>NC_040103.1:11804637-16804637 GCF_003369695.1 Bos indicus x Bos taurus | reverse complement strand
TATATATATATATATAATTGAATCACTTTGCTGTACAGCAGTGATTAACACAACACTGTAAATCAATTATACCTCAATTAAAAAAATTAATAAAATTAAAAGTTCTATTGTAAACCAACTATCTTGCATGCATACTCAGTTGTGTCCAACTCTTTGTGACTCCAAAGACTGTAGCCTACCAGGTTCATCTGTCCATAGAGTTTTCCAGACAAAAATACTGGAGTGGGTTGCCATTGCTTCCTCCAGGGAACCTTCCCATCTCAGGATCAAACCCATATTTCCTGTGAGTCCTGCATTGGCAGGCAGATTCTTTACCACTACACCACGAACTATACCTCAATAAAAAATAAATAAAATTTAAAATGAAGTTCTCGATTTAAAAACAAAGGTGTTGACACAATTCAGGCAAAGACGGAAAACCACAAACACTGTTCAGCAAATGCCGAATACCTGGCCGTGCTAATCTTCTGGTTCTTCCAGAAGAAGATGAGCACATGTCCCTCTAATCCACCATCTTGAGATTCTACCAATCTCACAGGACCTTTGGAAGGAGGTCACCATTATCTTCATTGCTTCCATCATAGTTTGGCCTCAGGTCAAACAAAAGGGACACAACAGAAAATCTGATTAAAGATTTACTGAGCATGCCCCGCCCAACAAAACCCAGTTTCCCCCTCAGTCAGTCTATACCATCAGGAAGCTTCCACAAGCCTTCAGAGGGCAGACAATGAAAACCACAATAACAGAAAACTAATCAAACTGACCACAGCCTTGTCTAACTCAGTGAAACTATGAGCCATGCCTTGTAGGGAAACCCAAGATGGACGGGTCATGGTGGAGAGTTCTGACAGAATGTGGTCCACTGGAGAAGGGAATGGCAAACTACTTCAGTATTCTTGCCTTGAGAACCCCATGAATAGTATGAAAAGGCAAAAAGATAGGATACTGAAAGAGGAACTCCCCAGGTCGGTAGGTGCCCAGTATGCTACTGGAGATCAATGGAGAAATAACTCCAGAAAGACTGAAGAGATGGAGCCAAAGCAAAAACAACACCCAGTTGTGGATGTGACTGGTGATGGAAGTAAATCTGATGCTGTAAGAACAACAATGCATAGAAACCTGGAATGTTAAGTCCATGAATCAAGGCAAATTAGAAGTGGTCAAACAGGAGATGAAGAGAGTGAATGTCGACATTTTAAAAATCAGTAAACTAAAAAGGACTGGAATGTGTGAATTTAACTCAAATGACCATTATATCTACTACTGTGGGCAAGAATCCCTTAGAAGAAATGAGTATCCATCACAGTCAACAAAAAAGTCCAAAATGCAGTACTTGGATGCAATCTCAAAAATGACAGAATGATCTCTGTTCATTTCCAAGGCAAATTATTCAATATCACAGTAATCCAAGTATATGCCCCAACCAGTAATGCTGAAGAAGCTGAAGTTGAATGGTTCTATGAAGACCTACAAGACCTAGATTTGACAACCAAAAAAGATGTCCTTTCCATTATAGGGGACTGGAATGCAAAGTTGGAAATCAAAAGACACATGGAGTAACAGGCAAATATGGTCTTGGGAATACAAAATGAAGCAGGGCAGAGGCTAATAGAGTTTTGCCAAGAGAACGCACTGGTCATAGCAAACACCTTCTTCCAACAACACAAGAGAACACTCTACATGTGGACATCATCAGATGGTCAACACCGAAATCAGATTGCATATTTTTTGCAGCCAAAGATGGAAAAGCCCTATACAGTAAGCAAAAACAAGACTGGGAGCAGACTCTGGCTCAGATCAAGAACTCCTTATTGGCAAATTCAGACTTAAATAGAAGTAAGTAGGGAAAACCACTAGACCATTCAGATATGACTTAAATCAAATCCTTTATGATTATACAGTGGAAGTGACAAATAGATTCAAGGGATTAGATCTGTTAGAGTGCCTGAAGAACTATGGATGGAGATTTGTGACACAGTACAAGAGGCAGTGATCAAGACCATACCCAATAAAAGAAATGCAAAATGGCAAAATGTTTGCCTGAGGAGGCCATACAACTAGCTGTGAAAAGAAGAGAAGTGAAGGCAAAGGAGAAAAGGAAAGATATATCCATTTGAATGCAGAGTTTGAAAGAATAGCAATGAGAGATAAGAAAGCCTTTCTCCTGATCAATGCAAAGAAATAGAGGAAAACAATAGAATGGGAAAGACTACAGATCTCTTCAAGAAAATTAGAGATACCAAGGGAAGTTTTTATGCAAAGATGGGCACAATAAAGGACAGAAATGGTATGCACCTAACAGAAGCAAAAGATATTAAGAAGAGGTGGCAAGAATATACAGAAAAACTATACAAAAAAGATCTTAATGACCCAGACAATCACGATGCTGTGATTGTGATAGAGCCAGATATCCCGGAATGTGAAGTCAAGTGGGCCTTAGGAAGCATCACTATGAACAAAGTTAGTGGAGGTGATGGAATTCCAGTTAAGCTATTTGAAATCCTAAAAGATGATGCTAGAAAACTGCTGCACTCAATATGCCTGCAAATTTGGAAAACTCAACCGTGGCCACAGGACTGGAAAAGGTGAGTTTTCATTCCAATCCCCAAGAAACGCAATGCCAAAGAATGCTCAAACAACTGCACAATTTTACTCATCTCACAAGCTAGCAAAGTAAGCTCAAAATTCTCCAAGCCAGGCTTCAACAGTAAACTGTGAACTTCCAGATGTTCAAGCTGGATTTAGAAAAGGTAGAGGAACTGGACATCAAAGTGCCAACATCCGTTGGATCACCAAAAAAGCAAAAGAGTTCCAGAAAGACATCTACTTCTGCTTTATTGACTAGGCCAAAGCCTTCTTTGACTGTGTGGATCACAACAAACTGTGGAAATTTCTTAAAGAGATGGGGATACCAGACCACCTGACCTGTGTCCTGAGAAATCTGTACGCAGGTCAAGAAGCAACAGTTAGAACTGGACATGGAACATCAGACTGGTTCCAAACTGGGAAAGGAGTACATCAAGGCGGTATATTGTCACCTTGCTTATTTAACTTATATGTAGAGTATATCATGAGAAATGTTGGGCTGGATGAAGCACAAGCTGGAATCAAGATTGCTGGGAGAAATATCAATAACCCCAGATTCACAGATGACACCTCCTTATGGCAGAAAGTGAAGAAGAACTAAAGAGCCTCTTGATGAAAGTGAAAGAGGAGAGTGAAAAAGTTGGCTTAAAGTTCAACATTCAGAACACTAAGATCATGACATATGGTCCCATGACTTCATGGCAAATAGATGTGGAAACAGTGGCTGACTTTATTTTTTGGGGCTCCAAAATCACTGCGGATGGTGACTGCAACCATGAAATTAAACAACGCTTGCTCCTTGGAAGAAAAGCTATGACCAACCTAGATAGCATGTTGAAAAGCAGAGACATTATTTTACCAACAAAGGTCCGTATAGTCAAAGTTATGATTTTTCCAGTGGTCATGTATGGATGTGAGAGTTGAACTATAAAGAAAGCTGAGCACCGAAGAATTGATGATTTTGAGCTGTGGTGTTGGAGAAGACTCTTGAGAGTCTCTTGGGCTGTGAGGAGATCAAACCAGTCAATCCTAAAGGAAATCAATCTTGAATATTTATAGGAAGGACTGATGGTGAAGCTGAAACTCCAAAACTTTGGTCACCTGATGCGAAGAACTGACTCATTTGAAAAGACGCTGATGGTGGGAAAGACTGAAGGCAGGAAAAGAAGGGGATGACAGAGGATGAGATGGTTGGATGGCATCACTGACTCAATGGAAGTGAATTTGATCAAGCTCCAGGAGTTGGTGATGGACAGGGAAGCCTGGCATGCTCCAGTCCATAGGGTCACAAAGAGTCGGACAGGACTGAGCGACTGAACTGTCTTCTAGGCCTGACCTGTCCAATACTGTATCTATGAGGCATGTGCAACTATACAGCATTTTAGAAGTGCTGTTAATTGTCAAACACACATCAGATTACAGATGGTATGAAAAGAAAAAATGCAAAATATCTCACGAACAATTTTATATTCATTGCATGTGGATAGGAAAATATTGGGGATACACAGGGTTAGATTAAATGCATTATCAAAATTAATTTTCTATATCTCTCCTTACTGTTCCTAATGTGGCTACTGGAAACCTGCAGGTCACATGTGTGTGTCATTGCACTGCTGCTGAACAGCGCTGGCCTAGGCCTTGGTTTTTAGCAGCAGGCAGAATAAGACAGGTCCCTACTCTTTTAAGGAACTTGCACTCTGTGAGAGGCAGCAAAGAACAAACAAGCAAGTGAATAATTAATTTAGGTGACGGTGCTATGAAGATAATAAAATAAAAAATTATACCAGAGTATTTTTCTTTAGATAAGCTGGTCAGGAAAGATTTTTAAGAGAAGGTGACGTTTAAGCTGAGACCCAAAAGATGAGACATGGCAGCCTGACACAAATCTGGGAGAAGAATGACCCAGGAGGAGGAAAGAGCAAGTCCTGAAACCCTGAGGTGAGAGCAGACTTCAGATGTGAACACACTGACATACTTATGACACATTTACCAGAAGTATTATTTCAGCTCCATAATGGATTTACTGGGTACCAAGCGTTGTTTTAGGAACTGCTACATACAACATTACCCCTATTTAATCTTCCCAATGTCTCTCTCTATAAATAAAATAGTGACAAAGTGTCTTCTGGAGGATAAAATGGCCACCCACTGCAGTACTCTTGTCTGGAAAATCCAAGGGACAGAGGAGCCTGGTGGGCTACAGTCCATGGGGTTGCAAAGAGTCGGACATGACTGAGCATGCACCCATGCGTGCTCACCTTTAACACAGTTGAACTAAAACTCAGAGGGTTTGAGGGACCTGTCTGAGAATGTTCAATATATAAGACAGACTGGGGACTGATGCTCCCATCTTCACTCCTGAAATTCGGGCCTCTTTCTCCCTGGTTTCTTTGGTCACCTTCACCCAAAGTACACAGAGGAGGCCAAAAATTTCCCAACAGATGTGTGGTGTCTTTGCCACTCTTTCCTAGCTACTCTTTATTGCTCAGTGGCTCACAGAAGGAGTGAGTCTGGAGAAATGTGATCACTCCCACCAACTATTTAACGAATTGGAGATGCAAGTTTGCCCTCAGGCAACTAGACGACATTGTTCATTTTTAGAAAGTAAGGAAGAAATTCTTAATTCCTTTCCCTTTCCTCTCTTCCTCTTAATTATCAAGTGTTTGTCTTATTCATTACATTTGTTATGCGTTTAGCAAGTCTTCTTCTTTGTGGTTCAAATGGCATTGTCAGATCAGATCAGATCAGATCAGTCGCTCAGTCTTGTCCGACTCTTTGCGACCCCATGAATCACAGCACGCCAGGCCTCCCTGTCCATCACCAACTCCCGGAGTTCACTGAGACTCACGTCCTTCGAATGAGTGATGCCATCCAGCTAAATAGTGGAGGTCTGCTGAGCCCAGCTCCTGGGAAATATTTTGCTGCTCACAAGGAACTCAATCTGAACCAATGGAGGTTTGTGCACCATGAAATTATTGGGATTAAGAGTGGGCAGGGAACTTTATGGAGGTACAGCCTTGAACATGTTTATACCTACATACTGATAAAACACAAACAGTATTTCCTGGTTACGATTATTCTGTTTCTAAGAATTGAGATCAGCTATAGCAGCTCCGGCTTTCAGCTTCCAGTAACAGTCCAGGCTTCCTTCCCATTTGGCACTATCATTCAGTGACATTGGATTTTATTTTATTTTTTTAATTTTAATTGTAGGCTAATTACTTTACAATAATGTAGTGCTTTTTGCCATACATTGACATGAATCAGCCATGGGTGTACATGTGTCCCCTATCCTGAACCCCCCTCCCACCTTCCTCCCCATCCAATCCCTCAGGGTCATCCCAGTGCACCAGGCCTGAGCATCCTGTCTCTTGCATCAAACCTGGACCAGTGATCTATTTCACATATGGTGATATAAATGTTTCAATGCTCTTCTCTCAAATCATCCCACCCTTGCCTTCTCCCACAGAGTCCAGAAGTCTCTTTTGCTGTCTCGCATACAGGGTTATCATTACCATCTTTCTAAATTCCATATATATGCATTAATATACTGTATTGGTGTTTTTCTTTCTGACTTACTTCCTTCACTCTGTATAATAGGCTCCAGTTTCATCCACCTCATTAGAACTGATTCAAATGCATTCTTTTTTAATGGCTGAGTAATACTCCATTGTGTATATGTACCACAGCTTTCTTATCCATTCATCTGCCAATGGATATCTAGGTTGCTTTCATGTCCTGGCTATTGTAAACAGTGCTGCGATGAACATTAGGGTACATGTCTCTTTCAATTCTGGTTTCCTCGGTGTGAATGCCCAGCGGTGGGATTGCTGGGTTGTATGGCAGTTCTATTTCCAGTTTTTTAAGGAATCTCCACACTGTTCTCCATAGTGGCTGTACTAGTTTGCATTCCCACCAACAGTGTAAGAGGGTTCCCTTTTCTCCACACCCTCTCCAGCATTTATTGCTTGTAGACTTTTGGATAACAGCCATTCTGACTAGCGTGAAATGGTACCTCATTGTGGTTTTGATTTGCATTTCTCTGATAATGAGTGATGTTGAGCATCTTTTCATGTGTTTGTTAGCCATCTGTATGTCTTCTTTGGAGAAATGTCTGTTTAGTTCTTTTGCCCATTGTTTGATTGGGTGGTTTATTTTTCTGGAATTGAGCTGTAGGAGCTGCTTGTAGTTCCCATCTACTGGGTCCAGCAGATGTCTTCTGAGTACCTTTTAATATTGGCTTACAGGACATCAACAAGAGACAGAAATCAGGCTCCCCTTTTCACAGGAAGTTGAGTCTCATAGAGTTGCTTTACCTGAGGTCACAGAAGCTGCTCAGGCAGGCTTTCCATCCTTCCCTGAACCCAGCTGTCCAGACACCAGGCCTCCTACCAGCTCCTACAAGGACAAAGCAGGGTAGGGTGGCCAGGGGACCAGACGTAGCCTGGGCTGATTGAAGCTCACAGCCCACCTGGTCTTATCATTCTCTGACCCCCTACTCGGGGTTCCAGACTCCCCAGGGGGCCTGTTTCCTAGTCTGCTTTGGGCTTTCTTCCTCCCGCCCCTGTGCAAACTCGGACCCCTCCCCCATGCCCTCCTACAGATATCCTTGCTCTCATTTCCAGCCGCAGGCGGGCTGTCAGTACAGATTCCCCAAGGCAGGACAGCAATAACTAACCAAATGCCAATGAGTTCCTAGTAAGTGAGAGATGGGATATCTTTTCTTTACTCTCATCTCATTGTGTGACTTGTCCCAATGAACCAATTCTTCTCTGTTAGGGAAGTGAGTAAACTCCTTCAGCCCCAAGACATCCACCAAAACACCTGACATGACCTTCTGTCCATCCCCTAGACCACTTTTCTTTTTACTTTTTACCACTTTTACCTCTCAATTCGAAATCACAGGCTATCCATCACCCACAAGTGGCTTTCCAAACTATTTCAAATTTTTCTGCAAGCACTGAATCAGGGGTGAGGTCTGGCAGAGATAAGAGGTATTTAAACTATTTACAGTGGATTGAAGCAGGGGTCATTAAGAAGTCCTTTAAAATGAACATCAGAACAACCATAGGAGACACTGTAAAGGGGGACCCTACCTTCCCCCACCCCCATTCCTTTATCCTGTCATTACGAGGGCTTGAAATGAATGGTCTAGATATACATTTCCAGGGACCTTTATGTCTTCTCCCCTGAGTTACTGTCCTGTCTTTTACTGATGTTCCAGAATGGAGGTGAGAAGACACTTGTCCAAAATTCCCATTTCTAGAGCCCTGCAAACTCTCCTTTAGAAAAACCCTTAAGCATTCTCTTAGCTCCTGTACAAAGATCTAGAAACCCATACTTATAAAGCACACCAAAGATGGAGTACTTCATTCTGGTGTGGACAAATATGTCCTCAGCATTGTGTTGGACAAAAGTTCATTTGGGTTAAAGTAAAAAAAAAAAAAAAAAAAAGATATTTTTCATGAAGAACTTTACTGAACAATGTATTCACTAACCAAATGAACTTTTTGGTCAACCCAATATAAACCCTGCTCACAGCCTGACAAGTTCCTGGCAGTGGGCTGGAAGACTCATTTGATTATCATTAGAATTATGTTTAGCTCAAAGGTCTAGTTTAGCTTCAAGGTTTAGCTCAACCATGTTTAGCTCTAAGGTTTAGCTTCTAAGCTTAAACCTCAGCTCACTTAGAATTCAGACCTTCCATTCCAGGTGGAATACCTAGCGTGAATTTGCAATTTTCAATTCACATTCCGAAGACATGGACTCTCCCTTTCTTATGAAGGCAGCTGCTCTCCTGGTTTGCGTGACTATCTTCTTGTCTCTCTTTCCTTCTAATTCCTCAATGTGATCGGTCCCCAGGCTAAATGATATGATGGAGAGGTTACTGAGCTAAAAGCTCCTATCAGAGTCATGCCCAAAAAGGTAAGTATCTGAGACATAAAACCGGTGTTTAATAGACCTGACCTGGACATGAACCAATGCCAGTGTGGCTGCCAGCCAGCTGTGGATTTCCCATCAGCCTCCAACTTTATACCCAGGTAAAATACCTTCACAAGATTTTCAAGAAGATCCCAAAGGGGACAGGTGATAGGAAAGAAGACACAGGATGTCATTGAGAACCAGAAAGAAATTTAGTGTGCGTCTAGTTCAATCTCATCATTTCACTGAGAGGAAATGAGGCCCAGGCTGATGAAACCCTGTCCAAGGACTCTTGTGCTTATAGGACAAGCTTAGAACATACCCCAAGCCCCATGACTATTAGGCTAATGTTCTTTTCCACGATCCAATTTGCCAAGCCCAAGAATAGCTCTGACTCTTATCCGCAGACTATCCTCCAGCTGTCCAAAAGAACCCAAAAGCAGAAGACTTGGCATTATGAACTGAAACAACCATGGCTTTTAATGTCAGGCCTGAGGTCAAGTCTAGCTGTGTGGAACTAGCTACCACTTTTAAAAGTTACCAGCCACTTTTCTGAACTCTTGTTTTCTTATTGGTGAAGCGGAGCTAATACTTGCCTTTGCTACCTATCTGAATTGTTGTGAAAATCAAAGGATACAGGAAATGTTTAATGATTCTCAAATTCGAATGACCTAACACAGAACATGGAGAAGGCAATGGCAACCCACTCCAGTACTCTTGCCTGGAAAATCCCACAGACGGAGGAGCCTGGTAGGCTGTAGTCCAGGGGGTCACTGAGGGTCAGACACAACTGAGCGACTTCACTTTCACTTTTCACTTTCATGCATTGGAGAAGGAAATAGCAACCCACTCCAGTATTCTTGCCTGGAGAATCCCGGGGATGGGGGAGCCTGGTGGGCTGCCGTCTATGGGGTCGCACAGAGTCGGACACGACTGAAGTGACTTAGCAGCAGCAGCAGCAACACAGAACATAAACTGAGGGGCTTAACAGATATGGAAGTAAGCCAAGATCACTTCCCAGAAGCTCTGGGAAGGAAGGGGAAAAGACTAGGAAGGAAAAGGAAGAGAAAAACATCCTATGACATCATGGTGTTAGTAGGGTGACCAACTGTCCTATTTGTCCTGATTTTAGCACCAAAAGTGCTCTGTCCTGGGAAACCCTGAAGTCCCAGGCAAACTGGAAGAGTTGGCCACCGTAAAATGTAATATTAATTTAACACCTAAAATGTGAGTCACTAGGACATTATACTCACTCACAGAAAATTTTTAATGTGTCAGTTAAGAACTGTTTAACAGCCAGCTACGAATTTCACGTGACCCCCTCTTCTCCACCTCCAGGAATAAGGGAAACCTAGGTAAGGGCTTTAAAAATAGATTTTTCTGCCTGTGGTGGCCACTAGCTTATATTCCTCCTCACAGGACACTGTACACAGCAGAAAAACAGCAGCAATGCAAAATGAGTGAGTCAAGAGACAGGAGAAGATTAGAAAAATATCAAGGAAGACAAGTGGATAGCCCAGCCAGCTAGCGCCCTGCTTGCGTGCAAAGGTTAAGCATCTTGTCAAAGCCCAGGATCCAACATGTTATTTCATTTTATATTTTTTCCCTTCTCTTCTGAAAACTAAGAAATGCAGTCAAATTCCTGACAACACAGCCCATATTCCTGACTAGTTTTGCTTTGAATGTAAGCTATCTCACTGGCAAAATGTAGGACATTAAAAGGCATTGTTTCGAATTTATTTATTCCAATTGGCTTTTCCGGTCAAGTTCCTTAAAGTACCAGTTCTCTTAGCCAAGACTGGAAAGAGTGTCGTATCTGATATTCTAAACTATTCATTCCAAATTCTGATTTAGGATTGGGAAGCTCAGCTGAATATACAGCAATTCTGAAATCTATTCCCAAGAGGTAATTTTCCAGTCAGGAGGATAACTTCTTTCAAACTGTGTGCAGAAAAGCATACCAAGAAACACGAAACGCTTTGGAAAACTTCTGGTGTGCGACCACATTTGGAGGTTTCACCAAAATATTTATTCTGGTTCCTCCATCTCTTGAGAGCAGATTTTTGAACATATGGCTTTTAAGGACATTTTTTTTCCTCTCTGTCTCCCTCACCATCTTGTATTCCAGTTTTGTAAGTAGAGACATATATGAAAATGATATGTGTTTTTTTTTTCTCCTTCAAAATATGGGGAAAATTAGAGAATAAAATACACTAACAAGTATGTATTCAACTGGTATTCTTGAAGGACTTCTATAAGAACGCTTCTGGTATACAAGAAACGGTGAGCACCTGAGATTTTTGGCCAGCATTATTCTTTCTTTAGTCCTTTGGGATCACATGCAATTATGCCAATTGCATAAAAATAGTTTTAAATTCTGATAAGGCATAAAAGCAGTATAAAATGACAGGCATGGTACACGGACTAAAATAATCAATAGTAACTCATACTTCTGTACTTTCAAATCTCCTTGAGAAAAATGACCATCTATACCAAGAGTGGAGTATTGACTAGGTGGGGAAGAAAGAGGGCCCTATCTGCCCATGATGAATTCGAGAGACCATACAAAATCATTTGCCTTTAAAAATAAATTCACTCACATTCATACACTATACGTTTCATCATCAGTTTTAAGTGTATGATATGCTTTGAAAAAGAGGCAGTCTGTTATGTTTTATTTGTTTAAACATCTAAGCTGTGGCTTATTTCTCTGGATGAAATCTTATGCATGTTCCAGGCCTATGTATCTTTCTGTCTCTACACAGTTTTCTATTAAGAGCACTGGCTACCTAATGAGAATGCTTACTATGGGCCAAGTTCTAAGGATTTGACAAATATTAACTTAATTATCTTAATGTGAAGAATAGTAGGAAGACTTTCCTGGTGGTCCAGTGGTTAAGACTTTGCCTTCCAATGGAGTGGATGCGGGTTCAATCCCTGGTCAGGGAGCTAAGCTCTTCACAAGCCTTGCAGCCAAAAAACCAAACCATGAAACAGAAGCAATATTGCAACAAATTCAATAAAGACTTTTAAAATGGTCCACATTAAAAAAAGATAAAAATAAAAAAGAATAGTAGGTACTATTCTTATCCCCATTATACAGATGTGGAAATTGAGCACAGAGAGGTTAAGGGACTTTCCCAAAGTCTCAGACTGAGTAGCTGCTGGAACCAGGATTCAAACCCAGGCAGTGCTAACCTTGGTTTTCACCCCCACCTCTCCAGGCCACACCATTTGCTGCCTACACCCCAGACATCTGCTTGTTCTAGTCTTCCAGTCCCTCAAAGAGTCTTGTCAGCCTGTGTCTTTGGACATGCTCTCTTTGCCTACAGAATTCTTCACTGTGGGCACCTTCTCATTATTTCCATCTGAGTCAAAATGCCATGGACTTAGGAGGTCTTCTCTGAACCTCATCAAAGTTAAGGGATTGACAGGTACACACTACTTTATTTCAAATGGATAAGCAACAAGGACCTACTGTATAGCACTGGGAACTCTGCTCAATACTATGCAACAACCTAAATGAGATAAGAATCTGAAAAAGAATAGATGCATATATATGGATAACTGAATCACTCTGCCTTATACCTGAAACTAATATAACACTGTTCATCAATTATACCCCAGGATAAAATAAAACGTTTTTTAAAACATTAAGTGTCTCTTCCCTCTCTTTCTCCCTCTCTCACACCAACATCTTTCATAGCATTCATCACAATTTGTCATTCTTTTCTTGCTGGTTTTATCAGACTTTCGCACTAACATATTCTCCACAAAAGCACTGCCTGTCTGGCTCACTAAGTATAGTACCTGCCTCACAGAAGCTAATAAATAGTCACTGAATGAATGAATGAATATTAAAGAACTTTCTATGTGCACAGTGTGGACAAATAGCCTAATTGGGACAACTTTCAGGCTAAGTTGAAGCTATATTCAGGTGTGTAGGATCAGGAAAAGAGGTTCCGGATCAGGCTTAATTAAAGAACGTACTTTGAGTATTAAGCACATTCATTGGACCCATGAATGTGGGCCCAATTTCAAGACCTTTCAGACATCTGTCTTTCTGCAGATGGTTAAGAGTCATGTTATAGTTATCAACTGCCAAAAGCTGCCTTGACATGCACCAAGCAACTGGCAAATTCAAATCTAGAAGTGAGAAGGCTGGGCTGGATGGGAGCCCCTCCTACAGCCCCTACCCTCTCGCATTGCCCACAGGTACAAGTTTCTGCCTTGGAATCTAACTTTCATATGAAGCCTATCTGAAGTACAAGTGGAAGTGTTAGTCATTCAATAATGTCCGACTCTTTGGGACCCCTTGGACTGTAGCCTGCCAGGCTCCTCTGTCCATGGAGTTCTCCAGGCAGGAATACTGCCATGGGTTAGCCATTTCAAGTTTAGTGCTATAAAGACAATTAGGTCCCCAATTATTTCTGTCAACTCAAGACTGTAAAGTCTTACTTTTCAAAGCATTATTATATAATTATCTTCTCTGAGTTTCCAAATTGAATACCATTAGTCCAGAGTTCTGCTGGGTAGAAGTTCCTACTCTCAATTACCAGTGTTACAGGCCTTTGTCTGAGAGGTCCCTTTACCTAATTTCAATTCCAGCATTAACAACAGGAGAAGTTTCTCTTTTAAAATATTATTTATTTATTTGGCTGTGCCGTGTCTTAGTTGCAGCATGTGGGACCTAGTTCCTTGACCAGGGATGGAACCCGGGCACCCTGCACTGGGAGTATGGAGTCTTACCCCCTGAACCACCAGCAAAGTCCCAAGAAGAGAAATTTCTTTACTGCAGGATCTATTTGTTCTCACAACATGCCACAAAGCCAGGCCACCACTTGGCCTGGGCAAAAGTCAGTCTGAATTAGTCAGAGTCATGGCAAGAAACAGATGGGCCAGTTAAACTGGGTCATTTGAAGAGAATTTAATAAGGTAACTGCCTATAAAACTATGAACAGGATCTAAGAAAACAAACAAACAAAAGGAATGGTATAGAATATCCCAGAACTAGCAAGAGTGGGGTGCTGTTATTTCCCCTAGAGATGAAAGGACAAGTGGTTCCCAGAACCAGATTCTAGAACCGTTAGCTGAGGGGAGTGGGTATAAGGAGTAGGCCACGTGGTGGCCTGTGGTGTGGCCGTCAGAGGAGGAATGTAGACAGCCTGCAGTGACCATGGCAAGAAAGAGGCAGACGAACACCCTGCTCATTCCTACTCCCATCGCCACTGATTCAACCCAACGAGAATCCGAAGTTCCTAAGAAAAACTGGTGTGACTGAAGGATTGGGTCCACACAAAACTGGTGTGACCTCAAACTTTCCCCCTGTGAGTTATACCATAGTATCACACACAAAAGAGGTACTCCATGGAACAGGCTTTAGGAAACGCTGGAGAAGGTAACCTCCATTGTCTCCAGCTTCAGCATTATGTTGCTCTAACCAGTACTAAGAGGGAAGGCATAGGACGTGCGCAGCTAAAAGTCAAGTCACGGCACTGTCATCTTGTGTTAACTGACATTATTACAGAATCACAACACGATTCAGGATGGAGCCCTTGGCCACTGGATTAACAACTGTGCGGGGGAGGGGAGAAAAAGAAGGGGGGGCACTTTTTGGATAAAATAGCTGAAATTCATCCAAATTTCTTTTTTAAATGAGGCTGGAGGTTATTGAGAATTCAGAAGAACCTATTAATTGCCTTCCCAGAATTGTGATTGTGACAAGGGGTTCATACCAGATGCTCCTAAATATAATGAGACTAATTTGTAAATGTTCCCATAATGCACTAATTCTGAAGGCACTCGCTGTCAGGGGAAAGTTTCTCCTGACCTCAGTTAATGACCTCCTTACATCGTGAAGCATGAAGATTGATAGATCTTGTAATTTTTATCCCCGTTAATTTAACTGCAGATGCTATTCTTAGGCAACTTGGTGATCACAAGATTTGAAATATTGATAAGCGTCTATAGGACAGCAGTAAAGAAAGAGCGGTTTTTAACAGACTGTGAAGGAACTTACAGCTTGTTAAAGGAAACTGGCTGCAGCTCAAAAATGCATGGGAAACTGACAGAGTGGGAAGCATTTAAGATAGAGTCAAGGAAATAAACCATAAAATTTATATTTATGAAGCCAGCAATGCCAAATGAGCAACAGGAACCAACGTGGCTGAGTCTGGAAGGGAAGACATATACAACAGCAGAGAAGCCAGGAATATTAGAAAAATAAAAATGCACGTGTTCACTGCAGTATTTCACCACCTTGACATTTGCAGCTAAGGACTGTTGGGAATATTCGCATCTTGAAGGCAGTTCTGCCTGGGGTGGTGATGGACAGTCCAGTACCTGGGAATGGTATTTACTGGGGATTCCTGTACTTCCTCCAAGACTCTGTTCCCCTAATTCTGCCACTACGTTGGCTCCTGGGACATCTGTACATCACAACACCCAGTTGTCACATAAGGAAATTCAACTGCACAACCTGCAGGGCTGGGAAACGTAACAGCCTCTGTGAGAAGAAGGCCACGGACTGTAAGAAAATGCATTTGGTGCAGAATACATTTCTTTTAAGTACTGTCAGGTGTGTTGTTGTTCTCTTCAAGCTATAACCCAACCCTAACATACAGGGGTCTTATGACGCCCAGGCAAGAAACAAAAAAATTTTGACAATTATCACGTAAATTCCTTGCCAGTCTACTGAGGCAGACATTATTATTTCAACTTCAGAGATGAAAAAACCAAAACAAAGAGAGTTTCAGCAATGGGACTAGCCAACAGAGCAGTAGGGAGTCGCCATTGAAGCCGAGAGAAAAAGAACCTGTCCGTTATCATTATCGCTAAAACTGTTACCCCTAGAACTTAAGAACAAAGGGATTAAAAATGGTACCTTGGGGAACAAAGTACCTTGAGCTCTTCCTGCAACTGACTTTACTCTTTCCTATGGACTATTTCTTGACGACAAGGAAAGAAAAGTGGAAGAAAAATTATAAAATAAAATATGGAAGGGTGGGAGGAAAGATTGCTGACATCAAAGTCAAATGGTCAAGGCACTTCCCTGGTGACCTGGTGGTTAAGACTTCGCCTTCCAGTGCAGGGGATGCAGGTTTGATCCCTGATTGGGGAACTGGATTCCACATGCCACAATTAAAGATGCCACAAGCTGCAACCAAGACTCATCACAGACAAAAAATAAATATTTTTTTACAAGTCAAATGGTCCAGCTGGTAGGTAGAGAGCCCCAGTTCTGTACCATGGAAAACTGTATAACTGGAGCTCTTGGGGGACATGGTTCAGACAAGTTCATAAAAGAGGAAATAGAACAACCATCTTCTGAAGGTAGGCACCATAACACAAAGGCAACAACACTGGCCAGGAAGACCAGCAGGCCATGACTCTAACCCGAGTTCTGCTACCGCTAAGGTCTGAGTGACTGCAAGCGCATGTCCAGGGTGCCTTCTGGATCTGAGGTCATTTGCCAAGACTGGAAGTTCCCTTCCACTCTGCCTGTGACCCCTCCAACTCTGTTCATATGTGAAATACACTTAAACCAAATGGCCAAGAAGATTGCAGCTTTTAGAGAGAGTCTCCCTTCAGCGAGCTGACAAATCAGCTTCCTATGGCTGCTGTTCAGTTCAGTTGCTCAACTGTGTCCAACTCTTTGCGACCCCATGGACTGCAGCACGCCAGGCTACCATGTCCATCACCAACTCCCAGAGCTTACTCAAACTCATACCCATTGAGTCAGTGATGCCATCCAACCATCTCATCCTCTGTCATCCCCTTCTCCTCCTGCCCCCAATCCCTCCCAGCATCAGGGTGTTTTCCAATGAGTCAACTCTTCGCATGAGGTGGCCAAAGTATTGAAGTTTCAGCTTCAGCTTCAGCATCAGTCCTTCCAATGAACACCCAGGACTGATCTCCTTTAGGATGGACTGGTTGGATCTCTTTGCTATCCAAGGACTCTCAGGAGTCTTCTCCAACACCACAGTTCAAAAGCATCAATTTTTCGGCACTCAGCTTTCTTCACAGTCCAACTCTCACATCCATACATGACTACTGAAAAAACCATAGCCTTGACTAGACAGACCTTTGTTGGCAAAGTAACATCTCTGCTTTTTTTTCTAATTTAAATTTATTTATTTTAATTGGAGGCTAATTATTTACAATATTGTATTGGTTTTGCCATACATCAACATGAATCCGCCATGGGTGTACACGTGTTCCCCATCCTGAACCCCCCTGCCACCTCCCTCCCCATACCATCCCTCTGGGTCATCCCAGTGCACCAGCCCCAAGCATCCTGTATCCTGCATCGAACCTGGACTGGCAATTCATTTCTTATATGATATTATACATGTTTCAATGCCATTCTCCCAAATCATCCCACCCTCTCCCTCTCCCACAGAGTCCAAAAGACTATTCTATATATCTGTGTCTCTTTTGCTGTCTCGCATACAGGGTTATCATTACCATCTTTCTAAATTCTATATATATGTGTTAGTATACTGTATTGGTGTTTTTCTTTCTGGCTTACTTCACTCTGTATAATCGGCTCCAGTTTCATCCACCTCATTAGAACTGATTCAAATGTATTCTTTTTAATGGCTGAGTAATACTCCATTGTGTGTATGTACCACACCTTTCTTATCCATTCATCTGCTGATGGACATGGAAGTTGCTTCCATGTCCTGGCTATTATAAACAGTGCTGCGATGAACATTGGGGAACACGTGTCTCTTTCAATTCTGGTTTCCTCAGTGTTTTTGCCCAGCAGTGGGATTGCTGGGTTGTATGGCAGTTCTATTTCCAGTTTTTTTTAAGGAATCTCCACACTGTTCTCCATAGTGGCTGTACTAGTTTGCATTCCCACCAACAGTGTAAGAGGGTTCCCTTTTCTCCACATCCTCTCCAGCATTTATTGCTTGTAGACTCAGATAACAGCCATTCTGACTGGCATGAAATGGTACCTTCATTGTGGTTTTGATTTGCATTTCTCTGATAATGAGTGATGTTGAGCATCTTTTCATGTGTTTGTTAGCCATCTGTATGTCTTCTTTGGAGAAATGTCTGTTTAGTTTTTTGGCCCATTTTTTGATTGGGTCATTTATTTTTCTGTAATTGAGCTGCAGGAGTTGCTTTATATTTTTGAGATTAGTTGTCTGTCAGTTGCTTCATTTGCTATTATTTTCTCCCGTTCTGAAGGCTGTCTTTTCACATCTCTGCTTTTTAATATGCTGTCTGCTGCTGCTGCTCCTGCTAAGTCGCTTCAGTCGTGTCCGACTCTGTACGACCCCAAAGACGGCAGCCCACCAGGCTCCCCCATCCCTCGGATTCTCCAGGCAAGAACACTAGAGTGGGTTGCCATTTCCTTCTCCAATACATGAAAGTGAAAAGAGAAAGTGAGGTCGCTCAGTCGTGTCTGACTCCTAGCGACCCCATGGACTGCAGCCTACCAGGCTCCTCCACCCATGGGATTTTCCAGGCAAGAGTACTGGAGTGGGGTGCCATTGCCTTCTCCAATATGCTGTCTAGGTTGGTCATAACTTTTCTTCCAAGGAGCAAACGTCTTTGAATTTCATGCCTGCAGTCACCATCTGCAGTGATTTGGGGGCCCCCAAAAATAAAGTCTCTCACTGTTTTCATTGTTTCCCCATATATTTGCCATGAAGTCATGGGACCAAATGCCATGATCTTAGTTTTCTGAATGTTGAGTTTAAGCCAACTTTTTCACTCTCCTCTTTCACTTTCATCATGAGGCTCTTTAGATCTTCTGCACTTTTTGCCACAAGGGTGGTGTCATCTGCATATCTGAGGTTATTGATATTTCTCCTGGAAATCTTGATTCCAGCTTGTGCCCCATCCAGCCCAGCGTTTCTCATGATGTACTCTGCATATGAGTTAAATAAGTAGGGTGACAGTATACAGCCTTGACGTACTCCTTTTCCTATTTGGAACCAGTCTGTTGTTCCTAGTCCAGTTCTAACTGCTGCTTCTTGACCTGCATAGAGTTTTCTCAGGAGGCAGTTCGGGTGGTCTGGTATTCCCATCTCTTTCAGAATTTTCCACAGTTTGTTGTGATCCACACAGTCAAAGGCTTTGGCATAGTCAATAAAGCAGAAATAGATGTTTTTCAGGAACTCTCTCACTTTTTCGATGATCTAACAGATGTTGGCAATGTGATCCCTGGTTCTGCTACCTTTTCTAAACCCAGCTTGAACACCTGGAATTTCACAGTTCACATACTGTTGAAGCCTGGCTTGGAGCATTTGGAGCATTACTTTACTAGCATGTGTTGCTGCTGCTGCTGCTAAGTTGCTTCAGTCATGTCCAACTCTGTATGACCCCATAGATGGCAGCCCACCAGCCTCCTTTTCCCTGGGATTCTCCAGGCAAGAATACTGGAATGGGTTGCCATTTCCTTCTCCAATGCATGTGAGATGAGTGCAACTGTGCAGTAGTTTGAGCATTCTTTGGCATTGCCTTTCTTTGGGATTGGAATGAAGACTGACCTTTTCCAGTCCTGTGGCCACTGCTGAGTTTTCCAAATTTGCTGGCATATTGAGTGCAGCACTTTCACAAAATCATCTTTCAGGATTTGAAATAGCTCAACTGGAATTCCATCACTTCCACTAGCTTTGTTCATAGTGATGCTTCCTAAGGCCCACTTGCCTTCGCATTCCAGGATGTCTGGCTCTAGGTGAGTGATCACACCATCATGATTATCTTGGTCATGAGGATCTTTTTTGTACAGTTCTTCTGTGTATTCTTGCCACCTCTTCTTAATATCTTCTGCTTCTGTTAGATCCATACCATTTCTGTCCTTTATTGTGCCCATCTTTGCATGAAATATTCCCTTGGTATCTCTAGTTTTCTTGAAGAGATCTCTTGTCTTTCCCATTCTATTGTTTTCCTCTGTTTCTTTGCATTGATCACTGAGGAAGACTTTCTTATCTCTTCTTGCTATTCTTTGGAACTCTGCATTCAAATGGGTATATCTTTCCTTTTCTCCTTTGCCTTTTGCTTCTCTTCTTTTCACAACTATTTGTAAGGCCTCCTCAGACAACCATTTTGCCTTTTTGCATTTCTTTTCTTGGAGATGGTCTTGATCATTATCTCCTGTACAATATCACGAACCTCCATCCATAGTTCTTCAAGTACTCTGTCTATCAGATCTAACCCCGTGAATCTATTTATCACTTCCACTGTATAATAGTTAGGGATTTGATTTGGGTCATACGAGAATGATCTAGTGGTTTCCCCTACTTTCTTCAATTTAAGTCTGAATCTGGCAATAAGGAGTTCATGATCTGAGCCACAGTCAGCTCCCAGTCTTGGATTGCTGACTGTATAGAGCTTCTCCGTCTTTGGCTGCAAAGAATATAATCAGTCTGATTTTGGTATTGACCATCTGGTGATGTCCATGTGCAGAGTCTTCTGTTGTGTTGTTAGAAGAGGCTGTTTGCTATGACCAGTGTGTTCTTTTGGCAAAACTCTATTAGCCTTTGCCCTGCTTCATCCTGTACCCTAAGGCCAAATACCTGTTATTCCAGGTATTTCTTGTCTTCCTACTTTTGCATTCCAGTCCCCTATAATGAAAAGGACATCTTTTTTGGGTGAAGCTATACTCAGCAGTATGATAAGCCCCCTGGATTGCAACCAATATTTTCCATCTTCTGAGTTCTCTAATAACTGAGCTCCTGTCTCTCGTGCCTCTGGGGCCATAGAAAAGGCTCAGGTTGAAAGTTCTCAAACTCCCTGAAAAATCAGGACCAAGATGCTACCAGTCTGAAGAATTCTCTGAAATGCAAACCCTCTAATGCCATAATGGAGTCCAGGTAACTACTCCACATACCAGAAATCACAATAGATACAGTTGATGGACTATTTTTGTCAATCTCTTTTAAGTTCTGAATATCTTGGATTCAGTATTAGAGGTTCCCTTTGTTCCCTTAAAAAAAGAGCCACTCCCGACAAGCAGAGAGAAAAGTCCAGAGGCATGTTTGTATAGAACATATCACCACTGCCTTATTATGAAGCTTGAAACATTAGGTTTTTGAATACATTTTTTAAATAAATAGAAAAGTAATGATTGGCTCCCAACAATTGTAAAATTAGAGGCTCCAACATTATTCTAACAGATGGCATCCGGCTTTGTGCTATCATGTTTGAGTTAGCAGCAGTCTTCATTATACAAAGATATTCTTCAATTGTGTGATCTTCATAATGGGGATTAAGGGAAGGATATAAATGCAGTAATTTAGCAGATCTTATTGTTGGAAAGTGCTCATTTACTTCTAACTTGCACCATGGCTCTGTTGCTTAAAAAATGTTGCCTGCTGTTTTTTAGCAGCAGGGAGAACAAAACAGGTTGTTGTTAAGGTTGTTGATTCTCACTAGCTTTCATTAGGTATAAAAACCCATAAAGAGTCAATACATGCTTGGTGTTTTTCTAAAGAGCATTCAAGGGTGGGGACAGTTAATGTATTCACTGTGTCCAGACAGTCTTTGCCCACGAGAAATAATGAGGGAAAAGATGAATAGAAAATGGAAAATACTCTCCATTAATAATGCTTTCCAAGCGATAAAGCATTTTAAGTCAATAACTTGCTTACTACTTAAAGGCCAGCACAATATTTTAAAAATTCCCTTATGTAACTGGCCATCTATGTTTAATGGGATTTTCTGCACAAATATTATGTAGTCCCTAATGGAGCTATTAGCTGTTCATGGCAACTGTCCATCTTGATTCTATTCCTCTAAGCTAGCCATACCCATCCCAGATCACAAGGCTAGTAGCCAATTAAAAAACTGCTGTGGTTCTTCAGCTCTATCTCAGCTCTGCCTATTGACCCTGCAAGGCCTAGTACAATGCTACGAAATGCCAGGTGCTCAATAAATGTTTTGTGTATAGAAATGAATCCTCTCCAATAACTCTATTTTATCTTCTCAAAATTACTTGCTGGTAGTAAAGCCGGATTCATAGGACACTATCCGTGGAAGCTGGACTGAGACAATAAACTCACTGCTTATTTTTCTAATCATTTTTAAGATGACAGATCCTTTCGTGAAATTGATGGAGGTAATGACCTCTTTCCCCAGAAAGATTCACATGGACAGATACATATTTGATTTTACACACAATTTGGGGTGATTCTTTAAACCTTCTAAAGCACCATGGATTCCAGGTTAAGAATTCATGACCTCCCAAAGCAAGAAAGTAGTCATGGACCCCTAGTGGTCCTGTGGTTAAGACTCCACGCTTCCAATGTAGGGGACACAAGTTCCATCCTTGGTCAGGGAATTAAGATCCCACATGCCACCGGGCATAGGCAAATAAATAAATTAATTAAAGAGTTTATTCCCAAGCTCTCTTAAACAAAACAAAAAGGTCATGGAAATGCCAGCAATATACGAGACATCAACTTTATTGATAAGTACTAGAATGTATGCTTGTGCTGGGGCTAAGTCACTTCAATCGTATATGACTCTGTGCAACTCTCTGGACTGTAGCCCACCAGGCTTATCTGTCCATGGGATTCTCCAGGCAAGAATACTGGAGGGGGTTGCCATGCCCTCCTCCTCCTGGGGATCTTCCCCACCCAGGGATCGAACCTGTGTCTCTTATGTCTCCTGCACTGGCAGGCAAGTTCTTTTCCACTAGCACCAACTGGGAAGCCCTCACACTACATTAGATATGAACAAATGACCAAAATCTCTGTGGTGATACATAATGCAATTTTAAGAACATCCATTGTATGAATATTAGAGGACATTCAAATTGTGGAGACGATTATTTGCTTCTCAAAATCATTTTTTCAATCTACTTAAGACAGCAAGCCTCCTGAAGCCAGGGGGTCCCTGTCTCTAGTTACAGTTCCTGCCATTCAGTTGGCCTTTGGTAAGAGTTTGTTGTGTGTCTTGAATAAATACATGGCTCCCTTGCAGTTTCTGTAAATAGCTATGCTTCACTTGTGTTTGCATTTAGGTCATTAAAAGCTTGCATGGATATGCAAAAAAAAAAAAAAAAAAAAAAGCCTCTGTCAACTGAAGATTATTCAGAAAAGAAGATAAAGTGTATCTCAAATTATAATGTGAGTCAATGGGAAAAGTGATTTACTTTACGAAAATGAAATTTACACAAAACTAGTGCATAAATCAAGATCTACTCTCTCTCATGAATAATTTGAGTCACCTAGTATAATTTATAGCCTTTGTTATAAAACCAATTTAAAACCCTATTCCAACTTTAGTGTATCTTCTGTGAAAACTAGCACTACTCCTGATGCAGGAAACTTGCCTGAATTGAAAAAAAAAAAAAATTCTGGAGTAAGGAATGTGAGCTCTTCAAACACCAGGCATTTTTTGTTTTGTCTTGCTTTTTTTTTTGCTGAGACAAATTTTGGAGTTTGTTATATCACTGTCACAAAGAATTCTCTTTATGTGAAGGTAATACAGAACTAATGGCTCAAACTAAGGAGACAAATAGCATATTGAGGGGGATTACTTCACTCTTCTAGAAATAGTAGAAAATTCCAATCTCCTAATTAGGGGGAAATATCCATGAGAAAAGATTGTTTTCTCACTCCAAGCAGGAATACCTTATTATGGCACAATCTCCTTTACCATTAAGCCTCTCAGCTGTGATGTGCCAAACTGATTATCCAGGAATTTAGCTTCTTCCATGCATTAATTAGCCTCCTAAGGCTGCTGTCACAAAACACCACAGACTGCGTGGCTTAAACAACAGAAATGTATTTCCTTACAGTGCTGGGGACTGAAGTCCAAGATCAAGCTGTCAGCAAATGTGGCTTCACTTGAGGCCTCTTTGGTTCACAGATGGCCACCTTCTTACAGCCTCTTCACATATTTATCCCTCTGTACACACACCCCCCGTATCTCTTCCTGTTCTCATAAGGACACCCATCCTACTGGATTAGGGCCCCAACCTAATGGCCCCATTCTATTGAAAATTCAATCACCTCTTTAAAGACTGCATCTCCAAGAATGAACTAATTCCATCTACAGCATGAATGGATCTGGAGATTATCATACTAAGTGAAGTAATAAGTCAAACAGAGAATGACAAATATCATGTGATATCACTTATACGTGGAATCTAAAAAGAAAAAAGAAAGAAAAATGTATACAAATGAACTTGTCCACAATACAGAAAAGACTCACACACTTAGAGAATGAACTTTTGGTTACCAGGGGAAAGGGTGGGCAGGGGAGGGATTGGGAGTTTGGGATTGAACACATTGAAAATAAAGGAAAAAATAGACTACTTCCAAATATAGTTACATTCTGAGGAAATGAGGGTTGAGACTTCAACGTAGTGATTTGCGGGAAGGCCTCCAGAACCCAGCAATCTGACGGCTTGCCCTCTCATAGCCCTGCACTCACTGACCGTCTCTAGTTACATTTATTCTCACAGGATCAGGCTTAGAATCCCCAGACTTCTTTCTGATCCAAGGGCCCAAGTGTCTTTGATGCTATTACCCAACCACCTCTCCTTACTTTTCTACTGCTGCCATAGTAACAAGGGACCAGGAAAGGGGTTCTACGTAGAATCCTCAAGTGACTTCTTTCTTCTTGATTGTGTGTCTATGTGTGTGTACTCTTCTTGATATACAAAACAAACCTCTAGTCCTTTGTTTGAATTTAAGCATCAGTAAATCAATGACAATAATTCCACTTATATCCGGGTAGAACTTTACATTAAGAGAAGCATTGCAGAAGAAAGTCCAACAAAAGAGACTGAAAAGGGACAGCTAGAAGGAGTTATAGGAACTGTGAGAGAATGATGTTAATGGAAGAAAGGAGACTCAAATGTTGATGGAGGCTTTTAGGGATATTGACCAATAAAAGGTCACAGAATTTGGAAATTAAGAAATCACTGATAATCTTAAGAATAGTTACAGTGGATTGATCTTTTGGAAGCAAACAATTGGTTGAGAATTTAATAAGAAGCAATGAACCAGAATAGTGAATATGGGACAAAGCAAGTAGCTTAGAGGTGGCTGGGGGAACGTGGACGTCCAAGAAACAAGTTTGTAAGGATGGGTGAATATGGTCATGGACTAAGACGAGAAGGTAGAAAGAAATTGAGAATTAGACTGAAAGCAAATATGAGAAAACGAAGCAAGGCTTGGGGAGAAGAAATAGCATCCCAAGGATAAAGCACAGATAAGGAAGTACCAAGAGGTTGCTGGAAGATTTAGTATAAAAGAAAGCACACATTGCCCCTTAACGGGGCACATCAAGAGAGGATGACTGTCAACACGGCTAAAATGAGAGGCAGCTACACCTCCCCTGGGGCTGGTAAAACCAGACAACTTCAGCGGTTCCCATCTGATGCCCGTTTGAGATACATGACATGCTTCAGACGGTGGCTGGGAAAAGGAGGCCTTTGGGGAGCTGGGCTCATGTTCAAAAAATCATTTTGCTGAAAAATCAATTCAATGAAGAGTCAAGCTACCAAATTCATTTAAATTGTGTTCCTCTTAACTGGAAGTTTACAGCAATTAGTACTGAGTGACGTTTAACAGATCTGGGGGAAGGTTTAAAGATTTGGGGGAAGTCTGGGTTGACTAATTTTCATTTGTTCTTCATACCACCCTTTTAAGGAATGTGTCAAAAGTTAAGTATCATGGGATGCTTTAATCTAATTAGGAACACAGGTAATATTCAAAAAAGCATATGTAAATACCAGGAATCAAAATTTAAGGGTTTCCTATGGAGAATTTCAGAGAAGGCAATGGCACCCCACTCCAGTACTCTTGCCTGGAAAATCCCATGGACGGAGGAGCCTGGTAGGCTGCAATCCATGGGGTTGCTAAGAGTCGGACACGACTGAGTGACTTCACTTTCATGTATTGGAGAAGGAAATGGCAGCCCACTCCAGTGTTCTTGCCTGGAGAATCCCAGGAACGGGGGAGCCTGGTGGGCTGCCATCTATGGGGTGGCACAGAGTCGGACACGACTGAAGTGACTCAGCATAGCATGGAGAATTTTACTGTGCCTACTCTTTTGCCCTATTTAAGACCCTTTGACAAATATATTAAATAGAATAGCCCACTTACATTGTTTTTATAGCAATTAGTAGTCAAGGAAATGGCAAACCACTCCAATATTCTTGCCTGGGAAATCCCATGGACAGAGGAGCTTGGCAGGCTACAATCCATGGGTTTGCAAAAGTCGGACACTACTGAGCAACTAAACAAGTCAAAATTTAGTATGTGGTATGAAAGAAAGTGAAAGTGAAGTCGCTCAGTCGTGTCCAACTCTCTGGGACACCATGGACTATAGCCTACTAGGCTCCTCTCTCCATGGGATTCTCCAGGCAAGAATACTGGAATGGGTTGCCATTTCCTTCTCTAGGGGAGCTTCCCAACCCAGGGATCGAACCCGGGTCTCCCGCATTGCAGGCAGACGCCTCTGAGCCACCAGGGAAGCCCCTAGTATGTGGTACAGCTGCACTTAACTGCTTCATAGTTACCTTCCCCCTGCCCTGCCCCAAAGTACATCCCCAAGTTGAAAAGGGTCAAAGAACCTGTCTGAGACTGAGTAAAACTCAACACAGGGAACTGGCCCAGTTCTGCCTCTAAGACCTCTGTCATAGTCTTCAAAAGCTAGAATTTGTTTACATATATGTCTGTCCATTACTAAGTGCACAGCTGTGTTACTTGGGCTTTTATTGATGATTGGAAGGGGCAAGTTCAAGATCTGCTGTAAGGGTACCAGGAACCTATGGAAGTATCAGCTCCATGGTCACTGGGGGACCTGTGATTCCAAAGCCAGGATGTGTAATCAGTTCCTTATAAAACTGGCTCATTGGAGACAGAAAAGACCTGTGCAAGAGTGATCACCTGGAACATTTTAAACTAACACATTAGTTGATTTCTCCATCACAATGTTGAATTTACATTTAATGTAGTTCAAATCTGAAGTCCTAATCACATGGTCCTTTATAATAATCCTATCTAAACAGCCCTTGTTTTCTTTCCCATCCTTGAATGTTTCCAAATTCCATTTTCTGCAACTGTCAACAAGTCTATGCCTTTGGAATGCTTTACAGAGCAGCTAAACATTTATTTCCTAAAAGGCTGATACAGAATATACAAGTGCCAAGATAAATTTTATTGGGGCCAGAAGCATACTTGTCTTTAATGAGAGAATAACAAATTGGATTATATAAGCATCTTTCTAGAGCCCTTTGGGGATGGAAGAGGGTATCCTCTGACCCTTCCATATTAATCTACAGCCTCATAAGGAATCTGGTGCATGGCCCAGAGTCAGATTGCTGGGCCACATTCATGAAGTCAGCCTCAAAGTATGTGGTTAGGACAGCTCTCCACAGTGGTTAAAAACTGGAGTCCCAAGTTCTGATCAATAGTATGTTCAGATCACCTATTACTCAATATTTGACAAGTTATTTAATCTCTTTCTGCCTTTCTCTTTTATGAAATTAGGTGGGAGCTGGATGAACTCGTGTATGTGTAGTATTTATACATACACTTGGCACATAACATACACTCGGTAAACGCTAGCATTTTGTACATAGTGGGAAGATGGCTCAGATAGTAAAGAATCTGCCTGCAGTGCAGGAGACCGAGGTTTGATCCCTGGGTCAGGAAGATTCCCGTGATAAGGGAATGGCTACCCCACTCCAGTATTCCTGCCTAGAGAATTCCACAGACTGAGGAGCCTAGCGGGCTACAGTCCATGCAGCTGCAAAGAGTTAAACGCGACTAACACTTTCACTTGTTCACTTTTACATAATGCAAAAGTCTGTAGATAGCAACTTAGAATCATACACATTACTTTGTAAATTCTCCCCTTCTTATTTTTTGCAAGGCAAGCCTAAAAAGTTGAACTTAAAAGCTATTGTTTCTCTGCTGAAGAATTCATTCATTCAAGAAGTATTTATTGGGGGGGGGGGGGGTGGGGGAGGAATGAACTGGGAGTTTGGGATTAACAAATATATTGATATTATATATAGAATGGATAGACAACAAGGTCCTACTGTATAGCACAGGGGACTATATTTACCATCCTGGGATAAACCATAATGGAACAGAATATGAAAAAGAATATATGTATAACTGAGTCATGATGCTAAACAGCAGAAATTAGCGCAATATTGTAAATCTACTCTGTTTCAATTAAAAAGTAAAATACTTATTGAGTAAATACCATATATCACGTCTTATGCTGAATGTATAATTTAAAAAATAGTGAAAAATAAAGCCAGAGTGGTCTCTACCCTCAAGGAGTTTACAGTCTAATAGGGAGCACCTCAAACTATAAACAAAGCACAGCCAGAATGTATGTTATGATGACAGGAAGGAGAATAACAGCTGTAAAATTCAAGGCATCCCTCAGTTTAAACCTGCACTTGTGGTAGGTGGCAACAAGAATCTCTGCTAGGCAAGAAGAGAGGTATTTTCTTCTTCTCTGCCCTAAAGGATACTCTCAAAGAAAGTGAATCACGTCCAGAGTTAGTCTCTTTGAATACAATTTGATCTGTACATGTTGAGAGAGAGCTATAGCAGGATTCACCTATCTCACTGCACAGTCAACTATTAAGCAGTGAAATTTTGCCTTAAAGAAAAATCCAAATACAGTAAGTTCCCTGTATATGAACCTTCAAGTTCTGAGCTTTCAGAAGTTGCAAACATGCGTCCCATCCCCTGTGTGCCAGCTGTTGTACTGTTCTACTGTACTTTTCAGGGATTCCCAGGTGGTGCTGGTGGTAAAGAACCTGCCTGCCAATGCAGGAGACATAAAGAGATGCCAGTTCAATCCCTGGGCTTGAAGATCCCTGGGAAGATCCTCTGTAGTAGGGCATGGCAACCCACTCCAGTATTCTTGCCTGGAGAATCCCATGGACAGAGGAGCCTGGTGGGTTACAATCCACTGGATCACACGCAGAGAGTCAGACATGACTGAAGCAACTGAGCATGCGTATACCAGACAACTGTATACAAATACATACAAGCAAACAGGTCCCAGATGATAGTTAGGACAGTCCTAAGCTAACAAGACAGTTGGCCATCCTAATAGCGGGGACATCTCACAAAGGCAGACCTCTCCTCTATACTCCAGAGGATCTTAAGTGTGGGGGCCCTGGTAATGGGGTGTGGTGGTTAAATATGGGGGACTCTGGGGGTCAGAGGATGTGTGTTGAAATTCAGCTTCCATTTACTAGCTGTGTAACCTTAGACATATTACTCTTCCTCTCTGAGTCTCAATTTCCTCACCTGCAAAATAACAATGTCCTTCAGTTTATCATAACGATTAAATGAAGCAGTGGATGTAAACAAGTTTTCAACGCACCACCTGGCACGCTTGCAGCACAGAGTACATGTTATTCCCTTTCCTCCTTTAGTAAACGCTCAACAAATATTTACTGAATGAACAAATACTGGCGGGTATTTTCAACAGGTATGTCACGTTTCTCACAGTTACAAGTGGTGTTACCAGTAGACGTTGGGCAGTATGGAGTAATGCAAATGATGCCCCCACTGCCCAGCATTCCTACCCCAGACCACCTGTCAGCTCTGCTGACACCTCCCTGAACTCTGCAGGATCCAGTCCTGTTCCATGAGAGTCTCCACATCCCACCAAGCACATCTTGAGCAGAATCACAGTACCAACAATGGACAGGCACGTTCTCTTCATCCCTCCCTCACCCTCAGCTCACCCCCTCAGGAGGACGGGGCTACCTGTAATCATCGGTGGCGATTTAGTCGCTAAGTCATGTCCAACTCTTGCAAACCCATGGACTGTAGCCCACCAGGCTCCTCTGTCCATGGAATTCTCAGGCAATGATACTGGAGTGGGTAGCCATTCCCTTCTCCAAAAAATCTTCTGATCCAGGGATCGAACCCCAGACTCGTGCACTGCAAGCAGATTCTTTACTGACTGGGCTACCAGGGAAGCCCACCTATAATCACTGCTACATGGAAATACTTCGTTGTATCAGGCAGGATATAAGGAGTGAGCAGAAAAGGAAGACAACAAGAAGCGAACACACTGGGCTTTTTCACAGGTGCATAAAACAGATAGCAGGAGCCCAGTGAAACCCTATCTGTTGGGAGAGAGAGGTTGGGTTTCACTGGGCAAGACGCTGCCTTTGAACCAAACCAAAAATGACCAAAATGGCAAAGGGCTCACTGTATAAGTGAAGTAGCTGGAACATATTATTAACATATGAAAAGTAAGTCTAATGAGGAGATATTTTAGTTTTCAGGGTAAAAGATTTCTGGGCTCCCAGGGGAAGATGTAGAAGAGATGGAAAATAATATTCAGTAAAAGCACAGAAAATTCATTAATAATATCCATGCTTTTCAGAGAGCTGGAAACTTGTTCTTGAAGCATTTAAAAACTGAACTCAGTAACCCCACCAAGCTGGAATCAAGATTGCTGGGAGAAATATCAACAACCTCAGATATGCAGATGACACTACCCTAATGGCAGAAAGCGAAGAGGAACTAAGAGTTTCTTGATGAGAGTCAAAGAGGAGAGTGAAAAAACTGGCTTAAAACTCAACATTCAAAAAACTAAGATCATGGCTTACAGACCCATCACTTCATGGCAAATAGATGAGGAAAAAGTGGAAACAGTGACAGATTTTATTTTCTTGGGCTCCAAAATCACTGTGGATTGTGGCTGCAGTCACTAAATTAAAAGACATTTTCTCCCTGGAAGAAAAGCTATGACAAACCTAGACAGCATATTAAAAAGCAGAGACATCACTTTGCCAACAAAGGTCCATATAGTCAAAGCTATGGCTTTTTCAATAGTCATACTGAATGTGAGAGCTGGAACATAAGGAACTCTGAGCATCAAAGAACTGATGCTTCCAAATTGTGGTTCAGGAGAAGACTCTTGACAGTCCCCTGGATAGCAAGGAGATCAAACCAGTCAATCCTAAAGGAAATCAACCCTAAATATTCATTGGAAGGACTGGTGCTGAAGCTCTAATCCTTTGGCCAACTGATAGGAAAAGTCAGCTCATTGGCAAAGACCCTGATGCTGGGAAAGATTGAGGGGAGAAGGGGACAACAGAACACGGAATGGTTGGATGGCATCACTGACTCAATGGATATGAGTTTGAACAAACTCTCAGAGATAGTGAAGAACAGGGAAGCCTGGTATGCTGCAGTCCATAGGATCACAAAGAGTTGGACACAACTGAGCAACTGGACAACAACTACCACCCTTTGGAAACTCTCTCTCTCTCACACACACACACACACACACTCACACACACACACACACACACACACACTGTGATCCATGCTATTCATGGAAATGTGTCCCACATCAGGAGTGTCACCAGCGGGCAAGTAAGACTGGGAATCCATGGCTGGTGGGCAAAGCACTGGGCTAGGAGACTAGAAATCTTCATTTCAACCCAACCCGTTTGAGACTGTGGCAAATCATTCACTCCTCTGTTCTTCAGCTGCTCTGGCTGCAAAAGGATCATGGCCATTTCTGCCGAAGAGGACACTCATCAAGTGGAATCAGATCACATGCACTGAGTCCCTCTTCAAAAGAGACTATATGCACACCTTCCATTATTCATAATAAAAAAATGGACTCAAAAATTCTGCCAAGAAACCTTTGTCACAACGCCAGGAGAGCATAATTCCTCTGTAATGATACCAGTTCTTTGTACTACCCAGGTTTCAGAAATATGAACAGGAAGTTCATATTTTTCAGCAACAGGAAGTCACTAGTATATAATAATTTCCCACTAAATATTTTCAAGAGCCTTGTTCAAGCTGGCTTTGACTTTATTTAAATACCAAGTTGAGGCTTTAAAATAGATATTAATTAAAGAAATCCCTTTCAAAAGTAGATATTATATAAGCTTATTCTTCCTTTATAAAGCATTTAGTTCCTATGGAGAGAAACAAGTGATTTCTGATTATAAAGCATACTAAAAAATACAAACATCACAAGACAGTCTGTGTTGAATAAATAACACTCAATCATGTGAGTCAGCTGACTACTGTAGATACGAATACATTTTTGAGTCATGCTGGCTATTAATCAGTGGTAACACTAATGAACAGAATGAAAAACTTCTTCCCAAGCCAACAATTGAAGTGTTGCACAGAATACTCCCCGTTCACTCTCCATATAATTAGTCACATTGCTAGCTTTGATAAGAGGGTTTGGTTTCCTGTATCTTTTCCAGTTTCTTGGGTACTGAACAGTATTCTATGAGGGACAAGAACAGTGTCTGCTTTCGATCCTGCTTGTGGTTTGAAACTTTGCTCACATGAAAGTCGCACCTGGAATAAAAGGTGGGGCTACACTCTGAGTCTTTTATGAGCATATCGACTCAGTTACCACAAGTCAATATTGTCATCAGTAAAAAGTACACACGGTTTTCGGAATCACCATGCCTCATTGCATTCTTTTCGAAGAGAGTCAACAGTATGGGGTCAATATTTTGACCTTACAGAACAAAAGTCCAACTGACCACCTGCTGTGCTGCTTAGACCTACCACTTATGCACAAGTCTAAGCAAACTCCAGTAGATGGTGAAGGACAGGGAAACCCGGAGTGCTGCAGTCTATGGGGTTGCAAAGAGACAGACCCAACTGAGCAACAGAACATCAACAACTTATCCACAGTCCAGGTTCCTCTCTTGAGTGTTAGAGACCACACAGAGTCACCCATCAATCAATAATTATTGACTGAGCGCCCTTTCCACAAGCTTCGCCCCTATTTGGCCCGCCTGTTTGGACTTGGATACGGCTCATCTCTAAGACAAGATACTCTCCCTGCTCTCAGGGGGATTACAATCTAGTGGGAAAGCCAAAACATATACTTGGAATATTAAATAACTGTGCAAAATGTAATGATATGATTGAAGTATGAGAAATGTAAAAAAGAAGTAATTTATTAAATGCTAAATGAATGATATCATGACCTGTGGCTTGCAAACTATGCTCCAGGTAACCCCAGCTGCTCAGGTGGAGGCAACTTTTGTGAATGCAGCATAGAAAAAGAGAAGCACCGAGTGAGGTCTCACCTGAGCCCTCCATCCCGGTCTCCATCTCCACCAGAGTCACTCTTGTGTTTTTGGTTTTCTGTTCTCCATTTTTGCTTTTCACTTTCTGTAGGGGATCTTCACATACAATTCCACATCAAGAAAGATTCTCAAATTAACTCTAAGAATCAATGATAGATTTTTTTCAATGCCGTGAATTTCAAAACTACATGGTTTGTAATTACTCTTGCCTGCTGTGGTGGCAGGAGGTTTCCTGGTGGGAAAGGAATGGAGACTTGCAAGATATAGAGGATTTGGAGAGTCAGAAAGTTTCCAGGGACTTCCCTGGTGGTCCAGTGGCTAAGACTCTGCTCCCAGTGCAGGAGCCCCAGGTTTGATCTCTGCTCAGGGAACTAGATCTCACGTGCTGCAACTAAGACTTCACATCCCACAACTAAAGATCCCATGTGCCTCAACTAAGACCTGGCACAGCCAAATAAATACATACTTTAACATACTAATAAATAAATAAATAATAAGTAAAGAAAGTTTCCAGTCTAATGGTTTACATAGAATGCTAAGATGCCTCAACAAGAGGCAGTCCACAGTGTACGACCATGATTAGGGTGTGGTAACTGGTAGTCTAGATTAGCAAAACAGACTGCCACTTACTCACAAGGTTCAGGGCAAGACAGTAAGATGGGGACTCAAGAGGAGAGAAGCCACATCAAAAGCCACACTGAAAGTCACCATTTCACAGAAAGAATCCAGGTACACAGGTGCAAGACACACCTGAAAACTCAACAGAGAAGAAGTTTCCCAGTAAATGGGCAGAGCCTGACAGGAAGTCAGCATGGGTGGGGTTCCTGGCAAAGCTGAGGCAAACACCAGAGCCGGAACAGTTTCAGGAACTAAGAGTGGGAGGCCTGGCTTGCTAAGAAACAGTGAAATGGCAAAGCATGAGAACTGGGCCATCTTCTCCCAAAGATCCTTTTCACTAGGTGTGAGCAGAAAGCTATACAGAGGCAAGTGGGAAAGCTCTGAAAGATGTCCTGACACCATTTCCCTCTTGAACTGACAGTCAGGCCTAGGAACCAGGGTGGGGGGGGTATCAAATCTCCTGCTACTGCCTGAAGAAAAAGAGTTCTAAGAAATCAGACACATTTTTCATAACCTTGGCAAATAATAACAATAGAATTGGTGTGTATTACCCAAATGTAGGTAATATTTTTTTTAGATTACACAGATAGAGCAAAATAACAAACACATTCTAAGCATTCTTGGGCTGCAAGTACCCAAAAACAGAATAATTTAAGCATTTAAAAAATTATTAGAAAACTAGAAAAAGCGATCCTAGAATTTATACGGAAGCACAAAAGACCCCAAATCACCAAGAGCAATCTGGACAAAAAAGACAAAGATGGATGTATCATGCTCCCTGATTTTGGACTATACTACAAAGCTACAGTAAACCAAACAGCATGATATTGCCACAAACATAGACACAGATCAATGGAACAGAACAGGGAGCCCAGCAATAAAGTCATGCACCTATGGCAGTTATCTAGACAAAGGAGACAAGAATAAACAATGGAGAAAAAAGTTTCCTCACTTAGTGGTGCTGAAAAAACTGGACAGCTACATTTAAAAGAATAAGATTAGAATCTTACATCATATACAAAAATAGATTCAAAATGGATTAAAGATCCAAATACAAGACTGGAAAGCATAAAGCTTTTGGAAGAAAACATAGGCAGTACACTCTTTGACATAAAACTTAGCAATATTTTTTGGGGTCTGCTTCATCAAGCAAGGGAAACAAATGTAAAAACAAGTAAACGGGATCTAATTAAACTTAAAAGCTTTTGGATGCCAAAGGAAATCATCAACTAAGTGAAAAGACGACCTACTGAATATGAAAAGATATTTGCAAATAATATGACTGATAAGGGACTAATACCCCAAGTACACAGAGTGATTACACAACTCAGTATAAAACTAAACAGAAGTAAGAAGTAGTCAACATGCACGTGAAGAAATGCTCAGCACTGCTAATCATCAGAGAAATTCAAACCAAACCACAATGAGACATTACCTCATACCTGTCAGGATGGCTAACTGCAAAAAGTCTAAAAGTAGCAAATTTTGCCAAGGATGTGGTGAAAAGGAAACACTGTTGGTGAGAATGTAAACTGCTGCGGCCACTGTGAAAAAGACTATGGAGGTTCCTCAAAAAACTAAAAACAGAACTATCATACAATCCAGGAAACCCACTTCTGGGTATATATCTGAAGAAAACTAAAACTCCAATTCAAAAAGATACACGCACCCCAGTGTTGACAGGAGCATCATTTATAATAGTCAAGATCTGGAAGAAACCCAAGTGTTCATCAGATGAATGCATAAGGAAGATGTTTTATTTATTTACAGACATACACAGAAATACTATTAAGCCATAAAAACACGAAATTTTGACATCTACAACACTGTGGTGGACCTAGAAGATATGCTCAGTGAAATCAGACAGAGAAAGTCAAATACTCCATGTTATCATTTATGTACAGAATCTAAATGGATTCCCAGGTGGCTCGTTGGTAAAGAATCTGCCTGACAATGCAGGAGATGCAAGAGACATGGGTTCAATCCCTGGCTCGGGAAGATCCCCTGGAAAAGGAAATGGCAACCCTCTCCAATATTTTACTGGGAAAATTCCATGGACAGAGGAGCCTGGTGGCCTACAGTCCATGGGGTTGCAAAGAGTCAGATACGACTGAGCGTGAGCAACGAGCAATGGTAGAATCTAAAAAATAAAACAAACAAATGAATTCAACAAAACAGAAACAGATCCACAGAGTGGTTACCAGTGGGGACAGGTAAGAGGGGAGGGGCATAATAGGGATAGGAGACTAAGACAAACAAACTACTACGTATAAAATAAGTAACAAGGATATATTGTACAGTATAGGGGAATGTAACCATTATCTTATAATAACATTAAAAGGAATATAATCTATACAAATGTTTAGACCACTATGTGGTACACCTGAAACTAGTAATATTTCAAACCAACTATACTTCAACAAGTTATCAGCAGAATACAGGAATTTCTTGTAGAATTAATGATGATGAACAATCACCTCTCAGAAAGGACAAGCACATGGCTGAGACTTGGGGAATCTCAGCAGCAGAAGCCTGAGGATCTCCTCCTTAGAAGCTTCCATTAAGGGTTCCAACTGGCTTCCATATGTGCATGACTCCAATCACATTCTTTCAAATTCTCAGAAAAGAAAGTTTGGTTGGCTGTTACCAAGGAATTTCAATCTTTGATGCAATCATCTTTAGCAAGGAGATGACTAGAACCAGGGAAATGCTGTAAGCTAGAAAGCCTCCCCAGTATGAGACTACCGCATACACCATCCTTCGTTGGTCTAGGACTCATAAGAAGGCGTCCAAGATGTACTGGGATATGATGAATTTGGTCAATTATATAGAGTGGTCTTGATGACAAAATTTTAAAAATGTGAACAAAGCAAGTTTCTCTGCTTTGGACTGTTTGGTAGAGCCTAATAATGAAATGAGTGCTCCTCCAATGTGTCCTTGTGACTGTGCTTATTCTGTTTTGTAAATACTACTATAACCACCTAGTTAGTTTTTTCCCCTAGACTAGAAGCACCTTAAAGATAGAGACTGTTTCCTAGGCATCTTTGCACCCCAAAAGGCTTCCCTGGTGGCTCAGACAGTAAAGAATCTGACGGCAATGCAGGAGACCTAGGTTTGATCCCTGGATTGGGAAGATCCCCTGGAGAAGGGAATGGTTACCCACTCCAGTATTGTTGCCTGGAGAATTCCATGAACAGAGGAGCCTGGCAGGCTACAGTCCACGGAGTTGCAGAGAGTCAGACACAACTGACAAAGGTCTGTCTAGTCAAAGCTATGCTTTTTCCAGTACTCATGTACAGATGTGAGAGTCCGACCGTAAAGAAGGCTGGGCACCAAAGAATTGGTGTTTTCGAATTGTGGTGTTGGAGAAAACTCTTGACAGTCCCTTGGACAGCAAAGAGACCAAACCAGTCAATCCTAAAGGAAATCAACCCTGAATATTCAATGGAAGGACTGATGCTGAAGCTGAAGCTCCAATCCTTTGGCCACCTGATGCAAAGAGCTGACTCACTGGAAAAGACCGTGATGCTGAGAAAGATTGAGGACAGAAGGAGAAGGGGATGACAGAGGATGAGATGGTTGGATGGCATCACCGACTCAATGGACATACGTTTGAGCAAACTTCAGGAGACAGTGGAAAATATGGAAATCTGGCATGCTGTAGTCCATGGTCACAAAGAGTTGGACACAACTTAGAGACTGAATAACAACAACGAAGGCAAAGCCCGGCTGATCTTACGTAAGAACGGAGCTGTTATCTTCAGACAGATCCTGCAATACCAAACGCTGAGACTTATTTTATCTGTTCTTCCTCTTCTAAAGATTTGTCCTAAGAGGGGAGAAGTAAATGGTAGGGTGAGGTAGGGAGGGGGGCTGTGTGGTTCCCCTTTGAGTCTCATCCTCTATTAAAAGAGAAATAGTTAATATTTACTCTTTGTATAACCCATCCATAAACTGCTATGTGAAACTTAACTCAGTCAAGTATATGTCCTACTCTCCGGAGGTGATTTCTTCCACTCTTCAGGTAAGAAGCTTTCCTTTTCTAAATCAAGAGTCAAATTCATCAGAGGACTCCCCCACCCTCCCCTGGAATTCAAGGATGGCAAAACAATCTCCAGTCCAACTACTACTGAGGCTCACTAGAAATGACCGCTTCCTTGAAGAATGTTGCCAACATAGGTAACCGTTCCCCAAATCCTAGCAAGAGTTCAGGTCATGCTTCCTTGTGGATCATACTCATGTACTTGGAGTATTTTTTAAGGTAAAGCAACATGGGTTATAATAAGACTGACTACATGTTCTTTGTGTGACTTCTTAACAATACTTCTCCTTCTAATGAATGGCCAGATCTCTGGGATACGATCAAAGTCCCCTACTGGCCAGGATGAAAGTCCACAGATGATGCAAAAGGCAAGGGCTAGAGCCCAGGAGAAGAAATGTCATCTGTCCTGGCAGAGAAACACAAAGAGGAAATCTGGGTCAGGAATGAGAGAGCTTCTACAGAAACATTAGCATCAAAGAAAAGGATAAGAATATGATTAAATATAGAATAAATACTTAAAATGTAACATACTTGAAATCAACTCTGTCCTTTTAAAAAAATATTATACTGCCTTCTATGGAAGTGTGTATCTAAAATTATAATAAGTCAGATTGCTTTACGTTCCACTCAGACATATTTTGTCAAAAGACTGCTTTACATCATATTTGAAAAACATAAGCAGCCTTTACCAAATATAGACACAGGGATCACAAACTGAAAATAGAAACCAGAAGACAGACTCAGTGGAAACCAAGGAAATATTGACATTGTATTACACTTGGCAGTGAAGAAATTGAAATCTACAGTGATTTACTACATTAACACATGAATACAGAATTAGGAGAAAAAAAATATTCAAAATATCAGAAACCGTAAGACACTTTTTGGCAATAAGTAAGGAAGAAGATTTATTTAACTTGGAAAGGGTTGGCAGAAAGGGACTAAAATGAGAAACAATAATATCACATATTAACTTTGTTCTTAAACATCCACATTTAATGTATCAACTTTGGCTGTTGTTATATGCCTTGGCAATTCAATAAAGTTACTGAAATGGAAAATTGAAAATTTTTATTGTGATATTTCCAATTTCTCCACTAGTGGAATAGTTTAATAATAAGCCATTGCATATGCTTTCAGCATTCTCATTAAAATGACTGAGCAATCATTTTTCTTTCTATTCCAAGTTATCAGCAACTTTATTTACCAGTGCATATTAAGCAGAACACAAAGCTCAGCTAACCATTTGTGGCTGTACTTTCTGAACAGGCAAGGATTATCTACTGCAAAGACAGAGAATTTCAAAGCTGGAAGGAATCTCAGGGTTTTCATATTCCATATTTTGTGGTATCAATGAAGAAACCGAGACGCCAAAGGGTGAAGGAACTTATCCTATGTCAACAGCCATTCAATGGCAGAGTAGATGTCACACTTACAGAATGTTCTATTATAGCAGACTATCCTACAGTCCAACATTATTTTAGTAGTAACTGTTGAACATTAGCCTACACATGCCTGTCTGGCAAAAATAAATAAAAAACTAAATGGCCAAAGAGGAGCATTAATTTACTGAAAACGTATCTCATCCTTGTCACAAGGAATTCCAGGTTGCAAAAGAATCAGATTCCATTTATAATCACTTTGCGGTGGTTTAGTTGCTCAGTCCTGTCCAACTCTTTGCAACCCCATGGACTGTTGTCCACCAGGGTCCTCTGTCCATGGGATTTCCCAGGCAAGAATATGGAGTGGGTTGCCATTTCCTTCTCCAGGGGATCTTCCCCACCCAGGGATCAAACCCGGGTCTCCTATGAACTCAGTCAGATTCTTTACCGACTGAGCCACCAGGGAAGTCTATAATCACTTTACTTTGGATGTTTAGGCTTTTGGCTTTTATAAATCTGCCCTCAGCTGTGACATGTTTCAATGTTCTATAGAATGTCTGTTTGCATTCACAGCAGAGCCATGCAGAATAACAACAGTTCCCTAATTTGTAAGGTGATATGTCCAAAAAACTGCATTAATTCCTTTGTTGGTCTTTGCAGAGTAAATCTACTTCTAATCTGGTACCTGCCATTAAGCAGCTCATATCACTAATTTATTTCCCTTTTAAACAGCAATTTGGGCATGTTTTCTTTGACTCAGGCTCTACATAAAACGTTTACATTAACTATTAACCCTCCTGAGGCCATGGGCTTGATTGGATAAGGAATGGAGCAGAGCTGAAAGGGCCAGGGCTGGGTCCAATAAGCCATGTGACCTTGAGAAAACAATTTATCCTCTCTGAATCGTTTTTCATGTGTAAAATGTAAGAAGTCAATTTCATGATCCCTAAGATCTAAAGCTCTGCATTTCTAAACTGATTGTTCTGAAGCCACTCTTAAAAATAATTACTATTCTTAGACCCTAAACATCTACCCTATTTACCTCTATAGACCTGGTACATATTTCAATCCTAGCACTAAGACAAGTAAATAAACTACGGTAAAATGTGATGTCTCCCTTACTACACCACGAACTCCATAAAAGGTTAATTCATTTTTATAGGCTCAGTGCCTGTCAGAGTCGACATTCCATAAATGTTTAATATATGAACAAAAGGATGGATGACTGCCACAGCATAAGACAAAGCAGAGTTTATGTGTATAAGTTCACATTATCTCTGCAAAAGCCCAGAGATCATTAACCTAAACCTCATCTGAAAAGCTAGCACTTATATGTAATTTGCCTATTCACAGCATAATGGACTTCACAGTACATCTCTTAGAGTATGATCTCCTCCTGTTTAACCTTCCTTGATCATAAGCTTTTGGAGAGTAAGATCTATGCCTGATTCATCCCAACTTTCTGTACCTATTGATTACCTTTAGGAGATCTTCCATCAATTTTAACTAATTAAACAAATAGAAAAGAGTAGTTTCAGCATAATAGTGGCCAAATAAAGGATACATTTGGTAGCAAAGTTAAAAAAAAATTTCAGGGGAAAAAATTTGGAACAAATTATCTGTGATGATAAAAATTCAACTTTTTGTCTTTCTATCCTTCTATTCATCTCAAATTTCCACCTTTGTAAAAATCACTCATTCCTAGGAACTGTATTTTCCTTCATAATTCCATCAGGGCATAATTTGTGGGATACAATGAGGTCTAATATAATCTAATAAGTTCTCAAAGAGGGGAGGAAGCACGAGGAATTTTTTGCACTGTAGTTGCAATTCTAAGAAGTCAGAGTAGAGTTGTAGTTGTATGGTTTCTGTTTATATGAAATCCAGTGGTGTGGCATGTCTTCCATGGTTTCCATTTATATGAAATCCAATGCTGTGGCCTGCCTTCCAAGGCTTTCGTTTATATGAAATCTAGTGCTGTGGCATGCCTTCCATGAAAACTGTCTCTATGCTGCTTCAATAGGGACTTTTTCAAGCGTTCACAGTCTACTAGGGCTGACTAATATGGAACCCCAGCGGAACAGACTCCTGCTGGGATGTTCTGCTCTCCTCTGCCTTCCCATGTGATTCAAGGGTATTCACTTTAGGGTGGTATACTTTTTACTTATTTATTTATGGCTATGCTGGCTCTTCACTGCTGCATGTGGGCTTTTCTCTAGTTGTGGCGATCGGGGGCTCCTCTCCAGTTGCAGTGCCCATGCTTCTCACTGCAGTGCCTTCCCTCATTGCAGAACATGGGCTCTCGGGGCGGGGGTTTCAGTAGCTTCAGTGTGTGGGCTCAGCAGCTGTAGCATTTGGGCTCCAGAGTGCGTCATCAGTAGCTGTGGTGCACTGGGCTTAGCTGCTCTTCAGCATGTGGAATCCTCCTGGACCAGCGATTGAACCTGTGTCTCCTGCATTGGCAGGAGGATTCTTAACCACTGGACCACCAGGGAAGTCCAAGATGATGTATTTTTGTGCTCAGGCATGCCCATTCCTCTTGTGGAGGAATGCTTTCCCTACATACAGTTCTCTTTTTCAAGCAACACCAGTTTCTTTATGGCTTTTTCACAACTTCCACACATTCACGATTCCATATTGGCATAAACAATCCATATTAACACATACATAATGTTAATACTTTCTAACTCACTTTTTAAATAGTCATCACAATTCTAATTACACTATTAATTCATTCTAATTATACTCATTATTACAAATATGATTTGTTCATGGGGATCTTCATTATAAGCAGTACTTTATGCTACTGTTATAAATGCTACCAATAAACCATAATGGTTAGAAATAGTCTTAACATATTTACTATTTATTTCATCAAGTCCCACATAATCAATGTGGACATATTTATGTCTATATAAACTTCAAAGGAACCAGAAATCCTTTATTCCTATAAAACATTACTGTCATGCTAATAAAAATAATGCCTAAGATTTATTGAGTACTTGCCACATACCAGTTATTGTGCCAACACTAAATGAGTTAACATGGATCGTCCTGTGAATGTTACCAAGCATCCTATGAGGCTGAAGCTTTAATGAGGCCCATTTTACAAATTAAGAAACCAAGACTTGGCTCAAATAATGACTAAGATGTTTACAGCTAATGTATGATGGGGCTAGAACTGGAACCCAGACAATTTCACTATTTTGTTTGGGGAAGTGGATGAACTTGCACTTTTTGAAAGATATCATATTTTTGCATTTGCATAATTATTTCTCCAAACTCAAGCTTGCATATAATTTTAAACTGTCTTAAAACCAAAAGTATACAGTGAGTGCAAACTGAAACATTTGCAATAGGAATTATAGGCTATCAAAATATAATTAATCATTATTACTGAGAAATTAGCAAACTGAGTAAATCAAAGCAGAAGCACAATGTAGTATTATATAATTATCAGCAGAGTTTTCAAACTGTGAATTTGCTGATGTTAACTAATTAAGTTTACACTTTAGAAGCTTATTAACTATGTACCTTAACGGTTCTTCTTTTTCGTGTATAAAGTTTAATTTCTTTTCACAAAGGTTTTCCAGCTGCCAAAAGATAATAAAGCAAAAGGATTAAAAGTAAATGTAACCACAAAGATTTTGATAGTGCCCACATTACATCCATTTATAGATTGATTTTTGCAAAAAAGAAAATTGTAAAATCTGATATTCATTGTTGCTTTTATTAGTTTCCATCGGCTAGTCCAGTTAGTGTCACATTCATAAGAATTATGTGCATAAAGTGGATATGAATCCACATTCTATCTGAAAGTCTAAGAATCTACAAGTCTTTTAGAAAATATGCTTAATATATTATCTTAATTAAGATAGCATACAAGCCAGAAAGATTTCTTGGTGTACTATCTGAAGCCAAAACTATATGAAACTTAAGAGGCAAATGATCCAGCGGATGTTGGTAATTTGATCTCTGGTTCCTCTGCCTTTCCTAAATTCTGCTTGAACATCTGGAAGTTCACAGTTTATGTACTGTTGAAGCTTGGCTTGGAGAATTTTGAGCATTTCTTTACTGAAGTGTGAGATAGTGCAATTGTGCAGCAGTTTGAGCATTCTTTGGCATTGCCTTTCTTTGGGATTGGAATGAAAACTGACCTTTTCCAGTCTTGTGGCCACCGCTGAGTTTTCCAAATTTGTTGGCATACTGAGTGAGCACTTTCACAGCACATCTTTTAGGATTTGAAATAGCTCAACTGGAACTGGAATTCCATCACCTCCACTAGCTTTGTTCATAGTGATGCTTCCTAAGGCCCACTTGACTTCACATTCCAGGATGTCTGGCTCTAGGTCAGTGATCATAGCATTGTGATTATCTGAGTCGTGAAGATCTTTTTTGTACAGTTCTTCTGTGTATTCTTGCCACCTCTTCTTAATATCTTCTGCTTCTGTTAGGTCCATACCATTCCTGTCCTTTATCGAGCCCATCTTTGAATGAAATGTTCCTTTGGTATCTCTGATTTTCTTGAAGAGATCTCTAGTCTTTCCCATTCTGTTGTTTTCCTCTATTTCTTTGCATTGATCGCTGAAGAAGGCTTTCTTATCTCTTCTTGCTATTCTTTGGAACTCTGCATTCAGATGTTTATATCTTTCCTTTTCTCCTTTGTTTTTTGCTTCTCATCTTTTCACAGCTATTTGTAAGGCCTCCCCAGACAGCCATTTTGCTTTTTTGCATTTCTTTTCCAGGGAGATGGTCTTGATCCCTATCTCCTGTACAATGTCACGAACCTCATTCCATAGTTCATCCGGCACTCTATCTATCAGATCTAGTCCCTTAAATCTATTTCTCACTTTCACTGTATAATCATAAGGGATTTGATTTAGGTCATATCTGAATGGTCTAGTGGGTTTCCCTACTTTTTTCAATTTAAGTCTGAATTTGGCAATAAGGAGCTCATGATCCAAGCCATAGTCAGCTCCCGGTCTTGTTTGGCTGACTGTATAGAGCTTCTCCCTCTTTGGCTGCAAAGAATATAATCAATCTGATTTTGGTGTTGACTATCTGGTGATGTCCATGTATAGAGTCTTCTCTTGTGTTGTTGGAAGAGGGTGTTTGTTATGACCAGTGCATTTTCTTGGCAAAACTCTATTAGTCTTTGCCCTGCTAGGCCTTTGTCCTAGTTTGAATGGAAAGGCAATAGCTGAGCTGAGGCCAGTAAGGCGCCAGTCAAGTCTGACATATTCCCGAAGCCTGCTCCTTCATGGACAATAACGCTAGAATCTAGGAATGTCTTTGCAAGGCTGGCAAAGGGCAGTCAGAAACCTCGACCCTGCCTCTGGAATATCCATCTTCTGAGCAGATCTGGGCTGGGAAGATACTCTGGAGAGGCAAATGGCAACCCACTCCAGTTTTCTTGCCTGGAAAATTCTATGGACAGAGGAGCCTGGCAAACTACCGTCCCTGGGGTCGCAAAAGAATTGGACGTGACTTAGCAACTAAACAACTTATCTCTTTTAATAATATACTTCTCATCTGTCACTCCTTTCTTCTCTCCTTTGGTAGCCATAAGTTTGTTTTCTGTCAAAATAAATAAACAAATGTGGGGAAAAAAGCCGTCAACTGGGGAGGAAAAGGTAATGTGTCATTTTTCAGAGAAGTTACAACAACACAAAAACTGCAATGCCAAGAAATAGGCTTCCTTGGTGTATTACTGTGAAGCCACTAAGTCTGGGCTGAACTGAAGAACGAAGGGCAGGGATCTTTCATCACCATAAGCCATGCAGTTAAGGGACATTCAATGAGTTCTTGACCTAAGGAAGAGCCACATGCTCTGAGGAAACTGTGGATAATTAACTAGTTAAATAATTCACTAAAATTAACCATTTGTCATGTTGTGAATCACTAGGTCATGGTTGAAGAGGCTGTGCAAAAACAATGATGCTTACAATTCAAACTTCTACGTACAAAGTACTTGCTTCAAATCAGCTCGAAGTTCCTATTAGAAGACCTAAATTAGGGTTGTGTGTGTGTGTCTGTGTGTGTGCTCACACACAAAGAGTCGTGCTTGACTCTTTGCAACCCCCAGTGGGCTGTATAGCACACCAGACTCCTCTGTCCATGGCATTCTCCAGGCAAGAATACTGGAGTGAGTTGCCATGCCCTCCTCCAGGGGATCTTTATGACCCAGTGATTGAACCCATGTCTCTTATGTCTCCTGCATTGGCAGGCGGGCTCATCATCTGTAGTGACAACTGGGAAGTCCAAATTAGGGTTGAAAAGTGACAGTATTAATCGCTCAGTCATTATACCAAGGAAAATAAGTAACATAAAGGAAATGTCAATATCCTAGTTAGTTTTTATACTAACTATAAGGGAAAGTCCCTGGTAGTCCAGTGGTTAGGCCTCCACGCTCTCACTGCTAAAGACACGGGTTCAGTCCCTGGGGAACTAAGATCCCACAGGTCACACGTGCATGCTAAGTTGCTTCAGTCATGTCCAACTCTGTGCAACCCTGAGGACTTCAGTCTGTCAGGCTCCTCTGTCCATGGGATTTTCCAGGCAAGAATACTGGAGTGGGTCACCGTGCCCTCCTCCAGGGGATCTTCCCGACCCAGGGATTGAACCTACATCTCTTATGTCTCCTGCAGGTTCTTTACCACTAGTGTCAGCTGGGAAGCCACAAGTTACCCAGTACAGCCAAAAAAAAACACTTTTTTTTAACTTAAAAGGGGGAAAAAAGAAAAATATTAACTAAAAGGATGAACCATATAAAATTGCCACCTTCATAAGTGTTTTATTTTAATGGTTAAAAGCAATAATTTCATAAGGTTCAACCAAGATGGGGGTCTTCATATATGAGTTCAGGAAAGGAGTGCAAGTCTACCACTTATTTAAGTCTAAGATGATAGATAGCCTAAATCTAGTCCTTCTGGAGCCACTGCCAAAAGTATGGGAGGTTGAAAAAACAGCAAATAAAGGTCAATATTCTGAAAGAAGCTAAAGACCATAAGTAAGATGACATTATGACAGTATACTTGAGTATGTCCACATGTACCTTAAGAAAATATTTTTTAGTGCAATCCTTGAGTAATCCTTGGGTGGCCAATAACCCACCTTCACCAGTTTTAAATGTACATGGATGTCAAGGCCCCCTTTTCAATACTTTTGAACTCTGAGCTAAACCCTGGACTTAAGAGGGAAAAAATACCATTTCAAAGAATGATAGACACAGCTAGTCTGCACTAGTATCAGATTCTTTGCTTCTTCCAGGGTACGTGGAAAACTCCACTTCCCCTGGCACTTAGTTAGGTGGGACCGTGTGAGTGGTTACAGCCAATGACATGTGAGCCAGACTAGCTAACAGGCACCACTTCTCAGTGCTGGAGAAGGCAGCAGGCCTGTATGGGTTCTCTCTCAGCACCACAACCACCAAGGAGGCCTTGAACTGAGAGGGCAGACCTGCAGGCTCAAACAGCCTGGACTGCCAAGGCACCTCAAACAGGACAACTGCCTTCAGGTCACCCAAACCCACTGGGTCCCTGAACGAGCTAGAAATAAACTTTTATTATGTTAAGGCCTTGAGAGTTTGGGTTGTTCATTACTAGAGACCAACTTATCAATCTTGACTACTACTATCTTTGAAAACAACCAAAACAAATGATTATCCCTCAGATTCTCTTAACAGATTATACACTGGACTGTAAAAAACAAAAAAAAAAAATGCATGGAAAATGAATATTGAAATACTCTAACACAGCTGCTTCCAATGGGCCTTCTGCAAACCTGATAGTAACTGCTCAAGTCCATTGACCCACCCTATTCATTTGCCTTTAGCTGCAAAGTCCCTGCCAAGTAGGCTATTTTCTCTCATTCCCAGACTTCTACAAAAGGTATTTCTTCTTGTCTCAGTGTCTTTCCTTTTCCTATTTGGAACCAGTCTATTGTTCCATGTCCAGTTCTAACTGTTGCTTCCTGACCTGCATACAAATTTCTCAAGAGGCAGGTCAGGTGGTCTGGGATTCCCATCTCTTTCAGAATTTTCCACAGTTGATTGTGATCCACACAGTCAAAGGCTTTGGCATAGTCAATAAAACAGAAATAGATGCTTTTCTGGAACTCTCTTGCTTTTTCCATGATCCAGCAGATGTTGGCAATTTGATCTCTGGTTCCTCTGCCTTTTCTAAAACCAGCTTGAACATCTGGAAGTTCACGGTTCACATATTGCTGAAGCCTGGCTTGGAGAATATTGAGCATTACTTTACTACCGTGTGAGATGAGTGCAATTGTGCGGTAGTTTGAGCATTCTTTGGCATTGCCTTTCTTTGGGATTGGAATGAAAACTGAGCTTTTCCAGTCCTGTGGCCACTGCTGAGTTTTCCAAATTTGCTGGCGTCTTGAGTGCAGCACTTTCACAAAATCATCTTTCAGGATTTGAAATAGCTCAACTGGAATTCTATAACCTCCACTAGCTTTGTTTGTAGTGATGCTTCCTAAGGCCCACTTGACTTCACATTCCAGGATGTCTGGCTCTAGGTCAGTGATCACACCATCGTGATTATCTGAGTCATGAAGATCTTTTTTGTACAGTTCTTCTGTGTATTCTTGCCATCTCTTCTTAATATCTTCTGCTTCTGTTAGGTCCATACCATTTCTGTCCTTTATCGAGCCCATCTTTGAATGAAATGTTCCTTTGGTATCTCTGATTTTCTTGAAGAGATCTCTAGTCTTTCCCATTCTGTTGTTTTCCTCTATTTCTTTGCATTGATCGCTGAGGAAGGCTTTCTTCTCTCTCCTTGCTATTCTTTGGAACTCTGCATTCAGATGCTTATATCTTTCCTTTTCTCCTTTGCTTTTCACTTTTCTTCTTTTCACAGCTATTTATAAGGCTTCCCCACACAGCCATTTTGCTTTTTTGCCTTTTTTTTCCATGGGGATGGTCTTGATCCCTGTCTCCTGTACAATGTCACGAACCTCATTCCATAATCAGGCACTCTATCTATCAGATCTAGTCCCTTAAATCTGTTTCTCACTTCCACTGTATAATCGTAAGGGATTTGATTTAGGTCATACCTGAATGGTCTAGTGGTTTTCCCTACTTTCTTCAATTTAAGTCTGAATTTGGCATTAAGGAGCTCATGATCTGAGCCACAGTCAGCTCCTGGTCTTGTTTTTGCTGACTGTATAGAGCTTCTCCATCTTTGGCTGTAAAAAATATAATCAATCTGATTTTGGTTTTGACCATTTGGTGATGTCCATGTGTAGAGTCTGCTCTTGTGTTGTTGGAAGAGGCTGTTTGCTATGACCAATGCGTTCTCTCAGCAAAACTCTATTAGCCTTTGCCCTGCTTCATTCCGTATTCCAAGGCCAAATTCGCCTGTTACTCCAGGTGTTTCTTGACTTCCTACTTTTGCATTCCAGTCCCTATAATGAAAAGGACATCTTTTTTGGGGGTGTTAGTTCTAAAAGGTCTTGTAGGTCTTCATAGAACCGTTCAACTTCAGCTTCTTCAGCATTACTGGTTGGGACATAGACTTGGATTACTGTGATATTGAATGGTTTGCCTTGGAAACGAGCAGAGATCATTCTGTCATTTTTGAGATTGCATCCAAGTACTGCATTTTGGACTCTCTTGTTGATCATGATGGCTACTCCATTTCTTCTAAGGGATTCCTGCCCACAGTAGAAGATATAATGGTCATTTGAGTTAAATTCACCCATTCCAGTCCATTTTGATTCAATGATTCCTAAAATGTTGATGTTCACTCTTGCTATCTCGTGTTTGACCACTTCCAATTTGCCTTGATTCATGGACCTGACATTCCAGGTTCCTATGCAATATTGCTCTTTATAGTATCGGACCTTGCTTCTATCACCAGTCACATCCACAACTGGGTACTGTTTTTGCTTTGGCTCCATCCCTTCATTCTTTCTGGAGTTATTTCTCCACTGATCTCCAGTAGCATATTGGGCACCTACTGACCTGGGGAGTTCCTCTTTCAGTATCCTATCATTTTGCCTTTTCATACTATTCCAAATAGGAAAAGGAGTACGTCAAGGCTGTATATTGTCACCCTGCTTATTTAACTTCTATGCAGAGTACATCATGAGAAACACTGGGCTGGAAGAAGCACAAGCTGGAATCAAGATCGCCAGGAGAAATATCAATAACCTCAGATATGCAGATGACACCACCCTTATGACAGAAAGTGAAGAAGAACTAAAAAGCCTCTTGATGAAAGTGAAAGAGGAGAGTGAAAAAGTTGGCTTAAAGCTCAACATTCAGAAAACAAAGATCATGGCATCTGGTCCCATCACTTCATGGCAAATAGATGGGGAAACAGTGGAAAAAATGTCAGACTTTATTTTTTGGGGCTCCAAAATCACTGCAGATGGTGACTGCAGCCACGAAATTAAAAGACTCTTACTCCTTGGAAGGAAAGTTATGACCAACCTAGATAGCATATTCAAAAGCAGAGACATTACTTTGCCAACAAAGGTTCTTCTAGTCAAGGCTATGGTTTTTCCAGTGGTCATGTATGGATGTGAGAGTTGGACTGTGAAGAAAGCTGAGTGCCGAAGAATTGATGCTTTTGAACTTTGGTGTTGGAGAAGACTCTTAAGAGTCCCTTGGACTGCAAAGATATCCAACCAGTCCATTCTAAAGGAGATCAGTCCTGGGTGTTCTTTGGAAGGACTGATGCTAAAGCTGAAACTCCAGTACTTCGGCCACCTCATGCGAAGAGGTGACTTATTGGAAAAGACTGTGATGCTGGGAGAGATTGGGGTCAGGAGGAGAAGGGGACGACTGAGGATGAGATGGCTGGATGGCATCACCAACTTGATGGACGTGAGTTTGAGTGAACTCCGGGAGTTGGTGATGGACAGGGATTCATCGTGCTACAGTTCATGGGGTCGCAAAGAGTCGGACATGACTGAGCGACTGAACTGACTGAGGTGTCTTTCCTTAGAAAAAGATCGAAGTTAAACCTATTCAGGATCCACTATGTTTTGTTTTGTTTCTGTCATATCTCCAAGTTTTCTCTAGAGATTTCTCTCAAAAAAAAAAAAGAAAGAAAGAAAGAAATAAAAGCAAAAATTTTAAACTCATAACATTCTCCTCCCTCCCCAACCCTCACCACCCCTCTACCCCCTCCACTCCTTCCAAAAAAGATTTGGTTGTGGTTTGGTGCCGGGGTGGGGGGGGGGGGGTGGGGGTGGGGGTGGAGTTGGTTCCTTCTGTTTTAAAGAAAAGTTATTTCATGTTTGAGGTAAAAATTTAGAAGTGGGACATAAGATTTGAGTTCTAAAATCTTCGACTTTGTTTTCTAAAACATGGCAAGAGAGAACTGGATTAAAACTTTTGGAAGTCCAAGCACTGGAGATATTTGTTTGACCCTGACCCCTCTGCCTATGAATAATTCAATGTAGCAAAGCAAAGTCCTCAGTACATGTAAGGAATTTTAAGAAAGTTTTAATTCTCTTTCCATTACTACTATACTGTTTCTTCTTTTTTCATTTTTTTTTAACCATCAAAGATTAAATTGTTTTCAACAGGGCTCTGTTTGTGTATTATCTGCTAGTGCCCTAAGATCCCCTGGAAAAAGAAATGGCAACCCACTCCAATATTCCTGCCTGGGAAGTCCCATGGATAGAGGAGCCTGGATAGAGTCCCATGGATAGAGGAGCCTGGTGGGCTCCAGTCCTTGGGGTCGCAAGAGAGTCACACATGACTTAGTGACTAAACAACAAGTACTATCTATGTTTTTATTATCTTAGAACCAATTAACATCATGCCATCAAATAAAGTTTATCTGGCCTTCAAATTTTAGGATGAAACTGGAACAATAACACATATAAAAGGGGATACTTTACAGAAAAATCAAACTGGGCTGTTCTTAATTATTTAGAACAGAATACATATAATACCCAAAATAATTTCAACAAACTAAGTTTCAGCTATAATCAATTTCTAGCCTTGATCCTGAGGTTTTAAGCCAAATGCAGCCCCACAAATAAAAATGGGCTCAGAGGGACCTCCCTTTTGGTCCCGTAGCTAAGACTCTGCATTCCCAAAGCAGGGGGCTTAGGTTCGATCCCTGGTTGGGGGACTAACTCCAATATGCTACAACTAAGAGTGTGCATGTCGCAACTAAGACCTGGTACAGCCAAATAAATAAATAATAAAAAGTTAAACATCCAAAAAATTGGGCTCAGAGCACTAAAAAAGTATTTTGGGGGCAGGTGGTGCTAGTAGTAAAGAACCCGCCTGCCAATGCAGGAGACTCAGAACACCTGGGTTCGATACCTGGGTTGAGAAGATCCTCTGGAAGAGGGCATGGCAACCCGCTCCAGTATTCTTGCCTGGAAAATCCCAGGGACAGAGGAGCCTGGCGGGCTGCAATTCATAGCGTTGCAAAGAGTCTGACACGACTGAAGCAATAATAGGAGTAGGAGAACTTCGACTAAATTCCAGGTTCTGTGCTAAATAATGGTTATATAGGCATGAACAATAAAGACAGGGTCTCTAATCTCATGGCAATTCAATTTTAAATGAAATCATGTGATAAATGATTTGGAAACAAATAACATCCTTTCTGCTTCCATGTCCTAGCTATTGTAAACAGTGCTGTGATGAACATTAGGGTACACATGTCTTTTTCAATTCTGGTTTCCTTGGTGTGTATGCCCAGCAGTGGGATTGCTGGGTCGTATGGCAGTTCTATTTCCAGTTTTTTAAGAAATCTTAAAAAAGGAATCTCACTGTTCTCCATAGTGGCTGTACTAGTTTGCATTCCCACCAACAGGGCAAAAGGTTCCCTTTTCTCTGCACCCTCTCCAGCATTTATTATTTGTAGACTTTTTAATAGCAGCCATTCTGACTGGTGTGAGATGGTACCTTATTGTGGTTTTAATCTGCATTTCTCTGATAATGAGTAATGTTGAGCATCTTTTCATGTGTTTGTTATTAGCCTCCAATTAAAATAAATTAATGAATTTTTTAAAAATAACATCTTTCTGAAAGTGATAAACATTATGAAGAAAAAAATAGTTTAAAGTGACAGAGAAGCAACAGGGCAGGGAGAGTGGGTGGGCAACGTCAGATGGCTTATGAGGAAAGACATATTGGGAAGGGGCCACTCATGTCAAAATTTGGGCTAGGAACATTCTAGACCAAGGAAGCTGCCAGTTCACAGGTGCAGGATCATGAATGAGAGTGCTGTCTTCAAGAAATAGTCATCTAGAATCACTGAGCTTAGTCAAGATCTGTAGAGAAAATTAAAGCCATCAGTGGCCGATTCCTACAGGGCCTAGCTGCCTGTGCTGGGTTAGAGCTTAATTCTAGGTGCACAGAAGCCCCGTTTTGTGGAAGGAAGAGACTTGATTACAACAAATGTAACAATGAATATGGAGAGAGAGACTAAAAAGATATGAACACATAAGGTACCCCAAAAGTCCAAGGCACAAAACACCTACCAGCAAATAGATTTTATGAACTCCTGGAAGTCAGTTCTATCCCAGAAAAGAAGGAAGTTGTTGAGAGACGAAGGATCAGACTTTAATTGACTAATATTTAGTGATATTGATTGGCGCCATGTCCTCAGAGGGGATATCCTCCCAAGGTAAACTATTCTCATGTGTGTGTGCATGTGCATGCTCACTCGCTCAGTTGTGTCTGGCTCTTTGTGACCCCACAGACTGTAGCTCACCAGGCTCCTCTGTCCATGAGATTTTCCAGGTGAGAATACTGGAGTGGGTTGCCACTTCCTTCTCCAGGGGATCTTCCTAGCCCAGAGATCGAACCCACATTGCCTGCATTGGCCGGTGAGCTCTTTACCAGTGAGTCTCCTGGGAAGCCATCCTCTCTCACATGGGTTTTCTAAAAGTTTGGTTTCAGAATTCAAGAGAATCCTTGTAATAAATTCCAGCTCTACAGTTTCTACTCACAAAGCATGTTACACATGGAAATGAGTACATTACAATCATAAAATAATTTTATTAAGCACTGCATACTGAGAAAGAGAAGTAGAATCCTTATAATCAAGGATTTGTCTACTATTATACAAGGAAAAAAGATGGTGCCACATGTACAAAACCTGTCTGGACAGACATGACAGAGATGTCGTTTTTATCATACAATGTTTTGTTTTGTAATAAAACCCAGAAGGCATAGTACCATAAAAATATGAAATTCACAAACTCTGAGACTTTGCTATTTAGAAAATTAAATGAAAACTTTTATACATTCCATGGGAATTTTATTATAGAACTTCTAAGTCACATTTATAGGAACTATAGATACACTTCCAAATTTCTTTCAGAAATATCCCACCCTATTTCAGCTTCTAAAGTTTGGGCTTCCCTAGTGGCTCAGTGGTAAAGAAGCCACCTGCCAATGCAGGAGACATGGGTTCAATCCCTGGGTCAGGAAGATCAACTGAAGAAGAAAATAGCAACTCACTCCACTATACTTACCTGGGAAATCCCATGGACAAAGGAGCCTGGCAGGCTACAGTCCATGGGATCACAAAAGAGTCTAACACAATTCAGCAACTAAACACCATCAGCAACAATATTTGAGGGCAGAGGAAGAATCAAATTTAGAGAGATCAGATTATAGCCAAATCTTAGCAACTTTTCCCTTTAACCTGTGCCATAAAATCTAATATTAACTAGATTATCAGGGCTATCATGAGAAATATAACTAACAAGTTTAAAATCTGGAGTTAAGAACCAGAAATTCAAGTGTAGAGGGAAAACACCCTTTACGGGGCACAGCCTTGTCATGCAAAAGGGTTTGCATAACTCAATGAAGTTATGAGCCATGCTGTGCAGGGCCACCCAAGATGGATGGGTCACAGTGGAGAATTCTGACAAAACATGGTCCACTGCAGGAGGGAATGGCAAATCACTCCAGTATTCCTGTCATAAGAACCCCACAAGCAGTATGAAAATTCAAAAAGGTAAGATACTGGAAGATGAGTTCCCCAGGTAGGAAGGTATCCAACATGCTACTGGGAGGAGTGGAGGGCAATTACTAATAGCTCCAGAAAGAATGAGGCAGCTGGTACAAAGCAGAAAAAATACTCAGGAGTAGCTGTGCCTGGTGGTGAAAGTAAAGTCTGATGCTGTAACGAACATCAAACCTGGAATGTTAGGTCCATGACTCAAGGTAAATTGGATGTGGTCAAGAAGGAAATAGCAAGAGTAAACATCAACATCTTAGGAATCAATGAACTAAACTGGACGGGAATGGGCGAATTTAATTCAGATGACCATTATATCTACTACCATGGGAAAGAGTCCCTTAGAAAAAATCAAGTAGCCATCACAGTCAACAAGAGTCTGAAATGCGGTATTTGGGTGCAATCTCAAAAACAACAGAATGATCTCAGCTCCTTTCCAAGGCAAATCATTCAACATCACAGTAACCCAAGTCTATGCCCCAAGCACTGAGGCCAGAGAAGCTGAAGTTGACCGGTTCTATGAAGACTTATAAGACCTTCTAGAACTAACACCAAAAAAGATGTCCTTTTCATAATAGGGAACTGGAATGCAAAAGCAGGAAGTCAAGAGATATCTGGAGTCACAAACAGGTTTGACCTTAGGAACACACTGGTCATAGCAAACACCCTCTTCCAACAACACAAGAGACAACTCTATATACGGACGTTACCAGTCAACACCAAAACTAGATTGATTATGTTTTTTGCAGCCAAAGATGGAAAGGCTCTATATAGTTGGCAAAAACAAGACCTGGAGCTGACTGTGGCTCAGATCTTGAGCTTCTTATTGTAAAATTCAGGCTAAACTGAAGAAAGCAGGGAAAACCAGTAGACCATTCAGGTATGATCTAAATCAAATCCCTTATGATTATACAGCAGAGGTGACAAATAGATCCAACGGATTAGAGGAGGTAGACAGACTGCCTGAAGAACTATGGACAGAGGTCTGTAACAGTGTACAGGAGGCAGCAACCAAAACCAGCCCAAATAAAAAGAAAATCCAGAAGGCAAAGTGGTTGTCTGAGGAGGTTTTACAAATAGCTGAGGAAAGAAGAGAAACCAAAATCAAGGGGAAAAGGGGAAAAGATACCAAACTGAATGCAGAATTCCAGGGAATAGCAAGAGGAAATAAAAAGGCCTTCTTCAGTGAACAAGGCAAAAAGTAGAGGAAAATAAAAGAATGGGAAAAAGTGAAGATCTTTTCAAGAAAACTGGAGATATCAAGGGAACACTTCATGGAAGGATGGGCACAATAAAGGACAGAAACAGTAAGGACCTAACAAAAATAGAAGAGATTAAGAAAAGGTGGCAAGAACACACAGAAGAACTATACAAAAAAGGTTTTAATGACCCAAATGGTGTGGTCTCTCACCTAGAGCCAGACATCCTCGAGTGTGGCATCAAGTGGGCCTTAGGAAGCACTACTCTGAACAAAGCTAGTGGGGGTGATGGAATTCCAGTTGAGCTATTTCAAATCCTAAAAGATGATGCTATTAAAGTGCTACACTCACTATGCCAGCAAATTCAGAAAACTCAGCAATGGCCACAGGACTGGAAAAGGTCAGTTTTCATTCCAATCCCAAAGAAGAGAAATGCCAAAGAATATTCAAACTACCATACAACTGCCCTCATTTTGCAAGTCAGTAATGTTATGCTCAAAATCCTTTAAGCTAGGCTTCAGAAATACATGAACAGAGAAATTTCAGATGTACAAGCTGGATTTAGAAAAAGCAAAGGAACCAGAGATCAAGTTGAAAACATTCGTTGGATCATAGAGAAAGCAAGGGAATTACAGAAAAACATCTACTTCCACTTTATTGACTACACTAAAGCCTTTGACTGTGTGGATCACAATAAATTGTAGAAAACACTTAAAGATATGGAAATACCAGACCATCTTACCTGTCTCCTGAAAAAGCTCTATGAAGGTTAAGAAGCAACAGCTAGAACTGGACATGGAACAAGGGACTGGTACAATTTGAGAAAGGAGTACAACAAAGCTATATATTGTCACCCTGTTTAACTTTTATGCAGAGTACATCATGTGAAATGCAGAGCTGGATGAATCCTAAGCTAAAATCAAGATTGTCAGGAGAAATATCAACAACCTCAGATGCAGATGATACCATCCTAATGGCAGAAAATGAAGAGGAACTAAAGAGCCTCTGGATGCGGATGAGAGAGGATAGTGAAAAAGCTGGCTTAAAACTCAACATTCATAAAACTAAGATCACGGCAACCAGTCCTATCACTTCATGGCAAATAAAAGGGGGAAAGTAGAAGCAGTGACGATTCTTATTTTCTTGAGCTCCAAAAGCACTGTGGACGGTGACTGCAGCCATGAAATTAAAAGATGCTTACTCCTTGGAACAAAAGCTATGACAAACCTAGATAGCATATTAAAAAGCAGAGACACCACTTTGGTGACAAAGGTCTGTCTAGTCAAAGCTATGGTTTTTCCAGTAGTCATGTCCAGATGTGAGAGTTGGAAGGCTGAGCACTGAAGAACTGTTGCTATTGAACTGTGGTGCTGGAGAAGACTCTTGAGAGTCCCTTGGACTGCAGGGAGATCAAATCAGTCAATCCTAAAGGAAATCAATGCTGAACATTCATTGGAAGGACTAATGCTGAAGCTAAAGCTCCAGTACTTTGGTCACTTGATCCAAACAGCCAACTCACTGGAAAAGACCCTGATGCTGGGAAAGATGGAAGGCAAAAGGAGAAGAGGGCGAAAAGAGAATGAGGTGGTTAGACAGCCTCACCAACTCAGTGCACATGAATCTGAGCAGTCTCCGTGAGATGGTGAAGGACAGGGAAACCTAACATACTGCAGTCCAAGGGGTCGCAAAGAATCAGACACAACTTAATGAATGAACAACAAAAGAGAAAACACAGGAACCAAGGTGAATTCCAGAATAAAGCTGAGTGTCCTAGAAATAACAAAGAAAACATATTCAGAGTTTTTTAACAACTAAACTGCAGGGTAACTTCATGCCCCTGGGAAAAAGAAAATCTTTATTTCCTCATAAAAGAATAAAGAACACACACATTCTGAGAACCATAAAAGCTGTAACTAAGGAAAGGCCATCTGGGCAACTAGATTATCTTTACAATACACTCTTCACTCTTTTATTTGATCCTATTTTATGTACCTCAGGAAATTAGGTTCCCATCACTTTCCCTGAAAATTTTCTACCAAACTATCAGATATTATTGCTAAGTAGTAACCAATCATCTCCACCAACCAGTTTAAAATTCTCTGCCTGCCTTTGTCTTGATATTTTTAGTATTATTTTTTCATTAGGATTGTTTTATCGAAAGAATACTTTTTTTTGAAGGTTAAACTTCTAATTGGGAAAACAGCAGCTGCCAGTGGGTTAGTGGTTAGTTAAACTCCGAGATGCCAAGGAGGAAAATGACATAATCTATAAGGTTTCACCTCACTCTTTATTAAATGTAAAATGAACAGACCCCTAGGAGAGAACGATCCCCCTTTCCTTCATGGGCACACTTTGCGGTAGGGGTCTTTGGGGAATTCAAGCACTCTGGGCTGCCTGACACATATATGTATGGATACAGTGAGGCAGGATCCAAGGTAGCCTACTTTCTCTAACTCAGATTTGCAAAGAAAAACTACATCCTTACCGAGCTCCCTCTGAGGTGGCTATCACAGTGCACAGTACTCAGAACAAGAATCAGAAGGTCTGGGGGTCTAGTCTCAGCTCTCGTGGGATCCAGCAGTTTGACTGCAGGCAGGCTCTCTGATGTTCTTAGCTTTAGCATCTTCATTCACACAAGGAACTGTAGCCAAGTCTCCCCTTCACCCTCAAAAATGTTATGATGTGATGATACTCATCAAAGAAAAAGAGCTAAACAGATAGTCCTTCTACCAAGGATATGCTGATTACTGTTATTATATAATATTGGTTGCTCAAAATGGAAATGTTATAAATTTATCATGCAGAGAAGCACTTGAAGTTTTAGAATGGGGAAGGGGATTTTTTTTTTTTTTTTTTGAGAGCTTGAAAATAATGGGGCAAACCATTTTAATACAAGGAAAAGAGCAGTGAGGAGTTTGAACGTGTTTTAATATTATTTCAAATTGTGGGCTCTATGGGCACATTCCATAGGAAAAAAAAAACTAGTTTAAAGGGGATGGATGAATACAAAGTCATACAGAACAGGGTAACCAACACCCCTAAGTAAACCCCAAACTTTTTTCTTTTTTTGGCAAGTTTAATCTTTTCTGCCAAATATTGTGGCAAACTAACAAGGTTTCTTATTTCCCTTGAAATTTTAGAATGCTCAAAATGCAGTGGAGAGAAGAAAGATTTAAAAGGGTTCTGGATAATTCATCCTCTGACGTTGGTATTCTGTGAATAAGAAGTTGGTTTGATCTGTTCTTTTCTCTCAGGACTAGGGTTTGGAGTTCTAGTAAATTATTTTACCCCTGGTGATATAAATCAGTGTTTCCAAACTCTCCAATAGGCTACTCTATCAGTTTAAAATGTTCTGTGTATATCCTCAATATTTATCCACCTATCAATTTATTCGTCAGGTGGCTTATTATATTTACTATTATACATCATAAGGTGAAAGTCAAAGTATTAAGTCCCTCAGTCATATCTGACTCTTTGTTTACCCCATGGTCAAAGAGGGTAAGCCTCTTTGAGCCTGCCAGGCTCCTCTGTCCATGGAATTCTCCAGGCAAGAATACTGGAGTGGGTAGCCATTCCCTTCTCCAGGGAATCTTTCTGATCCAGGGATTGAACCTAGGTCTCCCACTTCACAGGCAGATTCTTTACCAGGGAAGCCCCATACATTATAAAACATACCCACAAATAAAACTGTTAAAAATGATTTAATGATGAGCTACATCATATTTGTTACTTTCTTGCAAGTCACACTACTTCATAATATCATTAGCCTATATCTCAAAGTACAATATATACTTAAGGCAAGGCTTGTTAATAAACGTGGCTATAAATCCCTGTTTCATATGTCTTCTTGACTATTTAAATGGGAGAGAGAAGCTGGTTTCTTGGAAGACTGAATTAAACAGATCATTCCCATTGTTAACCTCCCATTACGGCTAAGAATTCTCACAGTAGCAAAAGCTTCCATTCCACCAATTTTCTATTGTTTGCTTGTGCCAGTATTATTTGTATTATCTAATTGTCTAAGCCACTTTTAAATCCTTTTAAGCCAGTTTTTCATTTTATGATTGCAATTGTTGGTTAAAGCTGGGTAACAGAATCCTTAATTGAACACATAAAATCAGGAAGACTCAACACAATGAAAATGAAATAAGCGTAGGGCCCACATGTTGGCCCCTCCATGCTGTAGATCTCCCAAAATTGCAAGACACCTCTGCAAGGGAAGATAGGCCACCACATGACCTATGGGCAAATGAGGGTGTCAGCATCAAGCTGTATACTACATATTTTGCAAAAGCTTATGTTTTTGCTTTTTTTTAAACAAACAAACAAACATAAATGGAGCTTCTGGTATTTTTTCCCCACAGCCTACTTTGGAGACCAGTGGTATAAACAGTTGTGGTAGGTAACCAAAGCTGTTATCTGATATTTTGTCTAAATATCAGTGGGCCATGATTATGTTTTAGGTACACAGCAGCATATGACTCCTTCAGCCTGACCAGGAGGGAACTTGCATGGAGTTCAGACCTGAGTTCTCTCTTTGAAATACCATTTCTCACCATACTAACTCATCATTGTTTCTTCTCTGAGCTTCAATCATTCATGACCTCAGAGACAGACGACAAAGAAGTTGTAAAAGACACTTGTTTATCTTGAATACTTATTCTATTCTCAGGCTCAGGTAAGATTAATCTTCAAGCCTCAGCTTACTCTGGTGAGTGCTGCAAAGTTTGTTCATTGGTTAAAGGTCACAACATCACACCATTCCTTGAATTAGTTGTGAGTGCAGATTGTATCTAAACTCCTTCCTTTAAATTTTTTTGTAATCTATCTTACTCTTCTCAGGCTGCCATAACAAAATACCACAGAGAGACTGGCTTAAACAACAGAAATATGTTTCTCACAGTTCTAGAAGTTAGCAAGTCCCAGATCCAGATGCCAGTGGATTCAGATTCTGATACAAGCTCTCTTCCTGGCTTGCAGGCAGCTGTGTTCTCACGGTGTACACATGGCCTTTTCTGTGCCATGGAGTGAGCAGTCTTCTTCAGGGTCTTATTCTATCAGATCAGGGCCCTACACTACGACCTCACTGAACTTAAGTCACTTCCAAAAGACTATCTCCAAATGCAGTCACATTGGGGGTTAGAGCTTCAGTATATGAATTGTGTGGAGACACATTCAGTCCATAGCATAATTTATATGCTCTCTTTTAACAGATATTTATAGAGTTCCTTCCATGTGCCTGGCACTATAACCAAATTGCTGTTCTCATTCTAGAAGAGAAACAGCAATGAGTGTGTATGCTCCTGCACATGTACATTAAAAGGAAAACTTAAGTAGATCTCAGACAGAGAGTGAGAGGGTTGAGAGAAGGAAAAAATTTCAAATAGGCAGTCCGGGACTACCTCTCCGACAAAGAAGAGAAAGGAGTAAATACCTGATGTAACCGAGGAGCAAGCCTCTAAATACACGTTTAGAAGAAGTAAATCCAGGCTCAAAGGCCAAAAGGCAGGAACATGAGGGTTGAAAGAAGAGTAGAAAGGCCAGAGAGGCTGTGCCGGGGAGTGGGAGGGGAGAGTGACGGACAAGGAGGGAAGAGAGGTAAGGCGGCAGGCAGGCAAGGCCTTTGGGGCTGGGGTCAAGCCTGGGTTGTCTGGAAACAACTGAGTGGTTTTTCAGCAGAGGATTGATATGAACTAACTCATGTACTTTGAAAGGGTCACCCTAGGTTCTGTAAGGATAATAGACCATGGGTGATGCTGGTTGGGAATACCAGCAGTGGGGGAGTTTAGATTTGGATCACTTTCTGAAGATGGAGCCGTCGGGATTTCCTGATAGACTGGATACGAGATAGGAAAGAAAGGATGCTGCCTCCCCCAATCTTTGCACTGAAGAAATTCTAGAGTTCAAAGCCAAGAGCAGTCTAAAAGACCACTTGAAGGGTGTCCTTGCCTAATGTCCCCCACTTCCACATGCAGCTTTGCACAGGTGAAATGAACTGTTTGCCCCTGTCTATGTACCAACTATCTCTCCCCCATTAAGTTGTAAGCCCCTGGTAGGGCAGGTACCCTCTACCTAGTTCACCTTTATATCACCTGCACCAAGCTCAAGGCCAGGCACTGTTTGAACCTTCACTGAATACTTTAAAGAAAGAACAAATGTCCAAAAGCTCTGAGCAATCCTGAAATGACATCTTATTAGAAACAGTAGAAGGAAGTTGGGGTGCTGAAAAGAAAATATCTTCATTAGATGGCAAACAGAACTCTAAAGATGCTATCATGTTTTCCAGCTTATCCTTACTTGTTATTTAAACTCTAAGACAAAGCCAATTTTACCACTTTAAAGAGATGCTGTGTCTCCTATTCTATCAGCAGGCTAATAGAGTCTTCTATAGATAGTTTTACTCTGATCTGACATTATATCATAACATTATACATTTAATCTATTTAATAATTCTTAGAAAAGTATCATTTCTGCTAAAAATAATAGAAACCTCTAGCCCTCCATTACTCAAACTCCAGCAAAATGGTAAAACTCAAGTGTGAGGTCTACAGATAATTTCGGAATCTTATTTTCAATGATTGCAGACTGCCTCTCCCATAAACTTTTATACCAGCTGTTAAAAGCTCTTCAAATTGATTTTGTTGCATTCCACTTTCCCTCCTCCCTCACATCACAGGGAAGGACCCGAAGTTCTAGAGATGTGGAGATGCGACATAGTGACCGCTCTAGGTATTCCTGGTCACTGCAAAGTCTGAATTATTCAGAGGTGACCATACTTAAAGCTTGGGGCAGAGCTAACACATCATGTATTGGATTCTAGCATTGACTTCTTATTTAAAAATTAAGTTCCTTTAACCCTTTCACTGAAATGACTGGGCTGGGGCTTTGAAAGGCGAACGCGCCTAAGATGACGGAGAATTTTTGTGCAAACTACAAGAGCGCCGAGACCCAGCGCTGCGTGGTTTATGTTGTCAGCACAACCCGCAGACTTTCCATTTCTCAGCTGCAGAACGTCCCTGCAAGAGAAAGCTGACCCTGAACAGGGCCAAAACCCCAAAACTTTCCCGGACTTGGCCTCCAGGTGTAGAAGGAGTCGCCCCCCCGCCGGTGGCCCCACCCAGTCCCAGAGGTGGGTGGCAGGGATGCCGACTCCGGGGCGTGGCCCCTTGTGGAGAAGGGCGGGGTCACGAGCACCCGGGGCAACCAAGTCCGGAGAGGGTAGCGAGGGGTTGCTGACACAAGTGGGGCGACGGCTCCAGAGGCAGGGAAGCGGCCCAGGGCCCCGCCCGCCCGGATGACTCCCGAGCTGGCCGCGAGGGTGGGGAGGAACTAACAGCCCTCACCAAGGGAGGCCGCGGCCGCCAGGGCGAGGCGGCTGAGTGGGGGCAGTAACGGGAGAGGGGACCCGAGGTAGGAAAGGGTGGGGGGCTGGGAGTGGAGAGGGCGGGGTCGGCTGCCCTCCGAAGGCTTTACAAAGCGTGCGCACCAGCCCCGGGCTGTGGTCGGCAAGATCGTGAGCCACCACTGCCAAGGTGCCTCCAGCGTCCCCAGGTAGCGTAAGCGCGGGGCGGGCCCGCGCCGGAGGTGGGGGAGTGGGTGGGCGGGGTTATGGGGGGCTCTGCGAGCGCCCCGAGTATCCGCAGACTCGGGGACGCTAGGGATCGGAGCATCTCCTTGTACCTTGAAAGGGAGATGACCGGGTTACCTTACACTGACCTCTGGACAGCTGCCCAGCTGCACCGAGAGAACGCACAAGGCCGCATTTGCTTGCTTGCAAAATATCTGGGTGTTTTCTGCAGCCGCCTACCTGTCCCCCAACACACACACACACACCGGCGGGGGTGGGGGCCTGAGGGATTAGAGGGATAGAGTCAGGTCAATCAGAAGAGATTAGAGACTGGGCTGGACGTGTCCACTCTGAGGGCCTCTGAAAGTAGGCACTGCAGCTACGCCCCTGGTGCCCCGCCCTCAGGTGACTCGAGATTGATTTTTCTTGGTTCGTTAGTTCTGAAAGCCCGGGGCTGTAAAACGTTTGGGTCCAGAATGAAACTCTGATCCACGGAAGCTTTCCTTGCCCTGCACTCTCACCCCTGCTGGTGTCTGGAACTGGGCAGACTGGAGGATTCTAAAGAGTTTGAGGTGGGTGTTGGAGGAAGCTGAGTTTTTAAGACGTGTGAGTTTTCCAGAAAGAAAATACAGACTCTCTTAGTTTCAATTAGGTTTTGTTTTTTACTATATATGTGTGCGTATGAACAGTAACTGGTGTTGTCATTAGATAGTGAGTCCAGCAGGTATGGATGGTGGTGTTAGATTTGAGAACTCAATTCACTGTACAGTTTTAAAAACTGACTTCTTCCTTATGTGCCTTTTTATGTGCTGTATTACTGGGCTGCATCTTTGTTGGGAATCCTATCATATCACCTGGGTGTCTTGTGAGGTTTCCTCTAGTTCTAGCCACTTGACCCACGACTGAGTCCAATATATTCCCTTTTAAATGTTAGGGTGCAAGCCTGCTTTTCAGGCCTTGCTTTGGTCTCCAGTGAGAGGAAAAATGATCAGAAATGAGCTCTTAGCAAGTTTGGGAACACAGAGGAAAGGCGTAGATTTCTTTTTCCCCCATTAAACTTTTCATGTATTGGCAATTTAGAACACAGAGCATTGTTTACCACCTGTCAGATGCACTGCGAAGTGTAAGGATTAACTAATAAAAGATTTGTAAAATGCTTCCTGAATATAAAATCCCATAAATATGCTAAATAGTAATAATCCACCCATTGTTAAATTTATGTAGCTGCTTCTGCCATGCATACAAGATGATTTAGAATGCATGTTTCCTGTCAATTAAACAATGAGTTTGGAGTAAAATAATGAGTTCAATTCGCATCCTGTGAAACTTTGAAATAAAATTTCTCCCATAAGGCACCACTGGCAGGGAATCATAAAGAAGGCAGCATTTCAAAAAGCTATATATGGAATGGCATTTACCTTATGGCTGGGGGGAAAGGGACCCAGTGAACTTCAGAAACAGAAATATTCAGCCCTGGTTCAAGCATGCCTGAACCATAAATATTCCCTTATGTTTTGGGTGAGTCAACAAGGACGGCAAGCAGGTTTCTTGGAATGGCCTTATAAGCTGTCTGCTAAAATCCATGAAATAATGCCTCTTGGTATTTTAAGGGCGAAGTTCAATCTGTGGTTTTGTTCACAGACAAAGAAAATCTTCCTAGTTGCCTGGATAAATTATTCATTCTCCCAGTATCATGGGCTTGGTTTTTAAGCATCCTTAACACCAGAAATCATCTTAATACTCTGCAGCTAATTGAATTAGTTTGTTCCCAGTGGATTGAGTGACATGTTAACATAACCGTGTTCTCTTTGCATGCATCTAATAGCGTGTCACTCTTCTGTCACCAGTCTCCTAGAGTAAAGCCTGTTTCCCGTATGCCCCTTATAAGTATAAATTTTACTATGGGTGGTCTTTTCTGTCTTCTGAAGACAACTCTGGATTCCCCACTAGCAGATTAAGGGGTGAGCAAAACCACGCAACTCAGGGCCTTTCTTCCCATTTCCTCTACTCAGCCTCTCAGATGGATAGCTGCTACGCAGATACCAGTCCAGTATTCCAGAACTTCTCCTCTGCTGACTCTCTTCCTTTATCCAAGTAACTTAACCTCTGCCTTACTTATTTTCCAAAACTTGCTACAGATGCAAGCGCACTAGGTGAAAAATCAGGAGATTCTGCATTTATCAGGCAGTTACAATATACCAGGCACTGTGAAACATGACCTCCTTAAATCCCATAACAATCTGAGGCAGTAGACGCCATGCGTGTTTCACACAAGAGGAAACTGAACCTCTCAGTTCAGTTCAGTCGCTCAGTCGTGTCCAGCTCTTTTCGACCCCGTGAATCGCAGCATGCCAGGCCTCCCTGTCCATCACCAACTCCCGGAGTTCACTGAGACTCACGTCCATCGAGTCAGTGATGCCATCCAGCCATCTCATCCTCTGTGGTCCCCTTCTCCTCCTGCCCCCAATCCCTCCCAGCATCAGAGTCTTTTCCAGTGAGTCAACTCTTCGCATGAGGTGGCCAAAGTACTGGGGTTTCAGCTTTAGCATCATTTCTTCCAAAGAAATTCCAGGGCTGATCTCCTTCAGAACAGACTGGTTGGATCTCCTTGCAGTCCAAGGGACTCTCAAGAGTCTTCTCCAACCTGGACCAAGGCATTTTGGCTCCTCCTGATGCTCTGTGATCCCTAAGAGAGGTTCACCTGCTGCACTGAAGCATGCAAGAGTTCTCCCATTAACTAACTCACCACTTGTTAAGTTCCCTAAACTCTGTGGGCCTCTGATTCCCTTTCTCTAGTCTTAGATTAAATTATCTATCAGGAACAGAGGGACTGTCCAGGATTTTGGCTGCCAAATACTTAAGCTGCACTTCCTGGGGGATTCCTGACTGTGTCCTCCCCTGTCCTCCCCTTTTCTCCAACCCTTTCCCTTGTTTATCTTTTTTCTTCCTTTAGGTTTAAGAAAATAGCATCCTCCCCACAAAACTTTTCCCAGTCACTGCTCCCAGTCACTCTGTTATTCTCTATCTCATCCTGAGTGTTCTTCAGACCACTGATTACAAACTGCTGTTGTTTTATTTATGTGTCAGTTTCCATGTGGTTGTTGTTTTTATCTTCCCCCAATCACCCCCCACCTCAAGATCATAAGCAGTATGAGGCCAGAGCTGTTTTTGTCTGTTTTCATTATTTTATTTTTGGGGCCTAGCACCATGACACATAGCTGGTGATCAATAAGCATTAACATATATATGTTGAATGAGTAATTGTCTCTTAGAATGGACATGTGCTAACGGCCAATACATTGTCCCCTCCATGGATAACCTAAATGAAGTACCGTCAATATTACGCTGCTAGCCTAAGTCTGAATTATGAATGGGGATCCAAGAACAGTGATGGAGACAGTAGGGCTGCCCTTGAACAAAAGGACAGATGGACACATGCACTTGGCCCAGCCCCCATATTTTACAGCAGAGAAAACAACTTCAGGATGATAACTGAAACTTGAGATTAGAAGATAATGTAGGGACCACCCAACTGTCTAAACCATTGTTTCATTGACAAGGAGACGGGAAGTTTAGAAAAATACAGAACCAAAAGTATAGAACCTATGCCTTCTGACGTTCAGACCAGCATTCTTTTCACCAAGAATCAACAATATCAGGGACCGCCCAAACAACAGAGAGGGAGTTGTGGACAATGATTCTTTCTTTCAGAAATTCTGAACATCCTTAGGTTTCCCAGACTAGTCCTGGGTAGCAGCATTAATACACAGCAGAGCACCCTAGTTGAGATGATGTTTTTAAATTTCATATGGCCTTTATAAATTTCATTGACTCATTTACTATTTTAATGATCCATCAGGCAGCCTTTAATCCCTAAAGTTAGTTTACCAATTCTGTTGAAATACTTGGAAACTCTGAATGGGCAATCTCCAGTGCTGGGCATTTCACTCTGGTCTGATAGATTCCAGATACATTTAAAAGATGACTGATACTTTGAATTCCAAATAATGATAGCTTGTTTTTAAGGACAAAAATAACTTTCTTTCTCTAACTTAGAGCTCAATTTTTGCTTGAGTATTACATGCCATAAAAAACAGTCTTTAGAGGTTATAAAAGTCATCTGAAAGACTTTTTAAAAGCCCAGATAGCTTGGAGCCATTCTGAACAATTCCACATTAGTAGGTCTGAAATTGGACCCAGAAAACGGCATTTTTAACAGACACCTTTCGTGAGTCTTCAGTCAGATGGGTGGAAGATCTCACTTTAAGGCCCAATAATAATGGTGGTCTATTTTTAACTTTCCCAGATTTTCTCTAAGAGGATTTTTTTAAACAAAAAAAAACCAATGTGTTTGAATCCAGCAAGTAGAAGAGATAAACAAAATCCATTCATTAAGTACTCTGGACATCTCTTTCCTTATAGCAAAAGGCATATATATATATATATATATATATATGTAAAATCATGATTTAGCTACTAGGTTTGATATTGGCCCCAAGTCAAGAACACTCCAAAATGTTTCTGTTGGGTGAGAAAAATGAATCAGTAATTAGCAATAAAAGTTGAGTGTTAAATTCAGTGGAGAACTAGTGAAGCCTCTTGCCCTCCAGATGATTATATTCTGTGTAGTTGAGAAATAACATTAATATCCATGGAACATTCAAAGATAAGACTGATGATCAAGTACAGCAGGCTGAGTTACACTTGAATTTAAAATATACAACAAATCATGTGTTAGTAAAGGCATGTCCCATATAATATTTTTATTTGCTAAATCTGGCCACCTTGCTCAAGAAACATTAGCATTTAATGTCATTATTTTCTAGAAGAGTGTGAGTGTGTGTGTGTGTGTGTCTGTTGGGAATGAAGGGACAGTTGCTGAGTGGTAGTTAAACTTTAAGAAATTGATAAAAGCTCTGGACATGCCTCTGAGAAAAATTCCTGATGGTACTTTCCAACAGAACTCTTATACAATTCCATGGAGTCTCTAGGCCACCAAAGCTCTTGGACACACCAGGGTGACCTGCAGCAGTAGATGGCAGAGGCCAGCTCTTCAAGCTATTTACCTGGGCTGGAGACACCTTTGGAAGATGGCTCGGATAAGTGGAATTTGAATAAGGCCTTTAAGAACAGTAGAATTTAAGCTGGATTGTGGGCTTAGGGGACTTCTGAGGCTTTAAGAGGAGGCAGGTTCCCATAGGGTTCGAAGGTAATTTAGAGAAATTAGCTAGGACAGGTTAAAAAAAAAAGTCCAGATCATGGACAGGCTTGGACTCTAAAGGGTTTAAAGCAACCTATGTTGGGAAATAGAATGTCCTCACTGACATGTCAATTAGGAAGAAAACCTGATCAAACAAAGGGAGACTGTGGGGGAACTGCAGGGAGCCTGAGCTCCAGGGTCAATGCGCTTTGTGTAAGCCCCTCCAGTAGCAAGCTGGGAAGCCTTTGATATGTGGGCAACTTCTCTAAGCTCCCATCTTTTGGGCTGGGAATTGGGAATAATAATAATAAATACTACCAATGGGGTTGTTGTGAGGGTAAAGTGAAGTTGTACAGTGGTCAGAACAGTGTGTGATACTTTGTAAATACTCAATAAGAAGGCGATGGCACCCCACTCCAGTACTCGTGCCTGGAAAATCCCATGGATGGAGGAGCCTGGTGGGCTGCAGTCCATGGGGTTTTGAAGAGTCAGACACGACGGAGCGACTTCACTTTCACTTTTCACTTTCATGCATTGGAGAAGGAAATGGCAACCCACTCCAGTGTTCTTGCCTGGAGAATCCCAGGGAAGGGGAGCCTGGTGGGCTGCCATCTGTGGGGTCGCACAGAGTCGGACACGACTGAAGCAACTTAGCAGCAGCAGCAGCAGTACTATGATACACTCCTGCTGCTAGTACTACACTTGTTATTTCAGTGGGATTAGCCTCAGAGAGGGCAGGCCCTCACTTTTGGGCTTCTCTGGTGGCTCAGATGGTAAAAGAATCTACCTGCAATGAGGGAGACCTGGGTTCAATCCCTGGGTTGAAAAGATCCCCTGGAGGAGGGCATGACAACCCACTCCAGTATTTTTGCCTGGAGAATCCCATGGACAGAGGAGCCGGGCATGTTACAGTCCAGGGCCTCACGAAGAGGCGATACGACTGAGTGACTAACACTAAGAGAAGGTATATTATGAATAATCCAAATAATTTACTCTGATCCAAAGTCAAGTAACCTTTTTTACTCTTAATAGCAGCTTTGCTGTCTTACTTGTTCTGTTTGAGTTAGTACTGAAATTAATTTGCACATGATAAGCCCAGACGAATTGTTCAGAATGTCGTTCCCCAAAGCCTTTTAAACAGCAAGGCAGATGAGTTTATCAGCTGTAACTCACAAAACCTCCTCTCTCCATGGAACTAACTGATAATGGTAGAGATGATGGCATTGAGGAGGCTCTGGAGTCAGTTTCGCTTCTTCTAAACCTCAGTTTCTCCCTGTCTGTAAAACAGAAGTAATGATTAGCCTTTACCTGGAAGGCCACGAGCTCAGAAATCTCACAGTTTCTGGCACACTATAACTGTCACAGAATGTTCTGAGACCTTACTCTTGGCTTTAACTTTCAGGCATTATTCCTTTAATATGTTTATAAACAGTTTAATTCAGGAAAACAGCTAATAATGTGGGAGGTATTTATGATCTTTAGTCATATCCTAATTTATTGATTTACAGTCTATTTAGAGCATTTAAAAACAGTCAAGGCTATTTAGAGCGTTTTCCAAGCCATAGAGTAGTGTTCTTATCTCAAAGAATTTTTAACCCTAATTTTCATCATGTGTTCCTTTTCTCCTTCATCCATCTTCAGCTTTTAGAGGATGATTGGTGCCTTGCTAAAGAGCTTTGGGTTTCAAACTGTACATTAAAGCATCTGCGCCCTAGAATTTACTTGGCTCATAAACCTATGTTACTGAACAATACAAGATTGGTTTAAGGTACATTATGGTTACATGTATGGCTGCTGCTGCTGCTGCTAAGTCGCTCAGTCATGTCCGACTCTGTGCGACCCCATAGACTGCAGCCCACCAGGCTCCTCCGTCCATGGGATTTTTCCAGGCAAGAGTACTGGCATGGGGTGCCATTGCCCTCTCTGCCATGTATGGCAGTTCTATTTTATTCAGCCTGTGCTGAGCACCTTCAGGGCATCTCTCACAGTCCCTTCAAGATGGCAGACTCAACTACTTACTGACTTTCATGGATAATAAAATACAAGGCACTTTTTCTGAAGATACCTTTCCCTCACATTAGGAAATCTAACTCTTCAAAGGAAATGAAAACAAGGAAAAGAGAGTGAAGTACTGAAAGTAAATTTGAAAAGTGAATTTGGAGAATGACCACTCCTATTTTCTAGAAGAGTAATGGATGATAACAAGCCTGTGTCTCTGTGAAGGTCTTTGCATTAGCCGGTCTCTCTCTCTGGAATGCTTTTCCCTCCAATCTTGCTTGGCTCAGCTAATATTCCATCTCCTTAGAGAGGCTGTCCCTAACCATCCAATCTCATTCATTTGCTATTACATTACTTTGTTTTATTTATTACAGTATGTTGCCATCCAAATATTTCACGTTGTTTTTTCATTGCCTTCCCTCATCCCCACTGGACTAAAAGTACCCTGAGGTCAGAGGTCAAGTCTACATGTTGATTGCTGTTTTCTGAGCAATTAAAACAGTGCCAGGCACTTGTACTTGCACTTAGCCGCTCAGACGTGTCCGATTCTTTGCGACCCCATAGACTGTAGCCTGCCAGACTCCATGGGGTTCTCCAGGCAGACTGCCTGGAGTGGGTTGCCATTTTCTTCTCCAGAGGATCTTCCCAACCCAGGGATTGAACCTAGATCTCCTGCATTGAAGGCAGATTCTTTACCATTTGAGCTACCAGAGAAGCCCTTGCTAGACACCGAGTAGGTAGTCAAAAAATATTTTGTCATTTAGTTGAATGCCAAGAGACCCAGATCTGGTTTTCTGGGGTTATTCCAGTGAAAAAGAGTATATTTTTAATCTTTTGGGTCAAATTTGCCTTTCAGAATTGGATTAAAATGAAACTCCTCCATAATAAAAATTTATATGCACAAAATTTTGCATATAATTTGAGAGAGTCCATGGACCTCAGGCTAGGAATTTCAGCAATAAAGGTGTATGCATAAATATTAAGAAAACCTAACTGAAATATTGAGCGAAATATCACAAAAAAATTTAATTACTATGAACATCAGTGTCTTAATGTTCATTTATGGTAATGAATTGTGTTGCTCTGGGAAAATTTTGCAGCCCTCCAGAGGAAAAAAAAAAGGCTATCTATAAATGTTGTGTATTTTATTTATATGCTGGAAAGGATTTAAAGCTTATAGAGAAAGGCTAATAAAAATACATACTGTAGAGCAACATAAAATATATTACAAATAGGTAGGAAAAAATGAGTCAAAAGAAAAAAAAATAAGGCTAGGAATGTAAGATAGGGCCAGGAGAGAGATTCATACTCAAAATTTATGCCATGAAATTCAACATTCTTGCTAGAAGATAGTAACAAATTTTATTCGCGGTTTTTTAGCAGCCAATGCAAAGGAGAAAAAGTAATCAGTTATGCCTTGCAGAGGGTCATATTTTATATACACTTATATATGAATATATGTATATATATTTAACAGCACACGGCTGCTTGAAAGAAGGAAGCTTGAGTGCAGGAATAAGGAATAGAGATTATATTTCCACTGTTTGTTTTTGATAAGTGCCCTTGTACCTGAGCTGGAAATAACCTATAGTAACATTTTCAAAAATAACTAGCACTGTGGATGTTTATAATCAAGATTTGATGCCTCTCTGTAATTTTTGTTAGCAGTAGGCCTAAGAGAGAGAGGCCTCATTTGGCCAGTTAAGACCCTTCTAGATCACGTACGGATGTGAGAGTTGGACTGTAAAGAGCACTCAAGAATTGATGTTTTCAAACTGTGGTACTGGAGAAGACTCTTGAGAGTCTCTTGGGCTGCAAGATCAAACCAGTCAATCCTAAAGGAAATCAACCCTGAATGTTCATTGGAAGGACTGATGCTGAAGCTCCAATACTTTGGCCACCTGATGCAGAGAGCCGACTCATTAGAAAAGACCCCAGTGATGGGAATGGTTGAAGGCAGGAGGAGAAGGGGGTGACAGAGGATGAGATGGCTGGATGGCATAACTGACTCAGTGGACATGAGTTTGAGCAAACTCCAGGAGATAGTGAAGGACAGGGAAGCCTGGCGTGCTGTGGTCCATCGGGTTGCAAAGATTCTGACATGACTGAGCAACTGAATAACAAGAACGCAAGGGCAGAGGGGTGGGGAACAGACAAAGAAGACAAGGGTGTATCCTGCAGCGTTCCACCCCTCCTGCTGCGGCACACTATTTACAGACAACAGCCAGCGTCTTCACACTCCCCTTTAAGGGGTGTTCTGCTCTGCTCGGATGCTGACTGAATTTGCACATTCTTCCAGCTAACCTTAGTTTCCTTGGCTAGCAGACCATCAGAGACTTCCAGGCCTTCTCTCCGACACAGCAAATACAATAACTAGCTCCTCAGAACATTATGTGGATTTGTGGCATTCTCTGAGGGGCTATAAATGGATCACACTGACAGCTTTATTTGTCATTCTTAAATGGAATGTGTTTCTCCCCCTTTGCGTTAAATTGAAATCAGATGGCATTTCTTATTTCAATGTGGAATGTTTTTACTCTCATAATTGCAAAAGTACATTCACGATACTGATACTATTCTAATTGACTAAATTTGTGTTTCATTATTGGGGCGAGGGGGGTGTCCTGTACTTGTAATGTAACTGAGGGAAAACGACTGATGCAACATTTTCGCTTTGCCTATGTATCGAGATCTTGATACAGTGGTTAGAATTCTGTCACCATATGGAAGCAGAGACAATTATAGTGCATGTAATGACATGAATTTTAGAAGCAAAGATATAAAAAGGCATATCCAGCCCAATAGCCACAATCCAGAAACATAAACGTTTTTTGAAATCTCATCTCTCCTTTGCCTCCCCCAGCTTGTCTCTGGTCCTAATCCTCTGCCCTTGTGATGGCTCTGGTTCAGTATATGCAGTGGCAAACACAGCAGGAATTAGATTAGATAGTACTACCTTCATATCTTAGCATATTTTTTATGTACTAAAATCAGTTGCTTTTCAATTCAGGTGAAATTTTTCATTAAAAAATTCTCTACCATTCCGGTCTACCCACTACTGAATCTGGGTGAGAAAGGAAGTCCTCCTACTTTCATTTCTTAAATCCATCTAAAGCTTTCAGTGTTCTTGCTACTCATCTCAATACTGGGCTTATTTTAGAATTTTTCAACACTAGAATATGAGTACATTTTTCTTGCTGACTTTAATCTAGGTTTATTTTCATATTCATTCCATACACTCATGCTTTCAATAAAACTGTCTTTAGTGAGCGCATACTATGCGCCAGACACCGTTAGGATGCAGTGAATTACATCAGGTATGCTCTGCCCTCATTTGGCCTTCAAGCTGGTGGGGAAGACAGTGGGTAAAAGAATGACACAAATACAGGACTTTGCTGGTGGTCCAGTGGCTAAGCCTCTGCGCTCCCAATGCAGGGGGACGGGTTCGATCCCTGGTCAGGGAACTGGATTCACATGCCACAACTCAGAGGTCACACGCTGCCACTGAAAGATCTTGCATGCTGCAGCTAAGACCTGTTGCCGCCAAATAAATAAAAATATAATTTCAAAAAAGAGAATGACACAATAGTTATGAAAATGCAACTGCTCTAAATGATACTAATGAGAGACACATGATCCTAGAAAATGACATCTACATGATGTACAAGAGTGAACTAGACAAAGAGTATTGGCAGAAAGCATGATGTATGGGAAAGTCATAACTTACGGAAAGCAGAAGCAAGCAGGGGCAGCCTGAGAGACAAGGAAAGGCGAGCGGCCGGAGGACACCGAGTAGGGTGAACAGCTAGAGTCTGCAGATGCACTCAGAGGTTATCACCATGAAAGGCTTTTTAGCCATAGCAGGGCATATTCCTTTATCCTAAAACCAATAAGAAGGTGGGTTTGGGGGGCTTTTTGAGGGAGAGGATTATATTCACGTCATCAATTTTATGTTTCAAAAAAGTGTTTCTGGCTACAATGAAGAGTACTGGCTGGCAAGGGGCCTAAGTTACGCAGATCAGCTGAACTTTTTGAACAGAGAGGCACTGGTAACGTGGCCTAGGGGAGGGAGGATGAATTCTAAGCTGTCAATGGATTCTAAGGATATAAAGAAGGTAACACTGACAGGTCGTCTTCTGCTGTATTTATGTGGAGCCCATGAGAAAGTGTCAGGGAACACTGGCAGAGGAACAAGTCTGTGAAGACCGATGCTAAATTCAGGGCTGGACATGCTGAATTTGAGATGTCTTGGAGTTGACACGGGGTAGAGCAAGCAGACATTTGGTTATGGGTGTGAAGCTTGTCAGAGAGCTCTGAAGTCCCAGCCAGAGATAGAAACTTGTGACGCATTTCCACATTCACAGGTCTGGATATGACCAATGGGATCCACAGACGGAGATGACGTGCAGAGAAAGGTTATAACGCCAGCAGTGGCAGAGAATGCTAGGACCAAAGCCCTGAGGAATTCAAATCCATCAAGCCCACCAAGTGAAGGACGAGCGTAAGGGTGAAAGGAGGAGCAGAGAAGAAAAAGAAGGAAACCCACGAGACTGGTGGGTCGTGGGGGTGAGGGAGCAAGGATTCCATTTGAGAAGGTGGGGGTAGTCAGTTGCCTTGACTGTGGAAGACTGAGAAAGGAGACATTTGTTTTGAAAAGAGAAATGGCTCAGTGGTAAAGAATCCACCTGCCAATGCAGGAGACACCCAAGACGTGGGTTCGATCCCTGGGTTGGGAAGATCCCCTGGAGAAGGGAATGGCAACCCGCTCCAGTATTCCTACCTGGGAAATTCCATGGACAGAGGAGCCTGGCAGGCTACAGTCTATGGGGTCACAAATAGTTGGACATGACTGAGTGACTGAGCATGCACACACATAGAAATTACTAAATGATATGTCTGGGTAACAGAGCTGTAACCAGTTCTGACTGCAGTCAAGCATGTCAGAGACTCTTTGACATGTTCATAGTTTACATCTATTTTAAGAAGACATTCAGGGAGTGGGCATGGTAGACAGGAAAGTCATTTTGATATGTTGGTGACCGCTAGAGACGGAGTGTAGCTCGGTGGAATTTGCACACAGAACGGTCCAAGGTTCTGGGGTCTGATTTGGAGAGAAAATGCAGACCTGCGGCTACAGGACTTTATGAGCTGCCTGTTCACCCACTCGATGGTGCTCTTGTGAATGGCAGAGATAAACCAAATGTTTACGAAGCAGTGTTGCCCGGCCTCACCCATTGCAGGCATTACTGGGGGAAGGGAGAGGCCATGGGCAGAGACATTACAGAGAATGTTCTCAGCAGTTTCTGTGGCATGAGTGGCAGCCTCAACTTCCCTCCTTGTCCCTTGACAGCACCAAAGAGTGAGCCCACCCTAAGGGAGCGGAGTGGAGGGAGGGTCCTGGCACAGTGAGCACTGAAATAAGGCAGAGGTGAGACTCAGGTGGTGTGAGCTGCAGACCAGACAGGAAGTAAGGAAAGAAGAGTGTGGTAATTATTTACAATGGTTTGGCTGTAAAGGGGAATAGAGCTATTGGAGGGCAGCTGCCGAGAGAGAAGTGGATGACTCAGCGCTCATGCATTCAACGAACAGTAAACTATCTTATGTGTATGAAGCAGGGCGACAGGCACCGACTGGAAAGACATTTTCGATCCCTAATGGGCAATTTGCCATAAGATATATTCTGTGTAATAATCTCAAACGCCTAAGGACTATTCTGTGATCTGATTTTTTAAAAATGCAACGTTTATCCTCAGGTATAAACACTTACTTGACTTTTACCAACTGATCAAACAAATTTGTTAAAAATAATGGAGAGAGAGAAGTAACACTTCTACCTATATTGGGGCTTTTTCTTGGTCCTCTTTCATTACTTTTGTCTTCAAAATTTGGGCAGTCTTGCTACTGCTGCTTACTCAGAAAAGAGTTTCTAAAATGGTGTCTTACCCCTGTGTTCAGAGCATTCCATGGTGCTATCTGACGTTTAAAAACCATCTAATCACCTATTATTTATATAGCATTCACAGCATTCAAGCATGAAATACTACACCATGGAAGTTAGAAATGTGAGTAAAGCAGGGTTTCCCTAGCTAGATTATACACTTTCTGAGAGCTCTTTGCACTGCTGTATTTATAGCTATTGAAAATAAAGCCAGAGTATTATAAATATGAATCTTGTAGTGAGAGAACATTTAAGGATCTTTGGGTTTGTAGAGGAGGGTACATGGGTTCTACTCAAGAATCCAGGACAATGCCTGAAAGAGGCAGTGTCTGAACTGGGTGTTAAGAGATGAACATTTCAGAAGCAGAAAGCTAGTAACAAAGTCATGGAGGCAGGAAACAGCTTTTGGGGAGAGGGCTACAGAGAGGGGAAATGGTTTAGTAGGACTAGAAAGGTCATGTTAAATGTGGTCAGTGTACTGATCTCAGCTATTGGAAACTTCTCTGCTGAGAAGTTTTAGAGTTGATCTGCTAGGGACTAAAGAAATACTGGACGCTTTCGAGCAAGTGGGGAAGCATGAGGGTTTAGGAAGAAAACCGGGATCCACCCTGAAACCTGGGAAACAATGGTGACTGGACGTAGGGGTGCATGAGACAAGAGGCCACCACCTGGAAGGGAGATGATGGAGGCGAGATGTATTATTGATCACAGTGGCCTTTGACATGTAAAAGGGAAATGACGTTTGTGTGCCACGTGGCCGTCGTCAGGTGGTATGTTCTGTACGAAGGTGCAGTGATGGAGGAGAAGACTGAAGATGACTCCAAGTGTTCAAGCCACAGAGGGTGGCAGCACCACTGATGTTAGGCAGGAAAAGAAAAGCAAATTCAGAAGACGCTGGGGAGGAGGATCCAGCCTGGAGAAGCGTCCAAAAAGACAACTTAAGCTGTGGGTGTGAATGAAATCGCTGCCAGGTGGAGAATCTGAAGGAAGGCCCATGCTTCAGGGGAGGAAGTAGAGGAGCCAGAAGAAAAAAAATTGAGAGGAGTTTCCTGCGAGACTGGGACTTCTCTGGTGGTTCAGTGGTTAAGGCTCCATGCTTCCAATGCAAGGGACATGGGCTCAATCCCAGGTCAGGGAACTAAGATCCCACGTGCCATGCATCGGAGCCAAGAAGATAATTTTTTTTTAATAGTACATACATTTTACTTGGAGCTGGGCTTCCTGACAGCAGAGAAGGTGGAAAATCTACAAACATTTCAGTGCATATGAACTCTTATGTAGTGTGTTCCAAGTGGTACAACAGAAAGACCAGATATTACTTGCTCAGAGACTCAAAGAAAAAAAAAGTTTTTTAAGTGAGATTTCAAGGAAGTCAGGAAAACATGTGGATTTCAAGGAAGAGCCTCGTGCTGGGATGTGTTTCACTTACAGTGTGATCATAAGATCATATACCTTTCCCTTTCTCATCCTTTCCCTTTTGAAATGGCCCCACAAAATGGGCTGTGCAGCAGTCAGTACTATATCATATTTGGCCTCATTATCTTTGCCACTTTACCCCCTGTTTATATTAATGAACACTGACTGGCCTAGGGTTGCAAGCCATCAGTGACTTCCTTCAGAAATTTCTCCTCACCGTTGAGAACGTGACTTCAGCTCAGGAGCTCCTATGTGTTTGTTAGGAAGGCGTGGCAAGGGAAGAGATTTGGATGACTTGTTACTTGGGAGTGAATTGTGCTTATAGTTAGGATTTCCCTAATTCAAGCTTCAGGTGTGCCTCTAGGAGTAAGACAATTTTCATAGCAGTAATAGATGGCCCTAGTGGTAAAGAACCCGCTTGTCACTGCAGGAGACGTTAAGAGACGTGGGTTCGATCCCTGGGTCAGGAAGATCCCCTGGAGGAAGAAATGGCAACTCACTCCAGTACTCTTGCCTGGAGAATCCCATGGACAGAGGAGCCTAGAGGGCTATAGTCCATGGGGTCACAAAGAGTGGGACACGACTGAAGCAACTTGGCATGCACTGCTGCTGCTGCTGCCGCTAAGTCGCTTCAGCCATGTCTGACTCTGTACGACCCCATAGACGGCAGCCCACCAGGCTCCCCCGTCCCTGGGATTCTCCAGGCAAGAACACTGGAGTGGGTTGCCATTTCCTTCTCCAATGCATGAAAGTGAAAACTGAAAGTGAAGTCTCTCAGTCGTCTCCGACTCCCAGCAACCCCGTGGACTGCAGCCCACCAGGCTCCTTCGTCTATGGATTTTCCAGGCAAGAGTACTGGAGTGGGGTGCCATTGGCATGCACTGCCTCCAAGCAAAAGTACCCTGTTTCTGAGCTTCAGGTTTGATCCCCAGTCAAGGAACTAAGATCCCTCAAGCTGCAGGGCAAATAAATTCATGCGCCACAACTAGAGAAGCCTGCATGCTGCAACAAAGACCCAGCACAAACAAGAAAAAGTATTATTTTGCCCTTCAATTTTCATAGTCGTCAGCCCTATTCCTGTTAAATAGAATAATCCATTTTATTTCAATGCCCCTGTATCATGTTTTACATGCTTTAAATTTTTGATGAATTTCATATCAAGAGGATAAAATACTTGGCTTCTTTAGGGGAAGTAATGTATCTTTTCCTCTTTAATAGAAGATTAAGAAGAAACTGTGTCTTGCTTTTCCCTAAATTACCAAGAAACTTTATACCTTCCATCAAGTGCTAACCAATGTAGGTAGCATGTATACTTCTTCCTTTTTGACTCTCAACCCCCTTTTTTTTTTTTTTTTCTTGGCCACACTTCAAGGCATGTGGGATCTTAAATCCCCAACCAGGGATTGCACCTACTGAGTCTTAAACATTGGACCTCCAGGGAAGTCCCTGTTTTCTTATTTTTACTCACATTTCATTATTTTTCTTTTTGGAAGCCACCTCAGATCCTTACAACAGAGTCAGAGTATAAATAAATGAAACAGTTTTACTGTTGACTAAACATCTTTCTACTCATTGTCTCATTTGCTTGTGAGAGCAGTCCCTCAAATAGCTGGCATTAGTACCCTACAAGGCAGATGAAGAACCGAGCCTGAGTGAAGTGAAGGGCCTTCACTTCATGCAAATACCCAGTGGGATGCAGCCCCAGGTCTTCTTCCCCTAATGGGGGTAGTCATTCCAGCCTCTCTTGCTCAAACTCTCGTGGGCACCTGATTGATTTGTAAATAGCATACAGTTGGCTGGGATAGCACTCGTTCAGATGAGAAATCACTGATAGAACAAACTAGTATTTCTTGAGAAGTTTTCTCCTTGATGATGAAACATTCTGTGTTTGTATCTCCTACCCAGGTTGCGTAACCATCCAGAAACACACGATAAGAGTCCTCCTTCAGCAAGTATTCTTGATTAAGTCATGAAAATGGAATTGGAGCTTATTTTTCCCCTTTGTATGGTAAGTAACTACTAATATGGATAGTTCTAATCTTCTCACAATATTAAAAACAAATGGAGCTACTTCTTGTGTGAAGATGGCATGACTTCTAATATCTAGATTTGCCATCGGTGTGTTTCATAGAAAAGAGAATGTTCAATTTATTCGCTCAGTTGTGGTTTGTGTCAATATGAAATATATATTATCTGGTTTAGAATTTTGAGTCATTTTGTTCTACGTAATGAGTTTTGGTCATTAAAATAAAAGAATTCTTCTACTTGCTTTATAAACAATTTTAAGATTCTTTACAGTAGCATCTTGTGCAGAAAATTGACATGTGGATGCTGAAAAGTCATGGCCACAAACAAGGAAGATTTAGAAATGCCAGATCTGTGCTGTGGCATTTCTCTTCATCCCAGATGTCCTAGTTTGGAGCATCCACCCCTTTGGCCTAGGAACTGACTGTCTTTAATTGGAAAAACTTATTATCATTTTGCAAGCAAGTGATTAGAACTCAGTCACCCCGAGTGAGTAACATCACCTTTTGAGGAAAGGGCTATTTTACTGAGTTTTCACCAGTGTATTGTGCCTACAGGACTTAAGTTGCTTTGAGACACTTTACTCTTCTTTGTCCACACTCACAAAATCATTTATTTTCACACTTCATTGTATTTTTTCTGTATATGTTCTAGTGCATATTTAAAAGGAAAATTCTCTCTAGATGTGTAGCTGTGAATGTTGCAAAATTTCATTTTTTCTAATGAATTAGGGAGGTGGTCATATTTGAATGTGTGGGAAGGCTGAATTACAGATAACTTTAAACAAATGTGGTTTTTATTACTTTAAACTACATATAGTAACTTCAACAAAACATTATAAAACAGAAATCCTTAAGGAGATTTCTCCATTGTAAGGAGACCTCTTACAATGAATCATATGAACATTTTGTTATTAGCATATAGATTGGGTGTATGTAGGAGCTTGTAAAGTGCCTGAGGTTCATTGAAAATAGCTTATTCTGTCTAAAAAGTGTACATAAGATTGAAAATAAATGTTTAAAACACCATATGTTATCTACCTATAAATAAAATGTTTGCAAAAAAAGGTAAACATCAGCCCAGCTCATGAGCAAATTATCAAAAGATTTTAAATTTATTGAAGTCTTAAATTAATGAGATATTACCACGTGTGCATAAATAACCTAAAGAATAAAATTTTCTTATCCTTCTCTCATATGGGTATTTGTGTTAATGAATCAGGATCCTATTTACACGATTAGTCCCTGAAGTAATTGCTTATTTGAAGAAGTCCTGTCTTATGGGTTTTCAGTTAATTAAATATATTTGCATTTTAGGCACACATTTTAAATTCTAAAGTCCTATTTTTCATAAGCCAGATTCAAATATGTTCGTGTGATAATATGTCTCATTAAGGCCCAAGTCTTTCATTTTTAAAGAAACTTTCAGAATAGCCATATGCATAAAATGCTTATTAATGAAGTCCAATCAATATTTTAGGAAAGTCAACCAATTAAATGTTTTCTTAGTTTAAATTTTCCTGTTTGTAACTGTGATTGCCATGCTGAACATACCTTCAATTTCTAATTTTTCAGTTAGCTTTATTTAATCAGTGTTTCTTTTTCCTGCTTAGATTTTGCATGGCAGTTTTTAACTTCTAATATGCCTTTGGAATTATAAGCATCCTTTTCCTGGAGACTAGCTTTTTCAAAGTATGTGCATATTAACATACTGATCCTGCCAACCCAACTGGGAGATTACTAAGATATGGAGCAAAACTTTTCTAATACTGAAGAACAAAGTATAGTAATTCACAAAGTTAGGTATGTTTTAAAAGGCATAGTTTCCTTATGATTTTAAAATATAAGAGAAATTGGGAATTTAAGTATGTAAGTTATTTAAAAAATCATAAATGCATTCCTGGGATCAAAACTATGGTAATCTCATGGTGCTACCCTAGTTTGGAAGTTTGAAGAAGCTATTGAAGTTGTGGGGGGAGAAGCAACAGACGGACAGGCGAGATGAAGGGAGGGGAGAGGGAGAACGGGAGGATGCATGCAGGGGACCCAGGGTCTAAAACCAAAAAGCACGGCAAGGCCAGATGCTGAGAGAGGTGCAAAGGGACCCAGTTCGGAAAGCAGATTTGAAATATCTGTTTTAAACCACACCTCACTGACCTCTTTCTAGGTGGTTATTTATTAGATGTTTCTCTAGTATACTGTTTATCTATTAGGCTTATTAATTCCTCTTTGCAAAGAAGATGTAAGATGCAGAATCTGGATATAGATTCAAATTCCAGTCTAAGACTATATCTAACTCAAAAAAGGGTAGTAATAGAAAAAAAAAGAAGAAAAATATGATATCCTACAATCATAATGTTATATTATGTCCGGTTTAGCAGTACTGCACAATAATGTCATTTTATTGTCATGAAAACAATCTGACATCCTGAAAAATATATACACTTTACAATAAAATAAATTTCATTCAATTAAATCTTACTGATTCATGTAAGCAATGATCTATGTCAAATGTAATACCAATAGTCTCCTCAGAAGATAACATTTTCTTTGTAGCTGGAATTGCCCTAAGGAAGCATTTCTTCTCATTTAGAGAAAGTAGGAATAAAGCACTTGTATTACCATTTGTATAAATTTTTAATACTGAATAAAATATTAGTGTTTAGTGTAATATTGATTCTCAACATAATACTCCTCCATAATGGCATGCTAATTGGGAAGAATTAAATCAGATCGATTCAAAAACCCTGAGAATGGATCATGTAACACTTGTAATTTTTTTCATTAGTTTTCAAAATTCCAATTAAAGAGGAATTAATCTGTAGAACAGAAATTCTGTGCACATGCACCATCTCTTCTTTCCCACTGCTCCACCCCACAGTGAAATACAGGCGTGAAGAGGGTGGGAAAGGGACTTCCCTGGTGGCCCAGTGGGTAGGATGTCACACTCTCAATGAAGGAGGCGCAGGTTCAATCCCTGATCAGGGAACTAGATCTCACATGCTGCAACTAAGATCTGGTACAGTCCAATAAATTAAAAAAAAAAAAAAAGAGGGGGGGAAAGAGGGCAGATCTTCACTTATGAGTTTCAACCATAGAAAAATAGCATTCAAGAGATAGGCGATCTATGTGCTCTGTAATTTACTAACTGCGAGCCTTAAACCTCTTGTAGTCACAGTTTCCTCATCAGTCATATTACTAATCTAATAGTACTAATCTCCCTCAAGTTGTTGAGGGAGTAAAACAGAGAGGCTCTCTCTCAACTAGGGGTGATTCTGCCCTTCAGGAGACATTTAGCAATGTCTGGAGATGGCCTCGGCTATCACAACTGGAGCGGGTATGTGTGCTGACATCTGGAGAGTAGAGGCCAAGGATGTTTCAAATCTTCCTAGGATGCACAGGATACCCCATCCCCACCCCCACCCCCCCACAAGGAAAAACTCATCCAGCCCAAAAGGTGGAACCACAACTGAGAAATCCTGGAGCAAAGTGAAGTAATATATGCAATGAGCACAGTGTCTGACATACAACAGGCTCTCCAATAAAAGTCAGCATAGTTATGATGTTATGGCTGTCATTATTTGAGAAAGGACTCCAAGTCACCTGCCTGGTATGGGGACTGAGTGAGCGATTCAGGAAGCCCATCCCAGCAGTCAGTTGTGCCTGTCTGCTAAGTCATCTACTTGGGGTGGCCAATTTTTAAGTGTTTTTAGAAACAGACTGACCCACTTAATATGTGACTAAGGCTTATAAATTGTATCGTACCAAAGTTCAAGGGCTATCATTTAATTTTTACTTTCTTAGAAATTAGAAGAAAATAGGGAAAGACAAATAACCTATAGTAACAGGTGACTTTTACTTTTTAATTTCTGCTGTTAGTAATAGCTGAGGAGTCTCCTGACAATCATTTACTTTATAAAATAAACTGATGTTTGGACAAATGGCTAGGAAATATGGTCTTCTCATTAATAAAAGATCCTGATTAACTGCTTATACGGTACATGAACAGTATCAGTTTCAAAACCAGTTGACTGCAACCATATAGTTTTAGCTTAATGTTAAAACATTTTAAGGAAGGCAAAATTCTTGCTTAATACAAGATTGTTTTGGTAAAGAATCCACCTGCACTGCAGGAGATCCTGGTTTGATTCCTGGATTGGGCAGATCCACTGGAGAAGGGATAGGTTACCCACTCCAGTATTCTTGGGTTTCCCTTATGGCTCAGCTGGTAAAGAATCCACCTGCAATGTGGGAGACCTGGGATCGATCCCTGGGTTGGGAAGATGCCCCGGAGAAGGGAAAGGCTACCCACTCCAGTATTCTGGCCTGGAGAATTCCATGGACTGTATAGTCCATGGGGTGTCAAAGAGTCAGACAAGACTGAGCGACTTTCACTTTCTTAGGTCAAAAAGATCTGAGCTTGAATTTCACACCATTAAGCTCTGTGATTTTGAATAATTTGCCTAACTTCTCTGAGCTTAGTTCCCTTATCTGTTTAATAGGCATAAAATTACTGTAACATGGGTAATAGGTATGTTAGGTGACAACTGTAATTCTCTCAGTAATATAGAGTTACTGAGAATTAAATGAGACATCTAGAATTTAATATATATTAGCAGTGACTAAATGGTAGCCGTTATTATTTTCATTATTATTATTTCTTCTAGGAACCTTGCACTATTTTTCAGAGCCAGCAGTTCTCATTCTAAAGAATGATAACTATGATGTAGAGGCAAGTTTTTTATTAATGGGGAAGCTTAAATTAGTTCTATTACCTCAACTAACAAAATCCTAGACTTGCTTCAATAAATTTGATTTAAAAGAAAAAAAGAAAACATGGGTATTATATATGGAAATTTCCAGTGAGAATTTTTTAAAGAAGCAGTGGATTTTCTAAATTAAAGAATGAATGATGTGCACATTTTCCTCTCATATTTTAATATAGTTGGTAATCCACTTTTTAATTAGCCACCTAATTATAATTCAATAGAAATTTCCCTAGGTGAACGTAGTAACCTACTTCAGAGAGAAATGGTGCTTTGAGTAGGCACTCCTACTGTGAATTTTGACACTTTTTCAGGTCCAATTTGTTCCAAACCTAAACCGCCCAGGAGAAATGGAAAGAGCTCTGTTTCATAACCTAATAATTCTGACTGCCAGGAAGGATGATTGCAAAGCTAAATTCACCTTCTATCAGAATTTTTATTTCTCCATTTCTTTGTTTCTTGAAGAAGACTCAACTATTTTTTTCTTCCCATTAGTCATGTTTTAAATTTGAAAATAAAAACACAAATAGTCTGAACTATGACTCCCTTCATTTTTCTTGCTGATTTACATTCTTAACTTTTCAAGTTTCCTTAAGTTCCAAATGAAAGGTCTTGATTTTTGTTTCTTGGGTGGTCTTTTGTGGTTTTTTTGTCTTCCAGGACCAAAAAGTACTTGAAGAGACAATTCCAACATCATAATAGGCATTTGTTTATTTTCATAACCCAGACCCCATGTTAAGGAGGGAGTTTTTTTTTAAATCTATTACTTAGCAATAGATCTGGAGAAGGCGATGGCAACCCACTCTAGTACTCTTGCCTGGAAAATCCCATGGACAGAGGAGCCTGGTAGGCTGCAGTCCATGGGGTCATGAAGAGTCAGACACGACTGAGCGACTTCACTTTCACTTTTCACTTTCATGCATTGGAGAAGGAAACGGCAACCCACTCCAATGTTCTTGCCTGGAGAATCCCAGGGATGGGGGAGCCTGGTGGGCTGCCGTCTATGGGGTCGCACAGAGTCAGACAAGACTGAAGCGACTTAGCAGCAGCAACACTAGCAATAGATATTCAATGTTCCCAAAATTTACATTTGTTTAATCACTGGTTATTCATGAATTTATTCTAAAATATTTTCAAACCTGACATTTGGTGCTGAGGAAATGAATCGACTGCTTTATTGAACTCTCTCTTCCAACCAGTTTTAACTTTGTGTAGTTACAACTTCAATGTCTTTGCATATAATTTTCAACTCTTGTCTCTTAATTTCTGGTTCATATTCATTAAACTTACACAGACAGGAGAGTTGAATTTTTCATTTTAATTAGTTTATCTCCTTGCTTCCACCTTTGCACCCTAGAGTGTATTTTTTTTTTTTTACTTTTTCTTTTATATTGGAATACAGTTAACAATGTTGTGTTAGTATCAGGTATACAATAAAGTGAATCAGTTACACATATACACGTATCTCTTCTTTTTCAGATTCTTTTTCCATTTAGGTTATTACAAAATATTGAGCAGTGTTCCCTGTGCTATACAGTAGGTCCCTGTTGGTTATCTGTTTTAAACATAGCAGATGTACATGTCAATCCCAAACTCCCAATCTACCAATAAAATATAAGTCAGGTCATTCTGCTCCTTGACTCAAAACTCTCCAGTGATTCCCTGTTTCAATCAGAGTAAAATCTAGAGCCTAACAATGGTCCTCTATGTGTCAGCCCACCTATGTTTCAGCCTACCAGGTCCACCCTCTCTTCCTGCCATCCACCTCCACATTAAATCCACTCTAATTGTAACCAAAAGTGGGGTCTGGCTGCTGGCTGCTCAAAGGCATTAAAGAGGCAAGGCTGATGGAAAGGAAAGTTTGCTTTCTTTTGGATGTCAGCAACCAGAGGAGAAGGCAAACTCCTGTCTTTCAAAGGCCAATTCCCTCCCCACTTCTCCCAACTACATCCAGTGGGCAGGAGCTTTCATAGGCAGAGGGAGGGGGCTTCAAGCTGAAACAGCACGGTCAGCTCTGACAGTCATCTTGAAATGGTCACCAGTGGTCTGTGACGATTACCAGTATCATGTTGATTGTTATAAGTACAATTAATATTCAGCTCCAGGGTCAGTTTGTTTCCATTTCCTTGAGGCCAGTTTTAGGAATTGTGGCAGCTTACATCATGGCTACGGTCTGGTCATCATGTAGTTAACATCTTCCACCTGGTGGGGGTTTTAGTATAACTCACAACCTCACAGGATAGGGCTCAGAATATTATCTATAGCCCTTGAGAAGGAACTAAAGGTAACTTTGCTTACTAACCATTAATGCTTTGTCCTGTTTGACTGCTTTTCTTTTGTTAGGCATTTTCTCACTTCTGTGATTAAGCTTAATGTTTGGTTTCCCTGTTGGCTCAGTGGTAAAGAATCTGCCTGCAATGTAGGAGACCTGGTTCAGTCCCTGGGTCAGGAAGATCCCTTGGAGAAGGGAATGACTACCCACTCCAGAATTCTTGCCTAGAGAATCCCATGGACAGAGGAACCTGGCAGGCTACAGTCCATGGGGTTGCAAAGAGTTGGACATGACTGAATTGCTAACACTTTCACTTTTCACTTTGGCTAAAGCTTTTCCATGGGCAAGAAGCAGGCTGAGGACATGGGGGCTGGGGGAAAGGACTAAAGGGTCCTTCTCTGTTTCACAACTGCTCTGGCTTCCCTACAGTTCTGCCAGCACAGGAGGCATGTTCCTGCCTCAGGGCCTTTGCACATGCTCTGTCCTATCTGGGACATCCTTCCTAGGGAACCCACATGACCTGCTCTTTCCTCTCCTTCAAGTCTTTCCTCAAATGTTGACTCCTCAGTACACTCTTCACTGATCACCCTTGTAAGATGCAACCCCTTCCCACAATCCCTATTTTCCCTCCCTGATATGTTTCTCAGCATGATAACCACCATCATCTGATAAACTGTATAACTGACTTATTTATTACTCATTTATTTCTTATCTGTCTCCCAGGACTAGAATGTAAGCTCCATGAGGGCAGTGTTTTTTGTTGGTTTGGGCTGGTATCTAGCAGACAGCTGATATTAGTTACATTGAACTAAAGTAGAATTGTTGCCTTACTGATCTTAGTTTCTTTCAAAGCCTTAATTTGCCTCTTCCGTTTTTTCTTCTGGTGCTCTGTTCCTTTAGGAAAATGTCAATCCCCTTAACCAAGATTAGGATTTAGGAAATAGTTTCACTGTGTTTCCTTTTGATCTCTGATAAACTTCAAGTGGGAGAGGTATGCATTTTAGCCATATTCCTTTTCCTGTTACTTTTCCCATTAGACAAGGAGACCATTATCACCAAAATGGTAAAGGGACTGGGATAGATTAGATTCCTGATCACAACACTCCTGGGGGAATCCTGATGGAAAAAAGAGATACATGGAAATGCCAAGTTCTACAAACAGTTAAATGAAAGACAGTGGGAGGGTTATTTTCCTTTGGACTTAGGTAGATTTTTTTCTAGCACACATGTTCCTAACGTAAATATAGAGCCTTAAACCTGACTTGAGAAAATACCTACCTCCTGATGACAAGAAAGCCATAAATATAGTTCATGACCAAAGATTAGTCACAGTTTATTATTGCTGGTGACACATGATACATAGGGAAGGTCTGGCAGTATTTCAGATTTCTCCAGCCAGCCATTTGTCATTTCATAGTGGAAAATGAGGAGGTATTTCTATATTAACGGCCCCTATAAAAGGGAAGTGAGTGGAGAAATGCCTGATGTGTTTTATCATTGAGAGTCAAAGGGACACCTGACAATGTTAAAAATGTGCTGAGTGGATTACAGCACGTTTTGGTACAAGTTGGTCTTCTAAATAATAAGACTCCATTAAAGAGGAAGAGCAAGAAAAGGTAGAAGAGTAAGGGAAATATGTTTTCTGCTGCATAGTTCTCCCTTGTGCCCTTGAACAACATTTCTGGACTCGAGCTGAGACACAGGAGCTTGATTTATCTCTAAAGCCTGTAACGTTTTGAGCGGCATGATATCCCCAAAACCCTGCTATTTGAGCTGCACTCCTGTCCCAGCACAGAACATTTCCAGCTCAGATCTGTTCAATGCAATCTGCAGAGACGTGATGCCCCTCCCCGCCAACTTCACATCACTTCCCAATTTCAATTCATAATTTAGGATAAACCAAGTCACAGAGCATGTTCATCACTTCCACCTGATCAAAAAATTCACACCCATATCTGCTTCATAACTACGATGTCTATACACGTTGAAAGACATCAGGCTCTTTGGGAGAGAACTTTAAAGTTCTCTTTAAAAAGTGGAGCTGGGGATGTGAACAGCCAAGAATTTTTTCTTGGAAATGTTGGTGCTGAGGAGTTTTTAACATAAGCAGTAACTCCTGTGATGCTCTGCAGAATTCCAAAGACACTGATAAAAATTAAAATAAAAAGCCTCAGCTTGGTTATATGTATGCTTCAATAGGCAAAGAGATATATTTAATGCAGAGGGTGTTGAATCTGAATTAGTACAAATATTATTAATTTAATGTTCATACTGCATTTTATGGTTTATAAACTGCTTAGCAATAATTTTATATATTTTCCCTCACAGCACCACTGTAAAATATATCAGCATTTTATTTTTCCCATTTTATAGATGAGGCAACCTTTAATAAGTGATCTATTTCTTTCCTGTGCATATTGGTTAACTGGTAAATGATTAATTTATGTCTACATGAACTTTATCATGCAGAGTATTTATTTTAGTGTGAGTTGGTATTTATTTTACCCGCAAAGCATTACAGTATCCAATTATGTATGCATGTTTTAAAGGCAGTAAAGCAGCCACCGGTAGTTAATGCAACATTAAGTCAGAGATTTTAAATCCGCAGTAAATTCTGAGTTAGAGTATTTAAATCAACCATCCTCCTTTCACCCAGCCCTGGTCCATGTGGGTGAGAAACGGTCCTTCTATAAAATGACCATGTGGCACTTGTCCAATGACACAGAAAAGTTATATTGAGATTTTCAGAGTTTCAAATCTTAACTGTAAAATAAAGAACCTAAAGGCTTATAACTACATTTGGCAAGAGTCTGGAGGAGCAGGCAAATCTGATCAGTGACTTCTGCCCACAGCAGAACTTGTGACTGTGGAGTTTCTAGCCGGCTCTCTTCCTTTTGCCATCTTTATTTTTCTGCCTTCATTTCTTCCTTTCCTTATCAACTTTTGCATCAGTGAGATGGTTGCTGTGGCTGCCTATAATCTAATCACACCTAACATAATTAAACCTCATGTTAAGGTTTAATAAAAAGGGAAACATCTTCTGCAACACTGTCATTTGCATTATTTACCCATAATGTGCTCTACTGTGCTATACCCAAAACTGCCTCTCTCAATGGGTGCAGCATTTGCAGTCCAAGATTCTCAAAAAGGTCATTTGTATAAATGTGGATGGACCTGGAGTGTCATACAGAGTGAAGCCAGTCAGAAAGAGAAAATCTCATATATTAACACACATATACAGAATCTAGAAAAATGGCACAGGGCAAGAATAGAGACGCAGACATAGGAAACAGAAGGGGAGGGTGGGATGAATTGGGCGAGTAGGAGTGAGACATGTGTAAACCAGACAGCTAGTGCAAGCTGCTGTGTAACACAGGGAGCTCAGTCGGGTGCTCTGTGATGACCCAGAGGGATGGGATGGAGGGGGCAGGAGGGAGGCTCAAAGAGGGACAGCATGTATGTACGCACAGAGGTGATTCACTTCACTGGACAGCAGAAACTAACACAACATTGTAAAGCAATTATATTCAGTAAAAAAAAAAAAAAAATTAAGCATCCTAGGCACTGACTCAGTTAGATCCCTCCAATATTTCACCACTCTCATCTTAGTCAAAGGACCAAAAGGTTCAGTCATTTTATAAGTCAACATTTTTTAATCAATTAAAATGTGCTTTCTTTTCATGATAATTTATAGTATATCATTCTCCTCCATTTATTGACCCCAAGACTCTTCTATTCAGCCAACAAAGGATTCTAAGATAAAAAATTACTTGCAGAAGGTCACTGCCATAATTTCGCAGGCAAAATTTCAAAGTCTAAATATGGCCATGAAAGTGAAAATCGCTCAGTGGAGTCCAACTCTTTGCAACCCCAAGGACTATACAGTCCATGGAATTCTCCAGGCCAGAATACTGGAGTGGGCAGCCTTTCCCTTCTCCAGGGATCCTCCCAACCCAGGGGTTGAACCCAGGTCTCCCACATTGCAGGAGGATTCTTTAGCAGCTGAGCCACAGAATACTGAAGTGGGTAACCTATCCCTTTTCCAGCAGATCTTCCCGACCCAGGAATCAAACCAGGGTGCGGATTCTTTACCAACTAAGCTATCAGCGAAGCCCAAATACTGCCATATTAGCTGTCAAAGGCAGATGATTTAAAACACATTGTGTGTGTTAGGTATTTAAACTCTTTCAGAATCCATAAACTGCCTGTTTGAAAATCAAAATGTATTCTTTAAACTAAAAGAGTACCTAAAAATTCAGGAAGTGCTATAATATGAATTTTATGAAAATAACTTTTCTTATTAAAAATGTACTTACTGAACCATAAACTCCATTTCATCAGATCTACCAATAACACAATGTATCATGGAGTAATATCTTTTCATTTGTGTCATTCATTATGGGATGTATTGTACAGTATCTATTTAATCAAGGCATAGAAATTTTAAAAATGATTTTTTTTTTTACAACAAGGAGCATTATCACAGAGGAATGTCATTGAAATATTATCCCCAGGCTACTTGCTTGGAGATCAGTTATAAAAGGAATCAGCATCTCAGTGTGCAGGATTGTAATTCTGACTTAGATATACTTGACCCTTAAATGGATACTGGGGATTCTTTTCATATAATGAAGACAGAAAGAAATTGGGAGATTTTAGCCATCTCACTCTGTTATAAAAATGGAAAAATACACATATAATTAAAGGAAATATTTCAAAATATGAGTGTAATATACAGAGTATACAAATTTCACCCTTTTAAAAATCCCTCTAACTAAATACCCAAATGAAATGCCATTATAGCTTCCTTCATATGCAGTGGTTCCAATATCGAAAAATCCAAGGCTTTTCCCAGTCCAAAACTTTTTAGATAGCATTTATCCTTCCTATTAACATTTTTTTGACCCATACTGCAGCTTCTACATTGAACATATCATTTTCCTCTGAGAACTGCATGTCCTTACACAGCCGTACAGGAGAACTGTGAACTTATATCACTTTCTGGTGTGACAAAGGACTAAGTGGGCAGAGAACCAGATAAGACTCCCATGCACTTGCTCGTTCACCACCACCCCTCATTGAACATGAGATGTAAAGGCATATCCCCTTATTGTGAATGTCGAACTGGGCTTGATTTCCAGGTTCTCAGTCCCGTAATTCCCAGGACCCATTATTATGGCATTTCTGTTTTCATTGATTTTCATCTTTTTATATAATTCTGTTAGCTTCTGCCAAAAAGAAACATTTCGAGGAAGGATTCTTATAGGGAAAAACTGAAAAATAATAATGATGCTGAGTGAAAACACTGTATTCCTTTTCATAGAGAGAGCTTATCAAGTATTCATGATATTTCAGAACCACATTTGGAGAAGTTCCTGAAACTTAATCTCGCTTCCAGATAAAGTCAGCACAGCATTTATACAATTATTATCTAGTATTTCCTCGCAAACTAATAAACAGTATTTCAGCTAAAACTTGAGCTTTATTCTACAAAGAATCTAAAACTTCTTACAAGGAAGCATTCCTTATCCATCAGAAGTTGGTACAGAGAAAGGAAAATTCAAAGCAGCAAATATGGGCAGTGCCTTTCCATCACCAACAGAGTAAGAAGATCCCAGCCCAAGAGCATGGGTCTCTAGAGCATGTGGCAATTGTACGCCTAGAGAGAGAGGAATCCGTTAGGATGCCATGGCTTTGAATCAGTCATTTATACCTGCCAACCTGTTTCCCTGTTCTGAACCAAGATTCATTTGGTAACCAGTTCACTGGTTACAATTATTCTTCACATATACTTATCTCTGCTGCTGCTGCTGCTGCTAAGTCGCTTCAGTCTTGTCCGACTCTGTGGGACCCCATAGACGGCAGTCCACCAGGCTCCCCCGTCCCTGGGATTCTCCAGGCAAGAACACTGGAGTGGGATGCCATTTCCTTCTCCAATGCATGAAAGTGAAAAGTGAAAGTGAAGTCGCTCAGTTGTGTCCGACTCCTAGCGACCCCATGGACTGCAGCCTACCAGGCTCCTCCATCCATGGGATTTTCCAGGCAAGAGTACTGGAGTGGGGTGCCATTGCCTTCTCCATACTTATCTCTACATCTCATCAACTCAATGGACATGAGTTTCAGCAAACGGCAAGAGATAGTGAAGGACAGGGAAGCCTGGCATGCTGCAGTCCATGGGGTCTCTACAAGTTGGATACGACTTAACAACATCTCTGTCTATGCCAATGGGGAGAAAATACAGCAGTCAATGTAACTATCAGCTTGATAGATACATTTCTTATTGTAAAGTTGGCATTCTGCTGTAAACAGCTTTTAAATTCATGTGAATATTGTCAGTGAGCACATTTTGAAGTCATATAATTCTCAGTTGCACATACGGAGGTAGAAGTTCCATTTCTGGAACATGAGGCTAGATGGAGACAGTCATTTCTCATCCCATATATTTGCGTATAAAATACGGCCACTCCCATACGTACTTTCGCAATGCCTTCCCCACCCTACAAGAAAAAGAACTCATGCTTGTAGGAGATGACAGTGAGTCTAACACTGTCCTCAGAGAAATAAAGTTCCGTACACAGGTTCACCCAGCCAGTAATAGAGGTGAGAATAAAACGCAGGTCTGACAGATATACTTTGATGTACTTTGACCTAACCTCTTCACTTACTTTCTATAACTAGCAACTCAGGCCCTGGAGAGAAGCAAATAAAGCCAGTCCCCTGGCTGCCAGAGAATAAACACTGGTTCTGTTGGCTATTTTTTCTAAGCAACTCTAAACCCAAGATCTTACCCAAGAAGTGATACTCTTACCTCTATGGATGTTTGGGGAAACCTTGTCTGATCGTTTAGCTATATACATAATGTTTTGGATTCTGATTTAAAAATGAACACTATGACCAACCCAATAAATAGTAATATCAATTCAAGGTAGTGTGTGCAGTGGTGATGAATTCTAGGGAGCAGGATTTGTTGAGAAAGGTTGGCATACTAGGAGAGCATACAGAGGAGAAAGCAGTCTTCTTAGGATAGAAAAAAGAAAACAAGAAGCCAAAGCGGAAAGAAAAAAAAAAGGTATCTGTGCTTTATGTGCACACACATGTGCACATTCTATAAGTATATGAAATAACTTGCAAACAAATATTTAAAAATAAAAATGTACACTATTAACACAAAGACATGTGTTCATAGTGAACTTAATTTCTTGAACATTCCTTATCAGGGAACTGGAAGAGCAAAGAGAAACAACAATTATTTTAGCAGTTACATAACTGTCCCTCATTGTCTATTCATTATCTCGTTATTTGGCCTGCCTACAGAATTAGTTATGAGTCCAGTTCCAGTGATCTCATTGTGTTAACTGACCACATCACATTTGATTGTTTACAAGCACACATTTGTATTATGTACCTAACATTAATCTGAAAAAGGTCTTAAATCTATTTAACTGGACCTGGTAGGCGAGTACTCCTAACGAATTATAAGCTTAGTGATGCACAGATGAAATATTCTGGATTTTGATCATGCATATTAGGTATTAGATGTATTCCAGTCAGCCTTCTGTATCTGCAGGTTCCAAATCCACAGACTGTGCACCCTCAGATTCAACCAACTGCAGATCGAAAATATTCAGGAAAAAAAATTCCAGAAAGTTCCAGAAAACAAAACTTGAATTTGCCATGCCAGCAACTGTGTTGCTTAAGCAACATCACATTTACATTGTATTTACAACTATTTACATAGCATTTACATTATATTAGGTATTATAAGTAATCCAGAGATAATTTAAAGTATACAAGAGGACGTGCATAGGTTATATGTGAATACTATGCTATTTTATATAAGGGACTTGAGTACTGTCGGATTTTACTATCTATGGGGTCCTGGTAACAATCCCCTACACATACCAAGGGATAACTGTATGTCATGTCATGTCTTCAATGTCATTTTGGAGATTATTTTTTCATCTTAAAAAATAATAGGTATCAAATGTCATTTATTATTCTGATTTAATGAGATCATCTTTCCATCTCCCAATGAACTCTTTGCTTAAACTAGTTCAAATATTAGAACATTTTCTTAAAAAACAAAAAAAAAATAGATCATCACTTAAGATTGAAATAATATATCTAAACCAGGGATTCATTTCAGTGTTTAGCATATCTCCTCACTTCCAATAAATTCTTCCTAATATCTAACTCAGTTCTTTCCCAAAATGTCCTCTTACAAGCAATGTCCCACTAAATCATCTTCCTCAGTCTGGATTTTTCATCCCTGTAATGCTTGCTTTGAATCTACATTCTTTCCCCATTCTCCCAGGCCTCCAGGTTTCCTCTAGGCCAGTATTTCTATTAAGAAATTAGTCTCCTCTGTGTTACTGACAGCAGCATTTCAGTTGCCAGGATTGTTTCTTTTGAACAGAAGACCCAAAGGGTGCTTCCCTTATTTTAGCCCCACTGTTTCTATGATTCAACCCCCAAATAATTTTTTCAGAATTCCTTCAGAAATGAAACACTCATTAAAAACAAAAAGAAACAAAAAAGAGCTATTTCAAAAAGAGGGCTAAGCTTCAAAAAAATGGTAAACAGAGACTTCCCTGGTGGTCCAGTGGTTAAGACCATGCTTCCTCTACAGGGGGGCACGGGTTCAATCCCTGGTCAGTGAACTAAGACTCCACATGCAGTGCAGTGTGGCCAAAAGATATCAATAAGTAAACAGAAGAAGAGAGTGAATCATTTTCTTCCCTGGATGCTATTTTGAATGGAGACAGGAAGATGAGCTAAATGACCTCTTGATGATCCCCCAGCCCTGTGATTTTGTGATCATTTTAGCTTCCGGCACTTCCTCTTCTCTGAACACTAAAATCTAATCTGCCCTAAAATATGGGAGTGTTTAACAAATGAAAACCTTTTAATGGAAGAGAGAGTCTGCCTGTTTCCTTGGAAGTAATTTCCTTAATAATTGCTTATATTTATATTCAAGGCAGCCCGTACTGAATCATTAAACCCAAAGAAAGTCATAAAAGAAAAATTAGCAGACATACTATGTAATGATATGCGATTTATTTCTTGACTTTTCCCTTTGTTTCTCTGCGTGAGAAACATTTATTCCTATAAATGGTTAAAGGACTCATGAACTCTGCTCGGCTAAACCTAAAAATCATCCTTGACACCACGGCAATGGTTTCAGTTTAGACAAGAGAGCTTTGTGAACGTCAGTGAACATTTTACTTCCATGGCTACCTTCTGAGCAGCGTTGCCACGGAGCAGATTACATCTGACAAGGCTGTTTGGTGAAGATTAGCAGCAGGTAGATTAAGCAGTCCTTGAGCCTGCCATTTAATCCACCACTAGTGGTTTTAAGCACTAAGCCAATGATGCTACTTGGAAGCACAACAATTAGCTTATTAGTTCTTGTTACTTTGTAAGCAGCTATTTTTGAACCAGGAGAGAACTTTGAAAATAATTGCTACTGATGAATAGTTAAACACAGACCTCTTCCAATATCAGATGGATGACCTGGTTGACTCTAGATTCAGATGCCACTGTTATTATTACATGATTATGACTAACAATGATTATGGTAAGACCATTCCATTAAGTACCAGAGCTAAGCTTCCTGTGCATGACAGCAGTTTCCCACTAGCTATCTATTTTACACATGGTAGTGTATATATGGCAATCCTAATCTCCCAACAATAAAATAGTGTAAATAAGCTACAGGAAGTGAAGGAGGAGACGTCAAAATTCGACTCTGGTGGGACTCGAAACCACAACCTTTGAATAACCACACCCGGGCGGGCAAGAAGTCCAATGTGCTATCGACTGTGCCACAGAGAGAACTAAAATGGACAGCAATGGGTGAATTTAACTCAGATGACCATTATATCTACTACTGTGGGCAGGAATCCCTTAGAAGAAATGGAGTAGCCATCATGGTCAACAGTCTGAAATGCAGTACTTGGATGCAATCTCAAAAACGACAGAATGATCTCTGTTTGTTTCCAAGGCAAACCATTCAATATCACGGTAATCCAAGTCTATGCCCCGACCAGTAACACTGAAGAAGCTGAAGTTGAATGGTTCTATGAAGACCTACAAGACCTGTTAGAATTAACACCCCAAAAAAATGCCCTTTTCATTATAGGGGACTGGAATGCAAAAGTAGGACATCAAGAAATAACTGGAGTAACAGGCAAATTTGGCCTTGGAGTACAGAATGAAGCAGGGCAAAGGCTAATAGAGTTTGCCAAGAGAACGCACTGGTCATAGCAAACACCCTCTTCCAACAACACAAAAGAAGACTCTACACATGGACATCATCAGATGGCCAACACCAAAATCAGACTGATTATATTCTTTGCAGCCAAAGATGGAGAAGCTCTATACAGTCAGCAAAAATAAGACTGGGAGCAGACTGTGGCTCAGATCATGAGCTCTTTATTGCCAAATTCAGACTTAAATTGAAGAAAGTAGGGAAAACCACCAGACCATTCAGGTATGACCTAAATCAAATCCCTTATGATTAAGTAGAAGTGAGAAATAGATTCAAGGGACTAGATCTGATAGACAGAGTGCCTGATGAACTATGGACAGAGGTTCGTGGTTCGTGACATTGTATAGGAGACGGGGATCAAGACTGGGAGGAGGGTTCAGGATGGGGAACACATGTATACCTGTGGTGGATTCATTTTGATATTTGGCAAAACTAATACAATTATGTAAAGTTTAAAAATAAAATAAAATTAAAAAAAAAAAAGACCATCCCCAAGAAAGAGAAATGCAAAAAAGAAAAATGGCTGTCTGAGGAGGCCTTACAAATAGTTGCGAAGAGAAATGAAAAGCAAAGGAGAAAAGGAAAGATATACCCATTTGAATGCAGAGTTCCAAAGAATATCAAGGAGACATAAGAAAGCCTTCCTCAGTGATCAATGCAAAGAAATAGAGGAAAACAACAGAATGGGAAAGACTAGAGATCTCTAGTCAAGAAAATTAGAGATACCAAGGCAAGTTTTCATGCAAAGATGGGCACAATAAAGGACAGAAATTGTATGGACCTAACAGAAGCAGAAGATACTAAGAAGAGGTGGCAAGAATACACAGAAGAACTGTACAAAAAAGATCTTCATGACCAAGATAATCACGATGGCGTGATCACTCACCTAGAGCCAGACATCCTGGAATGTGAAGTCAAGTGGGCCTTAGGAAGCATCACTACAAACAAAGCTAGTGGAGGTGATGGAATTCCAGTTGAGCTATTTCAAATACTAAAAGATGATGTTGTGAAAGTGCTGCACTCAATATGCCAGCAAATTTGGAAAACTCAGCAATGGCCACAGGACTGGAAAAGGTCAGTTTTCATTCCAATCCCAAAGAAAGGCAATGCCAAAGAATGCTCAAACTACTGCACAATTGCATTCATCTCACACGCTAGTAAAGTAATGTTCCAAATTCTACAAGCCAGGCTTCAGCAATACGTGAAACGTGAACTTTCAGATGTTCAAGCTGGCTTTAGAAAAGGCAGAGGAACCAGAGATCAAATTGCCAACATCCGCTGGATCATTGAAAAACCAAGAGAGTTCCAAAAAACACATCTATTTCTGCTTTATTGACAATGCCAAAGCCTTTGACTGTGTGATCACAATAAACTGCAAGAAATTCTAAAAGAGATGGGAATACCAGACCACCTGATCTGCCCCTTGAGAAATCTGTATGCAGGTCAGGAAGCAACAGTTAGAACTGGACATGGAACAACAGACTGGTTCCAAATAGGGGAAGGAGTAGGTCAAGGCTGTATATTGTCACCCTGCTTATTTAACTTCTATGCAGAGCACATCATGAGAAATGCTGGGCTGGAAGAAGCACAAGCTGGAATCAAGATTGCCGGGAGAAATGTCAATAACCTCAGATATGCAGATGACACCATCCTTATGGCAGAAAGTGAAGAACTAAAGAGCCTCTTTATGAAAGTGAAAGAGGAGAGTGAAAAAGCTGGCTTAAAGCTCAACAGTCAGAAAACTAAGATCATGGCATCCAGTCCCATCACTTCAGGGTAAATAGATGGGGAACAGTGCAAACAGTGGCAGACTTTATTGTTTGGGGCTCCAAAATCACTGCAGATGATGACTGCAGCCATGAAATTAAAAGATGATTACACCTTGAGAGAAAAGTTATGACCAACCTAGACAGCATATTAAAAAGCAGAGACATTACTTTGCCAACAAAGGTCAGTCTAGTCAAGGCTATGGTTTTTCCAGTGGTCATGTATGGATATGAGAGTTGGACTAAAAAGAAAGGTGAGCACCAAAGAATTGATGCTTTTGAACTGTGGTGTTGGAGAAGACTCTTGAGAATCCCTTGGACTGCAAGGAAATCCAACCAGTCCATCCTAAAGGAGATCAGTCCTGAGTGTTCATTGGAAGGACTGATGTTGAAGCTGAAACTCCAATACTTTGGCCACCTGATGTGAACAGCTGACTCATTTGAAAAGACCCTGATGCTGGGAAAGATTGAAGGCAGGAGGAGAAGGGGACGACAGAGGATGAGATAGTTTGACAGCATCACGAACTCAGTGAACATGAGTTTGGGTAAACTCCGGGAGTTGGTGATGGACAGGGAGGCCTGGTGTGTTGTGGTCCTTGGGTCGCAAAGAGTCAGACACAACTGAGTGACTGAAGTGAACTTAACTGCAGCAACAGGAATATATTTACAGCACAGGGGAAATTAAACTCATTATCTTGTAATAATCCATAATGGAGTATAGTCTGCAAAGATACTGAATCAGTATGCTGTACACTTGAAACTAATATAATATTGTAAATTAAATATACTTCAATTGAAAAAGAGACAGCAAAGGACAAAAAAGACCGTTCCATAAAAACTAGCTGCCCTGAGCTAATCTCTGATCGGGGCTTTACAACATTTTCATTGACTCATCACAACAGTTCTTTGAAGTTTTACCAAAATAAAAAGTTCCTCATATATTCTGGGAATTTTTTTTTTTTTTTTTTTTGGATACTGACTTTGTGTGTCCATGAATATTTTTACAATGAATTATTCAGCACTTGACTGATTATTTTTTGTGTTGCTTGGTCCAACTGCAGTTTGAATGATACAGAATGAACAGAGAAAACCACAGCATTAATCTTGAACTGTAAAAGCCCTATTTGTATTGTGACACAAATGTAAATGTAAAGCAAGCAGAAAATAAAACGCTAAGTAAGCTCTTTTCTGAGCTTAGTATTGTTAGAAAATATTTAACTCGTTGCTTGGTAGCTTTTCTATTTTGTGTGCTATCAGTGCAAAGAGAATTATACTGGGGTCAAAAATGATTAAAAACTTTACAGTAAATTACTTTTATCAAAATTTTACTAGTTTCTAGGGTAAATGTGCAGCACTAAACTTAATTACCAAGATCCGTGAAATATAGAATTAATATTCAATATGGGTCTGAATTGTACTGATTAGCATATATTTTATACAATGCACTAAAAGAAAAATATGTTATCATTAATATTTGTTGTCTGGTGAATACATTCTTATCTTGTGGATGGAATAGTGGGTTTATATACCTACAGAGGATAGCATTTGGTTGTGCCAAATACAAGCTGTGTTTACCACTCACATCAACTAAACCCCACTATACCTGAAACTAGGAAGTGTCTTCTATGCAATGAACATGACTGGACCGACAAAACTTATGAATTTTTTTATTATAGCACTAAGATAAAGATCAGGAAAAGGCAATGGCACCCCACTCCATTACTCTTGCCTGGAAGATTCCATGGACAGAGGAGCCTGGTGGGTCCTCCGACTCGCTAAGAGTTGGACACGACTGAGCAACTTCGCTTTCACTTTTCACTTTCATGCATTGGAGAAGGAAATGGCATCGCACTCCAGTATTCTTGCCTGGAGAATCCCAGGGACGGGGGAGCCTGGTGGGCTGCCGTCTATGGGGTCCCACAGAGTCGGACACGACTGAAGTGACTTAGCAACAGCAGCAAGATAAAAACTGTTATTAACTATAAGAGGCAAAGGATCACTGATCACAATGACATTCTGCTAAATGACAGACCACAATCCATAGCCTTGAGTGATCCCTTTGCCAGATAACACCTGGAAACCACACTGAGATGTACTTTCCAGGTGGTGGTTTTATCTAGTTGGCCTTAGACGTGTCAATCAAGCACTTGTCTTAGTTTGCCAATTCCCTCCTTGCTGACATCAGATCTGAGATGGCTAAAAATGTGTGAAGTCCTGTAACCTACTCTCCAGGGCTTTCACCTTGGGATGGCAGGAGAGCTTATAAGGTCTCTATTACTCCATTTCCACAGCCCCTAAGACTACAGCTGAAAAGTGACCCAAACAAGCTACATTAAGGTGATTGTCTAATAAATGGTTAGTAAACAACTCTGGGAGAAGGCAATGGCACCCCACTCCAGTACTCTTGCCTGGAAAATCCCATGGGCGGAGGAGCCTGGTAGGCTGCAGTCCATGGGGTCTCGAAGAGTCGGAAACGACTGAGCGACTTCACTATCACTTTTCACTTTCATGCATTGGAGAAGGAAATGGCATCCCACTCCAGTGTTCTTGCCTGGAGAATCCCAGGGACGGGGGAGCCTGGTGGGCTGCCATCTATGGGGTCGCACAGAGTCGGACACGACTGAAGCAACTTACCAGCAGCAAACAACTCTAGCACTAAAGACTCCCAAGGTTGAGGGGGACCTTAAAGGTCATGAATGACTATTTTACACTCTTCTGATGACTCAAGTGACATTCAAAAACCACTAATGATAGGAATCTCTTGGCTTCCCAGCTTCAGGCAGTTCTAGTTGATACTCATCAAATTTCCCCTTACTGGTCCTAGATGTAACCGTTGGCACTAATGAAATGTTTACTTCCCCTCCAATACCCTGACAAGCTCCTTTCTAATGCTTCCTCATTCTCTTGGGTTTCCTTCCTCCAGTGCCCTAGTCACTTTCCTCTGCACACATTCCAGTTTTGTTTTATTTTGAGAAACAAAACTGAGAGTCCTTGGACAGCAAGGAGGTCAAACCAGTCAATCTTAAGGGAAATCAACCCTGAACACTCGCTGGAAGGACTGATGCTGAAGCTGAAACTCCAGTATTTTGGTCATCTTTTGCGAACAGCTGACTCACTGGAAAAAAATCCCTAATGCTGGGAAAGACTGAGGGCAGAAGAAGAGGGCATCAGAGGATGAGATGGCTGGATGGCATGACCGATGCAACGGACATGAACTTGGGCAAACTTCGGGAGATGGTGAGGGTCAGAGAGGACTGGAGTCCTGCAGTCCCTGGGGTTGCAAAGAGTTGGACACAACTGGGAAACTGATCAACAACAACAAACATGGGGTGTAATCTCATCCACACAGGATAAAACACAATTAGCAGTACCTTTATTCTAAGGACTGCCTTCCTGTTAATATTGAATTTGCTTTTGTGGCACTTATATCTGAGCGGCACTTGAGATCCCTAAGTGAAATTCCTAAGTGACACTTAAAATTCCTAAGGGCTTCCCTGGTGGCTCAGACAGTAAAGAATCCGCCTAGAATGCAGGAGACCAGGGTTCAATCCCTGGGTCAGGAAGATCCCCTGGAGAAGGGAATGGCTATCCACTCTAGTATTCTTGCCTGGAGAATTCCATGGATAGAGGAGCCTGGCAGGCTATGGTCCATGGGGTCACAAAGAGTCAGACATGACTGAAGTTTCTCACATACACACACACACACACACCCGTGGTCCTCACATATCTAAGCCAAGCCATAGGTACCCCATCCTGCATCTGCATAGTCGGGTTTTTGCCTTTCTCTTCTGGCCCCCTATAGTGAACATCACATTTATTTCCATTAATGTTACCTCATTAAATTTGTTCCATCCCACCAACTTGAACCTTTTTTTCCCACTTGGAATGGGGAGTATATTCTAATTCTGTCATCTGACTTATTAAGTGAAAGCTTAACTCATGTCATTGGCAAATCTGACAAGCATAGTTTGCATTTGCTATACACATACACACTCAGTCATGTCTGACTCTTTGTGTCCCTTGCACTGTAGCCCACCAGGCTCCTCTGTCCATGGAATTCTCCAGGCAAGAATACTGGAGTGAGTAGCTATTCGCTACTCCAGGGAATCTTCCCAACCCAGGGATCCAACCCTGGTCTCCTGTACTGCATGTGAATTCTTTACCATCTCAGCCACCAAGGAAGCCTCATATTTGCAGTAATTCCTATTGTTTTTTTTAAGTGTTGACCATACTGGGACCAGGCATCTCACCATTAGACCATTCATCCAGACAGACACTGATCATTCACTCCTATCCTCTGTGTGGGGTTATTCGACAGGTTGCCAACATCATTGACTTCTAGCTCCTATCTCCTCGTCTTAGCCACAAGGAAGCTGTGTGATGCGTTGGCAAATATCCTGTAGAAAATCCAGATATACTTAATTACCCCAATTGGCTAATGCAGTCACCCTTTCACAGGAAGAAAGGATGTACATCTACATGATCTGTTCCTTGGTGTAGCTTCTGGAACTCAGCTGGGAGCCTCACCATAATTGATTTTAGGTTCACTGATAACCATCAACCTCCCCCTTTTGCAAATCAGGTCAAATGTGTTGATCTTGTGCCGTGTCTACTCCCGCTTCCCTCAGCACCTCGAAGACGGACGGACAGCAATGGTTTAGCAGATTTCATCTGCAGCAAGGATATCGGCTTACTCAGCGTCCCTAGAACCTACTACAGTAACTAGAATTTCAGAGGCATCCTATTTTTAAGAATCTAAACACTCAAAATTTGGTGTTTTGGTTGTTCTACTCATGCTTTAAAACTCTGAAATAAGAATTTTATACATATATATATATATGTATATGTCTGAAGATAAATTCATTTTACACTGCATTAGAATCTTGAATTGACCAAAACAACACTCCTACATCCGACCACATGCCACACCTACTGAACACCCTTCTGAGTTTCCTTCTTGTGGCTGTAGATGGTATTTTCTGGAAATTCATCTGGAGACATAATGGGACACTAGTTTTCCTGCTGGGACTTAGATGGAGCCAAATTTGAATTGTTTGGTGGGAAGGAGGGAGAGCAAAAGCGTGAGGGCATGAAAGAACCTGAGAAGAAGGTGAAGTCAGGATATGGAGGAAGAGAAAGGGAGAGAGGTCTCCAGCTCAGTCCCTTGAGGCCCCCCTTTCTGTGCCCCCACAACTGGAGTCCCTCTGTTCTCTCCTTTTTCCCTCTAGGGTTGAATTCTCTTAGAACCTTGCCCCTCTTCTACTAGCGTAATCTAACCTGCACCTCTCCCTTCATCAGCCCCTTTAGGGAAATTTAAGCCAGAAGGACAAGAGAATTTCAGGAGAAACAGCTTCTAAAGACAAAGCAATTAGATGATGATGGCCAAATCTCACATTTCAATAAAACCTGGCCACTGAGATAATTCGAAAGAATTATAGGCATGCCAACATTATTTCTTTGCCCCAAGATTGCCATCATTTCTAAGGGATGAAAAAAAAATGGGACGAAGTTCCCGCCAGTGAGAACCCTTGAAGGCATCTAGAATACATTCTCTTACATTCTCTTTTCTCATCTTTTCTTCCCTCTTAGCAACAGTAGTCTATCATTTCCATTTCAAAGCCACAGACAAAGAAAACAGAAATCTTACAAGTCTGTTGTCTTTCTCATCTATCCACGTTACCATCCCCTCTAAGCTGCAGGTTCATCTCTTACTGGAACATTGTGCTCCTTGAACTTAAAAAGCAGACAAAGAACAACACGTGTATCCTGAGTTTTTTTTTAATTGACCTCAGATCATTTGGGGGTTTTCCTTTGTATCTTGTCTTGTATCTTATATCTTGCCATGTATCCCTTGCCTGCACGACTCATCACCTGCATTTTCCCCAATCCAATTCTTAGCATTCTAGCCTCCCATCACTAGTTGTTCCCTTCTCAGAGGACTGACTTCCCTAATCAGCCCATCTGGAGCTATGACACCACGTTGCTCCCTCTCTTACCACGCTTCGTTTTTCTTAAAAGCCTGACTGCAGCCTAGAATTAAAGACATGCTTTGTTTGTTTTCTGTCTTTCTCCCCTACTAGAATATCAGCCCTCTAAGAACAAGCATGTGCTTTTGTCCACATCTGTGTCCTAGGGCCTGGAACACTGCTGCTATTTGCAAGTTTCTCAGTAAACAGATGCTTAATGAACAAAGCAATAAGTGGATTATTTAAAGTAGAGATGCAGAGACACTGGAAAGAACGTCATATAAAAACCACATCAGAATGATGTGCAACTGTATATGGTAGAAACTGCTTATTTTAAAGTGACTTTTATTTTTTAGATAATATAATCGCAACTTCTCTGTTTACCTGAAAGCCACTCATAGACAAGTTAAAAATGTGGAAAGGTAAAATTTTAAAGAAGTTACTCATAATCCTAATACCATAAAAACTGACATTAAGAGCTTCGGGGTTTGTTTAGAAATTTTGCAAGCTTTTCAATCTTTTCATGATATCTTCCCTTTGAAATTTTTATGCTATAGAGTTCTTCTAATCTGTTCCCTGAATTTTTAAAAATCTGTTCTCATAAATTTGCCATATTTCTCTGATTTTTTTTTCAGAATTTCTATCCCCATCAGTTTTTAAAACTCTTATTTCTATTGTTCTTTAAGATTCTTATTATTTCCTATGAGTTAGAACTTGATGTTTTTTTAAAATATCAGCTCCCCCATTCATTTCCTCAAATCTTTGGACAATGAAATTGCCAAGAAGGTACATCAATGACCATCTGATGTCCTGAGTTTAGCTGAAGATGAATTCCATGACAGTTCATTACAGACCACCATCAATGCATATTTCATAAAACATTTGTTTCCTTTAGTCTTAAAACATTATTCTATATATTGTGGATATACTGTAAGAATTAGGTGACGGAAAAATACTGAAAAGAGATTTCCTAATAAATCTATATTCATTCATTCAACAATTATTGAGGCCCTATTATGTACCAAGCACTGTTTGAAGCATCTGAGATACCAAAATGAAAGCAAAGAATATACTACTTAGGAAAAGCACACCAACTAATTCTTATTCAAATATTTATCGAACACCTACAGTGTGCAGTCACTATGCTAGGCATATGAGCAGGGAAAAATCATAATATCAATGATCAGACACACTTGGGTTTAAATCTCAATTACAGTCTAGCTTATAAACTGCTGAATAATTTACCCAGAAACTGGGAACAAAAACACACACTTAAAGGACTACTGTTAGGCTTGAGAAATTAAATCATCCAAGATACTGGTGATACAAAGATGAGCAAAATAAATTCCCTTTTCTCTAGATACTTGAAGTCTAGTAGGTAATATACATAAAACATAAGCATCTTGATATTTTTTATTTGTTGAACAAAGTCAAATCTAATACAGGACAAAATGTGTTACTGTCATACAATTCGTTTCTACAGAATGGTAAGTTTCTTTATATACCTCCTAAGATAGTGTCTTTTGAGTAATGGAATACTCAACAAATGTTAAATGGATGAACAAACAGATGTTTTATAAGTGGCTCTTCCACAATATCATCCACAAGTCATGAAATATTCTCTTAACAATATTCACTTCCAAAAAATCTCATTTAGTATTATTTAAATTCTCCTTTAAGAGTTAGAAATGAAAGTACATTACTTTCTGCTTATAAAGTAGGATTACAGAAGATACTGTCCCTAATTTTTCAAGCTTTATATTGAGACGGTTGAAGGACCCAGGGGTACTTTAAGTTATATCTCCCATGTGAAAATCACAAGCTGATTTTTGGTCTTCAAATCAGTGAAGCTTCTTTTGTCTAGAAATAAGGAACAATTTGGCAACTTTGGAAATGTTTGCGTATTTTCCTCCATACACACTGACTGTGAAAAAAGACGGAAGGAGTCGGGGTTGCAGGTTTCTGGAACACCGAAAAAGTATAAACAATGACTAACATGTTAGTCATAATAAGCAGCTGTTCCTTAACAGGACAAGAAAAAACAGGTTTAAAATTCCACAGGAATATCAGTATAGACAAAATACAGAACTTTTTATCAGCTGAGAGGGACTCTAAATTGGGTGACCATAGAAAAGCATGTGATGTAAAGATTTGAGGAGGGGAGGATTATACAGCTATCCTTAAAGTAATTTTAATTAGCTCTTCATTAAGCTTTCCTTAATAAACGTGAGGCAGACAAAATGATTTGCCAAGGTCTTAAATTTCTAGCAGGTTTGAGACTTTGCTTATTTTCCATGTGTCCCCTAGAGGGCAGCGGTGGCCCAAAACACAGGAAAGGATTTTCTCTCTCACCCTCTGGTGATAACCTCCACTCCAGTCTCTTAATCATCTTTCACTGATCTACCTGCTGTATGCAAGCTGGCAGTGGTATGTTTATTTCTGAGTACCTAACTAGTAAAATCATTAAATACTACAAAAGGACACTGCATGAGTATACTTTTACAGAGACTGAAAGTACATTATACGAAGATTGTATTTTATGTTCGCGTGTATTACTTCACACATACATACATACACACCCCCTAGTTGGTCCTTTTTATGCATTTTTCATGCATTTTTGGAGTAGAGAAGGGCATGAGACAGTTGGAGGAAAAGTAAAATGGGCCAAGGAAAGAAATCAAAGTTTTTTCTTTCAGTTGGTTTGAAACAATCCAGAGTTATTACTGAATGCCTATCCATCCATCCATTCATTCATTCAAGAGTCACCTATTAGGTGCTACATTTGGCAGTGTGTGGAACAAAGAAACTCCTACAGGGAGCTTATAATTAAGAAAGTGATGCTCAGTCACATTATCCAGAGGACAACACAGGAGTATACCCAGCTAGCAGCAATGTGCCATAAGAATCTGCCTCTCTGACACATGGATTTCTTTTGAAGGCCCATGCGTATGAACACCTTGCCTGGTCTAACAGAGCCCATGACTTTCTATTTAAAAGGTGATGACCAACCACAGGAAGCTACCTAAATGGGAAAGGAAAGCCTGAGTGTGCGTTTTCTAATGCTGAGGTTTTCTTTTTTAGTTAATGCTGCTTGTTTAAATATTTTATTCTGCTCATAGACATTTTTATGCAAAGGGTGCAGCTTTCAAAAGAGCCTTTTTGCAAGATTGCCCTAAAAGCCTCTTGTCATGCTTGTGAATTTATCTCTGGAAGATAAAAATTTTTTTTTAATTGTATTTGGATTATTTGCTAATTAAACCTCTTTATTCACTTTCATTTTATAAAACTGGGAGCAAGATGCAAAACCTCAAGTGTGAGAAGAAAAAGATTAACAAATGCCAGAATTGTAATTCAGTAAATACTTGCTGAGCCATTTGGGTTTTTTGGTACGGAGCAGTGGGTAACAAAAACGGTCTACCTGTATGCCAGTGAGTGGCTGAGGCCACTCCTGCCATTCAAGCCAAACAGCGTGGTTTATGTGGCTGCGTGTTTATGCAGGCTGCTTTGGCTGAAAACTACATGTATTTGCAATACTTTCTGGGGGACGTCTGCCATCACATTTGTATCCATGGTCTGCACTACAAAGACCTTGAGACATTAGAAAATAGACTTCCAGTCCTAACGGTATGCCTGACGGTCTAACTAGCCATTTATGATGGTCCAATCCTAGGTTAGAAATGATGTATTTGTTTAAATACACAGAAACTGGTGGGCAGTTTAAGTGATACTGCCCTGCAGAGGTCGAGTAACAGAATCATAGCATTGTCAGTATACAGGTTATGTTCAGGATGCCAGGACCAACCCAGGAAGGGGACAAAATTGTTACAAATGGACCAGAAACCATAGTGTTTTTAAAATTATTTCCATTTGGCCATAATGGACCGAGCCAACTGTTATTTCCAGGGCTACAGAGAATAATATTAAATCTGTATCAAAGGACAGATAAGCATCTAAGTATTTGTCAAGTGGAAAGCTTCCTTAGAACAAAACAGAAAATTAGGATTGCAAAAGACCTAGACATTTACACTAGATATTTTATGAGGGGGAAAAAAATACACTATATAATTTGCTTCTTCCTGAGGATGTGGAAATTTCCGCTAAAGGGTAAAAAACAATGTTTGTAGAAAGAGTACGTTTAAAAGCCAGTTTGGCCTCCTGACTTTATTTTGCATTTGTGAATTGAGATAAGCCTATGAAATTATGAAATGTCTGCTGTTAAATGTTAATCATTCTTCTATCCTCTACCACTTCTGTGTTTTTATATTTAAAAGGAAAATGTAACCACTGTGCATATTTTGATACATTATCTGTTGTAGAAAAGTGCCTCTTTTTCTGTTGAGAAGGGTTATTTTGAAGATCAGAGATAGGTGATTTTAATATCAGTTCCAACAAGAACTGCAGAGATCACTAACGGCATATAATTCATCAGCAGATGTTTTCAACCAAGTAGCTCTCTTTGAAAGTTTCTACTCAGGACAGTCCTAGCACTGGGTCTCAGGTAGAGAAAAAATGGCCACCTCCTTTAAAAATATAAACAACCATCACATTTAATAGCACTGTAATAACATAAATAGAATAACCTATCTGACTTAGAATTTATAGCTTTATTAAAATCACTTCCAGGGGTTATGAACTGGGAGATTGGGCTTGACATATATACACCACTGATATATATAAAATAGATAACTAATAAGACTTCTATATAACTCAGGGAACTCTACTCAGTGCTCTGTGGTGACCTAAATGGAAAGGAAATACCCCAGAAAAGAGGGGATATATGTATACATATGCCCCCCGACTCCAGTACTCTTGCCTGGAAAATCCCATGGGTGGAGGAGCCTGGTAGGCTGCAGTCCATGGGGTCGCCAAGAGTCTGACACGACTGAGTGACTTCACTTTCACTTTTCACTTTCATGCATTGGAGAAGGAAATGGCAACCCACTCCAGTGTTCTTGCCTGGAGAATCCCAGGGACGGGGAAGCCTGGTGGGCTGCCATCTATAGGGTCACACAGTCGGACATGACTGAAGTGACTTAGCAGTAGCAGAGCTGATTTACTTTGCTGTACAGTAAAAAAACTAACATAATATTATTAAAGCAACTATACTCCAATAAGGGCTTCCCTGGTGGCCTAGAGGTTAAAGCATCTGCCTGGAATGCAGGAGACCCGGGTTCAATCCCTGGGTCGGGAAGATCCCCTGGAGAAGGAACTGGCAACCCACTCCAGTACTCTTGCCTGGAGAATCCCATGGAGGGAGGAGCCTGGCAGGTTACAGTCCACGGGGTTGCAAACAGTCAGACACGACTGAGAGACTTCACTTCATACTCCAATAAAAATTAAAAATACGGACTCCACCATCTGGCTCTCACCACTGTGGCCATGATGAAGACCACATCTTCCCAAGGCGGTAATAATAATTCCAAAGGTGTTAGAGGTGGAGAGTTGCGGGTAGCTAAGCTTCTAGCCCTTCCCAGGAGGCCACAGAACATGCAGTCCCACTGTACACACTGCAAGTTCTCCATGACTTGGGCTGCGATTCCCCATAAATAAGAAAGTGTCTGATGGATCGTGGGGACATGGTCCAAAATACTAACGTCATTTAAAGCTCTCTCATGAATATTTCCAGTTTGAATATTTGGTCTAACTAAATAGTTCAAACTCAGAAAGATTCTATGAATATGACTTTCAGAAAAAAGCAGTCCTTTATTTGATACAATATGTTATGTTACAAATGCAGATCATTAAATTTCCTGTTCTCTAAGCAGGGTACTTTGTTCCTCTGAACAGCTTATTTACAACCGGTGAAAGTCACATGCCTGATTGTAGACATCAGACTCTGTTTGGATTACTTAGATAAACATACTATTTGATTAAATTCAGCACCATAATCAATAGGGGGTTCTGGTATCTTATTAATTACATTCTATGGAAACTGTATGGACTCATCATTTAATTAGATTTCTCACTTAGTACTTATCTGAGTATAGGAAATGTCATCATAGTTTTTTTACACATGGTAATGAAATCACTGGTACATTACCAAGATTAAATCATGAAAGAGTATCTATCCTTCTGTTCTCCTTTCTGCTAAAATTACCCAAGCTTTTTACAGTACCCTACCTGTGATGGGCGGGACATGAAGAATTTCAAAGCTTTCCACGACACTTACCAATCTCCATGTCAGAAAAAAATTAGTATTTCCAGTCTGTTAATCATTACGGCACTTTAGAACCTAATAGCTAATTCTTAGAACATTAACAACATCTATCTTTATTTTGTATTCAATATGTACAGTGAATGTGCTCAGTGTTCCACTTACATGATCTTATTTAATATTCAGAGAAACACATTGAGGCTTCTGTCCATTATACAGATGGAGAAAGTGAGGCACAGGTCACACAGATGGTAAGGCTGGAGCTAGGACTGAAATCCAGATCTGACTCATACTGAGACCCATCAAGTCTAATCCACTTATTTCACAGATGCAGAAACCACAAGCCCAGAGGGGTAATCTGTCTTTCCAAAGGGCACACGGCTGGATAGTGGCAGACGAAACTAGGATTCAGGTTTCTACCTGTTACCTTTATTGCCAGGAGCCATCACTATAGGCCTGAGCTACTCGGCTTTGATCTTGTTTCGTTCCTGTTGTGGCACAGAGCAGCCAGGCTCAGACATGTAAGCAATATCCATTAGCACTGCTGTCTGTGACGTGTAGAGCAATCACATTTTTAATGGACTCTGTCTGAGTCCTTCCGTGTCTACATAGCTGTTAAAGAGGTCTGGAGTTAATTTATTGCTCACTTAGAGTCAGCATTTGGCACGATTCCTCCAGGCGTAGAGCTGGATGTCTGTGGATTTTGCATTCTCCTATATCCCTGGAAACCTGTCCTAGAGAAAGTCATACCATAGCACCCTGTTCCAGGACTGAGAACCCTGACTGCTTCACAGAGGGCCTTCGACTCTGAACAGCACAGATCCGCCCAGGTCTTTTCCTTGCTTTAAATACTCAGATGAAATTTCGATCACGAAAGAGTGTTAAATTTTATCATTTGCCTTATCTGCATCTATTAGATATGGTTTGGTATTCTACTAATGTAGGTTACATTGTTGAGTTTTTAAATAGTAAACCAACCTTGCATTCCTGATCATTTGGTCTTGATGTATCATCCTTTGGTAAGCTGCTGGATTTGCTAATACTTTGTTCAGGATATATGGGTCTACGCTCAAGACATCCTTTTCATGTTTTGTCATATTATGCTGGCCTGACCTTGGTCCAAGTGGTGGTCACACAGGTATTTACATACATTAAAATTCATTGAACTTAGGATGTTAAGACTTCTTGCTGTGTGTAAATCGTACTTCATTTAAGTACAATTTTTTAAAATTGTTAAGATGGTTTACCTTGTCCTCAAGCCATGCTGATGAGAATGGCCTTCAAGGCTTCTGACCGCTTGGACAGGCAGGTAACCTTTGTTGCCCCACCTTGCCCCATGGCCGCATAAGACTACGCTTAGTTACTCTAAACTATCATATTCCTTAACGCTGTCAGAACTTTGCTAACGTTCTTTCCTAAGCACAGAAGGACTCCTCCAGACTGCTCTTTCTCTACCTGGGAGAATTCCTTTCATCTTTCAATGCTTAACACAAATGCCATTCCTTGTAGGACACGTGCTGGAAAATTCTGACCCCTCCACGGTCACTGAAAGACGAGTTGATCCCTTCTCTGTGCTGCTATTGTGCTAGGCACACATCGTTCTAACACACAAAACCAATCCTGTGTGCGAGTGTTTGTCTCCTCCGTTAGGCTAAGTGCTTTTCTGAGTCTCTTTCTCATCTTTGGGTACCTAGGGCCTAACAGTCAACAGGAATACTTGCCAAACGCTGAAAGAATAAATGCTTCCTTCAATACAAAGTTGGGGGAAGGGAAAAATAGAACATGGTAAAGTTGTTACCATTTTACAAAACCAATAATCAAATGAATGTATGTCCCCTCCAAAACAATTTTGGGAGAAAGGGAAAAGATCTGGTATAATTATGTCAATGTTTTGTTACATTAAAAATTAATTCAATGGAATTTCCCTGGTAGTCAGTATATAAGACTCCCTTCTTCCACTGAAGGGGGCCAGGGTTCAGTTCGTGGCAGGGATCCCTGGTTGGGAAGCTAAGATCTCAGATGCCATGCAGCATGGTCCCCCAAAAAATTTAACTCAAAACTTGGAGGCTTAAAACAACTGTCTCACTTATTTGCTCCCAGTGCTGTAGCTTAGGCAGGGCTCTGTGGAGACCCCTGCATGTTTGGGGGGGGTGTTCAGCTGGTGATGGAGAATCCACTTCCAAGATGGCTTCATTCACCTGGCTGGCAATATGCTGCTAGCTGTCAGCTGAGAGCTTAGCTGACGCTGTGTTCTAGGGCCTAGCTATTTATCCATGGGAACTCTCCACATGGCTAGGTTAGGCTTCTTTTAAGAATGACAGTCCCAGTGTAGTCCAACTTCATACATTGTAAGTATTTTCCTTCTAAGTACACAGGCAGAAGCTGCCAAGGTTTTTTTAAGACTTGGGCCCAGAACAGGTACAGCTTCTCTTCAACCACATTGTATGAGCTAATACAGGTCACAAGGCCAGCCTCTTCCAGGAGGGACCTCCCCCCGACAGAGACGTGTGGTTCACTGGGGACCACCATATGAATATGCTACCACCATGAAGATGTTACCACATTAATTTTAAAAATGAAGTCACTTTTATTATAAATTCCTACTCTTTCCTGTTGATGGTTGATCTTGAGTTTTTTGTTGTTGTTGTTTTTTAATTTAGAAGTTTGTATCTACACAACCTTTTAATCCAGTTATGCTTCAGTTCAGTTCAGTTGCTCAGTCGTGTCCGACTCTTTGCGACCCCATGAATCGCAGCACGCCAGGCCTCCCTGTCCATCACCAACTCCCGGAGTTCACTCAGACTCATGTCCATAGAGTCGGTGATGCCATCCAGCCATCTCATCCTCTGTCATTCCCTTCTCGTCCTGCCCCCAATCCCTCCGAGCATCAGGGTCTTTCCTGATGAGTCAACTCTTCGCATGAGATGGCCAAAGTATTGGAGTTTCAACCTCAGCATCAGTCCTTCCAATGAACACCCAGGACTGGTCTCCTTTAGGATGGACTAGTTGGATCTCCTTGTAGTCCAAGGGACTCTCAAGAGTCTTCTCCAGCACCACAGTTCAAAAGCATCAATTCTTCGGTGCTCAGCTTTCTTCACAGTCCAACTCTCACAACCATAGCCTTTACTAGATGGACCTTTGTTGGCAAAGTAATGTCTCTTCAACCTAGATAGAATATGCTATCTAGGTTGGTCATAACTTTCCTTCCAAGGAGTAAGCGTCTTTTAATTTCATGGCTGCAGTCACCATCCGCAGTGATTTTCGAGCCCCCAAAAATAAAGTCTGCCACTGTTTCCCCATCTATTTCCCATGAAGTGATGGGACTAGATGCCATGATCTTAGTTTTCTGAATGTTGAGCTTTAAGCCAACTTTTTCACTCTCCTCTTTCACTTTCATCAAGAGGCTTTTCAGTTCCTCTTCACTTTCTGCCATAAGGGTGGTGTCATCTGCATATTTGAGGTTATTGATATTTCTCCCAGAAATCTTGATTCCAGTTTGTGCTTCTTCCAGCCCAGCATTTCTCATGATGTACTCAGCATATAAGTTAAATAGGCAGGGTAACAATATACAGCCTTGACATACTTCTTTTCCTATTTGGAGCCAGTCAGTTATGCTTACTCATCAAATAAAAAGAAAAAAATTTAGCTCCTCTGACCTATGCAATATCAAGTTCCTAAACCCTTTAAAACTAAAACCTGCTGGGTTTCTTTTGCAAGAGAATAGCTCAGAAACTTTGATTTCTGAAGGAAATCAGAGTTTAACAATTGTATACTGGACAAATCTTCAGAAAATTTACAGTCATATCAGTGTTCTAACACATGGTGCTTAAAACTCAAATGTCTGAGGCTTCAACTTGATGCTTATAAAAATGGTATCAAGTCAAGTTCCCTGTGATTTCTTCATTTAGACGTGCTTGACTTTTCCGCCTCCCTAAATTCAGCATTAGCCTTCTTGTGCTTTTAACCACATGTTCTGAGGACCCAATTACTGACTTTATAATCTGATTAATGGTGGGGTCTGTGTCTGTCCTGGCAGAGAAAATACACTCACAAGTGATGTCTGCTCACAGGAAGTCCTTCCGCTTTGCAGCAGTATTATATACTGGTTATGAATTTGGATTTGAATTTAGACTTAGAATTTTAATCCTTGAACTCTAAGGATATGATCTTTCACAAATGACTTAACTCTCTATTCCTCGGCTTTCCCATTTGTACCATGGAGAGGACAACAGTACCTCACAGGGCTGCCACGAAGAAGACATGATAAAGCTTGAAAAAGCACAGAACAGAGCGTGTCAGGCATGGAGTGAACATTCAGCACATGTTGTAATTGTTGTTGTTATTATTACCAGTGGGAAAGTTGTTAAGAATACTCTTTGAGGTTTCCAGAAATAGATTACAAAGTGTGCGGTTATTCTAAAACCTTGGGTTCCCTCCCCACACCACGCTACATGTTCTGTAGACCTGCTTTTTTAGTATTCTCACTATTAATTAGCCTTTGATTCAGGTTAGTTTTTAGGATGGGAGAAAGAGGGAATGTGAGTTGACTCCTAAGGCTTAGTGGTGCTTACACCACTGCACCTAATTCTTTGGGAACACTTGCAGTCACTCCGAAGAGGATTATCAGCCTATTAACAGATGAGGTCCAACTGAAAATTTGTAGACTCCCACGACAGTTATTTCAGTGTGTTAACTGATCAAAATTAATGGCTAAAAATGGCTACGAATTTAATAACATGTTTAAACAAAAAGTTTAACTCGTCAACTATGATAGTACATATTAATTTTCCAAACAGTCACATTCCTTTGCAAACAACCAACAGGCTCAGTGTATACATGGGTTTCTGTTTTCTTTGCAATCAAACACTGGACCCTTTTGAGTATCTGTCACTAACAAGTTATAGATAACAAATTTAGATGGAGAGAATGCTTACTAACACTAGGTCAGCTGCCACCAAGCTACATTAACTAATTACAGTGTTTTGTAATCAGCATTGCTGGTATATACCAAACTGGCATTTTAAATGAATGCATTTGTGCTGTGTAATGATAGTTGGCAATTATCTGTGGTTTGGAGTAACCCAGGACAGTTACTCCTTGAATAATTGACCACAATGACCCACATGTCTACCCAATCAGGAAGAAGCCTCCGTGCTGTTTGGAATGACTGACCCGTGCAGTACACTGTTGTGGTTTTATTAACTGTGATGTTCACAAGTGTGTTCAAGAACATTGTGGTTGTTGATAGTATTCTAGGACCACAAGGACGAGATCCTGGTTAAATAAGCACAGGCAGCTCAGCAGAGAGTATTTCCCTCTGAGGAAGGCACAGCTAACTTTCACCTATAAACGCCCTGGGAAGTCTTGCAATAAGAAAAATAACTTCCCTTAGGAAGAAGATAAAATATAAAGTAGTTCTCCAACTTACTTTAACATTTATAAAGGAAGGACTATTTCCCTTTTTAACAGAATTTCGTTCAGGGTTAGTCCAACAGAATAAACTCTGGAAAATGCTACTTGACTAATTCATTTTTATCTCCTCCTGATTATTTGTAAATTCACAACTGGATAATTCCAAAAATGCTTGTCAGTTTTCCTTCAATTTAGTTTTGCTCCCCTCTCCTCACCCTTTCTGATCCACTAAATTGCCAGATTTAGCAAATGAAAATACAGGATACCCAGCTACATGTGAATTTCAGACAATAAATACTTTTAAAATATGCCCTAAATTGCATGGGACAGGTGAATGTAACTGAGTGTCCTATATTTTATCTAGCAACCCTGACCCCCAAGCCAAATGAGAGCCATCAGTAACTAATGAAACTGTCAGCTTAATTTAGTAATAAGTAAATGGAAAGAATTCATTCAATGTTTGTTGAATATTTTTTTTTAATCTTTCAAAATAAGAGAAGTGTAAACTGCTTTTCAAGGTCACTAGGTCTTTGGTCTTTTTGTAATAATTTCAACATGCAAAGTGTATTCACTCTGGACTGCCATGAACTTTGGTACTCCAGGCTGAGGCTTTCAATTCAGAGATAAGGAAACTGGGCCCTGGGAGAAGTGACTTGACTTGCCCAAGGAAATTCTCCCATAGAGTTGTTAACAGCCAGTCTTGAGACCTCAATTCCTAACTCTCAACCCAGGGGTCTGAATTCCCAACCAAGTTGTCTTCTCTGTTGAACACTCTAGTTGATAAGACCAGGAAATACCAATTCCAAAAATAAAGAAAGGCGATGAACAGGTTAATAAGTGTTGTAAATAACAGAGTTAGCTAAGTTTATAATTTTTAACTGATAAAGTCAAAATAAAACTGAATACATCAAAATACATTTAAAGCTTAAATTATATTGAACATAAATTTTTACCATTCAGAAGGCACTCGAGTATCTCTCAATATCTCAGCTCTCCATTTTTTGTATAATATGCAAGAGTCCAAATATAAAGAAAATTTTCAGGCATCTTTCAGGTGCCTGTGTGTTTCTATTTGTAAACTATCGTTCAGGGTATATATGCTTTTTTCCCATCCATTTGCCACCTAAAATGTATCACTAGGGAGAAACATCAAACCTAGCAAAAATCAAACAATACAAACCTCTTGTTAATAACAGCAACAGTTGTGATGAGTTCATTTCCACAGAAAGCAGAAGAACTATTTCTATGCCCAGATGGTATATCATCTTTACTGTTAAAAAGAAGTATTACTTGGACTGAGGTAGTAAAACATGCTGCACCATGCCCAACCCATAGTGGTTGCTACCTAAATATTAACTAGAATCATTACAGATTAAAAAGTCAGGTGGTCATCCCTAGACAATGTCATACTGAATGAGCTAAGTCAGACAGAAAAGGAGAAATATCATATGACATCCCTTCTATGTGGAATCTAAAAAGAAATGATACAAATAAACGTATAAAACAGAAAGAGACTCACAGACTTAGAAAATGAACTTAACGGTTGCTGGGGGAAGGGATAGTTAGGGACTTTGGGAAGGTCATGTACACACTGCTATATTTACAATGGATAACAAACGAAGACCTACTATATTAGCACATGGAACTCTGCCCAATGTTATGCGCCAGCCTGAATGGGAAGGGGGTTTGGAGAGAATGGATACATATACATACATGGCTGAGTCCCTTGGCTGTTTACCTGAAAATGGCACAATATTGTTAATTGGCTATGCCCCAATACAAAATGCTTTGGTGTTAAAAAAAAAAGGGGGGGGGGAAGCCATGTGGTCATGGATTCAACTAGAATTTATCCTACTAAGGGAAGTCAGAAAAAAAAAAAGACAAATATCATACGGTATTACTTATATGTGGAACCTAAAATATGACACAAATGAATCTATTAAACAGAAATAGAACCAGGGACACACAGAACAGACTAAGGGTTGCCAAGGGGGAGAGAGGTGGGAGAGCGATGGAATAGGAGGCTGGGGTTAGCAGATGCAAACTATTACATATAGAATGGATAACAACAAGGTCCTACTGAGTAGCACAGGGAACGATATTCAATATCGTGTGATAAACCATAATGGAAGAGTATGAAAAAGAATGTAAATGTATATACATGTATAATTGCCTTACTTTGCTGTACAGCATTAATTGACATCATAATTCAACTATATTCCATTAAAAAATAAATTTAAGGAAATGATTATCAATATCTCAGAAAACAAGCCAGATGGTTATCACAGTACTTATGACTATTATTCATCCACACTAGTACCTTACATATTATACTTTACTCTTTACAAAACAGTTGTATGGTCTCAAAGTGCCTTTTTGTGAATGATCAATGTAATGTGGGCAGTGGTTACTGTGGAATAAATAAAGCCATAAAGGATAATTTTCCCTTAAAACTGAGGTTTAGTCTTAAGTCACATACATGCTTTGTAGATAGGACTAACTAGAAGAAACTATAACTAAGGAACCTTGTGAAAGTTTTATCATTCACCTTTGTTATAAACCATTTACTATGGGCTTTCTCACCCACAGTGCTATTCAAGGACTGTGGGAACAGAGACACTGCACTTTCACCCAAAACTCCAGGCTCCTTTAAAGTTGATCTGGTGAAAGGAAGTGAGATTTTTGTCTCTGACCCCAGGAGTTATCAGCTCATGTTTACAAGCTAAGGGACTGCTCTCCTTCAATGTTGATCCTGAACATCTTTAACTGCTTATATCACTCACATGTGGCGCAGTTAACTACTTGTTCATAAAGGCGAGTTTACCAAGTAGTAAATCATAGGTCCCGTTAAATATTACGATGAATATACATATTGACCGAGCTAAGGAGAGACTGCAGTTGTGTGCATGGAGACACGTTCTTGACTTCAAAGGAAGGAGTCAGGTCCTCTGTGCTTTTAGATAAGGAACCATTATGAAAGTAGAGTACTGACAAAAAGAAAAAGCCTCACAATTCGCCTCTATTTCTGGGGATTGACTGGTAGGTCTCCTTCCAGGTCACTGGTGTTTCTAAAACAATTAAAAAAAAAAAAACTGTATTCCTTTTAAAGTAGAGTAAATCCATAATTTACATGGAGAAGGAAATAGCAACCCACTCCAGCATTCTTGCCTGGAGAATCCCATGGACAAGAGGAGCCTGGCAGGCTACAGTCCATGGGGTGGCAAGAGTTGGACACGACTCAGCAACTAAACCACCACCACCATCCATAATTTAAGTGTTCAGTTCAGTCGTTCAGTCGTGTCTGACTCTTTGAGACCCCGTGAATTGCAGCACGCCAGGCCTCCCTGTCCATCACCAACTCCCGGAGCTCACTCAGACTCACATCCATTGAGTCAGTGATGCCATCCAGCCATCTCATCCTCTGTCATCCCCTTCTCCTCCTGTCCCCAATCCCTCCCAGCATCAGGGTCTTTACCAATGAGTCAACTCTTTGCATGAGGTGGCCAAAGTACTGGAGTTTCAGCTTCAGCATCAGTCCTTCCAATGAACACCCAGGATTGATCTCCTTTAGGATGGACTGGTTGGATCTCCGTGCAGTCTAAGGGACTCTCAAGAGTCTTTTCCAACACCACAGTTCAAAAGCATCAATTCTTCGGCACTCAGCTTTCTTCACAGTCCAACTCTCACATCCATATATGACCACTGGAAAAACCATAGCCTTGACTAGACGGACCTTTGTTGGCAAAATAATATCTCTGCTTTTAAATATGCTATCTAGGTTGGTCATAACTTTCCTTCCAAGGAGTAAGCGTCTTTTAATTTCATGGCTGCAGTCACCATATGCAGTGATTTTGGAGCCCCCCAAAAATAGTCTGACACTGTTTCCACTGTTTCCCCATCTATTTCCCATGAAGTGATGGGACCAGATGCCATGATCTTCGTTTTCTGAATGTTGAGCTTTAAGCCAACTTTTTCACTCTCCACTTTCACTTTCATCAAGAGGCTTTTTAGTTCCTCTTCACTTTCTGCCATAAGGGTGGTGTCATCTGCATATTTGAGGTTATTAATATTTCTCCCGGCAATCTTGATTCCAGCTTGTGTACTTATACACTAAATTTCAAAGTATTTACTTTCATGTGGTCAGAAGGTCAGGGTTAGCATTCTGGGTTAGAATTCAGGTTCCTCATCTGCTAACAGAGAGCAAGTCACCTTCTAATAAACTTCACTTGTTTCCCTCATAGCTTATTTGGTCAAGAATCTGCCTGCAATGCAGGAGCCCCTGGTTTGATCCCTGGTTTGGGAAGATCCCCTGGAGAAGGGAAAGGCTACCCACTCCAGTATTCTGGCCTGGAGAATTCCATGGACTGTATAGTCCTTGGGGTCACAAAGAGTTGGAAAGACTGAGCGACTTTCACTTTCACTTTTCCCACCTCTCATATTTGAGATAATAATTCTCACGGTGTCATGAAGATTAAATGACATGTATATTAGAGATGCTCAGTAAGCAGAAAAATGTGACAGGACCATAGGCAGAATTCGTTTTCTGAAATCGGTTTTGTGTGTGCATGTGTAGTCCATTTATTTTTCTAGTTTCTGTATGTAGTTTAGCAGACTTCTATAGGTAGGATGGGGTGTGGAGGAAATGCAGCAATTACAAGTCACTGGCAAAGCAAAAAAACTCAAATCTCAAAAACTTTCTGCCTTATGGAGAGAAGTCGGTGGAGGCTATTCTGTATAATACTTACAGTCAGCCTTGGGGGCTGAATTATGGGAATGATACAGTTCCTATATGACTGATCTTTGTACTCCTAAATGCAAGGATGCCCTGTGCTGCATAGGATTTTTAAATGGCTTCAGGATGAGTCATTTTACACTTACCAGTGTGTAGAGAGTTTCACATTTTACAAGACATTTTCCACAGACGTTATTTCATTTAGTCTCAACAACTCTTTAGAAAGTTATTATTCTCATCTTCATTTTACACATGGAAATTTGAAATGCAATAGGGACTAACACAGAATTATAGGACCAGTTAGTGGGATGGGAAAAATACAATTCCATGTCCTACTCTTTCCCTGCTCTACTCTCCCCTTAATGTGTTTTGGTTTGAGGTTTTTGTTTTTCTTTTTTTTTTAACTCATGTCATGAAGAGAAACAGTTTTGTATTTTTGGCATGACACAGTTGGTCAGGCAAGATAGCCTTAAAAATGCCACAACATATAAATCTTGTCATTTACTTGTAATCAGGTAAAATTGAAGCCTGATACTAATACCTTTTGTAATATGAGGAACATAGCTTCTTTTAAACAAATGTCCATTTCACATGCATATTTTTCCCCAATACAGATTTCCATTTTTTTTAATCAAAAATAATGTGCATTAGACTGTTTTTCTTCTTTCTAGAGATGTGATATACATGTTTCACAATTAGCAGCTCTGTACTAAACAAAGCCAGACAGAGGCCCATAAAAGCTGTCTGCTACCTCCTCTCACAGATGCTGAGCTAGACCGGTGAACAGTCATCTTGGTAAGAGAGACTGTGACAAGAAGATAAATGTAGCAACAATTGCGGAGCTCACAAAAATCACGTTTTCTACAAACCTGACCCACCAACAAAACCTAATGAAGGAATCCCCAGAGAAAGGATTTTATGCAAACCTGCACAAATACATTTAACATGCTCTAGGCAAAGAATACTTCTTTGTCTATTTCCAACGCAGGGCCTATATCCACTGTTGCCCAGTCACAAAAGGAACTCTAGTGCAAAAAAATTTCCACCTTCAGAGAACTGACAACTAAAAGCACACTGTATTTAAGGCTTCTATCTTTAAATGGGTAACAAAGGAAATGCCAAGACGGGATCCACTAGAAACCGCATCAAGGTCAACAGCGATAACCAGACTACAAACTCAAGACTGGGAGTTAATTTACACTTGTAGCTTTCAGGTAAAGAACATTTCCTTTAGTTGATTCCCACAGCCAAGACTAACTTGGATTTCTCTAGAAAATAGGAACTTTAAAGACTGTAAGAGCAGGTATGATTCACAGCTGACATCAATTCCCAATTAGTCAAAACTTCATACAGCTGGCCTCCTGAGGCTAAAGGGTCTTCTCGTTACCCAACTGAAAGTGATTCGGGAAAAGCCTGCCTGTGGTACTGGGGAAACGGGTTCCTGATGCAAGGTTATTCCATGTGGATATCAAAGCCAAGAGAAATGAGGAGGGGGCCCCGGATGGAATGCTGAACAGCGTCAGGTCCCAGAGCAGTCTGACATCTGGGAGAAACACCTACTCCGGCGGAAGTACTAGAGATCCAGAATACAAGTTTCAGGAGAAACAAAGGGTCTTCGGAGGGTCAGGTCATTTACTTCCCCACTAATAAAGAGCCCCAAACAGGGTCTGTCTTTCCTTTCTGCCACCATTCGCTGGAGAGGCACACAGCCTCCTGCCTTCTCCGTCAAGACTGACCCCACTGCCTGGAGGTGAGAGCCATAGCCATGGTCGTTCCGGAAAGCCAGCGTGCAAGACAATTTGGATAAAGTCATCCCTAAGCCAATGCTTAAGTCCAGTGCCCACGGGCCTTACTTAGTTCTCTAGTCCAGATGCATTTCTTCAAAAGCCAGCATACCCCCTTTACTACATCTCCAGCCACCTGATCTGTAAAGTACCGCAAAGTTGTTGGCTGTTCCCCTGTTAACTCTGGGAATATGCTCGGGCAACTGTTTTTCATTATCTTTCTACCAAACACTTTTCTACCAAACTCCTTAAAATAGGTGCATGTCTTCAAACACTGGTAGTGCTTGTCCATGAAATTTGCTGCCTAACACCTGGAACTTGCCATCCAGGATGACATCCTTTAAACAGCCAAGTACAACACCCCATTCTGCATCCAAGAAGGTGATGAATGGTCCGCACAAACCAAGCCTCGCTCAAGCTTCTTGCAGTCTTAGCTGCATCCCTGGCTCAGATCGCCGGAAGTGGCCTCTGCGCCTGCACGGAGGCGGGGCCTGAACTAGTTCGGCAGTGGCCACGTGACAGCCAGGTTCTGCGGGTCGGTTACCGACAGATGAGGAGTAGGTTTATTAAATAATAGAGAAAGACCCTCTCTAAAGGAGTTTTATGTAAGTACTTCAGAATACTTAATGTAAATACCTGAGAAGATTCTCTAAAACGAATGGCAGTAGAAATGTTGGATGCTAGTGGCTGGATTGAAAATGGTGTTACCTTGAAGGAGTATTTATTTTGCAGTTTGAAAGTTCTGTGATCCCAGAATATACTTTTGGGGGAAAAAAAAACCTCTCAGAATTCAGTAGTTTAAAAAATCCAATTATAAAGTAGGCCAAAGAGATGAACAGATATTTCCGCAAAAAAGATATAATGGCACATGAGAGGAGGTTCAGTATCATTCAGTTCAGTCGCTCAGTCCTATCCTACTGTTTGCGACCCCATGGACTGCAGCACGCCAGGCCTCCTTGTCCACCACCAACTCCCGGAGCTTGCTCAAACTCATGTCCATCGAGTCCGTGATGCCATCCAACCATCTCATCCTCTATCGTCCCCTCTCCTCCTGCCTTCAGTCTTTCCCAGCTTCAGGGTCTTTTTCAATGAGTCAGTTCTTCAGTATCATTAGTCATTAGGGAAATCCAGATTAAAACCACCATAATTTGTCCGGAAAAAGCTATTGAACAAATGAAATTTTTTTAAGAGTAATAATACCAAATAGTGATGAGAACATGGAGGAAGCAGATTTCTTATACATTACTGCTGCTGCTGCTGCTAAGTCACTTCAGTTGTGTCCGACTCTGTGCAACCCCACAGACGGCAGCCCACTAGGCTCCTTTGTCCCTGGGATTCTCCAGGCAAGAACACTGGAGTGGGTTGCCATTTCCTTCTCCAATGCATAAAAGTGAAAAGTGAAAGGGAAGTTGCTCAGTCGTTCCGACTCCTAGTGACCCCATGGACTGCAGCCTACCAGGCCCCTCCATCCATGGGATTTTCCAGGCAAGAGTACTGAAGTGGGGTGCCATTGCCTTCTCCCTCATATATTACCAGTGGGAACACAAAATGGTACAGGCACTCTGGAACACAGTTTGACAGTTTTTTAGCATATGACCCAGCAATGGCATTCTTGGGCATTCATCCCAAAGAAATAAAAACTTAAGTTCACACAAATACCTACAAAACCATGTTTATAGAAGCATTACTCTTACGGGCAAAACTGAAGCTACTCAAAAAGTCCTTTAACAGGAAAACAGATAACAAATTCTGGTATATCTAGCCAACAGAAATTTACTCAGCATTAAAATGAAGTACTGATATATGCTACACCCCGGATGAATCTCAAGAGCATTCTGCCTAGTAAAAAATAATTCAATCTCAAAACATTATCTACTGTATGCTTTCATTAATACAAGCCTCAAAATGACAAAATTCTAGACATGGATAACAGATTAGTGGTTGGTGAAAGGATGCAAATACCAAGACTTAGCATGATGCTGTTCTATGATATGAAACATCTCTGTATCTTGACTGTGAGAATTTTTTTAATGCTGTGACTTTGGCAGATAATTACCATAAAAGGTAGTCAAAAGTTTTTATACCACTTTTGTGCAGTACAAACCTGAATGTTTAAAGACATAGTGTTCGTTTAATTATACTTAAGTACCAATTTTTACTGGAAAAGGTCAGTTTTCATTCCAATCCCAAAGAAAGGCAATGACAAAGAATGCTCAAACTACTGCACAATTGCACTCATCTCATAGGCTAGTAAAGTAATGCTCCAAATTCTCCAAGCCAGGCTGTAGCAGTACGTGAACCATGAACGTCCAGATGTTCAAGCTGGTTCTAGAAAAGGCAGAGGAACCAGAGATCAAATTGCCAACATGCGTTGGATTATCGAAAAAGCAAGAGTTCCAGAAAAACATCTATTTCTGCTTTATTGACCAAAGCCTTTGATTGTGTGGATCACCACCAACTGTGGAAAAGTCTGTGGAAAAGAGATGGGAATACCAGACCACCTAACCTGCCTATTGGGAAATCTGTATGCAGGTCAGGAAGCAACAGTTAGAACTGGACATGGAACAACAGACTAGTTCCAGATAGGGAAAGGAGTAGGTCAAGGCTATATATTGTCACCCTGCTGATTTAACTTATATGCGGAGTACATCATGAGAAATGCTGGGCTGGGTGAAGCACAGGCTGGAATCAAGAGGGTGGGAGAAATATCAATAACCTCAGATATGCAGATGACACCACCCTTATGGCAGAAAGTGAAGAGGAACTAAAAAGCCTCTTGATGAAAGTGAAAGAGGAGAGTGAAAAAGCTGGCTTAAAGCTCAACATTCAGAAAATGAAGATCATATCATCTGGTCCCATCACTTCATGGCAAATAGATGGGGAAACAATGGAAACAATAAGAGACTTTATTTTGCAGGGGGCTCCAAAAGCACTGCAGATGGTGACTGCAGCCGTGAAATTTAAAGACGCTTACTCTTTGGAAGAAAAGTTATGACCAACCTAGACAGCATATTCGGAGAAGGCAATGGCACCCCACTCCAGTACTCTTGCCTGGAAAATCCCATGGACAGAAGAGCCTGGTAGGCTGCAGTCCATAGGGTCGCTAAGAGTCGGACACGACTGAGTGACTTCACTTTCACTTTTTAGTTTCATGCCTTGGAGAAGGAAATGGCAACCACTCCAGTATTCTTGCCTATAGAATCCCAGGGACAGAGGAGCCTGATGGGCTGCCGTCTATGGGGTCGCACAGAGTCGGACACGACTGAAGTGACTTAGCAGCAGCAGCAGCAGCAAACAGCATATTAAAAAGCAGAGACATTACTTTGCCAGCAAATGTCAATCTAGTCAAGGCTATGGTTTTTCCAGTAGTCATGTGAGAGTTGGATAAAGAAAGCTGAGTGCCGAAGAATTGATGCTTTTGACCTGTGGTGTTGGAGAAGACTCTTGAGAGTCCCTTGGACAGCAAGGAGATCCAACCAGTCCATCCTAAAGGAGATCAGTCCTGAATATTCATTGGAAGGACTGATGTTGAAGCTGAAACTCCAATATTTTGGCCACCTGATGCAAATACCTGACTCATTTGAAAAGACCCTGATGCATGGGATCACAAAGAGTTGCATACAACTGAGTGACTGAACTGACTGACTGACCTGCTGCTTAAAGATGGCGTTTAACTTTTTAATTCATAACTGAGGAAATGAAAGAAATTAAGAAAAAGCAGGATGTCAAAAGGCCAGTTAGTGATATAATAATGCCTTAGCATAATCTGACCGAGGTGCAAATGCAACTGTCAAAATTTCAGAAAACTACTTCTATGTGCCTCCGTTTCATCATCTTTAAAATGGTTATGTTAATAAGGGTATCTACCTCATCAACTAGTGTGAGGCTTAATTGAGAAAATGTGTTTGAAACCTGGCCTAGCCCATTGCCTGCCAGATGTAAAGGCCATAATACATGTTGATTCCTATTTCTTTTGAGTTTCTACACTATTTCTCATCTCCCATTGCAGTCTGATGAGAAATGGCTTGCACTAAAGAGGAGCGATTGCTAGGAGTGAGCAGGGTTAATTAAATTTTCCCAAGAAATATGTTACTGAAAAAAAAAAGGTATATTGATTCAACCTTTCAAAATAGAGTCACTTTTATATAGACTAAGCAAAGTCTGTTTTGTGCCAAGTAAATGATCACCCCCTCATGTGTCTGTCTTGAGGTTCTTAGAGTAGACCCCCATAATCTGACTTTTCATTGTCCTCTCTTCTGGGTATTAAAGATTAGAGACTAATAATTCTATTTTCAAAGACACTTCAGTGAGGATGGCTTAAAAAAGAAGGTTGCCCTTAATACCTTTCCTTGTAAAAACATTGAATGTCACTATATTCTGGGGTCTCTGGGGAATTTAGAGAGCACCAGGCAAGACTTGGTCTCCAAAGGGAATATAAACAAATGGGGAAGAGTAGGAACATCCAGTGTAGTAAAACTCATCTGGGGAGCCTATGGTTTCTTGGAGGAAACTGAGGTAGGAGAAGTGTGTTTGCATTTATCATCTTTTTGATGTTCTGTTTCTTGAGGGACAACACAGAGACAGTCTTTGCAGTAGAATATGGGTCCTTCTTTCCCAGCTCTGCAAATCCATTACCTGAGAACTCCCTGAGGACTAAGGACACATTGTTGCCATCTTTGTATCCCCAGCCCTTAGGACACAGATAGCCTCCTCAATAAAGGTTTATCAAATGAATGAGGGCTTCCCAGGTGACACAGTGCTAAAGAATCCGCCTGCCAATGCAGGAGACACAGGAAACATAGGAAACGCAAGAGATTCAGGTTCGATCCCTGGGTCAGGAAATTCCCCTGGAGTAGGAAATGGCAACCCACTCCAGTATTCTTGCCTGAAAAATTCCAAGGACAGAGGAGCCTGGCTGGCTACAGTCCATGGGGTAGCAAAGAGTCTGACACGACTGAGCACATCACAGCACAAATGAATAAACCCTTTAACCTTAGCTGAACACATCAATACCTTTGCCCCTAATTGCGAGGATGGGAATGAGATGGTGTAAAACATACTAATTTTAATAGCTGGCTGAAAAGAAAGTGCCTTGGGGACCAGCACCGGGTTGGTTGCGTTCATTGTCACCTTCTTAGAGCTTCACAGATTACCTGACATTCTGTAGGAGACAGACATCTTTTATGTGCATGCATGAAAACTGCCTCTGGTCCGTCCTCAGAGCTCACAGCCTGGAAGAGTAAGGAGGAGTTCAGCAGGGTATCCAAGAATTCTGACAACCCACAAGCGGTCAGAAGTCAATTTCACTTCCTCACCCAGCCATTTATAAAAGGTTGTAAATCTCCTCCTTACTCGGGTCGGGGGCAGCCGGTGCGTCCTTACGCCCCTTGCAGGGACACCACGAGCCAAGTCACAGAGGAAGGTAACCCAGAGTCGAGCCGGGCAGCACGTGCAACGCCCAGGGGAGGAGGAGGCTGGGCTAACGCAGCTCTTAGTCAGCAGCTGGGCTCCGTTTTGAAACAAAAGCCAATGTCCTCCCTTGGAGTCCGCGGCCGGTCAGCTCCTGGGGGGAAGAGAGCCATGCTGCCCAGCCGGTTAGTGGCCCAACTTACTTTTCCAGAGCCTGGGACAAAGGGCCAGCAGTTGTATGCGAATGGGTGGGGTGCTGGGGACAGAGGACGTGGGGAGGGCGGGGGCGAGGGAGGCTACAGCTCGCCCTGCCCCTCCCTTCCCGGCCACTAGCAAACAGGGCTTGGGGTCTCCCAGGCTCGGCACACGTTAGCCCCCTGCAGGCAGCCTCCGAGCCCGCCCCCACCCCACCCCCACCCCACCCCCAGGGTCTGCGTAAAAACTAAGGCACCTTTGCAACCCGCACCCTAGCGCACAGACACACCAGGCCCGGGTTTCATGAATGAAATCCAATCGTGCGGATATAAATAGCCGCGAAGGCTGCTAACGTCACAGAGCAAGCGGCGGTCGCCACCGCGGCGGAGCTGGGTGCCGAGCGCTCTCCATTCCGCCCGGCCGGCCAGCCTGGGAGCCGGGCGGGGGCGGGAGGAAAGGGGGAGGGCTGGGGGACGGAAAGGGGCGAGCCCCTCCGGCCCGGCACCGGGAAGAGCTGCCGCCGCGGCGCGGGGCGAGCCCAAGAGGCGAGGCAGAGCCATGCTGCCTTTGTGCAAAGTTGGGCGGCGGGCGGCGCGCCGCGCGCAGGGGCCCGGCACACCCGCGACCGCGCGCAGTCGTGGCTGCTGCTGAGTGGCGGGGACCACCCCCCACCCCAGCTCCCCCAGCCCTTGAAGGCGGAGAGAGCTCGCGTCTCGCTCGGCTTCAGGGTAGGTTCTGTGTCGTGAGTGCGCTATGCTGTGAAACTTCTCCGAGCAGCCGCCGCGGAGCCCCCCCCACCCCACCCCGCCCCGGCCCCGGCGGGTGGCCTATGGGGGCCCCGGGCCGCGCCACGCGGCCGGCCGCGTCCCGAGCAAGAGTCGTGGGACCGAGCTGCTCTGGGAGCCGCCCTCGCCTTCTCTGCGAGGCCGGGAACCCTCCCATCAGAGGCCAGCAGAAGAGATTCCTAGGAGCGCCTGCACAGCCGCACCCCTAACTTAGAGCTGAGAAAATGCACAACAGGGCACCCTTAGAAGGAGGGCTGCGCCAGGGAGGGGGTGGGGGACGCGCCGCGCCGACCACAAGGCTCTTTTCCTTGGAAGGTGGTGGGGAGCCAGAGGAACTGCACAGGGGGGGACACTAGCCCCTTTGGCGCTTGCACCCCAAGAGAGTTGACCGGTCAGCCCACAGTTTGGCGCTCCCCACCCCGGTCCGGTGTCTGTGGAGTCTGTTGTGAGTTGCTGTGACAACAGTAGGAGCTGCCATGAGGGGCTTGCAAAACACCTTACCTAGTCTCTGCGTGCTCAGGTTTTGGGGAGAAAAACAGGGTGGGGGTGGAAGGGTGGGGTGGGAGGAAGATGTGCAGACAAGGGAATCCAACCCCCTCTACAAAAAAAGAAGTGGAAGGAAGGCTCAACGATGTAAGAATGTATCATTTGATCCTGCTGTTAGTTCTGCCGTTGCTACCCTCAGCAGTATCAAACATCTCAACTGAAGAGCAATGTCAATATTTAGACTTGGACAAGCCAGAAAGTTAGAAGGGAGTGCCAAGCGCAGGGTTTTGACTTGGCTTTGCATGTCAGCACACAAGCTGTGCCTTTCTAGCTGACTGTACACATTTGCTGGGGGGTGGGGGGAATGCATGAAGATTAATATACACACAAAGGCGCTCAGACCTAGGAAGAGGAGAAGCTCTTTGACTTTGAACTCCCCCTCCCCAGCCTGTGCTGTTCCCGAAGCTTTGTTGAACCCCAGCCAGATGCTCAGCTAGAGGTTTCACTCGTTTGGGGCTCCCCCAGCACCCACGGGAGCAGTGCTGCGTATTTACACTGTACAGCATATCCCCTCTAAACTGCAAAAGTATGTTACCAGTAGTTTTCATCTCTGTATAACTGTGTTCTCACTATCAGCAGATATAAATAGCCAATAGGCTGTGTTTGATTTCAGCAAACAGCTAGGCTTTTTAACAAAACGCTGATAAGTTTGTTTTAAAACACTCTTCAGAAATTTGAAATTATATTTCATTTCTGGTAACTGTGGACGCCCGAGAGAGTCACTGTTTGCTGAAAGAGAAGCACAAGCTCTTTTCGATATAAATAATGTCTGCATACCATTCCACAGGTGGAGTAGGCAGCAAATTATTATTCAAGTAAGTTTTCTCTGAGATTCTTGGATCACATGTGGACTTGTTAGTGGGAAAGGAATTTAACTTGTTCTTCACAGTGTGGAAGACTTTGAAAAATCATTAGGAAGCAATGAAATCACAGTATTCTAAGCTTGCATATTGTTGTCCAACCAAATGTAGAAAGTAGTGTGACTTTAAGTACATAGGGTTGTGTGTGGTTACAGAGGTAGAAACAGAAACACGGGCAGTTTGATGTTGGGACAACAACATAGCTTATTAACTATACAAATGCAATCAAATAGAAAAAAAAAAAACCCCAGAGTCATTTGGACTTTTACTTATGATAATACAGCCTAAAAATGCTATTTTGGAGGAATAGTAGATCCATTTCTCTTCCTTCTGTATTGTAAAATCCCTGTAAGGTTTTCCTTGTTTCTGTTCATGGTTTTGTGGCTAACTGCTTTTTTTTTTTTTTTTTTTTGGTATCATTCCCAAATGCTCAGAAATATATTTTCAGAAATGCTACAAAAAGTTCACCTAGCTATTTCAGAATGTATATGGCCCCAAGAAATGCCATTTTAACACTGACACTTGGAAAAAATAAAGCAGGTTCTGCTCTTTGGTGGGTGGGGTGGAGAGGAAAACAATGCATGTTAAAAATGTCAGTGGCGCCCCATGTGCTCCAAGCAAGCAAGTATTACAGAGCAATACTTTATAAGGCACTTCTCTCTTTTGTGTAGGTAAGTCCAGCTGTGAGCAGGGTGTTCTGTTCTTCACTTCCAGCAAGCCAGGTCAGTGTCTGTGCAAACCCGTGACCATAGATTGCTGACATAGTCTATCTGATTCTGAGCATGCATTTCAGAACAACTTACTTGGTCATTTGTCTTAGAATGATTTGTCTTTGTCATTTTTTTTTTATTGACTCAGTTATGAATATCACAATTTCCATGATTATTAAAATTATTTTATTTACTCTGTGAGTAAAAATAGCACTAAAATGGGCCTTGAATCAGTTTGTTCTTTATAAGACTTTTCTCTTTCACGTTGGGGATCCAAGTCGTGCCAGGAATAGCTGAAGATACAGGGTATTTGCATGCTCAATCATTGCAATTTTACATCTGTCCTAATCTTAGCACTCTAGAGCAGAAAGAAAATTGATACAATAAAGGACTGATATTTTTGAGCTTGAACCAAAATTCAGGTAATATGCTGCATTCCTTACACTTACGTTCTCATTCTGCAAAAAAAAAAAAAATTCCTGTGAGGTGTAACACTTCTCTTGGTCTCCAGAGGACAAGGTGAGGAATTGAAAGTTCAGAGAGGTCAGGTAATAGATTCAGTTCCTAGTAAATGGAAGAAATTATATTTTTTAAAGTTCTGTCTTAATCCAAAACCTAAATTCTCTAGTTGGAAAAATCTTGTTCAATAGAGAAACTGGGACCAAGGAAGTTTAAGTGACTTGCCTAAGATAACTTGGTAATTACAGCTTATGTAGTAAAATTCAATGACAAAGGTGTTACAAAAGAATAAATTCCATTCTCTTTAAGTAAAACAGCAAAATATTAAATATTCGTGTGTACTTTATGGCATGGCCCTGTCAAAAATTTAAGATTTTTACTATGGGGGTCTCCGGTTTTAAGGATCTTACAAATAGATTTTAAAAGACAAGATATTAAACATTCATGCAGGAAAAGTGAGAAAATAAATCAAGATAATGCATGCCCTGAACTGAGGGTCAATAGTACATTCACAAATTCACCGTTTTCTATCCTGTGGGACTACTTTGCAATTCCATGTATGGATGGGAAAATTTTTCCAAGCACATTTTTGTCTAGATAGATAATAAAAGGGTAAGAGTTTAGAGAAAGACAGAGTGTAGAATTTCAAACCAAGAGGGAGAGATTATGCATTCATCTAGAACTGCTAAATTACAGTATCTCAAACTTGAGGTGTTATTGCTTGAAAAGCATTGAAACAAAATTGTAAGCTGTCTGAGTCTTCACAGCATCACGAAGAAAGCATTACAGCATGACCTGGTGCTTAAGAGTACTGGATTCCTTCTGCAACCTCAGTTTGTCTGAAATGTGTCACATAGATAGATTTCGATACCTAGTAAATAAATACCAATGTAAGTCCTGAAAACAGCCAATATTTAAAGGTTAAACAGGACGTTTTCCGTTTTTGCCAGGGTTGACAACCTTCTCTTTTCCCCTCTTTCTTCCTCCACCCTTACTTTTTGTAGAATAATGTGTAAGTTGTTAATCCTTCTCAGAGAGTATTATATAAAGGGATAATAAAAAGTAAAATGGAAATAAATTACCAAAGAAAACTTTACTGTATCTTCTTTTTTAATGTACTGATACCCCCAACCCAAGCTAATAACCCTAAAAGCTTAATTAGTTAAAAGATACTTTTAAGTGTTTAAAGGATTATTATAAGCTGTCCTATAACAGCTTTGTCCTATAAAAGTTGTTATATAATGTATCATTACAAAATAGATCATAATAGCTCCATTACACTGGGAAGATCCCATTACAGGTTAAGACCTCATTATCAACTGATATTTGCTTAGCTGTGACAATGGTATGTTGTAAATTATCCATATAACAACTATAAACCTATAATTGCTTAAAGAGTAAAATTATACTCTGAATCATATAATGTTAGCACCAAAAAAGGCCTTAGAATGAGTATGGTATCTCTAAGAGTAATTTAATTAGCAACCATTTGTTTGCTTTTTTGAACTTTAGAGGCTTTGGTTACTATGCTTGACCTCTCTCAAAACACTCCTGGAAATACATGAAATTCTGCTGTTTTTCACTCAAGAAATGTACCTGTAGAAAACAGGAATTTTTTTTCTTTACTCTTCTTATTGGTCTTCCTTTTTCCTTTTAGAAAACAGGCAGTTCAGTCTCATTCTTTGAAGGCCTTACTCTGGCTTCACCTAATAGGGTTCAAAGAGTTCAGATTATTTGAATCTGGTTCTTGTGTTCATCTTCTTTTCTCTATCCAGGCTCCCCACCAACCTCTCGACACCGAAACAAAATTTGGAGAGGGAAGGAAAGATAAGTCACAAAAAGTGAGGTGTATATAGAAAGGGGAAGGGGGTGGGAGTGTGTGATTCGCGGGGGAGGGGAGGAGAAAAGGAGAGCTTTGCCTGGAAAGGCAAGAGGCAGTCACCCAAACAGATGGGATGTGTATAGACAGGTTATTGATATGTCAGAATAAAAATTGTTTAGGGTTTATTTTGGGGGGGAAGCGGGGGAGGCTGGAATTTATAAACAAAGTGAAGTCACCTCCTCCTAGAATCTTTTGTTCCTCGTACACATTGGACAGACACTGAGAAATGGGCAAATGAAGACACTAAAATGTGAGTATGACAGCCACTCTTTGATGTCCCAGGACACTCCTGCCCTCAGATACTGCCAGCAGCTGTCCCATCAAGCACATCAACATGTCCGATATGGTTTCATCAACTAAGGATGAATTAGAAAGTCTTACAAAGAAGGAAACCAGATGGATGCCTGCAGGTCCACAAGTGTGATTATATTTCTCCTCTCTGCACCTGACGTTATTTATTGCATAGACACAGGTTAATGGCAAGTACCCAGTGCTAATGGGGTTACAATCTCAGGCTCGATCCCTCCGTGGAGAAATTTCCTTTGAACTGTTTGTCACCCAACCTAGTCCGGACCCCTAATGACTGCCGGAATAACAACAACCAGTACTTACATCATGCTGTTTCTAGATGCCAGACACTTGATTGCATTACAGATGATATTCTTTATAAATTCCAATTTTATAGAAGCAAAAGGAAACTCAGGTATATTAAGTCAAAGAACTAATTGGAAGTAGAGCTTGGATTTGTACTGAGATCTAAGAATTTGAATATATATTTGATTTAAGTATATAATGGGGGGAAGCACTTTAAAATATTCAATTCCAGGTTATTCTTGCAGATTGTTAAAGAAGTAATTATTCTTGTAGGTTTTTTTTTTTTTTTTAATTTTATGTGTCTTGTTTTGTATTTGGTAACTTGAACCACACAGCAGTGTTGTCTGTACAGATTGTTAATTCTTCAGGGCATCTCTAATATATTTTGATGGAAGTCACACTAGTAAACAGTTGAGTCATGGAGGGTTGAATCCTGGACCTAGAGAGGTTCTTAAGGATCCTTAATCCAGCCTCACATAGGTGAGAAACAATCTACCATCCAGAGAAGCAGTGCAGCTCACCCACTCTTCTAGTTCATAAATGACGCAGCTGGGGCTGAACCCAGGTTTCCAAAGCCCAGTCCAGGGCTCAGTTCTTTTATGAACTGAGCTGAAACATGGCACACCTTCTGAAGCCTCCAACTTAGCCAAAATTGCAGCTATCAAGTTTGAAGTATATCTGAAACCTAACATACATCCAGAAATGGGTTACAAGGGGATTCCAGCAGTGTAAAGATATGGTGGGTCCTAGGAGAGACCTTTCCTATCTTCTTGGACATCAATACAGACCAGTCTTTCCTCGTATTCGAAACTTAACTACCCCATACTCCGATCCCTTTCAAGCTGTTTTTGTTGAGATGCCTGTTTTCATCAACTGTGGAGATTTTTAATTTTGTCTGGATTTCTGGCTTTTTATTAATCATGTGACATGGGTGACATATTTCTTTGGAGCTCATTTTGCTCATCTGTAAAATGGAGACAGTATCACCTCCATCAGGATTATGAGAATGCTGTGAAATCACACACGTAAAACAGATATTAGGGGGTCTTCCTGGATGGTCCAATGGCTAAGACTCTGTGCTCCCCCAGGGCAGAGTCTACCAGTTCGATCCCTGGTCAGGGAACTAGATTTCACGTGCTGCAACTGAAGAGTTCATAGGCTGCAACTATAGATCCCACATGCCACAACTAAGACCAAGCAAATAAATGATTAAAACACACACAAAAAACAGTAGGTATTCAACAAGGGTGAGTTTTCTTCTTAGCCTTGCTAAAGTATGTCAAGGAAAATGTTATAACACATCAGGGCATCCATATCATTTTGCTGCTAAATGTTCTGGAGTCATCTGAGGTCTGACCCTACAAGGGATGATTATAGTGACCTTTTTTCTTGGGTGAAAACGGGCCCAGCTGTGTCCCTGAGTACCAGTAGCCTGGTCACAATTACATTTGTCTTCTTCACACTCTAGGGTTGTGGAGGTTTGCATGAATTACTTTATTGCTTCAGTTTCTGCTTCAAAGTAATAGCAAGCTCCTCTGGGAGATACCTGGCTCTCATGCCCTTTCAGACACTTGTTAGTTAAGGTGTTTTCCCCGTAGACCTTTGCATCTCAAAGCAGCTACTGTGTTTTCAGCCAAATAACTAAAATATTTTCAGAGAACAGTGTTGCCAGTAGAACATTTTTGCCTTCAATTTCAAAACAAGTGAGACTTTCCTCCCATCATTTCAATTAACTCTAGTATTGAATCCTTCCTGGACATTGACCATCTTTTCTCTCTGTCGCGGGTTGCTAACTGATATGCTGATGGGAAAAACATAAGCACTGCAATTTCCCCCTTTCACCCTCAGCACTGATAGCTACCGTGGCCTAAATTACATCTCTGGGAAATGTTTCATCACACTCCCCTCTCCAGCTGCCACACTTTGTCATGTGGCACTTGCTGCCCTGTTTTCGGTTTTTGGATCCAAGTCTTTGGCAACATTTCTTATTACATATATGGAGGAAAGCTCCTGATAAGATTTTTTTTCTTGTACTTTTTCCCCCTTTTTTGAAATGAATCATCCAAGTGGCCTTTAGTTTCCTAGTGGCTCAGTTTCCCTTTTCAGTGTTGGACAAATGTGTGTTGCAAGATGTATGTCCTCTTCAGGTTTGTTGTTGAGTCACTTAAGTCATGTCAGACTCTTTGTGACCCCGTGGACTGTAGCACACCAGGATTCCCTGTTCTTCACTCTTCAAGTGTAGGGCTAGCTATTAGGTGTTTTCCGCAGTGCTATCCTTCATTTGGTATGAGCTGCTTAGAGATCACCAATGGCTAGGTTGCTATGAGTCTCAAACCAGTTATGTGAGTTTCCATTCATAGCAGGGAGTTTATTTTTAAAGTGATGCTTCCCAAAATTTAATATGCATAAAAGTCACCTGGGCATCTTGATAAAATGCAGATTGTGATTCAGAAGTTCTAGAGTGAGGCCTAAGATTATGCGTTTCCCAGGGGGTACCTCATTGATGCCAGTGCTACTGGTCTGAGGATCATATTTTAAGTTGGGAAATATACTGTACTCTGTAAAGTATAGTCATTATCTTATGCTGAAATGCCTTCTTTGGAGGCTCCCATCTTATTTTGCTTTCTTCTTTCTTAAATTATATAGAGTCATAGAATCTTAAATGTGAAAGGTTTGTGCTGGTAAATCAACCTGCACTCTGGAAGAGAAAAAGAATGCATTTATGTGCAAACATAAGTTGATTATAAATTTTACTGACATAAAGAATGGGTGTAGCATACTATTTATAAATAATAATAGAAAATAGTCTTTGTTGTAAACTCCGTTTAGCTAATTGGGTCTCACAAAATACTGGTTTTGAGAACTCATCTGTCCATGGTCTACCTGTGGTACAGTTGATGAGTGCAATTCCCATATAAATGTTGCCCAATATTTTTCTTTATGTGAGGAAGACAAAAGTGAAGTAACAAAGGCATATGTCAGGCTGTATTCATTCATCAAAGATATGAATGATTTCTTTGCTGAGCCAAATAAGAGCTTTTAAATACTGTAAGGATATTTGCTACACACATTACACTCTTTTAAGTTTAATCTGCATTATTAACATTTTAAAGTCATGTTCTTACGTCAAGATGACAGAAAAATAGAGCAAGACCTGATGGGGAGTGGTTGCCGGTTTCACTGGTGTAACTGCTTCCACCATGGCCCATTTGAAACCACCGTTGTGACCGAGTGTGGAGTTGGAAAGAGATGGCACATTCTTGTTGTTTAGTTACTAAGTCATGTCAACCCTTTTGTGACTCCATGGATCATAGCCCGCCAGGCTCATCTGTCCATGGGCTTTCCCGGGCAAGAATACTGGAGTGGGTTGCCATATCCTTCTCCAGGGGATCTTTCTGATCCAGGGATTGAACCCACATCTCTTGCATCTCAGGCGAATTCTTTACTGCTAAACCAGCGGGGAGGCCCACAGTAGCACATGGTTATATAGTATTTCCATTATACAGATAAAACTGGAATAAATAACCTCAAAATATACTTTGGCCACCTGATGCAAAAAGCTGACTCATTGGAAAAGACCCTGTTGCTGGGAAAAATTGAGGGCAAGAGGAGAAGTGAGCAACAGAGGATGAGATGGTTGGCTGGCATCACTGACTTAATGGACGTGAGTTTGCGCAAACTCTGGGGGATTGTGAAGGACAGGGCAGCCTGGCATGCTGCAGTCCATGGGGTCACAAAGAGTCTAACATGACTTAGGGACTGAGCAACAATAACAAACTTCAAAATACAGAGAATAGTAAAATATAGTAGAATAAATACAAAGTGGTAAGTTTTGAGTATTTAGTTACCTTTGTTTTAATATAATTTATTTAATTGAAACTTTATATAACTAATATTCAGTACTGACCCTATTTTAACAGGCTTGCAAAAGTCCTGAGAATTTAACAGTTGGTTCATGGGCTAGAAGAGACTGGCACACTGTTAGATGTAGATCATCTGGTCCAGTGATTCTCAACCTTTGCTATATATTGAATACTCCCAGGAATTTTATGACCTGTAGTCTTAGTTATTTATGTTAGGGCCCAGAAATCTGAGTTTTAAACTTTTTTTATTGAACTGTATCTTGTTTAAACAAAAATACATGAATCATAACTATATAACTTAAAGAATTATCACAAACTAAACACACACCCCAATCTAACCTAACCAGGACCTACATATGGAAACACAACCTTCAGTTCAGTTCAGTGGCTCAGTCGTGTCCAACTCTTTGCGACCCCATGAATCGCAGCACGCCAGGCCTCCCTCTCCATCACCAACTCCCGGAGTTCAACCAAACTCATGTCCATCGAGTCGGTGATGCCATCCAGCCATCTCATCCTCTGTCGTCCCCTTCTCCTCCTGCCCCCAATCCCTCCCAGCATCAGAGTCTTCCAATGAGTCAACTCTTCCCATGAGGTGGCCAAAGTTTTAGAGTTTCAGCTTTAGCATCAGTCCTTCCAAAGAACACCCAGGACTGATCTCCTTTAGAATGGACCGGTTGGATCTCCTTGCAGTCCAAGGGACTCTCAAGAGTCTTCTCCAACACCACAGTTCAAAAACATCAATACTTTCGTGCTCAGCTTTCCTCACAGTCCAACTCTCACATCCATACATGACCACAGGAAAAACCATAGCCTTGACTAGATGGACCTTTGTTGGCAAAGTAATGTCTCTGCTTTTCAATATGCTATCTAGGTTGGTCATAACTTTCCTTCCAAGGAGTAAGTGTAAGTGTAATTTCATCTGCAGTGATTTTGGAGCCCCCAAAAATAAAGTCTGACACTGTTTCCACTTAGCAGCACCCAAAATCCCATCTTAAGCCCCTATTCAGTCACTGTCTAATTGAGGCAACCACTGTCTTGACTTCCAGTGCCATGGATTAGTTTTCCCTGATTGTCAACTTTTATACAAATGAAATCTCTTTTGTGTCTGGCCTCTTTCGATATTATGTTTGTAAGATTCATTATAATTGTATACAGCTGTGTTTCATCCCTTTTTAGCACTGTATAATATTCCATTGTGTGAATAGACTTCAATTTATTATTTCTTTATCCATTGTAGGGTCAGTGGTTTGTTTCCAGATGTTGGCTATTACGAGCAGTGCTGCCAAGGACATTCTTGTGCAGGCAGCAGTATTTGAAACAAAACAAGTTCCCCCAGTCATTCTAAAAAGCAGCTGAGTTCTTGACTGCCTTCTCTACAATTCCCTCTTCTGCCTTTGATTTTTCATATCATGTGATTAAGTCTATTGGTTCTTTCCTGAGAGTGTACTTTTAATACCTTAAGTCATGAAACTGTGTGCTTCCATTCATTATAGCATGTTTTCCTGGCTCTTTTCAATATAGATTCACCACCACCCCCATTTCATCAAGACATCTGCTCTTGGGCGCTTTAAATAGGGATGAGATTTGGCCTCACATCAATAGCATGGAGGAATAATAGACATGGTGGAGATGGAGCCAAGGCTAAATTTGGCAGCCAATCATTAAGGCTCCTGGAAAGAGGCTTCAAGGAAGGGAAATTGTTTCCCTTTGTGTGTATCAAACAAAAATCAACAGTAAACCTTTGGAATATTTCAGATTCTAGATTTTTTAAAAATTGGTTTATTTGAAGTGGACCAGGGACTGTCTTCTGACATGAGAACGGATATCTCTCAAAGTCTCATGACTTGATCTGGAAAGAGAACAGAAGGAGATTTTCCCATGGGCTTGTTCCTACACCTAGCGTGCAGCTGGCGTAGCGCTGCTGCATTGTTCTAGGCTTAGTGGCTGTGTATTTGTGTGTTTGCATCTATTGAGATGTTAGTTCTTTTGACAGAAGTCAAGAGACCTGAATGACCAGAAGCCCCAAGATGATACTGTTGATCAGAGGGATGGCTGCTTAGAATGGAAAGACAGGTGCTGGGAGCAGTAAGGCTGTTTCCTACCATATGAAAGGCATGTCACATACAGCTTTTACAATACACACAGAGAAAGTAAAGAATAGACACTAATTTCACATAATGGAACAAGAGAGTGTATTCCCACACACATAAATATTGTAGTCCTTCATTTTCCTACCTCCCCACCCTCACATTTTTGTAAAACGTCTTTGTTATAAAATAACAAACATGTTCATTACTGAAAAGATGGGATGTGTAGATAAGAAAAAAGAAAATCAATTCTAATCCTAATGACATCAATATTTTAATGTATCTATATCCCAAATATTTCTCTTTATATTTAGGTACATAATTTTTAAGGAATGGTGTTACTCATGAGCCTCTAACTATAACAATAAATGTACTCCTATAATTTTACATTTTTAACTACTCTATACTTTTCCGGTATGTGGACGCTTTTTGAAAATTCCTCCCTTGTGGTCGGATTTCTAAAATTGTTTCCAATATTTTGTTTCCACAGTAATATGATGAGCACTCCTTTAATGGAATCTTACTGTAATCCTAAATATTTTTCTAGGAATAAAGTCTTATAATCAAATGAACGTTATGGACATTTTAAAGTCTTCTGAGTCATTATCCAAAAATTATCATTATCCAAAATAATGATACCATCTTCCACTCCCACAAACAGTGCTTCATCCTGCTTTTAATAAATGTACAATCTTTCATGTCATAATTCCCACCAAGAGTTGGAGGGTACACGAACATGTCCTGAAAACATTGAATACTAGCTAGAATCTACACATTGCTGGCAGTCAATAACCTTTAATAAAAATGAGATATTTTTATAGTTTTTTGTCCACTAGCATTTTTGCATTTTATGGTCTAACTTTGTTAAGAATCCTGGTTTGGGGGGTGGTGGGGCGGCTGGTGGAAAAAAACTATTTTCTTCATTTGCCTGAATGAGAGCATAAGCTAATCCCAACTGACATATTATAGTCTCGTAAATGATTAAATGCAATTGTTTGACTGTCATCATCTCTGAAGGTGTTGCAGCAGGTGGTCTCTCTGGCAGTACAGATGCTAACCCAAGTGACATCTTTAGAGAGCACTTTGAATGAACAACTCATGACAGAGGACTGTAGAGATTTCTTCTCTATCAGAATGGGTTTTTAAGCACTTCTAGTCTGCAGACTGATGCTAGCTTTCTCAAATGAGCATTTGATGTCTCTTTAAAGACTTGAGCAATATTTTAATTATTAATTCTTGACAAAGCTTCCTCCAGCCCTTAGCTAAGGCTCACCCAGATGAGGACTACAGGCCCTCCAATGTGAAAACAATGTGTAGAGTCTTCTGTTGCTTTATTTTTTTTTAACTTTAAAAAAGGTGTATTAAAGTATAACATGCATAGAGAAATGTGTACAGATTACAAGTGTACAGTTTGATGAATTACCCTTACTTAATATAACCTAGCTGCAGTCAGCTTTGATTGAGCTATATCCCTTGTGACTGAAAATATGTAGGATTTGCCTATACAAGTAGAGATTAGAACATTAAATTCATGCATTGAGTGTGCATCAGTATTTGTATGTTTGTGATTTGCAGGTACACAAATATACAACATGCATACAAGCAATTTGGAACTTCTTTTTCTTAATGAGTATAAAGCTCAGTTATGCTACATCTATACAAATTAAAATAACTACAATTGATTGCCACAGAATAGTTTACATGCTTAGTTTCTAAAAATTACTCATTTCAGTTACCGTAAGTATTCCTTTGAACATTCAGAATTTTAAAGCCAAGAATTTTTCATCTTCTAAGACAGAATTGTATGCATTGGTCCTGGTTACCCACAGCTGTCTCTTTGGGTTCAATTTCTGTGTCTGATGTTCAGCAAGATATCATTTATATTCCTGTGTTCTTTTTAGTTGAGAGCTTGAGTCAGAAAAAAACAGGTTTAACAGGCTCACTGTGATTTTTAAATGCATGATTTTGAAAAACAATTTATGCATCACCAAAAATCATTTTTTATTATGATCGGAGTGTACCACGGTATTTTTGGTAGAATTAACAACCAAAAGTAGGACTTCTCTGGTGGTCTGGTGGTTAAGACTGCACTCCCGATGCAGGGGGCCCGGGTTCGATCCCTGGTCAGGGAACTAGATTCTACATGCTGCAACTAAAGATCCCACATGCAGCAACAAAGATACTGTGTGGTACAATTAAGACCCAGTGCCGCCAATAATTAAAAAAAAAAAAAAAACTCAAAGTTATACGTATGTAATCATTACCTTTTTTAAAAGCTAAAATAGATTTTCCATTAGAGAATTAATACATCTAAGAATATTATTCAGTCCCAAAAAGGAATGAAGTACTAGCACATGAATGAACTTGAAAACATGATGCTGAATAGAAGACAGACACAGAAAGCCATATATTGTATGGTTCCATTTATAAGAAATGTCCAGAGTAGGAAAATCCATTGTGACAGGAAGTAAATTCCTGTTTTCCAGAGCTGGAGTGGGGAGGGAATGAGAATGTCTACTAATTGGCACAAGGTGTCTTTTGGGGGTGATGAAAATGTTCTAAAATTAAATAGTGGGAAGAGCTGTACAACTTTGAGAATATAATAAAAACCTCCGAATTACACACTTTAAAAGGGTGAATTTTATGGCAAATCAATATTATCTCAGTTTACCACAAAGAGGTGATACATATGCACTGTAGAAAATTTGGAAACTAGGAAAGTAGCAACAGGTTATAGCCTGATTCAGTTCAGTTCAGTCGCTCAGTTGTGTCCAACTCTTTGCGACCCCATGGACTGCAGCATGCCAGGCCGCCCTGTCCATCACCAACTCCCGGAGCTTGCTCAAACTCATGTCCATCGAGTCGGTGATGCCATCCAACCATCTCATCTTCTGTCATCCCCTTCTCCTCCTGCCTTCAGTCTTTCCCAGCATCAAGGTCTTTTTTCAGTGAGTCAGTTCTTCACACCAGGTGGCCAAAGAATTGGAGCTTCAGCTTCAGCATCATTTCTTCCAATGAATATTCAGGACTGATTTCCTTTAGGATGTACAGCTTGGATCTCCTTGCAGTCCAAGGGACTCTCAAGAGTCTTCTCCAACACCATAGTTCAAAAGCATCAATTCTTTAGCACTCAGCTTTATAGTCCAACTTTTACATCCATACATGACTACTGGAAAAACCTTAGCTTTGACTAGACAGACCTTTGTCAGCAAAGTTATCTCTGCTTTTTCATATGCTGTCTAGGTTGGTCATAGCTTTTCTTCCAAGGAGCAAGCGTCTTTTAATTTCATGGCTGGGTCACCTTTTGCAGTGATTTTGGAGCCCAAAAAATAAAGTTTGTCACTGTTTCTCCATCTATTTGCCATGAAGTGATGGGACCAAATGCCATGATCTTAGTTTTCTGAATGTTGAGTTTTAAGCCAACCTTTTCACTCTCCTCTTTCACTTTCATCAAGAGGCTCTTTAGTTCTTCGCTTTCTGCCATAAGGGTGGTGTCATCTGCATTTATAAGGTTATTGATATTTCTCCCAGCAATCTTGATTCCAGCTTGTGCTTCATACAGCCCAGCATTTCACATGATGTACTCTGCATATAAGTTAAATAAGCAGGGTGACAGTATACAGCCTCAACATACGCCTTTCCAATTTGGAACCAGTCTGTTGTTCCATGCCCAGTTCTAACTGTTGCTTCTTGACCTGTATACAGATTTCTCAGGAGGCAGGTCAGGTGGTCTGGTATTCCCATCTCTTTAAGAATTTTCCACAGGGACACAATTATTAAATTTTTAAGTATTCACATATTAATATACAAAAGAAGGGCGGGTCCCCAGGGAAGATTCATTCCGCTGGTTGAGAGGAATGCACATGAGAGAAACAAGGAGCAGTGATCAGCCCTGTGAGGGGGATGAAGCAACACCTGAAGGAGCAGGATCTGAGGTCCTGAGAGGCGAAAAGATAGATGTGAGCTCTTCAGGGAAACATTCCAAAGAGACTTTTTAAAAGTTTTGCTTCAGGATGCCTGATAAATTACATAAATCACAGCTCTGTATTCCTAAATACCCATATTGTTTCCACAATATGAAAGTCCCATTTTTGTTTCTTTTAGCTGTGTCAGTGTGCTGAGGTGGTACTTGGGGTGAGAGAATGGTAAGCTTCAATTTTAATGGTTACACATATTTGTTTATTTTATGTAGTTTTCATCAACTGTATTTCAGATAACGACCTTGTACTTTCCCTTCTTTGGTGTAACATTAGCACTTCTATTATTGCAAATTCAATGTAAACATAATTTTAAATAATGACAGTCTTAATAGATAAGACTGACTGAGTGTTCTCTTGATGGCTGGCATAGTGATTAAAATATTTTACAAGCATTGTCTAATTTCATCTTTACAACAATTCATTGAAGGAGGTAATTATCCCCAGTTTACAGATAAGGAAATAGAGACTTAGATTAAGTAATTTGCCCAAGACCACATACAAAGTACCTTAATTAACTATTCCCCCACTTGATTTAGGTGGTTGGCAGTTTTTCCTTATTCTTAATAAAGATGTGATAAACCTATTTGCTTTTAAAACATTTTTCCATTTATAAAGTTATTTCCTCCGATGGGTATTTTTTTTTTATAATTTCCAAGTTTGAGTTTATTTTTTATTATTGTCTTGCTGTCATAAACCTTTCCTCTTAACTTTTATATTTATTTCTTTGTGGCTGGAGAATTTGATTGATATAACATGTTTGGGGGAATATTTGTCCTTATGATCGGTCTCTATACAGTCAAGTTTTGTAAATGTGCTAAGAACACTTGAAAAGAAAGCACTCATAGATTTTTTAAAATGTGGGTTATCTGTTAACTCAGCCCCACTTTTTATGCTATTCAAGTCTTCCATGTATTATTTTTACTTTTGCTTTCTTCATATGATACCGATTCTGATTTGTCATCTCGTGTGTCAGTTATTTGCATTGATTTCTTCTTATCATTATAGAGCTTGTCTTGTTATTACATGCCTTCTAGTATATGAAGTTCATTATTGCTGCTATGCTTTTACTATGCATTGCCCTTTTTAACCTTTTAATTATCTTTTACAGATAATTTTTCTATATAATTTTGAAACTAAAATCTAGATAAGTATAGACTAGGCTTATATTCCCCGTTGGTTTTGGTTTCCACAGTTCTTTAAAACTGAAATGCCCATTAAAAAAATTTTTTTTAATTATCTCTGAGTGTTTTGGCAAGTATCTTTGAGCAGTTTAATTCCTTAAAGCATTTTGCCCCCTGAGTCTTTGTATCTAAAAATAACTACATGTTACCTTCACATCAGTATTACTTTGACCTGATTGAGAAATGTGTTAGTCTGTCCTTTTTCTTTGAAAGCTGTATATGTGTTTTTCTATTGTGTTAAAATAACACTGGTGAAGTGTGTGGTCATCTGTATTGTTACACCTTGATAGAAGTGTTTTTGGACATTAGTTTTAGCACTTGTTTTGCTAAGATACTTAGAAGATTGTTGCTGGTGTTCAGTCACCCAGTCGTGTCTGACTGTTTGCAACCCCATGGACGGTAGCACTCCAGGCCTCCCTGTCCCTCAGTATTTTTCAGAGTTTGTCCAAGTTCATGTTCATTGCATTGGTGGTGCCATCCAGCCATCTCTTTCTCTGACACCCTCTTCTTCCCTCAATCTTTCCCAGCATCAGGGACTTTTTCAGTGATCCCAGCATCAGGGACTTTTTCCCTGACTTTTTCAGGGACTTTGTCTGTTTTCATCAGATGACCGAAATACTGAAGCTTCAGCATCAATCTTTCCAGTGAATATTCAGAGTTGATCTCCCTTAAGATTGACTGATTTGATCTCCTTGCTGTCCAAGGGACTTTCAGGAGTCTTCTCCAGCACCACAGTTCAAAGGCATCAATTCTTTGGCGCTCTGCCTTCTTTATCATCCAGCTCTCACAACCATATGTGACCACTGGGAAGACCACAGCCTTGACTAGACAGACCTTTGTCAGCAGAGTAAGGTCTCTGTTTTCCAACACAATGTCTAGGTTTCTCATTGCTTTCCTGCCCAGAAGCAATGGTCTTCTGATTTCATGGCTGCAGTCACCGTCCGCAGTGATTTTGGAGTTCAAGAAGAGGAAATCTGTCACTGCTTCCACCTTTTCCCCTTCTATTTGCCATGCAGTACTGGGGCTGAATTCCATGATCTTAGTTTTTTTAATGTTTAGTCTTAAGCCAGCTCTTTCACATTCTCCCTTTGCCCTCATCAAGAGGCTCTTTAGTTCCTCTTCACTTTCTACCATTAGAGTGGTATTATCCAGGATATCTGAGGTTGTTGATGTATAATGGTATAGTAATCTGACAATTATTATACAGTTATTTTTTGCTGAAGAATGTATACACTTGGAGTCTTCTTTTTCTCCTCTGTGTCCCCACTATACCCTCCTTTTAGCATTAGGAAAATTTTGTTCTACTAAGTCACATTTTGCAACCTTATTTCTTCAAGAACCCTACTATCTAAGAGATCGCTTTTCAATGGTTCATGTCTTATCTAATATCTTCTGTTACAACATTTTCCATGGCCTTCCATCTATATGTAGAGTTTCTTACGTTTACCCTCCACCTCACTAGTTCATTTTACTATCTTTTCAAGGCTGCTATTGACTGTTGCCAGTGGTTTGTGGAGAGGGCAATGGCACCCCACTCCAGTACTCTTGCCTGGAGAATCCCATGGACAGAGGAGCCTGGTAGGCTGCAGTCCATGGGGTCACTAAGAGTCGGACATGACTGAGCGACTTCACTTTCACTTTTCACTTTCATGCATTGGAGAAAGAAATGGTAACCCATTCCAGTATTCTTGCCTGGAGAATCCCAGGGACAGAGGAGCCTGGTGGGCTGCCGTCTATGGGGTCGCACAGAGTCGGGCACGACTGAAGCAACTTAGCGGCAGCAGCAGCAGTATGATTTTGAATGTGGCTATCCTGTATTTCGGGCTTCCCAGGTAACTCAGTGGTAAAGACTCTACCTGCCAGTGCAAGAGATGTAGATTCAATCCCTGGGTCAAGAAGATCCCCTGGAAAAGGAAATGGTGACCCACTCCAGTATTCCTGCCTGGGAAATCCCATGGACAGAGGAGCCTGGCGGGCTACAGTCCATGGAATCACAAAAGAGTCAGACACAACTTAGCAACCTAACAACAAATCCTGTATTTAATTTATACATAGCCTTTACTTATCATGTCCTATTGCCTACTTACAGCCTCATCTGCTGTTAGTATACCTGCATTGTCTTTTTTGGCCTGATCAAATATATGAATAGGATTTTTTAAAATTTTTCTTCTGCTTCTTAGAACATATTTCCTTCAGTAGAAAACTTTTCTCTCTGTCTTTAGCTAATTACTTGCACCTTTCTATGTCCAGGCTTTTAATAGACCACATGTTGAATGATCTCTGTGTACTCTATCCATATTAAAAAGGATTTATGCTGGCCAAAGATTGAAGTATATTTGAACATTCCAAATGCTTGGATAAACTTAAATTTGTCAGAGACCAAAACAGAGCTCTGTAGAGACCCAGGAACCCACCCAGCCCCTAACAGACAAGCAAAGCTACTCAGTTTGGTTTGGGCTGAAAGAACTTAGGAGGTGAGCTAGGACTTCGGTGAGGAATGTCACCACTGAAGATACACCGACGTTCAGCCTTAGGGATTGTCCCCCCTCACCCCACTGCCTCTGGCTTCAGCCTCTCAAGATCAATCACTTCCATTTGCAGTGTCAAAACTGAAACTGCCCGCTTGGGCAGGCTGGAGGAAACAGAAACCAGTCTGTCCCACGCTCAGTGCTGTCTCCCTGCCCATCCTCAGGAAGGAGCGGTGATATTGCAGCCTGCCGGTTTCACAATGACTCTCTAGCAGCTCTGCTATTTCCTCTTTCCACCCTGTCCCAGTGAGTCCAGCTTACATCACTCCAGATCACAGGCATCTGTGGCAAAGAGCATCCTGCTTCCGTCCAGGCCGTAGAAATGGGCAATCTGTTGGTCTTCAGCAACCTTCTCATTTGGCTTCATGGAGGTGAATCTGGGCAGAGATCTTTCCAGTTTCTGGTATTTGGTTACTCCTTATTCTTAGTTTCTGGCACTGTTTTGGAGTCTGCTCTCTATATAGAATAAGGTTAATTCTAGTGGGACCTGGGTAGAGGGGGATCCAAAGCATCTGATCATTCATAGCTCACTTGCACTTGAAGTCCAGCTAATTGCCTTATGTGACATGGCTCTTGTAGACATAAATTGAACTCTGTCTTCCAGACTAATTTTCATATCAGTTATAAATCTTTCTCCCTATGTAGTGGCTGCATATGCCTCCCTTCTCCCCTTCTTTTCTAGCCAAGCAGTAACTCACCAAAAAGAGTTGATATTCCCTTGAATTAGGATGCTAAAGTCTAAAAACGGATGAGAACTTTATGAGACCCTTATATGTAAATATTACCAAGATTCATAAATTGACTCTAGGCACTAGAGCACAGTGAAAGTCCACATTCCTTTATTTTTCTAAATCAGATTCAGCCCTAAGCCACTCCTGTTTGCCTGTATCTGGGCTCCTCCCTATCCCCTGCCTTCCCATTTGGTGGAGGGGCCTGGACCTTGGTCCCCGGTGGTTCCCATGGTTACTGATGCTCTTCCTGCTGGGGTAGCCATGGCTGGTGCAGTGCCATCTGTCAGAGGCTGCTCTCGTGATGGGCCACACAGATGTCCCTCAACGTGTTCCTCTGCAGGCTTAGCCACACGCCGCAGCTTTCGAGGCCACAGGCTTAATGATCAGTCACCAGAGACGACCAAGTGCCAGGTCTCTGCCAGCCCCACGTGGAAGGTTTCCTAAGGAAGCTGGAGTAAGTGTTTTTGTGTATATAACTAAACAAATATTTATGGCAGGCCATGTATGGCCAAGGCACCGTGAAAAGATCTGAGGATTTAAAGGTGATTAACAGTCTCTGTTGTCAAAGGTGCATAACCTTGATGAGATGGAAACGAGACATATATAAGGCTCATTGTCAATATTGCAAAGGAAGTGAAGTGAACTCACTCAGTCGTGTCTGACTCTTCGTGACCCCATGGACTGTAGCCAACCAGGCTCCTCTGTCCATGGAATTTTCCAGGCAAGAATACTAGAGTGGGCTGCCATTTCCTTCTCCAGGAGATATTCCTGACCCAGGGACTGAACTCGGGTCTCCCACATTGTAGGCAGATGCTTTACCGTCTGAGCCACCAGGGAAGTCCCAAAGGACAATTAGATAAATACCATAGGAGACTGGATAAAAGGAGAATGTGCTAAGTGCATCTGTTTCCAAAATGGACTTGAATCTCTGCTTTGCTCCATCTCTGCCAATTCCATCCTGGTCACAGCCACCCTTTTTCCCTCTTGGAGAACATAGGAGCTTCCTAGCTGGGCCTGTGCCACTGTTCAGAATCCAACCCCATGCTCTCCACACAGCAGTCTCAGGGATACTAGTGATACTTTTTATTTAGTTTTTAAATATTTATTTATCTGTCTGTGCCAGGTCTTGGTTGCCCCATGTGGGATCTAGTTCCCCAACCAGGGATCAAACTCGGGCCCCCTGCATTGGGAGTCTTAGCCCCAGGACCACCAGAGGAGTCCCTGGTGGTACTTTTTTAAAAAGCAAATGAGAACGTGTTACTCCCCTGCTGAAAACCCTTCAGTGGCTTCTCACCGCACTGAGAATGAAATCCCAACTCCTGGCGGTGGCCTCAAAGGTCAAGTTTGATCTGAGCCCGGCCCTGTCTGCCCAGCAGCCTTCCCTCCTCCCAGTTCCCTCCACTCAAGCTTTTCCACCCGTTTCCCATCTCATGACCAGGCCCTTCTGATTGTTTAGAGAGCAGCAGGGGGGCCTCCTCCTGGAGGCCTCCCACCCATCATTTTCTCCCATAACACCTTTTGTTTCCCCTGAAGAAGTTTACCAAATGTACAATGGTATCCCCCTATTCAGGGATAGGGTGGTCCTCACCTCACCTGATGGTGAGGTCCCTGGGGCCAGCCCCACCCTGGCCTGTCTCCTGGTGTGCACCTGTGGGCCTGGCACTCACTAAGTACAGCGTCTGTTTCTTTAACCAAGACAGCCCGAGGCCTACAAAATATTTCAGTGGGTGGATCAAGGGCACAAGAAATAATGGCATAATCAACATTGTCAAAGGCCACGCCACACTGCATAGTTGTAGGCAAAAGTAGGCCGGAATGTCTCAAACATAGCACACGCTTTACTAACGGTGATTTTGAATCCTACCCTGGAATGTGTATGCATATTTTAAGCTGTTTTCAATCATTGCTTTTTTTTTAATTGAGACAGTTGTTATTAAGGGCAGTCAGTAGAAGAAGTAGTTTACTTCTAATCCTGGCCCACTTCCTCACTGACATGGAGCTTCGAAAAATGAGAGCGTGATCTGGTGTAGGTCATTACAGGGCTCTGCTGAGAAGGAGTGAATGTTTTAAAGTGTCTCTGTATTATTTGTATTCCTGAAGTTCTCTGCAGTGCTCTTTTGGTTACTTAATCTCTTTTTTTGTTTTGATCAAAACTTTGACTTGAACAAATATTGCTGATTGGAATGATGAAAGGCAATATTATCCTGGAGATATATTTTAGTGAACTTTTGATTTAAAGAAGCCCAGCCCAGCTCTGACTGTCTCTTTCCCAGGTCTGGACCTATTCTCTGTTCCAGCTGAGATGTTTATATAATGCATAAGGCTGCTCCTGCCTGACTAGGACTGGTGATTAAGAGCTCAGGATAATGAAATCTGCACAGTTGAAACTTGGCTGTTGGCTATAGTTATTATGCAACTCTTAACATTTCCCTTTTGTTTCTGCCAATAATATAAAATTCTCAGTCTTTCTTTCATAGCTAACTCTCCAAAGATGCTCAAATTTGTTCCACTAGGTTTTTTAATGACCAAGTTAAATTATTTCTTAAAGTTCAGAGTATATGCTTTTCTAAAGGACAAGAAAATTTAGTGGCTGTGCAATTGCCCTGTTCAAACTGTCAATAACAGCTGAATGGAGCTTGAAGTACAAAGGCCCCTCTATGGTCTTAGATTTCTGTCTTTAAGCAGACTGCTCATCCGGCCTTGACTGCATTAGCAAATATAACAAGAGACACGGCAAAAGTGACAGGAAGAGAGAGCATATTCTAATAATGGGGTCATGTGGAGCAATTAGGAGGTCTTAGTGAAGCATCTTAGACAAATGGTCAACCTTTCCTGGCCCATCCTCTCTAAGATCTGAATTTCTAGTGTTACAAGAAAATTGCACCCTTACCTGAATTCAAATAGTGACCCTATACTAATGTGCACCCATTTGGAACAAGAAGGACTATCTTGGGTTTTATGCACCACAGCACCCACAAATTACTCAGTTATGGAGACAAGATTCTGATAGTCATCTAGCTGTCATGTAACTGGGGACGTGAATGTGCCTGACTCTTCCTGAGAACCTGTTTGTTAAGAATAGGACACCATGTAGACCATCATCTCAAGGACTCAAGGTGAGGGGTAGAGCCACCACCACAGGAAGGAAAACACTTTGAAGAGGAGCGTAGGGCAGCTGAAGTCATGTTAGGCTGCATCTCTGTTTCTCCTGTGGTTGGCCCTGGAAGAATCACGAGTATACTGGGGACCCATGGGCCAGAGAGAGCAGACAGAGCTTTATAGAAGAGGGACATTGTATGCTCATATAGTCCAAGCACTTCAGTGTATGGCAGTGGGTGGGCCAAAAGTTTTGTTTGGGTTTTTCTATAAGATGTGATGGAAAAAATCTGAATGAACTTTTTGGCCAACCTATTAGTACCCCCAGAAACACCTGGTGGTTCATTCATTCAGTGCACAAGATGGGCACTTTGATGTTACAACCTCAAGAAAAAGATAAGAAGGTCACAAACCACCATTCAGTGATTTGCTAATATAAGAAAAAATGAGTGAAAGAGAAACAGAGTATTTGTGTTTTCGATTGCTTCTCCTAAAATCATTTATTGATACAGAGGAGAAAGAAATTTAGTCTATGGGGAGGTGGGGCAATAAGGAAAACTTTTTAGAGGAGGTAATATCTGAGTTGGGCTTCCCAGGTGGCGCTAATGGTAAAGAACCTGCCTGCCAATGCCGGAGACATAAAGAGATGTGGGTTGGATCCCTGGGTCGGGGAAGATCCCCTGGAGGAGGGCCTGGCAACCGACTCCAGGATTCTTGCCTGAAGAATCCCATGGACAGAGGAGCCTGGAGGGCTACAGTCAGTGGGGTTGCAAAGGGTTGGGCATGACTGAAGCGACTTAGCACAATATCTGAGTAAGATTTTGAGGAATGAATAGAATTCACCAGGCAGATGAGGAAGAGTAGAGGTTCAAACAATGTTTAGAATTCTGAGAGTCATTTTGTGTGGCTAAAGCGAGTTGTGTTAGTTCCCTATTGCTGCTGTAACAAATTACTGAAAGTTAAATGTCTTAAACCAATAGATTTATTATCTTACAATCCTAGAGGTCAGAGGAGTGAAATGGGTCTCACTGTGGTAAAGTCAAACTGTTCCTGCTGGAGGCTCTAGGGAAGAATCTATTTCCTCACCTGTTCCAGCTTCTGAAGATTACCTGTATTTCTTGGCTTAAGGCCCTTCCCTCTATCTTCAAAGTCATCTTCTATTTCTCTCTGATTCTGACCTTTTGCCTCCTTATTTCACCTGTGAAGGAAGCTTGTGATTACACTGGGCCTACCCAGCTAACCCAGGATAATCTCCTTATAGTAAGGTCAGCTGATTAGCAACCTTAATTCCATCTGCTACCCTGGTTCCCACATGCTATGTAACAACATATTCATAGCTCCCGGAGATGTCAACCATAGACATCTTTGATGATCCATTATTCTGCCTACTATGCATGTAGTACAGAAAGTTGAGGGTGATGGTGTAGGGAAGAGTTGCCATGATTCATCAACCCTAGGTAGAAAAGATCACCCCAGAGGGGCCTATAATTAAATATTAATTATATATATAGGGTATATATATGGGCTTTCCTGGTGGCTCAGTGGTAAAGAATTCACCTGCCAATGCAGGAGATGTGGGTTTGATCCCTGGGTCAGGGAGATCCTCTAGAGAAGGAAATGGCAACCTATTCCAGTATTCTTGCCTGGAAAATCCCATGGACAGAGGAGCCTTGCGGGCCACTGTCCAGGGGGTTGCAAAAGAGTCAGACACAACTTAGCAACTAAACAACAAACAGCTCTATGTATGTGGTGTATTTTAAATGGAGAAGTCAAGGTTCTGGAGGTCTTCCTAAAGTAGGATGTGCATGTTTCAGCTAACTATTGCTATGTAACAAACCACCCCAAAACTTGGTGGCTTACACAACAGTTTATTATTTGTTATGATTCTGTAGGTTGGCCGGGTGATTCATCAGCTGGTTTCACCCAGGTTCACTCATAAAGCGACATTCAGCTGGAAGGTTGGCTGGCCTAGAAGATCCAAGATGACCTGACATTATGTGTCCTCTGGTGATGGCCAACAGCCAAACTGCTTCGGTCTTCCTCATTGAGTTCTTATCTTCCACTGGGCAGGCCTCAAGACCTTGCTCCATCAGCATGCAGGACCTGTGGAGGCCTTGATTCCAAAACTCACACAGCATCGCATTCATCAGATTCTTTTGAGTTGGGCCAGGAAGTCACTTATTTAAGAGGTAGGGAAATAGATTCTAGCTCCTCATGGCAGTTGCTGCTGTGGCCATATTTCACACAGCACAAGCTGTAAAGATAGGGGGTTTTGCTCTGAGAGCAGAATCTCGAGATTGGAGATTTCAGAGGTAAAATGTTTCTGGATGATGACAATATCCAGCACATGGCTAAAAGCTATGCATGCCTCAAGTAGAGGGTGCTGAATATCACTGGCACTGAAGAGGTGAAGAAGCTGCGAGGCTGGGTATGGGCTGCATCATCCTGCACACACAAGACCAAGCTGCTGGCGAATGTGGAAGCGTGAGGTAAAGTCTAGCACATGACAGTGATAATGGCAGGGGCCAGACAACCAAGCAAGGCAGGATAACTCGATAGGCAGAAGATCAAGACCACACTGTTGTAAGTCAGCCTAGTGGAGGGAGGCTAGTCTGCAGAGCAGTAGCTCACTAAGTCCTTCACTTCCCAGCCTCCACAATGTCTTATTCATGTACCAGTTTTTTCTTTTAATGTTGAAATAGTTGATTTACAATATTGTGTTAGTTTTAGTTCTACAACAAAGTGATTCACTTATACATACATATATATATATACATGTATGTGTGCTTTTTCAGATTCTTTTCCATTTTAAGTTATTACAAGATACTGAATATAGTTCCCTGTGCTATACAGTAGGTCCTTGTTGTTTATCAATTCTATGTATAGTAATGTGTATCTGTTAATCCCAAACTCCTACCTTATCCCTTCCTCCCACCTTTCCCTTTGGGTACCCATAAGTTTGTTTTGTATATATGTGAGTCTGTTTCAGTTTTGTAAAGAAGTTCATTTATATCCTTTTTTTAGATTCTAGGTAGAAGTGGTATCGTGATACTTGTCCTCTCTGTCTGACTTACTTCAGTTAGTATGATGATCTCTAGGTCATGTTGCTGCAAATGGCATTATATCATTTCTTTTTGACAGCTACGTAATACTCCATTGTGAGAATATATGTGTGTGTGTGTGTGCATGCACCTGTGCACACGCTTCTTTATATCCATTTATCTGCTGATAGACACAGCTTATGTTGCTTCCATGTCTTGGCTACTGAAAACAATGCTGCTATGAACATTGGGGGTGCACATATCTTTTCAAATTAGAGTTTTCATCTTTCTGAGATATATGCCCAGAATTGGGATTGCTGGATCATATGATAACTCTGTTTTTAATTTTTTTTAAGGAAACTCCATACTGTTCTCCATAGGGATTGCACCAATTTACATTTCCACTAGTAGTGTAGGAGGGTTCATCCTCGCTAGTATTTATTATATGTAGACTTTTGATGACGGCCATTCTGACTGGTGTGAGTTGATACCTCGTTGTAGTTTTGATTTACATTTTTCTAATAGTGATGTTGAACATCTTTTCATAGGCCTTTTGGTCACCTGTATGTCTTCTTTGGAGAAGTGTCTATTTAGATATTCTGCCCATTTTTTGATTTTTTTTTAATGTATATTGAGCCGTATGAGCTATTTGTATATTTTGGAAATTTGTCCCTTGTCAATCACATCATTTGCAGATAATTTCTCTTAATCCATAGATTGTCTTTTTGGCTTATTTATGGTTTCCTTTGCTGTGCAAAAGCTTGTAAGTTAGTTTAGATCTCATTTGTTTACTTTTGTTTTTATTTCTTTTGCCTTGGGAAACTGACCTAAGAAAACATTGCTATGATTTATGTCAGAGAATGTATTGCTTATGTTTTCTTCTAGAAGTTTTATGGTGTCATGTCTTATATTTAAGTCTTTAAGCCATTTTGAGCTAATTTTAGTGTGTGGATGAGGGACTGTTCCTTTTTGTTTATTTATTTTTGGCTGCCCTAGGTCTTCACTGCTGCGTGGGCTTTCTCTAGTCACAGCGAGTGGGGGCACCTCTTAATTGTAGGGCACGAGCTTCTCACTGCAATAGCTTTTCTCGTTGCAGATCAAGGCTCTGGGATGTGCCAGCTTCGCGTGGGCTCAGTAGCTGTGGCACAGGGGCTTAGTTGCCACACAGCATGTGGAATCTTCCTAGACCAGGGATTGAACCTGTGTCCCCTGCATTGGCAGGTGGATTCTTCTTTTTATGGGGACTTTAGCAAATGTTTCGGAGAAGGCAATGGCACCCCACTCCAGTACTCTTGCCTGGAAAATCCCATGGATGGAGGAGCCTGGTGGGCTGCAGTCCATGGGGTCGCTAAGAGTCAGACATGACTGAGCGACTTCACTTTCACTTTTCACTTTCATGCATTGGAGAAGGAAATGGCAACCCACTCCAGTGTTCTTGCCTGGAGAATCCCAGGGACGGGGGAGCCTGGTGGGCTGCTGTCTATGGGGTCACACAGAGTCGGACATGACTGAAGTGACTCAGCAGCAGTAGCAGTAGCAAATGTTTTATGTTTTTAAATTTTATTTTTAAGTGGAAGATAATTGCTTTACAGTATTGTATTGGTTTCTGCCATACAACAAGGTAAATCAGTCATAAGTATACATATGTTCCCTCCCTCTTGAACATCCCTCCCACCCCCGAGCTGATCCCACTCCTCTAGGTCATCACGGAACACCAGGTTGAGCTCTCTCTGTTATACAGCAACTTCCCACTAGCTATGCGCTTTACATATGGTAGTGTATATGCCTCAGTGCTATTCTCTGAATTCATTCCACCCTCTCCTTACCCCACTGTGTCCACAAGTCTGATCTTTATGTCTGCATCTCTGTTCCTGCCCTGAAAACAGGTTCATCAATAACCATTTTTCTAGATTCATATTTATGTGTTAATATATGATATTTGTTTTTCTCTTTCTGACTTACTTCACTCTGAATAACAGGCTCTGGGTTCATCCACCTCACTAGAACTGAATCAGATTCATTCCTTTTTATGGTTGAGTAATATTCCACTGTATATACATACCACAATTTCTTTATCCATTCCTCTGTCAATGGACATCTGGGTTACTTCTATGTCCTAGCTATTGTAAATAGTGCTGGTAGATGGATTCTGAACCACTGGACCACCAGGGAAGTCCAAGGGAGTGTTCTAATTTCACTGACTTACATGTGGCTCTTCCAGCTTTCCCAACACCACTTGCCAGAGAGACTGTCTTTTGTCCATTGTATATTTTTGCCTCCTTTGTCAAAGATTGACTGTAGGTTTGAGGGTTTGTTACTGGGCTCTCTATTCTACAGAGAATAGAGCTTTTTGTGCCAGTACCACACTGCTTTAATTACTGTAGCTTTGTAGTATTATCTGAAGTCTGGGAAGGATATGCCTCCATCTTGGTTCTTTTTCCTCAATTGCTTTGGGTCTTTTGTGGCTCCATATAAGTGTTAGGATTATTTGCTCTAGTTATGTGAAAAATTTGATAGGGATTGCAATAAATCCATAGTTTGCTTTGGATGGTATGGCCATTTTAACAGTATTAATTCTTTCAATTCCAAGGCCATGGAATATCTTTCCATTTCTTTTCAGTCATCTTAAGTTTCCTTCATCAATGTTTTAGAGTTCTCAGAGTGTAAATCTTTCACCTCCTTTGTCAGGTTTATTCCTAGGTTTTGTTTTGTTGTTTTAGGGGGCTTTTTTTTTTTGGACATGATGTTAAAAGTGATTTTTTTTTTTTTTACTTTCTTTTATTTCATTGTTACTGTAAAGAAATGCAACAGATATATGTATATTAATCTTGTATCCTGCTACTTTGCTGAATTTGTTTATTAGTTCTAATAGTTTTTGTGTGGAATCTTTCCGATTTTCATATGCATGTTATCTACATATAATGACAATTTTACCTCTTCCCTTCCAATATGGACACTTCTTTCTTTCTTTCTTTTTGTTGCTGTTGTCTGATTACTATAGCTAGGACTTCCGATACCGTGTTAACTAAAAGTGGTGAGAGTTGGCATCCTTCTCCTGTTCCAAATTTTAGTGGGAAGGCTTTCAGTTTTTCACCATTGAGTATTATGTTGGCTGTGAGTTTGTCATAAATAGCTTTTATTATGTTGAGATATGTTCCCTCTATACCCACTTTCCTGAGAGTTTTTATCACGAGTGGATATTGAATTTTATCCGTTGCTTTTTCTGCATCTATTGAGATGATCTTTTGACTTATGTCTTTTCTATTGTTGATGTGATATAACATTGATTTTACATATGCTGAACCATCCTTGTGACCCGAGGATGAATCCAACTTGGTCATGTTGTAGGACCCTTTTTTGGGTTTTTTTATTCAGTTTGCTAATATTTTGTTGAGAATTTTTGCATCTGTATCCATCCAGGATATTGGCCTGTAATTTTTTGGTAGTGTCTTTGCTTCATAGAATGACTTTGGGAGTGTTCCCTCCCCTTTAGTGTTTTGGAAGAGTTTGAGATGTTTTGGTGTAAGTTCTTCTTCATATGTTTGGTAGAATTCCCTAGTGAAGCCATCCAGTCCTGGACTTTTGTTTGTAAAGAATTTTTTTTTAGTTACAGATCCTATTTCCCTTTTGGTCAGTTCAGATTTTCTGTATCTTCTTGATTCAGTTTTGGTGGGCTGTATGTTTCTATAAACTTGTCCATTTCTTCTGGGTTCTCCAGTTTGTTGGCATACTATTGTTTGTAGTAGTCTCTTATGGTTTTTTGCATTTCTGTAGTAACATGTTATTTCTCCTCTTGCATTTATTTTACCACTTACTTGTTTTAAAATAAACTTTTTTAATCGAAGGGTAATTGCTTTACATACTTTTGTTGTTTTCTGTCAAACATAAACATGAATCAGCCAGAGGTATGCATATGTCCCCTCCCTCTTGAAACAAACTTTTGACTTCAAAAAAGTATGTAAGTAGATTCTTCAGATAGCATTTTAACTATCAGCCTTCATATCCTGAAGAGTCAGTGAAAGTATGAAATCAGTTTCAAGTAGGTTTAATCTCACTCAAAACCTACTTGAAATTGATTTCATTACTGGGTTGGGAAGATCCACCAGAGAAGGGATAGGCTACCTGCTCCAGTATTCTTGGGCTTCCCTGGTGGCTCAGATGGTAAAGAATCTGCCTACAGTCCATGGGGTCGCAAAGAATTGGACAATACTGAGCAACTTTAACTTTCACTTTTTTTACAGAGCTGCCATGGTATCAGTCTCAATTCTTCCCAGCTGTTCTTTTCCTTTTGATACCTTCCTAGTCTCCTCAGATATAGATCTAAAGACAAAAGAGGCCAGCTGGATTTATGGTGGTGATATTTATTAACAATGTTAAATGAATATTTATTATTCTCTTCCCAGGTAAATAAAAATCAGAAACCAGATAGTTATTATCCTGATGGTCCTTAGAGCTCATGCAACCATAAGAGTGCTAGATACGGATAAATTTGAGCCCATAACAAGCAAAGAACGATACAATTGCATATGTTTATAATTATAATATTTGTTTATGTGTAACAGATGAATAATTGGCTTACAAGAATAGCATGAGTTTACATCTTTGACTGTGATTTCAGACTCTTAAAGTACTTTTTAGATTGCTGCTAAATAAATTTCTACCCAAGAGGAAAGATGTGGAACCTCAGATTTTGGAAATCCAGCACGCTCTTCCTGGAAATGCCCCATGTAGAGTGCGTGATCCGGGCTGAGAGGATTTCATTCCGCCTGCCTTTCACGTCCTTACATGTTGTCCCCTTGGCGCAGAGCTCAGCACCTTTTGGCAGTCACTTTGATTTTGTGCAGACTGTTAGAGATTAGAGGACCAGCGGATGTTATTATCACCTTTGACCCAGAAATTCTTTTTAGGACCGTGCATGAGATGTGTCTATAAATAAGTAATGATATTTTTGTAACCACGGCCTTAATATAAAGCCAGGAGGGCTTCTGCCCCCCTGAAAGTCATCGTCTGTAAAAGCTGTGCAGCTATTCCACCAGAGCTGCCATGATTCAAGTTATTTGGGGGACTCCTCTTTGGGGTTGCTATCAAAGAAGTTCACAAGCCAACAAGAAAACCAGTTTTAGATTTTTTGTATTGTGTCCAAATTTTTACTAAATCTAAACATTCTTCCAAATTTAATGGATTGGCTTTATTTGACTTTTATCTACCTAAAGAAAGTGAAAGTGTTGGTCGCTCAGTCACGTCCGACTCTTTGAGACTCCCCATAGACTATAGCCCACCAGGCTCCTCTTGTCCATGGAATTTTCCAGGCAAGGATACTGTTGCCACTCCCTTCTCCAGAGAATTTTCCTTACTCAGGGATCAAACCCAGGTCTCCTGCATTGCAGGCAGATTCTTTACCATCTGAGCCCATTTTATCTATCTAAAAAAGTAAAATTCACTCCAAAAAGTAAAGTTTGAATGTCATGTAGGACATTCAAAATAATAGACCTTAGGTTTCAGAGTTGTGAGTCTCCAAATGGAACCTGTTTTTTTCTGACACAGGCTATCCCATGGTAATAGCGCCAGAAGCTTGTCAAAGACTGTTATGAAGTGCTGCCGTTTTTATTCTAGAATCTAGAAATGCTGCATAAAAAGATCTTTAACCTAGCTTTCCAACTCAATTATCCTTTAGCTACCTGTGACCTCCTCTTCTCCCCTTCCCCACCTAGAACTTTTACTGCCTTCTTTTTATCAGGTCAGCTGTGCTCCATTTTGTATTTAGGGTCTTAAGTTTTCAATAAATTATCTTTAATTGCTCTACTAAAGTGTATCCTTTGTATAGGTCTTTATGAGTCTTAAGTTCATGATTTTTGCATCTAATTCTGGTCTTCCACCTGACTCACTTTTGTTGTCGTCTCTAAGTATTCATTTCAACATCATGATTATAATTTTGGAAGCATCTGTGTGTCAGGTATTACACCAGTGGCTGAGAACCTCAGTTCACCTTCTGCTCATGACATTAGGAAATCAGGGTACTGTAATTCCCACTTAACAGATGAGGAAGCGGAGGCTCAGATGATGCAGATAACTTGCCTAAAATCACATAAAATGACCAGAAAGGGGAGACAAAGGACTCAACTCCCATGCACTTAAAGCAGGATTTCCCAGCTCCCCCACTGTAGTATTTGGGGCTGAATAATCCTTTGTTGCAGGGGCCGTCCTGTGCATTGTAGGATGTTTAGCAGCATCTCTGGCCTCTGCCTACCTGAAGCCAATAGCACCTCCCTCCACCCCACTGGGATAACTAAAAATGCCTCCAGACATTGCCAGATGTTCTAGGGCCAGTATTTAGGAATCACTGGAAACATGGCAAGTCATGCTTTTGCCATGTTATACTATTAAATCAAGAACTGATAAAACCACAGAATTTTAAGGCTGAATTGTAAAGAGATTGATTTTTGGAGTCGGCACACCTGGATAATCATCAGAATTGGAGATATTTAAAGACTTTCATTTCCAACCCAAGACCTTCAAAATATCAGCATTTGCCAGCTGGGGGACAGGTATCTATTTTAAGCCTCTTCACAGTGTAGGCTCAGACCTTAACCTCACCACACATCTTTTCCTTGAATCACTCCATTCTGTTCCTGCCAAATAGTTCTCCATCCTCGGGTTTAACACCTCCTGTGATGCTGTTATCTATGTTCAGATGGTCCTAACTCTGCAAAAACACAGTTCTTCTTAACATTGTTCCTTCTACCTCTCCTTTTATACCTTTTATCTCACATTATCCAAATTATCATTTTTCTTACATCGAATGAATTAAACATATACTGAGTCCCAGTTATGTATCAGGCCCCACTCTGAGCATTTTTCTAAATTTATTTTTTATTGAAGGATAATTGCTTTACAGAATTTTGTTGTTTTCCTTCAAACGTCAACATGAATCAGCCATAGGTGTACATATATCCCCTCCCTTTTGAACCTCCCTCCCATCTCCTGCCCCATGCCACCCCTCTAGATTGATACAGAGTCCCTGTTTGAGTTTCCTGAGCCATACAGTAAATTCCTATTTTACATATGGTAATATGAGTTTCCATGTTATTCTTTCCATACATCTCACCCTCTCCTCCCCTCTCCCCATGTCCATAATTCTATTTTCTGTGTCTGTTTGTCCATTGCTGCCCGTAAATAAATTCTTCAGTACCATTTTTGTAGATTCCATATATATGCATTAGAATATGATATTTATCTTTCTAACTCACTTCACTCTGTATAATAGGTTCTAGGTTCATTCACCTCATTAGAACCGATTCAAATGTGTTCCCTTTTATCGCTGCGTAATATTCCATTGTGTATATGTTCTACAACTTCTTTATGTGGTCATCTGTTGATGGACATCTAGGTTGCTTCCATCTTCTAGCTCTTGTAAATAATGCTGCCGTGAACAATGGGATACATGTGTCTCTTCCAATTTCGGTTTGCTCAGGGTATATGCCTAGGAGTGGGATTGCTGGGTCATATGGTGATTTTATTCCTAGTTTTTTAAGGAATCTCCATCCGTCTTCCATAGTGCCTATATCAATTTACATCTGCACCAACAGTGCAAGAGTATTCCCTTTTCTCCACACCCTCTCCAGCATTTATTGTTTGTGGACTTTTTGATGATGGCCATTCTGACCGGTGTGAGGTGATATCTCATTGTATTTTGAGTTGCATTTCTCTAATAATGAGTAATGTTGAGCATCTTTTCATGTGTTTCTTAGCCATCTGTATGTCTTCTTTGGAGAAATGTCTGCTTAGGTCTTTTTCCCACTTTTTGATTAGGTCGTTTGTTTTCCTGGCATTGAGTTGTATGAGCTGCTTGTATATTTTGGAAATTAATCCTTTGTCAGTTGTTTCATTTGCTATTATTTTCTCCCATTCTGAGGGTTGTCTTCTCACCTTGCTTATAGTTTCCTTTGCTGTGCAAAAGCTTTTACATTTCATCAGGTCCCATTTGTTCACTTTTGTTTTTATTTCCGTTACTCTGGGAAGTGGGTCATAGAGGATCTTGCTTTGATTGAGCATTTTTTAAACCATGGCTGTTAAGACCATTATGAACTCATTTTTAAAAATTACCATCTAACTAGTTTTCTCAGTTTAACAACAGACTTACTCAAAAGAGCAATCACAGTACATTAAAATCTCACGTGGTTGGCCACCCATCCAGCTGATGCAGGGAAGCAGTCCACACCGCAGTTTGTGGGGGCTCCTGTTTGGGGGAAGTGGGGCTGCCAGCAGCTTTCCCTCTGCCTCTTCACCCCTCACCCAGCAACCCTCTTTAAACCTTTTTTGATGGTTTCAGAAATATTCCAAAATAGTGTGCATGCTGAGTCACTTCATTTGTGTCTGACTCTTTGAGACCATATGGACTATAGCCCACCAGACTCCTCTGTCCATGGGAATCTCCAGGCAAGAATACTGGAGCAGGTTGCCACACCCTCCTCCCGTCCCAAGGATCGGATCCGCATCTCTTGCCTCTCCTGCACTGGGCAGGAGGGTTCTTTACCACTAGCACCACCTGGGAAGCTGTCTCCAAGGTAGCCCCTCATCTTAATAAAATCATTCTCTACCATATGCTCCAGATTCTTCTCAGGAAGAAAGAATTTTTTTAAAATTCTGCTTTATAGTGCTTCTCTTAAGAAGATATTTTTAATGAATTTGATTAATAAAAATTCATGAATGAATATAAATACAATTTCAGCAAGATATCAAAATTCACACAGTTCACTCTTCTTTAAAGTCAGATAGTCCTTTCTGCTTGCACTTTGGATCCTCTTCTGAGTCACCAGGATAGTTTAGAACCTATAGGATTTTTTTTTTAATTAATTTATTTTTTATTGAAGGATAATTGCTTTATAGAATTTTGCTATTTTCTGTCAAAAAGAGATCTTGGGTCTTTGGAAGATTATAATGGACATTATTGCAAAGGCTGGTTATGCCAGAATGTGTAAGGTTAAACCCACAGGTGCCCAGTTCTTTAGGGGGTCAACATGAGTAGCTAGTGAATTTAGAATATGTGCCAGCAGCCCTGACTCGCCTGGATGGAGCTCCAGTAGTCAGATTGTGTTTAGAGAAAACCAAGGAGAAAATAACACGTTAACCGGGATAAACCGTTTGGGGTCAAAATAACAATCCGGTGTTTTTGTACTTGTGTGAGATATAAAAAGAAAAGTTGAGTTTCAGTTCGGCTTCGTAGGAACTTCCAAACTTCTGGCTTAGGCTCGGGCACCTCCATAGGAGCGCCTGGGCCAAGGGAAAACTGCCTGACCCCCTCCCATCTTTGATTGCTCTGGAGAGCCCTGATGTCTCACATGTGGTATCCACTCTCTTCTTCCAGAGTTTTATAAATGGACGCTGACATGGACTACGAAAGACCCAACGTGGAAACCATCAAGTGCGTGGTTGTGGGAGACAATGCTGTGGGGAAGACACGCTTGATCTGCGCCAGAGCATGTAATACAACGCTGACACAGTACCAGCTGCTGGCTACCCACGTCCCCACCGTGTGGGCCATTGACCAGTACCGAGTCTGCCAGGAGGTGAGATAGATGGGGTTTCTTTAGAATCCTAAGGATACATCATTGCTGTCGCCAGTCTGATTTTGATTTATTTGGGAGATATGTTTATTTATGTGATTTTTTAAAATTGAAGTCTAGTTGATTTACAGTGTTTTGTTACTTCCTGCTATAGAGCAAAGGGATTCAGTTATATATATATATATGTTGACATTTTTTATATTCTTTTCCATTATGGCTTATTGTAGGCTATAGAATATACCCAGATTTCTAAAAAGCAGAGGAAGAACTTAACTTATGAGTTCAAGACAGAACTCCCCTTTTTCATGCAGCAAGAGAAAACAAAAGGAGAAAGCTGATTTGGTGTATGGCTCTGGTATCCTGAGTGAGGGTTTTTAGGGCACATGGTTTCAGGAAGAAGAGTAGGACTTAGTTAAGTCCTGTTAGCTGGAAGGAGAAAAACTAAATGCAAGTGAATCTCGGGGGCTTTGAGGGCTGATGACCTAGGCATTCTTCCCCTGGGGAACTTCTGATTGACAGCGAATTGGTGCCCTGTCTCTTCTGTAGGTCTTGGAACGTTCCCGGGATGTCGTTGATGAAGTGAGCGTTTCTCTCAGGCTTTGGGACACTTTTGGAGATCATCACAAAGACAGGCGTTTTGCATATGGCAGGTAAGCCAAGACTAGTGCAGTTCAGTTCAACTTGAATACAATTTCCTCTCCCAAACCCATCTCTGCTTCATGAATCAACAAAAACCACATCATATGGCCTTGAAATGTGTTGGTTTCTGCACTGTGCCTTAAAAAAGAAAAAAAAAAAAAAGACATTATTTCCTGATGTCAAGAAAAGCAGTCTTCATGGCCACTTGGTTCCTCCCAGGAAATACTTTATTTAAAACAACCGGTGCTAGTTAAATTGAATGTCTGCTGGATGAGGATTCTGTTGTATGTGCCAGTCTTGGGCTGCTTTGATTATTGTTTCCCTCAGTAATACTTTATTTGCCTACTCTTAAAATGTTTTAAGTTTATTTAGCAGTTGGCCACCCCTCTTCAGAAGGTCTCTTTTGTCTTTTGATGACCATTCTACAGAGTCTGATGTTACTTGCTTTGGGCTTTGCTGTCTGAAAAGTCTGTTATCTTTATTTGAAGGTCATTTTTAAAAAGAAACAAAAATATCTCTGAAATCATTCACAAAGGTACATTTTCAAAATGAACTGAAGCATTAATGTCTATTTTTCATTAAAAGAAAATGAGGAGGAGGAAAAAGTCCACTAAAGGAAAGATAAATCTAGAAGGACAATAATATGAGTGGGGACAAGGTCACAGAACCGTAAAATATTTAGCAACTTCTCCTTGTCACCATAACTCCATCGGCATCTCCAGGACTCCAGCTGTCTTAAAGTCCCGCTCGGCGCATCTGTGAACTGTCAAAATCCAGATGAGGAAGAGATTTCCTTACCCCTTAACTCATAAGTAAAGGCATGTCTTTTTAAGTTTAGAATTTAGATCTTTTTTAACATAAAACATCATGCTACCTCACAGGATGGCATTAGTTAGATACCCCCAAACACTTGAGTTTACTCCTTGGTATTGAGATAAGCATTTCTGAAAGGACCTCTCTTTCTTCAAGCCGGTAGCTTTCATAAGCCTCTGAACTCCTACTGGCACTTACCCAAGTGGTCTGGAGTACTGAATAAACTGCTGAAAGGGTTTGCCCTACTCCCTTCAGTCATTCACACACTGAAATAATCTGCAGTTTAGGCCAGTTTATTCAAGGGGGGAAAGAAGTATATAGAAGTAAAACTTTGATTTTAATGTCCCCTTGAACAGGAACTTTTGAACTTAATATCCAGCAGAGATAATACATTTCTTCTTGAGTTTCCTAGTTTGTTTTCTCTTTGCTTTATGTGATGTTCTTGATTCTTATCTTAGTTGCCATTTGGGTTTTTTTTTTCTGTTATCTCATTATTATACACACACAAAAATAAGAATCAATGAACCTGCTTATAAGTACTATGCTGTCAGATTTTGTAATACCTGAGGTTTTAAGGAAGCATAGTTAAATGATGACTGGAAGCAAAGTAAGAATAAATACATAGATTTCAAAGGACTGTTTGTACCCCAGCTTCTAAAAAGGTATGGTGAATAAAAATGAACTTACTGAGATACTGGGTTTAGCTTCTGTAGGCAATCTCGACAGCTCAGTGGCTTATTGCCACTTGAAATTTATGTATTTGAGGTGACGAATTTTAACTTCACTCCACCATGTAAAACTGGTCTTTTGGTAATATAAGGGCTACTTCGTTACCATGTGAGGTTCCTGCTTAGGGTTGACTTAATGGCACAGTGACCTTCACAGACCTGATATCGACAAGCATCTCCACTGGGCCTCCTCCAGCTTCCTGATATATCTGGGGTCACTTTACATGTCATGCCTGTGCTTGGTCACTCCCAACAAAAATAAGCTGGTCTCTCATGTGACTCTATCAGTACACAGTGCATTGTTCTGCTCCTTTATCTAATGTTTAGTTCTATCGACTGTAACCCATCCACTGCCCTCTTTGCTGGAAACAGGACGTGCTTTCCAAGCCAAGTCTGCTTCTTTGAGCAACGCAGAGGGACTCAGGAAACCCTCCCGTGTTTCTGGCTAAGCCCCTCATGGGCCTCACTTCATGTGCATGTTTCTTCCTTGTGTATCCTCTCTCTTTTCCTATTCTCCAAGCCTCCAGGCTTCCTGCCACAGACCCTGCCACTGGTCAGGAACAGAAACCAGAGCTGTTCTGTCCTGGATTACAGAATCTCTGTGTAAACACTAAATATGTCATACCACGTTGAGGTAGCACCAGAAAATTACGTCTTATGGCCGGGTCTGGTAGTAGAAGCTTCTTTTCCTCAGTACCGGGCTCTGACCACTGCCTTTCACTGCTGTGCAAGGGCTGTTTTAATTTCTGGGTAACTTCCATTTTTAGCTCCCTATCATTTGCACAGGAGAAAAATCATAATTACAGTTTCTGACATTCCATTTGGTTTGCAGACCTGTTTTTTGACTGGTGTTTTTACTATACTTAGTGTGAATTACAAGTCGGTGGGATGTGATATATTCCTTAGACTTGGAAATGTATTTGGAACCTTTTAAAAATAACTCATTTGATTCTTAGGGTGACAGTGAGAGAAGGCAGATTCATACCAAGATGCCTTAGACCTCGCCTTTAGTCTCCTTTGCTTCTCAGCACCAAGCTGGTCAACGAGTTACCACTCCAAGCCTTCTTTGGCCTAAACAAGTTCTAGTTTGCAGAGTGGGCCCGGGTGGTGTCAGTCTGCAGACTTGAATTTGCTATTTTGCTAGTGTGGTATAACTACAACCAGAATGTCATAGCTCTTATTATGACTTAAAGGTAACTAGTCAGCTAATTTTTTTAGCCAAATACATTAATAGCTCTAATTCATCAAAGCCCTACAGTGTGTCAGTCAAAATATTAGGTGCTTTGCCAGCACTGGTTTAGTTAATCCTTCCAGGAACTCTGGGAGGCAGAGATTATCTCCAGGTCACAGTTGAGGAGGGAGTTGAATTCTTTTCTCATAACCTGCCCAATTGTGAGTTTCAAAACCAGATTCAAATTCAGCTCTGCCTGAGTTCTGGCTCCCACTCTTTCCACTGTGACAAGCTACATCGACCTCATTTTAAACAGAATGAAACTGAAATCACCACCCCCCCCCACACACACACACACGCTGAAGGACTGGGTATTCTTTTGCTTTTAATATTTTTACAATGGCTAGAATGAGAAGAGATCTCAAAAAGTCATCTGGCCGATCCCTTTTCTCCAGGAAGGGAGATCATCCATCCAAGAAAAAGGTAGTGACAGGAGTCCTTCTATTGGACGGACATGAAAGGCAGCAGAGTGGCGTCATATCCTGACCCTTACCTAACATGTTTGAAATCTTTCAAACCCTCCTTGTCTGGAGCGAATGACTCCACCTCTCTTGTAGCCTTTCTTCTTCCTACTGCCTACTTTCCACCCACTTTCAGATGAACTTTGGAAGCTCTTTCCTGGATCTTTTAAAATGTCAAGAACAAAACTGTACATGATAACCATGACTGTAATCAGCTGCTCTTTTTTGGCAAGGAAAAAAAAGGCCCTTTTTAAAGGGATATCACTCAAGAGTTTTCCCTTAGAAATATTATAAGAAGGAAGTACAGTCTTATGGACTCTGTGGGAGAGGGAGAGGGTGGGAAGATGTGGGAGAATGACATTGAAACATGTAAAATATCATGTAAGAAACGAGTTGCCAGTCCAGGTTCGATGCACGATACTGGATGCTTGGGGCTAGTGCACTGGGACGACCCAGAGGGATGGTATGGGGAGGGAGGAGGGAGGAGGGTTCAGGATGGGGAACACATGTATACCTGTGGCGGATTCATTTTGATATTTGGCAAAACTAATACAATTATGTAAAGTATAAAAAAAAAAAAAAGAAGGAAGTACTCACACTTAGGTGCCTGGCACTGAAATGTAGACAAGTAGGGTGGGCTCTGCCTTCAACAGGGTGCCTAGGCCCCCACTATAGTCACACACACATAAATAATTACCAATATTATTGTTCTCTTTCCTTGAAAACCTTCACCATTGCTGTGTCTTGGGGTCAGATAACCTTTAAACACACAAAGCTTATGGGGCTGGAGGTGGTGATAACAGCAGCTACAATTTAATCAGAGCTCCCCACAAGCCAGGTCTGTGCTCTACGTATCTTGTTGCCGTGCCATTCTTGCGGTGACCCTGTAAAGTAGGCTCATTTCACAGCTGAGCTAGCATGCACAGAAAGGGGCCAAGGTCAGAGGGGTAGGAAAGAGTGGTACTGAACTCTTCCTGGTAGTTCTGTCTGGCTCCAAAACCTGTTTCCTCTCTTTCCCCCAGGCTGTGGTGGCTGCTGACGATGACTGATGACCAACTTCACATTTATTCTCAGTCCAGTCTAATTATTGCAGTATTCTCTGTGGGCATGGAAGACCAGTGTTCACCATCTTTCCCCAGCTGTAACTAATATTCTATTGTTCCTCTTAAGTTCTTTAATATGTAGCTAATAATTTAATTCTCTTTATTACATCAATGAGTGGCTAAACAGGAGTCCTTTCATTTCCAGGAAAAACGCTACATCCAAGCACACTCTGAGAGTGAGTGGGACCCTTGAGTGCTTTGTATGGCTTGCTTTCTCCCCACAGCTGAACACAGGCATGCAGAGTCATTGTATTGCCCTTACTCCAAAGAGTCTCCAGGCATATTTTCAGTCCATTTGGAACTCATTTATTATACAGATTATTCTTACACACTGATTTTTCTCAAGTGTTTTTTTAGGCCCAGTGAGAAGTACAGTATGTGTTTTAAATGATAACATCAATCAGAGCGATGGTTTCTGTGTGTCTGTTGAGATAAGATGGCTCTAGTTTCACACTGAAGGCCAGGTAACCAGATACAGCATTAATGCATTCCATCTTGAATGCTTGGTTGAGGCCCGTTAAAAAATTCAGGACCGTGGGCGACCAGTGTTTATGTCTTTGTCTGATATTGTCTGTACTTGTGGTTAAAGGCAAGGGGAAAAGTAAGAAACGACTCATGTGCCTCGATAAAGTATTTTTGAAGTAGCTCTCATTGTCCGTGGCATATTCTAATTGCTGGGCCAGAACTAACATTCTAATGATGATTTCAGTATGGCAAACAGCCTGTTGGACCAAGAAACATATCTAGTCGAGGCGGGCCAGGGCCAGGGCAAGCGTGAGCCATGTAAGGCACTCACCTTGGGTATAAAATGTAAATAATAATAAAGGTCAGATCACTGTTAACTGATCTTCTCTTTCTGTCTCAGGCTCAGCATGGCAAATGTTACTGGTCCTGACTTTATTTAAAATTTTTGTATTTTGTTCATCATGGATTTTTTTTAACCTTAATTTTGATTTTTGGAAAAATATGGGTCATCTGGATTACTGAGGCTTGGGGCACCTCTTCAGATTTTTCACCTGATGCTAGTGCCTCACTCTTTACCCAAGTCCTGGCCCTGAAGATGGACTTTATAAATGGATAACAAAGCAGCAAAGGGAGGAAAGTTACCAGTGTGTATACTTTATAGAAGAGTCATCCAAACCACACTTCTAAATGTGTGGTCTAGAGGGATCTTGGGAAATTACTGCAGCTTGTTTCCTAAAGATATTTAGTCCTGCTGTGAAATAAAGGACTGGACTAAGACTTGCCTGGGTTATAGAAAATGGTAGAAAGACATTAGAAGAGCAGCCGGTTGGACCGAGGGCGGGGAATAGTTATTCCCTAAGAGGTTAGACCAAAGCTGCAAGTTCCTGTAGGCTTCCCTACAGTAGTAAAGAATCCACCTGCCAGTACAGGAGACACAAGAGAAGCTGGTTCTATTCCGGGGTTGGGAAGACCCCCTGGATTAGGAAATGGCTACCCGCTCCAGTATTCTTGCCTGGAAAATTCCGTGGACAGAGGAGCCTGGCAGGCTACAGTCCACGGGGTCACAGAAAATCGGGCATGAGTGAACCACTGAGCACACAGCACAGCTAGCGCTCACACTTGAGTGTGCCGAAGCCGCTGGCTATCTGATGTCAGAGATCTGGGCAGAGGTGAGTCAGCAGGTTTTAGCCAGTACCTGAATGATTAGAAGGAAGCTACGCTTTGGTAAACGCTGCCACAGAAATATCACAATGCTCTTTGCCTCAGCCAAATGGGAAGAACCTTATGAAGATTAGAGAGAGAGACTGAGTGAAAGAAACCAGGGGGAAAGAGCACACATTGTGTGTGATTCCATTGCTATAAAATTCTAGAAAATGGAGTGTAATCTGTAGTGACAAAAAATCAATCACTGGTTGCCTGGGAAAGATGGTGGAGGGAAAAATGGATTACCAAGGGACACTTTGGGGGTGACAGAAATGTTTATTTTCTTGATGGAGATGACAGAATCAGGAGTATACACCTATGTCAAAACTAATCACATTGAGTACTTTATGTATACAAAGCTTGTGTGTGCTAAGTCACTTCATTTGTGTCCGACTGTTTGTGACCCTATGGACTGTAGCCCACCGGGCTCCACTGGCCATGGGATTCTCCAAGCAGGAATCCTGGAGTTGGTTGCCATTTCCTCCTCCAGGAGATCTTCCCGACCCAGGGATCAAACTCACATCTCTTATGACTCCTGCACTGGCAGGCAGATTATTTACCATGAGCACCAACCACCTGGGAAGCCCCATCCAGAGTTTAGTGTATTTCAATTGTAGCTCAATAATTTTTTTTAGATAAAATAATTTTATGGGCAATCGAAGTAGTCTATAGTATGTGAGGAAATTTTCATGGCTGACACTATATGTTTTGATTATTTATAGAACTTAAACTTAGTTCTCCTTGAAAATATAAATTATTTGTGTCAACTTTAGCAGGGAAAAATATAAGACCAGATCCTTAATAGCTGAATATAGGAAATGGGATAGTTCTGGCACCTCCAAGCTAATGTTGTCCCCAAACCAGGCTGGACCCCTTTTCCCAGAGATAGAACCGTCAGCTGTGTGGATCGTAATCCAACCAAGAGGCCTGTGTCTTTGACTTTGATTCTGTAGCTTTTTTCTGAGAAGGTACATTTGTCCAGGTACCCTGTAATAACCGAATAAAGTCTACCACGCTCCCTGAAAGTTTTCCGTTTCTCCATCAAATAGTAACAGTTTTGTCTACCACGGTCAGTTCTTTCTGGAACCAGAGAATGGTGTGAGGCCAAGAGAAAAAGGAGAGGGTGTAGTCAGCTACCCCCTCAGAACTCTCCCTTTTTGCCAGATCTGTGAATTTATAAATTGGGTGGAGGCAGGGGAGGGGATGCCTTTTCTGAATGAGTAGTCTTAAACAGAGAATTGCATGTATTAACACTAATGTTTTTCCAACTATAGTTTGTTTCTCCTCTGGGTATCATTTCCAAGTTCTTTATAAGAATTATTTAAAAAAATAATTGTATACTTATACTTTTAATCCATTTACCCGTAGAGAAGGGCATTAAGTAAAACAATTGAAGGGGGATTATTACTGCTTTGTGCTAATCCAAAACAGAAAAATATGTTAGACTAAATGTATACAAGTAATTAAAAGATTTTAATGTAGTAGAAATATATGGATTCTGTGCTGAAGCACTGAAGCACAGGACTGTAGTGATGCCACTCCACCTGGCACACAGAAAATGTGTCTGTATCACCCCCAGCCTACTGTCCCCCACTGTCCTGCCTGCTCTGAGCTGGTACATCTTGTATTGTAACCAGAAAACAAAATATCAGAAGAGCCCAACCCAGTACTGTGCCTGGGATGAAAATGTCCTTGGGAAACAGCAGTGCCAGATGAGATAGGAACAGGGCTTGACTGATGACTGGGGTCACTTGTGTTCCAGGACCTGGAAGGATGCTGGCTGCTGCCCAAACACTGGGCACATGGCTGGGAAAAATGGTCCTTTGTGGTTGAGCCCAGGAAAACATTTGTGGACCCAAAAGATCCCACAGACTTATGAATAATGAGGCCGCTGAGATGGGTAAAGAGATGAGGAATATATGTGCTGTTCAACACATTAACGTCATGTGTTCGGCCTTCTTTTGACCTTTTTTCTATGACTACTTAATAACCGCAAGCTTGACATGTTAGGTCACATACAGCCAAGTGTGTTGCCTGCTCAATCATGGACAAAGAGAAAACAACAGTTTGTGATGTTTCTATACCGGAATCTTCCGATGAAAAAAAATGTATTTCAGCCTGCACAGTTTTCCCACATGAAATAGGTGGTAAGGAGAAAGAGACTGCCAAGTAATTCTACAGTATCTTCAGAGGACAATGCTATTACCATCTTTCAGCAATCCCATATCAATGGGCTGGTAAGCCAAAGGGAAAGATCTCTTGTTGAGAATGTCCTGCCATTCTTATTAACCACAGTATACACGATATATATTTGGTGACTTTTGAAACCATAAACCATATTTGTCTGACAATAATTGGTACCTTATAGTTTACAAACCACTTTCACAGATATTTTTCTTGGTGAATCTTAACAACAGTCATTATCAGCTACTGTTAATATTGACCATTTATCAGATTTCTAAAATTATTCCACTACTTTGATCTTTCCCCAGAACAATTACCCCCAGTCTAGAAAATACAGTTAGAAGGATAAAGTACTGAATTACCAAAAAATAAAACAAATTAGCAAAAATCTCTTGTAAATTCATCACCTTGGTTATCTTTTTATTTCAGTGCTTTTGGAGATTGGGGGACTTTGGTGTTTTTGAAAAACAAGATGGCCTATGAAATGGAGGATGTTATCTTAACCCTTAATTCTGTGAAACTAACCCAGAATTAATCCTGAAAATAACCTGCCCATTTCTTTATATTTCCTTTTTGCTTCTGGATATAATCTTAATTCCTAGAAGAGATCATTAATCCATTTTTATTCTGGCATTATGAAAGTATCCAATTAGGTGGGACAAATAGATTTTAAGATAAATTCAAATAATTTAAAAATATATATTTAGTGGATAAGCTCTGCTATAGACCAGAGATGATGATATACAGCTGCATGCGTGCTCAATCATGTCTGAGTCTTTGCGACCCTACAGACTGCAGCCCACCAGACTCCTTTGTCCATGGGATTTTCCTGGCAAGAAACTGGAGTGGGATGCCATTTCCTCCTCCAGATTATACAATAAATGTCTGAAGAAATATAATAGCTCACATATCATTTTTTTATTAAAAGTTAAACATACCCCCTAACTGACTTATCTTAGGCCTAAATTTCTTTTAGATTTTGAGTCTGTAGACACACTTGCATCTACATCCTTCAGAATCTACAAGGCTTTTTTACTTTATAAGCGGTCACTGAGGGCCGGTATTGTTACAAACACTGTGTTGTGCTCCGTGAAAGAGACAAAACAGAATCCCTAAAGATGAGACTAAGAGCAGCGGGGAAAGCCAGCAGCATAAAAAGTTTCAGTACAGGGTTAAAATGCTGAACTAAAGATGTCAGTACCAGGAACAGGGAAGAACGAATTGCTCAGAGCAGAAATTCCAGCATCATTCTCAACTCCTTTTGCTCATGTCCCATACCTGCTCCATCAGCAGGCCCCAGTGACTCGACCTTCCACACATTTAACGAACGCAGCCACCTCTTAGCACCTGTACTGCTCCCAGGACAAAGTCACCATCATCTCTCTCTGGATGATTATTTTTTTTAACTGTCCTCTCCTACTGTCTTATGCCTTCTGACAACCCACCCTTCACCACTATTTAGGAGTTATTACAGCAGTAGGGTGATCCTGTTAAAACATACATTTTTTTCATTCAACTCAAAAGCCCCTAATCATCTATGAGTTCACTCAGAGTAACAGCCATACACCCATGAGGCCCTCCATATTTCAGACAGCATGGCCTCTGCTTAGCTCTTGCTGTTTCCCCCTCACCTTCAGGGAAACACCACAGGAATGCTGCTGCCTCAGGACCTTTGCCTTAGATGTTTTCTCTTCCACAGTGTTCTTCCCCCAAGATATCAACATGTCAGCTCCTTCACTTCCTTCAGGTCTTTACTGAGATATCACCTTTTCAGTAGGGCCTCCATGGCCACCGCCTTTGAACAGCAACTTCTGCTTTCCAGTATTTCTGTCCCCAGTACCCTGCCCCACTTTCCTGCATAGCCCTGTCACTATCTACCATACTAAACATTCTGCCTATATTTCTTGCTTATTGCCTCTGTTCTCTGGTAGAATATAAGCGTGACACAGATAAGCATACTGAGGACAGTGATTTGTGTCTTTAACTAATTGCTGTGTCCCCAGTGTCTGGAAGAGCACCTGCCATGTAGTAGGATATCAATTAATATTTCTGGGTGAAATGATTGAATGATTGCTTATTGATACTGCACAAGTGACTTGGCAGGTCCTGTACTTTTATCATTTTAGAGAGGCCTGGGGCGAGGCCTAGGTAAAAGTGGTGGGATGATCTTGCTAGTTTACAGTTTGGATTCAGAAGCATCAAGGAGTTTAATCCAAGAGCCCTGCCATCTGGCAGTCTGGCTGACAGGTAGGCGCCATTAGGGGGGCAGCTAGCCTTGCTCTTAGGAGAAAACGTCCACCTTCATGAAGGAAGGCAGCTCCTCAGTCATGCAGGTTCAGAGCAAGCCAGAGAGAAATGAGAATGAGGAGAAGTAGGCAGGGAATGTATTCCTACAATTGCACCTTCTCCTTTAAGGAAGCCTTTTCTGCATCAGTGTTTCCTGCTTTCATTGACCAGGAGGTAAATGAGCTTGCTTACGCTGCTTCTTTTAATCACTTACTTGTGCTTCACACGGCTTCATATGCATTCAGCTTTTTCTGATCATTGTGTGAGGTGTAAGAATGCAGACGGTCTCTAACTTACAATTTTTCTGTTTTATGATGGTGCAAAAGTAATACACATTCAGTAGAAAGCATACTTTGAATTCTGATCTTTTCCCCAGGTTGGCTATATCCAAGTACTAGCCCTGCTCCCAGTCAGCCACAGTCAACAGGGTAAACAATTGATACATTTACAACCATTCTGTACCCAGACAAGCATTCTTCACATTCAGCACAGTATTCAGTATACAGTATTCGGCCTTTTTGTTCATTGATGTTGCCCAGCTGTACGCTAATGTAAGTGTTCTGAGCATGTTTAGGGTAGGCTCAATGAAGCTGTGATGTTTGGTAGGTTAGGTTTATTAAATACATTTTTGATTTATGATATTTTCAATTTACGATGGATTTATCAGGACATAACCCCATCATAAGTCATAGAAGATATTTGTACACTAAAGGAAGCATAGATTGAAAAATGGGATATCAAATTTAAAAAAATAGTTGGTTACAGTGAATGATAACACAGGCTTTTATATGACCGGGTCATTGGCTTCTGTAATTTTTGCACTATAATGGCAGAACCAACCATTTTTAAGATTGGGTATTATCTATCTTAGGATTTGGTGGCATTGGTGGGATGTTGGTATGGCTTTCCTACACTTAAGAGGGTGCATTGCTTTAGTCCCATTTTTGGAGGGTGGGGGAAGACTGATTTAAAATACTTGCTTCCTACTAAACATACAATTACGAGCTTGGGAGAAATAGTTGCGCATGCTAATCACTCCCAAATCTGAATATATTTCAGGGTGTTTTCAGTTTTCCCCACATAACATCTGTACTTAAGAAGCCTCACTGCTATTGGTAAAGTATTGACTTGATTTCTCTGCTCACATCCAGGGCGCTGCATGTTTCTGCCCTGCTTTCCTCAGACCCCCTGCCAGGCGCTCCCCTACAGGCCTCTCCATTTTCCATGAGTATGAGTTTACACAGCCATTCATCTCCAGGTGCTTATGTTCACCATCACTGACAACTCCCTCCACATCTCATACACACCGGGCTGCTCCCCTACTAAAACTTTCCAAAGCCACGTGTCACACATTCCTTTTTTCTGCCATGCTCCCAGCTGTTTTGTGATGTTTTGATCTGTCTGTTTGCACAGCGCTGTCAGACTATATGCATGAAAGGTGTATTGTTGACATGAATGGTTTTGAAAACGTTTCTGTAAAGAGCCTACCTCGGTTACTGGGGAGGGAGGAGGAGGTCAGGGACATCTACTTGAGTCTTTGCCAGAAGAAGACTTGTGTATGTTAACAAACAAACCCATTGAAATGTGATCATGATCTCTACCAATAAAGGATATGGGAGTCTCTACTTAAAAAAGAAATAATAATAGGCAATAGTGACTAAAGATATGGAATCCTACCATAGAAGAAGTATAAAAGTATATGTTAAGAAGGATATACTTCCAAGAAGATTCAGGTAAACAGGATTGTTAGCTTATTCTTGGTCACCAAATGTAAGAGTCTTAGCAAGAGACCAAACCAGAACTGGCACCCTGGGAAGAGGCCAGTTGGATGGGAGCCTATGGATGTCCTGCTCACAGCTATCTGGAGGACTGGATGGAGTCTACTGTCCTTCACGTTGCCCATGCTGGCCTGGATAATTTAGCAATTTTTTTTTTTTTTTCACTTAAGCAGATAAGAAAACCCAAGGCCCACAGCTCTTTAGCTGGACAGTGGTGACAAAGCAGAGAAGACAAGCTAAGAAGATAGAAAGTACTTTTGTGATAGTAGAGAACATGGACAATTCATTCCTAATAGAAAATATTTGATATTATTATCTCTCTCCTTTTTGACCACTTCTTCAAAGGGTGAATTGCGTTTCTGTTTGCTTCCCTGATCTTTTTCCACTAAGTTTCCTATATTTGAATCTAGATGATAACAACTGGCCAGGAGAATGGGTGGCATTTCAAATGTGTTTAAAGTCCATCTTGAAAGAGAAAAAATATGTACACACACACACACACACACACACATTATTACCCTAAAAGGAAAATCCACCTTATATTTAATAGCAATCTATTTTTTAAAGACAATGTAAAAAATTTCACTCTATGCCCATAGCAATATACAATAAATAATATAATAATATAGTGCATTTTTTAAAAGTCTGTATTGGCCCAAGATATGTGGGTAAGTTGCATTTTTTCAGATTTTTTTTCTTTAATCCTCCAACAAAGATTGGCCCCAACTTTGCATACATTCCTTAAGTTATCCAAATATCTTTGCCAATCTTTTGCATGCTATCTTTGTCCAGTGTTCTCCTTGAAAGATAGCAAAAAAAATAATGGGTTTTTTTTTGTTGTTGTTTGTTTTTTATTACTTTTTCTTATAGAAGAAGAACTGCTACAATTGACAGCTTTATCAGCTCAAGCATTTGGGGGATGACTAGGTCTCTCTCTGGTCTCCTCCCTACCTCCCACAGCTCCATTAAACTGTAGATCTGCAATTGTTTCAACACATATTGATGAATTTACTTCAGATTGTTTCACAGGCATTATTTGATGTGTCAGTACCCTAGAGAAACTTTTATACCGACATTCCCCTTAGAAACAATAAATCACAGTTTTCTCAAAAAAATAAATAAATAAACATTCACAGGCAAGCAACCAAGACCATACACTTAGATCCTTTGTAATCTTGACTTTCTTTAAAAGAATAAGACCACTTAGCTCAGTCAAAAAAAAAAAAAAATCCAAACCTCTTCCTACTCTTCTCAGTATTCAAATTCTGGAGCTTGAGTTTTGTCTCCTGTGTTCTTTTGCCTCAGCATTCTCGAATTCTTATTCTTTCTACTCCAAATAGCTGTAAGACTCCATTTAAATCCTATCAGATTCTTTTTACAGCTGAAATAGGAACCCTGAGGTCATTTCTAGGCCAACTCTGCTGCCTAATATGTACGAATGTCCTCATCATACCTCCCCCTCCCAACTATTTTTTAAAATTCAACTCAATTATTTTAAACACAACTCTTCAAAGATAAAAAAAAAAAAAATGTAACAGAGCCATGGAAGCAGAAATGCTAGAACTTGCCTTTTTCTTTTTATCTCTCACAGGAATGGCATTTTTAAACACAAACTCATGTCAGACATTGAATAGTCTCTACCCAGGAATGAATGTTTTGATTAAAAGTTACTTAATATCTCTAGCTCCTTGGAATTCTGCCTAAAGCTGGAGATATTCTTAGCTGCAGGTTTTGTGTCTTCTTCGACTAGATAGAAAAATGGCTCAATACCTAGAGGGAATAAATGGCATTCTCAAAATAGTTACTTGGTTGTATAGATGTTTATATCATAGAGGATACTGATGTGTTGAAATTTAGGAATTAGAAAAGAATGCTGGGGGAGGAGGAATGTGTCAGTGCAGCATCTTTCTACAGCCCTGTCCCTACATCCATTGATCCTTAGGCTTTTGCTTAAAATCAGCTTTAGGACACTGCATTTATACAGCAGGACTTAACACTAAGATTCTGTATAATCTGTATGTCATGTTTCTTAACTTGAATTGGTATTTAAATCAAGAAGGGTTAAAGACATTTAAGCAGGTTGGTAGATCAAATATGATTTAATTTTTTATCTGCTTCCAATGTAAAATCATGGGGACAGATCCTCATAGCATCTAAATGTCCATTTAAAAATTTTTTTTAGAAGACGGATAACTTCATTTCAAGGATGCAAATAGAATTTTGACTCAATAAGTTATTTTCGCTTCAGAGGTAGTATTGCTCTCAGCACAACCTCTTCTCTTTAACCATCATCCTTTTGAAGCAAAATATTTACAGAGCATTGAATTATTTTTCCAGCTTTCCAACAGCATTTCATGCACTGAGATATTGATGTGACACAGTTAGAAATTGGGCCCTCCGGACCTGTATTGTGCAATGGCATTGTGCTGTTCTCATCGGGAGATTCCATTTTTTCCAACCCCCAGGGTCCTGTCTGTACTTGTTTACAGGTCATCTGGATAGCAGCTAGTATTTGTTCAATGGCATGAGTGTTAGCACGGTAACCTTGGCAACCGAGCTAGCTCTGATTTCAAAACCGCACATGCTGTATCATAAAATTAGATAACAGAATTGACATTTTGCTACATGTCTGTCATATAAATTAAGCTCTGAGAATGATTTCCTTTATAGCAGTGTGCCTTAATATGGAAATAGAAGGTACGAATTAGAACAATTTTATTACACATATATATATATACTATTCCACATTTATGCGCTGGATATAGTTCTTCAATTCTTTCTTTATGATTTTGAACCTCAGATATTACCATATTACTCTCACTGTGCTGGAATTCTTGGTGGCTTCATTTTATGATTGGGATGAAGCTTATAGCAGAGCTGTATCCGATATCCTATAGAAATAGTATTATGAATAATAGAAGACTCTGCTCCTAAAAAAATGTAAAATTCAAAGCGTTCTTGACTTTACTGGATACTGTTATTTATGCTGATTACAAGTAAGACTGTGCACAGAATATTCTACTAACTAAATCAGAATCCCAAAGACAAGACATGCTTCCCTTTCATTTATATAGTTATGCATATTTTTACACACATTATATTTTCCAGTGCCCAAGAATCTTTGATAAGATCTTTATTTCAAGGACATTTTAAACATGCAGATTAATACACTTCATCTGCTTTGCGTCCTAGGTCCTCCTTTATAATTTGTAAATATTTTAATGTCAGGATTTTTCTATTTGTTGTGGTCTGGTGCAGTTTTTCTTGGATATAAATTTAAAGACTCAACTTGTGAATTACATTTAATATAAGCACCCTGCAGTTTGCTGCATTGCAAATGATTATTTTTAGAAATTTTATGGTTGCCTGGATATATATATTTGTCTTCATTGATATGTAGGGAGAAAAGCTCATTAATGATTTAAAAAGAAGGTGTTTTGATTCATCAACTTCATTCTTCTCATTACATAAATAATAAAGGCAATAAATTAACATCTAATAAAGTTGTAAGTTTATTTCTGAATATAACTGCAAAACAGTCTTGAATCCTTGGGTATAACTTTTTCTATCCTTTATATTTTTCTGCCTCCATGTTTTCAATGTCATCATTCTGCATATCTTAACCTAGAAAGATGGTTTATAATTCTTATTAAAGATACCTTCTAGCAGTTATCTATCAAACACCATAATTGAACAACTGTTCTGTAAAACAGTTCTTTGGCTTCTAGAATGGTAAGTTATTATATAAAACATGGAAGATTTATGTCACAACTGACTACAAAACAATGTTCCTTTTTCCATATACCTGCTATATGTCATATATAACATTTGATAAATCTGCTTCCAACATTTTCTCATCTTATTAGCCATCCATCTAACTCTGGCTAGTTTTTTGTTAAATACTACCTTCTTACCTTATACCTAGCAAAAAGTGGAAATTCCTGCAAATTCAGGACTTTTTCTTTTCAGAAACAGATTAAGTGGTTGCGCTCTCTACATTTGTGCTTGAGGGTGAAGAAGGGCAGAAATCCTTCTGTGTATTTGCCGACCCTGTACAGCAAATACCTGTTACATTTTCTGCAATGTTTAAACTGTTCGCTTTATTTCATTGAGTCATCATCACCTTTCTGTTTACACTGGTAAATGGTAGTTTTTATTATTTTCTTTTATCTTGAAACTATTTCTTGTGATGAACAGAAATAGTTCAGCATGTGGTGGTTCCAGGACTGAGTCCAGTTTGGGTAACCATCTATCCTGTGAAATAACTTCATCCAGAACTTTTCAGTGCCTAGGCCTCCTGCAGTGCAACATGGACATGAACTCAGGCTGTGTGGGTGCTGGAATGTGGGGGCTTAATGGGCTGTTTGCATGACTCCGAGATGTATTTTAATATCTGGTCTTTTTTTTTAATTGTGAAATGATATGGCATTCGATGGATGGGGAAGGGGAGGAATCCTGATGATAAAAGAGAAAATAAAAGTGAAAAAGCAATACAGCTTCTTTTGTGATTTCCTTCTAGGTCCGATGTTGTGGTCCTCTGTTTTTCGATCGCTAATCCCAATTCCCTAAATCATGTGAAAACCATGTGGTATCAAGAAATCAAGCACTTTTGCCCTCGCACACCTGTTGTTCTAGTTGGCTGCCAGCTAGATCTCCGCTATGCTGATCTTGAAGCTGTTAATAGAGCCAGACGCCCTTTAGCAAGGTAAGCCAAGGGACTCAGTGTGCCAGTTAAATTAAAATTTAGAGGTAGCAGATGTCTTTGTAGCCTTGGGTTCTGTTCTTTAGTGGCTCCAAGATCCCATCAATCAGTCTGAATACTTTAAGTTAGCTTGTTAATCATGAGGAAGAGATATATCCTGACCCCTCTCGTGTTCACCATTACTTCTTTTAAAAAAATTTTTATATATTTTTTAATTGTTGGAAAATTGCTTTACAGTTTTGTGTTGGTTTCTGCCATACAGCAACACAAATGAATCGTGTGTGTGTGTGTGTGTGTGTGTTTATTCCTTCCCTCCTGATCCTCCCTCCCCTTCCCACATCCCACCCCTCTAGGTCATCACCGAGTGCCAGGCTGGGCTTCCTGTGTTATTTAGCAACTTCCCATTATCTATTTTACACATGATAGTGTATATATGTCAGTGCTACTTTCTCAATTCATCCTGCCTTCACATTCTCCGGCTGTGTCCAAAAGTCTGTTCTCTACTAGGTTCCTCAGTACTAATTTTATAGGTTCCATATACGTACGCATTACTATACAATACTTGTTTTTCTCTTTCTGACTTAATTCACTCTGTATAAGAGGCTCCAGGGTTATCTACCTCACTACAACTGACTCAAATATGTTCCTTTTATGGCTGAGTAATATTCCATTGTTTAGATATACACCAACTTCTTTATCCATTCATATGGAGATAGACATCTAGGTTGTTTTCATGTCCTGGCTGCAAATAAAGCAACTGACAAAGGGTTAATCTCCAAAATCTATCAGCAGTTCATACAACTCAATATCAGCAAAACAAATAACCCAATCAAAACATGGGCAGAAGACATAATAAACAGACATTTCTCCAAAGAACACATCACTTCAGTTCAGTCTCTCAGTCGTGTCAAACTCTGTGACCCCATGAACTGCAGCACACCAGGCCTCCCTGTCTATCACCAACTCCCAGTTTACCCAAGCTCATGACCATTGAGTCGGTGATACCATCCAACCATCTCATCCCCTGTCATCCCCTTCTCCTCCCACCTTCAATCTTTCCCAGCATCAGAGTCTTTTCAAATGAATCAGCTTTTTGTATCAGGTGGCCAAAATATTACAGTTTCAGCTTCAGCATCAGTCCTTCCAATGAATATTCAGGACTGATTTCCTTTAGGATGGACTGGTTGGATCTCCTTGCAGTCCAAGGGACTCTCAAGAGTCTTCTCCAACACCACAGTTCAAAAGCATCAATTCTTCTGCACTCAGCTTTCTGTATAGTCCAACTCTCACATCCATACATGACCACTGGAAAAACCATAGCTTTGACTAAACAGACCTTTGTTGGCAAAGTAATGTCTCTGCTTTTTAATATGCTGTCTAGGTTGGTCATAACTTTCCTTCCAAGGAGTAAGTGTCTTTTAATTTCATGGCTGCAGTCACCATCTGCAGTGATTTTGGAGTCCAAAAAAATAAAGTCTGACACTGTTTCCCCATCTATTTGCCATGATCTTACTTTTCTGAATGTTGAGTTTTAAGCCAACTTTTCCACTCTCCTCTTTCACTTTCATCAAGAGGCTCTTTAGTTCTGCTTCACTTTCTGCCATAATGATGATATGATCTGCATATCTGAGGTTATTGATATTTCTCCCAGCAATCTTGATTCCAGCTTGTGCTTCATCTAGCCCAGCGTTTCTCATGATGTACTCTGCATAGAAGTTAAATAAGCAAGGTGACAATATACAGCCTTAACGTACTCCTTTTCCTATTTGGAACCAGTCTGTTGTTCCATGTCCAGTTCTAACTGTTGCTTCCTCACCTACATACAAATGAAAGAACACATACAGGTGGCCAATAAACACATGAAAAGATGCTCAATATTGCTCATTATTTGAGAAATGCAAATCAAAACTACAATGAGGTATCACCTCACACCAGTCAGAATGGTCATCCAAAAAAAAAAAAATCTATAAACAATAAATGCTGGAGAGGATGTGAAGAAAAGGGAACCCACCTGCACTGTTGGTGGGAATGTAAACTGACAAAGCCATTACAGAAAACAGTATGGAGATTCCTTTAAAAAGTAGGAATAAATCATCTGACCCAGAAATCCCCCTTGGGCATATACTCTGGGAAAACCACAATTCTAAAAGACACGTGTACCCCAATGTTCCTTTCACCATCACCTCTTAGTCAGGAACCCATTTTTGTAAAATGGTTGGCCAGAGCTTGAAGTGAGTTCTCTAATTATGATAGGGTGTATAAAAGTGCTTTGGGGCCTTCCCTGGTAGTCCAGTGGTCAAGACTCAGCTCCCAATGCAAGGGGGGCTGGTTTGATTCCTGGTTGGGGAACTAAGATCCTGCATATTGGCAAGTAGCGCAAAAAAAGTAAGTAAGCACTTTGAACTTGGTAAAGTGTTAAACTGTTAGTTACTCATAATAATGTCTTTCTGGAAATTAAGATTTATAATAAAAGTAGGTGAAATTCATGTCTGGATAGTCATGTATGGATGTGAGAGTTGGACTATACAGAAAGCTGAGTGCGGAAGAATTGATGCTTTTGAACTGTGGTGTTGGAGAAGACTCTTGAGAGTCCCTTGGACTGCAAGGAGATCCAGCCAGTCCATCCTAAAGGAGATCAGTCCTGAATATACACTGGAAGGACTGATGCTGAAGCTGAAACTCCAATACTTTGGCCACCTGATGCAAAGAGCTGATTCATTTGAAAAGACCCTGATGCTGGGAAAGATTGAAGGTGGGAGGAGAAGGGGAAGACAGAGGATGAGATGGTTGGATGGCATCACCGACTCAATGGACATGAGTTTGAGTAAGCTCCGGGAGTTTGTGACAGAGAGGGAAGCCTGGTGTGCTGAGTCCATGGGGTCGCAAAGAATCGGACACAACTGAGTGACTGAACTGAACTGAAGTGAAATTCAGAGCCATCATCTATGATTCTTGGCCCCATGAACATCAAGTTCATGCAAATACTCATATCCAAGTATTTTTAACCTTCTCATCTTCCTCCATCCAACTTCTTAGAGTATTTCATTCCTGAGGTGGCCGTGTCCAGTTTTTAAAGATTACATAGACCTATGGTTAAAAACAATACTGCTTTTTAAATGGCTCTCTGGTGGTGTTAGTTTGAGTGTCACACATTTAAAATACAGCTTGAAGAAGGATTTGTTTCCATCTATATAAAATGTGGATACCAATCTTGGGAGGAATGAATTTTTTTAAAACATGTACTCCTTCAATATTCGTTTAAAAAATAATTGTATATGTGTTTTATTCTTAACTCTGTTTTTTGCTGGTAAACATAGGTTTTCCCAAAATGTTGATATTACTGCCTTCCTTCCAGGTAGTAGGTACTTTGCCTTAATAAGCTTATTATAAAATTTTATACAGACATAAGTTTTTATGCTCTCACAGCAAAAGCAAATGGTACTTTGTCAAGATAATTTCTGATGTTCTAGTTACATCTTGGATAAATGTCCTGAAAACATTTCATGTTCCTTCTATTCTTAAATACATGGACTAGGAACTGCATATTATAAGCCACGCAGAGGGAAAGAGGCCTCCTGGCAAATGAGAGACTAGCCCCGGGCCTCAGAACTTTCTGTGTCAAAGGTTAGGATACTTAGGCCTCACACCCTGCATGTGTGGAGGCCTGAAGGAGAGTTACAGAGAGCTCCAGGGCACAGTCCTTTCCATAGACAATTCTGAGGTTTCATGAAGGACGTGGTATCTGAGCTAAGTCTTAAAGAGATTCATCAATTAGTAATCCACCAAAAGCCCATAGGAGCAAAGCTTGAAGTTAACCCTTCTTTACTTCCACCTCTGCAACTCTGTGCAGTTTTCCCTCATTTCCATCTAGAGCCTCAAATCCAAATTCTATCCAGTATTACCTTATTTCTCCTAAGACCTGTCCCTGTTACACAAACATCACCCTTGGTCCTGTACACCAGATATTTTATTAAGGAAGATCATCTCCTAAGAGTGCATCTCAGAATCAAGTATGTGTTTGTGAACAATGTAATGACAGATCCTATCTTGCCTGCGTTCTGGAATTCATCTGTGTCTTGATCATGGTTATACCGTAATTACAGCACTGTTCTGCCTGCCAATAATGATTCCAGAAGCTTGGCTTCTTGGGGGCTGATTAGACTGTAAATGGGCCTTGTGTGCCAGTCTAAAGGGTTTAGACTTTATTCCCTGGGCTCTATGGAACCAGAGGAAAATTTTTTTTTAAAGAATTGCAGCTAAGTCATACTTGTAGTACATAAGGAATTTTTGTGTAACAGTGAATGCTATGAGCTAAAATGTGGAAAAATTCTGAAGAAAGATGAGTTAAGAGCCTAATGTACTAATCCAGGCAAAAGATGATCGCCTGATTGAAGAGGGGAAGAGAAAGGGTGAGATATGAAAGAAGGTTCACAAAACTAATAGAGGAGACTTAGGTGAGCTGTTGGACATGGATCATTTAGCCTAGAACTAGGGAGTTCTGGACTCTGACTGCTGAGTAAAGCGCTCTCAGTGACTTTAAAATGTGACCTTAAGACATTTCCCAAGTGGAAAGGACCTTTAAACTTTCTGCCTGTTTCTTCAGGATACAGAACGAAAACAGCATCCATAGGGATACTAGGAGGCCCAAGTGAGAAAATGAACATGGATTCCTTTTTAAGTTATAAAGCAAAATGTAAGCATAAGGGGAAAATGATGAAAATAATGCTGATTGTGGCAATAATGATGGTTATCAGCTAACACTGATCAAGCACTCACTGTGGAATAGGTACTATGCTGGGCTAATTATCTCATTTAAACCTTTCAGTCATCCTTTAAGATGCAAGTACTTACTGTTATTCTTCCCATTTTACAGATGGGAAAACTGAGAAAAACGTTAAGTAACGTACCCAGGAACAAACAGCTAGTGAAATGGGTGATGCTTGAGTTATTGTTGTTACTACTGAAAGCATTTTTTCCCCTGCCGTCATAAGTCCTTTATATTTCAAAGATTTGAGGTTGGTCATAGATTTTTCAAGAGTCTAGTAAAAAAAGTCTGAATAGGATTTAAAATAGGTGCTTAGATAGGCCCTGATTACTATTTTTTTCCTGAAATAAGACGGATTCTAATGTTAAAAATATTCTATTTCAGGCCCATAAAGAGAGGGGATATTCTGCCCCCAGAAAAAGGCCGAGAGGTTGCAAAGGAACTGGGTATACCCTACTATGAAACAAGTGTGTTTGACCAGTTTGGCATCAAAGACGTGTTTGACAACGCAATCCGAGCGGCGCTCATTTCGCGACGGCACTTGCAGTTCTGGAAATCCCACCTGAAGAAAGTCCAGAAACCTTTACTTCAGGCACCATTCCTACCTCCAAAAGCCCCCCCACCGGTCATCAAAGTTCCAGAATGTCCCTCCACGGGGACGAACGAAGCTGCCTGTTTACTGGACAATCCTCTGTGTGCTGACGTCCTCTTCATCCTCCAGGACCAGGAGCAGATCTTTGCACACCGAATTTACCTCGCTACCTCCTCTTCCAAGTTTTATGATCTTTTTTTAATGGAATGTGAAGAAACCCCCCACTGGAGTGAAGGAGCTTGTGAGAGAGAGAAGCAAAGCAGGGATTCCCAGGAGTGGGCACAGAGTCTTGACCCAGATGAGGAAAGGGAAGAGGGCACCCCAAGGACGCCTCAGGCTGATCAGTGGACCCCCTCGAGCCAGAACCTGTCCCAACAGGAGACCCTGGGGCTGGACGCCGAGGACCTGGTGGCAGAGACACAGACCCTGTCGGGCTGGAGCAAGGGGTTCATCGGCATGCACAAGGAGATGCAGGTCAACCCCGTCTCAAAGCGGCTGGGCCCCGTGACCGTGGTCAGGATGGACGCGTCCGTCCAGCCAGGCCCTTTCCGGACCCTGCTCCAGTTTCTCTACACGGGGCAACTGGATGAAAAGGAAAAAGATCTGGTGGGCCTGGCTCAGATCGCAGAGGTCCTGGAGATGTTTGATTTGCGGATGATGGTGGAAAACATCATGAACAAGGAAGCCTTCATGAACCAGGAGATTACGAAAGCGTTTCATGTCCGGAAAGCCAATAGGATAAAAGAGTGTCTCAGCAAGGGGACATTCTCAGGTGAGCGGGTCCATTGGCAAAGCCATCAGGACCTTTGGTTGTGTTTTATCAAACATTAGCCAGACATGAGGAGGGGGAGATAACGATCGCTGACTCGTGCAAGTACTTTTCTCCCGATGTACCTAAAGTATATGTATTCGCCTATTTCATTCTCATCACACTTAAAGGTAAAATATGATGATCTCCATTTTGCAGATGGGGAAACTGAGGGGCAGGGAGGTTAGGTAGCTGGCCTATGGTTTATACCAGCAGTCAGTGGTGGAGCCAGGATTTGAATGCAAGCTACCTCCTAGAGCCCCATGGTGTCATAGTGCTTCTCAAAGGTAGGTCAAGCTACCCCTGAGCCTGAGCCAGTCAGCTCAGTACTCATAGTTGCCCTTCAGGATTCCTTCCCTGATATTTTCTACTCACCATTTAGCATGCACCCATGACAAAAATCAGCAGCCTTTGATCCCAGGGTCGCTGAAAGCCTTGAGGCCATTTTGGTGACCCTCTGGAAAGGGTCCCATCTGGAAAGCCTCATCAGTTTCTCTCCCTTCTCCTTTGGGTTCTCACCATCCTGTGCCCTGCTTGTCTGGATGTTTTTTGTCCCTTTGTTGTCTTTGATAACTGCGCCAAGGGTTGCCCAAGCATCCTGATAACTTGTATCTAAGATGAGTGACTGGTCCATGCTTATGCTATCTCATAGGCTTGTGCTATTTTTGTTCTGTAATTGTCCTCTCTGTGTATGTTTCATTGTAAAAATTTGACTTCTTGACTTCCATTATTATATAGATATTTCTGTTTTTGTTTTCATCTTTCATAATTCCTGCCATAGAAATATGCATTTAATAACTGGTCACTGAATCTATTAATTAATTTTAAAACTTTGAGTAATATTTACTCCAAACATTGACGATCATGGTAGAGAGAGAGTCTTGAAAGTTAATGAAAAGAAATGTTACAAAGATTTACCTGCAGTAAATGAAACAATGGACCTTAAGTGAAATTGATGAAATCTCCTTTTCCTTACTAGAGAGGATTTGTAACCAAACACAGAGTGGGAGCCTCAACTGGATTCTTTTTATTAAAAAAAAAAAAAAAAAAAACTATAAAATACAGTTGGGGGTAATTAGAAAAAATTGGACATGAACTAGATAATGGATGATATTAAAGAATTATTGCTGATTTTCTTAAGAGTTATAATGGTATGGTTATCTAGGAGAATCTTATTTTTAGAAAATTCTTGGCAAAGTAGTTAGGAGTGCATTCAGTTCAGTCGCTCAGTCATGTCCAACTCTTTGTGATCCCATGAACCTCAGCACACCAGGCCTCCCTGTCCATCACCAACTCCCGGAGTTTACTCAAACCCATGTCCATTGAGTCAGTGATGCCATCCAACCATCTCATCCTCTGTCATCCCCTTCTTCTCCCACCTTCAGTCTTTCCCAGAATCAGGGTCTTTTCCAGTGAGTCAGTTCTTCGCATCAGGTGGCCAAGTATTGGAGTTTCAGCTTCAGCATCAGTCCTTCCGATGAATATTCAGGACTGATTTCCTTTAGGATGGACTGGTTGGATCTCCTTGCTCTCCAAGGGACTCCCAAAAGTCTTATCCAACACCACAGTTCCAAAGCATCAGTTCTTCGGCGCTCAGCTTTCTTTATGGTCCAACTCTCACATCCGTATGTGACTACTGAAAAAATCATAGCTTTGACTAGACGGCCCTTTGTTGGCAAAGTAATGTCTCTGCTTTTTAATATGCTGTCTATGTTGGTCATAACTTTTCTTGAAGTATGCTATTAAAAAATATCTACACACATTTTATATAGCTAAGGCAAACATGAAAAAATTAAGCGTGTGATAAACCAGTTACTGTTTTATTATTCTTTCTACTGTTCTCCATGTTGAAACTTTTCTAAATAAGAAAAGAATATTCTTCTCCTTTATGTTACTTTATGGTTCACAGTATTTGTGTTGTGACCTTATGTATAATTTTAAATGCTTACTCCTTATATCCTTGGAGGACATGGAGAGAATTGGTGCCCAAGGTGGGGGTGGACACCGCATCAGTGGTTAAGGGTATGGAAAAGAGAGGAGAGACTGGGCAGATGGATATGGATGGAACCCCTGGCAAGGCTGGCTCACAGGCTTGTGCTTCCTCCATCCTTGGGCAGATGTGACATTTAAGCTGGACGATGGAGCCATCAGTGCCCACAAACCGCTGCTGATCTGTAGCTGCAAGTGGATGGCTGCCATGTTCGGGGGGTCGTTTGTCGAAAGCGCCAACAGTGAGGTAGGTGCCTTCCGAAAAGCCCAAGCGGCATCTTAATGAATATGCATGTGTATTTATATTAGAAAGTGTTGCCAGAGGACTTTGATTCTTTAACTGCTAACTTGGAAGACTTTTTTAGGCAATGCTTGAGTACCAGGTCACCCTCTTTCCATAATTCTACAATTATGAGAAGCCTGTTGTTCACTTGCTATGTGTGAACCCCCAAGTCCCCCCATATCCTTTCATCCTCACAGGGCTCCTCATCCCTGAAAACATGTACAGCTATATTTTTTAACAAATGTCATCAGGCAAGGTACTATCAAAATCCCCTCAAAGAAGGGGCACGCTGTCTTCTAGGAGTTGGAGACAGTGAAAAGTGTCTTCAGTCACTTAAACCTGGGCTTGACTCCTGCCAACAACGGATGAGGGATCTTAAAAAGCCATCTTCCTGTGCCTCAGTCTCCTTATCCTAAAGGTGAGAGATGTACTAGGTCATGCTCAAGGTCCCCTTGATCTGTAATAGTCCCTGAGGCTCTCTGCCCTAACGGGCCTCAATTCTAGGGCTTGTCACCTCTAGGGAAACAGAGATGGAGCAAAGGGTCTCTCAGACTACCTGTTACATCTAGTAGAAGCCACTGGGTCACTTGTCAAATGCCGGCCCTATCTCCAAAAAAGGAATATTATTAGAGCAGAGCAAGCAGCATCTTGGAGACCTTGTATCTCCACGTCTTCACAAGCTGTTGGAAAAGAAAGAAAAATTCCCTTCAAGCATTTCTAACTTGTTTCTAGAGGTAGACATTTTTTGTTGAGTTTGGCAAATATTTCTTATCCATCTTTTAAAAATATATTTGGGGACACCCCATCAAGCTTATTGTCCTAATGGGCTTATTTTTGCTTATCTCAACATCTCTCCAAACTTGTAACAGAAACACAGAAAACAGTAACTAACTTCAAAGGGAAGCCCTCACACCAGAAATCTGAGCACTCCCTTTGTGACCCAGGAGCCTGCGTTTGCATCCCCAAGTAGGGAAACAGAATCCTGTAATCACAAGCCAGGATGGCTGGCTGTCAGTAGGCCACCCTCCTGCTTTCAGAACAGACTGCAGCTGCTCCTAAACCAACCCCCGGCAGCAGACAGTCGGGGGAAAAGATGTTAGAATTATCCTGATGACCTCTTCTGATGTCTGCCAGCCTTCGTAAACCAGGAGGTCCTCACCTGCAGCTAAATGAAGTCTTTCCTCTACCATCAAAGGTGTCTGGGAGCATCATTACTAAGACCACAGCAACTGGTAGAGGCTACCCAGTGAAGGGACTGTGGGGCTTAGATCCCCGACTCCTCTGCGTACAAGCTGTTTGGCCTTGGGCCAGTGATCACCTTTCTGAGCTCCAGCCTCCCTATCTGGAAAATGTGGTCATAACCCGTAATGTGGTTGCAAGGTGTGAGTGTCAATACCTGTGAAGCACCTCATAAGCACTAAATGCAAAATGATGTCAGCCTTATGTGGATGCTGGAGGCATTGATGATATTCTTTCCCTCTTTTTCAAGAAAATTGGGGGATGCCGCCAATTAATAAAACCTCATCCAACTGGCACAGCACCAACTTCAGTAATCTCTCAAGATAAAAGAGCCCCAAGACTCGCTTCCCCTCTTTTTCCAGCTTGCTGAAGTATGTGCCCGAGGGTACCTGCTTGTCACCTGGCAGAGAGCAGTTGATCGAGGTCCGGGGCCCAGGCACAAAGAGACACTGTCTGAGCTGACCTCACTGATGCTAATCCCCTTTATCCCTTCTCAGAATGGACTGTAATTGTCTCCAGATTAAAATGTGCAGGAGAGGTGACCAAACCAGAAACTTGGCGGCCGATGTGAATGCACGCGGGTCTGGTCACGTCACAGCCTCTCTCTGGTGTGGCGTCTGTTTAGCATCACCCTGCCCACCCCCCTCCCCACCTCAAGGACTAGGTCGCTCACCACTTAGAACTACAGCTGAGCCTCATACAGATGTGTAGTTTCAACCCAGCTCGAAACACAAAGGCCAAGGAACCAAGCTACCTTGTTCTATACCAAGTCTATACCAAGACACCTAATATATGAAGAATGGTGTGAGCTGCGGATAAGTCCAGTCTTTCCTGCCCCTTCTCATGACTTCCAGGGTACACGGAAGTGTTCTGTTATATAGTTATGAACTCTATAAGAGACCGACCCTCTTTAGACCTGTGTCCTCATCTCTAAAATGGGGACCACAAGAGAACCATCTCCAAAGGGCAGGTCAGTCATGAAAGTATGTGTGTAGAGCATCAGATTTGGTGCCTAAAACATACAAAGGCTCAAGCAATGTCGATGACTATTTTCCTGGAGGATTCTTGTTCAATTGTTTCCATGAGGAGTTCAAGGTCTTTGTCCCCTGAAAGTCCTCAGGTAACAAACAAGCCACCAGGTCCCTTCCTAAACTAGCCGAGTGTGGTAGAGGTGGTTATGGGGGTAAGAAGAGGTACTTGGGTGAAGTCTCAGTAAATGTTCTATGGTTAATTTAGGCCTGTATATGCATGGGCCTGTGCTTTCTAGGCCACCTTTTTATTCTTTATTGTTTTGTGAAAATCTGACGTCCCCCACAAAATCCAACCTTTTTTTTTTTTTTTTGCATTAATAGAATTCACATACATATCCAGAAAGGAATAAAATATGCCCACTGATGTTCTTTTAACTTTTTTTGTCATTTAATATTTAAGACACTGTATTTTACTTCTATTTTTCTCATTACTTTTAATGTAGCAGTAAGCATAATTCTCTCCCCAGAGGTACTCAGCAAGTGGTTCATTAAAAATGCATGCCCATGTTGTAGTAAGCAATGCTCTGGATCTAGAATACTTTCTCATTCTCTATGAGACCATCTCTAATTATAAGCCTAATAGTCTGAGCTGATCTTTGCAATTAAACTTTTAAACCAGCTAAACTGGAATATGGGTCGTTGTTTAGGGTAGCATTGTATTCTTATTTTTTTTTTAAAGCTACATTCAGCAGGTAGGGCACAACAGTTTTAATTCCATTTGTTTTATTTATATTATTTTTTAAAGTTCTATAAAAATGGTCTCTCTGTTGCTACTCAGTTTATTAGTAATGTTGAAATCACAGGGAAAAAAATCAACAGCGAGGAAAAAAAAAGTGCATGTTCTAAAATGTTGTTTATTTTCATTTGTTGGTTACTTCCGAGGATCCCTAACATTATTTGCCAAAAAGAGCCATAGCTTTTATAAATAAAAGTGTTAGTGTTATATTAAACATGAAGGAAACAGTAGGTCATAGATGCTTACAAATGTCAGAATGCTCTGAAGACATTGGGAGTGTTGGGGCAGGGCTGCTTCCTGGAATCTATCATCTCCTGATGCCAAAAATAATTTTTTTTTATTTAGGATGTCCATTTTGCCATGACTTAGAACACAATCTTAGAAAAAATGGCTTAAGTCATCTGAGTATCTTCAGAGTCCATAATCTTAGTGAAGGAAAAGCTTTAGATGTCATCTATTCCAAATCTCTCCCATGTCACAGATGAGGAAACTAAGGTTCAGAGATGGTGAATAATTTGTTAAAGGTCACACAGCATTTTAGCAACATATCTCTGGGCCTTCCCCAGCCCCTTACCCTGTCCTTCAAGCTAGTATTTTCAGAAACATCCCCATCCCTGAGAGTGCAGGTATTCAAAGGAAGCCCTGGGACTTTATTTATCATCACTAACACTTTAGAGCACTTAACACTTCATAAAATGTATATATTTTTACTATCACAATGGCCCCAATTTTAAAGTTTCACAACTTAATTAACTTTCAATTATTTAAAAATTGTGCTAATCCAAACACCATTCTAGAGAAATCAAATTTTGCCATATGTAATTTGCCATGTTTTCTATATGATAAAAGTTCATGTATATGTAAGATAAATGCATGTGTACATAAATGTTTATCCACACAAATATAACTGTGTTAGATTTACTGGAATAGCAATTAATTACAATGCAGTGGTTTCTGTATTTTAAAATGATATCAGCTATAGTTTCTACTTGCCAGGTTTTACTTATTATTGTAGAAGTTATGCTAAAAAATTTGAAACTATCACACTTGTCAAGTCATTGATGGGTAGTAACCACGCAGCTTATTAATAGAATCACAATTGTTCTCACTGTGTCTGAGAGAGGAAGAGTAATTTCCATAATATTTCTAGGAATTTTTCTGGGCTCTCTCTTTGATACACCTAGGGAAAGCTCTGTCCGAAAGGATATTCCCTCTCTGAGATGGTTGGTGGCAATGCAGGAAAATGATATAGATGGTTGCTATAGCTTAAACAATTGCAACCACACCATTAGAAGACTGAAGTGGCCACAAGCCCCTTGTAGATTGTGGAGACAATTTATAAACAAATATATATACAGACACAGACGTATACGTACACACACACATATATGTACACACACTTATACACACATAGAGAGATTAAAATATATAATATAGATGTAATCATATATAACATACAGATATAATCATGTCATACATAAATGTAATCATAAATGTAATTTTTGTATGCTTATACCAGAATTAAGTCTATAACTTTTTATCCTTTTGAATTCAGAAATCTAATTCTTGAAAACTGTTAGATACAGTGCTGTATTATAGCTTTCTTCCTTACCATGAAGGGTTTCCAGTCCTGCATAGCAGCTCCGAACACAGACTTTAGAATCTTATTTCTTGGGTTCAAATATCAGTCCCAGCTTCCTAGCTCTGCAACCCTGGATACCAGACTTAATATCCCTGAACCTCCATTCACTTATCTGTAAAATGGCAAAAACAATAGTCTCTCCTTCCTAGGGAGGATATAAGGATCAAAATGTAATGCATGTGGGAAGCTTATTACACAGTACCTTGTGCATAGGAGGCCTTCTGTTAGGTTAATTCTTATCATCATTCCAGTAGCGAGTACTCGTGGCACCATTCTCTGTGATGCCAGGGCACGTCTCGTTCAGTTGGAAACCTCAGATGAAGAACAGCTGCTATAACGTGTGTATCCCTGTTGATCCAGGCCCAGCCATTCAGAACTCTACTTCCCAGGCAGCCCCTGGCCCCTCAGCAGACTCTAGCTTGGATGAATATGCGCCATAACTACACGTGCTCAGGAGGAAGTTAGCAGGATCCTCCAGGGAACAATTCTCATAGCCAGCCTTTCCCCAAGATGTCCCAAGCCCAGCTCTCTCTAGATTCTCTGCATCTACTGATACCTGATAATCTTCCAGTAGTTCCAAATCTATGTGGTTGTGCCACAGGAAAAATAAAGTGTGTATACCATGCTAACACATACTTTTTAAATTTTTTATTGATGTATAGTTGATTTCATGCTAGCGTTTACTGATAGAACGTTGGAATCACGCCAGTCACTGTGGCAACTAGGCTGGTTGCTCATCGTCTTCTTTTGACATCTTAGAAAGCTGGGCTCTATTGTGTGTCAGCAACAGTGCGGTCTGCAGCTCCCCCCAACACCTGTCATGTTGCTAGGAGATTTCTTTCCCCACAATAGAGTATTATAGGGTACTTGGCAAGGAGGGCCTATAATGTCATCATACATTTACAGCCCATTTGTCTGATTTATAAGCCCAAATAGCTATTTAAAAATTCCAAATCAGGCTTTGTCAGGCAGCCCCACTCTTTTGTCATCCACAAATCAAACTGTTATGTTTACAGCTGTAAATAGTGAGTGACTTCTCCGCACAGCCTCAGAGCACGTGTCCCAGACTTGCTAATAATGAATCACATGGCGGGGATATTTACAAGCAGTATAGCCTGAAAATGTGCCCACTGCTTTCTTCAGCAGAACTTACCTTTTCAAATGCCATTTCAGGTATATCTCCCAAACATAAACAAGATGTCAATGCAGGCAGTCCTGGATTATCTCTATACTAAGCACTTGCCACCTAACTTGGACCTGGACCCACTGGAACTAATTGCCTTGGCAAACAGATTTTGCCTGCCACACTTGGTTGCACTTGCAGGTAAGGCTGATGACTCAGGGCCATGTGGTATCTGACTGTCATATTTATCAAAATGACATGTATGCAAAAAATAATACCTCCTGGGAATAAAAATTTTTATCACCCAACATAGGACTGTCTTGTACAGGGTGATATGAACTGATCAAATGTATCAAACAGCCCCAGTTCAATTCAGCAACTGTTTTTTTAGGCACCTACTTTGTATAGGTCCTGCTGACACATACAGAAGGCAGTAGTTAAGAACATAGGCTACAGATCCAGATCACTTGGGTTCAGATCTTGGCTCCAGTATTTACTGGCTGGATGACTTCATACTTGATTTAATTAGTCTGTATCTCAGCTTTCTCTCTCTCTTTAAAATGAGGATAATGATATTCTACCATAGAGTTGTTATGAAGATTAAATGAGTTAAGAGATTATATATATATATAAAGAGAGAGAGTCCTGAGAACAGTGTCTGGCACCTAGTGAGCATTATGTAAGTGGTTTTCTTAAAGCTATTTTAGAAAATGTTCTGACATTGTCAAGATCATTTTGGGAAAAAGAGAAAAAAAGGGAGACTTGATTTAACTTCACAGAACCTTATGTATCATTTCTCGATTTGCTCAGTTAGTAAGCCAAAGTAGATCTAAATAAGATATATGCTTTCAAATACCCTTTTCTTGAATTTAAACCTTCTGTTTCATTTACCAGAGTTGTTGATTAGCAGTAAGGGTGCTACATTTAGTTGACTCTTGTTAACCAGGAAAGCAGGATAGTGCCTGTTTTGTTCACTGGCATATCCTCTGTACACAGAGAAGTGCCTGAGCATAGGAGGTCCTCAGTAAAAGTCTGTTGAAGCATTAAATGAAAATGAAGGTATGAACAAACCAACCAGCCACACCTGCCCTTGACTTCCTGACAGTATCTTTAGAAAAAAAACAAGATTTATTTCTCTGCACTCCAAGTTTCTACCATGCTCAGCCAACTGGATATCAACGTTTTCTCCTCACCTTCCTTCTTCACCAGCTGGATAACAAGAAATAGTATTGCTATTCATTTTCTTTTTGTTTTTTTGCCACACTGCATGGCAAGTGGGATCTTAGTTCCCTGACTAGGGATCTAACATGCAACCCCTGCATTGGAAGCATGGAGTACTAACCACTGGACAGCTAGGGGAGTTCCTGCTATTCATTCTTTAAACTCTTTTTAACCAATAAACCTGAAGTCATAGATTCAAATGAGTATTGCTGCTTTTTCAATACTAACTCTAGGAGGCTACAGAAGGCAATTCTTTTTTTCATAAGTAAGAACCTCAAGCCATTTGACTATCCAGTTTTTATAAGTATTTGTCCTTTGAGGATAAACTGAACTGTTTTACATAATCAAAAGTAATTTGGAGCCAAATCTGAGGATTTGTGGTCAATCTTGAAGGAGGGCCATTTTTGCTTAAATATTAAGGGTGATGATGAAAACATGGGACTGATTTCTCCAGGAAAGAAACTGACCCAAAGAAACCTTCCTGTGTTAACTACAGACGTCTATGTATGTTTATTTTTCTTAGTAAATGCTATTATTAATGGTTATAATTATTTAATATACATCTTTCTAAGATGATTCCTTTAATCATTTCTATAGTATTTGCTGTTTAGTGTAAGTATAGAGTGTTTGGAACAGAGTGTTTAAAAATCAGTTTCTGGGGTGAAAATGCCCTGCAAGCCAACCATCATTTAACACTTTGGAGTTACCTAAGATTTAAAACCCAGTGACTCCTCTGGAAGATTTAGTTACAAATAGTTCTTTGTCAATCCAGCGGAGGAAGGCTGTGCCAAAGAAACCATCCCAAACTTGAGACCACGTCGACTAGGTGAGAGACATATAGACTAACAAATAAGCACATAAACGCAGAGCAGAAAGTAAGCATGGTTTGGACAGTATACTAAAAAATTAAATGTGATGCTAGAGATGAAAAAAAGCATCAAGGAGCCGGAAATGCTGGGTCAAGACTGTACCCACTCATGTCAAGGCCAGAGGCAGGCAACAGCCTAACAGAGGCAAAAGGCAGCTCAGTCGCAGAACCAGAGTCTGAATTCAGCATAGGATCCTAGAACCCAGCTTCTAAGCAGAAACGACGGTCCCATCTAGATCTGTGTGACTTGTGGCTGAAGATCGCCCCAGCAGAATCTCAGAGGTTGAACAACATGTCCCTCGTCTGCTGCTGCTGAGACACATGTACGCATTAGCAGTTTTAATTCCCCATCTGGACTCATTACTGTTAGCCTCTCCACAGTCAGAGAGTATTGAGAATTGGAGTGATATGAATGAGGAAACCATTGAGCAGGAAGATACAGGAGTCTCGAGGATTCTAGGCAGGTCCTAGCCTGCCCAGAGCAGCACTCTCAGACAGAACTTTCTGCAATGATAGAGACTTTCTGTGTCCATGATGGCCAGTACACGTGACCACTGAGCACTTAAATGTGGCTAGTTTGGGGCTGAGGACCTGAATTTTTTATTTTGTTTCATTTTAATTAAGTTTAAATAGTCCCTGGAGGCCAGTAGTTACCATACTGGACAGAGGTGGTCTGGAGGACTCTGGCTATTCCAGAAAGGCTAACAAGTGTCCCCAGAGTCTGCAGTGCACTGTCGAGCCATGACTCGCCATACTGAAAGGCCACACATCAGAGAGGGCCCTTGATTCAGTGCCCATGGAACTGTGCCCCCTACCTCCTCCCCTCGGAGGTGACCCCAGATGGCAGCCTCCAGGCACTAACATTCTCCTGCTCCCTCTTCTCCCCAGAACAGCACGCCGTCCAGGAGCTGACCAAGGCCGCCATGAGTGGTGTGGGCATCGATGGGGAAGTTCTCTCTTACTTGGAATTGGCCCAGGTTTGTAGCAGTTTGCCTTTCACCTTTTCAGTGTATTCAACCAGTTCATTTAACGCTGATAAAACATTCCACTGTTGCATCTGAACAAATAAAGATGTCACCAATCAGTCACAGAAGCCCCCTGCTGTGTGCAACAGAAAAGATCTGAAAGTTTTAAGTTTCATGCACTGTTCACCCTGCTGGGCTTCATTTGAAAAAACAACAAGGGCCCTGCCCCCACACCAGCCCCTTTGTGCCCCGCCCCTCCAGAGGCAGCAGCTTCACATGTGGGAGAACAGCTCAGGGCATGGGAGGGGAAGCCTCTGTCCATTTTTTGAATTCTCAGACATGCATTGGCTGAGATCAGACAGTTTCTAGAATTCCGTGAAGTCCCGTTTTGCCTCCGGTCTCACTGAAGCTCTCCTGGTTTTCCTTTTTTTTTAACATCAGCACTTGTTACTGTTGATGTTGTGATTCCATATCCCAACACATACTGCCCTCTTCCTCTAGAGAGGGTCAGAGATCAGTCTTGGCTTTGTCTCTGTGTAATTTATTTAAGGCACAAAGTTGAACACTGCCTCCATTTCCTCATCGGTTGGAAATGGGGATGGTAATTCACCCTCTGTCAACTTTACTGATTATTTTGAGAAACAACTAGGAGAGAATGTTTCAGAAAGAGCATCAAAGAGGGGAAATCCTCTCATAATACAAGGCACGTAGGCAGAGTTATCTAATCCCTGACCTAGACTTACAAGCCATGTGTTTACGCTCTGAAGGAACTAAGAATAAATTCTTCAGACTTCTGTCTGACTATTGGGTTTGGCTTTCGTTGTTCCCTGTCTTGGTTAGGGCAGTGGTTTACTAAATCTTACGTCAGACACTTCAAATTGGAATTTGTCAACCGAGGAAGACAAGGAGGCAGGCCTACATCACATGTTCCTCAGGCCACTCTGACTGTAGGCCTGAGAGATGTTCAAGAGGGGAAAATGTGGATCAGGACTTCACAGCAACCTGCTCTTTCTGACTCAACATCCAACAAGGATTTGTTATTTCCTCCCCTTCTACCAGGCACCACCTTAGATAAGAGGACATGTAGATTCTCTGCCCTTGGGGCCATCAGAAGCCACTGAGAGGAGCAAACACAAGCACAAATTATTAAAATCCAGTGTGAAAAACAACCTCATAGAGGTTACAAGTTAAAACTGAGAGCAGAAGTCAACTGCAGTGAAATCAACAAGCCCCCATCAACACTGACCGTCCACATTTGGAAGTTGGGGGTGTTTTGAAACAGGACTAGGGGAGAACTTAAGACTTGTGCCCCTCCAGTAAGTATTCCTCCTGGAGAATAATCAAATGACCCAGAATCTCCTATAGCCCAGCCCGATGGAGGTAATATAGCAGTTGTGTCTATCTTTTTACTTTCTGTTCCCACCCTCTTCCCTCCCCTGACCCACACATAACCCAGGAAGGAAATAAAATCATTCCTGCTAAGCTCTGAAAAGCCTTGGAGGAGGCATTTAGGATGGAGCCTCCAGTATCTTAGCTCATTCATTAGACTCTAACCCAGGGATGCACTGATAAGTATTTAACTATCAGCTTGGGGATAGCAAAGACCATGATCTGTTGCATTTTCCAGTCTCCATGGTGTAAATACCCCACCTTCCCAACTTGTAACAACTCAAAGTCACTGGGCTCAGAGTCGCAAAGAGCTGCACCCAGTGACGCTTTCAGGCAGGTACAAGCCAACTCCAGTACAGCACTGCTCTAATCTGACTTTCAGGGAGAAATCTACTATCAAGGGAAGTTGGAAGCACTGGCTAAAATTGTCTGTCCTGCTGGGCTTGTGATCTGCAGAGAGTTTCTTGAATTAGTTTCCAGGGACGTTGGCTTTTCTCTTGGCCTCTGCTCAGGGCGTTGACAGGGGCCTCAGAGGAAGCATGCTGTGGGTTTCAGGGGTTCAGCTGCCCAAAGAAGCACTAAGAGTAACAGACAATAGCATGGATGTCCGAAAGAGGCCTGGACAGAAAGACTGAGGGACGTGTCCCTTCCAAATCTGGGGACAAGCTGGGGAGTTAACCATGGGTTTTCGTGCATCAGGTCTTTTGCAGACACAGCTACCTCAGCTGCCATGGTCCTGTGCATCTTCTCAGAAAGGAGCGAGTGCATGGAGTGTCTGGCTCCCTCCCTCCCTGCCCACATCGCCTGGTCTTCTTATGTAACCAAAAGGACAGGTATAGGACAGTCACACATGCCACAGTCTCCTCTTTCAGATCACTGGCCCCAGCCAGCTGAGCTCTGACATGTGACACGGAGGATTCTGTTGCCGAGGCTTCCTTAAACAGAGATGACATCGCTGCTTTCTGCGGCAGGCTGGTGCCTTCCAGAGGCCATGGCCACTTATCATTAGAGGGCAGGTGTGAGGGGAGGGGGAGAGAGGCAAGGCAGACTTTAAACTCCTGATACAGTGATTATTTTTAGTGCACATATCCCAGAGGTGAGAGGAGGAGGCCAAACACTTGGATGTGGCTGGTGTGGAAACCGTGGCCAAAGTCAAAACACAAGTCAAAACAGCAGGTTTCTGAAGCAGTCATCTGGGCCCTTTATTTCTTTGACCCCTACCATGACTTTTTATCTCTTTGTAGTCCCACTTGAGAAAATAGAGGTCTGACCCCCTTTCGGTCACTTCCCTGCAGTTTCACAATGCCCACCAGTTGGCCGCCTGGTGTTTGCACCACATCTGCACCAACTACAACAGTGTCTGTTCCAAGTTCCGCAAGGAGATCAAATCGAAATCTGCAGGTGAGGCTGTGTGGGCCCCATCTGTCCAGTTCTCATCACCTGTGTCTCAGGGGTTTCCCTTCGCTGCCCTTGAGAAGAAACATGGACAGCCCCTGGCTCACGGAGAACTCCTTGTGGCCATATGGCAGTCACAGATTCACGTGACATGCATGACCCAAGGAATTGTATGTTGGATATTCTCTCTGGAGAACGTCATGGCTGGGGGGATTTATGTGGAGATGGGTGGGAGAGGGGTCGTTCAGGGTGCCCTGCTGCAGAGCAAGCAGAGCTTGTTGCTTCACCCTTGTCTGGGAAGGCAAAGGGACCTGGGTTCAGGCTCTCTGTGTCCAGCTGTGTAATTTTAGGCAAGTGATTCCACCTCTCCAAACTTTCGTGTCATTATCTGCCACTGGCCCTACTCAGCGTCCCTGCTCATTGGTTAGCTGAGAGGATGCACGTGATAATCATCTCAGAGAAGCCTAAGCACAGAACCTAGCAGGTATCATCATCTGCACCTTTTCTTCCCCAGACAACCAGGAATACTTTGAGAGGCACCGCTGGCCTCCTGTGTGGTACCTGAAGGAAGAAGACCACTACCAGCGTGTGAAAAGGGAAAGAGAGAAGGAAGACATTGCACTAAATAAACATCACTCGAGAAGAAAGTGGTGCTTCTGGAATTCATCTCCAGCGGTCGCCTGAGGTGGAAGAGGAAAAAAAAAAATCAAAAATCTGACACGCCACTCAAAAGCACTACTGTAAAATGAGTCTTATTTTTAGAGATAACATGTAGTTCAGGTTTCAGGCACTGATCTTCCTCCACTTTTGTGCATTTATCTTTGTTGGGATCAAAGCACAAGCTCACCATCAATGAGCCTGGACAAAAAGGGAAGTTGACGCTCACTGCATTCCTTAAACTTATATGTATATTTTTTGTTAGAAGGCTTAATAAACTTTAGTCTGGTATCTCATTTCTTTTTATACAAAGGAAAAAAAAAAATCCAGCTTTCATGTTTCAAATTCCAAATTGGAAAATATTTTTATACGGTCTCTTGTAAATGAAAATACTGTGTATTACTTTATTTTACAGGACACACATTAACCATGAAGTCGCCCTGCGATTCTTTTTGCCCACGAGCATTATTACTTAATTAGAGGGATATCCTTTTGTCGTGAAGTAAAGGGTTGGAATGAAATTCCCCAAAGTACAAGTTAGGGAGGGTTTCATCTTTGTTCTGCCGAATAACACTGGTATAATTACCAAGTCAACTCCAAGAATGTGTATTTACAATATTTGCTATGTAAGTGCTAGTAATTATATGGTTATATGTGCCATGTAAAATATAGTGATATCAAATCTTCTGTTGTTTAAAATGTCTAGATTTACGAGGATAATCTTTATAATCATTAGAAGGGCTTATTAAATCCCAGCATTATCCAGGGCAAACTCTCTGGTGGACCTGAATACAAAAGACACCACAGGAGCGCTGGTGTTTGGATTGCTGTATGAAGGTGTCCGTCTCTCAGTGTTCCTTGATCTTGCCATGTTTCTGCATGCAGTTTTGCCACTGACTTGAATCGAGATGGGCAAGGGTGAGGGTCCCCGGACTCTGTCCCCTCATCTGCAGACTTGTCACATCTCCCCACCAGAAACAGGCTTCCTCAGGTCTCTCACCTGCGGCCAACTTCACTTTGTAAGACCCATGTTTTTAACTCTTCCCAGGGAAAATTCACGTCGCTGCAGAAGTAGACCAAGGCAGACCACCCACCCCTGCTGAAGTTCAGTTGGAGGGCCTGTGAAGGCACAAAGCTGGAGGCTGGGTCGTCTAAGGTCACTGCATTCTCCAACGCAGACGGGAATTTTACTCCAGAAGTCTAGGAAATGGTGCTATTGTGAGTTAGTTCTGACCCTTTGTCATTCTGAGTTTTCAGTGTTAAAATAGAAAGTATTGAGCAGGGGGGCTTTTGAGAGGCCATCAATCACTGCTTCTCTGTAAATTAAAATGTTACAGCACTCACACAGAGCATCTTAAGGCCAAGTTCCATACCTGTTTTGGGATGTTGTGTGGTGGAGGCTCGGGCTTATTCTATTCAGAGGTCAATTTAATGATACTAAAAGCTGTTGATTTTTTTTTTTTTTTTTCTAGCCTTCAGAAGTTAGAAAAGAGACAGTTGAGTCCAAACTCCAATGTTAACAACCACATATATTTGAAAATCTATCCAGATTACAGATAAGCGCTTATTACTGGCCGTGGATACATACTAGTTAGCAAAATTGGGACAGGCCCAGAAATGTTCTCACTTTCTCATGACAAAGGACTGGGCAGTAGTGTTGGGAAGGATGGGATGATTGTAAATGCATCTACCTTAATTTTGGGTCAATAGGTTGTAAGTCATGAATGGAAGGAGAAAGGAAACAGAATGAGAGGAAGAATCAGCATCTGTCCCATCATAGAATGGTAGAAGTTGAGTTTTCGATGAATAGTCAGAGTTGAATTTATACAACCAAAGCTCCCATGTGATTGTAATCTTGCCAAAATGTAATGGACATATAAATGAACCTGGGGTATAAGCAATAATATCCACTAGTGTTATCAGCTACTGTAACCAAGTGGCTGGTTCATTTGGTTGACGCTGATTATGGCCTTTAACTATGGTGGTTTGTTTTGTGTTTTGTTTTTTATTTCACAAAAAGCCAATAAAATTGTTTAGCTATAAAATGCCTCCAGTTTTTGTTTTGTTTCGTTTTTTCCTTTAAGGACTACCATCATTATTGTGTGTGTAATTTTCACTGCTTTTTAAAAGAACTGTCAAAGCTTTAAGGATGCTGGGTCATGGGGTATGTGTGCTTCAAGAACAAAGCAGTTTGAATGACTGTCATCTTTGTCTTTAGTATTGCCAGCAGATTGTAATACCATGATGTATATGAGGGGTCTGGCTCTTTGATTTGGGCTAATATGGCTATGTCATTAGACATGGTACAGTTTTGGAAAGAAACAAAAATAATGTCTCCAGCCTAATGGACTTGTTTTAATCTGATTTTGGGCGATTCTACCAGCAATTAAGTCAAAGTTTGCATTGGTGGGCTCATGAAGAACAGTCTTCTTCAGAAGCAGGTCTGAGAAAGCCTTTAGAAAAATTTATAATTAATCTCTGAAAGGAAGAAGGGTCTCCAATGAGGTCTCAAGGGTCTCCAATGAGGTCTCAAGGCGGATTTTCTGAGTAGCAAATGCCCCATGACTCTATGGAAAGGAGTTAACAACTATAAAACATAACTGCATGAAGAAGACAGTTTCTGATACATTTGCACACCTTTTAAAGGTGGGTGGTCCAGACCAGGCACCTTTTATCTAATACCTGCCAGTGAGGTCTTTCCTCTAGAAACTCTTGGTCTAAGTTTCTGGCAAACCATTAAGGATTTCAGCAAACCTGTATCAGCATTCCAGGAACCACAAATTTTACTGGTTTAGCAGTAACTCAAGTATTGTAGACATTCACAAGCAAGAATTCTATGCTCCTAAGATTTTTTTCCCATTTGCTTCCATTGTATGGTATATCAGTTATCAAAGTTCAGTTTTTCATCATTGAGACATTGGCTAAGCAGAATAAATTCTACTAGTCAGAGGGAAAAGAACAAAGTGAATTCTGAATTTGGAAATGTAGAGTATTTGGAAAAGTGCAGTATTTCTGAAAGTAATTTGGAAAAGTGCAGTATTTCTGAAATGAATCCTTTTCTGCAAGCTGATTTATCAGGCTTTTTCTTAGAGAAATACATATACTGTGTCTTTAATTGGATGCTAGGGGGCAAGTAGCAATAATTCCTCTTTTCTAGAGGAATGTAACTATTACATAAAAGATGTAGAGTTAAAAGTTAGCCAGGGAGAGTGTATCTGTGTTGTTTGTATATAAGTAATCAAGAAGCAGACCATTCTGAAGGAGATCAGCCCTGGGATTTCTTTGGAAGGACTGATGCTAAAGCTGAAACTACAGTACTTTGGCCACCTCATGCGAAGAGTTGACTCATTGGAAAAGACTCTGATGCTGGGAGGGATTGGAGGCAGGAGGAGAAGGGGACGACAGAGGATGAGATGGCTGGATGGCATCACTGACTCGATGGACGTGAGTCTGGGTGAACTCCGGGAGTTGGTGATGGACAGGGAGGCCTGGCGTGCTGCGATTCATGGGGTTGCAAAGAGTCGGACATGACTGAGCGACTGAACTGAACTGAATCAAGAAGCAACATAGAGGGAAAAAAGGCTAAAGATAATTTTAAAAAATAAAGAGAAGAACTGATCAGATCCCTGGAAGCTGAATTAAGCATTATGAGCTTCAAATGTACCTCTTTCTTCCAAAGTGCTAATTTATGAAATTATTCAATATCTCATGTTTTAATTTATTTTCAGATACACACTTTGCTGTACTGAATTTCCAGTTGGGAGGTAGATGATGTATGCATCATGGAAATGCATTGGTGTGTCAACCCTGCTGACCTGTCAAAGGAGAAGCCGTGTTTCTCCTTTTAGCTGTGTTTGTAAATCTCACCCTGTGCTGCTGGTGCCTTTGAGTTGGATATTTTTACTTAAGCCGTTTAGATGCAAGATTTTTCACTGGGTTCATGTGCAGGTGCCTCATCAGTTAGACTTCTACAGACTACAGTCTACAAAATATGGAAATAATTTGGGAGCAGATAACTCTTGGGTAGAAACAAGTCAATCATAAGTTGCGCATGCACAGACATGAAAGTGTTAGAAACAACATTAGGAGACAAGAAGTGACTTGCCAGCAGCTCACTCCTGTTGTTCCAGGAACGGAACACCTTAGTGACATGTATTTCCAGTAGAATGTAGATGAAATGGGTGATTCCCAAATGTGGCCCCATGGAAAGCGGAGGTAAATTCTTGGAGTCTGAATACATTCTCAGACCCAAAGACAAGAATGCTTAGATGTTACTTACAGGCAATCAATGAGAAGGAACTTGATTCATATCCCTCTGCATGGATGCCAACCAAAGTTTGGGCATTTTTTGGTTCCCTCCCAATCTGATAAAAATAAACATCCTTTTGATTCCATGATTCATAATAGTCCCAGTTGGAGGGATAATACCTATGGAATGTTAAGATCAACCGTTGTGTGAAGAAACACACAACCTCTCTAAGCTGCAGTTGTCTAAAAAAAGCGGAAATGGATTTCATTGAGTTTTTGGTGCAGATTACATGAGATGATTTAGGTAAAGCACTTGGCACAGTGCCTGGCACGTAGTTATCACTTAGTATTCAGCATATCAAACACCCAGGCAAGAAATCCAAGAGAAAGGACAACCCTGCAAGTTACAAAATGGACCAAAGATGTCTTTTCCTGCATTTCTCTTAAACCATGGGCCAACTTTGTTGCTTAGTGCTCCATGACGGTGATGAAAGAATTAGAAAATAAGAGTCATGGCAAGAGAAAAAGCAGGTGGTGGAGGATAGGGAAGAGTATAGCTCTTTCCAAGAAGACATTGTCCCCACCATTCTACCCTTCTCTCCATGGAATAAGGGCTAGACCACCCTAAGGTGGCTTCCCTAATGGCTCAGTTGGTAAAGAATCTGCCTGCAATGCAAGAGACCTGGGTTCAATCCCTAGGTCAGAAAGATCCCTTGGAGAAGGAAATAGCAACCCACTCCAGTACACTTGCCTGGAGAATTCTATGAACAGAGGAGCCAGGCAGGCTACAGTCCATGGGATGGCAAAGAATTAGACACAACTGTGCAACTTGCCTGGAGAATCCCTGGGACGGGGCAGCCTGGTGGGCTGCCGTCTATGGGGTCACACGCAGTCAGACACGACTGAGGTGACTTAGCAGCCGCAGTGCAACTAACTTTCACTTTTCACCCTAAGGTGAAACTTGACTGAGCCTCTGATTCACATCAAGCTTTTTCCTATTTATTGCTCTCAATCATTTTTTAAACTTTTCCTGAAGCTTGGAAAGGTTAAGAAGGAGTTAAGAAGGAGTCTACTTAACCAGACTCCTCAGTGTTCTTCAGTGCTTGGCATTATCATCTTCAGCAGTCTCTTCTTTATTTTCCATAATTTCTTTCACTTCTTCCATAATATCCAGTCCCATAATATGTTTGATACATGTCTTTGAAAGTGCAGATGTCCTTATACAGAGTGTTGTTTCATGGGTGTGATTGTTAACACAAATGGTGTTACCTAATAAATTCCATTCTTTTCTGCTTCACAGACTCCACAGTGTTTTGGAAACCTCGCCATGTGGTAACGTGTGCATCAGCCCTCTGCTTCCCGTGGCTACTCAGTGTCCTACAGCATCCATCACGTTTCACTCTCCCGTTCCACTGGCAACAGGACCACAACAAATTCCATTCCCAGGCACTACAGTGGACCTCTTTGCATGTGCCCTGAGGTCAATATCCAAAACCAGATTCCCAATTTGGCTCCAGACATACAGAATCAAGGTCTTCTGAGGTGAGGGACATGTGTAGGAACATTGGAGTCAAAGATAAAAGTCCTTCCCCGTTCCAGCACTAAGTTGATATGATTCTGCAGAATTCAAGAATCAGAAAGAATCAGAAAGCCTCTGTTGCAGCCCGGAGACTGGCTGTCTTTTGAAAGAAAAACTGAGCTTACCTCCCCAACCACCGGAGAAGCCACCTGAGGTTTTCCTGATGGTGAAAGTTGTCAGATGTCAGAACGAGTTAGTCAATCCCATCTGGCCTTTTGTGTCATCGGACCCTCTTGAAAGGCAAAAGGACAAGACAACTTCTCAAAAGCCCCTGGAATTTAAAAAAATATACCTAGAGATTAAAAAAGGCTTTCCTCCAAAACCTCTGTATTTCTGGAGAGTTTGGGGGTTTCGAGCACAACCAACTCATTCTACTTGCTTGGCCCGGCAATAAACTTTTCTCTACTCAAAAAAAAAAAAAAAGTAAGTAAATAAATTCCTAGAGAGCTTGTGGATTTGCATAGACGGTTGCCTTCTAATTTTATTCCACATATGGAGTCTAAAGAAAAAGTAACTTACCAGTACAAATTCTACAGATTGTTCAAAGAGTCTCTGAGACTTTCAGATTCTTTGTGACTCTTGAATTCTATAGAATCATATGAACATGAATATAAAACTTAGTTTTTCACTCTGGGTGGTGAATCACTGAGCAACACTGCCTAATTCATAAGTTGAAGAGTATTCAGACCACTATGATTTCTCCACCAGTCTCACCCACATTGGGATGCTGGGATCGCATGACCACCACTACTAAGGTATCATTCAATTTATATCTTGGAAAGAATTCTTTTAAAGTAGATAGTCATAGTAAACGGTCAAGCATTTGAAATTTCCAGCCCTTAGCCTTACTAATCTTTTACAAAATAATAATAAGGTGGACTCTCTCCTCAGCAAATTCTGTACGCTGATTACCCTTGCTCCCATTTAGCCTACGTTTGCACAGGAAGCCCGGGTGGTGGGGCCTTGGGAGGCTAAGACACACTCTCACACACTCCCTCAGTCTTATTCCGGTATTTTCTCACTGTGCTCAAACCAATGAATTGATGTCCTAAGCTTGGCACCAATCTATTAGAGTCCAAAACACTGATGTGAGAACCATAATAATACTATTTAACATGTTTTAGTATATATTGTGACCAAACAATAAGTGCTTTACATGCATTTGCCTCATTCAATTCTCACAACATTCGCTTATGGGGAAGGTAATGGGTTCCCCAGAAGCCGACACTGAGATGGAGATTTACAGGTGAGTGATTTATTTAGGAAGTGCCCTTAGGTTAGACTAACACCGGAGAGAGTAGGAAGCAGGAATCTAAGAAGTCAAGCAGAGGCCCGGATTCAGACATCCCACTCTCAGCCTGGTACACCCTGCAGTATAAAAAACACCTCAGAGTTGGCTTTCCTATTCCTGCACAGATCAGCTCAGTTCAGTTCAGTTCAGTTCAATCTCTCAGTCATGCCTGATTCCTTGTACACCATGGACTGCAGCATGCCAGGCCTCTCTGTCCATCACCAGCTCCCAGAGTTTACTCAAATTCATTTGCATTGAGTCAGTGATGCCATCCAATCATCTCATCCTCTGTCATCCCCTTCTCCTCCTGCCTTCAATCTTTCCCAGCATCAGGGTCTTTTAAATGAGTCAGCTCTTCGCATCAAGTGGTCAAAGTACTGGAGTTTCAACTTCAACATCAGTCCTTCCAATGAATTATTCAGGACTGATTTCCTTTAGGATGGACTGGTTGGATCTCCTTGCAGTCCAAGGGACTCTCAAGAGTCTTCTCCAACACAACAGTTCAAAAGCATCAATTCTTCAGAACTCTGCTTTCTTTATAATCCAACTCTCACATCCATACATGACTGCTAGAAAAACCATAGTTTTGACTAGACGGACCTTTGTTGGCAAAGTAATGTCTCTGCTTTTTAATATGCTGTCTAGGTTGGTCATAACTTTTCTTCCAAGAGCAAGCATCTTTTAATTTAATGGCTGCAGTCACCATCTGCAGTGATTTTGGAGCCCCCCAAAATAAAGTCTCTCACTGTTTTCATTATTTCCCCATCTATTTGCCATGAAGTGATGGGACCAGATGCCATCAGTCTGAATGATGAGTTTTAAGCCAACTTTTTCACTCTCCTCTTTCACTTTCATCAAGATGCTCTTTAGTTCTTCTTTGCTTTCTGCCATAAGAATGGTGTCATCTGCATATCTGAGATTATTGATATTTCTCCCAGCAATCTTGATTTCAACTTGTACTTCATCCAGCCTGACATTCTGCATGATGTACTCTGTATATGAGTTAAATAAGCAGGGTGACAATATACAACCTTGACATACTCCTTTCCCAATTTGGAACCAGTCTGTTGTCCCATGTCCAGTTCAAACTGTTGCTTCTTGACCTACATGCAGATTTCTCAGAAGCAGCTAGAAAAATGGTGGTCTGGTATTCCCATGTCTTGAATAATTTTCCATAGTTTTTTTGTGATCCACACAGTCAAAGGCTTTGGCATACTCAATAAAACAGATGTTTTTCTGAAACTCTCATACTTTTTTGATGATACAGTGGATGTTGGCAATTTGATCTCTGGTTCCTCTGCCTTTTCTAAATCCAGCTTGAACATCTGGAAGTTCACGGTTCATGTACTGTTGAAACCTGGCTTGGAGAATTTTGAGCATTATTCTGCTAGCATGTGAGATGAGTGCAATTGTGCAGTAGTTTGAATATTCTTTGGCATTGGCTTTCTTTGGGATTGGAATGAAAACTGACCTTTTCCAGTCCTGTGGCCACTGCTGAGTTTTCCAAATTTGCTGTCATATTGAGTGCATAATGTTCACAGCATCATCTTTTAGGATTTGAAATAGCTCCACTGGAATTCCATCACCTCCACTAGCTTTGTTTGTAATGATGCTTCCTAAGGCCCACTTGACTTCGCATTCCAGGATGTCTGGCTCTAGATGAGTGATCACACCATCATGGTTATCTGGGTCATTGAGATCTTCTTTGCATAGTTCTTCTGTGTATTCTTGCCACCTCTTCTTAATATCTTGTAATTCTTTTAGGTCCATACCATTTCTGTTCTTAATATCTTCAACTGATATGGTGCAAATCATCCACACCTTATCTTCCTTCTACCTTGCCAGCATACCACACCTCCTAGGACTATTGCAGTCAGTGTCCCTGACCCTGTGGAAGTCCACTGTCGACACACACCTCCGCCAGAGACTCCCAGACACTGGCAAGAGAAGATGAGCACACGTCCTTCTACTCCACCATCTTGACTGCCTTGTTTGACTCAATGAAATTATGAGCCATGCTGTGTAGGGCCACCCAAGATGGATTGGTCATGGTGTAGAGTTCTGACAAAACGTGGACCACTGGAGAAGGAAATGGCAAAGCACTTCAGCGTTCTTGCCTTGAGAACCCCATGAACAGTATGAAAAGGCAAAAAGATAGGACACTGAAGGATGAACTCTCAGGTCAGTAGGTGCCCAATATGCTACTGGAGAAGAGCAGAGACATAGCTCCAGATGAAATGAAACGGCTGAACCAAAGCAGAAACAATACCCAGTTATGGATGTGTCTGGTGGTGAAAGTAAAGACAAATGCTGTAAAGAACAATATTGCACAGGAATCTGGAATGCTAGGTCCATGAATGAAGGTAAATTGGAAGTGGTTAAACAGGAGATAGCAAAAGTGAACATTGATATTTTAGGAATCAGTGAGCTAAAATGGATGTAAAAGGGTTGATTTAATTCAGATGACCATTATACCTACTACTGTGAGCAAGAATCCCTTAGAAGAAATGGAGTAGCCCTCATAGTCAACAAAAGAGTTGACCCTTGTACAACAAAAGAGTACGGAATGCAGTACTTGGGTGTAATCTAAAGAATGACAGAATGATCTGTTTGCTTCCAAGGCAAACCATTCAACATCACAGTAATCCAAGTCTATGCCCCAGCCACTAATGCCAAAGAAGCTGAAGTTGAACAGTTTTAGGAAGACCTACAAAAACTTCTGGAACTAACACCCCAAAAAGATATCCTTTTCATCATAGGGAACTGGAATGCAAAAGTAGGAAGTCAAGAGATCCGTGGAGTAACAGGCAATTTTAGCCTTGGAGTACAAAATGAAGCAGGGCAAAGGCTAACATGTTTTGCCAAGAGAACACACTGGTCATAGCAAACACCCTCTTCCAACAACACAAGAGATGACTCTACACATGATATCACCAGATTGTCAATACCTAATTGAGATTGATTATATTCTTCACAGTCAAAGATGGAGAAGCTGTATAGTCAGTGAAAATAAGATTGGGAGCAGACTGTGGCTCAGATCATGAACTCCTTACTACAAAATTCAGACTTAAATTGAAGAAAGTAGGGAAAACTGCTAGACCATTCAGGTATGACCTAAATCAAATCCCTAATGATTATACAGTGGAAGTGACAGATAGATTCAAAGGATTATATCTGATAGACAGAGTGCCTGAAGAACTATGAATGGAAGTTAGTAACATTGTACAGGAGGCGGTAATCAAGACCACCCCCAAGAAAGAGAAATACAAAAAGGCAAAATGATTGTCTGAGGAGGCCTTACAAATAGCAGAGAAAAGAAGAGAACTCAGAGGCAAAGGAGAAAAGGAAAGATATGCTTATCTGAATGCAGAGTTCCAAAGAATAGCAAAGAGAGATAATAAAGCATTCCTAAGTGAACAATGCAAAGAAATTGAGGGAAACAATAGAATGGGAAAGACTAAAGATCTCTTCAAGAAAATTGGGCACAATAAAGGACAGAAATGGTATGGTCCTAACAGAAGCAGAAGATATTAAGAAGAGGTGACAAGAATATACAAAACTATACAAAAAAAAAATTTCAATGACCCAGATAACCATGATAGTGTGATCACTCACCTAGAGACAGACATCATAGAGTGCAAAGTCAAGTAGGCCTAATGAACAAAGCTAGTGGAAGTGATGGAATTCCAGCTGAGCTGTTTCAAATCCAATAAGATGATGCTGTGAACATGCTGCACTCAATATGCCAGCAAATTTAGAAAACTCAACAGTGGCCACAGGACTGGAAAAAGGTCAGTTTTCATTATAATCCCAAAGAAGGAAAATGGCAAAGAATGTTCAAACTACCACACAGTTGCACTCATTTTACATGCTAGCAAGGTCATGCACAAAATTCTCCAAGTTAAGCTTCAACAGCATGTATGCCAAGAACTTTCATATGTACAAGCTGGATTTAGAAAAGGCAGAGGAACCAGAGATCAAATTGCCAACATCTGTCGGATCATAGAAAAAGCAAGAGAATTCCAGAAAAACATCGACTTCTGCTTCATTGACTATGCTAAAGCCTTTGACTGTGTGGATCACAACAAACTGTGGAAAATTCTTAAAGAGATGGGACTACCAGACCACCTTAGCTGCCTCCTGACAAAACTATATGCAGGTCAAGAAGCAACAGTTAGAATTGGACATCGAACAACAGACTGGGTCAAAATTGGGAAAGGATTACATCAAAGCTGTATATTGTCACCCTGATTGTTTAATTTATACGCAGAGTGCTGTGCTGTGCTTAGTCACTCAGTCTTATCCAACTCTTTGCAACCCTATGGACAGTAGCCTGCCAAGCTCACTCATGTGAAATGCTGGGCTGGATGAAGCACAAGCTGGAATCAAGATTGCCAGGAGAAATATTAATAACCTCAGATATGCAGATGATATCACCATTATGGAAGAAAGTGAAGCAGAACTAAAGAGCCTCTTGATGAAAGTGAAAGAAGAGAGTGAAAAAGTTGGCTTACATCTCAACATTCAGAAAACTAAGATCATGGCATCCAGTCTCATCACTTCATGGCAAATGGATGGGGAAACAATGAGAAACTATTTTCTTGGGCTCCAAAATCACTGCAGATGGTGACTGCAGCCATGAAGTTAAAAGACGCCTGCTCCTTGGAAGAAAAGCTATGACCAGCCTAGACAGAATATTAAAAAGCAGAGGCATTACTTTGCCAACAAAGATCCATATAGTCAAAAATATGCTTTTTAGAGTTGGACCATAAAGAAGGCTGAGCACTGAAGAATTGATGCTTTTGAACTGTGGTGCTGGAGAAGGTTCTTGAGAGTCCCTGGACCTGAAAGGAGATCAAATAAGTCAATCCTGAAGGAAATCAGTCCTGAATATTCATTAGAAGGACTGATACTGAGGCTGAATCTCCAATACTTTGGCCACCTGATGCAAAGAGTTGACTCTCTGGAAAAGACCATGATGCTGGGAAAGATTGAAGGCAGGAGAAGAAGGGGATGACAGAGCATGAGATGGTTGGATGGCATGACTGACTCAAAGGACATGGGTTTGAGCAAGCTCCAGAGATGGTAAAAGACAGGGATGCCTGCGTGCTGCAGTCCATGGTATCACAAAGAGTGGGACATGACTGAGCAACTGAACAACAGCTACCTTGCCAAAGCGTCAATCTAAAGCTTATCACAAATCAAGGACTTTTTGTACTTCTACCATGTGCCAAAAATAGTATGAGACTGTTAGTCTACAACCCAGGGGAGCACCTAATATCTGGTTGCTGCTGCTGCTGCTAAGCCGCTTCAGTCGTGTCCGACTCTGTGCGATCCCGTAGACGGCAGCCCACCAGGCTCCCCCGTCCCTGGGATTCTCCAGGCAAGAACACTGGAGTGGGTTGCCATTTCCTTCTCCACACACCCAAATAATAACAACAGTAAGAATAAACATGCCAAAATTTTACCTAGTAAGGCATGATTATGTTGTGAGTTACTCCACGGCATAATATAGGCTCTAGGGCAAAGAGTGCTGGGATAGTTTAACATATCATGTCTGACATGATTCTGGAAGAATGAACTGGTGGTAATAATTGTCAAGTTTTATTCATTTCACAAATAATTATTGCACAGATATGCAATATGTGCACTATCTTTTCTAAGAACCAGTGTCCCTATCATTATGGAGTTTACATTCCAATATGGGAAGCATAGAAAAGCAACCATATATATTTTTATCAGATAACTGCTATGAAGGAAAAAGAAAGAGGATAGAAAAATAATTTAAAAAATACCATTTCAGACAAAGGTAGTGAGGGAAGTCCTCTCCAGGGAGGTATTATTGGAGTAGAAAGCCAAAATAAATGAATCAGAAATTCAGAGAGACTACCAGAGAGCATGCTTATCTCTATTTCCCAATTTTGGGGCTGTAACCAAGAATTGGAGGTTACTGCTACTACTACTAAATCGCTTCAGTCATGTCCAACTTTGTGCGACCCCATAGACTGCAGCCTACCAGGCTTCTCCGTCCATGGGATTCTCCAGGCAAGGACACTGGAGTGTTCAAGAATTGGAGGTTAGGGGCTACTAAATGGCTTGGGGTTGAAATTACCTAAAAATGTCTACTCTCACATATTTGGTGGTCAATCCTGGTTCTTAGAGGAGACCTCAGCCACCTCTATAGAGTCTCTCCATCTGGTCTCTCTGCACAGACCTATTTAAGCTTTCTTAGAGAATAGCAGCTGGATTCTAAGACTGAGTGTCCCCAAAGAAAAAAGCAGAAGGACATGATATATATATATATACACATTGGTTTTTTGGTTTGGGGGGGGGGTTCTTATTTTTTGTCCATTTCTCATGGCATGCAGGATGTTAGTTCTCTGACCAGGCATGGAACCCACATCCCTTATACTGGGAGTCTTAACCACTGGACCACCAGGGAAGTCCCCCTACATGGTATATTTTTTATCTAGTGTCAGGACTCACATGGTATCACTTCTACTATATTCTATTGTTTGAGGCAGCCAAAAAGATCCATGCAAGTTCAAGAGGAGAGGACACAGATGTTACCACTCAATGGGAGACGTGTCAAGGAAACTTGTAAGAAGAACATGAGGAATGTGAAGTACTGTTCTGTTTTCTGCCATGATAACTGAGAGTTCACTGGTTTTCCAGAGTTGGCCTTTGATTGGAGGAGAGAGAAAAAGGAGATTGAGAGACATGAAGGATACTCCATATCCAGTGGGAGAAAAGGACAGCCTTCAGTAGAGTCAGGGCTGAGAGCAAGGAAGAAAAGCTCTGCCACTGCTTGCTTTATTATTTCACATCTTCTTTTGCTTGAAAAACTACTGTCTGGATCATTCTCTGAACTTCCTTGCCCAGTTCCTACACCAACTCACATTCACATAACCCACACGAATTCCACTTGCCTCACCCAAACTTTTGGTCATTAAAATGGTTACCTCCCCCAACATAGAGTTGCCATGTGATTCAGTAATCCCAGTCTTGGGCATATATTCAGACAAAACTATAATTTAAAAAGATACTTGTACCCCTATGTTCATAGCAGCACTTTTCACAACAGCCAAGACAAGGAAACAACCTAAATGTCTGCCGACAGATGAATAAAGAAAATGTGACATATTCCATTATATATATCGGCGCAAAATTCCATTATACATATATATAATGGAATATTACTCAGCCATAGTAAAGAATGAAATAATGCCATTTGCAGCAACATGGATGCAACTAGAGATGATCATACTAAGCAAAGTAAATCAGAAAGACAAATACCATATGCTAACACTTGTATGTGAATCTAAAATATAACACAAATCAACACATCTATGAAACAAAAACAGACCACAAATATAGAGAACAGATTTGAGGTTGCCAAAGAGGAGGGTTGGTAGGGGAGGGAAGGACTGGGAGCCTGGGATTAGCAGTTGCAAACTAGATATATAAGTTGTATAAATAACAAGGTCCTACAATATAGTACAGGGGACTGTATTCAATATTCTGTGACAAACCATAATGGAAAAGAATATGAAAAAGAATATGTATATATATATACACACACACATTCATATATAAATGACAACCCACTTCTGTATTCTTGCCTGGGAAATCCCAAGGACAGAGGAGCCTGGCAGGCTATAGCCCATGGGGTCACAAAAGAGTTAGACATGACCTTGTGGCTAAACAACAAGGTGTGTGTGTGTGCATGTGTGTGTGTGTGTGTGTATGTCTGAGTCACTTTGCTGTACAAAAGAAATGAATACAAATTGTAAATCAACTATACTTCAATAAAATTTAAGGAAAAGAAAAGAAGATGGTTACCTCCCCCAGAGGAGCAGCTACTGTATTTTAGCAGCTTCAACTGTCCTAAAATTATTGACCAAAAGGAGGCCCCGCTATTTTCCTATTGGATTTCCCAGGAAAGAAACAACCTCTTTGAAGGGTATATCCTCTCATTAACCTCACACAACCTCTTCAGAGAGGGCTGAACTTCTAGAGCTATCATCTTTGGTTCAGTAAAAGTTCAAAAAACAAATATTCCTTCATAAACAATAACAGCAACAATGATATTCTTATCGGTGGAGGAACCAAAGAGTCTAAAAGTCAATTCAGGGACTTCCCTGGTAGTCCATCGGTTAAGACCTCACCTTCCAATGCAGGCAGTACAGATTCCATCTCTGGTCAGGAAGCTAGGGTCCCACATGCCTTGCAGCCAAAGAACCAAAACCTAAGAAACAGAAGCAATATTTTAACAAATTCAATACAGACTTCAAAAACAGTCCACAACAAAAAATCTAAACAGTAAGTAAATAAAAGTCAATTCAAACTACCAAAACAATGGTGCCAGAATGTCTGCTTTAAAGGCACCCTGGATCAGATATCCTCAATATGAGGATTAGGAGAATATGTTGCCTCACTAATTTAGGGACAACGCCCCTTGTCAGCTCGGAAGCAGTTATGGAACGAGAACGACGCCCCTTTTCCCTAGGCAACATAATTCTCCTAAAAGAAAAGGGGGGGAATGAGAGAGTCATTTCCTAGGTAGGTTGATAGGAAATCTAGGGGTCCCCAAGGAGAGAGGGGTCTGGAATTCTCAAGGAGGAAGAAAGGACAAACTTTTTTTCTTTCTCCACATTCCTTAGGATTATATAACAATAATGTATCCTGCCTAAGGACAGTCTTTGGGTTAAACCTTCTGGCTAATTCTGTTATCTTAAAATGTAAATTATGGGAGTAGGTGTGGTGAGGTCTTTACAACCTCCAGACACTCTTTGGATTCATTGGAGAGTATATAACTCCATTGTTAACACTAGCAAGCGGGTACTCTTTCTGACCCCCTTCTGATGCCTATGTCAGAAGCTTTCTCTATCTCCTTTATACTTTAATAAAACTTTATTACACACACAAAAAATAAATAAATAAAGGCATCCTGGAAATTCTAATGCACATGGGGGTTGAGAAGCACTGTCCACTTGATGTGTCCCGACTCCCTTCCTGCCTCTCCTCCCCTTGCCTATTGTGTTACAGCACAACATGCCTTCTTCTCTTTTAAATTAATTTTTATTGGAGTACAGTTTATTTACAATGTTTTGTTAGTTTTACATATACATGTATCTACTCTTTACATTCTTTTCCCATATGGGTCATTCCAGAGTATTGAGCAGAGTTGCCTGTGATAGAAGGTTCTTACTGCTAAGCTGCTAAGTCACTTCAGTCGTGTCCAACTCTGTGCGACCCCATAGACAGCAGCCCACCAGGCTCCGCCGTCCCTGGGATTCTCCAGGCAAGAACGCTGGAGTGGGTTGCCATTTCCTTCTCCAATGCAAGAAAGTGAAAAGTGAAAGTGAAGTCGCTCAGTCGTGTCCAACCCTCAGTGACCTCATGGACTGCAGCCTACCAGGCTCCTCCATCCATGGGATTTTGCAGGCAAGAGTACTGGAGTGGGGTGCCATTGCCTTCTCCTAGAAGGTTCTTATTAGTTTTCAAATAGGTCTTCTTGAAGAGACTTTACTTGGCTGTGTTCTTGTCCTGTGGTCTTTGAACATGCTATTCCCTCAGCCATCAGATACTCTTTCCCCAGTTATCTGCTCGACTCACTCCTCAATTCAAAAACCTAACCCTAACCCCCAAAGGACCATAAAACATCAAGAAGCAGCCCTCTTGCTCCTTTGAAGTCCCACCACATAAACCTCTTTGAGTACCTATCCATTTGTATAGTCATCTTCAAGGAGGCCCAATGGGCTCGTTCAATAACTAGAAGCAACCATCTCAGCTTATGGTAGAAAAGAATTCACCCTGGAAGTTCTGTAATTACACACATCATGGATGGTCCAGTGGTTAAGACTCTGTGCTTCCACAGGGCACGGGTTCAGTCCCTGGTAGGGAAACGAGGATCCTGTATAACACAGAGCAGAGCCAAAAAAAAAAAAAAAAAAAGAGCAACAGGGAGACCAGGAGTGTTGGGGAAGAAAAATTCCCCCATCTCCTAGGGTAACCTTTCCAGAAACAGACATCCTGTTTTCTTCTACCAAAGTCACTAACTCATTATGTATTCTTGGGCATCTGGCACTATAAAGCTCCAGCTGTTCTGCCCTCAGCTTTCACAAACTTCAACAGGAGCTGATACTCATATCATTCAAGGTAGATGGACACAGAGAAAGGTGTTGGGAAGGGTATTCATCCAACAGCTTTCCTGGAGCCACCCAACAACCAGACTTGCAAATACTTTAAGCCCAAGCTCTTCATAATAGTCTATTTGTTCTTTTCATCACCACAGGCAGAACCATTTTTGTTTCAGCAGTTTTCATAGCCCTCTCTATCCTGGGGACATCCTGGAGCAAAAGTCCCAGAGCCTCTCTGTACCCCTGTGGCTCCTCCCTTACAGAGCAATGGCCAGCAGGATGGCTCTGTCTCTCTCTCCCTGGCCTAGAGGAAGTGCATGAAGGGCCAAGACTCCATTCACTGACCCGACAGAACATCTGGGCCAGAACTTCAAGGGACAGCGTGGAGACCACCATTCCCTCAAGGGCCTTCCTTCTCTACCAACAGTGGATGTTTGAGCAGCTCCCACCCTCCCTGAAGCCAGCGCTCCTCACAAACAGGGACAAAGCCTTGGGCTTGAGAAGCAGCAGGAAGCCCTGGATTAGTCTCCATTCCAGCTTCACCAAGAAACCCTGAAATTCAGGATTATTGTATACTTGATACCATATAGCTAACATTGCCTTCTGGCTGCTTATTTCTTTTCTCCCTGGTTAGAACCTGCAGACAGGAAGAGATGACTAAATAATCCCCAAGCACACAACTATCTTTCCCACCCTCCCCCCACACCAACTGGCTAAGGCAACAATTGTCCTCACAACAATCTATAGCACTCTGCAGTACACCTTTCTATTTGTTTTACAAATGGGAAAACAGACCAGAAAGCTGGAATAATTCACCAAGTTTCCACATTTAGTACCAGAGCAGGAATTTTAACTCACTTCAGTACATCATCTGCACCCTTCATCTGTTCATGTCTGACTCTTTGCGACCCCATGGACTGTAGCCTGCCAGGCTCCTCTGTCCAGGGATTTCTCCAGGCAAGAATACTAGAGTGGGTAGCCATTCCCTTCTCCAAGGGATCTTCCCAACCCAGGGGTCAAACCCAGGTCTTCTGTATTGCAGGCAGATTCTTTACCATCTGAGCCACCAAGGATGCCCCAAGAATCCTGGAGTGGGTAGCCATTCCCTTCTCCAAGGGATCTTCCCAACCCAGGGATCAAACCCAGGTCTTCTGTATTGCAGGCAGATTCTTTACCATCTGAGCCACCAAGGATGCCCCAAGAATCCTGGAGTGGGTAGCCATTTCCTTCTCCAAGGGATCTTCCCAGCCCAAGGATCAAAATCAGGTCTTCCCACATTGCACGCAAATTCTTTACCATCTGAACCACCAGGTAAGCCCACTTATTTACTAGAGCTAGGTAAATTTATTCTAAAGTTCTTAGAGACAGATAACAATAGCCATGTGCTATAGATTGGATGTTTATGTCCCACCCCTAAATTCATATGTTAAAACCCAACCCCTAGTGTGAGGGTATTAAGAAGCAGGGCATTTGGGATATGATAAGGTCATAAGGGTGGAACCCTCATGAGTGATATTAGTGCCCCTGTAAAAGGAAATTCAGTGAGTTCCCTCCCTCCTTCTGTGAGGACACAGAGAAAAGACACCCACCTATGAACCAGGTAGTGGACTCTTACCAGACACAGAATCTGCTGATGCCTTAATTTTAGACTTTCCAGCCTACAGAACTGTGAAAAACAAATTTTTGTTGTTTATAAGTCACCCAGTCTATGGTATTTTTCTTATAGCAGCCCAAACAACTAAAACACAATGAAAGCTCTAAAAACAAGGAGAAAAAAATAGGAGATGGATAGCCCTATTTATATGAAAATGTCTAATGGGGCTTTGTGATGAGCACAGTTAATGCCAGCACAAGAACAGACATAAGAATAGAATAGAAAGTCTAGAAATAAACACATGCAGAGTATATTTGTCCTATGATTAAAGCTGTACTTCACAGGACTGGAATTTTTAATACATGGTGTTGAGACACCTGGATAGGCACTTGCAAAGAAAAAGTAAAAAGCATCCAAACTTCTACATCATTTTTAACTTTAGACATCTCAATGTAAAAATAAAGCAAATGTAACTAGAGAGAACTAATACAAAACCGTGGGTGGATTTCCTGAGAGTGAGATGACATTTTTGAGTCTGATTCAAATCTTTAGGAAATAAAAGAAACAACGATAGATTCAACTACATAAAATCTAAATTCTATCCATGGAGATCCTGAGAGCCAGAGAATGTGTTATAGCCCAGGCCACAGCAAGTTAGTGTAAGCTCCTGAGTGCTCCAGGTTCTTTGGTCTCACTCTTGGGTATTTCCTGATGCTGTCTACCCTGACTCCCTCCTACTGCTCATAACCCTCCTGTTTTCCACTGGAGGCCACCTCTGCAAATTGTCTCTCACACCTACAAAGCCCTCTTATCACTATGCGCACAGAACCTGGTGTTAAGTTCCAGGGTCCTTTGAATGCAATGTGCATCTCCTTTCCACCTCACTAGCTGGCTAAAGTTTAACCTGTAATGGGATCTTGAAGTCATCCAAAGTTCACCAAAGCTGTTATCTGCAGGTATAGGTGGTATAGGCAACAGATGAGCCCCAAGTCTGGCAGGCATGTGCTCTGTGGTTGCATCTTTGTGCTCTGGAGAGGCAGGAGGCCAGCTGACACAGTATTTCTCCAGCAACTCCTGTGTAGGAGACACTTTGTTAGGAGAAATAAGGATGATATAAAGAAAACCTCTTCTCTATCCTCAAGTTTCTTGGCAATTAGGAGGATGGAAGGGACCTGTGAGGTCATGTAAACCAATCACTGTCTTTAAGGAGGCATCCCTGTGAACCTAAGAGGCAATCCTAGGTCATCAACTCTGGTGTGTAGAGCACAGAACATGCTGGAGTTCAGAGAAGGTCCAGATCAGAGGCAGAAGGGCTGAGGTTTTGATGAAGAGACAAATGATTAAAGAGTTTTACCCAGGTTCTACTCATGAGTTATCCCCACCTGAAGCCCTAAGCGCCTTCTGCCTGTAAACAGCCTTGCTACTGTAATGCTCCTTGCTCATAGCAGGCTCTGTAGCCTGGGGTTGTCACTTTGGGTTCGGACTCTGAAATGTTTCAGACTCCCCTTTGCCCCGGTCTCTTCCCACTATAGCCAGCTTAGTTCTTTTGCTCTATTTTCTTTGCCCGTTTCTAAGATCATTCTCTCTTTGGCCACGCCGGGAAGAACGTTCCTCTGCTCCCTGGAGAATCCCAGTATAAGAGCTTTGCAGCAGGCCTGCAACGTGCAGAGGAGACTTGGGGAGAGAGGATGAGGTAGGAGTGCAGGGTTAGCAGAACCAGAGGAAGAGTCAAACCACAGCCAAGCGGCACTGGGGGATGGTCCCTGGAAACACACGATTCATATGGACGGCCAATAGGCGCATTAAAAGATGCTCAATAGCTCTAATTATTAGAGAAATGCAAATCAAGACTATGATGAGGTACCATCTCATACCAGTTAGAATGGCTGTCATTAAAAAGTCTACAAATAACAAGTGCTAAAGACGGTGTGGAGAAAAGGGAACCCTCCTACACTGTTGGTGGGAATGTATACTGATCCAGTCACTATGAAAAACAGCATGAAACCTCCTCAGAAAACCAAAAATAGAGTTACCATATGATCTAGCAATCTTGCTCTTGGGCATATATCTGGAGAAAATTATAATTTGAAAAGGTATAATCACTCCTATGTTCACAGCAGCACTATTTAGTATAGCCAGGACATGGAAGCAATCTAAGTGTCCATCAACAGATGAATAGATAAAAATGACCTGGTACATATATATAATGAAATATTACTCAGCCAAAAAAAGAATGAAATAATACCATTTGAAGCAACGTGGACGAAACTAAGAATTATCATACTAAGTGACGTTAAGTCAGACAGAGAAGGACAAATATCATGGTATCACTTATATTTGAAGTCTAAAAAAATGATACAAATGAACTGACTTACAGATTCACAGACATAGAAAACAAACTTATGGTTACCAAAGGAGAAAGAGGTGCGGGAGGAAGGGACAAACTAGGAGTTTAGGACTAGCAGATACACTCTGTTGCATATAAAACAGGTAACCCTACTGTACAGCACAAGGAACTATATTTAATATCTGTAATAAACCATAATGGAAAAGTATATGATAAATAATATACACATGTATAATTGAATCTCTGCTGTACAGCAGAAACTAACACAGCATTGTAAATCATCTATACTTCAACTTAAAAAAAAAATCATGATTCAGAAGCATATTTGATGGCTCTTACTCTTCTGAAAGGGCTAGTAAAGGTTCTGCTCTAATTAACCTCCTTCCCAAAACAGTGATGCCTGGTGACTTACATACTTATCTTATGAGAATCATCCAGGGAAACTTCAGTAAATCACAGATTTCCAGGCTCCATAACCTATTTACTAAATCTGAATCTCTGGAGGAAGGAGCACCACAGGATTCTACACTTTTTAAGGCTCTCCATTAAATTCTGATGATTGGCTATTTTGCAGAAGCAGCTAAATTTAAACTGAGATAGAAGGATGATGATCTACGAGGTTAACGATTAGCACACGTGGGAAGGTCTCCCCTGAAATGGTGAGTTTGTGTTCCAATTGTGCTGAGAGCCAGGAAAATATTGTGACATGGGAATGAGGAGGAAGTAAGGAAGGCACACCATCTTCCAGCCTGCCCCAGAACTTTGATCTGATCCCCTGTGGAAAGGGTGCCTCTTGCAGAAACCTAGTGACTTCTCTCACAGTGCATTCTGGCCACAAGAAGCAGGGGTTCTGAATGAAAAAGACAAAAAAATGGAAACTTCCTTTCGAAGTGCGGAGAAAGGGTGTTTCACAGTGTGTTGACCTGCACCTGTGAATTTCTCAGGAATTCCGCAAGCCAGTTGATAACAAGTTGGTAGCTTCCAATCCGTGAAAGTATTTATATCACAGAAAGTGGAAAATACTATAAATCAGAAACATTCCTTTTTTTTTTCTTCTGGAGAACCTGTGACTAAACATTTACCCAGGTCTCCCGCATTTCAGGTAGATTCTTTACCAGCTGAGCCACAAGGGAAGCTCGAGAATACTGGAGTGGGTAGCCTACCCCTTCTCCAGCAGATCTTCCCAACCCAGGAATCAAACCAGGATCTCCTGCATTACAGGCGGATTCTTTACCAACCGAGCTATCAGGGAAGACCCTCAGAAATATTCTTTTTTTTTTTTCTTCTGGAGAACCCATGACTAAACATTTACTAGCACCCTACTGCCTTCTTCTCCTTTGGGACTATAGTGCATTTGGTACATAAAGCATCTGGCAATCAACTGCATAGGTAGAATGGAGCTGTGATGGGTATCAGGGGCCTTCCTCAAGGAACTAACAGGCAGGTGATAGCAACAAGCAGGACGGGGATGTCCCTGGTTGTCCAGTGGCTAAGACTCCATGCTCCCAGTGCAGAAGTTCTGGGTTGCATCCCTGATCAGGGAACTAGATCCCACATAACTAAGAGTTCACAGGCTCCAACTAAAGATCCCAAATACTACAACTAAGACCCACGCAGCAAAATAAATAACTGTCTTTAAAAAGCAAGACAATTCAAAAAATCATCAGAGGACTGATTTGAACATATGTGAAACACTTGGGAACTCCCAGTAATAACCTAGGAGACTTCTATAAGTGGAGGAGAACTTTCAAATATGGTCTTAGAGGCTAATGTCACCTTCTTTAAACCCACAAGCAAGGGTTTACAGTAGAAACTCCTTCTCCAGGCTTCCTAACAGATCTATGTGTGGCCTCTCCTTAAACAATTCTGAACACAGGGAGCTCACTGCTGTCTGCATTGGCCCATTCTCTCTTTGGGCAGCTCTAGTTGCTGGAAAGCTCTTTCTCCCATGAAGCTGAAGTTTGCTTCTCTATCATTTCCCTATCAGCCCATTTGGTCCCTGGGATCTCCCAGAGCTTCTTCCAGTAGAAGTCGTTCAGGGATGCCCCCCAGTTCCTATGGAAGCAGCACACTCTGTCAGTACTAGAGTGCCTTCATCCCAGTCACTCCCAGGGCTCCTCCCCTCACCCATCATCCCATCGGGGAGGGGCTTTACCCAGCTTTTAATGGACTCTTGAATGTTTTGTCTCCAACAAAACAGCACTTTCACCAAACCATGTTTCTCCCTCCTGCCATTTAGTACAACCTGCATTATTTATGAACTCTTCCAATAGTCCTAATGCCAAAAGCTTTGCTGCCAGAGGTGCAGAATTGATTTTGTGGAGCGGTTTGCACACTATACATACTATCTTCTCATTTATTTATGTGAAAGTCTCCTACCCTGGACTAAGCATCCAGCTAGGCCAGGCAGGGAAGGGCATTGGGTTTCTGGGCCAAACTGGCTTGGAAATTCTGGGGTTTTGAGATGATGCCCAAGAGGGGCCCATCACAAATAGAGGCCTCTTCCTTAAGGGGCTCCCCTAGTCCTCCCCCACCCTGGGTAATCAGACTCCAAAGGCTACTGCCAAATTCCACTCTGGCCATCTCCCAGCAGTAGAAATATTCAAGTAGCATTTGCAAAAATGGATTCCAGGGAGGACATTAAACCTACTGAAAGAGCATGCCTCACTGGGCTTTATTTACTCTGAATAAAATCATGGCACAGTGGGAAGAGGATGGGCTTTGCAGTCGGACACATAAGTTCAAACATCAGCCCTGCCATCAGAGAAGGGACCCTCTCTCTCAACCTGTTTCCTCACTTATAAATTGGGTGGGTATGCAAATTAAATGCTAAAAAAAAACACAGAAACACCTATAACAGGGCTTGGCATATATACACGCTCAATAATGAGAGAGCCCTCTGATTATCAAGAGGTTCTTACCAACCTCATCTCAGTACTGACACAGGTTTTCTTCATATACTTAGCAAACTGCAGCTGAATCTTTTTGGTCCTTGTTGTAGGCAAAATAATACTTCTCTCCTGAAAAATATCCTTGTGCCAATCCCCTGGACCTATGGACACTCTCTTACATGGTAAAAGAGATTTTACAGATGTGATTAAGTTAAGGATTGTGAAATGAAGAGGATGTGATCCTGGATTATCTAGGTGAGCCTAGTGTAATCACCAGGGTCCTGATAGATGAAAGCAGAAGGCAGGGAGGTGAGAGAGAATGGAGAGATTAAAACCAGAGCAAAGGAATGATGTGAGGGAGAATGGCAAACGCTAGGCTGCTGGCTCTGAGGCTTGAGGAAGGGGTCACGAGCCAAAGAAACCTCTAGAAAAGGGAAAAGGCAAAGAGATGAATTCTCTCCTAGAGCCTTCTGAGGGCACTTTGCTGTAAGGATACTTTGATTTTAGCCTGATGAAGTTCATTTCAGCCTTCTGACCTCCAGAATTGAACATACTAAATTTTGTTTTTTTAAATTGTAAAAACACTAGTGGTATTTACCAGTTTAGTGGTATTACCACTGAATTGTGGTAATCTGTTACAGTAGCAATGAGAAAGGAATACAGCCCCTAATCCTCCCCACCTTGGAAGATCTGTTAATCCCCATCTCAAATTTTGGAGCATCCCTGAAATCCTCCAGCTTGGTCCTGGCCTCAGCTCAACTCTACTTGGTGAAGGAGAAAAGAAGTTAAATCTGATTTTAAACAGAAGCACCCCAACAATAGGTAATGTTAATCAAGTGCTTCTAAGTACATGATGTGTATTAATTCGTTTAATTCTCACCACGTGTCTATAAGGTAGATACTTTATATCCCCATTTTACAGATGGGAAGCTGAGGCACAAATACGTTACGTAATATATCCAAGGCCCATACCACTGGTAAGTGACAGGATCCAGATCTAAACTCAAGAAGTCTTTCTTCAGAGTCCAACTTCTAAACCACTGCTCTATGCAGCCAAAAGTCCCCACTTTTGAGAGTGAGGAGCTGGAAGCAGCGTCTCAGGTTCTCCCCTTCCAGAGACTCACCCCATCAGTATGATCTGAGATTTTAAACAGCGTTTTCCCCTCCCGCTAGAGGTTGTCAAGTGGTTGGAGAGAGGGTGGAAACCAGTCTACCAACCCCATTTCTGGACTGCAGCCACTGGCAGAATCCAGAAAGTTTACTATGATGCTCAGAAAAGACTAGTTCTGATAGAGCACTCACACACACACACATCTCCCCTCTCTCACCCTGCTGTATGCTGAGGCCCAGAGAGGCTCCAGTCATCCCTCTGCTGGCTAGGTCAGTGTGGGGGCTAAACAGGGTGGGGCACCTGCCTCCCTACGGGACACCACAGGGTGGCTCTGATATGGTTATCCAGGTGAGAGAAGAGTACAATGGTGTGACTGATGGGTTCTCAGAAGAGCTAATTATTTGAAATGTGTTCAGAATGCTGCCTAGTCCACAGTAAAGCTCTGCAGTAAGGCTATGCAACCGTGTGTTTAATGTATTCAGTTTCTCTCCCTGGACAGAAAGGTGCTGGGGAAGAGTCATGTAAGGCTGTCCATGCTTCTCAAGCTTTGGTGGGCACACACATCACCCCGGAAGTTGGCTAAAATGCAGACTCTGATTTAGAAGGTCTGAGATGGAGTCATTCTGTGTTTGTAACAAGGTAATGCAGATCCCGCTGGGCCATGGCCGGACTTTGAGTATGGAGGGTATAAAGCATGGATACTGTTACCTTGAAGCCAACTGCATTATGACAAGAGGCTGTGAGGGTCCAGTGCGTACCCTGACCACAGCTAGAAGTCTGGCCTTTCAAGCCTTTCTCCCTTTCTGGGCAAGTGACTCCGGGCAGGAAGCATCCCTCAGCCTGGACAGGGTGATGACAGCCATCCATTTCCACTGAAGACCTGGCCATGCCTCAAGCACAAAGGAGGCACTTAGCCAGGAAGTCAAGGAAGGAGTGGACCAGTAGAGAAATAAATCCTCAAAGCCTCCCCATTCCTTACAAGATAAACACCAAGCTCCCTGAGATTCACACCAATGTCAATGAGATTCAAAACACTAAGCTCCTTTCTACTACACAGCTTACCAAATACTACTGACCATGACAAGATGGCCTCTCACTTAATCAAACAATGTCTCCTGTCACTCTGGAGTCTCAGTCGGTGACTGAGGTCAGTCAGTGAGGTGGAGTGCACCCCTCTGGGCCCCTCAGAGGTCCTTGTTTGTCTCCTCTGCCTTCCAAGCCCTCACTTCTCAAAGTGAGGTCCACGGCCCAGCAGGTTAGGTACTACCTGGGGGCTTTAGACCTGCAGCCCCTCGGGCCCCACCCAGACTGACTGGATCAGAAGTTGTGTTTTAACCAGATCCCGGGGGTGGCGGGGTGGCAGGGTGTTGGGTGGGGGGCAGGGCAGGGCAGATTTGTTTCCCTGGGAAAGTCAGAGCAGAGCTGGCCTAAGTCACTTCTAGTTCTCATGGTTCACACTCAGCCCAGATCTCAACTTCCCTCTCCTGAGCAGGTCAGCCTGACCCAGATGCCGAGGATAAATTTAGCCTTGTCTCTGGCTCACCTTGGTTACCTCTCCTTTCAGAAGCTTCTAGTCCATTCCTCATCTTCCTCTATCAGGGCCAGTTCTCTAGCCCTACCCCTTCCTTAAGTCAGTCCCAGAATGTGTCCATAGTCCTCATTTAAGAATCCTTGCAATAATTTTTTTTTCTTTCTAAATAAATTATTTGTTGGAAGATTTTAATCTCTGGCCAGTCGAGCTGCTCTGCACAGGAAGATGGCTATGCTATGCTTCCCTCTCTGGCCCCTGAGGCTGCCCGTGCACCTGGAGAAGGAGTCAGCTTCAGTGGCACAAAAGGAAGTGGCAAAGGTGGGACAAAGAGAAGGCCATCACTTGGGGACAGCCCTGTGTGGAGTTCTTGTCCTCGCGGCACCTTGGATTCCAACAAAAAAAACAGCAAGCAGCTGCTACGTCTCACATGGCACTGACTGGCCAGGCTGACCCAGGTCACCCGGGGGCAGGTGGGGTTATCCCAAGGAGTCAGTTTTAGAAAGGAAGCAGCAGAGGGTTTGTTTAAGACCCTAGAGGCCTGAGGATAAATTTAGAACTTATTCTTGGAGTGATGAATGATCATGTCCCTCTTTTTATTCCCTGTGAGAACAGCCTTCACAACTCTCCATGAAGGCTTCTTAGTTTGTGTTTTATTTTTTTAATCCAGCCCATCAATTTCTCCCAGAACATAAAAATACATGCAGAAAATTTGTAATATAAATGCAGACACTTTTATCAAAGAAAATAAAAACTAGTTCACGAAGCAGAGATGATCAGATACGTGAGTCTGTTTCCTTCCTTAGTCCTCTACGTCTAATATATACACATATTTATATTTTATATCCTTATCTACATATGCACCAAGATATAGAACATCCTTTACAAAATGGTGATACCACAGAGTTTTATGCACTGCTTTTTAACTTAAGTATGTACTGTCTTATGTCAATAAGCTTTCTTTGAAAACATAATTGTCCACATCATGAAGTCTGGTCATGTGGGTCTGATCAAAATGTATCTATTCACATCTCTAATGTTGACTATTAATACTTCTTTTGGTTTGATTTTTTGCTAATTTTAACTTTTGATACTTTTCCCATATGGTTTAATAAAAAGTGACTTAAACCTTTCATTTATTTACTAAATATTTGTTGAGCACCTACTCAATGCCAGATACTCTGCCAAATGGTAAGAATATAAAGATGAATTACTGAGGAACTCACAATCTTGTAAAGAGGTGGGCAGAAAAGTAAATGATCAGAGTATAGTAATACCTGTAATAAAGGGATGTACAGAGTAGGAAATGAGATTCTTAGTCATAAAGAGTAAGATTCTCCAGAGAGTCCTTAATGTGGAGGATAATCTCAGAGAGTACTGAGTAATGAGTCCCCTCCAAGATAAAAATCATTGTTGCTTGTGTATCTTCCAACCACCTCTGTGTTTATGGTGGCAATGTATTTTCATGACATTTTCCATTTCTCTCTCATTTTCAATATCAACATAGCTTCCCAAATCTCTGAAGACACCAAAAATCCTCTGCAGTTCTTCACGCCATGTAACCACATTTTCCCCAATAGAAACAAGTGGCAGGATGACAAGAATAGGCTCCATCACCCTGGAGAGCAAGTTCCACTAAGGCTAGGTGGACGACCTGAGTTCCCACCACAAGGGCAGTTTCAAAGAAGTCTCCAGACCCAGCTGCCAGCATGTTCTAACATCTGTTACTGGGATGAATTGTGTCCCTCCCAAAAGATCCTGTAGTCCTAACCCCGGTACCAATGGACATGATCTTACTTGGAAATGGGTTGTTCACAGATGATCCAGTTAAGATGAGGTCATTACAGTGAGGCTTACTTCAATATAAATGGGGTTCCTATAAGAAAAGAAAATCTGGACACAGAGACAGACACATATAAAAAGAATGCCATCAGAAGATGCAAACAGAGATAGGGATCTAAAGTCAAGGAACACCAAAGATTGCCAGAAAACTGCCAGAAGTTAGGAGAGAGGAATGATACATATTCTGCCTCAGAGTTTTCAGAAGAAACCAAACTTGCCCAAACCAAACTGAAATTATACATACTAATTTCAGACTTCTAGCCTCCAGAAAATAAATTTTGTTTAAGCCACTCGATTTGTAGCACTCTGTTATATACAATAGCCCTAACAAACTGATACATCATCACATAACCTCAAGTTGATATTGATCAACTGGACAATCATATAATATCAAACCTGTTAGTTAGACTAACTCTGAAGTGCACTCCATTTTGCAAATCACAAATTTTAGAGTCAAGTGTATTGTACATCATATCTTAAGCAAACACACAATGAGAAAGAAGGCCAGGTAATAGCAGTTGCAAATTCTTAATGAGTCATTAGCTTCCATCATCGTTTGGAGATGAACACATGCAGAAAGGAAACGGCAGGTAACCTTTTGCTCCAAATCCTAATGTTCTACTCTAATAAGCCATATTCATTACCAGAACTTCTTTTGTCCCTGTGGCCTGAGTCAACAAGCTCTGTGAAGGTAGGGACACTTGTTTATTATAATATCCTCAGGGCCGAGTAGGTGTGACTGTCGATATTTGCTCAAGAAGTAGAATTTGGAATAAATGGAGTGAATGAACAGCTTCTCTATTTGCTTTTAAGTTTACAACCTATTCTTAGCCATTTTAGATCACTAGTACCCAAATTTGAGTGTGTACACCTAATACAGGTGTATTTATTATGAATATACACTGCTTTTCATGATAAAACACATAGAAACATCCAAAAGATAAAGTGAAAAAAGTCAACATAATTAGAGGTTCTATTACACGCCCCCGAAGCTCTAGCGGGTGTTCTCACGCACCCAAGGCATCCTCAACCACCACCATTTCTGCAGATCTTACCACTTAAAGATGACAAGGGCAAGAGTATGAAGATCCAAGGCAATGACGTCTTCTTCCTCAGAGCCAGAGAGGCAACCCCTGCTCCTACGCCGCCTTCCTACTCATTTGGCTCTGGTAGGTAGGAAGGGGCGGAATCAAAGAAGCAAAAGGCCTCCTGTTGGAGAGTAGAAGGTCATAGGTACCTCTCCGGTTCATACCTCCCAAAAATGTAAATAATATGATCAAGTAATTTGTTAACAAGATTTATCAACAAGACCTCCCAAGAACTGTTACTAAGAACTGTTACTGTGCTAATACTATTGCTCTGGAAAGCCCCCACCCCACCCTCCAAGGATGCTGGAGCCTGGTTCCCATGGAAAAGATTGAGAACCCTACCAACTGGGAATATGGGATTATACGATCCAATTTGTCTAAACTATTCAGAAAAAGTATTCTTTTCGCTCACCATCCCCCTTAGTGCTTTCTCCCAACTTATTTGACCATGGAACTCGTTTCTTCAGTGAATCCTTATTAACATTTTGAGAGAAATTAGTTTGAGTTTGAGGTAACCAGAGAAAAGAGTTATCTAGAGGTATTTAAATAAACTTCTTAAAAAACACTTTGTTTTTAATTCAAATATAACTACAATTTTTTTCACTTAAGTTGGAAGTAAATTACTTTCTTCTAACAAATATTCAGAAACATAATGGATTTGTCATCAATTAAGTTTAGGTTATCATCTTAAAGCCCTAAATACATAATGGACTTAAGAAAAAAATATAAGCAAAAACATTTAGCTCTGCTCACAATTAGAGGAACACACATTTAAAAATGGCCAATTAGATTATTAATAGAAAGGAAAAGAGAAAGACAAAATGCTGATAAGTATCATGAATGTGCTGGTTTGATACATTGTAGCATTTTACTTCATTGGAACAATCCTTTTGTAAACTAATTTAACAATACATATTCAGAGCCAAGAAAATGTCCTATACACTTTTACCCATTAATCCCATTTCTTAGATATAACTGAAAATCTGGAACCAGGACAAGAGATGAAGGAGGGACACTTTATACATTCACTGTATTTTTTTTAATGGAAAAAATCTTAATGTTCCATCCTAGAGAAAAGAGTGAATTTTGGCACATCTCCTAGAAGGAATATCACGTAACCATTAAAATTTTAAAGTAAAATGTGGAATACGTAGCAACATAAGAAAAAAACTTATAGTAAGGAAAAAAGAACACGATACAAAATTGCATAAAAATATGAAAACCATATGTCCAAAAAGGATTATAAAAAGATGAGTTCTTGTAGCAGACTGGTAAGATTATAGTCAAATTTTTTGTTTGTTTTTCTAAAATTTTGTAATGTTATTGTATTACTTTTACCTTTAAAAAATATTTTTAAGGACATAAAAACGGTTTGCTGCTAGCCTACCCATATTTCATGAAAGAAATAGCCATATGCATTTTGAAACCCAAATGAATTTCCGATAGGGTACAAAGCACATTTTTCAAACATTCTCCCACTCATCTGTAGATGCATTAAAATTCTACTAAATTTTCAATGATACAAATTATCTTTCCACTTGAAAGGTATGCTAAGGCCCTTAGATAAATATAACCATTTCTGGTGCCCAACATGATTATTTTAAGTAATTTTACAAAATCTATTCCACTCTTGCTGCACCTGGTAATTAAGTTCAAACACCCTGAAGAAGGCCGCCTCATCTCCCTTAGGCCCAGAAAGAATTTCAATTGCCATTTAAAGCTTCCAATTAGTTCACAACATAAAATTACAATTCGCTTTTGATATTTTTTCCTCTGGGTCTTTTTTTTTTTTTACCATTTTTGTAACCCATATTGTAATTATGCCTGCTCAATCTGATACAAAACATCCAGTCTTTTCATGCTAGGCTTATAAAATACAATCTGGCTAGTTGGTCACTGTATCCATATCTGTTCCTGGGAATTCCCAGTGGTTGGGACTCTGTGCTTTCACTGTCAAAGGTGCTAAGCGCACAGGTTTAATCCCTAGTTGGGGAAAACAATCCCACAAGCTGCCAAAAAGAAAAAAGAAAAAAACCCTGTTCCTGAAAACAAAATGTTACTCCATGCTTTGGGGAAAGTCTCTCCCACTGACTGAAGACTTCTAGACCTCAGCCCCACCATACCTCTTGTCAGCTCACCCTTGAAACTTTATCCCTCTCAAGTGGTAGGACTTGCAGGTTTTACCTTTAATACCTGTTACCACTTCTATAACATGATTTCCAGAATGGCCCCCATTGCAATTCAGGGGCTAATAGTTGAAACTTCAGTTCAGTTCAGTTGCTCAGTAGTGTCTGACTCTTTGCGACCCCATTATTCGCAGCATGCCAGGCCTCCCTGTCCATCACCAACTCCCGGAGTTCACCCAAACTCATATCCATCAAGTCGGTGATGCCATCCAGCCATCTCATCCTCTGTCGTCCCCTTCTCCTCCTGCCCTCAATCCCTCCCAGCATCAGAGTCTTTTCCAATGAGTCAATTCTTCACATGAGGTGGCCAAAGTACTGGAGTTTCAGCTTGAGCATCAGTCCTTTCAAAGAACACCCAGGACTGATCTCCTTTAGAATGGACTGGTTGGATCTCCTTGCAGTCCAAGGGACTCTCAAGAATCTTCTCCAGCAAGAATCTTCTGAACTGTTCAGAAGCATCAATTCTTTGGTGCTCAGCTTTCTTCACAGTCCAACTCTCACATCCATACATGACCACTGGAAAAACCATAGCCTTGACTAGACGGACCTTTGTTGGCAAAGTAATGTCTCTGCTTTTCAATATGCTGTCTAGGTTGGTCATAACTTTCCTTCCAAGGAGTGAGTGTCTTTTAATTTCATGGCTGCAATCACCATCTGCAGTGATTTTGGAGCCCAAAAAAATAGTCTGACACTGTTTCCACTGTTTCCCCATCTATTTCCCATGAAATGATGGGACCAGAAACTTACCTTCCCACTAACCAGTTGGGAAGTAAATAGCCATGCCAGTTACTGGCAGGATAATTCATTGAGATAATTTCTGTTTGTTTTTCCTGTGACCTTCCCTCTTCCTATTTTAAGCAGACAACCAGACCCTGCACAGTCCCTTGCCCCAGGATTATCTCCTCTCCCTCAACACTCACCCAGAGGTCTGAGGTTAGCTGATATTAGTTTTTTAGAAATACTTAACTCATTAGAGAGATTATACAAACAGTCCTTGAGAGATAGGAGAAAATAGATTTTGAGAGCAGAGACAGTGAGGGGGATGATGGCCGCTTGTCACTCACAGCTCTCCTCATCTCTACCTCCTCCACACCCAATACTGAGGAGAACTATATCTAAGAGACTAAGCCCCAGGAATTCTGGGAAGCAACAGACTGGTGGGAAGCTCTTCCCAGAGACAAGAGGTACCCCTCTCCTGGGCCCATGATTTAGAGGATTTCACTTAATCACAAACATACATATCATTATGTTTATATTCATTAAAGAACATGCTAAAAATCCACTCTAGTGAATATCAACTTTTAGGTCCCAGGGGAATAATTCTCCCCATCTTTTTTTTTTTAACAGTTATGCTTTTTATTTTTTAAATTAATTTATTTATTTTAATTGGAGGCTAATTACTTTACAATATTATAGTGGTTTTTGCCATATATTGACATGAATCAGCCATGGGTGTACATGTGTTCCCCATCCTGAACCCCCCTCCCACCTCCCTCCCCATCCCATCCCTCAGGGTCATCCCAGTGCACCGGCCCTGAGCACCCTGTCTCATGCATCAAACCTGGACTGGCGATCTATTTCACATATGGTAATATACATGTTTCAATGTTATTCTCTCACCTCACTTGTTCTATTTCCCCAAACTAACTGCATCTGAATGCCATGAAATTTTGTACGTTGTCCTACTAACAATGTCAGAGATGGGAATGACTTGGAAGTGTAGGGCCATTTGAGAGGAGGAAGAGTTTAGGTAAGAGAAAAGACAAATGAATTCATTTGTCAAATCCTTTCAATTGGCATGAATGCAGTAAGTCTTGAAAATGAAATATTAATTCCCACAAATGCCAACGATTCTTTTTCCTTCCATTCTTCATGTCCCAATTTATCATTACAGAACAAGTCAATAGTCAGAGTGGTATTTGCAATATTTGCACAGGGTATCGAAGAAACATTTCACAACATTAAAAAAAACCATTATTCAAGTATTTTACTCATGGGTCTATATTATCACAACACAAATGAATCCTGATTTAATTCAGTAGCAACTAGAACACTGAACACTAGAATTGTGAATAGCTTTTTAAAATTTAATAAGATTAAATTAAAATTTCAAAATTAATTTAAAACAAGCTATATATCTTTGATTTATAATTTTTAATATAAATCAACTATAATATGTATTTTTATTTTATTTTAATAGATAATGTTAAAATATTAAGAGCCAGATAACTTTGTTGGAGAAGACTCTTGAGAGTCCCTTGGACTGCAAGGAGATCCAACCAGTCCATTCTAAAGGAGATCAGCCCTGGGATTTCTTTGGAAGGAATGATGCTCAAGCTGAAACTCCAGTACTTTGGCCACCTCATGCAAAGAGTTGACATATTGGAAAAGACTCTGATGCTGGGAGGGATTGGGGGCAGGAGGAGAAGGGGACGACAGAGGATGAGATGGCTGGATGGCATCACTGACTCGGACGTGAGTCTGAGTGAACTCCGGGAGTTGGTGATGGACAGGGAGGCCTGGTGTGCTGCAATTCATGGGGTCGCAAAGAGTCGGACACGAATGAACGACTGGACTGAACTGAACTGAACTGAACTTTGTGAAAACATACACATATCATTACTTTTAAAAATTTACATTTACCTTAATTCTATATTTTTTCATGAAAATATATTCAAATTTGATTTTTAATTTGTTCAATCATTACTGTCAACAATCTTGATAATAAAATGGAGGAGTTTTTGCTGAAGCTTATGGAATAAATACATAATAATTTGTCATATATGTATGTGTGTATATGTTTATTTTATTACTTATCTAATCATCCCTGGTCCACTAACAGAATGTCTAATTATGCTCCATAAAAATTTAATTTGTCTTTGAGTATTTGGCAATTTTCAATCATATAAAAGCCATTGTTTTATAAGTTTTGATTCTGTCATAATTCAATTCGGTTCAGTTCAGTTGCTCAGTTGTGTCCGACTCTTTGCAACCCCATGGACTGCAGCACACCAGGCCTCCCTGTCCATCACCAACTCACAGAATTTACTCAAACTCAAGTCCATCGAGTCAGTGATGCCATCCAACCATCTCATCCTCTGTCGTCCCCTGCTCCTCCTGCCTTCAATCTTTCCCAGCATCAGAGTCTTTTCCAATGAGTCAACTCTTCACATGAGGTGGCCAAAGTATTGGAGTTTCAGCTTCAGCATCAGTCCTTCTTCAGGACTGATTTCCTTTAGGATGACTAGTTGGATCTCCTTGTAGTACAAGGGATTCAAAAGAGTCTTCTCCAACACCACAGTTCAAAAGCATCATTCTTCAGCACTCAGCTTTCTGTATAGTCCAAATCTCACATCCATACATGACTACTGGAAAAGCCATAGCTTTGACTAGATGGATCTTTTTTGGCAAAGTAATGTCTCTGCTTTTGAATATACTGTCTAGGTTGGTAGTAGCTTTTCTTCCAAGGAGCAAGTGTCTTTTAACTTCATGGCTGCAGTCACCAATCTGCAGTGATTTTTGGCACCCCAAAAAATAATGTCTGTCACTGTTTCCATTGTTTTTCCATCTATTTGCCATGAAGTGATGGGACCGGATGCCATGATCTTCGTTTTCTGAATGCTGAGTTTTAAGCCATACTTAAATCTGTCATAATTAAGGCCTATTTATCATGCAGGAAGGGCAGGATATCTTGTTAAGCAACTTGGTACCTTGATTTTTAACTTCACCTTCGTCTGTGCCCTTGCCACAGTAGCTTTGCTGTTAGCTCTGCTTCCTAACCTGCCAGCTTCCAGACGCAAGCCAGGACTGAGTCTCTCTGGCTCTAATTGGGTCACGTGACCCTGAACCCTGAATTGAATGCTAGGCGCCACTGACCTGCCTAGAAAGACTTGCCCTTCTAGATTTTGGAATGGACTCGGCTCCACTTGAGTGTCATAAAGTGAGTGTGATAAGAAGGCAGATCAAGTTTTGTGAGTTCTAACACTTTTCCAATCAGGGGAGAGGGGTATGCTTTTTAAGAAAAAGAAGACAAAATTAAAAATAAAAAATTAAATATTCAAAGAAAATATTTCAAAGAAGAAGAAAAAAAATAAACTCCAAATTCCCCAAAACAAAAGAATGCCACCATTATCACAAAATCCTCCCTAGCACATCTGTTATTGTTTTTTTCTGTGAGTTCTGGCTGCATACCCTTCAATCACTTCTTCATACAACAATCACATCACAACACTACCTTTTAAAGGAGGCTGGGAAGATAATTCAGTCCTCCTCTACCATGGTTGAATAATATTTTTTTAATCACTGATAGCTTTAAAATGAACTTGCAACTTCACAATATATTAGTAATTTTCTGTATGGTTTATGGCAAATTACTATTATATTATTATCATTGCCAAATTTAGGACTTTTTTCAAGTTCCTCTTATGGATGAGCTGGATGATTTCAAGATATTTCAATTTTTCTTGACCAAATTTGACTCATAACTACTCTTCAAATTGATATCACTCATTAATTAGCTTGCTGTCAGTGCCCTCTTGTCATACGAGACCAGTGACCACGGTAGTAGTCTTCTCTACTACTGACCATCAGTAGCCAGTAGTGAGTATGGCTGGAAATCAGGAATCACATTAGAATGTCAGCAAGCACTAAACAACAATCAAGTGACTATGAACCATATAAATATATCCACTGAAGCACAAACTAAATGTATTCCCAACTCAACTTCCCCTTAGCTGGACTAAAAACCATTCCTTCAGCCCTTGGAATACTTAAAGGGGAAGTGTGAATGAGGAAGGTGAGGATGGAAAGATACAGTCATGTAAATAAGAGGCTTAGAGATTTAGGCTTCAGTAGCTTCATAGTATACCCATCTCGGGTGGTTCCCCAAAGAAAATTCTGAAGCTGTTTCCTGAAGAACAGGGAAGAGATTCTGGCAGGTCAAAATAGTAGCTGTCCATTACCATCATGCTGGCTTTTATTCCTTCCATCGCTAAGTCCATTTTTCCCCATGAGTAAATATACCTTCTACAAAAGATTTTTGCTGCCATCAATTAAAATGACACTTTGTTTTTGCTTTTGCTTTTTCTCCCTAGAATATCCTATATCCCATCTTTACTTGACCTAGTCATTCCCATCTTACAAGGCTTAAGGGTGGCTTCTTTTTTTTTAACCTGTGATCTCCCTAGCCTAGGGTTTTCAAAATCTGTTACTTTGAACACTAGCTCTTTGAGATGCTCTGTTAAAATAAAAAAGTATTCTATGGTCAAACAGATTTGGGAAAAGTTGCATGATTTCTCTTTTTTTTTTTTATTTCTCACAATTGAATTTTTTCTTGTTTTAAAAAAAAATTGAAGTATGGTTGGTTTACAATGTTGTGTACATCAAAGTGATTCAGATATATTATATACATATATTCATTTTCAGATTCTTTTCCCTTACACCTTATTGCAAAGTGCTGAGTACAGTTCCATCTGCTATAGAGTAGGTCCTTGTTGATTATCTATTTTATATGCAGTAGTGGTATATATATCAGAGAAGGCAATGGCACTCCACTCCAGTACTCTTGCCTGAAAATCGCATGGGCAGAGGAGCCTGTTGGGCTGCCATCTATGGGGTCGCACAGAGTCGGACACGACTGAAGCGACCTAGCAGCAGCAGCAGCAGCAGTGCCTATCTGTTAATCTCAAGCTCCTAACTTCTCTCTCCTCCTTCCCCATCCCCTTTGGTAACCATGTTTGTTTTCTATCACGTCTGTCGGTCTCTTTCTGCTTTGCTAAAAAGTTTATTTGTGTCATTTTTCTAGATTCCACCTCAGTGATATTATATGATACTTGTCTTTGCCTGGCTTACTTCACTTAGTGTGATACTCTATGCCCATCCATGCTGCTGCACAAGGCATCATTTCCTTCTTTTTATGGCTGAGTAATATTTCATTTTATGTATCTGCTGTTGTTGTTCAGTTGCTCAGTCATGTCCAACTCTTTGTGACCCCATGGACTGCAGCATGCCAGGCTTCCCTGTCCTTCACCACCTCTCCGAGTTTGCTCAAATTCATGTCCATTGAGTTGGTGATGCCATCCAACTGTCTCATCCTCTGTCATCCCCTTCTCCTCCTACCTTCAGTCTTTCCTAGCATCAGTATATACCACATCTTTTTTATCTATTCATCTGTCAATATGCTTATTAGTACTTTTGGAGTTGGGAAGTTCCACTGTATGAAAATAATCATTATTACACCAGGCTGTTTAATTGCTATATGTATCTTATATTTACCTTTGCTACAAACTCTACAGAATATATTGATTTTATAGATGAGGAAACTCTAGGTTAAATAATTCAACAAAAATTTCACTATAAATAAGAGAGAGAGCCCAGTTTTGAGCTCAGACACTCTTACCTATCTAATTTTATTTAAACCAGAGCTTGCTAATATATTCCCAGGCCCAGATCCAGGCCTCCTTTCTGCAAAACCCTTATGAGTTCAGTTCAGTTCAGTCACTCAGTCATGTCCAACTTTTGGTGATCCCATGGACTACAGCACACCAGGCCTACCTGTCCATCATGAATTCCCAGAGTTTATTCAAACTCATGTCCATTGAGTCAGTGATGCTATCCAACCATCTCATCCTCTGTCGTCCCCTTCTCCTCCTGCCTTCAATCTTTCCCAGCATCAGAGTCTTTTCAAATAAGTCAGTTCTTTGCATCACGTAGCCAAAGCATTGGAGTTTCAGCTTCAGCATCAATCCTTCCAATGAATATTCACTACTGATTTCCTTTAGGATGGACTGGTTGGATATCCTTGCAGCAAGGGACTCTCAAGAGTCTTCTCCAACACCACAGTTCAAAAGCATCAATTCTTCGGCTCTCAGCTTTCTTCATAGTCCAACTCTCACATGCATACATGACTACTGGAAAAACCATAGCTTTGACTAGATGGACCTTTGTTGACAAAGTAATGTCTCTGCTTTTTCATATGCTGTCTAAGTTGGTCATAACTTTTCTTCCAAGGAGTAAGCGTCTTTTAATTTCATGGCTGCAGTCACCATCTGCAGTGATTTTGGAGCCTCCCAAAATAAAGTCTCTCACTGTTTCCACTATTTCTCCATCTATTTGCTATGAAGTGATGAGGCCAGATGTCATGAGCTTAGTTTTCTTTTCTTTTTTTTTTTTTTTTGCCAATTGGAAGGTTTTATTCCTGTAGCAAAAAAATTCTGTGCTTCAGGATTCAGTGAACTCTTTTTTTTTTTTTTTTTTAATTTTATTTTATTTTTAAACTTTACATAATTGTATTAGTTTTGTCAAATATCAAAATGAATCTGCCACAGGTATACATGTGTTCCCCATCCTGAACCCTCCTCCCTCCTCCCTCCCCATACCATCCCTCTGGGTCGTCCCAGTGCACTAGCCCCAAGCATCCAGTATCGTGCATGGAACCTGGACTGGCAACTTGTTTCTTACATGATATTTTACATTTTTCAATGTCATTCTCCCAAATCTTCCCACCCTCTCCCTCTCCCACAGAGTCCATAAGACTGTTCTATACATCAGTGTCTCTTTTGCTGTCTCGTACACCGGGTTATTGTTACCATCTTTCTAAATTCCATATATATGCGTTAGTATACTGTATTTATGTTTTTCCTTCTGGCTTACTTCACTCTGTATAATAGGCTCCAGTTTCATCCACCTCATTAGAACTGATTCAAATGTGTTCTTTTTAATGGCTGAGTAATACTCCATTGTGTGTATGTACCACTGCTTTCTTATCCATTCATCTGCTGAGGGGCATCTAGGTTGCTTCCATGTCCTGGCTATTATAAACAGTGCTGCGATGAACATTGGGGTACACGTGTCTCTTTCCCTTCTGGTTTCCTCAGTGTGTATGCCCATCAGTGGGATTGCTGGATCATAAGGCAGTTCTATTTCCAGTTTTTTAAGGAATCTCCACACTGTTCTCCATAGTGGCTGTACTAGTTTGCATTCCCACCAACAGTGTAAGAGGGTTCCCTTTTCTCTACACCCTCTCCAGCATTTATTATTTGTAGACTTTTGGGTCGCAGCCATTCTGACTGGTGTGAAATGGTACCTCATAGTGGTTTTGATTTGCATTTCTCTGATAATGAGTGATGTTGAGCATCTTTTCATGTGTTTGTTAGCCATCTGTATGTCTTCTTTGGAGAAATGTCTATTTAGTTCTTTGGCCCATTTTTTGATTGGGTCGTTTATTTTTCTGGAGTTGAGCTGTAGGAGTTGCTTGTATATTTTTGAGATTAGTTGTTTGTCGGTTGCTTCATTTGCTATTATTTTCTCCCATTCTGAACGCTGTCTTTTCACCTTGCTAATAGTTTCCTTTGATGTGCAGAAGCTTTTAAGGTTAATTAGGTCCCATTTGTTTATTTTTGATTTTATTTCCAATATTCTGGGAGGTGGGTCATAGAGGATCCTGCTGTGATGTATGTCGGAGAGTGTTTTGCCTATGTTCTCCTCTAGGAGTTTTATAGTTTCTGGTCTTACGTTTAGATCTTTAATCCATTTTGAGTTTATTTTTGTGTATGGTGTTAGAAAGTGGTCTAGTTTCATTCTTTTACAAGTGGTTGACCGGATTTCCCAGCACCACTTGTTAAAGAGATTGTCTTTAATCCATTGTATATTCTTGCCTCCTTTGTCAAAGATAAGGTGTCCATATGTGCGTGGATTTATCTCTGGGCTTTCTATTTTATTCCATTGATCAATATTTCTGTCTTTGTGCCAGTACCATACTGTCTTGATAACTGTGGCTTTGTAGTAGAGCCTGAAGTCAGGTAGGTTGATTCCTCCAGTTCCATTCTTCTTTCTCAAGATCGCTTTGGCTATTCGAGGTTTTTTGTATTTCCATACAAATTGTGAAATTATTTGTTCTAGCTCTGTGAAGAATACTGTTGGTAGCTTGATAGGGATTGTGTTGAATCTATAAATTGCTTTGGGTAGTATACTCATTTTCACTATATTGATTCTTCCAATCCATGAACATGGTATATTTCTCCATCTATTAGTGTCCTCTTTGATTTCTTTCACCAGTGTTTTATAGTTTTCTATATATAGGTCTTTAGTTTCTTTAGGTAGATATATTCCTGAGTATTTTATTCTTTCTGTTGCAATGGTGAATGGGATTGTTTCCTTAATTTCTCTTTCTGTTTTCTCATTATTACTGTATAGGAATGCAAGGGATTTCTGTGTGTTGATTTTATATCCTGCAACTTTACTATAGTCATTGATTATTTCTAGTAATTTTCTGGTGGAATCTTTAGGGTTTTCTATGTAGAGGATCATGTCATCTGCAAATAGTGAGAGTTTTACTTCTTCTTTTCCAATTTGGATTCCTTTTATTTCTTTTTCTTCTCTGATTGCTGTGGCCAAAACTTCCAAAACTATGTTGAATAGTAATGGTGAAAGTGGGCACCCTTGTCTTGTTCCTGACTTTAGAGGAAATGCTTTCAATTTTTCACCATTGAGGATAATGTTTGCTGTGGGTTTGTCATATATAGCTTTTATTATGTTGAGGTATGTTCCTTCTATTCCTGCTTTCTGGAGAGTTTTTATCATAAATGGATGTTGAATTTTGTCAAAGGCTTTCTCTGCATCTATTGACATAATCATATGGTTTTTATTTTTCAATTTGTTAATGTGGTGTATTACATTGATTGATTTGTGGATATTGAAGAATCCTTGCATCCCTGGGATAAAGCCCACTTGATCATGGTGTATGATCTTTTTAATGTGTTGTTGGATTCTGATTGCTAGAATTTTGTTACGGATTTTTGCATCTGTGTTCATCAGTGATATTGGCCTGTAGTTTTCTTTTTTTGTGGGATCTTTGTGAGGTTTTGGGATTAGGGTGATGGTGGCCTCATAGAATGAGTTTGGAAGTTTACCTTCCTCTGCAATTTTTTGGAAGAGTTTGAGCAGGATAGGTGTTAGCTCTTCTCTAAATTTTTGGTAGAATTCAGCTGTGAAGCCGTCTGGACCGGGGCTTTTGTTTGCTGGAAGATTTTTGATTACAGTTTCAATTTCCGTGCTTGTGATGGGCCTGTTAAGATTTTCTATTTCTTCCTGGTCGAGTTTTGGAAAGTTGTACTTTTCTAAGAATTGGTCCATTTCTTCCACGTTGTCCATTTTATTGGCATATAATTGTTGATAGTAGTCTCTTATGATCCTTTGTATTTCTGTGTTGTCTGTTGTGATCTCTCCATTTTCGTTTCTAATTTTGTTGATTTGATTTTTCTCCCTTTGTTTCTTGATGAGTCTGGCTAATGGTTTGTCAATTTTATTTATCCTTTCAAAGAACCAGCTTTTGGTTTTGTTGATTTTTGCTATGGTCTCTTTTGTTTCTTTTGCATTTATTTCTGCTCTAATATTTAAGATTTCTTTCCTTCTACTAACCCTGGGGTTCTTCATTTCTTCCTTTTCTAGTTGCTTTAGGTGTAGAGTTAGGTTATTTATTTGACTTTTTTCTTGTTTCTTGAGGTGTGCCTGTATTGCTATGAACTTTCCCCTTAGGACTGCTTTTACCGTGTCCCACAGGTTTTGGGTTGTTGTGTTTTCATTTTCATTCGTTTCCATGCAAATTTTGATTTCTTTTTTGATTTCTTCTGTGATTTGTTGGTTATTCAGCAGCGTGTTGTTCAGCCTCCATATGTTGGAATTTTTAATAGTTTTTCTCCTGTAATTGAGATCTAATCTTACTGCATTGTGGTCAGAAAAAATGCTTGGAATGATTTCTATTTTTTTGAATTTACCAAGGCTAGCTTTATGGCCCAGGATGTGATCTATCCTGGAGAAGGTTCCATGTGCGCTTGAGAAAAAGGTGAAATTCATTGTTCTGGGATGAAATGTCCTATAGATATCAATTATGTCTAACTGGTCTATTGTATCGTTTAAAGTTTGTGTTTCCTTGTTAATTTTCTGTTTAGTTGATCTATCCATAGGTGTAAGTGGGGTATTAAAGTCTCCCACTATTATTGTGTTATTGTTAATTTCTCCTTTCATACTTGTTAGCATTTGTCTTACGTACTGTGGTGCTCCCGTGTTGGGTGCATATATATTTATAATTGTTATATCTTCTTCTTGGATTGATCCTTTGATCATTATGTAGTGACCTTCTTTGTCTCTTTTCACAGCCTTTGTTTTAAAGTCTATTTTATCTGATATGAGTATTGCTACTCCTGCTTTCTTTTGGTCCCTATTTGCATGGAAAATCTTTTTCCAGCCCTTCACTTTCAGTCTGTATGTGTCCCCTGTTTTGAGGTGGGTCTCTTGTAGACAACATATGTAGGGGTCTTGTTTTTGTATCCATTCAGCCAGTCTTTGTCTTTTGGTTGGGGCATTCAACCCATTTACGTTTAAGGTAATTACTGATAAGTATGATCCCATTGCCATTTACTTTATTGTTTTGGGTTCGAGTTTATACACTGTTTTTGTGTTTCCTGTCTAGAGAATATCCTTTAGTATTTGTTGGAGAGCTGGTTTGGTGGTGCAGAATTCTCTCAGCTTTTGCTTGTCTGAAAAGCTTTTGATTTCTCCTTCATACTTGAATGAGATCCTTGCTGGGTACAATAATCTGGGCTGTAGGTTATTTTCTTTCATCATTTTAAGTATGTCTTGCCATTCCCTCCTGGCTTGAAGAGTTTCTATTGAAAGATCAGCTGTTATCCTTGTGGGAATTCCCTTGTGTGTTATTTGTTGTTTTTCCCTTGCTGCTTTTAATATTTGTTCTTTGTGTTTGATCTTTGTTAATTTGAGTAATATGTGTCTTGGGGTGTTTCGCCTTGGGTTTATCCTGTTTGGGACTCTCTGGGTTTCTTGGACTTGGGTGATTATTTCCTTCCCCATTTTAGGGAAGTTTTCCACTATTATCTCCTCAAGTATTTTCTCATGGTCTTTCTTTTTGTCTTCTTCTTCTTCTGGAACCCCTATGATTCGAATGTTGTAGCGTTTAATATTGTTCTGGAGGTCTCTGAGATTGTCCTCATTTCTTTTAATTCGTTTTTCTTTTATCCTCTCTGATTCATTTATTTCTACCATTCTATCTTCTAATTCACTAATCCTATCTTCTGCCTCTGTTATTCTACTATTTGTTGCCTCCAGAGTGTTTTTAATTTCATTTATTGCATTATTCATTATATATTGACTCTTTTTTATTTCTTCTAGGTCCTTGTTAAACCTTTCTTGCATCTTCTCAATCCTTGCCTCCAGGCTATTTATCTGTGATTCCATTTTAGTTTCAAGATTTTGGATCAATTTCACTATCATTATTCGGAATTCTTTATCAGGTAGATTCCCTATCTCTTCCTCTTTTGTTTGGTTTGGTGGGTATTTATCCTGTTCCTTTATCTGCTGAGTATTCCTCTGTCTCTTCATCTTGTTTAAATTGCTGAGTTTGGGGTGTCCTTTCTGTATTCTGGCAGTTTGTGGAGTTCTCTTTATTGTGGCATTTCCTCACTGTGTGTGGGTTTGTACAGGTGGCTTGTCAAGGTTTCCTGGTTAGGGAAGCTTGTGTCGGTGTTCTGGTGGGTGGAGCTGTATTTTTTCTCTCTGGAGTGCAATGAAATGTCCAGTAATGAGTTATGAGATGTCTATAGTTTTGGGGTGACTTTGGGCAGCCTGTATCTTGAAGCTCAGGGCTGTGTTCCTTTGTTGCTGGAGAATTTGCTTGGTATGTCTTGCCCTGGAACTTATTGGCCCTTGTGTGGTGCTTGGTTTCAGTGTCGGTATGGAGGCATTTGATGAGCTCCTGTCAATTAATGTTCCTTGGAGTCAGGAGTTCCCTGGAGTCAGGGTTTGGACTTAAGTCTCCTGCTTCCGGTTATCGGTCTTATTTTTACAGTAGTTTCAAAACCTCTCCTTCTATACAGCATCATTGATAAAACATCTACATTAAAGATGAAAAGTTTCTCTACGGTGAGCGTCACTCAGAGAGGTTCACAGGGTTATATGGAGAAGAGAAGAGGGAGGAGGGAGTTAGAGGTGACCCAAATGAGATGAGGTGAATCAATAGTGGAGAAAGTGGGCTAGCCAGTAGTCACTTCCTTATGTGCACTCCACAACTGGACCACTCAGAGATGTTCACGGAGTTATACAGAGAAGAGAAGAAGGAGGAAGGTGACAGAGGTGGCCAGAAGGATAAAAGGGGGGAATGAAAAGGAGGGAGACAGATCCAGCCAGTAGTCAGTTCCCTAAGTGTTCTCCACCATCTGGAACACACAGAAATTCACAGAGTTGGGTAGAGTAGAGAGGGGTTAGGGAGGAGACACAGGCGACCTGGTGGAGAAAAAGGAGAGTCCAAAGGGAGAGAGAGCAGTCAAACCAGTAATCTCGCTCCCTAGTGAAAAATGGGTCCTGAAGATTGGGTTCTTAAAGGTACAAAATTGGTAACAAATACATAAAAGCAAAAATTAAAAATCTAGAGTAGAGTTTGGAATTTCAAAAATACGATGTTAAAGAAAAGAAGAAGGAAAAGAAAGAGAGAAAAAACGAACAAACAAAAACAAACAAGGTTGTGAAAATTATAAAGAAAGTACAGGTACAAAATTGATAACATATACCAAAAAGCAAAAATTAAAAATCTAGAGTAGAGTTTGGAATTTCAAAAATACAATGTTAAAGAAAAGAAGAAAAAAAAAAAAAAACAAGGTCAAAAAATTATAAAATATATATATATGAAGTTTGCTGAAGAAGAAAAAAATAGGGTCTTTTTTTTTTTTTTGCAAAGTAATAGGTTATAAAAGTGAAAATTAAAGGAACAATAGAGGACTTAAAATTTTTTTTTAATTAAAAAAAAAGAAAGAATGATCGTAAAAAGAATAAAAATATATCTAGGACTTTCTTGGTTTTGTTGTGGGTGTTGTGGGTTCAGTTCATTTTTGGCTAGTTCCTTGGTCAGACTTATATTTCTCAAGATCTATAGGCCCCTTCCTATGTAGTCCGTAGTAACCACAGGGTTTTGATCTATTGCCTGTAGCTTCCAAGGCAGTTCCCTCTATTATATCTTCTTCTGTTTGCTGGTCTCTTCAGTGTCTGGCTTCCGCCCTGACACAAAGGGGACGGTGGAGGACACTTTTTTTTTTTTTTTTTTTTAAGGCTTACTTGTTCAGTCGCGCTGTGGGGAGGGAGGGAGGGATGCTGCAAACAAATAACACTGGCGTGGGCTCGCAGTGCCTCAGCCACCCTGGGTCTGCCCCCGCTCACGGCGCGTGTAGCCTCCCTGCCCACACTGCTCGGGCTCTAGGTTGTTCCGCCGGGAACAATCCGAGGCCGGCCCTGGGTTGCATGCACCTCCCAGGCCGCTCAGGTTCAGGCACTCGGGTAGTCCTCAGAGGCGCAGACTCAGTTGGGCCTGCGTTTTGTGCTCTTCCCAGGTCCGAGCAGCTCAGGTGATGAGGTGTTTGGCGAGCGCCAATGCTGCGACTTATCGCCTCCCCGCCACTCGGTTAGCTGGGTGTAAAACCGGCGCACCTTCTCAGGCAGATGTTGACCGTCCAGACCCCCAAGAAGTTTTAGTTAGCAAAGAAGCCTGCTTACAGTTTTACAGATAATGTCTCTCTGGGGCTGCGATTGCCCCCTTCCGGCTCTGGCTGCCGGAGGGGGGAGGTCTGCAGCCGGCTATCTCTGTTCAGTCCTTTGTTCCGTGCGCGGGCCTGACGGTCTTAGGTTAGGGCTGGCTTTTCGCGTGGTAGATATCCCACAGTCTGGTTTGCTAGCCCAAATTATTTCGCTCAGATAGTGCTCAGGGTATTCAGGCCAGATTCTTACTCTCAGCGATGCAGCCCGCACCGCGCCTCCCTGCCCAGCCCCGGCTTGCTAATGGCGGATGCAGGCATCTGCACTGCTTCTCCGCTGGGGGAGTTACCGTAGGGCTCGCAATCTGCGAGTTTTAATTATTTATTTTTTCTCCCTGTTATGTTGCCCTCTGTGCTTCCAAAGCTCGGCACAGATTCGGCAGTGAGAAGGTTTCCTGGTGTTTGGAAACTTCTCTCTTTTTAAGATTCCCTTCCCGGGACGGAACTCCATCCCTCCCTCTTTTGTCTCTTTTTTTTTGTCTTTAATATTTTTTCCTACCTCCTTTCGAAGAGTTGGGTTGCTTTTCTGGGTGCCTGATGTCCTCTGCCGGCATTCAGAAGTTGTTTTGTGGAATTTACTCGACGTTTAAATGCTCTTTTGATGAATTTGTGGGGGAGAAAGTGTTCTCCCCATCCTACTCCTCCGCCATCTTCTTAGTTTTCTGAATGTTGAGTTTTAAGCCAACTTTTTCACTCTCCTCTTTCACTTTCATCAGAGGCTCTTTAGTTTTTCTTTGCTTTCTGCCCTAACAGTGATGTCATCTGCATATCTGAGGTTATTGATATTTCTCCCAGCAATCTTGATTCCAGCTTGTGTTTCTTCCAGTCCAGCATTTCTCATGATGTACTCTGCATATAAGTTAAATAAGTAGGGTGACAATATACTACCTTGACTTACTCCTTTCCCAATTTGGAACCAGTCTGTTGTTCCATGTCCAGTTCTAACTGTTGCTTCTTGACCTGCATACAGATTTCTCAGGAGGCAGCTAAGGTGGTCTGGTATGCACATCTCTTGAAGAATTTTCCATAGTTTGTTGTGGTTCACACAGTCAAAGGCTTTGGCATAGTCAATAAAACAGAAATAGATGTTTTTCTGGAACTCTCATGCTTTTTCGATGATCCAGCGGATGTTGGCAATTTGATCTCTGGTTCCTCTGCCTTTTCTAAATCCAGCTTGAATATCTGGAAGTTCACAATTCATGGACTGTTGAAGCCTGGCTTGGAGAATTTGGAGCATTACTTTGCTAGCGTGTGAGATGAGTGCAATTGTGCAGTAGTTTGAGCATTCTTTGGCATTGCCTTTCTTTGGGATTGGAATGAAAACTGACCTTTTCCAGTCCTGTGGCCACTGCTGAGTTTTCCAAATTTGCTGTCATATTGAGTGCATAATGTTCACAGCATCATCTTTTAGGATTTGAAATAGCTCCACTGGAATTCCATCACCTCCACTAGCTTTGTTTGTAGTGATGCTTCCTAAGGCCCAGTTGGCTTTGCATTCCAAGATGTCTGGCTCTGGGTGAGTGATCATACCAAACAATTATCTGAGTTGTGAAGATCTTTTTTGTATAGTTCTGTGTATTCTTGCCACCTCTTCTTAATATCTTCTGCTTCTGTTAGGTCCATCCCATTTCTGTTCTTTATTGTGCCCATCTTTGCATGAAATGTTCCCCTGGTATCTCTAATTTTCTTGAAGAGATCTCTAGTCTTTCCTATTCTATTGTTTTCCTCTATTTCTTTGCATCAAACCCTTATGAAATCACCCATAAAACAGGCTACACCCCATGCACTTCATTTGCACCACTCCGGGGTCCTACTCCCTTCTGCCTCCTAGCAGAGCCATTTGTGGAGCTCTATCATGTCTTGCAGTAGGTTGCAAACACCTCTACAGAGATCTTTATCTTAGTCATCTTATCCCCCAAACCTGTCATGGTGTCTGACACACAATAAGTATTCAATACGTATTTGTGGACTTAATACCTATTGATAGCATTTTAAACTTCCCCAATTTGCATTGAGTTTCAAAAAGGAGAAATCAAATCCAATAAATTAAATGCCAGAAAGCAGAAACTAGGAGGCTTTATACAACTTTTCCAAATTCTTTTATATTGCTCCACTTCAGGTGTTTACCAAGTGAATAAGGAAATTAAAAAGCAGCTACAAGCTGTTTTAATAGTCAGACTTGAATTCAATTTGGAATCAGGACAGAGATATATTATTTTTGAAGGTCCTTAACTGAAAAAGAATGGAAAATATGTTAAATAAAACTCAGAATCAATTATAGTCTGATATGTGCTGTTTTGAAAGAGAAAACAAACAATAGCATCTTAATAATGTCTAATAATTCCCACAGCATAGGGACATGAAAAATATTCATTCTGATAGACAACATTTCAATTTTGGTTCTTGTCCTTCAACATGATAAACAAAGAGCACCCTCTGAATGTCCTATTTTTAAGAGTGAACTGTGCAGAAGGGATCTTAATTTCAGAATATTCAAGTTCAAATCATGAGTCATCTTCTCCATTTCAATCACAATTCTGGTATACTTTTTGTTGGCTAAAATGAATATTTCTTACTGTAGGAAAAAAAAATAATCTAAGCAAATTGGCACACTCACTTTCAAAAACTTAAACCAAACACATTTTGGTACCAACATAAACAGGCCTTACCCAACTTTGCAGTGTCTTTCAAGACAACAAAATGGCTTTTCTTAAAACTCCCTTAACTGTATTATGAATATATCACATATCACAAATCCATACTACATTATTTTGATTGTAAGAAGCCAGTTCAAATATTTAATGTGGATAATTCTGAAGAGCAAAATTCTCTCCAGGGAGCAACATGATGACCATAGCTGCCTGCCAGGTAGGATCCCAGCTGTGAAACTAAATCCAATCCCCACGTGACCTCCAGAATGTTCTTGCCCTTTTCAGCTTTCAGTTGTTCAGCGGCTCTCTAGTACCTTCAGAAGAAAGGACAGACCAACAAGCCCTTTCAAGGCCTGAATTCCTCTTTTCTCATTAGCTTTATATTTATCTCCATATAGAACTACTCCAAATTTCCTATATATGCCTTTCTATTTTATATTGGGTTGAACAAAAAAAATTCACTTTTCCTTGTGGAAAAACCTGAACCCAGTATCACCATGGTTTTGGTCAAAATGCAAAATAGCCTCCCAATTCTCACCCGTTCTTTCTCCCTCCTCTGATTCTCTCTCTGCCTCTGCAAAGCAAGGTGTAGTCACACAATTTCACTCCCAAGTATACACACCTGAATGTTTATAGCAGCTTGATTCATGGTAGCCAAAAAGTGAAAACAAACCATTTCTACATAGGCTGATAAACAGATCAACTAAATGGGAAATGCCCATGCAATGGAGTATTACTTGGTACTAAAAAGGAATGAAATACTAACACATGCTACAACATGGATGAATCTTGGAAACACTACACAAAGCAAAAGAAGCCATATACAAATACTGTAAGATTTCATTTACATTAAATAGTCAGAACAGGCAAACCTATAGAGATAGAAAGCATATTAGTGACTGCATAGGGATGGAAGAGTTGGGGGAAACAGAAAGTAACTGCTAATATTTACAGAATTTGGGGTAAGGTAACAAAAAGATTCTAAAACTGATTGCAGTGATGGTTGCATATCTCTATGAGTATACTAAAAGCCATTGAATTGTGTAGTTTAAATGAGTGAATTGTGTGGTATATAAACTGTCTCTCAATAAAGTTGTTATTAAAACAATGCTCACAGAAGGATAAATTAGGAGTTTGGAATTAACATATACACACTACTGTATAAAAAACAGATAATTAACAAGAACTTACTATATAGCACAGGGAACTCTACTCAATACTCTGGTAACTTATACGGGAAAAGAATCTGAAAAAGAACAGATATGTGCATGTTGTTGTTGTGGCTAAGTCATGTCTGACTCTGTAGTGACCCCATGGATTGTAGCCCACCAGGCTCCTCTGTCCATGGAATTTTTCAGGCAAGAATACTGGAGTGAGTTGCCATTTCCTTCCCCAGGGACTGAACCCCTGCATCTCCTGCATTGGCAGGCAGATTCTTTACCACTGAGCCACCAGGAAAGCCCAGGTATATGGAGATGGATAATTAAATCACTTAGCTATATACCTGAAAATAAAACAACATTGTAAATCAACTATCCTCCAATATAAAATAAAAACTTTTTTAAATAAGACAATGTTCAAGGAAACTCCAACATTTCCCTGAACAGTCTGTAACTCCATCCTCTGATTACCTCTATCCCTGGCACATGAATTTTTATCACTAATTTATAACAACTAAGAGCTGTCATTTTTCCAGTTCATAGCCAATATCTTATTTAGTATTTCTAATAAATTCAAGATAAGTATATTATCATATGACTTTGCAATTAGACACATTTTTCAGTGCTATGTCATTCAGTAGAACTGTTTCTTAAAGACAGAAGCTACACATATGTGTCTCACTATGATCAAGTGGAATTTTTTTTTGTTTGGTCCAAAGTCACAATGTTCTTAAAAAGCTTTAAATTAGTTGATGACATTTTAAAAATCTGGATATTTTATATAAAAATACATTTTGCTAACTTATCTTACAGAAATTCATAAAGCCTAATTATGAGATTTGACCAAAGCCTTTAAATCTGGAGAGCCCTCTCCAACTTGCCACCGTCTTTACCCCTCCTTAATGTCCCATATTTATCTCACTTTACTAATTAATGCTACCTGCATAAGGTATCATAATGAATTTATAAACAACTACCACTGGGCAAGACTTTGCATTCCTTCTATTCATCTTTGCATTCCTGTGGTGCCTGAACAGTACCTGATAAGTAGCATGGGCACAATAAATAACCCTGAATTGTTACCTCTCTAACATTATACGTGAGTGGTATTCTAGAGCATGTTTCTGCACCTCCTCTGCTCTTTTTTCTTCATTTTACCAGCTAATAAATTCTCAGAGCACAGCCTTGCATTGGACTCTTGGTTGAAATCAGTTCAACCAAGTTCAAATCCTAGCCTTCCAGGGAAACAAAGGGAAGTAAGATCTTACTCACAAAACCATCAGCAAATAGTACCAAACACTATTAAAATGCAAGCATGCTATACAGATTATAGAGATGGATTTCTCTGCCCCCATCCCAAATAGATTCAAGCTGAATAAGCTTTAGAAAAAGCTTATATATAAACTCTTAAGATCTTCCTAACTGATTACCCAACAAAGACTGGAATGGTCCAGTCTGAAATTGATATATGAATTTTCTAGGAGGGTATATTTTGCCAAGGAATTTAACAGCATAAACAAAACTTATAGGAGTTTGTTTAACCTACTTATGAGGAAAGAAAAAAAAATTAAAGGCTTATTAACGCTATTATTGTTTATATGCAAATTATACTGACTAAAACGAATCTTCAGTTACTTAAAATACTTCCAAAAAGACCCGTGAAGCATTTTATTAGCACCTGGTACTGACTACAGTGACAATATACTGAACTCTGAGTCAAGCTTTCACTGGCTCACTGGTGGTGCAGAAAAGTAGCCCACTTTTATACACAGAGTTATATTAATCATATACATATATTGAAGTGCAATTAGTCATGTATGTACTATACATAAATATAAGCTAAATCTTTCATCTGCTAATAATGTAATAATGCTTTATTTATCTTTCTAATTTTTATTCATCCTCACAGAAAATTAGAAGAAAAAAATATTAAATTTTTAATAATACCAACAACCCAAAGACTAATATTTAATATTTTAGTATCTTTCTTTATAGTCTTATTTTTATTTTTGCATAATTTTAATCATAAATTGCTTTTGCACATTGCTTCCGATTCCAAATTATAACTCAAAATTTTTAATGGCTGCTTAATACTTCATTGTGTGTATGTATCCAGATTTATAATAACTATTTCCCTATTATTGAACATTTAAGTTATATCTTATTTTTCAGATTTATTAAGAATGCTGCAATTATCATTCAGTAAAAAATGTTTTTTCATATTTCAAGTTATGTCCTGAGACTAAATCCCCCCAAAGTAGAATTACATTGTTAGCATCTTCATTTGTATTTACCTAAGTTCCATGAAGGTTGGATTGATTTCCCTTCCTACCAATTGTGTAGTTCACCAATCCTTTCTCGGCGAAGACTGTTTTCTTCTGGAGTCTTCTCAATTGTGATGGATAGGGCTGGCTGCAGACAATCTGCAGAAGTCAGAGAAGAATGTCCTTGGTGCCACATCATTTGCTTTTCACCCCTGTTCATGCAGCCACCTTGATCCATTTCTGTGCTGCTCCCTGTGTCCCCCTCGCCTTCAGGCCTATAGTGCCTCTGCTTCTGCGCCTGATTTCCAGTAGGGAGTTAATTGCTGGAGCCACTTTTTTTTTTTTTAATCTAGAAATACATACAAGGGAAGGTATGCTCATCTTAAAGAAGATCTGCATCTGCTACAAGGAGCTACAAGGCTGATGGAAGATCTTTTGGGTATCCAGGAACTTCCTGGGGCCCTTGAATCTGACCTTGCAGAGGCTGCTCGTCTATTTTGAAAGAATTGTTTTGGAGGAAAAAGAAAGAAAGAAAGAACTGGTTTAGTTTCAATGACTTTTATGTATTTGTCCTGGTTGTAAAAGTAATATATGCTCCCTATTAAAAATCTGAAAAATGCTATCTCCAAAAGAATTAAGAAAAAAACCAAAAAACCAAAATCACCAGGATTGCATCACCAGCTCAGTACATTTAGTTAAAAGCCTCTGTACCCGCATCTTGTGCCCCCATGGCATCTGCAGCCCAAGGGAGAAGCTAGGTCCTGCCCGTTCCTTTTTGATCAGCTCCCAGAAATTTGTACTTAACCAGGTCTCCAGAATTGGAACCAGAAATGGTGGTTTTATCTCATCTTAGCTCAGAGGGCTTTTGAAAGCTCGGACTAGCAGTTTCTCTCCCTTGTCACTTAGAGGATAGCATGCTTCCTGTCTGTGTTCCAAATCCAGTGGCGTTTCCTGGAATTCAATTGCCTTCCTCTCTCTGCAGAGGAAGTGAACAGCTTAGAAACCTAGGCTGTCCAGAAAGGGAACTCAATTATTGGCATAAACATCCTTATATACTGCTTCCCATGAGTGTAATTATCAAATACCTTCCGTTTTGCTTCTTATTTTAGTACTTCTTGTCAGACATTTGACTCAGGTTAACTTTCTGACCCTTTCTTTTTCTTTAATTTTTATTGGAGTATAGTTGTTTAACAATGGTGTGTTAGTTTCTGCTGTACAGCAAAGGGAATCAGTTATATACATACATGTATCCACTCTTTCTAAGATTCTTTTCCCATATAGGTCACTGCAGAATATTGAGAAGTATTCACTGTGCTATACAGTAGGTTCTCATTAGTTATCTATTTTATATATATATTTTATATATAGCAGTGTGCATATGCAATCTCAACCTTTCTGACCTTTTCGTTTGTGACTTAGTTTTCCTTGGACTCAGCTTCCAAAGTAATTTGTCCTTGGGAGACAGTATGGTGCAGTGGTTAAGGTGGCTCTATTGACAGCACGCTGAGTGCCACCGTAGTGAAACAGGCACTTGGCACATAGCTGGTGGGGATGGTAAGGGGTCCAAGTTCCTTGGAAGGCATTCTGGCACTAGCTGCAAAGTAAAAAATGCATATAGCCTTCAATTCAGTAATCCCATTTCTGGGAATGTATCCCACAGATAGATCTGCACACATAGGAAATTAATATGTGCCCAATCCTTATTCTAGCATTTATATTATTATGCTATTCATTATAATCATATATTATAGTATAATGGTATATTTTAAATAAGGATCATAATAATGTAAATATATATTATTACACTCTTTTAATTGATACTATTATTATTGACATTATTGATATTTACTATAGTATTTATTATTTTGTTATAATTATATATGACAACGGTGTATTATATTATGGTATGTTATATATAAGTATCTATTGGTATGTTAATATAAGTATAATTTAATTATATTATGATATGTTATATATAAGTATATATTATTCTAGTCTATATTATTATTCTTACTATAGCAAAAGATTTAGAAATAACCAAAATATCCATTAGTAAAAGACTGATTAAATAATGACATGAACATAATGGAATATTATATAGATGTTTCAGAAGTGAGAAAGTCCTCTACATACTGATATAGTAGATATTTAACACTATACAGAAGATACATAATTCATATTATACGAAAGTGAATTGATTTTTTATAATATGTGATCTATATTATATATTCATAATGCACAATAAATAAGTTTTTTATATATATATATATATATATATGAGTAAGGCAGCTTGGAGAGAGGTTAAGAGCACAGACTCTGGAGCCAGACTACCTAAGTCAGAAGCCTGTCTCTACCTCTTTCTATCTGTGTGATCTTGGGCAAGTCACTTAACCTCTCTGTGCCTTGACATAATCATCTATCAAACAAATAATAATAATACTTATCTCATAGAGTTGGTGAGAGTATTAAATGAGTTAATATGCACAAATGCTTAGAACTGGGCCTGGCACACAGCAGAGAAGAACCATATAAGTGTTAGTTACTTTTATATTCCATTAAGTGAAAACAGCAAAGTTTGGAGGTGTATAATATGCTACACTTAGCATATGATAAAGAAATGAGAGAATATAAGAGGCCCTATTTGCATTTGCTTTTCTTTGCACAGAGCAGCATCAGAAAGATACTTATGGGAGGAAGGGGAGTGGTGTTAGACATAGATCAGTTCAGTTCAGTTCAGTCGCTCAGTCGTGTCCGACCCCATGAATTGCAGCACGCCAGGCCTCCCTGTCCATCACCAACTCTCGGAGTTCACTCAGACTCAAGTCCATCGAGTCAGTGATGCCATCCAGCCATCTCATCCTCTGTCGTCCCCTTCTCTTCCTGCCCCCAATCCCTCCCAGCATCAGAGTCTTTTCCAATGAGTCAGCTCTTCGCATGAGGTGGCCCAAGGACTGGAGTTTCAGCTTCAGCATCATTCCCTCCAAAGAAATCCCAGGGCTGATCTCCTTTAGAATGGACTGGTTGGATCTCCTTGCAGTCCAAGGGACTCTCGAGAGTCTTCTCCAACACCACAGTTCAAAAGCATCAATTCTTCAGCGCTCAGCTTTCTTCACAGTCCAACTCTCACATCCATACATGACCACTGGAAAAACCATAGCCTTGACTAGACGGACCTTTGTTGGCAAAGTAATGTCTCTGCTTTTCAAAATGCTATCTAGGTTGGTCATAACTTTTCTTCCAAGGAGTAAGCGTCTTTTAATTTTGTGGCTGTAGTCACCATCTGCAGTGATTTTGGAGCCCCCAAAAATAAAATCTGACACTGTTTCCACTGTTTCCCCATCTATTTCCCATGAAGTGATGGGACCAGATGCCATGATCTTCGTTTTCTGAATGTTGAGCTTTAAGCCATAGATAGGAGAAACTTTTTAAGTGCAGATCTTTGAATGTTCTTCTGACTTTCTGAGGCTCATGGATTCAATGCCTATTCAAAAAAAAATACATTGTTAGTTTTTGTTTTGTTTTTTTTTTTAAGGAGTATGAACCTCAGATTCATGAGAGTCTGAACTCTGGCTCCACCACTCACTAGTTCTAAAGCCTGGAACAAAATTACAAAAGTTATGACTTCACCAAGGCTGAGACTTCTTTCTCCATAAAAATCATACCCATCAGTAATTGAGATATACCAGTAACATGTCTGATGTAAGGCAGGCTCATGATATGTGTTCAGAAAGTGTTAAAGGCCCCTGATTACACTTGCTCTTCACTTCTACTTTCTTCCAGGTGCCCTCAAAGACACTGATTCTTCTCCTCCAGCTGCTGGCATTCCAGAACTAGAGACCAAATTACATGGGGATGGAAGAGGAAGGCCAGACTCGGGAGTGAAATTAGAGCAGAGTTCAAATCCCAGCTAAGCGGATTATTACCAACAGCATGGACTTGAGCAAGTGGCCTCAGTTTCTTCACTTGTAAAACAGAGACCATAACAATGTCTGCATCTTGTAGGGTTGTTGGGAGAACTAAAAATGATATTTGTGAAGCCCCCAGCTTAGCACAGAGGAGGCACAGCATCCATGGAAGTGATTGTGAAGCAGAGGCTTGGAGAGGCTGGGAGAGATGGGGAATGACTTTTATTCCCAGCTTCTGCTCTTCCAGTGTTGTTGGTGGCTTAACTACTGAAGGTCGATTACTAAATCTTGCCCTCTTCAGCCTCCTGGGGAACCAAGAGCATCTGGGTTAAGTGGTCACATTATCATTCTCAGTGATGCCAACAAGGCAGATGAGGCCCCAGTTCTCAAAAAGTCTGTACTCTGGTGAACCACAAACAAGCAAGCACAGAGGATTAGGATCGTGTTTCTGGGGTAATGCCAGAGTGAGATGATTACGAAGTTAAATTGGGGAGCTCAGGTCATTGGTTTAGGGTTTGACTATGCTTTTTTCATACTGAAGATGTCTTAGTCTCCAGTTTTTTGAAAGATTGAGGACTTCAGACATGATTTTCATCTAAGGAGGGGGAAGGGAGAGGTCAAGTTAGAAGGCCATTTAAATCCTGTCTCCAAAGAGACACATGAAAAGATGTTCAACATTGCTAATTATTACAGAAATACAAATCAAAACTGCAATGAGATATCACCTCACACTAGCCAGAATGGCTATCATCAAAAATTCACAAACAATAAACACTGGAGAGGGTGTGGAGAGAAGGGAATTCTCCACACTGTTGGTGGAAATGTAAATTGGTACAACCACTATGGAGAACAGCATGAGTTTCCTCACATGTATACCTGTGGTGGATTCATTTTGATATTTGGCAAAACTAATACAATTATATAAAGTTTAAAAATTAAATAAAATTTTTAAAAAAAGAAATTAAAAAAAAAATCTAACAGTAGAACTTCCATATGACCCTGCAATCCCACTCCTGGGCAAATATCTACAGACAAACATGTTCCGAAAGGATACATGCACCCCAGTGTTCACTGCAACACTGTTTACGATAGCCAAGACATGGAAGTAACCTAAATGCCCCTTGTCCATCTACAGAGGAATGGATAAAGAAGATGTGGTACACATATACAATGGAATGTTATTTGGCCATTAAAAAGAGTGAAATAATGCCACTTACAGCAACATGGATAAGCCTAGAGACTGTCATACTGGGTGAAGTAAGACTGAGAAGGAGAAATATTGCATGACATCCCTTCTTTGAGGAAATCTAAAAAGACATGATAAAAATGAACTTACTCACAAAACAGAAAGAGACTCACAGACTTAGAGACCGAACTTATGATTACCAGGGTGGGTGGTTGGGGGAGGATGGAGAGAAAGGATAAGGAATTTAGGATGGACATGTACACAAAGGGCCTACTAAAGGGTGCGTGAAACTCTGCTCAGTGTTACGTGGCAGCATTGCTGGGAGTAGCGTGTGGGGGAGAACGAATACAGGCATATGTATGGCTGAGTCCTTTTGGCACCGTTCACCTGAAACTATCATAATACTGTTTGTTAACAGCTATACATAAATACAAAATAAAAAGTTAATAAATAAAGAAATCCTGTCTCCACCTTTTGCCTGGGCCTGGTCTCTCAACTGATGGAATAGCAATTGGGCTGCAAGTTGGCTACTTTTCCAAGTTCTGACACCGGGATCCCACTGCTCAATTTAACATTAACCATAATATTGATGTGATGTCATTGCACAATATGATTTTTATGTCTTTGTGGACTTCTTATTTTTTTTACTCTTCCTCTTGCTGAGAGCCATGTGCAGCTCCATGTATCATGGAGTCAGGTTTTTACTATCCTGAACGTGAAAGGTCACAATTTTGGCAAGATGTGGATAAGCAAAACCCCATGTGTGTCTATAAAACTAAACAGTAATTCCAAAGTATCTCTTAGCATGAGCCTGGGATGTTTCCCAGGTTTTAAAATATATAATTTAAAATTCATGATACTTTTGAGAAAAAATGCAGGAAAGTCAAATAAATCTTCTCTTTTATATACACATACCTCAGGGAAAACAGAATTTTATGTAAATAACTGCAGGTGGTGATGTAACAGTATTACAATAGCCCCTATAAATTCTGGAGTTTTTCAGCTGTGCTCTGAGCAAAAGCTCTGAGTCTCTGCAAATTCTGTTCCTTCTCCCTGGAGTACCCTTTTGCTTCCTCACTACTTACACCTAATTCACCTGAAAATTTTCTAATTTTCTTTTAGTTACAAGGGAGACAACCCTTTGTCTGGGAAGAGGTCTTTCTGTAATCTCTCTAAGACTGGTTAGTTGCCCCTTCACTGTGCTCTCTCAGCTACCTGAGTCTTTATGAAATGACTTAAATAATCTTCACCACACTATTTAAAGTTCTTTGCCCTTGACTTCATAGGCACAGTAATGGTTGAAAAATAATCCTTGGTTTGTAATGCATTATCATTGCTGGTTTGTACTTAACCCTGTTTTATCATCATGTTCTAATTTATTTTATTTTTGGCCACACTGCATAGCATATGCGGAGAAGGTGATGGCACCCCACTCCAGTACTCTTGTCTGGAAAATCCCATGGACAGAGGAGCCTGGTGGGCTGCAGTCCATGGGGTCGCGAAGAGTCGGACACGACTGAGTGACTTCCCTTTCACTTTTCAGTTTCATGCATTGGAAAAGGAAATGGCAACCCACTCCAGTGTTCTTGCCTGGAGAATCCCAGGGACGGGGGAGCCTGGTGGGCTGTTGTCTATGGGGTCTCACAGAGTCGGACACGACTGAAGCGACTTAGCAGCAACAGCAGCATAGCGTATGAGATCTTAGCTCTTGGACCAGGGATCTAGCTCATGCCCCCTGTAGTGGAAGCCCAGAGTCTCAATACTGGACCACCAGGGAAGTCCAACATGTGTTTTGTTTTTTCTCTTTACTTATTTGTAACCATACCACCTAGTATAAATATAATGGAAGATACATATGTAGCTTTAAATTTTCTAGTAGCTCTATTTTAAAAAGCATAAAGTAACAACTGAAATTAATTTTAATAATAAATTTGTTTAACCTAATACAGCCAAAAGATTATCACTCCAACAAATAATCAATGCATACATTACTAATGAGATATTTACATTTGTTTTTTTTCCCACATGAAGCCTTCAAAACTTGGTTTGTATTTTACATTTAGAGCATATATTAATTGTTTCTAGTCATATTTCAGATGATCAGTAGTTATACATGGCCAGTGGCTACCATATTAGACAGCACAGATTTATAATATAGCCAAATTCCACACACACATGACCAAAAACAAGAACTAAAATATTGCCAATAACTTATGTCTACCTATAGATGCTTCCCTCATCCTGCTTTTTGTGAGCTGCTCAGTTGGCCCAGCTAGAGCTTAAGATCATGGAGGACAGAATATGTATTAATATATTATATAGATGTTTATGTTTCATGGTCTTCTCAAAATGTGATCTCTAGACACAGAATTCCCGAGACACTTTCAGTTCAGTTCAAAATGTTTTTATAATAATATTAAGATGTCATTTGCCTTTTTCATAGGCTGACATTTGCACAAATCATGAAAGCAATGGTGTGTAAAACTGCTGGCACCTTAGCATAAATCAACATAGTAGCTGCATATAGTATAGTATTACTATACCACACTGGTAGTCCTTGTAATCATCAATGCCATGCACTGTTGGCTTTTTTACAAAAAGAGAAGTTTCACTTTAAAAGTCCTTAAGCATTAAAATGCATTTAATTTCATTAAATCTTGACCCTTTAATGACCATCTTTTTAATGTTTTGTGTAAGTGGTGATGTGCATAAAGCACTTCTGCTGCACATCAGCGTTCAAGTGCTGTCCCAAAAAAGCATTTGTGCAATTGTCTGAGCTGTGAACTGAGCTAGTGGCTTTTTTTCATGTAACACCATTTTGACTAGAAATAACAACTGACAAACCATGGCCATTCAGAACTGAGACTTCAATGGACACTTTTGTCAAAATAAACAAAGTAAACCTGTCATTTCAGAGAAAACAACTTGCAATGTTTATTGCCAATAATTAAAATTTGAGCTTTCAAATGAAGACTCAAATTTTGGAAAATTTGTATCTACCACTGTGAACTTCACAGCTTCTCAATATCTAAACACTTTTCAGAAGAAGTTAGGGGGGATATTAACAAATGTGAAAATTTTTTTGGTTGTTATATAAAGAAGTAGCAACATTAGGAAGACAGGTATAGCTCAGGGTGCCAATATTTTCCAAATGACCAGCATATAATGTTAACAAAATCATGCATGGGTAACAGATCCAATCAAAGTACAATATAAACCAGAATTTTAACCTAACAGAGAACAAAATGTTCACTGATATGGTTTCAAGTTTCATACTGCAAATGCCTTTAAGAAATTATACTCATTGAGTTTTAGTATAGTATCAAAGATTATCCAAAATCAACTGAAAAGGCTACTAAGATACTCCTTCCTTTCCCAACTGTGTATATATGTTTTTCTTTTTCTTCATATACTTTAAGCAAAAAACATCCTGTAAAAAATTGAATCCATTTTGCAAGGAGATATGAAAATTCAGCTGCTCTCTATTAAGCCAGACATTAAAGAGGTTTGCAAAAATGTATAAGAGTGACACTCTATTTATTTTTATGCTTGGGAAAATATAGTTATTTTCATAAAATACATATTATTCATGTTTCCATGTAATGGGTTCATTATTATTATTTTAAAATGATAAGTCAATATTTTTAAATTTCTGTTTTAATTTCTACTACAGTAAGTATTGATAGACATAATGAAAATAAACAAAAGCTCTTTGAGACTCTCAATAAATTTTAAGAGTATAAACTATTTCTGAGATGAGACCAGAAGGTTAAGAACCATAAGCCTAGCACATTTCCTATTATATTATACTAAACTATATTTTGCTTACATATTCTTTTTCACTGAGATATTATACTTCTATATTATACGTGTTAATATATATTTTATAGTTTTCACACTATGTTTACTATTATCTTAAGTTATCGAAGTTAACACCGCCAGTGATGGGACAAATCAACATCACGTGCTTTCCATGTAATGTACTGAGAAAGACACAACATCATTTCTATGGTATTCTTAACAAAAATGCACATCCTGAATCTAATCATAAAGTAACATCAGACAGACCCAAGCATTGACATTCTACCAAATATTTTACTTGTATTTTTTTTAAATATGTCAATATAAAAACACAAAGCTAACAACAACAAAGCAAAACCAAGAAATGGTTTTGGTTAAAACTAACCTAAAGAGGTATGACAACAGAATACCATCTAAATCTGCTGGTAATATTAATGGCAATTGGAAAAATCTGAACAAAGTCTGTAGATAAGAAAATAATAGTCAATGTTAATTTCTTGATCTAGCTCATTGCACAGCGATTATGTCAGAGAATGTTCTTGTTTTTAGGAAATACACAGTTAAAGGGGGAAAGGTATCATTTCTGTTATTGACTCAGATGGTTCAGAGAACAATATGAGAGGGTGAAGAGAAAAGAGCAAACGTGGTAAAACAATATTTGGAATTTGGGAAAAGGAAGTTCAGAAATTCCTTGCCTATTTTTGTCATCTAGTGGCTCAGATGGTAAAGAATCTGCCTGCAATGTGGAAGACCCTGGTTCGATCCCTGGGTCAGGAAGATCCCCTGGAGAAGAAACTGGCAACCCACTCCAGTATTCTTGCCTGGAGAATCCCATGGACAGAGGAGCCTGGAGGACTATATATAGTCCATGGGGGTGTAAAGAGTCAGACACAACTGAGCAACTAACACACACACGGTTGTCGTTCAGTCACTCAGTCGTGTCTGACTCTGCAAGCCCATGGACTATAGCATGCCAGACTTCCCTGTCCTTCATCATCTCCAGCAGCTTGCTCAAACTCAAGTCCATTGAGTGGGTGATGCCATCCAACCATCCTCTCTCAGTTGTCCCTTTCTCCTCCTGCCTTCAATCTTTCCCAGCATCAGGGTCTTTTCCAATGAGTTCTTCACATCAGGTGGCCAAAGTATTAGAGCTTCAGCATGCTTCCAATAAATATTCAGGACTGATTTCCTTAGGATTGACTGGTTTGACCTCCTTGTTGTCCAAGGGACTCTCAAGAGTCTTCTCCAACACCACAGTTCAAAAGCATCAATTCTTTGGTGCTAGACTGGAAGAAACACAAGCTGGAATCAAGATTGCTGGGAGAAATATCAATAACCTCAGATATACAGATGACATCACCCTTATGACAGAAAGTAAAGAGAAACTAAAAAGTCTCTTGATGAAAGTGAAAGTGGAGAGTGAAAAAGTGGGCTTAAAGCTCAACATTCAGAAAACGAAGATCATGGCATCGGGTCCCATCACTTCATGGGAAATAGATGGGGAAACAGTGGAAACAGTGTCAGACTTTATTTTTCTGGACTCCAAAATCACTGCAGATGGTGACTGCAGCCACGAAATTAAAAGACGCTTACTCCCTGGAAGGAAAGTTATGTCCAACCTAGACAGCATATTGCAAAGCAGAAACATTACTTTGCCAACAAAGGTCTGTCTAGTCAAGGCTATGGTTTTTCCTGTGGTCATGTATGGATGTGAGAGTTGGACTGTGAAGAAGGCTGAGCGCCGAAGAATTGATGCTTTTGAACTGTGGTGTTGGAGAAGACTCTTGAGAGTCCCTTGGACTGCAAGGAGATCCAACCAGTCCATTCTGAAGGAGATCAGCCCTGGGATTTCTTTGGACGGAATGATGCTGAAGCTGAAACTCCAGTCCTTTGGCCACCTCATGCGAAGAGTTGACTCATTGGAAAAGACTCTGATGCTGGGAGAGATTGAGGGCAGGAGGAGAAGGGGACGACAGAGGATGAGATGGCTGGATGGCATCACTGACTCGATGGACGTGAGTCTGAGTGAACTCCAGGAGTTTGTGATGGACAGGGAGGCCTGGCGTGCTGCGATTCATGGGGTCGCAAAGAGTCAGACACAACTGAGCAACCGAACTGAACTGAACTGAACAGCCTTCTTTATGGTCCAGCTTTAGTTCAACTTTTCTGTTAGTCCAAAATTATGTCAAAACAAGGAGTTAAACGGAAAAGGTTTACTCAACAAATACACGAGTGGATCATTTTCTAGATACTCCACTTTCTTTAGTTTCTGGATTTAGATGTAAGAAGGATTATATGAAGGAAAATCTTACAGATACAGAGAACAGACTTGCAGTAGCTATAGGGGGTGGGAGTTAGGGGAAGGAGGGATTGGGAGTTTGGGATTAGCAGATGCAAACTAGTATATATGGGATGGATAAACAACAAGGTCATACTGTATAGCACAGGAAACTATATTCAATATCCTGTGATAAACTGTAATGGAAATAATATGAAAATGAATATATATATATATATAACTGAGTCATTTTGCTATTCAGCAGAAATTAAAACATTGCAAATCGAATATATTCCATAAAAACTTTTTAAAAAACAACAAAAATCAAAAAGCCTCTTAATGATTATTATATCCTTAATTTGCTTTCACAATGTGTGCTAAAAGTACCTCCCAAATTTACCTCCTTTTGTCATTTTTTCTTAAAAGGGCCTTTGGATACCAGAAATTGAGGTTTTCATTACATGAACTGCAAATCATTTTTCTCCTACTTTGATGTGGAGGGAAAGAGGATCGTTTGCCAGCCTTTAACACAAAATGAAGAGTAAAGAGTAATTAGAAAATTACTCTTGAAATAAACTAGAAAGGCGATTGAGTCCCATGTTAGCTTCGGCCATCAGGAGTTCGTACAGCTGGGAGGGAACTTAATCCTCAGCGGCTCTGGACAGCAGGGCCAGTGGGTGGGACGAGGGAATCCGTGAATCTTCGTTCCACTCCTCTGGTCTGAAAGTGCATCTCTTGTGGCTTGACTGCTCTTAGGGTTGAAAAGGAGTCTAGGCCGTCTAGGATTGGCTGAAACGTGTGTGGTTAAGAGTCTAGCCCAACGGATAATTAGAAGCAGATTCTGGGAATGAGCAGAGGATTTTTTTCTTTTTAAAACAACACACCCTCCGTCTTTTCTTAATTCAATTCTGCACAGGTTGCCTCGCCGGACTCCCTCTAGTGGCCCCGAGGAGGATAGTCACGGCAGGAGGAGCCTTTGTGTTTCTGACCGTGGCTTCCCTGTTCAGACAAGAGTCATGAGACTTGGTTTCTTGTTTTAAGAGGAAGAGCCTTATAAATTAGTTAATTCAACCTTAGTTGAGGATGTTAAAATCTAGAGAGGTTAAAGAAATGTCCTGAGGGCACAGCAAATTAAAGGGGTAACCCAGGACAGGAACAGCAGACTGACTGCTGTCCTAGCCTTTCCCAGGACAATTTGAAGAGGAGCCCCACTGGCTTCCCACATGCACGGAGAATCTCCAAAGCCATACTTAGAAGAAAATACAGAGCCCTTATCTCCTTATCATTTAGGGCCTGCAGAGTCCTGCACACCTTGCCCAACTTGTTTTCTGCCCTTCTCCCAGGTTCCATGGGCTCCCACCAATGGCTTTAGTGTAGAGCCATTAGAACCCTGACATTAGATTGTTCATCCATGTATCTGTTCATAATCTGTGTTCCAAGGTAGAATGTAACCTCTACAAAGGCTGCTTTTTCTTTCTTGCCGTTTCCCCAACACCAGTCACAGGATACGTATATTAGATTCCGATGACTGACCTAACGAATCACCACAAACTTGGTAGCCTAAGGCAATAGAAAATTATTCGTTTACCTTTCTGGAGGCCAGAAGTCTAAAATCAATTTCACTGAGCCAAAGTCAAGGTTTTGGCAAAGGCCACACTCCCTTCCAGGGGTTGTATGGGACAATCAGCTCTTTTTCTTACAGTCTCTGGTGGCTGGTGGCAGGTCTTAGCTTGCGACTCTATCATCCAATCTTCAAGGCCATCTTTAAGTTTCTCTCTGTCCTTCTCATAAGAATACTTGTGATGACATTCAGGACCCACCCAGTCCCTTCGCAAGGCAGGAAATTGAGGTTCCTGGAGACTTAAGTGATGGCCCTGGTCAGACAAGTAGGAGTCGCAGACGGGTTTGAACCAGGCAGTCTGACCCCAGGGCCCCTCCACCACCCTGTCCAGGAGTCTGAGGGCACCTTGTGCTTTTATAGTTCCTGCTTTACAGTTAAACCCAATCAACTATCCTAAGTCCTATTCTAGACTGCAGTGATACCAGGAGATCTAGGGTCGGTCCTTATTCTCCAGGATATATCCATTTATGCGGAAAGAAAAGGCATTAAGTCAGAGTGGCTACCCTTGTGTGGCAAAGTGACTAAAAGAGCGTGAGAGGGCTTCTGGGAGCCTGTAATGTCGTTTCTTGCCCTGGTGCTGGCTACAATAGTGTGTGAAACCGTTTGGAAAAGTTGATCACTGTACACTTGTAACTTACGCACTTTTGTCAGTGTGTGCTATGTTTTGAAAAAGACCAAATGAGGGCATAAAGTCAGGGCTCTAGGAAATGTCAAGAGAGGCCATAGGCAGTCTCTCCCACAGTGCTGGATATCTAGGCCATTTCTTAGCCTTCTCAGTAACTACCTGACTAATAAAGGGCTGTGAGGTAGGAGGTAAGGAAGTGAGGATTTTCCAGGGTCTTTCCTATCAAAATTCCCAAGGTCAGCCCACCTCAAATTCAGTTTGGCTGTAAAGCAGAAATGAACAGACATTTTTAAGTAACATTTAAAATGTTGCCAATAAGGATTAACTCCTCTCCCCAAAGAAATCTGTTAATATTAGGACATAAACTTTGAAAATCCTAGGCTAAACAAATTTTGATCCCTTTTTGACTGCAGGACTTATCAGAGCCTTTAATATATTAACATGAAATGTAAGACTATCCCTGGGTCAGGAAGATACCCTAGAGTAGGCAATGGCAACCCACTCCAGTATTCTTGCCTGGAAAACTCCATGGACACAAGGGCCTGGCGGGCTACAGTCCATGGTGTCACAAAGAGTAGGATACGACCGAGTGACTGAGTACACATGCACACGCAATGTTCAGTCTCTCAGTCGTGTCCATCTCTTTGTGACACCAAGGACTGCAGCACGCCAGGCCTCCCTGTCCATCACCAACTCCTGGAGCTTGCTCAAACTCATGTCCATCAAGTCAGGGATGCCATCCAACCATCTCATCCTCTGTCAATCCCTTCTCCTCCCACCTTCAATCTTTCCCAGCATCAGGGTATTTTCCAGTGAGTCAGTTCTTCATATCAGGTGGCCAAAATATTGGAGTTTCAGCTTCAGCATCAGTCCTTCCAATGACTATTCAGGACTGATTTCCTTTAGGATGGACTGGTTGGATCTCCTTGCAATCCATGGGACTCTACAATGCCACAGTTCAAAAGCATCAATTCTTTGTCACTCAGCTTTCTTTATATGTGAGAGTCCAACTCTCACATCCATACATTACTACTGGAAAAACCATAGCTTTGACTAGACATACCTTTGTCGGCAAAGTAATGTCTCTGCTTTTTAATATGCTGTCTAGGTTGGTCATAGCTTTTCTTCCAAGGAGCAAGCGTCTTTTAATTTCATGGCTACAGTCACCACCTGCAGTGACTTTGGAGCCCAAGAAAATAAAGTCTGTCACTGTTTCCATTGCTTTCCCATCTATTTGCCATGAAGTGATGGGACCGGATGCCATGATCTTAGTTTTTTGAATATTGAGTTTTAAGCCAACTTTTCACTCTCCTCTTTCACTTTCATCAAGAGGATCTTTAGTCCCCTCTTGTGCACATGCAAGAGGGAGATGTATTTTGCTTTTTTCACAGACTTATTTTACCATGGAATACTTTATATGTATTCTTAACATTTTCATGATTAATGTTCTAAGGGACAAATTTTGGGAAGTTCTATTGTAGAATCCTAATTCATAGATCCAGTTCACCCAAAGATTGTGCAGACTGATGTTTCAAAGTATTCCCTGAGGCCTGTCTAGGTTACTCTCACTGTCCCTCCACAAGCCAAAAGTGTTGCTTCAAGTGACCAAATAAAATATCCCATAACCTAAATGTCTGGATAAATGATGGGGGGCAGAAGACAGCTGGAGGGCAGAGAAGGATTGGAGTGCAAAGAGAAAGAATTACAATGACTTGAGCTCCAGATTATCCTGAAGAGTCATAAGAGTGTTTTGAACAAAATGATTATTTACTGGGAAGATGCAGGGTGTTCTCTCATTAAAAACAAACAAAAAGAGTGGACTCTGGACTCAAGGACAAGATGGAACTGGAAACCTACTGGAAACCTGGATGCCACCAAGGCTTCCTCTCTATCAGTGGTCCTCAGGATCCCCTTCATCATCCTCTCTCTCTCTGTAGACTTCTGATTTTGCTTCCTGGCTGGCAAGATGGAAAATATGGTGACCAACATTTCCAGAGTTTGTCTGTCATTGTCCAGTCATTAGGAAAGAGAGTCAACTGACTTAATCCCAAATTCCTAAGAAAGGAATATTGGTCAGGCTGCTAGCACTGGTGAGAACACTGGGTGGGTCACAGAACACGCCAGTCACACCATGACTGTGGGGTATAGGGTACAGTATGGATGCCCATATACAGGTGGGGAGCTGGGCAGACCACCTAAAAGATGGCTGTTCAAATACAAGATGTGTTCTGTGTACAGCTGGTTTTTAAAAGCACTTTCTCACTTTCTATAAATAAATAAACATGATTTTTTTTTTTAATATAATTTTCCGTTCTTCAGAATCATGATCCAAAGCAGTGGCTCTTCTCCGCTGACCTGTAGATGTGTCCTATGGAGGGGATGCTACAGTCTGTGCTAGCCATTTCTGAAAATCATTTCACCCAAGAAACATGAGAGATTGCATTTGTTTTAAATGATTTGTTTCTTTCCTCTAAAATCTGAGTCCATGGAGGGAAATTTGGTTAATTAACAATATTTGTTTTGAGAAACTGGTTATTTAAAGCTTCACTGGGCAGAATTTCAGTTGTTTTAGACTATTACATCCTCCATATTTAATGCCATCGTTTCGAAAATGGATTGACTTCAGAAGTACTTTTCTCTTGCTTTGGAGATTTTGCACATTGGCCCAAATGGGTTTTATTTTCCATTTTAATTTATACAGTATAAATAAAATGTTGGACTTCTTTGGAGTTAACAGTTTCACTGTGCAGATGTTTCTTGAAAGCCTTTTCAATTCATGTGTTGGTTTAAAAAAAAATTTTTTTTATTAGCCTGGCAGGCAGCCAGAAAAAAAGAAAATTCCATTTTGCATAGAACTGTAAGATTTTCTTCCTTGTTCTTTTCCCACCCCCAGCCAGCTACAGGATTATTAGGATTAAAGATGCCATAGTGACATCTTGTGGTCAACTGCCAGAGACACAGCAAAAAGTGGTGGGATGACAGAAGTGATCTAGTTCATTCTCCCACAAGTATTTCTTGATTTATGTTGTTTGCTTTTTATTTACTAGTTGGCTGAAATCACTCTAGAGTTCCAGGTTGTTTTGCTCTACGGGAACTACTCAAATTTACCCCATAGAAAGGATAAACATGCTGTGTTCTGGAAAGGAAAAGAAGGACATAACTCTTGCTTTGCCTTTTTGTTGGACTCTCTCATGCAAACAGTATTACACAAGCTACTCAGTAATAACTCTGAAAAATACTCAAATCTTTTCCCAAAAAAGAGACGAGAAACAGTGATTCTAAATGAGCTCTCATTCTTTCTAATTCTAAGCTTTCAGCAACTAACCGATTGTTCATTTAGCTTGTTTAGTATTTAGATGAAATGTATAAATAATAACCCTCCAAACTTTATTTCTCCACCCAAACTAGTGTCAATGGAGATTAAAAACCTGCTTGCATAATTCTTGACTTTTAAAAAATAAATATAGCAAATAATATACAATAAAAAAATTATTACTGGAAGCTTTGTAAAATATACCAAAAAAGATATGATATAGTGTTAAAAAAGCAAAACACCAAGTTACATATCAGCTGTGATCCTATATGCACATCAGTGTGACAATCTGTAGAGTGTAGCAGTCTACACAAGTATGGAGGCAAATGTCAGTATCAAGGTCTATGTGGAGAAGGGTGTAGACACAGAAATAAGCCCAGAAAAAACACATATACTAATAAGCATTTCCTGTTTCATGATACTATTGTTGTTGTTGTTCAGTCGCTAAGTTGTGTCCAAATCTTTGAGGCCGTATGGAACTGCAGCAAGACAGGCTTCTCTGTCCTCCACTATCTCCTGGCGTTTGTTCAAATTTATGTCCATTGAGTTCACATACTGCTGAAGCCTAGCTTGTAGGATTTTGAGCATTATCTTGCTACCATGTAAAATGAGTGCAATTGTATAATAGTTTGAACGTTCTTTGACATTGCCCTTCTTTGGGATTGGAACAAAAACTGGCTTTTTCCAGTTCTGTGTGAAAAAAAATAATAATTACCAAATTTCCTCCAAAGCAGAAATTAAAGCATGTTATAAAACTATAGTGATAGGCTTCGCGGAGAGTCGCCAGGTTGTTGCTTCAACAGTGCTTGAACCCAAGCGGCTGCTCATCCCCCGCCCCTGCCGGCCACTCAGAGCCAGCCCTCCTCACCGCCTGACAGGGCCCTCCCACCGCCCACGGTGCCTGCGGCCACTCCAGCAACGCGCAGCGCCGCCGGCCACCGCCGCCTCTTCTCAGCCACCCGCCCTGACAACCGCATCCCCCTTGCAGGTGCGCTAGAACACCACCAGCACTTGGAGGCCTCCATCAGCTGCCAGATCAACCTGGAGCTCTACACCTCCTGTGTCTGCCTGCCCACGTCATACTGTTTTGACCACGATGATGTGGCTTTGAAGAACTTTGCCAAATACTTTCTTCACCAATCTCATGAGGAGAGGGAACATACTGAGAAGCCGATGAAGCTGCAGAACCAACGAGGTGGCCGAATCTTCCTTCAGGATATCAAGAAACCAGACCGCCATGACTGGGAGAATGGGCTGAATGCAACGGAATGTGCGCTGTGCTTGGAAAGAAGTGTGAATCAGTCACTACTGGAACTGCACAAACTGGCCACTGAAAAAAATGACCCCCAGCTGTGTAATTTCACTGAGACTCATTACCTGAATGAGCAGGTAGAAGCCACAAAGAATTGGGTAACCACATAATCACATTGTGCAAGATGTGGGCCCCTGGGTCTGGCATAGCAGAGTACCTCTTTGACAAGCACACCCTTGGACACATGAGAGCTAAGCCTCAGGCTGCCTTCCCATAGCCACAGGGGTGACATTCCTGGGCACCAAGGCAGTGCATGCATATTTGGGTTACCTTCACCTTTTCTATAAGTTGTACCAAAACATCTACTTAAGTTCTTTCTTTAGCACCATTCCTTCAAATAAAGTAATTTGGTACCCCAAAAAATAAATAAAAAATAAAACTATAGTGATTAAAAATATATAGTGCTGATACATGAATAGATTGAGAGACCAAAGAAAAAGAATAGAAAGTCCAGAAGAGACCTAAGAATACATGGGAATTTAGTATGTGATAAATTTAGTATATCTTAAAGAACAATATCGCAAATCCACAGAGAAAAGGTAGGTTACTCAATTAAAGACTTTAGGCTAGCTGGATGGCCATCTAAAAAGAAAGTTGGATCCCATACCGCACACTTTACACCCAGAAAAGTTCAAAGAGGTACAAAAATTTAAATATAAAAAAGAATAGTGTATTATAAGTGACATAAGAAACCATGAGAGAACTATTCAATAATCTCAGAGTGCAGAATACCTTTGCATTTATGCACACATGAAACACAGAAGCCACAACATTGTGCAGAAAAAGAAAAAAATCAAAGACAAACGACAAAACTGGAAGGAAGAAATATTTGTAATAGATAGCATGCTCATTTTTCTAAATATATAATGAATTTCTAAAAATCAATAAGGAGCAAACCAATGACCCAATTAAAAAATAGGCAGTGATGTGCAGCAACATGGATGGGCCTAGAGATTATCATACTAAGTGAAATAAGTCAGAAAGACAAATACCTTATGATATCACTTATATGTGGAATTTTTTTAAGTGATACATTCATTTTTTTAAGTGAACTGGTTTACAAAACAAAAATGTACTCACAGACCTAGAAAACCAACTTATGGTTACCAAAGGGGAAAGGTGGCGAGGGATAAATTAGGAGTTCGTGATTAACAGATACACAATACTATATATAAAATAGAGAAGCAACCAGGACCTAATGTATAGCAGAGAGAACTATATTCAATATCTGGTTATAACTTATAATGGAAAAGAATCTGAAAAAGAATGTGTATATATATACATATGTATAACTGAATCACTTCACTGTACACCAGAAACTAACACAACATTGTAAATCAACTGTACTTTAATAAAATTAATTTTAAAAATAGACAAATGATATGAACCAACTCTTCCCAGCAAAGAAAACCCAAGTAAGTCTTAAAACATGTGACATGGAATTCAACATCACTCACAATTGGAGAGATGTACTTTACTATCTGATAGATGTAGCTATCAGAAAATGCCATTTTGCATCTAGCCCATTGGCAGAAATCAAATTTTGATAGGAGACTGTATTGGTGGGGGTGTGGGGATAAAGGCCTTCTCCTACATCACTGGTGGAAGTGGAAATTAGAACAATCCTTGTGAAGGACAGTCGGTGAATGAACATATCCTTTGATATAGCTATTCCACTCCCAGGAATTTATAGAACAAAAGATGCTTCCATATGCAAAATGACTTATGTACATGGTCATTCACTGCAGCAATGTTTAAACAAAAAGTTTAAACAGCAATGTTTCAGCAAAATGCTGAAAACATCATCAGAATATTGGTTAAGGAAATTATAATACATCCACATAAAAGAATACTGTGCAGCTCTACAAGAAGAAAAGGGTAACATTCTTTATGGATGGATGCAGATCGTCTCAAAGATATATTGTTAAGGTGAAATTCAGGGCTTAAAAATGTATAGATTGTGCTATCATTTATCTTACAAATCAAAAAAGAAATACACTGAATACACATATCTGCTGATGCTTACAAAATCTGTCACTTGAAGAAATCCTAACAATGTTTAGCTAAAAATCCAGAAGGAATGACCTCTGAATGTCCAGACTCACTCAACATGCTGAGACCTTGGTTATGCTCAGGGCTATATACTCTTCACTGGAAGGTCAGGGAAGACTAATGGCAGAGATGTGAAGAGAACCCTCAGGGAGGCCTGAGAGCTCCCTGAAGGTGTCCTCCCCAAAATGGGATTGTTTCAAACCATGTGAATTCTCATTTTTTTCTTAATCAATTGATATAAATCTGACATTCTCATCAACAACATATCTACATTTGTTTTAAGATAACAATGATTTCTTTTCCCCCAAGGAAGGTGCACTGTATCAGGCTGAGGGCTCAGACACCCAGATACATAGTGGCCTTCACTCACCTTTGGCAGCAAGAGAGATTTACCTAGGATCATACTCACATCTTTAACTATCCAACTTGTATGCTTGGTCTTTCCTCCAGAATTCCAAATAACAACAAAAATAACAGATTTGTTGCACACTTGGCATTCTACTTAAATGCTCACAGTGATCCTAGAATGTGAAGATGATTAATATCCTCAGTTTAAAAATGCAAAAGCTGAGGCTCGGAGGGTTAAATGGCTTGTCCAGCATCACACAAGCTAAAAAGTAGAAAGGCTAACATTCTGCCACAAATGAATCAGACACCAGCATTATTTCTCTTTCTCTATATCAAGCACTTTCCAATTTTCTCTGCACTCTTCTTCAACACCCTCTTTATTTGGTTCTCTTTCTAGTGCGCCTCCTTGATTTATTAAACATTATAATTTCCTCTGGTTTCAGAGTCTACCAATTCTAGTGATTCTCAATCCTAGCTGCACATTGGACTCTCTTGAAGGGATTTTAAAATAGACCCATGACCAGAGAATTCCTGGCGGTCCAGTGGTTAGGATTCAGCACGTTCACTGCTGTGGCCAGGGTTCGATTCCTGGCTGGGGAACTAAGATCCTGCAAGCCACCCAGTGAGATACATACATACATACATACATACATATATATATATATATATATTTATATATATATGTGTGTGTGTGTATATACACACACGTATCTCCATACCTATGACCAGAACTCACCCCTAGATAGTTTGTTTTCATTTGTCTGGGATGAGATCTAGGAAACAGTGTTTTCAACCACTTATCTCCACTCCTAGTGTCTAGTAGACATTCACTAAATGTTTGTAATCTGAATGAATGGATGATGAAAGAATAAAATAAAATTTAAAAAATAATTAAAAAAAAGAATAAATGAATGAATGAACGAACTCTTGAGAGTCCCTTGGACTGAAAGGAGATCAAACAAGTCAGTCCTAAAGGAATTGAATATTCATTGGAAAGACTGCTGCTGAAGCTGAAGCTCCAATACTTTGGCCACCTGACACAAAGAGCTGACTCATTGGAAAAGACCCTGATGCTGGGAAAGACTGAATGCAAAAGAAGAAGCAGGTGGCAGAGGAGGAGATGGTTAGATAGCATCACCAACTTAATGAACATAAATTTGAGCAAACTCCAGGAGATAGTGGAGGACAGAGAAGCCTGGCATGTGGCAGTCCATGGGGTCGCAAAGAAGTGGACACAATTTAGCGACTGAACAACAAGATGCCAAAATTGTTTTTGACGATAAAGCAAGAGCAGTTTTGAAAGCCCTAGGCTAGGTGGTAAATAAAGAATTGTTTTTCTGTCTCCTTCTGGGATGCTGGGATAGAAGGAAGCTGCATCCCTGTAACCCACTCCATTTCCACACAAAGGAAAACTATAAATAGCAGCTCTGAATCACATGAGGGTTATGTAATACAAAGTTCACAGAGCAGGCTGCCTTTATCACTCAGGCTTAAGTTGCACTGAAATGGAAACTCAGCTGATGCCCTATGTATTAGTTTCTCCAAATGATGAAAGTCTGCGACATTTGTCCAGACCATCTATTTCCATCGCCCAGGTTTGAGGCTAGTTGCCAGGACCCTTCTTGCCAAAGAATTCCTTCTGTCTTTCCAGATAACAAGTAGGCAATTTCAGCAGAATTATTTTTATTTGCAAAGATAAGGCCAGAATTTCCCCTGGTCAGATGAAAAGGCCATGAACATTAGCTCTTCAGACACTTGGGAACACTAGATCACAGCCTCCAGCGAGGAGGTAGATATAACACACTTCTGATTATGGTTCCAGAGAGGTCACCCCTGCTTGTTTCTGTAGAGATTTACTGATCATCTGAAATCCTTTGGTGAAACTCAAATCCACTGTGCACCATTTAGAAGGGGTTTGCCATCCTCTATGAAACAACAGGGTTACCAGCCTGCGTAGGGAAAGGATTCCACTACCTCTGAACACACATTTGACTCTCACTGGCTGATACGGGGGACTTTGGAATAAATGTTTCCATGAGTCAAAACGCAAGTATTCAGTGGCAGAGATGGGTACCCACATTCTCCTTTTCTTTTTTAATGCCCAACTAGCCCTTATTTCCCAGCCTGGCTTGCAGTTAGCCTGGCCATGTGACAGTGTCCTCGCTGATGGAATGTGAGAACTGAGGTGTACTATGTTCAGACCTCTCCAGGCACTTTGCTCTGATTTTATCTGCCTTCTGGACAGTTGGTATGGAGATGCCTCCTAGGCAACTCTGGAAGCCATGGGTTGAAGATGCTAGAGCATCACCAGTCTGGGAATTGATAAGCTCAGAATTCTTGTGTGAAATTAGGTGAGGATGTTTGCAAGGGTCACCTGGCTTATCTTTACAAGGATGGGCAATTTTTCCAAATTTCATCTCAAAACACAGACACTCTATTACAAGCCAAGGCCTGAACTGGAGGAAAGGGATACTTCAAGTAAAATTCACACTATGTTATGGATGGGTCTCTGGAACAGTTGATCAAAATTGAAATCTTTATCAAACTGTAAGTCAAGAAGATAAAAAAGAGTCTTTTAAGACCTTTCTGTAATTCAAATCATAATCCACATTCCCGACCTAAGTACTTTTTAAAATATCACAGACTAGTAATTCTTTTAATAAAACACAATTTATATTTTTCAAAAGCTGTAATGACTTCCATGATATCACTGAAGTGAGAGCAAAGGAAGAATGGGGAAAGAAGAAAATACTAATTGAACACTTAGATGAAAATGAAAAATAAGCCTCAGCCTAGACATTGACTATGGTACAGCCGAAAGGATTCCTGGGCAGAAAGCAGGCAGAGTGTTCAATGCACAGACAGTGAGTAAATAAGCAGAACTTGTTGGTGAAGTTGGTAGAATGCTCTGGAATTCTATTCCAGAGACAGAATGATCATGATAGATGATGCTTGCTTAACATCTATTGTCAAATGTAGATGTCTGGCAACAGAAGAGAGGGGAACTCTGTCCCCAGTCGATGCCCTTCCAACCCATATCAGGGGCAAGGAGTGAAGGGGGTTGATAAAGCTTGGTGCTTATTTGGGAAAATAAGTGAAAAGTCACTCTGGAGAAGAGCTCCAACATCAAATAAACATAAAAAGAATTCTTCAAGTATGAGGGGGGGAAGTAAGCTCTTAAAACTTAAGATCTTGGCAGGAAGGAAAGACTGATTGAGCTAAGAAGAAATCTATCCTTCCTTTGTCTGCATTAGAGAGATTTGGCACAGACTAAAGGACCTTACTCAAATTTTACCACTCGCCCTAGAAACCTTGTATGAAGTCTCTCCTCAGCCATCAGGACAAATCTGAATGCAATGACTTTAAAAAGCTTCCCAAATGAGCCTTTCAGCAGTTTTATATACTGTTGAGAAAGGAGAGGGAGAGTAGCTATATGGCTAGAGAACAAAGAAAACCAAATTCTTGACTGCCCACTCCATAGATAAAACACTATCAAGCACATGTATAGCTATGAATTAAAGTATATATGTGCACTACTGCATATGATACTATGCGGCTTCCCAGGTGGCTCAGACGGTAAAGCGTCTGCCTGCAGTGCGGGACACCAGGGTTCGATCCCTGGGTTGGGAAGATCCCCTGGAGAAGGAAACGGCAACCCACTCCAGTACGCCTGGAAAACTCCATGGACTGAGAGGCTCCTCAGAGCCTGGTAGGCTATAGTCCATGGGGTTGCAAAGAATAATACTAACATTAATGTTTTCTTCTTGCACTCTATATGGGTTGTCTTATATATGTTGGACACCACCACCTTCTATCTTAATACTTAAAGAGACTTTATCTTCATAAGAGTGGCTGTAGTATCAAAAAAAGATGAAAAACAATTCTTGGCTTGGGCTTTAGCTAAGCGATACTTCTACAGAGTTGTCCCTGAGTCGTGTCTAGGTTGAAAGTACAGATTGTGTGTTATCTAATAATGCCACACTCAAGTCTATTGCCTGAGCAACCAGAAGAATCATGTGGAAATGGAGCTCCTTAAGGGTATAACTTGTGTTTCATTTATCTTGCTCTCCACCAGGGCTAGCAGGGTGCCCTAGGACACCAAGGACATGCTGGTTCCTCAGTGATGCTTGTTGAATTCAAACATGAGTGAGTGAATGATTGAACAATCAAATGAATGCATGATAATATTTTTAAGCTACAGGAAAAACACAATATTTAAGTGTAACTCTCACTTGTCAGTGAAAATTCTCCATTGCTGGAGGAATGCACATTTTCTGCCTGGCCTACAGTCTGAGAATCCCATGACCGGAATTTAGCTAAAGTTCTATCCAATTTCTCAACAGGAGCTCTTCTTCAAAGGCCTCTGAGGTCTAGGTAGGTACCACAGAGTCCAGAAGAAGAAGTCCAGTAAAGCAACAGGGAGAAGTGATGGAAACTGGCAAAATGGAAGATGATGCATTGGGCCTGATGAGGGTGACCATTTTTGCCTCCATTAGGCCAAGTGTTGTCTTCTCTGGGTGTCTAATAGTTTTTTGACTTGTCTCATCAACTACATTGTAAACCTAAAGACGTCTGGGAATATGAGACGTTTCTCCTTTCTTCTGTCTCCACCATGGTCTGGTGGGATAAGAACTAGACTTGGAATCCAAACTTGCAAGTCTTCAATTCAATTAGCTAGACAGCCTTAGATAAGGAACTTAACTCCTGTGACTCTCAGTTTCCTTAGTCAGCCAATAAGAATAGTACTACCTCACTCAACAGGCTGTTCAAAGAGCAGACAAGACTTTTGCCAACTGTAATACTGTACACAAATGTGAGGATTACTATTAATTTTATTATTAGAGAATGAATACTTGTTGAAACCCATTGAACTGAAGAGAGGTGATGCAATTCTATATACTTGGCAAAAAATCAATATCTGCCTCTACTTAACTCCTTTTGAAAACAACATGTATAGAGAATATTAAAAAATATATGTAGAGAAGGCAAGCTAACATATATATCAACACATCACATTATTGTTACTGAACGGTTGGAAATAGTGAACACTTGTAATTTTATGATAAACAAGTATTGGGCTTCCCTGGTGGGAGTCCACCTTGCAATGCAGGGGATGCGGGTTCAAACCCTAGTCTGGGAAGATCCCATATGCCTTGAAGCAACTAAGCCAGACTGCCACAACTACTGAGCCCGCTCTCTAGAGCCCCAAGCCACAACTATTAAGCCCATGCACTGCACTACTGAAGCCCGAGGACCTAGAGGCCATGTTCTGCAACAAGAGAAGCCACCGCAATGAGAAGCCTGCACACCACAACTACCAAGTAGCCCCCACTTGCTGCTACTAGAAAAAGCCCATGCTTAGCAATGAAGATCCAGCAGAGCCAAAAATAAAATAATTTTTTAAAAAGTATTGATAAATGCTTTCCCACTTTACAGTTTAAAATATATTAATTGTACATGTGCTTTATTGGGACATGCACTGTATCCATTATAAAATGTATCCTAAGCACTATAATTGTTATCACTTGAATATTTCTGTGTAGTAGAATTACTGTTAAATTTTGTTTTCTTCTCTGTGCTCTTCTATATTCTTCAACTTTTCTTTAATAAACACATCACACAACATTTTTTCTGACTCTGAAATATTTAAAAAGAAAAAAATTGCCCAGTTTATTCCTGACTTACTTCTGTCTCAGATTGGTGGGTGACCACAGATGTTCATAAGAATATTTTTAAACTGTGGTAGGAGATTAGGAAAAATTTATCAAAATAACACAGTTATTCATAGGAAAGATCTAATTAAATAAAATCTGATTTTACAATTCTTTATCTAATGCCTCCTAGATCTGTGGTTTAAAAGAAAAAGCTGTATGTACATGCTATTTTTGTATAAAAATGGAGACGTATAAGAGCATACATTCACACCTGCTTATTTGTATAAAGAAAACATCAGTGGGGAGAAATGGAGACCGGAGTGAAAGGTGGCAATTTGGATGATGAGAACAAGAAAGAAACAGGACTTTGTGTACTTTTTGTTATATTGTTTGAATTTTTAAAATGTCATACATATATCATTGTTAATCAACTATATTCCAATAAAATTAATTTAAAAAAATAAAATAATAAAAACATAATGTGCAAGTAATAACAAGTCTAATATGCAAATGTTACAAGTGCTCCTGACCTTTGTTCTAGGGAGTCAGGCCTCACACTGGGTGTGGGCTAGAGGCCGCCCTCGCCAGTGGAGAGATGGATGTGGACGCTTATGTGGCCAGGGAAGCATGAGGCTGGTCCTGGGCTCACTCTCCTCAGCCTGCTGTGTCGTCCTCCTTAGATTTATCTGCTTCCTCTGGCAGCATGAAACCCTGGCTGCACACTGCCTATGTTCTCTGCTCCAATCCAGGAGGGTTCTTGGTTGCCAGTTGGTCACATTGAGCATAGCTGGTTATGTTTCAGGGGCTCTCTCTGTTCAACAAACTTTATAAACCAGGCTCAGTAAACTGAAAACAACACATGCCGATTATAGTCTTGTGTTCAGTGGAGTCTGAGATACAGTTGGGTGAGAAAAGCCCAGAAGGTGTCCCCTAGTGCAACCAGGCCCACTCCATGCTCCCAGCTAGGATCTGCATCAAATGGAGCCTCAGACGGCCTCTCTTGAGTCCATCCATTTATTCTAATGGGAAATGCTAGCATATGGTTCCTTGATTATCCAACTGCAAGCTGCCTCATGCACATGTTCTGTGGAAGGGATCTGGGTTGCAGAAGTTTGTCAAAACAGGTAGTCTAGGCGCATAAGTTGGCTCACAACTGATTAGCGATGTTCCATGCAGCTCAGGGAAATGTTAAAACTTGGTGAGAACTACCTTAAAATGAGAAACTTCAGCTCACGAGAACATACTACTGAAAAAAAGACAACACAAGGAATGGAAGCAGATATTTACCGCACATATAATCAACAAAGAATTAGTATGTATAACATAAGTAACTCCTATAAATCAAAAAGACCCAACCAATAAATCAATAAACAGGCAGTGTGCTCTGCAGTTCTGCAGATCTGTCTCTTCAACAGTATTTGGATGGCACAGACCCAGAGATACCCCTTGCTCCAACCTCCCACCACCCTCCAACCCTTTTAACAGTCGAAACCTTCAGAATGAGCCACTGAGCTATCCCAGGCCACTGGGACAAACACCATTTTTTGAGTTAAACTCCTTAATAATGATCAACCATGAGCTCCCAGATCATCAGAATTATTCCTGAGGTGGAAGCTGTCATCAGCTGCCTGGTCAATATGCATCTGTGGGCTTCTGACACCTACCTATTTCTGGGTGAGTGTGTGTGTGTGCATGAGTGTCTATTTCCACTGGGAGGATTTGGCTCTGGAGGGTGTGAGCCACATTTTCTGCGAACGGGACCAGGAGAAGCAGGAAGGCGCCAAGTGTCTCTTAAAATGCAAAACCAGTGCTACAGCTGAGCTCCTTCCAGGATGTGCAGAAACCACCTCAAGAATGAGTGAGGTAGGGACTTCCCTGACAGTTCAGTGATTAAGAATCTGCCTTCCAATGCAGGGGGGATGAGTTCAAGCCCTGGTTTGGGAAACTAAGATCCCACATGCTGCAGGACAACTAAAAAGCCCAGTCTGCAACTACTGAGCCCCCTCACCACAACTAGAGAGACGCCAATGTGCCACAGTGAAAATCCTGCACCCCAGAGCTAAGATCTGATGCAACCCAAAATAAATAAATATTTAGGGAGGGGAAAAAAAAAAAGAGTGGGGTAAAACCCAGGACGCTACGGAAGCCACCATTCTCAAGGAGAACCTGAACCAGGCCTTTTGGATCTGCATGTGCTGGGTTCTGCCCACACAGACCCCCACCTCTGTGACTTCCAGGAGAGTCGCTTCCTAGATAAGCAGGTGAAACTCATCAAGAAGATGGGCAACCCCCAGATCAACCTCCACAGCCCAGATCAACCTCCACAGGCTGGTGGGCTCCCAGGCTGGGCTGAGTGAGCGTCTCTTGCAAAGGCTCAACTCCAATACAACCAGGAGCCGCTGTAGGCCGGTGGCCTTGGAGGTGCCCCTCTGGTGTCAGGGCTTCTGCTTGAAGCCCCTCTCTGCAGCCACCAGGCAGCTTTTTAACCACCCTGGAATCCTTGCCCAAACCTTGGACCAAATGGAAACAATAAAGCTTTTTGAAGAAAAAATAAATAGGCAAATAATTTTATACCTCTTAGGTAGTTAGAGGTGGTGTTACCAAAACACAAGTCCATGTGCCCGCTGCACACTGAGGCCAAACAATACCAAAACATCAGAGTTTGGAGAAGAGAAAGGTTTATTGAAGGCCATGCAAGGAGACAGGTAGCTCCTGCCTTAAAACCCTCAAACTCCCAAAAGCTCTCAATAAAGCTCTATTTTAGGAAAGGTGAGGGAGGGATGTGCTTAGTTGTTGCCAACTTCTTGGTATCAGATCCTTTGTTTCTGAGGTCTGGTCACAGGTCCTCCACCAAGAAAAAAAAAAAAATGTTATTCTCTGTTCTGAGAAGAAAGGGCAAGGTCCCAAGGCTCAACTTTCACCTTGTGAGGTCCAGGTCCTGGCTAAGAGGAAGGAGGTCTCAGTTGGCAGCTCCCTCAGCGCCAGATCCCCAGCCCCCCACCCAGCTGTCATCCCTGAGAAAGCCAGGAGCCCAGGACCCAACTGGCCCTCAGGCTCCTTAGGCCACCCAAATCGCAGAGGCTGGTCCCAGGTAGACTGCTGCTGCCTTTGGGTCACAGAGGCAGGGATGGGGGAGAGCTTCACCGCTGCCTCAAGGCCTGGACCTGGCCAGAGGGCAGCCTTGGTGAGGGCTCTGGAGCCCTGCAGGGCACAGCCCCCAGCCTGCTCGCCTGGCGCCAGCTCAGCTCACCCACTGGCCAGAGGCTGGGTGAGCTGGAGGGTCCCAGGGAGAAAGCCCAGATCTGCCTCTTACCTCACCGCCACCTGAGGACCTCCATCCACAAACAGTTGGCCGACTGACGCACCAACGGTCGCTCATTGACAGTTGGCTGCTTGGGGGAGGGGCCCACTGGAGCGCCAGCCAATGGCTTAGCAGGACCACTAATGGTCTGGCGGTAACCCTGCCTGGTAACCGGGTTGGAGGGTAATGGAACGCGGGAAGGCATACGAAGGGTCGCGCAGAGCGGCCGCACTGGTGTCTCCTGGGTTGAAAAAACTGAGAAGCAAAGCCGCAGACAGTGAGACAACCAATGACCTGCCGCTTCAGGAGCCCACTGCCACCCCAGTCTATAGAGACAGAAGAGTGAGGCTGTCAGAAGACCAGGAGTCAGTTGAAGTATCTGGGTAGAAGCTAGAACCAGGGTGGACCTGTGAGGTGGGAGCTGAGGTGCAGAGGCAGCACTATCTGAGTGACAGAGAGATAGACACTCTGACCTCTCTCTCCCCTCTTTCCTGCCAATGCCTCCCATTGGCTAAGCCCAGAAGCCAGACAGGGAACACAGGAATCTGGGAAATGCAACATGAGATACAGAACAGAGCAGGGGAGGGACACGGAATGGGTCTGTCCCCACTGCCCCAAAAAAGCCCTTGCACGGGAGCAGATGGAGACATACATAACAAAACTTATAGCACCACTGTTCATAACAGCAAGAGAAACAAGTGTCTATTAATAGGAAATGTGAATAAATTATAGTACAGTCATACAATGGAATATTCTACTACGGTGAAAGCAAATGAGCAATAGCTACATTTATCAACATGGATGAGTCTCACAAAGCCAAACAAATAAATGTTAGAATTTTATATATTTATATAAAGCATAAAAGCGTACAATGATGATGATGATGATGAAGAAGATAGATATGTTGTAAAAGTACACAGAAAAATTGAAAAAAGTATAAAGGAATGCATCTTTTGGAAAAAGAAAGGGAGATGTGAACAGAAAGAGACATGCCGAGAGTTTCAAATGTAGTAAAAATGATACTGGGTGATGGGTACACAGGACCACTGTATATTGCTATTGATGGTTTATACAAAATTTTTTCAGAGTATGCTTAACTTTACAAAGGCGCTTGAAGGACTGTGAGTCAGAGTGGCTATTCTAAATGTCAGGAAGACTCCATTCTTTGTCTGGAGACAGAACTTGATGCCATCTGGCAAATGCAGATTGGCCCAAGAGAAACCCCCTCCTTGCCTCTCCCCCTTGGACCCAGTCCAATTAGGCAAACACCACTTGCCCCATGAGTTCTAGACCCAGTGGCATTCTCCTGACTCTTCTGCAGATATCGTGGGTAGGAGCTATGCACCTGGTCCGTCTTCAGTGTTAGTTTCTCAGGCCTCCAAGAGGCACTGGTTCTGTGTCTCTTCATGACAAGAAACACATTTCAAAGCTCTTCAAGAGTCCCTTTGAACCACTTCCCCACTAGACTTGGGTGAGTTAGATAGTAGCATTCCCAAAGCAAAGTGCAGTTTTCGGAAGATCATAATCCCCCAAATCCCTCTTCTCTACTCTAAGCTTTTCTGTTTTTATTTTTTTGGCTAAAGGATCTAAGCAGGGCCAACTTCATAGGCATGTGACCTGTCAGACAAGCCCCCACACTTGGAAAGGCCCTGTGCCTGATTTAATGCTCTGTTGCTGTTGTCTGGAATTCAATAGTTTAACAGGAGGACCCACATTTTCATTTCATTTTGTACTGGGCTCTGGAAATTGTGTAGCTTATCCTGGACCTAAGACTTGTGGGACAGGTTCTTAGAGTCATTTCCTTGTAAATCTGCATACCAGGTATGGAATTCTGAGAACTACTCTGACAACTACCTTAATGGCCAAAGTAAAAACAGGAAGAGTCCCTTCCTAATATCCCATTACATTTGTTTACTTGTTTGTAACCTGTCTTCCCAACAAGGGGTTGTAAAGTCCACCAAGGTAAGATTATTTAGCTGAACACTGTCCTCATGACATAGTATCTGGCTTATAATACCTTTCAATAAATACTCATTGGAAGAACAAACATTTACAGAATCATTAAAACTGTGCTTGTCCTAGACTTGTTTTCTAACAACTGTTTATATGAAAAGCATATACCATATTTTAGAAGATATGTTCTTAAAGAACATGCATAACTCAATACTGATTTTTCCACAGAATGAGACATGCTTCCTCAAAATGTACAACTATAGGACATTTTGGCTTTCGTGCTGCTTTCTATTTTCTCAAGACTAACATTTTACTCTAACTAGAGACTTGCTCTAAAATGTGTCATAGGCACTGTTTGGCCTTCAAGACCATTAAAGCCCATCTAAAGTTCATTTCAAAAACCAAAGTTTCCGTCCGTTTTTCAGCCCTAACATTGTCACTCCCATTTAATGAACGCTCAGATAAGATTGCCTCAGAATGTAAAAATATCTAAAATTATAAAATGGCCAATGTGAGGGACCTCCCTGGTGGTCCAATGGTTAAGAATCTGCCTTCCAATGCAGGGAATGCAGGTTCAACCCCCAGTCCAGGAACTAGGATCCCACATGCCTTGGGGCAGCTAAGCCCTCATGCACAACTACAGTGCTGGGCACTGCAGCTAAGACCTGATATAGTCAAAAATACATATAAAATTTTCTTTTAAAAAGGCAAAGAAAACAACCTCCCAAAGTCCCATCCATTCCTAGTTAAGTTCAACTGCACAATTAAAATACAACTATATAAGGAAATACTATGCAGCCATTAAAAAACTGACAAGGTATGTGTTAATGATACAGAACATATAATTAAGTTTAAAAAATGGTCAATGTGAAAATAAGGAAAGTCCTCACCATAGGCACCTACCCACAGCAGCTCTAACTCAGGGAAGCCACAGCCTGGTTGACAACACTGACAAAGGGCTGCAGGTCTTTTGTTTTCCTGCCAAACTGCCCAACAGCAATGTATATGCCAGTGCTACAGTCCGCATGGCCTGCCAACCTCAAACGAATTTTCAAAATCTGGTGGCATTTCCATTACTTCTGATTCTACATGTGAGCTTAAACACACTTATATTACCTGACATTTGCATAATTTAACTCCCACAAATGCCGCCACTCCATGTGTCACTAGGTCACCTGTGTTTCAGTGTGTCTATAAACACACTGCTTTACACCAAACAGAACAACTCATGGATGGTGAAGCAAGAAAGCAATGGAGGCTCCGCAGCACCAGATGACCTCAAGTGGTTCTGGCAGCAAAATCAAACACAGGGATACTTTAATGCAATTCACTCCACATGGCAAATGAGTGAGGAAGTGAAATATCTGACTAATACCTAATATTTAAATCCTAGACAAAACATTTCTGTGCAAATAGGGAAGTGCTTTATTTACTCTGATCCAAGTCAAAGGTAGCTGGATAATTAGTTTTCTTTAAACAACATTCAGCTTTGCTGACATCTCATTTTCCAAAAGCAGCTGTTAGCCAAATATAGTATTGTTTATTTGCTCCCTGGAAGGCTGTTTTTAAAAAGCACTTCTTCTGGTAAAAATATTGCATCACATAATTGGAGATAACAGGAAAAGTAGGAGTTGCTGTTTGTATTTAAATAAACATTTGCTCAAAAGTCCAGTTTTCTGTTTGTGAATACCTCCTTTATTTTGTGCCATTAGGCACACTGAATTATTGCTGTTTATTCCTTGCTTTTCAGCCTTGCTAGGAGATATTCCAAACATGGTAACACACGAGACATTTCTCTTAAAAAACAATATAAGAGATAAGGCTGAAGTTCTTTGCCTTTTTCCTTTATACATGAGCCAGCTATTCCATTGACAGAGACCTATGAATATATAATACTAACATCACAATGTTTATTATCTGATATATACTTTTATATAATTGTATTTGGATAAAGTTTACTTTTGGGTTATTTTTCAGAATGTGACTATTTAAAATACCTGTAGATTAAACTGAGTTAAACTGAGTTAAATTCCCTATTACCCTCTGAGGGGAAGTGAAGAATGGAAATCACCATTGCTCTTCCAAAGAAAACACTCCATACATCTTACAATGTGCTTGGCTTGCATGTGCTGCATGTACTGTTAGCTATTACACTTTTAATTTCTAGGAACTGAAAATCTATGCAGCATTCCCTGATCTGACACTTCTCTTCACTGATCACTTGGGTTCTCTCTTATATGAACATTTTATAGTTAGAGTGGTTTGCCATTTCCTCCTTCATGGGGCTTCCCAACCCAGTGACCGAACCTGCATCTCCCATGTCTCCTATATTGTTCAGTTCAGTTCAGTAGCTCCGTTGTGTCCAACTCTTTGCAACCCCACGGACTGCAGCACGCCAAAACTCCCTGTTCATCACCAACTCCCAGAGTTTACTCAAACTCAAGTCCATTGAGTCGGTGATGCCATCCAACCATCTCATTCTCTGTCGTCCCTTTCTCCTCCTGCCTTCAATCTTTCCCAGCATCAGGGTCTTTTCTAATGAGTCGGCTGGCTCTTCACATCAGGTAGCAAAAGTATTGGAGTTTCAACTTCAGCATTGGTCCTTCCAATGAATATTCAAGACTGATATCCTTTAGGATTGACTGGTTTGATATCCTTGCAGTCCAAATCTCAAGAGTCTTCTCCCCCACTACAGTCCAAAAGCATCAATTCTTTGGCGCTCAGCTTTCATTATGGTCCAACTCTCACATGCATACATGACTACTGGAAAAAAGCAAAGCTTTGACTAGATGGACCTTTGTGAGTCATAATGAATGCCAAAATCTGGGGTGAAAGAGGTGAGATGTGTGCCCTTTATGGTTATCGAAGCTGCTAGAACTTTCTGTTAGCATGGGTAAGAGCTCCCAACATATAAATAACATTGCATTTGTCATCCAGTCCCTGAGGCTTCGGATTGATGTTGACTAGTCTAAAAAGTTTTCTGCTCACCTGGGAAATCACAAGCCTTTTATGTTCTGAACCATTTTCCATTAGTGCCTGTGCATGAGAAGTAATTCAAACAAAAAGCCAAAAAGCATTTATAAAACTATGTTCAAATTTTAGCAAGATTTAAGATAGAGCAAATGTTCGGCTTCCCATTTGGATCCTTGAAGCAGTGAACACAGTTCATGAAGAATAGATTTATATTTTCTTGCACATAAATATGTTTGTCATGATACCAGAACCATTGAGACAAATGGCTGTGTTCCGTTGGGAAATCTATCTTTTCTGTCCTTATTATAAAGTGTATATTACGGTATAATTATTCTTGTGGTTTTATAGTTAAAGGCATTTTTATAGTATAGGAAGCTTCTATTGAAATAGCATAGGCTACTTAGTTACTACAAAGCTCTTTACAAAAACTAACACTCATTAGGAAATTCTCCCCATTCTGCTTCTGTTATTCCATCATTTCCTTAGCAGAAAATAGCATGGTTTTGAAATTGTATCTCAAGAAACGACTGCCTGTGGAAGTGTATTTTATAGATTTCTACTCCTAACTGGTAAAAGAGTAGGTACATATACATAAACATTCCTCAAGTTTGTAGGTTCTTTGAAACAATAGGGATACATTTCTATCAGTACCATTTTACACAATCAAAACTAGAAGCTACAGTTAAAACAATGATTATGAACAATAGAGCTTTTAAAGGGAAGATATTTAATTACGTAAGGATTATAACTATAAGGGTGCTAAGTTAGAGGTTCCTTTAAAAGTATATGACTGTTATTTTAGTATGGATGGCTGTGACTCTTTGGGGTTGGAATGACAGAACCCCAACTCAAACCAAATTAAGCAAAAACAAAAAACCCACAACTCCTACACCTACAAGGGATACTGAGTAGCTCCAAATGTTAAGGTAGCCCTGCCAGAACCAGGCTTGAGGACCAGAGTCCAGGGACATCAAACCCCCAAGATTCTTTCTCTATTCATCACTTTTTGGCAGAATGGGGGAGATGCCTCAGGCTCCTAGCCCTGTCATCCCAGTTTAGCAGTGTCAGCAGAAAGACTTCATTCTCTCAGGGTTTCCATAGCAAAATGGACCCTCACGGGTCTTATTTAGGTCACTTGCCCACCCCTTGAACCAATTACTGCTGCTGGGTTATGGTTTATCACTCTGATCCAATCTGGGTCATCTGTATGAAAAAGGAGCCAGGATTAAGAAGCTCAAGAGGACCACATGCAGCATAGTAAAAGTGGGACGGGGAAAATGAACATTGATTGAAAACTATCTCGCCTTGGTCCTTTCAACCTTGAAGTAGAGGTCTCACGAGCTTTGGGGCTCCATGGGGAAGCCTGAAACCTGGGGGGCTGGTTTGGACCCTGAGCTGGGAGGGAACTCCTTGGCACCTGGGCTGCACTGGCTTTACTATTTGCCTGCCTTCTTGAGTTCTTCTTAAACTTTAGAAACTAAATACATTTTCTATCAATTTATCTTGGGAAGCAACACAAGTCCATGAAAAGAGAACATTGTGAAGTCAGAAAGCTCCTCAGCCATTAAAAAGAATACATTTGAATCAGTTCTAATGAGGTGGATGAAACTGGAGCCTATTATACAGAGTGAAGTAAGCCAGAAGGAAAAACATAAATACAGTATACTAACGCATATATATGGAATTTAGAAAGATGGTAACAATAACCCAGTGTACGAGACAGCAAAAGAGACACAGATGTACAGAACAGTCTTATGGACTCTGTGGGAGAGGGAGAGGGTGGGAAGATTTGGGAGAATGACATTGAAACATGTAAAATATCATATAAGAAACGAGTTGCCAGTCCAGGTTCCATGCACGATACTGGATGCTTGGGGCTAGTGCACTGGGACGACCCAGAGGGATGGTATGGGGAGGGAGGAGGGAGGAGGGTTCAGGATGGGGAACACATGTATACCTGTGGCGGATTCATTTTGATGTTTGGCAAAACTAATACAATTATGTAAAGTTTAAAAATAAAATAAAATTAAAAAAAAAAAGAAAGCTCCCAAGTCCTTGCTCCTGCTTTTAACTAGCCTTGCAATCCTTAGCAAATTACTTAAGCTCTATGAATCTTAGTTTCTAAGATGAAGATGGCCACTCCCTTACAAGATTGCTGGGAAAAACAGGAAGTGTATGTGAAGCAGTGGCTGCTCACCAGAGATGTTCAGTTATAGTTGAACGGAAGGTACCATAACCTATGAGCAAGCTTAAAGGCCTGGGATTAGTCTAGCACTTGAGGTTCTAGACTGAGGGCTGTGGGGATGAAAGAACGGGACATGGCCCCAGCCCTCAGTAAGGGAGAAAATAACAGTGCTAAGAGTAACATAAGAAAAAAGTGGGAGACTTCAAAGAAGAAAGGAATTACCATGTACCAGGAACCCATATTCCCCATCTAGTGTACCTTGTAATGCCATTGTTAAATGCCATCTGTTAAGATTTAAGAACCGATTACTGTGACAGAAAAATAGCTTACTGCCCAATTTTTGCAATGTATTGAAGAGAACATTAGAGGATCCTGACAAAGAGACATGTACTATATCTGTATGCGTATGTCTGTGTGTATGCATGATGCCTGGCCGCCCTGTCTATATCCCTAACAATTTTACAATCCTACTTATGTATTTATATAAATAAATGCCATTTATTATTTCCATTGTACAGTTAAGGAAATAGATTCAGAGACTCTGAGTGACCTACCCAAAGCCACAGATGGAATTGGCAAAACTGGGAACCAAGCCCTAACATGGCTCTAAAACTGCAATCTTTATATTACGCGGTTCACTTTTCTCAATTCTCAACAGTGACAATGTAAGATTTAGGTTTAAATTCCAATTCAACTTCTACATGTATACTGACTCTGGGTCAGTTTTTCCTTCTGCACCATGCTTCCTCTCATAACAAGATGACTAAGTTTCTGTTCAGTTCTCCAGATTTCTGAGAACTACCCATGCAGTGATTCTCAAAGTGGTCCTTGGACCATCATATCACCACCTGGAACTTGCTAAGAAATTGTATTCATGGCTATACAGGACCTGCCAAATCTGGGGATGCACAAGAAATCTCTTAGAAGCTCTCCAGATCCTAATTCAAGTTTGAAAATCAGACTTTTCAGTATTCTAAGGAATGCAGGTATTGTGATACCTTTTTCCCTTCTCAACAAACAAGTCTATGACTCTCAACACATTTCTTCTAAAGTTTTTAAGGCATCTTAGAAACTCAATATTCAAACTACTAAATAAATATCCAAATATTCAGTATGGGACTGAAAAGGTCTACTCTTGCTTCCAATTATATTTAACATCACTCCTTTCTCCAAAGGTCAAAAGTTACAATCCTTGTCAGTACCATTACTGTCCCACCTGAGCCGTTTCCTAGACATTATTCTTAAGTCAGAATTTTCTCCCTCTTCAGGAACTTTCACATTTTATCCCTCCATCCTTTGCTTTCTCTTTAGTCATTCAATACTCTATCCATCTTGCCCCAGACCTATTCAAACAATGCCCACTACTCTCAAGCTCTACAGCCCACAAACATATCTAAATGTCTCTATTCTGTCCACAAAATGCAAAATGATCCTAGGGTCCTAGGAATATGGCAACTATTTAAACAGGGATGGGGCTGAAGTTGACCTGTTATTAAGTACAGTTTGCGAGAAGCACTAATGTAGAAGTATATTTCACCAAGAACTTTCAAGTTTCCTTTTTTTACTAATTAAAAATTATTTCATTGTTAATCCAAGTCCCCAAAATACCTTTTATTCACTAAAAAAAAATGGTTTTTTTCAAACATTTAATTCACACAGGCCATGTCCACATATAAATTAATGATTTTATTATAGATTATGTATTAACTTCTTTGCATCATTACTGCCTTTGTATTTTATGTTTAACAACAACAACAAATCCTTCTCTAAAGCCTACAGACAATAAGATACAGCATTAGTCACAGTATATGGAAGTCTCCTACTGGTGATAAAATACACAAACCTCTCCCCTCACCAAAGAACTTTGTACAGCCTAAAATGGAAATAGAACAAGTTAGAGATAATGCAAGATAACAAAGTTTTCAGACAACTAAAACTAGATGTTGGCCCAAAGTTGTTAAAGTCACCACCAACTGGCGATAACTGGCTGCATCAGAATCATCTTGGGGGACTTTTAACTGTTCAGGGTAGGAAGAGAGTTAGTCTCAGGTGTTTCTAGCACAAACAGATTTAAGAGCTACTAACCCACAGACAAGATCCACTTTAAAATCAATCAGAAGCGCCACAGCACAAGCCAATTTAAAAATATGCATGCGATGAGGACCCAATTCAGTGGCTTTTCAACTAGTCACTGAAGCTGACATAAACACTTTACTTAGGACTACACAGAGAGCTGGAGCAGAACAAAACGTATGTCTGTTTACAGCAACTGATGGCAGGGTTCTTCCATCTCATTTCCCTGGTCCACCAAGTAGGTTGTAAACTGATGAATTACTGACTTTTCAAACAATTAGACTGCACTAAACAATAGCAATGAGCATGCAGGCAGGCTGCTGCTACCAAAGCCACAAGGCCCCAAACACTGGTGACACCAGTGCATCTACATGTTATTGAAACAGAAGGACCAAGAAATAATTTATAAGACACACTGATAGTTTTGTGGGGGCAAAGGGGTAGCGGCATCAGTTATCAATGCTGATTCTACACCGCCAAAGGTCTGTAATGCACAATTGAAAAGTAGACCCATTTCAATACTTCATAGACAATCTGCAGATACTCCATTTCACCATTTCACCATCTCAATTAACTCTTTTGTGTGACTGACCTTTCACTTACCAAATTCCCACCATGAAATCTCTCAACAGTGTGACCTCAAATGACTTCCATCTCTAGTTGCATTCCCTTACTGCAGGCTGGCTTCCACCGAAAAACCTAGAAGGCGGCCACCAAAACTCTCACCTTATGCCCTGTTGCCAAAGAAAGTGACCCATACTTTCTCCTCAAGTGAAAAAATTAGAAGACAACAAGATTAGGTAGATCACCCATTACTCAATCAACTGGATCAGCCACACAAGAAGGCTCATTCTGGTCACGGGCTATCAGCATGAAAAACAGAGCATATGGGTGACCAGTGGATAGCTGTACATTAAAAATGATAAAAATTATTTTTAGAGACACTTCTTTTGGCTATAACAATCTAAATTAGGCTAATTACAGGTAAAAATCACAATGAGCAGCATTATTAAACAATTCCAAAAGCTAGTGATCTTGGCTAAATAATTATACATTAGAACCTTCTAAGAAGGCTGCTAATAAACTAAACTATGTCAAAATTTGCAAAGAGTTTAGTCAGACTTGAAAGCCAAGATAAGCAACTCCTTTGTATGGTTGTTACCTCTGACCAAAGCACAAGAATTCACTCAGACAAATAACTTTCATAACCTACCTAAAAATAGGATACCTCATAAATTTTCTAAACTGTTCTTTCCTGCTGTGGACAGCCCTTGATCTCTGACTGTAAAACTTAGCAAGCTTTGGCATATACTAATGTTAATTTTACAAGTTACTAAAAACCTCTATAAATTAAGCATCGTCTCTCAAATCTGGATAGTTCTCTCACTCTGAATGCCTAAACATTTAGGTCACAAACTGAAATACCAGTAGAAAAATATTCATCTTTAGGCAGGGTGTATAGTTACCACATAACAAGAAACTGACAAGAAAATTTAAACAGTATAAAAATACTTCAAAGCATTATGAACTTTGAACTTAGCACTTTCCTAAATTTTAGTATTTTCAATAAGAAAAGAAGACTGGGGTAGCATTTTAGATGGTTTAAGCTAACTCAAAAATTTCCTGATTCCTGACATCAATACTAGATTTATAAAGTTTTATTATAGTAACAAACAGCTGTTACAGTGGAATCTACAAACATATACAGAATTATTATATTTAAATTCATATAGAACAGTATTTACATTTTAACTTAGTTTTGAAATCAGAAGATGAAGTACAGATTAAGTTTTACAACAAAGAAAAGAAAAATATACAAGACAAAACCAGAGATGAACAGTAAAAGTACAATTATCTGTTCTTGACACAACACAGGGAAACTGTCAGAAAGCTACATCTTCTTAATTTGACTGTCCAAATCATTAAAGTACGGATGATTCAGTGCCATTTTGCCAGAAATTCGTTTGGCAGGATCATAGATTAACATTTTCTGTGTGAGGAAAAGATATTTTAAAAGGTTATTTACTTAAGGAGAAAAAAAAACCCTCCCCCCAAAGCCTTACTTTTCTACCAATAAGCCATATGCTAATAATTTTAAAGAAAAACTACTAAATGAATGTTCCCATTAGTTTAACACCAAACCACATAAATGTTTTACCTCACCCTCTAGCTCTAAAATGATCTATTCTTTAAATCACAAATATCTTGATAACCTTTTTGCTATAAATTACATTTTAAGACACAAGCATTCATGGATAACTTTAAAACCAAGGCATAAATTTAAGAAAGATTATCTAGTTAATTATATTTACTTTGAGAATTAAAAGGCCCTCTGAGTTATTTACAACATTCCTGAAACTGTGGTAAGTAACTATAGAGGTTTCTAATGTAGCTTTCAGCAGTTTCTAATAAAAACAAAGCCAGCAGGCACTATGCTATAAACAGGTTAAAATGACTCACTAAATGAACTATGGTCAGAAACCTAAGTGTTACAGTTTATTTACACATCAGCAGAAAAGTTAAAATGTGTCTTAAAGAAATCTTTAAATCAATAAGCCAACCTAGAGATACTTCTCCTCTCTTGTTACCACCTAAGCTCTTATTCTATAGCTGGCACTCTACTTTGTTCATTTCATGTTACTTAATCCTGACAAGGAAAGGTAGGAATTAGTCCCACTTTACAAATGAGAATACTGAGGCTCAAAGAGGTTAAGGAACTTGCCGAAGTTCACAGAGCTAACAAGTGAGAAAGATGAAATTTGAAACCAAGACTAACATATGGTGTACAGCAGTGATTATCAACCTGGTGAGACTGACCCTAAGGGGATATTTGGCAATGTGTAGATACATTTGGGGTTGTCACAACTGGGATGAAAATGTGTTAAAGGCATCTACAGGATACAGAAATGGGATGCTGTTAAGTATCTTAACAATGTACAGGACTGCCTCCAGCAGCAAAAAATGATCCAGTCCAAGATGTCAATACTGGCTAGAATAAGGAACCGTGATTGACAACATAATTTTCATTTCGTTAACTAAAGTGACATTCTTTGAAATGTTCAAGAATCCCAGACTGGGCCAGGAATACAGAGGGCCTTTTACATCACGTCATCAATACTGACGTATAAAATATCTGAGTGGCAGTAAAGGACCCTGGACTGCACTGTAAGCATTTGGGAAATCTGAGCTGGAGTTGGTGGCATGATTATAACCTGTGAAAGAGGCCCAAAGACCAATTAGAACACACGTATGATGATACAGCAATAGATTTCTTTCCTTTGTTTAGTAACCTACCAAAATTTCTTTTTTGGAATTACATTACCTGAGATTCATAAGATTTAGGAGAAGACAATGGCACCCCACTCCAGTACTCTTGCCTGGAAAATCCCATGGACGGAGGAGCCTGGTGGGCTGCAGTCGATGGAGTAGCTAGGAGTCAGACACGACTGAGCGACTTCACTTTCACTTTTCACTTTCATGCATTGAAGAAGGAAATGGCAACCCACTCCAGTGTTCTTGCCTGGAGAGTCCCGGGGACGGGGGAGCCTGGTGGGCCGCTGTCTGTGGGGTCGCACAGAGTCGGACACGACTGAAGCGACTTAGCAGCAGCAGCAACACCTCAGTATTTAAATACTGTTCTAAAATAAATTTCCTGGGGCAGGTCTAGGACATTTTTATTTTATGCTAACAAATTATTTTTTGTCTTATTTCTAAAGAACACAGCTGTTTAGTTGGAACAGCAACGTAATAGAGGGGAAGGTGTTAAGAACTACATTCATCCCTTTGCTAACCTATCTGATGTGGAAATGAGGCACAAGGTGAGAAATGGAAATACATGCAGCAAAGGCTTAAGTAACTAAAAATATGAAAAAATAAGGAAGACACCTATGTCTAAACTAAAAACCAGTAAATACCAAGACAAAAAAGCTGGAAAGGGGGGCCACTCCAAGTCAGTCACTTACAGCGTTATTATTAACCCTGTCTTCTCCTTCAGAGTATCTATAGCTATCTATCAGATTAAAAACAAATCAACAAGGACAACAAAAAAATGCCAAACTCTCCTCTCAAAACCACTAGTGTTTTTCATATCTAAAATGGAACTAGTAATGTGCTTGCTTCAGTAGCACACATACTAAAATGGAGCTAGTAATATAATAAACGTAACAGTTATGTGTCTAGGTCAACAAATATTGGTTTTATTCCTATTTCCTAGGTAAAGACAGAATTAAGTACATTCAGAATTAATTATCCATGGTATTAAAACCAATATAAAGGGCATTCCTTACCGAGAGCAGATCCAAGCCATTTTCATCCAAGTTTTTGACATGGGATGCTAAGCTTCCTGGTTTCCACTTGGGAAATGTACTCTTATAGTCCTGTAAAGATTCCACTTCTGGCCACACTTCATTATTGGGAGTGCCCAAAGCTCTAAAAAGCCAGAACAAAACAAAAACTTACAAGTTAAAGCATCAACATAATTCTTGCTATCTACATGTAAATTTTAAAGTTCTTAACAGCTCAAGCGTAAATCAAAAATACCTGAAAATTCTGAAGAGTTGATCAATTTCTGAATCCCCATGAAAAAGTGGTTTCTTCGTTGCTAATTCAGCAAATATGGTACCTATACTCCAAATGTCCACTGGAGTTGAGTAGCGAGCTGACCCCAGCAATACTTCTGGAGATCTATACCAGAGTGTCACTACCTATTACAAAGAAAACGCCTTACTTGGAATAAACGTGGCACATTAAATTACCTAAATGTAAACATTTATATTAGGACTGTCCTTTAGAATGCTGCACGATTGTCTCTGATACTGTTTAAAAGTCAATTCACTATACACAATACTAAATGTTAGATAAATACTTCATTTGTAAGTTATATTCACTAAGGAAGGAAAGATAAAAGCATACCAAATCTTTTCAAATTAGTAAAACGCAAGGATCAAAACAGTCAAGACAGCCTTCACTTAAGAACAAAAGCACAATGATGCTGGGTCTGGGCTGACACCGTGCTGCACAAGCGCACGCATCGCTCGCGTGCTAGAATCACAACCAAGGCACACAGCAGCTTATCAGTGGTCTGCACCAATCTACTATTTGAGCATATCTCATTTGTCACAGTGCAGGGCAACAGCATCTATTTAAACCAGTGGAAACCAAATAATATATATTTACAGATCCATGGGAAAAATTATAAAAAGGAATGATTAAAAAGGAGCCAAGACACCTGACCAGAGGTGCACTGTCACAAGTTTTGATCAAGAGGAAGTCTTTGAGCACAAGAGTAGACAACTCCACAGAAGACAAGGTTTCCCAACAATCCTTAACTGTGATTCAGCATTCCCTTTCCCTCCAGAAATAGCAAACAAAAAGCCAAGTCATCAATATAACAGGGACAAAACTTGGTTATATTTACAAGCTTCTAAAAGCATGGCACCCCACTCCAGTACTCTTGCCTGGAAAATCCCATGGACGGAGGACCCTGGTGGGCCGCAGTCCATGGGGTCGCTGAGTCGGACACGACTGAGCGACTTCAATTTCACTTTTCACTTTCATGCATTGGAGAAGGAAATGGCAACCCACTCCAGTGTTCTTGCCTGGAGAATCCCAGGGACGGGGGAGCCTGGTGGGCTGCCGTCTATGGTGTCGCACAGAGTCAGACACGACTGAAGCGACTTAGCAGCAGCAGCAGCAAAAGCATCTGAAATAATCATACTTAATCAACAAAACCTTTTAACTAGTCTTTTTCAAGACAGGATCCAAACGAGACAGAAATCACATGTAACTTGCACAGGGAAGGTTTACTATACAGGATTAGTAACTGTAACAGAGGTTTGTAATAATCGGAGACTGACTTGTGAGAATAAATGACTCCTTCCTGCAATGCCTCTCTAGCACCCTCTACTGTCAAAGGTAACATCCCAGCATCTGGCAAAGGAAAAACACTCAAAAGTTCCAGATGCATTTTCACATAGCAGACAATGAAGTTTGGACTACAGAGGCAATAAACTGATACCGGCAGATTGAAAATCTTTCTGAGTATTTTTTCTTGTCTTAAAGAATACAGAAAACAATCCCTCAGTCACACATAACAAAAGTACCAAAATAACATACCTCATGCGTATATACTCTAATAGGAATTCCAAAAGCTCTGGCAAGGCCAAAATCTGCCAACTTAATTGTTCCTTTATCATCAATCAATAGATTTTGAGGTTTTAAGTCCCTGTGGAGAACTCTTCTAGAGTGACAAAACACAATCCCTTGTAGGATTTGGTACAAATAACTCTGGAAGGAGGAAATATAAATTAGAAACTTAACCATATGATGAAATGATTTTCTAAATAATCTTGGCAGGTTTCTTTCAAAGACATAAGAAATTATATTGCAGAGAAATAAACAATTTACCAAAAAAGTTCTCAGGCCTTAGTTTCTTAGTTGAAACTGACAGGAAGTATCTGGGGCGTGAGAAGCCCATTTATATCAAGTATTATGTTTGTACAACTAAGACAAAGATATTCACCTTATGGGAACATCTATAGATACTCATTTCATTTTCTTTTACTTATTCTGGTCCCTAATTCTTAAGTAATAAGGTAATTTTCTATATAGAAAGTTTCTTAAACTTTTGTTTTATATACTTATAGCAACTCTAGTTCTGCCCTGAGTAAGTTTAGTCTTTTCCATTTCTGTCTTTTATCTTTATATATTCACTTCCTCTTTGGAAACACTGGTCACAAGAAAAAAAAAAAAAAGAATATTATGACTGTATTTAAATAGATATAATTATGGCAAAACGCTGTTTAGCAGTTCAGAGAAGTGTTTTGTAAGATTCCTGTTGCCAACAAAATGTAACTGACATTTGAAGTAACATGAATACTACAGAAATATAAAATATAGTATTGACTATAAAGTTCAATATTATAAAATACATAAAACCAATCAGTTGGAACAACTGGCTAGCCATTTGGAAAAAAAATTAAGAACCCTAATTCTGACATCAAAATAAACCTTTGATTCATCTAGAATTTAAGACAAAAGGAAGAATGGTAATCTACTGAAACCACTAGAAAAACACTGTCATGTACTGTTCTAATACATGTGATCTTTGCATGAGGAAGACTTAAATAAGACATAAAAATCTCCAAAAGTCATGTACTGATATGTACAAATACGTTAAATTATAAAAATAACTAATGGTATATACACACCATTAACAAAAGACAAAAAAAAAAAGCAATAAAAGAACTATTATCAATACATTACCAATAAAAGGCTCTTAAAAACCAGTGAAAAAAGTATCCTAACAGAATCATCAGTGAAAAATATGTAGTGTTTATAAAATGGCTAAGAAATAAAAAATGTTAAATGAAAGAAAAATGATGTTAATGTATTTTTCATAGTACTGTTATCAAAAAGATTAATCAAAACAAGTTTTGACAGTGATGTGCTAAAAAATATACATACACCATGATATTGGTCTACTTTTTTAGAGGGTTAACCAGCACTATCAAGATTTTAAGTGTAAATAAATAATTTCAACCCACTGATTTCAGTGCTGAGACTCCTATAAAGATACACAGGAATATAAAAATATTCACTGCAGCACTGACCATAAGGACATGAGCCACCAAGCTGGAAAACAACTTCAGTGTCCACCAGTGTGGACTTCGTTTACGCAATTATATCAGACAGTAGAAAGATGGGTAGATTAACATTTTACACAGTAAAAGGGAAAGTAATGCCTATATACTAATATATATAAAATCCCATTTTTATAAAAAGTTTCTGTATATACACATACAAAGTTGACATACAAGTATCTCTAAGATTACTAATAAAACAAAGGCTACCTCTGAGGAGTGGTTTGGTAGAGACGGTATAAGGATAATTATTTTAAATTTAAATGAAACTTAATCTCTATACCACCTGACCTGCCTCTTGAGAAACCTATATGCAGGTCAGGAAGCAACAGTTAGAATTGGACATGGAACAACAGACTGGTTCCAAACAGGAAAAGGAGTACATCAAGGCTGTATATTGTCACCCTGCGTATTTAACTTATATGCAGAGTACATCATGAGAAATGCTGGGCTGGAAGAAGCACAAGCTGGAATCAAGATTGCCGGGAAAAATATCAATAACCTCAGATATGCAGATGACACCACCCTTATGGCAGAAAGTGGAGAGGAACTAAAAAGCCTCTTGATGAAAGTGAAAGAGGAGAGTGGAAAAGTTGGCTTAAAGCTCAACATTCAGAAAACAAAGATCATGGCATCTGGTCCCATCACTTCATGGGAAATAGATGGGGAAACAGTGGAAACAGTGGCTGACTCTATTTTTCTGGGCTCCAAAATCACTGCAGATGGTGACTGCAGCCATGAAATTAAAAGACACTTACTCCTTGGAAGGAAAGTTACGACCAACCTAGATAGCATATTGAAAAGAAGAGACATTACTTTGCCAACAAAGGTCCGTCTAGTCAAGGCTATGGTTTTTCTAGTGGTCATGTATGGATGTGAGAGTTGGACTGTGAAGAAAGCTGAGAGCCGAAGAATTGATGCATTTGAACTGTGGTGTTGGAGAAGACTCCAGAGAGTCCCTTGGACTGCAAGGAGATCCAACCAGTCCATTCGAAAGGAGGTCAGCCCTTTCGAATTCGAAAGGGTGTTCTCTGGAAGGAATGATGCTAAAGCTGAAACTCCAGTCCTTTGGCCACCTCATGCGAAGAGTTGACTCATTGGAAAGGACTCTGATGCTGGGAGGGATTGGGGGCAGGAGGAGAAGGGGACGACAGAGGATGAGATGGCTGGATGGCATCACTGACTCGATGGACATGAGTCTGAGTGAACTCCGGGAGTTGGTGATGGACAGGGAGGCCTGGCGTGCTGCGACTCATGGGGTCACAAAGAGTCGGACACGACTGAGCGATTGAACTGAACTGAATCTCTACAATAAGTTAAACAAAATATATATTCAAATCCAGAATAAAGTGAAACTGCCTGCCAGCATCACCCTGTCCCAGGCTTTTGTTCTTTTATTTTGCACATATCTGACTGACAAAGAACAGAATACCCTAGTTTCCAACAATACACACTTAGTACTTTTCTGTTTTTTCAGGCAGTACTTTTCACTTTACAACCAGAAGCACTATCTAGTAATAAAATACTTAACTGTTAACAACCTATAGACTATGTGAGAAAAAACAAAATATTCTTTAATGAAACATTCTTTTCTTCCTTGTTCTACTTTCTAATACTTTTTCCAAGTATATTCTCATGAAACACAAGCACTTCTAAAGTGTAGACCCTTTACATTCACAGAGGATAAACACTAACAAAATTAGGCAAGATTCTTACCTTAACAAGTGAAGAATCCATGAACTGACCAGGAGGGATAGAATCCAAGTATTTCTTGAGATCCATGGAAAGGAATTCAAAGATGAGATACAACCTGGAATCCTGCATAAGCACATCTTGAAGACTGAAAAATAAAACAATTACAAATCTTAACATTTTTGATCTCTCACAAAGTAAAATGGCTTCTATACACATACATCATAGTTGCTATTAGAAAAAGCAGGCCATAAGAAATTTCTACAGTAACAAATACATGCTATACTGTTTTGGAATAGAAGAGGTGGTACCTTCCCTAGTAGTGAAACCATAGTATTAAACTAGAATTTGAGAAAGGAACCTCAGGGCAGCAACTGAAAATTAAGTGATATTACAGGTGTTAACTTGGTAAATCGCCTGCAGTCCAGAAAAATATTTCTAGGCTGACTGCTTGTTGCTTAGAGCTTGTCTCTCCATTGAGGCAACTTATAGAAATAAACTTTTTAAAGTATTATCTAACCTTACCAGTTGTTCACCATCTCAAGCCCACAAAATGCAATTAAATCCTAGCTTTCACCTGACCTAGCTATCTATCTCAGGTCGCTGATTAAGGAGTCCTTAAAGACCAGAGCTCTCAGAGTTGGAACAGTGACAAAGCTTTGTGAAAAAAGACTTCCTTGTCTCCCTTGACCAGTTTATCCTGATTTTCCAGCTCCCACTACTAACCTCTATCACCAAGCCCCTCTAACTCTATTCCTGCTTTAAAAGCCTATGTTTTTCTATGCCCAGCATTGTCAATGAACAAAAACAGTAGGGTTCTATTCCACTCAGAAAGGTTCAATCAGAAATTAAGCAACTGTAAAACTTTTCACAATGAAATTCACATGTGAAATAGCATGCAGAAAATGATTCAAATTCAGATATTATACCATACCTGACTATATTTGGATGACGAAGCTCTTTTAATAGAGATATTTCCCGAATTGCAGTACTAGGAACCCCTTCCTCTTCACTTTCTAGTCTGATTTTCTTCATGGCTACCACTTGGCCTGTAGTTTTGTGTCTACCCTTATACACAACTCCATAGGTACCTGAAATAAACAAAGTAAGTGTCTATGTGACAACCGCCACAAACTAAAAAAAGTTTTTAGAAGATGACTGAATTCCATAAGGTGTCACATGACAGAAACATCTGCTGCGGCCACAAAGAAAGCATCTCATTCATAATTATACTCTCATCACTTCCAAAAGAAAAGGGGCTAATTACAACCTAACCTATCTGCAGTTTAGAAAATCCGTATAGTCATCACAGGTTCCCCATACAATTCAAATTACCAGTAATTTTCCAACACATTTTAGAGAAAAAGGATCATTTGCAAATTGGAATGTATGTCCTGTCAAATATCCTCCCCAAGGTAGGCATAAAATAAATGCAGGAAGCCTCACATCCATTTGGAAGTTGAGAACATGGATTCCGATGTATGGGTTTTAGCTAGTGAGCAATAATTTCAATATAAGGGACCCTGGGGTGGTTGGGTGCACGGAACAGAAAAAGCAGTAAGCGAGACGGACTAGTCAGCTAAAATCAAGTTCACGTGCATGATATGCTGAATCCCCCGGGTAAGTGATTTTTAATCTGGGGTTGGACAATTTAAGGGAGGTCTTGACTCCCTTATTTATAAGAAAATTTTCTTAAATAGCTTTACTATTTTTTTGTATGACATCAGTCATACAAAAGTGATTAGGAGGGACTTATATCTAGGGAAGTCTATTTTACAGTTTTTTAAGAGTTTCTCCAAAACTAGTAGTATTTCAAAAAAGGATAAGAACCACTAACAAATAAATGATCTACTTGTTTGATCAGAATATTAAGGATGGTTTGCTCAGTGACAAACTGATGCTATATAAACTCTCTTTTCTTAAATAGAGAAATTCTATCCAATTGTCTATGTCATGGTGTCATTTTAAAAACGTAAGTTAACATAAAATCCATTGTATATTATTTTGACGAAATTTGGAGTAACTGTGCTTTGGGTAACCAGTTGATCTGGGAATTCCCTGATGGTCCAGTGGTTAGGACTCTGCACTTTGACTGCTAAGTGCCTGGGTTCAATCCCTGATTCAAGGAACTAAAATCCCTTAAGTCGCACTGTTGAGGTCAAAAAAAAATCAAGGAGAACTGATCTTGTTTGATCTTCACCACCATCCTTCATGGGTGGACCTTCTGTACACTTAAAATCTGTACATTTTTCAGATGTAAATTATACTTGCATTAAACACAGAAGTAGGTAAGCCAGTAGCACCCTCACCCAGCACACTGTTAAGACAAACTCAGGAAGATCAGTAATTTACATAATATAGTCAAATAAGTAGTTAATGGTAAAGTCAAACTTTTTAAAGTATTCTTACCTCTCACTCAAGTGTACAACATTCACCTGGTCCTAAAATTTACTCATAAGAGCCACTGATTAACTTACAGTGAACACTCAATATATACTGAATTGAGTTTTAGACATCACAAGTGCTCTGTCTCTCCTGACTTGCACTTTGAAATGAACTAAGCATTATAAAATTTAAAAATCTTCAATACAGGCAAATTATGGAGACTGAATAGCAACCCACTCCAGTATTCTTGCCTGGAGAATCCCAGGGACAGGGGAGCCTGGTGGGCTGCCGTCTATGGATGGGGTCGCAGAGTTGGACACGACTAAAGCGACTTAGCAGCAGCATGGAGACTGAACAATAAACAGAAAAACTGTTTATCAACAAATGGTTATAGAGTGTCTGCTAAATGCTAACTAAGGTTCCACATCATGCATATAGTTATGTTCTCTATGATCTAAAAAGCCAGAAAGGGGTTCAAATTATAACCTGAGTTCAATGAATTATTTTTGTTAACTCAGAAGAAAATCACAGAACAATTTGGTAATAATTGAAATAAGAGTTGATATATTTTAATCAAAAGACATTAAGAAGACATTAACCACTAAATGAAATACATGACCCTGACTAGAACTTCAGAGAGTATATGCAGACGTACTTTAAACTAAAGCACATAATTTCACTGCCCTAACACTCTCCTCAACACACCTACAAAATAGCAATAGTGTTTTTTAAAAATATATAGATATATTGCTTTAAGTGTTTAGTATTAGAAGAATGTAAGATTATTGGAGGGATGCTGGTAGGGAGACATGTAAGAATAATTTCAATTCTCTTGAAAGGTTAACTATTTTTTTTTTTGCTTATGCTATTATGTAGAAAACATATATTAATGCACTAATTAATGTACTGTTAGATACTTTAAAAACTGAATTTGAATATTTACATGTCAAAGATGTCAAATCATTAAATCATTTTTTAAAAATCCTTTTATATTATTAAAACCACTCACCTTCTCCAATTTTCTCTATTTTGGTATAGTCTTCCATAGTTAATCAGTGGGTATGGTAGACCCTAAAATGAGAAGAAAAGCTTATCTGATTACATGCCACTAAGTCAAAGGGTGCTTTTAAGTTATTGATAAGATATTACAAGTAAAGAATTTCCCATCATGCCTAGAGCAGTATTAACTTTCCACAATAGGACTTCCCTCATGGTGCAGTGGATAGGAATCCACCTGCCAACGCAGGAAACACAGGTTCAATCCCTGGTCCAGGAAGATTCCACATGCCGGGGGCAACTAAGCCCAAGAGTCACAAGTACCGAAGCCTGTGCACCCAGCTGGTGCAGAGCAACAAAGAATAGCATCCACTGGCCTCAACTAGAGAAAGTCACTTGTGGCAATGAACATCCAGTGCAGCCAAATACAAATAAACTTTTTAAAAATTTTCCATACGATTAGCTATTCTATTAAAACAATATTTACAAGGGGAAGAACTCAAGACTCTCCCACCTTTCTTAGCTTCTGAAACATTGGAAATATTTGTATATCCTATACCTGGATAACTTTGGTATACTAAGTCACTTCAGTGTCCGACTGTGTGATCCTATGGCCAGGCTCCTCTACCATAGGATTCTCCAGGAGAGAATACTGGAGTGGATGGCCATGCCCTCCTCCAAGGTTATCTTCCTGACCCAGGGATGGAAACCACTGTCTGTTATGTTTCCTGCACTGGCAGGCAGGTTCTTTACCACTAGAGCCACCTGGGAACTTCTTTCAAAATTAACCTTCAAATTCAGACATCAACTTATCTATCCGTTCCAAACAAACCCTGATGTTCTTTACATAAGACTTCTAAGGCTCATCAATGTGTGCCAATTATACCCAAATAGTTTAACAATGAATGCTACTTGAATTTGTAGCTTCATGATACTTTTATGAAGTTAATAAACAATTTTTAAAGACATGAAGTAGGGAGCTAAAACGTGGTCACACTGTTCAACCATTAGAAAATATTTAAAGCAGCCTAAGTATATTCATTTCAACTTGCTCAAATGACAGTTTTAATCTTTCTCTTGTCAGGAGTCACGTAACACAAAGATGATAAAAAACTTTCAAGATACCTTTTGTAAAGTGGGAAATATCACTAAGCACTCTAAAAGAAAATGGGCAATTCCATACATAAAGTCTATTTTAATTATACCCCATGCAATGTCAAGAACAAAGAATGTCCATATACTAGAATCACAAAAAAATATGGTTAAAAAAAAAAAAAAAAAGCCGAAACCACAACCAGATACTCAAGACTTCCTGGTAAGTTTGCCACGGAAACATTAACTTCAGAGGCCCAAACCATCGTTTTATATCACTGATAAAATCATAAAGGTCACTGAACCTTAAGTTAAATTTCTCACATTCTTTTTCAAAATCATTCCAGACATAAGCAGAGATAAACTTTTTTAAATAAACAAAATTGCACTACACTGGCCATCTTAAAAATCAATTTTACAAATGGCAACGGATTAGGATTAACTAATCTTTTCTTCAATATCCAGCTGTAATATGCCCAAATCACAATGAAACTGTGGAGCTTATTTTAAACAAAATCACTGAAAACTAACTCAATTTCAAAGCTGGGTTCAATTACTCTTCCACCTTTTCCTGGTTGCAACTATTTTAAATAAAGGATGTGGCTTCGTAATGCCTTTTGAATGCCTCTGTTCCTAGTGACAGGATGTAAAATATCAATGGCTTCATCCACCCAGACACCTCCAGGTCTTTAAAGAAAGCAAGACCTGCATGTTAAAACTGATTAAAGGATTTAAAAAGACACGTTTCTAACTCTCGGCGTTTCTTAGATTTCCAGTTTTTGCCAATTCCACTGCATGTAACAACCACCAAGCATAAAATAAAATCCAAAAAATCCAAGTTCTCTTGGGGTCTATGCCCAGGATAAGTGTTCTTAAAAGCTCTAGGTAGGCTAGGGTCATGGGAACAGAGAGGCAAGTTGAGAAGGCCCACAAGTTAGTTCTTCCGGTCGGTTTCCTGGGACCACCTGAGATTAGAAGCAGGCGCGAGCACCTTGCTGAGTTGCGGTCTTGCTTTCCACTCCCGGAAGCGAGGCTAGGAGCTGCAGGGCCGAGCCTGGCACTCCACAAGCGCTTGGCACAAATCTGCCTTCCATCAACCCCCGAAAGCCTCCTCAGCCACCCACGACCCCAGATTGCAATTCAGAGGCCAGAGCAATGCCAGCCCTGCCTGAACAACCCTGGCCGGGCTGGGCTCCCCCAAGCCTCACACTGAAGCCGGGGTTGGCGTCGCTTCACGCGCAGGCCCGGGGCCTCCGGTTAAGGCCGGGCTTGGCGGTACGCAGAACCCCACTGCCCGGAACCCAGCCTCCCAATTATCACCTGCTTCATTAATACTCCCCCTCCAAGGTCCGCAAGACGGCCCTTCCGAGTAGACACCCCATAGGCAACACCCTGACCCCACCAACGCTACCCGGCTTTATCCCGCGGCGAATGCTGCGGCGGCTACCAAGTCGGCGACGCTGTCCCTAACTTCCAAGCGCCAGCTTTGGAGCTAAGTGCGAGCAGTTTCAAACTCACCGCGCTAAAGGGTCCTGGATTCACCAATCAGATAGTCCGTAGACTTTTAAAGGAGCCAATCAGAGCCTAGCTGCCCTTAACGCTGGGCTTCCCGGGTGGCTAGAGCGCGAAAGGTGGAGGAAACGGCGGCTGGAGAAAAAGCAGAAGGGCGGGCGCCAACTGAGTCTGGGCGCAAGCGCTTTCCAAGACAGGGTCGTCCCATTGTTTCTAGTCATAAGAAATCTACTGTCCTCTCTGGGTTGGGTTTTTTTCTCTCCCAATTCTGGCACAATAAAAATTGGAGGTATTCAAATAGTTCATCACAAAAGTGGTACTACACGTAATCCAGATCCCATTACTTTATTTCTAATACTTAAAGCTAATGTATATTTATGCTTTTCCAAAATAATGAATCTCAATCTGGACCAAAGGAGCATGATTCTGCGTGTCCCAAGGGGAAGATCCCACATGCTCAACTTAAGACTCAAGGCAGCCAAAAAACAAAATAAACAAACTTTGTTTTAATAGAAAGAGGTAATAGAAAACTAGGAAAGATGTCCTCAACAGGGTAAAGAAACTTTTCATATATATATAGGAGTATAGGTTAGATACATTTTTGTCACATTTCACACACATATATGGCTGTGCTATGTTTTCACTTCACTTTTTTTAATTTCAATTTTTTAATCTATGTAACATTTTAATTAAAAATTAAAAAACAGAATTTTTCTTTTCTTAAATGTTAAAATATTCTCACAACAGAATTTTAAATGTTCTTGAAAAAACAAAAATTCACACTTCCGTGGGAGAAGAAAAAGATCTAAATTATACTTTAAATAATCCAGTATCCCTAAACTCTTTCATTGCCCTATACCATATCCTAAAGAGATTTCTGCACCTGAACATCATTCTTAAGTCTTTAAGAAAATAAAAAAGTAAAATAGAACTGGACATAGTAAGAGTCTTTCCACTGACTGTATTGAGATATGGAACAAATATTGATTACCATGCCCTCTACAACTGTATTTGATGATCCAGATTAGGATAAGGAATGGAATAAGTTTATCACATGGCCCCCTATATGTGGCACAAACACTCAACCTTGGCAATTTTGTGCTCCTGGGTGACAGAATATTTTGAATTCATAGTAGAAGTAGGAGATTTGGGAAATCTTGGCCTGAACCTAATAATTTTTAAAACTTATTTTTAAAATCTAAAATTCACATTTTAAATGAAAACTGCCTTAAATTGCTTTAAATAAAATGAAAATTGTGTTCTAGAGAAGACTATTTTCTGCTAGTTTAGGGTACTAATTTTAAAGAATAAATATATATAGCTTTCTCTCTGAGAGGCTTAAGCAAAGGATTTAATTTATATCATCTAAAAACAGCTAGTAATTCATTATATACATTTGACATTCAGCATAAAGAAGACCACAAGCTTCCACACTTTCATGCTAGATTTTTATTTAAATTTAACTCAGTTTAGTTCAGTTCAGTCGCTCAGTCGAGTCCGACTCTTTGTGACCCCATGAATCGCAGCACGCCAGGCCTCCCTGTCCATCACCAACTCCCAGAGTTCACTCAGACTCACGTTCATCAAGTCGGTGATGCCATCCAGCCATCTCATCCTCTGTCATCCCCTTCTCCTCCTGCCCCCAATCCCTCCCAACATTAGGGTCTTTTCCAATGAGTCAGCTCTTCGCATGAGGCAGCCAAAATATTGGAGTTTCGGCTTCAACATCAGTCCTTCCAAAGAACACCCAGGACTTATCTCCTTTAGAATGGACTGGTTGGATCTCCTTGCAGTCCAAAGGACTCTCAAGAGTCTTCTCCAACACCACAGTTCAAAACCATCAATTCTTCAGCGCTCAGCTTTCTTCACAATCCAACTTTCACATCCATACATGACCACTGGAAAAACCATAGCCTTGACTAGACAGACCTTTATTGGCAAAGTAATGTCTCTGCTTTTGAATATGCTATCTAGGCTGGTCATAATTTTCCTTCCAAGGAGTAAGCGTCTTTTAATTTCATGGCTGCAGTCACCATCTGCAGTGATTTTGGAGCCCAGAAAAATAAAGTCTGACACTGTTTCCACTGTTTCCCCATCTATTTCCCATGAAGTGATGGGACCAGATGCCATGATCTTAGTTTTCTGAATGTTGAGCAACTCAGTTATCTTTCTCTATTTTTGCAGCTTGTTTTTGTTTGTTTTTAGTTATCTTTTTAAGCTTCAGGTGGGGTGAAGTGAAGTGAAAGTCACTCAGTCATGTTTGACTCTTTACAACCCCATGGACTATACAGTTCATGGAATTCTCCAGGCCAGAATACTGGAGTGGGTAGCCTTTCCCTTCTCCAGGGAATCTTCCCAACCCAGGGATCAAACCCAGGTCTCCTGCACTGAGGGGGGATCTTTACCAGCTGAGCCACAAGGGTTCAGGGGATATTCTAAATTTAGGCTCTCATCTTGGCAAATACAATTTAGTGTTCATTGGGTCAACTTCTATGCAGTGCCACAAAAATAAGTCAGATATTTTCCTGCTTGAGATGTTGGGAGTGGGAGAACACAACCATTACTTGTAACTTGCTTCTGGCACTTAAAACTGTAAATTATGCTCTAAGGTGACATAAGAACATAGAGGAGGAAATTATTAATTCAAAAACAGGATGTGACATTTGAAGAAATATTGGATGTGGCATTCTCCAGGAACACTGGAGAAGGAATGGTGAAGCAGGCCTTCCAAGCAGAAGTTGTATGAGTAAAGCCCTGAAGTCTGCCCATATAATTCAGGGTGCCTTGATCAGAGGGTAGAGGGCCCCTTAGGTGTTAAGCAGGGAAGGGAATTTGGAGTCAGAATCTAAAAGAGCCCTGAATGCTCTTCTGAGAAGCTGCTCGGAAGAGGTTCAGCTTTGCAACAGTATTTTAGAACTAGGGGACTTTCTTGGTGGTTCAGCGGTTGACTCCTTGTTTCCACTGCAAGAGGCACAGGTTTGATCCCTGGTCAGGGAACTAACATGCCTCAGGGAGGGACCAGAAAAGTAAAAATTTTTTAATGTATATAAAGTGGCATGGGAAAAAAAAAAAAACTAAAACAGAGAGGATAAGAAGGCATGTGCTCCCCAAACTTTCATATTCATATTTTGGTGACCTCCATTTAGAAGAGGGGGTGTGCAGAGATCCATTGGCATTGCACAGAAGTTTTGTTTGGCTTTGTTTTGAGATACAAGTGTTGCTATGGACTGAACTGTGTTTCTCCTCACCCCTACCCCTTTCATCTGTGCACTGCCACCCTCTGGTGTTAACACACCTCTAAATATGGTGTTATTTAAAATGGGCCCTTGGGAGAGTAATTACATTTAAATAAGATCATGTGAGTGGAGAGCACGCTGTGGGATGAACATTCTTATAAGGCCTTATAAGACCTCGATCACTCTGTTTCCTCCGCGTGAGGACACAGAACAAATCACCATCTTCAAAGCAGGAAGAGAGTTCTCACCAGATCGCAGCCTGCCAACACTGTGACCCAGCCTCCAGAATGGTGTGGAAATAAATTTCTGTTGTTTATCCCACCCAGTCTGTGGTATTTTGTTATGGAAGCCCAAGCAAACACAAGTATTTTTTCAGATAAAAATGTTTGAGAAACATTTGCTTGTAAATACATAAAATACCTGGAAGGAGATGCAAGAAACTAATAACAACATGCCTGTGTGGAGTTGAAGAATGCCTGGGGCACAGAGATGGGAGGAAGGCTTTGGAGCTTTTGAATTTTGAACCATTTGAGTGTGTTGCTGCTGCTGCTGCTGGTAAGTCGCTTCAGTCATTTCCAACTCTGTGCGACCCCATAGACGGCAGCCCACCAGGCTCCCCCATCCTTGGGATTCTCCAGGCAAGAGTACTGGAGTGGGTTGCCATTTCCTTCTCCAATGCATGAAAGTGAAAAGTGAAAGTGAAGTAGCTCTGTCCTGTCCCCGACTCTTAGCGACCCCATGGTCTGCAGCCTACCAGGCTCCTCCGCCCACGGGATTTTCCTGGCAAGAGTACTGGAGTGGGTTGCCATTGCCTTCTCCATTTGGGTGTGTTACCTAGCTCAAAAGTGAATAAATGGATAAATGGATGAATGTATGAAGAAATGCATGTATGAGGAAATGAATCTTGCCAAGGCCTCTTTTGCTATGGGATAAAATTCAGAGCAGTTTTTAAAACATGTATCCAAAAGGAAAAGACTGTTCCTTTTCATTAATTCAGAAAGTAAAATAGTAGATAAAGTAAGACACACAGTTTTGAAACCTTTTTTTTTTTTTTAATTTCTTGGCCATGCTGCACAGCATGTGGGATCTTAATTCCCTGACCAGGAATTGAACCCATGCCCCCTGCATTGGAAGAATGGAGAGTTAACCACCAGACCACCAGGAAGTCCCCCACCACCCTTCCCCCGGCCCCCTTGCCGAGGAAGGTCCCAAGATCTTTTAATCATGACTGAAAACACTGAACTATCATGACTGTTTCTCAGTTAGGCATTTATCTGATAACAAAAGTAATGTGTTTTTTGGAAGTGTTAGATACCACTCATCCTAAACTACCTTTATCTTCAATTTAGCATCTCCTGAGCTGAATTTCAACAGTGTTCACAGACAGGTCACTGGGCAGGTGGGGAAGTGTGACTGACTGGGAATTGAAGTAGGAAAAAAACAGCAGTGTGAACAAACTGTGTTTAAAATATCTTGTTATACATTTTACAAAGACATGACCATGTGAACACCTCTTTCAGAGCCCAGAAGGGGCTGTGCAAAGGCAGAATCCTGACACATAAGTTCCATGAGCTTCATGGAGAATTGAACTCTGAAACTGGCAAGCATTTTCATTCATATTTGGAGCCAGGAGAAACTATCAGGGCTGCTGTTTTAGCTGAATATCTGAGATTCTTTTACTAATTTGAATGAATTAGTAATGTCTCTTAAATTTTATCACAATACCATTAATACCTAGTATAAGGCTTTCTTGGAGAAGGCAATGGCATGCCACTCCAGTACTCTTGCCTGGAAAATCCCATGGATGGAGGAACCTGGTAGGCTGCAGTCCATGGGGTCCCGAAGAGTCAGACACAACTGAACTACTTCACTTTCACTTTTCTTTTTTTTTTTTTAATTTTATTTTATTTTTAAACTTTACATAATTGTATTAGTTTTGCCAAATATCAAAATGAATCCATCACAGGTATGCATGTGCTCACTTTCATGCATTGGAGAAGAAAATGGCAACCCACTCCAGTGTTCTTGCCTAGAGAATCCCAGGGACAGGAGAGCCTGATGGGTTGCCATCTATGGGGTCGCACAGAGTCAGACACGACTGAAGCGACTTAGCAGCAGCAGCAGCAGCATAGGGCTTTCTGCCAGAGCTAAAAATTTATAGTGAGAAGTAATTCTTTAAATCATTCTCTTTGAAAAGTCACTTCGATAAACCCGGGCAGTGGATTGTAACTATATCTCTAATCAGTAAGTTAAGGGATTAATGTAAAAGTCTCTTTTCTAGTGGTGTTAACGAAATGAGGTTCTATTTTACCTAAATAAACTGTCATCTGGACTGATACAGACCTGCAATTTCATACCATGAAATATTCTGCTTCATGCAAAATGTTTACTATAATTGGCAAGTTTCAAAGAGCAAAGTTAGAGTAACATCCTCTTACTGCTAAGATGTTATGAAACAAAATTTACTGTATCCTTCAAAATGAGATAGGCACTTGAGAGCCTTGTGGCACCCGAGGCTTTCCTCTCCACCATGAACATTAGTTGTTTGGCTCTTGGCTGTGCATCAGTTTATACCAGTGATGTGAGAATGAAATATGACAGCAAACCAAACTCTATCAGCTCCACTCACCAAATATTTGAGTTTCTTCAGTTTATCTTGCATAATTTGGTGGCAACCAAATGTCCAAAGATGAATTCAATATCTATTCTCATTGAGCTTGACAGGAGAGGCCCAGATAAGAAAAATGCAGCAAGTGATCATGCTTCTTTTGTGCTAATTAATTAAATATTTTCCTTTAGCTGGTACCTTGAGCCAAGTACTGAGGAAACACAAGGTAAAGTGATGTTATTAATACATTCAGTTAAGACAAAGAGGCCGCACTCAATATGCCAGCAAATTTGGAAAACTCAGCAGTGGTCACAGGACTGGAAAAGGTCAGTTTTCATTCCAATCCCAAAGAAAGGCAATATCAAAGAATGCTCAAACTACTGCACAATTGCACTCATCTCTCACGCTAGCAAAGTAATGCTCAAAATTCTCCAAGCCAGGCTTCAAAAGTATGTGAACTGAGAACTTCCAGATGTTCAAGCTGGATTTAGAAAAGGCAGAGAAACAAGAGATAAATTGTCAACATCCATTGGAACATCGAAAATGCAAGAGAGTTCCAAAAGAACATCTACTTCTGCTATATTGACTATGCCAAAGCCTTTGACTGTGTAGATCACAGCAAAATGTGGAAAATTCTTAAAGAGATGGGAATACCAGACCATCTTACCTGCCTCCTAAGAAATATGTATGCAGGTCAAGAAGCAACAGTTAGAACCAGACATGGAACAACAGACTGGTTTCAAATTGGTAAAGGAGTACGTCAAGGCTGTATATTGTCACCCTACTTATTTAACTTATATGTAGAGTACATTATGCAAAATGCCAGGCTGGATGAAGCACAAGCTGGAATCAAGATTGCTGGGAGAAATATCAATAACTTCAGATATGCAGATGACACCACCCTTATGGCAGAAAGCGAAGAAGAACTAAAGAGCCTCTTGATGAAAGTGAAAGAGGAGGTGAAAAAGTTGGCTTAAAACTCAACATTCAGAAAATGAAGATCATGGCATCCAGTCCCATCACTTCATGGCAAATAGATGGGGAAACAGTGGAAACAATGACAGACTTTATTTTTTGGACGGGCGCCAAAATCACTGGAGATGGTGACTGCAGCCATGAAATTAAGATTTTTGCTCCTTTAAAGAAAAGCTATGACCAACCTAGACAGCATAGGTAAAGCAGAGACACTACATTGGCAACAAAGGTCCACCTGGTCAAAGCTATGGTTTTTCCACTAGTAATGTATGGGTGTGAAAGTTGGACTGTAAATAAAGCTGAGCACTGAAGAATTGATACTTGTGAACTGTGGTGTTGGAGAAGACTCTTGAGAGCCCCTTGACTGCAAGGAGATCTAACCAGTCCATCCTAAAGGAAATCAGTCCTGAATATTCATTGGAAGGACTGATGCTGAAGCTGAAACTCCAATACTTTGGCCACTTGATGTGAAAAATTGACTCATTGGAAAAGACCCTGATGCTGGGAAAGATTGAAGGCAGAAGGAGAAGTGGACCACAGAGGGCGAGATTGTTGGATGGCATGACCGACTGGATGGACATGAGTTTGAGTAAGCTCCGGGAGTTGGTGATGGACAGGGAAGCCTGGCATGCTGCAGCCCATGGGGTCACAAAGAGTCGGACACAACTGAGGGGACTGAACTGAATTGAAGACAAAGAGAGAAAGATACCTGCTGTCTCAATAACATTTGATAACTTTATGAAGCCTTTATTATGCCCCAAGCACTAACTTAAATAATTGGCAAACAAGCAAGAATCAAATGCAAGCCCCCAAACTTCAAAGTCCAGATGGGGAAACATAAAATGAAAAAGAGGAAAGTAGAGCTTTTCATTCAACAAGACAAGATAAATACCTTTTCCTACCCAGAAATTGTTTTTTATTTCTTCCCAACCAATCCCAAACAGCACACTCAAAACGAAAAGGAGGAGGAGGAGACACTGTACTGACAAAAAGCCCCTCTGGAATGGCTAGCTATACCATCACAGTTAAAGCTCAGGGTCCCAATGTTCATAGCAGCCCTGTTTACAGTAGCCAAGACAAGACAGGTGAGCAACCTAAAAGTCTTTCAACAGAGGAATGAATAAGGAAGATGTGATACATATATACAAAGGAGCATTACTCAGCCATAAAAAAGAATGAAATAATGCCATTTGTGATAACATGGATGGACTTAGAATCATACTAAGTGAAATCAGTCAGATGAAGACAAATATCATACTATATCACTTCTACATGGAATCTAAAAATGATACAAAGGAATTTATTTACAAAATAGAAATAGACTCACAGACAGAAAACAAACTTATGGTTACCAACAGGGATAGTGGGGAGGTAGTGGTAGGGGAGTTGAGATAAATTCGGAACTGGGGATTAATACATACTTACTCCTATATATAAAATAGGCAAACAATAAGGACCTACTCTATAGTCTAGGGAACTGTACTCAATATTTTGTAATAGCCTATAATGGAAAAGAATCTGAAAAAGAAAAAATATGTATGTATGAAAAACTGAATCACTTTGCTATACATTTGAAACTAACACAACATTGTAAATTAACTATACTTCAATTAAAAAAAAAAAAAAGCTCAAGGCCCAAAGATCACCTGGGCTCAAATCCTTTTAAATCTTGGTTCTTGCCCTTAACTTTGCTGTGGCTTTGGGCAAGTCACTTCAAGTTTCTGCACCTCATTTACTCAAATGCCAATAGTATTAGCAACCAACTGTGTTGCTTTGAACATGACATGAGGTAATCCATTAAATGTTTACTTAGACCAATGCCTCACCCCTGGTAAACACTTCACATGCAGGATTTTTCCTGATTGTATTGATCACAAAAATAGTTCTGGTGGTAGGTACTGAAACAGAGACTTGGGTGAATTGCTAAGGTCACAGAAGAGAAGCAAAAATAATCGCGGGAGGCAGGTCAGTCTTCATTAAATGACCTGACCCTTGCATTGGGTTGGGAAGGAAAGCCAATGTCAGTTTAAATGGGAATTGAAGGACAGACACCTGAGGAGAACAACCAGGCAAAGAGAATAGGATACATAACAGGTGGCATAGTGTCAGAGATGTATCTGGCTTGCATGAGATTGATGAAGGGAGCTTGATCACGCTGGATGAAAGTGCGCTTGAGGGACGTCCCTGGGTGGTTCAGAGGGTAAGACTCCACACTCCCAATGTAGGCGGCCCAGAGTCAATCCTTGGTCAGGGAACTAGATCCCACATGCCGCAACTAAGACTCAGTGAAGTCAAATAAATTAAAAATTTTTTCTAAAGTAAGTAGTGACATTTGAATGAAGAAGGCACTGGTGACCCACTCCAGTACGCTTGCCTGGAAAATTCCATGGGCAGAGGAGCCTGGTGGGCTGCAGTCCATGGGGTCACTAAGAGTCGGACAGGACTGAGCAACTTCACTTTCACTTTTCACTTTCATGCATTGGAGAAGGAAATGGCAACCCACTCCAGTGTTCTTGCCTGGAGAATCCCAGGGACGGGGAAGCCTGGTTGGCTGCCCTCTATGGGGTCGCACAGAGTCGGACACGACTGAAGCGACTTGGCAGTAGCAGCAGCAGCAGTGGCATTTGAAAGATGTCTTAAAATGTGAGCATAAATCTGGCAAATAGAGTTGGAAGAAGGAAGTTGGTGGAGTGGAGATAACTACTAGAGTCATCTCCAAGGTAAGCAGAAAGGGAAAGCATAGGCCAGAAGTGGAGAACATCAAGCAGTGGGATTTGGCTGGAAGGTGGGGTGAGACAGGAGGTAAGGGGGTAGAAGAGAAGAAAAGAAAGCTGGATTCTTATCGTGAAGAGTTTCGGAGGTCACGGTGGGGAAGGTTACCAGCAGCACTTCAGAAAGCCCAAAAGGAAGGACTGAAGGTTTTCTCTCTCTGTTGAGCAGGGGAGTGATAGTATCACATTTCTCCTTTAAACAGATTAGTCTGGCAGTGCTCCCCAGAAAGGATTAGTGTGGGAAGAGAGAGGAACAAGAAAGAAAGTGAAAGTGAAGTTGCTCGGTTGTGTCCGACTCTTTGTGATCTCATGGACTACAGCCTACCAGGTTCCTCCATCCATGGGAGTTTCCAGGCAAGAATACTGGAGTGGGGTGCCATTGCCTTCTCCAGGAGATATTCCCAACCCAGGGACTGAACCCAGATCTCCCGCATTGTAGGCAGACATTTTACCTTCTGAGCCACCAGGAAGAGGAACAAGAATGCCAGTTAAAAGATAACTCCCTCCAGGCATTTCTCATATCCAAGGCTGGGACCAACTCTATAAGGCAGAAATTTATAAATCTCTACATACACACACACACACTCACATGTGCACGCATGCTCTACACGCACACATACAAGCATGCACGTGTGTGTGTGTGTGTGAGTGTGTGTGAGTGTGTGTGTGTGTTAAGTGTGTGTGGAGTGTGTGTGTGTTAAGTGTGTGTGGAGGCAATGCTGTAAGGCTATTATGACTACAGTTCCACTAGAGGGTAGTAGAGACAAATTGGTAAAGTAGATGAAGCTGTTATCATCTCTACTGGTTACAAGCCAAGTATTTTTCTTCCTGTCTATATTTTGGAATGGTTGTAAGCTTGATTCAGTTATTCCATGGCTAAGAAAAATATGACAAGTACATTTGGTAGATTGTAGCTTTAGACAAACCTAGATAGCGTATTAAAAAAACAGAGACATTACTTTGCCCACAAAGGTCTGTCTGGTCAAAGCTATGGTTTTTCCAGTAGTCATGTATGAATGTGTGAGTTGGACTATAAAGAAGGCTGAGTGCTGAAGAACTGATGCTTTTGAACTGTGGTGTTGGAGAAGACTCTTGAGAGTTCCTTGGACTGTAAGGAGATCCAACCAGTCAATTCTAAAGGCAATCAGTTCTGAATATTCATTGAAAGGACTGATGCTGAAGCTGAAACTCCAATACTTTGGCCAACTGATGCGAAGAATTGACTCATTGGAAAAGACCGTGATGCTGGGAAAGATTGAAGACAGAAGGGGATGACAGAGGATGAGATGGTTCGATGGTTCACTGATGGTCCACTGATTCAGTGGACATGAGTTTGAGCAAGCTCCGGGAGATAGTGAAGGACAGGGAAGTCTGGTGTGCTGCAATTCATGGGGTCACAAAGAGTCAGACATGACTGAGTGACTGAACAACAACATCTTTAGACAAGTGAGTAAACTCAAGCTACCCATTTTTAAAAGGTGATCGAGCTGAGTTTGCAAGCCCAGAAAACTAGTCAGTATTTAGCTTCTTCACAATAACCAATATCTAATTATGGCCTTGAATGGAAAGTCTTTTTTTAAAAAAATTGAACCTAGAATATTACATCCAAGTCTACTGATTATTGTAAAGGAAGAAGGAGAAAAAGAAGATGAAGAAGAAGAAAGAGGAAGAGGAGAGAAGAAGAAAAGAAAAATTAGTAAAAGTTAATTTTGGTGTGTTCTCTTGGTTAAATAATTTAATTGGGAAAAAGTATATTTTTGGTATACTCATTATAGATAATATCCTAAAATATATGTTGCTGTGTTGTATTGCTGAATTTTATACACATACACACACCCCTTTGGAAAGTAATATAGCACTGAAGGGCTAAAATAACCAGGCTGTTTTTTTTGTTTCTGGACTCTTAGTATTTCCTCCAACGTTATTTTATCATAACGAAAAAATTTTATATGAATAAAAATCATATATTTGGAAAAGCAGATTGCAACATTTTCTATAATAACAAAAAAAATTAGAAAAACAATTTAGAGCCAATCTAGAAGTCTAATAGGGAAACAGTTTAATCAGTAAATTATGACATTTCCCTTAATCAAATACCACAGACTCAGACACATATACTACGATAGCAAGTTTATAAAAGCATGAATTTATCCTAGAAAGAAATAGACACAGAATTGTTCTCTTAGTGTGATGGAAAGTGTGGTCACTTAAAAGCATTTCCATCCAACTAGCTTGATGTTGTTTTTACAATGCTGCTGCTACTGTTTAGTCATGTCTGTCTCTTCAGCAACCCCATGGACTACAACCCACCAGGTTCCACAGTCCATGGAATTCTCCAGGCAAGAGTACTGGAGTGGGTTGCCATTCCCTTCTCAAGGGGATCTTCCCAACCCAAGGATGGAACCCATGTCTCCTGCTTGGCAAGTAGATTCTTTACCATTGAGCCACCTGGACAATGACCACACACTAAAAGGGAATGTACTGCTACTAAAATTTACTTGCAGTTTCAAGCTGCTGCCATTTAGCTAACACTTTCCAAGGCTTCACAGTGCAAAGATCACTATACATGAAAATTCATATCAGAACAACTCTCTTCAATGACCTTGTTTTTTTACTAAGAAAAAAAGAAAGGAAGGAAAGGAAGAAACCAAACTGGGACACCTCGAATGATTATGTCTACAATCAGTACATCTCTGGAGTAAAGTGTAGTATTTGAAAAGATTTATAAATACCTTCCTCAGCAGTTTAAGGAAAGGAATGCAAAGAAATCAGCAGAGCAAAGAGAAATTTCAAATGAAATATGGCATCAGTACTGTGGTTACTGAATATCAAAAATGCATGTCCTAGTGTAGGAGTAGACACTTTGTAAACTTGCTCGGTCATGAAAATGTCTGAGTTGACCATCCTCTTTCACTGTTAAAAATATAATAAAACTCCAAAACCAAAAATAAGCTTGCTTTCCATTCAATGCCTTCTGAGCATGTGCAAAGGCAATAATCAAAGAATTTATAAGACAATAAAGTGTTAAAGCTGATGGAGCCTTAGAGATCACCTAATGAGAAATGAAGAGTGTTAAGGAACTAAAGTTTTTACATTTCTCCTATCTTCAGAGCTCCTAGGACTTATTTGTATTATATAAGTTCCAGACAATAAACAGTGTAACTTTGTCAGTAAGCAGGAAATACATGCTGCTGCTGCTGCTGCTAAGTCGCTTCAGTCGTGTCGGACTCTGTGCGATCCCAGAGACAGCAGCCCACCAGGCTCCCCCGTCCCTGGGATTCTCCAGGAAAGAACACTGGAGTGGGTTGCCATTTCCTTCTCGAATGCATGAAAACGAAAAGTGAAAGTGAAGTCACTCAGTCCTGTCTGACTCTTAGCAACCCCATGGACTGCAGCCCACCAGGCTCCTCCATCCATGGGATTTGCCAGGCAAGAGTACTGGAGTGGGGTGCCATTGCCTTCTCCAAGGAAATACATAAACATGTATTAATACATGTACATGTATGTGCACTGTGTGTGCTAAGTCACTTTAGTCATGTCCAACTCTTTGTGACCCCAGGGGCTGTAGCCCTCCAGGCTCCTCTGTCCACGGGATTCCCCAGGCAAGCAAGAATACTGGGATGGATGGCATGCCCTCCTCCAGGGGTTCTTCCTGACCCAGGGATTGAAACTGTGTCTCTTACATCTCCTGCATTGGCAGGTAAATTCTTTAACCACTAGCACCACCTGGAAAGCCCATGTGTGTATGGAAAGAGATAAGGCAGTTTAAAAGTTTCAGTATGAAAATATTAGCTACCTTCTTTACAACATTTAGACTTATGCCATGAACTGTGCTAAGACCTTTACATAGTCTTTCTTCAAAAATGCAATAGTTCTATTGGTACAGATTCAGCTTCAGAGGAGGAAAGCAAGATCTGGAGTGGGTACATAATTTGCCCACTGTCAGATAGTTGATAAGAGGTAGAAGGGAGCCTTGAACCCAGGGTTTTCTGACTCCAAAGCTCAGCTTCTCTACTACCATGCAATCTTCCATGTTCGTGTGAGAAAAAGAAGTATGACACTCTAAGGTGATAAATTATTGGAAATGTTATTGACACTGATTCTGGTAAATAGGAATTCTGTTTAGCCCTCATATTGCATACCACAAGGATAGTTTCATTTTCATTGGTGTCTCCTTAAAGAACAATAGAAGTATTCCGTTTTCTTTAAATAAGAATGTGATTAAACAAGGTTGAATCATTGGGTAATAATAGAGTATTTAAAATGGTTGTTCATTATTCTTGGACCACCACAGTGATTAGTTTCAGATGAAAGGGATAAAAAAATTCAGAGCTCATTCTCAAACAGCCGTAGGTCTGGGTTTTCTCTCCTTACTAGAATTTTCCACTCAAGATAGCTGGTTATTCCTTAGAAATGCATTCCAGTATACAGTAGGTGCAGACAAATACTTTTTGACTCCACTTATATGAAATATTTCAAATAGTCAAATAGATAGAGCCAGAAAGTGTTAACACATGGGTAGATGCCAGAGGCTGGGGGTGGGGTGAGGAGGAGGGGGAATGGGGACTTAGTGTTTAATGGGGACGGAGTTTCAGTTTAGGAAAACTTGGAAGATGGATGATGGAGAGTTGCACAGCCATGTGACACTTAGTGCCACTGAAATGTACAGTTAAATATGGTTAAAATAGTGTGTTTTATATTATGTAATTTTTACCTCAATAAAAAGTTTTTAGAAAGATATCTGGTAATTTTCAGTGTTTTTCTGGGCGTAGTAATCCACAAGGAAGTGGATTAATGGTTCATGACACATTTCCATCATTGGTGCCTCTTTAGCCATCTTTATTCATATAATTATTAATTTATAGCAATAATGTAATAAGCACTCATAAGCCAGTATCAAAACTGGGATCTTAACAATAGCTTACACATATGTGATCCTCTGTGTACCATCCTATTCCAACCTTGAGTGACTTCTATCCTGAATCATTTCTTGTATTTTTGTGTAGTTTCATCTGTACAATCTTAAAGAGTATGCATGTATGTTTCCCCTCAACTTTTTATTAAAAAATTTAAAATTTGCTTTATCCTAGGGCTTTATCTCTGCAGGTGTTGCAGAGATAAAGAATCTGCCTGCCAGTGGGGGTGACATGGATTCGATCCCTGGGGTAGGGAAAATCACCTAGAGGAGGAAATGGCAACCCTCTCCAATATTCTTGCCTGGAAAATTCCATGGACAGAGCCTGGCAGGCTACACTCCATGGGTTCACAAAACAGTTAGACATGGCTGAGTGATCGAGCACTTGTATCTTTTCTCTCTCCTTCTCTTCCTCCTTAGACTGTGTAACTGAGCCCAGAAAACGTCAGCAGATAGTGAGGATGTGCTGGTCAAGAGTTGTCTGTCTGGGAATTCCCTGGCAATCAATCCAGTGGTTAAGACTCCAAGCTTCCCCTATAGGGAGGAAGTATGGGTTGGATCCTGGGTCGGGGAACTAGGATTCTGCATGCCCTGCATAAAAACAAAAATGAAAAACCCAGCTCTTCCATGCTGCCCTTTAGTCCAGCACTTTCCATGAGTCTCCTAATGATTTACAGTTGTTTAGTTTAAGACGACAAGAATGCCAACTATGAGGGCCTGAAGACAGAGACAGGCTATCTCTGAATCCACAGGGATGGGACAGGGCTTAGCACACGGGAATGGTCCAGTAAATGATTCTGTAGTGGAACAGAGATAAGGGTAGGGCAAGAATGGTATATACATGCTGATGACAAAGACATACTGGCTATTTAAAAAGATTGAAGATAGAAGGCAAGGCTATAGAAGGAATTTGGGGGGAAAAAGTTCATTAGGTTATTTTACAGAAGTAAAAATGGTGTGATTCATTATTCACACAGATACAAAAGTCAGACAGGAAGCATGTCTTGTTATACATGCATAAATTTGTATGACTTCTGCTGCTGCTGCCGCTAAATCGCTTCAGTCGTGTCCGACTCTGTGCGACCCCATAGAGGGCAGCCCACCAGGCTCCCCTGTCCCTGGGATTCTCCAGGCAAGAATACTGGAGTGGGTTGCCATTTCCTTCTCCAATGCATGAAAATGAAAAGTGAAAGTGAAGTCACTCAGTCGTGTCCGACTCTTCACGACCCCATGGACTGCAGCCTACCAGGATCCTCTGTCAATGGGATTTTCCAGGCAAGAGTACTGGAGTGGGGTGCCATTGCCTTCTTCGTGTATGACTTCTATGAGGTGTTTAATATTTTTGGCAATACTTTTTCTTTTGAAACTCTTTTAAAAACTACATCTTTCAAAAAATTTTTTTAAATTAAAAAAAAAAGACATACCTTTCTCATTACCACAAGAAAACTCTCTTGTGGTTTTCTTCTTACCGCTGGTTTCTGCTTTCCAGTCTCCTTCACTGGCTGATTTCCTTTCTCTCCATCATGGTTCCCAAGGTTCCACCTGGGTATTCACTTCTCACTCTATTCTCTTTCTTTGCAGAGACAGTCTCATTGAACTTGAAGGTGACCAAGTGCATATTTCTAATCCGCACTTCTCTTCTGAGCGCCAAACTCACTTCTACTGGACATTTCCACCTGGATTTCCCACTGGCATCTTAACCTCTAATATCTTTCTCAACCAGATATTGTTTCTCCATTTCACCCACTCTGAAAGTTGTGATGTTCTACATTCCTTCCTAACCATGTCTAATTCGACATGTACAGTCTACATTCTCTACCTTTTCTTTCCATTCCTATTGCTACTCCCTCAGCTTATGTCCTTATCACTTTTTATTTTTTTAGTATTTATTTATTTGTCTTCAGGTCTTAGCTGCAGCATGCAGGATACTCAATCTTTGTTGCAGTACCATAGATCTTTAGTTGTGACATGCAAACTCTTAGTTGAAGCATGTGAGATCTAGTTCTCTGTTGTCATTAGTCACTAAGTTGTCTCTGACTCTTTTGCGACCCCATGGGCTGTAAGCCTGCAGGGCTCCTCTGTCCATGGAATTCTCCAGGTAAGAATATTGGAGTGGGTTGCCATTTCCTTCTCCAGGGGATCTGACCCAGGGATCTAACCCAAGTTTCCTGCATTGCAGGTGGATTCTTTACCACTGAGCCACCTAGGGAATAGTTCTCTGACCAAGGATCCATTCCAGACCCTCTGCACTGGGAGCTCAGAGCAACTGGACCACCAGGTAAAGCCCCCTGTCCTCATACTTCTTGGTTATCATTTCAATAACTGCCTGGTTGTTCTCCCTCCAGTGTCTCCTCTATCTCTATAGCCATGTTAGTACTTTCTTAAAAATTATTCAGTAGCTCTTCGTCACAGAGGTCATAGAGCCTAAATTGATTAGCCTGGCATTCTCCTTTCTTTACAGTACAATTCCAGTCTATCTAACCTATCACATCTCCTGATAGCCCTGATGCTTCATGCTGCGCTACATCCCGTAGCGTCAAACAACTTGGGATTCTTCAGCACATTGTATTGCATTCTTTCTGGAAGGACTATCTGCTTTTTTTAAAAAAAAAAATTTTTTTTTAAAGATTTATTCATTTATTTTATTTTTGGCTGTGCTGGGTCTTCATTGCTACTTGTGGGCTTTCTCTGGTTGTGGTGAGCAGGAGATACTCTCTGAGCTCTGGTGGGCAGGCTTCTCACGGCAGTGGCTTCTCCTGTTGCAGAGCACAGCTGTAGGTGCACGGGCTTAAGTAGTTGCAGTGCATGGGCTTGGTTGCTCTGCTGCATGGGGGATCATCCCAGACCAGGGATCTAACCCATGTCTCCTGCATCAGCAGATGGATTCTTAACCATTAGACCACTAGGGAAGTCCCTGGAATGACTATCTCTTTTACCTATAATTCGTTGAATGAGAAAGGTCTACAATGTTCTGGCTAAGAGGAGGAGAAAGGCCCAGTTTTAGTTGGTAGTAATGGAAGGAATGAATTCAGCAATTTCTTTTTCTTTTTTTCTCTTTTTTTAAAAATTATTTTTTAAATGTTTGGCTGCACGGTACAATAGCATGTGAATCTTAGTTCCCCAGTCAAGGATCGAATCCCTTACGTTGGAAGCAGGAGCCTTAAACCACTGACCATCATGAGAGTTCTGAACTCAGCCGTTTCAAGAGAAACTGAAAGTCAGCCGGAACACAGAAACAGCAGCCTTAAAAAGTTGAAGGTAAACCAATGAAAGGAAATAGAACAACTGGTTAAAGTTTCACTGTCCATTATCAGGTTCTGGTTGACCTTGGTGATAGGATCATGAATTTAGAGTAATTATATCATAATGAGAAAACTTACATGCAAATAAAGCAGTCATTAGGGATCTTGGCCTAGTTAGCATTCTTTGGAAGAAAGTCAGGGGATAGTTTTGGGAGTGGTCTGTGCTTTAAACAAAGAATGAAGTCATGGAGGAGAAGAAAAGGGTTTATGTACATACAGGATTAACAAGCCCATGCTAGGGAGAGTGTTCTGGTTCCATACACCTGTGTTTTCCTCACTGTTTTTGCTCAGATGCTGTAAACAAAGCATGTGGTTATAAATATCTTCAGAGTCTGTTCACATGTTTCTGTTTGGAAGAAAATCCTAGTAATCAAGAAGTTAGACTGGAGGAACTTCCCTGGTGCTCTCATGGTAAAGAGTCTGCCCTCCAAATGCAGGGGATCACAGGTTCAATCCCTGGTCAGGAAGTAAGAGCTCACAGGCCACAAGGCACGCTCAAAAATTTAAAAAAAAAAAAAAAATATATATATATATATATATATAAGGAATAGATTGGAAAAAATGGTGGACACATGCTGTCTCCCAGGAATCTGCAACAATCTAGGCAGTTTCCTGTGTTTCCCTGATGGCTCAGATGGTAAAGAATCTGCCTACAATGCAGAAGGCCAGAGTTTGATCCCTGGATCAGGAAGATTCCCTGGAGAAAGGAATGGCTACTCACTCCAATATTCTTGCCTGGAGAATTCCATGGACAGAGGAGCCTGGTGGGCTAGAGTCAATGGAGTCACTGAGAATCAGATGCAACTGAGCAACTAACACTTTCTCATCACTTTCAGGCAGTTTCCTAGATTGGGTTGCTCTTTCTGTCCTGTCATTACTAAGCCTGGAAGGGGTGAAGGGGTGTAGAGGGCAGGGTTAAATTCATCTAACCCTATCCTTGGGGTTAGAGCAAGGAGACAATCTATGAGGAACAAATGATATCTCCACAAAGTGTAATCCTAATTTTTTTTTTTTTTTTTTTAAAGAGAAGGCTGAGAGGGAAGGGAAGGGAAAAGAGAGTCAGTTTCTTATGTACCAAAATGGTATAATCTCCCATATACTGCTATATGAGAAAACAAGATGCAGAACTTAAGTATGCAATGCTAGTTTTGGGGTAAGACGTGGGAAAATAAGAATATATATGGAGCATTTGCTAATAGGTAGTTAGAATAGGGAAAAGGAGTCCAAAATGGCGGTGGCTAAAAGACAAGGAAGGGAAAAGCCTGCAAAAATAGAACAGAGGAAGGTCAAAGGAAGGTCCGAGGACCAGAGTGAGGACTTCAGGCAGAACGCACTCCTGGCTAAGCCCTATTTGCATAGGACAGGCCCAGGAGGAAGAAAAAAAAACATATAAAAAGAGGAGCCAAAGGGCTCTCTCTCTCTCTCTTTCTCCCGCGTGCTGGGGCGCTCTTCTCTTCTTGTCTTTGGGTCAACATGCCCTCACGCCTCGAAGATGGATTTTCCTGCTATTATCTAAACAAAATAGAATTGTAACACAGAGCTGTAACACTGATTTGGCTAAGAGCTATAACACGGTCCGTTTGAGACCTGAGAGCTATAACACGGTCTATCCAAGACCCGAGAGCTGTGACACACCAAGGGGGGCTTTAATGTCCATCACTCCAGATCTTTGTTGTGATGAGACAGAACCGAAGAGCATACACTGGCCTGACAAGCCTATAAAGTTACATAATAACATAATCAAAATGATTTTCTATGATGGGAGGAACTGAGAAACTAGATGGAGACAGAGTGTTAGCAAGGTATCTTACTTATGATTTCTATATGGTTTTGCTGTTTGAAACATGCAAATGTTTTATCTACTGAACAAAGTAAAGTAGTAAAATAAAATTTAACTGTTGATGAGTAATTGTTCCCTTCAGAAAAATTATCAGACCATTGGCAGGAAGAGATGTTCATCACAGTGTTGATTCTAATTGAACAAAGGAAAATAACTCTGACAGGCAATCAACTAGATACAATGAATGCAATTATACAATGAATACATGGAACTGTAAAGAGTTATGGTGTAAATACGTAATTATTGAGAGAAATGGGAAAATATGATACCAAATAGTAAGCCTAATACGATCTCTTTACCAGGAAATAAAAAACTGTGCAACACTGTGTACCAAAGTGTTCATTTGAGGATATAGGTGACTTATGTTTAACTTTTGTTTTTCCTTTTTTTTTGAAGGTAAGAATGGATTTCTTTAGAGAGAAACACACTCCACAAACAGAATGTGGGCCGTTGCAGAGGGTGAGGCCTAATCTTTGTTTTCTAATGTGGTTAAGTAGTGAGTTAGTTTTTTATGTATTAAAGAGGGGAGGAGAGATAAATTAGGAGTTTGGAATTAATTCATACATACTACTTTATAAACAACAAGGACCTACTGTAATAGCACAGGAAACTATACTCAATATCTTAAAATAAGCTATGCTGTAGGGGAAAAGAATCTGAAAAAGAATACACACAGATGTATGTATAATTGAATCACTTTGCTGTAACTTGAAACTCACACAACCTTGTAAATTAACTATATTTCAATTAAAATGCATAAATAATGTTGACAAATTTTTTAAAATTAGGCATAAAATAAACAAAGTTTAAAAAATATCACCTTTCACTATCCCTGTCTCTACTTATTAAGTAGGACATTCTTTCATATTTTGTATCTGCTGCTGCTGCTGCTAAGTTGCTTCAGTCGTGTCCGACTCTGTGCGACTCCATGGACTGCAGCCTACCAGGCTTCTCCGTCCATGGGATTCTCCAGGCAAGAACACTGGAGTGGGTTGCCATTTCCAATGTATGAAAGTGGAAAGTGAAAGTGAAGTCACTCAGTCGTGCCTGACTCTTAGCGACCCCATGGACTGCAGCCTACCAGGCTCCTCCATCCATGGGATTTTCCGGGCAACAGTACTGGAGTGGGGTCCCATTGCCTTCTCCATATTTTTTTTTTTTTTTTTGTATCAAGTAGTGGTAATAGAAGCACTGACATTTACTGAGTGTTTCCCATGTCCAAGGCATTGGGAATGTCCAAGGCATTTAAATAAGGTTAATGCCTTATTTAAAGCACTTACTGTTAAGTGCTTTATAAGGATTATAAGTTAATAGTCAAAATAACATTATAAGGTTCTGAAATATTATATGAATTATTAGATTTCCATTCTACAGGTAAGGATCCCAAGGCTTGGCAAGGGTAAGTCTCTAGCCCAAGTAACCTTGATAATAATCAATGATCAGTAATTAATGGTGAGTGTCGAACTTAGTCTGACTCCAGAGCTTATGATCTCATCACTGTGCTGTCATAGTATATGTACCTTTGTTGGGGTCTTAGCTCTCTTTGTTATAACAATCTTGGCACCCCTGGTGCTTTCTTTAGCAGTTCTTCAGTTCCTACAAAATAGTTCAGAGCTTGATTTTTAACACACAGCTAAGTGTTTGTTGGATAAATGAATGCATTTTTTCTAAGCCAGAGTAGAAGTTGTCCAACTTAACATGTCTCTGGATATCATGGAGTGCAGCGGTTCCTAATCATATTGGTTGGTTGCCTCGCAGGAATATCTGTCTTTCCAGATACATCTCTGTGAATTCCATGTTTCTGATAGTCATGCATTCCTGTACTGTGCAGTTGAAGAGTATTTTTTTCATTCTATCACTAAGCCTATGGAGGAAAATTGATAAAATGTGTATTTGGTACCTATTAATAGTATGTAAGAGACTGTCCTGAGCACCAGATGTACAAGGCCTATAAAACCATCAGTCGTCAAGACAGAGAAAGAAAAACATCATATGATATCACTTATACATGGAATCTAAAAAATGATACAAAAGAACTTATTCATAAAAACAGAATAGACTCGCATGCATAGGAAACAAACCTATTGATTACTCAAGGGGATAGCACCCACTCCAGTGTTCTTGCCTGGAGAATCCCAGGGATGGGTGAGCCTGGTGGGCTGCCGTCTATGGGGTCTCACAGCATCAGACATGACTGAAGCGACTTAGCAGCAGCAGCAGCAAAGGGGATAGCTAGGGGAGTGGGGATAAGTTAGGAGTTTGGTATTAACCTATACACACTACAATATATAAAATAGGAAAACTACAAGGACCTAGTGTATAGCACAAGGAGCTATACTCAATATCCTATAATGACCTATTATGGAAAAGAATACATATATATATACACACACACACATATATATATGTGTGTGTGATTCAGTTATACACACATATACACTCTACCCTTGAAACTAATACAACATTGTAAATCAACAATACTTCAAGTTTATGTATGGCAAAACCAATACAATATTGTAAAGTTAAAAAAAAAAAGTCAGGTGTAAGGAACTCATAGGCAGAGGCAGAAGGCAGGGGAGGGGTTTTCCTAGTCATCACTCATTTACAACAGAGAGAAAAGCACGTGTACTCAGAGAGGCAGAGGATAAACACCTCCCTCTGCCTGGGACTGGAGCATCCCGGAAGACTTTCCAGAGGAGGTGGCAGTCACTGAACTAAGTTTTCATGGATCAAGTAGGAATGAGGCTAACAGTAAGGGGTAGATGGATAATACTTTCAACAAGAGCTTGATGTCAAGACAAGTCCATTCACAATTTTGAGAAAAGACTTCTCTGAGAAGAATCTTAACAATATATGTGGATGTGTCAATTAAAATAGAAGAGTGGAGATTTAGAAATTGTGTGTCAGGGAAAATAAAAGAAATTGTGTGCACATAGAAGTGTGTGTGTGTGTGTGTGTGTGTGTGTGTGTACACGTGCAATGGTGAGCCTATGTGATTGTGCAAGATCAGAGTGAAAAGGAAATTACATTTAGTAGAAAACGTAGGTCTTATTTCAGATCACATCTCTTTTCTGACATTTATAACAGTAATTGCAGTAATTGTGACCAGGCCAGCCTCCTGAGCATTGGCTTGGGCACATGAATTCCTTTCTCTGACTCCTATAGCTTGGTGCAGAGTCAGAGTGATTTCCTCGTGATGACTCATAACTCAATGACCAGGAAAAAATTAACAGGCTTCACAATAGGTCAATGTTTTTTTAATCCAGAGAAAAGTTTAACCCTTGCAGATTTATCAGACCAAATAAATATATGACCAAATATATTCACGACATTAGCAAAGAAAGTAGGCTCATAATTCATGGTCTCCAGAAGCTGAGGCCAAAGCAAAATTTTTCTAGGTGCTTCAGTAGGTAACCAGGTGGGGACCCAGGAAAAAATATCCTGAAAAAAGACTGATCTGGGATTTCCCCTGTGGTTCAGAGGCTTAGACTTTGTGCTCCCAGTGCAGGGGGACTGGATTCTATCCCTAGTCAGTAAACTAGATTCCATATGCCGCGACTAAGAGTTCACACGCTGCAATTAAAGATCCCACATGCCTAACTAAGACAGCTAAATAAATAAGTTTTTGAAAGACTGAGCTTATCTAGTCAAATCACCCAATTAAAAAAAGACAACTGCTTTAATTTCAATTTACATACTGAAAACCAGTTACATACTGAAAACCATACTCCACATTTCTTTATCTCAACCCCTTTGCTTGTGAAGTGGAGGAAGAAGTAGAAGAATTAATTAGAAGTTAATTAAATTTCAGGCAGTTTTAATTAAGGAGTTAAAAAACAATTAAGATAAACTTAGAAATGTTACCTAACTAATTAGAAGAGCAATAAAAATTAGCAAAGTCATCCAATAAACCTATATTTTACCTGCAAATTTTTACATCATCACTATATAATAAAGTGGACAAAATAATCGGGGGGTGAGGTAGGAAGGAATTATATTTGAGTATGAACAATTCAAGGGAAAGACACCAGAGTTGGGTGAAACCAGATTTTTATTCTTCTGTACCTTTAGTAAACTGTATTCAAAACTCTCTTAATTGAACATCTGGTAGCTATGGGTGACTCTAGACAGAAAGTATTAATAGATAGATCTTTATGCTAAATACACAGTGCATCCCTGGGACACATTAAGTGCTAGTCTCTTGTATCATCACACAAGGTTATAGAGAAGTTCATTACAGGGCTTCTTTTATAATGACTAGCTTTTAACCTTTGCTAGTTAAATGATGAAATGGTACTGGTGATTCAGAATCAGTGTAATTCACGTTTGATGTGCAGAGTGGTTGGTTAAATAGTACATTTCCCATCCCAGGGCTATATATATTCTTGTGTACCACTCCTTGCAAGGCTAGAATTGCTGACCTGAAGATAGCCATTGCCCACCCACTGGGAAAGAGCTAGGTGACTGGATTTCAGAGCACTAAGTTCCTGTAGACAGAGAAGATGGGGGTTGTCTATCTGACCTGTTTGCTTGATGTTACTTTGAGTCCAGCCATCAAGTCTTCATCTGGTCAACAATAGCTCACCACTCCCAGTTCTCCCAGTCATTTATAGTTGGCCTCACTTTAACTTGGTAGAAGTCAAAGAAACAGTTTTGCTGCCTGCAAACATGAGGTCTTCACTAGGGAAGACTGATACCTAAGATGTGACTGAGGTGGGCGCTGTCAGTGCATCTTATCCAAGAGCAGCGTTTCCTGACCTCAGCACTATTGACCTCTGGAGCCAGATAATTTCTTGTGGAGGGCTGTCCTGTGCACTAGAGGTTGGTCAGCAGCGTCCCCAGCCTTTCCTCATTACATGCCAACAGGAACCGTACAGCCTGTGACGATTAAAAATGTCTCCAGACATCACTACATATGCCCCTGGGAACAAATAACCCCTAGTTGAGAATCGGGATCTTCGATCCATGTCCTATTAGGTGGGAGCTCCTAGGACCCTAGTGCTGTGTGTGCTTAGTTGCTCAGTCATGTCCAACTCTTTGTGACCCCATGGACTGAAGCCCACCAGGATCCTCTGCCCATGGGGATTCTCCAGGCAAGAGTAGTGAAGCTGGGTTGCCATGCCCTCCTCTAGGGGATCTTCCCCACCCAGGGATCGAACCCAGGTCTCCCACATTGCAGGAGAATTCTTTACCAGCTGAGCCACCAGGGAAGCTCAAGAATACTGGAGTGGGTAGCCTATCCCTTCTCCAGGGGATCTTCCCAACCAGGAATTGAACCGGGGGCAGATTGAACATTGCAGGCAGATTCTTTACCAGCTGAGCTACTAGGGAAGACCCCCAGGACCTTAGATCCATGTCCTAATAGGTGGAAGGTGGAGTTCCTGCTCCCTGGTAAGTGTGAAGAATCTTAGTATCTTATCTTGTGACCTAAGAAGAGAAAGGCATCCTCCCCTACTGTACTTCATAGCCACCATGTAAGCTGAACTCAAGCCAGCCTCCAACAGGAAGCTCCTAAATTGTTTCTTCACAAGTCTGATAAATCTCTGCTGATGTCACCCTGCAAGCAGTCAGGGTTTTTTTTTTTTTTTTAATATTTATTTATTTGGCTTCACTGGGTCTTAGTTGCAGAATGTGGGATCTAGTTCCCTGACCAGGGATTGAACCAGGGCTCCCTGCATTCATTGTTGCTGTTCAGACACTCAGTTGTGTCTGACTCTTTTCGACCCCATGGACTCCAATACGCCAGGCTTCCCTGTCCTTCACTATCTCCTGGAATTTGCTCAAACTCATGTCCATTAAGTCAATGATGCCAACCAACCATCTCATTCTCTGCCCACCCCTCTTCTTTTGCCCTCATTCTTTCCCAGCATGAGAGTCTTTTATGAGTCAGCTCTTCCCATCAGGTGGTCAAAGTATTGGAGCTTCAACATCAGTCCTTCCACTGAATATTCAGGGTGGCTTTCCTGTAGAATTGACTGGTTTAATCTCCTTGCTGTCCAAAGGACTCTCAAGAATCTTCTCCAGCATCACAGTTAGAAAGCATCAATTCTTTGGCACTTAGGCTTCTTTATGGTCCACTTGGAATCTTAGCTACTGGACCGAAGGGAAGTCCCTCAGTTTCTCTTGGAATGATTTTGCTGCTGGGACTCCATCTTCCTTTCCTTGCTCTTTTGTGAAATTTTTTCAGGTCTCTACATTTCCTGGGATGCAAGATTTTTTCCTATATATTCCATGTCTCCCTGTCACATGGGTTGAAATTATTCTCTTTGCTGTCACCCCAAACCACACAGTCTTGAATCCTTCTGAATTCTCTCCATGGTATTGTCCATATGATTTTATCCTTTGCTGATTGCTTCTTCTATGACAATTGCATATCCTATATCCTTGAAGTCATAGTCTAGACCAGAGCTCTCCATCCCAAAGCACCCAAGAAGAAAACCCTTAGATGTAATTATGTCCATGGTCATTCTCAACTTGGGAAGCAAACCTTGATCTTGCCCTTTTCTCCTGCTCATTCATCCCAGAGAAGTCTGGCATTGACTTAAGGAATTGGTTCTCACCCTGGAGCTGACATCATCAGGGGCTATTGATACAGATTGCTGGGCCCCAACCTCAGACTTTGGATATGGTCAAGGGTGAGTTGCAATGATTTGCAATTGTAGTAAGTTCCAGGTGATCTTATCTTATGGTCCGGACACCACACCTTGAGAACCACTGCCCTTAGGTGTGATGGCAGAGGAAAAAGCCCTCCTGGTGCATCTGGTTGGGTGGGGTGCCCAGTTAGTGCAGAATCACTGGTTAATTTTTCCTTTTTCCCCCAAAGATCAATGTTTCTTGACAAGTTCCAAATCGCCAGCAATGCCAGCTGAGCTTGTAAGGAACTGTGAGAAAGCTTCCATACCTCAAGGAATAAAGGCAGTAGGCTCAAACAAAAATACCCAGCATTTATATTTAAAATGGAGAGCCAACAAAGACCCTCTGTATAGCACAGGGAACTCTGCTCAATATTATGTAACAACCTTAATGGGAAAAGAATTTGAAAAAGAATAGATACATGTATATGTAGAACTGAATTACCTTGCTATACACCTGAAGCTAACATAGCATTGTTAATCAACTACACTCCAATATAAAATAAAATGTTTTTAAAAAAGGTACAAGCCTTCAGTTGTATAACAAGTAAGTGAAAAGAATGTAACATACAGCATAAGGAAGATTATGGTCAATAATATTGTAATAACTTTGGGGACAGATGATTACAGATGATTACTATTATGGTGATCACTTCATAAAGAATGTCAATGTCAAATACTATGTAGTACACTTGAAACTAACAATTGCTAAGTCGCTTCAGTCGTGTCCGACTCTGTGCAACCCCATAGATGGCAGCCCACCAGGCTCCCCCCATCCCTGGGATTCTCCAGGCAAGAACACTGGAGTGGGTTGCCATTTCCTTCTCCAATGCATGAAAGTGAAAAGTGAAAGTGAAGTCGCTCAGTCGTGTCCGACTCTTAGCGACCCCATGGACTGCAGCCTACCAGGCTCCGTCCATGGGATTTTCCAGGCAAGAGTACTGGAGTGGGTTGCCAGTGCCTTCTCCAGAAACTAATATAATACTGTGCATCAAATGTATTTCAATTAAAAATAAATATATATCTAAATAAATACAGCACGACAATACAGATACACTTCAGTTTCTTCACCCACAGGTGGATTTCCAGCTGTGCTGGCTTTTCAAAAGGAGATGCTTTGCCATATTCTTTCTGTGAAAGACATAATATTTGCTAACATTGAAACTTCTAGATATTTATTAGGCAATTAGTTTCAGAAATAGGGGAGAGAACAGGAACCTTGGAATGGGAGTATCTGGGCTCTAGTCTGGGTTGCCTCATGACATTTTGCAAATACTCAGTCTTCTCATCTATATGGTGAGGGACCTACATCTCTTCTCAGAGGGCCCTTGCAGTGCTATGATTCTAGAAACACTTCCTTAAAAAGGAAGGAAGCTTATAGGATCCTACTGATTCAAACATTCCCAATTTGATGTGCCAAAGGTCCCTAGCTGGTCTCCCTTGGTAGGCTCAAATGAGTCTGCAGCATCACTGTTAAAAATGAGGCCATTCATGGAACGTTTTAACATATCCATTATGGTAGGCTGAATAATGCTCCCCTCCGCCCGGAAATGTCCAGATGCTATTCCTGGAAAATGTGAATATTATATGGTAATGGGAACTTTGCAGATATGATTAAGTTAAAGAATTCTGAGATGGGGAGATTAGCCTAGATTATCCGGGTGGGCCCTAAACGTAATTACAAGTGTCCTTGTAAGAGGGAGACAGAAATGTGATGACAGAAGAGGAGATGGCCATGCGGTGGCAGAAGCTGGGGGAGGAAACGTGACCTGATGTGAGGACATGAACCCAGGAATCAGGACAGCCTCTAGAAGCTGGAGAAGGCAAGAAACAGATTCTCACCTGGAGCCTCCCCCTGACACTTGACATTTCTACCCTGCTGATACCTTGGTTTTCCTCCCTTAAGACTCATTTCAAACATCTGACCTCCAGAACTGCAAGAGAAAAAAAAAATGTATGCTGTTTTGAGCCATCAAATTTGTGGTAATTTGTTTCACAGCCGTGAAAACACTAATATCTTTTTATGGAGCGCCTCCTATGGGGCAGGTACTTTACACACAGTATCTCTAATTACTGCAGTACCGAAGCAGTGTGGATATTATACTATCTTCTAATACATACATAAGTTAACTGAGGCTCAGAGAGGCAGATTATTATAACCCAAACCATACACGTAATCAGTGGGAACCCAGATTCAAGCCGAGGTCTGCCTGATGTCGAAGTCTTTCCCTTTTGTTATGTTTCTGACCACAAGAAAAATGTACTGCAAGTACTTAGCACCATGTTTGGCATATGGCTAGGTCTTGATTAATGTTAGCTTTTATTATTGTTATTATATGTCTGTGTTTTTGACTACAGCTGCCAGCTCAAGTGTACATGGAGCATAATCACCCTACAGCCAGGGTGGCCTAGGGCCCAGCAGACGGGAAGGGTCTCTTTGGCCTTTCCATAACCCATGTGCCTGGAGAGCTTCAAAGCCACAGAGATGCTGTTCTATTTCCACGTATCCCTCCTTCCACATATCCCACTGTCTCTTTTTTTATTTTTTGTTTTTGAGATTTTTTTGATGTGGACCATTTTTAAAGTCTTTATTGAATTTGTTTACAATATGGCTTCTGTTTTATGTTTCAGTTTTTTATCTGCAAGGCGTGTGGGATTTTAGCTCCTTGAACAGGGATTGAATCTGCACTCCCTGCACTGGAAGGAGAAGTCTTAACCACTGGACCACCAGGGAAGTCCCTCCCACTGTTTCTAGAAATGAGAAAAGAAAAGGAGCTACAGCCAAAAGGAGAATGAGTGGGAAAATGTACACAGAGAGAAGACCTCTAAGACTGAGCCTCTTTAAGCTGGTATCCTGCTAAATTGACACCTTCTCTGCCTCCCTTTAAAGGTCCCCAGATAGACCTCTGTGCCTGCATTGACACTCTCCTGGAATCTCCACATCCTTACTTTCAGCCTCATACATGCTTCTGTCTGAGAAGCAGAGGGACTGAAGAGCAGTGGGATATAGGTAGAAAGTGAGAGAACCCTCTCCTAAAAACAAATACCTCTTCTTGTCTTCTTCTTCCATCTCAGTACTGGAATACCTCAACATTAGTTTATATCAATATATCAAAAAGAAGATATTTTCATGTGAAGAGATGTAAAATTTGAAGTGCAACAAAATGTTCTTATTATGGTGTGGGAAAACAGGTCCCTAAGAGATCTGAGCAGATAAAGCAAGTGTGTGGCATGCATGGTTCCTTTCCCCCAGCTCTGACCTGTGGCAGGCATCACTAGCTGATCACAGCACTCTTCTCTACTGAATCCCGACCAATTAATTAGAGATGACACTATAAAGGACACTTACTTGGGACTTCCCTGGTGACCCAGAGGTTAACACTCTGAGCTTCCAGTGCAGGGGGTGCTGGTTTGATTCTTGGTCAGAGAACTAAGACCCCACGTGCCACACAGTGTGGTCCCAAAAAGAAAGAAAAAAAAGACACTTATTTGGCATGCTTGCAATATGACATAGCTTTGAAGATTAGGAACTCTGAAAACTCTTCCTCAGTTGCAATTCACTTATCAATTTTCTGAATTCTTTCTGAATTCTACCCCTCTATTAAAGTCCAGGTCTCATCCTACCCACTCTGGGGAACCTCCTTAATCATGCTTATGTTAAGCTTTCCTAAATTCCTCTCCTTAGCTACTGATATATTCTGGAGAGGATCCAGATTTTGTGGGGACTGAAACTTGACAACAGCATTGTAATATTTTCTCTAGAGAAACTGGAAAGACTATATATTATTTTCATTTTTGACGAGACCTTTGAAGAATGGCACTTTACGAGTTAAACCATTTCAGCAAGCTTGCTTCTCTAAACAATAGAATTTTAGCCACATCAAGTTTGGGCTGTTGCTTTCAAGGGTACTATTCTTCAAGTGGAACATATCATCATCTTTGGTCATTGAACTAACTGGCCAAACACGGTTGGTGTATTTTGTTTTCCTCTGCTTATGTCCTTGGGGTTATAAGTTAGGGATGTGAATGGAACAACACAAATCGAATATTTCCTAACCAAATGCTATGATGTGTCTTATGGGAAATAACCTCAGTCAGTCCAGGGAAGTGGTTTAACTGTGAAGAAGAACATGAGATTTTTGTTGACAAGCATTCATTCAGCAGATACTGATAAATATCAATATTTGAGTCTTTACTATATGCCAAACACTACTGAATACTCTGATGATACAGTGGTGAATAAGACAGAAAGATATTCCTGCTTCTATGGAAATTGCATTCTGGGAGGACAGATAGGCACTGAACAATAGCCTAAAAAAATTCCCATAGTAATGAGAGCTATGCAGAAAAGAAAATGGTTGATGATAAGGCATAGACCAGTCAATTCTAAAGGAAATCAACTATGAATATTTTTTGGAAGCGCTGATGCTGAAACTGAAGCTCCAATACTTTGGTCACCTGATGTGAAGAACTGACTCATTGGAAAAGACCTTGATGCTGGGAAAGATTGAAGGCAGGAGGAGACAGGGACAACTGAGAGAGGATGGTTGGATGGCATCACCTACTCAATGGACTTGAGTTTGAGCAAGCTCTGGGATATGGTGAAGGATACGGGAGTCTGGTGTGCTGCAGTCCATAGGGTCCCAAATGGCCAGACACAAATTATTGACTGAACAACAACAAAAATAACAAGGCATAGATTGGATAATCAAGAAAGATTTCTGGGGGAAAATGATCTTGAGGCTAAGACAAGAAGGAGGCAACTGAAGACCTGGAGGAAGGGCAGAGAAGATGCTCCAGGCAAAGGAAGCATTGTGTGTAGAAATCATAAGGGCATTAGGATCTGGGCATGTCTCAGAAAGAGAACTGAGGCTGTGGAAGCTGGGACCTGCAGGGGAAAAGGGCAGAGAGTGAGGTCAGTCAGGCAGGCAGAGGGAGTGACCATGTCAGGCTATGCAGGCAGGACCAGGAATTTGGTTTTAACTCTAAAAGCAATAGAAGCCACCGGAGGGTTTTAAGCAAGACAGTCATGGGATCTAATTTACATTTTGTTTTTTAAGCTGGGCCACTTGGCTTCTGAGATTTTAGCAGGGATCAAACCTGGGCCCATGGCAGTAGTGAAAGCACAGAGTCCTAACCCCTGGGTTGGCAGGGAATTGCCTAATTTACATTTTTAAAAGAACATTCTTGATGCAGTGAGAAAAGTGAATTATAGGGAGGAGAGAGGGCAACAAGGAAACCTGGTTAGGATTGAAGGACAGTATTCTGGGCAAGAGATGGTGCCCTCAGAACAAGAATGGGGCTCTTGCACAGACAGACCAGGCTACTTGACACAAGAGCTAAGAGAAGTCACTCAAGTCAACTTCTGTGTGTACTAAGTCGCTTCAGGTGTGTCCAACTCTTTGCAACCCCATGTACTGCAGCCCACCAGGCTCCTCTGTCCATGGAATTTTCCAGGCAAGAATACTGGAGTGGGTTGCCACATCTTCCTTCAGGGAGTCTTCCCGACCCAGGGATCAAACCTATGTCTTTTAGATTTCTTGCATTGGCAGGTGGGCTCTTTACCACTTTACCTGGAAAGCTTCAAGTCAACTTGAAAGTGAAAGTGTTACTTGCTCAGTTGTGTCCGATTCTTGGTGACCCCTATGGACTGTAGCCCACCAGGCTCCTCTGTCTATGGGGTTTTCCAGAAAAGAATACTGGAGTTGGTTGCCATTTCCTCCTCCAGGGGACCTTCCGGACCCAGGGACTGAACCTAAGTCTCCTGCATTGCACGCAAACTCTTTACTAACTGAGCCAGCAGGGAAGACCAAGTCAACTTGGTAAAGCCTAATTTCCTCACCAATAAAAAGTGGAGAATAATATGCATCTCAGAGGTTTGTTGTAGGGGTTAAATGAGATAAAACAGAGTGCCCAGGGAGTACTACATGCCAGTTCACAAAACCAAAGGTCAGGGTGCACCAGTCTCCATCAGGAGGCAGCAGACTCGGGCTCCTCTGGCCCACCACTGGTTTTATTAACAAGTTTTATTGAGCATTGCCATGTCCATGTGTTAGGTATAATTCATGGAGCAACAGTAAAGTTGGGGAGTTGTAACACAAACCACATGGCCTACAAAATCTCAAATAAGTATTCTCTGCCCTTTACAGAAAAATTGATTGACCCCTAGATTAGAATGAAGAGTAAGAAGAATCTGAGAGACATGCTAATCTATATACCTAGCAGGCAGTGCATTCGGAGAAATGTTAGTGGCATGTCGTGGTATTTTTCAAGTGCTCTACAAAAGAGAAGGCCCTTGCTGTAAAGAGGTGATTCATAAAGGGATGCAGCTGAAATGAACTTCAAATGTCATTGTTGCATAAATCAACCAATAAAACCATGTAACATTTATTTAGTGCCCCTGTATTTCCATTCTATTTATCAATACTCTTATTAAAATAATCCACTCTGGATTTACAAACTTAGTGTGAGACAGGATAAGCAATGGAAAAGATATATATCAATAAATTGGAAGAACCATAAACAGAATACAGAGTTCAGCTAGGCGCTCAACAAACATAACTTTAGCCTTCTTTCCTGAGCACCTTCGACTAGAGTCAATACCATTCATTTCACTGGGAATTCGAGTAAGGGTAATAGAAGAAGTTTGCTTTCCTTATTACTGTGTAGCTCAAAGTCACACATTTATTTCAAATTGCTAACTAGTTTTGCTTCATGTTAACTTTTTATATGTATTTTTGTGGATTGATATTACTATTATTCACATTGCTGTTGTTCAGTCGCTAAATCGTATCTGACTCTTTGGGACCTCATGGACTGTATAGCCTGGCAGGCTCCTCTGTCCATGGGTTTCTCCATGCAGGAGTACTGGAGTGGGTTGCATTTCCTCCTCTAGGGGGTCTTCCCGACCCAGGGATTGAACTCGGGTCCCTGCATTGGCAGGCGAATTCTTTATCACTGAGCCACCAGGGAAGCCATTATTCATATTACCATCACTTCATGTATTTTGAAGCCTCAGACCAAAGTAGAGAAGAGGAATTAATGAAAAGTCGCTAAAATCAAAATGTGGAGGTAAAATAGACTTAACCTTTTTTAAGTTTTCTTTTGTAACTTTACTGCTGCTGCTGCTAAGTCACTTCAGTCGTGTCCGACTCTGTGCGACCCCATAGATGGCAGCCCACCAGGCTCCTCTGTCCCTGGGATTCTCCAGGCAAGAGCACTGGAGTGGGTTGCCATTTCCTTCTCCAATGCATGAAAGTGAAAAGTGAAAGTGAAGTCGCTCAGTCGTGTCCGACTCTTAGCGACCCCATGGACTACAGCCTACCAGGCTCCTCCATCCATGGGATTTTTCTAGGCAAGAGTAACTTTACTATGAAGTTTATTATTATTATAAAGATTATTATGATGATAAAGTTTATTAGGCCCATGTCATAAACTACTTTGTGATTAGTTTCTTTTCTCTTCTGCAAATAAAGGGGTTTATTCTCTAACTTTTGAATACATAGCCCTGTAGATTAATGTGACATATAGTTTTAAAATATGAAAATTAAATGTGACTTTAAAAATATCACTTGTAGAAGAATAAACCCCAAATAAATTGATACATATAACTAATGATCTCTAATTAGGGTCTATTTTCCCTTAGACATCTAAAATGATTTTGTTAAAGTATAGTTGATGTACAATATTGAGTTAATTTCAGGTGTAGAGCAAAGTGATTCAGTTATACACACACACACATATATATATATATATATATATATATATATATTCAGATTTTCCATTACAGGTTGTTACAAGATACTGAATATTATCCTTTGTGTTACGTGGTAAACCTTTGTTTCTTATCTATTTTATATATAGCAGTGAATAGCTACGAATCCCTTACTCTTAATTTATCCCTACTCTCCACCCTTTCCCTTTTGGTAACCATAGTTTGTTTTCTCTTTGTTAGTCTGTTTTATAAATAGATTCACTTGCATTATTTTTTTAGATTTCACTTATAAGTGATATCCTGTAATATTTGTCTTTGTCTGTCTTACTTCACTTAGTATGACAATCCCTAGGTCCATCCATGGTGCTGCAAATGGCGTTATTTCATTCTTTTTTGTGGCTAAGTAATATTCTATCGCAGATAAGGCGATGGCACCCCACTCCAGTACTCTTGCCTGGAAAATCCCACGGACGGAAGAGCCTGGTGGGCTGCAGTCCATGGGGTCGCTAAGAGTCGGACATGACTGAGCGACTTCACTCTCACTTCTCACTTTCATGCATTGGAGAAGGAAATGGCAACCCACTCCAGTGTTCTTGCCTGGAGAGTCCCAGGAACGGGGGAGCCTGGTGGGCTGCCATCTATGGGGTCACACAGAGTCGGACATGACTGAAGTGACTTAGCAACAACAAAAATATTCTATTGTATATATGTACAATAGAAACTTCTTTATCCGTTCATCTTTTGATGGACATTTATGTTGCTTCCTTACCTTGACTACTATAAATAGTGCCTCTATTAACATTGGGTGTGTGTGTATCTTTTTGAATTAGAGTTTTCGTCTTTTCTTCTTTTTTTTTTTTTTTGAGTTTTCATCTTTTCTGAGGAGTAGATACTCAAGAGTGAATCTGTTGGATCATATGGATGATTGGGTTTTTAAAATCAATAATCAGTTATCTTAAATATGTTGAGTCAACAATACTTCTCATTTCCTGGGGGAATATCAGAATAAATCTCTATTTCTTTTTAAACATTTAAGGAATTAGGAAATGGAAGTAGATATTAAAATAAATTACTTAACCATATTCTACATGGGATTGCAAAACTTAATAAATAAACATTATACTCTCATTCCAGTTGACTTTGATAAAAATATTGCTAGGCCATAATCTTTATTGTGTATTTAGAAGTATGAGTTTCTACCCAGTTGAGACCATAAATAGGGGAGAGAAAGCCAAAAGCCACAAGAAAGAAAACATTTTGGTTCAACTTTGTGCTTGGTGAGCTGTTTTCCCTCATAAAAATTTACAAATTAAGGGACATATTTCTGCATATGATCACAGTCCCCATGGGTAGGGGTAACCAAATATACAGAGATATTTCATTTTTATCTGAGAAATGCTTTTCTATTACTTGCTTATTTTATGAAACAAATACACAGTTGCTAACCATAATTTCCTGAACATTAAAAACATTTTCTCCCAGGCTAAACATTTCTGTATTAACTCTTGCTTCCTTGTTGATTCGAGATTGCAGGGACACCACGTGAGAAAGCAGCCTCTCTCTCGCTAATGGTCAGGTGGAAAATTCCTCCTGTTTAAACATAGTCATGAGTTAGAGACTAATTATAGTAGGAATTACTCTGGACAGAATAGAGTGTCCAGTTGAAGTTGTGGAGAAATATCATAAGTGTAGAAGCATAATGAGGAAGAAAAGAGAGGAAAGTTTGTATGGTCTTCCTTTTGCTGGTGGTTCTTGAGCTAACAGTAGGTGGCTTAAGGATAAGGCATTAAATAATTTCGAATAAGAATGAATTTTTACCTTTTCAGTTCTTTTTCACTCCTTCAGTTAACATTAAAGAGAAAGATCACATCTAGTGGCAATTTTCACATCCACTTAACACTTATTAAGTCTCTATTTTTTTTTTAACAAAAAATGAGGGTCTCAGCAGAATATAGAATAAAACAAGGAATTAACATTTTGTTATATTTTGTTTTAATCATATTGTTTATTGCAAGGGAAAGTGATTTTCCATTAAGCTAAGAAGAAAAAGTTTCTTTAAAAAATAAATGTGTTGGGGCTTCCTTGGTGGCTCAGTGGTAAAGACTCTGCCTGCTAATTCAGGGGACATGGGTTTGATTCTTGGTCCAGGGAGATCCCACGTGCCGAGGGAATAAATAAGTCCGTGCCTCACAACTACTGAACCTGTGCTCTAGAGTCAGGAGCCATAGCTACCGGGCCCACAAGCTGTAAATACTGAAGCCCATGAACCCTAGAGACCGTGCTCCACAACAAGAAAAGCCATTGCAATGAGAAACCTGTGTACCGCAAATAGAGAGTAGCCCCCTCTTTGCAACTAGAGAAAAGTTTTTGTAGCTGTGAAGACCCAGCCTAAACAAACAAACAAATGTGTTTAGCTAGAAAGTAAGCTAATTTAAATAAAAATATTATGTTTGAAAGTGAAGCACAAATATGACCAACGTTGTAAAGTGGCAGCATACTATGTTTAGAATATAACATAGGAGTTATCGGAGAAAGCGACGGCACCCACTCCAGTGCTCTTGCCTGGAAAATCCATGGATGGAGGAGCCTGGAAGGCTGCAGTCCATGGGGTCGCTAGGAGTCAGACTCGACTGAGCAACTTCACTTTCACTTTTCACTTTCATGCATTGGAGAAGGCAATGGCAACCCACTCCAGTGTTCTTGCCTGGAGAATCCCAGGGACGGGGGAGTCTGGTGGGCTGCCGTCTATGGGGTCGCACGGAGTCGGACACGACTGAAGCGACTTAGCAGCAGCAGCATAGGAATATATTATAATATACTGTAGGAATATAAGATAGGAGTCCTCTAAATAGAGATTAAATCATTTTCACCCAGACTTCTTCCATTCTTCCTATTTTTATCTTTCCTTCTTTCTCTCTTGCCCACTGTCCTTTTCTACCTTCTATCATTCAACAAGATGTATTGATATGATGTACAGTACAAGATGTATTGTATATGATGTGCCTGAGATTGTGCTGGGCACAGTGAACCCAGAAATCCAAAGGTTAATATGTAGTTATCTTTGCTTTGTTGGAAGCTCAGTCTCACTGATGACACAGATATGCAAACAGTTATTATACAGTGAGAAATCTGGTGTGTGTGCAGGGTATCCAGAGAAGGTATAAGATGTGGGAAGCAAGGGAAGATATCAGGTTTCAGCCTTGGGAATCAGTTCTATGAAATACAGTCTAAGTTCATAAATATCAGTATATCCTTAATTGATTCAGCAAACCTCTCTAGAACCAGAAATTACATTAGATACTGGGGATTTGGACATGAAAAAAGATACAGTTGAAGCTTCAAGAAGTTTTTGATTAGAATGGGAGAAAGACAAGGAAAGCAATGATTATATATGTCTGTATCTCATAACTGAAATCTTTGGATGTAGCTGTGTTTCCTAATTCTGAATTTTTAGAATGTTGATAAGGTGCACAAACTCTGCAGTACAAAACACTCATAAAAGATTCTGGGGCAGGTACCCCATAATGAAAACACATTCAATCATCTTAAATGGAATAAAGGTGATAAATAGCCTCACATCAATTCAGTGGAGGTTGTTGGCTTTTGTAATGTTTAAGGTTTCTGAATTGCAAAAAATGTAGACCTATTCTTCACAATAGGGCCTCGCTTTTTGAAATTTACAAAGCTTAAATGTTACTACAGTCCATAGGGTCACACTCTTCAAAATAACTAGAGATATGTTGCTTTGCAAGAACAAAGAAAGGGCGATGAACCACATTTTAATATCAATATAAAAGGGGTCAGGGAAGACTTCCTAAAAGCTGTAATTTTTTGCCAGGGTCTTGCTGGATGAATAGAAGTTAACCTGACAGAGATGTGTGGGGGTGGGGGGAGCTTTCCAAGTGACTCAGTGGTAAAGAATCTGCCTGCCAATGTCGGAGACAAAGGTTCAATGTCGGAGACAAAGGTTCGATCCCTGGGTCAGGAAGATCTCCTGGAGGAGGAAACAGCAACCCACTTCAGTATTCTTGCCTGGGAAATCCAATGGACAGAGAAGCCTGGCAGGCTACAGTCCATTGGGTCAAAAGAATTGGACATGATTGCTCACGCATGCAAGCCCGACAGAGATGATGGAGGAATGGAGGAGGCAGAGTGTTGGAGGATGGGGAGAAGGGTTTTCTAGGTGGTAGGGACAGCCTGTAGAAAGACAATGAACTTGGTGTTTGGGAGGAACTGCAAATAATTCAGAATGGCTGTGTGTGTGGTGTGCTGAGACCAAGATGAGAAAGAGCATGGAGATGGAAATGCTGAGGAAGAAATACTGAGATCAGGTGGGAGCAGCAGGCTGGGGACCCCTGCTAAATCTGGTCTTATCCTGAAGGATAAAGAGAGATTTAAGAAGTTTTCAAATCATGTTTGTAGTCATGTGAACAGATTTGAAATTACAGAACAATCCTAATATCGGATGACAGAACTGATGCACTACCCAAAACGGAGGCAATTGTTGGTCTAGGTGAGAGATGATGAGAAACTGCCAATCAGCATGGTTTGGCACATAGTAATTGCTCAATAAATCATGGCACTTTGAAGGGCAAAGACTGGGCTGTAGTGGGGATGGCTAAGAGAGGACAATTTAGAGATAGTGGGAAGAATTATCTGGGACTCATTATCTGATTGGACTTACAGGGAGCAGGGGTTAGGGTGGGGAGTCTCCTCCCTTCCAAAACCTCCAAGTCTCCTTTCTGGCTTCAGGGTCTGTGTTGCTTGGTGTTCCAATTTTTTTTTTTTTTTGCCTCAAGGCATGTGGGATCTTAGTTCCTCAACCAGGGGATCCAACTGGTGCCCTCTGCAGTGGAAGTCTTAACCACTGGACCACCACCAAGAAAGTCCCAAGGTGTTCTATTTTGGAAATGATGAAATATGGATTTGGGGTTCAGGGAAATTAAGTTGGATTTGGGAGAGGTTATGTGAAAGCTGCGAGACTTCTCTGGTGGCTCAGAGGTGAAGAATCTGCCTACAGTGCAGAAGACCCCTAGGTTGAGAAGATCCCCTGGAGAAGGAAATGGCAACCCACTCCAGTATTCTTGCCTGGAGAATCCCATGGACAGAAAGAGGAGCCTGGGGGGTCACAGTCCATAGGGTTGCAAGAGTCAGACACGACTTAGCAACTAAAGCGTCACCACCACGTGAAAGCTGTAGCCTTCATGTGGGTTGGATTAAAGAGAGACCATGCACGTCTCTCTTGAGAAGTTAGGAAGACTGAGGTCAAAAACCTAGAAAAGACGTAAGGGGAAGGGAAAGGAACTGTCAACCGTGTTAAGTGCCCTCGAAAGATGAACTGAGACAAGAGATGGAAAAATCCTTGATGGACATGGCAAATAGGAGGTCAACGGTGATCTGAGAAGAGCCGTTTCCGTAGCTGAGGAGGGACAGAGGCTGGTGGCTCTGAAATAAAGGAGTGTGCAGGTGAGGAAGCAGGGACATAGGGCTGGCTGCTGTCCTTTTAAGACATGGCTGTGAATGGGGGCAGGCACACAGAGGACAAAATTAGAAACAGTCATGGTCTGTATGCAAAGGTTTTGGGGAGGAGAGATGCTGCTCCACTCCCAGTAGTCAGCTTTTTTTGGTACTGCTGCAGCTGGCTTTTGGAGGAGAGTCTTTAACCTGAACACAAGTATTTCTCGGAAAGAGACGGCCACAGAAAGAGACTGGACTGGAATGGATTTGCAGGAATGCACTGTCTTTCTGGGCTCACGTCCCAGGTGCTGCTGCTTATGGTAACTTCCTGTAAAGTTTTTGCACCTTCCTCCCTCTATTGTCTACCTGGTTGGCTGCCTGCCACTTGTTTAAGATGGCTCTTAGGACTGTGTGGGTGCCAGAGAGCTGGCTTGTAAATTAGCTGTGTGTGCACATGATTTACCAAGGTGATGCTCTTCCCATGTCACCACTAATTGTTTTTTAGCTTATACTTTCTGCATCCCACATTTGATTTAGTTCTATCAGTTCCAAAGAGTGGCTAAGGAGATGAAGGGCTTCCCTGGTGTCTCATTAAAGAATCTGCCTGCAGTGTGGGAGACCAGGGTTTGATCCCTGGGTCAGCAAGAGCCCCTGGAGAAGGGAATGGCAACCCACTGCAGTATTCTTGTCTGGAGAATTCCATGGACAGAGAAACCCAGTGACATACAGTCCACAGGGTCGCAAAGAGTCGGAGGGGATAAAACACCAATCTAGGCACAGTGGAGATTGAAGAAAACAGGGCCTTGTCTCTGTGGATCTTATAATCCAAATCAGGCACTGTCTTCTAAATAAGGTGACAATGGCTCTTAAAATGTAGATCCTTCTGAAAAGTTGATGAACACTATATACCTTGTTTCCATGAAACAGCACAAAGAAATTAACATAAACTTTCAGAGAGTTTCTGGACTTGCTAAATTCCAAAGTGGTTTTTCAAATTCAAGTTGCTGCTAAGTGGCTTCAGTCATGTTTGACTCTGTGCGACCCCATAGATGGCAGCCCACCAGGCTCCCCCGCCCCTGGGATTCTTCAGGCAAGAACACTCGAATGGGTTGCCATTTCCTTCTCCAATGCACGAAAGTGAAAAGTGAAAGTGAAGTCACTCAGTCGTATCCTACTGTTAGTGACCCCATGGACTGCAGCCTACCAGGCTCCTCCGTCCATGGGATTTTCCAGGCAAGAATACTGGAGTGGGGTGCCATTGCCTTCTCCGGCACAAATTCAAGTTAAGCATGCCCAAACTATAAAGCTGATGGTGCTCGATTATTTCATGACCTCGGCTAAAATAACATTTCTGAGCCTCTGTTTCCAGTTTGTGCTGCCTGTCTTTCGAGGATTTTGTGAGGACTAAATGAGATGTTATGAATACGGGACTTAGCACAGAGCCCACCAGAGCTGATGCCAATAAATGTTATTTCAGCTTTCAGTGTGTTATAGAGGAAGTGAGCTAGGTGTTCAGCCCCAGGCACAGCTAACTCACGGCTCTCTGATGCAGGAGTTATTCCAGGATTTCCGTGTCACTAGTTGGTGAAACTGCCAACTAATGTCAGTTTCCCATAATTCAGTCGTTCCCTAGTGTTTCTAGAATTCTTGCTTTATCTTAGTTCCATCCAAACGATTATAATCTTTATTTATATGGATAAATAGTAGTAAGACATATATTAGTATCATTATATAATGTTGTTAAACTTACACATACTTGCTTAAAAAGAAAACTCTGGATCACAACCATCAATAAAAAACACCTCTGTCATTTGCCATAAACGGAAAATAACAGTAAACAATGAAACAAAACAATGAACCTTTAGTTAGCTACCAGTGCTTACCTAGGGTTTTGAATCTGGGCCCTGATGAATAGGAAGTTTAGCCAGTGTTTGAGAAAGAATACTTTCCTCTAGCAATCAGAAGAGCTGAGGGAGAATTGAAAAATAACTTTCTCTGCAATATGATTGGCTGTCCCTTAATGCCTGGGCCGCTCCCTGTACCTGACTCTAGCGAGGGGCTCCCGTTTGGGAGGCCTTCTGCGAGGGCCAGTTGCCTCCCTCTGCACCCCACCCTGAATAAGCTCTGTGGGAGCGGCGTCCTGAATCCAACTGTCCCCCAGGACAGGAGCTTCGTGAAGCCTTGCCATTTGAGCTCCTAGAAACAAGGACACTCAGAGGTCCTGCCCGCTATTTCCTTGATGGATCAGGCTCAGTGTCTGGCTCACACGCTCACACCCCGACGACTCCAGAGTTTCGTATCTTCACTAGACAGGTAGCTGAGGCCACCTAAGTGCCGCTGGGACCCCGGATGGGTGGAAGGAGGCTAGGGACATTATTTGGAAACTGCGCCGCAAACGCTATTTCTCCATGGGTTGCAGGCTGTGGATTAAAAATAATAAAAACGCCAAAGTAAAATTAACTACAGATTTTATTCATTTAGCGCTTGAAAAAGCAGCCCTTGAGCCAATAGAGATTACTGTTACTAGCGGTTTTATTAGTTTGTTTTAATGGGGTACTATAATTACTATAAACTATTATTATTTTGTTGTTATAATTCAGCAACCCGCAGGAAACAGGACCTGCGCCCCCGCCCCCGGTCCCTTCCCGGGGCCACCTCCGCCCCCCTCTTCTCAGGTGAGCCCCCACCTCCATCCCAAGCCCTGGACGCCCGCTCCTCCTCCCCGCCGCCGCCCGACTGGGCATGCTCCTCGGGGCCAGCGGGGAGCGGGCTCGGCCGCCCGGCGCCTTTACCTGAGCGGGGCCCGCCCCCCGCGCACCGGCTCCGGCGGGCACCTGGCGGTCGCTGGGGACGCGGCGGAGGGGAGGAGCCGCCGCACGGGGCGGGCGTTCCGGAGCCGCCGCCGAACTTTTCTCCGAGAAGTCCCACGTTTGGGGGCCGGAGCGGCAGGGCGGGGAGGGGAGAGCGGAGTTCCTGGAAGGAGCCGCTCGGCGCCGCCGCTGCACAACATGGCCTCCTCCGCCTCCTCGTCTGCGGCCGGCGCCGAGGGCACCCCTCCTGCGCAGGTGAGCGCCGCGCCGCCCCCTACCTGTGGCTTCCTTCCCGCCCGGGCGCGCGGGGATCGCGGCGCGCGGGAGACCGGGGGGTCGGGGGGAGGGTCGCCGCTTGCAGCCTTGTCCTCCTGGGGGTTGCCGGACGGCGACGGCGAGGCGAGAGGAGGGGACCCTGCGGGCGGTCGGGGATCCGGCGGCGCCTGAGGGCGCGGGACTCAAGTTGCTGTTCCGGGCAGAGTCCGGAGCTCTCCGTCCGCCCCGGCGTGCGAGCATCCCGGGGGAGGAGGTGGGGCCCCGAGATGAAGGGCTCTCTGCTCGGAGACATTTGTCTCCGCGCTAAGAAAAGCGCGGCCCAGGGCTCCCGACGCCCTCACCGCGGTCCACCGTCTCCGAGCTTCTGTGTTCTGGACTCGCCGCTCCAGTGATTCCGTGCCAGGCTGAACCCTTCTCGAGGACACGCGCACGTTGGCGGGGAAGGGAGGAAATCACCTGGTTCTGAAAGTTACCTTCAGAGTATTAGCCTTTTTTTTTCCCGCCTCCTTTTCTTTTCTGAAGGTGAGTCGAGACACTACATGTAACCCAGTGAGAATACAAAATCTACTTTAAAGATTGAGACATGCAGAAAGTGCTGGCCAATGCGGATAGGTAGTGCAGTGCCAAGGTCTGGCTAGCGGTGGGTTTACCTCCTGCCCTGGTTTTGAGAGACTTCCATTGGCGTGCAAGTCAAACACCCACAAAGTAAGAACCGGGTGCATGCTGTGCAAATCCGCGGCTTCAGGATAGCTTCTCTTTTCTCCCACCCCACACCCCTGCACAGATTGCCACCCTGAAGCCCAGAGGCGTTTAGGAGCAATTTTGTGTGTGTGTGTGTAATAGAGGATAATTGGTTTAAAACACTCGGGCGTATGTTTGCATGTGCTTGGAAGTCTACGGAAGGGGACTTAAACAGAAGTTGTCCTTGGAAAGGGAGCTGGAGGACGGGTGGGAGGCAGACTTAGTTTCACATACCTTTGGGGACTTTTTTTTTTTTTTAATCATGTGCATACGTTATCTGTGATAGAAAAAGAAATACTACCATTCCAGAAACCGAGGCACCTCTGTATAGCTTTGACAGCAGTAGTTTATCTAGTTTCAAATTATTTGGAATTGCTCTTGAAACACCTCCTAGCCCCGATCATATCTTTCCTTCCGTTGTTACCTCTCAAAATCCTGTGGGAATCAAGGAAGTCTTTCAAAGACTCTTAAGTCTTGACCGAGTCCATTGGTGGGTTTTATTGTTACCTTGATTCTGAGTTTTCCTTTTGCTGTTTTGAGAGCCTGTGTGGCTTGTCTAATTTTGGAAGAGGCAGCTTTCTGGTAAAAGCAGAGGCAGGAGACACGGTAGGGTTCTACCAGGACTTATTCCAGGAGGGTAGGCCACGGCCAGTAGGCTCTAGGAGGGAGACAGCTTCAGAGTGGATAGGAATTGCTGGCAGAGAAGTTCAGGCATCTTTATAATCTGCTGACCTGGGCTCAAATGGATGCATCTTCAAGGAAGCAAAATTTCAATACTGAAAGTGAATGTAAAGTTAAAACCACAGCTCTGAAACAAAAACTGGCTGAAATCAAGCCATCCACCAATCAAGCTGGTCTTCAACCAGCTACTGATACCTAGAGAGCTGATTTCTCTTAGTTCTCAAATCCGTGAAGGATGGAAAGTGAGTTGTGAATCTGGACTGTAGTGAGATGGTTATTTATGATGAACCATTTATGCCAGTTCTCACTGTTCTTTTTGTTAGAGCATAAATAAACATCAGTTTCATAATCTGCACAGCCATGTGTGAGGCTTCATAACAGGGAATGTGGCTTAGTATCCTGCAGACAGTATAAAGACCAGTGGTGTGTTTTGGAATCCAAGGAGACACTGTGGATTCTGAATTTGTTTGCATTTGTGTGGCAGTAGTTTCCATTAGGGCTGTGGTTTTTCCTTTATTCAGTTACTTCAGTTTTTCCCCTTTTTACAGCATTAATGCATTGAGTCTGCCGAATTCTAGAATAGGATTTTGGTAATTGAAAATACTGTAATTGTTCTGGACTCTCAGTGATTGTTCTTAGGTTGATTTCCAATTAGTAACATTTATATTTTAAAGTTATCCATTTTTTATGCACAAAATGTGTGTTTGTATATTTTTGTAGAATGTACTTCTGCAGTTACAGGGAGTCATTATAATCCAAATTGGTGATCATGTAAAATTCTAGCTTAGATAAACATCATTTTTACTTTTTTGAATAAATACCTGAAATTGATGAGACAGGCTACCTGACACTTTTACATAAGAATGGTTCTGAGTTAATTAATTTTAAGTGGAATGTTTAACCTTGGTATAAATGTCTCCAAACTTCTTAAAGTCTACTCTTCTGAAAAGATCAAGGTTACTAATGATCTAATCAGATCTGAAGTAACCTTTCCTTGACTGTATTGACTGGGCTGTTGTTCATATAACCCTAGCCTTGGATCTTGCAAATGTAAATGCCAGCAAGATGTTGGGTTAATGCTAATGGAACAGTAGGGACATTTAATTGTGATTTTTCATTTTCATCCCATGTCAATATGTGAAAACAGCTTAAAATTTTGAAAATTAATTCATGATATCATTTAAAAAAGTTATTTTGATATTGTGTGCTTTCTATTCACCATGTTTTTAAGTTCTAGAGGCATAGCTGTGGTTTGGAGAGGGAAATGGCAACCCACTCCTGTATCCTTGCTTGGAGAATCCTGTGGACGGAGGAGCCTGGTGGGCTGCTGTCCATGGGGTCACACAGAGTCGGACACGACTGAAGCAACTTAGCGTGCACGCATGCATGCATTGGAGAAGGAAATGGCGACCCACTCCAGTGTTCTTCCCTGGAGAATCCCAGGGACAGAGGAGCCTGGTGGGCTGCCGTCTATGGGGTTGCACAGAGTACGACTGCACCAGCTTAGCAGCAGCAGCAGTGGCACCTGTGGTTAGTTATAGATTCAAAGTTCTGTGTTCTATCTAAGTTAGGTACAGTGTGTGTTTGAGTAAATTTTTCCTGATTGGACTATAAAGGATGTAGAAAATCTTTAAAATCTGTAGTCATGGTTGAAATACTTAGACACGTGCCCCTTTGTGTTCGATGTTGTGAGCGAACAGTATCTTCCAATGGATTTGTTTGTTCAGAAGGATGTAGGTTTTTCCAGGAACCAGTTAGGTTCCTGCTTGACCATGGGGGTGAGATCAATGGCACCAAAGTATTAATAGAACCAATTCTTTGATGTTTTCTGGAAATTGCTCCTGAATTTCCTCTCTTGGGACAGTCCAATGTCTCAAGAAGAAAGCAATCACAAGAAGTTACATGTTTTCAGAACTGAACATAAGTGGTATTAATATTTTTTGTAGAAGAAGCTAGTAATAAATAAACATTAAGTGAACTAGTGTTTGGAGTTAGAGCTTCAAAATGTAAAATAAATTATTTTGGGATTTCTTTCATCAGATGATGTTTAGTAACTGCCTTTTTTTTTTTTTTCCAGATAACATTAAGAAAAGGGAAATATTGAAAAATTGGCCATAACATACATTTTGTTTTCTGGGCAGGGCATGAATATTTGGACCTGGTCTGGTAGCTGAAAGGAGCAGAATAGAAGTTAATTTAAATAACAATGTAGGCTAAAGAACTGTGTGTGACTGACTTGGAAAGGCTGTTTCCCATAGAGTTTTAAAGATACCTATGGTGATTCACTAGTGACTATGGAGTCCCTCCAGCATGGAACTTCATTGCTGCTCTGCAGCCCCTCTGGATGATGCCATGACTCAATGCCAAGGGTCTGCTTACAGGTGTGGGGCTTCTCCTGTCTCTCTTTTTTTCCCATGTCATGACATTGTATATGGAATCTGACAAAAGGCAGTTCTGTGACTGCAGCTTTGCTCTTTAACATCAAACACAGGGCTTGACACACCATAGGCCTTCAATTAATGTTTGATGATCAAATAAATGTTGAGAAGGCTCTAGCATTCAGATTTAGAAATGGCATTAGCCATATGAACAGTACTTTGCACTCCTATCATGTGAAAGGCACTCCCAGGTACATAAGAGTCTTTAAAAAATTTTTTTATTTTTGGCTGCGTTCTCTGGGTCTTCGTTGCTGCGTGAAGGCTTTCTCTAGTGGCAGCCATCAATGGCTACTCTCTAGTTGTGGTGGCTTCCCTTGCGGAGCACAGGCTCTAGAGCAAGGGCCTCATTAGTTGTAGCACGTGGGCTCAGTGTTTGCAGCTCCGGCTCTAGAGTGCAGGCTGGGTAGTTGTGGTGCATGGGCTTTAGTTGCCCCAAGGCATGTGGAATCTTCCTGGACCAGGGATCGAACCCATGTCCCCTGCATTGGCAGGAGGATTCTTAACCAGTGGACCGGCAGGGAAATCCAGTCTTGGTTTTTACTCTCATAATCCAAGTGACTTTGCATTTACATCAGACAGCACTCACAGAGTGCCAGCATTAGAAAATTTTCCAGGCATCGATCTTTGGTATCATTTAATCAGGTGCCTCATATCTAGAGTGGGCCTTAGTGTATAATTAAGAAGGAAAATGTAGATGAAGATACCTAAGAATTTAAGGAGAGGTGCATCAGGAAATACACTTACCAGTTTCTTTACTGCAAAGTGCCACAGAATGGAAACCTGTACCAAAAAGGACAGAGAAATGTCTGAAAAAGTGATCTAATTTATTCTTGTTTATGGTGACCTAATATTCACAGTGTGGATAGACTCTAATTTATTTCATAATTTCCTTGTTAGCAAACATTTGCCTTATTTCTAGTTTTTTGGCACCTACAGACAGTGCTGTGAGTAAATATCCTCATATGTTAAAAAAAGTTCATGATTTAATTGAATAGAGAAGACAAATGCATCTTTAATAATAGCAACTGTGATTTCTTGTACCTCTCTTGGTAGATATTGTATACTTTAAAACAAATTGTGGAGTAGAAATTATTAACTCTTCTTGTTTTATACACTAGGAAACTGAGCTTCAGGAAGGCCGTGCAAGTTATGTTTGGTAAGGGCTGAAACTGGATTAGAACCCCTGTTGGCTTGAGCAGTGGACATAGCCATGATGGTGAAATCAGGAGGCCAGGAATGGAGTCCCCATTTCCCAAGTAACTTTAGCACTGGAACCTCAGAATCTTATTATCTCATGGGCTTCCATTTCTCCACCTGGAAAAGGAGAGGGTTGGAGAAAACTATTCTGAGGGTTTATTCTAGCTGAAATAGTCTGTGATTAAAAAAAAATGAAAAGAGTTTTTTCTTTTTACCCTAAAAGAGAGATGGAGATGATTAGAAATAAAGTGATACAGAAGCATTTTCCCACTCCTGTTTTGACATTCCTGATGTTAGGATAATTTTCCAAATGTTGGGAACTTTCAAGTTTATTTTGTATTGTTTAAGTGATTTATTTTCTCCTGAAAACCTGACTTTAAGGAAATTGTGCTTTTTGCAATTCATGATGATTTAGAGCATCAGGAATTTATTAGTTCCAAGGGGAAATAACCAGACAACTCAGTGGATCTGGGCTGGTAACTCAACACTCACCAAAGGCAGGGGATTTGATTGGGAGTGACGTGGGACACTTCAATTGGGTGGAGAGCAGTGGGGTAACTGTTTAAGCTCTGTGGGTCCTTTAGGTTTTCTCTTGATTCTCCTCCTCCTGCCCCCCACTCCATTTCCTCCTTCCTTTCCCCTATCCTCTTTCCTCTTCGCCCTCCTTCTCCCCTCCATCCCTCCTACCTCCTTCTTCTTTCTTAAATTTGAGTGATCAGTAATATGCTGTAGACTGTGTCTCAGAAAACAAAGAACAAAACCAAAAAGCCCTGATTTATAGCATTCACCCGATTCTGCAGTGAAAATGCAACTTTTGGTGATGAGTTCCAGTGTGTGTTTGGAGGGTCTAGGGTTTCCCACATTAAGCAAGCAGCGCTCTGACGTCAGCAGGGTGTCCTGCTATTCAACTCAATTCCGAAGCTATCTACCCTGAGATAGCCTGAGATTCCACAGGTTAAGGGCTTAGTTCCACGAGTCTGCCCCCCACTGCCCTGCCCATTTTCAGATGCAGATCATGAACCCAATTTATCACATGTGCTTTTGACCTGCTGGCTATAGATTAGAGGTTTTAGTGACCCCTTCCTGGGTTTGAGTAATTTGCTAGAGGAGCTCATAGAAATCAGAGAAGCATTTTACTTACTAGATTACCAGTTTATTGTAAAAGAATATAACCCAACAACAGCCAGATGGAAGAGATACATAGGGCAAAGTCTGCGGAAGAGGCTCAGAGCTTCCACATTTTCTCAGAGGATGCAGCTCTGCCTGTGTCTCCCCAGGAAAGCTGCATCTCCATCCTGGAAGCTCTGCTAAGTCCCCTCCTTTTGGGTTTTTATAGAGGCCTCATTATTCCACAGACTGAGGAGCCTGGTGGGCTACAGTCCATGGGATCACAAAGAGTCAGATACGACTGAGCTACTAACACACACACATTACAGAGGCATGACTGATTAAATCCTTAGCCATTGGCGATGGATTCAACTTCCAGTCCCTGTTTCCTCCCCTGAGGTCGAGGGAGTGGGGTGGATGGGGACTTTCAGTCCCAACCTTCTAAGCAGGTGGTTGGTTCCACTGGCTGCTGACCTCCCTTCCTTAGGAGCTTTTCAGAAGCCACCTTAATAACATAACAAGACACCTTTACCACTCTCAGGGGTTTTAGGAGCTCTGTGCCGGGAACAGGGGCTTCCCAGGTGGCAGAGTGGTAAAGAATCCACCTGGCAAAGCAGGAGACTCAGGAGCTGCAGTAGACGCAGCTTCTATCCTGGGTTGGAAAGCTCCCCTGGAGGAGGAAATGGCAATCCACTCCAGTAATCCTGCCTGGAAAATTCCATGGACAGAGGAGTCTGGCAGACTGCAGTCCATGGGGTCACGAAGAGTTGGATATGACTGAGTGACAGAGCACCCACGCACGTGCCAGGAACAGGTTGAAGACCAAATATATATTTCTTTTCTTTTAACATAAGCCCCCATTTTATTTATTTTCAGAGGCAGGTGGGATCATAGTTCCCCAAACAGGGATTGAGCCCATACCCCCTGAACTGCAGATGAGGTGTCTTAACCACTGGACCACCAGAGAAGTCCCTATATTTCTTAGTATAAGTCATAGTATCATAAAATACTTTCACTGTGGCTTATTTCAAGCTGCTGGTGCAAGGTGAGCGTGGAGTTGGGAAGAAATGTACAGAGTTGGCTTCCTTGAAAGCTGATATTAGCTAGTTCCAGCACACCACTTACATACTGAATTTTTTTCGTTGGACCAATAAAATCTATCCAAAACATATTTGGCACTTAACAGATATTAGGCACACAGCATGGGTAAATAAGAACTAGTTTTTGCTTTCCAGAATCTCATAGTTTAGTAGGCTATTTAAATGAACTTTCAGTAGAGAAAGGACTCTTGTACTGAGAATGGTAGATCAGGTCTCTTTTTCCACTGGGGACAAAATAAATACCAAGTAGATCCTGAAATATCTGGATTAGAAGTGAGAGAACCGGATGGACTTGAGATTGTTATACTGAGTGAAGTAAGTCAGACAGAGAAAGACAGATATCAAATGCTATTGCTTATATGTGGAATCTAAAAAAATGGTGCAAATGAACTTATTTACAAAACAAATGGAGTCACAGATGTAGAAAACAACTCATGGTAACCAAGGGGGAAAGGATAGGGTGGGGGAGGATAAATTGAAAGATTGATATTGACATATACACACACTATTATCTATTATATATACTGCTGCTGCTGCTGCTGAGTCACTTCAGTTGTGTCCGACTCTGTGCGACCCCATAGACGGCAGCCCACCAGGATGCCCTGTCCCTGGGATTCTCCAGGCAAGAACACTGGAGTGGGTTGCCATTTCCTTCTCCAATGCATGAAAGTGAAAAGTGAAAGTGAAGTCGCTCAGTCGTGTCCTACTCTTAGCAACCCCATGGACTGCAGCCCACCAGGCTCCTCCGTCCATGGGATTTTGCAGGCAAGAGTACTAGAGTGGGGTGCCATTGCCTTCTCCATTAAATATACACACACTATTATTTATTAAAGTAGATAGCTAATGGGAATCTACTGTAGATACACCCGTCATTTAAAAGTGGATATTTAATTGTATTTCCAAATACATGGGGTTTTTCAAAGTATCTTTGTATGTAATTTCCAAATATATGGGTTTTTAAAAAAGTATCTGTGGTATTAATTTCCCATTTAAATACTTTCTTCTTTACAATCACCCTGTTTTTTTCATTCTTCTAACATTATTTAGGCGTTCAATGGCTAAGTCAAAGGTCTCTCTTGGTAAGTGTCACATTGCACTTGAAAATATATGGGTTATTTTCAAATATCTTTTGATCCTGATGTCTAACATAATTCTGCAGTGATAAGAGAACAGACTGTATGATTCAGTACCTTTAGTCATGAAATTTTTACACCTTGATTTATGTCCCTGGATTTGTTCCTCTGTTTCCTAGTTTGTAATGTATGGGAACTTGAATAGAATTTGTATTGAACTGTTGTATGAAAAAAAAAAAAAGAACCTACTGTAGTATATGTAGCACAGGGAACTCCAGTCAATACTCTGTAATGTCTTAAATGGGAAAAGAACCTAAAAAGAGGGGATATATGTATACATATAACTGATTCACTTTGCTATACAGCAGAAACTAACAGAATGTTGTAAATCAAGTATACCCTAATAAAAATTAATTAAAAAAAAGAAATGAGAGAACTGAGGCCTGTAACTGGATTATTAGATGTTAGAAGGGTGTAACTGAGATTTTTAAGATTCTGTTGCTTTGGAGGTCAAGCGAAGCATAATAGGTTTTTTTTTCTCTTGTGTATGTATTGGTGTGTGGAAGTTTATTAGTCATCTTTATTGAGGTATAATTTATATATATATGATAAAATTCACCAAATTTAAGTGTACAGTTCTCCCACTCTTACAAACATTTTACCTCATCATGACAGACTATTTATTATCCTAAGAAGTTCACTTCTGTTCTTTCCCGGTTAAACTCCCTCCAACCTTCCAGGCAAGCACTGGTTTGATTTCTTTTACCATAGATTTGCTTTACCTGCATGTTTTTCTGGATTCTTTCCCTTAGCATAATGTTTTCAATATTTATCCAGGCACCTGTAGGTATTAGTAGATTATTCCTTTTTGTTGCTGAGTAATATTTCATAGTGTTAGTCACTCAGTGGTGTCTGACTCTTTCCCTGCCAGTCTGCTTTGTCCAAGGGATTCTCGAGGCAAGAATACTGAGGTGGGTTGTCATGTTCTTCTGCAGGGGGTCTTCCTGACCTTGGGATCAAACCTGGGTCTCCCCCATTGTGGGCAGACTCTTTACTGTCTGAGCCACCTGGGCTTCTCAGGTGGCACTAGCGGCAAAGAACTACCCTGCCAATGCAGGAGACACAGAGATGCAGGTTCGATCCCTGGGTTGGGGCGATCCCCTGGAGGAGGGCATGGCGACCCACGCCAGTATGCTTGCCTAGAGAATCACCTGGACAGAGGAGCCTGGTTGCCTATGGTCTATGGTGTCTCAAGGAGTTGGAGAGAACCTAAGTGATTTAGCACATAGCACAATATTTCATTGTACAAATATACCATAGATTGTTCATCTATTTGCCAGACACTTGAATTGTTTTCAGCTTTGGCTATTATGAGTAAACTGGCTATTATGAATATAGAAGTTTTAGGATAGGTCGTTTGGTTGACACAGATATTCCCCCAACCACACCTATGTTGTGTGTATAGGAGTTTAAATATCAGGAGTAGCGTTGGAGAATCAAAAGATAGTATATGCTTAACTGTACCAGTAAAAGGCATCTCTAGAGAATGAATTATCTCAGATCAAAATGGGGGGGAGGATATTTCATTCCAATCCCAAAGAAAGGTAATGCCAAAGAATGCTCAAACTACCACATAATTACACTCATCTCACATGCTAGTAAAGTAATGTTCAAAATTCTCGAAGCCAGGCTTCTATAGTACGTGAACCGTGAACTTCCAGATGTTCAAGCTGGTTTTAGAAAAGTCAGAGGAACCAGAGATCAAATTGCCAACATCCGTTGGATCATCAAAAAAGCAAGAGAGTTCCATAAAAACATCTACTTCTGCTTTATTGACTATGCCAAAGCCTTTGACTGTGTGGAATACTACAAACTGTGGGAAATTCTTCAAGACATGGGAATACCAGACCACCTGACCTGTCTCTTGAGTAATCTGTCTGCAGGTCAGGAAGCAACAGTTAGAACTGGACATGGAACAACAGACTGGCTCCAAATCGGGAAAGGAGTAGCTCAGGATTGTATATTGTCACCCTGCTTATTTAACTTATATGCAGAGTACATCATGAGAAATGGTGGACTGGATGAAGCACAAGCTGGAATCAAGAGTTCCAGGAGAAATATCAATCACCTCAGGTATGCAGATGACACCACCCTTATGGCAGAAAGTGAAGAAGAACTAAAGAGCGTCTTAATGAAAGTGAAAGAGGAGAGTAAAGAAGTTGGCTTAAAACTCAACATTCAGAAAACTAAGATCATAGCATCTGGTCCCATCACTTCATTGCAAATAGATGGGGAAACAGTGGAAACAGTGAGAGACTTTATTTTTTGGGGCTCCAAAATCACTATAGATGGTGACTGCAGCCATGAAATTAAAAGACGGTTGCTCCTTGGAAGAAAAGTTATGACCAACCTAGACAGCATATTAAAAAGGAGAGACATTAATTTGTCAACAAAGGTCTGTCTAGTCAAAGCTATGGTTTTTCTAGTAGTCATGCATGGATGTGAGAGTTGAACTATAAAGAAAGCTGAGCACCGAAGAATTGATGCTTTTGAACTGCGGTGTTGGAGAAGACTCTTGAGAGTCCTTTGGACGGCAAGGAGATCCAACTGGTCCATCCTAAAGGAAATGAATATTCATTGGAAGGACTGATGTTGAAACTGAAACTCCAATACTTCGGCCACCTGATGTGAGGAACTGACTCATTTGGAAAGCCCCTGGTGCCCGGAAAGATTGAAGGAGGGAGGAAAAGGGGACGACAGAGGATAAGATGGCTGGATGGCATCACCAACTGAATGGACTTGAGTTTGAGTAAAGTCCGGGAGTTGGTTATGGACAGGGAGGCCTGGTGTGCTGCAGTCCATGGGGTCGCAAAGAGTCGGACATGACAGAGCGACTGAACTGAACTGAACTGAAAATTACAGGCTTGGAGGATCGTCTTGGACCAGGGATCTAACCTACGTCTCCTGAATTAACATTTACCATTGAGCCACAAGGGAATCCTGTATCTTTATAATTTCTGTGCATTTTTCTCATATCTTTATAGCTCCTGTGATAGTCTGCCCTCTGCTGAAGGCATATCTTTGAACATATCTTTCAAGAGGAAATGAAGTGGTATGGAAAGAGTAAGCTTGGGACTTTAGAATAACCTACTGGTTTTCTGAGTCTGTTGCCAATTAATTACCATTCAATTACTCTATTAGGTAAATCACCTAACTGTGTCTCTTTTCTCTTTTCTTGAGGAACTAGTAACATCCACCTTGCAGGATTGTTCTAAGTGTTTCAGGAAATATACATGAGACATTGATACAGTGGGTGGTCAGTAAATAGGAGCTGTTAGGCTGGGAAATCAGAAGGTACCAACTTTGAGGTAATTACATTTTGGGATAAAATTTATGTACAAAAATAAGACATAGATGGAAAGTTTGTTTACCTACTATGTACATATTTGCTCTACAATTTTTTTTTTTTTTATTTTACTACTAGCAGAGTGTCAGTCCTTAAAATCTTTGATTAGGTAAGTGCATTGTTGTTGTTTAGTCACTAAGTCCTGTCTGACTGTTCTGCACCCCATGGACTGTAGCCCCCAGTCTCCTCTGTCCATGGAATTCTCCAGGCAAGAATATTGGAGTGGGTTGCCATTTCCTTCTCCAGGGAATCTTCCCAACCCCAGGGATAGAACCTGCATCTCCTGCATTGCAAGTGGGTTCTTTACTGCTTAACCATCAGGGAAGCCCCAAGTAAATGCATGCTGCTAAGTCTGCTGCTAAGTCGCTTCAGTTGTGTCCGACTCTGTGCGACCCCATAGATGGCAGCCCACCAGGCTCCCCCATCCCTGGGATTCTCCAGGCAAGAACACTGGAGTGGGTTGCCATTTCCTTCTCCAATGCATGAAAGTGAAAAGTGAAAGTGAAGTCACTTAGTCATGTCCGACTCTTAGTGACCCCATGGACTGTAGCCCACCAGGCTCCTCCATCTATGGGATTTTCCAGGCAAGGGTACTGGAGTGGGGTGCCATTGCCTTCTCCAAGTAAATGCATAGATGAGTAAATAAAGAAGAAAGTGTGTTTTCCACAGTCTGTTTCAGTCTCCCTCAATGTTTAGGTATCCAGGATAAAGTTTTATTTTCCAAGCTTCAAGTTTATTCAGTTATCTCTTCTCTTTTGGCAGAGGTGTGTTTAAGTGTATGGGGGTGCAAGATATTCAGAAATTATCATAAGAACAAAGATTGCAGCAATGTAATTGCTTACATTTGTAGACAACTATTTATATTCCTTAAAGAACTTGCATGTTATTTCAAACATTTGTTCCTCAGAACAACCACATCAGGCAATTGGAGTAAATAGTCTAAATTTGGTGAAAAGAAAAGCAAGGTTCAGAGGTAGACTTGTTCATGGTCTTTATGAAGCTAATAAGTGGCAAAGTTGAGGGAGGGAATTGGGCAGTGAACAGGAAACCCTGTGTATGGATGGTGGGAGCACAGTCTGGGGCAGCTGTTCTGGAAAGCACTCGGGCATTATTTAAGCAAATTAACTAGGTAGTTGCTCTGTGACCCAGAAATTCCTTTCTACAGTCAGACATTGGAATGTGTCCTCCAGGTCTCCCAGAGAATGTGAGCAAGGTTACTCACTGCTGTATTATTGGTAAGACTGCTGGTGGTGGGGAGGTAACTGGGGGAACTTGGCTGGGAGGGATGGACTGATGGGTGCGCATCATGGAGTTGTCTGCAACCATTAGCAGCAACTGCTTAGGTAAACAGCAGCACCATGAATGGATATGAAGACTAGACTATCGTGCTTGCTAAAATGTAAGAGGGGGAGGTATATTTATCATTCATATGAATTAAAAATTTATAATGGGCTTCCCTGATGACTCAGATAGTAAAGAATCTGCCTGCAATACGGGAGACCCAGGTTTAATCTCTAGGTCGGGAAGATCCCCTGGAGAAGGGAATGGCTATTCACTCCAGTATTCTTGCCTGGAGAATTCCATGGACAGAGGAGCCTGGTGTGCTACAGTATATGGGGTTGCAGAGAGTCAGACATGACTGAGCGCCTCACATACAAGGTGAAAACACACAAGCACAGCACGGTACACTTCTTGTACGAACACTTACCTAAAGGACTCACTAAGCATGTTGGAATGGTTGCCTGTGGGGCCCCGTGCATGCGACTGGGCTAAGGAGATAAAGAGAAACAAATAAGGAAAGAAAATAACGATAGTGTGCTCAGTGAGTATGGCTAATTCAGCCCTCTGAATGGTGAAGTTAAAAATAATACTTTACTTAATGTCAGATTGATTATATTCTTTGCAGGCAAAGTTGGAGAAGCTCTTTAGAGTCAGCAAAAACAAGACTGCAAGCTGACTGTGGCTCAGATCATGAACTCCTTATTCCCAAATTCAGACTTAAATTGAAGAAAGTAGGGAAAACCAGTAGACCATTCAGGTATGACCTTAATCAAATCCCTTACGATTATGCAGTGGGACTGAGAAATAGATTCAAGGGATTAGATCTGATAGACAGAGTGCCTGATGAACTATAGATGGAGGTTCTTGACATTGTACAGGAGGCAGTGATCAAGACCATGCCCAAGAAAAAGAAATGCAGAAAGGCAAAGTGGTTGTCTGAGGAGGCCTTACAAATAGCTGTGAAAAGAAGAGAAGCAAAAGGCAAAGGAGAAAAGAAAAGATACCCATTTGAATGCAGAGTTCCACAGAATAGCAAAGAGAGATAAGAAAGTATTCCTTAGTGATCAATGCAAAGAAATAGAGGAAAACAATAGAATGGGAAAGACTAGAGATCTCTTCAAGAAAATTAGAGATACCAAGGGAACGTTTCATGCAAAGATGGGCTCAATAAAGGACAGAAATGGTATGGACCTAAAAGAAGCAGAAGATATTAAAAAGAGATGGCAGAATATACAGAAGAACTATATAAAAAAGATCTTCGTGACCCAGATAATCACGATGGTATGATCACTCACCTAGAGCCAGATATCTTGGAATATGAAGTCAAGAGGGCCTTAGGAAGCATCACTACAAACAAAGCTAGTGGAGGTGATGGAATTCCAGTTGAGCTATTTCAAATCCTGAAAGATGATGCTGTGAAAGTGCTGCATTCAATATGCCAGCAAATATGAAAAACTCAGCAGTGGCCACAGGACTGAAAAAGGTAAGTTTTCATTCCAATCCCAAAGAAAGGCAATGCCAACGAATGCTCAAACTACCACACAATTGCACTCATCTCACACACTAGTAAAGTAATGCTCAAAATTCTCCAAGCCAGGCTTTAGCAATACGTGAACTGTGAACTTCTAGATATTCAAGCGGGTTTTAGAAAAGGCAGAAGAACGAGAGATCAAATTGCTAACATCCATTGGATCATTGAAAAAGCAAGAGAGTTCCAGAAAAACATGTGCTTTATTGACTTTGCCAAAGCCTTTGACTGTGTGGAATACTACAAACTGTGGGAAATTCTGAAAGAGATGGGAATACCAGACCACCTGACCTGCCTCTTGAGAAATCTGTCAGCAGGTCAGGAAGCAACAGTTAGAACTGGACATGGAACAATAAACTGGTTCCAAATAGGAAAAGGAGTTTGTTAAGGCTGTATATTGTCACCCTGCTTATTTAACTTCTATGCAGAGTACATCATGAGAAACACTGGGCTGGATGAAGCACACATTGGAATCAAGATTGCCGGGAGAAATATCAGTCACCTCAGGTGTGCAGATGACACCACCCTTATGGCAGAAAATGAAGAAGAACTAAAGAGCCTCTTAATGAAAATGAAAGAGGAGAGTGAAAAAGTTGGCTTAAAACTGAACATTCAGAAAACTAAGATCATGGCATCTGGTCCCATCACTTCATGGCAAACAGACCAGAAAACAATAGAAACAGTGAGAGACTTCATTTTTTTGGGCTCCAAAATCACTGCAGCCATGAAATTAAAAGACGCTTACTCCTTGGAAGAAATGTTATGACCAAGACAGCATATTAAATGCAGAGACATTAATTTGCCAACCAAGGTCAGTCTAGTCAATGCTATGGTTTTTCCAGTGGTCATGTATGGATGTGAGAATTGGACTGTAAAGAAAGCTGAGTGCCGAAGAATTGATGCTTTTGAACTGTGGTGTTGGAGAAGACTCTTGAGAGTCCCTTGGACAGAAAGGAGATCCAACCAGTCAATCCTAAAGGAAATCAGTCCTGAATAATTCATTCAAAGGACTGGTGTTGAAACTGAAACTCTAATACTTTGGCCACTTGATGTGAAGAACTGACTCATTTGGAAAGCCCCTGATGCTGGGAAAGATTGAAGGAGGGAGGAGAAGGGAATGACAGAGGATGAGATTGTTGGATGGCATCACTGACTGAATGGACTTGAGTTTGAGTAAACTCCAGGAATTGGTCATGGACAGGGATGCCTGGCATGCTGCAGTCCATGTGGTCACAAAGAGTTGGACAAGATTGAGCTACTAAACTGAACGAATATAGTTTGAATACCTTTTATATGATGAACTCTGTTACTACTAGGCTTAACTAAAGAGACCTCATTATCATTATATATAGGGCAAATATTCCATGTAAAATAAACTTTGAATTGTTTTCTAAAGTTTCAGATGTACTTTTGCACAGAGAACAGCATCTTTTTCTTTTTAAACATTTATAATACCATATGGTTGAGTTGATGTAATTTAAAAATTAACTTCCTTGTTTATTTTATGTTTTGGATAATTGAGACTAATGTATCATATGGTACTGTCAGTTTTTTACAAAATTCACATGTAATTTTAGTACTAAATGTTTAATTATAAAATGATACTCAAGCTGTCCTTATCATTCTTCATGGGTTCAGAAGGTGTGCAGTATCCTATTATATCTAGAAATAGTTGTCTGTATGTGTATTATTATCCTCAAAGAATCTAAATGTGTAGTTTTGTTTTATTTTGCAGATATATCCTGGAATCTGCCTGCAGTGCAGGAGACCCAGGTTTAATCCCTGGGTCAGAAAAATCCCCTGGAGAATGGAATGGTTACCCACTCCAGTATTCTTGCCTGGACAATCCCATGGACAGAGGAGCCTGATGGGCTATGATCCATGGGGTCCCAAAGAGTCAGACATGACTGAGCGATTAACACTTTCACTTTTAAAAAAAAAATGGTAATATTTGTTTTCCAAATTTAATTTGAAGTATAGATCACTTTTCCGGCTTAAAACCATGCATATTTATTATCGTGCCACTCTGGAGGTCTGGGACTTTCTTGGTAGCTCAGCTGGTAAAGCAGGAGACCCCAGTTCAATTCCTGGGTCGGGAAGATTTGCTGGAGAACAGATAGGCTACCCACTCCAGTATTCCTGGGCTTCTTTGGTGGCTCAGCTGGTAAAGAATCTGCCTGCAGTGTGAGGGACCTAGGTCCTTCTTTTGTCTTTTGTCTTGTATGTATTGTACATTTTCATAACAACAACTATCCTTCCTGTTGAACAAAGTCATAATAGTTAAATATTCAACTCAAAATGATCAACCTTTGAAAGTGTTTATACATTACTGTTGTGGAGGTGTCATATTCAAGCAGACTGCTGGGGATGAGAAAGTTACCCAGTGATTTTAATAATAGGTGTAGAAGCTGGAGAGAAATTCATTACACCATCAGTATCCCAGTGTCTACCTGTTTGTAAGAGATGTTCAGAGGAGAATTTCAGGTTTACCTGTGGTGTGCAGATGAAGCCTAACTCCTTTGAAAGAGTTTGATCTGCAGTACCATGCAGCAAAATGTTGACAATAAATAAATGGTTTTATTTTATTTTTTCTTAACAGACTATAAGTCAGCTTCAATATAAATCATTTATTTATTTAACCACACTGGCTCTTAGTTGTGGCATGTGATCTAGTTCCCAGCGATGGAACCAGGGCTCCCTACATTGGGAGCTCAGGGTCTTAGCCACTAGATCACCAGGAAAGTCCAACAAATGATTTTAATGTTGTGTTTTATCTCAACAACTCGAAATATAAAGAAAAGGGAATCATTTCTACTTAGTGGAAGGGATGTAAACTTAGAGTCAGAAGATACGTGAGAATATAAGTGTGATTCTGAATTTATCTGCAGTTCAGTTTCCTCATCTACAAAATGAGGGTAATGATAATGCCTGCTTTATGCATCTCGGAGTTGTAAGGATCAAATTGTGTGATAAGGTAATTTATTCAACTTGTTTAGTGCTGTATAAATACATATATTTATATGTTGTTTTTTATCATTTTTATTTATTTATTTACAGTTTTTACTGTATTGGATCTTCATTGCTGCATAGGGGCTTTGTCTGGTTACAGCACACAGGGGTTACTCTTTTCCAGTTAATGTATTTGGCTGAGGTGGTTCTTAGTTGTAGCAGGCATGATCTTCTGTTGGGGTGTAGGGACTCTCTAGTTGTGGCCCATAGACTTAGTTGCTCCGAGGCATGTGGGATCTTAGTTCCCTGACCTGGGAGAACCCATGTGCCCCAGATTGCAGGATGGATTTTTAACCACTGAACCACCAGGGAAGTCCTTACATATTGTATTTTAAAGGTACTCTTCTTTTTTAGTGTGGTAGCTTTTCCATGGAACTAATTTAGCATCTTGCTAAATACAGGTAGTAGCAAATGATATCTCAGTGGTGATCCAATATTTCGAAGTTGATTTCTTGAGATTTGAGGGTTTTAGCATCTCTTTAAGGTTTTGATAACTTTTAATCTTATTAAAGCATTAGGAGTGCCAGGAAACTGTGCTACTTTAGTTTTCTGGGTCTAGGAGAACAGGTGTATAAACAGTAATTAAAATCTTGTGGTCCATGTTGCATTTTGCAAAGTCTGGTTGGATTTCAAAGCTGTTGCTGCTGCTGCTGCTAAGTTGCTTCAGTCATGTCCAACTCTGTGCGACCCCATAGACAGAAGCCCATCAGGCTCCTCTGTCCCTGGGATTCTCCAGGTAAGAATACTGGAGTGGGTTGCCATTTCCTTTTCCAATGCATGCATGCATGCTAAGTCACTTCAGTTGTGTCCGACTCTGTGCAGCCCTATGGACAGCAGCCCCCAGGCTCCTCTGTCCACAAGATTCTCTAGGCAAGAATACTAGAGTGGGTTGCCATTTCCTTCTCCAAAGCTGTTACCAGGTTTGAAATGGCATGGCTTAGACTGTGTGGATGTCTACTTAAGTCTCCATTGAATCTCTCAATATGTGGAACTGATCAATCTGGAATTCTCCAGGTGTTTGAAAAATCAGTGTAATGAATTGCTCCCTGAGTTGGAAAATTTCAATTCAGTCTGTTATTCAGAATATACATGAGTTTGGTCAAATCATTACACTTTTACTCAGAGTATCCCCCTAACCTGTAAGATTTCTACCTGCTTAAAAATTGTCTATGCTCCCAAACTGAGGTGAGGTATTTTCCAGAACCTTCCAGTGAGCTAAGTCTAAGCTCAGAAATTGATGAAGACTCTGAAGGGATGAGTAAATACCTAATACACATTTACATGGAATCCTGAAGAAGCCTTTTATCTATTTGTAATCATTGCTTTAAATTAGAAATCTGAGTCACTAATGAGACTTTTCTTCTCCTCTCATTTAGTGAGGTAGAAGTGCTTGCAATTCTGCCTCCTACGTGACTCTTAAATCTAATTCTCTCTTCAGCTCTGTGCCACTGCTTTGGTTCTGGCTCTCATCATCTTTGACCTAAGCCATTTCAACCAAGCCACAGTTGCCTAAATTGTCTGCTTTCTTCTACACTGTCTTTTAATGGACAGCTGGCTTCCTTACTTATTTTTGCAAAACACAAATATGATGTCTTTCTCCTGTTTAAAAACCCTTTATCATATCCATCATAAATAAAGTCCACAATCTTAGGGTTGCAGAAAAGGTCTTTTATCATCATGTCCCAGTGCAACTTACCGTTTTTATCCTTCATCTTTTTTTCCCTGAAACATCTGACTTTGTGACCATTCTTATTCTTTTTTCTCCAACCTTTCCCCAAATGAACTCTGCCTTTGCATTTGTCCATATCTTTGTGCAAGTTTTCTTTCTGCTAGTTTGTGCCATTCTCATTTTTTACTTCCTGGAAAAACCCTACAAATCCTTCAATACCTTGCTCAAATGTTGCCTTTTCAGGCACACTTCCTAGCCTTCTGCAGATAGTGACACTGTCTTCTGCAGTGTTATAGCATTTCGTGTATGTTTAGCAGTCATGGCATTTATCACGTTTTATTGGAACTGTTTATTCTGTCTTCTCTAACTAGCTGAACAGTGGGCACCTAGAGGGCTTATTTACCGTTTCCCCCTCCATTTTTGTGTCTGCCTTCCCCTGTCTAGGATCTAGCATATCTGATGCTCTGTTTATTCCTATTGAACAAAGGGAAATTTGTCAGTTGGACCATATTTGCTAATGTGATTTCCTCTAAGATAGTGTTGAGGTTACTTTGACATTCAAAAACCTTCAAAAGATAATCATATGTAAGTCAGATATAGGTATATGATAAGATTTTAGAAATACGTCAGCAGTCTGGCAAGAGTATGTATATATGATAATATCTAATAATATTTTTGTCCTTTGGAAGGTTTGACCTCACACCCATTTCCTGCTAAATAGCATAGTGTAGTATTTAGATTTTATAGTAACTATGTGCTTTGGGCGAGTGAAATTAACTTCTCAGAGAGCCTCATCTTTTAATGGAGATACATAGATCCTCCATGGAAAGCACATAACATAATGCCTGGCACCTAACAATAATATTGAGTTTATTGTGTGTGTGTGTAATATCTGTGATAATATATGTTAATAATATGCATTTCTACAGTTCATTATCCTAGTAAGGAAGGGACTGTTCTCATAAATTTTCATTTGTGAAAGAACATAACATTCTTTTGCATAAGCTTCCTCCTCTTCTGTCTTCCTTTTACCATAAAATGGTGGGAATTTGTCCAAATTTTTTCTTTAAAGTGATTTTTGAAAACATGGATTATTGACATAATCTGTTGATGATAAAATAAAGCTAACCTCTGTCCTTCTTGCTTATGATAGGTAGCAGTCTGTGAAGGCTTTAGAGATCTCATGTATAAAGCAAAAAATACCATTGTCTGCTTCTTATAACCCCTAATCCAATGCTATACTCTTTGGATTGGTTTGTAAAATTTATAACTAATATAACAAATGAAATCATAATTGAAGTCAGAAGAAAGATTAGGAGAAAATATTTACAGTATTATGACAAGATATTATATCCCTGGTCTGCAAAGAGCTCTTAGACATTGTGAAGAAAAGGACAAAAGACCAAAAGGAAAAATGGTCAACCATGTGAACAGAAGATGAAACACAGCTGGCCAGTGAACATGTGAAAGATGTTGTGTTTATCTCCTGAAGGAGATTAAATGACTAATTTCTATTTGATAGCATTTTATCTATTAGATTGGCAAAAGAAAAAAAAATCCTTTTTCAAGTGTTGAGGATATGGTCTCCTCTAAATGTTGTTGATTTGAGTGTCAACTATACAACTTTTTGGGGGTGGGGAGCAGCTTAAGCACAATATTAAAATAGAACAAAAACATACTTTACTTTTTGCTTACTTACTTACTCTTTGTTCCAGCAACCCAGTTTTGGGAATCTTTGCTATAGAAATTAAAACCTTAGTATATAAGGACATATTTACAGGGGTATGTATTATAACAATGTTTGTAAAGCAGAAACACTGGAAATTTACTGTAACAGGACTGGTTGAATGTATTATGGATTTCTGTTATGTGGAATAAAACTATGATAATTTAATAATGAGTTAGAGCTACACATAGTGAACTGGAAGGATGTACATTTTTTCTTTAAGAGTATAGTGCAATCCAATTTTGTAAACAGAAAGAAAAAGAATAGTCCTATTTGTTGGAGCATAGGTTGTTGATGGATTTGGTTACCTCTGGGATGGAGTTATGAGGGGAGAGGGGAATCATTTGATTTTCTTTTTGCTTGATAAAATGAACATGTATTTTGTAAGAAAAAATTCAATACATAAAATTAAGGAGGGAAGATTTTAAGTTAAAGGAAAAGCAGGAAGTTTTATTCCCTTGGACAGCTTACATACATTTTTATACAAACATTTATTGTACTTACAAATGTTTCTTATTCACATAGTCACAGAATTCCACTCTCTGAAATATCTTGGTATCTGTACTTGTGGAAATGTTCTCAGGTCTAATTAAGGTTTGTTTTTTGTTCCTGTGCACAGACCTACTGTATAAGACATTATACTTAACACTGAGCTGGAGTTATATATAATTTTTGCTTGGATTTTGATAGCATATACATGTTTTTCGAGGGTGGAGTTAAGAATGCTTATTTTCCTCTCTGTTTTATGCCCCAAATTGAGGTGACTTTAGCCTCATCCTTTTTATTTCTAGGTAAACAATGTCCTTGCCTCATAGACTCCTCCAATTTTTATTATTGCTTTTGATTAAGTTTTTTAAAACAACTTTTTTATTATAAAAGCAAATATTGTTCATTCCTGAAAAAATCATAAACATAGTCAAGTAAATACCAACAAACTCCAACTCCCTTTGTTCCAAAACAAAAAATCTCACTCATTTGATGTTGGTCTCTCAACTGCTTTGTAACTTTTTTTAGACTATTCACTGCAAATATTATCTGTAAAACAGTAATAAAGATCTAGGGTTTTACGTGTCAGATTGTGTTGTAAGGAATAATGATGCTACTTGAAAATGGTTTTTTCTTTTGGATGATCAATTGCTCACAGGTGTGGAAGGACAGCACAGAGAGGTGTATGAAAGTGAAAGAAATGTATCATATTTACGAGTCCTAGGAGAGTGGGGCATGGTGGGACATGCAGAGGGATGAATGGAAGGAGTTTTAAGAGGTCAGGATGGATTATGCAAGCCAGAGGCATGCGGGGATTTCACGGGTGTGTTTGAAAGTCACTGGGTCACAGTTAAGGTTGACAAGAGGGGAACTTGTTGTGGCAGAGACCAGCCTTATCACACTGGTGTGCCTGGCACCTGGGTGGGTTATTTATGCCCTATTTGTTAGAATTGTAAGGTGTCAGGAAAATATGAAGTATGAGAAATCTGCAGAATACAGGCTATCTGAATTTCTATCCCTAGGGTTCATTGACTTGTATCTTAGCTCTCTTATCTGGAAAATAGGCGTAATTAGTAGTACTGTAGAGTTGTTCTAAGCATTAAATCATAAAGCTCCATGCTTGGTTCATAGTTCTTTTTATTGCTATGTTTGTTTCATGTGTATTTACTGATGCTGAAGCTCCAATACTCTGCCACAAGACTCATTGGAAAAGACCCTGATGTTGGGAAGGATTGAAGGCAGGAGAAGGGGGAGACAGAGGATGAGATGGTTGAATGGTATCATTGACTCAATGGCCATAACTTTGAGCAGATTCTGGGAGATAGTGAAGAACAGGGAAGACCGGCATGCTGCAGTCCATGGTGTCAGAATTGGACACAACTTAGCGACTGAAGAACAATAACCGTATTTATTACTGTGTTTATTACAGAAATAATACATGTTCATTATAGAGGCGTCAGTCACTATGTTTCTGAACTTTTTTTTATAACATGGCACAGGGGTCAAAGGACCAGGCTGCTTCCAAACGCAGGTGGCACTGTGCAGCTGTGGCTCTTCTAGGCTCTTTTTCATTGCCTTAAAGACTGAGGGCTCATAACTGTTCATCTCCAGGACCTATGGAGCCTTATAATGTTGCCCAAAGTTAAACATGCACAAAGGATATAGGGATTTTTATGTCCCTTTTCTCTTTTGAGTAGAGCCACATCTTCCTTCAGATGATCCATTATACCAGTTTATGGGCTTCCCCAGTGGCTCAGTGGTAAAGAACCTGCCTGCAACACCAGAGCTGCAGGAAACGCAGGTTTGACCCATGGGTTAGGAGGATTCCTTCAAAGAGGGCAAGGCACCCCACTCCAGTATTCTTGCCTGGAGAATACCATGGACAAAGGAGCCTGGTGGGCTACAGTCCATAGGGTTGCAAACAACTGGACATGACCGAAGTGACTTAGCACACACCAGTTTATATCTCATGAAGGTATTCAAGAGGGCCTACTTCCTGACCTTCCCACATGACAGTATTACTACTTTCTTCTTTACCTTTGCAAGTGTGATTGGTGGAAACTAGCCCTACATTGTTTTACTTTGTGATCACTAATTTTTGGTCAATATAACAGTAAAATGTGGAATGCCAGCTTTTAAGAAAGATGCTTAAGGGATAAAGTCTGGGAACACTAATACCTGACAGCCTGGTAAATCACTGGCTGGATAAGAAACTATGGTTGGTCTCTGCTCTTTATAGTTGTCCTAGGAGCTTAGCTTGGAGAAGAAAATAGCACCCCACTCCAGTACTCTTGCCTGGAAAATCCCATGGGTGGAGGAGCCTGGTAGGCTGCAGTCCATGGGGTCCCGAAGAGTCCAACACGACTGAGCGACTTTACTTTCACTTTTCACTTTCATGCATTGGAGAAGGAAATGGCAACCCACTCCAGTGTTCTTGCCTAGAGAATCCCAGGGACGGGGGAGCCTGGTGGGCTGCTGTCTATGGGGTCGCACAGGGTTGGACACGACTGATTCGACTTAGCAACAGCATCAAGGAGCTTAGCTACTCACATTACATTGTTATGCCTTATACTCTGGTCAAGGCTGTATAATCTCTTAACTAAATTATGATTCAACATGGAAACCTTTATTCTGAATTGAAAAGAAAATATTTCCTTCTTTATTTGCTTGCACCAGGTCTTGGATGTGTCACGTGGACCTTTTTAGTTGTGACACACAGCATCTCTAGTTACAGCGTGCCAACTCTTAGTTGTGGTGTGTGGGATCTAGTTCCCCCCATCAGGTTTTAAACCTGGGCCCCCTGCATTGGGAGTGCAGAGTCTTAGCCACTGGACTACCAGGGAAGTCCTCATTATGAAATTTTTTCCCTTTAGTATTGACAAATGTGAAATTCTGAGAGGCAGTAGAGAACAATTCATGACTTGAATGGAAGGTTGAGACTCAACTTTCCTAGGTAGATACCCACAAAATTGTCCTTACTAAGTTTGAAATGGTTTTCTAAAGTATTTAATCACATAATTTACTTTGGCAGTACAAAGTTTGTTCCTTCAAATGCTGGCTCTATTTATGAGAATCTATACTTAAATTGCAGCTTTCACTCTTTTCACACTTTTTTCATTTCCCCTTAAGAGATGGCGAGAAAATTCATAAAGAAGTTAAAATTCAATATTTAGAATGTCATTTTCTAACTTTAGGTTTTGGTGTTAAACTTAATGGAACATAGTATTAATTATTGTTGATAAAAATTATTTTCATGGCATATTCATGTTTAGTAATAGGTGCACCAAAAACTTGAATACGTGACTATGTATTATAGGTAAGTGTCATGTGTGATTATTCAGAGAAGGGTATGACATTTCTAACTCACCACCCAAGATAAATTACCTAATGTTGGAGCTAGATTTATTGTAATTTGTACATACACTCTTCTTGTATTTCTTGTACTAGGGACAGTCTTTTGTTAAGGAATAAAGCCAAGCTAATTTGGTCAGCATGGTCCTCATATTTCATTCTTGTGATCTTCAAATCAGAACCTTAATGTCTTTTGGCCAAAAGCCATTGAAAAGCTTTGGTTTGAAAAGAGAGAAACAAAGAAAGAGACATCATGAAAACAATTATCGTCATATCCATGATAGAGCAGAGTTGCAAAAATACAAAATTAGCATTTAAGAGTAAATTTTGTAAGCTGTCAATTTAGCCTTTTAACTGCAATATCTACAATAACTTTGATTCTGGCTTTAGAAAGAACAGAAAGTCCTCAGAATTTATCCTTTTGCCTGTTCCCCAAATATACCTACTCCTTGTATCTGTGCTTTTGTTCAAATCATTCTTTGTATGTCCTACCACCCTTATCTGCCTGGGGAAGTTCTCTTGTACTTTATGCCCATCTTTTGAATATCACCTCTAAATTAAGAGGCTTTGTTTTCAAAAAAAGTTTTAGGTTTACAGAAAGATTGAGTAGGAAGTATAGAGACCTCCCATGTACCACTGTCTCCCCCAACCCCACACAAAGTTTCCTATTATTGACATCTTGCACTTTGCATGCCACATTTGTTAAAATTGATGAATACATATTGGTACAGTATTACTAATAAAACCCATAGTTTACACTAGTGTTCACTTTTTATATTGTATAGTTCTATGGGTTTTGACAATTGTATAATGTCTACTTTGCTAATGGACAATTTTAATTTTAGTATAGGGTCTCTAAGGTGATTGTCTTGTGTGCTGTTTTCCTGACCTCTTGGGTTCCTTGAATGTAGCTTTTCCTGTCTTCTGTGCTTTCTGAGGAGAGAAGATAATTATCTAGATATTTAAATTATTGACCTCAGTTGACAAGGGTGATTTTAAAAAATAGCTCTTTGAAATTTGTTACATTTCCCTCCTCTTCCTTTTTTTTTTTTTTTTGAATGGTAAGACATTTACTGAGAGTGTTCTATGTGCCAACCATGGTTTTAAGATCATTAGTTGTATTAACTCATCTGATTTTTACAACACTGCTATGCTGCTGCTGCTGCTGTTGCTGCTAAGTCGCGTCAGTCGTGTCCGACTCTGCGCGACCCCATAGACGGCAGCCCACCAGGCTCCCCTGTCCCTGGGATTCTCCTGGCAAGAATACTGGAGTGGGTTGCCATTTCCTTCTCCAATGCATGAAAGTGAAAAGTGAAAGTGAAGTCGCTCAGTCGTGTCCTGACTCTTAACCCCAGGGACTGCAGCCTAGCCTACCAGGCTCCTCTGGTATGGGATTTTCCAGGCAAGAGTCCTGGAGTGGGGTGCCATTGCCTTCTCCAACATTGCTATGAGATAGGTGTAATTACTGATACCATTTTATGAATGAGGGAATCGATGATTAGAGAGATTAGAGCAATGGATTATTAAGAGATATTAAGAGACCGCTGAATTTCGGCGCTCAGCTTTCTTTATAGTCCAACTCTTACATCCATACATGACTACTGGAAAAACCATAGCCTTGACTAGACGGACCTTTGTTGACAAAGTAATGTCTCTGCTTTTTAATATGCTGTCTAGGTTAGTCATAGCTTTCCTTCCAAGAAGTAAGTGTCTTCTTCTGACACTTACTGACACACGGACACGACTGATGCTCTGATCTCAGAGCCCATGATTTTTGCTATATCCCTGTACTACCTTATTTACATAAATATTCTTTAAAACAACTCACAAGTATAAATTAATTTTTTTTCAGAAAGGAAACATCACTATTGTAATTGAGGATCCTTATGGCTTTTCTGAAATAGAAAATGAACATAAAGAACATGATGAAAATAACAGTGTTACAAAATTCTCTCTAGGCTTTGGTCCAAGAACTGCTTTCTGTATTTTTAAAGGCAAGATTAGCTCTTTGTTGAAGGGCTTCCCTTCAACTTTAGCAGTAAGGAATCTGCTTGCTGATGCAGGAGATGCAAGTTCAATCCCTGGGTCAGGAAGACCACCTGGAGTAGGAAATGGCAGCCCACTCCATTATTCTTGCCTGGGAAATCCCATGGATGGCAGAGCCTGGCAGACTGCAGTCCATGGAGTCGCAAAGGAGTTGGACACAACTTATCAACTGAGCACGAACACTTGTTGAAGTATTAAAGTCTCCAAAGTAAACTAAGTTTCTCCTTAATGAAATACGGATTCAGAGACTATTGTAAAGGGAGTCATTTCATCCCTAAGTGATTCTGTATATAAAAGCTCCTTCCCTTCTGTTTCACTGACTTTGGGGAAACTACACACCTGTTAAAGTCATACATAAAATACAGTCATGTATTGTTCATTACACTTAAGCAGCCTTGAGTACAATGGAGTGGCGCATATGCACATAAAGATTATTTAGTAAACAGTTGTTACAACTACTGTTAAAATTCAGAGATCTTATTATGCCTAGGGACTGAATTGTAAAAATAATTTTGTTAGGATTTAATTTCAGATTAACCTACCCCAAAGGTCTTCATTTTTTTCCTCCCCATTTGGATGTCACTTTCTTCTTCCATATATACAGCATACACATATTTCTACTTCCCCAGTCCCTCCCCCTACCCAGGAAAAAAACAACTTGTGTGTTCTTAAATTATTTGGCACTGCTGTTCATCACTGATTCAGCAGTGCCTGGAATTAATGGGACAAAGGAAGCATATAAGGTTAGATGTATTATATAAGGTGTGGACTTATGGGAGCTGATCATTTATGTTGTAGATAAGACTCAGTGGTGCTGATGTTTACATTTCTCATTGTTTTGATGATTAAACTAACATATCATTGTGGGAATGTGGAAAAGACAGAAACAGGCAAAGTACAAGTAATTCTGTCACTCAGAAGTGACCATGTCTAAATGGACCACAGGCTTTCCTAGAGGGGTAATGTGCTCTTTTTCCCTTTTTTTCATGATTCCTTCACTCAGCTTCATCCCTGCAGGCTCTCTTCCACCAGGGTAATCTCTTAGTAACTAGGCAATTGTGAGCAAATTACTCTGCTGGGAGGAATATCAATAACCTCAGATATGCAGATGACACCACCCTTATGGCAGAAAGTGAAGGAGAACTAAAGAGCCTCTTGGTGAAAGTGAAAAAGAGTGAAAAAGTTGGCTTAAAGCTCAACATTCAGAAAACTAAGATCATGGCATCTGGTCCCATCACTTCATGGCAAATAGAAGGGGAAACAGTGGAAACAGTGTCAGACTTTATTTTCTTGGACTCCAAAATCACTGCAGATGGTGACTGCAGCCATGAAATTAAAAGACACTTACATCTTGGAAGGAAAGTTATGAGCAACCTAGACAGCATATTAAAAAGCAGAGACATTATTTTGTCAACAAAGGTCCATCTAGTCAAGGCTATGGTTTTTCCAGTAGTCATGTATGGATGTGAGAGTTGGACTATAAAGAAAGCTGAGCGCCAAAGAATTGACGGTTTTGAACTGCGGTGTTGGAGAAGACTCTTGAGAGTCCCTTGGACTGCAAGGAGATCCAATCAGTCTATCCTAAAGGAAATCAGTCCTGAAGAAGGACTGATGCTAAAGCTGAAACTCCAATACTTTGGCCACCTGATGCGAAGAGCTGACTCATTTGAAAAGACCCTGATGCTGGGAAAGATTGAAGGCAGGAGGAGGAGGGGACGACAGAGGATGAGATGGTTGGATGGCATCACTGACTCAATGGACATGGGTTTGGGTGGGCTCCAGGAGTTGGTGATGGACAGGGAAGCCTGGCCTGCTGCGGTTCATGGGGTCGCAAAGAGTCGGACACGACTGAGCGACTGAACTGAACTGAACTACACTGTAGCTTCCTCATCTGTAAAAGGAGATAATAGTTTGTCTCACTTTATTATTGTGAGGGTTAATTGAGCAGATGCATAGATAGAATTAAGAATAGTGTTTCAGTTCAGTTCAGTTGCTCAGTTGTGTCCGACTCTTTGCGACCCCAGGAATCGCAGCACGCCAGGCCTCCCTGTCCATCACCAGCTCCCGGAGTTCACTCAGACTCACGTCCATCAAGTCAGTGATGCCATCCAGCCATCTCATCCTCTGTTGTCCCCGTCTTCTCTTGCCCCCAATCCCTCCCAGCATCAGAGTCTTTTCCAATGAGTCAACTCTTCGCATGAGATGGCCAAAGTACTGGAGTTTCAGCTTTAGCATCAGTCCTTCCAAAGAAATCTCAGGGCTGATCTTCTTGAGAATGGACTGGTTGGATCTCCTTGCAGTCCAAGGGACTCTCAAGAGTCTTCTCCAACACCACAGTTCAAAAGCATCCATTCTTTGGCGCTCAGCCTTCTTCACAGTCCAACTCTCACATCCATACATAACCACAGGAAAAACCATAGCCTTGACTAGACGGACCTTTGGTGGCAAAGTAATGTCTCTGCTTTTGAATATGCTATCTAGATTGGTCGTAACTTTCCTTCCAAGGAGTAAGCGTCTTTTAATTTCATGGCTGCAGTCACCATCTCCAGTGATTTTGGAGCCCCCCAAAATAAAGTCTGACACTGTTTCACTGTTTACTAAACAGCAAAGTCCTACTGTATAGCACAAGGAACTATATTCAATATTCTATGATAAATCCTAATGGAAAAGAATATATAAAATATATATATTTAAAGCATAATGAAAAAGAATATAAATATAAATATATATACAAACCAAGGGTCTTCCTAGGTTGCTCAGTGGGTAAAGAATCCACCTGCAATGCAGGAGACATGGCAGACCAGGTTTGATCCCTGGGTCGGGAAGATCCCCTGAAGGAGGGAATGGCTACCCCTCCAGTGTTCTTGCCGGGAGAATCCGACGGACAGAGGAGCCTGGCGGGCTACAGCCCACAGTGCTGCAGAGAATCAAAGACGACTGAGTACACACACATATATAACTAAATCACTTTGCTGTACAGCAGAAATTAACACAACATTGTAATCCACTATATTTCAATAAAAATAATAGGTTAAGAGTGTCTGAGACCCAGCAAATTCTAAATCAATGCTGGCTTAGTCAATAGAATTGTGCTCCCACCAAGAAAGATGGCACTCCTGCCTGGTGGTGAGAGCTCATGCCATCGTTTTTAACTGGAAAGTCCAGCTTTCACACCATCTCTAGCTTTCATAATTCTACTCACTCTTTGAAGCTTATCTCAAATGCAGTTTCCTCTGTGACGTTCTGTTTTGGCTGACCCTTCCTATAGGCTTTATTTTTCCCACCTTAAATGTTGTAACTCTGGCATTTTGAAAATATGAAATGCATTGAATTACAGTCCCCCCCCCCTTTTTTTTTGACATAAAGAGGGAGTTTCTATGTAGGTAGGCTGGATTGTCAGGTGTAGTAGCAGCAAAAGAAGTTCTAAAGTAGGTGTAAGTTAGAATATAGGTTATTGGGTTTCTAGACAGTGCCAAAGTTAGAGCTACATATCATAAAACTTCTGGGATAGAGTTTATGACTGGGAAAGAAAATTCCAATAGCAAAATGTACAAATTCCTAGGGTTTTAAAAAGTTGTTGTGTGCAGAGAAATTATTCTGATATCTACTTGAATATTTTTAAATTGGCATTTTCAGTTCCATAATCATGTCTAACTTTATCAGAATTGTGTTTTGTTAAGTTTCAGGAAAACTTTCTAAGCTGGCCCAAGTCAGGGTGTCTGTGGTTCTGCCACATCCTACTAATCATTATAGCACTTTTACTCCATGACTTTATTTTATTTTTTAATTAAAAACATGTTTTTTGTGTTTTTTTGTTTGTTTGTTTGTTTGTTTTTTTGCCACACCACGTAGCATGTGAGATCTTAGCTCCTTGACCAGGGATCAAACTCATGTCCTTTGTAGTGGGAATACGGAGTCTTCACCGCTACACCACCAGGAAAGTCCCAACTCCATGATTTTAGACTTAAGTCTGTTTAGCAAGTTTAGACTCGGGCTTTTTAATTTTTCTTTCCTGCTCCATACTGTGTATATATTAATTAGGTAAGCAATGTCTTAAGTCAACTGAAATGTGAAGACCTGGGTTTCAAGGTGGATGGTTAACACACCCTCTTTTAAATGTAGAGTTTCATATTAACTTTTGAAGGTTTAGATTTCAAAGATGAAATAATATAATGTAATTTGCTAATAATTTTATTTAGAACCTCAGTAATCTGACATTTGATTTTACATGATCCAAATTATTTATAGTAGTAATTCTGACTAGAACATTAAGATGTTTTTATTTTGGCAAATGTGACATTGTAGTAAACCTTAATTTTGAACTCCTGGAACATTTTGTGGAGAAATGCATATCTGAACACATTTGCTAAAGCTGAAACTCCAGTACTTTGGCCACCTCATGCGAAGAGTTGACTCATTGGAAAAGACTCGGATGCTGGGAGGGATTGGGGGCAGGAGGAGAAGGGGACGACAGAGGATGAGATGGCTGGATGGCATCACTGACTCGATGGACGTGAGTCTGAGTGAACTCTGGGAGTTGGTGATGGACAGGGAGGCCTGGCGTGCTGCGATTCCTGGGGTCGCAAAGAGTGGGACACGACTGAGTGACTGATCTGATCTGATCTGATATATTATATATATGTGATACATATATGAGTGTATGTATATGAACACATACATTCACACTCAAGAATATTTGTTGTGGGACTTCTCTGGCAGTCCGGCAGTTACGACTCTGAAGTCCGAATGCAGGTGGCACAGGTTGGATCCCTGGGTGGGGAATTAAGACCCCGCATGCCTGGTGAGGTGGCAAAAAAAAGATTTATTGTTATAAATATTGCCTTTTTTGTGTCTCCTTAGTACCACAACAGTTTTTATTTTCTTTGATTTCAAACATAGAGTTGAAGTATGTACAAAATATTTCAGTGAGTATCAAGTACAAATGAGTTTACAGGCCTGAGTTTATTTACTCTTAAGTATTTATTGTATGTTCTTCAAGGGTTTGACTTGATTTTGTTAATTTAGGCCAATAAACCTGAACAGTTGTCCCCCCAGAAACAATAATTAGTGTGCAATCTTGAGAACAAACAAGCCCTAGGAAAAATGCAGTTATTATCCACGAACACCTAAAGTTTTATTAAGCCAGTTATATTGATGTGTGCTTGGTCGCTCAGTCGTGTCTGACTCTTTGCGACCCCATGGTCTGTAGCCCACAGGCTCCTCTGCCCGTGGGATTCTCCAGGTAAGAATACTGGGGTGGGTAGCCATTCCCTTCTCCAGGGGATCTTCCTGACCTAGGAATCGAACCCGGGTCTCCTGCATTGCAGGTGGATTCTTTATGGCTGAGCCACCAGGGTGTATTTTTAGAGTGTAGTCTAAAATACAATGTGAGGGAGAGGGAAGCAGGATTCACACTCCTGCAGAGTCAGAACTTAAGAACCTGTGGTAGAAAACACAAGTGGGAAGGTGCTATCACGATGCCCCGATCCAGCACCTGTGAGCGCTCATCCCTGTGACTGCTGTGCTTGCACAGGAGCTGCCTGCTGCAGGATGCATAGGTACGCTGTGTATCCTATTTTGTGGGGAAAATGCACGACTACTCGCTGCCCCACTTCCCAAATTAAAATGAATGTGAAATCTGAGTGCAGCAGTCACTGTCTAATGTATCTGGATTCCTTCTTTCATTCATACTCATTTCATTGAATGGTCTTTGTATTTCCTTTTTATAGAGTTTCTTTGTTGGAAAAGGTCAGGGGGACAACCTTATTAAAATTCTTTATATCTCTCTCAGTTCACCATAATCTATTACTTTTTCTGAAGTTATCTTTTCTTTTGAGTTTTAGGCTAAAGGTCTTTGTAATAGCTCTGTGTTCTAGATACTTGTGTTCTGTGTAATTATACTTATCTTTCAGAATTTAGGCATATGTTGGTTTCTGCTCATTATGCAGGCTAAGTAATCAATCAGCATTGCTTAACATGCATTCTAGAGCTGACTTTTTTTTTTTTTAATTTCAACTAATATTAAATTGAGGTAGTATAAAAAAAGAAACAAAACTAATACTGTTGTGAAATAAAATGATAAAAATACTGTATTTGACATTGACATTAACGATACTGTGTTGTTAAGCTTCTTGGAGGCTTAACAGCATATTTTTGACTTTTGTTTCCACCTGCATGTTATTAGGCTTATATTTATTTGGCTATTCACTGTTAACTTTGGAAAAGCAGGAAGGCATAGGGGTTGAGAGCCCAGACTCTGGGGTTGAAGTCAGAATCTGCCATGTGTTCGTTCTCTGACTTTGAGCAGGTACAGTTGACCCTTGAACAACATGGATTTGCATGGGTCCACTTATATGTACATTTTTTTCAGTGGTAAAGCTACAGTACTACATCCCTGGTTGGCTGAACCCAGAAATGTAGAACCTTGGACAGAGAGTGAGTGAGTGAGTGAAGTCGCTCAGTTGTGTCCAACTCTTTGCGACCCCATGGACTGTAGCCCATCAGGCTCCTCCATCCATGGAATTTTCTAGGCAATAGTACTGGAGTGGGTTGCCGTTTCCTTCTCCAGGGGATCTTCCCAACCCAGGGATTGAACCCGGGTCTCCTGCATCATGGGCAGACACTTTACCGTCTGAGCCATCTAATTTGGCTTGGACAGAGAAGGACTGCATATATGAAAAGCCGAGTCTAAATTACATGGACTTTCAACTGTAGAGTTGACACCCTTAACCCCAATATTACTCAAGAATCAACTGTACTTAACTCTGCTAATCCTTAATAAAATGGAGATAATAGTATTCCAGATTTCACCATTATTGTTATTATTATAAACTTTTATAGTATCTTCATTGGGATCCACTGGTTTACAGATTAAATTCCAAAACCAAAGTTGTCTTGGAATCTTGCTTGAATCTCGCAAGAGCTCATATGAGAAACGTCAAAGTTTAATAGTAAAAGAATAATCAGGTAATGTCTGTCTTACAATTATATGGGCCCAAATGCTTGTAAATATCTGGGAAATTATTGGCATTTCAGGGCTTTTTAATATTCAGCCCTAGAGTACTTCATAAATGCTGCCATTTTGTAGAACTTCAAAATGTTTCCAGTGAACCTCCTTGCCTCCATCCTTGCCTCCGCATTTCAATTTGACCTTGTTTTACTCTGGGAGGAAGCTATAGTTAACATACTCTTTAGGAGCTGTTCTGTTATTTTTCTGTGACTAAAGAGTTCAGATGATCTTGAAACCACATTCTCCTTTTCCCCCAGTCTTTCTTTTGTGCTTGTGCTAAGTCACTTGTCGTGTTTGCTGACTCTTTGCAACCCTATGGACTGTAACCTGCCAGACTCCTCTGTCCATGAAATTTTCTAGGCCAGAATACTGGAGTGGATTGCTGTGCCCTCCTCTAGGGGATCTTCCCCACCCTGACAGAACCCGTATCTCTTATGTCTCCTCCACTGGCAGGCAGTTCTTTGCTGCTAGCTCCACCTAGGAAGGGGGTCTTCAAATTTCAGTGTTCTTTCCAGGGGGTCTTCCCAACCCAGGGATCAAACCCAGGTCTCCTGCATTGCACGCAGATTCTTTACCGTCTGAGCCACTAAGGGAAGCCCAGTCTTTCTTTTAATCTGTTGATAAATGTATCTGGTGGTAGGGGAATAATTGTTTCTGTTTTTCTTACTAGACTTTGCCTGATGCTATTTTAAAGGCTAGTCTCTGCCTGTTCCTGTGGGTCAATTTTAGGGTGTCCATGGATTATTTCTCATCTACTTTAATGTGTTTCTCTGCTCCATGAGATGAATTTGGTAAATAAGTTTATGGCAATGGTTGGCAAACTTTTTCTGCTAAGGTCCACATAGTAAATATTTAGGCTTTACTGCCTGTAGGGTCTTTGTTGCAACTATTCAGTTCTGCTGTTGCATCTTCAAAACAGCCAAAATAAAAGACAATGTTCATAAATAATACGGAAATCAGTGAGCATACCTGTGTTCCAAAAAAGTTTTATTTAGGACACTGAAATTTGAATTTCAAATAATTTTCATGTGTCACGAAGTACTCTTCTTTTGTTTTTTCGTATCACTTAAAACATAATATTATTCTTCGCTTGCTGGGCTGTACAAAGGCAGGCAGATTTGGTGCATACATCAGTGTCTGAGGACCCCTGGTCTGGTATCTCATCTTTGTGACAAGTGCAGTAGTAGAGAAGTATCCATAAATATAGTAGGTATTTTTACAATGAATATTTCCTCCATTAGAGTATTTTACTTTATTAATAGGTAGTAAAAGTATAGACGAGTAGTGTTCTGTTGTGTAAAAAAAAAATTATTTGCAAACTTAGTGGCTTCAAACATCGACTTTTTTCTTACCTCTCATGGTTCTGTTGATTGACTTGGTTCAGCTTTCTCGGGATTTCTAATGCAGATGGTGGCTGGGAGTCAGGTGGAAGCATAAGGGCTCTGCTGCGCTGGATTTCCAAGACGCCTGGCTCATGTGGCTGATGGTTGATGTTGGTGCTAACTTTCAGCTGAGAGCTCTGTCTTTGCATGGCCTTCCCATGGGGTCTGGACTTTTCACAGGCAACAGCTGGGCTCCAAAACGGAGGGACCTGAGAGCCAGTGTTGTACTAAAGCCAGGTGGACGTTTCAAGTCAGTTTCAAGCAAGTCAGTTTCAAGTCAGTTTTAAGCAAGTCAGTTTCAAGTAAGTCAGTTTCAAGGCTTCTTAGGACCCATCCCTTAGGAAGTCACATAGTATGGATTCACTACATTCTACTGATCAAAAGCAAGTGATAGGCCAACCCCAATTCAAAGGTTTACACAGGGGCTTGACCACCTAGAGATATTGTTCATTGGAGAGCTCTCTTTGAAGACCAGTTTCCATATGTGGAACCATTCATCACTGGATTCAAATAGTGGTAACCTTTGGAGAGGGTAGAGAGAAGTGGACAGAAGGGGAATATAATTTTGGGAAACATAATATTTTTGATATTTTATAGTAGGTGGTAGCAACATAGCTGTTGGTTTTGTTATTTCTATTTAATGGTTTTTGAAATATTTCATAATAAAACCATATATCTTTTAAAATTTAATTTTTATTGGAGTGCAGTTGCTTTGCAATGTTATGTTAGCTTCTACTGCATAGTAAAGTGAATCAGTCCATACATATGCATATGTCCCCTCCTTTTTAGATTTCCCTCCCATTTAGGACACCACGGTGCATTAAGTAGAGTTCCCTGTGCTTCCCAGTATGTTCTCCTCAGTTGTTTATTTTATATGTAGCATCAATGGTGTACATGTGTCAACCCCAGTTCCTCTCACCCCACTCCTTTGACCTTTGGTATTGATACATTTGTTCTCTACATTTGTGTCTGTATTTCTGCTTTGCAAATAAGGTCATCTGCACTATTTTTCTAGTTTCCACATATATGTGTTAATATAGGGTATTTGTAATACCATATATTTTCAAAAAGAGATTTGTAGTGTTTTAGTTTTGAAGAAGGGCTCATAGCTAGAAAGTGTTCATCAAAAATACTTTTGCTGTTTGGAAGTAGAAACCAAAAGCTTTGGTTAGTTTTTTATTGTAGGGAAATTTTAAACATATAAAAATTAATCAGAATAGTAGAGTGAACTTCCATTTACCAATCACCTAACCTTAACAAGTATAGACACATGGCTAATCTGGTTGCATCTATACCCCACCCATTTATTTTGAAGAAAATTTAAGCATTGTAACTTTCGAGCCCTACATTATTTTCCTTGTATCTCTGAGAGAGAAGAATTTTAACAATTAAAAAAAGAAACTGTCATTTGTAGCAACATGAATGGGCCTAGAGATTATCATACTAAATGAAGTAAGTCAGAGAAAAACAAATATCGTGTCATTTATGTATGGAATCTAAAAAAATGATACAAGTGAACTTATATACAAAATAGAAATAGACTCACAAAGAATAAAGCATTTATGGTTACCAAAAGAGGGGTTGGGAAGTTTAAATTGAGTATGGGATTAACAGGTACAACTAGTATATATATAATTATATATAGGAATTACTGTATATTATATATAGGAATTATATAAAGGGATTACTGTATAGCACAGCTGGGTCAGTGGCTTTCCTGGTGGCTCAGCTGTAAAGAATCCACCTGCAATGCAGGAGACGTGGCTTCTGTCTTTGGGTTGGGAAGATCCCTTGATGTAGGAAATGGCAACCCACTTCAGTATTCTTGGGAAAATTCCATGGACAGAGGAGCCTGGGGGGCTGCAATCCATGGGGTCACAAAGAGTCAGGCATAGCTGAGCATGCATACACAGGAAACTATATTCAGTATTTTATAATAACCTATAATTGAAAATAATCTGAAAAATATATAACTAAATCACTTTGCTGTACACTTGAAACTAACACAATATTGTAAATTAGCTATACTTAAAAAAATTCTAATCTCGCTTATAGTATCTAAATCTTAAATGACACTTAAAACTTAAATCACACACAGAGTAATTTCTTAAATTAACCAGAACATGAAAATTGCCTCTAAATATCATTATATATATATATATATATATATATATATAGACACATATATATTTATATTTATTTTTGGGAGCTACACTTGGTCTTGCTGCATGCAGGCTTTCTCTGCTTGCAGTGAGCAGGGCTGCTCTCTAGTTGCAGTATACGGGCTTCTCATTGTGGTGGTTTCTCTTGTTTGGGTGCACAGGCTCTAGGCACGAGGGCTTCAGTAGTTGCGTTTCTCAGGCTCTAGAGCAGGGGCTCAGTAGTTGCGGCACACAGGTGTAGCTGCTCTGAGGCATGTGAAATCTTCCCAGGCCAGGGATTGAACCTGTGTCCCTTGTATTGACAGATTCTTAACCACTGGACTACCAGAGAAGTCCCTATCGTAATATTTTAAAATTGTGTTTTTGAATCTGATCCTAAGAAGATGCATACATTGTGTGATTGGTATCTCTTTTAATCTATTGTTTGTTTTATCCATCTCTATCCCCAATGTATTTGTTCAAGAAACCAAGTCACTTGTTTACTGATTGCATCCCCTGATTTCATGGCATTTGGTGGTATCATTGAATTTTATTTTATACTACTTTTATTAAATTGGCAGTTGGATTTAGAAGTTCTGTCAGATTCAGATCTTTCTCTCTTTTTTGTCTTCTATGGGTAGAACTTCTGCATAGGTTGTGTGCTATGTTCTTCCATATGGAGGCAAAATAATGAATGCTTGATTATCTCTTTATTGAGGAAAAATGCACAGACCATTACTTTTTAGGAAGTGCAGAATGCTGATATTTTGATTGAAGAATTCATTGTTCTTTTTAAAATGCATAATTCATTTTTGGGGGCAGAAATATTTCTATCAAGAGAGAAATCCTTACATTCCTTGTTTGCTCATCTTGTGGTATAGTTCATATATAGGAAGTTTTCAAAAGGACAAATTAGTTCACTTGTCTGCTTCAGTCTTACAGCTGTATCTCTTTTTTCATCACCAAGAATCAGTTTTCTAGGCCCCAGAAATGATAGTATTAGAGGATCAAATAATTATCCTCTTGATTTATTCCACAGTGTACACTTAACAGTCTCAAAGTAGTAATACCAATACTACCAATACCAGTTCAACAAATGATTCCTATAAAGTATGTTTTGTTCCTAAATTCTCTTTACCTTTGTGTATATCTCACTTAGGATATACAAATTGCTTGTTTTAAAATTACTTAGCATAGTCTCTTTGTGTATAGTTAGACCTCCAACTGGCCACATGTTTAAATTCATTTGTATAATTTTTGATTTTTAGAAATTCCTGCATTAAAATTTAGTTTAATTTTATAATTATGTGACATACATCTTCTTTGTACTCTGTTCCTTCCCTTCACCTTTAATTATAATTTTAAGTTTATAGTTTAAACTTTTTCATTGTTTTTTAACATAATAGACCATTTTTGGTGTGTGTGTGTGTGTGTGTGTATATGTATATATTTTCAGCCTTTTTTTTTTTTTTTTAATATAAGCCTGCCTACTGTACACATTTTATCCATGTTACCTTTTGAGTTAATAAGATATTCCTGAGATAACTTCAGAGCTGTGGGGAACTCCATTGTGAGAAGGTACTATAATTTTGTTTAGTTACCTCTTCATTAACATTTGTATCATTCCAAGTTTTTTGCTATTATAACAGTCCTTCCATGAATTTCCTTGTCTTCTCATTTTTTTTGACCAGTGTATGTCTTTTCATATTTTTGCTACTGTATCTTTGAAATTAATGTCTAAAACAAGATTGATGGGTCAAAGAACAAATGAATATGTAATTTTGCTAATTATTGCCTAGTTCCCTTTCAAGGGGCTGTATTAAATATTTTGTGTTTCCCAACATTTTTAGAATGATTGGTTTCTCATAACCTTACCTACAAAGCATGTTATCAAACATTGTTTTTACCTGTTTAATAGATAAAAGAATTAGTGTCTACATAGTTTTAGTTTTCACTGCTCTTATGAAGAATATTGAGGGTTTTTTCATATGATTAATAGCCATTTCACTTGTTTTTCACTTATTTTTTTTCTAGCCCATTTTTTGTATGATTATTTGTCCTTTTCCCCTCTATTTTTAGGAAATTATATATATATACACACACACATACACACACATATATAAAATGTATAGTCCTATCATTTATGATCAAAACAGCGGAACAAGATGGACATGTGCTCATCCTCTCCTGTAAGCACTCCAAAACTGCAGCTAGCTGCTGAACAACCATCAGCAGGAGAAAGTTGTATCTCACCAAAAAAGGATACGATCTCTGTTCATTTACAAGCAAACCATTCAATATCACAGTAAGCCAAGTCTATGTCCCAACCCCTAATGCCAAAGAAGCCGAGGTTGAATAGTTCTATGAAGACCTACAAGACCTTTTAGACTAACACCCCCAAAAGATGTCCTTTTCATTACAGGGGACTGGAATGCAAAAGTAGGAAGTCAAGAAACACCTGGAGTAACAGGCAAATTTGGCCTTGGAGTACAGAATGAAGCAGGGCCAAGGCTAATAGAGTTTTGCAAAGAGAACACACGGGTCTTAGCAAACACCCTCTTCCAACAACACAAGACAAGACTCAGCACATGGACATCACCAGATGGTCAATACCAAAATCAGATTGATTATATTCTTTGCAGCCAAAGATGGAGACACTCTAGACAGTCAGCAAAAACAAGACTGGAAGCTGACTGTGGGTCAGATCATGAACTCCTTATTGCCAAGTTCAGACTTAAATTGAAGAATGTAGGGAAAACCACTAAAACCATTCAGGTATGACTTAAATCAAATCCCTTACAATTATACAGTAGAAGCGAGAAATAGATTCAAGGGATTAGATCTGATAGACAGAGTGCCTGAAGAACTATGGATGGAGGTTCATTACATCGTACAGGAGGTAGTGATCAAGACCATCCCCAAGAAAAAGAAATGCAAAAAAGCAAAATGGTTGTCTGAGGAGGCCTTGCAAATAGCTGAGAAAATAAGAGAAGTGAAAGGCAAAGGAGAAAAGGAAAGATATACCCATTTGAATGCAGAGTTCCAAAGAATAGCAAGGAGAGATAAGAAAGCCTTCCTCAGTGATCAGTGCAAAGAAATAGAGGGAAACAGTAGAATGGGGAAGACTAGAGATCTCTTCAAGAAAATTAGAGATACCAAGGGAACATTTCATGCAAAGGTGGGTACAATAAAGGACAGTAATGGTATGGACCAAACAGAAGCAGAAGATATTAAGAAGAGGTGGCAAGAATACATAGAAGAACTGTACAAAAAAGACCTTCATGACCTAGATAACCATGATGGTGTGATCACCCACCTAGAGCCAGACGTCCTGGAATGTGAAGTCAAGTGGGCCTTAGGAAGCATCACTATGAACAAAGCTAGTAGAGGTGATGGAATTCCAGTTGAGCTATTTCAGATCCTCAAAGATGATGCTGTGAAAGTGCTGCACTCAATATGCCCGCAATTTGGAAAACTCAGCAGTGGCCACAGGACTGGAAAAGGTCAGTTTTCATTCCAATCCCAAAGAAAGCCAATACAAAAGAATGTTCAAACTACTGCACAATTGTACTCATCTCACATGAGTTTGATGTGATGCTAGCAAGGTAATGCTCCAAATTCTCTAAACCAGCCTTCAGTAGTACGTGAACTATGAAGTTCCAGATTTTCAAGCTGGATTTAGAAGAGGCAGAGGAACCAGAGATCAAATGCCAACATCTGTTGGATCATTGAAAAAGCAAGAGAATTTCAGAAAAACATCTACTTCTGCTTCATTGACTATGCTAAAGCCTTTGACTGTGGATCACAACACACTGTGGAAAATTCTTCAAGAGACGAGAATATCAGACCACCTTACCTGCCTCCTGAGAAACCTGTCTGCAGGTCAAGAAGCAACACTTAGAACCAGAGATGGAAAAATGGACTGTTCCAAATTGGGAAAGGAGTACATCAAGGCTGTATATTGTCACCCTGCTTATTTAACTTCTATGCAGAGTACATCATGAGAAATGCTGGACTGGATGAAGCACAAGCCGGAATCAAGATTGCTGGGAGAGACATCACTAACCTCAGATATACAGATGACACCCACTTATGGCAGAAAGTGAAGAACTAAAGAGCCTCTTGATGAAAATGAAAGAGGAGAGTGAAAAAGTTGGCTTAAAACTCAATATTCAGAAAACTAAGATCATGGCATCTGGTCCCCTCACTTCATTGCAAATAGGTAGAGAAACAGTGGAAACTGAGAGACTTTATTTTTTGGGGCTCCAAAATCACTGTAGATGGTGATTGCAGCCATGAAATTAAAAGACACTGCTCCTTGGAAGAAAAGCTATGACAAACCTAGATGGCATATTAAAAAGCAGAGACATTACTTTGCTGACACAGGTGCATCTAGACAAAGCTATGGTTTTTCACGTGGTCATGAATGGATGTAAGAGTTGGACCATAAAGAAAGCTGATCGCTGAAGGATTCATGTTTTTGAACTGTGATGTTGAAGAAGACTCTTGAAAGTCCCTTGGACAGCAAAAAGATCAAACCAGTCAATCTTAAGGGAAATCAATCCTGAATATTCAGTGGAAGGACTGATGCTGAAGCTGAAGCTCCAATATTTTGGCCACCTGATGAGAAGACCTGACTCATTAGAAAAGACCCTGATGGTAGGAAGACTGAAGGTAGGAGCAGAAAGGGATAACAGAGGACAAGATGGTTGGATGGCATCACTGACTCAGTGGACATGAGTTTGACCAAACTCCAGGAAATGGTGAACGACAGATGCCTGGCGTGCTGCAGTCCCTGGGGTCAGAAAGAGTCGGATGCGTCTGAGTGACTGAACAGATCATTTATTATAAAACTTGTAAAGACTTTTTCCATTTTGTCATTTTATTTTTCTTGTAGTTTTTCTTGCCATTTGGTTTTTATTTTTATATTTCATAATCAAATTTATCTCTCTGTCTCATTGTTTTAGAGTTTGAATCATAATTAGAAAGGTATTCTCCATTCCTTGGCCATAGAGGAATTCACTGTTTTTTCTAGTATTAATATGGTTTCATTTTTTTTAATGTTTAAATTTCTGATCCATTGGAATTTATCTTAGTGTATGAGATAAGGTATGGATTCAGTTTTATATTTTTTCTATCTGGTTATTAAAATGTTCTTCCCTCCCATGAGAATCAATCCTTATGAAATATTTTATTTGCATTTGTAATTGGAATTAATTTTAGATTTCATATTTTGCTTGATTGGTCTACCTAATCCATGTGTCAGTACTAGCCTGTATTAATATGAGAGACTTTATGTTTTATTATCTGTGATAGGTAGCCCCCTCAACTTCATCATCTTTTGCAGGATTTTCTTGGCATTGTTGCATCTTTGCTCTTCAGTATTAAGTGGTCCAATTCCAGGAATTTTTTTTAAAGCTGTTACGTTTATTGTTCCATCCTAAAGGAAATCAGTCCTAAATATTCATTGGAACGACTGATGCTGAAGCTGAAACTCCAATTCTTTGGCCACCTGATGTGAAGAACCAACTCCTTGGAAAAGATTCTGATGCTGGGAAAGATTGAAGGCAGGAGAAGGGGATGACAGAGGATGAGATGGTTAACTGGCATCACCAACTCGATGGACATGAATTTGAGTAGGGTCTGGGAGTTGGTGATGCTCAGGGAGGCCTGGCGTGCTGCAGTCCATGTCGCAAAGAGTCAGACACGACTAAATGACTGAACTGAATGTTTATTGGGATTCTCTTAAATTATTAAAAGAACTTATAACTGACCTCTTTGTGATGTGGTTTTCAAGTGTATTTTATATTATTTTCTTATTTAAGTTTTAGTGTTTTTAAATTGAGCAAATTAAATTAGACAGCTTAAAGTTGTCTTTAATTTATAGACATCTATAAATTAAAGCATTAATTTATAAGTACTTTAATTTATAAAACATCTTATAAAACTTACTGTATTAAGCAGGAAAATTAAGGATTATTGTTTTAGAAATTGTATTTTCTCTTTTTTAAAGATAATATTTGTTTTTTTTTAGACTGCACTGTGCTTTTGTGGCTTTGTGCGGGCTTTCTGTAGTTGCAGAGAGTGAGGATGGTTCTTTGTTGGAGTGGGCAGGTTCACTGGCCCTAAAGTGTGGCGTCCGTAGTTAGCGGAACCACTGGCTTCAGTAGTTGTAGCGCACCGGCTTGATATTGGTACGCACTTGCTCTAGAGAACGTGCTCACTACAGTGTAGGCACACGGGCTTAGTTGCTCCGCGACTCGTGGGATCTTCCCAGACTGAGGATGAAACCAGTGCCCCCTGCATTGGCAGTCAGATTCTTATCCACTGTATCACTGCTGTTATTACTGCTGCTAAGTCACTTCAGTTGTGTCCGACTCTGTGTGACCCCCGTAGACGGCAGCCCACCAGGCTCCCCCATCCCTGGGATTCTCCAGGCAAGAACACTGGAGTGGGTTGCCATTTCCTTCTCCAATGCATGGAAGTCCTGTATTTTCTCAATGTGGGAATTATTTATGTTATTGATATTTTCTACAGTAGATCTTTTGTATTTATATGTAGTCTCTTCAAGTCATTTTAAATGCAATGTGCTTAGCAATCAGAAAGCTGTACACACTAGTCTAGTTAAAGAAGAAGAACAACAATAAAAATAAAAAAACAAAGGCTGTGAGAGGCAGTGGGTATGGGAAAGAGAACTGTACAGAAACCTAGGCTGTGAATAGTGTCTTCATTTAAGTACATTAATATGAACTTCTAAGCCTGTAGTCTTTCTATCTCCTAAAATAATTTTGAAAAACTATTTGCCTTTTTGCACATTTTTTAAGTTGACATACAACGTTTCGACCATAAATGTAAGCTGTTGCAAATGATGTGAGTTCCCATTTATGGTAACCATTGTCACTTAAAAATGATACATCGTCCTTTTAAATGTAGCCAATGAAATCAAAATAACAGCAATTTTAAGGCCTCTGGTCATCCATTAAAAGCTATAAACATGATCTTTAATAGCCAAATTTAACGTTATACAGTTTTTTCCTTAATTGTGTATTCCTTCTCTTTCCTGTACAGAATTACATTGTACTGAAATACACCTTTTTGCTAAATTATCTTTTTTTGAAACTGATCATTGTATTATGCTTTTTGGCGATAAAACTGTATTTGAATTTAAAATAATTATTTAAGAAGGGAAGGGCCAAGATGGTAGAGCAGGAGGACCCTGAGCTCACCTCTTCTCATGGGCACACCAAAGTTACAACTATATACAGAGCAACTGTTGATGTAAAAGATTGGAACATTAACAGACAAGAGCTTGTACATTTAAAGATGTAAAGAAGGAACCCCATGCATATGGGTAGGAGGTACAGAGACACAATACAGTTAAGATCCATACCCCCCAAGTGGGTGACGCACAAACAGGACTATAATTATTATTGCAGAGGTTCTTCCCAAGAAACAAGTGTCTGAGCCCACATTGGGCTCAATAGTCCAGGGGTCCTGCACCAGGAGGATGAGCCCCCAGAATGTTTGGTTTCAAAGGCCAGTGGGGCTTACTTGCAGGAGAGCTAGAATGCTCTGGGAAGTAGAGACCCTTACTACACAGTTACAGTCATCAGAGCAGTATGGTATTAGCACAGGAACAGACACATAGATCAGTGGAGCAGGAGGGAGAGCCTCAAAATGAACCTGTCCTTACAGGGGCAATTAATGTACAACAAAGAAGGCAAGAAGACACAATAGGGAAGAGAGAACCTCTTCAATAAATTGTATTGGGAAAACCGGACAATTGCAGAGAAAACTGGACAACTGCAGGTAAAGGAATCAAACTAGACTACTCTTTCATATTATGCATAAAAGAAATTCATAAGAGATTAAAGGCTTAAATGTAAGACCTGAAATCATGAAACTTCTAGAAGAAAACATAGGCAATGTACTCTTTGACATCAGTCTTACATTTTTTGGATATATCTCTTCAAGGCAAGGGAAATAAAAGCAGAAATAAACAACTGGGACTACATCAAGCTAAAAAACTTTTGCATAGCATAGGAAAATATAAAAATTAAAAGGCCATTTACTGAATGAGAGAAGATATTTGCAAATGATATATTTGATAAGGAATTAATAGTCAAAATGTACAAAATACTCATACATCTCAACATAACCCAAGCAACAAAATCCAAAACCCAAGAAGCAACATGATTAAAAAATAGGCGGAGAATGCAAATAGATATTTTTCTAAAGAAGATGTACAAATGACCAAAAGACACATGAAAAGATGCTCAATGTTACTAATCATCAGGAAAATGCTCACAAAACCCCCAATGAGATAATAGCCTCATACCTGCCAGAATGACTATTATGAAAAAGACAACAAATAAAAAGTGTTGGTGAGGATATGGAGAAATGGAAATTCATGTGTACTGTTGGTGGGAATGTAAAAAACTTCCACTATGAAAGTTTCTCAATAAATGAAAAATATAACTGCTATATGATTCAGCAATTCCATTTCTATTTATTCAAAGTCTGAATCTCTGCTGAGTCTCCCTTCTTGACCATATATTATGCTGCCTTGAATTGTTTGAATAAAACTTCATGAAGCAGAACTTCCAAAGCTGTGTGCCATAGTACAGTGGATGGGGTATAGATACATAGATCCTCTCAGAGTTGGCAGAAGTTTGCAGGCCAGTTTGCCTATCTCAGTGAGCACCTTTTCCTTCTTACCAGGAGTGCTAGTTTAAATTTTTTAAATTTTAATTAATTTTTTGGCTGTACCACATGGCATGTGGTATCTTAGTTCCTCAACCAGGGATTGAATCTGCACCCTCTGCAGTGAAAATGTGAGTCTTAACCACTGGACTGCTAGGGATGTCCCAGGAGTGCTAATTTAAATATTGTTTTCTATATGCATCAAGGAGTTGAAAAGACTGGGAGATCTAAAGGATCTTTGGGCAGATGCCATAAGTGGACTATACGCCCACTAAAATGAAAGAAAAATACATAAACAAATTGACTTGTTGAATGAAGTTATCAGTAATGTTTATCTGAATGGTGAAGCAAATCTGTATGATTTAATCCAGGAGTTATAAAATAGTGGCCTATGGCTAAATTTATCCTGGAAAACTTTATAAACAACCTCTGGAATAACCGAGCACAATTATTTAAACAAAAATAGAATGTACTTTCCTTTTCATGGGCCAAGAGAACATTCAACAGTCTGTACTGCTCCTGTATACCTAGAAACTTGATACTTGTACAGTTTCCTGCCTGGTTTCTGGAGGCTTTTGGGTGTGCAGCTCTTATTAAATCAATGAAAAAGTGGTAGGTCATACATGGTTGGTTGTGGTTGTTCAGTTGATAAGTCGTGTCCAGCTCTTTGCGACCCCATGGACTGCAGCACGCCGGGCTTCCCTGTCCTTCATTATCTTCTGGAGTTTGCTCAAACTCAAGTTCATTGAGTCGATGATGCCATACAACCATCTCATCCGCTATCACCCCCTTTCCCTCCTGCCCTCAATTTTTGCTGGAATCAGGGTCTTTACCAATGAGTTGGCTCATGGTTGGTAGACTGTATTAATTATCTTTTTGTTATTTTCATCAGAGGTCTGTTGGGGGTGGGGGAGAGCGAACATCAACACTGGAATTAACCAGTGGGCAGATTAAACAGTGATCTCAACACCAGCACCAAAACAACAATAAAATCATTCCTTTCTTCCTCTTTTTGAAAAATTGTTTGGAAAAAAATTAGTTCATGTTTCATTAAAAAAGAAATCAAAGTAGTTTTAGGAAACTCCATTTGCTTGTATAAATAAGTGCTCAATAGATTGTGTTGATTTCTGAAATTATTATTGGTAAATTCAGAGCTATTTTGGATTTCCTTATACCAATATTGCAGTGTTATTTCTTGTCTGAATTTTGAGAGCCAGGAATACTGTAAGTCTTGCACTGGAGCAGTAACTGTCTCCCTTGGGAAGGTGGTTTCTGTAAAAGGATATCCAACCTGTAAAGTGGCTTCAAAGTGCAAGTCTGTATAATGTACCTGACTTCATTATTATTATGGGTTGTGAATATTTAGCATAGCACACTAACCTGGTTTCCTTTATTTATTATTTTTTTTTACTTTTGTCACCAGTGACGTTTTCGTCACTGAAGAGATGCAGACTCATTCTGTCGGCCACCGTGCGGAGCCCAGGGTGGGAAGTGCCGAGCTCCTGGTTTCCTTTAAAAAAGATTTTTTTAAGCTTTCTAATACATACATTTATAGTGAATATGAAAGTGATCTTGAATTCACCAATCAGCTTTATGAAATCTCACTTTTCTTTTGCCTCATTTGCTCCAGATATTTATGTAAATATTTTTTATCTTTGTTATTTATCCTGTTTTCTTCTGATTTCTTTCTCATTGTGTGCCCAGAAAATGTACATCTTAAAGTTGGTATTTGCTGTTTTTCATACTGCTGTGGCGAGTTTGCATCTATTAAGAGTATTGTCTCAAACTTCATATAAAATGGTTTCATGTTCTACATATAATTCTGTACGTTTTTCCCCCCTCAATATCATGAATTTGAGATGTGTTCATGTTGGTACATATGACTTCAGTTCATTTTTAACTATTTTAAGTGATTTCATTTTATAAGTATGCTTTTACAAAGTCATTCATTCTCTGTTGATCAGTATTTCATTTGTTTCTTTCTCTGCTGTTTACATCAGAAACTGAGACTCAGCGCTGTATAGGGGCTAAAGCAGGGACTCTGAAAGTCATTTCGGGTTCAAATACTTGTCGCATCATTAACATAATTAACAAACTCACTAGCAGGAAAAAGTTGGTCCTGGTGGATTACAAGGAAGTGGTGTCATGAGCAAAGGATACGGATTAATCCAATGTTGTATACACAGGCCTGAAAATGAAAATAAAAGTAAACAGATGGTAATCATGGAGTTGTAATGAAGAGGAAGTGTGTTAATATTTATGACAAAACAGAACACTGCCTGGTACATAGTAAGTACTATGTAGACATTTGTTATGTAAAAATTGTAAAATAAGTCACAGCAATGAAAGGTGTTGAAAAATCTCTCCTTGGGTACTTGAAATTGAGTTTTTCTAGGATATATTATTAAGAGTAGGTAAATTTGCTGTCTGAGGGTAGACACATCTGTCTTTTTTGAAACTATAGAGCTTTTTTTAATCCCCCCTCAAACTTTATTGATGTATGGTTGGGAGAAAAATAGTATATATTTAAGGTATACCGTGTGGTATTTTAAATGGGTATGCACATCTTTAACTTTTCAAGCAGTTGCCAGATTGCTCTCCAAAGTATTGGTACTAATTCTGTTTTCTGTCACCTCTCATCACCCAAGTGTGTATAGAGATGACAGACATGTCTCCGTGTTCTTTCACCACTTGAAATGGCAAAGTTATGAAAATTTTGGTCAGTGTTTGCTTGTGGAATGAATGCCTTTGTGGTTTAGTTTACTACATTTCCCTGATTTCAAATGAGATTAACTACTTTTACATGTTAATGATCACCTTTTCTAGAGTGCCTAATTATTCTCTTGACTCTTTCTCCCTCTTATAAGTTTCTTTGTGTTTTTCTCATTGATTGCTGGGCCATCTATCACAATTTCTTCTTTTGACATTTTAGTCTTTAATCCATCAGGAACTGACTTCTAGGGAATTTCCTGGTGGTCTAGTGGTTAGGGCTCTGTGCTTTTACCGCCAAGGGTGTGGGTTCAATCCCTGATTGGGGAACTAAGATCCTGAAAGCCGTGCAGCCTGGCCAAGAAAAAAAAAAAAGGAATTGACTTTTGTTTAGGGAGTAAATTTGAGATTCAACTTTGTGTGTGTGTGTGTGTGTATTGCTCAGATGCTCAGTTGTGTCTAACTCTTTGCGACCCCATGGAATGTAGCCTGGCAGGCCCCTCTGTTCATGAAATTTTCCAGGCAAGAATACTGGAGTGGGTTGCCATTCCCTTCTCGAGGGGATCTTCCCAACTCAGGGATCCAACCTGCGTCTCTTCAGTCTCCTGCATTGCCAGGCAGATTCTTTACCACTGCGCCACTTGGGAAGCCTATCTATCTATCTCTCTATGTATTTTTACCATTATATATTCTCATTTGTTCTTTCCTCATTTACTTTAGTTATGCTTTGGTCACAAACTGGGTTTCTATGTATGTGTATTTAGGTCTGTTTCTGGGCTTTCCATATTGTTTTAGTGACCTGTTTTTCCCTGTTTTAATACCACATTGCCTTAAACTCTATGATTTTTAAGAATACATTTGATATGTAGGGCAAACTCTGCCTCATATTTAAAATGACCTGAGTTATTCATGCTCTTTTTCAAATTTTTTATTAATTTGTCAATTTTCATGAAAAATTATGATTTGAATTAATAAAATTATTTTTAATATATAGGTTAATTTTGGGGATAATTTATAATTCTCTTTATTAGCGTGTCTCATCCATGAGAACAGTTTTACTTAGGACTTTTTTGTTCTACTTTATTAAAATTAATCTGAAATTTTCTTTGTTCTGCACGTTAGCAATTCTGATTACATATTACTTTCCATTTTGACATGTTTCGAGCAGATGTGGTTAATTGGTGGGTTTATGGCTTCACTGGAAGTTCTCTGTTCTTTCTTTACATTTTTTCCTTCACACATTTGATTGGCTTTCAGAGTTCCAACTATCACCTTTGTGTCAGTGAACCTTCAGTCTGTCTTCATAGCTTATCTAATCTTGCTCTTGATTCTCTTGGTCATAATTCTAGGCTAATTTTGCATTCCCATTTTCAATTGTGAATAGCATTATTCATTCTAAATGTACAATTAACACTTTTTAGACTAACTGAAGTTCTGCCAGCCTCTCTTCATTGGTGTGAGTCATTTTTATAATAAACTTATAATAGATATTTGAAAGTGTGTTAGTCACTCAGTCATGTTCAACTCAGTGTGACCCATGGACTGTAGCCCGCCAGGCTCCTCTGTCCATGGGATTCTCCAGGCAAGAATATTGGAGTGGGTAGCCATTTCTTTCCTTCAGGGGATGATCTTCCTGATGTGGGGATAGAACCTGGGTTTCCCACAATGCAGGCAGATTCTTTACTATCTGAGCTGCTGCTGTTGCTACTGCTAAGTTGCTTCAGTCGTGTCCGACTCTATGCGACCCCATAGACGGCAGCCCACGAGGCTTCCCTGTCCCTGGGATTCTCCAGGCAAGAATACCGGGAGTGGGTTGCCATTTCCTTCTCTAATGCATGCATGCGTGCTAAGTCGCTTCAGTCGTGTCCGACTCATCTAAGCTGCTAGCGAATGCTAATAACTTAAGGTTGACTATACTTTAAAGCCTCTCAGACTAAAGTTGATACAGTGACAAAGGTTTTTATCAAGGGGAATGAAAGCAACTGGACATCAAATATTGTTGGCTGTTTTGCCTTTACGTTGATTTTTGAAAGTGTGCTTAACTCTTATGATCACAAACATATGAGACTTTCAGATCCATCTCTGCATTTCTGCATTAAGGAAAAATGCAGATAGTATATGTGAGACTATGATTCTTGTGTCCAATCCTCAAAAATGATAGAACTTCCTCTGTGCTCTTTTTAAGTCAGCTGTATTTTATGATGGAGCAGCTGCATTTCTTCATAAAAACTTTGAGCAATATTGCCAAGAAAAATATAAATGATTTAAAACACACTCTCAGATTGGAACGTTAACAAGCATTTTCTAATAATTGAAGGAGGAGCACTAAAAACATTCCACATCTTTTAACATCTTAGGCCTTTTGTTCTGGCAATACCCTTCAGGAGAATGACAGTATAATAATGAGGAAGACTGTTAATCAACATTAAGGGCTATCATATCTGTCAAACTGGTGCCCCTTCATTTCCAAGAGCATGATTGTTAGTTCTCTATTTAATGTATCAATACTTTTCTTGCCACCTCCAAGATGGCACAGTTATTTTAACCCCATATAGTGACTTGAAGGGCTTCCCAGGTGGCTCAGTGGTAAAGAATTTGCCTGCCAAGCAGGTGACTCGGGTTCGATCCCTGGGTCAAGAAGATTCCACGGAGAAGGAAATGGCAACCCATTCCAGTATTCTTGCCTGGGAAATCCCATGGACCAGAGGAGCCTTCAGGCTGCAGTCCATGGGGTCACAAAAGAGATGGACATGACTTAGCAACTAAAACAGCAACAAAAGTAACTTGACAGATAGTTCTGTTGGTTTTGTTTGGTGAAACAAAAACAATTGAAGTCACATAACTTAAAACTATTCTTAGAGAAGGAGTACCCTGAATTTTAAAGAGTAAGTTAATCATAAAATATCTCATGCCCACTACCCCCTCCCCTTTTCTATTTAAAATAAATGCCTCTGCAAATTGTACAGGCCAGGCATATTGACATGAAAATTGAATGGTCTGTGGTTCCAGGTTGGCTACTTTTAGTTGCTGAATCTTACTTAATTTGCTCATTTGGAAAGTGAGGTGGTTGCTTATGCAACTAAGAGAAGAAATGAGTTTAAAGGAGTTTAGAAAAGTAGAGTAATTTTGCCCCCCCCCCCCGCCTTTTTTTTTTTTTGCTGCACTTGTGTCTTGTAGGATCTTAGTTCCCCATCCAGGGATTGAACCTGGGCCCTTGGCAGTAAAAACACTGCGTCCTGACCACTGGACTGCCAGATAATTCCCTATTTTGCTGTTTACAAATTCAAAATGGAATTTTCATAGCTTTCTGGGTTTTATGGTGAAGTTGGGAAAAGGCAAGCTCTGTTTCTAAAAGGAAACCCCACTTGTAAAATTTTTTCAGAGTGGAATTCAAGAACTCTTTCTAGTTCATCCTCTTTTTGGGGGGATAAGGGTAGGGTGCTGTACTATGTCACATGGTGAGAGTGATATGGCTGCAATTAGCCTCCCAGTAATTAGCAAGTTTGATGCTGTTGTTTTGGCTCCTCTCACGACTCTACTCCTGCCAAAAAGGCCCCTGGTTGGTCAGAGTTGATGACTGTTCCAGATATGGGTGGATTGTTTCAGCACTTACTGAATACTTTCAGAAGACCCCAGATTCTCATCTTTAGAAAATGTTAGCAATGACCTTCCTATGCAGATACTGTAATTGCCATTCAACTGATATAAAAAAAGAGAGAGAAAGAGAGAAACCCATGAAGTTGCTTATTTAAAATCCACAAGTATTGGAATTTCCCTGGTGGTCTAGTGGTTAAGAATCTGCCTTTTGATGCAAAAGATGCGAGTTTGATCCCTGGTTGTGAGTGAAGTGAAAGTCACTCAGTCATATCTGACTCTTTGCAACCCCATGGACTATATAGTCCATGGAATTCTCCAGGACAGAATACTGGAGTGGGTAACCTTTCCCTTCTCCAGGGGATCTTTCCAACCAGGGATCAAACCCAGGTCTCCCATATTGCAGGGGGATTCTTTACCAGCTGAGCCACAAGAGAAGCCCTTGTGGGTAGCCTTTCCCTTCTCCAGCAGATCTTCCCAACCCAGGAATTGAACCAGGGTCTTGATCCCATGTACTGCGGGGCAGCTAAGCCTCTGTGCCACAACTAGAGAAAGCCCACATACCACAGTGAAGAGACTGTGCAGCTCAAAGGAAAAAAAAAAAAACCAACAAACACCACAATGCACGCAAGTGGGCGAATCATGATTAGAGACCAGGATATCTGATGCAGAGTTGCAGATGATTTCTACTGGAAGACATTGAGCATTGGTCTTAATGGGCTTCTAGAATGCGATACCACAACCTTGACCTTGGGCACGTTATTTAATCTTTCTAAGTCTCTGTTTTCTCATCAAGAACAAGGAGATGCTAATACTTTTTTTAAGGGCAGTTTCTGGGCTCCTACCCTCCTTTCTCCCCCTTTTCCTTTCTCTGCCATCATCATTACTGAGGTCTTGACATGTCCCTTCCAATCTGCTCTATCCTGGGACACAGTTTTGGACAAGGCAGCCCTTCCTCCTGCCTTCATAGACTTTATAGTTTGGTGGAGATCCTTATTACATGGTAGTGCAAGCAATTAGGATGGCCTGGGGTGGAGGGCTGCTGGACAGATAGAGAAGACTTCCTGGTGGCTGAGACTGAAAGATAATGAGGATTTAGCCAGGTGAGGAGGAGGGGAAAGAATGTTCCAGGAAGGGAAAACGGTAAGTGCAAAAACTAGAAGATGTGAGAGCTTGTGGTCTTCTTCTAGGAGCTGAAGGCGGTTCAGCCTGTGCAGGTGTGGGGAGTGGTGAGGTGAGAAGGTTCAGTAGCAAGGCCACCCTGCGAGGGACCCTGCTCATCACATTAAGAGTTTGGGACTTGGTTTTGAGAGCTTTGGGAAGCCACTGCAGGCGTTGAAGGAGACTTCCAGGTGACGCTAGTGGTAAACAACCCGCCTGCCAATGCAGGAGACATGAAACGTGGTTTCGATCCCTGGGTTGGGAAGATCTCTTGGAGAAGTGCATGGCAACCCACTCCAGTATTCATGCCTGGAGAATCCCATTGACAGAAGAGCCTGGCGGGCTGTAGTCCATAGAGTTGCAAAGAGTTGGACATGACTGAAGCAACTTAGCACTCAGCAAGCATGCCAAATGTTAAGATTCGTATTCTGGTTATTGTCTGAAAAAATAGATATGGAGAGGTTGAGAATGGAGGCCAGTTTGCAGGCAAAAGATGGTGGGACCCCAGTTGGGAACAAAAGAAGTAGGAATAGGAAGTAAGTATCGGGACCCCTTGGTGGTCCAGTGGCTAAGACTTTGCCTTCCGATGAAGGGCGTGCGGGTTTGAGTGCCGGTTGGAGAGCTGGGTCCCCACACGCCTTGCAGCCAAAAAACCAAAACAGAAAATAGAAGCCATATTGTTACAAATTCAATAAAGCCTTTAAAAATGGTCCACAGTAAAAAAAAGTATTAAAAAATGGAAGAAGTAAGTATCTTCCACTGATATTTATGTTGGAGAATGGCAGACCTGGGTGTGGGCTTCCCTGGTGGCTCAGGAATCTGCCTGCAATGTAGGGGACCCAGGTTCAATCTCTGGGTTGGGAAGATCCCCTGGAGAAGGGAATGGCTACCCACTCAAGTGTTCTTGCCTGGAGAATTCCATGGACAGAGGAGCGTGGCGGGCTACAGTCCATGGGGTTGCAAAGAGTTGAGAACAGCTGAGTGACTAACACTTTCAGTTTTTGTTCTTGTTTTTTTTCAGAGCATCAGGCTTGGGTGTGGGAAGTGGAGAAGCAGGAAGAGTTGAGCATGGGGGTCAGGTTTTTGACTTGGTCAACTGCCGAGTGGGTGGTGGTGCCTTTTCCTGAGTTACAGGATGTCAGGACTGGGGAAGAATTGTTTTACTTACTCCTCAGATCCAGCACTTGCTGCATGCTGTGTATGGTTCTAAGCAAGTGTTTTATGTTGACTATATCATTGAATTCTCACGTTGGCTCTAGGAGGTGGACATATCTGTTGATTCCCATTTTATAGATGAGGAGACTAAGGCATGGAGAGGTGAGCAGTCTGCCTCAGAACACAGGGCCATGAAGTTCTAGGGTCAGAATTCAAAGCAGGCAGTGAGGCCCAGAATCCAGATTCTTAACCACTGCACCCTACTTTGTCTTCCTAGAGAGGAGGATAAGTTCATTTTTAGTTGGAGGGACCATCAAGACATAGAGAAACCCAGGGGTTTGGAGTTCAGAAAAAAAATTTAGGCCATGACGTAGATATGGGAAACACCTGGTGTACCTGTAATTGAACTGTGTGGAAGGAAGTGTAGAGTGAAAAGAAGAGAAGGCCTCTGAATTCAGCAGTGTTCTAGTTGTTCCCAGAAGACTGAGGTTGGGCATGGCTACAGAGTTAGCAACAAAACCAGGAGAGGATGGGTAGATTGTCACTGACGTCTTCATGAGGGTACCTGGTTTTAGCAGGACTCCAGTCCCACCTCTGCACTCCCTCTGAGGCGTGGGGCCCCCAGGCCGTGCTGACACTCACTCCTTTTCCTTGGCCCTCAAGATACCCCTATCTTTTACTGTTGCTTGTTCCTGCTACTCAGGTCCCAGTTACACATTACTAGATTATCTCTTCTCCCAGACCAAGTTCTCTGCCTGCCTGTCCATGCATCATTTTGTGTATTTTACTAGAGTGCACGCAGTCCATGGCACTTTTCAGTCCATCACTCTCCCTGGTCGTATAATCTGTAGACCTGTGTTTTAACTCTGTGTCAGGCTGGGGACTCTGCCTGAGTCCTCTCTGAGCTCTGATCTCCACCCTAGCTTTTCAGTTCCATCTGTGATCAGCCATTCAACTTTTAAAAACTTAGCCTTAGACTCCTCTCATTAACCATCTTCCATGTCTAAGTCCCAATATTGTGGGGTTTTTTTTGGTCATGCTGCATGACACCTTAGTTCCCTGACCAGGGATTGAACCTGTACCCCTGCAATGGGAGGAGAGCTGAGTGTTAACCAGTGGTCCACCAGAGAAGTCCTTCAGTTCCAACACTGAATTAGGCCTATGGTTGGCTTGCTTTCTTTGTTTTCTTTTTCGGGGCCTCAGAACATTACTGGGGAAAAAAATCATATTACTGCAATGATTTAGTCTCCAAAAAAAACACTTTTTGTATTTCTGAAACTTTGAAGTCTAATCATGTATTTCATTTTGTCTTAATATTTAGTAATCTTTAAATGAGTAATTTACACAAAGATAAAGCAGAATAAAATAACTCATTTGCTGGTGGTAACCTGATAGCATTATTCATGATAAAAGGGCTTTTGTAGATTTCAGTTCATAACATTGAATTCTATTAAATAAGGTATTTTATACATTAAACATTTTAAAATATACATATATTTTAATTTCAAGAAGAAGCGATCTATATTCATTGTTTAAGGTAGGTAATAAGATAAATCTTGTGCTTTACTTAAATATAGACTCTTCTGTATACTTATGCATTGTGGTTTTCAGGTTACCCCAGACTTCCTTATTTTTATTTTTCTGACTCAATGTTTTGAAATTTTGCTCTGTAAAGTGTATCATAAGTAATCATCTGTTTTCCCATTTTTTTTTACCATATGAAAACCAATATAACTGTCAGCAAAAAATATCCTGTTATTATTAAGCTGACAATTTAATTCTCACAAAAGCCTTATCCATTTATTTTCTTGTTGGATTCTGCAACCTTAATATATTTCTAAAATACCATTTCCTTAGGTTATTTTTTAAATATTAAAACTAACTCTCAGGATTATTATTATTCCCTTCATGTTCATGGAGAGTTAGAAAATTATTCTAAAGTTCTATTTCCTTTTTTTCAACTTGTGTCTTACATCGTCTGTTCTCCGTCTAGGAGGATAAAACCACAAGCTTGCAGATAACTGCCTCATTTCCATTGCTTCCCTGACTGAGTGTGGGCAAGTGCTGTCTGTAAGTAGGGCAGTCTGAGTGGATTTGGGCAGCTGGGGTGGAATTTAGCTTCTGTGACAAAGGACCAGTAGAAGTCTAGCAGAGCCTGGCATTTGGAAAGAGTGTTGTGCTTCATCATGTAAGGAAAAGCTAGTAGTATTTGGTGTCTTTTTTTTTTTTTTTTTTCAGTTAGGAAAAGATTACTTTGGAATTTGGTCTCTAGGTGAGGTTGTAAGAAACAGCTTGGAATTTGAGAGTCTCTGGAGACCAAGCCTCATGCTTGATTGGAAAAGCTGGTGCTTTCATCAGTCATACATAATTTTAAATGTTCTGTAACCATTTCTATATCTAAGGCATTCGGATAGTCCACATACACTTGTTTCTTTGAAAACTGGAATGGTAACTTTGCCATTTTGTAAGCTGCTTATTTAAGTAGGAAAACTAAATGAAATATTTAAAATTAGTTTAAAAAATTATCTGATTGTAGCCTCCAAACCAAAGATTTTCTTTGGAGATTTTAAATGTTTAAATGACACGAGGCATACTAATATCTTTGGGTAGTAACATGTACTGATTTAAATCTGGAGGTACAGTGATATGTTTTTGCTGCCACATGACTACAAATATGCATTGTTCCTCTTTTTCTTGTCTTACCTCACCTTTCACTTGAATGACTTACTATGTGTCTCATTGTATTGGAGTCAGTCATTTCTTGGAAAGAGCAAGATACTTAGAATATTACTGCTGCTTCTTTAATATAATTTGTCTAAGAGTACTGCTAATCTGTTTTCTCTGGACTCTAATTTCATTACACTCAAGGGCACCAGGTCTCAGCCAAGTCTGTGTCTTCAGCCTTGAGCAAGAATCATAATGGCATCACTTAACCCTCAAACACTTTGAATGGACCAGGAATCACCGTGCTTACATTCATTCTTTCATCATTGTTAGGTGCCTTCCACTGTTGGAACTCTCTTTAGTTTCCTATTTCAACGTGCAATGATTCTTTAAGCATATTGTAGCTTGAGATGTGGAATTTGTTTATGTATGTATTTCGTGATTGTTAAGTATTTTTATTCTAGAAATGGAGATAGATTCTTCAACAAATTGATGACTTGCTGGTATGTGTCTTGAACACATGTTACTGGAAATGTGTGTAATATATGTTAATTTATAATTTTATTAGCATTTACCTGTAATGATATACCTGTAATATATGTTAAAGTGATGGTCTAATGTATATTTGAAAATTTAATAAGCTTATGAACATACATCCTTTGAAGTTAATTTCAATTAGTTTTGTTCCATTTTATCAATAAAAGGTAAATCTTTTCAAATTACTTGCAAAAGTCATCTGCTGTTAGTAATTTAAAGTTTTTATTTAAAATGACCAACTGTTTTGCTTTGTTATAGCATTTTCACTTATTTTATTGACTTTTATGATGTCCTATATCAAAATTATGTGGTACTCGTAATTTTTATAATTTCTAATGTACAGATGAGATGTACAAAAAAAGGAATATTTTGTTTTTGAAGTGAACCTGTGTTTAGATATAAAAACACGAGCAGTTTAATTTTTAGATTACTATAGATTCTGTCTCCCCCCTTTGCAAATTATCTCAATATTTCAGCTTCTTTTTTGGCTGTGTTCATGGGGGTCAGTGGCCCCAAAGAAGCCAGGAAATCTAAGGGAAACAAAATTTTATACGGTTTGCTGCACAGATTCAGAGAAGGACAAATTGTGTGGCCTGAAACGTTCTTATGTACATTGGGTTGAACTAAGCTTAAGACGATTGGGAAGGCAGCCGTAAGAAATAGGTAATGCTAGCTTGGCTGCAATGGAGAAGGCAATGGCACCCCACTCCAGTACTCTTGCCTGGAAAATCCCATGGATGGAGGAGCCTGGTGGGCTGCAGTCCATGGGGTCGCTAGAGTTGGACACGATTGAGCGACTTCACTTTCACTTTTCACTTTCATGCATTGGAGAAGGAAATGGCAACCCATTCCAGTGTTCTTGCCTGGAGAATCCCAGGGACGGGGAAGCCTGGTGGGCTGCTGTCTGTGGGGTTGTGCAGAGTCGGACATGACTGAAGTGACTTAGCAGCAGCAGCTTGGCTGCAAAGATTTAGTAATGAACTCAAAACCTCAACTCCTTGTACCTTCAAAGGGAGAGAGCTAAATCCTTTTAGGATGAATGTATAGATTAAAGAAGTATTTTTCAAATTTAATGTAGGAGTCAAATGTAATGACTCCTTTTAAAAGAAAAAAAATACTTATTGTGACCTGTTAGTGTTGACTTATATTTTAAAATTTCATATTACTCAAATAGGTAAAAGCACAAAACTTGGCCTGAACGCTTTATGCTTGTAACTCTTGTGCAACTGTAAAACCCCAAACCGTTTTACACATCCCATACACACAAACAACACAGAGAATGGTAATGATATGTTGCTGCAGATAAATTGCCACTTCTAGTGCAACTGTGGTTCTGGCCACTAAGCTGTTATGGCCTGGGTTCTTTCAAGTTCAACATGTCCACAGTACTAGAACTTAAATGTATGGCTTGTGTTTTTGTCAGCTCACAAATATTTGAAATATTACTACCTATGTCAGCTTGATTGTGAACATAAAATGGGTATAGTATACAGTTATAAGACGATTATCCAGATGATTCGGAAGTTATTTGTATTAAATTTTTAGAGTTTATACTTGGTATGGTTCAGTTCAGTTGCTCAGTCATGTCTGACTCTTTGCGACCCCTTGAACCACAGCACGCCAGTCCTCCCTGTCCATCACCAACTCTCAGAGTTTACCCAAACTCATGTCCATTGAGTCGGTGATGCCATCTAACCATCTCATCCTCTGTCGTCCCCTTCTCTTCCTGCCTTGAGTCTTTCCCAACATCAGATCAGATTAGATCAGTCGCTCAGTTGTGTCCGACTCTTTGCGACCCCATGAATCGCAGCACGCCAGGCCTTCCTGTCCATCACCAACTCCCGAAATTCACTGAGACTCACGTCCATTGAGTCAGTGACACCATCCAGCCATCTCATCCTCTGTCGTCCCCTTCTCCTCTTGACCCCAATCCCTTCCAACATTAGGGTCTTTTCAAATGAGTCAGCTCTTCGCATCAGGTGGCCAAAGTATTGGAGTTTCATCTTCAACATCAGTCCTTCCAATGAACACCCAGGACTGATCTCCTTTAGGATGGACTGGTTGGATCTCCTTGCAGTCCAAGGGACTCTCAAGAGTCTTCTCCAACACCACAGTTCAAAAGCATCAATTCTTCTCAGCTTTCTTTATAGTAGTCATCCATACATGACTACTGGAAAAACCATAGCCTTGACTAGATGGACCTTTGTTGACAAAGTAACAGACATCAAAACAGTGGTTACTTCTAAGGGGTAAATTACTTGTGAAGCGAGCACAAGAGAAATTTCTGGGGTGATAGAAACTGTTATATCTTAATTTGGGTATCATTTTCATGGGTGCACACTTTTCTCAAAACTCATGAAATGATATGTTTTAATTCACTGTATGTAAATTTTACCTTAATTAAAGAGAAAATTATATGTAAATCTTACCTTAATTAAACAAAATTAAAAGCACAAAATTAAACGTTTCTTTTGATAAGAAATTCTCTTATTTTGGGAATAGATCCATGGATTTCAATTCAGGATCCACCATCAAGAAGGACATTCTAGGCTATTGAATAACATTTATAATGACATGTGACTTTGCCGCAGACCCAAGTGCTTTTTCATACTTGGGTGAACTGAACTTGACCATGCATGAGCAGTGAAGACTGAACCTAAAGAGACTAAACAGTGTGACTTATGCCACCACATCCTTGTGCCATCTTGATTCCAACTCAGCCTTCTGATTCTCAAATATTCCTGTGAACATTCCTCCTTCCATCTTTGTAGCCGCATGGGAGAAAAGAGAGGAAGGAGGGTTACCTGAATGATGCAGAGGGAAATACACTGAAGAGAGTAGCTTTCAGAAGGAGATTAGAGTTTATTCGATGCTTTTGTTCTCAAAAATCTTTATTTTCACAGTGAGCCCTTTTGGGGAAGGTCAGAATTTTAAAAAACTGTTCTGAGGAGAGGTCAAATTTAAAGGCAATCCTGTGAGTTATTTACTGTTTTATGGTTTTTCAGCCTGTTGAGGTGGAAGGATGGGAGTGCTTTTTCTTTGTTTCTTCTTTTCTTAATTGCCTCACTGGGTCTTCGTTGCAGCGCATGGGCTTTCTCTAGTTGCAGCACTTGGGGGTTTCTCTAGTTTCGGAGCATGGGTTCTAGGCTTCGTGGGGTCAGTACTTGCTGCACCCAGGCTGTCTCGTTGTGGTGTGAGGGCTTAGTTGCCCCGCAGCATGTGGGATCCTAGTTCCCTGACCAGGGATTGAACCTGTGTGCCCTGTATGGGAAGGCAAATACTTAACCACTGGACCCCCAGAGAAGTCCTCCTTTTCTTTTTTATACCTACTAAAAAAAAGTTTTTTAGCAAAACATGTTTGCAGCAGCAATTTTTAAAACTTCAACAATTAATTCATCATCCTATCATGGAAATCTTTCAAGTTTTCCAGGTTTTAGGTAGGTGGGCATTGTCTACATGCAAACATGATTGTTGCCAAATTTAAGTGATAGAAATGCGTATTAGTTGTCTTTGTTGAGTAAAAAAATTACACCAGAACCCAGCAGCTTAAAATAGTAAATATTAATTATCTCACACAGTTTCAGTTGGTTAAGGGGTACAAGAGCGTCTTAGACCCCTAAACATGAATTTGAGCAAACTCCAGGAGACAGTAAAGGACAGGGAAGCCTGAGAGTCAGACATGACTGAGTGACTGAACAACAACAACAACATCTTAGCTAAATTTTTCTGGTTTGTGATTCCTCATGAGATTACTGCCAAGATGTTAGCTAGGACTGCAGTTTTTCTGCAGACTTGACTGCAGATGGTTCACTCACATGTCTGGCAAGATAGTGTGGGTCATTGGGAGAAGGCTTCCCTTCCTCACCATGCGGACTTGATAGGTGCTTGAGCATCCTCATGATTGGTCCTCTCCACTGTATTGCTGGGGTATCCTTACAGTGTGGCAGCTGGCTTCCCCCACAGCGAGTGATTCCAGAGAGAGTGAAGATAGGAACTGCAGTGTCTTTTATGATTTGACCTCACAAGGCACATTCTTTCATTTTCACTGTATTCTTGGCTGGACTGGCTACTGGGTTATATTGGTGAGTGAGAGGCACATAGATACACACTCCAGAGCTTACAGCTTATAGCCCACCCAGGGGAACATGCACCTCTTTACTTTTAAAAAATATTTATTTTTAAAATTTTTGTTAATTTATTTGTCTGTGCTGGTTTTTAGTTGCAGCATGTGGGACCTTTAGTTGTGGCATGCAAACTCTTTGTTGTGGCATGTGAGATCCAGTTCCCTGACCAGAGATCAAACTCAATCCCACTGCATTGGAAAGCAAAGTCGTAACTAGTGGACCACCAGGGAAGTCCCTCCCAGGTGGCTTTGATGCTGTTGGTATGGGATTGCACTTGGAAGACGACTGCATATGAGTAATCCTCTCCCTTGGCGTATTGCAAATGACCCTATTTCACTTTCTAAGAAGAGCGAGAAGAAGGAAGCTCAGGGAACATAAGTGCTGACTCTCCTCCACAGTCCATGTGTAAGGACTATATATCTTTAAAAAAAGAATACATATATATATTTTGTCAAAGTATAGTTGATTTACAATGTTTGAGGTGCACAGTAAGGCGATTTCAGGTATACATATACACATATATTATTTTTGAAATTATTTTCCATTATAGGTTATTACAAGATATTGAGCATAGTTCCCTGTGTGAAAGTGCTAGAGCTTAGCTGTGTCTGACTCTTTTTGACACCATGTAGCCCACCAGTCTCCTCTGTCCATGGAATTCTCCAGGCAAGAGTACTGGAGTGGGTTGCCATTCCCTTCTCTAGGGGATCTTCCTAACCCAGGGTTCAAACCCACGTCTCCTGTATTGCAGGCAATTTCTTTACCATCTGATCCACCAGGGAAGCCCATAGTGTCCTGTGCTATACAGTAAACCTTTGTTGCATGTTGCATATTGATTTTTTAAATTAGAAATCCTGCATTTTATTCATACTAAGTGGAATCAAAATGTCATAAATTTTTTAGTTCGGCAAAAATTCATGTTTTCTTAAATATATATTATACGTATTATTTATATATATGAATACAAAAGCATTTCTACTATGCTTGATGAAGGCTTGGCAAAGAATATCGAAAGAGATGGAGAAATTGGAAATTATAAACAAAATGAAATAGGAGCACTGAATATGAAATAGAAAAAGTGAAATAAACTAGATAAAAGTAAAAGATCATCATATATGGATCATTAAAAGTGAAAGTGAAAGTCGCTCAGTCGTGTCTTTGTGATCCCATGGACTATACCTTCCATGGAATTCTCCAGACCAGAATACTGAAGTGAGTGGCCTTTCCCTTCTCCAGGGGATCTTTCCAACCCAGGGATCCAACCCAGGCGTCCCACATTGCAGGTGGATTCTTTACCAGCTGAGCCACCAGGGAAGCCCAAGAATACTGGAGTGGGTAGCCTATCCCTTCTCCAGAGGATCTTCCCAATCCAGGAATTGAACCGGGATCTCCTGCATTGCAGGCGGATTCTTTACCAGCTGAACTACCAGGGAATCATCACCTTTGAAAAACGGAGAGTTCTTCACCACAGGAAAATGAAAACCCTCAGTAGATCATGGAGAGGGGCCGGATGGAACCCATGGAATGAGTTTAAGCTGCTGCCTGCCAGAAAGCTGCCAAAGAATAGCTTTTGGAACAAAAGGATGGTTTCTACCTTCTTTACTCAGAATTGTCAGGTGGATATAGTAGTGAGAAAGCTGCTGCGGAAAAGTGCCCTTCTCTGCTTGTAGGGCCCAAGTACCATCAGTTCAGCTGGGTATGCTTGTGACAACACCTGAAGTCTGATCATTGAGACCCTTTCTCAAAGCCAGGAGATCATAGGGAAAAGAGTACAGGCCCTCAGAGCTGCAACCACTTCACTTCTTGTGTCTGAAGAATCTTCGTTTTTGTTTTAAATCTTGGACAATGGTTTCTTCTTCTGTTTGTTTTTTTTAAGGCTACATTTTAAAAAATATTTATTTTTCTTTATCTTATTCACTTAGCTGTACTGGGTCTTAGTTGCAGTACACGGGCTCTTTGATCTTCATTGTAGCACGCAGGATCTTCAGTTGTGGAATGTGGATTAGTTGCGGCATGAGAACTCTTTAGCTGCAGCTTGTAGGATCTATTTCCCCGCCCAGAGATCGAACCCAGGCCCTGTGCACTGGGAGCGTGAAGTCTTAGCCACACCGTGGATGTCCCTGGACAAAACTTTCTTGACAGTAACGAGCCTGGCTGATATAGACTTGCTTGAAACTATTTTTCTGTGAAAGCAAAGTTCCCAGTGTCCTTTCCACATTTCTCCTATCTAGCACAAATGAATAATATGCTATGATTAAGAAGTCCCTGGCACCTGGTAGCAAGAAGAGCCCACCCCCTGATGTCAATGATGTAAAAACAGTCCACCAGATCTGCATGTTGTAAAGCCGGTATTATTTATATCTGTGAGTCGGTTGGCCTCTGGATGGCTGTGTCCCTTAAGTACTATAATCACTGCCGCACTGCAGTGGTCCCCAGACCTATGAATAGTTACTTCCTAAGTCGTTCTTACATTTCAGGGGCACCTTCTCCACTCAGAATCTAAATTTTGTCGTGAGTAATTGGGAGAGAAGGCAGGCCAGGCTTTAAATCCCCCCTAATCTGATGAGTTATTTCTGGCTTCTCTGGCTTCTTTGCTGTGAGGAAAGGGAGCGCTTATGTTCCCTTAGCTTCCTCCTTCTCCCTCTTCTCAGGAAGTGAAATAGGTCATTTGGAAAAGGCCAAGGGATAGGATTGTCATATGCAGTGGTCTTCAAAGTGTGATGCCCCAGACCAACAGCCTCAAAGCCACCGGGAGAGACTTCCTTGGTGGTCTAGTGGTTAAGACGTCACCTTCCAGTGCAGGGGCTGCGAGTTCGATCCCTGGTTGGGGAGCTAAGAGCCTGCATGCCTCTCAGCTAAAAAAACCAAAATATAAAACAGAAGTAACACTATAAAAAAATTCAATAACGGCTTAAAAATAAGTGGTCCACATCAAAAACATATTAAAAAAATGCCACCTGGGAATTTCCTAGATACGTAATTTTTTTCATTCCAACCCAAATCTACTGTATTCAAAGAGGATGTGGGGGTGGGGGAGTGGGGAGTTGGTTCTTAGCAGCCTGTGGTTTAACAAACTCTCCAGGTGATTCTGTTGCAAGCTGAAGGTTGAGAAGCACTGTCTTAATCAAAAAGAGACTCAGGGGCATTCCAGAAGAGGGGAAATTCATATCAATTGCTGGAGACAGGGTTGACTACGTTGCATGGCAGTACAGGCTCTGAACCTACTCTTGAGGCCCTGGAGATGTCCCCAGTCTGCCTCTGTGCTCAGTGGAAAGAAAAGGAGGAAGGAGAAGGAGTCGTGGTGGGAACATGAATTGGAGTGGTAGAAATGGAGACAGCTTGAGTAAGACATATGGGGTTATAAGGAGGGAAAAATGACAGGGTTGTAAAAGTGTACACTGAGACTTCCCTGGTGGTCCAGTGGTCCATGCTCCCAACGCAGGGGACTGGGGTTCAATCCCTGGTCAGAGAACTAGATCCCACATACTGCAACCAAGAGTTGTGTGTGTGTGTGTGTGTGTGTGTGTGTGTGTGTTCTGAGTTGCTTCTGTTGTGTCCAACTTTTTGCAACCCTATGGACCAGGCAACAGTACCAGAGTGGGGAGCCAGTCTCTCCTCCAGGGTATCTTCCCGACCCAGGGATTGAACCTGCATCTCTTGCGTCTCCTGCATTGGCACTTGGATTCTTTACCACTAGAACCACCTGAGAAGCCTGCAACTAAGAGTTAGCATGCTGCAACTAAAGATCCCATGTGCTGCAATGAAGATCCAGTGAAGCCAGATTTAAAAAATATATATACATATATATATATGTATAATACATTAAAGACCTTCCAGAAGATGGCCCATAATCCTATATCTAAGACTTGATGTATCTTTAGAGATGAGATATTTGATTTTTATGGAAAAATTTTTAAAATCATTTCACTGCTCTGGTTTCCTTTTTTAGTACTCAAAAAACAGTAAGAATTGTTCTGTTCGGCAAAATTTGCTTTGAACATGAAAATGTTTTATTTAACTCAGCAACATCTGTAACACATTTTTGCTTTTATTTGTAGTTGAGAACATTCTTATTTGACTGTGAGGAGGAGGCCTTTCTACATCCTCTTAGGAAGAATTGTTTTCTGTCTCTAACATCTGGCTCATCCCTGCAGTGGGTTCTCCTCCTGACTCTCATCTCTGATGAATGATAACCACATGTCTGTCCTATTTCCATGGGTGGGACTGGATCTGAACTCCATTCCAACTGTGTAAAGACATATAACAAAGGGAGCTGCAGCTGCTGCTGCCCCTTTGGCCAGGACGAGGGAAGAGGGTAGACTACCTCACGGCATTTTCCCTGTGTGTGTTGCATGCTCGGTAGCTTAGTCATGTCTGACTCTTTGTGACCCCCTGAACTGTAGCCCACCAGGCTCCTCTGTCCGTGGAATTATCTCAGCAAGAATACTGGAGTGGGTTGCTATTTCCTTCTCCAGAGGATCTTCCCAACCCAGGGATCGAACCTGATCTGAGTCTCCTGTAGCTCCTACATTGGCAGGCAGATTCATTACCACTGAGCCACCTAGGACTCTGCCAGTTAGTACAGGAGATGTAAGGGACACGGATTTGATCCCTGGGTTGGGAAGAACCCCTGGAGTAGGAAATGGCAACCACTCCAGTATTCTTGTCAGAATAATCTCATGGACAGAGGAGCCTGGCAGGCTATAGTCCATGGGGTTACAAAGAGTTAAATAGGACTGAATGATTGAGCACACAGACACATTTTTTCAAAGCATAGAGACAAGGGAATTAGATCTATAAAGGTCTCAGTAACTTGCCAAAGAAAATGTAAATTAAAAAATTTTAGAGAGTAAACTTTGATTTTACACCCAGAAATCTAATCCATAGCTAATAGCATAAGTGAAGAAAATGCATTCTTAAAAATATGCATAATAATCTTGTTTCCTGGTTAAGGTAACAGGGCACTTGTACATTTTCATGTCTTAGTATGCAAAGTGGTGTTGCATCATCACTTTGCTGCCTTTGATTTGCTGAGTGTAACTTGTGTTAATATGCATCACCTTCCTATACAACACAGATGATTTAATTTCTTTTTGATCTTATTAAAAATTTTATCCAGAAATAAAATTGAGAAGACATTGAGGTTTCTTCTTTGGCTGAAGCTGCTAGGTTTGCCAGCTTTAGCAAATAAAAATAGAGGGTGCCTAAATTTGAAATCAGACAAATGATAAATAGGGTTTTGTTTTTTTGTTTAAGCATGTCCCATGCAATATCTGGTGGCTCAGAGGTTAAATAGTCTGCCTGCAATGCAGGAGACCTGGGTTCAATCCCTGGGTTGGGAAGATCCCCTGGAGAAGTAAAAGGCAATCCACTCCAGTATTCTTGCCTGGAGAATCCCATGGACGGAGGAGCCTGGTGGGCTACAGTCCATGGGGTAGCAAAAAGTCGGACACAACTGAGCAACTTCACTCACTCATGCAATATTTGAGACATATTTATATTAAACATTTTTTCTTATCTGAGATTTAAGCTTAACAAGATGTCCTGCATTTTAATGTCAACCCTAAATTCCTAGTAACTCTAGAATTATGTCTAACTATTATAGTCATTGCAAATTGCTAGAGCTGGTCCCCCCCCCAAATTTATTTACTTACTTATTTTTAATTTGTGGCCTCATCCTGCAGCATGTGGGAGCCTAGTTCCCTGACCAGGGGTCGAACCCATACACCCTGTATTGGTAGCCAGAGTCTTAACTACTGGACCACTGGGGAAGTCCCCAAACTATTAATTAAAAGTTTCCTGAATTACTTATAGCTTCTGCCACAGTGGCTCAGATGGTAAAGAATTTGCCTGCAACTCAGGAGACCCAGGTTCAGTCCCTGGGTCAGGAAGATCCCCTGGAGAAGGAAATGGCAACCCGCTCCAGTATTCTTGCCTGAAATCTCATGGACAGAGGCGCCTGGTGGGCTACACGCCATGGGGTTGCAAAAAGTCAGACATGACTTAGCAACTAACACTTAGATTAGATTGACTGTGGGCTGTCTATAGTTTTAAGCACCCACTGTTTTCACTCCTCAAGAAATCAGGCTAGAAAGCAAGGAATGAGAGTAATAGATTATAGGGATCATCCTGAAGACATTCTATATTTTTTATGCAATGATTTTTGGATAGGTAATACAGTCACACCTCTTTTTCCCCCTCTTAGGTTTTCTAAGCTTATAATAAGTGACCCATTGGTGTATTTTTTTTGATTGTGATGAAATATACATAACTTAAAATTTGCCATCTTAACTCCTTTAAGTGTACCCTTTAGGGGCATCAAGTACATTGACATTATTGGGCAACTACCAGCACCATCCACCTTCAGAACCTTTTCGTATTGCAAAACCGAAACTCCATACCTATTAAACATTAACTCCTCATTCCCCCGCTCTATCCAGACCCTGGCAAACACCACTTTACTTTCCGATTGTATGAATTTGACTGCTCTAGGTGCTCCCATCTTTCGGTTATTGTGAATAATGCTATGAACATAGGTGTAGAAGTTGTTTGGGTGTATACCCAGGATGGAAATTGCTGGATGCTATGATAATCTCAGATTTCCTTTTTTTTGTGAGGGCACTGCTGTAGTGTTTTCTATGGCAGCTGTGCCATTTTCCTAAGTTCTCACCAGTAGTATATGAGGGTCCTAGTTCCTCCACATCCTCAGTGACACTTTCACTTTCAGGGTTGTTTTGATTGTAGCTGTCCTAACAATCAGGACAGCTGTGAGGGAGACACCTCTTCTTTTTTCCATCCTCATCAGACAGGATGCTGAGCATGTTTTAGGTTCTTGAGATGTGCTTCTTGAATAGAAGTGCATTTTGATGTTTTTGTTGTCTTGTGCTGTCTCCCGGAGTTCAAAAAGAGAGAGCAGTACTACCTCTTTCCATGTCTTTAAGTAGTCTCTTTGCCACCCCATAGACTGTAGTCCACCAGGCTCCTCTCTCCATGGGATTATCCCAGCAAGCATACTGGAGTGGTTGCCATACCCTCCTCCAGGGGATCTTTCCAATCAGGGATCGAACCCGCGCCTCCTGTGTCTCCTGCATTGGCAGGCAGATTCTTTATCATTAGTGCCACCTGGGAAGCCTTAAACAGTAGTAAACTTAAAACATAAATTCTTACAGTCCTCAGAGAAGGAGCTTTCTTATTTTGTTGATGAGGAGCCAGAAGCTTAGTGTTCTTCGGTACCTTTGCATAGGGACAATCTGAGCACCTGATTGGGCTGAGCAGGGAGCTACTGAGTCATTCCAGTCCACATTCTTCCCATCTGGAGAGGAAACACTTTCTGTGTTCCTGTTTAATGACAGGTTCCCATAACATTTATCATTGATTCTGTGGCTATCTTAAGGCTTATTCTATGTGAATTGCATATTAGATACAGAAATAATTCAAACTCGTCTTATTTTATTCTTCTTACCTTCTCTTAATCAACCATTGGCGTCTGTGGGCTTAAACATATTTCAACTTGGACTTCCCTGTGGCCCAGTGATTAAGACTGTGTGTTTCTACTGTGGGGGACGTGGATTTGGTCACTGGTCGGGGATATTCTATATGCTGTGTGATAAGGCCAAAAAAAGTATTTCAACTTGATTTCAAAATTAATTATTACTTTATGATTAAATTGAGCATTATCATATATATGGCATGTAGCAAATACCTCTACAACATCTTCTGAAAATATTTTATAGGTACCTTATTCAACAAAAGTCATTATTAGAATTTTGAGCTTTTACACTTTTAAATGGCTCCTAGAGTCAGTGATTTTTTAGATTTTAGGTCTTTCTGAATTGTTGAGTGTTCTGTTAACCATTTTGGCCTACAGTGGTTTCTTTTAAACTAATTTATTCTGGTTTCTCTCTGTGCTTTGAGATTTTGAATGGCTAACTTTGCATGAAACAAGCTTACATCCGGACCATCTGGTGTATCAAGGTGACCGATTCTTAACTTATTTGATTAAATGTTTCTTTCTCAAATATTCTCTGCTAATATGCATACACACATATTTACCTTCACCTAGATATCTTGGATTGTATCTTAGATTTAAGACAAGGTAATTGCTCTCAGTTTTCGGCTCCTTGTTTCACAGAATGTGATGACAACAGTCATTTCAGACAAATTATAAAATCATGCCACAATAAAACCTCTTTTGTACTTCGTCCCAACTTGCCAGTATTAGTATAAGAAATGTGACACTAAACTCTGCTTGTTTATGAATCCCAAATACTGAGGTTTAAAATTCTTAGAAGTGCTGGGTTGGATTTTTGGCTGAGTTAGCATCAGGATTTGTGCGGCCTCCTGTGTCCTGTTAGGCCTTCCTTCCTGGCAGCGCCTCTGGGAAGCTGTGGGGGTGGCTGAACGTTAGCTTGCCTTTCTAGTCCCAGCTCGGCTGTTTGACCTGGGAACCAGCACAGCAATGGGGAAAAGCACTGCAGTAAGAGGCGGATGATCCAAGGTGCAATTTGGTTTTGAGTTAGCCCCTTCATCTCTCTTCATTTCCTGATTTTTAAATAGTACCATCTGCCCTGTTCTAATTACCTCACTACTACTGTTGTAAGGATAAATATTATTTGAAAGACTTTTTGTAAATTCAAAAGCCCTAAACACAGATGATTTTTAAATATTAATTTAGAGAAATGGGTTGATGTACCATCTACTTAGGGCTTCCTTGGTGGCTCTGGAGAATTCATAAAGAATCCTCCTCAATGCAAGAGACATGGGTTCAGAGGATTTGATCCTTGGGTTGGGAAAATCCACTAGAAAGGCAAATGACCCCCCACTCCAGTATTCTTGCCTGAAATCTCATGGACAGAGGAGCCTGGTGGACTACAGTCCATGGGGTTGCAAAGAGTCAAACATGACTGAGTGACTAAACAAACCACCTATTTAAAAATGATGAGAAAATTTAACTAATTTATATTAAGTAGTGTTTTTACAATTTTAGATGTTTTACATATAGGTCTCATTTGAACATTTTAGTGCTATTGTGAATTAGGAAGAGATGCTGATATGACCAGATGTATTCTGGAATAAGGAAACTGAGGATGTTGGTACCCTGGCTGACAGTCATTCCAACATCAGGAGCCTCAGGGTTAAGATCCCAGGGCCTCTCTGCAGCCCTGGGTCACTGTCATCACCTCTGCTCTCTCTTCATGCTCCTGAATAGGTGGAAGAAAACCATCATTTGGTGGTTTTGTTATCTCCTTTCAGCTGAGCCCTGTAACACAAGTAAAGATAGAGCTGCTTGGGTTGAAGCAAGAGACAAGGGGCTTAGGGACCTGTAGCTTCAAACCTGGAGCCATTGCACTGGACTTTGTCTCTGGCTTCTCCCTATGACCATTCTATGAATTTCAGGAGCCAGCAGCTTTTCCTCATGTGATGCTTCTAGTAGCTTCTTGAATCAGAAATTTACACTTCTGGTGGCCAGGAATACATACCAGGAAGGGCTCAATGGCAGAATCTGTTTGGGGACAGGGGAGGAATGTGGTTATTTGCATAGCAAACATCTTTACATGGATTAGCCATTTACTGGGGGGGGGGGGTGGGGCGCAAGGCTGAGTAGTAACATGGTGGGAGGAGTTTCTGGAAGGAGTAGGAGAACAGGAAGGCCTGGAATTACCTTGAACTCTTATATTATTTGACTTGACTTGTTTCCCTAAGTAGATTGTTCTTTAGGACTTCTCAAGGACCTTATGTAAGGCTTATTTATATATCTCACCAGGTCCTACAGGGTGTCCTGCAAATATTTGAGTGACCAGATGAATAAAACATAGAGGGAAATACTGGAATAGTTCGATAGTTTATCTTTTTAAAAGTATAATTGTTAATTAGAATATAGTTGGTTTACAATCTTGTGTTAGCTTCTTCTGTACAGTAAAGTGAATCAGTTACACATGGACACGTGTCCACTCTTTTTCAGATTCTTTTCCCATGTAGGTCATTACACAGAATATTGAGTAGAGATCCCTGTACTATACAGTAGGTTCTTATTAATTATTAATATCAATTTTATATACAGTAGTATGTATGTATCAATTCCAACCTCCCAGTTTATCCTTCTCCACTATCCCCTTGGTAACTGTAAGTTTGTTTTCTACATCTGTGACTCTATTTCTGTTTTGTAAATAAGCACGTCTGTACCATTTTTTTTTTTTAAGATTCCATATATAAGCATATCTTTTTACCTTTTATACTGTTCATGGGGTTCTCAAGGCAAGAATACTGAAGAGGTTTGCCATTCCCTTCTCCAGTGGACCACATTTTCTCAGAGCTCTCTACCGTGACCTGTACTTCTTAGGCAGCCATAAATGGCATGGCTCATAGTTTCATTGAGTTAGACACGGCAGTGGTCCATGTGATCAGTTTGATTAGTTTTCTGTGATTGTGGTTTTCATTCTGTCTGCCCTCTGAAGGCTTGTGGAAGCTTCCTGATGGGAGAGACTGACTATGGGGGAAACTGGTTCTTGTTCTGTTGGGCAGGGCCAAGCTCAGTAAATCTTTAATGCAATTTTCTGTTGATGGGATGGAACTTCATGACATTGTACAGGAGGCAGTGACTAAGACCAGCCCCAAGAAAAAGAAATGCAAAAAGGCAAAATGGTTGTCTGAGGAGGCCTTGCAAATAGCCGAGAAAATAAGAGAAGTGAAAGGCAGAGGAGAAAAGGAAAGATATACCCATTTGAATGCAGAGTTCCAAAGAATAGCAAGGAGAGATAAGAAAGCCTTCCTTAGTGATCAGTGCAAAGAAATAGAGGAAAATAATACAATGGGAAAGACTAGAGATCTCTTCAAGAAAATTAGAGATACTAAGGGAACATTTTATGCAAAGATGGGCTCAATAAAGGACAGAAATGGTATGGACCTAAGAGAAGCAGAAGATATTAAGAAGAGGTGGCAAGAATACACAGAAGAACTATACAAAAAAGATCTTCATGACCTAGATAACCGCGATGGTGTGGTCACTCACCTAGAGCCAGACGTCCTGGGATGTGAAGTCAAGTTGGCCTTAGGAAGCATCTCTATGAACAAAGCTAGTGGAGGTGATGGAATTCCAGTTGAGCTATTTCAAATCCTAAAAGATGATGCTGTGAAAGTGCTGCACTCAATATGCCAGCAAATTTGGAAAACTCAGCAGTGGCCACAGGACTGGAAAAGGTCAGTTTTCATTCCAATCCCAAAGAGGCAATGCCAAAGAATGTTCAAACTACCGCACAATGGCACTCATTTTACACGCTAGCAAAATAATGTTTAAAATTCTCCAAGCCAGACTTCAACAGTACATGAACTGTGAAATTCCAGATGTTCAAGCTGGATTTAGAAATGGCAGAGGAACCAGAGATCAAATTGCCAACATCTGTTGGATCATTGAGAAAGCAAGAGAGTTCCAGAAAAACATCTACTTCCTTTATTGACTATGCCAAAGCATTTGACTATGTGGACCATAACAAATTGGAAAATTCTAAAAGAGATGGGAATACCAGACCACCTTACCTGCCTCCTGAGAAATCTGTATGCAGGTCAAGAAGCAACAGTTAGAACTGGACATGGAACAACAGACTGGTTCCAAATTGGGAAAGGAGTACGTCAAGGCTGTATATTGTCACCCTGCTTATTTAACTTATATGCAAAATCCATCATGTGAAATGCTGGGCTAGTTGAAGCACAAGCTGGAATCAAGATTGCTGGGAGAAATATCTATAACTTCAGATATGCAGATGATACCACCCTTATGGCAGAAAACTAAGAGGAACTAGAGCCTCTTGATGAAACCGAAAGAGGAGAGTGAAAAAGTTGGCTTAAAATTCACCATTCAGAAAACTAAGATCATGGCATCCGGTCCCATCACTTCATGGCAAATAGATGGGGAACCATGGAAACAGTAACAGACTTTATTTTTTGGGGCTCCAAAATCACTGCAGATGGTGACTGCAGCTATGAAATTAAAAGACGCCTATTCCTTGGAAGAATAGCTATGATCAACCTAGACAGCATGTTAAAAAGCAGAGACATTGCTTTACCAACAAAAGTCCATCTAGTCAAAGCTATGGTTTTTCTAGTAGTCATGTATGGTTTTTCTAGTAGTCATATAAAGAAAGTTGAGCGCTGAAGTATTGACACTTTTAAACTGTGGTGTTGGAGGAGACTCTTGAGAGTCCCTTGGACTGCAAGGAGATCTAACCAGTGCATCCTAATTAAAATCAGTCCTGAATATTCATTGGGAGGACTGATGGTGAAGCTGAAACTCCCAATACTTTGGCTACCTGATGCAAAGAACTGACTTATTGGAAAAGACCCTGATACTGGGAAAGATTGAAGGTGAGAGGAGAAGGATGAGACAGAGGATGAGATGGTTGGTTGGCATCACCAACTCGATGGACATTAGCAAACTCTGGGAGTTAGTGAAGGACAGGGAAGCCTGACATGCTGCAGCCCATGGGGTCACAAAGTGTTGGACGTGACTGAGCAACTGAACTCAATTGACTGATATATAAGCATATCATATGACACTTGTCTTCTTCTGTCTGACTTCATTCAGTATGAGAATCTTAGGTCCATTCATGTTGCTGTAAATGCATTATTTTGTTCTTTCTTATGAATGAGTAGTATTGCATGGATATGTGTACCACATCTTCTGTTCATCTGATGGTGGACGTTTAGGTTGTTTCCATGCCCTGGCTATTGCATATATTGCTGCAGTATTTGGGCATGTGTATCTTTTAGAATTATGATTTTCTCTGAATATGCCTAGGAATGGGATTGCTGGATCATATGGTACTTCTATTTTTACTTTCTTAAGGAACCTCTACACTGTTCTCCATAGTGGCTACCAATTTACATTTCCATGAGCAGTGTAGGAGGGTTCCCTTTTCTCCACACCCTCTTAAAAGGCCAGTTCAGTAGTACACTTTGTTCTAAGTTTTTTGAACACCAGTTATATATTAGACATTGTTCTAGAGACTCAGATAATATAGTGAGCAAAGCAGGTTCTTACTCTTGTAACTAGCATTTATGTTTTACTTTAGAAAACAGATACAAACATTTGGAAGAAATTAATTGATAAACATGTTCATTCTAAATACAACTTGCTTGAGAAAATTGTTAGTGTTTTTTATATATTTGTCTTAATGAATCACATGTTCAGTTCAGTTCTGTTCAGTCGCTCAGTCATGTCCGACTCTTTGTGACCCCATGAATTGCAGCACGCCAGGCCTCCTTGTCTATCACCAACTCCTGGAGTTCACCCAAACTCCTGTCCATAGAGTCGGTGATGCCATCCAGCCATCTCATCCTCTGTCGTCCCCTTCTCTTCCTGCCCCAAATCCCTCCCAGCATCAGAGTCTTTTCCAATGAGTCAACTCTTCGCATGAGGTGGACAAAGTATTGGAGTTTCAGCTTTAGCATCAGTCCTTCCAAAGAACACTCAGGACTGATCTCCTTTAGAATGGACTGATTGGATCTCCTCACAGTCCAAGGGACTCTCAAGAGTCTTCTCCAACACCACAGTTCAAAAGCATCAATTCTTTGGTGCTCAGCTTTCTTCACAGTCCAACTCTCACATCCATACATGACCACTGGAAAAATCGTAGCCTTGACTAGACGGACCTTTGTTGGTAGAGTAATGTCTTTGCTTTTAAATATGCTGCCTAGGTTGGTCATAACTTTCCTTCCAAGGAGTAAGCGTCTTTTAATTTCATGGCTGCAGTCACCATCTACAGAGATTTTGGAGCCCCCCAAAATAAAGTCTGACACTGTTTCCACTGTTTCCCCATCTATTTCCCATGAAGTGATGGGACCAGATGCCATGATCTTTGTTTTCTGAATGTTGAGCTTTAAGCCAACTTTTTCACTCTCCCCTTTCACTTTCATCAAGAGGCTTTTTAGTTCCTCTTCACTTTCTGCCATAAGGGTGGTGTCATCTGCATATCTGAGGTTATTGATATTTCTCCTGGCAACCTTAATCCCAGCTTGTGCTTCTTCACATGTTAGGTACATGTTATAAAGTGATGACAATAATGAATGTGTATGCAAATATATGTAGTGTATTTACCAGTAAATTAGATCACTAGGATCTGATGCTATGGATCGTACAGCTTTCAGGTTTTCAGTTTTCTCCAGAATTTTATACCAGAAAGGTTTATAAAGGATTTGTTGTGTTCTATGAGCTTCATGTTGTCCATTTATCATTTAAAAAATCTATTAGTGTATAACATATGTATTCATCAGATATGAGTTAAGCACGCACTAAATTGAATTTAAATCTCAATATATCAGTGGGACAGTTGAAAACATTTCTGCATTCCCTCTAAGCAGGGCAGTTGCACAATTAAAATTGGCTAGTATGTCATTTGTTTTCTTAATCCTTTATTTTTCTTCATTTTTATCAAAATACAAAAGACCATCAAACAGGAGGCAAAGAATGTGTTCACACATTTCCTAATTTATTTATAATTCATATCATTTTAGGATATGTACTAATGGATTTTACTTAAAAATGTTGCTGCATAGTTTTAAGATCACATCTTAAGCCTTTATTCCCACTCCTGACAGCCTGTGTGGTATAGCAGTTTAGAGCTAAAACTGGGATCAAATTCAAATCCCAGTCTGGCTTTGATTGGGGGATGAAAGTGCATACTGGTTTTAGAGTCAGCTCAAAAATTGAATTTAGAAGAAGTAATAATGCATTTGTAGCTGGGCTGAGCCAGATGGAAGGTGATGGTGCCAAGGGGCACCTCGTGGGTGGCAGGGCATCATGTGTATAGATGTGGTTTAGGGATGCTTTTTCTTGAAGCTACAACTGGAAACAGACCATTGGTCATTCATCTGGGAAATGGTAACTTGGGTCTGTTAAGTCTGTAGCATTGCAAACAGTGATCAGGTCTTTAGTCTGGTGGGAATTCAGAATCCAAAGTTAAAGAGACAATGGGAATAGATAAGAAGGATAAAGGTTAGTAAAATCTCTCTGGAATGGACTGTTATCCACAACAAAGGTATAGAATAGACAACTGAAAACAATACAGTTTTATAGGCTTAAAGAAACTAGAGGGGCAAATGAGTAGGGCCTTGTAATCTGTTATCTCTAGGCATGGTGCTTTTTATAAACTGGTTGAGATTCCCTAAAGTATATTATCTTGGTAGAAGGAAAGGAATGCCTAGAAATTATAGTAGTTTTATTTCTAGCTCTTTTTTTTTTTTTTCCACTTTCTGAGCAGCTTTCTTAGGATTAAGGATTTAGAAGATTAGACATACTATTTCAGTAATATTTACTTACATATTTATGTTATTTTCATCATTGAACATAAAACTGTAACCTGGACATTGTAGATAGTCTTTTAGAAAAAAATCACCTTCCTTGTTCCTGCCTAGCTTCCATCATTATTACTTCTCCCGTCATAGTCTTTTACATTGCCACCAGAGTCATCTTTCTGGTTATTTTACTTTCTTAAAATAGAAACTTTTTTTAGTGTTTCCGTATTTTCTATAAATCTAAGCCTGAACTCCTTGGTATATTTTCTGACTTGGTTGGGTGGATGTCGTTCAGTGGTATGCCTGTGCGCACAATGTGTGTGTTGTTTTAAAAACTCCTAAGTGTTTTCTACTGTTCTCTCAATATTTTGAGGCAATACCAACTCCTGATTTCTGAGAAAATCCTTGAAATGGAAGAAAATGGAGAAAACCACTAGACCATTCAGGTATGACCTAATCAAATCCCTTATGACTATACAGTGGAAGTGAGAAATAGATTTAAGGGACTAGATCTGATAGACAGAGTGCCTGATGAACTAAGGATGGAGGTAAGTGCCATTGTACAGGAGACAGGGATCAAGACCATCCCCAAGAAAAAGAAATGCAAAGAAGCAAAATGGCTGTTTGAGAGGCCTTACAAATAACTGTGAAAAGAAGGGAAGCAAAAAGCAAAGGAGGAAAGGAAAGATATACCCATTTGAATGCAGAGTTCCAAAGAATAGCAAGGAGAGAGATAAGAAAGCCTTCCTCAGCAATCGGTGCAAGGAAATAGAGGAAAACAATAGAATGGGAAAGACTAGAGATTTGTTCAAGAAAATTAGAGATACCAAGGGAACATTTCATGCAAAGATGTGCTCAATAAAGGACAGAAATGGTACGGACCTAAGAGAAGCAGAAGATATTAAGAAGAGGTGGCAAAAATACACAGAAGAACTATACAAAAAAGATCTTCGTGACCCAGATAATCATGATGGTGTGATCATTCACCTAGAACCAGACATCCTGGAATGTGAAGTCAAGTTGGCCTTAGGAAGCATCACTACGAACAAAGCTAGTGGAGGTGATCTAATCCAGTTGAGCTATTTCAAATCATGAAAGATGTTGCTGTGAAAGTGCTGCACTCAATATGCCAGCAAATTTGGAAAACTCAGCAGTGGCCACAGGACTGGAAAAGGTCAGTTTTTATTCCAATCCCAAAGAAAGGCAATGCCAAAGAATGCTCAAACTACCACACAATTTCACTCATCTCACATGCTAGCAAAATAATGCTTAAAGTTCTCTGAGCCACGCTTCAGCAGTACATGAACCGTGAACTTCCAGATGTTCAAGCTGGTTTTAGAAAAGGCAGAGGAACCAGAGCAAATTGCCAACATCCACTGGATCATGGAAAAAGCAAGAGAGTTCCAGAAAAACATTTACTTCTGCTTTATTAACTATGCCAAAGCCTTTGACTGTGTGGATCACAATAAACTGTGGAAAATTCTGAAAGAGACCAGACCACCTGAACTGCCTCTTGAGAAACCTGTATGCAGGTGAGGAAGCAGCAGTTAGAACTGGACATGGAACAGCAGACTGGTTCCAAAGAGGAAAAGGAGTATGTCAAGGCTGTATATTGTCACCCTGCTTATTTAACTTATATGTAGAGTACATCATGAGAAATGCTGGGCTGGAGGAAGCACAAGCTAGAATCAAGATTGCTGGGAGAAATATCAATAACCTCAGATATGCAGATGCCACTACCCTTATGGCAGAAAGTGAAGAAGAACTAAAGAGCCTTGTGATCAAAGTGAAAGGGGAGAGTGAAAAAGTTGGCTTAAAGCTCAACGTTCAGAAAACGAAGATCATGGCATCTGGTCCCATCACTTCATGGCAAATAGATGGGGAAACAAGGGAAACAATGGCTGACTTTATTTTTCTGGGCTCCGAAATCACTGCAGATGGTGATTGCAGCCATGAAATTAAAAGACGCTTACTCCTTGGAAGGAAAATTATGTCCAACCTAGACAACATATTCCGGAGAAGGCAATGGCACCCCACTCCAGTACTTTTGCCTAGAAAATCCCATGGACGGAGGAGCCTGGTAGGCTGCAGTCCATGGGGTCGCTAAGAGTCGGACATGACTGAGCAACTTCACTTTCACTTTTCACTTTCCTGCATTGGAGAAGGAAATGGTAACCCATTCCAGTATTCTTGCCTGGAGAATCCCAGGGACGGGGCAGCCTGGTGGGTTGCCGTCTATGGGGTTGCACAGAGTCGGACACGACTGAAGCGACTTAGCAGCAGCAGCAGCAGACAGCATATTCAAAAGCAGAGATATTACTTTGCCAACAAAGGTCAAGGCTATAGTTTTTCCAGTGGCCATGTATGGATGTAAGAGTTGGACTGTGAAGAAAGTTGAGCACTGAAGAATTGACTCTTTTGAACTGTGGTATTGGAGAAGACTCTTGAGAGTCCCTTGGACTGCAAGGAGATCCAACCAGTCCATCCTAAAGGCAATCAGTCCTGGGTGTTCATTTGAAGGTGAAACTTCAATACTTTGGCCACCTTGATGCGAAGAGCTGACTCATTTGAAAATTCCCTGATGCTGGGAAAGATTTAGGTTAGGAGAAGAAGGGGATGACAGAGGATGAGATGGTTGGATGGCATCACTGACTTGATGGATATGGATTTGGGTACACTCCGGGAGTTGGTTATGGACAGGGAGGCCTGGCGTGCTGCAGTCCATGGGGTCACAAAGATTTGGACACAACAGAGGGACTGAACTGAACTGCACTGTACTGAAACACTTATTTTGTTCAGCTCACACCATTTTCTTGGCCTGTATAATGCTCTCTTCTCCTTTGTCTGAAATCTCACATCTGCTTTAAGACCTAGCTTAAATGTCACCTCTGCTGTGAAGCCTCCCTAATTTAATCCAGGTTGAGAATTAATAAAACGTACCTTTCTCTATGAATTTCCTGCCATAATCCTTAGAAGAACACAACAGAATCCAGAGTAGCTACAATATATTGTCTCATTAGATCGGCAAAGAAACAAGAATATTTGACCTTATACTCAGGCAGAAGGGAAATGAGCCTGTAGACAACTCAGATCTGTGAAAAAAGAAGGAAGAGCACAAGAAATGGTAAATAATGTGGATAAATACAAATATTAGTGTTACAAATTTAATTGTAACCAGACAGGTGTTTTAGTTAGTTGTAAGCATGATAGTATTAGTCCCTAGACTAAGAGGAGCGAGGCTGGTAGCTGATGCATATTTGCATCCTAGCACAGTGCACTTCTACACATAGACAGGTAGATATTTGATGTACTCATATAGATATATGTGTATTCAATAAATGTTTTTGTGCCTACCTGTGGTAGGAACTTCAGTAGATAAAAGACAAGTAAAAGAGGATCCCTGCTGTGGAGCAGTTCAAAGTTTAATGTACAAACAATTATATTCTAATCAGATAAGTAGATCCCACAGTTCAGTTCAGTTCAGTTCAATCACTTAGTCATGTCTGACTCTTTGCGACCCATGAATTGCAGCACGCCAGGCCTCCCTGTCCATCATCATCTCCCGGAGTTCAGTCAAACTCACGTCCATCAGGTTGGTGATGCCATCCAGCCATCTCATCCTCTGTCGTCCCCTTCTCCTCCTGCCAATCCCTCCCAGCATCAGAGTCTTTTCCAATGAGTGAGCTCTTTGCATGAGGAGGCCAAAGTACTGGAGTTTCAGCTTCAGCATCATTCCTTCCAAAGAACACCCAGGGCTGATCTCCTTTAGAATGGACTGGTTGGATCTCTTTGCAGTCCAAGGGACTCTCAAGAGTCTTCTCCAACACCACAGTTCAAAAGCATCAATTCTTCGGCGCTCAGCTTTCTTCACAGTCCAACTCTCGCATCCATACATGACTACTGGAAAAACCATAACCTTGACTAGACAGACCTTTGTTGGCAAAGTAATGTCTCTGCTTTTCACAGGAGAGGCACAAATAGAGTTTAGAAGGAGAAATATCACCACCTACATACTTTACCTGTTTTTCTATCCATATAGCAAAAGTGATTTCCAATATGAGTAAGTTTTAAGAACAGGCAGATCAGTGATTAGATTAACAAAGAACAAACAAATCATAAAATTTAAAATTGCAAAAGATTTGAGGATTTTTTCTCTTTTTTGTTGTAAATTCTCCTGGACATATAAAGACCATGTTATCAGATTCCTTTGGACCCCCATCTCTTTCATAAGCTTTATAGCTCTTAATCTGACTTTGTGTACAGTATATCCAATTGTCCTTTCCTGCTCCTAGTTTTTTGTTCCACTAATTTCATACTTATGACAATCTGCCTTAAAGCAAGAGGCATCCTTTTCCTCATTCACTTTGGTGATTATCATGTTTTTTATATTTATGATAAACTAAGGATATATTTTGTACAGTCACTATGGTAATTTTATAAAGGCCAAATAGCCACTGTGTATTTTAGTTTTAAACTTGTACAACTGCCAACAGCTTCTAAGACAGATGGAGGAATGACATGGTCACCCAACCATCTTTCAGATGACAATGAAGAACAGAGGAAAATAATTAAAAATAAGAAACTAATTGTTGAAAGATTCTGAAATGTATTATAGAGCAGAGAGAAACTGGAGGAAAATTCAGCCTCAGAAAACTGATTGGAGGGGTTCAGAATTGTGAGTTTGTAGCTTTTTGGCACCGGAGAAGGCAGTGGCACCCCACTCCAGTACTCTTGCCTGGAAAGTCCCATGGACGGAGGAGCCTGGTAGGCTGCAGTCCATGGGGTTGCTTGGAGTCAGACCCGACTGAGCGACTTCACTTTCACTTTTCACTTTCATGCATTGGAGAAGGAAATGGCAACCCACTCCAGCATTCTTGACTGGAGAATCCAAGGGACGGGGGAGCCTGGTGACCTGCCGTCTCTGGGGTTGCACAGAGTCGGGCATGACTGAAGCGACTTAGCAGCAGCAGCAGCAGCTTTCTGGCCCAGTAGTGCTTTTCTTTGTAATAACTGCAGGGACATATTGCAGCCTCACTCGCTAAAAGGAGCAGAGATCAAAGATCAGGGCTGGAAAAGCATGTGGAAATTTAAAGGGAAATACTAGCAGCAACGGAATCATAGAAAGTATGTATCTCAATGCATATATATCTATGGGAGACTCCAGGGAGCCTGGTCAAAAAGATCCTGTGAAATAAGTAGAGACTAGAGACAAAATTACTTACTTCTTAAAAGACAGAGGTACAAGGAGCCACGTCTGTGAAGGTCATGCTTATTTTAACTGTTTCTCAATAGTGTTGAAGCTTATACACTTGAAATGTCAGAGAAAGCTGGAAAACTTGAGTAAATATTATAAAATCAAGAAAATCACAGCAGTTCAGCCCCATCTTTGCCAGAGTCTTTGGCTTAATGACAAATTACACAGCATAGGTGAGTTCCTCAGTGGTTAATGTAAGAATATTATCGGTGGGAAGTCACAAGAACAAAACAAGCTACCAGCAGCTGCACCCCACATACAGAGGCACATACAGGAGGCAACGTTTGCAGGGGGTATTCGTGTTAGTTAACTGCCTGCTCGAACAGAAGACCAATAACCCTCAGAGGAACATAACAGAAACCGGAGTCATTACAGTGTATCATCCCACTAGACATGCAAAGAAACAAGAACATTTGACCTTCAAGAAAAATTTCAGGTAGAAGGAAAATGACCTCAGAAGCAAATTGTATCAATAGGAAAAAAGAGTATCAGAAATTATAAATATGTGGGAAAATATAATATAAAAGATAATGATTATTTAAAGCAAAATTATAACTGTATTAGTGGGTTTATAATGTATATATATGTAATATATATGATAATAGCATTAAGGATAGAGGCAGGAGCAGATAAGTAGAAATATACTGTTGCATGCTTGCTATATTTATCTGAATAAATTCAATATTAACTATAGTTAAGGATATTTAAAAATGCATATTTTATTTTTATATATTTGTGAATTATAAATTATTTTTACTTGAAGTATAGTTGATTTATAATGTTTCAGGTGTACAGTTTCACACTCATATAGTTTCAGTTTTTTTCCATTATTGGTTATTACAATATAATGTTTTCCTTTTCAGGTTCTTTCCAATTGTAGGTTATTTCAAGATATTGAATATAGTTCCTTGTTGGTTATCAATTTTATGTGTAGTAGTATGTATCTGTTAATCTTAAATTCCTAATTTATCCCATCCCTTCCTCTTTGGTAACTAGTTTATTTCCTATGTCTGTGAATTTATTTCTGTTTTGTAAATAAGTTCTTTTCTATCATTTTTTTTTTTTAGATCCCACATATAAATGATACCATATGATATTTGTCTTTGACTTACTTCACTTACTATGATAATCTCTAGGTCCGTCCATGTTACTGCAAGTGCATTATTTATTTTTTATGGCTAGGTACGATTCCATCTTTATTCATTCATTTGTTGATGGACATTCAGGTTGCTTCCATGTCTTGGCTATCGTAAATAGTGCTGCTGTGAACACTGAAACGCGTGTATGTTTTTGAGTTACAGTATTTGTCTTTTCCAGCTCTCTGCCCAGGAGTGGGATGCTGGATTACATGGTAACTTTATTTCTAGTTTTTTAAGGAACTTTCATACTGTTCTTTTTAGAGCTACACCAATTTGCATTCCTGCCAAAAGTCTAGGAGGGTTCCCTTTTCTTCACACCCTCTCCATCATTCGTTATTTTTTGATGCTAGCCATTCTGATCAGTGTAAGGTGACACTTCATGGTAGTTTTGGTTTGCATTTCTTAATAGTTAGCAATGTTCAGCATCTTTTCATGTGCCTTTTGGCCATAAAGATGCATATTTTAATTCCTAGAGTAGCTACAAAAATTATGTAGAGATAAAGCTAGAAAATCTACAGGAAAAATAAAGTTGATTAAAGATTTTTTGATTAATAGAAAAGAAAGCAGGAAAGTAGGAAAAATGGAATCAAACAATGATGGGACAAATTAACAAAACACTAAAAGTCAGGCCTAAATATAATCTTATTAATAATTACATTAAATGTCAGTGGACCAATGAAAAGCAGAAGTTCTAAGATTAGCTAAAATAACAAAGGCTGACTAATGCTCTCATGAAAGATGCATTTGTAGTAAGAAGGTAAAATTATATTAGCAGAAAAGACTGTAAAAAGATACACCATGCAAATAGTAAACAAAAGAAAGTTGGCCTCTTTGCCTAACATGGAGTGCTAACTATAAGGCTGATGTAAAATTAGATCTGCTGGGACCGCCACATGGCGGGGAGCACTGTGTAAAAGTCATCTCACACTGAGGAAAGCAGTGCTGAGAGATGAAAAGAAAAAAAAAAAAAAAAAGGTTGGATTGTGTGTAGACTTCAAAACCAGAAGTAATATTAGAGGTAAGGAGGCGTATCTCATAATGACAAAATGGTCGATATCATAGGAAGATGTAACAATTATAAATGTATATGTGTCTAATAATAAAGTTTCAAAATATAAGAAGTCAAAACTGGCAAAACTGAAGCGAGAAATAGATATATCATAGTTGACACATCTCTCATAATTAACAGAACCAGACCAAAAAAATCAGTAAAGATATGGAAGAGCAAACTAACATTCAAAGCCATCTTAATCCAATTGATACTTGTGGACACAATATTCAGCTGGAGAATACTCACTATTTTCGAGGGCCTATAGAATCTTCCCCAAGATAGACCATATACTGAACTACAAAACATGTTTCAATAGATTTCAAAAGATTGAAAGCTTACAGAATATGTTCTCTGACTGCAGTGGAGTTATATTAAAAATCAACAATAATAAAAATCTAAGAAAGCCCCAAATATCTGGAAATTAAGTACCTTGCTGCAAAATATTCATGAGTCAAGAAATAAAAAGGAAGCTTAGGAATATTTTAAATTAAGTGATAAGACAACATATCAAAAAGAATATTATGACAGGTGCAGTCATAGCAGTCCTTAGAGAGAAATTATAGCTTTAAATGTTTATGTTAGGAAAGAGGAAAAAAAAGTTTAAAATATTGACCTTTATGCATTAGGAGACCATTTAGCAGTCGAAACAGCAGGATAGGCTGTATTGTGGTAACAAAGAACCCCAAGATCTCAGTAGCTGTATCCACCAAAGTTTGTTTTTTGCTTCCTGGTGGCTCAAACAGTAAAGAACCTGCCTGCAGTGCAGGAGACCTGGGTTCGATCTCTGAGTAGGGAAGATCCCCTGGAGAAGGGAATGGTTACCCACTCCAGTATTTTTGCCTGGAGAATCCCATGGACAGAGGAGCGTGGTGGGCTACAGTTCATGGAGTCACAAAGAGTCAGACATGACTGAGTGACTAACACTTTCACTTTCTGTCCAATGGGAATTGGATTTCTGCTCATTCTGGACACTCAGGTCCCCAGGCTTATGGGTCTACAGCTGCACATGTGCTCCCATGCAGCAAAGGAGGGCAACAGTGTCAGATTGTGAGCTGTCCCTCAAAACTTCCACCTGGAGGGGACACATATCCTTGGCTGAGATAGGCTCTGTGGCCACACCTTGCTACAAAGAGAAAAGGATATGCCATCCTGTTGTGAACCTAGGTGGTTTGATGGTTTAGTTGCTAAGTTGTGTCTGATTCTTTGCAATCTTATGCACTGTAGCCCACCAGGCCCCTCTGTCCTTGGGATTTTCCAGGCAAGAATACTGAAGTGGGTTGTCAGTTCCCTCTCCAGGGGATCTTCCCCACCCAGGGATTGAACTTGGGTCTTCTGCATTGCAGGTGGATTCTTTAACAACTGAACCCCCAGGGAAGCCTTAGAACCTAGAAGGAAGAGAAATGGAATATTTGTGAACTACTCAAGAAATCTTACGAGGGGGATGAGAAATAAACCATAAAACAGTATTAAAATATATGAATAAGAGCTCCTCAGCCTGAAGCTTGGATGGGGTGGCTAGAAACCCTTCCCAAAGTCACTCTGAGGAGTCTCCTAGAGCTTCATAGATTATAGCTCGAAAACTTCTACTTTAAATAAAACCCCTAGCCTAACAATCTGGAGAACCAGTTTTAGGTTTCAAAGATGTGTACCCAAAACATATTGAGCTGAATTGATTTCACATTAGATACTGTAATTTTTGAAGCAATTCAGTGACTTTGTTGAACTTTTATATTACTTCTTACCCTTGGTATTACTTCTAGCCCCTTGGTATTGTATCTTAAGAGACTTACCTGGGAAGTTATGGAAAAGTACTAATTATTATATACTCTATTACTGTTATATCATTATATTAACATACAATATTAATATAGTATTGTTATCGTGCTTTAGTAAGTTAGATGATTATTATAGTAAAATAATTATACTGTTACAAGAACTATAGAGACAGTGAACTTTGTATTTATTTATTTATGGTTGCACTGGTCTTCGTTGCTGCATGGGCTTTCTTTAATTGCAGTGAGCCAAAGCTACTCTTTGTTGTGGTGGGAAAGCTTCTCATTGCGGTGGCTTCTCCTGTTGCAGGGCATGGGTTCTAAGTGCACAGGCTTCAGTAGTTGTAGCACATAGGCTCAACTGCCCAGAAACATGTGACTTCTTCCGGACTAGGGTTCAAATCTGTGTACCCAATATTAGCAGGCAGATTGTTAACCACTGGACCACCAGGGAAATCCAACAGTGAACTTTTAAAACTATTTTTTATTTTAATTTTTTGATAGTGTACTTTTCCCCAGCTTTATTGAAGTATAATATGTATACAAACTGCATGTAATTAATGTATGTAATTTGGTGAGTTTGGACATATGTATACACTTGTGTTACTGTGACTACGATCCAGGTCATAAACATATCTATCACCTTCAAAAGTTTCCTTGTGCCTTTTTTTGATTTTGTTTTTCTTTCTTTCTTCCCTTCCTTCCTTCCTTTCCTAATAAGAACATCTAAAATGAGATCTAAAAATTAACATATTTCTAACTGCACAATTTCTTATTGTCAACTACAGGTTATAGGCAGTATGTCAAACAGCAGATCTTTTGAACTTACTCCTTTTGTGTAACTGTAACTTTGCAGTTTTTAATCAATATGCTAGGGGTTGGTGGTGATATGGGTGGTATTTGGCATATGGCAGGGCTCATCAAAGCCCAAATCTTGGCTTGCTGTATGTTTTGCCTTCTTGTCGAGTTCCTGGGACAGCATACACCAGGAAAATTGTAATTTGAGAAGCACAGTGCTATCTCTTAATAACCAGGAGGCTGTGTTAGAGTGGTTTGAATCTGTGTCATGGGACCATTGAGGTTAAGTGCTTCAGCATGTATAATTAGCCCAGAATATCCAATTCCCAAGTGAACGTAGAGTCCCATTACCTTCTCTGATGGATAGAACCAGGAAAAGAGACGTGGAAAGATGTCTTTGAACCCTCTAAAGGTACAGTGACCTGGCCAGTTGGTTATGGTTGGTTGCCCTGGGCTTTGGCCAATAAGATTAGCAAATTCTCCTGGGTTGGGGGGAAATGAGAGCAGGTAGAGCTTGGAAATAGATAGGAAATAGATTAGACAGAGGTGTATGTAAGGTGGGAAGAGGGGCAGAAGTGCTAGCTCCTCCTAACAAGATTTTAAGGAGCTTTTCCCCCTAAGGCAAACTGTGTCTTTCTTTAAAATTTTTAAAATCTGTTTTCAGTTGAAAGGGGAAAATGAAGTGAAAGTTACTCAGTTGTGTCCGACTCTTTGTGACCCCATGGACTGTATGGTCCATAGAATTCTCCAGGCCAGAATACTGGAGTGGGTAGCCTTTCCCTTCTCCAAGGGATCTTCCCAACCCAGGTCTCCTGCATTGCAGGTGGATTCTTTACCAGCTGAGCTAACAGGGAAGCCTGAAAGGGGAAAGGTTTTCTTTATTCTATAATGTATAATAAGCTTTCCATATTTTTATCTTGTAATTTGTTATTTTTTTATCATTTATCATTATTCCGTAGTTTATTATTATGAGCAGTATTAAAGACAAATTTTCCTCCCATTTAAAAGTCTACATAGTATAGACTATAAACCTTTATCAAAAGGCAGTTTTTTTTAACTCTTTTCAGACACTATGAATTTGGAAGTTTATTAAAATTGACCTTTTTAAAAATAAAATCTAAATATATTGTCTAAATTTTATATGCCATTGTATAAACTTTATATCCCAATTAATAGTCAATGGTGGTGTCTAATGACCTATAAGTAAAAAAAAAAAAAAAAAAACTGTCAAGGAAAATTTGAGGAGCAGCCAGTAGATGGTAGCATGCTATTGCATTTGAAATGAAGCTCTGCCAAAGATGTACAATATTTCCGCTGCAATTTGGCACTATTGGGATGAAAGGACTTCATATTTCACTTAGAAAGCTACATTTTAATCAACAGCCAAATAGCTTTTAAGCGAATTCTGAGCAAGGAGTTTATTCTTTGCTTATAATCTGTATTTGCATCATTTTAGGCATAGTAGCTTTGCAAAGGAGATAGCTAGCATTCTGCAGTTAGGAATAGCGTACTGTAACTTTTCTCTCTTCTTTCCACAATGCTCAGCACAGTGGAGGCACATGATTGCTCAAGTACTTGATCAGGAGTGTTTTAATGCAAAAATAATTAAAATGTTTTGGTTATTATGCTTTCTATTCAAAGTATAGTCCTGTAGATTCCTATACGATCTGTAAAGACACACATACCTGCAACACACACCAATGTAGCTCAGTGACCATGCTGTGTAATGGAACTTTATATTAGAAACTTTACTATTTGAGCCTTCCATTCTCTGCTTCTACCCCATCTCTTCTCTGCTTTCAGCCAAACTTAATACAAGTGCCGGCTGCCTGCCCTTGTCTGTATTTCTTGCTAACCACTGATTACTGTCCATCCATTTCAGTTTGGCTTTTGCTCTTTTTGTGCCATCAAACTGCTTTTGATGAGGTTTCCAGTATCTCCCTGTTGCTAAATCCAGGGGACACACTGTAGACCCTGTCTTCCTTGCTCTCAGCAACTTCTCATGCTGGATCCCTGGGCCTACCATGTGAGATTCTGTGTTTTCCTATTGGCTTTTCTTTCTCCAGCAGCAGCTGCTCAGCATTCATGAGATTCCTCGTCTTCTCCTGTGTGAGCTAATGTGGAGGTTCCTCAGGTCACAGTCGTCTCTGACAACTTTCTTTCAAGTCCCCCTTTCATGCCACCAGCTTATCTCTATCATTGTGGCTTTCCCCACCCGCCAGGAAAGCCCACCTTTGCACCTGGGTCACCCAGCCATCTCTAAACTGTTTCTCTAATGTCCAGACTCACTTTCTACCAGTCCCTTCTCTGCATCTCTCCAGATAGAGCTTGTCAAAAGCAGCCTCACTTCTCTTAGTGAGACCACTCGCAAAGCTCTCCATTGCCCTGAAGAATTAATCTGAAATCCTTACCACTGCAGTGTCTTTTCCAGTCCCACCTACATTTTTAGCTCAATCCTGAGCCCTTCTCCTCCATTCAGTGTGCTCCAGCCCCGGTATCCAGATTTTCCATTTCAGCCTTTTGGCTAAGATCATGTATCGTATGGGGGCTTCCCTGGTGGCTCCCTGGTAAAGAATCCACCTGCCACTGCAGGAGACGCAGGAGACGCAGGCTCAATCCCTGAGTTGGGAAGACCCCTTGGAGGAAGAATGCCAACCCACTTCAGTATTCTTGCCTGAAAAATTCCATGGACAGAGGAGCCTACTGGGCTACAGTCCATGAGGTCGCAAGAGTCAGACACGACTGAGTGATTGAGCACATGAACATCCTTGGCTAACTGCCTGCAGACCTTTCAGCAGTTCTCTGCCTGATTCTCTTTCAGGGCCCCCAACCTCATCTCAATTTAAATGTCTCTTCCTCAAGAACTCCTTCCCTGTCACAAAAGACAATCTCAGGTCCTCTTGTGACAAGTTCTCATTTCATTTGGCATTTATTTCAGAGCCTTTAACACAATTACAATTAAATAAAATTTTATATCGTCATGTGTTTTGTCCTAGACTGTAAGCTGCTGCCGCCTGGTTCTCTGTTGTATTCTCATTCTTAGCAAAATCCCTGAAACAGACTAGGCTGGTATAGACATGTAATCAACTGCATTTAATACATGCCTCAGGAATCAGAAACATTTTATCCTCAATTTCCAAAGCTTAGCTTTTCATTGTCAAAGATTATGTATCAACTTCTCAGACTAATAACTTTATTGTTACTGGAAGTTTATTCAGAATTGCTCATGTCAAAATGAACTTTTTAGAACCAAGTGTATTTTTTAAGAAGTGGCTTAAAAACTATGCTTATTGAAAGTTGATAGTTTTTATAGAATATGTACCACAATCTTTTCTTTTGGCCTTTTTAGCAGTTGCTGGTAATTATGGTTGATACCAATTAGATGACTAGAAGAGTTTCAAATGCTGAGCATCCAAAGAAAAACCTCATTCGGACATTTTTTTTTTAAAATGTGAGTATATGTGAGAATTATATACAGCCTAGCCCACATTTTCAGACATATTCTCAAAATAAATGAAAAAGACATTAAGGTATTTGTATAAAGGCCTCAATTATTTTTAAAATAAATAATAGTGCTAGTCAATTAGTCCTTGTGGATGACAATTACTTCTAAAAATATACCTAACTTTTAACATCTAAATTTGAGCAAAGAAGAGCAGCAATGACTCAACATTTTTCTTTTTTTAAACTGAAGCTATCTAGTTCAGCCCTCAGTCTGAGAGCATTCTTTTTTCCTAAATCAACATCCTTGGATAGCTTTTCTTTTTGATGTTGGAATGATCTGTCAGCCTAATAAGTATTGAATACCTCCCTGCTATACTACTCACAATTATACTTTTCTGTAAGATACACTGTCTCCTCCATTATCAAATGTGGGAGAAGAGAAAGGGGATGTGTGAAGAGGATCAGTGTGTGCCTGGAGTATCATTATTTTCGAGTATAGTGTAACCAGCCCCATAAACCAGGCTGTAATAATTAAGAACTCTATTCTGATGGTGATTAGCTTAATCTCTGTGCTACATTTTTCCACATTAGAGAAATATAGTATTTTCTTTCTTGTTTTTTGGCTGTGCCACAAAGCATGTGGGATCTTAGTTCTCTCATTAGAGTTAGAACTCTTACCTCCTGCAGTGGAAGCATGGAGTCCTAACCACTGGACCACCAGGGAAGTCCCAGGAATACAGTACTCTTAAAGAGAGTTATTTCTTCGTTTGGTTCAGAGGATAAATGAAAACATTCTGTTTCCTATTAGGGATATATTTATTTACCTAGAAATCTATATAAAATGGAGGGAAAAAATATTCATGGCTTTACAATGACAGTTAAGGAATCTTGTTTCATGCCACATGAAAGCATTTTAACGAATGAACAGAGACATAATTTAAATGCTGAAATAACATTTGGAACAATCTGCCATCTTTTTGTTGCTGTTGTCATTGTTTGTTTCTGTTGTGTACCAATTCTGTTTATGTTTAATGCTGTTGTATATATCCTGCTGCTGTTGCTAAGTTGCTTCAGTTGTGTCCGACTCTGTGCGACCCCATAGATGGCAGCCCACCAGGCTTGCCCGTCCCTGGGATTCTCCAGGCAAGAACACTGGAGTGGGTTACCATTTCCTTCTCCAGTGCATGAAAGTGAAAAGTCAGAGTGAAGTCGCTCAGTCGTGTCCGACTCTTAGTGACCCCATGGACTGCAGCCTACCAGACTCCTCTGTCCATGGGATTTTCCAGGCAAGAGTACTGGAGTGGGGTGCCATTGCCTTCTCCGGTATATATCTTAGAGGTGGTTTATTTTTTTTCTGGGCTCTTATGTTAAGAGAATGGTCATGACTTATATGACAGGTGCACAGCTTAACACCATACTCAATGATGAAAAGCTGAAAGCATTTCCTCTAAGATCAAAAACAAGACAAGGATGCCCACTCTCAGTACTTTTATTCAACATAGTATTGAAGTCCTGTCTCCAGCAATCAGACAAGGAAAAGCAATAAAAGGAATCCAAGTCAGAATGGAAGAAGTAAAACTGTCACTTTCTGCAGATGACATAATACAATATATAGGAAACTATAAAGATGCCACCAAAAACCTATTGGAATAAATAAATTCAGTAAAATTTCAGCATATAAAATTAATATACAGATGTCTGTCATGTTTCTATACATTAACAAAGAACTGTCAGAAAGAGAAAATAAGAAAACAACCCATTTACAGCCACATCAAGAAGAATAAAATACCTTGTAATAAATCTAACTAAGGAGATTAAAAAAAACTTGTACTTGGAAAATTATATGATATTGATGAAATAAATGGAAGAAAATACAAAAAATGGAAAGATTCTCAGTGTCCATGGATTGGAAGAATCAATATTGTTAAAATGACCATACTACCCAAGGCAATCTAGAGAGTCAGTGTGATCCTTATCAGAAACCAATGGCATTTTTCATAGGACTGGAAAAAATACTTCCAATTTTTTTTTCTTTTGTGGGAACACGAAAGGCCCTGAGTAGCCAAAGCAACCTTGAGAAAGAAGAACAAAGCTAGAGGTATAATGTGTCCTGTTTTCAAACTATGCTGCAAAGTTACAGTCATTGAAACAGTATGGTACTTGCACAAAAATAGACACGTAGATCAGTGGAACAGAATATTGAGCCCCAGAATGAACTCACACATATGTGGTCAATTAATTTACAACAAGGGAGGTAAGAAAAACAATGGGGGAAAGAAAACCTCTTCAGTAAAATGGTGTTGAGAAAACTAGATAGCTGCATGCAAAAAAATTCAAGTTGGACTACTTTCTCATACCATATACAAAAATATACTAAAAATGGATTAAATACTTAAATGTTAGACCTGAAAATTAAAAATCCCAGAAGAAAGCATAGACATTTTAGCAGTAGTTTTTTGGATATAACTCTTCAGGCAAAGGGAACAATAGCAAAAATAAACAAATGGGACTATATCAAACTAGAAAGCTCCTGCACCACAAAGGAAACCATGAGAAAAATGAAAACGCCACTTATTGAATGGGAGAAGATATTTGCAAATGGTATCTGATAAGATACGCCAACATCTAACAAACAAACAAGCAGCTCAGGCCATCAGGGGCAGATGAGCTGAATAGGCATTTTTCCAAAAAAAGACATACAAATGACCCATAGGCACATGAAAATATGTTCAGCGTTACTAATTATCAGGAAAATGCAAATCAAAACCACGACAAGTTCTCATCTCATGTCTGTCAGAGTGGCTATTAGCAAAAAGACAATAAATAGTAAGTGTTGGCAAGGGTGAAGAGAAAAGGGAATCATACACTATTTGTAGAACTATAAATTGGTGTAGCCTTTATGGAAAATAATGGAGGTTCCTTGAAAAATTAGAAATAGAACTGTCATATGATCTAGCAATTCCGCTTCTAGACATTTTCCAAAGAAAACAAAAACACGAATTCAGGGAGACTTATGCACCCCGATGTTCTCTGTAGCATTGTTACAATAGTCAAGATATGGTAGATAAATGGCTAAAGAGGATATGTGTGTGTGTGTGTGTGTGTGTGTGTGTATGTATGTACTCACATACACAAGGTTTATTACTCAGCCATACATAAGAATAAAATCTTGCTATTTGCAACAACATGGATGGACATAGAGGATATTATGCGAATAGAACTAAGAGAGAAAGACAAATACCATATGATTTCACTTATATGTGGAACTTTAGAATGAAACAGAAGTAGACTCAGGGATACAGAGAACAAACCAGTGGTTACCAGTGGTCACTAGAGGGGAGATGTGGTGGGGATGAGTGAAAAAGGCGAGAGAGGTTAAGAGGCTCAAGCTTTTAGTTACAAAATTAAAAGAGTGGCAGTGATGAAATATACAGCATGAAGACATAGTCAGTAATATTGTAGTATCTTTGTATTGTGACAGATGGTAACTAGACGTATCGTGGTGATCATTTTGTAATATATATAAACACTGAATCATTATGTTGTATAACTGGGACTAACATGGTATTGCAGGTCAATTAAACTTCAAAAAGAAAACAGAGAGAATGCCCATGCCTGATTATCCAGTGCCAGTCTGACGGGCATAAACAAAATCAAGAAAAGAGAAATCATCTTACGTTTGTTATTCCTTTCTCAAAAGAAAAATGTGGACAAGCAAAACAGAAGTGTTGGATTATTCTTTGGACTATATTTTATTGCTTTGTGTTAGTCTGGGTTCTTTGGTTTCCTGTGGCAGAGACTGCACTCAAATAAGCTTAGACTAATTTCATTTTTTCCCTGATATTCCTGTTGTACATATGCTAGACTACTTGATCTGGGTCCACAGGTCACTGATGCTCTGTTCATTTTTTCAATCCCCTCCTATCTGTGCTTTGTTTTGGATAGTTTCCAATTTTGTCTTTCTATTCATCAATCTTTTCTTATGCAATGAGTAATTTGCTGTTAGTCTCATCTAGCATATTTTTGACTATAGAAGTCATCTAGCCTGTTTTCACCTGTATAAATTTCATCTGGTCTTTATGTTTCTCTCCATCTAAGTTATCTTTTCTTTTATGTCCTTGAGAATATTAAAAAACATTTATAATAGCTCTGTTAACATTTTTGTCTGCTAATTCCTTCATCTCTGTTATTTCTGGGTCTGTTTCTATTGATTGCTTTTTTTTCCCCCCTGGTAGTGGGTCATATTTCTCTGCTTCTTTGTGTGCCTGGTAATTTTTGATGAGATACTAGACATAAAGGGTTTCACAGTGTTGGATTTTGTTGTATCCCTTTGAATATGGTTGATCCATTTGTTCTGTCATGCAGTTAAATAAACTTGCAGATTGGTTTAATCTTTTGAAGCTGCTGTTAAGCTCTGTTAGGGTGGGTCCGGAGTAGCCTTTGTTCTTGGGCTAATTTAGGCCCAGTTACTAAGGTGTGATCCTCCTAAGGACTCTACCCAACACTCCATGTATTACATGGTCTCTCCACTCTGGTTGGTAGAGGCATGAGCTATTTCCAGCCCTGCCTAAGCTCTAGGAATTTTTTAGTCTATTGGTTCATTTCTCTACCTCATGGAGTTACACCCCATACGTGTACAGATCTGTAGTCATTAATGATTCAGTGAACCTCTTTGCACATCTCCAGAGCCTTCTGTGCAGCTCTTTCCTCTCTTATACTCCGTCTCAAAATCTAGCAGTCTGTTTTCTCCACTTAGTATGTCTACTGTGCTATGTTTGAGGTCTCTCTTCCTGGTCTGTGGCTCGAAACTACCTTCAGAGTGTGTGTTGGAGGAATCATACTGCTGAATTCACTTTCCCCCTTCGCTTGGGGATCATATTTCAGCACTGCTTATTTTCCAATATCTGAAAAACATTTTTTTCACATATTTTGTCCAGTTTATGAGCAGAAAGGAAATTTCTGCTCATAGCAGTTAATCCTTTAAGGGGAGAAGCAGAAATTTAAAAATTATAGAATTGAGTTCATTTTATAAATGAATAATTCATTTAATATTATATCATTAAAAAATTTCCCCTGTGCCATTAGGTGTAATGTCCTTTTGTTCCATCCAGAAGATTATGTGTGATTTACTTAACTCTTACCCGGTTTTAGGATATTAAACCTGTTTCTGATTTTCTACCATTTCAAAGAAGACTGTGTCAAACATCCAGATATGAATCTTTGTTTTTTTAAATCCAGTTATGTCTTTTTTTTTTTTTTTTTTTACAAATTGAAAAAGTTATCTGACTGTGTTGAGTCTTAGTTACAGCATGCAGGATCTTTTATTGTGTCTCGTGGGCTCTCTAGTTGTGGCACATGGGCTCAATATTGCAGCGCACAGGCTTAGTAGCCCCGCAGCATGTGGAATCATAGTTCCCTGACCAGGGATCGAACCAACATTCCCCTGCATTGCAGTGAGGATTCCTAACCACTGGACCATCAGGGAAGCTCATCTACTTTATGTCTTTGTGATATATTTCTTGAGGTGGTGTTATTGGGTTCAAGTATTTGAGAGTGCTGCTTTGCTGTACTGTGCTAAGTCGCTTCAGTCGTGTTCGACTCTGTGTGACCCTATGGACTGTAGCCTGCCAGGCTCCTCTGGTCATGGGATTCTCCAGGCAAGAATACTGGTGTGGGTTGCTGTGCCCTCCCCAGGAGATCTTCCCGATCCACAGATGGAACCTGTGTCTCTAAAGTCTCCTGCATTGGGAGGCAGGCTCTTTATCACTATCACCACTTGGGAAGCCCTTGAGAGTGTTAACGCCCTCCAAATGTATTGCTAGGTACTATTTGGAAAGATTGTACCAGCTTTTCATTGGCATTGTATGAGAGCACTCATTTTGCCACACCCTCAACAGCACAGCACAGCCTATTTTATTCTTTGAGTGGCATATATTGAATGCAATTACAGTGTGAAGTCTGTTGCCAGGAAGATAAAGTACAGCCTCTTTCCCTAGAGGGCTCGTAGGTGGGTGGTGGAGAGAGATGGTAAACCCATCATAAATCCATGATAAATTTTGGAAGAACATATCAAACTTTGCCTAAGAAAACCTTCATACGTTTTCATCAAATATTTGAGGATAGACTGTTTTTAATAAGGTCACAGAAAGAAAAAAATGTCAGAAGGGTTAATAGGACATTTAAGGTGACTGAAGTGTTAAGTGAGTGTAGCGTATTTACTGAATAGTTTTGCTGGTGCCAAGATTGTGTTAGGAGTGAGAATGTAGGAGGAAATAAAGTCAAATTTGGAGGCAGAAAGCAGAAGGGCTCTGTATGGTCTTGAGCTAGTCAAACACACATTCCAATCCTATACGTTTCATGGGTGTACGGGAATCCTTATATGTAGTCAAATTTAACTTGTTACCATTGGCTTTGTTTCTCTTGCTCCTTACAGAGGTTGCCAAAATCTTTTTATAACAGGAGTCCTATTTCATCTGAGAGTTAACTCCAGCCTCTAAATACCACAGTGACCCTTTTTTGTTGTTTGTTTCTTTAGCGAGCAGGCTGAAGTCTTGTCTGCTCTTGTCAATTAAATAGGCTTGATTCTTTCTTGTCTCCTGTACAGCAAACAGGACATTCTGTGCAGGCCTGGAGCTGTCCTGCTGGCCTGTTCTTGAGCTGAGCACGTGATCCTTTCTGTATCCTGTGTTATGTGTTCTCTCTGGGCCACTTCTTACCAACTCAGGCTCTCTTGGGGTGAAGGTGTCACCATGACCGTCTGCCTCATTAGAACAAACCATTGGTATTTTGTCCTGTAAAACAGAGGTACTTTAGGTAAAGTCTAGCCATCTAACAAAAAGGAGGAAGTAGAATACCGTCAACAGCAGAGTTGCGCTGGGGTTTAGGAGACAGGCCTAGTTTCCAGTATGCTGCTGCTGCTAAGTCGCTTCAGTCGTGTCCGACTCTGTGTGACCCCATAGACGGCAGCCCACCAGCCTCCCCTGTCGCTGGGATTTTCCGGGCAAGAACACTGGAGTGGGTTGCCATTTCCTTCTCCAGTGCATGAAAGTGAAGTTTCCAGTATACTGAATGACTAATAAGTTGTATGATCTTGGTTAACGCGTGTGTCTTTGGGTCACTACTTCTTGATTAACGAAATGACATTTGTGTTCTCTACCAGTTCAAACTTTGACTGTATAAACAAAGGTTAAAAAAAGTTTGAAAGGATTTTGAAGGAATTAAACCCAAATTTCTTCATGGATATAGACATGAAATTTGTGTTTTATTCTAAAAGCAACATTTAACTATATTCTATAATGATCTAAGTTTCTAGAGAACCAAAGACCTTTAATGAACACAATTCTAATTTTTTATTTATATATCTTCTTACCGTAATGTGTCAACATAATCTCTGAACAACGGATTGAGTTACTTCTCATTTATCTTAGATGCATAGCAGGTATTTAAACTTAAGATATTTTCCTAGGAATATGAATTTCTTAAATGAGTGTCAAATATTTTCTTAAGAGACTTGCAATTAATTACATGGGTTAAAGTCAGAATAGCTGTTTTGGTTGTAAACATCTGTGGCCTCTTTCCATTTCTGCTTCTGCCATAATTCTAAGGCTTTCACTTATTTTATAATGTGAGGTGAGAAGAAAAGGCTCTCTGTGTATTATAATTTTTTTAAAGTACTATTAATTTGTCACTTTGGCTTAAATAGGTTATTTTTGGCTTACATAGGCTTTTTGTGTGCTATTTTGGGCATGCTGCTACTGCTAAGTCACGTCAGTTGTGTCTGACTCTTTGTGACCCCATAGACGGCAGCCCACCAGACTCCCATCCCTGGGATTTACCAGGCAAGAACACTGGAGTGGGTTGCCATTTCCTTCTCCAGTGCATGAAAGTGGAAAGTGAAAGTGAAGTCGCTCAGTCGTGTCCTACTCTTCACGACCCCATGGACTGTAGCCCACCAGGCTCCTCCGTCCGTGGTATTTTCCAGGCAAGAGTACTGGAGTGGGGTGCCATTGCCTTCTCCGCTGGTCCCATTACTTTATGCCAAATAGAAGCAGAAAAGGTGGATTTCTTCTTCTTGGGCTCTAAAATCACTGCGGCTGGTGATTAATCAGAAGGCAGTTGCTTCTTGGCAGGAAAGCTAGGACAAACCTAGACAGTGTGTTGAAAAGCAGAGACATCGGTACCAACAGAGGTCTGTATAGTCAAGGCTCTGGTCTTCCCAGTGGTCACATAACGGTTGTGAGAGTTGGACCGTAAAGAAGGCAGAGTGCCAAAAGAATTGATGCCTTCCAACTGTGGTGCTGGAGAAGACTCCTGAGAGTCCCTTGGACAGCAAGGAGATCAAACCAATCAGTCTTAAAGGAAATCAGTCCTGAATACTCATTGGAAGGACTGATGCTGAAGTTGAAGCTCCAGTATTTTGGTCACTTGATGCCAACAGTTGACTCATTGGAAAAGTCCCTGATGCTGGGAAATATTGAGGGCAGAAGGAGAAGAGGGCATCAGAGGATGAGATGGCTGGATGGCATCACCGATGCAATGGACAAGAGCTTGCGCAAACTCCGGGAGATAGTGGGGGACAGGGAAACTTGGCATGCTGCAGTCCATGGGGTTACAAAGAGATGTTCACCACTGGGTGACTGGACAACAATACAATAATTGCCTTAAAATGTTGTATTAGTTTCTGCTGTAGAACAAAGTGAATCAGCTATATGTATGCATATATCCCCTCTCTCTAGAGCCTCCCTCCCACCACCCCGACCCGCCATCCCCCGCTTCGAGATCATCACAGAGCACCAAGCTGAGCTCCCTGTGCTACGAAGCAGCTTCCCACCAGCGCTGTTTCACAGATGGTGGTGTGTGTATGTCAGTGCTACTCGCCCAGTTCATCCCAACCTCCCCTCACCCACGTGTCCACCTGTCTGTTCTCTATGTCTGCCTCTCTATTCCTGCTCTGCAGATAGGTTCAGTCGTACCATTTTTCCAGATTACGTACGTATGCATTAATATATGGTATTTGCTTTCCTCTTTCTGACTGACTTCACTCTGTATGACAGACTCTATCACAGTTTCACTAACTGCTCTCATGTGATTTATGCTGTGATATATCCAGTTATTGTAGTCTGTTCATATTACAAGGAAAGCAGATGTAGAATCTGAGGAAGTCTCCGAAAGACCACCCTACACATAAGTAGACAGTATTTGGGTGTAACCACCACTTTGAGTCATGAGAGGTCTTACCACCAAGACTACCTGGAGATGTGAGGTAGAGTGGGGAATTGGGGTAATGTGCCTGACATGTAGCCCTGGGTTAATAAGGTGTTAGAAATGCCCGAGCTCCCAAGATTATGACAAAACTTCGTTGACTATTCAAATAATCCAGTTTCTTACTGAGTGATTTATCTACTCAAGGGTATAAATTGTAAAGTTGGTTTATGGAAGAATTTTGGAATACTTGTCTGACAGTCTTGTTCTACTTCCCGCTTCCTGTTGAATTGTCATGTGCCTTCATAAATTTCACTCCAACTAAGCAAAACCCAAACAGAAACAGTGGGTGAAGAATTTCCAAATTAATTTCAAAGATTCTAAATTGTTCTGTAGTTGTAAACCTTTTTATAGCTTATTAGACAGAATGAGTGAAAAAATTGTGGCTAACCACTCCCCCGTTCAAGTAGTTATAACTGAACTCAGTGCAGATTATAATTGAGATCTATATCTTTTGTAGATTCAAGTGCTAGAGTTTATTCAAATTTAATGAGACTCCTGTCCTATTGCTTTGCTTATCTTATGTTAAATTGTGTTCTCCTTTGTATTTGACCCTGAGGCAGGAAACATCGGGAAAACTTGTTAGGCAAAAATAATAGTTTCCATCCAGTGGAAAGCATAGACATTTCAACTGAAGAGAAAATGAACATTTGAAAGTTAGAGAAAAAATAGAATTAGATCTGAACACTTCAGGTGGTATGGATTTTTAGAATAGTGGCCTGCCAATGATTCTTTTTACTATGTTGTGTGTTTATAAATATCATCCAAAAAATCAAACATCTTAACTCATCCCCATCCAAGCTCAACTCCTTTTTCTTTGCTCAGTTTCGCTGGATTGGCCAGGCAAAATTTAAAGCAACAAGACATGACCATGTTTGGAATGACTGCATTGTTTTGCATATCCTTTACAACTTGATTTAATCTAGGTAGAAATCCCATTTTATTTTTTGTGGTTATTACTAACCCAATGTGAATAATATGAAACTTCCAAACATGCTTTTATTAGAATTTAAAAAATTTGGGCCCAGTGTAGAATCCATGAACAGTATTCTGTCTGGAAATATTAGAGATAGTCACCTCAAAATAAACTATTAACAATTCCCAGAGCTTTGATTTTACATAGTTAAAACTATCAAAGCAATATTGCATAGTCTTAAACTAGAATTTACTGTCTTGAACATTATGCTTTTCTGATTTTTATTTCCCTTTTGTTAATAGTCAAGATTTTTAAAAAGCAAATGTTTTGAACTCTTGGACTCTACTGAACTGTGATATAGAATTTTAAATACTATATTTAAGTGTTGTTTTATACATAAACCAGGAAGAATTGAAAACATAATTGAAGGGCTAGCATCTTGCTGGCTAAGGGAACAATTTGGCTTTCATCTAAATGAATGTATAGTATATGAATTACAAGGTAATACAACACTAAGTTTAAATGGTGTTTTTAAAAAGAAAGCTTATCTTATTTGTGCTTAATGTCTAGTTTGGCAGATACGGAGTTTGTGGTGGATGCAGTTGGTGGTGGGGAACTGGTTTTGGGGAAGATGAGCATTGCAAAAGGTTGGCTTGACCCTCTTCAAGGATCTGCTCTATCTTTATGTCTGGAGTTAGATTCATGGCCGATGCTAGATTCCGAAGCATTTGATAATAACTGGGCACCTAGGTGTTATCCCTTAGTTCATATTAACAGTTTTGAAATGCAAATTTTAGTTTTCTATAGCTTTACCATAACTAAACACACAAAGATAAAATAAAGTTAGTCTTGGGACTTCCCTGTAGGTCCACTGGTTAGGATTCCACACTTTGACTGCAGGGGGCACAGCTTTGATCCCTGGTCCAGTAACTAAGATCCCACATGCCTGGCAACATGGCCAATAAAAGAAATATGTCTTATCATAGTTTTATTCTAGCCCCATTCTGTGCTCTGCAGTCCCACTGACCTTGTAATAGAGTGCTGCCCTGTACAACCCTTAACATGCAGCCCTTTCTGTGTGCCAGTCCCTCCCCCTCCCCCCTGTTACCTGGCAACAGGACTGTCAGTGGTCCTGCTCAGCCATTGGTTGGTATTGCAGTGGGCCCCTCCCCCAAGCCACCAACTGTCAATGAGCAACCATTAGTTAAGTACCTGTTCAGCCAGTGGTTGGTGGAATGGCTGTTATGAGGTGGAGAGTAAGGTAAGAGGTGAATCCTGGCCTTCTCTCGGGCCCTCTTGGATTGGTGGATGAGCTGGGGGGCCCACGGAACAGGCAGGGGGCTGTGTCCTGCAGGCCTCCAGAGCCCTCACCAAGACCACCTGCTGACCAGGCCCAGGCCTTGAGGCGGCAGTGAACCTTTCCATCATCCCTGCCTCTGTGACCTAACGGCACTGGCAGTCTGCCTGGGTCACAGTCTGTGGAACCTGCCTCTCTCCCACCCCATATTTTGGTGGCCTGAAGAGCCTGAAGTCTTGTTGGGCCCTGGGCTCCTGGTTCCCTCGGCAATGACAGCTGGTCAGGGGCTGGGGACCTGGCCCTGAGGGAGCTGCCAACTGAGACCTGCTTCCTCTTAGCCAGGACCTGGACCTCACAGGGTAAAAGATGAGCCTTGGGACCTTGCCCTTTCTTGTCAGAACAGAGAATAACATTTGTTTGATGGAGGTTTACAGGAACATCATTACCTGACTGTGACCTGACTTCAGGAACAAAGGATCTGACACCAAGAAGTTTGCAAGAACTAAGCACGTCCTTCCCTCACCTTGCCTAAAAAAAAGGGCTTTGCTGAGAGCTTTTGGCAGTTTGGGGGTTTTAAGGTAGGAGCCACCTGACTCCTTGCCTGGCCGTCAGTAAACCTTTCTCTGCTCCAAACTCTGATGTTTTGGTATCGTTTGGCCTCAGGTGGGGCACGTGGACTTGTGTTCCAGTAACAATCTCTGTGCTATTTTGTCAACACATTGAATACTTTCCTACTTCAAGGTCTTCTGATGGCTGACCCCTCTATTCCGTAGTTCTTTCCTCCACCTGGCTGGCTCTTTCTCATCTTGGAAGTCTCATTTCTTACTCCCATCTTCCTTCCTTTGGGAGGACCGACTATACACTAGCTCATCTCTTCCCCAAATATTTCTGATCACTTAGCTCTGATTATTTCCTCTGTGACACTTTCATAATCCTTGGTCATGTTTCTTTACTTCTTCATATTCTGATGTTTTCTGCTAGAACATGAGGTTTATGAATGTAGGGGTCTTCCCGTCTGTCTTTCCTTTGCTCTAATACTAACTGGCAGCATAGTAAGTAAGTGTTCGTCACTCAGTCATGTCCCACTCTTTGCGACCCCATGGACTGTAGCCCACCAACTCCCCTATCCATGGGATTCTCCAGGTAAGAATACTGGAGTGGGTAGCCATTTCCTTCTCCAGGGGATCTTCTTGACCCAGGGCTCGAACCCAGGTCTCCCACATTGCAGGCTGATTCTTTACCATCTGAGCCACCAAGGAAGCTGGTGGCATAGTATGTGCTTAGAAAATAATTGCACCTAGAATAGTTTGTAATGTGCATGGATTTTTGTATTGATCTTTATACTTAACTCCAACCTTTTACAATAAAATATAAACATTTTAGTTCTTTTTTCTTTAAGATGATACATTTAATCTTTTCCCAGAGTGCTCAGGTATATTTACCATATGTTGTAGGTAAATTAGTATTGGGGGAGGCAGATAAGAAACTGACACTTAGATTAAGTGATATTGCACATTCATTTGCTGGGAGATGATAGATTAGGAATCATAGAAGCTTTCATGTCCTTTAAATATAACATCCTTTCTGAAAAAAGAGAAGGTTAAGGTTTGGAGATAGGTGTTGATAAAGGTTAAATGATCAAGGTTATGTAGCTGGAACTCTTGAAAACAAGGAACTGGGAAAAGAGTAAAATCGAAAGTTCTCTGGAGTTGCTTCTTGGGCTCACTTTGCATTATATAGCATGTGAGACTTCTGCAACTGAAAAAATATTTTCATTTTTATTAAAAATTATGATTCTGTGTTTTAAAACATGAATTGCATGTTTTCATATTTAATAGTACATTGATGTGCATCCTTTAAATACCATAGGCATTAGAGTTTTTTTTTTCCTCCAGAAAATACTTCAATTATGCCTTTTATATCTTCTAGCTAATGTGTCTCTGCATACTGATATTGTTTGTTAAATATACGAAGGCACCTGTAACATTTGTAATAAATGTTACATGAGCTTTTCAGTTTCTAGACATCATCTCTTTAATTCTCTGTTGCTATGGGTTTTCATTAGTATTCCCTGGAGCCTGGGTTGCCATAGAAAATGTGTAGTTGTAGAGGAGTTACCATGACAACAATCCACCATTATGTATTTTTCAATATCAGCTAGCTGGAGATGATAGTGAATCTGAGGATATTTGTTTTGGAGTCCAATAATTAAAAAAAAAACAGTATATTTCAATATCCTAGTTATCTCCAACATATATTTTAAATATGATGCTAGTTATCCTTTATTTAAATAAACAGAAATGAATATGTTTTAAAAGCTAATTTTTAGCCATTTAGCTTGGTCTCCAGAAATTTAAATTGCCTTAAATATTTGAGACATACATAAACTCCCACATAATAAAGCTCATGTCAAATAAGCATAAGTTTTTGTTCTAATTATCTCCTGGCTCTTTCATGACCTCAAAGAATAGCAGCTCAGGTACATTACATGAGAAAACAGAGGTGGAAGAGTAGCTTTTATCTTTGAAGTGGAACTCAGAAATAAAGAAAGGAAATCACCTGGTGACTCATTGCTCAATGTAGCTTTTTTTAAAAAAGAAAAAAGCAGAGAACCTATTTTCAGTAAAGTGGCAAATCCCTTGGTTGAAGAGAAATTTTAAATATACTATTTAAATTGGAAAGCTTTTGATATATCCAACGCTTGAGCAATCATTTTGAAATTGTTTACCTATTAGCAATGTTAGGCATATAATGTCAGTTGTCTTCAATTTACTTTCCTTATTGGTACCCTAATAGAGTGATACACCATTATTTTGTCACAGGGCCAGGTAGAATAAATGTTATAATAACAGTTCAGCAAATTAGATCTATGTATATCAGAGATTTTGAAAAGATGAGCGACTTTCAAGTTTTACAGTTTTACAATCTGGCTTAAAATTTTTTTGTTGTTGTTCTTAATTGTTGCTGTAATCTGAATTTTTCTGTCCCCTGCAAATTCATATGTTGAGACCAAATGCCCAATGTTATGGTATTAGGACTTGGTAATCTTGGGAGGTGATTAGGTCCCTTATATAAGAGACCCCAGAAAGCTCTCTTGCCCCTTCTATCATGTGAGGACATAGTGAAAAGATGGCCATCCATGAACCAGGAATTGAGTCCTCACTAGACACTGAGTCTGCTGGTGCCATGAACTTGACTTTCCAGCATCCAGAAGTATGAGAGATAAGTGTCTGTGGTTTATAAGCCCACCAATCCACAGTATTCTGTCAGAGCAGCTCTGATGAACTAAGACAGTTGCCAAGCCTTTCTTTGAAACTGTGGGAAGATATGATATTGGGTCCTCTTGTTTTTGTATTCTTCTTAAAAACTTTATATTCGAATATAGTTGCTTTACAGTTTTGTATTAGTTTCTACTGTACAGCAAAGTGACTCAGTTATATGCATACATATGTCCCCTCTTTTTTGGATTGCCTTCCCATTTAGGTCACCACAGAGCGTTGAGTAGAGTTTCCTGTGCAGTACGGTAGGTTCTCATTAGTTATCTGTTTCATATACATGGTAGTGAATATATGTCAGTCCCTATCCCCCAATTCATTCCACCCCCCGCCCCCGCCAGCCCCACTACCACCACCCTCATTTCCCCTTAGTGTCCATACGTTTCTTCTCTGTCTGTGTCTCTCTTTCTGCCTTACAAATAGGTCCATCTGTACCATTTTTCTGGATCCCATATATATATGCGTTAATATATGATATTTATTTTTCTCTTTCTGACTTACTTCACGTTGTATGACAGTCCCTGGGTCCATCCACATCTTGTTTTTGTGTCCTTGAGGCCATGTAATATTGGAGCTCTCCAACATCCTTCTCTGGAAACTTTTCCTCATGGGACATGTGAAGATAGCCGCTCCTATAGCAGAGTAGATGTGCCGCACAGAATCCTGGGTGGTAATTCAATATTTCAAAGGATTGGTGAATATATTAATTGTTCCTGGATAAATGTGGGGCAGCCAAGAGAAAAATATAAGACCAAGTAGTGTTTTACTGGGTGTAGTTTCATAGAAGAGGTAGGTAGAGTTTGATGGAAAACATTTAAAAAGCTGACCTTCCAATCCATGCTGCTACTATATCAAGGATATACTTTCCCCTCCCATAGATCAGGGTCTAGAAGTGTTTCAAGAACTTCCATTGTCCTCTCCTAGTGGAGTCATGTAGACAGGATTTGTGTCTCCTGTAACACAACTCACTCAAGCCTTGTTGTTTGGAGTTTTCACTGAGGCTCATTCACTTAGACTTGGTTGGTCACACAGGCATTATTAGCTTACTCTCCAGTCCCTCCTGAGACCAAGCTGATAGCACGTGGACACAGGCACCCCCCATAAATCACACTGTTACTGTAGTGTGTATGCTGTGGCCCCAAACACCATGGTAAACACCAGCACCCTTATCAGATAGGTATTCAGAGAGCTTAGAGGCCACTGCGCCAGGTTCAAGGGCAAAGGCTAGCCTTCCTTTCTGACAAAGTTAATCCTTTACTACAGACTTGCTTTGTCTCTTTCCCTCTCCATCCATTCTAACAAGCTCTTGCCAGATCAATCTTTCTAATCAATAGTCTTAGTCATGCCACTTTCCTGCTGAACAACCTGTGAGTCTTGTTGTACTTTTGTCCCTCTGCTCTAGATGTTACAGGTTTCTGATGATAGATATTCTCTGTTTTTGGCCCCATAAACCAGTAAAATATCAAAGTTGTCCCAAAGGACTTAATCACCCTATGTGTTCCTAACTGTTCTTTACTCTTCTCGTCTTCTCAAACTCTGATGCCCTTGCCCATTCAAAATCTTTGTGGGCTCATCTTACTGTCATAGAGCCTTAATTGCTTAAACTAGATTTATTTCATTCCTTTATGGGTCCCTTTCCTTGTACCTCTCCATGACATTTGCCTTCCATTGTTGTTTTTGTATTTGTCTTATTCTTTATTATACAGGATGCTCCTTCAGGGTGAGCATTGTGCCTTATTCCTCCTTATAGTCTTCGTAGAGGCTAAGAAAATGCTTGGAAACTGGAAGGGACAGAATATGTGCAGAGTTTCATTCTGGTCTTTTGGAGAGAATGCAGCAAACAGCCAGTGTCATAAGAGCAGACTGCTTACAATGATGGCTTCTCTGTTGTATTTCAAAGCCCAAAGAACATTATAGACCCTCTTAGGGTTCGTCGTAGACTGGGGTTGTTAGGGAGCTTCTTCTGTAGATTCAGCTTTGTTTTGAAGAACTGAATTCCCATGAGCAGATAAACCCATGGAACAAGCATTCGTGTTGCTTGGTCCATCTGAAGCATTGGGCACCGTCAGTGATTTGAGGATCTACCCTCAAGGATCGGATTGAGTCTTGCTGGCTCCAGTGTGAAAAATAACCTTATAGAATTCATTTAACCTCAGTTCTAGGCCTTCTTCTCCCTCTTATGCTAAACCCTCTCTCTTCCCCCTGCCAGGATTCCCGTATACCTTACGCTGAGAGAGACAACTCTTTTAATGTATTTGTTTGTGTAATGATTTGGTGTGTACTTAATGAACACACATTTATCAGGCCCTTTGTCAGATGTTGAAGATACAGTGGTGAACTAGATAGAAATAGCCCTTGTCCTGATTTTCTCCCATAAAAAAATTTTAAAACTCTAAGGCACATTTTCTGTTGGTTTAGTTAACCTTCAACTCATTAATTTCCTTATAATGCATGTGAAACAGGAGAGCTAAACGGAGAGCTAAACTAACGTCAGCAGATGTTAGTTGAGCATTTCTACTGTGTGCTAAAAAGCAGTCTAGGGGCTGCCCTGGTGGCTCAGTGGTAGGGAGTCTGCCTGCCAATGCAGGTGACGTGGATTTGATCCTTGGGTCAGAAAGATCCCCTGAAGGAGGAAATGGCAACCCACTCTAGTATTCTTGCCTGGGAAATCACATGGACAGAGGAGCCTTGTGGGCTCAAGAGTGGGGTCACAAAAGAGTCAGACATGACTTAGCATCTAAATAACAACAATAAATAGTCTACTACCATTACCTTGTTTTAATCCTCCCGACCCTTGGGTAGCAGCCTAATTGTCATTAGATTATAGATGTGAAAACTGAGGCTGTGTTTTAGGTCTGACTCTTTAAACCTTCCCTGGTGGCTCAGCTGGTAGAGAATCTGTCTGCAATGCGGGAGACTTGGGTTTTATCTATGGGTTAGGAAAATCCCCTGGAGAAGAGAAAGACTACCCACTGCAGTATTCTGGCCTGGAGAATTCCATGGACGATATAGTCCATGGGGTTCCAAAGAGTCGGACACGACTAATAGACTTTCACTTTCTACTCTTGATCTTGGACTTTCCACCACTGTGTAATAGATTGCTACTTGGCTGAGTAAACCCTCCCACTTTTTTTTATGGTGACTTTGATCTTTCACTGTTATTCTTACCAAGTGATCAAACAACAGCTCTTGCCTATGCTAAAGTTCACACAGGTGGCCCCTACAGTTTTAGCTGAATGAATGGATCAAATCTATTACCTGTTCTTAGCAACCGTGTTTATCTTTGTTATATTACTTATTATATTGCTTGAATATCATCTTGGAAACAAAGGAATAGGTGACATTAGAAATGTTTTTTAACTAGCTGCAAGTTGCGAACAATAATTGTGCCACTTGGAATTTTATGGTAGTTCATTTCAAATACATTGGTTGGTCTGAGCTCAACAACTTTTATCAACAAGTGGGTTGACATTAAGCTTCTCAAACCTCCAACAAATCACCTGACTCCTGAAATAGGCTGGAATGGTGGTTTGTCAGTGACAAATTGTTTCACTGCTCTCTGAGGCAAGAATATTATGAATGTTCAGCATCTCAGTTTATTTACTCAAGTATATTTGAAATGATGTATTTGGGGATCTGTATTTTCCAAACTTTATGACAGGCTTATTTCTCGAAGGAAAGATAAATAAAATGTCAAATTCACGACTAAACAATCTAGAATTTTAACTATCTAAATGAGTAAGGGAAATAGCATTTCTTTTTACTGTTTCAACCACTGTCTCCTCGAAAGGTCTTCGGAGAGTTTCATTCCAGGAGACACTCTGCTTGAACATATTGGGCAGGTGCATTTGTGGATGTAAGTGAACATGTTACATTGTGTTTGTTTGCACAGTTGCAGTGGAGAAATATTCACCCAAATTGCTTTCTCTCATTTAAACCGTGTTATTTCAGTAGAGTAGATTGAGGGCAGGTGAGTAGAATGGTTAAGAGGAAGGCTCTGATGTCAGAATTGGGTTTGAATGTCACCTTCACTACCAATAAGCTGTGTAACTGAGCAATTTAGTCTAAGTGTCAGAATCTTCATCTATAAAGTGGAAACAGTAATAATTAGTACCTCATATTGTTTAAAGAGTTAATCATGTTCTGTGTTGAACATATATTAAATAGCCACTAGCTCTAGAAAGCTGAATGAGTGAATGAAAGTTACTCAGTCGTGTCCAACTCTTTGTGACCCCACGGAGTATACAGAACATGGAATTCTCTAGCCCGTAATACTGCAGTGGGTAGCCGTTCCCTCCTCCGAGGGATCTTCCCAACCCAGGGATCAAACCCAGGTCTCTCGAATTACAGGCGGATTCTTTACCAGCTGAGCCACCTGGGAAGCCCAAGAATACTGAAGTGGGTAGCTTATCCCTTCTCCAGTGGATCTTCCCAACCTGGGAATCGAACTGGGGTCTCCTGCATTGAAGGTGGATTCTTTACCAGCTGAGCTACCAGGGAAGCCCCAGCTCCAGAAGGCTAGCTGTTGTTTAATTTTTTTTTAAAAATGTTGCTTTATTTTTTAAAAAAGAAACTGGTACTTTCTCCAATAAAAATAAATAAAATAACAGCCCTGCTGCTGCTGCTAAGTCGCCTCAGTCATGTCCGACTCTGTGCAACCCCAGAGATGGCAGCCCACCAGGCTCCCCCGTCCCTGGGATTCTCCAGGCAAGAACACTGGAGTGGGTTGCCATTTCCTTCTCCAGTGCGTGAAAGTGAAAAGTGAAAGTGAAGTCGCTCAGTTGTGTCCAACTCTTAGCGACCCCATGGACTGGCAGCCCACCAGGCTCCTCCATCCATGGGATTTTCCAGGCAAGAGTGCTGAAGTGGGGTGCCATTGCCTTCTCCAATTGTTTCAGTTATTTTTATTGGAGAAAGTACCAGTTTGTTTTTTTATTAAAAATTTTTGAATTCATGCTTAATTCTTGGTAGCAAGTGAAAATCTTTTGGAAACTACAGAGTATTGAAATTCTGTGGACTATGGAGCTGAATTGGGAAAGGAGTATGACAAGGCTGTATATTGTCACCCTGCTTATTTAACTTATATGTACAGTACATCATGAGAATTGCCAGACTGGATGAAGCACAAGCTGGAATCAAGATTGCCAGGAGAAATATCAATAACCTCAGATATGCAGATGATACCACCCTTATGGCAGAAAGTGAAGAGGAGCTAAAGAGCCTCTTGATGAAAGCCAAAGAGGAGAGTGAAAAAGCTGGCTTAAAACTCAACATTCAAAACACTATCATGGCATCTGGTCCCATCACATCATGGCAAATAGATGGGGAAACAATGGAAACACTGACAGACTTTATAATTTTGGGCTCCACAAATCACTTCAGATGGTGACTGCAGCCATGAAGTTAAAGGATGCTTGCTCCTTGGAAAAAAAAGCTATGACCAACCCAGACAGCATAGGTAAAGCAGAGACATTACATTGCTAACGAAGGTCCATCTAGTCAAAGCTGTGGTTTTTCCTTTAGTCATGTATGGATGTGAGAGTTGGACTATAAAGAAAGCTGAGCACCAAATAATTGATGCTTAGAACTGTGGTGGGGGAGAAGACTCTTGAGGGTCCCTTGGACTGCAAGGAGATCCAACCGGTCCATCCTAAAGGAAATCAGTCCTGAATATTCATTGGAAGGACTGATGCTGAAGCTGAAACTCCAATACTTTGGCCATCTGATATGAAGAACTGACTCATTTGAAAAGACCCTGATGCTGGGAAAGATTGAAGGCAGGAAGAGAAGGGGACAACAGAGGATGAGATGGTTGGATAGCATCACCGATTCAGTGGACATGAGTTTGAGCAAGCTCTGGGGGTTGATGATAGGGAAGCCTGGTGTGCTGCAGTCCATGGAGTTTCAGAGATTCAGACACAACTGTGTGACTGAACTTCTGATGTAGCTATAGCACTTGAGTTCAAATCTAAGCTTCTTTATTTACTGTCAAAGTTTGGGCAAGTTACTCACTCTCTCTGTGTCTCAGTTTCCATGTATATAAAAGGAGGTAATAGAATACCTACCTCATTGTGTTAGGTGAGGACCAAATGAGGTAATATTTTTGAACCCTTTACAATAGTACCTGACACATAGTAAACACTATATGAGAACTAATTTATTATTTTATATTGATGATAAAATACAACTAACTATAAAGATGGATATGCATATTGAATCATGAATAGAATAAATATTTATTATTATAGACATTGACTAACTGGACATATACATAAGGAATGTATCAGATATGGAAAAATCTCAAATTCAAGATCTCCTTGGAAATAGGGTTCTTATTTAAAAGAAACCATTCATAAAATTATACATAGTTATTGTAATTGATATTGAACCTTTTTTTTAACCTAATGTTTATACCTATGTAATAAACTCCAGTTCTTCTTTTGGGGCTTCCCCGGTGGCACAGTGGTAAAGAATTTGCCTGCCAAGGCAAGAGACTCAGGAGACTGGAGTTCTATCCCTGGGTCGGAGAGATCCCTTTGAGTAGGAAATGGCAACCCAGTCCAGTATTCTTGCCTGGGAAATCCCATGAATAGAGGACCCTGGCTGGCTATAGCCCATGGGATCGCAGAGTCAGACATGACTGAGCACATGTACACACAATCCTGCTTTTGTGAACTCAGACGTGATTTGACCTGTGTTTTCCTACTTGTTATCTTAAGAGATTATTCAGTCAAGGAAGAAACGAGAATGGTGTAGGACAGTCTCAAAATAATTATCATGGACTTCAGAATAGTACTGCTGGAGAGTAATTGCTGAAAAATGAACCATGTTGCCTCTAATAGTAATTGTAAAAGTTCAGTAATTGTGGTTCTAGAGACTGAAGGTCAGTTTCAGGAAATAGGAATGATTTTGGATTCAACAACAGAAGTCCCAAGTTCCAGTTCTATTACAGCCACTCATTAAGCGTATTCAGTTCAGTTCAGTCGCACAGTCGTGTCCAAGTCTTTGCAACCCCATGAACCGCAGCCCGCCAGGCCTCCCTGTCCGTCATCAACTCCCAGAGTTTACCCAAACTCAGCTCTGGTTATTTCACTTATTTCTTTGCTCATCACTCTCCTCTTACAAAATAACAGTGATAATGTCTATCTTCCTTTCTCACAAGACTTTTTTATGGGCTCAGTATAAACTGTGAGAGGCAGCTGTGCTCACCACTGTAGCACAAGATGGGAGGGAGGGATACATTAGGAAGTTGGGAGTAACATATTATACACACACACTGCTATATATAAAATAGATAAACAACAAGGACCTACTGTAGTGCAGGAAGCTAGACTCAACATTTTATAATAACCCATACAGGAAGAGAATTTGAAAAAATATATGTATGTAACTGAAATACTTTGCTGTACGCCTGAAACTAACTCAACATTGTAAAGCAACTATATTTCAATTTAAAAAGTAACTAGAAAAAAACATGCAAGTTTAAGAAGTTAAATATGTATATATGTAATGCAGAATCCCTGGACACGTAATTGTGCTTCTCATTTTTATTAATGTCAAGACAAAGATGAAGAATTAAGCATTTTTGTTTCTCTGTAGAACTGTGGAAACATGGTTTGGGCTATGAGAAGAGACTAGCAGAGGGATATTTCCTATTTACATTCTGTTCTACTAAATTGAATTCTAATTAATGTAATTCTTTTTAATTTATTCTAATTCTATTTAAACATATCACTTTCCCTCACAGCATATGGTTTGACCTGTATGGCAGAATGAGAACGGGGAAGGAGGAACTTGGGTTGGGGGTTGGGTTAATAGAGGGGAGGAGGCCCTGATGTAAAGCTGAAAAAGGTATGTGTGGATGTGTTTTGTCAAACCTTTTTTAAAATTTTAATTTTTTTTTTTACAGTAGGTCCTTGTTGATTATCTATTTAATTTTTATGCCATTTTTAGATTAAATTTATTTCTTTTTAAATGAAACAAAGATGAATGTTTTTAATGATAAAAGGTGCAATTCACAAAGAATATAGACATCGTCGACCATTAGACACCAAACAACAAAGAAATAGAGACACGTAAAGCAAAAATCAGAACAAATATAAGGGAAAAGTACACAATATATAATCATAGTGAGACATATTAACATTTCTCTGAGGATATTTTATCAATTGCAGAAAAAATTAGGGGCATCTTGAATGATGTCATTAATAATTTAAATATAATAGATTTATAATTATATTAATCTTATATCCTACACACATATATTTAAAATTTTGTATCTCATATGTTGTCAGATGTCCACAGGACATTTAAGAAAACTGTCAAAAAGATAAACATTTCTAAATTTCAAAAAGAATTCTTTTTCTGTGTGATTCAGTTATACATATACACATGTATTATTTTTGAAATTATTTTCCATTGTAGGTTATTATAAGATATTCACTATAGTTCCTTGTTCTGTACAGTAAAGTTGTTGTTTGTTGCATATCTACTTTTTAAATTAGAAATCTAGAATTTTATTTATACTAAGTCAAACAAGAGAATCAAAATGTCATAAATTTTTTAGTTGGGCAAAAATTTATAAGTTTTCTAGAGTATATTTTGTTGTTCAGTCACTCAGTCATGTCCAACTCTTTGCAACCCCATAGACTGCAGCACACCAGGCTTCCCTGTCCTTCACCATCTCCTGGATGTAAAATATATATATTATATATATATGTATACAAAACTTTGCTACCATGCTTGATTAAGGCTTGAGAAAGAACATTAAAAAGGAAAGGAGAGATGGAGAAATTGGAAAACATAAACTAAATGAAATGGGAGCTGCTGCTGCCGCTAAGTTGCTTCAGTCGTGTCCGACTCTGTGCGACCCCATAGATGGCAGCCCACCAGGCTCCCCTGGCCCTGGGATTCTCCAGGCAAGAACACTGGAGTGGCTTGCCATGTCCGTCTCCAATGCATGCATACATACTAAGCCACTTCAGTCATGTCCGACTCTGTGCGACCCCATGGACAGCATCCCACCAGGCTTCTCTGTCCATGGGATTCTCTAGGTAAGAATACTGGAGTGTGTTGTCATTTCCCTCTCCAGAAATGGGAGCACTGAATATGAAATAGAAAAAGTGAAACAAACTAGATAAAAGTAAAAGATCCTCATATAGCCCAGTTTTTTAAACAAGGCTGCTCATTTAGAAACATATCTGGAGCTCTGGCAAAAAAAAAAAAAAAGGCAATACCTGGACATTTGTATTTTTTAAAAAGTTCCAAGATAATTTTGATATGCATCTTGATTTTAAAAAGTGATTACGAGTTTTTCAATTAAATGGTAGTTTTGATGATATAGAATTCTATTATTTTTCTATTGACCAATCATGATACAATGGTATTGGTGGTGGTGGTGGTGGTTTAGTTGCTAAGCCGTGTCTGACTTTTGCGACCCCATGACTGTAGCCTGCTAGGCTGCACTGTGCATGGGATTTTCCAGGCAAGAATACTGGAGTGGATTGCCATTTCCTTCTCTAGGGGATCTTCCCGACTTAGGAATTGTACCGGGGTCTCCTGAACTGCAGGCGGATTCTTTACTGACTGAGCTATGAGGGAAGCCCATACAATGGTATTAAATGAGTAATAGTTACATAATCACAATAGTGAAAGATACCTATCAGCTTTCATAATCACTAGCCAGACAAAAAATAAAAGATAGTTACAATTGCAAGCCATAATGGGGACATGATTAACCTAACAATATAAAATAATTACTTACAATTTGGGGAGTCAAGCAGAGTGATGTGGTAAGTGGAAGTGCATACATGCACATGTGGTTATCTACTTTAAATATAGCAGTGTGTGCATGTCAATCCCAAATCCCCCATCTATATATCCTTTCTCTCCACCCTTTTCCCCAGTAACCACAAGTCTGTTAAGTCTGGGAGTGTTTCTCTGTTTCGTAAAGTTCATTTGTATTATATTTTAAATTCCACATCTAAGTGACATCTTATGGTATTTGTCTTTCTCTTTCTGACTTACTTCTCTTAGTATGAAAACTCTAGGTCCATCTACGTAGCTGCGATTGGCATTATTTCATTATTTCTCATGACTGAGTACCATTCCATTGTATATGTGTACCACGTCTTCTTTATCCATTTCTCTGTCAGGACGTTTAGGTTGCTTCCATGTCTTGGCTATTTGTCATTCAGATGATGTCTTAACAAGATTCTCAGGCTTCCTCTGGGGGGAAAGGGATCAAATGGTAGGAGTAATACGTTTTAGAATACAAACAGGTTTGAGAAGGGCAGCATCCAGGGTTCCTGTTAGGGAGAAGGAAGGAGTATGGCTGACGAAGGAGCTCTCCCAGGAGGGGGCAGAACTACCCAGAGAAAGAGTATGGTCTGGATAATTACCTTCTAGAAAGCACAAGAGTCAGATTTATTTGAAGTTTTTAAAAGCTGCAACTTTCTTTTATCCATAGTTTTTAGGTCTGTCAATGGCAATTTTTCAATAATTGCTAGTTAAATTATCCTAGAGCAGCACAGAAAGAAGTGTATTTATTTGGAATCAGGCCAATAGAAGGAAAACTTGCCTTTCCAAAATGCAGCGAGTCAGAAGGAAGGGAAGAACTTGGATCAGAACTTGGGTGGTAGCTATGAGAAGGAAAGCATATGAGCCGAATCTTATTCAAATTTAGCTTTTAGTCTGTTGGGCACTTTCAACCATAATGGGTGTCCAAAGGGAAAAGAGAGGCTATTTTACTCTGATGTGTTCCTTCTACCCTCCTTTTTTTTTAATCACCATTTCCATCTCCTCTGCTAACTCCCAACTCTCTGTTTACAAGGGTTTCTATTTTGCTTTAAAGTCCTATCCTTTTTTACCTCCAGTGTTTTTGCTGTCAGTGGACAAAAGTTACGGAAGTTCTTTGTTCTCTCTGCCAACTGATGGTCAGGAAGGCTTCTCAGCCATGTCTCTGTATCTCCTACTAAATTCTCTTTCCAATACAAAATCAGTGAGTCTTGAAATATTTCTTCAAATAATAATGAATGATCTACATTTTTGGAAACAAATCTTTTTTGAGGTGATAGTGAAAGTGTTATTGCTTAGTTGTGTCCGACTCTTTGCGACCCCATGAACTGTTTCTTGACAGGCTCATCTGTTCATCGGATTCTCCAGGCAAGAATACTGGAGTGGGTTGCTGTGCCCTTCTCCAGGGGATCATTCTGATGCAGGGATTTCTGCTGCATTACAGGCAGATCCTTTACCATCTGAGCCACCAGGGAAGCCCAATTTTTGAAGATATTTTCAAATATACAAGTATAAATAACCCCCATTTGTTCATTTCCTGGATTCTACAGGTATCAACATTTTCCCTGCTTTTTTTTTTTCTGAACTATGTTTTTTTTTTTAATTTTTTTTTAAGCATAGTTTACAGTATTGCTTTACAGCTTCAGTGAAGTGAATCAGCTGTTGTTGTTCAGTCACACAGTCGCGTCTGACTCTTTGCTACCCCGTGGACTGCAGCATGCCAGGGTTCCCTGTCCTTCATTAACTCCCAGAACTTGCTCAAACTCTTGTCCATTGAGTCGGTGATGCCATCCAACAATCTTGTCCTCTGTTGTCCCCTTCTCCTCCTGCCTTCAATCTTTCTCAGCATCAGGGTCTTTTCAGATGAGTCGGCTCTTTGCATCAGGTGGCCAAAATATTGGAGCCTCAGCTTCAGCATCAGTCCTTCCAATGAATATTCAGGATTGATGTCCTTTAGGACAGAATGGTTGGATCTTCTTGTAGTCCAAGGGACTCTCAAGAGTCTTCTCCAACACCACAGTTCAAAAGCATCAATTCTTTGGTGCTCAGCTTTCTTTATAGTCCAACTCTCACATCCATATATGACTATCAGAAAAACCATAGCTTTGATTATGCGCACCTTTGTTGGCAAAGTAATGTCTCTGCTCTTTAATATGCTGTTTAGGTTTGTCATAGCTTTTCTTCCAAGGAGCAAGCGTCTTAATTTCATGGCTGCAGTCACCATCTACACTGATTTTGGAGCCCAAGAAAATAATCTGTCACTGTTTCCATTGTTTCCCCATTTATTTGCCATGAAGTGATTGGAATCAGCTATATGTATCTCCTCCCTCTTGGACCTCCCCCACCATCCCACCCATGTAGGTCACCACAGAGCACTCAGCTGAGCTCCTTGAACTATACAGGAGGTTCCCACTAACTGTTTTACATATGGTAGTGTATAAATGTCAATCTAATCTCCCAATCCATCCCCCAACAGTGTCTACACCTCGTTCTCTACATCTGTGTCTCTCTTCCTGCTCTGCAAATGGGTTCATCTGTACCACTTTACTAGATTCCACATATACGCATTAATATATAATATTTGTTTTCCTCTTTCTGACTTACTTCACTCTTTATCACAGTCTTTAGGCAGATCAGCATCTCTACAGATGACCCACTTTTGTTCCTTTTAATGGCTGAGTAAAATTCCATTTTTTATATGTACCATATCAGCTAAGAAATTAGCTATCATTTATTGCATTACTTTTTAAAGAAGCTGTTTCATAAGGTCTAAATGAATTTATATGTCTAAATTTAGGACAGAAGACATTGCTGAGTTGCAGATTGACTGCTTTATGGAGTCATAGGATGGTTGCAATGGAAAATTAAAAAGTATTGAAACCAGACAACTTGGGTGTACATTCAAGCCCCGCTATGACTTTGGGCAACTCATGTTACCTCTTTAAAATTCAGTTTTCTCTGTGGGATGAAAATGAAAATATTCAGCCTCAAAAGGATAGGAGGATGCTTCTTCAGTATCATAAGAACTACCTATTTTAATTCCATTGCCAACATCCAACTCATCATATGAGACCCTATAATTTTAATTAAAAAGGCTGAGTGCCTAGAATTTTAATAACAAAGGCTGAGTGCTTTTGTTATTAAAAGGTTGATGCTTTTGAACTGTGGTACTGGAGAAGACTCCCGAGAGTCTCTTGGACAGCAAGGAGATCAAACCAGTCAATCCTAAAGAAAATCAGTCCTGAATATTCATTGGAAGGACTGATACCAAAGCTGAAGAAGCTCCAATACTTTGGCCACCTGATGTGAAGAGCCATCCCATTGGAAAAAACTCTGATGCTGGGAAAGATTGAAGGCAAGAGGAGAAGGGGACAACAGAGGATGAGGTGGTTGGATGGCATCACCAACTCAGTGGATATGCGTTTGAGCAAGCTCTGGGAGATGGTGAAGGACAGAGAAGCCTGGCTTCCTGTGCTGCAGTCCCTGGAGTCACAAAGAGTTTGATTAGACTGAGTGACTGAACAACAGCTAGAATTTTAATATGTTAATCAGTTAATAAACAAGGATATTTGTCCTCAACATGGCTTTTAAACATTTTTTGGAAAGTTTTGTTCTTTGTGTCACAGTACGGCATATCAAAGAGAGAGAGAGAATGAGAATGAATTATGGGAAGAAAAGAGCATCCTAAGAGTAAGTGAAATGAGAAGTGGGTTGGGCCTATGTAGAGGAAAAACAGGTGAGGATAGGCAAGAAAATGTAGGAAAAGAGGTTGGAGATACTTCTATCAAATACTGTGTGCTATTTCAAATTCACACTGTGAGACCAAGAAGTGACAGATAAATCAGAGGAAGAGAAATAGCCCTGAATCTGATGTTCATCCACTGACTTGTTGAGCACGTGTCTGTGTTACACTGAAGTAAGTGCTTTCTGTAAATTTTCTAGCCTAATCCTTACAACAGAACTGTAAGATAGATAGTGTTTTCTCTTTTTACTTTTAAGGAAAAATAAGATTCAGGGTAAAAAACGCTTATTCTGAACATTACAGCTCAAACTGTACCTCAAAGCAGCTACTCTCACAGTGAATCTTGTACAAGTGAACTGGCAAGGAATGAGTGGTTTTTACTCTGGTGTTGGGGGAAAGGGCTGAGAGAGGGGGTCATCAGAAATCACAGAAGTACTTGCTTCATGCCATCCCTACAATAAATTCTACACAGGTTGGAAAAAAAAAAAGGAACCAAGGGTAAAAGGTGATAGCAGAGTTGGAGGAGAAGTAAAAGAAAATGTAAGTAGTTATTTCATTAAAATTGAAACTTTGAAAGTGGGGAACTTTCTAAGCATAGAAACCATGGAAGAAACCACCAAAAAATGATTGGTATGTTTGGTGACATAAAATTTCAATTTCTGTGCATCAAAAACCATTATAAGTCAAACCTAAATGCAAAAAATGAGCTGGGAAGGCAAATGAAAATGTGTATATAATTGTGCTACACAAATGATTAATACCTCTATTGTCTGAGGAGCTCTTACAAATCAATAAGAAAACCACAAATTTCCTAAGCTAAAAATAGTCAAAAATAATAACTGGAGAACTACTGTAAACTTAAAAAATTACTTAGAAGCAGTGATAAGAAGAAATAACTAAAATTAAAAGCAGATATTATTTCTGCTATTAAAACTTTTATAAAGTGTTAGGGTTTATCTGTGAACATTTTTAGAAATAGGAACTGAGTTGCTCATTGTCCTTTTGGTGGGCAATCTATAGATTTTTATCTTTTTGGTGCACAAATTATAGACAAATGCCATGGAAAAAGTTTATGCCTTTTCTTCAGAAATTCTATTTTTGTGAATTTCACTTGCAAAAATTAGCCAATGTAATGTCAAGATTTTTATGCAAGGGTATTGTTGCAGTATTAGATGTACTGTTAGATGTACTAGACAAAAAGAAAAACAAGATGATTTAATAAATATCAGAAAATATTTGAACAAAGTTTGTGAATATGAATATTCAAATGCACAATCTGTTAAGACTGTGTGTGTGTGTGTGTGTGTGTGTGTGTGTGTGTGTTTTAGCCAACTGGCATGTGGAACCTTAGTTCCTGACCAGGGAGCTAACCTGTACCCTATTGTGTGGGAGCACAGTCTTAACACCTGGACCACTAGGGAAGTCCCCAGGATGGTTTTTAAAGACTATTTTATATAGATATAAATGATTCGTTGCTAAGGGGAAAAGGTAAGACATACTGTATATACAGTATAATCCTAAATCTTGTTTAAATTCCATGTGTGTGACTTTGTATGTTGAAAGGGAGCATCAGGGAAAAACAGAAGATGTTAATTTCCTTCTAAGTGGTGCAGTCATGGTTTGTTTTTATTTTCTGCCTTTTGCCTGTTTTCTACAGTGAATATAAATTGCTTTTATAATTATAAAATGTTATTAACATTTTAGAAGTTGTAAAGATTAAATATAAAAATACGGCTGAGGATAATGTTTTAGGAATGTTAATTTTATTTTCCTTAAATGGAACCTTAGATAGAAACTTAAAATTTCAGATTTGAGTCTTTATGATTTGATAGTGGATTTTTAAAAGCTGACAGATTAAATGATCTTTGTGATATCAGTTTTTATAGGGTTGAATTAACTAATACAAGTGTCATTAGAGCTAAAGGTCCAAAGCAGAATGTTCCTTTCTTTGCGTTCTGTGTATATAACCTTTGATTTTTGTTAGAATAATTTTCATCTTACACATTACCATATCCTAATAGGAAATGAGCTAAGATCATTTTTTTTCCCTTGATGGAATAAAGTTAGCATTTTGTAAAAGCAGAAAGTCAATAGTAACCTTCATTTTGGAGTACCTGTATTCAGAGTGGATCCTTAGTTTTCTCTTTTGAGTTTGTAATAATAATATAGGAGCCATGCCATCTTTTGCATAATCAGGCTTTTGGCCTTTACATGCTTTGTTATTCTGGTTCTTGGTAAACAATATTTGGAGTGATAAAGTTTGAGAGAGAAAATGGATTTCTCATAATAGCTGTGAAGGAAAATGGTATGGGAAAATGTTCCACTATGCCAGTGTTTTCACATAGAGGAACTTTTGCATTATCTTATCACTGTCAAAGTTATGTCTCATGGGCATACTCATTTTAAGTTCAGGGTCGTACTTTTTTTGTGCATTTTGCCCAACTTCATCTTTAAAAATTCTTTTTTTATTATTGATGCCATTGATTGGGTGCGTATACTTTGGAGCTCTTCTTGATTGCACAGTTTATCTAAGCATTTTCTGCAGACATCTTTCCTGTAGTCCATCATATTTCCTCTGTTTTTCTTTGTGTCCCCTTTTAAGGCACTTTCTGTTTTTAAGTCCATTATTAATAAGTATTTGTTGACTATTGTCCTGATAAATACACGAAATTCTTTCGTATTTGCTAAATGTTGGTTTCTTTGTTTTTAGGTTGACTATGGATCCTACTATTCGCAGAGCTCTAGAAAGGTAAACAAAATGAACACTGACTTCTTTTGGTTTGACTGACAGTATTTTTGGTTTGCTTTCTTTGTTGTAATTGAAAGCATGAACTCATATGAATTTTTTATGAGATTCTGCTTTTAACTAGTTTATTGCTTTTTAAAAATTAGAGAATAAATTGAAAGCTTTTTATAGTTTGCCTAGTGGGTTACCTGGACATGTGTTCAGGCTAAGATGGTACCTTGAAGGTGTTCGCTGTGTTCCACATTTGGTCCTCAGCTCTGCAGCTTTGAGGTTTGAGTTTACGGCATGTGAGAGCAGCCGTGTCCCCTGGAGACTGATACAGTATTAGTTTCTCTATTTATGGTGCCATGAAAGCCAAATGCTGGGCTTGCCTCATTAATATATTCTCTCTCTCCTGTTTAAAAAGCCTGCATAGGAGTCCAGCTATGGTCAGTCATTTGCTCCTAGATCTGGAATTAGAATGAGGAGAGAGGACAGCCATTGTGAAGATTTAAGAGTGAACGCCGTGCTAGCCATGATAACCTGATGTGTGTGTCTAACCTAGAGGGGTGTTCTGCTCCGTGCGCTGTGCGGGTACCTTTTCTCCACACAGTGATGAGTACCGCACATGTTACTTTATTGCACTTCACTTCACTGGGCTTCACAGATGTTGCATTTTGTTTTTGTTCTGTTTTTTGGTTTTTTACAAACTGAAGATTTGCGGCAAGTCTGCCCTGAGCAAGTCTATTGGCGTCATTTTTCCAACAGCGATTGCTCACTTTGAGTCTCTGTGTCACAGTTCAGTAATTCTCACAACATTTCATACTTTTCATTACTTTATTGTGGTGATCTGTGTTCACTGATCTTTCGTGTTACTATTGCCATTGTTTTGGTGCACCATGAATCTAGCCTGCATAAGATGCTGAACTTAGTAAATGTGTGTGTTGACTGTTCCACTGACCAGCCTTCCCCACTATTTCTCCCTTTCCTTGGGCCTTCCTATTCCCTGAGAACAACAGTACTGAAATTAGGCTAATTAATAAGTTTATAATGACCTCTAAGTGTTCAAGTGAGAGGAAGAGTCGACATCTCTCACTTTAAATCAAAAGCTAGAAATGGTGAGGCTTAGTGAGGAAGGCGTGTAGAAAGTTGAGATAACCAAAATCAAGGCCTCTTGCTCTAAACAGCTGAGTTGTGAATGTAAAGGAAAAATTCTTGGAGGAAATTAGAAGTGCTACTCCAGTGAATACCCAAATGATAAGAAAGCAAAACAGCCTTATTGCAGATCTGGAGAAAGTTTTAGTGGTCTGAAGAGAAGATGAAACCAGCCACTACATTCCCTTCAGCCAAAGCCTAATCTCGAGCAAGGCCCTAACTCTCTTCAGTTCTGTGAAGGCTGAGAAAGGTGAAGAAGCTGCAGAAGAAAAGTTTGAAGCTAGCAGGGGTTGGCTGATGCAGTTTAAGGAAAGAAGTCATCACCATAACATAAAAACTAAGTGAAGAAGCAGCAAGTGCTGATGTAGAAGCTGCAGCAGATTATCCAGAAGATCTTGCTAAGATGAGTAAGGCAGTTGGCCACACTGAGAAACCGATTTTTAATGTAGACAAAAACAGCCCTTTATTGAAAGGAGATGCCACCGAGGACTTTGATAGCTAGAGAGGAGAAGTCAGTGCTTGGTTTCAAAATTTCAAAGGACAGGCCAAATCTCTTGTTAGGGTCTAACGCAGCTTTTGACTTGAGTTGACAACAGTGCTCATTTACCTTTCCAAAAATCACAGGGCCCTTAAAAAGTATACTAAATCTAGTGTGCCTCTGCTCCATAAATGAAACCGCAAAGCCTGGATGACAGGACATCTGTTGGCAGTATGGTTTACTGACTATTTTAAGCCTCCTGTTGAGATCTACTGCTCAGAAAACAAACAAACAAAACTCTTCTTTTAAATTACTATTGGTCATTGACAGAGCACTTGGTCACCCAAAAGCTCTGATGAAGATACAATGAGATTAATGATGTTTTCGTGCCCGCTAACACAACATCCATTCGGCAGCCCATGAATCAAGGAATAATGTTAACTTTCAAGTTTCATTATTTAAAAAATATATTTTATCAGGCTATAGATGCCATAGATAGTGATTCCTCTGATGGATCTGGGGAAAGTAAATTGAAGACACTTCTATAAAGGATTCACCATTCTAGATGCCATTGATAACATTCTTGACTCGTAGGAAGAGACCAAAATATCAATGTTAATGGGAGTTTGGAATAAGTTGATTCCAGCCCTAATGGATGACTTGAAGGGATTCACAACTACAATGGAGAAAGTTACTGTAGATGTAGTAGAAACGGCAAGAGAACTAGAAATTGAGTCTGAAGATGTGACTGAATTGCTGCAATCTCGTGATAAAACTTGATAGGAGTTACTTCTTATGGGTGAACAAAGAAAGTGGTTTCTTGAGATGGAATCTATTCCTGGTGAAGATGCTGTAAAGATTGTTGAAGTGACAATAAAGGATTTATTGTCAGTATTACAGAGACTTAGTTGATAAAGCAGTGGCAGGGTTTGGGAGAGCTGACTCCAATTTTGAGAGGGTTCTGTGGGTAAAATGCTACCAAGCAGCATTGCCTGTTACAGAGAAATCATTCATAAAAGGAAGAGTCTATAAGGGACTTCCCTCGCAGTCCAGTGGTTAAGATTTCATGCTTCCAATGTAGAGGGAAGGCACAGGTTTGATCTCTGGTTGGGGAACTAAGATCCCATATGTCACATAATGCAGTCAAAAAAAAAAAATAAAGCAAGAGAAGTCCATCGATGCAGTAAACTTCATTGTTGTCTTACTTTAAGAAATTGTCATCTTTAGCAACCACTTCCCTGATCCATCAGCAGCCATCAGCATCAAGGTAAGACCCTCTACCAGCAAAAAGATTACTGATTCACTGAAGGCACAGATGATAGAGAGCATTTTTAGCAATAGAGTATTTTTAAATAAAGGCATGTACATTGTTTTTTTAGACATGAAGATATCACACATTTAATAGTCTAGAATGTAGTGTAAACATAGCTTTTGTATGTGCTGAGAAACCAAAAACTTGGTGTGACTTGCTTTATTGCAATGTTTGCTTTATTGCTATGGTCTGGAACCAAACGCACACTATCTCTGAGGTCTGCCTGTAAAAGATGCAGTTTCCCTCTCAGCTTCCCATTTTTCTGTTTCCACCATTGATCTTTCCACATACTCATAACGTCCACTAGTCTTTCTGTTTTAGTCTGGGAGGTATCATTCTGTCCAACTGTCAAGCAGAGGCAACAGTCAGAGTTGTATTTGAATGTCAGCTCTACTTGGCTCTAGGCTCTTGCACAAGGTATTGAATGTTTCATTTCTCTTATTTGAAAACATATTAGTAAGAGTCCCTATCTCATAGACTTGTTGTGAGATGAAACATTTAACTCAGTGATGTAATAAGAGCTCAGTAAATATCAAACAATATAATTCAGGTTATCATGGCTTAGTGTTTATTCTAAGGTGAATTCTGCACACACATGTATAGATTTTATTAGGTTGAACTGTGTGAAATTGCCATTTTGGCATGTCAAAGCACCAGCTATTCATATGGCTAACCCCAATAATAACTTCTAATTTTTGTCTATAGAACCTTAGTTATTTTGCTTAATACATGTCATTATCCTAATTGAATATTAGCATATTGAATTATCTTCTTTAATTCATGTTATATTGTTGTTGTTCAGTGAAATGGCAGAATAATACTGATTTGGGGGTGTCATGAACTAGTCATAATAATGATAATGCTGTCTATTGAGATTTTTCCAAGTCAATCTGTTTCTCAAATGGGCTCATCTTTAAAAAAATTTTTGAAGTATAGTTGCTTTACAATGTTGTGCTATTTTCTATTGTACAGCAAAGTGAACTGGAGGGTGTATATTAGAATATACACATATATCCCTTCTCTTTTGGATTTCCTTCCCATTTAGGTCACTGCAGAGCATTGAGTAGAGTTCCCTGTGCTAAACAGTAGGTTCTCATTATTATCTATTTTGTACACAATATCAGTAATGTCAATCCAAATCTCTCAATTCATCCCATCTCCCCATCTGCCTTGACATCCATATGTTTGTTCTCTATATCTATGTCTCTATTTCTGCTTTGTAAATAAGATTGTTTATACCCATTTTTTTTTCAGATTCCACATATGTGTGTTAATATATGGTGTTTATTTTTCTCTTTGTGACTAACTTCACTCTGTATGACTGAGTGCCATCCATGACAGTGTATCACTAGGTCCATCCATGTCTCTACAAATGACCCATTTTCATTCCTTTATATATATATGCTACATTTTCTTAATCCATTCCTCTGTTGATGGATAGCAATGTTAATAATTGATACCATTTTCAGAATGAGCGAAACACAAATTTTACCAATACTCTGTGAAAGAACAAAAGTATATGTTGTTATGTTTCAGGATTGAAATATGTTTGTTGATCTTAAATCTTTTATGAAAATGAAACAACTACTCATGAATGGATTGAAAACTTTCTTGCTCTACTTGCTCTACTCTATTTCTTGCTCTACATAATACTTATGTATTTGTGCACAGACTGACCTCCTTAATTTGGCCTTTAGCCCTTTAAACAGCTTCTGAAATGAATGTGTGATCATGCTAACCTTCTGTAGCAATCTTTTACACATGGTTTAAATGTTGCCATTACTGAAGTCCTGACTTTGTACCAGGGATGGTATAAACCAAGCCCTGAGGCAGCTATTGGGAATTTCAGGCTGAAATGATTTCTCTAGAGGCTCCAACAGCATCAGGAATTCAGTTGGGTGAGTGCTCAAAACTAACTGGGGCAAAAAGAGGCTCAGAGTTGATACCTTGTATCCCCAAAGTGAAGGGTTTCTTCTGCTTTACATTTTTGGGATCTTGCAAGTTTCTCTTCTGACCTTTGGTTTTAGTATAAATTCAACCATCTTGGTGCTTTGGAACCTAACTGGCCTGTCAGCTAAGTTTCAAAGAACATTCTAGGAATCAGAGATCTGAACTCTGATGAAGAGGCCCCTCATTGCTTGGTATCCACTCCAGTTCAGTTCACTCAGCCAGCCAGCAGGGGCCCCTAGGAGGCAACATAGGATCCTTGTCATTTTTTTGTTGTTATTGAATCTTCTCACCCAGTTAAAATATCAAAGTCTTCCTGGGATTAGAGAATGAGGAAATATGATTTCATGCTGCATAAATTGAAAGGGTGGCCTTGGTGAGTTCTGAGTTTGAGATAAAAAGAGCATCAGTAAAAATGAAAGGAAACCCACTTAATTATGTCTGTTATTGGACTCTTTCTTTCTCCTCCCCCCACTACTCTGATAATGTATTTTTATGGAATGTGAATCAAACGGCAGCCTTTAAGAATCCAAGGTCACTTTTTAAATCTTGTCTGCCAAAGACTTGCCTAGACAGGCCTTTGATTTAGATGTTTGTAGATGTGACTTGACATCATGGCTAGGTGTGCTGTCAGAACATTTGATTTACTTAATAGAAAGGCTAGAGTAAAGCTTGAGCCTCTCTGATAGGACTCTTTTGTCTTTGAACTAAGGAGTATGAGTAATCAGGAACGATGCTCCCTGGTGGCAGGTGAAGAACGCATTCTGAGGACGCAATTCTAAGAACTGTCAGAATTGACTCATGCCCACTTTAATGGTATGGGTTACAATGAGGCTGACTAAAAATATCTGGATGATTGGTGGTGTTTGTGAGAAAGGGTGTCTTCCTCCTACATTCAGAACAGATCAGAGCTGCCACCATGCAGATGCCCAACTGCCTTGAAGGTCTTTTCAGCGAGAGACTGATTGACATGAGGTTCAGATGTGAAAGATCTCTGGCTGTTCCTGCTTGTCACTTCCCTTAATTCAGGACTGATGTGAAGGCTCAGACATGTCTCTCCTCTTTGCTCCTTCAAGTGGGCCCTTCTTGAAGGTGTGTGGTCAGTAGGAAGGAAAGATTGGTTTTCAGTCCCAAAACACTTTTTTGTGACATTCAAGAAAGAAATGTTTGCTTTGATTTCTGTTCTAAAGAGAGTGCTCTTGTTGGGCCTTTAAAAAATGTGTTAGTAAACTCATGTGAAACGTCATGTATGAAACGAGATGCCAGTCTAGGTTCAATGCACGATGCTGGATGCTTGGGGCTGGTGCACTGGGACGACCCAGAGGGATGGTGTGGGGAGGGAGGAGGGAGGAGGGTTCAGGATGGGGAACACATGTATACTAATTAAATAATTTTCTATTAAAGAAAAAAAAAAAAGAAAATGAAGAAAAAGAAAAAAAAAAAGAAAAAAAAAAAACAGAAAAAAAAATGTGTTAGGGTTTAAAATTTTAAAAATGTGTGTGTGTGTGTGTTTGAGGGAGAGAGAAAGAATGTGATAGGGAGAGAGATGGGGGGGATGTAGAGAATGAAAGGGGGGATTTGGAAGATTAAAAAATCATATCTCTTATTCAGAATAGTTATAAATGTTTATAATTTACCTGTATTAGAAATCATCTCATAAATGACAAGTCATTAGTTAATAACGAGTTATCACATATGGGTAACTTACACAAGTTCAGAATCTAAGAGTTTAGAATCCTGGTGCAGCAGATCAGAGTCAATAACCAAAATTTATTAATTTTGTGGTTTCACAAAATGGTCCTCTCTAGGATCCTTCTACACCATGAGAAAACCCAATATTTCAGTTGACCCTCAGTTTTCCAGTACCCCACTTCAGAGCTGCTAAAGACTTCAGAAATGATGTCTAATACCACAGTATTTTCTCCCAGCCCTCTGATGCTGTCTATTTACTTTCCCTTTGAGGTGCAGGGAATAATCTATATTATTTTTCTCCTGCAGGTTTGTTATGCTTTGCTCAAGTCAGTGGGGAAGCTGTCATATTTGCCTTGTAAAAGGGCTTAACATATCATGGTGATACTACTAGTCTGGATTGGTTACCAGATTCGAGATTTTGGCAGTTGATAAAGTTTCGTTTCTAAAAATACAATATCATAAAAGAATCTTTCCACAAAGAGGCCTCATCCTTTTTCTTTTTCATGCTTAATAAACATTGTTTCATTTTAGTGAGTGAGTGACTTCTTTTCTGAATTCTCGATCCTTGTCTTTGGGTATTATTGTATTAGAGTACTAATTTTCTTGTCAATTCATGCCAGCTTTTTATATATTCATATTCTTAGTCCTTTCACTCTATTTTGGTGGCCAGTATTTTTATAGAGTTCCTTTGCCTTCTGTTCTCTTTATATTCTATTTAACTTGCTAAGTTTAATTTAAAAATTTAGTAAATAAGCTTGTATTTTCCAACTATGGTGTAACTGCTAACTGTAGAATTGTTTTCAAATATGCTAATTTTTAGAAAGTGTCATAGTTTGGGGTCATATTTTTGATCTGAAAATTAAAAGAAAGGATAGTGAGTGTGGCTGAAAAGATAACAGTCATGTTCAGGGCTTTGAATTCTCAGCTAAGGAGGTCAATCTAGTGTAGATGTGGTTCACATCAAATTGGATGCAGTTGTGACCATGATATGGGAAGGTATTGAATAGTTAATCTCTTTAAAGCATTGGTGGAAATTCTAAGCCACCTGGACACTGTCTTATTAGTTCCTTCTTTTTTTTTTTTTTTAAACTCTCATGGATGTCTCTTTGTTACAGACCTTTTTATGGATATCATATCTAAATCTATGATCACATCTGAAATGTGATTAATATGTGGATATTAATCCAATATGTGAGTTTAGTACTAATATGTCAAATTGGTGCCATGAATTCTAAGGTGAATTCTTACCCTGCACTCTCATCTTTATGATGAAAATTGTGGTCCTAGCTTGAGTAATGGTTTGGTTCCTAATCACAAACCACCTTCTTCCACAGCACCAAATAATGTACTGGTTCAAGTCTGGCAGACCAATTATTAGTTAGAAATTGTGAACAAGTTACTTGACTGCTTATATTCTTAACTTTTCTCATTTCCAAAGGAGAATAATTGGGCTTTTCAGGTGACTCGGTGGTAAAGAATCCGCCTCTCAGTACAGGAGACACAGGTGACGCGGGTTTGACCCCTGGGTTGGGAAGATCCTCTGGAGGAGGAAATGGCAATCCACTCCACTGTTCTTGCTGGGATAATCCCATGGGCAGGGGAGCCACAGTCCATGGAGGAGGGCTACAGTCCATGAGGGTCACAAAGAGTCAGGCACGACTGAGCAACTGAGGATGAGCATGGAAGGGGAATAATAACAGATCCATACCTTATAGCATTATTGTGAAAATAAAATGAAAACGTATCCTTCTCAAAAAAGTTCTTGGTATATTTTAGTGAAAATCGCTGTCATGTCCAACTCTTTGTGACCCCATGGACTGTATAGTCCATGGAATTCTCCAGGCTGGACTACTGGAGTGGGTACCCTTTCCCTTGTCCAGGGATCTTTCCAACCCAGGGATCGAACCCAGGTCTCCCACATTTCAGGCAGACTCTTTACCAGCTGAGCCACAAGGGAAGCCCATGGTACATTTTATGTGTTTGCTAAATGTTAAATATCATGACTATTGACAGGTAGATGCGACATGCTCTTTTGTTTTCCTCAATTGATGGCGTTCAAAGCCAGTTTTAAGAGAGTGATGGTAATTCCCAGAAAATTATGAGGACTTAACATTTTTAATAGGGTAGTAAGGAAACAGCAGGCAAGAAGTTGATGATAGATCCAGGAAATGATGCTTTAAAAGGCAATTTCAAAATGATCAAAGTTTCTTCCTGTGGATGTTTCCCTGGCCCACATGTCATACACCTCCACATCCATTTGTGATATTCTAAAAGTTGGATCAAAATAGATGAACAGGATTTGAGAATGTTAATCTCATTTTGGTCTTTATGATAAATGTTTATCAGTCTGTGTATCTACCCACCTGTCAATATATTATGTATGTTATCAGTATATATATATATATATATATTACTATATGTAATACAAGTATGTGTGTTTAGAGATGTTTGTGTGTACACACACAATCTGTATTTATATAATGTGTATAGTAATGTAAGTTAGAGCTCTAAAGAGCCTTCATGATTCCAGATTCTTGCTGAGCCTCTTGATAAGCGTTATTCTCCTAATTCATCCAGAAGGAGGACCTGGGGAAGAGCCTCAGTGTGATAAATACTGTTTACTCCAAGCTACAATGATGGGTTCCTTTCTTCATGATGGTGTGTAATGCATATCATCCACTGCTCAGTCTGTAATTCCAACTCAAAAGTGATTCTGTCTCAGGCTAGAAAGAAAGTAGGACACATATGTGTTCATTTGAAAAACTTCTTTTCCATTATGGTGTATCCCAGGATATTGAATATAGTTTCCTGTGCTACACAGTAGGAACTTGTTGTCCATCCATTCCGTGTACAATAGTTGGCCTCTACTAACTACAAACACGCAGTCCATCCTCCTTTGATGAATATCCCAACATACTCATTCTTAGTGTCACAAAATGACTTCCTGATGTAGTTGATTGTAGTTTGTCTTTTGTATTTATAAACATTTGTTGATACTTTATGACTTCAAATGGTGCAGTAAAGGAGAAGTAAAGGGACTAACAGGTATTGGGTGGCCATGATGTGCTACATGATATTAACATTTGATTCTCCCATGAATATGTTAGGCTGGTTTAATTGCCCTTGATCTATTGATGCCAAGATGAAACTGTTGGTAATTAGGAGAGCTCTGATCCGATCACCCAAATCATGCTCTTTCCAGGGCTATGCTGTCTGCTGATACATTAGATTCTGAATAGGGAGGCCAAGAAAATCATGCAGTTTCCTGTGTTATGATGTTTCAAGTAGTGGCCCTGGCTGGCCACACTTGGAGAAGTTGGTGGGTAGCTGCCGATAGTCTGAGCTGTGTGGTGCGGGCTCCTCCTTCCCACAACCCCTCCCTGTCTCCGTTCTCCCCAGCTGCTCTCAGGTTTGGGAGGTACAGCCTTGCTCGTCATTCCTCACCTTGGCCCTCTGGCTTCTAACCTACCTCCTCCCTCCCACCAAAGTTTTGATATTCACACTAGACTCCTAACTGGTAAAGCTATATTGGTGAATGCTCTTTTAAGTGAAGTGAAAGTTGCTCAGTTGTGTCCAACTCTTTGTGACCCCATGGACTATACAGTCCATGGAATTCTTCAGGCAAGAATACTGGAGTGGGTAGCCTTTCCCTTCTCCAGGGGATCTTCCCAACCCAGGGATCGAACCCAGGTCTCCCGCATTGCAGGCAGATTCTTTACCAGCTGAGCCACCAGGGAAGCCTATTTACTTCACTTATTTATTTCAACTCTGTGTTTTGAATATCTAGCTATAATCTGAGGCATGTATCATCTCCTGAGAAGAGCCAGCAGTTAAGATGTCAGCCTTGTCAGGATTCCTGAGCATTGTGCTGATAGGTACTTGGAAATGGTATAGATAGAACATATGCTGAAACCTTCTGCCATGTAAATATGTTGCTCTTTATCAGAAAGTTTCCAGAATTCGATAGGGAGCCTTTTGCATTAATTTAGGTATTCTGGTTTGTATTCGGCCCTTCTTATTAATGTATTTTTTTTTAAATAGAAAGGGAGGACTTGTGTGGTGTAGATGTGGAGGTGAGCTTGAGTCTGATTGATGCAGACTCAAATTTTAGTCCCATCTCTCACTGCCTGAGTGCCCCCAGACAAGTCACTTGTTTTACTTTTTGGTGCTCTGATTACCCATCTGTAAATCGGATGTGATACCTACCTCCTGGACCCGTGTATGACACCTAGTCCGGGCCCTAACACAGAGCTCTGCTGAGAAAATATTAGTTCTTTGTATCTTGACCTGGAAGGTAATGCTTTCGTACAATTCTTACCTTCAGTGAATGGATATATTTATATGGAGGAAAGACTGATTCAGTAAGTCTTTCCTCTCCTAAAGACTATTTCCTTTGCAGTTCTGTATCTGTTCCATTTCACATAAAGGTTTTAAGCGCTCTCATTTCCCCGACACCTCTGCATGAAATAAGAAGTGAACTCAACATACAACAGCTTGTTGGGTGTATTCCATACATCTGTTCCGTGCAAGCGTTCTTCCTGCCGGATCCAAAGTGCAGGGAGTCGAGAGTCACATTCGCTAGTAGACTTAGCAATTCCAGCACATTTATCATGACGCAGGTGATGCTTCTGAGACTGTGCAGGAAGCTGAAATGAGTAATGTGACAGGTCAAGGCTTACAGCCATAGGAGAAAATGCTTCTCGCTGGGTATTGACTGTTTTCCATCTTAGATTCCTCTTCTCTCTTCTGTGAATTCTGTGCTCCCTGCTAAAGACCAGCCTTTCCCACCTGCTTTCTGTATTGGTAAACTCAACAGTTTCTGCAAATGATGTTAATATGCCTAAACAATGGTTAACAGTTCATGAGTACACACCCAGCAAGGTTTCACCTTAAACTAATCATCTATTAGATACTCTCCAGTATCCAAATTTAAAATCGACAACTCTTTTTTTCACTTTTAATTCGATATCTCCAAGGTATAATTTTTCATGAAAAAGTAAATATTTTTAGTCACCCAGCAAGGGAAGACTTTTCTTTTTACAGAAATATACGTTTAAGAAAGGATGATGTGTACTTTTTCTAAGTCATCTCTTGAGACCAATTACTTTGACTAATCAGAAGCTTCTAAATTATTTTTAGTTTTGTACTGTTATCAGTGTTCCAAAGAAAATGTTCCTCAGTGTGACTTACATTTGTGTTTGCTTTTGTACTATTCAACCATCAAAAATTTAAGAGATGCATCATTTTTTAAAATCAGGAAATAATAGGAAATTGAAGAACGATAAGAAGGATTATCTCTTTTTATCTTTCTTTTTAGCTGCACTGTGAACCTTGTGCATCCCTGACCAGGGACTGAACCTGGGCCCTTGGTAATGAAAATGTGGAGTCTTCCGCACTGAACTGCTAGGGAATATCCAAATGATTACCTTTTATTTATTTATTTATTTTTTAAAATTCTTTATTTAAACTTTAAAAGTTTAACCTCCTCCCTCCCCATACCATCCCTCTGGGTCGTCCCAGTGCACCAGCCCCAAGCATCCAGCATCGTGCATTGAACCTGGACTGGCATCTCGTTTCATACATGACATTTCACATGTTTCAATGCCATTCTCCCAAATCTTCCCACCCTCTCCCTCTCCCACAGAGTCCATAAGCCTGTTCTATACATCAGTGTCTCTTTTTTATGTTCCTTTTCTAGCTTTTAGTATTGCCGCCCATCAATAGCTAACACTGTATTTACTGCTGGCTTACAGTCAAATGATAAATTTGTATTTTTATTTTCCCAAGCACTTCTTTATAGACAGAAGTAAGCTGAATTACGTTGCCATCTACTAATAATTGGATATCTGGAGATAGTCAGTACCAGCATAATACTCCTACAACATAACTTGAGGAAGCAGGAAGTGTTGTATAAAGTGAGAAAGAATGTTTAGAAGCTGTATATACTTCCTGTTATTTTATTGATTTTTTAGACCATCCTTATATGAAATGGACTTTTTGATATAACTTTACAGACAAATGGAAGCTCAACTTTTAAGATTTACACAAATCCTTTAGTTGGTCCAGTGCTTTGTTCTACGGTCACTGATTCATTTATTAAGAGATGATATGCTCCCATTCACATCACTTTCCTGTGAGAAGCAGGCATGCCCTGTTCCTTGGTGACCCGGACATTAAACATGAATGGACAGGATCTGTAACTAAGACACTAACACCAGTCCACCAGTGAATGAGAACCATTCTGTGTCTCTGCTTTTCTCTTCTCTATGAACATCTGGGTCTGTACTCATCACATCTGGAAATGCGTGTTGTCTGTTTTTTCCTCTTTGGAACCAAGGTGGAGACAGACATTTAGCTGGTCTGTGCCTATCGCTTATGCTAATGTCAGTAAGTTTACTGATTATGTTTACCAGGCTCAAGCTTTTAAGATGAGTCTCTATGGAAATAAACTGCTTATTTTATGGGTTGTCTAGTGCTGTGATCAGCCATAATCAAGGATGGTGGAAGATTCTAAGAGCAAGTTGTAATAATGTGTTTATTGGAAAACGAAGATAGCAAACTCTAAAATAAATCTTGTTTTGTTGTTCAGTTGCAATCTTGGGAACAGCCTACAGTGTACCAGGAAGAGTTGTGCTTATGGAGTAAAGCTCCACTGTCTACCTTCTACTTCTTGAACTTGGTGGTTTTATTTGATGGAGCTTGGTTGTTTTGTTTCAGCAATGGGAAACACTTCCTATGGCGCTTTCCTTCCCAATATGGGAGTTGTCCACTTAGAGTATAGGTGGTGAGGAATTACCTTAGAAGGGCTCAAAGTATTATTAGAGGACCTCCTTCTAGGTCTTGCTAGAGAAACCCCAAGGGTACTTATTCTGTCTTCCTTTTTTCTTTTGCAAACATGGGTAACCTTGAGAAATACACTGAGTAGTTAGCACTGATTTCCACAGCTCTGGCTTGGAAATTTCTTACAGTCTCAAGCTGCTGCTTAGACTGGTTGCTAAGCAACCAGCAGAAGAGTTCACAAGCTTTGTCATAAGCTAGCAATCAAATGAGAGACAATATTTTCTTTTGATTATTATTTTTTTTGTCAGCTCTTATTTTTGGTGTTGTGTATTTACATCTTTTGGGGAGTATTATTTCTAGAAACGCCTTTTCCAAAGAAGCTTTGTTTGTTAAAAGCATTTTGGTTTGATCCTTTTGGATAAAAAGATGAGCAGTAGGCATAGAAATTAGGCCTTGAGGCAGATGAAATAGTTTTATGAACCATGATGGAGTCACATACTGCTTTAGCCTCTCCTTTTTTAAGAAAACATACATGAAGCTTTCCATTCTTCTACTTCTGGTTTTCCATTATTGTGCACTTCTCTGACATAAATCAGTGACTTTGAATCTGTGCTACCTCAGCTCTTCTGTCCTTGAAGGTCACCACTGAATAGAAGATCATTTAATCCTTTGTAAGCAGGATTTATTCTGACAATTCTTGGAGCCATTTTTCATGTAATTTCAAAAATATCTGTATCCTTTTTTTTTTTAAATGAACTATAATTAACTTACAGTGGACTTCCCTGGTGGCTTAGTGGTAAAGAATGTGCCTACAATGCAGGAGACTCAGGAGATGCAGGTTTGATCCCTGGGTTGGGAAGATACCATGGAGTAGGACATGGCAACCCACTTACAGTATTCTTGCTGGGAAATCCCATGGACAGAGAAGCCTTGTGGGTTACAGTTCATGGGGCTGCAAAGAGTGGGACACGACTGAGTGACTGAACACTCACTGGCTTACAATGTTATATTAGTTTCAGGTGTGCAACAGTGATTTGATATATTTATGCATTATGAAATGATCACCATAATATATCTAGTAGCCATCTGTCATCATTCAAAGTTATTATGATATTATTGACTATATTCCCTTTACTGTATGTTACATCCTTATGATTTATTTATTTTTAAAACTGGAAGTTTGTGCCTCTTAACCCCCTTCACTTATTTTGCCCATTTCCCTGCCCTCACCCCCAGTATAAATCCTTGACCCTTACAGATTTTGTCTCTCAAATACTAATGAGCCATCTTTTAAACAAATGCATAGGTAAGTGTTTGTAACTGTTGTTTATGTTTTTAATTATACATTGATGTTTATTCAGTGAGTCTGAGGAGTTTGCCTCAAAACAGTAATCTTACAGTTAGTGAAAATGAGATGAGGAGACTGAGATGATACAGATCTTCTGCCTCAGTCCCAAAGGAGGAAGAGATTGTAGAAACTGCATATCAATGAGCATGATGCTGATATCTGGCCAGATAGTACCTTGGGTTATTGAACTAATAGCTTATGATGACTATGCAGAACTGAAGATAATTAGGAGCCTAAATGATATCACTCAGAAAAACTCATGTGAAATTAAACTTGTTTTCTTTCTGATGATTTTAGTATGCTGGTGATTCATGTTAATGTATAGCCACTGGATATAGATTTTAGTAACATGTTTGATTATATGTCTTAAGATAATCAGCATTTCATTAACACAATCCGTAGCTTTTATGCTTTAAAAGAGCACTTAACAATTTTTTTTCTGCAGATGCTTCTCTATGTAAATTATTTGAAGAAATGAGACAGGATATTAAAACTGATATAAATGTTTTTGAAATTCTTGGATGTAATATTTGCATATAAACATTACTATTTGCATTTCCCCTTGTAATTTGGTCTACTATGGAAAAAATTCTTATTTACTTTTTACAGTCAGTAATGAGTGTTTTATTGAATAAGGCCATGCTCACATTTTAGGACAGAGTAATTGAAAGCATTTAGGATGAGCTTATGTTTACCACTCATTCACTCCCAAAGCAGGTGGGATTCTAGCTCAGCCTTTGTCACTGCCAGGGTTTTGTGTATGAAGTGTCAGTGTATCAGTGACTATTGGAAAAAGGACTGATGCCTTGTCTTAGTTCTATAATGGATATACTTATTAATGCATTAAGTAATAAGGTCTAGCAGAGAGTTTACTATCAGCTGTATTTTTGAAATCATGATGAATTTAAGAAATACTATGTAATATCTGCCTAACTATAGTGTGTGATAGAAAGTAATTGTTAATTTCTAACAGTTGCAGGTACTGTTAATACTCTGTGGCTTGTATCATGTCTTTATTTATAATGCATGGAGATGCCAGATTTCAGTTAGATGTTTGTGAAAATAAAGATATGCTTTTCCCTATTCACGAATCCATAGATCCTTAATGGAGGGGCAGGGGGTCCATATACCCCTATTAAAAAAAATCCTGTTTACATATTTACCATTAATCATATCATAAAAGTAGTCTTAGAAACAAAGTAAAATATAATATTGATGTAAGATTATGATATATTCTTTCCAGATGGTAAATTCACTGGGATTAAAATCCTTGGGGATATTCAAGTTTATGTATATATCTCAAACTATATTAAGCATGTGTAGCAGCAGAGGCAAATGAATTTCAAACATATATATTCTCCATGTGGCCTAATTATCAATAGAAATAGAATGGCAGATCTTTACAGAAGATGTAAAACTTCTGGGCCTTTGCCAGTCTTCTATTGTTTAAGGAGCATAAGAAATAAAGCCATAGTTTAAATGGAGAATTCTTCTCTATTGCCTGTAAGAGGCCAAGGGGAAATGCATACCTCATTAGTGCATAATGCCAGTAGTCATACTGCAAATCTTTTGTATAGATAACAGCACTGATTTCATAGGTATTTGTGAATTAATACATATATAACACTTAAGAAGGAGCTTCTCTGGTAGCTCAGTTGGTAAAGTATCTGCCTGCAATGCAGGAGACTCCGGTTCAATTCTTGGTTTGGGAAGATCCACTGGAGAAGGGTTAGGCTACCCACTCCAGTATTCTTGGGCTTCCCTGGTGGCTCAGATGGTAAAGAATCCCCCTGCAATGTGGGTGATCTGAGTTCATTCCCTGGGTTGGGAAGATCCCCTGGAGAAGGGAACGGCTACCCACTCCAGTATTTAGCCTGGAGAATTCCTTGGACAGAGGTGCCTGGCAGTCCATGGGCTCACAGAGTCGGATACGACTGAGAGACTTTCACACACACACTAACACTTTAGAGTTATTCCTGACACGTGAATACATTTATTCCTATATTAATGCTTTTATTACTGTTCCAGTATGTTATTACTTCTGAGTTCTACAAATTTATTGTGGACACCATAGAGCTTTATTTCTTATTTAAAACAACTGTATTTATATACACAACAGTGATCATTTAGAGTCTTATCAGCCCTTGATTGTGAGATGATAATAGGGACGTATTTAACTTACTTTTGGAATGGATAATACATGAACATAAAATCTTAAAAATATTAAAGTGACTATGTAGTGAAAAGTAAATCCTTTCCTTTTAAAAATAGTTTAGTTAGTTTTTGGCTATAATGGATCTCTGTTGCTGTGTGGGCTTTTCTCTAGTTGCTGCGAGCTGGGACTACTCTAGGTCTGGTTTGAGGGCTTTTCGTTGCTGTGGCTTCTCTCATTGTGGAGCGTGGGCTCTAGGGCACTCAGGCTTCAGCAGTTGTGATGTGTGGGCTCAGCACTTGTGACCCCCGGGCTCTGGAGCACAGGCTCAGTAGTTGTGGCACATGGGTTTAATTGTTCTATGGCATGTGGGATCTTTCTGGATCAGGAATCAAACCCGTGTCTACTGCACTGACAGGCAGATTCTGAGTCACCAGGGAAGCCCCCTTTTTGCTTTCTTTTACTCCAGTCGTCCCATTCCTCTTCCTATATCTGTGTGTTATATATATATGAATTATTGGTTCATCTTTGAAAGATTTTATGTATATACAGGTTCGTGCACACACACAGTCTTTTAAATACAGAAATGGTTGCATGCAATACACCTGTACTTCACCCTGAGCATATAAATAGATACTATATCTTTGAGATTGTTCCATATAAAGTTACTTTGTCTTTTTTTAAAAATTAACTTTTATTGGAATATAGTTGCTTTCCAGTGTTGTGTTAATTTCTAATATACAACAAGGTGAATCAGAAATATGGAATGCTTCCTGTATTTGTGGGTCATCTTTGTGCAAGAGCCATGCTAATTTCTGTACTGTTGCAATTTTAGTATAGATGCTACAGAAGCTGAACATTTGAGCTGCCTTGTCTTTGTAAATAACTTTTAATTTTAGAAGAATGTTACACTAACTGAAAAGTTGCAAAGATACAGAGTTCCTGTATACTCCACAGTAGAGTTCCTCTACTCCAGCATCTTATGGAGCTGGGGGGTACATATGTCAAAACTAAGGAACTGGCTTTGTTCAGTTCAGTTGCTTAGTCATGTCCAACTCTCTGCAACCCCATGGACTGCAGCACGCCAGGCTTCCCTGTCCATCACTAACTCCTGGAGCCTGTTAAACTCATGTCCATTGAGTCAGTGATGTCATCCAACCATCTCATCCTCTGTCATCCCTTTCTCCTTCTGCCTTCAATCTTTCCCAGCATCAAGGCCTTTTCCAGTGAGTTAGTTCTTTGCATCAGGTGGCCAAAGTATTGGAGCTTCAGCTTCAGCATCAGTCCTTCCAATGAATATTCAGGACTGATTTTCTTTAGGATTGACTGGTTTGATCTCCTTGCAGTCCAAGGGACTCTCAAGAGTCTTCTCCAACACCACAGTTCAAAACCATCAATTCTTTAGCACTCAGCTTTCTTTATGGAAGGAAACTGGCATTGTTAATTTATTATTAACTAAATTCTGCACTCTGTTCAGATTTCTCTCGTTTTGCACTCATGTCCATTTTTCTGTTTCTGGATCCATGTTATACTCAGTCATCATGTCTTTTACAGCCTCCCCTAGCCTGCAGCAGCTTCTCAGATTTTCCTTGTTTTTAACAACTTAGTTTTGAGGAATGCTGGTTAGGTAGTTTTTGGAATGCCTCTTTGTTATTGAATTTGTCTTGCATTTTTCTCATGGTTAGATTGGAGTTACAGGCTTGAGGGGAACGTTACCACAGAGGGGAAGTGCCCTTCTGATCACCAATATCCATAGTATATGCTACAGACATGGCTTATCAGTGATGATACCTACCTCAGTCACCCGAACAAGGTAGTGTCTGCCGGGTTATGCACTGTGAAGTTACTTTTTCCTCTCTTTTCATATTTCACTTTTTGGAAACAAGTTGCTAGGTGCAACCCACACTTGAGTCAGCCGAAAGCCCACTTTCTTGGGAGGAGGATGGTGTGTGTGTGTGTTTAATGACTCTGTAATAGTCCCTGGGACTTTACTTGGCATGTGAAAGTCCATTTTCGCCTTTTTCTTCATTCTCTCCAAAATAAAAATCAGAACTAGAGTTCTAAAAGCTACCTGCCCAAATCTATCCTCTCCTTACGTATTTCTTACTTAAGGATACCTCTCTTTAGTTGCCAAGAGACTGCTTTTTGTCTGATTATTTTTCTCTGTCATGCTTGTGCAGAGAGCTTAATTCAAAATAAACAATGTGCTACATTATTGATTTTGTTGTTATTCATAGACGATAATTGCTAAGCTACTTACCTGACAACAAATTATTTGCTCCAGGTGACCAAATAAGCAGTTCTCCATAGAGCCACATTTTTAAAATTATTAATATCTAGAGATGCTGCTGTCTTAATCACAAGTTGCGTGCATGCATACTCAGTCATATCCAACTCTTTGCGACCTCATGGACTGCAGCCCACCAGGCTCCTCTGTCCATGGGGTTTTTCAGGCAAGAATGCTGGAGTGGGTTGCCATTTCCTCCTTCGTGGGGCTTCCCAGCCCAGGGACCGAACCTGCATCTCCCATGGTGTCTCCTACATTGTTAGGTGGATTCTTTACCACTGAGCCACCTGGGAAGCCCTATCACAGGTTATGTATACTTTAAAACTTCAGTGAAGAGTCACATATTTTAAGATTCTTATTCAGTTAGCAGGCATTTACTGAGCTTCTGCTATTTTAGCCATGGTTTGGTCGTGAGTTAAACAAATCAGGGGCTTCCCTGATGACTCAGATGGTAAATAATCTTCCTGCAATGCAGGAGACTCAGGTTCTATCCCTGGGTCAGGAAGAACCCCTGGAAAAGGGAATGACTACCCACTCCAGTATTCTTGCCTGGAGAAGTCCATGGACAGAGGAGCCTGGCGGGCTACAATCCACGGAGTGCAAAGAGTCGGACATGACTAAGCAACTAACACTTTCAACTTTCACTTTACACAAATCAGGTGTCTCATGTAAGGCAGATGATGTTTCAAGGAGGAGATATAGACAATAAACACATTAAAAATTAATGGAAAAGGTCATTTGAGAGAGAGATAAGTGCTTTAAAGAAAATAACCAGGGGGAAGTGCTAGCACATGCCTTGGTCATGGTGGTTACATAAGGGCCACTTTGATTTTGTGGCCAGTAAAGTCCTCAGGAGAAGGCGGTTGAACTGAAGACAGAGAATGCAAGGGGACCAGACATTTGAAAAGCTGGAGTTGGGAGGGTCTTGATGAGGTCTAGAAGTAAAAAGAAGGCCAAAATTAGTTTAAATGAGGACAGAGTAGAAGAGAAGGGGGTGTAGAAGTAGACAGGGCTTCATAGGCCGAGTTCCATTTTCAAGGAGGTCTCTGGGTGGTTTTAAGCAGAAAGGTGACATGGTCTGATATCTGTGGTTTAGAAAAACTTTCTAGTTGCTTTGTGGAAAATGGATTATAGGGGAGAGAAGAGGAAGCAAGAATATAGTATGAGTTAGGAGACCACTGTAAGAGTCCAAGTGAGAGATGGATTGTGGTTTGGACTAGCAACAAGATGTACAAAAGTAGATAGATTGGGATAAAGTGGGGGGCATAGAACTGCCAGAATTTGTAGCTTAATTGAAATAAATTTTTAACAGCAGATGTGAATCAACAGGAAAGATAAGATGATGATGTGATATAAACTGTCTCAAATACAGATCATATTTTCATGCAAGTCTTTAAAAGAAGAGTGGTATCGAATATGCACATTAGTGACTTAGGCATAAGTTAGGGAGCCAAGTCCATTATAACCTAATTCACGCATCAGGAACAAAACAGGAAACTTGCTTACCAAGTTAATGAGCTCTTAATACTTTATCTAATAAGTCTGTTGTAACTACCAAGCCCAGAACCGTAAAGAGATTGTCTTTAGGGGTTAATAACAAACTTTAGGGGGACTTAATCATCCCATTTACTTGATCATTACTCCTCAGGAAGTTGTAATCTTAGGAATAATATTGTTGATGTAATGGTTACTGTGAATCACTTTTATGTCATAAAATTATAATGTTTGGCAAAGCAGAACACATTTCAATCATATATTGATTTTAGCTTTGGAATTATGGAGAAAATATTTCATTTTTGTAGCTATTACTTACATGTAAAATGCCTTTTAATAAAGGGTTTTACAGAGCTTTCTTTGGAATAAATAACTAAATGTAGTCATAGTTTTGACATTTGACTTTTATATCAAATGCAGCAATTCATTTTATGAGGGCTTGGAATTTAATATTATAACATTTGGTTTGTTCTAAATTTTCAACATATTTTTTCTTTGTTATATGAAGAAAACATTGCTTTATAATGTGTAATAAAAATCATAAATAAAAACCTCACTAGTTGGCTCAATTTAGTGTCTTGGGGTAAGTAGGTAAGATAGGGATGATTTATTTTTATATTCTAAAAGTAAGGGTTTGCTAAGAAACTGATGAGGTAAAGAGAAGGAAAATATTTGCCTTTTTAATAAACTTTAAAAAATTGAAATATAGTTGGTTTACAATAGTTTCAGGTACACAGCAAAGTGATTCATATATAATATATATTTCCAGACTATTTTTCATTATAGATTATCACAAGATATGAATATAGTTAATTATGGTATACAGTAAATCCTTGTTGCTTCTCTATTTTATGTATAGTTAGTTTGTATCCATTAACCCCATGGTGTTGTTCAGTCTCTCTGTTGTGTCTGACTCTTTGTGACCCCATGGACTGCAACATGCCCAGGCTTCCCTGTCCTTCACCATCTTCTAGAGCTTGCTCGAACTCATGTCCATTGAGTTGGTAATGCCATCCAACCATCTCGTCCTCTCTTTTCCCCTTGATCCTACCTTCTGTCTTTCCCAGAACTGGAGTCTTTTCCAATGAGTTAGCTCTTCGCATCGGGTGGCCAAAGTATTGGAGCTTCAGCTTCAGCATCAGTCCTTCCAATGAATATTCAGGATTGATTTCCTTTATGATTGACTGATTTAATCTTCTTGCAGTCCAAGGGACTCTCAAGAGTCTTCTCCAACATCACAGTTCAAAAGCCTCAGTTCTTCAGCACTCAACTTTCTTTACGGTCCAACTCTCACATCCATACATGACTACTGGAAAAACCAAAGCTTTGACTAGACAGACCTTTGTTGGCAAAGTAATATCTCTGCTTTTATTATGCTGTCTAGATTGGTCATAGCTTTTCTTTCAAGGAGCAAGCATCTTTTAATTTCATGGCTGCAGTCACCACCTGCAGTGATTTTGGGGCCCAAGAAAATAAAGTCTGTCACTCTTTCCATTGTTTCCCCTTCTATTTCCCATGAAGTGATGAGACCAGATGCCATGATCTTAGTGTTTTGAATGTTGAGTTTTAAGCCAGCTTTTCACTCTCTTTCATTTCATCAAGAGGCTCTTCAGTTCCTCTTTGCTTTCTACCATAAGGGTGGTGTCATCTCTATATCTGCGGTTATTGATATTTCTCCCAACATTCTTGATTCCAGCTTGTGCTTCATCCAGCCCGGCATTTTGCATGGTGTTAAATAAGCAGGCTTAGAGAAGAGATAATCTGGAAAATTAGTTTTGACATTATATAAGAACAGGAGTTTGTTCAAATGGAGTCCATAGTAAGCTAAGGACTGTGAATGAGTTTAGGTCTGTTTCCATATTTGATGAGAACAAGCATTTTTGACAGAAAATATGGCTCTTGTTAATGATCATGACAATGGATTTTAGGGGGCAGATTTTAATTTCATTGTTGGTGTTTCATTACATAGTATGTTCAGCCATTTCACAGCTTGTTAAAGATGTATTCCAAGCGTTTATTTTTCCTTCTGAACAGTTTCCCAGCATCTATTTACTAAGAGGACACGCAGTATATAGAACAAATTCACATGTACAAAGCTGACAATCCCACAAGTGTTATATTCTCATTTGCATTATGGTCTTGTTCATGTTGGGTACAATCCATGTATTTCTCTAAGTTTCTCTTCCTTTCCTCACAGAGCCTCTTAGCAGGGATATAGTATATGATTTTGCAGGCATGCTGTCAGGAATATTAAAAAGGCTAAGAACATCATGCTGAAGAATTATGTGGAATGAAAAAATTCAGCATGAACTGTCAATCTGTCTTCTCTGGCCTTTTAGGTTCTTTGACTTTGTTGTTGGCAAAATGTGGAGCTCTTTCACCTGCCATTTTAAAAAGCTTGTTCTTCCAAGGATTTGTTTCACAGGCCCTGTGCTTAATATCCAGGTCTGAACATTTAATTTCTTTCTGTAGAATGTTACATTCTCTCATATATCAGAGCTTTCAGTGGGTCCTTACCTTGATGGAAGTAGTCACAATCTAGGGAATGCCATTTAGCCAGCATCAGCCTGCAACTGCTAATGATTACCTAAAAGGAGTGATTACCATCCCCTGTGAGGTGATTGCAAAGAAACCAGAGAGCATGTGTTTTTCAGGAAAAATCAAGGACTAACCCTGTAAGCTTCAAAGACGTCATCACAGCGAGGCTATTGCTGTGTCATTGTAGTCCAAACAGAAGTATGCCTGGAATAAAAATAGGCTTGCTGTGAATATGAACTTTCTGCAGATAAAATACAGACCACAAAATGGCAAAGATTTGTTAAAAGTGTTCTCTATTTGCCTTTACTTTTATAGATGTGTCTCTATCAGAAGAGGCATATATCCTTATCCCAATAGGTAAAATGCAAAAGGCATAAGAGTGAGTAAATTAGTAACATTGTTTTACAAAATGTGGGATAATGAATGACTTTGAAACATAATTTTGAAAGAATGAAATTAAAACCATGATGGGCCCATTGTGATCTATATTTTGGAAGAAGTCAGTAAAGTCTTTAACTGAAAAATGGGTTTATTTTTAAAGAAAGCACTAGAAGGACCAAGCAACATACATTGGATTCCTAAATGCTGCTGAGTCTGGTAGAAGTGAAAGCAGGCATCCAGGAATTAGCCTTAGATTGTACGAGTCTTTCTGTGGCTCTTGCCCCTGCTTTAACTGTCTTCAGATGGAAAGATTGAGGGGATTTTAGGGAAAGAAACAGAAAGGTAGGTAGAAAGTATTACACAAATAGATGGACAGGAAGAGAGAGAGAGAGAGAGAAGATAAGCAGATTATTTTAATTATTCTCATGTTTCATATGAAAATTAAAATAGATAATTCCCTGACAAATTGAGTTATATAAATCTCCTCTGTGGATTTTGGTCACTTACCTGATGCCAGGATGTAGGGAAGAAAGCCTCAAAGGGACTATAGCAACATGTGATTTATCCAAATCTATACTTTAGAGTATGAGGAAAGTAGATATTGGTTCCAGGTCATTTATCTTTAATGTATAATGTAAAGCACTAAGTAAATGCTTTCACTGTAATAGCCTTTGAGTCAAAGGTTACAGACATTTCACTTACAGAAACCCATGAAAACACTTGCATTTTTTTCAGTATCTAGATTTTATGTCATCAGAAAAATAAAAGGATTAAAACTTAAGTGAAGAAAGTCTGTAGTTCATGATACTTTCCTTGAGCAAGAATATTTTTCTCTGCTTTCATCAAAGTTACTTCTAGTACAGATTTAATTTTCTTGTAGTAAACCCACATTTGACCAGCCAGCTTTAAAGATCATAAAGGGAATTAATAAACATTGTTCATGTTTATGGAAATATGGAGAATGGAAATCAAAAGGAGCCTAAAGAAAAATGGTTAAGTGTCTGCCTACGAACCAGGAGACCTGGGTTCGATTCCTGGATGGGGAAGATCCCCTGGAGAAGGCAATGGCAACCCACTCCAGTACTCTTGCCTGGAAAATCCCATGGACGGGGGAACCTGGTGGGCTACAGTCCATGGGGTTGCAAAGAGTCAGACACGTTTGAGCGACTTACCTTTCTTTCTTATATAATTTTCCTTTTTCCTGATTATTGGTTAAAGAATTTTCTTTGTGACATGAAAAAGATTTGGAGCTGTTGTTTGCCCTTTATCTGAATTTTTTACTTCTATTGCGCCCTCTAGTACTTGATTCTCTTTACAGTGAGTTCTTAAAGATTAAGAAAAGACATCCTCTGAAAAAACCTAGGAATAATATTTTGCATAAGGCAATAGTTCATATGTTTTGATTAAACATGTTCTTTTTTCACTTCTTGACTGTAAGATAGGCACAAAATGTTTTAAAAGGGTAGGAAAAAAATTTCATCTATTCCTTAGATTTGGGGGTACCTGTAATGGTGAGAGTTACTTGACAGGTACATAAGACTCCTCAAGATTAATTGTTGTGTTTACTTAAGTTATCTTTCTAGGCACTGCTGTAGCCATTGGCAACTCTAAAGATTTCTGTGTGCTGTTGATCTCAGCAAGGACCGAGGGGTTGTGCATAGAGGTTGATGAACAGAAATGCTAAGTACAATGGTTTCCAAAGAGAGAGAAACAAAGGGAAAAGATCCCATTTCTTTCCCCTCCACCAAGCCTTTAGAAAGGTCAGGGGGCGTTTTCCTTGGGCTGCTTGTAAAATGAAATCTTCAGCCAGAGCTTCTTAGGTCATTTAGCCAATCAGCCCAGAGAGCCTATCAGAGCTGTTGGAAGGAACGTGTCAGGGGAACACTCTCAAACTCTTGTCTGTCTTGAAGTAGTTCAGTCCAGACTTCGAGTAGCTCGGCTACTCAGGTATTCACTGGACTTCCCTGCAGTCCCTCTGTGCATGTTGACTGAACACCATGTGCACTCAAACACCATTATGCACACTCATCTTTGTGCTTGACTCTCTAGTTCATAGCCCTATCAGTTCTATAATCTAAAAGCATTTAGTACCTTGTTCTTGGTTGCAAACAGCAAACTGATTCTGGTGAACTTAAGCAGAAAAAGAATCTACTGAAAGATGTCAGACAGCTTGCAGAATTGAATGAAAGAGTGGGCAGCAAGGCTTGGAGTTATGGCAGAAGCCTGGGAACAAGCTGAGTGAGACAGCCAGTCATGCCACAGAAAATGTTCTGGTTAGGACTTTACTAATGGACTTTGCATGATCACTGCTGGACATTAAGCCCTCTCATCCCTTCTGTGACTAAGCTGTTATGCCCCTATCTGTGGCACCTGTGGGGCTTATGAGGCATCAAGGATTACTGCTGGGTCTTCAGGAACTCTCAGTATGATGTCATCAATGTCATTAACCACTGTGATATCCTTGGCAAGGTGGTCACTGGTCTTGAAGACTGAATGTTGGAGCACAATCAGAGAGTAGAGGTGATTCTAAGGCAAGGCACTGAAGGTGTTACAGCATCCTTAATCAATAAGGCAGACTGCTTCTGGTGTTTCTCCTTTTTAGGATTCAGCATTTGCACAGCCAGTGGTTGCCTAGTGGGTTTCAGGGGCTGAATGAGCTTGACTGGCATGGCTGACACAAGTCCCTTCACTACCTGCCTAAATCTGAAAATCTGCTGCTGTTGTTCAAGATCCATTTGTTCTCGGCACCAGTGAGGACTCACAGTTCCTGCATCTCTCAGGTCTCTTGTGCTGTTAGAAATCCCTGCCATTCTTTCAGGGATGTTGTATTCCTTTGATTACAGTTTCGATCACCAGGAAACAAAGTTCACAGGACTTCCACTTGGCTGTTCCTACCAAGATAACCTCTAACTGTTGGTTCAGTAGGTTTTCTTCTTACCTGAGAACCTAGGAAACAATCTCAGTGTGGGTTTGAGGTACCACTGGTCTTCATGGGAGGTAAATTGGGTCAGAACTTCACTTATAACTTGACCCTAGAAACCTCCACCCTGACTGTTAGACTGTGGTGTTGTATGCCAAGAATTACTTTTGGCTCAGAGCTCATGCCTAGTACTTCCTAAGGGGCCTGGGTGTATTTCCTTCCCCCATGTCCAGATCTGCTGCTGCTGCTGCTAAGTCACTTCAGTCGTGTCCGACTCTGTGCGACCCCATAGACGGCAGCCCACCAGGCTCCCCCATCCCTGGGATTCTCCAGGCAAGAACACTGGAGTGGGTTGCCATTTCCTTCTCCAGTGCATGAAATTGGAAAGTGAAAAGTGAAAGTGAAGTCGCTCAGTTGTGTCTAACACTTAGCCTGCTAAACAGCTGCAAAGTCCTTTGAGGAAGACAGAATGAACTATGTTTATGATATTACTGAAGATATATAAAAAATATATATCTTTTGTTAATGACATTCATCACTTTAAAGTTGACCTTAAAAATAGAGTCAAACAGAACCATTGAATCTGAGATACTCAGTTCCCAGTTATTTGTGTGAATGGACTGGCATTCCCATTTATCTTGGGAATATCTTGGCCAGTCTTCTTTTCAAATAGTTCTTGACATGAGATCTACTTTCATTGTAGTCTAGTAGACGTTGAAAAGTATAGATGTAATTCTTACTTCCAAAGAGATTGGTGACAATAACCTTTTGGAGGTTGGGTTGGGGTGGTGCTTTCCATTTCTAACAAGTGAATAAGAAACCAGTAGTAAAGAAGATGGAAAACTGCCTCACTGTCCCATGGTTAATTCTTTTGAGTTGCACCCGCACAATGTTGATTTATTGTTTCTTTTGACTTACTTATTATCAGCCTACTCAAACCTTAGACTTGAGGTGCAGTATTTCATGTGGCTAAGAACAGGACTGAACCACCTGGCTTTGAACACCAGTTCCGCTGCTCTCTGGGATTCCCTGGTGGCTCAGATGGCACAAAATCTGCCCACAGTGCGGGAGGCCTGCTTTGATCCCTGGGTCAAGAAGATCCCCTGAGAAGGGAATGGCTACCCACTCCAGTATTCTTGCCTGAGGAATTCCATGGACAGAGGCGCCTGGTGTGCTACAGTCCATGGAGCCGCAAAGAGTCGGACAGGACTGAGCAACTAACACACACACACACACACACACACACTCTGCTGCTTGCTAGCTGAGTGACCTTAGACAAATCATTTAATGTCTGTAACCCTGTTTCTTCATCTGTGGAGGCAAGCGTGCTTATGGTAGAGACTTGTTATATGGAAGTAATCAAGTAATTATAACATGTAGTGACCATTCAATAATATTGACATTGACAAGTCACTCAGTCGTGTCCGACTCTGCAGTCCTATGGACTGTAGCCTACCAGGCTCCTCTGTCCATGGGATTTTCCAGGCAAGAGTACTGGAGTGGGTTGCCATTTCCTTCTCCAGGGGATCTTCCTGACCCAGGGATTGAGCCCGGGTCTCCCACATTGTATACAGACGCTTTACCGTCTGAGCCACGAGGGAATCTATCAATAATATTAGCCAGTATATTTTTAAAAGCTTATACAATTTGTAATTATAGAAACAAAGACCCAGTAATACCAAATATAAATGCTTTTAACCTCCATATTGAATTATCTGTGCTACTCATTTTCCTAAGAGTTCATTTATCTGGTGTCTATTTCTTAAATACCTACACAAGCCAGGCTCCATGCTGATTTTTACATCATTGTGCCAACCTTGACCTCAGGTTGCTAGTTGACCATTTTCAGAGGGCGCAGAGTAGTGGGAAGCTTTGTTGATAAAATGTGGGGGACATAAAAAGTCATTCCTTTTTTTTTACCCCCTTCCTACCCTGACTTCCACAATACACTAAGATTTAGCCTATGTAAAATCATCAAACACTGCAGCTGCTAAGTCACTTCAGTTGTGTCCTACTCTGTGCTACCCCATAGATGGCAGCCCACCAGGCTCCCCTGTCCCTGGGATTCTCCAGGCAAGAACACTGGAGTGGGTTACCCTTTTCTTCTCCAATGCATGAAAGTGAAAAGTGAAAGGAAAGTCGCTCAGTCGTGTCCGACTCTTCACGACACCATGGACTGCAGCCCACCAGGCTCCTCCATCTATGGGATTTTCCAGGCAATAGTACTGGAGTGGGGTGCCATCACCTTCTCTGTCATCAAACACTATATCAGGATTATTCAGTAGAAATACATTGTAAGCTACAAATGTCATATATAATTTAAAATTTTCTAGTAATTGCATACAGAAGTAAAATAAATGAGATGGAATTAACTTTAATAATGTATTTTATTTAGTCTGCCATATCCAGAGTAACATGATCTTAACATGTAATAAATATAAAGAACTGTTGATGAGATATTTGACATTCCTTTTTTCATACGAAATCTTTGGAGCCCAGTGTGTATTTTATGTTTCACATTTATTCACACTCACCACCTTTGAAGTGTCTAATCTCTCTACATGTGGCAGTAAGTGGCTACTACAGTGGACAGAGTAAGATTAAATTTTATCGGATTCTAAGACTTAGCCATGAATTCTTCAGTAAACAGTTTTGGGTTATTCTCAGATCCTCACCTGGAAGGAAAAATACAGAAAGAGAAAGAATGAATTGAAATTCTATAAAATACATTTTCAATATGTACTTTTATATAAGTTTATTGATGAGAAACATAAAAAAATAGTTTGTTGATCAAAGATCATGTCCACTATTTGCAGAAATGCAAGTAGCAGTTAAGAACTGTTAGGGAAGGGGACTTCCCTGGCAGTCCGTTGGTTAAGACTCTGTGCTTCAACTGTAGCGGGCATGGGTTCCATCCCTGGCTGGGTGACTAAGATCCCACATGCCACGTGGTGAAGCCGAAAAAAAGCAGAATTGTTAGGGAAGATCTAAATGTGGAAATTTAAAGGAAGCTTATATCTTTAGCTATTGGTTGGAAAGAAAATCAACAGGTATTTAGTGATGTTGCAATAGTAATTTTTTAAAAAAATGAGTGTGATAATAGTCAGTGAGAAAGTACAGTGTTTTTTCTTTTTTTGGTTGGGAGTTAGCAGTGTCTTTTTTTCCTTTAAACTAGTTATATGATCTACGATGGACTAGTTATATGGTCTATGTTGGAATGAAGTCAGTTGTGTAGAGATGAAGGCACACTCTCCTTCAGTGCTGTCTGTTGCCAGAGTGTTTTCACGCTTAATGCCACAGTCATCTGTGACTCGTCTTTCAAATGGTTGATGACCCAAGTCAACATGCCCCCTGAACCTTTAAAAAGCGCCTCTCTCGGGAACTTAATTTATGTTATAAACACCACGCTTCTGTGTTGACATTACATATGGACAGCGTAAACCATTAGACATTTGCATTTTTGCATCACAATCACCAAGGATTTATGTGAGATTAATATTACTTTTTATTTTGTCTGAATTTTTTATTATAGAAAATTTCATACGGATGAAAAATTAGATAAGAGTGACGAAGCTTGATGTAACCTTTAGTCCCAACTGTAACAATTATTAACTAATAAAGGCTAATCTCCTTTTCATCCATAGCTCTATACCCAGTTACCTTTAAGTATAATTCCAGAATCATTGGCAATTCATCAGTAATTTTACCTTCAATATTACATTCGATTGATAGGCTTTCTTCTCTTCTTTTTTTCCCATTTTGTAATATCATTATTGAGGGAACTAGATAATTTGTTCTGTAAGTTTCTTACAGTCTGGATTTGGCTGATTGCCTCCCTGTGATATTGCTGATCTTGTGTCTGTATCCCCTGCGTGTTTTGTAAAATGGTAATTAGATTGTAAGTTTTCGCCAGACTCAGTTTTATTTGTCTGTCTTGGTGAAGATTTTCCTAGTTGCTGCTGCGTTCTTTCATAGGGGAGCACATAATGTCTGGCTATCCCTCTTTTCATCATGTTGACACTGATGGGCATGTTTGTGTGTCAGCAGCCCGAACCACCACCCATTAGGAAGTTCTCTACTTTTCAGCAAATAGTTTTAGCAACAACTCAGGATCATTGCTTTGAGTCATCATTTCAAGAGGGATTGCATAATAATGAAGCTCTAATTCTGTCATTTCTTCTTAATTTATTAGCTGGAATATTTCCATATACAAAAACATTCCTTTATCAACAATTTGGTTAATTTGAGGTACAGTTTGTACAGCAAAGACAGGTTTCATCTTTGATTCTTTTCCTTTATTTAGTAGTTTTCAGAATGAGTTGACCCCTAAGGTATCCTCCAAAGGTAAATAATGTTCTTTTTTAGTATCAGAATTCATGGATTTAAACATATTTGATGTTTTTCAAGCCATTCTATTTATTACTCTTTTTAATGCCCTATTTCTGACCAGTGGAAGCCTCTTGAAGTTGGCTCTGAGTCCTTTGAACCTGACTCCAGAGGACTTTGATAGCTTCTTTGCTTTCTGAAATGCCAAGATATTCTAGGCTCATCTTTCATTTCTCTGTCCCAGATCTTAAATCAGCTATTTCTCCAAGGAGTCCTGGTTTCTTTAAGTGAATACATGGTATTTAGAGAGCATACCTGGGCACCTCAGATTTAAAGCTTAAGAAGTTTTCAGTCTGGAGTCTTTATTAGTTAGGAAAACTCTAGTGAAAGCAGCTCCATCCTCAGTGGCCTAGTGCAATCCAGGCTCACCTCTGCCGCGTGCATTGGCAGGCAGTCCTCCAGGCAGTGATTTAAAGACCCAGGATTCTTTTGTCTTTTAACTCCAACAGCCAGTAGTGCCTTAGAAGATGTAAAGAGGGAAATGTACTTTTTAAGTCCTTTTAAAAAGTAGTACTTTTTATCTACTTTGACCTGGAAATGATACACATTTCTGCTCTCCTTCTACCAGTGAAAACTAGTCACGTGGCCCTGTCTCAAAGCAACATGGCAGTAAAGGCAGTCTCTGACTGGGGAACCTTGCACTGCGGCAGAGCATCATCCTCATTGAATGTCAGGCTGTCTCTGCCGGAAACCAAGCCAGAAACTAATGCTTTACTGTACGAAATCATGAGCTGTCCCCAACTTTCTCCAAAAGGACAGTCTAAAGTCTCAATCACTGCGTCCAGCTGACGTACAGATGCACCTCATTTTCTTGCACTGTGCTTCATTGCACTTTCCCAGATATTCCTTTTTTTTTTTTTTCTTACAGATTGAACATTTGTGGCAATGCTGCCTCAAGCAAGTCTGTTGGTACCATTTTTCCAGTAGCATCTCTTCACTTCATGTCTCTATGACACATTTTGGTAATTCTTGCAGTATTTCAAACTTTTTCATTCTTATATTTATTGTGATGATTTGTGATCAGATGAGTGATCGTTAATGTTACTCTTGCAATTGTTTTGGGGCACCATGAAGCAGTCCCACATAAGATGGTGAACTTAATCCCTAAGTGTTGTGTGTGTTCTGACTTATATCAGCCTCCTGGTCCTTTTCCTCAAGGAAGGGCTCGTGTGGCTGCAGCACAGAAAACTAATTAATAACCCTACAGTGGGTGATTAATTAACTCACGTTCAAGTGAAAGAGACGAGTGATGCCATAAGCTTCATTGTTATCTTTGTTTTCTAGAAGGCTGATGTTTATTTATTTACGGCCATGTTGGGTCTTCATTGCTCCATGTGGGCTTTCTCTAGTTGTCACGAGCTGAAGCTACGCTCTGGTTGTGCTGCGTGGCCTTTCCTTCATGGTGGCTTCTCTTGTTGCGGAGCAAGGGCTCTAGGGTTCCTGGGCTTCAGTATTTGTGGCTCACAGGCTCAGTTGCCCCGCACATGTGGGATCTTATTTCCTGGACCAGGGATCAAACCCATGTCCCCTGCATTGGCAGGCAGATTCTTAACCACTGGACTACCAGGGAAGTCCCTGTTGTCTTGTTTTAAGTAATTGCCACAGCCACTCCGCCCTTCAGCAAATCACCTTACTGACCGGTCAGCCCCCATCAACATCGAGGCAAAAAAAATTAGGACTCTCTGAAGACTCAGATGATGGCTTGCAGTTTTTAACAATGGAATGTTTCTTAATTAAGCTAAGTACACTCTTTTATTAGACATAATGCTATCGCACACTTTAGACAACAGTAAAATTTAAACATAACTTTTATATGTACTGGGAAACCAAAAAATGAGTGTGATTCACTTTATTGCAATATTTGCTTTATTGCAGTGGTCTGGAACTGATCTGCAATATCTCTGAGGGATGTCTGTAGAGCATCTTCCTCCACCCCCAATCAGTATAAAGCAATGAACCGTAGGCAAAACAACCATAATAAACACTCGCATTTGGAAAGGAGAAGAAGGATGTGGAGCACAGGTTGATGGCCGGTAGAAATTTTCTATCACTCTTATGTACACATTATAAGGTCTTTCTGCACTGGCTTTGGATGAAATTTCTCGATTAAACTTGAATTCTCTTCTCAATTGCTGCAAGCAATTTCTTGTCCACTACTTTCCTGTGGCTCTCTCCTCCACTTTCCCGAATGTCTGTCTTTATTCATTTTCATACCTGTCCACATTTGAAGGTTATTGGAGACTATGCCATCCCTGGGAGCTATGTGTTTTTTTGCAGTCAGCTTCCTATTCTTGTAAATTAGAAGGTAACTTTGAAGATTGAAAGGGTTTTTTTTTTAAGACTCAAATTCTCTCTAAGGTAATTTTTTTTTAAATTGAAGTAGATAAGCTTCCCATGTGGTGCTAGCGGTAGATAACCTGTCAGCCAATGCAGGAGACTTAGAGACATGTACTCAATCCCTGGGTTGGGAAGATCCCTTGGAGGAGGGCACGGCGATCCACTCCAGTATTCTTGCCTGGAGAATCCCACGGACAGACAAGCCTTGCAGGCTATAGTCCATGGGGCCACACAGAACTGGACAACGTAACACGTAGTGGATTTGCAATGTGTTACTTTCAGATGTACAGCAAAGTGATTCAGTTATACACACACATACATTCACACACGCACACACATATATGTCTGTGTGTGTGTGTGTGTGTATGAAAGTGAAGTGAAGTCGCTCAGTCGTGTCTGACTCACGCAACCCCATAGACGGCAGCCCACCAGGCTCCCCCGTCCCTGGGATTCCCCAGGCAAGAACACTGGAGTGGGTTGCCATTTCCTTCTCCAATGCAGGAAAGTGAAAAGTGAAAGTGAAGTCGCTCAGTCATGTCCAACTCTTTGTGACCCCATGGACTGCAGCCTACCAGGCTCCTCCGTCCATGGGATTTTCCAGGCAAGAGTACTGGAGTGGGGTCATTGCCTTCTCCGATGTGTGTGTGTATATATATATGTAAAATTTCTTTAGCATATAATTTTTCAAAACCTTGGTAGGGTGATGATTTACAGTTACTTTCATGTGCCAGTAACCTCAGCAAAACAAAGATCTGTCAAAGTATAACTGTCTATACTTTTCTTTGCTTCCTTGATTCTTCGGTTCTATCTCTCATTTGAAAGTGCTGTTAAGAGGATGCCTGTAATCATCAGGAGAGGGCCACATTCTTTTTTTTCTCCCAAAGATTTTTTGATGTGGACCATTGTTGAAGTCTTTATTGAATTTGGTAAAATGTTGCTTCTGTTCTGTGTTTTGGTTTTTCTGCCACAAGGCACGTGGAATCATAGCCCCTTGATGAGAAGGTGAACTTTTAACCACTGGACCACCAGGGAAGTCCCCTGAGCCTCATTCTCAATCTTATTTTTTGCCCCAAGGGTGAATCTCAATGGGCCTTGTTCTGAAAGCTTTTCTCGGTCTTCTCATATACTGTTTAGGGTCCTTGTATGTTCCATCTTTGCAAGTCCCCAGTTTCTGGGTTTTCTTTGTCCCATTTTTTTTTCTCATAATTTTTTACCTAGGCTCATCTCTTTCTTACAAAGCCTGGCTAGATGCTGCCAGTAACCACCAACATGTGCAAAGCATGCAGGCATGGCAAGCTCGCCATCTGCCTTTTAAGTCACCACGGGCGGGATTTTCCAAGTGTTGTGGCACCATGTATACTGAGGAACGCCGGGTTTCCGGCCTCCAGCAGAACTTTCCTTGCTGCCTGCTGCCTGGCTGGGAGACCAATTTTAGATTTCTGTTATGGCAGCACTTCACTTGAAGGTACTAATTTCTGTATTTATCTGGGTAATGCTAGCTGCTGTAATAGAGAATGTCACAGAATTAGAGAATTTTGAGATCTTGTAGTACATCCACTTCCTCATTTTAAGAATCAGGAACCAAGGCAAGAAACAATGAAGCCTGCACAGAGCCATGCAGCGAGCTGCAGCTGTAAGTTACCAGCCAGACTGGGCCTTGGCAATCAATCTTTGCCCCTTCAGCCCTTAGCTCAGCCGGGCATATACTACAGGCTTAGCGGGTATCTTCAGCTGAACTGCAAACGTGTAGTCTGACTCTATCACAGTATCACTGAGGTTCAGACAAAAAGAGATGAAGGAAGAAAAATTCAGGAAACAGAACTTCAGTAAAAATACCTCAAGAAATGTATAGATTAAAGGAACTATGTGAGTTTGCTATGTATCTTTTGTAGATTTTCATGCTTTTAATCTTAATCACAATGCTAAGGACATTTTGATAACATTGTTTTGAGATAGCTGTTTTGATAGAGTGTTAAGAATAAGCCATTTAATATTTAGCTTAAAAAATATTGCCAAATACTTGGCCCAGGGTATGTCCCCTTAGCCCTGGTTCCCATTCTTCTTTTCACCATCTCTGAGTTTTGAGTGAAGGATGGGTGGAGAGGGGTCATACTTGGCGTGAGATGGGCCAAGGTTAAGGAAAAGGATGGGGAATTAAAAACTACTATCTATTTTGATGCTGTGTGGGAAGTGGCCTACTGAAATTTATGTGTCAATGCCCTCTGCCACACCATACCAAAATGTAAAGGCAGAACTGCAGAGTGTAGCCCGCGTGCACTTTGAGTGTGGGACAACGCCCCGTGCGCCACAGGGCTCCACAGTTCTGTCGTTTGTTAATCCAGGTGGTATTTATGAAATACCTGTTCTGTACGAGGCCCGTGCTGGCACTTTAAGACATACATACAACGTGATTCAAGTATTGTGCCAGGATCTTACAGATAGTGTAATCGATCAAATTTCAAAGACGTGTACTGGACTGTAATATTGGGTATCATGTTTTCGAAGGTGATAAAAATTTGCATGGGCAAAAATGTCACCCTTGTGAATCCTGTTTTTTCCCACATAGGTAGAGAAGATAAGCTTGGAGTCAGTTTTTTATGGAATTTTCTTTGTCCTTTAAACCTAAAAAAGGCCTGGTCAGATAATATAGGCCAGACTTCCTGTAGAGGTGTTCTTTCCATCTACTTGGGAACATTAGCAGTTTCTGGATGAGCATCTCTCTGGTTTATAAATCAAATTCAGTATAAAAGTTGAATTTGCTTTTGTGGACTTTTTTTTTTAAAGAACAAAGGTTGCGTAATAAAGAATATATTTACCGAGGTTAATTGTTAGGGGTGCTTTCTTTATAACTTTGTAGGATGTTGTAGTGAATCATCCTAGAGAATAAATAAATTCTCATGCAGAATCATTCTATAAAGATTAATTATGTCAAGCTGACCTTAATTTATGTGGAAACTTCCTTGTTCTTTTAAAAACTCTTTTACAGAGGAAAGAGTAGGGTGTGGACATGTTTATTATTGCAACGCTAAGTTTAAGAGTAGATGGTATGCCAAAGAGTGGGTTGTGTATACTGGTTGTCATCTGAACAGGATTTTTCAGAAACTAATTTAAATATCAATTGAGATTCTTTCATCATTTACTTATTTTTCATTTTGATTTAGAGGCTATGTGTTTTCCAGTACTCCAGTTCTTAGGCATAGAAATAAATTTATCTTCATTGGTTATCTGGATAAACTTGAGTACAGACACAAAAACAAAACACACAAATAAGAAAGAGTAGTAAACCTTTTCGTTAATCAAAGAAATGCACCTTAAAATCTAGCATGGTATTTTTCTCTTGTCGATAAATTTTACAAAAGGTAGATGCTAACCTGTGTTGGTGAAGGTGTAAGTAAACACACAGCTTTATACATTGTTGAGGAATGTTTAGATTAATAACAAACGATAAACTCTCGAGAAGTATCATTTTGCTTATCCTCATGTGATTTTCTTTACATTTTTTTTATTGAAGTGTAGTCGATTTACAATGTTCTATTAATTTCCGCTCTACAGCAAAGTGATTCAGTTACACACAAACATATATATATATAATATATATACACTTAAAAAATCCTTTTGTCTTATGATTTATCATAGGATATTGAATATAGTTGTCTGTGCTCTACAGTAAGGCTTTGTTGTTTATCCGTTCTATGTATAACAGCTTCAGTCTGCTAACCCCGAGCTCCCGCTCCATCCCTCCCCCAACCTGTTACCCTTGCAGCCACCAGTCTGTTTCTCTCACCAGCCTGTGATTCTCTTTCTGTTTCATGGATGGGTTCATTTGTATCATATTTTAGATTCTGCAAATAAGTGATATCATATAGTTTTTGTCATTCTCTTTCTGACTTACTTTACTTGGTAGATGATCTCTAGTTGCATCCAAATTGTTGTAAATGGTATTATATCATTCTTTTTCATGGCTTAGTGGTTTTCCACTGTGTCTGTATGTGTATATACATATATGTGCCACTGATTTGGTTTTCAGAATAATAATCTTACCATGTATTAAATATATAAACCATTTTAAACTAGAGGCATATTTTTGTGTCAAAAGCCTCAATATTAAAAGTAGTCCAAGGGTGATTGTAAAAGGATGGATGTTTCCCTGGAGTCCCTCACTTTAAGGGGAATTTGTGTTCCCACTTATTTGGTTGGAGGAATATAGGTCAAGGACTATGATGGATCCAGAGTACAGTACAATTGATATAAACTTATTTTAAAATTAAGGATATTAGCTTAAGTTTATAATTCTTACTTCCAACTAATCTGAGGATTAATCATGACCTGATGAAAACATCATTGCTTAGAGCTTAGGTCTTGGCTTTAATCTATCATCATCTTTGACCAGAGGACTAAATGAGGCAACATCCTGGTTTCATAGGTGTGTGTATCCAGGGAGGCAGGAGGCCCTTCGACCAGCTGTCATGACCTTCATTCCACAGACCCTCCACCTCCATAACCAATTCCTCTTTCATTGTAGTTTCTCCTTTATTTTGTAATTTTTGCTTCCAGAGAAATATCTCAAGCCCATTCCTTCTCTGTTCCTCAACAAATGATTTCAGGCAGTGGTGCCAGCAGAACAAACTAGCAGGTAGGAGTTATGCAGACATACTCATCTCTAAATCATCATGGTTTAAGTCAAGGTAACATTAACTTTAGTGTAACATTTGAAGGTACTATGAGATACGGCTTAAGATAAGGTTTTTTAAAATCTGGTTTTTTCCTAGTTCCTTTTATCTTGTAGGCAAAAGAATAAGGGTCTCAATATTACTAAGTTGATTGGGATGTGGAGAGTGAGAAGCTGCTATTTTGGGTGAACATTTGATGAAAAGAGATACTAACAGAGTTGTGTCTAGCTCTCATCTGCATGACTTTTTTACAATAAGAAAAGAAAGCTCACCACTAACTCTGTGCATTTGGGTGCGGACCCAAACATAAGCTCCATACTGCTCAATCAATTTAATATTAACACTGCTGGAGACTATCTTTTACAAAGCAAGGGAATCTTTAGAATCTGTCACCATGGTTCTTTTAAAACCATTTAGCATCTCTATTGTTATTAAATAAAACACTCGGATTTAGGGAAGATCAAAGAAATGACTCATCAGTCCATTACCTCACAAAAGGATGTATATCTGGCATCTGAATATCACCGGGCCTCAAAAGAGATTGTTAGCCTAGTGAAAGAAAATTACCCTGCTCAGAAAATCATGCTGATGAAAATGCAAAGGTTCAGGAAAGAAAACAAACAAAAAGCAAACCACCCATTTACAGGCTATAACTCTTTGAACATTCTGTCTCTCCCTGTTTTACTAATCCACTTTGATTATATCATTATATATTTAATGGGCACATGGCTGAATAATGGGGAGAGAAAGAACACCCAGAACAAAAGAGGAAAATCCTGTCCCGGATCAGCCTGGAGCATTCCAACGTGTTGTCAGAAGTGGAACTACCATATCAAAACTGTCATTTCACGGATAATGGTGCTTAGAGCAAAGCTAGGTTGAAAAAATTGTTTTAGCAATGTATTAATGAGTAGTACAGATGGCCACTGACTATGGCAGAAATCACCGTACTTGAAATGGGTATTTGAAAATGGGCTGAAAACTGAGCTTCAATTCATGGTCTCATTCTCCTGACTCTCATGCCCACACGTGCTGAATTTGCAGTTGCTCTAAGCAGATATGCAGATATCACTGTGTGTCATTGTTCAGTATGAAGCCTTAAGAAGATTGGAAGCTTGAATACCTAGAGAGTGTTTCTTCAGATGTTTTCACTCACATTAGTGTTATCAAGATAATTGTATAAAGCATTATGGCTTTGATACCTGCAATTATATTGTGGTGGTGTTTTAGTCGCTAAGTTGTGTCCGGCTCTTGTGACCCCATGGACTGTAGCCTGCCAGGCTCCTCTGTCCATGGGATTCTCCAGGCAAGAATACTGGAGTGGGTTGCCATGCCCTCCTACGGGGGATCTTCCCGACCCAGGAGTCGAACCCAGGTCTTCTGCATTGCAGGCAGATTCTTTACTGAGTGAGCAACGAGGGACGTTTTTTCATATAAGTCATAACCAGGGATGGCCCAGCATTCACGCAAAATAGGATGAGGTAAACACCAGCACCCCAGAGCGAGGATTCTATGAGATATACCCCATGAACCCTAGTTATGTGTGTTTTTTTTTTTCAGTTTAAAGTATATGTGTAACTTGGAGAAGGCAATGGCACCCCACTCCAGTACTCTTGCCTGGAAAATCCCATGGATGGAGGAGCCTGGAAGGCTGCAGTCCACGGGGTTGCTGAGGGTTGGACATGACTGAGCGACTTCACTATCGCTTTTCACTTTCATGCATTGGAGAAAGAAATGGCAACCCACTCCAGTGTTCTTGCCTGGAGAATCCCAGGGACGGGGGAGCCTGGTGGGCTGCCATCTCTGGGGTCGCACAGAGTCGGACACGACTGAAGTGGCTTAGCATAGCATATGTGTAACTATTGAGGAGAAGTTTGCTTACTGCTGAATATTATCTCCAACCTCACTGTGGGTTCATTTTACCCTCTCTGAGAAATACTTGTATAGTGAATAGAAAGTCCTTCAAAAGAGGAACTGGTGGAACTACCTCTGGTCCCAGTTCTGCTGTTGGCTGGCCCTGTGACCCCAGAGAAGATCTGTTAGGGCCACAGGTAGGTGAGCAGAGAAAGACATTCAGTTCTTCACTCAGCTCTGAAGATTCCATTTCCAGAAAATAGCTTATTTGCTTGTAGTTTTGTCTTTATCATTACAATTATTTTAAACATTGAGGACTAATGAATGGTATTTAGGGAATGCTATTAGTAAGATTTAGCAACTACTTAGCTTGCCAACTAGCAGTGTAACTTACAGTAAGTACATGACGTCCAACCTTAAAAATAAAACTAGTCTATTCATATAGGTATTTCTGCTGAATTTAAATAAAAAGTGGTTTTTTTAAACTTTTAATTTGATCTACTTTAATTTTAGCCAAGAAATTATATTCGGTGTTTTCAAGTGAATTTTATGGAGAATATATCTTAAATAATTTTGCTTCCTAATAATCCCATCCCTCTCATTTCTCCTATGGTAAGCCACTTTCATTTTAAAAATAGACCTGCTCTACGAGACTTCACTTGGCCCTAGATGTTGTCCTCTTATGCGAGTTATTTAATTTAAAAATAGAACTGTCTCAGTAGATCTGTATCAACTAGTTTATGATCGTTTCTATCTGGAGTAAACTCTAATTAGGCAGGCAGTTCTGTGGAGTCATGCTTGGGAGCATTATAATCCAGTTATCTTTTCCTCCTTGGTGATGTGATAGAAGGCTTTTGTGTCCAAGTTGATGATTTCAGTGTATTTAACTTATAAGTTTTTTCTTAGGCTAAATTTAAGTCCCTCGAGGGCTGGGGGAATTTTATAATTTGGATGAAAAAGAGATTACCGTTGGAAAGTCATTAACATTTAGCATTTTTGTAACAAGTAATCACTGCTAGACTGTTTTTAGATCAACCAAATTACTTTTTAACCTAGAGCAATTTTAATTAAAATTCAATTGTACATTTTGGGCATATTAAAAACAATCAGTATTTCTGTGAGTACGTATTTCTAGAGTATAAGTGTATGAAACACCACTAAACAATAATAAGGAACAATTTTTCTATTTATTGAGTTTAAGTTGTTTTAATTTTTCAACCTTTAAACAAAGTTTGATTTTACAAAAAAAATCTCATATTGTTATAAATTAAATTACTATTGATTTAGTGATATTTTAAGGCCTTAATTCTAAAAAGAAATCCTTTTGCCTTACACTTTTAGAGATGTAATTATTTGTTCCTTCCAAGAAGTCTGGAACTTAAGTTATAGAAAATGAATGTAAAAACCGTTATACATCACATACTTTTATTATTAATTATATATGTTAACCTAATACAGCATATAGTTTGATACATTTTATGATTATTTTTTGAAACTGGGCTCTCTATCAGACCTGATTATGCAATAAAATGTCTTGAAGTTTTGTTCAGTCAGATTTATGAGTTCATCATCAGCAAGGATAAGTGCTTCCTCAGACGATCTTTTGTAGAATTGTGCTATATGATCCCATCTTGAAAAGTCTTGTTTTTTTCCTATCCAACCAGCAGAGAGCACTTTAGCTTGTAATATGAGCATTATGTATATAAATGAATATAGTCAAGCTCTTGCTTTATCAAAGAAATGGGCCAGACAGTTATCTTCTAAACTATAACCTTACTCTTTTCTGTCAATTTCAGTTTGTTTCATTAATTTCCTAAATTTTGCATTATTTAAACATACTTTCATAGTTTAAAAAAGTTATTATAATGACTTTGTCCCAAAACACAGTCTTGTTATTTGCTTGGTCAAAAATTTCATGTTAGTTGTATTTTGTGTATTTCATAATCCTAATTAGTTTGTAAATTTTTACGTGAATGGATTAAATTTAGTCTCAATTTCTGTACACCTTTGTTTTGTTTTTTTTTTTAGAGTTTCATACTCTGTGAATATTCAAATACTTGTTGATAAAAACTTTTCTAGAGAGATGATTCAACTCAGTAAGTGTTTAGACACTAAGAATCAAAATGTCAGAAATCTACTGTAAATAGACATACTGTCTTTGTTGCGTGACTAACGAAGAATGCAGAGATGTTGTTAGCCTGGTTGGTTGTCCTGCTCACATCCTTGACTGTAATCGGAATTTGTCTAAAGCACCTGTTGTTGATTAGTTGCTCAGTCATGTCTGACTCTTTGCGACCCCATGGACTATAGCCTACCAGGCTCCTCTGTCCATGGATTTTCACAGGCAAGAATACTAGAGTGGCTCGCCATTTCCTTATTCAGAGTATCTTCCTGACTGAGGGATCCGGCCTGTGTCTCCTGCATTGGCAGGCAAATTCTTTACTGCTGAGTCACCAGGGAAGCCCGTCTAAAGCATCTACTTCACCTTCTTCCCTTTACAGGGCCACAGCTAATAAGCCCTGGCTGATCTGATTGAAGTAAATGAAAGCTTGAGGTGGTATATGTACAGCCAGTTCCCCTATTTTCCTTGTTTTTGAACATGATGAAGGGCTGATCATAGAAGAAGTTGAAAGGTTTATTCCGCTGCATCATGATTTTCTACTTTTCATTGCATGACAAGAGGAATATTGAGAAACAGCAGCAGAAAGTTAGAAATGTGGGTAGGTAGCAGTTCCAGGTCAGAGCAGAAATGGGTTGGATGCCTGAGGCCATTTGGAATTCTGGCCACACCAGACTTACAGAGATGTGCATTACTGTAATTAAATAATGTGGAACGTCACGGTGGAGAATTAGCTCGAGCAGCTAACCCAGTACTGGTAGAATCTGTGTCGCTCTTTGCAGGGTCACTCACACCCCTGTTTCCCAGCCTGCTGCCATGGGGCTGCCATCTCAAGAATCCCCCATTCTCAGCTCTTTCCAGGGGACTGGTGGTTCGACACGTAGGAAGAGAAATGTTAACTGCATATAGACACAACCTCTTTTACAAGACAGGTAAAAAATGGGGAATATTTTAGCATAAACATCTATCCTTTTGTTCAATATTTTAGCATCATTTCTTCAAACCAGTCCTAAATCTTTCCACATGCACCCCTGAAAACTGGCCCCTGTGACGTGTTTTTCCCTGTAAGGCTGTGCTTTATATTGATTTTAATCCAGTTTCTCCCAAGTAAATATGTTAATATTAATTTTAATCCAATTTCTCCTGAATAAAAATGTTTGAGTGAGGAAATAATATGATTCATTCCTAGCTTCTGGGCCCCTACGGATGGATCTGGCCTTGCTCTCCGTTGTCTTCTCCCCTTTGTACTTGTTCGTGCCTTCCTACCCTGCACCTGTGTCTGTTAACTGCCCAATAACGAGGTCCATCACAATCTTGGTGGTCACCCACAGTAGCTCATAGAACCTCGTTCCTTCCTGAGTTAGTATGTGAATCTGGCACTCTCCAAGAGACACTTAAGTGACAACTTGTGGTAGGAGTTCAGCTGTATTTAAATGGATGGAAGGCCTGGTGAGGGAGTTTCCACCTAGATATGAAGCCCCCGGATACTCAGGAAACATCCCGAAGCCTTGGGCTCAGGATGGCCTGCAGTGGGGCAAGTGTAATGTGTAATCATGGTCAAGAAGCACAGAATGTGTCTGCCACATAGACAGCAGCCTTGCTGTTAGTAGTTCCTGACTATTCTGGAGGAGTTCTAGTTGGGTGGTTGGTGTATTCATGGAGGGACACCAATACTTAAATATGAACGGTTGTAAATTGGGGATAGAGCTTCCTGTAATTAGCCTTTCTTCAGGAATCTTTAATTGAAGGTTGGCTGTTTGCCCATCTTTTGGCTTATCCCATTAAAAAAAGGTAATCATGGAGAAAGTGTAATGTGTGGTTTTTCAACTAGTAGTAGGTCTCTTTTATTGTTTGAATCATTGAGTGTTTCTTAAGAACCAGTAACCTGATCTTTTATCACTCCCGGGACCGCCTCCTCCTCTGCTCTGCCGATGCATTCAACACATGTGTTCGCCTGGGAGGCCCAGCAGCACCAGAGCAATTTACATTCGGTTTCCCAGCCTGCGAGGAGCAGCAAATCAGCCTCTGGGAAGGCTTCGGAGACTTGTCGGCGGTCTGTAGCTTATTTCTGTGAGGCTGTGTGTGTGTGTGTGTCTGTGCGTGTGTCTGTTTCTCTCTCTCAGCATTTACAGGCTGGAATTACCGTGGAGGAACAAGCAACAGAGTGTTGTCAAGATTTTATCTCAGGGTAATGATTAGTTAAAAATCAAAGGCTGAGATACTGATTTTCGGTAGAGGAAGAATTGACCGTTTGATGTAGAAACCCCCACTTTTCTTCCTGAGGCAAGCTGAACAGGGCGACTGCAGCCCGTGGCTCTGACAGCAGCAGGGGCTGGGTTTCAGCGGTGGCTGCTGGCCTGGGGAGCACCCGTAAATGGACTTGGGGCTCAATGCTGTGACTCTTTGTCGTGGCTTTGGATGTGGGAATACCGGTGGTGATCTGCTGTCTTTTATAAACTCACCTGATTTAAAGGAAAGATGAGTGAAGAACCAAAGGAGAAAAACGCAAAGCCTGCTCACAGGAAGAGGAAAGGGAAAAAGGTAAGAAATGAATAAGCAACATGTTCTCTTGTATTGTTCTCTGGCTCCGGGGAGAGTGATCTCTAGGCTGGATTTTTCAGAGATGGGATTTTACGAAGCTGCTAGAATCAGAATGCTTTTGTTTTCCTGGGCTATTAATGGGTGTGTTCTGTGTTAGGGGAAAGCATCACAACTCGGATACATTGCTAAAATATTTCCACAGTTAAATATAGTCATTTAGGTTTCACTGAAGTGGTGTGTTTTTCATAGTGATATTCAGGATTATTAAGTAAACACATGTCCTAATTATGTGGGTGGGTTTTTTTTCGCCTTTAAATTTTCCAGAATGCTTATTAATCAACAGGGTACAATTACTAATGAATATTATTACGGTATAGATGTTAACTTTAATACGTATATTAAGCCGACTGAGGGAAACCTATAGTTATACTTAAAAATTGCAGCATGGAGGTGAACTCCATTTTAATTATTGATCAGCTTATGGCTGACAAATCTCAGGTTTGCAATTGACTCTGCAGTAGTACAGCCCTGTGCCAAATTTGTCCATTGTAATTTACAAAATCAATTTTCTTTTCCATATAAATTGAAGAATCTTTGAAATAGTAATAGGAGGTGATTATTGTAAACCTGTAGATTCATTTTGATTTTCTTGCCTGTGTATATCTTGAAATGTTCTCCTAACTTTTTCATACATTTTGAAATGGGTGGGGGTTGTAATTCCCTAGGTCTGACATTTGCTTTTGATCCACTGTGGTTTATAAACTGGCTTCCATAGGGCGTGCCATGGGTGGAAAAGACAGTTGTATATATGTAACAAAGAAAAACAAATCCTTAAAATAGGATTTTAGTTTATAGCTGTTGAAGAAAAATGTGGACGATATTTTTTTGATCCATACTCAAAATGTTCAGATGTTATTAGGACAGTTATATATGATTAGCACTATTATATGTAATTGTGACTCTTTAAATGCTTCCTTGACTCAATGTAATGTATGCTCAGCCAGTGGACTCATAGAGCATGGTTGTTATAGTGGAGAAGATAAAGATTTCAACGTCTCGTTGAATTGTCAGGCATTTAAAATTTTTTCATAATCTCTTCATTATTTATGAAAAGGTTCATTTGAATATGGTGTTCTTAAAAGAGCTACGCTCAGCAGACTACTCTGAGGACATACTGACCAACATGCCAACATTCTAGGGCAGTGGTTCGACATCCTACAGATGGTGAAGCTGTGCACACTGACTTGAAGTCAGCCCTGACTCCCCATGCATTGTCTCCCTGGGGGTTGATGATGTTGCAAAGGTGCTGTCCTGATTTCCCAAGGGAGCAGGTCGCAGCTGCTCAGCACATATGATTTGTTTAATGCCTGGCAGGATGGTTCTGGTCTCCAGGAAAGGTGTCAGCTTTGCTCATGTTTATGAGATATGGCCTTAAGTGTCTGACAGGCTCCACCATGACTCTCAGCAGTGTCACTGGGAGCCAGACAGACATCATGAGTCCTGACAGTGCAGCCCAGATTAAAGTGAGCAGTGGCTGGGTCAACTGTAAATCATTGAGCTTTTCATTGAAATCCTTTAACATGGGTTCTTTTTTTCTCTCTTCCTTGAAATTTTTCCATCCATGTTCCATTTCTCCTCCTATTAGGTTATCGTGCTCAGAGCACAATTTAAGTCAGTTACTTTGAGCTCTTCCATACTCTGCCAGCTGCTGCCAGGGCGGGCCCTCTTTCCAAAAGCCTTCCTCCTCACTCTGCCCCAGGTTCTGCCCTAGGACCTTCGAACCACCTCCCCACCCCCGCCAACATGCTCAGTGAAATCCAAATTCCTGAACACAGCTTGAGGCCCTTCCCAGTCTTACCAGCACCCACATCCTGGGCTTTTTCCCCTCTTCACCACTGACTTCATTCACGTCTGATTCCATCCACTGAAGTTCCTCTAGGTTCTTGAATCAGCCCTTCTGATGCTTATCTTTTATCTGTGGAGAAAACATTTCTGTGCCAGCCTACTTGGTGAAATCCTACCCATCCTTGCAGGTCCAACCTGGATCTCATCTTTTTTCTTGAAATCTGTTGATTCACCCTAGTTAGAAGTCAGCTGCTCTTGTGGATGGACACAGCACCAGATACTATCAGGACACCTGACACAGTTCTACTTTTTTTCCCCCCAAGTTATCATGTTCCTTTGATCACATTAAACCTACTGGTACTCACCTCAGGAGGCACTCAGCATATTCCTTGTATACAGTTGACACTTAATAGATTTCTCACTGAAGCTATCTCTACCATTTGCCGAACAGAACTCACAAAAATTTTTAGTGTTAGAACAGATGCATGTCTATTTTAAATTAATAGGCCTTTTCTTCCCATATTTTCTGGATAAAGGGTACAATAGGATTTGTTTTTAAACAAACACACACACAATTATGTGTGTTTGTTGTAATTTCCATTTCCTTGTAAACCAAATTTTTCTCAAGGTCTCTGGGTGTTTCAGATGACCTACACTGCAGCATTGGTGGGTGTGGTCAAACGAAAGCATTTCAGGTGGGAGATACATGAAACTTGCCAAATTTCATTGCAGTAAGCTACCCAAGTATTTAAAATTTGTCCTAGTTACTTATGGAATCATTTTAATATAAAATTTAGTGTGGAATCTTTTTTTATATAGGAATATATCTCAAAATGGTCTTAAAAATTATGTTGGTACGGAGTGTTTTCAGAACAGATCACATGCTTAGGGCATTTGGGTATAATGTCTCTCATGAGATGATTAATATTGGAGTCAGCCAGATAACTCTGATGGAATCATTATATTATTCCTTTGTTAGCACAGAGTGAGTATTTTGTATTTTGCTCAGGAATATAAGGATTGAAAGTGATGTTAAGAAATTATTTTTCTGATAATTTTTATATTTTGTGTGAAGAGGATGTGTGTGTGTGATGTGTGTTTTCACATTCCATTTCCTGTTTCTCTTTATGCTGGTTGCAAGAGAAGGATTTACTGCAAGATAGAAGACCTAGGCCCTGATGTAGTCCTGCTTCTAACTTCGTATCATGTGTTGGATAAAGCAATCAAACTCTTTACTGATAAAATAAGGTTCATATACCTGTCATAGCTATTGGGGATATTATGAAAGTAAAATAAAGCTAGTAGGGTTATATTTTCAAAGAGGTTTTGAAATGGAAACCTCCAAATTCAAAGTGGTTATCATCATGGAATTTCAAACTTGCTGAAGAGTGGCTGTTTCTATAGCAGAAATGTGACAAGTGAGGACATATTATTCCAGCTGATATTATACTGCCAGAGGTGCCTAGTTTAACTAGACACCAGAGAGTAAGTGTAAAAGTGGCATGTAATGATTTTCTTTATTTACCACCTGCATTAGCCAGCTCGGGATGCCATAACAAAATGCTGTAGCCTGAGTGGCTTAAGCAACAGAAGTGTATTCTCTCACAGCTCTGGCGAGTGGAAGTCTGAGGTCTGGTGTCAGCATGATGGGGTTCTCGTGGGTCTCTTCCTGGCTTTTAGACGGCTGCCTTCTCTCTGTGCGCATAATAGCTTTTCCTTGGTGTGTGCAAATGAAGGTCTCGCCCTCTCTCCTCCTTCTTATAAGGCCACCACTCCTGTTGGGTTAGGACCCACCCTTATGACCTTGTTTCACCTTAATTCCCCCTAAAAGCCCGGTCTCCACTTAATAGTCACTTAAAGGATTAGGACTTCCACATGTGAATTAGAGGGGTGGGGAAATGCAATTCCAATCCACAGGAGCATCCAAAGATGGTTCCAAGGAAATCTGGTTTTCAAATTAAATATGCTTAATAAAGCATGTGACGGTGATTAAAGCCCTTTCAGTTAACTCAGTGATTCAGCAGGTGTTATATAGTGGAGATGCTATGTATTAGGCTGGAGCAGAATCCAGGCACAAAGAGTAAGGGTATCAAATAATTTATAGCTGAGTTTAGGTTCCGCTGGCGCAGAAAGGAGGGACTAGTGAATCCATTTGAGGATGACATCAGGGAAGGATAGACAGAGGGAGGCCTGCTCAAATTGATGTTTCAAAGATATGTGCTTTTCAAGTGTTCCCCAGAGGGTAGGAGGCTTCCAGATAGACAGTGGGGGATGAAAGAGAAAGATCTGAAATAGGCTGGTGTGCTTAGGGATCTAAACAATAGTACAGTGGTGTGTTATCTTAAGACATGGGAATGGAGAAAAAACAAGGACCATCTCAAGGAGTTTAAGCTAAATACCTTTTTTTTTTTTTTCGGTCCTGGTATTTAACAAAAGGCTTTAAGCAGATGAGTGATCAAAGTAAGATTTGCTTTTTAGGAAAACATCCCTAGTGTTTGGTAGACATGCTTGGTCTGTATTTTACTCCATCATTCCATCTAGTAGGAATACATGTCATTATGTCATATAGTTTCATTGCCAATGATTAGTGTGGAATTAGTCCCTTGAGTCTTTTCAGTGATTTATTTTATTTTTTTTAGTGTCAGATTGAAGAAAAATGCTTATTTAGACCCTAGCAGGTAATGAGTACAGTGAGTTTGCTGTTTTTTAGGATATTTCAATAAAGGGATTTTCATCATTTTAGTTCAGTTGCCTTTTTCATCTTTAGAATCCAAAATAATTTGCTCTGTGTGAATTTTTATTTATAGTTTTTTTTCTTCTTCTGAGGGTAGACATCACAACATTCTCTCTTTTTCTCTTATGCCATGTCCTTGCCTTATGTATGAGAGCTGTCCTTGTTTCTTCTCTGATGTAGCTTAAATTATCGATGTGTACTCATTTCTTGAAGGATAGTCAAGGGAATGTTCATTTTTGATTTTCATTCAGTATTCCTAATGCTCCTGAATTTTCATTGTTAATGAAATGAGACTCTCTCATGAGAGTGCTTTGAATACCTAACTCCCTCTTTTAAAGTGATGCTGGGCTGTCATATCAAAAGCATATGGCAGTTATTTCGACCTGTAATTTTTATTTGTGTGTTTGGACATTGTTCAATTTGCTCACAACTGCTCCACGAGCAAATAACCTCTTGAAGTGTTTTGTTGGTGTTTGAGAAGAGTTATTTGAATTATGATTCACTGAGCTGAGCATGATCATGTGTCCAATGCCCTGTAACTTCTCAGGGGCTAATGATACACTCCCCTGCAAGTGGTTTGCATATCTTTTATATGCATTAATATCAAATGTTTTTTCTCAATTTTTTATAGTTAGAAAGTAAATTGTATTAGTCTCATAATATTCTTCCTCTTGATTGTTAATCTTTCTATCACAAATGCTATCAACTTTATAGTTCATAGGTCCTTCAAATGTGTCAGAAGCAGAAATTTTGACTCTTCCAATAATTAATTTATAATGGTATTTTCCTGAACTTAGCATTGGAGTTTGCTCCTTTTAATACACAGATTTCCATGTTCTCTTTGTTCAAGTTTTTTGTGCTTTTGAAACTTTCCTTTTGTAGGGAGAGATTGAATGGATTAAGAGAACCTGGGAAATTACTTCTTGATTTCAGAATTTCATAAAATAATAGATCATACTGCCTTTAAAAAATCAAATATAGTGAGGTAGGTTACCTGGAGGTTTTTTTTTTTTCAAATTTTTTGTTAAAGCTTGGTATAAATGTCTTTTATGTATAGCAGTAGCCCTATGGCCCAGGCTCTGAGCATGGCTTTTAAAGCAAGGGACTATCATTCCACAGGTTCACAATCCCTTCGCCATAATTTCGGAATCCAAAACAAAAACCTGAAAAATTTTTCCTATCTTTGGCGGTAAAATCTGACCTAAGCTGAACTCATCTGGCAACAAACCTGTACTGACCTTATGTGAAGCTATTTATAGTCTTTATTTATCCTCCTTAGTATGAATATTCATATGTTTTGCTCCAGAAGTAAAAATCCTTTGTTTATGGGGTACTGTCTATAGTACTGGTATATACCGTTCTAAAATCTGAAAGGTTCTGAATTCCTAAGTGCTTCCGGCTGCAAGGAGTTCAGATGTGTGAATCTGTACTGACTTCTGAGCTGGGGCTGAGGATGAGCCAGGAAGACTAAAGGTTAGCTTGGAGTGTGGGGGAGGGGGCCTTTTGTCCTTAATAAATTCCAGATAGAATGGAGCTCTGTAAGGCTGGGTGCTGTATCAAAGGTCCCTAATGCAGTTTTCAATCTTGTAGGAAAAATTATTTCCAGGTGCATTCTTACAGATACTGGCTTGCTTAGTAATAAATCTGAACATTTGGACAGGGTGGGGGAGGGTTTTTGAAGATGTTTATAAAGCATGTTTTTCTTTTCTTTTAAAATTTTTATATAGTGAATTGTGGCTTGTCAATAAGAAGGAAAAAGAAAAGGTCCTAATGTGTTGTTTATATTTTTTAGGAAATTTTCAATTTTTTATTGTTCATCACCATTTGATGAGGTGATTTAAAATAACCCAGTTAATAATATGTTCTAAAAGAAAAGATACATACTTTGAAGAAATTATTGTTTAAATTGTTGTGCCTACTTGTCAAGAAAATACTGTTAATTATATGAAGGATAATTCATTTCCCACAGTGAGCACATAAAATGACTTTCTCTGTCATCTATCTTAAAAAAAAATTCCCATTTATGGGCATATTTTTTACCATCACTTAATTTTTTAAAGTTTTCATCCTACTTTTCCTCTCGTTTCACATAATTGTAAATATAAAGCAATTTATTACATGGCTGTGCTAATAGCTTAAAGTCTAGGCGTTTCTCTTGATTCCTTTGCCTCTGTTTTGTAACTCTCGTTATGGATTCCATCGGTGCTTCCCACACCTGGGGAAGCAGCAGCAACAAAGCATACTTAAAACATGCTGTCATAAGGCATCTCTTCAGTATTTTAGAGATACCAGATGATATGCTGGCTTTTACAGTATCCTTAAGAGAAATAAAACTCTAAATCATTTATGTAGCTTTAATGCTTGAGTAGAGTTTAAATTGGGAAAGTCAGTTTGCTGAAGGCGGGCTGTCTCTGTAGGTAGTCTCAGGACTTTCACTCTTTACTCCTTCACAACTCACTTGTCTTTTAATTACCTGTTCCACAGCACATGAGAGATGTTGGTCTGGCATTTCTGCCATGTGTGTGTTTAAAATAAAGTATAATTTTTCCAAAAAGTATGAGCAAACTCTGGGAGATAGTGGAAGGCAAAGAAGCCTGGTGTGCTGCAGTCCTTCAGGTCACAAAGAGTTGGACATGACTTAGTGACTAAACAACAAATAATCTTGAAAAGCTGCTTTATAGATGTATTGATGGTTTATCATTTTGGTCCTGCCTTGATACCATACCATTTGTTTTTTCAACAAATGTTTTTAGAACACCTATGATTCTAGGTGCAAGGGATTCATCAGGGAACAAGATAGACAATAAAGTGGATCCTAGCAGTAAGTCAAAAGACAAATTCCACAAAAGGCAGCTATTAACAAAGAAAAAAATCAGAGAAGGGACAACTCCTATAGCCAGGGTGACAGGAAAGGCCTCCCTGAGAAGATGACCCTTGAGCTGTGAGCTCAGGGGACTTGGTCGCTCTGGAAAGATAACATTTTAGGCAGAAGGAACTGTTCAGGAAAAGGTCCTCTGTGGTGTTTGGATCCTGAGGAAAGAACATCACTTTAATGGACTTATGAACTTTAAAGATTTCTACACACGGCTCTCAAATGTTTTTTGTTCCCTTCCTGGAATTCAGTTAATGTTTTGTTTTTTAAGGGTAAAGGATAATATTTTAAGGAGTCAGCTTTGGATCTCTGGTATCTGAACAGTATAGCATCAGGTGAACTTGGGAAAATGATGAGCTTTTATTCCACTTTTCACTTTCCGTTCAGTGCTACCCATTGTTAATGATTTTTGTCTTAAGTACAGTGTGAGGAAGTTAAAAACTACTTGCAGAAACCCGCATCTCTCTTTTTTATGGGAGTATAATTGCTTTACAATGTTGTGTTAGTTTCTTCTGTACAACACAGTGAATCCGCTATTTATATATGTATATATATATACACATATATCTGCTTTCTCTTGAGTTTCCTTCCCACCCCCCATTCCACCCTTCTAGGTCATCACAGAACACCAAACTGAGCTCCTTGTGCTATATTGCAGCTTCTCATTAGCTGTCTGTTTTACACATGGCAGTGTATATATGTCAATGCTACACTCTAAGTTGGTCACACCCTCTCCTTCCCCTGCTATGTCCACGAGTCTGTTCTGTATGTCTGAGTCTCTATTCCTGCCCTGCAAATAGATTCACCAGTACCATTTTTCTAGATTCCATATATATGGATTAATACACAGTATTTGTTTTTCTCTTTCTGACTTACTTCACTTTGTATGACAGACTCTAGGTTCATCCACATCACTACAAATGATCAAATTTTAATCCTTTTGATGCCTGAGTAATATTCCATTGTATATATATACCACATCTTCTTTATCCATTCATTTGTGGATGAACATTTAGGTTGCTCCCATGTCCTTTATATTGTAAATAGTGCTGCAATGAATACTGGTAAAACCCATATCTCTAAGCGTCCAATTAACAATTACTTTCCTGCTGGTACACAGTCTACCTGATAAATTAGAAATACAAATAAAGGTACACATCAGAAACTGAATTTAATAACCCTTGATGTGATTGTTTATATACAGCAATTTTTGCAAGGCACATGTAGGTAGTGTATGAAATATACATTGCCTTAGAATATAGACTCCACAATATTATGTCATATTTACTGTAAGCATTTTGTGGATGCTTAATGAAAAACTGAGCCCAGCAGAAGGCACAGTGGTAAAGAATCTGTACAAGATATGGGTTCAATCCTTGGGTCAGGAAGATCTCCTGGAGTAGGAAATGGCAACCCACTCTAGTATTCTTGCCTGGAAAATTCCATGGACAGAAGAGCCTGGTGGATTGCAGTCTATGAGGCCACAAAGAGTCGAACATGACGGAGCAGCTGAGTACACACACACACACACACACAAACACAATGAAAAATTCAGCGATGATTGTAGCAAACCAAGCTCATTCCTTGACACAAAGCTTAATCTCTAGATAATTTATCCAACAATATTGTGTAATTTCCCTTTTTAATTTTCATAATACTAGCTTATTTAGTCTTTGCATTCAGTGATTTCATCACTAGATAATTTACATTGGCCTTTTACAAAATTGAAAAATCTATGAAGCATTATCATGTTATCCTCAATGATGATGTCACTGTTTTTCAGTCTAGTTGGTTTTAACATAGTTGTTGTTCAGTCCCTAAGTCATGTCTGACTATTTTCAATCCTATGGACTGTAGCAAGCCAGGCTTCCTGTCCTTCACCATCTCCCATAGTTTGCTCAAACTCATATCCATTGAGTTGGTGACGCTATCTAACCCTCTTATGCTCTGTGGCCCCCTTCTCCTTTTACCTTCAATCTTTCCCAGCATCAGGGTCTTTTCCAATGAGTAAGCTTGTCACATCAGATGGCCAAAGTATTGGAGCTTCAGCCCTTCCAGTGAATATTCAGTGTTGATTTCCTTTAGGATTGACTGATTTGATCTACTTGTAGTTCAAAGGACTCTCAAGAGTCTTCTCAAGCACCACAATTTGAAGGCATCAGTTCTTCAGCACTCAACCTTCTTTATGATCCAACTCTCACGTCTGTACATGACTGCTGGAAAAACCATAGCTTTGACTATACGGATCTTTGTCGGCAAAGTGGTATCTCTGCTTGTTAATATGCTTTCTAGGTTTGTCATAGGTTTCCTTCCAAGGAGCAAGCGTCTTTCAATTTCATGACTGCAGTCACCATCCACAGTGATTTTGGAGCCCAAGAAAAGAATATCTGTCACTGTTTCCACTTTTTCTCCTTTAATTTGCCATGAAGTGATGGGACTGGATGCCGTGATGTTAGTTTTTTGAATGTCAAGTGTTAAAGCCAGCTTTTTCACTCTTCTTTTTCACCCTCATCAAGAAGCTCTTTAGTCTCTCTTTGCATTATGCCTTTAGAGTGGCATTATCAGCATAGCTGAGGTTATTGTTATTTCTCCTGGCAGTCTTGATTCCAGCTTGTGATTCATCCAGTATGGCATTTCACATGCTGTACTCTGCATACAAGTTAAATAAGCAGGGTGACAATATACAGCCTTGACGTACTCCTTTCCTAATTTTGAACCAGACCATTATTCCATATCCGGTTCTAAGTGTTGCTTCTTGACCTGCATGTAGGTTTCTCAGGAAACAGGTTAGGTGTTGGCAATTTGATCTTGGGTTCCTCTGCCTTTTCTAAACTCAGTTTGTACATCTAGAAGTTCTCAATTCACATACTGCTGAAGCCTAGCTTGAAGGATTTTGAGCATAGCCTTGCTAGCATGTGAAAAGAGCTCAATTGTATGGTAGTTTGAACATTCTTTAGCATTGCTTTTCTCTGGGATTGGAATGAAGCATAAACTTTTCCAGTCCTGTGAGTTTTCCAAATTTGCTGATATATTGAGTGCAGCACTTTAACAGCAGCATCTTTTAGGATTTGAAATAGCTGAGCTGGAATTCTATCACCTCCACTAGCTCTGTACTTAATAATGCATCCTAAGGCCCACATGACTTCACACTCCAGAATGTCTGGCTGTAGGTGAATGACCACACCATTGTGGTTATCTGGGTCATTAACACCTTTGTTATATAGTTCTTTTGTGTATTCTTGCTACATCTTCTTAATTTTTTCTGCTTCTGTTAGGTCCTTACTGTTTCTTCCCTTTATTGTGCCCATCCTTGCATGAAGTGTTCCCTTGGTACCTCCAGTTTTCTTGAAGAGATCTCTAGTCTTTCCCATTCTATTGTTTTCCTCTATTTCTTTTAACTGTTCACTTAACAAGGAAGAAACATTAAAGAGGCGTACAGATGTTGAATCATGATAGTCTGATTATTAATGAAAAAGATTTTGTGTATAATTATAGGTAATTAAGGGAATCATGTATTCAAGCAAATATTTATGAATAACTTCAAAGTTTCTTTTTAAAAACAAAAACAACTGCAGTTTTTATTTTATGGATTCCCACCCCACTGCCCCCGCAGAAATGTTTATCAGAAATTTAATGGATTGCCTCCTACTATACATGTGGGGTTATTTCACTCAATCTGTTGTTTTGGACAAATAGAGAAGCACAGGAAACAGCTTGGTTTCAGATATTCAAAGTTCCCTGTTCTCAACCATTTATCAAGGCTCATCCTCCTCACCTGTTCTTTATGTCTTAAAACTAGAATATATGTAGATGCCTTTTACAGGTTCCAGGATTCCAGACTTTGTTTTTAAAAATTTGCTAGTAAGTGTTTTGACGAATTGAGTTATGTGAGTGTGCTTGAAATAGGTGCTACCGACTTGTGTCAACACATTTGTGCTTGAGAAGTTTTCACTGTCTTTCACAGAATTTTGCTATTTTAGGGGTTCTCTAGAACAAAGCTCTAAAAATTAAGGTCTTCCATACTGTTGAAGTTATTATGAAATGTCATTTTAATTGCTTACATTGACAAGTTATCTTTTCATAATTCACCTGAGGAAAATGCATTTAACACTGATCCCTTATCTCTATATAGAAAAGGTGTTTGAGGGTAATCTTTAGGTATTGTATTACCATTCTTGATGTAATTTATAAACATGCCAATTACAGTTTTCTCTTTAGAAAGAAGATATACTAATGTAGCTGTATATTAAATGAATGGGTCAACACGTGCTTTTATATTCCACCTTTAAAGCTTTTTTTTGATGATCTTTAAAGTGGGAGATCTCCTAAAAATATTATGATCATGGCTTTATGGTCAAAGGAGGATACTCTTCCTAGTGAATTGGCAGGAGACGAGAACAGTCACATACACTTGAGTACGAAAGCCCTTGCTTGCTAGTTTGTAGAATGGGGATATTTCGCTTATGTAGAGGTTTAATGTGATGATAAAAATTGTCTATGTCAAGTGTCTAGCACAACTCTTGGCCCAAAATAGGTTCAATCGAGTAGCTGTGACAGTCATAGTGTCAAAAGCATTGCTAGTATTGGATTCGTTTGGGTATACTTACTACCTGTGAGGAAAAGCAAAATTTGACAGATACAGTTTGTCATCTCCCCAAATCAGAATTCTTTTCATCGTTTTCATATGACTTCTTCTCTTTTCTTCTTTACAAATCAGGATAGCTTGTTTCATGATGATAAAATTAATTTGTAATGTCTATTTCCTACCACTTCAATAAGAAAATGGTAAATTGGTCTTCTAAACACAATGGTCTTTAAAAAAAAAAGATCTTTTGACTTGTTTTCAAAAATTGCTTAGTCTATCTTTAGTGAAATTTTAATTTAGAAGCAGAGTTATGGAACATAGTGCATTATAATCATAAAAATGGGCAGAGTTTTCATTATATCTTTGTATAATGTTAACTTCTGATGGCGCATGTTAAATGGGGTTTCGATTGTTAATATTTGTATACTGACATGGTAGTGTATGCTTTACTCTTGTGTTTGTGGTCTAGAAATCCCCCACTCTTCATTTAACTTAACTATTTAGGATGAGGGAACAGGGTGGTATGGAAGAGAGAATAACATGCTGAGGATTTTCTTCTTGTCTCTGGTGTAACAGCAGCAAGAGGTGGTGTGGTGGAAGGAATATGGGATTTAAGGATGTTTACATTGAAGACATTTAAGACAATTTATATGAAAGTAGAAACTTGTTCAGTGAATTTATCTGTGTGACATTGAACTGAAACTTCCCCTTTTCTAATTTCTGAAATGTAATTGAACCCGATTGTACCTTTGACACTTAACATTGCTTTCTACTAAAGACACCGAATTTGTATTTTCAAAGCTGTCATGTGATAGGCGAGCTTTGGGGTGGTGTCCCTTGTATTTTCTGGAAGGAGGCAGAGGCCTCAGAGAACCCCAGCTTCTTGTAGTTCGTTGTTCTCTTTTAGTCGACATCTCTAATGTTATTTTGCCTCTAACACCATAGACCCGTTATTTCCAAATTTGCATTCCAGTTTTTGTGTTTTTAGAATTGAAGTGTCAAGAAAACAAGAAAGATCTCCTGATCTTTCACCTTTCAAGTAGAATTCCAATTGCCATTCCATTATTGTATTCAACAACATCACCACATGAAAACATTCTGAAGTTAAAACGTGGCATCTAAGTCAATTTTAGAAAGAACACACCATTTGATGACACAATGAGAAGTTGGCTCTTAATTTCTAGGCCTTTCATTGAAATCCATTCAGGGACAGTTTGTTCATGGTTGACATCAAGATTGTGGACAGTTGGTCATTCTGACTTTTTTTTTTTGCCCCAGTAAGATACATACAGCATAAAATTTACCACCACAGCTATTTAAAAGTGAGACTCAGTGACATTCACTCCATTCAAAATGTTGTGTAACCATCACCAGTACCTAGTTCCAGAACTTTTTATCACCCCAAATGGAACCCCTGCACACATTAAGCCATCATTCTATATTCCCTCTGCCCCAAGCTCCTGACGGCTACTGATCTGCTTTCTTTGTCTATGGCTTTATGCCTGTTCTGGATATTTCATGTGAATGGTTTATATAATACATGTCTTTTTGTCTCTGGCTTCTTTCACTGGGCATATTTTTAATATTTATCCGCGTTCTTACATGTATCAGAACTCTTTTCCTTTTTAGCTAAAATAATATTCCATCGTATGGAAATCCACTTTTGTCTAGCCAATCATCTGTGGATGGAAATTTGAGTTATTTCTATTTTTTGGCTAATGTAAATAGAACTGCAATGAACATTTGTGTATGAGGTTTTGTTTGAACATCTGTTTCCAGTCCTTTTTTTTGTTTGTTTGTTTGCTTTTGGTCACACTGCGAGGCTTGCAGGATCTTAGTTCCCCAACCAGGAATTGAACTCAGGCCCTGGCAGTGAAAGCTCTAAGTCCTAACCACTGAACTGCCAGGGAATTCCTGTTTCCAGTTCTTTAGGGTATATTCCTAGGAGTAGTTGCTTGCTCATATAGTAATCCCATAAACATTGTAAAACCAATTGAAGAACTGTCAGAATGTTTGGTATCTATTGTGTTCATATTTTGATTATCTATTCAGTTATATGCTAGATTATTCTTTTGCAGTTTGGGGGCTAAATTATAGTGAACATTTCTATATCCTTATTAGATAGAGAGATAGTAGAAAGTTTGTAGAGAAAGACATTCACACTCACTCAGTCAGTCAGTTCAGTCGCTTAGTCGTGTCTGACTCTGCAACCTCATGGACCGCAGCACGCCAGGCCACCCTGTCCATCACCAACTCCCGGAGTCCACCCAAACCCATGTCCATTGAGTCGGTGATGCCATCCAACCATCTCATCCTCTGTCATCGCCTTCTCCTCCTGCCCTCAATCTTTCCCAGAATCAGGGTCTTTTCAAATGAATCAGCTCTTCGCATCAGGTAGCCATAGTATTGGAGTTTCACACTCACTGATCTACTGCAAATAGAGAAAATAGCCCCTACTGGACTTGCAGTGAATGGAGCAGGTATACCCTGAAGCATTGGAGAAAACTAAAATCATCATCTTGGGAACATTCCTGCTGAGAACTTTTATTCGAAATATGAAGTTTGAACAGTGGCAGTACCGAGAAACTTTGCCATCTGTGTTATATTCCATAGCACAGATCCTTGGCTGTCCCAGATGAGAGCATGTGAAATGGAATCTCCACATGAGGCCAGAAAAATAGATGGTGCGTTTAGCCACATCTGGCTTCAGGTTTCTCCCAAAGACAAGTAATTTAGAGGCTTAAAATATCGGCCGACCTGTGTATTACGTATGTTTATTATTAACTGTGGGGCAAACAGTATATAATTTTCATTTTGTAGTGTAGCTTTAGTCATTCTCCATTGTTTTTCTTGCAATATCTGGAAACAGAGGTTGCTGCTGTAAATGTACAAAGAGGTTTCTGAACCAGGTGCAGTGGGACTGACAACTAGAGTCACTGTTTGGGCCAGCTTTTTGGGGCAAAACCAGGTGAGCTGTGGGCTTCCCTGGTGGCTCAGATGGTAAAGAATCTGGCTGCAATGCTGGAGACCTGGATTCGATCCCTGGGTCGGGAAGATCCTCTGAAGAAAGGAATGGCAACCCACTCCAGTGTTCTTGCCTAGAAAATTCCATGGACAGAGGAGCCTGGCAGGCTATAGACTATGGGGTTGCAAAGAGCTGGACATGACTAACATACAGAGGTGAGCTGTACCACTGAGAGTTTCCTCCAAGAGTTACCTAATAGTGATTATAAGAGCTACCGAAGGTTGATGGCAAAATAAACAAGTTATTGCCTGTTTTGCTCTGTGGTAAACACTGCAGGCGAGAGAAGTTTGGGAAAGATATTTGTTTGTGGGTCACATGATCTTTATAGAAGAAGCAGGAAAATCCCCAAGGTATTAGATTTCTAAATCTCTTCTAGGTAGCATAGGTATTTTGTTGTTTTTCTTTTCTTTCTTCCTTATTTATTTATTTTTTTTTTGGTGGTACTTAACCTTATGAAAATGGCAATCCACCCCAGTACTATTGCCTGGAAAATCCTATGGACAGAGGAGCCTGGTAGAGAGGAGTCCATGGGGTCGCAAAGAGTCGGACACGACTGAGCAACTTCACTTTCACTTTCACCAACCTTATGAAAACATGCAATTAGTCAAGTTATTCCACTGTCCGCTGGGCAAAACTAGTGTTACCCTATAGATCATGTTATAATACTGAGGATTTAAAATTAACTATTCTGGAAAACCTAAATTATAACCCAAAAAGTTTTATAATTTCAATTCTAAGAGGATAGATTCTAATAAAATATGGCCCCCCTTTCTAAATGTTTTCTTAAAATTTCTTGTTTTAAATTTATAACAGGAAATTTTTTATAGTTCCTATTCTTACCTTTTTTCTTCTTTATTACCTACCCTCTTCTCTAAGAATTTTAAGCTCACATCTCACTTAATGATGGAAGGAAGACAAGACTGAAAAGTTAGAAATATTCTTCCCAAGAGAATCAAATTAGAAGCTATTTTGTATTGTAATTTCAAATAAAATTTTCTCTAAGTCTCTTCTAGGGTCTTATATGATACAAGTATATTGACTCATGATTTTGATGTGATATTATAACATATAACTTAGAAAAGTATGAAATAATTATGAAAACTGTATGTAATTATAAGGCTAGTACTATAAAGATAAATGGTAACCTGTGGTTGATTTTTATCAGGAAAGTAAGCTTATTAGTAAGCAGATATAGGAGAAAAATCCACATTGGAATGCAACTTGATACATATTATTAAAGATGTCAGTGTCTATTAGGTGGATTTTAGTTTATTTTAAAATGAGATTCACCGTGGTTCTTGGCTTGTCTATGCACTTTCAAATGTCATTTAATCCCTTGGACATAGATTGAACTATGAAACCTTATAACAGTTTAGTTTCTGGCTTCATGGTCTTGAAACTGGTGGGCAATAAGCAGGTAATGTTAGTAGAAAGGTCCTCCAGGGAAGGAAGGCTTAGGATTCAGCACGAGAACTCAAAAGAACCCAGGCAGAATCACCTCCTGTTACCTGCACTCCTTGTGAGACATTATGTCGGGCTCCATAGGACCTCCTATCTCTGCTCTCAGGGACATTGTAATTGCATGGATGATTGTTTTAGAATTTCAGAGAAAGAGTTCGAGGTATTATAGTGTGAAAAGGGAAATACAGGTAAAAAATTAAAGAATAACGTAAGACCCATAGAGACACAGACCTAAGTATATTTTGTGCTATGGCATGTGCCCTGAAATTTTCACCTGAAAAGGCTTTTCTGGAGAGAGCTTGTCTGGGTGTCAAGCTCGTATGATTACAATCAAGGAAGTAATATAAATTAATAAATTGTCACTAGCATGGCCAGATTTAGTGGTTAGTCAAGAAAAGCTAGAAGCCTAGATTTCTGTGAGAAATCTCTTGATATTAAGATATTCAAGCTAATTAATAATTTTTAAAAAGACAAGCCTAGACAGCATAGACATGAGCAACCTAGACAGCATATTAAAAAGCAAAGACTACTTTGCCAACAAAGGTCTGTCTAGTCAAAGCCATGGTTTTTCTAGTAGTCATATATGGATGGACTATGAAGAAAGCTGAGCACTGAAGAATTGATGCTTTTGAACTGTGGTGTTGGAGAAGACTCTTGAGAGTCCCTTGGACTGCAAGGAGATCCAGCCAGTCCATTCTAAAGGAAATCAGTCCTGAATATTCATTGGAAGGACTGACGCTGAAGCTGAAACTCTAGTACTTTGGCCACCTGATGCGAATAACTGACTCCTTGGAAAAAGACCCTGATGCTGGGAAAGATTGAAGGTGGGAGGAGAAGGGGACAACAGTGAATGAAATGGTTGGATGGCATCCAACCATGATGGCATCCATCATGACTTGATGGACATGAGTTTGAGTAAGCTCCAGGAGTTGGTGATGGACAGGGAAGCCTGGAATACTACAGTCCATGGGGTCACAAAGAGTCGGACACGACTGAGCGACTGAACTGAGCTGAAAAAGACAAAGCCATTATGTAAACTGAGAATCCAGCAGTCAGTCTCCTGAACTCCACATTTGTACCTTCTTTTAAACTGTGTTATGAAGGGTTGGATACTGTCTTTGGTTCTTTCTGGGTAGAACCTTAGAACTAAGGTCCTATGTAGAGAATCACTGTGGTAAATATTTATCTAATGTAAATCTATCTTCCTTTATTTTATTGGCTAAATTTGTTTTTACTCTTTTGAATGTTTAAATGCTGATGTCAGGTTTTACACTACCCCCACTCTGGACAATAATTAGAACATGATCCTTAAGGCAATTAATAGATTATTTCAGGTGGTAGAAGCAGTAGAGAAGTTGCTGGAAGACTCTGGATGACTCTTGTGAAACTTGGGAGCTTTAAATGGAGGCTGAAATTTCAGATTTCCAAATTAGTTTGTGTCAGGTAGAGATTTATTTTCTCAAAAATGTGTTGTAAATCAACTATTTCAGAAAAATAAATAACATTTCTGAATCTTTGCCGTATACCAGGTGTAGTCTATATGATTTACACACCTGATCTCCTTTTCTTAAGTCCTGCAGCAAATAAGTGAAGTGTTTTCTTTTATTTCATGACTGATGATCTGAGCACACCCAGTGAGTGCGTTGCAGATCCAGGGTTCCACCCATCCGATACCTGATTCCTTCTCTCCTGCCTTTAGGACTTTCCTGTTTTGAGGAAATTTTTGCCATTTAAGTGGTGAAATTAAATTTTGGACATTATAATTTATCAATTAATTGGTATTAACATAAAATAAAGGAAACAGAAATACCTGTCTTAGTAGATTTAGAAAAATAATTCAGTTCTTTATACTTTATAGAACCAATTTCTAGGATTCTACAGCAAACTAGATGCATAAAACATCTTTGTAGTTTATGAACGGTAGTAGCAAGTACATCTGTTTTCACCAAAGTGCCATACCAAATTAACAAGGTGTCCAAGATTCTTAACAAAGACTTATGTTTGTAGTATGTCATTATACATAAAACTTTGTCAGTGATGTTTATAATTATAGTAATAAAAGCATATTGTTGAAACCTAACATATGTATATTTTATTTGGTTGTGAAAGCTCAGACTTGGATACTTAAAAAGTGTTGTGTATCCAGTCTTATTAAATACCTAGTTGAGAGCACAACAGTTAGTTTAGATTTTATAATTATAGGATAGAAGATGTATGAAGACTCCCATTTCTAATTGCAGATTAACAAGGAATGAATATGAATATCATATTTCCTTAATTCTAAGGTTCTTATACGTTTTAACATCTCTGAAATTGGCGTGTATCTTACCACTGAGAAAGTCTTATTTTTGCTGTTAGCCAGGCAGCAACGATGGTGTAATTGTCATTGTCTGCATGTTGTTATTTGCAGATGATAACTTGGTTGTTATTATAACAACTTGATTGTTATTTCAGGTGATGTGACTGCAATATCTCAAATTTTAAGTCAACAAAGTATTTAAAGATCTTTTGAGTGAAGAATTAGCAGAAGGGGTGATAGTGGGTTAGAGAAAATTCTGGAGACAGTTGTGGAGCATCTTAAGAAATGCTGTGTCAGCTACCATCTTAATGGCACAGAGATTGATCTTATATGTGAAAAACGTTGATGACTCAACCTCAGGCACTGAATGTGCACAAGTTTTAAGAATATCTTAACCAGTTTATTTCATTTGTACCTTCCTGTTTTAGTATGTCTAAAGGCATGATGAAAAGTCTGTGTATAAAGCAGTTGAAATATACACAATGGAGTATTACTCAGCCATTAAAAAGAATACATTTGAATCAGTTCTAATGAGGTGGATGAAACTGGAGCCTATTATACAGAGTGAAGTAAGCCAGAAGGAAAAACACCAATACAGTATACTAACGCATATATATGGAATTTAGAAAGATGGTAACGATAACCCTGTATACGAGACAGCAAAAGAGACACTGATGTATAGAACAGGATTATGGACTCTGTGGGAGAAGGAGAGGGTGGGAAGATTTGGGAGAATGGCATTGAAACATGTGAAATGTCATGTATGAAACGAGATGCCAGTCCAGGTTCAATGCACGATGCTGGATGCTTGGGGCTGGTGCACTGGGACGACCCAGAGGGATGGTATGGGGAGGGAGGAGGGAGGAGGGTTCAGGATGGGGAACACATGAGAAATAAAGGAATAAAAATTAAAAAAAAAAATAAAATAAAGAATGCTCTGGTGAGCCATCAGCTCCAGTTAAAAAAAATAAATAAATAAAGCAGTTGAAATAATTATTTTCAAAAAGAAAATTGGAAAGTTTATGTGATAATGCCTCATGTCATCATTTGACAATTTTTTTCTTGCTTTATGTTACATTAAAATGATGCATCTCACAATGAATAGCATCTTCAATTGATGAAATACCACAGTGGATAAATAACTGCTCAAATTAAAATTTTAAGTTCATAAATCATTTGTATTTTTATGGCTAAAACTAGAAACTTAATGGTATTAAGTTTCTGCTGTATGCTATAATAATACTGTGTGACTAAATAATAATTTAAAAAATGCTGTTTAGTTTTGGAAGCTAATATATTTCTTCAAGGTTAAGCCAAAGTCAGAATGAATGTATGAATTGTACAGATCTTCTTTTCAAGTTCTTTTACTTTACTTTGTAAATGGCAGTCCAGGGGTCTGTAGTGTGCACCAACTCAGACTTGCAAATCAAACTTTCAAAAACAAATCAAATGTAAAAACATAATTGAATGGCCTGGAAGTTAATTGACTGTCACTTTAGTTCCTTCTATAAATATATTTTCATTAATCATGGCCCTTTCTTTTTCTTTCAATCTGATTCTTATTCTTCCAAAAGTATTTTAATTTGTTATTGAATGTTTTATACATAAAATTTCATTTTCAAAGCACATTTTTAAAGCGTTAGAATGCTGGATATCCTTAAACATTCAGTTTCTAAATTCACAAATTAAATACCATTAAGTTGAAAATGCAAGCAAACAAAAAATCCAAACCACACATTTTATTATGTGATATATTGAAAACAGAAACAATATCATGATATTGGTAAAATATGTGATTGAAGAAATAGGAAATTTAAAATTTTGTATATAGAAATTCTTGATAAACACACTATAAACCTTTTAAACTATAGCTATATGGAAGTGATGAGACTTTACCTTTGAAGAGACACTGAACAATATTTGCAGTGATGTGGTTGACATGTTAGGCAGAATTATAAAAAGGCATACTATGCAGTATATAAATAAAAAATAAAAGCACAAATAAAAAACCTTGCCATTTTGTGAAAATGTCATAGTGTGATAAGGTGAAATCCCTTTCTCTAGAGCACTGACTTCCCAAAAGACATTGCCACAGCATGCTGGGTTTGTGCTTTCCTGCTGGATAGACAAGGTGGACACGTAATGGTAGAGTTAAAATTCAGTTATTTAAAATATTTATATTGTTTTTCAGTGTGCCATTTTGTTTTATGTTTTAGAGAATATGGTGTTTTAAGAATAGAAATAATACAGTCTGTCCAAGAAATACAAAAACATATGAAAAATAAAAAATAATAGAAAAGAAAGCTATATAAACATTTTAAAAATCCTACTTCTTGTTTAAGACTGTTTAGAAATTCTCATTCTTTCTCGACTATTTAGAAAACTCTAGACATATGTATTTTACCTTTCTTTTTATAAAAATGATACATTAGCCTGAAATTCTTCAGAATATATTTATACCAAGTTAATGCCTCTTATTCTGTTAGTTTATAGGAAAGGAGTCTGCTGCAATTAAAAATGACTTGAGATTTTTAAAAAAGCTACTCATGTAACTTACTTTAATTAAACTGATTTATCCCTAGCCCATAAGAATATTTTTACAATATAAAATAAAAATTTGTGATATATAAATATATTCAATATGATCACATAACATATACGGAAATAAATATGTGTATTTGTATATATATGTATGTACAGCAGTTGGTGAGAAAGAGGTTATGGTATGATTCACACATGATTTTTATGTCACGATTTTTTTTAATTCTATTTTATTTTTAAACTTTATAATATTGTATTAGTTTTGCCAAATATCGAAATGAATCCGCCATAGGTATACCTGTGTTCCCCATCCTGAACCCTCCTCCCTCCTCCCTCCCCATACCCTCCCTTTTGTTTTAATAACTTTCTTGTTCCTAAGATATGAACTGTATAGGTCTTTGGTCTAGTTTGAATAGGTCTAGTTCACATCAGTACAAACGAAGTTTCTTTATGAAAGTGTAGTAAGTACTTTTGCTTATTTCTTTGAAGACATTCACTGGTCTCTATTACTGTTCTTGATAACAAACTCCTTACAGGTACAGTGTAGACAACCCAGAGTAATATGCCACCTAGTGATCCCATAGAGAAGTCACAACTTTCAATCAACAATTCAACTAATGTTAAGCCATTGCATAGTGTAGGTGGGTCTTTATCAACATGCTTTTGAGTGAACCTATATATGTATTGGATCTTATTTTTTATTTCTATTCCCAAATGTTGGTTATGATAAGATTATTCAGATTAGATGTAGAAAAAACTTCAGTGTGTAATTTCTTTCCTCCTGACCTAATAAGAAATATGATAGCCCTCAATAGAATCCAAGTTAAATGGCCAAATTGCATAGAATTCTGGACAGATTAATCTAGTTTGTCCCTGGAATAAAGTTTAAATGAGTTTAAAATATATCATAAGCATTAGTTCAGTTAATTATATACCTTAGGGAGAATTACTTAGATCTTTTCCCTGAAGGAGAAATAAGTTTTTGTCTTTGAATGGCACTTACATTAGTTATAAGAGAAATGTGTTATTGTATAGCATTTACACTCTTGAAGAGCAGGAATAAAATATTAAACCATAGTAAGTTAAACAGTAGCAACAATATTTTAATGCTATTCCAGAACAGAATAACATTATTGAATCAAAAGCCATAAGCCAATTATTAATTATGAATGTTTTAAACAATAGTTTTTGAAACCTGTTAAATATTCTAGACTCATGGTGTATAACAGCTCTTGGAAAACCATGGTATTTTTCTACATGTTGTCACCATAGTGATGTGTATGTGTGTGTATGTGTTTGAAATGAGTCCTCTCTTGATATGTGTGGCATGCTTGATTAGCTTGGTTTCCTCAAGAAGTGTATTATTCTTATAGGTCAGTTATACTTATAGAAAAATTTGTGGTTACCATAGGTGATGGTTTAAGTGTTAGTCACTTAGTCATGTCCAACTCTCTTTGATCTGGTGGACTGTGGCCCTCCAGGCTTCTCTATCTGTGGAATTCGCCAGGCAAGAATACTGGAGTGGGTAGCCATTCTCTTCTCCAGGGGATCTTCCCAACCTAGGGATTGAACCCGGGTCTCCTGCACTGCAGTCAGATTCTTAACCATCTGAGGCACCAGGTAAGCCCAGAGGTGGGGGTTAGCAGAGGTAGAATTGATGCAGGTGGTCAAAAGGTATAGACTTTTAAGTTCAATTCAGTCACTCAGTCGTGTCCTACTCTTTGCGACTCCATGAACTGCAGCACGCCAGGCTTCCCTGTCCATCACTAACTCTGGGAGCTTATTCAAACTCATGTCCATTGAGTCGCTGATGCCATCAAATCATCTCATCCTCTGTTGTCCCCTTCTCTTCATGCCTTCAATCTTTCCCAGCATCAGGGTCTTTTCAAATGAGTCACTTCTTGGATCTCCTTGCAATCTGAGGGACTCTCAAGAGTCTTCTCCAGCACTCACAGTTCAAAAGCATCTATTCTTCAACTTCTAGTTATAAGACAAATAAGTTCTAGAGATGTAATGTACAATGTTATTGTAATTAACATTGCTTATGCTATATATAAAAGTTAACAGTAAATCCTGAAGGTTTTAATCACAAGAAATTTTTTTTCTTTTTAATTTTGTGCCTATATGGGATAATGATTTTCGCTAATTTTTTTATGATAATCATGTCATGATGTATTTAAGTCAAATCATTAACCTGTATTTCTTAAACTTATGCAGTACTGTATGTCAATTATGTCTCAATAAAGCTGGGAGGGAAAAAAAAGGAAGTTAAATTCCTCATGAAGAGCATTTGGGACAAGAAAGATCAATGACTGCTTTAAATAAAAGAGCTGTATTATTCTAAAGAACTGATGGATAGTTTCTTATTTAATTTCTTAAAAAACATATGTATGTGTTTGGCTGCATTGGGTCTTAGTTGTGGTATGTGGGATCTTTGCTGTAGCATGTGAAATATTTATTTGTGGCATATGAACTCTTAGTTATAGCACATGGGATCTAGTCCCTGACCAGGAATTGAACCAGGCTCCCTGCATTGGGAACACAGGGAATTCCCTTAATTTCTTTTGCAATGAAAATACCCAAGAAATTGCAGTTAGTGAATTTGACAGTTATATTTCCTGTTATGTGTGTTATTTTCTTTCGGTATGATGTTGTGGACACGATTGAGTGACTGAGATGAACTGAACTGATAATGTTGTGGATTAAGGGAGGAGAAGCTATAAATTCTGATGATACAATGTCCTGACCTGTCTCAGTGTCAGTTTCCTCATCCATAAAAATAAGGATAAGGTGATGTCTTATCTGCCTTATGAGATGGTTTTGAGAAGTAAATGAGACTGTGAATGTATTCTGTGGGTCACCATTGTAGAACAATAGTATAAATGTTGTTCAGTTGCTAAGTTGTGTCTGACTCTTTGCGACCCCATCGGCTGCAGAAAATCAGGCTCCTCTGTCCTTCACTGTCTCCAGGAGTTTGCTCAAATTCATATCCGTTGAGTGGGTGATGCTATCTAATCATCTCATCCTTGGCTGTCTCCTTTTCCTTTTGCCTTCAATCTTTCCCAGCATCAGGGTCTTTTCAGTGAGCCAGCAGTTCACATCAGGTGGCCAAAGTATCAGAGTTTTAGCTTCAGCATCAGTCCTTCCAATGAGTATTCAGGGTTGATTTCCTTTAGGATTGACTGGTTTGATCTTGCAGTCCAAGGGACTCTCAAGAGTCTTCTCCAGCACCACAGTTTGAAAGCATCAATTCTTCAGTGCTCAGCCTTCTTTATGGTCCACCTCTCACATCCGTACACGACTACTGGAAAAACTCTAGCTTTTACTCTCCAGGCCTTTTGTCAGCAGTGATATCTATGCTTCTTAATACGCTGTATGGTTTGTCATAGTTTTCCTTCCAAAGAGCAAGCATCTTTTAATTTCATGTAAGTTACCATAATAATCCTATCCTAGAATATTTTCAGGATTAGCCAAGAGAAATGGAGTGATTAAAATATTACTATCAGCGGGTACTAGTACAGCATGTTTACTTGAGTATGTAAGTGAAGGTAGTTAATAAGTCAAGGCCTAGCCCTCATTTTGAACCATTAAGCTTAAAGTTTTGAGGGAAATACGTGAAAATGGGTTTGAGACTCATTGGTTATATAACATGGGTGGTTTGATATTTTCTGAAATTATGTATATGTAACTATTAGATATTATGACTCTCCTCTGAATATTTTCAGATATTTAGTTTGGGGTGTTTGCTCCTTGGGGGAGAATAATCAGGACGTCTGTAGGGCAAATCCTGCTTATTGTGCAGTTTCAGTCTTGCTGTATGTTCTCTGTACAGTGCTTTGTACCTTTTGTGTTTGCGTGTGTGTAATTTTAACTAATTATTTCCTTTTCATATACTGTTTATTTTTCCTTAGAATTAAACTAAGGAGTGTGATGTCTAGTTGACCCCACTCTTCCTTGTTGCTTGTGATTCCTAAAACAGTTTTATAATGAATTTTTAAGTTTGAATAGATAGGATCCTGCCTTCTGCTCTGTCCTGTTTATAAGCACATTGTTCAGCTACATAATGAAAGCAGTTGCCTTCTCTCTTTTCCTCTAAATGCGTGTATTTTCTGGTTAACCGCAAAAGTTTTTCCCAAAAATGTCACTGAAGAACTGAAAGAGAGAATGAGAAGGGAGCATATGGATGAAGGGGATCAGAGGCCCAAACTTGCAGTTAGAAGATGGATAAGTCCTGGGGTGTAATGCACATCATGGTGACTATGGTTAACATGCTGTAGTATATATTTAAAAGTTGCTGAGAGAGCAGTTCTTGAAAATTCTTATCATAGGAAAACAGCATTGTGTCTACATATAGTGATGAATGTTAATTAGACTTGTGTTAATCATTTAACATTAACATGTGCTAATCATTTCCCAGTACATACATATATCAAATCATTATGTTGTACACCTAAAACTAATACAGTGTTATGGGTCAATTATATCTCAATTTTTAAAATGCTATTATAATGACAAAGGCAATATTTGCATATACAGTGGTGATAAGCATGCCAAGTTTCAAATTTAGGTGCTGACATGTACCAGTGACCTTGAAAAAATTATTTCCTTTCTGTCGCTCAGTTTTGTCTCCAATAAAATGGGATAATAGTATCTACTTTATATGGTTATGAGGATTATAGAACTTAAAACATTACCTGGCACTGAAAGGCGCTCTGTGGAAATCCGCCAAAGAAAGTGGCTTGATGTTTCCTTTCTTGATCTCTTCTTTTGCTGTGATTGTTTATTCTGCATGGTTTCATTTTTGTAATTATTGTTTTTCCTGTTTATGTGCTTTTTCTTGCCTTGCCAAAATTAAGCTCAATTGCTTGTTACAGGAGGGTTGTGTGTCTGAAAGAAATGAAGATTGTGCAGGAATAAATGGGCAGTTGAATGGAATAGAATATTAGTTATTGCTGAATTACCGTCAGGACAGAACATACTGGAATATGACAGTATCTTTGCTCTGAAGGTACACAAAGCTCCTTGGCTTTGCCTTGTGTTATTAAATGGGTAGTCATTTCTATGGATCCTTGTGTTCAGGGAGAAGCTCTAAATTAGAGAAACACAATTCCTTTCAGAGGGATAGAATTAAGGATTGCAATAATATTGCAATGTCACTAAAATTATGACTGTGGAAATACTTTGTAAATTAAAAAGAGGCTATTAATGCATTAGTTATTCTATCTGTTGTGTCTTTTGCCTTCTCCCTGGGAACCCTGCTTTCTGGAAGATTTAGCATGCTGATTTGTAGAGCTCGTTATCTCTCAATCCCTCTGGGCTGAGGCCTCCTTATGAAAATGCCTCCTAGCATCGTCTTACCTTATAAGTGGATAATGGCATAGATCTAGGATTGTACCAGTTGTATAATTTTAATGATATAAACTGATATGGTATAGCTGTTGTGCAATGTAGGTAATTTGATGAAATCTAATCATATACTCAGTTCTTAATGTATATTGCTCTCCTAATCTTTGACCTTGTGATTTCCCTCTTGATACACAGTATCGTTTAGTTTGACTCGATGAATGCTTTAAGCTAAATCTAGTATTTCTTTCCATCTCTTGAAAATCTTACGCATTCATGAGAATCATGTGAATATTTCTTGTCATCATATTTGCAGCCTTAAAGACTTCTTGAATATTTGTTTTTCCAGTTTTATAACCAAGGTCTGTAATACTTGCTAGCACAAAATTGACCGGAAGCCCTAGTTACTTAGAGCTAGTTTTTCATTTGACTTAGAACAATATAATTTCAACTTTGGAAGCACCTCAAAAAACATTTAGTTCAATAAAAGATTCTGATACTCTCTCCAGAGACCCAGATCTGGAACAGAAGATGATATTGCTATCCCTGGACAGATCATTTTGGAGGCTGCTGGTTCTGTAACTCTTAATTTTCTGTTCTTCTTTATGACAGTGGCCCCTTCCTTGTTATCACTTTTTTCCTAGCTCTTCTCTGCATCTGGGTTCCATTTGATCTTGCTGATCATACTTCTAGCATATATAGCATTCTTTTATACTCTTGACTGCTCTTTTTCCCACCATAACACCATCATATACCTCATGACACTGATTTTCATATTTTCTGTATCTTTTATGCTTGATGATTATTGTTGTTTAATGGTTTTTAATGCATAGATCTTTATAGGTAGATTAAGAGAATCTCCCTGGTAATAATCACAATGATCTTATTAGCCAAAATAACATCACACTTTCTTCCAATTTCAAAAACATTTTCCCCTGTGATCCTAAATTCACTATAAGATCACATTAATCCGCCAATTACCACCACCAATTTCTTTGAGGATTTTAAATGAATTCATGTTAAAATATTTTTTGTTGAGACTAAGGAATGTGCAGGTGACACCACCCTTATGCAGAAAGTGAAGAGGAACTAAAAAGCCTCTTGATGAAAGTGAAAGGGGAGAGTGAAAAAGTTGGCTTAAAGCTCAACATTCAGAAAATGAAGATCATGGCATCTGGTCCCATCACTTCATGGGAAATAGATGGGGAAACAGTGGAAACAGTGTCATACTTTATTTTTTTGGGCTCCCAAATCACTGCAGATGGTGATTGCAGCCATGAAATTTAAAAAAAGATGCTTACTCCTTGGAAGGAAAGTTATGACTAACCTAGACAGCATATTAAAAAGCAGAGACATTACTTTGTCAACAAAGGTCCATCTAGTCAAGGCTATGGTTTTTCCAGTGGTCATGTATGGATGTGAGAGTTGGACTGTGAAGACAGGTGAACACCGAAGAATTGATGCTTTTGAACTGTGGTGTTGGAGAAGACTCTTTAGAGTCCCTTGGACTGCAAGGAGATCCAACCAGTCCATTCTAAAGGAGATCAGTCCTGGGTGTTCTTTGGAAGGAATGATACTAAAGCTGAAACTCCAGTACTTTGGCCACCTCATGCTAAGAGTTGACTCATTGGAAAAGACTCTGATGCTGGGAGGGATTGGGGGCAGGAGGAGAAGGGGACGACAGAGGATGAGATGGCTGGATGGGATCATCGGAACTCCGGGAGTTGGTGATGGACAGGGAGGCCTGGCGTGCTGCGATTCATGGGGTTGCAAAGAGTCAGACACGACTGAGTGACTGAACTGAACTGACTGAACTGAAGGAGTATGGAAATTTGTAATCATCTGTCATGAGTATTTAGACTTCTTTAAATGTCCAAGGTTAAACAGTAGTATAGATTAACAAAAAATGATTGAGACAGCCTTATAAATTAAAAAAAAATGATTAGGATGTATTTTACATTATTTTGGTATTTACATGTGTTATTTTAGATTAAAATCTAAGTCTGTCATTTTAAAGTGAGTTGTCTAATAATATTTTCATATTTATAACTGCCATTTAGAGATAATACGAAGTTTAGTGCAAAGTCATTATTTTTTAAAGGAAGAATTCGTTAACCTGTCAGCATTGAAGATCATTAGTGGTGATTAAATATGAGAAAAATGGAAATCAATATTTCAACTGAAGTCCTGATTAAAGCACGACTGTGGCAAAGGTAGCAGATGAGAATATATTCTTCGTTTATTTGTGCAAGATTTAGTAATCATCTTTTCACTACTCTTCTTTATCTCTCAGAAGTTGTAACAATATCCTAATTTTAAATTCTCATTCAAATTAGATGGTTATTGCTTTAAAGGGTAATTGCTGAACAGGGGTTGAAATATTACAAGACTAATATTTTTTCATGCCAGCACAGGTCAAGTCAGCTCTTAAAATGAAGTATATATGGATATTTATGGATACTTGCCCCATTTCCTGGGTTACCTTTAAGATACTGCCATTTACCCAATTAAAGTGAAAGTGAAAGTCACTCAGTTGTGACTCTTTGAGACCCCATGGACTGTACAGTCCTTGGAATTCCCCAGACCAGAATAGTGGAGTGGGTAGCCTTTCCCTTCTCCAGGGGATCTTCCCAACCCAGGGATTGAACCCAGGTCTCCCACATTGCAGGTGGATTCTTTACCAGCTGAGCCAGAAGAGAAGCCCAAGATTATGGAATGGGTAGCCTATCCCTTCTCCAGCAGATCTTCCTGACCCTGCAATCAAACTGGGGTCTCCTGCATTGAATCATTTGGTAAAGAATCAGGCAGATTCTTTATCAAATGAGCTATTAAGGAATCCCTATTTACCCAATAGAGTTTGCTTATTCTAAATTTCTGGGTATCCCAAATGTAAAGACACATATCTAGACCCTCCTGTATGTTTTGCATTGTAGCAATTTGCAAGGACAGATGCAGCCAGACCCTCCCACCCCCCATCCTCCTTCCTGTCAGGAGTTTATCCAGAAGATTATCCAGAGGATGAATATTTAAGCAACGAAAACAACAAAGCAAGTAACATATGAAGCAAAATGGAGGCATAGACTCTGCCGTATAGAAGTTTAAAGGAAACAAGAGTGGCGTCTGAGTAGACTGGCTAGGAGAGCTCTGTGCTGGACCTGAGATTTGAACTGAAGCTTGAAGAATTTGACAGTTTTAATTAAGTAGTTGGGAGAGAATAAAAGTTGTGAGAAATTGGGATTTGTATGAACAATTTAAAAATCACTAATTTGAAAATTTTACACAAAATTTATGAGACTTAAAAAACATTTAAGAATAAGTACCACCTGTGTATGTTGTGAAAGTGCTGCACTCAGTATGCCAGCAAATTTGGAAAAGTTGGCAGTGGACACAGGACTGGAAAAGGTCAGTTTTCATTCCAATCCCAAAGAAGGGCGAGCCAAAGAATGCTCAAACTACTGCGCAATTGCACCCATTTTACATCTAGCAAAGTAATGCTCAAAATCCTTCAAGCCAGGCTTCAACAGTATGTCAGTATATAAACCAAGAACTTCCAGATGTACAAGCTGGATTTAGAAAATGCAGAGGAACCAGAGATCAAATTGCAACATCCATTGGATCATAGTAAAAACTAAAGAATTCCAGAAAGACATCTACTTCTGCTTCATTGACTACGCTAAAGCCCTTGACTGTGTAGACCACAACAAACTGGAAAATTCTTTTAAGAGATGTCAATACCAGACCACCTTACTTGCCTCCTATGAAACCTGTATGCAAGTCAAGAAGCAAGAGTTAGAACTGGACATGGAACAATGGACTTGTTCAAAATTGGGAAAGGAATATGTCAAGGCTGTATATTGTCACCCTGCTTATTTAACTTATATGCAGAGTGCATCATGCGAAATGCTGGGGTGGATGAAGCACAAGCTGAAATCAAGATTACTGGGGGAGATATCAGTAACCTCAGATAGGCAGATGACACCATTCTTATTGCAGAAAGTGAAGAGGAACTAAAGAGCCTCTTGATGCAAGTGAAAGATGAGAGTGAAAAAACTTGCTTAAAACTTAATGTTCAGAAAAGTAAGATCATCACATCCGGTCTCATCACTTCATTGCAAATAGACAGGGAAACAATGGAGACAGTGACAGATTTTATTTTCTTGGGCTCCCAAATCACTGCAGATGGTGACTGCAGCCATGAAATTAAAAGATGCTTGCTCCTTGGAAGAAAAGCAACAAAAACCCTAGACAGTGTATTTAAAAGCAGAGACTTTACTGACAAAGTCCGTATAGTCAAAGCTATGGTTTTTCCAGTAGGCATGTATAGATGTGAGAACTGGACAGTAAAATAGGCTGAGTGCCGATGAACTGATGCCTTCGAACTGTAGAGCTGGAGATGACTTTTGAGAGTCCTTTGGATAGCAAGGAGATCAAATCCATCAATCCTAAAGGAACTCAACCCTGAACATTCATTAGAAGGACTAAACTGAAGCTGAAGCTCTAATACTTTGGCCACCTGATGCAAAGAGCCAGCTCATTGGAAAGGACCCTCATGCTGGGAATGACTGAAGGCGGAAGCAGAAGGAGTTGACAGAGGATGAGGTGGTTGGATGACATCACTGACTCAATGGACATGAATTTGAGTAAACTTCAGGACATGGTGAAGGAAAGGAAGCCTGGTGTGCTGCAGCCATGGAGACAGAAAGAGCTGGACACAACTGAACAACTGAACAACAGCAATAAAATATATAAATAAATAGTGGTATGTGCACAGTGACAAGGATGTCCCTCTCTACGAGACAACCACTAGTACCGTTTTCCTTCTAGGATAGATAGTCTGTGCACACTAAAGTGTGTGGGGCCTGTCTATCAACCTGTCTCTCTTTTCCTGGACCTAACTTTCTCTACATTGAGATATTGAGATATCTTATTCTTAGTATAGCTCATCTCTTTATATGAAATAACCTACTTTAAGTACTTTACTCACCTACTGATGGGTGTTTAATTTAGTTTTCATCTTAACTTTTATGAATACTGCTGCTATAAATGTCTTGGACATTTATCTTTGCACCTATGTGTCAATGTGTCTGTAATACATTCCTAGAAATTTAATTCTGGCAGCAAAAGATGGATACATTGTCAGTGTATAGATGTTACCCTATTTCCCTCACAGACTGTCTTCCATTTGGTCCCATATTTTCCTGTCAGCAATATATGGTAGGTCCTGCTTCCCCGTAGCCCCATAGTCATAGAGCATGGTCAAACTTTTTGGTATTTGTCAACATGAAAGATGAAAAATTATGTCCTTGTGGTTAAATTAGCATTTCTTAGTTTTGTGGCTCAGTCAGTAAAGAATTCCCCTACAATATAGGAGACCCTGGTTTGATCCCTGGGTCAAGGAAGATCCCTGGAGAAGGGAATGGCAACCCACTCCAATATTCTTGCCTTGGAAATCCCAAGGACAGAGGAGCCTGGTGGGCTACAGTCCATGGGATTGCAAAGAGTTGGACACAACTTAGTGACTAAACCACCACCACAGTTTTACAAAAATTTAAGTAATATAAATAGCATAGTTCCTCATGGACTATTTAAAATAAGATATTTTTAAAAGATTTGTTATGAATTTTCTGTGAGAAAGAGTATTCATTGGACCAAGTTTCGGTAATATAAAAAAGCTAGCCAAGGGTGAACTGAATCATGTCGGGTATGTGGACTACAAATTACCTCTACCAGTTTCTGGCTTTCACGGTTTAAACTCATTAAAGTCAGAAAGAGGGATACAGTGCTTCAGCCTCAGCCTGGTGCTGGCTGGGCTCTCACTGCCTGAATGAATGACCCAGTGAGTGAACAGGAATCTTAACCATTAGAAAGGTGAGGTTTTTCAACTTGAAAAGACAAACCCCCTGGTATGTTTTTATCCTCTAGTCATCTCATGTTTTAAATTCTCTTCACCCAAAGACTAGTGAAGGAAGGATCAAAGAACATGCCTTTTATTACCCTGAAGTCACGAATAATGTAATTTATAGATAAAATAGCTCTGGGTTTCTTTGTGTAATTTAACCTCCTTCTTTATATCCATACCTGCTCTGAGGCATTTTGTAACTTAATAAAGCTGTAGGGTTTATCTTTTTAGTAAGAAAACAAAACAAAACTGTTTACAAAGGAAAAAAAATCCAGCTGATTCAAACATTCTTAGCATTTTTCATATGGTCTGGTGTATTGAAGGGAGTACTGTCCCCCTAGTAAATGAGGATGCAGATGGGATTTTAGGATACATTTCTATGATGGTAACAGCAATGTGGGCCTCAGACATAAGAAAAGAACCAGACAATTACTGGGGGAGGGAACTCTTCTGTTTTTGTTAACGGCAATGTGGGCCTCAGCCATAAGAAAAGAACCAGACAATTACTGGGGGAGGGAACTCTTCTGTTTTTAAGTACCATCAAGTGAGTCCAAAATTCACAGCAAAGGAAGAAAAGAAGAAGAAGAAGAAAAAAAAAGACAGCCAAACAGTTGGTTATTGGTGTGTGGTATTCACAAGTATAAGGCAAAGTGAGAGGACGTTTCTTGGCACGACTGTCATATTCCTAAAGAAACTACAAATGTGTTTACAAACGAGGAACACACTCTTCAATGGCAGCCCAGTCCCAAGGAAGTGGCTCTCATGTTGCTTGCTCACAAATGGAAGGGACCCGCCAGGAGCTGTGCCTGCTGTGGCAGATGAAAGAATCCTCACTAATAGGCAAAACTCCAGTCACCTGTTTCTGCAGAAAAGCCTCAGCTTTATTTTTACCCTGAGTACAGTGATCTCCTGATTGAGCCTTTTGGGGAAAGCCTTCAGGGTTCTATGATAGCCCTGTATTTCCTTTCCCAAAGGAACATCTCCTTTGCCAGAGCCATATTTGAGCCTAGAAAGTCATGCGACTTCCTCTCCAGTCTCACTTTTAGGAGTACTCTAGAGACTATGGGTGTTATTCTTCAAGCTATTTATAGCAAAGAGAGTTAAATGAAAGCTGGGTTCTGTGTGATATGGAGGTTATTTTCAGTACCTTCAGCACTTTCTAAAACTGCTGGCTTCTATGAGCAGGATGTGAAATCACTAGGTTTCTTTCTTTATAGGACCATAGCGCAGTAAAAAGAGAAAGAAAGGAAATTTATATTCCCTTATATTTCGAAATCTGTGAATTTGCTCACTGTTTCCGTATAGTTGGACATACCTTTTATTTTCTGCACAAAACTGGATTGAGTTTAGTATCTCTATTGGTTCACCGATCAGAAGAGTGGTGCATACTTGTGAAGAATGTTGTGTGTGTGTTAGAAACTCAGTTGTATCCGACTCTTTGTGACCGCATCAACTGTAGCTTGCCCGGCCTTTGTCCATGGAATTCTCCAGACAAGAATACTGGAATGGGTTGCCATTCCATTCTCCAGGGGAATCTTCCCAACCCAGGGATCGAACCTGGATGTGCCACATTGCAGGCAGACTCTACCATTTGAGCCACCAGGGAAGCCAGATGGTAAAGAGTTTAGTATCTCTATTGGCTCATTGATTAGAAGTGTGTGCACACTTGTGAAAAATGTTGACAGTGTAGAAAACAACTGATCAGAAAATGAAAATCCCCCTTTACTCCTGATATGACAAAACTCTCCTCAATGACATGTTTGGAGGAGACCCTGGCAGGTTTTTTTTTGCCTATTCTGATTACATGGAAAAGTGTACACACATACATGCTTGTGTTTGAACCTAAGATAATATTATATATTCTTTCTTGAAGCTTTGCTTTTTTCCCATTTGCCAGTATATTTTGATTGTACTGCATGCCAATACATGTAGAATTACTAACTTTTTAATTATCTGATGTTCTGACTGTGCTATACTTTAGCAAACCAGTTACCTTTTGATGTATTGTTGGTGTTTAGCCAGTAAGTCATGTCAGACTCTTTGCGACCCAATGGATGTAGCCTGCCAGGCCCCTCTGTCCGTGGGATTTCCCAGGCAAGAATACTGGAGTGGGTTGCCATTTCCTTCTCCAATCTTTTGATGTATATTTATTTTATTTCCAATTTTTCACTACTAGAGGCTGCTGCAATAAATATCCTTGTATGTTGTAAGAAAGAATACTCATGCAAATACTTCTATAAGGTTTGGAGCGAAATTTCAGTATACACAATAAGAAATAACTGCAGATTTTTTGTGTTTTAAATAAAAGAAAAAAACCACTTTGTTTTATTTTAATCTTCCGTGATCTATATGTGACCGTAGATCAGGCCAAAGACATGCCACAGTCTTAGAGTACATCCTTAATTTTTTTAAACTTCTCTAAGAATTAGAGACCCCAATGACATTGACAGCTACAATAAAATTTTTAACTTTTTTAAAACTTTAAAGATTAAAAAAAATTTTTTTAAAGAAGATTTTTAAATGAGCAAATTGGCACTTGATGACAGGCTTTTCAAAGGTAGTGTTATTTTAGGAAACCAAGTAGAGACTAAAGCCAGTGGCTGCATTGGTGCCAGGGTCCACTCGCTCTCCATTCTGGGTGCCGTGATGCAGGAGTTTGCCTAACCTCCTGAGTCTGGGGGACATTCTAAGCTGTCCTTTTGTGCCTTTGTGAAGCTACCACCATGGTTTCCCTTTGCCTTGCTATCAGCACATCTCTATCTCACCATTTTATACTTTCTCTTAACTGACAGTATTTAGCATTAATTTGATAAATGGATTCCTAATGTGCTTCTAGATGGAGCTAGAGTAGCAATTTAACCCCGTTGTAATCATGTTTTAGAAAGATACCCATTTGTAACACCACCCTTATGGCAGAAAGTGAAGAACTAAAGAGCCTCCTGAAAGTGAAAGAGGAGAGTGAAAAAGTGGGCTTAAGGCTCAACACTCAGAAATCTAAGATCATAGCATCCGGTCCCATCACTTCATGGCAAACAGATGGGGAAACAGTGGAAGCAGTGGCTGACTTTATTGTTTTGGGTTCCAAAATCACTGCAGATGGTGACTGCAGCCATGAAATTAAAAGGCGCTTACTCCTTGGAAGGAAAGTTATGACTAACCTAGACGGCATTATTAAAAAGCAGAGACATTACTTGTCAACAAAGGCCCGTCTAGTCAAGGCTATTGTTTTTCCAGTAGTCATGTATGGATGTGAAAGTTGAACTATAAAAGAAAGCTGAGCGCCGAAGAATTGATGCTTTTGAACTGTGGTGTTGGAGAAGACTCCTGAGAGTCCCTTGGACTGCAAGGAGATCCAGCCAGTCCATCCTAAAGGAGATCAGTCCTGGGTGTTCATTGGAAGGACTGATATTCAAGCTGAAACTCCAATAGTTTGGCCACCTCATGCGAAGAGCTGACTCATTGGAAAAGACCCTGATGCTGGGAGGGATTGGGGGCAGGAGGAGAAGGGGACAACAGAGGATGAGATGGCTGGATGGCATCACCAACTCAATGGGCATGAGTTTGGGTAGGCTCTGGGAGTTGGTGATGGACAGGGAGGCCTGGCGTGCTGCAGTTCATGGGGTCACAAAGAGTCAGACACGGCTGAGTGACTGAACTGAACTGAACTGAACTGAAGCCAAAAGGAGAAGAATTTATCTGAAGGATCCAGATGGACCTCATGGACCCCATGGCTGTAAAACACATTGGAACCTCAGAAGAGATTAGAACCTGTGCAAAACCATGCAGAACTGAGGGCAGTCCATCTCCCCAGGACCAAGCTGTTTCTCATCTCTCCTCTGTGCTCATTTCTTTGGATGATCCATAGTCTCAGCCCACCAATCATAAATAAGCTACACATAAATAAGCCATCTTTACATCACTGCCTGGTTCAGCTACTTTAAGAGCAAACAGTTTTGAAGTCCTGATTCCAAATTCCTGGGACAGACTATTTCACAGGTTGGCTTAGTCATGTGTTCACCTCGCGATTGTCAGGGAACTGAGGTAAAGGAGTACTGATGTGCCCGGAGGATTCTTCTTACCATTCATGTTCTCCTTCTTGGGTGTTACTGTCTCAGCAAGCACTTTCCTGCCCACCCAAAATGTGCCCCTTCCCCAAGACTTCCCCTCTCATGATTAGTTCATAGCATTTGATCTTGAACTACTTTTTTTTTTTTTTTTTGCTCCCACTAAAATGTTAGCTTTGTGGCATAAGGAAATATTCATTTTATTAATTCCTATAATCCCAGGGCCTAAAATAGTGCTTTGCTTAGTCAGCACTCAGTATATACATGTTGAATGAATACACAGATGGGCAGACATAAGAGATGCTCCTATATCTTGCAGAGGCTGTCCTATGAATATTTTTAGTGACTAATGAAACTGTACATTTCAGGCTTCTCTGGGAGTTATTTTCTCCTATGTGTGTATTTGACTCTCTTATTTGGTAAATCATATCTTTAACTACTTTCTGTTTTAAATAGGATTTGCCAGCTTTAAATTGCTTATGGTTTTATTAATTTAATTTTCACAGCAACCACCCTGGGTAAGGAAGTCAAGAATCATATTTGGTGGAAGCATTAACTGGGATACTGGAGAATTTTGTACTTTGTTCTAAGCCAAAAGCCTAGTAGATTATGGATCTCACTATAGAACCCAGGCCTTCTGGTTCCTATGCCTGGGTTAATTTCAGTATTTTTATTGTTATTTTTTTTTTACTTTACAAGTAGGTTGTTTTTAATTGGAATTCTGTAAATTTCCCCTTATCTGTTATTCTTATTCACCACAGAACCTTTGCTTTGCCCAATAATATTCAATTTCAATCATCGTCCTGAAATATCTACTCTACTTTTAAAACCAACTGTCAAAGGACATGTGACCCAGCCCAAATATGAAGCCATGATTAGCCTCATGGTTAAAGAATAACACAAAATTATAACCATGTTTGACCTGCTCAGAGTAAAATGGCATTTCTCTAAAAGTGGTTTTGATGAGCTTAGAGTCCTTACTGTTATTTAAAAAGAGTTTAGAATTTATTCATTTTGATATTATATTTTAAATTTATTCCTCCGTAAGAATGACTCATCATGAATCACACATTATAGGAGCATCTTAGTCATTGTACACAAATGAAATTGTGACATGAAAGAAAATGAAATGTCACCTTGTTTGTTCCATGATGTTAAGTGTGGCTTATAATTCATATTTTATTTGAGATTATATTAATATGGGTGATGAAATTACAGAATTTCATATTTAAAAAAAATCAATTATGAAAATATTTACTTCTATATGTAATGATTTCAATAATATTTATTTCATTTGAGCAATAATTAATTTTCTTAATATAGAATGTTGTAAGTACACTTTGTAAATTTCAAAAGCAAACTTCTTTTGACCAATGACGATATATATATATATATGACAATTATATATATATTGGAGTATATATAGTATTGGAATTATATATATGTGTATTAAGATTGATTAATCTGGTGGTTTATATCACAGAAACTTTCCTCAGCACCATCACTTATTCTATTTTTTTGTGCCTGAGAGAGATTCCTATGTGGCAATTTGTTGTTGTTGTTGTTATTCAACCACTGAGTCATGTCAGACTATTTTCAGCCCCATGGACTGCAGAGAGCCAGGCTTCCCTGTCCTTCACCATCTCCTGGAGTTTGCTCAAACTCATGTCTATTGAGTTGGTGACGCCATCTAACCATCTCATCCTCTTTTGTTTGCTTCTCCTCCCTCCTTCAATCTTTCCCAGCATCAGGGATTTCTCCAATGAGCCAACTCTTTGCATCAGGTGGCCAAAGAATTGAGCTTCAGCTTAGTCCTTGCAATGAATATGCAGGGTTGCTTTCCTCTGACATTGACTGGTTTGATGTCCATGAAGTCTAAGGGACTCTCAGGAGTCTTCTCCAGCACCACACTTTGAAAGCGTCAGTTCTTCGGTGCTCAGCCTTCTTATAGTTCAACTCTCATATCTTTACATGACTACTGGAAGACCCATAGCTTTGACTATACGGAACTTTGTTGGCAAAGTGATGTCTCTGCTTTTTAATATGCTGTCTGGGTTTGTCATTTCTTCCAAGGAGCAAGCATCTTTTAATTTTAAGGCCACAGTCACCATCCGCAGTGATTTTGGAGGCCCGTCCCCACCCCCCAAATAACATCTGTCACTGTTTCCATTGTTTCCCCATCTATTTACCATGAAGTGATGGGACTGGATGCCATGATCTTCGTTTTTTGAATGTTGAGTTTTAAGCCAGCTTTTTCACTGTCCTCTTTCACCTTCATCAAGAGGCTTTTTAGTTTCTCTTCACATTCTGCCATTAGAGTGGTATCATCTGCATTTCTGAGATTGTTGATTATTCTCCTAGCAATCTTGATTCCAGCTTGTGGTTCCTCCAGTCTGGCATTTCTCATGATATGCTCTGCATTTAAGTTATATAAGCAGTGACATTATACAGCCTTGACCTACTCCTTTCCCAAGTTCGAAAGAGTATGTTATTTCATGTCCAGTTCTAACTGTTGCTTTTTGACCTGCATACAGGTTTCTCAGGGGACAGGTAAGGTGGTCTGGTATTCCCATCTCTTGAAGAATTGTCCACAGTTTGTTGTGATCCACACAGTCAAAGGCAATTTGAGATTCTCAATTGAGGATGATCTCCATTGTTCTCTTTAAAAGTACTTTTATATCATAATCTTAAAGTAATTAGTATATTCAAGAGATACATGGAAAATCTAAAACTACATTTGCATTACATTAAATTGCTGAATTGTTTAACATGTCACTTTAAAAATTTTCCCCAAATCTTATATCAGTGCTTAAAAATGCAGAACCTCTATGACAATGCTGTTTTGGAAAATAAGATAGCTATTTTTACTCTACAAAATGACAGCCCCCTCTTGAAAACAAAACTCTTGTTTAGTTGAATGTGGAAAATCTTTTCCCCACATTTTCATTTTTTACAAATCCTTCTACTGATACGTGATTTCTGTGTGTGCCATTTTCTTCCTGTTTAATTTTTCTTGAAGCAGAATGTCAGCATTAGCATTTTCTGACTCTTGCTGAAGCAGACATTTAGGTTAATGCTTCTGCTGGCTTTGTTTCAGCCAACTGAGGAACTTTGATGGTAATTATTGGGATTACTTTAATTTGGAAGAGTGTCAGTCCCTTTTTGTGAGCATGATTTACTCTTGCATAAAGCAAATGAAAAGTTCTTAAGGCCAGCAGACCTACTTGGTTCTTTAATTCTCAGACGCACTATTATTTCAAGAAGAAGAAACTGGAAGAAAGGAGACATGGCTTATCATTAGAGAAGGTGCATTCTGTTGTGGAGATGTCTGTTAACAGTTGACCTGCAGTTAGTGGGTTGGAAGCTTCTTGCTTACCTTTTCTTCTAAGGCAGAAGTGGCCATTTTTTGTTGTTTATATAATTCATCTTTTTTAAATTTAATTTTTATTTTATATTGGAGTGTAGTTGATTTATAATGTTACGTTAGTTTCAGGTGAACAGCAAAGTGATTCCGTTATACATATACATATACCCATTCTTTTTCCGATTCTTTCCCCATATAGATTATTTTAGAATATTGAGTCTGAGTTCTCTGTGCTATACAGTAGGTCCCTGTTGATTATCCTTTTTTTAAATATGCTGCTGCTGCTGCTAAGTCGCTTCAGTCGTGTCCGATTCTGTGCGACCCCATAGACGGCAGCCCACCAGGCTCCCCCGTCCCTGTACAGTAGTGTATATATGTTAATGGCATGAAAACAGCTCAGAAAAGGGAATTTTGTGCATAAACTTATTTTGAGTATGTTATTGGATACTCAGAAAATAATATCTCTTTCTTTACATAAAAATCATTTTAGAAACTTGCCTATTAAATGAGGGAAATATTTTTATGTTTAGCTTGTAGACTTTGATTTGAAAGAAGTTTTGAAGGAGGAAGCAGATGAGCTGCAGGCGGTATTTGTCTCTTTTGCTATTGCCTCACTGTAATAGTACATGGCTTTCTCAATTTTTCATGCATATTTTTGAAATTTTTGCATTATTCTGCACAACAAACATTCTGGAGTTTAATAGAAGGGATGCAGGTTATTGCATCTTTAGAATAAGTTTGTTAAGTTTTTCATCAGCAGTTATGAAAGTGTATCTGTGATTAGGAATTTGACAGAAAATAATTATGTAGGTTTTACTATATTTAAGAAGAGATAGAAATACTAAGAGTATGTGAATTCCTGAAAAATGAAATAATCAACTTAGCAAAACTAGTGTTTGGTCATTCCTAACCTAACAAGGACACAAGTCCTTTGTAAATATAACAATATAAAATTATTTCATTTTGTTGTAGTTTCTAGTGTCTATCCTCAAGATGAAAATAATTTGATTGTTATCGAAAGCTTGAATTTAAACAATGAATTGTTATTTCCAAAGTACGTATTATGATTGTTTTGGCTGGAGGTTTCAAATAGTTACTTTGCCAATACCCAGAGTATTGTTTCTCAACGATTATTTCATTATCCCACATGTAAGGAGCCTCTTTAGACATATTTTCCTATTTGCCTCCTCCCCCAAAAAAATTTAAATATGATAGATATATTGTATATCTTTTCATATTCTGTATGACAATCTGTGCTTTCTGTAGAAAAATAATGCATAATATCTAAAATTGTTTCATTCCCCACCCCCCGACCAATGTTTTCCCTGGATGGGGAGTGGGGATTGAGGATTCAAGGTCCAGAGTGGATTCCATTCAGCTCTACATGAGTTAAGACCAATATCAAGCCAAGAAATTAAGGCCCCTTTTCTTTATTGCTAAGTAAAGTGAAGGATGGGCTTTTCCAGGTGGCTCAGTGGTAAAGAATCCACCTGCCAAGCAGGAGATTGTAGGGTCAATCCCTGGGTTGGGAAGATCCCCTGGAGAAGGAAGTAGCAACCCACTCAGGTATTCTTGCCTGGGAAATCCCATAGACAGAGGAGCCTGGTGGGCTTCAGTCCATAGTGTTACAATGAGCAGACACTCCTTAGGGACTGAAGAACCAAGTGAAGGATACATAGTTTCCTTACTGATAACATTAGGCTATGATGTCATGTTATTCTACTGCTGCTGCTAAGTCGCTTCAGTCGTGTCCAACTTTGTGCGACCCCATAGACGGCAGCCCACCAGGCTCCCCTGTCCCTGGGATTCTCCAGGCAAGAACACTGGAGTGGGTTGCCATTTCCTTCTCTAACGCATGAAAGTGAAAAGTAAAAGTGAAGTCACTCAGTCGTGTCCGACTCTTAGAGACCCCATGGACTACATAGAGCTAATTTGTATTTGCAAATTGTGATTAAAAAAAAAAAAAGAATGATGTTCTCCTCAGATGAAGCAGCTTCCAGAGCCTTCTGAAGTATAAAGCGAGCCTATGCCCAGAGAGGACTGATTTGGCCAGACATCAGTGAATCAGAAATTTCTGATGATCTTATTTTCTTCTACTGCTAATAAACTAGAGAAATGGACAGTAAGGAATTTTCCAGTCAGGACTTGGCTCACGTATTGTATTAATTTAATATCTGGGCTGAATCTAAAAGCCCACTGGCACTGAGTGATGATGAAACTGCAAACATCAGAGGAAAAGGTTTCCTTGTTTTAAAAATGACAAATACAGTCATCTCAGGTCATCAGCCTATTGTTGTTCAGTCACTAAGTCATGTCTGACTCTTGGCGGCCCCATGGACTGTAGCAGTCCAGGCTTCATCCTTCACTATCTTCTGGAGTTTGCTCAAACTCATGTTCATTGAGTTGATGATGCCATCCAACCATTTCATCCTCTGTCGCTGCCTTCTCCTCTTGCCCTTCAAATTTCCCAGCACCAGGGTCTTTTCCAATGAGATAATTAACCTCCATTCCGGTGGTAAGGCTCAGTGGTTTGATGAAAAGAAAAATGTGTCTCAAGGTAGTAGCAGCTTTGCAGCCCCAGCGCCATTGAGCACAGCTGGCCTCTGCAGTCGTGTGGATATTCACCCAGCTGTGATGAAATTGGGTTTGGTTTTGAGACTCTGTGAAGGAGCCTGTTTGACACTGGTTGATCCTGCTGATGTTCTTTTCTTGAGTTTGTTCCTGGCTGAAAGGCTAGAGAAATATTTTTGCATCTTACAGCCTTGGGACTTTTGTTATAAGCCAGTAGTTCACCAATTGTAGTTAATAACAGACATGTATTTTCCCCATACTTGAAGATAGGAAGTTGTCATTTTAACTGTTACACCTGGCTAATGACTGTGATTCCAGACTAATTACAGTTTTCTCACATATACTAATAGCTCTAATTTAGAATTTTTTAATAATCACAGGTAGAACTGACAAGCTTTTGAGAAATGGAAACTTTGTACCGTATATCCCCTGGAGGAAATTTAGGTTGTTGCAAATATAATGCCCTGATCTACTGTAATGAGATATTATTATTTTTATTTATTTATTTTATTATGGGCCTTTCCAGGTAGTGCTAGTTGTAAAGAACCTTCTTGTCCCTGCAGGAGATGTAAGAGACATGGGTTCTATCCCTGGTCTACCTCCAGGAAGGTCCCCTGGAGGAGGGCATGGCAAACCACTCCAATATTCTTGCCTGGAGAATCCCATGGACAGAGGAGCCTGGCAGACTTACAGAATCAGACATGACTGAAGTGATGTAGCATGCACACATATTTTATTATTAATATTTTTCTTCAGTGTGCCTAATTTTTATACATAGGGCTCAATCAATTTCAAGTAGTAAGCAAATATACATCTTGAAGGCTTCTTGGTATTGGTATTGCAGTTTAGAACATCAGTATATCTTTCATTGTAGAGTTGGCTCTTGACCTTTGCAAATTGAACAGCAGAGTTCTAGCATTTCCCAAGTTAGCTTGAGTAATCTGTAATTTTCCTAAGACATCGATGTGTTTGGAATTCTAGAAGGTAGGTATGCAGAAGCAAATGACTTGGTGAGCCATCCACTCAGGATTTAACCTCCATGGCGCTGAAATTGCCCTGTATTCCTTGTTGCTTCCACATGTGGAGAAAATTATATGCAGGAGGGATCCTTGAACTTGGGGAGCGCTATGTCCCTGGTTCTTCTGGTTGTATAAATCAGCATGCTCTTGTAATTGTTGCTACTGTTTTGGAATATTAGAGCAGTGACTGTTACTACCAACTGGAGACTCTAATATGGCCCTCTTGAGAATCACGTCCATAGTGATAAGTGTGGCATAAAACCTCAAGTGTGTCATGACAGAAAAATAAAAATTGGAAAAAGAAACCCACTGGAATAAGGCTTGAAATAAAACAATAAAAACAAAAAAAACTCTTAATTTCTCATTGATTATTTTCATATATGAAGTGTGATAAGAAGAATTCTTGATATTTGAATAAACGAGAGAATGGTTTTCAAGTCTTGTCTTTCTGGCAACTAGATAAAGTCACATGGCATAAAGAGACTTGAGAACAATCCATGTCCTTCTCCCCAGTTTTCTTCCCCCTCAAGTAATCTTTTTACATTACAAAGTTACCTTTGGGGAGAATTCCCAGGTGGTCCAGTGGTTAGGACTCAGCACTTCCACTGCTGGGGCCTGGGTTCAGTCCCAGGTTGGGAAACTAAGATCTCATAAGCTGTGTGGTAGGACCAAAAAAAATGACCTTTGGAGTATAAAATAACCATTTCCTAAATATAATTCAGGCCAGCTCGTGACAAAAATGACATGCATTACAAATAACCAGGTCAGAAATGAATTCGGTTTTCCTCTGTACTTTGTTCCTCCCTCACCTCTCACACTCAGCTGCTTTTTGCAATGTCACTGATGCATCCTCCAAAACCCACAGAAATATCTTCTTCTTAACCCCACCTCCCGGGGTACTATGAGGTCATACTATCCCCTCGCTTTATCTTTTGTTTCTGAGAAGCACTTACTGATATGTGTGGGAGTGCTTTAGTGGATTAGACAAGACAAGCGCCTGGGCTCAGCTGCAGAGGAGCACCCTGCCTGGAGGAGAAACTGGCTCTCATTGACTGCTGGGAGCTGCTGAGCATCTTTTCTGTGGTGGTTCATCGCTTCTTCAGCTGGAAAATGGTGGGCTCTTCCTGCATCACACAGATCTAGTTTCAGTTCAGTTGCTCAGTTCTGTCTGACTCTTTGCAACCCCATGGACTGCAGCACGCCGGGCTTCCATCTCCATCCCCAACTCCCAGAGCTCACTCAAATTCATGTCCATCAAGTCGGTGATGCCATCCAACCATCTCATCCTCTGTTGTCTCTTTCTTCTCCTGCCTTCAATCTTTCCCAGCATCAGTGTCTTTTCCAAGGAGTCAGTTCTTCACATCAGGTGGCCAAAATATTGGACTTTCAGCTTCAGCATCAGTCCTTCCAATGAATATTCAGGACTGATTTCCTTTAGGATGGGCTAGTTGGATCTGCTTGCAGTCCAAGGGACTCTCAAGAGTCTTCTCCAACACCACAGCTTGAAAGCATCAATTCTTCAGTGCTCAGCCTTCTTTAAGGTCCAACTCTCACATCTGTACATGACTACTGGAAAAACCATAGCTTTGACTGGACAGATGTTTGTTGGCAAAGTAATGTCTGCTTTTTAATATGCTGTCTTGGTTGGTCATAACTTTTTTTCCAAGGAGTAAGCGTCTTTTAATTTCATGGCTGCAGTCAACATCTGCAGTGATTTTGGAGCCTCAAAATACAAAGTCTTTCACTGTTTCCATTGTTTACCCATATATTTGCTATGAAGTGATGGCACCTGAGCCATGATCTTAGTTTTCTGAATGTTGAGTTTTAAGCCAACTTTTTCACTCTCCTCTTTCACTTTCATCAAGAGGCTCTTTAGTTCCTCTTCACTTTCTGCCATAAGGGTGATGTAATCTGCATATCTGAGGTTATTGATATTTCTCCCAGCAATCTTGATTCCAGCTTGTGCTTCATCCAGCCCAGCATTTCGCATGATGTACTCAGCATATAAGTTAAATAAGCAGGGTCTCAGAAAATTTAATCAATCTTAGTCCCTCCTTCATTTACATAGCCAGGGAGCCCCTGTGTGACCTAGGCCTGACGCTGCCTTCTTTTGGTCTCATAGCCCAGTCCAGATCGGGCAGCAAGGTCATCAGACAGGACAGGTAGGAGATGTCCTCATCAGAACAGTACTTACTATCCTTTAGCCTTCAGAGATCAATTCTATATGCAAAAATGTTGGAGAAACATTTTAAGATATTAAATTGGATTTCTACATATTACGCTTTTTGTTGTTCAGTTGCCCAGTTTTGTCCAGCTGTTTCTGACTCCCTGGACTGCAGCACGCCAGGCCTCCCTGTCCCTCACCATCTCCCGAAGTTTGCCCAAGGTCATGTCTATTGCACTTTTTACTGTATGAACTTTCTGCTGGTTGAGAAAAACTGTTTGTAGCCCTCATTCAGCTTTGTTACACACTCCTGAGGGTACTTGTTAAATATTTAGCCACACCTCTTATTAATTACCTTTATCAGGTGTACCTTTTTCAAATTGCACAATGTAATCTGCTCAGCTTAAAGTTCTGACTCACACCTATACCCATAAAATTTTGCATCTTCAATTAGCAAAAATTATTATATGTGGTAACCATATTTGGCAGCATGTTTGGAAAGGGCATGTAGCATACAGGCTGAGAACCAGTGGACCAGAGAAGGTGTTTTCAAAGTGTTTGTACTAACAACAACAGCAGCAACAGCCATAATATCACTTGGACCTTGTTAGCCATGTAGATTCTCAGTCCATCTTCCCCATTCTACGGAATGGGAAACTGCAGCTGGGATAATGCAATCTGTGTTTTAACAAGCCCTCCAAGTCATTCTGATGGATGCTGAAGTTTAAGATCCATTGTACAACATTAATTATTACCACACGTGCTCAACTGAGAAGAAGCTTAACGAATGGCAAGAAGCAGGTATAGGACTGAGTTTCTTTCCGCTGCCATATGCAATTCATTGCAGTGAAACATTTGGCTTATCACAGAAGACTTTGGTTTTAGGAAGTGATTCTTAGGCTCTGGTTGTGTGTCAGAGTCAGGCTTTTAACCAATGCACATTCCTGTGTTTCATCTTGGATATTGTTATTGAGTCTGTAACAATAGGGCCCAGGAACCCGTTTTAAATAACCTGTCCAGGTGGGTCCACAGCCAATCAATGAATTGTTTGTGAGTCAGTGATTCTAGGCCTGTGCTTTGAGGGGTCATTAACATCACGTGGAGCATTTCTGTAGGCAGGTCCCTAGCCCAGCTCCCAGGAAGTCCTCTCCATCAGGTCTGGGATGGGACCCAGAATCTGCTTTTCTAACAGGCTCTGGGTGATGCTGGTTCTTGCCCTCAGCACTGATCTCAAATGCTGTGGTGATGGCTTTTGAGCTCCTAAACAGATGGCAGACTTATTTACGTGAGCTCACCTCTTCTGGCAGACAGCCAGTGATTTTTCTTAGTAAACTGTGTATCTTCCTGAGATATTTATGTTTACGCAGGCATACATATATCAGTGTTCATATACAGAACCTTCTTTTTTAAAATTTTATTATTTATTGTTTTTGGCTGCACTACGCAGCATGTAGAGTCTTAGTTTCTTGACCAGGGATCAAACCCTCACTCTCTGCACTGGAAGCCCGGGGTCTTAACCATTGACTGCCAGGCAGGCCCCACTAAGCCTTCTTTTTAATTAAAATGCTAACCCTCACTGCTCTGTACTTTAACAAAATTAATATACTGTGGAATCTTTCCATTTTAATACATGGAGGACTCCCGGTTCTTTGTGTGCAGCTGCGTAGTACTCATCACCTGATTGTTCCATAATCTGTTTAAACAGTCTCCTCCTGATGGGTGTAATTGAATTTCCAGTTCTGGTGTCCACAAATAAACCAAAGAGCAGACACCCAAAGTCCAAAAACCTCATGTTTGAGCAAATTGCCTTATATTCGCCATTAGCTCCTCAAGAGATCACCTTCTGGCATTGTTCCATAATTATATTCTCATTGATTCTGAGTAAAGAAGAACAAAAGTTTAGTTTTGATCTGTGTAAAATATCTTTTTAAAATTCCCATTGAAATATTAGACAAAGAGTTCTAATGGGTAAGGAAGGGTGGAGAGTAATAGCTATTGTGAACACCTTGGCGGCCAAGACTTTGACTAACATGGTCTTAAACTCAATCATTAGGAGGCAACATTTTGGTGGGTGTCATCATGTTTTTTCACAGAAGTAGCATCTGGCTCAGAGAAATTAAGGTTTATAGATAGTAAATAGGGCACTAAGGTGTTAACTTAATAAAGGTATTATTTCACTTCTTACTAATTCCAGCACCCTGTGTTTTTCCCTCATGAATATCTTCAGTTTAAGGATGTGTGTGAAAACGTGGGGGTTCAAAGCCCAGATCCAGCTGTCCCAATCTGCATGGACCCTGCTTCTTCCTTAGAAGGGCTCATTCTAGGCTGATGTCAATGAGGCACGTAAGGCACAAAATTCAAGGAGGAGTTCCTCTCAGAGTCATGCACTTGAGCCCTGTATGCTTCATTCCTTTACTCTAGTAAGACCTGTGCCTTAGTGTTCTTGTATATAAAATGGGGATAAAAATAATGACTTTCTGTCTTTTTTTTTTTTTGGTGAGGATTAATGAAATTGAGGATTAACATAATTTACATGCATAAAAATATTTAAAACAGTACTTGCCTCACAGTAAGTTCTAGTTCAAGTGAATTATAATTAAAGTTTAGTTTCTTTATTATTCACTCACATAGAACAGTCATAATCCTGCTTAAAGAAATGGAACTCTGAAAGCTAACTTTTTTTTTTTCCAGGAGAACAAAAGAATACTTTATGGCTTTTTATGAGCTTTTATGAGCTTTCTTTAATAAGAAGATGCTGACATCTCCTTTTAAGTCATCGTCTTCTAAAGTTCTCCCAACAGAAGCCGCTGTTGGGAAGCCACTGGGCATCCGTCTTAGGGATAGGGCCTGGATGGTGGGGCTCTGGCAAAGGTTGACCTGCACAAAAGGGTCAGGCCAGGGGCAGGCTTCCTTGTGACTCAACTTTTCTTTTCTTCCCCTTCAGAGGCACGAGGTGGGAGTGGGGGAATCCCAGCTCCTATTTAATGTCAGCTTTTATTCAGTTCCTTTTGAGCATTCCCTCCTACCCACACTTCCTCCCACTCATATCTCAAAATATTAACGCCTGAGACAGAAAGTGAATTCTGAGGCTTTTAAGTAAAGACTTCAAAAATGTCTGTCATGTATCTTTATATATTTGTAAATTGTTTAAAATGTAACAGAGCTGGTGTATTGTGTACAGATTGGTGATGATGTCTCACAGCTATATCGTCACATCTACATTATAGGCCAGTGCTTCATGAGAACCAAGGCAATCATGATTAAAAGCTGATCAACTAATATTTTTATGGCTTAATTTGTTTCTTTAATAATGAATGTGCCATCAGACAACCTGAGTCAATAAATATGGGTTAGGACTTTGCCATTTTTTGCTTTAGAAGGAGGAATATGAACTCTGCACTGTATGTTTATAGGTACATACCCTGGTGTGTATGCCTAAGTAGAACATATATCACCCATTTTTATTTTCAAAAATAAGTGGTGTTGATGAAGCCTCCATCAATTTGTGGGGGTGATGCATGGAGTATCCATTTGTGACTCTTCCACCGTCTGCATCTGGGAAGACAGTGCTTTGGCTCCTGATGGCACTCTCCTGCTGTTTATTAACCATAAACATTTAAGAACGTTCTGTGATCCAGAGTTCAGAGTCTTTGGAAGCCTTTGCTGGAGAATGCACTGCACACTGGGCTGGCCTGCGATGGTTGTTTTTACTGTTCCACAGACAAGTTTTCTCTCACCCTTGTTGTCTACCACTAGTTTCGCTCGGAAGAGCAGCAGCTTCTGCGTTCCCCTGCGAATAGGTCTTTGCTTGCTGTGATAGCATGGTGCTCTCGTGAGCATCCATGGTGAGCTGGTAGATCGCAGTCATTTGTGGTGATGGTGGACCTGTCTTATCTTTCACAGATGGTTCAAATATGAAACTCATGAAAATGTCCACGTTGGATTAGCATCTTGGCATGATTATAAATGTTAATGGCAACCATCCCTGTTATTTAGGCCAGGGTGTCCCCACTATTTTGATCATTCAGTCCATTAGTAAAAAAGCAGTCCATTCACTCAGGGTATGATAGTGGTTCTCAAAGGGGATGTTTTTGCATGCCTGGGGAACAATTGACAGCATCTGAAGACATTTTCTTTATTACAACTGGGGAGGAGAATGTATTACTGATATCTAGTGGGTAGAGGCCAGGGATGCTTCTAAACATACTGGATGCATAGGGCACTCCCCCCCAACCCCCAAACAAAGAACTATGTCACCTCAAATGTCAATAATGCTGAGACTGAGCAGCCCTAATATATAAATTGAACCATAGGAAATTGCACATAATTTCTAACTATACATATTAGAGTGAACCATATGAAATGCTGATGTTCTCTCAGTTTCTATTTACAGAAATGGTAGTCTCATACATTTCAGCATAATTTGTGAAATTATAGATTGTATAAATTATTCTACCAATGAATATTTACATTATAAAATTCACAAAATAGGCTCTTTGGGAGTCTATGCCAATAAATATAGTTTCAGCATTTTTGTATTGTATCCCTGTGGATCATTTTGCACATAACCCCTTTTGGAAAGTACTGCTCTAGACTGTAGTTTAGTCTGGAGTTTGGTGTGATGGCCATTGACTTACTAGGCTAGACTCTCTTATAGTGTGTTCTTTGGTATACGTAAGGGTTCTTCATGGGAACTGGGGGTAACTAGCTGCTGTTTATAGGGTTCAGTTCAGTCACTCAGTCATGTCTGACTCTGCGACCCCATGGACTGCAGCACAGGCTTCCCTGTCCATCACCAACTCCTGGAGCTTGCTCAAACTCATGTCCATCGAGTCAGTGATGCCATCCAACCATCTCATCCTCTGTCGTCCCCTTCTCCTTCTGCCTTCAATCTTTCTCAGCATCAGGGTCTTTTCCAGTGAGTCAGTTCTTTGCATCAGGTGGTCAAACTATTGGAGTTTCAGCTTCAGCATCAGTCCTTTCAATGAATATTCAGGACTGATTTCCTTTAGGATTGACTGGTTGGATTTCCTTGCAGTCCAAGGGACTCTCAAGAGTCTTCTCCAACACCAGCGTTCAGAAGCATCAATTCTGTAGAAATCTGAATCTGATCTTCTTTGCCACCTGAATTAGGGCAGCTCCTTGCAAAGCTGAGACATTGAGTATCCATTTATATTGCATTTGAAGAGGGAGTTTAGCTGGCAGAAATGACACTCTGACATCCACTGCATGGGGAACTGATCTGCAGTGATCTTCTGCAGTCTCTTTTCTCTGGGTCCTTAGTGTGTAGCACGCCCGGCAGCTCAATAAGTGCTCTTTGAAATGAACTCCAGAGGACATTCTGCTTGGATGAAGGAGGACTTTGAATTCAAGTGAGGAGAGTCTTTTCTCTTAATAACATCCCCTGAAAAAAATCTGATATTCCCAAGTTTCTTATTTTTAGGGAAGTTTATATGCTATTTTTACTTTTTGGTTTATGAAGTGGTATTTATTAAGAACTCATTTGGGTGTGGGTGTTTCTGAACTTCTCTTTTGTGTTCTTGTCTGAAATGAATATGGATTGGTAAAAACAAAAGCCATCTCCCTGCATATGGTGGCATAGTGTGCACTGATCTTGTGAAGCATGTTGAAGAAATTCAGTGCCATCATCTTGGCACTCAAGCACTGGATAAATGTTAGACTTCTCCTAGAGGGCTTTTAAAAATACAGATTCATGATCTGGGAGAGGTTCTTAACATTAGTATTTTTTAAACAGTCCTCTGATGACTCTACCTTTCAGTCAGAGCTGAGACCACTGATTGAGAAGTTAAATATAATACATTTGTTTCCTGCGTCTTTTTAAAAATATAATTTACTATCTAGCACTTTATGTGAAAGTCTTTAATATCTATATTTAAGTGGGAAAACCCCACAAGATATGGATATATAGTATATGCATATCGTGTGTATATACAGAGTATATGCATAGTGTGTATATATATAGGAGATGGACAATGACACATACGTATATTCAGGAAAGAATTTATGAAGAGATACCAAAATTTTTAGCACTTATCTCTTGGGTGGGATTTCGAGTTTGGTGTCAAAAGGAGACTCACTAATTGTCCAGTTTACATTTTTTTCCCCCAAGAGCATATTAAAAAAAGGACAAAAACAACAGATGACACCCTACGAATTTTCATTCTTTATTTCTTCATATGAGTCTTTTTCTAAATACTGCATTGTAGGTCTCTCATTCTGTTGGCACTGCATTGACATCATTTCTTTGGAAATTTGTTGAAGAGCATGTTAAATTTTCATTGGGGAAAAGCTGGTTAGCTCTCTCCTAACAACCTCTTCAGCAAGATTCTGATGTATTATTAAAACAATGCCTTTTTTGTTTCAAATTCTTTATGGGCAAGCATATTATATGAAAGAACTGTTTATCACAATGGTCTGGAATAATCACTACTGACATTTTTATGAGTCACAGCAAAATTCAAATAATGTCTGTGTGATGGAATGCACAGTAAAAGGGACTCAAACATATAGAATCAGGGTGTCAGGAATAGTGTTCCATATTAGAGTTCCTCCACTGAGATGGATATCGTCTTTAAAGTTACTGCTGATTTCACTGTTCCAGTAACATTGATGAAATCATTCTGAGGAAGCCTGCCTTACAGTCCTCTGAGAACAGTCGATTAAATGCATATATTGTATAGTGAGGAAACTTAAGAGTTTGCAAAGCCCTTCTCATTTTCCTGTTACTCTATGTAGAAAGACGAATGTATGTGATTTTGCTGCAATGATTCTGTTAACTAAGGAATGTTTACAAGTGAAAAAATAACCATCGCGATGGGGAATTCTTTCATGGCTGACTTGTTTCATGTTGTCATGAGGAGTCAGAGTTTCTGACAAATGCCATATAACCTGGGCTAGCTCACATAGGTTATCTGTGCTTTTTTAGATTCAGATAACCTTTTCTTGCATCCTCTGAAGTGGCTGAATTGAGGGCCTTGTTTTCCCTGATCCAGCACCAAGCAGTCTGGTCCAGTTCCTTTTTGTCCAATGTTATAGATGTCACATCTGTGTAGAATAATGGAACTGACAATGGTGAGCATTCTGGACGGGCTCAGGCATTTACAGGAGGCATTATAGCCTTTGCTCCTCATGGAAACCCTGAAAAAGGATTGAAAGTTCCAAGGGCAGAACCCATGTCTCAAATGTTGACAACCTGTGCAGTTCTGTGCACACAGTAGGCTTTCAGGAAGCATTCAACATCTCTTTCCAAAGATGCCTAATACTGAGTTCTTTCAACATCATGCTCTCTCTCTTTAAAAAGGTGCTAATTTCTTCAATGGGCTTCCCTGTGGCTCAGTGGCAAACAATTCACCTGCCAATACAGGAGATGCGGGTTCGATCCCTAGGTTGGGAAGATGCCCTGGAGAAGGAATTGGCAACCTATTCTACTATCTGGTACTACTATCTGGGAAATCCCATGGACAGAGGACCCTGGTGGGCTACAGTCCATGGTATTGCAAGAGTCAGTCATGACATAGTAACTAAACAGCTGATTCTTAAACCTTTCTAGCTTTTGTCTATTATTGAAACAATGCGTCGTGGCCTTCCCTAGTGTCCTTGGAGTTCTATCAATAAATAAGGTTTGCATGGATTTTTCTGACTTGCTGAAGGACAACTGTGGTTATTAATCCTGGGAATCTTATTTGAAATTTTTACATGGTTTCTAGGACTGAAGACGATAAAATCCTATCTCTTTTCAAGATAGATGTTTATATTTATAATAAATCTTCTGAGATTTTTTGCTCAAAATGGGAAGCTTCTGCTTACTTTTTAGACTTAATCAATTCCTCCTACAGTTTCCCAGCAAAGATTTGTTCTTTGGGGTGAGATTTCTACAAAGAAATCAACGTCAAATGAAATTATTAAAAGAAAAATAAAATGTTTAAATCATACGTTTTGATGTTGAACATCATGATGATTTCAATGAATAAAAACTGACAAAGGACAATGTTTGCTTTATTATTGATTCAGCATGTAGAGTCCAGTTGGATTGCAGAGCACCTCACTTTATGGGTTAAGTTCTTTATGTGAAATATAGAACCATGGATCCTTTGTATTTTAGGGTGATTCTCCCCTTTAACCTTGGGAGTATGCCTCTTAGGGTTTGGGATGAACAGAGTTATGCTTGACATCAGTCTCAGTGCTGTTTGTTTGTTTGCTTTGGTTAAACATAGGAATTTACTCAGCCAGGAACTTTTATTGTTGGTTTTCTTCAATGGACTACTTTCTTTGCCAGGCTCCAAGATTCTGCCCCTTCTAGTTTTTCTCCAAGTGATCATTAAAATTACCTGGAGTACTTAAGATTCCTAAGATCTTTCCTTGGCAACAGGATTTTAGTTTGTTGTTGTTGCTCAGTCACTAAGTTGTGTCCAGCACTTTGTGGCCCCATGAGCTGCAGCACGCCTGGCTTCCCCATCATTCACTATCTTCCGGAGTATGCTCAGACTCATGTCCATTGAGTCGATGATGCCATCCAACCATCTCATCCTCTGTCGCACTCTTTTCCTCTTGCCCTCAATCTTTGGCAGCATCAGGGTCTTTTCCAATGAGTTGGCTCTTCGCATCAGGTGCCCAAAGTATTAGAACTTCAGCTTCAGCATCAGCCCTTCCAATGAATATTCAGGACTAATTTCCTCTGGGATTGACTGGTTTGATTTCCTTGCAGTTCAAGAAACTCTTAAGAGTCTTCTCTAGCACCACAGTTCGAAAGCATCAGTTTTAGTTAGCCTAGGATATTTTTGTCATCAAAAGTTTATAGCCCTGTGGTTATACCATCATGCCTAGGGCAGGCAGTTGGTAGACCTAGAGATAACCAGGATGGTAGAAGTGGGGAAAAGAGAGGGGAGACCAGAGGAATTGGATATTTCACTCCTGTGAGGACCCAGGAGTTCCATAGTACCTCTCTAATTTAAGAAAAGGCTGGGCAAAATTGTGTTTACCTTTTGAACAGCCCAGTGTATGTTTATACATGTGGATGTTCATATACATGCTTGCATTTCAATAGCTGCCATTTGTTAAGCCCTGGTAGGCCGTATGCACTGTCTCATTTAATGCTATAACCATGGTTTTTTATTGTGGTGACAGAGTACATGACCAAATCTTTTATCATTAGCAAAGTATAATGTGTCTCTGACAAATTACTTTTGGTAAACGTTTTAATTCACAAAGGTCTTTTGCACAAATCTATGTATGTGTACACCAGGCAAACTTGTCAGAGATTTTGCAATGGACAAAAAAAAGATTACTATGTGTCTTATCAATGAAATGTTACCTGAAGCCTTCTGTATTCTTTCTTGCAAGTTATCTAATTTTCTAGAGGTGTGTGTCTTTTGTTATCTTTAACAAGGTTGCAGAAAACTGATGGTAAGACAAATAAATTTTGTCTTATGGAGTCAACATTAACAAATCTTCCTTGTGGAAAAGGCCAGTTTAGTATCTATTTTTTGAATTCTATTATATGAATTATTAGTATATATAAGACAAAATTGTTCTTATGTATGTATCTGCTCTTTGACCTGATTCTAACATCATATTGGTTCTTTCATTATTTTAATGACTTCTATAAAACCTTTGAAATACATTCATTTTATATTCACATAAGAATTATCATTTGAACATTTAAAAAGATTATCCTTTAACTCATGTCATTCTTATAAAGCCTTATGAAAATATGTTAATATAACAGATGAGGAAAGTTCAGTCAGTGGATGGGATTAGGAACCCCTAATCATCCAGTTGATCTGGATGAATAGTTAGGAGTTTTTGGTTATGCTGGATCAGAGGATCTGGAACTCAGGCAATTTAGAGTGGAGGCTCAGAGAGGTCAAAGCCAGATAATTGGCACAAATTCAAAACCTGGTTCTAGGATGGAAAGGAAAGTGTCAAAGACTTAAACAAGCAGCAGGTGTGGGACATAGGGCAGATGAACTGAAAGTTTGAATCTAGCAAAAGGGTGAGATAATCAGAAGCCCATGATCCAAGTAGAAATCTGACCAGACAGCATGCGTTGCTTCCAAAAAGTACGTCTTGATATGGAGTTTTAGCAGTCTTGTGTCAGAGTCATTCTGTGGTCCCGTGGCAGCAGGAAGCAGCCCCATCAGGGGCATTTAAACTAAGCATAAAATTGGAAACATCTGGCCCAGTGAAGGCGCTCATGGGTTGAGGCAGGCAGGGACTCCTGAAACCTGCGTCAGGACAATGGCCTTCAGCTGGGCTCAGCTGCAAGGAATTGCATTGATTTTTTTTTCCCCCAGAAAACTGCACACATTCCCCAATTCCCCATGGAGCTGACATTTTCTTAGCACCAGATTAATCAAACTGGTTCAAAGTGAAAAAAACTTTTCTGGTCAAGTTAGTCTTAGTCTCTTGATAGTAGCAACTATTACCTGGTCTTTTTTATTTTTTCCCTGACTTTAAAGTACTCCTGAAGTTATGTTTGCTGCCTTTCTAATTTGTAAGCTAGATAGGTAGCTTGATAGCTTTTTTTTTTTTTTTTTGGTAAGTTTTTGTTTTTTGGGGTTTTTTGGCAGCTTTCATTATCTGCTACAATCAGGAAATGGTGATGTTTTGGAAGTAATTTATGAAATAGTGGTGATTTGGTAATTACTTTTTGGGGTAGGACAATCTTTGTGTTAAAGCAGTCCTTCTCACAGCTTTGATCAGTTACATTACAAAGGGAAAAAGTGATTCCAGATTTGCCCTGCATGGCTGGTACGAATCTGTGAATGATAGTTTTAGTACAAGACGTTGAAAGTGACTTGGGTGCCTCATTCTGCACCATTATCCAAGGATGCAGCCACTGTTTTACATTAATTTCTTATTTTAACTATATAAAATCTTGCTAAGTTAGCTCATCATGATTAAAATGAACTTTAATCAGAACAGTCATAAATTTGCTAATTATTTTGTGTGCTCAGGTTTTAACCTCTGCTCAGAACTTCAAGCTTTATTTAAACTTTAGGGTGTTTAGTACAACTTTTCCCAATCTTCTTTAATCAGAAACCTAAGTAGCTAATAGCTAATTAGTAGATTAGCTTATTAGTTTTTTGCATTACATAATGTCTATTTCAGGAGAAGGCAATGGCAACCCACTCCAGTACTCTTGCCTGGAAAATCCCATGGACGGAGGAGCCTGGTGGGCTGCAGTCCATGGGGTCGCTAAGAGTTGGACATGACTGAAGCAAATTAGCAGCAGCAGCAGCAGCAGCAGCAATGTCTATTTCGTTCCTATATATGCTGGATGTCTCTGTACTAAGTTGTTTGCAATGTGATACAATTTATTCTTATCCTGTGATTTGACTCACAGATTCCCTAGAACTCAAGTTATGTAGACACAGTGAAGGTCTCCTGTAAAGAAGAAAAGTAACCCTTTTATAACTGATACGCAAAGAAACTGATAAGAAGTCCCTGGTTATTCATAGGTATGATTTATATTGCCCCCAAATAGGTGGAACTTGGCTGTACTCATCAAAGGACTGTAACTTCTTTTATTTTCGAAGTAATGGATTTTGTAGACAATAATGGCTGATTTGCTACAGAAACATTGTGCTCATGTATCATGATCTAGTTTGTGGATCAAATTTTGAAAAAAATATTTAAGAGAAAATTGCAAAATGCAAAAAGGATTAAGATTTTTGGGTTAGGGTATGAATTCAGTCAATTTAAAACATATCACTCTATGTGTAATTGAAAGTTATTCACTCAGTCGTATCCAACTCTTTGTGACCCCATGAACTGTAGCCCACCAGGCTCCTCTGTCCAGGGAATTCTCCAGGCAAGAATACTGGAGTGGGTTGCCATTTCCTTCTCCAGGGGATCTTCCCAACCTAGGGATTGAACTCAGGTCTCCTGCATTGCAGGCAGACTCTTTACCAACTGAGGCAGCCTGGTGCAATTGGTCTGTTAATATCTAAAAACTGTTTTTGATATAATTTTTACCAGAGGGTGGTCATATCATATAAATTTTCAGAAGGACAAGTTTTCTGTTTGCCAATCAGTATGATTTGTGTGTGTGCATTCACTACTCAGTCGTTTCCGACTCTTAGCAAATCCGTGGACTGTAGCCCTAAAGGCTCCTCTGTCCATGGAATTCTTAGGCAAGAATACTGGAGTGGGTTGCCATTCCCTTCGCCAGGGGATCTTCCTGACCCAGGGATTGAACCTGGGTCTCCTGCATTGCAGGCAGATTCTTTAAATGACAATAAACAAAAATACCATAATAAGTAACACAAGAGCCTGTGCTTTTACTGGAGCAGTTTATGACCTATATAGCAAGGCAGACTATACAGACAAAAAATTCAGAGGAAAAAATATTCAAGGATTGTTAGTATTCTAGAAATTGAACGCAAATTGGGAAAGCATCTTAAAAGATGCCTTGGTTGAACATTTTTTTCTTATCTTTGTTTATGTTACTCCTCTGAAATAGCTCCTAATTGGGTGATTTCTTTGCAGCCCTGTGCGTGGTTTGGAATGAGAACGGTATTTGAAATTGATAGGTCTGAGCTTGAATCTTAAATCCATCATTTTGTACTGAATTATGTGATTTTGTGTGTGTGCTTGTGTTAACATTGCTGACATTGAGGCCCACAATCAGAACACCACCTATCACCTCATGACAAAGAAATTTCAATAATCTCATAACTGCTTGGCACTTTAAACCCATCTTCCTGATCCTACACACACAGCCTGGGCTTTGAGGCATCCACATTTCCAGGGGTTGTCTGTGATATTTATTTATTTTTTAGCTTTGTTGAGTTTAGTTATTTTACAGTGTTGTGTTAGTTTTTGCTGTACAGTAATATGAATCAGCTATATGTATACATACATCCCCTCTTTTTTTGAATTTCCTTCTCGTTTAGGTCACCATAGAGCACTGAGTGGAGTTCCCTGTGCTGTACAGTAGGTTCTCATTAGTTATATATTTAATACAGATGGAGGAGCCTGGTAGGCTGCAGTCCATGGGGTCGCTAGAGTCGGACACGACTGAGCGACTTCACTTTCACTTTTCACTTTCATGCACTGGAGAAGGAAATGGCAACCCACTCCAGTGTTCTTGCCTGGAGAATCCCAGGGACGGCGGAGCCTGGTGGGCTGCAGTCTATGGGGTAGCACAGAGTCGGACACGACTGAAGCGACTTAGCAGCAGCAGCAGCAGCAGCAGTATGTATATGTCAGCCCCAATCCCAATCTCCCAGTTCACTCCCCACCCCCTTCTTCTGTCTTTGGTGTCCATGCTTTTCTTCTCTGTATCTGTATCTCTATTTCTGCGTTGCAAATAGGTTCATCAGCACCATTTTTCTAGATTCCACACATACGTGTTAATATATAATACTTCTTTTTCTTTTTCTGACTTACTTCATTCTCCAGGACAGTCTCTAGGTCCATCTGTGTCTCTGCAAATGGCACAGTGCGTTCCCTTTCATGGCTGAGTAATACTCCATTGTATATATGTACCACATCTTCTTTATCCGTTCCTCCACCGACAGACATTTAGATTGCTTCCATTTCCTGGCCATCGTAAAAGTGCTACAACAAACATTGGGATGCATGTATCTTTCAAAATTATGGTTTTCTCTGGGTATATGGAGTTATCGTTACGATTCTCTGCCTTCGCTCTTACTGTGGTGAGGCAAAATAAAATTAACATTAGACTGAGCTCTTTGAAAGCTTTTATACCTTGTGTCTCAGTGCCTGAAAGGTGCCTAGAACATGATAGATGTTGTATATACATTAGTTGACCAACTTTGAATTAGAAAACCTGGATAGATACCCAAGCTTGTTTTCAGCTAAGTGTCAAGCCTCTTCTGAGAGAATTGGTTTAGAAACATCACAATTTAGAGTGAGAGATAACTTTCCTATTGGTAAAACGAGGGGCCGAGGCAAGATACGTTTCTCCAAGATGTCTTGCAGTTGTATTAATGAAAAATGATCTCTCCCTCCTCCAAACCTCTGTAGCCTATTTTCATTTACCCTTCCTTTTTATTAATGTTTCAGCCCTGGCTGGACTGTAAGCTCCTGCGGTGCAGGGACTTTGTGTGAACATGGATTGTGTTTCCTCTAGCACCTGCCTGGAGCCTTAAATATACAAGGCGCGCTGGGAGCTTTTTGGTGAGTGTTCGGATGGATAGTGGAGCTTGTGCCCCGAGGCACTTTGTTAGCCTCTGAGCTGGGGCTTGTCATTCTTTAATGTCTCACCCAGGGCACTGGGTCTGGGCAGTGGCACCTCTCAGCTCCTTAGATATTGCAACCTTGCTTTTCTTTATTCTCCTTATGCCTACAGCAAGAGGGAGGCAAGAGAAGCTTTTCTGTCTTCTCTGCCGTCTGCACGCAAGGCTTTTTAAGATGAAGGGGGAGACGCTTCGTTTCCCCTATTGGAGGCAGGAGAGAATCTGGTGGAGAGAAGGCTCGGAAGTGAGCCAGCAGTGACTTGGGGAAGCCTTCTCGTGCTCCCCAGAATCTTGGGGCCAGGCTTTTTTATCTTCTGGATCAGCTACAAATTATCAAAATGCCCACAGGCATCATAAGGCAGATTTGCACGTTGATTTGGATAATTAGAAGCTGTTTCCAGCAACAAGTTTGTATTCAAGCCATTGGCAGTCTTCAGGTGAAACAGTCTTCTTATCATTAGGGTTAATTCTAAGAAGCTGAAGAAAATGGGTTTGCAAGCTTTGAGACTAGGGGTTGGAAGGGAGAGGAAAGCAGTAACCAAATAATAACTAGTCACTACCAGTCTGCCAGGCCAGGCCACTGTGTGCAATGGACCCCAAACAAGCCTGATGAGAAGCCCCTTTTGGGGTATACATGCTCAGGGCTCTCTCCCTGGAGCTTCAGATGCAGGGGTTCTGTGGTGGGGTGGGAATTTGGCTTTTTAACAAGCACTCCCAGGTGATCCTGATGGTGAAGGTGAGAAACGCTGCCTATCCTTAGGTATTTAAAGAAGCCAGTTTGCAGCGGTCGTGTGGGAGAGCGCAGGTTCGAATGGAGGCCGGAGCAGTGGCAGTATAGCCCTGGTCCTCATCACACCACGTGAAGTTGGGGCTTGCTGTTTTCCCCATTGTGGAAGTTTGCTGATATGTGCCATTTTATTTGAAGATAGAAGTAAGTGAATTTCTCATAAATTATTTGATGACTATATCAGAAGCTTCCAGCAAATGTGAAATAAATTCTCCCCCGATTTCCTTCTTGTCCTGGGCTTTATATTTAAATTTGGCTCAGGCAGCCTCTAGAGTGGTGTGGTGGTGAGGTATTTTGGCTACTCAAATTAATTAAACAAGATTTATTAAGATTCAGTAGGTTCAGGTCTTTGCCAGGCAAAGAAATGATGCCTCTTAGGCTTCACAAACTCCTTGAGATGTAGTATTATTCTCATCCTTATGGTGAGATGGGCAGGGAAGCACAGAGAGATGACCAGCTGGCTTGAGGTCACACACCAGCCGGTGAGTCCCTGGTTTGGGTACCCTCTGCTGTGTGCTGGGGATGGTGTCTCCAGTAGTTGCTCTGTGTGTACCCTTGGGATTCTTTTTTATAGAATACACCTCTCTCTCATTTCTTGTTAAAAATGGTTTTTTATATTGGTCTGTATTTTACAACTTACAAAGTCCTTTCAAATGTCAAGTTTTATGTGATCCCCACAACAATCCTGTGAGGCAAGATTTATAAATGAGAAAACTGAGTCTTAAGAACGTAATGACTTGTCCAAGAGTGGCAGTTAACCCTTTTATTTTACTTATCTTTAAAAGAATTAAGTGTTCTGCATCAGTTTAGTTCAGTCACTCAGTCGTGTCTGACTCTTTGTGACCCCATGCACTGCAGCATGCCAGGCCTCCGTGTCCATCACCAACTCCTGGAGCTTACTCAAATTCATGCCCCTTGAGTCAGTGATGCCATCCAACCATCTCATCCTCTGTTGTCCCCTTCTCCTCCTGCCTTCAATCTTTCCCAGCATCAGGGTCTTTTCAAATGTGTCAGTTCTTCACATCAGGTGGCCAAAGTATTGGAGTTTCAGCTTCAGCATCAGTCCTTCCAATGTATATTCAGGACTGATTTCCTTTAGGATGGACTGCGTAGGTAATAAATATATATGGCACAAGTTTCCATCGGTACAAAGAATAATGGTAAAAGCCAGCTGCCCAAGTATTACTAGCCACTATGTTGCCTTCCCCAGAAGGAAAGCCAGCGCTGGAAGCAGCTCTGCAGACCCTAAGCTTGTGGTTTCCCCACTGCTCTGTAGCTCCCTCCAGTAACTTTCAGGAACCTTCTGTCTGTAGTTTTCACTGTGGTTTGATTACTCAAGGGTCTAATATTTTCACTGCAGCAACTTAGTCCTATAGATAAAATAATACAGTGCCTCTTGCTTTGACAATCTTTTCTCACCATCCCTACCCACCCCCAGCAGGCACTGATGTACGGAACATGTACATTCAACTGTGGGTGGTCACAAAGAATTTTCTTCCACAATAAAAAAAAGGGATGGGGGTAATGCTGTTCTTGTCTGCTGTGACCATTGCAGACATTAGGAAAATATAGACAGTGGAAAGATAGGACACTGAAAGATGAACTTCCCAGTCCAATATGCTACTGGAGAACAGTGGAGAAATAACTCTAGAAAGAATGAAGAGATGGAGCCAAAGCAAAAACAACACCTAGCTGTGGATGTGACTGCTGGTGGAAGTAAAGTCCGATGTTGTAAAGTACAATATTGCATAGGAATCTGGAATGTTAGGTCCATGAATCAAGGTAAATTGGAAGTGGTCAAACAGGAGATGGCAAGAGTGAACATCGACATTTTAGGAATCACTGAACTAAAATGAACTGGAATAGGTGAATTTAACTCAGGTACCATTATATCTACTACTGTGGGCAGGAATCCCTTAGAAGAAATGGAATAGCCATCATAGTCAAAAAAAGAGTCTGAAATGCAGTACTTGGGTGAAATCTCAAAAATGACAGAATGATCTCTGTTCATTTCCAAGGCAAACCATTCAGTATCACAGTAATCCAAGTCTATACCCCAACCACTAATGCTGACATTGAATGGTTCTTTGAGAACCTACAAGATCTTCTGGAACTAACATCCAAAAAAAAAAAAAGATGTGCTTTTCATCATAGGGGGCTGGAATGAAAAGGTAGGAAGTCAAGAGATACCTGGAGTAACAGGCAAATTTGGCCTTGGAGTACAAAATGAAGGAGGGCAAAGGCTAATAGAGTTTTGCCAAGAGAATGCACTGGTCATAGCAAACACCCTCTTCCAACAACACAACAGAAGACTTTACACATGGACATCACCAGATGACTGATACTGAAATCAGATTGATTATATGCTTTGCAGCCAAAGATAGAGAAGCTCTATGCTGCTGCTTCTGCTAAGTTGCTTCAGTCGTGTCCGACTCTGTGCGACCCCATGGACTGCAGCCTACCAGGCTTCTCCGTGCATGGCATTCTCCAGGCAAGAACACAGGAGGGGGTTGCCATTTCCTTCTCCAATGCATGAAAGTGGAAAGTGAAAGTGAAGTTGTTCAGTCATGTCCAACTCTTAGCGACCCCATGGACTGCAGCCTACCAGGCTCCTCCATCCATACAGTCAGCCAAAACAAGACCAGGAACTGACTGTGGCTCAGATCATGAACTCCTTATTGCCAAATTCAGACTTAAATTGAAGAAAGTAGGGAAAACCACTAGGCCATTCAGATATGATCTAAATCAAATCCCTTATGATTGTATAGTGGAAGTGACAGCTAGATTCGAGGAATTAGATCTGATAGAGTGCCTGAAGAACTATGGACAGAGGTTCATAACATTGTACAGGAAGCAATGATCAAGATCATCCCCAAGAAAAAGAAATGTGAAAAGGCAAAATGGTTGTCTGGGGGGGCTTTACAAATAGCTCAAAAGAGATGCAATAAAGGCAAAGGAGAAAAGGAAAGATATACCCATTTGAATGCAGAGTTCCAAAGAATAGCAAGGAGAGATAAGAAAGCCTTCCTCAGTGATCAGTGCAAGGAAATAGAAAAAAATAGAATGGGAAAGACTAGAGATCTCTTCAAGAAAATTAGAGATACCAAGGGAACACTTCATGCAAAGATGGGCACAATAAAGGACAGAAATGGTATGGACCTAACAGAAGTAGAAGATATTAAGAAGAGGTGGCAAGAATACACAGAAGAACTATACAAAAAGATCTTCAGGACCCAGATAACCACAATGATGTGATCACTCACCTAGAGCCAGACATCCTGGAATGTGAAGTCAAGTGGGCCTTAGGAAGCATCGCAACAAACAATGGATGGAATTCCATTGGAATGATGGAATTCCAGTTGAGCTATTTCGAATCCTAAAAGATGATGCTGTGAAAGTGCTGCACTCAATATGCCAGCAAATTTGGAAAACTCAGCAGTGGCCACAGGACTGGAAAAGGTCAGTTTTCATTCCAATCCCAAAGAAAGGCAATGCCAAAGAATGTTCAGCACAATTGCACTCTTCTCACATGCTAGCAAAGTCATGCTCAAAATTCTCCAAGCCAGGTTTTAACAGTATGTGAACCATGAACTTCCAGATGTTCAAGCTGGATTTAGAAAAGACAGAGGAACCAAAGGTGACATTGCCAATGTCTGTTGGATCATTAAAAAAAGCAAGAGAGTTCCAGAAAAACATCTACTTCTGCTTTATTGACTATGCCAAAGCATTTGACTGTGTGGATCACAGCAAACTGTGTAAAATTCTTCAAGAGATAGGAATACTAGACCACTTTATCTGCCTCCTGAGAAATCTGTATGCAGGTCCAGAAGCAACTGTTAGAACTGGACATGGAACAATAGACTGGGTCCAAATTGGGAAAGGAGAATGTCAAGGATGTGTATTGTCACTGTGCTTATTTAACTTATATGCAGAGTACCTCATGAGAAATGCTGGGCTGGATGAAGTACAAGCTGGAATCAAGATTGCTGGGAGAAGTATCAATAACCTCAGATATGTAGATGACACCACCCTTATAGCAGAAAGTGAAGAAGAACTAAAGAACCTCTTGATGAAAGTGAAAGAGGAGAGTGAAAAAGCTGGCTTAAAACTCAACATTCAGAAAACTAAGATCTTGTCATCCAGTCCCATCACTTCATGGCAAATAGATGGGGAAACAATGGATACAGTGACAGACTTTATTTTCTTTGGCTCCAAAATCACTGCAGATGGTGGTGACTGCAGCCATGGAATTAAAAGACACTTGCTCCTTGGAATAAAAGCTATGACCAACCTAGATAGCATGTTAAAAAGCAGAGACATTACTTTGCCGACAAAGGTCCATCTAGTCAAAGGTATGATTTTTCCAGTAGTCATGTATGGATGTGAGAATTGGACTGTATAAAGAAAGCTGAGCACCAAAGAATAGATGCTTTTGAACTATGGTGTTGGAGAAGACTCTTGAGAGTCATTTGAACTGCAAGGAGATCCAACCAGTCAAACCTAAAGGAAATCAGTCCTAAATAGTCTTTGGATGGACTGATACTGAAGCTGAAACTCCAATACTTTAGCCACCTGATGCAGAGAACTGACTCCTTGGAAAAGACCCTGATGCTGGGAAAGATTGAAGATGGGAGAAGAAGGGGATGACAGAGGATGAGATGGTTGGATGGTATCACTGACTCAATGACCATGAATTTGTGTAAGCTCCAGGAATTTGTGAAGGAAGGGAAACCGGGCGTGCTGCAGTCCATGGGATTGCAAAGAGTTGGACACGACAGAGCTGCTGAACTGAGGCAGTGGAAAGAGCTTTGGAATAGAGCTTCTCTATGTTTTCATTCAACCAGCTGGGCATGATCTTGGGCCAATTACCTGATCCTTTCTGATCCTCAGTCTCTTCCTCTGTGAGATGTTGGATGGATTTTGAGGAGGAAATGAGATTTATGAGAATAGGTCCTGGTTCTCAATACCTGTCCCCTTAGTCACATGAAATTGTGTTAGAAGTGCTTTTCCCCCTGGTTTAACCAAAAATGCTTGATATTTTTTCTTGTTCACTGGGCTTCCCAGGTGGCACTTATGGTAAAGAACCCTCCTGCCAATGCAGAGATAAAAGACATGGGTTCCATCCCTGGGTTTCGAAGATCCCCTGGAGGAGGATCTTGTTCACAGCCATCCTTATAAGCATTTACAAGAAAGCGGTGCTATCTATGTGTGCGTCTTTTTTCAGCATGGAATTTGGTCCTTCAACTCTTGGATAGAGGTGACCTATCAGATTAATGTCATCTCCTGTGTGGTCACCCTAAGAAGGTTCCTCCCAATTTCTCCATTTATCTTGACTGTGGCTCCCTATTTATTGCTTTATCCTTGCCTTTGTGAATTTCACTCTAAGGACTGTTGAGCACATTTATTGGTTTCTTTGCTTGATGTTGCTTATCTCCCTCATTAGAATGTAAGCTCCCTTAAGGTAGAGGACGTATTTACTTTATTCACTGGTGTTTATCCAGTAGCAGCACAGTGCCTGGCACTGGCTTGGTGCCACTGATACCAGCTGCTTTCTTTGACTTCTAACCGTAAGCAAGATAGAATGAGTGACTGAAAAACACACACACACACACACACACACACACACACAACGCAGTGTTGAGAGTTGCAAGTTAAGTTTTATTTCAGGCAAAGTAAGGACTATAACCCTGGCAGACAGCATTTCAGACAGCTCTGAGAAACTGCTCCAGAGAGGTAGGGGGAAGGTGAATATATGAAATTTTGGTGAAGGGAGAGTACGTGCAGTTAGTCACATATTTTTGAAGAGGGTTGCTGCTAATCACGAGGATCGGACCTCACCATGAAGGATGTCAGTGCTTTTCTAGATAAGGAGATGCAAGAATTGGGCTCATAACATCTTCTGAAAATATCTGACCATATGAGGACCTGTTCTGCCAGTTTTTCCCAGAGCACAGAGTGCCTCATTCCTGATCTCCACCCTGAACTCCTTTCAGAGGGTGCTGAAGGTCACCTGCTTTAGCAGCTCCTAATTTGACCCTTGTGAAGCAGACAGCAAAGCACACATTTGTAGTTGGCATAAGGAAAGATAAATTTCTTACTTCTCACTGCTATAGGCATGAATCTTGAAGCTATTTCCCTGAAGAATAGAACTCAGTATTGATAAGGGACAGTAGTTCTAAAGTAACCCTGCTGGTCGTGAACCACTGTATACACACACAGCCTCGAGTAAATTCCAGGCACTGATTAGCTTAATAATGACATAATTACATTAAAGCAGTTTATTAACATGAACTCATGAAGCATTTTTTTCTGGGCCCTATCTATCACTGATTTATTTAGAAAAATATATTTCTCATCTTTGAATGGTCTACTATGTGAGCATAATTATCCTTTCTGGAATATCAATTTTTATAAAAGTCTTCATTTTACTTCCCTTCCAAGCCAGACCAGAACCTGCTTAATGTGCACAGGCTGGAACCACTGGGGAGTGTTTATGGCCAATACTTCCTGCAGTCACACTTTGTTCCCCAAGTAATGAGAAAACTGGAAAGTGGCTGATAAGTTGATTTAATCATTTCTGCCCTTGCTTGGCCTATGACGTCAGCTCCTTTCTAGAAGTATTCATACCAGCCTTAATCCATAAGGTGTAGCATAATACATAACCTATTGTAGGCTCCTGGTCAGAATGTTTTAAATGAATGAATGGTATTTATTTCATATTCTTGTTTATTGTTAAGACTGTTTAGCATTAAGCTCAACATATTCACATTTATCCAATGGCAATCGTCTTTTTTTCTCCTTTAAAAAAAAAAAGGCAATCTTGTTAGTTTAGAGCCTATTTCAAGTTAGTCATCAACCACTGGTGCTGCTCCTGACAATCAGTGTTGACACTGTGTATGAGATATCTGAGAAGCAGCTCGTTAGACGCACTGTTCATTTATTTGCTGTGTGTTCACCAAGCACAGTTGTGATGGAGCCAGGTTGACATGGTTATAAGCGACTTGGAAACCTGTCACCAGTCTAGTGATGTGTCTCATCTTCCAGTGGCTCCATTTTATTCTTTCACTTGGAGAGCTTTTTAATGCGTAAAGTTCCAAGAAAAGAAGACCCTGGAAGGACAGCCACAGTGTAAGGTTGAGAGGCAGTAAGGGAAAGCATGGAGGTCCTTGTGGAGGTTTTGTGTTTTCTTTTTTCATTTCAGACTTGAAGGAAGAGAAACCACTCAAATAGGAAGGAACCTACTTTGGAGGCATTAAAGGAATGGATCTTGGGATTTTCACTGTAAGAAGTAGCATTATTACTCTGAAGATCAGGAAAATCATCTGGCAGCTACACACTCTAATTTTTGTCCGAGGTGTATGAGCTCCATTTTAGCTAATCCTCTGTTCCTCTGCTTTGTTATCTTCTTTTTTTTTTTTTTTGCACAGATTGTCCTTTTCTTTCACTTTCACGTGGCTCCACCACATGAAACAAAAATGTATAAAAAGAGGAAGCTAAGATGGATTGAGGCGTCTCATCTGCGGTCAGCCCACCTTCACTCCTTGAGAGTTTACTGTCCTTTGTTTGCCTAATAAGACTCTGAGCTGTAACTGAGCTATAATACTGGTCTGCCGTTTCAAAGCATTGCTGCAGCAAGACAGAACTGAGGAAACATATCTTGATTTGTCTCCTCCCTCCTGAGCCTGCCCTATGCAAATTGGGCTATCCACAAAGGGGGCATGTTTGTTTCACCTGAGGTTCTCACTCTGGTCCGTGGATTTCCTTTTGTTCCATTTTCATGGGCTTTGCCCTTTCTTTGTCTTTTAGCCACCACCATTTTGACTCCTTTTTTCCTGTTCTAACTACCTAACGTTATCATGTACCATCAGAGCAAATAGTTAACCGCTTATGAAGGAGAGTCTTGACTGGTAGTTGACCTTTTATGTTTAAATGTTCTCAACTAGTTTTTCAGGTCTTTGAGAGCAATGACCATGTCTTATCCTCATGCCTAGCAGAGCATCTTACACTTAGATAGGTCCTCATTTATCTATTGAGTGATATTGAGCACCATGTGTAGGGCAAGTACCATTTTTGATGCTAGAGATACAAATGAGCTGTTCTAATTATTATCAACAATTTAATGAAGGAGGCAGGTACAAAATTTAGTGAGAAACACTACAATTGAAACATCAAGTTTTTGTTTTTAACACTAACAATTCTTCATGATTAGAAAGTTTTTAAGTGCAGATTTTTAATGAAAATTAGTAAGCGTGAATCATTTAAGTTATGAAAAATTGTTCTTCCTTATTGTTTCTATGTTTACCTTAGGTAAATTCCCTGGATCTCCCCCAATTCTGTCTACCATGACTGTTATTTCCCAGCTGTTTCTGCAGTACTTAACTGCTTGGTATTAGTATATATACTGTGTAACATATATTCCAAATAATAGAAAGTTTTTTTATGCCTAACATTTCTCTGTTCTACATCAAACCATAGCATCCAGTGATAGTTATTTAATACATAAACTTTTATTCCCTCATTGATTTTTCCAGATTGTCAGAAATCTTTAAAAGTATCCTTCTCCTATTAAACTAAGAGGCTAAGCACATCTAAGCCAGGAAATTATTGATAGTGTCCTAAGCCAACAGCAAAATTGTTTCTATTACATTGTAATAAATAATTTATTTTTTTTCTTAAGATTTTTTTTTTTCTCCTGTGGAAAGATCTTTTTGCTATTTCCTCAGTGTGAAAATAACCCCTGGCTTATACATCATGACACTTTTCCCACTTGGTGGTAACTTTAACATTTAAAACCAGTAGGTTTTTTTTCACTAATTGGATAAGCATTCCCTTTCAAAATTCTTTTAGTTTAAAAAGAAAGTACAAGGAATATTAGCATTACTTAATACAAGGGCAAAAAGAACTTAAAGATATGAGTGTTGGTTTTTAATGACTGCATTAAGACACCTGATGCAAAATGATGCCCTTCAATTCTGTTTTTGGTTTTGTTTCATTTACATCCCTATCTCTGGAGAGGTGAGGATGACCTTTTAAGAAATAGGATAAGATTTGATTGATGTCTGCATGTTGTTTTAATGGAAAGAAAATGTGAAAATTCTCTGAAACCAGTCACATGTACCTGGGTCCAGAAGAGGTGATTTCCTTGGGTGTCATCCATTGATGACATTGAACACCCTATGACTCTATGTGGAGAGCTGGTAATGGTTTTAGACTGGAGATTACTCCAGGATGACTGTTTGTCTTGATCCAGTGGGCTTCCCTGGTGGTTCAGCCGGTAAAGAATCCACCTGCAATGTGGGAGATCTAGGTTCGATCCCTGGGTTGGGAAGATGGGAAGGCATGGTGGAAGAACATGGCATGGCAACCCACTCCAGTAGTCTTGTCTGGAGTATCCCCATGGACGGAGGAGCCTGGTGGGCTGCAGTCTAAGGGGTCACAAAGGGTCAGACACGACTGAGTGACTAAGCACACAGTGGGCCTAAGTTTGGTGATATTGGTGGTTGAGAAATGTTTTAGAAATTCTGTCACTACCAGGGATATTTGAGTTCCTCTTTGGAAAGGAAAATACTCTGTATACTACTCAATTTACAAAATCTTCTGCCATTGAAAAAAATGGGCTTCACCACTATCCTGCTGATTGTGTGAAGGTTGGAAGTGGTGGATAAAAAGCAGAAGGGCAGTCGGGGATTAGAAACTGGGTTTATCATCATAATATTCTGCAGGAATTGAGGTTTGGTTTCTGGAAGTATCTGCTTAAAAAGAAGCTGGAGGCCTTGTGCAGTTATCTACAAATGCTTTGAAAATAATATTCTGAGATGCAAATTGCTATTTGCATGAAATAATTCTCGTGTTAAAAACGTCTCTAAGATGCCTTAAGCAGTTACTTTAACTGTTGCTGCTAATGTCTTTTATTATGCAGTTCGGGAGTGGAACTTTGTTAGTAGGACAAAGCATAAATACATTGGTGCTATTCCTCCAGACAACAATCACCTTTAGAATATTGTGGAATTCACACAAAACACAATGACTTTTGGAGCTGCTTTTCCTATTATTTAACCTCCTTGTCTTCTCATATTCCCTCTGTAATTTCCCAACAACTAAAAATTATAGCCATAGTAACAAAATGCTCATCCCAGACATAATTTCTCAAAGGCTGGCATGCTCTTGCTAACAAATTAAGGGCAGAAAAGAGAGGAGATAAGAAAGTTTGGACAGTGTTTATTTTTATTTGAACTTAAATTGGCTTGTAAATGAATATATATGCTTAATTTCTCTCCATGAGGGTTCAGGTGGTATCCAGAACAGTCAACATGTGTGGGAGAGATCTAAAATACGAATCTATGAAAGAAGGGAGTGACTAGGCCTGATAAATGTTATTTTTTCCCTTCTAAAGAAAAATGCTCAGTTAGACAAATATGTCATGCTATCCTTACAAAGAGGAGGTGGTCAGTCGTGCAGTCTGATGCGAGAAGTTGGTCTTGTGGTCTGAAAACCTGGCCTGGAATTCCAGGGAATAGCCCTGGAAGCCCATGTTGACCTGAGCTTCTCATGCTACATTTCTAAATATGTTATCTGTAAAACAGGAATCTTTTAAGAGTATTTTTACTAAAGTTAGTTTAGCTTACATACATGAAAATGCTTGCCATTATACTTGGCACTTACTAGTAATCAATGAATTGAATCAGATCCTTTCTATGACTGGCCTCATGAAGGTCAATAGTAGAGGGGAAAAAAAAAAAAAAAAAACACATGTCAGAACATTCAAAGAAAGTCTTTGCTTTAAAGACTTCAAAGACTTCCTTCAAAGACTTTGCTTTAGAACATGGTATGCATATTCAAGAGATACTTGATGTATAGGTATCTTTGTACATCCATATCCATTTATCCATCTACCTATATATACCAGCTGTCTGCCCTCAGTTATGTCCAACTCTTTGTGATCCTCGAGGCTGTAGCCTGCCAGGCTCCTCTGTCTGTGGCATTCTCCAGGCAAGAATACTGGAGTGGGTTGCCTTTTCCTTTTCCAGGGAATCTCCCCAACCCAGGGGTCAAACCCATGTCACCTGCATTGGCAGGTGGGTTCTTTGCCACTGAGCCACTTGGGAAGTTGTATCAGCTATCAGAATGCATGCTAAGTAGCCTCAGTCATGTCTGACTCTTTGCGACCCTATGGACCATAGCCCTCCAGGCTCCTCTGTCCATGGGATTCTCCAGGCAAGAATTTTGGAGTGGGTTGCAATTTCCTTCTCCAATCAGCTATCTACCTATCTGCTTATTTATTAATGTGATAACCTTAATGAAAGCAAATGTTTTATAAGGGTAGATTTTATTTTCGAAGGTGTTATTTGGTACTAGATGAAGGACAACTCCCCTAGGTAATAGTTTTTAGCAAAAACAAAGGCTACCATAATGAGACCATTGTCCTGTGGAATTCATGTCTGAATATAGCTCCAAAAAAGGGTTCTTAAACTACCTAGAGAAAAGCTACCGCAGTGGAGGTAAGCCCATAGCTTTCATGTAAGGAATACATTGAAAGATACCATTGAGTATAAAAGGCTCTATTAGGTATATGTATAACTTTATATAATTTAGATACCAGGTATTACTCCAAAGAACAATCCTTAAACTTTTGTGATGCCAGTCTAAGGACACATGGTTTGATACTTGTAAACTTTGATCCATTAAAGCATTTTATTTCTATAAAGCATTTATTGTTAATAGTTTAAGGGAATAATGTTCCCTGTCTTACAGAAAACAGCTTGTAAAACCACAGTATTGTCATTTTGATGCTTTGTGAAGTGCACAATTATAGGCTCTTCTTCAATCTTTCAGTAACATGTCAAAATGAATCCTATGAGGGAAAGAACTTGATGTCTTGACTCAGGAATCTGTGAAATCTGAGTTCATAATAAAAGAAAAATATATCTTTATTCTTGCTTTGTCACTTCTGGCCTTGTGGCTCTGAGCAAGTTTCTTAAATTCTGTTTCCTCCTGATTTATAGAAAATGAGAATAATACTAATTCTTGCCTCAAATAATTGTTAAAAATCAAAACGAAATAGTTCATACATGTGAGATTCCTTTAAGCTTGGCACGTGAGATGAAACTTATAAGCTATTACTGTGGTTTTAGATAGATCTAGATGTGGTTTGTTTACATTTGGTTTTGTTGTTTTTATTTCTATGTCTCTGGTGCATCGGTGTTTGGATATTTCCTATGCTTTGAGACAAGAGGAATATTCATGCTAAAACATGCATTCTTAAGTGCATAAGGGCAAGATTCTTCAGGATAGCAAATAGTGATGGTGTTTGCTGTTCTATTTATGGCTCTTTTAACTGTCAGTTGCCTAGGAGATCATTGGCAACATCCCAGCAATAACCAGCAGCATTTTATCCTATAAAGAAAAAGCTGCAACGGATCTATAGACAACTATTAAATACCTCTTGGAGAAACACCCACAAGATCTTTTTCTTGAATAGAAGCTAATAGATTTCTTTCTCCGTTGCCTGTTCCATTGTCATCTCTCTCTAACCCACTATAGAGGAATTGGTCATCAACTCATCATAAAGGAAACAGTGACTGTGATTCTGTATCCACTTAACTTACACCTGTTAAAGAACTTATTGATGGGGGGAGGGGACCTTCTATTTCCAAATGGTGTTATTAAAGACCTGAAGGTTATATTTGTCTTTTTCTTTGTCACATAATCAGCTTTAAGTCAAAGCCAATTAGTAGAGATGTAAGGAGATAATTGTGCCTCCATGATTAGAGAGTTTTAACCCTTTTGCTTTTACTTTTGCAGGTAAGTGAACATGGCATTGGACATTGCTCATTCGTTGTACTTGCTGTCTGGCCTTTACGCATGTTGCCATTTTACGGACTAAAACTCAACAAGGCAGTTAAAAAGAAATATGCAGGTACTGTGGAAACAAGCGAAGGGTGTGCTCTAAGAGATGGTAAGTGTTGTCTATTTTAACCTTACCTCATGATACCAAGCTGGGCAACCCTGCTCCCTTTACCCCTCCTCCCAGCAAAACTGGCTTTATTGGTTTAGTAATAAGCATCTCTAGCCTGCATGGCTGAAAAATGAGATTCATTTTCAGGACTGTTGGATATGCTATAATGGAGGACAGTTTTTACCAAAAGTCTGAAATCATTTAGCATTGTTAGTGTTTTAAGTAAAACTGTGTCACAGTGTGATCTATTTCACATTTGGCCAGTTTAGAATGAAATGTGGTGATACTACAATGATGTAATTGTTACAAAATGGTCTTTGTAGCTCAGAGAAATGAAACTGTAGGCTGAATGAGCCTGAAATCCCACCCAAAGTGAAACATTCTAAATTAGTGATAGTTGCCTAAAGTCTAGAGTATTATTAGATCACTTTTTTGAATTCACAATTGTAAATCAAAGAAGTGTAATTGGAGTTTCCTTTTTAAATATTTGAAGACTGTATTTACTATACTGTTCAAATATTACATCTATTTTAAGAAGGGAATTTTAAAGCATTGTAAGCTAAATAGAAATGAATTCCTATTCAATTCACTCTTGAAAGGGTGTACTGTCATTTAAGACTTTTAAATGTATTAAGTAACTTTTTAATATTACAGGACTGTTATAGCTAAAGTTTTAAAATATTTGCACCGTTAATTCTCTTGGAGTGAAAAGTGCAGTGATTTTTGTTTTTTTGCTTTTTGAGACTGGGAGTTTGGTTTACTTGCTAGCCATTTCTGTCTGCTGAAAATGATGATGAAAAAAATCATCATCGGGTTGAAAATTAGATCCAGAAAAGATGTGTTTAAATAGAAAGAGACTTCTTGTTTTTGGTTTTTTTTTTTTTTTTGCAGTATTGTTGTTTTTTTTCTTTCCATTTATTATTGAAAAACACTTACTGTATAAAAGTGGTTTTTGAAGAATGTGTTAGTGTATTTTCAGGTTGACATACTTAGAAAATACCTGACTTCATTGGCTTCGTTTTATAGCTTTATCTGTAGTAAGTGAATAGAAATATTGTTGTTATCTGTAGAAATTTCTCTTTAGAGAAACTCAATGTTAGGAGTATTCCAAATGCTAACCTACTTCGATTTTTTTTTTTTTCTAAGAATGTTAGATTCTGTGTATGTGAGGGTGATTCTTTTAATTCTGAATTGTTATGCTACTATGACACATTAATTTTGGGGGATGATTAATAGAAAATAAATTCTTTCAAGCACTAAGTTCTATACACTTGACACTTCCAAACAGCCAATTTTTAATGCTGGATGGATATATAAAAATCTCATTTTATAATGGTGGTCATTTTCTTCAGTGAAGTGTTATCGTTCACATTTGGGGAGCTATGATTTATAAATAAATGGAATGTTATTTTCATTAATTTATTTGCAGCCTAACTACTTTGACTGCTAATGGGAAACATCCTTTTAAAAAGGACATAAAAATTGAACTTTCAAAATGAGACCTTGACAGCATTGGGAATGGGTTTCAGAACTGTGAAACCTTTAGTTGATCTAATGGATTCTTAAATCTTGTATGTTGTCTTATTACTGGTATATGCATCAGAAATAAAAATCTCAGTAAACATATGCTTTTGCGCAATAAATCAAATCATATTATCAGTTCCTAATATCACAGATTTCACTGGGGAACTCCTAACCACATGAGTTTTCAATCTGATTAGAAGCAGTCATGTCTGCATTGCTGAATTGTTGAAATCTAGAGCCTTGGATCTTGCGGGAGATGGAAGTTTCTTTAGAACCATCTGAGAAGCTTAACAATCACTTAAAATACTTGGTGAATTTTGCTCTTTTGTTTGGAGTGTATGGTTTACACTGTATCATCTTGTCAAGTCCTAGAGGATGTCGCAGCCATGTCTTTCCATTTGATAGAAGTTGACAAATAACCCAAGTTGTTCATCTTAGATGAGCTTTTTAGAGGCTCTCTGGAACGGAGTGGTTTTTATTTGCAACGTGTGTCATTAGCACAGTCCTTAAATGGTCATGATGGCAACGGAGCTGCCTTTCTTGTAGGAGCTGAATCATCATGGTGGCTTTTATAAAAGCAGGACAGTGCCTTCCGTTATTAAAATAATGCACTGGATGGGGAAGGAAATCGTTGTATTTGTGTATTTTTCTATGTCAGGGAGCATTCTCATCAGTTTCATTCTTTACATTTGAAAACATGAAGTAATCACCCAGTCCCTTTTCTGTTCTGCAGTGCTCTTCTGAAGAAATGGATTTGGGGAGGTTACTGTGAATATGAATAGTTGCTTAATTGCAAGAGGAAACTTGATCCAGGTGGCTGTAGAAGTGGGGTGTTTTTGAGGGCTGGCTGGATGAGTTTGAACTTAGATACCTTTTCAGCGTGGTAGGTTACTTGATTTGTTTAGGATTATTTTTTTTTTCCACTGGAAATGCAGAGTTGTACTTATATAAAATCAAAAGATTTTTTTCTGAGCCCTCTAAATTTTTTAGAGTTTTCTTGTATAGATAACTCAACTTTGCCCACCCCCAGCCCCAGACTGGAAGATTGTGAATCAGTTGGCATGGTGTAATTTTCCCCCTTCTTCAGCTGTAACTCTGGACCCTGCCTCTGACTGACAGATTTTTCATCATATGTAACTGTGCATATTACATATCAAAGAGCTACCAGTAAGTTTAGCAATGTCAGTAAATATAAGGCCCAATATCAGTAAATATAAGGCCAGTCACACAGAGGTTACAAGAAATTTAAGGTGTTTTTTCCTTGTAACTTTCCAAGAGGAATAGCTAATGCTTAAGCTGAGCAATAATTCACCCCCATGAGTTAAATATTAATGACAAATTAATGGAAAATCTTAGTGGACAAAACAATAAGAAATTAACGTTGAACAAGCTGTAATATAAATTTTTAGTCTGTAGATAAAATATCAGCTCTTTAAAACATAATTTTATATACCTACCTCTTATTGTCAAAGATCAGGCATTTTATAACTCATGTTGATTTAAATGTACAGTAGTTGTATTTGTTTAGAATTTAGAGTCTCTTTAAAACTTTACAAATTGAATCATACACAATAGAAATCATCTAATGAATCCTGTTATCCCAGATTCAGCAATTACCAACATTTTGCCATAATTGCTAGTGTATTTAGACAAGAGGATGCTGAGGTATTTTTTTAAAAAATTCAGACATCATGTCACTTACTCAAACATTTTGTGCTTGTCAAATAAGGGGAACATTTTCTTTACAATAATATCATGCCTAGAAAATTCATAATTCTCTACATACTCTCTAGTACCTAATGTGTGTTTGAACTTCCCATGTTGGCTCAAAAGTGACTTATTATAGCTAGTTTGAACCTGGGTCCAAATTAGTTTCTAGTTGTTACATTTGATTATGTAATTCAAGACTTTTAAAGTTTAGAACAATTTTCTATTGTTACCCCTTACCTTCTTTCCTGCAATTATTGACAAAACCTGGTCAGGGGAATGCAAATTGATACAGACACTATGGAGAACAATATGGAGATTCCTTTAAAAACTGGGAACAGAACTATCATATGACCCAACAATCCCACTCCTGGACATAGACCCTGAGAAAACCATAACTGAAAGAGACACATGCACCGCAGTGTTCGTTGCAGCACTATTTGTGATAGCTAGGACTCGGAAGCAATCTAGATGTCTATCAACAGATGAATGGGTAAAGAAGTTTTGGTACATATGTGAATGGAATAATATTCGGCCATAAAAAAGAACATGTTTAGGTCAGTCCTAATGAGGTGGATGAACCTAGAGCCTATTATACAGAGTGAAGTAAGTCAGAGAGAAAAACAAATATTGTATATCAACACATATATATATGGAATTTAGGAAAATAGTACTACTGATGGAGATGGAGAGATAGACAACAGGCTTGTGGACACAGTGGAGGAAGGAGAGGGTGGGATGAATTGATAGAGTAGCGTGGAAACATACATTACCATAAGTAATAAGGGAATTTGCTGTATGTTGCAGGGAGCTCAACAGTGCTCTGTGACATCCTAGAGGGGTGAGATGGGAGGGAGGTTAAAGAGGGAGGGGACGTGTGTATACCTGTGGCTGATTCATGTTAATGTATGGCAGAAACCAACACAATATTTTAAAGCAGTTGTCCTCCAATTAAAAATAAATAAACCTGGTCAAGGTTCATGTAGACTAGTCTACATTCTGAATATTTCTGCTTTTATCTAAGTGGTATCCTTTAATTTGTTCTTCCATCCCCCATACTTAAAGGATTGTCTATGTTCAGTTTTAATATTTTCAGCAAGAATATTTCATAGATGAGGCTTTGAAAGATGCTCTTAGTATCCCAACCTCATTTCTTAAATAACTAACCTCATTTCATTTTACTCTTCAAATGGACTTTGTTATGGTAATATTCAAAAGTAATTTCTTTACAGAAAGAAATGTGTCCTTGCCTGTTAAGTTTTCTTCGTAATTAAAACCTTTCAGAGTGAGTCTTTGACTTCAGTTAGTTGACGCATGAGATACCAGAAGCAGAGTAGATCCTATAATTTGTTTGGCCATGCATAAAGAAAGCTGCCATCCCATGTCTGTCATAAAGCACATGACCATCCAGTCTGCACAGCTGCCCTCACACTGCCCTGTTAGCAGTTATCCTCATGCTCTAGAGAGCTCTGAGTGACACAGACCTGCCATTTAGATCTTTGATGTCCACCAAGGTTTTACTTGCATTGCTATAGTAAAAGCTAATATTTTTAGGTTTCAGGATAAACATCTAATGCATGTCATTTAGGAGTAAAATAGATCACAAGAACGCATGACAAATGTTTGGTTTGCTTACAGTCCTTGCTAGATCTGTTTTGTTTCCTGTATTTCAATATTTAATTCAATATTTCATTTACTTCTATTCAGCATGAAATTCTCAAAGTTAGGATCATTCTTTATGTGCTTTATAGAAATACGTATCAAAGTGAAGTATATCACATTACTTTGGTCCCAGTGGGCACCACATGAGGATATTTTGACCTCAGATGGATATCAGATCTGGGGAATATTGTGTGAGTCTCCAGACTCCTGACTCCTGAGGAGCTGCTTAGAAAGACCTAGTCCTGTTGTAGAAGTGGGGGAACTTTAAACATAGAATTTGAGATCTAATGGGAATATTGACTCTGGTTTCTGATAAGCTGAGTTATATTAATAGTGCCTGCCCAGGGCCCACAGTATGTGGGAGGAATGGTGGATTAGGAGTAGAGACCCTGAGTTCCAGTCCTCAGTTTCAGGCAACAGAACAGGGTGGGCCAGAGCACAGGCTCCAGATTCATCAGCTGAAATCACTGCTCTTGCACATGTGTTCTTAGGAAATGAGCTTGACATTCTGAGAAACCTCGGTTTCTTGTTCTGTAAAATGGTGATAATAATAGACCTTGGCCTTACAGAGTTGTTAATGAGGATTCAGTGAGACAATCCACATAAGTGCTTACACAGTTCCAGTCCTTCGGAAATGATCAATAAAAGTCATCACTGCTGTTCTATTATTGATGGTGACTAATGGTTATTTTCTTCATTAAGAAGTTCATAGCAAATCCTGGCAGAGAAATATAAGTTGTACTCTTGGTTTGTATGGTTCTTTAGCTAATAATTATTTCATTAAAAAATTATTCTTTGTATAACAGTCCTTTAATGATGAAAACTAAATTTTAAAAGTTTAAAAACCAGCACATCAACAGAAGCATAAGTCACCTATTTGCTAATGGTTGATTTACTTCAGTAAAGATGGATGTAAATTTTCCAATATATAAAGTCATACATACAAGGCTATATACTTAAGAATGCATATGTAATTGTTTTTTTTCCCTAACAAACCCATCTGATGGACCATTTAATTATAGTTAGAACAGCTAACTAGAGAGCTTTCAAATACTCTACCAAACATTTTCTGTAGATATTTCATTTAATCTTTATTACCATCATGTAGTTTGTGTCATTATTATCCCATCTAACAGATGAGGAAACTGAGGCCCAAAGTCATACTGCTGGAACATGGAAGATCCAGGATATGTCTCAGGTCTGTCTCACTCTGGAGCCCTATGTTATCTTCTCTATGCACTCTGCTTTTTGGAACCTATTGTCATTCAAGGGACTTCTTATTGGCTCATGTTTGCTGATGTGATATAAGTGTGATCCTGAGAGAAGAGTAAATGTTTGCATCTTGTGGTCTGAGAGTCCCGGTTATGCCTGGGACATGACAGTTCTGGTACCTGGTTACTGTCAGCTCATCCTTGCGGTGTCCAACAGCTTTGCCACTTTAGCTAAGACCTTTATGCCTGGTCAAAAGTTCTAGAAAAAGGATTTTCTGTGATTTCAGTTGAATTGATATTCTGCAGTCATTTAAGAGAACATTTAACATATCTTTTTTTTTTAAGGCTTCTTTTCATTTCTAACCATTCCTTCTTAGATGAAGAAATGTAATCTCCTTTGGCGGCACTTTGGTTTGTCATAGGGAAAGAGTTCCCTGTAATGTAGTTTGCATTTGACTTGGATGCTGATTATACAGAGTGTGCAGCCTGAGGCCTTAATTTTGCCCTCTCCCCTGTCCTCCTGTCTTCTCTGAGCCCCTGTCCTATCTACCTGCTTCCTTCTTGGCTTATCTTAAAGTCAGAAGCTCTTAGAAACCTATAGATTTAGGCTTGCATATCCCCTTATTACTAAAGAATACTTTTGGATAGAACAACCTCTTTGTTTTTTGATGATGTCCTTTTTTTCCTACTTTTTAATGACTCAATGTAATGATTACATAATTGAGACTGTAATGTCCCAGAGGCAAAATATTTATATGGCTTTATTGGCATCTCAAGATAGTTTTTTCAAATAGTAGTATTTGTTTAATAAAGGAATAAAGTTACCACAATCATCTAATTGGTTAGTGGTATGTTGTATATGTCATAGATATCAAGGTGAGAACTTTAGTCCTTCAAGGAAAGGTGTTAGAATCCTCTAGAGTGATACTTTTCAAACTTTGGCACTGTAGGAATCATCTGAGGTACTTGGTATAAAATGCAGCTTCTGAGATCTTGCCAGTAGTGATTCTGATTATGTGACTATGGTGCGGAGCTCAGGAACCTATTTAAAACATTATCCCACTTGCTTCTGTGCTGGTAATCCTCTTACCACACGTTGAGAATTGCTGCTTCAAAGTCCTTTGTCTCAAAACCTTACTTTATTTTCACTGTAATTTCAGAGTGCCTGCCCTTAATGTAGGGATCGGTCCTGAGAATATTAAGTAGTTCAGTAGCTAATGGACTCCACCCACCATTGCTTCTCCTTGCAGTGTGTGTGTGTGTGTGTGAGTGTGTACGCACACGTGCACATATGGTATCTTGTACCTTCATGATACCTCTGTTTTAGAATGATTCTCAATTCCTTCCATAAATCAAAACTCTTATTTCTTCATTATATACAGCCAGATATCTTCAATAAATACCAACAGACTATGTATGACTAGGTGGGTGCGTCATCTGTTACCCTTTCCCAAAGTGCCATTTACGAAATCCAGATGAATAACTCTTGTGAAAATTTCATCAAGAAGACAGATTTGGGCGATGGACATGAGGACAGAAATGATTGGGGTCAAGGATCATTCTTTATTGAAACACCTCCAGTTACACCTCCTAGGGAAGCAAGATCAACCTTCTCAGTAATGCCGCATTATTAGTAAGTAAACCAAGCACTGATGATAGCTTTCTCTGGTCAATAACATGTGCAGCAATATATATGAATATTGAACCATTTTGTTATATACCCAAAGCATACAATGTCATATGTCAGTTATATTTCAATTAAAAAAAAGGGGACAGATGCAGCAGCAACTTAGCTAGTTGAGTCAAGCTCTTTGTTATTTGATGCGCCATGATTGTTTTATAATGGTTAGCATTAAGTTACTCTAGATGTTTCTGGAAGATACTTTTGTGTGTGTGTGTTTTTTAATTTGGTAGGTATGAAAGTGGAAGGGATTGCAAGAATCCTGGCTTGAGAACAAGACTGTCCTTAGGTTAATCAGTGAAGCCAATCCTGGGGAAATGGTCAGTTCTCATATTTGTTGCGTGTGTTGGAGATTTTTTTTATAATAGTACAGTGAATTAAAATGAGCTTAAAGCATCTCCCTGCACTTGTTCCAGCTCTCCTTTTTGCTATCTTGGAACTAGTCCTTCAGAAAAGGAGTGTTCTGATCCACTCAGAGCTTGGCTCCTCTGCAGGCCAGGCTTGTACACTGCAGAGCTGAGCACAGGAAGGGAAGATGTACCATGTTAGGGGAACAATTTGTTTTAAGTAGCCTTTATGAAGGTGGTGTTTTCCTTCCACATCTCTCACACTTTAATGTGGATGGCAAAGGTCAAACCAAACTGATGTTTGGTGCTTGTTTCGTCCTTGATTATGATATTCGTGTCTCATGGATTGTTTATAGTTTTCAGAAGAGTTGAGCTTTTTAGTCTTTTTTGACTATTTATAAAAATACATTGTGTATATAACTAGCACTATAAATCATACATTTTGTAAAAAGATTGATAATTAGCAACAGATGCCCAAATACATCTGAATAGGAGCTATCTAAATTTCTTTTTTGCATGACATATTATAAATAAGATACCTGTGGACTTGCAGAAAAGGCTGGTATGGCTTTATATGTGACCTCTGTGAGAGAGACTGTATATTTTTGTCAAGTAACTAGGATGCTAATTAATCTCCATGAACATATCTAGGTTGCTAGACCCTGAGAGGGCAGGGACATGTCTTCATTTGTCTTTTCTCCCCTGAAACATCTCTAAGGACAATATCATAGGGACCTTGACTAAAACAGCAAATAAGGGAACAGTGGTTAAGAGACATAGCACTTTACCATGCTATGATTAAGAAGATGATGTGCTGAGATTGTTTTAATCAATCACTTGATTGAACAAGTATATATTCTCTGAAATCAATCATGTTCAGTGGGATAGTGTGAAGAACTTCTTTATCCTTAACATGTCTATGTTGGTCTTTTTACAAATATACTTGTCATTGGCCACATTGAAATGTGGTATTTTAATACCATGTGATAATACCTTGTTCTTTGCATGGCAGCCTACCGAGCAAAATCAAGCAAGTCAGTTAGTGATAATGAAATGAGATAAAATGCTGAGTAAAAGAGTTAATGCATGCCTATTATAAAACTCTGTAAAAAAATCAGCTGACTTCAAATTTGCAATTTTAATCCAAAAGACTGTCTGAACAGTAATATACCCAGATTCAACATATTTAAAGAAACACACATTACAAAGGAACAGTGCTTCGCAAATGAAAGTTTGTGTTTTCTTAGGAAATTCTCTTGGACCTCAGAAATGTGTGAAGAGCATTATTCTAGTTCTGTGTGGAAGGTGAAACACTTCTATAGTTAAAGAAAGAAGGGAGGCAAAGGTCTGAGAGTAGAGGTGGAAATGAGAGGCTTAGGGGGAAAAAAACTGGAAGAGAAAGGAGATGAGAGGGAACTTTGGAGTTAGGGGTTGTGGGTGGATTGTCAAGAATCTGAGGATGATAATTGATGTTCCCACAAGGGGAAGGCTCTCCTGCAGATACAACCTTTAAGAATACTTTTCTTTTCCTGAGAGATGCTGGAAGTTCTATTGTCTGAGACAGAGGAGTGAAGTTGTATTGATTTATAGCAACCGTAGTGTCTCTCTTGCTGAATTTTTTATACTTTGTCCTTAATCCCTGGATTATGATTTAGGACACTACTTTTCCAATTTTGTACATGAGAATCACTTAGTCTGTTAAATCTGTGAAGGGGACCTGAGCATCTCATTTAAAGTAGATGGCTACCATGCTAATCAACTGAAACTGTTGAGTAGGTGAATATTATCACACAAAATCCTAAGCAAAGGAACCTTCTCCCTGTTCTCTATAAACTCCTCAGCAGCCATGTAGATGATACCAAAATGAAATAAGAACAAAAGCTTAATAATCATGGATACATTGAGTTCCTTTGTAGGATTTCACTTCATACATTTTTGTGCTCACTTGTGTCATAAACTCAGAAGAGCACAGCCTGCACTCGTGGCTTCCTAGGACTTCGGTTTGTATGTCAAATGTGGTTGACTTTTGGAATTGAGGATTTTAAGTGTAACTGAGTAAGTACCGGGCAGCCACAGTCTGAGTATGCCATTGAAAGGATTGATCTCAGATGGATGCAGATTGATTATGAATCACTTGGGTCAGTTTTTTCAAAGCCTGTTTTGTATTCAGAAATAAAAACAAATTATTCCTGCAACAAGTCCTTTCTTGGGGAGAACTTAACATCAGTGGCACTCTGTCTAAATGTTGGTAAAAATTATAGAGAGACAAATGTGTGGCACCAATGGCTGAGAAATAAGACTCAGGCCCTGTTCCTCCATCTGCTTCTAAACTACTTCACAGCCAAGCAGTTCAGCTTTACACACCTTGTGTTTTTCTTCTTTATAAATTAGGATGATCTTTTTTTTTTTTTTCAGTCTCAGAAGATTTGTGTAAGGAATACCAAATAAAAGTTCAATGTGCTTCTTATCTGGGAAGGAAGGTTCTCTTTCCTTTAAAGTAATTAAAGTTGAATAAATTGAGCCATAATAAAAAGAAAAGCTATTATTTATATGGAAGGTTTCCTTGAAGTCATTTTGAAGAAAAGTGAGAGAATCAGCTTCCTCAGAGATAGAATGCTACACAGATTTCTAAGTATGAAGAAATAATAATTATAAAGAAATAGCACAATATAATTAATTTTGCATTGCTTATTGTAACAATGGTTTGTTTGAACTTATCTTCAGTTATTTGGTAGCAACCAAACAGCTCAAAACATAGGAAAGGGTTTCATTCATGATTCTGCCATTAAAATATTATATAAAAGGAGTCTGCAGAGAGTACAGTAAGGAGAGTTCCATGTTAAACTTTGGTGGTATCACCTTGGTCCCTCTCCAAATACTAAATCACTCATCAGGAGAAGCAAAAACTCATTTCTGTGTGCATGCGTGAATTCATTCCTTCAATATTGAGTCCCTTGTGTGCCAGTCACCGTGCCCACCCTGGTCATATAAATTTGGAGCAAGCATTTTTGCTCTTCTTGAAATCTCAGGACAGAAGGGCAGTTTCCAAGAAAAGAAAAAGAAAACACGTGCACACCAGGAATCTGTCCTTAATTCAGATTACATCAGCTCCAAGAACACCTATTAAATGCCTTTTGGAATAGCGACTTACAAAGACAAGTTAATTATTAAAGACAAGCCTCTAGAGTCTCTTAAAGAATTCATAACTAACGGTTGCCTCTCTGCTTGAGGCTTGATGTCTTTTAACTATTTGCCCCCACTTCACGTTATAATTGTATAATTACAAATTTATTTTTTTCTTCCCCTCATTCTACACTTTATTCTGAAATTTGCAATAAGATTATAGAAATTTCCTGTCTAATCTAAGTATTAAAAGTTACCTGCAGTGCTTTTTACAATACTTCATAAAAAGGCAGCTGTTATCTCATTGTTTGGTCTTGAATCAAACTGTTGGCCTTTTCCTTTCTGCTGGAGCCCAGTGTACACAATGAAAAATTGAGTACTGCATTGAGATTGAGACTAGCTGTTATGAGTCATGGGCTGTATATTATTTCAGTGAAAACTTAAGCAAGAGGTCAAATGGCCAATACTCTTAGAAGCTTGGTTCTCAAACTATAATGTGTCTTCCAAACATGTAAGTATCATTGTCATGCAGATTCTGATTAAGTAGGTCTCAGTGGAGCCCAGGAATCTGCTTTTCAAAAAACTCTCCAGTGATCTCAATAGTGCTGGTCCATGGAGCACTTTTTCAGTAGTGAGATTCTACAACCCTGGCATAAGTCTTAATTTGAAGAGTCTTAGTATGGTTTTAGGTCCAGATGGTGAAGAATCTGCCTGCAATGTGGAAGACCTAGGTTCAATCCCAGGATTGGGAAGATCCCCTGGAGGAGGGCATGGCAACCCACTCCAGTATTCTTGCCTGGAGAACCCCCATTGACAGAGGAGCCTGGCAGGCTACAGTCCTTGGGGTCACAAAGAATTGGAGTATAGTTTTACAGGATATTGACCATGAAGTGTTGGTATTGCTTTGGGTGCATGTGTGCATAGCTGCTCAGTAGTGTCCAACTCTTTGCCACCCCATGGAATGTAGTCCACCAGACTCCTCTGTCTATGAAATTTTCCAGTCAAGGATACTGGAGTGGGTTGCCATTTCCTACTCCCAGGGATCTTCCCAACCCAGGGATCGAACCCACGTTTTTTGAATATCCTGCATTGGCAGGCAGAGTCTTTACCACTGAGCCACCTGGGGAGCCCATACTTGGGGTGGAACTGTTAAAATTGTCCTGTCTGTACAAGACAATTGCAACTTGCTGTTGATCTGAACATTTTGCTACTTTGTGAATATTGCAGGAGGTAGTGCTCTCTTTTACAAAAGGAGGAGGGTTTACAGGTTCCTTCCTGCCTTCTACTATTAATCTGATCCTTTGGAGAAGACATTGTTAGATTTCCCAGTTCCTTTTAAAGATGCAGTTATCTAGGTTTGTAAATGTCTTTGCTAATCCCTGTAGAATTCATTTTACTCTGTGCTGATCTTTTAGAATGCTAAAATCAGTTTGCATTAGGTATTATCTCTATATATCTGCGATCAGTTCTGTGTTATCAATATATCATTAATAATTTTAATGAATAAGTTTTTAAGTAGTAGCACTTAAAAACATCAAGTAATGACATAAATGGGTCAAGATTCCTACATTTTAATTAACATATATTTATTAAATTAATTGAGAAACCATCTTTCATACTAACTAATTAAAAATAAAGTTGATCAATTAATTTTTTAAAGGAAAGTCTAAAATGAAACACTTTACCTTATTGGTACCTTTTCAATCATCCTGCAAATATGTATTTACCAGAGAAGATATGCCAGACATCAGGTTAGTCTTTGGAGAGAGAACATGTATATAATTATTTTTATTATTCTTAATCATATATTTTTAATACAATGATCAAGAAAATAGAAAGTACCTATGTTGAAGTATATAGAAAATATAACAATATAAATAATTTTTGTATATACATATATGTGACTTACGTATCAGGTAGTGTATCTCTTACAGTTTTCATATTGAAATTTTTTCCTCTTTGTTTTAATAAGAGCACTCTCTTCCTATTTCCAGTCAAATGATCTTCCGTCTCCAGTGTGGATACCTTTTATTAGTGTGTTTTCTGAAACTGACTCAGTCTGGCTCACACATTAAGGACAGTTACTGTCTCACATGACTGAAAATCCAGAAGTGGGACAGACTTCAGATCTGTTTGATACATTAGTTCAGCAATTTCATTGAAGGTCAGGTTCTTTCCTAAAGTAAGGACAGGTTTTCCATAAGTCTCCCACCATACTTCTCTTTGACTTTGTCCTAACTACTAGCAGGGCAAATGGAATGATCACGATAAACATGTTCTGGTCATTTCCAGTAAGGTAGAGTGGATGTTGAGCAATTAAAGTGGCCACTATCCTCATTCTCTGCCAAGTTTAAAATGTTAAATTCCCTAGGATTGTGTTCTAGAATCTCTTCCATTCTCACTGAATCCTCTCTCTAACTTGATCCACTCTCATGGCTCAACTACCCCCTATGTCTGAAGATAGTTCCCAAATCAATATATTCAATCCAAAATCTTTTAGAATTTCATATATATGCATTCAATTTCTTCTTAGAAAGCTCAATTTAGAACTGCTAACAAAATTCCAAATTCAAGACAATCCAAATTTGGGTTTTTTATCTTGACCTAAAATTCCCAACTCCTCTACTCCCAACATGGCAAGTCCTTTAAACTAAAACCCCAGGCATCATTTTGAACCTCTCAACAATCAGTAGCCAAATGATGTTGATTCTTCCTTCTTTTTTCTTGATCTGTTGTCCTTCTCCTTCCCATGTTTCTACTGCCTCACGTGGGGCTCTTGCTGGCCATGAGCATTGTCCTTTAACGATCTCTCCATCTCCGCTCATGCCGCTCCACCTTGCAACTTCTTCACATCTCCTAACTCAGCGTCCCAAAGTCATATCTGAATGTGGTATTTCCTGCTTATGGTCAGCAGCTCCCCTTTGTCAAGTGAAATTTCTTACCCTGATATATTGTGATTGTCTATATCCTGGCCTCATCTTGTGACTGCCTTTCCTACTACACTAGTCTTCAAAACTTGCATTTCAGTTGACTTTTCTTATGTTTTTCCCCAAGCGTAAATGGCTATTCCTGATAATGCCTGGGTTTATGCTGTTTCATTTACTCTCATGTCTGGGTTCTGTTGGCATCCTCTTTTGAAGACCTTAGTACCCTTATCCCCTTCACGTCCTTAGTAGAACTGAGGAGGAGGATGTGGTGGTGATGGTGGTGATAATTAATATAATACTGTAATTTCAGGCTTACTCTGTGATAAGCACTGTTCTAGGTGCCTTATGCCTATTAAGTCACACAATAGTTACCTATGAAGTAGGCACTATTATATTTCTATCTTGTTGTTGAGGAAACTGAGTCTCAGAGATGCAGCAACCTGCATATGGACTCAGAGGGAATGAGCAATGATGCTGGAATTTTTTTTTTACTATACTTAGATATATACAGTATATTTAAAACTATTTTATATTATAGTTGACTGACAATGTTGTGTTAGTTTCTGCACACTGGGATTTAATCTTAGTCTGGTTCTTGGATCTGTGTTTTGGCATCTTACCTAATGGTGTGTCAATCATTTGATCAGTCTTTCCTTGGGCATTATTGTATGTTAGATATTTTTATTCATGTACTGCAAATATTTCACTGCATTGTCTTTTCTGTCTTATTTCTCTACCTATACCAGCAGTTCCTTGAAGGCTGGAGTAATTCTTACTCATGTACGGTGCTAAACTCAGTAGGCACAGAGTGTTGGTGAGGTGAGAAAGGACTGGAAAGAATGTTTGGTGTAGTATTTATGGATAAAGAAGTGAGTCATATATTTCTCTTAAACCCTTTAAAACTGTTACTCAGCTTTGTATTTGTAGTGCTGAGGTTTTGATTGAATGGTCTGGTATCAAGGAAAGAGTGTTTCCTGAATTTTGCAGAATTTGAAACTTAAGAACAGATGTTTATTCTGGACACATAACCCAGGTTCCCATTGTATATATTTCTTTATCAAATACCCATTGTATATATTTCTTTATCAAACATAGATTAATCTACAAAAAACATATGCAGATGTTCACCATGGCCCTAGTCATCATATTAAAAAAAAACAAAAAACTGGAACCAGACCAAATATCTACCAACATGAATGGATAAGCCTAGTGTAGTATATTCACATAATGGGATGTTGCTCAGTTGCTCTGTTGTGTCTGGCTCTTTGACACCCCATAGACTGCAGCAAGCCAGGCTTTCCTGTCCTTCACTGTCTCTTGGAGTTTGCTCAAATTCATGTCCACTTAGTCAGTGATGCAATCGAACCATTTCATCCTCTGCTTTCCCCTTCTCCTTTTGTCTTCAGTCTTTCCCAGCATCAGGGTCTTTTCCAATGAGTTGGCTCTTTGCATCAAGTGGTCAACATATTGGAGCTTCAGCTTTAGCATCAGTTCTTCCAATGAATATTCAAAGTTGATTTTCTTTAGAATTGACTGAGAGTCCAAGGGACTCTCAAGAGTCTTCTCCAGCACCACAATTTGAAAGCATCTATTCTTTAGTGCTCAGCCTTCTTTATGGCCCAGCTCTCACATCCTTGTATGGTTACTGGAAAAGCCATAGCTTTGATTATACGGAGCTTTGTCAGAAAAGTGATGACTTTGCTTTTAATATGCTGTCTATGTTTGTCATAGCTTTCCTTCCAAGGAGCAAGTGTTTTTGTTTTGTTTTGTTTTTAATTTCATGGCTGCAGCCAGCATCAGCAGTGGTTTTGTATCCCAAGTAAATCAAATCTGATAGTGCTTCCACTTTTCCTCATGGAGTTTGGGGTTGGATGCCATGATCTTAGTTTTTTGAATGTTGAGTTTTAAGCCAGCTTTTTCACTCTCCTCTTTCATCCTCCTCAAGAGCCTCTTTAGTTCCTCTTCACTTTCTGCAAGTAGAGTGATATCATCTGAATGTCTAAGGTTGTTGATATTTCTCTCTGCAATCTTGATTCCAGCTTGGGATCATCCAGCCTGGCATTTCACATGATAATGGAATACTGCTCACTAATAAAATAAGAAAGAATGAACAATGGATACCATGCAATGACATGGGTGAATATTATCATAAGTACATTATTTTGAACAAAACAAACCAGACACAAGAGTACCTACTCTATAATTCCAGTTATGTGGCACTGTAGAACAAGCAAACTTGATCTTCTATAAATCTAATCACTGGTGGCTTGAGTGAGTGAATTGGAGTTATTAGGAAAGGGACAGGAAGAAACTTTGAGGAGATGCTTTATAATTTGATTTCAGTATTTGCATGGGTTTAGACAATTATTGAAACCTGTTGACCTGAATACTCAAAGTCTGTGCGCTTTCTTTCATGTTAACAATATCTTAGTTTTTAAAAATGGTAGCCATAACTAGCAAGCGAAGGTGGGGGTTGAGAGAAATTTCTTTTAAGATGAGAAATATAGCAACAGGTTCATATGCTAGTAAAAATGATCAAGTTGAAGGAAATATATTGATGAGTAAATAAGAAGGGGAATTAGTGAAGTCATGTACTGGAGTAGGAAAGAGGATGAGATCAATTGCACAAGTGACCTTTCTACTACTGAAAGGTCATCGATATGGCAGGGTCAAGGTAGGGGATGTGGTTGAAATGATGAGCGAATGGTTGGTTGTGACATTTCAAGTCTACACAAGCCATTTTTGATTTTCCCCTCACCCAAGGAGAAGCCAGGACAATAGATGACAGTGAGGTGGAGGAGGAGGAGTGAGCGATCTGAGGAAGGGCAGAACAGTGACTGTCGAAATGCATTAGAAGCATAAAGCATGTTAGAACGATTTTGCTGGGCCTGCCCCAGGGTTTCTCATTCAGTAACACTGGGAAAGACCCTGACGGTGTGCCAAGAAACTTGTAGATGATGCTGATCTGGACAAGTTCCTAAGAACCACTGGTGTAGAGCTTGCATTTTTATTACCGAGATAGTCATGCTTTGAACAATAAAATGGTTCACTTGAGATACTAGCATTGTTATAGGCAAGTAGCCCAGGCTGCTGTCTACAGTCTGGCATATTCCTATATGTCCTGACTTGAGTAAGGGGGAGCATTTGACTGCAGTGTGTGCTGGAGGTGAAGTAGGGGGCAGGCACTAGGAGGGAAAGTTGGGAGAAGGATGTTGGGGTTACTCAAGTAAATCTTGCTAAGATCACCTTGGGTTATTGTGCTCTGATGAATAGATGTGAACAAGAAAATGTTTTTCTCTGTTCAGTATGCACGAGCTGGGCTTTGGATTATAGGAGGGCTTTGTTTTGTTTCCTACTATAAAGAAGGCTTGCTCTTAGTATTTTAATGGAGGTATGATCACATTTTGTAAAAGGTTGGTACTTATTTTGCTTGCAAGCACACGTTTTCCTTTAGACCTAGTATGTATATTTCATTCACAGGTGGCTCAGATGGTAAAGCGTCTACCTACAATGTGGGAGACCTGGGTTCAATCCCTGGGTCGGAAAGATCCCCTGGAGAAGGAAATGGCAACCAACTCCAGTATTCTTGCCTGGAAAATCCCATGGATGGAGGAGCCTGGTTGGCTACTGTCCATGGGGTTGCAAAGAGTTGGACATGACTGAGTGACTTCACTACCTATCACTATCTATCTATCTATCTATCTATATAAGATCTTGGAAATGTGATTGCAAAAAATCCATGAAATTAATATTTAAAGGCCTTTGAATTAAATATAATCTGTTGGAAAGCAGTGGTGAAGTGGGATTTGAATTATAAATACAATATACCCATTCATATACCTGTGGATTTCCAGGAAAAACTAGAAGGAAACATGCTAAATATTTGTTGTGACTTTTCTCTGAGTTGTATGACCGTATGTAATTTTAATCTTTTTTTTTGATGCTTATAAAATTAGTGTAAGTTATTTTTATAAATCAAAAAAGCAAATTCTGTAATAGTTAATATAACATAATAACTAACAGTGTACAAAGTGAAATGTTTTTAATGAACTGACCTTGAGTCCTGGGTGCTTGGGATATATCCATGATCAAGAAAAATAGCCCTGTTCTTTTGGAATTTACATTCTGGGACATCAGTGATGAAACTCACGGCATCTTAGTGAACCTAGTGATCCTATTGGATATTTCAGTACAGGATAACTGCAAATTTATATTTTGGTTTGAAGTACTGTTATTTAGCTTTATATTTGCTTTTTTTAGATTATAAATTTCTTGATTATGGACTGTGACCATTGTAGAAATTGTCATTTATAATAATAAATGCTACATTTTTGCCTAGAATAAATGAATAAATTTGTGTACTCAATATAAAAACAGAGTATATAGTAAATATTTTATGTTGGAGTTTATTCATGCTGCTGCTGCTGCTAAGTCGCTTCAGTCATGTCCGACTCTGTGCAACCCCATAGACGGCAGCCCACCAGGCTCCTCTGTCTCTGGGATTCTCCAGGCAAGAATACTGGAGTGGGTTGCCCTTCCTTCTCCAATGGAGTTTATTCACAGATATGAGCAAAAGTTCCCCAGAGTCTAATATTGAATGATACTGCATACATTCAGGTCTTTGATTTAAACATCTTAACAGCTTCCAGCATATGGTGTATTGGTCTAAATCATGAATAAATAAAAGTTTTTATAAGAATTCTTTCTTCCTTAACATTGAGTTTAAAAGTACATTTTCTTTGACAACAGAAAGGTGGACGAACATGCTGCATGCTTCAAGGAGCCTTAAAAACCTAGGCTAAGTGAAAGAAGCCAGGTGCAAAAGGTTAGCATATTATTCCATTTAGATGTAGTATTTAGAATAGGAAATCTGTAGAGACATAAAGTAGGTTCATGGCTATCTAGGGCTGGAAGCAGGAGCAGAGGAGATCCTTGCTTTGAGTATGGGGTTTCTTTTGGGGGTGATGTTCTAAAATTGTGGGCATGTTTATACAACTCTAAATACACTCAAACTATTGAACTGTGTGTTTTAAATGGGCAAACTTTATGGTATATAAGTTACACTTCAATAAAACTGTTACAAAAATTGTTTTTTAAACATTTCTCCTCATCTCAAGAGCCTTCCGTCTGCTGTGTGGTGCGTCCTCATCTTCCCTGGGTGATTGACGCATGACCGCATGCACCCACTGAAGGGCCCCTCCCCGCTGACCAGTCCACTTCTCCTCTATGGCAGGTGTAAACTTGCCTGAGCATTTGTACTTTGAAGTGAAAGGGTGCTTGGCCTCAGGGAGTTTCCTAAATGGAATTACTTTTGGGAAACATTTTAATTAGCTGATAGGCACAGAAAATCCAGATGGTATCTATTTCACATAATTAAACACTTGAAAACTTGTTCCTAATTCTCCTCCGTCTCCCACATCTCTTCTTTTCCTGTACTTGACTTTTTGGGGGTCCAGTAGAAAAAGCACTCAATACCTACTTTCTATTCCTAGGTATAATTTCTCATCCTATAAGAAAAGTTTGATTAGATGTCCAGAGTTTTGAAAGGATAACCCAGGAACCAACAGAATCAGAATTATCTGAGTAACTTATTAAATATGCAGAGCCCAAGTCCAATTTGCAGAGATTTGTGGGGTTTACCAAATAGTGTTTTCTGAGTCAAAATTTTTTTGTCAACTGGAGGTACGAATTTTACCAAGTATTCCTTCCCTGTTGGCTCAGATAGTAAAGAATCTGCCTGCAATGCTAGGAAACCCGGATTGGATCCCTGGGTCAGGAAGATCCCCTGGAGGAGGGCATGGCAACCCACTCCAGTGTTCTTGCCTAGAGAATTCCATGGACAGAGGAGCTTGGCAGGCAATAATCCATGGAATCACAAAGAGTCTGCTATGACTGAGTGACTAACACTTTCGCTTTCTTACATTCCTTCTGTCTTCCCATGATTTTTATCTGGGCTAAAATGTGAACATTGCTTTACTAAAGATCTGGTCTGTCTGTGATGCTCAACTATTGTTCAGGTATTTCCTGTTTCACTTGGTTTGATCCTTCTGGGTATTAGGAAACTTTTTTCCTTCGGTCTTTGCTTCATGAAGACTTAGGCCAAAATGCTTATCTGAGAGATTTGTTTACTTTTGAAGACTGCTTCATTGTTTAGTTTAAACATAGTTTTTTCCCCCTCCAAAGAATTAGATCTTTAAGTTTCTTTTCTTCCCCCAACTGTTTTAGAATGAATAATATATTTGCATTATTAAATCTGGAATATAAGCAGCATGGAATTTTAATTTTAAAATTTCATTTGGTTTATAAAACTATCAGCATTAATACAGACTAACATTTACCATGTAACTTCTAGAAGTTAAGTCTATTTTGACAATATCTTAAGATAATTGTGTTTGCTGCAGAGAGTTGGAGATAGATATCTTTATATTTGTGTGAATAAGATCAATAAAAAAAGGTATTAGTTTGTTTCCATATATATAGATAGATAGATAGATACATACATATATATATATATGCATACATACATACATATATATATAGTTAAAGAACATTTTCTTTTTTAACATCCCATGGCTTGGAGTCTTTTTAAGAAGAAAAACTGTGGGTGGATACCAGAATAGAATAAGAAAAGTCTGAAAATCAAGTTGGCTTGTAAGATTCAGTCATACTGTTAGTACTATTAATCATAAGTTTTAATTGAAGCTTAATATTTAAAACTGATAAGCAACTCTTCTTCACTGTTCTTTTTATTAAAGTGTAATTGAGTATTAACCTTTTTATTGCATGTGTTGGTATCACAGTCAGGGAATTCCTATTCAGAGATACTGTGTCTAGTGGTAAAGCTTCTCCCAGTTTGCACAACTGGAGCATCAGCCTATAAGACACCATATTTTGTATTTTTTTCCCCAAAATTTTCCTTTTCAGTCTCTGAGTAGGCACCTTTCTTAAAGAGGCCCTTTCCTGTTTCATGGGCTTCCTTTGCGGCTCAGCTGGTAAAGAATTTGCCTGCAATGCAGGAGATCTGGGTTCAATCCCTGGGTTGGGAAGATCGCCTGGAGAAGGGAAAGGCTACCCACTCCAGTATTCTGGCCTGGAGAATTCCATGGACGGTAGAGTCCGTGGGGTCACAAAGAGTCAGACACAACTGAGCGACTTTCACTTTCCTGTTTCATTGATTTCCTTTCTTTTTTCTTCATTTTGGCAACTCAATTCTACTTCTTCCTATACTGTCTCTCAATTATACCTTTCACAATCCACTCCCATTTTAGTATCTGAAACCGTTTTAAATGTGCTACTTAAAATTCACAAGTGCTTTAGATAGCATGTGCTCAGTGTGCCAGTTACACTCATATTTTCGATGCCATCCTGTGTTATCATTTCTCCTTCAGTGAACACAATGCTGGACATAGTTCCGAATGCTGGACATAGTTCCGAATGCTGGAGATACACGGTGAATCAGAAACCCACAGGCTCTGTCCCAGTAGCTTATGTAGCTAATTATAAATCAGGACTGCAGATGCACAGATTTACCCACAGGGATTACAGGAACCCTAGGTGGGGACACTGGTAGAGCTGTACTCACAGGTGACTTAGCAACATCTTTCCCATCTGCTGTCTTCATCCCTCTCCCCTAGAGGGCTTGCATCCTCTGTTGGTGTCCCTAAAAGCCCCATAAGTAAGTCTGTCATAGAATGGAGCACAATGCTAACTCTTCCCCCCTGCCCCACCCCCCACCAGGGATAATTCTATCCATGTGCCTGGAATATAACTCCAGGATTCCTTGCCTGTTTGCGTGGCTCCACCCACATCCGATGAGAAGGACTAGAAATAGTTCCCTTTGCTGCTCCATCGTGCAGACTTGGTGTGACCTGGAGCCTTCCTAAAATTGGAGGTGTCATAATCTGCAGTGAACACTGGGTTCCTGAACAGGTGTAGCCATGGGAGAGACAGATTTTAGCTTCTAAAATGTTAGAACTGAGGGAAACTTGGATGAAATATAATAGAATCCAGTCATAGTACAAATGATGAAACTGAGACTCAAACATTGAATGAATTCCCTGAATTTACATAGTAAGAGTCACAGCCAGTATGATTACTTATGGCTTCTAATTCTTCATTTATTCTGCTTCTTTCTACTATACTGCTTTGAAATTAGTTGTTTATTATTTTTGACTCTTGTGGGTTCTATTACCAGACTGAACTGTATCAGTGATATAGTTAAGTAAATTTCATCTTTACAGATGCAAAAATAGAGATACATATGTAAATGTATATTGGTGTATAGTTTCAAAATAAATTTTTACTTGATTTCAAAGATAAGGGAAAAGTACCATTAGGGTCATCTTATAGTAAATTCATTGTATAACCGTCTAGTAATTTCTCACAAGCTGAACTTAGAATTAGAAATCGGAACATCTCAATTCTGTGGGTGTACGATCATTGGACTTTGCTTTCATGTTTTCATTTGCACCATAGTAATATTGAATCTATATCAGAGGAAAAGAAGTACTTTCAATGAATTAAAGATTCCTGTCTTTCCTTTATGTCTGTTATTTAAGCCTTTTTCTTAATTATCTCTGATAATAAACAGCCTAGACTTCTTTTAAGAAAATAATGTAATGAACCACTGCCTACCTGTAACTCAGTTATCAATTCATTGCCACTCTTGGTTCACTTGTCTCACCCATCACACATGATGTTTATTTATTTGGTAACATGTTGCTGGAATTCTTTAAAGCAAACCCCAAACATCCTTTTATTTCATCCATTAATACTTTTGTATGTATCTCTAATAGAGGAAGACTATAATATATATTAGGTTCTGTTATTCCATATAAAAATAATCCTTTGATACTATCTAATACCCATCCTGAGAAACGCTGGGCTGGAAAAAGCACAAGCTGAAATCAAGATTGCCGGGAGAAATATCAATAACCTCAGATATGCAGATGATACCACCCTTATGGCAGAAAGTGAAGAGGAACTAAAAAGCCTCTTGATGAAAGTGAAAGAGGAGAGTTAAAAAGTTGGCTTAAAGCTCAACATTCAGAAAACTAAGATCATGGCACCTGGTCCCATCACTTCATGGGAAATAGATGGGGAAGCAGTGGAAACAGTGTCAGACTTTATTTTTCTGGGCTCCAGAGTCACTGCAGATGGTGATTGCAGCCATGAAATTAAAAGACGCTTACTCCTTGGAAGGAAAGTTATGACCAATCTAGATAGTATATTGAGAAGCAGAGACATTACTTTGCCAACAAAGGTCCTAGTCCGTTTGCTGCTGCTGCTAAGTCACTTCAGTCGTGTCCGACTCTGTGTGACCCCATAAACGGCAGCCCACCAGGCTCCCCCATCCCTGGGATTCTCCAGGCAAGAACACGGGAGTGGGTTGCCATTTCCTTCTCCAATGCATGAAAGTGAAAAGTGAAAGTGAAGTCACTCAGTCATGTCTGACTCTTAGCGACCCCATGGACTGTAGCCCACCAGGCTCCTCCATCCATGGGATTCTCCAGGCAAGAGTATTGGAGTGGGGTGCCATTGCCTGCTCTGCCTAGTCCATCTAGGCTATGGTTTTTCCAGTGGTCATGTATGGATGTTAGAGTTGGACTGTGAAGAAAGCTGAGTGCTGAAGAATTGATGCTTTTGAACTGTGGTGTTGGAGAAGACTCTTGAGAGTCTCTTGGACTGCAAGGAGATCCAACCATTCCATCCTGAAGGAGATCAGTCCTGGGTGTTCATTGGAAGGACTGATGCTGAAGCTGAAACTTCAATACTTGGGCCACCTCATGTGAAGAGTTGACTCATTGGAAAAGGCCCTGATGCTGGGAGGGACTGGGGCAGGAGGAGAAGGGAACGACAGAGGATGAGATGGTTGGATGGCATCACCAACTCGATGGACGAGAGTTTGGGTAAACTCCTGGAGTTGGTGATGGACAGGGAGGCCTGGCATGCTGTGATTCATGGGGTTGCAAAGAGTCGGACACAACTGAGTGACTGAACTGAATTGAACTGAATACCCATCCACTCAAATATGCTCAGTTGAAAGAGCAAAGGTTTGAATAGTGAAGCCTCTAGGCTGGCTGCTTGATAAAACTTCATTTCATTGTGTCCTTTGCTTTGTAAGCCTGGCCATCACACACGTCACCTGCAGTGGTTTCTGGTTGTTTTCCGTTCTCCCCACTGACTTGGCAATTTCCTTTTTGCTCTCTGTTTCCTGAATTTGCCCATCTAAGATCTCTGAATGCCTCATACATTTTCAATACCTCTCTACTTACCTCCATTGTTGGTGATAAATTTTAGCAGTACTTCATCATTGCTTATTTAGGGTGTTAGTTTAATAATGAGGAAAGACATCTCTAGAAGCATGCAGGTGGATGAGGAGGTAAAGTACAGGGTCTTTGAATTAGCAAAGTGAATTTGGGCAAGTTTATTGAGTACTTTGAGTCTCTATCTGTAAAATGTAGCCAGTCCTGGACATTATTTTGTCCCACTATCTGTATCTTTCATAAGCATGTCCTAGCCTTTTTTGGCCAAAACCCCAGCATAAATAATTACACATTCTCTCCTTGTCCTCTAAATTCCCAGTCATTGGGATAGACAAGACTGCAGAGTGTGCAGTTGACCTGGGTCCATGGTTAGATTTCCAGAACAGTTGCTAGGAACTCAAAGCAGAGATGAACAGAAAAGCATATTAAACTTGAAGAAATGTTACTTCACTAAAAATAGAAGCATAGCAGGATATATTCAATAGTTTGTATTATTTTCAAATTGCTATGACATTGGTATAAAAATAAAGAAGAAAGAGAAAAGATTTTCTTTTGTATCAATGGAAACATTTCTCTTTTGTATCAGTTTGGGCTTCCCTGGTAGCTCAGACGGTAAAGCATCTGCCCGCGGTGTGGGAGACCTGGGTTCGATCCCTGGGTCAGGAAGATCCCCTGGAGAAGGAAATGGCAACCCACTCCAGTACTCTTGCCTGCAAAAGTCCATGACTGGAGGTGCCTGGTAGGCTACAGTCCATGGGATTGCAAAGAGTCGGACAGGACTGAGCGACTTCACTTGTTCACTGGCGTCAGTTTGCCTGTTGTATCAAAGCTCTGTCGCATTCTCTTTCTCACCACGAAGAGAATCATCTGTGAAGGAGCATGAACATGGAGACAGGAAATGGGCGAGAAGTGGAAAGGGACATAATGTTGTTCGCAGGCCTACACATTAGATCGGTATATATTTGGTGAAGATTATATGGGTATTCCATGGTGTTTATCTGGAAATGTTAGCTATTTCCATTATTTTCAGAATTAACGTTTTGTGATAGATATTATAGGCAGAAAGTGCTTTGCTTACTGGAATTCCTGATTTTTTCCCCCTACTTTTCCCCCAAGAAAAATGACATTTTAGGATGATTGCAAGGCTGGGCCTTGGAGACAAAAAGACCTTGTTTCAAATACCAACTCTGTCACTAACATTTCTCTCAGGGAGAAGAAAATTCATAACTTCACCAAATACCATTTATTCATCTACAAAATAGAAAAATACTTTTTATAAACTGTTATAAGGATTAAGCAAAATAATGGACCTTATAGAGGTTATCACTGACACATACATAATAAGCCCTAGAAGGATGTAGCTATTTCCTTGATATTCAAAATTTAATTGTGTGATTTGTTCACTAATTTGTCTCAGTTCACCATTTTTTTCTGTTATATATGTGTTATATTGTTGGCTTTCCCCCCCTGGGATCAGTTTCTTATCTTGGGTAAAATTATAAGTATTTTGTCTTTATTTCTCTTAAAGAAATGAAACATCTTAGATATTGTTAGAGAGCAGTTGTGGTTAATTTGATTCAGCTTCTAAGAATACTTGGAAATCTGATGGAGATTTTGAGATGGCTGTGACTGGATATGAAGGAAAGACTGGGAATACCTTTGGCTCAGATCTTGGATTCTGACAAGAAACAATTCCCTGACCTGAGGAAAGTTGCTGTCTGGACATCGTGTCTTCTGTTTGAAGGAGGGATTTGAAATTGGTGATGGTGCAGACACTTGGGGTTTCAGTATCCTATGACTATCATTGGGCAGGTAGAGCTTTGCCATTTGAGCCTCAGAGACAGCAAGACAGGAGCAAGGCTTACGGGTGGGAGCTGGGAGTTCAGGAACAACAGGAGATGACAGAAGGCATTACTTTTCAGAATGAAGGGAGCAATATGGGCAGTGGGAGGGAATAAGAGAATTAAAGAACAGAGAAGAAGAACTGTGCCAGGACTTCAGTCTGACTTATTTTTTTGAGCAATGCCAGGATTTCATAGCAACATCCACTATTGCTTCTGGTAAATACATTTTTAAGGGACTAACTCTCAGTAAGTGTGTACTATCAACCCCAATTCTCAGGAAACTCTAAATCTTTGCAGCTTACTGGAGATAAAGACGGTATGTTTTGGTGTCGGTGATAGTTTGCAAGCAGAAGTACAATGTGATGGGTTTTGCTCTCAGGTTTAATAGATTCGGATGTGTGATCTGTGTTTGTAGTCAGTCGGGGCCATGAAATTTCACTCAAAAGTCAGGCACCAGAATGTAAGGCATGATTTTGGCTAGCAGCCTTGGTATTAGTCACACTGAGAAATACGATGAAATTGCCTTAAAAACGTGTGCATGAGTTGCCTCGTGCCAGTCTTTCTCTAAAATTTCCAAAGATCCTCATCATGCCAACTTGAGATTGGACATAGGCTGGTAGAAAGGTCACAATTTAGCTTTAAAGTACTCCTTGCTGCACTTCGGCAACCAGTGTCCTGTTACATGGGTTTACTAATATCACTTTGAGCAAGCTTTAAAGGAAAATTTCAGTGTTAGATGATTAACCAGGAAGATTGGATGGTTCTTCAGGGAGAGTAGCTCAGTAAGGTCATTAGCTTCTAAAATCTGGTGCTTAGCTTGAAAGTCCAGAAGCATCAGGTGTCAGCACTTTCATTGACCAACTCATTCAAGGAAACTGATCATAAGAAACCAAATCTTTAAGATGTTGATATATAAAGCAACATGATAATTTATAATGAGACATATGAATGGAACCAAAACTATGTCAACTGTTTTTCAATCCAAAGGAAATCTTACCTGGAAAGGCCATTGTTACCACAGTTTGCAAAAACTTTGGTGGAAATATTTGAATGACTTTGGCCAGTATCGTCAAGTTGTATTACCATCTGTAGTTCAGGGAAAGAACTACCAAACATACTGAAGAGCCAAGTGGCTTAACTGGGAAGCTCCCTCTGATCACCTTTCTCTCCCTTATTTCTGTGTCCATCACCTTCTTATATTCCCTCTGTTTCATTTTCATTGTGTTTCCAGTTTCTAACAAAGGGCTAATCATATATGTGCTAAATAAATGCTAGATTGAATGGTATATGTTCACATCTGTTGACTTAAATTTTGTTGAAATTGAGTAATAATCAGGTGGATTATAACCAGTACCTATAGGAGGTTATAGTTTTAAATATGAAGTTCTTTGTTAGTTGGAACAAAACAGTTTCTGCCTATTTTTTGAGTGTTGATGAGTCTAAAGGCTATTGCATTTGTTCCTTCAAATCTACTACCTCTCTCCCTCTTCAGTATGAAAACTATATTGTAGAGCAAGTTTGAAGCTCTATTTTCTTTTTTTCTTCCATTTGGGTCCTTTTTAGAATGTTTTATTCTTTCATTCTGAGAACCTTGTTACCAAATTCATAACAAACATCTAGGTATCCCATTATTTCTCTTAACTTCTGGCCTCACAACTGAAGGCAAAATATTAAGACAACAACAATAAACCATGACGATGTCAAGTCTTAGTTTTTGTTGTTTAATGAAAAATTTCCTTTTAATTCTTGTCCTGCCTGCACATTGGTCATTGATGATACATTTTGAGGTTATCTTGGCTACTATGGAACTAGATTTTTAAAAAGGTAATTGCATGCCATGAGACCAAAGCAGATGTGGAGGCAAGATGGACAGATGTGTAGGTGGCATACAGCCAGTGTTTGAGATGGGCTCTCTGCTTGTGCTTAGTCGCTCAGTTGTGTCTGACTCTTTGCGCCCCCGTGGACTGTGACCCGCCAGGCTCCTCTGTCCATGGAATTCTCCAGGCAAGATACTAGAGTGGGTTGCCTTGCCCTCCTCCAGGAGATCTTCCCAACCCAGGGATTGAACCCAGGTCTCCTGCTTTGCAGGCAGATTCTTTATCATCTGAGCCACAAGGAAAGCCAAAGAATACTGGAGTGGGTAGACTATCCCTTCTCCAGTGGATCTTCCTGACCCAGGAATTGAACCGGATCTCCTGTATTGCAGGCAAATTCTTTACCAGCTAAGCTACCAGGGATGCTCTACCTAGTTAAAATGTATCTGTGTGTAATTGGGAGTGATCACTTACTAACATTTTCTTTCTTTGAGAAAAAAGATCATTCTAAGCTTTGTAACTATTAATAGGTTTTGTTTGTAGAGCTGAGAAACATTTCAAAATTAAATATTTTAGTCACCTTTTTAAAAATAGCCTTTCAGATGTATTTGTTTGGGCTAGGAAAAATAAATAAAATAAAGATAACTTCTCTCTTGAATAGGGAAAATTTGAATTCTGTCAATTCTGAAATCAAAGTAAAACATCTGGAGAGGTGATGTGATCAACAAATCAAAATTTACAGACACAGCTAATACCAGTAAACAAGAAATGCATTTCTTGTCTTTAGTTGGTGACCATCGATACAGGGTGATTATTATTTTCAACTTGTCTTTCTAGAAGATGGCGAGATGGTAATACTTGTCACGGTTTATCTCATGTATGTTTTTCCAATAAGGATTATGATTGATAGACTTGGTTATCAGTGGGCCCATTTGCCTGTATATATATAAAAAAAAAGTTGAAGTTTGTATTCAAGGATTTATTTCTATTCTGCATTAGTATATGTGTTTCAGTATTTTTGAATGAGTCAATGCTACTATCAAGTTTTATGAATTTTGAGTTGATCTTCTAATTGGATTTGAATGGTAGCTCCTGAGTGGCATGCATTATTTCGGTAGATAAGACAATGAAGGTTTGGGGTTAACAAAATAATATTTAAATTATATATGTACATATGTATATATATATGTGTATGTGTTTATCTATATGTGATTTCTCATCTAGATATAAAATCTTTGTAGAAAAGAATTTAAATGAAGAAAAACATAAAGAAAAAATTTCCATATTTTCCCTTTTAGAAATATAACTAGCAATCACAGAGTAGTGTATATGTGCTAAAAATGTATATACACATGTGTTTCTTTTGAAATGAACAGGGAATATTTTAAAACATACAATTACATGTGGAATAATTAGATTTTAGATTCATTTTAGAAAATTCCCTAAAAGCCTACAGAGCCTCTCATTAAGTCATATTCTTTCTTAACCTCGAGAAAAACTCAGGGCTAAGTCCTTTCAAAGCCTGTAATTGCTGGAGGCCAAAGTATGAACTCAGATTCTGAAATCCTCCAGACTTAATGTTTTATTTGCACATCCTTGAAAGTTTTCATATAAAGCTTGGAAATAAGTGTTTCACTTGATTTTACCTGTTGTTCCTGTCTTTGTGACCCTCCTACTTTTCAGAGAGAAGCAAAGTTATCTTGAGTCCTCTCTCTCTTTCTTTTTTTTTGTTTCGGTCCCACTGTGTGGCTTGCAGGAACTTCGTAACTTTGTTCCCCAGTTCTGGCCCCCAGCATGAGAGTGCCAAGTCCTAACCACTGGACCATCAGGAGTTTCCAAGTCCTCTCTTTCTCATTGGCTGCCTTTTCTTTGGGGTGACATTAGCAATCTAAAGAAGTTTCGTCCTTCCTCTGTCACTAGAATGCCTGAAAGATCTCTAACTCTGCTTGTGCATGAGGTCTGGGGGAGCGCTGTCTTCATTAAGTCCGCACCTTGTCCTCCTCTCTGGGTTTGTGTTCAACCCCCTTTCCGGAATTCCCCAGACTTTTGGAAACACTCCTGAAGGACAGTGAATTGATAGTCATCACAGACTGTAGCAAGCTTGAAATTCCATTGGAAATTTTGAAAATTTTTTTCTTTTACTTTGAAAGTTATGTAAACTTGGGCTTCGATTTGTAAAAAAATTTATTGGAGTATAGTTGATTTACAATGACGTGTTAGTTTCTGCTGTGCAGCAAAATGAATCAGTTATATACATATGCACTCTTCTTAAGAGTATTTTCCCATATAGGTCATTACAGCATATTGAGAATTCCCTATGCTCTAGTAGCCTTCTATTCTTCTTTTTTAAGTTCACACTTCTCAATTCTTAAAAAATTTGATTGATTTACAAATTGTGCTCATTTCAGGTATACAACAAAGTGATTCAGTTACATATAATACATATTTTCATCCTTTTCCGATTCTTTTCTCGTACGGATTATCACTAAATATTGGAAGTTCCTTGTGCTATACAGTAGGTCCTTGTTGGTTATCTGTTGGCCTTTTATTCTATCGTAAGACAGCACTGATTCTGATAGAAAGGTAATGGGGTCAAGTCATCACCCTCCACTCCTTCCTAGGTTGTTAAATAGGTACTCCCGTAAGAGGCTCACGGTTTTCCATAGGTTTTTATACTCCAGCCTCCTCAGCTCTAGCATGTGTCCGTGAGGCTAAGAAGCCACTGAAATCGTTCCTTCAGTGAAGGATGTCACACAGTGTTCCTACATAAACATGATGGGAAGGTGGTGCCTTTCTTAAAGGGGTCTTCACTCTCACCTTATTATTTTAGTTATGGGATCACATTAGAACATACCATTATTGCTTCAATGTTTTCTGAGTCATGTTAGTAAATGGAAAACCCTGAAGCTGTTATATTTATGTATTTGATATAGAATTAGTATGTGGACAAAGTACGCTTAGGTCTCTGAAAACTTTGAAGCATTGGAAAGAAGATTTGTATCCTGTTATTTTTTTTTTAATTAAAAAGGCTTTATTTTGAAGTATAGTTGATTTACAATGTGTTAATTTCTGCTGAACAGGAAAGTGGTTCAGTTACATGTATATTCTGCTTCATATTCTTTGCTACTATGGTTACTGAACGCAGTTCTGTGAGCTGCGTAGAACCTGTTGTTTATTGTATACATAGTAGTTTTATATCCTGTTTTTTAAAATGAATAAATGTAGGCCTTTAATGTAGTTATTTGTAAAAATGTAGAAAATAGGAACATAAAAAGAAAATCAGTCATTTAGATAAAAATCATTTACTTTCAGGCATTTCCCTTCCAGAATTTTTTTCCATTCAAATATGAGTGTGAATGTTTGTGGATGTGTGTAGACATGTCTGTGAGTATTTATAAACTTGGACTCATATATTACATTCAGGTTTTTAAATTTGATTTTTAAATATCCTGCTTTTTAAATTTGATATTGTGAGCATTTTTTGGTATTGTTAAACATCAAGTTGTGCTGAAACTATTCTCAATTGTGCACTCTATTACTTGTACATTAAAAAAAAAACAAAAACAAACCAAAAAAATTCCTGTTAATTAAGTCAAGTACTTATCACCAAAATAGTCACCTCAACACACTAGAATTCTCCCACATTCTCCTACCAAATACCATAAATTATTTAGCACCACAGAAGTTTATTTTTTTGTATATTTATGAAAAATTTTAGTTTTAAATCTAGGCTGGAGGTCAGATTGTTACTGAAAAATTAATGTGGTGGTATAAATTATCGGTGGACACTCCTCCTTGTCTTGAGTTAGCCTTAGATAACAGCCTAAGGGCATCAATGCCAGTGCTCTATCTTGAGATCAGCACTGCTCCGTAATTGTAAAGGCGATTGCAGTGGTGCTTAGCCATGTGTGTCTGCTTGAAGACAGTTCAATTAGTCTCTGCCTTGGATCCCTAAAGACCTCTCTCTCCAAGTCTGTTATTTGACATCTGTCAGAAGCATGACTTGAAATGCTAAATTAGAAGCCACTTGATCTGATAAGATCTTGTTTCCTTTTCCAAAAGTTTTTCAATAAAGTTTCTCTGAAATTAATCCTGAGAATGCAAGGGCTTTCTATGATAATGAGTCCTTATCAAATATTAATAATATTGTTAATCTGCTCTTGGCTCCTACTTGGAACTTTCTCTCAAAACCTCTATTAGCAGTACAGGATCCAGTATCCAGCGGTGGCACCATTAAATGAAAGCAATAATGCCAGGTATCTGTATGTCATATTTCCATCTCAGCTGACTTAATCTGGGGTTCATGAGTACTTTCTGGCACAAGCATATTTCAGAAATAGTGTTGGTTTGGTTCCAGACCACCACAATAAAGTAAATATTGCAATAAAGTGAGTCACGTGAATTTTGCTTCCCATTGCATGGAAAGTTATGTTTTCACTATAGTATAGCCTGTTAAGGGTGCAATAACACGTCTTAAACAACATCGTACTTTAATTAAAAAATAATCCTACCTCAGTTAAAATGGTGCTGCTAGTCCTGCTTGATGCAAGGTTGCTATGAACTTTCAGTTTGTAAGATGTGCAATAAAGTGAAACACAATAAAATGCGGTATGCCCATACAGTATTTCAGAAATATATCCTGCTGTCAGTCCATGGGTAAAGAATGTATGTTATTACATAAAAGGTATGGGAAAATTGATTGTTTTTTATCTTGTTGGTGGGAGTTTTAAATTATTCGAACACTGTTGGAAAGCAATTTAGCAATTTTTTCAGAGCTTAAATTGTCTAAAATCTTTGAACAATTTAGCTGCTAAGAATTTATCCATTTAGCATCCTCATAAAAAGAAGCTCCCAAGATGAAGTGCAAGGGTAGTCATTTCAGCTTTCTTTCTGGTGGTTTAGTCGCTAAGCTGTGTCCAACTCTTGCGATCCCATAGACTGCAGACTCCTTTGTGCATGGGATTTTCCAGGCAAGAATCCTGGAGCGGGTTGCCATTTCTTTCTCCAGGGGATTTTCCCCACCCAGGGATCAAACCTGGGTCTCTTGCACTATAAGGTATTAATGTCATCACATCCATGCAATTGAATACCAGGCAGCTATTAAAACATATAAACATATCTACATGGGAAGGTCTTCGGCATATAATAATAAGTTGATAAAAGCAAAATGATTATACAAAATGGTACCCTTTATTTAGAATGAAAACTAACAAAAACTATTAAACTTTCATAGCACAAATACATGTATACATACACATGTATATATATGTATGTACCTAGGTAATTTTCCCCCACAAAAACTATCAGTTTTGTTTCCTTTAGGGATAGAGACTTGTTAGCCTACATTGGGTAGGCCGAGAAATTCATCTAGGATTTTCTGTGTAACATCTTACAGAAAAATCCAGGTGAACTTTTTGGCCAACCCAGTATTTTGCCTTTTATATATTTTTGTATTTGAAATTCCTAACACTGCATTTATTACTTTTTTTGTTAATGTATTTATCTATATGATATGATTTGGAATCTTTCATGTAATGTTAATGAATGTTTTTAAAAAGCCTAGAGAAATATTCCATTGATATTTTAAGATGATTTTTAAAAAAATCAGTGGTGTTCAGAAATAATGATGGCCAGAGGAGATGAAATATAATATACCATGGAAAATCAGAGTAGTGGAAATCAGGGAAAGAGATGAAAAGGAAGATTTGTTTGGAACATGTGGGAAAGGGCGGCTTTTTAAAAACTTTAGCAACTACATTTTTTTCCCTTTTAAGTTTTATTCTGTCAACCTTGAGGAGCCTGGTAGGCTGCAGTCCATGGGGTCGCTAAGGGTCGGACACGACTGAGCGTCTTCACTTTCACTTTTCACTTTCATGCATTGGAGTTGGAAATGGCAACCCACTCCAGTGTTCTTGCCTGGAGAATCCCAGGGACAGGAGAGCCTGGTGGGCTGCCGTCTATGGGGTCGCACAGAGTTGGACACGACTGAAGTGACTTAGCAGTAGCAGCTGTCAACCTTATTCTTTTGCAGTTGTGTTTCTACCTTATTCTTTGATTTTCTTTTAATTATTGAACTACATCCACCTGTGTTGTTCCTTCCCCCTGCTCCCCATCCTTGGTCTATATGGCTCTTTTTTTATCTCTTTGGTTTTTCTGTAAGGTTAGTGTTGCAGTAAGGAGCAGGGGTTTGAGTGTTGGGACCAGAAAGACAACAGCATTGATCATGCACTTGCCGCTGGCCAGACACACAGCTGATGTCTTTCCTCAGCCTGACCTCTGAACTTCCTTTTCCTTATGTCAGCTGGCTCTGATGTTGTCTAACCTTCTATGACAAGACAGTGACTTGTTGGATTTATTTTTCCGAAATATGATTATGAAGTTGCTTAACCATTATATTTCATTGATATGATGGAAAAGTAAAGTATCGCCTAGTAGAAGAAAATATGGACTTGCAAGGCCATGGTGGTTTATTTATTGTCACGATTATCTAACTTACCAAACACAGCCCCCCTACTGTGTAATCATATAATTGAACAGCTGAGGCCTACACAGTTATCTGAACTGACTAATCCCTATCCAATTAAACAACAACATTGAGCTGTAAAATGCACATTTCCCCTGTGATACTGAGGGCTTCTCAAACCTCAAATGCTTTATATCCTGCTGTTACTGTGATTTCTGAAAACCAAAGAAAATCCAAAGTACTTCATATATCAATACAGAGGATTCTTATAAACATTTCCTTATCTGTATGAGGAAGACAGCATTTAACTCTGATTTCAGTCCCTGTTGGCGCTTCTGTATTACTAAGTCTACTCTTCTGTATTACTAAGTCTAAAGTTAAGAGCTTGGAAAGAAATTACAGACAAATAAACAGGTTATCATAGACTTTATCTGTAACTATTCAGCCTAGCCTCTAAAGCTCAATGTCTGTGATGCCTGAGTTCCATCTATGTGTCACAATTGATTAGGTGAGAGAATTACTTAGAGTGGCCCAAATTGATTTTTCCAACAAGGTAAACAAAAGGGTGTGACTTACCAATAATATGTTGATAGCCAGATTTTAAATATTAATAAAAGTACCCAATGTAAAAGAAATGTGTTCAGCTCATGTTCCATGTGAGTTCAAAGTGGTCTACTGATGATAACCACCAAGAAATATTGAAAAGACTATTGATCAAGGCAAGGCTCCCTTAGTGTTTCATTTGAGCCTTATCTCTTACTCAATGTATGGCATAGAGTAACAAATAATACTGACCTTTGTTTACTGAATCTTGTGAGGTGTTATGTTAAAGTGCTTTAGTTGTGGCATTTATGTATTCTGACAGTAATATTGGCTTTTCTATCAGCTCCATTTTCAAGGAAAGTAAACCTACCGAAGTTTAACTAGTAGGTGGCAGAGCTGGGATTTGAAACCAGGCTCGAGTACCCTTGTGGATGAACTGATAACCAGAGTATGAGGTTGATTAAGGCACCACTGAGAATAGAAAGGAAGAGAGACAGTTGGATCTCCAAAATGTGATTTTGCAATTTTAGTTGAAATATTGGTTTGTGGAATATTGTATAGTCATACTTAAATATACGTATAGTCAAATTATAGCTGTTTCTTTGTCTTTCAGGAATCTGTACAAAAATCCATTCTGCCTAATTCACAAATGGAAGTTTTCCCACCAGCTATGGGCATTATCTGTTTTAAATATGAAAGGTGTTAGAACACATAAGTGTGTAAAATTTGTTTCTTTCCATTTTATCAATAAGTATAATTATTAAGTTTAACTTTCTATTGCTTACTGATTTCAGTGTTGTGTGTATGTGAATTTAATTTATCTTTCATTGATCTGCAACTAGTGTTTCTTAGTTTTCCTGAACTTTTGTATTTTGTAGTCTAAGAATTCTGTGGAATAAAATCTGGGATTTTTGTTGTTGTTGTTGTTTGCTTTTAAACTGATTTCTTTTCCATTTAATTACCTGCTCTCCTTTGCCATGAGGAAGCAGTATGCATAGTTTACATTGAGTCCCCCACCTCTGTGCCGTGGACCAGTACCTCCTGTCAGATCAGCAGTGACGTTAGATTAGAGATAAAGTGCACAGTAAATGTAATTGACTTGAATCATCCCCAAGCTATCCCCTCGTTTTGCGGAAAAATTGTCTTCTACAAAAGCAGTCCCTGTGACAAAAAGGTCAGGAACCGCAGGTTTACCTGGAATTATTTTTGTTAAAAAAAAATAGTTTAATCATTTTTACTCTTAAATTATGAAAAATTTGAATATAAGATGTGTTTGAAATGTTTCTTATAAATGTTTAGGTGAAAAACATTCTCATGAAAGATGAACAATACCAGGCTATGACTAACTATACATTTGTTAATAATTTTGACATTTAAATGTAATAAACATAAATTTGTTTGGCAATTATTTTTGAAATCTTTGAGGAATAGAGCCATACTTCGCCACAGATCTCATGATGGTTCCTACATCGTGTTAAAGACAAATTCAGGATCAGGGTGCTAGATGTTGGTGGAATAATCTTACTATCGAAATGAAACTTCTGCAGTGACCACATAGGGAGAGGAAACTCTAATATATATGACTAAATTGCTTGAATCAAGGCATAAGAAATGGCTAAGTGGTAATATTTGAGTTTGTTCTTTTTGCCTATGAAAGTTTGTTGTTTTAATGTCAAATAACAGGGCTGCAATAACACATTAAATTGCCAAATAATTGGTTTTTAGTTGGTTAGTACATTTTGTATCTTGGATAAATTGTGTATATTCCCTGAGCTTCATCAACATATCTATTTAAATAGCTTTGAGATAGAATCTACATTATATTTCACCCGTTTGAAGTTTAATACTCAATGTCTTTTGGTTTATTCAGTGTGGTATAATCATCAGTACCAACTCCAGAACATTTTCATCAGCCCTCTCTGAAAAGAAACCCCATTCCTATTAACAGGTACTCTGTTACCTGCCCCCCCTACAATTGTCCTACACCCTGGTCCCACAGGTAACTGTCGGTTTAATTCCTAACTCTATAGATTGGCCCATTCTGGACACTTCACATAAATAGAATCATACTTTATATGGTCCTTTGTGACTGTCTTCTTTCACCTAGCATACTGTTTTTAAATTTCATTGATATTGTAGTGTGTATCAGAACTTCATCCTTTTAGTGGCTGAAATAAACATATCCTAGAGATAGTAACTGATGATTAGATGATTAGAAAGAGTAACTAATGGGTGTTTGGCTTGTTTCCACTTTTTGGAAAAAATATTGCTGTGAACTTTGATGCACAAGTTTTTTGTGGACCTAACCTAGATAGCATATTGAAAAGCAGAGACATTACTTTGCCAACAAAGGTCCATCTAGTCAAGGCTATGGTTTTTCCAGTGGTCATGTATGGATGTGAGAGTTGGACTGTGAAGAAAGCTGAGAGCCGAAAAATTGATGCTTTTGAACTGTGGTGTTGGAGAAGACTCTTGAGAGTCCCTTGGACTGCAAGGAGATCCAACCAGTCCATTCTGAAGGAGATCAGCCTGGGATTTCTTTGGAAGGAATGATGCTAAAGCTGAAACTCCAGTACTTTAAGTAGGCCACCTCATGCGAAGAGTTGACTCATTGGAAAAGACTCTGATGCTGGGAGGGATTGGGGGCAGGAGGAGAAGGGGACGACAGAGGATGAGATGGCTGGATGGCATCACTGACTCAATGGACGTGAGTGTTAGTGAGCTCCGGGAGTTGGTGATGGATAGGGAGGCCTGGCGTGCTGCGATTCATGGGGTTGCAAAGAGCTGGACATGACTGAGTGACTGAACTGAACTGAAGTGACTCTGAAATAAAGATTTCTCCACAGTTTTTGTAGGGTACATAGGAATGTTTATGGCTCAAGTAGGGTCCAGCAATCTGGGGTTTCTTCCTCGTTAGGGGCAAGGGAAAAATTCTTCCAAATGCTTCCTGGAATTTGATAACTCACTAGCAAAACTCCCACACAGGTCTAGGTAGTAAATGAAGAACTTCTGAGAATCTAGTTTGCTATGGAAGCAAGGTAAGAAAGTCGAATCCTGCACCCTTTGCTTTGGATAACCTAAAAGATGTAGGGGACGACTCATTGATTTGAAGATAAAGAATGAGCTGCAATAGGTGAAGGAAATGTTCTTTTGAGCATTATTTTTTTTAATATAGGATATATAGTTTGTGTTTTTTAAATATGACAGATATAGAATTAGTTCTATACATTGCAATCAAATTATAAGTGACATTTGTGTTAAAGTTTTGGTTGTTGAATATCTGTCAGGAGGCAAAACAAGTCAAGTTAGGCTTAACACACTAGGCTTTTGAAGACAAGAAGTACTGCAAAAATGTTCCATCTTCATATGCTAAAGGAGAGAGACAAGATACTTTGGCAAACAATAGCTTTTCAGTACACAGTGTTCTTTATATAAAGATCACTTTTGGTCAGATAATGTTTAAGGTTTTGTAGTTGGAGAATACTCTTGTAAAGACCATCTATCTCTCTGTCTTCATAAAGCCAGACTTTATGAATCTTAAAAAAATTTTATTGGAGTATAGTTTATTTACAATGTTGTGTTTCAGCTGCACAAAAGGGATTCAATTATGCATACATATATGCATTCTTTTTCAGATTCTTTCCCCATATAGGTTATGACAGAATACCAAGTAGACTTCTCTGTGCTATACAGTAGGTCCTTGATGGCTATCTATTTTATATATAGCAGCATCTGTGTGTTAATCCCAGATGCCTAATTTGTCCCTCTCCCCCAGTGTTTCCTCTTTGGTAACCATAAGTTTGTTTTCAAAATCTGAGTCTGTCTGTGTTTTGTAAATCTTTGACCAGTTATGGCAGAAATGTTGAAATAATTAGGTTATTTCTTTGTCCCACTGTTATCTGGTTTACCAAAAAATTGTTTGTTACACACAGATTTGTTCATTTGAATCAAATGATTCAAATTTTGTTCACTAGATTTTGTTCAAAAAATGTTGTTTAAAAATGTAAAAACAGAAGAAAAGACTCCCAGTGATTCCATAAGTAGAATGTTTCTTTTCTGAATAGCTAATTCATATTGTGCTCATCTCTTGATTAGCACCATGATATAAGATGCTCTAATGAATAGTAACAAAAGTACCAACTAGCACACTCAACCCCTGGCATTAGCATCTCCTAGTAAACTTGTAGCTGTTCCTTCCTTAATGTGTGTGCCTAGTGTCCCCAGGAGGCAGGTGGACTTTAATATATCATGGAGATAAATTCTCCATGTTAAACACCACTCATCTTCTATGTACTGCTGGACTGTGTCAGAGTTTTAGAGGAGTGCATTTCTTGGCAAAGAACAAAGAATCTTGTTCCTTAGCAGAGAATTAAAATGTCTTGTTGATGGAATGAAGCCATTAGTCCCCATGGAGCACTGTATACACGTAGAGCTTCTCTCTTCCAAATAAATACAAAAACTTCCTAGAGGAGGTGGCGTTGAGTTGACTTTATTATATCTCTTCATTAAATTAGGCTTAGGGAAAAAATGAAAAGTATTTGCAAAGAGTATCTACCAACTCTCTCAAATATGGATAATTCTTGGGTATTTGGGTTTTTAAAAAACAGGGTTCTTAAACTGTGACAGCTGAGAATGAAATGAAGCAGTGCTGTCATATCAGACTTTCCTTAGCATTGACACAGTTGCTAACCTGGTTGATGAGGGAATTTTAATGTCTGTTTGATAGGATCACTCTTGATTTTCTTTTGGAAAGGATGGAGAAATGGCTGGAAGAGACAGAATGGTAAATAGTTGAATGATCTTACCTAAAAGATGATAGGTTCATTTAAAAAAACCATGTCACAGGATTCCACCTTAGGCCTTGACCTAGTCATTAGTTTATGTCAGTAGCCATAATAAAATATAGACAAAATGCTTCTGTAATACGCATTCTCTTAAATCTGGGAGAGAAGCAAATATATTGATTGACAAAAGGACTGTAACAAGATCTGCAAAAGTGTATCAAAGAGATAACTCTTCCTGTGTATAAATGTAAGATTTAAGAAAATCTATGGGACAAATCCAGAAGAAGAGAAAAAGTCTTAGCTATTAAACCTGAGGGAAAGAATACAGGGCAGAAGTTCTCAGCTTTGGTTATATCCTAGTGCCACATAGCGGGGGTACCTGGGAAGCTTTTAAACATGTTAGTTACCTAAGCACCACTCTAGCCAATTAAGTCAGAATCTCTAGGGGTGAGGCCCAGGTATTCGTATGCTTAACAGTCTCCCCAGGTGATTTTATTGTGCATCTATGCTAGAAAACTATGAATTCATTTTATTTTGTGGACAAATTATAAACCCAATAAGAAAGTACCCCAATAAGGATGTCACTGTCCACCCCTTTAAAAAAGCTAATTTTAAAAAAATAAAGCCACATTTGGTGGCTTTCGTGGCAAAGAACCCAGCTGACAGCGCAGGAGATGCAAGAGAAGTGGGTTCGATCCCTGGGTCGGGAAGATCTCCTGGAGTAGGAAATGGCAACCCACTGCAGTATTCTTGTCTGGAAGATTCCATGGGCAGAGTAGCCTGGTGGGATACAGTCCTTGGGGCTGCAAAGAGTTGGACACGACTGAGACTGAGTACACATCCAGCATGCAGTTAGACCACATTTAGGGTGTTGTTTGAAACAGGAGACACGTACTCAGGAAGAAGAAAGTGAAAATGCTGAATTGATTTAACGTCTTGCTGAGAACTGTGTAGGAAATTGTAAATGCTTAGATGGCTAATATAAACCTAAGGAACTAAACATTTTTTAAGAAGAGACTTCAGTATGCATACCTTGATACTCAGGTTTATCAAGGAAAACTTTCTCGGTTATTCTTCTAGGGATGTTACAAAAAATAGGCTGGATTATCTACAAAGAATCAGAATATCACAGAGACTTCCTTGTAAGAAATGGGGCCTCATTAAAACAGATCATTTTGACAGATCTTTGACAGTTTGGGGTTGTACACATGTATCTACCCTTTTGGAATTTTTTTTTATTGTTTCAAAGACAATATATTTATAATTTCAGGGTTTGAAACTTTAGTGGCTTTAGGTAAGTCACTAAAGATTTCGTTATGGTAGCAGAATAGAAGGTAAGATAATCAACTGTGATTTAAAAAAAATTTTTTTTTAATTTATGTTGGACTATAGCTGACTTACAATATTGTGTTAGTTTCAGATATACAGCAGGGTGATTCAGTAATATGTATACATATATCTTTTCTTTTTCAAATTCTTTTCCCATTTAGTGTACTACAGAATCTTGAGGAGAATCTCCTGTGCTGTCCAGTAGGTCCTTGCTGGTTATCAGTATGTGTGTGTATTTTAACTCTCGACAGACTAGTCTAGAATATAGAACTCTGGCTTTCCAATCACAGAAAAGCACCAACTGCTACCAGTCCTTGACCAGATCTTCCTGTTCTGTTCAACAAGAATTGTTTAAAATAGTATAGTAAATCTCTTCTTTCTTCAGGTTCCTTCTTGGAGCACAAATTTCACGACCCTAAGCCTGTGCTTCCTCTGTTCTTCCTCTGGTTCCCCAGGGCACCTGAGTGGCTGTGTGTTTCTTTGCCATCTGAACAGTATTCTGAGGACCCTCCCATTTCTCTCCACTTGGAGGTAGGCAGGCAGCTGAGGCTGGCTTGCTGATGGCAGATCAAGGAATAGTGTGAGAAGACACTATTTTCACTTCAGTCTCTTTTGTCTGTCAGAACTGAAATGTGTGAGTTTCTATTTGACTGCGTGATGTTTGACCTGGCCCAATCTGAGTTTGCAAGGGAGTCATTTCAAACACTTGAGCTGATATTAAGCCATTCAAACAATAGCTGTACTTGCCCTGTTATTACCTGGTCCTTGAGTTACTGATCGCCCTTTCTTGATGACAGTTTTTCTTTGATTTTTTTGATGGCATATTGGAGGCAGGGCATACGCCTCAACTAGGAAGTCTGCCCAAGTATGCCTTATGTACATACAGCTCGCTTTAACCTGATGTAGTGTTGAATCCATCCTGGCTGACAGTCTTTATTTTCCCTCATTTATTGATGGATCTACAGCATCAGCAGAAGAAATTCTCCATAACAGATGTCTGGACATTGCTATTCATTAGCAATCAATCAGTGCACTGAAATGATCATTTTGGTCTGGTTATTTTATGGTGAATCTATTATAGCAACTGTGAAACATTATGTTTATTATTATGTGTTACTTTAATTCTAATTTTAATTATTATTTGGCAGTGTAATAAAGTGGCCTGGGAAGCATGGCATTCATTAGTTTTTGTTAAGGTTTGAGAAAAGAGTTTCTCCCTGAGACTCAGTGTCAGGGAAAGGATGTTGCTCCTTGAGGGAATGGGTCAGAAACCAGGGCCTTCATTTTAATGAAATGTTAACAGGCTGTGATAGGGTGTGGTGCTGTGGAGAGGCCATATGATACAGGCCAGTGTGACATTCCAGGGTAGATTGCTTCACAAGTAAAAAATGGGTGTTCAGCATTCTGTGAAAGGTGTTCAGATCAGACCCTTGCCTCCAGCCACTCATCAGTTAGAGGGCACCAACTCTGGGCTTCAGTGTCTTAAACTATAAAGTGAGAGTATTTGATCGGAATAATTCTGAAATCCTTTCTTACTCAAAAACTGGTTATAGTTATATGGTATTATAATTATGATACTGTAACTATAGAGCCGTACCCCATTTGTCTTTAGGATCAGGCCATAGAATTGTATCTTCATAAGATTTAGTAGTAATTTTGATGCCCATCCATACTTACAAACTTACAGTTATGCTTACATTGTGTTGTTGACATCTTTATATAGAAACTGTGAGAATAAAAAGAATTCTTAGACCTATGGGCAATAGGACTATGAAATACAGTTTTTTTTGTGGGTAATACTTCCAAGATCAGGAAAACGAAGAAATTTTCTCTTCAAGGTCTTAGAGACTTCAAAAATGTTAGTGAGAATATAAACTCAACATAAATACAGGTACAAAATATGTAACTGAGGAGCATGAAATCTGAACACTGCCCTTCAGAAAGCCCTGGAAACACCAGCCAGTCTAACTTTAACAAATACGACATGTCAGTTTTTTAAGAAATATGCAAAAGACATAAAAAATGAAATGTTCTATTGAAATTGTGTGATTTCTATTGTGTTTTTGAACAATAGGTCCCTACTTCCACCCTAGTAGATACTGATTTTAATTCTGGGAAAATTGAGAGTTTGCATATTGATTGTAGCCCACTAGGACAACTGACAAAATAACCCAGATGTGTGGTGTTTTTTTGTGTGTGTGAGACAATCTTTTAAAGTAATTCTGTGATCATACATCTGCTAGATTGTATGGGTTTGTTTCTTCTAACACACTATTTCTAGTTGTTATCTTTTGGTGCCTTCAAATTGCTTAGGTAGGTACCATGCAAAGTTACATTTTTCTCCCTGAGTTCCTAATGATTCTTGCTCTCTTAAATATTGCTTTTCTGGCTTCTTGAGTTTGCTGAATCATTGCCTGTGCCTCTGGGAGACATGCTGTTACTTCCCTAAGGAGTCACTCCTGACAAAAAGTGATTACCAGTGTATTCGCAGCTTAGGTGTTTCTGCTGTTCGGCTTCTCTCCGGATAAATCACAGTTGTTGCAGAGCAAGTATGCAGCTAAGCTCAGGACTAGAAGAGTGTATGGAGAACGTGCTCAAAGGGATTGGTGACAGATTCGACATTGGTTTTATCTTCAGCCGTTGCTCCTGACGCTGCTTTTCGGAGCTGATGTGTTGGTTCCCTCTGTCTTGTGTCTTACTCTTGACTTGAGTTTTGAAGCTGCTGCCACTGGAGCTCTTGTATATGTCAGAGATGAACACAGGGAATTCAACAACAAGCAATTGGATAACGTTTCTAACAACATGTAGCTTTCTAAAAGCAGTGGATTACTGGAGGTGTCCTCACCTGGACAGTCTGTTGAAGAAATTCAGGGCGACTGATCGGAGATCATGTGGGTTAATTAAGGGCATATTCCAAAAGAGGGTTGCATTTTACTTTCTTGGTGATAAAAGCTGGGAAAGCTTAAGAAAATGGCTTTAAATGCCATTATGCATCATTAATTAGAGCTGACAAAAGAGGCAATCAGTCCGAATGAGAAAAGACAGAGCATAATGCTTCGGCAATGAAAGCGGATGATTAAAATAGGATAGAGGATGTTCCCAAGCGAGTGCAAAAACAACTGAGTCTGCGAGGTCTGGAAGAGTCCATGGTGCCCCACCCGTCTCATCTAGGTGTGTGATTCTGGTTGACATTTCTAGTTAGTACAGGACCTGGTGGTGGTTTCTCAGACCTGCGAGATCCTACGGAGGTTTGAAGTGAGAAATAGGGTGAAAAGAGATATGCTGCTGATTACAAATGGAGACAGCTTTTAGATGAAGGAAGAATGAACCTGTTGGCAAAAGCTTTGACTCTCAGACCAAGAGACCTATTAAATGTCACAAGAACAGAATCTCACGCTATAACACATCTGTCTTTTGGAGAGAGAATAGTTTGTTCCATGTAAACCGATTGTCCCAAGGTAACATTGGATACTTTTCAGTTTAAGTTCTTAGTGATACGTGTGCCATCATTCATTTTGTTGCACTGGATTTTGTGGTACTATTTAGTTTGATTCTTATTTTGTATAAAAAAATCCCACCATAAGTAAAATAAATATATCATCTGCATATTTTTTCACTAGCATTAAGGCTGATCCAGTTCTCTTTAAAGGAGATGCATATCCGTAAACTCCTTGTGGTTTGGGGCTAAGAATAACAGGTTTCTTACTTTTCCTACATTATTTATAGACCCTAAAACGTGAGCCCAGTTTTCTCGTCTTTGCACAGGCAAAGCTCCCAGGAAATCATCGGAAGCCTTGTGTTGCTCTGGGTCAAGTTAATAACTTTCTTTGCTTCCATTCCCTTAGACTACTCATTGATATGTGGTGGATATTTTTACTGAAGCTTATTTTTTTTCTGTTTCCCTTTCATCTAGTCAAACTAATATTGCCAAGTTCATAAGAAAAAATAATCTTCTGCTTTAATCTCCTCTGCTTCCAAAGAACAGAACCAATGATCTGTCTTTATCTCCTTCATGTTCTTGTTGAATTTTTTCAATATAGCTGCTGTAACATTATAATACGACCCTTGTATGTATTGTCACAATCAGCTTTTTCTCTACGTTGTGAACTTCTGTTTGGGGGGGAAAGGATATCACAGTGGCCCAAGATATACCAGATACAAGGTGACTCTAGGAAATGTTAAATTGTATCTTCCTTTAAGGGGAATTATGGACCACACTTACAGAATATAGAACTCCTGGGCTGCTGGCAAATTTCATTTCCTCAAGTGACTTTGATGGCAATATGAGATCATTGGAAGAAGCTAGTTTCAAATAGAAAAATGTGACAGAAGAGAGTACACTTTCATTTCCCAGCAATTTCCTCCCTTGCTTGTGGGATGCCAATTTCGAGAAGCTGCTTTTTACACAGAATAGCACACCTTACCCTGAATATTTTTATAAGTGAGAAATAAAGTAGCCAACAGTTTTTATTCGTGCTCTGTGCTAGATATTGTTTAAGGTTCTTTCCATCCCTTACCTATTGTAATGCTTACAATTACCTCATGTAAAGATAGCACATTCCTCAATAAATGAGAATTTGTAGAGAGGTTAATTAGCTTCACCAGGACCACTTTAGAAACAGTGCAACAGACCCATGATTGAACCAGTTTCGGATCCAAATCACATCTTTTCTTATATATTTTCTATATATTACGCCACATCCCCCACCCTCTACCTCACCACTGATTCACTCTCAGAATCAACTGTAAACTGACAGTTTACACCAGACTAGAAACAGCGAGGACCCAGAGATTAGCCAGATGTGAAGGGGGAATTTCTTCCTTTAAAAATAATACAGAACCCAAAACCTTTAAGAAGATTCTCCTGAAGGAAACCATGAGGCCCTAATTCTTTCTCTCCAGGTTTTACCTTCCCCATGAGTGGGAAAGGAACCCTCTTGAGTAGTAGAGGGCAGGCAGACAGTAGGTGAATGCACGTCAACATTAGGAACCTGACAACAGCGAGCAGAGACTGAGTTTTGGAGACGGATTCAGGAGTCAGATGTCAGTCTCTGAGTTGACTCTCACAAGGCAAGATTTGAGTTTTGGAGGGACTTGGGGTAGGGGATCAAAACAAGACCAGCAGCTAAGTCTGAGTTAATGTTGGCTGACAAAGGTTAAAGGTGATGCCAGAACATGCGACAGGGTCATCCTGTTGATGATCACAGTACCCTAAATGTGGAGAATTAGGGTACATGCTGAGGAGACACACGTGTGATTAAAATTACCATGTTCTGTTTCAGCCTCTTGTTACCATATTGTATTAGATTGGCCAAAAGTTCGTTAGGATTTTCCCATAACATCTTAAGAACTTTTTGGCCAACCCAATAGCTTGATCCCTGCTTAGTCTGGTTAGGTGAGCAGTGTTGGAAGGCATTCAGAATATGGGAGAAATACTGGAAATCGTATCTTCCCTTTCTCTGTGCCACCAGGCTAGAAGCTAGGTAGTTTGAAAAAAGATTGGTTAATGTATAGTTTTTTTACTCAGAGTATCAACAGCTCTGTTTTTTTTTTTTTTTTAATGCAAAATACAGAAGCTAAAGGCCCATGAATCTTTTTTGCCTAGTGGTAGGAAATTCAGTGATTCACCCAAAGGAAGTGAATCACAGTCTCCTGGGAAGGTGAGCTACTTTTGCTTATCCAAAAGGGGCACAGGTGGCCGGGCTCCTAACTGGATTTCTGGCCAGCTCTCATGGGCATTTTATGTTCCTGGTCAGATGCAGGGAAGAAAAGGGTGCTTCCAGAAGGAACCCCTGCTAGCTCTCCTCCACTGATTGGGGATTAATTGAGTCAGACTTTTCTCTAAAGGTGGACCTCCAAATTATGTGATATGCACAACATTTTAAAAAGTTGACATGCTGAGCCATACCGGCTATGAAAACCCAAGCATCTCTGCCCGGTCTGCTCATAAGACAGATTTGCCTTGGCCAAAAAGGACTTGTTTGGATACATTGAGGCGGAAACTGTTTAAAAATCTTGCAGATGTTTGCACCTATATTATCATCATGTCTCCCTAAAGGAGTGACTTTTAAAGGAAGTTTGAGTGGAAAGTGGACTGATACCTTTAAGACCTAGAAAGAATTCATTTTAATATTGAGTTGACTTTGCCTAATGAAGGCAACAGGGGTGTTAGAGTCTGTGACAAGGTTAACCTGTTGATGGAATCACAGTGCCTCAAATGTAGAAAATTAGAAGGATACATAATGAGACAGACATGTAATTAAAATTATATAGTTAATTCTTTTATTGAAGTCAAAATAATTCTTGAGTGTAATGTGAACAAATGATTTCTATGTATAGGCAAAGTAAAGGAAATAAATTTTAAACTGTGTTTATCAAGCAAGAAAGATAATACTTTTAAAGTGACCAGTTATAAACTAATTAAAAACTATAGTGAAATATAAAATGTTGGCATATTGAACCATCCTTAGTGCATTAACTTTTGTGGTCTGGCTGAAAAAATTTTGTATACTTTGAGTAAAGCTTGGAACATAACCTCTGTTTAGTTGGACAGGAGGATAAAAAGTTAAAAACTATTCTTTATTGGTTATTAATAGTTACTAAGAGTTATTCTATAATGATTCTGTATTAATGAGTCATTTTTGAGTACTGCCAACTTAAAAGAAAACAGATATAATTTGAATGCTGAAATAAGTATTATGTATAATGCTCAGTTTGAAATTTGGGGGCAAATCAAAGGAACCTCATTATTCATACTATCCTTATGCTATGCTATGCTAAGTCACTTCAGTCGTGTCTGACTCTGTGTGACCCCATAGACGGCAGCCACTAGGCTCCCCCGTCCCTGGGATTCTCCAGGCAAGAACACTGGAGTGGGTTGCCATTTCCTTCTCCAATGCATGAAAGTGAAAAGTGAAAGTGAAGTCGCTCAGTCGTGTCCGACTCTTAGCGACGCCATGGATTGCAGCCTACCAGGCTCCTCCGTCCATGGGATTTTCCAGGCAAGAATATTGGAGTGGCGTGCCATTGCCTTCTCCAACTATCCTTATAGTGAGTAAATTTAATAGTTAAATGAGATTTTATAAAGCTCTTAATACTTAAAACATCTTTCATCTGTTCTATGCATTAAAGTTTCTTGAGATTTTGAGAATGGTTCAGTTCAGTTCAGTTCAGTCACTCAGTCGTGTCCGACTTTTTACTACCCCATGAATCGCAGCACACCAGGCCTCCCTGTCCATCACCGTCTCCCAGAGTTCACTCAAACTCATGTCCATCGAGTCGGTGATGCCATCCAGCCATCTCATCCTCCGTTGTCCCCTTTTCCTCCTGCCCCCAATCTCTCCCAGCATCAGAGTCTTTTCCAATGAGTCAACTCTTTGCATGAGGTGGCCAAAGTACTGGAGTTTCAGCTTTAGCATCATTCCTTCCAAAGAAATCCCAGGGCTGATCTCCTTCAGAATGGACTGGTTGGATCTCCTTGCAGTCCAAGGGACTCTCAAGAGTCTTCTCCAACACCACAGTTCAAAAGCATCAGTTCTTCGGTGGTCAGCCTTCCTAACAGTCCAACTCTCACATCCATACATGACCACAGGAAAAACCATAGCCTTGACTAGACGAACCTTTGTTGGCAAAGTAATGTCTCTGCTTTTGAATATGCTATCTAGGTTGGTCATAACTTTCCTTCCAAGGAGTAAGCGTCTTTTAATTTCATGGCTGCAGTCACCATCTGCAGTGATTTTGGAGCCCAAAAAGATAAAGTCTGACACTGTTTCCCCATCTATTTGCCATGAAGTGATGGGACCAGATGCCATGATCTTTGTTTTCTGAATGTTGAGCTTTGAGAATGGTTACCCTGCTTTAAAAACATTTTAACAACAACAAAATAGATGTTTGGGCACACCAGACCAAAGAATGGTACTTATTGCTACATATTATGATGTAGAAATGCAGTTTTCAAAATAATTTACAAGTTTTTCAAATTGAAGAATGTGATATTATTTTTCCTACTTGCTCAACTTGCTTGGAGTGATATATAAAAAAAATGAGAACAGTGGTGCTGTATAAGCTTTTACTGTCTTCACATGAGATTCTATTGTGGCTGAATTTTCTTGGTAATAACTCATTCAATTAGTGCTTCAGGCCCAGAAAGCTTATTTTTGAACTCCACCAACTTCAAGTCGGGAGAGAGATGATTTTAGCTTTGGTTTTCAAGTGGAGGCATGTTGAACAGACGAACCTTTTGAGTCTGTAATAAAAACAGCATCGCAGGATGCCCTACTTCAGGCAGAGCCAAGGGTGGCCTATTTTCATCCTCGCGCAGTGAATGGGGCTTCTCTTTGGCAGGGGGCATCCTGTAAACCGACCTCCCTGGCCTTCTTCCCTGTTGTAAAGGAAGTGCTCTTCCTGTCCTTATCAACGATGAGCTTACAGTTTCATGGGGCTCTGAAGCCATGAGACACATGAGAGATTCTAAGAGGCTGGGCTGGCACTCATGGAAATGGAAGGAAAAAGCCGGAGGGCAGTCTGTGGATGGGAAAAGAGAAGGGAAAGTGTTATTCTAGATTCTGCCTTCCTTCCACTGACTTTCTGTGGGTTGTGCTCCGCCCCCCTCACTTACCAGCTTTTATAAAACAATAGATTGTCATGTCAGAGAAGAATGAGAATGATGTTATGGGAAGATGTGGCCCTTGAGAGCTTTCTTCTCTGAGGCAGCTTGATGATTGAGTCGTTAAAGTTCCAGCGGCTCTTATGATGATGTAGCTGGAACAAAATACAAAGGAAACATCCAGTTCCTTGTGACTGATATATCCACCCTTTCAAAAGAGTGATGGATAAAAATGATTTTTGAAAGACCTTATTTGCATGTAAGAAAACATGCCAGCTGATTCATTGTTAAATGATGAGAAACCTATATACCAGTCATTTTCAGTCTGGATGTAAATTTATTTTTCACTTGTTTTCAGTGTCTGGTTATCTACAGTAAGCAGATTCTCATAAATCAGTACTAATGGAGACATTTAGGATGATTGCTAATATTTAGACAAACAGATTTGAAAAAATGAGGATGTTAGAACTACCTTAAAAGTAATCAGAACCTGGGGAATTGCTATTTAGCTATATTTCCCTTGGCTGTTTCCTGTAGGTCTAGTGTCACAAAAGAGCCACCACCTTCAGTCGGAATAAAGGGGAAAACAAGGAAAAATGTCACGTGGAGTTTAACTTTCTCAAACCTTTATTTAACCATTTTTCTCTTGTATGTATTCTGCTGCTGCTGCTGCTAAGTCTCGTCAGTCGTGTCCGACTCTGTGCGACCCCATAGACGGCAGCCCACCAGGCTCCTCTGTCCCTGGGATTCTCCAGGCAAGAACACTGGAGTGGGTTGCCATTTCCTTCTCCAATGCATGAAAGTGAAAAGTGAAAGTGAAGTCGCTCAGTCATGTCCGACTCTTATCGACCCCATGGACTGTAGCCCACTAGGCTCCTCCATCCATGGGATTTTCCAGGCAAGAGTATTGGAGTGGGGTGCCATTGCCTTCTCCGTGCAGGTATTCTAGACCCGTCCAAATCCCAAGGTCATTTACTATTTAGCTTTGAAGTCTCTAAGACATGGAGAATTTGGTAGCCATACGCAGAGAGAGATAAACCTGAGACATATTTTAATTTCCTCTGAAAACAGAACACCATGAGAACAATTTAAATGGTTGGAAAATGTATTTGAATTAAACAGAGAGTTCTTAACTTGAAGGAGTTGGAATGGATCATGGAAGTAGGTCATGGGATTTTATTCTCCAGAGCATCCAGGACAGAGCAGTGAAAGAGGGAGAAAGAATGCCTAGTGATTGTGTACATTCAAACCTCCCAGCCAGTTTGTAGATTGCATGTTATCCTCGAGGCTTTATATGAGAGTAAACCAACTCGGAGGTTACGCAACTTGCCCACAGCTTTTCACAGCTAGGAAATGCTGGAGCCAAGATTCAAATTCAAGTCTTCCTGTTTCTAAAAGCTGTGTTCTTGAGCCGCTCCACGGTGCTGTTTCCTCTAAAGATAATTTCCGTCCATTGCATTTTCTTTGAAAAACAGTCAACAAATTGTGCTTGCAGATTGATTTTTCAGCCCCCTGCTGCTGTGTGAATCAGAAAAGACATCTCACTGACACTGACAGCAGGTCCCTGGGTACCATCGGAAGTGTGTCTAGCTATATGTGAATATATCCTTCTTCAGAAGTTGTTAACACTTTAATTCCTTGAATTTAGCTTGTGTGAAACTTTCCAGTAGTCACAAAACAGTAACCCTTCTTGACAAAGCTGTAAAAGGGGAAATTGTATGAGATGAGACACCCAAATTCTACAGGCAGGGTAGTGTTGGTGGGATAATGTTGAGCATAATTGCCTTCCACATTCTATAGGCAACCTGTATACAACTTAGATCAGAAGTATAGTCTTTGAAAACCTTATTGAAAAAAAAAAAAAAAACGTTTCATATAATTGAATGAAGCTTGAATTTCTAGGCAGCTTTATAAAGTTCTGAAGAGTTTAAGATGAGAAGGTTGACTTTGTGGGTAGTGTTTGGCATTCATCAATCTTTATTGATGTTACGCAGACTCATTTCAAGGCCTTGCCCTCCTCTTATGATTTGAAAGACATTGCTGGCAAAGAGAATCCCTAAAGTCCCTCGTCACTTCATTGGGTGTAGAATATCAAGAATACTAATGGAATATAATAGGCGATTTTTCAGTGATCTTTCCTTTTGAAAGATCCAGGAGGGAATACTGCCTAGGACTCTGGCCATGGATTCATTCTTTTGGACTAGCTTTGCGGTTCCTAATTTTCTTTCTGCAAGCTTGAAGTCAGCCTTCTGGTTAGCACCTCTATCAGAACATAAATGTCTGGATTAGAATCTTGTCCACAGTGAAAAGAAACCCTGGGCTCTCCGCTGTTACCTCCAGTGCTCAGCAACAGTCTCTTTGGAAGAACAAGATCAGTGATGCTCTTTACCTGAGCAGCCATTCTGGATCCTGCCAGACCTTCGTCCCAGAGTGATGATGCTGGTTGCTAGGAACAAATCACAGTAGAAGAACTGTTGGTGCCGAGGATGCCTGTAGTGATGGTGATCACACCAAGATTTATAGGGGCACATTCCTGGCAGTGTGGAGGGCAGAGCAGCGATCTCTTGAGGTTTGTCCCTGCCCAAGGATGTGGTTTAAAGTGTTCCTCAGCTGATCAATCCACTCTGCTGGTTTGTACCATGCTGTCTGCCAGGGGATGGATGTCACCTCTCTTACCCACTGGGATGATCAAGGTTTCTATAGGTTTTAAAAATAACATTGTCCACGAGTTTGCAGGAACGTGTTATTCTGGGTTCCTTTTTTCCCCTAGAAGGCAAAGTACTTCCGAGTTTATGGAGCAGGACATAGAGTGTGCTGGTGAGATTCCTCTCTGGTTTTAGATGTGACCTTGCCACAGGGCTGTCAGTGTCCCAGAAGGCAGTAGAAGCCCTTGGGATACACTTGTCAGATCCTTCAGTGATGGCAGAAATCACTCAGTTCCTTAAGTGACTTTTCTCTCCGGGGCCAGGCCAAAGGTTGGCTCTGCACACACCAGCAAAGTGTGAGTCATGAGAGCAAATGGCCTAGAGACAGCTGCATCTACAGTCTCTCAGGGGCCCCGCCCTACCCTGAGGCCAACTCATTCTGCCCAAGGAACCAGCATCCTGCTGGTCTGAGCACTCATGAAGCCCTTTTGAAATGTTGCTAGTCTAAATTGAAAAGTATCATATACTGGATTTCAAAGATTTAGTGTGAAGAAAATGAATGTCAATTGTTGAAATGGTGAAATAGTACTCTTTTATATATATATATTGGGTTAAACAAAATATATCAGCTTTTACCTTTTTATTGTGGCATCTAGAAAATTAAAAAACAAGCAAACAAAAAACACGTGACTCTGTTATGTTCTATAGAAGTATAGACTTCTATTTCCTAGGACCTGGAGCCCCATACTCTAGCTGCTGTATTATATACTGCTGCTGCTGCTGCTAAGTCACTTCAGTCCTGTCTGTGTGATCCCATAGACGGCAGCCCACCAGGCTCCCCCGTCCCTGGGATTCTCCAGGCAAGAACACTGGAGTGGGTTGCCATTTCCTTCTCCAATGCATGAAAGTGAAAAGTGAAAGTGAAGTTGCTCAGTCGTGTCCGACTCTTTGTGACCCCATGGACTGCAGCCCATCAGGCTCCTCCATCCATGGTATTTTCCAGGCAAGAATACTGGAGTGGGGTGCCATCACCTTCTCCAGTATTATATACTAGCATTTCTTATATACAAAGAGATCTTTCATGTAGGGCTAAGACATGACAATTCAGAGACTCCTCCACACATCCCTAGCTTCATCTGAAATCTGCCGTTTGACCATCTCACTGACCCTTTGAGACTAGGCATTTGTTGTGGATAAAAGGATAAAGGTCAGTACTTCAATCAGGTTGGCATCTTGAGAAAAGGTCAGGCATCCAGGGAGTCATGGAACAAGGTTGGAGCCATTGGCCAAAATTTTATCTCTGAATAATCTGTGAATATCAGTTACAATAAATCTTGCGTCTGCTCAGTTGGAGGGGAGCCACAGCTCAAAAGAAGATATTTCAAAGGAATTAGTAATCAATTCCTCACTTCCTCTAGGGCAGGAAGCTGCTTCCAGTAAACACAGAATTGACCTTGCTAGAATCCCACAGCTCTCCCCAACTAGCAGGTTGAGGTCATCGGGGATGAGGAATCATTTTCAAACAGCTGAGTAGAGAAAATACACAAAGCAGATGAGAAAGGGTTAGTGGTTCTGTCCCCACCAGGTTATCACAGGAAGCAAATAGTAAGGGAAGAAGATGTACGATTTGTATAAATAGGTCAGATCTTTTGGAAAACAGAAAATGGAATACGAATAAATGTCAATAAATGAATCTATCAGCCTCAGCTTTTCTCTTTCTGTGCCAGGGGAGCTCTTACACACTCCAGTCTGAGTCAGAGGAAGGAAAGTTGTGGGAGCCTTACTTTTCCTGCCTTTCTAATGAAGAAATAAATACTGAAAATGTTATGATGACATTTAAGGTTTCTCCAGAGTGCCTTAGTTTCATGTAATTATTTTGGATTTTTTTTTCAGTGCTCTAAATTTCTCTGAGTGTCAACCTTTAGAAACATCACAAATCTCCCAGTTTGGCAGACACAAAGGCTAGACATGTATGCCCAGGTTGTGGCGATTAGGGCAGTCTTTGATGAGCATTTGCAGAATGCTGCAGGAGGTGTTTCTTGCCATTTCTTCTCTGGATTTCCCAGCTGCCTGGGACTGAGTCCTGTCTAAACTTCTACATTGGGGATGAAAGGGCTTTGTAAGCAATGTCAGGGGGGATTTCCTCTGGCAAGCTGTGCCTGTCTGCTCCTCCTTCATTTACAAAGCACTATGTTAACTTCAATGGTCCCTGTGTATTTAGGACCATTCCTCTAAATAGAATAAAACCATAGAGCCTTACAGATGATAAAGATTCTTAAAAAGTATCTACTGTCACCCTCTAATTTTTAAAGGAAGTGCCCCAGTGAGGTTAATTCATTTACACAGGGTCACGTCGTCTGGGTCTTCTTTTCTACTATGGAAGGTCCTCACATTTCGTCACACAACCTCCAAGGGCTCATTTCATCTGCAAGAATAAGCTGAATGGCATGAGCCCAGTTTTATATTGATGTCAGGACTAAGTGACTGTCATTTGGGGACATTAACTACGGAAATCTGTACATGACGCAGGGCACACCTAGTCTCATGATGATTTGGGGATTCCCGGCTCTGTCTGTTTTATAGCGGACTTCATTTATTTTAGTTAATATAGGTTACAAGCGCTGAGATGCTTTTACTGGAATCGCATTGGTCCTTCTCCTTCTTCAACAGGGAAAACAGTGAATTTAGTATCCTTCCAAAAGTGTGTTTCCTTGGAGATAATGATCCTCTTCTGTGTATGTGCTAAGTCGCTCAGTCACGTCCAACTCTTTGTGACCTCATGAACTGTAGCCCACCGGACTCCTCTGCCCATGGAATTCTCCAGCCAGGAGTACTGAGTGGACTGCTGTGCCCTCCTCCGGGGGAGATGCTTCAACTTTTGCCTTTTTCCTGAACCATCACCATTCCCCTCACCAGCCGGTACTTCATCTCCAGCCTCCCTTTGTCCTTATTCCCCTCTGGCACACACAGACTGTGACATTTTCACAGTGCTTTAAAGTGAAATGCCTTGTGTTCTTAGGGGCTCTTTTCCTACCTGAGGGGAGCCCTCTGGTCTTCATTAAACACGTCTCCTTTTCCATCAAGCCCATGGGACCGTGCACTGGCTCCTGTGATGTGGCTTCGTGGCATTTGGCAGAGCGAGCGATACTGGGGAAAGTGCCCATTCTCACACCCCACTGATGTTTCCTGTCATGTGTGGAATTTGTTTCCTGTTACTCTTGCCAACCCGGGAAGGGTCTGCTTAAAATATGACACTTCCTGCTTCCGGAGCATGTGTAATATCCAAGGCCCAGAGTCATCTCAGATCAAACAGAATGGCCACATGGCCAAGTCAGTTCATCTGGAGTGGCATTCTACTTCCACATATCTCTGGGGTGCCATATTATCATTTTTTTCAAAGGCATTTTCATTGAGCATGGTAGTTTGGGGTAAGGCTTAATTTATCCTAATAATATAAAATAGACCTTGCTGTATCCTAGTCTCTTTCCCATAGATATAGCCCCAGACTAAGTTGGAAGTTAGAACTGCTTTTGAAACAGCCAGTGGCATTGGTATTTAGAAAAAAAAAAAAAAAAAAACTATCAGGATCCATAGCTTGTATATGTGATTTGCCCTTGGCTATATAGAAACACTTAAAAGAACAAGCAAGGAGAGAGACAAAGGGGAATAAAATACTTTATTTTGAACTACATCCTGATTTTCTTTCTAATCCAAATGTCTGAATGTTATTCTGAACCCAAAGAAGTTACCAAAAAGTCTCTAAGCTCTTATTCATCTCTAAACTGAAAACCCATATTAATTCATGCTAATTGTAGGAATTAAGAGATGAAGGGGACAGGGGAGCATGCTGAGACAATCAGATGCTACCCAGAGTTATTACTAATTGATCCTGAGTCAAGCTGCTTGAGCCTTGGAGATGCGGAACACGCCCTGAGATGCAATCTTCTCAAACCCTGTTGGCCCTGGATGGGTACATTTTGTTCTAATGGATGAGATATTTGCTTCTTGGGAGCATATTTCTTCACTGCAGGCAAGAAAAATTGCTCTTTAAAATATACCTCTTCATAGCTGAGGAACACAAAACCGCTTTATGGCTTAACATTTTAAAAAGTGACTGGCCATTGTCAAAAGTACCAAGGCATCAAAGCACCCAGGCACGGCGTTGGCAGCAGGCCAGAGATTGCTTCTGCTTTCCTTTCCTCCTTGTTCCTTGAACAAACAGGTTATAATTTGAAAACAATGTAATGGAGACACATGTGATGATAAATGTCGTAGGTTGCATTGGGCGGGTATAAAATACACTAGCTGTTTGGATTTGCCTGCTTTCCTTTGTGATCCATAATCATATGAAAGAGCCTTGGTCCACTCTGAGTGTCTGTATTCCTGTCATTGGTTGACATGTTCATGACAGTCCTGAGAAACAAGATACATTACTGCATTAGCCCCTTCAACAACTTCCCTGATAAACCCGGATGAGAAGCAAGGTGCACCATTCTAATTGGGAGTTAATCCAGAAATTCTTGTTTGAAGCTGTTATTACAGATATTTAGGACATCTTGTTTGCTGATGATGTGGGAAAGCTGCCTTTGATAGTGAGCTTTGTCAAAACCAGGAATGGTACTTACCTCTGAATTTCAGTTCTCATTTTACAATAAGGTGGAAGGTGGAGGGGAACATAAATCAGTGTCATCAGTTCAGTAAGTATTGTGATCCTGCTGCTTCTGCTAAGTCGCTTCAGTCATGTCCAACTCTGTGCGACCCCATAGATGGCAGCCCACCAGGCTCCCCTGTCCCAGGGATTCTCCAGGCAAGAACACTGTGATCCCAGTATGTGCCAATCATCATGTTTTCTCTTTTTTCCTAAACATGGAATTTCAAGTGAATTTTTTCTTGTGACCTGGAACATTGCATTAATTTGTGCTTCAGAATTGCTTCAAAATCGAGTTTATTAAAGAAAACTAGCTCCCAGAACAGTGACTTTTTATCACTTGAATTCTCACTGCTATGTAATTGTGGTATTAGCAGAAGAGATTCATTTTCAAAATAATGAAAATGCAAAAATAATGTGTCATTCGAGATGTAATTCATCAGCACCAAGATTGTGCTGGATTCAACTACAGAACTGGTAAAGAACTGTAACCAAAGCAACATAGTAAATTAGAAAGTCCTCCAGACACTACCGCATCATGACGTTTATGGCCTGTTCACACGTGTGTGCTCAGTCACTCGGTCATGTCCAGCTCTTTGCAGCAGGCAGCCCCATGGACTGTAGCCCACAAGGCTCCTCTGTCCATGGAATTTTCCAGAAAGGAATACTGGAGTGGGTTGCCATTTCCTACTCCAAGGGATCTTTCCAAACCAGGGATCAAACCTGAGACTCTTGCATCTCCTGCATTGGCAGGTATATTCTTTACCACTAGCGCCGCCTGGGAAGCCCCATTCACACTTCAGTATTTAAATATATGTTAAGCATGTTAAAGAATGAAAATAAGAATGATTTTCTTAGTTGTTTAAAAACTTGAAAAGAACAATTGCTCCCTCTAGTGACAAATCATAAATTAGCAACAAAATGAAAACACTGGATGAAAAAAAACCCTATGTTTGAAATCAAACGATTTGTGGCTGAAATCAATAGAGATTAAAATATGGAAAAGTAGGTGAGTGGTAAGCCTTTACTTTGTGTTTCTAAGTGTTAATAGTCACTCCCTGTACAGTCTTTCCATTCCTTTGTTAATAGTCTTTACTTTTATATTAGCTTTTTTTTTTTTGAGAAGCAGTATGTCATGTGAATGGGTTTAAGTATAAAATCGTGGTGGTTGATTTGGAATTCTTTCATAATTTTTAGCTTTAGTAATGTTCAGTTTGGTGGCGCTAGTGGTAAAGAACCCGCCTGCCAGTGCAGGAGACATAAGAGACGCAGGTTTGATCCCTGAGTCCGAAGATCCCCTGCAGGAGGGCATGGCAACCCACTCCAGTATTCTTGCCTGGAGAATTCCATGGACAGAGGAGCCTGGAGGGCTACAGTCCATAGGGTTGCAAAGAGTCGGACACAACTGAAGTGACTTAGTACACATAATCTTCAGTTTTGTTTTTTTTTAGTTGCAGTTAAATATATTAGTTTTGATACTATTTCACTTTGCCAAAATTTCAGTACAGTAAATGGATATAAGGTAGAGGTAGAAACAGTAAAGAAACTGCAAGAAGGAAAACAGTTACCGTGTTATGACTCAGAAATATCATTGACATTTGAGGTAGATCTGTATGTATCTTTTCTCATTTTTTAATGAAAACCTCTGACATTTTCATGTTTAATGGTAATGTGTAAGCAGCATTGGGGTGGTCTCCTGGTTAACTAAAAATGAGTTCAAAGGCTCAGAAAAATATGTAGGTTTGTGTGTGTTCTGATACAACTACATCTGAGATGGGCAAGGGCCGCCGACCGTGGCTACCATCTTGCTTGACACATACCAGGAGCTCAGAAAATCTTTGCTGAAAGCCTCAGTATTTAGACAAGCTCTTAATGGGAAGAAGGGAAGAATCGGGAGGAGAGCAGGGCTTTGTGAGGATACTAAGCCAAGATCCACAGTGTTCTCTGATTGCCCCCAAGCGTCTGCCCGTGTCACAATCGTGCACTCTCCTTGAAATTTCAAAGGCTTTTTTTATTTTTAATCTACTCCTGAAGTCAATGTTCCCAGACGGAATGATGTTTGAATTTGAAGTAAATTAGGCATGAGGGCATGGGGATCCTATAATCAAGGTTCGGAGTAAAGAAAGAAAGATATGACGGGAGGTTTTGGAAAGTTGTGGTTACTTTCCAAAGGCGTGTGCAGAATCTCTTTTGTTTCACTGTCATCATTGTCTCAGGGATCCAGTAAGGAAAAGATGCGGGATAGAGAAAGCTAAGCATTCCATCTAGGCCATCAGGCGGCGCTGATACATCCTCACCCGTCTTGCCTGTGCGCGCTCACACACACGTTTCATTCTATTCAAGTCTTTTGTTCCCCCCTCTCCATGCTTTTCCTTCAGTTGGACACTAGGGGGAAGTGTTGTAAATGGTAGATGAATACGAATGGCTAAGAATGAATAGATCTCTTATGTACTTATAAACCTGTACGTATTTACATTTTCTATTTATTTACTTATGTTGGATATAAACATTTTCTAAGCCTGAGTAAGTTGATTAACCCCTAGATAGCTTTTCATAGGAATTCTTCTCATGTAGTTACTGTTGTATGTGCGTATAGGATCTGTATACAGCATTTCTGAGAGGAAAATACTAATTTAGGGAGCAGGGATTTCACTGAAGAAACTTCACATATTAGCAAAAGCTTCAAAGGAAAACATACAGCTTCTGATAATGTGAATTAGAGGCCTCACCATGTATTATATGAACTTAGTGCATACTCAGCCCACTAGGCTCCTCTGTCCGTGGAATTTTCCAGGCAAGATTCTCTGAGTGGGTTGCCATTTCCTATATTAACTTAGTATACAGTAATAAAATAATGCTTTTACATAGTGTGTTAGGATTTTAATCCTGGATTGTCAATTCTCAACTCTCAGACTATTTACAGACATTTTTTCATCTCTGTTCTTTCAGGCATGAAATTATGCTTTGATTAATGGTTATACAAATAGGAATGCTCTTTGGAAAGCAAATCCAAATAACACAAGAAGGATGGTGTTAAAAAGAAAGGAGAAATTACCCACAACCCACATCACTCCCATGACCACTTCAGTGCTTTGGTGAATGTCTTTCTACACATTGTCCTGCCTTCTGTTTCGTGTCCTGTCCCTTCCCTGCCACCCTTCTGCCTGTAAGAAGTAACACTTGACTCAGTTTTGCTGCTCAGATATGTCTCCTGAAAGCCACTCCAAGTTCCCACAAGCGCATCAAGCTCAGTGTCCTTTCAATACGAGTTTATGGAAAACCACCTCTTTTTAGTTTTCTCAGACAGTGCCTTGAATGTCAGTTCCAGTTGCGTAGGTGATCTTTTTGACCTACCCACTGTACCTCCTGTATGAATTTATGCTTTTAGATAAAATTTAGGGACTTTTTGCCCCGTAAGCCTCTCCACATTGGGAACTCTCCAACTGCAGAGGAATCACTCAGGAATCAACTTCCTGTTCCCCACTCCTGGAGATCCTGAGCCGATGGATCTTCTGGTGAGCATCTCAGAAATGCCTGTGTTCCAGACTGCCAGCACCCCTAGGTGATTTGGAACAGCTAATCTCAAGCCTGGATTTTGAAAAACTCCACACATCACCAAAGACAAGCAGAGGAACATTATTTAAGTTGTTATTCTCTCTTCCTCTCACTCTCACCCTGGTGTGTGTGTGTGTGTTTGGGGGTTGGGGTGGGGTTGATGTAAATTGGAGCATCCAAGCTTGTCCATACCCATGGGCAGCTTTGCATGTTCTGTGTGACATGGAAGGTTCCTGGGGACACTCAGCAGGGAAGGGCATATTGAAATGTATTTTGTACACATTGGAAAAACTCAGTGTGTGGAATGTGTTATTTAACTGAATTATTTTTCCTGTGAAGTGGTGGTTGCTACAAATTGTTTAGGTTTTCACACAGATTTTTCAGCTGCTAGAAGGAAGATGTCCAGCCAAGGTGGGTGGGAATTTAGGGGAAAATTAAGGTATGACTGGGAATTGTCAGAGCTGCAAGGACTTCAGAGGTCATTGGAACCAAAGTTCTTGTTTCACGGAGAAGGGAACTAAAGCCCAGAAAGGTGAAATGTCTTGCCTAAGACTGCACAGCAAATTATGGTCAGAATCAGATCTAGAACTCAGTTCTTCATCCTGAGTACCACCTTCTCTGTCTACTGGTTGTTCTTACCCCAGATTGGATGCAACCCTGAGGCTCACATGAATTTAGTATTTAATATCATCCATAGCACCTGGTTGGAGAAGGAAATGGCAACCCACTCTAGTATTCTTGCCTAGAGAATCCTGTGGACAGGGGAGCCTGGTGGGCTGCTGTCCACTGGGTCGCTAAGTCGGACACGACTGAAGCAACTTAACATGCACGCATTGGAGAAGGAAATGGCACCTGTCTCCAGTGTTCTTGCCTGGAGAATCCCAGGGACGGGGGAGCCTGGTGGGCTGCCGCCTATGGGATTGCACAGAGTCAGACATGACTGAAGCGACTTAGCAGCAGCAGCAGCAGCATAGTACCTGGTTCCAGTGTTTTCCAACCCCAAACATAAGTTCTGAAATGAGATCTGTTATAAGTCATTTAAAGAACTCATATGCTAACCTCTCCTATAGGACTCTGTTTAATGTAGCATTTGATAAATAAAAATTCCCCTCTCCTAGCGGTTTGTAGAAGTAGCTACATTTAAGCCAATGCATTGAATTCTATTGACAATGGAATCAGATTGTACTCAGTTGCCAAGGTCTAAGAGTCAAGGCATATCAAAATTACCCTTGAAAAGCTGTTAGTAATGGATCATTTTTCCGTAATTTTACCACGACCACCTTTTTCTCCAGTTTTGAAATAGATCTTTGTTTCTTTGTTTGAATTGGTTGGTTTCTGTGTGAGGATGGTGTTATAAGAAAAATTCTCTTTTTAACATTAGAGTCACATATGGAAAACACCAGGACGCCCATATCCCGGAGCTCCTGAGACTTTCTGAGGGCACCACAGACTCTGCTCATCTGATCTGGGGCTTGGAGAAACATGTGCTCATTCTGTAGAACAGCCAAAGGGATGTTCCACACTTTTAATTGTCTTGCTTACACCCAGCAGCCAAGGACCACCCCAGTGCTCCTGGGGAATTGGAAACAAAATGTGATGAGCGGGAAGATCCCACCACTCTGATGCCTTTTCCCTTGTGGAGAGTCACAGACAGTAGAGTTCTTGTTCTCCACCAGCTTCTTCCTTGAGTAATGATTGCTGGCTGCTCAGGGACTCTGTGGAGGTGGTGTACCACACATGGACTCAGTCTCCCTCTCTTAGAATGTACTTTCCCCCCTTAATCTAATGACCAGTCAGACTGACCATTAGGAGATTATTAGTGGCTGAAATAGCTTGCCTTCACGTTTGCCTTCTTCCTCCCACTCCTAGCACTGGAAACTCAGCTTTTTATTGCTTTAACTCAAGAAATAGAGCATCAGAAATTGAAATGTCAGGAACTAGGCAGGTGCTGAAAGGGATACAGTAGCTGAAGGATCCCCAACCTCCTTTAGTGCCTGATGATCTGAGGTAGATCTGATGTAATAACAATAGAAATAAAGTATACAAAACATGTACTATGCTTTAATTATTCTGAAAACATCGCCCACCCCAGGTGGTGACTGGTCCCTGGTGCCAAAGAGGGAAGGAACCGCTGCAATAGAGGAGGAGGAAGTTGGTGGGAATAAGTTTCAATAGGAGCTTCATCTCCCCTCATTTCAATTGTTGTTTAGCCGCTAAGTCATGTCTGACTCTTCACGATGGCATCCCTGACTCGATGGTCATGAGTTTGAGTAAGCTTCGGGAGTTGGTGATGGACAGGGAAGCCTGGTGTGCTTCAGTCCATGGGGTCGCAAAGAGTCGGACACAAATGAGCAACTGCACTGAACTGACTCTTTGCAACCCGATGAACTGCAGCATGCCAGGCTTCTCTGTTCTTCACTGTCTCCCGGAGTTTGCTCAGACTCATAGCAGGAAGGGTTGTGGGGCTATTATTTCAGGAAGTAGACTCCTTGTTTTTTGATGCCTGTCCTCCTGCCTGCCCACTCCAGCCTCACTTCTCAGACTCACATGTGAGCGTGCAATTTCAGGAAACAGCCTGGCTTCTGGAAAGTTATTTTAAAGATAGGTGTGTTCATAAGGCACTTGTTGAGCTAGGAACTTGGAACAGAAAAGCACATGCAGTTATCACATTCGGGACACAGAGGGAATGTCCCTCAGGGAGGGTCCAGTCTCCTCGCAACTTTAATAGACTATTCAGGGTCTCCATTTGAAAACGTTAGTAAACAGCACTTTTTTGTTGTATAATTTGTTTTACAACTTTTTTGTTGTATAATAATGTCACAATTATGATAGAAGCACAGAATCTGAGAGTTTTTCAGAACTGCAGAGCTAACACTCACAACAATATGAGTCAAAGGAAAGTGACATTCTGGAGGCAAATGTCAATGAAATCTCACTTTAAGAGAGAGGTCATCCCAGATAAGTTACTGAATCCTTTTACGTCTGTTTCTTCATCTGACAGGACAATGAGGATGAAGAGCTCTAACACAGAAGCTGTTAGGAATGTTTCTTCTAGGTCAAGAGGGTAACACATTCATCTCTCTGGTCCAGCATTTCCTTCTGCTTGAGTACTCCCAGGAAGAAGGAACTAATAAATTCCTTGAATAGACATTTGCATTGGGAAGCTTGAGCCTGTTCACGTATTCTTTTGTTCAGTAGTAGCAACCAAACCCCTTCTCAGGACCAGGCATCGAACTTGAAATCTAGCTTTTCTTTATAGTGAATCCAAGTCAATATGCCTATAGCTTCTGTCTTAGGGTGCTCCGTCTGATCTTTGCACCAATGCAAGTTTCCATCATAGCAACCTTTGGCTGAATAAGGACAATCCTTGTGTCTTTTCTGTCTCTTTTATTCAAAGAAGTGTCTTCTCAGTTCTCCAACCCCCTCACTATCCTACCACCAGCAACTGGTTATATTTCAGTCTTTTATTTTCCTTAAAATACAGCACTCAGAAGTCCTGCCTCATCTGCTTGTGGGCTAATCTTGAGTCTTTGAAGATTCTAACTTCCTCTGGTTAGGGCTGATGGGGACCGTCTGCCTGGTATGGTACATCTGAAGACTGCTCTCAACCAGTCTTACATCATAATTGGCGATTTGGGGGGCCTAAAAATACACCTAAACACACTCTGGAGTCAACTGTAGCCCTGTGAAACAGGTTTTGTTATAAGGAGCGGTGTTCCGGGTGACAGGAAGGAACAGCATGTGCTAAGGCAGGAACCTCTGAGCAGAGGGTGCTGATGAGAATGAAGCACTCTGACCCCAGTCTACACCTGACTGAGGATAAGATGGACACTTTTTGATTAAGCCTCCCTCTGCAGTGCCAAACTCAGGTCTATTCTTGTTCTGTTTCTGTTTAAACCTCCCACAGGATTTGTGGATTAAGATCAATCGTATTGATATGACAGCAGAATAGAAGCAGCCAAAGGGAAAAAAATAGATCAGACTTATCAAAATTTAAAGCTTCTGTGCTTCAAGGGCCAGAAGTGAAAGACAGATCCACAGATGGGGAGATATATTTGCAAATTATTTGACAAATAGTCAATAGTATATTTACAAAGATATGCAGTCATCAGTTCAGTTCAGTTCAGTTCTCCAACACCACAGTTCAAAAGCATCAATTCTTTGGTGCTTAGCTTTCTTCACAGTCCAACTCTCACATCCATACATGACCACTGGAAAATCCATAGCCTTGACTAGATGGACCTTTGTTGGCAAAGTCTCTGCTTTTGAATATGCTATCTAGGTTGGTCATAACTTTCCTTCCAAGGAGTAAGCATCTTTTAATTTCATGGCTGCAGTCACCATCTGCAGTGATTTTGGAGCCCCCCCAAAAAAAGTCTGACACTGTTTCCACTGTTTCCCCATCTATTTCCCATGAAGTGATGGGACCAGATGCCATGATGCAGTCATCACCTCTAATTCCAGGACATTTTTAACACTCTGAAAACAATGCCATGCCTTTTAGTAGCTACCACCCCCTTCCTTCCTTCTTTCCTAAGTCATAGACATGGGACCATACAATCTTTGTCCTTTTGTGTCTTGCTTATTTCACTTAGCATAATGTTTCAAGGTTCATCCATGTTGAAGCATGTATCAGTATCTCTATTCCTTTTAATGGCCGAGTAGTATTCCGTTGCATGAATAGATCACATTCTGCTTACTCGTTCATTGATTGATGGATGGTACAGTTTTTCTACTTCTTGGCTATTATGAATATGCTATGAACACTAGTGTACAAATTTGGAGTGGAAGTATTTTTTTCTTAATTTTATGGGAATATAATTTACTTATAATATTGTGTTAGTTTCTACTGTACAGCAAAGTGACTCAGTGATTCATGTGTTATTTTTCATATTCTTTTCCATTGTGGTTCATCACAGGATATTAAATACACTTTCCTGTGCTATACAGTAGGGCCTTGTTGTTTATTCATTCTGTGTATAACGGTTTGCATCTACTAACCCCAAACCCCCAGTCCTTCCCTCTTCCGTCCCTTTCCCCGCTGGCACTCACAAGTCTCTTCTTTATGTCTACGAATCTACTTCTGTTTCATGGACAGATTTATTCATGCCATATTTTAGATTCCATGTATAAGTGATACCATACAGTATTTGTCTTTTTCTTCTGACTTACTTCATGTAGTATGATGATCTCTAGTTGCATCCATGTTGCTGCAAATGGCATTGTTTTGTTCTTTTTTATGACTGAGTAATATTCTGTTGTATATACGTACCACATCTTCTTTATCCATTTATCTGTCGATGGACGTTTAGGTGCTTCCATGTCTTGGTTATTGTTAATAATGCTGCAATGAACATAGGAGTGCATGTATCTTTTCAAATTATAGTTTTGTCTGGGTGTATGCCCAGGAGTAGGATTGCTGGATCATATGGTAAATCTATTTTTAGTGTTTGGAGGAGCCTCCATACTGTTTTCTATATATGGAAGTATATTTTTCATTTTGGGGGCAGTTATACATAGGAGTGGAATTGCTGGGCCATGTGGTAACTGTTCATTTCTTTAAGAACTGCCAAATTGTGTTCCAGAGCACTGTACCATTTTACATTTCCACCAGCAGTGTGCAGTGGTTCCTTTTCCTCCATATCCTGCCAACACTTGTTTTGTAAATCTTTTTAATTATAGCCATCCTAGTCAGGGTGAAATGTGGTATGTGGTTTTGCTTACATTTCCCTCATAGCTAATTATACTGAGCATCTTTATTATGCTTGTCTGCTATGGTATATATTCTTTAGAATATTGTCTAATCAGATCCTTTGCTCACTTAAAAAATTGGGTTATTTATCATTTTTGAGTTGTAAGAATTCTTTACACATTCTAGAATTTTTACCTGAGGAAGATTTTTGAAAAATGCTTCTATGGTGACTAGAACTCATCTAGAGGAAAGATTTTATAAGAAAAGAAAATAGGCTGATAGTAAGAAAAATTAATAGGGAGACAGAACCACACTTGTTTCTCAAGGCATCAAGTATGTATTTGTTGATAGATGGATAATTATTTCTAATGTAAGACATAATTTATATCAAACCAACAGGAAAAGAAAATTTATATACAGACTTTCAAAAACAAACATTCCAATAACCAACACAAGAACAAAATATCAATCCATAATCCTATAATGTCTTATAATACCAGAAAAGTATACATTAGAATCTTGAGCAAAACAAGACCTCTTATGAAAAGTACTTTTTCCTATGCTATTCCTGTCATCACTATTAGTATAACCCTTTCAGAGTTCTCAGGAATGAGACTGGATCATAGGAATAGATTCAGTACTCAGGTCCCAAGTATCTTTTCAGTAAGATTTAACTGTTATGGTTCATTTGCCTCATGAACTCCCTTGGTGACTTCCATTGAACATTTTCATAGAACTTTACATATAAAATCTATTCAGAAAAAAAGTGAACATACTTAAAAGGGACCCACATTCACATGAAATAGAAATTATTACATTAATGAAAAATGGAACATCAGTGTATTTTTAGTTATTTGGAGAGGGCTCAGTAAGAAATTCTACAGTATAAAATCATCGTAGACATATAATTTCTGAAATCATTTGACTTGAGCCTCTACAAAAATGGATGTACTGTCAGTTAACAATGAAAAGTCGAGTACTCTGGGGAGGCATTTAGAGAAGTCTTGATTGTCTTCTCTACGTAGTCCACACGGGGGCAGTACAGGAAAACCATGTACTGTTAAAAAGATCTATTCAAGATGAACATTCTGGTACACAGACAGGGCCTGCCAAAGAGTGTTTGGCAACACTTACCTGCAAAAGACAGTTATCTGTATGATGACTCCTAATTCGATGATAAACTGGATTAGATTTTTAAAATAGAACACAAGATGGAAAATTATTCACTTTACAATTTTTTTTTTGCTTTTTTTTTTTGAAAAACTTGTTATTCTTTACACATGAGTTCATCATGTACATTATTCAACATGTGATTGGATTTACGTGCCACATTCTAGTAGCCCTATAACACAGTAGTTAGACTAGGTTGCGTCTGCATATTGTAAATGTGGGCTGTGGTAGTCATATATATGAAAATAAACTTGACAACAAGTTGTAAGCTCTTCCATGTACCTACGTGTTGTGTTGAAATCAGGATGGGTATCCATAAATTAAAGTTATAATCTGAAATAGAGAGCACAAAAGCATTTTCTTATATGCCATAGAGATTTTGAGTGTTAACCAAAACCTTATTTTACATAGCTTTGAACATATATTTAAATCACTTACTTGTGATTTTTTTTTGAGTTATGAAATAAATATTTTTATGAAACTTTTATGAATTTTTTTAAGTTAATGAACAATACATAGCTGATACTTGCTGTGGATTCTCTAAAACCCATCGATACATGTCAAGTCTAGAAAGTTTTACCAGCTGGAACAATGCATAGCAAGAGATATTCAGAATTATTCTGCAGCCCATGCCAATCCTGGCAGGATGCAACAAAGAAAGCAATATTATCTGAGCTGCCTTTGATGTGTGCTCAGGGTTTGTAAACAGATCAAGAACCTGGATTACTCTGGGTGATGATATCAGTGATATAGTAAGAATGTTTTTCTAGAACAGTATGTAAGCATAATTCAGTAATTATCAAGCCTTTTTCCTGTTTCCTCATCCTATCTCTGCCCTACACCTCCCTCTCTCCACCCTCCTTCACCCCTCCACCCTCACGTTACCCTATGGGATTCATTTCTACTATTTACATTTCCCCTTTTCAGTGTTCTTCCTCATTTGCCTTTTTAAAAAATGTTTATTTTTATGTACAATTTCTAGCCATTTAGGCTGTGATTTTCACCTGAAATGGATCATTTAAAAAAAACATTATGATAGATTTTCAGAGCAGTTTTAGATTCACAGAAAAACTGTAGACATTTTGCACACTCTGTGTGTCCCCAGATGCACACAGTCTTCCAAGTGGGGTAAGTGTTTTTCAAGAGCATTATCGTTTCAGCTGTCATCATCACACTGTCTCAAAGAAAGCTCCATCTCCGTGGCCAATCATTGGCCAAAGCTGGGAAAAGAAGAGGATTTTTGATGCTGTGGCCTGATGCAGGAATAAAAGCCCAAGGGCAAATTTTCAACTTAATCGTGAGGCTGTAATAGTTCATTCTGTACGTGACTTTCTCAGGATGGTGGTGGAGCCACGCTGGGGTAATTTCACTTGACAAGAACTTGCTGTACACTCCTCATTACTGTGAAGTCTTAGAATAATGCTGATCACCACTTTATTCTTGACTTCATGCAGGGCCTCCTCTTAGGCTTCTACCTTAATATATAAAAACTGTAATGTTCAGTCTCATGCTTGTTCAGCTTTTATGAATGCAACTCAGATGTTTTATAAGTTGTCCATTTTTATTTTGTCATAGTTTTTAAGAAGGAAGATGCCATGTTCCTTTATGTCCAGTCAGTTCCTGGAGTTAAAAAGGAATTAAATGGATGTCTTTGAATGAAGAGTGCAATGAAGATGCTTAATTTTATATGTATTAGCAGATATTCTGTTCTGAGTGCCACCTGCAATAGAGCAGGACCTAAAAAATGTTGGTTAAAGGACATTAGATCCTGTCAAACTAATGCCCTCAGAGCAGACCTTTGGGTTGACTTTCTTTCGTGGCTCAAATGGTAAAGAATCTCCCTGCAATGCGGGAGGACCTGGGTTTGATCCCTGAGTTGAGAAGATTCCCCTGGAGAAAAGAACAGCTACCCACTCCAGTATTCTTGCCTGGAGAATTCCATGGACAGAGGAGTCTGGCAGGCTACAGTCTATCGGGTCACAGAGTTGGACACGATCAAGCGACTTTCACTTCTGAAAGCTTATCCCAGTAATATATAAAACCCCTCATGCTGCTACTGCTGCTGCTAAGTTGCTTCAGTCGTGTCCGACTCTGTGCGACCCCATAGACGGCAGCCCACCAGGCTCCCCCATCCCTGGGATTCTCCAGGCAAGAACACTGGAGTGGGTTGCCATTTCCTTCTCCAATGCATGAAAGTGAGAAGTGAAAGTGAAGTCGCTCAGGCGTGTCCCACCCTCAGCGACCCCATGGACTGCAGCCTTCTAGGCTCCTCCACCCATGGGATTTTCCAGGCAAGAGTACTGGAGTGGGGTGCCATTGCCTTCTCCGTAGACTGTCTTATTTCTGGGCAGTCAAGACACTTAACTCTCAAGGCCCTCATATAAAGCTAGAGAAAGCTGGTTTGAAGAAAGAAAAATCAGCTTTTATATGTGCATAGCAATTGTTGTGAAGATGAAAGCCCTGAGCCCTGTGTATTAGGTCTACTTGCTGTGACAAGATCCATATTTACTTCGCAAATAGCCATCAGAACACTGTCTATGAACCACCTCTTTACACATTTTTTAGACTTCTTAGAATGTTCTGAATTTTTACGTCCGTCCATGAGTAGGTGGGATGGACTATGATATACGGACAGTTTGTTGTCCAAGTCGCTTAGGAAACAGGCTAACAGGCGAATGGGTAAGAACGGGTCAGAAGGAAGAGACACGCATGAAGTGAAGAAGTCATTGAGAAGCATCTGGTTGAACATGGGACACGTGTGTGTCAGATACTATTCTAGAATTTATATTTTAATGGTAATATTTTAACAACATTTGTTATGTTCTAGGCCCTTTGATAAATCTTATATAAGCCTTGGTGTTTTCAACACTCAAAGCAAACCTGTTAGGCACATTATTTCTTTTCCTGTGTTTATAGATGAGGAAACTGAGGCTCAGAGAGGGTATTTCTTTAGTCTGAGGTCACCCAGCTAGGATGAGGTAGATTTAGAATTCTAAATCCAAATCTTTGTTCCCCAATTTAAAATTTGGCTTATGAAAAATGTTTTTGAAACTCTCTAAAACTGATTCTCCAGGAAATGAGGGAACAAGAGTTCATTTTTTCTCATTTCCCCTGAGTTGGTTGACTATATTCTATTCTATAGAATGGAAAAAAGCATGTGGAAAAAAGCATGTCTTAGTTTTGGCTATTATGATAAAGTACCAAAGATGGGGTGGCTTATAAACAAAAATGCATTTCTCATACGTGTGGAGGCTGAAAGTCTGATATGAGGGTGCCAGAAGGGTTTTGCATTTTGGAGAGAGCTCTCTTCCAGGTTTCAGCCTGCTGACTTTTCATTATGTCCTCGCTTAGAAGTAGACCTAGCCAGCTCTCTGACCTCTTCTTACAAGGTTATTAATCCCATTCATGAGGGCTCCACTCTCATATCCTGATTATTTCCCAAAAGCCCACCTCCAGATACTATTACAATGGAGTTTAGGTTTCAATATACAAGTTTCAGGGAGACATAAATATCCATTCTATAACAAAACAATAATAATGTATGTAGGATGTCTCTACCTATGGATTGCTTGGGACAAACTCTGTCCATATCCATTTGTTGTTGCTGTTGTTTTAGTTACTAAGTTGTATCCGACTCTCTTGTGAGCCCATGGACTGCAGCCTGCCATGCTCCTCCATCCATGGAATTCCCAGTCAAGAAATACTGGAGTGGGTTGCAATTTCCTTCTTTAGAGGATCTTCCTGACCCAGGGATCAAACCCACACATCTTGCCTTGGCAGGCAGATTCTTCACCATTAAGCAACCTGGCAAGATCCATTGCCTTGGTATAATTATTGGGAGCAAACCCTTTTCCTTTCAGTAGTGTCTCAATTTAGACAAGAAATTACAAGGTCATCCTGTAAATAACCTCCTCACTTCTGCCAGAGCAGATCGCTGCTCATCTTTCTGCTTTCCTGTGGACCACCTATCCCACCCTACTTCAGACATCTTTAGAGGAATGACAACTTTTGGCCTTGGACTGTTTTGAGTCTAGACATTATGTTCTGCAGATCAATAAACTCTGGCTGGTGTTCCCTTGTACTCCTGTATCTAAACACCTTGGTCTCCCTTCTTGGTTTTCTTGGCAGTCAGACTTCTGGAAGTGTCAAAACTTTCTGTCCAGACTTCCAAGTCCATAAGCCAATGACCATTCTACCAGATCTGATCAAAATCAAGGGTGCTAGTTAAATGCATTAGTCAGAAAAATTTTAAGTAATGGCTCCTTAATGAACATTGTATTCTTATGGATGAAATAAGATGCTCAAGTAAAATTTCCAAAAATACAACTTCACATGATTGTTGACTTGTCCATAAGCTGTTCTGAAATGACATAGGATAAGCAGATTCTCTTATCCATTGCAGTCCTTTGAGAAAGAGAGTTTGAAGATCAAAGTAAATTTTTTTTAGTTTCACTTCATCCCATATTTTAACTCAAAAGTGATGAAATATTAAATAATGTAAACTATTAATAACATATTTGCTTATGATGCTCTGGGTTTTCCAAAAAATTTGCATCAGTTACCTCAGTTGATCCTCCGACACTCCTGGGATTAAAGTAGGGCAGGAAAAATTTTTATCTGTTCTTATAGAGAAAACACCTGAACTGAGGAGAGGCTAAGTGACTCACTCACAAGTAAAGCCAAGCCCCAAAAGCAGAACTGTCTTCTCTCCGATGAAGGGTCTTCTACCAAACAAAAGAAAGCCTTGACTGTTCATGTCCATTTCATCAGCACATTCATTAAAATGCTTAAAAATCATGCTTGCTTTGTTTATGTTTTTCCTACAAAAATAAACTACTAATCTATAAATAATTTTCTAGAGAAAATGATGTCCTCTCTGTTTGGCGAGTGGGTCCCCTTTTCTAACTGGAGTGGTTATACTTTTCCCCCTTTGTCTTTCCCTCCTGTTCACCATCTTATTCATACATCTTTCACCTTCTTTCTTACTTCCTCTAGCTTTTTAGAGAAGCAGGTAGGCTGCCTGGAAAAAGGAGAAAGACCCTCAGGTTATGTTGTTTGTAGGTGAACCAACAATTGTCAGTTAGCTGGGTCTGGGCTACAGAGATTCAGGATCATAACTTCAAAGCCGTATCACTCCATATCTGAAGACACAGGCCCTGGGGCTTGCAATCTCATTAGAATTTGGCAGTGGAATTACAGCCAGATTTTAATACTGAACCTCTGGGATACCAAATGCATTCACTGGTAATACTATCCATAAAACATGTAGCAGTCTCAAAGAGCTGCACTTATTCCTGGAAATTGGATAGGAATCGAAATGGAACATAGAAGGCAAGTTGAGGCATGTCTTCCTTATACCAAACAGAAAACCTGCTTGTTAGAAGTTTCTCCTTTGTGTATCTTTGGTACAAGTTGGTACATGCAGTTACCATAATGTCATAGCCCACTCTATACCCATGAAAAATAGGTTGGAAACCATCCAGCTTTTTCTGTTGAACTTATAAGGGAGAGAATAGTATTGATTTACTCAGGGAAACTCAATGTGCCTCAGGTCCAGGCTCTTTTGAAGTCTTGGGTTGTAATTTCAATGCTGGTGATAATTCTTAACAAGTGAAACTACAAAATGTGTTTAGGGACTTACTGGAGTGTAGGTTCTTCTGTCTCTTTGCAGAAAGGATTCGGTGAGAGGCAGAGTAACAGGTAAGGAAAGAGTTTATCCTCATGGGATGCTTGTGAGATTTACAAGTGGGCAGGCAAGGGAGGGCCAGCCTGAGAACTTAGTGGACTAGAGTTTTATAAGCAAAGAATGAATGGGGAGAGGGAGAAAACCACCTTCTTCTTCATTCTTGAGTAGACGTCAAGCTTCTATCATCGGTTCCTCCTCCAAGTTGGGCAGGTAAATTTTGTCTTGCCCCTATGTGGTTAAACTAGGACTGTCATGGTGCAGTGGAAATGAGCAAAAAAGAGGTAACACATACTAAAATATGGTAAATTGTCTCAGGTTTTAGTATAATGTCACCTTTTCCATATATGTTTGTTTAGTGTGTGCAGAGGAGCATGTTCTAGGAATCATTAACTTACCTCACCAGGCAGGTTGTGGGTTTCATTCCACCATGGTTTAGGGGGGCATGTCTCATGATTCTGTTGCATGGTTTCATTGCTAAGCAAGCCTAATTTCTTGATTGATCATTAACTTAGAGGAGTTGCCCATAGTTTTTTCTTTACTTACAATCCCTAATGGGGATCTACTTAATCTATTAATATCTATTTAGTCACCTACTTTGTCCCCTTACTCTGTCCCTATCATAAGTGTTGTATGGTTGTTGCCAGTCAGTCCGTGTTTATTGCTGTGGTGTCATTCTTACAATTCTCACACCCCAGGGACTGTCACCAGACAGTGTTAGAGCAGTCACGTAAAGATGAACTGTGAGGGGCGTGAACACGATGGTGAGCATAGTTTGTCTAGAGGGTGCTTTAGCTAAATGGCTTCTTATAGCTTATCTTGGTACTGAGCCACCAAAGAAGTCACAGAACCCTGAAAAAAATGAGTTGTGTTTACAGAAGCTAACCACATTGAAAGGGGTGTTGAGATGAAGTGGCTGAACATTCTTAGCATTTTCTAGAACTGCGCACTTCATGCTTGGTTGTGTTTTAGATACCCTCATTGCTGGAACTTAATTTTTCCTTATGCTTGTTTAATACAGTGATGGTGCAAACAGGCTTTGGAGGGACTTCATAAACAGCCATGAGTTCACTGCCTAAACTCACGTTCTGAATGGCTAATTCAACTGCATTTTCATGGAGTGAGAAAATGAAGCAGTTGCAAGGAGAGATGGAGCTGGTTACTGTAGCTATGGGCTCTGACCCAGGGAGGACATGGGACTGCTGATTGCCTTCTTTGCTGAGTGCTAGCTGTCTCCATTTTTTTCAAAACAAGCATTCCTGGATGAGTGGAGGCCTGTGATGCTCACTGGGAATCATGTTGTTTAACTGCTGATGCAGAAATGTTCTTCCCAGAAGGAATTTGGGTGGTGCTCACATTTTCTGTGTATGTGCGAAAAGTCTGGGTTCCAATCTGGCTCTACATCTAAGCTACCATTAGCCTGGGGATCTTGGGAAAGTCACTTGGCTCTCCGGGCATGAAGATTGAACACCATGCTTCTTATTTTTATGAACCTATGAACCCTTTAAAAATCATTAACATTTCATGCCTTTGGTGGTGGTGTTGTTTAAATCACAGAATGCCCACGGTGATTGCAAGCAAAACAGTATCCTATTAAATATGTGGTTTTTGAAAGATGGTTGACAGGCTTGATTCTGCTATGCCATTTCTTTCACTTTCCAAATTTAAACTTGGGAAGTTTCTAAGGGCTCTGAAACCCTGCAATCTATGTCACAAGACCTATTGATGCAAAAGTACCTTTAAAGGGCCACCGTGTGGTTTCTCTTATCTCTGTGGTTTATTAACAAGGAAAGTCAGGAAAGCTCACTTCACTGTTCACTTTATTCTGGGTATGAACCGCCCTGGGCTTTCCCATCGGATGCTCACACTTTGTAGTTGAGAGTCCGAATGTGTCTGTTTCTCTTTCGGTACATTTCAGAAGTTAATTTGTACCAGGAAGAAGTGTGTACTGTCATCTTCTTTTTGATAATGTCTGATTGCTCACTCGATGTAGATGTAATGTTTTACTGACTTGGTTACCTGCACTGGAACGTTGGGTCTAAGCATTGTTCTGAGTCCATGGGTTATTCTCAGGGTGACCGTCATCAAATGTTTCTGTTAGTTCTCATATGGTCACACATACTTTATCACTTATTTTGCCGACCTGATGGCATAGAACATCAGAGCTGGACAGGAGCTCAGTGTGTCAGATTCAACCGTCTAGTTTCCATAGATGAGAAAACTGAGCCTCCAAGTTCACTATCATCAAGCCTCTTTGAGTGTCAGTTATTGTGATTTTGTTCAAATTGGGGGCCTCCCTCTTGATATGGTTATCACATGTCTACAGTTTTTTGTAGGATATGTTGCCATCAGCTATTCTTTACATATTGGCTTCTATGCTTCCTAAATGTGGGACATGGGTGACCTAATTGAGCATGCTGATTTCTGCTTTGCTAAAAGCTTCTAAAGCTATAAATAAATAATTGTGGGAAGATGCTTGATGGACTTTCAGTTGAAATAATAATCTCCTGGATTGATAGTTTCATCCTTAAGAGAGCCAAAAGCACCTCTTACATATTTAGCACACTTATCTTCAACAACCTTGGGGAACTGCTGGGATAGATTGGATCAGCCAAGGGATTCAACAAAACTTTAATCAAGACTTTGTTGAATGACCCACTGTGTGTCTTGCCCATAAACTAAATTATTGGGATTTAAAAGGCAAAGTCCTGTCTTTTGACTCATGGTCATAGGAAGATAGACCATTATGAGACAAGAATGTGACCATTTGAAATCTTTGTATAAGTCACTAATGCATGAAAGGTAGAAGATAGTAATGTCACAGCTGGAAGTCAATAAGTGTTAGTCACTCAGTCGTGTCCAACTCTTTGTGAGCCCATGGACTGTAGCCCACAGGCTCCTCTGTCCATGGACTTCTCCAGTCAAGGATACTGGAATGGGTTGCCGTTTCCTCCTCCAGGGAATCTTCCTGACCTAGGGATCGAACCCCCGTCTCCTGCATTGCAGGTAGATTCTTTACCATCTGAACCAGGAGGTAGCAGCTAGATGTGGAGTCACAACAGCTGTGGGAGCAAGTGGGATGGAATATAGACTTCTGCTAAAGCAAGGAAATGGGAGGAGAGAGAATAGGATTGATAGTGAGTCAAAGGTGATACAAAGTTTTCTTGGCCACAGAAAGCGAGCATAGACTGAAGAGGTTAGAGAATGTGGTGGGCTGTAAAGGTTTAACTGCAAATCAACTGAAGAAGAAAATCAGTTTTAAAATTGGTGTACATTTGCACACCAGTTCCAGCTTTTTCAAGGCATTTTTACTTCCATATATAACTTCTCTGGAGAAGGCAATGGCACCCCACTCCAGTACTTTGCCTGGAAAATCCCATGGATGGAGGAGCCTGGTAGGTTGCAGTCCATGGGGTCGCTAAGAGTCGGGCACGACTGAGTGACTTCACTTTCACTTTTCACTTTCATGCATTGGAGAAGGAAATGGCAACCCACTCCAGTGTTCTTACCTGGAGAATCCCATTGACGGGGGAGCCTGGTGGCTGCCGTCTGTGGGGTCACACAGAGTTGGACACAACTGAAGTGACTTAGCATAGCATAGCATATAACTTCTCCAAGGTTTGTTTTCAGTCAAACGAGAGTCCACTATTTTTTTTCCTCTTCACAAACTTGAAAGATAGGGTGATGAATACTCCATCCACTTTAACAGATGGGAAAAGTAAGGCTCAAAGAAGATAAGGGGCTTTCTCAAGGTTACATGATAAATAATAAAGACTAAACAAACCTAATATCTTTGCTTTTCTGGTCATTCACACTTAGTCTACTTTCTCTTCTTTCCCCTTTGTTATCTCCGAGCCTGTTTGAGCTGATGCCCAAGGACTGGTCCTTTATGTCATGTTTGCTAACTCTTCTCAGCCATCCCCTTGCATGCCAGAGGGACCCCCTTAACTGCATCAATCTTTCATGAGCTACTTGCTATGTTTATTCATCGAGGCAACAGCCTGCCTCCAGGAGCAAAAACTTAAATTCAGAGAGCATAACTTTCTTGTTCGGAGGAGGTAATGGCACCCCATTCCAGTACTCTTACTGGAAAATCCCATGGACAGAAGAGCCTGATGGGCTACAGTCCATGGGGTCGCTAAGAGTTGGACACGACTGAGTGACTTCACTTTCACTTTTCACTTTCATGCATTGGAGAAGGAAATGGCAACCCACTCCGGTGTTCTTGCCTGGAGAATCCCAGGGACAGGGGAGCCTTGTGGGCTGCCGTCTATGGGGTCGCACAGAGTTGGACACGACTGAAGCGACTTAGCAGCAGCAGCAGCAACTTTCTTTTTAGGATTGGTTGTTTATTTCAACATGGGCTTTAGTCTAGATGAAAAGCATGTGATGAAAACAGTATTGAATGAGCATGGTTCCCAGAGGTGAAATGAAAAGCAGAACCTTTCCTGTTTGCTAATGGCCATGGCTGCTGTGAGGAATCTATTACCTTTTAAAACCCTAGGACTTGAAAATAGAGGAAACAGAATCGCGACATACTCCAGTGTTACTTCCCAGTGCTAACTTTATAGCGTCATCAGAAGTCTCCAGACTTTTTCTTACCTCTGTTACTGTGCTCTGAACTCAAATCCATCTTTCCAACACTGCCAGAGATAACCTGTCTACAACCTGACTGTCATTTACCTATGAAAACCCTCTTTGGCCTAAGGGAAAAAGCCAGCCTTCTTAGCTGGATATACAAAGACCTGTCACCCAGTCTCCACCCAGCCCCTCAACTTCTCTTCCTGTCACTCACCTGCTTTGTATTGCTTATATTTCCACAAGCTCTCTAAGAAACAATAGCTTTTCTTAATATTATTACTGTTTTTGTTCTCTCTGCCTGAATAGTTTTCATCTCTCTCAGTGCCATGTCTGACTATTCCTCATCCTTCAAGATTCAGCTCTTCTGTTCTCAGAGGTCAGCCTGAACCACACCTGTTTCCCATCTCTAGTTGGATTTCTAAGGGCCCTTCTTTGGGAGTTATATGTCCCTGTGTGTGTGCTGTTCTGTAATGGAAATAATACACTGAATATTTGAAATAATGTATTTAAACTTCATTTCTTACCATGTACCATCACTGTGTTAATAATCTGTTTCATCTCTGTAACCACCTCATACTTGGCACATAGGAAGCAATTAGAAAAGACATGCTGAATGGAATCAGGGAACCTATGAGAGGATTATATAACTTTTCATTTGATAAAACTCATTTTCAGAGTGATTGACTTTCCCAAGGTCTGCAACTAGGAAATGGAAGAGCTGACCACTATACCACACTGCACACCAAAATTCTGCTTTAATTTCTATCTGCTCCCCCACATTGTAAGGATAGAATTTATGGTTCCCAAGTACAGGAAAGATGACTTTTGTCCCTATAGCCCAGCATATTAATATAGTAGATGTCCAAAATACTCACTGGGATTGACGTTAATTCTCTTCCTATATCCCTTTTGATTTTTTTTTTTTTTTTTTGAGGCTAGGGCCCATTTTTACCTTTGAATATATACTAAAGAGTCCTTATTTAAACTATTTTACAGCCAACAGACATTCAAAAAAGACTTGTTTTATTCTCCTAAAATTAGTTTTCTATATCTTCTTTGGGTGACATTGTCATCTATCTCCCAGTGACTGAATTTAATGAGAATGACCATATAATTGATCACGCTTTTGAGAATGAAAGAGAGTGCTATTAATAATTACCTCAAGAGAACAGATGGGAATGGAACTTTCCTGGGCAAACCAGGATGTGTGGTCACCCTAAGTATAATCAAATCACCAACAGGAGAGACTTAATCCAGTGCTTTTGATCAAGTCCTTAAATCATGCTGCGTTGTCCTCTGAGTTTCTCATATTGTAGGAAAGCTCTGGCAGTCAAGCATACCTTCTCAAAATGTAAAATTCCTAGAAGAAATCAGACATAGCCAAGGAAGTAATATATACTTGCTAGTATTGATATGCTTATTTTCTTTAAAAACCGCCATTGGAGGTAAATTTTATGAAAAGGTGGTGGGAGAGTTGTTAGGAGCTGGTGCTATAGCCCTCTGGTAGTCTATAAGCCTTTCATGGGAATACTGCTGAATTTGGGTCATTGTGTAAAATGCATATTGTCAGTTTTCATGCCTTTACTAGAATGTCTATGTTGTGGCATCCTGACTAACGTCATGAGATGCAGTGGAGATGTGAGATCTACCTGCTCTAAGAGAAAAAATGTTTGGCAACATGAAGCTGCTGGCAAAGAGAAAGTGTTTTTCCTAGAATATGCAAGAATTTTGTTTTGATGGTATGTAAGAGATATGGTCAAGGCAGCTGTCCTCTGACAGTCACTCGGCATGAAGGGTCTCCATATGAAGACTGGGATAACCTCAGATGCTATTATGGACACTGTGAGCCAGTGTATTGCTATTGCTTGGTCACTAAAAGTTCTGGTGATATAATACTAGAGTGTGCTCTGCAAACAAAAAGATCAGAAAGAGTATTGCAGAGTAGGAATTTCATCTCTCTACCCCACCTCATATTAGGATTTTTGTGTTTTTTTTGGACTAAGAGGCAGTTGTGGGCATATTTTTTTCTTTTTTAAAAATTTTACTTATTTTAAAAAGAATTTTTAAAGAGTCTTTATTTAATTTGTTACAGTATTTTTTCTGTTTTGGTTTTCTGGCTGTGAGGCATATGAGCTCTTAGCTCCCTGACTAGGGATAGAACCCACTTGCCGTGCATTGGAAGATGAAGTCTTAACCACTGGACCACCAGGGAAATCCCTTTCTTTCTTTTCTTCTTTTAAATCAACTTTGTCAATAATAAAGAAAAGGTCATGTGCAGACCCTTGACCACAAGTTTTTCAGACTCCATTTTGTTTCTCCTCTTATCCTACCAAGGTATTTAGGACATGTACCTTTGGAGAATATCACTAGCTGGATTTTTGTGTGGACTAGTACTCCCTTCTTAGAGGACTTTGAGAATTACTTGGAGGTATTTCAATTGCCACAGTGACTGGAGGGGCACCATTGATGTTAGTGGGTAGAGGTCAGTGTGGTAATTATCCTTCAGCCTTCACTGGACAGAATCGTCCTTCACAGTGAGAATTGTGCTTCCCCCATGTCAACAATGCCCTGTTGTGGAATGCCGTGGAAAGCATATATGATTCTGATCATATATTCTGAGAATATATATTCTGTTTCTCCTTACTGTTAAAGGTGAAATAAAGTCTTCTGGTTTTAAAGTCACTGAAAATCACTCCTGGGTGAGCTTTTTATTCTGTTAGTCAGTGTAGTTAATGGAGTTTTTTTTTTTTTTTTTTAACATTTGGCAAAGCTCTCTCTTATTAGCTTGTGCAATATACCTAGTGCCAATTTGCATTTTAAAAACTTCCCTCATTGCAACAGCTGTACAAAAGCCATTACAGATTGGGAGGGGAAAAAAGATTATATTTATGAAGCAAATTAAGGAAGGCAAAAGGAAAATGTTTTGCTCAAGCTCTGTGGCTTAGAAGTGAATAAAATAATCTGTTCCTGAATTCAAATAGAACTGAAATGCAAAAGATAAGATTCTTATAAAAAAGATGTTCTACCTCTTGCCCCTGAGGTTGGATTTTAAGCAGATATTTTTGATTATTTCTACTAACTTGGATAGTGAATAGTGTCTAGATCTCTTGGCAAATCACTCAAATTTTAGAGCAATCTTTCTCAATTAAAATTCTTAAAGTTGATCATAGATAAAAACAGAATAATTTTTCAGGTAGAAGATGGCCAACAGAAAAAAAAGGAAGAGAGAGAGAAAGAGAATGAAAGTTCCTTAAGCCATAGTCAAAAGTAATCAGTGGTGGAATTGTTCGGGGCAGGGGGTACTTTGGTGGAAGTGATTCAGAATTAAAAGGCAAGACAAACTCACCATTTAAAAGACATTAAAAGCAGCAATAAGAATCTGAAAACAGACATCTTCATCACCAAAACCCAACTCGTTCCCAAAACCCTGCTTCATAATGTCCACAATGAACTTCTCCAAGGCCTCCTGTGTTTTTGTACTGCCTAGTTCTAACAATCTACTCGGATCTTTAAACAAAAACCACATTTCAAACTTTTGGCCACCAATGTGCCCCCTAAATTAATTGATTTTGCACATAGACCTGACAGATGCAGCTTTGTTACAATGACCAAGTTTGAATCCACAAATGTGGATTTTAACAATATATTTTAAAAGGTCTCTTGGGATGACTTGTGCCTGCTTAGCACACTCTTTGAGTGCTTGTCTTCTTAGCATAAGCACTAGGTTTTCACTTAACTAACCCGTTAGAGGGCATAAGGGGTGCTGCTGGGAGAAGGGTGAGGTCACAGAATGACGCCTCTGTTGCATCTGCAGGGACTCCCTTGGCATAACAGAACTTCTGTCCATGACGCCTCCTTGGTGCATTTCCCCTTGAGAAGTCAAGATCTAATTCCTCAATTGATAGAGTTGCATTGACATAAATACTTTACCATGTATAAAATAGATAGCTAATGGAAATTCAGCTCCGAGCTCTGTAATAACCTAGAGAGGTGGGCTGGGGGAGTGGGAGGGAGGCTCCATAGGGAGGTGATATGTGTATATTTATAGCGGATTCACATTGTTATACAGCTGAAACTAACACAACATCATAAAGCAATTACACTCCAATTAAAGAAAAAAAAAAAAGACCTGATTTCTCCAGTCCCAAAGGCCAGTAGGTGGTGCAAATGTCCCTTCTTGCTTTCCATCTGTATCACTAATTTGCATAGAGTGCTTAGTGGGTTTTTTTAACCATGCCCCCGCTCCCTTTACCAGGCCCATATTATTAAATAAGAGCACCCCGCCCCCATTTTTAAAATTGTGGCAAGCTGTATAAAACATATGCCATTGTAACCTTAAGTGTACAATTCAGTGGCATTCATTATATTCACAACATTGTATAACTGTCCCCACTGTTTATTTCTAAAACCCCTGCATTACTCTGAACATTAACGCTGTACCCATTAAGCAATAATTCCCTGTTCACCTCTCTCTCAAGCTCTGGTCACCTCTAATCTACTTTTTGACTTTATGAATCGACCTATTCTAGATATTTCATGTAAGTGAAATCATACTAGGCTTATCTTTTTGTATTGGCTTATTTCACTGAGCATTATGTTTTCTGGGTTCATCTGTATTGTGGCACAAACCAAAATTTCATTCCTTTTATGGAAGAATAGTATTCCATTGCATGTCTAAACCTTATTTTGCTTATCCATTTACCTGTTGATGGGCACTTGGACATTTCCACCTTTTGGCTATTGTGGATGATGCTCCAAGGAACATTCAACATACAAGCATTGTTTGAGTCTATGCTTTCATATCTTTGGGGCTGTGTTCCTATTGGTAGAATTACTGGGTCATATGGTAACTCTGTGTTTAACTTTTTGAGAAACCACCAAACTATAACCCTTTACTCCCTTTTGGGAGCAGGTTCATCTCCTTCTCTCACCAAGTCTGCAGATGCCCAGGTACATTATTAAAGTTTTCTATAGTTTTATTTATACCTCAGAATCTGTGTCTTGTATGTGAATAACTCATTTAGAGGCAGAAAGGAATGTCAGATGCAGATAACAGTTCATTTTGATCCAGACTAATACATGGCATAGTATTATCCTGAAAACATTTTCTCCGATATGCTTACTTTACAGAACATCTATTTCCTCTTGTTCTGAGTGTTTACTGTATCCATACAGTAGGCTGACCAGTAACTGTACTCCTAGCTTGTACCATCCACACTTTGAAGAGGAAAGATGGTAGTGATAAGATAAGACTGGGGTCATTACCTCTCTTCTGATGCTTATTGATAAAGCTTCTTTCTCCAGTACTCGTCGTCTTGAGGGCAGATGCTCTCTGTGTTCCGGGTTTTTGGGTCGTACCTCAAACATGGTCTTTTTGCAGCAAAATGCTGGTGAAAAACAGTGGTTTGCATAGCATTTTGTTCTGCCTTTAAATAGTCTCATGTGAACATCTGATAAATCAGGTGATAAAATATGCCTCTGTGGGACTTAGAGAATCAACCCTCTCAGGATGCCTCTCTGAGTCTGCTCGTTAGGTGTGTGAGCAGGGCTGCCCTGGTGCTGGCACTCCCACATCAGGGGCAGCCAGGACACGTTCTGCTCAGTGGTGTCAGGGTGGATGGTAGTCAGAGCTCACCCCTAGGTAAACTCACTCACTCACCTTAACTGAGCCAGGTAAAACGCTCAGTTTTGTTGGTGAGGTCACTGACAGATTTACCACAGCTGAGACTGAAACCCTAGTGGAAAAGCGAGACTAATGGCTGTTAGAAGATGCATGCTAACATGCATAGAGAAAAGCAAGGCTCAGGGAGGAGAGATGGAACAGAATGACTTTGGCCGAAGAACACTGGGGTCACTGTGCTGCGTTCTGATAATGGTGATTTTCCTCAGGTCTACTTCCTTGTGAAAGAATGGTCTACCTAGAAAGTACTGGTTCTTTCTAGAAGTATGTCTTTAAAAAAAAAAAAAAGTTGCGGGAGGAGTGGGGAGGTTGGCTGAACCAAAAGTCTGAAGTCAGAAAGCAGCCTGTGGTAGGTGAAAGGGGCTGTTTCCCCTGCGCGGTGCAGACCAAGAGGGCATTTGGTACAGACTCTCTGCTGTCAGTTGTCCCTTGTCTTCCGTTCAGTCAGTTCAGTCGCTCAGTCGTGTCCGACTCTTGCGACCCCATGGATCGCAGCACGCCAGGCCTCCCTGTCCATCACCAACTCCCGGAGTCCACCCAAACTCATGTGCATCGAGTCGGTGATGCCGTCCAGCCATCTCATCCTCTGTCGTCCGCTTCTCCTCCTGCCCCCAATCCCTCCCAGCATCAGGGTCTTTTCCAGTGAGTCAACTCTCCGCATGAGGTGGCCAAAGTATTGGAGTTTCAGCCTCAGCATCAATCCTTCAACACCCAGGACTGATCTCCTTTAGGATGGACTGGTTAGATCTCCTTGCCGTCCAAGGGACTCACAAGAGTCTTCTCCAGCACCACATTGTCTTCAGTGATGTCTTATTTGAAAAGTGAGATGAGCTGAAAGGGGACTGTGCAGCTCAGGGGCATGGGGACTAGCGTGCGTGTAGATTTTCCAACATCTCTGGAGGGCAAGTGTACTCATATGTGAAAGTTTCCCAGGAGACCAGGGAGTAGCCCAGGTCTGCAGACTCACAACCTGCGCTCATTCCCTCCTCCCAGGTCTTGTGGCTTTGGTTTTCTTGACCAATAGACTGGAAGGAGTTGTTAGAGTTAGAGAAGGGGGCCTTTGAAATCATTTCCGAATCCCTCTTCATTTCAGACATGGAGAGAATGGGTTATGTGCCATGCCCAAGTTCACATTTAAAGCTCATGACAGGTAAGCCTGAGCTAAGGTTTCCAAACTCCTGGCCTAGTACTTTTTCTATTAAATTCATCTCTTTTCAGAGGATGTGTTTTAGAGCTTGTGGGACATTGATAAATGTTATTAAAACTTTAAACTTAGTTCGAGAACACAAATGTTTATATCCAGTAGAAGATTGAATTCACACATTCCCTCATAGAAATAATCAAATTTAGAATTTTAATTAATTGTAAATTAAATTACATAATAAATTAAATAATGAAATAAATTACAATTTAATTTATTGTACTTTGTTCTTCAGATCAAAAACACTTAGGAGAGGATTCTTTTCTCCTGATGGAGATTGTAAATACAACTCTTAACATTTTTACCTTTGAAAGACTTAATAAAAATGTGTATTGAGAGCCTAGGTTTTGATCAGTTTAAAAAAATGGAATGTTACAAAACTCAGGTTACTTCATATTTCTGAAAAGGTCACCATAAATAAAGACCACTAATTTTTTTCAGTCCTCTAAAAATTTCTATCTAGAGTTGCCAGATAAAATACAGGATGCCCCGTTACATCTGAATTTCAGATAAAAAATATTCTCTAGTATAAGCGTGACAATGCATTATTTGGGACATACTTACACAAAAAATACTCATTTGCTGTTTATCTGATACTCGAATTTATCTGGGATCCTGTAAGTTATTTGTTAAATTTGGCAACATCATTTATAATTTTTAACAGTATTATTGTACTTTTAGGTTTTAAAATTATAGTTAGATCATCAGTAGATACGGCGATAAGTATAATCAGTGAGTTCAGCCGCTCAGTCGTGTCCACCTCTTGGCGACCCCATGGACTGCAGCACGCCAGGTCTCCCTGTCCATCGCCAACTCCAGGAGTCTACTCAAAACTCCGGTCCATTGAGCCAGTGATACTATCCAACCATCTCATCCTCTGTTGTCCCCTTCTCCTTCTGCCCTCAATCTTACCCAGCATCAGGGTCTTTTCAAAGGAGCCAGTTCTTTGCAACAGCAGGCCAAAGTATTGGCATTTCAGGTCAGCATCAGAACTTCCAATGAATATTCAGGACTGATGTCCTTTAGGATGGACTGGTTGGATCTCCTTGCAGTCCAAGGGACTCTCAAGAGTCTTCTCCAAAACCACGGTTTAAAAGCATCAATTCTTTGGCACTCAACTTTCTTTATAGTCCAATTCTCACATCCATACATGACTACTGGAAAAACCATAGCTTTGACTAGACGGACCTTTGTTGGCAAAGTAATGTCTCTGCTTTTTAATATGCTGTCTAGGTTGATCATTGCTTTCCTTCCAAGGAGCAAGCGTCTTTTAATTTCATGGCTGCAGTCACCATCTGCAGTGATTTTGGAGCCCACAAAAATAGTCTGTCACTGTTTACACTGTTTCCTGATCTATTTGCCATGAAGTGATGGGACTGGATGCCATGATCTTCGTTTTCTGAATGTTGAGCTTTAAGCCAATTTTTTCACTCTTCTCTTTCAATTTCATCAAGAAGCTCTTTAGTTTTTCTTCACTTTCTGCTGAAATGGCAACCCACTCCAGTGTTCTTGCCTGGAGAATCCCAGGGAGGGGAGAGCCTGGTGGGCTGCCGTCTATGGAGTTGCACAGAGTCGGACACGACTGAAGCGACTTAGCAACAGCAGCAGCATCTGCATATCTGAGGTTATTGATATTTCTCCTGACAATCTTGATTCCAGCTTGTGCTTCATCCAGCCTAGCATTTCTCATGATGTACTCTGCATTTAAGTTGAATAAGCAGGGTGACAGTATACAGCCTTGACATACTCCTTTTCTTATTTGGAACCAGTCTGTTGTTCCATGTCCAGTTCTAATTGTTGCTTCCTGACCTGCATACACATTTCTCAAGAGGCAGGTCAGGTAATGTATTCCCATCTCTTGAAGAATTTTCCAGTTTATGGTGATCCACACAGTCAAAGGCTTTGGCATAGTCAATAAAGCAGAAGTAGATGTTTTTCTGGAACTTTCTTGCTTTTTCGATGATCCTGTGGATGTTGGCAATTTGATCTCTGGTTCCTCTGCCTTTTCTAGATCCATCTTGAACATCTGGAAGTTCACAGGTCACGTACTGTTGAAGCCTGGTTTGGAGAATTTTGAGCATTACTTTACTAGGGTCTGAGATGAATGCAATTGTGCGGTAGTTTGAGCATTCTTTGGCATTGCCTTTCTTTGGGATTGGAATGAAGACTGACCTTTTCCAGTCCTGTGGCCACTGCTGAGTTTTCCAAATTTGCTGGCATATTGACTGCAGCACTTTCACAGCATCATCTTTTAGGATTTGCAATAGCTCAACTGGAATTCCATCACCTTCACTAGCTTTGTTCGTAGTGATGCTTCCTAATGCCCACTTGTCTTCACATTCCAGGATGTCTGGTTCTAGGTGAGTGATCATAACATCATGATTATCTGGGTTGTGAAAAAAAATTTTTGTACAGTTCTTCTGTGTGTTCTTGCCACCTCTTCTTAATATCTTCTGCTTCTTATAGGTCCATCCCATTTCTGTCTTTTATTGTGCCCATCTTTGCATGAAATGTTCCCCTGGTATCTCTGGTTTTCTTGAAGAGATCTCTAGGCTTTCCCATTCTATTGTTTTCCTCTATTTCTTTGCATTGATCACTGAACAAGGCTTTCTTATCTCTCCTTGCTATTCTTTGGAACTCTGCATTCAAATGGGTATATCTTTCCTTTTCTCCTTTGCCTCTCTCTTCTCTTCTCTTCTCTTCTCAGCTATTTGTAAGGCCTCCTCAGAGAACCATTTTGCCTTTTTGCATTTATTTTTCTTGGGGATGGTCTTGATCACTGCCTCCTGTACAAATGTCACGAACCTCTGTCCATAGTTCTTCAGGCCCTCTATCTATCAGATCTAATCCCTTGAATCTATTTGTCACTTCCACTGTATAATTGTAAGGGATTTGATTTAGGTCATACCTGAATGGTCTAGTGATTTTTCCTGCTGTCTTCAACTTAAGTGTGAATTTGGCAGTAAGGAGTTCATGAACTGAGCCACAGTTAGCTCCTGGTCTTGTTTTTGCCGACTATATAGAGCTTCTCCATCTTTGGCTGCAAAGAATACAATCAGTGATTTTGGTGTTGACCATCTGGTGATGTCCATGTGTAGAGTCTTCTCTTGTGTCATTGGAAGAGAGTGTTTGCTATGACCAGTGAGTTCTCTTGCAAATCTCTATTAGCCTTTGACTTACTTCATTCTGTACTCCAAGGCCAAATTTGCCTGTTACTCCAGGTATTTCTTGACTTCCTACTTTTGCATTCCAGTCCCCTATAATGAATAAGACATCTTTTTGGGGTGTTCTACAAGGTCTTGTAGGTCTTCATAGAACCATTCAACTCCAGCTTCTTCAGCATTACTGGTCAGGGCATAGACCTGGATTACTGTGATATTGAATGGTTTTCCTTGGAAACAGAGTGATCGCTGTTTGTTTCCAAGGTGCTAAGTACAAAAATGAATAAAACACATGTTTCCCTTAATAAATTTAGAGCAGACGTGAAGAGATCATGCTAATATTGCATTAAGTGAAGCTATGAGAGCAAAGAAAAATGGTACCTGGCTAGTATCGTGGTTCAGGAAAGACTTCCTCCAGAAATGATATCTGGGCTCAGGTTTAACTAATGTGGGAAGGTTAGCCACGTGATGAGATGTAGAAGGAGTGGTCCTGGCCAAAGCAATGGAAATAGTGAAAGCTAAGAGGTGTGAATCAGCACGGTGTATGGTGTGTTGAGGATCTGGTGCGAGTTAAAGAATGGACAGAGCTCTAAGCGTGGTCAGGATCATGCTTCAGATAGTGTGTTCTTGAGGCTGCATTTCAGGAGGATGGGATTGAGTCTAAGAAGGTCGACTTGAAGGCTGCTGTCAGAGTCCACCTCAGAAATGATGAGTCAGAAGTACGGCTGTGATCACTGAAGGAGAAGGAACAGACCACACTATTACTCCAGAGAGAAAATCAGCAGTTCTTGGTTGTTCTTTAGACACGAGCCTTCCAAATAGCAGATGATAACTGGACAGACGTTTTCAGGACAACATGATTGGAATGTGAAAAGTATCTACAATTTTTACAAACCTTTCCCATTGTAATTAATAAGTGTGTAAGTTTTGAGTGGTTATCTTGATAGTGTACATACATGAATGCCTGTTTACCTGGCAGGTGAAAATGTTCTTGAAGAAAAAGACACTGCTTTCATGTTCTCAGTATTCCTTCTCCCAAAGTTCTCTATAAGGAGTAGGATCTAATTTATTTCTGTTGGGTTTTGTTGTGGCATCATCCACCTGCCATAGTGTCTGTACCCCCCTCCACCCCTGCTACCAGATAGTACCAACACACTTTCCATGAAAACCTCTGAAGTTCATATAAATTTTCATTACTCTTTCTGCAGGATAATGACAATTTCATAGGCAGCACATCAACCTTTTACTTATATCTTTTTTTCTGGATCCACTGTTCAGTCACAGCCTCCTCCAAACAAGGCCTGCCAATACATCTGTTTTTGAGTTCAGATATTACAGAAAACAGATACTACTCCAAACATCAACCCTACCCAGGATTCTCACAGTCCCAGAAAGCCAGCCTGTACAATTAAACTAGCTTGATAAACAGATGAGCTTCTATGGGTGTTTTTATTCTAGGTTTCAGATCCTGACCATGCTGATGTCTTTTTCTGTAACCCTTGAGGCACTCAGTTTTCTCTGCTGGCTCAGGGAAGTTGCTTTTTCTCAAACCATCCAAATCACTTTTCCTTATGAAACTTTCTAGAACCTTTATATCTAACTTCTCTCTTTGAGGACCTACTTTTCCTCTGAATATGCATATTCTCTATTTTTTTTTTTTTTTTTAGCTGGTCCCTATTGCTGCTTCTGATTTTGTTTTCTTTTTTTTTTTAATTTTTTAAAAATTTTACTTTATTTAACTTTACAATATTGTATTGGTTTTGCCACATATCAAAATGAATCTGCCACAGGTATACATGTGTTCCCCATCCTGAACCCTCCTCCCTCCTCCCTCCCCATACCATCCCTCTGGGTCGTCCCAGTACACCAGCCCCAAGCATCCAGTATCATGCAACAAACCTGGACTGGCGACTTGTTTCATATATGATATTATACATGTTTCAATGCCATTCTCCCAAATCATCCCACCCTCTCCCTCTCCCTCTCCCTCTCCCACAGAGTCCAAAAGACTGTTCTGTACATCAGTGTCTCTTTTGCTGTCTCGTACACCGGGTTCTTGTTACCATCTTTCTAAATTCCATATATATGCGTTAGTATACTGTATTGGTGTTTTTCTTTCTGGCTTACTTCACTCTGTATAATAGGCTCCAGTTTCATCCACCTCATTAGAACTGATTCAAATGTATTCTTTTTAATGGCTGAGTAATACTCCATTGCGTATATGTACCACAGCTTTCATATCCATTCATCTGCTGATGGACATATGGGTTGCTTCCATGTCCTAGCTATTATAAATAGTGCTGCGATGAACATTGGGGTACACGTGTCTCTTTCCCTTCTGGTTTCCTCAGTGTGTATGCCCAGCAGTGGGATTGCTGGATCATAAGGCAGTTCTATTTCCAGTTTTTTAAGGAATCTCCACGCTGTTCTCCATAGTGGCTGTACTAGTTTGCATTCCCACCAACAGTGTAAGAGGGTTCCCTTTTCTCCACACCCTCTCCAGCATTTATTGCTTGTAGACTTTTGGATCGCAGCCATTCTGACTGGTGTGAAATGGTACCTCATAGTGGTTTTGATTTGCATTTCTCTGATAATGAGTGATGTTGAGCATCTTTTCATGTGTTTGTTAGCCATCTATATGTCTTCTTTGGAGAAATGTCTATTTAGTTCTTTGGCCCATTTTTTGATTGGATCATTTAGTTTTCTGGAATTGAGCTGTAGGGGTTGCTTGTATATTTTTGAGATTGGTTGTTTGTTGCTTCATTTGCTATTATTTTCTCCCATTCTGAAGGCTGTCTTTTCACCTTACTTATAGTTTCCTTTGTTGTGCAGAAGCTTTTAACTTTAATTAGGTCCCATTTGTTTATTTTTGCTTTTATTTCCAATATCCTGGGAGGTGGGTCATAGAGGATCCTGCTGTGATGTATGTCGGAGAGTGTTTTGCCTATGTTCTCCTCTAGGAGTTTTATAGTTTCTGGTCTTACGTTTAGATCTTTAATCCATTTTCAGTTTATTTTTGTGTATGGTGTTAGAAAGTGCTCTAGTTTCATTCTTTTACAAGTGGTTGACCAGTTTTCCCAGCACCACTTGTTAAAGAGATTGTCTTTAATCTATTGTATATTCTTGCCTCCTTTGTCAAAGATAAGGTGTCCATATGTGCGTGGATTTATCTCTGGGCTTTCTGTTTTGTTCCATTGATCTATATTTCTGTCTTTGTGCCAGTACCATACTGTCTTGATGACTGTGGCTTTGTAGTAGAGCCTGAAGTCAGGCAGGTTTATTCCTCCAGTTCCATTCTTCTTTCTCAAGATAGCTTTGGCTATTTGAGGTTTTTTGTATTTCCGTACAAATTGTGAAATTATTTGTTCTAGCTCTGTGAAGAATACTGTTGGTAGCTTGATAGGGATTGCATTGAATCTATAAATTGCTTTGGATAGTATACTCATTTTCATTATATTGATTCTTCCAATCCATGAACATGGTATATTTCTCCATCTATTAGTGTCCTCTTTGATTTCTTTGACCAGTGTTTTATAGTTTTCTATATATAGGTCTTTAGTTTCTTTAGGTAGATATATTCCTAAGTATTTTATTCTTTTTGTTGCAATGGTGAATGGAATTGTTTCCTTAATTTCTCTATTTTCTCATTATTAGTGTATAGGAATGCAAGGGATTTCTGTGTGTTGATTTTATATCCTGCAACTTTGCTATATTCATTGATTAGTTCTAGTAATTTTCTGGTGGAGTCTTTAGGGTTTTCTATGTAGAGGATCATGTCATCTGCAAACAGTGAGAGTTTTACTTCTTTTCCAATTTGGATTCCTTTTATTTCTTTTTCTGCTCTGATTGCTGTGGCTAAAACTTCCAAAACTATGTTGAATAGTAATGGTGAAAGTGGGCACCCTTGTCTTGTTCCTGACTTAAGAGGAAATGCTTTCAATTTTTCACCATTGAAGATAATGTTTGCTGTGGGTTTGTCATATATAGCTTTTATTATGTTGAGGTATGTTCCTTCTATTCCTGCTTTCTGGAGAGTTTTTATCATAAATGGATGTTGAATTTTGTCAAAGGCTTTCTCTGCATCTATTGAGATAATCATAGGGTTTTTATTTTTCAATTTGTTAATGTGGTGTATTACATTGATTGATTTGCGGATATTGAAGAATCCTTGCATCTCTGGGATAAAGCCCACTTGGTCATGGTGTATGATCTTTTTAATGTGTTGTTGGATTCTGATTGCTAGAATTTTGTTAAGGATTTTTGCATCTGTGTTCATCAGTGATATTGGCCTGTAGTCTTCTTTTTTTGTGGCATCTTTGTCAGGTTTTGGTATTAGGGTGATGGTGGCCTCATAGAATGAGTTTGGAAGTTTACCTTCCTCTGCAATTTTCTGGAAGAGTTTGAGTAGGATAGGTGTCAGCTCTTCTCTAAATTTTTGGTAGAATTCAGCTGTGAAGCCGTCTGGACCTGGGCTTTTGTTTGCTGGAAGATTTTTGATTACAGTTTCAATTTCCGTGCTTGTGATGGGTCTGTTAAGATTTTCTATTTCTTCCTGGTCGAGTTTTGGAAAGTTGTACTTTTCTAAGAATTTGTCCATTTCTTCCATGTTGTCTATTTTATTAGCATATAATTGTTGATAGTAGTCCCTTATCATCCTCTGTATTTCTGTGTTGTCTGTTGTGATCTCTCCATTTTCATTTCTAATTTTATTGATTTGATTTTTCTCCCTTTGTTTCTTGATGAGTCTTGCTAATGGTTTGTCAATTTTATTTATCCTTTCAAAGAACCAGCTTTTGGCTTTGTTGATTTTTGCTATGGTCTCTTTTGTTTCTTTTGCATTTATTTCTGCCCTAATTTTTAAGATTTCTTTCCTTCTACTAACCCTGGGGTTCTTAATTTCTTCCTTTTCTAGTTGCTTTAGGTGTAGAGTTAGATTATTTATTTGACTTTTTTCTCGTTTTTTGAGGTATGCCTGTATTGCTATGAACTTTCCCCTTAGGACTGCTTTTACAGTGTCCCACAGGTTTTGGGTTGTTGTGTTTTCATTTTCATTCGTTTCTATGCAAATTTTGATTTCTTTTTTGATTTCTTCTGTGATTTGTTGGCTATTCAGCAGCGTGTTGTTCAGCCTCCATATGTTGGCATTTTTAATAGTTTTTCCCCTGTAATTGAGATCTAATCTTACTGCATTGTGGTCAGAAAAGATGCTTGGAATGATTTCTATTTTTCTGAATTTACCAAGGCTAGATTTATGGCCCAGGATGTGATCTATCCTGGAGAAGGTTCCATGTGCGCTTGAGAAAAAGGTGAAATTCATTGTTTTGGGATGAAATGTCCTATAGATATCAATTAGGTCTAACTGGTCTATTGTATCATTTAAAGTTTGTGTTTCCTTGTTAATTTTCTGTTTAGTTGATCTATCCATAGGTGTGAGTGGGGTATTAAAGTCTCCCATTATTATTGTGTTATTGTTAATTTCTCCCATACTGTCTTACAAATTGTGGTGCTCCTATGTTGGGTGCATATATATTTATAATTGCTATATCTTCTTCTTGGATTGATCCTTTGATCATTATGTAGTGACCTTCTTTGTCTCTCTTCACAGCCTTTGTTTTAAAGTCTATTTTATCTGATAATGAGTATTGCTACTCCTGCTTTCTTTTGGTCCCTATTTGCATGGAAAATCTTTTTCCAGCCCTTCACTTTCAGTCTGCATGTGTCCCCTGTTTTGAGGTGGGTCTCTTGTAGACAACATATGTAGGGGTCTTGTTTTTGTATCCATTCAGCCAGTCTTTGTCTTTTGGTTGGAGCATTCAACCCATTTACGTTTAAGGTAATTATTGATAAGTATGATCCTGTTGCCATTTACTTTATTGTTTTGGGTTCGAGTTTATACACTGTTTTTGTGTTTTCTGTCTAGAGAATATCCTTTAGTATTTGTTGGAGAGCTGGTTTGGTGGTGCTGAATTCTCTCAGCTTTTGCTTGTATGTAAAGCTTTTGATTTCTCCTTCATATTTGAGTGAGATCCTTGCTGGGTACAATAATCTGGGCTGTAGGTTATTTTCTTTCATCACTTTAAGTATGTCTTGCCATTCCCTCCTGGCTTGGAGAGTTTCTATTGAAAGATCAGCTGTTACCCTTATGGGAATTCCCTTGTGTGTTATTTGTTGTTTTTCCCTTGCTGCTTTTAGTATTTGTTCTTTGTGTTTGATCTTTGTTAATTTGATTAATATGTGTCTTGGGGTGTTTCTCCTTGGGTTTATCCTGTTTGGGACTCTCTGGGTTTCTTGGACTTGAGTGATTATTTCCTTCCCCATTTTAGGGAAGTTTTCAACTATTATCTCCTCAAGTATTTTCTCATGGTCTTTCTTTTTGTCTTCTTCTTCTAGGATCCCTATGATTCGAATGTTGTAGCGTTTAATATTGTCCTGGAGGTCTCTGAGATTGTCCTCATTTCTTTTAATTCGTTTTTATTTTTTCCTCTCTGATTCATTTATTTCTACCATTCTATCTTCTAATTCACTAATCCTATCTTCTGCCTCTGTTATTCTACTATTTGTTGCCTCCACAGTGTTTTTGATCTCATTTATTGCGTTATTCATTATATATTGATTCTTTTTTATTTCTTCTAGATCCTTTTAAACCTTTTTTGCATCTTCTCAATCCTTGTCTCCAGGCTATTTATCTGTGATTCCATTTTGATTTCAAGATTTTGGATCAATTTCACCATCATTATTCGGAATTCTTTATCAGGTAGATTTCCTATCTCTTCCTCTTTTGTTTGGTTTGGTGGGCATTTATCCTGTTCCTTTACCTGCTGGGTATTCCTGTGTCTCTTCATCTTGTTTAAATTGCTGAGTTTGGGGTGTCCTTTCTGTATTCTGGCAGTTTGTGGAGTTCTCTTTATTGTGGCTTTTCCTCGCTGTGTGTGGGTTTGTACAGGTGGCTTGTCAAGGTTTCTTGGTTAGGGAAGCTTGTGTCGGTGTTCTGGTGGATGGAGCTGGATTTCTTCTCTCTAGAGTGCAATGAAGTGTCCAGTAATGAGTTATGAGATGTCTGTGGTTTGGGGGTGACTTTGGGCATCCTGTATCTTGGAGGTCAGGGCTGTGTTCCTGTGTTGCTGGAGAATTTGCTTGGTATGTCTTGTCCTGGAACTTGTTGGCCCTTGTGTGGTGCTTGGTTTCAGTGTAGATATGGAGGCATTTGATGAACTCCTGTCAATTAATGTTCCCTGGAGTCAGGGTTTGGACTTAAGCCTCCTGCTTCCAGTTATCGGTCTTATTTTTACAGTAGTCTCAAAACTTCTCCTTCTATACAGCACCATTGATAAAACATCTAAGTTAAAGATGAAAAGTTTCTCCACTGTGAGGGTCACCCAGAGAGGTTCACAGCGTTACATGGAGAAGAGAAGAGGGAGGAGGGAGTTAGAGGTGACCCGAATGAAATGAGGTGGAATCAATAGAGAAGAGAGCGGGCTAACCAGTAATCACTTCCTTATGTGCACTCCACAACTGGACCGCTCAGAGATGTTCACGGAGTTATACAGAGAAGAGAAAGGGAGGAAGGAGACAGAGGTGGCCAGGAGGATAAAAGGAGGGAATGAAAAGGAGAGAGACAGATCCAGCCAGTAATCAGTTCCCTAAGTGTTCTCTGCCGTCTGGAACACACAGAAATTCACAGAATTCAGTAGAGTAGAGAAGGGTTCAGGAGGAGACACAGGCGACCTGGTGGAAAAAAAGGAGAGTCTGAAGGGGTAGAGAGCAGTCAAGCCAGTAATCTCACTCCCTAGTAAAAAAATGGGTACTGAAAATTGGGTTCTCAAAGGTACAAAATTGGTAACAAATACCTAAAAGCAAAAATTAAAAATCTAGAGTTTGGAATTTCAAAAATACAATGTTAAAGAAAAGAAGAAGGAAAAGAAAGAAAAAGAAAAAAAAAAGTCACAAAAATTATAAAGAAAATATAGGTACAAAATTGATAACAAATACCAAAAAGCAAAAGTTAAGAAATCTAGAGTAGAGTTTGGAATTTCAAAAATACAATGTTAAAGAAAAGAAAAACAAAACAAGGTCACAAAAGTTATAAGAAATATATATATGAAGTTTGCTTTTTTTTTTTAAAAAAAGGGTCTTTTTTTTTTTGCAAAGTAATAGGTTATAAAAGTGAAAATTAAAGGAGTAATAACTTAAAATTTTTTTTTTAATTAAAAAAAAAAGAATGATTGTAAAAATATATATAGGACTTTCTCTGATGTTGTTGTGGGTATTGTGGGTTCAGTTCATTTTCGGCTAGTTCTTTGTTCCGGCTTATATTTCTCAAGATCTATAGGCCCCTTCTTATGTAGTCTGTACTAACCACGGGGTTTTAATCTATTGCCTGTCGCTTCCAAGGCGGTTCCCTCTGTTATAGCTTCTTCTGTTTGCTGGTCTCTTCAGTGTCTGATTTCTGCCCTGATACAAAGAGGGCGGTGGTGGACACCTTTTTTTTTTTTTTTTTTAAGGCTCACTTGTTCAGTCGTGCTGTGGGGAGGGAGGGACGCTGCAAATAAATAAGGCTGGCGTGTGCTCGCAAAGCCTCAGCCACACTGGGCCTGCCCCTGCTCACGGCGCGTGTAGCCTCCCTGCCCACACTGCTCAGGCTCTAGGTTTCTCCGCCGGGAACCATCCGCGGCCAGCCCTGGGCTGCTTGCACCTCCCAGGTCTAAGCCGCTCAGGTTCAGGCACTCGTAGTCCTCAGAGGCGCAGACTCGGTTGGGCCTGCGTTTTGTATCCTTCCCAGGTCCGAGCAGCTCAGACAAGAAAGACAAGACACATACTTGTCTTTCAATGAGGAGGTGTTTGGCAAGCACGGTTGCTGCGACTTATCACCTCCCCGCCGCTCAGTTATCTGGGTGTACAACCGGTGCACCTTCTCAGGCGGATGTTGACTGTCCAGAACCCCAAGAAGTTTTAGTTAGCAAAGAAGCCTGCTTACAGTTTTGTAGACAATGTCTCTCTGGGGCTGTGATTTCCCCCTTCTGGCTCTGGCTGCCTGTCACTGGAGGGGGACGGTCTGCAGCCCTATCTCTGTACAGCCCTTTGTTCTGTGCGCGGGCCTGGCGGTGTCTTAGGTTAGGGCTGGCTTTTCGTGTGGTAGATATCCCACAGTCTGGTTTGCTAGCCCAAATTATTTCGCTCAGGGATCACTCGGGGTATTCAGGCCAGATCCTTACTCTAAGCGATGCAGCCCGTGCCGTGCCTCCCTGCCCAGCCCCCGCTTGCTAATGGCATGTGCAGGCATCTGCGCTGCTTCTCTGCTAGGGGAGTTACCGTAGGGCTCGTAATCGGTGGGTTTTAATTGTTCATTTATTTTTCCTCCCTGTTATGTTGCCTTCTGTGCTTCCAAGGCTTGGCACAGACTCGGCAGTGAGAATGTTTCCAGATATGTTTGGAAACTTCTCTCTTTTTAAGACTCCCTTCCCAGGATGGAGCTCCGTCCCTCCCTCTTTTGTCTTTTTTTTTTTTGTCTTTTATATTTTTTCCTACCTCCTTTCGAAGACAATGGGTTCCTTTTCTGGGTGCCTGATGTCCTCTGCCGGCATTCAGAAGTTGTTTTGTGGAATTTACTTGGCATTTAAATGTTCTTTTGATGAATTTGTAGGGGAGAAAGTGTTCTCCCCGTCCTATTCCTCCGCCATCTTAGCTCCTCCTCCCTGAATATGCATATTCTCTAGAGCAGGGGTCCCCAGTCCCTGGGCTGCAGACTGGTACTGGTCTGCAGCCTATTAGGGTTGGGGCCACACAGCAGGAGGTGAGTAGCAGGCCAGTGAGAGAAGCTTTATCTGCCACCCCTCATTGTTCCGCATCACTCACATTACCACCTGCACCATCCATCCCTTCATATGGTATTTGTCTTTCTCTTCCTGACTTACTTCACTTAGTATGATAATCTCTAGTTTCATACATGATGCTACAAATGACATTTTGTTCTTTTAATGGCTAAGTAACATTCCATTCTGTGTGTATATACGTATAAACACAGTACATCTTCTTTATCCAATCAGCTATTAGTAGCGTAGAATTCATGAATCAGAAAGACCTCTATTCCATGCCTCTATTGCCAACAAAATCCTTTCTCAGATGCTATTTCCTTTGCAGCTTGGGTGAAATATTAGGGCAGACTTATTTGGGTCTTTCTCTATCATAGGAATACTCACATTTAGAAAATTAACAGGTTCACTTAAATATAGTAATAATTTAAACCTCATAACTTAATTAGAAGTGAAAGCCTTTCTGTCCTTCCAGGTCCAGCCTGAATGGAAACCTGTAGCACAAATGGGAATGTGGCCACTCTGGTGTCAGGGCAGATTGAGGGAGAAGAGGCAGAGACCACCCCTGATGAAGGCTGGCAGTGGTTCCCTCTGGGTATTGAGGAGGAGTGTAAAGATCCTTCTCCTTGACAAGCTGCTTTGCAGATGATCAAAGCTGCCTCTGTTTGGAGTTTTTAGGGGGAAAAAACTCCCTCAGAAAACATTCAACTGCACTTCCCATGACATGGACTGGCCATTCATTTTGCCTTCCTCCTCCTCTGAGACTAGTGGAGGCCTGTGGCTTCTCCCAGCCTCACTCTTGGTATGGATTTTCAGTAGCTTCAGGCTGCTTCCATCCCTATGCCCACAACGAGTCACAAGAAATAACTGGGCTTTGCTGCAGGTGGGGCAGGGGATCATAGGCAGCTGCCAGTGCAGCCTTCTCCGTTCAAAGTCATAGCCTTTTGCTTAGATACTTGCTCGGCCCCTGACACTTCAGACTTCTTAGGAAATTCCCCAACTCTGCTCTCTCAGTCATTGTGGGTGGGTGGGGATTACTCAGAACAGACTGATATCTCCAAAGGATTCTTCTCTAATCTGCAACTGTCTTCTCTCAGCCTTTCTAATGTCTTACGGTCTGGAGATGAGGAATAAACGAAGGTGGCAAAACTGGCTCTCAGACACCCCCTTTGCAAACGCTGCTGATGTGTCTGATACCTCATTTCCACAGGTGGACATAATTGCAGTGACTTTTTATGCTCCCAGCTAAAGGAGAGACTGAAGCAGTCTCACTTCACCATTTCTGTTAAACATACACAATTTTGATGCGTCTGATTTCTGCCAGCATTATCACACCATTGACCTGTCTGCAATAGTCCATTGCATGTAAGAGAGGAGGTGTATTAACATAAGCCCTATCCACCCTCCAAAGCCCATTTCTTCAAGGTGTTTTTTCCCCCCATCATCAGAGGCAATCTCCCTTGTTTGTACCACCTTTTTTCCCGTAATTACTGATGAAACCTTATTTTTTTACTGTAGCTGTTTGTGGATGTGCCTTGTGTTTGTTGAATTGCACTGAAGATCGATCTCTATTAAATAAATAACCTTGTGCACTTCTGAGAAAAGGATTTGTGGATTCCCGTTAGACTGTGGAGTCTACTCCACATGAGGATGGGAAGTGCATTCAGGGGCTGTAGCACAAAGAGACTACAGTTTAGAGCATCCCTGCCCAGCAGGAGGTATGTGTGGGGACTTGCTCAGAATAGAATCAAGTCTACTTGCAGAATACATCTCTTGTTGGAATGTTTTACATGATGAATATAAATATTGCTAAGTTAAAATGCCCTTTTTCTGTGTTGTGAGAATACTGGAAACCATCTTTTTCAAAATGCAAAGCTTTCAAAAATTTAGGACAAAATAATAGTGCCTATGTAATGTCAATTTTTCCTTTTGTGCTCAATTTTCAGTATTAGTTATAAATTATTAATTATTAACACGAGTATATTTTATTTCATTTATTGAATATTTATTAAATACTCTACATCATTCTGAATAAAACATTTCTCCTTTTTTTGGGAAATAAATTTTTTTTTCTCCTGTATTTTTGCAGAACCACATACTTTAATTTGCAGGATCATCTAGATTTCCCCAAAGTTAGTGGGTCGCTAAGAGTCGGATACGACTGAGCGACTTCACTTTCACTTTTCGATTTCATGCATTGGAGAAGGAAATGGCAACCCACTCCAGTGTTCTTATCTGGAGAATCCCAGGGACGGGGGAGCCTGATGGGCTGCCGTCTATGGGGTAGCACAGAGTTGGACACAACTGAAGCGACTTAGCAGCAGCAGCAGCAGTGTGATATTTGCTAATGTACAATGTTGCTTTGAAATTCAAGTGATGGGTTTTATAGATCTTTATACTGTCTCCAATGAAAATGGAAATTACTTAATTACCCTGGAGCTAGATGAGAAGCTTGTCAATATAATAAAGATGTTGTTTATCATCTTTTCAAACCTCGTTCTGTAGAGCTTAAGCTTAGAACTTGGCCTGGAAGCATTACAGATACAAACATAAAGCAACATGGTAACCAGTACTTTCACCTATTGTGAATTCCTTACTTATGTACTAATGGCATAACTACAGGAGAGGACATAGACCTCTTTTATGAACTAGTATGCCTTCTAGTAAATTGGCTAAAATTAAGTTCTCATTCAAGGTCATAAAGCTTAGTAAGAAAGAAGTGCCTAGATTTGCTACAATCTTCTTTTACGAAAGGGCTCCAACTTGGTGTCATAGAAAGATGATGATCATTTTGTACTTCACAGTTCAGTTTTGTAAATGCATATTTTACTACTTCACAGATGACAGAGAAAGATTACTAATGAGTTGACAATGGCTGATACATTCCTTTATTGATTCGTAAATCTTTCAAATGGTTTATTCAATATCTATTATGTATCAATATCTATTATGTATGCACTTTATTGACTATGCCAAAGCCTTTGACTGCGTAGATCACAACAAACTGTGGAAAATTCTTAAAGAGAAGGGAGTACCAGACCACCTGACCTGCCTCCTGAGAAATCTGTATGCAGGTCAAGAAGCAACAGTTAGAACTGGACGTGGAACAACAGACTGGTTCCAAATAGGAAAAGGAGTACACCAAGGCTGTATATTGTCACCCTGCTTATTTAACTTATGTGCAGAGTACATCATGAGAAATGCTAGGCTGGATGAAGCACAAGCTGGAATCAAGATTGCCAGGAGAAATATCAATAACAGCAGATATGTAGATGACACCACCCCTTATGGCAGAAAGCAAAGAAGAACTAAAGAGCCTCATGATGAAAGTGAAAGAGGAGAGTAAAAAGTTGGCTTAAAGCTCAACATTCAGAAAACTAAGATCATGGCATCCAGTCCCATCACTTCATGGCAAGTAGATGGGGAAACAATGGAAACAGTGATAGACTTTATTTTCTTGGGCTCCAAAATCACTGCAGATGGTGACTGCAGCCATGAAATTAAAAGATGCTTGCTCATTGGAAGAAAAGTTATGAGCAATCTAGACGGTATATTAAAAAGCAGAGACATTACTTTGCCAACAAAGTGAAGTCGCTCAGTCATGTCCGACTCTTTGCGACCCCATGGACTCAACTGAGCGACTTCACTTTGTTGGCAAAGTAATGTCTCTGCTTTTTAATATGCTGTCTAGGTTGCTCATAACTTTTCTTCCAAGGAGCAAGCATCTTTTAATTTCATGGCTGCAGTCACCATCTGCACTGATTTTGGAGCCCAAGAAAATAAAGTCTCTCAATGTTTGCAACAAAGATCCATCTAGTTTTTCCAGTAGTCATGTACAGATGTGAGAGTTGGATTATAAAGAAAGCTGCGCACTGAAGAATTGATGCTTTTGAACTGTGGTGTTGGAGAAGACTCTTGAGAGTCCCTTGGACTGCAAGGAGATCTAACCAGTCTATCCTGAAGGAAATCAGTCCTGAGTATTCACTGGAAGGACTGACGCTGAAGCTGAAACTCCAATACTTTGGCCACCTGATACAAAGAACTGACTCCTTGGAAAAGACCCAGGGTCAGGCTGGAGGAGAAGGGTATGACAGAGGATCAGATGGTTAGATGGCATCACTGACTCAATGGACATGAGTTTGAGTAAGCTCTGGGAGTTGGTGATGGACAGGGGAGTGTGACGTGCTTCAGTCTGTGGGGTTGCAAAGAGTGAGATGAGACTGAGCAACTAAACTGACTGATTATGTTTCAGACATTGTGCTAAGTGGGAATGATAAGGTAGATGAGATGTAGAATCTACCTTCAAGTGACTTGAAAAAGAAAGAAGATAAGCACAGTAAAATAATCAGAAATAGGGAGTCTTGATTATCCTTAAAGAGAGAAAACCAATCAGTTAAATGTTTGTTACATTTTTTCTCTGTAGAGGTACAATAATTAGCCGTGGGGATACCATGGTGAAAATAATACTATCAGTTTTCAGGGAACTGGTATAGGTCAGTCTTCCCAGTAGCTGAATAATAATTGATAGCATGATTTTTAAACATTTGCGTAGTTTGTCTGCCTGGTGGCCATCAGTGTTTCCCCAGATGCTTCCTAACCAGCAGCCAAAAGGGAATCCCCTTCTCTTGACTCTTCTGTGGTCTTCAGTAGCCTTTTAGAGATTCAAAAAGTAGTTTCTCTTCAAGAAAAATTCTAGGACCATTATAAGTAGATAGTATACAGCTTATATTCATTGCCCTGGCTCAGTCTATTTTTTTTTTAAATCTCACATTTCCCTTCTCCAGGGGATCTTCCCAACCCAGGGATTGAACCTAGGTCTCCCGCATTGCAGGTGGATTCTTTACCAGTTGAGCCACAAGGAAAGCCCTCTTTCACTACTAGGATAAGAGCTTTACAAATATTAACTCATTTATCTCTATAAAGGCACTAAGAGTATTTTCTTCTACATCTTCACTGTGGCACAGAAAGGTGAAGTCACACATCTGAAACCAGTCTTCTAGTTGGTGGTAGCTCTGGACTTCAAGCCCAGTAATCTGGTTCTGGAATCTAGGGTCATCTCTAGTATGCTATGGTTCCTACCCTCACCCCAGTTTTGCTGAGATATACTTGATATATAGCTTTGTATTGGTTTAAGGTGTAAAATGTGACAATTTGATGTCTGCATATATTGCAAGATTACTGCCATAATAAAGTTCAGTTAACATCCATCACCTCATGTATAGTTGACTCTTGAACCACATGAATGTTAGGGACATTGACCCTCCATGAAGTCAGATTAGCTCATAACTTATAGTCAGCCCTCTGTATCCATGGTTTTGCCTCACAGACTCAACCAACCATGAATTATGTATTACTGTGGTACTTAGTATTGAGGGGGGGGGGGGACATATATAAGTGGACCCATGCAAAAATCCATGATGTTCAGAGGTCAACTGTAGTCATTTTTTTTCTTGAGATGGAAAATTTTATGATCTACTTTCTTAACTTTTGCTTCTTAATTGATTTAATGTTCAGATGTCACAAGGTTGCTCAGGTTTGCATACAGGTCCCTCACCCCCAACTGGGGTCCAGTTCCATTTCAGTTTGCCATGCCCACCCCTCCTGAGTAAGAAGCAGACCACCTCTAAACTTGTCACTTCTCCCCAAGATTATTGTCAGAAGTGATTTTTTTTTAAGTTGTTCTTGTCTCATATACGCAAAAGAACCAGGAAGAGAACAGAATATATTTATCTTTAATAGCCCAACTTTCTCTGGCAGAAAGGAGTTTAACCTTTCTCTGTTTAGGTTGCCCTGACCAGAAAGTACAGTTACTATAAACCAGTTGTATATTTTACATTGAAATATATTTACCTTATATATTATATAAACATATATATAAAGCTTAGCACTGAAGAATTGATGCTTTTGAACTGTGGTGTTGGAGAAAACTCTTGAGTCCCTTGGACTGCAATGAGATCCAGCCATTGCATCCTAAAGGAAATCAGTCCTGAATATTCATTGGAAAGACTGATACTGAAGCTGAAACTCCAACACTTTGGCCACCTGATGCGAAGAACTGACTCATTTGAAAATACCTTGATGCTGGGAAAGATTGAAGGCAAGAGGAAAAGGGGACGACAGAGGATGAGATGGCTGGATGACATCACCGACTCAATGGACATGAGTTTGAGCAAATTCTGGGAGTTGGCGATGGACAGGGAGGCCTGGCATGCTGCAGTCCACGGGGTCACAAAGAGTCGGACACAACTGAGCGACTGAATTGAACTGACTGATATTTACCTTCTAAACCCTAAATGTAGCATAACTTTTGTCCAAGTGATAAAAGCAAAATAGTCTACATAAGGGAATTCATGGAGGGTGAGAACTGCTTTATCTTGTCTTTTCCAGACTCTCTAAATTGGCATGGCCTAACTGTTAAACAAGCAAAGCCAAATCTAACATGATAAGGTCTGTTTCTGGTCCTTATCATAGTCCAGTGGAGCTTGGTGGCTGTGCAGTTACTTGCGGAACAGCTTGGAACCCCGTCACTCAGGCCCTTGGAATCCAGCAATAGATGTTTGGTAGCTGGTCAGCAGCCACTGGAAGAGTGGGAGGGGGGCGACTGGGTGGGAAGTTGTAAAGGGCCAGATCTGGAGGTGCCATCTATCATGTCAGTCTTCATCCTCTTCCATTCTCAGCCACATGGCTTCACCCAGCTGCAAGGAGACTGGGAAAGGTAGTCAAGATATGTGCTCAACAAGAAAATGAAAATTGTATGGAGACCCATCTAGGTAGTATCTGCTATACCAACCAAAGTTGGACAAATGCAAATATTATTAGTTTTTCTTTTTTCCTTCCTTCTCCCTCCTTGCCTTCCTTCCAACAAACTTAACAAGAAGCTCCTATTAAGTGCCAAGCCGTCTATGCTCTATGGATTACAACTTGAACAAAAACAGACATTGTCTCTCCCCTGCTAACCATCTGATATAAGGAATTCAGACATTAGTCTAATATGCACAAACAGGAAACTTGGACTTACGTGCCTGGTGCTTTGAAGGGAGGTATTTGATACTATGTACAGGGAGGCCTGGCGTGCTGCGATTCATGGGGTCACAGAGTCGGACACAACTGAACGACTGAACTGGACTGAACTGAACCTACAAGGAAAGAGGTCGACTTGGTCAGAATGTCAGAGATACAGTACTTGTGCTGATATCTGAAGGAAAGGAGGCATCATCTAGGTGAAAGGGGGAAGGAGGAGGGGTGATGGACTGTCAGAGACCAGAGCGGCTGAACCAGGAGTGAGGAGCACATGTGTGAGATGCAGCTGTAAGCGAGGTGGGTCAGACCACGTGGCCCGAGACCTGCCTGAGGCAGGTGGCAGAAACTCCTGTCCCGTGGCTAACACCATGGTCTGAGCAGAGGAATAGTGGTAGATTTGTGGGAGGCACAGCATGTGTTTACTCTGGTATGTTCCTGAGTATGAGACATCTAAGGGAAGCTGTCAAATGGGCAGCTGAGTTTTGGGGTCGGGAGCTGAGCGGAGGGGTCTGGGCTGGGAGTCATCTAATGTAGGTGATAATTGAAGCAATGTGTGTGGATGAGATGGTCTAGAGTGGGAGGGGAAGGCTCAGGATGACAGGACTGTGATACTCAATGGGAAAGTAGGCTGCGTCTGCAAAGGGGACAGAGAAGGAGCCAAACTCCTTTACAGATAGAACTTATTAAACTTCAGTTTCAATAACTAACCAATGGAAAGACAATCAGCCAAAGCCTTTATATATTTACTCTTAATCAGAAAAGAAGTCAGTTTTGTTTTGAACAAATAGCATACAAATAGACTGATATTCCTTAGAATGCAATGTATGCAAGGATGTTTGCTATAAATTCATTTCAGAAAGGGACTACTGATACCAGTAGGTGAGGAAGGTTAAGAGAACACTATGATTTTCTTTTGGTCATCCTGGAACTAGAGAAGGTGCCACGTGGGTTGCTGAGAAACCTCATGAACCAAACTTTCAAGCAATGCAAAGTGAGACTGCATGGCTAGGACAGTAAAGGGAGACTTTAAACTTTTTATTTTTTATTGAGGCATGGTTGACATAACATTATCAGTTTCGGGTGTACAACAGCATTTCAGTATTTGTATACAATATGAAGCAATCATCTTAATAAGTCTAATTACCATTTGAAACTTTTTAAAAAGTCAAACTAAGGACTGATGCTGAAACTTAAGTTACAATACTTTGGCCACCTGATGCAAAGAGCTGACTCATTGGAAAAGACCCCCATGCTGGGAAAGATTGAGGGCAGAAGGAGAAGGGGGCGAAAGAGAGTGAGATGGTAGAATGGTACCATTGACTCAATGGACATGAGTTTGAGCAAACTTCAGGAGACTGAGTGAAGGACAGAGAAGCCTGGCATGCTGCAGTCCATGGGGTTGCAAAGAGTTGTTCATGACTGAACAACTGAACAACACAGCAAAAAAGAAGAAATCTGCTGCAACCCTCACTGCAGTAGTAGCTATGTTTATAATTTCAGGAAAAGGGGATTTGAACACAGATGGCAACTTGCAGCACAAATTTTACTGTGCCTGCCTTCCTAGATGTATTGACAGTGCTCTTTGCTTAATGAGGACTGCAGTGTCAGGCAGAAGCTACATAATAATAGCGTTGTTCCACACTTGTTTTCTGAACCCTTTACTGTTGTTAATTAGTTCACATTCCCAGTGTTATTAGCTGATCTCAGAAGTATCTGAGAAGATGGAGTCTTTACCCAGAGGGCTCTGAGTTAAGTATAAAAGGCTGGTTAGGGAAAGAAAGCAAAGGAAGAAAGAGAAGAAACCACAGGTCCAGGAAGAATGCATCAGCAGGAGGAGCCTGTAGGGACTGGTGTGTTTTGTACATATCCCCTGGGAGGAAGTATCAGGTGAAATTGCCCAGTCTTTAAGGATTGTAGACTGGTGCATTCTTTCCTTTTCAGTCACTCCTCCAATCATTCTTTCCTGTTAAAATGACAGAGAAAATTTGAGCAGTGTGGCCAGCTGTTAAGTATAATTGGCCAAGTTCAAAGTGGAAGGAGCATTTTGTAGGAGAGGGAGTTCTTGACTTCATCACCTTCCACAGTTTAATTCTAGAGAAGCTGGGAATAAAATGAGAAAACATTCTGTTGGGGGTGTGCTGGAAAGTGAGCTGTTGTAACAGACGGTGGCGGGAGTTGAGGGTAAGAATCACAGAAGTTATTGACCTTCTGCTGCGCATAGAGCAGTGTGAGGGATTCGGGGGACAGTCATAGCAACGGAGCCTCCTGATATCGTCCTTCACTGAGATAATAAAGTGGCAGACACAGGACAAACGTATCAGAAAAAGGCAAAGCAATTACAGAAACCCGTGAAACAAGTGACATTAAGTGCAGATTCGCAATAGTTACTAAAAATTTGCAGAACGTTTGACTGTGCTAGGTAGTGACTCTGCCACTCTCAGCCATGGGACGTTGGCATAGTAACTTAACTACTTTTAGCCTCAGTTTACACAGTTTGTAAGACAGGGATTATAATATCCACCTCACAGAATTTGGGTCGATACATTCGATAGTTTATGTAAATCCCATCACATAGTAGATATTTCCTACGTGTTGATGAATGAATGAACAGAAGAATGAAATGGTTAACATCATGCCTGGCACATAGTAAATGCTCATTTAATGAATCTGTTAGTATTTTGATGGCGTTATTTTGTAAGCCGTTTAAAGAAGGCAGAAGGTGGCTCTTTCGTAACCTGATGTTTGGCTATACTCTTGCAACTTTGCCCCTTCGTATGCTAAATAATAAAGAATGATTGGATAATTTGCATCTGCACAATTCTGTAGAGGAGAATACCTTACAGTTCTCAGTAACATTTTGCTGCCTCAATTCCTTCAATGTATTTGGAGAGAGGCCAAAGATGAGGGAATGTGCAGGCACCACACAGTTAAGGAAAAATTTGATTTTCAGTGGTATTTAGGATGCAAATAATACACAGCTGAGCAACAAGAAGTAAGTGAAAACAAACAGGTTGGAGAAGTGGCCTGAAAGAAACTCAGCCAACTTGTTCCCTCAGATATAGAGTGAGGGGCAGTAAGCGGGACCTCCAGGTGATGTAACTGACCAGAAATCTCCAAGGACTCATGTACATTTCTGTCTGAAGGTTATCCTAGAAAATGCAGGAAAAACAATGCCTTTCCATTGATAGTGCAACTGGTATAGATTTCCTGAACAAATGGTCTACTATGCTTGATTAATTTGGTCAAGCAACATTAAGCAGCTTGTTTTCTTGTTATAACTTATCGAGGCCATTAGGGGTAGTGGTGAAAATAAATAAGAAAAAGGCAAGGTAATGAAAAGAATTACTTACTATCCACTATGAAGCAGGCACTATTCTAGTTACTTTATAAGCATTTTCTAACGTGTTATAATAATCCCATATAGTAAGTAAAACACAGATCAATCTGCCTTTAAAATCAATCCTGTTATCTGTACCCTCTGTAATGAGAAAATATGAACTATCATCTAGGGACCAGCAGACTATAACTCAAATCTGGGCCAAATCGGGTCTCTGCTTGTTTTTTGTAAAGTTTTACTGGAACACAGCCTTGTCTTATTTCAAAATTGTCCATGGCTGCTTTCATGCTACTAAAGCAAGTTCAGTTGTTGTGACAGTGACTATATGGCCTAAGATATTCCCGATTTGACCCTTTAAAAAAAAGTTTGCCATCTTCTAAACTACTATGATTTAGGTCATACCTGAATGTCCTGGTGGTTTTCCCTACTTTCTTCAATTTCAGCCTGAATTTTGCAATAAGGAACTGATCATGTGAGCCACAGTCAGCTCCAGGTCCTGTTTTTTGACTGTATAGAGCTTCTCCATCTTCAGCTGCAAAGAGTATAATCAATCTGATTTTGGTATTGACCATCTGGTGATGTCCATGTGTAGAGTCTTCTCTTGTGTTGTTGCAAGAGAATGTTTGCTGTGACCAGTGCGGTTTCTTGGCAAAACTCTGTTAGCCTTTGCCCTGCTTCATTTTATACTCCAAGGCTAAACTTGACTGTTACTCCAGGTGTCTCTTGACTTCCTACTTTTGCATTCCAGTCCCCTATAATGAAAAGGACATCTTTTTTGGTGTTAGTTCTAGGAAGTCTTGTAGTTCTTCATAGAATCATTCAACTTCAGCTTCTTCAGCATTAGTGGTTGGGGCATAGACTTGGATTACTGTGATGTTGAAGGTTGGCCTTGGAAATGAACCGAGATCATTCTATTGTTTTGAGATTGTACCCAAGTACTGCATTTCAGACTCTCTTGTTGACTATGAGGGCTACTCCATTTCTTCTAAGGGATTTTGCCCACAGTAGTAGATATAATGGTCATCTGAATTAAATTCCCCCTTTCCTCTCCGTTTTAATTCACTAATGCCCAAAATGTTGATGCTCACTCTTGCCATCTCCTGTTTGACCACTTCCAATTTACCTGGATTCGTGGACCTAACATTCCAGGTCCCTATGCAAAACCGTTCTTTACAGCGTTGGACTTTACTATTACCACCAGATACAACCAGTGGAAACTGGGCGTTGTTTATGCTTTGACTCAGCCTCTTCATTCTTTCTGTAGCTATTTCTCTGCTCTTCCCTAGTAGTATACTGGACCCCTACCAACCTGGGTAGGTCAAGCCTTATTGCAAAATTCAGGCTTGAAGAAAGTAGGGAAAACCACAAGGCCATTCAGTTATGACAAATCAAATCCCTTATGTTTATACAGTGGAGGTAATGAATAGACTCAAGGGACTAGATCTGGTGAACAGAGTACCTGAAGAACTATGAATGGAGGTTCATGGTATTGTACATGAAGTGGTGACCAGAACTATCCCCAAGAACTATCCACCAAGAAAAAGAAATGCAAGAAGGCAAAGTGGTTATCTGAGAAGACCTTACAAATAGATGAAAAAAGAAGAAAAGTGAAAGGCAAGGGAAAAAGGGGAAGATATCCTCAACTCAATGCGGAGTTCCAGAGAATAGCAAGGAGAAATAAGAAAGCCTTCTTAAGTGAACAAGGCAAATAAATAGAGGAAAACAATAGAATGGGAAAGACTAGAGATCGCTTTTAGAAAATTGGAGATATCAAGGGAACATTTCATACAGAGACAGGCACAATAAAGGACAATAGTGGTAAGGACTTAACAGAAGCAGAAGAGATTAAGAAAAGGTGGCAAGAATGCACAGAACTGTATAAAAAAGCTCCTAATGGCCCAGATAACCATGATGGTGTGGTCATTCACCTAGAGCCACACAACCTGGAGTGTGAAGTCAAATGGGCCTTAGGAAGCATCATTACAAATAAAGCTAACAGAGATGATGGAATTCCAGCTGAGCTATTTCAAATCCTAAAAGATGATGCTGTGAAAGTGCTGTACTCATGCCAGCAAATTTGGAAAACTCAGGAGTAGCCACAGGACTGGAAAAGGTCAGTTTTCATTCCAATCCCAAAGAAAGCAATGCCAAAGAATGTTCAGATTACTGTACAATTGCTGTCATTTCACATGCCAGCAAGATTATGCTCAAAATCCTTCAAACTAGGCTTCACCAGTACATCAAGCGAGAACTTCCAGATGTACAAATTGGATTTAGAAAAGGCAGAGGAACCAGAGATCAAAGTGCCAACATATGCTGGATCATAGAAAAAGCAAAGGAATTCCAAAAAACATCTACTTCTGCTTCATTGACTGTGCTAAAGCCATTGTGTGGATCACAACAAACTATGGAATATTCTGAATGAGATGGGAATACCAGGCTACATTACTGCCTCCTGAAAAACCTGCCTGCAGGACAAGAAGCAACCGTTAGAACTGAACCTGGCTCAATGGACTGGTTCAAAATTGGGAAAGGACTATGTCAAGGCTATATATTGTCACCCTGCTTATTCAACGTATATGCAGAGTACATCATGAGAAATACCAGGCTGGATGAATCCCAAGCTGAAATTAAGATTGCCGGGAGAGTTATCAACAACCTCAGATATGCAGATGATACACATATAGATGTGAAAATTGGACTATAAAGAAGGCTGAGCACCAAGAATTGATGCTTTTGAACTGTGGTGCTGGAGAAGACTCTTTGAGAGTCCGTTGGACAACAAGGAGATCAAACCAGTCAATCCTAAAGGAAATCAAGCCTAAATATTCATTGGAAGGACTGATGCTGAAGCTCCAAAACTTTGGCCACTTAATGCGAAGAGCTGACTCATGGGAACAGACCCTGATGCTGGGAAAGATTGAGGGAAAGAGGAAAAATAGGCAAAAGAGGATTAGATGGTTGGCTGAAATCACTCATTCATGGACATGGGTTTAAGCAAACTCTGGGAGTTAGTGAATGACAGGGAAGCCTTGTGGTTGCAGTTCATGGGGTTGTAAAGAGTCAGACACAACTTAGCGGCTGAACAACAACAAACTGCTTTACAATTTGTTTCCCTAACACTTTGAACAGGTCCTTTATGAGACAGCTTCTTCAGTTGTAAAATAGTTAACATCTATTAATGATGTTAATGATGCCAGTCTTATCTATCTTGGAGAAGGCAATGGCACCCCACTCCAGTACTTTGCCTGGAAAATCCCATGGATGGAGGAGCCTGGTAGGTTGCAGTCCACGGAGTTGCTGAGAGTCAGACATGACTGAGCAACTTCACTTTCACTTTTCACTTTCATGCATTGGAGAAGGAAGTGGCAACCCACTCCAGTGTTCTTGCCTGGAGGATCCCAGGGACGGGGGAGCCTGTTGGGCTGCCGTCTATGGGGTCGCACAGAGTCAGACACGACTGAAGTGACTTAGCAGTTATCTATCTTACAGGATTGTGAGAAAGTAACTTTTCATATATGAAAACTGTATGGAAACAAAAGTGGTCTACCATATAGTATCAGTTACTTTTTATCAAACATGCTATTAAGATAATTTTCAAATATATAAAAAAGTTGAAATATTATACAGTGAACACCCATTTACCCACCATCTAGAGTCAACAATTAAAATTTTGCTGTATTTGTTTTATTTCCCAAATATCTATCTACCAGTTTCTCTATCCGTCCATCGATCCATCTTATTTTTTACTTAAGCATTTCAAAGTAAGGTGTTGACATTAGTACAACTAACTGGAGATCAGTGTTTCCTCTTTTTAGGTGAGATGTACATACAATGGAATGAAAAAAAAAAAAAACCTAAATGTGCCATTTGATGAATTTTTACAAGTTAGCCTCGTTGAGATGTAAAATATTTCTACCACCTCATATCTATTCACAGCCACTCCCAGAGACAACTTCTGTTCTGATCTTTTTCACTCAGCATTGTGTTTCTGAGACTCAGTGTGTTGTTGTGTATAACAGTAGTTTGTTGCTCTTGGTTGCTAAGTAATATTAATTTTATGCACACTCCGTAGTTTATTCATTCACCTATTGATGGACATCTGGGCTGTCTCCAGTTTTAAGTTATTGTGAATAAATCTACTTTGAATATTCTTACACAGGTCTTTTGTGGACACCTGGTTTTTGGTCTCTTGTGTAAGCATCTTGAAGTGGATTTGTTAGTTCATAAGGTCAGAAACTGGGAAACCTCTTTTCCCAAGGTGGTTGTATAATTTCACACCCCTTCTAACAGTGTATTAGGGTTCTGGTTGTTGTACACTATTGCTAACATTTGGCGGTATCAGTCTTGTTCATTTTAGCCTTTGCGGTAGATGAGAGTGGTGTCTCATGGTGGATTTAATTTGTCTTTCCACAATGACTAACGATGACGAGCAACTTGTTGTGGGTTGGACCTCTGTAAGTGTCTGGTAAAGATACAGAGTTCTGTAATTCCTTTCAGTGTATACTGTCGAGTGGGGGCGTGCGTTTATGTGCGTGTGTTCTTCTCTCAGTTGTGTCTGATTCTTTTGCAGCCCTGTGCACTGCAACCTGCCGGGCTCCTCTGTCCATGCAATTCTCCAGGCAAGAATCCTGGAGGGGGTTGCCTTTTCCTTCTCCAGGTGTCTTCCTGACCAGGGATCAAATCTGGGTCTCCTTCTCTGCAGGCAGATTCTTTACCATGTGAGCCACCAGGGAAGCCCGAAGTGAAGATAGAAGTTATTATTATCTATATGGGTATGAGGTTGCTTTATTCATTTGTTCAAAAGACATTCTTTTCCCTATGAATTGCTTTGTGCCTTTATTATAAATAAATTCGAGGTATCAGTGCAGGCCTATTTTTTCCAATGATCTGTTTGTCCCAACACCAGTACCACACACTCTTACTCACTGTGGCTTTAGAGTAAGTCTTATATTCAGGTAATATAAATCTTCCAAATCTGTTTTTATTTTTCAACATTACTTTAGATAGTCTAGGTCCTTACATTCTCATACAAATTTTTAAGTGTGTCTGTTTAAAAACATGGTGGAGTTATGGCTCTTGATCTGAAGAAAATAGATATTTTAATAATGTTAGGACTTCCAGTCCATGAATGAGGGATATCTCTACATTTATTTGGATCTTTAGATCTTATTTAGATCTCTCAGCAATGATTTCAGTGTAATTTCAATGTGAAGGTCTTGTATGTCTTAGATTTATTTCTCCATATTTTATAGATTATAGTACTTTCAAAAATGTGTTTCTTTTTTTAAATTTCATTTTCCAATTATTCACAGTCAGTGTATGTGATTTTTTTGTATTGATCTTATATTCTGAAATCAAGCTATATTCACTTATTTCTTTTAGCGGTGGTTTGTAAATTTCTTAGCATTTTTCTATGAAAAGGGTCAGTTTTACTTTATCTCCAATCTTGATGACTTTCTTTTCCTTGCCTTATATTACATTGCTAAGATCTCCTGTATGATACTGAATAGAAGTGGCAAGAGTGGCCTTACTTACCTTGTTCCTACTCTTAGTAGAAAGTTCAATATATCACCATTATGCTATCATAATAGCTTTTGTAGGTCTTTGATAGACTGCTGAAAATCATTCTGAGGAAATTTCCTTCTGTTTCTAACTTGGTGAGGTTTGGTTTAATATCATACGTGATTCAGTTCAGTTCAGCTGCTCAGTCATGTCCGACTCTGCGACCCCATGAACTGCAGCACGCCAGGCCTCCCTGTCCATCACCAACTACCAGATCCTACCCAAACTCATGTCCATTGTGTCAGTGATGCCATCCAACCATCTCATGCTCTGTCATCCCCTTCTCCTCCTGCCTTCAATCTTACCCAGCATCAGGGTCTTTTCAAATGAGTCAGCTCTTCGCATCAGGTGGGCAAAGTATTGGAGTTTCAGCTTCAGCCTGAGGCTTTCCAATGAAGAGCCAGGACTGATCTCCTTTAGGATGGACTGGTTGGATCTCCTTGCAGTCCAAGGGACTCTCAAGAGTCTTCTCCAACACCACAGTTCAAAAGCATCAGTTCTTCAGTGCTCAGCTTTCTTTGTAGTCCAGCTCTCACATCCATACATGACTACTGGAAAAACCATAGCCTTGACTAGATGGACCTTTGTTGGCAAAGTAATGTCTCTGCTTTTTAATATGCTGTCTAGGTTGGTCATAACTTTTCTTCCAAGGAGTAAGCGTCTTTTAATTTCATGGCTGCAATAACTATCTGCAGTGATTTTGGAGTCCAAAAAAAATAAAGTCAGCCACTGTTTCCCCATCTATTTCCCATGAAGTGATGGGACTGGATGCCATGATCTTAGTTTTCTGAATGTTGAGCTTTAAGCCAAATTTTTCACTCTTCTCTTTCACCTTCATCAAGAGGCTCTTTAGTTCTTCTTCACTTTCTGCCATAAGGGTGGTGTCATCTGCATATCTGAGGTTATTCATATTTCTCCTGGCGAGTGGCAGAGAGGAGCCTGCTAGTGGCAGAGAGGAGATACCCCACATCCAAGTTCTGGAGCAGTGGCCAAGAGGTTATCTCCCACGTGGTTAGAATTTTGTTAAAAGAATTGTCTGTGCCTCTTTAAATTATCATATATAGACTGTTTTCCTTTATTAGATACTGTGTTACATTTTTGTGTCACAAGTATCCTTGATACTTTTTGACTTGTTAAATCAAGTTTGCATTCTTGGAATAAAACCCCACTTTACTGCTAAATTCAATGTTGCTAATATTTTTTAAGGTATTTTTGAGTTGATCTTGATGAAAGAGATCATTCTGTATTTTTTTATTGTTAATTTCTTTGTTAGGTTTTGGTATCAAGGTTATGCTAGCCTTGTAAAGTGAGTTGTCTCTATCGCCATTATTTTCTCAGAATTGGAATAATATTTGATATGTTCTTCCCTAAATGTTTGATGGAATTCACTAGAGAAACCATATAGGTGTGCTGTTTCCCTTTTGGGATGATTTTATGTGATTTCAATTTCTTTAAAAAAAAATAGCCTCAAGATTTTCCTTTTCATGTTGTGTAAGTTTAAAAAAATTTTTTTTAGTGAAGTACAATTGATTCACACTGTGCAATACACATTATTGTGATCCACACAGTCAAAGGCTTTGTCATAGTCAATAAAGCAGAAAGAGATGTTGTTTTGGAACTCTCTTGCTTTTTTGATGATCCAGTGGATGTTGGCAATTTGATCTCTGGTTCCTCTGCCTTTTCTAAAACCAGCTTGAACATCTGGACGTTCATGGTTCATGTACTGCTGAAGCCTGGCTTGGAGAATTTGGAGCATTACTTTACTAGCCTATGAGATGAGTGCAATTGTGTGGTAGTTTGAGCATTCTTTGGCATTCCCTTTCTGTGGGATTGGGCTGAAAACTGACCTTTTCCAGTCCTGTGGCCACTGCTGAGTTTTCCAAATTTGCTGGCATATTGAGTGCAGCTCTTTCACAGCATCATCTTTCAGGATTTGAAATAGCTCTGCTGGAATTCCATCACCTCCACTAGCTTTGTTCGTAGTGATGCTTTCTAAGGCCCACTTGACTTCACATTCCAGGATGTCTGGCTCTAAGTGAGTGATCATACCATCATGATTATCTGGGTTGTGAAGATCTTTTTTGTAGAGTTCTTCTGTGTGTTCTTGCCACCTCTTCTAAATATCTTCTGCTTCTGTTAGGTCCATCCCATTTCTGTCTTTTATTGTGCCCATTTTTGCATGAAAGTTCCCTTGGTATCTCTAATTTTCTTGAAGAGATCTCTAGACTTTCCCATTCTATTGTTTTCCTATATTTCTTTGCATTGATCGCTGAGGAAGGCTTTCTTATCTCTCCTTGCTATTCTTTGGCACTCTGCATTCAGATGCTTATATCTTTCCTTTTCTCCTTTGCTTTTCGGTTCTCTTCTTTTCACAGCTATTTGTAAGGCCTACCCAGACAGCCATTTTTCTTTTTTGCATTTCTTTTCCATGGGGATGGTCTTGATCCCTGTCTTCTGTACAATGTCATGAACCTCCATCCATAGTTCATCAGGCACTCTATCTATCAGATCTAGGCCCTTAAATCTATTTCTCACTTCCACTGTATAATCATAAGGGATTTGATTTAGGTCATACCTGAATGGTCTAGTGGTTTTCCCTACTTTCTTCCATTTAAGTCTGAATTTGGCAATAGGAATTCATAATCTTAGCCACAGTCAGCTCCCGGTCTTGTTTTTGCTGACTGTATAGAGCTTCTCCATCTTTGGCTGAAAAGAATCCAATCAATGATTTTGGTGTTGACCATCTGGTGATGTCCATGTGTAGAGTCTTTTCTTGTGTTGTTGGAAGAGGATGTTTGCTATGACCAGTGTGTTCTCTTGGCAAAACTCTATTAGCCTTTGCCCTGCTTCATTCCGTACTCCAAGGCCAAATTTGCCTGTTACTCCAGGTGTTTCTTGATTTCCTAATTTTGCATTCCAGTCCCCTATAATGAAAAGGACATCTTTTGGGGGTGTTAGTTATAGAGGGTCTTGTAGGCCTTCGTAGAACCATTCAACTTCAGCTTCTTCAGCATTACTCGTTGAGGCACAGACTTGGATTACTGTAATATTGAATGGTTTGCCTTGGAAACGAACAGAGATCATTCTGTCGTTTTTGAGATTGCATCCAAGTACTGCATTTTGGACTCTTTTGTTAACCATGATGACTACTCCATTTCTTCTAAGGGATTCCTGCCCACAGTAGTAGATATAACGGTCATCTGATTTAAATTCACCCAATTCCAGTCCATCTTAGTTTGCTGATTCCTAAAATATCAACATTCACTCTTGCCATCTCCTGTTTGACCAATTCCAATTTGCCTTGATTCATGGACCTGACATTCCAGGTTCCTACACAATATCACTCTTTACAGCATCGGACCTTGCTTCTATCACCAGTCACATCCACAACTGTGTATTGTTTTTGCTTTGGCTCCATCCCTTCATTCTTTCTGGAGTTATTTCTCCGCTGATCTCCAGTAGCACATTGGGCATCTACCGACCTGGGGAGTTCCTCTTTCAGTATCCTATCATTTTGCCTTTTCATACTGTTCATGGGGTTCTCAAGGCAAGAATACTGAAGTGGTTTGCCATTCCCTTCTCCAGTGGACCACATTCTGTCCATGTGATCAGATTGGCTAGTTTTCTTTGATTATGGTTTCAGTGTGTCTGTCCTCTGTTGCCCTCTCGCAACACTTACCGTCTTACTTGGGTTTCTCTTATCTTGGACATGGGGTATCTCTTCACAGCTGCTCCAGCAAAGCACAGGTGCTGCTCCTTACCTTGGACGAGGTCGCCGCTCCTGACCTTGAACGTGGAGTAGCTCCTCTCGGCCCTCCTGTGCCTGTGCAGACGCTGCTCTTTGGACATGGGGTAGCTCCTCTCGGCCAGTCCCCTGACCTCGGACGTGGGGTAGCTCCTCTCGGCTGCTCCTGCGCCGTCACAGCCTGGCACTCTTGATTGCTGCCTCTGACCTTGGGCATGGGGTATCTCTTCTCGGCTGTTACCCCTGACCTCAAGTGATGGGAATACCAGACGACCTGACCAGCCTCTTGAGAAACCTATATGCAGGTCAGGAAGCAACAGTTAGAACTGAACATGGAACAACATACTGGTTCCAAATAGGAAAAGGAGTATGTCAAGGCTGTATATTGTCACCCTGTTTATTTAACTTATATGCAGAGTACATCATGAGAAACGCTGGACTGGAAGAAACACAAGCTGGAATCAAGATTGCCGGGAGAAATATCAATAACTTCAGATATGCAGATGACACCACCCTTATGGCAGAAAGTGAAGAGGAACTGAAGAGCCTGTTGATGAAAGTGAAAGAGGAGAGTGAAAAAGTTGGCTTAAATCTCAACAGTCAGAAAACTAAAATCATGGCATCTGGTCCCATCACTTCATGGGAAATAGATGGGGAAACAGTGGAAACACTGGCTGACATTATTTTGGGGGGCTCCAAAGTCACTGCAGATGGTGATTGCAGCCATGAAATTAAAAGACGCTTACTCCCGGAAGGAAAGTTATGACCAACCTAGACAACCTACTCAAAAGCAGAGACATTACTTTGCCAACAAAGGTCTGTCTAGTCAAGGCTATGGTTTTTCCAGTGGTCATGTATGGATGTGAGTTGGACTGTGAAGAAAACTGAGCACCGAAGAATTGATGCTTTTGAACTGTGGTGTTGGAGAAGACTCTTGAGAGTCCCTTGGACTGCAAGGAGATCCAACCGGTTCATCCTAAAGGAGATCAGTCCTGGGTGTTCATTGGAAGGATTGATACTAAAGCTGAAACTCCAATACTTTGGCCACCTCATGTGAAGAGTTGACTCATTGGAAAAGACCCTGATTCTGGGAGGGATAGGGGGCAGGAGGAAGAGGGGACGACAGAGGATGAGATGGCTGGATGGCATCACTGACTCTATAGACATGAGTTTGGGTAAACTCTGGGAGTTGGTGATGGACAAGGAGGCCTGGCAGGCCACAATTCATGGGGTCACAAAGAGTCGGACATGACTGAGCGACTGAACTGAACTGAATACACATTAGCTAATACATTTCTGCTTTACAGCAGAGTGACTCAGTTATACATACCTGTATCAGATGTATACTTACATATGTATATTCTTATCCTGTGATAAAGCAAAATGGTGATTGAATATAGTCCCTGTACTATACTGTAGGACCTTGTAACTCATCCATTCTACTAGTTTGCACCTGGTAATCCCTTGCTCCCAATCCTTTCTTCCCTCCCCCCCACCTGCCCACCCTTGGCAACCACAAGTCTGTTCTCTGTGTCTGTGGATTTGTTTCTATTTCATAGGTAGGTTTATTTGTGTCATATTTTAGACTCCATATAAAAGTAATATCATATAGTGTTGGTCTTTCTCCTTCTGACTTACTTCACTTAGTATGATGGTCTCTAGCTGCATCCACAGTGCTGCACATGTCACTATTTCATTCCTTTTAATGGCTGCATAGCATTTGATTGTACCACATCTTCTTTATCCACTCATCTATTGGTGGACATTTAGGTGGTTTCCATATCTTGGCTTTTGTAAATATTGGTTGTATTTACATGGGGGCTGGAGGGGGGCATGTATATTTTCAAGTTATAGTTTTGTCAGAATTTATGCCCAGGAGTGGAATTGCTGGATCATATGACAGCTCCAATACTTTGGCCACCTGATGAGAAGAACTGACTCATTTGAAAAGATCCTGATGCTGGGAGATTGAATTGATTGAGTGAGGGAGGAGAAGGGGATGACAGAGGATGAGATGGTTGGATGGCATCACCAACTCGATGGACATGAGTTTGAGTAAGCTCCAGGAGTTGATGATGGACAGGGAAGCCTGGCGTGCTGCAGTGCATGAGGTCGCAGAGAGTCGGACACGGCTGAACAACTGAACTGAACTGATGACAACTCTATTTTCAGTTTTTAATGTTGTGTATGTTTTGATGAGTTGTCTTTTTTTTTTTTGAGAAATTTTTCCATTTCATCTGAATTTTCAACTTATTGGCAAAAAGTCATGTGCAATGTTCACTTTCTTTTTAATGTCTGTAGGCTTTATAGTGATAGTTCCTTTTTAATTCTTGCTGTCGCTACTGCTGCTGCTAAGTCGCTTCAGTCATGTCCAACTCTGTGCGACTCCATAGACAACAGCCCACCAGGCTCCCCCGTCCCTGGGATTCTCCAGGCAAGAACACTGGAGTGGGTTGCCATTTCCTCCTCCAATGCATGAAAGTGAAAAGTGAAAGTGAAGTCACTCAGTCGTGTCCGACTCTGCAGCCCCGTGGACTGCAGCCTACCAGGCTCCTCCGTCCATGGGATTTTCTAAGCAAGAGTACTGGAGTGGGGTGCCATTGCCTTCTCTTTAATTCTTAGTATTTTTAATTTGTATTCTCTGACTTTTACGGCATCAGTTACACTGTGTAACAAACCACCCCAAATTTGATAACTTAGATAATAACCATTTGTTTTGCTTCTGGTAGGCCATCTGGATTAGGATCAGCTAGGCGGTTCTTCGAGTCCATCAGGTTTACACAGGAGTCTTTGCTCAGGGGCCCATCCAGCAGGTGCCCCTGTTTCTGGGTCTTGAGGCTCTGGCTGGGCAGTGAGGGTGGTGGGCCATGTGGTCTCCTCATTGTGCGGGCCAACTCAGGATTATTCACATGACGGGTCGGCAGGGTTCCTGGACAGAATGAAAATGTGAAAATCCTTTCAACCTCTGCAGGGCTATAGTTGCTTTTTTCCCCATATTCTTTTGACCAAAGTAAGTCATAAGAAGAATTCAGTTAGTTTCCAAGTGGAGAAACAGACCCACTACCAAATCCAAATAACTGTTGCTGTGGGTTAGGGGAGAATTATTACCGTTTTGGCAATCCTTCACATATTAAGTAGTTTTATTATAGAACACCTGTTATGTGCATGCATGTCATGAATTTGGCAATTTTGTGTAAATAGTCTTATCAGTATTGTGATATTATAATCTTTGTGCATCTTTCTGGATTTTACAGAACAGTAAGTTCTTTGTTGTCTCATCAAGAGCAAAACTATTCCTCCCATTAATACTTTGGAAGATTTTGATTATTTATGTGTTTTTTTTGTATTATAAGTCAGTATAAGTTTTGGTTGTCTACACAACCCCAAACCAGTAGAGATTCAAGGCATTTTTTGTTCCATAGTCCTTGAGGAATTCAAAATGTGGCCCTGATAAAATTATCACAGATATGTTGACTTTAGGCTTATAAAAACAGTCCAGCTCTTAAATAAATCTCAACTATGGATAAATTATAAGTAAAAACAAAAGTAGTCAATTTACCTAGCATAGGTAATATATTTCCCTAGGTTTCTCATCCTGTCCATCGATAGAGAAATTCTTGGACATAGGAAATAAACTATATTTTTATCAGTCCCTAAGTATACAGTCTACCCATTAAGTCAAATTTGTTATGTCTTGCCAGAAATCTACCTCTAGAAATCTATCCTAAGTTACTTATGGGTATGTGAAATCATATGAGTATGAGTAGTCATTTATAGCATTGTTTCTCTCATGGAAAAATTGAGTTAATCTAAATGTCTAATAGAAGGGGGCTGAATTTTTTTTAAATATGTCATTCTTCATCACGTGGAATACTATACAACCATTTAAAAGTTTTGGAAGAGTATTTAGTGAGCTGCCTGGATGTTCATTATATATAGTTGTATTTTCATCACATATAAATATATATATATATATTTAGAGGCAGATTTTATTGCTACTTTTATGATTATGCGTGCATGCATGCTCAGTCACTTCAGTCGTGTCCAACTCTTTTCAACCGCATGGAGCATAGCACACCAGGCTTCTCTGTCCATGGGATTCTCCAGGCAAGGATACTGGAGTGGGTTGCCATATCCTCCTCCAGGGGATCTTCCTGACTCAAGGATCAAAACTGCATCTCCTGCATTGCAGGTGGATTTTTTACTGCTGGGCCACTGGGGAAGCCCTTGTATGATTATATTGTGGTACATAATGATATATATAAGTGATATATATATATATATATGATATAATAATATATAAATAAATATATACAAATCTTGGAAGAATATACAGCAAAATTGTGTGGTCATTATTTCTGCATGATGGCAATATGATTTTCTAGTTTTATTGAGATATAGTTGACATAGAGTATTGTATGAATTTTAGGTATACATGATGATTGGATATATGTATATATAGAAAATGATCACCACAATAAGTTTAGTTAATATCACATTACAAATTGCCAACTTTTTTTATTGTGATGAAAACTTTTAAGATCTATTCTCTTAGCAACTTTCAAATATACGATACACTACTATTAACTTTAGTTGCCATGCTGTGTATTATATTTCCAGAACTTATCCTGTAAATGAGAGTTTGTACCTTTTGACCATCTTCGTCCATTTCACGCACCCTCCGCCTACTTCTATGGCAACCATTAATCTGCTTTCTGTATTTCTGAGTGTGATTTTCTTAGATTCCTCATGTAAATGAGATCATAGAGTATTTGTTTTTTCTTGGTCTTACATATTTTACTTAGCATATTGCCCTCACCGTCTACCCATGTTGTCAGAAACAGCAGAATTTCTTTTTTTAATGGCTGAATAATGTTCCATTTGTGTGTGCAGATATGTGTAATTTTTCTTTATCCATTCATCTGTTGATAGACACTTAGGTTATTTCCATGTCTTGATTATTGTAAATAATGCTGCAGTGCAGTGAACAATGGGACACATATCTTTTAGAGATGGTGATTTTTTTTTTCCTTCAGCTGTGTATCCAGAAGTAGAAGTGCCGGATCATATGGTAGTTCTATTTTTAGTTTTTAAAGAACGTCCATGCTGTTTTCTAATTTACATTTCCATTAACAGTGCACAAAGATTCGCCTTTCTCCACATTTTTGCCTACACTTGTTATGTAATCCCAGAGGTAGATTATCATTTTGGTCATTCTAACATGTGAGTAGCCATGGTGGCAAAGTGGATTTTATTTTCCTTTTTTTTAATCCATGATTTGAAATTTTTAGAATGAATATGTATGGATGATTGGGGGAAAGTAAATAAAAGTTAGTTTTAAAACAGCCCTACTGATTTACAGTTTCAGGATTATTTGTGTTTTTGTTGCTACTCTCTATATGAGGTTTGAGCCTTATAAAATCTACAGAATTACTTAAAACTCAAGATGATCTGACTATACAAAAGGCTGGTTTTATTGCCACCCTAGTGGAACACAACATCATGAAATGGAGTGGTTCCTTTAGAATTTTTGTTTTGCTCTTAACATTCACAAGAACTCATAAAGACTGGGGAACTTTTTCTCTAAAAACCATCATGTCTTTATTTTAAAACATCACCATTGTGAAACAGGCTTGTAAAATTTGGTTTGGAAGCAGAATCAATGTTCCTATTTATTTCTTAAAGCTCATGTAATCATGGGATCCAGAGTCTTTTTAAAAAAATCTATTGGCTAAACAGTTACTGTTAAAAGTAGACATGGGTATTGCTTCTGTGTTAAACTGCTAGCCATGATTCTGTGCTTTTCTTGCTAGTCTAATTGATGAGCTCCCTGACAGGGACGCGTATGTTGTACACATCTGTAGTACAGTGGTATTTTTATTTAGTAAATCCCTGGTGGAATATAGAGTTTAGCCAAATTCTCCTAGATCTTAACATGGCTACAAAACAAAACCCTGTATTGGAAGTTTTGATGTCTATCTTATTCTCATTGAAAAGAGTGTTGAGACCAGTTGCAATCTAAGAAATGATTAATAAAGACTTCCCTGGTGGTCCAATGGTTAAGACCCGACTCTTTGAGTGCAGCAGGCATGGGCTTCGATCCCTAGTGGGAGGAGCTAAGATCCCACATGCTGCACAGCCAAAAAAAAAAAAAGGTGAAAAGAAATGGTTAATATAATGTGTCATCTGTAATGAAAAAGCACATCTTCAAGGGGGTATTGGAATGTTCTGGGACCCAAATGAAATCTGACTGTGCTGGAAAGGATTTTTTAAATTGGGGCAGAGTGTTGTAAAACCACCACATCTGCAGAATAGTCAACACTTTAAATTGTTTGGTTGATGGATTTTTATTGGGTTTGTTGCCAGAGGGAGCAGAATGTGGCTGGATATGTAGAGTTGAGCATGGTTTCCTGGGGCGGGAGGAAGTCTTGGGGAGAATGGGGCACCATCCAGGTAACACCCAGGTAGCTGCAGTGCTCCATGCCTGCAGTGCCGATGTACAGGCAGCCTTTCCGTGTCAACACCTGCTCATTAGGAACTGGACCAAGACTCCCAAAGAGCTCTCAGATGGCCCGAATTCTGTATCCCTGCCAATCCGAGCTAGAATTTAATAACAACCTTGAGGTGAAACTTGGGCCTTTCCTCACTGCTAATCCCCAAAACCATCTGGCTTTCCCTTTCTCTGACTAACACTTTAGTGTATGTGTTGGGGGAGGGAGGAGGCTGTGGGCAGATGAAGGGGAGCAAACCGATCTGACATTTCTTAAAGGGCAATCCACTCTCCTGCAGAACAGATAGAGTTTCTTGTGGGTCCCAGACCTAAGCTTGTTCTTCCCATAACTTCCGCATTTTCAATCGCCACATCCTCATTGGAAGTTCTCACCATTCATTAATTACTGACAGATCTGGTTCCCTGTCCAGGCATTAACTGTTGACAAACCTCCAGGTTTCATTCTTTTGATAAAATAATGTCAAAAAGAAGCATTTAAGTCCATGAGCATGATTCTGATGTTTTTTTAAAGGTTATGCATTTTCTCTTTAATTTCTGACTCAGTTTAGCACATTTTTAGAAATAGGGAGGATTCTCCATAAATATTTGTTTATTCCTGTGCCCTACAAAGTAATGGAAGTAATTTAGTAGGAAATATTTAGAATGTGATAGTAAATTGCTAATGAAATAGAAAGCACTAGAGTTGCTTCTGTCTTGTCGCCACCCCAGAGAAGGAAAGAGAGCATAGTAAACCAGATGTCTGTCCTATGCGTTGCATAGAGAATAGCATGGGCTGTGGTCCTGCTGGAGGCTCACTCTGGGGCAGATGGCCACTGAATTGAATGGCAGATGGGATCAGCTGTCCTACTGCAAATTCATCTCACTCTCACTCTCCTGAGTGCTTGTTGAGTTTGGGCATCCTGAATACACATGTAGAATTATGCTACTTCAATAAAAGAGGTGCTCAGTAAATATTTGTAAGTGAAGGAATTAATACACACATTTTATTTCTGTGTATGCAGTGCCATGCTAAGTCGCTTCAGTCGTGTCCAACTCTGTGCAACCCTACGGACTGTAGCCCGCCAGGCTCCTCTGTCCATGGGATTCGCCAGGCAAAAATACTGCAGTGGGTTGCCATGCCCTTCTCCAGGGGATCAGCCTCATTTTTTACAGCCTGCAAACTAAGAATAGTCACACAAAGGTGACCCAAGTTCCAATTTCAGTATGCACAAATGAAGTTTTATTGCATCCCAACCGTATTTGTTCATCTACCTGCTATGTCTGGCTGCTTTTGCACTAGGGCAGGGAAGTCCAACAGGTACAGCAGAGGCCCGATGGCCTGCAGAGCCCCAAATACTTGCTGTCTGGTCCTTTATGAAACTATTTGCTGATCTCTACCATGGAAGGTATTAAATACGAAAAAAAAAAAAAACGAGTTGGATGAAATCTGCCTAGATGAAGCTCCACCTCACAGTATTTGCAAAAGTATTTCCCCACTTCACCCTTTCTTTTAGGAGATAATTGGCTGAAAAAGAAAATTGTTCTAAACTTTTATCTTTTTCAAAAGGGCCTCATAAGTTTTTTCCCAAACATAAAACATTATGTCCCAGTACCTACTCTAGTAACTCCTGTGATTGTATCTTGGTATGGTATAATGGAAGAGCAAGTAAAAAGGTGCCAAGTTGTGGACCATATCATAGAAAGTTTAATTCATCTGATTTACAGTTAGCCTTTTGAATCAACATGGAAGAGGAAACGTTCCAAGACTTACCAAGTTTGTAGGACAAGAAGAAAGAGGAGGAGTCCCACATATATTCAGGAACCCTGAGGGCCAGTCTATATTACAGTCTGCCTCAACTTGGTAATACCTTGTGTGTACATGTGCTGTTTTTGTCTTTTGTGGTAATGATGTTGTTTCGTAAACATCAGTTATTGAAAACATACTGGTAAGGAGCACGTACTGTTATTTCCATTCCAGAAGGAAGTAGTTATAAACTCTGCATGTGTCTCCTCCTAGGGCGGTAAATCGGTTCCAGATCCAAGAAAATGTCATTTTTTTTTTCTTTTTTGCCATACAAAATCTCTGCATGATTGATACAGTCCACAATATGATATAGGATTGCTGCTGCTGCTGCTGCTAAGTCGCTTCAGTCGTGTCTGACTCTGTGCGACCCCATAGATGGCAGCCCACCAGGCTCCCCCATCCCTGGGATTCTCCAGGCAAGAACACCGGAGTGGGTTGCCATTTCCTTCTCCAATGCATGAAAGTGAAAAGTGAAAGTGAAGTCACTCAGCCGTGTCCGACTCTTAGCGACCCCATGGTCTGCAGCCTACCAGGCACCTCCGTCCATGGGATTTTCCAGGCAAGAATACTGGGGTGGGATGCCATCGCCTTCTCCAATAGGATTGCTACATGAGTTTTAATGTGAATATTTGACTATTTAGTATGACTTCCTCTATGGCACCTGGCATAGTGTTCAGTTGTTTTATCCTACTCATGGTCACTATAATATGATATCATGAATCAACTAATTAGATACTCCATTCTCTAAAAACTAAGTCTTTGCTTTCTTTTGTACACCACGCTCTCTCTTATATTCATGGTCAGCAAATGATCACTGAGTTGTCCAATAGTTTCCCACATCTACAAATCCTATCTGCTTCTTCACACATTTGCTGTTTAGTTGTCTCTTAAAAAGAAATGTGTTGAAAGTGGACTTTCTTTCTTTGTGTCTTGGTCAAAACACACCAGCAGAGGAAGCCCACATAAGTCAATCATTGCATCCTACCATAACTGTATTTCAGAATTACAGAGTACATAGGTCAGTGGAGAAGAGAGACTTTAGAATTCCTTTCCATCCCTACATTTATGGAACCAGGGGCTCAGGAAGGATGAGGGGCTTCTCTAAAGTCTTACAGTTACTTTTAGCAAAGTTGAGAGAAGAACTACTTTGCCTTTCTTGCGTGTTTGCATTCTCTTCCCTTTGGACCACCCTAAGTATGATTGTTGGAGAAGGCAATGGCACCCCACTCCATTACTCTTGCCTGGAAAATCCCATGGACGGAGGAGCCTGGTGCGCTGCAGTCCATGGGGTCGCTGGGAATCAGACACGACTGAGCGACTTCACTTGCACTTTTCACTTTCATGCATTGGAGAAGGAAATGGTAACTCACTCCAGTGTTCTTGCCTGGAGAATCCCATGGACCGCGGAGCCTGGTGGGCTGCCGTCTATGGGGTTGCACAGAGTCGGACACGACTGAAGCGACTTAGCAGCAGCAGAAGTATGATTCTGATATAAATATTAAATTACAAGGATTCAGTGAAATATCACTGTTTGGTTATAAACAGTGAGACTTGATTCCATTACTTGGTAGAGTAATAGAGTAAAAAAGTCAACCTTTTTGGAATCTTTATTAAACTATAAGTTAATAAAGACTGAGGGAAGCTATAGTTATCCAGATAGTTTAGGGGAAAAGTAATACAGAAACATATTTTATCTTCAGTAATATATTTGAATTGAGCCTATTACTTGAGAAACTATTAACATTTATTATCAGCCACTGTGCTCAGCTTCTTGGTTTAGAGGGCTGATGGGGAGGAATTGCTACCCTAATAAGGTCTTCTCTGGTGGCTCAGAGGATAAAGAATCTGCCTGCAAGGTGGGAGATCCAGGTTCAGTCCCTGGGTTGGGAAGATCCCATGGAGAAAGGAATGGCTACCCACCCTAGGATTCTTGCCTGAAGAATTCCATGGACAGAGGAGCCTAGCAGGCTACCATCATGGGGTCACAAGAGTCTGACATGACTGAACGACCAACACTTTCACTTTATTAGCCTGATACAGTGGAAACTCAACTGGCTTCTCACTATCTTGAGAAACTAAAATTAGAAAGAAGCAGAAGGCCCCGTGAACAATTGTTCCTCATCTCGACTCTTTCAATCCAGTTATATTCTTCACTTTTTCCTAACACTGTGACTGAGATTTTCTTCTTCATTGATTTGTTGACTGGCTTACTCCTGCCACCCCATACTCCCAAGAATGGAAGCTTTAGAGAAGGGGACCTCATCCATCTTACTGACCATCCTATCACCAGCATCTATGACAGTCCCTGGCTCTAGGGGGAATTCTGCATTGTCTGCTCAAGCATGAACAGTTGGCCAGGTAGACCAAGAATGTGAGGTGTTGAACTGTGAAATTGTAAATTCTGCGGATAGGAAAGAGTCTTTATCCCTGACCTAGAAAGCCTTGTTCTGCATACTCACCACTTGGTTTTGTATTACAGGTCCACACCCCTGCTTCCACAGCACCTGTATGTGTGTCGTAATTGTCAGTTTCCTTGTCTCTCTTTCTCACTGATGATTTGAGGAATGGGACCAAGTCCCATTCACCTGCACGTCCCAGATGCCAAATGTGGTGACCAGCTGAGTGAATGAGTCCATGAGTATGTGAATGCTGCTTTTAGCACAAGTGCCTAAGAACATCACGTGTTCTTGTCCTTTAACATTTCACGTGGAAAGCATGATGACTGACTGCTAAGTGTCTTCGGATGCGTGTTTGGAGAAATATCTGCCTGCAGGAAAATACCTGCTGGCAAGTTGGGCTCTCTTTTTGTTAAGATAAGCTCTTTATGTAGACTGTCTGTGTCCAATAGAAATGTAGTGGGAACCACATATATAATTTTACATTCCAAATAGACATATTTAAAAATCTCTTTAAAAAGTGAAGTTAATTTTAGTATATTTTATTTAACTGAACATATCCAAATATCCTCAGTTCAGCATGAATCAATACATAAAATTTTTACTGAGGTAATTCACATTGCTTTTTTTTTCATGGGGTCTTGAAATCCCGGGTGTATTTTACATCTCAATGTGGGTGCTAAATTATCATCAGAAATACTTGATCTTTTATCTTATAAAATGAAAAGCGAAAAAGTAAATGCACATTTCCAAATTATTCCAACACTTAAGTGTGTTCCAATATCTGAACTGAGGATTTTTTTAAATATAAATTTCTTAATTAAATAAAATTTAGAAACTCAGTTTTGCAGTCTCACTAGTACTATTTCATTGCCAGTCACTAAATAGGGCTGGTGGCTACTGTTTTGGTCAGCCCAGATTGTAAACGCTTCTTCATTTTCATTTTTTTTTAAATTTTATTAAATTAATCTCATGGACAGAGAAGCCTGGCGGGCTGCAGTTGCAGAGAGTCAGACATGACTGAGCAACTAAACAAGAACAAAATAGTCGATTTACAGTGTCATGTTAATTTCTGCTGTACAGCATACTGACTCAGTCATATGCATACTTTCATATTTATTACATTGTAGTTTACCATATATATAATTCATATCATATATATGGGTTACCACGACCATAGTTCCCTGTGCTGTACAATAGCACCTTGTTTATCCTATAAGCAAGGATAAACTTTATTTATCCTATACATATAATTGTGTAAATTCTTCTTAAATAAACCTTTCCTAAATATCTTTCTTCACTTTCAAACATGTACCACCTTCTACCACCTCAGGTCATTGGATTTGGGGTTCCTTTGTGGATGTCTTTGTGGTCATCTGGTTCCACTTGTTTCTCCTGTAAGGACCAGGGCTGCAGAGAGGAAGCAACTTGTCTGGTGCAATTGTTTGTCCAGGACTCTGGGTGCTGGCTTCTTGCTCACTCTTCCACCAGGCACTGCCAGCTCCCTCCTTTGGATGGGACAGAGTCTGGGGGCTATGCCTGCGGGGGTTCATTCATGCGCATCCAGGGATCCCCTTCTTTTTGCCGGCCAGCATGTGTGTGATGAAGAGACCATGGGGGAGCTGTCCCCGGCAGCCTGCCCCTGTCCCCCATGGGAGGTGGCAGAAGCAGCTGGCAGCTTGGACCAGCTGGCTGGCTCCAGGCTGAGGTCATGCTGGTGAGTTGGACAGACAGCCTGCTCCAGGGACAGAGGGCAAACCAAGTACTAAGACAGATGGAACCGAGGCCAGCGCACGTTTATCCAAAGGTGCCGCCCTCTATGAGAAGTGTGAAAAGGACCACCAATCCCTCAGTATGATTTAGTCACTGCCTTTTTTTTTTCCCATGTGTCTCATCTGAAAATGAAGAATAATCTGCAACTGTGAGTTAAGCATTTCCTAGGGTGCCTTTCTGTCATTTATAACCATTGATGGGTTTCGTGCTTGTTTTCTTTCTTGTGCCCCACATTGTTCAGAACCCGCTCAAGATCTCCTGACATCATCTTTATCTAGGGTGCCAAAATTAATGCAGTGACGATGGATCCATTTTTCTTTCTGAAGGAAAAATATTTTGACTCTCTCTTATGGTGAGGCTGTTCTGCTTCTGAGAAAACTGAAGTGGGTGCAGCATGAAATATTCTCATCCCATCAAAACATGCACTTTCCTTGTTATCGAGAGCCGGGGGCAGGGTTGGGAAGGTGCAGCTTCCTTGGTGGCTGGCAGCGGTGCTCTTTTTCGTTTTTTTCATGCTCCCCTCCCCCATTCTTTATGTACTACCCACCCTCCACTTCTCCACGTCACTATGTCCTATTTTTTTCAAAGTGCACTTTGAAACTGTTGTAACTTCAAGATCACCAAGAGACAGCATCACCTCCACAGAAATCAAATACACTATTTATGTGTCAACTCAGCTGAGCAATGTGGAGACACAGTATAAGTGACAACCGAGAGTAGTCAAGTTGTTAATTGGCTGAAGAATAATCAAAACTTGTCGTGGAATCCTGGCAAGGTGTTTGCCAAACTGAGGAGAAAACAGCTCGGGTAAAATGTCCAGTGTATTGATTTGGTTTTACTTTCATTGGCATATTTTAGTCACAGCGTTTTGATTCCTGGATTAGAATTTATTTGGGAGTATAGCCATTATTCCGGATGCCAAACTGGAAAGTGATTTTTACTTTTTTATGCTAGTTTTACACTCTAATAAAGTGAGGACAAGAAGGACTCAATGAAACATGTCACTTCTGATCAGAAATCAGGAATTATTTTGAATAAGATTAAGAGGAAGATTTAATAGGAGGAATCACTTATTGATATAATTTCTGTAATCAAAGGTAGACACCAGGGAAAGATCAAGACTCCTTGCTGCCGAGTGCCAGATTTCAAATTTCAAACCGTGCTCATCCAACCTGCCTTCAGGAGGGAGGCTGAGGAAGTCTAAAAGTTGGGGCTGTAGACAGTGTCCCTTCCATTCAGCTAGGTAACTTCACTCTCTGATTTATTCTCAATGCCTGTCCTGTAGAGCCTATTCAAAGGAAAGATTTCTGCAGCTAATAAAAGTTTGAAAGATCAGTCTTTAACTTTGTTTCGAAAAGCTGGTGTAGGAATTCTTGTACCTGGAATTTTTATAAAGCCGGAATAGCTTTTTTTTTTTTTCCTTAAGAGAAGTTGTTCCTTAACTTTCTATAGCTTCAGCATTCCTCAGATGGGCCACCCCATCCCATGCAAGTCCTATTCCTTACACCCTCATGGCCAGTGTCAGGGAGCAGGCCTGGAGAAGCTACCCCGTGGACCTCGCATTACTGTTTGAGGTGCTTACTGCATCTCCTTCTTGCTGCAGAGACCCGCCCCTCTGCTTGGAGACCTACTCTTATACCAGCTGCAAAGTTTTACTTGGAAGGTTTGAATGAATTTGATCATCACCCAGAAGAGAACAATCTCGTGAGACTGAAGTGGAAAAGTTTTATAAAACTTCAGGCAAATAAGTTTTTGAAAGTTCTTTTCTTGGTTGTTTCAGCTACGATAAGAGCTTGCTTTCTAGAATTATTGTTAGAACTGTGAATGTAGTTTAGGAGAAACAAATGCTAATATCTGTGCCAATCTTGGGTAAATGCCTTTGCAATAAATAAATAAATAATAAATAAATGCACCAGGGGCTTTATATAAGGGTGTGTGCTGGGTAGGAAGAAAGGAACTAAGACTTTAGTGATATTACCATCAAATCCTAGGACTCACGGAGCTGCCTTTCTTGGCAGTTTTGCTATTAAAGTTCTAGTTTAAAAGTAGCAAACAGAAGCCCATATTTTCTGTAAGAGAATCTAAATGAGCTATGTCTTAGAGTTTAGTTTTGGTGGGACAACCACTAACTGCAAAATCCACTATAAAAAAAAAATCATATTACAGCGGCATATACGTTGTGACTTATTCTCAACTTCTAAACATTTTGGGAAAGCAAAGAATTATTCCAGAGAGAAATGTGTCCAAAAATACCAGGACCTGTTTTCCTAATTTCCATCTTTGCTTTTGCTGATAGAGATCAATGGGACAGTAGCTTTGCCAGCCTTAGATGGCAAAGTTACCTTGGTCAGGTGTGCTTATAAAAACATTTTAAAGTAGCATTAGTATCTATAAAGGAAGAAAAAAAGAGAAGATCCTGGAGCCAGTGGGAAATCAGCCAGTTTTTTAGCTGGCTATCCTCTTCAGCTTGCTGAAAATAAGGATAGGAAATGTTGTGAATATTCCTCAGAAGCCCAGGATGGTTAATATCAGGAGCAAGCACACAAAAGTTTAACTTTTTATATTTTCTGCCCCACCTATTACTATTACATTAAAAACTTCTTCTGATAGAAAAGCGTTTATTTTTATTATGAAGCTCCAAATACAGTGTATTGCTTTTGGATCTGAATTACATTTCATCCCTTGCCTTCCTCCCGGCCCCTGCTTTTTATCAGACGACGGTTTTGTAGGCAGTTGGGAACTTTTCTACAACTCCTCCTTCATGTAGATAGTTTCTGTGGGAAAGCGAGCAGACAAGTGTCAGTGGGCCCTCAGAAATATGGGCCACAGTGATTTTCACATGGTTCACGGTGAAGCCATCTATTGCAATCCACTTGCAGTAGGTCACGGCCATGGTCCTCATTTGCTTTCCAATCTCTGTCGCTGCCCAGGGGAAGATGTAAGGCCCCCTGCTAGGGAAGAATGAAGAAAGTTCTTGATCTCCAATCAGAAATACAGTGAGTAGTTGTTGGCAGGAACTTACACTTGGGGCTCTTAATGAAGCAGGTCAACAGCAGCCCCGGGGACCTCCAACCAAATCCTTGTACAACACCTCTGGACTGCATGCTTTGGCCTCCACACATTTTAACAGTGACTCCTGCGGACTGAATCCTGGCGTGCTGCTGTTCATGGGGTTGCAAAGGGTTGGACACAACTTGGTGACTGAACAACCCCCACCACCAGCTGCAAACTCAAAACGCACTGATTTCCAAAGTCAAGGACTTTGAATATTAGAAGCACACACACTAAGTCTTTTCAGTGAAGCATCATCTTTTTCTCCCCTGCTCATTTACTTGGGGAATTTAAGGTTTCTCACTGGGGCCTGTAATGGTTCAGGTCCAGACTGACGTTTCAGCCATGTTTTGGGCCCCATGTGTTTGAGTATATGAATGATTCCTGACTTATTAGATTTCTTCCAGTGCGTGCATCCTAGCAGAAGATAGCCCAGCAGGCCTTGAGCCCTGCTGCTGCTTCACTTCACCTCATGAATATTCAGAAGCTGCAGTCATTGAGGACTCAGGTGGCAAAAATAGTAAGGTGATTGAAGTGCACATGAACGCCGAGTCCACATTTCCGCGACTTGGAGCCCCTGACTGCAGCGCAGATTTTCTGTGACCCTCGGACCTCAGGAGGGGAGAGTCCTGGGGAACCCCTCTGAATCAGGCATCTGTTCCCTACACCAACATGTTCATGGCCTGCTGTATGATGTGTTGTAATCAGCATGTTGTTTTTAAAAGACAACAGGCCCTTCTGTGAATCCTCCCCCACAAAATGCATTTAGGCTGATAGTCGAGCATAAAGGCCTCACTGTGGAGATGAGCAATGCATGCATTGTTTTCCCCATCATGCAGTCAGGATCTCCACAGCAAAATCGAGTGTCTTTTGTAAAATCTTATTTTATTTTATTTTGTCACCATCAGCAGTTACACTGGAGTAGGAACCGCTCCATTCTCTTACGGGTTAAATTCTGCTCTGTGCAGACCTAGTGGTGATGTATAAATTGCAGCCCTGCCTTTTTTTCAAAGGATTCTAAAATAGGTTTTCAGAATTAGTGCTGGATTTTTGCTCCTGCATGTGTGGTGACTCTTGATTTTTTCCCTTCAGAGAAGCATCCTTTGCAGCATTCCCCCTTCCGAGGAATCACTTAGACACTTCCAGCTGGTGGCAGGGGATACAGCCATAATACAGCTTCCTGTGTCCCAGCTGTCTTTTTCACTACGGTAAATGCATTAGGATGGCTGCACTCTCGTGTAAAGGTTCAGGTACAGGGAGGTGTAGGATGAAGTCTGGAAACCATCGTTGGGGTTTTTAAAGCTTCAGCTTCTCCAGCATCTTGGCATTTTGAATGTCTTCCTGCTTGGAGTCCAAGGTTTCTCTCCAGTGATTGGAATGCTGCTGGAAGCCTGATTAAAGGTGCCTGAGGATATCACCTTCTACCAGGAAGCCCTGCGTGCTTGAGAGGGTCCTTTTCAATGCATTATGGCTCATGCGGCCTCCCAATTAAAGAAAACCCGGGATTTAGAAATCAATGCTGAAGAAGAGACAGAGAAAAAAAGGAAACACCGCAAACGGTCCCGGGATCGGAAGAAAAAGGTAGCTATGTATGCCAGTGCATAGATCTTGCCTGGATCCTTTATGTTTTAATTCCTCTTGGCATCTGTGAGAAGCATTCGGGGCTGTTTTTACATGTGGTGTAGAGTGTAAATTGGGTGTGTAAGTTGGGTGTGTAAATTGGGAACAGATGATAGAAACCCTGTGGTAGACCACGGGTGGAGGGTGGGCAAGGCAGGGCAAGATTTTATCCCGTGTGGGGGGTTGCAGTGCTGATGCGGAAGGCTTGTACTTGACATAGGCGTGGGCATGCTTCCATGACATGCAAAGGTGTTGCAAGGGAGTTCAAAGTAGTTTCTTTCCAGCCCAGTCAAGGTTAAATGCACTGCGGTGAGTTAGAATTGAGGGAGAGAGCAGAGAAGCAGCCTTTGTACTTCTTAACAGTTCTGTCTCATGGAAAAGGAGCTTTTGTGCTAGAACTGTGTCACATGTGTGCATTTCTCAGGCAGATCTGTGACCTTAAAGACGTAACAGTAAAGTCATTTCCTGCTTTGCTTTTTCGGTTCCCTCTTTCCTTCTGACTCTCAGTTCCATAAGGTACTTCCTAGGTAGGTTGTGCAGTGGAAATAAGCTGCTGGAAATAACTTTTCTGTATTCTTTAAACCACTGAAAGCACAGAGGTTTGTCTTTCTCTACTGGCTGAGAGTGATTATCCTGAATGCAGGAATTCCCATGACAAGGCAGGGACTTCAGCACTGAATGCTTTAGATCCGAGCATGAGTATTGATCATCCCCTACTGATACTCTAATGCAGGGGAGCAAATAGGAGGAATATTCTGGGTCACTGGTGTTTAATTACAGCCTCAGAGTGCTTACCTTTTGGGGGCTGTGCCCTTAAATATGAATCCTAGATACCGATTTGGAAAGTGAGGCCCGAAATCACTTTTCTTCCATGACAGTTCATAAAAATTGACTAAAACTCTGTGATCTGAATATGGAAGTCAGGTCATAAAGCATTTTTATGTCTCTTTGTGAGAATTCCCAAGGGAAAGATCATCTTAATTTGCTCTGAGCAGTGATCCACATGCCTTGCAAATGACATGCAGATTTCATCCACCACATGTACCTTCCTTCAGGAGTAATCATGAATATTTTCAGGGCCTTTGCTGTTTTCTTCCAAGTAAAGGTCTAGAGAAACCTCTTTGCCTTTTGTTACTGGCAGACTTTCTGAGACTGAGTTCAGAGAGTTGTGGTGGTTCTGCCACATGACATTAAATATAGGTGTTTCCTGCTTCAGGGTTCTTGCAAAAAAACTTCTTGAACATATTTTCACAGAAGTACAGACTTAAGTTAGGAAATTCTCAGCAGGTGTATTTCAAAGCCTCACACAGCAGAGTTGTTACGAAATTGCCTAGTTTTGCTAGGTTCTGGTCTAATTTTATGAAAGTTAGGTTTGTCTGTGGGTCGCTCACTGTACTTTGACCTCTCTATGCACATCCCCCTCCCCCACCCCCACGACATGATAAACTGGCTTCTAAGAAACACAGGGACAGGAACATACATTTGTATAAAGATATAGTTTCATCATTAATGTCGATATTCTGTGTAAGAGTTACTAGCCGAGCCAGGTTTATGGCCAGCCGTGTCCCGGGGGAGCAGCGACAGGTCTGCTGCCCTTGTGCCCAGTCCCCTGTTTGACTCGAAAGCAAAATAGTGAAGGGGTGAACCAAAGGGAGTTTCTGGGCTCACTGAGCTGAAGCAAATGCTTTGTGGATCAAAATGCTTCGTACAACAGAGTCTGTCCAATGTAAATCTCTTAGCAACCAGAAGGGAACATGGAGAAATATCAATATCGCTATCGTCAACGTGCAGGCAGATTTAAGTGTTTTGTTCTCAGGGCACTCACAGAGGAGATCCAGAAAGGGGCTCATGGATAACAGTCCCATTGCTATTGTGCTTTTTAATTCATAACACAGTATAGTATATATGTTCCCCATCAAAGGTACATGTATCACAGAAGATTTAATATTCATAGCCAGATGACCGCATGGACCACTTCTATGTGCAAAGTTAAGGTTAAATGACTTTGAAGACATGCTCTGTATCCCCTTCCATGACACAGTGTATGTTACACTTATTTCCTACAAAGTGAATTATTTCAACTTTTAGTTTCTTTTTTCCTACCTTTTCCTAAAATCCTAATTAAGGTTTCTGGGCTATTTTACTCCATGTTGTAGGCCCCTGTCAATTGAAAAGCTGCTTTTAAATATTTTGCAGGGAGGACTTTCCTGGCGGTCCAGTGGTTAAGACTACACACTCTTCACTGACACTTTCACTACAAGGGCGTGTAGGTTCTATCTCTAGTCAGGGAACTGGGCTCCCACATGCCGTGCAGTGTGAGCAAAAAAAAGTTAACACTGCATTTGCATTTTATGAAAAAATGTGTATATACACACACACATATATATAGTGGGTTATTATGGGACTCATTCTCATTCACATGCAGAAATATCCTCTAGGATATTTTAATTACAAAAAGGAATAGTGAGCAGTCTCATAAAATCTCAAAATACAAAAGGAAATCTTAAGAGTATCTAGTTTATAAAACAAGGAATTTGATTCATGGTTCCCCTTCAATTCAGGTTTGAGCAAGCCCAAGATGAACCTTTCTTGATTATATGACACAGAATCATACAGTATGGGATATTACTAAGTATTATACTCAAATCATAATATGCATGTAAAATTAATATAGGATTCACATTTCAGTTTTTTTAAACCCAGTGAACTGCACATTTGGTCTCTTTTGAATATTGATAACCATGAATAACTGATTACCACAGAACCACCTGGGAAGCCCCTAGGAATAAGTAGGAAACTTCTAGGAATTTATGATTAGTTGAATTTTAGTAATGATGATGGCAACCCACTCCAGTGTTCTTGCCTGGAGAGTCCCAGGGACGGGGGAGCCTGGCGGGCTGTCGTCTCTGGGGTCGCACAGAGTCGGACACAACTGAAGTGACTTAGCAGCAGCAGTAATGATGTATTTTATTCTTGGCACAACAACTTTCATATCAAGTAAAAGAAAATCTTCCTGTTTGTTAAAAAAAGAAATTTACCTAGATGAATGAATACTTAATCCTTTTATCATCTGACTTTAAGGAAAAAAAGTTTCAGTGAGTATCTAATGTAAAAGTTTCTTACCCTCATTTCCCATTGCTCTTCCCTGATCTGTTTTTCAGCTTCACTCCCCTTCTGTCCTGAAGGACTTAGGTTGGCAGCAAGTAGGAGGCATGCCAAAGGTAAACAGTGACGGTGGGTGGGTTAGTATTGGATCCATGCCCTTACTAAGCACCTTGCAGGGAGGAATGCTGCATCTCCTGCATTCAGCAGGCTCCCTGGCTCGCAGGTGTTGGTCTGGAGAGGGTCCCAGCCACCTTGAACCTCCAAGAGTTAGAAATCACAAATGCTCTTCAGCCCCATACTATCCTTGTTGCCATTGGCTTCTGGTGCTGTGTTACCCCCATGATTTGCCCTTCCTCCACATTATATTATTAAATTATAAAATACATTTCAGTAGTGAGGAATATTAGGATCAAACCTTAATTTATTCAATACTTTTATGTAGTTTGTATATATTTACTACATCCTGTCAAAAAAAAAAAAAAAGAAACAAGCTTTGAGGTGACCATGGAAATTTATACTTAAAAAAAGGACGCTATGGAATTTCTTTCTCTTTCTCTCTCTATGAATGACCAAGGAATAATCAGTCAATTAATTCTGTGATTATTGATGTCAAACTCATACAGCTATTCCAGTGGCAGAGCAGGAATAAATGAATATTCATTGCTTTATTTTTGCATTCATGCACTCATTCAGCAAATATTTGAACAACTTCTGGCATTAGGCATTATATTCTGTGTTGGAGACAAAGCTAAATGAGGCAGAGTTGGCCACAGTACATTATATTGCACTGTGCTTCCCGGCACAAGGAGGAAGAAGATAAGAGCACCATTAAACACTCTACAAAGAAGGAGCCACAGCAAGAGCCCCCCACCAGTTCAACTCAATCGGGCTCCCAGAAGGTTCTTGGCGTAGCTAAGCCTTGGAGGAGTCAGCGAGATAGACAAACGGAAGGACAGGAATCCCAGGCCAACAGGGGTTCAAGTATGAGAGACATTCAGCTGTGTGAGAAACAAACAGTATTTTGGAGAAAAGGGGACATGAGGATATGGCAGAAAAAATGGCTGTAAAAGTAGTCAGGGGCCAGGTTACGAAGGTCTTTGTACGCTGTCTTACGGAGCTGGACACTAACCCCTGCTCAAAGGAGAGAGGGACCTGAGTGGTTTTAGGGGTGATGGTAAAGAGAGGAGGCTGAAGAGCTTTCTCTGTTGAGAACCATCCTTCAAGCATCAGTGCTGTGGGCATCAGCCGGAAGAGCCATCAGGAAGCACCAGTGGTGATGATGCAGGCATGAGAGATGCTGAGGGTCTGAGCCGCAGCAGAGATGATGCTGATGGAGAAGGGGGTGTTGCATACAAGAGATATTTAGAGGAAGACTCAGTAGAACTTGGCAGTGGACTGTATGTAGGATGTGAGAGGGAGAGATTGGATTCTAGGGTGACTGCCAAGTTTCTGGCTTGAAGCGGAAGATGAAGAATTAAATTTCCTGGATTCATTTCTTTTCTCCCAGGACATTTCTTGACCTCTTATAAAGTGCACCAGATAGGGTTTTAAATTACCTTTTTCAGGTGGAGGCTCGTTTATTTTTCACAACAAACCTATGAGAAAGTATTTCTATTATTTCCGTCTTCCAGATCAGAAAACTGAGGCATGAGCCTTGGGGTTTTGCCTCAGAGTTCCCACACTCGTTGGTGACAGAGCCAAGATTCCAATTTGAGTAGCCTGACTCTCTAGCTTGTTTCCTTAACTACTCCACTATACAAGGTATGTGGTTAATATTTTCACAGCTACACATCAAGGTGGGCTTGATTCAGAGAATCTTCTAAATGATAAGCTATTTTCTAAACATCTGGAACCTTGAATAATAAGCTTTATATCTCTGAGTACCCCACTATTGCGGTTAGTCTGTTTTTCTTACCCTCTGCAATAGATTTTAATGTTTTACCTTAAGAATTTCTATCTTTTTAATTTTGAAAAATGCAGTGAAAAATTGCAAATACCGTAACATCAAATCCTCAAAGACATGTTTCTGTAATAACAGCACAGCAGTGTCTTAGGTGCTTGTGGTATACCAGACAATCTGCAGAGTGATTTCTATGGATTATTTCTTTTTTTTTTTTCCTCACAGCTTTTCTATGAGGCAGGTATTATTTTCATCCCAATTTTTCATAGTTGAAACCGAGGCTTGATGAGACTAAATAACTTGCCTGAGGTCATAAACCTAGTAACTGGAGGGTCTACACTTAAACTTGGGTCATAGGACTTTGGAATCTGTCCATCTGCGTTTATTGTAATAGAACTCGAGCGCTGTCTTTTCAGATCAGTCGCTCAGTCGTGTCTGACTCTTTGCGACCCCATGAACTGCAGCACGCCAGGCCTCCCTGTCCATCACCAACTCCTGGAGTTCACTCAGACTCATGTCCATCGAGTTAGTGATGCCATCCAGCCATCTCATCCTCTGTCGTCCCCTTCTCCTCTTGCCCCCAATCCCTCCCAGCATCAGAGTCTTTTCCAATGAGTCAGCTCTTCGCATGAGGTGGCCAAAGTACTGGAGTTTCAGCTTTAGCATCATTCCTTCCAAAGAAATCCCAGGGCTGATCTCCTTTAGAATGGACTGATTGGATCTCCTTGCAGTTGTTTTAGGCTAAGGCAATTTAAGGATTTGAGAAGAGATTTCAGGGGACCTGATCTCTTGCCATAGAAGTGTGATGCTTCCTGACATTTTACAGAGTCTTCTGTATCTGGTCATCTGGGTACCTGTGACACCCATGATGTAAGATGCCAGGCAGGAGGCTTTTACTGCAGTACCTGTGCTTTGGGGAAGAGGACTGTGTGGGCTCTTAAGAGACAAAGGGAACCTAGTCTGTTTTCTGCTCTGCCGAGTCCATAGTCTCTAGACCTCTAGGGAGCCTAGTTTCGCTCTCAACATACTTGATATCCTGCTCGGAAATTAATTATGTATTTATATGTGTGTCTCACCCAAGAAACTATGAGCTCCTTGAGGGCAGAGGTGGTATCATACTCAGCTACTACCAAACTGGGGCTTTCGGAGTAGGAGGATGGATAAGAGGGTTGGTGAAAAGTGAGAGAGGGCGAAAGGTGGTGGCTGGATGGACAGAAGGGTGGATGAGAGGCCGTATCATGCTTAGAAACATGGACTATAGAGTCAGATTGAGTTCAGGGGCTGGCGCTATCCCTTAGCTGCTGTGTCCTTGGGGATTTATTTAATCTTTAGATGCTTTGGTCTCTTCAACTGCAAAATGAATACAGTAATAGTTGCCACAGAGGTGTAATAATGTCAGTGAATTCATATTGGAACCGTGCTTGACATAATGTTAAGAGCCATAGAGTGGTAGTTGGTGGTGGTCCTATTGAACAGAAGAATGGATTATTTACATCCTGAGCCTTCAAGAGGGATTGTGCCAATAAGTCAGCTCACTAAAGCGGGGCAGGTAATCTCCCTAGGAGCATGTCTGGCTGCTGCCTTGGCTCCACTCTTCTGCATTTGGAAAAGGATGGATGGAAGAAGGCTTAGCTCGCTCATAGGAAAGGCTGTAAACCTTTGTCCTTTGGTGTGCCAGAGGTTTAGAAATAGGGAGGCAATTCAATAAGACTTGTCAGCTGATTGGTTCTCTGTAATCTGTTATGATTATGGTACTTTTTTTCTCAATAAAGTCATCTGTTTATTTAAGAAAAGACTTAGTAGCTCTTAATCAATTACCTTTTCAACCAGTCCAAGATCATGACAGGGATAAATTATGCATTCATTAATGTCTGAATAGTAGTTTTAAAGTTTTCATTAGTTTTTTTTTAATTGATTTATTTTCTAATTGAAGGATAATTGCTTAACGCATTTTATTGTTTTCTGTCAAACATCAACATGAATCAGCCATAGGTATATAAATGTCCCTTCCCTCTTGAACCTCCCTCCCATCTTCCTCCCCATCCCACCCCTCTAGGTTGATACAGAGCCCCTGTTTGAGTTTCCTGAGCCATACAGCAAATTCCCGTTGGCTATCTGTTTTGCATATGGTGATGTAAGTTTCCAGTTACTCTCTCCATACATTTCACCCTCTCCTGCCCTCTCCCCGTGTCCATAAGTCTGTTCTGTTTCTCCATTGCTGCCCTGCAAATAAATTTATCAGTTCCATCTTTCTAGATTCCATACAAATGTGTTTAGTATGACATATTTATCTTTCTTGTTCTGACTTGCTTCACTTTGTATAGGCTCTAAGTTCATCCACCTCATTAGAACTAACTCAAATGCATCCCTTTTTATGACTAATATTCTAATATTAGAATATTATTCTAGAATAATACACACACACACATACACACACACACCCCACAACTTCTTTATCCATTCATCTATCGATGGATGTCTAGGTGGCTTCCATGTTCTAGCTCTTGTAAGTAGTGCTGCAGTGAACACTGAGGTACGTGTGTCTTTTTCAATTTTGGTTTCCTTAGGGTATATGCCTAGGAGTGGGCTTGCTGGGTCATATGGTGGTTTTATTCCTAGTTTTTAAAGGCATCTCCATACCATCTTCCATAGCGGCTGTATCAATTTACATTCCCACCAACAGTGCCAGAGGGTTACCTTTTCTCTAACACTTTTGTTAGCTTGTCATTGGCATAATGCAGCAGTTAAAACTGTTTCTTCATTGCTCCTGAGGCTCTTGATCTTTTCTGTCTTTTAATTTTCCTTTGACACGATAACCAGTTATTTTGTATGTGTGTTTTATTGAATCTCAATCTGGAAAAGTGCTAACTTGTCATAGGTATGCTTGAGGAGTAAGGATTTGGCAGTGTTTTAAGTTCTTTATAGTTATAAGAATAGTTTACATTAATGGTGTCACATTTTACCTGCTTCTCTGCTCATTTAATAGAAATGTATTGTGCACCTCCATTGTGCCTATATGGAGATTAATAAGATAAAGGGTGGAATTGTAGATTCATCTACTTGCTGTCTTTGTGTTTCTCCTTGTGACTTTGCCCAGGTAGGGGTGAAGGACTGAGTTATAAAATGAGTATTTCTTATTGGGCCTCCAGTATTCTGAGTGACTTTTACATTCCTTGTCTTATTTGATTTTATGTCAACACTATGCCATAATGTTATCTCCATATACAGAGGTATTAGCCTAAGCTTAAGTTTTGTTATGTAACTTGCCTCGGTTACAGAAATAGCTGGGCTTATGACCAAGGTCTCTGGTTGTAAGTCCCTTTCTTGGGCCATCTGAACCTCTCCAGGAGAAATTTTTTTAAGGGAGGTTCTTACTAATAGGCATCTATAGTGAATTCTTATGTCAAGAGAAAAATTGTCACCTTTGAAATGTGAAGAGTTAAATTATTTAGTAATCAAGATTTTGATAAATTCATCATTTGCATTTAACTGCAAAATCTAAATATTGTATAAAGAGTTACTTAAGTTACCGTAATTCCACATTTAAAAAAATTTTAAAGAAGAATTCAGTCACTGAAAAAACTAAATCATTAGTTTACATCTATTGACTGATGTATAGGTCACTTATTGAAAGAGAATGTCTAAATACAATGTTACACTGTCAGTTACGTAATCCAAACTTTCTTATGGAGATTTTCCTATAGATAGGTAACATTCGGAAACTAGCAAGCTGTTATTATTTTACCCAAATTGGTGTTTCTAGTTTGTACAAGTTAAAAGTGGAAGAGTTGAAAGCAAAGCAGTGGAAATCAAGCTTGAATCTTTTACATATAAATCAGATTTTTCCTGGCATTTATCCCATTCACTCAATTATGCTTTCCTGGACTCATAGTGGTGTCATGAACTAGAACAGTCCATCACTATCAAATATAGGAGCTGCCTATAAAATGTGTAGGTTTCAATTTAGCTGTAGTTGGTCCCAGTAAATTATTTCTCAGTCATAGGTGGCCTTCCACTTATTAGGATCATGTCATCAGTTCTGTTTGCATTTAGATGAAACCCATTAGAATGGGTCGAATAGAGACTAATGTTCACATCTGCCAGTTTTGTGGCTTTTCTTTTGGCAGCACAAAAGCCAGCTAGCATCATTACTGTATGAGAAGGATGTGTGCACTGCGTGGAAAAGAAATAGGAGGGAGAAGTTGGCCAGAGAGGGTTGGATGGAAGGCAGCCCAAGATTTTCTAGTGACCGGAAGTCAGTGACACAGACACATTTATAATTTACATGCAGATCCCCTAAGACCCTTGTTATGTTAATATGAACAGCATTATTTTATCATAATGAAATAAAATTTTGTAAGAAGTCTATACAGTGGAAGAGGTAAACAGATGGTCAATTTTGTTTAGTAGAGGATTAAAAACATGAATAAAGTAGGCAAGCAGTAAGGAGAAAGGTGTAGGGAAAGGGCTTAGTATTTATTACAATTCATGGTTCTGGAAAGAATAGGCTTTGGGGCTAGGTGTGCATTTATACGGCAGCCGCATTTAGCTGTGTGGCCTTAAACTAAATTTCTTTGGGCTTCAGACTCCACATTGGTCAAATGGGGCTATTAATCCTTTTCTTCATGCGTGCGTGCTCAGTTGTGTCTGACTCTTTCCAACCCCATGACTGTAACCTACCAGGTTCCTCTGTCCGTGGGATTTCCCAGGCAAGAATACTGGAGGGGGTTGCCATTTCCTTCTCCAGGGAATCTTCCCGACCCAGGGATCTAACCCACGTCTCCTACATTGGCAGGCAGATTCTTTTCAACTGAGCCACATGGAAATCCCTTTACTTGAATACATATTGTTAAGAGTAGAAATACTGTAAATGCATTTTGCCAGGTTCCTGGCATAAAGGGAGCCCTTACGAGGGCTTCCAGCTTCCCTTATAGTGTGGGCTCCCAAATGTAATCAAGTGACTGTAGCCAAGAAGGGGGCAGAGGAACTGAGAAAAAAAAAAAGGGGAATGTTCTGAAGAAGGTTTACACCCAGGAAATATTCAAATTCTTTGATGAGTGAAATTTTACTCATAGATTTGCCTCCTCAAACAACCATTTGAGTCCTTCAGTTCAACCCTTTGCAAACTTTGCTGTACTCTCAGGGAATTTACATCTGCCATTCTGAGAAATTCTCTCAAAGATTTTTATGTTAAATGTATTTCTCAATCATTAGCACTGTTAATAATTAGCTTTCTCAGTAGTTAAATGATAGCCTAGGAAGACATTAAAGAAAGCATAAGAACCATATGTACAGATAGAGATATCAAATCATTCTTTCAACAAATGAACTTGATTTTACAGATTAGGATATGAATACTGAAATATTTATAGAGGAAAAGTACTTATTTGAGCTAGTGAAACAATCTTCACTGGAGGGTTTATACACTATAATTACTGAGAAGAAACTAAATGCTACCTGTACAGTATGTCTATAAGAGACATATTCTGTATTTCATCATCCCCTCTAGGGAGCATGGCAGTTAAAGACCTGTTTCTGCAGTTGCCGGATGGTTGGGGACTGAAGGAAGAGTGAATAATCTGGCCAGTATAGAGCTATCACCGTTTGTACCTGGTTTCAGAACTCGTAGTGGCCTGCGGACTGCCTTCCTTTACCAGCACGTTCTCTTTTCCCCACTTTCTTCGACTGCCACTGGGGAGGGCCTCTACCATTTTCAGTCAGATTTTAAATCAGGTACTCCACCCTGGACCTAGTTGGCTCAGTTCAGTATCTGACACTTAGAACTGTTGGTGTGTTTAAACAGTTTCATTCACCCTAAACCAAATAGGAAAAAAAAAAAAAACCAACCTGAAACCTGGCATTTTTATTATAGGCTCTGTGTGATGTTTGTTTAGCTGTGGCGGGTCTTTGTCACAGCCTGTGGGATCTTTAGCTGTGGCATGTGGGATCTAGTTCCCTGACCAGGGCTTGAACCAGCATCGGGAGCTTGGAGTCTTAGCCACTAAACCACCAGGGAAATCCCATGTGATTTTTCACTTTTCAAAGAGGACAGCATAGTGAGATACTCAATAGCAAAGTATGTGGGACATCATTTACCCTTTCTTTCATTTATTGAGCTATAATTCATTGGGGAATTACAGTGGGCTGGGCACTCTATCCAGTGCTGTGAGTATTGAATAAGGTGTTGAATAATAAGGTGTTCAATCCTTATGCGTGGATGGTATTATCCTCATTCTCTGTGTTAAGGGAATTAACACTCTGAAAGTTTCTGCAAGCCCAGGGCCACACAATTAGCAAGCGTACAGCTAGAGTTCAAACCCAGACCAGCTTGATAGCCAGCCCTGTGCTGATTCTCTGATTCCTCACCCCTCATTCCCACCCATTGAGAACACAATTTTCCCAGAATATTGGGCTCCATGAAATCGTTATTTCCTGGACCATGGAAGGTCCTGCTGGGCTTTCTGCCCCTAAAAAATTCCTAATAAGATGTTTCTCATAATTGATCCCCGCCCGCCCCCCCCCCAAACCAAAAAAAGAAAAGTCCACAATGCGGCATGGAGGGTAGGAAGGTGATAATACTGAATGGCATAAGTCAATTTACTTAACTTCAAGCCACTTTCACTTTACACATTAACTTGAAATACACCCTACCTTAACAAAATCATAATCATATTAATGGTAAAATAAATGTGAATATAATTAATTTCTAAATGTTGGAAGTCTCCAAATTTTTGAAGATAAGTGGTGAAATAATTTTGTGTTGGCTAATTCAGTGGGTTTTTTGTTTTTTATTCCTTGGGTTTTGAAATCAGTGCATTCCTGTGTGTTTGCCCTTGTCCTCCATCTCATACTTAGAATTTTTTATGAGAAAACTGTGGAAGAAGTTTATTTTATAATAAACAGCTCACTCAGGGCCTCAAAACAAACAAATTTTCAGAACCTAGGTTAAACATTAAAATATGATTTGTAGTATGGTAAGAAATTAACACCACCATCAAAAGTGTACTTCAGCTGATGACATAGACAGAATATTAGAATTTGAGTCACCATCAGCTTTGCCTGATTCTTATCATCAGCATAGAAGAGATCTTGGGCTTCATGAAGTGATACTCCTTTTTTTCCCTTGGTAATAAGAGCAAGGAGTAAAAATCTTTAATTTGGGAAAGGGAAATGTTAAAAATTCTGAATTAGGGGTCTAAATTCTGAGTGTCCGAAAATTTTATTATATAGAATAGAGGATTTCGGGTTCTACTAGGCAGCCTCAGTGTGAATCAACAGGAAATTCACCAGCAGAAGTTAGAGTCCATTTACAGTAAAATAATTGGTAGATGCCAAAGGCTTTTATCTCAGCTAATATTTACATGAACCCTCTAAATTAGGTTGCTTTATTCTCATTTTGCAGATCAGGAGAATGTGGCTCAGACATTAAATTTATCAGTTGTTGTTATTAGGTAGCTAAAATTCTATTCCTACGCTTTTGAGACCCCATGAACTGTAGCCCTCCAAGCTCCTCTGTCCATGGAATTTTCCAGGCAAGAATACTGGAGTGGGTTGCCGTTCTCCTTCTCCAGGGGATCTTCCTGACCCAGGGATTGAACCTATGTCTCCTGCATTGGCAGGTGGATTCTTTACCGTTTGAGCCACCAGGCAAGCCCGAATTTATTAGTAACACAGCAAAAATGAGAGACAGAAGTTGAGCCCGTGGTTGTCAGACTCCAAAGCTTTTCCCCATCCGTACTTCACTGTTCTGCTTACAGATTATTCATGGATCATGTAATTTTCTTGCATTTGGGGAAATCTTTTACTTCCATTTTTCATTATTTTATTTTCTAATCAGTTTCTAAATCATGTTTATGCCTCCCCATCACCAATGTTATCATTCATTAATTTTATGTGATAAATGCCAGATAAGAAGTGCTTTTTAAATAACGATGCATGGCTTAAGCCTGTGTTTTTACCTTCAGATATTACATGGGGACTGTAAGTACTATTGCAAAGCACAGCAATTTTGAATCGGGTACAAAAAGATCATAATTGACGTTGGCACCACGGATTTACAATAGTCCAGGGAAACAACAACATTTGTCCGAGCCATAACCTTGAGTACTGCATTTGATTTTCTATTAGTAAATCCTCAAAATGTCCAGTCTCATAAATCCCAGGTGCATTGCTGCTACCTGACTGCTTCAGGGTGAAGGAGAGAGGACATGCTAGAAGGTTTTTGAGGTCACTGTACTCTATACTGCCCACTGCTCCCTCCTCTCTTGTAGAGACCTGCTGTCCCCTAATTCAGTAACATCATGATTATATTTACTTAGCTCTGTCAACACTCAAAATACACTTGCCTGCCCTTAAGTACCAGGAAGATAACCATATTGATGTTTAAAAATGCTGAAAGCAATGAATTTCTTTCCTTTGAAGAACGGCCATTACTAACGATCCCTGCTCTACTATTCCTCTTCAGCAGGCATTGTTCTTTACCATCTAAAAATAAACGGATTCATTATGCATGTTTATTCCATCCACATTTGTTCCAAATGGAATTAATGTATTAGTACTGGTAATTCAGGCATGTGAAGTCTACATGTTCACTTGTCTTCATTAGTGAAGGATTAGTGATCCTGATCATCCTCCTCATTTCCCGTCTGTGATTCGGTTCAAAAGGTTTGGGTTGCACCCCGTCTTAGCAGAAATTGGATCTTTGAAGGGGACCATGAACACGTGGAAAGTCTCTGTTTTCCTGGTGACTGTGTTTGCCCTGCCTGTTGTGAGCCTCAGTAGCGCTTTCCCACAGACATTCGGCGTGGTCAAGACACCCGGGCTTTCTCTTGCTCCAACTGTGTGTGAGTCCAGATTCCCTCTTGTTTCCCCTGAGCGCTCCATGGGAGAGCCTAACTAGGCTTCATTTGATTTTACATAACATGTTTTAGTGGATCTTCTATGGACTAAGATTAAAACAATCATGTAGCCCTCCATTTGGCATCTGATATCACGGTTTTTTGTTTTCTGGTGGATTAGTCGGGATTTTGTTGGCAGTGTCGGGGGGGGGGGAGGGGGGGAGGGTGTCCTTAGGTGCATTTGGCATTCTCGGCTTTGACCTGCTTTCCTAGAGCTCCATTTCAGTTTTAGCGGAACCTAAATTATTAATACGGTCTGTGCTGTGTCTGCCCATAATGCTAAATCCTGCTTCTCTTTTTTAAATCAAATGCTGTTGGAAATCTCTGAAATCATAGAGAAAAGGATTTTTGAACTTCTGTGGAAAGCTCAAATGGGTCTAGTCATGAGCTCTGGAGTCACATAGGCTTGGATTTGAGTCTCACCACTGTCTTGAACATCCGTGCTCTCTTCCATAATAACACCTATTGCAGAGCGGGGTTATGAAGACAAGACTAAATTGATCATGAGTTATCTGGCTCAGAGAAGTGATCCAATGAATGTTAATTCCTCCTACTTCCTTAATTCTTTCCTCTTTCCCTGGTCCACTTGGAGGAAAGGAGAATCTTGTTCTATGCTGAGTGTCCTTAAATGAGGGTTGTTAGTTAAAATGGGGGAATGCAAGGTTGGTAAAGTTAATGATAAAGCAGAGGGTAAAAAACAAAGAGCATATGTGAATGCAGAGAAAAATAGGTATTTATATAAAACGTAATTGTAACTGTAACATTTACACCTCTTACATACATTATCTCTACATGTATATGTTTCATGTTGAAGTTGCTCAGTCATGAATGACTCTTTGCAAACCCATGGACTGTATAATCCATGGAATTCTCCAGGCCAGAATACTGGAGTGGGTAACCATTCCCTTTTCCAGGGAATCTTCCCAACCCAGGGATCAAACCCAGGTCTCCTGCATCGCAGGTAGATTCTTTACCAGCCACCAGGAAGCCCATTTGTTTCATGTGTGTGTATGTGTGTGTGTGTGTGTGTATTCCACAGGTACATAGATTCCACAGAGATTATTTAAACCCGGAGCCATATTTTGTTAGTTTCCATTAGGAAGAAATGTGGTTTGTGGTGAGAGCATTGAAGCTGGTCTGGAAGGTGATGTAGGGAGGAGGACACTGGGGTCTTCTGGAGGTGCAGGGCTTTTCCAAGGGCACCCCACCCCCAGTGCAGATATGTTTGTCCTGAGTGGTGGGCTTTCCAGTCCTTTTCCCTGGGGTGGCCTTCATAGGTTTACTTTTGCCTTCCCATTAAAGGTCTCTCTCACCCTGGCAGCTGCTCCTTGGCTCCCAGAGTGAAATCCACTTGGAGGAAACCTGTCGGTGCAAGCTCAGTTCTAGTGACCCTCCTCTAAGTGCCTAAAAGACCATCTCTGATACTCGTTTCCCAGGGTCAATGAATGAAACGTAGGCAAGCCACAGACAAACAGGGTGTCTTGCTGAATATTACCGTATTCAATATAGTCTTCAATCGCAGAAGACTTTTTTGAAGGCCTTTGGTAATATTTAATAACTGTTGTGCCACTTTTCCCTCCTGCTGGGTTACTTGTCGTTTCCTAGGACGTCCTGGCAGTCCTCTTACTTAGTCGTTCTCACCATGTAAATCACTGCTGTCCATCATACACGCAGCCTTCTGCACAGGGTGACCAACATCACCAACATCACCCTGAGAGCATTACTGTGACCTTTTGAAATGTCTTCCCAATATATTTCTATGCGTGTCTACTTTCCTGTCTTCCTCTCCCTTCTCCTTCTTTCTTTCTCTTTGCTCTTTTCCTTCTTCTACCAGAATTAATGAAAATGAGATAATACTGGTATCTCCTATTTTGTGACCTCATTTTTTCCTCACTGAAAAATACAATATGAACATGTGTTCTTATCATACATATGGATCTGTAAGGCTTTCAGTGGATCTGTGTAACATTTTACTTAATGGATGTACCAAATTGTATTCAACTAATCCCTTATTTTTGTATGTTGAGTTCATTTCAATTTTTGTTATTATGAAAAATGACACGAAGGACAGTAGAGCTTCATCTTTTGCTGAAACCACAGTGTTCTTGTTTTCGGCTCTGATTATTTCTGCTGGTTCTTCCGTTCAAGGTCCTCCGTTCTCAAGCCAGAGCCAGCATCTGCAATGTCATTTGCCACAAATCCTCTAGTTGAGCCTAGTTCTAGTCGGAATAACTCTACCTTTCCCCTTCCCCAGAGAATACCCCTCCTTTCCCATCGCAGGTCTTAATGTTGCTCAGCCTATATCTCCTTCCGCCTTTCCCCTTCCAACTTTTAGGGCTCAGCTTCAAGCCTCCCTTCTTCCTGGGACACAGGTTTACCAGCTGGAAGTCATTTCTTTGCTCTTAATGATTACAGTTCTGGGGAAACCTAAGATACTCTCCATGAAATTAGTCTTTTGTATATGAATACCTCTAGGTGGAAAAAGTTACAAGTTTTTTCCTTTGTTAGTGCTTTTTAAAGTTTCTTTTTCCCTTGGGATATCTTCAGAGTGCCTCATATGTGGCTCTCCAGATAAGGGATGAAGTTCCAAGTCTTCATTTTTTTTTCAAATTTTTCTGGCTGCACCTTGGAGCATGCAAGGTCTTAGTTCCCGACCAGGGATTGAACCCACACCCCCTGCATTGGAAGTCTCGAGTCTTAACTGCTGGAGCTCCAGGCAAGTGCCAGAATGTTACAAGTCTTGATTTTGAGTCTTGGCAGGGCCCCTACGTTTGCAACTTCAGCTGCTTTTTCCTTGCGTTTTATATTGCGGACCCTGGCACCGTGGTATGGAGAGACCTACCCAGCTCCAAAAGTTCTCTCATGCTCTTACTGACTGCAGATTCTTGGCTCCAGATTATTGCTGACTGATAGTGCATCCTTCCCAGGCCGCTTTGGCTCTGTCCTATTGCATGAGTAAATGACAGTGACTACACGACTCTTCATCCAGGGTCTGTGTGCTTCCTCCAGCTTCAACTGAGACTTTTTAGGCCCATGGCTTTCAACTAGCATGAGAAGAGGCTGTGTTACCTTCACCTGGAGGTAGTGTGACCAGCCAGCCTACTTTGTCCAGGGCTGAGGACTTTCAGTGCTAAAATTTGGCCAGCCCTGCTCCTCTACCCAAGGGCATGTTAGAATTGATAGAACATGGCCAGAAGCAGAGCCGGGGACAAATAATAGAGTGAGGGGGAGATCCTCTGAGCCAGCTGTCTCTGAAGTCCTCTCATTCTGCGTCCTTTGAGGGTCTTGCCTTCCATCTGTGATGTCTTCCTAACATCACTCTTTCTCTTCCAGGAATCCAGTTCCCCTTTTTAAATTTCCGGTGTCATCAGTGGTCATTATTTCTTTCTAAATTTTCTGCCTGATGGTTTAAGCACAGTGGACCCTTCTACATCCTATGCCATAGCAAGTAGAAGAAAATACATAAAATTTATCTTGGGGCAACAACTTCTGCTTTCTTTATATAGAGTTGTATCTAGGTCCACATTGCTTATGCTTGGCATTTTTCTCTCTGTTCTTTAACTCTCTGGATTGTTTGTTTGACTCACCTTTTTAAAAAAATTAATTAAAAAAATTAATTTATTATTGAAGGGTAATTGCTTTATAGAATCTTACTGTTTTCTGTCAAACCTCAACATGAATCAACCATATTGTCTTGAGTATTCCCACATCTCGGAGAAGGCAATGGCACCCCACTCCAGTACTCTTGCCTGGAAAATCCCATGGGCGCAGGAGCCTGGTGGGCTGCAGTCCATGGGGTCGCTAAGAGTTGGACACTACTGAGTGACTTGACTTTCACTATTCACTTTCATGCATTGGAGAAGGAAATGGCAACCCACTCCAGTGTTCTTGCCTGGAGAATCCCAGGGATGGGGAAGCCTGGTTGGCTGCTGTCTATGCGGTCACACAGAGTCGGACACTACTGAAGCAACTTAGCAGCAGCAGCATTCCCACATCTAACTCGCCAAAGCTCTCTTCCTTGCCCCGATCTGAGCCTATGAATGAATACCTTCATCTTCCACCAGTCTCACCCCTGGAGAGGCCCTGGCCTGGTTGCCACTTTCCACCACGTAATGGGGCATTGAACACAAGCAGACATAAAGACCTTTATGTGCATGCCAAGTCGCTTCAGTTGTGTCTGACTCGTTGTGACCCCATGAACTGTAGCCCACCAGGCTCCTTTGTGTGTGGGATTCTCCACACAGGAATACTAGAGTGGATTGCCATGCCATCCTTCAGGGGATCTTCCCGACCCGGGGATCAAGCTCCTCCCCATCTTTTGCATCTCTTGCATTGGCAGGGGGGTTCTTAACCACTAGCACCACCTGGCAAGCCCATTAAGATCTTTGTGCTAAGTTCCTTCAGTCATGTCCAACTCTTTGCGATCATATGGACTTTAGCCCCGCCAGGCTCCTCTGCCCTTTACTGCCTTGCAATTTAATTCTGATTTAGAGTCTCACTTCCTAGTTAGAATCCACCATTGCTCTTTTTGGGAAATGTTTAGATGGGCCACTATAGATCTCCACAGAATCTACATCTGTCAGAATCCACCTGCAATGTGGGAGACCCGAGACCTGGGTTCGGGAAGATTCCCCCGGAGAAGGGATAGGCTACCCACTCCAGTATTCTTGGGCTTCCCTTGTGGTTCAGCTGGTAAAGAATCCACCTGCAGTGCAGGAGACCTGGGTTCAGTCCCTGGGTTGAGAAAATCCTCTGGAGAAGGGAAACGCTGCCCATTCCAGTATTCTGGACTGGAGAATTCCATGGACTCTATAGTCCATGGTGTTGCAAAGAGTCAGACATGACTCAGTGACTTTCACTTTCATAGATCTACATAACTAAAATGTTACATGTGCAAGAGAATCACATTTTATTCTAATTTACCTGGTTAAGATAACAAACATGATTGTTTACAACAGTTTGAAGTACTGGCTTAAAAAATTCATTTATCATTCCTCCATTTTCATACCAATCACTCAAATCATAGATAATGGACTAATAACAACTTTCATAGGCTACAGATTAAAATATATGATTCAATCACATCATTAGAATGAATAGATGATTAATTTTATTCCATTTAAATGAAAGGAGCTACTGTAGCAATCTGAATTTGAGCCTATAGGACTTATGTAAAGGACAAATACATTGGTTTTGAAGGGCAGAGTTGTGTGGAAAATTCCCACAGAGTGTCTAGAGTGGTGGAATGTTATAGGTGAAAGGAACCTTTGAGGTCACTGAGCTGCCCTCTGCAGAGCCTGCTTCTCCTTGACAACAGCTCTATGAATTGCTTGTCAGTCTCGGTGTGTGAATTCCCTTTGACTCCAAGTGTCCTACCTCTAAACATAGCCCATGCCGTTTCTGGAAGTTCTAAATGTTAGAATATACTCTTATTTTGAGACTAAATCTAGTTCCCAGTTATGTCCACCCATATGCCAGCTCTTTATATAGATGAAGAAAGTGATGTGCTGGTACTGCTTCTTCTCTCCAAGATAAACGTTCTTTGTTCCTTTAGCCAGTCCTCTGAAGACAGTTGCAAGACCCCTTAACTCCTGCCTGCAATGCAGAAGACCTGGGTTCGATCCCTGCATTGGAAAGATCCCCTGGAGGAGGAAATAGCAACCCACTCCAGTATTCTTGCCTGGAAAATCCCAAGGACAAAGGAGCCTGATGAGCTATAGTCCATGGGATCACAAAGAGTCAGACACAACTAAGTGACTAACACAACAACTCAAGCATCATGTGCGACCCTGGATTGACAGAATAGTTTGCTTGTGGATTGTCCAGATCGTAATAGGCTGATACAGCATAGCCTCAGCTGTTGCCACTAATTTGAAAAAGGGGCCGTATTCACAGTCATTTTAGGCAGAAGACACTTGAGAGCTTGTTCCATCCCTTTTCAGGGGAACTTTGTTTCTGTTTGCATATAGATTTTATCCTTCCTTTTTAACTTTCAGTTTGGCCTTCTGGTTGGCATTGCAATGCAGCATATACATTTGACTTATTTGTGAGTACATTGGAATATTTATAAACAGACTTTAAAATAGGTTTATAAAGATGCAAAAGCTTTGTCCCTTCTAATACTTTATCGTCTGTGTCTTCCATTGAAATTATTTCCCATTACTTAATCACTTAGAAATTAATTACTAAGTTTGAGGGATAATTAATTACCAACCATAAGTCCGACATCATTCTTTCTCTTTTACTATTTGGCTTCTGCCCTTCCATTTTGTTTTTCTTATCTTCTTTATCATTTTAAAGTATTGACTAGAATTCACTAAAGCAAATGGAAATATTTCAGAATCGGTTGGGTCCCAGAGGGGAACCGATTGTGTAATATGGTAAACTTTATCAAAGGTCAATTTTTCATATATTTCAGAGTAACCAATTTAATAATTAAACAGTTGGCTTCTCAGAGACTAACTTTTATGGACTGACTCTTTAGAAACCAAGGCATGTGGAATTATTCTGACAGAAAAATTAGGCAATATTAAGGGCACAAAAAAGGAACAAAATTCTTAAATAACTTACTATAATCCAGTGAATGTGAAATATACATATTGTTTTGATTCAGAAACATTTCAGTTCAACAAATATGTATATGCCTTGTGAATACAGAGAGAAATAAGACATGTTTCCGGGTCTTTGGAAACTGGTAGTTCCATAAGGGAGATAAATTTAAAAGAATTAAAATAGTCTCATAGATGATCAGTTCAGTTCAGTCGCTCAGTCATGTCTGACTCTTTGTGACCCCATGAATCTCAGCACGCCAGGCCTCCCTGTCCATCACCATCTCCTGGAGTTCACTGAGACTCACGTCCATCGAGTCAGTGATGCCATCCAGCCATCTCATCCTCTGTCATCCCCTTCTCCTCCTGCCCCCAATCCCTCCCAGCATCAGAGTCTTTTCCAATGAGTCAACTCTTCGCATGAGGTGGCCAAAGTACTGGAGTTTCAGCTTTAGCATCAGTCCTTCCAAAGAACATCCAGGGCTGATCTTTAGAATGGACTGGTTGGATCTCCTTGCAGTCCAAGGGACTCTCAAGAGTCTTCTTCAATACCACAGTTCAAAAGCATCAATTCTTTGGCACTCAGCTTTCTTCACAGTTCAACTCTCGCATCCATACATGACCACAGGAAAAACCATAGCCTTGACTAGACGGACCTTTGTTGGCAAAGTAATGTCTCTGCTTTTCAATATGCTATCTAGGTTGGTCATAACTTTTCTTCCAAGAAGTAAGCGTCTTTTAATTTCATGGCTGCAGTCACCATCTGCAGTGATTTTGGAGCCCAAAAAAATAAAGTCTGACACTGTTTCCACTGTTTCCCCATCTATTTCCCATGAAATGATGGGACCAGATGCCATGATCTTCGTTTTCTGAATGTTGAGCTTTAAGCCAACTTTTTCACTCTCCACTTTCACTTTCATCAAGAGGCTTTTTAGTTCCTCTTCACTTTCTGCCGTAAGGGTGGTGTCATCTGCATATCTGAGGTTTTGATATTTCTCCCGGCAATCTTGATTCCAGCTTTTGCTTCTTCCAGCCCAGCGTTTCTCATAATGTACTCAGCATAAACGGTAAATAAGCAGGGTGACAATATACAGCCCTGACGTACTCCTTTTCCTATTTGGAACCAGTCTGTTGTTTCATGTCCAATTCTAACTGTTGCTTCCTGACCTGCATATAGGTTTCTCAAGATCTAGGTCAGGTGGTCTGGTATTCCCATCTCTTTCTGAATTTTCCACAGTTTATTGAGATCCACACAGATCCTCATAGATGATAGAGAAAATGTATAAAGTGAAATAGAGGTTTGTATGAAGGGGCAGGTCTGCCAGGACATAGGGCAAAGTGGAGTGGCCCTTGAAGCTGCCCACAAAGACTGAGCAGTGTGGGCAAATGGTGTAGAGAACTCTCAGAAGTAGAATGGATCAAACATGATGGCTAAATTGGGGTGGAAGAGAAAGGAAGGAGCCAAGAAGGATGGGTCAGAGATGTCGAGTGTGAGTGTCTGAGAGCTTGGTTACACCTTGTATTCAGAAAGGAGTGCAGGGATTTCCTAGGTTGTTCAGTGGTTAGGACTGTGCACTTCCATGTGGAGAGTCCAGGGTTGGTTGCTCGTCAGGGAACTAAGATCCACAAGCCACATGGGAATACGGTGGGCTTGGCTTACATTTATATGAGAGGTGTCCCCTTCTTTCGCCTGCTTTCCCTTATTTCTGTCAACTCAGTATTTTTGCAAAGTGAAAGGAAATGTTATTTTATGTTTTTTTTGTTTTTTTTTTTTAACTTGAGTTTTTAGTATTAACTCAGAAGTACTGAAGTTCTATACGTGGGCCACCCGAGAGCACAGAAATTCACTCAGCTGATAAATTAAACACCTGGAGAGTATTTACTGAATTATTTTGAGAAGTGTTGAGGCCATTGCTTCTGGACTAGGCTGTCATTCATTGGACATGATGAATTTAGAAATGCCAGAGAAAAGGCTTCCTGACTTTAGATTGCAACAGCCTTCATGGTAAGAACTGTGATGTTGTATTCATGTTTGCCCATATACTCTAAGTATTTGTTAGAGTGACACGCTTTAATAAATTTTCCATTTTGCAAGCAGTGTTTTTGTAGAGATTTTTAAAAAGAAGTAAGAAAATGGAAGAAAATCACTCACAATAAACTACATGATCAATCTATTTCTTTCACAAAACATCTTTAAATGCTTAATTTTCAGAAGTTCTAAGAAATGAAAAAGAAAATGTCTTGGAAAACAACTTAATAGGGGAACAGTTTTTATTTTTTCCTAACAAATATGTTCATTAACAAAAATGGGCTTGATTACACTTGAAATATGAGTGCTCTGAAAGTTTGCCCGATTCTGGTAACATGCACTAGATTTAACTTTTCTGAAATGTGCTACTTTTATTGAAAGAATAGTTCAGTTTTAAGCTGCATTTGAAAGACTTCTGCAAAATATTCAATGCATTCAGCTGACCTTTTATAAACTACTTCTGGGAAATGTACATAATGTTTTAGTGGAAAATGTTGCTTAAATATTAAAGCGCTAATACCCGTAAGGAATGTCATCAGCCCAAAATTCATGAGATTAATTCTTTCTAGTTCTTGTGTGTTTGCATTTGTGTATCTGTATTTTTAAGTTCATTAGCTTGACAGCTGCATATCAGTATTTGCAGTTACTAGTTCTAGCAGAAATGAGCAGACATCTAATCTTTTAGCTTAGTTGAGAGTCAACATAGACAAAATGAGAGAAAACAGTCCACAGTTTGCTTTTGTAAAGATAAAATAGGGATCTGCCACTCAGTGCAATAGATAGTTATGTTAAACAGGAAGTTCCCTTGGACAGAAAGTTGCCAAATACATGATGGCCCTTGACAATTTAAAGGAGTCTTTTTATATTAGGATAATTGTGTCTTGATGTATCTATCTTTGAGGTTCACTATCCAGTTATTATAAAGTGAGAAGCACACATGGTTTATGAAAAGAGGCCTTCTTAGACTCAGCGTTTTGTGCTCTAGTCTACAGCTGGGACATTTACTTGAGATATGACTGGGAAGTCCCAAGGTCCCTCGTGTAGTTATGGGGAATGTGGCAGGAATGCCTAGCCCAGAATTTTAGCTTGAATTTGCAATTTAATGTAGTGCTTCTAATTGCATTCTCAGTGATATTTACTTTCATCTCATAACAACAAATGTCATGAAATGTCTTAGTAAAATATGGCACCCAAGCTCAGACATGTGGAACCAGGAATCCCTCAGCTTTTATGTGAACCTACAGCAAAAGACATGTTTTTCCTTGCAATTAAATGTCTGGAAAATTTTGAAAGGAACTCTGTACTTTGAATCTTACTGTTTTTATGTTTCCAGGGGAATTTTTTAAATTGAATTATAGTTCACTGGAGTCAAATGCAGTGATGCCAAGTACATATTTATTCAATTCTGGCCAATGCATTACTGTTTAGCCCATTCAGCCCAGTAAGATAAGTGTCGCATCTCACCACCCATGGAAGTTCGCTGTGCCATCTCCCAGTCAGCATCCCTCATCCACTTGAAGTGGTCATTGTTAAGATTTCCAGCGCCATTATTAATCAAAGATCAAAGACAAATGTTTAAAATTATGTTTTCTTTTAAGGAATATTCCCCCCTTAAAGAATCATTGAGAAGTCCATGCACTGACCAAGAATAAGGATATAAAACTTGGCCACATAGAATTTCAATGAATTGTTTCTAAAATCCATGCAAGCATCCTCAGGGGTTAGGTGCTGCTGAAAGAGGACAGGTCCATTTCCATCCTGTCAAAAAGATTTCAAGTCATTTTGTTTCTCATTGCACTTTTTAATTTGGCTCTATTTTAATTTCTACTTCTGATGAAAATTGCCGGCAATGGTTTGTGTGGTGTGTGCTCCCTTGTGTGGGGTGGGATGCATGATCACTTAGTGAAAATTGAGTAAGAATAATCAGTAAATGTCATGGATGAAGCCAAAAAGCTCAGTTAACCTCCCATCACCCTCAGATGTAGAGAAGTAATGTTTGCCTTGATCCTACCAGCCTCTGTGGGGTAAGAGGGGGAGAAGTAAAATATTCTTCACATCTATTTCTTCTCCATGAATGTGTGCCATTTCTTCAAAGGTAAGGCTTTATCATTTGGTTCTCATAGTAACCAGACAAAGAGTACTTCTCTTCTCTCCCTTGGGGGTGGGAGTGAGGGAAGAGGGAGTGAGTGAGTGAGTGTGTGTGTGTGTGTGTGTGTGTGTGTGTGTGTATGTGTGTGTAGCATTCCACATTGCCCCTAGAGATTTTCTTTTCCCTCCTTTTAGCTTATGTGCTTTTTTTGATAAATAAATTTCAGAGGCAGCGTTAGAATAGACTGAACAATGCAGAGAGAGAAAAGATTCCAGGATGGAGGTCTACTTTTATTTCAATACTGCAACACATGATATAGAATGAAATTGCACTGCCAATGTAATTTATTCTCTTCATTAAAATAGACAAGCATTAGACAAGCCATAAAATTTCCATCTGCATCCCCAGCAAGCTCCCACCATCAGAAACAGCCCCTTCTCTCTAAAACACCCAGGACTAAAACATTTTAATATTAGAGACCAACAGAATTATAGTATTAAATTTGTGGAAGCCATGGATCCTGTCATCTGTTCTTTCGATTACTGCATCTGTTTCAGAGGATGTTACTGAGGACACGGGAGCTGGATCATAAAGACTCTGCAGTGCAGCAGAGGGAAATGAATGGGCTCCCAGCTCGGTGATGCTGCTTCCATCACCTCAGCAGCCTAATCACCTTGAGAAGGAAGACAAAAGGCATTTTTACACAGTGTGCTGACGATTAGTCTAGAAGTGAAGCAACCACGGTTGTTTAAGCACAGTTTTCACCGTTGCCTGAAGGACAAAGGCTTTTAATAATGGGAACTTACCATTCTATGGCATGGAAAGTGAAAACCTCCTTTGTGGGCTAAAGGGGAAATGTGCTATTATTCTTGCAAATTTCAAAGCCAAACACTCGCTTGGCATTTCAGGCCAAGAAAGCAGAGTTCAAAAGGTAATTGTACATTTTCATCTTCTTTTTAGCAAACTGCTCCCCAACTTGGAGAATATTGTTTCAATTTTTTATAAAGGCAGTCTGATGAAAAATTTAAACATACTCTTTTAGGAGCGAGCCTCTGTCAGGTGTCACGCCTAGCTCCACTTTGGTAGGAACAGTTATGTAAGGCGCTCTGTGCCATCTCTCTAAATAATGGACATTTCTCATGAATCCAGGGCTCTCATGCCAGCTCATCTCTCCCTGAAGACTTCATGTTGATGGCCTTTCTGCCTTGGTTATCATATATATAATAGAACATTTTAATATTACTCTGCTGAAATAGCATTGGTAGGGTAGGGGTATCATTATCCCAGAGGGTAAAATACGGTGTAGGTGGTACAACTGTGTAAATTTAGTTAAGAATAAAAAGGATGTCAGTGCAATTTGCCCACTGGATGAAGTGATAGAGTACCATAGTGCTTTGAGAAGGACTCCCAAGGATTCTGAGCAGAGAAGGTGTGAAAAATCAAAGTTTTGGTTTTTTGGAATCTCAAACATGTATTGACTTGTTATTGACAAAGGAATTTCACCTACATTATCACACTTGATCCTTGTAACTCTGTGGAAAGGATATTCTCATTTTCAAGAAGTTGTAATTACTTGCTCAAGGTCAGTTATCTACCAGGTTACTTGGAATCCTAAGTGCTTTTATCCCTTCCTCCCTCTTTCCTTCCTTCCTCCTTTCAACACTGAAAGTGTAGAATGTTCTCTTCTGAATACAGGTGGCCTTGGCCAGGGCAACTAGCCTCTTAGGTTCCAGTGTTTCTCTCAAGAACAGTTTAGGCCTTGAAACATAGGAGTGATCAGATCAGATCAGTCGCTCAGTCGTGTCCGACTCTTTGCGACCCCATGAATCGCAGCACGCTGGGCCTCCCTGTCCATCACCAACTCCCGGAGTTGACTCAGACTTGAGCCCAAATTTAAGATATAAAGTGTGTGTGTGTGTGTTTATCTCCTGCGTGCATGCATGCTCATTCACTTCAGTTTTGTATGACTCTTTGTGACTCCGTGGACTGTAGCCCTCCAGGCTCCTCTGTCCATGGAATTCTCCAGGCAAGAATACTGGAGTAGCTATTCCCTTCTCCAAGGGATCTTCCCGATCCAGGGATCAAACCCACATCTCCTGCATTTACAGGTGGATTCTTTACCTGCTCAGCCACCTGGGAAGCCCCTGTTTATCTCCTATGTGGGTCCAAAACTTGGGATTCAAGGAAAGTTCCATGCTTGGCGATAAAGCATACCATCACCATCAGATTGTTTTCTATAGCAGTTAAATGAGCTTACATTCTGCCGTGTGTTGACCTCACTACATCCTCTCCAGCATTGAGGGTTAACTTCTTTTCTTTGCCAGCTTCATAGTTGAGCAGTGTTCATGTCAGTATTATTTCAATTTGTAATACCTCATTATTGCTGCTGCTGCTAAGTCACTTCAGTCATGTCCAACTCTGTGCAACCCCACAGACGGCAGCCCACCAGGCTCCGCCGTCCCTGGGATTCTCCAGGCAAGAACACTGGAGTGGGTTGCCATTTCCTTCTCCAATGCATGAAAGTGAAAAGTGAAAGTGAAGTCGCTCAGTCATCCGACTCTTCGCGACCCCATGGACTGCAGCCTACCAGGCTCCTCCGTCCATGGGATTTTCCAGGCGAGGGTACTGGAGTGGGGTGCCATTGGCTTCTCCGACTTCATTATTAGTGCAAGTGAATATAGTTTCATAGGTTTGCCAACCATTTGCTTTTCTAATTTATAGGTTGCTTGCTCACATGACTCACATGGCTCCTGCAGTTGTTCTTTTTTACTTTTTATGTTATTTCCCGTCTTTCCATACAGAAGTATCTAGGAAGGCCAGTTCATGGGGTTCAAAGATTATGTAGCATACCATAAACATGTAGAGATTGAGTTGGTCCCCACATAAAACACTAACGCTAAAGTCTACTTTTATTTCTTTTACTTTTTAAGGATTTTGTTGTTGTTGTTGTGGACCACTTTTAAAGTCTTGATTGCATCTGTTACAACGCTGTTTCTGTCTGTGTATGTCTTGGTTTTCTGGCCGAGAGTCATGTGGGATCTTAGCTTCCCGACCAGGGACCGAACACCCACCCCCACCCCCTGCATTGGAAAGTGAAGTCTTAACCACTGGACCACCAGGGAGGTCCCTACGGTCTATTTCTAAATGGCCAATTCCCTGATCAAGGAACTAGAAACACAGAAACTCAGAAGGTACGAACTGTTAATACTTCAGGTAGATAAACAAGGCCAATTTAGCACTGCAGTGTAAGCTGCTGTGGATAGCAGTTCCCGGAATTTAAGCCAAGGGAACAAACACATCCAGTTTGTTGTTTCCATCCAGTATTTTTGCATTAGGAAATCGAGACACTATCTCTCAAGTTTGCATTCAGAGTAGAGTTTAGGTAACTAGTCATTTTCTCTCTGGCACAAACAACCGGAAAATTTAATACCTACTCTCTGCCTCTGCCAGAGCAGTAGCTTGAGGTGTGTGACAATTTCAGGCATGTAACCACAAGGAAAGCAGTGAAGAGAGGTCCAACCCTGCCTAGATAGTATTCCAGAGGCCTGGAGGAGATGTGCAAAGTGTTTCCTCTCTTTGCAAGGTCAATAGCACTAAGGTTAAAAGGGAGGCAGAACAGTTGGTTTTTCATTGAGGATTTTCAGGTACAGGGATTGGACACTTTAGTCCTAAAAAAAATTATTATTTTGCCATTGGCAGCAGAGGAACAACTGAGGTTTGATATATCTTTTTATTTGTTTAATTATCGATTATCTATTGGAGTATACTTGCTTCACAATGTTGTGTTAGTTTATGCTGTAGAACAAAGTGAATCAGTTCTGTGTATGCATGTATGCCCTCCCTCTCGGGCCTTCCTCTCAGCCTCCCCTCACACCCCTCCAGGTCATCACAGAGCACCGAGCTGGGCTCCCTGGCTGTGCAGCAGGTTCCCGCTCGCTGTCTGTTTCACACATGGTGCTGTGTATATGTCACCGCTACTCTCCAGGCTGTCCACTGTCCCCTTCCCCCTCATGTCCACATGTCCTTTCTCTATGTCTGCATCTCTATTCCTGCCCTGAAAATAGGTTCATCTGTTCTGGACCATTTTTCTAGACTCCAGACATATGCGTTAATATATGGTATTTGTTTTTCTCTTTCTGACTTTGCTTCACTCTTTATTACAGACTCTATCTATCTACATATCTTGCAAATTCTAAGTACATATGAAGTTGCTCCCATGATTGTTGTGATTTATTAGTGTTATTATCAATTACTATTATCACTGTCACTGCTGGTGACACCATTATAATTGATCCTGGTGATTAGGAGTCAGCACTGCACTCAGATTTCCAGATTCTCTCTGTGTTACTCTTGTCTCCGTTGCTTTGACTAAATGTGTGGACTTGAATTTCTTCATTAACCACACAAAATCTGTTTGCTCATCTAGAAAATGAAGATAATAGTAAGCTCTGTCTTGAGGTGATGGTTGGGAAAATTTTCTGAAATGGTCAGTATAATCATCTCTGATGCTTTCTTATCATCCCATTAAGAACATACTTCAGATTAAATCATGGTTAAGAACTTCATAGATAAGTTTCTCATTATTAGCCAACAGGAGGTATTTCTTAAACATTAGGCAACCCAGAGAGATATGCTCCCGACAAGTGAGAAATACTTGTAATCTTGTTCAATATCATGTAATTCACTCTTCCCTTCTTGGAGCAGATCGCTCTTTGTTGTTTCAGAGACTTTGAAAAGTGTTCAGTGAAAATGATGATAGATCTCATCTATCAGGCTTTGACTAATAAAATCGAGAATGGAATTGGAGAGTGATCTTCAAAACGTGTTTATCTCACATAACCTACTTCATAAGAATGTGCCCACTGCTGGTTTTCATTTCATTAATGCCATTTTGCAACTTATGTGTATCTTATATTGAATGTTATGTCTGTGACTTGAAAAAAGCTAAGTCCTTTATAAAGAACATATTGTTCACATAGGCCATTTTCCTCTTCTCTCTTTTCCTTCTATTCCCCCCCCCCCTTTTTTCCAACAAATATTTTAGTGCCTGCTTGTCAGGCTCTGTGCAAGATGCCAGGAAATAGTGGTAAGTCAGTGCCTTACTTTCTGATTTTAGTCTGTTTCCCACCTAGAAATTTATTACACATCTTCTATTTCACACTTAAATGTTTGATGAGTTTTGGTTATTTTTCAGAGAAAGAGCCACAAAATAGCACTTGTTGGGATATTGTCTTTCATCCCTTGGGAATATCGGAACTGTCTCTCTGTTTAGGTTTTACTGTTTTGTAATTATTTTCATCAAAGTGCATGGTTCCTCCTGTTTATGATGGTATAAATTGCCTATACCAAGTGTGATTGCCATATTTCCCCATTACCTTGGGAAACAGTTTACCAGGACATAGGATTTGTTATGACAACAGTCTGCATATTCATTGTGTTATTTTTCTGACAATTATCTGCATTTTTATCATTAGCTCTATCTTCTTCTGAGATACCTCTTTACATCATATCTAGATCCCTTAAGCAGCCTTGAATAATCTTACATTTTGACTAAGATACATGATGGTCCAACGCCTGTTGTTTGCTTTTCTCTTAAAATTAAAAAACAATCACTTTCTTCCTTTTAACTTCTGTGGGCTGGTAGCACATGGCTGTTAGTTTTTAAAATAAAACTGACCTTGTATTTTCCTTTAAACATTTAATGTTTCTCCCAGAAGAAGACAGAATATAGAGAGGCTATTATGCACATATATTCCTTTTGCTTGGTTATAGTGCCTTTTTCACCCTCCTGTTTTGAAAATCAGAGTATAATTGCTCTACAATGTTGAATTAGTTTCTGCTGTACAACAGAGTGAATCAGCTGTATGTATACACGTATCCTCTCCCTCTCGGAGCTTCTCCTCACCCTGCCATTCCACCCCTCTAGGTCATCAGAGAGCACCGAGCTGAGCTCCCTGTGCTACACCGCAGCTTCCCGCTAGCTGTCAGTTCTATACAAGGGCGTGTATGTACGTCAGTCCTAGCCTCTCAATTCATCTCATGCTCCCCTTCTCGCGCTGTGTCCACAAGTCCCTTCTCTACATCTGCCTCTCTATTCCTGTCCTATTCACAGGTTCATCTGTACCATTTTTCTAGATTCCACATATATGCATTAAAATATGATACTTGTTTCTGTCTGTCTGACTTACTTCACTCTGTATGACAGACTCTAGGTCCAACCACAGCTCTACAGATGACCCAGTTTCACTCCTTTTTGTGGTTGAGTGGTATTCCATTGTATATACATACCACATCTTCTTTATCCATTCATCTATCAATGAACATTTAGGTTGCTTCCATGCCTTGGCTGTTGTAAATAGTGTTTCAATGAACACTGGGATATATGTGTCTTTTTGAATTATGGTTTATCTCAGTAGTGGGATTCCTGGGTAATATGGTAGTTCTGGTTTTAGTTTTTTAAGGAACCTCCGTACTGTTGTCCATATCACTTTTTAGAAATTAATTTATTTTATTGAAGTATAAAATGCTTCACATTTGGTTCCTCCTATAACTCATGTTAGGGTTTGTTGTTTTGTTTTTGGTACTTTTGAAGTTGGTTCATCTTAAGGAAACCGTAAGTGCTTTAAATTCATTATCAATAGCATCAACATATTTTCTAATAAAAAACATTCTTATATCCTTTTAGTCCTCCAAACTTTAAAGATATGTTGCCCTGTATTCCTGGTCATACCTCCTGAGCTTGAAAGGACTATGAGTTGTGAGCCTAAGACAGTTGTTGCAATGCATGTTCTGAACCCTGCAGCCTTCTTCCCTATGTTGTGGTATCTTGGCCCTTACTCTCCAATAACGTTCTCACCACCCTCTTGGCTGGAGGAGTGATGTATTGGTTAGGAATACCCTCAGCTATAAATACTGGTAGCTCTGGCTACCAGTGATGTAAATAAAGAGAGGTTTCCTTTTCCCACAGAACAAGTAATCTGAGGGTAGACAACTGCTGGTGAATGTAGTTCAGAGGTTTAATGATACTGGCCTTTGCTCCTTACCTGCCTAGCTCCATGCGTCAAATCTGCATTGAGGGACAAAAGAAGTGAAGGACAGGGCTAGCTACTTCAGTACCTTTATTAAAAAAAGAAAATTCCTTTCCAGAAACCCCTAAGCACATCTGTCTCACTGGCCAAAACCGCCTCTTCCAGAAACCTCTAGGTCCAAGGCAGGCTGAAAAGGGAGCAGCTGTTTCTACTGTGGAGGCAGCAAAACAAGAACAGGAGGACCAGTAAAGTACCAGGGAACAGGTCTACCACCACCCGAGTTAGCCCAACCGATCCATCCTCCCAAGATCAGCTGTAATGCAATGTGCCTTCTGTGGACTCTCCCCTGAATTTCTCAAGGAGAAGGTTTCCCTGTCCCACTGGGTCCTGCGGTTGTCATCAGCTCAACAGAGCATGCTCCCTGAACAAGGGCCGCGTGACCATTCACAGTGCCCAGGGAGGCCTGCCGGAAGAATGAATGAAGCTGTAGGCATGTGGCTCCTCTGGACGTTGCCCGAAGCCAGCTGCTGGAGGTAAATGGAGAATGCTGAATGAGGAAATCTCCCTTCCACCTGCTGTGCCATCCTGGTCCGTGGGCATCCCCTTGACGAAATGCAAAACCACAGCCCTGACCACTGGTGTTCATTAAGATACTGTGGGGAGCTTTTTGCCAAAGCACTCCTGGCTCACATGTGATAGAAATATTCTTGTTTGGAACCATAGACTCCCTGCTTTCCAAAAATGTTTGTACACACTTAAATAGTGATGATCATTTGGTCTCTTGATACAGATTTTAGCTCAGCATGGCAGTCAATACAGTTCTGAAATGATAAAATATATAAAATAATCTATTCATAGGAAATATTCTTGATTGTACCTGAATAAGCATATAGTATATAATATAGTTTATACTTCCTAAAATTTATCTTAAGATAATTAAACTAGTGTGCAAAGATAATGTATGCAGAGTTTGGGGATTTTTATAGCAGTGTTTTATAATAAAATTGGGCAGCATTGCAAGTCATCACTAGGATTTGGGTTAAGTAGATAATGGAACACTATGGAAGGATTAAAAGTGATCATGGAGGTTATCCTAATAGCATAGAAATGTTCCTGGGTATGTCATGTAGGCTATGCAGATCTAAGGCATAATTCCTTCTGAGTTTACAAAGCTGGGATTATGCATTTTCTCCAAAATGGTAGACAATGACTATCTCTGGGATGTGATTTTTTTCGCTTTGTTTTTCCACATTGCTTAATTTTTAAAACAATGTGTGTTTTGCAGTCAGAAAATAGGGTTTTCATAAATAATTTTCACAAAAATATACTTTAATGGAAAAGTAGTATGAGGTACCATACATGAAACCTCTACTGACTAGAATCAAACTAACAATACACTCAAATTAACAGACCTTTTTCTCTTTATGTTTATAAGAGTGGGAAACCAGAACAAAACAATCTATAAATAGGAAACTGTTAAAAGTAATAGTTTTCAGAATATGTCTTGGAATATATTTCCTCCAATATCTTATTCTCTTATGATGAGTAATATCCATTATGTGACCTCCTGCATGTTCCTTTCCTACTGAATAAAGTAGATAAAACTATATGAAACACAAGTGGACTAACGCATTTATGAAATATTTTCAACATCAAAGGCTAAATAAAAAAGTATTTTCTGAAGTTTTTGATTGAACAGAAATTAAATTCACAATTCCATTCCCTGAACATTCCAATTACTAAAGCATTCACCAGAAGTGGTTTAAAAATTCCTCTTTGGAATTCCAGTATGTCCAATTACTATTACTAAAGACCACAAATACAAATGAAAACTTCCTAGAGTAGATCACTTCTATTCTATTGTCTTGCTTTTTTCTGTGTAGCATAATTAGGCATGGCAAAACTCTGATTAATTCAAATGCAAAATGTGTTAGAGAAGATGAGGGTGTACATCAGCCCTGTGGAATACTGAATAGCTTCTTTAGGCAGTCAAGTATGAAAAGAAGAGCCCAGAAGACAGATTTCAAAAAAGAAAAATGATCTATTGTCTTGATTCTAGAACTCTATCTGATATCATTCATCTTGCTGATATAAGCCTGCATCCAAATATAGTTTTCAGGCTAAAGACTAAAAATTTAAAGTTGTATTACTTAATAAAATAGATCTATCTGGACTTGTATTTTTAATTAGTAATTTAAGCAGGTTTAGTATTTTTTATTTTCATCCATCTTTCTTAGAAAGAATCCTTCCTTGTAAATGTCAACTTACTTTTCTTTTATGAATAGATCATAGGTAGAAACCAAGAAGAAATAATTCTGAGTTTCCATTTTTAGGTAAGTGTTTAGGTAATTGTTTACAGTGTTAGATTCAAAAGTTAAAAGTGATCTGTCATCCAAAATATCTTTTGCCTTCAGTAAATCCAGTTACCTAACTCCTTACCTAACCCCTGTCACTAAAAAGGAAAAGAGAGTATTTTAGATAGTACCCTTCATTTGCTCCTTATGTGGTGAGAAGCATTTCATGTCTACTTTATTAAAACAAAATGAAACAAATACCACACTCCAGGTTTCTTGACTTTTTAACTGAGTGGACTTGTTCAGTTGGCTCCCTGGAATAAAATATGTTTTATTAATAAAAACTAACAAATAAAATTTATGAAATTAAATCTGCACCTAGTTCCTTAAAGTCTTGGTCAAAGCAGGTGAATACAGTAAGCCCAAAGATGTGGTTGGGGCTTCCCTGGTGGCTCAGTTGGTAAAGCATCCTCCTGTAGTGCGGGAGACCTGGCTTCGATCCTGGGGTTAGGAAGATCCCCTGAAGAAGGGCACACGCCCTGCCATGTGCACACACGCACATACACACACACATGCACACACACAGAGACACACACAGTACTAACAGCATTGAGATGTAAACCTGTGGTTAAGAACTATATCAGAACTGTTGCTTGGATTCTGGAGAAAAGGATATATTGTAAGCTTTTTTTCAGAGTCAGTTCATTTTTTTTTTCTATTACAGTTCAGAGGTATGGAGAGAATTAATGATATCAAACACTAGAAATCTTAGAAATTACTAGTAGTGCTGTGCTTAATCTTTTAAATTTGGTCAAATTAGATTTCTTGGCATTATTGTCAGGAATTTTCAAATTTCAGGTAACAGGATTCAAATTGGCATGTAATTCAGATTAACTTTGTTTGAAAAGGAATCTTCAAAAGGCCAGTTGATAAGAACTTTGACTGAATTACTTTAAGGAAAGCATAAATGACACTAACAAAATAAACTCAGGAATTAAGAATCCATGACTGGGGATATCCCTGGCTGCACAGTGATCAGGACTCCATGCTTCCACTTCAAGGGGCACAGGTTCGATCCTGGTCAGGGAGCTAAGATCCTACATCACACATGGTATGATTAAAAAAAAAAAAAAAGAGTACATCTGCTAGATGTTTCAAACTGACTAATACATGATAGGGTGCTTTAATAAAAAGTCATAGTTCATTTGATTATGATTTGAAGAGATGCTGTTAGATCTTCATCATGTTAAAGCTTGGTATTTATCTGTAGAGAGAAATTATTCTAAGGTCACTGTTCTGACCAGCTCTTTCAGTCAAGGTAATACATAGGCTCCAGATACAGGAGAGTGCCATTGAGGCCACTATATCACCAAGTGTCAACCCAATTGTGAAAGTGAGGATAACAGGTGCTTATAAAAGAGTACATAGTCAGAACAGTTTACCAATGGTATTAATCCTCATTACCATTTGTGGAGACACAGCCAGTAGTCAAACATCAGATATTCCCTGAGCTCTTCCTTGTGGCAGACACCTTTCTAAGTACCAGGGATATAACAGTGACTGAGATAGCCTGAGGCCATCTAAGGATAGAGCTGGGATCTAGTGAAAGAAGCTATTTATCATGTTAATAAACAGACAAACAAGCCAGTAAGACAATTGCAGACCCAAATACACATCAAAAAGAATTAAATTGATATAGCCACTATGGAAGATGGGGTGGAGATTCCTTAAAAAACTAGGAATAAAACCACCATATGACCCAGCAATCCCGCTCCTAGGCATATACCCTGAGGAAACCAGGGTTGAAAAAGACCCATGTATCCCATTGTTCACTGCAGCATTGTTTATGATAGCTAGAACATGGAAGCAACCTAGATGTCCGACAGATGAATGGATAAAGAAGTTGTGGTACACATACACAATTGAACATTACTCAGTCATAAATGAGGAGAAGGCGATGGCACCCCACTCCAGTACTCTTGCCTGGAGAATCCCATGGATGGAGGAGCCTGGTAGGCTGTGGTCCATGGGGTTGTGAAGAGTCTGACACGACTGAGCGACTTCACTTTCACTTCTCACTTTCATGCATTGGAGGAGGAAATGGCAACCCACTCCAGTGTTCTTGCCTGGAGAATCCCAGGGATGGGGGAGCCTGGTGGGCTGCCATCTATGGGGTCGCACAGAGTCGGACATGACTGAAGTGACTTAGCAGCAGCAGCAGTCATAAATGAATGCATTTGAGTCAGTTCTGGTGAGGTGGATGAACCTGGAACCTATTATACAGAGTGAAGTGAGTCGGAAAGATAAATATCGTATTCTAATGCATATATACAGAATCTAGAAAAATGGTTCTGAAGAATTTATTTACCGGGTAGCCGTGGAGAAACAGATATAGAGAACATACTTATGGACATGGGAAGAGGGGAAGAGAGGGCAAGATGTATGGAAAGAGTAACATGGAAACTTACATTACCATATGTAAAATAGACAGCCAATGGGAATTTGCCGTATGGCTCAGGAAACTCAAACAGGCATTCTGTTCAACCCAGAGGGGTAGGATGGGGAGGAAGATGGGAGGGAGGTTCAAAAGGGAGGGGATATATTTATACCTATGGCTGATTCATGTTGAGGTTTGACAGAAAACAACAAAATTCTGTAAAGCAGTTATCCTTCAATAAAAAAATAAATTAAAAAAAAAAGGCACATTTAACCTAGGTTGTGACTAGGAGCCATCTATGGGGTCACACAGAGTCGGACACGACTGAAGCGACTTAGCAGCAGCAGTGACTAGGAGAGCTGCTTTATTTAAGATGGTCAGAGGAGGCCACTCAGAGGAAACATCATTTGAGTTCTGATTCGCTTTATTAAAAGGAAAAGTTCCTCTCCAAGAAGAGTTTATTAAGTACAAGGAACAGTAGGTACAAAGGCCCTGGAGATGGGTCATACCTGGATGGCCTAAGCTCCAAAAGATGGCCAAAGTTCCAAGAGTAAAGTGTACAAAAGAAGAGTGGCACGGAGTCTGGTTGAAGTGCATCTGGATGTTCCTGCTCTGTAGCCAACTGTAGCTCCTTCAGCAGGACAGCCAGCTCTGAACATGGGGGTGACAGTCAGTGGCCCAAACCTGACATGGGACAGTCATCTGTGAACACGTTGAGTGATTTTAAAAGAATGGAACTGGGTGAGGGGGTGTACAGAACGGAGGGTGACAGAGCACAGAGCTTGGGGGCATCTCGGTATTTAGAAGAGGAGAAACCAAATAAAAGACTGAGAAGTACCACCCAGTGATATAGGAAGAACACCAGATAAGCCTGACTGGTTGCCTAGGGAGGACAGTAATTGATGAAGGAGGATGTGGCCAACCATGCTGGATGCTCTATAGTGTTAAAAAGAAAATCGGTAACTGATTTTGTAAGATGTAGACTACTGGTGATCTCACTGAGGCAGTGAAAGAAATGAAAACATGAAAGGATCTTGTATTGAAGCATTTTATAGTGGAGATGAGAGAAGTGAGGTAGCAAGTGGAGGAGAAGTGGGGCTATGGGAGAGGTTTTGTTTGATGTGCTTTTTAAGCACGGGAAGGATGAGAAAAGCATCTCATTGATGGGAAGGAGACTCTAGACATGAAGAAACTGACATTGCAGAAGAGAGAGCAAACGATGACAGGAGCTAAATTCTTAAGTCAAATGGAGCCGTGGATGATGTGAGGGAACCAGTGCCTGCATGGAAGGGGTGGCCTCAGGAAAAAGTAGAGGCACTTCTGTTGTAGAGTGAAGAGAAGAAAAGTACCTGGAGCAGACTCAGGGAGCTGGTAGGAGTGCCGGTCGGAAGATGATGCCGTACTCATCATATTGTGTCCGTTTTCTCCCCCAAAGTATGAGGCAGCAGGAAGTACAGGGTGAAGGAGGCTTTGCAGAATGAAGAGAGAAGACAGAAGTTAAATGATTTTGTATTTTGGTGGGAAATGATGTGCTAGGGAAGTTTTATAAGACCATCTGGCACTGTGGAGTATCCATTTATAATTTATGGCTACAAATGTAAAATCTTTCCAGTGTGCAAGGTCAGGTGATTTTCTCTGGGATCGTTCAATCGGTCAGCTCCAGGTGCAGCTGGATTTGCCTGAACATGCGGTGGGAGGTTCCAGGAGGGTGTGGTTGAAACACCGAAGGCATAGTATATAAAGGAAGAAGTTGATTAGTCTTGCTAGGATGTAAAATAAAAGCTAATAAGGAAGAAATTAAAGGTAATAATGGGGTATTAGATAGATAAAAAGTGGAAAGGGCAATAGAGTCCTACAGCCAAGAGGCACAGGGTGGTGGCTGAAAGGCTAACTGTGTGTACTTTGGAAGCGATACGGTCATAGGTCATGAGGTATAGTTCGTGGCCATGTGAGTGTATGGCTGAAATGACTGGAGCAGAGGAGGGCAAGGACTTGGAAGGCTTTGGGGAAATCAGCTGTGTGAAGGTTGAAGCTGCTAAAGAAATGTGCATGGATGCAACAAGGAAGATTGATAGGTGGTGATGGTTTGATGTCTCTGAGGAGCTGGGGTTTTGAAGAAGGAGGGAGGAGAAATGGTTTGAAAGTTGCAAGGAGAGCCTTTAGGATATACACTCCCACTCCAGGCCCTGAATTGTGGGAGGTATGGAAGTAAAACAGACATGTCTAAGAAAGCCAGCCCGTCTCTGCTGGAATAGCAGGGCAATGAGAAGATGCAGGGAGTGTCTGAGACACTTGGACTTCTGATAGTGACCAAGGGGATTATGGATAACAGGTGGGGTGGGAATGTACCCAGAAATCTCGCAGAGGAAGAGTATCGTCCAGTAGAGTTCAAAGCACTAGACTGGGGCCAATGCAGCTCATTCATCCTCGAGCCACCAGGCAGAAAGTGGACAGGGACTTCCTCAGGGGATTTCTCTGTTAGGCAGCTTCCTGAGCTGGGGGCACCCAAGAGAGGAACCAGGATGTTCATTTCCCTCAGGCCAGTAAATGCCATGCCTGCATCTACCGTTGATAAACGTGCATCCAGAGGAAGTCTCTGGGTATATCATCTTTCCAGTGGTAGTGAGGGTACCACTGACTCTAAGTGAGACATGCTAGGAGGCATGAGTGCTCAACTCCCAGATAACTTCAGAGGTTTATAAATTATATGTATATGAACTCAGGATGTATTTTGTTGTAAAGTTGTGACACTGGAGGGTATCAGATTCTCAGGGGAGTCTGTGAAGACATTCTACACACACAGTGGATAAACCAGGATTCTAGAGAGGCTCCAGTGCTCACCATCCTTCGTTGTTTTCAGTTGCTAAGTTGTGTCTGACTCTTCACAACCCCATGAACTGCAGCACACTAGGCTTCCCTGTCCTTTACCATCTCCTGGAGTTTGCTCAAATTCATGTTCATTGAGTCTGTGATGTCTTTCAACCATCTCATCCTCTGTCATCCTTTTCTCTTCCAACTTTCAGTCTTTCTCAGCAACAGGGTCTTTTCCAATGGGTCAGGTCTTCGTATCAGGTGGCCAAAATATTGGAATTTCAGTATCATCCTTTCAATGAATATTCAGGGTTGATTTCCTCTAGGGCTGATGGGTTTGATCTCTTTGCTATCCAAAGGACTCTGAAGAGGCTTCTCCAGCACCACAGTTTAGAAGCATCAATTCTTTGGTGCTCAGCCATTTTTATGGTCCAACTCTCCCATCTGTACATGACTACTGGAAAAACCATAATTTTGACTAGATGGACCTTTGTCAGCCAAGTAATGTCTCTGCTTTATTATATGCTGTCTTAAGTTTGTCATAGCTTTTCTTCTAAGAAGCAAGCATCTTTTAATTTCATGGCTGCAGTCACCACCCCCAGTGATTTTGGAGCCCAAGAAAATGAAATCTGTCACTGTTTCCATTTTAGGAAACACTGTTTCCATTTTTCCACCATCCTTTAGACCATTTTATTGGAAAAGTACATTGTACTCGCTGCTGCTTCCCTGGGCTTCCACTAAAGCAGTCAAGTGCATGTTTGATTCTCTCTTGTGATCTTCTTATGTATGCATTGCAGTGACGAGCGTAAGATCTTTGAAGGCAGGGATGTGCCTGAAATCGTCACTGTCTTCACATTACATTGCCTGACAAGTTCTTGAAAGCGTGTCACTTCTGTTCCTCCCTTGCCTTTTCTGCGAGGGCAAGAAGGGCGTCGTGAAAAGACAGGGAGGAGAAACAAAAGGAAGGTGAGGACCCTTACTGGTCGCATTTTCCATCCTTGTCTGAAACATAGAGCTTTGTTTAAAGTGATCGATGGCAAGACGGTATGGACTATGTTTAGGCATATGAAGAAAAGGACCCAGGAGACAGATGTTGGCAAGGATCTTAAAATACAGCTCTCATCTGTGAACCAAGAGAGACTGTGCTATGACTATGGAGGTGAAAAGGTACTTGAAGATTTTTGTGTGAACACACAGAAGATGGAGCCTATAGGGAGTTGTTCATCCAGCTCTTTTTCTTTTTTTCTCAATTAGAGATGTGTTTTCTGAACTATCTTTGGCCTCAAATGCTTCACAGGGAACAAATACAATAAAATAATAGGCAGAGACCCTGCCCTGCCCCTAGGTTCCATTTGACAAAGTCTTCCTCTCTGAGGATGCGAACAGTGATAAACCAAGTACTAGTGAGGTCATGAAAGGCCCCTGAGGAAACAAGGGGTCCCAGACTGTGGCAGAAAAGCCAAACTTGAATTAAACATTTCAGTCATTGATTTTCACCCCTTCCGTGTCTTGGAGTGGAAAGCAGAGGCATTGACTTCTTGACAAAGCTTGTTTTCAGTTAAACTTTTTGGAGAGGGTGATTGTTTTTTGTTTATTTTTAAATAACTTGAAAATCACAGTTCTTAGAAATTCCAAAAAATACAGATTATGAGAAGGACAAGAGAAAACAGAAATAGTCTTAACTCCCAGGATTAACTCTTATTAACCATGTAAGTCAACTATACTTCAATAAAAATTAATTAATAAAAAACAATGTAACGTAGTCTTTTTTTACAAGGTCCCATTTTTTTTAAGTAGCTAAGTTACATTCTATAAACAGCCATGATAAAATAAATTTGAAATGTGTTCCTAGATTAAGCCACAAAATATAAGCTCTTAAGGCTCTATAATTAATTATGAAGATTATTTGATTCAGGGCTATTTCTTTTATTTCTGTTTGTTTATTTTTTTACTTGAGGTATAGTTGATTTGCAATGCTGTGTTAGTTTAGGTATACAGCAAAGTGATTCAATTATACATATATTTATATATTCTTTTTCAAATTCTTTTCTATTATGGGTTATTATACTGAAAATAGTTCCTCTTGGTATACAGGTCTTTATTATTTATCTATTTTATAATAGTAGTACGCTTCTGTTAATCCCAAATTCCCAATTTATCCCTCCTAGAGCTATTTCTTCCACAGAAGTATTTAACATGGAATTCTCTCTTTATAAAACATAAAGCCATCAATACCTAACAATTGATATAAAAGAAATAGTATCTTTAATTTTTAAATCCATTAGCATAAAAGTTTGTACTACCATAAAAGTTTCCACTTTTTTTTACAACCACATTTTAGAGGGGAACTTCCTTAAATAGGATAAAAGCAAAGAATTAACAGTAGCAATTTCTGTCACAGTCCTTTCTTTCAATCAGTATCTAAGCAAAGCCAAGAAAAACTGGGGCAAGGAGCTATTTTTATGTTTTATGTTCTTTATTTCTGGAATTTGCAGGAGAAATGATGTGGAGAGTTAGTTTCCTGACTGCTGTTCTTAACTCTAGTTTATTTGGAAAGTGTTATTTTAAGCTAACATTGGTTCTAGTTATTTTTTCCTTAAGGATTTACCAAACAATGTCAAATTCAATTTTCTATTGAGTTTGAATACAACGCCTGCTCTTTTCTTGTGATAATGAAAGTAGTTCACTCCTGAGAAGAGTTTTTCAAGAAAGTGCAGATGCATGCATCTCTTTCTTAAAGAAACCTATAATTCCAGGAGAATCATTTAGTTATCTGAAAGACTTAAAGTGCTCTCCCTCAAAAAATTCTCAAATCTTCTCTGACTTTTATTCTAACAAATATGCCATCTGTTTTGTGGGGTGGGGTAGAGAATGGCTTAAATCCTAATGCTTTGTTCTCACAGTCATTGAACAATTCACAATTCACAAAGTCCTCAGTGATCAAGTCTAGCGTATTATAGATGGTGGGATGGAACTGAAAACCGGGCTGTTCATTAGATCTCGATAGATGGTATACAGTACTCTGCAGGGGACAGCACAATCCCATGACATCACAGACTGCACGTGGGCACGGAGACACCCCGGCCAAGCACAGCCACTTCGTGCCTGGTCACGGGCTCCACTGATGATAACTGCACGTGGGTCTTCTGGCCCTGCCTGCTGACATCTACTGTTAATAGGCTGGGATCTCCCTGGCAAATCCTAAGGGACCACAAGTAGAAAAGTTCAGCGGGAGAAAGGATAGGTTTCTGAGACGGTGTTTATTTGAGAATCCGTTTTCATTCTGAGATTTACTCTTGTAATCTTCGTATTCTTGGAGGGTTGTTGAATGTTCCGGATCTCCTCTTCTCCCAGGTCAAGCAGGGGCCCATGCAGGGAATGGAATGAAGGATGGAGCCTGTCTTATTCTGCCTGGGCTGCCCAGCCTGGGGACTGTGGACCAAAGGTCTCAGTCACACACAGCATCTTCAAAACAGAAAACTCCCTCCCACAAAAGTAGTCTCGGTGTATGTTAATCAGGCAACAGAGTTAATGACGAAACGAAGATTGTGTGGCCAGAAATCCTGGAGACTGTAAATAATCTCAGAATCTAGAGATATGTTGGGCAAGGATCATCAAGGAAATTTTTACACAGAAGTTTATACTGAAATCAATAGATTTTTAATTAGGTGACATTTGAATCTTGGATTATTACTGTCCATGCTATAATAGTTATGGAGAACTTGTATAGACTAAAGGAACTTAAAGATTTAAGATTATCTTTATTTTTTCTTTCCTTTATTCATATTCTTTTTTTTCTCTCTCTCTCTCTTCATCCCTTTGTCCGTCTTTTCCTTCCTCCCTCTACCAAGAGAATCCAGTTTGATTTACTTAAGCCAGATAGAAGCCTCATTCAGCTGCACTCTGTGCGTGTAGACCTACGTCCAGACGGTATCTGCTGTGCCTGGGTCTTAGAAACGTTGGTCTTAGAAACGTTAGTGGAATACAAAAATAAATGGTTCAGACACTTTTATTTTCTCCTTGCTGATCACCCACACTCTCTTCTTTTGGAAAGAGAAGGAAGGAGGGACAGATAAATGTTGAAAGCTTTCAAGGGGCAGTCCAAAGGTGCTAAGCTCATTTCATAGGAACATCACAGGAAGAAGGGTTTCTCTCCTATGATCTCAGGGCCTTCATTGTATCAATTAATGTCTGGCACCATAGTTTTCTGGGATCTACTTACCCAGCTGTTCATCAGCTTGAACTTTTAAGTCATGCAGTTACTGTGAAATGAGACTGTCTGCATTTTTTAGATGTGGACACTTCTGCCAGTTCACAGGCATCTGTGTTTGTGTAGGGGCACGAGTGAAGTCCAAGGCAAGGGCTTGATTATCAGAGCCTGGAGGAATTTGTACTCCTCTGTTTTTTGATTTGCCGCTCACTTTAATTCATAATTCAAATGGGCAGGAGAAATAGGCTACCACTGAGCACCTGTCTTTTAAAGTGGGATTATTTTTCTTTCATTTTAAATGCATTTCTGGGTGTTTGCAGTGCACTCGCAGCTCAGCTTTTTGTTTTATAATCCTTGTTAGAAAGCAATTTTTAAAGTAACAAGGATGCACCTTTTCATTCGGATGCTTGCTAAGCTGTTCAGTGGATCCCTGCAGGCCTGAGCAGCTGTCGCCTGTCCATCTCTGACTGCCCTCACCACCCTCTGTGACTCACCTTGATCTTTCAGGAGCCTGAATTGTAGGTCGCTGCCTCCTTTCTGAAGCTCTGCCTTTGCACCTCACTCCAAGGCAATAAGATTCAAAATAAAAATTAACATCATGACACTGTGTGTAGTTTTACGTATTTTAGTAAGAGAACCTGCACCAGATGAGTGGTCTTTTATTTCCTCTCTTCAAACAGGGAACTTCCCAAATGCTCCTGCCCTTGGATGGAGCAATCTCTGTTAGCACTGAAGTGAATAATTCTATATTTGGCAGTTATATGTAAGAGCGAGTCTCATAAATGCAGCAGATGTACATTCTGGGTGACTGCCATTAGCGTGCATCTGGGGAGTTACTTACTGGTTGTTGGCAGATTTGGGGGTGGGGGATGGTGAAGGAACGGGAACAGAGGAGTTCCCCCCTCATTGTTTTATCTTCTGAGCAACTGTCCCCAAAGAAAAACCTTCTGAGTCTGAATCCCTAACTGAATCTCCTTCTACTGAAATGTCTGTGGTCCTATTAACTGTGGGAAGCTTTTGGATTGGAGGTTTTCCACTGAATTAAGAGAAGTAAGCCTGGCCTCTCTCTCACTGTTTACATTTTAATTGCTTCAAAAAGCAAAGCCTTTGAGGAGGTAAGTTGCTGCCCTGAGTGGCATCGTTTGCTTTTTTGAAAGTCGACTTATGGAACTGTCTGTGTGAAACCAATAAAACAGCTCGTCATTGGAGCTAAGTTATTCTCTGTGGAACACAGCTGAGTCAGTGTCCCGGGGAGCATGGAAGGGCACAGGGGACTTAAAAGTGGGACAGCAGCACCAGCATCTGTATTTTCTCCCAACTGGTGAGTGAAGGGCTGATGGAACCATCAAGATCCCAAGGAACCCAGTTCAGTTTTTCAAGCACATACATCCAGGGAGCTCTTCGTGATCACTGACCTACCATTCTCACTGTAATGTTTCTCCTTTTCCTGTTGCTCCAACTTTCTCTCTTTGATCTCCATAACAGTTCCATTTGTAGCTTTCCACAGCTGCTTTTCCTTTAGAGATTTGAGCTGGGGTTTAAGAGACTCTCTGGATTAGAGTCCTAAAGTCTCTTTCCTGCAGAAGCAGGACTGAGAGGATTGCCTGAGCAACCAAAAGGGCCCCCTTTATCCACTGGGAAACAAATCCATAGTAGCTTCTACAAATTACTTAGTATCTTCCTGTCTCCCCTCATTTGTAACTTGCCAAGAGTTAGAGGATTACAATGTTGCTTTCTCCAGAGAAGGCGATAGCACCCCACTCCAGTACTCTTCCTGGAAAATTCCATGGATGGAGGAGCCTGGTGGGCTGCAGTCCATGGGGTTGCACAGAATCAGACACTACTGAAGCGACTTCACTTTCACTTTTCACTTTCATGCATTGGAGAAGGAAATGGCAACCCACTCCAGTGTTCTTGCCTGGAGAATCCTGGGGATGGGGGAGCCTGGTGGGCTGCCGTCTATGGGGTCGCACAGAGTTGGACACGACTGAAGTGACTTGGCAGCATGTTGCTTGCTCATGGTAGAGAGAGGATCTTTTCATCCTCTTAATTTTTTTTTTTTGCTTCTGTTCCCTTATGCTGCTCCCTCCCTTTTTTATGTCTCCTCCCTCATACCCATTCAGTCTCTTCTGAAAGCCAGAACCTTTAGCTACCATCTAAGCTCCATAATTAATTAGCCTACACTTAATGGATGTTTACTGTGTACTTTACTATGCATATTATAGATATTTGTACACATTGTCTTATCTCCTTACTAGATTGTAAATTCCTTAAAGACAAGATGTTATTTGTCTTTGACACTCACTAGAATAGTGCTTTATACATAGTACATAGTGCATAGTCAATAAATGTGGCCAGCGCTATGGTTTTCAATTGATTTGAACAAAAATGTAAACGATAGATATATTAGTTATTAGGCTGTAGTCCCTGCACATTGCATGCTATTTCATTTGTTTCTAGAAAAATGCTTACTAACTGGTTAGAGTTCTGCTTCCACTCCCCCATTCTCCTGCTGTTTTCTTACCTTACCATGTGTTCCTCTAAGTCGCAGCTTACCTTTGGGAGATGTGACTTCCACAAAGCCAATGCTCATAACCTTTTTCTCTCTCTATGAATATTTGTATCAATTAGAAGGGAGAGCAGGGAGGGTGAGAATCTCTACTCTTACCCTCATTCTAGCTCCTGTTCCAGTGATTTCTACTCTTTTTATATTTTCTCCTGTTTTTCTTTGTATTTAGAAAAGAATAGGATTCATATGGGCTTTTAGCAGATAAGGTGAGTTATTTGTGAATCCAAGGAACCTGAGTCATTTTGAGGCCGTTTATATGTGAAGCACTGATTTATGTCTGAAGAAGGATTAAGATGTTCAAATATTTTGGAGGGTTTTTTGGTGTTTTAAAAATGGGGGTGGATTTTACATTCAGTGAAGATTTCATGGATTAATTTATTGAGGAGTTATCTTCCTTAGCCTCAAACAGTTATCCCCAGCTAATCTTTGTTTACTATTTTCATGAGAACTGAAAGACATTTCCTTCAGTTTTGAAATGCCTGCCAAAGCTATAACACATGAGGTCTTTGTACTTCTTTCTCCAGTAGCCTATGAAATCCAGCATTCAACTGTCTGCAGAGACATCTTACAGAAAAAGATCTTTTTCTGATTTCTCTGGTTGAATTCATGAGATCACAAGTTAAAAGGTTGAAGTTCAAGTAGCAAGTAAAAGGCCAAGTCCTAACACCAAACAATTTGCACCAAAAATCTTCTGCGTTTCTCTATTTAAAGCAACCCCACCAAGCTGTGTTGGTGTTTTCCTTTTTCTGTGTTTCTCTCATGAGCCTGTACTGTCGCCACTTCCTCAATTCCTGGAGCAAGGCGTCCTCAGAAACCAGTGCGTGCCTGGGAGACCGAAACAGCAGTTCAGTTCAGTTCAGTTCAGTCACTCAGTCGTGTCCGACTCTCTGCGACCCCATGAATCGCAGCACGCCAGGCCTCCCTGTCCATCACCAACTCCCGGAGTTCACTCAGACTCATGTCCATCGAGTCGGTGATGCCATCCAGCCATCTCATTCTCTGTCGTCCCCTTCTCCTCCTGCCCCCAATCCCTCCCAGCATCAGAGTCTTTTCCAATGAGTCAACTCTTCGCATGAGGTGGCCAAAGTACTGGAGTTTCAGCTTCAGCATCATTCCTTCCAAAGAACGCCCAGGCCTGATCTCCTTCAGAATGGACAGTAGAGGGCTGTAAATGCGTGTGGGAGATGTGCACGTTGCATCATCGTTCCTCCTGTCTTTAGATGTTGTAGTCTAGGCTCTCTTAGAAGGTAATGCGTATGTCCTTCTTCACTCACCATACAATTATTGAGAACCGTCACGTGCATGCTTTGCCGTACCAGGCGTTGTGCGACTGTAGTTTTATGAAACAGCTGTAAACTGATTTCTTGCATGGCTTATGAAATCACATTTTCTTTTAGAGGAACCCCTTCTATAAAATAGAAGAATAGTGTCTCATCAATGACAAAACTACTATTGCTGCTGCTGCTGCTGCTACTATGACCACCTACCAAGTCTAGGCTTTTGATTCTGTCATATATCTTTGAATTTTTAGCCCTCTGAAATGGGTTTTTATCTCTGTTTAACAGCTGTGAATCCTGAGGCTCACAGAGGTCTAATTAGTTGTTCTGGGTCCCATGCTTAATGTGTCAGAGCTGAAGTTCAAACATAAGCCAGCTCCAGCCCTAGGCCTGTGTCTTCAGTCACTGCTGCTGCTGCTAAGTCGCCCCAGTCGTGTCCGACTCTGCGACCCCATAGACGGCAGCCCACCAGGCTTCCCCATCCCTGGGATTCTCCAGGCAAGAACACTGGAGTGGGTTGCCATTTCCTTCTCCAACGCATGATAGTGAAAAGTGAAAGTGAAGTCGCTCAGTCGTGTCCGACTCTTTGAGACCCCATGGACTGCAGCCCACCAGGCTCCTCTGTCCATGGGATTTGCCAGGCAAGAGTACTGGAGTGGGGTGCCATCGCCTTCTCCGGTCCTCAGTCACTACCTCCTACTTTTTCTGGAGGTTGTCTAATACCAGATATCCTGAAACAGCCATGAAGTTTCATCTAGCTCTAGGGGTTTCTTTCACACAACAGGTAAGACAGGTGCATGAATAATTAAAACCCAAGGACCCAGGTTTCTCTACCACTTGGACTCAGAATGGGTTAGCTAGGGTGACAGAGACTTAACGCTCAACAAGAGTTTGCTTGGGAAATAGCAGCAAGCAAGATGCAGGAGTTCCCTTTTGCCCTTCAAAGAATTTATCTTGCTCTGTCACTAATGAGGCTAGAAAGAATATGTAGGAAGGAAAGCCATTTCCTGGCTGACACCTCCAGAGCAAGGGCAGCAAGCAGAGCAGAATACGGTGGTGGTGAGGGAACAGAGCTTACAAGTTCAAGATCACACTTGAAATCACAGAGCCTTTTCCACTTAAGCTGTGTTTCACAATGGCCACACAATATTAAGTATTTCAGGTGGTGATTCTCCAAGCTTGTTTCCCAGGCCAGCAAAATCAACATCAGCTGGGAACTGGATGAAAATACAAAATCTCAGGCTCTACCCAACATCCACTGAATCAGAAATTCAAGGGTTGAGTCCCAGCAGTCTGTGTTTTTACAAGGACATTCTGGTACACTGTGAATGTGACAGCCACTGGTATAGGGAATACCTTTCTTCTCATTGCAAATAGGTCTAGGGAAGCAAGCAAAAGCGACTGGTCTATAATATCAACCCACCTATCATGAACCTAACTTTATTCATTTATTCATTCACCATTTTTGTCGAGAACTTCAACAGATTATCAGTATTTTTGAATTGAAGTATAGCCGATTTACAATGTTGTGCCAGTCTTTGCTGTACAGCAAAGTGACTCAGTTATACACATATATATTTTTTTTAATTTAATTTTATTTTTAAACTTTACATAATTGTATTAGTTTTGCCAAATATCAAAATGAATCCGCCACAGGTATACATGTGTTCCCCATCCTGAACCCTCCCCCCTCCTCCCTCCCCATACCATCCCTCCGGGTCATCCCACTGCACTAGCCCCAAGCATCCAGTATCGTGCATCGAACCTGGACTGGCAACTCGTTTCTTACATGATATTTTACATGTTTAAATGTCATTCTCCCAAATCTTCCCACCCTCTCCCTCTCCCACAGAGTCCATAAGACTGTTCTATACATCAGTGTCTCTTTTGCTGTCTCGTACACCGGGTTCTTGTTACCATCTTTCTAAATTCCATATATATGCGTTAGTATACTGTATTGATGTTTTTCCTTCTGACTTACTTCACTCTGTATAATAGGCTCCAGTTTCATCCACCTCATTAGAACTGATTCAAATGTATTCTTTTTAATGACTGAGTAATACTCCATTGTGTATATGTACCACAGCTTTCTTATCCATTCATCTGCTGATGGACATCTAGGTTGCTTCCATGTCCTGGCTATTATAAACAGTGCTGCAATGAACATTGGGGGACACGTGTCTCTTTCCCTTCTGGTTTCCTCAGTGTGTATGCCTAGCAGTGGGATTGCTGGATCATAAGGCAGTTCTATTTCCAGTTTTTTAAGGAATCTCCACACTGTTCTCCATAGTGGCTGTACTAGTTTGCATTCCCACCAACAGTGTAAGAGGGTTCCCTTTTCTCCACACCCTCTCCAGCATTTATTATTTGTAGACTTTTGGGTTGCAGCCATTCTGACTGGTGTGAAATGGTACCTCATAGTGGTTTTGATTTGCATTTCTCTGATAATGAGTGATGTTGAGCATCTTTTCATGTGTTTGTTAGCCATCTGTATGTCTTCTTTGGAGAAATGTCTATTTAGTTCATCTGTATGTCTTCTTTGGAGAAATGTCTATTTAGTTCTTTGGCCCATTTTTTGATTGGGTCATTTATTTTTCTGGAGTTGAGCTGTAGGAGTTGCTTGTATATTTTTGAGATTAGTTGTTTGTCAGTTGCTTCATTTGCTATTATTTTCTCCCAGACCTTCCCCCTACCATATATACATTTTTTAAACCTTCTTTTCCATCGTAGTTTGTCACAGGTTATTGAGCAGAGTTCCCTGTGCTATACAGTACAGCCTTGCTGTTGATCCATTCTGTATATAATGGTTTGCATCTGCTAACCCCAAACTCCCACTCCACCCTCTTCCCCACCCTCCTCCCCCTTGGCAACCATATGTCTCTTCTCTGCGCCTGTGAGTCTTTCTGTTTTGTAGATAGGTTTGTTTGTGCCATATTTTAGATTCCACGTGTAAGTGATATCATATGATAGTTGTCTTTCTCTTTCCGACTGACTTCACTTCATACGATAATGTCTAGTTGCATCCATGTTGTGGCAAATGGCGTTATTTTGTTCTTTTTTATGGATGAGCAGTATTCAGTCATTTATAGGTACCGTATCTTCTTTATCCATTCATCTGTCAATGGACATTTAGGTTGTTCCCATGTTTTGGCTATTGTGAACAGTGTTGCTATGAACATGGGGGAGCATGTTTTTTGAATTTTGAATTAATTTTGTCCCGGTATATTCCCAGGAGTGAGCTTGCTGGATCATATGGTAATTCTATTTTTAGCTTTCTGAGGATTCTCCATACTATTTTCCATAGCGGTTGCACCAACTTACATTCCCACCAGCGATGTAGGAGAGTTTGCTTTTCTCCTCGTTCTCTAGCATTTGTTACGTGTAGACTTTTTAATGATGACCATTCTAGTATGACCAATATGAGGTGGTTCCTCATTGTAGTTTTGATTTGCATTTCTCTAGTAATTAGTGATGTTGAGCATCTATCTTTTCATGTGCCTACTGGCCATCTGTATGTCTTCTTTGGAGAAATGTCTATTAAGTCGGCAGATATCAGTTTATTTCATCCTTATAATAATCCTGTGGGATGTTCTTTATTCCCATTGTACAGTTGAGGAAACAGGTTTAGAGGTGACTTGTCCTACAGCACACAGCCATCTTCGATTTGCACCAAGTGTTGGGACAAGTGCTCTGAGAGTTAGGCAAGACACTGCATCCCAAGGACCTCATCATCAAGCAGGGAAATAGATACACAACAAAAATAAAAAAGCCCTACAATCTCTGTATGCTTTCATGATACTCTCAGCATCCAAGAGAGTTAACCAAGTAAAGGTTTCTTTTAAAATATGCATATAGAGAATTCCGTGACAATCCAGTGGTTAGGACTCTGTGCTTTGACTGCTGAGGTTGAGGGTTCAATCACTGGTGAGGTAACGAAGATGCTGCAAGCCATGTGGTGTGGCCCCCCCCAAAAAAAGGAGAAAGAAAGAAATGTCTGTATACCCTCCTCTCAAAAAGAGGCATGATAAAGAGATTAAACATGCAATCTTTTTGTCTATAGTTCATAATCATGGAACGATGTGTGAGTAGTGTTTTTAAATCCTGATGTTTTAAACACCTGTGAGTGTGCACAGTCAGTCATTCAGTAAACACTATGGGTTTACTGCATTAGGTACTGGGTAGAAACTTTGGGAAAAAAACAATAATATTTGGTCTCAAGTCACTTAAAAGACTCTTTGTATGAATCATTAGAAAACAATAAAAGAGAGAATATCAAGACCTAAGTGATATGATGCAATAGTGGTTGAATAAAGGGTGAGATCAGTGATGGTCATTCAACTCAGCAGTGTTTTTCACTGGTGAATAAGTCTATATAATCAGTACATTGAAGTTTGTTGCTCTGGGCCTGGGGCAAAGAGGCATGAGGCAAAGCTTATATTGGGTGGGTGTGTGGAGGGGGCAGTGTGCAGGAGAAAGGGAGAGAGAATGTGCGTTTATTTGTATGTACAAATCCGCATATGTATAATTCCAGTTTGGAGTCACGCACATGTATAATCTCAACAACAGTTACTAATTGTGCATTGAATAGACCTATGCAGATATACTTTCTTCAACGTACAATCATATCTCTTCTTCAACACTGGATGTTTATTATCAGTTCTTGAATCTCTACCAACTTAATAGGCAAAATACTATTTTAGTTTGTCTAATTTTAAAGATTTATACATTTGAGTATTTTTGCATATTTTATCTTTAACAGCTTGTGCCTATTATCTTTCATTAGATCGTTTCCTTATTTGTAAGAATTCTTTATTCTTGCAAAAGAATTATTTTTTCTTTATATGGACGAGAGCCCTTTGTTTTATAAGTTGCATATATTTCTTCCTGTTTGTACTTTTTTTAGCCATAATTGTTTGGTGTGTGCCATAAAGAAGAGTTGCACTTTTATGTACACTAATGTATAAATTTTATTCTCTGACTTTTGAGCTTTGTTTCCTACTCGGAATTCCTTGCTGCAAAACCATTAAAATACCCATGTTTTCAACTCGTTGTTTTATGGTTTTTATTTTCTATACATTTTCTACAGAAATCTAAATTTTATGTAAGGAGTGAGGAAGAGCCCTAACTTCATTCTTTTTCTTCTGATGGCCAGCCAAGTACTCTAGATCCAATCATTACACATAACCTACTGACTTCAAATGCAACCTACTATTGTGTATTAAACTCCAAATTTTATTTGTGTGATTTAACTGTTTTTAAACCAGTTTTCAGACTTCCTGGCATCTTCTCCAGTTTAGTCTATACTCCTAGTTATAAAAGTATTCATATAACTCCTAGTTATATGAATTACTAGTAATAAAGGACCACACTTGCTTCCTGTGGATACTGCCTCCTGTACACTTTACAGAAAAGTGGAGAGATATAAAGATTAGTAAAGAGTACTTGCATCAAGGATATAAGATAATAATAATAAGGTTTGTGATTTTTAATGATGTATTCTCCAAGAATGTGAGACCTATAAAGTTACGGAGCAGTAACCAGAGAAGAATAGATTCTCAAGAAATTGAATGAATGAATCGGTAATTTGGTATTGTCATATTATCTTCTTTTCACTTTTCAAAAGATTACCATAGTTCATCTAGATACAGAAGCAATAGATCTAAATGGATATGGTTCAGCAGTTCTGAATTTGGTGCAATGTGTCAAAAGCCATGAAATTTTTCAGTCTTTAACCCAGTAAAACTCACTTCTAAGAATCTCTTCAAAGGAAAAAAAAATCAAAAAGGAAGCGGAACATTATATGTATAAAAGTCTCATTATAACACTGTTTATATTAGGAAAATCTTGATAGCAAGGAACCAAAATAGAAAATAAGATAAATTGTTGAAAATAATAATTAAAAGCATAAATCGGGATATAGTATACCAAATCAACAATTCAAAGAAATAGAGGAAAACAATAGAATGAGAAAGCCTAGAGATCTCTTCAAGAAAATTAGAGATACCAAGGGAAGATTTCATGAAAACATTCTCACAATAAAGGACAGAAATGGTATGGACATAACAGAAGCAGAAGATATTAAGAAGAGGTGGCAACAATACACAGAAGAACTGTACAAAAAAGACCTTAATGACCCAGATAATCATGATGGTGTCACCACTTACCTAGAGCCAGACATCCTGGAGTGCCAAGTCAAGTGGCCTTAGGAAGCATCAAAATGAACAAAGATGTGGTGGTGATGGAATTCCAGCAGAGCTATTATAAATCCTAAAAGATGATGCTGTTAAAGTGTTGCACTCAATATGCCAGCAAATTTGGAAAAGTCAACAGTGGCCACAGGACTGGAAAAGATCAGTTTTCATTCCAATCCCAAAGGGGAGCAATGCCAAAGAATGTTCAAACTATCGAACAATTGCACTCATTTCACACACTAGCAAAGTAATGCACAAAATTCTCCAAGTTAGCCTTCAACAGTATATGAACCGAGAATTCTCAGGTGTTCAAGCTGGATTTAGAAAAGGCAGAGGAACCAGAGATCAAATTGCCAACATCTGTTGATTCATCAAAAAAGCAAGAGAATTCCAGAAAAACATCCACTTCTGCTTTATTGACGTTGCTAAAACCTTTGACTGTGAGGATCACAACAAACTGTGGATAATTCTTAAAGACATAGGAATGCCAGACCACCTTACTTGTTTCCTGAAAAACCTGTATGCAGGTCAAGAAAAAACAGTTAGAACCAGACATGAAATGACAGACTGGTTTCAAATTGGGAAAGGAGTACGTCAAGGCTGTATATTGTCACCCTGCTTATTTAACTTGTATACTAAGTACATCATGCAAAATGCCAGGCTGGATGAAGACAAGCTAAAATCAAGATTGCTGGGAGAATAGGCATATGACACCACCTTTGTGGCAGAAAGTGAATAGGAACTAAAAAGCCTCTTGATGAAGGTGAAAGAGGAGAGTAAAAGAGCTGGCTTAAAACTCAACATTCAAAAAACAAAGATCATTGCATCCGGTCCCATCACTTCATGGCAAATCGACAGGGAAACAATGGAAACAATGACAGCCTTTATTTTCTTGGGCTCCAAAATCACTGCAGATGGTGACTGAAGCCATGAAAATAAAAGATGCTTGCTCCTAGGAAGAAAAGCTATGACCAAACTAGAGAGCATATTAAAAAGCAGAGACACTACTTTGCTGACAAACCATTCTGACAAAACCATTGTCAAAGCTACGGTTTTTTCCGTAGTCATATATGGATGTGAGAGTCAGACTATAAGAAATCTGAGCGCTGAGCAATTGACGCTTTGGAACTGTGGTATTGGAAAAGACTGCTGAGAGTCCCTTGAACTGCAAGGAGATCCAACCAGTCCATCCTAAAGGAAATCAGTCCTGAATATTCACTGGAAGGACTGATGCTGAAGCTGAAACTCCAATACTTTGGCCACCTCATGCGAAGAACTGACTCATTGGAAAAGACCCTGATGCTGGGAAAGATTGAAGACAGGAGGAGAAGGGAACAACAGAAGATGAGATGGTTGGATGGCATCACTGACTCAATGGACATGAGTTTGAGCAAGCTCTGGGAGTTGGTGATAGACAGGGAAGCCTGGCGTGCTGCATTCCATGGGTCACAAAGAGTCAGACATGACTGAGCGACTGAATTTACTAACTGACTAACCAGAGAAGCCCCTAGTAAAATATTAAACTTGGTCAAATATTGTAGCTATATATTTGTGATCTAAAACTTGAGAAATGTTCTGTGACAACCCAGAAGGGTGGGATGGGGTGGAAGTTTGGAGGGAGGCTCAAGAGGGAGGAGACATATGTATGTGGCTGACCCATGTTGATATAGGGCAGAAATCAACTAACTCAATATTGTAATTATCCTTCAAGTGAAAATGAATTAAGGGAAAAAACTGAAGAGAGATTTTAAGTTCTGTATTTTGTACCAACAGCAAATGTAAAAGATATAAACTATTCTGGGGATTGGGTGGGTTAATGACGTTTTTAAGAGGAGCACTCCTTGTAACGTACTGTATCCTCGTGAGTACCATGGGGATGCAGACCACTGTGATCTGTCTCCTGTGTGTCTTTGTAGTACTCGTCAGACTGTACCTGTTGAGCTGTTATCTCTGTTCCTCACATCTTTCATCAAATCTGGATTCTCACAGAGCATCTTTGGCAGCAGAACAAGCTGGCTCAATAGCTATATTTCAGTTTTATTCTTCCGTTTTCTGCTCCCACCAGAGAACCTTTCTGGGTGACGTTTGTCTTGGCTTCCAAGGGAATAATGAAGCTGTGGACGTGATCTCAGACACCTGAAATCAGTTCACAGATTGCTGTCAATGCTCTCTGTGCATTTGTACAAATAGGCACCTGTTGGATTTGGGGTGTAGACAGCAGATAATTTAAGTGGAAAATGCAGTGAAGGACAGGCAGTGTCTGCTCTCATGGCGTTGGTTTATACGTAAGTGGTTATTAGGCTGTGCCTCTACTTCTGCCCGTTCACATGTTTAACCAGGAGCAATCACTCCCAACATACGGGCTCAGGTCCACGGATTATCAGGACAGCGTTTGCCCTAGAACAGTGATTATCAGTGTGGTCCTCAAACAGCAGCAGCAGCATCACCTGGGGGACTTGTTAGAAATGCAGATTCTCAGGCTGCTCATCAGACACACTGAGGCAGGAGCTCTGGGATGGGCTCAGCAGGGTGTTTCAACAAGCCCTCCAGCTGATCATGATGGGACACTCAAGTTAACAGCTGTGACTGTTAAAAGAGCAGAAACTTAATCCCCAAGTACATTCTTACCATCATCTTCTTTTTCACTTACGTCTGTATAATTCATAAAATCTCACAACTTCGGAGGAAGGTACCCCCTAGATCTGCTTCCACTTTGAATCCTCAAGGGAACCGTTTTTCATCATTTCTATTTTTAGATGTATTAGTAATGCTTCCCCTGCTCTAAAATATATTCTTCTTATGTAGCATCCATAAAAAGTATTTATTGCTATCTTCTTTGAGAAATAAAGATTTAGGTTACTTATATGTCCTTCCCTTTTCCTTGCTTCCTCTGAATTTTTTTATCAGTTCAGTTCAGTTGCTCAGTCATGTCTGACTCTTTGTGACCCTATGGACTGCAGCATGCCAGGCCTCCCTGTCCATCACCAACTCCTGGAGCTTGCTCAAACTCATGTCCGTCGAGCTGATGATGCCATCCAACCATCTCATCCTCTGTCGTCCCCTTCTTCTCCTGCCTTCAGTCTTTTCCAGCATCAGGGTCTTTACAAACGAGTCAGTTCTTCACGTCTAGTGGCCAAAGTATTGGAGCTTCAGCTTTAGCATTAGAGCCTACAATGAAAAGTCGAGACTGATTTCCTTTAGGATTGACTGGTTTGATCTTGCAGTCCAAGGGACTCTCAAGAGTCTTCTCCAACACCACAGTTCAAAAGCATCAATTCTTCAATTTTTTATCATGTACATTTAAAAAAAGTTTTGGTTCTTCCAGAGATGATCTTGATTATTTTCAGTGATGTACTTCATTTCTTGTCTTCACCGTTGTACTTAGTCCTGTGTAAAGTGAAGAAATTGGCGTTCACTGCCCCGCCTCCTCCTTTCTTCTTCCCTCGTTCAGACTATTTTAGTCTGTCAATGTTCTTATTTTACTGTGATAAATTATTTGATAATTAATTTATACATTGCTGCTGAAAATTGGAAATAGTGTCTGCAGTAGAATGATTATGTCAGTATTACTGGCTGCAGAATGAATGCCTTTGACTTCATGCCTCCTCCCCAGGTGTCTGCCCCCTGTGCTAACATGCTGCCTGGGTTTGGTGCCTAGCCTTCCATCCATGGCAATGTGTCCCAAAGAGTTTTCTGTAGTTCTGTAGGTATGAAGCAAAAACATGGCAAAGCAAGTCTGGGAAACACTGGAGTAAACTTAAACCCATTACTATAAGTCTTTTCAGAACCTTTCATTTCTTTTTTTGTTTTGTAAAAGGACTTTGGTTTTATTTTTTTTAACTTTTTTATTTTATATTGACATATAGTTGATTAAAAATGTTGTGATAGTTTCAGTTACACAGCAAAACAACTCATCCATAGATATACATGTATCCACTCAACCCAAACTCCCCTCCCCTCCAGGCTGCCCCATAACATTGAGCACAGTTCCGTGTGCTGTATAGTATGTCCTTGTTGGTTATCTATTTAAAATATAGAAGTGTGTATAGAACACCCTAACTATTCTTCCCCCCCGACCCAGTAACCATAAGTTTGTTCTCTCAGTCTGTAAATCTTTTTCTGTTTCATTTGTACCATTTCTTTTTAGATTCTGCATATAGGAGATATCATACTCTGTTTCTCTTTCTCTGTCTGACTTACTCAGTATAATAGTCTTGGTACCATCCATGTTGCTGCAAATGGCATTATTTCATTCTTTTTAATGACTGAGTAATATTCCATTGTATAAATGTACCCCATCTTCCTTATCAATTCCTCTGTTGATGGACATTTAAGTTGCCTCCATCTCTTGGCTATTGTGAATAATTCTGCAATAAACATTGAGGTGCATGTTTCTCTCCAGACATATACCCAGGAAAGGGATTGCAGGCTAGAGCCTTTCATTTCTAAAGAAAATTATGATTGTTTAAAAGACAGATTCAGTTCAGTCACTCAGTTGTGTCCAACTCTTTGCGACCCTATGAACTGCAGCACACCAGGCCTCCCTGTCCAACAACAACTTCTGGAGCTTACCCAAACTCTTGTCCATCGAGTCGGTAATGCCATCCAACCATCTCATCCTCTGCTGTCCCCTTCTCCTCCTGCCTTCAATCTTTCCCAACATTAGGGTCTTTTCAAATGAGTCAGCTCTTCGCATCAGGTGGCCAATATATTAGAGTTTATTGGTATGTAGCATTTCTCAAGGGGGACCCCTGTCTGATGGGCATCTCTAGGAATTAGTCTGATGTGCAACTCAGTGTGGAAAGTAATGCGCTCTGATATTTGCCAGTCCTCTGATCAGAAGGCCTCTTTTCTGCCTAAATTCTGCATCCTGCCTTTTATATCAGTGCTCAGACTTAGTGAACTATTATTCGCTGAGTTCCTAGCTCTAACTTCTTGGGCCCAAGAAAGCACTTCTCCCCTCAGCTACCATAATAACGTCTAAGAGCCACATGTGTATGATCTATGATGTAGTCAAGTACTGCCAGCACCGTCTGGCATTTGTCCAAATGCTTTTCCACTGATTTTCTTGTACCAGATCACATGACTATGATTTGCATGCTTCCTAAATGCTTCCCAGTGGTGCTAGTGATAAATAACCCACCTGCCAACATAGGGGACATGAGACACAGGTTTGATCCCTGGGTTGGGAATATCCCCTGTAGGCGGGCATGGCAACCCACTCCAGTATTCTTGGCCTGGAAAATTCCATGGACAGAGGAGCCTTGTAGGCTACAGTCCATGGGGTTGCAAAGAGTCGGACATGACTGAGCACACATCCATGTAATGATCTAAATTCTTGGATCCTCTTGTTTTCTTTCAACTTCTCCTAGAGAGAGTGACCTTAACCAACTTCTCTGAAGATAATTTCTTTCTGAAAAGCAGAGCCATTTAGTAATTGATGACTCATTTAATAATGAGAAAACCCCTGAAGTACATTTTCAGTTCTTAAGATTTCAGTATCTGAATTCTTATCTACTTAAATAAAGAGTTCCTTTATTTTGGAAAACTCTGTTTTGGAATATGACCAAGTAGGAGAACATTTCATTTCAGTCTGATTCATGCTTTACTCATGCTTTATTCAAGAATAAATTAGACTATTCTTGAGGACACAGGCCTTGTCATATTGCCTCATATTACAGGATCTAGGCAAGCACAATAAGTGGACACAGAGTAGATTTTAATAAAAATATTTATTAGTCAGTTTTGCCTGAATGAAAGCTACCTTCCTTTGCTCCTACAGATTTAGGGGTTTTGTTTGTGTGCACCCCTTCCTCATGAACATATGATTTGTCAGAAGGAAACAGGTTTATATTTATCTTTCTGGAAAGTATCCCCAACTGAGCCTCCCTTGAGACACTTGGTTTTGTCAACCTGACCACTGTATCCCAGAATCTGACATTTTCAAAAGAAACCCAGGCCTCACTTGGATTAACCCAATCATGGGATACTTAAGACCAATCTAGATATTTTTAACCTAAAATTAGCACTTCCTGTTTCCTTTGACTAAATCGAGTATTTTGCATAACCATTCATTTAAAAGCCAGTCAGTGCCTCCTCTGTTTAAAGCGCCATATTCCATGCACAGAGCAAAACGCAAAGATGACCAAGACATTATCCTAACCCTCAAATGCCCACTCTTTAATCGGGAACATTGGACATACAACTAAGTACATAAAATGCAAACCAGAGGCATGTATGCAGTCATACCGCAAGCAGTGTTTTTGGAGATGGGGAGTCCTCTGAAGACACAAAATAATCATGCATAGGTTATTTTCATGGAATCTCTGATGTTATCCAATCTTATCAACTAATGATGCACCCTAACTAGTAGATGCTGGGAGAAATATAAAGAAACATAAAACCTGGTTTGTGCCCTTGAAACACTTGTTCAGGAGACAAGCTGTGAGTGTAAAAATGTAGGCAGTGACAGAAGAGGTAACCAATGTGAAACAGGAGACATATGAGCTGTCATAAAGCAGATCATGATTTATCACAGATACATAGATTTGCATTTCAAAAACCCTGGTTCCTGGATTCCATTGGTCTTTTATACTTTCTCAAGAAATCAGGATGTCCCAGGTGCTTAATAATAAAAGTGGTAACTGTGCAGAACTGAGCAGCCCGTGTCAAGGTTGGAGAAAAGGAAAGGTCAGAGCTCTTAGGAGCAGAGTTACTGACTAAGGAGGTAGTTAGGTTTTGAGGGGTTTTGAGCAGAAGCAGGAAAGACTAAGAGGCAGACAGAATAGACTAACGATTTAGAGTTTTTGTTCTAAATATTTTTAGGTTTGAGTCCCAGGTCTACTACTTTGCTCGTTTTAAAATGTATAGCGTCACTGTGAGGATAAATAATATGGTACAAGAAGTGCACAAAATAGGGTTTTCAGAGACTAACTGCTGTCAGTGCTGGCTGTTTAGTGCTGCTTCCATTTTTTGTTATTCTTCAGTCTCCTTCCCGATCTGTAAAAAAGATAATAACGTCATTCAGAGTGAAGTAAGTCAGAAAGAGAAAAACAACCATCCTGTATTAATGAATATATATGTAGAAAAATAGTACAGATGGACCTATTGGCAAAGCAGGAATAGACACACAGACATAGAGAACAAACGTATGGACACAAGGAGGGTGGGCGTGGAATGCACTGGGAGCTTGGGATTGATATCTGTACACTATTGTGTATAAAATAGACAACTGATGAGAACCCACCGCATATAGCACAGGGAACTCTACGTAAAGCTCTGTGATGACCTGACTGAGAAGGAAATCAAACAAAGAGGGGATATATATGTACATACAGCTGATTCATTTTATTGTTTAGCAGAAAATAATGCAAGATTATAAAGCAACAGTACTCCAATAAAAATTTTTTTTAAATATAACTCCACATAGACTTTTTTGGTAAGAATTAGAAGAGCTAAGCATGTAGGATGCTTTGTCAGGGCTGCAGCTTACTGTCGTCTGATGTATGCTTTGCACATCTTCAGAGGAAATCAGTCTCCTCATTGTCATCATCGATACGTGTGGTGATGAGTACATTTTCTTTTGGGAGGAGCAGATCTTTACAATATTTGCATGAAGTAATCATATTTGTTAGCACTGAGTTCACAGTCAACTCTAGTACTGATGCTGCTACTACTGTGACCACCTCTAGAACCCTAGTGTTTCCCTTCTGCTTCTGTTCATGTTCCTTGCTTCCAAAAGCCTCAGCTCTGCCCTAGAAGGACAAAGTTGTCTGGACAAGTCAGAAGAGCTACTCTGGTTTTATTAGTTTGTTTAGTATTTGCAAAACTATAGGGTAAATATTGTATTTTGCATTTTGTAACAGAAGAAAATCTCTTTCCTGCTGAAAGGCCCATATGCCCCTTAGTGATAGAAAGATAAAGCTGGAATATAAACCCAAGTCTGTCTGCTTTCCCCCCCATTAACACATGCTGTTAATATCCAGATGAAATGCCCATCCTTGGGAAAATTGACTCAAAGATCGTGTGAGAGGATTATGGTCAAATAACTATGTAAATGTGAAATGGTGACGTTTATTATCCAAGTGTGGCTGCCCAGGAATTCCCATTAACACAGGCAGGTAGAGGTCATAAGCTAGAGCCTTTCTTTTCCTGAGAGAGAAGTCGTGGGATGTGAAGAAAGCTCACTGATGTTTTATCTCTTTGCTAATGTTTTCATGTTATTCCACAGCCCAGAAATATTCTTGGCCTCTGAGTAGATTACATTTTCATAGCAATGCGGAGGATTTAACTCCCACAGATGTTAATGGAAGCCATATAGCTATGCAGCACTTTCAAAATGTACCACTTAATGTCTGAGCCTTTTAATCATGCTAGAAGATTTTTTTTTCTGGCAAATAAACACAAATCTATTTTTGTCCTAACAAAGAAAAGAAACAAGCGCACATTCTGTCGCACTCTGCTCTTGGAGTATATTCTGATTCTTTCTTTGGAAATTCACCAAACATCTGTGAAGCTTTCCCCTAGACTTGATGGCTTCCAGACTTAAACACGACTCCCATTTATTTGGAGACAAACAACCAAACAAAATCTTCAGATTTTTCTACGTTAAACCTATGGGGAAATTTTTTTCTAGAAAGTGGTAGAGAATAAGCCTCTTGCATGGATTTATTTAGAAAAGCAATGTAAAGAGCTTAACCAAAGGATAGAGATATTCAGCCTTGTAACTCACCCTAGTAGACAATGAAAATCAGAGAGGCAGTAGACCCCACATGGGCTGAAAACACACCATGGTATTCCCATTGCTTGGCATGTGGTGATGTATTACAGATGTGCCTAGATACCACTGACATTACACAACAGCAAGACAAAAAGATGTTCAGTTTGAGACATGAGTTTGCTTACTGCCTGTTTTTATAGGCAGTTCTCCACAGTGTGGTCCCTGGACTAGCAGCATCAGCAGCATTTGGGAACTTGTCAGAAATGCATGTTCTTAAGCCTTAATCCAAATTTACTGAACCCAGAACCTCTGAGACAGGGTCCCACATATCTGTGTTTTAAACAAACCCTCTGGCTGATTCTGGTGCATGTGGGCATTTGAGAACCACTGGTCTAAATACTGGCTACAGCACTGAATTAACCTGAGTTCTTTTTGAGTGCCTCTTGGGTGCGTGGAGGTTTATTCTCTGTTCTTCATACTGGTCAACCGTACTGGATTGTACTTGGTCAGTCAGTGCTGCTTCATGCTCTAGTGAGCCTCAGTGTGTGGAGAAACAGAACCTAAGACTTGAAGAAGTCAGGAGTTGAGAGAGAAGCAGGGACCAGGTACACAGACCTTAGCACACAGTTGAAAGAAGTCAGGCATCACCCTTCTTGCCAATAGTTCATGGCAGCAGTTCGAGCATTTTTGAACTATGGGACTGAGGTTACAGAATGGAGCAAGGTGAAATATCGTTGTTGTTCAGTCACTAAGTCGTGTCCAACCCTTTGTGACCCAATGGACTACAGGCCTCCCCTGCAGTCCATTTTCCATTTTCCAGAGTTCACCCAAACTCATGTCCACTGAATTGGAAATGTCATGTCATATGGAAAGTCAAATATAAAAGCAGATAGTAGGTTAAATTTAGGCCTACTTTTTTGACAGTCATGTGCAATCTGCTTTTAGCTACCACACCACTCCAGGTATTTCTGCTGTGGCCCTAACCATGATGCATGGAAATTACTAGTTAACTTCCCTAGCTCTCTGAAGGCAGGGAACACCATGCTTGACTCCTTTTTGGTATCCTTTAGTATGTGTCTCATACATATTAGGTGCTCAGTGGATATCTGTTGAATTGAAGCAAGCACTTCTGGTTTGGGGAGAGCTGCTCGCTTGCCAAGTATGATGTCACTGAGCGTGCAAGGGAAACAGACGAAGAGTACAAACGAGGGAAAAGCTTAAGAGATTGTAGGGTCCAAGGGGAAGCATGGAGCTGAATAGGGAGACTATTCCAGTGGGAGTCTGATAAGAGCAAATCTGTGATTGGAAGTGGGAGTCTGCGATTGCAAAGGGGAAGGAGATGGTGGGAAAATGTGATGTTTGGAGAAAAACAGAAACGATTGGATATGAAGAGGGGAGCTCGGATTGTGGTGTGTGACAAGAATAGAGCGTTCAGACAACAAAATGAAGCAAGGTGGGGGCGGCAGAGAAAAGACGGGATGGAAGATATGCAAATACCATGAGCAGTAGGAGAGATCAAAAGCATGGGGGAGGGGGTAGGAATGAGAATTTTATTTGATCAGCTAGACTTAAGGATTTGGAAGTTCATTGTTGCTTTATGGATTTATCATCAAAAGAAAGCCCAACTCACACAATTAAGCTGCCTGTGCCCCCACAAATGCCTGGCCATCTTCCCTGAAAGCCCCCGCTAGATATTTTGGTCCTTGGCAACACAAATTTTTCCTCTGCAACTGGTTTTAGAGGCTTTCTCTGGATGACAAGCCACTGAGCAGCAATCCCTTTCTTCAGTCTTGTTCCTCTGTCCCTGGAAACCAAGAGGGAGGGCCAGGGGACTCCAGAGTCAGTACTTCCCTCAGGAGCCATCACTCATTTACCTGACTGCCTCTGATGAGACTTCAGATGGTTGCCAAAGTGGTCCAAGGAAGGATTCAGGATTGGGTACTTTTCTCACTGGATACATGTCTTGTGCTGTAGGGAGGCTCTCAGCCAATTCCAGGGCTTCAGTAGGTCGTGCACTGTGGGGTCAAAAGTATCAGCTTGGTATCAGTAGATATTAAGCTGCTGCTGCTGCTAAGTCACTTCAGTCGTGTCCGACTCTGTGCGACCCCATAGATGGTAGCCCACCAGGCTCCCCCGTCCCTGGGATTCTCCAGGCAAGAACACTGGAGTGGGTTGCCATTTCCTTCTCCAATGCATGAGAGTGAAAAATGAAAGTGAAGTCGCTCAGTCGTGTCCGACTCTTAGCGAGCCCGTGGACTGTAGCCTACCAGGCTCCTCCATCCATGGGATTTTCCAGGCAAGAGTACTGGAGTGGGGTGCCATTGCCTTCTCCGAGATATTAAGCTACTCATTTACAATTGTCTTCCCAGGTGGGGCTAGTGGTAAAGAACCTGCCTGCCAATGCAGGAGATATAAAAGATATGGGTTTGATGCCTAAGTCAGGAAGATCCCCTGGAGAAGGGAATGGCAACCCATTCCAGTATTCTTGCCTGGAGAATTCCATGGACAGAGGAGCCTGACGGGCTGCAGTCCATGAGGTCACAACGAGTTGGACACAGCTGAAGCAACTTAACGTGCAAGCACAACACATGTTTTCTTTTGTTTTTGATAATTTGCTGTTAGTTTTTTCCTTTAAATGCTTGTCAGTTTTAGAAAATGTGGGTAAGCCAAAAAAAAAAAATTAGGATTCCTCCAGATCCTACCAAATCATAACTAACTGTCATTATCTTGGCATGGTGCTTTATGGTAGGTAGATGTGTTTGCATCCTAGCAACAGTAAGCACATTCCTTCAGGAAGATGCGTGGGTGGGAAAGTATGTTGGTATGCTGGTCCTGTAGTTCATATGTTCCACTGTGAGCTATCGATACGGTAATGTATTGAATCGAGGGGTATAGTATAGGAAAGTGAGAGCCGAGGTTGTCATGTATTCCCTCTCACTCTTGCATTTTAAACTCTTCTCCTTCTCAAATTCTTTCATGTTCCCCTGCAAATATGCTCAGATCTCTTCCAATCTAAATTAAGCCTGAGTTACCACCGAGAAGCAGCTGTGCAACTCTGGTCAAGTGTCTCTACCTCTCTGTGCTTTGTTTGCCTCATCTATAAACTAAGGATAATCACAGGACCTACCACATAGAATTTATGTAAGGATTAAATGACGTAAAAGTCACACATTATTTAGAATACTACTGAAGAAATAATGATCATGATTGTGTGGATGGTGATTCTCCCATACCTGCTGGTTCCATGTCAGGCTAGGTTTTGAATCAAGACTGTTGGATTCATTAAAATTCCGATCACTCCATATTCGCTCAAAATTCTAAGTTCCAAGAACTGCTTCATTGCCTGCTTTTATGTAGCCTTGACTCCTCACCCTTATTTGCTGTTCTGCAGCTATTTGTGAAGGCTGGAATTTAGATGCAACAACTTTCTGTCTTCTCTCTGCTAAAGAGCAGGAATGGATCAGGTCTGACTCTTCTCATTTGCAGGTGACAGAATTTCACAGATTAATTACCTGAAAGAGAACAGCATTAATGCTAAGTGCTACGAAAAAAATTTCGCTCCTCTATGCAGGAATCATTTGCTCTAATACATACATATAATATAGATATATGTACTGTGTACATATATCTGTATTATGCATGTATGTTTTGTGTGTGTACATATATATATATATATATAAATGCCTTTGAGAAAACATCATTCTTCAAGAAAACAAAAGCTTTTTTTTTAAGGTGCCTAGAGATGGAAGTAAAGAAGACAAGCTTGTCTTTAAGACTCTTATTTGTAGCCCTTACTTCCCCCAATTCCCACAACCTCATGCTTGTTCCTGGCTTCCCAGGGACTCCTATGGCCAATTTGGGAAACATCCTGTACCCTGGAATGCACTGCTTTTCTTTCACAGCTGTCAGACAGACAGACAGACACACAGATATACACATGCAACATGAAATGCTTTCCTGAAGTCCCATTTTCTCAAAGTGGCATAAGTTTTCATAAAGGATTAGCCCCCAGGACTTTATCTTTAATAACATTCCAAGTACCTCCTGGAAAGTGACATTAAAAGTGGGAATTTGTTGTGATCTCTCCAGTTTCATTTCTAATTTTAAAAGCATCAATACATTCTCATAACATGCTGATGGAAAAAAAGTAATGTGTTCTTTTTCAAATTGGATAATCCTAAAAAATCATAAAGAAGATAAAACTTTGTTATACCATCAATAAGATATGACATTTGGATATATATTTTTTATTAAGGGTTTATATATGTAAATATTGTGTCAAATATTTTCAATGTGAAAAGGTACATATTAAAGTTATACATATTCATTATCTTTTCTAGAATTGCAATCAACATATAATATTTATATCCTAGCCTTTTATTTTATTGTAGCATATATGTTCTCTGAGGTCCAAGAGTGTTTTTGATATCTTAATAATAGCAATTAGTATTATCTTAATAATAGTAATTGACATTGTTCAATAAATATTGTATTCTTGAAGTTACACTAAGAATTTTACACATTGCATTAATTCCTTATAATGAGAACATAGTATATGAATGTTTAACAACTGTTAACTGCTTGATTAATGTTTGTAAGTATAAGTTGTATTTCAGGGGTTTGACAATTAACTTTTACATAGTAAGTATTAATTTCTGGTAATAATAGTCCAACACACTGAACCATCCTTGCTTCAAACACAAAACCAACAAATGCTGGATTAAATATTTAAAACATAGGGGTTTCACTCTGATTCAGAATAAAAGAGAGAACCTTCAGAAAGTGTCCAAGAGTGAAAAAAAAAAAAAAAGTGGGAATTTAACCTCTCAGTGTCTGATGAGAGCAATAGACCTCGCCTTCCACCCAAGATCTCATGAACTTCATAGGCACAAACTTTAGGGGGTTTGTGAATTTCCTGACATTGGCTCATAGAATCCAAGTTAATAAATAAAACCCCAAGCTTAGATGACGATTTCTATACCCATAAAATCCTAACAAGGGAAATAGTTTTCAGTACTTTCACATTTAAAAAATCATAATGATTATTTAATGTGGTCAAACAAAACAGCCCTGTTCATTGTGTTTAGCTTTGGTAAAAATCTTTCTTAGGTAACAAAGTACAAGATAATTGGTACCCAATATACCAGGACTGCAAACATTGTGTATGAGCTGTGACTTCTAACAGAAATTTACCTAATTGTTGTCACTTGGGTATTTTTTTAACCTTTTGCAAAAGTTTAGTATTAATCCCCTCTCTTGAAATTCTAGTAAGCACATAGCTAGGAAATGAAACAAAATATAGCTAAAATGTATAATCCACATAATTAGTGGATTATTGATAGAAATAAAAGAATATATAATTAGAAATTAAGTAGTATCCAAGATTCAGAATAACAGAATATATGTATCTTGTTTCATCTTTTATGTAGAAAAGAAAATGAAAATTGCTTTAAATATACTATGGAGATTTGGGGACTGCCAGTGTATATCCACGTGACCCATTTTAGACTTCTTTATCAGAATTAAAAGATTAAGAGCCTATAAAATCTGCAGTTAAATAGGCACCCTTTAAACAGACCTTGCCAAATAAGTCTAAAATCTGCTCAAGTTGTAGCACTGGAACAGCCTGGTTTATTCTTATTTCTCTTTATCCTTTCGGTGGATCCATTCTCTTTGTGCTGTAATCACTTTTCACACCTCAGTGATTTCTCTGATACTGTCTTAAAGCACTGTTCTTCAAAGGTCAGAATAAAACAGCATCCCAGAAACCCCAGAGGGAGCGCACAGCCAACAGCCTCAAAACTCATGGTTGCAGAAGGCAATTATCAAAACAGAACGATGGTTTTATTTAATACAGTTTAGAATTCAGAATAGGGTGCTTTTATTTATATATTTGGTTTTTGCCTCTTCTGAGTGTCTGCCTGTGTTCCTTTTTGTTTTTCCTTTCAGCAGCTCTTGCCAAGCAAATGTGGCAGTACTGACAGTTGCCACTTTGAACAGCCTCGCCATTCCTTCTGTTCCCCCTCCATGTGTCCCTCTAGCTGGGCCAACAATGAGGTGGCTACAAGGAGGTGCAACTGGCAGAAATTAGTAAATATCATTCTAACGTTAAAAAATAATACATGCTTATATGTATTAGAGAGATACTTACAGCAGAGCCCTGGAAACAGCATCTGCTGACACAGCCTTGCAAAAATCATACTTGCATTTGGCGAATTTGTACTTGATTTAAGGACAAGCACTGGGTATCATTTACTCTCCACATTGTATTAAAATATTTTGCATATAATTAAGCTGCATATGTCTTCAGCAGGAAATCTCTAGTCATTCTGGATAAAGCCCCGAGTTACTTCATTATACTTTCCTCAATTTAGGAACAGAACATTAAGGAAACATGCCCATTTGCATGCACTTAAAATGGCAGAGATAGAGTGTCTTAATTAGTTTTAATCCTGAGGAGAATGGTAACTAGATGATGTGCATTTATGCTGAGCTTAGCGCAATAGAAAATGGGCTTAGACTGCAACAAAAGAACTTATGTTACCCCCATGGATCAATTTCTTGATCCTGTGAGTTGTTCAAATGAGTTATTAAGAGACTAGATCTGCATCAATTTTTTAAAAGATTTACTTATTTATTTTTTAAAAGATTTATTTATTTTTGACTGCGCTGGGTCATCATTGCTGCCCGCGGGATTTCTCTTAAGTGCTGTTAGTGGGGCTACTCTTGGTTGAGGTGAGCGGGCTTCTCATTGCAGTAGCTTCTCTTCTTGGGGAGCACAGGCTCTAGGCTTGGACTTTGGCAGCTGCGGCGCAAGGACTCAGAAGTCGTGCTTTGAGGGCTCTGGAGCGCTGGCTCAGTTGCTGTGGCACAGGGGCTTAGTCGTTCCAAGGCTTTCGGGATCTTCCAAGACCAGGGATCAAACTCGTGTCCCCTGCATTGCAGGCTGATTCTTACCCACTGGACCACCAGGGAAGCCCTAGATCTGTAGTTGATTTAAATAATTTTTTTAAAAGGTAGTGACCCTATTGGGAGAGACTAGCCAATTTCTTTCTTTTTTTTTTTTTAATTTACTATCTTTTAAATAGTTTCTCTGCAGAAATGAGCTGCATTTAATATTCATATCTACAGGCAGTTAGGTCACTTCTGTTTTAATTGATTGCTACTTGTGATAAAATAGTATTTTAATTTAGATTGTGGACTATTATTTTTTTAATTTCCTGGAAGACTAAATTTGGTGTGTTTATTAGCTTATGCTAATCAAGGACTGGTTAATGTGTTTATCAAAAAGAATGACCTGTGTGGGTCCATAGTGGGAGAGAAATGAGTAGAAAACAGATTCTGAGTCACCGGTGAGACCGAATACACGGGCCATCTTTTTATTATAAGGCTGGCTTAACAGCATGGTAGTTTCAGGGTTTCCCTCTACTTTGATGTCATCTTAACTTTTACAAAATATGTAGAAATAATCATTCTCATTTTTGTAAATATTGATTTAATGCCTGTGAAGTATTCCATCACAAAGATATAATCTTCTCATTAACCACTACTCTGTTATTAGGCATCGCTTCCAATTGTTTCTTATTATAAATACCAATATTGAAATGAACATTTACTGGTAAATCCTTGTCTACACGTAATATTATATCTTTTGGAAATAACATTTTTAACTCCATATTTGTCCCAAGATCTAAAATTGACACCCACCTTAAGATTAATTTCAAACCTACATAAGTCTATAGAAAAGATACGTAATGTTAAAAATGTTGTTACTGAAAGTGGGGCCCAGCTGCTTGCTGTCCGAAAGCCAAGACTGGAGGGGCAAGATTGGTGGAAATTCTATTTTATTTCTGGTGCCAGCAATCAGGGGAGAGGGCAGACTTGTGTCCAAAGGCCAACTCCTCACTGACAATCAGTGGGAAAGAGCTTTTAAATAGGGAATTTCAGGGGTGTATGGGGAGAGGGCTACATGCAGAAAGAGCACATCCAGCTCTGACAGTCATGTTGAAATTAGTCTGATTGGCATCATCATGATTGTTTTGAGTATAGTTAATCTTCAGTTCCAGGGTTAGTTTGTTCCCAAATCCTTGAGGCCTGTTCTTGGAATTGTGGCAGCTTATGTCATGGCTACAGTCTGGTCATCATGTAGTTAACTTCTTCCACCTGGTGGGGGTTTCAGTCTCTACAAGACAGCTCACAACATATGGCATAGAATATTATCTATAGCCCTTGAAGAGAAACTAAAGAACCTTGACTTTGTTTAATGACTAAACTATTATTATTTTGTCCTGTTTGGGTGCTTTTCTTTGTTGGATACTTGCTTATTGCTCTGATTAAACTTATTATTTGGCTACAGTGTTTCCATAGACAGAAGACAGACTGCTCCATTACAGCAGTCCTGCTCCATTGCAATGTCAATGAGACTTTTATTTCTTGTTGTATTGGCTTACATGGTTTTATCAGTTGCTCTCTCTCATAAGTATCCCCATCTACATAGACTTCAGTTTCTTATCTTGGAGATATCTACGTTAAATGAATCAAAGCTAAATTTGAATAGACAAAGCAATGTTGAAGATGATTGCACACCTTTTAGAAAGGATTCTTTTTAAAGCAGAGATTCACTAAAAAGAGTTCATTTTATCAGTACCAATCCAAAAGTGTTTAAAAATATAACTGAATTCACTAGATTTTAGGGCAGACACAACTTTCTGAAAATAAACCATTTGGACTCTAAAACAGTGAGGATTTAAAACTCTAAATCCTTGAGGGCTGGTCGTGGAGAACTGGTAGTTTTTAAATCCAATTAACTGATCCAGATGATCAGCCAGGTTGGAGAGCTATAGAACTAAGGGTGTTTGTAGCATTCATCCTGTGATGCCTTTGAGATTTAGAAAGGCATCAAACAAAAGGAAGGAGGCACAGAAGAGCCAGGAGACTCGACGAGTCAAGGCATCACAGCCTGTAAGCTCACTCTCCTTTACTTCTAAGAAATCCCACAGCACTCCGCCGTGTTCTCATCCCTGTTCTTTCGGAGAAGGCAACGGCACCCCACTCCAGTACTCTTGCCTGGAAAATCCCATGGATGGAGGAGCCTGGTAGGCTGCAGTCCATGGGGCAAGGCACTGAGGGCCTCTGGAGCCAGAAGATTGTGTAATTCTTATGGACTGTTTTGCTTCACTATAAGGAGAAAAAAAGATTGGTAGAATGTAGGAGTCAGTAACCCTCCCCAAAAAGTTTTTATATAAGGCAGCATTTACCATCCTACTCTTCTAAATTTATACACTAATATGTATTGTCTCTATCCACTTATAAAGAAAAAACAAAGAGCTGCTATCTTACCAAAGAGAAAATTATTTGCCCTCTCCCTATCTCAAAAGAGAAAAGACAATCTACTGGAGTATTTTTTTTTTTTTTTTACTCAACTTACTATAAAGTACTGACCGTAAGCAGTCCTGGGCACATATTGAAGGATGGATATAGCAGTGAGAGTGATCATGACATTTTATGCTCCATCAATCCCACAATTAAATCAATTGATCTTGCTCCTCACTTTCTCTGTCCTCATTCCATGAATATTTGTATGAAAGCTCCACTCAGATAAAAATAAATATATCCAGTCCCTGCCATGATGAAGTTTTTTTCAATCAATATTTTTTATTAACATATAGTTGATTTCCAACATTGTGTTAATTTCTCCTGTATAGCAAAGTAATTCAGTTATGTATATAACTGAATTTCTTTTTTAAATATTCTTTCCCATTATAGTTTATCATCACTTCAGTTCAGTTCATTTCAGTCACTCAGTTGTGTCCGACTCTTTGCAACCCCATGAATTGCAGCACGCCAGGCTTCCCTGTCCATCACCAACTCCCGGAGTTCACTCAAACTCATGTCCATCAAGTTGGTGATGCCATCCAGCCATCTCATCCTCTGTCGTCCCCTTCTCCTCCTGCCCCCAATCCCTCCCAGCATCAGAGTCTTTTCCAGTGAGTCAACTCTTCTCATGAGGTGGCCAAAGTAGGATATTGAATATAGTTCCCTGTTCTATATATATAGAGTCAGACCTTGCTATTTATCCATCCTATGTATAAAAGCATATATCTCCTAACCCCAATGAAGCTTACTTTTTAATAAGGGAGAGTAGGTAAGCAAGCCATCTCAGCTTCAGCAGAACAGTCGTGGGGAAGGAGATGGTTCTGTGATCCTCAGAGCTTGGGTGGTACAGGTAGGATACCGCTCCTGAGAGCCCTGACTGTGATTGAAATGAGAAGATGGATGTGATATTAGAGACCAGAGAGGGGAAATGTTTTCTCATGTCCAAACACTTTGGGGAGTGGAAGCAAGGATGAATACCCACATCAGAATAGAGAAAGATCTGGAAACAAAAGTAGGTAGGTGTAGAGTACAGACTCCTGGTGGAAACTTTTCAAGAGAATGATCAGAGCTTTATGCTGGAACTTGAGTGAAATGACAATATGGAAGCTTTTATAATGTAGCAAACGGACACCAGCTATGGCTTTCTTAAGCAAAAGGTATCTTATTGAAAGTTATTGGAGCTCTCTGCTGGGAGGGGATTGGAGGACCTGCCTTAGAAAACAGAGCATCAAGAGAAGTTGATTGTGCACGCTATGTCAGAAGTGGGGAAAGTGAAAATTCACTCTGCAGAGTTCTTCCAAACCATCTTACCCATGTTTATGGTCCGCTGAAGTAGGAAAGAAAGCCATGGAAGCCTGGCAATTAAGTGCTCCATCCAGAAAATGACATGTCATTTCCACCCACAACCCATTGGCCAAAATTAGTCATTTGTCTCCTTCCAACTGCAAAGAGAGGATATCCTCCCACAAGCAGAGAGAGAGAGGAAAGCCAGATGGAGAGGAGCATCCGTTGCCTCTGTGGTGGGCAGGCGGCGAGGCCCAAGAAGCGGGGATGCCGGGAATCCTGTCTTGAGTGGTCTTGTCTGGGTGCCTCTGTTGGGATGGATGAAGACAACCCACACTGCAGACTCTGTCATTGTCTGTTAGAGTCACATGTCAGGGAGGAAATGTCTGAGTGGCCTAACTGGGTTCTGGCTCTTCCCATCTTTCCTGGGTAACTGGGCACATGACGGGGAGTGACAGTGGCTAAAAGTTAAATTCAGAGGGACTCGGGTTGCAGCTGCCCAGGGTATGAACATGAGGTATTTGTTAAACAGCAAAAATATCCACCTCAACTGAGAGGCACTGGGAGGCTTCTCTTCTCTGCGTTCACTGAATAGTTATGGAGCATCTACTGTATGTTCTTTTAAGAACCATGAATAGAGTAGTGAGCACAGTAGACAGTCTTCCCTCTTACTCAGCTGCTGACAGTTTTAATGGTCAGATCATTGTGGCTGATGGATTGGTAGCGTGTGAAGAGAATATTCTAGAATTGTAAGGATAGGAAAAGATGATATGGTCTAGGCAGCCAAAGTAAGAGCTCTCAAAAAAAGAAATGGTTTTGGAAAGCTTAAGAGTCTTTGTGTTCCTCATTCTGGAAGATTCCAAACTGATGTTGACCAGCTGTTGATTTCAAATGTTAAGAATGTTGATATTATATTTATATACATTTATAATAACATATATAATAATATATAATAATAATGTATTGCTATAATATTTATTGTGTGTGAGATGGGGAGACAGAACAACCTTTGCTTCAGTTCCTCACAGCTCAAAAGTTCATTGAATCAGTGAGGGCCCAATAAACTAAAGTTGTCCTTGGGAAGCACAGGCCTGGCACGAGAGAACTTCAGCAGCATTATCACCAGGAAGGAAACCCTTCATCTTGGCAACAGAGGACTCTGTAGGTTACCTTTAGTAGAACCCTACATTGGGGAGCTACCCCACACTTAGGAGGCCTGACCACCACATCTGCTCACTCGTCACCTGTATTTTGTTGTCTGTTCTAGTCCAAATTTGTCCATCCTTTTTCCAAAGACCCTACTCCTGACATAAACACTAGATCTTTCTGTGCTGACCCACTATGGTTCATCGCTCCAGCATTTCTCTCTTCCTGTTACATTTTTACAGTCTTTTTACACGGGAGTACAGTTGTTTTACAATATTGTGTTTCTGCTTATAACAAAGTGAATCAGCTTTATGTATACATATATCCCTTTCCTCTTGGACCTCCATCCCCAACAACGCCCTCATCTAGATCGTCACAGAGCACTGAGTTGAGCTCCCTGTGCTGTACAGATCTTTTTTTATTTATTTATTTATTTTAATTGGAGGCTATACAAATCTATAGACAATAAATGCTGGAGAAGGTATGGAGAAAAGGGAACCCTCTTGCACTATTGGTGGGGATGTAAGTTGATACAACCATTATGGAAAACAGTATGAAGTTTACTTAAAACTAAAAACAGTTACCATGTGACCCAGAAATTCCACTACTAGGCATATACCCTAAGAAAACCATAATTCAAAAAGACTCATGCACCAGGACATGGAAGCAACCTAGATATCCATTGACAGAGGAATGTATAAAGAAGATGTGGGGGTATGTGTGTGTGTGTGTGTGTGTATGTGTGTATGAAGTAAAGTGAAAGTCTCTCAGTTGTGTCTGACTCTTTGTGACCCCATGAACTGTAGCCTGCCAGGCCCCTCTGTCCATGGAATTATCCAGGCCAGAATACTGAAATGGGTAGCCATTCCCTTCTCCAGAGGATCTTCTCAACCCAAGGATCGAACCCAGGTCTCCCACATTGCAGGTATCTGAGCCCCCAGGGAAGCCCAAGAATACTGGAGTGGGTAGCCTATCCCTTCTCCAGTGGATCTTCCCAATCTAGGATCAATTATTATACACACACACACACACACATTTTTTTTTCTTTCTTTTTTTAAATATAAATTTATTTATTTTAATTGGAGGCTAATTACTTTACAATATTGTATTGGTTTTGCCATACATTGACATGAATCCGCCATGGGTGTACATGTGTTCCCCATCCTGAACCCCCACACATACCTACCTCCCCATCCCATCTCTCTGGGTCATCCAGTGCACCAGCCCTGAGCACCCTGTATCATGCATCGAACCTGGCCTGGTGATTCATTTCACATATGATAATATACATGTTTCAATGCCATTCTCCCAAATCATCTCACCCTCGTCCTCTCCCACAGAGTCCAAAAGACTGTTCTATACATATATGTATATACACATGTGTATGTATGTATGTATAATGGGATATTACTCAATCATTAAAAGGAACAAGATTGGGTCTTTCTATTACATTTTTCTCTCTTTTGTGGGCAGTTCCCATTGTCATTCTCATGTGTCATGTCTTCTTTCCTTAAAAAAAACAACAATCTCTCTTTCCTCTGTCTGCCTCTCATTCTCTTGGCTGGTCCTTCCTCATCTCTCCAACTTCTAAATGTTGGCAGACCCCCAATTTCAGCCTTTCAATGACTGTCCTTTTCCATTTTCCCTTCTTCTCTGATCACCTCATCCAGTTTAATGGCTTTAAAAACCCACCAGTATGTTGATAACTCCCAAATTTCTATTTCCACTCATTCGTCTCTCTCACAGTCCAGGCATCCATATCCAACAGCCTACTCACAATCTCCGTTTGCACACTGGGATAGACAGTGTTACTGCCCCATCCACATTCTCTCAGAAACAACAGTTTCCATGAATTTGGGCCAAATTCCCAAATACGAACACCAGACTGTCTGCTAGAGCCCACACACCCGTGTATGGTGCTGGGTTAACACTCTCTAGGAGTGTCCTTTGACCAGTGGCTAGTGGGAGTTGATGGATAGATAAATGTCCCAGTTCCCTCACCCTTTGTGGCCCCTGTGCCCTTGAAGAGAGGTGAGTTCTGATTTATGTTCTGTTTCCCAGAGAGATTGAGCCCCATTTACCCATGGTGCCAAGTGGCTTGGTAAGACACTCTGTATGGAGTCTTTCCTATACCTGTCTCATCCGTCCAGTCCTCTCAAGTGTTTCCTGGGGTTCTGTCCCAAAGAAACTCCTTGTGCTCAGATGCTTGTCTCAGGGCCTGCTTGTGGAGAAACCTGAACTTAAACAGATGGCAAATGAGCATCCCAGCTCTTAACACGAAACTAACCCCACGAAACTAACCCTTCACTCGAAACCTGCCCTTCCAAGGCCTTGCCTGTGTCTGTGAATGAGTAGTTCTTCCAATTACTGGTCAAATAGCTTGACACTTGTTTGTTTCTCATACTTCATACCTGATTAGCAGGCTCCACCTTCAAAATTCAAATACTTGCTTTTCTCTGTAGAATTTCATGCTCCGGCATAGTGTAAATATTCAGCATTTAAAGGTTGTCTCCAGACAATTAAATGTAATTCCATGAGGAAAAAAATGTTCATGTGTTTTGTTTGCTGTTGTATCTTTAGTGGCTGGAGCAGAGTCTGAAATACAATAAACCCTCAAATATTTGCCGAATGTGTTCCATGGATGTGGAAAAAAACTGATTAATGAGGATTAATGCTTTGGGGATAAAAGAGTAAAAAGATACTACTTAGAATGCCTAAAGATGTTAAATGCAGCTTTTCCCCAAACAAACTACTCTGTTTGTTACTGAAATGTTGTACAGTTAGGAAAAAATCCTCTGAGGATTACCCTATTAGGGTCTGTCCACAGTAAGATCATAATGTTATGAAGATGGTGAGATCAAATGACTAATGAATCCTTTTTTATAATGAAGCCTGCTTCCTCCCACCTCTACCCCCACTAGTTTACATGTTCAGCATTTCAGGAATACCTATTCATGTAGGTATTTTGAGAAAAAACTTGCATTTGCTGGGATCACTTTGAATAAGTGAATTACTCCTATGATCAGTACATGAACTGGCATCATGACCCTTCTGATGAACAAAAGGCAGGGTTGCCTAGGGGATAAGGCCCTGGGCTCTGAAGTCGGCCTGCTGATTTCAGCCCCAGCTTTGTGGCTCACTCGTGACGTGCACAGGGGCAAGGTTGTGTGACCTCTTCAGCCTCAGTGTCTGCCCTTGCAAAATGGGACTAATGATAGTGCCTTGTTAGTGACACTGTTGTGAGGATTAAGGGAGCTAATACATGCAGTACTCAGAGCAGAGTGTCTGGTACAGAGTAAGCCCTGAATAAATGTAAAACACCCTTCTCTGGTTGGTTTCTATATTTACCTGTCATATGTCCCAGACAACACTGTAAATTCTAAGACATAAGCTGAGCTTTCTCATAGCATCATTATTCTGTTTATATAATGCTTTCCACAATTTTAAATACTTTGTACATTTCATGTTCAAAATAGCACCTCTGTAATCAGAAGGGTATGTGTAATTTTCTTGATTTTTACCAAAGAGTCACCATGTTTCCCTATAGCAGTATTTTCATCAAGACTGGGGACATAGCGAAGGAGCTTTCTGGAGGATTTTGCCACCCTGCATTTAGCCAGTAGAGATTTGGAATCACGGCCACACGAAGCCGATCGAATGGGGAGAGAGAAGGGGAGGGGTTGTGTCCCTCAGGTGAAGTCCACCCTGTTGAGTGGTGTTTCACAGTTGTGTGAAATAAACAATAATAAACCTTTGCTTTGCATGCTCATGGCCCCCTCCAGCACAGATAATAAAGGCCACCTCGACAGGTTTTGCCACATCCTGCCTATTCCCTTCAGATCTTGGTCACCACTGACACTCAGCAGTGTACACACAGCAGCCTTCAGAGGAGTTGGTACTTTGAATACAAGCCTAGAAAGGGCTGGAGGAGGAGCCTCTGTTCTTTATCCAGACATGTGTTTCTCTGCATAAATATACTCAAAGTGGGCAAAATGTGCAGCAGAGTCAGAATAAAGTTATGCAAGTGGTTCCAGGCCCCTCTGAAGAGACGGTTGTAGGTGGCAGTGGGGCCATTGCCACAAAGGCAGGTATAGAGCCTGGTTCCTTGGTGACTCCAGATAAGAAAGTAGCCAGAACCAGGGAGGAAGTCACTTGAGGCATTTAAGGAAAGAGAGCCTTGCTTAGGAAGATGTAATAGGTGTGAAGAGAAAGCCCTGAAGGCCAAGGGAAAATGATTTCCATTTCCTCCAGAAATTCCTCTGGAACAACAGTTTGAGAAATACCAATCTAGGGTTGTGGTGAAATCTGAAATAAATGAGGAGGAAAATTCAGAAGAGTATTTAGGTTGTGAATAATCATCAGCCAATTGAATGAATAGGCATAGTTGATGGATGAGATATAATTAGAACTCTCAAGCTACTCAATATACTATATGTATATTATATATATTATACATATATATATATACACACACACACACAAGCTGTAGTTAGAACTCCAAGCTATTCAATATACTATATATGTATAGATATAAGTGTATACATATCTATTATGTATGTATAAATATATATATATATATTTAGCAAGCTGGAGGCTTACCCAAAATATATCTAAAATACATTAAAATGCATATTAATGTATAGAATAGAAGACATGCTTCATTATAGTAAATTCTACAGTGCCATCCAGTTGTTTTTCCCCAACCTGGCATTTTTGTGTTGTGTGGGTTTCCATTCCAATGATGGGAGGCCATGTTAACATGCAGATGTTAGACATTAAAAGACCTGGTTCTAGTATATTCTAGTCTACCCAGGTTCTGTCCAGCCACCTGATTTGGAGAAAGGTTATTTAACTGAGCGTTGGTTTCCTGGTCTTTTGAAGGCGAATTATAGTGCCTGGACAGAGTACCTGGTGTCTTAGGTATTAGTCATGGTCAAAGGAAATAATACATGTAACACAGCCTTGGGAACCACGTACATCCTTCTGCAAATGCGTAATTTGCAAATGCATAACCGCCTTTGTTTAGTGATTTTTAAAGTCTGGTAATATTTTGGAGGAGGCAGTTATCGTTTGTATTAAGAATACCAGTTCACCGCTTCTCCTCGGTGAATGAGCGAGAGTGGGAGCCTTGATTAACCAAAGCTCTGGGCGGCTGCTTTGCTGATGCGTGAAGTGTTCTTCAGAATGTGGTGCCATTAAATGGCTTTGTACTCTGGATCACACTGGTCTTCAGTGCCACAGGCACTTGGGGTAATTGTCAGTGTTTCTTAGGCTGAGGAACGTTCTCTTCCGTAAATTATCATGGTACTTGGTAATTTTCTGAACCAGATATTTAAGTTCAGATCGCTATTAGCATTAAGAGAGAGTGTTTTGAAAGGGAGTAGGGCAGAAAGGGAGCAACATTTTCTTTTTCCTGGCATTCTGGACTGTGTTTCTCAGTTTTTTGACTTCACCCTCTCCAATGCCCATATGCACAAACACAAAAGGAGAACTTGTATCCTGTTTTCCAGTCTCCTCACCAAAGCCCATGAAGTTGGGACTCCCTAGTCTGGTATATTACCAGAGAGTTTCTCTTTGAGCCCATTTGTATATTGTGGTAAAGCATGTGCAGCAATTCAGAACTGTGTTGGCTCAGGTTTTGAGAGAAAGTTGATCCCATTATCTGTTGTCATTGATTTGAGTGTCTGATCTTAGAAATTTACATTTTATGGTGTGAAGAGTATAGTGCGATGTAAATTGTAAAGAAAGATACTTTAGAAAAATATTTATAAAATTGAATGTGTAGTAGATAATTCTAATAGTAGGATTTAAAAATGAAAAATAGGTTCAAATCTTCCAAGATAAATTATTTGTATAAACTTCATGTGGTAAAGGGTATTTCTTTAAAGCTTTGGTATTGGTTTTAGTACCTCATGACTGTGTCAAAATTCTTTCATGAGTTGATATTTGGAGCCATAATAATAGCTCATTATATAACTGATGATGTTATTTCAGGTAACCTTTCTGACCTTAGTTGACTCGTTTATCAGAAAGGGATGAATAATACCCACTTTATAGAGATGCTGTATTAAGTAAAACTTCATTTAATCAATGAATAGTTTTTTGTGTAGACAAAATGTAAGTTATATAATATGGTAGAAAGTGAAAGATGCTATGGAAAAAAGTAAACAGGCAAAGAAGGATGGGAAATACTGACATGGGAGTAGTTAAAGAAAGTCTGGGCAGGAGCCTGGTGGGCTGCCATCTATGGGGTTGCACAGAGTCAGATACGACTGAAGTGACTTAGCAGCAGCAGCAGCAAAAGTTGGCAAGCACATGTATGTATAAAATGTGCCCCTGTCATGTGCAAATCCATATAATACGTGGAGATGGATGAATGGATAAGCTACCTCTACATATAGATATATATGAGACAGGACTGTGTATGCTGCTAAGTCACTTCAGTCGTGTCTGACTCTGTGCGACCCCATAGACAGCAGCCCACTAGGCTCCGACATCCCTGGGATTCTCCAGGCAAGAATACTGGAGTGGGTTGCCATTTCCTCCTCCAATGCATGAAAGTGAAAAGTGAAAGTGAAAGTGAAATCGCTCAGTTGTGCCCGACTCTTAGCGACCCCATGGACTGCAGCCCACCAGGCTCCTCCGTCCATGGGATTTTCCAGGCAAGAGTACTGGAGTGGGTTGCCACTGCCTTCTTCCATAGGTTTGGGTTTTTTTCATATTTGGTTTCGATTCTGTTTTTATGTAGAATTTTTGTTAAGGTATATTTCACATACAACATTATATTAGTTTCATGTGTACAATATGAGTTGATATTTCTATATATTGCAAAATGAGCCGCATAATTGGTTTCAGTTCAGTTGCTCAGTCGTGTCCAACTCTTTGTGACCCCATGAATAGCAGCACTCCAGGCCTCCCTGTCCATCACCAACTCCTGGAGTCTGCCCAAACCCGTGTCCATTGAGTTGGTGATGCCATCCAACCATCTGATCCTCTGCCGTCCCCTTCTCCTCCTGCCCTCAATCTTTACCACCATCAGGGTATTTTCAAATGAGTCAGCTCTTCGCATGAGGTGGCCAAAGTATTGGAGTTTCAGCTTCAACATCAGTCCTTCCAACCAGGACTGATTTCCTTTAGGATGGACTGGCTGGATCTCCTTGCAGTCCAAAGAACTCTCAAGAGTCTTCTCCAACACCACAGTTCAAAAGCATCAATTCTTCGGTGCTCAGCTTTCTTCACAGTCCAACTCTCACATCCATACATGACAACTGGAAAAACCATAGCTTTGACTAGACAGACTTTTGTTGACAAAGTAATGTCTCTGCTTTTTAATATGGTGTCTAGGTTGGTCATAACTTCCTTCCAAGTAGTAAGCATCTTTTAATTTCATGGCTGCAATCACCATCTGCAGTGACTTTAGAGCCCCCCAAAATAAAGTCAGCCACTGTTTCCACTCTTTGCCTATCTATTTGCCATGAAGTGATGGGACCAGATGCTATGATCTTAGTTTTCTGAATGTTGAGCTTTAAGCCAACTTTTTCACTCTCCTCTTTCACTTTCATCAAGAGGCTCTTTAGTTCTTCTTCACTTTCTTCCATAAGGGTGGTGTCATCTGCATATCTAAGTTTATTGATATTTCTCCTGGCAGTCTTGATTCCAGCTTGTGCTTCCTCCAGCCCAGCATTTCTCATGATGTACTCTGCATATAAGTTAAATAAGCAGGATAATTGGTTTAGTTAACATCCATATATAGTTGCAAAACTTGTTTTCTCTTGAGATGAGAACTTTTCAGATCTACCCTCTTAGCTGCTTTCAAGTGTGCAGTAGAGTATTACTAACTATAGTCGCCATGCTGTACATTACATCCTCAGGACTTATTTATTTTATAACTAGAAGTCTGTGTCTTTTAACTCCTTCACGCATTTTGCCCACCCACACCCCCAGCTTCTGGTAACCACCAGTCTCTTCTTATCTGTGAGCTTGGGATTTGTTTGTTTGTTTTAGATTCCACATAAAAGTGAGATCGTGGTGCTATATTGTTTTTAATAGGGCAATTTTTGAAACATTTCCTTTTCCTTCTCATACACATTAATAAGGTAGTTACAATTAGTGTTTTTGAATGCCTCAGTTCAGTTCAGTCACTCAGTCGTGTCCAGCTCTTTGCGACCCCATGAATTGCAGCACGCCAGGCCTCCCTGTCCATCCTACTGAACATATTAACCTCTTTGTATATGTTACATATATCTGCATACATTAACTCACTTATTCCTTGTAGAAGCCCTATAGTGTTATTAACTTCTATTTAAAAAGAAGAAAACTGAAGCATAAAAGGCAGAGTAATTTGCTCAAGATTAAGAGCAAGGAAGGGGCTGAGCACATTTGCAGCCCAGCTAGTCAGCCCTCGAACTTACACACTGAACCATAACAGTCATGGCCACTTTCTGTGCAGGCATCCAGTTTGCTAAGGAATCACAAGTTCACCTAGGTTTTCTTGGCCTGTTTCTTACCCTGACAGTTAATAGTTTTCATAGGGTCAAGTACCAGGCTGCCTCAGAACCCACCTTGATGGCATCTTGGAAGAATCCACAGGGTGATAAGCATCTCCTCGTGGCTCACCAACCTCTGGGAATTCTCTGGTCTTGCCTAAGTGTTACAGAAACTGGGGCATGGGAACCTTGGTTTCAGCAGTCTCTTGATGCTCAGGGATCCCTGAGTCTCTGGAATTCCTATGTGCTGTGCTGACTTGAGCACATTAGAGAATCAAAATCTTTTCTTTAACATTTCCATCAGAAATGGAATTAGCCCTTGTTCAACATATGGTTTGAAAGCTGGGAAGACTTCATACATTTCTGAAGTACGATATTGGACAATTCTGAATTATCTTTTAGCTCATTGTATCCTTTGGTAGAATCATGTTGGAACACCTAAAATAAATTTTTAACATGCTAGTTAGGGTGAGAATGGTGATAAACGGGGCCAGCTCACTCTTCACTCAGTAAAACCAGCAGGGATTACTGGGATTAGAAGGGGGAGGGGAAACAGCACTGTATTTTTATTTTAGAACCTTCTGAAATCCTGTAGAGGAAGTTGAAGCAAGTGAAACTAAATCTTCAAATTAAATTGTACCAGACATTCTCTCCGCAGTTACAGGTGGATAAATTAGACAACTGCCTAGGCCATTTCCATTTCAAATATCAGTATTTTTACAAATGAATCGCTTCTAGCAGTGATTTTGACAGAGATGACAGTGATTCTGAAAGGTGTTTTTACTTTTTGATCAATACTTGTTTGAATTATTGCAATTTTAGTGGATTCCAACTGGGGCTCAGCGCCAGAATTCTTGGGCTCTTGGATGAGTCCCTGAATTTACTGGGTCAAGCAAGCAATCTGCTTGTATATTTCATTTGCACATTGTAGTGAAATTTTATGGATTTTAAAACACAGTAATAAAATGAACTGATCTACAAAACAGAGTGACAGACATCTATATCTCCATCTACATCTTTTTGACATGGCCCTCAGACCTGGAACACAGGTGTTTTTCTTTCAGATCTGTCCTTCCTCATATATTTCTAATTTTTAAATTATTTGCCAACATAAAAAAAAGAAAAGAGTTGCGCTGAAAAACATGGAGATGTACAGCCTTTCTGGAAATTTCAGAAGACACATCTAACAGGCTGAACCAGGTGGGCCTGCCCCATTCAGGTGCAGCTGGGCCTTCTGTCAGCACACCCTGCACTCTTGCATAAAATGCTGTTCATCCAAGGAAAGTGAGGCTCATGTGTTCAGTCCTGATTGCACTTTTACAATTTCATATTCATAGGGCTGTTCGCAGAAATATACTTATTCCTTTTCCGGTGAGTCATGTATTTCTCGTAAGACATATATTCCCAGGACTGTGTCCTCATTTACATTTCTTGCCTGACCCAGACCTGGCCCTATTTACATAACACAATTGAAAAATTTTTATTTGAACAGTTAATTTGGTTAACTCCTGATGGGGTTGGTGCTCTTCAAATTCTCTCCAATATAACACAGTAATAAAGAGATATTTCACAATTCACTTATAGAATGAGTAACAGTGAATTCTTTTGGTATTATGCTAATTAATAGGCAGATGAATGCACAGTGCTTATTGCAGGGTCTGAAATATATCGTAAATGTTCTATTGATATCACTACATTTAAAATGTAATAGCATTACATTTTTCTATGTTGATCACATTAACTGTGTATCATCTGATGAAAGCTGTATAATTTGATTTTTATTTTTTATTGTAGTTATATATTATATATATAATATATATTTATATTTGCATTGTATATTTATATTTATACTATGTGAAAGTGAAAGTGTTAGTTGCTCAGTTGTGTCCAACTCTTTGTGACTCCATGGACTATAGCCTGTCAGGCTCCTCTGTCAATGGAATTGTCCAGGCAAGAATACTGGAGTGGGTTGCCATTCCCTTCTCCAGGGGATGTTCCCAACCCAGGGATCAAACCTGGGTCTCCTGCATTGCAGGCAGATTCTTTACCATATATACACAGACACACACACACACACACACACACACATATATATGCTTTTTTGGATTCTTTTCCATTATGAAAGTGAAAGTTGCTCAGTAGTGTCCGACTTTTTGCAACCCCATGGACTATACAGACCTTGGAATTCTCCAGGCCAGAATACTGGAATGGGTAGCCGTTCTCTTCTGCCGGGGATCTTCCCAACCCAAGGACTGAACCCAGGTCTCCCGCATTGCAGACAGATTCTTTACCAGCTGAGCCACATTTCCGTTATAGGTTATTATAAGATACTGAATATAGTTCTCTATGCTGTACAGTAGGTTGTTGTTGGTTATCTATTTTCATATATAGTAGTGTGTATCTGTCAATCCCCAATTCCAAATGTATCCCTTTTCCTAATTTCCATATGGTAACTGTAAATTTGTTTTCTGTGAGTCTATTTCTGTCTTGTAAATAAGTTCATTTGTATCATTTTTTTAGATTCCATACATAAGTGGTACCGTATGGTATTTGTCTTTGATTTATCTCACTCAGTATAATAATCTCTAGGTCCATCTTTGTTGTTGCAAATGGTATTGTGTCATTATTTTTATGGGTGAATAATATTCCATTATATGTATACCACATCTTCTTTATCCATTCATCTGTCAATGAATATTTAGGTTGATCTTGGTTATTGCAAATAGTGCTGCTGTGAGCACTGAGGTACTTAGATCTTTTCAGATTATGGTTTTCTCTGGATAAATGTCCATGATTGGGATTGCTGGATCATATGGTAACTCTATTTTTAGTTTTTTTAAGGGAGCTCTGTATTCTTCTCCATAGCAGCTATATGAATTTACATTCCTACCAACAGTGTAGGAGGGTTCTCTTTTCTCCTCACCCTCTTCAGGATTTATTATTTGTAGACTTTTTGATGATGGCCATTCTGACTGGTGTGAGGTGATACCTCATTGTTTTGATTTACATTTCTCTAATAATTAGTGATGTTGAGCATCATTTCATGTGTTTGATTGCTGTCTGTATGCCTTCTTTGGAGAATGATCTATTTAGATCTTCTGCCCATTTTCTGATTGGGTTGTTTATTTGTTTGACATTGAGTTGTATGAGCTGTTTATATATTTTGGAAGCTTATTCTTTGTCTCATAATATGCAAATATTTTCTCCCATTCTGTAGGTAGTCTTTTTGTTTTGTTTATGGTTTCCTTTGCTGCACAGAAGTTTTTAAGTTTAATTAGCTCCCTTTTGTTTATTTTTGTTTGCAAAGGTATATGCTTACCTCCTTTGTCATAAATTGGCCATTAGTGCACGTATTAATTTGGGGGCTTTCTACCCTGTAATGTTGATCCGTGTGACTGTATTTGTGCTAGTACCACACTGTTTTCAGAATGTAAGTAAATATCAAAACATCTATGGTCAATAATCTTTGGGTAACAAAAGATGAATTAATAAATCTCTGGCCAAAATGTGTCAAAAATATTGATTCTTTCAATTCAAGAACATGGCATATCTTTCCATCTGTTTGTGTCATCTTCAATTTCTTTAATCACCATATTATGTAGTTTTTAGAATATAGGTATTTTTGCTTCCTCAAGTAGCTATATTTCTAGGTATTTTATTCTTCTTGCTGAGATGACAAATGGGATCGTTTTCTTAATTTCTTGTTGATGTTTCATTTTAGTATATAGAAATACTACAGATTTCTGTGTATTGATTTTGTATCCTGCAACTTTACCAGATTCATTGATGAGGTCTACTGATTTTCTGGTGATGTCTTTAGGATTTTCTGTGCATAGTAGCACGTCACCTGCAAACAGTGACGGTTTTACTTCTTCCTTTCCTATTTGAGTTCCTTTTGTCTTTCTTCTTTGATTGCTGTGGCTAAGACATCCAAAACTGTGTTGAATGAAAGTAGTGGACATCCTTGTCTTGTCCCTAATCTTAGAGGAGATTTTCAGCTTTACACCGTTGAGTGTGATGTTAGCCATGGGTTTTTAGCATAAATGCCTTTTACTGTGTTAAGGGACGTCCCTTCTTTGCCTGTTTTCTGGAAAGATTTTTATATTAATAATAAATGGATACTGAATTTTATCAGAAGCTTTTTTCTGTATCTATTGATATGATCATATGGTTTTTATTCTTCATTTTACTAATATAGTGTATCACACTGACAGATTTGCAGATGTTAAAAAATCCTTCCATCCCTGGGATAAATTCCACTTGATTATGGTGTATGATCCTTTTAATATATTGTTGCATTCAGTTGTCTAGCATTTTGTTAAAGAATTTTTGCATCTGTGTTCATCAGTGATATCATTTGATACAAGCTATGTAATTTAAACATTGACTTTTTAACTTGATTCTCTCAAAGTATCCTTCTAATCAGAATATTCACTGAAGTATTCAAGCACTCAAACATTATTTACTGACTATTAGGCACTGTTCTAGATATGAAGAATACTGTATTAACCATTAGACAGTCTCTTGCCCTGGAGAAACTTACACTGAGGCAGGGAGATAGCCAATAAAATTTTATTTATAAATATATGTTCATATAGAGATAAGAGCAGTAAGAAAAGTAAAATAGAGTCAGGAGCTAGAGTAATGAGTGGAGAGGACTGAAGATGCAATTTTAAGCTAAAATGTTTAGCATAGACATCTCTGACAAGGTAACATCTGAGGTGCTGTGATCAAAATGAGTGATTTGCTTCATATAGTGTCATATGCTGAACTATTTATTCTTTGGTTCATTTGAAACCTCTTATAGAACCATTTCTGTAAACGTGAAAATCTCATGATAGCTGAGTTTAATGATCATGATTTGAAACCAGAAGAAGGGATGTTTTATGAAGGTACTGAGCTGCAGGGAGAGAGCTAAGGTCAAAGAAAGACCAACTGAAGATTCAAGAAAATCAAGAGACCGATGGGTAAAGAAGTTCAGGAGGAAAAGAATGGCCCCAGAGGACAGGTGGAGAGGTAAGCATTGGACAGCAGAAGAAAACTTACATATCCCAGCTTACCCTCTCCTGCAGGAAAGATAACTCATGGTAGAGTCAAGTCAGCACTTTTCCCTTCTCTCTGCAAAGGACATTATCCTCCTGAGTCAAGTGAAGCTCATTTTTTCAATGTTGACTCTGTTTTAGGGTATTATATTCATACGGTTGTTAAAAGAAATGTGCTTATTCCCTTTCCCATGACTCATATGTTACTCAAAAGTCACTGGCTTCCTGTAACTTCGGAACCCCAAAATCCTGGTGGATATTTCGCCAGTGTGTGTTGCGTCTAACAAAACCGCAGCTCCTGTCTTCCTCCCAGCACTGCGGTGAGCACCACTTCCAAACTGGGCGTGCTCAGTTCAGGACTCAGGTACGGTGCTAAATGAGAGGTGAAAAGGGGAATGGGACACTTTCCCTGGAGATCAACTGCTACCAAATCTGACGTTCCCAACAGTAGTTCTGCCATGTGTGTTCCCTGCCCTGGGGAAGATCCAGCTGCCTTTAGCTGGGCCTTGTTGATGGCTCTCAACCCCTGAGCTGCATAATCCACTGTCTACCAAGGCCAGGCCAAAGCACTGGAGCAAGCTGCAGAGCCAACCGCAGCTAAAGGTCACAGTTTTGGCTCAACTACGATTAGTCTTTGCCAAATGGATAGAAATGAAGGGCTGGTTTTTTCAAAGCATCTAATTTATTAAGAAGAGACAGATATCTGTCTTTTTTTATGAGAACTGTCTTTAATTTTGAATGTTGACAATAAATTAGAAGATTTTTCAAAATATTAAGGCCTTAATGAGGATTTTAATGAAGGAAAATGTGGAACCCACTAACAAGCAATCCAGTGACTTTGGATAAGTCATTTATGGGGAAAATTGGATCCCATTGGGAGGCTTCTTCTATGTCTAAGATTAAGTGTTTGTCATTTGAAGACCACGACTGAATAGCTGCAACATGACAAGGTCAGGAGATAATGGGGACTGTGCCCACCTTGCCTGTACAGGCTCCCTTTATTGCAGGAACAGAGCATCCAACACTCCTGCCTCTCTGGACCATTAGTAATATAGGGAGTAGATAGATGCTTCCAACATTCAACAGACATGGAGGCCTCGCTTTGTGCCAAGCTCCATGCCAGGCACCATCCTGTATGTAGATAAAGAGATTTATTCTTTCCAACTCTGAAATGCAGGGCACCCAGCCCGATGCTGGGCTCAGAATAAGGGCTCAGTAATTGCTACCATCCGTCTTCTGCTTCCCTGAGGCTGTCTCCATGGAGCATACTTTCAGAATTCACTCTGCTCAACCTTTCCCCTCAGCCTAGCATCTGCTTATCTTCCTTTAGCTGTTGTAATTGCCCGCAAGAGACAACTCAAGCCCATCCTTTTTCATTCCTGCCCACAACCTCTGAACTCTGGTTGTTCTCCTTCTTTTACAAGTATTTATTGAGCATCTACTAATACCTGGTCTTGTTCTATCAGTGAACAAGACAGACAGAGCCCTGCTCTCATAAACTAAAATTCTTTGGGGGTTGGGTGGAAAGGAAGGAATAAACCTTGAAATAATGAAAAGTTTATCAAATAGTGCTAGATAGAAAATAATGGTGTCATGGTAGTTCTCTTAAGCCAACTTTCTCTTTAAGATTTACTTATTACTTATTTATGGCTGTGCAGAGTCCTTGTTGCAGTACATGGGCTTTCCCTCATTGCTGTGAGCAGGGACTACTCTCCAGTTGCTGTGTGCAGGCTTCTCATTGCAGGGGCTTCTTCTGTTGCAGAGCCTGGACTCTAGGGTGCACAGGCTCAGTAGCTGCAGCACACAATCTTAGCTGCCCCAAGGCAAGTGGAATCTTAGTTTCTGGACCAGGGATCGAACCCACGTCCCCTGCATTGGCAGGTCGATTCATAACCACTAGCCCACCAGAGAAGTCCCAGGCCACCTTAAAATTAAGTGGCCAGAGAAGACTCATCTGAGGAAATGCTGTTTATTCTTTGGCCTCATTCGTAAGAAGGCACCAGCAGCCCTGGAAGAACTAGGGGAAGGGAGCATTCTAGGCACATGCATGCATGCTAAGTCGCTTCAGTTGTGTCCAACTCTTTGCGACCCTATAGACTATAGCCTGCCAGGCTCCTCTGTCCGTGGAACTGTCCACACAAGAATACTGGAGTGGGTTGCAATGCCCTCCTTCAGGGGACCTTCCTGAGCCAAGGGTCAAACCTGTATCTCTTATGTCTCCTACATTAGCAGGCAGATTCTTTACCACTAGCACCTGTCGGGAAGCCCAGAAAAGAGTACATGCAAAGGCCCTGGGGCAGGAATAACATTAGTGTTTGGAACGTTGTTAAAGAAGCCTGTGTGGCCTTAGCATAAACTCAGGGTGGGGGACAGGGCGTAGAGGTAAGAAGTGATATCAGAGAATTTGTTTAGGTATCAGTCAGTTAGTCAGTCAGTTCAGTCGCTCAGTCGTGTCTGACTCTTTGCAACCCCATGAATCGCAGCACGCCAGGCCTCCCTGTCCACCACCAGCTCCCGGAGTTCACCCAGACTCACGTCCATCGAGTCAATGATGCCATCCAGCCATCTCATCCTCTGTCGTCCCCTTCTCCTCCTGCCTCCAATCCCTCCCAGCATCAGGGTCTTTTCCAATGAGTCAACTCTTCACATGAGGTGGCCAGAGTATTGGAGTTTCAGCTTTAGCATCAAGTACCCAGTTGCTTAGTTAATATTTAGTTAATGGACTAAATATGAAGAACTTATCCTTCAGTGTGGCAAAGTAGAATTACGTTTCATTGCAGTTAGATTTAGAAATATTCAGTATGGGGTGCATCTCAAAGCCTAGGAGGTTTGAAGGGGGACGCCCTTGTCCAGCAGCTGTTTCAGCTGTACCCAAAAGAAGACACATGATCCTCCTTTCTTACTGGTTTATCCATGTGCTGTTTTGACTGCATGTTGCTTTGGAGCCAGTAGCCAACAGACCTCCATCTGGTTTAGAAGATGAAGCGGGGAACTTTCCACGAGTCTCTGTCATTGAACAACCACCACCACAAGATGGCCTTTCCCCACCAAGTCTGGCACTCTGATGAAAGGAGGAGGTCTTTTGCTTTCTCTGATAACTGGCTGCTGCTTCCAAGCCCCTTTCATGCCCTGCTGCCCGAGAGAGATTAAAGATGGTTGGAATGTGGGCTGGAGTCATTAAGTGTTCTCACCCTTTAGAGCACGACACATGACGGACTCCAGTCCTTTCTGCCCAGCAGTGGGCCAACATGTGACTTGCTCCACTCGACCTTTTCAGTTCCAGACTTGAGGAAAAGGACCTTGCACATGGAATGATGTGTGAAGAGATTTAGTACTGAGTTCTCCCCCTTGTTGAATTTCTGGGGAAAATGTGCTTTCAGTAAAAAGGAAATCGCTTTCACAGTTCTATCATTTCTACACATTTTAGACATTGGGAGTTGCTTGTGTTAGAATCTGGGGCTCATTAGGATAGAAGTCAGAATGTGGGTCTATCTCAGGAGGGCATCAGGACTTCTGAGTCCAGACTTGCTTCATAATATGTCACAATGATTTATTAAATTCTTATGGCTCTTGAACTTTGTTGATGAATGCATTTTTACTTCCTCCTATTAAACCACTATTTATTATTTTCCTTAATGTATCCAAATCATACATAGCTTTTTTTCTAAGGAATAATTCTATGGGTTAATAGTGTTTTCTATTTATAAAAGAGAACTGATTTTCTTCGAAGAATTATCCACATTTAACATGTCTCACATAGTATGCGTGTGTGTGTATTTATAGCAAAAGCAATGTCTGGCGAAAGGATCTTAATTTCTTCATTTCTGGATGGGAATTTGTCAGCCATAAGTCAGAATGACAGCTTTGCAATTAGAGTTGAAGAACCATTAGAAAATTCCTGGAAACCTAGGTCACTGTATGTGTGTGTGTGTGTGTGTGTGTGTGTGCACACACACTTTAACTCAATGCCATAAGATTTTAAACTGAGTGCACTGATTTCAGATGATAAAGCACAATTTTGAAAACTAAGCTGGATTGTGGCTTGGATGATTTTGTGGACCTAAGTCCAATTTCTCTCTTTCTTACCTTTGGTTTTTCTTCCTTTCTATAGTTTAAATCAGCAGTTCCCAACCTTTTTGGCACTAGGGATGGATTTCATGGAAGTCAGTTTTTCCACGGAGGGTGGAGTGGGGGATAGTTCAGGCACTGACGTGAGTGAGGCACTCATAATGGTGAGCCAGTGGGGAGCTGCAGGTAAAGCTTGCTTATGGCTCACTTCCTACTGTGCACACCTGCTCGTGGCCTGGGGGTTGGGGATCCCTGGTTTAAATAAAGAATTTTTAAAGGGTTGGTATATTTCAGCAAATGTTTTTCCTTTATGAACAAGTGTCAAACAGAGAATGTTATTCGAGCATTCTAGATCATCTTCAGAAAACTGTACAGGCATCATATTTTCTGGACACACTCATAGAGTAATGTGTCCATGTTGAGAATGTACAACTATAAGCTGATCATCTTTAAAGGTGTTGTTCTTAGACTAGTTAGAGCCCCAGAGCATATTTTCAAAATCTCAAGCCCTGAACACGCATAACAGCAGAAACATAGTTTCATCTGCGGGATATTTACATTCAGTGGAACCCCTTGGAGCTGAGAGGAGTGATCATTTCATAATGAGTTCTGAATTTTGCATATTCTTATTTATATATTCAAGAGCCTGTTAAATAATTAATAGATATCTTGCCATTCTGTTTCTTCAGGCTACACTGAACACAGCTTTGGTAGTCCAGAAATAGCTGAGCTCTCTTCATGCAATTGGAAAATCCCATGGACGGAGGAGCCTGGTGGGCTGCAGTACAAGGGGTCGCTGAGGGTCGGACACGACTGAGGGACTTCACTTTCACTTTTCACTTTCATGCATTGGAGGAGGAAATGGCAACCCACTCCAGTGTTCTTGCCTGGAGAATCCCAGGGACAGGGGAGCCTGGTGGGCTGCCGTCTATGGGGTCGCACAGAGTCGGATACGACTGAAGTGACTTAGCAGCTTCATGCAATTTAGGCTCATAAAAACCAGTGTTCTTCCTCATTAATGGAGAGTACCTTTTACCTTTTATCAATCTGTTAGAGTTGAAGTGTGAAGGTATTGAGAATGCCCATATATGAAGGGCTGAAGATGACCTAGGCTGTTGTTATTCAGTCCCTCAGTCGTGTCTGACTCTTTGTGAGCCTGTGGACTGCAGCATGCCAGGATTCCCTGTCCTTTACTGTTTCTGGCTTTGCTCAAACTCATGTCCACTGAGTCAATAATGCCACCCAACCATTTCATCCTCAGTTGTCCCCTTCTCCTCCTGCCCTCAATCTTTCCCAGCATCAGGGTCTTTTCCAGTGAGTTGGCTTTTTGCATCAGGTGGCCAAAGTATTGGAGCTTCAGCTTCAGCATCAGTCCTTCCAAAATGCAGTCCTCTGAAGAAGGGAATGGAAACCACTTCAGCATTCTTGCCTTGAGAACCCCATGAACAGTATTAAAAGGCAAAAAGATACGATATAGGTCACCACGTGCCATTTGTTCTCTTGTATCTTTGCTCAGGGACCTCCTTCTTTATCCTACTGGCCTCATTTGCATACAGAGCCATTTGCAAAAGAGAAGAGGAGAGAATCTCTGAGTTCATTTCATTTCTTCTGGAATACAAGATTTTGAGGGAGTGTGGTAGTGGGGACTGGGGAGTAGGGAAATGTGTGGATGGGGGTTGGGAGCTATGAGAGTGAAAGAGCAGTCCCCAGAGGAAAAAGTCTCCCAGACATTCAGTGCAAAAGAAATTTGTCGCTACTTTCTTTGGGGATAAATCAAACCTGAGAGTTCTGATGAAGTGGTGATCCTCACCTTAGAATTGGTTGTTTTAGTAAAAGTAATGCCCAAGGTAGCTGTTGTGTGTTCTTGCCTATGTAGGGCTTCACTGGCTTTTGGATGGTAGGGGCTTAGGACTCTGGGAATGCAGAGGAGGGAGAGGGGGGTGTTTTCTCTGAATACTGGGCTTCTCCTCACCACCCTCTCCCATGGCCCACACAGGAGCCATCCCAAACCCACTCTCCTTCCAAAGTCAGGGGGCTCCGAATGAATCTCTACACTTTACTTGTATCCTTTTTCTTGTCTGTTTCTCTGCTGATAAAGTAGGGTAGAATGTGCCCTGATGAAGATATGGAAAATACTGAATATGGCCAATCCAGATTACTCTGCTCTTTAAAAGCTGTCTTGTAGATTAGATCATTTGCCCTCCTAGAAGCTCAATGAGCTGCTTTTTCCATGTGTTCCTGTGAATAATGCCCGTGTCATGGTCTCAACTGGAAAGAAGGAGGAAAACAAGGAGAAGAGAGAGCACACTTTGTTACTACAAGTTTTCAAGAGTCATATTAGTGACGCCAATCCTGACATCATTTGATTTTCCTTTCAGAACACATTTCATATTTTTGTTGAATATGGAACAGAGACAGTTTCACTGGATCTAGGTTCTAATGCTCAATATTATGCACAGAGAGGGGATAGAAAGTATATTAATGCCTTAAATTATTTCATGAAAAGACAGTGATATTTTCTGTCCCATAGTGCTAATAGGTGAATGCATTCTATGGGGGTTTTGTGAGGTTCCTGCCATTTTTCAGTCTCAAAGATCAGATAGCACTGTAGGTACCCGGGATACTCCACTGCCTTTCAAAAATATGTCATAAGAACACAACTTCCAACCCCCTGGCTGTAGGTTAGGGGTTGGTGAACTTTCTCTGAAAGAGGGCAGAAAGAATGTGTTTTATGTTTGTTTTTTTTTGTTTGTTTGTTTTTGCCATACCACCTCCTATGTGTTCCAATAGAACTGTATTTGTGAACACTGAAATGTGAGTTGCATATTATTTTCACTTGCCACAAAATATTATTATTCTTTTAATTTACATCCACAATTTAAAAATGTAAAAGCCAGTTTGTTAGTTCATGGGCAGCACAAAACCAGGTAGTGGGTCAGTCTGGGCCTCGGGTCATATTTTGGAGACCCCCTGACCTAAATACTGATGACATCTCATGAGAAGCCTACCTTCACAATTAAAAAGCTGGAATGTGGAAGACCCGTTTTTAGGGTGGACAAAATAGGGAAGCGGCATTTTTCCAAGTATTTGTCTTGGACCTGTTGGGTCTTGAGAGAATTTGTGAAGAGAAGAGATTTCAGGAATGATTTCAGCATGGGCACAAAAAAACCCTCTTCCTCTTAGGAATGGTTTCTGACACTGGGGGATAGCCCAAGTATCCATTAACTATGCACATGCTACCAGCCTCTCCTTGGTTCCTTTCTGCCTCCTCCACCCTCCTGAAATGTCCACTGGGTATGTAGGGAAGAGCCCCTCACTGGGAGTCTGGTGACATGAAGAGACAGACAGCACAGAGTACTCCCAGCCCGCAGGCAGGGCCAGAGAAGTGACTGGAGGCCCTCACACGCAGGACGAGGTGCTGGAAGCAAAGTGCAGCAAGCAGCATTGTAGCACCCCTGCCCTCCTCTCAGCCCAAACTGTATCTTCTGCTCACAGAGGATGCTCACAGAAAACTTCCCCAGCCAGTCCTAGCTGGATGACTCACGATTCAGAGTGGCTTGACATGAGTGGACACTGGATCCTTGGTTCCCAGTGGGAGACTAGGTTGGTATAAAAGGCTGTAACCTCCAAGATGCTCTGCACTTTAAAGATCCATGCAGAAAAATATCACCAGACTTTCCTTTAAGCCAGGGACTCTTCCTTATACATCCTGATGCAAGTTTCTGTTCCTTCATCCAAGCTCTATATGAAGAATACCTGAAGGATGCTAGCACCATCATTCCTTGTGAGCATCATTCCTCAAGAGCAGTATTGGTGCCCCTTAAAAAAGAACTCACAAGCTGAATCTCATTTTGTACTTTACAGTATCACTCGGTAAAAACCCTACATCTTGGTGCTTATTGAAGGAATCCATTATGAATTCTAGGCACAGCAATAGTATCGATTCATAGTGTACGTCATGGATCCACTTGGCCTTCCATTTCTTCATCTTTCAAATGATGAGGTTTGAGTACGTGAACTCCAAGCTTACATGATGGACTCTATTGTTTATCTTTTGTGAGAGAAATATTTTTGACTATTGGTTCTCCTACAAGTAGCACACAATTGTTTTCTGAAAATGAGATAGAAAGTGTGAACATCATATCCCATTTTGGAGCATTTAGTTTTTTTCCACCAGCCTCCCATTTCAGGCTACAGTAGCCTCCCATGTCAGCCTGTGCTCACCGTTCAGATATGTTCTAGCTCTGCTTCTCCATTTGCAGCTGTGGTATCTGTGAGATGAGCGATGATCATGGGGGAAAGAAAATGTCCTGGCTAGGGGATAGGTTGAAAGAGACAATTATGGGAATTATTACTCTTCTTATTTGGGGTAATTATGGAGTGTTCTTCCCTGAAGTACTCCATGGAAAGGTTGAACCAATTGGGATTATTTATCCTAGGGAATGAGAAGATCAGAGAGGTGGGGGATAACTCAATAATAGTTTTGAGTATTTGGAAGATGATAATGAACTGTTCTGTCTTCTCACTGAAGACAGGAGATTAAGAAATTGGCAGGAGGTATCTCAGATGTGAGGAAGAATGCCTTGCTACTATGTGTGATTAAACCCTGATGGTGCTTTGATGCTCACATGGAGCCTGCTGTCTTGTTCTCTGATTTCCATTGGGGACACAAGGGATGACTTATAGCATCCAATGAATAGACCCACAGCCCTGCACTCCCAGGCCCCCAGCTTTATGGTAAACCAGGTATGTTAACACAGACATCAAGGGTGATCTTGAAGAGAACAAGAAACACAGCCAGTGTCATTGAAGAAAGTGTGAGGCTCCAGAGGTGAGAGCTGAGCTTGGGGAAGCAGCCCAGAATTTGGTAGAGGAGTTTGTCCTCATTCTCCCAACAGCTGACCTGGGGATGGTGAGGATTTTCTCGGCCAGCCTCACCCCTCCCGGGCATCAGCTGACAGAACCTTTCCCCTTCCCATCCCCCAACCCCCTCATGGCTGCAGCAGGAGAATCTGACCTGCGATGTTCCAGGGGTGACTCTGGTTCCCCGGTGTGTCAGTCCAGAAATAGGCCCGGCAGGGTTTTTCTGGTGTTCACTGCGAAAGATCATTACTAGCATCTATCAGAGGCTCCCCTCCCACAGTGTGACTGTATAAATGACTGAATGCAGAAAGTGCGGAGAAGACCAAGGTGTGCAGCTGGCAGATGACCCCAGGCATTTCAGAGCCGTGCCTGACCTCCCCAGGGGTCACCCCCGTCTTGAGTGTCATTTGCCTTCCTGTGGTGCCACACTCCCTTGGGAATCAGTAACCCTGTAGTCGGAAGCACAGGCTTTATTCTTTGTTGTTATTATTAATTTTTATTAGAGTATAGTTGCTTTACAATGTTCTGTTAGTTTCTGCTCTATAGCAAAGTAAAGCAGCTATATGCATACATATATCCTCTCCTTTTTTAACTTCCTTCCCATTTTGGTCACTGCAGAGCATTGAGTAGAGTCCCCTGTGCTGTACAGCAGGCTGTCATGAGTTATGTATTTTATACATAATATCAATAGTGTATATATATATATATATATACACATCAATCCCGATCTCCCAATTCCTCCCACCCTACCTCCCTTTCCCCCTTGATATCCATATATTTGTTCTCTACCTGTGTCTCTACTTGTGCTTTGCCAATAAGATCACATGTATCATTTTTCTAGATTCAACATATACGTGTTAATATACAATACTTGTTTTTCTCTTTCTGGTTTACTTCACTCTGTCTCTAGGCCTAGACTTTAGAACAGAGGCCCAATATCAAATGCCTCTGGATAGTAGCCCCCTAAAGTCAAGGAGTGAAGCAGACCATAGTCAGACCATCAGGATGCTAAAAGCAGAGGCAGGAAGCCATCACTCAGTACCGGAGTCATGGCCCAGCAGAATGGTGGGCCCTGGCTTGCCAGATCCTCACATTATTTTTTTTTTTGAACATGAACTATAGATTTTTATATATTCCTCTATTTTTCAGTGTTTCCAACTGAAAATATATCTAAAGCACATTGAGGACCAAGAAAACATGTACTTGTTGTTGGCTGGCAGTGTATAACTTTCCCTTAAGAATCCTACAGAATTAGATGCAAATTCTGGCTACTTCCTAACTGGTGTCCTTGGCAAGTTACTTAACCTATATGAACACTAGTGTCTTGCTCACAATTGTAAAGAGAAAGTGCTTCACAGTGAAGTGATACCTAAGAAATTAATACAGTGCCTTGCCTGCAGCATCCTTCAGTTCAGTTCAGTCACTCAGTCGTGTCCTACTCTTTGCAACCCCATGTACTGTAGCCTACCAGGCTCCTCTGTCCATGGGATTTTCCAGGCAATAGTACTGGAGTGGATTGCCATTTTTCCTTCTCGAGGGGATCTTTCCAACCCAGGGATTGAACCCAGGTCTCCTGCATTGTAGACAGATGTTTTAACCGTCTGAGCCACCAGGGAAGTCCCAATGGGACTTGTGCAGCATCCTTAATAACTATTAAATGATGATGATGATGACTATGATTATATAATTAAACCACATGAAATTGCTGGTATATACATGGAAGTGACCTACAAAAATGGGAATTTCATGTGGCTATTAATATTATACAGTATTAGTTATACTATACTAATAATTATATTATTAACATAAAATCCTATGCTATATACATGGTTAATATTTTACCAGTATTATTAATATCAGGCTTACACACCCCCTCCCTAAACACATATTTATAATCCCCCCTTTTTACTCTTTTTCCACAGTACTTTTATGTTGATTGTATTCAATAGCTTCTTTATTATGTTTATGGCTTAGAGTCTGTCTACCCTGTCCCTGCTGGAATATAAGCTTTCTTAAGGGAGGGATTTTTTTTTAATTAGCTCATTGTCTTTCTTTCCTTGCTCACACCACACCAGCACCTAGAGGAGTGGCTGACCAGTAGTAGGCTCTCTGTAAATAGACAGAGAGTGAATAGACATACACATTGGCCTTCTCAAAATTGAATTCAGTTCACCACGAATGCTTTCCTTCAAGTCCGACAGATCTGAGGGACCCATTGATTAGAACTGTTCTAAACAAAACATAAATGCAAGTTCTTAGGATGATGGACTTTTTTAGGGCTTTGACTCTTGAGCCCAAGGATAAGACTAGTAAAAAGTTACCTAAGTACTGTATGCCCCAAATCTGAAAAACTGAATTCAATTATTAAAAAAAATTTAAATCGAAAAACATTGATCAGAGGCATTCAATGAGTATTTTTTTTTTCTGATTGTACTCATGAGCTTCTTACAAGTGCTGTATTTTTTAAAAGGTCATCAATTATATTTGTCCTTGGACAGAAGGATATTAAGTTTGTAAGATAACTCTCCTTGGTAGTACAGTATGCTTTAACGTGTGTGTGTGTGTGTGTGTGTGTGTGTGTGTGTGTGTATGTATCCATATCTTCAATAGTGAAGCTAATGCAGAAAAGAAATTAGAAGCTGAAAAAGCTCAGTAGTAAAGGGTGGGTCTGACTGGATCCCAGAGGAGGAGAAAATGGTGGTATTGTCTTTAGAAGGAATGTCAGAGTAGCCTGCACACAGAGGAAAGTGCTGATAAGCAGAATGACAAAAGCTGGTTTCATGAGAGATTCCCAGCAGCCAGGGTACACTCCCAGCTGATTGCCCTGCTATTTTCGGTATCCCCATATCATGACTAAATACACGCAGCTTGACTGGAAGCCACAGATATGGTAAGTCCGAGGGGAATGCTGGGAGGTACAGTGTTGTTTGTGAGGACCAAGGCATCGGCCATCCTTGCCTCCACCCACCCCTTGTTTCAATACTTAGGGACATTCTGACCAGTTTGGGCCTCCTTACTAGGAGTCAGGGGAAACCTTTACATTTCCCAAGGCGGGTATTTTTAGACGCAATGCTGTGTCCAGAGTGTTAACTAATTGAGTGATCAGGTTTCATACTTGGCCACAGAGAATGGCAGTGGAAGGGGGAGACAGCTTCCCAGAACAAGTAAGCATCTACGTTTCGGAATGAAATGCATTTTCCTTACAGAAAGTGCCGTTTTGGGTCTGATTAGTTGTGCCTTTTACAAAATGTTTGTTGGCAGGTAAGAAGGAAGCCTGCTTCCCTGCACCGTGGATCGTCTGAGTTCCATGTGTGGGGGCAGTGGGTGTCCTTTCTTTCTGTTTTCCTGGGATCTGGATTCTAGGTACGTTTCGCCTCAGATGTAACTTGGAATGTGCTCATCTCAGGCCGGTCTTAGGAGGTTGCTTATTCACACACAAAAAGACAGTGGGCAGTTTGGGGTGTAGGAAGGGCCCAGTGGACCCGAGGATGTAAGAAAGTTTGAATTGTCACACTTTTTTCAAGAGAAATCTGAGAGCTGTAAACTCAGCCTTTTTTGCTGTATTAATTGCTATCGAGTATATGGACTTTTACAGTTGAGAAAAAAACAGCATAGGGTTAACATTTGTTTTTGAAACTCATGTAAATAGTGGATGGAGGATGTAGTCTGGAGGTTGAAAGTGTAATGTTATTTTTGTTTTCATAGAATTGCACATAGATACAAATAAGGCATCTCATTTGATTTTAAAGAACTAGCATGGTAAGTCTTTTCCCCTTAAGGGATAACTATGGGAAAGAGGTATTTGGTGTGATGTTCATAAAATTTTGATGTATTTGATTGTGAAGGATTCATAAAGCACTATTTAGATTATGGCAGAGTTCAGGATTTCATGTGATCTCTTATTTCTCCCTGCCTTTTCAGTTATTGTTGGTTTATCTAACTATGAGGACACTATGAATAGAAGGGAGAAGTATTTGCTATTAATTCAATATATTAAATCCTGGAACGTAAGATGAGCCATTCATAGGAAATGGTCATAGTAACTAGAAGAAGACATCAGGAAAATACAGGCATGTGCCCTGGGTCCATGCTCTGGTAGACAGACAGCTAATGGTTTTGAGAAAAGAACTGTCATTTCATAGTGCTGCAGAAAGCAATTCAGAGAACTCTCTCACGACTGGGAACCTTATTTTAAATGGATTCAGTTTTAATCTTGGTATTCTTAAAGATAGCTTAATCTTTTAGCAAAGAATATTCTTCCATGATCTTTATGGAATATTGCTGTATTCAACAGTAGACATCTATGAGATTTTAATCTGAGTGAGAATTTTCAAACATGTGCCTTAAGAGAAAGGACTTTTTAGATTAAACATTGAGATTCAGAATAAAGATATGAATGTTTTTCATGAATTCCTGGCATCAGTTGTAATTTACTAGTAATATAAGCATATTGGCAGGTGAGTCCCACCTAAAAATCATGTTATGTCACTCTAAAAATAATCACTCATCAAAAATTATGAGCTATATTGAAGGTTGACTTTTAGATATGCATTCTGTTCAATTAGTTGTAGAGCTGAAAATTTTAGATATAATGACATTTGCTGATTACCTAGTGAGACTTGACTTTGAGAAATATTAATTGCTAGGAAGTTTTGAGCCAAGCGCAAATATGACAGATATTAAAGCATATAAAAACTTTGGCCTTTTACAAAGTAATAAATTAATTTAAAAAGGAAAGATCTGAGATCTGAAAGGAAAAAATGAATAAAAGCAGACCATCTTGTTTCTGCCTTGTGTCAGAATATATCAACTGAATGGTGAAAGCATTTGATCTCAGCCCATATGTGCAGCATTTTCTGTTTTGGTGGGCATGCTGTTTGAAAAAGCATGTAGTAAAACGACAGACTGAATTTGAAATTATCCTGCCCTAAGCAGTGACTCTGGAAGGGTACTGACCCGATACAGATCACACAGGAGTCGCGTCACAATAGAGTAGCATGTACTCTTGCTGGACTGGGCTTGGTTGGACAATGAATAAGGATTCTTCATCTCCTGGTTTCAACTCTGGCTTGAAGACTGAACAGTTCGTCTGCATGAGCTGAACTATGGATAAAATCCTTGCAGAGAGGGTATTGTAGATAATTACATTTTCCCAAATGATCATTAAACCTCTTGCTCCTTCTGTTTGGCTTGGGGTTTCTGTAGAGTTCTTTAGAGATTTTTCTACAGGACTGCTTAGTTGTGTTATGGAAGAAACTTCCAGTGATTTTACAGCTTCTTATTGTGAAAGATTTGCAGCACAAACCTTTTAAAAATATAAACATATGTATACCTTTGCCAATGCTAGAAATTCTCATGGGTTGCTAATAATCAAGCCTTTATGGAACTAATTTTACCATTAAGCCTTGATGAAAAATCAAGTCTTAAAGTTGAACTTTTAAATAATGCTCATGCCAAAAAAAAAAAATCTAGACTCTAATAATATTGAGCAAAGCTCAAATTTAATATAATTTTAATGTACAATTTAGAGGCAGTTAATAATAAGATCTTTCAATAGCTGTGAATTACTTTTAAATCCTATAAAGGTATTTTATGATAATACCAGACAGAAATTCTTGTTATTACTTTCTATCTTCCAACTCAGATGTGTTTGATTTTGTAGATTTGGTTTAATAATCCATTAATAAATACATGTTTATCTGTTAGGAGACTCCCTAATTTTATTGTTAATGATTTTCACTCTAAGAAGTTGGGAGAAAATAGAAAATTTTATATAATCTAGCTTAAAACAGAAATCACAAAACTTATCAGTTTACTGCTGAGACTATCTATGTACAAGATTTTATGAAAAAAAGGAAACTCTTTTGCCAACCCTTTAGTTTCTTGTACTGAAGTGAAAACTTTGTTATATAGTTAGTATGATATTTACTTATCAGCTAAATTTATTTTCTTTTGTGTGACAATATACAGATACTACCTCTTCTCAGTTATAAATCTGTGCAATAACCAAGTTTAATCAATATTAATTTGAACAAAAGAGAATTTAAAATCTGTCATGTCTTTTTTGAATAGTCATTCTCTTTATAATGTTAAGGCCTTTTCAGTTATAAAACAAAATATATTTGCCAACTCTTTTATCTTAATGCAAATATTTATTTGTTATATTTTCTTTTTATTATAGCCCCAGAGTATATTGCAAAAGTTAGTAATCAATCAAAATTAAACAATACCTTTTAATTAGACTGTTGATTTACATATTATTAGATTATATAACAAATTTCAGGCACATATCTACAGTTAACTAATCATTTTTAAGCATTAAAGTCTATAAAGAATCTAATTTTTTAATTTTAGTAGTCTCTTTTTTATTATATGAAATGAAGATCTGCATGTATGTAGATGTTCAAGATAGACAGTTATTTCCAGAGAATACTGAGAAGTTAATGCTGCTTTTCTTGGGAAAAGTGGCAAGTGAATGTTGTTTCCATTTAAAGAGTAGAAAAAGTCAATAATGTTAAATAATGTTTTGTAAAATCTGGGTATGCTTCAATTTTCTTTAGTCTTGAATTCTTGATTATATTATGTTCTAACTCAGCATCATTCTGATATATTACTGATTTGCATGTTTCTCTAATTCAGTGATTATTCTGTTATATTTTTAAAACACTTATATCAATAAGATAAATTATACTTTGAGTAACACTGTAACTTTTTAAACAGACTGTCTTACTCATCTTTGAGACCCAGAGTTTGGCACATGTTAAGTACTCAATACATAGGTTGTTAGAATTTTTTTAAATAATTCTTCATTTCTTTTTTTTTTTTTTAATTTTATTTTATTTTTAAACTTTACATAATTGTATTAGTTTTGCCAACGACCCAGAGGGATGGTATGGGGAGGGAGGAGGGAGGAGGGTTCAGGAGGGGGAACACATGTATACCTGTGGCAGATTCATTTTGATAAATAATTCTTCATTTCTGAAGAGTGTAGCTTCTCATCAAAAGAATGTTGAATTAAATTGAAAGTAAACGTGGTATTATTTACAGGGCTGAAAAGGAGCCAGAAATTTTTCATAAATAAGACTTAAAATAATGTTTGGCCTTCTAGCCACCATTTAGTCTTATAATAAACGGCAATTATTTTTCAATATTTGATTATTTTAAACAGGAAAATGTACTAGCTAGCTTTCTGTCTTAGTGAACAAAATGAGACTTATTTCCAGTCCAGAAGTTTCCCAGGATTGGCCTCGAGAGCCGCGTTTATACAAGGACAAGGTTCTATAAAGAATTTTCACACTGTCATTCTGATACGGTGGGACCGCCTGCGGTAGAGTGTGTTGTTTCTCATGTATCATTTCTGGCTCAATCATGACTCTTGCTTCTGTTCTCCTGTTCAGAAGAAGTAGTCCTCTGTACCATGAAGTAAGTCTTTGACAACTTGCCTGCAGACCAGCCATTCTCAAAGTGTGGTCTAGGACTCCCTGGGTGTCCCTGTACCCTTCCAGAAGAGTGCCTATGACATCCCTCCTTCTCTAACTACATTATCTGTTTGAGGTCAGATTTCCAAAACAGCACATGGCCAAAGACTGAATGCCAAAGCGGATGTAAGAATCGAGTCTTCTACTGTCAGACATTAAAGAGAATTGCAAAACTATAAACCAGTACTGGTCTTCTCACCTTTTACAGTTTTTTGTTTTTTGGAAAATTTATTTCTTTTTCATAAGGTATATATTTTATGTTACCATGTAATAAGTGTGTTACTGTTATTTTAAATCAATTAGTGTGTGTTTAATACTCAGTTTTATCTCCTAATATGGTCAGTAGTGAAAGCTATAACCCTCTGAACCAAAAGCTCTTTGGGGCCCCTCAGTAATGTTTGAGAGTGGAAAGGAACCCTGAGACAAGTTTGAGAAGCACTGTTGTAGGCAGAATGCGCTGTGGATGTTCTGTGGCCTGGTTTGCATGCTTAATTGCTGAAAGCATTGGTCGAATCAGGTCAGTTTACGAGTTCAGATCCTATGTGAACAGTTACGTTCATTTGACTCTTCTGGTCATAGCTGTAGCCAACCAAACAAAAAACTTAACTTTAAAAAATTTTGAAATGGTGATAATGAATAGCATTAATTAAGGGCTGTCTGTGTGCCAGGCCATTTCTAACTCCTTTGCATGTGTTATCTCCCTTCTTCCCTCATAGCTCAGTAAGTAAAGAATCTGCCTGCAATGCAGGAGACCTGGGTAAGATTACTGGATTGGGAAGATCCCCTGGAGAAGGAAATGGCAACCCACTCCAATATTCTTGTCTGGAGAATCCCATGGAAAGAGGAGCCTGGTGGGCTACAGTCTGTGAGGTTGCAAGAGTCAGACATAACTTAGCAACTAAACTACTACTATTACTACTAAGATTATCAACAAGCCCTACAAGTTCAATTTTACTGCTGTTCTCATTTTATAGACGAGGAAACGGAGCTACAGGATGTTTTAGTATCTTTTCCAGTGTCACGCAGTTTGTAAGCTGTAGAGTCAGATGCTGAACTGAGGCATTTTGACTCCAGAGTCTGAATTCTGCAATCATCAAAATATATTGACTAGCTGATTGTTGTTCAGTTGCTCAGACTGTCAAACTCTTTGCAACCCCATGGACTACAGCACGCCACACTTCCCTGTCCTCCACTATCTCCCAGAGTTTGCTCAAGCTCATGTCCATTGAGTTAGTGATGCTATCCACCCATCTCATCCTCTGTCATCCACTTCTTCTCTTGCCCTCAGTCTTTCTCAGCACCAGGATCTTTTCCAGCGAGCTGGCTCTTTACATCAGGTGGCCAAAGTATTGGAGCTTCAGCTTCTGCATCAATCCTTCCAATAAATATTCAGGATTAACTTCCTTTAGGATTGACTGATTTGATCTTCTTACTGTCCATGGGAATCTCAAGAGTCTTCTCCAGCATCATAGTTCAAAAGCACTTGCTGATAGGGTGGGGTTAGATCTTCTAAATTAGGTTAGATCTTTCCCCAAACCCTTAAAAAACATATATGATGTGCTAACCCTGACTTAGTACCTTTATCTTCTGCATGAAGAGAAGCTCCTTAAACATGAGCCATCCTTCCCAGGATCCGTGTAGTATGTCTTTGCTGATAGATTATAGTATAACAGGATATTTCGCAGTCTCCTACCGTGTTGTGACTGCTTATGACTACATGTTTCATTGGGTAACTTAACTTTAGAATAAAGTCTATTCTTAAATGTTTTACTTTATGTAGTGGAAAAAAAAAATCCTTCTTTATCTTTACCATGAGTTTTCATTGTACTTTGAAAAAGATCTTTGGCACATCCAGGCACTACCTGCTTTCTCTCTTTGTCCCCACCCTCACTCCCCCCTCCCCCCACCCCTGCTGACTTTTAAAATAATGTTTTAAATTTATTTATTTTTGGCTCTGCTGGGTCTTTGCTACTCTGCAGGCTTTTCTCTAGTTGTGGTGAGCTGGGGTTACTCTCATTGTGGTGGCTTTTCTTGTTGCAGAGCATGATCTCTAGGACACATGGGCTCAATAGTTGGTAGCTCCCGGGCTCTAGAGCACAGGTTCAATAGATGTGGTGCAGGGACTTATTTTCTCCAGGCGTGTGGGATCTTCCCAGATGAGGGATTGAACCCACGTCTTCTTCATTGGCCGGCGGATTCTTTACAACTGAGCAACCCTCTTTTCCCTTTTATTGCACTCAGTGTGAAGATTTAATTATTGGGTTAGCACGTTCCTTCAGGTTTTTTTTTAACATCTTAAAGAAACACCCAAAGTTTTTGGTCAACCCAATATAATTGTTGTTCTGGAAAAATGTTGTCACTTGAAAAATATTTAAGAATCCCAAATCTATCTATCTATATTTGACTTCACTAGTGATTTGAGCTTATTTTTACATACATTTTATTCATTCCCATAAGAACTTATTTAGTTATATTTTCACCAAGTGCTCCTAAGATTCCTTTGTTGATCAGAGAACTCAAGTAGAAATGAAAAGTTAAAATGGAAAAGAGCAGTAGCATTTTGGTATATTGGTTTTGAAAAGAATCAGTATAAAATACCCTCCCTGCAAGGATCCCCAAAAAAGGCAGATAGTTTCGTATACCAGCAAGGCTTCAGCTATACCAGCTGGCACACAGCATTTTAGGATGATAAATTCAAGAACCCTTCCTCTCACTAGCTGACATCTCCCTCTGGTATAGTCGGCCTCACCCTTCAATTCCTCTGGGTTTTTAACCCCAAGCCTGTAATTATCTGACCAGGAAGCGAAGTCCAGCATATTGTGGTTACCTTGTTGATCCAGACCATATATAGTACATTTATGTACCAGAAAAAAATAGTTATGTTTGCAAAATCAAGTCTATCCACACTAAAAAACAAACTATTTGTTTCCTGATCTCATAAAACGAAAAGAAAAACGTTGGGAAAATGTTCATTTCCACAGTAAATACTTTCTCTTTTCTCCTTATACCTAGACCAATTTTAGCTTATCACTGTTTTCAGTTGCTATATTTAAAATGTGAATAGTTCCCTGAATTAAATATTTTAGGACGCATGCCAATACCTCCTACATAATAAGGATCCTTAAGCATGAAATCCTGACATCCTCGTTCTGATTCATAACATACCAAATTAATGGAAAAATCCCAAACATTTGACGTATTTTATATCATCCACCTCACGTGATGCCAAAAGTAACTGCTCTGTATTTCTCTTTTTTTTATTTTTATTTTTTTTTATTTTTTTGCTCTGTATTTCTTAAGTGATAAGTAGTGGTATCTTAGTATTACGAGGTGGGGTTTCTAAGGGGTCTCTGCAAACTGTTGTTATCAATGTTGCTCAGCCAGAATATGCAACAACCTGTTATTTGTTTTGTAAACAAAGGTGCTTACAGAGTCCCAAATGTTGACTGCATAATATTTCGACCATTGGGCCTCAGCAGCTTCATTTGATGTCTAAAGACACAAAGTGGTCTGTTGTTTTTAGTCCTCCTCATCTGTGAGACGTGGGGTCACACTGTTGAGATGTGTTATTGTGCCCGACAGCATCCTGTGGGATGGCTGTGTAAGGAGAGAGAGTTGGGAGGCTGGACCAGTTGACCTTGGAGATTCCATTCATCTTAGGAGTCTGACAGGAAAGTCTTCAACCAATTCTTTTTATTAGTGCATACCATAAAATTGGGGATGAATTCCTTCTTGTTCTTGGACTATGAAGTAGTGGGAAGAACATTGAATCCAGGAATCTCAAATGTCTTTTCAGCAATTTTCTAACTAGTTAAGCAAATCATGTCCGTCTTTGCTTCAGTTTCCTCTTTATACAGTAGAAATGATGAGGTGATCTCTACCTACCTCACAAAACAAGGTGTGTGCAAAAAATACCAGCGCCAGAAATGTACCTTACTTTTGTTAACACAAAGCAAAGCTGTTTATTAAGGCTAAGATTTAATCATCTGTATAATAAATCTTTGCTTAACAGCGTAGTAGTTCAGGGCTGTGTGTCTTGAGATTTAGCACATATTGCTGAGGTCGGTCAAGGGCACATACATGAGTGACGCTCGGGCTGTAGCACGATTGTAAATGAAGGCAGCATGAGATACATGTCAACTGATCTTTCCCAGGGTAGGGAAGCCTGCTCCTTTAAGACAGCCTCTTCCCAAAGTGAGCAATGAAGTATGGATTATGCATCAGGTATTTTATAGGCAGCCATCACTCATGGGAGAGCAAAAACAGATTTCTGAAAAGACAAGTTCACGTGGGAAATAATTGAGACAGATGAACTAGATGAAGCATAGCAAGGAGACAGGGATGACTGACAATGAGAAATTTTAAGACTCCAAATGGCTATATATTTTTTTTTGTTCAGTACTCGCCTTCCACCTAACGAATGGAAAAAGGCATTCAGTCATACGTTTTGGAAAGCCTGCCATCTACAAAATGGACACATTGCAAATTAACAGAAACTGTTCTTGCCTGGAGAATCCCAGGGACAGGGGAGCCTGGTGGGCTGCTGTCTATGGGATCACACAGAACTGGACACGACTGAAGTGACTTAGCAGCAGCAGCAGCAGCTCTTTTATGCAATCTTCCATTGCATTCTTATTGTATGTCAATGGGGAAAATAATTCCCTGAAATAAAGATGATTAAAATTCCCAAAAGACTAAATCTTCCTTGCTGTAATATTCCATCTTTGTGGATGAAGATAGGAAAAAAAAAACAAAAACAGAAAATTCTCCAGGGCTGTTCCATATTCTGAATTGTTGGGCACCAAGAGCGCTGAGAATAGAATTTTTTTTTTCCCCAAAGAATGTGTTACCATTTCTCTAGTGTTTCTTTGTCCCAAGAGATAACCTGAAACATGCCCAAACACAGCAGAGATATCAAACAAGCCTGGTAATGAATGTACCTGCAAAACAGTCTTTGCAGGAATGATTTCTCCATCTGTGGCTATTTTCCTGCTTACTTATTTGGATCTTTATCATTTCAGAATAACCAAAGATAAATATTTTATGAACCTTAAAATAATGTATCACTCTTGTATACTTTCACTCTGATGTAAATCAAGACTAGCTCGCCCTATCTGAAATGCCCTTGGATGGAATGAGGAGTTCGTTTGGTTTGCATTTAAAGCTTCAAACCCATTTTGGGTAAAGAGCTACACATTGTTCCACATCTTGTATAAGGCACTCTGGCTACAATAGAACTTTCATGAACACTTTCCCATTTTTTGCTCATTGGGGAAATAAACTGTTTATTTACCATGAGCTGTAAGGGTATATATACCTTACTGTTGGATATATACCGAGAGCTGTATTCCCATCATACAGTGTCAGGGAGTTTTTATGGGAGGTGGAGACTTCCCTGTCATTTAGTCAAATCATTCTGTTCTATCAATTCCTAACATTATTTCTGGTTTCTACTTAACACATAGTAGAGTTAGGATATAATCTGTGTCTACAGTATACTAAGAGAACTTGCAGCCTCTATTGTGTAAGGAAAAAATTTTTAATGAGAATTTTAAGTCAAAGTGACTTGAAATTCTGCCCCTGGCTAGTACAAATAAAGGCAAACGATTACTATGTTGACCTCATATTATTAAGACATTCAAAACTCTCCCTCCCTGATACAAATGGTTTTATGTCCCTTGGGAGGCAGGTGAAACTGGCCCTTTAAGTCCTACTTTGTATTCCAGAAAATTTCAGACAAACGCAAACAAATCTTGTTCAGCAGCTAAACAGAATTAACCTTACATTGAGAAAGACTGGAAATGCCCACTTGCCCATCACCAGTAACTAATGTGTTTTTTTGTTTGTTTGTTTGTTTCCTCTATGAGAAACATCTTCTCTATATTTATTTTTATTTCTAACCAGTCTCCAGGAGAATTTTTAGGACTCTGAACGATGAGTGAGAAAATAATATCTCACCCAGATAAAGGGGCCTGGATTCTGGATCTTCTTTTCGATATAAGTTACATCATAATAGACTTGAAGAGAGTGGTTTTATTGGCATGGCGATGTAAATCTCAAAAAAAAAAAAAAAAGCAGAGCAAAACCACTGCCTTTACAAAAACAAAAGCCTGCGAGCCCTGTATTTCTCTTTTTAAACCGATTCTCATTCCCCTCTAAGTCAAGATAAGGCTAGGAATGTTGTTTTGCCTTTCAGTTTCCGAGCGGCTACTATGAGCAGAAGCCCTGGCAGGTTTGAAGTGTACAACAGCAGGGGCCTCCCTGGCAGAAGTCCCAGGGAAAAGATGCTAAGCATGCCTAACATGTGTTAGGGGACAGTGACCTCATTTTCAGGGATGAACTGAGGTTACTTCCAAGCAAAATCCTCACAAACAAAGGCAGCCTTGTAGTGATCGGAAGGAATCTGTGGAGGCAGCCTCTTGTCCTTGGGGTGGTTTTGTTGGTGGTGATTGCAAGTGTAGACAGCCTTTAGGAGCATTTTCCATACTGGTTAAGCCCCCAGCCCCTTGTATTCCTCCTCCTCCCTCTTTATGGGTGAAAAATGCTGGTTTATTTCCAATAACCAGGGAGCAAATAAAAGAGAATGGAGTCTTAATAACCACAGGTCTTCCCTAAATAAAAGGTTTCAAGTTTTTTCAAACATTTGCCATGCAAAAGACACACACACAGATTTTCCCTTTATTTAAGATCTCTATACCCCGCTATAAACACACACCTAAAAGGGATCTGTTAGGTGACATAAATACCTCATGCCCTGTTCGGAGAGGGAAAAAAAGAAAAACTTTCTCCCACAGGTCTGAGGTTTTTATTGACAGGAGGCAGATTGTTGCATGAATGTCACAGTTGTTTTAAGTTGTGCAATCAGTCGTATTCTTTTGAAGTGGTCAAAAATTAGATCACTGTGTAAAATGTCTATAAAATATCAGCACATAATATCTTGCTCTAAAAGTTGATGGAAACTTTGAATACGGGTACTATCTGAATTGGGGCTTCCCTGGTGGCTCAGAGGTTAAAGCGTCTGCCTGGAATGCGGGAGACCCGGGTTCAATCCCTGGGTTAGGAAGATCCCCTGGAGAAGGAAATGGCACCCCACTCCAGTACTCTTGCCTGGAGAATCCCATGGAGGGAGGAGCCTGGTAGGCTGCAGTCCATGGGGTCGCAAAGAGTCGGACACGACTGAGCGACTTCACTTTCACTTTCACTATCTGAATGGTCATGATCTAGGGTGCAAGGAGTGATTCTGCTCTAGTCTAGTGAGAAAAAAAAGATTATCCTTTTCCACTGGCTCCCATCTCATTGATTGTGATTGGACGCACCATGGCACCATGTCTGATCTCAAAGATTTAAGCTTAGAGGAGTGTGACTGTCAAGTCACTTGATTGTTTCCGTTGAAAATTGTTTTAGTCCAGATGAACACACTGGGTTTGGACTTGGAGAAGTTATACAAAGCAACTCCATGTATATTTCAAAACTGTAATTGGCAATGAAGTCACTACTTGAGGAGCAGTGCCATTGAAGATTTGGGGATCTTGATAAGCAGGCCTCCATACTATCTAAGTCTCCTTCCTGATTGAGAATAATTTATAAACCTGTATGACTTTATCCATCAAAAATTGCTGCTCATGCTACCAAGAAAAGCTTCGTATCTTTCATTTCATCCTGTGAAAGTTTGCTTTAAAAGGTGGGGGGCAGGCCAAGAAGAGTGAGAGAAAGAGGAGAGGCAAATATGAAAGCTAAAATTTACAAATTTAGCATTGAGAATTCAATCTTCTCTTGCATGAAATTAAAAGTCCGTCAACAGACCTTCAAAAACACACTTCTCAGCACTCCTTTCTTTTCCATTCTACTTGCTATTTCCCCTTCAAATCTCCATTTATCAATAGTGAAAAGTCACTCAGTCGTGTCCAACTCTTTGTGACCCCATGGACTATACAGTCCAGGGAATTCTCCAGGCCAGAATACTGGAGTGGTAGCCTTTTCCTTCTCCAGGAGACCTTCCCAACCCAGGGACTGAGCCCAGGTCTCCCGCATTGCAGGTGGATTCTTTACCAGCTGAGCCACAAGGGAAGCCCCATTTATCAATAGAACCATGTTTATGTAACAACCTAATTCAGCGGTGCTCACCTAATACATACCTAATTCATGAGTGGGCACCTCTGTTTTTCTATTAGAATCACTTGAGTTGTGTTTATCAAAAGTCCCATCTCAGACCAGTTGAATCTCTGGGTGGGACCTGAGTGGTTTGATTGTTTCCCCTGGAGATTCTTGAAGCATGGTGATTGACAGCCGTTCACCTACAGATCTTTTTGTCTCCATTTTCTCCCACACTTTAATCCATCGTCATTTAAGTTGTGCTAAAATATAGATTTAATGATTCCTTTTCATTCTTCAAAACTCTTCATTGTCTCCTGGTATCTTTAGGGTGAAGTTAAATCAGATTTATCTCCCATTCCAAACCTTCTGTGACACTGTCCTTGAATGTTCTCCCCAAGGGACTTTTCTTTTCAGTAGAGACTGTCTATCAACCATTCTTCCAACCTTTCGTTTCTGAATCTCTGGCCACTTCCTTCTTGTCCCCACTGACCAAGTCCTCTGTTGAACTCTTACCTCCTTCTCTTAGCTCTTTTCCCAGCTCTATCCAGGATGCAGAAATGGCTTTTCTCAATGAGCTTCTATGGACTTTATCATCTGCCACAGGTTCTTGCACTGTGAATTCTCATTCTGTGTGCTGCCTGCAGGTCACTAAAAGCCATAACTGCATCTCAAGGTAGAGGCCAAGTAGTCATTACTCCTTGACTGCTGGATATTGATACCTTTATTGACTATGACTTCTTAAATCCTGGTAAGTGGAATAAACAATGTAACATCCACTCTGAAGATGTGTTTTAATAGTTAGAAAACATTGATGACTTCAAGACCCAGACTTGTAGATTTCATTTCCAACACCACTTTACAGTGAGGTAAAGAATGTGGATTTAAGAGACAGATTGATTTACTTTCTGGACTTGTCTGCATAGATACACTGGTACTGCCATTCACATTTAAATTAGTGCATCCAATATGAGGAGTTTGGAAATTTGGTGATCTTCTTGGGCCGTATTTTCTGACATGTGACCAGAAACCAGGCAGTGTGGTCTGTTGAATCTGGTCACCTAGATAAGAGATTATTACTTATGGAGATTTTTATTGGAAAAAGCTTTATTAGAGGTATCTTAGAATCTTCTCAAGAAGTAGAAGGAATGGTCAATAGAAAGCCTTTTATTTTTTATATTAAAAATCTATTTTGAAGAGGCAAATATCATTTTAAAATATTTTTAATTAAAATGTAGTTGATTTACAATGTTGTGTTACTTTCAGGTATATAGCAAAGTGAATCAGTTATACATTGATCCATTTTTTTTTAGATTCTTTTGCCATATAGGTTGTTACAGAATATTGAGTAGAATTTCCTGTGTGGAATACAGCATGTCCTTATTAGTTACCTGTTTTATATATAGTAGGATGTAAATATTGACATCAACCTCCCAATTTCTCTCTCCTCCCAATTTCACCTTTAGTAACCATAAAGTAAATTTAGTTAACTGTAAGTTTGTTTAGAATGTCTTTTTATATAGAAGAATTTATATTAGTAGTTCTTGGGTTAATTTTTTTAAGTGGTTAGCAGCCAGGAATCCTAAAGTTATTCATATTTATTGAACATTTGATTTTTACCTGAAGGCACATAAATGTACATCCATTTGCCAAATGGGAGTTGTGAAGGTGAGGACTTTTCTCTGAACACAGATCCCCTTCTAGAGTTCATGTTGTCCTCCCATGACCCCTGCTCTTTTTCTGTGAGTCTCAGATTCAGTATCTGTAAAGGAAAGCTAGAAACTAAAGTAATCTGGGAAGTAATCTGACTATAAAATTTTTCCCATTTTTATTTTCGTCACTTCCAGTCATCGTGTCCATATCTGACTCACCAGCAACACTTTTAGGAACATCAGGTCTTTGCAAAGCATTCAATTTCATTTTCATAAAAATACTCTTTCTCTATATACTATTTCCCAGCTTAAATAATACCTAATTAAGTTACATAATTATCACATCCAGAACAACTAGCATAAACATGTTAGAGGAAAAAACACAGTTGACTCTTTGTAGGAACAAGTGAATGTGGGAAAGATCTCCCATGTTTGGGCATCGGTCCTGTTGGCCAATAGGAATGGTGATGAGCAAGGGAAGTTGGTTAAAAGAACAATTTCTAGGATATGACGTCACACAGACCTGAATTTGAATTCTCATTCTAATGCAATTTGCCTGTGGCACTTATGCAGCTTCTTGAGTTTCCTTCTTCTCTTTGAAAGCACAAAAATATCAAATGTCAAGGATCATGAAATAAAGTTATCTATGAACAGTACCTAGCCTCATGCCTGTCTGCCTCTCCCATGATTCCAAAAAAATGTTGCTGCTGCTTCTTTCCCTCTTGACTTAGTGAATCTAAGTTCCTTTTTCCACTTTGATATCACTCTGGAACATTTAACTAAGGAAAGTATTAGATACTAGTGTGTTAAGACCAGAGCTCTAAAATCAGGTAGATGTAAGTTCTAATCCTGGCTCTGCCAGTTTCTAGAAGAATGCCCTGTGGAAAAGTTACCTAACTTGACTTTTTTTTTTTTTTACTTTTCTTTCTTGTTTTATGATTATTTTTTTAATAACCTGATTTTTCTAGTCTGTAAAATGGGTGATAATGACACAGACCTCACAGACCCCTGTGAATATGTGGCAATCAATGAACATACCTTTTATATTATAAGTGCCCAGTAATTATTGCTTATGTTACCATATTATTAGATACAGGACACTTAGATGCCTTGTAATTCATTAGGCACAACAAAATGCCAGCTTGATCTGTGTGTTCTTTTTTTTTAATTCATTTTATTGAAATATAATTGATTTACAATGTTGGTTTCTGGTATACAGCAAAGTGATTCATATATATTACTTTTGATGTTCCTTTCTATTATGGTTTATCACAGGATTCTGAATATAGTTCCCTGTGCTGTATAGTAGGATCTCGTTGTTTATCCATCCTATACATGATAGTTTGCATCCGCTAATCCCAAACCCCCAATCCTTCCCTACTCCCTCCCCGCTCCATTGGTGATACCAGCAGGCATATTGCACATCAGGCTATGTACAAAGTGAGTGAAGAAGCCAAAGTAAACTCAGACCCACTCCTTCATCTTCTCTTGAATTTTGGACAAGCTTCTAATTCTGTCAGTAGACTCTGGTGAAATGAAGAGCGAGCAAGAGACTAAAGAGGATACGAAACAGGCTCTTTTTTGTTCCCAATTAAGTTGGTGTGGAGAAGGAAATGGCACCCCACTCCAGTATTCTTGCCTGGAAAATCCCATGGACGGAGGAACCTGGTTAGACTACAGTCCATGGGGTTGCAAAGAGTCGGACACGACTGAGTGGCTTCACTCACTCACTCAAGTTGGTGTGAGTGTTTGTTTCTCAAGGAAAATTAGGGTACTGGACTCTCAAGGAATGAATATGTCTTTATTTAGCATTTCCTGACAGTCTATCATGTAGAACTTGGCTCTGAGCAGGACATGGACCTAAAAGAGAGAGCAGAGTCCAACTTGAGGAGATAGCTGGCATCTAAGCTGAACAGACCAAGTGCTTTAGGAGTCTGGAGAGAAAAGGAGTCATGTCTGATGTTTATCAGGTAAAATAGCAAAGATGCAGTGACATTTGAGCTGGACCTGGCATATAGTTGGTGTATCTCTTGCTGGGGGATGGAAAGCAAGGGGTGATGGTGAGCATGACTGCCAGGCATGATGTTGTAGGCGAAGTCACAGTACTGGGAAATTATGGGGCCAGTTGAGAAATAATAAGCCTTTGAGGGATGGTAAGCTGTCTAGATTACCTTCAAGATCAGTATTTGTATTTTAATTCAAGCTGCAAGTATTTGGCACAGGTTTTCAAGGACCTTAGAGACTGCCATAGGGATTGATTGGATATTATGGTTTAAAAGCAGAAATATTTTTTACAAATGAAGCACATCATCAAACATTAATATATAAAAGTAACAGATAAAAGTAGACCTGCTTTGGCTGACAATGAAAATAGATATATGGAACTCTGCTTATTACTCAACCTTACTCTTTGTTTTCCTTTTTTAAAAAAATTATTGGAGTATGGTTGATTTACATACAATGTTTGTCAGTTTCAGCTATACAGCAAAGTGATTGTTACATTAATATATGCCCATGTATTCATTCTTTTTCAGAATCTTTTTCAGGTTCTTTACCCATATAGGTTATCATATATGGGTATCATGTAGAGTTCCCTTTGCTATACAGTAGGTCCTTGCTGATTTTCTATGTTATATGTAGCAGTGTGTGTATGTTAATCCTAAGCTCCTAATTTATTCCTCCTATTCTATCCCCTTTAGTAACCATGTTTGTTTTTGAAATCTGTGTCTGTTTCTGTTTTGTAAACAAGTTCATTTGTAAAAGTTAGATTCCACATATGAATGATATACAGTATTTGTCTTTCTCTGTTTGACTTATTACACTTAGAGTGATCATCTTTAGGTCCATCCATGTTGATGCAAATGGTATATCTTCTTTATCTGTTCATCTGTCAACGGACATTTAGGTTGCTTCCATGTCCTGGATATTGTAATAGTGCTGCAACAAACATTGAGGTGCATGTATTTTTTTTTTTTTGAAGTATGATTTTTCTCCAGATATATGTCACGGAGTGGGATTCCTGAATGATACGGTCATTCTGGACAAAGTATTCTTGAACCCTAGGGTTCCACAGAACCATGGGTTTTGAGGAAACAGCCTGGACTTACTATAAAGTAGTTATGGTTTGAGTTCTGCTTCTGTTAACCCAGACCCAAAAGAATTCGCAAAGATAAATTTCTGAGGACTGTGAGCTCACAATCAATAATCACAAACTACAGAAAGTGTAAAGTGGTACCAATCACCTTGAAAAACAATTTGTCATTAACTAGTAAAGTTGAAAAAGCACATAAGCAATGACCCAGCATTTATGGTCCTAGATGTGGCTATCTTGGGGCTTCCCAGGTGACGCTAATGGTAAAGAACCCACCTGTCAATGCAGGAGATCCCTGGGTCAGGAAGATTCCCCTGGAGGAGGGCATGGCAACCCACCCCAGTATTCTTGCCTGGAGAATCCCATGAAGTAGGAGCCTAGCAGGCTACAGTCCATAGGGTCACACAGAATTGGACATGACTGAAGCGACTTATCACGTATGCACGCACATACCTTAAGATCTTGCCTGCGTGTACCAGCAGTGGGGTTAAATGAGAATGACCAAACTAGAACAGAGGATGCCTTTGGAGAGCTAGTCAAGGAAGGGCCCCTTGCACATCTGCAAAGCTGCCTGTAATTCTTCAGCTGACTGGGTATGTGGGTATTTCTTTTATGATGCTTCTTTCACTTTGTTTTTCCTTGGCCATGCTGCATAGCATGCAGAATCTTTGTTCCTTGACCAGGGATAGAACCCATGCCCCCCCCAGTGGAAGCATGGAGTCTTAGCCACAGGACCACCAGTAAAGTCCCTGATAAGTACTTTTAAAAAGGAAAATAAAAACTATAAAACTTCTCAGAGGAAAATATTTGATAGGCTTCAAGTGTGAAACTTTCTGGGAGAGAGTTTCAGGGAAATAATGAAGAAAAAAAAAGTAATAAAAAATTCACACCTGTCATCACAAGAAAAAATTATAAGTATGTATGGTGATAGATGTTATCTTACTATGGTGATCATTTCTCAATGTATGTGTCAAGTCATTGTATACCTGAAACTAATACAATGTTACATGTCAAATATTACCTCAATTAAAATAAGAAGGACTGACACCAAAGTTGCATGCCTGAGTGGTTAGGATAATCTTGATATCTTAAAACTGAATTAAGGCGATCAAGGAAGTTTATTATTCACATCTCTGCCATGAGCACCTCGTTGCAGCAACACGTATGTTACACATTCTTGGTAAATGGTTGTGGTGCTGTTGTGGTGCAGAAATTGTGAGACATAGAAATGGAAATGTTCGGGTTAGATGCAGATAGGCACAATCAGTGAGCATTAAGTGTAAAAAGAGGGGTAGAAGTCATGATAGTGATGAAGAGCACAGGAAGAAAGAAACGTGAGATCCGAAAATGGAACAGCCCATTTTTCAGTGATGGGTTGAAACAGCGAGGAGCAAAAAGGCTTGAACAAAGAAACGAGAGAGGCCAAAAGGAAGATGCCGAAGAAAGAGAAGGTGATCGGTACTGTCCAATGGTTCAATATTGAGAGAATTATAATTAATGGAATTGGAAGGTCGTTGGTGATTTTGTACAGAGAGATTTTATTGATTAGCAAGTGGATTAGCAAGAGAAGCCATATTGCCAAGGACTCAAAGATGAATTAGTATTAATCATATGGAAGTAGTCAGACTAACCTAAACCAATCCGTCAAAATGTCTGATGTTCACAGGATAATTATAAAATAGTAATCATTTATTGTTTCCTATGCACTCAGCCTGTTATTTACTGTACATGAACTAATTTCATTCTAATAGTAGATTTTTTATCCCCATTTGACAGCTGAGAAAACTGAGGCACACATGTTTAAAATCTTGCCACAGGTAACACTGCTGGTAACTAGAGTTGTTGGGATACAGACCAATTAACTAGTCTACTGCACTGAGAAACACACACCCCTTGCAAAGAGTGCTAGATACAAAAGTGGAAGAAAAGATGGTTTTGTTTTTGTTTGTGCGGGGTGTTTTTGGAGGGGGAGCAGTTTAGGTTTAAGAAATACCTGAGTATGTTGGTACACAGAAAACAGGACACCAGGAGAAAAAAAGAACCTGAAGCTTACAGGAAGCATCATCTTCCCCTTCACATGGTTCCCAGATAGGTGGGAAGGTGAAATAAAGGGAAAAGAAGAGAGAATTGGTAGATAAGGTAGCAATAGATGTCAGAGGTCGCCCCCTAAGGTTTAGTGGCAGCGAAGGAGAACTCTGTTATTCTTCTCACTGCATCGGCAGTCTGCACGTCTTCTGGTGAGCCACTCTCAGACTGATCTTGAGCCTTAAAATAAACTCAGTGAAGGAACTGGGCTTGCAAGGGCACATAATTGAAAGTACCTACATAGTTCATCTGATGGATTGATGAATGAACAGACTGATAGACGGACAGTTGTTTGATGGAAAATGAATGAAATAATGAACTAATGAGTTACTGCTATACTATTTCATGGAAATATTGTATGGACTAAGTTAATATAAGTACTCATACAATTGGGGTTTCCCTGGAGGCTCAGAGGGTAAAGAATCTGCCTTCAATGCAAGAGACCTGGGTTCAGTCTCTGGGTGGGGAAGATCCCCTGGAGGAGGGCATGGCTACCCACTCCAGTATTCTTGCCTGGAGAATCCCATGGACAGAGGAGTCTGGTGGGCTACAGTCCATGGGGTCACAAAGAGTCGGACACTAACGCACGCGCGCGCATACACACACACACACACACACACACACACCACTTATACAATTAATACATATTATATTCAGTTCAGTTCAGTCACTCAGTCATGTCCGATTCTTTGCGACCCCATGAATCGCATCACGCCAGGCCTCCCTGTCCATCACCAACTCCCGGAGTTGACTCAAACTCACATCCATCGAGTTGGTGATGCCATCCAGCCATCTCATCCAAGTGTGACTAATGATATAATTCAGTTCCAATAATATAATTAAGTTAATCTAAGTGCTTGTAATAGTGTCTAGCACATTGAGTTATGAAGTATTAGTTATTACTGAGATTAGTACTTGGAAAATGTTTTTTTTTAATCACTGCTTTCTGATGAATAATATTCAGTACAGGTGAAAATTCAGAGTAAGTTTAATTTGTCTGTCCTTGAAGTGATTTCCTTGAAAAACATACATGGTTCATATTTATTTCTTATCTAGTAAAATTTTATGTAGACAAGACATCAAATAGTGGCAAAGGATACTTACATTTTCCAAATTCCTCCTTCAGATTTTCATCATCTCAGGGGGGCAGGGGAGGAGAAAATGCTGACTGACTTGCTCATACTCATTTTGTACCAACTAACTCTGTAGACGATGCCCTCCTCGGTATGACTTTCCATGTGACAGCGCTCAGCCTCTCATGGGACCTAATCTCCTTCCAGAGTAATTTGTCTACAGTTGGCTTTAAAGAGACATTGTTTGGATAGAATGTTCTAGATTAAAAAACAGGTCATAGCCTGTGTTAAGAGTAACTCCTAGTTACTTTATGAAATGACAGCTAAGAGATGCAACACATTGTTATTGAGCCTAATATGAAATATTATATGTATTTTAAGAGTAAGGAAATAACCCATATATAGATAATATAGGCAGAATTGGAAAAAGAAAAAAATGAAGACTCCACCCTTCACCCTGCCAATGAAGCAGCACGATTTGGGAATGTATAAGAATGAGATGAAGGCAAGTGAGTCTTAACTGGTACCACATCTGTTTTGTTTCCCACCATACAGCTGGATGTTGGCAGGACTAGAACAAAGTCAATATGCAACTAATACTTGTGGAAGAAAGACACTGCTGCGTAGCTTGCAGGTGGCTGAGACTAGAGGAAGAACTTCTCAGTTCTTGTCTGTGCGCCGTAATAACTGCATTTCCTAAGTTGTCATGTTTCTTGAGGGCAGTCTTTACTTCCCTCTTCTCGCTCTTTCTTCGTATTTTCCTCTTTCTCTTCCTAGACTTTTTCTTTGACGTACCAATAGAAGCTGGTTATTATTATTGGTGTGTTGGACATGTCTGCATATAACAGAGAGCTGGGAGAAGTGAAAAAAAAGAAATAATTTCTTTTTCTCTTCCCTTCTCTTTTTCCTGAAGTTCTCAGGTGATAAATTAGCCACCTCAGAGAATTATTTGATACCAGGGTATATTGGGTAAAATAGAGAATTCTTTATCCTTAGAGCAGATGTTCTTAGACGTGAATCTGTGAGCCAACTTTGTGATCCTGAGCCTGAAATAGTGTTTGTGTTTGCATATGCATTTTTATGCACATGCATGTTTATATTGCATGCATGAAGATTTATGTTTATATTGCATGTATGCAGATTTGTGTATGCAGATTTGATGTCTGTATGAAAATGTGTGTGTGTGCAGATCTGATGTACATAAGCATACTGGATCTATGTATGTATATATGTGTGATTGTTGAAGGAAAGCAACTGATTCATAACTTTTGTTAATCTCAAAAGAATCTGAACACCAAATAGGTAGGCAACCACTGAATTAGAAGATTTTGTTTATACTGTCTGTATTTTGTTTTGCTTTAAATTTTCTAGTGGGAAAATTCTGAGAAAATGTGAGAGAAAAATGGACAGTATAAAGAATCGCCAAACCTTTTTAGATCCAGAATCAATTCAGGGGCTTTCCTTGAATTCTGACATCTTTCTTTTTTAAACTTCTATAACTACTGTTTTTGTGTATTCAAAGTCAGGGTTTGGGGTGCCTACTTAATTCACTGTTGTTATCTCCGGCCACTGAAATAATCCAGGCAGGCTGATGTCATTTGTTCCCAGGACAGCATCAGAGCCCTTCTGGGCAAATTCACTAATAAGTCACTGAGCAGGCACAAAGAAGATGATGTTTTATGGTACAGTGACCCATCCTTGCATAGCTAATTTGTTTCTAACTGAACTTACAAACCAAACAAAACTAACCTTCTCCAAGTACCAAATTGCTTTAAAGACTGAACTTTGTGTTTCATTACATTCCTGGAAACTTCAGTTTGTCCTTTGTCTGATTTGAACCAAATCTGTTGTTTTACTTTTACTTAACTCTCTGCCCTGATTAAATTATCTGCATGCTTGACTCAAATCCCAATTTTACTATAGCAATACCTACATGTGTTCCCAGACACTAAACTTATGGCTTAGCTTATGCTCTCTGCTGTTCAGCTTTGTATCATAGCAAATTCTCAACATAAATAGCTCTTGTGTTGTTTTTGTTGTTGTTAATAAAGCCTCCTGTATTATTCCAGGAAATATTTTAATTAAACAGTTTGTGCTTAGTTGCTCAGTCATGTCCGTCTCTTTGCAACCCCGTGGACTGCAGCCCTCCAGGCTCCTTTGACCATGGGGATTCTCCAGGCAAGAATAATGGAGTGGGTTTCCATGCCCTCCTCAATTAATCAGTTATTTCCACACAGTTTACTTATTTGTTGATTCATCCATTCACAAATCATTTCTAGGCACTTGCTATGTGCCAGGAAACAGAAGGATGAATGTTACACTTATAGTCAGTGCCTTGTGCTAGGTCAAGGCATATGGCAATGCCATATTTTGCATATGGCAATGCAAAATATGAAAGCCTTTTGAAACTCGCAATCTTTAAGCAAATCGATTTACTATTTTTTTAGAGCAGTGGTTCTCAACTGTAGAGGTTTTAGCCTTCACCCTAGGAAACTTGGCTTCATGAAGACAGTTTTGGTTGTCTCAAATAGGAGATTCCCCTGGTGCCTGATTGGTAGATGCTGGGAATGCTGGTGAACATGCACACTGGACAGGATTGTTCCTTACATCAAGAAATTATCTGGATCAGAATGCCAATACTGCTGAGATTAAGAAACCCTAATTTAGAAGAAGCAAAACTCTTTCAGAGAGAGGCATACTAATGTGCATGGAAATGGGGGAGACCCTAGAGGCACTGCTGTTTCATTTAGGTCTTGAGCAAGTCAACTCTTAACTGACCCACACCAAAATCGGAGATTCCTCTGAGTAACAGAATTGTCTTCATCTCAAGTACGTTTCCAGGGTCAAATTAGTGTTCCTTCAGGATTGGCATGTTAGTGACTTTTCATTTGTCTACCCCTTAATACAGCTCCTTCTATTATTAAAGAGCTTATAATTTAGGGAAGACAAAGGACAGGTATACCAAAAACTATGGTGCTGGGTGATAAATACCAAGAAGGCTCAATGAAATGAGTGCCTTGGGAGCACTGAGCAATTAAGCTCTGCCTGGAGGACTGGGAAGCCTTTACAGAAGAGGTGGCAAGTGAATGGGAGTTTGAAGGAGGTAGTGGCCAAATGCCTGAAGGAAGACACTTGGTTCTTTTAAGCCATGTCCCGCATGATTGCATTTATAACCAGTGATGTTTTCGGCAGCCCTTTCAAGATCTCCTTCTGTATTATTTTACATGAAACAAGGTTCCTTTACAAATTGTGCAGACTCAACTTGGCAGTCTTTCTTATCACCTTTTTTTCTATTAAAAAATTTCAGTAGCAGATGATTTCAGCTGTGTAATTGTAGGTATTAGAGTTTAGCAATAGTTTAGAGTTGGAAGCTTCCAATGAATGAATTATAGACTTGGCTTTTGATGTTCAAAAAAGGTGGACATATTTCTTTATTTGTACAGGCTAATGCTTCTAATAAAGTTGTCCATAGGTTGTGGACTTAGCTTTAAAATATATGGAAAGTATGCTTCACAAACTGTAGACATTTATAAATGAATGCTTTTCAAATACAGTCAATATTCCAACACATGGCTATGACCTGCAGGAAAATTGCAGAGAGCATCATTAAACACAAATTCCTGTTAAACTAGTATAACAGCATTAAATGTACTTATGAAGCTATTAATTGAAAAATTGGCCATAGTTATATACAAAAGAATGGGGTAATGTTAAATCTCTTTTTAAAAAATTATATGAGTTTCAGATATAGTATTGTAGTTCAACATCTGTATAATTAAATGTGTGATTAAAGAGAGCAGTGAGGTTTATTGTAATGTAACTACCAGAAAGTTTCAGGATTTTTCTTAACTCTCATGAAATTGTATGTACCTACACATCCTAGGAAATGTTCTCTTTCAGTTTGGAATCACTTATGGCATCACAGAAGGGGTAATTTTATACACTTGAAACTAACTTTTGAAGAATTTGTTCTTTTCCTGGTGACTTCATGAAGACCTTATATTAGTGTTTTCATGTTAGAAATAAAATAGTTCAGTTGAAAAAAATCTCGGTTTTACTTTCTTTTTAAATAGTTTGAACAATCATCTGGTAGTTAGAAACAGGCATATTCGTTTCCTTTTTTTAACCAAATGTTTTTTTCTTTTTTATTCAGTCTGATGCCAACGCGAGTTACTTAAGAGCAGCTCGAGCTGGACACTTGGAAAAGGCCCTTGACTACATAAAAAATGGAGTTGACATCAACATTTGCAATCAGGTTAGTTGTGGTGATTGTTGTTGTTATTTAAGTTTTCAGTTAAAATATTTAAAATCCAGACTTTAAAGTCTTTAAATCCTCTATTACCAAGTTATTACCAAGACTTTCTCTTTTTGCCAGTGTTTTCTATTAAATGTCACCAACTTGAATGATCAAGTTATTCTTCGCTTTGTTAGAGGAGCATTCAGAAATGTAGATATGTGTCCTTTAACAATTAATTCCTAAAATACAGTACATAATGACATCAGAGCAACCCGCCTAATTGCCACAAGTACTTTTATTCTGAATTCAGGCTCCTGCATTGCACACATGCAAATGGTTGTTGGTAGGGTGCTCTCTTCAGAGTTCTTAGTAGACTGTTTACCACTCTATTTTCAACATGCTGATAAAGCTTTCCCTTCACTTAATCAGAATGGGTTGAACGCTCTCCATCTTGCTTCCAAAGAGGGCCATGTAGAAGTTGTCTCTGAACTGCTACAGAGAGAAGCCAATGTGGATGCGGCTACAAAGGTCAGTGTCACACGTTTCATGCTTTTTGTATCAGTTGCCCAGTTCAATGAGAATTCAGCCCTCTAAAAATCTGGGCATGCTTCTCGTGAAATACTCATCAGCATTGTTCTCCTGGGGAACTTATAGAGGGAATTAATATTTTGTAAAATGTTGAAAGCAGAGAGAAAGATGGGTGAACTGATGGATCTTGTTTCTCATTTCACAGAAAGGAAACACAGCGTTGCATATAGCATCTTTGGCAGGGCAAGCAGAGGTGGTAAAAGTCTTGGTTACAAATGGAGCCAATGTCAACGCCCAGTCCCAGGTAAACCTATATCTCAGATGCCAAGAAATGCTGTGATCATGATTCGCAAATAATGTTCTGGGTCAGGTGCTTGTTTGTTCTTGTGTCTTCTAAGAAAACAATATTTAAGAGCTATATCATCATCAAGGAAAAACCCAGGACAATGGGCAGGGCCAGTGCAGCAAGGGCTGTGAAGAAGGACCCTTTGCCCTTAAAAGCAGCAAAAATTCATTCACCAAGCCACTTAGGTGGCCACTTAGGTCTTGTCCTTTTATTTGTATTTTCCAGTAACTTTTTTTTGAAATGAATGCACAGGCAGACCTTGGAGATATGGGTTCAATTTCTGGCCACCCTAATAAAGCATTGTTGCAATAAAAAAAAAAAAGTCTGCAAATAGTAAATGTTGGAGAGCATGTATAGAAAAGGGAACACTCATACATTGTTGATGGGAATGTAAATTTGTGCACCACTACAGAGAACAGTATGGAGGTTCCTTAAAAAACTAGAAGTAGAATGACCATATATATGATCCGTCAAGCCCACTCCTGAGTATATACCCAGAGAACACCATAATTCAAAAAGACACATGTACCCTAGTGTTCATTCCAGCACTGCCAAGACATGAAAGCAACCTAAATGTCCATCCACAGAGGAAGGGATAAATAAGATGTGGTATCCACACATATATACATACAATGGAATACCACTCAGTCAAAAATAATGAAATAATGCCATATGCAGCAACGTGGACAGAACTAGAGATTATCATACTAAGTGAGGTAAGTCAGAGAAAGACAAATACTATATATCACTTATATGTGAAATCTTAAAAAAAATTATACAAATGAACTTACTTACAAAACAGAAACAGACAGACTTTAAAACAAACTTATGAAAACCAACAGAAAATGGTGGGGAGTTGGGGGATAAATCAGGAGTTCCCAGGTGGCTCAGTTGGTAAAGAATCCACCTGCCAATGCAGAACACTCAGGTTCTATCCCTGGGTTGGAAAGATCCCCTGGAGTAGGAAATGGCAATCCATTCCAGTATTCTTGCCTAGAGAATTTCATGGACAGAGGAGCCTGGCGGGCTGCCATCAATGGGGTTGCAAAAAATTGGACATGACTGAGCAACTGAGCATGCAGGAGAAAGCACTACTCTATATAAAATAGATAAACAAGGACCTACTTTATAGCACAGGGAACTCTTGTCAATATTGTATAATAATCTATATAGCAAAAAAATCTGAAAAAATATGACCATATGTATATGCATAGCTGAATCATTTTGCTATACACCTGAAACTAACATGACATTGTAAATTAACTATGCTTCCATGTAAAATATAAATTTAAAAGAGTTAAATTCATTGAATGGGCTTCCCAGGGGGCACTAGTGGTAAAGAAACTGCTCGCCAATGCATGAGACTTAAGAGACTCAGTCAGGTTCTATACCTCGGTCAGGAAAATCTCCTGAAAGAGGGCATGACAACCCACTCCAGTATTCTTGCCTGGAGAATCCCATGGATAGAGGAGACTGGCAGGTTATAGTCCATAGGATTACAGAGAGTCAGACATGACTGAACCAACTTAGCACATACTTATAAATATTCATTGAATAGGTATATTATTCCAGATTATTTAGTTTCATTTATATCCTCATTTGCAATCCTCTGCATGTGAAAGGCAGAGGTTTTTCAAAGTCAGCCATCTGTAGACTGATATGTATGGCTGGTGGTGATAAACACAAATGATTGGAGAATCTCTGTAATGTAGAGACTTATTCTAATTTATGATGTTAGCGAAAGTCCAGTATGGCCAATTCCTGTTTACTAACAGAGGCATCGTTGTTGCTCCCTGAAACAGATTAGGGGGGACAAAAAAAGCAGAAGAAACTTTAAAATCACCACACGTTAAAATTTCCGGATTGTTTGTAATGGATATGCACCCATCATTCATTCAGAAGATTCTCCGACAAGCTCTCAGAGTCCTGCATGAAGCTCTAACAAAAATACTAATAGATTATCATTTGGTGGACTTTGAGTCCAAAAAAATTAAGCTCACTTTATTGGTCTAAAAATACAGGTCTTCATTATCCAAATTATTCATTACGTGAGTCCCCCAGAGGCGTGAGCTTGTGTAGGAGAGCATACATCATCATAACAGATAAATATCCACTAAGGACCTGATTGTTTTTTTTTTTAATTTTATTGAAGGATAGTTGATTTGCCATGTTGTGTTCATTTCTACCATACAACAACGTGACTCAGTTATACATTTATATATATATATTATTTTTCATATTCTTTTCTATTATGGTTTATCACAGGATATTGAATATAGTTCCCTGTGTTATACAGTAGTATCTTATTTATCCATTCTCTGTATAATAATTCTCTGCTAATCCCAAACTCCCAATCCTTCCCCCTCACTTGGCAACCACAAGTCTGTCCTCTGTGTCTGTTTCTGTTTCATAAATAGGTTCATTTGTATCATATTTTAGATTCCACATATAAATGATATCATATGGCATTTGTCTTTCTCTTTCTGACTTAACTTCGTTTAGTATGATACTCTCTAAGGACCTGACCATTTTAAGAACTGACCTCTACTCAAATGTTCCTTCCAGCTGAAGGCTGACATCTATCCTGGTTCATCAATATCTACGCCAGGGTGTTAGGTTGAACAAATTGACTATAGAACAAAGCTGCAAGTTTTCCAAAAGATGTAGGATATCATGAAGTCAGGAAAAATGATGCTAGAGGACTGCTGGACCCACCACCAAGTTGTGAGGTCATGGCTTTCTGGCAGGAGTAGGCCAGAATGTATAAAGAATCAGGATGATTTCCTGACAGATGTTTCCAACTTCAATGATTTGAGAATCAAAATGTTAAATGAAGGAAAAAATTAGTCTGAAAATAAAAAGTGAGGGCTGTTGACCCATCATATGGTTTTGTTGAAAATTAAAATCATACTTTCTCCCCCAGAATCATAGTTGGTTTAGTCTTCATGCATTCTGTGAACTTGTACATGATCCAGTTGTAACCTACGTTTTGTTAAATCATATAAATTCGATTTTACAATTTCTGGTTTTCTCTTTCAAGATGAAGTCTCAGTCTAACTTTTTTCATTATTTACTGTGGCCTTTTGATCTCCACCTTAAGTGCGCTTGATTTCCTCAGCTTTTTCCAGTAGCGATTATCTTTGAATAACAGGAGCCTCTTGTACTTTATGGGTCCACGGAATTGCAATGACTTTCCACCTTGTTACTTCAGCCATATTGATGAGAGCTCTGATGCCATTAAATGTCAGTGTTGCAGAAAAGAAACTGAAAGGTTGCTGCTGAGCCATGAAAGAAGCCAGGATTCTTGGCTCCAGAGGAGAGGAATTCAGTCCAGGGCCAGTGACAAGGCTTGATTGCTTAGAGCTTTTGTGTAATAAAGTTTTATTGAAGTATAAAAGAGATAGAGAAAGCTTCTGACATAGACATCAGAAGGGTGCAGAAAGAGCCCCCCTGTGCTAGCCTTTAGCAGTATGTTATATAACTATAAGCAAACTGTTAATTAGAGAAAGGAAATGTCTGAAATCTCAGAGTGGCACCAGGCCCCTCACCCACAACACGCATTTTGAGATAACATTGACACAAAGTGAGTCATCTCAGGCCGTAAAACGAAATGACGTGAATCTTGAAAAAAGGCAGGTTTCCAAGTAAATATATAGTTTCATTAACATAGATTAGGAGAACAATGTTTGAGTAAAACATACTGGTTTGTTGAGCCCTTATGGGTTCTGAGTCTTAAGTGGAACTGACTTGAAGAAAGAAAGACAGAGTCTAGGCTAAATACTCCAGTGTTCTTGCCTGGAGAATCCCAGGGACGGGGGAGCCTGGTGGGCTGCCGTCTATGGGGTCACACAGAGTCGGACATGACTGAAGTGACTTAGCAGCAGCAGCAGGCTAAATACATAGTTCATTAACATAGCTTAAGAAAAACATTTCCATAAGAAAAATACCTTGGTTAGCCCAAGGTTTGAGAAAAGTTAAGTTCAGGTGGAACAAGGTGTCCTCATGGCAACACAGAATTTTAAGAGAAACGTCCTTTTAATTTTGTATAGAGAAGGGAAAATAGTCTGACACTTGGAGTTTGTTTCCTCCTGCCGCTTAAGAGAGAAAAAATGCCTGACGCTTGCAGCCTGTTTCCTCCATTGGAGACGCCTGGCCTTCCTGCCTGTGACCCTCTCAAAACTGTTCTTCCAGCCACATGGTTTCTTGTGTAATTGGTCTAATCTTTAGTTCCCTGTGGTTGGGCTTTTGTTACATGGTTTATGCCACCTGTTCTGATTCCCATCCAGAGCTCACTTAGAGTAATAATGTAAGAATGTTTTTCCAGAAAGGAGTGATATAAACTTGAATATTGACAAATATGAGAGAAATACAGACCAGATGACCACAAGAGAAGCATTATGCTTTTCAACCAATTATTTTTAAATGCCTCTATGATTTTTTTTTACTCAGGAAACAGCTAGTGTTAAGCTCTGAGGTAATGGGGAATGCTTTAGTCCATTTTCATTTTCTTCTTTTTTCCTCCAAGGGAGAGACAGTTAGCCTCCCCATCTTGTAAACAATGTACACATTCCTGACAAATGATCAGAGGAGGCATAGTTTTAAACCTTCTCTCCAATGTCTGGGGGAATCTGTAGTCGAAATAAAATCCTAACCAGATTTGATTTCAATTTGTACACATTCTCTTCTGATGATGAAGTGCGGAAGAAGAACATGGGCTGTGAAATGTGCTGTTCCTTGCAGCTGTGCTTGGAATACCCAGCCACACACTTGACAGTAAAACCTGCCCCCCTTCCTCTAGACACCTGCCCTCAGAAACCTTCTGAACTGCATCATTCTATGGATGGAGTGAGTAATGAGATCACCACACAGCTGAATGGAGTTTCAAAGATAATTCCTGGCAGCAGCTTTTCAAAAGGAACTTTCATAAAGCACAACAAGCAGTAACACCATGAAGTGCAATGAAATTCCATTTAGATGGCAGAACACCACAGGAATATTAATATTCAAGAATAACAGTATTACTGTCCACGTGAAATTTTATCCTATAGACAATAATTAATTGCCAATGAGGAACAGTATCAGAAGAGCCCCTCTCCTTCCTTAAATATAAAAATTCTCCTGGAAAATAAAAATAGCACTGGACAATATCAAGTTCTGATGAACTGAGACTCTATAAACTAGGAGTTTATAGATATTCTTGTAATAATTCTTGTCATTGCCTTGATCTTAGGTCTTAATAAGTAGTTAACTCTTTCTTATATTACTTAACGTTCCAGGAAATCATTTAGGCCTACCCTAAGAAAGAAATGGGGTTAGATAACTAAATTGTGATTTTAAAGAACTCTAATTTAAGTCCTTAGTACTTTATATACAATACAACAATGATTAACGGTGTTTGCGCTTGAAAAATCCTAAACCGTCATGTCAAATGACATCCCTCATGCTTTTCTCTTTCTCTGTCTTCATTCCATAAGACACCAACCATATTTATAAAAAAGCTGCTGCTGCTGCTAAATCGCTTCAGTCGTGTCCGACTCTGTGTGACCCCATAGACGGCAGCCCCCCAGGCTCCCCCATCCCTGGGATTCTATTTCAAATAGTATTTTAGCTATCAAAGTATCCTAAATGGACAGGTTTTCACAGTGGTTTTAACAAAGACAAAGCCCTTTAATTAAATCAATGTTTCCTTGGTCTTTCTGTGTTTTTAATGTTTCCTATTGAGGAGGTCAGATCCCAATGAAGCTAGACAATGGATCTGGTCCAAATAGAGCCTTTCTGACCTTAAAACTCATAGCATATCTCTGATGTAAACAGCCTTCAGAAAAATTAGTATCATATACAAATCAGTACAAATTTATTACCAAGCCCTTAATATTTTAATTAAAAACAGGACTTTTTGATATACAAACCTTAGTTAGAGGAAATTAGCATAGATAAGAAAATTTCAAGGATGAAATTTAAGCCTTTATTTTAGTTCATTTTATTTCATTTTTATTTTATTTTAGTGGATCTAGGCAGCGTGCCTCAGTACTATCTATAAAACTATAAGTCTGCAACTTTGCATACTTATGATAATACCACAACACTTATAATAACACTGAAATGCCTTCAGAGCAGAGGGAATTGAAGATATTGGATAAAGTTGGGTATCAAGAAGCATATTCAGTCTTGAGCTGTTCTGCTTTTTGAGATTTCAGTCTATTGTTGCTACAGAAAAGAAAATGTAAATTGGGCCACGCATATGTTCCTTTTTGGTCAGCTCTTTGTTTTGGAAATTTCCTAAGTTAGGAAATTAATATAAAACCAGTGATGTACTTTTTTCTCTTAAGAGAAAAAGAACATCTTTCCTGAAATCTGACCATTTTCCTAATCCAAGTACCATTTCACGGAAAAGCATTACAGCTCTAGGGCGTCCACACTGAATTTGCTCGTACCTTAAGCCTCTTTGCACTAGAGAGTAATGGTAATACCTTTTTTCACTCTTTCCAAAGGATGCTTATAATTATCTCCCTATAACATAACTAAATGGTGTGTATGTGTTCTCACCGCTTCTTAATCCTTTCCTGAAAGGTGATTTTTTATTAATTAGTGTTAATTTCTATCACTTTAATCCAAATAACTTCAGCAATTTGGAATTCCCTGAGGAACCCATAGAACAGGAGGCTAAAGAAGCTTTCAGAAAGATTTGGAAACTAGGTAGTTGGAGTGAGAGAACCTAGTCAGAAGCTAAAGGGTAAGATTGTCCTTTGATATGTTCCCTACAGGTCATCTGAGGGTGGGGAGGGGAGGTTTGGTAGAAGACAAGCCTGAGAGGATTGGAGAGTAGTCGTGGAACAGCATGCAGAGCCATCCTTTACATGTGCTGACCTTGTGGTTGAAGAAGGGCTGGCCAATTTGCATCAAAGTCCAACCAAGACCAGTCCTACCTAAACATCGGTGAAAACATAGTTCCTCTAAAGAAAAAGCAGTACTGCCAAATGAAGATACCAAAATAAACACACACACGCACACTCAAATGCCCACTATAAAATGGAGACTTCCTTGATGGAGGCCCCATCAAAAATCATTTTATCAGTATGGTCAGCAGAAGTAAAATGAGACCATTCAATGCCATATATTGCATAATTCCACTTACATGAAATGTTTACAACAGACAAATCTGTGAAGATGGAAAGCAGATGAGTGGTTGCCAGAGACCATGAGGAGGGGCAAATGAGGTATGATTACTAATGGTCCCTTTCTGAGGTGATGAAACGTTCTGGAATTAGATGGTGAGGATATTTCCCCAAATTTGTGAACAGATGAAACAACACTAAATTTTACACTTTGAGAAAGTGAGTTTATTCATATGTGAATTATATATCCATAAAATTCATAAAGTGAAAAGAGTATGAAAGCATGTGACCATTCAGAAAATGACCAGCTTTCAATCAATAGCTATACAGTGTCAAGCATTCGAAAAAGAAAAGGAAAAGCTACTGTGGAAACAGAGCCCCGTCTCACTATGACTCATGTCTGCAGATTATTTCTGAAATTCCAGCATTTTACCCTCTGCCACGATGAAGAAGGCAACCGGATGATATAAAAGTTGTACTTTTCACGAGTCACTCTGTAGAAACTCCAGGTCTGCAAGAGTAGCATCTCCTAAAGCTCAGTGTCTGGTTTTGGATTCCCTTCACGGGTCAGGAAATGTTTGGTTCTGGTAGGTTTCCTCAAGAAGAGTGCAAGTACCCTGGTCTAGAAACCAGACGTGCCGCAGGTCCAGTGTTTCCTAGGTAATCTTGAAGTACAACAGATCTCTGCCCTGGAGTTGAGACGCCACTGACATATATTATCTACTTGATATTTATGTCTCAGAAAATAATATCCATTTTGGAAGTTTTTCTTAAAAACTTTACTCCTAAAATCTGAATATTTGGTCTGGAAATTTTGGGTGATTTGTAAAGATAGATACTCAGTTCATAGAGTGATAGGGAAAATTCACCTTTTCTTTTTAATATTTTAAATTTTTTTCTCTTTTTTGGTTAAGAGATATTTAAATCAACCAAGAGTTAATCTTTGATTTTGGTCAGATAAGAAAAGGAGAAAAAAGTAATATCATAAAAGGTCTAAAATAGCTTTCAGTGTGCCCCATAGGTCTGGAAAGAGTGACAGAGATGAAGCCCACCTATCCCGCCACCCCACCCCCCGACACGCGCGTGCGCGTGCACACACACACACACACACACACACACGCACATTGGATTGCAGTTATGCATGTTTCATATTTAATATTGATAAAAACCTTTCATGATAGAACAAAGTAACAGTGAAATTAATGATTTTACTAGGTAAATAATATACAGTGAAGAAGCTTGAATCTTGTGTCATACTCTACTGCCTCTAATTTTGTGTCTCTAATCTTGAGCTTGGCAAGCTAATAACCTAGCTAATTACAATTATGTGCAAAATAAGTAGAATAGAGGAACTCTCTGATGAATAAAGTATATTCACCATGGTAGATTTGTTACGTGGTACCACTTTTATCTGCTTACGAATCTTTTACACTTCCTAATTCTGAGGTAGAAACCAAAAAATTGACGTTAGTAGAGGTTGAATTTTATGTTATTCATATTACTCATCCAGAGATTTGATAAGTAAGGTCATCATATAATAATTGGTATTTATAATAATGAACTTAAACCTTTGGAATCACAAAACTTTGAGTATTACTTTGTAACATTTAATTTAGAATGAATTTCCATTTATTCTTTGAGATTGCATAATATATACAACAAAATTTCCAGACCAGTTAGTTAAATAGAACTAAATTCTGAAAAATTTATTCAAAGAGAATTTATTATAGTTTGAAAAATATCTGTTTTGGTATATATATCTTGCAATAAGTTTTTTAGTCCCTCGGACTGCAAGGAGATCCAACCAGTCCATCCTAAAGGAGATCAGTCCTGGGATTTCTTTGGAAGGAATGATGCTAAAGCTGAAACTCCAGTACTTTGGCCACCTCATGCGAAGAGTTGACTCATTGGAAAAGACTGATGCTGGGAAGGATTGGGGGCAAGAGGAGAAGGGGACGACAGAGGATGAGATGGCTGGATGGCATCACTGCCTCGATGGACGTGAGTCTGAGTGAACTCCGGGAGTTGGTGATGGACAGGGAAGCCTGGCGTGCTGCGATTCATGGGGTCCCAAAGAGTCGGACACGACTGAGCGACTGATCTGATCTGATTACAGTGTTTTACAGATGTGAAATACATTGTTTCAGAGAACATTTTTACTAAGAAGTTTAAGATATATACATGCATTTATTTCCAAGTTCCTTGGGAGCTGGGCACATTTCACACAATGATGCACAATATGTCTTTGCAAAAAATACAAGGAAGGAAACTTACAAAAAGTAGACCACCTAATTGAATTCTACTTTAAAACTGAAGTATACCCTTTTCAAATTGGTGTTCTTTCCTTTGCTCCAAGTCACCTCATCTGTGGTAAGTTTGAAGCTGTATGAAATTAATATAAATTTCTTCCAAAGTCGGAACTATTTCAGGTGCTTAATTTTATGTAAAAGTATTACATATTTTGTTTAGGAGAAATAATTATTGCTTGGGATAAAAAACTCATTGGGACAATGACCAAATGTATTTTTCTTCATATCTTCATGGTATCTAGTAAAACTCTTTGCTCATGGTAGACACTCAGTAAGTGGTTAGTTAAATGGATACACATGTTTAACTAAACTGGATGTATTGATATGAATTAGACTATTAGCTATGAACCACACTCAAACTAGAATTATGAAGCATAATTAACAATTATGCTTCATAATTCTGCTTAAACTATCATGCTCAGGTTTTGTAATATATATAAATATATACATTAAAGTATTATAAAAATTATTATGTGTGAGCATTTCCTGAAACATATAGTATCATCAGTACAGTAGAAAGATCTGAAACATATAATATCATCAGTACAGTAGAAAGATCAATTAGCTTTAAAAAGCTACAAACATTTAAATTGGTGTTTTGCAGAATGGTTTCACACCATTGTATATGGCAGCCCAGGAGAACCACCTGGAAGTTGTCAAGTTTCTCCTCGACAATGGTGCAAGCCAGAGCCTGGCCACAGAGGTAAGACACTTTGGTTCTTTTTGTGAGTGAATTCACATGTTTATAGGGATTTTAGAAACCTGAAGTTGTATCACTGAGAATCTGTCCCACTGGTATTTCATTACAGTTGTATATTAATGTGTGGGCTCATAAGTTTTTATGAAATACATTAGAAAAGTCTGTTTTTAGTCTTTCAAGAATCTTCCATGCCTAGTTACCCTTTCTGCTCTTAAATGCCTGGCTTACCCTATAATTGAGCTATTTGTTTACTATTTACATAATTGCTTGAGAGTACTCTTCTCCTTACAATTTTGCGTCAAAGACAGCCCCTGTTTTGAAATATTTTTTGTGATAGAACATAAGTTTTAAATCTGTTTTTTTTTCCAAATTTAAGTTAGCATAATTATAATGATTGGATTTATGCATTTCTAAAGTTAACTAATTAGATTTAACTCTAAACTTAACTTCTAAACAAAACTAGTATACATTTTTGAAGAGTAGATAAAAACAGCCTTTAAAAAAACATTTGCAATCATGAATAGGGGAGTTATTAAAAATAAAGTTATTTAAGTCACTGATACTATTTTAGGTAATGTAGTTTATTTTTGAAACTAATCTGGATGGAAGATTATGATCCCTTGAAGTGTATCACTAGAAATCTATTGCTAATAATAAAGGACTACTGCTTGTGTACTCTTTATTTTTAACAAAAGAAAGAGTTAGAACAGGTGTAGGGTTATCCCTGTCATAAAGCCAAATTCTCTGACTTTCATCCTGAAGTGTTTCCTGAATGGCACAAGAAAGATGTATATCATCGGGATTATATGCACAGGGTTGCCTGTAACCTTGGCCAGCTTTTGAGATCATGCCTTCCAGGAAAACCAGGAGATAAATGAAGAGACAGTTCACACACAAAAATATACAAATGACCACAAATGTATGAAAATACCTCATCCTCCCTTGTAATCAAATAAATTTTAATTTATTGATCAGATAGAGAATGAGATCCAGTCTTCAGCACATGAGATGAAGAAGAAATTCAAGGGGTAGGAAAAATTGCAACTTAACTATTATATTGGTGACATTGACAACCAGTTGCAACACTTTTGTATAACACTTAGCGTTAACTATCCAAATTAGTATTTATACACCTTTTTGCTTAGCAGTTCTACTTCAAATAGTTTATATGACATTATATATTAGAAGATAATGCAAAAAATAGTTATTATTTAAGAAACAGCAACATAATTAGTAGTAACAATTTTTTAAAAACCAGGAAGAACCAAAGGGGAAGCTATTGGATAAATATTGCTTTACTTAGACAGTAAAATGGTACTCTACACTATTAACAATGAGACAAGACTGTATGTACTAATATAGGAAAATGTCCATAGTGTACAGTTTCCAATGGTTTATTCTGAGAATTCAGAGAGAGCCTTTCACTTCCTAGCCTTCAGTTCTCTTGGGGATTTTTATCTTGAGAATGGGTTAAAAAAAATAATAATAATATCCTTAGAGCTTGGTAATAAATAGTGAATGGCTGATGGCAGAGTAACTGGCGTTTGTCTGCATAGAGCAGTGCCTCTCCTCACACTGGGGAGAATGTAACCTGTGTGAGTGCCTCAAATCTGATATGCGGGTCACATCATGCTTTTCAGGGAGGATGGGTATGGGAGCCAGGGTGGTTGTAGAAGAGAAAACCCCTTCCTATTTTTGGATGGAAATACTATGTAATATAAATACCCTGATGACAGCAATTCCGTAGTACTTTTTCGTCTGTGAAGGACGGGTAGTATTCTTTTTATAGGCCATGATGGGCAGATCATTGAGTGTCTCTCTTTTAGAACAAACATAAAACCAGTTTACCATTAAAAGACTATAGAATTACCTTGTCAACTAGTCATCAGTAACTCACTGGTTCTCTGTGTTTTTTTAAGTTTTCAAGCCCCCCAAAAAGGCACTACAACTGACTAAAAAGGAATATATGAGATCCTCAAACAACTAATTCAGTCTTTTAGCAGGAGGATAGATAGATAGATATAGGTAAATATGTAGATAGATGGATAGATATTTGATAGTTTTTTTTTTAGTGCTTTGTATTACTTTACTTTCAAAGGATATTTTAGCTTTAAAATAAATAAATGAATTAGTGTTCCAACAACAAATCGCATCCATGTCTTCATGAGGGATTTGGTGCCATCACCACATAAACAACAGCTATCTGATTATCTCGAGCTATTTGAAGCTTTGACTGAATTTTTATCTCTTTTATTATTAGTACTAGAGAATTAAAAGAACAGCAAGAAATAAGATGTTTCATTCACATAATGTTCTAATTACAATTTTGCTTTCTTACGAGCAATAATATTGGTGTCATTTATACAGAAGTCTGTATTTACAGAATGAACAGTAATGAGCAATGAAAGGATTCCTTAGATGAAAAAAATTTAACAGAATTTTCAACTTATTAGATGATACGATATTGTCAAGTTCCTTCAATACAATTGTTTCCATATGTTCCTTGTATATATGTATGAGGTCTTTGGCATGGTTGTGTTTTTCAAAACTTTTCCTGTATTACTGTGGACTGTGTATCCTGTCTTTCCATGTATATCTTCCTTCTTTGGCTAATCAAGATTTTGAAGCATGAGGTAAATTTATTTGTTCACTTCTGGCATCTATTATGTGCCAGATACTCCAAAAGGCAGTGTACAAATGGAGCTTCCTTCATATTTCCTTTCGGCTCGTATTTTTCTCTTAAGAATAACTGCATAGAGCAAACTAAACCCTTTAAACTTGGTTTGGAAACAAAATCTGGAGCTGCTAATTTTAGCTATTAACACCTTAGGACTGGTATCTTTGTGTCTTTAATTGGTTTATGCAAGAAGCACATTCTTGTCAGTGCTAATCGTCTTAGCTGCAGTTGATTTTCTGGTGCAAAATAGTTTCCTTTATGTTTAGGCCTTATGGATTGAAACATTCCTATGGGTGGAAATGTAACCACTTCATTTTGCTGCAAAACAAGTGAGCTGTCATTTTTACCCCTTAGATTTTGCTCAGGTTTTAAAAGTGAGGTGCAACATTACCTCTTAATACACAGCTCTTTCCTTTCACCGTTCCATTTTTTAGATGTGTTTTTCTCTTTTGTGAAAGTAATATATTAAGTAAAAGAGGAAGTGTTGTAGCCATGTGTTCCAGTAAACAAACTCACTCAGAAGGACAATGCAGATAGTGGAGTGCGGTTTATTACACCGGTGGGCCCAAGGCAGAGTCTCCTCTTAGCCAAGGACCCTGACCAGTTTTTGTGAAAACCTTATATACCCTAAGGGTATGTGCCCAAACAGACCTCCCCAAATTCCCTGAAACTAGTCTGAACAAAGGAAGAGAAAGATACAAAGTTAACCCATGATTCATATGCCTTAAGCCTAGGTAGTTAACAGTGGACAATTATTAATAGGCCTGTGGTCATACCCCAATAAGCATAATAGAATTTATGATTCTATTTGGTTACACAGATAATTAGGGTATTCTTTTTAGGCAATGGAGAGTCTAGGTATGAGCCCTGGGGTTCTTCCATCCAGGGGGCCTGTTTTCCAGTTGTATGTCGTCTCCATAGATACTGGGCATATAGCTCAAAGTCCAGAGTCCGGCCCAAGATGGAGTCCTGCTTTCAAGATGGAGCCTGTTTCCTCCTTTAGAAGTACAATAAAAAGAGAAAAGAAAAAGCCACAGTTAGTTGTCCCTAGAGATAACATTCTGTTTATCCATCCAGATTTTTTTTGTCCATGTTCAAAATATGTATGTTTCTCTTAGTGGAAATGAGATCATGTATTTTCATGGTTATGCTGATTCCTTTTCCCATAACGTTAAATTACACTTAAACTTTGTACTTTAAGTGTAACCTGTGATATTGTTTTGGTGATGTCTAGGTTGTATCCAACCTTTATTATTAATGGTTGCAGAGAATGTCCTTCTGCTTACATTGATGCTTATCCTCTTCTTCACTTGGGTCTTCCTGGAGAAGTTGAACAGACCAAGTGGAACTGCAGCCAGATCTTGAAGCTTGGAGTGTAGATAGAATTTATGTATGTAGAGCAAGGAGGAGGACATTTCAGAGTGGGGCAAATAGCCTGAGTTTAGATGCCAGGGTAGAGACAGTAAGGAGAATAGAGATTTATACAAGATTTATACGAGAAGGGCCTGGGCAATACTGTCACTTAGGTGCTTGGGGGCCGATGTTTTACAGCCCTTGAATATAAATATACTGATTTGCATTCAGCCAAACAAGTGCTAGGAGCACTTATCTGTTTTCCAGCAAGGAAAACAATGGTGAAAGTGATCTTCTAGGAAAACCAATAAGACATGAGTATGCAAGTAACTATGTTTTTTCTTTTTCCCTTACAAGCACTCTTCCATTAGAGCAGTCCTCGATTTGTACCACAAGGAGTATTATTTGTACTACAAATAATAAATATTATTTACTACAGATAATAAATATCATGATCTGAATAGAATAATAAGTAGCCTACTTGCCAATTGTCTAGCAAAAATGACTTTGAAATGTTCTTTTGAGTGTGCGATAATTAAAGTATTGAAGATTTAAAATTTGGGAGCCAGTCTTAGGATATTCAAGGGCTTCCCAGGTGGCTCATTGGAAAAGAATCCACCTGCCAAGCAGGAGATGCAGGTTCGATCTCTGGGTCAGGACGATCCCCTGGAGAAGGAAACAGCAACTCACTCATTCTTAATGGGGATATCCCATGGACAGAGGAACCTAATGGGCTGTAGTCTGTGGGGATGCAAAGAATCAGACACAACTTTGCAACTAAACAACAATAACAACAACTTAGGATATTCTCCTTTGTGCTTTATTTTTTATGGTCAGTAATGCTAGATTTTCCAGCTGCAATGAAATCTGTAGCTGTCTTCTCTTTGTCAAGTCCCAGGGTGATAGAATAGGAAGACTAAATGTACAGATATGTGAGTATGTCTGAATTGCTTCTAGTCATGTTTTATATGATCCGTTCTTTTATTGGTCAGAGAAGCCAAGAGTCTTTCATGTATACCTTCCTTAAAACAGCAATGAGTATAGTTCATTAATTCACTTATAGTAATTGAGTACCAAATATACACTAGGTTACAAAGTATAGTGATGAAGCAGACAGGATACACTAGGCAACAAGTACTGGATAAAATAGTTTGAAAATAACGATGGAAATTTACCTTTAAAATTATTTTCTGTTTTGGGGTGTGTGTGTGTGTGTATATGTATGTATGTATGTATTTTTTAATATCTTTCCACATATATGTGGGACTACTTGAATATGTCAGCTTTAATAACTGTGAACAAAAATTGACACTCGATCCGCTTCTTATTTGTTAATCAAGAAGAAAATATCCATCGGGGCCAATCTTGACCCATAATCTATTTGCAGGATGGCTTCACACCATTGGCAGTAGCTTTGCAACAAGGTCACGATCAAGTAGTGTCACTTCTGCTAGAAAATGACACAAAAGGAAAAGTGCGTCTTCCAGCTCTTCACATCGCTGCCCGAAAAGATGACACGAAAGCCGCTGCCCTGCTGCTGCAGAATGACAACAATGCGGATGTGGAGTCAAAGGTGAGGCCCTGGGAAACACACTCATCACACGACATCCTCCTCTGTTAGGCACCCAAACGTGAAGAACGCCTGGGCTCCCTTTGGGCATGCTTACGCCAAGCACTTAACTGCGCTGAAAGGAATAAAATCATGCCCCCAAGTCATCCAGTTGAAGGCGCAGCACCCCTACCCTCGGCATCTACAGTTGGGAGGGACCTGTGGGTGCTGCCCTATATGTGCTAATGGGTGGCCACCTCAACAGAAATCAATCGAGAGACACCCAATAATGTCCTTCCTTTGAACATGTATTTTGAATGTATTTAGCACTTCAGTTCCAACATCAAGGTGAAAAATTATAAAATGCTAGCCACAGTGTGTGCCAAATAAATTTTTGGTTGATATCTAAGACGGTAGGCAATACACTGAGCATTGATCAGCTGCAGAAGGCATGCCAGCAGCCAGAGTCCCAGCCAACAACTCCCATTGTCTGGACATGCATTACTTACAAGTGTCTGTGAAGGAAACGTGGCGTTTGGAATAGGCCATCGTGTAGCCCTTCATTCAGTCTAGCTTTCTTTCTGTGCCTATTGTGCTGCCATTGGAGCTTCCATCTGCATTACTTAGCTGTCATGAGCTTTCTGCCATCCACGATCACCGAGAGCAAACTAACCGTTCATTTTTTCCTCCTCTTTGCTTCCAATTGTGTTAACCTAGATGGTGGTGAATAGAACAACAGAGGTATATATATATATATGTATATCCGTGTACATTTGATCTATATCTGCATCATCATTTTCCCATTCCTTAGTGCTGCTGCCTCATTTCTTTCCCTTCTTCTTTGCATTGCCTTCTGTAGGCTAGATACCTGCTTCCTACCCCCACCCTCAAAGTAGCATGTGCCAGAGGAGATAGTAGTTTGATTACCAGGGCTTTCTGCAGCTGAACCTGGTGTTCGAAAGGAGGAAGGATTAGGCATCCTTGAAACTTAAGGGTACTACAATAGAGTCCTGTGACATCAAGCATCTTGACACTTGAGAAACTTCTCAGCTCTACCTACAGCTGCAGACAACCCTGTCATTCTACTCATCTAGGACTGAATCTTCAGATTTCTGCATGACACTCGCCCTCAGTGGTGTCAGCAAAATGAAAGTTACCTCGGAAGGGCACCCTGTGACCCACCCTTGACAAGAGTCAGTCAGACCGCTAGCATGGCTGAGAAGCTTGCTGACGACTTAGAAATGCATCTAGTTCCTGTAAGGTTGAAATCTTTGGGGACTAAGTAAATCGCTGCATGTTTTAGCATTTTTCAAGGAAGTAAAATGATCTTGGTATGAACAATCCAGAAAAATGGGTTATTGAATAGGCATTTGCTAATAAAGAGACCAGCTTGTCGATTTCTTTATGAAACGCATTCACCATGATTCAAGACCAATTGTAATAGCACCTCTTCCCCCCAAATTGCTTTCATCATTAAAATTGGCTTTTACTGTTGGTTAATTTGACTCTATTGAATATATAATACTAGTGAGATTTTGACAGTTTCAGTGGACAGTTCTACCATGAATAATACAACAGGGGTACTCATCAAACTTTCTGTGAGCTATCAAGATATTTCTTGTCGCCCCTATTTTAACTTTTGGACATGTTGGCTTCTGTGTAGTTCTGCTCCCAGATCACAAAAATGGCTCAGTCTCCACCCTTGGTTCCTTCCTGGCTCTTCCTCTCCCTGTGAGTTTGGCATCCCTTTGAAATCCTATGAGCAATTGGCACTAATGGAAAGAAACCTAGTACAGAATGGAATGCGGACCTCAGCATATTTTGCTTCCTCGTTTTGATCTGGGCAGGGTTGTGGTACTAACATGTCAGACAAGAGGCCAACAGGGATCAGTTGAACGTCTGCTGTGTTTTCTTTCCAGAGTGGCTTCACTCCGCTCCACATAGCTGCTCACTATGGAAACATCAACGTAGCCACATTGCTGTTAAACCGAGCAGCTGCCGTGGACTTCACTGCACGGGTAAGAATGCTGCAATTTGACATGCCTTTAAAGCATTTGAAATGATTCTTAACCCTACTCCCCCAACATGAGGAGGAGGCCAAGCCAGATGACCTCCAAGGGTCCTCCCAGTCAGTGGAAGCTGTGTTTTTCTAGTGCATTTTCTTGCTTGTAGACAGGCACGCCTATTTTCTAGCAGGGAAAGAAAACCAAGATCGGAAGTGGGGATGGGGTGTGTGATAAATAAGTGACATATAGAAGATGTGATTTAAATAATCACATCTGGAAACTACAAGCTGTCCCTCCAAGCTGAAATTTCTGAGTGTGTGTGAAATGGGTCTGATAGCACTAACAGTGCTGTAGAAATCAGGGTCTTGATCTTCCAGATGGGAATGAACTGGATTTGAGGCCCAAATCTCAGAACCCAAACAAGAGAGGCCACCTTTTGCTCTTATCTTCTATCCCCTATAAACTTCCAGAATGTGTAACAAGATTCTGTAACCCAAATAAGTTCATATTCATAGCAAAAGGAATTACAGTATCACAGATACCCCTGGACAGCAACTCAGATAATCCAGAGTAGTAGGGCTCTGAATGTAGAAACCAGTCTTGGGCTGGGCTTGATCGTCAGCAACAGTATCATCAGAAATAGGAACAAAGCAGGAAGCAGAATGTAGAAGTGGTCAGATGTGGGGACTCAGGATTCAGACTCCCTGGGTTCCTGTGTTAGATTTAACTTTTCTTTCTGTGTCCATCAGTTTCCTCATTGATAAGATGAAGTTAACATGGATTGTGAAATTAAACAACAAATCGTAATGATAAGATAACATCGGCACTCCTGCACTGGGTCATTGAGAAATAGGAGAGTGTGGAGAACCCTTAGCACAGTTCTGACGCGTCATCACCAGCAGCAGCAACACTATGATTTTGAACATAGGATTTGAAGTATTATTTTTGCTGAAAACCTCACTTGTTAGGGGAGAAGTGGCAATAGACCAGATCGGGAGAACGGTCATAATACTAGTTCTAGCAGGAGTTGGAGCAGCCGTAAAAGTAATACCATCTTTGAAGCAGATGCCAAACTGAGCACTTTTATTTCATGAATTCTTATGTCAAGAAAAGTGTTTTTGTTCCTGTTTTACAGAAGGGGAAACCGAGACAAGAGGTAGTTGGTCCAGATGATAGAGCTAGCAAATGAGAAAAGGCAGAATTTCAACCCCAAAGCTCTTTACCCTGATGATGTTAGGGGTTCATTTTTCTCATCCTTTTTATAATTCATTAGTCCTATAAAAATTAAAAAGAGCTAACATTGTACTAACATAAAAGCTGTTTCCTATCCGATTATCTTCAGCCTGCTAAAAGCTTTTATCAGTTTAAATAAGGCAGCTCTTGTCACTCTAGAGCTGTGTGTGTTCTTATTGCATTAATAGCATCCTTGGGTTTCAGCAGACCCAAGGGCTTGTGTGACATTTAGAAGGACAAAGCTAAGCACTTCTTTAAGTCATGTATAAACAGGGCATGCCGATGTGAGAAAACCCCGTGTCTGTAAGATGCATTCTTCTGGTTTCATTTCTCTAACTCACAGAAAACCTCATTAAGTCGCATCTTCTAATTAGGACATTTGGAAAATTCATGTCAGGGTAGTGTTTGAAGTTTGTCTTGGTGCCATTGTTCAGAAATTTCCTGATGCTGCTGAAAATAAGAAGATTGGGACAATGTTTAAACAATTTAGGAGGACAAATTACAGTATTTTCAGCCTCCTTCAAGCAATTCCAAAGCATCCATTTACATTAAAACAATTACTATGGTAATTACAAATGATGCTAATTTATCAATTAAAGATCAGTGGAGACCTCAGACCGTTGTTGTTAACCTTGTCTGAATTACCATATGTGATTTAAGATAGTTGCATCGAGCCTTTGTTTAAAATGTTAAATTTCAGACCTTTTGCTGATTTAAAAAAGTGTTTACTCCCAGCCATTCCTAATTAGTGGGGCCTCGTAGCATTCTGAGCTGAAGGCGGCGGCAGAGTTTGATTGTACTCACTAGGATGCCTGGACTGTTGCTCATACTGGAAAGCCCATGCTCCCCTCTGCAGTGGCTGATGGATGGCTTGCTGTAGGAGGTCTGAGCTGGACTGGTCTTCATGAAGAGCTTAATCAGAGGCAACTGCTAGTTGCCTCCACAAACACATTGTGGGTTCCAAATCTCTAGTAATATTATATACTAATCCAGCAACTACCCTTTTGTGTTACAGAGTCCTCTCCCTTCCCACCTTAAGTAGGGTCTTTCTAGGCTCCAAAATCACTGCAGATGGTGACTGCAGCCATGAAATTAAAAGACGCTTACTCCTTGGAAGGAAAGTTATGACCAACCTAGATAGCATATTCAAAAGCAGAGACATTACTTTGCCAACAAAGGTCGATCCAGTTAGGGCTATGGTTTTTCCTGTGGTCATGTATGGATGTGAGAGTTGGACTGTGAAGAAGGCTGAGCACCAAAGAATTGATGCTTTTGAACTGTGGTGTTGGAGAAGACTCTTGAGAGTCCCTTGGACTGCAAGGAGATCCAACCAGTCCATTCTGAAGGAGATCAGCCCTGGGATTTCTTTGGAAGGAATGATGCTAAAGCTGAAACTCCAGTACTTTGGCCACCTCATGCAAAGAGTTGACTCATTGGAAAAGACTGTGATGGTGGGAGGGATTGGGGGCAGGAGAAGAAGGGGACGACAGAGGATGAGATGGCCGGATGGCATCACTGACTCGATGGCTGTGAGTCTGAGTGAACTCCGGGAGTTGGTGATGGACAGGGAGGCCTGGCATGCTGCGATTCATGGGGTCGCAAAGAGTCGGACACGACTAAGTGACTGATCTGATCTGATCTGATCTGATCCTAGGTCAGAGTTCTCTCAGGGATATAGCAGAAACAGCAGGTAAAAGTAAAATGCCCTGGAACACAGATGAGATCCGATTTTGCCTGGTCAAAGCACTAAAGGATCAGTAAGCCTCAGTTGCCGAGAACTAGCTGCAAATCATAACCATAAATCATGTTCTTCAGGAACCAGGTTGAGATAGAGGTACTGATTAGAAAGTTAGAGGTCAAGTTAAAAAACAACAGCAGCCACCATTGTCTGGGGGAGGCCGTGATGTCTGCTTCCTGGCTGTGACAGATCACTGAAGAAAGTCAGATACAGTCTTGAGGTTCTTCATGGGCTGAGAGCATGACCTCGAGAATGGATGGCTACCTGCTGGCAAAGAGAAGTGGGGATAGCAGTGGGGAACCACCCTTCTGGAATCATTTCCTGCATGCAGTCCATGTACATGTCCAAAGCCGATAGGCAGAACCAAACACAGGTGACTAAAGGTAGAACACACTAGAACGGATTGCTTTCTCTGCTTCTTATAGTGCTGGCTAATTTAGGCAGCAAGAAAGCAGATCCTAGCCAGTGGCGCCTATATACCCCTAGTATCAGTGATGGTAACTGCTTTACATCATAATTACCTGTTACGTTAATACCTTTCCTTAGATTTTTATTATGATGTAAATGTGGACTTTTGTATTGTAATTCTGCCATGTATATATATGTAAGATATCCTGTCTGACATCTTAAATATTTCCTTTTGGATTATCCACGGAGACCTGTTCAGCCTCGTGGATCTGCTGCAGGGAGTAAATAGAGTAAGTGCTGAATACTGCTTTGCAGCGTCGGCACACTTTGCTCTCTGCATTCATGTGCTGAGATGGCCTTGACACCATCTGAATTTATGTGTGACCCTTGCTCTCTTAGCAAATTATCCTGGCTCTCTTGGGAAAGAGAATGTGACTAAGACACACCAGAGCTGCTACTGATTGTCATTCCACTCAGGAGCATTTATGCACTTTAGTAAGTAAAAGCCAAATTATATTATTGGGTGCCTGCAAAATTCCTTTTTAGTGATTGAAGAAGATAGATGAATACTTTGCTGGCTAAGAGTTTTTTTTATCAAATGTAATGGACCACCTAACTTAATCTTCACTCTTGTCATTGACCTTTCTCTTGTAAATTATTATTTACCTTCCCATTTGGGGAAGATAATTGAATAAAATATCCTTCTATTGGTCTTGGTATGTAGTACTTTTTGGTTTTGATCTCTGAAAGGATTAGGGATTTTATGTGTTTGAGTGTTATACCTCATTTGTTTCCAGAAGGATTTCAGGAGGTTTACAAAGTAAGACATGTAAGAATGAAAAAGGAAATGTAAATGTTACCAAGCAGCTGGAAAACACTAGTGAATACAACTGGAGGATAAATGCAATCTCTAAGGACTTTGATACATATAGTATTAATAGAAAGGGAAGCACGGGTTATATAGTTTTCACTTTTTGACAAAGGAAATCTTAATTACCTATAGAGTCACTCTGTGTGTAAAATAACTCAAATACAATTTGTGTACCATGTGAATCCTTCTGTTAAGAATAGTGAGTTTGGGGGACTTCCTTGGTGTCCAGTGGTTAAGACTTTTGTGCTTCTGTTGCAGGGGGCATAGGTTCAGTCCCTAGTCAGGGAACTAAGATCTGCATGCCACACAGTGCAGCTAAAAAAAGAAAAGAAAACTTAGTGAAGAAGGGTGAGTTTTATAGTTGATACTATCTTAGTAACTACATTTCAAAAGGTTCAATTCCTACTGTCCTATACAGCCTCAATCTCCATCTGTGAAGGCGCCCTGTGCAGGGATGCTGAGAGACTGCGGCTCAGCTATTTAGCTGTGTGATGTTCTAATCACATGTGATAGATCTTGGTGTGTGTCACAGTTAACGTGTCCGACTGTACTAGATGTTTTGAGCAGTTTTGGCAGAGGCTTGGCCACTTTTGGAACTCAGTTAAGTCATAAGAAAGGCTACTTTAAAGTATCTTAATTGTTGATTAAAGTGAGAGCAGTGGTTTTAGACAGTTGAACTACTAATCCCACTGATGGTAACATACAAGTGTCAGATTTTACATTCCACCCAAATAAGAGGTCGACGTGGGGTCAGCACGATGTCTATGGATAAACATTATCAGGAGATTTCCTTTCTCAGTTAAATTCCACCTGCTGCTGCTGCTGCTAAGTCGCTTCAGTCGTGTCCGACTCTGTGCAACCCCATAGACGGCAGCCCATCAGGCTCCCCTGTCCCTGGGATTCTCCAGGCAAGAACACTGGAGTGGGTTGCCATTTCCTTCTCCAATGCATGAAAGTAAAGAGTGAAAGTGAAGTCACTCAGTCGTGTCCGACTCTTAGCAACCCCATGGACTGCAGCCTACCAGGCTCCTCCATCCATGGGATTTTCCAGGCAAGAGTACTGGAGTGGGGTGCCATTGCCTTCTCCTAAATTCCACCTAGCAAATATTACAGCACTTCTGCTATAAGCTAGACCTGGAGGTTCAGACTCAATTAACTCACTGTCCTGATGCTATTAAATTGTTGAGGCCCCAGAATGCTCAGCCATACAACACAGACTCTCCCCTAATTCTTTAATAAGGTACGTGCATTATCTGAGCAGTCCTACTCAGGCGGAAGTAGAAGTATCATGAAGTAGGCCCCCCACACCCTGAGTTTTGCCTCCCTGCAGGACTTTGAGCTCCACAAGGGCAGATTTATGTGTTACTACACATTTTGGAATTCCTGGTATTCCAAACCCAGCACCTAGCACTGAGAAGGACTATCATATTGGGTGGGCCAAAAAGTTCATTCGAGGTTTTCCGTAACACATTATGGAAAAATCTGAATGAACTTTTTGACCAACGCTGTATTTATTGAATTCAAGAATGAACGAACAAATAATAATCCACGACTCCCGGGCACCCAGTACCTGTTCAAACCTGCTTTCTTCAAGCCCCAGTCCTCTTCCTGATCTGTCAGAGTTTCAGACTGAGCTTCAACCTGGTGTCAGGGTCCCACTTCCCAAACTGATATGAGCTTCATTAAGGGAGATGAGAAATCCATAGGATTCTAAATAGAGAGGGATAGGCAAGTGCACCAAACCCAGGTATTGACTGTCAGACACTGAGGGGCAAATTGATTTCAGACTGAGCAGCATAGTTGACCTTGGAAGACAAACCTAGGACAGAGGGTTAGTCACCAAGAGCTGCTGCCAAGCTTTGTTCGGTGAAGGGTATCTGAAGTAGCGCCTCAGTTTATGAGCTATCAAGGCCACCGCTGACAGAGCTAGGAACGGGCATCAGCTACTCAAACATGGAGGAGAAGAGTTGAGCATAGCTCCTTCAGGAAGGTGACTTTTTGTCATGTTTTTATAAGGGTCCAGGGCTTCTGCAGACTTTGCTATGGTTTGTGTGGTGCTGTCACTGCAAATACATAAAAAAAAATATTTTCCCCGCATTCTACAGTCCTATTTTTTAAATAGATGTCATTCCTTAACTTGGGTTGAGCCCAAACACACACACACACACACACATTCATTTTTACTGATACGTGTTTTCAAATATAATACAGTGTTTATCTCCTAATATAGACTCAATAGCATTAAAGATATTTTTTAATGGGTTATATAAACCTCCTTTGGAATGAAAATGAAGATTGGGGAGCACTTAGCAAAGGAATGTGAGTTATGGGAAAGTCACCATGTGGCTAATTCATGAAGCATATTCTTGTTGCCATGGTGATATTAACATCTCAGGAAGAACAAAACCAGTCAGGCAAGGGCAGAGTGGTGGGGGAATAGACCTTTTATAGAGGATTGCTCTAAGCACGCCATGCGCTCTTAGTCCTGCCTTTTCCATTTAATTCCCCAAATGCCACATCAAAGGACGTTTGCCTATGTAATTTTTTAAGGGATATTTTTATCTTAAATCCATTAGTACATTGGAGCTTATTAACATCTTACTGTGTGGTATGGGATCTGTGTTGTTCTTGTTTGAAAAGGTGAAGTTTCTAAGCTGTAGCAGCCTGAGGTGAGGAGAAATGTCCTCAGATAAGGAACCCCGGCTCTCATCCTGGCTGTGTCATCAGTCATTGATCGGGTCCAGGGCAAGTCTCTTCATCATCCAACTGCAGTTTTCTAGTCACCAGATGAGGGAGAGATCAGTCGACCACACGCCCTTCCCTTCTGCTCGACCACCTTGTCTGACAGAATGGAGGCCTTTGGCAATAGAGGGTCGGTGTAGAACAGTGTCAAAGCAAACAGCCCGGCACTCAGACTGCTGGAGTTCCACACTGGTACTGTGTCTTAGTTCATACACTCCTGGGCAAGTTATTTATGCTTCAACTTTATCATCCATAAAATGGGTCCAACCATAGTATCCAATGCACAGCATCCTGTGACTGCACAAAATGATCCATATAAATTGCTCAGCCTGCGGGCCAGCGTCCTAGCCGCATTTGTGGCGGTGGTGATTAATGCTCGCCTCCGCGAGGAGACCCATCATTGTAAGGCACGTTCACCTATCAAGTGTGACACATGTCAAACAAGTGGCATCACGGCTACTCTCTCAAGTACTTCCAGAGCTAGTCAGACATGATGCCTCCTAGAATGCTGGAGTTACATTGTTTGCATCTGTGTTTGTCAGCGTGAGGAAGTCAGCCTTTGCCAAGCTATTAACATGATGTGGTCCGAGACAGTAAGAATACCAATACAAAAAAATCACAGAAATTGGAAAGTACATCTTTCCCTTTGTTTCACTTTTCCTCTTTGAGTATACACCCTGCTCCCTACAGTGCTGCTCTAGAATTGTTGCTCTGAGAACATTTTTAAATGACCCGAATAAATCCTATTTTGAAATTCTGTGAAATAAAGTTCTATTAAGGTAGGAGTTGGCAGAGCCCATTTTATTCATTTGCACTTTAAAAGGGAATTATTCATTAACTGTAGAATTTTCATTTCCTCCAGTGAGTGCAAATAGCAGCCGAGGGCCACTGCACCGCACCCCCCCACCCCTGCTGAACATTCGGACCATTGTTCACACTCCCTGTTGTCAGAAGGTACTCTTGGATGAACTCAGGTGCAACCTTGCCTTCTCCTAGGCATCATAGTTCTTCCATGAGAAAGTCTTGTTCTTCTTCCTCTGGTGGTTTGAAGAATATACAGGAAGTGTGAAGGGACACTTAGAGGGAAGCATTTAGGACTTTGCAGAACCAAAACGTTGCAGAGGTGATTTTGGGAACACATGCACAATCATTTAAAGGCTCTTTCCCAAATCAAAGTAGTAGGTTGCAAGAAAACAAGTTCACGCAGGAGATCAGCTTATCCCTGCATAGTTGAAAAACTTTAAAGCTAAGCTGGGATGGATGTAAAGGGATTAGAGTGAACTCCAAGAATTGGAGACTGAGGCCCATTTGTACGTATGAAATGAGGCTGGAGATGGATGGTGAGTCCGTGCCAGTGGGAGGGGACCCCCTGAAAACCCAGCTGGACTGAAGGAACTGGTCTGGATCCTGAAAGTAGAAGGGAGTAATTGCAGGATTTGGGGTTGGTTTATCTGTTTGTTTTTTAGATAATCAGCATAATACATTTTGTAAGTTTGAGGTATAAAAGGTGTTAGTTTGTATATTACAATCCAACTACTACAGTCATATTAGCTAATAGATCCGACATGTCACATAATCATTTCTTTTGGGGGTGAGAACAATCAAGATCTAGTCTCAGCAACTTTGAAGTTGGTAATACAGTAGTGTTGACTATGATCACTATGCTGTGCATTAGATCTCCACAACTTATTTACCATTTGCAAGTTCATACCTATAAACAATATCTCTCCAACTCACCCACCACCTCCAGGCCGTGGTCCCCAGCATTCTACTCTCTCTTCTTAAAAGTCATTGCAGGACTTTAAAAGGAGAAGTGGAATGATGGCTGGCATGTAACAGCAGAGGGCTGGGATGGCTTAGCCCCTTCATAGACATCCCCATGCCATTAACAGTGTCCCAACCAGAATGCCAGTGGAGCCAATGCTGTTCCTTCAGAGACAGCACTGCTGGATTGATCATCTTTCTGTAGCCAAGAGATGGAGAGATGGGAATGTCCCCAGGTGGGGAAGAAGGGCCTAGCAATTCGGGCTCACTCTGGGACCCCTCTTCAGAGGGCGTCAAGCTTCCCCTATGGTGCATCCCTCAGAGTGGTTGGACTGGGAGACTCTGAGGGTCTTTGAGCTCTTATTACTGAGAATTGAAATATGAGGTGGAAATACTTATCCAAAATTCAGGTCAATTTAGGAAATAGCTTTCATTTATTACTAGGTACTGTAGTAAGTTTCTGATACATTGTTTCATTTATTCCTCACAGTCATCCTCTGAGATGTGGGTATGGGTTTCATTTTACACCAGAGAGAAAGAAGTTAAATAACTTCTGTTTCAATTAAATCATCCAGCTTCAAGGTGGTAGAGCTTGAGCTAAGAACAGCAAACTAAGTCAGTCAAGTAAAATTAGACAGTACAAACAATCAAGTAAAATAAACCGTATTCAAACTATGTAGTTCATAATATTCCAGCATTGGAGGAAGTGTGTACCAGGCTTTGGATTTAATCCAGGGTCATCCCAGGGTAACCAGAACTGACAGTAGCCTTTCCTGGATCCGCTGGCTATTTGTTCTCTGCCTGTGCCAGCTGCAAAATGAATTCAATATATTTTTAAAGACTTTGAAGGTTTTTTTTTTTTCATTTACTACAAACCCCCATCATATATTTAAGGATGTTTTAATTGAAAGATTGTGAAAGTGTTAGTCTCCCAGTCATGTCTGACTCTTTGTGACCTTATGGACTGTAGCTCACCAGGCTCCTCTGTCTGTAGGATTTCTCAGGCAAGAATACTGGAGTGGGTTGCCATTCCCTGCTCCAGGGGATCTTCCCTACCCAGAGATCAAACCCAGATCTCCTGCATTGCAGGCAGATTCTTTACAGTCCAAGCCACCAGGAAAGCCCTAATTGAAAGATTAGCAAACTTAAAAACTGACAAATGATCAGATTCATTTTTAAAGATAATGCATTCACATTTCCACTACATTTTATTTATCGTCTCTATCAGTTCTGCATTGTTGAATTCCTAATGATCATGCTTTGAAATAGACTCTTAATACTTAGAGACTTAATGGCTATATGACAAAAAGGTATCATACATTTCCCTCAGGTGATTCTTCTGATCAACCATATTAAACAACATGGACTGAGGCTGTGCTTATAAATAAAATCTTTATGTAAATTATCTAAAGTTGAGTCACAGAAATCTCATTAATTCTTTTGCTTATAACAACTGCCTTTATATTTATAAGCCTTTAATATAACCTTGAATTCCTATCATATTTACAGCTTACAAAATACTTTCCTGCAGTGCGTCATTTGAGTCCCACAAGAATAGGTATTTTTACAGATGAGAACTGAAGTCCCAAAGAGTTCCTTGTTCCAGATCCTACTGAGCATAAGATGGAAGAATCAAACATTTGAATCAGAGCTTCTAACTCACTTTTTATGCCTCAGTTTGTGACCATCAGCCCCCAGCTGGGTGCCAGATGGAACCTGAGGCTGGAACGTTGGCCTCTGGGTAGCTGTGGTCTTCACGGTCCCCGGAGGAGCTCCATCTCCTTAGAACAAGTACATTGCACATAGATAAGGCCATTTGCAGTAAACTGGCTTTTTTTTTTTTTTCTTATCAATCCATCATTCGTTAGAAATTTCAAAAACATTATTTTCATTTTTTAAGATGTTTGAAACTTCAGCAAGAATCTGATTTATTGGAAGGCCAAATGAGGGCAGGATAGTTGAGGAACTAACAGTGTCATGTTTACTGACATCTCCAAAGCCTGCAGAGTGATTTACTTTCTGGCAGGGAAAGAAAAATATTCAACACAGAAATTACTTTCGTTTCAGGTTCATCAGAAATGACATGAGTGTGGAAAATTTATAAAGTACCTTCATATATTTGTTTTTAAGAAATTTTACTAGTGGAGTAAAAAGATAGACTGTTTTAAAGATGGACTAGTTAGGAAAAAAAGAGACTGTTTTAGTAAAGTTGCAGCACTCATTAGAAAGATTCCTAGAAATCTAATATCATTAACTCATTTTTAGTAATAAAACAACTTTCCTCAATGTATAGAAAACAATTTATTATTTAATAATTGAATTTTTCATCCCCACTTTGGTTGAATTACAATATGTCCCTCTAGTCTTAGATACTTATGGCAGAGAAAGGCTTTCTTTTCTATCAACACAGAGCAGGCTCCTTTTGAATCAGCACTAATAGTGATATAATTAAAGAAATATGAGATCCATGAGTTCTTTAAAATGTCAGAGTTGAACTAGCCACTCTTTTAGAGGCTGAATATTTTTATAGCTTTCATGTGTGTGTGTGTGTATGGTGAAGGGAAGTATATCATCTATATGTAGGGTGCCAAGCAAGGAGAATGGGCTTCTATGGTGGCTCAGTGGTAAAGAATCCATCAGCCAATTCAGGAGACACAAGTTCAATCCCTGGATCAGGAAGATCCTCTGGAGAAGAAAATGGCAACCCACTCCTGTATTCTTGCCTGGGAAATCCCATGAGCAGAGGAGCCTCATGGGCTACAGACCATGGGGTCACGAGTCCAACATGACTTAGCGACTAAACAACAAGCAAGGAGGATGGGCAGCTAATGCTCAGAAGACCTGAACTTCTTGATGGCTTTTGGGCAAAGGGTTTTAAATGCAACATTAAGGGTGAGGGTTGCAAGGTGTGTGATCAACTTGTGGACATTCTTCTGTTTGGTTGTCGGTGAGGTAGCAGAGTGAGATTAGAACCAGAAGACTGATGCTTTATAGCTCTTTCCTCTTGGTTGGAAATTGTCTGCAGGCAGCATTTTGAGTATAGGGACTATGCTACTTGGATTCAGAGCTAGCGTTGGTGTTTGCTCAAGTTGGAAGAGACTTACTGTCTGGATATATTTGTCCTATATGACCTACTGGAAAGAGCCAGCACAGCTTTTGGAATCACAACTCAGCTTCACAACCCACTTCTGGCATTTTCTAGCCATGGGATCTGTAGCTCCTTTCAGCTTCACTAATTGCTGAACTGTGGATATGAGTTAATAGCATCTCTTTCATGGGTTGTCGTGGAGAATAAATGAGGTGATGTATGCCTCATTAGGCCTCCACCAAGTAACAGCCTAATAATTGGTGGAGTTTGTCTTTTGAGGTTTTTTTTTTTGAATTAAACAAACTTCATTCTCAAGTAAAATGAAGAGTTGCTTGGTCTAAGTCAGTGCCTGTGTGCACGCGTGCTCAGTCATATCCAACTCTTTGTGACTCATGGACTGTAGCCACCAGGCTCCTTTGTCCATGGGATTCTCCAAACAAGAATACTGGAATGGGTTGCCATTTCCTTCTCTGGTCTAAGTCAATAGGTATCACTTTTAGCAGAACTCTTTTTTTTTTTTTTCTAAAACATTATTATAGGATCAAAAGGCAGTTTTGATTTCAAAACTATTTCAATTCTCAGTGGCCAACAATTTTTCATCATTTATGGAATTGTGGCTTCTTCCCTCAGAGCTCAGTCAATAAAGAATCTGCCTGCAATGCAGGAGACCCAGGTTTGATTCCTGGGTTGGAAAGATCTCTGGAGAAGAAAATGGTAACCTACTCCAGTATTCTTGCTTGGAGACCCATGGTTAGAGGAGCCTGGCAGGCTACAGTCTGTGGGGTTGCAAGGGTCGGACAAGACTTGGTGACTAAACCACTACTATAGAATTATGGAGACCCTGAAATGAATACTAAAAAAAAATTTAGAAAGAATATATTGAACATCCATTAGGATGGCTACTATCAAAAATAGGAAGGGAGGGAGGAGGGAAGAAACAGGGAAAGAGACAAAGGAAGAAGAGAAGGAAAGAAAGTTGTTGGCAAGGACATGGAGAAATTGGAGCCCTTGTGCTCTGTGGAAAAGTGAAATGCTATAGCTGCTAGGGAAAAAAGTTATAGAGATTCCTCAAAAGGTTAGATATAGAGTCATCATATGATATAGCAATTCCACTTCTAAATACCATATATATATGTGTGTATATGTATATGTATATATACACAAAAAACAGACTCTCAAATATTTGTATACCAGGTTCAAAGCAGCATTATTCGCAATAACCAAAATGTAGAAGCAACACAAGTGTCCACTGACAGACAAATGAATAAACCAAATGTTGCATATACATACATACAATGAAATACTGTTCAGCCTTAGAAAGGCAGGACATTCTGACATATGATACAGTGTGGATGAACCTTGAGGACCATATGCTAAGTGAAATGAGCCAGTCACAAAAAGACGAATATTGTATCCTGCCACGTATATGAGATAACCAGAGTAGTCAAATTTAGAGAGATAGGAAGTAGCATAGTTTGACATGGTCTGGGGAAGAAGGGAATAAGGATATGTAATGAGTACAGAGTTTCAGTGTTGCAAGATGAAAAAAGTTCTGTTGGTTACACAACAATATGAATGTACTTAACACTACTTCAGTTCAGTTCAGTAGCTCAACTGTGTCAGCAAAGTAATGTCTCTGCTTTTTAAAATGCTGTCTAGGTTTGTCATAGCTTTTCTTCCAAGGAGCAAGTGTCTTTTAATTTTATGGCTGCAGTCACCACCTGCAGTGATTTTGGGAGCCCGTGAAAATAAAGGTGTCACTGTTTCCATTGTTTCCCCATCTGTTTGACATGAAGTGATCGGACAGGATGCCATGATCTTTGTTTTCTTAATGTTGAGCTTTAAGCCAACTTTTTCACTCTCCACTTTCACTTTCATCAAGAGGCTTTTTAGTTCCTCTTCACTTTCTGCCATAAGGGTGGTGTCATCTGCACATATGAGGTTATTGATATTTCTCCCAGCAATCTGGATTCCAGCTTGTGCTTCATCCTGCCGAGCATTTCACATGATGTACTCTGCATATAAGTTAAATAAGCAAGGTGACAATATACAGCCTTGACTCCTTTCCCAATTTGGAACCAGTCTGTTGTTCTATGTCCGGTTTTCTAACTGTTGTTTCTTGACCTGCAGACAGATTTCTCAGGAGGCGGGTCAGGTGGCCTGGTATTCCCATTTCTTTCAGAATTTTCCACAGTTTATTGTGATCCACACAGTCAAAGGCTTTAGTATAGATAATGAAGCAGGTATTTTTCTGGAATTCAGAATTTTCCACACTTAGTAATTTAACACTACTTAGCTGTACATTTAAAAGTGGTTAAACATAGAAAGTTTATATGTATTTTACTAAAATTAATCTTTTTTCATGTAAAGCATATACTGGAGATGTAAAGACAGTTCCAAAATCCAGTCGGCCCTAACATCCAGTGATACAAAGGTGGAAGATGAGTTTGTGATTGAGAAGAGAGTCCAAGACAAGTTTCCATCCCAGTTACCTGTCCCTCAGGAAACAGGCAGGATTGTATATATGACAGAGGGTGTGGGTGAGAAGAAAGAGGTGTGAAATATTTACTCTAAAGATGCTCTGTATTCCCCCACTACTAAACCATTTGCAGAACTAGAGGGAAACCTGGCGGTGTCTTATCTAAATTGAGGATGAGCCATCATCTGTTAATCCAAGTGAAAGCCTCTGACAGGATTAATGATACACAGTCTCGTATTATCCTTAGAAAAAAATAAATAAATCACTTGAGGTCTTCAGAGCAGAAAAGATCCAAACATTCAGAGCCTATTTCACAACAAACATCCAATATCCAAGCATTTGCTGCCACTTTCTGGGGGAGCCCAGAACTGTCTGGCATCTTCTCTGATGGAGTTTGGTTGGTCTCTCTGGTGAGTGGGGCTAAGGAAATGTCAGTGACATCAATATCTCAGTGTCAGTCTCAGCAAGACCTGTGTGGACTTAATCTTCTTATCCATAAAGCACAGAGAGAGAAGAGTTGATGTGGACTGAGTGAGCAGTTAGGAAATCTAGGGAAGAGAAAAAGATTTGATCCAAAAAGACTGTTTCATTTCATTAGAGCTTGATGAAGTAAGAGAAAACTGGATTTTGACTAACACTGGTGGTCATCTCAATAATGATGATTATAGTATAAGGGGCGTTTCGGAGTGTATTTATACTTGTATTAATAATAGGCCACCTAAAGTTGAGTTTTGTTGCTGTTAGAAAACACCTACTTCTATATTAGACTGTGAAGGCCAGGATCTTTTCTTACCTTATATTCCATTGTTTGAAATATTCCTGGATATATCCTTGGAATCTCAAATCATTATCACTGAAAGAATCATTTGTTTGCATGTATTTTATGGATTTTTAAAAATTTTTTTTTAAAATTGAAGTATAGTTGATTAACAATGTTGTTAATTTCTTTTGTGCGGCAAAGTGACGTATGTTTTTTCATTTTCTTTTCCATTATGGTTTATCATAGGATATTGAATATAATTCCCAGTTCTATACAGTAGGACCTTGTAAGCCCTAATTCTCATTCTATCTCTCCCCTATCTCGCCTCCATGATGCTTTATGGATTTCTTAAGGCATGAAAAAGTCAGGCATTCTTATAAAAATAAAAAAAGGAGGTATTGATACATATTACAGCATGGATGAAGTTTCAAAACATGCTAAGTAAAAGAAGCCAGACACAAAAGGCCACATATTGTATGATTCCATTTGTATAAAGTGTTTGAAGTCGGAAAATCCATAGAGACAGAAAGTAGATTAGTGGTTGCCAGCAGGTTGAGGGGACAGAAAAAGTGACTGTTTAATGTATGAGGTTTCTTTCAGTGATTGTTAAAAAACGCGATTCAAATGAGTAAATTTGAAGATTTAATTGCCTTTATTCAATGATTCATTAATCAGTCAGCATCCCATCTAACACATAGAAAGTGCTCCCAGGAGCTGTATAGAAGAAAAGACATTGATAGGCAGAACGGGGTGGGAAAAGGACGTTTCTAGCAGAGTGGATTGTTCCAGGCAAGCTCACCTTCCTTTGGGAGAAGGCTGGTGTCCATTGGGCAGATTACCTCCCTAGTGCTGACCAGGTAATTCCAGATTGACTTGTTCAAGGTCACGTTCCTGGGAGACACTGAACTACAATTGGTTAGGTCTTAAGTCTTGGTGGGTCTTAGCACAAGTGTTCTGTTTGGGGCCTGTTTTTTCTTTTTCTAGCAGAAAGATGAAAATGTTCTAAGTTGATATGATGGCTGCACAACTTTGTGAATATACTAAAAAAAAACCACTGAATCGCACACTTTAAAATGGTCAGCTTTATGGTATGTGACTTATATCTCAGTACACCTATTACAAAAATGAAGTATCCAAGAAGACTTGCAGTTGTGAGGGAGGAAGAAATTTTCCTCTGTCCTTCTAGGCTTTTCTGGCTGGACTAAAAATTAAACTGACGTGAGACGGATTAACAGGAGGAAATCAAACAAAAGTTTCATAACGTGTACATGGAAGAGACCAGGAAAACTGAGATACTTGCCCAAATGGATGAAATTCTCACTTTAAATATCATCTTAAGACAAAAGAGGAAGCTGGGAGCAGGGGTTAGGGACTTCAGCAGGGAGAAAGACAATTCACATGGAGATGAAAATTCATATGTTTGGTAAACATGTGAGTGTTTGGTGGACTAGGCAGAGAAAATAGGATACAGAGTGGACTCTGATCTCTAGGCCCTGCTGAGTTTCCCCATACCACAGTTCAGTTCCGTTCAGTCGCTCAGTTGTGTCCAACTGTCTGTAACCCCGTGGACTGCAGCACGCCAGGCCTCTCTGTCCATCACCAACTCTGGAGTTTACTCAAACTCATGTCCATTGAGTCAGTGATGCCATCCAACCATCTCATCCTGTGTTGTCCCCTTCTCCTCCCGCCTTCAATCTTTCTCAGCATCAGGGTCTCTACAAATGAGTCAGTTCTTCGCATCAGATGGCCCAAGTATTGGAGCTTCAGATTCAGTCCTTCCAATGAATATTCAGGACTGATTTCCTTTAGGATGGACTGGTTGGATCTCCTTGCTGTCTAAGGGACTCTCAAGAGTCTTCTCTAACACTACAGTTCAAAAGCATCTGTTCTTCGGTGCTCAGCTTTTTTATAGTCCAACTTTCACATCCATACTTGCGTGACTACTGGAAAAACCATAGCTTTGACTAAACGGACCTTTGTTGGTAAAGTAATGTCTCTGCTTTTTAATATGCTTTCTAGGTTGGTCATAACTTTTCTTCCAAGGAGCAAGCGTCTTTTAATTTCATGGCTGCAGTCACCATCTGCAATGTTTTTGGAGCCCCAAAATATAAAGTCTCTCACTGTTTCCATTGCTTCCCCATCTATTTGCCCTTAAGTGATGGGACCAGATGCCATGATCTTAGTTTTCTGAATGTTGAGCTTTAAGCCAACTTTTTCACTGTCCTTTTTCACTTTGATCAAGAGGCTCTTCAGTTCTTCTTCACTTTCTGCCATAAGGGTGGTGTCATCTGCGGTTATTGATATTTCTCCCAGCAATCTTGATTCCAGCTTGTGCTTCCTCCAGCCCAGCATTTCTCATGATGAAGAGGCTCTTCAGTTCTTCTTCACTTTCTGCCATAAGGGTGGTGTCATCTGAGGTTATTGATATTTCTCCCAGCAATCTTGATTCCAGCTTGTGCTTCCTCCAGCCCAGCATTTCTCATGATGTACTCTGCATATAAGTTAAATAAGCAGAGTGACAATATACAGCCTTGACGTACTCCTTTTCCTTTTTGGAACCAGTCTGTTGTTCCATGTCCAGTTCTAACTGTTGCTTCCTGACCTGCATACAGACTTCTCAGGAGGCAGGTCAGGTGGTCTGGTATTCCCATCTGTTTAAGAATTTTCCACATTTTGTGGTGATCCACACAGTCAAGTCTTTGGCACAGTCAATAAAGCAGAAGTAGATTTTTTCTGGAATATTCTTTCTTTTTCAATGATTCAGCAGATGTTGGCAATTTGATCTCTGATTCCTCTGCCTTTTCTAAAACAGCTTGAACATCTGGAAGTTCACAGTTCATGGACTATTGAAGCCTGGCTTGGAGAATTTTGAGCATTACTTTGCTAGCGTGTGAGATGAGTGCAATTGTGCGGTAGTTTGAGCATTCTTTGGCATTGCCTTTCTTTGGGATTGTAATAAAAACTGACCTTTTCCAGTCCTGTGGCCACTGCTGAGTTTTCAAAATTTTGGCATATTGAGTGCAGCACTTTCACAGCATCATCTTTTAGGATTTGATCTGCAATTCCATCACCTCCACTAGCTTTGTTCATAGTGATGCTTCCTAAGGCCCACTTGACTTTGCATTCCAGGATATCTGGCTCTAGGTGAGCGATCACACTATCATGATTATCTGGGTCATGAAGATCTTTTTTGTATAGTTCTGTGTATTCTTGCCACCTCATCTTGCCACCTTAATATCTTCTGCTTCTGTTAGGTCCGTTCCATTTCTTTCCTTTATTGTGCCCATCTTTGCATGAAATGTTCCCTTGGTGTTCATAATTTTCTTTAAAAGATCTCTAGTCTTTCCCATTCTATTGTTTTCCTCTATTTCTTTGCATTGATCACTGAAGAAGACTTTCTTATCTCTCCTTGCTATTCTTTGGAACTCTGCATTCAAATTGGTATATCTTTCCTTTTCTCCTTTGCCTTTCACTTCTCTTCACAGCTATTTGTAAGTCCTCCTTGGACAACCATTTTGCCTTTTTGCAATTCTTTTTCTTGGGGTTGATCTTGATCCCTGCCTCCTGTACAATGTCAGGAACCTCCGTCCATAGTTCTTCAGGCCCTCTGTCTATCAGATCTAATCCCTTAAATCTATTCATCACTTCCACTGTATAATTGTAAGGGATTTGATTTAGGTCATACCTGAATGGTCTAGTGGTTTTCCCTACTTTATTCAATCTACGTCTGATTTTGGCAATAAGGAGTTCATGGTCTGAGCCATAGTCAGCTCCTGGTCTTGTTTTTGCTGACTGTATAGAGCTTCTCCATCTTTGGCACAAAGAATATAATCAATCTGATTTCAGTGTTGACCAACCGGTGATGTCCATGTGTAGAGTCTTCTCTTGTGGTTTGGTATCCCCATACCACATCTAACCCATATTCTTTTCAAATATCTAGTGATAGCTCTATCAAGGAATAGGCCCTCTATCTAAATTCTTCTTAAAAAAAAAAGTATTGATTATTTGGCTACAGGGTCTAGGTTGCAGCACACAGGATCTTTAGTTGAGGCATATGGGATCTAGAACCAGGACCGCCGGCACTGGGAGCCTGGGGTCTCAGTCACAGCACCACCGGGGAAGTCCCTCTATATAATTTATTTTAGACAGTTAGGGAAGGTCAAAGGTTCTTCCTGGGCCTTGATTGCAGCTTGAAAGAAATCTGCATGCCAAAGAGACACATTTTGGGGTGACAAAATTTGTTCCCTTACAAAATTTTACCAAAAAGTATTTTTGTATCTCAAGGAAATTAAAGGGAACAAATTCAATTCTGTACTTTTTTCCAACATTGTATCAAAATCGATCACGTATCAAACATGCATTGAGTACCTGTTCTGTGCCTGGAGATTAGTAGATGTCATCTTAGAGAGGAAGGAGAAAAATATTTTCCTCTACCCTCCTAGGTTTAGTTTCTGGGGTTCTGCAAATTAAATGGACAAAAGACAGATTAACCAGATGAAGGTTATGTATGTTAATAGAAGCCTTCACAGAAAAGAAGTGAAGGCCCAAAGCGGGCAATTAAACTCTGGAGGCTTATATGACATTTTAACAGTGAGTAATAAAGCATTGGAGAAGGAAATGGCAACCCACTCCAGTGTTCTTGCCTGGAGAATCCCAGGGACGGGGGAGCCTGGTGGGCTGCCGTCTATGGGGTCGCACAGAGTCGGACATGACTGAAGCAACTTAGCAGCAATAAAGTTGTGGGAAAGTGACAAGATTAAGGAAAGGGAGCTTGTGTTCTAGGGGTGGTAAATTGTGGGAAGGTAAATATATGCAGGGTATTGGGTACCTGGAGTGCTACTGAGAAGGAAGAATAGTTTAGTAAGCTCTGTTAGGCAGATTAAACTCAGATTGTCTGTGTTGATTAAGATGCATTGTCTTCTTCCTGGAAATGGAGAGGAGACAACCTTTACAAAGGGAAATGTGTGCCCCGTTTTTAGAGAAGAGCAGAACAGAGAGTTCAATACAATCCGTAAGTCAAAGAGGCCTATTTGGGGGTGGCACGTGCTGTTCTTCAACTGCTTCTCTCAGAAGCTAAAAGACTTTTCAAAAGATAGGCATCTATGGGACAAAAAAGGATGCTGGCAAGCCTTGCTTAAATGTCTTTCTGGTGCTTTCTCTGTGATTCATTTACTCATCATTTTCTTGTTGCTGTTTACACTAGGGAATAAGGATGAAGTACAAGAGAATAGAATGAGAAAACATACAAATCTTAAAATGTGTGTTTTAAATACAAGTCATTAGCACATTGAAGTCTTCATATTCTGAAATTTTGTTTGTTCTTTGAAATTTTTAAACCTAGTAATAACTTAGAGGTGAAATTTAATATAAATGGGAAGAGTTAGAAGAGGGTATCAGATTCCCTCTCAACATTTAATTAATTTATAATTTGTTTTCAGTTTCAACCATATCAAGGAGATAAACTAAACGAATCATCATCTCTAACTATGCAGAAAACTTTGATTGATACCATCCACTTATTCTGTCACTCAGTGGTAACCACCCCTGACATTTTTTAAGAGAAAGAGGAGAGGTTGGAGGAGATCAGTAATCAACTGCCCTTTATATATCTAAATGAAATGAAAAGTCTGCTGTTTATTACAGCACAGCAAATAACATAGTAACATAGCAAATGGAGCTGAATTCACTTTGGGGAGTTGCAGAAACGATCTTGCTTTGGTGACTATTTTGTAAAGGAGCTTGGCTCCTATTCAGCTTGGTTTTGCAGTGAGAATTGAGGCGAGAAGAGATAAGCCAGCAATTCCACCGTTTCCCAGCAGAGGCAGCTGTTTTGTGCAGGTCCCTGTTTCTCAATATGGCACTCACATGTTTCCATTGGGTCCTATCACATATCAAGTTAAATGCTACCTGTGTCTCTATCAGCTACGGCACCCCTGCCTCTCTTTCGCTGCTGAGCTCAGCCACAGGCCTTCTAAAGTTTCACAGATTTAGCCCACACTTCTGTAACACTTTTGCATCCATCCTAAGAACTGCTGGTTTTAGCACCTTCCTGAAATGGCAGCCCACTCCAGTGTTCTTGCCTGGAGAATCCCAGGGATGGCGGAGCCTGGTGGGCTGCCATCTGTGGGGTCGCACAGAGTCGGACACGACTGGAGCGACTGAGCAGCAGCAGCAGAGTCACCCACAGGTTCAGATCTGCGTGTCTTTTCTACCCAAACTATTTCATAATGTCTTGGTGAGATGCAGTCATCTCATGTATTTTTAAATGTCTCTATGATAATGTAATAGGTGACACTTGTGTTTAATAAATGCCAAGCACCATTCTTAAGACTGTGCTTATTAACTAACTTAGTGCTCATGATGATTCTATAGTATAGATATCAATATTATCATTACCTAATTTTGCAGATACAGGAAAATTAAATACACTTTCCTAAGCTTATGCAGCTGGTATGGAGCAGGCCTGGGATATGAATCTATATCTGGCTAATGAATGAGTCTGGCTATAGAATATTAGCTCTCAGCTCCTGAATATCCTGACCACAATACACTCCATCTCTTAGTACACTGTGAGGTACTCCAGAAAAGCGCTGATAGTAAGAATTAGTTGTGTTTGCACCTGCTTAGAAGTTCAGGGGTGGCATGGTCTAGTCTAGCAAGGGAATCATGAACTTAAGAGTCAGATTACTGCAGCTTTGTGACCTTTTGACAAGTTATTTTGATTTGTTTGGGTTTTAGTCTCCTCATCTGTAACATAAAGAAAAAAGTATTAGTACCTCTTTTTAAGGTTTTTGTGGGAGTTAAATGAGATAAGAGATATGAAATACCAGTGAGTTTCCCTTTTCCTTTCCATGTGAATTACCTCATTTGTCCCCTTGGCAGTTCTGTGATAGAGGCACTGGAGGTATTATATCCATTATACAAATGAGAATATAAATCCATAAAGGTGTGGTTTAATGTATTTCATTGCTTTGAGATAATTCTTGACCATGATCTCTTCAGGTATTTCTTCTGCTGTATTTTCTCTCTTCTCCTTATGTGATTCCAGTCAGCCATCTTATATCATCCCACAGCTCTTGTGGGCTCCATTCTTTCTTTCCATTCTTTTTTCCTTTGTGTTTCACTTTGGATCCTTCATAGCAGTGCATCTTTCTTTCAGTTCACTGATTCTCCCCACAGCTGTGTAATTTACTGGTAAGTCCGTCAAAGGAATGCTTCATTTCTTTTTAATTTTATTTTTATTTTATATTGGAGTGTAGTTGATTTATAATATTGTGTTAGTTTCAGGTATACAGCAAAGTGATTCAGATTTACATATATCCATTCTTTCTTAGATTCTTTTCCCATATTGGTTATTACAGAATATTGAGCAGAGTTCCCTGTGCTATGCAGTAGGTTCTTCTTTATTCTCTATTTTATATATAGTAGTGTGTATATGTTAATCCCAAATTCCTAATTCATCCCATCCTCCACCTTTCCCTTTTAATAACTTCAAGTTTTTTTTGAAGTCTGTGAGCCTGTTTTCAGTTTTAAACAAGTTTGTTTGTATCATTTTTTAGATTTCACATATAAATGACAATCATGTGGTATTTGTCTTTCTCTGCCTGACTTACTTCACTTAGTATGATAATCTCTTAGTATGATAATCTTCACTTAGTATGATAACCATCCATGTTGCTAGAAATGGCATTGTTTTATTTTTTATGGCTGAGTAGTATTCCATTGTATATATGTACCACATCTTTTTTTAGATTATTTTATTTTAATTGGAGGTTAATTACAATGTTGTGGTTTTCACCACACATTGACATGCAGCAGCCATAGGTGCACATGTGTCCCCCCATCCTGAACCCCCTCCCACCTCCCTCCCCACCCCATCCCTCTGGGTTGTCCCAGAGCACCAGCTCTGAGTGCCCTGCTTCAGGCATTGAACTTGCCCTGGTCATCTATTTTACATATGGTAATGTACATGTTGCAGTGCTCTTCTCTCGTATCATCCCACCCTCGCCTTCTCCCACATAGTCCAAAAGTCTGTTCCTTACATCTTTGTCTCTTTTGCTGTCTTGCATATAGGGTCATCATTACTGTCTTTCTAAATTCCGTATATATGAGTTTATATACCTTATTGGTATTCCACTGTATATATGGACCACACCTTCTTTATCCATTCATCTGTCGGTGGACCCTCAGGTTGGGAATGCTTCATTTTTGATAGTGTGGTCGTCTTCTTGAGTGTTTCCATTTGACAGAAACTCCTTAACTTCTGATGCATGTTGTTCATCTGTTCTGCTGGATAGAATGTAGACGCTCTGCAGACACTGAGGGAAATATCCATACCTGGAAACGGGCATGCTTCTTCTTCCATCAGGCTGTAGATGTGGACAGACAAACCAGTTGAGTCCAGAGTTGATCCAGATTTCATTTTGTCTGCACCACAGGCTTCACCTCCCACTAGAGGGGACTGCATCGCCTTATGCTGAAGTGGGGCCAGCAAGTCAGAGATTTTCCTTGGTTGGTGTGCTCTGCACTCAGCTCTCCCTGCACACTTGTAGCACAGAATTCAACTCTGACCAAGCTCCTGTGCCACCTCAGGAGTTGACCACAGCTGCTTCTTACACTAGGCTAGGTTCATGTGGGGATGAGGGGTCTTTCATTCTGGGTCTGCTTCACTCTTAGGTCATGTGTCTAGGCCTCAGGCCTGGGGCTGTCTCAGGATCCATGCCTTTTCTACCATGGCAACTAACCTTGGCCTTGTGTATGTGGTTGTGATCTAAAGTGGCCTTAGTATTCAGCAGCATGAAGTAGGATTTCAGTTTCCTGGTCAGAGATTGAAGTCAGGCCGCGGCAGTGAGAGTGCTGAATCCTAGTCCCCAGATCATGATGACCAATAGCCAGTGACAAGCCATTGGCCCGTTGTCTTTGTAGAAATGAATTTCCACAAAGAGAAAGTGGTGAACAACTAAGTGGTGGTGGTTTAGTTGCTAAGTTGTGTCTGACCATTTGTGACCCCATGGACTGTAGCCCACCAGGCCCCTCTGTCCATGGGATTTCCCAGGCAATAATATTAGAGTGGGTTGCCATTTCCTTTTCCAAGGGATCTTCCTAACCCAGGGGTCGAACTCGAGTCACCTGCATTGCAGGCATATTCTTTACCATCTGAGCCACCAGGGAAGCACCTAAATAAGTGTTTATTAGGAGGAAAAAGGAGTACGTGTGAATAGACTCACGGGTGAATTCAGAAAGTGTTACACCTTTTTTGGTAGTTTGGATCACTGTTCTGGGGCATTTCTTCTGGGGTTCCTCTAGCCAGTCTTCTTGCTTTGCCTGGCTCTGAGTCCATATTTGGTTTAAGTCAGGGTCCTCCCTGTGTATGTACCCTGTGTGTACATGCCTCTCTTAGCCAAGGTGGGCTCTAGTGAAGAGGACTGTGGGAAGGTTGACATTGCCTACTATGGGGTGGTAGCCCCTCCCTTTTGGCCCCCAAGGAGCCTTTCTGTGCATGTGTAGTTGGGAAGGTTTCCTTGATCTCAAGAATGAGGAATATGTGGTCTCTTATCTTTTATCCGGACAGGGCTCAGCTTCTCCTCCCTCCTGCTATTATCTTCATCTTGGAGTGTCTGTCCACAGGGGACAGACTCCAGCTGCTCCGTGTGGGGCTCCTCTGTCTCCTGCCTCAGTGGTAGATTTGAAGGTTCCTCATACATACAGGCAGCCTGCATCCCAGAAAGCAGGCATATTGTTCACATTTCCTGAGCCACTAGTGAGGTCTCCTAAACAAGCCTTTTTATCTCTCATATTGTTGGACTCTTGATTTGTTGGGATTGCATAATTTTGTGGTTCCCTTGTGTAATGGAAATGCAACACTGGGCCTGGTGCCTAGTAGGACATAAAAAATCTTTATTGGTTAACTGAGGAACCTAAATAGAAACATCCTGTTGACTGTCCAAAGGTCCCACTCTCATTTTGACTTGTTCCTATTTGACAGAAGAGGTCACTGCCTGACTCAGGAGTACAAAAGTATGCGTTTCTTTTAGAAGCTTCACTGGACAGAGTTGAGAAACATAGTCTTTAAGCAAAGCTATTATGATCTCTGACTGAAAATACACACACTCACACACCCCACCTCTGAGGGTCTAGAAAACTGAATTCTGATTCTGCCTCTCATTAGCTGTCTCTTAATATGCAGATTACCCACCAGATCTATTCCTTAGTTTATTTATCAAATGGGATTAATTATATGTATCTTACTTCAATAGATGGTTGTGAAGGTAAAATGAAATTACATAAGTAATTTAGAACACTTTCTAAGTGCTATAGAAATATAAAGTATTCCTCTAGGAGGGGTCAGAGAGGTGTAGAAAAAAGTGGGAGTTTGAATTTCAAGGCACCCTTTTGACATCTACACATCACCATAAGAGAGAGTCCATGAATATGGAAGAGAGCAAAATTAGCAATAGAGCTCTTCCTCTCACTAAAATTAGCCTACTTGTGATAAAGGTTAATTAAGTCCTTCTCCACCATGCAAGGACACATTTTTAAAGGGAAATAGCATGTCAGCCCTGACTCGTGCTGGGGAGTGATGAGGTCTTCGTGTCATATCTCACTTTGAGCTCAGTAAGCTCTCCTGTTTCCTATAGACCTAACCTGATGTTCCATTTCCTGTCTCAGGCCTAGAATTCCTCCTCCGTGCTGCTTGATTCATTTATATACTTGTACTCAGACAACAGAGACAAGTTCAATTCAGTTCAGTCGCTCAGTCATGTCCAACTCTTTGTGACCCCATGAATCGCAGCACGCCAGGCCTCCCTGTCCATCACCAACTCCCGGAGTTTACTCAAACTCATGTCCATCAAATCGGTGATACCATCCAGCCATCTCATCTTCTGTTGTCCCCTTCTCCTCCTGCCCCCAATCGCTCCCAGCATCAGGGTCTTTTCCAATGAGTCAACTCTTTGCATGAGGTGGTCAAAGTACTGGAGTTTCAGCTTCAACATCTGTCCTTCCAATGAACACCCAGGACTGACCTCCTTTAGAATGGACTGGTTGGATCTCCTTGCAGTCCAAGGGACTCTCAAGAGTCTTCTCCAACACCACAGTTCAAAAGCATCAATTCTTCGGCGCTCAGCCTTCTTCACAGTCCAACTCTCACATCCATACATGACCACTGGAAAAACCATAGCCTTGACTAGACGGACCTTTGTTGGCAAAGTAACGTCTCTGCTAGAGACAAGTAAGACCATCAAAAAAGTCATCAGGAAGCTTCTTTCTGCCAACTTCATTCATACCCCAAATCATGTGCACCAAAGAGTGCCAAAGTATACACAAGGCACAACCTATATAGTTTTACTTCCTTTGCCTGGATTCAATCCCTGGATTGGAAAGAGCCCATGGAGAAGGGAATGGCTACCCATTCCAGTATTCTTGCCTGGAGAATTCCATGGACAGAGGAGCCAGCAGGCTACAGTCCATGGAGTCACAGTCAGATACAACTGAGTGACTAACACTTGTCACCTGTTACACACCATTGAAACCTTCAACCACAAGCTGATGAGTCTAGAGCACAGGTCAACCAACTACTGCCTACAGGCCAAATCCAGCTTGCCAGCTGTTTTATAAATAAAGTTTTATTGGAACACAGTCACTCCCATTTCTGTGCCTATTGCATGGGGCTGCTTTATCACTCCAAAGGCAACACTGACAAATTGCAGTACAAGTGGTATGACCTGCACAGCCAGAAACATTTGATATCCGGCCCTTTGCAGAAAAAGTGTGTCTACCGCTTGGTCTAGAGCAATATTAGGCCTGTCCACTCCCCGCCAACATTACTAAGCCACATTTGGTTTATTCAGATCTCTTTCTCCTTCTTTGATTTAATGAACTAATTATTATGGAACTGATTTATGCAATAGCACCTAAGAAAAATGAGATAAAGAGTTGTTCAGATGTGAGAATGTATAATGTTATAAAGTATTTAACTAGGAAAGTTCATAGAAAATACAAAAAAAAAAAAGTAATAACACTCCATAAGGATGCAGTCAGCCAACCAAATCTAAAATGTAGAAAACTCTACACAATAAACCACCCAGTTTTTCCAGAAAATACCTGGGCATGGAAAATCAAAAGTGGAGTAGGACACCTGTGGAGATTCAAAGAAACTTAAGGTATATTTCAACCTAATGCAACTTGTGGATCTTCTTTTTGTTTAAACAGTCGATGTTTCTGTATTGATCTGTGTCCACACATCTCGCAAGCCCTCTTCTTCTAATATCCAAAGGTTCTTTTGGATTTTCTTTTTACTTTTTGAAAAAAAATTTGGCCACACAGCTTGCAGAATCTTAGTTCCCCAAACAGGGATCCAACCTGCACCCCCTGCAGTGGAAGCACAGAGTCCTAACCACTGGACTGCCAGGGAAGTCCCAAGATGTGTATCTTCTATTTGAACAACTCTACTGAGATGATTTAAATATAGAAGAGATCTTGGTGTTTTGAAGGGATTATTTGTACTTATGTATAATGATATTGTGATTAGTTGTTCATAAATATCCTTATCTATTCAAGATAATTAAATTATGATATGGTATTTGTGGGTGAAATAATATGATACCTAGGATTTGCTTTCTACTCTCCAACTCCTTCAGTCAGAAAAATATAGTAGAGAATATAAAAGGAATAATATTGGCAAATGTTTGATGATTATTGAGCCAGAGTGTTGAGTACATTAAGCTCACTGTGGCTTTCTCTCAAACTTTGGTCTTTTTGAAAATTTTCACTATGAGATCTTTTTTTCAAAAGCATGAATTGAACCTGAGTCTCCTGCATTGCAGGCAGATTTTTTACCATCTGAGCCTCCAGGGAAGCCCATTAGTTTGAGTCATCTTTTAATTTGGATCCTGGTTTTGCTAGCTGTTTCTAATCTGTAGAATGGACATTGTGATTCAGATTATATGTGATATTGTGAGGATTATGAAAACTCATTGAGACAGTAAAAAGTTTAACACTGCATAATTCATAGGAAATGAATCAATACCTCGTAGCTATTATTTTGTATTTGCTATCACATGACAGGAATGTAAATACTTATGAGCCTAGTTCATTTATCATGTAATTGACTTCTGTGAATTACAGACCTTAAACCCATATTGTTGCCAATCAAGAAGAAGGAGCCAAAAGAGAAAATGTTTTCACTGTGTACACATATTTCCTTGACAGTCTGGAAACAGTCACAGAACCTGTCGATATATGGAGGAAAACTGTGGTACCCAGGGGATCGTGATTGGAATGTCAGATTGTCCTGACAATACATCTGTCCTCAACAGTAGTTTTTTTGTTTGTTTGTTTGTTTTAATCAACATAGTCGTTTTCTGTGAAATTGCTAATAAGCACCTGTGAACACTTTAAGCCCATTGTGCATGGGAAGCCCTGTGACTTTGTAGGACACTGACAGACTTCCCAGTTTGAATTACTCTCCTCTCTCCTTGACAGCTTGCACTCAGATGACCTAGAGCTGGTTCTGAGTAACATGACACCCCTTCCACTGCATCTCAGATGACTAATCCACCATTTAGTCAACCATTCAGTAGCCAGCATGCATCATTCACATTTACAGGAAAACACATGGACTTAAAGGCACAGGATGTTAGAACAAAAACAATAACCATCCCATCAAACAAATGACATAAACTTGGGCCCTACCCCCACTGAGAGTGTCCCTTAAAATTCATCCCTTTGGGGGGGTCTCATTCTGAGTAAAATTACCATCAGACAAAGATGTTGGGAAGCATTCTGTTCACAATGGATATTTTAAAAAAATAAAAAAATAAGAGAAATGTGAGATGTTGGAGAAGGCTGGGAAGAAATGTTTTGCTTGAACTCAAAATAATAACACTGTACTTTCTGTTCCTGTTCTTCCACAGAATGACATCACTCCTCTACATGTTGCATCAAAAAGAGGAAATGCCAACATGGTAAAACTATTGCTTGATCGAGGAGCTAAAATTGATGCCAAAACAAGGGTAAGGGTGCAGCTTAGGTACTTGCTTATGCTTATTTTCAGGAAGCAGGTCTGCTTCTACTAATGCCTTTGTTGCTGGCTCAGCCCTGGCTTTGTTATTTCCTTTGTTGTCGTCTCTTAGAAAATGACTGCTAAGCTGATTCTTCTTATAATGAGATAATGATCCCCATTTATAAAGCTTTAATATACATTTAAATAGTACTGGGATTTAATTATAGAAACTAAGGTTTAGGTCCAGAGTTTTTGTTGAGTTAAATTTTTAAGTATTTAATCACTACTTGATACTGCAGACAGAGCTATTGGGCCAGTTTGATTATAAAACTGACATTTTATTTAAAAACAAATCTGTCTCCCTTTGCACACTGCTGGTGCAGCCACTATGGAAAACAGTATGGAGGTTCCTCCAAAAACTAAAAATAGAACCAGCATATGACCCAGCAGTCTACTTTGGTGTATACACCCCCAAACAATTGAAAGAAGTAATTGAAGCCATGTAATAGTCAAGAGGTGGAAGCAACCCAATATCCATGGATAGAAAATGGTTAAAGAAAATGCGTTATGTACATACAGTGGAATGTTATTCAGCCTTATAAGGAAATCCTGTCAATTCCCCAGTATGAATGAGTCTTGAGAACATTATGCTAAGTGACAGAAACCAGTCACAAAAGTACAAATACTGTATGTCCCACTTACAGAGGTACCAGCAGTAAACACATCAAAACAGAAATAGAATGGCACTTGCTGGAGGCTTAGGGACGGGGAAATGGGGAGTTGTTGAGTGTCAGTATTGTAAGATAAAGTTGTAGAGATGTTATACAACATGAATATAGCTAATACTACTTAACTGTGCATTTAAAAGTGGTTAGGAGAGTCAATTTTATATTGTGGTTTTTTTAACCACAATTTAACAAATTTTTTCAACATAGGTCAGTCTAGGCAGGTGTTTTGCCATGTTAATTGTTTGGTGTGAGGCACTGTTGTGGGGAGGGGAAAGAAGTGAGACTTAGAATCAAGTTGGAATCCCAGAAGGTGAGCTTAGCTGGTTGGCTTAGTTTGACGAGGCGATGTAACCTTCTGCATGCAGTTTCTGTATCTGAAAATAAGATTAATGGCTTCCTTGAAGGCTTGTTGCAGTGCTCAAGCTAATGTTTGTAAACTGTATTGGCATAAAGTAGACCAGAAATAAATCCCAGCCGTTGCTAGTAGATGTACACCTCAGAGATACTGCAGCTTTGGTTCCCGACCACTGCGGTGAAGCAGTATTGCAAAAAGACAAGTCACAGGAATTTTTGGACTTCCTAATGTGTATAAACGTTATGTTTATACCATATTATAGTCTATTGTGTAAAAGCATTATGTCTTTAAGAGTGTATATACTTTAAATTAAAAAGTACTTTATTGCTAAAAAAAAAAAAATCCTAACTAGTATTGGAGCCTTTAGCAAGTTATAATCTTTTTGCAATAGTAACATAAAAATCACTGGCCAGAGATCATCATAACAAATATAATAAGAAGAAAGTTTGAAATGTTGCAAGAAGCACAAAAATGTGACACAGACACAAAGTGAGGAAATGGTTGGAAAAATGGCCTTGCCTGATGAGGGTAGCCGCCAACCTTCAACTTGTAAAAAAAAAAAGAGAGAGAGAAAAGCAGTATCTGCAAAGAGCAATAAAGCAATGCACAGTAAAATGAGGTGTGCCCGTATAATTCAGAGCTCCAGTTAACATTTAACTTCTGACCAGGGATTTTCTTTTTCAACATTTCATTTAAGAGTAAAATGTGCTCTTATAAATATCCTCCTCTCTAAGGGTTTTGGAGAGTTATCCCTGTCTTGTAATTGTATCTCCTGCAATCCTGTGGTTCCTCTTTCCAAGAATCCTGATATTTCTAAAACTGGTCCAGTAACCCTGACTTGGTTCCTGTAGTCCTTGATTCAGTACTTTATCTTTCACTGCATGTATTCACTCAAGCAATTAATGATTATTGAATGCCTACTGTGGGCCAGACTTGGCTAAGTCATGGAGAAAGCCCACAAGCCCCCTCCCCTGCCCTCATGAGGCTGATTGATCATTTGTCTGTTGTATACTCTGACTTGAGGGTAGCCCAGCCCTGGGTATTTGACAGGAGACCAGACTTCTTTGTCTTAGTATTGTTGAACCTGAAAGTTTTATGCCTTGTGTGTAGCATAAAAGAAACAAGCTTTCTGGAGAGGAGAATGAAGGAAGATGAGGATTTACCCGCTACAAGACTGTCTGACTAGGGAAGTAAATTGAAGAGAGGTCTTATTGCATTGACCTGACATTATTTGCTAAGAAGCCATCAGCAGTAGGCTAGACCTGTTGTTTTAAGTGGCAGGGGTGTTCTACTGAGTACAGGAGCGGTTGCAAAAAAGAATAAGTTAGATAATCATCACTTAATGCCTCTTGGTTACCTGCAGAGGTAGAGGGTCATTTGTGAATACAGAAATTTTTGTGAAGAGTAAAGAGGGATACTGGAGCTGAGCAGAAGAGAAAAACTTGTATAGCTATACTTGGCTATCCAGCTGGATTTTAACAAAGTGGGTGGATTAGAAATGCCCATATTTCTCCCTCTCTTGATATAGTCATCAATCACCAGAACAGCAAAATTGCTTATTAGTAATTTTGCATCATTTATCAAACACTTACTTGTTCTATTTGGTACAACAGGAAGAGGACAGGGTACGTAGGAAATTCAGGTCCCATATTAAAGGGGCACGTGGTGTCGTGGGGGAGGCTAGAATGAAACATACAAACGCTTCTGGACAAAAGCATCAGACATGCAGAATACGGGACATAGGCGAATTCAAAATACACTTAGTTTCTATGCCATTTTGCCTCCTTGTTCTGAAAGCCTGTCTTATTTTAAACAAAATGTAGAGTCCTTTTCACCAGTCACTCAGTTTCAACGTGGAGTTGCTTTTCTCCAGTGTTATGTGAGTGCTGTGTGGATGTGAGGAAAACTTAGAGAAACAGAATGGTCATGCCTCTATTGTCATTCTCCTGTTGTTGTCCTGCTTGGGGTGGACGGGTGGTGTCACTTGAGAACAAACTGAATTCCTGGCAGACTCTATGGAAGAAAACATAGTACATACCCCCGATATGTCAACTATTTTGTGTTCTCCTCAAAGCTTCCCTTCTCTCTTGCTGAAATGACTGAGTAGTGACTCAAAGTGTCAGTGAAAAGGAGGGAGCCATAAAATTCAGAAAGCCCTAGGGACAAGCCTGAAAACGGAAAGCAATTTTTTTTATAAATACAAGTTTTAATGATTCAATCCAGTAGCTCTTTAGAAAATAAATATTGTTATCTACCCATCTCCTTCCTGCCAGATACTTCCTACTTGTGTAGCTACCTCGTTGCATCAACAGTCTGACCTGCTACACACTAATGCCCTAGATTTAGAGAGTTCACTCAGCACACTCCAAGGGACCCCCTCGTTGCTTTGCTGTGTTCCGTGCGTGTGTTGCTAATCTGATAAAGGATTTGGTTCAAAAGTAGACTCTTACTGCCCTTTCAATCAGGAAAGTAAACTTGAATTGTAGTCAGAGTGATTTAGGTTGGGATCTGAGCAAGACCTGGCCAGCTGGAAAAGCAGGATGAGAGTGAATTTTTTTTACCCTGGTGCCTGATCTCTAGTCTTAAGTGTGACCAGCAAGTGAAATCATGACCCTAGGAAAGTTCATCCTCCTGAGTCTTAGTTTCCATCTCAGTACAGATGGTAAGTTGTTCCGATGACTTCACAGGCTTTCCCCACTGCTGGGGCACCAGATGTTGTAACTTTAAGAATAATTAGCTACAGTGAAAGTTGGGGTGGTGATATATGTTGGGGTGATGTAACCAAGATGGTGAAGTATGAGACCCCAGCCCCCACCACCCACAAAGATCAACAATTAGACAATGATACACTATCAAAAAGAGCTCAGGGAGAGCTTAGGAGTCCAACTGCAGCAAGGACTTCCCTGGTGGTCCAGTGGCTAAGACTCCACGCTCTCAAATGCAGGGGGCCCAGGTTTGATCCTGGGTTGGGGAACTAGATTTCGCATGCCACAGTGAAGATCAAAGATCCCGCGTACTGCAGCTAAGACCTGACACAGCCAAATAAATAAATACTTTTTGTTTTTTTTAAGAAGAAGAAACTTAAGCAGCACAGTGGAACAAAACACCGGAAAATAACTCACAAAAAGCTAGCCTGCAGCATCTGATCCCCTGCTGCCACTGCTGCTGCTGCTAAGTCACTTCAGTAGTGTCCGACTCTGTGCAACCCCATAGACGGCAGTCTACCAGGCTCCACTGTCCCTGGGATTCTCCAGGCAAGAACACTGGAGTGGGTTGCCATTTCCTTCTCCAATGCATGAAAGTGAAAAGTGAAAGTGAAGTCGCTCAGTTGTGTCCAACCCTCAGCAACCCCATGGACTGCAGTCTACCAGGCTCCTCCGTCCATGGGATTTTCTGATCCCCTGAGCCAGCGCTACTCAGGGCCAAGGGTGAGCCTCCCCAAGTAGGAAGAAGTTTTCCTCACCAAGAAAGAGAGAACAGAGTGAGCAGCCAGCCTCCCCAGCCTTTCAGGAAACTGAGCTAAGGACCCACTTGGGTCTCACCCAACCAGAGGCTGGCAAAGCTGAGATGAATAGAGATGGGGAGGAGCAAGGAAACAGCAGGGGCTGGCAGCGTCAGCCACGTGATGGGGATGACTGAGGCTCCCTGTGACCTGCTCTCAGACCCCAGCACCTTTCCCCCTGAAGTAGCCAAGAGCCAGCACAGCCGACACAGACCCCCTGTAGATGTCACTGGTTTTTGTCCCGCGGATATTCTCGTTCGCGGACACCAGCTGTGTGAGCCCCTCCCTGCTCCTCACCTCCCACTGCCTTGCTGGGGCTCAGGATCCATACCAGCAGCCAGCCCAGACCTCTGTGGCCACACAAGTACACAACAGCAGCCTAGAGCCCTGTGGGTCACCCACTTCTGTGCATGTGCTGGGGGCTGGCTCCTCCAGCTGTGCACTTGCACACTGCCGGCCGGACCCTCATCACAGGCTTCTACTGCTGTACTGTACCTATGGCAAGATCCTTCAGTATGGAACGGCAAGCCAACAACCAAGGCCCTCACAACTGCCTGTGGACCTGAACCTGGCTCTATTTCTAGTCACTGGCCTCCATCACTCAGCATGTGCACGCTCCCAACCAGACCCTCATGACCGACCTCCACTGCCATGCATGCTCCTGGGGAGACCCTGCAACCATAGTACACACCAGGGCCTCCACAGCTCCTGTGGGCCAGGCCTAGCCCTGTCTGCTGTCACTGACCTGCACCACCAGGCTCATTTGCAAGGAACCCCTCCAGCTGGGCACCTGCACGCCTCCAGCTTGATGGCCAATACCAGCCTCCACGGCAATGCACCCATGGTGAGAACTTGCAGCCACAGTAATGAATGCTGACAGCCAAGGGACCCCACAACTGCCAGCGTACCTGCAGTTGGCCCGGACCTGTGGCAGCTGGCCCTTGCCCCTAGCTGTTTGTGTAAGTCTGAAATGAGCATTTGCGACTGCATAAGCACCTGCAACTGGCCCCTGCAACCGAGTCTGTTTCCACCAGCAGCTTCAGCCGCCACCACTGCCTGCCAGGCCCTGAGCCCCTGCACCCGAGAGGCACTGAGGTCTCCAGTAGCCTTTGCAGCCACTGTGGTCAATGCTGTGCCCCCAGCAGCCTGAACAGATGAGACATCAGCCCCCAATCCTGTATCTGAGACCCTGCACCGCGAGTTGCAAGGTTAGAGAATGTTCCCGCATGCTCCCACCATAGAAGAAAGTCCTTCCATACCAAAGTCAAGCCATAAAGTCTGAAAGAGATGACTGCTTCTGTAAATGCACAGCATCTATGCAAGGCTACAAGGATCAGAAGGGATCCAGGGTAACATGATGTCACCAAAGGAACACGGTAAACTTTCACTAACTTTGCTGGACAAAGGATTCCAAACACATGTATACCTCTGGCAGATTCATTTCGATATTTGGCAAAACTAACACAATATTGTAAAGTTTAAAAATAAAATAAAATTAAAAAAAATAAAGATGCACAGAGATCTACAAAAAACACAGGTAAGCAGTTTAACAAAATCAGGGAAAAAAAATACAAACTATTCAAGAAGTTCAATACAGAGATAGAAAACATAAAAAGACAACCAAATAAATTTTGGAGCTAAAAATAACAATGACTGTGATGACCTAGAGGGGTAGGATGGGAGAGGGGACAGAGGCGCTAGAGGGAGGAGATATATATATGTATTTATGACTGATTATGTTGTACAGCAGAAACCAATGCAACATTATAAAGCAATTATCCACCAATTAAAAAAAATTTTTAACACGGTAATTGAACTGAAGAATTCAGTAGACAGCTTCAACAATAGATTGGACCAAGTTGAAGAAATTGATCTATCCAGTTTGAAACTATCCAGTCAGAGGAACAAAAAAAGGAATGTAGAGAACCTACAGGACTTATAGGACACCATTAAGTGAAAAGAATCTACCTATCATGAAAGTCCCAGAAAAAGAGAATCACTGATAACTTAATAACTTAGACTGTTACTCTGTGATATCTTTTAGATGTGGAATCTGAAAACATTGAATTTTGGAAGGGAATGGAACAGAGAATGGAATGCTGGTTGCCAGGGGCTGAGAGGTAGGGGAAATGGGGTGATGTTGGTTAGATAGAACAGACTATCAGTTATAAGATGAATAAGCTCAAGTATATTGAGGCTTCCCTGGTGGCTCAGACGGTAAAGCGTCTGTCTACAATGCGGGAGACCCGGGTTCGATCCCTGTGTCGGGAAGATCCCCTGGAGAAGGAAATGGCAATCCACTCCAGTATTCTTGCCTGGAGAATCCCAGGGACAGAGCCTGGTAGGCTACAGTCCATGGGGTCGCAAAGAGTCAGACACGACTGAACGGCTTCACTTTCACTTTCAGGCTCAAGTATCTAGGCTACAGCATGGTGGCTATAGTTAACAATACTGTATTGTACACACCGAAAGTTGCTATGACAGGAGAGCTTTAACAGTCTCTCCGTAACAGTGACAACATAATTTAAGAGGTAATAGTGGAGGCAAATGTGGCGCGACATGTACAGCTATCAAGGCAAATGCTTCAATCTGATCTATATATAGCATCCTAATTTGTTCCTTTAAAGAAATGCATTGCTAAGAATGACTGCTTATGGTAGCTGCTATTTCCATGTAATTTTTGCTGTCTGCAAAGCTAGCATGTGTATTTGCATCCTTTCTAAAGGAAGAGACTTTGCAGTGGATGGTCTGTTGTCGTGTTTATTTTCCTTCGCATCAGTTCACAGCCAAATCAGGGGCTCAGTATGGACCCTAAATTAGAACCAGTTTAAAACTAATTTAGCAACTTCGGAGTTTAAACCAATTTAAATTAGATTCTAAGTTAGAACCGGTTTAAAACTCTGTGGCACCTTCTGAGCTCTCCATCTCCTTTCACTGACTCTTATGAGGCAACTCTGCTTGTACGTAGTGCTCCAGAGACTATTCAGGAGTTCCAGGTAGAGTCAGTAATAAAAATACTGCGGTTCCCAGACTGCTGCTCTCACCATTCCTCCTCCAGCTTCCAGCCTTTCTAGCAAGGTACCACTGCCCGCCTCTCCATATAATCCCACTACTACAATATTACATCCAAAACTACACCTTGACCCTCGGAAACACACATTCATCTTAGTATCCATAGCACTTAGTACTTCCTGGCACATACTAAATGTTTAATAAGTATTTGCTGAATATATTAGATACACTTCCTAATGTTACATTTGCCAAAATGTCTTACTTGATTTTATACTGGTCCTGTGCTAATAAGGATAGGGGGCTTCCCCTCTGGCTCAGCTGGTAAAGAATCCACCTGCAGTGTGGGAGACTTGGGTTCGATTCCTGGGTCAGGAAGATCCCCTGGAGAAGGGAAAGGCTACCCACTCGAGTATTCTGGCCTGGAGAATTCCATGGACTGTATAGTGCGTGGGGTCGCAAAGAGTCGGACACGACTGAGCCACTTTCACTTTGTGTTGATATAATTTTGCTCCCTGAAGTTAATGGCATCCAACTGATTTATAAGAATAAAGAGATATTTGTGTGCAGGTAGATAAAGGGCTTTCAGAATATCTCAAATCTGTCAGTTGTTAAATTCTTACCAGTCTGGAAGGATGTCAGGAGACACTTAGATGTCCTGTATTTTAGCCTGTCCTTTCCCAGAAATGCAGGCTTCCCTGGTGGTTCAGACAGTAAAGAATCTGCCTGCAATACAAGAGGACCTAGGTTCAATCCCTGAGTCAGGAAGATTCCCTGGAGAAGGGAATGGCAGCCTACTCCAGTTTTCTTGCCTGGAGAATTCCATGAACAGAAGAGTCTGGTGGGCTGCAGTCTATGGGGTTGCAAAGAGTCAGGCACAACTGAGCAACTAACACTTTTTTTCTTTCCCAGAAATGCAACTGGTTATATTTATCAGGTTAAATATGAGAGAAAAATAAAATAAATATTGGTATTGAGTATTGAGTTTTGCTCTCCATTATATTTCCAGAAGTGTGATTGCCTTGATTAAGAATAAATTCTTAAACTATTAAATATTTCATAGTCATAAAATAGTGTCTATTGAAGAGATGTTATCTGACTTCTTATCAGAAACTCTGCAGATCAGAAGACAATGGAACATCTTTAAGATGCTGACTGAAAAGTATTTGCTAATCTAGAATTTATATCCAGTAAAGTATATTTCCATAATAAAAGGAGAATAAAGACAGTATCAGATAAGCAAAAGCTGAGATAACTTGTTACCATCAAACCTGTACTAAAAGAAATATTAAAGGAAGTTCTTAATTCTGATGTAAGATAAACGATACTAGAAGGAAATGTGGATCTAAAGTAGAGAAGAGTTAGAAGTAATAATCAGATAAAAACTATTTTTATTTTCTTAAAATTTAAAAAAATTGATTGTTTAAATAAAATATCAATTTGTTATAAGATTTATAATGCATTTAAGTTAAATATATATTTATAGCACAAAATATGATGCTACTAATATAAATGAAATTATAATATTGTAGAATTCTCATACATGAAATTATATAACAATACATAATAACATAAATTCTATTACTATATAATATAATTAATAATATTATTTAGGCTGTGATAATTTAGGATATTTATTTTGATCTCTAGGAACACCACTTTTAAAAACAGGAAAGAAAAGAAAAAGTTTATTTAAAAAGCCAGAGGGAAGAGATTGTCAATGATATATATAGTGAATCAGTCACTGGAAAACTAAATTATACTCAGTTAACCCAAAAGAAGATAAGAAAGAAGAGACAAAAAAAGCTCACACAGAAGAGAGTGGAAAAATACACAACAAATATTATAAGGGTGTGTTCTAGGCTCAGAAAGAAAGCTCCAGTTTTCTGAGCAGAAAGAACAACAAGGAATTCTACTTCATTTTAGTTTGATTTTAAACATATAGAATGTATGTCAGGACAGCAAGGAAGGGCACTAGAAAGATATATTTCTCTCTCCTGTATATAAATGGCAGAAATGGATTCTTGATGTTAAAAGGAGATTGCTTGCTGCAGTGGAAGAGATCCAGTCCCTCTGATGCAGGAACCAAGTTCTAATGTGAGTCTAACTGAGTCTAAGTCCTAACGTGAACCAGCGACTTGCATGTGACCTTAGGTAGGCACATTAATCCTTGGAGCAGCACTTTCTTATCTATAAATGCAAATTCTGATGCCTTTCTCTTGGGTTGTTGTAAAAATTCCGTAATATAACAAATATAAAATGCCTGTGACATAGAGCGGTCTCAAAAAATGTTATTTCACTTCCTCTCAGGCCAAATCTACAATTCTCTAACATGTACAAAACGAGGATACAGTCAGAATCTTTAGAGAAAAATACATGTATGAGAATAGTTTGTTAGAATGTAACCAGTGCCTTTTAATTTCTCTCTGGCTATCATTATAACTCTCCTCTCCTGGGTACTATCTGCTTTTTCTTTCATTGTTTTTAATCTTCAGTTAAATATCATATCCCATTTTATATCCATGACAAAGAAGAAAGTATACATCCAGAGTTTTCTGCTTGATTTCCTTTCCTTCTCTTGGGTGTGTTTTTTGCTTAAAAGGAAGAATAGAAAGGAACCTAGAGGATACTAATCAAAATAAACGTGTCTTTTTCTGAAAGTATTTCCCAAGTCATGAAATTGTCTCATTTCAGTATTATCTTTGAGCAAGTTCAACTTATTAAGGACATTTTCTGGGTTCAGTGTTCCTAAGTGTGATGCTTTAATGTCCCAGTCTGTGCTTTTCAGAAAAGCTAGACCTGAAAGCAAATCTTTTTGACCTTGGAGTGTGCAAGGTTTTGCTCTTTGTCTAACACGAGAGAGCCTTTTGTCTAGCCAGAGAAGTGCTGTTCCCTACCTCCCTAATAAGATCGCTGCCACTGAAATGAAATATGAGATCTAGACTCGCCAGTTTGCATTGCTTCAGAATTCTTCCCAAGGGAATGCTTGTTCATTATGTTAGTACTTTAGAAATCAGGGGAATTGGAAAAAAAATCACTCACCCCATGCAATTTCATTTCCCTCCCGTAATGTTACTATGGCAACTCCACATCCTTGCTCCTTCTCTCCTGTCCAACTGCATATATTGCCTATCTTGAGGCAGCCTCCCTTGAGCCCCAAGAACTGCCTTTGTCAAGCATTTTTCAATTAGAGGTCAAAACTATATCCTGTTGTATATGGTTGAGGGACTGCTTTTTGGTCCAGGACCATTCAAAGTAACACTGTGCATTAATTGCAAAATTCTAGGTATTGGGAGTGGATAAAAATCCTTATATTATATTGGAAACAGCATTGCTCTAATTTTAAGGAAAAGAGTTCCCTGCTATGTAAACCAGTTCACTGCTATGTCACAAAACACAATATCCACAATGGCTCTTATTTTAAAGCTTATAATGTCCTGAAATAGAAAAAGGAGGGGGGACCTTAACTAGAGCCAATATTCTCATATTTCTCTTACTTTCTAATTCTTTTTTTACTGAAGCATAGAAGATTTACAGTGGGTTAATTTCGGCTGTACGGCAGCGATTCAGATATACAGACATATACTTCTTCATGTTGTTTTCTGTTCTGATTTATCACACGATACTGAATATAGTTCCCTGTGCTATACAGAAGGACCTTGTTGTTTATTCAGTCTGTATCTAATAGTTTGTATCTGCTTACCCCAAACTCCATCCTTCCATTCACCTCCCCTCCCCCTTGGCAACCACAGATCTGTTCTCCACATCTGTGAGTCTGCGTCTATCTAGTAGATAAGTTCCTTTGTATCGTATTTTAGATTCTGCATTTAAGTGATATCATATGGTATTTGTCTTTCTCTTTCTGACTGACTTCACTTGTATGATAATCTCTAGTTCTATCCATGTTGCTGCAAATGGCATTATTTCGTTCTTTTTTATGGTCTTACCTTCTTATTCTTAATGCTAAGAAGACTGAGTCATATTCTTCAGTGTAATTCCAGTTTATAAGTCACTTATCTATTGAGAATTTCATTTTTTATGGAACAATAGGTATTTTAATAGCACTTCTAGGGTATAAAATCAGTCTAGTCTTAAACATAGAAAATAAGAAGGAAAGGAATTTTTAAGCCACTAACTAGAAAGCATCTTTAAAAGACTAGCCTAAAAGCCCATTCATTCACCCACTCATTCTCATTTACTCAGTCATTTTTATTAAGCAACTTTTATGAACATGGTACTGAGTTACCTTCTCTATGAGATTCAAGTATCCCTTTTAAGCCATTAACTTATTCCTCAGAAACAAACTCATTGGGATGATAATGCATGTCCACAAATAACTAAAATACTAAGCAAAATGTCGTACTTTCCCATAAAGAGGTTCAGATAAAATATGAGGGGAATCCTCATGGTCAAATGGTTATGTCTACCCTGAATAAGCCTTCAAAGAAAACCTATATTTTAAAACAATAAGATTTGGATCTTGGTGAAAGTGGAAAGGGAAGTTTGGGGTACATGAAATAGTGCACACAGAACAGAGAAACAAGAACAGGAGAGGCTTTTGCCAGGGACTGCAAAGAGTATAATTGAGGTGGACGGGAAGGGGATGAGGCAAAAGTTAAGTGTAGCAGCGACTGATTGGAAGACCTTGAATGCTGCTGCTGCTGCTGCTAAGTCGCTTCAGTCTTGTCTGACTCTGTGCGACCCGTAGACGGCAGCCCACCAGGCTCCTCCATCCCCGGGATTCTCCAGGCAAGAGTACTGGAGTGGGTTGCCATTGCCTTCTCCACTTTGAATGCTAACCTGAGGAATTTAGACTTCACTGAGGAATGAATCAGTTATTAAAGATTATGAACACAGAGGTATCATCAGAGCAGTGCTTCAAGAATGTGAATGATGTCCCACCTATTTCAAAGCCCAAGAAATTAGTTCAAAATTTAAATGTTTACTTTTTGTCCTCCAAAAATGGTATTAAGTAATGTCAATCCCAGCTCTCTCTCTCTTTTTTTTTTTTTAAGCAGAACTGTGAATCACTATGTGGCTTATACTTTTCCGTCTCAATGTGGATCAGCCAGTCGTTTTGATCTTCGTGACTGTATAAACTATGATGCTGATTAAAGATCTCACATTAACTCTAGGCACTAGTTTTCCACTGACCTGTGACTGTCCCAGCAGCCAGGCCAGCACTGTCTGTGCAGTCAGATAGTCGTGACATCTTTATGCCGCTTCCTGCTGAAAGGGATCTCTCCTGCTGGGCTTCTGGCTATTTGAAGAGCATTGCACCTGTGAAAAGTTACAGAGCAAATTTGCAGAAGATCCAAAAGAGTTAGATGTTCGCAATCAATGTTTAAAACACTGCAAGTAAAACTACAGTTGATAGAGCTGTGCTTCAGGTAGCTCTGTTGAGCTAGGAACCAATGAGGCTTTCCTTGGGGAACTTGCAGACTTTATCATTGAAACAAGGTGGTAAAACAAGCAGTGGCTAGCATGGAAAGCCCTTCACAGCTCTGACACGACTGAGAAAAAGTCACCTTTCCTTGCTGAGTCCCCAGATTCTATGAGTTTTTAATACATAAACACCGGAGATCAGAAGTAGCAGCTGCAAAATATAAAGGAAAGCAAGGAGTGTCCGAAAGTTTGAGCAGAGAGGCTTTGTCTTAATAATTCCTGCCAAGACATGTCTTATTTGTCCTGCAGCCAGCACTGACCTCTTGCTGAATTCAGCATGTGACACCTTAGATGAGTCATTTAACTTCTTTGAACCTCAGAGTCTTCATTTACAAAATAAAGATTATACCCTTCTGTATAAGGGTAGCTGTAAGGATACAGTGATCCAATGTCTTGGATTTGCTTCAAAACACTACAAGAAAAAAGAAAAGGTCAGGATAGAGATGAATCAATGGGGATGCCAAGGTAACATTTGTTGATGCTGTCCACCAGGTACTCATTACACTATTCAGTCTACTTTAGTCTGAAATATGTTTGAAGTTTTTCCATGATTAAAACTTTTTTAACAGGATGAAGTCAGCAAGATTATATATGTCTGTATAAGGAACAATGTACTTCAAAAGATTAAGGAATTGAAATAGATTTTCCTCTTAGGTAGCCAAACACTTTATATTCAGTATGTAGGATTTTGCTCGGGGGAAGATCATTTTCAAAGATATAAATGAGTTTTCTTTGAAAATGATAAATGAGTTTTCAAAGATGAATAATTTTGTGTGTGACCGTAGTTTAAAAATGCCTACGTGTATTCTGTCATCCAGAGTGTACTTACGAGAAATGAGAGAATCAAATTTGACCTTTTAGTTCATAAAAGACAGTCACATTCAGAGACTGTGAATTTTGTGTGTGTCAGAAGTTAGATGTGATTATTGTATTATTTCTTCTTCAGTTATTTTCAGATTTTACATTACTGGGGAAACATTTGCCTTCATGGTATATTTTTAATGTCTTCTCAGATTTTATTTTATTCTATTTTGTTAGGAAAATGCTGTTTCTGACTTGAAAGACTATTATTATATTGCTTTAGTTTGCTTTAGAGCAAGTGTTTTAAATTAGCATAAAATGTAGAATATTTAAACATGTTCAAAGAATATACAGTCCAACTCATACCATATTTGTGATTCAAATCTCATATTTTAAGGAATTCTAATTGTTCTGAGATTTGGCTAGTAGTTTAGAAATAGGATTGTACCTTATTGACTACGTATTAGATAATTAGGTTTACTTACAAGATCTGTTCATGTAAGCTAGAAAGTGACTTGAATCAACTTTTGACGTATTTTAAAATATGGCTATCTTTAGGGTAGATATTCAGTGTCAACAGCAGGAATCTTCAAGATGGGAAACAAAACCAAGATGTGCAAAAACTTCTCCACATGATTTGGAGCCATTTAGATTGTTTAAATGAATAAATTTCCACTTCCTCAATCCCTGTTAATTCTCCTTTCTCACCTTTTTTTTTTTTTAATACAGTGGCCCTTCTCCCCTAGTCCTAAAGAAAGGCCCTGACTCTAACTGTAACCCACAAGGCCCCACAGTGCAAAACCTCTGAGGCGAAGGGAAGAGCTCAGATCCCTGGTGTCCTGTTAAGAACTGCATGCTTCTGGTGCTTAGATAATCGAATTCTTCTATTGCTGCTCACAGAAAAGACCTAATGAAGTTGTCATATGATGAATCATTGAAAAAATCTTTGATGAAAGGTTATTAAGTGATTTTTGGCATGTAATTCAGGAATTTAGAGAATTAGTGCTACTGCCAAAACAAAAGTCCAACTATGTATTAATGCAGACAAGATGTCTCAGCACTAACATTTATAAAGACAAAAATTGGGAAAGTGTTGATGCTGAGCCCTGGCTCATTCTATCAATAAATTGTGAAAAAAACATATGTCATTCAGAGAGGAATTTTTAATAAATTGTTACTCTTGCTTAATAATCATAAAATTTATAATGTATTGCTGTTTTGATCCATTGTGTTTGGATAATTATCATTCCAATCAGATTTATTTTTGACACTTAAAGGCTTGTGTTCTCAGAAAATCTTTAAACTTTTTTAAAATTTAGATTTATGTTTTTTTTTGCAACAGGGAAGTATGATATGATAATCAATAAAAAACACTCAAGCATAAAATTATATTACATGAAGATACAATTATATGGGGGAAATGAAATGGAAATAGACATGCAGGAGCAAAAAGGAGCAATGTAAAATTCCTGTTACAAATTCCTATTTGAAAAGTTTGTAGTATTTTTTTAAATGGTGGATTTAAATACAATTATTTATAGTACTTGGATTCCATTGGATAGTCAAAAGAGTAGTGGAACAGTTACATTTTTAACTGTCAGCTTTGCAGGGAATTACACACTTGACCACTGCTTAAACTTGAAAAATTCAATTCTTTAGTTGAAAAAATAGAATTATATTATGAGATACTTGAGTAAATATTTGAAGCTCGCTGGTCCACAGCACTTTGGATGCTATGCTGAATCTTGATGAAATAGACTCATTCATAGAGCTTCCCATCGAATGTATTTGAAAACGTTGCCTTTTTTGATAGGACGGTCTGACGCCGCTGCACTGCGGAGCGAGAAGTGGCCATGAACAGGTGGTGGAGATGCTGCTCGATCGAGCTGCCCCTATTCTCTCCAAAACCAAGGTAATTTCTCCCCAGGTGTTTGAGAAGATCCTTTGGTTATTTTACCCAACCTTCCAATCACATAGAATTTGCTGTAGTTTGAATTTAGCAATTACTGTGCTCTGTGCACCAAATCTTTAGAGACCCTCAAGATCAAGTTTGAGTTCACGAGGCCTTCAGATGGAACACCCTCTACCACAGAGTCATTTGTGGGTGTGTTACTTGTGTTTTTGTTTCAGGAACACTTACTGTTTGATTTTATTCTATGAAATTTCCATAGCTCAGAAATGATTGCTTGTTGGGAAAAGAAAGACTAAGATTTACAGTCTGAAGTCTGGGTGCTGGCACCTTTTCTCCTGACCCTCAGTTTATTTCTTGAGAGTTCACAGACTATTTTTAAAAACACCAAGGTATTATTTAAGTGATAAAGACTGGAAACTGTGGAAAGATTGCACTTTGGGCCTTTGGAACAGTTGACATGTCTGAAAGGAAAACATAATGATTGCCTTAAAAACAAAATAATGTTTTACTAAGTGTCTTCTGAGTTTTTTAAATGGTAAGACCATTTAATAGTATTTGAAAAAGAGAATATTTGTAAATAAATTTGGGGACATACAAACTACCTCAGAGTCAGTACTATTTTTATAAATCAAATTAGTGACTTTTTGAAGCTACATTAAGCTTTATAGAGAGCCGTAATTTCTAAAGATGAACAACAACAAAACATGTATCACTCCTGTTTGCACTCTGATCAGTGTTTACTCAACTTTAGTGAAGATGGACAGCGTCAAGTTTGTCGGAACAATTTTATCACTCATCACAGAGTTTAGATTGGCAAGCGTTGGAGAAATTATCCAACAGAAGTAAGCAGCCACCCTTTTTCATTGCATGTGATGACATCTTGGACTTTTGAGTGCTTCTCATCTAAACCATTCTACTTGTTCCTTTTCCTTCCACATAGTCCATATCTATCTCCTCTTAATCCCACTGCTCTTTGAACTACATCATCTTCCTAAACTGCGGTAATTATTTCCTTACTTGTCCCCCACCTCCCCACCTGCTCCTTTCTAATCCTGTTCCCATTTTGCAGTCAGAGTGGCCATGTAAACATCAACCAAACCATGTCAGCCTCCTGCCTAAAAAGTCTCGAATTAATTCTCATCATTCTCTTTAAAATGCTCATCTTATCAGAACAATATGGGCACAATTAAAAAGCAAATCATTGTCTCGTCTTTCTTTTCCTATTGTTCATCTCATTGTGTATTTGGCTTTTTTTCCTAAGAAATCTCGATTATTTTTGATGTTTTTAATATGCAAGAACATTTTCTTGTCCTCTGAGAGCTTCTTAAAGCATCCAGTTCTTGTTTTACAGATGCAATACAGTCTGTTGCCTTTCAGAAAACATTTAAGATGACTTTTCTTTAAATTCTTTCATCTCTCGTCTGTCCCTAACTCCTCAGGTTTCTTTTTATGTCTTTGTTGGCTCTGGCTGTCTCTTTTGTGGTGGGAGTTTCCTGCCACGGTCTACCTGACCATGTGTGCCAGGCACTCACCTTTGAGTGCAAGCCCCGTGAGCGCCACGGGCAGGGCTCCTTTCAGGTGGATCAGAGAGGTCCCTAATGCCAGGGTTTGTTGCCTTTTCTCTAGGAGGTATGGTTTTTTGAGAGACGAGTTCTCCAGCCTTTCTAGGTGAATATGTTGGAAAGGAACAGGAGCTATCATTCTCCTGGTCTTCGATGTATACCTTAATCATAACAGTGATAACAGTAGTTACATAGTGATTACTACATACCAGGCTCTAAGTACTGTGCATATATTAACCCATTTACTCCTCACAATAACCCTGAGGCATGAGTTTTATTATGCCCTTTTTATAGATGAGGGAACTCAGACCCAGAGCGATAGAGTAACTTTCTTGAGACGTCTCATTTTGTGTCAGAACAAAGAGTTGAACCCAGGTCGTCTAACCCTAGAGACCATACTCTTTCAACAGCTACTGTGTCCTTCCTTCTTTTGAGTGCCTGTTCTGAATCAGAGCCTAACCACTGCCCTCTGCTCAGCCCTGGGCCCAGAGTCCAGAATCTCCAGAGGTTTAATTCCTGGTTTCCTGCAAGGCACAGTGGGGAAGTCATTTGGTTTTGCTGGGTGGAAGGACCTATGGACCTGACTCTTCCATAGGCAGCCAATCCAGCTTTTGGTCCCAAGCCTCACCTTTATCCCCCGAGGTACCACGTTTCCCTGTTGCCGCCTTTTGGACATTTGGGAGTTAAAGCCATTCTCTGCATCGTACGCTGTAGTATACCAGAGCCACACCGTTGAACCTATTATGTGCATCTCTTCCTAATTCCATATTCAGTAACATTATGGTGATAGATTGATATCGGTCATAGAGTAGAGGTCTTTGCACAGTGTAAACTGGCAAATGCTACCTATTTTCACAGAGCTATCGTGAGACATTTGCCAGCGTACCACAGATTATACCCTTCACCAGGCACTTAGGTGTCAGCCTTCTCCTTTCTGCTGGATAAGCTAACACACGTAAAATCTCTTCTCATATTCTAAAGTTGTAGACATCACACATACGTTTTGTTTTCTTTCCCATTGTGTGACTGTGTGGGTGTGCCTGCGCATATGTGTGCGTGCCCCACGGATTCTGTCTTTTAATTCCGTTCATGTTTTTCAGTGGAGCTTGTGAAAGTTTGGATAAACACACACATCACTTCTGCCATGTTTTTCGGAAGTCCCCATGCCCACTGCACTGAGAAGTCCTTACCAGAATCTGACCACCAGACTCATCTCTGGTCCTCAGCATCTCCAGCCAAGCAGGTTCCTTTCACTTCCTATAATACACCAAGACTGTTCTCATTTCCTGTTCCCTCAGACTGAGCTTTCTCAGTCTGTCCCAGATCTCTGTAGTCTTCACCTTTTTCTCAGCTCAGATGTCATCTTCTCAGCGAGACCTTCTTGGTTTCTTTACTCGTTTGCTATCTCTTTCTTCAGTGAAATGAAAACGAGAACTTTGTCTTATATTCAGCATTATTCCCCAAGCACCTCAATCAACACCTGTTACCTAGGAGACCTTCACCAAATATTTATCAAATAAATATTAAGTGGATGAATGCATTCTGAACTTTAAGACCATCTCTCTAAATCTTCAAGACGTCCATCTTTCTTAGCTAAGAAAAACCATCACCCTGGACCCATGTTTTTAGCTTGATGAGATGCTGTATATATGTAATAAGGCCCCTTTCCACAAGGCAGATGGTGTTTTTTTCTGGTGCTTCCCCAGTGACCTATAAGTTACCCATTCAGAGATGGTGGTTTTGTGTTATCATTAGAGAGTTTCCTTCTTTTTGTGACACCGCCACCCATTTCTAATCTTCACTAAGTCGTTTGTTCTCTCAGAGTTTGTTTCTTTGTTTGCTTCATGTTTTCCTCTAAGGCTGTATCAACACACAAAGCAGAGGGATGTTTTGGCAGGAAATAAACAAGTGCATATGCTCGTGGGTGGCGGTGTCTCACATGAGAAGGGCTCCCATTCTTTCTTGCACCTTAGTTTCTACTTTGGTTCAAGATATTGAAGTGGAAATTTTTAGGCAGAAATATCCTGATTGACTGGCCATGTATGGAGGCTTTAAATTTACATAGTTATTTCTGGAGCTCTTTCTGTATATACAAGGCTCTCTCCTGGGCAGTATGGGGAAGTTTTAACCCATGAAACTCTTGCTTTCAAGAAACACAAATAGTTAAAATACATGAGGGGGTGTGTGAGTGACGCCATGAGAGTGGTCAAAGGAAAACTTGCTTTTATACCCCCCGAAACTGTTGTCTTATGTCATTTATAAATAAATTAGGGACATTTAACTTGGCCCAGAGGATTCAGAAATCATCAGTGCTTATTTAGCGTATCATTATTTTCAAAGTTCAGTGATGATGATTTTTTTGGGAAACTAAATTTACTGTCACTTCCCCCCCCGCCCCACGTAGGTTAAAACAGGTTACATTAATTACTAAAGCCTCTCTCGATAACTGGATTCTCTGGGAATTTCCCCAGGCCTCTCCATGTTGCCCCATATTTAAAGGAAACATGCCTGAAGAGACTGATATCTATCTAATACCTTGCTTTTGCCTTCGTTGAGAAACATGTACTGAATGCTAAGTGTCATGCTAAGCCTTTTTAAAGGTTTTATTTACCTTGTACCCTACTATGCCATCTCTCAGCAGTCCAAATGAACGTTTTACTTATCACGTACCATGGCGTGTCTTTGAACCCAGTTAATTTAAACTGAATATTAGTCAGTCAGAGGCTTGCCGTTCCTCGTTGTGAACACATGGTGGCACCAGACTGATGGAAAAGGGAAAAGCTGTCCTTTCGACATTGATGTGACAAGAGAAGTGTTGTATTTATATCTTTCTTAAAAATTGATCAATACTCAATAACAAGTATTAGTAACATAGAAAGAGCAAATAAAAATCAATCTAGTGAATACCAATCTGTCCCTGCCTTACTTTTATCCTTTTCAGTCTTAAATAGTTCAGTTCAGTTCAATTCAGTTCAGTCGCTCAGTCATGTCTGACTCTTTGTGACCCCGTGAATCACAGCACGCCAGGCCTCCCCGTCAATCATCAACTCCCGGAGTTCACTCAGACTCATGTCCATTGAGTCGGTGATGCCATCCAACCATCTCATCCTCTGTTGTCCCCTTCTCCTGCCTTCAATCTTTCCCAGCATCAGGGTCTTTTCAAATGAGTCAGTTCTTCGCATCAGGTGGTCAAAGTATTGGAGTTTCAGCTTCAGCATTAGTCCTTCCAAAGAATATTCAGGACTGATTTCCTTTAGGATGGACTGGTTGGATCTCCTTGCTGTCTGAGGGACTCTCAAGAGTCTTCTCCAACACCATGGTTCAAAAGCATCAGTTCTTCAGTGCTCAGCTTTCTTTATAGTTCAAATCTCACATCCATACATGACTACTAGAAAAACCACAGCTTTGACTAGACAGACCTTTGTTGGCAAATGTCTCTGCTTTTTAACGTGCTATCTAAGTTGGTCATAACTTTCCTTCCAAGGTGTAAGCGTCTTTTAATTTCATGGCTGCAATCACCATCTGCAGTGATTTTGGAGCCCCAAAAAATAAAGTCTGACACTGTTTCCACTGTTTGCCCATCTATTTCCCATGAAGTGATGGGGCCAGATGCTATGATCTTCATTTTCTAAATGTTGAGTTTTAAGCCAACTCTTTCACTCTCCTCTTTCACTTTTATCAAGAGGCTTTTTAGTTCCTCTTCACTTTCTGCCATAAGGGTGGTGTCATCTGCATATCTGAGGTTATTGATATTTCTCCTGGCAATCTTGATTCTAGCTTGTGCTTCCTCCAGCCCAGCATTTCTCATGAGGTACTCTGCATAGAAGTTAAAAAAGCAGAGTGACAATATACAGCCTTAACGTACCCCTTTTCCTATTTGGAACGTCTGTTGCTCCATGTCCAGTTCTAACTGTTGCTTCCTGACCTGCATACAGATTTCTCAGGAGGCAGCTCAGGTGGTCTGGTATTCCCCTCTCTGAGAGTTTTCCGTTTGTTGTGATCCACACAGTCAGAATTCCGTGTCATCGGGGATGCATTTAGTAGTGGCCGGCAGTGCAGTTTACACTGTTTTTATCTTTTCAAGTCATGGAAAATCTCTTTATTACAAAACTTTCAAACGTGTGCAGAAAAAATAGCAAATTAAAGCCCTCAGTGCACATCACTCAGCTTCCTGACTCACAGCATGTGGGCCACGTGCTTGCTCTCCACCTTGTACCCTACTCCCTGGACCTCAGCATCCATGCATTGTTTCAGAGTGAACCCTCTCTCACCCATAAACACTTCAGTGCATCATGTCTAAGAGCTGAGGGCTCTTTATCTTCTGAATAACCACAATACATCCCAACTGATAATCATTTCCTCTATATCATCAAATAGCCAGACTTCAGATTTTCCTAATAGTATTATCATTCTGTCTACATTTCGTTTACAGTTTGATAGCATGAAGAGATTTCTACTGCCCAAATGTCACACCATTTTTAAATTCGAGAAAGACATTATCTTTGAAATTTTACTTTTGATTGATATAAGACATGGGAGGACTCGTTTGGAAAGGAACTGCAGTTCAAAACAGTTGCCGCAAAACCTTTTACAAAAAGATGGTATCTCCATGGGCAAATCTAGGGTTTTCATCTGTTCATATTCGTACTACATTTTGTGTTGGGCGCATTTGCAAATGAAAGGGAAAATGTCAACTCCACTTTCCTTCTGTGTTCCAGAATGGATTGTCTCCTCTTCACATGGCTACGCAGGGGGATCATTTAAACTGCGTCCAGCTTCTCCTGCAGCATAATGTGCCTGTGGATGACGTCACCAACGACTACCTGACCGCCCTGCACGTGGCTGCCCACTGCGGCCATTACAAAGTCGCCAAGGTTCTCTTGGACAAGAAAGCTAATCCCAACGCCAAAGCCCTGGTGAGTGGCTCAGCTCACAAGTCCCGCCTGTGTTGTCTTGCTGACCACATGCCACCCCTACATGCAAAGGGACTCCGTGAAAATGGGAGGTCTAGTTTAGTAAAGTATATACTTCTTGTCAACTTTCAAATAGCCTTCTTGTAAATTTATAAACCCTTCTATTTCCAACATAAGCAAGGCTGGTGAGGCTGATTTAAATCATTAGCCTCTTTGTAGTCACATTTGTGATTCTCTTATGTAAATAAACCCAAAGACTGTACAACTACAAAAAAAACTGAGTTGGTCAACTTATCTTCTGGTAGGTAAAGTGATAACTCTGTGAATTAAAAGTTTTTTTCTGAGATCTAAAAATATGAGGCAAAATGATAAAAAATAAACCTTGAACATGAGAAGTCTAGGAACTTGTGAGTGGAAATCTGCTGCTGCTACTAAGTCGCTTCAGTCATGTCCGACTCTGTGCGACCCCACAGACGGCAACCCACCAGGCTCTGCCATCCCTGGGATTCTCCAGGCAAGAACACTGGAGTGGGTTGCCATTTCCTTCTCCAATGCATGGAAATCTGATGTGATGTTAACCATGTAAGGTAATGAAATATCACCTGTCATCTCCTTTTCATTGAGATGCAATCAAAATTTTGGTCTAGTTTTGTAGTCCTAACTCCTAGAATGATTTGCTATTTTAACCTTGAGCTTTACTATATAGTTTGGTTTTCACAATGATATGGTATTTGTTGTCTTTAGAAAAATAAATGTCCCAATTTAGTAAGCTGTTTAAATTTAGTTCAAAATAAACACTCATGTTTAGGAAAAAAATATGTCACCAAATGCTAGGGAAAACCTGTGTTTACTAGCAATTTTGCAGTCAGGGCTGTCATCTGATCAACCATTTTAGGAAGGGGCTCTGCTCCCTTGCAGCTCATCACCTCTGGCAGTCTGTGGGCTCTGAGATTTGGAGTGGCCAGGAAAGAATGGGCAGGAAGGAGCCCTTCAGACCCTGGGCAGCTCCATGGCCTTCGTAATTCTAAAGGCTTTTCCTGGAGCAATATTTTAAGAGCTGCTGACTGGCCCAGGATATCAGACATATCTTTGAATTCTGAGAAGGGAGGAAAAGAAATGAGCAGCCATGACTCATTTTTCCGTACAAGAAAAGAAGCCTTACAACAGGGTGTGGGCTCTGACCCTCTTTTTCCTCTGACTCTAAAGATTTCACAACAAAAGGAGGTTATGGAGGTTGTAGCCTGTCATCCTAGGATGGACTATGGCCTGGTAAGTGGTCTGAAAACCTCCACAGAAGCACCTGAAGCTTTCATGGTGGATCCTGAGGGTCTGCAGTTCTCTGTGGTGACAAAAATATGCCCCATGGTCTCACTTAGCAGGTAGTACAGCTAGGTAGGTAATTTGTAAAAAAGCAAGTTCCTTTATTTGATTAAATATTAAACCAAATGTTCCAACTAATGTTGAGTTGGTTAACTTTTTGTTCCCTTGGACAAATTTTTGGCCCAGATGTTTTTAGTATGTGTTTTTGAGGTGAAGGAGGGACATGTTTGGAAGAGTAAATTCCAGAGTCAAATAATCTAAAAAGATGGATGAGTGACTTCCCTGGTGGTCCAGTGGTTAAGACTTCACCTTCCAAAGTGGGGGATGCAGGTTCGATCCCTGCTCAGGGAGTTAGGATCCCACATCCTTGCAGCCAAAAAACCAAAGCATAAAGCAGAAGTGATATTGTAACAAATTAAAGACTTTAAAAAAAAAAAAAGGTTCACATCAAAAAAATCTTTAAAAAATTTCAAAAGATGCATGACCATTTTGCCTTAACTACTAGGAACCTATGACCAAAATTTGCTTCCTGTTCATGATTATCAGGGCACGCTGGGTTCCTGGGAGCAGGTAGACTACCTGTGCTTCCAGAAAAGAGCCTATATTCAATTCAACCTCCCATTGTTTCTGCTCATTTCCAAATCTTTACAGACATCACTTTTGCAGAGGTATTTTACCGTGCATAGGAAGTGGATCTCAATGGAATGTAATCACATAGTTCTGTGTCTTTTTCCCTTGCAGAATGGCTTTACCCCTCTTCACATTGCCTGCAAGAAGAATCGAATTAAAGTGATGGAACTCCTTCTGAAACACGGTGCATCCATCCAAGCTGTAACCGAGGTGAGGAGAGGAGGATTTCTGGGGTTCCCCATGTATAGCCTCAGTAGCCAGAGTCCCAGTGCCCTTCCCGACGACCAGCTAGCTGTACTGTGCGTGGTTGTCATAGCACTTTCTGAACCCTTCCCGAAGGGGCTGCCAGTTCTTAGGAGAGCAGACAAGAGTGTGGGAGGAGAGTGCAAATACTCAGTACAACGCCATAACCAGAAGCATAACCCAAACACATGCATCGTGCTGGCGGGGTGCCATCACTCCAAGTGTAATTTATGTGCTTTAATGCACTTTAATGCGGTGCTTCTCAAACCCGTGTAGGCGTGGATTTGCCCCACTGTGAGGCATTTGGCTGTTTGGAAAAGTTTCTCCTTGTCACAACTGGATGGTGTTACTGGCATCTAGTGGCTAGAGGCCAGAGTTGCAACTCAATATTTTGCAGTGCACAGCCCAGTCTCCAACAACAAAGGATTATCTGGCTCAGAATGTCACATGTGCCACGGTTGGGAAACCCTGCATGACATAACCTCTGTGTGGTGATGAGGGATTGCTCTCTGGAAAAACTCAGAATTAATGAAATATAGAGTTGCTGAAGTTAGTAAAATGGTAGCTCTAGGTTTCTTTCATATAAACCGAAACAGAACTCAGAGAAGCCATCTATTGGGATCAGGGCTGAGCCTGCAACAAGGAAAACTGGGTCTGGCATGCACCCTCCAGACGTACCCATCCCCCACCCACCTGTAGCACTCTGGTCCTGGATTTTAGCCATTGGCCTTCCCTAGACTGGACTCCCTTTGTTCACCCTGCATGTCTTTGAGGACCAGATCTGGGCCACCTTCTCCAGGAGTCCTCCCCTAACCCTTGATCTGGTCCTGGAGCTCCTCCTAGGGACCATCACCACATCCTAGGTGTATTTCCATCAAAGCGCTTGTCCCGCTGGCTCACTTATGACCCACCTCCTGCCGCCCCAAAACTGCAGACCCCACCAAGGCAGGCCTGACTCTTACTGGTCTTAATGTACCCACAACACAGTAGATTCCATAGTAGATCATCCAATAAAGGTCTGTTGAATGCATCATTAAAGACTCTAGGATTTGAAGCACATGTAGACACTAAGGTCTAATCCAGTCATTGTTGCTTTGCCTCAGTTTCTTATCCACAATTGAATTATCTACCTTGATTTCTAACCTTCACAACTTTAAAATACTAATTGATGGAAAATATTAATACTGATTTGCTCTTTTATGAGTCTTCTGGCTCCCTGGTAGGTACCCAGTTATTCTAATTAGAAAAGAATAAGTTTATTCTCAGTGCATGGCAGCCCTTTTTAAAGATCAAAATGGACTCTGAATTAAAAGGAGATTTCTGACTGGTACCTGAGTAAGCGTCCAGAGATGCCAGCCTGTGGCGATAAGTTCCACTGTCAGCTCTGTTACTCCCTGAGGGCTTGAAAAGGTGGTGCCGAAAATGTCCTAATTAGACTTTGCCTGCCGGAGGGAAAAAGCACCAAATTAAAACCCAATTCTCCTTCCTCTCGTTTTCCTCAGCTCCCACTACTTGAAGTCTGGCAACTAGAATTCATCTGTCTCTGTCTCCCTTTCATTGTATAGAATTCCTTACACATCTTTTTTGACACTACTCAAATTTCAGTTGAAATTAGTTGTCTTCTTCTCTCTCAGCTTTTTCTGGCCATATTACATTTTTTTTTCAAGTTATGATGTTCATGGTGTAAGTGAAATTAAATCCTGAAACATTTAAAATGGAATCATTTTATACAAGAAGAACCAGTGTTTTGAGGTGTGTAAGTAGGACTTTGAAGCACACCAAAAAAATGAAAGTCTAATCTAGTGACCATTGTTATATCTGCCTTAATTATATCCCTTTATAATACTCAGAAAGTTAAAATTTTTAATGATTGAGACCTTTAATGCTGATCTGCTCATTTCTTAGAGGGATGGCTTTGTGTTCCCACCTGCTCTCTCATGTATAATACAATCAGTGATTCTGAGTCCATGAGAATCCTTATTAAAGGCCAGAATAGGATCTGAAAAAAAAGTTGACTTTTTGCTACTGTGTATGTAATCACACACATGCACACACACACACAAACATAGCCATATGGATAAGGAAGATTTAATAAAGGGAAAAACCTTCAAGGTATTCCTGTCTAAAGTTTTTTCATAGAGCTATATAAGATGTGTGAAATAAGTCTTGAATGGTTATGACGTAGGCCTTTCATAATCACAGAACCTGCTTTAGGGAAATGATGATCACTGCTACATTTGCCATATAGAATCTAAGACATGGTGGTGATGTCTAGATGTTTTCTGATCTGATCAGTAAATTGGTTGTCTTAATATGAAAGGATGGGTGGATAAAATTGCAGACAGACAGATAAGCAGGCAGACAAATCGTTTTGAAAATAAGCTAACAAGCTGACATTTCCCTTTTCTCCCCCAGTCGGGCCTTACCCCAATCCATGTTGCTGCCTTCATGGGGCATGTAAATATCGTGTCACAATTAATGCATCATGGAGCCTCACCAAACACCACTAACGTGGTAAGTATCCTTTGAACAAAGTTAGGTCCAACGGTGAGTATTTTTGAAACTGGAAAAGATTACTCTCAATCAACTTATTTTCTGTTGTAAGTAAATTAATTACTATTTAACTTGACTATTTAAAAGGACAGAATTTTGAGAATACCTGTGGTTTCCTTTACTTCAAAGGCAAGATCCATTCAGTCACTAACTGGTCACAAATTGCTAAAACTTAGGGGCTGTGTCGGAGAAGGCGATGGCACCCCACTCCAGTACTCTTGCCTGGAAAATCCCGTGGACGGAGGAGCCTGGTGGGCTGCAGTCCATGGGGTCACAAAGAGTCAGACACAACTGAGCGACTTCACTTTCACTTTTCACTTTCATGCATTGGAGGAGGAAATGGCAACCCACTCCAGTGTTCTTGCCTGGAGAATCCCAGGGACAGCGGAGCCTGGTGGGCTGCCGTCTATGGGGTCGCACAGAGTCGGACACGACTGAAGCGACTTAGCAGCAGTAGCAGCAGGGGCTGTGTAGCTTACTACTGAATATTATACTTCAAAAAATAAAGTTTTCTGGAAAGGGAGAGTTTTCTTTTTCAATAGAAGCATTAAGAAGTGTTCCATGCATTGACGGACCTAAAGATTATCATACTAAGCAAAGTAAATCAGGAAGAGAAAGACAAACACCATACGATTTCACTTATATGTGCAATCTAAAATATGATACAAATGAACCTGTCTATGAAGCAGAAACAGACTCACAGACACAGAGAGCAGACTCGCTGCCAAGGGAGCAGGGTTGGGACGGAAGGCTGGTGAGTTTGGCATTAGCAAATAAAAGCTGATTCTATAAAATGGATAAACAAGGTCATACATACAGTTCAGGGAATTATATTCAATATCCTGTGATAAACCATAATGAAAAGAATATGAAAAAGAATATATATATATATGTGTGTATAACGGAGTCATACTTGGCCATACAGCAGAAATTAACGCAACATTGTAAATCGACCATACTCAAGTAAAATTAAAACAGATAAGAAGTATTGCATGCTGAGAAAGTAGTTCCAACACTCTCCTTGTGATTTCAAGTAACTTCGAAGTAATTTCTCTTTCGTGTGCTTGATATTGTGTCACAAACCCATGGGACATAGTAAATGTCAAAGGAGTAGCTTATTACTCTCAATCTGCATGTGGCTCTTGACCTTGTTTCATAGGCTTTTAACTTTAACATCCTAATAATATGGGCACCCCAGACACAAGCATAAGGACGTTAGTTGGATTCATGGGCACTAAAGAAATAAAATAAAACAAACAGCATGCCGGCACAGAAAGGGTGAACCCTAAGACGCTGTGCCTCTACCCCGAGGGCAGACGTCCTGTGAGGCTCTGTGTCTTCCAGCAGCTGGGCTCGGCACATCCACAAGATAGAAACGGACCAGATCTCAGCTGAATGCAATCTTCCCTGGTACTCATGCCAGGGAGAGAGGGTTTTCCTTTACAAAGAGAACACTGGGTAACATGGTCAGCTCCATCCTCACAACCTTTCCAGTAATAACAGCAGCAAGTTCCATGTGAACCGTATCTCTGCATAGCCTTTCATGGAGATGAATATCCTACAAAGCAAAGCAAAATTTGTAAAAGTAATTTAAAGGTGGGCATCACTTCTGTGTGGAAGAGTATATTTGATTTTAACATTTTTAACATTTTGATCCATGTGTGTTTTCTGTGTCGTTTCATTTTAAAAAATGAGATCATCTGAATTAAAGTCTACTTGGTGAAAAGCAGCAGAAGTGGGGGAAGTCCAGTGACAAAGAAAATAAGCCCTTGGGATAATGCTCAAAGAATAGGATAAGGACCTGCTGAGATAAAGCAGGGAATGCAAACCAAGGACACGTCGAGTCTGGCCTTGGGTTTATTTTGTGCTTATGCAGCGCTTTTTGTTTTGTTTTGAACTCTGATTTTTGCCCAACACTCAAGAAATGTACACAGATATCCCAGACTGCTACTATTTTTGAAAAATAGAAAGGTGTGGCATGGTACAACTGGCATCCCAAAGATTTACTGCCGCAGTCTGCCCATGCCAGGTAGGGGTGCCTCCCTCCAAGGGCACTCTCCACCTGCCCTCTTTACTCGTCCACTCTCTTGCTTGGTCCTGTGGCAACTGCCTTTGAACCCAGCGTTGTAGATTATTAAGCTTCCAGTCCTGCTGTGCTCCGTGGACTTCACGCTGAAGTTTTCCATCATGGGCCAGGCTCCTGGGCAATTCTTGTGCATTTCATTTCCCTTCTTCCCTATTTTCAGGAAGGAAGTGCTTGGGACTACTTTTTATTTAAACAAAAACCTCCATCACAAACTTTATGTAAAGAAAATATGCCAGTCTTTAGAGCTGTCTTTAACTCACTTTGGCTCCTGTTCCCCAGAGAGGAGAGACAGCCCTGCACATGGCAGCTCGGTCCGGTCAGGCTGAAGTCGTGCGGTATCTGGTGCAAGACGGAGCTCAGGTAGAAGCTAAAGCTAAGGTATGTGCCGTGTGTGCTTCGTTTGCTACCAAGAGAAGAAATGATTTTAATAAAACCTTTAAACATACGCATGCTCTCTTCCAGGATCACTCTTCTAGAGTAATGACCACCACCAATGACAATAGTCTCTACCTCAGGGATATTGAAAACATCCCTTCGCTGCCCATGTCTACTCAATTATTTAACAAAATGAAATAGAACAAGAGCTTTGCGCCAGAAAGAACTCTGTGTCCTTGGCACATTGCTCATCCCTAACAACTTAAAAACCAAGCCTAGAATTGGCCCAGAGTTGTTTGCACTCTGTGAAGACAGGCTCGTGCACAAAGTTTCTAGCACAGGCATAGTTTGGAAGCACAACTGAGTTCTTTTGGTTGACTTAGATGTCAGCTGTCACAACCACAAAAGGGAAAGGGGAGTTTTAACTTTTTCTCCAGGGCTTCCCTGGTGGCTCAGTGGTAAAGAATCCACTTGCCAATGCAGGAGATTCAGGTTTGATCCTTAGGTCGGGAAGATCCCTTGGAGAGGGAAATGGCAACCCACTCCAGTATTCTTGCCTGGGAAATCCCATGGACACAGGAGCCTGGTGGGCTACAGTCCATGGGGTTGCTAAGAGTTGGACATGACTTAGCAATTAAACGGCAGCAGCAGCAATCTTTTCTCCACGAGTTGTTAAACCCAAAACTCTGAGACTTGGTCAGAGTTGTTCACAAAACAGAGTATAGAAGAATGTCAGGATTGAGTTTGAATGCGTCATTCTCTGCCTGGCATTTACCCACTAGAAGAAACTTGCTGTCACTGTCTGGCTGCGTAGTTGGTCCGATGATCAAATGGCAATTTTGGTCAGGAATCATAGATACATAAATACCTAAGGCATTTAATTTGAGCCCTTCAATATACAAATGTACATTTCTTTGTCATTTATGTATATACTTTGCGGTTTCTAGTTTAGGGTTAAATGAAGAGGAAACTGAAGCATTTGTGAAGCAGTCTGAGCATAGAACATTTCTCGACTTTTAACATTTTCCTCCAGTTTATCCAGTTCTCTTGCATGCATGCAAGCTAAGTTGCTTCAGTCATGTCCAACTCTTTGCAACCCTATGGACTGTAGCCTGCTAGGCTCCTCTGTCCATGGGATTCTCCAGGCAAGAATACTGGAGTGGGTTGCTGTGCCTTCTTCTAGGGGATCTCCCCAACCCAGGGATCCAACCCGTGTCTCTTTCATCTCCTGCATTGGCAGGTGTGTTTCTTTACCACCACTTCCCTGGTGGCTCAGGTGATAAAAGCATCTGCTTTTAATGCAGGAGACACGGGTTCGATCCCTGGGTTGGGAAGATCCCCAGGAGAAGGAAATGGCAACCCACTCCAGTTCTCTTGCTTGCAAATTCCATGGATGGAGGAGTCTCGTAGACTATAGTTCATGGGGTCGCAAAGAGTCAGACACAACTGAGCGACTTCATTTTCACTTTCACTTTCTTTACCACTAGCGCCACCTGGGAAGCCCATTCAGCTTTCCTACCCATATCTAATTTGACCATAATTGGTATTTATCAACTTCTACCAAGGCTCTCCAAGGCTTTTGCCTTAGTATTCTTAGAGGAAAATAAAGCCTTTCTTTTCATACTTATATTTTACCTGTTAAGTGTTATGTTGTTTATAATTTACATATTTTTATATATTTATAAAATATATTTTCATATTTAAAAATATATTTATAAAAATATAAAAATAAGTTATATTTAACTATATAAATATATAGTTAAAGTAATTAATACAAATAGAGTACAAACTGGTATAAACATACTAGTGTAGGAACAAAGACATCTAGGTCTTTGCAAACATGCAGTCCACATGTGGGTACAAAGACAGTGATGTTCTAGGCAGCAGACCTTAACCTCGAGTGTCCAGTGTACTGTGGTGCCAGTTGGTAGATTTTACAGAGGACCTAGAAGCAAAGCTTAGCAAACTTTCTGTAAAGCATCTAATCGTAAATATTTTAGGCTTCTCATTATACACAGTCTGTGTCACGGTCTCTCACCTCTGTTGTTACAGAACAAAAGCAGTGGTAGACAGTACATAATTTAATACATCAGCAGATGGACAGGACTGTGTTTCAATAAAGCTTTATTTATAAACACAAGTGGCAGCTGAATTTGGCCCCTAGATTTTACTGTTCTGACCCCTGATCTAAAGGATGTTGGTTAATCTGCTAAATCACTTAAGTGGAATGGTTAAGAGAGGCTGTATGTTCACTAGTATGTTTGTATCAGTTTGTACTATATTTGTATTAGTTACTTTAACTATATATTTATATAGTTAAAATATAACTATTTTTATAAATATATTTTTAAATATGAAAATATATTTTATAACTATATTTTCTCTACCATTACAAGAAACCTCACATTTTTGAGTGTTGTTACATATGAAGCATGTCATCTAGGAAATGGTTTAACCCACAAACTGATATTGACCATAAGATTTTTAAAGAGACAGTATGCATCAGCCAGACTGCCTGGGTTTGAATCTTTGTCCATCATTTACTAGCCAGGTAACACTGGGCAAGTTAACATTTCTGTGCCCCATTCCCTTCTCTAGTTGCCTGACATACAGAATGGGAACAATGACAGTTGTAATTGATAGAGTAGCTGTGATGATGAGTGAATTAATGCAAGTGGAGTACCTAGTGCAGAACCTGGGGCATGCACACGCTCAGTTGATGCTTAATGGTGGTCATGGCAATAGTAGAGTTAGATGAGAGTTCTTGTTTTAGCAATTATCTCTTTCTGTTTTCAGTGTTTCTCTTCTTCCTTGTGGCATCTCCACTAACTTCTCACGCTTCCTACTGGTTACATAGACCCTCTTGCTTTGACCCTGACCCTCCTTTTACTTACCTTTGCAAAGCAGTGTGCTGTGCGCCAGCCCCAGCTGTCTACTTGCCCTACCTAAAGTATTGGCCTGGACTTGTTCACATTCTAGTAGGGGATTTCTCTCCAGAGAGCATCTCTGAGCAAACTAGGAAAAGATGTACCTCCAATGTGAGGCTAAGGCCCTCAGGGTGCAGGACTTATGAGTACCTTATGTCCTGGGGTGAACTGTAATAGGGGGCCCTCCACTCCAGGCAGATGCAGCTTATGCCAGGATGACAACTCGGCAAGCAGAGGAAAAAATGGTTATCAGCCCTCATCAGACCTCTTAGCTGGGAGCCTTCCTCAACCATCCTGTATTGCCCCCATCTCCCCACTTTTGATAGTGGGAAGGCAGCACCAATGGAATAATTCATTCTATGTGACTACATGATAACTGGTGGAGGTTATCCCTCCCAGGTATTTCAGTTTTCCCAGGATACATTCCCTTATGTCCCCTCTCCCACCAAAAAAGAATCATTAGAGGTGAAAAAAATTGATAAAGTATAGCAGGGATGAGTGAGTGGGGATAATTTCTTAAAAGAAATGCCCTTCACAATTCTCATTCTAATAGGTTACTCAAAGGGTATTTAAGGTGCTTAAATTCACCATCACCACCTTTCTAAAACTTAAAGATAGATGAGGTTCTTTTTAGTATTGTGTCAAAGAGTTGAATGCAGCCTCTCATACCGAGCAGCGAAGTTTTGCTGTATTTTTCATGACCATTGTTTTCTCAGTTCATCAGACCTGCATTCTTACCTTGCCCTTTAGGATGACCAAACCCCTCTCCACATTTCTGCCCGACTGGGGAAAGCGGATATAGTACAGCAGTTGTTGCAGCAAGGAGCATCTCCAAATGCAGCGACAACTTCGGGGTACACCCCGCTGCACCTTGCAGCGCGAGAGGGACACGAAGACGTCGCAGCTTTCCTTTTGGATCATGGCGCATCTTTAGCTATAACAACAAAGGTATGCAAGTCAGTCTTAGAATCCTGCTGTGTCCCCCAGATACCTTCTCTTTACAGTTTCCTGCACAGTAATAGGTAGAAAAGCTGTACAACAGCATATATGCTTGGATCCCGGGATTAACGTGACCAGCAAAGCCCTGGGGTGGGGCGGGTAGCTAGTTGTGTGTATATACCTTACATTTTATTATCTTCTAATGAAACCTTATTGATGTCCACAGTCAGATATTTCTTGCAAATTATTTGATAGATTTAAATGGTGGTTTAAAAACACAGCTGCAGGTTTCTCTTGCTGAGGCCAGGTAGACAAACCACATTATCCAAGCCAGTTGGTTAATGGCTTCTATAATACTTTCAAAGCAGGAGGTAGATTTTTCTTGGTTTGCTGTTATTGCTGCTTTGTTGTTGTTGCTGTCTTTTCTGATTTATGGTTTTTTAAAATCTCAACTCTGATGCCTTGCAGTAATAACCACCCCCACACACACACACAGTTGCTTTATAAGTGCAGAATGCAAAATTTAGAGTTTTTCTTTGATCCTATGTAAACCTAGCAATGTGATAGCAAGATGACCTGGCCCATGGCATGTCTCAGAAAGCTAGAAATTGGTGTTATAGTCTCTTATTGGAAGGCAGAGAAGAAGCATTAATGTGTGATCAATGCTGAAGATAATTACAGTATTTACGAAAACTTGGGAAATTATCTGAACAAACTATGACTTCTTCAAAATTCACCCCCTGTGATTCTTTAGACTCTTCAGTAGAGATGAAAGTTCCTGGATCTTACTTAACATGTGAGAGAAAAGAGTAATGAGTGATGACATTTTGAGTGCTCCAGCTCTTCCACCATGCCAGCTGCCCCTGTCTCTGAATGGCTATAGTCCCATGAGGTCAAATATGTTGCTCACCCTCTAGTCCCTGCCTTGTGCTTGGAGCCCTAGTGGTGCATGGTGACTAACTGGCTGATACTCAGATCCTGTAGGAACTGGAAGTAAGGGAGAGGAGCTACTCACCTCTTGGCATCCAACTCACATATTTATTGGGATAGAACCATGTGTTATGATTCAGTTCACCTGCAGTAGCTGAGGTGTAAGAACCTCTGACTCCTACATGCAAGGACTGGGTCATATCTTCAGACATGTATTAATATATACATGCAGAAATACAGAAAAGGGTGAAGAGAGGCTCTCTTCTGGTGATGTGAGATTATGGGAGGTTCAGACTTGCCCTGGATTTTTCCAAACCCTCCAAATCCAAACTGGGCTTGGACCCTGCAACCTATTCTTCCCACAAGGTGAAATCCCCAAATGGCCCTTGAATAAGCCCCAGCTCCATCTTTCCAAATTCATCCGTGTCAGATACCTGAGGAGTGCCAAGATTAGTATCTCGTTGTGGCTGAGCCAGCAGAGAGAGAAAGATTAAATATCCTGCTCATCTTCGTTGAAAAGGAGACTGTCTCACTGTTGTCTACCAGTCTTGATCCTTAAATATAGGCTGCACTGATCTTCACCGTTAGAATAATGCATCCGTTCCAGAAGAGTGATGCCTTTGTATCACTTCTATTGTTACTGTTTTTATGTTTCTCTTATGCTTATGTTATTATTTTTATGGTACTCTTTTCAGAAAGGATTTACTCCCCTTCATGTGGCAGCAAAATATGGGAAGCTTGAAGTAGCCAATCTCCTGCTGCAGAAAAGTGCATCTCCAGATGCTGCTGGGAAGGTATGAGGTCATCGGCCAGCATCTGACAGGCCACTCCCATGATAACCACACTTGCTAATATTCACTGACAGCCACCTAAATGGTTAACTAATCCACATTTAAGCCTCATAGGATGAAGATCACTTCAGAAATAGGAGGTCCAAGTATTGTTGAAACTGGAATGTAAATTACACCTTGTGCTGTATCCAATCTAATCCCGTCTCCTAAGTCTAGGCCTCTGACATTAAGTCATTTGACGCTTGTTGTTGTTTCTGCACGTGTTTTCAGAGCGGGCTAACGCCACTGCATGTAGCTGCACATTATGATAATCAGAAAGTGGCTCTTCTGCTTCTGGACCAAGGAGCCTCACCCCACGCGGCTGCAAAGGTACCTGTCATTCAACAGCATGAGGAGACTGATGAAGTGTCCTCCAGTCTCTCTATGTATATTTACTTCGGCTTCATGTGGAGCACCCCCCTGGTTGAGGCACCACGTAACGATCACGGAAATATAAGCGGCCTTAGGAAATCTGTGCCTTCAGCTATTTACTCAACTCATGTGGTAGATGCTCAATAAATATTTACTTGTCCACTGTTATTTCTTGAAAATCTAGGACATTCTAGAGCCTGGGGAAAATTCAGGAAAAAAAAGTTGAAGTCCTCTTTAGCCAGATTAAAAACATAAATGCAGCTTGAGGGAGTAAGACAGTTCTCATTTGTCAAAATTATAAAATATGTGTTAAATTTTCTGGCCGTAAAACATTGCCTTTGAGTGGTTTATGTGTGTTTAATAAGTTGGGAGGTTTTGCTTATGTGGTGTTATTACTGCTAAGGAGAATCTTTATTCTTTTTTCAATTGATTTTATTGAAATATAGTTGATTTACAATGTTGTGTTAATTTCTGCTGTGCAGCAAAGTGATTCAGTTATATAGATGTATACATTCTTTCTCATATTCTTTTCCATTATAGTTCATCACAGGATATTGAATATAGAACCCTATGCTATGCAGTTAGAGAATCTTTATTCTTAGCATTAGGTCATTTTTTACCAGTAGACAACAGAGATTTCTCATAAAAGAGACACTTAGAGTGAATGGCTTTCTTCTGACTCTGGTATTCTAATTTGAGAGGCAAATCATAAAGAGTTTGTTTAAAGATAGGTTAATATAGTTTGAGGACAGGAGGAGAAGGGGATGACAGAGGATGAGATGGTTGGATGGCATCACCGACTCAATGGACAAGAGTTTGAGTGAACTCCGGGAGTTGTTGATGGACAGGAAGGCCTGGCGTGCTGCGGTTCACGGGGTCGCAAAGAGTCGGACACGACTGAGCGACTGAACTGAACTGAATATAGTTGTTGTTGTTCCGTTGCTCAGTCATGTCCTACTCTTTGCGACCCCATGGGCTGCAGCACGCCAGGCTTCCCTGTCCTTCACCATCTCCCAGAGCTTGCTCAAACTCAGGTCCATTGAGTTGGAGATGCCGTCCAAATGTCTTGTCCTCTGTCGTCCCCTTCTCCTCCTGCCTTCAATCTTTCCCAGCATCAGGGTCTTTTCTAATGAGTCAGTTCTTCGCATTGGATAGCCAAAATACTACAGCTTTGGCTTCAGCATCAGTCCTTCCAATGAATATTCAGGACTCATCTCCTTTAGGATTGACTGGTTTGACCTCCTTGCAGTCCAAGGGACTCTCAAAAGTCTTCTCCAACACCACACAGTTCAAAAGCATCAATTCTTTGGTGCTCAGGCTTCTTTATGGTCCAACTCTCACATCCGTACATGACCATTGGAAAAAACGTAACTTTGACTATATGGCTCTTTGTTGGCAAAGAGGTGTCTCTGCTTTTTAGTATGCTGTCTGTGTTTGTCATAGCTTTTCTTCCAAGGAGCAAAGATCTTTTCATTTCACTGTTGCTGAGCCAGATGGCTATGATCAGAGAACACTAGAATGATATGGACCACAATTTTAAAGCTGTGCCATTCTTTTCCTAAATACTGTTGGTTGAAGGAATGTTTAGCATCCTTCAGGCTTTTTATATTTGTTATACTCTTCTATTTGGGGGCAGCTATAGTGTTCTCCTTTAAACTGAGTGTCTAGATCACATCTCTTGTGCACACAAATCAAAGAACTTGAGCTGTTATAGATTACTTTGGATACTTTCAGAGAGAAAGTATTCACGTGTTTTCTCCATTTCTCCAAATGCAATCTTTGGCATGTATTTCTCTTCAGAACTTCTTTTCCTGTACTTCTCAGTCACCTCTTGCCCCATCCTCTTCAGAATTGTACCCAGTGAACTCTACAATTCAAAATCAAGCCCCCAAACTTCTTTTCATTTGAGTGGCTTTTTCCCATAATTTCTAACTCTGATGTTCTATCATAAAGCCATGAAAAGCAGCATTATTCACAGTAGCCAAAAGGTAGAAGCATCCAAGTCTCCATGGTAGGATAAAATGTATATACATGCAATGGAATGTTATTCAGTGTTAAGAAGGAAGGGACTTCTGACACATGCTGCAACATGAATGAACCTCAGAGATACTGTTGTTGTTTAGCCACTAAGTCATGCCTGACTCTTTGCAACCCCATGGACTGTAGACCACCAGGCTCCTCTGCCCATGGTATTTCCTAGGTAAGAATACCGGAGTGGGTTGCCATTTCCTCCTCTAGGGTATCTTCCTGACCCAGGGATCGAACCCACATCTCCTGCATTGGCAGGCAGATTCTTTACTGGTGGGCCCACAGGGAAGCCTCAGAGATATGCTGAGTGAAATAAGCCAGACACAGCAAAAGACAAACACTATGATTTCATGTAAAAATGGAAAGTAGAATGCTGGTTGCCAGGGGCTGAGTAGAGGGAGGACTGGGAAGTTAGTGTTTAGTGGGTGGACTTTCAGTTTAGAGACGGATAGTGAATGGAGAACAATATGAATGTACTTAATGCCATTGACTACATGCTTGAAAATCGTTACAATGGTAAGTTTTATGTAATGTATATTTTACCACAATTTTTAAAACAAGAAAAATTTACAATGAAATTTGATAGCTATCTATTTCACTTGTTTATTTCCATAAGTTTTTGAACCTGGACCATTTTTCTTTTAAATACTCTCAGGTTTGTGGTAGGCAACCAGTAAATAATTAATAAGTGAGCTATTCATTCCCCACATGAGAGCAATAATCTTGTCACAACTAGTGCTAAGCAGTTTAGAATTGAAAGAAGGCATAAGTAATAACTAAAGCAAAATGAGTCCCATCCATCTTTCCATCCACAAGTAACTCTTAAACAGGTCAATAGTTGATATATTTCATTTCCAGTTGATTTCCAGCTTTGTGTTTGTCCAACAAGACTTCTTGTTTCCCTATCTGCACAATATCTTTAACAAAGAGTAGAAAAGCAGTTCTTTAATTCCTTCTAACAGCCCTTTCGGAGAAGGCAATGCCACCCAACTCCAGTACTCTTGCCTGGAAAATCCCATGGGCAGAGGAGCCTGGTGGGCTGCAGTCCATGGGGTCGCTAAGAGTCAGACACGACTGAGCGATTTCACTTTTACTTTTCACTTTTATGCATTGGAGAAGGAAATGGCAACCCACTCCAGCGTTCTTGCCTGGAAAATCCCAGGGACAGGGGAGCCTGGTGGCTGCTGTCTATGGGGTCACACAGAGTCGGACACGACTGAAGCGACTTAGCAGAAGCAGCAACAGCAACAGCTCTTTAGCCTTAGGCGTATCTTTTATAGCCAGCTGAGCACAGGCTTTCCCAACAGGACATTCATTCTCTTTCCCATAGCTGTGACAGCCTCTGAAATGCCATCTCTTTTGCTTGTCCAACCATCCCTACTTTCTGAGACAGTGATCCTGTTCTGAAGGTTTTTCTAGACTTTGATCCTGAGTAAAAGCCAGTTCTATCAGTTAGGATTTGGTTCGCTTGCTAGAAAAAAAGACCTAGCTACAGTGGTTTAAACTCATGAGGTTCTATTTTTCTTTTGTCATATACAATCTGCTGCTGCTGCTGTTGCTTCAGTCGTGTCCGACTCCGTGCGACCCCATAGACGGCAGCCCACCAGGCTCCTCCATCCCTGGGATTCTCCAGGCAAATCTGGAGGGAGGCAATTATTGATGCTAGTTCAGAGTTTTCAGAGGGTTGAAGATTCTTCAATTTGATTCTTTTTTTTTGGTCTGTCTTCCAGATATTGTCACTCATGCTGCCAGGTCCCCTTTTCAAGCAAAAGGCAGTAAAGACAGATAACAGGGCATTCTCAGCAGCTCCACATTTCTCCTTACATTTCATTGGCTACTTCTTTCTGCAAGGGAAGCTGGGAAATGTAGTTTTCAGCTGGATACACAGCAAAGGTTATTTTATTAAGGAAGGAGGGAGAATGGATATAGGGGAGGTAAATAGCCTCCATTAGGGAGGCTGCAGCATTTCTAAATTTAAGCACTGCTGAGGAGGGAGGGACAAAAACTCAACAGAGCCAGTCATGCAGATGGATATGACCGTGGTGACTTCCATGAAACTTCCACAGTTTACATCCGCATTGCACAGTTGGTTTTCAGAGAATATAATGTGTTCTTTTTGCCCTTTCTTTTGTAGAATTACTGACATATTTTCTTAGTCATACATGTCCTAGAAATACAATGTGACTCTAGGTAATGGAGGACAAAGGGGGTGGCTGAAAAACTAGATTGGTTCCTCTAATCCATTTTATCCAGATCTATATCCTGAGGCAGGACATTGTGCTGGAAAGAGGATTGGCTTGAGTTCAGGTGTAACCTGGACACAGATTGTGGAAGGTCTGGTGAGCTGTAACTTACTATTGGTGAGATTTCTCTTTCATAAAATGTGCAGTATAACTACTGACATGGATCAGAAGAGGCTGTGAAAATTTGGGGGGAATATATAAAGTATAGTGCTAAACTCACTCTAGTACTCATGCCTGGAAAATCCTCATGGACAGAGGAGCGTGGACAGAGTCCATGGGGTCGCAAAGAGTCCGTCATGACTGAAGTGACTGAGCAGCAGCAGCAGCAGCAGCAGTGCTAAATATGTTACTTCACTTATAATTTATATTTACATTTGCTCTTGTTTTTATCTTGAAATGCAAAAGGATACATGGCATGCACTTTGTCCTCTGCATCAAGAAGGAAAAAGTAGTAAGATTATTCCTTAGTTCAACCTCCCACTGTTTTATATCTCTTCTGATAAATGCATTTGTCTCCTTTAGTATGACAAATAAGAATCCTTTGTTTCTAGAAATTAGAAAGAGCTTAAGGAATTTAGAAATTTTTATTATAGATCCCAAGATTAATTACTTGTTTATCATTTGAAATATTTCTTAAGTCTTTCTGAGATGAACTGTCCATTCTAAAATAATACCCTCAATTATTTTTCCCTTGCTTTATACTTTTGTTTGTATCTCTGATAAGGAGCTCAGGATAAACCCCTCAGTAATAATGAATAACTTGTCTAGAATTGGTGTATATTACAGAGACACCAGAGCCTCTGTTTTATTTAAGAGTGTATGATTTTCTTTTTTTTTTTTTTTTGGTAGAGTTAAAAGTAATCAAGAGGATTGTCACAATCGCCAGTAGAGGTGAAACTGAACTAGAAGGTTATGTCAGTAGCAAAAGCAAAAAGAGATAAGATGCATGGTTGGAAGCTGGACTCTGACTTTATCTGTGCTTACCACTCTAGTTAGCTAGTGTTAGAGTCTTGACTAATCAAGTTTCCTAGCACTGCTTTGTGAATCTTCCCTTTTCTTCAGGGATGGGGAGGGTAGTAAAACAGCTCACCCCTTCCTGTCACTCACTGTAGAGTTGGGCTCAGTCCAGAGCTCTGCGTTCGGCTCTGAAGACGATCTCTTTAGGGTGTGTCTGAGCAGAGGGCCAAATGCTTCTCAGGTCAGCTGGGGTTTCCAGATGGCAACAGATCAAAACTAAAAATAGGGATATAAGATCTTCTACCCTGACCCATCCATCCCACTTGGCAGAGGGTGGTTTCAGAAGAGTCTGGAAGTGGCATTTCCACTTCCCGGTTGATATCAGTTGATAACCAACGGCCTAAATCTTCTGCAGTTGATTATTGAAAGAATGTTTGTCAAGTGAAAAATGCTATCACACTAGAAGAAACCAATGACATAAATATGAGGGTTAATTGTAGTAGACTAGCCGACCCGTGATCCAGCAGCTCCCACTGCCCTCTGAGTTGTTTCTGAACCGTCCGTGTGGCTTGGAAAGATTGTGACGGATCTGTGGGCCAGATTTGGATCATATTCTCAAATAGAAATTCTCTTTGTATTGTATAAGTTCCAATTATTCTTTTTTTCTTTTTCTGTTTTCTTTCTCTAAATCCTCTTTTCTATATCAAAAAAAAAAATTCTAATTTTTCATTGGCATGTTTTATATAATCAGATTCGGGCCTGTGTCAAAATGTAATCTGTTTCACTTCAACGACTGAGAGGCAGGAGCATTCCATAAGGCTGAGGACCGTTCTTTATTAGGACAGAGGACTCTGAGGGCTGTTGAGGTAGCTTATGAACAATTTGGTAAAGGAATTTTGGTTCCTTCCACCTCTGAGCATCAGGGATCAACCAAGCGAAGGAGGCTGCACTGGAGATACAAAGACAAGTTTGGAACAACACTTGCTCTCAACAAATTTGCATTTTAGTAGAAGGAGACAGATGCATGAGGAAGAGTGTCACTAAATATATCCAGGATTTAGACTGGAGTCAGTCAAGTGGGGGGCAGGTATAAGAGGTGAAGGGGAGGTAAAACACTTCATGGGGGTGTGACCCTTGAGCTGAACCTTCAACTGAAAGATGTTGGCCCCTGGGGCATGTTGTGTTGGAGAAAAGAATCCTTTATAGGGTAAAGCAAGACAGAACCAAGAGCCATATGTTGTTTTGGGGACCTAAACATCTGAAGCATGATGGAAACTGGAGTTTCATAAAGGAGGCCATCAGAGGGGCAAATGAGAGTAGACTACAGTATCTTGTCTACTCTAAAAATAGAAAATTTCAACATGTAAGCAACAGACTACTGAAGGGATTTTAAAGGTAGGATGATGGCCCCTGCTACAGGGGCACCATTTGTTTTCAGTTGGGTTTTTCTGTCATTGATACATAAGGCAAATAATTATTGAGCACCTACATGCTGCCCATGCGAGGGATTGCCATCTCCCATTTATAAAACCACTGGTTCTCTGACTCTTGAACTAAACTGTCTGTAGAATGTTTTCCCTATTTAGATATGCGGGCGACACGAGGGAACTACATTAATAACACTTCTTGATTTCTGTGTTGGCTTACTCGATCATGATTTTTTAAACAATCAAAGAAAATCATTAGAAAGGGAAAATTTGAAAATGCAGTGCACACATTTTTATCTCGTGATTGGACATGTGACCAAGTGATTTGTGTTGACAGAATGGTTATACGCCACTGCACATCGCTGCCAAAAAGAACCAGATGGACATAGCGACGACTCTGCTGGAATATGGTGCTGATGCAAATGCAGTTACCCGGCAAGGAATTGCTTCTGTCCATCTTGCAGCTCAGGAAGGACATGTGGACATGGTGTCACTGCTCCTCAGCAGAAATGCTAATGTGAACTTGAGCAATAAGGTAACCTTTTTTTTTTTCTCTGCAAAGCATACCATGCAATGAAACCTCACCTCCAGAAAGATCACTAAGAAATCATGAAAAATTCAAGTCAAGTAGAATGTGGAAAGTGTAGTATGCACAAAGATATTTACCAAAATGTTATTTATCATAGAAAAACTTGAAAAAAATGTCTTTAAACAATAAGAGAATGCTGTCAGTAATTGCAAAGTCATATAGGTGAGCATATATGCTATAGCCATAAAAAATGAGGTCCATAAAATTTTTCTAATAATGTGAAGTTTTGTTATAATGTTAAATCAAAGGGCAACATTCTGACCTCACCAGAATACAGTAAATAAGAAGCGATAAGCTGTAAATTACAAGTTGTAAGGTGAAACATTTGAGGGGTACCTACTCCTTGCTTGTCCTAGTTTTAAGTCTTAGGTTACAAAAAGAAATTAGGAGCAGGTCTGCCTTCAGAAAGTTCATTTTAGTAACAGAAATTTAGAGTAGCTCTTTTATTCAGTAGATCGAAAAGTTAGTCTTTGTAGGTAAATTGGCAGTTCCAGGCAACCCTTTAAGTCTCTGTTCCTCAAAGTCTTTAGATTCCCCACCCTTGCATTTGACTCTCCTTGGTTAGTAAAAAGGTTTGTGAAAAGTCCAGCCCACAGTTAGCAGGAATGAGGTTACAGCCTCTCACTGTGTTATCAGAGAATTTGGTTATGTTGACCTGCTTATTAATACCTGAGTCTGAGATTTACCCAGAATTCCAGACTCATGTTCCTAAGTCTTCAGATAGAACAGAAATCTGCAAGAGTTTCCTCAAATACCCGATAATCCAAACTCCCTGACATTTAGCTTCTCCTCTACAGGATGGTGACGTCACAGCTGTGACATTTCTCAGCCATAGCTCAGATATTGGAGGAGAGTTTCAACATAACAGTAGTTTTATGGCAATGAGTTATAAGGAGTTTTAATATTTTACTATATGTGGCCTATACTTTGTAATCGTGGAGGCTTTAAATCTCCTGGGTATGAATCCTAAATCTGACTTCTGCTTGATGTATAACTTGATTGGACAAGTCATGTGACGTCTCCGAGCCTTAGTTCTGTCCTCTAATAAACGTGTCCACAATATTTACTTCCTAGAAATGTCATGAAGGTGAACTGAGATAACATTTAGTACCTTCTTCTAAGTAGAAAAAGAATAATTGTCTTAATTTTAGACTTTTTACAGTTTGGGGGAAAGGTTACACACTAATCTTAATCACCAAGGCGATTTAACAAATTCTATAAATGAAAAGACATACATAAGTAAATGGAAACCTTTTCTCACTTTTCGTATCTTAAAAATACTTCGTGATCATTGCAGAACAAACACAATTTTCTTTTTTTTTTTTTCTCTCCTGGTTTACTGATTTTCTTTTCTTATATCTTTCTTTTCAAACCTTTCTTTTGGGATGTGTGTCCTAGCATTAATGGGAATCACAAAGCAATTTCAAATAGTCATTATAATCAGTGTTGGTTTGAGCTGTTGAATTTCTAAGGTTCATCTACTAACGTACAAACCAGATTTATAATAGTCTGTTGTAAAGTTCTACTTGTCTTAGTGAGATGGAGGACCTGGTGTTCTCAGATTGAAGTGCCTTCTGGCTTCCATTAGTATATGTTTTCTTAGAAGCCCAGAATATTATCTTGTTAAGTCTCCCAGAGACAATATAGGCCTGAGCAATTAGTTAACAAGTGAACACTTTCCATAGGTTTGACACCAATGTATAGTGTAACTAACTTTTTTTCCTTTTTAAATTCCGTTAGCCAACTAGTTGTTATATATATATATATAGCATTGAATTCATCTTAAAACCATTTTTATTTTTAAAAATTTAGACTGAGAATCCTTTAGAAAGAATTCCTCAGTGTCTGCTTCGGTAGACTGAACATTAGCAAGGGAATTCTCAGGACCAAAAGGCAGAGCAAACCAAGGAAAGCTGGAAGTGTCCAACCGCCTTCCTGAATAAACCCTGCCTAAGCAATATACCGCCAAGGAAAGTTTCTGGGTTTCCTTCAGCGCATGGTACTTACAGAACTTTTAAGAACCTCACAATTCCTAGAAATGGTCTAATACAAAAGTATTTATAAGTCTTTGCTTCCTTTCTCTTCATTTTCTGTATCAAGTGTAAGTTATGGTGTAAAAGTAGAGAATCAGTAGAATTCTATTACTCAAGAAGAATTCTGACAGGCTTTCCGTCTGTTTTTCTTGAGTTTCCAAGTGTTAGACATCAGTTATTGCCCCTCCACCCCGACCTCCTCATCCTACCTCCCCGTTTCACACTAGCCTTTATTTCCTTGCTAAACAATGAATAATAAGGGACTTCTCTGGCAATCCATTCGTTGAGACTTTGCTTTTCACTGCAGGGGGTCCAGGTTTGATGCCTGGTCAGGGACCTAAGATCCCACGTGCCTCATGAGGGAAAAACTAAAACATAAAACAGAAGCAATAGTGTAACAAATTCAATAAAGACTTTAAAAATGGTGCATGTCAAAAAAAATCTTTAAAAATATGAATATTAAAAGATTTAGCTTCTGTGAAAAGTTACATTGAACTAAACCCTCAATTGTTTTCAACTTATTTCTTTTCTTACTATTCACCAGCAGTTCTCAGATGTTAAGAAAAAAGAACCATGAATCTAAGTTCCTGCTGAAGTGCTACTGTTTAATTGGATTCCATTTTGCTTTTGACATTTTCCCACATGAATTTTGAAGACCACAAGTAGCTGCACTTCTTTACGCAGCTAATAGACTATGAAATGAAGCTATTGCTATCCCAAGTTTATTTTATTTAAAATAAAATGTATTATTTTTAACAAATGCCATTTAAAACATGAGCTGTGGTCAAAACTGTATGAAAGATTAACAGACAACTTCTGAACTCAAATAGGGCTGTTTTAACCATCACATTAAAAAAAAATCGTGAATACAAAAATGATCTTTCTTTATTTAATTTATCCTATTTTATCAAAAGCTGTTTGCTTTTTCCTCTGACTTAATTAGAGGATGGATTAAATGCTATTATATAGATACTTTAATCCTTGGTTATACATTAAAGGTACAGCAGTTGCCTCAACAAGCCTACAGTGGTTTGAGAAAGACAGACCAGAAAAGAGTTTTAATGTGGGATTATGATGATCTCAATAGAAGTGAGCACACAGAGGGTTTGCACATAAATAGTAACAATGAGGCTCTTTTCGAGATGAGGGGAGAGGGAGACGAGCCCGGGAAAGCTAGAGGTGACTCTGTGCCAAAGGTGGAGTAGGTCATCCCCGGGGCAGCATGAACGTACATGGGGAAACAGCAGAGAGTAGAGCACAGGCCAGAATACCTTCCCCAACCATGCTGAAAACCGCTCCGCAAAGTGCTCCAGAAGCTTGAGAAAGTCTCACGCTTAGAAGGGGGGACTGTGACACTTTGACAAAATGTTATAGCTGAAAATATCTGTTGCCTCTAAAGTGGAACATGGAACATTGTTCTATGATTATGTCAGTGTTTGGGTGGTGCCAGTTTTGGCCCCAGGCTTATTTTTCTTGGATTTCAAGTGAAGGCACCACTCCTCCTTTTTCTATTTCCTCTTTATTCAGTTTGGGGGAGCTTCTTCCGAAAGTCTGTAAACAGACTCAGAAAGTCTGGAGTGAGTAACTCTTCTGAGTCCTGTTGTGTGTTTCATAGAATAGCAGCCCTTAAATAAATCGTGTCGTGTGCCCTTCCTGATGCTGCATTTGGCTCTCTCCTTTCCCCTGACAAATGGGACAGGCTGATGGTCTTGCTGCACAGATGCTGGCGGAGGAGAAAGAAGGCCTCCAGGACTTAAAACATTAACCTCTAGGACTTCCCTGGCATTCCAGTTGTTAAGACTCTGAGCTTCCACTGCAGCGGGCACGGGTTTGATCCCTAGTTGGGAAACCAAGATCCCACATGCTACAAGGCACAATCAAATAATTTTTTTTTAATTTATATTTAAAACATGTGCCAGCAGATCTTGTCTGGTGAGGTATTTTAGGAAAAAAAAAAAAAAAGTAACTTCTGTGTTCATTATGGATGAAAGAAAAGAATCTGGAAGCACTTAAACCAGCTTCAGATCAGATCAGTCGCTCAGTCGTGTCCGACTCTTTGCGACCCCGTGAATCGCAGCACGCTAGGCCTCCCTGTCCATCACAAACTCCCAGAGTTCACTCAGACTCACATCCATCGAGTCAGTGATGCCATCCAGCCATCTCATCCTCTGTCGTCCCCTTCTCCTCCTGCCCCCAATCCCTCCCAGCATCAGAGTCTTTTCCAATGAGTCAACTCTTCACATGAGGTGGCCAAAGGACTGGAGTTTCAGCTTCAGCATCATTCCTTCCAAAGAAATCCAGAACTGATCTCCTTCAGAATGGACTGGTTGGATCTCCTTGCAGTCCAAGGGACTCTCAAGAGTCTTCTCCAACACCACAGTTCAAAAGCATCAATTCTTCGGTGCTCAGCCTTCTTCACAGTCCAACTTCTCACATCCATACATGACCACCGGAAAAACCATAGCCTTGACTAGACGGACCTTTGTTGGCAAAGTAATGTCTCTGCTTTTCAATATGCTATCTAGGTTGGTCATAACTTTTCTTCCAAGGAGTAAGTGTCTTTTAATTTCATGGCTGCAGTCACCATCTGCAGTGATTTTGGAGCCCAGAAAAATAAAGTCTGACACTGTTTCCACTGTTTCCCCATCTATTTCCCATGACGTGATGAGACCAGATGCCATGATCTTCGTTTTCTGAATGTTGAGCTTTAAGCCAACTTTTTCACTCTCCACTTTCACCTTCATCAAGAGGCTTTTGAGTTCCTCTTCACTTTCTGCCATAAGGGTGGTGTCATCTGCATATCTGAGGTTATTGATATTTCTCCCGGCAATCTTGATTCCAGTTTGTGTTTCTTCCATTCCAGCATTTCTCATGATGTACTCTGCATAAGCCAGCTTACTTTCTCTTAAATATTATTTATGAAAAAATGCAGCTACAGAAGATTTCTATTCAGAGTACAGTCTTAGTGATTTTTTTCTTGGCCATTGGAATAACCACGTAGCCTGTCCATTCTGTGGTAGAATCCATTTCAAATACCCAGTCTCATAAAATGATCTTGAAATTCTCATGAGATAGACTTCACATTACATATTAAATTCTCATGAAATAGACTTCATATTACATTTCACAGACCATCTTTCCTACCCAGAAGCAACATATAGAAAATGTTTTCCAGCCTTGTATTTTAACATTTAATGGAGAAAATGTTATCATCATGTGTCAGTAACAGTTTATAAACAATTTTTATTTTAATTTTTGCTAAAGCTAGTATCACTAGTAATGCATTAAAACTCTTGCATAATTTGAGTTTTAAAAGTCTCTATTTTTTAAAAAAGCTAACACTGAAGTACATAAGAGGAAAATGATATAATGTCTAGAATTTGCTTTAAAATACTTCCACAAAGAAAAGAACATACAGGAAGTAGGGTTGGATGAAGCAAGCAGAGGAAAAACTTGATAATTGCTGCATCTGTGATCAGTACACAAGGTTCAGCCTAATCCCTCCACTTTTAAGGATGTTTGAAATTTTTCAGTAAGCCTGCAATAACAATGTTGTCACATGCTAATATATAAACTTACTTTATAAAATTTTTTAACATAAAAATTCTAGGTTCACTCTTCTTGAAGTCACAAATTATTTCTCTAATATGCTTCTATGTCATCCATCCCTCATGTAAGATGACCACTTTGGTATTTTGCAGAGTGGCCTGGCCCCACTCCATTTGGCTGCGCAAGAAGACAGAGTGAATGTGGCCGAAGTCCTTGTAAACCAGGGGGCACATGTGGACGCCCAGACAAAGGTACACAAAAAGACTGTTCCCATCCGGAGCGTATCTGTACGAGGGACACCAGAGTCGCTGGTTGTGGTGTCCCATGCTCTTCTACCTTTCATGGCCTGAATATGTGGCTATTATGTTGATGCCTCCTGTGTTAACACAGTTTATTGACCTTTGTTACAGCATATTGACCCTTCAAGGTCAGAGTGTGAAAGCTTATACCTTTCTTAGTTGTTTTTTGTTTTTTTTTTTAACTTTACAATATTGCATTGGTTTTGCCATATATCTAAATGAATCCGCCACAGGTATACATGTGTTCCCCATCCTGAACCCTCCTCTCTCCCCATACCATCCCTCTGGGTCATCCCAGTGCACCAGCCCCAAGCATCCAGTATCGTGCATCGAACCTGGACTGGCGACTCGTTTCATATATGATATTATACATATTTAAATGCCATTCTCCCAAATCAACCCACCCTCTCCCTCTCCCACAGAGTCCAAAAGACTGTTCTATACATCAGTGTCTCTTTTGCTGTCTCGCATACAGGGTTATTGTTACCATCTTTCTAAATTCCATATATATGCGTTAGTATACTGTATTGGTGTTTTTCTTTCTGGTTTTTATGACTGAGCTTAAAAATGCATTTAGAAAAATTTGTCAGTCAGTAATTGATGACCTCTTACTTTGTTCAGGCATAGTCTATGGATGAGGTTACATTAAGTTTTACTCAATTACTACTCACTTGCTAAATTCTTTATGGTGTGTCTGATTGCTAGCAACTCCCCTGTCTCTCTCAGCCAAAATAGTTATCTTTTCAAAAACAAATTTCTCATTCATCTCAGAAAATGCCACAATTCAGACTCATAGAAGATGAGTGGATATTTTGTGTAATCATCAAAGATAGGACTTGATATTAATCCTTCTCTGATCATTTTTTTCAGTGCTTAAGTTTGTTACTCTGCATATCAAACCTGTTTTACCTACTTCTTTCTGAGTGTCACATGTTTGACACAAACATAAATACGTGTTAAATATTGTATTGTGCATATGAACATTTTGGGGTATAATATAGATTGATTCTGAGGTGTGTGAACAGATATTGAAGACATTGATAACATAGAAGGATCACTGGGAATTAGCCAGGTAAACAAGTATTGCAGATGTCAGGATCAGTCTGGATTTATGGGACAAGCACAGGGAGCAGCCCTGAGTAGACTGTGCCCTTTGCACTGTGTTCTTGCTATGGCTGTTACTTCTCCACCCACACCTTTTCTTTCTCCAACAATGGAATTTTATTCCACTCATATACATGCAACATTTGTTAAGATATTATTTCTATCAGAAGTAGAATATTATCTTTGGGATCAACAGGTGCAGTTTTCCTACTCTTATATTTAAATAAATCTCATGTATGAATTAAATTCATACTTACAGCCTTGACTTTAGGGTTTTGATTTAGACTGTGCCTTCTAAAAGATAAAACATTATTACAATACTGCTTCCAGTAATTTTGTTCATACTTACAAAGTATTGCATTTAACAGCAAAGTTGAAAAATCGACAGCTGCATCAGCACAAGAAAATATAGGAACTATACAAGAAAAAATTGCCATCTTCACTTAACAAACATAGTTAAGATTAAGAAAATGGACAGAAATATATGGCTACATACAAATGCAAAGCCTAGTGACTAAGAGACTGTATGTACTAAAATATAAAGTGCAAATTGAACCTGATTATCCAAGAATTGAAATCTTAAGGCAAACCCAGAGCATGTGTATTTAGAACATCTTTGCAAGTTATATTTAGTTCTATTAGAAAGAAGCTGCCCAAAAGAGATATGACCAGGCAAGGTCCTTTATAATTTTTAAATTCTGTGTTAAAATAGTAAAGCAAATGTATTGATCTCTTCTCAAGGTAGTCCTAGATGTGACCTAGGCAGCTCCCCACACTCCAATTTCTGAATGCCTCATGCCCTCGATGGCTTCTTGGTCTCTTTGGTAACCTAACTGCCCAGCTCTCTCTCCACTCTGTTTGCCTTCCAAACTTGTCATTCTAAAAAAACCTCCTTATCTTTAGCCCTGAATGCCTTCCTAGATAACTGATTATTTAACAAAGAAACCAATGAAGGCAACAGCAGTGACTGGATGGTTTCTTGTTACTTTTCATGAAAATATAAGCATTTAAATCTGAAAAAGTCAGACTGAATTTAGCTTATATTCTTTATTTTGCTTGTATACTTTCATCAGAAAAGATATCTTTACTTTAGAAATGTACAACTTCACAGTAAGCAGATTCACCCTGTGTTGTTTTATTTACATACACACATGGCTTCCCAGGTGGCTCAGTGATAAAATATCCTCCTGCCAGTGCAGGAGACTCAGGAGAAAAGTGCTGTGAAGATCCCCTGGAGGAGGAAAGGGCAACCCGGTCCATGGATAATCCCAGGGACAGAGGAGTCTGCCGGGCTACAGTCCATGGGGTCAGAGAGTTGGACACAACTAAGCTGCTGAGTATGCACATATACACACAGACTTAAGCCGTTTTCTTTGATTCCCTATCCCTTTATAAGTTAAAACTTCTAGAAGGCAGTAATAGAGTTCTGTTTCTCAATACTTTTTTGTCCCAACACATCCAACGTAGACACGAACACTCAGTCAGCGGTTAAAGCAGTGATTCTCAAGGGCGGATTGGCAGGAGGAGAGATGGTGCCGTGAACCTTCTGCTGCTGATTTGCGTAAGCGATCCCACGGTTTAAGAGTCTCAGGTCTCTACCAGGGTTTCCCTCTAACCCAGCCCACTCAGGTCAGCCAGTAGTCATTTTTGTACTCAGTGTAATATTTCTGAAGCATGTACCTTTTCCTGCCCTTTACACGTGGTGCACTTCGGAACGCATCTCTTGGGACTTCCCTGGTGGTCCAGTGAAGACCCCGCACTTCCGACTCAGGAGGCACAGGTTCGATCCCTGCTCAGGGAACTAAGATCCTGCATGCCTCAGAGTACAGCGAAAACAAACAAACGAAAACCCGGAAAGCATCTCTCAGCCTCTTGAAAAAAATGCCTTGTTTTTTTTTCTTCTCAGCAAAGATCACAGCACCAAAGAGAAGGGAGGCTGTGGTTGTCCCATAGTTGAGAAGGGCAGGAGTACAGAGAGATGTGTTGTTTGGACTTGTTTCTTAACCTTGTAAATAAGGATCTGATTACATCCCATGAACTTCCAAACTCTTCCTGGTAAAGATGACGTCCCCAACCAGCATACAGTTAGTTAAAATGTGTAGTACTGATTGATGCACTGGCTTCAGTTTTAAAATAATAATAATTAAATTATCAAGAGCTTTTCTCTGTTGTGGGGGAAAGACCGGAACACCCTGGTAACCCCCCGGGCAGCCTTCCCACTGGCCCTCTGACCCACCAAGCCTCCCCTTCACTTTGTATTTGAAGTTCATCAGATCATTTCAGACGAAGTTGTGCTGCTGGCCACAGGGTTTGCATGTTCAGGGTTGTTGAACTAAAATGAAGCCGCTTCTTCTGCTTTTTAAAAGGACAATCTCTGGAAGCATTTTATTTAGACCACCCCAAAACATACGGAAGCAATTGTAGTTCTAAGTGGGTGTGTTCACTGAGGAAGTGCAAGGAAGACCAAAGATGAACTCCGAGAGAACACAGTGTTGAGGGGGTGAGAAAACACTGTGGATTTCCTGCCCCCTCTTTCTCAAATGCACAGGAAGGCCCCTAACCACTGCTTAGTAAGATCTCATGCTCAGGCACCACGGATGAGAAAACCAGCCTGAATATTCCGTCTGCGCCTGTTTGCCCTTCCTACACAAATATAACCTTTCAATATTGCCTCAAGGAGATGACTCCCTTCCGCTTGTAATGATGGGATATATAGGCAACAGAGAAAAAAGGAAGCACAGACTGCTCAGTTATCTGAACTGAGACTGTTTCTTAGTTATTCAAAAAAAAGGAAGAGTTGCCCTTTGCAAAACATATTGCCACTAGTTGAAAGGAATTGCCCAAATCACATTTTTCTGGGCATATTTGTGCAAGGTGCCACTTAATGTGGGAATTTTGTGACCCTCAGTGAATGGAGGAGCCTCAGTTTGGTTTCTCTGGATGCAAACTGAATCTTCCTGGCCATGCACTCATATTTTTAACAAAATAGTGTTTGTGGAACAGAAGCAGATCAGTATATTATAGCAGAGTGAACACGGGAGAGAATCTATCCATTAAGATACTTAGAATGATCCAATATCTTTTAAAAATGTGATCAATACAATAGCAAAATAGTCATTGGAAACTGTTGCATCATAGCTTAGGCATGTTGACTGAAAACTTGAAGTATTCCTTTAAGCATTTAAAAGTTTGAAATATTTTCTGTAATTTTTGGCTTGGAAACAGTCATCTGTTACTCACGCTGGGAGTGTTACTTCAATCACTCAAGCGAATTGTACTGAGAACTGATAGGAGAAGACCTCCCTCTCCAAGTGGCATTCTGACTCTTAATGCAGCATCCCGAGTTCCTCAGTACCCAGAAAGAACCCCGCAGAGCAGGCAGGTGGATTCTGGTCTTCAAAGTGGGATCGTCACACATGAAGCGGCTTTAGGGGTTGTAAGTCAGACCCATCTATTTGTAGTTATGGTGAGCTTATCATCACAGTCTGATTAGCGTGGCTGCACTCACAGTTCAGTTCATGGAACAGAATCTAACCAGAGTCAGCTCTTTAGGGCAGCACCTACTTTGAGAGGTTTCTTTACCTTCCACAGTCAGCTGTGTTCTGGGCACCCCTTTTTCAATTCAAATTTATCCATTTGCTGGAGTGTCTTAGTCAATTTGAGTTGCTATAACAAGAGTACGATAGCTTGGACAAACTTTGATTTCTCAGAGTTCTGGAGGTTGAGAAGTACAAGATCAAGATGCTGGTAGCAGATAGCCATCTTCTTATTGTATCCTTAGATGGCAGAGAGCAAAGAGAAGAGACAAAATCTCTCCTGTCTCTTCTTATAAGGGCACTAATACCATTCATGAAGGCTCCACCCTCATGACCTAATTACCTCCCAAAGGCCCCATTTCTAAATACCATTCCTCTGGGATTAAGATTTTAGCATACAAATTTTGGGGGATACAGACTTTCAGTCTGTAGCACAAAGTCACCATAAAGATGCATTAATGCTATCACATATGAGATGCAGACCCTTAAAAATATGGACCCCTGACCCTTGCCTATTTAGAAATGTTATAAAAGGTCCATGCTCTCCTTTTCAGTGATCTGGTGCTGCCAGTTTCATAGTAAACAGGGATTGGTTAAAGACACTGAAATTGTGTGGTGAAGTCTGTTACAATATGATCACCAAGGAAAAATACCTGGAATGTCCTTTATTTAAAATATCTAGAATATATATATGTATGTGTGCATGTGTGTGTGTGTATAGATACATACACATGTATACACACCTGATACATTTTTAAAATAACTATTTATTCACTTACTTTGGGCTGTACTGAGTCTTTGTTGTTGTGTGGGCTTTTCTCTAGTTGTGACAAGCAGGGGCCACTCTCTAGCTGCGGTGCATGGGCTTCTCATTGCAGCGGCTTCTCCTATTGCAGAGCGCGTGCTCTAGGGCACACGGGCTTCCGTAGTTGTGGCGCATGGGCTCAGTAGCTGTAGCTCACTGGCTCTAGAGCACAGGCTCGGTAGTTGTGACACTCGGGCTTAGCTGCTCTGTGTCAGGTGGGATCTTCCTGGCTCAGGTATCGAACCCCTGTCTCCTGCATTGGCAGGTGGATTCTTTACCACTGAGCCACCATGGAGGCCCATGTTTTTTAATAGATAGAACTTATAGCCCCTCAGGGGTCAGTGGATATTAATTTGGAGCAATGGAAACAATCCATTGCTTTGTCTAATGAGTGGTTTTCAAGCTGTGGGGCTCTAGCTGTGTAGACAGGAGTCTTAACTAGAGCGTCTCTTCCTAGATCAAATTCATACATCTCAGATCTCCTGAACTCACTCACACTAGCTTCTCCTGCTTCTGTATTTCTGTCCTTCCTAGCTCTGTCATGCATTCTGATCATCATTTACTGCCTTCAGGATCATTTAGCCAGTTCATTATTTGTCTACTTTGTTTTTATGCTTCTAGAGAGTAGAGTATTGAATAAATGCTAGTCCAACTCTGTCCACTGAGCACTCTTCTGACCCTTTACAAGAAGCCACCAGAGACATCTGTCCAAGCTGTCTGTTGCTCCATCTTTTTGTACTATCTTGAAAAGTTGTTATGAGAATAAGATGAGCTAATGCTAGAGAGAGCACTTGGGGACATTTAATAACTATTTACATGTGAGGCGGTATTGTTATTTATACCTTAGACTAGCTCTGAGAATTGTCAAGGACACTTGTTTTTATACAGGGGGAAAAAAACGCTGCCTCCTTAAGAAAGGTTGAATAACATTTTTGCTTCTATTTAGGGTATCTGTTACTGAAAGTATACTGACGATGTTTCTTTAAAAAAAAATTATATATATATATAATTACAGATGGGATACACACCGCTACATGTAGGCTGCCACTATGGAAACATCAAGATTGTTAACTTCCTGCTCCAGCATTCTGCAAAAGTAAATGCCAAAACAAAGGTAAACTCCTTTCTCCTTTGTATCTACCAAGTTATTGATCTTGAATCTTGTATGGAAGGGAGTTAAGAGTCTTTTCTTCCATCTTCCTTCTACAGAATGGGTATACACCATTACACCAAGCAGCTCAACAGGGACACACCCATATAATCAATGTGTTGCTTCAAAACAATGCCTCCCCCAATGAACTCACTGTGGTAAGAGCAAAGGGTCAGCTGGGGGAAGGGGGGAGCTGGGCTGGGCTGCTTGTGTCGTCTTACATTTTTCATTGTGCATCAAGGCTGCTTTTTTACTTTCATTAGTAGGCATAAGCAGAGCATTCAGTAGAATGAAGGGAAAAGAACCATAACTGTATTGTGGTGAGCTGTCCATAGACAGAGATGTGATTAGTGTTTCCCACTTAAAAAACTACAAACCCACTGCTGCCTAGTAGGAAGTACGTATGTAAGAAGCACGTTTGTTTCCTTGATTACTGAGAACATTACAAAGCCTCTCAGATTCCGTGTATAGCAACGCAGACTCTACTGTATGAGTAGAAACAGGTTGGGTGGCTCTTGTACAAGGTATATCTTTAATGAAACAGCATTTTGTGTGTGACAGTGGGCAAGGACTAGTGAGACACTCGCCCTATGTTTGTACAGATGAAACATGTGCAAACACACAGGCACTGATACCCGTGGGATGACTTGTAATTCCTAGTCCACGTTTCCCTCTTGCCAGAACGGGAACACTGCCCTGGCCATTGCCCGGAGGCTTGGCTACATCTCAGTGGTGGACACCCTGAAGGTGGTGACCGAAGAGACCGTGACCACAACTGTGAGTAATGGATGCCAGACCCTATTACCCCCTTGCCCTACAAGCCAGTTCTTGGACTGTAGATCTTCCCAGGCTGTGAGGAGAAGAACCTTGTTCCTCCACTCAGAGACTAAGTATCATGTTTTCAGATGCTGTTACCTCATTGATGGCAGTCAGCAAAGCAAAACTCTCATTTCTGATATTTAGAAAAATTAAAAACACTAAAAAGACCTTTCAAAAAAGTGACAGCTTTCAAAAAGCTGTAGAGTTTTTAGTTCCATAGAAAGCTCACTGTGTTTCTTTGTTAAATTTGATATAAAAATTATTTAATGAGATGAAGGGAGAAATGTTTTAACAGCCTTTCTTTGGCAGTGTAAGAACTATGAAAACTCTAAGTTGGTTCTTTAAAATATTTTAACTCACAAATGACAATGTATCCATTGTCATCGTTGTTATGGTGAAAATATTTTTGTTATAGACACATTAGCCATAGGATCCAAGTTGACTTTTCCCACCAGGCTGGGTCCTCTTCCATTCACCTGTTGGAGCTTAAGTAGGAAGAACAATAGGGTGTTGCATTAAAACTTAAATCTTCACCGGGAGGCCTTATTGCATCACATATTTTTACAAGCTGCCAGCCTCTAGGATAGGTCATCTCTTTTGAACCTCACCTGATTTCTTTGAACTCTTTCAGGATTTGGTAACTTTGGGATCCAGACCAGGTGTTGCACCATATCAGAGGCTTATTTGAGTTATTCTTAACTCCATGACTCAACACACAGGCCCCAGACTGAATCCATAAAATGTCAGAGTAGGGCTCTGCAACACTTGGAATTATCAGCTGTGCTTCTTTTTCTTAAAGACCACCTTCCACATGAAGGCACAGGTCACATCTTCAGTCTGGATACACAGGGCTGCATACGAAACATGGCTCGAGGGACTCCATAGCTTCCTGCTTGTTGAGTTACTTGGTTTTAAAAACTAAAAGTTCAGCCTGATGATCACAAGAGAGAAATTCTATAATTTTCTAAAGAGAAAACAGCAGCTTTGGTCACCTAAAGCAAGGGTTGTCAACCAGGGCACGTTTCTAACTTCAAGACAGTTTGAAAAATCCCTACCTATTCTTTCATAGAACTCTTACTATTTCATTATCTTAAAATCTCTTCTTAAATTCTCAAGGAAAGAGTTTAAATAATAATGTTTATTAACCTTAATTTTATAGATATGCCATGTAACTCTCCCTAGAGTGGGGAAGGAGAGAAGCACAGGTATTAAACAATGGCCAGATGTCACCACGCTTAAAAGATTTGAAGCCCCTGCAATAAATACATGAAACTTCTATTTCAGTGTTAAAGGACTGAAAATGGTATAATGATTCAAAATATAAATCTTACTTGATTAAATGTCCATGACTTTCTCATCCATTGCTGTGCTGCGCTAAGTCGCTTCAATCGTGTCTGTCTCTTGTGACCCCATGGACTGTAGCCCGCCAGGCTCCTCCGTCCATGGGATTCTCCAGGCAAGAACACTGGAGTGGGTTGCAATTTCCTCCTCCAGGGCATCTTCCTAACCCAGGGATCAAACCCGCATCTTTTTTTGTGTCTCCTGCATTACAGGCAGGTTCTTTACCACTAGCACCACCCAGAAAGCCCATTAGGAAAGTTCAAAATGTTTCTTTGATGTCGAAAGAGCTTTAGGAGAAGATAAAGTTACAGACCAAGACAGTTCAGTTACAGCCTCAGGAAACGTTCTGAGAGAAACGTGTTCCAGGGTTTCAGTTCCTAGTGAAAGAATGTGCACAGTAGTCGTACCATTGCTCACACAACATCGTTAGCTGACTTGGTAGGTGATTTTCTGCCAGAGAGAAAAGAAAGGACTCATGCTAACAGGAGGGTCAGTGCCTGGTGAAGTGAATGAGCCTCCACCAAATGAAGCTTTCACAGTGACTGTAAGAGTCTACGCAAGTCCCTGAGACGAGTCCAGTGTTACAGTATCAAGGCTTTATTTCAAGCCGAGATTCCGCCTTCTCAGCCTTCCCTTTGCAGTTACATCCAGTTCAGACAGGACTGTAGCAATTCAGGGTGGGGGTCTATGATCCTAAACTAAGCAAACACAGAGCAGCCCCCACCACAGGCGGGTCTTTGTTCAATCAGCTGTGGAAGCCCCAGCAGCCCCTGTCCCCATAAGCAGACATCAGTTTTTCAGCAACCTTAAAAATCAGACTGCATCAGGACTTCCCTGATGGTCCAGTGGTCAAGACTCTGCTCTTCCACTGCCAGGGGAGCATGGGTTCTATCCCTGGTACAGAACTAAGACCTCATATGTGGTGCAGCTTGGCCAAAAAAAAAAAAGACTACATCTTTGATAGGAGTGCCATGTTTAATACGGAAATTCTGAGAAAGGTATTTTAGTTAATGACTTTATAGTCATGGCTGAATAGGAAACTGAGTAACTAGAACTGGATATATAAGACATACAAATTAAGCTATTTAAATTGCATTATTTAAAATTTCCATCAGAACACTTCAGTCGCTCAGATGTTGGTTTCTAATAGTATTCTCTGATAAAGGAAACCAGGCCTCCTTGGAGAAGTAACAAAAAAATCTAGAGCTGGGGCAGGAAATATACAAGCTGAGCCTGGAACCTCTTGTGCCATAAAGGATCCCCACCCCCCAGCAACTGCCATATAAATAAGTAAATAAATAAATACACATGTATAAAATGATGTGCTGTATTAATATTAAAGGGATACAGGAATCCATTGAAAGATTCAGTGGCCAGAGCTGGAACAATTTGAGCGAAAGAAATATAAGAGAATTGAGGTACAGGTGCAAAGTGTAAAACACGTATCTGTGCATTCTTACTGATACAGATAAATGAATAACTACAGAAGAAAGACAAATGTCTTAGTGAAAAGAATTCCCAATAATTACTGAAAATGCTTCACCATCAAGGAGGTAGAACATGATTCCCCACTGCTGAAGTATATCTGAGAATAGGAACTTCCCTCCAGAGCAAACAGTACAGAGAGTGAGGGAAGCAGAGTAACTCTGTGATGAAGAAAACTGATCAACAGCCTGATGACCAAGTGCATCTCCACTGGTAAACCATGTTGATGGTATATACCCTTCAGGTAATATGATGAAAATGGCATTTTACCATGGTGATACTCCTCCCCAAAAACATGTAACCCCAGTCTAATCAATGAGAAAAACATGAGAAAATCTCAGTTTAGGGACATTCTGCAGAATCCCTGAGCAGTTCACCCTGAAACTGTCAAGGTCATTAAAAACATGGAAAGTCTGAGAAACTGTCACAGCTCTAGGAGCCTAAGGAGATTGACAACTAAAGGGAACATGGTATCCTGGATGAGATGCTAGACCAGTAAAAGGATATTTGGCAAAAACTAAGGAAATCGGAATAAAATATAGACTTAACAATAATAAATCAATACTGACTCATTAATTGCAACAAAAATACCATGCTAATATATGCTAATAATAAGGGAAATGGGGTGAAAACTCTACTATCCTTACAATTTTTGTGTAAATCTAAAACTGTTCTAATACAAAATACTCATTTTTTTAAATGTTCAATTACAGTATTACATGCTGGAAAAAATACCAAGTAATGCTTTATTTCAACATGACTTGTACTACTGGTCTTTCATTTGCTCAGATTAAAAGAGGACTCATTTTAAAACTAAAACATATTAAGTCATTCATATTTTCAAACAAGTAATACTGTCCGTGTCCTTTGGATAGAAACAATCTATCTAGGTAAAAGTTATCAAAGAGCAAGTAAAAATCCAGTAAAGCCTTTGCTCTGTAATATACCATTGTTAAGATTTTGTAGATGTTCAAATTATTCTGCAGATGCATTGTCTCTAAAACATTTTCTGCAAACACATAGTTGTAAAAGTTATGTATTAAAATCGTAATATTTTGTTTTAGAAATTAACACATACACATAGGAGGCAAAACAAAAGAAGTGGCTGGCTTGGCACAAGCAACAAAGACATATTTCTTGCCTTTCATCTGGTTTATCTTCAGCTAGGACTTTTAAATGGGGTGGGGTGGCAGGTTCATCAGACCATGAAAAAGTGTAGCAATAGACTAAGAGAGGCAGCGTCTCTCTCGTTTCCTTTGAGAAAACTTTATTCAGGACCTAAATCTTTTAAGCTGATGTGCTTTGCCACTAGAATTCTTTCGCCTTGTATTCATTCTCTGCCATGTGTATGATGAGGACCTCAGTGCTACTAAGGGATATTTTTGATGTTATTTTGTATGCAGGAGCTTCAGGGTATTCGTCAATCCCACACATAAATCCCAGAGTAAACCTATAGATTAGTTTAGGAAGAAATGAATAGTCTCAGTAAAATGTGCTGTTTACTCATACTAAAGTGACTGCTTTTTTTGTTACTAGACTGTCATAGAGAAGCACAAAATGAATGTTCCAGAAACTATGAACGAAGTTCTTGATATGTCTGATGATGAAGGTATGAAAACCTCCTTTGAGTTTATAGTAACAAAGAGTGACTGTGTATTTGTTTCCTGAAGGAAATTCATTGCAAAAATATTTTTAGAAGCATTAATATTGTTTTATTGTAGTATCAACAGTATGCATTTTTCACACTTACATTGTTCACTTAAATCATGCAGTTCGTAAAGCCAACGCCCCTGAAATGCTCAGTGATGGCGAATATATCTCAGATGTTGAAGAAGGTATTTGTGAATTTTTATTGTGATAAAATTTAACTACCAGCTTTATCTTCCACTTCTTATCTTTGAAATATAACCCTTCCCTGAGTTACTAACTTTTCATTTTATCTTGTGACTGTTAATTAATGTATCATTTAAACAACATGTATTTGATATCACTGTCTTCTTTTGGTCTATTTGAGTGCCCTCCCCTTGAACCCATTTTCCAGCTTGAAAATACAAGTGTCACTACTTATCGGGATTACTTTCTTTCTATTAGTTGCTATTAAGTAGAAAAGTGATATTTTGATTGCTTACATTTTAAAATCTAGAAAAGAAAATTGGTTTATATCTAAAAATTTTTTTCACAAGTAAGTGAAGGTTTATGAGGAAGAGCTTAAATGCCCATTCTAGGATGTCCTCTAAGCTTTGCAGTCAAAGCCACTTTTGATCCTGATCTCATAAGGAAAAGCCAACCTGAAAAAACTTGCTTTCAAAATATAAATTTTCAATCTTGATTTCATGAAAGAGACAAAATATAGATGATTATACCTATTCTTCATGTGCTTAAAAGAACCTTTTAGTTTTCCTGCCTTGCTTAAAAATTAGTGCATTTAAGCAGGTCATGGTATGTAGATACATTAATGAAATTATGTCTTTATTGTTCGTTGAAAAACTGACATGTTTACAGTGAATAAATATAAAGATGGCAGATGTTGGCATTTTACTGAAATGTTTGCTTAGAGTAGAATATACATTTATGTTTCTTTCCTGCATCATTGACTCTCCCAAATAACGTTCTGTCTTTTTGCTTCTCCATTTGTCATCTCTCATGTTTTTTCCTTTTGGATCAGTCTTAGCGCAGCTACTGTTTGCCTCTAGGTTACCTTTATTGGAATTATTGGTTCCTTCTTTGGTTTGTCCAGTTTTCATTGGAAACCTAAGTAGTGGGAAAGCCTACCTGATCCAAAGTCACGTTAGCTTTTTTGGTGACCAGGGGCTTCCTAGTGTGCGTGCCTGCCCTCCTAGGAATGCTAATGTCTTGAGAGTTTAGGGACTTGGTAATTTAGGGACTTGAAAGTACCTGTCTGATTGTTTGTAAATGTTGTTTTGATAAATGTTAAAGGCATCTACTCATCATTTTTCTTTTTCTGTAAACCATCAACTGTATATTTACTTCTGTTAATCCCCCAATGGATAATATTTGTATCATCTTTAGGACTCTATGAATAATATGCCTTACTGTCATATTATATTTCAATGCTTTCTTTTGCAGCATTGTCAGAGTGATTTCTCATGTGCAGAAGCAAAAAGAAAAATGATGGTCTCACAGAGATGCATACACACACAAAATGGGACATAAAAAGTACATTTGCGAACAAAATTGTTATGAAATATAATATGACAATCAAAGACCTAAAAATGTGCTAATTTCCAACAGAATATCCCCAAAGAGCTGCACTGATGAGAGGCCAAGTTTGAATGGACTATATAACAACCTTATACATGTGGAAAACCTTAATTTCCAAAAAAAAAAAAAAAGAAATTTTGCATCTCTTAAAGATAATTCACTTAGCTGTTTAACTAGAAATGAGAATTATTTCTTCTAGATTTATATCAGCTTGGGAACTTGAACAGGCAAATTTTCATTTTCATTTTATCCATCTTTCAGCCCTTGCATGTGTCCAGGGGCTGCTGGAAGCAAATGGCTCTTGACTTCATAATGCGTAGAATTTAATGTTGAAAGGGGGTTGGTTAAAGGTCATTCGATCTGAGCAACCATCGCCTAGTGCTGGAATTACATCTGTTAGGAGAGCCTTTTCCCAGGTGCCTGCATGTGATTTCCCAGTTCTCAGTCTGCCTATTCCTGTGAACAACTCCAGCTTTAAAAACTCTTCATTTTATGGAGCACTTTGTCACTGATTCAGGCTTTAACTCAGTGACCCAGGCTCTGATCAGTTTGGCACTATTTAGAACAAAAGCTGCCTCATTCCTGTAAAGTCCTTCTGATATTTAAAAACACTTTTCATGTTCCGTGTCCATGTTTTTTCCTTCAGTCATATTATTGGCACTTCCCGCCTCTGTTCTCTTACCATCATGGTCAGTCTCCTATGTACATTTCAGTGTGTCGGTATCCAGCTCCAGCCGAGGTGCCCAGAACTGAACACCATATTCGAGGTGCAGTCTGATCAAAGCAGAGTCTATCAGGGCTCTTGTGTTGTCCATAGAAGATACTAAAAACCTATAATTGAAGATAAAAATACTGTTGAGGTCATAATCTATACTTAATTGAGTCCTATTAATATTACTGTCAGCTAATGTCCCTAAATTTTGCCTTCATGAGGTCCAGTAAACCACATTAGCCCTTTTTCACATACTTGGATTATTCTCTGCTGCATGCGCTGGCATTTCTATTTTACTCCAAATCCTACAACAAATCATTTTGAAAGTTTAATTCAAAAAGGAGCCCTACAACTGCAATGATAGTATTTACATCTGACTCATTTGTCTGGTAGATTTGCCAGAGCTTTGCCACTGTAGTCTGATTTGGTGCTGCTGGTTTCATTAAGCCTTTCTGAATGGAAACAAATGTTTATTTCCATGAAACCACAGCATATCGTGAATCTCTCTATGTGAGAATTAGTAAGATCTTCAGGTATCCCAGGTGCTAAGAATAGCAACAGCTTTTAAAAGCAAATAAAAATAATAAGCAAAATATGCTGTCAGTTTTTCTCAAGAAGAATGAGTTTGTAACATGGGAAAATATAATTATGATCTAAATTATAAAAATCAAGTGAATATTAAGGGAACAGTGCCAAAAGTAGTCTCTTTTTCTCCCCCTTTCTTTTTAATTTTTGCTTTCTCTTTATCCTCTTTCCTTGGCCCATGATGAGAAATTAGTCTAAGTTAAAAAAAAAAAAGTAATGTTGATTAATTTCTCAAAAAAATTTTTCAGAAAAACAAGGCTAAATGTTATCAGTGAATGGCCTAAGGAAACAATGGAGCCAAGTTACAGAGTAAGAACAAAGGTTGACGTGTCAGCACAGCAGAGATAAAGCAACATGTTTAAGGCAGGTGATAAGCCCACGTGTTATATGGTAAGGGGTAAGTAGACCTACTTGGAGGGCCAGACTGATTCACAGACATCTTAATGCTCTACTTTTTTCTTTCCCAGAAAATACGTTCAGTTCAGTTCAGTCGCTCAGTCTTGTCCAACTCTTTGCGACCGCATGAATCATAGCACGCCAGGCCTCCCTGTCCATCACCAACTCCTGGAGTTCACCCAGACTCATGTCCATCGAGTCAGTGATGCCGTCCAGCCATCTCATCCTCTGTCGTCCCCTTCTCCTCTTGCCCCCAATCTCTCCCAGCATCAGAGTCTTTTCCAATAAGTCAACTCTTCGCATGAGGTGGCCAAAGTAGTGGAGTTTCAGCTTTAGCATCATTCCTTCCAAAGAAATCCCAGGGCTGATCTCCTTCAGAATGGACTGGTTGGATCTCCTTGCAGTCCAAGGGACTCTCAAGAGTCTTCTCCAACACCACAGTTCAAAAGCATCAGTTCTTTGGCGCTCAGCTTTCTTCACAGTCCAACTCTCACATCCATACATGACCACTGCAAAAACCATAGCCTTGACTAGACGAACCTTTGTTGGCAAAGTAATGTCTCTGCTTTAAAATATGCTATCTAGGTTGGTCATAACTTTCCTTCCAAGGAGTAAGCATCTTTTAAATTCATGGCTGCAGTCACCATCTGCAGTAATTTTGGAGCCCAAAAAATATGTTACATGCATATAAAATTAATATACATGCAAAATTAATGTTGATTCTAGTACCACTTAGAGTTTTAAGTTTTGCAATTCAGTTTGTCATTAAAAAGACAGAAGAGAGAGGGAGGGAAGAAGGAGAAGGGAAAGAAGGAAAGGAAAGGAGGGAGAGGAATAAAAGAAGAAAATTGAGATTAAGGTTCAAGTTGTCTTCTAGTTTCAGTCCTGCTCCCAAGAGTCACCATGGGCTTTGATTCAACAGTGATTTTACATTGCAAATTCCTGGAAAATGTATTTTGTCAATTTTTAAGAATGTATAATCATGTTATTTTAGCTTGCAAAATTCTAGTGGGTTGGGTTATAGCAATAAATCTAAAGAACTGCAGATGGGACATAATGAGAACTGGAATGGAGCCATGGAAAGTAAAACCCCAAAAGGCAGCTCTGTGAAATAGGACTCCACTGAACAGGTTTCTGAGACAACTGGGTGAGGCAACTCTTGCTCGGAAGAATTATTTAATCCCCAGTTAGTTCCAACTCAGATAAGACTGCAGAAGCTCTTTCAGGATCAAATGTAGATACTAAAATATTAAAAGAAAATGCTAAGAAATAACTGTCAGATAGGAATACCACAGCCTACCATGTTTTTATGACGTTTCCTATTAAAGGAAATCCCAAAATCTGGAAACCAGATTCCAGATCCCTCAAGGAGCAAAGAAGGGATTCATGAAGCAGAATAAATCTGTCTGACCCAGGAAAAAAGTTTTGTGTACTAAAACTGCTATCAACTGGTCCTTTGGAATTGAAGCAGTAGAAATCTAAAGGCTTGATATCAGGCTTGAGCCTCTCAGAATGTAAACTCATAAAAATCTCTGTGTGTGTGTATATATTATATATATATATATATATATTTTTTTTTTTTGGAAGAATGAGATTGTTTCTTTGTGTGATGGGTCAAAATCTTTGGATACATTATTTATAAAAACATTTTTAAAAGTCTAAAAAAATAAAAATAACTGTCAGACAGGTGTAGCTTTGAGATATAATAAAGCACTGATGTTTCATCTGATAATCTGAGAGAGTTGTAATCGGCTCACTTTTGCATCAAAACCAGTGCCTAATGGAAGCAAACCACAAATTTCAAAGAACTAAAACAGCAGATCAGTATCCTATAGCCCAAGCTCTTCATTATACTGATGAGAAATAAAGCCCAAATAAATGTTGTGTGACTTGCCCAACCAGGTTAGTGACAGAGTGGGACAAGAAGACACGTCTGACAGTGTGGCATTAGGTCATCTCTTTCATAACTACAGTAACATGAGCTGTGTTCTTACATTAGAACCCAAAATTGAATTTTTTTTGAGCTTTGAAAAAATGTGTGCTTAGGAAAAGAAACAAATTGAAAATTGTCACAAAGTAATAATCATTCTTTTTTAAAGATCCAATGAAACTACAAGAGATAGTCCTCTGATCATCTTGGCAAAAGACCAAGATTCACATTCACATAAAATAGCTATAAACACAATGTAGAATGGATTTTAAGAACTCCAAGCAAGTAGTTTTAGCAAACATATCCAAGTATTTTTAATCAGGGGAGAAAAAGTAGAATTTCATTTGGCACAATCTGAAACTCAGAAAAGTTGGAGAAATTATTTGGGGAAACACAAAGCCAGATACTGGGGGAGATGCCTTATAGCCCCTCTTCTCACCAAGTGCTTTGGACTATCCTGATCTCCTAGTCATCCTAATAAATAAATAAAACTCTCATGTTTTTAGCTTTACAGACCTGGAAAGAAGCCCTGAAGATTAGTTTGCCTCCAGGGGGTCCAAGGGAGTCCTGGTTGCTATGCAGAGACTGCCCTTCACATGAAATCTTACCATTTTGTAAATACCTGTAAAATCATAACATCTAACTTCTTGCCTGATATTTCTCTGCTTACAACTGACCTTTCAAACAGATAGTACATAATTGCATGCTACTCTGGCATGGCAACCCACTCCAGTATTCTTGCCTAGAAAATCCCATGGACAGAGGAGCCTGGCAGGCTATGGTCAATAGAGTTGCAAAGAGTCAGACACACCTCAAGTGACTTAACAAGCATGCTCAGCAATAAAGTCAAAATGAAATACCAGACGCAGGACCTAATCTTAGTCTCTGTTGTCTCTCTAGAACCTAGTACAGGGCCTGGAACAAAAAAGCTCTTCAGTATGTGTTTGCAGAGCTGCAACCAAACAGAGGAGACTCAAGGAAAGGATAGTTGCATATAAGTTTCTGAGAACAGGCAAGATGAAGAAAATTTGCCTCCTGTGCTCCCTGTTCCAGCCATTATACCCCTTCTCACTGAGACAGCCCTAGGCTACATAGTGAATCAGTAAACATCTTTATAATGACTCTCCTAAGAGGTACCTACAGCTCAAAGGATAGTTCATGAATTTAAAAGAATTTCCAGCTAAAGGAAAAGACTTATGGGCTGAGACAGAAGTCTTGATTCTCAGACAGAGTCCATTCTGTCTTTGGTAGCCTGTCTTTGGAATTGGAATTGTTTAGTGATCTTCATCGGAGAAGGCAATGGCATCCCATTCCAGTACTCTTGCCTGGAAAATCCCATGGACAGAGGAGCCTGGTAGGCTGCAGTCCATGGGGTCGCTGAGGGTCGGACACGACTGAGCGACTTCACTTTGACTTTTCACTTTCATGCATTGGAGAAGGAAATGGTAACCCACTCCTGTGTTCTTGCCTGGAGAATCCCAGGGACGGGGGAGCCTGGTTGGCTGCCATCTCTGGGGTCGCACAGAGTCGGACACGACTGAAGCGACTTAGCAGCAGCAGCAGCAGCAGCAGCGATCTTCATCCACACTGACCACTTACTCTACATGTACTTGACATGTCTATCAGAGTCTCACAGATGTCTCAGCTTGCCCTAAACATACCCTGCAAACAGTGTTTCTTCCCACCGTTCTCCAGGTCAATAAACAACTCCATCACCCAAGCTAAAACCTGTGGTTCTGTGCAATCTCCCTTTCTTACACTTACATCCAGTCCATCAGTGAATCTATCCATTCTGCTTCCAGAATACATCCCGCATCCCTCACTTCCCGCCGCCACCACTCTAATCCACCCGCTGACATGCCGCCCATGGAATATTGCAGAAGCCTCCTTGCAGGTCTCCACTTCTGCACTTTCCCCATAGACTCAGTTTTCTATACAGCATCCTCAGCAATGTTTTAAAATGTAAATTGGATCGTGTTACTCCATTCCCCAGCTTCAAACCCTCCAAAGCTCATTAGTTGTTCAGTCGCTAAGTTGTGTGCAACTCTTTGTGACCCCATGGCTTCCCTGTCCTTCACTGTCTTCTGGAGTTTGTTCACACTCATGTCCATTGAGTCAGTGATGCCATCCAACTATCTCATCCTCTGTCACCCCCTTCTCCTCCTGCCCTCAACCTTTCCCAGCATCAGGGTCTTTTCCAGTGAGTCAGCTCTTCACATCAGGTAGCCAAAGTATTGGAGCTTCAACATCAGTCCTTCCAATGAATATTCAGGGTTGATTTCCTTTAGGATTGACTGGTTTGATCTCTGAAGCTCATAGCTAGGTTTTAAAGATTCATTCATATTGTTGTATATAACTGTAGTTCATTTGTTTTCATTTCTATATATTATTCCATATGCCTGGATCATAATTCAGTTATCCATTCTCCTGTGGATGGAAGCATGGGTTGTCTCCAGTGTGGGGTTGTTGCAAACAAAGCTGCTATAAATCTTATATATGTTTCCTGATACATATACATATATGTATATTTCTGTAGGGTGTAAACCTAGGATTTTAGCTGCTAAGTTGTACCTTATGCAAAGATAATAGAATTCTTCACCACCAGGTAGCACTAAACTAGGATTATAAAATTAGAGAGTGAGGCTACAAAAAACCAGGAAAATAATGTAAAGAGAGCTATAATAACAGCAGAAGGAGGCAGGAGGAGGCTGTGATGGGATAAGAATGTGGGCGGTGGCTTCTGAGGTGCTGATGTTCTATGTCTTAACCTCTGTGGTGTTTATTTTATAACAGTCTGTTCAAATGTATGTTGCATGTCGTGTACTCATTTGTCCAGTTGCTGTATTTCAAAATAAAAGTAGCCACGTCTTCTAAATAATACACATACACCCTCAAACTAGTACAAATACAACAGTAAAATAAAAACTTCCCAAGGCTTTACAATGTACTTAGAGTAAAACTCACAGCCTTTCCGTGGTCAGTGAATTCTGTGTAAATATCGCCCCTGGTTCCTCTTTTGCATTCTCTCAATCACACTTTTTGATTTCTTCCTAATACTCCTCTCAATATATTAGTCATCAGTTTCAGAAAAGCAAGCTTTTTCTGGCAAGGGCCAACAGTTAATATTTTCAATTTTTCAGGCCGCATGGTCTGTGTCCTAACTGTTCAACTCTGCCATGGTAGCCCCAATAGCTAACAGAACAAATGAGCAGGGATGTGGCCAATAAAACTTGATTTACAAAAACAGGCAGGGGACTGGATTTTGCCCAGACTGTCATTTGCCAACTTGGGGTTAATTTTATGTTCTTCCAAAGTAGGCTGTTCTCGCCATGGAAGCAGAGCTGTCTGTATCACTATCCGAGCACTTAGGACACATACACAGGAGTCCTCACGCAGGGGGCTGCTGCCACACATTTACCTGCGTCTCTGTCCTTCTCCACCCCACCTCGTCCCCACCTAGGAGTCAATATAAATGAAAGCTCCCAATGACACACACAAGGTACTTACCATTTATTGAGCCCTTTCTATGTTCTAGGCATTAAGCACCATACACTTCATGTACTATGTTGTTTAAGCCTCACAGTGACCCTCTAATTTAGAGCCATTGGTATCCCCATTTTATAGATGTGAAAATAAGTTCCAGCAAGGTTAAAGACCTTGGTCAAGGTCACACAAATCAGTGCAGGGGCTTATAGTGGAATCCCAGATTCTAACCTCTAACATCCAGGTCATTTAGATAAGTGTCCTAAAACAATTGGATTATTGTAGGTTGTAAATAAGATAATGGGCTTATCTGGTGGCTCAGAGGGTAAAAGCATCTGTCTACAATGCAGGAGACCTGGGTTCCATCCCTGGGTCGGGAAGATCCCCTGGAAAAGGAAATGACAACCCACTCCAGTAGTCTTGCCTAGAAAGAGAAGCCTGGTAGGCTACAGTCCATGGGGTCACAAAGAGTCGGATACGACTGAGTGACTTCACTTCACCATAAAGGTTAGCACAGAGAGCTATTTCAAATCCTAAAAGATGATGCTGTGAATGTGCTGTACTCAATATGCCAGCAAATTTGGAAAACTCAGCAGTGGTCACAGGACAGGAAAAGGTCAGTTTTTATTCCAGTCCCAAAGAAAGACAATGCCAAGGAATGCTCAAACTACCGCACAATTGCACTCATCTCACACGCCAGCAAAGTAATGCTCAAAATTCTCCAAGCCAGGCTTCAACAGTACGTGAACTGTGAACTTCCAGATGTTCAAGATGCATTTAGAAAAGGCAGAGGAACCAGAGATCAAATTGCCAACATCCAATGGATCATCAAAAAAGCAAAAGAGTTCCATAAAAACATCTACTTCTGCTTTATTGACTATACCAAAGCCTTTGACTGTGTGGACCACAACAAACTGTGGAAAATTTTGAAAGAGATGGGAATACCAGACCACCTGACCTGCCTCCTGAGAAGTCTGTATGCAGGTCAGGAAGCAACAGTTAGAACTGGACATGGAACAACAGACTGGTTCCAAATTGGGAAAGGAGTAAGTCAAGGCTGTATATTGTCACCCTGCTTATTTAACTTATATGCTGAGTACATCATGAGAAATCCTGGGCTGGATGAAGCAGAAACTGGAATCAAGATTGCCAAGAGAAATATCAATAACCTCAGATATGCAGATGACACCACCCTTATGGCAGAGAGCAAAGAAGAGCTAAAGAGCCTCTTGATGAAAGTGAAAGAGGAGAGTGAAAAACTTGGCTTAAAATTCAACAGTCAGAAAACTAAGATCATGGCATCCAGTCCCATCACTTCATGGCAAATAGGTGGAGAAACAGTGGAAACAGTGACAGACTTTATTTTGGGGGGCTCCAAAATCACTGCAGATGGTGACTACAGCCATGAAATTTTTAAAAGATACTTGCTCCTTAGAAGGAAAGTTATGACCAACCTAGACAGCATATTAAAAAGCAGAGACATTACTTTTCCAACAAGGCCCATCTAGTCAAAGCTATGGTTTTTCCCAGTGGTCATGTATGGATGTGAGATTTGAACTATAAAGAAAGCTGAGCACCAAAGAATTGATGCTTTTGAACTGTGGTGTTGGAAAAGACTCTTTGAGAGTCCCTTGGACTGCAAGGAGATCCAACCAGTCCATCCTAAAGGAAATCAGTCCTGAATATTCTTTGGAAAGACTAATGCTGAAGCTGAAACTCCAGTACTTTGGCCACGTGATGTGAAGAACTAACATTTGAAAAGACCCTGATGCCGGGAACGATTAAAGGCGGGAGAAGGGGAAGACAGAGGATGAAATGGTTGGATGACATCACCGATTCAATGGGCATGAGTTTGAGTAAGCTCTGGGAGTTGTTGATGGACAGGGAGGCCTGGCGTGCTGCAGTCCATGGGGTCATAAAGAGTCGGATGCGACTGAACTGAACTGATAAAGGTTAACCCAGACATCTCCATGAATGTTAGTTACAAGGCACTTTATCTTACTTAATCTTCTCAAAGTAGTTGAGAGCCGTTTTGGAACTATTCTTACTCCTAGTTTACATTTAGTCCTAATTCAAAGCCCTAATCTAAAGTTTTATTAGCCCTCACTTGCATTAAGGAATCCGAGCCTAAAGGGGTTCAAAATACTTGTTCAGGTTCACATAGCCAATGAAACTGTAATTTGAATTTAGGTTTTTTTTTTACTTTCAGTGAGATGCTGTAAGAGAATATATGAAAATAACAAGAAAATTCAAAAGAAGGGGAGATGACTGGAGGCCTCAAGAAGGATGAATTTTATGGAACAGACAGAATGTGAACAAGCAGAAGTTTGGGGGTTGAGGAGAAGGGAGGGGACTGGAAAGAAGTGTTCTAAGTTCAGGGTCAAAGCATCAGAGACTGGAAGAGCTCACAGAAGACTTCAGCATGAGGCAGGGGAGCTGGGCACTGACCTGGCTGAGGATCCCAGGACAGGGCACAGGCAGGAATGGAAAACTCTGGGCACACTGATATTTGAGAGGAAGAGGAATGCCAGAGGGAGTGGTGAACAACAGAGGGAGAAAACCAGAAGAGTGAGCTCTAGTGGATGCGTCCATGGAGAAACTTCCCTGGGACGGTCCAGTTAGATGAGCACAGGCAATTTGGGAATCCCTGATGACCACAGCAGCTGCCATGTTCATAATATGGATACAGACCCAGAATAAGTAGTTCTCATATAGTTTTTTTTTCCCCCCTAAAAGCTATGACAGATGCGCAGCCGGAGCAGTCTATGGCATGAATGGGAACAGGGGTCAGTTAAGAGCTGACAGGGAATTAGAATGTTTATTGATTAAGTACAATAGGTGGTCTTTTCATTCACTCAAAACAAGTTGTAATTTTGAATATGATTCCTTCCCACTCCCACTTCTTTTAGTCTCTGCTCATCTACCTGGGAAGTCTGAGCTTCTTCATGGGAAAGTGGGTCCTCATGTGACCACCTCTGCCCCCATCCCCCAAATTGGACTCTTACTACAGAGAGAACCAGAAGTGGAGGGTGACAGGGGAAAGTCAGCACGGAGAATGCTTGGCCAGGGAATGGCAGCGTGGTGGCAGAGGGCCGGGAAGGAGGGGGTTGGATAACAGGAAGATGTTACACATGGCAAGAGGTGGTCCAAGCACCGGGGCCAGAAGCACACTGAGGCTGAGAACTGACCGCAGGCTGTCTTTCCCTTGTATGTATACACCTTTTAGGTAGAGGTCGGAGATAGAACACAGATCAATAACTGGTGTTTGCTGCTCTGCACAGTGAAAAGCGGTTTAGGTGTCAGAGAAGGAGAGACCAGATTCAAGCCCACAAGTAGACATGATGCTTATACTGCTTTATACCTGAGGGTAGTGGTCATCTTCTGGTGCTTTGCACACACAGTTCTTATATACATACATAATGAAGAGCCAAGATCAATGAGGTCTGGATGTGGGGCTGAATCTAAACTTATTGCTAAGAAAGAACGAACAGAAGGGACTTACTGGCATGACACAGCCACCTTGAATTTAGCAATGTAATTTCTCCATAAGTAAGAACCATTTTAGTGTCTGATTTCACAGTATTACTTTGCAGCTAGTCATTGTCTGGTCTTATTTAAAAGTGGCATTAGATGTTAGCTAATAAGATCAGTGTAACCCTGTACTCCTCTCTACCTGCATCCTGTCTCTATTCTTTAGTCTCCATTTGACCCAAGTCATTGTAACATCTCATCATCCTCAGGTGACTGACAGTAATTTCTGGACTAGGCTTAAGGAGTATTGATAAAAATAGGAAAAAATTATAGTGTCTGCCCCAGCATTGTCTTTTTCTAGATCTTCACAGGAAGGACACAGAATTCTTTTTCCTTTCTGGGATGGGTTTGTTTATTAACCCAACCAAGATCACAGGGGATGTTTTTCATTGCTCCATCTGGCAGGCGTCCAACACTGAGTCATGGGTCCTTACTTTGGAAACTGTATCTCATTTGGATTAAGGAATAGTAAACTGCAATAGTTTTTAGAAAGAGGTACATCTAGCCACAAAGAACAGAATAATGTGTAAGAGCAGAGAGTCACACTGACTTTGTACTTAAAAAAAATCAGCCTGAATAGAAAAGTCATTTTTTTGTGCCATGACACGACCTGTTCTTGTCATTGCTTAAGAGATGTGCAAACTTTGCCATTAAGCCCAGTTCCTTTGTGGCCAGGTATGAAGTCAGGATCTTACCAGCACCTGGAGTTAGGGAAAGAAAGAAAAAGGTAGCAGGTGGCCCTCCCGTGAGAGGTACACTCATCCTTTAAAATGACACACGCAGAGAAGGAAATGGCAACCCACTCCAGTATTCTTGCCTGCAGAATCCCAGGGATGGAGGAGCCTGTTGGGTGCCATCTATGGGGTCGCACAGAGTCGGAAACGACTGATGCGACTTAGCAGCAGCAGCATGTTAATGTCTATAGCTGGGTTAAAATCATACTTTTAAAACTACTGTTACAAGAGTAAGACTGCCTCTGTCACTGATGGGGCCTATGACTAGTTAATAAATCAGGAGATGAAACAAAAAATAAAATAAAATAACACACGCTTCTTAAGACCGCCCATGTCACCCTGGCTCATCTAACAGTGTCTGAACTTGCCCCATTGATCTCACGCCTTTTGAGAAGGAAATGCACAGGAATCCTTGCTTAATACAAGCTCTTCCTCCAGACTGCAAAATGAAAGATGAGATGCACACTGATCTGAAATCTAACTTTCCACTTATTTATTATGTGAGTCTCAGAATTAGACTTTTAGAACTAGAGTTTGAAGGGAACAGCTACCTACTCCAGATTTCTGGCCTGGAGAATTCCATGGACTGAAGAGTCCATGGGATCGCAAAGAGTCAGACATGACTGAGTGATTTTCACTTCACTTTGAGTGGATCAGTTCAGTTCAGTTCAATTCATTTGCTCAGTTGTGACTAACTCTTTGCAACCCCATGGACTGCAGCACACCAGGCCTCCCTGTCCATCACCAACTCCTGGAGTTTACTCAAACTCATGTCCATTGAGTCACTGATGCCATCCAACCATCACATCCTCTGTCGTCCCCTTCTCCTCCCACCTTCAGTCTTTCCCAGCATCAGGGTCTTTTCCAATGAGTCAGCTCTTTGCATTAGGAGGCCAAAGTATTGGAGTTTCAGCTTCAACATAGTCTTTCCAATGAATATTCAGGACCGATTTCCTTTAGGATGGACTGCTTATATCCTTGCAGTCCAAGGGACTATCAATAGTCTTCTCCAACACCACAGTTCAAAAGCATCAATTCTTTGGCGCTCAGCTTTCTTTATAGTCCAACTCTCACATCCATACATGACTACTGGAAAAACCATAGCCTTGACTATGGATGGACCTTTCTTGGCAAAGTAACATCTCTGCTTTTTAATATGCTGTCTAGGTTGGTCATAACTTCTCTCCCAAGGAGTAAGCGTCTTTTAATTTCATGGCTGCAGTCACCATGTGCTGTGATTTTGGAGCCCAAGAAAATAAGGTCTGCCACTGTTTCCACTGTTTCTCCACCTGTTTGCCATGAAGTGATGGGGCTGGGTGCCATGATCTATTTTCTGAATGTTGAGCTTTAAGCCAACTTATTCACTCTCCTCTTCCACTGTCATCAAGAGGCTCTTAAGTTCTTCTTCACTTTCTAACATAAGGGTGGTGTCATTTGCATATCTGAGGTTATTGATATTTCTCCCGGCAATATTGATTCCAGCTTGTGCTTCATCCAGCCCAGTGTATCTCATGATGTACTCTGCACATGAGTTAAATAAGCACAGTGATAATATACAACCTTGACTTACTCCTTTTCCTGTTTGGAACCAGTCTGTTGTTCCATGTCCAGTTCTAACTGTTGCTTCTTAACCTGAATACAGATTTCTCAAGAGGCAGGTCAGGTGGTCTGGTATTCCCCTCTCTTTCAGAATCTTCCACAGTTTGTTGTGATCCACACAGTCAAAGGCTTTGACATAGTCAATAAAACAGAAGTAGATGTTTTTCTGGAACTCTCTTGCTTTTTTGATGATGCAATGGATGTTAGTAATTTGATCTCTGATTCCTCTGCCTTTTCTAAATGCAACTTGAACATCTGAAAGTTCACAGTTCCTGTACTGTTGAAGCCTGGCTTGGAGAATTTTGAGCATGACTTTACTAGCATGTGAGATGAGTGCAATTGTGTGGTAATTTGAGCATTCTTTGGCATTGCCTTTCTTAGGGATTGGAGTAAAAACTGACCTTTTCCAGTCCTGTGGCCACTGCTGAGTTTTCCAAATTTGCTGTTATATTGAGTGCAGCACATTCACAGCATCAACTTTTAGGATTTGAAATAGCTCAACTGGAATTCCATCACCTCCACTAGCTTTGTTCATAGTGATGCTTCCTAAGGCCCACTTGACTTCTCATTCCAGGATGTCTGGCTCTAGATGAGTGATCATACCATCGTGATTATCTTGGTCGTGAAGATCTTTTTTGTCCAGCTCTTCTGTGTATTCTTGCCACCTCTTCTTAATATCTTCTGCTTCTGTTAGATCCATACCATTTCTGTCGTTTATCAAGCCCATCTTTGCATATGTTTCCTTGGTATCTCTAATTTTCTTGAAGAGATCTCTAGGCTTTCCCATTCTGTTGTTTTCCTCTATTTCTTTGCACTGATCACTGAGGAAGGCTTTCTTATCTCTCCTTGCTGTTCTTTGGAAATCTGCATTCAAATGGGTATATCTTTCCTTTTCTCCTTTGCTTTTTGCTTCTCTTCTTCTTTTCAGAACTATTTGTAAGGCCTCCCCAGATAGCCATTTTGCCTTTTCACATTTCTTTTTCTTGGGGATGGTCTTGCTCCCTGTCTCCTCTACAATGTCAAGAACCTCTGTCCATAGTTCTTCAGATACTCTGTCTATCAGATTTAGTCCCTTAAATCTATTTCTCACTTCCACTGTATAATTATTAGGGATTTGATTTAGGTCATACTTGAATGGTCTAGTGGTTTCCCTACTTTCTTCAATTTAAGTCTGAATTTAGCAATAAGGAGTTCATGGTCTGAGCCACAGTCAGCTCCTGATCTTGTTTTTGCTGACTGTATAGAGCTTCTCCATCTTTGGCTGCAAAGAATATATCAGTCTGATTTTGGTGTTGACCGTCTGGTGATGTCCATGTGTAGAGTCGTCTCTTGTGTTGTTGGAAGAGGGTGTTTGTTATGACCAGTGTGTTCTTTTGGCGGAACTCTATTAGCCTTTGCCCTGCTTCATTCTGTACTACAAGGCCAAATTTGCCTGTTACTCCTGATTCTTGACTTCCTACTTTTGCATTCCAGTCCCCTATAATGAAAAGAACATCTTTTTGGGGTGTTAGTTCTAGAAGGTCTTGTAGGTATTCATAGAACTGTTCAACTTCAGCTTCTTTAGCATTACTGGTCTAGGCACAGACTAGGATTACTCTGATATTGAATGGTTTGTCTTGGAAACGAACAGAGATTTGTGCCATTTTTGAGATTGCATCCCAGTCTGCATTTCAGAATCTTTTGTTGACTATGATGGCTACTCCATTTCTTCTGAGGGATTCTTGCCCACATTTGTAGATATAATGGTCATCTGAGTTAAATTCATCCATTCCAGTCCATTTTAATTTGCTGATTCCTAAAATGTTGACATTCACTCTTGCCATCTCCTGTTTGACCACTTCCAATTTGCCTTGATTCATGGACCTGACATTCCAGGTTCCTATGCAGTGTTGCTCTTTATAGTATTGGACCTTGCTTCCATCACCAGTCACATCCACAACTGGGTTTTGTTTTTGCTTTGGCTCCATCTCTTCATTCTTTCTGGAGTTATTTCTCCACTGATCTCCAGTAGCATATTGGGCACCTACCAACCTGGGGAGTTCATCTTTCAGTGCCCTATCTTTTTGCCTTTTCATACTGTTCACGGTGTTCTTAAGGCAAGAACACTTAAGTGGTTTGCCATTCCCTTCTTCAGTGGACCACATTTTGTCAGAACTCTCCACCATGACCCATCCACCTTGGGTGGCGCTCCATGGCATGACTCATAGTTTCGTTGAGTTAGGCAAGGCTGTGGTCCATGTGATTAGGTTGGTTAGTTTTCTGTGATTGTGATTTTCAGTCTGTCTTCCCTTTGATGGAGAAGGATAGAGGCTTATGGAAGCGTCTTGGATCAGTGTCCTCATATTATCATATTCTTCTTCCTTCGTACTCCAGCTTCTCTGCTTTTTGAGAATGAAAATATTGAGAGGTTGAGGGAAAACCGTGATCAAACAGAGTCATTTGGATCCTTCATGATGAAAATGTACTGTCTAAACATTAGGGGAGGTGGACATCCTATTATAAGGTTTTGAATGGATGGAAAAGATTTTCTTTTTAAAATTACCTGGGTATTTATGCCCCTTATTTGAATCTTCAAAGCATAAAATGGGCTGTGTCTTACCTGTTTTTATTTGTCTCTGAAGGGGTTAATAATAATCCCCTGTGGAATTTCTGGAAAGATGAAAAGAAGTAACATATTCATAAAACATTTATAGCAGTGATGAACATAAAATAGGAGCTCGATAAATGGCAGTCCCTCTTTTTTTATTTTTTTTTTTATCAGATGGATACGACTGTCTGTATTCTTCCTGCTATAGGATTAGAATTAGGCCGAGAGCATACTGGAGGAAGAGGGAGAGCTTGGAGCATTTAGGGCTTCAGTTTAAAACAGCAACAACAAAGCAATGGGGGTTGACATTGCATTGTCACCCACTGATGAGTTTATGTTGCTTGTCACTTGGATGACAATTGGTAGTCTATAATCAATTTCAAGGACCCTAAAAATCTAACCCAACCAACCCATTTCCTAAAACTCAGTTGCCTGTGACTTTAGTAAAGCCAGCTGCTGTCAGTCCCCAGCATTCTGTCCCGCTAGGCATATCCTGTGGCCTGGGATAGCCCACTTCCCCTTCCGCCCTTCTCTTCCTGCCTTTACTCACACACCCTCCATTCAGCATCTACCAGATCTACAGTCCAGTGCGCTACCCTCTTCCTCTGTGCTCCTGTGATAGCACAGAGGAAGGCATTTGTAATAGCACAAAGGCATTTGTAATGCCTTTCACACATCTTCTCTCCTGGTGGTGCAGTGGAGAAGTACCTGGGCTTTGCAACCTGACCTTGTGGGTTCTAATCCACATTCCACCACTAATTAAATGTGTGAGTTTTGAATAGTAACTCTGAATCTGTTTTTTCATCTATAAACTGGAAACAATAGTACCTGCTTCATAGGGCTGAGGATTAAGTGAGACATTCAAGCACAGTGTGTAGGACATGCAAAGCAGTCAATCTTTGTAAACCAGCAAGAGGAGTACAGGATTTGTGTCCTTGTTTTTATCTTGGCCTTATCTGCATTACTAGAGACTAAATGCCTCAAAGGCAGTAGTTGGCTTTCCTCCTGACATAGGTAGGCCCTTGCCCAGTGTTCCACTGTCTCACCACTCAGAGTGGGGTGCAGGTCGCCTGGGGGCTTGTTCATGCAGAATCTCAGGGCCTGTGCCAGACCTATGGAATCAGCATCTGCATTTTCACAAGGTTCCATGAAATATGAGAAACACCACACTTGATAAAATGTATCCCTTGAAATTTGAGAAACACCGCACTCATTCCTTGAATTCACTTGCTGAAGCTGATATTTTAATTATGCTAGTAATAGGAAAACAGTCATTGAATGCTCTATGATCAGTACTGCCGTTACATCGCTGGCATTTATTTATTAGGATCCTTTAGATCAGTGGTCCTCAAAGTGTGTTCCCCAGACCAGCAGCATCAGATTCACTTGGGAACTTGTCAGAAATGCAAGTTTTCAGGTAATTCGAAAGCACCCCCCAGGTTAGACCCACCGCTTTAGAACATTGGGAAGCAACCAGAAGTACCATGCTAATAATGAGCATCCCCTTCTTCCTGCCTTGTTGTTTGATTTCTTCTCTTCCATGTCTTTCAAGAAGCAAGCCAGTTAAATGTTATATCGTTTCCTTTCTGTGTTTGCTGGATACTTGCTGGTGCACATACACATCTTAATGTCTACCTGGCAGACTGACATATGTCAAATACCTTTTCCAGTGTACGGAACACACAACCTATATGGCTTATCTGCACTCCCTGTATTGTGTTTTGTTTTGTTAATTTTATTCATTTTTTGAATAGGTGATAGATGTACGTGGTATAAAATTCCCAAGGTACAAGAGTTTACCGTGAAAAGTAAGTCTCCCTGCTTCTTACTCCAGTAATAGAGTTCCTTTCTCCAAGGGCAATCACTGAGCTTTCATCACAGACATTTATTGAGCACCTACTATGTGCCAGGCATTGTTCTTGGGCACTGATATGGAACGAAACAGAGGAAAACCCCTGCCTTCACAGAGCTGACATTTCATTTACCGATTTCTCGTTGTATTTGTTCAGTAGCACAGAATTTGGCAGTAGTTAAAAGCAGGACTCTGGAGTCAAACCAACTGATTTTAAATCCAATATTCCCCATGTTCTAAGTGATCTCAAGCTATTTATTCTACCACTGTGACCTGGGTTTTCTTTATCCTGAAATGGAGATAGCAATTCTATTCTCTACGGTTGTGGTGAGAATTATACTTGTAAAGCACCAAACAGTGCCTAGAACAGAGTAAATGCTCAATAAATACAGGTGTTGATTATAACGATGTGATCTCATTCTACTGTTCTATAATGTAAACTAGAAATGGCTAGAGGATTTATTTTCTAGTAGTATCCATTTCCTCTCTTTGCTATCTGATGATCAAAAAAAATCACCTTTTTTCAGAACAAGCACAATAAATTTGCCCTCTCAATTCTGATCATTAACAGATTGATGATAAGACTGACTTCTATGAAGTAATCAACCTCTTTTTAAAAATCACTAGAGCATAGAGACTGTCTTCCTCTTCTTTTTAATCCAGCTTTAAAAAAAAAATCCCATGTAATTTGGAGGTTTGTCTACTATTATTTCATTTGGAGGTATTTTGTACCATTATTTTCAGCTTTTTAATGTTATAAAGTACATTCCTTGGGGAGAGTCTGCATTTCACATCAGAGGGATTAAACACTTATAAGCAAAGTTTCTGACAATACAATTTGATATAGTTACCGTAAGGAACATTTTTTGTGATTCTAGTCCCCAACCAGATAGGAAAACAACTTTAACCCCTGGAAAAGTAACAAAAGTATTCCTCAATGACAGTCTTAAGAGAATTATACTTGGAAAAGATTAAGATGTAAAGATTAGAAGGGACAAAAAGGGGGGAAGAGAGAAGAAAAGAACTCCTAGGGCTTGAAAACATTTACATATTAAGCCAAGGACTGTTTCATTTATTTAGCATAAAAAAGTATTAGTGGCATAATGAAAGATTGCAAGGAAGTTGTGTTAAGTTTATTCCCCCATGTACCGATCCTGGACCAATGAGCTGAATTCTGAAAGGGAATGTGACCGACCACAGTCGTGATAACCATTTAATATATTCTTTTTCCCCTTTGTCCCTGATTATATTTTGTATTATTTCCTGGCAGACTGGGTGTATGGGTCTTTGAAAGGTTGACTGTAGTATAGGAAGCCTCTTCTCTTCACCTTGTCATGGAAGAAGGACTAGGAGGAGGGGTACCTGGGGAATGGAACTGAAATGCCTCTGAGGTAGATTTGGGGTGTTTTGTATTCTCCTTTAAACATTTTCCTGCCTCTGATATTTTATTGTCAAAAATGGATTAACACAAGAACATCAGGGCTTGTAATTTTGAAAGGCATAAAGTCCCTTCTGGGATTCCCAGGTGGCTTAGTGGTAAAGAATCCCCCTGCCAGTGCAGGAGATGCCAGAGACATGGGCTGGAAGATCCCTTGGAGGAGGAAGTGGCAACCCCCTCCGGTATTCTTGCCTGGGAGATCCCACGGACAGAGGAACATGGCGGGCTACTGTTCAAGGGGTCTCAAAGAGTCAGACACAACTGAGCGCGCGCGCAAAAAGTCCCTTCCAAACAGGCGAGGCTTCCTTGGGTGGCGCTTGCCCATGTGCTCTTCTCAAACTTTGTCTGTACTAATCACATACCCCACTGCGGAGTTCACTCTGACCAGCGGTGCGTTAGGCAACCGGCGTGTGACCGCTTTGCCTTACTCCTGCAACTTGTCATTTCTCATCCGCCTCTGTTCCCACTACTTATTACCTTAAACTCAGTGGTTTAATTTAGTATCATCATCTCTCATGGTTGTGTGAGTTAACGAGGCTCAGCTGGGTTCTTAAGATCTTTTCAGAAGTTTGCAGTGAGATAGCAGCTGAGGGTAACTTGATGGGATGTTCCATGTGGCAGCATCATTCAAGGGTCTGTCACCTCGACTGGGATGGCCGGGACAGCTGAGAACTGACTGGCATCTCTGTCCATAGGGCTACCTTGACTTTCTTTACACCTTTACAAGAGGTGGCCTCTTGGTACTCAAATTTCTTGCCTTGGGATTGACTCCTCCCCTTTGGAACGAGCGCTCCAAAGAGACTCAGGCAGAAACTGCGAGGTGTCTCTGAACTCAAAGTTCAGAGTCATGTAAAATCACTTCCTCTGCATTTTACTGTTCAAAAATCAAACCAGCTCAAATGTCAACAAGTGCAGTATACAAGGCATGGATACCAGAAACTTGGTTCACTGCATGGGGTAGAGAGGGCATCTTTAGACACGAGCTACCACACGCTCTTTGCCAGAAAATAGTCAGACTTACCTTCAACACAATGGTTGTGCCATTGCACCAGATGCTTCTAGGAAACATAAGCCCACACAAGTACTTGGTGGTGGTGGCTTAGTCACTAAGTCATGTCCGACTCTTGCGACCCCATGGACTGTAGCCTGCCAGGCTCCTCTTTTCATGAGATTCTCCAGACAAGAATACTGGAGTGGATTGCCATTTCCTTCTCCAGGGGAACTTCCAAACCCAGGAATCAAACCTGGGTCTTCTGCATTGCAAGCAAATTCTTTACTGACTGAGCTATGAGGGAAGCCCTGCACAAGGACTTAGTAAGCTAAAATTTATGGGGTTTGGTAATGTGTATTTTAACTAAATATATCTGATATTGTATGAGTATTGTTTGTTCATAGAATTGCTTTTGTTGGCTTATATGCATTTGTCCCTGTTGGTCAGAAGCTGCTACTAATAAAAATATTTTTGGATTAGAGTAGTTAACCAGACACTCAACACAGTTCATCTATTCCTTTCTAACCTTTGGTATAGTCGTGTATTTTACTATACAATAATTATGGAATATTTTGTTTATTAAAATGAGTTGTATTAATGTTATTCATCCATTCATTCAATCAACAGGTATTTGTTGAGTACCTGTGATGAACCAGGCTCTGTGTCAGGCAGTGAAAAGCTGGGATACTTGGTGCTATGTTGGGATTTTGCCCTGACTAGTATCAGTCTTAGCATTTTAAATATTAATTATATGAGTTCATGCGTTCATATGTTTGGGCACTAAAGAAAGCAGATGTTACTGAACAATAGTAACAGTTAGTGCTGACTACACCTTTCTTTGTGCGTTATTTCACTGAATCCCCCCAAGAGGTCTTAGGACAGAGGCAGCGTTGATATCCAAGGTTCAGTAGAGTTTGAAAGTATGACTCAAGAGTCAACAGTATTCCTACTACACTAAACTGCATTAAAATAACACCTTTATTTCTAAATTCCGTGCCTTTTAAGAAATATTTTCACCATTCGAAAATGGTGACTGCATAACTACTTAATTACGGTTACTTGATATTCATAAGACCACGTTAGTCATTGGCCAAATGTACTGACAGCTCCCATCCCCATCCCAACACTGGGCTTCTGTAGGCTTCATACTGAGCATTTCTGAGGCCTAAGAAGGAGATGTAAAAAAGGATAGAAACTTACTGAAATTTTACTGTATCCCAGTCACCAAGCTTGGCATGCCAGAAGAGTACAAAGCTGCTGTGGCATGTAGATGGGGGAAAAAAGTAAAATCATCAAGCTATTTAATAAAAGCAATCATGAATTCCAAAAATATTGATGGAGCACTTACAATATGGCAAGCCCGGGACAATGTGTGTTCTTACTCTCCCACGGGAGAAACGAAGCAGACGTTGTTCCTGCCAACACACTCTGATATGGGAAACCCACATGAGAGACACTCCAGAGGGTGAGTGGAGGATGAGAAGAGTTCTGCTGCTGCTGCTAAGTCACTTCAGTCGTGTCCAACTCTGTGCGACCCCATAGACGGCAGCCCAGAATCAAAGGCTGGAGAAATTACTCAGGTGAAGAAGGCGGGGTGAAGGTTCCATCAAAGGAAGACACCCTAGGTAGTGGCTCAAAGTCTAAAGACGTCCAGAAATTCTAGGGACTGAAAGAATTCTGTGTAACAGAAGGGCAGGATGAGTGTGGAGGGGTGGCCAGACAGAAGTTGGTCAAGAAGTCACGAAGAAGGAAACTTTTCTTGCAGTCCTTGTTAGGAAGCTTGAATGAGTGACCACCGTTGAATCAGACTTTGCTGAGTAGTTTGGGGGTGGGGGCTGTTTGTTTGTTTCGTTTTCTGGCCGTACCGTGTGGCATGTGAGATCTGAGTTTCCTCACCAGGGATCGAAATTGTGCCCTCTGCCTTGGAAGCACAGAGTCTTAACCACTTGACTGTCAGGGAGGTCCTAGTATGTTGGATTTTAAGTGCATCTGTGGCAAACAGGTTAAAGTTCAGACATTTTCTCCATTTTAACCATGACTTCCTCTTCCATTCTTCAGAGTTGGAAATGATTCTTTTTATTATGTTTATATTACTATTGGGGAGGGAGATATTTTTCAATATGTATCAGGCATTATAAATGGCTTCCCTTCTCATTCTGGGTATTTACAATGTTGATTACAGCCGGGAGGATCGAATTCAAACGCCAGGTGTCATATCGTCTGAATATTAGATGAGTCATTATTTATGCATTGATCCAGGAACAGCAAATCTGTTCCCCACCTCATCAGTTCTACAGATTCATGCTTCTGCATATTTAGGTAACCGTGCAAGAGATAGATGCAAAATATGAAAAGATGCTGCACACCTACTTCCTCCAAGACAATGTCGAAACCTTTTTGCCCTTTCTAGCCTGATTGTTCAGCTGTTCTGAGAGAAAGCAATTGAAATTGCCTCTCCCGAGTGCCCAGATGGCAGATGCAGAAGTCCCACTAGTTTTTCCCTCCACTGCCAACAGAAACAGGGTGGAGCAGCTGGGAAGGGAGGCCAGGAGGCCCAGAGAGAGGAGAACAGTGGAACAATGCAGTGACAGAGGCTCCTTCTCAGCTGCCTCTAGCCCCTTGCAGCCAAGACCTCCCCAGCCAACCCAAGCTCCCTCCGCCTCTCGCCTTCTCCAGGGACTCCTCAGGGAAGGAGGACCAGTTAGTGACTTTGATCCCATCAGAGAGATGAAAGAGTTGGTGCAGGAGATAAAACAGAGCCTCCACTCCATTTCCCCTGCTTGTCTCACTTCTCCTTTCCTCCCACTCGAGAGAGAAACAGCAGTGATGAGTGCTTTCTCCAGCACTGCTTGGAGAGCTCTTGCTGCTTCTCTCTGCCCCACAGTTTCCCAACCTCAACCCGAGGGCAGGCCCTCCCTCCCCCTCTCTCTCTCTCTTTTTTTCCCCTCCTTCCACCTGACAGGGACCATAAATAACCCAGGCTCCTGGTGTTTCCAGCTGAGAACAAAAAGTTATAAAGTTTGCCTGGAGCTCTCTGCCACTCCCTGCCGGGGCCACTTCTTTGTTTTCTTCTCCTGTTTTTCCTCTCTACCTGCTTTGGCCGTTTCTCTCTTCAGGTTGGAGAAGAGTCGCCTCCCCATTAAGTGCAGTGGCTCGCTTGCTGGCTCTCCCTAGATTTCAGGCTGTCTCGGCTACCCGGATTAGGCACCGGGCACTGGTATCAAATTACCGAAAGTCTACTCTGGAGCAGTCCTCATATTTACATACAAATAAGTCTGGGGCTCGCATTTATGTCACCATTCGGTTCTGCTAGAGGCTTGCCAGAGGAGTTGTTAATCCAATCAGAAGGAGTTTTAAAAGGATGTCTTCGGAGTGATCAAAAAGGATCTTGATCTCAATGAAATGTGGCCAGATTTGGGGGGATTTTTTTTTTTTTTTTTCCATCTGAAAAGCTGAAAGTCTGTTAACACTGATGAATAGGAAAAGATGTGTAATTCTTCACTTGCCGGCGAGGAGACGAAGATGCTGAGAGGAACTCGGAGGTGGTGGTGAAGACCGTGGATCCAACCCAAGGATTGGTTTTTTGGGGGCTGATCTGGAGGTAGATTCTAAATCACTGTCTCAGGAATTCCTGGAAACATCAGGAAAACATTTGAGCAGCCCAGCCTGGTGGAAATGGCTTTAACACAGAGTAAGATCTTTCTTTAAGTTGTACTTAGTGTGTGCTGTTTCTGTTTCCTCCACAGTAAGTGTGCGAATAGCCCAGCTGTAAAGTAACTTAAAATAATCTCTTGGTTCTGGGTAGCTGTAGAAAGCTGATCTGTTTAGTTTTTACACTTGCAAAAACGGTAGCTGATGATGTATTTTTAGACTTGATTGGTAGTTTAAAAGCTGAGCTCTTGTGGTTTCCTGAGTTTAAATGAATGGAAATTATAAACGATGCTGAATGAAGGATTGGAAAATAGAGCTGGAGTGGTGAAATCGCTTACCTTTGAGAAAACAGAAAACATAACACGCCTTTGAAATCCTGTTCAGCCAGCCAGGCTTGTATCCAGTAGAACGAGAGTCGAGTCATAAAAAGGAGAAAAGAGTTTGCCTATTTGTGGAAGGAACTTTTCCACAGCCCATGCTACATTTTGTAAAGGATGGGAAATGTCCCAGAGGGCAAAAGGCATCTGGAAAACCTGCCCGGTCACTCCTGGAATGTGTTTTTTTTTTCCGCGTGAGATCATGTTATGCCTGTGTAGCTAGCAAAAATATTCTATGCACTTACTCTGTATAGATGGTTCGAGAACAATTTGCTTCTTTCCAGCTGTTGAAGCCCCGATTTGATCTCTGTTGAGGGTAGAGCCACTTTCTGAGCAGGGTTCAAGCACCCGGGCAGCTGTCCTGAGCTGTTCATTTGATAGATTTCGAAACAGTTCAATGTGGATGTGTTTCAAGGTTCCCCAGTTGAGCAGTTCTAATTCAAATTAAATCACTTGCCAGTTATTTACATAACCCCAAACTGAAATCCTGGTTGTGAGAAAACCATTTAAAATAAAGTTGGTTCTCTTCCCACATAAAATTTCCAGAACAGGGAAGAAGAGATGCCTCTTATTTTGCAATCCAGGTCCATTCAAACAAACTGCCCTCATCATGGTCGGGCCAGGAAAACTCGAGCTGACACAAGACATGAACCTTTCTAGTCGGCTAGGGCTTGAGGCGGGGACAAGGAGATATGGAAATGTTTAAAAATTGGTACCTAGTGCCAGGAGCTCTTTCTGCTGCTTAAATCCACTCTTGAAATGATGAACTAACCTCTACCTATACTTTCTCTTTCTAAAGGGCAGTTACAAATATTATCCAGGGGATGGGGGGAAATAAACATGAGAAAATGGATGATTAGCTAATGACCGGAGGAGCAGTTTTCTCCCCAGACAGACACATTTTCAGAAAGGAAGCTTCTGATTCGGGCTTGCTTTGTACATCCGCAGGTGAAGATGCAATGACAGGCGACACGGACAAGTATCTTGGGCCACAAGACCTTAAGGAACTGGGCGATGATTCTCTGCCTGCAGAGGGCTACATGGGCTTTAGTCTGGGGGCCCGTTCTGCCAGGTATTTCACTGTTGCTCTTTACTCACAGTTAATTTAAAACAACCATGATGTCATAAACTGAAACCATTTTCATTTTTCACATTATCCCCAAAAGTGCCCTCGGGGTAAGGATGTGAATTTGGTGAAACGTACACATGCTCTGCTATTTTCTTTTGTGGTTTTCAGTCTTTAATTTTATGTGAGTGAACGTGTTAATTGTTTGTTCTGTTTTTCCCTACCTGGCAGTCATGCTTCAAGCATAATGTAGCAAAAGAGTGCACTGACAGAGTGAGGAAAACCAATCTGGGTCACATGTTTTAAAAATAAGTTTTGTTCCATAGTGAAAGAAAAATCCCATTTTCCCATAAGTAAGAAATATTTGTGTTGATTGTTCACTATACTCTTTTCATGACTGAAGGAACAATTTATGATTGTGACTTTTAAGATCTTAAAAGAGTGGATTCTTGGGAAAAAATACGTATCGCTTATTGGAATTGTCTAGCAACTGTGTGAGCATCTCTTCGAAAGCTCTGCCGTTTGTTTACAAGGGACATGTTAAAGGTGAAACGGTGACTTGATCAAAAGTCAGAGGCAGGAATGGTGGCAAATTCAGGGCTGAAAACTGAAGCATAAAGCTTTAGTACATGGAAAACCTTGGCTCCAGCCTGACCTGGTTGAAAGGAACAGGACCTTGTCCAGAATTTGGAGACTTCTTTTCCCTGGTTGGATTAACAGCATGTGTGCTGACAGTCAAGTTATTTTTAAGCTAATAATTAAACCTTCTGAGTTAGAGCCCTGGGGACATTTTCCTATAGTTTAAAAGTTTGTTGTAAAAAGTTTCGTTGTCTGATAGTAAATGGCACTTCCCACAAAGTAAACCTGGGAGTTTATTCTCAGTGTCGTTGATACGGATAGTTTAGACTCAGAATTGATTTTTCTTTGAGTCAGTCTTTTTTTTTTTTTTCTTAATAGAATTTGAAACCTCATGTAACTTAATCAACTTTTGACTTTATACATATATTTATAGAAGGCTTTAAAAGCTTATTGCAGCAGGTGTCATTAATGACAAGAGGAAAATGAGTTTCTAGAAACATGTCATATCTCAGTTAATCACAGATAACAACAAGTTACAGCTGAAAATATGCAGAATCTTAAAGGACCTTAAGGAAAACTTCTGTTTAGAGACTTAATAGCTTTAGTAATCCAATAACTAGCTGATTCGCTTCCTCAGATAATACATAGAAGCTACATTTCATGACTCAGTCATTTGCGTGTAGGGGATTGTAGCAGCTGACCTCCAGTGAGAGATGAAACCAGAATATTGTCTCTTATAAACTTTCCACAAGACAGTTGTGAGGCTTTCATACTTCTAGTCTGGATTGCACCATTCCTCTTTGTTGCTATTATATGTAACTCATTTTTTGACATTGGCAACTGATGTTATGCTCAGAGGCAAATTTAAAAAAATCTCTAAAGCTGATGTGTTTTTTAAAGTACTGTTAGAGTATTACCCAGTATAATATTCTGAGTGTAACATTTAAAAAGGAATACATTAAATGTGTAACTCATCCAACCATAACATTTTTTTTTCTTTTTTCCTGTCTGATTTTTTTTTTGCTTTCTACTTCTCCTGTTTTTTCTAAAAATACTTAAAAATAGTCCCAAGATCAGGTAAGAAGATATGACGCTTTGATGGTGTTTCTCCGCCTTTCCCAGCTCATTTTCTCGTCTTTGTTTTCTCGGCATTGTGCTATGCTGTGCTATGCTGCCATGTGCTGCTTCTTTTTTTATTTCTCTGCTCAGCTTTAGAAAATCAGTTTTGCGATTTGAGAAAATAAGCAAGTAGCTAAATGTGTAATAAATAATGTTACTTATGCAAAGTTGACTGAATACATGAGGAATTTATTTCCCTTAGCATAAAAGTTGTGTAGTGCATGAAGTAACTGGAGAGATCGCCCTGGGTTTATAGGCAGAGTCTTGACTGGGAGGACTGTTTGTTTGCTGAGTGCTGTTATCTTTGAAGTGTGCTAGGCACATAAACTTCAGAATTCTGAGGCATGTGTTTTTCTAACACTTCCTCTGCTTAACACTTAGGGTATACCGATGGCTAAAAATAATATCGTTGACCTCAGTGAAAAACAGTGTAATGCTTTCCAGACCCTCATGCAAATAATCTCTCATTTAAGTAGCTGAAAGCACTTCGATGTGTTAGGATTCACGCTGAAGCTTGATGCCTTTAACGGGCTCTCCATCTGCCTAATGTAAGTTGGTCAGGAGTAGGAATTGTCAAATGAAGACATCTTTAGATGTTTCCACTGATGGCTCCCAATTCTAGGCTCTGTTCTTTCATTCACATTCCTACAGTAGTTGAAAGAAAGACGATTTTTTTTTTTTAATCAATACATCTTAGATATGTTTAAGGACTAAACTTAAAATTAATGTGTAAACATTAAAAAAAACTTTTAAGTATTTGTTCACATGTACAATAAAACCATCTCATGTACCACCAATATTATTATCTACCATGGGAACCATAATTTAGAGAAATTAATATCTGTATTGATCAGTGCAGATTGAGTACATGTCCGTCACTCTGTTGGAAAAGAAAGTTCTGTTAGATAGTGTTGAGTTAGAAAGTAGAAAGACAATTCCTGCTTTTAGGAAGCTTTTATTGCATCTGAGAGGAGACATGGGGTTAGAAACAGGAATAACAACAACAAAAGTTTGCAATAAAAACAGGGGGGAACAAAGTGATGGGTCACGATTGGGCACTGGAGGCCCGACTATGTAAGAGGTCAGAGACACGTGGCTTACTAAGTAGGCTCTATGCAAGGATAATGCTCACTTTCTTTTTTTCCTTTTATATCCAATTTCTAATATTGTGTCCTGCCCATAATAGTCACTTAGTAAGTATCTGCTCAAAACACTTAATAATGACTCTGTAGAATGATGTCTGTCTTAGAGAAAGTAAGGCTCTCATCCTAGGAGCACATACCGAGCCATTTGTGTAGACACTTGGAATAAAGCCTGTCATTCAGGGGCCTCTGTATCTTGATATAAAGATATCCGCTTTGGGATAGTCTGTAGTGCATCCAAAATATATCCATATATGCCTTCAGTATTCTGTGCTTGCACAAAATATTGTGCAAGCACAGAATCATTTCTTAGGTATGTCTCCTTTGCTCTTTTCTCTGACAAGCACAGACAAAGCAGGGCTGAGGCCAAAGTCTGACCAGTGTTGCCGGTAAAGATTCGAGCAGCCATGTTTGGATCAGACACTTTACTACTCCCTAGGCGGGGCCGACTTGCCGTGGTCCTTGTCCTCCACACCAGGAAAGATGACACCGAAACCAAAGGGGCTGTATGTCTACCACATTAGCTGTGAGCTTCCCCATTGCTGAGGAGCCCATTCCAGAAGGCCGGCTCAGCACTCTTGTATTCTGCAGCTGTCTTCCAAGGATGATGAGACAGGAAGCCTCAGACCGCTTTCAAAACAGGAGCCAATGAGAAGCCACCTCATGACCACCTACCTGGTAGGGAGGCAAGGGGCCTTGAAGCAGCTTCTCACAAGACTCCATGCTCTGTGTTCCTGAAGGATCACCAGGGTTCTGTCAGTGCTTATATGAGCTGCCACCCCGGTCTGCCTGGATATTATGTAGATATATGTAGATACGTGGATATATGTAGAGTTACTAGGATCCCTTACTCTATTGATTTCTTTTTTTTTTTAAATCAAAATATAACTGACAAATAAACATTATATTAATTTCAGGTACATAACATAGTGGTTCCACATTTGTATATATTGCAAAACAAGCACCATAACAGGTCTAGTTAACACCCATCACCACACATAGTTACACTTGTTCTTTTTAGGCTAACAGATTTTAAGGTCTCACTTAGCAACTTGCAAATATGTGAAACAGTATTATAAACTATAGTCAGCATGCCGTACAGTAAGTCCTCAGGTCTTACTCATTTTATAACTGGAAGTTTATACCTTTGGACCACCCTCACCCATTTTTCCCATCCCCCAAGCCTTCTTGGTATGAGTGTAGAGGTCAAGGTGGTGAGTGGCAGTTTAGGACATCAGGGGTCCTGCACTCTGGGAAGTTCAGAGACTGCATAGAATATTGAGAAGGACTAGGAAGGAGAAGAGCAGAAGAAGCAAAGCTAAAAAGAGTTCAGTAAGAAAAGGCAAGATAATCGTGTATGGAATTTGAATTTTTCACAGCCAGAAAGATGGCAAAAAAGATCATGTCAGGATAACACTTCTTGTTTCTTCATGTTTTCCATGAGAAGCAATTGCAAACCAGAGCTCTCAGTAGGTTAAACCTGCGTCTAGTTCCCAAATTCTGATTAACAGATGCATTTATAGCAACATAATTCCATTAAATAGTGTGAGACAGATGAATGCGGACCAGAAAGAGAGGAGACTCTCAAAGAAGATTTTAACAAAGAAAAAATCTCTCCAGCTATCAAATTACCTAGAGTCATCTGGTTCTTCTGAATTGTCGTGTTGGTTCAACTCTCACATAGAAACATCCAAAGTCTTCCTATATTTCATCTTCTCACAGACTGAATACCAGACAGCCTAATTTTAAACAAAACCTGATCATGAGGTTATCTAAGCTTAAGAAATGTCCTCAAGTATAAGGAAGTTCATTTTTGACCATGTCTTTTCAAGAGCAATTTTGGTTGATATTTTGAGCCATCTTGCCTGTTCCGAAAGTTGCATGCATTAATGTTCTTTTACCCATCTCATCATCATCTCCCCCTCTTGAATGGTTAACTGTAACTACAACAGCCTCCGCTCCTTCAGCTCGGATAGGTCTTACACCTTGAACCGAAGCTCCTACGCCCGGGACAGCATGATGATTGAGGAGCTACTGGTGCCATCCAAAGAGCAGGTATGTGTTTTTTCTCAAACTTTCTTTCGTTGTTAAGCTTTCATTTTTTTATGATTGAATCACACTCTTTGTCGCATGACAGAAACTCTATTTCTGCAAGTTTGATTTTGCCTTTGTAAGTCTTCCTATACTGCCAGTTAAAGACAAAGTCAGGGATTTCCCTGGCGGTCCAGTGGTTGAGACTCCACACTTCCACTGCAGGGGGCACAGGTTCAATCTCTGGTTGGGGAACCAGGATCACACGTGCCACAGTGTGTGGCCAAAAAAAAGAAAGAAAAAAAAATCAGTTGTACCATAAATCGAAATATCCCCCTCTTCTGCAGATCAGTCTCTCAGATCCCACAGAGAGGAATTTAAAGAAGTCCTAGGAAAGGCATGTATACCTATCTGATTTCTTAGTCAAGTCTTTCAGTTTTTTAAAAAAGGAGAGTTAATAATAGTGAAAGTGAAGTCGCTCAGTCGTGTCTGACTCTTTGCAACCCCATGGACTGTAGCCTACCAGGCTCTCCTGTCCCTGGAATTTTCCAGGCAATAGTATTGGAGTGGATTGCCATTTCCTTCTCCAGGGGATCTTCCCAACCCAGGGATTGAACCTGGGTCTCCTGCATTGTAGACAGACGCTTTACCGTCTGAGCCAATGATAACTGGTAGCTAAAGTTGCTGACATTATCCACACGAATGCTTGATTCTGCTCTACAGTGTATGGGTGTTGGATTTGCTGAAATTGTTTTTAGCAAGTCATAGATTAGATTGGTCATGTTTTTGGCCCATTAGCTTCTAAGCTGCCTGGGATGGGCTTTCTCAAGATGTGCTAGTAGTTTGCTTTCTGCTAGAATCTTTGTTTGGTTAATTTGGTATTTATGCAATGTCTTCTTTCCAATAACTGTGGCTCAATAGATACTGGTTTATTGTAGGAAGTCCTAGTAACAGAATCTTGCTGCCTATGGGCTCAGGATGGATCATTAGTCTAGATACACATAATACCTGGTTTTAAATGTGCACTCAGGGGCTGGTAATGGATGAAACTGTTAGGACCATAAAACTAAGTTTGAAGGTGGCCTATAATAGTTAAACAATGACATGGTGAAATTATGCTGGACTTACTGATTCACTACATAATAAAGGTTAATTGGGACAGATGAATAAGTAATAGACATTTATCATCACCAAGTTAGGTAGCCACACATTGGCGGGGGGTTGTCCCACCTGTCTGGACATGCCGACTTCCAGAAACACAGACGTACATGGCACTTCACAAGGACCACAGTACATATTTTTTAAAGCTTTTTTTTAAAGTTCTTTCTTTCTTTCTTTCTTTTTGGTTGTGCTGGGTCATCATTGATGTGTGGGCTTCGCTCTGGTTGCAGTGAGTGGGGGCTAATCTCTAGTTGCCATGCACAGGCTTCTCGTTACGGTGACTCCTCTTGTTGAGGACCATAGGCTCCAGGATGCGTGGGCTTCAGTAGTTGTGGTTCTTGGCTGCTCACAGCATGCTCCGGGATCTTCCTGGCTCAAGGATCAAACTCGTGTCTCCTGCATTGGCAGGCAGAATCTTTACCACTGAGCCAGCAGGGAAGCCCCCACAGTACATATTTTAACACTTTTATACTCTCTAGAACATTCTTATCAAGCAGGCCTTACAAAGATGACTACAATGGCTATTCAGTGTTCGGTCAAACAAAACACCGTTTGTAGAATGATTATAGGTGCATGCCATAATTTAAGTGGGTGTTAGCACCAAAGAAGGCACTTATCTCAAATAATGAAGCTAAGCTCTTAGGTGTAAAGTGTAGCCTAGGCTGTGGTTTTCTGAAGAACTTTATGCTTGGTTGGCTGTGGTCATTCTCCTAGTTGGGTGATTCTGATCTCTTTATGTTCCCAATTGAAATGAAATATTAGTGGATATATTGATAACACTTCTGAGTATAGAAATAGCTGAAATTCTCTACGCTCTAAGAGAACCCCACAGAACTTACAAAGTTTCAAGTGAAAGGAGAGTCCTTGAACACTTTGCTGTTGTATAACAAATATCCTAGTTCTATCATGGAATAGCAGATCCTCCACTGAACCTAATTACGGTTTATATTTCTGAATATATACTTGTTTAGGGGCAAGGGCCTGAAATGGAGGCCACCACCACCATCATCACCATGAGTTCACCATCATCACCACCACCACGACCCCATTACTGCCACCATCCCCTCCACCACCCCCATGACCCCATCCCCACCACCATCCCCTCCACCACCCCCATGACCCATCCCCACCACCAAAACCTCCACTCCATGACCCCATCCTCACCACCATCACCTTCACCCCCATGACCTCATCCCCACCATCATCACCTCCACCCCCATGACCCCATTCCCACCACCATTGCCTCCACCAGCCCCATGACCCAATCCCCACCACCATCACCTCCACCCCCATGACCTCATCCCCACCACCATCACCTCCACCACCCTCATGACCCCATCCCCACCACCATCACCTCCACCCCCATGACCCGATCCCCACCACCATCACCTCCACCACCATGACCCCATCCCCACCACCATCACCTCCACCACCATGACCCCATCCCCACCACCATCACCTCCACCACCATGACCCACCTTTTACCACCATAGTTATCAGTTTCTGCCTGTAAGCCTTAAGGAGAATGCAAATGTTTGCAATGCTACAAGCCTACAAACAGGCTTCTGAGGGTTCTCACACCACTACCTGCTAACTACTACCAAGATCTACTTAATCAGGCAGAAGGGTGGGGCAGCATTTACTCAGAATGAAGGATTTGTGAAAAAGAGATGAAGGCTAGAGAGAACTTTTGAGGTGAAGCTGGTGTTCTTTTGTAAAGTTTGTTGCTGCTCCAGTTTCAACAACACCTCTGTGGACATCACAAACCCCACTGTAGACCAGTCAGAAGAAAGGGGAGCTTAGGATACCTTCACATTTTTTACTAATAATTATTAAGTTGCTAACTACAGAAGCAGATAATTGCTGTCTTCAATGGCGACAGAGAACCTGTGGTCTGACAGGCATTTCTCATGGAACTAGCATGTTTAATAAACACATCATGTGACTCCAGGATAAATTTACTGGAGCCTTGGAAAAAAGATACGAGTGGCATAAAGACATTTTAGGGACAGTTGGTGGCATTTGAAAACATACTGGCTATACTATTAGGAAATTAGTGTTCATTTTCCTAGCAGTGATAATAGTATTGAAGCTATACAGGGGAATATCTCTCTTCCAGGGGTAGGCATGTTGAAATTTTAAATAATAAAGTGATCTTTAAGTCTGCTATTGATTTTCAATGGTTCAGCCAAAAGTGTATATACATGGAGAGAGAGAAGAAAATCAAATATGACAAAATGCTCACTGTTGAATCTAGGTTGAGTGTCTATAAGTATTACTTATACAGCTTTTTCAACTTTTTTATTTGTATAAAATAATTTGGAGGAAAGGGGAGGACAAATTCTGAAAGAGGTATAGAAACTTATTTAGTCCCTAATGTCTCATTTATCACAGAAGAGAAAAAAAGACTAATTCCTCAAAAGACAGGCTTTATTTCAGAGGAAAGAGTCTAGTTACACTGGGCACGACTCATGAGAAGCATTTACTTCAGAAGTGCATTTAAGTACTTTGTTAGAATTAAGTACTTTGTTAGAATTTAAGTACTTTGTTAGAATTAAGTGACAAAAAATATTAGTTTATGTCTATCATGTCTCAAAATCTGCATGTGTAAAATTTTAAAACGGAGTTTCTCCACGGTGTTGATTTTGTCTGAAAGCACGCAAGAAATCTTAAATATTTATAACTCCTAAAGCAGTGATATATGATTTAGTGTCAGATGTAAAACTGCCCTATCATTGCCCAGTTAAAATTGCTTTGACAAGGAAAGGTGAAAAATGAATAAAAATTAACTCACCATGAATTTCTTTTTTTTTTTTTTTGCAATGGTAGAGCTCGCCCATACAAGCACAGCTACCTCTTTATTATCTGGCTGTTGATTAATCAGTTTGCACATTAACTACAGTTAAAGTGGAGTTGAGACCCGGGATGTTTAGCACAGGCCTGCCACCCCAGGTTCCTGAAACCTGTGCAGATTTGAGGGCAGGTGTGGAGGCCAGTGCTAAGGAGCAGAGTTGGGAGAAGGAAGCCATCCCCATGCCCTGCTGGGTCTTAGTCATGATGAGTCCATAAACCACTTAATCCCCCTATGGATATCAAGAGTGGACTCTTTTGTACTGTAATACTGGGTTATCCAGGAACTCTACATTCCTTTACCTTCCCTTCACTTTGCAATCAAGAGTCACACAAAGTGGTGGCCTAAATGGGAAGGAAATCCAAAAAAGAAGGGATTAGGTAAAGCCATAGCTGATTCATTTTGCTATCAGCAGAAACTAACACAACACTGTAAAGCAACTATGCTCTAATAAAAATTAATTTAAAAAGAACAAGTAAAAGAAATTCAGAAAGATGAAGAAACTGAGGTACAAGCAGCTGAAGCAACTCACCCCAGGGGACACAGCTGATAAATGGCAGAGTCACTAGCCATAGGGCCCCACGTTGCCTTCTCTTTGCCTTCTTTATTTAAAGGAAGTTTTATTGAAGTCTAGTTGATTTACAGTGTTGCTTTAATTTCTTCTGTACAGCAGAGTGACTCGACTATACATATATATTTAACACTACTCCACTCTCAGTCTCCACTGCTCCATGTGGGAAGGGAGTCAGCTAAGACCATTATCCTCTGCCCTCCAGATCTCAGACTTGTTAGTATTCTTAACATGGGTGTGGTGCCATCCTCTGCATTCGCTTTTTTTTTGGCATGGAAGATTATATTTAGACACATGTTCTTTATTATGTTTCTAATTCTAGTAATAAGTTCTTATTGAATGTGCTTTAAAAGGAACTGACAACATTTCCAGTTTATATTCAGCAACAAGTTATGAAAATTATGGAGAAAATGATTATACTAAAAATTAGGGCTTAGAAGTCATCATTAAAGGAATGGAAATAGTTGACCTTTACACAGATATGAAGCAGAAAGTAATAGTGGTCTAAAAATATTGTGAAGGCTACCCAGTTAATTACACTTCCTTTGAATGACCCTAAAAGTTGTCGCGATGTGTACTGTAGGCAGAAACATTCAAATCAGTGTGATTTCTGGTAGTTATTCAAAGATGGAATGAGAGCAGAAAGCACTTAGAATCCCCAGCCCCCTCTCTTTAGACGCAGTGCCAGCATCTGATGCTCCTACGTCTGTACCTTAACTCATGCATGCTGGGTGCTGTCACTTCAGTAGCATTCAACTCTTTACGATCCTATCGACTGCCAGGCTCCTCTGTCCACGGAATTCTCCAGGCAAGAATACTGCAGTGGGTTGCCATGCCCTCCTGCAGGGTATCTTCCTGATCCAGGGATCAAACCCACGTCCCTTATGTCTCCTGCATTGGCAGACGGGTTCTTTACCACTGGAGCCAACTGGTGTCATTTAGAAGGGGCTGAGTTCCTCCCTCTTCTCTCCTCCAAGGATGGGCCTCGTTGCTGGCTATTCAGAGGATTCCTTGTCCTAAATTACAAAGACTACATCAGGGTGAAATATAAAATCTCAGCCAGTCTAATGAGAGTTTGTGCAGCCTTCGGGGTTGCTAAATGAAAAGGTGATATAAACCCAAAGAGGGCTAGAGATGGAGCATGAAGGTGAACGATTCCTACCATCTTTTGGGCAGTAGCTAGATCCAGTCATGCCTGATGTTGCACCACCCAGACTTTCCCATTATATAAACCAGTACATTAATCTCAATCTGCCCCCACCCCCTGAGGTTTTAAGCCAGTTTAATTTGGGCTTCTGTCCTCACTAATATTCTGGCTATTCTCAGTTCAGTCACTCAGTCACATCTGACTCTTTCTAACCCCATTGCAGCATGCCAGGCTTCCCTGTCCATCACCAACTCCCAGAGCTTGCTCAAACTCATGTCCATAGAGTTGGTGATGCCATCCAACCATCTCATCCTCTGTCATCCCCTTCTCCTCTTGCCTTCAATCTTTCCCAGCATCGGGGTCTTTTCCAATGAGTCAGTTCTTTGCATCAGGTGACCAAAGTATTGGAGTTTCAGCTTTAGCATCAGTCCTTCCAATGAATATTCAGGACTGATTTCCTTTAGGATGGACTGGTTGGATCTCCTTGCTGTCCAAGGGACTCTCAGGGATCTTCTCCAACACCACAGTGCAAAAGCATCAATTCTTTGGCGCTCAGCTTTCTTTGCAGTCCAATTCTCACATCCATACACGACTACGAGAAAAACTATAGCTTTGACTAGACGGACCTTTGTTGGCAAAGTAGTGTCTCTGCTTTTTAATATGCTGTCTAGGTTAGTCATAGCTTTTCTTTCAAGGAGCAAGCATCTTTTAATTTCATGGCGGCAGTTACCATCTGCAGTGATTTTGGAGCCCAAGAAAATAAAGTCTCTCCCTGTTTCCATTGTTTCCCCATCTATTTGCCATGAAGTGATGAGACTAGATGCCATGATCTTAGTTTTCTGAATGTTGAGTTTTAAGCCAACTTTTTCACTCTCCACTTTCACTTTCATCAAGAGGCTCTTTAGTTCCTCTTCACTTTCTGCCATAAGGGTCGTGTCATCTGCACATCTGAGGTTATTGATATTTCTCCTGGCAATCTTGATTCCAGCTTGTGCTTCCTCCAGCCCAGCATTTCGCATGATGTACTCTGCATAGAAGTTATATAAGCAGGGTGACAATATACAGCATTGTCGTACTCCTTTCCCAATTTGGAATCAGTCTGTTGTTCCATGTCTGGTTCTAACTGTGGCTTCTTGACCTGCATACAGGTTTCTCAGGAGGCAGGTAAAGTGGTCTGGTATTTCCATCCCTTGAAGAATTTTCCAGTTTGTTGTGATCTACACAGTGAAAGGCTTGGCGTAATCATTAAAGCAAAAGTAGATGTTTTTCTGGAATGCTGAATGCTGGCTATTGGTAATGGTCAAATCTGGCCTGAATAACCACCTATCAAGGGCAACGTAGAAAGTCTTCTAGCACTTCAAAGTGCAGTTCAACCTTGAGATTACGTTAGTTTATGCTTTCTTTCCAGGAATAAATCTAATTTTAACTAAATAAAAAGAAAATGAGGGAACTCCTTGGCAGTCCAGTGGTTAGGATTTTGCGCTTCCACTTCTGGGGGCTCAGGTTTGATCCCTAGTTAGGGAACTAATATTCCACAAGCTGCTCAGCAAGGTCAAAACATAGAGAAAGGCATTCTTTGCCAGTTGATCTCTAACAAAACCTTTCATTTCCTTTTGATTCTGTTGACACAGATGCCATGCATCTGTTGTTGTTGTTGTTTAGTCACTAAGTCGTGTCCAACTCTTTGCAACCCTATGGACTGCAGTATACCAGGCTTCCCTGTCCTTCACTATCTCCCAGAGTTTGAGCAAACTCATGTCCATTGAGTTGGTGATGCCATCCAACCATCTCATCCTTTGTTGCCCCCTTCTCCTCCTGCCCTCAATCCTTCCCAGCATCAGAGTCTTTTCCAATAGACCTTTTCCAAAGAGTCATTTCTTTGCATCACGTGGCCAAAGTATTAGAGTTTCAGCTTCAGCATCAGTCTTTCCAATGAGTATTCAGGGTTAATTTCCTTTAGGATTGACTGTTTTGATCTCCTTGCTGTCGAAGGGACTCTCAAAAGTCTTCACCAGCATCACAATTCAAAAGCATCAATTTTTCGGCACTCAGCCTTCTTTAGGGTTCAACTCTCACATCTCTATAGGACTACTGGAAAAACCATAGCTTTGACTATAAGGACCTTTGTCGGCAAAGTGATATCTGTGCTTTTTAATATGCTGTCTAGATTTGTCATAGCTTTTCTGCCAAAGTGTCTTTTAATTTCATGGCTGCGGTCACAGTCTGCAGTGATTCTGAAGCCCTCCCCAAAATAAAATCTGTCACTGTTTCCACTTTTTCCCCATCTAATTGCCATGAGGTAATGGCACTTGGACTGCAAGGAGATCCAATCAGTCTATTCTAAAGGAGATCGGTCCTGGGTGTTCTTTGGAAGAAATGATGCTAAAGCTGAAACCCCAGTCCTTTGGCCACCTCATGCGAAGAGTTGACTCATTGGAAAGGACTCTGATGCTGGGAGGGATTGGGGGCAGAAGGAGAAGGAGACGACAGAGGATGAGATGGCTGGATGGTTCACTGACTCGATGGACGTGAGTCTGAGTGAACACCTGGAGTTGGTGATGGACAGGGAGGCCTGGCGTGCTGCGATTCATGGGGTTGCAAAGAGTCAGACACGACTGAGCGACTGAACTGAATGAGACCAAATGCCATGATCTTAGTTTTTTGAATGCTGAGTTTTAAGCCAGCTTTTTCACTCTCCTCTTTCACGTTCATCAAAAGGCTCTTTAGTTCCTCTTGGCTTTCTGCCAGTAGAGTGGGATGATCTGCATATCTGAGGTTGCAGATGTACATCTACAAAAAGAGAAAAATGGGGCAGATGCAGGGCGCTGTCTGTCTCTAGTTAGGTTGTTCTCATCTTTCAGACTTCCTTCTTCAGACCTGATTTGCCCACAATCTTTGTGTCTAAGGGGGCTCAATAGCAGGGCTTCCAAGGGTGACCGGTTTAGAAGGTGTAACTATACCAATATGCAAACAGTTACACTGGTTTTTGGGTCCCTGTGAACATCATTCTGGAGTCAGTGCTGGAGGCTTCCCAGTAGCCTCCCCGTACCTGGAGGCAGTTGTCACACTGTGGACACGCCCTAACTCTTCTCATTTATCTCCCCCACTAGGATTCCAAATCCTTTGAGCTGGACTTGGTCTTCTGTGAGGCTGAGGATGGTCTCATGTATCCTTCTCTATATACTGTGTTGTGTACAACTTGATATATTAGCAAGGAATGTGTGAATTGGAGAGTTCTTTGGGAGAAATTCACATTTATTTATTTGTTTAAGACCTACACCCTTTCCATGATCTCAGTAATAGGGAGAAAAATGCCCAACCCAAAAGGCTGGTTTTGCTAATAATGTTTCCCACTGTCTTGCCAACCCCATTCTACCCCTGCCTGCCCACTCCGTCTTCCCTCGGCAGATTAACTTTCCTGTTTCTTGCCTTTAAGCTAATTTCTAAAGGGCTCTCACAAATGTACCTGGTGGCAGAAGGTCACCAGCCTGAGATTAAAAATGTGTTAGAGATAGTCCTTGAAAGATAAGCACTTTCAACTAGCAGCATTTAATGTGCTGCTTTTTCCTCTTCAAAGTGCTTTGCCAGCATTACTCAGGTGGTCCACTCAACACCTCTCACAGATTGGTCAGCAAGATTACAGATTTTTTTTTTTTTTAAGGCAGAGAGTTTGGTGTTGTAACTTAAGGTAGTACCGTTCATTTAGACGTCTTGAGCCGGATGTTGATGTATTAACATTCTCAGCTTCTATGCTGACCTTGACTTCACCTTCTCTTGTTCAAGCGGTTGCTAAATTTTCTTAAAATCAATCTGATTTGGAAATCCTTAGAATGCACCTTCATTTTGGTTTGTATTCTAGTCTCAAATAAGTCTTATGGGTAATAAGATTTCTAGAAAAGAAATACTTTAGAAAAGACCCGGTTTAGTAAGCTCTTAATTTTTATTTTTCTGCTTGAATCAGCTTTTCTTTTATGGAATCCATTTATAAGGTGTACATGATGTTTTGAAATATATCTGCATTGTGAAATGATGTCCATGGTCAAGCTAATTAACACATCCATCACCTGCCATAATTACCATTTTTTGCTGTGTGGTGAGAACACTGGAGATCTACTCTCTTAGCAAATTTCAAGTGTTTGATACGTTTTTATTCATTGCAATCATTGTGCTGTGCTTCAGGTTTCCAGCATTTATTCATCTTATAACTGAACGTTTGTTCCCTTTGATCAATATCTTCTCTTTTCCTCAACCGGCCCCCACCCCAGCCTTCGGTAACCACCACTCTAGCCTCTGTTACTATGAATTAGACTTGTTTTAAGATGGAATCCATTTCTTTCTTTTTTAAAAAATACACATATCCCCTCTTTTGTGGATTTCCTTTCTCATTTAAGTCACCACGGAGCGTTAAGTGGAGTCCCCTGTGCTGTACACCAGGTTCTCACTAGTTCCCCATTTTATGCACAGTAACATGTAGAATTCTCACTAGTTCCCCATTTTATGCACAGTAACGTGTAGAAGTCAGTCCCCGTCTCCCGGTTCATCCCCTTTCCCCCTTGGTATCCATTCATTTGTTTTCTACATCTGTGTGTCTGTTTCTACTTTGCAAGTCAGATCATCTGCACCGTTTTTCTAGATTCCAAACATATGCATTACTATACAATATTTGTTTTCTCTTTCTGATGTACTTCAGGCTGTGTGACAGTCTCTAGGTCCATGCACATCTCTGTGAATGGCACAATTTCATTCCTTTGTATGGCTAAGCAATATCCCACTGTGCCACAATCTTCTCTATCCATTTCTTTAAAAGGTATTTCCAGATAGTTGTGGTAGATGTCCAAAAAGACCTACTGTGTACTTCAGTTTTCCATTTCACTCAGTATCTGCCGTAGGTCACAATTACAATAATCAGGGCAGCACCCACCATTCCTTTTATTAAATGCATCTCCTAATTCCATGTATTCAGCCACCTCATGGACCAGGTATTCTCATTACCGCGTCACAGACAAAGAGCCTGGGGCTGAAAGGAGCATTTTACGCGCCCATTGTCACATTAGGTGGTGGTTGGTGGTCCGCCTGAGAGTAAAACAGATCTGATGACTGCCTGAGCCCCTCTGCTGCCGCCCCGAGGCCACAGTGCCACTGTCAGAAGCGGAGTACGGCAGCCTGAGTGAAGCACAGTCCCCTGGAGGAGTCGATGTGTAGACCAGAATTTGTCGTGAGCAAAATGCCACTTAATGTTTGTTAATCCAGCAGGCTACTCCCTATAGTCAAATCAAAACATAGGCCAGCCTAAAAAGCTACACAAGGGGCTGCAATGCTATATAAATTTAAGAAATAGATTCAACTATAAAAGATCTGGGAGTATCAGGATGATTAATATCTGTGTTTTTGTTTACCTAGCAATTTAGAATTTTCACACCATTTTCACACTCCTTGGGTCATTGCATTCTCACAGTGAGCTGGGACAGTTAACATTATCCACCACTACTCTGATGCAGAAATGGAGGCTCAGTGAGGGTTTCTGACTTGCCATTCATGGGCTATGAAGTGAGGCAGCCCACCTGAAACCCAATCATCTATCCTCTGTCTAGGGAATCTGACACCCACGCGGATCCCTCTGCCCTGGCCCTGTTTGACGTGTGGCTGTAGGCTGAAGTTATCCTGGGGTAACTACTAAAGGCACTAAGTGCTGGGTAATGACTTTTGACAAGCTTGTGCTCTCCCGGGCGCCCAGGCTGCTTACATCATCCAGCGGTTTCTCAACTAGATCACGTTTACAGGTTTTCCGATTAGACGCACTGAGTTTTGCCTGTGACCTGTTGCTGTGAGCTTTACCTGGTGCCGTTCACGTTAGCAGTATCCAGACCACCAGTTCATCGACAGGATGACCTCCTGCCGGGGGCAGCCACGCCAACGGACCTTAACTGGTGTCATCTGACACTGAGGGTGACGGTCTGACTGCCTGCACCCTGGAGAATTAGCCGATATTGGAGTTAATTGGATTTCTCTTTCTTTTCCTTGCAAATACTTTCTTTTCTCCTGACTCTTTTCTTCCATGCCTGCATATTTATTTCCGGTCCTGGGCATTTGGGGGCATCCTCATTGGTGAGGCCACTGTGTACTTGCCCTCTTCTTTGCTCTGATGAATACGGCTGGTGAGAAACTATTTTGGGAAAGTATGAAGCTCTTGGAGACAGTGGTATCATCATTAGTCAGGCTTTAGACTCTAATGAATAATGTGCATTTTGGTTTTAATAGTATCCTTGACATCACTTCCAAGATGAAAAATGATGTGCTTAATCATAATCATTTTAGACTTGGGGAGTAAAAGGTCTTAAGTCAGTGTGAACTTTTCCTTAACATAGTGTTTTAGGTACTGAGTGTATACTTTGTATTATCAATTTCTTGAAATCCCTCTCTGAACTTCAGTTTCCTCATCTGTAAAATGGTGTGATATTACCTCCTGAGGCTACTCGGTCCTGAAGATTCAAACAACACATGACCGTAAAGGCCTAGGACAGTCCTTAACATTGAGTTGGTAGAGTTGCTCTTAACATAGAAATTTAAATAAGACTAAGGCATTTAGATCAGAGAAGGCAATGGCACCCCACTCCAGTACTCTTGCCTGGAAAATCCCATGGATAGAGGAGCCTGGAAGGCTGCAGTCCATGGGGTCGCTGAGGGTTGGACACGACTGAGCGACTTCACTTTGACTTTTCACTTTCATGCATTGGAGAAGGAAATGGCCACCCACTCCAGTGTTCTTGCCTGGAGAATCCCAGGGACGGGGGAGCCTGGTGGGCTCCCATCTATGGGGTCGCACAGAGTCGGACACGACTGAAGTGACTTAGCAGAAGGCATTTAGAAAATACATTCTTCTAACTGAATGGGGTCTGTTGATTTAATATAGGCATCCTGTGTCTATAATTGTAAAGGGCCAGTCCTAGCTGGAAATTGTTTTTGCTGTGTTTTCTCCACACATTATCAGATTTTAACAAATGGGCTCATATAAATAAAAGTCCTTTGAAAAGTAGAAGTGACTTTCAGAAAAGAAAGGAAAAATAGAAGCAACTACACATCTGTACTTTGAAAGTCTTTGAAAAGTAGAAACGACTATACCGTGCCAACACTGGCCTTGGTGCCTGATCTCAGGTGTTCATTTTCATTTAATCTTCATATCAATCAGTCGTCAATTTGAAAATAAGGGAACTCAGACCGAGAAAAGTTAAGAAACATTCTAAGGATCTTAAGGCCAGCAAGTAGTGTTGGGGCATCTCCAAGGGGGCTTTCAATAAGTAAAGAAAAAGAAAAGTCAAAGGCAAAGTATCTCCTTCATTCCTGGTGGAGGCCAGCTTGAGGGTTGTGTCTGACCCAAGTGGGCCTTGGTAACTGCACCCCTGGGCAGACCCCCTACCCAGTGGCCAGCATCAGTGACCCGGGACAGGTAGCCCCTCATGGAGTTCTGCGTAGGGGAACAAAGCAGGTGGCTCTCCTCTGTGACCAAGCTCGGGCCCGCAAGAGTGAAAACTGCATCTGAGCAGAGCCTTCCAGCTGCCTTTCCCAAATCGTCCATGAAGATAAATAAACCACATTTCCAGGGCTACAGTGAATATAAAGGGACAGAGTGAGGCCTTCAGTGACACAACTGAGCAGCCTTTCCAAACTGGAAAGCTTACGAGTGGGAAAAGTGCTCTCTTCACAAATGGCAGAGATGATTTTCAAATCCAAGTCTGTGACTCAGCTCTAAAGCCCGGCTTTTCCATTAAGCCCTGGGAACACCCCTACTTGCTGTGCGAAATTTGAGAGCCGTCTCTAGTTCATCTTTTTTTTTTTTTTTTTAAATAAGCACGGTGTCTTTACTTTTTAATTTTTGGGCTATGCCTCATGGCATGTGGCATCTTAATTCCCCCAACCAGAGATTGAATCTATGCACCCTGCATTGGAAACGTGGAGAATTAACCATTGGACCACCAGGGAAGTCCCTCTAGCTCACCTTTTTCAACCATCGTTTATGTAGTATCTGATTTATTGTTTTAAATGTCTGCTGTAAGTAACCAGGTGCAAGAGTTTTTCCTGGTACTGTGGTACCATGCACAGTGATGTGTCAGAACATTTTGAAATTCATATCGTTGATTAAAATAAGTAAGCAGTTCAAGCGGCACATTTCCGTTTTAAGTGAACGTAGCCATTCCCTTTTCCAGGAGATCTTCCTGACCCAGGGATCAAACCCAAGTCTCCTGCACTGCAGGCAGATTCTTTACTGTCTGAGCCGCCAGAGAAGCCCAGTCTGTAGAAAGAAGTATTCAGAGACACGTAACTTGGAAATGAAGCTACCACCTCGTATCTATAAAAACCCTAGGTTTAGATGGCATGCCTTGTTTTGTATTTCAGTGGACGCATTGTGAGAAGAGCCTTTTGTTTGTCTGTATTTCACTTATTATAATTGTTAGGCCTACCCATAAACCTCTGCAAAACTCTATGGAAAAAAAAAAACGGGAACAAATGTGAGGACATACGGCCAGTTGTTTTGAACACGTCTTTGTGTTTGTTCATTGTACACTGGTTCATTTGTGTTATGACAGAGTTCCTAGGGGTGGGGAGAGTGAGGGACCTAGGAGGAAGTCTGAGGGGTCCCCGTGTGCTGGCACACTCCTGCCTGCATAAATATTGCATCACGGCAGTGTTACCTTTTTGTGTGATGTAATTGATCGTTTCAATAATTAATGTCGCCAGTGCATGTGTCTAAGAGGACCAAGGGTAAATAATTTACTGTAATTACCAAAGAGGAGTGATATTATTTATTTATTAGAGCTTGAAAAAAATGGGTCCTTTGGAAAATAACCTTAAGGCCCCAAATGTAGGAGTTTTAGTTTGCTAAAAAATTTAGTAAGCAACACCACTATTTCACATTAAACATTTTGCCCTGCTCTGGAGGTGAGTTGGGCTTCCCAGTTGGCAGTACTGGTAAAGAACCTGCCTGCCAATGCAGAAGACTTCAGGGACAGGGGTTCAATCCCTGGGTCAGGAAGCTCCCCTGGAAGAGGGCACGGCAACCCACTCTAGTATACTTGCCTGGAGAATCCCATGAACAGAGAAGTCTGGTGGGCTATAGTCCATAGGGTCGCAGAGAGTCAGGACACGATTGAAGCAACTAGGCACGGAGGGCAGTTCTTTGGGGTCTCTAAAAGTCAGTAAAATTGGTAAATGAGGCCAGACTAAAGCCAACATCTAATCTTTGGTTAAACCATAAAGAATGTGGGCACTTTCTGAAGTGATGCATTGCTCTTTGGGGATTAGGAACCTGGTTCTATAAGCTTTTATGAACATCACTGATCACACACCCACCCAGCAGATGTGTCCTCTCTCGCTCAATGCAGAGAAAGCTGCTCCTCATTCATTTCTGCATTCCCCTAAGATCTGGATAGGATAGTGACTGCACATAAGTGCTCTACAAATTATTGTTCAGTTTGATTTAAATTATTGTTCAGTTTGATTTCAGGGCTATTCTTTAATGTTTATAATTCACAGTAATTTAGAAAATTTGTTTTCTTATCAAATATACACACCAATCAAAAGTCATGTCCTGTTATCACACATACTCATCTGGATTAAAAGAAGAACCTCCATATACACCTTCAGCCTCTTCTCTCCAGAGACAGTGACTTGGGATACCTTTTGATGACTGAGTATTAAGCTCACAGGGTACTCTGCATGGTAGAGGACTTGTCATCTGTGACTTCCACTAAAGAAATGAACCTGGAACATTTCACTGGAAAATTTCAGAGAAGCCTCCATTTTCAGCCTCCAGGCTCCATCCCTAACTGTCTATCTGGGAGACCAGTAAAGGTAGAAGTTTGGGTCTGAACATTTGGTATATAAGCTTTCAATTAATCTCCATTTTCATTATGGAGAAATCTTCTCCATAATCTTCTTCCTCTGGTCTCTATACCTCTAACTTTCTGCCAAGGATGATGGATGGAAGTTAGTTATTTGGAGACAGATAAATCAGTGAGGGGATTGTGAGGATCACATCACTTTTATAGAGAGTTTCAACCAATCCTTGTTTTTCTGCTGATGTGTTCTCTTATGCTCTTTGTGTGCGTGTGTGTGTATGTGTGAGTTAACACTCAACTTCCATTTTACTGGGGTTTCAATAGAAAGCAGATCTTTACCAGGATGAAAAATGAGATTGATATCGTTTGTGGTCTGTGAAATACTATCTTTCATCAGATTTAGAACATTCTTAGCAATTCTGTCTTCAGACTTAGCCTCTACTTTGTTTTCCTCTTCTTCCAAGAGTCCAGTTACACATATGTTAAAACTTTTCACTGTGTTCTACGCCTCATACCATTTTCTGTATTTTTCATTCTTTTAAACTATCTACCCTTGACATACACATACTACTACATTCAAAACAAATAACCAACAAGGGCCTACTTTTAATAGCACAGAGAACTCTGTTCAATATTCTATAATAATCTAAATGGGAAAAGAATTTGAAAAAGAATATGTATATATATAAAACTGAATCACTGAACTATACCCCTGAAACTAACACAGCATTGTAAATCAACCATAGTCCAATATAACATAAAATTTTTTAAATCTGCCCTTCATTTTGTATGTTTTTCCACTTACACTTCCAGTTTACTAACCTTGTTTTCTGTTGTGTCTACTTAAGAACTCACATTATACTGAGAACCGGACAAAGACCCATTTGATTCTTTCTTACACATATTCCAGTGCTCTGTTGAATTATCCAACTTTATTTTTCTCTATCTTTTCTATTTTCTTAAACATACTAATCATAGTTATTAGGATCACTGTAGTGAAAGTTCTTATAAGCTTCCTTCAAAATACAGGACGACCTTGGGATCTGTTTATAGTATCTGGGTATCTTTTTCTGTTTTTGTTCATGTGCTCTGGCCATCCTTGGCAGTTTTTCATTGCATGCTGGACATGATGTATTAAAAACAAGTTTGTAGACATGACACACCCAATGATGATATATTCTTTCAAAGAGGAGTCACTATCTCTCTGCAATGCAAATAGAGGGGTGGTTGAGTCTTCTAATCCAGTCAAGATTTTGCTGAAATGAGGCTGGTTTGAAGCCCTGATAAGCCTCAGGCAATCTCTGAACTGTCTCTGGCCCTTCAGGGTCCTTATTTGAAATTTTGGTATGGTCTTTGAGGCCCCTCCCTTTCTAAGTCTCAAACTCTGAATCTTTTTTCTCATGAAACTGCCCAACAGCTCTACTATGCCTTTCAGAAATTTTCAGGTCGGTTTTTCACCTTCCTGTTCTGCACAGCCCCAGAATTTAGCAGATGTTCTGAACAGAAATCTGTAGCGTGCTTGAGGCCACCCAGATCCCCACCAAAACTCTTTTGGCTTTTGTATCCCCTGCAGGCAGCCCCTGTAGGCACAAAGCCCAGATTCCATCTGCACTGGTAATTGACAAATGCCCCCAAGTTAAAAATGGAAACAAAAAGTCAGCTTATCTTTTTGCAGGTCACCTCCTCTCCAAGTACAGGTCCTCCAGTTTTGCACCTCAGTTGTTCTCTGCTGCCTGCAGAGATAGATGATTTCCATGCTTACCTGCTGCCTGCAGAGATAGATGATTTCCATACTTACCTGCTGCCTGCAGAGATAGATGATTTCCATACTTATCTGGTGTACAGCGCTAGGCTACTGTAGGCTTCTCTATCCCACTTGGAAATAGAAGTCATCAAGATTGACCTTTTTTTTTTTTTTTTTGAGATTCAGAAGAGAAATTTACAGTTGTAGGATTAACTTAAGAGATTTTTGAAGTACTTAAAATCGTGGTTAGAATGACTTCTGTGATCTTCCTTGTGCCATGCCAATTACTCAAGTGGTTTCTTAAAAGACTGAAATAATACAGCATATCAATGAACTTTATTTTTTAATTTTTGAAACTGCAATGTAGACCTATAGAGGAATATACAGTCAGGCCCGTGGATGCAAAGGGCTGATGACACTGGTTATTTTATATAAGGGACTTGAGCATCCCCGTATTTTAGTATCCACAGGCACAGGTGGGTGAGGGGTGTCCTGGAACTGGTCACCTGAGGATAAAAGAGACAACTATAAGAAAATGCTTATTTTGAATATTGAACTATCTGGACTGATGGAGACATACAGGTATATTTTATAGGTGCAGAGAAACCACTGTCTTGGATGAGTTGCTGACATAATACATTGTTTATTTTTCAGCATCTAACATTCACAAGAGAATTTGACTCAGATTCTCTTAGACATTACAGCTGGGCTGCAGATACCTTGGACAATGTCAATCTTGTCTCAAGTCCTGTTCATTCCGGGTAAGTAACCAGAAACTCACTTCTCCTGTTACATTAACATTGCATTTATTTGAGTTATAAATTCATATTGGCAAGTTTCACATGTATTAAATATTGATCTTCTAAAGGACTTCATTAATGAGTATACGTGGCATATATTTGTAAATCATTAGTAAATTCTTTTCTAGACAAGTCTGCATATCTGTTTTTATTGACAAAAGCACAGTGTTAGAAAGGAAATTAACAAAGCGCTGGTGCATAAAAACTGCCTGGCTATTCTGGCCCTACTTTTAGGCCCTTAATTTTGCATTTCAATAAAAAAATTTTAGTATAGTCATTTCTTTTCATTTTACTTTATTCAAATGTTTTTTCTGAGTATATTATTTTTCTGAAATATAATTATAATGAAGTTGTATTAAAGTTTTTTAAATAAATGAATTTTTAAAAGAAAAGAAACAGTAAATGTACCAGTGTGTGTACACCAGAAGAGCTATTGTAAAAACCACATCGAAGAGGCTCCTCTTTGCTGCCCTGTTAGTCAGCAGGCAGCTAAGAGGTGACCTGCTTCAACTGCTAAATTGATAATTGCTGTATTTTTAGATATTGGGTTCTTTGCCTAATAGGTAATTAAAACTTGGGATAATCGATATGTATACAAATGGGAATGAAATAATTTGAAAATTTCAAAGTATTTTCACCTCTGAAATTGATGTTTAGGCCATAAATTAATTGTAATTCAGGACAAGTACAGACTCATTTTGAATTAAATAAATTAACTATGATTAACATATGTGAAATGCCTTTATATATCTTATGAAGTATTTTTTGCTGCTTTGAATCACAGTAAAGTGTGATGGCTAACATAGCTAGTGCTTGTCATATATCTGGCATCATGCTAAATCTTTTCACATGTATTATTTAATATTTATTTGAACCTTAAAATGACACCGAGATAAGTTTTATCATTATTCCCATTTTACAGAGGAAAAGTCCTAAGCTCAGAGTAATGCTACAAATTATTTAAAGAATTCTTACACAATTACAGCTTGTAACATCACAGCTGTAAAACACAAGTCACCACAATGTCATTTAAACAGAAATAATTTACATGCAAGTGCTTTATAAACTACATGGTGGTCTTTGAGTCATCAATATTGCATTTCTTTAATTAGAAAAATTCTTAATTATAGTAATATTAATTTTTAAACTGCTTAAAATATTTACATGATTTATAGTAGATGTATATGAGTCTAAAATTGCAAAAGCAAAAAAAAAAAAAAAAAGTCAGAGTTGAGAAGGAAAATATAAAACACCCAGAATACATTCATTCAGTGGGCAAACATATTGAGTTTTTTGAACCAAGTTTAGTGAATTGCCACCATGTTACCAGAATCTAGAACCAGCACTTTGTACTCTACATAGGAAAGAAAAGTCCAAGGGTTTTATTTAGTAAATTGAGAAGCTGAGGCATCATGGGATAATAAAATCAGAAATGAGCGTTCCTCTACATTGGACACAGTATAGTATTTGAATATGCAACTTATCTCTCCTTCCCCTTGAATTCATTGAAGACAACAGACTTCTTCAGGGAAGGAAAGTAATAGCAGCTAGTTGGGCTTATTTGAAAAGGAGAATATACACTGGTATACACTTGGAACTAGTTCACTAATGCTAGGTCTATGGAGTAGCTTATACATAGCCATATGAGGCAAATCTTTTTCCAAATTGTCCCACAAATGCCAAATGCCTTGGTTTTGTTTTCTGATGGTTTTTATTTTTCCTTTGCTTATCATTGACATTTTCTGTTGCTTGCTTCTAATTATCTTACATTAATTTTCCCATTTGCTTTCTAAATTATTTTGCAGCTATTCTTCTCCACTTCCTCAGTATGATTCAAGGTGATAACTGTGTCTTTTATGTGAATCATCCCTTTTTGTATTTTTAATTTATGTGAATTTTCCCCACAGATTGTGTCAATGTCTGTAAGTGTATCAGCATCTGTCATCCTGCTGTTCCTAAAACTAGAAACATTCATGTGTTAGTTTTAAAATCATTTGTAGAATTCCTGCTTTAGTTTACATATGAATAAGATACAATGAATATGATTCAGTATTACCTTTTCATTTGTTTTTGTAAGTTATAGTGCATGAAATTTTATTTTGTATCCAACATGTAAGAAGTGAAGTTGCTCAGTCCTGTGAGACTGTTTGCGATCCCATGGACTGTGTAACCTAGCAGGGTCCTCCGTCTATGGAATTTTCCAGGCAAGAGGACTGGAGAGGGTTGCCATTTCCTTCTCCAGGGCATCTTCCCAACCAGGGATGGAACCCAGATCTCCTGCATTGCAGGCAGATGACTTACCCACTGTGCCACCAGGGAGTTTAAAAAACAAATTTCTGTATTTCATGATGTTATTGAATAATAGGACTCAATATTCTGCTTAACATTTACCCCATATTTCCTCAGTCTTTTGGCTCTATAAAGCTGAAAACCTTAGAACAATAAATAATCAGTAATGAGCCCTAGCTATGTGCTGGGTGCCATGCAGAATATAGAGAAAGAGATTCTTCCAATTTGTCATTAAAATCTTCTAAGCCATGGTTTTTCCATTTGGTTCTGATATTCTCTGTAGCTGGGGTATTTTTATATTGACACTGGTAACCTTCTTACACTACCTTCAGTGTATATATGTATATATATTATATACCTATAATATATATTTCATTTATTTATATATGTATAAATAAATGAAATTTATCACTCAGTTGTGTCTGACTCTTTGAGACCCCATAGACTGTAGCCCGCCAGTCTCCTCTGCCACAGGAATTCTCCAGACAAAAATACTGGTGTGGGTTGCCATGCCTTCCTCCATGGGATCTTCCCAACCCAGGGATCAAACTTAGGTCTCCTGCATTGCAGGTGGATTCTTTACCGTCTGAACCATGAGGGAAGCCCATAATATATATTTCATGTATTTATATATGTATATATTTTTCTGTATTTTTTTTCAATGTTAGTAACCAAATCTGACCTAGGCAATTTCTAAGCACACTTAACAAAATAGTTTTGTTTATTGGTTTATTCAATAAACATTTACTGTGTGCTTATTATGTGTGAGAATCATGCTCAGCTCTGCAGGTAGAGCAGTGAACAAGACCAACCTGATCGGAATATTATGTGTGTGAGTGAGAACCAGCTGTTTGTTGCCAGGGTGAGCAAGGTCCTCTCAGTGTAAATACTCCAGTGTTTATTTGTACCAATACAACTGCATTTTCAAACCCAGAGTTTATCTTGAGTCATTTCTCATTTATTCTGTTACTGTTAATCCCAACCACAAGTTCCTTTTTAACTACTAAAAGCTGGGAAAGATCAGATTTTTGTCTTGGGCTTCCTTATAATATTGCCACATTGTCTTCAGTACCGGGTAAAAGTGGCTGTTAAGCTTGTACATGTCTAAGGAAATGAAGGCTCCCAGAGTAGCTGCAAGGGAGCCCTGGATCATTCAGCACTGGAGACAGTTCATCTGGACACTTGTACAAGTGAACAAGGATCTTTGTTTTTTAATAGGAGGGAGTTTTGTTTTTTGTTTTGTTCTGTTTTTGAAGGGGTCTGTCTCTTGCCCTCATACTTTGAATATCCCTGTGATTCTAGTCTCTCAAAGTAGATACAATAATATCAAAACATAAAAACCATTCATTAATCCAGAGGAAAATGGCTAAATCCAAAAAGAGCAAAAAGGTATGAAGTTGATGACTTCACTGATGACCACAGTTGGTTCTGAAAATCTGCTGGGCTAAAAGGTGATCCCCATGTACCTGCCTCTCTCCATGGGGATGGTGGGCTGATTTACTCTTTCAAGGTCAAGAAGCATCACTCTTTTGGAAGGAGTCTCCAGCTAAGACCTCCAGGCAGGGTCTGAAATCTATTTGCGGGGACGTTAGAACTGTTTTACAGAAGAGTATACAGTAGCAGATTTTGATGGATGGGATTGTCCACCCCCACACCCACATACACACACCAGATACTGTAGATATTCAGACAGTTTTCTAAATATCAACATTTGGTGCTCTTCCATGAATAAGCATATTTTCATATGTGAGAACCAAAATGTAAAAATATGTGTTTCTGTTCGCCTGTCTGACTTGCACTCTTCATATGTTGGGCTCACTGGTTTATGTTTACTAGAGGGCTTTACAACCCGGTGACAAAGGTGGGAGGAGTCACAGAGGTCTTTTTTTCATGAACATATGATAGGAATCAAGATATTACCCAAATAAGTTTGGGATTAGCAGATACAAACTATTATGCATTGGGTGGATAAACAACAAGTTGCTACTGTCTAACACAGGGGACTATATTCAGTAACCTGTGATGAATCATAACGGAAAAGAATATGAAAAATAATATATATATGCGTAACTGAATCACTTTGCTGTACAGCAGACATTAACACATTATAATTCAACTATATGCCATAAAAAGTTTTAAAAGATACTACCCAAATATGACAGTTTACATCTTTACATCTTCATAGCTACAAGCACAAGCAGATAAATAGTTTTTCTTCCCTAGCTTTAATGTAGCAGCCAATGACAGAATTATATAGAGATGTTTTCTAAAAAGTCAGTTCGTCAATTTTTGCATTTCTGTACAGATACTCAAATGTAGGTTATTTTAAACAGTTTTTAAAGCCAAATTGATACTGAAAAAATTAAATCCCTTTCCATCAAAATTGCCCTAGTAAAACTTAGTCACTTTCTGCTTTTATTCGTTTCTGCTTTGTGGAAATAGTAAAAATTAGAGTGTCGGTATGATTAAATATACATTTATTTTCTGAGTTGTTCACGTTTAAGACGTACTGTGGAGTTTCATCTTAACTGCTGGGGGAAGAGATTCCATAGTCAGCAAATGGCTAAAACCATGTATAGTTACAATGACCCTTAAATATAATTTAAACCACCCACAGCAACCACATACAGTGGTTTTGTTTAGGGGACTTTGTTTTTAAATGCAAGACAGTCCTTTAATAGCCAACTTTTATTCCAGCTTTGAAACATTCACTATTGCTTTAGTTTGAGCATCGACAGAGTGATTGACTTCTGTTCAGAGGCCATTTGCCACCAAAAATAAATTGTCGTGTTTTACACTTTTGCTCAGTTCACAAGTCAAATGCATGTTTGAGGTATTTACTTCCAGTGTATTCTTAAAGAGAGGGAATGCTAGCTACCTTGTCTGTCACTTTAACATTTAACTTCAGAACTGACTGTGGAGATGGTTTGCATCTCTCCCTGACTCGGCCTCTGATCTTCCTCTGCAGGTTTCTGGTTAGCTTTATGGTGGATGCTCGAGGGGGCTCCATGAGGGGAAGCCGTCACCACGGGATGAGGATTATCATTCCTCCACGCAAGTGTACGGCCCCCACCCGCATCACCTGCCGTTTGGTAAAGAGACATAAACTGGCCAACCCACCCCCCATGGTGGAAGGAGAGGGATTAGCCAGTAGACTGGTAGAAATGGGTCCTGCAGGGGCACAATTTTTAGGGTAAGTCATTTTGTCAATTTTCATCTTGGCCCTTATACTGCATCTTTGATTTTCTTTACCCTTGTCAATTAAATTAAATCTATTGAGTTAACTACTAAATCTATTGAGTTGGACCATTTTGATCGATTATAGCATTGGTGTAGAATCAAAGGTCACAAAGCTATGTAATTCTGTGAAAAGCTGGAAGGCTGGCACTCCCTTAATTCAGTTTGCTGGTCAAAGCTTTTACTAACTGAGAAGCATGTTCTCTGCTCAGTGAGTGCACGGAACCCCAGCAGCCCCCGTGGAAGTCAAGGCACCACTCTGACACGTGACATATTGAATAAATGGCTATTTTGGGTACATGTCTGCTTAATGATAATTTTTGGGGGAAACAATCCATTGTGATCTGGTCCTTTAAGAGAAAAAAATGAATTTATTTTCTGAGGTGGCACTTGGGTGCGAACCAGGCAGGCTCTGTCATGACTGACAGTTTGTTCACAGTTTCCCCTTCTTGTTTCTCTTCCTGCTGCATGGATGTTATTCAGTAAACTGCATCTTCCCACCAATCCTCCCCCTGTAAATGAGGGTGAGAGCTTGGTTAGCCGAATCCTGCAGCTTGGGCCTCAAGGAACAAAATTTATTGGGTAGGATCTTTATAGACAAGATACAGAATGTCTACAATTCTTTTCCATTTTCAATTTTTTTCTATCACACCCATGGTCTTATTCTTGTCTTAATTTTATTTTCAGTTTTTAATGCTTTCAGTTGATGTGTGTCACTGAAAGAAAAAAAAAATTCATAGTGGCTTGACTTAATGTAGCACCCGCCGCGACCTCTCTTGTGCTTTTCAAGCATGTGGAATTCACTGCAAGCATTCTGCTTTCATAACTTTGTGCTTTTGTAAAATTTACTTTCATTTGAAATATTTCAACTGATTATGGTCGTTTTTAAGATAGACTGAAGATCTAATTTTAACCCAGTGTAAGAGAAGGTATTTGCAGACTCTGAATCAACATTTGCTATAAATGATATATATGTGTGTGTATATATATATATATATGTGTGTATATATATATATGTATGTGTGTGGAGTTACATTTTTTTAAAGTACTTATGCATACTAAGTAAACTTTATGGACTTTGAGAAGGAAAATCATCAATAAGTAAACTGATTTTGAAAAAAATGTTGGGAATACAAGATATTTAAAGAAAGCCAAATAGGCAGCAGGTAGAATATTTACTAAAGTTATTAAATTGTTTTGTTTTCTTCTGTTTAAGCTGAAGTGTGTTGGTATTCGTCTGTCTGCTTGTCTGTCTGACTGGTGTGTTGGCCTTGGCAGTCTGCATGAAGAAACCTGTTATGAAAACTTATGCTTGGCTTTCACCTTGATCCCAGACCCTCGTTCATTTCTTCTCTCCAGTATTGTTGAATGTCATACACAAAGCCACATCCCTTAAATATTTACAGGGACAGTATCTGATACATCAACCTGCAAAGATTGTATCTAGTTCTCAAAAAAAAAAAGAAAAAAGTAATGTCTGATCCAGGTGTGGTTAAAAATATGGTAAACATCTTAATAACTCTTGAAATTACTAACACTGTTAGGAATAGCTGATTCTGCTTTTACCCATCAAAAAATAAATGCATTATAAAAAATCTTTCAAACCCTTAATTTTAGTTAATGATAAGTATTTTGCCAAAAGTAAAAATTTCATACCTATCATCCTATTTTAAGTGAATGCTTTTGTAATAACTCAAATATTAATACGTTTTATGTCATTTGGTCATTACAACTACTATCACTTTTTATGCTGTTACCTAGTTAAGCCTGTACCTTCTTTTCCCACTTGTACATAATCACATAGGCTAAGAGGTGAGGTTACATACAACCTCTGTAGGAGAATAATGATACTGTCTACTTAAATGTCATAAAATAAAGCTGCACAATCCAACTACATAAACTGTGTGTGATTGTGGTCTGCTTACTTCCATTCATCTTTTTTAGCATTTATCCTACTTTCAAATTTAACAGAACTATTCCTGTGCTTGATTGGCTAGCTTCAATTTGCAGCCATTTTTTTACATTCTTTTGCAAAAGGACACTGTCAAAGATTAACATATAACAAAAGATTGTTATATGACAATTTCAAACCAATAGTGCTTTTTCAGAAAGTTTAATTCCTATGCAGTCCTACAAGAGTGAGGAAATTAAACTGCCCATTTCGTAACTTAAAAACTAAAGAAACTCTCTTGACTATACAGGCCATAAACGTTATGTAAACTGACCGTTGGAGGGAGTGGATTGTTACATTGATTGTATTCTTACTAAGGGGAAAAAAATCAGCAATCTTTCAAAATTATTTGCAAATTTTCTTTAAAGAAATGACTGTGTCCTTTTAAATCATGAGTGTTTTGTATAATATACCTATTGTGTTCTTAAAAACGGACCAACTTTCTTTCTTATGGTCTATTTTAATAACTTTCAATTCCTCGATTTCTAATGTGTGCCGAATATTTTCCCTCTTTTAAATCAAATGCCTAACATATGATAGGCCCCCAAGAATTGTTTGTGAATGAATGAATGATGGCATGTTTTCAGGCTTCTAATATATTATTTAATTAGCAAATGATTCTGCAGCTTTGAAATCATTCCCAACCTTAGTGGCACCTCTGACTTTCAAATGAATATTGTCAGTGAAACAGTTTAAAAAGTATGAAACCATAAACACATTTCCTTTGATACCAAAATAATGTGGCTTTTTTTCCAGCCCTGTCATAGTGGAAATCCCTCACTTTGGTTCTATGAGAGGCAAGGAGAGAGAGCTCATTGTTCTTCGCAGTGAAAATGGTGAAACGTGGAAGGAGCATCAGTTTGACAGTAAAAATGAAGATTTAACTGAATTACTTAATGGCATGGATGAAGGTAATTACAGTGACCACATGTTTCTATAAATGTCTGTAGGCAGGAATCACATGAATGACTAGCACTAAAGGAAACAGTGCTCGAATTTCATACATTTGTATTTTAAAGTGGGAACCGGGTTCCTCAGCATTTGTTGTTTTCTACGCATAAGGCATGAAGTTCAATTTCATCTAAAAAACTAACCCTATCCCAATACTAATGTACACATTTCTGATAATTCTCTCAGTCTTAAATCAACTATATCAATCTTTCCAAAGCTTAAGAAAGTTTTCTAAGTCAAAAATGTGTAAGGAGGGGGTAAAGTAATAATGGAAGGTATGCAAAACATGTAGAGCATTTTTAAGAAAATGCATTCACTTTTTAAAAACCTGTTATTGGAGTATATTTGATTTACAATGTTGTGTTAGTTTCAGGTGTACAGCAAAGCGAATCAGTTACACATACACATGTGCTGACTCTTTACAATTCTTTCCCCGTATAGGTTATTACAGAGTATCGAGTAGAGTTCCCTGTGCTATACAGTAGGTTCTTATTAGTTATCTATTTTATATATCAGATCAGATCAGATCAGTCGCTCAGTCGTGTCCGACTCTTTGCGACCCCATGAATCGCAGCACGCCAGGCCTCCCTGTCCATCACCAACTCCCGGAGTTCACTCAGACTCATGTCCATTGAGTCGGTGATGCCATCCCGCCATCTCATCCTCTGTCGTCCCCTTCTCCTCCTGCCCCCAATCCCTCCCAGCATCAGAGTCTTTTCCAATGAGTCAACTCTTCACATGAGGTGGCCAAAGTACTGGACTTTCAGCTTCAGCATCATCCTTCCAAAGAAATCCCAGAGCTGATCTCCTTCAGAATGGACTGGTTGGATCTCTTTGCAGTCCAAGGGACTCTCAAGAGTCTTCTCCAACACCACAGTTCAAAAGCATCAATTCTTCGGCGCTCAGCCTTCTTCACAGTCCAACTCTCACATCCATACATGACCACAGGAAAAACCATAGCCTTGACTAGACGAACCTTTGTTGGCAAAGTAATGTCTCTGCTTTAGAATATGCTATCTAGGTTGGTCATAACTTTCCTTCCAAGGAGTAAGCGTCTTTTAATTTCATGGCTGCAGTCACCATCTGCAGTGATTTTGGAGCCCAGAAAAATAAAGTCTGACACTGTTTCCACTGTTTCCCCATCTATTTCCCATGAAGTGATGGGACCGGATGCCATGATCTTCGTTTTCTGAATGTTGAGCTTTAAGCCAACTTTTTCACTCTGCACTTTCACTTTCATCAAGAGGCTTTTGAGTTCCTCTTCACTTTCTGCCATAAGGGTGGTGTCATCTGCATATCTGAGGTTATTGATATTTCTCCCAGCAATCTTGATTCCAGCTTGTGTTTCTTCCAGCCCAGTGTTTCTCATGATGTACTCTGCATAGAAGTTAAATAAGCATGGTGACAATATACAGCCTTGATGTACTCCTTTTCCTATTTGGAACCAGTCTGTTGTTCCATGTCCAGTTCTAACTGTTGCTTCCTCACCTGCATACAAATTTCTCAAGAGGCAGATCAGGTGGTAGGAGTGTATATATGTCCATCCCAGTCTCCTAATTTTTCCTTCCCTTCTTTACTCCCTGGAAACCCTAAGTTTGTTTTCTACATTTGTGACTCTATTTCTGTTTTGCAGATAAATTCATTTGTACCATTTTAGACTATATATGTAAGTGATATAATATGATATTTGTCTTTCTCTCTCTGACCTCACTCAGTATGACAATCTCTAGATCCATTCATGTGACTGGAAACAGCATTATTTCTTTCCTTTTATGGCTTAGTAATATTCCATTATATATATATGTATATATGTATGACATCTTCTTTATCCATTCCTCTGTCGATGGACATTTGGGTTGCTTCCATGTCTTGGCTATGATAAATAGTGCTGCAGTGAACACTGGAGTACATGTATCTTTTCAAATTATTGTTTTCTCCAGGAGTGGGATTGCTGGATCATATGGTAGTGTTTACTTTTTGTTTGGGAAATTATTATTTCCATCCCTTTTCTTTTATCTCAGTCTTCTCCCAGATTTTTCTTACAGATTTTTTATTTCTCCTGGATTCTAATCAGTTTTTTAAAAATGAGGTTCAGGCTAATGATTGGAGTCTTTGTTGCTTCCAGTGTCTTTTTCCTTGATCTGGTAAGACAGGCCTAAAGCAAGCATGTCACCTTCTCATATACACCTTCTTCGGGCTGTCTAACCCTTAGAATCATAGTAGTTTTTCTTAGCAGACATTGTGAATAGACTTGTTTTGAGAGTGGGTACTTGGTATAGTGTTTTCTCTTTAAAATGTTGAAAGAGAGAGTGGTAGAGCAAGCTCACCATAAAGAAAGCTAACCTTTATACTAACTTGCTAGTCCCTACACATCCAGCAACTGCTCTACATAGCGTTTTTACTGGAGATCTAATTCACATACTATAAAATTCACTACCTTCACATTTAATTCACTGGCTTTTGGAAAGCATCTAACATAGGCTCTCCTGGTTGTAAAGTGTGCATGAAAGAGCGACACAGACTCGAGGGTGTCTGAGGGACGACTGTGTACAAGCTCTTGGATCCCATGAGCCTCTGTTGCTTCTGCGAAGTGGAGATTACCTTCCTCACTTCACAGGGCTGCTGTTAAGAAAAAATAATCATTATGAGAATCACTTTTCAAATACAGCCCTTGTTACTTACTCAGCCCTTGATACATGTCAGCTATTGTATCTGGACATAATTGTCACTATTATATTCATTCCATAGAAAAATATTGTCATACCAAAGGTTTTGTATAAGACATGGTGAATCACAGCCAGCCAAGAATTTTAAAATGTCTTTACAGCAAGGTAAAGGGAATCTAATCATTGTTGAGAGTCTAGCATTCACGAGGCACTGATGAATGCATTTATATATTAAAATTTTAAATGAAAGCAAGGTAGGTAGTTTTAACCCTACTTTATAGATGAGGGAACTGAAGTTCAAGTAAGTTAAGTAACTTATAAAAAGTTACCCCAACTAAGAAGCAGCACCAGGGTTGAAATCTATTCTACCTGTTTGCAAAAACTTTTAACTGTTCCACTTATTTTAGAAACGTGTGTCCTGTGGAAAGGAAAATAAACCAAAAAAGAAAAATTTCTACAAACCTCTAGATTTCAACATTGAGAATAGTCACTTTAAATGTTATACATGTAATAAGTATATAGTAAATATTTATATATAATATTGATATTTATATCCTATACCATATACAACTTCAGATAATTTCTGATGGATGGGAACATGCAGTGGTGATTAAGATTTCTGATTTTTGTTACCTTAATTGATTTTGCAGCATGAAAGTATAGTCATTCTTTTGTATGGAAATTTACAAGAAAACACAATCAAAGGTTTTAAAAAGAATAAATCCTAAAGGAAAGAATTGAATTAGCATTTTGAAAAGAGTAAAAAAATATGGATGATTCAGGCAAAAGAAATGGAGAGAATAAGATAAATGGGTTTTCAAAAAAGGATAGTTTTTGATTGTTTGTTTTAAGGAAAATAAAGTATTAAAATATTTTCATGTATCCAGTATTTCTTAAATGCTGTTGTTGATTATTAGTTTTTTAAAGGTAGCATCCTCTACACAAGGATTTTATTTTACTTTTAACCAAGAGCTACCTTGATGATGTAAGCTGCTGGGGCAGGGTATGTGTCTAAATAATGTTTGAGCCACCAGTACTGGGCACAGTGCTGACTTAGACACCCACCCACTGGGCAGGAGGAGGAACCATCGCATAATATGTAGCTCTAGAGGAAAGTTCACATCAGTCTATTTCTCCTACCCTAAACTTCACTAATGTTAGTCTCCAGGGGAAAAAGTTAAAGGGGAACATTTACCTTGAGGACAGTTCTGAGAAAGTGACAATATTTTAGGAAGAATATTGAATATTCTAAGAGAATGTTGTCCAATGGAATTTTCTATAATGATGGAAATATCCAACAGTAATCACTCGGAGAAGGCAATGGCACCCCATTCCAGTACTCACTAGTAATCACTAGTCACATGTAAATCTTGAGTACCTGAAATGTGACTAGAGCAAGTGAGGAACGTAATGTTTAATTTTTTTAATTAACTGCAGGCAGCCACCATTGTGGATTCTAAAGTATGTTCTTCATTTTTGAGCACATATTATAGTATATCCTATCAGGCACAAGCAGATTTTTTTTTTTTTTTTTAAATTTTAAAGTTTCTTGATGGAATGGGTTTTCAAGATTTCATGCTGACATGTCTTCATTTTGTTTTCAACAAGCTAATTTTCAAATAGGAAGTCTTCCTATCTTTGCTTAGACAACTGACTCCCCAAACACTACCATACTAAGGGCATCTGTGTGATGTTTTAAAGATACAGTGATACAGCCCTCTGTCCTGGATTCTACATGCTATCTTGGAAATAGTGGATAGAGTTGCTTTGCTACATTTTTAAAGACCAGATAAACTCTGGTTCCATTTTAGACAATTAAAAGGAAATGTAAGTACTTCCAAGTTTAAAAAAATCAAGCACTGGAGGCCACAACAGGAAAAATGAGGACTATTATTAAATTTAAAAGTAATAATAATGAAGGAACCAAGACACACATTATATAACTGAAACTTAATTGACCAGATTCCATTCAAGAACCACCTACCACCACTCTTGTTCTATCCCCAGAGAAACTTCGTTTTTACTGGAACCTCCCTCCCTGAAAATCAGGCAAAAATAAACATCAGTCTGTCTCTAAAAATCTAACCCTTCTTTTTCCTTTAAGGTCCAACCAGTCAGAGTTCTTGTGGGAAGAAAAGCCTGAGGTTTCATGTTATTTTCTACTCTCTCCACTCTGTCCCCTGGATAGCTGTTAATTAGCAAGATAAAAATAGTACATAAAATAAGCCAGTGACCGTCCTTAAAGGAAAAAAGAGATAACTCATCCTGCTGCTGCTGCTGCTGCTGCTAAGTCGCTTCAGTCGTGTCCGACATAGACAGCAGCCCACCAGGCTCCCCCATCCCTGGGATTCTCCAGGCAAGAACACTGGAGTGGGTTGCCATTTCCTTCTCCAATGCATGAAAGTGAAAAGTCAAAGTGAAGTCGCTCAGTCATGTCCGACTCTTAGCGACCCCATGGACTGCAGCCCACCAGGCTCCTCTGTCCATGGGATTTTCCAGGCAAGAGTACTGGAGTGGGGTGCCATCGCCTTCTCCAATAACTCATCCTACTATAGCTTTATTTAACCTATTAATTTCCCCAGTTTGTAATCATTAGGCCTTATCTGTCATCTATGGGAAATGAGCCTTGATAATACCTGTCTTATTATAAATGTCTCATTTTAACCCTCTTTTCCATAAATGAATTCTGTTATTTTATAACTAACCTATATTCTACTTTTATAACTAGTCCTAGTGTACCCCCTTCTCTGAAAATCTTAAAACCCAAGTGTTTAGAAAGCATCTTAGCCAGTATTTTGATCAGTGATATATATATATGTACTCTTTCTTTTTTACTAAGCAACCCAATTATAAAGATTAGGCTATGGTTCTATAGTATTTTTAAAACTTGCAAAACCTTTCGGTGTGCACAATCAAATTGTAACTCCAGGGAAGTTGGTCAGTCAGTTCAGTCGCTCAGTCGTGTCTGACTCATCGCGACCCCATGGACTGTAGCCCACCAGGCTCCTCTGTCCAAGGAAGGCCAGTCCAAAGAGGAGGGGAACTTGCACAATGGAGTTTGGTCATTAGGGTTATGAACGGCGGATGTCACACAGGCTGGAATTCTCGTCCTGGCTCCACCACTTACTAGCCCTAAGCCTCTCTAACCTCGTAGAAAACTAATGGGGAATGCATGAGCTGAAATATGTAAATTTCATAGCACAATGTCTGACACATGGGAACCACACTCAAAGTTAGCCATACACACAGTTTCCGTGTACAGACAGTTGGGCAGGAGAGCAAGCAGGGGCAGAAATCTTGCCTCTTCAACTTGCCAAGTCGTGTGCTCTGACACTGGCCTTGAGGTCAAAGGGTCATTTTTATCTTTTCTTTTTTTTTCAAAAGTACTGTCTAGTTAGCACGCCATATACTTGGAGGGCTGTGTCCCCTTCAAGTGGATGCCCGTTTCCAGATCACACAAGGACACCACCAGGGCTAGTGGAATCCCACCACCACCACCCATTCAGGGAAGAGTAGGTTGATAGATCTAGACTTCCAAAATTTGGACTCTAAATCTAGTTGTTTTTCTGTAATACTCCCTCACCTCTGTATCTTCTCAAATGAAGGATGCCCTATTCAGTCGCTAAGTCATGTCCAACTCTTTGTGACCCCATGCACTGTAGCCTGCCAGGCTCCTCTGTTTTCTCTATCTCCCGGAGTTTGCCCAAATTGCTCATGTCCACTGAGTCAGGGATGCTATCTAACCATCTCATCGTCTGCCGCCCCCTTTCCCCTTCTGTCTTCAGTCTTTCCCAGCATCAGTGTCTTTTCTAGTAAGTCAGCTCTTCACATTGGGTGGGCCAAAGTATTGGAGTATGTTTCAGCATCAGTCCTTCCAATGAATATTCAGGGTTGATTCCTTTAGGATTGACTGGTTGGATCTCCTTGCAGTCCAAGGGACTCTTAAGAGTCTTCTCCAGCACCGCAGTTTGAAAGCATCGATTCTTTGGAGCTCAGCCTTGTTTATGGTCCAACTCTCACATCTATACATGACCACTGGAAAAACCATAGCTTTCACTATATGGACCTTTGTCAGCAAAGTGACATCTCTGCTTCTTAATACACTGTTTACATTTGTCGTAGCTTTCCTTCCAAGGAGCAGGTGTCTTTTAATTTCATGGCTACAGTCACCATCTGCAGTGATTTTAAAACCCAAGGAAAAAAAAACTTGTCACTGCTTCCACTTTTTCCCCTTCTATTTGCCATGAACTGATGGGACCAGATGCCATGATCTTAGTTTGTTTTTTTTTTTAAATGTTGAATTTCAAACCAGTTTTTTCACTCTCCTCTTTCACCATCATCAAGAGGCTCTTTAGTTCCTCTTCACTTTCTGCCATTAGAATGGTATCATCTGCATATCTGAGGTTGTCGATATTTCTCTCAGCAGTCTTGATTCCAGCTTGTGATTCATCCAGCCTGGCGTTTTGCATGATATACTCTGAATATAAGTTAAATAAGCAGGGTGACAATATACAGCCTAGTTGTACTCCTTTCCCAACTTTGAAACAGTCAGTTATTCCATGTCCAGTTCTAACTGTTGCTTCTTGATCCACACACAGGTTTCTCAGGAGGCAGCTAAGGTGGTCTGGTATTCTCATTTTTTTAAGAATTTCCCAAAGTTCGTTGTGATCCACAAATTCAAAGGTTAAGGCTTTAGCATAGTCAGTGAAGCAGAAGTAGATGTTTTTCTGGAATTCCCTTGCTTTCTCTATAATCTAACAAATGTTGGCAATTTGATCTCTGGTTCCTCTGCGTATTCTAAACCCAGCTTTTACATCTGAAAGTTCTCAGTTCACATACTGCTGAAGCCTAGCTTGAGGAATTTTGAGCATAACCTTAATGTGAAATGAGTGCCATTGTATGGTAGTTTGAACATTCTTTGGCCTTGCCCTTCTTTGGGATTGGAATGAAAACTGACCTTGTCCAGTCCAGCGGCTAGAGGATGCCTATAAACGTGCTTTGTGTGCAAGAAAAGGTGACAGAAGTGTCATTTGCTGTTTAAGTTTTCCATTATGAATCAAGGTACCCTCTTAATTCTTGTACGATTCCAAAAGACGTGATGTGTATTCAGGAAAGACGGTCACTGCAGAATAAGATGGAAACGAGTTCTTTGTGGCACTAGCAAGCTCAGGAACAAAGGCATCAGTGATTATGCTAGTGAAGCAGGTGTGTTAGCAAAGTTCTACTGAAAGAAGAGGCTAGAATGACACAGAGGACAGTTGGTCTGGGTGTGAAGAACCTGCTGTTACCACTAAGGTATCACGTAGCAGGAGCCACTTTTCTATCTGGCAGCAGACATAAATCTTGTTCTAGCACTTGTTCACTGGTGTTTTCTCGGGAGAGAAAAAGGTACCGCAAAACAAAAGTACTCATTCTGCTCCTGCAAAAGCATCATCTTTCAAGTGCAGCAAATTGAATCCACTTTGAAAGTTTAATTAAAACCTTACTTGAATTAAACTAACAAAGTTCAATTCACCATGTTTAAAATTGTGCTTCTGGTGAGAGGGGATAGGGGGAGAGGGCTGGATTAGGAGTTTGGGATTAGCAGATACAAGCTACTATATATATAGAATCGGTAAACAACAAGGTCCTACCATATAGTACAGGGAACTATACTCAATACCCCGTAATAGACTATAATGGAAAAGCATATGAAAAAGAATATATATATCTGTCTGAATCACTGTGATGTACTGCAGAAACTAACACATTAGAAATCAACTAAAGTTCAATAAAATAAATCGAATAAATTCAGACCCCAAAGGGATGGTGTATAGTTTGTGGTTATACTGGACCTGGGAGTAATATTTATTAGTAAAAGAATCCTTCCTCCTTAGAGGTCTTAAGAATTGAAGAGTTTGAGAAATGCTCAGTCCTGGACTGACCAATACAGTAGCCACTAGCTACATGTGGCCAGAGAGTACCTGAAATAGGGCTAATACAAACTGAGATGTGCTGCAAGTATAAATATAAAATATACCAGAGATATGAAGATTTAGTACCCCCCAACATACATCTCATTTATAATTTCTACATTAATTAAATGTTGAGATAGTAACATTTGGGATATACTGAAATAAAGAAAACATACTGTTAAAAATAATTTCGCCTGCTAAGCACTTCAGTTGTGTCCGACTCTGTGCGACCCCAGAGACGGCAGCCCACCAGGCTCCCCCGTCCCTGGGATTCTCCAGGCAAGAACGCTGGAGTGGGTTGCCATTTCCTTCTCCAATGCATGAAAGTGAAAAGTGAAAAGGAAGTCGCTCAGTCGTGCCTGACTCTTAGCGACCCCATGGACTGCAGCCTACCAGGCTCCTCCTATTCCTCTTTAATTTTTTAGTGTGGCTATTAATTTTTTAATTATATATATGGTGTGCATTGTATTTTTTTAGACAGCACTACCATGGACAGTAGTAGATTTTGCTTTATACATAGTAGGTCTTAAATCTATTAGATTTTAAAATCAAAATCATTACTACCTGAGTATCAAAAGCATGCTTTGAAGATATGTGAATTTTGCTATTATTTTAAAATCCCAATCACTGTATTGGAACAAAATGTTGCTGAAGTTCTCCAAACAGTATTACAGCACTAGGAAAATATTTCCTCACTTGTTAACACTGCTTAACGTTCAGATGAGAGCAAATAAAATTTTATGGTAATATATTTTAGATTAAATAATTACATATATTGTTTTCCTATAAATTGAAGTAGGAAAGGAAAATTTATACTAATTATATAGCTTAACAGAAAATAAAATGTTCATAATTTATTGTCTAACTATATCAATCATATTTTAGAAACATGCTTTTCAGTTAAAAATTGCTACTTTGGTTCTTTTCAATTGAACTGATTTTTACTTTATCAACCATGAGACCTAACAGTGATCTTAAATTGTCAAGTTAGATCGTAGAATCAATAGAGCACTGATAAGTGGAGTATGTAGCTTTATGTTGCACACAGCACCACCTGTTGGAGAAATCTATTACCAATTTTGAAAAATTCTGGAGGAAAAAGTAAAAACTGAACTTAAGCAAGTCAGGACTTTGGTTGGAGTGTAAAGAAAAAAAAAAAAAAGAAAAAGCATGCTAAGAAACTATTAATTGAACCATAACACAATACTAACTTGCTCTCAGTGCATTGCCGTATAAAAGACTTTAAATCAATGGAATGATGCCCACCATGTACATGACTGGACCAGAGCAATTCCATCACTCCTGCTAGTCAGGGGATAAAAACAGGACCAAAGCGGATGAGCAGTACCAATGCCAAGTTTTATACACGTCTGTGCGATGGACTTGCTAGCAATTCCATGTCTTAATGAACCATTATTGGGTTCAAAAATGACATCAGACATCCTGTCACAGATGTCAGGTGGGGGCCTCAGCGCCCTCCAGGGACACTGAAGGAGTATGAGAGACTGGGCCGTATCCTGCAGTGCCTTCGGTGTCGGTATGAATGAGGCCGACTTGCAGGTCTAGGCCCCTCGGAGCACAGTGCACTTCCATGTTTGCGCCACATGCTGAGTTACTGACTGGTGTTTAGCTTTAAGACATTATATCCGATCCTGATTTTGAAGATAGGATTATATTCATTGTTTCTTGTCTGGATATAGTACCAACGGTTAAAAGAAGGGTTGAGGAAAGTTATATAAGGGGGCTAATTGTTTAAAAGGCTTTTTATTTACATAAATAGAAAAGTAATCTAATGTGGAAGAATATTTTTCTAGAAAATAACATAGAGAAGCAGATGTAAAGAATACGAGGCTTCTGCAGTCATAGCAGAAAACCTTAGAATGATTGATTTTTCCAGCGTGGCCAAACATGCCCTCCCTGACTTCTCTTCCTCCAGGAAGCATTCCCTAAAGCCCAGTCTAAGTTAGATCCACCTGGTAAATAGTCTACGGCACCTGGCCTGCCTTCTTCTGTAAGCAGCTTTGAACTTTGCTGTCTTCATGGTGGACTGTAAAGCTCATGTGCGCAGAGAATGGCTCTGACTGGTGACAGTCATTATGCCCCATGTACGTAACAGCTCTTAGCAGTGTTGTCTCTTCATCATAATGTGTTGACCGAATGAAGAAATGAATGACTTTTATCCGGGCATGTGCTGCCACTCTCGGTGATACATTTCCTCAGTAATTTAGTGACCCATATCTAAGAGAGAAAGCAACTTCTAAATGAATGGATGCCACAAATGAGGAGAGGGGGGTCTGGGAAGCAGGAAAAGGGCATGTAATGATTAGAAATTAGTTTTCTAAAAATTAACTTCAAGATATAGGGTCATTAGAAATTATAAGGATTGCTAAACCTGGAGAGAAAACCAAACAGATATGTCATTGTTTCCAGATATTCTGCATCATTAGCCCTCAATTACTTGTGCAAATCTGAATAACAAAGGTCTCTACCTTGGTGTAAAATAATGCTAATTCAGACAGATGAATAGCAGATGCCAGAATTCAATGAGTTAAATTACTAAAATTATGGGACCTTTCTGTACAATCTTTGCAACTTCCCATGAATCTAATTTTTCCAAAATAAAAATTGAAAAAGTTCCTACTATGTTTTCTTTGAGGAAGAAGGGTCAAGTTTATAATTTGAGGGTTTTTTCCTGTAACCTCACAGAGGGCTTGTTCCAAAAGTTGCATGTTCAGATGGAGCTGAACTTTAGTTCCAAGAAATGAATGTCTATAATTTTCTGAAATATTTCAGTATATTACAAGTGTGCTATTGCTCCCCATATTCTATGAAAAAAAAAAATATTAGTTCCTCAGTCATGTCTGACTCTGTGATCCCATGGACAGTCACCTGCCTGGGTTCCTCTATCCAGGGAATTCTGCAGGCAAGAATACTGGAGTGGGTAGTCATTCCCTTCTCCATGGGATCTTCCTAACCCAGGGATTGAACCTAGGTCTCCTGAATTGCAGGCAGATTCTTTACTGTCTGAGCCACCAAATTTTATAGCCAGAGTTAAATACTATAAGTTTATCTTTTATTTCCCTCATTTCTCCCAATTTATCTGCTACCTAAAGTTCTGTTATTGGGAAATTTTCTCTTAAAAACTGAATGAGATTAAAATGATAGCAGTTCTGATTTATACACTTGTAGAGATGCAAAACAGAAATGGTGTGATTTTTCTTTAAAAGAAATCCAAAGTTAGATCTGCCACAGGCAGGCTCTATGGCTCTCCTCTATCCAAGGTTGTATGACCTTGGAAAGAATATGCAACCTGAGTTAGGTCAACAGAGCTGTGCTGGGGGTTTTGTATCATTTATTAGTTATATCTATTGCAGAGGAAAATTTCTTATCCTGATCTTATAAACAAGTAATGTAGGGCTCAGAGTTCAGGAATCTGTCCAAAGTCCAAGCTCACTGGTTTGAGAACTGGATTTGAACCTAAGATACTTGTCTACAAAAACTTTCCACAGACCCATATGAGCTAGCCTGCCCTTTTGAATTCTGATATTCTAAGACTCCATTTTTTTCTCACCACTCATTATTAAATACTCCATTCTTAGAAGAGCAAGCTAAGAGAACATTCACATGACCAGAAATGAAACCCCAGATACAGAAATCATCCTTTGTGAAACCTTTAGCTTGCATTTCTTCTGTAGACTATTCACTCTCAAACCTGCAGATCACAAACAGCCTTTAGAAAACAGATTCCATACAGGAAAGAGAGTCATGGACTCATTTAACCAAGTTATCAAGACATTTATGACATGCATGTAAGAGTGAGGCCAAACTGATCAAGGTGATCGTTTAAATGCTTTAAGAAAAACTTATTTCGTGGGCATGTGATTTCAGTTCTGTTATTTATGGTTCATTGTATTATGACCTTCATAAGCATTCATATTTGCCAAGCATTTTATGATCCTTCTTGCTCCGTTGCAAAATCTCATTTACAGAGAATGCTGTCACACCTTTTACCAAGAAGGAAACTAAATGAGTTACAAGGTACTTAAGAAATGTATCATTCATCAGCAAGGCAAGAATGCTGGAGAACATTAGCTTCCATTTCTCATTCCACTGTCATCAGAGCTTTCTGCTTCTGGAGTGAGCCAATAAGAAGTCATGTCATCTTTTGGATCAGGGTGTTTGCATATCTATCCACTAAGTGAAAGTCGCTCAGTTGTGTCTGATTCTTTGTGACCCCATGAACTATACAGTCCATGGAATTCTCCAGACCAGAATACTAGAAGCTTCTCCAGGGAAGCTTCCCAACCCAGGTATTGAACCTAGGTTTTCCGCATTGCAGGCCAATTCTTTACCAGCTGAGCCACAGGGAAGCCCAAGAATACTGGAGTGGGTAGCCTATCCCTTCTCCAGGGGATCTTCCCAACCCAGGAGTTGAACCGGGGTCTCCTGCATTGCAGGCGGATTCTTTACCAACTGAGCTATCAGGAAAACCCTGATACCCACTACTCATCCATTTATCATTATCTATTCACTACTCATTATCTATCCACTACTTATCTGTTTATCAACCACTAACCAGTGGTTCAGTGTTAAAGAATCTGCCTGGCAAGCAGGAGATGCAGGTTCGATTCCTAAGGCAGGAAGAGGCCCTGGAGAATGAAATGGCAACCCACTGCCACTCCAGTATTCTTGCCTGGGAAATCCCGTGGACAGAGGAGCCTGGTGGGCTACAGTCCACGGGGTTGCAAAGAGTAGGGCACGACTTAGTAACTAAACAGCAGCGGCAGCAAACCATGTGCTAGCAAGCCTGCAAACTGTGTTATATAGTGATTGATGTCCATTGTCTGTGTGGTTTCGTCCCTTCTCCCACCTGGGTCTTAGCTCTAAAGCAGACCAGCTAAGTTAATTTGGGCAAGTCACTTAACCTCTCTGAACTTCAGACACTTACTTCACCAAAATGCTATGTGGGCAAAATAGTAATTGACCTGCCACAAAGTAGACATGCAGTAAGTGTAAATTTTAACCTTCCTCGTGGCCAAACCGATTTCAGAACTCACCTTTCTTTTCCCTTTGATGTCGGTGTATGTAAGAGAGAGAGGGGAAAAAAAAAAAAAACTTTACTAGTAACGGATTTAAAAGAGAGGGATTCCAGAGTCCTTTCATTGTGCAGGCATTAGAATCATCCTGAAAAGTAAGAAGATTTTAATATTTTTTATGCCCTTGTCTCCTTTAATTCTATAGCTATGGAGTGGTTTAGTATTTCCTTTTAAAAATCATTTAAAACTAATAGATATTTATTGTTCCCCCATAAGTACCTCTTCTCATATTGAAATGTCCTTGTTTTTCATGGGATCCTGTTGTCATGTTTTTAATAATTTGGGGTCTGGATACTTAAAGACAGATACAGGGTAAGAGTCTACTAAGACTTTGCTTCTCAACTATGTCAAGTCATAAAGTCACCTGAGTTGAGTAGGGAGGTTTCAGGGTCCATCCCTGGGCTCCCAACTCAGAATCTCCATTACAGAAGCCTAGGAGTCTCTGCTATTAACACATAACACTGTGTTATTTCTGATGTGGCCAGTTTGGGGGCACACTGCTCTGCGAGCTAGGTGACAGAGGAATTGCCAACAGCTTTAAAAGAGATTGAGTACAACACAGAGGGTCCCTGAGCACTGGCAAATCCTAAAAGATGCCAGAAACTGAGCATGAAGCTTCTCCATTTACCACTCTTTGCTGCATCTGACGGGTACACCGCACCTAGTTGGAGTTGCCTAGTGCTTCACGCAAGGTAATGTGGCCTAAGTGTGACAAAGTGGCCTCCGTTACACAAAGTGGCAGTTCTTCCTAAGCCCACTGCATTTGTTTCCAGGGGCAAAACATCTGTTTCTACCTTGTTGTTGTTTTTCAGTCACTAAATCGTGTCCAACTCTTTGCAACCCGTGGACCGCAGCATGCCAGGCTTCCCTGTCCCTCACTATCTCCCTGAGTTTGTCCAAGATCATGTCCATTGAATCGGCGATGCTATGCAACCATCTCATCCTCTGCTGCCCTCTGTCTTCTGCCTTCAGTCTTTCCCAGCATCAGGGTGTTTTCCAATGAGTCAACTCTTCGCATCAGGTGGCCGAAGTGTTGGAGCTTCAGTTCCAATGAGTATTCACGGTTGATTTCCTTTAGAATTGACTAGTTTGATCTCCATGCTGTCCAAGCTACTGTAACTCCTCACAAATGTACATGCACACACAAATAACACTCACAAACACGAGCAGCTAAGAAGTACACATTATCACAAGTGCCCAGAAAGATGTCTTACTCCTTCCAGTGGGTCCAGACTGACTGGAGTAAGCTTAATACTCACAGGATACACACTTGTTACATTTCAGTTTAGGACATCTGTCTTGTTTGAAGGGTGTAATTTCATGGCAGAGTCCATGTAAATTGCTTGCACTATGTGGAATCCTGAGCCATTTCTAAAGGAGGACATAATCATAGCTTTGAGACAGAAGGAAAAAAAGAATCTACTTAGCTGATGGTGATGAGTTGCACAGCAGTTGAAACAAACTATAAGAGCTTTCTCAGTTGGAGCAGACATTATGAACTCCTCTGGGAATTCAGACTTTTTAAAAATAAGCCAAATCATGGGAAAGAAAATATATCTGCTCTGAATGGAAACTTTTATTCTCTGTCAAGTGCTGAATAGGTGAAAACTTGCCCGGAATATTTTCCTGAACAAACTCTTGGATTCCTTCCTGTTTTTTCTATAGTAGGCTTTTAAAATTATTATTATTATTTACTTTTGTTTTCTTTTTCTTCACTAGAGACTCAGTATTTAGGTTTTGATAGAGCAGAGGGGAAGGAGATGGTTAAAAAAACAAATATTGGACCAAGATTCCAGTTCCATCTTTGATCTGGGTTGACCCTGTTTCTCTCCTAGTTAACAGTTAACTTGGTAGTGGTTAATCTGTAAAATGAGAATATGTCACTGATCCAATTACCTAACCATCTGTTTTACCTTCCTACACATTTCTGTGTAGAATATGCCATAATCTCAGCCCTGTGTCTAATAGAGGAGGCAGACACGTTCACAGTGGAGCGATGGTAGGCAGGTACTGTAGGTGTCAGGGGAAACGGAAGGAGGTTTCTGTGAGTAGCAAACAACAAAACAAAAGCAATCCCCTCCCCAAAGTGTAGGGATTGTAGCGATTAAAACCAGCCCAGCATGTAAACCCAAAGGTAACACTCTCTTATTCCCCACCCTCTCTTCACTTCACCTCCAACTCCAGTTCCCAGTGCTAACAGCGTAGAAGGTTTCTTCTGCAAATTTCTCTTATAAAAGTATACCAACATAGATCATGCTTTTCCTCTAAAAAGGATCATACTATGCATGTTGCTCCGCATCTTGTTTCTTTCCTCACTTTACACACATGTCAATCACTACCTGTCTGGCTCCCTCCTTTCCTCGCAGCTCACCTCTAACGCCACCTCCTCAGAGAGGTGTTTCCTGCTCCTGCACCCATTAGACTGTACTCTGCCTGCGGCCGTGACTTTAGTTTGCTCTCTGCTGCACCCCTGGTGACTAGACCAGGGCCAGCACACAGTGTGTCCTCAGTAAATCCTTGGGAAATGGATGGATCTGAATCCTCCAGTCACTTGCTGTGGGAGTGAGAGTGTGGATGAACTGATTTATCAAACCAGTGCCCTTACTGATGGGCACACAGGCTCTTTCAAGCTTTAATCGTTCAAGCAATGCTGCTTTGCCTGTGCTTATCAGAGAATGTCTTCCCTGGTGGCTCAGACGGTAAAGCGTCTGCCTACAATGCAGGAGACCTGGCTTCAATCCCTGGGTCGGGACGATCTCCTGGAGAAGGAAATGGCAACCCACGCCAGTATTCTTGCCTGGAATATCCTGAAAATCCCATGGACAGAGGAGCCTGATAGGCTACAGTCCATGAGGTTGCAAAGAGTCGGACACAACTGAGCTACTTCACTTTCATTTCCCCTTTATAAAAGTCAGAAAATGGGATTGCTGGGTCCAGGGATAGATGCATTTTCATTTTGAATAGAAGATGAGCAATTACACTATCAAAAGATTATTGCTATTCACACCCACCAGCAATGACTGAAAACATCTGTTTTTCCCCAATTTTCTCTGAATATTATTGGTTTTTAATCTTACCCGGAGGTGGGTGTAGCAGGAGGTTGAACTGTGTTTGAATTGGTATTTCCATGTAAATTACGAAGATTGAATATTTTAATAGGTTTATTGGCCGTTTTCTGTGAATCGCCTGTTTATAACATTTTGCCCGTTTGTGCTGGTTTCTCTGTCATCTTGTCAACAACTTGTAGCTGCCGTTAGTACTGAGCATATTAATTCTTCATTTGTTGTGTGGCTGTTACCTTTCCCAGCCTACCTTTTGTCATTCGTTTACTATTTTTGCCATAGAAAGCGTTACATTTTTATACAGTCAAACTGCCTTTTACAAGGAGCTTAGCGCAGTGCTCTGTTGTGACCCAGACGACTGGGATGGGAAGAAGGTCCACGAGGGAGGAGGTATCTGTGTAATATAGCTGATTCACTTTGCTGTGCAGCAAAAACTAACAAAGTTAAAAACTAACTAAAGCCAAAACTTCCCAATTAAAAGAATTTTTTTTAGGAAATAAATGTTATTTAAATTTTATAAAACTGCCTTTTAGGCCTCTGAGTGTCCATTTTTTAACTTTATATTTAATTGGAGGATAATTGCTTTATAATATTTTATTGGTTTCTGTCATATATCAATGAATATGATTCAGAAAATGAATCAGCCATAGGTATGAGTGTCCAGTTTTGAATATGAAAGTTTCTCCTATCCAAGGCTAAAAGATACTATCTTGATTTTTTTTTTTGGTGATATTTTAATTTTTAAGTAATTAAATCTCTTGTCCAAAGGGAATTTTTATTAATATATGGTAAGATATAGTGATTGAGCTTTAGCTTTGTTCTTCCAAATAGATTTTCAGTTATATCAACATCATCTTTTAAATAAACCATCTTTTCCTGACTGAATTAAAGTTTAAATGTATGACTTTGATTTAAATATACTAAATACATAATAGATATATAAAAGTAGATATATATGGACTTAAGTATATACTATATATGTATATATGTGTGTATGTGTACACATATATGAAGGTAAATCTATTTCTTGATTCTATTTTGTCTCCCTGACCTACTTGTCTATTCTTATATATTTCTTATACATATTTAATGTCTCTTTATATAACTCTTTTATTATGATATTTATAAGTTTGCAAATTTTATAAATTTCCCCTTACAATCTTTTCTAAAATACTTTTCTCCTCTTCTTAGTCTCACATATTATTTTGTATGTTGTTTAAAATCATTTATTTTCATTAAACCTATCAGAATTCTGCATAAAGTTGGGCTTTTGAAAGAAATCCATTTGGCTTCACTGTCGGAAGTGGACTGGAGTAAGGGGAGGCGAGGACAGGGAGATGGTTAAGGGGTGGTGTCGGTAATGTGGGTTTCCCAGTGGCACCAAGAGATAAAGAATCCACCCGCCAGTTCAGGAGATGCAAGAATCGCGAGTTCAATCCCTGGGTTGGGAAAATCTCCTGAAATAGAAAACGGCAACCCACTCCAGTATTCTTGCCTGGAAAATTCCATGGACAGAGGAACCTGGTGGGCTACAGTGCATGGAATCACAAAGAGTCAGAGACCTGGTTGAAACAGGGTCTGAACCAAAGGGATGACAGGAGAGTACACCATTTCCAAAAGAGAACCAACTGGACTTTGATCTTGGATATGAAGTACAAAGGAAAGTCAGTCAAAGCTAGCAGACTGGAGGACTGGGCAAGGTGTAAAACAGACCGCCCACCAGAGTTAGGACTACAGGGCAAGAAGTAGGTTTGCAGGTGAACAGACGGGAAGAAGATGTGTCCACTAGTAGGTACATTGAGCCTGATGGATGAAGGCCATTGAGTAGACAGATAGTGGTGATGATACAGATAATTTGGGTAATTTAAAAATATTTTAGGGACGTCCCTGGCATTCCAGTGATTAAGAATCCACCTTCCAGTGAAGGACGTGTGGGTTCAGCCCCTGGTCAGGCAGCTAAGATCCCACATGCTTGCAGCCGAAAGAACAAAACATAAAACAGAAGGAATATTGCAATGAATTCAATAAAGACTTGAAAAATGGTCCACATCAAAACAAATATTTAAAAATATTTTAAAGAGATTTTCAAATAAAGTTCCAGAGTCTTTCACACATAGTGAGGTACTTACTTTCTTGTGAGGCCCTTCTATTTTATGACTCATTCTTTGGACAGTTGAGGGCATTATTATAAATAATTACAGAATTAACATATCTTTTCTTGAAGAGCAGAAATTTGTCCGTTTGTGGCAAAAGGCCAGTTTTTGAAATGTTTATTCCTCTTTAGTAGAAATATTTTTCTGCATACGAATAGCTTTATAAAATATTTTTGCAAAGTTTAGTATTATTTTAAGCTCACTATAGTTTTCTCTATATCATAAAGCTCTGTTTTGACTACTGAATCTAAATAATAGCTGTCAGAATGACACACTGGTTTGTCTCAAGGTATTGTGTAGGTAGGCTTATTCTCATGGCTTTTTCATTCACTTTTTCTTTTCAGAACTTGACAGCCTGGAGGAGTTAGGGAAAAAGCGCATCTGCAGGATCATCACTAAGGATTTCCCCCAGTATTTTGCAGTGGTTTCACGGATTAAGCAGGAAAGCAATCAGATTGGTCCTGAAGGTGGAATTCTGAGCAGCACCACTGTGCCCCTTGTCCAAGCTTCTTTCCCAGAGGGTGCTTTAACCAAAAGAATTCGAGTAGGCCTCCAGGTAATGTTCACAAAAAGTTTTCTCCTTGGTACACAGAGAGAGCATGTGAGCATGTTCTGCTCTGAAACTGCTGTCATGACTCATCCTAATGATACATTGCTAACTGAAGCATTGGGCCATTGGGGGAATCATCAATCTATTTTAAATAAAAAGTATAAAGTTAGCTAAGAGGCTTATCAAAATAGGTACATATTTTAGGGGTTTTCTGTTTAGATGTATCACTTGAAACATCTTTTTTTTGTTTGTATGATTAAAAAAAAGATGAAAGGTCTTTTTTTTAAATCATAGGTTATTGTTTCAGTAATGTGGAGCAACAAAGAAACAAACCATATTGCATTTGGCTTATGATATGCCACATCACAAAAATCAGTAATAGTGAAACTTGCAAGCTTTCAAATTTTAGTTCAAGCAAATCATAAATGATGGGTTTTATCCAACCAGTTGGAACCTGTTTTGGTTTGGAAAGCTGGCTGAAAATCTTGGCAAGAATGGTCTTTCTTGCGTTTATTCATTTCTGTTAGAACCTAGCCAGAACTTTTTTTTTCTTACTGAATAAGGAAAATAACCTGAAATAACTTTGTTTTGTTACTTAATATAGTAATTAATAATTTGACTGAGAGTTCAGTAAACATTTGGACCTACCTTATATTTCAGTATATGAAGTTCCCTTCAACTGTCTCCCCATATTGAATATTTTTCCAAATAGCAAAGAAACAAAAAAAAGAAGAAGAAATTAGCCTTGTTAGACTAGAATTGACATCCATTGAAATCTCGTATGCCTTTTTGTTACTTAAGTCTGGAAACATCCATTTTTACATGAGTATAAGTTGCCTTTGTAGTATTTTACTAAATGCCCTGCATAGATATAAAATATAGTAGACTCAGTGTCTGCTGTCCTTCGGATTAGACCGAGAGGTTTCTCTGCTCTGAGATCTGATTCCCTCGCTTTCATGCAAGCCCAGGCCTGTGTTCTGTTGGGGACATACTCGAGCTGTTAGTTCCTGCTACAGTGTTGTATTTGATTCATTCTTCGCTGAAACATAAAGGAAAAATAAGAGAGATTTTTTTTTTTGCCCCGTAAATTTTTAATAAGTTTTCTTTAAAATAACAAAAGTTCTGGGGGGTTATAGTCTCTTCCATTTCCAAATACCAATAAACATATTAAAATATGCTAAACTTCACTCAGTAAAACCTCTAACATTAAAAAAAGACGGACAATTCCAAGTGTCAGCACATACGCAGAACAACTAGAGCGTTCACACCTGCTGGTGAGAATTAGAAATGGTCCTGCAACCAGCATTTTGGAAAACGGTGTGGCTGTTCTGTTGTAATGGTGGTCATATATGTACCTCAAACAGCAATTGGGCTCTTAGAAGTATAACTACCAGAAATCCATACATATGGACATCACCAGGCATACACAAGAATGCTAACAGCAGAAGTAAGACATTTTTTGGTTGTTGTTTTTGGTCTTTTCCTCCTCAATTAAAAAGTCAACTTTCTGATAAGAGAAAAATGTCCAACTTCATTTAAGTCATTTAAGGTCCTCTCTCTTGTCTCTAGGCCCAGCCTGTTCCAGATGAAATTGTGAAAAAGATCCTTGGAAACAAAGCAACATTCAGCCCAATTGTCACTGTGGAACCAAGAAGAAGGAAATTCCATAAGCCTATCACAATGACCATTCCGGTGCCCCCAGCCTCAGGAGAAGGTGTCTCCAATGGGTACAAAGGAGATACCACCCCCAATCTGCGCCTTCTCTGTAGCATTACAGGTTTGGTTGTTGCTGTTCTTGCTGTTTTTGCCATAGCACTTGCAATGATTCTGTACAAAGACAGAAAGCCTTTTAACATCCCTATCAACATTATAAATAGAGTAGGAAAAAAAAAAAATACATTTTACTTGTCCATCACCTCGTCTCTATTATCCCTGTAATTATTTCTTGAAGATGCTGATAGCATGACCATTAAAATTCAGTGATACCATTTTTCCTGCTTTTAAGTTTAGTGTTAATAATAGAGCTTTTTAAAGGTGATTGAGGGTATTACTGAATTTACTGGAGCATCTAGTAATCTCTCCGTGACTTAGGTTACTGACCTAGAAACACTCCGTAGGCTATAGGAAATTGGATGGACTCTGGGGAAAACAGAGGCTCCCACAGAGCACCAAGAGTAGGGAAGAGCCCAGTGAATACATGATTCTTTTTACCTACTCTGTTCACAAATGTGATCCAAGAGACTAAACATGCAGGGTTTAGGTGATAGGCACCTTTTGTGATAAGCTCCCAAAATCCAGAGCATCATCTGATTAACCTAACGTGATGTTTAACTTAAAGTCCAAGGTTAAGATAGGTTTTCTCATTTGCTTTTTTTTCTAAAGAATAATTTTAATGACTGGTTCCCCTTTTAGCCTGGAAAATTAAATGATTCAGGTAGTATAAAATGGACTTCCTCAACTTTCTGATAGTTCTTGCCATTGTTGTATTTTAAAAAATTATATTGTCTACCTGAAGCAACAAATCTTTGCCCTTGTAGATTGTGGCTTAAAATGAAGTTGTGTGCCCCAAGTTTAAGCCATTCATTAGTATCTAGACAAACAGAAAAGTAATTTTTTATCTAATCTAATATTATCTTACAAGGAGATCACTATAAGCTGGTAAAAGGAAAGGAGAAAGGAAAACCACCTTTAGTGCATGTCATTAATTGAAAGTGTTCAAGTTTTACAAGTTACTAGCTATACAGAAAGAACAGGATCATGATAAAAATTTTACAAGGAGCATATCTATAATAAAGTCAATATATCTGCTGTTGTTCTCTCAGGGGGCACATCGCCTGCTCAGTGGGAAGACATCACAGGAACTACTCCTTTGACATTTATAAAGGACTGTGTCTCTTTTACAACCAATGTTTCAGCCAGGTATGGAAATAAAGGCTTTTAAAAAGCACTAGGAATTATTTTTTATTACCTTTTGGAAAGTAAAAAAAAAATGTTGTGCTTAATACCAGTATGATTATTCTTTAAAATGTTGATAGTAAAGTTGGGCCTAACTCCAGAAATTTTAAATTCACTTGGATGTCATCTTATCCAGGCCTCACAGGAAGCTGTAAGATGGTAAACTTGCTTCTTCCAGTAGACATTCTTAGCAATTCATAAAAACTAATAGGATTTCCTTTCTCTCCCATTTTCTACCATTAAATTCTTGTTCCTTCCAACATGAAGTAATAAATTCTTAAACAGGGGCAGAAAGGAAGGTTTATTATGGGTATGTACAAGATGGGACGGAGAGTTTTATGGAAAGGAAAATAGAGGAAAAATTCCTTAGCATTTTCTTAGCAAAATCATAACAAATAATAAACGTAGGGTTTCTTTGTTTGATATACACAGTAAACATCCTTGCTATTTGTTTAAATGAACAAGTAATGTTTTGGTTTAGTTCCTTTATATACTCTTTTTTTAAATGGTAATTTTTTTTAAGATCTGGCTTTGAAATCTCATTTTTATACTTTTGTTTCTGTCTTGTTTTTGTCTTCCTCAGATTTTGGCTTGCAGACTGCCATCAAGTTTTAGAAACTGTAGGGTTAGCCACACAGCTGTACAGAGAATTAATATGTGTTCCATATATGGCCAAGTTTGTTGTTTTTGCCAAAATGAATGATCCTGTAGAATCCTCTCTGCGATGTTTCTGCATGACAGATGATAAAGTGGATAAAACTTTAGAGCAGCAGGAGAATTTTGAGGAAGTTGCAAGAAGCAAAGACATTGAGGTACCTTGTTTTTCAGCAAGTTCATTCTATTACATTCTCCAGATTCGGAGTTTTCTATTGTGAGGTCATAATATAGCATGTACGATACATTTCAAGTTCGTTGTTAATTTTAGTTTTTGTTTTAAAATTTTGATACAGATTCACTCTTAAATAATTTTAAGTATCTTTGAGACTATTTTATTTGGTTAAAATGCACCACCAAGGAATCTAGGTCATGATCACAATTTTCCTGTGGCTACCTGAGTTATTATCATAGTCACCGTCTACACACATCGCCATGATTTTCCACTTTTCAAACCAGTAATCAGATAAGTATCCAAGAGTCCAAAACAACTTACAGACTCTATGGATAAGTGATTGATGTCAGGCACATTCTCAAATATGTTTAAAATTGGGAGAATCAATCTATAACTCGCTTACACGTCCGTGTTACAGTTTCCAATCACAGTTACTGTGAACCAATAATTATTTTTGTGGTAAATAGATGTAACTGCCCAATCAGAAGACAAATGTGACATAGAAACATATCAATCTTAATGTTATATTGACTTAAAATCTCAGAACTCTTTCAATTTAAATTAGCATTAAATTATGTATTTCTTTTACTCTAATAGGTTCTTGAAGGAAAACCTATTTATGTTGATTGTTATGGAAACCTGGCCCCACTTACCAAAGGAGGACAGCAACTTGTTTTTAACTTTTATGCTTTCAAAGAAAATAGACTGCCATTTTCCATCAAGGTAAATCACCTTCAAGACAGATCCTGTGGATTTTTTTTTTTAATACTGTTAAAGATTAAAAAAGATTCTAATGATTTATTCTGTTTAAAATATCCCACCAAACTTCAATTCATAGGAATGAGATCATATTTTTGTCCTAGTTCTGTGTAAGTGTACTTTTGAGCCAGGAAACCTTTAGAATTAGTGAAAAGCATTTCTGCCTTTTAAACAGTTAAGTGATCATTTATATTTAAACAAATGTTTGTAAGCCCAAGCGATCTAGAGCAATAACACGCATCATATCTGGAATGCTCAGTAATCAAATAATGGATGAAATCCAGATTGAGTATTCATTTCATCTTTATTTCTGGTCAAGCCCAGGACATTCTGAAGAAACCGTTTTCCTCCTCAGAGAACCAAAAGATATAGGGCAATTGTTTTATTATTATTTGCTTCTGTTATTGTTGTTAAAACTGAGGCTTTGAAACAAAAATTATTGGACAGGAAGAAAATGAATACAGCTCAGACTATTGGATTGTCAGGATGAGACAAGCCAATACACCACTCCTGTGTTTAGACTATTGATTGGGCATTCTAAATCTTGCCAAGTTTAAATGTGACTACGTTGGCTGACATGAGATTGTTATCACCTTTTCCCTTTACTTTTCCTGGCTCTCAAAGGGTCCCATAAAACAAACATGCTTAACTCTTACACAGACAGGAATCCTCAGGAAAGTCTCTGTATATAACTGTCAACTACCTTAATTCTTCTAGATTAGAGACACCAGCCAAGAGCCCTGTGGCCGTCTGTCTTTTCTGAAAGAACCAAAGACAACAAAAGGACTGCCTCAAACAGCTGTTTGCAACTTAAACATCACTCTGCCAGCACATAAAAAGGTATCTTTTAATACTGGTTTATTTTAACTTTTTCCCCTGGTCTTGAAGAAGTAGGCCCGTGGTGTGCAATTAAGGAATGCTTTTTAACATGACTAAAGCTCTTGAAACTCAAGTTTTACTAGTCTCTTTGTGTAGATTGACTAAGTCTTGTGACTGTGGTGTCAAATTCTTATGGTTTGTATAATGGAGTCCTCTGTTTATTGCTTCTGCTTCTGCTGGTAGTCCATAGATTTTTTTTTTTTTTTTGCTTTCAAATAATGTCACACATTAATTTGCCATGGATGTGCAGCTCTTGATATTTTTCGTTGGCTTCTTTTGGTTTACTTTGCTTTCTAAGGCAGCTTGCATTTTGTGCTCCCTATTCAGTCCTTTTCATATCCTGATATTCTTTTCCCTGCTGTCCATTATAATATTCCTTGTCTCTGCAATGCATCTTGGGACCAAAAGGAGACAGAGTCAGATCAAGATGATGAGGTAATATGAACACTTCTGCTTTTACTCTATCAGAGATAGACTAGGAACAGAATCTGTATAAAAGAAGGTGCAGAGGGCTGAAGTGTGGGAAACGTATTATATTTTTGCAGATCTTAGCTTAAATGAGGTAAAGGATACATATTTTTTTCTTAAAGAATAATTTACTCTTCCACATATACAGAAGAGTACTTCAGTACATTTGATAAAATTAAAATCCGGCTAATGACTTAAAAAGAGAAACTGAAGTTTTTTAGTTTAGCATTTTTGAATGTGATAGACTGGCATGCATAAATATACGTTTGTGTGTATTTTCACCTAGGATCTACTGTATAACTTTTAAATCAAAGATGGTGATAATATATGACATTTTATGTGTTTTATATACTATAAAAATATGTGCTCAATGGCTATTGATAAATATTTGATATTCTATTAAAAGACATTTATCTTAGCCATTTTTAAGAGTATAATTATTTAACTAAGTTTCATAAGTTATCTCCTAATATTTCTCCAAGTTATATGATCATTGGATTTTTAAAACTCACAGCTCAGTAATATTAAATAGAATCAGCAGCTCTAAGATTCAGTAACACTACTTCAATAAAGCCATTAACCTGTTTGTAATCTCCTCATCTACATTTTATGCCTATGAACATACAGAAACAATAGCAGTAATCGGAATGATAAACTTTGTGTGCCTTTTCCCTTGAATGTACTCACAAAGAGTGAGTGTACATCGTGATGTATGTGCTTTCAATATGAACAAATTTGGGAGAATTTATTGCTCAGCATCAGAAGTCTCTGTAACGCTCGTCTTTTATTTGTAGTTCCCTGTAGTCTGCTGTGTTGGTGCTCTTATATTTTGCTAAGTGATAGTTCTTTGGTTAAGATATTGGGGTGGCGCTGTAGAATCACAGTGGGGAACTAATATTTCCCTAAGAAAATCTGTTAAGAAGAAAAATAAGGATAAACAAGATATCGACGTGCCATTCTACAAAATGTTTCAATCTGATGAAAATGTCACAAGGAACTGGAACATACTCGTTCTCTTCTTTTTCTTTTCCAGACCGAGAAAACGGATAGACGACAGAGTTTTGCATCGTTAGCTTTACGTAAGCGCTACAGCTACTTGACTGAGCCTGGAATGAGTGAGTTTCCTAACACATTTACTAATCTACGTGGATTTTTATAAGAAGAGACATTTTTTCTATACAAACAGAATTTTGGAGTCATGTGAAAGAAAACTCAATGGCAAAAGAAAACTGCCTACAGGAAAATTTTATCATGAGATCTAAGTAATATTTTGTACATAGTTGGAGATACAAGGTACAAACACCCCCAGATCATAGCTTATTAGCTTTTTTTTTTTTTTTTTAGAATTAGAAACATCTATCACTTGACTTTGAAAACCCTGATTTCACTTTGGTTGCTAACTATGTTAGGAGATAATAGTATACCAAGATTGGTTTATATCCATGCTAAAAAGAGAAAACATTTTCATACATGTCAGATAGTATAAAAGATGATAAAGTAACTCTGGTCATTATTTCATTTGCCTTAATATAGGTAGGTCATTCTAGCTTAGTCCTGATTCTTTTTTTCCCAGTTGGCAGGAATTAGATTTTCCTACCTTCGTGGGGTTGCATTTGTTTACTGATTTCTAATTCCTCCCACTCTCTCTCCCTCCCACCCTCTGCTCTTTATTAAATATCAACTCTAAGGTTGGGCTTTACTAGACCAGTTAAACCCTTTTCTTCTCACAGTAAATGTTCACTGTTAACTAGCTTGTAAGTATTAAGGCATCGATTCATCCAGTCATATTCATTCATTTTCTCCCTTTGTATTCCCTCCCCTCTCCTTCCCTCCTCCTTATGGTTATCACCTCCGGTGACCACAGCCCTCAAGATAACCCTCTCCACCAACAGGAACTAAGAGTGTGTTTGACTGATGTGGCATGGTGCCACTTTAACCATCAGAGGAGAATTTAGGCAAACATTATTTTTAAATTAGTGAATCATTTCTGGCTGCTTCCCATTACTCACAGTTACTTGAGTTCAAGGAGGATTGGAAATTTACCAGTAAGAACCACAACTGTTTTTTCCCAGCTTTCCTGAATTCTTGCTTCTGTGGGCCAACATAACATATTAAATACGCAGCAGGAAACTACTCTACTACTTCATTCAGGTGGTCTTAGCATAATCTTCTGGAATCTATCCCCTGGAGAGCTCTTACATTCAGACACAAAACAGGGAGTATAAGAGAAAGACAGGGAGTATAAGAGAAAGGAAACCCAACCACACTCATGAATGTTCTTCCAGATCTCTTTCTTCCCCTAGTATAACTATCCAAATCTTTCCAAAACCGTAAGGGCTGAAATTAACTCTCATTATGCTATAAAGCAGGGAAGGTGTGTGTGTTTAACTAGATGTGTGTATAAATTTCCTGGATAGACGTTTTCCTTCAGATACTACTTTGCCTCAAAGCTAGGGCTTTCGTGGCACGGCTGTCTGGGACTCCCAAGCCACACCCTTAAGCTCTGGACAGGCTGCAGGTACTTGAGGTCAGGTACCTCTGGACAAGCTAGCTCCTGTCTGATTTTTGTGCCCTAAGGTGTTTGGGGAATATATGAGTTGTAAGGTCAGGTGCACGTGCTAACATCAATTGAATTTTTCCCACTTCTGAAACGGTTGCTACTTTTCAGTTAGCTTCATGAAGGTATATGTAGTTTGTCTTCCTTGACTTTTGATAGAAGGCAGAGGGTTCTCTCTTCTCTGTTTTATGAGAGGGAGCATATGGTGGACAGAAGAATGGGAAGGAGTAAGAAAGGACTAAAAGAAAAACTAGGGAAATGTTATGGCCCCTAAATTGGTGTTAGAAGAAGAAGTGAATGCAACTTTTCTCATAGTTCCCTGTCCTTTCCACCTACCCAACCCACCCAACCTCTTAAAAAAAAAAGGTTCTGGTATAATTAAGTGCTTGACATCCAGAATTCCCTTTGTTATAAGTGAAGACTGAAAGTCGCTCAGTTGTGTCCAACTCTTTGGACCCCCTGCCAGGCTCCTCTGACCATGGAATTCTCCAGGCCAGAATACTGGAGTGGGTAGCCATTTCCTTCTCTAGAGGATCTTCCCAACCCAGGGATCAAACCCAGGTCTCCCACATTGCAGGCGGATTCTTTACCATCTGAGCCACCAGGGAAGGCCTTTGTTATAAAGGGTATCACAAAATATGTATCATTAAAGCATAAAATATATAACTAATCAGTAAATTGGCTGCTTTGTGCAAAGCATAAAACCATAGATGTGGTTCAGAAGACTTCTCTGCTTCGTGGAGCCAGACTTGAGTGGTAAAACAGAGATGCTCTGCCAGTTTCTGGTAGTTATAAAAATAAGTCCTTCCTTGAGACATTGAACTGAGCCCAAATCACTGAATTGAAGGAATCCTTAAACCATCCATTTGCAGTGTGGTATTCCCAAAAGAATTAAACACTACTGAGAATTATGACTAGGAGGGGTAATGAATGGGTGAGTTTTTCCTTAGTTCTTCCACTTCTCTTTAGAATAATATGTAAGCCTAGAAAAGGATATGTTCTGAATGTTTGAATTTAAATGTACACTAGGAATGAAAATCTTCACCCTTGTGGGAGTAGCTGCTAATCCAAGGACTGGATTGTAGCAATGGCACAAGCACAGCATGAAGAGGAACGTAAAGATGAAGCAGATTCTCATTTCCTCTTCGAGTTTCATTCCTAACTCTGAACCAGTGCTTTCTGGGAGCAAGACTGTACTCAACTTTGACATAGAACTTAACCCTTGGCAGGCATTCCAAACCTCTGTGACCAGCTGGGTTTGTTTCTTAGAACTGTAGAAATAGAGAGGACTCGGTGTGTGCTTGCCATCCCCCAGCGAGTATGTGGACTTCATCTGTATGTTTCTTGTCCCATTGCCAGAAGATGCTGGTATTAAATTCATCTTTCCTAGTGGTAGGTCTGCCTCATGGCTTCTGCAGTGTTTGGGATGTCCTTGAGTCCCATGAATATTCTGGGAAGGCACCAGAATTGGCCCCTCTGTTATTGATTAAACATACATACAGATATATTCTGTATCCCACTATAGATACTTAAATATGGGGTGTTAAAAATATGACTGTGCTTTTTAAATTTCCCCCATGATACCTTTTGAGAATTAAAAGTATAATGGATTATGAAAAATATCTGAGTGCTATGTGCTTTTTGTCCATAATAAAGACAAACCGGACATGGATACATTCTGTTGCAGAGGGATGTTTTCATATGCAGTATTAAATATTTTCATAAAAATCTCAAAAGGTACCAAGACTTAACATCTCATGGAAAAAGTGTACTCTTCTTTCTAAATGCTCTTGTGAAAGTATTTTTAAAGTTTGCACATTGTGCATAATATGGCATAAAAACTGTATTACTTCTTTGGCTCGTTTGCCATGATATATCGCGCATGAGAAAATGTTTTCAGTTGCTTTGCTTGCTTATGGTAACCATGAACCATATTTCTGGTTTTTTTCCCCTTTTGTGTGTGTGTGTGTGTGTGTGTGTACACATGCATTCTAAAATCATTTCATATTATGTTTCTTTTTTTCTTCACCAAAAGGAATATACTGCATGGAAAAGATCAATGCAAACATTCCTTTTCTTTGTTTTTTTTTTTTCTTTTAAAATTCTGACTCAGAAAATTTCTTGCTCTTATTGGCTTTTTATGGGTGTGAAGCATAACCGAATTGTGCATGGAAGATGCAAATTTAAAATCCAGTGGCTTCACAGTTTGCACATCAGTTGCCTGTCACTTAAAAGTTATTTTGGATTCTGCATGAAATAGGCTTGAGTGGTTTTCTAAAATAACAGTTTTAGACATTTAATGTATAGCTATGCACATTGATATGGCTCTGAGTAGGTGGCATCTGTATCGCTGAGAGGTTCAAGGAGATGGAACATTAGAAATTACTGAAATGAGAGTTATATGGTTGTGCAGAACAAATATGTACCTATACAGGCAAAACAGAAAGGCTACTGATATTTCAAAACCAGCACATAAGAAAGTCAATAGGAAGTAAGCGAACAGTTTTCCATTGTGGTTATTTTTCTCATCATTAATTCTTTCCTCATGTTTTTTATTTTTCATCGTTGGCCTCTTGGTTGCAGTGTGCTTTTTCTGTCTTTCATTTCACATTGCTCTGTGTTTTATTTAGTTTTATTTTTAACCTTGGATTAGTTGCGTCTATAGAATTTTTTTTTCCCTCTTAATTGTTCCTTTTGCCTCTTCCATTCTGAATCATGCAAACAATTGTACTTGCTTTTGTAATATTTCAAAGTTTACTGACCAATTTTTTTCTCTGGTCTCTCTGTTTCTCAACCATTTTTGTTGATTTTTGTGTTTGATTTCATTTTAAAATTTAAGAAACAGTTGAACGGAGTGCAGGAGCAACAAGATCCCTCCCCACCACTTACTCATACAAGCCATTCTTTTCTACAAGACCCTACCAGTCCTGGACCACAGCTCCGATGACAGTGCCCGGGCCGGCCAAGTCAGGCTTCACTTCCTTGTCAAGTTCTTCCTCTAATACGCCATCAGCTTCCCCATTAAAATCAATATGGTCTGTTTCGACTCCTTCGCCAATCAAATCCACATTAGGCGCATCAACTACATCTTCGGTTAAATCCATTAGTGACGTGGCATCTCCGATTAGATCCTTTCGGACAATTTCTTCACCAATAAAAACAGTGGTGTCACAGTCTCCATACAATATCCAGGTTTCCTCTGGCACCCTGGTTAGAGCTCCCACAGTCACAGAGGCCTCACCTTTAAAGGGGCTGGCATCCACTTCTACATTTTCCTCTCGAACCTCCCCAGTGACTACCGCAGGATCTCTTTTGGAGAGGTCGTCAATTACTATGACACCCCCTGCTTCCCCCAAATCAAACATTAATATGTATTCTTCGAGTCTGCCATTTAAGTCAATTATCACATCAGCAGCACCGCTAATATCTTCACCTTTAAAGTCAGTGGTGTCTCCAGCTAAAGCAACAGCTGATGTCATTTCATCAGCTAAAGTTACCATGGCCTCTTCTCTTTCATCACCTGTGAAACAGATGCCCGGACATGCAGAGGTAGCATTAGTCAATGGATCTATTTCCCCTCTGAAATATCCATCATCTTCAACGTTAATTAATGGATGCAAAGCCACTGCCACATTACAGGAAAAAATTGCTACAGCCACAAACTCTGTGAGCTCTGTGGTTACCGCGGCCACTGATGCAGTTGAGAAAGTGTTCCCTTCCACTACAGCAATGCCATTTTCCCCACTCAGGTCTTATGTTTCTCCAGCACCATCAGCTTTTCAGTCTCTAAGAACTCCTTCTGCAAGTGCACTCTATACATCCCTTGGGTCATCAATATCTGCAACTACCTCATCTGTAACTTCATCAATAATAACAGTGCCAGTATACTCTGTAGTCAATGTTTTGCCAGAACCAGCATTAAAGAAACTTCCAGACTCTAATTCACTTACAAAATCAGCAGCAGCCTTGCTGTCGCCCATTAAAACATTGACTACGGAGACACGTCCTCAGCCCCATTTCAATCGAACTTCATCTCCAGTTAAATCATCTTTGTTCCTTGCACCATCTGCCCTTAAGCTATCTACACCATCTTCTCTATCTTCCAGTCAGGAGATATTAAAAGATGTGGCTGAAATGAAGGAGGACCTAATGCGGATGACTGCAATACTCCAAACAGATGTGCCTGAGGAGAAGCCATTCCAACCTGAACTCCCCAAAGAAGGGAGAATCGATGATGAAGAACCTTTCAAAATTGTCGAGAAAGTCAAGGAAGACTTAGTGAAAGTTAGTGAAATCCTTAAAAAGGATGTCTGTGTAGATAAAGGACCACTCAAATCACCAAAGAGTGACAAAGGACACTCTCCTGAAGACGACTGGATAGAATTTAGTTCAGAAGAAATAAGAGAGGCAAGACAACAAGCTGGTGTGAGCCATTCTCCATCTCTGCCAGAGAGAGTGCAAGTCAAGGCAAAGGCCGCCTCTGAGAAGGATTACAACCTGACCAAAGTTATCGATTACCTAACAAATGATATCGGGAGTAGTTCCCTGACAAACTTAAAGTACAAGTTTGAGGATGCCAAGAAGGATGGTGAAGAGAGACAGAAACGAATTTTAAAACCAGCAATTGCCCTGCAGGAACACAAACTCAAAATGCCTCCAGCCTCCATGAGGCCTTCCACCTCTGAGAAAGAGTTATGTAAGATGGCCGATTCCTTTTTTGGAACAGATACTATTTTGGAGTCTCCAGATGATTTTTCTCAACATGACCAAGATAAAAGTCCCTTGTCTGACAGTGGCTTTGAAACAAGAAGTGAAAAAACACCTTCGGCCCCACAAAGCGCTGAAAGCACTGGTCCCAAACCACTCTTCCACGAAGTCCCCATCCCTCCAGTCATTACAGAAACAAGAACTGAAGTGGTTCATGTTATCAGGAGCTATGAGCCCTCAGCTGGAGATGCTCCCCCGTCCCAACCAGAGGAGCCCGTGTCACCCAAACCGTCACCTACTTTTATGGAACTGGAACCAAAGCCCACCACGTCTAGCATTAAAGAAAAAGTCAAAGCGTTTCAGATGAAAGCCGGTAGTGAAGATGATGACCACAATCGCGTTCTGGGCAAAGGCATGCGTGTTAAGGAAGAGACTCACATCACCACAACCACCAGAATGGTTTATCATTCTCCACCAGGCGGTGAAGGTACCTCTGAGAGAATTGAAGAAACCATGTCAGTCCACGACATCATGAAAGCCTTTCAGTCCGGTCGGGACCCTTCCAAAGAACTGGCAGGTCTGTTTGAACATAAATCGGCAGTATCTCCAGACGGTCACAAGTCTGCTGCTGAAACCTCAGCCCAGCACACAGAGAAGGACAACCAAATGAAACCCAAACTGGAGCGTATAATAGAAGTCCACATCGAAAAAGGTAACCAGGCTGAGCCCACTGAAGTCATTATTAGAGAAACCAAAAAGCATCCAGAAAAGGAAATGTATGTATATCAGAAAGACTTATCCCGGGGAGATATTAACCTAAAAGATTTTCTGCCAGAAAAACACGATGCTTTTCCTTGTTCAGAGGAACAGGGTCAGCAAGAAGAAGAAGAACTCACTGCTGAAGAGTCATTGCCTTCTTATCTGGAGTCTTCCAGAGTAAACACTCCTGTGTCCCAAGAAGAAGATAGTCGCCCTAGTTCTGCTCAACTCATATCTGATGACTCTTATAAAACACTGAAGCTTTTGAGTCAACACTCGATAGAATACCATGACGATGAGTTGTCAGAACTAAGAGGGGAGTCTTACAGGTTTGCTGAGAAAATGCTTCTGTCAGAAAAGCTAGATGTGTCTCATTCTGATACTGAGGAATCGGTTACAGACCATGCAGGACCCCCTAGCTCAGAGTCTGATAAGCGGGCCAGAGAAAAAGTAGTCACTGCCCCCCAAAAAGAAATTCTCTCCAAAATCTATAAAGATGTGTCTGAAAATGGTGTAGGTAAAGTGTCTAAAGATGAGCATTTTGATAAAGTGACAGTGTTGCACTATTCTGGCGATGTTAGTAGTCCAAAACATGCCATGTGGATGCGCTTTACTGAGGACAGATTAGATAGAGGTAGAGAGAAGTTGATATACGAAGACAGGGTGGACAGGACCGTGAAGGAAGCGGAAGAGAAACTGACTGAAGTGTCACAGTTTTTTCGTGACAAAACTGAAAAGCTCAATGATGAACTGCAGTCCCCAGAGAAAAAGCAACGCCCTAGAAATGGCAAAGAATACTCATCCCAAAGCTCTACCAGTAGCAGCCCTGAGAAGGCACTGCTGACGGAACTGCTGGCCTCCGGTGATGAGTGGGTCAAGGTGAGGCAACATGGCCGCGAGGGACACGGCATCCCCAGAGCCGATGAGAGGAACGCAGCCCATCTGCCCGGCAGCCCAGAGAGGGCTCCTCCCCAGCAGACCAAGGACAGCAAGTCCACAGAGGAAGCCAAAGGAAGTAGTTCTCAGAGCAAAGAACCAGAAGGGCCCCAATCTGGGTTTCAGCTCAAGCAATCTAAACTCAGTTCCATTAGATTAAAATTTGAACAGGGCGCACAGGCCAAAAGTAAGGACGTTTCTCAAGAAGACAGAAAGCCAGATGGCCAATCCAGAATCCCAGTTAAAAAAATCCAGGAAAGCAAGCTACCTGTCTACCAGGCGTTTGCTCGAGAAAAACAGCAGAAGGCCACAGACCCCTCAGATGAAAGTGTCTCTGTGCAAAAAGATCCTACAGTACTAAAAGCTAAAGATGAGCATGCCGAGAGCAATGAGATGGTTGTAAATGATTTTGGTTCTGATGATGTGAAAAAACAGAGGACTGAAATGTCAAGTAAAGCGATGCCTGACTATTTTTCTGAGCAACAGGCTAAAGACTTGTCTTGTCATGTAACTGCAGACTTAGCAACAAAGGGACCATGGGACAAAAAGGTCTTTAGAACGTGGGAAAGTTCTGGAGCTGCTAATAATAAGTCACAGAAAGAGAAACTTTCACATGTACTTGTTCATGATGTAAGAGAAAATCATGTTGGTCACCCTGAGAGTGAAATTGTTGACCACAGGGATGAGTTTTTGTCTGTGACTGAGAGAGAACACAAATTGTTAACTAATGGCTCTCTCTCAGAAATTAAGGAAATGACTGTAAAATCTCCCTCCAAAAAAGTCTTATATAGGGAATATGTTGTTAAAGATGGGGAGCATCCAGGTGGCTCTCTTGACCAGCCTTCCAGGAGAAGTGAGAGCTCGGCGGTGTCGCACATCCCGGTCAGGGTTGCAGAGGAAAGGAGGACACCAGCTCCAGATATTCCCGATGGTTTTTGTGAGCCGTCGACATTTCCAAAACATGAACTGTCGCCAAAATTATCCCAGTCAAGTATGACTAAAGAGACAGTTGAGACACAGCACTTTAATTCTATAGAAGAAGAAAAAGTAACCTATTCAGAAATCAGCAAAGTTTCAAAACACCAGAGTTATGTAGGCTTATGCCCGCCTCTCGATGAAACAGAGCTCTCCCCGACCAAGTCTCCAGATTCTCTAGAGTTTAGCCCAGGAAAGGAATCGCCCTCTAGTGATGTATTCGACCACAGTCCCATTGATGGATTGGAGAAAGTTGTACCACTAGCCCAGACGGAGGGAGGGAAAGAAATAAAAACTTTACCTGTTTATGTCAGCTTTGTGCAGGTGGGAAAGCAGTATGAGAAGGAGATACAACAAGGAGGTGTAAAAAAAATCATAAGTCAGGAATGTAAGACAGTGCAAGAGGCCAGGGGGACCTTTTACACATGTAGACAGCAGAAGCAGCCTCCCTCTCCTCAAGGCAGCCCAGAAGACGACACTCTAGAGCAAGTTTCCTTTCTAGACAGCTCCGGGAAGAGCCCTTTAACCCCAGAGACTCCCAGTTCAGAGGAAGTGAGTTACGAATTTACTTCTAAGACACCAGACTCGCTTATAGCTTATATACCAGGCAAACCCAGCCCAATTCCCGAGGTTTCGGAGGAATCTGAGGAGGAGGAACAGGCCAAATCGGCCTCCTTAAAGCAGCCTGCAGGGGAGCAGATGGCTGCAGTCGAGCATGAAATGCCTAACAACGTGAGCAAGGACTCTAACCAGAGACCCAAAACTAACAGAGTTGCCTACATTGAATTTCCCCCTCCTCCACCGCTGGATGCAGACCAGATGGAGTCGGATAAGAAACATCCTTATCTTCCTGAAAGGGAGGTTGACATGATTGAAGTCAGTCTGCAAGACGAGCATGACAAGTACCAGCTGGCCGAACCGGTCATCAGGGTGCAGCCACCCTCCCCAGTTCCTCCTGGGGCGGACGTCAGTGACTCCAGTGATGACGAATCCCTTTATCAGCCAGCGCCAGTCAAAAAATACACCTTCAAGTTAAAGGAGGTCGACGATGAACAAAAAGAAGTGACCAAATCCAAAGCCTCTGCTGAAAAGGCTTCCACCCAGAAAGAATTAGAAATGAATGGACCTGGAAAAGATACTGAATTCGGCCTTGGCCTTGATTCACCTCAGAATGAAGCTACCCAGAACGGGAACAATGACCAGTCCATCACGGAGTGTTCCATTGCCACCACAGCAGAGTTCTCTCATGATACGGATGCCACAGAGATCGACTCTCTGGATGGCTATGACCTGCAAGACGAAGATGATGGCTTGACTGAGAGTGATTCTAAGCTCCCCAGTCAGACCCTGGAGCTGAAGAAAGATATCTGGAACACGGAGGGCATTCTGAAGCCAGCTGATCGCTCCTTTAGCCAAAGCAAACTCGAAGTTATCGAGGAGGAGGAGGGAAGGTTGGGACCAGATGAAGATAAGCCACCTCCTAAAAGTTCTCCATCTGAAAAGACTCCTGATAAGACTGATCAGAAGTCAGGGGCCCAGTTTTTCACACTAGAAGGCAGACACCCTGACAGATCAGTGTTTCCTGATACTTACTTCAGTTACAAAGTAGATGAAGAATTTGCCACTCCTTTTAAAACGGTAGCTACCAAAGGTCTAGATTTTGACCCCTGGTCTAATAACCGAGGAGATGATGACGTGTATGACGGTAAATCCCGGGAAGACGAAAATAAGCCATTTGGTCTGGCTGTGGAAGACCGCTCTCCAGCAACCACCCCCGATACAACACCAGCCCGCACGCCAACTGATGAAAGTACCCCAACTAGTGAGCCTAACCCCTTCCCATTTCACGAAGGAAAAATGTTTGAGATGACTCGCAGTGGTGCAATTGACATGAGCAAGAGGGATTTTGTTGAAGAGAGGCTCCAATTTTTCCAGATTGGTGAGCATACTTCTGAAGGGAAGTCAGGGGACCCGGGGGAAGGGGATAAAAGCACGATCACTGCCACCCCACAGCCACAGGCAGGGGACACCACTGTAGAAACCAATCTAGAGGGAAATGTAGAGGCACCTCCAGTGGAACCCAACCCCAGCGTCCCGACCAGCGGAGAGTGTCAGGAAGGCACGTCCGCTAGTGGCTCACAGGAGAAAGCAGGAGCAGCCACTAACTCCTCTAAACTTGACCCCAAGTTGCGCACGCCTATAAAAATGGGAATTTCTGCATCCACCATGACCTTGAAGAAAGAAGGCCCTGGAGAAGTGACAGATAAGACAGAAGCTGTGATGACCAGTGGTCAGGGATTAGAGAATGAACCTGTAACGGTGGTTTCAAATACAGCCAATAGCCACATGGGCGTTAGGCCCCAAGAAAAACATGATTTTCAAAAAGATAACTTTAATAACAACAACAATTTGGATTCTTCCACTATACAGACAGATAACATTACAAGTCATGTAGTTCTGACAGAACATTCTGCACCCACTCGTACCACAGAGAAAGCTAATCCAGTGAAAAGCTCATCAGAAAAAAAGACAGGGCTACTTCAAGGACATTGTGTGAGAGAGAAACAGAAAGTTCTTGGAGAGCAGCAAAAGACAAAGGAACCAATAGGGATTAGGCGAAAATCCAAACTTCCCATAAAGGCCACTTCACCAAAAGATCTCTTCCCACCACCAGATCATATGCCAAACATTCATGTGAGTAAAACGAAGCAGGTTAGTCAGTCTGAGAAAACCAAAGGCCTTACTACTTCTTCATGTGTAGATGCGAAGTCCAGAATTCCAGTGAAAAACACACACAGGGATAACTCAGGTTCAGTTAGAAAACCATGTGCCACACAAAAGCAAGGGCAGCCAGAGAAAGGCAAGGCCAAGCAGCTTCCATCCAAGTTGCCAGTAAAGGTAAGATCCACCTGCATCACCACCACCACCACCACCACCAGCACCAGCACCACAGTTAAAGTCAGGAAAAGTCAGCTTAAGGAAGTATGTAAACACTCCATTGAATATTTTAAGGGAATTAGTGGTGAGACCTTAAAGCTTGTGGACCGCCTCTCTGAAGAAGACAAAAAGATGCAGTCCGAGTTGTCCGATGAGGAAGACAGTACCTCAAGAAACACGTCGTTGTCCGAGACTTCCCGGGGTGGCCCGCCTTCGGTTACAACGAGGTCTGCTAGAGATAAGAAAACAGAGGCAGCACCTTTAAAATCAAAGAGTGAAAAGGCCGGCAGTGAGAAAAGGAGCAGTAGAAGGACTGGTGAGAATGAAGGCAGTCAGGTCTCTCGAGCACTCTTTGCTCACATCCTGGAGAACGAGCATAGTTTGTAAACACTTTCCAACCTGTAGACCCTAGTGCATGAGCTGTTGTGATTGCCTGTGGAGTGACTTAACTGTAGTTTCTCATTCCGTCATCGTCATCTGTGTGTGCTGTCTATACACTCTTCTCTCCTTCCTTTTAACCCAGCAACACTAGAGGCAGCTAGGGAAGCATGCTGAAGATATCGGTGTCATTCAAGATGAGCAACTTTTTTTTCAGTGTGCTAGTGCATATGATTCTGTCACAGTAAAAGCACAGATGTTGAAATGCCATCGTGGTGTTTTCACCCCCACGACACTTCTGTAGCTACTGTCGAGTAGCTAGCTCGTCAGCATGTTGAATTTCATTACATCGAGCATCCATGTAGTCTGACATTTGGCCTGATGTAGGTGAAAACCAAGTGAGTCATGTAAAAGAGGAGTGTTCATGTAGGTGACTAGGACACATTTCAGTGTACAGTGTTAGCGTCAGTCTCTCTGTAAAATCTGAGTACTGCTGAAAGCAATTTTCCAGTGTCGTGTCTTTCTTGATGATTGTTTTAATTAAGAAATTGTAAATCGTAGGTCCACAGAGTCCATGTGAACGGACAGATATCAGGATGGCAATAGTAGCCGATCACCTGGGACTCAGTTGGACAGGTAAGTGTGTATACACCCGAATGAAATTTCTTAATTTTTTCTTTTTCACAAATAGTTTATTTTTTTTTAAAGGAATAAAAAACATTTTTAATCACTCCTAATTCTATCTACTCAGAGTTAATTACAGATAATACCTTGTATACTATGTTTTTTTCAAAGCTTTTCTATGCATATGCACTATAGAATAGAAAATTTAAATTTATTTTACCTTAAATTTGAGCACTTTCTTCACAATGCCATTTCTGGTAATATAGGATAACCTTTTTACCTAATGGAAGATTTATTGGGGGGCATAAAGGAAAATATACCTAAAGGCTATGGTTTTTAAATAATACAAAATGTTGAAGCATGGTTTATGCCCTTAGAGTAGCTCTCTTAGGCAATAGTTCAACTAATCCATGCCTAGGTTTCACAAAGTTTTAATTATTCATGAGTCATTGTCACAATTCTTGTGATATACACACATTATTTATAATACACACATTTTATTTACCTGAAACTTTTAAGGAGACTCAGTTTTATGCTCAAAGATGTATTTAAAAGGAAATCTTATGTCACTTTTTTTCCCCAAAAAAATGCTTCCTTTTGTTTTTAGTAATTTGATTTGTTTTGGGACCTTCTGGGTCGTCACTGTCGTGCGGGTTTTTTGCCAGCTGTGGCAAGCGGGGGCTGCTCTCAGGCTGCAGTGGCTTCTCTTGCCGCAGAGCACCAGCTCGAGAGCGCGTGGGCTTCAGCAGTTGCGGCTCCCGGGCTCTGGAGCACACGCTCAGCAGTGTGGCACACAAACTGAGCTGCTCCAAGGCACATGGGATCTTCCTGGATTAGGGATTCAACCTGCGTCTCCCCCATTGGCAGGTGAATTCTTGACCACTGAGCCACCAGGGAAGCCCATTATATCACTGTGATAATAGAAAGCAAGGATCATTGTCAATAACTATATAAACAACAAAACAAAGGATGACAGTTAAATTTTGAATTAAATTTTTAAGAAAAAGGATACAGATTATTCAATTTACAAAAATAGTTGGATTCTGTGAAATGAATGAAACCTTTTATAATTGGTGTGTAGAAAAGGAATATTTGGCTTGATTCCACTTCACTTAAGATGAAGATAAGGCTGTGTGTCAACTGGACAGTACTGCTTTGTATTCTGATATTAACTGGGCCCCTCAAATCCTACTTCACATGAATCAGAGAAATTTTAAATTTTATAGATGGTATGTATTTTTTTTAATGCACAGCCAAACAACATAAAAGTTAAACATGCTACTGCTGCTAAGTCACTTCAGTCGTGTCCGACTCTCTGTGACCCCATAGACGGCAGCCCACCAGGCTCCCCCGTCCCTGGGATTCTCCAGGCAAGAACACTGGAGTGGGTTGCCATTTCCTTCTCCAATACATGAAAGTGAAAAGTGAAAGTGAAGTCGCTCAGTCATGTCTGACCCTCAGCGACCCCATGGACTGCAGTCTACCAGGCTCCTCCATCCATGGGATTTTCCAGGCAAGAGTACTGGAGTGGGGTGCCATTGCCTTCTCCCAAAAGTTAAACATAAATAAATGTTAATTACTGTCATATTTAAAGTCATCTTGCATACTATCAGGGACAGACATTCTCAAGGAAGTAGTTATCTATGCTGTCAAAAGGGAGGTTATGAAACTAGATTGTGGCACAAAAGGTCACCTACAATTATTTTTTTCCAATGCCCTGAGTCTCGTGCCACCCACCCTCTCCATTAAAAGGATGCCTCTCCTGCCAAGCCCTGCCCTAAGGCACACTGCTACTGACCTAATCTAGTGGAGCTCTGGAAAAAACAGGGGATCTGAGTAATCCTTTGCAGACTATTAAGAATTAATAGCAATTCATCATGTATAAATATGTATGAACATAATATTTATATTTTCCGGGTGGCTCAAACAATAAAGAATCCTCCTGCAATGCAGGAAATGCAGGTTCGATCCCTGTGTTGGGAAGATCCCCTGGAAGAGCGCACGGCAACCCATTCCAGTTTTCTCGCCTGGAGAACCCCAAGGACAGAGAGAGTCTGGTGGCTACAGTCCATGGACTCACAAGAGTTGGACTATAGTCCATGGGGTAACAAAGAGTCAGACATGAAGTGACTAAGCATGCATGCATATTTTAACACTGGACATTATAATCTGAAAATGTCCTGGAGCTAATGTTGGTTTTGTAGTATTACTTGCCCATAACTATTAGCTTATTTTCTTTAAGCAAAACTAGTCCTTAGTTTTTCAGAGTAAACGTTTGGAGATGTGACATGAAAATAGAGAAGAAACATAAAGTCATAAATTTTGTAAATTCTCAGTGACAATGTCTTTGCTCTTCACTGAGTCTCTAGACAAAGGATATGGTTTGGTCATGAGGACAATAAGGATTACTGTCCTTAAGACACAAAGAGATAAGGAACTTTAAAAAAGTTAACTTTTCTAATTTGAATTACCATATATACAATGAAGGTTATTAGGAAAATTAGCATTTAGAAGGACAAAATTTAAATCCATCCCTCAGAACTCCTGTTAACAAGGAACAATGTACTTTGATTTTTTTTATAAATAATTTTGAAAATGTTCTATACACAATTAATTTTCTTTTTATTTCTTTCTGATCTTGGTTTAATGGATAAGTAACATCCAGTACACATACTTTACAATGGTGTTTTGCTGTCAGTACTAGTGAATCATGAAATAAATTCAGGTTTTGCTTTTTGTTGGTAAAAGGAAGAGAAAATGTGTATCCCATATATTAAGGCTAAGTTCTGCTCTAATAAGATGTAGTTTCATTTCTAGAAGCACCCTACAGGCTGAAGGCTATAATCAGTTTGCCAGCCACTGCATTAATTAACTCTTCTTTTGTTCAACACACACTCTGTTTTCAGTTTTTGAGTAGGACAAGCCTACAGTGGACATTCATGTATGTAAATAACTGTCTACAACCCTGTGTACTGTCACCGTAGATTTCTAGAAGTTAAATCAGTTGGCCAAAGGATATAGACTTTTTTGAGCCTCTGAATACATTTTGCCAAACTGCTGGAAAGGTTCTTAAGCAGGATAGAATCTCAGCCAATTCTTTTTCCATGGATTTTCCCATTTCTTACTTTTTATAATCACTTAAGGCTAATACACATCTGACAGATTTTTTTAATTGTACAAAAAATATACACTGAAAGGTAAGTCTCCCTATCATCTTTGACTCCCAAATTTCACTCCCCCAAGGCAGCTATTCATATCATGTGTATCCTTCCAGGGATAACTATCTGCATGTACAAGATTGAGTGTATGGCTGTATACACTTAGTTGGACAGAAAGCTTCTCTCCCTTTTATTTCTTACACAAATGGCTGCATATCATAGACAGTGATCTGGCTTTGAGTCATTTCACCTCCCAAGCGGCACTGATGAAACTTGAAGGCATATAGAATAGAGTATTATGTGAGGAAAAGATCTATTTCATGAATATTGCCTAGAGAAAAACCCTCCTGGCTTCTCTTATGGCATGTTTATGAACTGTAGATCCCTAACTGTCTTATGGGCTTCTCAGGTGGTGCTAAAGAACCCACTTGCCAATATAGGAGACGGAAGGGAAGCGGGTTCGATCCTTGGGTCAGGAAGATTCCCTGGAGGAGGGTACAGCAACCCACTCCAATATTCTTGCCTGGAGAATCCCATGGACAGAGGAGTCTGGTGGGTCATAGTCCATGGGGTCATAAAGAGTTGCACAGGACTGAAGCGTCTTAGCACACCTATCTTATATGAAGTTTGCTTCAAATTGCAGATAATAATTTGGCTAAATTAAAAGAATCTATCAACATCCTCTTTGAACAGATTAAGAATCTTTATAAAATGATCTCCAAAGGAAATCTGATTATAACCAGGGAATTACCTCAAGAGAGAGAAGTCACAGCCTGTGTATTATCACTACTTTGCTGTGAAATCAAGTGTATAAAGATTAATGCCCAAGGCTGTACTTGGGTTTTACTATAGAATTCTTTTCCCTTTTTTTTTTTTTTTTTTTTGGTGACATTTAAGCATTACTTTTATAAAATATATGTGATAAAAGTATAACATGAAATCTTAGTAACTCTTTTTCTTTTCTACAGAACTGGCAAGGGAACTGAATTTTTCAGTGGATGAAATCAATCAAATACGTGTGGAAAATCCAAATTCTTTAATTTCTCAAAGCTTCATGTTATTAAAAAAATGGGTAACCAGAGACGGAAAAAATGCTACAAGTATGCTGAAACTATATTGCTTTAACTTTCAAAACTGCATATGTCTAATATTTCAGATAACCCTATTGTTAAGAAAACCACAGTGATCGTAAAATAATCACAAGTCTTTTGAAGTTATACTTGTTTACTTTCATGCTAACCTTCTAAACTTCTGTCTTTAGGGAGCTTTTTATGAAGCAAGCAGTAGGGGATTTTTACATTTTGTCTGTAGTTCTGTGACCATCAAAAATGAAAATATAATTCTAGCTGTTCAGTTATGAGGTGGTGGTGGGAAAGACTGACGTTACTGCTATGGCCAGAAATGGATGTGCAGGAAAATAGAAGGATAGGACCAAATAATTTCATCCAGCCTGCTCTGTGATGGCAGAGAACTCTCCAGTGTTCTGGGGTTTGGGGTGGTTTAGTTTTGCTGAGGTGAGGGAAAGAGAGTGGTGTATATTGTGACAAATACCAACCCACAACAATGTGCAGTTACTGTGAGCTTGCCTGAGTCAGCCTGACCTTAGTAAGGCATTAAAATGGTAAGCATCAAGTACAGAGGTGACCAATTCTGACAGTCTAATGGGAGGAAAGTGTTTAAAGTTTTATAAGTTCCCCTTATAACTAAAAGAATCTAGCTCTCTTGAGGCCCATTTGCTCTGCACCTTACCAAGATGGAATGAATGTGGTTGCCATCACACACAGCTTCATAAAATGCTTCTTAAAACCCTAACATCTTTCCCTAGAACTACGAGCTTTCTGAGTCCTCTGAATAGTGAATATTGCATAGCTGGAGTAAGGAGGATCTAAAATGTCAGGAGGGTCAAGAAAGCCATGCCTTCATATGAATATTGTGAGGATGTAAAAGAAAATAATGTAATCGGGTTTTCAACCTTTTTTTTTTTTCATCCTTTTTCAGCTGATGCCTTAACTTCGGTCTTGACAAAAATTAATCGAATAGATATAGTGACTCTGCTAGAAGGACCAATATTTGATTATGGAAATATTTCAGGCACCAGAAGTTTTGCAGATGAGAACAATGTTTTCCATGACCCCGTGGATGGTAACTGAATTTAGTGTTCATATTTACTTAATCATTTGGTAAAATTTGAAAGTGCAGTAGGACAAAGTAGTCATGTAAAACCAACTAAATTGTGATTTGCTTGACTTAATTTCTCATTTTCACAGCTTATTCTCTGCCACAGTCTGCAAACAAACACTGTTAGAACAAACTTGATAAATGTCTGTTATATAAAATACAAATAATGAGGTATAAAGGCCTAAGTTAACTGAAAGAGTTGGTATCTCAAGTATATGACCAAATGGAAGAGAATTTAATATCTAGAGAACATGCTGATTTGTCACTTTTTACATTAACCTAAAACACAAGAAGACTCTTCTATTCCTATATGGGTAAAATCAAATAGTGAGTTATTATACAAATTGTTAAATAAAATGCTTAATTACTGTTTTGAGAACCAATTATTTAAGCATGTGCTTAAAGAGGCTAATATATCACTCAAAAAGCTGTTTTAGTTATTTAGCATTATTTTAACTTCATAGGATGCCATTTTTTGTTTGGCAAAACCTTATCTGTTGTGTATAATAAGGTAGCATAATTCCTAATTCAATGAGCATAGATGTCGCCAATAACATAATAATTCCTCTTTTACATTAGCTTAATTTATATAATAATATTGTCATTTCCTTCACTTTGTAAGTTGAGGCTTTTTTTTCATCAAAGTATTAAGAAAAGTATTATAAATATGTTTTTCAAAATGCTCATCTACCTTCATAAATGGAAATTTATTCCTATAATGAATTTTGAGTAAAAAATGATTATGTGGAGGCAAGAAGAGGAGCTAGAGATATTTTTCTATTATTTCAATTTTTGAAAAATATGGTGATTATTTTCCCATTTTTAAACAGAAAAGTTAGCCAATAATCAGTAACTTACAAATCTGCACATATGACAAAAGATCTCAAAATTCTTAGAAAGTTTCTGCTTACTAAAGTCAGTAAAAAAATTTAAAGTGTACCTTGTTATCCCCGTAACATAAACATGAGGGTAATAATGTCAAAAGTGGTTTAAGTTTATAAATACTACAGAACCTGGAGAAAAGCTCTCTTCAAGGCTTTGTCTTATAGATGAGACCGTGTATTGGTGCCCAGACTCCCTGCACACAAGATAAAGATAGACCAGTGTTATATCAAAGGTTGAATTATTGCCAAACCACAATTTATAGAAGATTTTAATATCCTTTATTGGGAAATTTAAGAAAAGTATTTCTAATAAACAGTATCATCAGAAAACAATGAAAGTATTCAATGGAACTGAAAGTCTTATTTAATTTTAACATTTTAGAATCAGAATATTATTAAATTTATAAGGACTTTCTGTTCCTACATCTTAGTATTTTACATTCCCTATTTTTAAAATTCTTAGGGAAATTTAGGAATGTTTATGAAGTCAACTTTATTTGTGCAGACTATAAACCTCATGTCATCTTAGACAAATTTTCAACAACATTTTGGTTTATGGGTGACCATAACATAAAAAATGTTCAAAACCTATAGCAAGTTGAATTTACAGCCAAAGCTAAATTGATATTTACCTTGGACTAATGGAAAAATTATACTTCAGTTTTGCAGACCAATAAGTCAGAAAATGTGCCTGGTTGCCTTTTTTTCCTGTCTCTCCTCTTTGCTGAACTTTTGTGAAACTTCCTTTCCTCACCATGACCAGACCATTGTTGACTTCTCTCTCTGCTGAAGGAGAAAAATAACTGCCTTAGTACACACAGCAAGGTTTAAAACATGGGAATTGCTCCCTCCTTCCCCTTTGCATAGGCTGGTTAGTAAACCTCTGTGTTTCACAGGATTGTCATGAACATTCAAAGGCTCTCTGCAAGTGGTTCTCCTCCTGTCTGTTGTGTATCATTTCTTTTCTCTCTTTATTTGATTCGTGGTTCTGAGTGGGTCCCTGCCACCAAGTTCACCAAGACTTCCATACATACACAACCTTTTCATCTCTGTCACATTATGATACCTGAAAAGTTTACATGGAGTCTTTTCTACTTTATCTGCCTTTGAAATCCTTTTCCTAACATCTTTCTAGATTTTTTTTCCACAGTGCTACTGCTCTAAAATCTAGTAGTCATTTCTTTCCAAAGATTAAATTCATTTTTCTTTATTGTAAATTTTATATGAAATAAGTAAGAGTTAAGAATTCAGTAGCATTGCTCTTATGTACAGTTCTTAAGTTATACGTAATTATAAAAATTGGTTTCTTATGGTTTGTTGTATTCAGTCCACCACAATGTGGATTTTGCATGCAAAGAGTATTGATAGAAAGGTATTAATTTGGCCATGGAATAAATGTATCTTACATAATGACAGCTGACTTTATACTGGATTAAATTTGTGAATGTAAGTTACTATATTAAAATGACCAAAATCAATGGAAACAATTTATATCTTAATTAACTAGTATTCTATTTTATTATAGTTTGCCACTAGTCTTTTATTTCATTATATTACAAGTATTTGAACTAAACCAATAAATTTGTCAACATTGTTCTGTAATTCATCATACATTTTCATAACTAATTTAAGTCATTCCATGTGTTTCTGTTTGATGTGCTCTAATTCATTTCAGTCAGTCCAAATGTACTGTCTTCCATAGGTTATCCTTCCCTTCAAGTGGAACTGGAAACTCCCACAGGGTTGCACTACACACCTCCCACCCCTTTCCAGCAAGATGATTATTTTAGTGATCTCTCTAGCATAGAATCTCCCCTTAGAACCCCCAGTAGACTGAGTGATGGGGTAGTACCTTCCCAGGGAAACATAGAGCATTCAGCAGATGGACCTCCAGTTGTAACTGCAGAAGACACGTCCTTAGAAGACAGCAAACTTGAAGACTCAATGCCTTTAACAGAAATACCTGAAGCAGTGGATGTAGATGAGAGCCAGTTGGAGAATATATGCCTGAGTGAGTATCCTCAATACCTCGGAAGGATGGCTGGGGCCCCAAAAGATGTTAAACCAGCAGAGCCATTGAAGCAGACTAGAAAAGTAGGAGTAAGCTCTGAACAGCAAGAGAAAGGAAAATCTGGTCCTGATGAGGAGATAACGGAAGAAAGACTCAAATCTCTATTTGAGGACATCCAACTTAAAGAAGGAGTAGAGTCTGAGGAGATGACAGAAGAAAAAGTACAGGCTATTCTTAAACGTGTTCAGCAAGAAGAACTGGAAATGTCTTCAATTACAGGTTGGCAGAACGAGACATCAAGTGGAAACCTAGAGTCCCCTGCTCAAGCTCGAAGAATAACCGGTGGGTTACTAGATCGACTGGATGACAGGTATGGCTCTGGGTCAGAAAAAGGAAAGTGAAATGAAGGTTACGTGTTAGTTTATCTATTTATCTATCTATCCATCCATCCATCATCCATCCACGCCAAACAGCTTGTAGGATACTCTGACCAGGGATCAATCCCGGGCCCTTGGCAGGGAAAGCGCACAGTCCTAACCACTGCACTGCCAAGAAATTCCAATAGTCTGTTTTAAATATATGCTTTTTAGCAGTTACTCTTTTTCTAAAATTACCATTTCAATTTTGGGATAATACATGTCTTGAAAGGTTTTTGTGAATTTCTTTTACATATTGTTTTTAAATGTCTTGTCATAGAAAATGCAGAGAAGCAAAAAAAATCATCTGTCCTTATCATACGAAGAAAAACAACATTTTATATATCCTTTCTTTTTCTACATGAATATTTTAGATAATTTGCAACATAGCATATGCTTCCCTGGTGACTCAGCTGATAAATAATCTGCCTGCAATGCAGGAGACCTGGGTTCAATCCCTGGGTTGGGAAGACCCCCTGGAGAAGGGAAAGGCTACCCACTCTAGTATTCTGGCCTGGAGAATTCCATGGGCTGTATAGACCCTGGGGTCGCAAAGAATAGGACACAACTAAGCGACATTTACTTAATATGTAATTCTTTACCCCCAATAATACTGCGATGATACAAATTTGTTTATAACTAAAGTAATTCCCTAATCATGAAGCCGTCTTTTTTTATAGTGGCCTTCCTGTAGAAAGGTAAGAGCTAGTGTCCTTCAAACACTGGTTCAGACCCCACCATCATTAGGTTCTGCACTTGACGATTTTAATTTCTAAGCTCTAAGAACATCACTGTAATTGGCTTCAAAGATAAGAATACTACTTTCCTCAAACAGGTTTATAGATTGAAAAAGAAAGCCTGTAGCATACCTACCCAATGACCGATGCAAATAGACTCTCAGTTAGCATTATTTTTCTTTCTACACACATCAGATTAAACTATATTTTACTTCAGTGGCAACTAGTGATAAGCCGGGTAAAAAGAACTGATGTTAAGTTTATCTTATAATCATATTTAATATTTTCATATTGCTTGCTCAATAAAAATTCCCAAAGAGGGTATAGACATTTGCAAAGAAGATTTCACAAAACTCCTTTTGAAAAATTGTAACATCAATGAATTCTATGTTCAGCCTACAAAAAAGAGATGATGGAGACAAGATATAGTACTAATTTTGATGTCTGAGTTCAGATATAGTCACATAATTTATAGTTGCATAAGAGGAAATTAGATATAGTTAGGAGTTAGATATAGAGTTATCATATAGAGTTACTTATCATATAGAGTCTTTACAGTATGCTGGGAGTGTCTGTCCTTAAACATATGGAATAGGATTGCTATTAATATTTTTGAGAAAGGTGCTTATTCAGAATCTGATTTATAAGAAATACACATACACATGCATAATATACATATTACACAGAAAACACTGCTCCGCTTTTACTGTCTTCAGAATTCTACAGGTAATAATCGAAGAGGCTGAAAACAATATACAAACTAGAAGATAGAAAGTCTATATTGAAACTAGTAAAACTTAGAAACCCAATTTAAAAGAAAGTAATGGAAGAGAAAGATTTTCAAGAATCTAAAGGGAAACAGTTCTCACAGGCAGTAGAAGCACCAGGTGAGCACCCACACCCTGATCACTAAGGAGAGTCAGCAGAGGTCAGGAGTGGACAAAAATGAGAATCCAAGTCAGGTTCTCAGGAGCATTCCATGTCTGGAAAAGCATGACGGTAAAATTCACAATTGGAAACATACACGGGGACTGGAACATAGGGTTCTTGGGGATACCAGAACTCTCATCACGGGAATTCACTTTGTCCTTTGTCATCAGATTTTTCATTGGCGATAATAGAAAAGCATTTTGAGATCCCCAGCTCTTTTAGGTTGGTGGGTCTGGGACTCCGGGTATGTCCATGAACCCAAGGGGCTGTAGAAGTTCAATTAAAACAAAAACAGTGGCAGCACAGCCAGCCAGGTTGCGGATCGGAGTGCAGAGGAAGCCTGGAGCCTGTGTATCATCTCCTCACCCCATACCCACGATGCACCCCCGCAGTTTGAAATCCAATAACCGGAGTTTTTATACTTTTCTATTATATGTCTTCAAAAATAGTTAAAAACATGGTTGTTGAAAATTCAGAGCCTCGGAAGCCCATTTGCAGTCATATGTTACCATTGTAAATTTCCACCTTTTCTCTGTTGCAGCCCTGACCAGTGTAGAGATTCCATTACCTCCTATCTCAAAGGGGAGCCTGGAAAATTTGAAGCCAATGGAAGCCATGCAGAAGTCACTCCAGAAGCAAAGACAAAATCTTACTTTCCAGAATCCCAAAATGATGTAGGGAAACAGAGTGCAAAGGAAACCCTGAAACCAAAAATACAAGGATCTGGTCGTGTTGATGAACCAGCATCATCACTAGCAGCGTATCAGAAGGCTCTAGAAGAAACCAGCAAGTTTGTAATAGAAGAACCTAAACCCTGTGTGCCTGTCAGTATGAAAAAGATGAGTAGGACTTCTCCTGCAGATGGCAAGCCACGGCTTAACCTCCATGAAGAAGAGGGGTCCAATGGGTCTGAGCAGAAGGTACGTCATCTAGTCTTCTACTGTGCTCTCATTTAATCTCAGAGTCCTGACTCTTCAATTTTTTTGATAATCTTGTAGCACTGGACCCGATATTCTTTACTATTTCCAAATTATAAATATGTGATCAAAAATGGTAACACTAATGATGGGAGTAAAGAAAGTACTGAGTAAAATGTGTGCTGCCATATCTTCGTTCATTAGGAATAAACATCTTTTTAGCCATTTTTCAGAAGGGAAATTACAGGGATGTTAAGTAGTAAGTATCTTAAGATCCAATATTAATTCTGTCTGGGATTTAGATTTCCTGACTTGTCTTCATTCTTGAGGATGGAGGATAATTATCCTCTCCCTCACTGGTTCTTTTACACAATTTAAAGAGTTGCTAGCCTGTGACCCAACTACGAGCTCTGTAAGTTCTGTTGCCTGAAAGGGTTTTTTAAAAATTGAAGGAACACAGTTCTCAAGAATAAATGAGGTGGGTATACTACTGTTGATTGATGACATTTAGAAATGTAGCATTAAAAGTATCATTTTAATAACTTTTATATCTAAGTTGATAATTCTCTTAATATTTGTTTTTAATCATTTAAAAACCTTACCGTCACATAATTATTTGCTTGCTTTTAGTATTTATATGATTTCTTTATATTATTTATTTCTTTATTCTTTGAGGGTAAGCGTTTTTAGACATTAAAAACTTTTAATTGAAATTATGATTCATAGATGGATATAAGAAAATTAATATCAGTTCTGTTTCCTACATTTTTGACTGCTTTTTGCTGTCTCAATTTTTGTGTCTTTTCATGAACTACGCAGTAGACATAGATTGAGAGTTATATGTCTTTGGAATAGTAGTATTTGAAGTTTTCCATAAAACATCAAGTTTACTTAAGATCTTCTACAGTGTTTTGGGTAGAAAAAAAATCTTCTGTAAAATAATGAATCCATAATTAATTTTAAGTTTAGAAAAATTTAGTAAACTCCTAACCACTTAAAAGCTAATTATCAGCTTATTAACTAATCATATCCTTTCCTTTTCCCTTCTGCAGGCTATTTTTTTTTATTACTTTCCTGCTTGTTAGGAAGGAAAGTGAAAGGAAGTAAAATTCTCGGGCTTTTCTTTCATTTCCTTCCTGACAAGTGTTGTTTTCAGTATTGATTTCTGCCTTTTTGTTAACTCTCAGTATATTTAAGCAGTATGACTTTGGATAGAATGTTCCCTTTTAAAATGAGCCCACAAACTATAGTGAGGAGCTATAGATGGGAGGGGCTACATAGTGATGTTTTAATGATGAAAATGTATTCTGCACAAGCCCATTAGAAATTGATAGGAAAGTTCTGAAATCAAATGACAATATAAATGTTAAGTATTTCTATGTATGTACATGTGCCTACATATTGCCCACTGGGGAACCATTTTCATTTGAAAATGAAAGGCTTAACCCTGGATGGAAATGCAGCTGAATTCATCAGTACTGGAAAATAATCACTGTTAAAAAATGTTTTTGCGATTTCTTATAAGTGAGTTTGTGCCTTTAGTGTTGGTCACTGGTCCTACCCCAGTGCAAAATGTCTTCAGAAGTATAGCAATTCATAATGAAGTTAAAGCTTCCAGAAGATAAGAGTCTGACCTCTCAAGAAATCCGAAGATGTTCAGGATGTCTCTTCTGTGATTAGACCATAGTACAATAGCAACCAACTAGGTCATTGGATGTATGATCTCAGAAAACAGCCCCCTTTTTGTCCCCTGAAAAATCAGGTCAAAAGACCGGGTGCAGCTCTTACACGGATGACTGCCTGCTGTTACAAGGTAAAATTCTGCTACTTTCCACCACTTTCCATGCAGCAACCCATAGCAAGGAGCACTCAGAAAAATTCCGTTTGGTCTCCGAGTTACCCTCTGTGCCACTGCCCAAGAGAATTCTCTAAAAGGAATCCTGATCAAGATTCTACTACCATCTCCTCTCTACCCTTCACCTTAATATTGGCAGAGATTGCCCAGAGAAAAATGGAACAAACATTAGCCAAATGGCCACTTATTCTTTATGTGAGGGGCTGGTCTCAGATGATTCTTGATAGGATTATGATATAATTGACATCTAGCTTTATCGTTACTGTTTACATTAACATATGTTCTTCTGCTTTTAAATATCTCAGTGAAAATCCTTCCCCAGTCTAAGATTCTGCGTATGGATAATTCAGGTTTAACTTTCTCTTCTGCCTCATCTAATCTATTAATCGCTGAATGCTCAGTAATGCTTTTGCAAGATGAATCTGTCTTACCTTTTTCTGCAATTTTTAGCCATTGTAAGCCCCCCCCCCACCCTTCACAATATTTAGATCATTCTAAGTGTCCAGAATGCATGGTCCTTTTCTTAAAAATTTTTAAAGTAATAGGCAATGCATCAGTCAGTATCTTTGCAAGGACTAAGTAACTTAAAAACTATTTCCTTTTGACACCATATTATTCAATAGGGTATTTTGTTCAGATGAAATTTCCTACAAAGGTAAGATTGATATTACTGTAACATTTTAGAATATTTGGTAAGTTTACCTTTGGTAAAAATGGCCTACTTTATTATCTATTGTATTTGAATAATATTTCATTAATTTTTGCTAACACTTATGCCTCCTTTACCAGTTTTACATATTTTTCCCTATTTTTACCAATATTAGCTACAATTTCTATCTCTGAGACTATCAGATTTGGCATAACTAGTACACTTAGAAAACAAAATACTAAAATCATTTCCATTAACATTTAGAAAAAAAATTATTCACTGTGTACTCCTGGACCATGACATTTAAGTAAAAACTGAAGATAATTTTCCCTTTGACTTATGACTCTATCACTTAGTAGTTTTTCCTTATTCCTATTCTTATCACCTAAAAATTAATATTGTGTATAATTACCATATTCTTATCTGTAGTTATCTGTGAAATGTTTCTGTTTTAATTTCATATAATTTCTTTAAAATAACACCTCAGGCTTTCACCTATTTTACATTCTTTCATTTGAATACAGGAATAAACATCTACTGAGTTCCAGTTATGTATTAGGTGCAAATTATGCTGATATATTTGTATACCTTTTGCAATGTTCAAAATAGCATATCATAAAAATCAGAAATACTATGCCTTTTTCTGTAGATCACGTCAAAGATGGCCTTAATTGTAAGGTTATACATTCATGTCAAATGTATAATATTTATTTTTAAACTAGTTTTAAATCTATACTGTTTCCCCAAACTAATAATTAGTAGCATGTATGTAGTTTCTGATGCCAAAGTCTCCATAATTGTTATTTTTAAGAACTCACAATTTTACTATCTTGATCTTTACCTGCATATGTATATTTATGCATTTATATATGCATTGCATTTATATATACACATAAGTATATATATGCAGGTAAAGGTCAACGTAATATATATATTTTATATATACTTTATACTAATATTTATACACATATATACATACATATCGGAGAAGGCAACAGCACCCCACTCCAGTACTCTTGCCTGGAAAATCCCATGGACGGACTGCAGCCCACCAGGCTCCTCCATGGGGTCGCTAAGAGTCAGACACAACTGAGCGACTTCCCTTTCACTTTCACGCACTGGAGAAGGAAATGGCAACCCACTCCAGTGTTCTTGCCTGGAGAATCCCAGGGGCAGCGGAGCCTGGTGGGCTGCCGTCTAAGGGGTCGCACAGAGTCGGACACGACTGTAGCGACTTAGCAGCAGCAGCCATACATATACAGAGTAATTTCATTTAGAATCCTACTCAAAATTTCCTTCCACTTAAATTTTTTTAAGATTTCCACAAATATACATCATGATTTTCCTTAGAGGGAGATCTAGCAAGTAAAAAAGTAATTCTTTCTTGATTTCCTTTCTCAGAATGTCTTTTATTTTTAAATGTGATGGTAAAAATTATACTAAAAATGCATTTATCAGGACTTGAAAGGCAGTGAGAGTGATTCAAGCTCGGAGGAGGAACGGAGAGTCACTACCCGAGTTATTCGCCGACGTTTGATTATAAAGGTATCCCAAAGCTAGATCAGTGTGGGGCAATGCTGTATTACTAGAACCTTCCTTGTGGTTTGGAAAATTCAGCATGCTTGGTAACTAAACAGTGCTGTGTGTGTTGGCATATTTGAAAACTGATAAAAACAACCACTGAAAGGACAAACTCACGTCGCATGGTAGTGAGTATTCTGTCTAGGCCTGTGTTTGACATGTGGCAGTTGTCATTTTATCTGAGAGTTCTTGGCATTTGTATCCTGCTTTCCTTGGAGAAGTGTTCTGTGTGTGAACAAAGATTCTATCTTGGTGAGAGAATAGTTCATATCAAATGCAATGTTCAACTGAAATCCCAGAGGCTGTTATGAAGTATGAGGTAAGATAAAGAAGAAAGAGAAGAATGAAAAGGCTCCCTTCTCAGTCTTCCCAGTTTTTAAGTTAAAATCAGTTCTTCTCAATCAATCAGTGACTAAGAATTCAGTGTTATAGCCTGGCATAGATGTATGTGAGACGATGTAAACCAAGCAAAACTTCCTGAAATAAGGTTTTTAACTTGACTGACATACAAAAAAATCAGGCTGTATTTTTTTAAGTAGGGGAAGCAAGTCTTACTGCAAGTGAAAAATGTAATTCCACCCTGTTCGAGTACAACTGAACACTATGAATAAATCTTGATTTCCCCCACAAAGGCCTTCTGAAGTACTGACTTTGTTCATGGGAGATCCCGCAGACTCCTTCTTGCAGTAAGCTGTTTATCTTCATTACTATGTCTTTAGAGAGATCTTTCTTGATGTTAGAATAATTTGAGTGCAGAGAACTAGGAAGCCATTTTCAATACACGCCTTTGAATATGGTCCAAATAACCTGAGGCTCCTTGGTTGGCAGCTCTGAAGAGAAAGAAAGGAAAGGAAGTATCTATTGAAAACCACTTACCAAACTTAACTTATCACCCATTTCCAAAGTGTCTGGAGACCCAAAAGAGAGGCAGGGAAGTCGGCTTATGTATCCCAAACTTCTCAATCCTGCTGCTTATAAATACTTTTCAGGTAGATGAGATGAAAGAAGAGAAGCAAATATGCGAAATCTGCTCTAGTCTAATTTTTCTAATACTGTGGAAACATCGGAAAAGAAAATAAGTCCTTGTCTAAATCCTAAATTATCCACAAATCAACCTCGAGCTCAATAGGTGCCATCACGTCTTTGAAAATTCCACGTAGGCAAGCCAAATTACTTACTGATAGCAGGTCATATGCTTGCAAATATACTAGATATCTATAAAGTCCTCATAATCTCATAAAGATACTTCATAAAGATACCTTCCACACATTTTCTGGGATTAAAGGGAAGAAATATTTAATTTGTTTTTTCAGAACATATTCTGAAATATTCTGCCATTATTCTGCTCAGGCTTTGCTAGTCCCATGATTACTGTCTTTAAGAAGTACTATTTTAAAGTAAAACATCTAGACAAAGCAAACCAGACATAATGGCTTTATGCTTAACATACGACATACTCATGTTGCATCAAATTCACCTCATTCATTTGTAACAGCTGCCCAGTAGAGAATTTGACTCCTGTACATATGACAGAAGGAAATAGACATAATCCTGCATAAAAAGTGGGAGAGAATGTAGAGAAGTTTTACTCTGGAGAATACTAAAAACAATAGGAACATCAACCCCCTCCCTAAGTCAATGAGGGTTATTTTGGTCTCCTAAAATTCTAGACATGCACTAGCAAGTCAGCTTTTAAGTAATTTTGTTAGCATGAATTATTTATATATTTAAGTGTAACATATAATTATATATATATATATAAACATTTTTATTAAGAGCTTAAGTTTAAAAGACTGAAATACACTATGATGTTATAGGCTTCATAAAACACAGGAGACTGTGTGCTCTCCAAATCTTCACTCCTTGAAGTCAGTGTAATTTTAGGGAGGTTGAGTGGAATCATCAGAAGATGGATTTTATAAATGGGGAGGTCATTGTATAAATAATGGAATCATTTAAACAAGCTTTGAGAAATGTCTTTTATATTTGTCAGAAAACCCAAAAGCTAAAGAATAACTATAATTATAATTGGAAGGTATAATAGGTATAACAAAAAATCTTTGTAAACTATATATATAGAAATCTTTCTGGTTACTTTTTTTCTGATCAGATTTTGGGGGCCCTTGAAAAAGAACACATTTCTTTTGCTTTTTCTCTTTATTTCATACACTCGTACCTTCATAATGTAAAGGAGCTTGAGACTGCAAGTACGACACGGTAAATGTCACATGGGCTCCATTCTCTGTTTAAAAAAAACAAAACAAAACATAAAATGAGAATGTTAGGACCTAAAGGAGTCATTGAGACTAAAATTATTTCTTCTCCTAGATGATAAAACCAAGCATTAGAGATGAATTGATTTACCCAAAATCACTCAGCTGATGTTAAAAATTCTGGAACCAAAACCCAACCCCTGCCCCTCTAGTGACGCACCTTCTACCTGCCTTTTCCACAATACTGTATCTCTTCCAGGACAAAATGAAAGGGAGTGACTTTTCCTAGATTCAATTAGGCACTTGGTCACTTAGACTTTTCCAGTAGTACAGAAGGAGACAGCATTAGGCTATCTTTCTTGGAAACCGTTTGATGGGGCTGGAATGCCAGGAATTTGACCTACTTATGGAGGCTGTCCAACTTGGACTGAACCAGTATATTTACACTGTTTGCCATAGTAATCCCCTCGGCACTTAGAATCTTAGAGCTGAAAACTGTTTGAGAGTTGCTCCCCCCTTCCAGAGCTAGCTTTCTCCAGGAAGTACCAATGGAAACAGTAGATTCCATTACCTCAGGTCTAGGCAAATCTGTCTTTATAGCCATTCAAGTTGTATAATAAAGAGGATGAAAGCATAATTTTATGATTTTTATCTTTCATTTCATATGTGAATTCATTTTCTAATTTTTAAATATTTTTTGTTTAATATTCTCAAGTCCCTAAGAAATGAATGAACTTAAACTCTCCCATTTGTTTAGGGATTTTTAAATTTTATAAGTATATTCATTTATTCATATATAATATCACGGTGGTTTCAAATTTGGAAGCAGTTTAAGTAAACTGACCAGTCTCTATGAGCTTGTTTATATTATTTGCTCAGCAAATTCTATGATTACATAGGTAAAAATTTTAATTCAAACCATTGTGAACTTTGATAAAATTCAAACAACTGAATTTTTACTATATAGTTCAACTATATTTTTATTTCTACTTTTGAGTAATTTTACTGATTTTCAAAACAAGCGTTTAAATGTGTGTTTTTCCCCACCAAACAATTCAAAAGTACAAAAAAGTTCAACATATCCATTCCACTTACCAGAGGTAACAGTTATTCACAAGCCTCAGATTGTTCTATATACCTATAACAGTATGTATGTGTACACAGAATATACATGTACATAGATCCCCAGAATGTGGGTTTCTAGGAATATGAAAATGGGTTATACTATACATGTTGCTTAGCAATTTGCTAAGTTTATATAAATACATATATAGAGAGAGAAGAGAAAAATAGAAATCCTAAAATGCAGTACTTCCAAAGGGAAGTACAGCTAGTCTTCATAAAGGTGGCTACCAGGAATGATACTGTGACACTATATGTGCTCTAATTTTCCTTTGAAATAGGCAAGGAAAAAGTAGGTGGAGATATTGCCAAAAATAATGCCATTACCAAAAGTAGCATGGAAATTTTATTTACTTAAAAGTACAAATATTTTCAAGAACTTCAGAGAGCCTCTGATGTACCTGACAAATGAAAGATGAAAAAAATTTTACATGTATTTTGTGACACTTTACTAACTTTCCAGTCTATCTAATTAACTACTATCTAATCCATTCCCCAAATTTAGTGAGTTTTTACGTAATCATGCAACTCGTTTTGACCTTACTAAGGCACTAGTTGACCATATTTAGTGCCCATTTAAGATAAGTATCTTTACCTTTAGTTATACATGAATAGTATGAATTTTCAGTAGGAAACAATGCCTGCATACCACAGCAGATCTCATCAACCTATATTGCTTGTTATTTATAAACAAGACTTTGCTTTTTTCTAAGGCTATTAATATAAATCAATATACTTACATGTATTTTCTGTGCTTATAAATATACCTACTAGAAATGTCTTTCAGAGAGTGTCTGAAAATTGGCATCTTTCCCCACTGAAGAGTCAATTTATAACCATCTCTAATAGGTGGCAATTTTAATGGATTTTCCTAGGATCCTGGAATTGTCTTAACACTCAAGGACCTGGACATGTCCAATAGTTACCTCAAACATATCTCACTTACTCATGTTTAAACTATAGTGAAATCTTTCATGACCTTTTTTGAGTTTTCTGGTTCCTCTAAGCCTTTACTTGTAAAATAATGTTTTTTCCTAAATGTGTAAAACCAACCATTGTTGTTGTTCAGGTGCTAAGTTGTGCCTGACTCTTTGCAACCCATGGACTCCATGACTCCTCTGTTAACTCCTGTCCCAGAGTTAGCTCAAATTCATGTCCATTGAGTCAATGATGCTATCTAACCATCTCTGCCGCTCCCTTCTTTTGCCTTCAGTCTTTCCCAGCATCAGTCTTTGCCAGGGAGTCGGCTCTTCACATCAGCTGGCCAAAGTATTGAAGCTTCAGCTTCAGCATCAGTCCTTCCAGTGAATATTCAGGTCTGATTTCCTTTAGGATTGACTGGTTTGATCTCCTTGCAGTCCAAGGGACTCTCAAGAGTCTTTCTCGCAATCACATCCCTACATGACTACTGGAAAAATATAGCTTTGACCTCTGTCAGCAAAGTGATTGTCTCTGCTTTTTAATATGCAGTGTAGTTTGATGGGTTTGATCTCTGGGTTGGGAAGATACCCTAGAAAAGGGAATACCTAACCATTCCAGTTTTCTTGCCTGGAGAATTTCATGGACAGAAGAGCCTGGCAGGCTACAGTCCATGGGGTCACAAAAGTCAGACACAACTGAGCAGCTAACACTAGATTTGTCATAGATTTCCTTGCGAGGAGCAAGTGTCTTTTAATCTCATGACCGAAGTCACCATCTGCAGTGATTTGGGAGCCCAAGAAAGTAAAATCTGTCACTGCTTCCACTTTTCCCCCTTATATTTGACATGAAGTAATGGTATGATCAGATGCCATGATCTTAGTTTTTTCAATATTGAGTTTAAAGCCAGCTTTTTCACTCTCCTCTTTCACCCTCATCAAGGGTCTCTTTAGTTTCTCTTCATTTTCTGCCATTAGAGTGGTATCATCTACATACCTGAGGTTGATATTTCTCCCGGCAATGTTGATTCCAGGAGAAAACAGCCAGCCTGTGCTTCATTCAGCCCAGCATTTCACATGATGTACTTTGCATAAAAGTTTAATAAGCAGGGTGACAGTATGCGGCCTTGTCATGCTTTGCTAAGTCACTTCAGTAGTGTCCGACTCTGTGCGACCCCATAGACGGCAGCCCACCAGGCTCCCCCGTCCCTGGGATTCTCCAGGCGAGAACACTGGAGTGGGTTGCCATTTCCTTCTCCAATGCATGAAAGTGAAAAGTGAAAGTGAAGTCGCTCAGTCGTATCCGACTCTTAGGGACCCCATGGACTGCAGCCTACCAGGCTCCTCTGTCCATGGGATTTTCCAGGCAAGAGTACTGGAGTGGGGTGCCATTGCCTTCTCCGCAGCCTTGTCATATTCCTTTCCAAATTTTGAACCAGTCTGTTGTTCCATGTCTGGTTCTAACTGTTGCTTCTTGACCTGCATAAAAGTTTCTCAGGAGACAGGTAAGGTGGTGTGGTATTCCCATCTCTTAAAAATTTTCCACAGTTTGTTGTGATCCACACAGTCAAAGGCTGTTGTGTAGCCAGTGAAGCAGAAGTTGATGTTTTTCTGGAACTCCCTTGCTTTCTCCATGATCCAATGAATGTTGACAATTTGATCTCTGGTTTCCCTGCCTCTTTGAAACCCAGCTTGGACAGCTGGAAGTTCTCAGTTCATATACCACTGAAGGATTTTGAGCATAACCTCACTAGCATGTGAAATGAGCTCAATTGTACAGTCATTTGAACATGCTTTGGCATTACCCTTCTTTGGAATTGGAATGAAAACTGACCTTTTCCAGTCCTGTGGCCACTGCTGAGGTTTCAAATTTGTGATATATTGAGTGCAGCATTTTAATAGCATCATCTTTTAGGATTTGAAATAGCTCAGTTGGAATTCCATCACCTCCACTAGCTTTGTTCGTAGTAATGCTTCCTAAGGCCCACTTGACTTCACACTCCAGGATGTCTGGCTCTAGGTGAGTGACCACAGCATCATGGTTATCCAGGTCTTTTTTATGTACAGTTCTTCTGTGTATTCTTGCCACCTCTTAATCTCTTCTGCTCCTGTTAGGTCCTTGCCATTTCTGTCCTTTATCATGCCCATCTTTGCATAAAATGTCCCCTTGATCTCTCCAATTTTCTGTAAGAGATTTCTAGTCTTTCTTATTGTTTGTCTCTATTTTTTGCATTGTTTATTTAAGAACTCTTTCTTATCTCTCCTTCCTATTCTCAGGAACTCTGCATTCAGTTGTGTATATCTTTCCTTTTCTCCCTTGCCTTTTGCTTTTCTTCTTTCCTCAACTATTTGTAAAGTTTCCTCAGACAACCACTTTGCTTTCTTGCATTTCTTTTTCTTTGGGATGGTTTTGGTCACTGCCTCCTATATAACATTATGAACCTCTGTCCATAGTTCTTCAGACACTCTACCAGATCTAATCTCTTGAATCTACTTGTCACCGCTACTGTATAATCATAAGGGATTAGATTTAGGTCTTACCTGAATGGCCTAGTGGTTTCCCTACTTTCTTCAAATTAAGCCTGAGTTTTGCAATAAGCAGCTCATGATCTGAGCCACAGTCAGCTCCAGGTCTTGTTTTTACTGACTGTATAGTGAGTGCTTTTCTGTCTTTGGCTACGAAGAATATAATTAATCTGATTTTGGTGTTGATAATATTCTGGTAATATTCATAGGCAGACTCATCTCTTGGGTCACTGGAAAAGGATATTTGCTTTGACCAATGTGTTCTGGCCTTTGCCCTGCTTCATTTTGTACCCCAAGGCCAGACATGCCTGTTATTCCAAGTATCTCTTGACCAATGGTGCAAAACATAAATAATACTCCTTAAGAACTTGTTACAGATTTTAGTGCATTCAGGCAGGACACCTCTACACATTTTTCTATTTCCTTCCCTCTCTTAACTGTGCTAAATGAAATTAGTCATAAACAAGGTTCAAGATGAACTAAACAAGCATGAACAACAAGAAACATCTTGTTTTATTTTCATCCCATCTCTGTACTCCAGTGAGGTAAAATGAGTCAAATATCCCATGCATGACCTATGAGCCCACAATCTATAAGAAAACAAAGTCACTTCGTAAAAAAAAAAGAAAACAGTTTTGTTAGCAAAATAAGGTACATTTCAGTTAGTCTTTGTTATTTTAAACCAGAACTTCCTTTCTACGGGCTGCAATAAAAACAATCATAGAATTTCTCACCATCGGCAGACACTGGCAAAATTCTCAGAACTACCACCTTTCCCATGACCGTAACATTAAAAGAGTTAGAATCCTGACTCTCCCAGAAACTCAGCTGTCTTCATCAAGATTTGCCATTTTTCCTTTAAAAAAAAAAAGAAAAAAGTACAGGGTACAGTAACTATAGTACATAGTACTATTGCATTGTCCAGGTCACCTCTTCAACAAGAAGTTTTACTACAGGTCAGCAGGTCTCTAAAGTGGGTCTGCACTTAAGGTGTTTGTTCTTGTTCCCCAAAACTCTTAAGTGAGACTGACCTAATGTTGACACCAGTGAAGAAGGTAATGTGTTATAAATACAGTCCTATTTTTGCTCTCTGAGTGGTTTTTCTTATCATATAATCATAAAGCTAATAGGTATTAAGGAACCATCTAAATCTACTGAGCTATTAGCAGGAAAATATGAGGCCACCTTGGCAAGTTAAGAATTGATTCCCTTTTTTTTAACTCACCAGAGGAAGAACCTTGACAATTTCCTCTTCTAAATCAGATTGCAGTCACTACCTGAAAGATGCCATCATAACATTCCTTAAGTAATTAATCAGTCATCACAGAGGGTTCCTTCACTTAAAGATGATATTCTGAAACTATGTACTTCATCAGACATGGTTATTAGCATATACAACTTATGAAAGGCTAAGTGTAGAAAAAAATAAGGTTTTCTCTGTACTCTCAACTTTTCTCACAGTACTAGAAAAAAATGTACATATTACCCTCAGTAAAGGAATTTTTAAATTAAGCAAAGAGTGATTAATATAATACCCCAACTAAGATTCAAATTAGATACAAGGCAATCCACCAAAATGAGAGATTTGGTAGAACTAGTGAAGAAACATTTATTCAAAGTGAAATAATCTAATTAGAGCTCTAATCATTAGCTAAATCTTTTTTCAACAAATAAAACCTTTTTGTCTGTCTATCGATGTATAACTGCATTGTATGATTACATATTTTCAAATTCTTCCTTCTTGGAGTTTGTTGCTAACCATCATTCTTATATGTATTTGAGGTTTAATGCTTTGAATGTTGTTGACTGCTAAATAATTCCATGGAGTCAGTGTTCTCCCCTTGCCCTCGAATAGCAAGTAGAGTTTTATACCTTCTTTTTCTAAAATTCCACAGAGCATGTGTGTGGTGTATGGAGTGGTGTGGAGATCTATGCATCTAGTTTATTGCTAATCTTTATGCCACATCCTTTAGGGAGAGGAAGCAAAAACCATTCCTGGTGAATCTGTCACAGAAGAACAGTTTACTGATGAAGAAGGCAACCTCATCACCAGAAAAGTAATCACCAACGGGATTTCATGCTTCTCTTGGGTTTAGATTTTCTATTTGTTTGCTATAGTGTCAGCTCTTGAAACAGAAGAGAGAAAAAGCTCTCCTTTTCACTATTGCTTCCTATACAGATCACTCGGAAAGTACTAAGACGAATTGTTATCCCACAAGAGAGAAAACATGATGACGTGGTAATGGAGAGGAACTGTCAGAAAGAAAGCAGAGGATAAAGGCTTTGTGAACGCTTTAGAACATGCTCCTAACAGCCTGGCATCTGCAGTGTGGCAGCTTGAAGCATTTGCTGCTTTTGACATCTTGTGTATTTGATCAGGGTCAAAGAAAAAGACTTTCCTTCCTAACATTCTTTAACACCATATACTTTTACTATCTTTAGAGTTTTCACAGAAATCATTTCATTTATGGAGGATGGAATGTGCCAGTTCAAGCATGGGAGAGAAAATTTAAAAACCCTCCACCACAACCAAATCCCTTGGCCATCCCCGACCCTAGCCCTCCCGGCCCGCACTCTACCGGCAGCCAAGGACCTGGAGAGAGAGCACTTGTTTCCAGAGATGCACAAGGTTTAATTAAAAGTCAGAGTGATAAAAGCTTGTCATAAGATCCTTACACTGAATCTCTTTCCAGTATATTCTACAGGGGAATACAAATCCCCCTCTCCCCCATCTTAGCCTGAAGAGGATTTTCCTCTCTGGGTTAACAACAGCCCATCTCCTGTGTACCAGTTAAAGAACCAAAGTCATCACCGAGCAGCGTAACTCAGCAAATGAATCTCTAACTCCCAGAGAAAACATCTCTGGTTATTTTTCATTTCTTTCCTTTCTCAGACCTTACCCTTTTCATAAAAATAAAAAAAAAAAAGAAACTTGAATACCTGTGTTTACATAAGAAAAAACTAAACTGAAAATTTCTGAGGAGTAATTCAGAAAATTGGAAGGACTACTGCGTTTTCTGTTTTAAGTAGGTTAAAAGCTGAGCATTTGTGCAAACCACTTTGCTCACAGAGAAGTGTGTCCTTGATGCTCAGTGAAGAGAGGTCTTGTTTTATGGAAAAAGGGTGCCTACTTTGTCAGGAGTAAGAGGAAGGGCGTGGTAATTTCACGAATTAGAAAAGGTCTCTCAGCCCGACAGCACTTCCATGGTGTTTAGTTCATGATTAGTGCTTTACTGAGAAATTTCCGTCTCATTACAACAGATTGCTTAACATTCTGCTGACTTTAAAAGGCATAAATTATAACTTACTAATATTTTTTACAACGGGGGTTTGAGTGCCTTGAAAGCTTTAGTGATTTCTTCTAGCTTCACAGGAAATGGACAGGCTGTTTGAATGATCACTAATAGAATGAATGATTGTGAAGTATAGTAACATGGTATTCATTCTGATGGTGCTCTCCAGCTTGCCTTGATGCTGCTGAGCTGTGTGGTTAAGGTAAATAGATGGTATTTTTGGACATGAAGTGACAAAGTGCTTTAAACTGTGTCTCACTTACCCTAATCTAGCCTCAAGGAACCAGAACGGAACCTGCTTTTTAATGAAAACTCTTTCACCACGAATCTTAATGTGTACATTCCTTTCAAAACAGGGAGAAGCTTATAAGATGAAGACGAAGAAAGAAATCCGTCAAGTGGAAAAGAAGAGCCATTCATAACAGTAAACGGTCAACCAACGTGGTAAGTAAGTGTGCTCAAATCAACAACACTAGCACATCTAATTTCACCAAATAAGTGATCCATGCCTCCTGCACCCTTCCTCTCTTTTTCACGGAATTACAGCTTTGAATATCCAGTATGCAGTTGGAGTCATTTTTATGTTTGTGTATACAAATGTTGTTGTTGTTTAGTTGCTAAGCTGTGTCTGACTCTTGTGACCCCATGAACTAGCCTGCCAGGCTCCTCTGTTCATGGGATTTCCCCAGGCAAGAATACTGGAGTGGGTTGCCGTTTCCTTCTCCCAGGGATCTTCCTGACCCAGGGATCGAACCCGGGCACTGTCTCCTGCATTGGCAGGCAGATTCTTTACCACTGAGCCACCAGGGGAGCCCACACACACACACACTAAAACTATGGCCTCCAGCTCACAGTCCATAGACTTTCTCTTCACAATTTAGTCAGGAATTTAAATGTAAATGATGTTTTCAGAAGCAAGTGTAAATATTGATCACTGAGTCTCCTCAAAGAGTGAAGGCTCAGTGTTTAAGATGCAGTAGCATTATTCATTCTAACAGGAAGGTTATTTGGCAACAAATAGTTCATATAAATGTACTTGGAAAGTTGTATTGATTCAGTTTCCCACCATTTTTGCAGAACAGCATCTGAGACTATAATTTTGGTTGGAATATATTGGTTGCCAAGTTTAAATGAAGTGACCAAAATCTCTGTGTACTACTTAATATATTTTGTATAAACAAAGCAAATTAAATAGGAGGCTAATGGGACTACTGTGTTTTCTAAGTTAAAATGTTTAGTGAGCTTTGTTTAAAGTTGTCTGAATTTTTCTTCAGAAAGAAGGGTGTTTTCCTTTAATATTGTTTTCTGAACTTTACTTTGTGCTAGTTCTTCCTACAGAACCACAATTAGAAAGCCCCTATGGGGTGAAAAAGCAGATAGAGCTTTGAAAAGCTCTTTGTAAGTCTGTGAGACAAAGCTGGATGAGTTCTTAGGGCTGTTCACCAAGAGTTTTCATAGCCCCCAGAAACAAAGAGCAAAGAGATCCCAGTTTCCACTTCCATTCATCTGCTGTTCCCCAGTTACCAGAATCCTGGTATTTGGAGTGTTGCCATAAGGAACTGAGAAATCAGAGTCTCGTTGCCCCAAATTTTGTATGTGAGGTGACTGTAACTAAGACCCAAAGAAATTCTTAGTCCCTCCACCGCCAGAAAAACTCTTATTATTTGCCTGCTTATTCACTTAAGGATTGATTTCCCTTTCTCTCCATGAGGCTTTCTGCCTAAGGCGCTGGGGAATCACTAGTCAACAACACTAGGGCGGTCCTGGTCCTCACTGACCTTGTGTTTGGAGAGTTCATGGTAGGCAGTCGTTTCAGTATTTCAGGCTTTGAGGAAACTCCTGGGAACTGCAGAGAGCTCTGGAAATAACAACGTTTGCTCTACATCCTCACCCAGTGCTCCAGGCGTACCCTTCACTTGATTCTCACAGTCAGTCCTCTTGGACTGGCACCTTTATCATCCCCATTTAACAGGCTCAGAATTGCCCAAGGTCACCTAAGTAAAAAGCGGCAGAAAAAGGATGCAAACCCTAACGGGCAGCTCCGGAGCCCACACTCTTAACCCTGGTAACTGGATATCTGACCTTGTCTGAGGTGACAGGGAAGGTTTTCTTTGAGAAAATGATGCTTGAGCTGTTTTAGAGGGTGAATAGGACTCAGTTGGGTAAAGAGGAAGACACTGGATGGTGTTTGGGATAGCCTTCCAGGCATAGGCTACAGCATTTTGCCAAGGCCAGAAGGAGAAAGAAACAAGAAGGGAGAATAGGTCAGTGCAGCTGGTAGAAGGTTTTGGCCTTGTGTCTGGAGAGGTAAGAAAGATTCCGGTCTCATAAGCCTCTTTCCACTAAAAGTTTAGGTTTTGCATCACTTACTCTAGCTGCAAGACACAGAATGAAGGGAGGTGACCATAATAGATGAGCAGATAACCTGTTAAACTACTGAAGATGCTGGCTTGGGCAGTAAGGATTGTAAGAGGTAGTGACAGTAAGGCTGAATCAAGAGATAGTGACATGAATTGCTTTTTGTCAGATGATAAGGGTGAGAGATGAGAAAATTAAGGATGACATCAGTGAGGCAATATCTAGAATGAACCCACCCATTATTCATGTCTTACTGCTGAACCTAGTAAAAGACATATATATATTTTTTTTTTTTAATTGAGGTGTAGCTGATTTACAATATTAGTTTCAGATGCATAACACAGTGATCCAAAATTTTTATAGATTGTACTCCATTCAAAATTTTTATAGATTATACTCCATTTAAAGTTTTTGTAAAATACTGGCTATATTTCACTGGGCTGTACAATATGTCTTTGTAGCTAATTTACTGTACACACCTTAGTCTGTACCCCTTAACCTCCTACCCTTGTCTCGTCCCTTCTGCCTTCCCTCTCCCCACTGGTCACTAGTGGTTTGTTCTCTATATCTATGTGTCTATATTTTGCTATATTCTGTTATTACTTATATGTGGACTAAAAAATAAATATGTATTCGTCTTTCTCTGACTTATTCACGAAACATAATATTCTCCAGGTCCATCTATGCTGTTGTAAATGGCAAAATTTCACTTTTTAAATATTCCATTCCATATATATATATATATACACATCTTCCTTATCCACTATTTTGACCCACTTATTTTTGCTATTGTTTCCATTGCCTTAGGAGACATATCCAAAAAAGATATTGCTACAGTTTATGTCAAAAAGTATTCTGTGTTTTCTTCCAGGACTTCTATGGTTCCCAGTATTACTTTTAGGTCCTTAATCTATTCTTAGTGTTTTAGTTTTCTTTTTATATGTTGTGACAAATGTTCTATTCTTATTCTTTGACATGTGAGTGTCCAATTTTCCCAGCATCACTTATTGATGCTTTTCTCCATTGCATATTCTTGCCTGTTTTGCCATAGATTAATTGACCATAAATGTGTGGGTTTATTTTTGGGCTCTCTAGTCTGTTCCATTGATCTGTGTGTGTGTTTTTGTGCCAGTAGCATACTGTTTTAATTACTATAGCTTTGTAATATAGTCTGAAGTCAAGGAGCATCGTACCTCTAGCTCTGTTCTTCTTTCTCAAGATTTCTTTGGCTAATTAAAAAGAATGCAATAATGCCATCTGTAGCAACATCAGTTCAGTTCACTTGCTCAGTCATGTCCAGCTCTTTGCGACCCCATGAATCGCAGCACGCCAGGCCTCCCTATCCATCACCAACTCCCGGAGTTTACCTAAACTCATGTCCATCGAGTTGGTGATGCCATCTAACCATCTCATCCTCTGTCATCCCCTTCTCCTCCTGTCCCCAATCCCTCCCAGAATCAGGGTCTTTGCCAATGAGTCAACTCTTCACATGAGGTGGCCAAAGTATTGGAGTTTCAGCCTCACCATCAGTCCTTCCAATAAACACCCAGGACCAATCTCCTTTAGGATGGACTGGTTGGATCTCCTTGCAGTCCAAGGGACTCTCAAGAGTCTTCTCCAACACCACAGTTCAAAAGCATCAATTCTTTGGCACTCAGCTTTCTTCACAGTCCAACTCTCACATCCATACATGAACACTGGAAAAACCATAGCCTTGACTAGACGAACCTTTGTTGGCAAAGTAATATCTCTGCTTTTGAATATGCTATCTAGGTTGGTCATAACTTTCCTTCCAAGGAGTAAGCGTCTTTTAATTTCATGGCTGCAGTCACCATCTGCAGTGATTTTGGAGCCCATAAAAATAAAGTCTGACACTGTTTCCACTGTTTCCCCATCTATTTCCCATGAAGTGATGGGCCCAGATGCCATGATCTTCGTTTTCTGAATGTTGAGCTTTAAGCCAACTTTTTCACTCTCCTCTTTCACTGTCATCAAGAGGCTCTTTAGTTCTTCCTCACTTTCTGCCGTAAGGGTGGTGTCATCTGTATATCTGAGGTTATTGATATTTCTCCTGGCAATCTTGATTCCAGCTTATGCTTCTTCCAGCCCAGCATTTCTCATGATGTACCCTACATAGAAATTAAATAAGCAGGGTGACAATATGCAGCCTTGACGTACTCCTTTTCCTACTTGGAACCAGTCTGTGGTTCCGTGTCCAGTTCTAACTGTTGCTTCCTGACCTGCATATAGGTTTCTCAAGAGGCAGGTCAAGTGGCCTGGTATTCCCATCTCTTGAAGAATTTTCCAAAGTTTATTGTGATCCATATAGTCAAAGGCTTTGGCATAGTCAGTGAAGCAGAAATAGACGTTTTCTGGAACTCTCTTGCTTTTTCCATGATCCAGCAGATGTTGCCAATTTGATCTCTGGTTCCTCTGCCTTTTCTAAAACCAGCTTGAACATCTGGAAGTTCATGGTTCACATATTGCTGAAGCGTGGCTTGGAGAATTTTGAGCATTACTTTACTAGCCTGTGAGATGAGGCAATTGTGCAGTAGTTTGAGCATTCTTTGGCATTGCCTTTCTTTGGGATTGGAATGAAAACTGACCTTTTCCAGTCCTGTGGCCACTGTTGAGTTTTCCTTATATATTGTTATACCAAGTGAAGCAAATCAGAGGACTAATATTGTATGACATGTGAAATCTATAAAGAAATTACACAAATGAACTTACAGATTAATAAAACACTAAGCATGAATTTGCCATTTAAATTACTCTGTTTAAGCAATTCTAAGTGATAAATAAAACTAGAAGAGAGTTCAGTTTAGCTGTCAGCTCTAGTATGCCCCTAAAAGTTTAGTAACTTGTTCAATCATAGAGTCAGACTCTGAGTAGGAAAGAACCAAAAAGGTTATCTACACCAGTGAAGCCATTTTTCTAGAGTAACATATACCTAATACCTATGAATAAATGACACCAAAAAAAATGTGAAAATGTTAAGCTTCCAGGGTCATTTAGAACAAATTAATACAGAAATGACTTGTCAAAACTATACAAGAGACATCAGAATGATAAATAATCCACTCCGTAAAGCAGTGGGCTTGGCTTTGGCTCATTTGCTACACCACTCAAAGGAAAGAGAAACTCAATAGGAGCATTCATATGAATGTGAAAATAGCTTCAACGTAAAGCAAACTAAATGTGTCAGATGGAAAGAACAGTGATTTGACTGCAAGCCTCATTTTACTCTCCAGGGTATTTACCTTTCATAAGTGAACTTAGGAAATGAGTCCAAGAATACTGCTTATAATTCCAGGACACTGAATGTGTGCTCTGGAAAAATCAATTTGCAAATATATTGAGGGTTTTTATGACCCTGCTGGCTGTCTTTTTTATTTTTTTAACAGTAGAACAACTAATAAGCACATGGAATGTGGCCAAATTTCACTGAATATCAGATGGTAACATTAAAATTTTTATTCTGGTTTTATAATCAGTTGAATTTTGAACTATCTGAACCCTACACCTGCCTTTCTTTAATACTGAGTCACAGCCATCCTATTTTTAATGTAAGGGAAAAGCTGATGGCTGAACATAAAGATGTATACATAATATATAATGATTTATACCTTATAAAATGCTTTTACATTTTTGTCTTACTTGTCAAACAAGCTTCCAGGAAGGTCAGACTGATTTTGATTGCTACCTTTTACAGATGAGGATGCTAAGGCTCAGAGAGGTCATATGACCTTTCTTCTGTTACACAGCTGTGATTGGAAGAACTAGAACTTAACTCAAGATTGATACTTCACTTAGTGTCCAATGCCACTAAGCTGTCTTTCTAAAATTACTTATGAATAATAATAGCCATATCCCATCAGAGATTACTATATGCCAGGTAAGATCATTACATACATTACCTCATGTAGTCCCCAAAACAATGCTATAAGGTAAATACTATTATCCCTTTTTTAATAAAGGAGGAAACTGAAGTTTGGAAGAATTAAATGACTTACCCAAGGTCTGTAGCTAATGAGCAAAAGAATAAAACTTGAACTTATCCAGAGCCTAGCTCTTAACTGTTACTCATACTAATAGTTAAACAATATTTGATTATTATCAGAAACCTAAAAGCATTTTGAATCAGAGACATATGTAAAGGCAACCTGCAGTAAATTTCTTCATACAGTACACAGTGAAAATACTCAGTGTTTTGGTTTTGGTTTTTAAAATAAAACAAACCTTCCTACCATAATCTCCAAATGTTTACTTTAAAAATGCCATTAGAGAACTGATTAGTGAGGCTGTGGCATGAGAAGGCCCCCAGATATATGTCATAAAAGACTGTGGAACAGCTGCATTTTAAACCTCTTTCAGGGAAACGCTCAAGATCGCACAGCCACGTAGAAGCCAGGAGCAGCAACAGCACCCAGGCCTGCTGGGGAAATACTTTATTACCCGAGGTCAAAACGTTGACTCATTTCATTCATGTCTTCAAAAAGTATTTGACCTTCTACCTGGCTTAGAGTGAAAAACCTAGATACACAGAGGTGAATAAAACCTCCATGGCCTCTGCCCTTTTACATCTCTCAGCCTGCAAAGGGGAAAGAGATGGGACACATGTTGTCTAAGGGCTAAAAATACGAAGTCCAAGATCCAAGGAAGAATAACACAGGAACATATTTAGACTTGGGGGCTGGGGAAAGTCATGCCATTTATGCTAAGGCCTCATAGGTACCACCAGCAATGAAAACGGGAAGGAAAAGAGGACTCCAAGCAAACGGTACAACATCTGCAAGGGCCTTGAGGTAGGAAAAGGCCTAACACATTTCGGGACATGAAAGATCAGTGCCCCAGAGCCTGGTGAGCTGGTGGTGACTCAGGCAGGCCCATGATGAAATGAGAAGTGCTTCGTCATAGGCCAGACTATAGGATTTGGATTTCATTAAAAAAAAAAAAAAATTGAAGCCTTTGAAAGATTTTAAGCAAGAGCCTGACCTTTTTTTTTCAAACACATCAGCTATGTAGAGAAGGATTGGAGGGAAAACAAGAATAAACTGAAGGGGATGAGCTAGGATGTCATTGCTATCGTCCAGCTAAGCCACACGATGACAGGGCTAGGACCTGGGCTGTAGTTTTAGGAAAGTCGACAGTATCTGATGGCTTGGAGGTAGGATGGAGAAGAGTTGAATCAAGAATGACACCAGGTTCCAAGTATAAGCAAGTGGGTGGTGGAAAAAGGAACAGGATGGGTTTTGAAACTATCAAGAACTCAGGCCATTTGTCAGTCCGTAAGTCTGGAGCTCTGAGGAAAGATTGTGACTTGACATATAAAAATGAGTGTTATCACTCAAGAGGTGAGTCCTGAATATCAGAGAAAGGGAACACCAGAGAATAGATGTGATTACCTAGGGAGAAAGTGAACGTGAGCAAAGAAGGGGCTCAGGATTGAGCCGCAAAGAACATTTTGAAGAGAACAGAGCTTTAGAAGGTTGCCTCTGACCTCTTCCTTCCTAGAGATCTCCAAGCTGTTCTATCTGTTCTAATCTAAAACTGCCTACATAGTCAGCCTTGGCCCTCCAGCATATTTGTTTGGTTTTACCGTTAAATATTTTAATCCTTGAAGTTTAATATCAGTGGATAAAAGAAACTTTCCTGTAATGCAGCTTGGCTGATAAGCTTTTATAAATAAGTGATCACACACATTTAGAGCCCCTTTACTCTTAGCATGTGGCACTCACTGTGTTTGTGATCGAGAGTCCCACATTTAAGACGTTATCCTAATACAACTCAGCCATAACAAAGAGTGAAATAATGTCATTTGCTGCAACATGGACGGACCTGGAGATCATCACACTAAGGTGAACAGGGAAGACGCATCACCTATATGTGACATCTTAAAAAGGAAATACAATGAACTTATTTCCAGGACAGAAAGAGACTCACAGACGTGGAAAACATGCATATGGTTATAAAAGGGAAAACAGGGCTGAGGGAAGGAGAAATTAGGAGATTGGAATTGATACACTGCTGCTGCTGCTGCTGCTGCTGCTAAGTCGCTTCAGTCGTGTCCGACTCTGTGCGACCCCATAGATAGCAGCCCACCAGGCTCCCCCGAACCTGGGATTCTCCAGGCAAGAACACTGGAGTGGGTTGCCATTTCCTTCTCCAATGAATGAAAGTGAAAGGGAAGTTGCTCAGTCGTGTCTGACTCTGTGCGACCCCATAGACGGCAGCCCACCAGGCTCCTCCATCCATGGGATTTTCCAGGCAAGAGTACTGGAGTGGGGTGCCATTGCCTTCTCCATTGATACACTACTATATATAAAATAATCAACCAGGGCCTACTGTATAACACAGGGAACTATACTCAATATTTTGTATTGAGTATACTCAATATACTCAATATACAAGAATCTGAAGAATAGATATGTATGTGTATGTGTACACATATATATATAAAATCACTTTGATGTATACCTGAAATTAACACAACTTTGTAAATCAACTTTCCTTCATATATATAAATTGAAAAAAGACATTATCCCAAGCATTGCTACTTACTTGAGGACATATAACTACAGTCTAGACCAAGAGGCAAACATGACTGTAAACAACACAAGTCAAAACACAGAGCTATAGTAAAAGATATAAACAGATTGCTAGGAGAATTCACTGGAAGATGTAATAAACTCCAATGGAGGAGAGCTTGCAAAGCTTCTTGGAAGTGCATATTTAAAGTGGCTTCTGAAGACAGAGTAGGATTTAAGACTGGGCAGTGTGATGATACGTGCTATGCTCGCAACTGTGGCCTTTATCCTAGAGACAATAGGGTACCACTGGAAGTGTTGTGGTAGGAGAATAATACAGTCAGATGGGAGTTAGATAACCCTAGCGGTAGGAAAGGGAGTTAGTGGGAGGAGAGTTCCAACACGAGGAACCCAGTTACGAGACACAATGAAGGCCTGAACCCGGGCAGAGAGAACAGAAAGTTGAGGGCAGATGTGAGGAACATTTTAGAAGCCTAACAACCGGATTAACTCTATAGAGGGAGTGAGATTGTGAACTTGTGTGTAATCACTAACAAAAATATAGACCCTAAGAGGAGAAAAATAAAATTTGAGATTGAAATAGGTCAATCTGTAGTGCTTCAGTTTGTCAGTAATGAGGAAGAGAAATGGAGGCTAATGAGCTTAATGTGGTATAGAAGTGGCCTGAGTGAAGATAAACCACAGGCTCACTAGCTGTGTAAGCCTGACTAACCTATTTAACTTCTCTGCCTTAATTTCTTGGCCTCTATTAGGATAAGAGTAACATATCTCATAGAGTTGTTGCTAGAATTAAATGAGTTACTCTATGTAAATCACTTAAAATAGTGACTGGCAAGCCCATAGTAAGCACTCAGCTATTATTATTAATAGTAGTGTTAAGAGAAGTGGGGTCAGGGATATAAATCAGGAGTTTGGGATTAACACATACACTACTGTATATAAAATGCTGGCCACCCACTCCAGTGTCTTGCCTGAAAATCCCCATGGACGGAGGAATGTGGTGGGCTACAGTTCATGTGGTCATAAAGAGCTGGACACGACTGAGCAACAGTAACAGTATATATTAAACAGGTAAACAACAAGGGCCTACTCTGTAGCACAGGAACTATACTCAGTATCTTGTCATTACTATACTGGAGAAGGGAATGGCAAACCACTTCAGCAGTCTTGCCTTGAGAAGCCCGTGGACATGTATGAAAAGGCAAAAAGATATGACACTGAAAGATGAACACCCCAGGTCAGTAGATGTCCAATATGCTACTGGAGAAGAGCAGAGAAATAGCTCCAGAAAGAATGAAGAGGCTGGGCCAAAGCAGAAACAACGCCCAGTTGTGGATGTGTCTGGTGGTGAAAATAGACTCTGATGCTGTAAAGAACAACATTGCACAGGCACCTGGAATGTTAGATCCATGAATCAAGGTTAACTGGAAGTGGTCAGACAGGAGATGGCAAGAGTGAACATCAACATTTTAGGAATCAGTGAAATGAAATGGATGGAAATGGGTGAATTTAATTTAGATGACCATTCTATCTACTACTGTGGGCAAGAATCCCTTAGAAGAAATGGAGTAGCCCTCACAGTAACAATAGAGTCCAAAATACACTACCCAGGTGCAGTCTCAAAAACAACAGAACGATCTTGATTCATTTCCAAGGAAACCATTCAGTATTACAATAATCTCAATCTATGCTCCAATCACTAATACTGAAGAAGATGAAGTTGAATGGTTCTATGAAGACCTACAAGATCTTCTATAACTAACACCAAAACAAAAAAAATGGCCTTTTCATCATAGAGGAGTGGAATGCAGAAGTAGGAAGTCAAGAGATACCTGGAGTAACAGGCAAATTTGGAGTATAAAATGAAGCAGGGCAAAGGCTAACAGAGTTTTGCCAAGAGAACACACTGGTCATAACAAACACCCTCTTGCAACAACACAAGAAACGACTTTACACATGGACATCACCAGGTGGTCAGTACCAAAATCAGGCTGATTATGTTCTTTGCAGTCAAAGATGGAGAAGTTCTATACAGTCAGCAAAAACAAGACTGGGAGTTGACTGAGGCTCAGATCACCAACTCCTTATTGCAAAATTCAGATTTAAATTGAAGAGAGTAGGGAAAACCACCAGGCCATTCTGGTATGACCTAAATCAAATCCCTTAGGATTATACAGTGGAAGTGACAAATAGATTCAAGAGATTGGATCCAATAAAGAACCTGTAGTACGATGAGGTTTATAATATTGTGCAGGAAGCGGTGACCAAAACCATCCCTAAGAATAAGCAATGCAACAAGGAAAAATGGTTGTCTGAGGAGGCCTTACAAATAGCCAAGAAAAGAAGAGAAACAAAAGGCAAAGGCAAAAAGGAAAGATATACCCATCTGAATGCAGAGTTCCAAATTGCAAGGAGAGATACGAAAGCCTTCTTCAGTGAATAGTGCAAAGAAATAGAGGAAAACAATAAAATGGAAAAGACTAGAGATCTCTTCAAGAAAATTAGAGATATCAAGGAAACATTTCATATAAAGATGGGTACAATAAAGGACAGAGATAGTATGGACCTAAAATAAGCAGAAGATATTAAGAAGAGGTGGCAGGAATGCACAGAAGAACTGTACAAAAAAGGTTTTAATGACCCAGATAACCACAATAGTGTGCTCACTCACTTAGAGCCAAACATCCTGGAGTGTGAAGTCAAGTGAGCCTTAGGAAGCATTACTATGAACAAAAGCTAATGGAGTTGATGGAATTCCAGCTGAGTTATTTCAAATCCTAAAGGTTGATGCTGTGAAAGTGCTGCACTCAATATGTCAACAAATTTGGAAAACTCAGTAGTGGGTGGCCACAGGACTGGAAAAGGTCAGTTTTCATTCCAATCCCAAGGAAGGGCAATGCCAAAGAATGTTCAAACTACCACACGATGGCACTCATTTCACACGCTAGCAAGGTAATGCTCAAGATCCTACAAGCTAGGCTGTAACAGTATGTGAACCAAGAACTTCCAGATGTACAAGCTGGATTTAAAATGGGCAGAGGAACCAAAGATTAAATTGCCAACATTCACTGGATCATAGAGAAAGCAAGAGAGTTCCACAAAAACATCTACTTCTTCTTTATTGACTATGTGAAAGTCTTTGCCTGTGTGAATCACAACAAACTGTGGAAAATTCTTAAAGAGATGGGCATGCAAGACCACCTTAGCTGCCTCCTAAGAAACCTATATGCAGGTCAAGAGGCAACAGAATATTACATGGCACAACAGACCGGTTCCAGATGAGGAAAGGCGTACGTCAAGGCTGTATATTGTCACCCTGCTTATTTAACTTATATGCAGAGCACATCATGCGAAGTGCCAGGCCGGATGAAGCACAAGCTGGAATCAAGACTGTTGGGAGAAATATCAATAACCTCAGATATGCAGATGACACCACCCTTATGGCAGAAAGTGAAGAACTAAAGAGCCTCTTGATGAAAGTGAAAGAGGAGAGTGAAAAAGTTGGCTTAAAAGTCAACATTCAGAAAACTAAGATCACGGCATCTAGTCCCATCACTTCATGGCAAATAGATGGGGAAACAATGGAAACAGTGATAGACTTTATTTTCTTAGGCTCAAAAATAATTGCGGACAGTGATTGTAACCATGAAATTAAAAGACACTTGCTCCTTGGAAGAAAAGCAATGACCAATCTAGATAGCGTATTTAAAAGCAGAGACATCACTTTGATAACAAAGGTCCAGATAGTCAAAGCTATGGTTTTTCCAGTAGTCATGTACAGATGTGAGAATTGGTCCATAAAAAAGGCTGAGTTCTGAAGATCAATGCTTTTGAACTGTGGTGCTGGAGAAGACTCTTGACAGTCCCTTGGACTGCAAGGAGATCCAACCAGTCAATCCTAAAGGAAATCAGTTCTGAATATTCATTGGAAGCACTGATGCTGAAGCCCCAATATTTTGGCCACTTGACGCAAGGAACTGATTCGTTGGAAAAGACGCTGATGCTGGGAAAGATTGAGGGCAGGAGGAGAAGGTAGCAACAGAGGATGAGTTGGTTGGATGGCATCATCGACTCGACTGACTTGAGTCTGAGCAAACTCTGGAAGACAGTGAAGGACAGGGAAGCCTGGAGTGCTGCAGTCCATGGAGTCACAAAGATTTGGACACAACTGAGCAACTAAACAACAACAACAACCTCTGTGTGTGTGTGTGTGTGTGTGTGTGTGTGTGTATACATATATATTAAACACTTTGCTCTACACTTGAAACTAACACAACACTGTAAGTCAACTATACTTCAATTCTTTAAAAATGACGTAAATTTTTAAAAAAGAAAAGAGGTGAGAAGAGAGCCAAGAACAGCACCTGGAAGATCCTGGGTTTAGGAGGCCAGTGGGCTGAGCAGCGGCAGCCAGCTGTGCTAGAATCAGCAGTGGGAGAGGTCGGAACAGCAGCATCACTCAAATCCTCCCTGTGTCACATTGGTTTGTACTTCAGAACACTTTGTTATTTTGTATCACTTGTTTCTCATGGTATCCCTGGGAAACCAGTAGAATAGGTATTCTCATTCCTCTTTAATACAGACAGCAGAATCGATGAGGTTGTAGTTAATGACAGAAACGGATTTTAACTCCGGCTTCCTGATTCTGCTTCCAGGAAATCAGAACTCTGCTTTGAATTGTTTCACCCCAAATTCAGGACTCTATCCTCCAGAATATTTTCCAGAATTCATCTGGAGTAGATAATGCTTTTATGTAGCATTTCTTTTCATCTTTCTTACCCTTTAAAAAAAAATCCCTAATTGTCTAAAAGCAGGGCTCAATAGCCAGGTAGCTTGACTTCCAGTTCTGGCTCTCCCACACACTAAATGCACTGCCAGTATAATAGCCCTGTGGCTCTGCTTCCTTATTTGTAAAATGGAAGAAATAGTACCTCATGGTTATTAGGATTAAACAAGCTAATCCCCCTTAGAGCAGTGCCTGGCACATCATAAACATTTAATAATGACGACAATATTTAGTTAGTTGCCCTACTAAGTTAACTATAAAACGAGCACTGTATTTTTCTTCCACTGCCAACATGTACATCAATACTTTACCAATAATTTCTTTTTTTAAAACTGGCCCTGTTACCTCAGATATTTTTTAATCAGAAGTCACTAGAAGAGAAAAAAAAAATTAAGTCTCACTTATTGGTATTAGTTGAAGAACAAATCTACATAAACTGGGAATTATTTTTAAATTACACAATTAGCATTACATAAAGTAATTAGAATTAACGCTTAGGAAAAAATGTTCTTAGCCTCATGACTTCCTTAACGAGAGAGAAAAAGAGAAGGGAATGGAAGAGAGAAGTGGGTTAGGAAGAGAAGAACTAGAACAACAAATTCTCTGTTATCAGTGAGCTATAGGGAAGGCATATCAGAAAAGGCTTTCTTTAAGGCGTAACAGAGCTCAGTCTTTAAATGAATAAGAGTTAGCCTGCAAAGGTGGGTCTCACTAGGGAGAAGATAGCCCAGAGTTTCAAGAAGATGGCATTTGAAACACACTTAGAGGGTAAAGAGGAGTTAGAGATAAATGAAGATGGCAGCAGGGGATTATAGGTGGATACAAAATCATTAGCAAAGAAAAGGAAATTGGAAACCAACTGGGATGATGACTGGCATGTAGTCTAGATTCTCTAGATCTTCCAAGTGTGATCTGTGGACCAGCAGTATCAGCATCATCCAGGAGTCTTATTAGAAATGCAGAAACTCCTGGTTCACCCTGACCTACCCGATCAGAATCCACTTTAGAAGATCCCTGGGTGATAGGTATGCAGTTTAAGTCGTGGGAAGCACTGCTTCAGAACATATTACTGTCTCTTAATCTGGGTGGAACACTGGAATCATCTACGGGTTGTTTGTCTTTTTTTTTAAGTTTTTATGCTGTGCGCCACCCAGCTGATGTGGGATATGGCCTGGATACTGGGATTTTTTTTAAATCTCCCCAGATAACTCTAATGTGTATCCAAGTTTGAGAACCAGTGGAGATTGTTAAACAGTGATTTTCAGTGGAGAGTACGGGCAGTAAGCATGAAAAGATTTATTGGGCTGAACTGCAGAGAGCTAAAGGTGTAAGGGGGTGGGTGGGTGTGTGGGTGTGGGTGTGTGTGTGGGTGTGTGTGTGATGTTGCTGTTAGTTTGTTTTTAGTTAGGTACTAGCGGTTAAGTACCACTCTGCAGAGAGCTCAATTTGTAAGGGCCGTGGGTGTGTGTGTGTGTGTGAATGTGTGATGTTGCTGTTAGTTTGTTTTTAGCTAGGCACTAGTGGTTAAGTACCACTATTACATGAACCTATAAAGGAAAAGTTGGTTTTAACCAAAGGTGTAAGGGTTATGTGTGTGTGATGTGCTTTTAGTTTGTTTTTAGCTAGGCACTAGATGGCAACCCACTCCAGTGCTCTTGCCTGGAGAATCCCAGGGACGGGGGAGCCTGGTGGGCTACCGTCTATGGGGTCGCACAGAGTCGGACACGACTGAAGTGACTTCGTAGTAGTAGTAGCCCTGGTAAGCTGCACTCCATGGGGTCACTAAGAGTCGGACACGACTGAGCGACTTCACTTTCCCTTTTCACTTTCATGCACTGGAGAAGGAAATGGCAACCCACTCCAGTGTTCTTGCCTGGAAAATCCCAGGGACGGGGGAGCCTGGTGGGCTGCCATCTATGGGGTCGCACAGAGTCGGACACGGCTGAAGCGACTTAGCAGCAGCAGTGGTTAAGTACCACTATTACATGAACCTATAAAGGGAAAGTTGGTTTTAACCAAAGGTGTAAGGGTTGTGTGTGTGTGCGATGTGCTTTTAGTTTGTTTTTAGCTAGGCACTAGGGGTTAAGTACCACTATTACATGAATCTATAAAGGAAAGGTTGATTTTAACCTACATATATATTCCTGACTTGAAAATGTGATGAAGAAAGTACATTCATCTGTGAAATATAAACTGCCTTGAAAATCCAATGAATAGTTCTTTTTTGACATTTTAAATTTCTTAACAAATGTATACTGAAATAACTAAATAAAATGATTGGTTTTCTGAGTTGTTTTCCACTACACTGGGGTTTGAAAAGTATGAAAACCCAAAGACAGATTTCTAAATGCAAATGCCTCAAACTCAGGTCCATTATTTAAACCCAGACACAGAAGATGACTCAAATTCTCTTTCCGAAATGTCATCTTGAGGGAGCCTGCTCTTGCACCTTTCCATCAGATGGCGATCTCATCACAGTTTATACAGACTGTCACTATTGTGTAAGAACCCAGAGCCACTCTGCCAAGATGCTTATGCTTTTTGTGTAACAGTGTCCTTGGCGTACGCTTTTGCCCAATGAATAACATTCTTACACCCCATGTGGTTGGGGCCTAGACACCCTGACTGTGTGACCAAGAACAAGATAGCTATAAAAGGGGAAGTAACACTCTACTTTTTAAACAATCATTCACATTATACCTGGGTATAAATAGGTGTAAGTAATAGATTTTTTTAAATTATAGAAACGTATCCACTATTTCTAGCAAGATAATGTTTGCTTGCATTGAGGTGATAAGAGAAAGACCTTGCTTCTTACTGCAAGATTAAGTGGGAAGCTGGATTGGTTTTTGGAAGATGAGGCCAAACAGAGCTGAACTGGGTTGTAGTGATGATCACATAGCTATATACATTTATTATTAACCTATATTTACAATAGATAAATTATATGGTATATAAATTCTGTATCAGTTAAGCTGTAAAAAGTTGAGGGGGGCAGTGTTCAATTAGAAGAAAATTGCTGAGAGGTTTCCCTAAGAAAACGAAGTGAGATCACGGGAGTAGCATTATCATAGAGCCATCTAAGAAGCCTGGTGCCTGGAAGATTAGGAATAGACAGTAAAAGCAGAGGTGAGAAAATCCTGATCTTCTTACTCTAATGTGCACGCTCTCTGGGACACGGCCTGCTCAGATGACTCACTTTCCTTCTCTGGAACTACTGCAGAGTCATGGGTGTGGGGCAGGTGTTCAAATCACCCCAGAAGGAACTGACACTTTGATGTTCTTGGCTCCAAGCATTAGTGACCTGGGGCAGGGAGGTCAGTAGGCTTTTAATACAAAAAAGGAAGGCAGAACCATAGTGGGGCAGACAGAGGAAGTACTGCACTAAGATGTTTGCAGAACCCCAGGATATTCCATCTAAAGGCAAAGAGACTTGTCTGGGGTACGTAAACAACCTCAGGGTCACTGAGAGCAATCTTAAACACCAACAGAAGCAGAATTCTAAAGGTTCTCCTGAACCAGCAGAAATCATCTGTGGCATGTGAACGAATAGGGTTGTTCCCAAAATTCGCCTTGCCTGACTCGCCTTTTCTCTAGGGGCTATGTCTTGTTCTCAGGCAGGCACTCAGTGTCACCTTCTCACACCGAGCAGGAGGAACGGACGTTTGCAGGAAGAATTTTGTGTTGTGGAGGAGGCGTTCCTACCAAGAACAATTCTGCATAGGAGTATGAACACCTCTGGCAAAGGAGGTTAATTTATTTTGATGTATTAAGACTGGTTATAAAACATTGATGCAGGTATAATCAGATAGGACAAGATGTTCTCAGTGGAGCCTCCATAAAAAATCTCAAGTAAAATTAATCTATCCTATAATGACTGATGTGAGGCAGGAGAAAAAAAATATATTCTTTGCAATGGCATAAAATAGTCATGAATTTGAATTTGCATATGGAAAAGCAATTTCATAGTAACCAAAGTAATGAGACTGTTCTCCCTTTATGAAAGGTAGCATTTTGTTGGAGAAGAGACTTAGCATAAAACAAACAGGCATGATTCAGGACCTCCATCCTGACTGTATCCCTGGTCCTGTGTGCCCTTAAAAACCCCATACATTTTGGTGGAAATCTCAGAGCACTACTCTCAGCCTCTGTATTTCACAGATAAGACCAAGGTCCAGAGGTCTGCAAATGGCTTTCCCCAGTACCTGATGAGTGATCTGAGCAACAGAGACAGAACCAGAAGAGGGTCTTTCTAACTCAATCCCCGAAACCCCTAATACAGAAAGTAATGTTCTGTGGAGGGTCCAGGGTCACCCAGAGAAGGTCACTGCCTCCTAAAAGCTTTCCAGCACACCTCAGGGCTTTGTCCTCTGACACATCTAGCAAATCACCTCAGTCAAAAGCATGTTAAACCACTCCATTAGGAAGTCGAGGGCCCCCATTCTCTGAGGCTTTTCTGTTGAATGGCAAGGGAGACTTCAGCAACTTCTTTAAAAAGGGGGGGTGGGTAGCAAGGGAAAGAAAGCTAAACTCAACACCTATTGTTTCTCTTTCCACAGGATCATGTGTTTTTACTGCCAGTATTGAGAAATTCATGGAAGTTGTCAGCAGGAAGTAAAAATTTACAGAGAAGGGTGTATGTGTTTGCCGCTTCCACACATTAATGGCATGATTTTTTTTTTTAACGCAAAAAGAAAAAGGAAAAAAAAACCACCCACATTTTAATTTAGCATGAGCCAATTTACAGAGCATGGAAATTCACTTTCATTCCCAGGATTGGCACGTATGCAATTAGCAATGCAGTGTATATACAAGAAGCCATGCTGTTAACAGTTTATCTCAAGTAATTTGGTGTCATTTATAAAAGGAAGAAATTTCTGCCGCCAGAAGGGACAGAAAGAGAAGGAGATGGAATGATCAAATCACGGAGAAACACTAAAATTACTAAATCCACAACAGCTCGCCTTATTTTTCTTGGACCCAAACTGTCAGGGTATAAACACTATTTGTTTCTTTTTTAAAACATCTATAGTTTTGCTGTAAATAATAACACTGTATAAATTCTAACAGAAAAATAGAATAAATGTTGATAAGGCACTGCCTCTTAGAACACAAACAGAATATTGCAAATGCATTTAACATAATAGGGGTCTCAAGTGACTTCACCCTAGAAGTAAGGGAGGAGGGTTAATGGGTGGGGGGATCTTCACTGATTCTTGTACATTAGCAATTATAATGTTTGTATATGCAAAACTGCTAGCTTGATTTAAAAAAAAAACAACAAATCTTTAAAATCTGCTGCAAATTTAAATAATTCCCCAAATGAGGAATTCTGTAGTTCTGTGAAAAAAAATTTTTCTTCAGAATACTAATATTTTGATGCATGTGTATCACCTTATTTTGATTAAATCTTTTCCAATTTTGCAAACACTACAGTATACTGCAACACAGAAGATTTTATCTGTAAACACAAAGCCCTTCATCTAATATTTGTTGCTCTTGCCAATTTTTCAATGAAATGATCTAAAAATGAAAAAAAAAAAAAAACCTATACAGTAGTTGCTTTAAGGGGGAGGGGGGTGCTCTTAGTGCTTAAAAGGGTAATGCTTGCCGCTTTAGAGGTGGATGGTGCTCAAAAGAGGCCCCCGTCAGGGGTGTTTTAAATGGACTGAACAGAATTCTTAGCTAGTAGAATGGCAGCACGCTGTAAAATTACTCCTGTTTCGTGTACTGGCTATAAGATGTAGACACCTTTCAGTAAGCCAATCACTTGTAACCATTCTCGCCATGTCATACTAGGTTAATAAGGCTGCTGTGTTTTAAAGGGCATTTTTATTTGGGTTTTGGTGAAATCCTTTAATTTGTTGATTATATTCATATAAAATCAGCATTCATTGACACATAGCTCTAATGACATATGTATGAAAAACCATACACTGGATGACCTAGTCGATTATTTAAAGCAAAAATAAATTGTGTTAAACTCTTCACCTATCTGTGCTCTAAAGTGTCCTTGTGTTCTCTGACAAAAGGTAAACTACCTTAACTCCTTGTCACGCGGCCACAGTTGTCCTCTTCACCAGCTTCCCTTGTGCTTCTGCCTCTGATCACTGAAGCGACAGTCCCCAGGGTTCAGTCGTGTCCTGCCAACTCCCAACTTAACACAAGTTCTGTGCATTTCACGGAGAAGCCAAAAATTAGACGCCTGACAAGCAATCTTTGCCCACATCTGGTTTGAGCTGCCCCCAAAATGTGGAGAATTAACAGCTGTTAACAGCTGACACATCCAGAAGTTGTAAAAGAGCACCTCCAGGAACCATCCCTACACCATAGGCTTGTAGCCCGTAAAGCAATTGTTTTAAAGTTGACATCCACTGTCAGTACTTGTAAGCTCGGCGATTTCACCCAAATTTCTAACTTCTCTGGAAAAGCATGATTTGTAACCACAGGCCTCATTGCAGCAAGCTGCTGCCCCTGCCCTCTCCAGCCAGGCCTGTGGTCTCCAGGAACCACAGTCCCAGCCCTGCTTCTTAGGCCACGAGCCCTGACTGGCCTCATAGGAGCTGGAGTCTGTGATCAGATGCTGCATGACAAGCTCAACAAGGGCAGAGACCATGGCTGCTTTAATTCGTATCCTAGTCCAGAGCCTGGCATACAGTAGTGGTGGTAGCAGCAACTAGGGTCATCATTGCTAAAACTGGGACACTCACGATATGCCAGATAAGTATGTTGCCTTCATTAACTCAGTGCTCATAACTACTTTATGAGTAGATACTATCTTTGATAGTAATAGTCCCTGTATAAATATTCAGTGGGTGCTTAGAGCCATTCAGCAGTGTCACAGGCTGCCTGTTACTTAGGATTATTGCCAAAGGGGATGTTGTTCCCAATTGGGTTTCAATATAAATGCAGAACACATGTATCGGGAATCACTGTGCATAAAGATTGAGGCCAGACTGCATTTGCATAGTATCCCAAATAAAAAGGTATTTATTTGGCACACTTACCCCTGCACCAAAATCATCTACCATGAGCAAACCAAGACCCCTGAAACTTGCCCCCAAAGCCTATCTTTGTAAAACCAAAGTATCCTAGCTTCCCATTTAAGTGTTATGAATTTCTGACTCACAGTCCTTGACAGATATTTACCCTAAACTAGAAATCCAATGAAGTGTACTTATCTGCGTATTAAATGGCTGTTACATTATGTTTGTATACCTGAAAACTTGACTTTAGAGACATGTGATGGGCTAAACTTCAGGTCAAGCAGAAGTTCATAAATTTACTCAAAAAAAGAAGTATCCAAAGTAGGATAATCAAGATTTTACTTGCATATATATGTGTCTATGTATATATTTATATATGTATGCATGGATTGAATGCGGGCATACGTCATATACAGTCTTCAGCCTGCTGGCTTATAAAAATGTATTTTAGCTTTTCCTTGATTTATATTGCTGTAAAAGAAAAATGAACTGTGACTGATAGATTCCTGATATTTGCTGTGTTTTTCAATTTTATATTCCTACCAAATCCCTGAGTTTCTTAAATTTAAATGTATATTATTGTATTGCCAAGTTATGGCACACTATACTGTGCAGGGTTATTTCACCATTTCTAAGAGGGATCTACTGAACACGTAAGGAGCCAGCCTTCTATTAAGAAATTCTGCCTTGGCATCCTGATGTTCCATCATATTCATTTTGGTATCATCCTAGGGTCCCATCAAGACATGTTTTTTTTCCAGGGCAAATAAACAAACAAACAAACAAAAGGTGTTTGCTTGCCTTTATTATTATCATGAGTATCAGGTCATGTTCGGCTGTACGACAGGGATATGTGAGCAGCCCAGAAATAAAACTCACAGGGAAGATAACTCATCCTGTGAGTCTCTGAAGAAGCCAGTGATCTAAATGCTAACCTCCTATCTGGATGACTCTGGGTATTCTTCATTTGTTAAAGAGGCCCTGGCACATTAAAAGGTATGTGGTTTCCAAGTCACATGGCCTTGCTTCTCTCTCATGAATTAATGATCCAACAGTCCAGAAGTAAATATTTCCAGCGTTGGGATTTGAGTTCTTTCAATAACAGAGACAAAATGTTATCTGGCTAACCATGCATAAATACAAAATAAAAAATAAAACAGTGGACTCTGATGAGCATTCTTAGTAACAGGCCCAATAGCTTTCACTTCTTAAACAATTAAAAGCAGACAGTTCAACACAGAGCAAAAAGAAATTCATCATTATAGCTGCCACACTCGATGACTGATAGTTATGAATAGTAGGGACAACTAGATGAAGAAATTTTATTCTTTATTCCTTGGTGCTTCCTGAGTTAAGGAATAAACACCCTGAGGGGTGCATTTGCAAAGGACATCCTCAGACTCCTTGCCGATTCCAAAGGAGTTCCAAAGCACAGTAGAGATGAATATCCTCAGATGGTTCTAAAGGAGTGAGAGGAACCACTAGGCCACAGGAGGTACCCCAGAAGCAAGAACTATTAGACTTTTTCCCAGGACCACTTTGGAACATCTTGCTGACATCCCAGAAAAACAAGTGATCTCCTTACCTAATTTTTCCTGCCATCCTCAACTGTCACCTTTCTCCCAACATCTAACTCAGGCAAGGGTGTAATTCTGACCGCTGGGAGGGAATGATGACTTGGCAGCTTTTCAAGAGTTCCAGCCTGTGAGGCACACCACGAGGTCCTCACACCACACTGCACACAGTCTGAAGGGAGGGGCTTTGTTTTGTTCTCTGCTGTATCCACAGAACCTAGGATCCTGCCTGACACCTCGTAGAGAGGTGCTCAATAAACATGCCTTGAGTATATAAATGAGCCGATCAACAGATGCCAGAAGGCAAAGAATAGTAAATGGGAAGTGTTACTCTGGGAACAACCTCGTGCCCCACTTTCTTTACAGGCACAAGCAACTGGTGAATCAAAGGAAAGAACTGTTGTTGATCCTAACATGGACTGACTGTGTCACCGTCCCGCAGCAGCCCTGTCCAGTTGCATAATCCCCATGTTAGTCACAAACTCTTAAATAACTGGGTTTTAGCTCATAAGCAAACAGCATATCAGTCACACTGCTGAATCAAGCATCTTTCCCATGGCCCTGGGCTATAGTCCCCATGTTCATCACTGACAGGCCACTGGAAACCACTCGAGAGAGTGGAGAACCCATCATGAGCCATCATCTCTATGAAAAAAGTCAGCCGAGTCTCCTCTCTTTAAAACAAAAATGTTTAGAAGTCTGACTCCCTCAAGATTTCCACCCCCATGTTGTTGAGTATTAGGCTTGTAAAAGACCAGAGGTCCAGAGATGACACTCAAGAAAGTTCTGGACCAAATCTAGCCTACAGCAATGTTTTGTTTGGACCACAAAAAGCTTGGGGGGGTGGGGGGAAGCCAAGATCTTTTCAATATCAGGAGCTAGTAGATGAAAAGTGGAGTTGGTCCTCTTTTTAAAATTCCGAAGAGATGGCAGTGCTGTTTCTGAAATGCCTGCGGACAATAACCCCGCAGAGCAGAAACACCCCTCTGCCTTTGGACAAGCTTGTGTTTTACTGTTCAGCACAGTCCTTCCTTTCCCTGTGGCTTCTCAGACTCAATCTACTTATTCAAGAAGGTGAACTGATGCGATCCTGTTTAAATTCTTCCTTCTCTACAGCAAGCCAAACATCTACCTCATTTTTATCCTGCCTCTTTTGGGGCCAATAAGAAGATGGAATCAAGGAATGAGTGACTGGGAAGAGGAAAATGAATCATGAGGCTCTCCAGATCCATCCATCCATCTCATTCAACAACATGTATTCGCCACCTGCCACTTTTCAAGTGCTTTCCTGGGGACAGGATACATCAATTTCCTGCCCACTGCCTTCAGAATGAGGAGGACATAAACAGCTTCTCCATGAAATCTAAATCTAGGGCTCTTAAGGACAGGAAACCCTGGAATGACTTGTGGAAACAAAACTGCTACAGCCTGTCCTCAGCACTATGTGCTGGAGAACAAGGCAAGCCATGAAGGAAGCAGAGGAACCACCCATGCTTCTGAGGTAGCTCCCATGCTTCCAAAGAACACCTGCTCTTCACAGTGAGGGGAAACCGAAGCCTAACAGAAGTGTCAATTTCATTAGAAAACTTTAAAACATTTCAAAGGCATTTAAACAACTCCACAAGATAATACAAGCTGTCTTGCTTCCAAAGATTCTAGATTTAGGTGAAGACAGTTGAAACTTAAAATGCGTGCTTGGTGTTCTTCACCTTCCATATGTTAAAGTGAAAGTGAAGTGAAGTCGCTCAGTCGTGTCCGACTCTTTGCGACCCCATGGACCGTAGCCTACCAGGCTCCTCCGTCTGTGGGTAAGTCCCTCCTAATTCTGACCTCCTCACAAAGCCTCCCCTGCTGATGCCAACTTACCCCGGCAGCTCTGGTGAACTAAATGAGCACCCCACGAGCACCCAGCATTCAAGTCTACATCCTTGGTTGTTCCTCTGAACACCCTGCACTTCAAGAACAAGGACTGTGTTTTCCACAGTCCCAAGGGCAGAGCAGGGTGCAGCTGCACAGGCCTCACTTATTGTTCTTTATAGTTGTCTCACCAGACTCCAGTGATGCTGTGAGATGCACTGATGGCTCAGTCTGGGCACACACACACTCCACCCACTGGAGTCAGCACCCGAGCACAGTGACGAGCAGAGCTGGAGCTGCCTCACAGCCTGGAGGCACAGCTACCACAGTCGGTGGGCCTTGCAAGGTGGGGCTGAAAGCAAGTAAATAAAGAGTATCTAAGGAAAAGCCTGAGAAACCTTAACCTATTCAAGGCCACGTGGGTAGGCGTGTACTTCTCTTCATCCTCCCTTTCCTCCTACCTCAATGCCAGTGGCGCTCCGCAGAGTCACTGCTCCCTGACCTGGTGCTAGAGTGAAGATGATGTGGGGCAGAACCTCGGTCGACCCACAGTGGGCATGCAGTGTGAGTCAGAAATAAACCTTTTTAGTCAGCCTCTGAGATTCTTCAGCCATTTGTTACTATAACATTATCCACTATTAATATACAAGTCACATAGAAGATGAAGGGGTGACGGGCACTGGGTAAGCCCAGTCCCCTTCTAAGGGTCTTCCTTGTGGGAGTACAAGCTCAGCTCTGCAAGATACTCAAGGTTTTTTTTTAATGTTGTCAGTTAATTCTATTTTTTACCCAATACTATTATATAGATTGGGCTTCCAAGGTGGCTCAGTGGTAAAGAATCCGCCTGCCAAGCAGAAGACATGGGTTCAATCCCTGGGTCAGGAAGATCCCCTGGAGAAGGGAATGGCAACCCACTCCAGTATTCTTGCCTGGAGAATTCCATGGACAGAGGAGCCTGGCGGGCCACAGTCCATGGGGTCGCAGAACAGTTGGACACAACTGAGCAGCTAAACAACCACAACAGTTACATAGACCAAACAAAACATGCCTGTGGCCCAACGGTCTTCAATCTCAGCCTCTGACTCTTGGCATTTGCAGAATGAACACGTATCTGGATCATGCTCTACGCGTCTACTGAGATGTGATTCTGATCTACACAGTCTGAAGCTGGTGTGCATAAGCAAGTACCTGAATTCCTGAGTCAGCTAATGGATGACTTTTCCAGCCCCACCTCAATAGAGCTGGGTTGTTCTTTAAGGAATATTGCAAATCCTGAAATTCTGATTAACTATCTGAAAGAGTCTCTTGACTTTTTTTTTTTTTAACCTACATTTTACTGGATTTTAGCAAAGAATTATTCTCTGCTTGTCCACCTGGGCCAGATGTGGCTCTGCCCACCTCTATAACCACACCCTCCCATCCTGCCCCACTCTCTCACTACACTCCAGACCGGTGACAAAGCAGAGTCCATGGAGTGGTCTTAGTCTGAGTATTTTTTTTGTTGCCTGTTGCAATGAGATACCACAGAAAAAAAAAACCCGATCCAAATTTTAAATTAACTATGTTAATAAGCATGTTCTTCACTGTAGTTGACTTTTTTTTTTTAGTATAGTAAGTCTTTTCTTGAGAAGGAAATGGTGCACAGGCTTACAATCTGGTGCAAGTTCCTTATCTTGCGGCAGACTGGTGCTCCGCATAGCACAGTTCTAACCATACTGGCTTCCTCTCTGTTCCTCAAACAATGCCAAGTTCCTCCTCATCTCATTCCCATTTGTACTTACCCTCTGCCAGGGGAACTGTCATCTCAATCTCCAAATGCCCCCTCCTCAGGCCTTCCCTGCACACCCTCTCCAAGGCAGCCTGACACCCACCCCGCAGTATTCTCTGTCACATCACTTTTTTTATTCCCTTCACAGCATTTATCACTAGAATCATCCATTTTGTTTATTTGTACACTCATTTACTGTTCTCCTTATTCACTGCTATGCCCAAAGCCTTTAGCGCAAGCCTGGTACTATTGTAGGAACTCCGCATTTGTTGAATAAATGAATGAGGCTTGGAAAGAAGCACAGCCCAGTATGGCTTAGGCCACATATCTGTGAATGCCATGAATGCCAAGGAAAAACAGCAGCATCTTCAGTGACTCATTGTCAAACATCAAAAAGATGTCATTTTTCTGGGAGGGCTGACGGGCTTCCACCCCCAGTGCAGACGTGCTGAGAAGCTCTTTAGAGCTCAACTCCCCCTCCACAGCCTCTTGTCAGAGCTTTGTTACTGTCAGGTTCGTCGTGGTATTTTTCCATCTTGTGCCAAGGCCATGTGATGGGAACGCTGTTAAAGTCATCTGGCATGTGTCACAGCATCAGAGCTTCAAATGACTCTTTGCATCACTCAAACACAGCCCAGCCCCTGCCAAACTGGTGCTCAAAAATGAGCCATCTTTCTGAAACAAAGATCCTGCTGGTGGAACAGTAACAGAATAGAGAGCCTGCTGCTGCTGCTGCTGCTGCTGCTGCTAAGTCGCTTCAGTCGTGTCCAACTCTGTGCGACCCCATAGACAGCAGCCCACCAGGCTGCTCCGTCCCTGGGATTTTCCAGGCAAGAACACTGGAGTGGGTTGCCATTTCCTTCTCCAATAGAGAGCCTACATGTCTACATTTATAATGGCTGCCACTCTTTCTACCCTGAGGGGGCCAACCTGTAGCTGGAATCTAAATTCTCCTTTAGCTTCACAAGAGTCAAAAATCCAGTGCTACAGGGCTTGGTACAGGCATTACAGAGTAGTAGGAACTGGGGGAAACTGGACAGCAGGCGCCCCAACCAAAACCACTCTGGTTTGCTAGCTCTAACAAAATATTAAAAGGCAAGAATGCAGGCCCAGAAACTGTAAGCTGGGTCTTCTGACATTTCAAGAGACATTGGAAATCTCTATGAGGGGATTAAGGTGGTGTGTGGATGCAGATGAATATGGATATACATCAAATTCATCTCCAATGCAATTTAATTCACACTATGTCCAAGTCACTATCCTAGGCATCTATATCTAGGTGTGTCCTAGATACAGCTATGCAGCAAAAGGAAGAAGGAGTGAGAGCTGGGATACATGGACTCCAGAATCTTATCAGAAAACCAAGACATGCCTATAAATAGAACATAAGACAATATGGCGAGTATTATATAATAAATAAGTATATATGAATAAAGCACAACACAGCCCTGACACACGATAAATCCTACATGTGTTGGCTACCATTGCTGATTGTATTACTACATTATCATTACAATCATGATCTCAGGATTACTCCTGAGCCAGTGAACTAGGCCTAGATGAGAGTCTTCACATATTTTAGGTACTTAATAAATTGAATGAATGAATGCTTGGTGAAAGAGCAGCATTTGCATTGGGATTTGAAAAATAAGAAAGATTTTAATGTTGTGAAGAAAAGAGGCCTAGGCAAAACGAACTAAGAAGCTAGAAGGATCAAGGCACCCAGAAGCATGAACAAAGTTTGTTCTGGTCAGAACTTGAGCAGAAGGAGCAGGAGGCAAAGATGGAAAGAGCTACTGACTAAGGAGAACCTGGAATGCTACTCAAGACTCCATGTGGGCCACAGTGGGCACTTGAACTCCAGATAAGGCCTCTCTGCAGCCTTCGAGATTGCATCAACAACTCCTTAGCCAAGAGTGAAACTAGTTTTCCAAACTAGTCCCACATTTTAGGTAATGGGAGCAGAGAACAGCGTTCCACGTGCTTACACGCTTTTACGTAGCTTACATCCTGCTGCACTAGTTATGTGACCTTGGGCATTATACTTAACCTTTATATTTTCCTGGTAGCTCAGACGGGAAAGCGTCTGCCTACAATGCAGGAGACAGGGGTTCGGTCCCTGGGTCGGGAAGATCCTCTGGAGAAGGCGATGGCACCCCACTCCAGGACTCTTGCCTGGAAAATCCCATGGATGGAGGAGCCTGGTAGGCTACAGTCCATAGGGTCACAAAGAGTCGGACACGACTGAGCGACTTCACTTTCACTTTACTTTCGATTTATATTTCTTCATCAGGAAAGGAGGGGTGATGGTTTTATCAACCACAAATGGTAGAAAGGAGATCATCCACATAAAGCACTTCAAAAAAGTCTCTGGTACAAAGTAAAATGCTCCATAAATGTTACCAACGTGTTATGATTGTGGTGATGTTATTATATATGGAGAGGTAAAACAGAGGAAAATGTCTTACAGTTTGTGAGCAGAGGTGCTGATATGAGACCTATGACACTGTCCTTCATGCTCCAGGATGCTACCTGCTGCTTCATGCTCAAATTTGTAATCCAGGCAGCCCCCAGTGCCCACCAAGGTCTCAGGGCTCCAGCAGTCCCCCTCACTCCCACCTTGCTCAGGACCAATAGGCCTCCATTCCCAGCACAGACACCAAAAGAGAGCATCCTGCTAGAAACCCTGTTCAGTCCTCACCACACAGCCCCACCCTTGTCCAAAGTTAGTCACTAACTCCTTCTCTAAGGAAGGAAGGTTCCCACTTGACACAATAGTCTCCAATCTCATTCTTGTTTCTCCAAATCCACTTCCTCTGCTCCACGAGAAAAGAGAAGTGTTTTTTTTGTTGTTGTTCACAGAAGCATAAAATGTGTGGGTATCTGGGGTGAAGAGTGAAGGCTGACTCATGGGAAACTTGTACCCAGACACAATGTTTATAAGCTGGGCCCACAATTGTACCAACAAGTTAAAATAAAAAGATTTTTATTAGTAGATGATTTAACTACCTCTGGATCATCCCAAACAGTGCTAAAGTTCACAGCTTACCAAGTCATAAACGAGAATGAACTCCGTGCAGAAACCAAATCAGATATTCAAATGGAGGGCTGCCCCTTCTGTGTACAGGTTGGGCAGGGGTCCAAACCAGGAGGAACGGATGAGGGATGATGCTACACTAAGGATCCAGGATCACAGTCCAGAGGCAGGGCCACAGGCCTGCGTGATCCCATGAGGACCCTGGGAGGCTCCTGAAAGCAATAACCCAGAAGCCAAGCTGAGTTGGCAACCAAGCAGTCGGGACAGAAAGTGAGTTAGGAAACCAGATTCAGAATTGTTGTCTACTGCATTGCCTGTTGCCTGAGCCTATTTCTATTACTCTACCTTCAAATGTGGCATCTATCACTCCAGGGGCAACTTAAAGGCACCCTACGCCTCAGACACAAGTCCCTTGCAACATACGAAGAACCTCAACAACACTGGTTGTTTTTAATGGTATTGCTAATGAATGGTGAATGGTAACTGATTCATCAGAAATCATTCAGAGCCTATTTGCTTTTTGCAAATGTCTGCTCTACTATCTTGACCAAGGAAGGAGGCAGTCTTAATTTCAAGGTATTGTTGCTTTTATTTCTTTGCTGCTGTGTAGCCGGTAGGAACTAGTAAGAGCAAAAGGCTCCAAAGACTTAATTTCTCTAGCTTTCCAGGCACTATAAATTTTCCTTGTTTTTTGTCTGTTTTGTTTTTTTTTTTAAGTGATAAAATGTAAGTACTAGTTAAAGGGAACTTATCCTACTGTCATAAATTCTCCTGCACAGCAAAGGAAGCCATCAAGAGAAAAAGCAGTCCGAGGAACAGGAGAAAATATTTGCAAACCATATACCTGATAAGTGCTTAATATCCAAAATGCACAAAAAATCGTAATTCAACAGCAAAAAAACAAACAATCCAACTTTTAAATGGGCTAAACGTTTATATAGACAGTTTTCCAAAGACAATATATAAATGACTGATGAGTACATGAAAATGTGGTCAACATCACTACTTATCAGGGAAATGCAAGTCAAAACCACAATGAGATATCACCTCAACACCTATCAGAATGGCTAATTAACAAAAAGACGAGAGATAACAAGGGCTGTCGAGGATGTGGAGAAAAGGAAACCTTCATGCACTGTTAGTGGGAATGTAAATCGGTACAGCCACTATGCACAACAGTACAGGGGTTCCTCAGAAAATTAAAAATAGAATTACCTCGTGACCCAGCAATTCCACTTCTGGGCAAGTATCTGAAAAACAATGAAAACACTAACTCAAAAAGATATCTGTACCTATGTTCAATGCAGCACTGTTTACAATAGCCAAGATATGGAACTAACCCAAGTGTCCATTGATGGATGAATGGATAAAGAAAGTTCACACACTCACAATGGAATATTATTCAACTATAAAAAAGAAAGCAATCCTGCCATTTTGACAACACTGATGGAGCTTGACAGCATTATGCTAAGTGAAATAAGTCAGATGGAGAAAAATAAATACAATATGATTTCAATTATATCTGAAATCTAAAAAATTGGAAAAAACCAAGCTCATAAATACAGAGAATAGAAACCAAGCTCATAAATATAGAGAAGAGACTGGTGGTTGGCAGAGGTCAAGTGGGGGCTGGGGGAACACAGGTGAAATCCGTCAAAAAGTACAAATTTCCAGTTATACAATAAGTCCAGGGGATATAGAATACATGATGGAGACTATAGGAACCACTGCTGCTGCTGCTAAGTCACTTCAGTCATGTCCGACTCTGTGCGACCCACAGACAGCAACCCACCAGGCTCCCCCGTCCCTGGGACTCTCCAGGCAAGAACACTGGAGTGGGTTGCCATATCCTTCTCCAATACATGAAAGTGAAAAGTCAAAGTGAAGTGGCTCAGTCGTGTCCGACTCTTAGCAACCTCATGGACTGTAGCCTACCAGGCTTCTCTGTCCATGGGATTTTCCAGGCAAGAGTACTGGAGTGGGGTGCCATTGCCTTCTCTGATAGTAACCACTACTGTATGTATATTTGAAAGTTGCTACAAGAATAGATCTTAAAAAGTTCTTCTGACATTTATGAGTGAGGACTGAGGAGTCCAACCCCCGCCCTCCAGAACCGTGTGGTCCCTGCAGTACCCTGTTCCATCCCTGATGTCAATCCTGGGAGACTCCCAGTAGGTTTGTCGGGATCTGCACTGCCCTCCTCTTTTCTGACTCCTGCGAACTCCAAGGTGACCCGTGATTAAAGGAAGTGGCCCTCAGGGGGAGGGGGCACCGGTAATATTTTTTTTTATTTAAAAAAAAAAAAAAAGTTCTTCTCACAAGAAAAAAAAAATTGTACCTATGTATGGTGATGGATGGGCTTCCTAGGTGGCATCAGTGGTAAAGAACCCGCCTGCTAATGCAACAGACTTAAGAGATGCAGGTTCGATCTCTGAGCCAGGAAGATCCCCTGGAGGAGGACACAGCAACTCACTCCAGTATTCCTGCCTGGAGAATCCCACAGACAGAGGAGCCTGGCAGGCTATAGTCTATAGAGTCAGACACAAATGAAGCAACTTGCCACGCATGCATGGTGATGGATGTCTTCTTGTTGCTGTTGTTGTTTTTGTCTTAGTCGCTAAGTCATGTCCAACTCTTTTTTGTGATCCCATGGACTTAGCCCGCAAGGCTCCTCTATCCGTGGAATTTCCCAGGCAAGAATATTAGAGTAGGTTGCCATCTCCTTCTCCAGGGGATCTTCCCAATCCAGGGATCGAACCCGCATCTCCTGCTTAGCAGGCAGATTCTTTACCACTGTACCACCTTGGAACCCCGATGGAGGTCTACTAGACTTTTTTTTTCACTTGACGTATGGTGGTGACCACTTTGCAGTAAATACAAATATTAAGTCACTATGCTGTATACCTGAAACTAATATGATCTTTTTTGTCAATCATATCTCAAAAAAGAAAAAAATTCTCCTGAAGACATCAGGCAAGTAGTGGCAGTATGGAAAGGTGAAACGGGCACAGGCTTCTCAGCGTGACAGACCTGGGTTCACATTCTGACTCTCTGTGACCTTGAGCAAATTATCTTTCCATATGTAGAAGGGATACTAACTCCTCCTGGCGAGGGTGTTTGAGGATTTAAGATCATGTATGTGTAAGTCCTTGTCCAATAACGGTAGCTATTATTATTTTATCACACCAAAATGTTGATCAGTAATTAAAGTTACCAGGGCACTAATAATCTGGTTGAATGCTGTGCAGACATAGTGAGTGAGTCATTGTAAAGGTTCTTTGTGCTGTGGCAGGAACAAGGCAAACTTGGGTAGGAACAAAAGGGAGCAACCAGATTGTGAGTCAAAAACATTCTTTATCCTAAAACGTGTCTCATTATAACTGCTCTGAAAACTATTTGTACTAAACACGTTTCACGTTGTTTATGGAGAAAATGAATTGTTTCAAAAAAGAGAGAGCAGGAGAGATCTTTCCTGTCTTGACAGAATTGAAAGCATCTACCTTTGCTTTGTCCCTGCAAAGAGGGAGGAAAGGAGAGAGAGAAATTTGCTTTTGTCTTAGAAAATCCATAATGAGTAAGATACCTTATAATTAAGTACATTTTCTTGACTTCTAAAATGAGTTCTGCAGGCTGGTATTAAATCAGAAGTATGCTTATTGCCCATACTATAGGAGAAAAAAATGATTTTAAGTACATTTGCATCCCTTTATTTGTCTAAAATCCTAAGTATCCTGTTGTCATGGAAATACATTCCCTGGCGATCAAATACTAGGTGTTTGTATTCTATGTAAAGAGATTTCCAGTATTTTTCACACTTGCCAATCCCATACAGAGAAAGCTGATTATTCAGGATTCAGATATAACAGAAGCATCTGGCATGATTAATCCATTAGCTTAAATTGAAATGGAGCTGAAAGGAGGTATTGATAGATACAGAATGACAAGAAGAAGAATTTTTAAAAGAAAGAATAAAATAGTGAGGAGGAGTTAGGCAAGATACTTCTTGCCTAGTGATGCAAGATACTTGCATCACAAGACTGCATATTCCTCTGTACTTTTCTATGCTGATAAGGAGAGGTTACCAGTCAAGGTTCTTGGTTGAAAACAAAAGAAATCCACCTTGCTAACCTGAGTAAGAAGGAGTTAACTGAAAGAATGTCAAACAGCTCACGGAATTCAGGGAAAGGTTGGAGGTTTGGAAAATAAGCATAAATCAAGGGAAGCTGGGAGGCTGGAACAAGAGAAGCCTGGTTAGGGAGACCCTGCAACTTGTCAGGGACACTCAAAGCTACCACTGATGGCAGTGGCATGACTGTCCTTGCTTCTTTGTGACACTCACTCCAGACACAAAGTCCTGGATGGGATGGTCAGATAGGCTGAGCTTAGGAGGTCCTGAAACAGGAGGTAGATGAACCCCGGCCCACCCGCCCCCAGTGTGATCAATTGAAGTTTGTTTCCTGGGGACAGAAACTCCAAAATATCAATAGCAAGACAATTGAGAGAACAAGACAACTGTCTGGAACCTGCACACAAATAAGAGATAAGAGACCACATATTTCTCATTCTCAAAGTCAAGGAGACCTTCCTGACTAGAAAGCTCCTTGGAAGTCAAAATGGAATGATGCTAAGCTACCCATAGGCCTCTTCACTGGAATCTGTCTTGGCTGAGAGATGAGCATGCACACACAGAAGGGTCCTGAGATACAGATACAGACTCAGAAGCGAGCAAGTCAAAATGATTGGCCAGAGAAAACCCGGAAGAAATGCTCCAGATAACTGATTTAAACTACCACAAGGGCACACCTCTGAGTCCCCCCATGTGTCTATCACATGCACTGTACTCTATCCTCCTAATAAACTCTTTGTTTCACGACTTTCCATCTTTGTGAGAATTCTTTTCTGCAAAGCCGAGGGGCCAGGGCCTTGTCACTGACCACTGGTCAGTGGCTAGGATTCGGCCTTCTCATTGCCACAACCTGACTTCAATCTCTAGCCAGGAATCAAAACCCTGCTTCAAGCTGCCGCAGGCCAAGGCCACCAGAGATCAGTCCTAGGGTCCAGAAGTCAGAAGGATATGACTTTTCCAATTTCCACAATTGGCATTTTCCACCTTCTACCAGGCCCAACAAACAGAAGGAGGCTGGGATATGGGGCAGTGCCCCTAAAACATAAAGGTTCCCCATAGAAAGTGTTCTTTTTGTGTTTAAGTTCATATACTTCTCCCTCAGAGAACGCTTAGAGACACGAACAACTAAAAAGGCAGAGAGTCAACGGATGTGTGGAGAAGAAAAAGACAAAAAACGTCAAGAATTGAGAAGCTATGGAAGAAGATCAGAAAGACCTTAGGAGGTTGGGGCAGAGAGGTGCTAGAAGGAGAAAGAAAAAAAAAATGGTTTCTATTATTTTTTGTTACTCTTTTCCGTCACATTCTTCCTGTGTTTTTCTATCTCCCTCCTCCTATGCAGTTTCATTCACTCTCAGTAGTGCGGAAAGAGGTACAAAAAGCTTCTCCCAATCCACAGGATTTCTATAACTTGTTCTTCAGTTGTCCTGAATTTGCTGAGATTTATATGTTAAGGACTACTAGCATACAATGTTGAAATCTTGACATGTTACTGGCCAAAGTTTTAAAAGAAACATACTCCAAATCTCTCTAAGAAATGATGAGTGATTCAGTTCAAGTGCTGTAATAAGTTGAGCCTTAGCCTGAGTCATTTACAACGAAAATCCATTTTCCAGTCTAAGGTTTTGCCTCTAAGAGGTGAGATGACCACAGGAAACCCACCTAACTTGCATCTCAGTGTTCAGCGCTACGGCAATGGCAAGAGACTGTACACGTGAAAACTGAGGTGCTTCCGGACAACCCTATGGATTCGTTCATCCTTTCACCCATCTATTCATCCATTGAAAAATTACTATGTGATAAGCATAGTGAATAAGACACAAAGTTACTACCCTAAAGCTTATATGAAAGAAAAAGCGAAAGTCGCTCAGTCGTGCCTGACTCTTTGAGACCCCTGGACTGTAGCCTGCCAGGCTCCTCTGTCCATGGAATTCTCCAGGCCAGAATACTGGAGTGGGTAGCCTATCCCTTCTCCAGGAGATCTTCCCAACACAGGGATCGAACCCAGGTCTCCCACATTGCAGGTGAATTCTTTATCATCTGAGCTACCAGGGAAGCCCTGAAGCTTATATACTAAAAGTTTATTTAAGGTTTGGAGAGAAACTCAAATACCTTCAGTGGACAGGAAGGACCAGAAACTGTGAATCAGCCAGTTGCATACCATTGCTGTGTGGCGAAGACTGGCTCAGTGCAGGTCCTGCCCAAAGGCATTTTGTCAGTTTCTTTTTTTTAAAGCATGTGTGTAAATAAATAAGATAAAGACACTGAATGATATAAAGTATGTACAGATTAATACAGAAGTGAAAGTGATTTGTTCTGCCAAGAGTAGGGTGGTAAGAGTGTTACAGAAAGCTTCCAAGAGAACCTGATGCCTGAAGAGGGTTCTGAAAGACCAATCGGAGATTCCCAGGCAGATAAGTTGGAAGACAAGTATCTCAGGCAAAGTTAATATCATGTGCAAAAGCATGCAGAAGTGAAACAATCAGTGCACTATGGGATCCACAAGCTGTGTAGTGATGGAAATTCAGAGAGAATCAAGGAAAAAATGTGCCAAGAGCCAGGCACTAAGGACAGCGAATGGAGGGCTTCTTCTGACCATCTACGGGCAAGTGGGGAACAATGGAGGCGGTTCAAACAGGGACCTGGGAGGATCTGGAAGCAGTCAGGTGGAGAGACTGAAGAAGCATAAAAAACTGCAAGCAAAGAGAGCTAGCAGAAAAAATGGCAGGGACTTCCCTGGTGGTGCAATGGATACGAATCCACCTGCGAATGCAGGGGACAAGGGTTCGGTCCCTGGTCTGGGAAGATTTCACACGCCATGGAGCAACTAGGCCCCTGCACCACCACTACTGAGCCCGAGCTCTAGAAGTCAGGAGCTACAGCTACTGAAACCCGCATCCCTGGAGCCTGTGCTCCCCAACTAGACAAGCCGCTGCAATGTGCACCACCATGAGAGAGCCGCCCCCGCTCGCTACTATAGAAGGTCTGCAGAAAACAAGGAAGATCCAGTGCTAAATACAAACAATTCAAAAAGAAAGGATGGCAGCATCACAGGTGAGCGAGGAGGAGGCCCTAACTGAAGGGGCTGTGGAGATAGAGATGCTCGATTGAAGGTGACCCGGTAATCAGAGTTGAGAAGTGTTACTAGTTACCTATTATGCTGCTACTGAAGGATCTCTGAGGATCAGGGACTCAGAAAGAGAACGAGGAGGCCATAGTGTTGTACGAGTCCACAGAGGAGACAATTTTAAATGGAAATGGATGTCAATAGCATAAAATGTTATGAAAAGGTCAAGTGAGTTGGGACAGAAACACATTTGTTAAGGTTTGATATTTGTAAGGCTTTTAGACATTTTGGTAAATGCCCCACTCTGCCTGGTAGATGCAGGAAGGAAGAGGTGAAAAGGCCCATCTGATGGTTCCTGTTTTCTCAACCAAACACTCCTTCTCCCTCCAGTGTCAGCATCTTGATTTTTCTTTGAAAACTAATCTTCCATGTCTCAGAACCTACTTGGCTAGGGATGAACATTCTCTAACCTCTATGAACACATGACCCTAGTCTAGTCAATCAGAGGATTCCATTCCCTTGGCTACAACACTGATTCAGAGATTAGCCCATATCACTAATCAGACCACGGAGACACAACGCTTTGTTATTTGTGTGTGTGTGTGTGTGTGGCCTTGTTTTTACATTTTTGGTTTGGTTTGGTGTTTATTTGATTGTTTTTGAGCACTGGGAAACCTTTCTTCGGAACTTCTAGCCAGGCCTGTGCAATATATGCCTAGAGATGCTGGGGACCAGCAGACGCAGAAGACCTGCCTGGGAACAAGGCCAACACAGAGGAAAGCAGAGCTGAGAACTAGGGAAAGGGGGAGCAGGGGAGGAGAGAGAGAGAAAGAGGCTAGATTCTAATGTCATCGTCTGATCACTGGAAGCCAACTATACTCATAGGCTTTTCAGTAAAATGAGCCACTAGATCGTCTTTATTTTCATTTAAATCGTTTAAGTCAGTTTGCTGTCTCTTCTAACCTAAACAGCCCTGTCTGAAACAGCAGGTGGAGAAATGTTGGAAGCAAACCAGTTCCAATGCAGCCTTTCCTGGAGCCAGCTCAGATCACAGATCTCCAGTTCAGCTTCATCCCCCGACCAATGTCTACTCCATCAACTCCCAGTTTAGGGGCCTTATCATTCAGCTCCTGCAGGGATCATGGAGGAGAAGTTGTGAGGAAACCTGCAGCATCTCCGCAGCTTCGTCCTGAGTCTGGACCATACGATTACTGATGGAACCCAGCCCTGAAGATGGAGACATAGTACACTTCCTAGAATTCTTACAGCAAGGACTCCTGACTGCTGCTGTTCAGCAGGAACCATTCAGCAGAAAAGCCCAGACCATCCTTTTCTGCCAAATAAGCCGAGGCTGGAAATGCAATTACCATAAGAAAGGGAATTCCATACCCCTGCCACTCTGCATTTGAAGCAGGTATCAGGGCTCTTTTATCATAGTTGTACAAGCCATGCAGAGCTCAACTCCAGGGGCAGTAAACACTGTTCAATCTATTCAACCTTCAGAGCCATATGCAAAGATCCTGGCAGATACTCACTAAAGAGCTAATTGACATTGGCATCCTGGACTCTTGAGTACAGAAAGACTTTGCACCTGTGTCAACTACAGAGCAGGCTGAGAATGAAAGATAGTCATTTGCAACAGCTCGAACAGCAAAAGCCCTTAGCATTTCAGTTTTTCAGATATGAACTGAGTTGCCTGTGTGAAACCATCTTGGTCCTGGTGAAACCTGGTCCTCTGAAATGAGTGTAGGGCAGGGTTCACGGTCAAGGTTAATGCAACAGTTCAGCTTGGTCTAAGCCCCTATACTATTCTCTTTCCCAAGGGGACAAAGTTAAGCAAACACCCAATAAAACAGCCATTTCTCAAGAAGGCACCTAGATTTTTGGCGATAGTGTTAATGAGCCAGTTTATGTTAACACAAACAAACAAAACAGGTAGACCTAATTTAAATGTGCAACAGAGTCAGAGTTTGGACTCTTAAGCCCTCCGATTCCATGGTGCTCCTTTCTCTTCAAGATACAGGACACAGTAAAAACAGGTTCACACAGCTTGCTCATATGCAAGTTCAGATAAGAAATACTCAAAATCTTTTCAGGGCCTGATATTGAGTCTACTCTTCAAGGTATGAACACTGTGTCAATGGGGCCTAGACACAGGTTTTTGCTATAATCAACCTCATGTGACAAGTAAAGAGAGATTGTCTCTACCTCCCCAAAGCAGAGGACACTCGGAAGGACCAACTAATCAACCCTAAACCTCAATTAGAATTACACTGTGCTAAGAGTATTATGAGGGTTTCCCCCACCCCACTGAGGAAAACGAAATATCCATCTTTCTTATGTCTTCTGTAAAGCTGCAAAATTTTAAGAAATAATCTCCCTAAATGTACAACCACCATAGGCAATCAATTTACACTCATAGGTAAACAATCTGATTGGAGTGCTTGTTTTAAACCAGTGAGAAATTCTACTTGTAGCTAATGATCTCCTGACCTTACCTGTATTTTTTCTAAATAACAGAAGCTTTCACCTTGGATGATCTAGCCTTTAGAAGTCTGGACTGTGCATCTCCAAGGAGGCACCGTTCCAAAATGACAACTGCATTTGCACTTGGCACCAGCCCTTGTCTTCCTTCTGTCTCACCTACCATGATAGGCTGTCCCAGGACATCAAATATTCTGCTAGTTTACATTTGTGCAAATCAAATCTTTAGTTCCCTTCAGTTTTTCAAAGGCATAGATTATGGCTAGAAGGTCCTAACAAGAACAGCTACCATTTATTAAGTAACCAACATGTGCTTTACAGATAACTATACCTAATCCTAGAATAACCCAGTAAGAAAGGTAGTGTGCACTTAATACAGAACTATTTGGCGTTACAGCTGAGATTTAAACTCACATCTACTTAAGCCCAAAGCTCAGGATCTTAGGACATGGAATTTTAGTCACTAAGTCAGCTCAACTACAGAAAAAGATAGGCATCCTTAGCTTACAGAACACTGGATGTTAAACAACTTGACATCACAAAAAACACAGTTCCCCTGGTGACTGGTTTGGAGATCCTAATTGTGCCAAAGGAATGGTGACCAACAGATTTACTGAGGCAGGAGAGAGATGGGACTCTCCTGTGGACAGAAACTCCACAAGAGCAGGACGATGGAGGAGGCTAGGCCTTGCCCAGACAAGAGATAAAAGACCACATATTCCTCATTCTCAAAGTTAAGGAGAACTCCCTGACTACACATGCACAGAAAGGCTCCTTGGAGGTTAAGAGAGATAGTTGCATCACTTACTATGAGGTGATGCCCTACCTATAAGCCTCTTCATCAGAATCCACCTTGGCTTAGAGATGCACGTGCACACATGGGAGAAGCCTGAGATAAACCAAATATGAACTGACAACCAGGCAAAGCCAGATAACTGGATAAAGGAAACCTGGAAGAAATGCTGTGTAACAGTGACTCAAACTATCCTCAGGGTACAGCTCTCTCTCTGAGTCCACCCACGTGTCTAACCACACATACTGTACTCTTTTCCCTCCTAATGAACACTTTACTTGTTCTACTACTTTCCCTTTCTGTGGGAATTCTTCTCTGCAAAGCTGAAGGGACAGGGTGGGCCTTGTCACTGACCAATGGTCTAGTGTCTATGATCTGGTGCTCTCACTGCCACGACCTGACCCCAATCTCTGGCCGGGAACCATAGCCCTGCTTCGAGCTGCTGCAGGCCAAGCCCACCCAAGATCATTACAATCATGCACTAAGGGATGAGGTCTCACTGGCTTGCTCACCAAACACTGATAACAATGTTCTTAGCAAGGACAGAGAGGGAGGTGATGGCCTACAACAGATCAACATAGCAATAGCAAAGAACAGATGCCAATCTCCATGATGGAATTTAGAGCCTTGTATATGACAAAAGGCAGTCATGTATATGATAAAAAAATTAAGTTGAAGAATGAAGCACCTAGATGGAAAAATATTTCCTGCCTGGTAACAAGAAGACAAACTTAGCCAGCCATAACTGCTTGCTAATGACAAAGCATCTTCTAGAAACCATACTGATTCTATAAATGTCAACAAAAGTATGCAGAAGATTGACAGGTAGCAAGGAATCCTTCACAGCTTCAGTTCAAACAAGCTAGCAGCGATACACTAAAACAATCTGAACAGTTACAGTTCTTACAAAACTTTTAATATATTGTTAGAAAATAATCAAGATAATCAGGTGAATAGGATAACTGGCATTAGTTCAAATTTAAGTTGGAGAAAAACTAAACTAATGCAGGAATTTCCTGGATTTTAGTTAAAAAAAAATCTGATAGATTTAAGAAAATGAAACAGCTGTGTCTGACTCTGTGTTAAAATATTAAGAATCCAGAAATAAAGTTATAAATGAAGTCAAATTAAAATTGAATCTTATTTTTAAAAATCTTAGGTGGATGGGGATCAAGATGGTAGATGATGGGGAGCTCACCTTTTCCCATAGAAGCATTAAAAACATATCTGCAAGTGGAACAATTCACACAGAACTCCAGCAGAAGATTTACACTTCCAAAATGGCCAGAAGATCTCCAAGTGGAATTCCCTGGCAATCCAATGGTTAGGACTCGATACTTTCAGTGCCATGGTAGCCCAGGTTCAATCCCCCTTCAGGGAACTAAAAGCCAACAAGCAATGCAGCATGGCCAAAAAAAAAAGAGAAAATCTCCACATAACCAGATGGGACAAGAAGAAGAGAAAGAAAGGAAGTGGAATGGGACCTGCACCCTGGGGAGGGAGTTGTGAAGAAAGGAACGTTCCCACCCCTGGGAAGTCCCCTCACCAGTAGGGAGATCAGCCTGGACAGAGGGGGCGTTTTGGAGTCTAGGAGGAGAGCAGAGTAACCTGGATTGAAGAAGGCAAAATAAAGAGCAACATGCATAAAAGTTTGGCACCACTGCCCTGCACTCCCCAGCCTGAGATTCTTGTCTGCTATTGTGGATGAGGGCTGGGTACTCCAGCGCAGGCTTCAGAGGTCAGACCCAGGGAGAGGACCGGGGTTGGCCGTGTGGAGGGAGCCTGAAGAGGGGGAACTATGGCAACTGAGGGTATATTCAGAAGAACCGAGGGCTTGCCAGAGAGGCAAGGTGCCGTCACTGCAGCGGCACACGAGGAAAGAGGTGGGACCAACGTAAGAGCTGCTTTCCCTGTGAGCACTCCACCGGGACACTCCTACAGGACCCAGAGGTGGGCACAGGCTGTCGCTACAGGACTCGCGAACAGGCACCAAACACTGCCCCAGCTGTCCTCGGAGCACGCGGAGAGAGGCCTCCCCCAGGAGACCTGCAAGCAGGGGCCGGTGCTGCCCATGCTGTCCTGAGAGTGTGCAACGGCTGCTGTGCCCGCACAGCCCATATCACGGGGGCAAACAGCCAGCACACACTGAGGAAAGAGAAAGCATCCAAAGTGAAAACAGGCACTTAGTTCTGGACAAGACGGTGAAGCAGAAGGACTTAAGCACACCTCGTCTCACAAAAACACCAAAATCGCAACTGCTGAACAGCCATTGACAAAAAAGACTAGAACTTACCAAAAAAAAGATATTCTACGCTCAAGTCAAAGAAGTGGCAACAAGATGACAGGATGGACGTTTTTGTCACATCATCAACTCGCATACCCACCAAGTGGGCAACCCACAAACTGGAAAATAATTATATCACAGAGGTTCTCCAATAAAAGTGAAAGTTTTGAGCCCCAATTCAGACTCCCCAGCCTGAGAATCGGCTTCAGGAGGAGGAACCCCCAAAACATTTTGCTTTGGAGGCCAGTGGACCAGGAATGCAGAAGCTCCACAGGACTGTGAAACAGAAACACTTTTCTTGGAGGGACTATACAAGGTTTCATGTACATGGAATCCCAGTACAAAGCAGTAACTCCATATGAGCTTGGGCTGGGACTAGCAACAAGTCTTGGAGGGTTTCCTAGGGAGGCGAGGGTCAGCTGTGGCTCACTGTGGAGACAAGAATACTGATAGCAGAGGCCCTAGAGTGTATTAATCTGCAGGAGCACTCCCAGAATTTGCCATTTCACACCAAGACCTGGTCCTACCCAACAACATGTAGACTCCGGTGCTGGAATGCCTCAGGGCAAACAACACGCAGGAGAGTAGCACAGGGCTACTCCTCAGCAGACAGGCTGCTTAAAGTCATAATGAGCTCACTGCTGCTGCTGCTGCTGCTGCTAAGTCGCTTCAGTCGTGTCCGACTCTGTGTGACCCCACAGACGGCAGCCCACTAGGCTCCTCTGTCCCTGGGATTCTCCAGGCAAGAACACTGGAGTGGGTTGCCATTTCCTTCTCCAATGCATGAAAGTGAAAAGTGAAAGTGAAGTCGCTCAGTCATGCCCGACTCTTAGCGACCCCATGGACTGGAGCCTACCGGGCTCCTCCGTCCATAGGATTTTCCAGGCAAGAGTACTGGAGTGGCACAACCACCTCTAAAAACAAACCTTGACACAGCTTTACCCACCAGAGGGACAATACACAGCTCCACCCACCAGCTGACAAGCACAAGTCTCTCCCATCAGGAAGCCTGCACAAGCCCCAGGACCAAACACACCCACTAGGGAGCAGACACGCGGCAGGAGGAGCTACAGCCCTACAGCCAGGAAAAAGGAGACCACAAACACAGCAAGTTAGACAAAATGAGATGGCACAGAAATACATACCAGACAAAGGAACGTAGTTAAAAAAAAAATCACAACAACCAAATGAAGATAGGCAACCTTCCCTGAAAAAGAATTTAGAGAAATTATAATAAATATGATCCAAGATCTCCAAAAAGAATAGGGCACAGACAGAAAAGATACAAAAGATGTTTGAAAAAGAGGATTTCAAGATAAAGCAGAGATGAACAACACAGTAACTGAGATGAAAACACGCTAGGACCTCCCTGTTGGTCCAGCTGGTTCAGAATCCACCTCCTAATGCAGAGGACACGGGTTCAATCCCTGGTCTGGGAATATTCCACATGCTTCAGGGCAACTAAGCCTGTGTGCTCTAACTACTGAGCCCACACTCTGGGGCAAACAAGCCACAACTACTGAGCCTGTGTGCCCTGGAGCCCACGCTCTGCAGCTAGAGGAGCCCCTGCAATGAGAAGCCTGTGAACTGCAACCAGAGAGCAGCCCTGGCTTGCTGCAACTAGAGAAAGCCCACACACAGCAGCAAAAACCCAGTTCAGCCAAAAATGATAAATAAATAAAATTTTAAAAACACATACACTAGAAGGAATCGATAGGAGAATAAGTGAGGCAGAAGGACGAATAAGGGAGCTGGTAGACAGAATGGTAGAAATGACAACCTTGGAACAGAAGGAAGAAAGAGAAATGAAAAGAAATGAGGACAATCTAAGAGATCACTGGGACAACATTGAGTGCACCAACATTTACATTATAAACATCCCAGAAGGAAGAGAGGGAGAGAAAGGGCCCAAGAAAATATTTAAAGAGATTATAGGTGAAAATTTCCCTAACGTGAGAAAGAAAATATTCACTAAAGTCAAGGAAGCACAGAGTTCCATCCAAGATAAACTCGAGGAGGAATAATTCAAGACACATATTAATCAAGTTGACAAAAATTAAAGACAAAAAATATTAAAAGCAACAAGGGAAAACAGCAAATAACATACGAAAGAATCCTCATGAAGTTATCAGCTGACTTTTCAGCAGAAACTCTGCAGCCAGAAGGCAGTAATACAGTACATTCAAACTGATGAAAGGGAAAACCTATAAGAAAGAATACCCAGAAAGTTTCTCATTCAGAATCAACAAAGAAACCAAAAGCTTTATAGACACACAAAAGCTCAGAGAATTCAGTATCACCAAAGCATTTTTACAACAAATCCTAAAGGAACTTCTCTAGGTCGAAAAGGCCACAACTAAACTCAAGAAAATTATGAATGGGAAAGCTCACCACTAAAGGCATGCATAAAGCAAAGATAGAAAATCATCCACAAAGAAACATGATATCAACACCAATGGTCATGAGAAGAGGAAAGGACAAATGCAGAATACTGGAAATGCATTAGAAATGAAGAGAACAACAACTTAAAATTATCTAGTACATATATAGATTGCTATATCAAAACCTCATGGTAAATGCAAACCAAAAATCTACAATAGATACACACACACACACACACACACACAAACACAGAGAATAAGGAATCAAAACCCAACAATCAAGTTAATCAATAAATCACAAGAGAACAAAAAAGGGGCAAAAAGGACCTTAAAAAATCCAAAACAATTAACAAAATGGCAATAAGAACACATATATCAATAATTACTTAAATGCAAACAAATTAAATGCTCCAATCAAAAGACACAGACTGGCTAAGTGGAAACAAAAACAAGACCCATATATATGCTGTCTTCAAGAGGCCCCAGAGAAGGCAATGGCACCCCACTCCAGTACTCTTGCCTGGAAAATTCCATGGACAGAGGAGCCTGGTGGGCTGCAGTCCATGGGGTCGCTAAGAGTCGGACATGACTGAAGCAACTTAGCAGTAGCAAGAGACCCACTTCAGATCTGGGAACATATACAAAAACATAAAGGGAAAAAAGAAGATATTCCACAGATGGAAATGAAAAGAAAGTTGGAGTGACAGTGCTCATGTCAGACAAGACAGACTTTAAAATAAAGACTGTTATAAGAGTCAAAGAAGGGCACTATATAATGATCAAGGAATCAATCCAAGAGGAAGACAGAACAAGTGTAAATATGCATGCACCCAAAAGAGGAGGACCTCAACATACAAGGGAAATATTAACAGGCATACAAGGAGAAATCAACAGTGACACAATAATAATAGGGAATGTTAATAGCCCAATGTCATCAATGGATAGATCATCCAGACAGAAAACAGAAACACAGGCCTTAAATGACACTTAGACTGGAAAGACTTAACTGATATTTATAGAACATTCAATCCAAAAGCAGTAGAATACACTTTTTTATCAAGTGCACAGGGAAGATTCTCTAGGATAAATCAAATCTTGAGCTACAAATGGAGCCTTGGTAAATTTAAGAAAACTAAAATCATATCAAGCATCCTTTCAGACCATAAGGCTAGGAGATGAGAATTACAATTCAATTATGGGGGGGGGATGAAAAAACACAAATGTGTAGAAGATAAATAATATCTTACTAGACAACCAATGGATCACTGAAGAAATCAAAGAGGAAATAAAAAAATACCTACAGATAAATGACAACAAAACATGACAATCCAAAACCTGTGAGATGTAGCAAAAGCAATTCTAAAAGGGAAGTTTATAGCAATACAATCTTACCTTCGGAAATAAAACAGATCTCAAACAAATAACCTAATCGTACACCTAAAGCAACTAATGAAACAAGAACAAATAAAAACCAACATTAGTAGGAGGAAAGAAATCAAAGATCGGAGCAGAAACTAGTGGAAGAGACAAAGAAAACCATAGAAAAGTTCAATAAAACTAAAAACTGGTTCTTTGAAAAGATAGATAAAATTGAGAAACCTTTAACCAGACTCCTCAAAAAAGAAAAGAAGAGGGCTCAAATCAATAAAATTAGAAAGGAAAGAGAGGAGGTTCCAGGTGGACACCACAGAAATCCAACGAATCATAAGAAACTTCTACAAGCAACTATACGCCAATGAAATAGGCAATCTAAAAGAAAAGGACAAATTCTTAGAAAGGTACAGCCATCCAAGACTGAATCAGGAAGAAACATGAAAATATGAACAGACCAGTCACAAGTACTGCAATTGAAACTGTAATTTAAAAATTTCCAATAGGGATTATTACCCTGGTGATCCAGTGGTTAAGAATCCACCTGCCAGTGCAGGGAACACTGGTTAGATCCCTGGTCCAGGGAGATCCCACAGGCCACAGGGCAACTAAGCCCCTTATGCCACAACTACTGAGCCTGCACTCTAGAGCCCACAAGCCACAACTGCTGGCCCTCAAGCCTAGAGCCTGTGTTCTGCAGTAACAGAAGCCACCACAATGAGAGGCCCACATACCACAGTGAAGAGTAGTCCTTGCTCGCTGCAACTACAGAAAGCCTGCAGGCAGCAGCAAAGACCCAGCACAGTCAAAAATAAATGAAATGAAGTAAAATTATAAAAAACAAAATAAAAACTTCCAAAAAAAAAAAAATAAAGAAGCCCAGGACCAGAAGGCTTCACAAGCTAATTCTACCAAACATTTAGAGAAGAGTTAACACTTACCCTTTTGAAACTCTTCTAAAAATGGGAGAGGAAGGAACATTCCCAAGCTCAATTCTATATGCCATGATGACCATGATGCCAAAACCAGGCAAAAATACCACACAAAAAAAGAAAACTACAGGCCAGTATCACTGACAGACAAAAAATCCCCAACAAAATACTCATAAAACAAATCCAAATACATTAAAAGAATCATATGGCATGATCAAGTGGGATTTATCCCAGGGATGCAAGGATTTTTCAATATCTGCAAATCAATCATATTAACACACATTCATAAACTGAAAAATAAAAAAAAATATCATCTCAATAGATGCAGAGAAAGCTTTTGACACATATTTCAACACATATTTATGATAAAATATCTCCAGGAATCGGGCACAGAGGGAATTTACCCTCTACATAATAAAATCCATATATGACAAACTCAAAGCTAACATTCTCAATGGTAAAAAGCTGAAAGCATTCCTGAGAAGATCAGGAAAAAGACAAGGATGTCCATTGTCACCACTTTTATTCTACAGTTCTGAAGTCCTAGCCGTGGCCATCAGAGAAGAAAAAGAAAAGGAATCCAAACTGGAAAAGAAGAAGTAAAATAGTCAGTGTTTGCAGATAATATTGATACTATACATAGAAAATTCTATAGATGCTACCACAAAACTACTAGGTCTCGTTAATGAATTCAGCAAACCTGTATGCAGGTCAAAAAGCAACAGTTAGAATAGGACATGAAACAATGGAATGGTTCAAAATTGGGAAAGGAGTACATCAAGGCTGTATATTTTCACCCTGCTTATTTAACTTCTATGCAGAGTACATCATAAGAAATGCCCAGCTGGATGAAGCACAAGCTGGAATCAAGATTGCCAGGAGAAATATCAATAGCCTCAGATATGCAGATGACACCACCCTTATGGCAGAAAGTGAAGGGGAACTAAAGAGCTTCTTGATGAAGGTGAAAGAGGAGAGTGAAAAAGCTGGCTTAAAACTCAACATTCAAAAAATGAAGATCAAGAAAAAAAAAAAAGATCATGGCATCCAGTCCTATCACTTTATGGCAAATAGATGGGGAAAAAATGAAAACAGTGACAGACTTTATTTTCTTGGGCTCCAAAGTCAATGCAGATGGCAACTGCAGCTGTGAAATTAAAAGACGCTTGCTCCTTGGGAGAAAAGCTATGACAAAGCTAGACAATGTATTGAAAAGCAGAGACATCACTTTGCGGACAGAGGCCCACATAGTCAAAGCTATGGTTTTTCCAGTAGTCATGTATGCGTGCGAGAGTTGGACCATAAAGAAGGCTGAGCATTGAAGAATTGATGCTCTTGAACTGTGGTGTTGGAGAAGACTCTTGAGAGTTCCTTGGACTGTAAGATCAAACCAGTCAATCCTATAGGAGATCAACCCTAAACATTCATTGGAAGGACTGATACTGAAGCTGAAGTTCCAATACTTTGGCCGCCTGATGCAAAGAGCCAACTCATTAGAAAAGACCCTGATGCTGGGAAAGATAGAAGGCAGGAGGAGACGGGGATGGCAGAGGATGAGATGGTTGGATGGCATCATCAACTGGACAGACATGAGTTTGGGCAAACTCCAGGAGATGGTGAAGGACCGAGAAGCCTGGTGTGCTGCAGTCCATGCAAAGAGCTGGACGTGACTTAGTGACTGAACAACGACAACACAGGAGGCAAAAGACCTGTACTCAGAAAACTATAAGAGGCTGTTGAAAGAAATCAAAGATGACAAACGAAGAAATACACTACATTCTTGGTAGAGTATGGGTTGGAAGAGTCAATATTGTCAAAATGACTATATTACCCAAAGCAATCTACAGATTCAATATAATCTCTATCAAATTATCAATAATGTTTTTCACAGAATTAGAAAAAAATGATGATTTCTATGGAAACGTAAAAGACCCCAAATAGCAAAAGCAATCCTGAGAAAGAAAAAGGGAGCTGGAGGAATCAGGCTCCCTGACTTCACATTATACTACAAAGCTACAATTATCAGAACAGTATGGTACTTACACAAAAACAGAAATACAGGTCAATGGAACAAGATAGAAAGCCCAGAGATAAACCTGAACCCGTGCATCTATGGCACTTAATCTATAACAAAGGAGGCAAGAATATACAATGGAGAAAAGAGAGTCTCTTCAATAAGTGGCACATGGAAAATTAGACACCTGCATGCAAACAAATGAAATTAAAACATTCTTGAACAGCACGTATAAAAATAAATTCAAAATTCATCATATAAAGCTCTTAGAGAAACACATAGGAAAATCACTCTTTGACAAATATTGCAGCAATATCTTTTTGGATCCATCTCCCAGAGTAATACAAATAAAAACAATAATAAACAAATGAGAACCTGATTAAAATTAAAAGCATCTGCACAACAAAGGAAACCATAAAATCAAAAGGCAATCCACAGAATGAGAGAAAATATTCCCAAACACAGTCATCTACAAATGTACAAACAACACAAGCAATTCAATATCAATAAAACAAAGAACCAATTAAAAAATGGGCAGAAGGGTATTTCTTTGTGGTCCAGTGGTTAAGACTGCATGCTTTCACTGGAGAGGGCAGGGGTTTGATCCCTGTTTGAAGAACTAAGATCCCGTATGCTAAAAAAGCATGGCCAAAAAAGTAAAATAAAGAATATAATAAATGTTCTTTAAAAAATTTTTAAATGGACAGAAGATCTAAATAGACATTTCCCCAAAGAAGACATACAAATGGCCAAAATGAACATGAAAAGATGCTCAATATCACCAATGATCAGAAAAATGCAAGTCAAAACTACAGTGATATATCACCTCACACCAGTTAGAATGGCCATCATCAAAAAGTTTACAAACAAGTAACACTACAGAGGGTGTATAGAAAAGGGAACGCCTCCTACACTGCTGGCAGGAATGTAAACTGGTACAGCCACTGTGGTGACCAGTAAGGAGGTTTCTTAAAAAAATAGAACTACCATATGATCTAGCAATCCCATTTCTATGCCTATATCCAGAGGAAATCATAATTCCGAAAGATATATGCACACCAATATTCACCGCAGCACTATTTACTGTAGCCAAGACACAGAAGCGCCCTACATGCCCACTGACAGAGGAGTGAACAAAGAAGATGGGGCACACATATACAGTGGGCTATTACTAAGCTGTAAAAAGTGAAATAATGCCATTCGCAGCAACAGGGATGGACACAGAGACTATTATCCTAAGTGAGGTAAGTCAGACAGAGAACGACAAATACACGATATCGCTCATAGGTGGAATCTAATTTTTAAAAAATGATACAAATGAACTTATTTACAAAACAGAGACAAAATTTGCTTATGGTTTAACAAAGCAGAAGTGTAGTGTGGGAAGGAGTACATCAGGAATTTGCAAATAACATACACACACTACTCTATATATAATAGATAACCAACAAAGATCTGGTGTGTAGCACTGGGAACTCTATTCAATATTCTGTGATAAATAATATGAGAAAGAATCTGAAAAAGATTGAATATATGTATAACTGAATCATTTAGCTGTATACATGAGACTACTACAATATTGTAAATCAACTACACTGCAATAAAATTTATTTAAAAATATAAATAAATACTATTATTAATCATTTTACTGTAATCAAATATAACTGTTCAAATTAAATGGTGATTTTGCTTTTTCCACTGACTTAAAAAATAAAAATACAGTTTTTATTACTATTTTCAACATTTTATCTTGAGAATGCTTCTGAAAATAATTATAATGGCTATGCAGTTTTCATCAAATAAATAAATCATAGCTTACTGAAAAAAAATTTAATAAAATAAAAACTTCAGTTGATTTTACAATCACCCAAAAGACAAGGTCACAGTGAAGTATTGAATTTTCTATTTCAAAATAAAAATAAATTATAATATCATCAAACATATGCTTTTGAAAACCACAGAGAAACCATAATCTAAAAAGCGAGATTCACAGAACTGGAAAGAGTTGAAGAGTTAGGTGGTTAGGGGTTCATAAGCACTCTGAAGTATTTTTTGTGTGTGTTTATGCATAAATGCAGTTGGTGGAAGGAGAGGAAAGGGGGTTTATAACATTAGATTCTCAAAGGAGAATGTGATCCAAACAAGGGTTAAGATTAACTGTAGTGAAGCATGATAAAAATTTTAAACCCTGTCAATTATTGGAAGCTCTGACTATATTTGGATTCCAAAACAAGTACTAGCAAAAATTTAGGTACAGAAGCTCTCAGCTACAACACTCAGCAGAAAGGATCTTTCTGGAGCAATAGAAGAGCTGACTCTGTCTGTGGCTCTTGGTAACATCAGAGAGCCAACAGTCCACAGGTTATTGTTCCTCTCTATCCCCCAACAAAGGACCCAGTCCAAACTGTGTAAGGGATTTGCTTTGTTTTTCTGACTACAGGACCATAGCTGTGCACAGCAGCTGGAGTCAGTCCAAGCAGCATGCTGGAAGGGGATGAGCTGTGTACTTCATTTTTATGGACCAAATGGCTTCTCAATAATTTGTCATCTGTATGATGGAGAAAAGTACCAATAAAATGTGACTGTAAATCTCCACCTTCTTCCAGGATCAAGGAAACAACTAAAGAAAGAGAAAATGGAAATGACAACACAGTTTTGTGAGCTAAAAGCATTTGTTTTTCAAAATCAACTGCTGCCCGCATTTCTTGAACCAAATGTCCTTGAAGATGCCTAATTTGAAAAGCAGAGGAAATCAGATTTGGGGGTGGGAGAGAGAGAGAAGAAATGAACATATCTGGGAAGTCTATTCGGTGAGATCTTCCTGAAGTACAGTCTTTGATATGAGTTTCCTGTGAAATATTTTATCTGCTATATTCTGTTAACATGCAGAACTACATCACTGTAATATCATCCCAAGAAGAGTTCTCACAGATAAAGAAAAGAAATCATGCACATGAGGAGGAATAGGAGGGAGCTCATAATACTAAGGATTACAAGAAATAAAACTCAAATAAAAAACAGTTTTTAAAAAGAAAACTTAGACTTCCTAGGTGGCTCAGTGGTAAAGAATCTGTCTGTGAAATAGGAGACACAGGTTCAATTCCTGGGTTGAGAAGATCCTCTGGAGAAGGAAATGGCAACCCACTCTTGTATTCTTTCCTGGAGAATCCCATGGACAGAGGACCCTGGTGGGCTACACTCCTTGGGGTCACCAAAGAGTCAGACATGACTTAGCAACTAAACAGCCGCAGCAAAACCTATCACTGAATGGATTTTACCACAGTCTACTTCTGAGTTTGCTCTCATTTATGGCATTTTGCCCGTAAGAAGATATTTCTATTACTTTTTTCCCCTTTTCAGCAAAACTTTGTGCCGCTAGGTTCTCTGAGATGCATCCTCAGCAGTTTTAAAAGGTGAGCACAGCTTTGGCCTCTGAGCAGGCTCCATACTGCTCCCTGCAAATACAGGAACCCATAAGAATACCAGCCTGCAATGGACAACCATTTCTATCTTGCCAATGTCCCAACCAAGGTTAATGCACACAGGAGGCTATTAATATTCATAGAACAGCCACAAAAGCTACTATTTATATAGGGTTTACTGTGGTGCCAGGCACTACTGTAAGCACATTAACTCTCAAAAACCCTATATGCTGCTGCTGCTGCGTCACTTCAGTCGTGTCCGACTCTGTGCGACCCCATAGATGGCAGCCCACCAGGCTCCCCCATCCCTGGGATTCTTCAGGCAAGAACACTGGAGTGAGTTGCCATTTCCTTCTCCAATGCACGAAAGTGAAAAGTGAAAGTGAAGTCACTGAGTCCAACTCTCAGCGACCCCATGGACTGCAGCCTACCAGGCTCCTCCTTCCATAGGATTTTCCAGGCAAGAGTACTGGAGTGGGGTGCCATTGCCTTCTCCAAAACCCTATATAGCAGGTACTATTTACTACCCCATTTTACAGATGAAGCAAGTGAAACACAAAAAGTTTTAGTAACCTGACTAAGGCCATGCAGTTAGTAAGCAGTGTAATTATGACTGAATTCTAATAGCAATGCAATGGGGTGCAAAGAATATTCCCTACTTTTTGGACAAGGAATATAAGTCTCAAACAGGTCAAGTGACCACCCAAATTTACACAACTTTAAACAGCAAAGTTCAGAGTCAAACACAGGCCAGTCAGTGCTATTTCCCCTTCTTTTGCAGGTCAACAACACAGCTTTAGTAGTATTTAAATCCTTTACAAAACTTATTGCTTTGGTTCTTTTTCACGTAGAGAAAATCAAAGACCATTCATTCAGACAGAACAAAGGGAATCTAGAAATAATGCTCTCAGGAAATAAAAATGTTCTCTAGATATATTGCTCTCCCCATACACAGAAGATTAAGAGAGAAGACTAATGTGCTTGACTGCTTCAGGTTTCACTGGAAAGAGTAAACAAGTTTGAAGAGTTGTACACAAACTATCAACAGCTTAGAAAAGCAGTCAAAAGTACATATCAATGTCCTGGCAAGAACAAAGGAATTTCACCTTACTTCAGCTAAAGTTAAGGGTGAGACATATTGGCTCTTTATTTCTAATAAATGAACTATTTACTCTGGCAAACACTGGAGAACTTGCTTTCCAAATAACAATGTAATTTGTAAAAAAAAAAAAAAAAAAAAAAGCACTCATCCATGAGTAATAAGGACATTTTGCACTGACTTCAAGTGTCTCTCTAATCTTAGAGAGGAAACAACGTTTTTGGCAGAATAGTTTTTAGGCCTAAAGTTAGTTAAACCGGTGCTGAATCAAAGAACTTGCCCTTGGCAGTTTACTGTGAAGCAGTCAGATGCTGCTGTCAGTACCTCTCCAGTTTACCTACCCCCCTGCCTCCATGTGTCTTCCTAGGACTGACGCACTGTTCCAAGGACGTTCACCATCAAAACTACCCCACAACTACCGACGCTGCCTCCCTGCAGACACTAGTGTGGTGCTCTTTTTTTATTCAACAAAGACTCACTTTTTTTCCTTAAGTAGAGAGAATGCCAAGACATGTTCTTACTTGTCTTAGAGGGGAGAGGGGAGAGGTGTGAACTGGATGAGCGGAAGATATTGCTAAATTATCTCCCCAATAACCATTTGTTCTCTCTGTATCTTAAAGAACCTGCCTGCCAATGTAGGAGACATAAGAGATGTGGGTTTGATCCATGGCTCTGGAAGATCCCCTGGAGGAGAGCATGGCAACCCACTCCAGTATACTTGCCTGGAGAATCCCATGGAGAGAGGAACCTGGCCAGCTATAGTCCATAGAGTCACAAAGAGCTGGACACAAATGAAGCAACTTAGCATGCATGCATACCCAGCTACATGAATTATAGAGCAGAGTGTTCCTTTCACTTCACCATGGTCATATCACTGAGCAAAGTACTGGCGGATAGGATAGATATGAGCAAGAGTGATGTATGCAACTTCTTAAAACATCGTCACTACTTAAAATGAGTCACTTGGCCTCCATTCCATTTTCCCCTTCCATGGGTGCCAGTTTCAAATACGTGGATGAGGGTAAAATGCCAGGGAATGGAGGAACAATAAAATAGCAGGAACTTGGGTCCCTGGGTGTCCTCAGTGAACAACTGCCTACAAATCTGGGACCACAAGTCTATCACTGCATCACTGAGAAAGAAAAACAAATATTAATTCTGATCGAGCACCTGTCATTTTGACTCTATAGTCAAACCAATATTCTAAGCAGTATGGGCAAAAAGAGAAAGTAAAAGGCCTCTTCAGAAGTGACATACTACACAGGGAAAACTCCTCTGCCCATTTTTTTTTTATCTATAAAAATGAATAATAATACCTCTCTTTCAATGTGATAGGATTAAATAATGTATAAGGTTTCAACCAATGAGAGTTTAAAAAAGTAGAATCTTCTCATTTGAAATATTCAATGTGCTTTCCTTCCCATATGAACAAGTGCAAAATATCTTTATCAGAGAATTCCAGGAAGATAGCAGAGTAGGAAGCATCAGAAATGCCTCCCCACCTAGACAACAATTGTGCTGGTAGAATTTGTCTGGTGTAACAATTTTGGAACTCGGGAGCCTATTGAAGGCTTGTAGTTTCTAGGGGAAGGCTTAATCTGCAAATTGTGGTTAATTTTGGTCAATTTCAGCTGATAGCACAGGAGCAGCTACCCATGCCCCATCCCCATGGCAGGGAGCCATGCACATGTTCCCAGAATGGCTGCACACAGCTTTCAGCAGTCAGGGTGGACATAAAGGACCCTGTTCTCCCACTATCAGGGATCTGAGCACTGAACACTGACCTCTGTTTCAGATCACAGAAAAGCGGACAAAGAGGAAGTGAGCATTGCTGTACCTCTCTCCATTGTTGCAAGACTTTCCTCATCAAGAGGAAGGGACTGCCAGAGAATTTAAAGGGATGGCACACTTCCTCCTCTTTTTTTTTTTTTTTTTTTCTCTCTTTTGGGAGGCAGAGATTAAAGACAAGGACAAAAACACCTCCATATGTGGGGAAAATGAAAAGTGATTGCATGTGCTCAGCAAAAGGTACAGGCTCAGAAAGACCTTAAGAAAACTTAAGTTTACACTATAGACTGATCCTTGGTACAAATACAGTCCACAGAAAACAACAAGAAAAACAATAACAAAAACAGCAAGCTCTGGGGAAGAGGGAGAATCTGATTTCCAAAGTCACCACATTACTAAATTCCAATGTCCAGCTTTCCATCAAAAATAAAAAAATCTCTGTGGGAGAGGGAGAGGGTGGAATGATTTGGGAGAATGGCACTGAAATATGTATAATATCATATATGAGGTGAGTCTCCAGTCCAGGTTCGATGCACGATGCTGGATGCTTGGGGCTGGTGCACTGGGACGACCCAGGGGGATGGTATGGGGAGTGAGGGGGGAGGTGGGTTCAGGATGGGGAAACACATGTATACCTGTGGCGGATTCATTTTGATATATGGCAAAACCAATACATTATTGTAAAATTAAAAAATAAAATAAAATTTTAAAAAAATAATAAAAAAAATCACAAGGCATACAAAAATAAATAAATAAATAAAAGGAAGTATGGCCCAATTAAAGGAAAAATAAAAATCAACAGAAACTTCCCCTGAAAAAGACTTGGCAACTGATCTACTAGACAAAAAATTTTAAAGCACGGTCTTAAGAGCTTCCCTGGTAGCACAGCTAGTAAAGAATCCAGGAGACCTCCCCCTGCATTGCAGGAGACCTGGGTTCAATCCCTCGGTTGGGAAGATCCCCTGGAGGAGGGCATGGCAAACCACTCCATTATTCTTGCCTGGAAAAGCCTCACAGACAGAGGAGCCTGGTGGGCCACAGTCCCCAGGGTCACAAACAGTCAGACACATCTGAACTAAGCAAAGCAACGATGCTTAAACAGCTGAAGGAAGATATGGAGAAACTCAAGAAAATTATGATGTAAATGATTAAAAAGAATAAAATGGAAATATTAACAAAGAGAAAACCTAAGAAGAAATGAAAAATAAATTCTGCAGTTCAAAAGTATAATAACTAAATTTTTTTTTAATAGAGGAATTCAAAGATAGATCTGAACAGGCAGAACAAAGAATCAGTAAACTTAAAGATTTATAATAGTAGAAGTGATCACAGAAATAAAAAGGTTTGAAGAAAAGCAAACAGAGCCCAAGCGACCTTTTGGACACCACCAACAAAACAACATATATATTGTGTGAGAGCCAGAAGACACAGAAAAAAGCAGAAAGAATATTTGGAAAAATAACATCTGAAAGTTTCCCGAATTTGATTAAATGAATGAATATAAACATCCAAGAAGCTTAATTAACTCCAAGTAAGATAAACTCAAAGAGAATCTCACTGATACACATTATAATCAAATTTTAGAGAAACAGGGAGAATCTTTAAATTAGCAAGAGAAGCAACATATCACATACAAGGGATCCTCTATATGACTGTGAGCAGATCTATTATTACAAACTTTGGAGGCCAGGAAGCTGTGAGCTAACACATTCAAAGTACTTTAAAAAAGATGTCAACCAAGAATCCTGTATCTGGAAAAACTACCCTTTAGAAAGTGAAGGAGGAATTAATACTTTCACAGATAAACAAAAACTGAGGGTGTTTGTTATCACCAGATGTCCCCAATAAGATATGCTCAAGGGATTCCTACAAAGTAAAATGAAGGGGCTACTAGATAGTAACCTGAAACAGTATGAAAAAATAAAGATCTCAAAAAGAGTAAATACACGGGCAACTATAAAACCTAGTATTATCACAACTTTGGCTTGTAATCCACATTTTACTTTCTACATCATTTCTACTGATGCATTTAAAAGAATTACTAGTTTCTTTTCAGGCACACATGTATTAAGATGTAATTTTGTGACATCAACAACTAAATGAGGTCAGGGCACAAGCTATGAAAGAATAGAGGTTTTATATATCATTAGAGTTCAGCTGGTATAAATTCAAATTGGATTGTTGGAACATTAGGAGGTTAAATGGAATCTCAGGGTAACCAGACAGAAATTTACTAGAAAAATGGGAAAGAAATTTCACTACAAATCAACGAACAGTAACCACAAAGAAAATAACTAGAGAAATGGGAAAGGAATTTAACTACAAAACCAAACAAAATAAAAAAGGATGACAGTAATGAAGGAAATAACAGACAAAAGCTATATAAAAACGAAAGTGACAGAAATCCTTCTTTATAATTACATTAAATGTAAACATTTTAAACTCTCTATGCAAGGACAGATTGGCAGAATGAATAAAAACACATAATTTGACTATATACTGTCTATAACAAATTCATTTTACAGCTAAAGACTCAAATATATTGACAGTGAAAAGATATTCCATGTAAATAGTAGACGGAAGGAGTCGCTACACTAATATCTGACAAAACAGACTTTAAATCAAAAAAGGTTACATGAGACAAAGTAGGACACTATATATTATTAAAAGGTTCAATACAGCAGGAAGACATAACACTTATAAATATTTAACACCTCGCAACAGACCATCAAATTATATGAAGCAAAAACTGACAGAACTAAAGGGGTACACTGTTCTACAATATTAATAGTAGGCTTCAACACTCCAATCTGAGTAATAAATACAATCAAACAGAAGAAAATAGATAACACAAAAACCAACGTGATCTGACAGACAATTAAAGATCCTGCAAGTTGCAACTAAAGAGTCCAAGTAACACAATCAAGACCTTTTGTGGCCAAAGAAATAAATATTTTTTTTAAGTAAAAAAAAAAAAATCTAATTTAAGAAACTAGAAAGAGAGGCTTCCCTGGTGGCTTAGTGGTAAAGAATCCACCTGCCAGTGAAGGAGATAAGGGTTCAATCCCAGGTCCAGGAATATCCCACATGCCACGGAGCAACTAAGGCTGTACGCCACAACCACTGAGCCTGTGCTCTAGAGCCCAGGAGCCACAACTACAGAAACCCATGTGCCCTAGAGCCTGTGCTCTGCAACAAGAGAAGCTACTGATATGAGAAGACTGTGCACTACAACCAGAGAGAAGCCTGACTCCCTGCAACTAAAGAAAAGCCCATGCAGCAATGAAGACCCAGCACAAACAAAAATAAAAGAAAGAAAGAAAGGAAGAAACTAGGAAACGAAGAAGAAACTAAAGCCAAAGGTAGTCAGTTCAGTTCAGTCAGTCATGTCCAACTCTTTGCAACCCCATGGACTACAGCATGCCAGGTTTCTCTGTCCATCATGAACTCCCTCAGCTTGCTCAAACTCATGTCCATCCAGTCAGAGATACCATCCAACCATCTCATCCTCCATCACCTCTCCTCCTGCCTTCAATCTTTCCCAGAATCAGGGTCTTTTCCAATGAGTCACTTCTTCATATCAGGTGGCCAAAGTATTGGAACTTCAGCTTCAGCATCAGTCCTTCCAATGAATATTCAAGACTGATTTATTTTAGAATGGACTTGTTTGAACTCCTTGTAGTCCAAGGGACTCTCAAGCATCTTCTCCAAGACCACAGTTCAAAAGCATCAATTCTTCAGCGCTCAGCTTTCTTTATGGTCCAACTCTCACATCCATAACATGACTACTGGAAAAAACATAGCTTTGACTAGACAGACTTTGTTGGCAAAGTAATGTCTCTGTTTTGCAATATGTTGTCTAGGTTGGTCATAGATTTTCTTTCAAGGAGCGAGTGTCTTTTAATTTCATGGCTGCAGTCGCCACCTGCAGTCATTCTGGAGCCCAAAAATATAAAGTCTGTCATTTTCTCCATTGTTTCCTATATATTTGCCATGAAGTGATAGGACCAGATGCCATGATCTTCATTTTTTGAATGTTGAGTTTTAAGGCAGCTTTTTCACTCTCCTCTTTCACTTTCATCAACAGGCTGTTTAGTTCCTCTTCACTTTCTGCCATAAGTGTTGTGTCATCTGCATATCTAAGGTTCTTGATATTTCTCCCAGCAATCTTGATTCCAGCTTGTGCTTCATCCAGCCTGGCATTTTGCATGATGTACCCTGCATAGATGGAGAAGGAAATGGCAACCCACTCCAGTATTCTTGCCTGGAAAATTCCATGGACAGAGAAGCCTGGCAGGCTATAGTCCGTGGGGTCACAAAGAGTTGGACATGACTGAACATGCACGTGCACACACACACACTCTGCATAGAAGTTAAATAAGCAGGGTGACAATATACAGCCTTGACTTACTCCTTTTCCAATTTGGAACCAGTCCATTGTTCCATGTCCAGTTCTAACTGTTGCTCTTGACCTGCATACGGATTTCTCAGGAGGCAGGTAAGGTGGTCTGGCATTCCCATCTTTTTTAAGAATCTTCCAGTTTGCTGTGATCCACACAATCAAAGACTTTGGCATAGTCAATAAAGCAGAAGTAGATGTTTTTCTGGAACTCTCTTGCTTTCTCTGTGATCCAACAGATGTTGGCAATTTGATCTCTGGTTCCTCTGCCTTTTCCAAATCCAGCTTGAACATCTGGAAGTACTCGGTTCATGTATTGTTGAAGCCTCGCTTGAAGAATTTTGAGCATTACTTTGCTAGCATGTGAGATGACTGCAATTGTGCAATAGTTTGAACATTCTTTGGCATTGCCTTTCTTTGGGATTGGAATGAAAAGGAAATAAAGATTAGAGCAGAGATAAATGAAATACAGAAGGAAATATACAGAAAATCATTGAGAATCAAAAGTATGTTCTTTGAAAAGACCAAAACTGATAAACTTGTAACCAGATGGAATAAGAAAAAGAGAAGACTCAAATGTTTACAATCAGAAACAAAAGTGAGGACATTATCATCAATTCTACAGAAATAAAGAGGATAATATAACAAAGTGCTCTGAACAACTGTATGCCAACAAATTAGAAAACACAGAAGAAATGGACAAATTCCTGGATATACAAACCTATCAGGAATAAATGACAAATAAACAGAAAATCTGAACTGACCTACAACTAGTAAGGTGATTAAATCAGTATTCAAAAATCTCCCAACAACAACAAAATACCCTGAACCTGATTGGCTTCACCGGTGAAACCTAACATTTACAGAAGAACTAACAAACATTTAAAGAACTAATATCAAGCCTTCTCAAACTTTCCAAAATAAAAAAGAAAGAACATTCCCCAACTCATTCTATAAGACCAGCATTACTTTGACACCAAAGCCAGACCAAGACACTATAAAAATGACAACAATAAATATATATATATATATATACACACATACTAATAATCCCTTATGAACACTGAGGTAAAAATGCTTAATAAAATACTGGCAAATAAAATTCAGCAGCATGTTTAAGGGGTTATATACCATGATCAGGACTTCCCTGGTGGCTCAATGGTAAAGAATCTGCCTGCCAATGCAGGAGATGCCAGTTTGATTTCAAAATAGGGAAGATCTCCTGGAGAGGAAATGGCAACTCACTTAGGTATTCTTGCCTGCAAAACACTATGGATAGAGAAGCCTGGGGGTCGACAGTCCATAAGGATTACAACTGAATGACTAAACAACAATATACCATGATCAAGTGAGATGTATTCCTGGAATGCAAAAGTGCTTCAGCAAGCAAAGCTCAATGTAATATACCACATTAACAGAGTAGATGAAAAAACTACATGATTACCTCCAATGATGTAGAAAAGGCATTTGACAAAATTAAAAACACTAAAAACTTATGGAGGATACAAGATGGTGGAGTAAAAAAACTTGAGATCATCTCCTCTCATGAAAATACTAACAACTAACTGATGAACAATCATTGAAAAAAGCGACTGGAAAATACCAAAAAATAAAAAAGATACTCTACATCCAAAGACATAGAAGCCACAACAAGATGATAGGAGAGGCACTCTTGGAATATAATCAAATCCCATGCCCTCTGGGTGAGCAACTCACAAATTAAAAAATAACTGTATCACAGACATTCTCTTACAGGAGATTTCTGAGCGCCCTGTGAGGCTCCCCACCCTGGGTGTCTGGCATGAGAAGGAGGAACCCCCAAAGCATTTGGTTTTGAAGGCCACTGGGGCTTGAGTGCAGGAACTCTGCAGGACTGGGGAAACAAAGACTCCATTCTTGAAGGGTACACACAAGCTTTCATGTGTACTGGGAACCAGGGTAAAGGAGTGACCTCATAGGAGGCTGAGCCAGGCCTGTGAATCTCCTGGGGAAGGAGAAGTTATCTGTGGCTCACTGAGGGAGGAGGGACACTAGTGGAAGAGGCCACAGGGAAAAGCCACCAACATGAGCTCTTCTGGAGGTCACCATTTTGGCATCAGAGACCTGGCCCCACCCAAGAGCCTACAAGTTTCAGTGTTGAAATGCCTCAGGCCAAACTGAGGGAACACAGTGGTTGGGAACACAGCTCCACCCATCAGCAGAGAGGCTGCCTAAAATTGACCTGAGACCACAGCTCTCTAAGCACACTCCTTGATAGGCCCTGCCCACCAGAGAGACAAGATACAGCTTCAGCCACCAGTGAGCAAGCACCAGTCCCTCCCATCAGCAGGCGTGTGCAAGCCCCTGGGCCAACTTTACCCAAAAAGGGGCAGACATCAGAAGCAATAGGAACTACCACCCTGCAGACTATGGAACAGAAACCACAAACACAGAAAGTTAGATAAAATGAAACAGCAGAGAAATATGTTCTAGACAAAGGAACAAGATAAAACCCCAAAGAACAATTAAGTGAAATGGAGATGGGCAATCTGCATGAAAAAGAATTCAGAGTAATGATAGTAAAGATGATCCAAGATCTCAGAAAAAGAACAGAGGCACAGACCAAAAGATTCAAGAAATGTTTAACAAACGGCTAGAAGATGTAAAGAACAAAAGAAAAATACAATAGCTGAGGTGAAAAATACAGTACAAGGAATCAACAGTAGAATAAATGAGACAGAACAAAAAAAGTGAACTGGAAGACAGACTGATGGAGCTCACTGCCATGAACAGAATAAAGAAAAAACAACGTAAAGAAATGAGGACAGTCTAACAGACATCTGGGACAACATACAACGCAACAATATTTGCATTATAAAGACCCAAGAAGGAGAAGAGAGAGAAAGGACAGGAGAAAATATCTGAAGAGATGATAACTGAAAATATCCCGAAATGGGAAAGGAAAGAGTCATCAAAGTCCAGCAAGTGCAGAGTCATACAGGTTAAATCCAAGGAGGAACAGGCCAAGACGAATTTTAATCAGATTGACAAAAATTAAAGACAAAGAGAAATTATTAAAAGCAACAAGGGAAAAACTGCAAATAATATACAAGGGACTCCCAATAAGGTTATCAGCTGATATCTCAACAGAAACTCTGCAAGCCAGAAGGGAGTGGCACAATATATTTAAAGCAATAAAAGGGAAGAACCTAGAACCAAGAACACTCTACCCAGCAAGACTCTCATTCAGATTTGATGGAGAAATCAAAAACTTTATAAACAAGCAAAAGTTAAGAGAATTCAGCACGATCAAGTCAGCTTTACAACAAATGCTAAAGAAACTTCTCTAGGCAGGAAACACATGAGAAGAAAAAGACTTATAAAAATAAACCCCCCAAAATTAAGAAAATGGTAATAGGATCATACACATTGATAATTACCTTAAATATAAATGTATCAAATGTACCAAGAAAAACACATAGACTAGTGGGGTGGATACAAAAACAAGACCTGTATATATGCTGTCTACAAGAGATCCATCTCAGACCTAGGGACACTTACAGACTGAAAATAAGGAAAGGAATACCCACGCAGGTATTCCACACAAATGGAAATCAAAGGAAAGCTAGAAAACAATGATGGTATCAGATGAAACAGACTTTAAAACAAAGTCTGTTTAAGAGACAAAGAAGGATACTAAAGGGATCAATCTAAGAAGGAGACATAAAAATTATAAATACATATGCACCCGACATAGGAGCACCTCAATATGTAAGGCAAATACTAACAACAATAAAGAGAGAAATCAACAGTACCACAATAATAGTGAGGGGTTTTAATACATCACTTTCATCAATTTGACAGATCATCCAGACAGAAAATTAATAAGGAAACACGGGCCTTAAGTGACACATTAGACTAGATGCACTTAACTGACATTTTTGGAACATTCCATTCAAAAGCAGCAGGCTACAAATTCTTCAAGTGCACACAGAACATTCTCCAGGACTGACTACATGCTGAGTCACAAAACAAGACTTGGTAAATTTACGAAAACTGAAATCATATCAAGCATCTCTTCTGATCACAATGCTATGAAATTAGAAATAAATTACAAAGAAAAAAACTATAAAAAACACAAACATGTGAGGTTAAACAACATGCTACTAAACAACCAATGGATCAAAGAAGAAACCAAAGAGGAAATAAAAAAATACCTGGACAAATGAAAATGAAAGCACAGCAGTCCAAAACCTAGGAGATGCAGCAAAAGCAGTTCTAAGAGGGAAGTTTATAGCAATACAATCTTAACTCAAGAAACAAAACCTTCAACCTAATCTTACATCTAAAACAACTAGAGAAAGTAGAACAAATACAACCTAAAATTAGTAAAAAGATCATAATGACCCGAGCAGAAATAAATGAAATAGAAACAAATAAAACAACTGCAAAGATCAATGAAGCTAAAAGCTGGTTCCCTGAAAAGATAAACAAAACTGATAAACCTTTAGCCAGATTCATCAAAAAAAAAAAAAAAAAAAGGATGGGACTCAAATTAATAAAATTTGAAATGCATTTCTCCTGAGAAATACAAAGATCATAAAAGACTACTCTAAGCAACTATCTGCAAATAAAATCGACAACCTGGAAGAAAAGCACAAATTCTTAGAAATTTACAATCTCCAAAGATTGAACCAAGAAGAAATAGAAAACATGAACAGAACAATCACAAGCACTGAAATGGAAACTGTGATTTAGAAACTACCAATGAAAAGAGGGCCAGGTTTCACAGGTGAATTCTATCAAACATTTAGAGAGGACTTAACACCTATTCTTCTGAAACTGCAAAAATACTGCAGAGGAAGGAAAACTTCCAAACTCACTGTATGAAGCCACCATCACCTTATACCAAAACCAAAGATACCACACAAGAAAGAAAATGACAGGCAAATATCACTGATGAACATAGATGCAAAAATACTCAACAAAATACCAGCACCAAATCCAACAATACATTTAAAAGATCATACACCATGATCAAATGGGATTCATCCTAGGGATGCAAAGATTTCAATATCTGCAAATCAATCAATGTGATATACCACAACAGCAAATTGAAGATTAAAAACCAGATAATCATCTCAATAGATGAAGAAAAAGCTTCTGACAAAATTTAGTACCTATTTATCATAAAAACTCTCCAGAAAGTGGGCAGACAGGAGACATATCTAAACATAATAAAGGCCGTATATGTCTTCACAACCCAGATAATCATGATGGTGTGATCACTGACCTCGAGCCAGACATCTTGGAATGTGAAGTCAAGTGGGCCTTAGAAAGCATCACTATGAACAAAGCTAGTGGAGGTGATGGAATTCCAGGGGAGCTATTCCAAATCCTGAAAGATGATGCTGTGAACGTGCTGCACTCAATATGCCAGCAAATTTGGAAAACTCAGCAGTGGCCACAGGACTGGAAAAGGTCAGTTTTCAGCCCAATCCCAAAGAAAGGCAATGCCAAAGAATGCTCAAACTACCGCACAATTGCACTCATCTTACACACTAGTAAAGTAATGCTTAAAATTCTCCAAGCCAGGCTTCAGCAATACATGGACGATGAACTTCCAGATGTTCAAGTTGGTTTTAGAAAAGGCAGAGGAACCAGAGACCAAATTGCCAACATCCACTGGATCATGGAAAAATCAAGAGAGTTCCAAGCCCAGAGATAAATCCACGCACATATGGACACCTTATCTTTGACAAAGGAGGCAAGAATATACAATGGATTAAAGACAATCTCTTTAACAAGTGGTGCTGGGAAATCTGGTCAACCACTTGTAAAAGAATGAAACTGGACCACTTTCTAACACCATACACAAAAATAAACTCAAAATGGATTAAAGATCTAAATGTAAGACCAGAAACTATAAAACTCCTAGAGGAGAACATAGGCAAAACACTCCCCGACATACATCACAGCAGGATCCTCTATGACCCACCTCCCAGAATATTGGAAATAAAAGCAAAAATAAACAAATGGGACCTAATTAACCTTAAAAGCTTCTGCACATCAAAGGAAACTATTAGCAAGGTGAAAAGACAGCCTTCAGAATGGGAGAAAATAGCAGCAAATGAAGCAACCGACAAACAACTAATCTCAAAAATATACAAGCAACTCCTACAGCTCAACTCCAGAAAAATAAACGACCCAATCAAAAAATGGGCCAAAGAACTAAATAGACATTTCTCCAAAGAAGACATACAGATGGCTAACAAACACATGAAAAGATGCTCAACATCACTCATTATCAGAGAAATGCAAATCAAAACCACTATGAGGTACCATTTCACACCAGTCAGAATGGCTGCGATCCAAAAGTCTACAAATAATAAATGCTGGAGAGGGTGTGGAGAAAAGGGAACCCTCTTACACTGCTGGTGGGAATGCAAACTAGTACAGCCACTATGGAGAACAGTGTGGAGATTCCTTAAAAAACTGGAAATAGAACTGCCTTATGATCCAGCAACCCCACTGCTGGGCATACACACTGAGGAAACCAGAAGGGAAAGAGACACGTGTCCCCCAATGTTCATCGCAGCACTGTTTATAATAGCCAAGACATGGAAGCAACCTAGATGTCCATCAGCAGATGAATGGATAAGAAAGCTGTGGTACATATACACAATGGAGTATTACTCAGCCATTAAAAAGAATACATTTGAATCAGTTCTAATGAGGTGGATGAAACTGGAGCCTATTATACAGAGTGAAGTAAGCCAGAAGGAAAAACATAAATACAGTATACTAACGCATATATATGGAATTTAGAAAGATGGTAACAATAACCCGGTGTACGAGACAGCAAAAGAGACACTGATGTATAGAACAGTCTTATGGACTCTGTGGGAGAGGGAGAGGGTGGGAAGATTTGGGAGAATGGCAATGAAACATGTAAAATATCATGTAGGAAACGAATTGCCAGTCCAGGTTCGATGCACGATGCTGGATGCTTGGGGCTGGTGCACTGGGACGGCCCAGAGGGATGGCATGGGGAGGGAGGAGGGAGGAGGGTTCGGGATGGGGAACACATGTATACCTGTGGCGGATTCATTTTGATATTTGGCAAAACTAATATAATTATGTAAAGTTTAAAAATAAAATAAAATTAGAAAAAAAAAAAATCAAGCGAGTTCCAGAAAAGCATCTATTTCTGCTTTATTGACTATGCCAAAGCCTTTGACTGTGGAACACAATAAACTGTGGAAAATTCTGAAAGAGATGGGAATATCAGACCCCTTGACCTGCCTCTTGAGAAATCTGAATGCAGGTCAGGAAGCAATAGTTAGAACTGGACATGGAACAACAAACTGGTTCCAAATAGGAAAAGGAGTACGTCAAGGCTGTATACTGTCACTCTGCTTATTTAACTTATATGCAGAGTACATTATGAGAAACGCTGGGCTGGATGAAGCACAAGGTGGAATCAAGATTGCCAGGAGAAATATCAATCACCTCAGATATGCAGATGGCACCACCCTTATGGCAGGAAGTGAGGAAGAACTAAAGAGCCTCTTGATGAAGGTGAAAGAGGAGAGTGAAAAGTTGGCTTAAAGCTCAACATTCAGAAAACAAAGATCATGGCATCTGGTCCCATCACTTCATGGCAAATAGATGGGGAAACAATGGCTGACTTTATTTTTCTGGGCTCCAAAATCACTGCAGATGGTGACTGCAGCCATGAAATTAAAAGACACTTACTCCTTGGAAGGAAAGTTATGACCAACCAAGATAGCATATTCAAAAGCAGAGACATTACTTTGCCAACAAAGGCCTGTCTAGTCAAGGCTATGGTTTTTCCAGTGGTCATGTATGAATGTGAGAGTTGGACTATAAAGAAAGTTGAGGGCTGAAGAATTGATGCTTTTGAACTGTGGTGTTGGAGAAGACTCTTGAGAGTCCTTTGGACTGCAAGGAGACCCAACCAGTCCATTCTAAAGGAGATCAGTCCTGGGTGTTCTTTGGAAGGAATGATGCTAAAGCTGAAACTCCAGTACTTTGGCCACCTCATGAGAAGATTTGACTCATTACAAAAGACTCTGATGCTGGGAAGGACTGGGGGCCAGAGGAGAAGGGGACGACAGAGGATGAGATGGCTGGATGGCATCACCGACTTGATGGACATGAGTCTGAGTGAACTCCAGGAGTTGGTGATGGACAGGGAGGCCTGGTGTGCTATGATTCATGGGGTTGCAAAGAGTTGGACACGACTGAGTGACTGAACTGAACTGAACTGAGCATGGCCCCGCCCATCAGAACAAGACCTCAGTCAGTCTCTCCCATCAGGAAGCTTCCATAAGCCTCTTTTCCTTCTCCATCAGAGGGCAGACAGAATGAAAAGCACAATCACAGAAAACTAACCAATCTGATCACATGGACCAAGCTTTGTCTAACTCAATGAAACTATGAGCCATGCCATGTAGGGCCACCCAAGATAGATGAATCATGGAGGAGAGTTCTAACAAAATGTGGTCCACTGGAGAAGGGAATGGCAAACCCCTTCAGTATTCTTGTCTGGAGATCCCCATGAACAGTATGGAAAGGCAAAAAGATAGGACACTGAAAGATGAACTCCCCATGTCGGTAGCTGCCCAATATGCTACTGGAGATCAGTGGAGAAATAACTCCAGAAAGAATGAAGAGACAGAGCCAAAGCAAAAACAACACCCAGTTGTGGATGTGACTGGTCATAGAAGTAAAGTCCAATGCTGTGAAGAGAAATACTGCATCGGAACCTGGAATGTTAGGTCCATGAAACAAGGCAAACTGGAAGTGGTCAAACAGAAGATGGCAATAGCGAACATCAACATTTTAGGAATCAGCGAACTAAAATGGACTGGAATGGGTGAATTTAACTCAGATCAGATCAGTCGCTCAGTCATGTCCGACTTTAACTGTCATGTCTGAATTTAACTCAGATGACCATTATATCTACTACTGTAGGCAAGAATCCCTTAGAAAAAATGGAATAGCCATCATAGTCAACAAAACAGTCCAAAATGCAGTACTTGGATGCAATCTCAAAAACGACAGAATGATCTCTGTTTGCTTCCAAGGCAAACCATTCAATACCACAGTAATCCAAGTCTATGCCCAAACCAGTAATGCTGAAGAAGCTGAAGTTGAACAGTTCTATGAAGACCTACTGCTGCTGCTGCTGCTGCTGCTGCTACTTCTGCTGCTGCTGCTAAGTCACTTCAATCGTGTCCGACTCTGTGTGACCCCATATACGGCAGCCCACCAGGCTCCACCGTCCCTGGGATTCTCCAGGCAAGAACACTGGAGTGGGTTGCCATTGCCTTCTCCAATGCAGGAAAGTGAAAAGTTAAAGTGAAGTCGCTCAGTCGGGCCCCAACCTCAGCGACCCCATGGACTGCAGCCTTCCAGGCTCCTCCGTCCATGGGACTTTCCAGGCAAGAGTACTGGAGTGGGGTGCCATTGCCTTCTCCGATGAAGACCTACAAGACCTTCTAAAACTAATACTCAAAAAGATGCCCTTTTCATTATAAGGGACTGGAATGCAAAAGTAGGAAGTCAAGAAACACCTGGAGTAACAGGCAAATTTGGCCTTGGAGTACAGAATGAAGCAGGGCAAAGGCTAATAGAGTTTTGCCAAGAGAACGCACAGGTCATAGCAAACACCGTCTTCCAACAACACAAGAGAAGACTCTACACGTGGACCTCACTGATGGTCAATACCAAAATCAGATTGATTATATTTCTTTTCAGCCAAAGATCTAGAAGCTCTATACAGTCAGCAAAAAGAAGACCGGGACTTGGCTCAGAGCATGAACTCCTTATTGCCAAATTCAGACTTAAGTTGAAGAAAGTAGGGAAAACCACTAGACCATTCAGGTATGACCTAAATCAAACCCCTTACAATTATACAGTGGAAGTGAGAAATAGATACAAGGGATTAGATCTGATAGACAAAGTGCCTGAAGAACTATGATGGGAGGTTCATGACACTGTATAGGAGGCAGGGATCAAGACCATCCCAAGAAAAAGAAATGCAAAAAGGCAAAATGGCTGTCAGAGGAGACCTTACAAGTAGCTGTGAAAGAAGAGAACCAAAAGGCAAAGGAAAGATATACCCATTTGAATCCAGAGTTCCAAAGAATAGCAAGGAGAGATAAGAAAGCCTTCCTCAATGAGAGGAAAACAATAGAATGGGAAAGACTAGAGATCTTTTCAAGAAAATTAGATATACCAAGGGAACATTTCATGCAATGATGAGCTCAGTGAAGGACAGGAATGGTATGGACCTAACAGAAGTAGAAGATATTAAGAAGAGGTGGCAAGAATACACAGAAGAACTGTTCAAAAAATATCTTCATGATGCAGATAATCACGATGGTGTGATCACTCACCTAGAGCCAGTCATACTGGAATGTGAAGTCAAGTGGGCCTTGAAGCATCACTATGAACAAAGCTAGTGGAGCAGATGGAATTCCAGTGGAGCTATTTCAAATCCTGAAAGATGATGCTGTGAACATGCTGCACTCAATATGCAAGCAAATTTGAAAAACTCAGCAGTGGCCACAGGACTGGAAAAGGTCAGTTTTCATTCCAATCCCAAAGAAGGGCAATGCCAAAGAATGCTCAAACTACCACACAATTGCACTCACCTTACACGCTAGCAAAGTAATGCTCAAAATTCACCAAGCCAGCCTTCAGCAATGTATGGACGATGAACTTCCAGATGTTCAAGTTGGTTTTAGAAAAGGCAGAGGAACCAGAGATCAAACTGCCAACATCTGCTGGATCATGGAAAAAGCAAGAGAGTTCCAGAAAAACATCTATTTCTGCTTTATTGACTATGCCAAAGCTTTTGACTGTGTGGATCACAACAAACTGTGGGAAATTCTTAGAGATGGGAGAATAGTATGGATGTTTCTTAAGAAACTAAAAATAGAACTACCATATGACCCAGCAATTCTACTCCTTGGCATATATCTGGAGAAAATCATTATTCAAAAAGACACATGAGCCCCAGTGTTCACTACAGCAATATTTACAATAGCCAGATAATGGAAGCAACCTAAATGGCCATCAAGAGATGAATGGATAAAGAATATGTGGTATAGGTATGCAATGAAATAGTATTCAGTCATTAAAAAAAAAAAAAAACGACAAAATTCGGTCATTTGAAGAGATGTGAATGGACCGAGAGATTGTTATACTGAGTGAAGAAAGTTAGGAAGAGAAAAACAAATATCATATATTAATGCAAACCTGTGGAATCTAAAAAAATAGTGTAGATGATCTAATTTGCAAAACAGAATTAGAGACACAGAGGTAGAGAACAAATGTATAGATACCAAGCCGGGAAAGAAGGGGTGGGTTGAATTGGGAGATTGGGACTGATATACTTGCACTGTTGATAGGGTGCATAAAATAGATAACTAACGAGAGCCTACCATATAGCTCAGGGAACCATACTCAGTCCTCTGTGGTGACCTAAATGGGAAGGAAATCCAAAAGAGAGGGGATGTATGATAACGCATAGCTTATGTATAACTGCATAATAGAAACATATATTGCAAAGCAACTATAATTCAAAAAAGATTTTTTTAAAAACATATTTGAAAAACCTACAACAAGCATGATACTCAATGGGAAAAGAATGAAAGCTTTTCCTCTAATATCAGTAAGACTTGGGTCCTACTTCAGCCACTTCTATTCAACATAGTACTGGACGTTCTGGGCAGAGAAATTAGGCAAAAAATAGAAAGGCATTCAAATTGGAAAATAAGAAGTAAAATGACCTATGTTCACAGATGATATGATCTTACATGTTAAACAAAACCCTAAAGATTTCTCAAAAAAAATTCTAAGAACTAGTAAATGAATTCAGCAGAGTAGCAGAAAATAAAGCCAACATGTAAGTCAGTTGCATTTCTAGACACTAAGAATGAAAGAATCTGAAAATGAAACAACATAATAATCCTACTATCAAAGCATCAAAAAGAACAAAATACTTGGGAACTAACTCCGCCAAACACATTAAAAATTGGAACAATGAAAACTACAAATGTTTCTGAAATAAATTAAACAAGACAAAAATAAAAACACATCACATATCCAGGTACTGGAAGACTTAACATCTTTAAGATGTCAGTAATAGCCAAAGCAGGGACATCCCTGGTGGTACAGTGGGTAAGCATCTGCCTGCCATTGCAGGGGACATGGGTTCAGTCCCTGGTCTGGTATGATTCCAGATGACATGGGCAACTAAAGCCTGTTCAACTTAACCACTGAAACCCGTTTGCCGTACAGCCTGTATCCACAACTACTGAGCCCGTGTGCTGAACTCCTGAAGTCCATGTGCCTAGAACCTGTGCTCTGCTTCATGAGAAGCCACCATAGTGAGAAGCCTGTGCAACACAGGAAGAGTAGTCACCGCTCACCAAAACTAGAGAAAACCAGCATGTAGCAATGAAGACTCAGTACAAGCAAAAAGTAAATGAAGTAACAACCAAAGCAATCTTCCGGTTCAATACACTCCCTAACAAAATCTCAAGTGAAATGGTGGGCTGGATGAATCACAAGCTGGAATCAAGATTGCCAGGAAAACAAACAACTTCAAATATGAAGATGATATACCACTTTAATGGCAGAAAGTGAAGAGGAATTAAAGAGCCTCTTGATGAGGGTGAAAAAGCTGGCTTGAAACTCAACATTAAAAAATTAAGATCATGGCATCTGGTCCCATCACTTCATGGCAAATAAGTGGGGGGAAAAGTGGAAATAGGGACAGATTTTATATTCTTGGGCTTGAAAATCACTACAGATGGTGACTGCACCCATGAAATTAAAAGATAATTGCTTCTTGGAATAAAAGCTATGACAAAACTAGACAGCATTTAAAAAGCAGTGTGTTAGTTGCTCAGTCATGCCCAACTCTTTGTGACCCCAGGCACTATAGCCCACTAGGCTCCTCTGTCCATGGAATTCTCTAGGCAAGAATACTGGAGTGGGTTGTCATTCCCTTCTCTAAGAGATATTCCTGATCCAGGGATTGAACCCGGATCTCTTGCATCGCAGGCAGATTCTTTATCACTATGCCACTTGGGAGAGATACCACTATGCTGACAAACACCTGTTTAGTCAAAGCTATGGCTTTTCCAGTAGTCATGTATGGATGTGAGAAGTTGGACCAAAAGGAAGGCTAAGAGCCAAGAATTGATGCTTTCAAACTGTGGTGCTGGAGAAGACTCTTAAGAGTCCCTTGGACTGCAAGATCAAACCAGTCAATCCTAAAGGACATCAACCCTGAATATTCATTGGAAGGACTGATGCTAAAGCTGAAGCTCCAATACTTTGGCCACCTGAGGTGAAGAATCGACTCATTGGAAAAGACACTGATGCTGGGAAAGATTGAGGGCAGGAGGAGAAGGGGGTGACAGGGAATGAGATGGTTGGATGGCATCACCAATTCAGTGGACATGAGTTTGAGCAAACTCCAAGAGACAGTGAAGGATAAGGAAGCCTGGCATGCTGCAGTCCATAGGGTCGCAAAGAGTTGGATACAACTCAGTGACTGAACTACAAATCAAAATCTCAATTGTATGCTTTTGTTTTTACAAAAATAAAAAAAGCCATCCTAAAATTCATAAGAACTTCAAGGGACTCCTACTGGCCAAAATGATCAAAAACAAACAAACAAACGAGGCTTGAGGACCTCTTCCTCCTGACTGTACAATTTAATACATGGCTAAAGTAATCAAAATAGGGTGGTACTAGAGAAGGCAATGGCAACCCACTCCAGTACTCTTGCCTGGAAACTCCCATGGGCAGAGGAGCCTGGTGGGCTGCAGTCCATGGGGTTGTGAAGAGTTGGACATGACTGAGCAACTTCACTTTCACTTTTCACTTTCCTGCATTGGAGAAGGAAATGGCAACCCACTCCAGTGTTCTTGCCTGGAGAATCCCAAGGACGGGGGAGCCTGGTGGGCTGCCATCTATGGGGTCACACAGAGTAGGACACGACTGAAGCGACTTAGCAGCAGCAGCAGCAGCAACAGCATAAAGGTAAATACACAGAGCAATGGAATAAAGAGCCCAGAAATAAACCCTTGTGCATATGATTATATGCTTTCTGACAAGGATGCCAAGACAATGGGGAAAGGACAATCTTTGCAACAAATGGTGGGATGAAAAAACTGGATAGCCACAAGCCAAATAATGAAGCTGGTCCCTTAATCTAACACCACATACAAAAATTTACTCAAATGAATCAAAGACTTAAATGTAAGACCAAAGACTATCCAACTCTTAGAATAAAATGCAGAGAAAAAACTTCATGACACTGGACATGGCAATGATTCTTGGACATGATACCAAAGGCATTGGCAGCAAAAGGAAAAATAGATAAGTTTATTTAAAAATTTAAAAATTTATGCATCAAAAAGACATTAAGACAGAATAGAAAGGCAACCCAAAGAACAAGAGAATGTTTACAAATTATATACTTGCTAAAGGATTAATTTCCAGAATATACAGGGAACTCCCAAAACTCAACAACAAAAATGATCCCATTTAAAAATAGGCAAAGGCCCTGAAAAGACATTTCTCAAAGAAGGATATAAAAAAGGGCCAATAAGAACATGAAAAGATATTCAACATCACTAATCATTAGGGAAATTCAAATCAAAACAATAATGGGATAATATCTCACACTGTTGATACTTATTGGCTACTATCCAAAAACAGACAAAAACACAAGTGTTGGGGATTCCATGGTTAGGATTCCATGCTGCCACTGCAGGTAGCCCAAGTTTCATCCTGGTTGGGGAACTAACATCAGGCATGCCATATGGCACAGCCAAAAAAAAAAAAAAAAAAACAAGTGTTGGTAGGATGTGGAGAAACCAGAATGCTTCTGCATTCTTGGTGGAAATATAAAATGGTGCAGCCACTGTGGAAAATTGTGTGAAGATTCCTTTAAAACTAAAAATAGAATTATATGACTCGGTTCCACTTCTGGGTATATGCCCAGAATAAAAAACTGGGGGACAGAGACTTCCCTGGCAGTCCAGTGGTTAAGACCTCGCCTTCCGATAAAAGGGTTGTGGGTTTGATCCTTGTTCGGGGAGCTAAGATCCCAGATGCCTCGTGGCCAAAAAAACAAACAAACAAACAAACAAACATAAAACAGAAGCAATATTGTAACAAATTCAATAAAGATTTTTTAAAAAATGGGGGACCAAAAAACACCTTCATCATCCACCCTCTTCTCTTAATTTCACTGTATTTCTTAAAATTTCCCAGATTAAGCAGCAGACAATCCACAAGCTGAATTCAGACAGGAGACATTTTAAAAAATTGGTCACCAGTATAAAATTCAGGAATCTTCAGGTATCTTTTTCTGGATCACAATCCCAAATTTGGGTGGGAAGTTTTAAAAGATGAGCTGGGATATCTTTTCATACAAGAGAGGAAAGCAGTTACAAAAGACTACTCAAGGCAGTATCAGATGACTCAGGAGGAACTTGAAGTTCAGAGGATAATGTGCAATGATGTTATCATCAACAAGAAGAACTGCAATGGACTAAAAAATCAAATGGATTCAAATTTGTGTGTCCATACTCATAATAAGACAATTAACTGATATCCATGGAAGATGCTTGGGAACCAGCTTACTATTCTGAAAATGTGTAAGTGAAAGATAAACATTCATCCTGAACAAAGTATACTGTGAAGTAGCAACCAAATAATGGATGAGAATACTCTTTATATAATTATCGTAGCTAATAAGTAAAGCTCTGTTCATTTCCAAGGCAAACCATTCAATATCACAGTAATCCAAGTCTATGCCCCAACCAGTAACGCTGAAGAAGCTGAACGGTTCTATGAAGACCTACAAGACCTTTTAGAACTAACACCCAAAAAAGATGTCCTTTTCATTATAGGGGGCTGGAATGCAAAAGTAGGAAGTCAAGAAACACCTGGAGTAACAGGCAAATTTGGCCTTGGAATACGGAATGAAGCAGGGCAAAGACTGGTAGAGTTTTGCCAAGAAAATGCACTGGTCATAACAAACACCCTCTCCCAACAACACAAGAGAAGACTCTACACGTGGACATCACCAAATGGTCAACACCGAACTCAGATTGATTATATTCTTTGCAGCCAAAGATGGAGAAGTTCTATACAGTCAGCAAAAACAAGACCAGGAGCTGACTGTGGCTCAGACCATGAACTCCTTACTGCCAAATTCAGACTTAAATTGAAGAAAGTAGGGAAAACCACTAGACCATTCAGGTATGACCTAAATCATATCCCTTATGATTATACAGTGGAAGTGAGAAATGGATTTAAGGGCCTAGATCTGATAGATAGAGTGCCGGATGAACTATGGAATGAGGTTCGTGACATTGTACAGGAGACAGGGATCAAGACCATTCCCATAGAAAAGAAATGCAAAAAAGCAAAATGGCTGTCTGGGGAGGCCTTACAAATAGCTGTGAAAAGAAGAGAAGCGAAAAGCAAAGGAGAAAAGGAAAGATACAAACATCTGAATGCAGAGTTCCAAAGAATAGCAAGAAGAGATAAGAAAGCCTTCTTCAGTGATCAATGCAAAGAAATAGAGGAAAACAATAGAATGGGAAAGACTAGAGATCTCTTCAAGAAAATCAGAGATACCAAAGGAACATTTCATGCAAAGATGGGCTTGATAAAGGACAGAAATGGGATGGACCGAACAGAAGCAGAAGATATTAAGAAGAGATGGCAAGAATACACAGAAGAACTGTACAAAAAAGATCTTCACGACCCAGATAATCACGATGGTGTGATCACTGACCTAAACCAGACATCCTGGAATGTGAAGTCAAGTGGGCCTTAGAAAGCATCACTACGAACAAAGCTAGTGGAGGTGATGGAATTCCAGTTGAGCTATTCCAAATCCTGAAAGATGATGCTGTGAAAGTGCTACACTCAATATGCCAGCAAATTTGGAAAACTCAGCAGTGGCCACAGGACTGGAAAAGGTCAGTTTTCATTCCAATCCCAAAGAAAGGCAATGCCAAAGAATGCTCAAACTACCGCTCAAACTTCCTGATGTTCAAGCTGGTTTTAGAAAAGGCAGAGGAACCAGAGATCAAATTGCCAACATCTGCTGGATCATGGAAAAAGCAAGAGAGTTCCAGAAAAACATCTATTTCTGCTTTATTGACTATGTCAAAGCCTTTGACTGTGTGGATCACAATAAACTGTGGAAAATTCTGAAAGAGATGGGACTACCAGACCACCTGACCTGCCTCTTGAGAAACCTGTATGCAGGTCAGGAAGCAACAGTTAGAACTGGACATGGAACAACAGACTGGTTCCAAATAGGAAAAGGAGTTCATCAAGGCTGTATAATGTCACCCTGCTTATATAATTTTTATGCAGAGTACATCATGAGAAACGCTGGACTGGAAGAAGCACAAGCTGGAATCAAGATTTCCGGGAGAAATATCAATCACCTCAGATATGCAGATGACACCACCCTTATGGCAGAAAGTGAAGAGGAACTCAAAAGCCTCTTGATGAAAGTGAAAGAGGAGAGTGAAAAAGTTGGCTTAAAGCTCAACATTCAGAAAACGAAGATCATGGCATCTGGGCCCATCACTTCATGGGAAGTAGATGGGGAAACAGTGGAAACAGAGTCAGACTTTATTTTTCTGGGCTCCAAAATCACTACAGATGGTGACTGCAGCCATGAAATTAAAAGACGCTTACTCCTTGGAAGGAAAGTTATGACCAACCTAGATAGCATATTCAAAAGCAGAGACATTACTTTGCCAACAAAGGTTCATCTAGTCAAGGCTATGGTTTTTCCTGTGTTCATGTTTGGATGTGAGAGTTGGACTGTGAAGAAGGCTGATCGCCAAAGAATTGATGCTTTTGAACTGTGGTGTTGGAGAAGACTCTTGAGAGTCCCTTGGACTGCAAGGAGATCCAACCAGTCCATTCTGAAGGAGATCAGCCCTGGGATTTCTTTGGAAGGAATGATGCTAAAGCTGAAACTCCAGTACTTTAGCCACCTCATGCGAAGAGGTGACTCATTGGAAAAGACTCTGATGCTGGGAGGGATTGGGGGCAAGAGGAGAAGGGGAGGACAGAGGATGAGATGGCTGGATGGCATCACTGACTCGATGGACGTGAGTCAGTGAATTCCAGGAGTTGGTGATGGACAGGGAGGCCTGGCGTGCTGCAATTCATGGGGTCGCAAAGAGTCGGACACGACTGAGCGACTGACCTGACCTGATCTGATCTGATCTGAATAAGTAAATAGGTTTATAAACACACACACATTCTCCATATATATGCATACATATAATCAATATAATAGAAAAACACCATCCTGGAATCTCCAAAAAAACTAGTTGAACCAGATATTCAATATGAATGGCTGGTAAAATTATAGAGTCATAATCATATTATGCATCTTAAGGCATAAGGAAGAAGGCAATAACACCTATTTTAGTAGGTCTACCCAAAACTTTGAGCTCAAGCTTCTATATCTGACTACTGATTTACAGAAAATAAAGAAGAAAGTTGAAATTATTAAAAGATATTTCAGGAGTATAATCAGCAAAATGCAGACTCTGGATTTATAGGACAAACATTCCAGTTTCTTTAACAAATAAATTTCAAGAAGAAAATGAAAAATAGCCATGGAGAAATATCTCCTAACACTCAACAGCACTGGGATAAAGGACAGACTTTAAGTATCAGAGAAACATATAGTCGAGCTTAGGTTTCCTCACCTGAAAAACAGTAGTTTATCTCATAGGGTTGTTGTGATTATTTAGATAATGAACATAAAACACTAGCTCATTGCCTAACTTATGGTACCTGCACAATAAACATTTTTATTATCTTCATCATTAGAAAATATGCACTGCATGGACAATTAAATGAATGGAATACATCTAATAAAAATACTGACTGTGAAGCATTCTTAGATCATGTTGGTCATGTCATTTACAAAATATTCATTGTGCACTGGAGCTGGTGCAGGAGGTATGAGAAGGAATAAAATGTGACCGCCACTCTTGCAATTTTGGCTTTTCAAAAAGAAATCATCCCTGCTTACAGTGTGTCAAAGTTCACTAACATTCTGATGGGAAGAACTTCTAGCAAGAATGTCCATCAAATGGTTGATCTTTCATATAGAACCTGACTGAGGGGTGGATAATGCTCATTGTCATGATGATTTACTCTGCATCACTGAATCATTTCAGAATTACTAATGTTTTTACAGACACTGGTACTCTTGCCTGGCTCTTTTCTACTTTTGCTCCTTCCACCTGTTCCTCTTTTCTATCCACAAGGTTTCCTTTCACTCCATATACTTCCTGAGGAGCAAAAGCCTAGGACATATTCATCTGTATGTCTTGGAAGAGAAAGAGGATAAATAAACAAGCCTGCCAGAATGTTAAGAGAACAAATACTTCCTCACTGCAGAAGAGACAACTGACCCACTTAAAGGTGAGATACAGATGACTAATGCAGTACAGACAGTTCCCACCTTATAAACACTCTGCTTACAAATGACCCAGACACACACTACTTCCCTTCCCCAGTCCCAACCCAGCAAGCTGCTATTGCCATGGAAACCTCTAGGGGCAGGAAGGGGGAAGAAACCTGAAGGTTTTAGAAAATCAGAGGGTTCAAAATAAAAGGGAAGAAATTGAGAAAAGAATAGCTTGTCTTCCCAAGCATGAACTCTGTATTATTGCCTGATTTTCTAACTATGGAGGGCCACGATTAGCAGGCAGGAATTCTGAAAAAGACAACCACTTCTGATGGGAGTTTTGGCAATAATAGTCTATTACTTTGAGGCTAACTTTTCACTAATGATACGATTCTTAACACCAGTATTTTAATCAGGGACAGAAAGGTGCTCTGACTTTGCCAGCCATAATGGTAGTCAGCATCCTAAGCACAGCATGCTCACCACTCCTAAGTACAATTCACAGCCACCACATGTACGAAACCCTAGCCACCATTTGCATGTGTAAAACAATAGAAAAAGGAGCCCCTCTTATTCTCATTCTTCCACAAAGATAGATGATATATACCTGGGACAGTCAGTAGCAAAGCCTGGCTGCTGAGGAAGGCAACAGAAGTAGGAGGGAGGGAGGTCAACATACAAAGAAGCAGCTGATCTGAAAGATGGACAGTGAAATAGAGACAGAGGGAGAGAAAAGGGCATGGGGGAGTCTGGTGAAGTCATTTTAGCTCCTAGAAGTTATTACTTCTTGGTTACATAAGACAGTCTCCTTGTGTGTGATCCACTTTGAATTGTGTTTTTTGTCCCTTATCAACAAGATCCCTGACTAACACAGCTTCATTCTCAGACCCACTCACTGGTTTCTTTGCTGCTTGTCTTCTCCCGGGTCAATCAGCATGTCGTCCCCTGGTTTCCCTGAGTTTTGATCTCTCTGCCTCAGTGCTTTGTCCCAAGGGCAGCTCCAGGAGTGATGCTGGCCAGTGTCCCTAGATTAATGTCTCTCTCCGGAGTGAGCCTGTGAGGGGTAAATGCTATTCCTGTAGGTGCAGCGCCCCTTACTAGTTGTGTGAACTGAGCCTTATTTTCCTTCCATGTTGTTAGATACATCTTGAACAGTACCAAACGTAATTTCAAATATTTAATAATTTTTGAAAAAAAGTGCAGATAAACTGTAAGAGTAAAAAATAAAAACCTGGGTTCTAAATATATGCATTGGAAGAATAAGTTGAACAATAGAGTATTTTGTGTAACTAGTGTGCACTTGTTTCATTCCACATCTTTAGTTGAAGTTTTTGCCAATTTTATTTCAATGTGTAGTCATTTCCTAGAAATCACATGACCTAGAATCTTTTTAAAAAAAAATTTTTTTTTGTTTTATTACGAGGAGGGAAAACACTAAAAAACAAATCTTGTTTAATTCCACCTTCCTAAGTATTTCCTTCCAAATTGTATCTAATGTATTCATATTTTTCCATAGGTGAAATCACAGTGATATAACTTTGTCTTTTTGCTTCCTCACTTATATTAATAAAGTCTTTCTACATGCCTGATCTTCATCAATAAGTATATAAGTAATATAACTATATATATATCTCTAATTTAATAATTCTAGCTATTCCTTCCAGTAGATATAACTGATATGACATATCTAATTTATATTCTCCATCTGTTGGACATCTTCATTTTTTCCCAAATAGATTATGAATGCTGGAATGAAAAGTGGGATTACTGGGTCAAAACTCTACAAGCAACTCTTGCCATTTTATGTAAAATTACCCAAAGAATTTTCCTGAGTTATCCCACCACCAGCAAGTGTGGGGATATGTGTATGGATGTTTCGTTTGTAATAGAGGAGATCCTGTCTTTGATATTGTATTATTTTTCTTTTCTTATGGAATATGTTACCATTTAATGGACACCATATAAATTAAAATCTGAATTTCAGAAAGACAATAATTAAGACCAAAGAAAGGAAACAAAAATAAAGCTTGCAAGTATGTAAAATTTCTATTTCTGAATCTCTTTTAAATTAACAATATTAACCTATACTGTTTATTATTTCTTTCCATCTTTTAACCTCATCATTTGTTGAATTGTGAACCATTGCAAACATTGTTGAAGTCTGAGACTCACTCATTCTTTTTATTTTTTTAACTATTTTATATTGGATTATAGCCTGATTGGGGCTTCCCTGGTAGCTCAGCTGGTGAAGAATCCGCCTGGAATGGAGGAGACCCTAGTTCGATTCTTGGGTCAGGAAGGTCCCTGAAGAAGGGATAGGCTACCCACTCCAGTATTCTTGTGTTTCCCTGATGGCTCAGCTGGTAAAGAATCTGCTTGCAATGCAGGAGACCTGGGTTCAACCCCTGGGTTGGGAAGATCTCCTGGAGAAGGGCATGGAAACCCACTCCAGTATTCTTGCCTGGAGAATCCCCATGGACAGAGGACCCTGGCAGGCTGCAGTCCATGGGGTCACAGAGTTGGACACAACTGAGCGACTAAGCACAGCACAGTATATAGCTTGGTTAACAAAGTTGTGATCATTTCAGGTGGACAGCAAAGAGACTTAGTCATACATATACATGTATCCATTCTCCCCCCAAATCTCCTCCCATCCAGGCTGCCACATAACATTGACCAGGGTTCCCTGTGCTATACAGCATGACCTTGGTTATTCATTTTAAATATAACAGTGTACATATCAATCCCAAACTCTCCAACTATCCTCTCCCCCATCCTTCACCACTGGTAAGATAAATACCTTTCCCTCTTTTAGACATCATAACTTATAAAGAAGAAGGTAATTTTGCACATACATACTATCCTTTCAATAAGGACTCTTGTTTCATGGAGTATTAAAATAAGGATGCAAATTTGTCATTTTATGAAACTGTGAATGTGTTAGTTGTTCAGTTGTGCCCAACTCTTTGTGACCCCATGGACTGTAGCCCACCAGGCTCCTCTGTCCATGGAATTCTCCATGGACAAGGCAAGAATACTGTAGTGAGTTTCCATTTCCTTCTCCAGGGGATCTTCCTACCCAGGTATGGAACTCAGGTCTCCTGCACTGCAGGCGGATTCTTTACTGCCTGAGCCACCAGGGAAGCCCACTCTTCCCAAGAAGGAGGTATACTTTACAAAAGACAAAACCGTAAGTAACCAAAAAAAAAAAAAAAAGGTAAAAGTCATAGAAGGGAAAACCTAGAGGTTTCCTTTGAGAGGTTTTACAGAGTCACAAAGAAGAGGGATTAAAATTTATGAACCAATATAATCCAAAAATTTCCCATGTTTTTCTGACACTTTACACATCTACCTTCTCTTTTCCAAATTTGAACCTTGTATCCAAGCTGTAAAGCTCCAGGTTGCTTTACTGAGGAAGCAGTAATAGGCTGAGGTGGGTTATACGGTCCTTGGATGTGGGCTCTGGAACAATCTTTAACGTTGGAATTCTGCCAAGAATGAGGAACAGCTCTGGGCTAGACTTAGGACAATGAAGAGTGAGACGACAGACACATTAAACAGTTGTGGTCAGACTGCAAAGACTAGAAGTCCTAAAATAGACTGGATGCAAACTTGAGAGACAGTTTTCAACTCTTTGCTCGTTTATCAGAGAAATGTACATAGATGTCATAAAAGTAATAAGGTGCCACATATCTACTGATATAAGGATCATATTCCAAATGCCATCCTCTAAAGTTTTGGATTTAAACTATTCACCCACAGGTTTTTGTAAAAAAAAAAAAAAAAAAAGCAAAATAAAGATTTAAAAAAACTTTCTAGTTCAAACTAGTCTACACTGCAGGTTATTGAGGGGTAATGTATGCGAAGGACTGAGTGCATTCAACCCATCATTCATTCAACAAGTTTTTATTGAGACCTATTAGAAGTGAGAAATTCAGTAATGAATACGTAAGGTCCTTTCCTTCTGGGCACATACACTTTCAGAGGTAAAACAAGATGGGGCAGACTAATACCTACAATTAAATGAAACTAATATATATAACAAATGTAATAATAGAAAATTGCATCAAGTCCCTGAAGAAACACACAAGAAACTGAGACAGAGAATGACAAACTTGAAGTGAGGAGACTCTAAACAAGAAACGGCTCTTTGAACTTATGGTTACCACGGGGGAAAGTGGGCAAGGATAAATTGGGAGATTGGGACTGACATATACAACTACGATGTATAAAACAGATAACTAATATGGACTTACTGTGTAGCACAGGGAACTCTACTCAATACCCTAATGATCAAATGAAAAGAAATCAAAAAGAATGGATATATGCATGATTGATTCACTTTGCTGTATACCGGAAACTAACACAACATCGTAAATCAACTATACTCCAATAAAAATTAATTTAAAAAAAAAGAAAAGAAATGGCTCTTTGCACTTTGTCGTGTCTATCATTTTAAAGATCTGTGCCAGTCCTTCCCTTCTTCCTCTAGCCTTGACCAAACTACAGCTGCCACAATGTTCTGTTGGGGGTCAGGGCAGGGTGCCCCCAAAAATGCCACAATGGCAGAGTGATTATTTTTAATTAAAGTTACTTAAGAAATAAATGGCCAATGCCAGAGGGACACTCTGACCCTCATTTCTGTCTCCCTGAAAGCAGGAAATAAATCTGTCATGTCGAAGGTACACTCCCTGCATCTGGAGGTAGAAGGACATGCTTATTGCCAGAGAGAGGGATCTCAGGTTAAGAAGCCTGTAGAAACGAACCTTGTTCTTTAACTGACTACCCCAAGCCCAAACTGTTCAGATTCTTTACTAATTGAGCACTCAAAGCCTAAATTTCTTTTATCAATTCTTGGTGAATTTCTTTTATCAATTATTGAATTTCATCAATTCCTCACAAATTTATTGTTTAAAAAAGTGAAGTCGCTCAGTCGTGTCCAACTCTTTGCGACCCCATGGACTGTAGCCTACCAGGCTCCTCCGTCCATGGGATTCTCCAGGCAAGAGTAGTGGAGTAGGGTGCCATTGCCTTCTCCAGGGGATCTTCCTGACCCAGGGATCGAACCCAGGTCTCCCACATTCCAGGCAGACGTTTTAACCTCTGAGCTTCCTGCTTCGGCCACTTTCTGAGTTCTATTTCTACAGGGTCTCCATGCACACAAATTAAAATGTGTTTCTTTTTCTCTTGATAATCTGTCTTGTGTCAGTCTTCGAATCCAGGTTACTAGTCCAGCCAGGAGAACTGGAGCAGAGTAGAGGGGGACAGTTCCCCTCCTTACATACACACACACAGTCACACATACTCACTCCTCTTTTCTGATGACCCCAAGAAGAATCCAAGACTTGGCTTAGGATTATGAGTTTAGAAACCCCTGCTTTAAAGAAACTGCATGCCACAGGTATTCCTAGTAGCCCCAAATGAGACTTGGTTATTGGAACTGCAGCTTGACATTTTTTTCCAATCACCAGGTTCATCTCTCATATCCTCGTAACCAAAAAAGCTAAGGCACAACCAGCATTTGAAAGAAAGAATAGCTGACTTTAGACACAATGAAAGAAAAACTTATGGGTGGGAAAGCAGCATCGGCATTCATGTGTGTTGAAGCCAAAATACTTTCTCCAGCACTGCTGTCTATATTGACTTTCCTCCAGGGAAAGTCAGTATCTATGACCGCTATCAACATGGACAGTGCAGAAGTGGCTCTCCTGAGGTTAGAAACAGTCTAACTCTAGTTCTCAATACAGTCTTCACTAACTCAAAAGAAATTAGATAAATCCTATCTTGGAATCTGCACCTCGAGGCAGCTTTCTGCTTCCCTGGTGGCTCAGAAGGTAAAATCATCTGCTTGCAATGCTGGAGACCCAGGTTCAATCCCTGGGTCAGAAAGATCCCCTGGAGAAGGAAACGGCAACCCACTCCAGGACTCTTGCCTGGAAAATTCCATGGATGGAGGAACCTTGTAGGCTATAGTCCATAGGGTCGCAAAGAGTTGGACACAACTGAGTGACTTCACTTTCACTTTTTATCTTGGAATTTGGACCTCGAGGCAGCTTTCTGCAAGTCTCTGAAGAGAGGCGTAGGAGTCCTAGCAGTGGGGAATCACACCAGCAAAACATATCTCACCCGGGATCTCAGGGGGAGGAGGAGGTGGAGCAAGTTCCAACTGTGCTGCCCACGCACTCCCACCCTTGTGCTTAATTAATGTGTGAGGGCAGGCATACATCGATTTCTAGAACGGCCTTCTTGTCTTAAATGAAAACATGGAGCATTTTTAAATGGAGCATGAGTCATGCTCCAGTTCTAGAGTTCTGCTCCAAGGTACAGGCCTTAATTTTTCATTTTGGCAAAACTTCAGATACAATGAAGTCAAGGAAACGAGCTCAAAAATGCCAAAGCACTTTGTTGGATCTTTCTGACCACTGCTTCAAGAAACACATATGAATTCTCCTTAACTAGACTCATTTGAGATCATTTAACCGTAAAGAGAAAGCAAATGAATAAAGTTTTGTTTTTAAATAATACAGTCATCAGGAAAGAATTGAAGTTGATCATATTAACTTCCTGGAGTGCTGGCTAAAAGTAGGATTCACTCCTGAGTTCCTATATGGCCTGATAAATCCATTGAATACAAAATCCATGTCTTAATTCAAACAAATAAATGCGAAAGTGTGATGTTTGAGGTCTTAGCACATAGTTAGGAGAGGTCTTAGTGGCAGCTTCTGCCCTCACACCTAGACAAGTTTTTTAACTCAATCTATGTAAGGTTAGCACTTAGCTGGTTGAGAGTGTTAATTACGCCTCTGCCACTGACATAACCTTCATGGTCATTTGTAGGCTATGTGTAGAATGGACAATCAGAGAGAGATTCTGGGTCAGTTAATAGACAATGGAAAGAGAAGAAATTTAATTTTGTATCTGGGGAATAAAAACACAATTAAGAAGAAATTTTTTAGTGTGTTATTCCCAAGCAAAGCAGCCACCCCAGAGGTGCCTGGCCCACAGTTGCCAGAGCATCTGCAACTTGTGTCTTGGACCACATGGGTGGGTGCTGAAGAGCCCATATGGGAAGATGCTCATTGCCTGTATGGTAAGCAAATGGTAGGTGGACTGTCTTCCAACTGCCTTTTAACTGATACAAACTCCTGAATCCGGTGGGCAATGTAATCCACGAGAAAGGCAGAGGGGCACTGAGGAAGAACTAAGCACTTCCTACATGCTGATAATAATAATGATAATACACTGCTATGAATCAACATCTGAGATTAAATGAATGTATTTGTATTCATAGCTAACTCTAGTTCCTAATTGACTTGTTGCCCTCATATTAAGAGCCATGTCATGCAGAGACTTTTCCTCTCTGTCATTAAAGTTGAGCAATGAGGCTTAGTGGTATAAGCAAAGCCCTCTAGACAAGAAGATGAAGGAGAAAGTCTGCTCCAATCAGAACCTGGAGATCACGGTTAGGCATGGTTGGGGAGGGGAGGGGAAGTAAGCTATGTGACCCATGAACTGACCTTGACAAACAGGGCAGAGGATTATTACACAGCTTTGAATAAAAGGCCAAAATCAGAGTAGTTTTTTACCCACTACCCATGTGGAATCCTGGAATGAGGCATATGTTCAGGGGATCCTGTCAATCTCTGGTGAGGGGCTGGGCAAAGGAGGACAGGCAGTGCTCTTTGCTCCCTACGGTCTGGCCCATGGTGTGCACAGAAATTTCCCCTGCGCCCCAGTGAGGGTCTGGAGAGAGACTGGGAGGATCACAGGACTGGCCAAGGCCTGGAGTTGGAAAAGACCCTCAGTGACAGGTGGCACAGCAGCAGCGGATCCCCTTGTTCACCAAAAGATCAAATGAAACTAGTTTTCCTGTAATGAATGCCATTCAGACCAAACCATCCATCCCATGGCAAAACAAGTTAAGACAGAGAACATGTAAACGTGCCCTATCACCAGGAAACCTCATAAGCTTTTCCCCTACACAGAGAAACCATCTATGAGATAATAGAAATTTTATATATTACCAGTTTCTGGCACAGGGCTCCCCAAACCCTGGTAATCTCCTAAGTGCTAAGAGTATTAGGAGTGTCTTTTCTTCTAATATTTGATCTCTAACCCCACCTCCTTGACACAGGGCTCCTAAATCCCCTGGGAATTTTCTGGGTGACAGCAGTGTTTTTTGTTCTACTGAGGTGACTTTAAGTGGGTCCTTGAATAGAGGCCAGTCACCAGAAAGACCAAGCTATGATTAGAAGCTTGGAATTTTCAGTCCCAATCCCCATTCTCCGGGGCTGGAAATGGAGTTAATGATAGATCACACTTACACAATGAAGCCTCCATAAAAATCTCAAAAGCATGGGATTTGGAGAGCTACCAAGTTGGTGAACCCTAGAAAGTGCTGGGAGAGTGGCAGGCCAGAAGGGTGTACTTCCCACACACCTCGGCCTATGCGTGCTTCTCTCCCATCTGAATGTTCACCTGTAGCCCTCATCATATCCTTTTATAATAAACTGGTAAACACTAACTAAACTCTTTTCCTGGTTCCTGTGAGCCACTCCTGCAAACTAATGAAACCCAAACAGGGAGTCATAGTAACCTCTGATTTATAGTAGATGGATCAGAAATACAGGGGATAACATAGACTTGCGATTGGCTTCGAAAGTAAGGTAGGAGCTGTCTAGTGGGACCGAGCCCTTAACCTGGAGGATGTGATGCTGTCTCCAGGTTGATGATGATAGAATTAAATTGTAGGACACCCAGATGATGCTGCAGAGAATTGCTTGTGTGTGGGGAAATATGTGTGTGGGGGGTGGGGGATGTCCACACACATCTTTTGTCAGAAGTGATGTGAGAGTAAAAGAGAGGAAGACAGGTTTTCTTTACACCATCTTTGGAAAAAATAAGGGCAGGAGCCAAGTGCCCCCATTACCAAGATGGACCTCTAAGTATTTCCTGGGAAGCCTTTTAAAACAAAAAGACAACGTAGTTTCTTCTACCCGCCTAGAGCAGCCCTCTGCTGCCTAGCAAGTGGTTATGAAAGATCTCATATAGGAAGTAAAGAAGCTACACTTTCTTGGACATCTGGTAGAATGTGTAAATTTGCTACCCTGGTATCATAGCTAACATTTATTAAGTTATTAAGTGTTACTACAGGCCTGGTACCACGCAAAGTGTTTCACAAACCTTATTTTACTTAATCTTCACTCTGAATAAGTACTATTATTATCCCCTTTTACAGCTGAAGAAAGAGAGGCAGAAAAAGATTAAGTAACTTTCTCAAAGTCTGTGGTGGAGTGAGGATTTGAATTCAAGCACTCAGATGGAGAACCCATATTCTTAACCCTTTTTTTTTGGTATGTTCTTAAAAAACCTTCCTTTTATATAACATCTATGTCAAAGAGCTTCCTATGTAGCTCTCCATTTACTTGACTAAGAACAATTCTGAAATTATATTGTTTGATGACAAAAGGAGGCTACCAGGAAATCTGGAGAGAGTGACCTTATGTACATGAATTTTGTGTACATTCTTATACTCAGAGAATTAGCTGGAATGATATTCACTGAAATATTTAAATTGTTGACCCTGGATTATAGGATTTGAAGTGAGTTTTAAATTCTTCTTTATTATTTCCTGATTAATTAAAATTTTATAAGATTATGGCTTCACTTTTAAGTAGAAGGCTTCATTTTTAAGTAAAAAAATACTCTTAAGTTTGCATTAATCAAGAGAGAACTGGCTTCACTATAATAACAAATCCTCAACTCTCAGTTGCTTATTAGCACATGCCATTTCTTTCTTTTTTGCTAAAGATCTGGCAGCTCTACAGGGAAGCTTCCATTTGAATGGTAGCTCAGTAGTCAAGTCTGCTTCTATCTTAGAGTTCCACCATTTCAACCCTTATGGAGGGAGGGGATTACAGAGAATAAGGAATTTACACCTGCTGTTACATGTCTCCATCGGCCCAGAACCAATTCCATGGCCCCACTTAAACTGCAAGAGGTAGGAAGTGCCCCAGAATGAGAGAACTGAACATAACAAATGCAAGTAATCTCTATCGTAAGGTGATTTCCATTTTGAAGACCATAAAAACAGAGTATGGCCTCTAGAACCCAGGCTGCCTGGGTTCATATCCCAACTTAGACAGTTAATGACTATATGACTTTGAGCAAGCTATTCAACTTCATTGTGCCTCAGAGTGTTATCCAGTGAGGATAACAGGTTGTTGTTCGTATTAGATGAGGTTATACACTGCTAGGCACAAAAATTGTTCACAAAAATGACCAGGATAACCTATCCCAGGGCACATATGTGCCCACTTGCAATGTGATTTTCCACTCCTCTCATAAAAATGTAGTTTATCTCCCTGCCCTTGGATCTGGGTTGCACCTGTAACTTGCTTTGACCAATAGAATGTGGTGGAAGTGATGTTGGGACTTCTAAGCCTAGAACTTAATCAGCCTTAAAGCTTTTGCTCTCACCTCTTGGAATTCTTCCCTGAAATTCCCATGTGAAGAAGCCCAGTCTAGTCTACTAGAGGATGAAAGATCAACAGAGGAGACACAAGCTGTCCCGGTTGAGGCCCCCTTAGACCCCCCAGCTAACAGCTACCACCAAGTGCCAGACATTTGAGAGGGGACAATCAGGCCATTAGCGTGGACAGATAATTTGTAGTCACATACACAACCATAGGCAAGAAAGGCAGAAAAACCATCAGGATGGACCAAACCCAAACAGCTGACTCAGAGAATGATGAGTATAAATAAAATGTTTGTTACTTTGAACCACTAAGTGTAGCACAACATCTGTCTTAGCTCCATCACACTGCTTAGCACAGCACCTGGAGCACAGTAAGTATTTAATAGCAAGTGGTGTTATCATTATCTTCATCTAATTTAAAGCTCATAATAGTTATATAAGGAAGCTAGAACAGACAATTTCTAATCTCATTGCATAGATGAGGAAATGAAGGATAAGAGATGGCAAATGGTTTGTCCAATATGCAGAGTCCTTAGGAAGTCAATTGAGCATTTAAGACTCGACCCTGTGAACGCTTCTCCAGAACCTGCCTATTCTCCACCAGTAAACCCCTTCATGAACAGGAGCAAGCGACAGTGGAAGATTTTCTCCTACAGTTTTCCGATTACTAACTTCCCACCAGAGTGCACAATCGGCCTCCCAGTGCCCAAGTCTTTCCTGCTGATGATCTAAAGAATCAGAATAAACTTGTCATCCTGATCCTGAGAAAAAGTAATTTTTTTTTAATGGCAAAGAAAATTATTTCCTTGGAGGAGAGTTGGAAAAGATAACCTTCTCTGTGAAATCAGAAATGATTTCAAGGGGGCTTCCTTGGTGGTCCAGTGGTTAAGCGCCCACTTTGCAGTGCAAGGGACACAGATGTGATCCCTGGTCTGGGAAAATTCCACATACCGTGGACACAACTAAGTCCATGCACCACAACTGCTGAGCCCGCGCTCTAAAGCCTGTGTGCCACAACAAGGAAACCCCCGCAATGAGAAGCCTGTGCACTGCAATTATAGAGTAGCCCCCACTTGCTCAACTAGAAAAATCCTGCGTAGCAATGAAGACCCACCAAGCCAAATAAATAAATAAATCTTCCAAAAAAAAAAAAAAAATGAGATTGGTGGGGAATCCATGTGCCTGATTCAGCAGTGATCAAAATTTTCTCAGAATGATTCCCACCACCTTTTAGTGACAGACCCCACTGACCTGTCTGTCAATCACAGATATTTACAAGTCCCTAAACCTAACAGCTCCCCACCAACTCCTGCAGAAAGTTTTTTGGTCATGACTGTATCTCAGTTATTTTTAAAGTTTCTTGCTCTTTCACAGGTAAATGATGAGTTCTATACCATTGAGCTGACAGAGATTTATTTCTTCTGTATGTAAACATTTCTAATCCTTCCACCTCCCCAAAGTCGAACTGCAAACATAACTAACTCATCTCTTTCCTTTCTTCCCTCATGAAAAATTCATCAGCAAGTCATGTTTGTCCTTACCTTCACATTCTACCCGAAGTCCATCTACTTCTCACCATCTCTACTATGACAGCCGCTCATTTCTCACTTGAACCAGAACAATAGGCTTCCAACTGGTCTCCCTGCTTGCACACTCTATAATAATAGTGTCCAGCAGAACTTTCTGCGGTGCTGAAAAAATTCTATGTCTACATTGTCCAATATGGTTGCCATTAGCCACATGTAGCTATTTAAATCTGTCTGGTTCAACTGCAGAATTAAATTTTAATTTAAACATGAGTAGCCACTTAGAGTTAGTGGTAACAATACTGGACAGTACAAATAAATAACACTCTGCAAATCACACAATTTACCTGCTTAATATCTTTCACTGCAATTAAAATAAAATATAAAGTCCCTGCCTGGCCCACAGGGTCTGTCATGGTCTGGCCTCTGCCTACCTTCTCCCCCTAGCTCAATACACTCCAGGCCCAAGTCAAGTTCAGCCAGACTCTCAAATACATCACGTTCACTATCTCTGGCATTTGCGCTCCTTCTTCCATGGATCCTCACATAATCAACTGCTCCTTCTCATTCAAATTCCTGCTCAAATTTTACCTCTTCAGAGAGCCTTCTCTGGCAGCATCCCTGCTGCTGCTGCTGCTAAGTCACTTCAGTCATATCCGACTCTGTGCGACCCCATAGATGGCAGCCCACCAGGCTCCCCGTCCCTGGGATTCTCCAGGCGAGAACACTGGAGTGGGTTGCCATTTCCTTCTCCAATGCATGAAAGTGAAAGTGAAGTCGCTCAGTCGTGTCCGACTCCTAGCAACCCCATGGACTGCAGCCTACCAGGCCCCTCTGTCCATGGGATTTTCCAGGCAAGATACTGGAGTGGGTTGCCATTGCATCCCTAGTCTGTCCTAAATCCTATCACATTTAACACATTGTAAGAAACACAACATTTATCATAAACTGAAACAATTTGTTTCCATGTATTTGTTTTTCAGTTTGATTGTGTCCTCTAGAAAAAAAAAAAAAAGGCCATTTGTTTATCACTCTCCTAGTGTCTTGAATGAATCAGGGACCCATTAGGTGACAGTCCAGTAGTCAGTGTTTCTTAGAAACGGAGAGAATTACATGTTGTTTTTTCTATGTCTGAACAATTATTGACCACAGGCAACTGTCCTAAAACTGGGCCCTAACCGATGGGCTCAGAATTACTCTGGGAGGTATGAGAGCTGTGGAAATCATTTAGCCTTTCTTTCTCTTTCTCCATAAGATTCTATTTCGTCTCACTGATGACAAAAGAAATGATCTCTAGTGAGAACGAAATGATGGAGCTATTTGAAATTCTCCCACCTCTCTGAACACAGTGAATGTGAATGAACGATCTCAGGAAAAGTCCTCACAAAGCTAGTTGCTCACTGACCACCTTTTGGGAAGAATTATGGATTGACCACAGCATTAAGGGGTAAGGCCCATAGAAACTAATGAAGCTTTCAAGGTAAGCCCATGCTATTGGAATGAGGAACTGCTGAGACTCAAATCTGCATCTCAGCACTAACTCACCTGCAAGCTCTTTGATTTCCTGAAAGATCTTTCATGAGGATACCCATGCTTACTAAACCTTTCTTGACCTAGTCCAGACTGAGGATGAAACCAAAAAGCCTAGGGATTTAGCATTTTAGTCATACTTTCACATGTCAGTACCTTTAAGGTAGGCTCACCCAGAGTGATCATGAAGTAGTTAAACAGCAAAATCTCTGAATTCTAGTCAGTGAAGAATGTCTGAGATAGAATATCATAGGGTCAGGACTTCTGTGTGAAGAGGGGGACATTTCTAGGCAAAGACTCATCATTCATTCATTTCCTTCAATAAACATTTAGGAAGCTCCTGCTGTGTGCCAGTAACTTAGGAGAGGGATGGGGTAACAGAGACAAATACAATGAAGCCTATGGTTTTTGACCTGGGACAATGCCCCATCACTTTTCTGATATCAGATAAGCCCTCCCCCAGAGCCACAGGGCTGGCTGACAACAGGGCACCACGCCCCTGTCCTCAGTCAGAGGAATTTTTATTGGGGACAAATAGAAAAGGCTGCCATTTGTCTCTGGGGACACCTTTCTGGAAACCCAGTACCATCATGGCTAAATTGTCCATCATGTGGAAGAACACTGTCTGCAGTAGGAGGCAAGGAAGCCATTACAGAGACTGAAGTAAAGGGAGGGAGAAGGAGTGGGAGGAGGCTAAGAGGGAGACCACTGGGAACTGTGTGCCACTCGGATCCAGTCACGTCAAATACCAGCACCACCCCTCCCTTTTTAAAAATCCCTATCATGATCTTGAGCCCATAAATCCTGCCCTCCCCAGCATGCACAGTTTTCTTTTCCCTTATACTGATTTCAGCCACCTGCAGCTGAGAGAATTTAGATAAACTCAGAGACTATGAGGAGGTCAATTTAGTAGCCGAGCAACCATATATATAAATAATTGCAGAATTATAATTACATAAATGTAATTGTATATAAATTATGTAGGCAAAATACAATACACAGTCACTGCACAGAAGAGAGAATGATCAACTCTGCTTGGATGGTTCCCAGTCCATCAGCCAGGGCTTGGTTTATTCCTTTTTAGGGAATTCAGTAAATGCTAAGTCACAGATAAACAGCACACAGTTGCACTCTTACTCAAGACAGGATTTGTGACACCATATTCAAGCCTAGAAGAGCACAAATCTGCCAAGCTGAGGAACTGCAAAAGATGCAAATGGAATAGTATTAGAAAAATACATACCTATGGTTCAACAGACGTGGTCTACTTGGTGTGGCAGATTAGAGACACACACATTCTTTCCTACTCATCCTAGTGAGAGGTGGGGTCTAATTCCCCTCCTCTGGATGGGCCTTCCTGACTTGCCTAATCAATAAAAAGCAGTAGAAGTGATGTTCTAGAGAGCTTAGGTCATAAATGGTTGTTGTTTTATGCCACTAAGTTCTGAGATGATCTGTTAGGTAGCAATAGATAACCAAAACACTTCCCATAGGAGGAGAGTGCATGTTATGTTGGAGATAAAACTAGAAAAACTGGCAGATCCTGGAGGGTTTGGATTTTATCTAACAAATCTTGAGGGATCATGAAACACTTGCCTTCTTGAACAATCATTTCAGACAGGATTATGGAGACTGGATTGGAGGTGAACCAATCCAGAGTGAGGGACACCAGTTACCGATAACTACAGTCATCTAAGCAAGAGGTGAGGAGGACCTGGCCTGAAACACTAACAATGGGATCTGAAAGGAAAGAGTAGAAACAGGACGTTATACGTAGGCAGAAACCGGGTGCCTACATATCGATTAGATGAGAAGCTTAAAGGCGGAAGGCAAACATCAAGGTTTGGATGACTGAAGTTGCCATTAGCCACGTAAAAAGCTATAGGAGGATGACATGATTAAGACTTCAGTTTTTGACATAATTAACTTGAGGGAATCTGAATGGAGATACCTACTAGACACTGAGGTCACAAGAGCAATTAAATACTCACGTACACAATGTTTTGTTCAGTGTCTATCTTTCCCAGCTAGATTTCGAGCAGAGATTATTTTCCTTACTGATCACTAAATACTCAGCACCTGACTGCCAGTGTGTCTAGGGTAGAGCCAGCTTTCAAATAATATTTGTTGAACTAATGAATCAATGAAATGAAGTCCAGCAGGGGACTCGAATCACCATGATTCTCAACTTTAAATATTGAACTTATCTGGATACCTTTCAAAGTCACTGATGCTTGGGTTACCCCCCTCCACATCCCAGAGGTTCTGGGATTAAACTGGTTTTGGCTGTGGCCTTGGATTAGCACTTTTGAGACTACCCAACCGACTTTGATGAACAGTCATACCGGATGCACAGATCTGGGCAGAATCCGCATACCAACAGCTATGACTTTAAAGTTGTTCCTGTCCCAGCAAAAAGCTAAGGTGGACTATAAAACTCTAATATAAAATTACTTCCCACGTTTCTGTCCACAAAACACAGAGTAGAGGAGCAAAAAAATCAGAGCTCTTAGCAGGAATCCAGGAGGCAGTAGCAAACATTTTGCCATGTGACGGTTAAAGGAACTAAAACCTCCTTAAATTTCAAAATTACACAGAATTATACAGTAGATAATAGAAACAGCATTAGCCAGACACATAGAAACCACAGAAATATGGTTCTGGGCTTCAAACAATACCTTTAAAGAAAATGAAAGAAAATTCACACAGTGGAAGAAACAAAACTCTATCTGGTAAGGGGCTTGTATCCTGAAAACAAACCTTACAACTCAATATTGAGAAGAAAAGTAACCTAATTTTAAAAATAAGCAAATAGTTTCACCTACCTTCTGTATTATAATGACTCCTTTCATCCATATCTCCAGCCCAGATCACTCCTTGGAGCCTTTCAGGACACCTCCAGTAGGATAGTCTGTGAGACAAATAAAAACTTACAGACCCCAAACTGAATTAACTATGGGTCCCCACCAACCTGTCCATCTCATAGTCTTGAGTTATCTTCTGTCCCCTCTCTTCTCTCATCTCCTATATCCATCAATCACTGAGTCTTACTCAATTATGCTCAGAATGACCCACAGTGCCCCCCCTCCATTGGCTTCTATGCAGAAGTTCACCTTTTTTCTCCCTTTTCCCCTAGTCAGCTCCTACTGGCTGACCGTAAAGGTTCAGTCATCATGCTTCGTGAAAGAAAGCCTTCCTTGAGGTCCCCGTGGCTGTCCCAGAAGGCCAAGGAGGAGTCCCTGCGCTGCGTTTCTTGATTCAGTATGTTATGCTTTATAGCATTCTTGGTATCCTTTTTAAAGCTTGGGCTTTTTTTCCAGTTGATTTCCCTCACTGGACTAAAAACTCCCTAAAGACAGAATCTGTTTCATTCATTGTGTGCCTCCATTACACATAGCACCACAAGCCCGGCATACAGTCATTCTTGAACTCAGTTTCAAGGAAGACTGGAAATAAAGTCCATATTAGTTAAATGTGAGCGCTCATATGTAAAAGTCTTCCCAAAGTGTGCTCCACGAAATGGTACTTCTTTGGAGGTGGGAGGAAATATGCTCAAATGAGTTTGAGAAACAAAAGACACTGTTTTCTTGCTCTTGAAGATTCACAGTGTTTTCTAGCATATCAAATACTATGAGAAATCCTTCAATACAGAAGTCCTTTTAAATTTTTCATCTGGCTTCCCAAGCATATTGAACACGGGGTCATTTGTTAATATTCTATAGAGCTGTTGATCTGCCACTTCTCTTAGAATGCCAGACCAGGTCGTCACATCCTTCTTTTGGAGAAAATTTTCCCTTCTGCCTAGATCAGAAATGTGTAACATTTTTCTTTCAAGGATCAGAGAATATTTTAGATCTGGCCACATATGTCCATATCACATATTCTTCTTTGTTCACTTTTTCCCCCTCCAATTCTTTAAAAATGAAAAAAAAGAAAAAACGTTCTTTGCTCAATGGCCTGTGTGCTAGAAGATGATAGTTACCCACAAATGTCCCAGATTCTATCATTTTTTACCACTCTTTTGGCCACAGTTATTTATTTGGTCTTGAGATGGGTACATAATCCCAGTTGTGACAATTAGAATCTTTTCATGGAAAAATTAGACTATGACTAAGAAACATCTGATTGCTCTTTTAAAATGAAGAGAGGCAACTTAAGAATAATTAGCAATAACTGTGTTCTGCCGTGTGGCATGAAAATAGAAGGCCAGACCTTGATAAGTGATAAGAATGAGGCAACTGAGAAGGAGATATAAACAGAGGATAGAGAATTTCCAGGGTATTTTATAGTACCCAGGGTTTGTGTTCAGTCTTTCCTGTGCTTCACAAGTGGCTTCTGTCATATGCAACCAAGAGATCTAATAAATTCACTTTGAGAAATTAGAAAAAGAAAATAGGGAAAAGATTTCAACAGACATTTCTCCAAAGAAGAACATGCACATAGTCAATAAACATAAAAAAGAAGCTCAACATCATTAGTCATCATGTAAACACAAATCAAAACTGCAATGAGATACCATTTCACAAATGTTAGGATTGCTAAAACAAAATAATAACAACAAAACAACAAGTTGGGCAAAATTGCTGAGAAATTAGAGCCATTATATATTGCTAGCAGCAATATAAAATGATATCAGCCACTTTTGAAAACAGTTTCACAAAACGTTAAACACAGAGTTTCTAAATGACTCAGCAGTTCCATTCCCAGGTATCAACACAAGAGAAATTAATGTTTTATGCAAAAACTAGTACTTAAATTTGTTCATAGCAGCAAATTCATAACAGCCAAAAAGTGAAAACAATCTAACTGTCTACCAGCGAGTCAATGGATAAATAAAATGTAGTATATATCTATAATGAAACAACATTCAGCAATTAAAAAGGAAAAAGCAGATTTTTAGAGCAATGAAAATTCTCTGTATGATTTTATAATGATGGATATATGTCAATATGTTGTTGTTGTTCAGTTGCTAAGTCATGTCCAGCTTTTTGCAACCCCTTGGACTGCAGCATGCCAGGATTCCCTGTCCTCCACTATCTCCCAGAGTTTGCTCAAGTTTATGTTTATTCAGTCGGTAATGCTATCCAACCATCTGTCAGTATACATGTGTCCAAACCCAGAGAATGTACAGCAGCAAAAGTGAACCTATAAAGGATGGATAACTCTGGGTGATTATGTGTCAATATAGGTCCATCCCTGGTAACATTGTACAATGTACAAAAGGACAATGGTACAACACACCAAATTACCATTCTGGTGAGTAACGCTGATAATACAGGGAGACTATCCATGTATGGGAGCAGGAGATATATGAGAAAACTATCTTCCTCTCAATTATGTTGTGAAACTAAAACTTCTCTAAAAAGTAAAATCTTTAAAAAAATACAGAGTTGATAAATTAGATATTTGGGATTACTAAACTGACAACTTTGGGGCTCCAAAATCACTGCAGATGGTGACTGCAGTCATGAAATTAAAAGACGCTTACTCCTTGGAAGGAAAGTTATGACCAACCTAGACAGCATATTGAAAAGCAGAGACATTACTTTGCCAACAAAGGTCCGTCTAGTCAAGGCTATGGTTTTTCCAGTGGTCATGTATAGATGTGAGAATTGGACTGTGAAGAAGGCAAGAATTGATGCTTTTGAACTGTGGTGTTAGAGAAGACTCTTGAGAGTCCCTTGGACTGCAAGGAGATCCAACCACTCCATTCTAGAGGAGATCAGTCCTGGGTGTTCTTTGGAAGGAATAATGCTAAAGCTGAAACTCCAGTACTTTGGCCACCTCACGAGAAGAGTTGACTCATTGGAAAAGACTCTGATGCTGGGAGGGATTGGGGGCAGGAGAAGAAGGGGACGACAGAGGATGAGATGGCTGGATGGCATCACCGACTCGATGGACGTGAGTCTGAGTGAACTCCGGGAATTGGTGATGGACAGGGAAGCCTGGTGTGCTGCGATTCATGGGGTCGCAAAGAGTCGGACATGACTGAGCAACTGAACTGAACTGAACCGAAAACTAAAATGGACTGGAATGGGCGAATTTAACTGCAATAGATGACCATTATATCTACTACTGTGGGCAAGAATCCCTTAGAAGAAATGGACTAGCCATCACAGTCAAAAAGAGAGTCCAAAATGCAATACTTGGATGCAATCTCAAAAACAACAAAATGATCTCTGTTCGTTTCCAAGGCAAACCACTCAATACCACAGTAATCCAAGTCTATGCCCTGACCGTAATGCTGAAGAAGCTGAAACTGAATGGTTCTCTGAAGACATACAAGACCTTCTAGAACTAACACCCCAAAAAGATGTCCTTTTCATTATAGGGGACTGGAACGCAAGAGTAGGAAGTCAAGAAACACCTGGAGTAATAGGCAAATTTGGCCCTGGAGTACAGAATGAAGCAGGGCAAAGCTAATAGTTTTGCCAAGAGAACGCACTATTTATAGCAAACACCCTCTTCCAACAACACAAGAGAAGACTCTACACATGGACATCACCAGATGGTCAAGACCAGGAGCTGACTGTGGCTCAGATCATGAACTCCTTATTGCCAAATTCAGACTGAAATTGAAGAAGTAGTGAAAACCACTAGATCATTCAGGTATGACCTAAATCAAATGCCTTACAATTATACAGTGGAAATGAGAATTAGATTCAAGGGATTAGATCTGATAGACAGAGTGCCTGAAGAACTATGGACAGAGGTTTGTAAATTGTACAGGAGGCAGGGATCAAGACCATACCCAAGGGAAAGAAATGCAAAAAGGCAAAATGGTTGTCTGAGGAGGCCTTACAAATAGCTGTGAATAGAAGAGAAGTGAAAGGCAAAGGGAAAAACGAAAGACATACCCATTTGAATGCAGATTTCCAAAGAATAGCAAGGAGATATAAGAAAGCCTTCCTCAATGATCAGTGCAAAGAAATAGAGGAAAACAATAGAATGGGAAAGCCTAGAGATCTCTTCAAGAAAATTAGAGATACCAAGGGAACATTTCATGCAAAGATGGGCTCAATAAAGGACAGAAATGGTATGGACCTAACAGAAGCAGAAGATATTAAGAAGAGGTGGCAAGAATACACAGAAGAACTGGACAAAAAAGATCTTCATGATCCAGATAATCATGATGGTGTGATCACTCACCTAGAGCCAGACATCCTGGAGTGTGAAGTCAAGTGGGCCTTAGGAAGCATCACTACGAACAAAGCTAGTGGTGGTGATAGAATTCCAGCTGATCTATTTCAAATCCTGCAAGATGATGTTGTGAACATGCTGCACTCAATATGCCAGCAAATTCGGAAAACTTGGCAGTGGCTACAGGACTAGAAAAGGTCAGTTTTCATTTCAATTCCAAAGAAAGGCAATGCCAAAGAATGCTCAAACTACCGCACAACTACACATATCTCACACGCTAGTAAAGTAATGCTCAAAATTCTCCAAGCCAGGCTTTAACAATACATGAACCGTGAACTTCCAGATGTTCAAGCTGGATTTAGAAAAGGAGGAGGAACCAGAGATCAAATTTTCAACATATGCTGAATCATCGAAAAAGCAAGAGAGTTCCAGAAAAACATCTACTTCTGCTTTATTGACTATGCCAAAGCCTTTGACTGTGTGGACCACAACAAACTGTGGAAAATTCTTAAAGAGATGGGAATACCAGACCCCCTGACCTGACTCTTGAGAAATCTGTATGCAGATCAGGAAGCAACAGTTAGAACTGGACATGGAACAACAGGCTGGTTCCAAATAGGGAAAGGAGTACATCAAGGCTGTATATTGTCACCCTGCTTATATAACTTATATGCAGAGTACATCATGAGAAATGCTGGGCTGGATGAAGCACAAGCTGGAATCAAGATTGCAGGGAGAAATATCAATAACCTCAGATATGCAGATGACACCACCCTTATGGCAGAAAGTGAGGAAGAACTAAAGAGCCTCTTGGTGAAAGTGAAAGAGGAGAGTGAAAAGGTTGGCTTAGAACTCAACATTCAGAAAATTAAGATCATGGCATCTAGTCCCATCATTTCATGGCAAATAGATGGGGAAACAGTGGAAACAATGACAGACTTTATTTTTGGGGGCTCCAAAATCACTGCATATGGTGACTCAAGCCATGAAATTAAGAGACATTTGTTCCTTGGAAGAAAAGTTATGACCAACCTAGACAGCATATTAAAAAGCAGAGACATTACTTTGCCGACAAATGTCCATCTAGTCAAAGCTATTTTTTTTCCGGTATTCATGTATGGTTGTGAGAGTTGGACTATAAAGAAAGCTGAAGAATTGATGCTTTTGAACTTTGGTGTTGGAGAAGACACTTGAGAGTCCGTTGGACTGCAAAGAGATCCAACCAGTCCATACTAAAGGAAATCAGTCCTGAATATTCATTGCAAGGACTGATGCTAAAGCTGAAACTCCAATACTTTTGCTACCTGATGCAAAGAACTGACTCATCTCAAAAGATCCTGATGCTGGGAAAGATTGAAGGCAGGAGGAGAAGGGGATGACAGAGGATGAGATGGTTGGATGGCATCACCAACTCAATGGACATGAGTTTGAGTAAACTCCAGGAGTTGACGATGGACAGGGAGGACTGGCGTGCTGCAGTCCATGGGATCACAAAACCAGACTAGACTGAGCAACTGAACTGAACTGAAACTGATATTACTGTATATAAAACAAACAATAAGACCAACTGTATAGCATAAGGAAACAAGGAACTATATTCAATATGTTGTAATAGCTTATGGTGCTGGAGAAGATTCTTGAGAGTCCCTTGGACAGCAAGGAGATCAAACCAGTGAATCCTAAATGAAATCAACCCTGAATATTCACTGGAAGGACTGACATTGAAACTGAAGCTCCAATACCTTGGCCACCTGAGGCGAAAAGCTGACTCACTGAAAAAACCATGATGCTGGGAATGATTGAGGGCAAGAGGAGATGGGGGAGACAGAGGATGAGATGGTTAGATAGCATCACTGACTCAATGGACATGAGTTTGAGCAAACTCCGGGAGATAGCAAAGGGAAGCCTGGCATGCAGCACTTCACGGGGTCACAAAGAGTTAGATACAATTTAGCAACTAAACAACAGCAACTTGTAATGGAAAAGAATCTTAGAGCATATACACATGTATATGTATAACTGAATCCTTTGCTGGGCACCTGAAACTAACACATTTTAAGTTAACTATACTTCAATTTTCTTAATGGTTAAAAAACAAAAAAATAAATGGTTAACAGCAGGTACAAAATAAAGCATTTCTATATATTTCCATCTTTATTAAGTTCAGAAACTGGCTAAACTAATCCATGATATTATTAAGGATATTAGTTTCTTGCAAAGAAGGGCTAAATTTGGAAATGGTGCATCAAGGGGGCTTTTAGGATCCTAGTAATGTTCTATTTCATGTGTCTAGTGATTTCATGGAAGTACTCACTTAAAAAGTTTTTGCTGTGTCTAAAATATATGCATTTTTCTGTAGGTTTGTTATACTTTAAAATAAAAATGAATTTTTAAAAGGGAAAAAAAGGAACAAAGTACTGATATGTGCTACAATATAGATGAACCTTAAAAATACTATACTAAGTGAAAGAAGTAATATATAAAACATCACTTATTATTTGATTCCATTTATATGAAATATTTTGAAAAGGCAAATCTTTGGAGGCAGAAAGTAAATAGTGGTTACCTGGGCCCAGTGATAGAAATGAGAGTGATTACAAATAGGCATGAAATTTCTATTTGGAGTGATGGAAATGTTCTAAAATTAGACTATATGATAGTTGCACAACTTTGAGAATATACTTTAAAAATTGTACACTTTAAATAGCAAAGTTTATGGCATATTAATTATAATCTCAATAAAGTTTTGAGAATACAGATGAAATGGACAAATTCCTGAAAAAGGCAACTTTCCAAATCTAATACATGAAATTGTTACTATATGCAGATAGCATGACTATATATAGAAAAACCTAAGGACTCCACACAAAAACTACTAGATCTAATAAATGAACTCAACAAAGTAGCAAGCAGGATACAAGATTAACATTCAAAATTCAATTGTATTTCTTTACACTAATAATGAAATATCAGAAAAGGAATGTAAAAAATACCTTTTAAAATAGCAACCCCCCCCCAAAAAAAATAAAATTCCCAGGATGGCATATACCTGGAGAAAACTATAATTCAAAAAGATATATGCACTTCTATGCATATAGCAGCCCTATTCACAGTAGCCAAGACACGGACACAACCTAGATGTCCACTGACAGATAAATGCATAAAGATGTGGTGCGTATATACAGTGTGATTCTACTGAATCATAACGTGCAGAATCTAAAATATAGCACAAATGAACCTATCTACAAAGCATAAACAGACTCACAGACACACAGAAGAGCCTTGTGGTTGCCAAGGGGGAGTGGGTAGAAGAGGGATGGACTGGGAGTTTGGGATTAGCAGATGTTTACATACAGGATGAATGAACAACAGGTCTTACTGTACAGCACAGGGAACCATATTCAGTAATCCTGTGATAAACAATAATGCAAAAAATATAAAAAGAAAACGTCTACACTATACATAACTGAGTCACTGTTGTACAGCAGAGATTAGTACAACATTGTAAATCAACTATCCTTCAGTAAGATAAATAAAAATTTTTTTAAAAGAAATAGAAAGTCTGAATGAAATTAAAGATCAATGATACACATCCTTAAGCAAAAACCTTCCCACAAAGAAAATTTCAAGTCAAGATAGCTTGCGGTAAATTCTTCTGAACACTTAAAAAAAAAATAAAACCAATGTTACAAACAAAAAACTCGCTCAGAGACTACAGAAGAGGAATATTTTCCAACTCATTTTAGAAGATTAGCATAACCTTGGAGTTTCCTTCTATCACTAGATTAGTGAGCGTTTGTTAAATTTTATATAAGATTTTTTCTACCTCTGTTGAGATGATTATATGGGGTTTTCTCCTTTATGTTAAAATGATAATATATTATGACAAAAAGCCTTCCCAAGTGGCTCAATAGGAAAGAATTCACCTGCTGCCACAGGAGGTACAGGAGATACAGGTTCAGTCTCAGTTGCGCAGATCCCCTAGAGAAGGGAATGGCAACCTGCTCTAGTATTCTTGCCGGGCGCATCCCAAAGACAGAGGAGCCTGGCAGGCTACAATCCATGTGATCACAAAGAGTTGGACACAACTGAGTACACGCTAAGGCCAAGTGGAATTTATGCCAGGAATGTAATCTTAGAATAAGAATAAAAATCACAAGTTATAAAAGACTACTAAATTAGACTTCACTAAATTTAAAGAATTTCTGTCTAAAAAAGAAATAACAATTGTTGGCAAGGATATAGAGAAAAGGGAACCCTTGTGCATGGTTGGTGGGAATGTAAATCGGTGCAGCCCCTATAGAAAACAGTATGGAGGTTTCTCAAAATTTTTTAAATAACTAGGATATGGATCCACATGATCCAACCTCTCAGTATTTATGCAAAGAAAATGAAAATATTAACTAGAAAAGATATATGCACTCTCATGTTCATTGCAGGGTTATTTACAAAGCCAAGATATGGAAACAATCCAGGGATCCATCAATGGATGAATGGATAGAGAAATTCTTGCCATTTGTGACAACATGAATGAGGGTATTATGCTAAGTGAAATAAGTCAGACAGAGAAAGACAAATATCGTATGATTTCATTTGTATAAGAAACTGAAATTTTAAAAAATAATTAAAAAAAAAAAAAACATTTAAAACCCACCAAGCTTATATCATTCTGAAGGAGATCACCCCTAGGATTTCTTTGGAAGGAATGATGCTAAAGCTGAAACTCCAGTACTTTGGCCACCTCATGCAAAGAGTTGACTCATTGGAAAAGACTTTGATGCTGGGAGGGATTGGGGGCAGGAGGAGAAGGGGACAACAGAGGATGAGATGGCTGGATGGCATCACCGACTCGATGGACGTGAGTCTGGGTGAACTCGGGGAGTTGGTGATGGACAGGGAGGCCTGGCGTGCTGCGATTCATGGGGTTGCAAAGATATGACTGAGCAACTGAACTGAAGAGAATAAATCTTATAAGTTCTCATCACAAGAAAAAAAAAAACTGTAACCAAGACTTCCCTGGTGGTTCAGTAGTTGAGAGTCCACAGATCAATGCAGGGGATTGATCCCTGGTCTGGGAAGATTCCACATGTCATAGGATGACTAAGCCCATGAGCTACAAAAACAGAAGCCCATGCATCTAGAGCCCGCGCTCTGCAACAAAAGAAGCCACCACAACGAGAAGCCCACACACTGCAACAAAGAGTAGTCTCTGCTCACAACTAGAGAAAGCCCCTTGGGAAACAATGAAGATCCAGTAGAATAAAGCAAAAAGAAAAAACCAAACTGTAACCATGTATGTTAACAGATATTCACCAGACTTATTGTGGTACTCATTTTGCAACACATAAAAATATAACGTTATACACCTGAAACTAACAGAATATTTTATGTCAATTATACCTCAATTTAAAAAACTAAAAAAAAAAAGAATAAAAAGATACGGAAACAATCCAGGGATCCGTCAATGGATGAACAGATTAAAGAAAATCTTGCCATTTGTGACAACATGGATGGATATACTAAGGGAAAAAACACTAACCCTAATAAAAACCAGTATACCAACATTAATAGCAAACATACACACTTTTTAAAGATCGCTAGAAATAGTTACTGTGTAATAACAAAAGTTTCAATTAATTAGGAAGATATAATTTCAATATTATATGCATAACATTATGAAATATATAAAGCAAGAACTTAACGTATCACAAAAGGATAAATACATCATCAAGTTAAGCAATTTCAACCTGGCAAATACTACCTCATCCAGGGATATACCATGTTGCCATCATATAACCCTGGTATGATGTGATGAGAAGAGCATTTCACCTTTGTGACCTTCCTCATCAAACCTGTAACTCCAATCTATGAGAAAAACATCAGACAAACAGAAATTGAAAGACATCCTACAAAACATCTGATTAGTATTCCTCAAAATTGTCAGTCATCCAAAACATAGAAAGACGAAGAAATTATCACAAAACAGAGCATACCAGGAGACAAGATGACTAAATGCAATCAGGTACTCTGAATGTAATTCTGAAATAGAGTAAAAGACATCAGTGGAAATGATTGAAATTTAAATGGTTCTAGAGTTTAGTTAATTGTAATGTATTAATGTTGGTTTGCTAGTTGTGACAAATGCACCATGGTAACATTCAGAAAACGAAGATCATGGCATCCGGTCCCATCACTTCATGGGAAATAGACGGGGAAACAGTGGAAACAGTGTCAGACTATTTTTTTGGGCTCCAAAATCACTGCAGATGGTGACTGCAGCCATGAAATTAAAAGACACTTACTCCTTGGAAGGAAAGTTATGACCAACCTAGATAGCATATTCAAAAGCAGAGACATTACTTTGCCAACAAAGGTCCCTCTAGTCAAGGCTGTGGTTTTTCCTGTGGTCATGTATGGATGTGAGAGTTGGACTGTGAAGAAAGCTGAGCGCTGAAGAATTGATGCTTTTGAACTGTGGTGTTGGAGAAGACTCTTGAGAGTCCCTTGGACTGCAAGGAGATCCAACCAGTCCATTCTGAAGGAGATCAGCCCTGGGTGTTCTTTGGAAGGAATGATGCTAAAGCTGAAACTCCAGTACTTTGGCCACCTCATGAGATGAGTTGACTCATTGGAAAAGACTCTGATGCTGGGAGGGATTGGGGGCAGGAGGAGAAGGGGACGACAGAGGATGAGATGGCTTGATGGCATCATTGACTCCATGGACGTGAGTCTGGGTGAACTCCGGGAGTTGGTGATGGACAGGGAGGCCTGGCGTGCTGTGATTCATGGGGTCGCAAAGAGTCGGAAATGACTGAGCAACTGAACTGAACTGAACTGAAGTTAAGATGTTAATGCTGGGGGAAACTGGGTGAGAGATATACAGGAAATCTCTGTACTAAATCTACAAGTTTTATGTAAATCTAAAACCATTCTAAATTGCAAGTTTATTTTTTAAAATTTCTGTTCATCAAGACAACACTGAAAAAAAAAAAAAAAGACCATGAGGGAAGGAAAAGACAAAAACACTGACTGGGAGAAAAATATTTGCAATAAATACATCTAATAAAGAACTCAATTCTTTTTTTACAAAAAACCCATATATAATACATACCATATAGTTCAGTTCAGTCGCTCAGTCGTGTTGGACTCTTTACGACCCCATGAACTGCAGCATGCCAGGCCTCCCTGTCCATCACCAACTCCCAGAGTTTACCCAAACTCATGTCCATTGAGTCGGTGATGCCATCCAACTATCTCATCCTCGGTTGTCCCCTTCTCCTCCTGCCTTCAATCTTTCCCAACATCAGGGTCTTTTCAAATGAGTCAGCTCTTCGCAACAGGTGGCCAAAAATTGGAGTTTCAGGTTCAGCATCAGTCCTTCTAATGAACACCCAGGACTGATCTACTTTAGGATGGACTGGTTGGATCTCCTTGCAGTCCAAGGGCCTCTCAAGAGTCTTCTCCAACACCACAGTTCAAAAACATCAATTCTTCTGTGTTCAGCTTTCTTTATAGTCCAACTCTCACATCCATACATGACTACTGGAAAAACCATAGTCTTGACTAGACGGACCTTTGTTGACAAATTAATGTCTCTGCTTTTTAATATGCTGTCTAGGTTGGTCATAACTTTCCTTCCAAGGAGTGTCTTTTAATTTCATGGCTGCAATCACCATCTGCAGTGATTTTGGAGCCCCCCAAAATAAAGTCTGTCACTGTTTCCACTGTTTCCCCATCTATTTGTCATGAAGTGATGGGACCAGCCCAGCATTTCTCATGATGTACTCTGCACAACGGCGCAGGAGCAACGGCACAGGAGCAGCTGAGAGGAGCTACCCTACGTCCAAGGTATGGAGCGGTGGCTGCGCTTTGCTGGAGTAGCTGTGAAGAGATACCCCATGTCCAAGCTAAGAGAAGCCGAAGTAAGATGGTAGGCGCTGAGAGAGGGCATCAGAGGGCAGACAGACTGGAACCACAATCACAGACAACTAGCCAATCTGATCACACTGACCACAGCTTGTCTAACTCAAAGCCATGCCATGTGGGGCCACCCAGGACGGATGGGTCATGGTGGAGAGGTCTGACAGAATGAGGTCCATTGGAGAAGGGAATGGCAAACCACTTCAGGATCCTTGCCTTGAGAACCCCATACCATATAGACATAGACACAAATGTGTGTGTGTGTGTGTGTGTGTGTGTGTGGAGGCGGGGGCTGGGGGGCGGGTATATGCATTCTCAATTGCTTCAGTTGTGTCTGACTTTTTGCAATCCCATGGACTGCAGTAGCCAAGCTCCTCTGTCCATGAGATTCTCCAGGCAAGAATACCAGAGTGGGTTGCTATTTCCTCCATATATATACATATATACACACACATACATCCAGTGGTGTGCCATGGGCAGGGCAGTGGGAAAGTATGCCCTGGGTACACACAATAAAATGGTGTACTGTTTGTAGAGAATGCAAAAGCAATAATTAAACTGACTGAAAGTCATTCTATACTGTATTACCATGACTAGAAATTTCAAACAATGTCAACGAACTACTCATCCAAAAAAACAAACAGATTTGTTAATGTCCACAGACCTCAAGTAGCCTAAGATCCTTTCAGAGACTCTATGGGGTAAACAATTGTCCTAATAGTATAAAACATTATTTGCCTTCTCACTGTGTTAACTATGTGCACTGATGATCCAGAAGCAATGGCGAGTAAAACTGCTCACTCCTCAGCACCAGTCAGGGCAATATCACAGACTGAACTGGAACATTGTATTCTTCACCACTAAACACAATTAACAACGACAACAAAAAACCCAGCCTCACTGAAAAAACAGCCCTAATGAAACAGTAAACATTTTACTAGATCTTGACCCTTGAGCACTCATCTTTTTTCTGTAATGAAATGGAAAACAAAGCATTTCTGTTGTCTCAATGGTGCTTATTTGAATTGTGAGCTGATTTATCCACTTTTAAATGAAAATACCATTTTGACTTGAAAAGACAACTGAAAGACTATAGTTAATCAGACCTGGTGATTCAGCAGGCACGTTTCTCGAAAATGAACTGAGTCTGGCATTTCAAGGAAAACAACTTAAGTATCTGCTCCTAATATTTGAGCTTTCAAACCAAATCAAACATTGGAAACACTATGAGCTTGAAAGCTTCTGTGAGATTATAAACTCTTCTGATGAGATCAGTGGTGATATTAACAAATGTGATCTTTTTGCTATTGTAAAACTAAACGCATCAAAACGAAAAACAAACAAAAACTAAATGTGTCAACATTTAGAAAAGCTGCATTAACTCCAGGAAGTAAGCAATATATTCCAAATCACCGGTGCATAATGCTATGAAGTCATACACAAGTAAAAGCATTCATTCAGAAGGTAAGAAAGACCAACAGATTTTAATATAACAGTATGCAAAGTTCAATTATGTGATTTCAGGAGACATGAAATTAATGTGTAAAAAACTACTTCCTTTGTCAAGTTTTGGTGGAGTATTAAAGAAGAGTACTACATTATTTTTATTATTAAATAAAATAAAGAGGCTATTAAAATACCCTCTCCAACTACACATTTGTATAAAGCTAGATTTGTTTCATATACATTAACTAAAATGACGTATTGCAACAGATTGGATGCAGAAGCATCTATGAGACTCCAGTTGCATAAATGTAAAATGAGATCATTCTTATATTAAATTTTCCTTTATTTTGGGAAATTATTTTTATGGATGTTACTATGTATGTTAATATACAGTTAAGATGAAAATTTGCTTTTAAAATAATTATTTACACTTTTTCTCAGTTTTCATTTCTAATAAGGTCCATGTCAATAGATATAATTCACATAAACAAAAGCAGAGGGGGACTTCCCTGGCAGTCCAGTGGTTAAGGAGCCTAGGTTCTATCCCTGGTTGGGGAACCGAGATCCTACATGCTGTTTGGCAAGACAGAAAAAAAAAAAAAAAAAATGGCAAAGAGCTCAAAAATTTATAAGAGTGCAATGAAGTCCTGAGACTAAAAAGTCTGAGCACTGCTCTTCTAGAACAACTGCTATTAATATTGTTGAATTTTAGTAATACGTTTAAGCATTAAATTAGCACATATTTGTTACTCTCTGTAATGAACATTTATTCTATGTGGAAGTTCATTCAAAGAACTTTATTTCTTCAGTTAGCTCACTATACAGAGACTTGTTACCTGCATGTCATTTCAGAGTAAATTCTCAATTCGGAATCATTCAAGCTTACATCATGCAGTTTCTATCTCCACCTCTGTAGTATTACATATTCCTACTTTCGAACAGTGGATTCAAAATAAAATGATAGAACAGTGATCGTAGAGACAAACAGAACTTAAGTACTTTTGTTTAAAATGTAAAACAATGAAATAGTGTAAACTCTTCCATGTAAACTTTTTGTTAAGAATGAGTTTTAGTTCAAGAAATATTTTGCTACATTTCAATAACATCTGTAAAACTGAAATGTATTCTTTCCAAATTGTCCATCGTTTTTAACCTGAAGAACAAATGAAGAAAATAATTATTTTTGTCATAGAGAGGAGGGGGACATTAACAAACAATATCCTCTTAGGGCATCATATACACTTGGTAATCATTGCTCCCGCAACACTGAATGGTAAGATATTGAATATTGTCCCTTCCAAGTTCATTGTCAAAGGCCTTTATTAATGATATCCATAGCACCTATATTCATATGTCCTTTTTTCCTGATTTTTATTCCACTAAAAATTATAACTTTGAGATACATCTATGTTGCTGCAGACACCAGTAGTTCAATTTCTTCAGTTTTCTCAGTCTGGTGTCATTTTTCACAATCTCAATCATGTCAACTCAAGTGAATCCCTCTCAACTCCTTATGCAATTAAGGTGCTCCTTTTCATCTCACAGCACTTTGTAGGTTTGCAACTCGACTAGATCACTTATCACATTGAAGTTAGTCTACTCTCTCTTTTAAGTTAGAGAGCTGGGGAACCTTTCTCCTAGCCCAGGGCCTGACACATAATAGGATCTTATTTATACCATTCAGGTTTCTCCATCAAAGCAGAACCAATAGGAATATAGCTATATCTATTCATATCTATGATTACAGCTGTCTATCTGGGCTGTCCTGGTGGCTCAGACCATAAAGAATCTGCGTGCAATGCAGGAGACCTGGGTTCGATCCCTGGGTTGAGAGAAAAGAACATCCCTGGAGAAGAAAACAGCTACCCACACCAGTATTCTTGCCTGGAGAATTCCACCGACAGAGGAGCCTGGCAGGCTCAGTCCATGCGGTGGCAAAGAGTGGGACACAACTGCATGACTTGCACTTTATAGCTGTCTGTCTACACACACACACACACACACACACACACACACACACACACACACACACACAGCCAAGCTGATGATGAAGTCTGGAAGCCTAAGAAGGACCAAGACAGCTAACAGTGTAGTTCAAGACCAAATGCCAGCAGGCTTAAAACCCAGGAAGAGCCCAGGTTTCAACTCCAAAGGCAGGAAAAAACAGCTATTCGAGTTCGCTCTTATTCAGCCTTTTTGTATTATTTGGGCCTTCTACTCACAGGATGAGGTCCTCCCACATTAGAGAGTAATCTGCTTTACTCAGCCTACTATTCAACTGTTAAAGTCATGCATAAACATCCTCACAGAAAAACCCAAATAATGTTTAACCAAGTATCTGGGCATCCTGTGGCCAAATCAGGCTGACACATAAAATTCACTATCATATTAATTAATGCTTTTCTGTCGGCACTGGTCTTTGCCATCCATATTTCAGAAGAATAAACACACAAAGATCATATTTATAAAGCAGAGTAAAATAAGGCTAATGAGGGGTGTTCAGGATTCGCATTTCACTTCCTCTAAGAGTTAACTTTTTACCTGAGGAATGAGGGATGGATAAGATTCTGATAAGAGAAGATTGTGTTATTTGGGGGGCACGATATTATAGACAGAAGAAGCAACTTCAACACAAAAGGTTCTTTCCCAGTTTGCATTCAGATCACATTTGTAAAGCAAAGTCTTTGTCTAAAGAAGATTCCTGAGACTGGTACTCAGATAACTAAGCATACAAGGATACCCAACCTGAGAGAAATCCAAAAATTTCTCTAGTGCTAGAATATCCATTGCTGTTATCCTTAAGGATCAGTGTTGGGTCTGAATTAGTTACCATGGGGACCGCCTAAATCTTATGATTTTCCTTAGAGATGTCCAAGGAAACTCAGACAGATACGTACTCAGAAAATATTCTAATACACGGCTTCACACCAAAAGGAAGGACTAGGTCCTTTGCAGAAAACAAAAGCAATGGTGTTGATGCAAAAATGTGAAAGCTTGTTTCACTGAAAGTGCAAATCTTGTTAAGTAACTATAATCACTATTTGTGTTCTATTTCATTTTTCTGATTTCTAAGTAAAACATGTTTATTTTAGAAAATTTGGAAAATACATAAAAATACGAACAAGAAACTTAAAATTATCCATAGTCATTTTTCTCTTTTTATGGTGAGAAGAGTATAAAGTAAAACATGCAAGCTTTTTCCTCCTTCCCTCCAATCTCACCAACTCCTTCCCCGAGATAACCATCTTTACTGATTTGATCCTTATCGGCCCTGCCAATTTCTCTCCTGCTTATTCGTTCATTTATTGATTCCAGCAAATATTACTGAGTGGGCACCCAGGACCAAGACTCTAAACACCAGATTTAAATGCCAGTGGCACAGCTGTAAGATCTCTGTTCCCAGGGGTTACACCGTAGTGAGAGAACTCACAATAAACCAGTAAACACATACAAACAGAAAAATATAAGCTAGTAATAAATGTTATATAGAAAATAAGATGGCATTATTATACCTGATATTAAATACTGTGAAGATAAAATCAGCCAAGTGAAGAGTGGGGAGATCAGGGAAGGGGGCAGAGAGGATGCAATTCCTTAAAGAAATACAAAAAGGCCAGTGTGGCTCCATAACATGGAGGGAGGGAGAGAGTTAGAGATGCTGTTGGAGACGTGAGCCAGGGAAATGTCATGGAGGATGTGACATCATCCTTCCTTTGGGAAGAAGAATGTCAAAAGAATTCGGCCTTTAAGTGCAAGGGGGAAGACGTTGAAGAGCTTTAAGAGGGGGGTGATATGCTCTGATCTGTATGTTCTAAATCTTTACTCTGGCTTCACTGTGGAGAATATACTAAGAGCAAAGATTCCCAACATGAGGTCATGTGGTACATAGACACTCCCCAAAAGTCCGCAAATACAATCAGGGGGTTCATTACCTTAAATGGGAGAAAATTACCGGGCCTGGCCCCATAAAGACATAAAAACTCTCAATATGGTTCTATTTTTGTCTGTGCTCCAATTCCTCTTTTCGAAATATCCTCTCTGGTTTCCAGAGTGCCATAGTGGCAGGATTCCCTGTTTTATAGGCAGGCTCTTCCTTTTTTCTGGTTTTTCCCTTAAGATAGTGTTTAAATCTAAACTCTAGTGGAGCCCCACTAACTTAAAAGGCTTAGATTCAAAGACAAACCTAGTCTTATGTCAAGTAACCAGACTGAGAGTGACTTTGGGGTCAGGGTAAGAAGAATCGCCAGAACTTGAACTCAGCATGTCCACAGTCCACCCCAACTCATCTCAGAGTCTGATTCCCTGTGAACAACTGCAGAAGGGTCGCAGATTTCTTTTTTAATACCTTATAATAAGACAGGAAAATGAGACATGAGAAGGACACCTGAAGAGGAAGAAGAAATCAAATGGCTCTTGAAACTGTCTACTTAGAAGTATTTCCCAAACATGGGCACTAATTAAATATACAAATTCCTGTGCTCCACCCTAGACATACTGACTCAGATTATCTATGGGCTGGGCCCCAAAATCACCTCTAGTGATAATAATCAGCCAATTTGGAAAACACTGTATGTTTGTGGAGAATAATCTAGAATACCCAAGGAACATGATACCTATCCAAGCCTAGACTGAGAAAACACAACCTTACTCCCTTACCCCTCACACATGGTTTTTGGCTTAAATAATTGTGGGCATTTTCACTGGCATATTATTTAGAAGGGTGACTAGCATATTAATAAATGAAACAATTTACATTCAATAAAACCACTAAGATTACTGACACTGAAAAAGAGAATGACTTAATTTATCTTCCATTGTACCCTTCAAGATGTAAAATTATTTCTTTTCATGCTGCCAGAACAAGTGGACTCCATTTAGTGTGGCCGAGGACCATACAGTTTATTAAATGACACTTGGAACCCCTCATAAAAGTGATTAATATATGTGCACTCAGTTCTGAGTACAGTCATTTTTAAGCCAGTCTATTGTTTCTGTACTCAGAGAACCAACTTTTGTGTGTGAGAGCTTTGTAGGAGAAAGATCTGTTTTTCAAAAGAATCATAGAACATTAGAGAATTAGATTTGGTGATCTCATCCAGCCTCAAGGCTTTAAGCCCTATATATATATACTGCTAGCTCCAAATTCATATCTCGAGCCCTGACCTCTCTCTGAACCTCAGATTATTATATCCAACTGTTTACATGACATCTACACTTTAATAAACATTTAAAACTTTACAAACTGAAGGTGAACTTTCGATCTTCCCCGCATCCCTCATACTTTTCCATCTCAGCTAAGAACATTTTCTCCAGTTGCACAATCACCTTTGATTCTTCTTTCTCTCTTACTCCACATCCAAATCCAAAGAAATCTTTTCTAATTTCCCTTTATAGTATATAAATAACGCACCACTTCTCAATACGTTTACCATAACTACCCCAAGCCATAATCAGCACTCTACTGACCCTCTTTGCTTCTACAGTTGCCCCCTTCCAACTACTTATAAAACAGCAGCTGAGGGGTTCTTATATAAGTTTTTATTTATTATGGAAGTTTTCAACAAATACAAAAGAAGGGAGAACACGATAATGAAACCCCACACTTACTCATCATCCAGCTTTGACAGCTTTCAGTGCATGGCCATTCTTGCTTCAGCTTTATCACCGCCTATTTTCTGTCCACCACAATGGAACCCTTGTTCAAACCCTCCAATGACTCAAAATAAAATTCAAGGACTTCCCTAGTGGCCCAGTGGTTAAAGTCTGTGCTCCCAATACAGGGGGCCTGGGTTTGCTCCCTGGTCTGGGAACTAGTTTCCACATGCTGCGACTAAGAGTTTGCATGCCCCAACCAGGATCAAAGACAGTGTGAGCTGCAAGCAAGACTCGGCAGAGCCAAAAGAAAAAAAAAAAAAAAAACCTTAAAAATACTAAAAAAAAAAAATTCAGAATCCTCTAGCAGCGCTCAAGTGTTCTCAGTCTCCCTCACCTGTCTACCCTCACCTGTCACATTAGCTCCCAGGTATCTCTCAATCACATCAGGATGTTCCAGTCTTGGAGGCTTTTTATTTGCTTCCTCTGCCCGGAAGGTGCACTCCCTACTGTTAGCTCCCAAAATATTCCCCTGGCAAGTATGTTTCCTGCCTCCCTCAGGTCCTTAGTTTTCTACAGCCCGGTTTCGCTGATTGCCTACACGTGGCAAGAATCAAATAATCAGTCTTTTTGAGTTTTCTACAGATTGGCCACTCAGAGTTGAGTTTGAAAGTCCACACTGTTCTCCCCTCAGCTACTCACCCATCCATAACTATGTAGATGGAATGCCCATCCAGTGACCTCTACCTGATGAGATGCAACTAGCCTTTGTTCTCTAGCTGATCTTCCCTACCCAGGGATTGAACAGAAGTCTCCTGCATTGCAGGCGGATTCTTTACCAACTGAGCTATCAGGGAAGCCCTTGTAAAAAGGAACTCTCATCCTTTCCCTGGGTGACTGATATGCTCCCCATCACACTTAGACCAACTGGTGATCGATATACATACTGATTTAAAGAACCACTACATCCAATCCTTTCTGAAGGTTAAAGCAACTCACTTGTCAGCCACAATAAGAACTCTGAATTTTATTCTTAGTGCTGCACTACAACACGGTAAGAGTTCAAAAAATGCTCTTTATTATTAAAGCTGACTTTAACAAATAAGAATCGGTGGTCAATATACTTCATGACACTGATTGGAAAGTTAAGTTTTATGTCACGCGTATTGTCTGACAACAAAAACACAAAATCAACATTGGACTCTTCAAGGGACTAGAAGCAGGCACATAACCTTCACTAGGCTTGGAGGCTCCCACCACTCCACCCACAACTCCCACCTGCACCTCGGAGATCCAGGTGAGCAGAGTTAGAGGCCTGAGGCCAACTACCGCCCTCTCTACACTGCCTCAGGGGATGAGTCCGGGCTTTGATGTGGGCCCTGTGTGTTTACTTACTCGTACATGCATTCGTTCATGTATTGACTCACCATTGTGACTCAGTACCCAAGGGAAAGCGGTCGCAGGTCAGCTATGAAGCACTTGCGTCTGCAGGAGCAAAGCCATCCTTCCCGGCATCCTCTGGGTGGGCGTGGTGCCTCCTGGGAGAGATCTTCCCACTTGGCACTGCACCTGCGTGGCGCTCTGCCTTGCCTCACTAGTATCCCTGCCCTTGGGCGGAGTCTGGAGGACACCTCCCCTAATCTCGCTCTTGCACGAAGCTGTAATTCCTTTTTTTTTTTTTTTCCTAATTTTATTTTATTTTTAAACTTTACATAATTGTATTAGTTTTGCCAAATATCAAAATGAATCCGCCACAGGTATACATTCCTTACTTATATTGCCCAGGCCTCCTAATTTAGATCCCAAGGCACTGCAGCCAGCCCCATCTTTCTACAACATACAAGCCCCATTCCTTGATAATGGCCCTTCCATACATCATTTTAGCCTCTCCTTGGACTCCCTGGCTTTCTTAAAGCATTCTTAACATTTTTTTAGAGCTTTGGATGTGGCTAGCCTGGTGGTAAGTGATTTACATCCATTGTCTGATTAAATTTGTAATAGAATTTTAACTAGTAAGTTAGGAAGCACCTACAGTAATTTCACAGGAAGAGTTGATGGTAATCATAGTTCAGGTTTCTGCAATACTGACAGTAGTCTTAGAAAAATGAGAGAAAGGGAGGGAAGGAAGGAAAGAAGGAAGGTCATTAGAGCTAATGTTTTTCATAAAATGTGTATGATGAGAAGATTTCAACAAATTCTATGACAAGTATTAGCATAATGTTATTTTGACAAAATGTTGAAATGTGGTGTGGATTGGGGTACAGAGCAGGGAACGTGTAACTTCTTGAAGAAGTACACCTGAAGAATACTCAAGTAGTAGACGGTGATTGATTAATACTGAATAGTACCTATGGGCTGGTCACCAGACTAAATGCTTTACCTGCTTTTAATCCTCCCTGAGACTCTATAGGTTTATTATAATTCCTTGTCTCTTTTACAAATTAGGAAACTGAGGCATTTATTAATTAAATAACTTCTGCAATCCACAACTAGTAATCAATAGAAATGGAACTTGGACTCTAACGGATTCCTATCAGTGCTCTCAACTGCCAGGCATACTGTCTCAACAGTAACTTGACTGGAGCACTCCGTCCTTATACACTATCAATTTTTACTTATAATTTGGATCAGAAAATACATGGGATGCTGATCAAATTTAAGCCCAATCTATAGAAGGAAGGAGGAGCTAAAATTTTAGAAAGGTCAGCCTAGGATCCAAAATTATATCAATAGGTTTTTTGGGGTGCTAGAACAGATAACAGCTGACATTTGCAACTTATTTATGCAGGATTTCTCACCCTCAAGGCAGTTAACATTTGGGGCTGGATAATCATTTGCTGTGAGGACCTGTCCTGTGCACTGTAAGACATTTAGGAGCATCCTTGGCCAGGAACCCTTGAAGTCAAGTGGACTTTAGGAAGCATCACTACAAACAAAGCTAGTGGAGGCGATGGAATTCCAGTTGAGCTATTTCAAATCCTAAAAGATGATGCTGTGAAAGTGCTGCACTCAATATGCCAGCAAATTTGGAAAACTCGGCAGTGGCCACAGGACTGGAAAAGGTCAGTTTTCATTCCAATCCCAAAGAAAGGCAATGCCAAAGAATGCTCAAACTACCACACGATTGCACTCATCTTACATGCTAGCAAAGTAATGCTCAAAATTCTCCAAGTTAGGCCTCAACAGTATGTGAACCGTGAACTTCCAGATGTTCAAGCTGGATTTAGAGAAGGCAGAGGAACCAGAGATCAAATGGCCAACATCTGCTGGATCATCGAAAAAGCAAAAGAGTTCCAGAAGAACATCTACTTTTACCTTATTGACTATGCCAAAGCCATTGACTGTGTGGATGCTCACAAAAAACTGTGGAAAATTCTGAAAGATATGGGAATACCAGACCACCTGAGAAATCTGCCTCCTGAGAAATCTGTGTGCAGGTCAAGAAGCAACAGTTAGAACTGAACGTGAAACAATGGACTGGATGCAAATAAGGAAAGGAGTATGTCAAGGCTGTATCTTGTCACCCTGTTTATTTAACTTATATGCAAAGTGCACAATGCATCATGCAAAATGCCAGGCTGGATGAAGCACAAGCTGGAATCAAGTTTGCTGGGAGAAATATCAATAACCTCAGATATGCAGATGACACCACTCTTATGGCAGAAAGCAAAGAGGAACTAAAGAGCTTCTTGATGAAAGTGAAAGAGGAGAGTGAAAAAGTTGGCTTAAAACTCAACATTCAAAAAACTGAGATCATGGCACCCAGTCCCATCACTTCATGGCAAACAGATGGTGAAACAGTGGAAACAGTGACAGACTTTATTTTGGGGGACTCCAAAATCACTGCAGATGGTGACTGCAGCCATAAAATTAAGATGCTTGTTCCTTAGAAGAAAAGCTATGACCAACCTAGACAGTTTATTAAAAACCAGAGGCATTACTTTGCCAACAAATGTCCATCTAGTCAAAGCTATGTTTTTTCCAATAGTCATGTTTGGATGTGAGAGTTGGACCATAAAGAAAGCTGAATGCCAAAGAAGAGACACTTTTGAACTTTGGTATTGGAGAAGACTCTTGGCAGTCCCTTGGACTGCAAGGAGATCCAACCAGTCAATCCTAAAGGAAATCAGTCCTGAATGTTCACTGGAAGGAATGATGCTAAAGCTGAAACTCCAATCCTTTGGCCACCTCATGCGAAGAGTTGACTCATTGGAAAAGATTCTGATGCTGGGAGGGATTGGGGGCAGGAGGAGAAGGGAACGACAGAGGATGAGATGGTTGGATGGCGTCACTGACATGAAGGACATGAATTTGAGTCGGCTCTGGGAGTTGGTGATGGACAGGGAAGGCTGGCATGCTGCAGTCCATTGTATCACAAAGAGTTGGACATGACTACACAACTGAACTGAACTTGGCCTCTATATGCTAGTAATGGCCTCCAGTTGTGACAACCAAAATTGTCTCCAAACACTGCCAGTGTAACTGAGTAGGACCTAATGAGGGCTTCCCAGAATAGACCCCCACCCATGTCCTCTTATTGCTTTTTGTCTGTAGAAAAACTTCAAAGAATAAATTTAATCAGAGAAGTGAGAAAATGCAGAAAAGAAAACAGGCAGGCAAGACAAAATAATAATACTCTAGCCATTAAACAGGAGAAGGCAATGGCACCCCACTCCAGTACTCATGCCTAGAAAATCCCATGGACGGAGGAGCCTGGTAGGCTCCAGTCCATGGGGTCGCTAGAGTTGGACACGACTGAGCGACTTCACTTTCACTTTTCACTTTCATGCATTGGAGAAGGAAATGGCAACCCACTCCAGTGTTCTTGCCTGGAGAATCCCAGGGACGGGAAGCCTGGTGGGCTGCCGTCTATTGGGTCACACAGAGTCGGACACGACTAAAGCAGCGTAGCAGCAGCAGCAGCAGCAGCCATTAAACAAAGTCAAAGATCTTTAGTTCTTCCTCAAGGACTATAGATAATATTCTGAGCTGTCCTCTGAATTGCAGATACTGAAACTCCTACTAGGTGAAAGAAGTTAATGGTATGCCACCCAGAAGCATGTAGATCCCAGACCTGTTGGAACCAGAAGGTTAATGACCCTGACTCCCAATTACCTCACCACCAATCAATCAGAGGAAAGTCCACGAGCTGATCATGCCTTGCTATTTGAACACTGTAAAACTCCTCACTATCATTTCCAGGGGCAGGACACAGTTTTCAGGGGATTAGCCCACTGTGACCCCCTTTGCCTGGCAAAGCAATAAAGCTATTCTTTTCTACTTCACCCCAAAATTCAGTCTTTCAGATTTAATCTGGCACCCTCCAGTGTAGAGAGGTCAAATTTCAGCAACACTGTCACCTGGGAATAAATCACCCCTCATTAAGAACCACTGATTTAGTCTTTTGCCACACACTGTTTTTATTGAATACTTGTAATTCTGGTAAGAGGTAGGTAAAGTTGAAATTGAAACCAAAGCTATCTGATTCTGGGTGCCAAGCTCTCATCAAGATGAGACTAAGAGACAAATGTAAATTCCTGCACTTTGAGCCAAACAACAAAAGTATAAGCCCAAGGTGAGAGAATTAGGAGTTAGCACCGGTGGAAGAAAACGTATTTAGATGAGTAAGGACTAAATAATCCTAGCCAACATTTGTCGAGGCCTTATACCTTTTCAGATGTGCTAGGTACGCAAATGCATTTAATCCTCACAACTAGCTCCACAAGATAGATGTCATAATCCCTATTTTGGATACAATAACAGTGAAGTTTAAGGACATAGCAGAACATAGTGGCAGAGGTAAAATGACAATGCCATGTTTTGAATTCAAGAAGTCCGACTCTAGAGCCAATGCTCCGAGCTGCTGCTGCTGCTGCTAAGTCACTTCAGTCGTGTCCGACTCTGTGCGACCCCATAGACAGCAGCCCACCAGGCTCCCCCGTCCCTGGGATTCTCCAGGCAAGAACACTGGAGTGGGTTGCCATTTCCTTCTCCAATGCATGAAAGTGAAAAGTGAAAATGAAGTCAGTCAGTCATGTCCGACTCTAGCGAGCCCGTGGACTGCAGCCCACCAGGCTCCTCCGTCCATGGGATTTTCTAGGCAAAAGTACTGGAGTGGGGTGCCATTGCCTTCTCCAATGCTCTGAGCTACTAAATAATATTTCTCACACACGCACATAAAGGAACTATCACAATAATGTGGCTGGGAGAAGAATACTAGAGTATATATGTTACCCAACAAAACTAGGTCAACTCACCTGTGCACAGCAAAGCCAATCTACTGACCTCGGGTTGTGATGAATTAAAGTGCTGATAATGCTCCAAAATCCTTAACTCCTGCATAGGTTTGGGTAAAGAGTTTTTCTAGACAAAATCTGGGGTTGGGAGGGGTCGGTCTGCAGGGTATGTGACATTCCTCTGATTGGTCAGTAGGGAAGTTACAGGACAGTGTTTCAGGAATATCAATCATTAGTCTTCTGGTTCCAGCCAGTCTGAAGGCCATGGGTTTATGTACAATCTGAAGTTCCCACCCTCTAGTTGGGGTGAGGGTATGTGTGTGTGTTGGGGAGAGGGTCACCTAGCTCCTGTAAAATAGCTCAGAAATGTATCTGATTGTTATGTATATCTCTTGAGGAGGAACCAGGAAGCTGCTCCATGGCTGCACTATTGTTTCCTTGCCTTTGTTTCTGAATTCCCTCACTCTGATTAGTAATTATTTGCATCTGCCCTTTTGGAATTCAGGGAAGGTCTAGGAGGCTGAAAACTTTTTCCTCTAAACAAGATATGGGGGACACGGAAGTGCTTTTGTGTCCTTGTGTCCCACAAAGTCCTGATCAGTTTCAACCCCCTTTCTTTGATACTCCTCAATCTTGAGGGGAACAGGTGCTGGACCAGAAAGGGAATAACGTTTTGGATGGAGAGATTCATCATTAACTTGGCAAAGGAACTCAGTTTTAGGGGACCTGGTTTCAATCCCTGGGTTGGGAAAATCCCCTGGAGGAGGGCATGACAACCCACTCCAGTATTCATGCCTGGAGAATTCCATGGATACAGGAGCCTGGCGGGCTGCAGTCCATAGGGTTGCAAAGAGTTGGACATGACTAAGCGACTTAGGACGCACAGTTTCATATTTCATATTTTCATCTCCTGATGGTTCAGTTCAGTTCAGTTGCTCAGTCATTTCCGACTCTTTGCGACCCCATGAATCACAGCACGCCAGGCCTCCCTGTCCATCACCAACTCCCAGAGTTCACTCAGACTCATGTCCATTAAGTCAGTGATGCCATCCAGCCATCTCATCCTCTGTCGTCCCCTTCTCCTCCTGCCCCCAATCTCTCCCAGCATCAGAATCTTTTCCAATGAGTCAACTCTTCGCATGAGGTGACCAAAGTATTGGAGTTTCAGCTTTAGCATCATTCCTTCCAAAGAAATCCCAGGGCTGATCTCCTTCAGAATGGACTGGTTGGATCTCCTTGCAGTCCAAGGGACTCTCAAGAGTCTTCTCCAACACCACAGTTCAAAAGCATCAGTTCTTCGGCGCTCAGCTTTCTTCACAGTCCAACTCTCACATCCGTACATGACCACTGGAAAAACCACAGCCTTGACTAGAGGGACCTTTGTTGGCAAAGTAATGTCTCTGCTTTTGAATATGCTATCTAGGTTGGTCATAACCTTCCTTCCAAGGAATAAGCGTCTTTTAATTTCATGGCTGCAGTCACCATCTGCAGTGATTTTGGAGCCCCCAAAAATAAAGTCTGACACTGTTTCCACTGTTTCCCCATCTATTTCCCATGAAGCGATGGTTAAGATGCACATAATATACAACTGTCTGCTGGAATTGCACAAGTCCTTAAGTACTTGAGCTGATTGGAGTCCACATCTCAGGGAATGTCAAAGGAGAGTTCTGTAGACTCCACAGTCTCCAGGCTCCAGTGTGTACAAGTTGTTTGTATTTTGCATTGTTTTCAACTCAGATGGTGAACTGAGTTCCTTTCTTAAGTTGGCAAATCATACAATCTGACCCAAAGCTTTCCAGGATACAGTCAACTTCATTGAGATCTGTTATACAGTAAGCATGGCAGCAGATTCTATAATCACATATTAGATATTTCTGTACTGAAATCCCTTCAGACAGGAAAACAGGATTTCCCGGGGTAAGCATCTTTCCTCTCTTCATCCTGTCCTTTCTAAACTACAAATAATCCTTTATTATGGAGAGCAACCTGCTCTTCCCAAAGTGCAAGGGCTTTTTGTTTCTCAAATAAAAATTTAAAAATCCTTATTGCACTTGAAATTTCTTCTTTGTTCTTCTCCACTGGCTAGACCAGTATTTCTCAACCAAGGCTAATTTTGTCCCTAGGGGACATTTGTAGACAGTTTTGTTTGCCACAACTGCGGGAGGGAGGTGTTGTATTACTGACATCAGGGACTGGTGGGCTGCCGTCTATGGGGTCTCAAAGAGTCGGACACGACTGAAGAGACTTCGCAGCAGCAGCAGCAGCAGCAGTTCATAAAGGCCAGTGATGGTGCTATACTACCAGCAACGCACAGGACAGTCTCCCACAGCAAAGAATTATCTGATCTAAAATGTTAGTAGTTCCAAAACTGAGGAACTCTGGGCCATTGAAGAACAAAAAGATTTTCCAGAAGAAATGCAAAGATGGTAATGAAAGAACTTAAGACTGTACCAAATGAGGGATGGCTAGCGGAACTGTAATGGTTTAACATGGAAAAAGGGACAACATGGGAGAATTTAAAGATAAAATTTATTTTTGAGTAGGTTCCAGTAGCTTCCCTGGTGGCTCAGCTGGTAAAGAATCCGCCTGTAACGTGGGAGACCTGGGTTCTATCCCTGGGTTGGGAAGATCCCCTGGAGAAGGGAACTGCTACTCACTCCAGTATTCTGGTCTGGAGAATTCCATGGGTCGCAAAGAGTTGGACATGACTGAGCGACTTTCACTTCACAGGCTCCAGTAAGTAGTTATTCTGAGGAATGTTGTATGGCTTGAAATTATGAATATATCACAATTAAAAAAAAAAAAAACCTACATAACTGAATCTCCTATATCCATTTGGTACCTTTTCCTGTACTGTTTCATTTCTTCCCAAATTACAGAAATATGAAGAAAACTTTCTTTATACACTTGTTACTGTAAGGAAATACTGTGCTGATTTTGCCAACATTAAATGTTTTATTATTATTTTGCTTTTGGGGGAATAGAGAATTCAAGGCCCTTAAAAATGTTGATTAGTACTATCATGGACAGAAATTTAATATTTAATTTAATATTTAAATATTAATATTAATATTAAATTTTAATATTTAATATTCCTAGTGGTGAGCCATTCCAGAGAACCTTAGGAAAAATTCTTTTAAAAATCACAACCAGAAATTCCCTGGCAGTCCAGTGGTTACAACACGTATCTTTCAATGCCAAGGACCTGGGTTCAATCCCTGTATGAGGAACTAAGATCCCACAAACTGCCTTGGCATGACCAAAAAATAATAATAATATTAACCTTTTGGGCACGTAATCTTTCCAGAGTAGGTGTAAGTTGGGTGACTGATCAGGTTCCCCTTGTTTTCAATGTATGTTCTTAGTTCTACTTGAAGGGAAGGTGAAGATGCCCTTTGCCATTCTATCAGTTTTGCTGTTTAACACTTGTATTAAAAATGAGAATTTAATCCAGTGCAATTGATTTCTTAGGAAATGATTTGAGCATGATGCAGATTTGGAATTTGTATGCAATTTTGTCTGTGAAAACACTGGGTGAATATAGAAAACTCCATGCAGCTGAACTTACTCTGAAACTACCGGTTTCCACCTAGGCTGTGCTTCTCATGGACTATTTACAGACAATGATTGAGTGGAGCAGAGAGTAGAGATCTAAAGCACCAGTTTCTAGGAGATGGGGACGCATCTGACATGTCACCTTGGCTCAAAAATTCCACACTAGCTTTGCTAAAAGTTTCTTAAAGTTGCATCAAGGTCTAAGACTTTTCCTGCCTAACCTCCCGTCTCTTCTCCACAGGGCTTAGACGTTCCCCTGCAGTCTGGCACTTCTAGCCTCCTCTGGCTCTCTTCCGCTTTTCCCTCAAGTATTTTCCTCAGTAAATCCTTTGTTCATCTTATTCTGCCTTTACATTTGTTTGTCAGAGTACCAAACCTAACACAAGAATCAAAGGGGACAGAAGGGTGAAAAAATGGCCACATAATGATGGCAATTGTTGGAGGTAGACAATGGGTCTGTCTGACCATCCACTATACTCTTGAATGAATAGGAAGTCCATTATACTTCCGTTTTGAATCTGTGTTAAAACTTCCATAGTGAAAAATTCAAAATGGAAGGAAAGAAGCAGGGAATAGAGGAAGAGAGGAAGGAAAGAAAAGAGAGACAAACCCGAATGAGATGGTCACTCAGGCTTAAAAGACCTTGCTTTGTGACCACTGATTCATCACATGAGAACAAGAATTTTATTCTTATCATTTTTATTATTTTTTAGGCTGAATGGCATGCAGGATCTTAGCTCCCTGACCAGGGATTGAACCCTCAATCCCTGCAGTGGAAGGATAGAGTCTTAACCACCCGCTTGCCAGGGAATTTCCCCAAATGAGCATTTTAAATGCAAATGAACTATGGGGACTTCCCTGGCGGTCCACTGGTTAAGACTGCTGGCTTCCATTGCAGGGGTCATGGGTTCAATTCCCGATTGGCGAACTAGTATCCCTCAGGCTGAGTGGCATGGCTTAAACAAAAACAAAAAAAAAGAACTGTGAAGTCTTGTATATGTGGCCTTGAACAATACCCTTTAGCAGGCATCCCTCATTTCTCCCTTCTCCAAGTCCTTGGAAGTCACTAATCTACTTTCTTCTCTGTAGAGCTCTCTATTCCAGACACTTTATGGAAATGGAGTCACACAATGCGTGCCTTTTATGTCTGGCTTCTTTCATGCATAATGTTTTTAAGGTTCATGCATATTGTCGCCTGTCTTATTCATTGTATGGATATACAACTTTAATACATCCATTTATCAGTTCACAGACATTTGAGTTGTTGTAACTTTGGTGCCATTATGAATATTGCTGCTATGGACATTTGCATCCAAGTTTCTGTGTGAAGATATGTTTTTAGTTCTTTTCAGTGTATATCTAGGAGTGGAATTGCATGGAGATACAACAGCCTGCATCTTTCTTGGACATATATGTCATAATATTTAAAATTCAATAAGTTGATCCTTATTATTCATGGTAATGATGATCTATACTGTCTCCACAAATAATTAGCTGTTGAGGCTCAGAGAAGGCCACCCCAAAATATGCATGCCTCAATGGGATATTGACTATTTTGATTAAAGTTACTTGAGAAACAGCTTCCTAAGTGATCAATGCATAGAGGAAAACAATAGAATGGGAAAGACTAGAGATCTCTTCAAGAAAATTAGAGATACCAAGGGAATATTTCATGCAAAGATGGACACAATAAAGGACAGAAATAGTATGGACTTAACAGAAGCAGAAGATATTAAGAAGAGGTGGCAAGAATACACAGAAGAACTATACAAAAAAGATCTTCATAACCCAGATAACCACTATGGTGTGATCATTCACCTAGAGGCAGACATCCTGGAATGCAAAGTCAATGGACCTTAGGAAGCATCTCTACTAACAAAGCTAGTGGCGATGATTGGATTTCAGCTGAGCTACTTCAAGTCCTAGAGAATGATGCTGTAAAACTGCTGCACTCAATATAGCAATAAAGCTATTCTTTTTTCAATTCAGTTTAGTTCAGTCATTCAGTCGTTTCTGACTCTTTGTGACCCCATGAACCGCAGCACACCAGGCCTCCCTGTCCATCACCAACTCTCAGAGTTCACCCAAACCCATGTCCATCGAATTGATGATGCCATCCAACCATATCACTCTCTGTCATCCCCTTCTCCTCCTGCCCTCAATCTTTCCCAGCATCAGGGTCTTTTCAAATGAGTCATTTCTTTGCATCAGGTGGTCAAAGTATTGGAGTTTCAGCTTCAACATCAATCCTTCCAATGAACACCCAGCATCTCCTTTAGGATGGACTGATCTCCTTTAGGATGGACTGGTTGGATCTCCTTGCAGTCCAAGGATTCTCAAGAGTCTTCTCCACCACAGTTCAAAAGCATCAATTCTTCGGCACTCAGCTTTTTTCACAGTCCAACTCTCACATCCATACCTGACCACTGGAAAAACCATAGCCTTGACTAGACGGACCTTTGTTTACAAAGTAATGTCTCTGCTTTAGAATATGCTATCTAGGTTGGTCATAACTTTCCTTCCAAGGAGTAAGCGTCTTTTAATTTCATGGCTGCAGTCACCATCTACAGTGATTTTAGAGCCCAAGAAAATAAAGTCTGTCATTCTTTCCATTGTTTCCCCATATATTTGCCATGAAGTGATGGGACCAGATGCCATGACCTTGGTTTTTTGAATGTTGAGTTTTAAGCCAACTTTTTCACTCTCCTCTTTCACTTTCATCAAGAGGCTCTTTAGTTCTTCTTCGCTTTCTGCCATAAGGGTGGTGTCATCTGCATATCTGAGGTTATTGATATTTCTCCCGGCAATCTTGATTCCATCTTGTGCTTCATCCAGCCCAGCATTTCTCATGATGTGCTCTGTATATAAGTTAAAAAAGCAGGGTGACAATATACAGCCTTATTGTACTCCGTTTCCAATTTGGAACCAGTCCAGGTACCGTGTCCATTCTAACCATTTCGGTTTGACCTGCACATAGATTTCTCAGGAGGCAGGTTCGGTGGTCTGGTATTCCCATCTCTTCAAGAATTTTCCACAGTTTGTTGTGATCCACACAGTCAAAGGCTTTGGCATAGTCAATAAAGCAGAAGTAGATATTTTTCTGGAAATCACTTGCTTTTTCAATGATCCAATGGAAGTTGGCAATTTGATCTCTGGTTCCTCTGTGTTTTCTAAATCCAGCTTGAACATCTGGAAGTTTATGGTTCACATACTGCTGAAGCCTGGTTTGGAGAATTTTAAGCATTAGTTTGCTGGTGTGTGTTCAGTTCAGTCCAGTTGCTCAGTCGAGTCTGATTGCGACCCCATGGACTGCGGCACACCAGGCCTCCCTGTCCATCACCAACTCTCAGAGTTCACCCAAACCCATGTCCATCGAATTGATGATGCCATCCAACCATATCACTCTCTGTCATCCCCTTCTCCTCCTGCCCTCAATCTTTCCCAGCATCAGGGTCTTTTCAAATGAGTCATTTCTTTGCATCAGGTGGTCAAAGTATTGGAGTTTCAGCTTCAGCATCAGTCCTTCCAATGAATATTCAGGACTGATTTCCTTTAGGATGAACTGGTTGGATCTCCTTGCAATCCAAGGGACTCTCAGGAGTCTTCTTCAACACCACAGTTCAAAAGCATCAATTCTTTGGTGCTCAGTTTTCTTTGTAGTCCAACTCTCACATCCATACCATAGCTTTGACTAGATGGACCTTTTTCAGCAGAGTAATATCTCTGGGTTTTAATAAACTGTCTAGGTTGGTCATAACTTTCCTTCCAAGAAGTAAGAGTCTTTTAATTTCAGGGCTACAGTCACCAACTGCAGTGATTTTGGAGCCCCCCAAAATAAAGTCTGTCACTGTTTCCACTGTTTCCCCATCTATTTGCCATGAAATGATGGGACTAGATGCCATGATCTTCGTTTTCTGAATGTTGAATTTTAAGCCAAATTTTTCACTCTCCTCTTTCACTTTCAACAAGAGGCTCTTTTAGTCCTGGCATGTGAGATGAGTGCAACTGTGTGGTAGTTTGAACATGCTTTGCCTTGTCTTTCTTTGGGATTGGGATGAAAACTGACTTTAACCCTTCCTGTGGCCACTGCTGAGTTTTCCAAATTCCACCATTTCCAAATGGTGGTCACACTACTGTGGTTATCTGGGTCGTGAAGATCTTTTTTGTATAGTTCTTCTGTGTATTCTTGCCAGCTCTTCTTAATATCTTCTGCTTCTGTTAGGTCCATAACATTTCTGTCCTTTATTGTGCCCATTTTTGCATGAAATGTTCCCTTGGTATCTCTAATTTTCTTGGGAAGATCTCTACTCTTTCCCATTCGTTTTCCTTTATTTCTCTGCATTGATCACTGAGAAAGGTTTTCTTATCTCTCCTTGCTATTCTTTGGAACTCTGCATTCAGGTGAGTGTATCTTTCCTTTCTTCCTTTGCCTTTCGCTTATGTTATTTTCTCAGCTATTTGTAAGGCCTCCTCAGACAACCATTTTGCCTTTTTGCATTTCTTTTTCTTGGGGATGGTCAGTTTTCTTTTAGTAGGTTTTAACATAATATACATTTTTTCATTCTTTCAGTTTTTTTAAGTCTTTAGTTTTAATGTTTTATAGTTTTATTTTTAAGTGGCTGAGTTTTCCTTTCTTTTTTCCAGTGTGATTATCTCTGTCTTTTTATAGGCAGAATCAATTACAGTTATTATGCATCTCATATTTTTGCACAAATGTCTCTAATTTTTGTGTTTATGTGTGTGATTTCTATTCTGATTTTCTCTGTTCTCTTTTCTCCTTTTAGTTTAAAAAATCTCCTCATGACTTGATCAAGCTTTTACTTTTCTCTTTTATTTCCCTTGACTGATTTGAAATTTTAAAATTCCATTTCTATTCCTTTAGTAGCTTACCTTAAATTTTTAACATGAATTACTCTATTTAACAGAAACACAAGTGAGTCATTATCTCGATTCTCCTATTGAACATAAAGGTTTTATATTGCCTTAACTCTAATTCCTCTACTAATTTGTTATTGTTTTACAGGATTTTAGTTCTCCCTTAAATAGTAACTGTTGTTACATTGGTTTTTACTCCCATTATTCATTATCATTATTATTATACATGTATGTAGGCAGTTATTCACTTAAACTTCCCAGTTCCTTTGCTCATGGTTCTTTCTTGTATCTTGATCCTTTCAGTAGAACATCTAGAAATTCTTCACCTGGACTTGTTAGTAGTCTGTTTTTATTTTAGAATGTCTTTAGTTGAGTCTTTTTTTTTTTTTTTTGGCTGCACCAGCTCTTAGTTGTAGCATGTGGGATCTAGTTCCCTGACCAGGGATCAAGGCCAGACCTCATGTATTGGGAGCATGAAATCTTAACCACTGGACCACCAGGGAAGTCCTGAGTCTTATTCTGCTTTGCCAATTCTCTCTTCAGCTATGTCAACCTGCTAAATATTGATAATTTAATTCAGGGTTTTAAAATTTAATCATTTAAAAACTGAGCAAATGGCAGTTCTGCTGCTGTTGCTGCTAAGTCATGTCAGTCATGTCCGACTCTGTGCGACCCCATAGACAGAAGCCCACCAGGCTCCCCCGTCCCTGGGATTCTCCAGGCAAGAACACTGGAGTGGGTTGCCATTTCCTTCTCCAATGCATGAAAGTGAGAAGTGAAAGTGAAGTCGCTCAGTCGTGTCTGACTGTGTGACCCCATGGACTGCAGCCCCCCAGGCTCCTCTGTCCATGGGATTTTCCAGGCAAGAGTACTGGAGTGGGTTGCCATTGCCTTCTCCGAAGTGGCAGTTCAGGTGTTCCTAATTGAAAGAAGATAATGCTAACAGAGTAAAAACAAAGACCAGATAAACCCCTCCATCTAAGTGTTTGGAACAAGACCAAAAGAAGGACCCTCTGCAGCCACAGAAATAACATAGCCTCCTTGACTAATATGAGTGCTTCTTTGCCAATGATAATTTCAGTCATGCTTTAATACTCCTGCTTTTCAGATTAAAATTATCAAGATACTCAGTCACCAAATTTCCTCCACTTCTTGACAACATCTGATTCAGAACCATCTCCGCTTTCTTAAACCCTACATATTTCACCTAGTTCAAGCATAAATTCTATAGTTAATCCCTCTCACGACTGCTCTGGTGTACCTTCTCCTTTGCCCCAACAAGCTAGATAAAGTGTGTGTTTTTGACTACAGGTGTGTTCCTGGTTAATGTCTTTTTAAGCTCTAAATGTTCTCGTTCATTATTTTGTGATTCTGATTGTTCTGTCTTCAATTTTGATCATGTCTTTTCTGTCTTATTCCTTCTTTTATGGGGCTAGTTATTTTAAATATACTTAATTTTATCCAATTCAACTCTATCCGACACTTGTCTTTTTAAATATTTGTTTATTTATTTGGCAATACCAGGTCTTTGGTGTGGGATCTTTGATCTTCATTATGGCACATGAGATCTTTAGTTGCAGCAGGTGGGATCTAGTTCCCTAACCAGGGGCTAAACCTGGGATAACTGCATTGGAAGTATGGAATCTTAGACGCTAGACCACGAGGGAAGTCCACTATCCAATACTAGTCTTAACTGAAATTGTAGGGATAGTAATACCATCCTGTAGTTTATTATATGCTAATTTTTGTTCAAGGTGGATTATTTCTCTATGTGTTTTGTAATTTTCACTGTAACCCCATCTTCATTTTGAAACTGCTTCCAGAGTGAGTTTGAGTTTGTTTCTGCCAGCTTGCACTAGGAATATTACCATCTCTATGCCAACTACTTTTTGGCATAAAATAAAAAACAGTTAATTTTTTTGGTAGGATTTTGCACAGAATATAAATACCTTGTAAAAGTGTGTTAGGTAAGATTTGACAAATGTATACATTTGCATAACTATCACCACAGTCCAGATATAGAACCTCTCCATCACCCAGCAAGCTTCCATGCCAGCCCAACTTTGAAGATATTTGGGGGATTTCTGGACCATGTAGTAGTATGAGGTATATATGTGAAGTCCTTGACTCCATGAGGCTTGGGTCTAGATTACAAATTTTCCAAAGAGATTTTCTTTTAAACTCTGAACTCAGTTTAAGGCAAACAGTCTTCCTTGTTATCTTCCTGTTTGCTGGTAGGAAGACTCCTCCCCACCCCCACCCCCACCCCACCTCCATCCCTGCAATCCAGCCTTTCAGTGTGGTGTAGCTCTTGGACAGGCTGCCATTTTACAGGTATCTTAGTTACATCTTCCTGCCTTATAAGGCCCAAGGCCTCAAAGTCCTATCCCTGATGGACATTAAACTCAACTATGGTGGTTAGAAAGACTCACAGTGCTACTGCTCCTGTTTCAGCTACTAGGTCACTACTCTGGCTTATAGTACTCTGCTCTTCCCCTTTTTTGATTTATACATTTTATTGAAGTATAACATACATATAGAAAAGCATACAGATTATAAATACTTAGCTCAATATCACAAGTGAATATACCTAGGTAACAAGTACCCAGATAAGGAAAAAGGTTACTAGACAGAGGATCCTGGTAGGCTGCAGTCCATGGGGTCGCTAAGAGTTGGACACGACTGAACGACTTCCCTTTCACTTTTCACTTTCACGCATTGGAGAAGGAAATGGCAACCCACTCCAGTGTTCTTGCCTGGAGAATCCCAGGGACGGGGGAGCCTGGTGGGCTTCCGTCTATGAGGTCGCACAGAGTCGGACACGACTGAAGCGACTTAGCAGCAGCAGTAGAAATTTCCTAATATTCTTTCCGACCAGTATCTCCTTCCAAGAAGAATCATTATTCTGACTTCTAACACAGATTAATTTTGCCTACTTTTGAATGTTATATAAATGCAAGCATATAGCATATATTCTTTTGTGTCTGGTTTCCATCGCTTATCATTGTATTCCTGTAGTTCACTCATATTGTTTCATGTACTTGTAGTTTGTTTATTTTCGTTGCTGTATGTTATTTCATTGCATAAATACAACAGGATTTATATTGTAGGTGGACATTTGGTTTGTTTCCAGTTTTCCCCTTTGCTCTTGGAGCCTGGGATTTCCCTTTCTTTCTTTCAAGCTCTGCTGTGTATTTAGTAGGATTTAAAAAGCACTTCCTGCTCAGTAGTCCTGCATGATCTGTGTCAAGACATGTTTTAGGTTTTGTAGATTGCCAAATCTTCAGACATATAAGTCATATATTTCATTTTTTATTGTTGAAATCCTTGATTCTCACCTGATTTACTTAGGCTGATGACTCATTTCTTTAGACTGCTGTTGGAAGAAATAGTCTTGATTCTTGTGACAAATAATGAACAGAAATAGCAGGATACAGATGAGATATGTAATTAATTTTTAGGTTTGATCTCTTGCTTGCTTGGATTACTACATATGCAAGGCTAGATAAATGTTACTAAGTATAAAATATTGAAAAGGCATTTTAAAGAAATGGGTAGTTGAAGGCAAACAAGAGTGAGAAGTGTGGATGAAGCTATTTGGGTGCAGAATCTCTTCGCTAGTTGACACTGGGAATTTGAAATGAGAGGGAACCTCTCTTAATGGCTCAGTGCTATGTTATAAAAATGTTGCCAGAAGAGCCACTCCAAAGTGGGCCTGCTTTTGCCCTCCAAAAATGATTGTTTCACAAGATCAGTGTTTCTCAACTGTGGGCATTTTCCCCCCCTCAGGGAATATTTTGAAATGTCTGGAGATGCTTGGTTGGCACAGTACTTGTATCTAATGGGTAGAAGCTGGGAATGCTGCTAAACATCTTACAATTAATTCACAGGACAGCCCCTCTCCCCATGCCCCCAATGAAGAATTTTCCAATGGACGTAGAGATTATCATACTAAGCGAAGTAAGCCAGACAGAGAATGACAAATAACATATGATATTGCTTATATGGAACCTGAAAAAAAAAAAGATACAATGGGGGGAGGGAGAAATTAGGAGAACAGGATTAACATATGATCAAGGACCTATTGTATAGCACAGGGAACTATATTCAATATTTTGTAATAATGCATAAGGGAAAAGAATCTGAAAAAAGAATACACACACACATATATAGTTATAACACGTCTAATTATAACTAAATCTTTGTGTTATACATCTGAAACTAACATGATATTGTAAATCAACTATACTTCAGTAAAGCAAACAAACCAAAAGAATTTTTCAGCTCAAAGAGTAAATAGTACCAAGGGTGAGAAACTCTGTTCCAGACCTAGGAACTAGTTGTTGTTCAGTCACAAAGTCATATCTGACTCTTTGCAACCCCATGGACTGCAGCATGCCAGGCTTCCCTGTCCTTCACCATCTCCTGGAGTTTGCTCAAATCCATGTCCATTAGGTCGGTAATGCCATCCAACAGTCTCATCCTCTGTTGCTGCCTTCTCCTGCCCTCAAGCTTCCCAGCATCAGGGTCTTCACAACAGGTAGCCAAAGTATTGGAGCTTCAGTTTCAGCAGCAAGCCTCCCAGTGAATATTCAAGGTTGATTTCCTTTAGGATGGACTCATTTCATCTCCTTGCTGTCCAAGGGACTCTCAAGGGTCTTCTCCAGCACCACAGTTCAAAAGTATCAGTTCTTTGGTGCTCAGCCTTCTTTATGGTCCAACTTTCACATCCATACATGACTACTGGAAAAACAATAGCTTTGACTATATGGACATTCATTGGCAAAGTGATCCCTGCTTTTTAATATCCTTTAGGATGGACTCATTTGATCTCCTTGCTGTCCAAGGGACTCTCAAGAGTCTTCTCCAGCACCACAGTTCAAAAGCATCAATTCTTTGGTGCTCAGCCTTCTTTATGGTTCAACTTTCACATCCATACATGACTACTGGAAAAATAATAGCTTTGACTATACGGACATTTATTGGCAAAGTGATCCCTGCTTTTTAATATGCTGTCTAAATGTGTTGTAGCTTTTCTTCCAAGGAGCCAGTGTCTTTTAATTCCATGGCTGCAGTCACCATTCTGCAGTGACTTTGGAGCCCAAGAAAATAAAATCTTTCACTGTTCCCATTTCCCCCCCATCTATTTGCCATGAAGTGATGGGACCAGATGCCATGATCTTCATTTTTTGAATGCTGAGTTTTAAGCCAGCTTTTTCACTCTCCTCTCTCATCTTCATCAAGAGGCTCTTTTGTTCCTTTTTGCTTTCTGCCATTATCATGGTATCATCTGCATATCTGAGGTTGTTGATATTTCTCCCAGAAATCTTGATTCCAGCTTGTGATTCATCCAGTCCACATTTCAAATGAAGTACTCTGCATATAAGTTAAATAAGGAGGGTGACAATATACAGCCTTAAGGACTCCTTTCCCACTTTGGAACCAGTTTGTTGTTCCATGTTGATTCTAACTGTTGCTTCTTGACCTGCGTACAGGTTTCTCAGGAGGCAGGTAAGGTGATCTGGTATTCTCATCTCTTTAAGAATTTACCACAGTTTGTTGTGATCCACACAGTCAAAGGCTTTGGTGTAGACAATGAAGCAGAAGTTGATGTTTTTCTAGAATTCTCTTGCTTTTTCTATGATCTAATGCATGTTGGCAATTTGATCTCTGGTTCCTCTGCCTTTTCTAAATCTGTCTTGAACATCTGGAAGTTTTTGATTCACATACAGTTGAAGCTTAGCTTGAAGGATTTTGAGCATTATCTTGCTAACATGTGAAACAAGTGTAACTGTACAGTACTGTGAACATTCTTTGGCATTGCTTTTCTTTGGGACTGGAATGAAAACTGACCTTTTCCAGTCCTGTGGCCACCTCTGAGTCTTCCAAATTTGCTGGCATATTGAGTGTAACTGTATCATCTTTTAGGATTGGAAATAGCTCAGCTGGAATTCCATCACCTCCACTAGCTTTGTTGGTAGTAATGCTTCCTAAGGTCCACTTGATTTCACACTCCAGGATGTCTGGCTCTAGGTGAGTGACCACACCACTGTAGTTATCTGGGTCATTAAGACACTTTTTGTAGAGTTCTTCTGTTTATTCTTGCCACCTCTTCTTCACCTAAGAAGGCTTTCTTACCTCTCCTTGCTAGTCTTTGGAACTCTACATTCAGGTAGGTGTATCTTTCCCTTTCTCCTTTGCCTTTTGCTTCCCTTCTTTACTCAGCTATTTGTAAGGCCTCCTCAGACAACCATTTCGCCTTTTTGCATTTCTTTTTCTTTAAGATGGTCATTTCTTCTTTTTGGTCACTGCATTCTATACAATGTTACGAACCTCCGTCCATAGTTCTTCAGGTACTCTATCAGATCTAATCCCTTGAATCTATTTGTCACTTCCACTGTATAATTTTAAGGGATTTGATTTAGGTCATACTTGGATGGCCTCATGGTTTTCCCTACTTTCTTCAATTTAAATCTGAATTTTCCAGTAAGGAGTTCATGATCTGAGCCACAGTCAGCTCCCAGTCTTGTTTTTCCTGACTGTTTAGAGCTTCTCCATGTTTGGCTGCAAAGAATATAATCAATCTGATTTCAGTATTGACCATTTGGTGATGTCCATGTTAGAGTTGTCTCTTGTGTTGTTGGAAGAGGGTCTTTGCTATGAACAGTGTGTTCTCTTGGCAAAACTTTGTTAGCCTTTGCCCTACTTCATCTTGTACCCCAAGGCCAAACTTGCCTGTTACTCCAGTTATCTCTACTATCAGTTACCTTTCAAGAAATAATAGCACTACAGTGGCACAGTCTATGATTCTATTCAAATTCAGGCACTCTGTGAAAGCCAGGTCATATGTGGCTCACTCTAATTATTATTATTTTTTGATATGTAAGAGGTAGATTTGAGAGAAACACATTCTACAGTCAGATTGTAAGCTATCTCAGAAGGCAATAGGCCACTCCAGTTCTTTTTAAAACTGTATTGATGGATTCTGGGGACTTCTTTGGTGGTCCAGTGGCTGGGACTTCATGTTTGATCCCTGGTAGGGGAACTAGAACTTAAAGGCCGCCCAGACCTGCTAAGCTAAGCTCAGCTAAACTAAGTCACTTCAGTTGTGTCCAACTCTGTGCGACCCCATAGATGGCAGCCCACCAGGCTTCCCCCGTCCCTGGGATTCTCCAGGCAAGAACACTGGAGTGGGTTGCCATTTCCTTCTCCAACGCATGAAAGTGAAAAGTGAAACTGAAGTCGCTCAGTCGTGTCCGACTCTAGAGACCCCATGGACTGGAGCCTACCAGGCTCCTCCGTCCATGGGATTTTCTAGGCAAAAGTACTGGAGTGTGGTGCCATTGCCTTCTCCGCTGCAGCCAAATAAATTAGAAACAAACAAACAAACAACTGTAATGATAGGTTCCGCAACCACCATCTATTCAGAGCTTGAGTGAAATCACTTGTATCTAATGCTAATGTAATAGGTACAGCAATTTATTGTTAACCATTAAAAGTTAAACAAAAATCACCAGTGATGTGTGTCTATATTTTAACTTTATTATTATTTTTAAAAATTTAAAATTTTATTTATTTATTTAGGCTGGACTGGGTCTTTGCTACAGCATGCAGATTCTTCATTGCAGTGCGCAGACTCAGTTGCATGTGGGGTCTTAGTTCCCTGACTAAGGCTGGAACCCGCAGCCCCTGCACTGGAAGGTAGATTATTAACTGCTAGACCACCAGGGAAGTCCCTTAACTTTATTATTGAACATTCCAAGGCCACAGAGTAAATCAGCTGAATAAATGGCATTAGACAAAGAGACGTTGTACCTTGCAATTAGACTATATGTATTCTTTTTCTTTGTTGTTATATTTTTGCGGCTTGCTTTTTGGACAAAGGTAAATCTTGTTATTTGTCCAATGGAACTGATGGTCCGTATTTGTTTCTTCTTCCTCCAGGCAACACATACTACCATTTATTCTTTTGATTCATTTCCCCGGGAAAGCTGAGAAGAAATTTTATAATGATATTATTGGTTTTGTAACTAGTGTTTTCATTGTAATTCTATTACTGAACCAATGTTGTGATAAATGGTCTGTTTATAAGGGGAACCACTTTTACAAGAAGTAGAAAATTAGACATGCTTCTGCTTTGCAATAACAATAAAAACCACAGTGAAAAAGTATTCTCCAGTTTATTCCCATCTGTATCAGCAGGGAAGCTTTAGAAGATGACTTTCTCCCTGAGGCCTTCTAAACACAGTTACTGCCTGTGAGTATCATGTCAAAATGCAGTGTTCCTCCAAATCCAATTCAAAACCAATCCATTTTAAATTACAGTAACTGTGGGCCCTTTAAGAAAGTCAAGCACTTTAAACCCCACCCCTCTGCCCACTGGTAGCAGTTAAGTCCTCTCTTTGAATGCAGTTGGTGATAAAGCTAAGAGAAAGGCAACTTGTCTCCTGAGTGTTTCTAAGTAAGCTCTAGAGGTGGAAGCTTTAAGATACTATGGGATAGGGAACAATGGTAACTTGTGAAGAATGGAAGCCAGACTGGCTCTTAAAAGATTCTATCACAGTGCTGGGTGAAGTGGAAAGAATGTTAAGTCTGGGTTTCCCCCTGTGGAGCTGCTCCCTGATAGCTTTACTCCTCCATTTCACCCAGCAAGTGAGTTTTACAGAAGCTGTTTCCAGTTTAACGAGCTGTTTGTCTCCTCTAGCAGATTCCCAAAAGGAAAAGTCAGAGAGAAGAGCAAGTTTCAGCGAAAATGATTAAACTGGTCACTTCTAACAGTTATTTACATTGGCTGAACGTTTCTGAAGCGCAAAGTCGACTCTTCTGTTGTTGTTGTTCCTGCTACACCAACAGTGACTAACTCAGAAGTTTAGTATTAAACTAAAAAATAATTAGAAATTTGGGGTTTGATTGCGGTTGGCATTTTGGAGCCGGCTGCCAGAAAGCAGCCATCTTGGTAAAGGATGATGTCATTTGGAATACTTGGAGGATTCACTTTATTCCTGGGTACCAGTGTTCATTAGCCATTGAATAACTGTAATCATTAGGCTAAATTTAGTTTTAAAGATAATGGAGGAGCTGAAATAAAAATCATTAAAGCCACTTCTTTATCCTTCCTAACACATTATAAACTTTCCCCAAAGTTCAAAGCAATAGAAAAAACTTCACTCCATTTTCCCTCTATATTTTGCTTCCATATGTTTGTTCTTCTGTTGACTAAGCTTGGGTAATAAAACTAGTCTGGTCGGTTTCATTTTCTGATTTTCATACATAAGTGAAAGTTGTTTTGTGTCAACAGTGTAAAGTGTTAAGAATTATCTCACCTGCTGGGCCAATTTCCTGTAAGCCTTTGTTTGGGAGGGGAGAAAGGGAAATGCAAGTTTTGATTTTGAATTACTTATTCTTTAAAACTAGAACCCCGAATTAAACCACACTAGCATAATTAATCTGTGTTTAGTTTTGACCTACTTAAGTCTTCTAGGAGTGGGCAAGATGATGGGAAAGAAAATGATGGTTGTGTTGCATTCCCACTTGCATTCATCACTATTCGTATAGCAGAATGCTCTGCCTGCAGTTGCTTTGGAAAACTGGCACTTCAAAGAGATGTTTTAATCCACAAAAATTGTTTGTCTTTTTTTTCTTTTTGGATTAGATAAATGTTACTGTCTTAATCCTATTGCCCAACAGGTCCTGGCATTGTCTGCAAAATGCAGAGAGAAAAGAAAAAACTTGCACCTCGTTTAGACAATTAAGCGCAGGGTGGTTTATGGGATTATTAGGAGAAGTAAAGAGGGCGGTGTGTCTCTTCTGCAGATCTTTTCTTAACGAGGTTAACCTGTGGCTCCTGTCTCGTCGCCCTCCTCCGCTCCTCGGAGGGGAACTTTCTGTTCCGTGAGCGCTATCCGAAGCTTCCCAGGCAAGCTCACTGAGAGATCAAACTAAAAGGGCTGCGTGTCTGTTTGAAACAGATAGAGGGAGACAGGAGCACACACGGTCAGCGGAAGATGGGGCCACGGAGTCGGCGGGGGCTGGATCCCCGAGCCGGGCTGACCTTTCCACGTGTCCCCAGCACCTGCGAGGCTAGTGGGGCATTAGGTTTCTTTTTCCCAGGAGCGGGCGCGAGCCCGGAAGAGGCTGGGCGGCCGCGGGCTTAGGTCAGGGGGCTGGGAGGCCCTCCCTCAGAACACGTGCGGTTGGCGAGCGGCTGGTGCGGAGGCTGGCCTGGCTTTCCCGCCCGGGTCCGGCCAGCGCGTCCCCAGCCAGCCGGGGGACGCCAGGAGGGCGGCGGCGGGCGAGTCTCCGAGCTTTCCGCCGGCTTAGCCGAGCGGCCTAGCGAGCGCGCCAGGCCCGGCTGGAGCGAGCCCCAGTGCAATACTGCCCGAGCCCGGGCGGGGTCTCTGTTCTCTGGCAGAGGAGGTCCCTTGGCAGCGGGAAGCTCCCTCTCTTTCTCTCGCCGCCGCTCCGAGTCTGCGCCCTGGTGCCAGGCGCCCAGCTCGGCGCTCCCCTGTGCTCGCCCCGGCGCCCACTCATTCGCAGCCCAGCCCTCGCCGCCGCCGCCTCCCTGCTCCTCCTCCTCCGCGTCTCCTCAGCCCGCCGCGGCCATGGCGGACAGCGCCAGCGAGAGCGACACGGACGGGGCGGGGGGCAACAGCGGTAGCTCGGCCGCCATGCAGTCGTCTTGCTCGTCGACCTCGGGCGGCGGCGGCGGCGGTGGTGGCGGCGGAGGAGGCGGCGGCGGTGGGAAGTCGGGGGGCATTGTCATCTCGCCGTTCCGCCTGGAGGAGCTCACCAACCGCCTGGCCTCGCTGCAGCAGGAGAACAAGGTGCTCAAGATCGAGCTGGAGACCTACAAACTCAAGTGCAAGGCGCTGCAGGAGGAGAACCGCGACCTGCGCAAAGCCAGCGTGACCATCGTGAGTGCCCCCCCGGGGTGCGCCGCGGTGCTGACCTCCGCCCGTCCCTGGGAGATGCTGCCTCCCGACCCGGGGCAGCCCCCGGGCTCTTCGAGGCTTCCGATGACCTGCAGCGAGCACACTCGCTGCCAAGACCCGCCGGCCCCAGAGGGTGGAGGGAGTGGGAGGTGTCCCTTCGGAGCCGCGCGGGTCTGCCCTCCCCGGGGTCCAGGCCCCTCGCGGGGTGCTGGAGGAGGCTGCTGGGACCACCCCCACCCCACCCCCACCCCACCCCCACCCCCCACGTTCCCTTGTCGCCCCTGGGGGAGGAGGCTCCTCCGGGAGGAGCTGGAAGCTGGCGGCGTGGCTGGGGGAGGGGGGGCGGGGTGGGACTTTTTTCAGTCCTAGTTTGCTTGAGGGGTGCGTCCAGAATCGGGGAGTCCTACGCTGAGGGAGAGGCAGGAAGCCGGGGCCTGTTCCGGGGGCCTGGCCGGGGGTGCGGGGGGTGTGCAGCTGGGCTGGGCACTTGGTTGGCATCAGAACGGCGCTAGCTGGATCGCCCGGGGAGGGGGCGGGAGAGAGTGGCCGGGAATCCGGGAAGTGCAGTTTTTCTGGCCAGGATCGAGAGGGAAGGGCGGGTACCGGAGCTGATGCTCCCACCTCCGTTGGAAGTCCTTTCCCCTGGGTGGGGGGTGGCGGCGGCCGTGTACTGCTGGGAGAATGCAGCATCTTACACCGGCTTGGACGGAGCGAAGGGTATGAAGCCTGGACCGGCTGAAACCAGGGTGAAGGGAATCGACTGACTCCTTCGCCGAGCAAGAGGGAGTTGTTTTTTGGTGGTTTTTTTTTTTTTTTTTTTTTTTTTTTTGCGTGTGTTTGCCTCCTTGGCGGTGGAGTGTCTGTCTGGGGGATATTTTGGTTCGGCGTCTAGATACTTGACGGGAGAACGGGCTGTCTGTTCTCTTTCCACCTGGTCCCCGGAGGCTCCCCCAAAGAGGATAAGATTAGGTGTGTAGGTCCTTCTCGTGTAGCAGGCCTTTGGAAAGGCCACTATTAGCTGTGATGAGGCGAAACATAACTGGGAAAAGTACAACGTGTGCTCTCACCTACTATCCCTGCCGGCTAGCCACATCATTGACATGCAGAATCCCCATACTGGCAACCCTGTTGAGATCAAAACAGTTTCCCAGCCAGGAGGAGAGAGGAAAATGTCAAGAAAGCAAGGGGATGAATTGCCATAGTTACTCCACAATAGCTGATTAGGTTGAACCTTCAGATGGAGAAAAAATCGTGCATTCGGGGATGGATGGAAGATCACAACTCTGCAAAGGAAATGCGGCAAGTTTAGGATGTCCCTGTACCAGAAAAAAGTCTTCAGTGGAGGATGGACTGTGTGTATCCACCAACCACCCCCCCCCCTCCCCCCACCCCACCCAACCCCCCGCCCTCTGCTGGCTTGCACTTGGGGACTGGATGGCATTCTGAATTTGCTTAGAAAGCAGGTTTTCACCAAAGTTTCATTGGGATGGGCAGCCTAAATAGAAATCGATTGCTGAAAGACACCCCGCATGCTCCGATCCAGCTCTGGTGAATGGCATTGGAGCAATATTCAGACTGTAAAGTTCTTGAAGTGCCCTTTTGGTAGGATGGGGAGGAATTTGCAGAGGCAGCCACTTCCAAGCCTTTTCTGAAGCTTTCTTGGCTGAGAGAGATGTCTTTGGTGAGTGGAGGTTTGAGAAGAGGGGGAAGTTGGTGGAAGCAGTTTATTTAAGATTGGAGTTAGTAAATGAGAGGGTGAGTCTGGTCTCTTGGAGAATGTGAACCACCGAAAGTTGTAAAACTTGCATAAAATGGAACCTCTGGCTTCTTGCATACTGTGAGCAATTCAGGCTGTTTTTGTTTGGGAAGGAGGATGGCGGGGTGGAGAGACTGTGAAAGGGTTAGCTGTTTGACACTTGACCATATTAAAAGTAGGTCTGTAAATTGTACACAGTCACATTCATTCCTAGTGTGTAAGATCACAGGCCACTGAACACTTGGCATGAAGAGTTGTGCGAGGTGGTGGCTTCCTTGGAACTAACTTCCCTCAACTAAAACTGACATCTCACCAAATATGCTTTGTGAAAACTTCTGAGGCCTCACTGAGTCAAATTTTAGAATTGCTTTGGATGACAGCCTATAGGTACCAGAAACCCCTCCATTCTTTAATCTCTGATGAATATATTCAGGGAGATAAATAAAAAGTGCTTGTGGTTTATTGAGTTCCCTGATACCTGGCAGGTGTTACTCAGGCAAATGCAGAGTAGAGATTCCTTTGAGGGTTCTGTTGGAGTTGACTGACTTAGGACACAGATTGTGGTGAGTGGGTTTGACCTTTAGGGTTTGTAATTTGGGAGGAAAAATGTGTGTGACTACATGAAGTAAGTCTGTGGATGTAAGGATTCCGTCTAATGTGCAACACTGCCATAGTCTGTGTCAAAGTTAAGCTGCATGAAATTTGCTGCTAGCAATCCAGGAAGTTTGTGAAAAGACTTAAATATTCAGTTAAGTGAAGGCCTTGGTAGATTTCTCACTAATTTTATTTGAAGAGAAGATGGTACCAGAATCTTATATTTGTCTTCATGGCTCTTACTAGTTTCTCTAATTATGATATTAACTTTAATATTTTTGAGCACAGAAGGTGATTGTGGATGTCTTTTCCTTGAACGTATTCAGCAAGGTACCTTGCTGATCAGCTACACCCTGGGAAGAGAGAGGTGTTGCTTTTTTTTGGGTGAGGGGGAGTAGTTTTAGGTTAGCAACGAACTTAAGCAGAAGGTACCAGGATTTCCCAAATACTCCCTGCCCTTCTTCCCCTCCTCCATTATCAACATCCCCCACCTGAATGGTACATTTGTTAAACCGATGAACCAACTTTGAAGCAACATAATCACCTAAAGTCTACACAGTTCACTCTTGGTGGTGTACATTCTATGGGTTTGGGCAAGTGTACAATGACTTGTAGCACCATGATAGTGTACAAAGCAGGTCCAGTGCCATAAAAATCCCCCGTGCTCAGCCTTTTCATCCCTCACTAACCCCTGGCCACCACCAGTCTTTTTTCTGTCTTCCATCAGTTCAGTTGCTCAGTCGTAACCGACTCTCTGCAACCCCATGGACTGCAGCATGCCAGGCTTCCCTGTCCATCACCAACTCCTTAAGCTTGCTTAAGCTCATGTCCGCGGAGTCGGTGATGCCATCCAACCATCTCGTCCTCTGTCGTCCCCTTCTCCTCCTGCCTTCAGTCTTTCCCAGCATCAGGGTCTTTTCCAGTGAGTTAGTTCTTCACATCAGATGGCCAAAAGCATAGTTTTGCCTTTTCCAGAAAGTCATATAGTTGGAATCATACAATCTGTAGGCTTTTCAGATGGTTTTCTTTCACTTAGTAAGATACATCTAAGTTTCCTCCCTGCTTTTTCATGGCTTGGTAGCTCATTTCTTTTTTCTGTTTTGGCTACGCTGAGTCTTTGTTGCAGCACGCAGGCTTCTCTAGTTGAGGTTCAGGCTTAGCTGCCCTGCAGCGTGTGGGATCTTGGTTCCCTGACCAAGGATTGAACGCATGTCCTATGCATTGGAAGGCGGATTCTTAACCACTGGACCACCAGGGAAGTCCCTCTTTTCTTTTTAACATCCAGTGATATTTGTTTGGCTGTACCACAGCTTACTTATCCATTTAACTACTGAAGGACTTGACTTGGTGGCTTCCAAGTTTTGGCAGCTATGAGTAAACCTGCAGTAAACTTCTGTGTGCACATTTTGGGGTAGACAGAAGGTTTCTGCTCATTTGGGTAAGTAGGGAGGAGCTAATTGCTGGTAGTATGGTGAAAATATTTTCATTTTGTTAAGAAACTGCCAAACTTAACAAACTTAACATGCCAAAATGTACCATTTTGCATGCCCACCAGCAGTGATGAGAGTTCCTGTTGCTCCACGTCCTTGCTGGTTTTGGGTGTTATCTGTCTTGGATTTTGTCCATCCTAGTAGGTGCGTAGTGATATCTCATTATTGGGCCCTCATTTTTTAAGCCAAGTCCAAAGGCTAATAGAAGTTCTTAACCAGCAGTCATTTCTATCTCTTTTGGTATGTAGGTGCTTCTTCTAGTCAAGCTACCCTTTTAATAAAGGATCAGTTTCATGGTCTGTATTCTCCACATCTGTGGGGAAGAATCAGCTGTACAAGGCCCTTCATCCTTGTCTACAAGTGTCCACTGCCACAGCTTTCCCCGGTGTGTTTTATTTGGGTTAGGGGTGGAATGGAATGTTTTGAGTGATTATCCAATTTCTCCCAGTAAATCAGCAGTGGAGCCAGACTGGTGATTATCAATCATAACTACTTCTTTGGAGTGGAGAAAATAAACAAAACAAAACAAAAAATGCTCAGTTACACTGTTGAGTAGCTTTCAGATGTTAGGCTTGATCTTTCTGACTTGTCCTGTGGGTTAAAATGTAATAGGAGATTATCTGAGTCAACATAGAGGAATCCAGGGGTCGCGGTCTCTGGGAAGATGAAATGTAATTGTGGGCAGTAATTGAATGGCTTCTAAGTTCTGGACTAGTTTCTCCAAGTATAAGCAGGGTCTTATTCCTGGGATGCTAGTTCACCAAGGTGTGTTTTCTGGACCAGTTCAGACCTTTGCCATGTGTTTGGTTTGGAAGTAAAGGCCCATGACAAATTACTAGAATTTAAGTGTCTTTCTCTATCTATAAAATTCGTCTTTCATTATAGAAGTTGAGGGAAATAAAGGAATACAAAGATCTTTTGAAGTTATAGAAGAAAAATGTGTTGGTATGGCATTTAGATTAGAAAACTTGGCTATTTTAAATACCAACAGTGTAACAATTTCATTAACCAATAAAAGCCACCATATAGTTAACGTTGTGGATTTCGGATTATTTACTCTGGAAGCCCAATACACTATTTTCCATTTCTTAAGACTTTGTTTTGGCAGATTATGAAGCTGTCAGATCAACATTGCCCTTATAAAAAGGGGTAGTGTGTGACTTTTTTTTCCCCTTGCCTTAATTTTTTTTTCCCCCTTAGATTCTAGTGAAAGCACCCAACTTTAGGTGCAACTTTGAGAAAAGTATGACCTCACAGTTAGGTCTGATTATACACAAATCCAGTCTTCTTACAGAGGCTATTCTTAGATTTCTTCTGTGTGTTTCATATAATCTCTTTGTATTTGATTTTTTACAAAGCCCTACAAAAGTGTAGAGGAGGTCAAGACAGTCTTTTCTAGGGCTTTTATTTATTTTGCTGAGGATGGGGAATAGTTCAGAGAATCACCAGTATCTGGTTTGTGCTGACTCTTGTTCAAGACCAGAGACACTGGGCTGGAGCCGAAATCTGAAGGGACTGTTGATTGCTCAGACTGTCAATGGCTTCCATTGCCCTCTGGCTCCGTGAACTTTCTGTGGTTTACCAGGCTCTCTGTGATCTGGCCCCTGCCTGCTTCAGAGACACACCCCTCACATTCTCAAAGCTCTCACTCTACTGAACTGCCGGCTCCTGAATCTCAGTAGGTTTCTCTGGCTTCTCTAAGATGTACCTCCTTGCCCTTAAATGTCCTTCCCTACCCTTCAACCTATAAATCCAAACAGACTGTACTTCCTTCTGACCTCTGTGTGCACTAGTACCGCCTCTTTGCCAGCCACACGCTGGGTTAGTTGCCCATTCATGAGACCGCTTCCTCTCCAGACCCCCAGCATGTAGGTCTCTCCTTTGGGAGCAGAATTTGCCTCGTTCACGTCCATTCTTCAGTGCCTGGCATGCAGTAGACACAAGAGTATGTTGGGCTGACCTCAGAGGCATTAAGTTACGAAGTTTTGTTTTGTTTTCTCTTGGGCGAGGGAGCCAAGACTGTCTCCAATCCTTGTGCTCCTAGAGCTGCTCTCCTAACTGTATCAGCAACAACAGCAAACACCATCTTCACCATCCTTCTATGGATGAATGGATACACTGTATACTTTGGGGGGCCACCTCAATTAGTGTGTGTCCCAAACCTTTGCCTTCTGGTTATGGGTGATATTGTGGGCAACTTTGGAGCTCATACCTAGGCATTTGTGATAACGTTTTCACCTCTAAAAGGGGACACAGTGTCTTTGGGTTCACTTTTCCAAGGGCTGTTTGAACAAGGCTTAGAGGAGAAAGGGCTCTGTTGGAGGGGTTCACATTTGCCACTTCCGTTTTGTTGATGGTGACAGGTCACTCCAGGCATTCCTCATAGCCTTATTTGATGTTGAAATGCCCCATGGTTGCTTCTGGAAAACAGTCTGTGGGCCATCACAGCGAGGAGGTATCAGTGCAAATAGCGGGCACCTGAAGCTCCAATTGGGGCGGTACCTGCAAACAGGACGGCGAGATTTGTTGAATCCTGGTGGATTTCCGTGTGTGGTTTGCAGAGTGGATTTTGGGGGGGTTGATAGTGTCACACAATGTATACTTGCATTCTTGTTTTCTTCTTCCTCAAATCCTGCGTTGCAGCATTTACTTCTAGAAATGCTGATCTGAGCCTTTGGATTCATACAGCCGGGTTGAGGAAGGAGTAAGGTCACCTTCTTTGTTCCCTCATGTACTTTGTCCCTCAGTGGTTAGGTGTTGCTTTTTGTTTTCAGTCATAGGCAGTTAGTTGCTTTTATTAATAGATGGATTGAATGATCGTCAGAGCTGGCGATCACAGGTTCAGGGTGTTCCTGCTCAGTGGTGGTTGAAATTTTCCTGACAGTGAAACGAATGCTCTGAAAAGTATTTCTAATAGTCAGGATCTTGGAGAGGTATTAACTTGCAGACTCTTCCTACCTCCCCAAGGCTATCAGATTTTCTTACCTTTTATGCTTGTCAAGCCCACAGCTATGGATTTTATCCCAGTGCTCCAACTCATAAATTGCAAATATCACTTTGTGTAGGTGTTCTTTTTTAGGGAGAACTAACAAAGGATTAATAGTTTGATGGTTGTTTAGAATGAATTCTCCCCCTTATTATTATTCATCCCTAGATCTGAGGCATGGGGTGCAGATTAGTGCTTAAAATTCATTTTGATACTCACTTGTTTAACGCTGGGAAATTTTCACCTCTTCAGTAAGGCACAGAATGACGAGTCATAAATACAGCCTACAATAGGCAGGATTCAACCTACAAGTACTTGGGAACTGCCTACCGGGTGTCAGATGCTCCAAAATACCCAGAAGGAATGTAAGGGCTTCTCCAGCAGGATTGCACTTGACTGGTGTTCAGCTTGGCCTTGGCTGGTTGCGGCAGGGAATTCAGAGCAGAGAGAACTGGCCTTCCCTCTCCAGCACTTTGCAGCCCAGAGAGTTGTGAGGTGCGGAAATAACCAACATACAAGTGGAAGCCAGAAAGGCGGTCCAGGCTGACAGGTGCCAAGGTTCCAGGGAGGGCTGGCTTACCTTCCACCTTCCAAAATAAAGTTCATCTCTTATGGTGAATACCTTTAAGGGAAACAATGTGTCGTATTCACTCACAGTTTAATTAGCTTAGAGTTTATTTTGTAAGGCAGCAATGGAGAGAACTGTTGCTCAATTTGTCTGTATCCAGGTGGCACCGAAAGGCTTTTTGTTTGTTTTTAATTTTCTTTTAATGTGGTGATGATTGAAAAGAAATGTCAGTGATGTTTTTAATTTCATAATTTACATCTGCCCATAGACAGAAATTATCTGGGTGGTTTTTTCATCTATTCCTATTACACTCCGGGGCCCACCCACTTTCCTTACACAGACATTATTGGATAGACCAAATTTCTTAACTCTTTAATGGAAACTGTGAAAACAAAGCCTTCTTAAGGTTAAAATGGATTAGAGATACTAGTTTATGGGCAGTTGCAAACTCCGGTTTTGTAAAAAAGCAGTGTTGATGGATGGGATAATCTTGCACACGCATCTGCTCCAGATCAGACCAGCCTCCATGGGTGCCAGGTGTGTGTCCCGAGTGAGCGGGTTAACACCCTCCGGGGCATCTCGGGCCACTTGGGATCAGATGAGGCCATTCGGTACTGAGTAGCAGAGCTGGGATATTTAGCCAGACAGATGTAGCTCATAATTCAAAAAAGTTTTCCATAGAAGGAAAGAGGAAAGTGAGAGAAGGAAAACAGCATGGGCTAAGGGTGAGGCTGAGGAAAGTTCTTAGAAATCTACTACCTGCATTAAACCCTTCCCATGTTTATTTCACTAGTGAGCTGAGTCTTGGGCAGTCAAGGATTTTGAGAATGAATTAGAAGGGCTAAAATAGTCCTGAGAGGATGGGGAACACATGTATACCTGTGGTGGATTCATTTTGATATTTGGCAAAACTAATACAATTATGTAAAGTTTAAAAATAAAATTAGAAAAAAAAAATAGTCCTGAGAGAAAAATTACTTGGTGTTTTAATTATAGAAAGAGCTTCTCAACATATGAAATTATTTGCATATAAACAATGTTTTTTTTTTTCCCAGTTATCTTAATACACTAACTCAAGTAATAACTTATTCTATTGAGATTTTTTTGTTTGGGTTTTTTTTTGGTTCTTCACTAGGCAGGCCTTAATTTATCTAAACAAAGACATTTGCTTAGAGTCAAAGCATTGTGCCTCTGCTTCGTTTAGTAACCTCTGATTATAGAAACACAAAAATTTGAGAGAGAAAAAAAATCAGCTAGATGATTTTAAAGTCTTTGTTAACCAGAGTACAATTTTAAGTGTATATGCTATACAGTAGCAGTTTGGACTTCTTTCGGTCCAGGTGACTACCTGGTGAGGTACCATGTCTTTTGAAAAACGTTATTAACTGTTTCACATGATTTTAAACCTTGAGCGCATGTAGCTTATCATTTTGAAGTACTGAAGATACAATGACGTTTTTTGGTGGTAATATATACACAATATAAGTGTTGCCCCTTGAACCATTTTTCAGTATACAATTCAGTGACGTTAGTTAGATTTACAGTGTTAGGCCACCATCACTACTATGCATTTCCAGAACTTTTTCAACATCCCAAGCAGAAACTGTTTACATTAAACAGTAACTCTTCATTTCCCTCCTACCTCCAGCCCCTGGTAACCTCTATTTCTAGTTACTTGAAAAAAATTTTTTTTTTTTAATTTTTAAAGGAAAAATGGAGTCTGGTGTGCAAAAGCAGCTAGCTGCTTTTTCTTGTCTTAGTGTTGAAGTTGTGAATTAGGACCTAAAGCTTTAATTAAAATGCTGGTTGATATCTTGCTCCAACTTCAAGTGTTATTGCCTCCTGGCTAATCCGTATCTGGTTCTTTTTGGTCATTCAGCAAACATATGGTACCCTAGCTCTAGGCTCCACGCCATAGGTCTGAATCTGCTCTCAGAGGGGGCACCCAGATGTGGAGAACTGGGGAGGGACTAATGCACAGGGAAAGGTTGTCTTCTGGGAAAGAAAAAGGATTTAGCCCTAGCACCTTGTAGATGATGTTTGCCATTAAGAAAAAAAAAAAATCTAATGTTTAATTTCCTTGATAGCATTGCAGATAAACCATCCTTTAAGAAAGTCTGAAAAAGAAAAAAGATGCTTGAAATTCTTCCTTATCAGCATTGAACTACTTGCAAGTAGTTGCTATGACAACCACCCATGTTTACCCGGTGCTTATTGTGGCGCGGGTACTGTTGGGAGGGGTTTACTTATATCCTGATTTAATCCGCACCTCTGATGTGTAGCCTTACAGATTTGCAAATTTACACCCAGAGACCTTCTACAACTTGCCTGAGGACCTGTGGCTAGAATGGGAACTCTGACCTCAGAGTTTAAGCACAAGGCTACCCATAAACAAAGTTATGAACAGTTGTGTCTTGATCCTGTTGGGGGCGTTTTCCTCTTAGCTGTGTTCCCACACTATCGTGTTCCTTCATTTAGAGTAGTCAGGGCTGCCCCGTTCCCGCCGCACATTCCCAGGATGCCAGCCCAGGCCTCAGGGAGTGTTTCCAGGGTTGCAAACTCTCTGCTTTGGAAAAGAAACAACGATAAAGAGGGTGCCTTCAGTGCGTGGGGTGTGCAGACTTTCTGACTGACTGGCCTCCAGTGTTGGGTCTGGGTCTGTTGCACCCCTTACCCTGTCTTGTGTTACTGCAGACTGTGCCACCTCTGCTGATAGCTGTGCCATGGGGGCCCCCCTCCTCCGCTCTTCCGCCTCATCCAAGGCTGGAACCAGTCTCTTTATACTTAAGGTATAACCTCTACTTAAAAATAGTCTGACGAGCACAAGAGGAGTGGATTTTTTTCAGCCACTGTATTGATCACCCGCTGTATGCCAGGCAGTGCGCCACGGACAGCATGCGCCACGGACAGCAGCTGCGAGGAGAGCTGGTGGAAGGCCCCTGACTCAGGCCGGGAGAGGGGCGGCAGTCACGGAGGGCTCTGTCTCAGGAGGTGGTGTAGAAATGAGAACCTAAAGATGAAGTTCATCTAGGCGCAGGCGGGAGTGGTGGAAGGAGGAGGCCTTTCATCAATGTGGGGAAAGAAAGGAAAGTGGGGGGTGGTGAGCAGGGCCTGGCTGCCTCTGTTCTTGGGTCCCTTCTGGGGGCTGATGACAGAAACGGGCAGGGACGGGGAAACAGTTGGAACGTTTCTGGATGTTCAAAATCTGCTCTGGCTGCTTAGTGGAGACATTTGTGTTTTCCTTCTAAACTGTGTTGTCATCTATAAGATGATCTGTCTTATCCCATGGTAATAACAGCTCGGTATTTTGGTCTCGCTCTATGCCTGGCGCGGTTCTAAAACACCTTACGTTCAGGGCCTCACTTGATGCTCACTGCAACCCCTTTGCTTCCTCTGTGTCCTGGATGAAGAAACAAGGTGGAACAGCCTCGGAGTCCTGGTGGTGGTGCCGGGAGCGGCGGGACAGTGATTTGAGCCAGGTCGTCTGTGACGGTAGCTTGACCAGCATATAAAACCTTGCCATTTGAAGCATCATTTGCCTTTTTCCACAGTCTTAGCACAGCCACTGCTCAGTAAAGTTCATGGAATGTATTTGGGGGATGTCCAGGTTTACTTTGGTTAAACTCACTAATGGAGTATAGCATACAGTAAAGCAGGGGCCCCCAGCTTCCCAGCCATGGACTCACAGCAGCAGCGTTAGATTAGAAACACAGTGCTCAGGAAATGTGATGCGCTTGAATCACCCCCAGACCAACCCCCCACCCCACCCCACCCCGGCCCTGTGGAAAAATTGTCTTCCACGAAACGAGTCCCTGGTGTCAAAAACGTTGGGGACCACTGCAATGAAGTCTCCAAGCTTTGAATGCACAAACTGATGCAAAAGTGCTCAGTGAATTTACCCGGAAATTCACCAGTGTAAATCACTACCCCACTTAAGATGCATCTAGTATCAGCACCCCAAACACCCCCCCAAGTTCCCTTCTACTCTGTTCCACTCACACCACACCCCCAGAGTGACTTGTTCTTACTTCTAACTCTGTGGATTAATTTTGTGCTTCTTTTTGAACTTTATATTGTAAGTAGCTTTATACAGAATGTATTTTGTATGCGTGCAGATTCTCTGGTTTCACATCCTAGTTCCTACATTGACGAACGTTAAACAGCGTCCGTGTTACCTGTGCCAGTGGTTCTTTGCAGCAGCTGTGCAGTATTCCACTGTGGAATTGCCTTTGGCTTAGCTTTGCCCCTTGCGTAGCCCCGCCTCCTTCCCTAGTGCTGATCACTGGACATTGGGAGGCAGCACGGGCCCTGCGGAATGTGGCTTCCAGTTGAGGTTCTGGCTACATTGCTAGTTCGTTATGCTGCCCTCAGAGCCTTTGAGCCTCCATGGACTCACCTGGTAAAACCATAGTCTCTAGGGTTAATACTAGTCTTGCTTCCACCCACTGTCATTACGAGGATCAGATGAAACAGTGCACGTCAAAGTGTTTTGATAATTTGTGAGTTATTCTTGTAGAAAATAATATTAAAGATGATTCGTAAACACCCACCCCACAAATGTACATACATACTTTCTCTTGTTCTCCAAACTGTGCTTCAGAATCAAAAGTGTTCTTGATAACCCTGTTTATATGTAATATGATGGTGCAAAAAAATGTCTGAATTGCTGAGAGGGGGCGATCTCTCTGGAAACCTCAGGCTGGGGAGCTGTGCAGTCTGACTTCTCAGGGCCTGTGTTTTTCTGGTGCTTGGGGATGCCTGGGAGCTGGGCTGATTTCCTAGGGTTTGATGAGTCAGGATAAAACTGACCTGTGTGGCTGTGCGTAAGTAATGAGAGGCAATCAAGTTTCCTAAAAGACCCATTTTTTCTTTAGGCCGGTTGTCGGGCTCTTTCCATTATTTCATGAAAAAAGACCCAATGTGCACCTTTGCCCAGTTTTCTGCCTTTAGCGCCGTGGGCAGCAGGCAGACAGCCTGCTTCTCTGTTGTGTGACTTTTGACCCTTTTCCACGGGGGTGTGGGTTCCAGAGGGTGGACTTTGATGGCGAGACATGCGTTCCACTCCTGCTTAGCGGCTGCTCTGAAGCACAGAAAGCACAACAGGACTCTTTGAAGCTGCCCGCCTTTGCAGGCTTGCAGTGCCCCTGTGCTGGAGGGACTGCGTGGCCTGGGAGCCCAGGGCGGGTCTGTGGAGGTCTGCGGTGGGACTGGTTTTCTGTCTGTCACCTCTGGCTGTCTCTGTAGCGGTAGCAGTGGCAGCCTAGGGGTTTCGTGAAGGTTGAAGGAACGTGCTTTTCACCAGGGCACTGTTGGGCTTTTAGTGGCCTGGTATGAAGGCTTTTGTTGTCATGAGAGGGGGCAAGAAGACAGTCGGTGTATTTCAGGAAGTCATAAACAAGCTGAAGTAAGCCTTCTGGGAGCCAGGAGTGCCCTTCCGTCTTTCTCACCTGTCTGCTTCAGCCAAGGCTGCTGGGGTCTCTTGGTTTCTCCCTGCCTTCTTCCTAGACCACTTGGGGGGCCTGCCTGTCAGATTCTTTCAGGTTGAAGGAGATCAGCGTTGATGACTTTGAATCCCTGATTTGTGTGCTTCTTTCTTGGCCCCGTGCCTTGCAGCTCTGGGTACTTGGAACCTGATGGGGATGTGAAGAGGCACCTGGGGTCCACCTGCCAGCCCACACTTAAAAGCCAGTAGGCTGCGCTGCTTCTCATAAGTCCGGTGCATTCTGTTCTCAAATTCCCATGGGTTCCACTGCTCCCCCTTCTTTGTTCTTTAGCTTTAAGTTGATGTGTTGCAGATTAGCATCCTCCATAAGGCTGTCTGTGTGAATCATCCCTGTTTTCCTTTTATTCATTAACTCTTTTCTATTTTTCCACACCGGGGTTCTTGGAGACAGCTTGGTATAATGAAGACTCGGAAACCAGATAGGGTTGCCACATTCAGCAAAAATACAAGATGAGGAGCCATGTTTAAATTTCAGGTAAATGATGAGTAGTTTCTTAGGGTATATGTGTTCCCACTGTGGAACATATATGTACTAAATGGAATATATATGTACTAAAAAAATTATTTGTAGTATTTGTCTGAAATGCAAACTTAACTGGGTTCTTGATTTTTTGTTTTGTTTTCTTTTGCCCTGCCTCTTGGCATGGGAGATGTTAGTTTCCCAACCAGGGGTGGAACCTGACCCTCCTGCATTGGAAGTATACAGTGTTAACCACTGGACTGCCAGGGAAGTCCCCGGGCATCTTGTATTTCACCTGGAAATCCTGAAACCCTAAGATTTAGAAAAAAAAAATCTCAGTTCTGCTCCGGCCTCCCTCTGTGATCACATGGCATCTTATGTGACCCCTAAGCCACCGTATCTTCTCTCAGAAGGGTTCATGGTCTCTCAGAACTCAGGTTTGAGGGATACCTGATGAGGCTCATGGAAGCCCTCAGGACGTGTTCAGTATCTTCCTTTTCTGCCTTTATGCAGTGATGGTGGGTTTGCTTCTTGCCCATCTTCCTTTTCCTCCTCTCCTCCCCTGTGAAGCCAGCCCACTGTCCTCTCCTTTAGTGTGGTTATTTTGTTTTGGTTTTTTTTTGGCTGTACCGCCGGCATGCAGGATCCTAGTTCTCTGACCAGGCATGAAACCCATGCCCCCCTGCAGTGGAAGCACAGGGTCTGAACCACTGGACTACCTGGTGTAGCTTTTTGGGTCTTCTCAGGGTGTCACCTCCTCTCCTTCCTCAAGCTGCTCTGAATTCGCTTTCACTTTTTCTGCCCTTCCTCTACCAGCTTCCTTTTTTCTTTTTCCCTGGAAGCTGTCTTTGACCGTACGTCTCAAGTAGCTCCCTTTATTTGGCTGCATGTTACCGACCCTCTTGTTCAGTTTCTCCTTTCCTTCTGAGCCTATAGTGACTCAGGGAGAATGGGACCCTTTGGCCTTACTGGGGGGCCAGGCAGCACACACACATCCTTTCAGGGCCTTGGTTTTTGTCTCGGTTTGCTGAGAAGGCTTGTTGAGAATTCAGGGGTTGCAGGCTGGCGGGCTGCCTTTGGCCCACAGGTGAGTAGTTTGGAAAGCCCTTGAAGAGAGAGGTCTTAAGGAAGGAACGGCACAGATGCTCTCGCCTGCCTTGGGCAAACCTCCCTGTCAGCTTCTCAGGCTGATTCGTTTTGTGCCCTGATGGCACTTGGGTTTGAGACTGCTGAGCTCTGCTGCAGATAATGACTGATGCAGCCAGCGTGCAGTCCTTCACGAGTTGAGCTCTTGAAACAAAGCCACAGGGCACAGTTGGTGCAAATTTACAGATTGGGAGAGCAGAGGTAGAGGGAGGTACCTTGCCAGAGTCATTGGATTGGCAGCCCTTGTTCTGAACCACTGTGCTGTATTTCTGTGACCAGGTGCAGCTGTGAGGGTCTATGAAATTCCTTGCAGGAGTTCAGACTAGAGCACAGTTTGCTTGTCTTTTAGATTCATAATCTCCAGTCCTTGCCTTAGAGTCTGTATTCTTGGGTAGTGAATCCTTAGATTCTGTTTCCTCTCAAGGATCATTCTTCTTTTTCTTCGTATCCTGAAAACCGGCTTCACATCTTAGTGGGTGTTGAGCCACAAGACAAAGCCAAGCCAGTGATCCACAAAAGGAAGGATTTATTTGCAGCAAGTAAGGAGAACACCTGGGATCTTCCCCAAAGCAGCGACTCCCCAGTAGCAAAACTGGGGAGGTTTTAAGCTAAGGGTACATGCATATTCAGGGCTTCCCAGGTGGCTCAGAAGGTAAAGAATCTTATCTGCCTGCCAATGTAGGAGACCCAGGTTCGATCCCCTGAAGGAGGAAATGGCAACCCACTCTAGTATTCTTGCCTGAAAAATCCTATGGACAGTGCAGCCTGGTGGGCTATGGTCCATGGGGCCGCAAAGAACCAGACAACTTAGCGACTAAACAACAGCAACATTTATACTTGTGAAGGGGCTGGGGCAGAGGATTCAGTGTAGAATTGGGGCATGGTTTAACAAAAGTCTAAGCTTTAGTTCATTGAAGTTGTGAGGGTCAGAAAAGGTCAACTTCATCATTCCATCTTCCACTGGGTTGAGGCCTTTGTTCTTGCAGAACTCAAAGATCAGTATCAGATTGTAATGAATACCCCTCGAGGAGGAACTGGGATTCTATATGTCGCTGGATTGTTGTCTCTTGACTGCTTTTCCTTTGTTCCTGCTTCCCTCACTTCCCTTAAGATCTTTAATTACTGAGACCTGTTCAAGTAAGGTACTATGTATGGCCAGGCTTAGATCACAGAGTGGCTTAAGCCAAAAACGGCTTCTCATGTCAAGAGAGCCGTGGCTGGTTCTCTTTCTCCAGGAACCCCCTACTCTTATCTGCATACACTGTAAAGATGTTTCCAAGAGTTTTCTCTTCCTGTGCCTGGCATTTTTATAAATGATTAGGTATCCTTGGCATTCATTTAAGTAAGTTTAGTTTGGGGGCACCTACTAAGTGCCAGCTATATGCTTGAGGTGTCCTTTGAGGAGCAAGGCAGGGTATAAGTAGTGAGCGAGTGCCCTGCCCTGGGTGGAGGACATCTAAAGCCAAAGAAGACTTTGTGAAGGAGCTCAGAGGCTGCTAGGAAACTGGTGAGAAAGTGATGACCATAGCATGGTTGAAGAAAGATGGAACCTGTTTAGGGTTCATACAGGAAAGTAGACCCTGTAGAGTAGGAGGGAGAGAATTCAATCTGGGGAGTTGGTTATCCTACTGGTAGAGTTGCTGAGAATAGAACTTACCAGGAGGTGCAGTGAGACAGCCCAGGGGATTGGAGCAGCAGGACACCACTCCTCTGGAGGACAAAGGGTGGAGGTAGTGTTATCAGAGCCCAGGGCAGGGGTCACTCAGAGAGCTGGAAGCACGAGGGCCTTGAGACCAGAATGCTGCCCAAGGTGGGGAGGAGAAGGGAGAAATTCCCCCACCCTCCCTCCTTCCAGCCTCCAGCCTCTTGCCTGTACTTTTCATTGGCTGAATTTGGCTGGAAGCCTGGAAGTCTCTGACTTGAGGGAGCAGGGAGAGGAAGCCTGCAGAGGTTTCCCCCTCTCCCTTGCCGAGCAGGACAAGGGCAGTGCAGGAGGCTTGGGCCAGACCAACGAGGACTGGCTCAGCAGAAATGAAAGTGCAGTGATGACGGTCGATCGGGGTGGTTGCTGAACGCTTCACAGATGGCAGGATGTTGGAGCACTCGGAGGTTTTTGTTCCCTCTGGAGGAGGGTGCGAAGGGCATTCCAGGCATTGCATGGACCAAGGCCCGGCAGCCGGAATCGCAGGCTGCACTTGTAGCATCGCAGGCGGCTCCGAGTGGCTGCAGGGGTGCCTGTGGTCTTGTTCCCGTCCCGCTTTCTTCTGCCTCAGAAGCCACTTTCCCAGAGTGCTTTCTCCTGTCCGTGGTGACACAGGGAAAGCCTGGGTGGGCAGCTCTGCACCCCGAATATCCTCAAGACCCACTGCCTCCTTCACAGAACACAAGTGTTCCACAGTGCTCACACCTCGGGCGTTTCACAAGTTCCAGACAGCAGCAATTCAGGGCCGAGGCGAGTTACCTCTGATACCTGGGACCTGTCACACCCCCAGGGCTCTGATGAAGATGCAGATGCTTGGGAGGAAACAGAGCTGTTCGTGTTAGTGACTTTCAGCGACTTGTCTCCAAGCCCTGAATGGCTGGCACTCAGTCATGCTGTTAGAATACGTTTCTCACATCCCCCTGCTGTGAAATTCGTTTTTTATGATGATAGAGGATATTGTTGAAACTTTCTTTATTATGAAAAATTTCCAGCAAGCACAAAAGTAGAGTGAACATACAAACCACCCGGCTTTACCGGTGACCATCACAGTCAGTCTTCAAGTGGTTTCACTGGGAAAGTTTCATTCACATCTCTGATAAGGGTTTTATAACCACCACACCATTATCTCACTTATATAAAAAAGTAGTATTTCCGCTAGTACATTTATGTTTGGAAAGTCAACAGCAGAGAATTTTCTGGAATCATATGTGTTATCCTTGCTTCCCCTCTGCTTTGAAGCTTTACCTGTGTGACCCGAGGCTGTTCGCCCTAGATGGAAATGTCTTTCTCCTTAGTGTGCTGCCGGCAGGCTCTGGGACCTTTTACCTGCTGCCCTGTTTTTCTCGGTGTAAGCATCTCAGTCATGCTGCCGCTGCCTCTCCTCAGGAAGGTATGTGGACTGGCTTCCCACACAGGGGTGTGAGTCTCAGGTCACCCACCATCCTTGTATATGTAGGGTGAGAATCTTGGCATGCATTTGCAGCTCTGCTGCAGGAAAATCTTAGTCTTCCCTTGGAAGCTTTGAGCTGGGAAGCGTCTGCCGAGCATCCTGGGAGGAATCATGCTGTACATAGCAAGGTGGGCCGGCATTGAGGGCTTCTAAAAAGTCTGGCACAGTGTCGGGTGTGAGGCCACTCAGGATTCGAGAGCACCAGACAGGAAGCCGTGGGCAGCGTGTGCAGGCAGATGGCTTCTGGACAGGTAGAAAATGAGCGTCCCGGTGCAGAATCTCCAGCTAGAAATCTGCAGCTTGTGCAGCATCCACAGAGTGGTTCCAACTCAGTTATTTCTCTGGACTCTCACAGCAAAGTCTCTTCAGTGGGAATCTCACCTGAAAAATAAAGGACCTGAGGCTCAGGGGAAACTGAAATTCCTGGCCAGGGAGGAGTGCTGGTAGGTGGAGCAGTGGGATTGCAAGGTAGCCGCCTGACTCCCAGGCAGAGGTGCTTTCCATTTGGTCAGCTCTTCATCAGAAAAGGGGAAAAAAGGGACTTGTTCATTCAGCACTTAGAAACAAGGGGAACTTAAGGGAGCTTTGACAGTAATTCGTGAAGGAGAGTGAGGTGACCAGTAGCAAGTGTTCTTTTACCAAAAATTACCCAAATACTTGCCAGATCTCTTGCCAGCTAGGACCAGTCCACGTGGGTAATGAAGCCTCAGTGGGGGTTGGGGCAGGATGGCCAGGCCCTTCACTTATGTGAGTCTAGGAAAAGAAAGGGTGGGTGGTCCCAGCTGTTGACATCCAAGGGATGATCCGCATTATTTGACTCTGCTCTTATGTCAGCTCGTGTTTAAAGTGGGCCACTGACTTGGGGGGCTTGGGCCTCTGGTTACTTTCAGAGCCACTGCCCTTTGTAGGAATCATTTGACCTCTGCAGGCAATAGCCTTTCACCTTTCAGTGTGTGATTCCCAGACTTTGCTCTCCAGATAAGTCACCTGGAGAACTTCACACATCCTGATACCTGGTGTCACATCCTTCAAAGTCTGGGGATCAGAACCAGGCGTTATTTTTGTTGTTGTTGTTGTTTAAGGTTCCTAGGTAAGTTCAAAGTTGCTTTGGACTCAGCAATAAAATCTAAAAGTATACATTTGTGAATATATATCAATCTCATCTGAGTCTTGAGGAAAAAAAAAATGTGTGTGTGTGCTCAGTTTTGTCCAACTCTTCTTGGCCCTGTGGACTATGGCCCGCCAGGCTCCTCAGTCCATGGAATTCTCCAGGCAAGAATACTGGAGTGGGTTGCCACCTCCTACTTCAGGGGATCTTCCTAATCCAGGGATCGAACCTGCATCTCTTGTGTCTCTGGCATTGGCAGGCAGATTCTTTACCACTGCTAGTGCTACCACCTGGGAAGCCCTGAGAAAAAAATACTGCCCCTTTAAACAGTTCTTTTGTGTGTTTTTCCCTATTGGTTATTTTTTCTCAGCTTTATTGAAGATGGAGTGGATATAAAACATTGTGTAGGTTGAAGGTGTTGATCTGAGAGACTTTAAATTGCAAAATGATTAACTGCTATAGCATCCGTTAACTACCTGCATGGCGTCAGTCATGTAATTACCTAAAATGTTCTTTGATTTTTTTCATTGTGTTTTTTGAATAGCAGAGGCAGCCCATTATATGCTTTCTCCTTTTTTACACAAAAGGTGGTTAACTGAGTCTTTGTTCAGTGCCTCTCGCACTTAATTATATTTTGGAGATTTTTCGTAAGGATCCACTGACTGCTTCCTCATTCTTCTTTACAGTTGCATAGTAATCCATTGTATGACTGGCTCTTACTCTTGGGTACCTCACTTGTTTTCAGTCTTTGGTCTCAGAAACAGTGTTACGATAACCTTGAACTTGGATCATTTTCTACATGCGTAAGTATTTCTAAGGGGATATATTGCATTTGTTAATGCTTACCAACCACATATTATACACTGGCCACTCTCTTAGACCATTTTCTTGTATTGGCTCAGTCCTCACATTAGTCTGTGAGGTAACCAGTATTATTACCTCTATTTTACAGATGAGGAAACTGAGTCTTAGAGTAGGTTGGGTGATTTGCTCAAAGTCACAGCCCAGAGAGTGGCAGAGTCAAAATTCATACTTAGGCAAGTTAATTGCAGAGGAGCTCCTTCACTCTGAGATACTGCCTTTCTGGGTAAATTCCCAGACATGACATTGTGGGGTCAGATGCACTATGCATGTGTAATTTGAATAGATGTTCCCAAATTGCCTTCAACAGGTCTTATACTAATTTATTTACACTTCCATGTGCAGGGTATGAGAGAGGGTGTGTGTGGCCCAAACCTCATTTTTATCAGACTTGAATTTTTGCCAGTCTGGTAGATCAAAAACGTGATGTTGACATAGTCTCTCTGTATTTCTCTCAAGGAAAAACAGGTCAGCGTCTTTTCATATGTGTGGAAGAATATTTGGACTTCTTTCCTGTAAATGCCTAGTTATAGTCTTTCTCATCTCTCTTCGGGGACGTTGGTCTTCCTCTTAACCCATTTTTCTCAATACTTTGTTTATTACAGAGAATTGCTTCCCCCCTTTATTTTTTTCTAATTTCCAGTTGCAAAAAAATTTCCCACTTGTCATTTATCTTTTGACTTGGCTTTGGTGGGTTTTTTTTTAAGCCACAGTGAAACATGTTTATGCTTTCTTAATGCCATTTTTAATTTACAGGAATTACTGTTATGATATTATGGTAAAACTACTGTATATTTATGCTTTTGGGAAAAAAAAGTAGGACAGATGATTGCGATTTTGTTTCAATAGTAAACAGTACATTTAAAAGGGATTCAGAAGACATCAAAGAAGAAAACATGCTAGATACTCTTGAGTTCCATTAAACTTGAATTCATAGCTGAATAATAGAGGTACAGCTACTGGTGTGCCTCATCTTTTTTAAAAAAGTTTTTATTGGAGTGTGGTTGATTTAACAATGTTCTCCACATCTTCCTCTACAGTATCACTTTATATTTCATGTAAGATCTTGTATTAGGAGAAATCCTCTTCTATGAGGGACTGGTCAATTCCTGAATTATGTGCATTTTGGATATTCTTACTGTAGCCATTTCCTCTCTCCAGAACCTTCTTAAATGACTTGCCGTCTAATTGGCATTATTTCTCTCTCCTGCTCAGTTTCAGACTGTTTATCTGGTGGTTTTATTTTACTCTGCTGTATTTTCCATTTCCCCTGCTTTAAAGAGAGGTTAGAAGCTCTGGACCTTAAATTTAATCATCTTCCATATTGACCAATTAGCAAGTCATCTTTGTTCGTCTCACAAATATTTTTGAGGATAGGCCTTGTGCCAGCTACTGTACTGGGTTTTAGGAGACAGTCCTTGAGTCTTGGAGCTCATATTCTAGGGGGAATAGACATCAGACATCTAACTTTAAGTTATAGAACTAAAATTGTGAGAGATGCTTTAAAAGATACGCCTGTGGTTCTCAGAGGATATGATAGGGGAACTGAACAAGTGTGGGGCAGCCCGGCAGAGTTCCCCAGAGACGGCGTGTGGGCTGCCGTCCTCTGAAAGATGAGTAAAAGTTAGCTACACAGAGGATTGGTAAAACATGTTCTGGGCCAAGATAACAGGCCATGCAAAAATCCTGAAAGCAACAGCAGCAGGGTGAGTTTGAGGAACTGAAAGATGTGTGATCAGAGCACGATCTGGATGTGGGCTGAGGAAGGATCTGGAAGTAGGTGGGGCCATGTTGATGAGGTTGACAGTCTGCCTCCTACGCTACCGAGTTTTCCTTTGAATAAACCTTGACCACTTAGTGAAATCTGTAAGATGTCCATTTGAAGAGAACAGACCTACTCGTTAGCTTTGTCTTCAAATTTCTGAGCTGGAGAATACCTTCAATGTTGCTTATTGCTAATCTGATGCTCACTTTTACAGATGACAGTCCAGGGAAAGCCGGTGACTGGTAGGAGTCCATGCTGGTAGCCAGTGTCAGAACTTGAACTTTGGTCTCCTGGTTTGTAGACGGTGCTCTTTGTACTCTGCACTTCCTCTTCCCTTAGAGAACATGTGTTCTGTCTAAAAATGGAAATGTGTTTTGATGTGTAGTTTTTTCTGATTTTCATGAGAACACTTATGAAGGTATGAAAAGTAAATCCTTTAAGAAGTTCATTGAATGACATTTATTAAAAAAACACCATGCAAAAGGGGAGACTGCCTTCTAGATGGAGAGATCTACTGAGACTATGTACATGCCTCTAATCTTACAGCTTCTGTATATGCTTTATTATCTAGAGCGTCTAATTCAAGTAGCAGTGCGGGCATATGTGTCTTTTCAATCAGGAATAGGTGTCTATTCTAGGGTCTGTGCCAATCTAGAACATTCTTTGGATGAATGAATTTGGCCTGCAAAAATGGCATTTTAATCCATCCTTTTTTAGTTTTTCTTCAGGACATGTTTTTGTCAATCATCTTCATGTTTCAAAGACCATATGTAGCCAAAAGATTTACTGCTAATCAAGCAAACCTCCACTTCACTGAAGGACTAAAGAAGGAATAAAGATGGGAGGACCATCAGTATGTAGCAAATGTGTCCAAAAACGGGTTTTGTCCTTCCTCCCCCTGGTTCACACTTGATTATGTCCCCCTTTGAAATTAAAGGATGGGTAAGCCTGCTCTGTGCTTTTTTTGTACAAGGGAAGGAAAAAGGGGAGATAGTCAAGGGTCTGTTCTTCCTACATCTATAAGAGTCTTAGGTCCTTAGGTGGTGGAGGGCTCTTGCCTGTCCTCAGTGGGATTCCTTGACATCTTATTGATGTGTTGAGTTCTGTAACCTGCCCCTTGAGTGAGTCAAAGCCTCAAGACCTTCCCTTATTGGACCCTGTACATTTATCCTCCTGTAATGCAGGAGTCGCAGGAGACATAGGTTTGATCCCTGGGTTGGGAAGATCCCCTGGAGGAGGAAATGGCAACCCACTCCAGTCTTCTTGCCTGGAGAATCCCATGGACAGAGGAGCCTGGTGGGCTGAGTCCATGGGATTGCAGAGTCAGACACGACTTAGTGACTTAGCACACACATTTTTGTGCTGTATTTACCTCTGAAGTGTCTCGTGTGCATGTTTCAGGTCTTGGCTGCTTACGTGGGGAATGGAAAGGAAGTCTGGAAGAAAAGGTGGATTCAGTGGTGTTAGCAATGAGGTAGGCCAGAGGCTGGCACCAGTGGGGGAGGTTAAGGTGAGTGGGGAGGAACAATTAATTTTAGGGTCTTAGATAGGCAGGGGTCAGACATAGGGAAGTTCCTTCCTGTTGGGATCAGCTGCCTGGGGGAGTGGGTAGAAAAGAGTCAGGTTATTTAGGAAGTGGTCTGGTCAGCAGAGGGCACAAGGAGCCTGGACAGGACTTGCTTATCAAGGTGGGAATGTAGGAAGCTGGTTTTTGTATTTCTGCCCAAGGTTGTCAAATCTCTGCTTAAGTCTATAGATGAAGACAACCAGCAGTGTCCTCCTGGCGTTTTTCCATTTTGTATTCTGTGTTCTTTCTTTTCTCCCTTCCACCATTAAATATTATTATTTTAAATATTATTGTCCATTTTGGGTGTGCTGGGTCTTAGTTGCAACTAAGACTATGCTCCCAACGCAGGAGCCCCAGGTTCGATCCCTGGTCAGAAAACTGGATCCCTCATGCCTCAGAGACGATTGAGGATCCCAGTCATCGCAACTGGGACCTGTCACTTGGGATCCTTGATCTTCACTGTGGCATGCAGGATCTTCAGTTGTGGCATGTGGAATCTAGTGCCCTGACCAGGGATCGAACCTGGGCCCCCTGCTTTGGGAGTGCAGAGTCTTAGCCCCGGGACCACTGGGAAAAGTCCTGCGTCATTAACTCGTACTAACTGCTCATGCTTTGTCCCCAGGGCTGAGCTCTCTACTGCTGTTCGCCTTGTGGAGGTCATCTGAGGCCCCTCTTTCACTGATCGAAAATGCACAGGCTCCATGTTCACACTGAAAAAACATACATGGTTTTATTATTTTTTTAAGAAAGATGGGTTTAAAAAGTTACATAGTTGGTGCTTTTAGAAAGCAAGCCACATCAAAATCAAAGATAGGTCCCCCCTGTTGTGGACCCTAGTTTGTTCTCATAGACGTAAATGCTGACACTGGTTTCTTAGGCAGTTTCTTAAGGTATTTTCTGGATGTTTTATACAGATGCACTTGTGGGCCTCTGTGGTCCCCCTTAAACCATACACAGGAGTGGGAGCGCACTGTACGTGCTGTGCTGTCTCTGGGAACAGAGAGACAACAGAGACAGCTTTTTTTCACTTAGCAGCATGTCTCATGAGTTCATCCCTGTTGGCCATAGAGCTGCCTCATTCTTAGAATGGGCTCTCTATAAAGGGTTCCAGTCCATGGGGGTTGCAGAGTCGAACACGACTGAATGACCAAGCACACACTCATTCATAAGGGTTCCATGAAATGGGAGCTCTGTATTTCTGCAACTCTTCCTCTTTCGATTGTTTCCAGGCATTTGCTTTTTTACAAACAAAACCACAGTAAACATTCTTTTCTTTGATTTTTTTTTTTTTTGGCACCTGTAATAATATTTGTTTATTTAGCGACACTGCACTGCTTATGGGGCTTCCTAGGTAGCCCTAGTGGTAAAGAACCTGCCTGCCAGTGCAGGAGATGTAAGAGACATGGGTTCAATCCCTGGGTTGGGACGATCCCCTGGAGGAGGGCGTGGCACCCCACTCCAGTATTCTTGCCTGGAGAATCCCATGGACAGAGGAGCCTGCAGGGCTACAGTCCATGGGGTTGCAAAGAGTCGGACATGACTGAGGCAGCTTTAGCACGCTCAGCTTATGGGATCTTAGTTCCTCTACCAGGGATTGAGCCTGGATCCATATCAGTGAAAGCCCGAGTTTTACCCACTGGACTGCCAAGGAAATTGCCTACAGTAAACATTCTTTTTAAAATATATTTGCATAAATCTTAGCAATAGTTGGTGAGTATTTATGGAATAAATATCTAGGGGTTGGAATTATAGATTCAAGCAGTATGGGTTCTTTTTTTTGAGTAGGTTTGATTTTTTTTTTTTTTTTTTAATGTTTATTTGGCTGTGTTGGGTCTTAGTTTCGGCACGTGGGATCTTAAGTTGCAGCATGGGGAACCTTCTGTTGTGGCTCACGTGCTCTCTAGTTGTGGCAAGGCCTCAGTAGATGCAGCACACAAGCTGTCTGGTTGTGGCACATGGGCTCCAGAGCGTGCAGGCTCAGTATTTGTGGCACGCAGGCCTAGTTGCTCGGTGACATGTGGAATCTTAGTTCCTTGACCAGGGACTGAACCCGCTTTCCCTGCACATCAAGGCAAATTCTACACCACTGGACCACCAAGGGAGTCTGAAAGAGTATGTGTTCTTTATATATATATATATATATATGTGATTTCATATATTTATTTTTGGCAGTGCTGGGTCTTCATTGTTGCGCAGACTTTTCTTTCATTGCAGTGAGCAGAAGCTACCATAGTTGCAACGTGTGGGCTTCTCATTTTGGTGGTTTGTCCTGTTACGGAGCACAGGCTCAGTAGTTGTGGCGCACAGGCGCAGTGGCTTCACAGTATGTGGGATCTTCCTGGATCAGGGGTCAAACCTGCGTCTTCTGCGTTGGCAGGCAAATTCTTTACCACGGAAGCACCAGGGAAGCCCGAGTTCGAGCGTGTGTTCTTAAATGCTCTCGTGTATTCTCTTGGGCAGTTTTAAGTCACGTTTTGCTGATTGTCATCTCTCTGCACTTGTCATCCTTTCTTCTTTTCACTCTCTTGTGTGTTTTGGCCTTTTCTTTATCTCTTTCCTTTATTCTTTATCAAGTTTTGAAGGGATTGGTTTTCCTTCAAAATAACTGCCATGTTACTTACCTACCTCACCCCCAAACTTAGCACTGAAATTCTCAACAGCGTAGAAGTCAGTGAGAGAACAGAGATAAATTGAACACATGACTTTTATGACCAAACTCTCCTTTTACTAAGAACCTGTGAATTGCTAGATATTGAAAGTTCAAAACTGTTTTTGGAATACCACGCAAGACTTGTCACTAGTGTGACCTCCTGCTTTAAGTGACAGAAAGAGGTGATGGTTTTTGTAAAATGCCAGGAAACATTAGGAAGTTTGTTCAGAGTTTGAGGCTCTCTCCAGAAGTTTGAAGGTTTTGAACTCTGACATTGACACATTAAACTTCATCCGGTGTGTAGCGTGTACAGAGTCAGGGTTCAGGCTCATTTTTTAAATTTGTATTGGCGTATAATTGATCTACACGATAGGTTCAGTTTCACAAAACGAGCTGTACTCCCATCTCCATCAGGTCAGTGTCATGATAGGAGTCTTAGCTCTATGTTCTCAAATATATTTTAGGGCGTTTTAAAGTGGATTTCCTCATTAAATACATAATCAATTGAATTCACTCCAAAGTATATAAATTGAACCAGTAAAAGGAACACTCTTAATGTTACGGTTTGGTCAGACAGGACTTATAATTTGAGCAACGTCTCAGTAAAACTTTCTAGTTAGTTAATAATAGTTCCTATCATTAACTTGTGCTTACATGTGTTCAGTTGACAGAAAAGGAACATGCAAAGAGAGGGAGAAGGGAAGCCTGGATTTATAAAAACAGAGCCACGTGAGGTGGTGGCTCCCACGAAAGTGGTCTCACCGCTTCTAGTATCGCTCGTGACAAGTCGAGTCATCAGCTACGTCCGAGTGTGTCTGTTTTTGACCCTTTGTAAGATGTCAGTGCTGTCCGCTCACTTGGCGATCGTAAAGTGGTGCGTTTATCTCCCTTCCCAGTCCCCCAGCTTCGCTATCGCATTTACATTCATGGCTAAACTTCAGTCTTTTGCAGAACTGATGTATATTGCAAAGACTCATAGTGTCTGAACTCAAAGCCTAGGATGCTGAGGGCATTGCTGGAACAGAGAAATGGAGAGAGAGCGCCATGTGTAGTGAACCCCGCCAATTACTGACTTGACATGACCCTTTAGAATCCCTGTTACTCACTGTACTCTGGGGGTAACAATATATCCCTTTTTTCCTTTTTCCTACTGAGTTACATTTTTTTTTTTTTTTTAATTAAAATGTAGACAGATTGGGGAATTCCCTGGCTGTCCAGTGGTTAAGACTCTGTGCTTTCGCTGCTGTGGGCCCAGGTTCGATCCCTGGTTGGTCCCACAAGCTGCGCGTCCAAACAAAAAATATAGATCAGGGCAATGGACACCTTTATACTGCTCGCCTGAGCTCACCGATTTTTAACGTAGGATTCTATCACACAAGCCGCTCCATTCCTCCCTTCCTGTCTCTGTCTGTTTCCTTTTGCCCAGCCATCTGAAAGGAGGTTTCAAATATCAGGCCACTTCATTCCTAAGGAGTCAGCGTGCATCTCCCAGGAGCAAGGACATGCGAGCGAGAATATTTTTGAGGCTGCTATCCACCCTGTCGCACTGTGTCCCCTTTCTGGGGACTCAAAGATGACACTGTTATCTTCAGTCTTAATACCAAGTAAAGCTCTTCAGCTTTCAGGCCATACCAACCGCTTGGCTGCTAGGATAGTCAGGACTAGAGTTTCAAAATGCATGCGACCTGTCGATTAGCATCTGTACAACTTTTAACTTTGTTTGACTCTTAAGGCTCTTTCCCCGCCCATGACCATTCATATCTCTTTTCCTTTTAAAAATCTTACATGTTTATGCAGAGAACCCCCATGAACCTGAGAATGAATTGGTGAATAAAAATTAACTTGGGACTTCCCTGGCAGTCCAGTGGTTAGGACTCAGCGCTTTCTCTGCTGAAGACCCAGGTTCAATCCCTGGCTGGAAAACTTAAGATCCTGTGAGTTGTGCAGCATGGGCCCCCACCCCTACTCAACCCCTGCAAAGCTTAACTCGGAGTGAATCTGAAATGGCGGTGTGCCCTCAGCCGGTCCCTCCCAGAGGAACCTCATTATCCAGCCTCCTCATGCCGCTTCTGGGTCCTCAGGGCAAAGGGGGTGGAATTTCCCCCACCTAAAGTCCCACTACTTTCTTTTTTTCTTTTGAATATACCGCCTCGATGCTCATCTTAAAGGCATTCTCATCTTAAGTGTCACGGGACGTGTCACACTGCAACGCACCCACACCCACCTCTCAGAGAAATCCCCAGGCCTCATGGTCTATTTGAGAGAGCTCTGGGGCCTGGGGTGAGCATCCTTTGAGGGTTGCATCTGTGAGAAGTGAAGATAATAGGAAGGGTCTTGACTGTATGGTACAGACGGCGCTGTGCAGTTTTGAGAATGGGGATGGGTATCACCAGAATGAGTAGAGATGGTCAGAAGGTACAAGCAAGCTAGAGGAGCTTGCTGAGACCTGCTGAGCAGGACAAGAGTCCCAGGTCAGGGGAAGGGGAGATAAAGGGATTGCAGATGGGGTTGGTCAGATCGTGGGGTTGATCTGCTCGGATCATGCCAGAAGTGACCACCCTCCCTGAGTGTAGGGAGGGGACCCTGGGCAGAGACTGGATGGCGGGACATCCAGTTGGAATCCACCGTGTTCTGTTCACCAGGCTGTGTGCAAGCGTCATCTCGTGTAGTAGCCCCCACTGGAACCCTGTGAAGTATAAGGAGCTTTCCTCATTTACGGATGGGAAAGTTTACGCTTAGAGAGGCTCAGAAACTGGCCTTAAAACGTGGACCTGTGATGCCTCCAGAGTCTTAGTTAAGTGGAGGCTGCTCTGTGACATGCTGCTTCATCTTTCCCTTAAAAAAAAAAAAAAAAAAAACTTCCTTTGAAGTATAACTTAAATAATTTACACATACGCTAAATGTACAGCTTGACCAATTTTCACAAGGTACTTGTATTGATTGAAGGCACTTGTATAACTGGTTTTGACTGCACTGGGTCTTGGTTGTCACGTGCGGTCTTCATCTGGTTGTGGCGTACAGGCTGCAGAGCACACTGGCTCAGCTGTTGTGGCTGGGGGGCTTTCGATGCTCCACTTGCTTGTGGGATCTTGATTCCTTGACCAGGGATTGAACCCACCATTTCAAATGAGAGCAGAGTAGAGTCGGTTGAAAGCTGTAATTGGAAAAGCAGCAGCAGTCATTGACTTCAGCCAAGAGAGGGGATGTTAGGTATTTTGTGGGTTTCACGGTGATCTTGTTTCGTCTCATTCTGTCATGGTCTCAGAGTGACCTTGTTTGATGGGGATGTTCTATGAAATTGTTCACGTCCTACGGGAGAACATGATGCCCTGGCTGTGTCACATGGGTTTGTAATGTTGAGCTTTGGCTGTGAGCCTCAGATCACCTCATGGATACTGGGGCTTCTGTTTTGTTTTGTTTTGTTTTTCTCAAGGAAAACTTCTAGGCTTTTGTTTGCCATAAATCTGCACTTTATGGGTGTTCTTAACATAGGATTGACCTTTGGTAGATACTGATGCCTTAAGATGCTGGATAAGAATTCTAAACAGAAAGTATATTTAGAACATTGCCCTTTGGATTCTTGTTTCCAGGCTTCTTAAGTGACTGGGTTGCCCTGTGTGGACTGGTTTTTAGGGGTTTTAGGTAATCCACGTGAGGTCACATGAGCCTTTGGCAGTTGCTCTTTCACACCAGACCCTTCTCTCCTTACCTGTTGAGTGAGGGCAGTTATAACAGTGACCCAAATTTCTTAATGGCTCTATGTGATGTCATGTTCTAGTCTCATGATTGTATGATACCTGCTAATTTATACAGTAAGTAAGTAAAGTCGCTCAGTCGTGTCCGACTTTTTGCGACCCCATGGACTGTAGCCTACCAGGCTCCTCCATCCATGGGATTTTCCAGGCAAGAGTACTGGAGTGGGTTGCCATTTCTTTCTCCAGGGGATCTTCCCGATCCAGGGATTGAACCCAGGTCTCCTGCATTGCAGACAGACGCTTTACGGTCCGAGCCACCAGGGAATTTATACTGTACTTGCCTCCAAAAAGAATTTGAGGTGGCCAAAGTGATATTCCTTCCCTCTGAGCATTCCAGCCACATCTTTCCCCCCCTTTTTTCTTTCCTTTCCCTTATGGCCTGGCCTAAATGAACAGTCATGATTGTGAGACAGCTCTTTGCCTGCAAAGAAAAAAAATTTTTGGAAGTGGGGGTGGTTCTTCATCTAAGAAAACTACATCTAAGGATATCCCATGGAAGTACTGAAAAAATTCATTGTCTTTGCTTTAAAATGTTTTTAAAATTTTTTCATAATTTTTTAGCTTAAAAAATTGAAGTGCAGTTGATGTACAATACCATGTTTCAGGTGTACAGCATAGAGGTTCACAACTTTTAAAGGTTATCCTCCATTTTTAGCTATTATGAAGTATTGGCTGTGTTCTCTGTGCTGTATAGTGTATCCTTGTAGCTTATTTATTTTTATACATAGTAGTTTGTGTCTCTTACTCTGCTATCCCTAACTTGGCCTTACCTCTTCCTTCTTCCCACTGGTAGCCACTAGTTCTCCATACGTGTTCTGATTGCTTGTTTGCTTTCCTTTTTTTTAATACTTATTTTTATTTGGCTGTACCGGGTCTTGGTTGCAGCTCGAAGGATTTCTTGGTTGTGGCATGTGGGACCTTAGTTCTCTGAACAGGGATCAAACCCAGGCCCCTTGCATTGGGAGCATGGAGTCTTAGCCATTGGACTGCCAGGGAAGTCCCTGAGGGCTTTTCAAGTCAGGAGTGAGCAGAAGTATCTTACTTGGATGAACCCTGCATTCTGGTGGTTCACGAAGCGTTAGGGGCTTGTATGTCACGTGGGATCCTCTTAGACTCCTGCCCTTTCACAGGGGCAAGGGACGGGGCTTGATGAGCATGTGCTTTTCTAATTTTCTTGTCTAACAGAGCATTTTACTTGCTGATCCCTGGCCCCTCCTTTGCTGCTTCAGTGCTTGTAAATGTAGCCTTATCTGTGAGCTGCAGCTGTGTGTTTCGTGGACCAGCATGGGAAACCAGCTTTGCGAGTGGCGAGTTTTACCTTGCATCATCCAGCATGCCCATATTCAAGAAAAGGGAGGGGAAAAGAGAGGAGGACTTGGAGCAATTGAATAAGAGCCTCAAACCAATGCAAGGAGGTGAAAGAAACAAGAGGGGAGCTAGAAAGTAGATATTTTGGGAGTTGTGTGGTACTTTGTTGCATGTTTTGATTTACGTTTTAGTTTTATTTTTGTCTAAATACATGGCTGTTTATCCCATTGAAATGCCTTGAAATGGCATCTAAATTCATAAATACCCAATTTAGTTGTGTGTACTTTTCTGATATTTCAATCTCTGTATTCCTGTATTAATAATTACTGATTACTATACTTTTATAGTAGGTTTTACTGTGCCCTATAGCAAGTCCTGACATCATTTTCAGTACTGTCATGGCTGTTATGACTTTCCCCCTCCGTATCACAGCCCTTAAATCCTGTGAGAGTTTTAGTTTGAGGAGAATTAACATCTTAAAAAATCTCCCGTTTGTCCATTGATGAAGGTTCATATTTCTTTAATCTGCTAGTGAGGTTTTTGAAACTGTTTTCCTTCATTTAGGTTTTGCAGACTCTCCATCATTTTCCTTTTCGGGAAGGTCCCCTGGAGGAGGAAATGGCAACCCACTCCAGCATTCTTGCTTGGGAAATCCCATGGAGAGAGGAGCCTGGAGGGCTACAAAGGGCTACATGGGGTTGCCAAGAGTTGGACACAGCTTGCACACACACACACACACAGTTCTTATTTCTTTAACCCTCTAGTGAGGCTTTCAGAAGTGTTTTCCTTCATGTAGATTTTGCAAATTCATCATCTTTTTCTTAGGTACCTTGTTCTTGCCATTATGAAGAACTTGCTATTTTACTTTGTCATAGTCAGGAAGGATTTTTGTGTATGTATGTTTTTAGTGTGTTTTTCAACAATTATTGGTTGGTTCTCTTGGTTTCTAGCTGGATGACATCTGAAAATGACAGACTCCTTTCTAGCAACTTCTAATCTTTTACTGTAGAATCAGTCCATACATTTAACTGAACATGTTGGCTATTTGGGGCTTCCTAGGTGGCGCTAGTGATAAAGAGCCCACCTGCTGATGCAGGAGACGTAAGAGACATGGGTTTGATCCCTGGGTCAGGAAGATCCAGGAGGAGGGCATGGCAACCCACTCGAGTATTCTTGCCTAAAGAATCCCATGGACAGAGAAGCCTGGCAGGCTACGGTCTATAGTGTTGCAAAGAGTTGGACACGAATGAAGTGACTTAGCACGTTCAGCTATTTACACCTAGTAAACAGAAGAGAGTATAGATTTCAACAGTACTGGCTCCTCTTTCTTACTGCATGAACATTTCTAGGCCCTGGGTCGGTCTCTCCTTCCCTTGGTTGGTTACTGATATTTCCTTGTACCTTTCCACAGGTACATGTGTTTTTTTGCTTGTTTGAAACAAACATACCCCATCCATATCATAGTCAAAGGAAAACTGACTTTGTCATTTCCCACTCACAAGCCTACTTTGGAAGCTAACCTAAGTGTAAGAGCCCCCACCCCGCCCCCACTCCGCACCGTATTTCCGGTTTAATTGTGTTAAGATGTTCTGTACAGAGTTGAATAATACTGATGAGGGCCGGTGTCCTTCTCTTGTTCCCACCTTCAGTGCTTCAACTGGGAGTGCTTCTAGTGCTGTATTGATGAATACATTGTCTGACAAGAGCGTTTGGGTAGAAGCCTGGACACAGGATTTTGCTTTGTTTGGTATCTCGTGTGAGCTGAATTTTTGGTGAATGTTTTGCATCTGTTAATATCTTAAAAATCTTAATATAATATAATGAAGTACAGTAATATAACACCTCACATTGAACTATCCACTTGTTCTTGAGATAAACTTTACTAGGTAAGATTTTTCATTTTAATACATTGCTGTATTCATATTCATTCTGCTAATATTTTAGTCAAGGTTTCCTTACATGTATTATATAGAAATGGCCTTTGGCTTCTTTGTTGTACAGTTTTGGAAGCGGGGTCATTTTGGGTAGCTTTCCTTGATTTTTTTTTTTTTTTTTCCGGTTTGTATAACATGGCAGTTGTCTTTATCGTAAATATTTGGTGGAACTTTATGTAAAAAAAAAAAAAAAAATCTGGCATGGTATCTTTTCTAGATAGGAGAGACTTTGAGAAACATAAGGCGATTTCGTGGTGGGAAAATAGTCCTGGCAAGTAACCTATTCGGGATGCAGGTGGGCCTGTCACACATCAGTAATGATGCTTTTTAAAAAATGACAGGTGTGGCCACACATTCTTGTCTGTATTGAGACAAGAATGTGTGTGTGTTGCTCACACATGGTTGGGGTCATGAAAATGCTCCTCAGGGCTTTTTAGTAACCACTGTTTTTTCAGGATTGCAGAATTTACCTTAGTATTTTGGTCGGAGTAAATAGTACCAGATTTATGTCCACGTATCAATATTCTTTGCGTAATTATCATCAGCCATATTCAGAATACCATTTGGCAGACTTGGGCTGGTCAGAGCTTTCAGCTTGGTTAGTTTTGGCCAGTTCTGTGCCTGTGCAGGTCTCAAAACATCCAAATGAGTACAGGATTTCTTTTCTAACATACTACATGATCTATGTGTTCCTTAAAAATACTGGATTCTGCAAAATCACACACTAAAGGTATCAGGGCTTACGGGGACAATAGTGTTAAGGCAGGCCAGCTGCTATGTCATGTAACCGGAGAACTAACCAGACAGTTTTGGTAACTTGGGAGATGTAACTTGGACTTGTGGAGTAGTTTTCAATAGATCAGCAACTTTCAAGTGAGCTGCCAATGCTAGGAGTGCCCGCTGTGTGCCCAGGACTCAGCCTTTGGAGATAGAAAGATAAAAAAGGTCTTTGTCCTTGAAGTTCACCTGGACAAGAGTCTTTGAACTTCTATGGTCTTCTGACCTCTTAGTCCCTCTGCATGTTCTTCGTCACCCCTTAGAATTTGTCTGTCTCAGGCCTTCCCTGGTTCAGGCGTGAAGGGGCCTGTTACAGTCACCCTCGATGAGCAGACCCCTGCCTATTTTCAGTATTTTCATATTTTCAGTATTTTTTTTCTGGAGGATAAACAACTACTTATTGTAGAAACTGTGAAAAACAGATCCATTGTACAAAGACTGTGTCATCAGTGCCACCCCCCAGAACCCCCTTTACTGCTGTGGGTTATGTGCTTCTATCATTTCTAGTGCCTCCAAGGATTGATGTGGATCTTTTCAGCAAGCAAAATGGGGATCGTGTTGTTCATCCCACCCTGTTCTTCTGCTGTTGAGTGCCTGTGACAGTCATTGCTTGTTCTTAATTATGGTCGTGTAATTATTCCTTTGTTAGAAGAACAATCTGTTTGCAATAACAGATTACACATACAGTGTATGTAGCGGTTTGGTGGTGGTTATTTGCAAAGTTGTGTCCAACTCTTTGCAACCCCATGAACTGTAGCCCACCATGTTTGTGGTTTTGGACAATATAAATGCATTTTCTTACAGTTCCGTAGAAGTACAGCACAGGTCTCCCTGAGCTAAAACCAAGGTGTGGCAGGGCTGCCTTCATTTCTGGAAGTTCAAGAGAATCCACTTCTGCCTGGTCCCACTTGTAGAGGCTGTCTCTGTTCTTTGGCTGGTGGCTCCTCCTCCGTGTTCCAAGCCAGCAATGGCAAGATAAGTCCCTCTCATTCGGCCTCACTTTAACCTCTTCTCTGCCTCTATTTACCATTTTAAAGGACCCTTGTGATTACACTGATCTCACTCAGATAACCTAGGATAACCTCCTTATTTTAAGGTCAGACGATTAGCAACCTGGATTCCATCTCTTCCCTTAATTCCCCTTTGTCATGTAAGTTACATATTCACAGGCTCTGGGATTTAGGATGTCTGTGCCTGTGGGGCGGGGCGGGAGGCACTTCTGCCCTTGCTTGTCTCCTGTGGTTGATGGATTGGTTGTTTGCGTTAGTGTGGATGACAACTCAGTGAACACTTTCATATGTACATCTCTGTGTATCTCTGGTTAATCCTATGGACCACCTTCCTGTAAATGGAATATTTCAAAGTGATCATTTTCATACGCTTGACCAAAAAAAAAAAAATCAAGGTATTAAAATTCCAGTCTTGATTGGGTAGGAGAACAGGAGGCAAGTTTAGTGCTAAAGAGAAATTTTCAGAGCTGGGAGGAGATCATTTTGTCCCTCTGTTGCATCCCACTTAGAGTGTATGGTTCTGTTTCTCATTATAGCTTTTTTGTATTCCCTGTGGCTTCTGACGCGTGTTAGACACGTTTATTTGGTATCTATTTGCTAAATAAACAAGGAAGTTACACACACGTGCACACACACACACACACACACACATACCACCATTAAACACCTTTTTTTTCACTCCATTCTTTTCTAATATTAAATCTTAGTAGATTTACCGTGGTTAATTCTTTAGTGTTTTGGACACTGCCAGCTGTTTTGTGTTTAAATGTAGTACTGTCTCAACATCATGGAAATGGGGGACGTTGGTTCTCATACCAAGCATGTACTTGGATGATTTTAGTTGTTCTGTTTTGCAATTTTTTATTTTTTTTTTGCCACACTGTGAAGAATCCAGAATGTTAGTTCCCCGACCAGGGATCAAACCTGTGCCCCTTGTAGTGGAAGCACTGAGTCCTAACCAGTGGACCGCCAGGCAGTTCCCCTGTTTTGCTCATTTTAAAGGCTAAACATGTGTCCTGTGTTCTCATTCCCTCCTTCTTTCTTCTTCTTTTTTTAATACAAAAAGTTTATTACAAGAACTCCACAAATTTATTTAAATACCAGTTGTCAGAACGAATGATACCAAGCGTTACTTTGATATGGACAGAATAAAATGCTTGAAATGACCCTTACAGCCCTTTTTCCTTGGGACCACATGTCTTTGAGAATTAAGGCTTTTGGGTGGGAGGAATGAACATGTCTTCATTTCCCAGGGCTGCCATAACAAAGTACCACAAGCTTGGTAGCCTAAAACTGCAGAAATTTGGGACTTCTCTGGTGGTCCAGTGGTTAAGAATCTCCCTTCCAATGCAGAGGACACGGGTTCAAACCCTGGTCAGGGAACTACCATATGTTACAGGGTATAAACCTGCATGCAGGGAAGACCCAGTGCAGCCAAAATGAAAAAAAACACACACATACACACACACAAAATGACCGAAGTGTATTCTCTCACTGTTCTGGAGGCTGACAGTCTGAAATCAAAGCATTGGCAGGGCTGTGCTCCCCCGGCAGCCTTGAGGGAGGATCCTTCCTGCCTCTGCCAGCTTCCGGTGGTTCCAGGCGTTCCTGGGCTTGCAGCTGCAGCATTGCAGTCTCTGCCTCCGCAGTCACATGGCATTGTCCCTGTGCGTCTGTTTCCCCTTCTTGTAAGGACACCAGTCATGTTGGATGAGGGCCCATTCTAATGACCTCATCTTAATTTCATTACATCTGCAAACCCTCTATTTCCAAATAAGGCCACACTCACAGGTACCATGGGGTTAGGCCTTAAGTGTATCTTTTTGTGGTGGGGGTGGGGGGGGGCACACTTTTCAACCCATAACTGGGTGGGCTGTGGAAAGGTCACGCTGAGCATCTGCCACATACAGCACAACACGTCCATTGGGTTGGAACAGTGGTCCATCATCAAACGCACAAGCAGGCACGCGCAGCCCGCTTGAGGGCTCATAATAAAGCTGCAAGCAGCCTCATGTGCTGCTGGGTCAGGCCTCGCCACCAAATGAACTCAGGTCAAGCTGGTTGGCTTCGTGCCCAATGGGTGCAGCTTTTGGTTTTCAAAATCTCCTGGATTTGGATTGACAACTTAATCAATCCTTGATTCCTAACAGTGGGTTAGTGAGCTTTCTGGGCACTTCTGTCAAGGGAGAGTTACTACACATGGACTAATTTTTTTTTTTTTCCCTCCTCCTATCTGGAAAGTGACTCAACCCGAGGTATCAAGAAGCTGACTTAGTTTGACCACCACATCTTCATGTCCAACCAGAATAGAAACTTTATTCTGAAAATTAATCCCTTGCTCGATGTTAAACCTTCTGTCTCCCTCACAGCAAAGCAGATACTCTCCAGATACCAACAACCCCCAAGTCACAAAGCCAGGCAGGCTTCTGTTGAACCAAAGCATCGTGCCTCTCCCCTCTCCAGAGGGGTTGGCGTCCACAGAACGTCAGCACAGAAGCCAAACCCCTAGCTACCTTAGAAGAAGCAAGCAGAGCATGAGTGGGAAGTCAACTGGCTACCACCTCCCCGCCAGCAACAGCAGAGGAAACAGACACAGCTTCGTAGCTGCGAAAGTAGGAAGCAGTTTGCTTACATCCCCACATCGTAACTGCTTACTGAAAGCTGCTAGAAGGAACATCCAGAACAGTATTAGACATTGCTGAAGCATGTTCATTGTAACAGTCCTTAGGGCAGAAGTATTGAAAACATCTGGAATGTCAGGGAGATGCTTATCCGTGAGATGGGACATTCGTGATATCAGAAATCTTCAGAGGAACATTTAGTCACAAAGAAAACTTACAATATAAGTGTGGGGAAGGGACGCAGTATCCCTATGTGGTGAAGTAAAAGTTGCTCAGTCGTGTCCAGCTCTTTGCGACCCCATGGACTATACAGTCCATGGAATTCTCCAGGCCAGAATACTGGAGTGGGTAGCCTTTCCCTTCTCCAGGGGATCTTCCCAACCCAGGAATTGAACCAGAGTCTCCTGCATTGCAGGTGGATTCTTTACCAACTGAGCTATCAGGAAGCCCTATAACATGAACCAGTTTTAATCAAATACATAAGCATAAGGTCTAACAGGGATGGATAACAATGCTTTTTGTAATAGATTGCTTATTTACTTCAGAGTCTTTTCTGCTTCTCTGTAATAGATCTGTTCTTTCTTTTTTCTTTCCCCTCCTCCCAACTAAGTCCCTTGGTCCAGGGGCCTGCTATCTTTGCGGGGAAAATTGTATTCTCTTATATTCAATCACAGCACTATCCTCATTGCAGCCAGGTATCAGCTGAGTTTGGGTGATGTCATAGGAATTACTGTTCCAAGCAGGATGCCTTGTACCCCCAGGGCAGGATGGTGATGGAGAAAGAGAACCTGATGGGGAAGAGAGATATTTGGCTCTGGTTTTTGCTTCCCTACTGGACAGCCCGATTGCATGGCCTCTGTTCCTCCCATGACAACAGGTTTTCCCTAGAGTCCCTCTTGAGTAAGTGACTGATTTTTCTCAGCTGCTGTGTCATAAAGGATTATCTCCCAATTTTACAGAGGGGGAGTGTCGGCTTAGGGGAGAAGGAAGCTTGCTGAGGTTCATTAGACGTTAACAGCAAAGCCAGGACCAGTTCTGAGGTCTTCCAAGGGCTGCTGCAGTGTCCATTCTTCTGCTCCGGGTTTGCCAACTGGACTGCTGGCCAGAACCTCTGGCCCCCCTTCTCAGAGCTGGCCCAGAGTGCTGGGAAAGGGGCTAGGCATCAATAATTTTGACTACCACCACCTCCCCCGCCCCTTTTTAAAAAAATGATTATTTGGTGATGCTAATGCCATCTTGGGCTTCCCTGGTGACTCAGATGATAAAGAATCCGCCTGCAATGTGGGAGACCTGGGTTCGATTCCTGGGTTGGGAAGATCCCCTGGAGGAGCGCATGGCAACCCGCTCCAGTATTCTTGCCTGAAGAATCCCCATGGACAGAGGAGCCTGGCAGGGTAGAGTCCATGGGGTTGCAAAGAGTTGGACACGACTGAGCGACTAAACACAATGCAGTCTTGGTACTGGATTTTGGGAATCCCTAAATTCCCGAAAGGACTGCAAGGCAGTCCCTACCAGGGGTGTGTGTGTGTATATGTACATACACACATACAAATGCAAGATGAGTATTTATTTTTATAGTACTTGAGTGCTTAGTATGTACAAGGCGATGCTCTTAGACTAGTGGATGTTGTATGACAAATTAGTCACCTAACAATTCTGAAGGCACTTTTAACATTTCTGGGGTGCACTTTTATTAATTTTTAAAATATTTACAGTGATTTGGATGTGTGATATTTACATACATTTGTATAATACACTTTTATAATTTATACTTTTTATTAAATGAGTGCATTTTACATATCCTTGTTACATATACCTTTGTTCATGGGATCATAACGCTTATGCTGTAGCTTTCTGTCTTTTTAATTTGGGGGAGATTTTCTTAGACCTGCCTCTCCTCTCATACTGATGTTTTCATTTCAGAAATTGTGTTAGTTACAGTAGATGCTAAACTGCTGGAAGGGAGACCCCCCTTCCCAACTTCGGTGGCTCCGCGTGTCTTTTGCTCCCACTGAACAGCCCAGGGCTCCATGAGGTTGTTCACTTACCAGTGGGGCACCGTGAGGGTTGGTAAACCTGGCCTCTGGGGTGGGAGCCGGCTCCTGCCTGCCAGGTCTGCTTCCAGCCTGTGGGAAGCAGACGTGAGCCTGGGTGAAACCTCTTCCCTTTTTAAAGATGTGCCTCCAGAGTTACTGCCTGCCACTTCCATTTGCCTCCCGTTGGCCAGAAATGAGTCTCATGGCAGCACCTAGCTGGCGGAGAGGCTGGGAGGTGTAGTCCAGCTGGGGGGACACGAGTTCAGCTCTTACGTGGGAGATAACTGGTGGCATGAGGAGGAAGGAGAGAGTCCATCACTTTACTGTCGGGTGCAGCGTGAGTATGGTCAGCGCCGATGATGGGGAACGGGATGGAAGTCCAAGCTGCCAAGCACAGGCTACAATTTGGCAGTGACAGCGTCTGTGAGAGCTGACGTTGGGTCGTGAAAGGCTGGGAAGGGTCTGGAGACACTGGACTGTGAGATCCTCCAAGAGCAGAGATAGTACCTTCCATCATTTGTTCTGTCCTGAGAACCTTTCCTAATGCTTTGACTATGAGGTAGCCAGCCGAGGAGGGGAGGGAGAAAAGGCCCGAAGATGAAGAGGAGGTTTTTCCTGCCTGTAAGTGTGTGCAGCTGTTGATCCAGCGTCCGAGCGGTTGCCCTCTGCCAGGTGCGGGTCTAGGCTCTGAGCCCACGTTAGGCCCCAGTAGACCCAGCCCTGCCTCATAAGCCCATACTCTAGTGAGGAGTGACAGGGGGGCAAACAAGAGAGGGAAGAGAAAAAGAAATCCCAGTGGATCCTCTGATGAAAAGAAAGCAAGGTTATGGGGCGGCAGATGACTTAGGGCTGCCTCTAAGTTTGGTACAGAGCCAGCCTCTTTGGGAGATGGGAAATGACAGGTGGCCAACCCACCGTGGGTCAGAGGGTCTAGCGTAACTCCCACCACAGGAATCGTGACCATGGCCTGGGTGTGGATAGGTTTGCTGGTGTGGCCCATGTACTGTGAGCTTGGGCAGAAGAGGCAGGCAGAGGCTCCATCACAGGTGGGAGGACTGGTGGATTACGGGAGGAAATCTCTATTTCTGAGGATGGTGAGAAGTCTGTGGAGAGCTTGAAGTAGGGCAGTGAAGTGATCAGTTTTCTGCCTCTGATACCACTATGGATGCCAGCTGGAGTGTAGATTGTATGAGAACAAGAGTAGAAGAATCAGCAGGGTCAGCAAGGTGGCTGTTGTAAACATGAAGAGAACTGGTGGTGGTGGCTGCCCCTTAGGTAATGAGAAGAAGGGAAAGGGACATTCTGGATCTGTTTCAGTTAGAAATGGGGCTTTCTGATAGATTGCATGGGCACATAGCAGGGAAGAAAAGGAAAACCAAGGTCCACTCAAGAGACGTGTTTGGTTTGTTTGAGGTGCCGTAATGAGCTCCAGAGTCTGGAGGTAGGGGGAGATTTTTCTGGCTAAGTGGTCTCAGGTCCATCTTAGGTTGCACTTAAATTTAGGTCTTTGGGTTATAGCTTATACCATTGCACTGAGATCATTAGGGCACAGTAGGTGTGAGGTGTGCTCTGTTCTATGGCTCCCTGTGGCCTTAGAAAGATGAAAGGGCATTCTTTTTATTTTTATATTAAAATTTTTTTAAATTAATTTTTATTGGCTTATAGGGGAGAAATATCAATCACCTCAGATATGCAGATGACACCACCCTTATGGCAGAAAGTGAAGAGGAACTAAAAAGCCTCTTGATGAAAGTGAAAGTGGAGAGTTAAAATAGTTGGCTTAAAGCTCAACATTCAGAAAACGAAGATCATGGCATCTGGTCCCATCACTTCATGGGAAATAGATGGGGAAACAGTGTCAGACTTTATTTTTTTGGGCTCCAAAATCACTGCAGATGGTGACTGCAGCCATGAGATGAAAAGATGCTTACTCCTTGGAAGATAAGTTATGACCAACCTAGATATCATATTCAAAAGCAGAGACATTACTTTGCCAACAAAGGTCCGTCTAGTCAAGGCTATGGTTTTTCCTGTGGTCATGTATAGATGTGAGAGTTGGACTGTGAAGAAAGCTGAGTGCTGAAGAATTGATGCTTTTAAACTGTGGTGTTGGAGAAGACTCTTGAGAGTCCCTTGGACTGCAAGGAGATCCAACCAGTCTATTCTGAAGGAGATCAGCCCTGGGATTTCTTTGGAAGGAATGATGCTAAAGCTGAAACTCCAGTACTTTGGCCACCTCATGCCAAGAGTTGACTCATTGGAAAAGACTCTGATGCTGGGAGGGATTGGGGGCAGGAGGAGAAGGGGACAACAGAGGATGAGATGGCTGGATGGCATCACTGACTCGATGGACGTGAGTCTGAGTGAACTCCGGGAGTTGGTGATAGACAGGGAGGCCTGGCGTGCTGTGATTCAAGGGGTCTCAAAGAGTTGGACACAACTGAGAAACTGAACTGAACTGACTGTTAGTTTCTACCATATAACAAAATGAATCAGCTGCATGTATACATATAAGCCCTCTTTTTTGGATTTGCTTCCCATTTAGGTCACTACAGAGCAGGGGATTTTTTTAGATATAGGGTTATCAAGAGTCCCTAACACCACCCTCTGGTTTGATGGGAGAACTCATAGTATTCAGAATGTAGTCATACTTGTGGCTAAGATTTATTACAGTGAAAGGCCTTAAAGCAAAATTAGCAGAGGAGAAAAGTACACGGAGTGAAGTCCAGGGGAAACCAGGCATGAGCGTCTGGGAGTTTTCTCCTGGGAGAGCTAATCAGGATGTGCTTAATGCCCCAGCAGCAAGCTGTGACAGCACCTGTGAAATGCTGTCTACCAGGGAAGCTCACCAAGAGACGCAGCACGGATGCTTCTTACTGGGGACTGGGCCTGTAGGCACCCTCTGCTTAACATACACCAACATTTGAGACTCCTTCAGGAAAGCAGGTGTTCATCACAAACCAATTCTTTTCAGTTTTTTTTAAGTTGACTTATGGCTACACTGAGTCTTCATTGCTGTGCATGGGCTTTCTCTGGTTTCAGCACGCAGAGGCTGCTCTCTGGTTGCAGCACACAGGTTTCTCACTGTCGTGGCTTCTCCTGTTGTGGGGCACAGGCTCTAGAGCGTGTGGTCTCAGGAGTTGTGATGCACAGGCTTAGTTGTTCCCCTCCATGTGGAATCTTTCTGGACCAGGGATGGCATCTGTGTCCTGTGCATTAGCAGGCAGATACTTAACCACCGAAACACCAGGCAAGTCCCACAGACCATTTTGTTTGAAAATTTTTGACACAGTAGAGCCACTTTCATCAACTTGATGGGAACCCACCCCAAATCCAAGTTCTCAGTCACCAGCCCAGAGCTACCTTTGCAAACAGTCTTCCAGAAGATAGAAGTTTGGCCTGCCGCATTAACTCTTTTCTACACAGCATGTGACTTTTCTTATCCTGCAGTTCGTCCTTGTAGACTTGAATCCATGTCCTCGTTGACCAGCTTAAGGCAGACCTGTCCCCCTCGTCTCCTTAACATGTCTTTCTGTAGCCCTGAAAACTACCCCTTTATTCACTGTCTGAAGGAGGAGGGGAGAAGAGCTTCCTGTCAACACCCAGAAGCGATACATACACGTACACACATGGCGCGTGTACCACCAGGGTACATGTGGTCTCCTTGTAGCAGCAATGGCAGCAGTAGCAAAAAGTGGCTCTTCTGCAGTTCTTAAAGATCACCTGTCACTCACCTAACATTTTGTTACCTTGTTCAGGCAAGGAAATTACAGGGTGTCTCCTCCCAAAGGTGAACTGCTTTGTGATGCTCAGGCACTGTGACAGTGCAGATGATGTTGGTTTTAGTAATTAGTGGGTATAGCTTCTGGAGCTTGGTTGGTTCTACATCTCTTGAACCAGTGAAAGACATTGTTCTTGGATCCATGGAATGACTAGGCGCTTGGGAGCTAGTCCAGGATTGAGGATTGAATTGTAACCCTGATATTTAGTAGTTTGGATCATTGGGCAAGTTGTTTCACCATTCTCAGCTCCTCTCTCCCCTTGTATGATGTAAGGCTGAAATGGTGGAGCCAAGGTGTGGATGAAATGAGAGACTGTATGAAGGAGCCTGCTGCAGTGCCAGAAATATAATCAATGCTTCACCATTGAGTGCTGTTATCATTTATTATTGAAAGAGAGTCCATAGAGTTAAGCATTCATTTATAAATATATACAAACACATATATATGTATATAATTTAAAATTTGTATCATCATATATGATTACGCTCCTCATTATGCAACAGGTGTATGGGCGCTCATGTACCAGGCCACTTCTTCTGTTACCATAGTGCATAAAATACTTAGCTTTTTCTTCTGTGCATCTCAGTTCAGTTCAGTTCAGTCACTCAGTCATGTTTGACTCCATGAACCGCAGCACGCCAGGCCTTCCTGTCCATCACCAGTTCCCAGAGTCACCCAAACCCATGTCCATGGAGTCAATGATGCCACCCAACCATCTCATCCTCTGTCGTCCCCTTCTCCTCCTGCCCTCAATCTTTCCCAGCATCAGGGTCTTCTCCAATGAGTCAGCTCTTCGTATCAGGTGGCCAAAGTATTGGAGTTTCAGCTTCAACATCAGTCCTCCCATTGAACACCCAGGACTGATCTCCTTTAGGATGGACTGGTTGGATCTCCTTGCAGTCCAAGGGACTCTCAATTGAGAGCCTTCTCCAACACCACAGTTCAAAAGCATCAATTCTTTGGCGCTCAGCTTTCTTTACAGTCCAACTCTCACATCCATACATGACCACTGGAAAAACCTATAACCTTGACTAGACGAACCTTTGTTGTCAAAGTAATGTCTCTGCTTTTGAATATGCTATCTAGGTTGGTCATAACTTTCCTTCCAAGGAGTAAGCGTCTTTTAATTTCATGGCTGCAATCACCATCTGCAATGATTTTGGAGCCCCAAAAAATAAAGTCTGTCACTGTTTCCACTGTTTGCCCATCTATTTGCCATGAAGTGATGGAACCGGTTGCCATGATCTTCGTTTTCTGAATGTTGAGCTTTAAGCCAACTTTTTCACTCTCCACTTTCACTTTCATCAAGAGGCTTTTGAGTTCCTCTTCACTTTCTGCCATAAGGGTGGTGTCATCTGCATATCTGAGGTTATTGATATTTCTCCCGGCAATCTTGATTCCAGCTTATGCTTCGTCCAGCCCAGCGTTTCTCATGATGTACTCTGCATATAAGTTAAATAAGCAGGGTGACAATATACAGCCTTGCCCTACTCCTTTTCCTGTTTGGAACCAGTCTGTTGTTCCATGTCCAGTTCTAACTGTTGCTTCCTGACCTGCATATAGGTTTCTCAAGAGGCAGGTCAGGTGGTCTGGTATTCCCATCTCTTTCAGAATTTTCCACAGTTTCTGTGCATCTCAATCTCATTTTAAATCCCTTGGTTCTTGCAGGCTATTTTATATGGCCAAGATCATTCTGAGGCCAGTTGCTAAATGTATGGGTTAAATTCCTCTGTCTGTTAAATTCTCCAGGCGAGAATACTGGAGTGGGCAGCCATTCCCTTCTGCAGGGGAACTTGCCAACCCAGGGATTGAACCCAGGTCTCATGTATTGTACGCAAACTCTTTACCATCTGACCCGCTCAATCTCATTTTAAATCCCTTGGTTCTTTAGGCTATTTTATAGAGCTAAGAGTATTCCAAAGCCAACTGCTAAATGTTTGGATTAACTATATTACTTTTCTTTAATTGCTGGAAGGATTATATATCTCTCCAGGGCAGGGGCAATGTCTGTGGTATTCGCTGCCCTGTCCACATAGAGCTTACTGTGTAGGAGATGCTGTGTCATGAGTGTTGGATTGCAATTTAAGAATCTAATGACTGTAGTTTGCTTTTACTTGTCAGCGGTTCTGACAAGGGAGTTTATTATTGGGGGAAGAGAAGCTTCTAGAAGTAGCATTGAGGCTGAGCACTGCTTGTGTCACAACAGTGGGGACACGGTTCGAAACTCAGGGTTCCTGTATTCTACGGGATCTGGGAAATGTTACAGTAGGAAATAAAAAATTTTGAGAGGGAAAAATGAGAAAATAATACCAAAGAAACTTTTTGAAAACTATCTTGAACAGCAGTCTTTTGCCAAAGAAGGGGCAGGGATGTGAGTATGGTGCTGTACCCCCAAACCTGAACTTTAAGAGAGAGCCACTTGGAAACCAGATAGGGTGGCCAGATTCGGCCAAAACAAACACAGCATGAGGAGCTATGTTTATTTTTTTATTTTTGGTCACACCCCTCGGCTTGCAGGATCTTAGTTCCCAGATGAGGGATTGAACCCAGGTCCCTGGAGTGAAAGTGCAGAGTCCTAACCATTGGACAGTCAAGGAGTTCCCTCACGTCTTTCATTGGATTACTGCAGCTGCTAAGTCACTTCAGTTGTGTCCGACTCTGTGTGACCCTATAGACGGCAGCCCACCAGGCTCCTCCATCCCTGGGATTCTCCAGGCAAGAACACTGGAGTGGGTTGCCATTTCCTTCTCCAATGCATGAAAGTGAAAAGTTAAAGTGAAATCGTTCAGTCGTGTCTGACTCTTAGTGACCCCATGGACTGCAGCCTACCAGGGTCCTCCATCCATGGGATTTTCCAGGCAAGAGTACCGGAGTGGGGTGCCATTGCCTTCTCCGTTCGTTGGATTAGTTATGGGATATTCTCAGATTGTATAGAAGCCATCATCTTTTTAGATATTCTCACTCTCTTTTTCTCTTTCCTGTTTTTCTTCCTAGTCTTATAATTAGTTGTGCTTGAAATCTTTTCATTTTCCTTCCTGTATCTATTGATATCTTCCATATTTTTGGTCTTCTTGTTTGTACATGTTTTAGGTAAAATTATTGTACGGTTGATGAGAATTTGGAGGTCTGAAGCCATCGCTTATCATGAGAGTAGGGCAGTTAGTGTCTGTGTGGATTGTCAACAGTTTCTGTTAACCGACTTCCAGTGTTTTGTGTCCTTGGCATGTGGTTTTTGTTTCGGAGCTCAATGTAGAGCCCTTCCACCTTTACTTTCTCTGTTTCACTTAACCATTTTTTGCTTTTTTAACATTTTATTTCTTTACTGGTCTGCACTGGGTCTTAGTTACAGCCCATGGGATCTTTAGTTGTGGTTATGTGGGATCTAGTTCCCTGACCAGGGATCAAATCCTGGCCCCCTGCATCAGGAGCGTGGAGTCTTAACTGGTGGACCACCAGGGAAGTCCCTGGACATCTTTTTATGACAGTACATACAAACCATTTTTTTTCCCTTAATTCTTCCACTGTATATTATTTTTCTGTGCCACAACTGTGTCCATTTCTCCTTTTTTCTTTTTAAAAATTTGATTGAAGTATAGTTGCTTTACAATATTTTGCCAATTTCTGCTGTACACCAAAGTGAATCAGCTATATGTATACATACAGTCCGTCTTTTTTGAATTGCCTTCCCATTTAGGTCCTCACAGAGCACTGAGTTGAGTTCTCTGAGCTCTACATTAGGTTCTCATTAGTTATCTGTTTTATAGTGTGTATCTATGTCAATCCCAATCCGCCAGTTCATCCTACTCCTTCACTCCCCCTTGGTGTGCGTGTGTGTGTGTTCTCCACGTCTGTGTCTTTATTTGTGCTTTTGCAAATAGGTTCATCGCCCCTTTTAGCTAAATGAAGTGAGATTCCCTAAGACTTCACTGTTGTCTCATGAATCATCCTGTACATACCCCCTCTTCAAGCTCTTCTGCTAAATGTCTCTCGAGTGCTTACTCATGCAAGGTATGAGCATGGTAAGCTCTTGATGTGAATTGTGTGAATTTATCTTCATAACCAACCTGGCAGGAGGTGCCATTATTTTCACTTTCTAGAGGAGAATGTAATGGCCCAGAGAGGTCCCGTGACTCAGCTGGGGTTTCACAGCTGGAGGTGGGCATAGGCACCTTATAAACCAGGCAGCCTGACTCCAGAGTCTGACGGCATGTATGCACTGTCCCCCTCGCCCACCCCAAGCCATGCTGTTCAAAGTTTGGCCTATGGACTTGTTCTGTTTGTCACTGGCCCAAGGGGAGACAAATTCTTAACCCATAATCCACTGTAAACATTTAGTAACTTCCCTAGCAATTTCTCATTGCTCTGTATCCAAGCAAGTGACCAGGGCGCTTATCTTCCTGAACTGGGCATGGACCGGTTTGGGTGTTGTTGAATTCATGGGGCGAAGCATGTCTGTAGAGCCGTTTCTGCTCGTGTCCAGTAGGACACGCATGGAGGGATGTGTTGCCCCCTGCGGACTGGTGGTGAGGGCTGGTCTTTCACTAAGCTGGTTTGAGAGGCCTTGCAGCTTGATGAAACTGGCTAACCATTAAGGTCCTTTTTAACATCAAGATTCTCCGAGTTCTTGTCCTGAAAGTCCCCTTTGTTGTGGTTTCCGCCCTTGCCCTGCAGTCCTGGAACAATGGCCTGAGCACAGTGTCTGGGGCAGCTTAGCACACTTGTGAGGGCTAATAATGACTCCTTTCTGGCCCTTGTGTACTTAGTGATCTGCTGACGATACTGGGAGGAAATAAATAATATAAATGCTTTCATCTATCAGTTATTAATTGCTTTTACTGAGGGCTGGTACACAGTGTGTGGAGGAAGCATGAGATAACCTGGTGCTTCCATGGCCTAAATAGAGGATTATAATTCTCAGGCATGTAATTGACATCACTTCCTTAGTTCTTCTAATAGAAGAACCACAGGTGTGGGCCTTGGGCTTGTCGCATGTCCTCCCTGTCACCCACCACTGCAGTGTGTATTAGTCGCTCAGTCTTATCTGACTCTTTGTGACCCATGGACTGTAGCCTGCCAGGCCCTCTGTCCATGAATTCTCCAGGCAAGAATACTGTAATGGGTTGCCATCCCCTTCTCCAGGGGATCTCCTGGCACTTAAAACGTTAGCCCGTGCAGGACCATGGCAGGATAGTAGTTTGTTCTGATAAACCCATGGGTATGACCGATGTCCAGGTTAATCTTGTAAGAGGTGCCAGCCATCAGTCATGAGCTCCACCGAATGCCAAGCATCTCCCAGAACAATCGATACAGGCAGTGGTGTACCTCATAAACGAGAGCAGAGAGAGAACACAGTGTTACTCAGTTTCCTGGCTTGGTATTGGTTTCTGCCATCCTGACAATTTGGTTTCAGATGCTTTATCAAACTGAGGTGTTAAGATCGTTAAAATTTGAGTTGTAAGTTACTAAGCAACAGAACAATAAATTTAAATAATTAGAATAATGTATGTAAATAGGTTCCTAAATTTAAGGAATTTAAATAATTAAAATAATAAATACCAGCCTGTCTGAATTTTTAAAAATTAGAGTTCCAAGGTGTTTTTTTAAATCAGAGGATAACTGCTTTACAATGTTGTATTGTTTTCTGCAGTACAACAACCTGAATCAGCCATTAAGTGTGTATATGTGTGTATATTCCCCTTCCTTCTTGAGCCTCCCTCCCAACCCCCAAGGTATCTTAGTATTATGATTTTTTGTAATTAAAGCAAACAGCATTCAAATTAAAGGTAATTTTGTAAAACAGTTGCAAAATCTTGGTAGGCACTTGAGCTTTCTCTTCATTATATCCTTTACCTGCGCCTGCTGTCAGATAGTTGGAGAAGGAAATGGCAACCCACTCCAGTGTTCTTGCCTGGAGAATCCCAGGGACGGGGGCGCCTGGTGGGCTGCTGTCCATGGGGTCGCACAGAGTCGGACACGACTGAAGCGACTTAGCAGCAGCAGCAGCTGTCAGATAGATAAATGCCTGTATTTTTTTTTTTTTTTGCTTTGGAAACCATCCTTTTCTTACTCCTAACAGATTATGAGTTGCATCATCTTACATAATTTTGGTCTTGGTACTTGGAGTTTCTTGCCAGCAGTGAGTGCTCTTGTTGAGAGTTTTCAAATTCTCCTTTCTGTACTAACCCTTGGTCTGCAGAATATCACTGATAGAGAATAGAAGCACTAAACAATCACGGGGGAATCTCCTATCAAATCTGTGCCCTGCTCATAATAGCAGTGGGTCAGAATGATTTCCTTATCAGCACAAAATTGTGCTCATTTGAGTATGGTTGCCTAAATAAATATGTGGTGACTCAGGAGGAAATAATTGTTTTCTAAGAATTTTTTGATGGATGTTTACTTTTCCCAGTTTGTTGTTTACTAGCTAAGTCGTGTCTGACTCTTTGCAACCCCATGGACTGTAGCTTACCGGGCTCCTCTGTCCATGGGATTCTCCAGGCAAGAATACTGGAATGGGTTGCCACTTTTTCCAAAGACCTTGGTAAATTGCTCCTGTGTCTCCCCGACCCGTCCCTTTCTTTGTTTCGTTTTCTTTTCTTTTTTTTAATCAGACTTTTGTAGAATGAGTAAAGAGTGATGGAGACTGAGAATTGCTTTGTACTCGTCACATCAGCAGAAGTCAAGTGAACCCTGCTGGGTGGGGGGGCAAAGTAGCAGACACTGATAAATGAATAAGGTAATGCTAGCATTCACTCAACTTCTGAACATAGCAGTTAGAACCTTATCGAACATGAAAATATAATCACATTTTAAAAATATTAGTATAGTTGCTGCACAATATTATGTAAATTACAAAGTGTACAATATTATGATTAACAATTTTTAAAAGTTTATTTATAGTTATTATGAAGTACTGGCTATATTCTCCATGTTGTACAATATTTCCTTGTAGCTTATTTTATGCCTGATTGTACCTCTTCCTTCCTTCCTTCTGTAGTCACTCTCCCCACTGGTAACCACTAGTTTGTTCTTTATATCTGTAATCACAGATTTTTTGATTTCCCCCAGATTTTTGCAGTCTTCAACTCTGCAAACATATGCAAAACAAAGAGTTTGTAATTGTTGGCTCATATTTTCTTTTGAGAGTTTAGGGAGTTATAAGCTAACCTTGATTGATTTTTTTTTTTTTTTTTTAAGTTTTGAGAAGAGAGTTTGATTTTTGAATTTGGATGTGTTTAGGTATGCTGAGATTTTCAAGCATTTCAGATAAAAGGGAAATAGATTGATAAAACTTAGATTTCGTGTCAGCCTGTTTTTATATCTGTCCTGTCCACCTGTCCAACCCCAAGCTCCTTGCAAATAACACTTGGCCTGTTTTGCTCCTAGGCTGTGGTCTACCTAGCTCTTGGCTTCTTTGGGGGAGATAAATTGGAAAAGTGATTGCTTTTACAGCCTAAACAAAAAGGCCTGTTTTGGAATGTGTGTGTGTGCATATGTGCTAAGTCACTTCAGGCATGTTCAGCTCTTTGCGACCCTGTGGACTGCAGCCTGCCAGGCTCTTCTTTCCATGGGATTCTCCAGGCAAGAATACTGGAGGGGGTTGCCATTCCCTACTCCAGGGGATCTTCCTCACCCAGAGATCGAACCTCTCTCTCTCTCTTGCGTCTCCTGCATTGGCAAGCAGTTTCTTTACCACTAATGCCACCTGGGAAGCCTGTTTTGGACTTAAGGGGAAGAAAAAGCCAGGATTTGAGATGAAGATTGAGATTAATGCCTAAAGAGTAGGGGGAGAGCTGCAGGGGAATCTAAATGGATGCTTCTTGCTTGTCTGTGATGCCTGGCACCTACTGCGATGATCATGTTTGCCCATGGTCGTCAGTACACTAGAGCTGAGTCTTTAAACAATTTTCTCTGGAGCCGTATTGGATATAACAGCCTGTCTTTTCCCCTCATTTGTGAGTTAATTCCTAAAAATGCTCTGTGACCAGTTGGAGAAAGGGTGAACTAGTTTTCTGTTTGGGGACCTGAGTCTTATCTCCCAGATAGATGTTTTTTCTCTGTGTGTTTAGATGCTATGGGAAGCAGAGTAACAGTCCCCAGTGCAAAAACTTAGTGAAAGGAGCTCTGTGTCAGGCCTGGTTAATCCCTTGTTAAATTAGACAGACTTTAGCCAGCCTCTATAGAACAGTTCCTCGTGTTGTTGGTGGGTCCTTGGAGGGCTTTTCCTATTTCTATTGCCTAGAAATAAGTGGCTATTCTAAAATGGTGACAAGTTTAGTTGGCTTAAAGCCTGGGTCTCTCACAACCATCACTTACTTTGGAAAGCACTGACAGAACAGACTTAGCTTGCCCCCAATCCTTTTTATTTTTAAACTTTTAGGGCCTGGCCTCTTATTTTCAGCTTCTCACTTCTAGGTCCCTGTGCAAAGGGAGTGGTAGTCTGCTGGGCCGTGGAGCCTGGTTCTCTGTTCCTGGACTGTGGGTAAATTTACCAGTCATCTAAATAGAGAATGCCAGGTAACACACAAGAAGTTGAGTCTGATCTGATAATGAAGTGAGTTTATGGTAAACATCCTTTTGAAATTTAAGTGCAGAATCACCTGCTAAAGGCATTACAGTTCCCCTCTCTACCTTTTCGTCCTGTTCCTTTTAGAATAATCAAGATTCAAATCATATAGAACTTTGTCAGTCAAAACCAGAAAAACAGGTAACTTGAACAGATTGCGGGCTTGGATGTGTGTGTCATATATGCCCGAAAGAAATGCTTTGGATTCCTGCCCAGTGCACTAGTATGAGATCTTAAAGTCTGAGAGTTTTGAAGCCAAGTTGGGGGTCAATTTAAAGGGGAGAAGAAGTGCGCCGGTCCTGGGCTGTGCTCCCTTGACCATTGGGTAAAGAGCATGACCTTGAGAAGCACTGATGAGTTACAGAGTGTGTAAGGGAACCCTGAGAACCTCCGGCCTGCTCCCCGGGTGCGCTTGGTTGGTCATAAAACCTTATTAGCTGAGTGATGTGTTCTTTGTTGCTTACCTCTCCCGGCCTATGCCAGATGGTGTCTTAAAGAACTGGAGAGCCAGACTTCCTCCCCAAGCTTCCATTTTCTATGTAGCTCTTTTTTCAGTCTTAGTACTACATACACGTGACTTTCTTCGATAGATTTGCTTGGCAGGCAGTTCCAGGCACTGGCGTCCTTCCTGCCTGTGATGGGGAGCAGGGAGGATGAACTCCTCAGAAACCAGGGCTCTCCAGGTGGGGGTGACAATCCCAGCCAGCCCAGCCAGGCGAGTTAGGAGTGGCTGTCGGACCTTTTACAATAAAAGGTGGCGATTGTTTCAGGTAGGTCCCCTTTCTTCTCTTGCCCTCTGGCTGTCTTGTATAAGTGACAGGTGTTGGAGGCTTGGAATTGCTGCAGTTCTTTCCTTCCTGGCCTTGGCAGATGAAATAGGACTGCGTTACTGGGGACTCATGCATCAAAATGTTGCAGCTTAAAAGATGCTTTGAAGAGAGTTGAGTCCATTTGGAACAAGCCCCAGTTTTCTATAAAAATTAGTTTCCTGCAAGGATGACTAGGTTTTTCTGTTTATTCTGTTAAAACACAAGTGGGGGGGGGGAATCTATGGGAGAATATTTTCATCTCCATTGAATGATGCCTGACTCCCTTTTCTTCTGTTTTTAACATTTAGTAATGCCTGTCCTTGCCCTCACCTCCAAAATATTCCCAGTAGGGAAATAAATAAGTGAAAAATGATGCTCCTCTCATCCATCCTTGTTTTCATCCCTTGGACTCTTTGCAACAGCTACTTTTTAGCTGTTTGCTATATTTCCTTCCAATAAGTATTTAATGAACATGTAAATTCATCTATATCTATCTGTATTGCTTTTCAAATTGCATATCCAAACCCTTTCAGTAACATCTTGAAGAGGTGACACAATTTTACTTTTGGTAAACGGTACTTCTTTGCTTCAGTAAAAGATGTTACCTAGGTGTTTTAACTCTGAACCCTTCAAATGAGAAGACTATGGAGAGTTGTCATGAATTGATACACATACCACAGCATTGGACCCGTCTGCCATAGGAGAAGGAGCTTTCTGTATTCTGGTGATTGATTTGGGATAGCTTCTAAAAACTGCAAACCATCTTTGTTAATTTCTTTGAAATATCTCCTTAATAGGGCTTGCTGGTGGCTTAGACAGTAAACAGTCTGCCTGCAATTCAGGAGACCCAGGTTCGACCCGTGGGTTGGGAAGATCCCCTGGAAAAGGGAATGGCTACCCACTCCAGTATTTTTGCCTGGAGAATCCCATGGACAGAGGAGCCTAGCAGGCAGGCTACAGTCCAAGGGGTCGCAAAGAATCAGACACAGCTGAGCGACTGAGACACTATCCATTTAAGATGATAGTACAGAGAGTCCCTTTGGGGTAACAGATTTACTTTTATGGTTGCTACTCAATTCCTCTGTTTTGTCATCTTGGGGTATATTGGTTCAGTTAAAAATAGAGCTCTAATTAAAATGGGCGCCCTCTCTGAAAATAAGAACTATATTTCAATTAGTAAATTCCTATTTGCTTAACGTATTTTTGTTTTGTTTTTTTTTCTTTTTTTGAAAATTTTAACAGCAAGCCCGGGCTGAGCAGGAAGAAGAATTCATAAGTAACACTTTATTCAAGAAAATTCAAGCTTTGCAAAAGGAGAAAGAAACCCTTGCTGTAAATTACGAGAAGGAAGAAGAGTTCCTCACTAATGAGCTCTCCAGAAAATTGATGCAGGTAAATTACCTTTTCTGCCCTCTTATCTTCCCTGCCTGTTTTCTTCTCCAGGGGAAAAAAAATGACTTTGATCTAGCACTTTGCTTGAAACATTTGCTGATGAGGTTGTAGCTAAAATTCTTTAGAGATTAAAATACCTAAGTGAAGATGGCAGCAGTGTAATACTCAAGACTGTGGTTCCCAGCTCATCTGCTTAGGTGAGGTAAGGTATTTTATACTCTGACCATTTTAAGAAATTGCTGATGAGCCTGAGGCCTTAGCACAGGAGTCAATGATGTATGCAGTATTTTGGGATTATGAGAGTTAACGCCAAATGTGAGATTTCTTTCTCCTTTTATGTTGAATCTATAATGAATATATGGACATTTTTGGCAACCAGAAGTAGGTCTTTTATACTAATATATGAAGATACAAAGGGAAATGCCACTTTGAGGAGAGAAAAATATATGTATCTGTGATAGTCAGTTGTATTCAGATGGGTGAGTAATATGTTACTGAACAAATAACAAATGTTGAAACTTAACATCAATCACTAATAGTGTATAGAAGACAACACACAAAACATACAGAAATTTTTATTTTTCTAGTTAGATTTTTCTACCTTCCCCTCCTGTTTGTTTTGTTTTCCTCTCCTTGAAGCTTACTAGTAAATTATAAAAGTAAGATTTGTTTAGGGCAAATATCATGCAGGTTATTTTGTATGAACTTGAGAACAAGTGGGACATTGAGTTTTCACTATTTAACACAACATGTCCAAAATAGTGAATAGGTATAAAATTATCCAAAGAGGACTATTATTGGTATTTTTTTCAGATGGCTGTAAAAGGTAGAAATCTTTCCTTGTATTTTCTATTCACTGGCATTACTAACAATTTCACTCATTAATTTGATCGAAATATGTATTCTAATGAGATTATAGCAAAAGGATATTTGGAGCCTAAATTCTTCTCTTACCTTCTGACATATCAAATGTTGGAAGAAGATTCCAGAAACTTTAGTGTTAAGACCATGCAATGGTCCAGGTACCTTTTACCCCATCTTTTTATTCTTATTTTCCTACCTAATTATTGAATAAAGATACCACTATAATCTTGTACAAAAATTTATTTATATGGTAGCTGTTGGAATGTGAAGGATAGAGATCCTCGGTCAGTATTATCTAGTGGAGATTTATGGTGGAATTTCTGTGTTGAAATGTTTTCTTTATTCCTGTGCATTCTGATTTAGAGGAAAAATGAGGCAGAAGATTAGTTTGACTTTTGACTCTTATCGTACCTTGGCAGCATTAGACTAATTATTCTGCATGTTGCTTCCAGAACTGTAAGGATATGATTATGGCTTCCTTTTCTGTGTTTTGTGTGTAATCAGATGCCCTAATTTTTAACACTTCGAGAAACATTTTTTTGTTTTCAATTTGCATAGTCATTGGTATTTGGAACCTTTGATTAAAGTACATTATAAAGCAGTCAATATCCTAGCCAGATCATGCTTTCTTTTTCTCTAGAAAGACTCATTTTCATTATGAGTTTTTCTGTAATGTGTAATTTAGCATCTCATTAGCTTCTTATCATGACCCACCTACTTTCCAAGGATACTGATGTCCCTTGAAGCAAGCTACTGGATAGAGTGAACACCTAAGAGCCATGTGCAACAGAAAGAGGTTAATTATAGTAATATATTTGGCATAAGAAGGTTTGAACTTAAAATTTAATAAATAAAGCTATAACTTGGAGAAATGTAGTTTGTTTGTTTGTTTTTTTCAGATTATTTTTTCAGAATTCTTATATTAAAATAAATAGTTTTACTTGGTCAGGAGAAAAATTTTCATATATTAAAAACTTAAGTTTTTTGAGGGGCATGGATCTTTCTAAAGAGACTGGGTAATACATTAATACAAACTGGACAGTGTGAAAAAATGTTCCCAAAGTAGTTTGTAATGTGGAGCCCTGGTCTTCACATGGCTGGGTCTTATGTTCACCCTCAGTCAAAACAAAGTGTTCAGTATGAGGATGTAAGTCTGTTGTTTGGGGAGTTCTAGGTGATCTGTAGCTTATTAGTAATCCCACTTGCAGAACCTGGGCAAATGGATGGTCAACATGTCTCTCTTGACCATGCGGGGAACCAAGCGGGGAGACATAAATCCCCGCTTGGTTCCTAGGTTTTATTTTCATATATTATATATGCATATATATATAGAGAGAGAGAGAGAGAGAGAGAGAATGTGTGTGTGTGTGTGTGTGTGTGTGCGTGCTTAGTCTCTCAGTCATGTCTGACTCTTTGTGACCCTTTGAACTGTAGCCCACCAAGCTCCTCTGTCCATGGGAGTTTTCAGGCAAGAATGCTGGAGCAGGTTGCCATTTCCTCCTCCAGGGGATCTTCCCAACCCAGGGATTGAACCCATGTCTCCTGTGTCTCCTGCATTGCAGGCAGATTCTTTACCCAGAGTCATCAGGGAAGCCCTATATCAGGGAATTCCATATGTGTATATAGTAATAACGGAGAAGGCAATGGCACCCCACTCCAGTACACCTGCCTGGAAAATCCCATGGATGGAGGAGCCTGGTGGGCTGCAGTCCATGGGGTCGCTAGGAGTCGGACACGACTGAGCGACTTCACTTTCTCTTTTCACTTTCATGCATTGGAGAAGGAAATGGCAACCCACTCCCCTGTTCTTGCCTGGAGAATCCCAGGGACGGGGGAGCCTGGTGTGCTGCCGTCTCTGGGGTCACACAGAGTCGGACATGACTGAAGTGACTTAGCATAGCATAGCATAGCATATAGTAATAAAATACAGGAGCCTCTGGTTTGAGTTCTGGGTCGGGAAGATCCGCTCGAGAAGGGATAGGCTATCCACTCCGGTACCCTTGGGCTTCCTTCATAGCTCAGCTGGTAAAGAATCCACCTGTAATGTGGGAGACCTGGGTTTGATCCCTGGGTTAGGAAGATCCCCTGGAGAAGGAAATGGCTCCCCACTCCAGTATTCTAGCCTGGAGAATTCCGTAGACTGTACAGTCCATGGGGTCACAAAGAGTGGGACACGTCTGACAACTTTCACGAAAGAATATATAACATAGATGTAAAACTCGCCATTGCAGCCATTTTTTAGTATATAATCCAATGGCATTAAATACACTCACATTGTTGTACGACCATTCCCACCACCCATCCCCAAGAACTTTTTCAAATTGAAACTGAATCCATAAGAAATAACCCCTTATTCCATGTTCCTGGTTCTTTCTAAGACTTTTGAAAAGACACGGACGGCAGATAGTGTGAGGTTGCGGTCTCTGGCAAGTTCCAGAGCTGTGCCTACTGTGACATGAATAGTGATCCCGCACTTTACACCAGGGATCAACTGCACGCCGTTTTGTGGTAAGTCCCTGTACCTTTGGGCAGCTGGAAGGCTCTTGTATAACCGCTGGAAAGACGGGCTGTAGGCCTACTGTACCCATCCCCCAGGCTTTCCTGAAGGATTTCCGCCAGTCCTTTGTTGCAGTCTCACATTTTCTGCCACCCAGTGTGGTAGAACTAATCTCCATCTGGAAGATTTTTGGAGTAATTGGTACCAATAGACTTTTCCAACTGTGTAATTACTTTAATATGACTCTCTAGGATGCTTGCTTCTGGATAAGAACTTGTTATGATAGCCTACTAAGAGAAACTGTGCTGCCGGAGACACTGACGGACAGAGGAGTAAATTGACCTGTTCACCAGGGAGGTGTTTAACATTTTTCACCAGAGGCCGCTTAGAGGCTATTTATGGAGCAATTTTGGTTTTGTTGCTTGTGCTATGGCTGTTGTCTTTGATAGTGAGTGTGGCTTTTATGTGCATTTCAAAGGAATTCTTTGGTCTTAAGAACAAAATGAGATTATTACTATAAAGGAGATACCTCCTTTTCCATCTGCTGTGATACAGATGGTGTCAAATACCTTTAAAAACTGAATCAAATGTATTTAAGTAGATGAATAGAAATCTCTTTTTCCTGTTAAAAGATCATGTTTGGAAGATAGGTTCAACACCTCCAAATATGTTAATCCTGTCTAAAGCAAACAAAGAAATATGCACAAAACAGCATGCAGTTTTTCTCCTTTATTTTTGTATACATCTGCTAGATAGATACCTTGGTTTTGCAAAGACTCTTGTCTGAAAAATCTGCTTCTTTCTGAGCCTGGACCATGGGATCGATGACTTGACTGGTAAGAACTGTCCTAAAAAGGAGCCTTCTAGTCTAATGGCAAGCCTACACTAGGACTAAATTCAGCTCCTGAATGCCTTGAAGAGATGTTTGTTGCTTAATCATAATTTGTAATTAAAATGTATAAGGAATGTTTTGTGATCAAATTCTTCATCAGAATTTGATTCTTAATATCTATGCTAGGGAAAAAAAAAGTCTAAAAGACTATTCTCTGGAATGCTGGCTATAATTGGGTGCTGAGCTTAGGGATGTTAATTTTCTTGTGCTCCTTTCCTTCTCAGTTTGTAGAAGCAACACGCATTACTTTTGTAATTAAAAAATATCTTACTTCCTAAGAAGAAAATTTTAAAAATACCTATTTTGTCCTTATGTTTTGAAACCTCCAGCTGTATCACTGAGCTTGAGAGCTCACAGTCTTGCAGTTGTTACCAAACTAGACTGGGGTCTGCTTGCCCGATGTGCAGCAAAGCTGACCCACTGACAGGGCTGTGGTGAAAGAAAGTACAGTGTTTACTGCAGGGCGCCAAACAAGGAGAATGGGCAGCTTGCGCTCAAAAGACATGAGCTCCTCGATGGCTTTTCAGGAAGGGTTTTGAAAGACATTGAGGGGAGAGAGACACAGGGTGCATGTTCAGCTCATGCCCAGTTCTCTGGTGGGTTGATGGTGAGCAAATAGTGATGTTTCAGGAATCTCAGCCATCAGTCTTCTGGTTCCGACCAGTCTGGGATTTATGTGTACTGGTGGTCAGCATGCAGCTAACTTCTTCCACCTAGTGGGGGTTTTAATATCTGCACAACAACTCAAGGACATGGCTCAGGATATTATTTACAGCCCTGAGGAGGAAATAAAATAAAGGTCTTTGTCTTTGTTGTATGACTTAGCTATTTGTCTTGCTTGACTATTTTCTCACTTCTCTAATTAAATCTGCTTTGTAACCAAAGAGCAAATTTAAAGCTTTTCTACAAACGAGAGGCAGGGGCGGGGATAAGATGGAGGTCTATCCCTGGGGTGGTCCTGCAGGGTCTTACTCGGTTTCACTATCGTAATTGCATCTGTTTATCATGGACCGCATAGACTGCAGTGCAGTGGAGCCCCTTGCAAAGTCAGGAAGATTCTGGACTACCCAGATTGTTCATTTAGAGCTAGCATAAACAAAATGCTCTTATGATTGGCTTAACTGTCTTGCCAGCTGTGATACGATTCATTCCACTGGCCGCTCTTTAAAAAAAAAAAAACACAAAGCCCCCTGATTCCTCTGGCTAACAGTTAAGCACCAGTCACCAATACCAACTGGAAGACCTATTGTTGCTGAGATGGATAGTGATTTTAGCCCCTGTGGATTTTCTCACTTGCTTTTATGTAAGCCCAAGGCATCAGGTTCACTTCCTGCTCCTCGGAAGCTCTGTTCAATTGTTGCCTACACTTTTCTCCACCAATACTGCTGCCAAAAGTTAATGAATATTTTTTTTTTCTTTATTTAAAAGCCTGGAACAGGACTGAGATAGGAGTACTGAATATTATATATCGCTCTGAATGTTTTCACTCTAATCCAATTTTCAAATTTTAGACCTTAAAATAACAAATAAGTTTGTAGTCTTGTACTGTAGAGTCATATTTGAAATTGGATCTAGTCTTCAGAAAACAATGCCACTGTAGCTATTAATATAATAGAAATGATTGTACTCATTCTCTTACTGAGGAGACACATCTTTCTTATTGATGGCGGAAGGCACTTAAGAACACAAGTTTTCTGGATCTCTTGTTAAGTGGCACGACTTATTGTTACTATTATTGACTTGGTCCCTGAGGTGAGAATGCCTCCGGGAATTACAGCAGTTGCAGTTTCCTAGCATCTGTGGAAAGATGATATATGGAGGGAAGGAAGGAAGTTGTGGGCAAAAACCGCTGCTGAAGCCGCCATTGCCAAGTGATACAGAGCTGAGTCGTTCAGAAAGCTGATCTGTCATAGCATTATTCTTCCATCTGTGTTCACACAGGAATGAAACAGAGTAAGGCTTGCGAGAAGTCCCTGAATCTGCCCATTGACCTAGACAAAGGCTTACTTTCCTGTACCTCTTCTCTCCCCTCCCCTCAACCTGGAGTAGTAGTTTCTCCTTCCATTCCCATCTGAACAGAGGCAGGTTTTCTTCTTTAGTCCCTTCAAGGCTGTGTCTGTGGAGGGCAGGCTTGTCTACAGGCTCTAGGAGTGAGCGTAGATGCCTAATTCCCTTCTCAAGCCTGTACGCCAGAATCTGAGGCTGCCTTCTTTTACTCCAAGTTCTCCAAGTCACTAAGATGGCAGTGCAGTGATCTTGTTTGTTCAGGCAGCAGAATCACATGTCAGGGTGATAAATATGTATGAAACCCTGTTTAGTTCATTTTAAAGGCACCGAGGCGAATGCTGCTGTCGCATCCATTCAGGTGAAGACTTGTTCTCCTGTGGCAGGGAGACCTTGAAATATGTTCTTCATTAAGCTGGCTCGACCAGTGGCCCTCTTGGCTTAGTTTTTCAGGGCTATTAATGCTGAGCAGAAAAATTGGCTATCACCTAATAGCTGACAGAACATTTGGGGCAAAGTTGAGTTGTGGGGTTTTTTTTTGTCGTCCTCGTTGTTGTTTTTCATTCCACATTATCTGACTCTCAGCTGTGTGTGTTCTTGTTTCTTTTCATGGAACAGGGGGCTTATACATTGTGTTCACGATACATCTGCAGAGGGCTTCTGGGATGTGTTTATTGCATTTTAAATGCCACAACCACCAGAGGCCAAATTATAAGGCAGAATTTTCCTGGTAGCAGCATGCCAGAAATCTCTCAGTGCAACGTAATTTGCATTATGATTAGAAAATACAATAAACTTGAGGCAATTCTTTTAGTCTTCACAAATCACTGAGGGTTTGTTTTTTTTTTTTTTTCCAAAATGTGTGTAGTATGTTACCATTATGGCTGGAGTTAATGTGCCAGCCTGGATTCCCCAAAGTACAAGAGCAAGGGTCAGGGCTTAGCAGCTTTTCAGGTTGACTTCTTTGACAAAATATGGAGAAATGCAGGTAGAAAGTAAAAGTAGGAGAAGGAAATGAAAAATACTGAGATGAAGCTGGAATGAGAAGTTGCTTTACTCACTAGGGTAGGGGTAAGTAAGCATTGTTATTTCTAGTTGAAAAGGTGAATCTTGGAGATTGAAAGACTTGTCTGCACTGTAGATGGACTTGAACCATTGCTGGAAATGCTGTGCAAATGATTTTAAAGCTTTGCAGTTAGAAATGTTGCAGTGTTGTGCATTTCTTGGGTAATTTTTTTTTTTTTTTCATTTTAAAAAGTTTACAGTCAGCCCAGTTATTAATTACCTTAAAATACAGAGAGATATCCTACTACTAATTATCTTTACTTTCCTTTTTCTTTTTTCCTTTTAATTTATGATAAGGTCTCAGCTTTGAGTACATTCTTTCTTTGGGTTAAATATTCTCTACTCCTCAAAGAAGAAAGGGTTAATTTTTACAAAATGGATTTTTTTTTTTGCAGGTTGAGTCCAGAGCCTCAAGAATTCCTTTATCTTATTCATGGAGCATCTTTTTTTCCAACCTTCCTCCTAACTAGATTTTTTTCAAAGGTGTTAATATTTTAAGCAGCATGCTGCTGCTGCTGCTGCTGCTGAAGTCACTTCAGTCGTGTCCGACTCTGTGTGACCCTATGGACTGCAGCCTACCAGGCTCATCTGTCCATGGGATTTTCCAGGCAAGAGTACTGCAGCATGATGCTATTAGGAATCAAATCTAGGAAGGTCAGACTTAGCCCCTGAGGTATTCTAAGTGGGCAGGAAGCCTCATGTACTGGAGCCCTCCACTCAGGTGAGAGCTTGTCCTCAGTTTTGATGAGAAAATAACATCCAAAAAATTCTGGAAGGGCCTACCAATTTTTTTTCCTTGCAAAAGTTAGGTATACTTTTTCCCTTTTTGAAAATCACAATTAGTTAATTCAGGCAAGCTTCACTGAAGATAAGTGGAAGGATTAACAAGATCATGAAGAACTGCTGGGGGGAGATCTGGGGAAGGTGGAAATCGAGAGGAGACCCAGCACCCAAGGCTCCCTTTTTCCTGAGCACATTTGCTAGTTATTTGTAACAGAACAGCTAAGAAGCTGAATTGTGCTTTTGGCAGTTGTGTAGAGCTGGGGTTTCAGAAGTCAGAGCTCAGGGCTGGCTAAAGGTGGGGACAAAGATAAATCACCCCCGCTTTAATCTGGAATCATGAAGAGCTATACCGTCGGAAAAGAGTGAACCTTTTTTTTTTTTTGCTTCATTTGGATGAATCAGAGAACACAAAACTTTGGTTTTGGATTAAGGCAGACCGTGCTCATCCCAGCCTGAAGGAGGGGGAGTGTACATGATGCTTAGCGTGTGTGGGAAGGTGCTGTGGGAGGCGTCTTTGGAGCTGTCCCAAAGTTCCAGAAATTTGGAGGAAACGGCTTCAGGTACTCTAGGCAGAGGATACAGAATGATCAGGACTGGGCTTGGGGTGCAGTGGCTCTTGTTAGTGGGTGACCAGCAGGACATGGGGTCTGGAAGCCCCTGGACCAGAGTGATCTCTGGACATGTTTGCCCAGGATGATGGGTTTCTTTTTTATTTTTTTGATGTGGACGATGTTTTAAAAGTCTTTGTTACGATATTGCTTCTGGTTTATGCTTAGGTTTTTTGGTCGTGAGGCATGTGGTCTTTAGCTCCCTGACTAGGGACCAAAGCTACACCCCCTGCGTTGGAAGGTGCAGCCTTAACCACTGGACTGCCAGGGCAGTCCCTTCAGGTTTTAAAACGTGGGTTGTTTTTTTTTCCTCTAGGAAAAGAGTCTTTAGAAAAAGACATAAAGTTGGCCTTTAATCATAGTTGCCAGCACCACTCTCTGTGCTGAGATTTATCATTGTCAGATGCCTGGGCCCTGAAGGCATTTGTGTGTGCAAACCTTAGGCTGTCCCTGGGGCTGAGTGTGAAAGTATGGGGAACTTGCATGGGGACTGGATCGAAGGTGGACTTGAACATCGTAGCGATGAGTTTGGGCTTACTCTGCAGGAATGAGGGAGCCATTGTAAGGTTTTGAGCAGGGTGTTGAATGAAGAGAAAACCTTACTAGTTTAGTTCAGCGTGATCTACACACTGGACCTGGTGTATCGATTAGGAGCTTTGGCGGTGGCCCAGTGAAGAGGAGTAAAAGACTTGAGCTGGAGCACAGAAAGCGCAGGATGTGTTGGACAGCTGTTCTGGGGGCTGACTTAATGCCACTTGGTAACTGATGAGATGTGAGATATTGACTGAGAATAACAGTGCCAGTAACAGAAGGGGGAAGGAGGTGGGCTTAAGTCTGGGCCCAGGAGGCGTTTAGTGGTGATGCACTGAATTGAAGGTGGGAGGTTGACTTTCTGCTCAGCAGAGCTGTTCAGATTGGTTTAGAGACTCAATATTGTGAGAGACAGTTCTTTTTTTCAAAACCTGTGTTAACTACTTGGAACAGTAAGTCCCCTACACATGAACCTTTAAGCTGCAGACTTTAAAAGATGCGAATGTTTGTTCACTTGTCCATTCACGTGAGTTAGTTCTCGTGTCTAGGGTACATTGTCACACACGTGCTTCCTCTACAAGTGGTCATGCTTTTGTGTACTTGCTGTACAGTTCTGTATAGAGTACAGTATCTTTATTTCAAGCCAAAGATGTCTGGAAGCAAGGATAAAAGCAGCACTATATAGCTGATTGTGTTAGGTACCTAGGCTTACTTGGTCAAATTGGACTTAAGAACACACCCTTGGAACAAAACTTGTTCACATGTAGGGGGCTTACTGTGTTAACTACATGACAATTATTTTTGGCAATCCAGTGATTTAATGTAGTCACTGTTCTATGGTGGCCTTTACTTGGCTTAGTGCAGATGGCTCTAATTCTTGGTAGTTGTCAATAAATGAGGGATGTTGGTTGCAAAACTGCAAGTTGTACAGAGAATGGTTAGCATTGACTGGTGTAAATAGAACTGGGGGCATCTTGCGTTTATCCTCGAGTTGAATCGAAAAAGCTGAGTCCGGGGCTGGTGGCAAGAAGGCGTGCCTCCCTTGGCTCTGGGTGGACTAACAACAGGCCCAGACTTGCAAACACGCTTCGCCAAGCCTGGGATTTGGCAAACCTGCTGCATGCTGGGTGGGTGGGCTGGCGTAGCAGCCAACCTTCACGTGTGCCTGCAGTGGTGCCTGTACCTGCTGGAGAAGGTTTTGCCCAGAATAAAAGCCATTCAGTGAAGAGTTTTGGAATCTCTGATATAAGAAGCCTGGTTCACTGAAAGTGGCTCCAGAAAACTTTGGAAATTATGAGAAAGACAACAATTATTGGTAATTCAGTGATGCTTAAGGCTAGTCTGTCGTTAGATCAACTTAATGCTATACTCATGTTTTTTAATGGGCTGGAAATTGGCTTTGGGATTTCATATGTGAGTGGATACAATGAGAAAATGCTCACATTTGAGTGCTTAGAATTTTCCAGGTTTGTAGGTGTGTTTTTGCTTATGGCTTTTTCACTTATTTTAATATATTTTTCATGCTGAATCCCAAGGAGCAGATCTTTATTTATATAACCCTAATTCCATTGTAAATGTGCTGCTGTGGATCGTCAGTTATGTAATTTCCATTCTACAAGGTTTTTTTGTTGTTAATGGTACAATATATTGCACAGTTAAGAGTTCTAAAGCTCTTCCATAATCTGTGAGATTGACTTTGTAAGTATATTTACAGGAAATGCTGATTCTGACAACAAATTTTAATCTACCTAAGCATTTTACTTTAGATATATTAAAGGCAAGCAAGTGAGTTTTTTTTTTTTTTTCCAAGCACATTAATAGAATTTACTTGCCTGTTTACTTCTCAGTTTGATTTTTGTTCCAGTTTAGGATCTCTGACCTGATTAGTAAGGTTAAGAATTGCTTACGACGTTTAGACCTTTGATTAAAAATTTAAAATCATGTCTTAAATTTTATACCCATCTTGAAGATGCTACTCAGAAATGAACCTGGAGTTTAGTTTTTCTGATAGGTCCTGAAAAGTAAAAGTGAAAGTGTTAGTCACTCAGTTGTGTCTGACTCTTTGTGACCCCATGGACCATAGCCCACCAGGCTCCTCTGTCCATGGGATTCTTCAGGCAAGAATACTGGAGTGGGTAGCCACTCCCTTTTCCAGGGAATCTTCCCAACCAAAGGATCCAACCTGGGTCTCCTCCACTGAAGGCAGATTCTTTACCACTGAGCCACCAGGAAATCATCTCTGATATGTCCTGGGTCACCTAAACCAGTCTTCCTTTTATGGTTTTTGTTTATGGTGTCATGGACTACAGCTTTAACACAGGCAGGTGGAGGGAATTCCCTGGCAGTCCAGTAGTTAGGGCTTCATGCTTCCACTCCATGGGGCGTGGGTTCTGTCCTTGGTTGGGGAACTAAAATCCTGTATGCCGTGAGGCGCAGCCAAATAAAAACTAAAATAAAATAGATGGATTCAGGGTGTTGATTCAAGTCCTGTTGGGGCCAAATAGGTTGAATTTACATGGTATCTGTTTGAAACAAATAATTTCTGAAATTTTCTCAGGTTCATTGTCACGAGGAAAACTCTGTGGCTGTTAATTCCTCAATATCTCTTTCTCTGCCCTCTCTTCTTGCCCATCTTAACTCTCTTCTCATGATTGTTCTGGGGGGTTGTTTTGTATTTCTTGCTGTGTTTCTCTTTTTCTTGGTGGTTTCTTGGTTCCAGGGAAGAACCAGACTTTCTGTGTCCAGTGTTCTGTTTGGAACACTAACTCTGTTCCCTGCCCCTAGATGGTCTGTCACCCGAGAGATGACAGAGCAAAACAGGCAGCACAGCTGCTTGCTCCAGGTCTGTCTTTGGGGGATGTTGAAAACTGTGAGTGTTTGGCTGAGTTATATCTGAGGATGGCTTGATATTTTCCAAACGGTTCGTATAACCCAGGGACCTCGCTTGAGTTTTGGTAACAACAGCTTCACCATCACATTTTCCTTTGGGTACAGCTCTTGAAAGGAAAAAGCCTTTTAAAATTGAGAGCTTTTATAGATTTCATTACTAGCTGAATCAGTGTTCTTAAAGGAAATACCTTATCAGTTACTGACGGTATCAGCCCATCTGTCTGTATATGAGTCTTCTCCTTTAGGACAATGAGAATCTTACCTTTGCTCAGATTAATATTCTGTGACAAATTGCTGCCTGGGTTGGGGGAGAGATTTTTTGACATTAGATTGCATCCTTTATTGTTTTGGGCTTCCCTGGCAGCTCAGATGGTAAAGAACCCACCTGCAATGCAGGAAACTCAGGTTTGATCCCTGGGTTGGGAAGATCCCCTGGAGAAGGAAATGGCTACCCACTCCATCCAGTATTCTTGCCTGGAGAATTCCATGGACAGAGGAGACTGGCAGGCTATGGTCCATGGGGTCGCAAACAGATGGATACAACTGAGCGATTTCTCTTTATTATTTTAATTTACTTAAGAGCACAAGTATAACACTAAAAAAAGGGAAGAAGGAGGCTCTTTGAAATAAAAGTGGCAGCAGTTGAGAACATATTGGAGAGACTTCCCTGGTAGTCCAGTGGTTAAAAATCCACCCTGCAATGCAGGGGACGCAGGTTGATCCGTGGTCGGGGAACTAAGATCCCACATTCTGTGGAGCAACTAAGCCCGTGTACCACAACTCCTGAGCCCGTGTACCACAACTCCTGAGCCCGTATACCACAACTCCTGAGCCCGTGTACCACAACTATGGAGCCCGTGCACCACAACTAGAGAATCCTTGTGCAGTGAAAAGTCACGCATGATGCAGCAAAGATCCTGTGTGCCACAACTGAGAATGGTGCAGCCAATATTTAAAAAAAACATATTGGAGGAAAACACATCTAATATTTAAAGAAAACTATGCAAAAAGTTTAAAAGTTTTAAGACAGAAATTCATTTTTCTAAAACCAGTAGATATCATTTAAGCTTAGCATTCATAAACTATTTTAGGGCAAAGATAAGGTCTTAACTATAGATTTCACTCCCTTCTGCCTCTACTGTGCAGGTGGAAGACACACCACACAGGTGATTTTTATAGAATGCAAGAGTCAGATGAAGATGTACTTGTTCTGCTTTTTTTCCCTCATAACTGATGCCTGTCCCATTGGGAGTCTTTGTGTCTGAAATGCTGAGAACTGTTCTCAGTCTCTGACCATTCCTCTTAGTTCTTTTAATTACTGCTTGATCTTCCAGAACCTGAATTTTAATGAGCTAGCTAAAAATAGACTTGTCACTGTAAGCACCTCTTCACATCTGCTTGCTTTCTGAGTCCCTGCAAGGTTGACCAGCTCTTTTGGAGTTGCATATAAAAAACAGTTGGAGGAAACCCAGCATCTGTTTAGTCAAGGTTTCCCATGTTGAAAGACGATGTCAGATTTTGAACATTTTGTTTTCTTTTTAAACACCAAGTATGGTACTTTCTGGAGAAGGCAATGGCACCCCACTCCAGTACTTTTGCCTGGAAAATCCCATGGACGGAGGAGCCTGGTAGGCTGCAGTCCATGGGGTCGCTAAGAGTCGGACACGACTGAGCGACTTCACTTTCACTTTTCACTTTCATGCATTGGAGAAGGAAATGGCAACCCACTCCAGTGTTCTTCCCTGGAGAATCCCATGGGCGGGGGAGCCTGGTGGGCTGCCGTCTATGGGGTCACACAGAGTCAGACACGACTGAAGCGACTTAGCAGCAGCAGCAGCACGGTACTTTCAGAGCAATGGAAATTGTTTCAAATGAGGAGATGGTTAAGTATAACCTTTGGGGTATTTAGGCCCACTGAGCTCTCTCTTGTCCAGTGCACCCTCTACGGGTTCACAAAGACACATAGCTTTCCCTGGGCACGCATCCATGTCTGTATTTAGCCATTTAACCTTCCGAACACCAGGGCCACACTAGGCACTTGCGGACGGAAGAGTGTTCAGCCAGCCCCTCAGGTTTGCTCAGGATCTGGTAGGAGGACTCTGGTTTAGAGTTTAGAGCATGGTTTGGGCCCCAGGCTCTGCCACGTTCCAGCTGAATTACCTTGGTCTGATAACCTGTTTTATCACAGTAGATATGGGGGTTGTCATGCTTGCCTAACACAAGCATGGTATGCAGCACCTGCCTGAAGAAATGGTTTTGGAGGTAGAATTAGGGAGCAGTGGTCATCTTAGACCTCAAAATCAAACTGTGTGCTTCATTGTTTTTAATAGCTTTTGCTTAATTTGCCTATGGTTCTGAAAAATCAGGCCCTGTGGCTCATTCCTATTCCCCTACTATGAATCAACAGCCCCTCCCAACTGAGAACATTGTAAATAAGGCACAGTGATTCATGAGAACCCCAGTTGTGTGTCACTGAATTTCTTTTATTCTCTTTTGAAGTTTGGAGTACATTTTTTTTAAGATTTCTTTTGTAATAGCACCATAACCTTATCTTTTAATTGCATAAATAAGAGGCTTTCCCTCTTGGTTTTCAGAAAAAATGTAGAAGGTGTGAGGTTGGTGTCATTACAAGAAGTTAATTATTCGTACTGATTTTTGCCAAGTATGCTTACTAGTACACTCGTAAATAGCATTCAGAATACTTGACCAGGTATTTTTGGTGATTGTAACTTCTCTTCCCTCTCTACATACATTGTATGAATGCAAGTAAATGGCGTGAATGCAGGTAAACTGTAATTCATTTAATAAAAACTGACAGTTGCAAATTTTCTATTTTTTAAATAATTTTTATGGCCAAGGTATAAAAATTTTCAAGTCTCCAAGGGTTATATATGGGCTGAAAAGTACGTTTCCTTCCTTTCCTCATCCCCAGTTCTTCCCTACAGAGATGACCACTTACATGTTCTTCAGAATTTAAATAGGCATTTCATCATGGTTTGATGTTCTGATATACATATATATACATACACACATATGTATACGTGTATATATACACACACACACACATATGTGTACATGCATACAGACAAGTGCCTCTGATTATGCACTATAATTTTTGGTTATAAGTTAGAAGAATCAGGAGCAGGTTGTTAGGTGTACATTTGGATATACGAGCAGAAATGAGTAAGGTAAGTTTTATGATGACCTCCTATACTTGGTTTAACCAGCTTTTAAAACCAGCATTATCATGGCTTTTGAGTGTCTTGATTTCCACATCTGTGTTTTTTTTTTTTCATTTTCCAGTTGCAGCATGAGAAAGCTGAACTAGAACAGCATCTTGAGCAGGAGCAGGAATTCCAGGTCAACAAACTGATGAAGAAAATTAAAAAACTGGAGAATGATACCATTTCTAAACAGCTTACCTTAGAACAGGTAAAAATGTATGGTTCTCTCTCTGTATCCTTAATTAGGATAGTTCTTTTTTTTTTTTTTTCTCATATCGACTGTTCTTTCAAACTTTAAAAGGTCCTGTGGAATATCAGTGAAAAACATTTTTCACCTTTGTCTTCACACAGTGGGGACTTCTATCTGAAGCATGCCTTGACAGTTCTGCAGAGCACATCCTTACTCCCTCGTGCTCTTTTGTTCTTTTCAACCACAACTAATATGGTTTTGAGAGATATGTTGTGATGTACTGATTTATAGGCCGGAAATGTTAGGTTCCTTTTGCAAAAGAGGGAAGAATATGTTTTGAACCACAGGATCCCTTCTGTGAAAGTTCTTGAGACAGTGAGACTGTGGAGCAAAAAGTTCTCCTTCAAGGGTTCTTCAGAACAATTAGCATTTTTGTCTTTGAATTATTAGCAGCCTTGTATGAACCTTGTCTTTTCCCACCTAGATTTATTGATATAGGTATAGAGTCCTAGACTCGGTCACTCATCCTGGTTCAGCCACTAATTCGTTTTGTGACCTTGCATTAACTTCATCAACTTCGTGGGGGTCCAAGTTTTCCATGTGTAAATAAGAGAAGCACAAGCTCCACTCAGGAGTGGCGAGCTTAGAAAGGTGTGAAAGGTAGAAAGCAACGGTGCACCGTCCGTCTGTGTGTCGCCCTTGGTAGACATTTGCCTTAGGAGGCCAGGCTGGTCCTTATCTGCCAACCCAGAATTGTGGCCCACCATTATCTGTCCTGCCGGGTGGTGTGCCAGGCAGAGGTTCCTGTTGTCTCCGGCCCAAGTGCCCCTAACGCTAATTTATTTAGCATTTATTAGCATAATTTATTTAGTATTCCCACACTAATTTATTTTCCTGAAGTTGGAAGAGATCAAGCATAATGTACTGCTTGCTACCTGGCTTCCATGTAAAATTCAGTGTATTGACATTTTCTAGCTCTTCATGATTTGGATCCCAATTATCATTTTGATGATTTGGCCAAGGCTTCTGTGCAAAGTTGTCTGATTTATCGCAACTTTAGCATCTTTCATACATGGAGCTTAGTCCATGCTAACTGGTTTTTGAATCACCCTTAGGACCATTCTCATTTCATCACTGTACATGAGACTGAATCTTTATGGGATTATCAGGTGTAAGAGAAAGTGAGAGTTTATTTTATACTAATTGAACTGACTTTTATGTTTTTGTATTATTCTTCTATCTACCTATATCAAAGGATGCGTTACAGTGATTTCCAAGACTTTGGATAATGCTCTTGAAATTTTTTTTCCATTCCTTCTAGGTTAAAGAACAAAAAAGTTCCATTTCCATGGGCTGGCTATTTTGCAAAAATCCAGAGTAATCTAGTCCTACTATTCCTCTTTGGAATTCAGATGCAGTTTCCAAATTTAGAAGACTCCTCCACCTCTCACAGCTTAAAAACATCTTGTTCCGAAGTTCTCCTGTTTAATTTCCAGGATAGATGGTAGCCAGTTCCATTCACATTAGTTTTGAAAATTCTTGTGTAAGCCCCTGACGTCCCACAAACTTGTTACTGGTAATTGTTAATCAAGATGTAACCAAGTGGCCAAGTGGAATCCTCACCCTGGTTGGCATTGTGAGAACTTTACTTGGTCGGCACCTTCTCTGTGATGGCTGTCAGTAACGGAAGCAGCTTCTGCCTTTTATTTGCTCATAGGTCCCAGAGGAGACTTTGGAACCCTGACCCCCAAAGTTTAGCTGTGGCCACAAGGTGGAGTAGTGGCCTAGTCCGAAAGAGAAGGGAGAAAGGATGGATGGCTTCCCCGTGTTAAGGCTCATTGGAAACTTCAGTAACTAAATGCTTTGAAAACTAGGCACAAGTTATACCTTCTTCCCAGTTAATGATTTAGTCCATTGTAAGACTCAACACTAAAGAAATGGATTTCCACAATGGAGCGTGTACACTGTAAAGTCCTTAACTGGAAACTTAACTTCAGATGTGGGATGAAGTGAAAAAAAAGTGAAAGTGTTTGTGGGATATCAAGTCTGTGTTTTTTTTTAATTAAAATTTTTTTTATTGGAGTATAGTTGATTTACAGTGTCGTGTTTCAGGTATACAGCACAGTGAATCAGTTACACATACCTCCACTCTTTTTTAGAGTGTTTTCCCATTAGAGGTCATTACATCAAGTCCTTGTTTTAATTAAGATGGAGAAATGTAACATCATCATAAAACATTGCCCCCTTTCTTTTGGGTGTGTCAAGGATGATTAAATGTTGGGGATTTCACTCTATTTTGTTTAGCTACGAGTAATTTTAGTCTGTGTTTGGAGAGAACGTTTCTGTTCTACAGTAGAAACAAGTCTCGTCTGTGTTTCCATGGGTGTGCTCTGACCCTCTCTTGTGGCCATCTTTTGGGATTGTCATCTGTATTATAATATATACTATATATGTCATAGTCTGTATAATATAATATATCCTATATTAAAGTTACTATAAGAAGAGCCAAGACAGGTGTTATATTACTCAATATGAGGATATATATGTGGTCATGCCTTTGCTCTTCTCTCTGACAACCCATTTTTAGAACTAAAAGCTATTTGAAGGCATTTATCCTTTGGGTCTGGTGCCTTAGCTCTGCTTTGTTGAAGAGTTTAAATAAAGTGTGGATTTGGACAGGTTACTGGAGAGCTGTCATTTGTACTTCAGAAGGCAGTGTAGGGTCGGGTGGGTTCAGGGCATGGGTAATGGACTTGGATAGACCCAAGCCCAGCCTTGCTGCAGGAGCAAGGAAGTGTGAGGAGACGGAAATGGGAACGCTACGCAGTGAACAGTGGATAGAGGTTCTGCATGGCGAAGAGGTCCTGAGAACACAGAGAAGATGGCGAAGACGTAAAGTTGAATCCGTCTTCTTTGTTACTGGGCAGGGGAAGAGATGGGGTTTCGACAGTCTGCACACGCGGTGTCTTTGAGGGCATACCCTTGCCTTTAAAGTGCGTGTCTTGCAGAGGCAGCCACGGAGCCGTACTACGACTCCTGCAGGCCTCAGAGTTGGAAGGTGCCCAAGTGGTTCCCTTCAGCCACTAGCCAACGTCAGGTGACTGCAGAGGTTTGAGAAGACCCCAGCTTCCAGGGGCAACACCCACTTCTCCCAGTGTCCATCACCATATATAACTTTATCCTAGAAGCAAGGCTTTAGAATGAATTTCAATCCTCAGCACGAAATTTCATGTTGCTCTTGCTCTCTTTATGTATCTGTTTGTGGCTGCACTGGGTCTTCTTGCTGCGTAGGCTCTCTCTAGTCGAGGGGAGCAGGGGCTGCTCAGTCGCAGTATGCAGGCTTCTCATCGCAGTGGCTCTTCTCGTTGCAGCATTTGGGTTCAGTCGTTGTGGTGCACAGGATCAGTTGCTCCACGGCATGTAGAATCTTCCCGAACCATGGGTTGAACCTGCGTCCCCTGCATTGGCAAGTGGATTCTTAACTACTGGACTATCAGCAAAGTCCATTATTTTTTTGTTCACTTTTTAAAAAGGTAATAAGGAAACATTTAGCATATTTTAAGTTTCACAAATAAGAAAGGAACAGTGTCGCTTTCTAGCTCCTAGTACAGTGGTTCTGAGTGAAGAATATAAGACTGCCTCTCTGCCTTACTTGTCCAGCGGGTAATACAAGCCAGCTGATGTCACAAGCAGTCCACATACAATTCTGGTGCTGCTTATTTTTAATGGCTGCAATGACTAATTCTAGTGAGTTGCACAGATCATCTGTTGTCCTTGTGACTTAGCAGCTAATTGAGTGGCTAGTGGCTTGTGTTCAGGTCTGCATCTTTGATTGGTGGATTTTTTTTTTTTTAAGTTGGAATAAGATATTTCCTCAGTTCATGGGTAATTTGGGCATAGTGGGTTTAGTTAGAATTCCATTCATGCTGGCGGCTGCCCTGGCAGGCTCTGTTGCAGGAGCTCTTCAGAGAACAACCATGTTGCACGAGCCTTCATTTGCATTAAGGAGAGGAAACTTGGGGCCTCCCGGGTAAAGAACCTGCCTGCCAATACAGGAGACGCAGGTTCGACCCCTGGGTGGGGAAGATCCCTTGGAGAAGGGAATGGCAAACCACTCCAGTATTCTTGCCTGGAGAGTCCCATGAACACAGAAACCTGGTGGGTCATAGCGTCGCAGAGTCCGACACGACTGAAGCTACTTAGCGCACACGCGTGCACAGAGGAAACTTAATGACCCCTGTGCATGTTTGAAGTTTGATTTCACGGACTCATCTCAAATTATGGAAGTCTTAAACTTTCTAAATTATAAGACTAATCCATTGCGCTTTCCAGAAAATGTGGAAAACCTAAACATGGAAGTAGAAACATGAAAAACATCACCTCGACGATAGTCCCCCCCCAACAGCTGCTGTTCATATTCATCATCATCTTCCTTACCTTTGTCTTCTTTTTCCTCCAACAATAATGTTGTGAACAATGCACACTGTTGTCTAACACTAGTAATAACACTAATAATAATGTGTCTAACAATAGTAGAGAAAATTAGAAATACCAAGGGATAGTGTTGTTAACAATATATAGTGTTGTCTAACACTAGCAATAACACTAATAAGTGTCATCTAACAATAGTAAAGAAAATTAGAGATACCAAGGGAACATTTCATGCAAAGATGGGAACAATAATGGACAGAAATGGTATGGACCTAACAGAAGCAGAAGATATTAAGAAGAGGTGGCAAGAATACACAGAAGAACTGTACAAAAAAGATCTTTATGACCCAGATAACCATGATGCTGTGATCACTCACCTAGAGCCAGACATCCTGGAATGTGAAGTCAAGTGGGCCTTAGGAAGCATCACTATGAACAAAGCTAGTGGAGCTGATGGAATTCCAGCGGAGCTCTTTCAAATCCTGGAAGATGATGCTGTTAAAGTGCTGCTTTCAACATGCCAGCAAATTTGGAAAACTCAGCAGTGGCCACAGGACTGGAAAAGGTCAGTTTTCATTTCAATTCCAAAGAAAGGCAATGCCAAAGAATGCTCAAACTACCACATAGTTGCACTCATCTCATGCACTAGCACAGTAATGCTCAAAATTCTCCAAGTGAGGCTTCAACAGTACATGAACCGTGAACTTCCAGATGTTCAAGCTGGTTTTAGAAAAGGCAGAGGAACCAGAGATCAAATGGTCAACATCCATTGGATCATCAAAACAGCAAGAGAGTTCCAGAAAAACATCTGCTTCTGCTTTATTGACTACACCAAAGGCTTTGACTGTGTGGATCACAGCAAACTGTGGAAAGTTCTTAAAGAGATGGGAATACCAGACCACCTGATCTGCATCCTGAAAAATCTGTATGCAGGTCAAGAAGCAACAGTTAGAACTGGACATGGAACAACAGACTGGTTCCAAATTGGGAAAGGAGTACGTCAAAGCTGTATATTGTCACCCTGCTTATTTAACTTCTGTGCAGAGTACATCATGCGAAATGCTGGACTGGATGAAGCACAAGCTGGAATCAAGATTGCCAGGAGAAATATCAATAACCTCGGATTTGCATATGACACCACCCTTATGGCAGAAAGCGAAGAGGAACTGAAGAGCCTCTTGATGAAAGAGAGGAGAGTGAAAAAGTTGGCTTAAAAGTCAACATTCAAGATCATGGCATCCAGTCCCATCACTTCATGGCAAATAGATGGGAAAACAATGGAAACAGTGAGAGACTTTATTTATGGGGCTCCAAAATCATTGCAGATAGTGACTGCAGCCGTGAAATTAAAAGATGCTTGCTCCTTGGAAGAAAAGCTATGACCAACCTAGACAGCATATTAAAAAGCAGAGACATTACTTTGCGAACAAAGGTCCATCTAGTCAAAGCTATGGTTTTTCCAGTAGCCACGTATGGATGTGAGAGTTGAACTATAAAGAAAGCGAAGCTCCAAAGGATTGATGCTTTTGAACTGTGGTGTTGGAGAAGATCCTTGAGAGTCCCTTGGACTGCAAGGAGATCAATCCAGTCAATCGTAAAGGAAGTCAGTCCTGAATATTCATTGAAAAGACTGATGCTGAAGCTGAAAATTTGGCCACTTGATGGGAAGAACTCACTGATTGGAAAAGTCCTGATGCTGGGAATGATTGAAGGCAGGAGGAGAAGGGGACAACAGAGGATAAGATGGTTGGATGGCATTACCAACTCGATGAACATGAATTTGAGCAAGCTCCGGGAGTTGGTGATGGACATGGAGGCCTGGCGTGCTGTAGTCCATGGCGTGACAGAGTCCGACATGACTGAGCAACTGAACTGAATAATAGTGTATTATAATTTGCTGCCCTGCTTTTAATTTTGTAAAGTAAAATATTACAACCTGTGTCTTCACATTTTAGACAAGGTACACAGCCAGACATAGTCACAGTAGACCCTGAAGTCAACTTGATGGGGATTTGTAGCAAATCTTTGAAGATGGGTGGGTCACCTGAAGGTCAAGTACAGACATCCTGTGCTGTTTTTGCTTAGTCATTCAGTCATGTCTGAATCTTGTGACCCTATGGACTGTAGCCTGCCAGGCTCTTCTGTCCATGGGATTCTCCAGGTAAGTATACTAGAATAGATTGCCATGCCCTCCTCCAGGGGATCTTCCCAACCCAGGGATTGAACCCAGGTCTCCCACATTGCAGGCGGATTCTTTACTGTCTGAGCCACCAGGAAAGCCCTACCTACTGCTTATCAGGGAGAGGTGGAGAAAAGCCTCAGAGCATACTGGAATATAAGTGAGAGTTTGTGGCTTGGTAGTAAACAAACCAGCGGCAGTGGTAGGTGGTACTCAAGGAGCTTCAGCAGGCTCTCTTTTCAGTTGATGTGTAATTGAGGAGCTGTCAGAGTGTGATGAAGCCAGTTGAGGGGCCTCCCCTCCACACCTGTGAGAGCAGACGTTGAGCTCTGTCAGGGACACAGATTAAGTCCCTCTGCGGGATATGAAATGAAAGAAGTCCTTCCTTAGGCCTTGTTTCAATTAAGTACCAAGACTGTGTTCCATCTTGTCAGGTATTATTTTGAAGCACCCAGATAACATTTGCCTTGTGCATCAGTTTGAACAGATGATGGCAGGGATAAAATTAAAAATGAGTTTTCTTTATAAAGAAAGAGGCACCTCACCATGATCCAAGCATGTATGTCCCTGGTCACGCACTGGTGGAAAAGCCGTTGCCTGTGAACTTGTAGGGCATGGGTGTGCTACGTACAGTAAGGGCAATAGAATCCAGAGATACTGTACTGAGACTTTCTAGTTGCTTGGAATTAGAATGGATGAAGTCAGTTCTTTATAACTTTAAACTTTTTATTTTGATTGGGGTATAGCCGATTAATACTGTTGTGGTACTTGGGAGTCAACCATATATATACATGTGTCCATTCTCCCCCAAGCCCTCCTCCCATCCAGGATGGCACATGACACTGAGCAGAGTTCCATTGCTGTACAATGGGTCTTTGTTGGTTATCCATCTTCAATATAGCAGTGTGTGCATGACCTTCCCAAAGTCCCTAACTGTTCCTTCCCTCCGGCAACCATAAGTTCATTTCACGAAGTCCATTAAAAAAAAAAAAAAGTACAAGAATTTGGTGGGCAACTTAGAAAAAGTATTCTCCTTAGCTAAACATGTGTGGCAAATGGCTAAATCCTGTATCTATGTGTTACCCACCAATTCCTAATTTATCCCTCCCCCAACCTTCCCTCTTTAGTAATGATGTTTACTCTGTCTGTGAGTCTGTTTTTGTAAATAAGTTGATTTGTATCCTTTTTGAATTCTGCTTGATACATGATATTTGTCTCTCAAAGAGGCTTATTTTAGATGATGAGCTGAAGGTAGCCCCTGATGTGACAGTGTATTTGCAGCGTGCACTGTGGTATGTGTTCTTTCCCGAGGATTTCTCCACTGTGTTCTTGATGTAGCAAAAAAACCCTGTATACCCAAGACTTTGAAACCTGCTTGCTTTCCACTGATGGTGATTATTTGGTAAAAGAGTCCCCTAGAATTATGAACCCACTATGCAAATTTGTATAATATTGCACTGATGTCAAAGTGATGGAAACTTAAGCCTGGAAACCATATAAATATGACTAATTATATGTGTATCTGTTTCATAAAAGACCTTGATTTTTCATTATCACTGAACAAAAGCAAAATTTATTGAGCTGGTAAACTATGAAAGTGTCACTTTTCATATATTAAATATTAATAAGGTATTACTATTGTCCTAAAGTTCTACCCATTTCAAAGAACAAATCTAGTTTTTATACAGATGCACAAGCTGTGGTAAAGAAGGTTAGTAACTCAAGGCTGTCTGGAAGATTCTCAGTCTTCCAGATAAGTAGCTGAGCCTTCAATATAATTTCTCCTCTTAGAGTGTATGACGGAGAAGGCAATGGCACCCCACTCCAGTACTCTTGCCTGGAAAATCCCATGAATGGAGGAGCCTGGTGGGCTGCAGTCCATGGGATCACTCAGAGTCGGACACGACTGAGCGACTTCACTTTCCCTTTTCACTTTCATGCATTAGAGAAGGAAATGGCAACCCACTCCAGTGTTCTTGCCTGGAGAATCCCAGGGACGGGGGAGCCTGGTGGGCTGCCGTCTATGGGGTCGCATAGAGTCAGACACGACTGAAGCAACTTCACAGCAGCAGCAGCAGCAGCAACAGAGTGTATGAATTCATTCTGTGTTTTATGTATGTGAATTAATATCCTAAATTAGGAAATTGTTAATTTGTAATATTGTCTTCCCATTTTTTGTTATAAGCATAGTAAATGTTCATTAAAAAATTGTGTGGGGCGGACTTCCCTGGGTCCAGTGGTTAAGAATCTACCTGCCAATACAGGGGATTCGGATTCGATCCCTGGGTGGGGGACTGAGGAATGTGCCATAAGGCAGCCACGCCTGTGAGCTGCAACTAGGAAGCCCAAAACAGCCAAAACACATAAATATTTTTAAAAATTGTGTGGGAGCAGGAAAAGATGTGATGATAAATTACCACCAATATTATTAATACTTTAACCCAAGGGCTAACCCTATTTATCTTGCTATTCTTTGTGATTTTTTTGTGTCTTTTTATCAGTATATATATTTTTTCTCTTCTTTTTTTTTTTTTTTGGCCACACTACACAGCATGTAGGATCACGGTTCCCTGACCAGGGACCATACCTGGGCCCTCAGCAACACAGTGGAGTCCTAACCACCAGACAGCAAGGGAATTCCCTTCTCTGTGTATTTCTGGTGTACACAGAACAGGCAGTTGTCACGGGCTGCCTTCCAAAATTGGGTTTTTAAGTCAAATGTTTGGAGTTCAAAATATATTTTCACATAGGAATGATGGTAATTTGGTGGTCAGACTAAAACTTTTCAAAGTAGATTGAGATGATCCACTAAAACCTTTCAAAATTCTGTAGTTGAGCACATGGTCATGCTACAATTCTCATCAGGCTTTTTTGCCAAGTATTCCTTCCCTGACCTCTGCGAGCATCCTGGTTCTCTCTAAGTGGGAAAATGCTCTCCTGAGAGAGAAGTGTGGTAATGTTGGAGCTGTCTTTTGGCTGCCCCCTGCTTTTTCTGCTTTTTGGGTGGTGAGTGTCAGTCCACTGAGAAGGACTGTGAATTCAAATGAGCCAGCTCTACTTTTATACACTAAGTTTATCCATTAAAGAAGTTATTTATTTGGGAAGCATAATAACTCTTGGTGCAATGTTAATTAACTTGCAATGGGAGGAAGAGCTACTGAAGACAAGTAAGGAGTTCGGCTGATAGTCCATTGACCTGACTTAATTACAAAGCCACCCTCCAAATGAATATTCTACAAATCGGCTGTATCCACTGGTGCTGCGTGCTCATAGACAGTGTAGTCAGCAGGGGCTTGGGTTTGCCTGAGAATTTGATGTTTGGTAATGGAAGAGTGGGTACCTGTGACATGAACACTGAATTTAAAAGGAGACAGGGAAGACTGTTACAGATGGAGATCAGCATTGCAAAAGCAGTGAATGCAGCACTGAGCTGATGTTTCCATTCCAGCAAGAATTTCTGACTCAGTACCCTGTCAGTTTAACACACACTGTCAGATTTGAGGGTTGTTTGATATCACGGCAATGCAAGCACTGAAAATCTACTTAGGTCTGAAACAGCAGTACTGGTTTGTACTCTTTGGCTATAAATAAATAGGCTGTGGGATTAGATGGACAGGAGATGGAAGGGCAGCGCTGATAAAGAACTTCGGAAGGTTCTGAAGTTCTTCAGGTGGCAACCAGCTATCAGTCTACTGCCCACGTGAACCCAGGCCTCCAGAGGGTGAAACTTGGTTTCTACTAACAGGCTCCCAGGCGGCACTAGTGGTAAGGAACCTGCCTGCCAGTGCAGGAGACATGAGAGACGTGGGTTCAGTCTCGGTAGGGAAGATCCCCTGCAGGAGGACGCAGCAACCCACTCCGGTATTCTTGCCTGGAGAATCCCGTGGACAGAGGGGCCTGGCAGGCTGCAGTCCATAGGTTCGCAAAGAGTGGGACACAACTGAAGTGACTTAACAGACACACACACTCTCTCACACATAGCTCTACTAACTGGTACCAAAAAGGAGCTGAGATTCATGTTCAACTTCTGTTTTTCCTGCTTTCTTATCTGCTCCTGCATACTCTTGGACTCACTAAGGTACCCCCTGCTCCACTACTTCCAAGAATTACTGGATAATTTACCCCAAATCCTATTTGCCCCTCCAGATGCTCTGAACTTGCTGGTTAGAGGGGACCCAGCTTCTCTGGTCAACATGGTGACTGATCCCCATTCCTTTCCCTGAATCAGTGGTTCCTCAACTCTCAAATGAAAGAGTGGATTTAGATGATTTCTTTTGCTGCTTTTGTTTCTAAAAATCTCAACGGAACTAGCGCAGACTGAGACAAGTGCCATCTTGAGATTGACAGAGAATGATAGAATGGGTGGCCCTGGAAGGGACCTCAGATGTCATTGAGGCCAGCCTTCTCATTTCATAGATGAGGGCAGGTTGCGTGCGTGCATCCTAAGTCGCTTCAGTCATGTCCAACTCTCTGATCTTATAGACCATAGCCCGCCAGGCTCCTCTCTCCATGGGATTCTCCAGGCAAGAATACGTGGAGTGGGTTGCCATGCTCTCCTCCAGGGGATCTTCCCCACCCAGGGATCAAACCTGCATCTCTTAACGTCTCCTGCATTGGCAAGTGGGTTCTTTACCACTAGCGCCACCTAGGAAGCCTGAGGGCAGGTTCAGTTCAGTTCAGTTCAGTCGCTCAGTCGTGTCCGACTCTTTGCGATACCCTCAAAACCACATGCCGAGTCAGTCATATGTGGGTAAAGACAGCTTTGTCTTGATTTTGTTTTGGAGTTATAGATTTGCATGGTGCATAATTACTCTAAAAATAAGCCGTTGGGCATTAGTTTCTCTACTAGGCATCTATACTACAAAACGATGCCTTGCTTGAATTTTTTCTCACCTACCAACTACCCCTTGTCATGTTTTAGTTAAACATGGCAATAGGGTCCTTAAAGGGTAAATGACTTGGCATTTTGTTTCTTTAAATAAACGACTGTGAATTGTATCAGTACTTCAAACCTTGGCCCAAAATGTGGTCAGAGGGTCACAAAGATTCATAGGAGTTCTGTGAGGTGTTCCTGGGTTTTTCCTCCTTGCGGGGAAAAGGAGCTGTTTAATATCTTGAGGAGCTTTTGTGCATTAGCCAGCTCCCAGCTTCACTGCACAGGATGCTTCCAGCTTAGGCTGATTCCTCTCCCTTTGCCCATGCAAAGAAAATACAGTGAAGCTGTATTTTCTGTTGACTGTGTGATCTTGGCTTATTGACTGGTGGAGTAAGGTATGTTTGCTTTGGTTGCTGTAAAAGGCTGCATTTTGTCCATGGAATGGGTCTCACTTTATGTCTACATAGGCTCAGTGAGGAGCTTGCCTCTCACCTGCTAAAGAAGTGTGAAGTCTGCTATTAATACCTGGACAGCTGTGTGTAGCTGTGCAATCAAAAATAATCTGTTAAGTCAGTAGTTGAAAAGATAAATTCCAGTTGGTTGAAGAGACAGCATGGGGGCGGTAATATAACATTGCCCCCTTTTTAAAAAATGATTTCTGTTAAAATTACTTAATATCCCAAGCAGATAGACAAGTATACAAAAGTGATACCACACATTTCCTTCTTCTTGATGCTGTGAACTCTGTTGATCATGGCACTTTCTGTCCCCATCACCAGCCCTCTTTTTCTTCATATCTCTCTCACTTTCTACTAAAACATATAAATGGTTTCTTTTAATGTCTTCACCACTACTAAAATATATTGGGCTGGCCAATAAGTTCATTTGGGTTTCTCACAAGCTGTAATGGAAAAACCTGAATGAACTTTTTGGCCAACCAAAAGAGTCCCCAGAGGGCAGACCTTTCTGATTCCTCAGTTCAATTCAGTTCAGTCGCTCAGTCGTGTCCGACTCTTCGACACCCCATGAATCACAGCACACCAGGCCTCCCTGTCCATCACCAACCAGTTCTCTGCTAAGTCGCTTCAGTCGTGTCCGACTCTGTGCTACTCCATAGACGGGAGCCCACCAGGTTCCCCCGTCCCTGGGATTCTCCAGGCAAGAACACTGGAGCAGGTTGCCATTTCCTTCTCCAATGCATGAAAGTGAAAAGTGAAAGTGAGGTCGCTCAGTCGTGTCTGACTCTTGGCGACCCCATGGACTGCAGCCCACCAGGCTCCTCCGTCCATTGGATTTTCCAGGCAAGAGTACTGGAGTGGGGTGCCATCGCGTTCTCCGCTACATCCCTATTAACCTGTGTCTGCTGTTGGTCTCAGTGTTTGCATGTTGCTCTGTGTTGGCTCAGACAGTAAAGAATCTGCCTGCAATGCGGGAGACCCGGGTTCGATCCCTGGGTTGGGAAGATCCCCTGGAGAAGGGAATGGCAACACACTCCAATATTCTTGCTTGGAGAGTCCCATGGACAGAGGAGCCTGGAGGACTATAGTCCATGGGGTCGCAAAGAGTCAGGACTGAGCGACTTAACACTTGCACTTTCTATGTTAATAGATTAAATTAATTGCTTCCCCAAATTGCTTCTTTTTATGAAGTAGAATGCAGTGTAGGGTTCCCTCTACAACCGTTTGCCTTCCCCTAAATCACATTTTCCTTGTTCCCCACCTCCCCAGAAGTAACCAGTATTGTGAATGTGGTGTTTATCCTTTTCACACATGTTTTTATATCTTAGGACACATTTCTATGTACCCATTAACCACTTGGTAGAATTGTCTTCAGTGCTGGAGTTATTTCTGTAAATGGAAGTATAACCTTTCTGGTTTAATGTTGAAATGCATGCAGGACTAGGGAGACAAATCCGCTTATGTCCTGAGACAACTGGCAAGCAAAGCTCCTCAAACTCTCTTTAAGGAAGACTTTCCATGTGTCTTGAGTAACTGCTGAAGCAACCACTGTGATTGACCTACCAGAGAGCAATTAAGTGTTAACATCAAAGAATGAACATATCTCAGTTTTCTCAATTAAAGTTTAAGAACTAAATGCACTTAATGTGTCTGTGCCAGAAAATTGACCGTTTCTTTGCAGTTTTCTCCATGGAAAGGGATCCTAGTGTTCCAATCAAAAAATCTAATTAACAAAGTTTAAGTGGCCTACAATTCTCAGTAAAACTTCTTTCTTTTTCTCCAGTTGAGACGGGAGAAGATTGACCTTGAAAATACTTTGGAACAAGAACAAGAAGCACTAGTGAACCGTCTCTGGAAGAGGATGGATAAACTTGAAGCTGAAAAGCGGTGTGTTGAGTCTTGCTGTTCTGTGTAGTGTCTGTAAATGTGTGTGTGTTGGATGTGGGGTCTGGGGGACCGTGCTGAATGTGACCAAGGAGTAACAACAGGACATTTTAATGCCTTAGTGGACACACGCTGTTTTAATTCGACAAATGGGGAAAATGTTGATAGCCTGTCCTCCTAAAGTAGGGGAAACCACTAGACCATTCAGGTATGACCTAAATAAAATCCCTTACAATTATACAGTTGCTGCTGCTAAGTCGCTTCAGTCGTGTCTGACTCTGTGCAACCCCACAGACAGCAGCCCACCAGGCTCCGCCGTCCCCGGGATTCTCCAGGCAAGAACACTGGAGTGGGTTGCCATTGCCTTCTCCACTGTGTGAAAGTGAAAAGTGAAAGTGAAGTCGCTCAGCCGCGTCCAACTTGTAGCGACCCCATGGACTGCAGCCCACCAGGCTCCTCCATCCATGGGATTCTTCAGGCAAGAGCACTGGAGTGGCTTGCCATTGCGTTCTCCGACAATTATACAGTAGAAGTGACAAATAGATTCAGGGGATTAGATCTGACAGACAGAGTGCCTGAAGAACTATAGACGGAGGTTTACGACATTGTACAGGAGGCAGTGATCAAGACCGTCCCCAAGAAAAAGGAATGCAAAAGGGCAAAACGGTTGTCTGAGGAGGCCTAAAAATAGCTGAGACAAGAAGAGAAGTGAAAGGCAAAGGAGAAGAGGAAAGATATACACATCTGAATGCAGATTTCCAAAAAATAGCAAGGAGAGATAAGAAAGCCTTCCTCAGTGATCAGTGCAAAGAATAGAGGGAAACAATAGAATGGGAAAGACTAGAGACCTCTTCAAGAAAATTAGAGATACCAAGGGAACATTTCATGCAAAGATGGGTACAATAAAGAACACAAATGGTATGGACCTAACAGAAGCAGAAGATATTAAGAAGAGGTGGCAAGAATACACAGAAGAACTGTACAAAAAGATCTTCATGACCCAGATAACCATGATGGTGTGATCACTCATTTGAGCCAGACATCCTGGAGTGTGAAGTCAAGTAGGCCTTAGGAAGCATCACTATGAACAAAGCTAGTGGAGGTGATGGAATTCCAGCTGAGCTCTTTCAAATCCTAAAAGATGATACTGTTAAAGTGCTGTACTTATTACGCCAGCAAATTTGGGAAACTCAGCAGTGACCACAGGACTGGAAAATGTCAGTTTTCATTCCAATCCCAAAGAAAGGCAATGCCAAAGAATGCTCAAACTACCGCACAGTTGCATTCATCTCACACGCTAGCAAAGTAATGCTCAAAATTCTCCAAGTGAGGCTTCAACAGTACGTGAACCATGAATTTCCAGATGTTCAAGCTGGATTTGGAAAAGGCAGAGGAACCAGAGATCAAATTAGAAAGCAAGAGAGTTCCAGAAAAACATCTGCTTTATTGACTATGCCAAAGCCTTTGACTGTGTGGATCACAGCAAACTGTGGAAAATTCTTAAAGAGATGGAAATAGCAGACCACCTGATCTGCCTCCTGAGAAATCTGTATGCAGGTCAAGAGGCAGCAGTTAGAACTGGACGTGGGACAACAGACTGGTTCCAAATCGGGAAAGGAATATGTCAAGGCTGTATTTTGTCACCCTGCTTATTTAACTTCTGGGCAGAGTCCATCATGCGAAATGCCAGGCTGAAAGAAGCACAAGCTGGAGTCAAGATTGCTGGGAGAAATATCAATAACCTCAGATATGCAGATGACACTACACTTATGGCAGAAAGTGAAGAAGAACTAAAGAGCCTCTTGTTGAAACAGGACAGTGGAAAAGTTGGCTTAAAAGTCAACATTCAAAAAACTAAGATCATGGCATCCCGTCCCATCACTTCATGGCAAATAGATGGGAAAACAATGGAAACAGTGAGAGGCTTTATTTTTTGGGGCTCCAAAATCACTGCAGATGGTGACTGCAGCCATGAAATTAAAAGACACTTACTCCTTGGAATTGGAAGAAAAGCTATGACCAACCTAGACAGCATATTAAAAAGCAGAGACATTACTTTGCCAACAAAGGTCCGTCTAGTCAAAGCTATGGTTTTTCCAGTAGTCATGTATGGATGTGAGACTTGGACTGTGAAGAAAGCTGAGCACCAAAGAATTGATGCTTTTGAACTGTGGTGTTGGAGAAGGCTCTCAATTGAGAGTCCCTTGGACTGCAAGGAGATCAAACCAGTCAATCATAAAGGAAGTCAGTCCTGAATATTCACTGAAAGGACTGATGCTGAAGCTGAAACTCCAATACTTTGGCCACCTAATGGGAAGAACTGACTGATTGGAAAAGACCCTGATGCTGGGAAAGATTGAAGGTTGGAGGAGAAGGCAGTGAGATGGTTGGATGGCATCACTGACTCGATGGACATGAGTTTGAGCAAGCTCTGGGAGTGGTGATGAACAGGGAAGCCTGGCGTGCCGCAAAAGAGTCCGAGCAGCTAAACTGAACTATCCTTCTGTTGGTCCATCTTTATACTCCCCTCTTACTGTCCTGGTAGAATTTCTTATTGAACTTGCTTCCCCCATTATTTTCTGAAGTGCTTAGGATGTGTGCTGTGTACCATGACTGATCACATACCTCTAGAGCGTACTTCATTAGGAAGGCTGAGATTTTAATAGCGAAATCATCATCTTTGTGTTTTAAGACTTACTAAAGTCTATAAAACTTTGTTTTTTATAGACTTACTTGTACATATTTAAGGTTAGTGTTTTTACTGTTAAATATATGTACATGGATATGAAAAACTCAGCAACACGTGTAATCTTGAATCCCTTTGTGCAAGAACTGGGGTGGGAGTGCTTCCCTGGTGGTCCCGTGGTTAAGACTGAGCTCTCAATGCAAGGGGCATGGGTTCAATCCCTGTTTGGGGAACCAAGATCCTACATGTTGTGCCACACAGTCCCCCACAAAAAAAGATCTGGTGGAGCCCTTAGATTTAAGCACTGTGTGCTTTGGGGTGGGTGGAACAGGGCTAATGGCAGGGAAGTTCTGTAGATGGGATGTGTGTTTGGGTGTAGAAAGGAAACTTCTTGAAAATATTCATTCACCTACTTCACCAGGAACTTTAGTTTACTGACCAGAAATATTTGCCATAAATATTTGGTTCGGATGATTAACCATAGATTGAGTTCATCTCAAGATCTGCAAAACAGATTCAGGTGTGGGTTGTGCGTTAGTTGCTCAGATGTGTCTGACTCTGTGGCCCGTGGACTGTAGCCCATCAGGCTCCTTTGTTCATCCAGTTCTCTAGCCAAGAATACTGGAGTGAGTTGCCATGGCCTTCTCCAGGGAATCTTCCACAGGCTTTAAAAAAAGTGAAGATCCAAGGTGTACCTATATGGAATTATTGAAGCAGTAGTTGAATCAGTTTTGTTTTGCCTTATTATAGTAGTACTAATTGAATCATGGAAAGTTATTTCATCTAATAGATGGAGAGACCATTACAATATTTAACCACCTAGTTTTCTCAGCAAGGGATAAACTCAAAGGTAAAAACCAAACTAAACCAAAAACTTCCCAGCAGTTTATAAAAAGGAGGCAGAGAGGTCTGCTGCCAGTCAATCTTTCTTTGAAGAAAGCAGTAGAAGGTTTTATATATATATAAATACCAGATTATTGCATGGAACTTTATGAAATTGTCATTTTGTCAAATATTAGAGCTTTATGTACTTCAGACTAAAAATATTTGATAGAGAAGGTGGTACCACCCACTTATTAACCCAGTACATTTTTGGTTTTGTTTTGTCTTTAACTGTTTTTCCTTTTGCTGTGGCCAGAAGCAAAGGGCCTTCCATCCAGTTGGCCTTGCCCTTGTTTTTTCTTTTTTGAAAATATTTATTTTTTAATTTGACTGTGCCAAGTCTTAGTTGCAGCAAGCAGGGTCTTTAGTTGTGTGTGGGATCTACTTCCCTGACCAGGGATCGAACCTGGGCCCCCTGCATTGAGAGTACAGAGTGTTAGACACTGGACCAGGGAAATCTTAGGGTTGGTTTTTCAGGAGGGAAGTTGAGAAGTGTATCTGTCTATTTGACACAACCCTCCAAAAAGATTCATGATCTATAGTTCTTAAGTTTCAACTAAAAGCACTGAGAGGAAATTCCTCCAGGGTCTCCATTCCCTCAAGCCCAACATGTGTACCATTTAGTCAGCAAATCATCCTGACTGCCCAGGGTATGCCCGGCATGATAATCAGAAGCCAGTGTTAGAGATTTTTTATGTAAGGCTTAATTACCAGCGGCCATTTAACAGGAAGAAAGGGAAGGTGGATTCTTCAGCTCTGTCCTTTGACTTGACTGTCAAGTAAGGGCGATTAAAAATACTGGAAGATGGGCAGAGGAGTTAATTTAGTGAATTTTGGTGATTAATATGAGCATGCTATTAAAACAAACCTCCCAGCTAGAATGTGTTGTTTTGTCTTTATTTTTCAATTACTAAGAATTTATGTATTTTATTTTATTTTATTTATGTATTTTAAAAATAGATGATGGTGAGCATCAGATCAGTGTTTTATGTTTTAAAGACAAACTGTTTTTCATTGTTGGATTTTTCTTTTCAATGAAGAATCCTGCAGGAGAAATTGGATCAGCCGGTGTCTGCTCCCCCATCGCCTAGAGACATCTCCATGGAGATCGACTCTCCCGAAAACATGATGCGACACATCAGGTTTTTAAAGAATGAAGTGGAGAGGCTGAAGAAGCAACTGAGAGCTGCCCAGTTACAGCGTACGTAGGCTTGCTGTCACTGGTCATCTGTCCACAGGAGTAATCCACTCACCAAGGAGAGAGTTTTATAAAATATGTGTATTTCCCATTGAATTTGTATAAATTAAATTCATATTGTGTTTCATTGCCAGTACATAATTATATGTCTGTCATCCTGGAATAGTTGATTTTTAAAAAAATTACAGTGGGGCAGGGCAAATAGTTAAGAATACTAGAAAATCACATAATTTCAGGAGGGTCCAGGATCAGAGGCACTATTTCTTTTCTTTTAATTAATTTTAATTGGAATATAGTTGATTAACAGTGTGTGTTAGTTTCTGTTATACAGCAAGCAGAGTGAGTCAGTTGTCCGTTTACATACATCCACTCTTTCGGGGATTCTTTTCCCATATTGGTCATTACAGAATATTGAATAGAGAGTGTCCTGTGCTATACAGTAGGTCCCCATTCGTTATCTATTTTATATGAGAGGTAGTACTCCTCCCCAGCTCCCTGGTGTTCATCCCTTAGATGGTGCTAACACAAGCGATGCTGGAGGCCTCAGCGCACTCTGGGAGCATTAATGCAGAGAAGAGTATTTATCTTCTTTACTACCAGAATTGGGCCCCAGCTAACAGTTGTTCATGGTACTTGCCGAATCAATGCTTTTGAAGTATATTCTTTTTATTTTTGGAAAGCAAAGGAACTAATTTCTGGATGCATGATCGGTCACTGTGTATTTGCTTGCATTTCTCCTATTTCAGCTTTTAGACTGTTCAGATGTATTTGAATAGATAATACAGTACAAAATATGCAGGGAAAAAATAAGTCTCTTTCACCCCTGACCCCCAGCCCCCCAATTTTCACAATTAACACATTTTTAATACAGTCCTCAGATGTGTGTGTAGACTTCTTTTATATAAATAGTAGCACAATGAACATACTTTTTTTTTTTTTAAGTTTTCTCTTTTCACTTACTATCTCTTGCAATTTTTCCCCTGCCGATACATACAGAACTGCCTTACTCCCCCTTTTAAAGGCTGTGCAGTATTTGATTGTATGGATATGCTGTAGTTTATTTAACTCATCCCTTATCAACAGACCCCTTTGAGCTGCCATGCACAACCACAGAGAACATCTCTGTACACATATTTCGATACCTGTGTAAGAATACCGTCAGGGTAAACTCCAGGGCATGGATTTGCTGAGTCAGATGAAATGCACATTTAAAATTTCAGCGATTCTTATCTTTATGTTTTCTTCTCTGAAGTGTATTGCAAGCTCTCGTCCAGCGCTGTGTCTGGGAGGGGACATCAAGGTCATCTTGGGAACCTTTAAGAAATAGTGTGTTATGTGTCCTATTGTTAACAAATGAGCACAAACTTAGTCATTTATTTTATTTCCAACAAAAGATCTCACATATTTATTAGTAAGATAGAGTACTAGCTGAGAGACACAACAGGAGAACCAGCCATTCCATCTCTTCTATAAAACACGTGCAGGCTGTTGAGACAGCAGTTGTGTGGTTAAGATGCAAGTGACCTTGACACAGCATAAATGTGTGCCATTCGTGTGTGAGGCTCCTTAGACCCAGCTTCGTTCTTCTCCCATGTCTTCCCTCGGAATTGTACCTGATTTTATTACCACTTTTCATTCAAATCCTTTGGGAAGTGGGACAATTCTGCTTTTGTTTCTCGGCCAGGAGTCGCTTGACCCCGAAAGTCTCATGAGAAGAAAGACATGGCGAGGAACAAATTCAACCACACGTAGGATGGTGAAGAAGAAAAAAGAGACAGACTCACTGATTTAAAACAACACTAATTTATTATGTTTTAGTTTTTGGAGGTCTGGGTTCAAAACAGGTCCACTGGGCTAAAATCAAGGTGTCAGCAGGGCTCGTTTCCTTGTAAGAGGCTCGAAAGGAGAAACTGCTTGCTTGCTTCAGCTTCTAAGGCGTCTGCATTCTTTGGCTCATGACTCCTCCTTTGCATGGGTACCGCTCCCACCTCTGCCACCCTTGTCACATCTTTTCACTCTGACCCTCCTGCCTTCCCCTTAAAGACCCTGGGGCTGCATCAGACCCACCCAGATAATCCAGGATGAGTTCCCATTTCAGGGTCCTTAACCTCACCATGACGACAGGTCTCTCTTCCCACGTCAGGCAGCATGGCCACAGGCTTCAGAGAGTAGGATGTGGACATCTGTAGGAGGCCACCATCCTGTCTAACCCTATACAGGCTTCTGGGCTTACTCTAGGGGTGGAGCCTTGTCATCTGTATTTTTTTTAAATAAAGGCAATTCTGATCATGTACCCAGTTTGAGAATCGCCATGGATGTGTATTCCGTGAAAACAAGTCAGAGAGGGTTCTCAAGTATTGGTTGTTTTAGGTTTGGGTGTTTTTTGAGTTTTTGCTGTGTTGCACAGGCAAAGGTCTTTTAGCCCCTTTCTGAAATCTTTCAAGTGCTATTTTTCTTTCCTGTGTATACTTGCCTTGTTGTTCCCCAGACAACATTTTTGGAAGAAATTTGGGAAGGGTATCCTATTTCTTCTACTTCCTTCCTACTGCAATGTTTGGTCCCCGGAGAGACTGTGGATATCAGCAGAAGCATCTGTAAATGCTGTTTGGATTTTGTGAGGACAGGGAAAGCTGACCTGAAGCAGCTGCGTGTGGCTCCTAGCTGCTCACAGTTGTTTAGGTTGGGTTTAGAGGATGAGTTCATGAGACTTTCCTCATACCTGCGTCTGTCTCCTTGGGTCGTATAATCTAGTCCCCTTTGAAAGCTCCTAGGGCACTAGGGCCTTTTCCCATTAAGTCAGGCTGAGTCTGAGCTTGAACCTCTCTCCAGATGGCTCTCAACTCTGGATGAACGTTAGAAGCCTCAGGGGAGTTTTTGTAGACCAGTGGAGAGGCTTCATCCTTGTGGATTTTAATTTCAGTGGTTTGGATGGGATCTGGGCAGGAGTATTTTCTTACCATAAACTTGAAAGGGAACGCAAAAGGTACAGGCCTTGGGACTTCCCTGGTGGTCCAGTGTTGAGGATGCTGAGGACATGGGCTCAATCCCTCGTCCAGGAATTAAGATCTCACATACCAGCCAAAAAAAAAGCCAGGTACAGGCCACCTTAGGATCATATAGGAACCATCTTTTGGGAGACTAGAAATCACCTTCAGTTAACACTATTTTTGACTGAATTTGTGAGGTGGCTGAAGGTGGTAGAGGTATAAGCTGTGACTTCAAAGCTTTAGGGAGCTCAGTGTGGGAGAAAGAGGATGACTCCTGAGAGTAACTGAAGTGTTGCTCAGTCATGTCCAACTCTTTGCAACCCCATGGACTGTAGTCCACCAGGCTCCTCTGTCCGTGGGATTTCCCAGGTGAGAATACTGGAATGGGTTGCCATTTCCTTCTTCAAGGGATCTTCCTGACCCAGGGACTGAACCCAGGTCTCCTACATTGCAGGTAGATTCTTTACCATCTGAGCCACCGGGGAAGCCCTGAGAGTAAATCCAGCCCCGTGAAATCAGGTGTGGCGACCTGCCGGTAGAGGGCAGCCAAGGAATGCCACAGTCTCAGCCATCTGTGCCTGGGTCTCTCACACCCAGAGGCTGTGGGCCTGGTGCCTTCTCTGTGCCTCTGGCTTCTGGGTTAATTGCCAAACTGCCAGGCAGTCTTTTCAGCCATCGCTCCTGGTGACTGATGTTCTTGTCTATAGCTTATTGTTTAAGGATTCTCCCCTGCTGGTTTCCCCAGATGCTAAAGGATTGCCATTTTTCTTTGAAAGACAGGGTTTCCTCTTAAACAATTATTCTCAAAGCCTCACGAATCCTCAGTTCTCTCCTATTTATAGAAAAGAAAGGCAACTTTCTCTGACAGCTGCCCCTCTAGTTCTAGAAACAATAAATATTCCAAGAGGCTGATAGAGCACTTCCTGTAGAGCAAGTGAAAAATTCTGCATCCCCATATTTGGGATGAAATACCTTTAATCATTTATATTAAAAGTGTACTTTGTAAATATTTTCCCAGCATGCCTTCAATTAAGGAGATTTTTGCATCTGGATTAGACAGCAGGGTTTCTGGTTAGATTGAAAACAGCTGAGAGATTTAGTGTTTAGCGCACATAATAGTGTTTGATAATTTGGGTGTTTTCATTTGAATTTCTAAAATAAGGATTTTCAAAAACTTGGATGTATTCTGTCATGATGGTTTCTTGGAAATCATTGAGTACTTATCAAAAGTCATTATTTGCTAAAAATGCCAGACCTCCATTGAGTTATGTAAAACTGGAACTAATTTGGTAGACTTGGGAGTCAAAATAGGTTCAGTTTATGGGAGAGAAATTGTCAGTGTAGCAGTCACCACCTTGCTTCCTTCTTAAATCTGAACCAGACTGATAATATGGGGTAGTATCCTGTAGGACTATCTGTTAGACGTGGTCACGGCCAATCTAAACTTGTAAGTACTTTTCAGAAAAGAGAAGTAAATGGAGATTGTACTTTTCCCAAGTTCCTTGGCTGAGACAGGGGAAAATGAAGGAGCCAAGAAGATGGGTAGACACTGAGTTTTGTATGAAGTTTCGTTACTTAGTAGCAACACATTCTGTCTGGGGTAAACCAGGAAAGGAGGGAGGTCTGCCTAGGGTAAACTGGGAAAGGGCTAGAGGGTCATGTTTTACCTTTGGTGGCAAGGATGCCACAGAATCCTGCAGAGTCACTCCGGAGGGCAGACAGCTCAGCAGAAGGGGATTCCAAAGCCCCAGGAAGATGTTGGTTGCACATTTCCGATTCCTCCAAGAGATAATCTGGTGGGTTCAGCCTGAGTCTATAGCGTCTAGCCCTGGGGCCAATTAGTTCTGACTGTACCACATGTGGAGCAGCTCCTGCGGAAGGGGTACTTGTCATAAGCAAGAGCCATCCCCAGAACCTGGCTGCACGTACGTCTTGATTTGCTGTCTGCCTCCAAAACACTGTGCATCAGTGAGGAGACAGTAACACATACACCAAAAATTAGACTGATGGGAAATGTTGATCTAATGTTGGAAATGTTGATCACATAGTGCTTACTACGTCGGTTTCTGGTTTTATAAAAAGATTTATTAACTGTTAGCAGGTTTTCCATGTGCAACCCCGCCCCCACCGCTTGCACTGGGGGTGTGCTAACAAGTGTGATCTCTGGGTGTGCTCCCATAGATGACGTGCCCCACCGTGTCTGGTGTTGACAGGCAGCAGAATTGGTGCCCTGAGGGGAGCCCATGGGCTGAATTTATTTCCCTATCTAAACCCCTTCCCCTCTCCACTCCAGCAAAGTAGTGAGAGCTCTGGTAACCACTCAGGCCAGACATAGCTCCAGCATGTCTTTCTCGACATAGAGCACTTTAGAAGGCGAGGAAGCGGGATTGATGCTGCCTAACCCTTTAGCACTGCTTTTCACCTTTTTTTTCCTAAGTGCAGATCATTGGTCAACCTTGGTACTTGGGATAAACTTGAAATCCAGGTGTCTGTGTGTGGGGAGTGAGAACGGCTGTCTTATTCTTGGTCTGTGGCACAGCCTTGTCTTTTTAAGAGTGAACTAGGACTGCACGGACCTTGGTTTAATCGAGAACTCTGGCTTTTCAGATTCCGAGAAAATGGCGCAGTATTTGGAGGAGGAACGTCACATGAGAGAGGAGAACCTGAGGCTGCAGAGGAAGCTGCAGAGGGAGATGGAGAGAAGAGAGGCCCTCTGTCGACAGCTCTCTGAGAGCGAGTCCAGCTTAGAGATGGATGATGAAAGGTACGTGTGTGTCCCGCAGACCTCGTGAGAACGACAGCAACAAAAACCAGCCTCCAGCCCCGCTTCACCTCCTGTGAGATGTGGTAGGAGATGGCTGGAATGTTTATTTATTGTCATGATGAATACTGTCACCTCAAAGTGATTGCCGAGAATGGGATAAATGCAGACGATTGACCATCCTCCTTAAACACAGAAAGATAAAGAAAGTGGCCTTTCCCAAATTACTGATAGGAGAGACATGGGGCAGCTCATGTGTAGAGAGGCAGCATCAACGTGTTGTTGAATTCATCTGATCCTATGTCATGTCTCTTTAGAGCATGGGTAATTGTTATTTAGTTGCTAAGTCACGACCGACTCTTCAGCGACCCCATGGACTGTAGCCTGCCAGGATTCTCTGTTCATGGGATTTCCCAGGCAAGGATACTGGAGTGGGTTGCCATTTCCTTCTCCAGGGAACCTTCCTGACCCAGGAATTGAACCCACGTCTCCTTCTTTTGCTACACTGAGCCACTGGGGAAGCCCTTAGAATATGGGTGGGAGCATCTGAGTTCACAGAAAAAATGAGCAGGCCATGCATGGTTCAGCCTGAGAAAGCAGACGTGTCCAGGGGGTGAAAGAATCTGCCAGAGATGGGCGAAAGTTGTTGAAAGCCAGAGGTTTTGCTTTTACACACTTGGAGACTTTTCAGCCTTTTTGCTGAAAACGAAACAAATACATTTATCTGACCAGGCCTCAATATCAAGACCCCTCGTTGTCCCACTGAGAAATGGGTTGGAATAAGAGAGTCATCCTTTGGTCAGCTAGTCAGATTTTCCTTTCCTTCCCTACCCGCCCTCCTGCTCTGTACTTTGAAGAGAGGTGATGGTTAAGACAACCACCATCTGACAGGATGGGGCAGCCAGTCTCCGACCAGGGTCTGCCAATGGCTGTGATGACTCATACTTGCTGTTGACACCAGAGTGTGTTGTTTGAACACATGTGGGCAGTTCTAGCAGATCAGCACTCCATTTCTCTTATTGAACAGACCCAGGGGGCTAACAGGCGTTCTGATTAATTCACTGTGGGCAGTGATAGTATTATCATTTCACAAAAAATGTATGATTTTTTTATAATGAAGATCTACTTTTATCATCTAAAATAGTTTAATAAAAACAGACTTAAATCTGTTTTTAAAACTATCTTCCTTGTTTGAAAAGAATAAAAGTGAGTCTTTTTTTCTCAGAAGTTTATATTCTAAAACTCTCATCCTTAACTCTGAATGTCACTGATCTGTTTCTGACAGTGTCTCATTCTTCCTGAAATTCTTATCCTCTTAAAACCATTTTGACTAAAAACATCAGCTAGAATATTAATTAACTTCCTACTATAGCAATACCTGAAGACATGGAGCAGAGGATGTGTTAATATACACAGCACCCTATGCTTGATTGTTTTTTTAATTGGGATATAGTTGCTTTATACTGTTGTTAGTTTCTACTGTACAGCTAAGTGAATCAGCTGTTTGTATACACATATCTCCTCTTTTGAATTTTGAATATGACACATTCTGAGGGACAAGTTCTGACTACAGTGACAACACTAAGGCTACTTCAGGCTTCTGGACAAAAATCGTTTTTTCCCCAGAATTGGTATTTACTGCAGAAGCTTTGCCTTGCTTTCTTGCTTTCTTTTTTTTGACTTGTCCAGTGTGCATGGTAGCATCAGAAACAAGGTTTGACTCCCAGCCCCGCTCTCCCACTTTTTCTTTAATGTTGGAGTGTAGTTGATTTACAGCATTGCGTTTGTTTCGGGCATACAGCACGGTGATTCAGTTATACAAATCCAGATACCTGGGCTTCCCTGGTGCCTCAGATGTAAAGGATCTGCCTGCAATGCAGGAGACCAGGGTTCAGTCCCTGGATTAGGAAGGTTTCCTTGGAGAAGGGAATGGCTATTCACTCCAGTCCTCTTGCCTGGAGAATTTCATGGACAGCAGAGCCTGGTGGGCTACAGTCCATGGGATTGCAGAGAGTCAGACATGACTGAGCAGCTAACACCTATTCATCTGTCTCTTCTTTTCCCTGTAGCTCAATACGGAATATTGAATGTAGTTCCCTGTGCTGTGCCGTAGGTCCTCGTTAGCTTTTTTAGGTTGGATTATCAGGAGTCAAGTACAGCTGCCCAATAAAGACACCTGCTGTCCCTACTGGGGATAATATCACATTTGGGAGAAAGAAAATAGGCACTTGAGACTTGTATATCTTTAAGTCCTTAAAGACCAAGAAGTGGTCTTAGTAGCCTTGCTGGCTGCAGAATTACAAGGCGTCTGATCTAGCAGCACCATGGTGGGCTACACTAAGGAGAGCAGGGAGAACTGGTGGTGAGAGCTCACTAACAGGTGCGTGCCAAACGTGGGAGCCTTGTTTTCTTCGAGTTGACTAAACCGGCATAGAAATAACTGTGTTCAAGTTCCTCATGTGAGCTGATTAAACATCAGGGCTGAGATTGCCTCTAGGGTAGACATGTCTGCACGTGTTCCTTCCTTTGGCTGGAAAGCCTGGGAAGGATCACTTCTTAGAGAGTCTCTCAAGCAGAAATTCGCCTTCGTCAGCTCTTTGTGCTTGTTTACCAAGTGAGGTCTAATATGATTTCTGAATCCAGGAAGAAGTCTGATGCGCACGGTGTGACCTACTGAGATACTCACCCGAGTGTCTTTTATTACATCCCCCATTCAAACATGTGACTGTTCGTTAAGCAAGGCCTGCCTTGTAAACAATTGACATCCACTTCAGGGAACCACGTACCTTTAATTTGATGACATACATCTCAGAGGGCTTGTTTGGGTTGGCTTTTCAAGGAACAATTCACATGTAGCCATTATAGCATTTACATGTAGCCATTGAGCCCCATTGGTAGCTCAGACCATAAAGAATCTGCCTACAATGTGGGAGACCTGGATTTGATCCCTGGGTCGGGAAGGTCCCCCTGGAGAAGGAAATGGCAACTCACTCTAGTATTCTTGCCTGGAGAATCCCATGGACAGAGGGGCCTGGTAGGAGTCACAAAGAGTCCAACATGACTGAGCAGCTAACGTACACACACACAACCCACACTCACATATGGAGTGTTGTAAGTCCATGGAGTCACAAAGAGTCCAACACGACTGAACAACTAACATACACACACACCACACACACTTACAACATGGTTGTGTCTCATTCTTGGGACAGGGGCAGTGAATTCCTACGTAACTGTTCCGTGATGGAGAAAAGCCTGGTCCTGTCTGTGACCCGGCTGTCACCAGGCCTCCATCCTGAGTAAAGACAGCCTGGATTCCCTCGCCCACACCCCTGCAGAGAGTGCTGTGCCAGGCAGTGCAGCAGCGTGGCTCTGGCGCCTGCATTATACACGTGTCCTCGTTGCAGCGGCACTTTCTGAACGCTCATGAGTTCTACCTCATGATGCAAACGTCTGACATTTTCTCGGGGAAGCGTTCTGAGGAACTGCTGGGATGCAGGCGGTGCTAACCATGTCATCCTGCCTCTTAGGTATTTTAACGAGATGTCTGCACAAGGATTAAGACCTCGCACTGTGTCCAGCCCGATCCCTTACACACCTTCTCCCAGTTCAAGCCGGCCAATATCACCTGGTGAGTATGTGTTCTCGGCTGCCTCTGCGACTCATTTCTGCTGTATTTATTAGCTACCCCGGAATACGTTCCCTCCCAGCATATAAAAGTCTTGTAAACAGAGAGGGGTCATGTGTTGTCCAGAAACACCAAAAAAAAAAAATGATCAATACCATCACAACAGAGTCTTTGCTTCAAATTTTTAAGCACAAATATTGTAATGCCAGCTGGTGGTTTTCTTCAGTTTTTCTGGAACCAAAAAATGTAATTTAAGTCTACAAAACCTTTGTGAAAAGACTATCTTTGACTATAATTTTAGGTGCCAATGAATTGACAAGAACCTTGGGTAGATTTTTCTGAGATGCATCAAAGCTTATTATGGGTTCTCTCTTCTTCTTATGGGTTCACCATCTCCGTTTTACCCTCAGAATAATTAATGCAGGTGTTGTATTAAAATTGAGGGAGCAGTGATGTGGAGGTTCCGCAGCTACTGGTCAGATGGCCAGGAAGTGGCGAGGCAGGGCGTGTCTTATTTCCAAGGCCTGTGTCCTTCCGAGCACAGGCTGCCTCCTGCTCTCTGCAGTGATGGTGAGTGGGCCTCGGCCCTGGGACACAGACCGGGCGAGAAGGAACTGGCTTTGCTTCTGTCTCTGGCTTTGCTCCTCAGAAGCCTTCCCCTCAAAGGCAGGCTTGTCTTCATCTGACCCCGAAAAACTCTCTCCCCGGGGTCCCTGGCTCCATACCCGCACAGCATGGGATTCTCGGGCCAGGAGGGCAAATTAATGATCCAGCAGGGAAGAAAGAGGAAGGCAGGGGAGGGAGGGCAGTGAGCGGAGGGAGGAAGGAAAAGGTAGCTGGCCAAGGGCTGTGTCTTGTGACTGAAGTGTCCAGGCTGCTCTTCTTGTGCTCGCTGGTAAACAGATTTTCAACAGAGTTGGGGGGGGGGAAGTGTTGGGGGTGGGGGAAGGGAGCTGGAGGGACAGTTTCACAGCAGAATAAAGTGAGGTGATGGTTCAAAAGGGTGGCAGCAATAAAGGTTTTGTGGTCTGGGACAGTGAAACAGCTTCACATTAGGGTGTCATCTCATTTCGTCTGTTGTAATAATGGGACACCAAGCATGGATGCCCTTCAGGTTGACAAAGGGGAAGTGCTGCAGCCAGGCAGGTGGCTGAGGATAGCAGGAGGCAGAAATGGCTTGATGAGTTTAGGATCCAGCCCAGCACTGTGCTGTTATGACTTTTTGTAAGAGGGGTCACACTTTTTGGTTTTGTTGGCCTGCCTGTTTTTGCCCAAGCCATGTGGCGTGCAGAATCTTAGTTCCTGACTAGGGATCAAACTCATGCTGCCTGCAGTGGAAGTGCAGAGTCTTAACCACTGGTCCACCAAGGACATCTCTAGAAGGGTCATTTGTAAAAGCCCAACACAAAGTGTGGCAGCTTTTGTCCACTTGGGGCCGGCATGCTCTCGGGCATCTGACAGGGTGAAGAGGGGCTGTTTGTAAATCCAAAGGACTTTCTGTTGTGGATCTTCAGCACAATCATCACTTGTTCTTGCCCCAAAGGATGTTCCTGAATCTGTTTCTCCTGCTCTGCAGTGGCCTTGAGATCTCTCCAGAAGCTTCTCTCCTGAGCTGCCTCTCAGGTTTCCCCAAAGAGCATTTGGGTTTCACTACCAGGAGGATAAAGGTCTTCTTTGCTTTCTGATTTATTGATGGGGAAGAAAGTCGTGAGTTAGGAAGAAGCAAGAAAGAGGAAGGCTTTTATAGCTCATACTGATACTGATTCATATTAAGTATAATTTAGTGTTCTCTTTGTTTTATTTAAACCTAAATGCATGTGATTTCTAATTCATTAAATGTAGTGTTGTGGTCACTGAAGAAACCGGAAACGAAAGTGAGACCTTGGTTGGGAGTATTAACTTCTATGGTAACAAATACTCTGCAGGAAGATGTATTGCCTGCACAGAATTTTGGCTTTTGCTGTCCCTGTTGCTGTAACGTGAGGCTTCCTTGTATAGACAAGCTAGTTGGTTATCCATTAATACTACATCATAGTAAGGAACAACTAGATTTTTTCTTTTTAAATTTCAGCCAGCTTTAGTGAGAACATTTGTACCATCTTTGAAATTCTAGAATATCATCAAAGTAGATTATAAACTCCTTTTGGCAGTGGAATTACTCCTATTCTCTCTAGTCCGTTGCATGCATAATATATGAGCAACATCTGAATTTTCAAGTTTTCTTTTCACTTTATTTTTTATTGAAAGAATTTGTGGTTCTCAATATTATGAATATCTAATCACTGCTTCAGTGGAACTGTGCTGTTCGTAGTTTTCATTTCCATTTTAAGTATTTTGGCTCTTCTTCCCTTACCATTTCTGGTTAACATTGGCAGTCTTGTATTTTCATTAACTTGTTGGAATATTTTGAGGGCTATCTCACAACTTGATTGAAAGGAACGTTTCCCAGAACTGACAAAAAGTTCTCGCTTATATGTGGACTTGTACATGTGGATTATACAGAGTATTATTTTTTCCAGCAATTTTTTTGAAGTTGTTCACTATTTTATATAGCCTAAGAAAAAGCCATTCCCACTTAGCATGTTTTCATGTGCCTACAGTAGGCATGGGGGATAATGAAGTTGTTAAAAGGATCTATACTGCACTAGCAACAAGCATAGCTGCTGCCCCTACCTTGGTTTCTAATTCCTGTCTCCAGGTAAAAGAACTGAGGCTCTTTGGAGAAATGTATGTTTCTGGGGCCTGGGGCAGGGAATATATGAGATGAATGTGGACATTCCAGTTCTGCCAACATAGTAAGGAGAAGCGCAAAAAACACAAAGATAAGGATAGTTCCAAGAGACACAGGAGCTAGCCGAAAGGGCTCCCAGAGGCCAAAGCTGGAACATTTGAACGATAAGCAGTGTAATGGTAGGTTGTAACCCAAACAGAAAACAAATATCCATCAGTTCACACTGATCTAAATAAATGGCTAAGTGAATAGACAGGGAGAAGAGATAAATCTCTCATTACAGAAGAATGCCAAATAATTGATGCAGATAGTCTGTCCTCATGGAAATGGAACTAGCTCCCTGATCTCTAAATATGGACTGCAGATGAGGACTTGCAGAGAATGTCATGTGAGAAGGAAGGGGAAAGAGTACCTTTATAATGGAGAAACGTCACAGGTACTGCCTCAGCCAGGAGATCAAGGTCAACATTGACAGTGGTCAGTCATGTTGGTAGTATGTACCCTTGATATGAGGGCTTCCCATTTGGCACCAGTGGTAAAGAACCCGCCTGCCAATGCAGGAGACATAAGAGATGCAGGTTCGGTCCTTGGATCAGGAAGATCCCCTGGAGGAGAGCATGGCAACCCACTCCAGTATTCCTGCCTAGAGAATCCCATGGACAAAGGAGCCTGGTGGGCTACAGTCCATAGGGTCACAGAGAATCAGACACAACTGAAGCGACTTAGCACACACACAGCCTTGATATGATGTGATGAGAAGAGCCCTTTACCTCTGCAGTCTTCCTCCCCAAAGCTCATCACCCCACGTGGAAAATGTCAGACAGTAGACGGACACTCTGTCTGTAAAATACCTGATCAGTACACCTGAAAACTGACGAGGTCATAAAAAAACAAGGAAGCTTGAGGAACTATCTCAACCAAGAGGTGCCTAATGAGACATGACAACTATGCGTAGAACATGGATTCCTGAAACAGGAAGAGGACAATAGGGAAAACCTCAGGAAATCCAGATAATGTATGAACCTGAGTTAGTAGTAATGTATCAACATTGGTTTGTTAGTTGTGACAGAAGTACCACAGTGGCATAAAAAGTTAGTAATAGGGAATCTGTTGGAATTCCCCAGCAATCCAGTGGTTAGGACTGCACGCTTTCAATTCCAAGGTCATGGGTTCACTCCCTGGTTGAGGAACTGCTGCTGCTGCTAAGTCGCTTCAGTCGTGTCCGACTCTGTGTGACCCCATAGACGGCAGCCCATCAGGCTCCCCTGTCCCTGGGATTCTCCAGGCAAGAACACTGGAGTGGGTTGCCATTTCCTTCTCCAGTGCATGAAAGTGAAAGTGAAGTCACTCAGTCGTGCCCGACTCATAGAGACCCCATGGACTGCAGCCCACCAGGCTCCTCCGTCCGTGGGATTTTCCAGGCAAGAGTACTGGAGTGGGGTGCCATTTCCTTCTCCAATGCGTGAAAGTGAAAAGCGAAAGTGAAGTTGCTTAGTCGTGTCTGACTCTTAGCGACCCCATGGACTGCAGCCTACCAGGCTCCTCCGTCCATGGGATTTTCCAGGCAAGAGTACTGGAGTGGGTGGGGAGCTAAGATCCTCCAAAGCATGTGGTGTGATCAAATAATGATAATACGGAATCTGAGTGTGTGAAGTGCAGGAGCTCTCCCTATACTTATTTTCACCACTTTTCTGTAAACCAAAAACTATTCTAAAATAAAAACTCTATTTTAAAGCTACTAAAATAGAGAAGATCACCTAGTCATGGAAGGTACAGGGAGAAGAGAAAAGCCCTTCCGTCTGATCCAGAAGTGACTGTAATATTTAGAGGTCATGTACAGGAGGAAACCTGGCAAAGGAGATTGGGAAGTTGCTCCCAGGGAAGGGGAAGGAAACCAGTATCCAATATCACTGAGGTGAAGACCAGCCTTTCAGCAAGAAGGGAGGGGTCAGCTCTGTCCTCATTGCCCCAAGGTCAATTGCAATAAAGGCCAATTGCAATAAAGGCCAATTGCAATAAAGGCCAATTGCAATAAAGAACGGAGAATAGCAATACAGCTGGCAGCGCAGGAACGCTGCCTGCCTTGGCAAGAGCAGCCTTGATGGAGTGATGAGGACAGAGCCAGATCAGGGAGGGCTAAAGGAGAAATCTTATCTCTAGTGTGTCAATGTTCACAGAGACAGTGTTTTCATGAATGACTTGTAGAACTAAAATAATATCCAAAGGAACAGAATCTTCAAACTTCTGCCTTTTGTTTGGTTGTATGGTGGTTGGTTTTTTTTTTTTTTTCCTTTCAGTTCAGTTCAGTTCAGTCGCTCAGTCGTGTCCTGTTCTTTGTGACCCCGTGAATCGCAGCACGCCAGGCCTCCCTGTCCATCACCAACTCCCGGAGTTCACTCAAACTCATGTGCATCGAGTCAGTGATGCCATCCAGCCATCTCACCCGCTGTCATCCCCTTCTCCTCCTGCCCCCAATCCCTCTCAGCATCAGGGTCTTTTCCAATGAGTCAACTCTTCGCATGAGGTGGCCAAAGTATTGGAGTTTCAGCCTCAGCATCAGTCCTTCCAATGAACACCCAGGACTGATCTCCTTTAGAATGGACTGGTTGGATCTCCTTGCAGTCCAAGGGACTCTCAAGAGTTCTCCAACACCACAGTTCAAAAGCATCAATTCTTTGGCACTCAGCTTTCTTCACAGTCCAACTCTCACATCCATCCCATCTTTTTTCCTTTAGCAGAGGTGCATTAGAGGGAATTTGGGGGCAGTCGGAAGAAGCAGAAATAATCATAAAACCATCCAGAATCCTTATATCCAAAGTGTTCAGATTTTAGTGTTTTCAGGTGTCTTCTCTCCCCATGTCTCCCCTCCCACATGTCTTGCAACTTCCGTTTCGGTAGTTGATTTTCTATTGTTTATGTATACATTGGTATCTTCATTTTGCTTAGTGGTATTTTGTCATGAATTGCTTTTAATGAATCATTTTTTTTCAATTCACAATCTTGAGCTAGTGGACAATGAAGTATAAATCTTAAAATTTTTCTCTAGGCAATGCATTTCTGTAGTAGAGCAAGAGCAATTTATTCCAACAATAACTTCATAAAGCCGCAGTATTCTGTTTAGGAGGCATTTTCTATTTAGATTTTTGGGGGGATTTTTATCCTTTATTATATTCCTGGGCCTGAGGGTCAGATATATGATGATTATAACTTAGGAGAAAAAGAAAATTTTAAGACATGGTCTCTGGCCTCTAATGCTTATGACCAACAACAGGGCCTAAGAAAACATAAGAAATAAAATACTGTTAATGCAAGGCCAAATATAATGAGTTTCATGTATTTTATATCCCCTAAAATGTTAAGTTGTGGTGCATCCATACTCAATGACATATTACCCAGCACTAAAAAGGAATTAACTTGATATATACAATAACTTGGAAGGATCATAGGGGCATTGTGATGAATGAAAAACTAATCTCAAAGGATTGTATACTGTATAATTTCATATCTATTAATATAGCATGCTCAAAGTGAGAAAATTACAGTGATGGAAAACAGATCAGTCCTTGCCAGGGGTTAGGATTAGAGAGAGGGCGTAACAGTTAAAGGGACAACACAAAGAAGTTTGCTTGTGGTTTTGTAATGATTGTGTGTGCTGATTGTGGTGACAATTACTTGGATCAGCACAGGTGATAAAGTTACACCTGTACGTGTACACACACACACACACACACACACACACACACAGTGAGTTTGTCTCTTAGTCACTTGTTCTGGTTTTGACAATGTGCTGAGGTTATGTAAGACATCATTGAGGGAAGCTGGATGAAGGGTAGACAGAGATCCTGGAGTATTTTTGCAACTTCTTATGAATCATGAACTATTTCTAAATAAAAATTTATGATAAAATTAGAAGGTATAATTAAAAAAAACTAATTTCAAGAAAAATTCAAAGGAGAAAGAGCCACCAGCTTAGAGAGCTTTTGAGACGAGCCTTGAAGGAGAGGTTGTTGTTGCTCAGTTGCTAAGTTGTGTCCAACTCTTCGTAACCCTGTGGACTGCATGCAGCCCAGGCTTCCCTGTCCTTCACTATGTCCCGGAGTTTGCTCAGACTCATGTCCATTGAGTCGGTGATGCCCTCTAACCATCTTGTCCTCTGTCGTCCCCTTCTTCTGCCTTCAATCTTTTCCAGCATCAGAATTTTGCCAGTGAGTCAGCTCTTTAGAGCAGGTGGCCAAAGTATTGGAGTTTCAGCTTCAGCATCCGTCCTTCCAATGAATATTCAGGGTTGATTCCCTTTAGGATTGACTAGTCTGAACTCCTTGCTGTCCCGGGGATTCTCAAAAGCCTTGCCCAGCACCACAATTTGAGAACATCAATTCGGGAAGTGGTTAAATACCTGTTTCTTTGGGGAGGAACATTGGAATCTATAGAGCTTCTCGTTTTCTTCGTTTAATATCCTGAAGTCGCCAAGTTTTCCGTGGTGGCTTTCTGTTTGCCTTTGTGGCTACAACAAACATGGCGGTTTGGTCTTGTTATTATTGGTGTATCTTTTGACACCTTCCCTTTTCTTGCATCTGGTCTTTACCCCTTCACTCTGTTTTTTCCACTCTACTCTTACTTCGTCTGTCTTCTACTTTTGTAATGTCTCAGTTGTACTCCTCTCAAGCCTGGACTTTTTTTTTTTAGTGGAGGTAAGAGCACTTCACATGCGATCCACCCTCTTACCACCTTTTTAACTGTTCTGTACAGTACTGTTAAATAGATACAGTGTTGTGCAGCATATCTCTGTAACTTATTCTTCTTATAAAATTGAAACGTTATACCCATCAAATAATAATTCCCCCATTCCCTCTACCCCCACCCCCGGTCACCCACCGTCCTGCTCTCTGCTTCTGTGAATTTGACCTAGATCCTTTGTGTATCTGTTGTCATGCAGTATCCATCCTTCTGTGACTGGCTTGTATTGGTTAACATAATGTCCTCCAGGTTCATCATGTTCTTTAAAAAAAAACAAAACAGAGTTTTCTTCTTTTTAAAGGCTGAATAATATTCCACTGCATGTTTACATCATGTTTTCCCTATCCATTCGTCTGTTGATGGAACTTCTGGGTCATGTCTATGTCTTGGCTACTGTGAAGAGTGTTGCTATGAACCTGTGGGTGCAAATTTCTTTTCAAGATCCTGTTTCCAGTTCTTTTGGATAAATACCCTGGAGTGGGATTGCTGGATCATTTATGGTAGTTCTATTTTTAATTTTTGAGGAAGCTCCATAATGCTTTCTGTAGCATTCGCACCCATTTACATTCCCATGAGCAGTGCACAGGGTTCCCTTTTCTCCACATCCTTGCCGACCTTTAGAAATGTTTATTTTTATTTTTTTTAATAGCTATGCTGACAGATGTAAGATCATATCCTGTTGCGGTTTGGATTTGCTTTTCACTGATGATTAATGATGTTGAGCATCTTTTCATGTATCTATTGGCCATCGGTTTGCCTTCTTTGGAAAAGTGTCTGCTGAGGTTCTCTGCCCGTTTTTTATCAGGTTATTTATTTGCTTTTGCATTGGATGAGTTCCTTACATATTTTGGATATTATTCCATATTATTCCCTTATCTGATACATGATTTATAAATATTTTCTCCCATTCCATAGGTTACCTTTGTGTCGATTATTTCCTTTGCTGAGCAGAAACTTTTCAGTATGCTGTAGTCCCATCTGGCTATCTTTGCTTTTGTGGCTGTGTGTTTGGTGTCATATGTAAGAAATCATTGCCAAGACCAACGTTATAAAGCTTTCCCCTGTGTTTCCTTATAGGAGTTTTATGGTTTCAGGTTTTATGTGTAAGTCTTTAATTCATTTTGAGTTGATTTTTGTGTGTGGTGTAAGTTAGGGCTCCAGTTTCATTCTTTATGGATGTGAATGTCAAGTTTTCCCAGCACCATTTGTTGAAGAGACCACCCTTTTACCATCACATATTCCTGGCACCTTCATTGAAATCATCTGACCATTTATGCGTGGACTTATATCTGGACTGTCTAGTCTGTTCTAGGGCTTGACTTTTATATCCTTTGTTATCCATCCATCAGGCCATTTGGTAAGCCCATCACTCCTCTTACCTGTTTGCATTTTTGTGGATGAATAAGAACTTCTACATTTTTTTTTTTGGCCTCAAGGCATGTGGGATCTTAGTTCCCTAACCAGGGATCGAACCTGTGCCCCCTGCATTGGCAGCTTGGAGTCTTGACCACTAGACCACCAGGGAAGTTCCAGAACTTCCCTATTTTTAAGCCTCCTAGATGCTTAAGACACCAGAGAGTTGAGTCCAGAGTAGTACTCACAAGTTGTTGTTATATTTCAGGTCTCTCATATGCAAGTCACACAGTTGGTTTCACGCCACCAACTTCACTGACTCGAGCCGGAATGTCTTATTACAATTCTCCAGGTCTTCATGTGCAGCATATGGGAGCATCCCATGGTATCACAGTAAGTATCCACGCAGGAAGCAGCACTTGACGCCTGATGGTGGTAGCGACTGGTATAGCGACGTGGGAGCTGATGTTGATGCCCTTAGAACTTTACCTTTCTTATTCCTTCAGTTCATCCTAAACTTCTAGATATCTCCCAGCAATCCGATGCCGCATTGTGGTGTTGAAACTGAAATCCTTCTCAGGAGGCAAAAACTTGACCTTCACTTTCTTTGAAAGATTGCCCTTCATGAAATGTACTTTGAACTCTGGCCAATGCCGTGATTGAATTCTATGCTCCTTGCCATAGTGAATTATTGTTGGTTGCCATCACATCTGAAAGTATTTATTGTCTGCATCTTCACAGTTCGCTGACCCTCAATATTCTTCCTGAAATTAGATTCATTTCTAGTTTCATCCAGAATTTTCTTTCCTGAAATTAGAAGGAACCTTATGTGTATCTGGTTCGGACCCTACTCAGCGGAGTGTTTTCTTTAGAGCTGGCTATGTAGTTGAATAAGAGGCTTGTTGGAAATGTCACTAAAAGAGATTTGAGAACAGGGTAGAATGGAGGGTGTTCCCAGTGAGGGAATCTTGAAAAGAAGAACCCTATTCTACAAAAAAAAGAGTGTGTAAGATATTTCTGAAGCTGTTTTGCTGGTTTGATGAGCTTTACATAAAAGCAGGCATTTTTGGTTGAGCCATAGCTTTCAGCTTATTTGAGGGATTGAAGGAACTAGAGGCATACAACAGAGAGAAAAAGTTTAAGGGGAGGATGTGACAGCTGTTTTTTCATTTTCAGACAGTCTCATTGAAGGCCCCAAGTCCAGTCGTTTGATCACATGTCATGGTGATTTTGTGTAGCCTTTTCATAGGTGTCAGTGCACACTCTACCTTGTTGAAGTTTTCATGACGAGTTTGAAAACCACTGGGGAGGGACAAGGACATGGCTGGTGTTTTGTCTCCGTGGGTCCACTTCTGGGCAGCCTTAGCCCCGAGTCAAGCTGGGTTAGGGGTGAGCCTGTATGCCTGGTCTGACCTGCTGTTCCTGTCCTCTCTACAGAGGCCTTCACCGCGGAGAAGCAACAGTCCTGACAAATTCAAACGGCCCACGCCGCCTCCGTCTCCCAACACACAGACCCCCGTCCAGCCGCCGCCGCCTCCACCTCCACCACCCATGCAGCCCGCGGTCCCCTCGGCAGCCACCTCGCAGCCTGCCCCCTCGCAACATTCGGTGCACCCTTCCTCCCAGCCTTAACGCATGTGCTTAGTCCAGACCCCACCTGGGGACTCGTTCATACAGTGGAGCCGTCGACTTGACGCCAAAGGCTTCCTTCCCTGGCATATTCGGATCTGACTTATTTGCACTGAGGTTATCTAGGCTTCACCATTCATTGTGTTGTAAATGTGTGTCGGAAACGCAGCCAGTGTTGTGGGTCTACAACACTAAACAGACGACTTTTTTCCATCGGTGTTCTACTTGAATCTACATGTGCGTCCATTCCCTGGCTGGGACCTCGGCTTTTCGACTCTTTGGTAGTTAAGCAGCAGTGTGCAATTTTTCGCTTGGCCCCCAGAGCTTCATTTTCCTGGCTTTTAGGTTTGTAAAATAAAAAGGGATCTCTTTTTTATATTTTTTTCCATGAATTTGCAGGAAATTACTGAGCTGTTATGACTACCCCCCACCCCCCATTATAATGGTGTTTACCAAGCAAACCAATAATTCAGCACTACAGTTCAGACCTTTGAAAATCTAGCTCTCAGTATAGAACAGAAAGTTAGCTGGATCAGTGCCCAAGATCATGTTTAACAGAGCTTTCTAACAGATACACTTTGTATGGGGTATGTTCAGTATATCTCAACACCCACATCTCTTGTAAAAGAGGTCACCTAAAGTATTGGCTCACATGGCTGTATCTTTTCCATATACGTGGGATGGATAATTATTGTATATCTAGGTGTGATTCTGTCTTTACCCTTGATGTTAACCTACCCACACTAGCCCCCTCTCCTGTGAGTTGCTAACTACCCACCGGTGGTTGCGATGGCTGATAAGAACGTGCCGTGTGATTTCTGCTGCCAAAGGCAGTGTGATTGTAACAAAAACAGCTATTTTCCCTTTCCATTCTTTACTTGTGTTCCCCTAAAATAGACTTCGAACAGATATTTTAAAGGTGCAAAAATACTATTAGAAAAGACTTTGCAATGAACATTATAGGAATACCTTGGTATAATGGCCACAAAATACTTTATCTCTTAGCAGGAAAGAGCTGTAGAGGCAAGTAGCACATTAGCCTTGAGGACTGCTTATTTTGCCCAGTAAAAACAAGTGCAGTGTTCAAAGAAATATATCCTGAATGCGTTATTTTCATTCATTCAGCACAAATAAATTGTTTGGTTTCACTTTAAAGTGGAACACTGAGTCACTCTTTTCTTAACACTTGGAACACCTTTATTTTGGCTTTTCAGCAGTTACTGTTTTGTACTTTGGTAGTAAAGTGATTTTTACCACCTGTGTTTGCATATTTATATATGCTGTGGACGGAAATAACTTACTAGAGAATGTATATTTTATGATGAGAATGTGTATCTGTTGGATATAATCGGAGAACTGAAAATTAATTTATCCATAATTTTTAAGAGTCCATGTTTTGTGACTACCACCTCTCATAGCTAGCTCTTTACTGACCACACTCCTAAGTATAAGGAACCATAACATTGTAGATACTTAATATTGTACAGTAGAGAAACCTCCATTTTTGCCTTCAAATGCATATTTAAGAGTTACAGAATGAGAAAAAGTCTTGTTGGCTAATAGTGTTTGACTAGCATCTTAAGAACTTGAAAGTAAAAGCAACAATAGGATTTTTTTTTTTCCAGCTCTTTCAGTTTCCACCCCCAAACTGAGAGCATTGCTCCTCAATTGTTTGAAAGAAATCATAAGTCTATATAAATTTTATTTATAATGTGTAATATACATAATCATAGTACAGTTCTCAAATACGGGGAAGAAGTTTGGCATTTGATTATTGAGGCTTGAGGTTTTTAATTCAATCAGATGGGGTCCTGTCTGACCTGGGTATTTCACCAATGGCTCACTGTCCCTCCTGGTATCTGGCCATTTTGAGGAATTCTGAGAGCAGGCAAACAGGTGTTGCCTGCATGGTACAGTTCTCAGTTTTTCTTAGAGGAGAAATATGATCTATGTTTACAAGAATTTTCTACAAGACTGTAGGTTTCAGTGCTGTTGGATAGAGGGTCTTGCATTCAAACAAGAGAGTCTAAAATGTAATGATCTTCCCTCTGCTTGCTAGCAATTTAGCGATCTCCGGAAAGCACAAAAGTTAACACATTGTCCTATGGTGACTGAAAAAGCACTTGGAGGAGCAAACAGTTCTGATAAATGCCTTCTAGAGACAGTCCTTAACATTCAGATTTCTACAGGAAGGTGACGCCAGTTTCCCTAGACTCGTCATTTCATTGCAAAATGATACACAGCTCCTTCAAATAGCACTTTTTCACTGTAAATCTGTTGCCTCTCCCAGTGGACATTCTGGATTGATAGAACAAACACTACTCTTCTGAACTGATGCCATTCTGGGTCCTGTTGGAGTGTTTTGTATCCCCGTGGGGAGCCTGTCACACTTGGGGAGTACCTGCTAGGGCAGCTCCTTGGCAGTTGTTTAGCCCCCAAGGACCCCAGAGATTTCCACGTCAAGAGCACAGAGGCAAAAGCCCCCTCGCCCACAGGAAGCTGACATACCTGGAGCATGTCTTTGGGGGGCTGAATGCAGTTTCTGCTGTTCCTGTTGCCCACCCGCAACCCTGGACTGACTCCCAGAGGCCTTGGAAGGCAGGTGGGAGGCACAGCAGGTTCAATAGCTTCGTTTTCCTGTCTCACTGACAGAGACCCTTGGCTATCACTGTGCTGCTAATAGAGTAAGTACTTGTCGCCAGATGACCATGCCTTTTATTCAAAACCAAATTACTTTCCCTGACACCTGATGCCTCTCTGGGCTCTGAACTGCTCTCTGTCATTCAGCATGCTGGCTTTCTAGACAGACTTCTAGTGATGTGGCAGATGGTGGAAGTATTTAAGATTTGATCTAACTCACTCCTTTGTTCTTTGAAAGGAGTTTGAAATTTTGAGCTCCTGAGAGCCTGACCACAACCATGGAATGAATGTGTGACCAGAATGTGGCTTTGACACCAAGTGCTGCTGCCGCCCCTTTGTAATTGGCTTCTCACTGATTTGACCAGAAATAATGGATAATGTGAATTTTTGTTAACTGTTCCAATTGTAGAAAGATAGAATATGTTATCGCCCTTTGTTAGGTAGACATGAACTTTTCCTGCACGAAGCCTTGCTTATAGAGGATGCCCTTACAATAAGGCAAGAAAAAGCATAGTAACTTGTGCTTGGAGAGCTCACTATTTTTATCTTATCGATACAGAAGAAATAATTTCTGCATAACTTGATTCTTCTATCTAGTACTTGTATTATAGGTAACCAACACTGATAACTTTGTAGTGATGACTACCAAAGAAATGCATAGTAAAACAACCTTTTATTTCCAAATTACTAAAGAGCCAGCCATTGACGCTGCTACGTGAGTTCCATGCTCAAGAGCCATTGTAAGAGATTAAGGGGTTTTTAGGTTTTGGGGTTTTGTTTTGGTTTTGCTTTTTTTGTTGTTAGGGGTGTTTTTTTTTGTTTTTTTTTTTTTTTTAGTTTCTTTCCTTTTTCTTTCTCTCTCTCTTTTTTTCTTTTTTGGATAAAACACACACAGCTGTTAGGATAAAATTTTAGGGAGCATGTTCCAGAGTGCTCAGCAGTTGCGGTTAACTGCCAAGCCCTGGTTGCCTCTTGCTAGGCAATGGAAGGAATCTTCTGTTCATGATAGTGTGGGTGATGTGTGTGTGCAAGCGTGTGTGTGTGCATTCATGCCTTAACTGGGGTTACTGCTCAACTTTAGTTCTTGACCTAGTCTGCACTGTCGTCTAGATTGTATTGTACATCTCGATCTGAACTTCATCCTGGCAAAAACAAAGTTGCAGGCACAACAGTTTGCGAATGCATTCCTCCAGCAGAGTGTTGGATCAGGTTGACCCTGAGCCTTCTTTGGACTTTATTGGGAACTAGGCATGGAAAGCAAAAGTGGGCCGTCCCGAGGAAAGACATCAGCGAGGAAGAGGAGAGAGCCAAGTGCTAGCATGTCTTCGGCCTCTGCGTATCTGTGCACACTGTATGTCGTTCATAATAGCTTGTCTACAACTTGACTAGGTTGGAGTTCTGCTAATAGTGGCAATCTTGACATTTCTTGGTCAGAATTTAGAGAGATGTAAGACTTCCAATTAATGTCTTATTTACTTCTTTATGTTGATTAGCCTTTGATACATGTGCTGAATCAGAACCTAAATAAAGATAATTTTTTAAAATGAACCTCTTGAGCCTTCTACCCTATCTCTTTCTTTCTGGTCTTTGAGTCAGAAAATGAATATTGTTTCCCTGTGGCTCCTGATAGATATTCGTCTCGGATTCTGAATACTGAAGGCTGCCTTAGAAGGTAAGCTTAAGAAGAGGAAACAAAAGAGACTGGTACTGCTCTGTTTCTTAATCAGGATGCTGGTTATCTGGATGTACTGAGGTTTTGAAACTACATTGAACTGTGAGTTTATGATCTGTGCACTGTACTATATATGTATATGTGTTGCATTTCACTTGAAAACCATAAACCTGGGAGATTATGAAAAGGAAAGAAAAACCGCACTCATTCTCAAAATGTTACCTATAAACAATAGATACATGTATATACACACACGTGCTAAGTAGCTTCAGTTGTGTCTGACTCTTTTCGACCCTATGGACTGTAGCCTACAAAGGTGATCAGTATACTTGAGAGCAAGGATTTGAGTGGGTGTGGCTCTGTAGTGCCTTTCTCTTCCTCAAGAAGATAAAATTTCTGGTCTCAGCAAGAGTGAGGAAGGAACCTCATTGTGGGGCTCCCTGCATTGTAAGTGGAGGGATGGGTGTCCTGAGTCCAAGCAGTCTACTCTGTTAGGGAACCTTTGCAGCACTGTGAGCACACAACCTGGTTATGTAATTTCATTACACACACACACACACACACACACACAAAATATATGTACTCTGTCGCTTCAGTTGTGCCTGACTTTTTTTTTGGTAAAAAAAATTTTTTTTTTATTATTATAATTTTTTTTTTTTTTTTACTTTACAATATTGTATTGGTTTTGCCATACATCCACATGCATCCGCCACAGGTGTACACGTGTTCCCAATCCTGAACCACCCCCCTCCCACCTCCCTCCCCATACAACCCCATGGACTATAGCCCTCCAGGCTCCTCTGTCCATAGTATTTTCCTGGCAAGAATACTGCAGTGAGTTGCCATGCCCAGTCCAGGGATTGAACCCCTGTCTCTTCCATCTCCTGCATATAAGGTTGGCAGGCAGGTTCTTTACCACTAGCACCACCTGGGAATCCCATATACATGTACACACACATACATAGTCAGGCTTGGGAAAATACATTTGGTATATATTCTTAAATCCATCTGTAGGGTTTCTGCTTCCTAGTTGTAGGAAGCAGAGCTTTAGGATCAGTTCTAGGTTTAAGTACCAGTTCCTTCACTGGCTCAGATGAGAAAGAATCTGCCTGCAATACAGGAGACCCAAATGCAATCCTGGGTTGGGAAGATCCCCTAAAGAAGGAAATGGCTACCCACTCCAGTATTCTTGCCTGGGGAATCCCATTGGCAGAGGAGCCTGGGGGCCTACAGTCCATGGGGTTGCAAAGAGCCGGACACGACTGAGTGACTAAGCAAAAATGATAAGAGTTTTCAATTTGATTGGTTATTTGATGAGTTGACCAAAATCTTTTCATGGCAGCGAAGTTTTAGTTGTAACTTGAAAATATTGACCAAGAAATTACCCAGGACCTCTGAGTTCAGGACTTGGCTTCATTTGCCAGCTTCAGTTTTCTAATCTGCATGTTGGAGATAGCCATTCTTATTTCAGGTAGAATTTGAAGAAAATGGGATTTCAAGCAGAGTACTTTAACAACACGTAAGTTACAAAGTTTAAGCTATATGTGCACTTCTTTTTTTTCACATGGTGCTTCTAAAATCGAAATGGTTTAGAAACTTTTTTGGTGTTTATGTAAAACTATAGGTAAATCTGGGCCCTTGCTTTAATGTATAAGCTATTTGAATTAAAAAAAATACTTGGGGAAATACAGTTGTTTTCAGTGACTAATGTATTGATACAATTCAGACCCAAACTTTTAAACATTTTCCTAGAAATAGAGGGAGAAGCCAGTACTTGGTAAATATTTATTGTTCAGTGGCTAAGTCGTGTCCAACTCTTCATGACCCCGTGGACTGCAGCATACCAGGCTTCCCTGTCCTTCACTCTCTCCTGGAATTTGCTCAAACTCTTGTCCATTGAATCAGTGATGCCATCCAACCATCTCATCCTCTGCCACTCCCTTCTCCTCCTGCCCTCAGTGTTTCCCAGCATCAGGGTCTTTTCCAATAAGTCAGCTCTTCACATCAGGTGGCCAAAGTATTGGATCATCAGCTTCAGCATCAGTCCTTCCAGTGAATATTCAGGACTGATTTCCTTTATGATTGACTAATTTGCTGTCCAAGGGACTCTGAAGGTATGGTTTGTGTCAAATGTTTATGTCAACATAGACACTGAGTTTCTGTCCTTTAGAACTTTTCTGTCTTTCATATCTCCTCTAATTCCATATTACATTGAATTCTTTTGAACTAAATGTATTAGCTATTTTTCTAAAGATCTTATTTTCTGATACCCTACTAATGATTGAGTGTAACTTTTAGAAACTACTAATTATGCTAAGGGATTCCCTGGTAGCTCAGCTGGTAAAGAATCTGCCTGCAATGCATGAGACCCCAGTTCAATTCCTGGGTCCGGAAGATCCACTGGAGAAGGGATAGGCTACCCATTCCAGTGTTCTTGGGCTTCCCTAGTGGCTCAGCTGGTAAAGAATCTGGCTACGAAGCGGGAGACCTGGGTTCTATCCCTGGGTTGGGAAGATCCCCTGGAAAAGGAAATGGCTATCCACTCCAGTATTCTGGCCTGGAGAATGCCATGGAGTTGCAAAGAGTCAAACATGACTGATTGACTTTCACTTTCAATTATCCCAAAAAGAGGTCTGAGTCATTAATCTGAAGATTTTTCATATTAAAAATCAAGAAAGAAAAAACAAGACTCAGAAGTGAAACAGATGATAGAATTAATAGACAAGGATGTGAAAACAGCCATTATAATCATTCTTCACGTGTTCTGGAAGGCAGACTACATGAGCGTGATGAAGAAAATGGAACATATAAAAAAGATCCCAATTGAACTTCTAGAGGAAAAAAAATACCATATCTGAAACAATGTAAAGCAACAAAAACTTGTCTTCACTCTTTTGTGGGGTTGTATTTGTGCTCTTTAAATGTTCCTTTGAAAGGCAACTGCTGAAATTCAAGTCCAGTTAACCTACTTTTCTTCCACCCCTCTCCCCTGAGATGGCTTTGTCTGGGTGCTGGTTAAATGCTTTTGGGAAATTATTAACCTTGGGAACTGCCTGACTACTGCTGTTCATCACTTTAATGCTGGGCACGAAGCCTCAGATTTACCGTAGCTAGGTGGAAGAAAAAGTGTCTTGTGATTTCAGTCTGGTCTCAATTCAGTTTTCTGGGTTTTGGCTTCTTCACCTGTAAAATAAGAAGGAGACTGTATTACCAAGTCCAAGCTCATACTTCTTACCAAATGACAGGCCAGTGAATCAAGAGACAAGGTGTTGTGGCAAGGAACAGCACCTTTATCTGGAAAGCCAACAAACTGAGAAGATGGTGGACTCATGTCCCAAACAACCATGTTACCCGAGATAGAAAGGGATGGTTGTGGGGAGAGGGGGTTGGTTGGTTGTTGCAAACTATTTGGTGTCAAGAATCCTTTGTTCTTGCAGCTGTCCATGTAGGTCAGGTCACTCTGTTCCTGTAAACCTCCGACAACACAAATATTCTCTATTCTGCAACTTTTCATCTCTATGTGATGAGAAAAGTGTTATACCTTTAATGGTCAAAGCCTTGAGAATGGGCTTTCCTATATATTTCAGGCTGTAGATGACATTATTTTTACAGGAGATGGAGAACCAGCATGAGTAAGCATAGGCAACAGAGCCCAAGGGTTCGAGCTAAAGGAATAGACTCAATGTGGAGTCAGATTTGTTCTCTGTTACAAATGGGATTGTTGGGATCCAGTGAACATTGTTAAAACTTGGGAGAATGTAAGTCTTCATGTTGTCACTTCTTAACTGTCTCTAGTATTTCATTCATTCTTGTAGTTGTTCGGTCACTCAGTGGTGTCTGACTCTTTGCAACCCCAGGGACTGTAGCATGCCAGGCGTCCCTGTCCTCTGGTGGTCCAGTGGTTAGGGCTGTGCACTTCCACAGCAGAGGGGCCTGGGTTTCAATCCCTGGTCTGGAAACTAAGATCCTGCATGCCGCATGGTGCAGTCAAAGGGGAAAAAAAAAGTTGAACCATAATTAAATCCATTTAAGGCCTTTTGAAGATAAAACTAGGGTTCAGCTGATAGGGTACTTTCAGTCTTCCACAGAGTCTTATGTTTCCAGCTCCTCACTGATGTTCTAAAGAACATAGGAATGAAATTTGTGCCGTGTGCCGAAGCCTCGGCAGAAGACCCTGTTTCTCAAGACAACAAAACTGTAATCTGTGTTGAAATAGCCTTCCTAGAATGTCCTTTGTCCCTTTTCACACCGTCTCCCAAGACCCAGCAGCAGTCTTCTCTTTAATCAGCAGATCATTTTCATGATCTACCTGGAAGTTTGCTTCTTCCCTAGTCACCTCCTTCCACCGCCACTGGGCAGCTACTAATCTGTTTTGTGTCCCTATGATGGCCACCCCGTGTTTGATGAGGGGTGCTGGAAAGGTGTGTGAGGGATCTCAGTAAAATGAGGTGGGCCAGGGAATGTGATGTATTGCATCCGGTCTGCTACAGGTGGCCTGGGGGCTAAATACCTCTAACCACCTGGTCCCACCACTCAATGGCAAATAGATGGGGGAAAAGTGAAAACAGTGACCAATTTTATTTTCTTGGGCTCCAAAATCACTGTGGACAGTGACTGTAGCCACTGATATGGTTGGATGGCATCACTGACTCAAACATAAGTTTGAGGAAATTCCAGGAGATAATGAAGGACAGAACAGAGGAGTCTGGTGTGCTGCAGTTCATGGGGCCACAAAGAGTTAGTTGGACATGACTTAGAGAATGAACAACCAAAATCATTTGATTTGGCCCAAGTATGCATGAAAAACATTTTCCCCCCAAAGTGGAGAGATGTAATGTGTTTTTTTTTTTTTTAATATATATTTATTTATTGGGTTGCCCCAGGTTTTAGTTGTGGCAAGCAGGATCTTTAGTTGCAGCATGTGGGATCTAGTTCCCTGCTGCTGCTGCTGCTACTAAGTTGCTTCAGTCGTGTCCGACTCTATGCAACCCCATAGACAGCAGCCCACCAGGCTCCCCGTCCCTGGGATTCTCCAGGCAAGAACACTGGAGTGGGTTGTCATTTCCTTCTCCAATGCATGAAAGTGGAAAGTGAAAGTGAAGTCACTCACTCAGTCGTGTCTGACTCTTTGAGACCCCATGGACTGCAGCCCACCAGGCTCCTCCATCCGTGGGATTTTCCAGGCAAGAGTACTGGAGTGGGGTGCCATTGCCCTGACCAGACATCAAACCCAGGACCCCTGCATTGGGAGCATGGAGTCTTAGCCACTGGGCCAACAGTAATATGTTTTATTTTCCTTTTTCCTCTTTTTCCCCAGCTTCATTGAAAAATAACTGACCCATCACATGGTGTAAGTTTAATATATATTGCGTAATGATGACCACAATAAGGTTGGTGAACACATCTGTCACCTCACATAGTTATTTGCAGTTTATGAAATTTGGAATACCTTTGAATTTACAATAAGGGAGATTTTTCTTTTTAAAAAAATCCAGATTTCTGATTACTCAAAAAAATAAGAGCTCAGCAGGGCCTCGCCCCTCCATTGCTCAGTCAGCCAGGCTGAGCAGAAGCTATGCCCAAGGTGCAGAGAACATCTGCCCCTTCAGGTGGGCCCTGCAGGCTTTGAGTTTCTGAACACCTGGCATAGGGTCCTCAAGGAATGAAGGCTAGAGCTTGTGTGTGCATGAGAAAGAAAGGAGGGGGAAGAGTAGAAGAGTGAATGAGAAGTGAAAATTGAAGCCCTGTTTGGAGAGAGGCTTACACCAGAAGCTCCCAGCAGAAGTCCAGCTAATGAGGTGGTTTGTAGACGCACAGTGGGCTTTGGGAAATTAGTCTTTTATTTATGTATGTGTGTAATTTTGGCTGCACTGGATCTTTGTCGTGGTGTGCGAGCTCCCTAGTTGCAGTGCATGGGCTCAGTAGTTGCAGCAGGCAGGCATGTTACCCTGTAATATGTGGCATCTTAGTTCCCTGACCAGGGATCAAATCCATGTTCCCTACGTTGGAAAGTGGATTCTCTACCACTGGGCCAACAAGGAAGTCTCAGGAAATCAGTCTTGTGAGCCTCATGGGGAAGATTGGACAGGATTTGAGAAGATATGAAAGTATTCCTGGATTCTCTTAGCTGTGCTGCCATCTAATTTGCCCCTTGCTCTCTCCAAATACAACAGACAGCATGGTTTCAGCAGGCTGAGGACGAGGATGTGCCCATGGATGGAGAGCTGTAGAGGAGAGGCAGAAAGGGATGTTGAGAAGTGTAGCTGTCTACCTTCTGGGAGAATAAGCCTTGGTTTGTATTGCTTACCAATGGTCACCGTGTAAATTCTCCCCACCGTGGCTGATTTCACGTCAGCAACATGAAGTCACTAAACTTGGAGAGAGAGGTATAATAGTAACACCATTATCTGATATTTCTACTGTACAGATATATTAGGGGTTCAGTTCATTTCAGTTCAGTTCAGTCGCTCAGTCGTGTCCGACTCTTTGCGACCCCATGAATCACAGCACGCCAGGCCTCCCTGTCCATCACCAACTCCTGGAGTTCACTCAAACTCACGTCCATTGAGTTGGTGATGCCAGCCAGCCATCTCATCCTCTGTCGTCCCCTTTTCCTCCTGCCCTCAATCCCTCCCAGCATCAGAGTCTTTTCCAATGAGTCAACTCTTCGCATGAGGTGGCCAAAGTACTGGAGTTTCAGCTTTAGCATCATTCCTTCCAAAGAAATCCCAGGGCTGATCTCCTTTAGAATGGACTGGTTGGATCTCCTTGCAGTCCAAGGGACTCCCAAGAGTCTTCTCCAACACCACAGTTCAAAAGCATCCATTCTTTAACTAACCTTAAATACATAATAATAGTAAAATTAGGCTGAAGCTGAAGCTCTAATACTTTGGCCACCTGATGCAAAGAGCCGACTCCTTGGAAAAGACCCTGATGCTGGGAAAGGTTGAGGACAGGAGGAGGAGAAGGGGCGACAGAGGATGAGAGGGTTGAATGACATTACCAGGTCAAGGGACATGAGTTTGAGCAAACTCTGGGAGAGAATGGAGGACCCAGAAGCCTGGCATGCTGCAGTCCATGGGGTTACAGAGTTGGACATGACTTAGTGACTGAACAACAACAAATAGTGAAATAGAGTAAAATAATTAGGAAGTGGAATGGTTTAAGTATTTGTTACCTATGTGTTTTTTTTTAACCTATGAGTTTTGTGGTTTGGGGGGCCATAGGGCACCTTAGTTGGAGAAGGAAATGGCAACCCACTCCAGTGTTCTTGCCTGGAGAATCCCAGGGACGGGGGAACCTGGTGGGCTGCCATCTCTGGGGTCACACAGAGTCAGACACGACTGAAGTGACTTAGCAGCAGCAGCAGGGCACCTTAGTTGCCCCACCAGGGATCGAATCCATGCCCCCGCAGTGGAAGCATGGAGTCCTAACTACTGGACCACAGGGAAGTCCCTTAACCTGTGTTTTTAATACAATCTTTTATCTTAAATAATTGTATTCTAATAGTGTCTGTGTTTAACAACCAGCTCACAAAATTCCTGGCAGTTGAACAGTCAACTCTCTTGAGACTTTTGAGCTAGCTCTATGATACCTCTGGGCCAAAGGTCAAAGCAGGCTCCTGTATCAGAGGCCTCTCGTGTTTACAAGTCCCACTGCAAGGAGTAATGGGACAGGAAGTGATTTATTTGGGGGCGTTCAAACCCCAAGCACAGGTGCAAGCACCGAGCAAGGCTGGATCTGGACTTGGCAGAGGACAAAAGGTTGAGGGTGAGATTCCCTTTGGAATCTTAAGGCAGCTGCGGCAGCTGCCCTTGTGGGAAAGATCCCAAGATTAGACCCAGGCACACTGGCCTCAGTCACACTCAGATGGCCCAGTCTCTGCAGTCAGTTGTCCCCGTGTTCTGCCTTTGCCTTCCCTCCCCACCATCCTAAGTTTCAGCAGAGACAGGAGGTTGGAACTTTATTCTGCAGAAGCAGGGATGTTACCAGAGGGGCTGAGGAGCTCTGTAGGGGGTACGGGTTGTCCCTCGGCTGTACTTGAGACTGGCCTCCCCTTGTCTTGTTCCTCTCTGTCTGGGTCAGACTATAAACTGAGCACCACACGTAAAATTTAAATAACTTGCCCAGGGCTTCCCTGATGGCTCCGTGGTAAAGAATCTTCCTGCCAATGCAGGAGACTTGGGTTCGATCCATGCTCTGCAACAAGAGAAAGCACCGCCATGAGAAGACCAAGCATTGCAACAAAGAGTAGCCCCCGCTCACGGCAACTAGAGACAAGCAGTGAAGACTCAGCACAGCCAAAAATAAATAAAATTTTTTGCTCAGAATCACACAGTAAGTGGCAAGACCAGACCGTCTGGCTCCAGAGCATGTAATCTTCACAACTTGATGGAAAAGAAATGTGGCAATTGAGTGGGTGTATCATTCCTAATGACAAGAAATTCCAGAGCAGTGGTCGTTTGCAGCTGCTAAAAATCCTTGGGGAGATGTTGGGAATATAGAGCAGAGAAGTGGGGTTGGGGTTGGGAGTGCTGGTTCAGATTGGAGTGAAGGGAAGCCTATGAACATTGGTGCATCATTCATCTCTGTGTTTAGGGCTGGGGTGGGTAGAGGGAACTGGGCTCTCAGAAATAAAGAGGCCTCCTCTCTCCACTTCCAGGAGAGCACCCAAGAGACCAAGGCCGCCTAGATCAAAGCAGAAATGGATCGAACACCTCCTGGATAGTTGATGTTAAAGGATTATTGTTAATTTTGTTTTCCTTTAAAAATTTTTTTATTAGAGTACAGTTGCTTTACAGTGTTGTATTAGTTTCTGCTGATCAGCAAAGTGAATCAGCCACATGTGTATATATATATATATATATATATCCTCTCTTTTTTGGATTTTCTTCCTATATTGTTGATTTCTTTTCCAGCTGTGATAATGGTATTATATAGCTATTTCCCCCCCCTGCTTTTTTTTTTTTTTTTTTAAGTTTTTTATTTTAGCCAATGACTATTTCCCATAGAACCTGGGTCCCAGATCCATGAGAAATATCAGGACCCTAGAATGAAGGTGCTGGAGAGGGCCACAGAAACAGAACTCCATTCAGGAAAGATTCCAGATTCACCAGGAGACCTTTCTCAGGGTTTTGGGTGGGTTAATTACTTGGGGGAGTTTTGCCCTTAAACATTAAGTTCAGAGCCTTACTCAGCAGAGCCATCAGAGATAGGGTTGCCTGAGAGGTCACGACGTATAACTGCAAAAGGACAGAATTTCAAGCAACAGAAGATGCAGTTTAGAGATAGACTAACTCTTGCCTGACTCATGACTTCATGGAAGTTCCTAAATCTCTCTCTAATTTTCTTTTTTTGTTTTCTATTTCTTATTTATATATAAGATGCATTCATCCTATTTCTTATCTGTAAACATTTCTAAAAGATCTGTGTCTTTTAGAAGTTTTATAAATACTTACTGATGCAATGATATGACATTTGGGGTTCTCTTTAAAACAGTTCATGGGGGTTAGGCAGGTTGATGTGTGTATAGAGAAAACAGGATGGGGAGGATACTGAATTAGGTGATGGGCACCTGAGAGTTTGTTACACTATACTCTTGTATGTTTGAGATTTTCTTAGCAAATTTTTCAGAAATACAAGGGAGGGGATCAAGAGATTTTAAGGATAGAAAGGGGGAAGGGCAGGCATCTCAGGAAAGACGGTGCTAGAGATACCACCGTAGAAAATTCTAATTTTTGCAGGAAGGCAGGAGTATTCTGTACCCCACCCTCCAATGTGAGAAACCTGGGGGGAAGTTGCTCTGAACTGAGTGTGAGTTTCTGGGTTTGGGACTTGTGGACTCTGGGCAACTGGCTTGGAGTGACTGATAACCTAGTGAAATTCATCGCACAAGGATGTCCTCTTCTTTTTTCCCATTTTGTTCTTGTATCTGTATTTCCACAGGAAGCAGGGCTGGCTGGTGTGCTGGGGCTTCTGTTTTGCTTGAGAAAAGCCACTGCTTGCAGGTGTCCTGGGGAGTTCTCATTTTTTCGGTCGAGATGTAAGGTTGCTGTCATTACATTTGGGGTTGGCCTTATGGAACTTTGGGACCATAAGAGGGTTGGGATAAATTCATGTAGTTTGGGAGTCCTGAAGAAAGCACATTTGTAATAAGGTTTCTAAAGAGACAATCTGTACCTGAGTATCGAGTGAGACTCCCATTAGAACCCCTGAGCTTATGACTGGATTAGGGGAAGGAAATCACTGGGCTTCATTTTACTTTGGCTTTTCAATCTCTTTGTGGGACTGTGAGTGTCAACTTCTGGTTGCTTTTATTTAATTAATTTATTTTTTGACTGAGCCATGCGGTATGTGGGATCTTAGTTCCCAGACCAGGGATTGAACCTGGGCCCCCTGCATTGGAAGCACATACTCTTAACCCCTGGACTTCCAGGGAAGCCCCTGTAGGTGCTTTTTAAGCTGCTAAACTTTCCCTGTGGTGGGTATTCGTGACTCATTATATAAGCCTTTCAGGTTATATAACATATGACCCCAGGTTGGGTGGCACAGCTGGGCATAAATTCAGGTGAGATGCAGAATAAAGGGTTAGTCCTCTGCGAGTCCAGCTCTGAAGTATCTTAATATCAAGTCTGACCAGCTTCATACCTTGGGAGCAGCTTCTGTCTTGTCCCACTAGCCCCAGGTCAGTACTTAAGAATAATCATTTAAAAAATCTAAATGGCCACTTGGGTGTGGATAGCACATTTCTGATATTCTGAGCTCCTTCTCTGAAGAGATCATCAGATTTAGTGTTGGCTGTTAAATGGGTTAATAAAACTAAATGTAAAGAATTTTAGGGTGGGAAGAAAGCTCTTAAATTCTCTACTCTGCTCCTAGTTTCCCCCAGGGTACATTTTGTTCATGTGATTGGGTGAGAGTTTGGGACAGTGACACTGAGCCATGGAATCAGCAAAAGTTTGGTTAGACTCTACATCCCCAGATTTCTAGCCACCTTCCTCCCTAGTGGCTCAGACAGTAAAAAAAAAAATCTGCTTGCAATGTGGGAGACCTGGGTTCAATCCCTGGATTGAGAAGATCCCCTGGAGAAGGGAATGGCTACCCACGCCAGTATTCTTGCTTGGAGAATTCCATGGACAGAGGAGCCTGATGGGCTTCACTCTAGGGGGTTACAAAGAGTCGTATATGACTGAGTGACCATCATTTTTACTTTCCTCTTCTCAGGAACCCTGTCTTCAAATTCCATTCCCTCATCTGAAATATTTGGCTTCAGATCCTTGGTTTCCTTGATCCTAAAGAAAGTACTTTAACATTAGCTCATCTCCAGAGTTGATTTACCAGATGGCAATAGTAATAGCTTAAAAGGGAAAAGGAATGGTTTTATTTGTAAAGCAATTAAAAACCAAGTGCTCTTTAATGTTAATTACTCTCTCTGTGTTAGGAAAACAAGTGCCTTAAATTGTCATTAAGATCCTCAGCTGTTAAACAAGCTTTATTACCATTTTTAAAACTGCATTCAGAGTCTCTCCAAAGGTTAGGTGTGAATGCCCTTCAAACCTGAGCCCCAGGTCATCTATAAGCTCGGATCAGCCTATTTATGTTGCTGACGGAAAGTTCAGTCGTATTTAAAAAGGGTGCTCACTTTCCCTTTTCACTTTCATGCATTGGAGAAGGAAATGGCAACCCACTCCAGTGTTCTTGCCTGGAGAATCCCAGGGACGGGGGAGCCTGGTGGGCTGCCGTCTATGGGGTCGCACAGAGTTGGACACGACTGAAGCGACTCAGCAGCAGCAGCAGTGGCGGCAGCTGGTGCTCATCTGATTGATCTCTCTGATCAGCTGGTGTGAGGTATGGCTCTTTTCTCTCCTTTTTTCTTTGCATCAAAACATATGCTTTGTGGGAATTCCCTAGCAGTCCAGTGATCGGGACTCCATACTTTCACCACAGAGGGCGTGGGTTCAATCTCTGGTTGGGAACTAAGGTACCACAATTGGCATGGCGTAGCCAAATTTTAAAAAATCTCTCAGTTGTGTCTGACTCTTTGAGACCCCATGGACTATATACAGTTCGTGGAATTCTCTAGGCCAGACTACTCCCTTCTCCAGGGGATCTTCCCAACCCAGGGATCGAACCCAGATCTACCGCATTGCAGGTGAATTCTTTACCAGCTGAGCCACAAGGAAAGCCCACTGTTGTAGCTACCCTTGTATATTTTGGAAGCAAAGGTGAGAGATTAGGCATTCGTACCTGAGTGCCTGATTAGATATTGGATCTGATATTTAGATTCTTGGACAGTTTGCATAATCAACCAGAGGCCATTTTCTCATCTACATAGAGCTGGGTGGAAAAAATATCTTACTGTAGATGAAACTCTTAGGTCAGGAACTTAGAACTTAAGACCAGTTAAACCCTCAGTATGTGAGAACGGGTATTAAACATTTCTGCATTCCATGACTTTACCACTCTAATATTGTCAATCATATTAAATTCTAATGATAGACATCAACTTAACTTCTCATAGCTCCAAGTTTTTCTTTTTTAATGTTTACTTTCTGAAAATGCAATTTAAAGCTCTTTACAATCAGCAAAAATCAAGATCAGGAGCTGACTGTGGCTCAGATCATGAACTCCTTATTGCCAAATTCAGACTTAAATTGAAGAAAATAGGGAAGACCATTAGACCATTTAGGTATGACATAAATCAAATCCCTTACGATTCTACAGTGGAAGTGACAAATAGATTCAAGGGATTAGATCTGATAGAGTGCCTGAAGAACTATGGATGGAGGTTCGTGACATTGTACAGGAGGCAGTGATCAAGACCATCCCCAAGAAAAAGGAATGCAAAAAGGCAAAATGGTTGTCTGAGAAGGCCTTACAAATAGCTGAAAAAAGAAGAGAAGCTAAAGGCAAAGGAGAAAAGGAAAGATATACCCATCAGAATGCAGAGTTCCAAAGAACAACAAAGAGAGATAAGAAAGCCTTCCTCTGAGAAAGCCTTCCTCGGTGATCAAGGCAAAAAAAATAGAGGAAAGCAATAGAATGGGAAAGACTAGAGATCTCTTCAAGAAAATCAGAGATACCAAGGGAACATTTCATGCAAAGATGGGCACAATAAAGGACAGAAATGGTATGGACCTAACAGAAGCAGAAGATATTAAGAAGAGGTGGCAAGAATACACAGAAGAGCTATATAAAAAAGATCTTCGTGACCCAGATAACCACGATGGTGGGATCACTCACCTAGAGCCAGACATCCTGGAAGGTGAAGTCAGTGGGCCTTAGGAAGCATCACTATGAACAAAGCTAGTGGATGTGATGGAATTCCAGCTGAGCTGTTTCATCCTAAATGATGCTGCTGTAAAAGTGCTGCACTCAATAAGCCAGCAAATCCGGAAAACTCAGCAGTGGCCTCAGGACTGGAAAAGGTCAGTTTTCATTCCCAATCCCAAAGATAGGCAATGCCAAAGAATGTTCAAACTACTGCACAATTGCACTCATCTCACACACTAGCAAAGTAATGCTCAAAATTCTTCAAGTGAGGCATCAACAGTACGTGAACTGAGAACTTCCAGATGTTCAAGTCGGATTTAAAAAAGGCAGAGGAACCAGAGATCAAATTGCCAACATCCATCGGATCATCAAGAAAGCAAGAGAGTTCCAGAAAAACATCTACTACTGCTTTATTGACTATGCCAAAGGCTTTGACTGTGTGGATCACAATAAACTGTGGAAAATTCTGAAAGAGATGGGAATACCAGACCACCTGACCTGCCTCCTGAGAAATCTGTATGCAGGTCAAGAAGCAACAGTTTGAACTGGACATGGAACAACAGACTGGTTCCAAATTGGGAAAGGAGTACGCCAAGGCTGTATATTGTCACCCTGCTTATTTAACTTATATGCAGTGTACATCATAAGAAATGCTGGACTGGATGAAGCACAAGCTGGAATCAAGATTGCCGGAAGAAATATCAATAACCTCAGATATGCAGATGACACCACCCTTATGGCAGAAAGCGAAGAACTCAAGATCTTCTTGGTGAAAGTGAGAGAGGAGACTGAAAAAGCTGGCTTAAAACTCAGCATTCAGAAAACTAAGATTATGGCATCTGGTCCCATCACTTCATGGCAAATAGATGAGGAAACAGTGTCTGCCTTTATTTTTCTGGGCTCCAAATCACTGCAGATGGTGACTGCAGCCATGAAATTAAAAGACACTTGCTCTTTGAAAGAAAAGTTATGACCAACCTAGACAGCATGTTAAAAAGCAGAGACACTACTTTGCCAACAAAGGCCCATCTAGTCAAAGCTATCGGAGAAGGCAATGGCACCCCACTCCAGTACTCTTGCCTGGAAAATCCCATGGATGGAGGAGCCTGGTAGGTTGCAGTCCATGGGGTCGCTAAGAGTCGGACACGACTGAGCGACTTCACTTTGACTTTTCACTTTCATGCATTGGAGAAGGAAATGGCAACCCACTCCAGTGTTCTTGCCTGGAGAATCCCAGGGGCGGGGGAGCCTGGTGGGCTGCCGTCTATGGGGTCGCACAGAGTCGGACACGACTAAAGTGACTTAGCTTAGCTTAGCTTAGCTTAGCTTAGCTTAGTCAAAGCTATAGTTTTCCAGTAGTCATATATGGATGTGAGAGTTGGACCATAAAGAAAGCTGAGCACCGAAGAACTGATGCTTTTGAACTGTGGTGTTGGAGAAGATTCTTGAGAGTCCCTTGGATGGCAAGGGGATCAAACCAGTCAATCCTAAAGGAAATCAGTCTTGAATATTCATTGAAAGGACTGATATGAAGCTGAAATTGCAATACTTTGGCCACCTGATGTGAAGAACTGAACCAGAAATAAGAAATGGGTGTTAGAGGTATTTAAGTTTATATGACTTGGGTTACGCTAAAATAAATAAAATAAAGGAATTTGTGAAGGGAAGGTGGCTTGAGGTACACTTCTGTTATATATTTATTTTGGTATAGAAAGCCCTGACAATTCAAAAATACCCCTTCTCATCTCCCCCAGTGTTGAATTTTCCTTGTTGGTTCCTAAGGGTTAAGAGCGGTGATATGCAAGGCAGAAATCTTATCCCTGGGAAGGACCCAATTCTCTGACTAGAGTGGGGTGTGTTGGAAAGAGCATAAACTGGGTTTCAGGAGACAGAGTTTTGGGTCTTCTTTGGCCACTTGCTTGCTCTGGCCCTGGATCAGTTCCTCAGCATCTCTTGGCATCAAGCATCTAGCTGTGTGCCTAGCACATAGGAAGCACTTACAAGCTCCTTATCTTTCTATATCTTACCCACTCAAATTGCCTAAACCGCACATCTGATGCCTCCTGGGCTTCTTATAGTCCTTCCCACCCAGTTCCAGCCAGGCAGTAAGTCTGACCAGTTTTACCTGCTAAATGCTGCTGAATCCTGCTTATCCTCCCCATCCCTGCCCCAGGTCAGTTCAGCCCTTATTGTTCACTGGAGTCTTGTAGGAAATCATTTCTCTGTGCTGGCCACAGGTCCCGCTCCGATAACCATCTCTCACTCCTGCTAAGAATAGGAGAATTAACCAGATCTTGCGTATAAAAGAATAAAAATAGCAAGCAATCTTTTCATTCTTACTCTGTGCTCTTCTATTGATAAAGGTTTCGTGTATGTTAACTCAATCCTTGCAATATTTTTATGTGAGGATGACTGTTCTGATTTTTAGTCGACAGATTAAAAAACTGAGGTGTAGAGAGGTTGAATAACTTGGTTGGAGTTAAACTGCTAGGAAGTGAGGAAGCAGAATATTAAAATTTTATATGTCTCTTCTCAGTCTGTCTTGTCTCTGGCCACTTCTGCCTTGTTCTTTTTTTTTTTTTTTGCCACGCTGCATCTGTGCACAGGTTTTTTCTAGTTGTGGCAAGCAAGGGCTACTCTTTGTTAAGGTGCATGGGCTTCTCATTGCGATAGCCTCTCGTTGCGGAGCACAGGCTCTAGGGCACGTGGGCTTCAGCAGTTGCAGCACGTGGGCTCATCAGTAGATGTACATGGGCATAGTTGCTCCAAAGCATGTGGTATTTTCCCGGACCAGGGATTGAACCTGTGTCCCCTGCATTGGCAGGCAGATTCTTAACCACTGGACCACCAGGGAAGTCCCTGCCTTGTCCCTGCTAAGCCTTCAGGTGTGTAAGCCCCATGATGTTCTCATCCCACCCATATCCATTCTACTTTTCCCGTCTTATTGCTTCCGTTAATAGCTCTGCTTGGAATGCTTTTCCTATTAACTCCTTGGCAAGTTCCTACTTATCCTTTTGATACTGAGCAGGGTCCTGTAGGGTTCCTGGGCACAGAGTCTCTCAAAGTTTCTTTGATTATAGGAAATAGCCTTCATTCAGCCTCCATGACCTTCCCTGAGTTCCCATGGGCAGATTCAAGCAGTTTAGGGAAGGGAAAGGAGGCGAGACCAGAGAGAAACAGCTAAGAGCAGCCTTGAAACAGGGTTCTGTTTCCCCATCAAGTGATACACACAATATCTTTGAGCTATTTTGCAGATATTGAAACTCCTCCAGGTGGGAGAAGTTAACAATTAACAATGGTATGCTGCCCACAGGGATGTAGACCCCAGACCAGTTGGACCTGAAGATTGGTGATGCAGACTCCTTCTTACCTCACCACCACCCCATCAGAAGAATGTCCATGAGAATCAATCACTCCCTCTTTGAACAATTACTATGAAACTTCTCACAGTCTTTCCCAAGTGGGGACATATGCCTTTGAGGACATGAGCCTGCTGGGTTCCCCTTTGCCTGGCAAAGCAATAAAGCTATCCTTTTCTACTTCGCCCCCAAACACTCTATCTCTGAGATTTTATTCAGCACCAGTATACAGAGAAGCTGAGCTTTTGGCATCACTTTCAGACTTGACCCTGGCATCACCTCCCCCATCATTCAGTCTTCCCACCTGGGTCGCCCTTGTGCTCTGTGCACACCTTCAAATATCTGAGGGGCTGCCTTGTATTAGGAATGAGACAGATGATGGAAACCCAGATTGAGAGGTGGTCTTCGGGATTTCAGAATCATTTAGGGAAAAGAGGCAAAAACCCCGGAGCAGAATAGCATAAGCAATCCTGGAAAGGTGAGCACAGGTCACTCAGAGGTCTCTAGCCTGGGGCTTGGGGAAACTAGAAAGAAATTCACAGTGAAGAACTGGGGCAAGGAAAGGCCATCTAGACAGAAGGAATGGCCATTTGCAAGCTCAGAGCCAAGACAGCTCGTAGTAGGCCTGGGGAAATAATTGAGTGCATTCATCTATTTCCTTGTTTCCCCCAGTTGGCTGAGCTCCTTGAGGATATCAAGTCCCTTCTGCATGACTCACAGAGATCTCAGTGGACCTGCCCCTTGCTGCAAACTTATATGTAACCTGACCCCTCTCCCCACCTCCTTGGAACAGTTCTCTCAGAGTCCCCTGAGATGCTGTCTCCTGGGCTTGACGTCCTAAAAATTCCCACCAAATAAAATATAACTCTCAACTTCAAGGTTGTAACTACTTTTTAAAAAAAATTTATTTATTTATTTTAATTGGAGGCTAATAACTTTACAATATTGTGGTGATTTTTGCCATACATTGACATGAATCAGCCATGGGTGTACATGTGTCCCCCATCCCGAACCCCCCTCTCACCTCCCTCCCCATCCCAACCCTCTGGGTTCTCCCAGTGCACCAGCTTTGAGTGCCCTGTTTCATGCATCAAACTTGGACTGGTGATCTATTTCACATATGATAATATACATGTTTCAAAGCTATTCTCTCAAATCATCTCACCCTTGCCTTCTCCCACAGAGTCCAAAAGTCTGTTCTTTGTATCTGTGTCTCTTTTGCTGTCTTGCATATAGGGTCATCGTTACCATCTTTCTAAATTTCATATATATGCGTTAGTATACTGTATTGGTATTTTTCTTTCTGGCTTACTTCACTCTGTATAATAGGCTCCAGTTTCACCCACCTCACTAGAACTGATTCAAATGCATTCTTTTTAATAGCTGAGTAATATTCCATTGTGTATATGTACCACAACTTCCTTATCCATTCATCTGCTGATGGACATCTAGGTTGCTTCTATGTCCTGGCTATTGTAAACAGTGCTGTGATGAACATTGGGGTACACGTGTCTCTTTCAATTCTGGTTTCCTCACTGTGTATGCCCAGCAGGTGGATTGGCTGGGTTGCAAGTGACCACCTTTGCCCCCTTCTGTCAGGTAGGAAATTGTAACTACTTTTCAAGTCGACAATACTTTCCCTTCTCCAGACTGGAAGTGGAAAACCTCTTGCCAATATCCCTGGCCTGCATATAGACTCCTCTGCAGGATTGGTCAGATATCTGAAAGCCTCTTCTAAATGCAAGGTCCCTGTAGAGCCCCGAGAGACTGAACATACATTGGCCAGACTATAAATAAAAATAGAACCCTGGCCCACAGCTTGCTGCAATCTGCCCAGGAAGCCATCCTCCTAACAACAGTAGCCAGTCCAGAAAGCCAAATCTTAATCCCTGTGGCAATTGATCCCAAACAGCCAGGACTTGATTAATAACTGACAGCCTCCCTAATTTTTGTACCTACTTCCGCTATAGGACAGACAGGAGAAAGCCAGAACGCACCCGTAACCAATTACACAGGAAAGCTCCGTGTCTCACTGGCCTATCTACTGCTTCTCCACGCTAACAGCCTCCAATCAGGGCTTCCTACCCTTTTTATCCGCCAGAAAACTGTCACACTCTAACCTCTGCTTTTTTTTTTTTTTTTTAATTATTTTTATTATTTGTGCCTGTGTCGCTGCATAGGCTTTCCTCTAGTTTCGGTGAGCAGGGGCTATTCCTCGTTGAGGTGTGTGGGCTTCTCACTGTGGTGGCTTCTCTTGTTGCAGAGCAGGGGCTCTGGGCACATAGTAGTTGCAGCACTGGGTTCAGTAGTCTTAGTGCCCGGGCTCTAGAGCACAGGCTCAGTAGTTGTGGCACACCGGCTTAGTTGCTCCATGGCAGGTGGGATCTTCCCGGACCAGGGATTGCACTCACGTCTCCTGCATTAGCAGGCAGATTCTTTACCACTGAGCCACGGGGGAAGCCCTTCTGCCTGCTTTTGAGTTTCTGTCATGTGCAAGTGATGATGGTCAACTCCCTTGCTAGAGCAAGCTCTAAATCAATAGCCTTTGCTTGTTCTCATATGGGTGGTCTTCATTCACTTCCACGGATCAGAAGTTTCCTGAAGCTCAGGGTATTCCATTGATTTTTTTCACTCTTGGATACAACTTCCCTTTCTTTAAACACAAGATTGTTTTTAACCAACGCTTTTCAATAATTTCCCCAAACCTACTCTAAACATTGACCAGAACTGAGCATGTTTGTGCTGTGTGGTGCTAGTGGTAAAGAACCCACCTTCAATGTAGGAGACATAGGAGACATGAGTTCGACCCCTGGGTCAGGAAGATCCCCTGGAGGAGAACATGGCAACCTACTCCAGTATTCTTACCTGGAGAATCCCGTGGACAGAGGAGCCTGGCAGGCTACTGTCCACAGGGTCACAAAGAGTCCGACAGGACCGAAGCGACTTAGCCTGCAAGCACATGCTGGAAAGAGCACTGTTTCCTAGGAGACAAGAAATAACACCTGGATTCCCAAATCTGCTCTCGGTGCTGTGAGTCAGCAAGTCTCTTAGACTTCTGCTACCTCCATCTTCTTACCTGTAAAATAGGACTAAGACATGATTGTCTGGTTAAGTATTTAGACCATACCCCATAGTCCTCTGGCCTTCCCTGATAGCTTAGTTGGTAAAGAATCTGCCTGCAATGCAAGAGACACTGGTTCTATTCCTGGGTTGGGAAGATCTGCTGGAGAAGGGATAGGCTACCCACTCCAGTATTCTTGGGCTTCCCTTGTAGCTCAGTTGGTAAAGAATCCACCTGTAATGCTGGAGACCTGGGTTCAGTCCCTGGGTTGGGAAGATCCCCTGGAGAAGGAAAAGGCTACCCACACCAGGATTCTGGCCTAGAGAATGCCATGGACTTTATAGTCCATGGAGTTGCAAAAAGTTGGATACGACTGAGCGACTTTCACTTTCACTTTCCATAGTCCTCAATATTTATAACACTGGGTACACCTCTCAGCACTTTCTTACAGTTAAAAAAAAAATTCTAGAGGAAGATATGGAGATATTTTATTTGAAAAGACTATGGCAATGAGGGGAGGGGCACTATTGTAATAGAGTGCTTGGAGCCGGACATTTGCAAGGGTCTCCGACAGGTTTCAGAGAAGGCGATGGCACCCCACTCCAGTACTCTTGCCTGGAAAATCCCATGGACGGAGGAGCCTGGTAGACAGCAGTCCATGGGGTCGCGAAGAGTCAGGCACGACTGAGCAACTTCCCTTTCACTGTTCACTTTCATGCATTGGAGAAGGAAATGGCAACCCACTCCAGTGTTCTTGCCTGGAGAATCCCAGGGACGGGGGAGCCTGGTGGGCTGCCGTCTATGGGGTCGCACAGAGTCAGACACGACTGAAGTGACTTAGCAGCAGCAGCCACCGACAGGTTTCGTCAGGAAAGGCTGTGCGGTGTTCTGATGCTGGCTCAGGTTGAAAGTGGGTCAAGGTTCAGGCTCCTCAGGGGAGGGAAGAAGCCAGAGTAAAGTTAGGTCAGGCCATGTCAGCAGGTGTTTTGTCCATAATGGTCAGTAGTGTTAGTCGCTCAGTTGTGTCAGATTCTTCATGACCCTGTGGTCTGTAGCCTGCCAGGTTTCTCTGTCCATGGAATTCTCCAGGCAAGAATACTGGAGTGGGTAGCCATTCTCTTCTCCAGGGGATCTTCCCAACCCAGGGACTGGGGTCTCCTGCATTGAAGGCAGATTCTTTACCATTTGAGCCACCAGGTACACCTGATGGTCAGTGGGCTCAAACAATTTAGCTAATCATTGATAGACAAATAAGGGGGGCTGGAATTTGTGTCTAGGTAAATGAGGGAGTATCTATGAATCTCATCCAAGTTACATGAAGGGTGTTTTTTTTCTTCCCATTTTATTGAGATATAATTGACATACAGCACTATATTAAATTTAAAGTGTACAGCATAATGATTTGACTTACACATATCATGAGATGGTTGCCCCAATGAGTTTAGTGACCATCCATCATCATATATATATATATATATCATATCATATATATATCATATATAATATCATATATTTATATATATATAAAGCAATAGAAAAAAAGTATTTTTTTGTGATGAGTACTCTTAGAATTTACTCTCTTAACAGCTTTTATACCTAACATACAACAATGTTTTGTTTGTTGTTTGTTTTGGGGCTGAGATACACAGCTAGGAAGAAACTGTAAAAAAAAAAAGAATATAAATCATCTATACATCAATTTTTAAAAGTTTGTTACAAAAACAGTGCAATTGATGAGGAAATGTGGTTGTTTCTGGCCATGTAAAACAAAATAAAATCAATTTGAAATCAAAGTGACAAATATTTTTTTAGAATAGAAGATCACATGATTGTAAAGAACTTTAGCTCTTCCCAAAGTGAGAAAACTTTGTTCCTTTAAGTCATCAAGGACGTGGTAAAGTCAGCGTAAGGCACAGGAAAGTATTCCGGTAAGACATAGAATCCTTTGCCTTTTAGGCAGACTGAGAGCACTTTTCTAATCTCTTAAGAAGCAGATCAGTAATCCAAGAAAATTTTGTCATTTGGCAATGAGAAAATAGAATTTCAGTTTTTCACCAGTATAATATTTGATACTAGTGATCTTTTAAAGGCAATCTTATAATAAGCCCATTAACCCTCTTACAAAGGAGGCTTCCCTCATAGCTCGGTTGTTAAAGAATCTGCCTGCAATGCAGGAGACCTGGGTTCAATTCCTGGGTTGGGAAGAGTCGGACACGACTTAGTGACTAAACCATCACCAACCCTTGACAAATGTTGACCATGACAAATACAGTTCCCTTTCTGTGAGCCTTCTACAACTTTCTATATCCATGCAGATTTTGTCCTCTGCATCCCTGCTCCTCACTCTCAAACAACCAATCATCTTACTTTAGGACAAAGCTACTCTTCTTTCCCTTAACAAAAACACATCCTGAATACCTTGCATACAAATTTATTTTCCTATGCAGTTATTTCTCCCAGAGACTCATTCACAGATAATGATCATAACTTTTAACCCCAGCAACTTCTGTTCCACAGAAATAACTGAAAAGTGGATAATTGTGAATTGTCACACACTGTTTTATAGCAAAGCTTATGAATGTACATCTCACAACTTTTTATGGCCGCATACATCTTTACAGTACAGCTTCTTGATGTGGCAGAAGAAAACACATCCACTAACAGATCAATATATATAAAGTCTTAAAATTATGCTTGGTTGTTAATATTTCAGTATTTTATCCTATTAGAAATGAGGTAGGGTTTCCATGGTGGCTCAGTGGTAAATAATCTGTCTGCCAGTGCAGGAGACACAGGTTTGATCCCTGGTCTGGGATGATCCCACATGCCATGAAGAGCTAAACCCATGTGCCACAACTACTGAGCCTGTGCTGTAAAGCCAGGGAGCCTCAGCTGCTGAGCCCACGTGCTGCAACGACTGAAGCCTGTGTGCCCTAGAACCTGTGCTATGTGACAGGAGAAGCCACCACAGGGAGAAGTCTCTGCACTGCAACCAGAGAGTAGCTCCCCCTCTGCACAACTAGAGAAAAGCCTGCACAGCAATGGAGACCCAGCACAGCCAAAAATAAATACACTAATTAATTAGATTATTTTTAAAAAATAGTTATTTGAGGTGGTTTACAGGGAAATTAAAAAAAAGAAGAAATGATGTATGTAGATCATTTGCATAAATCAGGTCATGCCAAGGACTACAGGCAGTCACCAAGCTCCAGGACCAGATAAGAAAAAATCTTCCCTGAGAACCTGCAAACCATCCCTTAGAACCATCATCCCTGGTGGCTCAGATGGTAAAGCATCTGCCTACAATGCAGGAGACCCGGGTTCAATCCCTTGGTTAGGAAGATCTCCTGGAGAAGGAAATGGCAACCCACTCCAGTATTCCTGGCTGGAAAATCCCATGGATGGAGGAACCTAGTAGGCTATAGTCCATGGGGTCACAGAGAGTCGGACACGACTGAGCAACTTCACTTCACTAGAATCTACAGAAGGAGGATGGCCCTGCTGACACCTCAATTTCAGATTCTAGCCTCCAGAACTCTGAGACAACAAATTTGTTGTTCAAAGCCACACAGTTTATGACATTTTGTTAGGACAGCCCTAGGAAACTCATCCAGTTAGTAACCCATGGGATTAGATAATCACATCAGACATAAAGACCTTAAAGAAGACAGGAAAGATCATCCCCCTCATGTTACTGCTCTAATGCTTCTCACACTGTCCCAATGCAAAGAATCCTCCTTCATTCAATCCTCAGTTGAGGAGCTGAAGGAACTTCCTGGAAAAATCTCAGAAGAGGAACCAAAGAGAAATAGGAGGGGCCTCGCAGAAGAGCCAGAGGAAAGTCACCTTGCCTGGAAGAATCACTGTAACTCAGCATGTCATGTGAGATGGCCGTCCAAAGCCTGAATGAAGATCCCAGATCCCTAGGACACAGAGGCTCAGAGAAGCCAATGTGAAAACCTAGGTGAAGATGGCCTGGTCCACGGGAGGGCTGCCATTCAGTCTGAGACATGGCACCAGCAAACTGTCCGAGACAAATCCAGATTTAGGTAAGGGGGAGTATTTGAAAGGACTATTGTAAGTGTTTGCCACAGGTTGGAGGAAAGGCAGGCAGTGGACAGTGGCTCTCTAATGTGGAGGAGAGTTTCAGTTTTGCAAGATGAAAAAGTTCTGGAGATCTGTAGCACAATAAAGTGAGCGTACTTAACATGACCAAACCACACACTTAAAAATGTTTAGGGTGCTAATGTTTATGATATGTGCCTTTTACACAACTTAAAAAAATACTCAAAAAAGAGAAAAGACTTATAATATGGGGAAGGGGCCAACTGCAAAATAACACGTTGAACAAGATTGCAAGCATCTCAAAGGTCAGGTGAAAAATGGCTTTTTAAAAAATTTTGTTGTTTGTCGTTCAGTCAGTAAGTCATGTCCGACCCCGCGACCCCATGGACTGCAGCACGTCAGGCTTCTCTGTCCTTCACTGTCTCCCAGAGTTTGCTCAAATTCATCTCTATGCTATCTAACTCTCTCATCTTCTACTGCCCCCTTCTCCTCGTGCCCTCAGTCTTTCCCAGCATCAGAGTCTTTTCCAATGAGTCCGCTCTTCACCTCAGGTGGCCAAAATATTGGAGCTTCAGCTTCAGCATCATCAGTCCTTCCAATGAATATTCAAGGTTGATTTCCTTTAAGATTGACTGGTTTGATCTCCTTGCTGTCCAAGGAACTCTCAAGAGTCTTCTCCAGCACCACAATTCAAAAGCATCAATTCTTCAATGCTCAGCCTTCTTTATGGTTCAACTCTCACATCTGGACATGACTACTGGAAAAGCCATAGCTCTCACTATATAGACCCTTGTCAGCAAAATGATGTCTCTGCTTTTTAATACACTGTCTAGGTTTATCATAGCTTTTCCTCCAAGGAACAAATGTTTTTTAATTTCATGGCTGCAGTCACCATCCATAGTGATTTTGGACCCCAAGAGAATAAAGTCTGTCACTGCTTCCATTTTTTCCCCAAAGGGGAGTAAACAAGCCTGGAAGGAGCTGGATGTGGCCTATGGGGTGAACTAGGTGATGGCTGGACCATTGATCAGGGAATGTCCATGTTCATGGTCAGCTTTTGGGCTGGGGGAGGATGATTAAGGAAGGGTTGTTCTGAATTATGCTGATTCAGGTTGAAGGTGGGTCAAATGTCAAGGGCCTGGCTGGAGAGGAGACGCCCCAGTTGAGTTTGAAAAAAAGAATAGTTACCAGGCCTGAACCAGGGTGGCAGCTGGATCCTTACAAATTGGACATTTGATGAGCGTTTGTTCCCTTCAATTCTGTATCTTTATATAATCTAATAACTTTTGTGTGATCCTCAGCTTTCTTTTAACACTTCAGACAGATGCAGAACCAGTGTTTAATGTAAGTTAGATCATGTAAGTTAGAAGACAGGTAGTTCTTCGTCTGAATAATTTGGTGTCAGTGGTTAGGGGAAAGGAGGCATGCTGCTGCCAAGTTGCTCCAGTCGTGTCCGACTCCATGCGAGCCCATAGACAGCAGCCCACCAGGCTCCCCTGTCCCGGAGACTCTCCAGGCAAGAACACTGGAGTGGGTTGCCATTTCCTTCTCCAATGCATGAAAGTGAAAAGTGAAAGTGAATCGCTTAGTCGTGTCCGACTCCTAGCGACCCCATGGACTGCAGCCTACCAGGCTCCTCTGTCCATGGGATTTTCCAGGCAAGAGTACTGGAGTGGGTTGCCATTGCCTTCTCCGAAGGAGGCATAGACTCATCATAATAAAGGGAAACCTGTAGAATTCAAGTTCAAAGAATAGAAATAGTCATGACCTGGCTACTGGTTTACAGCGGGTCTTCCCTTTTGAAAAACTATCAACTATTTCCAAAAAAATCCAAGGGAAGCATAGACTTAGATTTTTTTGGAAATAGTTGATAGTTTTTCAAAAGGGAAGACCCGCTGTAAACCAGTAGCCAGGTCATGACTATTTCTATTCTTTGAACTTGAATTCTACAGGTTTCCCTTTATTATGATGCTGTCACAATGCACCCCTCCCCCAACACACATACATGCACTTTGCCAGGAAAGGTTTTGGGATTATTTGTGGGAGAGAGACTGACACGCTCACAAGAAAACAAACCTTAACATATTGATAATGTGCATTTGAAAATCCATCTGTTTATGTATTTGAAAAAGAGGAAATTCAACATAAACAAAGCAAAAATTTGTAGTCTGAGAAGATATTCAAATATTAATATCCATGGAAAAGAATTGCTCAGAAGAACAAAGGAAAGCTTGACGTTGCTTGAGTCATGACATTTTCCAAGAGAGTAAGATAGTAGAGAGTGGTTAGTTGATATTGAACTTTTAGCACCTTTGACATGAGTACTGATTGTGGAGGGACCCACCCCTACTCATGGGTTATTTGCACTCCTCTGTGGGCCTAAGGGTATTTTTGTCATCATTTATCCCACCTGTGTCTGTCTGTTCCTCCCCACTCGCCTCCTCCCATGACAGCCTGGCTCATGTTTCTCAGCAAAGCGCTAAGCCAGTTATTAATAACAGCCCAGCAAGTCTCCAGAGCCACCTAGGAGCAGATGGTGTTTTTCACAAAAGAAAGAGATCATCTCCTTGACTTTGGACTTCGCTTATCGAACCCCTGAACAGTAAGTTGTTTTTTTTTTAAGTGGCCTTTTAAAATGTTGACAAGAGGAAAGTTTAGCAGAAGTCTTGCTTGGTTCTGGTAGGGGAATACAGGAAGCTCAAAGACTCTGGAAGACTATTTTCTCTCCTTATCTTTCAATGTCTCTCCAGTTTTTATAAGGCTGGTTATATGATCTAATATGAATTAGAATCCTATCCCCTCCATTTCCTTCTGGATTAATAAAGGCAGAAGGAGAAGCAAGGGATTAATATGATCTCAAAGCTTGACCCAGCCTTGTGGTCATGCCAGATATTAATATTTATTAATAATTATTTTATATTAATTATTATTATTAACAGCATTTCTGTCTTTCTGTGTCCCCTCCCCAAAGAGAGGATGTCAGTGATTTCAAAGAGAAGTTTCACATATGGAAAGTGTCTGCAGGGGAATATTGGACTGGACACTTGGGTCTTGTCTGTCATTTCCCCGTGTTTGAGATTTGCTGCAGAGAGAGGGTGTCTGTCATGTTGCTTGAATTTATTGCCTTCTTGAGTGTTTACCAAAGGCTTTGTCCTTGAAGCCTTTTTTTTTTTTTTCTTTTGAAATAATGGTTGTTTCTGAGAGTCCTGAAAAGTAGGTCACTGTGTTTTCAGTCTAGAAAAGGAGGACCCTGAAGCTGGGGCCTCGCCCAGCCCTCTCAGAAAAGATGAAAGCTGACACTCCAGTCCCTCCTCAGGATTACAGACGAAGAGAGTTTCTGCTTCGGTTACGTATGTTCAGTCCTCTTGAACACGTGCATCAGGCTGCTAAATAAGAGAGGCATCACTGGAACTGGAAGGAGGCAGATGCTGGCTTGGTACTGAGGCCTGGCTCAACAGGCTGTGCGACCTTAAGCAAGTAGTCACCCTCTCTGAGCCTCAGTTTCCTTGTTTATGAGATGAGAGTTATAACCTCTTTGATAAGGTGGTGGGTTTTACTCACCATGTTTCTAAGTGGCCGAGTATGGAAACATTATTGATGAAGTCCCTCATTTGAATTTTTTCTTGAATTTTCTTAACCTAGAACCTCCAACGTGGTCTTTGATGGGAAAGTTTAAACTGTAGGGACAATAATTGGCTTTCGGTGCTTTTAATAACTTTATCCTTAGGATCATATCAGCCATGGGAATGCTGAGGATGGGGCCATTGGAGGATGCCATATGGTAAGCAGTTCGGGACATTAGGCTATGGCTAAACTACAAGAGATAGTGAAGGATGAGGAAGCCTGGCATGCCGCAGTCCATGGGGTTGCAAAGAGTTGGACATGACTTAATGACTAAACAACTACAAGATCAACGATGCTGGGGAAACTTTCAAAACAATTTCAAAGCACAAGCTATTGTTTTAATAAACTTTTCTGCTCTTCTATAATCAGCATTCTGAAATTTTTCTTTTGGCTCCATGCTTCTGTCATTCTGAAAGATCTGGTTACCCCACTTCCTAGCTCCAATTCTGTGTCTGGATGAGACAGAAAGGAGGGTTGTTTCAGACAATACCTACTTCCCAAAGTGTTACCTTGTATGCTCAGGAGACAGGATGAGATTTTTGTTTTCCACTGCAAGCTTTCATTCTGCAAATGTTTATTTAATTCCCACTATGTGAAGACACAATGCTAGATTAGCAAAGGGTCAGTAAACTCAGAATAAGGTAGGAGAGAGAAGTCATTTCATGAGCAACTGATGTAAGTCAGAATGGCCTTGATCCATGGTACATGAGAACTACAAACAGTGGGCCGGCATCCCACAGGGCCACCATTTCCAAAACTTATTCACTGAGGATGGGTATTATCATCAGACCTTACCTTGGAGAGCTGTGCATTCTTAGAAAACAGCTCATTGCTTTTCAGTGTTCCTCCCTGGGTTTACCTTCTAAGCAACAAGCTTGGGAGGCACAGAAAAACTCACCATGAAGCTGAATCTCAACCTCCCCACCCCAGTTTTTTTGTTTTTTGTTTTTTTTTTGGAGTACCGGTTTTGTTCCAAAGTGAAAGTGAAAGCTGCTCAGTCGTGTCCAACTCTTTGCAACTCCATGGACTATACAGTTCATAGAATTCTCTAGGCCAGAATACTGGTGTGGGTAGCCTTTTCCTTCTCCAGGGATCTTCCCAACCCAGGGCTCGAACCCAGGTCTCCCTCATTGCAGGCAGATTCTTTACCAGCTGAGCCACAAGGGAAGCCCAAGAATACTGGAGTGGGTAGCCTGTCCCTTCTCCAGCAGATCTTCCCAATCCAGGAACAGAACCAATGTCTTCTGCATTGCAGCCGGATTCTTTACCAACTGAGCTATCAGGGAAGCCCCAGCCCTGTGCTAAATGCTAGAAATTTAATTTGGCCTTAGGAGAGGTTACAGTCTTTCATTGAACCTGAAATTCTGTTACTCCAACCTGGCCATCTGCCTTCTCAGCTTAACTTGACTGCAAATAACACTTAGCTGGCCTCAGAAATCAAGTATTAGATTAAAAAGACAAAACTGCTAGCAGTGAATTTAGGCAAAGGAGTGTGTGTTGCAGGCCAAGAAAGTAGTTTAAAAGGTTTTCCTGAATGCTTTTAAGAAGTCAAACAGGTCCAGAGACCTCCCCTCCACTCGCCAAACTTAGGAGGACACTTGTTTCGATATGAGAGCTCTGCAGATAAAACCCCCAAAGCCAACAAATAAGCACCCGGCCTCAGCTCCACTCCTGCTTCATCACACCATGGAAGGTGTCATGTGGCACTGCCCTGTGGGGTTCCGCAAGGAAGCTTTGTAGGGCTGGTCCTCGCCACAGCTCTGGACAGTTTGGCCTCGTAAGACTGCGCTACAGCTGTGATTCCTGGCAAGGGTTGGGGAACTTGGCAGGGAGAAGGTTGAAAACATTTTGATTGTTTTGGTTCCAGAATCTTTCTTAATGTTAAGTGCCTGTAACTGAGTAATTTATGTCTTCTTAGGGGCAATGCAATCTCCTATTTGGTTTAGGAACAGGGTCTTGGAAAATTTCAGCTTTCAGGAGTCTCGGTACTGGATGATTAAGAGGAGATGTTTGTTCATAGGTAGAAAAACTGTTCATTTTAGGGCTGGAATATTTACTCAAGATGTGGGAGGCAAGGGACTTCTCTGGTGCTCCAGGGGTTAAGGCTCCTCACTTCCAACGCAGGGAAGGTCCTTCCCTGGTCAGGGAACTGAGATCCCACATGCTGTGTGTTCCTGTGTGCTCACTCAGTCGTGTCTGACTCTTTGCAACCCCTTGGACTGTAGCCCACCAGGCTCCTCTGTCCATGGGATTTCCCAGGCAAGAATACTAGAGTGGGGTGCCATTTCCTACTCCAGGGGATCTTCTTGATCCTGAGTCTCCTGCATCTCCTGCATTGGGAGGCAGATTATTTACCACTGAGCTACCTGGGAAGCCCTGCCACATGCTGTGCACATGGCCAAAACAATTAATTAATTAATTAATTAATGGTCATATATGGCTTGGGAAAGCCCAGATTGGACAGATATTGACATGGAGAGAAAGCTTGAGAACTACAGTCGAAGAGGAGGAGAACAGAGGGATTCCACAGAGGTCTGGGACCCTCTCTGCACTCCTAGGGGTCAGGTGGACCCTCATGGAGCTCTGCCAGGCCAGACAGTGCCCTCTGGCCCACATCTCTGCGCGTCTGTCCCGGCTTCCTGGGGCTTGCCATCTCTTAAGTCCATCTGAGTCCCCCACCTCCCTCCATCATTGTCGGACTGCAGGAAGTGTCCACCTTTTTGACTCTCAAGCTTCATCATATCAACCATTCTTTTATCTGTTGCCAGGCAACATGCTGGGCTCTTAACTCACCTTTTTCTTTTGACCACCGCTGAGATGCTGCAGTGGCTAAGGCTTTGAAGCCAAACTGACCTCCATTCAAATCCCTGGTCATCCCCTGGAGTGTGATCTCAGATAGCTCCCTGAGGTCTCTGGTCATCAGTCTCTCCAACTAAGGAAATAGAAGCATTAGCGCTCACCTCATGTGGCTTTATGAGATTAAAATCAGAATATGTGCAGGCCCTTCTTAACTACAGTTATCAATAAAATCCTTTCAATCCCATGCAAGACTGGTTACGTCTATCCAGATGAGATAGCAGGTGAGGTTAAATGTCTGGTCAATGGCTATCGTGCTAATACCAGCCAGAACCAGGATCTCAAACCAGTTCCATCCGGCTCCACAACCTTCCTGACCCCCAACGCTCAACAGAGCATGTGTTTCTGTCTCCAAGCAAAGTCCACTTTGTCAATTCTGGCAAGTCTTACCTCCCAAGTTTCCAAGTTCTCCTTGTGGCTTATTTTATCCTGGACATTGGCCTTCCCTTGGCCTGAATCAAAGCAGCTGGGAGGTGTTGAAGGTAGAATAGCTTCAAATAGCCAAGTCTGGTGAAATGCAGAATCCAATTTATCATAAATGTATCCAAAACTTGCTGAGGCAATTAATATGGCAGCTCAGAAGAAAAGTAACCATGTGACCTCAGACAAGTTACTGTACTTCTCTGGGCCTCGCTTGTCAAATGAGAAGCTGGAAGAAATCTCTAATTTCTTTGCCAGTGCTAACATTTCTGTCATAGTTGAGATTTTTTCACTACAGTTGTTTTTCCTAGCTAGAGAAAGGTCTCCTTGAAATCATATTTTAATCAAGAAACTAGGTTTAACAATCATGCTCATAATCACTTCAGTGTAAAACCATATGCCATTTATAATTATTCTCATTCAAGCTTTCCCTGTACAATGCTCATATTATTGATGAGTTAATTTCTCAGATATCTGTTAAATTCTCTTCTTCATGTAATTCTTCACATAATTAATTCAGAAAATGCACCTTGAACTCTGTTTTGGAAACTTACAGAATGCACAAAATCCTTGTAACTATTGAATATGCCTGATTTGTTAGTTAACTTCTGAATGACTCAAAATTAAGGAGTTGATGTCTCCTATCCTACCAGGCTGTCATCTGTTTCTAGAATCTTAAGGAGACAAATCACCATTATGCTGGAGAAATAGTAACTATCCCAACAGGACAGTTCCATCGTGAAACCCTGTAGGCTGGTACAAAAGTTTTGTTCTCTTCCAACATTTGACCAGGTCTCATAATTACAGGCCAAAAAAAAAAAAAAGAAAAACATCAACAAGGTATGATTCCTATATGATTTCTCAGGTTTCTAAAAGATAAATTTCGTTAAACATAAATTTTGTGGGAGAGAGACATTTTCTGGAGACAAAATTGAAACTACCCAACTTTGGGATTTTATTTTTGAAATTTTGGTGGTAAAAGTAGACTTACTATATGTGTTTTTCTTGTTGTAGTTGTCTTTTGAGCAAAATGAACTTTCAGTCTTCCAAGAAAGCTTCTGCTTGATGTGCAATTATTAAATCAATATTGTTAAAAATGATTAACATCAGATACCATGATGCAGTGGGATTCAGGATGGCTAAGTCCATCCCCACTTTCTAGGAAGACAGCAGCTGCCCATGGGGGCTGCATGCAAATAACCATAATACACTATGGTGAGTTTCAATACATTCCAGATAAGTGGACACTAAATGCTGCCAGAGGACATCAGGAAGGATCACAGAGGAGATATGTTGGGCTTCAAAGGATGAGTAGGTGTGTGACAGTTTTGCATGTTTGGATACCTAAAGAGAAACTGAGAAAACTGATTCATTCAAGGGGTACCATCTAGGAGGTGATATGGTAGCGTATAACTGATAATCATAGTTACCCTTGCCTATTAAGTGTTTACTCCCTAGGCACAAGTATTATCTCATTTAATCCTCACACTGCCCTAAGGAGTGGCTACTGTCCTTATTGGGCTTCCCAGGTGGCACAGTAGTAAAGAATCGCCTCCCAATGTAGGAAACACAAGAAACTCGGGTTCGATCCCTGGTTCAGGAAGATTCCCTTGGAGTAGGAAATGGCAACTCACTCCAGTATTCTTGCCTGGAAAATTCCATGGACAGAGGAGCGTTGTGGGATACAGTCCATGGGGTCACAAAGAGTCAGACACAATTGAGCGTGCACACACACACACACGCACACACACAGTTATTGTCATCCCCATTTTATAGAAGTGCTAACAAACAGAGGCACAGAGAGTTAACATGACTTGCCCAGGGTCTCATGGTAAGTGGCAGATCCGAGTCAAATACCACCAATCTTATTCCTGACCCATCTCTCAACTACCAAGTCCTGGAAGCATTCTTGTTATTTCTCCATCCAGCTAATGTTAATAAGATCAAGAGGAGAAATTCCCTGGTGGGCCAGTGGTTAAGATTTCTTGCTTCCACTGCAGGGGACATGGGTTCAATCCCTGATTGAGAAACTAAGATACCACAAGCCGCTGGCACAGCTGGAAAAAAAAAAAGATCAAGGGGACAAACTTGTCGGTCATAAGATGATCAGTGGGTCGATAACAAAACGAATAATAGGAGAGAATAAAATTGCAGAGAGTAAAAGCTCATAAAAAACAGATTAAAAAAACCTGAACTTTCAGCTAATCAGGTTGTTAGATAGTAAGCTTGCAGTAGTGGCCTGTGAAAGATCCATTTATAAAGAGAAGATGGTTTTGATGTGAATAAAATTGGCTGTTGTAAAAGTATTCCAGCAAATTCAGGGTTATCAGGCCCAGAGGGGTAACTGCAAGACTATCCATCCCTTTGTTCACCCAGCAGTTCACATATACAGAAGGGAGTCAGGACTAAAGAGAAAGAATGGCTGTTGGTAATTACATGTGGATATTTCCATTTCGGTCCGTTTCATTTGAAAACATTAATAAATCCATGCAGTTGAAACAGAGTGGCATCTGGGGGCTAAAGCTCTAGGTTACTAGCGTCAAGGCTCTAGCTTCGAACCTTGGGCAGTTCTCCATGTCCCAGTAGGGCCTAATCACAACTGGGCACATACTAGACCCATGATAAATGGCTATTATTATACTTTACTTAAACGTAAAAGTGAAACAGGTAGTTGCTCAGTCCTATCCAACTCTTCATGACCCCATGGACTGGAGCCTGCCAGGCTCCTCTGTCCATGGGATTCTCCAGGTAAGAATCCTGGAGTGGCTAGCCGTTTCCTTCTCCAGGGGATCGTCTCAATCCAGGGATTGAACCCAGGTCTCCTGCATTGCAGGCAGATTCCTTACTGTCTGAGCCACTTTAAGTGACTTGTTAAGCAAGAGTGGACAGATTTCAATTGTGTCTCATTTTTCTATTTGTGTCTCTAGGGAACGTCTATGAATGTTATCTTGACCATTAGATATTGATGGAAACAAGTAGGATTAGCAAATTCTTATCAAAACAGAAAATATTTTTGAAATGTGACTCATGTGTTTAAGACTATAATCTTGAATCCAATGAAAAGTGTTTTTCTTCTGATTGAAAAACAGACTTTGCAAAGTATGTTCTCTTCTTTGTCTTGACCGAGACTCCACGCCTAATAAGTGGAAATAGTAGAGGTTGGGAGAGATTGAGAAATGTGTGAAGTCTTAGGACAAGTAATAATTTTATGTAATAGAGGGGGTTTTACTGGTTCATTTGCATGTTTTGATTTTCCTAGGGGACCAAGTTCAGTTCAGTTCAGTCGCTCAGTCATGTCCAACTCTTTGTGACCCCATGAATTGCAACGGTGCACTTTTCTTGGGGTCCCAGGAGTCTCTACAATCTACAGGATTCTAGAGATTTGAAAGGCTAGTGCCTACAAGCTGATGGCAGGGTAAGAAACAGAGAATGCAATGAAATTCAACCCCCAGAGACCAAAAGTGACTACTACTAGACATTTGTCTAACTTTCTTCGTGGGACACCACTGTTCAACCATTCAATAAACAGATTAATTTGGGTTAGATTATTTGGACTCTTGGTGGAGTCAAAAGAGAATATAATAAAGACAGGTTTTGAAAACTAGATAAGAGATTATTCATACTACTTTCAATATAACTTTCTAGAAATTAATTTCTACAAAATAAATTGTTTCTCATTGCCTTTTGGAAATAGGGAAAAGAAAGGTATAGAGAGACATTCAAAACATAGGGGCAATTATTTGCAGGCATCTGAAATTTCAACATGAAATATGTTAGGCCCCAAGTAACCTGGATGTCTTATATCAGAAATTGGAGTTAATGTTATTTTAGCTAGGATTTTTAAATGTTGTATTCAAAATAAGATCGTTCCACTCAATACATTCTATTACACATTAAGAAGCATGCTAACTTGTTTAAAATTAATCAACTTATTTTTGAAATGTGTTTATTCAGTGCATGTTTTAGCCAATAAAAAACACTACAAATCATCTTTTTTTCTGAAAATGCTGCTGTGAAATAGCCATTCCTCCAAAAGAATGTTCCTAAGAGAAAAAACACATGGTTACCAAGCTTCTAGCATAGCAAGGACTAATCAGGCAAAATGTAAATCAAGCATCATTTAATCCTCAGTAAAATCTGAGTGTGCTAGTAAACTTGTGGTGGTACAGATTCGAGTGCTTCCACTGATTTAGTTCTAGAAACAGATCTAACATTAAGGAGAAGACCCAAACAGGAACCACCCACATTCCTGTTTTTCATGAGCATTTTGGAATGAAGCAAGAACATGTTCTTTAGCCAAAGAGATTTAATATAAACTCAAGAAAAATGAAATGGGTCAGTGAAACATTTTAATGAAAATGCATAATTTATTGGATTAAGTGTAGGTTACATATTTTCATTCACATCTCTCACTGATACATTTAATTTTCCCGAGTTCATATTTGTTAAAATGATTTGTTTGACAGAGATAGAATCATTACTTTTAAATAGATGGACAAGAAAGAGGACAGGGAGTTAGAAGACTATTTTCTTTAGTGTTCTGAAGTTTCATAAGTGACATCCTTTAAATGAAAATGTGAGAAGTGAAAGAAACAAAGGGGAAAAAATCACATATAGTCCTTCACCCAAACTTGACAACTATAGCCATTATTGACATTTGTAGAGAATTCTCTGGCTTTTTAAAAGAATATTTCAATTGTGTACATACCTAGAGAAAGGCCTATAAAATTTCTATGTGCAGTTTCAGTTCAGTTCAGTCGCTCAGTCGTGTTCAACTCCTTTCGACCCCATGAATCGCAGCACCCCAGGCCTCCCTGTCCATCACAAACTCCCAGAATTGACTCAGACTCATGTCCATCGAGTCAGTGATGCCATCCAGCCATCTCATCCTCTGTCGTCCCCTTCTCCTCCTGCCCCCAGTCCCTCCCAGCATCAGGGTCTTTTCCAATAGTCAACTCTTTGCATGAGGTGGCCAAAGTATTGGAGTTTCAGCCTCAGCATCAGTCCTTCCAGTGAATACCCAGGACTGGTCTCCTTTAGGATGGAGTGGTTGGATCTCCTTGCAGTCCAAGGGACTTGCAAGAGTCTTCTCCAGGACCATAGTTCAAAAGTTTAGGAAGTAATTAAAAACTAATTATCAACATAACCACCACCAAGGACAGAAAGTGAGAATTATAAAAATAAAAGAGATTTCCCCCGTGGTCCAGTGATGAAGACTCAGACGCAGTGCTTCCGCTGCAGGGAGAACTCAGATCCTTGCATGGCGCGTGGCAGGGCCAAATTTAAAAGAAAGAAAGGAAATACTTCTGGAAGCTCTCCACCCCTTCCATTAACACCACCACCATCCTGATTTTATGATAGTCAGTCCTTTGCTTCACTTGATCAATTAATCACCTACACCATTGCTACCCATATTACGTACCCCTAAGTCATACAGCTTTAATTGTTTTCCTACTTTACATAAATGTATTTACCATGTGTTTTCTTTTGTATCTTCCTTTTAAAAACTCAATATTATGTTTGTAAAATTCACCACTATTTTTTTCATGTAGCTGTAACTTAATTTTCATTATTGTATAATATTCCATTATATGGATTTATCTATCTACTAATAAGCATTTGGTTTGTTTTTAAGTTGCTGCTGCTGCTTTTGCTAAGTTGCTTCAGTATATTACAAATAAAGTTTGAATGTGTGTCCTGGTGTGAATATCTATGCTTGTATTTCGGGTATATACCCAGGATTGTAATGACTGGTCCTCAGGTATTGGTTTTCATCATACTTAAATATTTCAACATGATTTTCTAAGTAACGTTTCTATTATTTCATAGTTGTAATAATCATCATTTTCTTGGATAAATAATTTTTCAGTTGTGTCTGAATTTTACAGCCTGGTCTTTGCAAATAAATTCACTCCTCCACTTTCTAATTTGTTTGTAAAAGTGACACAAAATCTTAAAACTTATAAAATTTATAGCAGATATAAAATCTCATGAAGTATTGCCTCTTATGCAGAAAGAAATTTTGTTTGTTGTACTATGGAAGATAATGAAAGATATATTTAAAAAATAATTTTAGGAACTTTCAAAATTTAAGTTATATTTGACACAAACATTGTGTAAGTTTAAGGTGTACAGTATACTGGTTTGATATGTTTATATTGTAATATGACTGCCATGGTAGCGCTAGCTAACACCTCTTCATGTCACATGATTGTCATTTCTTCTGTGCTGAAAGCAATTAATACCTAGTCTCTTAGCAAGTTTAATGTATATAATACACTTTTACGACTATGCTCACTGTACTGTATATTACCGCTCTGGAACTTATTTGTCTATCAGTGGCACATATGTAACCCTTAAACAACATCTCTTCTCTTCCCCCCACCCCCTGAGAGCTATTGTTTTAGATCAGATCAGATCAGTCGCTCAGTCGTGTCCGACTCGTTGCGACCCCATGAATTGTAGCACGCCAGGCCTCCCTGTCCATCACCAACTCCCGGAGTTTACTCAGACTCATGTCCATCGAGTCAGTGATGCCATCCAGACATCTCATCCTCTGTCGTCCCCTTCTCCTCTTGCCCGCAATCCCTCCCAGCATCAGAGTCTTTTTCAATGAGTCAACTCTTCGCATGAGGTGGCCAAAGTACTGGAGTTTCAGCTTTAGCATCAATCCTTCCAAAGAAATCCCAGGGCTGATCTCCTTCAGAATGGACTGGTTGGATCTCCTTGCAGTCCAAGGGACTCTCAAGAGTCTTTTCCAACACCACAGTTTAAAAGCATCAATTCTTCGGCACTCAGCCTTCTTCACAGTCCAATTCTCACATCCATACATGACCACAGGAAAAACCATAGCTTTGACTAGATGAACCTTTGTTGGCAAAGTAGTGTCTCTGCTTTTGAATATGCCATCTAGGTTGGTCATAACTTTCCTTCCAAGGAGTAAGTGTCTTTTAATTTCATGGCTGCAGTCACCATCTGCAGTGATTTTGGAGCCCCTCAAAATAAAATCTGACACTGTTTCCACTGTTTCCTCATCTATTTCCCATGAAGTGATGGGACCGGATGCCATGATCTTTGTTTTCTGAATGTTGAGCTTTAAGCCAACTTTTTCACTCTCCACTTTCACTTTCATCAAGAGGCTTTTTAGTTCCTCTTTCCTTTCTGCCATAAGGGTGGTGTCATCTGCATATCTGAGGTGATTGATATTTCTCTCGGCAATCTTGATTCCAGCTTGTGTTTCTTCCAGTCCAGCGTTTCACATAATGTACTCTGCATATAAGTTAAATAAACAGGGTGACAATATACAGCCTTGACGTACTCCTTTTCGTATTTGGAACCAGTCTGTTGTTTCATGTCCAGTTTTAACTGTTGCTTCCTGACCTGCATACAGATTTCTCAAGAGGCAGATCAGGTGTTCTGGTATTCCCATCTCTTTCAGAATTTTCCACAGTTTATAGTGATCCACACAGTCAAAGGCTTTGGCATAGTCAATAAAGCAGAAGTAGATGTTTTTCTGGAACTCTCTTGCTTTTTCCATGATCCAGCAGATGTTGGCAATTTGATCTCTGGTTCCTCTGCCTTTTCTAAAACCAGCTTGAACATCAGGAAGTTCACGGTTCACCTATTGCTGAAGCCTGGCTTGGAGAATTTTGAGCATTACTTTACTAGCGTGTGAGATGAGTGCAACTGTGCGGTCGTTTGAGCAATCTTTGGCATTGCCTTTCTTTGGGATTGGAATGAAAACTGACCTTTTCCAGTCCTGTGGCCACTGCTGAGTTTTCCAAATTTGCTGGCATATTGAGTGCAGCACTTTCACAGCATCATCTTTCAGGATTTGAAAGAGCTCAACAGGAATTCCATCACCTCCACTAGCTTTGTTCGTAGTGATGCTTTCTAAGGCCCACTTGACTTCACATTCCAGGACGTCACCATCATGATTATCTGGGTTGTGAAGATCTTTTTTATACAGTTCTTCTGTGTATTCTTGCCATCTCTTCTTAATATCTTGTGCTTCTGTTAGGTCCATACCATTTCTGTCTTTTATTGAGCCCATCTTTGCATAAAATGTTCCCTTGGTATCTCTAATTTTCTTGAAGAGATCTCTAGTCTTTCCCATTCTGTTGTTTTCCTCTATTTCTTTGCATTGATCGCTGAAGAAGGCTTTCTTATCTCTTCTTGCTATTCTTTGGAACTCTGCACTCAGATGTTTATATCTTTCATTTTCTCCTTTGCTTTTCACTTCTCTTCTTTTCACAGGTATTTGTAAGGCCTCCCCAGACAGCCACTTTGCTTTTTTGCATTTCTTTTCCATGGGGATGCTCCTGTACGATGTCATGGACCTCATTCCATAGTTCATCAGGCACTCTATCTATCAGATCTAGGCCCTTAAATCTATTTCTCACTTCCACTGTATAATCATAAGGGATTTGATTTAGGTCATACCTGAATGGTCTAGTGGTTTTCCCTACTTTCTTCAATTTAAGTCTGAATTTTGCAATAAGGTGTTCATGGTCTGAGCCACAGTCAGCTCCCGGTCTTGTTTTTGCTGACTGTATAGAGCTTCTTCATCTTTGGCTGCAAAGAATATAATCAATCTGATTTCGGTGTTGACCATCTGGTGATGTCCATGTATAGAGTCTTCTCTTGTGTTGTTGGAAGAAGGTGTTTGTTATGACCAGTGCATTTTCTTTGCAAAACTCTATTAGTCTTTGCCCTGCTTCATTCCATATTCCAAGGCCAAATTTGCCTGTTACTCCAGGTGTTTCTTGACTTCCTACTTTTGCATTCTAGTCCCCTATAATGAAAAGGACATCTTTTTTGGGTGTTAGTTCTAAAAGGTCTTGTAGATCTTCATAGAACCGTTCAACTTTGGCTTCTTCAGCATTACTGGTTGGGGCATAGACTTGGATTACTGTGATATTGAATGGTTTGCCTTGGAGACGAACAGAGATCATTCTGTCGTTTTTGAGACTGCATCCAAGTACTGCATTTTGGACTCTTTTGTTGACCATGATGGCCACTCCATTTCTTCTGAGGGATTCCTGCCCGCAGTAGTAGATATAATGGTCATCTGAGTTAAATTCACCCATTCCAGTCCATTTTAGTTCACTGATTGCTAGAATGTCGACATTCACTCTTGCCATCTCTTGTTTGACCACTTCCAATTTGCCTTGATTCATGGACCTGATGTTCCAGGTTCCTATGCAATATTGCTCTTTACAGCATCGGACCTTGCTTCTATCACCAGTCACATCCACAGCTGGGTATTCTTTTTGCTTTGGCTCCATCCCTTCATTCTTTCTGGAGTTATTTCTCCACTTATCTCCAGTAGCATATTGGGCACCTACTGACCTGGGGAGTTTTTCTTTCAGTATCCTATCATTTTGCCCTTTCATACTGTTCATGGGGTTCTCAAGGCAAGAATACTGAAGTGGTTTGCCATTCCCTTCTCCAGTGGACCACCTTCTGTCAGATCTCTCCACCATGACCCGCCCATCTTGGGTTGCCCCAGGGGCATGGCTTAGTTTCATTGAGTTAGACAAGGCTGTGGTCCTAGTGTGATTAAAAGAGTGGTAAATGTTTGCCCTGTCAGGAAAATTCTAGAATTCTGTTTGACTTTTCTGTGAAAGGTGTAGTTTTTGGCTATAGTTTCTGTAATCCACTAAAATTTACGTATGACCTTTTCTCAACTTCTTTGAGAGTTTTTCCACGCAGGCTCCCTGACTGTCCACTTCAAAGACTACATCACCGTTCAGTAAAGGCTTTTAATATGCTTTGACACAGGAACCAAGCTTGCTAAGAGACCACCTGTTCTGAATGCACTTTGTCCCAGGAAGAGCAGCTGGAGAGAAAACCGAGGAGCAGCATTATCTACCGTTACCTGGATTAAATCAGGTGAGAAGTGGGTTTCTGTGCACTCTTCAATCCCCATCACTCATCTGGTCTTACCCTTGCTTCCTATTCTGTTTCTCTCTTACTGTAATTGGATAAAATTGAAGGTACCCCTCGGAGTACAGACTGAAGAAACACAAGCTGGAGGTGGAGGAAATACGAGGCAAGGAATATCACTTTGCAAATTCATGTGTTATTCTTACCCCTTGTTTCCCAAACATGGAACAAGGAATTGTTGAACTTAAGGGAAATTCTAGGTGTTTACTTTGCCAATGTGGGCTTCCCTGGTGGCTCAGCAGTAAAGAATCCACCTGCAATGCAGGAGATGCTGGTTCCATCCCTGTTGGGAAGATCCCCTGGAGAAATGGCAATCCTCTGTAGTATTCTTGCCTGGGAAATTCCATGGACAGAGGATCCTGATGGGCTCTCTGTGGTCACAAACCACCACCACCACCATCACCACTTGCCAATGATTGCTGCCAAATTTGGGGCAAATCATCCCCTCCTTTAGGGAGGGGTTAGTTATCACAGAGATAAATCAAGAGGGAGAAGGTATCAATCAAAAGAGGGAGAAGGTATTTGTATACATCTCATTTATCTCCCTGGAGAAGGCAATGGCACCCCACTCCAGTACTCTTGCCTGGAAAATCCCATGGATGGAGGAGCCTGGTAGGCTCCAGTCCATGGGGTTGCTAAGAGTCGGACATGACTGAGTGACTTCATTTTCACTTTTCACTTTCATGCATTGGAGAAGGAAATGGCAACCCACTCTAGTGTTCTCGACTGAAGCGACTTAGCAGCAGCAGCAGCATCTATCTCCCTGTTTCTCTTTCATGTTCTCTCCTAAAACTCTACCTGCCTTTTTGGGCTTGAGCAAAAAATAGCAGAAAATATTTTCCCACCCCAATCTTGCCACTTTTTAAAAGTATTGATGCTCATTTTAAGTTGAGTGTATATAAGGGACTTGGATACAAGGCTTTGAAAATTACTTAACTCATTTGAACTTACATTCCTGGAAAAAGGAGTTGGAAATGGTTCTAAATTCCCTACCTGACAGGCATTCAGTAAAACATTCTAACAGTGTGCTCAACAGACTACAAATTAATACCTTTTGCAATTCCATAATACTTTAAAAAATTCCAGATATTTTTAAAAAAACTGATTAACACAGAAAGTAAATGTTAGTTGCTCAGCAGTATCCAGCTCTTTGCAACCTCATGGACTGTAGCCTGCCAGGCTCCTCTGTCCATGGGATTCTCCAGGCAAGAATACTGGAGTATGTAGCCATTCCCTCCTCCAGGGAATTTTCCTGACCCAGGGATCAAATCCAGGTCTCCTGCATTGCGAAGGGATTCTTTACCATCTGAACACAGAAGTGTGGTGGAAATGAAAATATTTAATGTCTTAATAAGTGACCAAAATAACCAGTCCATTCTAAAGGAGATCAGTCCTGGGTGTTCTTTTGAAGGAATGATGCTAAAGCTGAAACTCCATTACTTTGGCCACCTCATGAGATGAGTTGACTCATTGGAAAAGACTCTGATGCTGGGAGGGATTGGGGGCAGGAGGAGAAGGGGATGACAGAGGATGAGATGGCTGGATGGCATCACTGACTCAATGGACGTGAGTCTGAGTGAACTCCGGGAATTGGTGATGGACAGGGAGGCCTGGAGTGCTGCAATTCATGGGGTCACAAAGAGTTGGACACAAATGAGCGACTGAACTGAACTGAACTGAAAATATAAGAAAGAGGATTTTGAGGAAAGATCAAGGAAATGAAATAAACCTTTTGTTGTTTAATTTTTAAAAATTTTATCACCTGCCTTTTTGCATGACTTCAAATTCTTATTTCCTGGTAATACTGGCTATAGGTTAGAAAAGTGGCAATTTCACTGATTCCATAAAAATGGTTATAAGTGACTTTGCAGAAAAGACTTCAAAAATAAACTGATAATTTATAACATTGGGAAGAGAGTGGTAATTCTGATAGTTCTTAAGCTTTTAAAAAAATTTTTGCTTATTTTTTTTAAAGAAAGAAAGACAAGAGAATTCTCTAGTGGTCCTGTGGTTAGGACTCTATGCATTCACTGCTGCAGCCCAGATTTGATCCCCTCTTGGATCCCACAGGCTTCACAGCTCAGCCAAAAAATAGACAGACAAATAGAAAATTCAATGATTATGACTTAAGATGGTCAGAATTAGTGGATAAAAGTTCGTTAATTCATTAAGGAGAAAAATATTTTAGTTCATTGATTGGTTACTAAAATGTACAAAGTCCTGACTGAAAGACATGTCTTGATCACTGTTTCTTTACTGTGCAAATTATTAGATTGAGTTTAAAAAATCAGGATTACAAATGTGTTTATTTAAGGATATTTTCTCTTTATTTTACTTCTTAGGAAGCAGAAGCATTTTGGATATGACGTGTAAAAATTGGATATTAATTTCTACTACTACCCCCACAAGTCTAGAAGATGAAATTGTGGGAAGACTTCTAAAAATTTTGTTTGTAATCTTTGTTGACTTCCTGTCTATTATATATGTTGTTATAACTTCTTAGAAAACTGATTTCCTTTACTTTACTTGTGAATTTCATATTGAACTCCAGTGAATAAAATTTTATAATTTAATACGTTGAGTGATTTTAATTTGATGACATTTCCAGTTATTCTAGAAGCTAATAAGACATTGCAATAAAAACAACATTGTCTGTTATTTAGAACTTTATGGTTTATAAAACATTCACATAAATTGAAATGGAATTTTTTTTCAAAAATCTATACTACTGTCATAAATTTCTTAATTTATGAATTTAAGAATTTATGAATTTATGAATTTAAGAATCAAAAAATTCTTAATTTTTACCATGATTGATTGATATAGTTAATAGATTGACTACAATGTGTACAATTATGAGTGATTTTTTTTTTATTACGGATGCATGCCTATGTGAAATTTTATATGGTTCTATTTTTAAATTTTTACTTTGTTTTTAAAATTTATTTTATGAAGTGTAGTTGATTTACAGTGTTGAATTAATTTCTACTGTACAGCAAAATGTTAAATTGTACATATATAACATTCTTTTTCATATTCTGTTCCATTATGGATTATCACAGGATATTGAATATAGTTTTTTCTCCTATACAACAGGACCTTGTTGTTTATTATGTGATTCTATTTTTTAACACACCAAACTTAGCATAAGATAATCTCTCCATATGATATGCTAATAGTTTATTCTCATTTTCTTATATATACATTTCATCTGTGTGTAGGTAGATTGTTTTTCTTAATCCCCACAGTTTTATGTTTCTACCAACAAACAAATCTTTAAGTTAGGAATAGAAATGCTTAAAAAGAGATTCTTTTAGGAAAACAGAACTTATAAGAAAGAAGAGAATACAGAATGCAACCTGCGTTGATTTTCTGTTTGGAACTAAATGCTCACAGTATGTCATTTAACATATGACTCCCAGTAATCCTAGGAGGCAAGGGTGTGTTGTCCATTTCACAGATGAGCACGCCGAATACTGGAAGAATTATGCTAGCTGGAGACCATTCCTAGGGAGTGGCAGACCCAGGCCTTGTGCCTTCACAATCCATCATATCATGCTGCCCCCAAAGGTAATAATAATGAAACAAGTGCAATTAAAATACAGTTCAACTTTTTTGACAGTAATGTTTTATTCAAGACCCTATGGGTATATTTTAGTATTGTCCTGATTTATTTTCTTATTCCACATTTAAGAATCTTCTATCAAAAACAGATTAAGTTTACCCTTTTCTCATATCCAACTGAACAATGTGTTCTCTTCCTCTGTTTTTTTGACTCCCTAGTTTTCTGACAGTATTAAACTATAACTTGAATTCTACTCTTTAAGTCTTTGAAAAATGGAGTTCTCTCTGTCCTTTAGACTTTTTAACTTTTTACATTGGACACACACGCTTCACAAAATCCTGATCTCTTCCGTGTGATGAGCATCTTCTCAGCTTTGGTCCAGACATTAGTGCAAGGTTTCATGAGAGACCTAACGAAGTGTGAAAGGAAGCTGAGACCTTTGAGACTTCTTACTTCACTGACTCTTACTTAACCTTTGAGTGGAGTTGTATATTTAACCATAAGCCAAATAGAATCACACTATGAGAGCATTTGCTGTAACAGAATCTCTTTTCCAATGCTATATCATTGGACATCCTTTAGGATATAATGTGGATATGATATGTTTTTTCCCAAGCGCCTCTATTTGGGATTTGTTGGAGCCTTTTATCAGGTTATTGAGTGGAGAGTCGAGTCACTCCCAGGCCTGGGCAATTGCTTCTTGTCCCCGTGTATTTCTAGGCAATCAACGATATGGTTAGAAGCACTGATGCTGAAGGCACACTGCCTGGGTCCAGATCTTGGCTTTATCTCCTACGGTTTAACAACCCTAAGTCTCTGCTTCCTTACCTATTAAAAAAGTGCCTGTGTCATAGGTTTGTCCAGAGGATGGCATGAGATGACAGGTGCAAAGTGCTTAGTTGAAGGCCTGGCATATGAAAAAGGCGCCGTCCACGGAGGACTGGGGTTCTCAGCATCCACAGGTGGTGCTGAGTTCCAGCGAGCCTCCATCACCCTGACTGGTCCACACCTTCCCCTTCCCTTGGAATGACCTTAGGTTAACCAGTCCCGGAGGCCCAAGGATGTGATTCTGTCCCCCGGACCCCTTACACTGTTCTGTAGCCAGTATAACCTGGTTGACCCTATGTGGCTTTTATTTGGTTATTTTGTTCCCTGGCAATGACAACTGGGTATCATAATGTGACTCCAGACAACAAAGGATACTTGATGAATAGCCTTTTAAAAGACTGATTAAATGGCTGATTCTTCTTTAATTGTTTACTTTATATTGGACTATAGTTGATTCATAGTTTTGTGTTTTGGGTGTTTAGCAAAATGATTCAGTTATACATATACATATGTGTATTCTTTTTCAAATTCTTTTTCCCATTTAGGTTATGAAAGAATATTAAGCAGATTTCCCTGTGCTATACAGTAAGTCCTTGTTGGCTATCTATTTTTAAGGTAGTAGTGTATATATGTTAATTCCAAACTCCCAATTTATCACTTCCCTCCAGTAACCATAAATTTGTTTTCTAAGTCTGTGAGTCTGTTTCTGTTTAGTAAATAATTTCATTTGTATAAGAAATCACAGACTTAATTATTATGGCTGTGTAGTTGGAAATAGGTCACTTAACCTTTCAAAAATATTCATTTGGTTTCTTTTTTGGCATGCATGGTGCTGGGTGGCCAGGTCAAAGCAGTGAATAAAACCTAGTTCCTGCTCTCATGGAGCTTGATAGGTTAGTGGTGGAAATTAGTGAATACCCAAATACTACAACTGCCATCGGAGGAGATAGTAGGATGGACACATCTGGGGTGTCATGAAGGGTGTGGGGAAAGATGTTCTGAGGACCTCCAGTAGCAACAAGTCCTGGGAGATTAGGAAACACACAGGATCCTAGTTTTGCCCTTCAATCCCCCAGACCTATTAAATTCAGAATCTGCATTGTAACCAGATCCCCAGAGATTACTAGGCATTTGAGAAATGCTGATGCGGAGGGAAGTTCACGGACTACGTGTTCCTACTGTCTGGCTACTGAACAGTTCTGTGACCTCAGATTACACTGCTTCTCTGGGTCTCCTGTGCTTCCTGTGTCAAAACAGAACCAAGAAAAGATCAAAAGTGGCATTAATATCATTGGCTTTGCATATCACATAGAAACACCATAGTTACTAAATGAACTGGACTGCTATTTGCAGGAAGACATATAACAGAAAGGAGTTCTAGAAATCTAAGATGTTGTTTAAACATCAAGAAGACAGGAGTAGCTCTGTGAAGTAAGGGACCTGTGACTACCTTCAGTAGGATTGGGAAAAGATTGTTTTCCTAAGTGGGGACAATATCCACCCAATATCCATGGCATATTTGTATGTATGCAGTCTGGGTTAGGTAAACAGATAACTGAGTGACAAGCACTGTACAACTGATGAAACATTAGTGATTAAATATTCACTTGAATGAAATGACTTGCAAGAAAACTAAGCCAGAAAGCCTGAGTTTTATGATGGTTATAAATGGATATTTATAAGTTATAATGAGTTATAATGGACAGAAGAACTGTACAAAAAAGATCTTCATCACCCAGATAATCACGATGGTGTGATCACTGACCCAGAGCCAGACATCCTGGAAGGTGAAGTCAAGTGGGCCTTAGAAAGCATCACTACAAACACAGCTAGTGGAGGTCAAAGAATTCCAGTTGAGCTATTCCAAATCCTGAAAGATGATGCTGTGAAAGTGCTACACTCCATATGCCAGCAAATTTGGAAAACTCAGCAGTGGCCACAGGACTGGGAAAGGTCAGTTTTCATTCCAATCCCAAAGAAAGGCAATGCCAAAGAATGCTCAAACTACTGCACAATTGCGCTCATCTCACACGCTAGTAAAGTAATGCTCAAAATTCTCCAAGCCAGGCTTCAGCAATATGTGAACCGTGAACTTTCAGATGTTCAAGCTGGTTTTAGAAAAGGCAGAGGAACCAGAGATCAAATTGCCAACATCTGCTGGATCATGGAAAAAGCAAGAGAGTTCCAGAAAAACATCTACTTCTGCTTTATTGACTATGCCAAAGCCTTTGACTGTGTGGATCACAATAAACTGTGGAAAATTCTGAAAGAGATGGGACTACCAGACCACCTGACCTGCCTCTTGAGAAATTTGTATGCAGGTCAGGAAGCAACAGTTAGAACTGGACATGGAACAACAGACTGGGTCCAAATAGGAAAAGGAGTACATCAAGGCTGTATATTGTCACCCTGTTTATTTAACTTATATGCAGAGTACATCAGGAGAAACGCTAGACTGGAAGAAACACAAGCTGGAATCAAGATTGCTGGGAAAAATATCAATAACCTCAGATATGCAGATGATACCACCCTTATGGCAGAAAGTGAAGAGGAACTAAAGAGCCTCCTGATGAAAGTGAAAGTGGAGAGTGAAAAAGTTGGCTTAAAGCTCAACATTCAGAAAACGAAGATCATGGCATCCGGTCCTATCACTTCATGGGAAGTAGATGGGGAAACAGTGGAAACAGTGTCAGACTTTATTTTTTCTGGGCTCCAAAATCACTATAGATGGTGACTGCAGCCATGAAATTAAAAGACGCTTACTCCTTGGAAGGAAAGTTATGACCAACCTAGATAGCATATTCAAAAGCAGAGACATTACTTTGCCAACAAAGGTTCGTCTAGTCAAGGCTATGGTTTTGCCTGTGGTCATGTATGGATTTGAGAGTTGGACTGTGAAGAAGGCTGAGCACCGAAGAATTGATGCTTTTGAACTGTGGTGTTGGAGAAGACTCTTGAGAGTCCCTTGGGCTGCAAGGAGATCCAACCAGTCCATTCTAAAGGAGATCAGCCCTGGGATTTCTTTGGAAGGAATGATGCTAAAGCTGAAACTCCAGTACTTTGGCCATCTCATGCGAAGAGTTGGCTCACTGGAAAAGACTCTGATGCTGGGAGGGATTGGGGGCAAGAGGAGAAGGGGACAACAGAAGATGAGATGGCTGGATGGCATCACTGACTCGATGGACGTGAGTCTGAGTGAACTCCGGGAGTTGGTGATGGACAGGGAGGCCTGGCGTGCTGCGATTCATAGGGTTGCAAAGAGTCGGGCATGACTGAACGACTGATCTGACCTGATCTCTGGATGAACTGAGTTTTATGATGGTTTTAAATGGATATTTATAAGTTATATCTGAGTTATAATGGATATTTCCTAACTTTGGGGTATGATGTGGATGAACTGCTACTATAAAGACTGAGATCAAATTATATTTTATATTGGAGTAAAGTTAACAATGTTGTGTTAGTTTCCCATATACAGCAAAGTGATTCAATTATATATACACATGTATTAAATATCTATTCTTTTTCAGATTCTATTCCCATTTAGGTTATTACAGAATACTGAGCAGAGTTCTCTGTGCTGTATAGTAGGTCCTTTGAGAGAGAATCGGAAGCATGTGATATGTGTGTGACCACACAGACGTAGGCTGCTGTTCTGGGTGGCTTCTGCATGGCTATCGTTTGCTGTGCTTCCTGTGAGCAGTCCTACTAATGGAGCAAGCTGAAGGCATGCTGCCATATAGGCCACTCTGGGGTCAGCCATGAGCCCAGATTTATTTATAAACCCACAGGAAAGGCCCCAGAGCCATCCACCACCTGATCCGGGACCACAGTGAGGGAAGATTAGTGCAGGAGCAGAGGAAGCCCTTGGTGGCCAACTGGGCTTTCAGTCTCAGCCCTTTGCCCTTTCAGCTTGGACGTGGCTGCAGACTGTTCTCTGAAGAGTCAGTGTCCCGGGACTCCTATCTGAGGTGTGATCTCAAGGTACAGAGCCTGACCTTTCAGGTGTTGCTTACGAAGTTGATTATGACTTGCCCCATGGAGATCATATACTCAATTTTTCTCAAGCATTCACTACCTATCTGGTAGCTCTGTGGGCACAGGGAAATATTTCAGTCCCTGTTCTTGAAGACAAACCTGGCCTCTGTATGGCAACATCGAGTTAATTTTTGGAGGCAGAGTTTTGAGTGAAGTAAAAAAGAATCCCAAAGAAAGGCAATGCCAAATAATGCTCAAACTACTGCGCAATTGTGCTTATCTCACACGCTAGTAAAGTAATGCTCAAAATTCTCCAAGCCAGGCTTCAGCAATAGGTGAACCATGAACTTCCAGATGTTCAAGCTGGTTTTAGAAAATGCAGAGGAACCAGAGATCAAATTGCCAACATCTGCTGGATCATGGAAAAAGCAAGAGAGTTCCAGAAAAACATCTATTTCTACTTTATTGACTATGCCAAAGCCTTTGACTGTGTGGATCACAATAAACTGTGGAAAATTCTGAAAGAGATGGGACTACCAGACCACCTGACCTGCCTCTTGAGAAACCTGTATGCAGGTCAGGAAGCAACAGTTAGAACTGGACATGGAACAACAGACTGGTTCCAAATAGGAAAAGGAGTACGGCAAGGCTATATATTGTCACCCTGTTTATTTAACTTATATGCATAGTACATCATGAGAAATGCTGGGCTGGAGGAAGCACAAGCTGGAATCAAGATTGCTGGGAGAAATATCAATAACCTCAGATATGCAGATGACACCACCCTTATGGCAGAAAGTGAAGAGGAACTCAAAAGCCTCTTGATGAAAGTGAAAGAGGAGAGTGAAAAAGTTGGCTTAAAGCTCAACATTCAGAAAACGAAGATCATGGCATCCGGTCCCATCACTTCATGGGAAGTAGATGGGGAAACAGTGGAAACAGTGGCTGACTTTATATTTTTGGGCTCCAAAATCACTGCAGATGGTGATTGTAGCCATGAAATTAAAGGACGCTTACTCCTTGGAAGGAAAGTTATGACCAACCTAGATAGCATATTCAAAAGCAGCGACATTACTTTGTAAACAAAGGTCCGTCTAGTCAAGGCTATGGTTTTTCCAGTGGTCAGGTATGGATGTGAGAGTTGGACTGTGAAAAAAGCTGAGTGCCGAAGAATTGATGCTTTTGAACTGTGGTGGAGAAGACTCTTGAGAATCCTTGGACTGCAAGGAGATCCAACCAGTCCATCCTAAAGGAGATCAGTCCATCCTAAAGGAGATGCTGGGTGTTCATTGGAAGGATTGATGTTGAAGCTGAAACTCCAATACTTTGGCCACCTGATCTGAAGAGCTGACTCATTTGAAAAGACCCTGATGCTGGGAAAGATTGAGGGCAGGAGGAGAAGGGGATGACAGAGAGTGATATGGTTGGATGGCATCATCAATTCGATGGACATGGGTTTGGGTGAACTCTGAGAGTTGGTGATGGACAGGGAGGCCTGGTGTGCTGCGGTTCATGGGGTCACAAAGAGTCAGAAACGACTGAATGACTGAACTAAACTGAATTGAAAAAAGAATAGCTTTATTGCTTTGCCGGGCAAAGGGAGCCACAGCAGGCTAATGCCCTCATAACTGTGTGTCTCAGCCTGGAGAGTGCGGTGAGGAGTTCCATGGTAATGGTTCAAAGAGGTCGTGATAAGCTTGTGGACATTCTTCTGAGTGGTTAGCGGTGAGTTAAGTAGGAGGGGCGGCGGTTGGGAGGAGCAACCCCACGTCCAAGGAGCCGTGGCTACGTGGGCACAGGAGGGCCTAGAGGAGCTATCCCATGTTGAAGGTCAGGAAGGGCGGCGGTGAGGAGATACCCCTTGTCCAAGGTAAGGAGCAGCGGCTGCGCTTTGCTGGAGCAGCCGTGAAGAGATACCCCATGCCCAAGGTAAGAGAAACCTAAGTAAGATGGTTGGTGTTGCAAGAGGGCATCAGAGGGCAGACACACTGAAACCATACTCACAGAACACTAGTGAATCTAATCACACTAGGACCACAGCCTTGTCTAACTCAATGAAACTAAGCCATGCCCCTGGGGCAACCCAAGATGGGCGGGTCATGGTGGAGAGATCTGATAGAATGTGGCCCACTGGACAAGGGAATGGCAAACCACTTCAGTATTCTTGGCTTAAGAACCCCATGAACAGTATGAAAAGGCAAAACGATAGGATACTGAAAGAGAAATTCCCCAGGTCAGTAGGTGCCCAATATGCTACTGGAGATCAGTGGAGAAATAACTCCAGAATGAAGGGATGGAGTCAAAGCAAAAAGAATACCCAGCTGTGGATGTGACTGGTGATAGAAGCAAGGTCCGATGCTGTAAAGAGCAATATTGCATAGGAACCTGGAATGTCAGGTCCATGAATCAAGGCAAACTGGAAGTGGTCAAACAGGAGATGGCACGAGTGAATGTAGACATTCTAGGAATCAGCGAACTGAAATGGACTGGAATGGGTGCATTTAATTCAGATGACCATTATATCTACTACTGAGGGCAGGAATCCCTCAGAAGAAATGGAGTGGCCATCATGGTCAACAAAAGAGTCCAAAATGCAGTACTTGAATGCAATCTCAAAAACGACAGAATGATCTCTGTTCGTCTCCAAGGCAAACCATTCAATATCACAGTAATCCAAGTCTATGCCCCAACCAGTAATGCTGAAGAAGCCGAAGTTGAACGGTTCTATGAAGACCTACAAGACCTTTTAGAACTAACACCCAAAAAAGATGTCCTTTTCATTATAGGGGACTGGAATGCAAAAGTAGGAAGTCAAGAAACACCTGGAGTAACAGGAAAATTTGGCCTTGGAATACGGAATGAAGCAGGGCAAAGACTAATAGAGTTTTGCCAAGAAAATGCACTGGTCATAACAAACACCCTCTTCCAACAACACAAGAGAAGACTCTATACATGGACATCACCAGATGGTCAACACTGAAATCAGACTGATTATATTCTTTGCAGCCAAAGATGGAGAAGCTCTATACAGTCAGCAAAAACAAGACCGGGAGCTGACTGTGGCTCAGACCACGAACTCCTTATTGCCAAATTCAGACTTAAATTGAAGAAGGTAGGGAAAATCACTAGACCATTCAGGTATGACCTAAATCAAATCCCTTATGATTACACAGTGGAAGTGAGAAATAGATTTAAGGGTCTAGATCTGATAGATAGAGTGCCTGATGAACTATGGAATGAGGTCCGTGACATTGTACAGGAGACAGGGATCAAGAGCATCCCCGTGGAAAAGAAATGCAAAAAAGCAAAATGGCTGTCTGGGGAGGCCTTACAAATAGCTGTGAAAAGAAGAGAAGCAAAAAACAAAGGAGAAAATGAAAGATATAAGCATCTGAATGCAGAGTTTCAAAGAATAGCAAGAAGAGATAAGAAAGCCTTCTTCAGCAATCAATGCAAAGAAATAGAGGAAAACAACAGAATGAGAAAGACTAGAGATCACTTCAAGAAAATTAGAGATATCAAGGGAACATTTCATGCAAAGATTGGCTTGATAAAGGACAGAAATGGTATGGACCTAACAGAAGCAGAAGATATTAAGAAGAGACGGCAAGAATACACAGAAGAACTGTACAAAAAAGATCTTCACGACCCAGATAATCACGATGGTGTGATCACTGACCTAGAGCCAGACATCCTGGAAGGTGAAGTCAAGTGGGCCTTAGAAAGCATCACTGTGAACAAAGCTAGTGGAGGTGATGGATTTCCAGTTGAGCTCTTCCAAATCCTGAAAGATGATGCTGTGAAAGTGCTGCACTCAATATGCCAGCAAATTTGGAAAACTTGGCAGTAGCCACAAGACTGGAAAAGGTCAGTTTTCATTCCAATCCCAAAGAAAGGCAATGCCAAAGAATGCTCAAACTACCGCACAATTGCACTCATCTCACATGCTAGTAAAGTAATGCTCAAAATTCTCCAAGCCAGGCTTCAGCAATAGGTGAACCATGAACTTCCAGATGTTCAAGCTGGTTTTAGAAAATGCAGAGGAACCAGAGATCAAATTGCCAACATCTGCTGGATCATGGAAAAAGCAAGAGAGTTCCAGAAAAACATCTATTTCTACTTTATTGACTATGCCAAAGCCTTTGACTGTGTGGATCACAATAAACTGTGGAAAATTCTGAAAGAGATGGGACTACCAGACCACCTGACCTGCCTCTTGAGAAACCTGTATGCAGGTCAGGAAGCAACAGTTAGAACTGGACATGGAACAACAGACTGGTTCCAAATAGGAAAAGGAGTACGGCAAGGCTATATATTGTCACCCTGTTTATTTAACTTATATGCATAGTACATCATGAGAAATGCTGGGCTGGAGGAAGCACAAGCTGGAATCAAGATTGCTGGGAGAAATATCAATAACCTCAGATATGCAGATGACACCACCCTTATGGCAGAAAGTGAAGAGGAACTAAAGAGCCTCCTGATGAAAGTGAAAGTGGAGAGTGAAAAAGTTGGCTTAAAGCTCAACATTCAGAAAACGAAGATCATGGCATCCGGTCCCATCACTTCATGGGAAGTAGATGGGGAAACAGTGGAAACAGTGTCAGACTTTATTTTTTCTGGGCTCCAAAATCACTGCAGATGGTGGATGCAGCCATGAAATTAAAAGACGCTTACTCCTTGGAAGGAAAGTTATGACCAACCTAGATAGCATATTCAAAAGCAGAGACCTTACTTTGCCAACAAAGGTTCGTCTAGTCAAGGCTATGGTTTTTCCTGTGGTCATGTATGGATGTGAGAGTTGGACTGTGAAGAAGGATGAGCACCGAAGAATTGATGCTTTTGAACTATGGTGTTGGAGAAGACACTTGAGAGTCCCTTGGACTTCAAGGAGATCCAACCTGTCCATTCTGAAGGAGATCAGCCCTGGGATTTCTTTGGAAGGAATGATGCTAAAGCTGAAACTCCAGTACTTTGGCCACCTCATTCGAAGAGTTGACTCATTGGAAAAGACTCTGATGCTGGGAGGGATTGCGGGATTGTGGGCCGGAGGAGAAGGGAATGACAGAGGATGAGATGGCTGGATGGCATCCCTGACTCGATGGACGCGAGTCTCAATGAACTCCAGGAGTTGGTGATGGACAGGGAGGCCTGGCGTGCTGAGATTCATGGGGTCGCAAAGGGTCGGACATGATTGAGCGACTGATCTGATCTGATCTGATCTGATGTTTTCATTTCTCTTGGGTATACATCAATTTGTGAAATTATTGCGTCAGACTGAACTGGACAGAACTGATAACTCTTCCTTTAAACTTTTCAGAAACTGCCAGACTATTTTACAAAGCAGATGCCCCACAAGTATAATCTTTGAGAAGGTTGTCTCCTGATCTCTAAAGGAAAGAGAACATTTTTGTCATCCTGATAATCCTCAGGATTTCAAATATTAAACAGGTAGGTTATGAAATAAAGGCTAAAGATGAAAGTATTTACTCTTTTCCCCTTCATTACAGTTTTAAAACCTTCATCGATTTTCTTTAAATCTCTATTTTATGCTGTCTATCTATCAGAACTCATTATTTGGTCTCCTTAAGTACCAATTCCATATCAAAGAATTCATTACATAAGAAATCTATCACATTTCTTTCAAGTACTGTAGGTCAGATAATACAGATCCAAGTTAATGTGAGTTAATTTTTAATTGATGAAGATTAGGTTTATTCAATTAATTTTCCCTGGATACATACTCTAAGCCAGGTATGTTTGAGATGCTGGATATTTTCTGTGCTGTTTTCAATTCTAGGAGGTTCAACTTCATTCAGTTCAGTTCAGTCACTCAGTTGTGTCCAACTCTTTGCGACCCCATGGACTGAAGCACGCCAGGCTTCCCTGTCCATCACCAACTCCCAGAGCTTACTGAAACTCATGTCCATCAAATCAGTGATGCCATCCAACCATCTCATCCTCTGTCATCCCCTTCTCCTCCTGCCTTCAATCTTTCCCAGCATCAGGGTCTTTTCCAGTGAGTCAGTTCTTCGCATCAGGTGGCCAAAGTATTGGAGTTTCAGCTTTAGCATAAGTCCTTCCAATGAATGTTCAGGACTGATTTCCTTTAGGATCAACTGGTTTGATCTCCTTGCAGTACAAGGGACTCTCAAGAACCTTTTCCAACACCACAGTTCAAAAGCATTAGTTCTTTGTGCTCAGCCGAAGAATCAGACTTCTTTATACTCCAACTCTCATATCCATACATGAGTACTGGGAAAACCATAGCTTTGACTAGACGGACAGACCTTTGTTGGCAAAGTAATGTCTTTGCTTTTTAGTATGCTGTCTAGGTTGGTCATAGCTTTTCTTCCAAGGAGCAAGTGTCTTTTAATTGCATGGCTGCAGTCAGCCATCTGCAGTGATGAAATCAACTTCATTAGACATATGGTTATGGTGCAAATGACTCTTAAATGTCATTTTCCATGAACAGTCTTTTTGCCAGTTGAGTTTTTACCCTTTGATATCTATGCTGCAAACTTCTTATAAAATATGCTCTTTGGCCACACTCAGTAAATCAAACATGTTGTAGATTATAATTATCAGCATGATAGGAGTTCCATTCTGTATTTCTTTTTCCACCCACAGCAACATTCATTTTTTGATTTCTTTGTAGCTATACTGTAACCCTGTCCGCTAAAGAACCTGTTGAAAAATAATCTTGACCAGCCAAAGAAAAGTTGAACTAAGAGTCTTGCCAAAAACGGCATCTGAGTCAAACATCTTCAGTTCATTAAGACCATAGTTGACAGAAGATGGACTCAAGTTGTAGAGAGATTCATGTGATGTGGAGTGAGGCTAACACTTGAGGAGCAATTAGGATCTACTTCTTAAAAAGGATCATTTTCAGACTTTGTTGGTCACTGGACTTTATTGATTTCCTGGGTTGGTTATCATACCTGCCTGTCACTACAGGAGCTCTTCTTGAGTGAATTTTAAGAACTCAAATGTGGGTTTTGATAAGACATCCTTAAAGGATATTATATATGACAACTATCTGTAATCATTGTAAATTTGCGACTAGGTAAAAATTTCCTCTTTTAACTATGTGTAGGGAAGGTAGGATCAGTTTCCCAGTTGAAGTGGGGTCATGAATATAAACATTTATATGACACTTATTATCTGTTAGGAATACTTTATGTGGTTTAATGCACTGATCCTTCTTAACTGTCATACGAGATAGGTATCACTCTCTGCACAGGGAGAAGGAACCTTGTCCAGGTTACAGAGCTAGTCAGTAGTCTGGCTTCAAGTCATGCGCTCATATCCTCTACACTTTCCACCTCATCATTCAACCTCTTGGGGCCTCTGTTTCTTCATCTGAAAAATTATTAGATTAAATGCTACAGCAAGTATGATAGTCTACCTGCTAATCTTCAAGACCTCTTCCAGTTCTTAGACTCTGATTCAAATTCAGCTGTCTCTAAAGAAGCATTCATGACTGTGTGTAACTAAGAGAAATAATGAAGACACAAAGTATGTTGTTGAAATACCCAGGAGCGGCCTTTTTGGCTCTCCAACAGGGTCAGGAGGAGCAGGTTCAATGGAAGGAAATGCCTGCAATTATTATTGTCCATGATATTGAGAGTTAATTCAGCTTTCACTTGGTGAGCTCCAGGGTCTGTTTGATCAATCCAAGCATTTATACTGTGGGTCATACCACACCAGATTTAGAAACGTAGATTTTTCTTTACATACAGACTGATGGCTTTGGTTGTGGATATCTTGTTTGTTGATATTAGTGTTGGCATGTCTCCATCTGAGCCAGCTGTACATCTGGTATTTTATCGATGCTTGCTTGTTGCTGCCAAAGGATCTGGCCCCTTCCTTCTAAGGTCTCTTTAACCTGATAATCAACCCAGATTCTTCTCAGTTAGGATAAGCCTGCAAAACCCTAGCATATACCTTGCAGGCACCACTACTCATTATGTGTGTGTGCGTGTTAGTCACTCAGCTGTGTCCATCTCTTTGCAACCCCATGGACTGTAGCCCACCAGGCTCCTCTATCTATGGGGTTTCCCAGACAAGAATACTGGAGTGGGTTGCCATTCCCTTCTCCAGGGGATCTTCCCAACCCAGGGATCAAACCCAGGTCTCCCACAGTGCAGTCAGATTATTTACTGTCTGGGCCACCAGTGAAGCCCACTACTCACTATACTGATATTGAATGTTTCCTGCTTTTTGTTTCTGTTGCATATATTCACTCATCTATGATCATATTATCCATACCAGAAGTCAGGAGAGTCAGACCAAAGAACTTTGAACCATACCCAACTGCAAAAGGAATGTTAGAGATGTATTTTAACTTGAGGTTTCTTGAAAAATTTTTAATGTTTTATTGGAACAATGAGATACAGTGTTTGAAATTTGGACTATTCTAGAGGATTATGGTTTTTCCAGTAGTCATGTATGGATGTGAGAGTTGAACTATAAAGAAGGCTGAGTGCCAAAGAATTGGTGCTTTTGAACTGTGGTGTTGGAGAGGACTTTTGAGAATCCCATGGACTGCAAGGAGATCCAACCAGTCCATCCTAAAAGAGATCAGTCCTGGGTGTTCATTGGAAGGACTGATGTTGAAGCTGAAGCTCCAATACTTTGGCCACCTGATGTGAAGAACTGACTCATTTGAAAAGATCCTGGTGCTGGGAAAGATTGAAGGTGGGAAAAGGGGACAACAGAGGATGAGATGGCTGGATGGCATCACTGACTTGATGAACATGAGTCTGGGTAGACTCCAGGAGTTGGTGATGGACAGGGAGGCCTGGCGTGCTGCGGTCCATGGGGTCGCAAGAGTTGGACACGACTAAACGACTGAACTGAACTAAGAGGATCCTGCAGTGTGAGGCATACTTCCTTAATTTTACAGCAATTCTTTACAAGCTCTTATGGGAAACCTAGAAGCCATTCCCAACCTTTCTTTCTACTCATCCCTGTATCCATCAATTATGGCACTTAATTTCATAAGTGCATTAAGAATTTCACTTTGAATTCTTAATCTCTCAAATTGGTCCCCTTATTTTGAAATTTTCTAGGTATTAAATTTTCAAATATGTATTTTTGCCTCAGCTATTAAAGCAGACTCTGACTACTTCTCTCCCAATCTGTCTTTTAACATGGTTTCTAAGAGTGATGGTTTTGAAACAAAGCCAACCATATTATTCCAGTGTTTAGAGTCCTTCAATGGTTCCTCTTTGCTTCCTGGAGAACCCCTTCATAATAGAGACACAGAGTCTAACCGACTGAAGAGGACATTTACTATGTTTTGGCTAGGTGGCATTCCAATTTGCTTTTGGAGTGTCCTCTCAAAGTGCCTCCTCTTCCTCTGAGTGATGGTTATATTGCCCACACCAGGCCAGTCACACTCTTTCTTCTGGGACTTAATCTTAACAAAATCCTGTAAGGCTGGAGAAAACAGACAGAGCTCATTCATTGCCTGCTGAGGCAATGTAGCCCCTGCCCTGTAGATCTCCAAGTACACCAGAGTTCTCCCCAGTTCTCTATTTATGTTGTCCTGCCAAGAGATAGGAGCTGTTGCTGATGATCAAAAGGCCTCTTCCTGTTTACCTCCCACTTCCTATAAGTACTCTGACCTTGAATCACTTGTAATTATCCATTGTATTTCCATAGTCCAGGAGCATTTTACACCATTAAGACTTTGTAAGTGTTCTTCCCTCAGTCCTGGAATGTCCCCTTCCCAACTCAAGCAGTGTTTCCTCCTCTCTGCTCTCTTAACAGAGCCTAAGTACCTCAGCTGAGGTACTTAGCACATTCTAGTGATTGTTCACCTGACGCTCTTCCCTCCTAGATTGCAAGACTCTTTGTTTTCATTTACTGCTGGCACAGCATAAATGATTAAGAGTTATTTGGATGAATGAACAAAGAAGAATTGACTGTATAGTTTGGAGTCCCTGTGTGGAGATTTATCTTCCAAGCAACAAGTGAGGCACATTTCCAGAATTCAAGAAATGGCTTGTAAGTTGCAGTTCACAGAATCAACATAAAATGCATGAAACTCCCCATAATCTAAATTGCTGACAAGATTAAGGCACATTGATCAAAGTAGCAATGATAAGGTCACAGTCACGTGATAGATGCAGAGCTCAGTTAAGTGCCTGGTGGGCCTGGACATTCTCCCTTTGCCACTCTCCCCAGCCCAACCCAATGTCACCTTCTTTGCCCTGCTCTGTGCGCCAGAGCCTGACCCTGGGTGGGCAGCATTTTCTGGACTCCCTCAGTTCCTGGCTTCTGCCTGGCTTTGGCCAATGATAGATGCCACCAAGAAATCTGAAAGCAAAGAGAGAGGTGGGAGTATTCTCTCCACATGCACCTGGACTCTCTGTCTCTGGCAATAAAACAAAATCTCTTCCAAATTCCAGCTCCCGCTGGGTCATCCCTGCTTTGCAGGTTCTGCTCTCCCAGGCATTGGTAACACTAGATCTTCCTTTTATTACTTAAAGCCCAGAATCAATAATCACTGCCCACTGTCCAGTCTGGGTGCCTCTTGTTTACTTGTAGGACACACTTTTAGGATTTCATGAGTGAATTTAAATGTGGGAAAGGGTCTTAAACTGTCCTGGAAACATGAGGGAATTTCCTCCTTTTCTTGGTTAATACCTTTATAGAGAGTCAACTATGTCCCAAGCACCATACTTGACCCTTGGCTAGAGTAAGCTGTGAACTAGCAGAGTAAGGGGCCAAGCATGCATCCTGGACTTATCTACCTGTGTTTACCTGTCTCTGCCTCTGCTTTGGTGCCTCACCTTGGGCAGCTCACTTAACCTCAGGGGGCCTTAGTTCCCCAACTATAAAAGGAGTGAAAAGTAGTAGTTGCCCTATGAGATTCAATGAAATGATTGTAATAATTACTTAGAATAGAGTTTGGCAGAGTAAGGCAACTGAAGAATTTCAATTATCTGCTATAGCAAAAATATGCCCATACTTCGAGCATGCATTCATTCCTTTGCTTGTTCGATCCTTTCTTCCTTCAACAAAAGCTCATTAAGTGAAGTTCTGTTCTGCTGCTGCCACTGTGTTCTAGAGAACAGTGATGAACAGGACTCTTCTGGTACCTGCTCTCAGGAGGTTACAGTTTTGCTACACAAACAGACAGTGAGGACATTATAGATGCTGTCAGTCCAACACCTGGAGATACACTGAGGGTTTTGGAAATGGTATGCATAAAGATGTAGGTTCCTTTTGGTTATGGCCTTGAAACCATGCAACACAGGGCAGAAGGATGTAAAGTGGATATATATGTACACATACACACACACAGAAGGCATGCACATTCTATACAATTTTACATTTCTGATTTCCATTTTCATGAAACAGGGTAGTGGTTCAGAGCTTGGATGCCTGGATTTGAACCCCAGCCTACCCATCATTGGGCTTCCCAGGTGGCTCAGTGGTAAAGAATCCACCTGCAATGCAGGAGCTGCAGGAGACGTGGGTTTGATCCCTGGGTGCGAAGATCCCCTGGAGGAGGGGATGGCAACCCACTCCAGTATTCTTGCCTGGAGAATCCCAAGGGCAGAGGAGCCTGGGGGCTACAGTCCATAGGGTCACAAAGAGTCAGACATGACCGAAGTGATTGAGGACTCACACATGTACTGCTGCTGCTGCTGCTGCTGCTAAGTCGCTTCAGTCGTGTCCGACTCTGTGCAACCCCATAGACGGCATTAACTGTGTGATTGGGGGCAAGTTATTTAACTGCTTTCTAGTTCATTTTTATCATTGACAAACTGTGGGTAATCATAAGAGCTCTTCCTTTTTAGGTTTACTGTGAGCCTCAGATGAGTTATTACCATTGAGAAGGCAGTCCTCCATTAGCTCATCCAAGCCTTGATGCCTTTTTCTAAGGTAGATTGGGGAGAGCGCAGGCTTAGCCATCAGCCAGACCAGGGCTTGAATCCGACTCCATCACTTACCTACTGAGTGACTCAGCAAGTAACTTAACAGTTCTGAATTCCAGTTTCCTCATCTACAAAGTGAAGATAAGGATACAAGACTACAATAGATTACTTTGAGGAGTCAATGAGATAGCATAGTTCTTGACAATTACCAGGCACTTAAAGAACAGTATTCACCTCTCTTTCCTCCTTCCTCTAAGATTAAAAATTGTTTAAGCCAGATAAATTATAAAAGAAAAGGCAAGAAAAAGATGAAACAGTACTCTGGAGGATTGCAAGAAAAAAGTGATAATAGTATGTTCTTCAGGTAATTTTTGACATTTGAAATTGTGTCCTTTTCAGTAAAAGCTCTATAAGCATGAGGGGAAGGATTTATCCACTTCTATCTACTTTTTTCTGATCTTTTATCAGTTAGAGCATCAGTCCTCAACTTTTTTGGCACCAGGGACCAGTTTTGTGGAAAACATTTTGTCTACAGACCCTAGGGTCGGGGGATGGTTTCGGGATCTGGTTTCCCAGATCATCAAGCATTAGATTAGATCCTGCTAGAGGGGGAGTGAGTGAAAGGGAGTTAATAGAATGATCTTTAGATCTCTGAGCTATAAACATGCTAAAGTCTATTTGTGTGTGTGTGTTATTTTTATGTGAAAGTGTAGTGTCTATGTAAGTGCTAAGTTGCTCTGTCGTGTCTGACTCTTTGCAACCCTATAGACTGTAGGCTGTCAGGCTTCTCTGTCCATGGGATTCTCCAAGCAAGGATGCTGAAGTGGGTTGCCATGCCCTCCTCCAGGGGATCTTCCCGACCCACGTATTGAACCCGTGTCCCTTGAATCTCTTACGTCTCCTGCGCTGGCATGCAGGTTTTTTACTGCTAGCACCATCTGGGAAGCCCTATGCGGCTGTGCTGTCATTCATAAACAGGGGACGAACAAGATTTACAAAAGAAACCTGCCCTGATGTACTAACATAAGTCGGGAATGGAAGTCCGGTCAGCCAGGCAGGCGGTGGACCTGCGTCTCAGGGGCTACCCTCATCCTAACCCTTCCCTACCCACTGATACCTGCCTCTGCCGGCATCTGTATTTCTGGCTTCCTTGCTGGGCTGATTTTAGGTTAATTTCTCTATCTTACCCTCCAAAAGCTTAAGGCAACAGATAGTCTAAGAACTGGGGAGCTTAGAATATTACACCAACCACAGACTTCTTAACAAATGCTCCGTAAGGACAACACAAGACAACAGATGTCTTCCTTCAGGGCACCACTTCTGTATCATTTTTCCTTAAATGCTTTCCCTTAGGTCTCTTTCTTCCCAAGGGAGGCTCATTTAAATCCAATTTATTTCACGATCCACCTTTTTCTCTCACTCCATCATGTTGAAAGTACACCAACTTCTAGGCCCAAGAGAAACTCAAAGGGCAGGGGCTGCACAGAGCAACAATGTTGAACTTGTCTGACCCTCACCTCTCAAGCAGATCTTGCATCTTTACTTCACTGGGAGTAAAAACTCTGGGTGGTCAGGAGGTCATTTTGGTCTTTACCGACTGAAAGTTTTAGCAAGTAACATCATCCGCAAAATGGAGCTAACATACTTGACCACTTGAGATTGCTTTGAGGAGCAAAGGCAGTAGCACCGTCTCTGTCTGCCAGACCTGTTCCCCACCCCACCACTCTGACCTGGGGTTGATCAGGAACTCATCCCTGGCTTCTCTGGGTCAAAGTCCATTCATAGGTAAAGTGTCGGGTTTGGACTAGATTTTTGAGTTCTCAGTATGTCTAAATGCTCTGCTGAGGTATGACTGAATAATAAACCTTCATCAGTGGCAATTTTCACATTCCAGCCAGGCAATAATCCCTTAAACCAGGTGGCTCCTGCCCCCCACCCCCCACCCCATATCCCCTGGAGCCAGCTTCCATGCTCCCAGTTTGCATTCTGCCCGCTTCATTCACAACATTATGAGTCTGGACCCTCAGCCATTTGAGTTTTTGACTCCTGGGATTCGGTTTTACACTAAAGTTGGAACCATGCTGCATGGAAGAATGAGCTAATTTTTGCTTCTTAGGTGATAGGTGTGGACTGGCTGAGCAGATAGGAGAATGCTGATTACATCCTCTCTTTAAAAGAAATCTGGGAACTTGGTGAAGTGAGAACAGGGACAGAGCAACTTCAGAAGCCAGCTGGTGAACAAAGAAATATTTTTCAAGCAGGGTCTCCTTGTCCCCCAAATATAATTTCATACATTTTGATCGGGCTTCCTTGGTAGCCTAACAACAAAATGCATTGATTGGTTCAACCAACTGTCAAGATGACATTTGCTCTAGTAGTTAGGGGGTATTTGAATCAAAGAAAAAACTTTCTAAAAATACCTTTTATTGAAATATATAGAGAAAAGTACAAAAATTATCAGTGTACAGGTCAACACATTATTACAAAGTGAATGTACTTGAGTGTGGTTGCAAACCAGGTCAAAAATAGAAGAGGATGAGAAGTCCCTATTGGATCCCCTCTCCTCAGAAATAAATTTTTGATGGTGTTGACATCACCACCTCTCCATTTTTCCTTCCAGAAACTTTCTAGGACCACCTTCCTATTATTCTTACTGTTACTCCTCAACTCCCCTCCTTAATCTTTCTTCATCTTTAAAGTGAAAGTTGCTCAGTCATGTCTGATTCATGGTGACCCCATAGACTGTAGCCCACCAGGCTCCCCTGTCCACGGAATTCTCCAGGCAAGAACACCTGTGTGGGTAGCTGTTCCCTTCTCCAAGGGATCTTCCCCACCCAGAAATCAAACCCAGGCCTCCCACATTGCAGGTGGATTCTTTACCATCTGAGCCACCAGGGAAGCCCAAGAATACTAGAGTGGGTAGCCTATCCCTTTTCCAGGGGATCTTCCCGACCCAGCAATCAAACCAGGGTCTCCTGCATTGCAAGCAGATTCTTTACCAGCTGACCTACCAAAGAGGACAAAACAAAGTAATAATTAACCATTAACTAATAACTGGTCATTCTCTTCCCCATTGGGGCTTCCCTTGGTAGCTTGGCTGATAAAGAATCTGCCTGCCATGCATGAGACACAGAAGATGTGGATTTGATCCCTGGGTTGAGAAGATCCCCTGGAGGAGGCCATGGCAACCCACCCCAGTATTCCTGCCTGGAGAATCCCATGGAGAGAAGAACCTCGTGGGCTACAGTCTATGGGGTCACAAAGAGTAGGACAGACTGAAGCAACTTAGCACGCAGGCATGCACTCTTCCCCATGACCTGAATAAAATTCAGTAAACTGCAGGGAAACGAATGGTGTGAGGCAAATAGATGGAATACTATTTTCCTGTCTGTAAGAACATTCACCAACGTGGCCAGGGTCCACAGGTTTTTTTGTTGGAACTTTCATCTCATAGACTCTTTGATGCAGAAAAGATGAAACAGGGAGGCTAAGGAAGCTTATACAGCTTCATTTGGACTTCAGAAACCAACCCTTGGCAAGGTGTAGAGTCTTTGTCTAGGCCAAAACTAGAGCAGATTCAGTGTATAAAGGAAATTTGCATCTCAGTGGTGGATGGTCACAGCCCTCTTTGAGAACCTAGTAGAATGTATGGTGTCCCTTCTCAGAAATACCCATATATACAGGAACACAAAAATTGCACATCGCTTTAGGAGGTTGCCACAGCTGGTAAGCACTAGATACCTACCTATGGACTGGCCCCAGTCTGCTGCGGCGACTGGAAATCAAAGCGCCATGCCTGTTACCTTTTAACTGAAGACAGGAGTGTATCTTCAGTGCAGCGCATCTACCTTATAGACAGAACGTGCTCAGACGCAGCCTCTCTGCTTCAGCACACTTTGTGCACTACAGGGGCGCCCCCCTTTTCCTTGGAACTGTCACAAAGGACAGCACTTGGCATCCTCACTCCTCACTGCCCAGGAGCACCGACTCCTCAAAGTTCTGGTGCCCGTTTCTCTGGGATCGCTGCCAGCTCCGGCTAGGAGGGCGCCCGGCGGCCCAGGAGCCTGGGAGACCCGGGGGGCACTCGCACTCATCTCCACACTCGGGCTCGCTCCAAGTGCGCACGGTCCGGACCCGCCGGCGCGAGCACGCGGTGGGCGGCGGGGGCGCAGCGGCGCCGGGGGACGCGCGAATGTGCGCACCGAGAGGGCGCCTGGCCGGCGGTGCCCAGCTCTCCCGCGGCTTCCGTGGCTCCGGGCCGGGCCGGGGCCGCGGCCCCCACACCGCCCTCCCTCCGCCCGGCCGCACTGGCCGGGCTGGGAGCCGCGAGAGCAAGAGCAGCGCCCCTACCGCCCGCTTTTCCACCTCCATCTCCTCTGCCTCCTCCTCCTTCCCCCAGCCACCCGCTCAGTCACAACCGGTTCAGACTGGCCAGGGTGCCCCGCAAAAGAGAGAGACCGGGGGGAAACCACGAGAAATAACTTCCCAAGGAGAAGGAGGGCGAGAAGGTGGAGCCCACTGGAGGGGCCGGCTCCCTCCCTCCATGTGGCCGCCGCCGCCGCTGCCGCGGGGCTCGGCGCGGGCAGAGGGCGGCGGCTCCCGGGGCAGCCTGTAGCGGGACGAATTGCCCAATACTCCGGCAGGGGCCGGGGCCGGGGCCGAGCCCCCGGATAAATAGCCTCCCGGCAGGCCCGGAGCTGCCGGGGAGAGCGGCGGCCGCGGTTCTCCCCGCACCACCCGCCTGGGCAGTGCGCCCTGTGCTGCGCCCCGGAGACGCCGCTCACTGCGGCCGGTACCCAGGTAAAAAGCTCGAGCTCGCGGGGAGGGTCCGGGGGTCGGCGGTCCCCCGTCTGCCTCCCAGAGGCTAGGAGAAACTCTTCGGTCTCCGAGCGGCCGGAGGCGGCGGGGGTGACGCTGTCATCTGGGGCCAAGCAGCTCGGAGCCGGTTTCTTGTTTGGAGTGTGTGCCGGGGAGCTGAGAGCGTCTTCGGGGTGTTCGCGCCCACCGCGTGACAACTCCCAACCCTTTGGTAGGGTGCTGCCCTGCAGCGGGCCAGTTTCCCCAGCGCTCTGAGGGCGGTATTGTGCACGGAGTTGGACGGGAGAGAGGGAGAAAGGAGGTCCTGTGCCCTCGGATTGAGTTCGGGTTAGAGATCTGCGCCGGGACTGCTGGTGGCAGAGCAGGGTGGGAGTTGGGGGGTAAGCGACTCAGGTGAGCCCCTGTTTCCCAGGGGGCACGAGGCCTCCAAGTGCCCTGGTTGGGAGCTGGTGCACGCAGATGACCCCGGGAGGGTCTCACTGGGGCGCCCAAGGGTTCCAGGCGCGGCGCCAGCTTCAGCACCGCGGGGTCAGCTCGGGCGAGCGCAGGAGGCACGGGCGCCTCGGCCGCCTGGACACAGAGCCGGAACTTGCGAGGACCTGGTGTTTCACGCTCCATCTGTGGCTCACTCTAGGTAACCACCTCTAGCTTCAGGAGCTCCTAGAGGGTTCGGAGAGAAATAATAAACGCTTAAAAACTTGGTCATCAGAAGTAGATCAATGCTTCTTAGGTTGCCATGTCTAATCCAGCCCAAAGCAATCAATACATCCTGGAGGTAGGGTAGGATTTACACTAAATAGACATACTACTTACACAGTAAGTTATTTAATATCTTGTGTTTTTGGATCAGTGTCTTGGGTCACAGTTAGTTTGGATGTATTTTTTTTAATCTTGAATTATCTGGATAGTAGCTCAGGTTGCAGGTGAGTTCCTCCCAGCAAATCCTGTTAATTTGATATGTCCTAACAGTTTATCAGATTTGAGTTGGTTTCAGCTGTGAGAAATTGTTCTGGCTGGTTCAGGCAGAGGACTGAGGAAGCCCGACAAGATTCTGAAGTGAAAGCACCGATTATTCATTTCTAGGATCACACCTTCTTTTTAAATACCTTGTGGATCATAACAGGGTTATCCATGTCATTGCTAGAAAGAAATGTATTTCTTTTCAGGCCCTAGAAGTGGAAATTACATAATAAAATAGCTTAACCTGCAATTTTGCAATAACTCATACTTGTAGCAGCACTGACTGCCCAAGAACACACTTCTCTGTTTCTTCCCTTTTGTGTGTGGGCAAGAGGGGGTAACAAGGACCCTTTTTCTCTGTGGGATGTCTATAGGGAAAGACAAAAGATACGCAGAGGTAGATCAGGACACTGGGAAGCCTTCTCTAGTTTCTGACTGAGACTCTGAAAAGATGGTGGTGATATGTGCATTGATTGGTGTCTGAATCTGTATCAAGGCAGAGCTTGGTGCTTTGGGTGTGGTTCTGGTCATAAAACTAGAGCAAGAGAATGACAATTAGATGTAGTTAGCTTTTCAAGCTTTATTTTCTCACCTCATATTTTGAGCCTGCAATTTTTTTAGTCTTTCTCTTGAGCGAGTCATTACTTGAACTTACTTCATACAATGCAATTGGGTATAGAAAGCCAGTGGGTAGGTACAAAAGAAACAGTGTCTTGCTTGCTTAATTATTGCTTTACGAGAAAGTATCACCTAATGACTTTAATTTTAATTAAAGTTGGCCAGAATGCATATATTTTGAGCTAGCTGGCCTTTTCTTTGGGAGGTTCTTTGTAGACATTCGAGTGTTCCCTGCAGATAATGAGCTTGAAGTGTGACTTAAAACTGAGTTCAAGGAAAGAACACATGACCCCTGCCTTCAAAGCATTTAGTCTGGTGGGAAAGATAGGCCTGTTTATAAATATCTATAATACATGATAGTAAAAATGTAGTCATATGGCAGTGACATCAATAGTGTATGACTGAATGGCAGAGAGGTTCATTCAGGGTTAAGAAATGAGAAAAGTTATGTGGTGGGTGTGGCATCTGAGCTAAGACTTGAAGAAGGAAGAGGATTTCCTTGATGCAAAGGAGGGCTGCTGGAACAAGCATGTTGCATGGAGGTGTGCAAGTCTGGTGTGTTCAAAGGTAGCAGAGCAGTTTGGAATGGCTGGAGTCTGGAATTTTAGATAAGACTGGGAGGTAGAACGGGGCTAGATTATAGAGATGACAAGCCATGGTAAGAAATTAAAGTGTGATTGAACATTATTATTGTATTTATACTAACAGGGTTAACATCCTTCACTGTAGTTTATTCCTTGAAGTTCAATTTTGTGAGCTTCCCCTAATAAGTAAATGAACAAGATCTTAATAGCATTTACTTTCTATAAATGTGAAAAAGTAATGTGTTTTCAAGTAGATTTCAATGCTTTATTCAAATCCAACAATGATTTCCCCTGAATTTGCAATCTTGTGATACAACAACTTTTAGTTTGATTAAAACTTTGGATAGGAAAATACCCCCACTTTCGTGGGTCAATATGCAGAGTAAAGTCACTTTCTGTTCACTGTTTTGATTATTGACAGTAATAATAATTATTATTAATCTTTATTAAACATGACATATTAAGTGAGCTACATACCTTCTTTTATCTAGGGAGACATAATTTTAAACTTATTCTGAGAATTTCTTTTTGGCCTCATTGCACAGCATGTGGGATCTTAGTTCCCTGACCAGGGATCAGTCTGAAGCCCCTGGCATTGGAAGTGCAGTCTTAACCACTGGGCCACCAGGGAAGTCACATTGATCTCTTGATCTTGAGAATTTTAATAAGGTCACTCACCTAAGTCAATGGTGGAACCAGGTATTGAACCCAGGAAGTTTGTCTTGATAGCCCATTCTTTGGGCAGGGGCATAATATATGTTAACTGTTATTCACAGTAATTAGAAATTGGGCCTGCTACCTGTAGGAGAAGTTTTTCTCTGTTTTTCCTTTGCATCCTCATTTCTATCATTTTAATTTTATTTTTTAATTTATATAATTGCCATATAAAATATTACTTTTAGGTGTATAACATGATGATTCTAAATATATATATACTGCAAAATGGTGACACAGTAAGTTTAATTAACATGCACCACCGTAGTTCTAATTTCTTTATGTATCTGATGAGAACTTGAGGATTTCCCTGTAGCTCAAATGGTAAAGAATCTGCCTGCAAAGCAGGAGACCAGGGTTCAATCCCTGGGTCGGAAAGATCCTCTGGAGAAGGGAACGGCAATCCATTCCAGTATTCTCTCCTGGAGAATCCCATGGACAGAGAAGCCTGGTGGTCTACAATTCGTGGGGTTGAAAAGAGTCGGACACTAACACACACAACAGAATGAGAACTTTTAAAATCTACTCTTTTGGCGACTTTCAAATATATACCACAGTATGTTACAGTCACTATACTGTACATTATCTGATTATTTTTACTTTATAGGTTCAGTGATGACCCATATTTCAGTGTTTTAACGCATCTTCAAACTTGTTTCTTAAATTAATCAGTCTATTTTGGGCTGTGCTGGGTCTTCATTGCTGCGTGGGCTTTCTCTAGTTGCAGCAAGCAGGGGCTACTCTCTCGCTGCAGGCTTCTCATTGTCCTGGCTTTTTTTTTTTTACTTATTGCAGAAAAATGGGCAACAGGGGCTTCAGTAGTTTCCGCTTCCCAGGCTCTAGGGTACGGGTTCAATAGTTGTGGCGCATGGGCTTAGTTGCTCCAAAGCATGTGAGATCTTCCAGGATCAGGGATCAAACCTGTGTCTCCTGTATTAGCAGGCAGATTCTTTACCTCTGAGCCACCAAGGAAGCCTCATCTTCAAACTATTATATGATCTTGTGCTTTTATGACCCACTCAAAAGAAACTCTTTTTTTTTTTTCTCAATTACAGTCCTTCCTTTTATTGGAGTTCCAAATTTTAAAAACTGAAAGTAAAGCAATCATTCAGTGGTTCAGATAAAAGAAAAGCATCTTTACCTGAGTTACCCATCAGGCCTACTCTGACCTGCTCTAGTTCTTCCCAGAAAACGTTTCTGGGAATCTAAACAAAACGGTTTGCATGTCGACTCCATTAAAAGTCATCTCTACTACAGGGGTCAACTAACTATGAGAATAGTTCTTCTCATACCTATTAAATGTACACTATCGAGTTAGACCTCTTTAGAGGTCTACAAAATGCTCTCCAGAGTAGTTTCTTTGGGGCCCAATAAGGTAGAGATTTCCTGCAAGGATTTTTTTTCCCCCCAGACTTAGGGTTATTTATAGGGTCTTTCACTTATACAAGTTCCCTGGTGTACAAGAACTGATCATTGACAGAAGTTTTTCTCATTCTGAGAATTCATAAGGTCCTTCATCAGATTTTTTTTTTGGCGGGGGTCGGGGGGTGGGGGGGTGGGGTGGTGGCGTGGGTTGCAAACCCAAGAAAGCTCTCCACTTAATGCTTTTGCCACATTCAAGGCAAATACACAAATTTTCACCTGTATGGCTTCTCTGATAGGTAATAAAGTCACAGTTATGTTAAGAGGCTTTTTTCACAACGGTTGGGGTTTCTTTCCAGTGGGGCTTTCTGATGTCCAATGAGGCATGCATACTGTCTGAAGCACTGTTTCACAGGGCATTAAAAAAATATCATCCTCTGGTCTGAATTCTCTTGGAATGAGGAGAGGTGAGCATTGCTAGATAGCTTTCTCACATTCACTGAACTTGTAAGTTTCCCACCTGTATAAATCCTCTTGTGGGTGATCAGACATGAGCTTGGACTGAGGTTTTCCAAAAACTCAGGGCATTTGTAAGGTTTCTCACTGGAGTGATTGATACGGTTCTATAAAGACAGCTCTCTGGTCAAACCATTTCTCAAGTTCCTACAACAGCAGATTTTCTGGTCCCCAGTAAAGTCTGAGCTCTGAGGAAAGTCTGAGTTTGAGTTCTCCATCTTAAATGAGTTCTCTTACATTGTAAATACATCTTTTTTTTTTTTTTTAATGGTATAACAACTTCTTGTCTGGTCAAGACATCTGTGAGGCTTCTGATACATTGGGAGGGCTGAGCTCAAGACCTTTCTCAGCCACATTACAGATATATGGTTTTTCACCGAAGTGGATTGTCTGATGTTGAAGAAGGGCTGAGCTCTGATGAAAGCTTTTATCACAGACACTGTACTTATAATGCAACTCCTCTGTCTGAGTTCTCATTTTCTGTTGGGCAACGAAGTCCATGCCTAGGAGGAAGCCACTGTCACATGCAGACCACTGATGTGGTTTCTCTTCCATGTGAATTCTTTGATGCACAATAAGGTCTGAACTACAGCTGAAGCTCTTCTCATATTCAAGGCATTTAAAAGTGTGAGTGTGAGTTGCCTGGTGCCTGATCAGGTTGGCACTCCGGGTAAAACTTCTCATACATTCCAAGCATTTATACGGCTTCTCACCTGTGTGGACTCTCTGGTGTACAATAAGGTCTGATTTCTGGCCAAAGCATTTCTCACAGGCACCACACTTATAGGGCTTCTCCCCAGTATGTACTCTTTTATGAACAATGAAGGCTGACCGGTGTCGGTAACTTTTCTCACACTTATTACATTTGTAGGGTCTTTCACCAGTGTGAGTTCTCTGGTGGCTAATAAGATCGGATTTCCCACTAAAAGCTTTTTCACACTCCAGACACTTAAACGGTTTTTCACCTGTGTGAGTTCTTCTATGCCTTATGAGGTTTGTACTTCGGCTGAAGCATTTATCACACTCACTACACAGATATGGTTTCTCGCCTGTATGGCTTCGCTGGTGGACAAGCAGATCAGAGCTCTGACCAAAATTCTTGCCACAGATATCACATGTATAGAATTTTTTACCTGCATGCGTTCTCTGGTGTCCTGAAAGGGCTAAGTGGTGCCAAAAGCTCTTCTCACATTTGCTACATTTATAAGGTTTCTCATAACTGTGGATCCTCTGATGTGAAATAAGATCTGAGCTTTGGATAAAGGTTTTCTCACACATATCACATCTATAAGGTTTCTCCCCACTGTGGGTTCTCTCACACATAATAAGAGCTAAGTTTTCACAAAAGTTTTGCTCACGTTCAAGGCACTCGTATATCTGATCATCTATTTGAGTAATCTCATGCACATGAATAAAAATCTTTTTACCCTTCTGAGGGCATACATGATATATTTTCCTTTTTTGAGTTCTCTGATTATATCTCTCTTCTGAAGTGTACATTTTCTATGGCTCTCTCCTAGGGAGTTTTCCACTGGTCTTCCTGACCCATCATTTTCTTCACAGTCATTTTCTCGATAAGAACTTGAAAGATACATCTGTCTTAGGCCTTTCAGTCATGAGCAGTTCCTCTTTACAAGTTTGCAGCATCACATGCACTCGTTTCTTATGTGGTATTTACAACCCGTAACAAGAAAGACTCAAGACTGTCTTCCTTTTGGCTCCAAAAGGTCTCCAGTCCATAGTTATTAACAATACTCAATTCTTGCCTCTCCTGGGAGGCTGACGAGAGCCAGGAGCATCCTTCTTTGCGCGGCTCGGCGAGGGTAGCTGGGGCCAGGCCATCCAGTGTGCGATTTAAGGGCCAACAAGGCCAGCTAGCTTCCCGAGCCCTTTCAGCCTGGCTGGGAAGCGGCCGGCCTCAAAAGAAACTCTTAAGCTCTTTGAGAAGAGATGGGATATGAGATGAGAAAAACTTTAGTAAATCTCACAGCCTTAAATACAAAGACGCAGTTCAGTTCAGCCGCTCAGTCGTGTCCGACTCTTTGTGACCCCATGAATCGCAGCACGCCAGGGCTCCCTGTCCATCACCAACTCCCTGAGTTCACTCAAATTCATGTTCGTCGAGTTGGTGATGCCATCCAGCCATCTAATCCTCTGTCGTCCCCTTCTCCTCCTGCCCTTAATCCCTCCCAGCATCAGAGTCTTTTCCAATGAGTCAACTCTTCGCATGAGGTGGCCAAAGTACTGGAGTTTCAGCTTTAGCATCATTTCTTCCAAAGAAATCCCAGGGCTGTTCTCCTTCAGAATGGACTGGTTGGATCTCCTTGCAGTCCAAGGGACTCTCAAGAGTCTTCTCCAACACCACAGTTCAAAAGCATCAATTCTTCGGTGCTCAGCCTTCTTCACAGTCCAATTCTCACATCCATACATGACCACTGGAAAAACCATAGCCTTGACTGGACGAACCTTTGTTGGCAAAGTAATATCTTTGCTTTTCAATATACTGTCTAGGATGGTCATAACTTTTCTTCCAAGGAGTAAGTGTCTTTTAATTTCATGGCTGCAGTCACCATCTGCAGTGATTTTGGAGCCCAGAAAAATAAAGTCTGACACTGTTTGCACTGTTTCCCCATCTATTTCCCATGAAGTGGTGGGACTGGATGCCATGATCTTCGTTTTCTAAATGTTGAGTTTTAAGCCAACTATTTTACTCTCCTCTTTCACTTTCATCAAGAGGCTTTTTAGTTCCTCTTCACTTTCTGCTATAAGGGTGGTGTCATCTGCATATCTGAGGTTATTGATATTTCTCCCAACAATCTTGAATCCAGCTTGTGCTTCCTCCAGCCCAGCATTTCTCATGATGTACTCTGCATATATAAGTTAAATAAGCAGGGTGACAATATACAGCCTTGATGAACTCCTTTTCCTATTTGGAACCAGTCTGTTGTTCCATGTCCAGTTCTAACTGTTGCTTACTGACCTGCATACAGATTTCTCAAGAGGCAGGTCAGGTGGTCTGGTATTCCCATCTCTTTCAGAATTTTCCACAGTTTATTGTGATCCACACAGTCAAAGGCTTTGGCGTAGTCAATAAAGCAGAAGTAGATATTTTTCTGGAACTCTCTTGCTTTTTTGATGATCCAGCGGATGTTGGCAATTTGATCTCTGGTTCCTCTGCCTTTTCTAAAACCAGCTTGAACAGAGGAGGAAATTGAGGAATTATTAAGATTAGGGGCAGTAAGTTCTCTAGGTTCTCCCAGGGCTGACTGGCCTCTTAGAGCAGCAGACCAGGGTGGGAAGTGGGGAGAGCACAGGTGAAACTCCAAGGCAAGTCAGCCTTGGTCCTGTGAAAGGGTGAGGAGGGAGTGGAAGGAGCTGGGGAGAACATGCCCATTCATGAGGCCCGGAGCTACCCAGTTCCAGCCAATTGTTATGTAAGAACAAGAGCCCAGTGTTGCCAGATCTTCAAGAGAATCCAGAAATTCAGATTTTGATGGGAAAACATTGGCAATTCATTCAACATGGCTAAAAATAAAAGAAAATAAGAATTGAGCAGGCCAAACAAAACACCTCTAGAGATCAGATTTGGCTTTTTTGCCACTAATTTGCTAGATGACTTCCAAGCTTTCTTCTGGTTTCAGACTTCCATGATCCTACACTCAGTCCATCTGATCTCTAACCCACTTCTTCTGTACTGACACATATTCCAGTACTCACCGGATCTAAAGCATGATAGCTTTGGAAGATCTCTTTGGTGAGTGCTGGACCATGATAGATTTATAAGGCCTTTAAGATCAAAGAATGCCCTTTTTCGATGGCCATGCTGTTGACATAATTCAGAGGCCCCGGCAGTTAATTGCTTGTGTTAATTAGCCCTTTCAGGGACAGTTAGTTTGGTTTAATTCCGGGACCCAGAGCTGTTTCTCTAAATATTTTCCTTCCTGTTCTTTCTTCTCACTCAAACGTAAGAAGATAATGACAGCTGGAAAATAGATCCTGGTTTTCACTTGGACAAGGTGTATTTATAAGCTTAGTTTTTTCTTTTCTTTATTTTTTGCCATGCTACTCAGCTTGCAGGATCTTAGTTCCCTGATTAGGCATGGAACCCAGACCCCTGGTCTTGGAAGCTTGAAGTCCAAACCACTGGATCGCCAGGGAATTCCCAATAGGCTTGTCTTACAGTGCTTAGACAAATCTTCATCATCTTTACCTGAGCAAGAGTCTGCCCTGTAGTCTGTCTCTCTTCTTAATCTGGGGATGTTCTTCAATTGCAACAAGGTGAATAAGTTAAGAGTTTGGCTCTTATGTGTTAATATGGAAGTTTAGGGTTTTTTTTAAAAGCATATTTATATGGATCCCCAAAAATAAAAATGAGAACAAAAGTAGTGGACTTGCATGTGATTCCAATCTCCAGTTCTTTTGAATAACTCATTCCTGGGGGAACAGTACAGTTAAATTCTATAATATAATATTTTTAAAGCAGAGTTTCATGAATGTGATGAGCTAAGATGTATTCTTTGCTTTATGCTAATAAGCTGCTTTACAAACAAGTGGGCCAGCCTCTACCTGAAAAGCTCAGAGCAGATACTGACAACAGGAAGGAAGCATCTGAGTAAAAGAAGCCTGGCGTTTTCAGAGAAATCACAGACCTTACTGTGACTGAGCTGACAGAGAGGACCAGAGGAAGGCTGTCAATGACAGTTGTGAGCCACACTTTGTCCTTGTCCCTGCTCCAGTGGTGAGTTGACCCTCCCTTGCACCTATGGGAGTTTGTCAGCCAATCCTGGATGTTTATCATTTAAAACAAACCTGCAAGAATCAGGTAATTGTCTGATCATTAAAGACATACCATCTGATCTTATACTGGTAACAACTTTAAATTAAAAAAGTCGATTCTATGTTTACCCAAGTATTTGGCTAGCCTTTCAGGTTTAATGATGGAGGCAGGCTCTAAGCCCTTTGGAGGAAGGAACCAGATCCACCTTTTATCCACAACACCTTTCAGATACATTCATTTTCTTCAAAATACATTCATTTTCTTCCAAATACACAAATACCTCCCAAATGTACTCAATTCTTTCTGTTGAATGAAAGCTGTATGGTTAATCATTTTGATATACAGGAGATTTAGGTCAGTAGGCTTTCTATGCATTCATTTATTCATTCATTTCATAAAGACCTGTTGAGCCTTTACTATGTGCCAAGCGCAATTCTTAGTGCTAGGGATGCAGGATAATCTTGTTGGTTACATACCTTAATGAATAATAACATATTGTGATAAATGTTGTAAGAACAAGATTGCCCAAATTATTGTGAAACCTTCGAGAAGGAATGACTAACTGTTGAAGGGTTTGGATGGCATCAAATAAGAGGAGACATTTAGGCTAAGTCAAGAATTGATGCTTTTGAACTGTGGTATTGGAGAAGACTCTTCAAAGTCCCTTGGACTGCAAGGAGATCCAACCAGTCAAAAAAGGATATCAGTCCTGAATATTCATTGGAAGGACTGATGCTGAAACTGAAGCTCCAATACTTTGGCTACCTGATGTGAAGAGCTGACTCCTTGGAAAAGACCGTGATGCTGGGAAAGATTAAAGGCAGGAGGAGAAGGGGATGACAGAGGACGAGATGGTTGGATGGCATCACTGACTCAATGGACATGAGTTTGAGCAAACTCTGGGAGATGGTGAAAGACAGGGAAGCCTGATGTGCTGCAGTCCATGGGGTTGCAAAGAGTTGGACACGCCTGAGCAACTGAACAACTTGAAGCAGGAGTTTCAGAAAGGATTACAGCCTCTCCAGCAGCTGGTGGGGAGTGAAGAGTCTAAGGCATGCAGGAGGAGAGGAGCATGGCTTAAGGGATGAATTGTGACAGTGGTTTGGAGAGCCCAGGTTTTGGTAATCCCGCAGAGGTAGTTGGGGCTGAAGTGTTGCAAATCTTTAGGGAAAATAGAAAGAATCAGGTAGCTAGCTGGGTATTGAAAGATCGAAATACCAAATGTCATACGAACAAAATACATATTTGTAAAACCAGTTTTTATTTTTTATTTATAATTTTTTATAATTAAAAAATTTTATTTATATATTTTTGGTTGTGCTGAGTCTTGTTGCTGCACGGGCTTTTCTCTGCAACTATGCAGACAGCAGGGCTACTCTCTAATTGTGGTGTTTGGGCTTCTCACTGTGGTGGCTTCTCTCGTTGCAGAGCGCAAACTGTAGGGCACATGGGCTTCAGTAGCTCCAGCTCCCAGGCTCTAGAGCACAGGCTCGATAGTTATGGCACACAGGATTAGTTGCTCCATGAAATGTGAGATCTTCCCAGATCAGGAATTGAACCTGTGTCTCCTGCATTGGCAGGTGGCTTCTTTACCCCTGAGCCACCTGGGAAACCCTATTTATAATTTTTGGATCACACTGTTCATTGATGCCTGGCTTGAATCTCCATGAGGGCAGGAATAATCATCTTTGATTTTCTTTTGCACTTAAAAGTTAAACATCACAGTAAGGACATTTTTCTTCTCTGGATGCATAGAAGCCAGGAAACATTGAGTTGAGGAATGATTAGGAAATGAGAAAGTGAAGGGGAGGGAGGTACTCATTCAAGTTTTTCTAAGAAAACCTTTAGAACATGCCACAACAGTAACAGTATTGGTAAACATTTGCTCTGTGCCAAGTATCAACGCCTAGTATTTCATAGAGATTATTTCGTATGTCCCTCATAAAATTCTATGACAAAGGAGTTCTTCCTATCCTATTTTCATTTTATAGATGAAGAAACTGAGGTTTTTTACCTTGCTTAAATTCACATGGCTAATGCTCTGCTATTAATTGTGGTCTAACCTCAACTAGGTACCCAGGTTGAACATGGACCCTTCTGGACTAGGGGCTTTCAGTGTTTTTGACTGTGACTCATAGTGAGATTTATTTTACAGCCTGACCCTGCCAGCAAACACAGGCGCACATGTAAACTGAAGCCAAGTCTCTCAAAGTAGTGCTCAACCCTTAGCAGTGCGCAGGAGGGCTTATATTTGCTACTGTAACCGATGTTATTCTAGTCTGAATTTCAGTTTTTTAAACATTGCTGCTCACAGTGTGCGATTGATTTGACGACCGACGATGTACTACAGAGTTTGGACCACACCCCTCTAGCCCGCTAGCTACTTTATGTTGCTCCCTGAACTATATAGCTTAATATCTTTTTCTGTTAACATCAGCAAACATTTATTCAGTGCCTACTGTTTGCAGAGATGTGGAAGGAACATAAAGAACATATGGTATCCCTTAACCCCAAGGAATTTTCAGTGTAGTGAAGGGAAAGACAATTAATGGCTAATGATAAGGCAGACCAGCAAAAAAAAAAAAAAAAAAAGAAGAAGAAGAAGAGAGGCGCAAGCCATGTAGAATGGCTTGTGGAACATAGGAATAATGATGGATATTGGTGTGTGTGTGTGCTGCAAGAATGTTAAAAGACTTTTATGAAATAAATAGAAATGTCTTTGGTAAAGACTTTTAGGACTTAGGGCCAAAGGAGATCTGAAGACCACAGTATTCTGTGTATTGTTCTCAAAGGTCCTTGAAATGGTCAAGCTATCATTATTATTATGTAGACATTAGTTTGTCCACTATAAGCCCTTGAAGGATGCTAGCATGTCCAGTTATGTTAAAGAGTATCCATTAAAAAAAGTTTAAGATAGCTTCCCAAGGAAAAGAATGCAAACTTACGAACCATTTATGAACCTCCATTAGGTGATCAATCCTAGGGTTAAATGGAGAGAGAGAGCCTTATGTAGAATCTAGCAAAAATTCTGTGGACATTGGAGGTAGAAGGAGGGTTATTAATACTTTTCTAATTTATCTTACGTAGATTAAAAAGATAACATCTGAAAATCCTGGCACTGTGTCTGATACATAGAAAGTGTTCAGTTTAGTTCAGTTCAGTCTCTCAGTCGTGTCCGACTCTTTGTGACCCCGTGAATCGCAGCACGCCAGGCCTCCCTGTCCATCACCATCTCCTGGAGTTCACTCAGACTCACGTCCATCGAGTCGGTGATGCCATCCAGCCATCTCATCCTCTGTCGTCCCCTTCTCCTCCTGCCCCTAATCCCTCCCAGCATCAGAGTCTTTTCCAATGAGTCAACTCTTCACATGAGGTGGCCAAAGTACTGGAGTTTCAGCTTCAGCATCAGTCCTTCCAATGAACACCCAGGACTGATCTCCTTTAGGATGGACTGGTTGGACCTCCTTGCAGTCTAAGGGACTCTCAAGAGTCTTCTCCAACACCACAGTTCAAAAGCATCAATTCTTCAGTGCTCAGCTTTCTTTATAGTCCAACTCTCACATCCATACATGACCACAGGAAAAACCATAGCCTTGACTAGACGAACCTTTGTTGGCAAATTAATGTCTCTGCTTTTGAATATGCTATCTAGGTTGGTCATAACTTTCCTTCCAAGGAGTAAGCATCTTTTAATTTCATGGCTGCAGTCACCATCTGCAGTGATTTTGGAGCCAAGAAAAATAAAAAAAAGTCTGACACTGTTTCCACTGTTTCCCCATCTATTTCCCATGAAGTGATGGGACCAGATGCCATGATCTTCGTTTTCTGAACGTTGAGCTTTAAGCCAACTATTTCACTCTCCTCTTTCACTTTCATCAAGAGACTTTTCAGTTACTCTTCACTTTCTGCCATAAGGGTGGTGTCATCTGCATATCTGAGGTTATTGATATTTCTCCCAGCAATCTTGATTCCAGCTTGTGCTTCCTCCAGCCCAGCGTTTCTCATGATGTAGTCTGCATATAAGTTAAATAAGCAGGGTGAAAATATACAGCCTTGATGTACTCCTTTCCCTATTTGGAACCAGTCTGTTGTTCCATGTCCAGTTCTAACTGTTGCTTCCTGACCTGCATACAGGTTTCTCAAGATGCAGGTCAGGTGGTCTGGTATTCCCATCTCTTTCAGAATTGTCCACAGTTTATTGTGATCCACACAGTCAAAGGCTTTGGCATAGTCAATAAAGCAGAAATAGATGTTAGATCAGTTTAAATAACTAAAATCAGTCAAGTCTTTCAATTTAGGCTTGTCTGGCAAGAGGAGCAATTATGTAAGCTAGTGCAGTGGTCCACTCCTTTCTGTTAGAAGCTTCACATTGAGATCACCTGGAGCCCTTTAGCAATCTGGTCTCAAGCCCAGAGATCCTGTTTTCATGTGTCTAGAGAAGTCTCAGACATTGGTCATTTTTAAGCCCCTAAGGAACAGCCAGGTTTGAAATGAAAATTGTTAGTTGCTCAGTTGTGTCCGACTCTTTGCGACCCCATGGACTGTAGCCCACCAGGCTTCTCTGTTTTTGAGATTCTCCAGTCAAGAATACTGGAGTGGGTAGCTATTCCCTTCTCCAGGGGATCCTCCCGACCTGGGGATCAAACCCTGGTCTCCTGCACTGCAAGCAGATTCTTTACTGTCTGAGCCAACACAGCCAGGTTTGAAATCCCCTGAAAAGTATATGCTTTAATGATTAGAAACATGCTTGTGTGGAGATACAACCTTAAAATTGGGTCCTTTGTTTGCTTTTTTGATGCTCACAGAGTCATCACCTTTTCTTAAGAACTAGTTTAGAAAACAAGATCTTAGGTATCTTTATGGTCACACCTCATGGCTTTCGGGATGTTAGTTCCCTGACTAGGGACTGAACCCTCACCCTTGGCAGGGAAAGTATGGAATCCTCACCACTGAACAACCAGGGTGTCCTCAAGATCTTTGGTACATTTGAAGTCAGAAAGGGGTATCTTTGAACTGGGGAAGAGTAGAAAACTGGGTATGAAGACTGTCAAGGTGAACTTGACTTCCTGCAGTGCTCAGGAGACAAAGGAATTGATTTTGTCCTGTTATCTTTGAGGATACATCTTCACCTCCATTCTACCAACAAGTACCCTGGTAACTGGAGTAGCATGCGGCAAAGAGGTGTGCATAAGTTACATAGCTCCCTGAGTTGATAGGAAAAAGAAGGAAGGACATGAAAGAAAGGAATGAAAGTAAGCCTCTCTTTGACTTCAGTGGCTCTTTGTTTTGTCTTCTTTGGGCTGTGGGTGATCTGATGGCTCTTTGGGACCTAAGAGCAGACTGTCATTGTCACTGGGGTCTTTCCTCACCAAGACTTCTCTCTTCCCTTTTTTTAAAAAAGTTTATTTTATTGAAGTATTGGTGATATAGAGTGTTGTGTTCCTTTCTGTTGTACAGCAAAGTGCTTCAATTATACATATGTATCTATTTTAATTTTTATTTTTGTATTGGTCCATGGGGTCACAAAGAGTCGTATGTGCTGAGCACGCACACACACACACACACACACACACACACACATTTATTTTTGGCTGCACTGGATCTTTGTTGCAGTGCTCGAGCTTCTCATTCTTGTGGCTTCTCTTGTTGCAGAGCGTGGGCTCTAGGCATATGGGCTTCAACATTTAGGGCACAAAGGCTCGGTAGTTACAGCTCCCAGGCTCTAGAGCACAGGCTCAATAGTTGTGACACATGGGCTTAGTTGCTCCATGGCACGTGGGATCTTTCTGGATCAGGGATTGAACCCGTGTCTCCTACATTGGCAGGTGGATTCTTTACCACTGAGCCACCAGGGAAGCCCCTGCCTGGAGATTCTTGAAGCTGCTTTTTCCAGGTCTTTCCCTGCACTGCTCTGCAGCAGCAGGACGGCATTATGGGTGGTGAAGTGATGCTCTAGAGGCAGTGCACCCAGACTTGGCCATCTGGGACAGTGGGAGAGATGGGAAAAGATTCTTCCCTCTTCTATCTGGCAGTGTGTGTGTTTGCCCTCTCTGGAGCCGTCAGGGTGAAATTGCTCCTTCTCTGGCCAGAAACCAGCCAACAGGTTTTGGGCACTTGCCACATCAAAGGGTGGGATTAATAGTGTTGCCACCGCCAGTGGGGACAGCGCCAGATGTCACAAGTGAAGAGGGAGCTTGCAACCATTCATTCCTTCATTTTCCTTCTTCTACACTCCAGGGGGCTTTAGGAAAATGAAAGTCATGCTGTCCTGAGATGGTCCAATTATTCTGCTCTCTTGTTTGGTAAACTTTTGATTCTTTGGAGAGAGATGCTGACTTTTCTATAACTTTCAAGTCACTTAGGTGCATTAGCACGGTAGGCGTGTTTATTTATTTTTTGCATTGTTTGATATACTTTCTTATACCACGTTCTCCTCTTTTCATTAAAAAAAACAGATAAATGGATGTAATCATCTTTTAAATTTTTTATTATAGACAGTGAGCCTCTTCTGCATTTTTTCTGCAAGCATTTATAGAAAATCAAGAAACTAACTTTTGCCATGGTTATCACTGCTGCAAGAATTTTTGCTTTTGTTTCTATTTGAAACCAACGTAGACCTGATGATCAGTAGAGATTTAGGTGTGGGGCTGAGTAAGCTTTGTCTTTGACAGGGTAAATGACAGAGTAGAGTCAAAGGACAGCCAAGTGCTGGATGCTGCATTGGGGTGGTGGGCTCCAGGCAGAGTTTCCACTTGCTCAGTTCACTATCGCCAACTGCTTATCTTCTTCTCTGTCTCCCTTACCTGTGTCTTTCTTCCACTGGGGTGGAAGATGGGACGGTTGGTCAGAAGGTGTTCTGTCCTGTAGGACAGTGATGCTCAGCCTAGCTACACATTAGAGTGGCTGGAAGTGTTAGGCTCCACCCCAGAGCAGGCTGGTGGTGGGACCTGGCATCAGGGATATTTAAAAGCTTCCCAGATAGCTGCAGTCCATGGGGTCGCTGAGAGTCGGATACGACTGAGCGACGTCACTTTCACTTTTCACTTTCATGCATTGGAGAAGGAAATGGCAACCCACTCCAGTGTTCTTGCCTGGAGAATCCCAGGGACGGGGGAGCCTGGTGGGCTGCCGTCTATGGGGTCGCACAGAGTCGGACATGACTGAAGTGACTTAGCAGCAGCAGCAGCAGATGATTTTAGTGTAGTCATGGCCGAGAATCACTGTGGTTGGGCAGCAGTTTTCAGGGTGTATCTGTGGATAACCTGTATCAGAATCATTGAGTGATTTTTTTTTTTTTTTTTGGCTGCACTGCGAGGCTTGAAGGATCTTGGTTCCCTGTCCAGGAACTGAATCTGGGCCCATGGCATTGAAAGCTCTGAGTCCTAACCACTGGAATGCTGGGAGTTCCCCATAGGGTGACTTTTTAAAAATGCAAATTCTGGAATTCCTAAACTTGAAACCAAATCAAGTTTTAACAGGAGTAAACACGGTTTTGAATCATTCCAAATGCAACCTGCCAGTATCCAGATCTTGGTTTCAAGGTCCTTAGTATTAAGAAATAACTAAAGATTAAGAAATAACTAAAGATCAAAAAGTCTTAGAAGCCCTAGAGTGAGAAATGATTCAGTAACTAGTTGATCTTGAATTCTGGTGTGAGTAACTAGGAACTACTTCTGAGAAAGTGGCTATCAAGTCCCCAGAAATCCTTTATAGGAATAAAATCATAGCTAATACTTAGTAAAATGTTTTATTGTGTGCCAGGCACTGAGATTTGAACTTAAAAATTTTTTTATTGGAATATAGTTGATTTACAATGTTGTGTTAGTTTCGGGTATTCAGCAAGGTGAATCAGTTATACATACAGCCACTCTTTTTTTAGATACTGTTCCCATATAGGCTATTACAGAGTATTGAGTAGAGTTCCCTGTGCTATACAATAGGTCCTTATTTTTTATCTATTTTATATATAATACTGTCTATATGTCAATCCCAGTCTCCCAATTCATCCCTTCCCCTCTTCTGCCCGTAACCTTAAGTTTATTTTCTACATCTGTAGCTCTATTTCCATTTTGTGGATAAGTTCATTTGTACTCTTTTTTAACATTCCGCATATAAGTCAACTTTGTACTTTAAACTCATTATTTACCATTTTCAGTTCAGTCACTCAGTTGTGTCCAACTCTTTGTGACCCCATGGACTGCAGCATGCCAGGCCTCCCTGTCCATCACCAACTCCCGGAGTTTACCCAAACTCATGTCCATTGAGTCAATGATGCCATCCAACCATCCCATCCTCTGTCGTCCCCTTCTCCTCCCGCCTTCATTCTTTCCCACCATCAGGGTCTTTTCAAATGAGTCAGTTCTTCAAATCAGGTGGCCAAAGTATTGGAGATTCAGCTTCAGCATTTTACAGATGGGGAAAACTGAGGCTCACAGACATTAAGTACTTAGCTCAAAAACATATGGTAAGTAGTGTAGACTGGATCAGAACCAGATATACATGTGATAACAAAGCTCATATATGGCATCATGGATGACATCACCGATTTGAAGGACTTGAGTTTGAGCATGCTCCGGGAGTTGGTGGTGGACAGGGAAGCCTGGCGTGCTGCAGTCCATGGGGTCGAGAAGAGTTGAACTCGACTGAGTGACTGAGCTGAACTGAATAAAGCTCATGACCTTAACCATTCCTCAGTTCCTTCTGCTGTGCAACCAGATACTGGCAAAACCTCTCTTCCTCTCTACCCTGTCTTTATGGTGAAACTAAGAGGAAAAAAAGGAAGCTATCAAACAACTGAAAGTATTAACTTGCTCCTTATCATTTTCTGTACATTCTTCTATACGTACACAAAGCAGCCAGGGATCACTGACGTTTACTTTAGAAGCCCTGAACCTACATTTTATTTTCATTGCTTGGATTCTTCTTTTATGATGTGTAGTCATTCCTGCACTTGAACTGGAGCTTTGTTACTGCTTTATTTGAGGAGCTACAATGCAAACAGAATAAGCAAAGCATAATCTCCTGATTTTATTGCCCTTGTTTAAACCTGTACCTAGGTTAGAAATCTGGGTGTGATCAGGAGTGAACTTGATGCTCTGACTTAGGAAGTGACCGTGTCTGCATTAGTTAAGTTACATGAAAGAATCATGACCTGGAGGGGTCATCACAGAAAAAAGAAATCTGTGTGTGTGTGTTGGGAGGTGTGTAGGAGGGGAGGGAACCTCACGTTTATGAAAGACCTTAAACAGATATTGTTGATTTTATCTCCAAATCAGGTCATAGAGCAGTCATTGGAACCATATGTGTGTTTATAGCATTAATAATTTGTCTTTATAAAGTCAACTTTACTGAGGTATACTTTATATACAATAAAATCCAACAGGTCTAAGCATACAGTATGATGAATTTTGAGAAATATTGCAAATATTGAGAAATAATGCAAACAGTTGGGGTTTGCATTAATTTTTGACAGCTTTATTAAAACATAATTCACAAACCTTATGATTCACCTATTTAAAGTGTACAAGTTGATGGTTTTCAGTGTATTCACAGACATGTACCACTATCACTGTAATTAATTCTGAAATATTTTCATCAGCCCCCAAAAGAAACCTTATACCTGTCAGCAGTCATTTCTCTTTTTCTCCCGACTCTTTTAGTCCTAGGCAATGACTCACCTACTTTCTGTAGACTTGCCTGTTCTGGAAGGTTCATAGAAATGGGAACCATGTAATATGTAGTCTTTGGTGATTGGCTGCTTTCCCTTAGTTCTTAATACAGTGTTTTTAAGGTTCATACATGTTGTAGCATGTGTAATACTTCATTCCTTGCTGAATAATATCATTGTGTATGGAAATAGACTCACAGAAATGGAGAACTTGTGTTGCCAAGGGTAAGGGTGGGGAAGGGATGGATTGGGAGTTTGGGACTATCTGATGCAAACGATTATACACAGGATGGTAAGCAACAAGGTCCTATTGTATAGCATAGGGAACTATATTCAATACCCTGTAATAACAATAATGGCAAAGAGTATGAAAAAGAATTACACGTATACAGAAATGCTTCATTGTAAAACACTTCATTGTCAACCAACGATACTTCAATAAAATGATTTTTTTTAAATTAAAGAATAAAACAACCTACCTCCTCAGTTAACTTGGAGACCAAAAGCTAAATACAATTTATAGTAAAGAAAAAATTCCATTGTGTAGATATACCACATTTTATTTATTATCAGTTGTTGGATATTCAGGTTGTTTCTACTTTTTTGGCTGATAGCATTGATTTCTTTTAGGATTTTTTTTTATAAGGACCATTTTTAAAGCCTGTTGAATTTGTTACAATATTCTTCTGCTTTATGTTTTGGTTTTTTGGCCGCAAGGCATGTGGACTCTTAGCTCCTGACCAGGAATTGAACTCAGATTGCCTGCAATGGAAGACGAAGTCTGAATCACTAGACCATTAGGGAAGTCCCCTAGCACTGATTTTTAAAGAGTAAACCTTTAATAGATACCTTGATTTTTAAATCCTCATTTAGGCTTTTTTTCCTTCACTAATATGCCAGGAGTATAAAGTAGCTCGGACTTGCCAGGTGGTGCTTGTGTTGAAGAACCTGCCTGCCAGTGCAGGAGACACAAGAGACCTGGGTTCGATCCCTGGATTGGGAAAATCCCCCATGGCAACTCCCATATTCTTGTCTGGAGAATTCATGGATAGAGGAGCCCTGGTGGGCTATAGTCCATAGGGTCACAAAAAGTCAGATACAACTGAAGCAACTGAGCACGCATGCAGGAAGTCCTCCCTTGACTACTGAGACAGTCTGATTAAGGTCGAAACAACTGGATTTACAGTTGTACTAAAATTCTTGTTTGGAGTTAATTCTCTTTTATAGCTATTAATACTGTGGAAAATGCATATAGAATTGTGCTGCTGCTACTGCTAAGTCACTTCAGTCGTGTCCAACTCTGTGCGACCCCATAGACGGCAGCCCACCAGGCTCCCCCATCCCTGGGATTCTCCAGGCAAGAACACTGGAGTGGGTTGCCATTTCCTTCTCCAGTGCATGAAAGTGAAAAGTGAAAGTGAAGTCGCTCAGTCGTGAATGACTCTTAGCGACCCCATGGACTGCAGCCTATCAGGCTCTTCCGTCCATGGGATTTTCCAGGCAAGAGTACTGGAGTGGGGTGCCATTGCCCTCTCCATATAGAATTGTAGATATAGAAATATATATACATATGTATATATGTGCATGTGTGGGCTCAGTCTCTGAGTTGTGTTTGACTCTGTGACCCTATGGATTGTAGCCCGCCAGACTCCTCTGTCCATGGGATTCTCCAGGCAAGAATACTAGAGTGAGTTTCCATTTCCTCCTCTAGGGGATTTTTCTACCTAGGGATCGAACACATGTCTCCTTCGTCTTTTGCACTGCAGGCAGATTCTTTACTGCTGAGCTATCAGGGAAGCCCTAATATATATGTGCCTGTATCTGTATAAAATAAGGATAACTCATATGGTTTTACAAGGAGTTTTAAAGTTAATTTACGAAGACAACATGTAGTTTCTTTTTCTTTTAAAAAATATTGATATATAACAAATTATTTTACTTTAGAAATCATAAACTGTGCTGTTTATGAAATGTCACTGGTAAGTGTCAAAACTGATCCAACGACTATTACTTTTGAAGGACTAACATTGGTGTTCAGTTGGTTCAGTTCAGTTGCTCAGTCGTGTCCGACTCTTTGCAACCCCATGAATCACAGCACGCCAGGCCTCCCTGTCCATCACCCACTCCCGGAGTTCACTCATACTCACGTCCATCGAGTCAGTGATGCCACCCAGCCATCTCATCCTCTGGCATCCCCTTCTCCTCCTGCCCCCAATCCCTCCCAGCATCAGTCTTTTCCAGTGAGTCAACTCTTCGCATGAGATGGCCAAAGTACTGGAGTTTCAGCTTTAGCATCACTCCTTCCAAAGAAATCCCAGGGCTGATCTCCTTTAGAATGGACTGGTTGGATCTCCTTGCAGTCCAAAGGACTCTCAAGAAGTCCAATTTCTCCAACACCACAGTTCAAAAGCATCGATTCTTCGGCGCTCAGCTTTCTTCACAGTCCAGCTCTCACATCCATACATGACCACTGGAAAAAGCATAGCCTTGACTAGACGGACCTTTGTTGGCAAAGTAATGTCTCTGCTTTTCAATATGCTATCTAGGTTGGTCATAACTTTTCTTCCAAGGAGTAAATGTCTTTTAATTTCATGGCTGCAGTCACCATCTGCAGTGATTTTGAAGCCCAAACATTGGTGTTAGGGTTATTCTATTCGAAAATATATAAATCAATACATAGGAAGTTTACGTTTTTGACCCAGAAGAAGCTTACATTATTTTAAAGCTTTATGCTACTCATAAATTATCAAAAATCAGTCATAATAGTTTTGACACTCTTGTAACTGCAGATGTTACACTTCTCACCCCTAAAACACATCATAGAACTAAAGTGCTTGAGAAATAGGAAAGTGAAAGAAGATGTGAAGTGATAGGAGAAGTCAAGAACTAGGTACAGGCATCATTACTTATACATCCTTTTTAAAATTTTTAGATAATAAGACTTTTAAAAATGGAGACAGGGCAGAGATGATGAAGGACAGGGGAGCCTGGCATGCTGCAGTCCATGGGGTTGCAAAGAGTCGGACACGACGGAACAACTGAACTAAAACAAATAGTTGATTTACAATGTTGTATTGGTTTTGGTTGTACAGAAAAGTGATTCAGTTTTATACTGTATATATAATATATATGTATAAAATGTATATATATACACATATAAATATGTATGGAGCATTCAGAGTCAACAAAAGAGTCTGAAATGCAGTGCTTGGGTACAATCTCAAGAACAACAGAATGATCTGGGTTCCTTTCCAAGGCAAACCATTCATCATCATAGTAATCCAAGTCTATGCCCCAACCAGTAATGCTGAAGAAGCTGAAGTTGAATGTCTCTATGAAGACCTACAGCACTTTCACCAACTAACACCAAAAAACAGATGTCCATTTCATCATAGGGGATTAGAATGCAAAAGTAGGAAGTCAAGAGATACCTGGAGTAAAAGGCAAGTTTGGCCTTGGACAAAATGAAGCATGACAAAGGCTAACAGAGTTTTGTCAAGAGAACACACTGGTCATTGCAAACACTCTGTCCCAACAACACAAGAAACAACTCTGCTCATGGACATCACCAGATGGTCAATACCAAAATCAGATTGATTCTATTTTTGCAGCCAAAAATGGAGAAACTCTATACAGTCAGCAAAACACAAGACCCAGAGCTGACTGTAACTCTGACCTTGAGCTCCTTAGCAAAATTCAGGCTTAAATTGAAGAAAGGAGAGAAAGCCACTGGGCCATTCAGGTATATTATACAGTGGAAGTGGCAAATAGATTCAAGGGATTAGATCTTGTAGACAGAGTGCCTGAAGAACTAGTCAGGAGGCAGTGACAAAAACCATCCCAAGGAAAAAGAAATGCAAGAAGGCAAAGTGGTTGTGTGAGGAGGCTTTACAAATAGCTGAGGGAAGAAGAGAAGTGGAAGGCAAGGGGGAAGAACTGAATGCAGAGTTCCAGAGAATAGCAAGGAGGGATTAGAAGGCCTTCTTAAAGGAACAGTGCAAAGAAATAGAGGAAAATAATAGAATGGAAAGACTAGAGATCTCTTCAAGAAAATTGGCAATATCAAGGAAGCATTTCATGTGAGGATGGTCATGATAAAGGACAGAAATGGTCAAGACTTAACAGAAGCTGAAGAGATTAAGAAGTGGCAGAAATACACTAAAGAACTATACAAAAAAGGTCTTAATGACCCAAATAACCATGATGGTGTGGTCATTCACCTACAGCCAGATATCCTGGAGTGTGAATGACGTCAGGTGGGTCTTAGGAAACATTACTACGAACCAAGCTAGGGGAAGTGATGGAATTCCAGCTGAGCTATTTCAAGTCCTTAAAAATGATGTGTTGAAGTGCTGCACTCAATATGCCAGCAAATTTGGAAGACTCAGCAGTGGCCACGGGACTGTAAAAGGTCAGTTTTCATTCCTGTTGCAAAGCAGGGCAATACCAGAGAATGTTCCAGCTATTATTCTTAAGGAGACTGAAATAAAACCAGACCACCTTACCTGTCTCCTGAGAAACCTGTATTCAGGTCAAGAAGCAATGGTTAGAACCCCACATTGAAAAACAGACTGGTTCAAAACTGGGAAAGGAGTATACATCAAGGCTGTATATTGTCACCCTGCTTATTTAACTTATATGCAGAGTACATCATGCGAAATGCCAGGCAGAATGAATCCCAAGCTGGAATCAAGATTGCCAGGAGAAATATCAACAACATCAGATATGCAGATGATATCTTTCTGATGTCTAAAAGTGAAAAGGAACTAAAGATCTTCTTGATGAAAGTGAAAAAGGAGATTGAAAAAGCTGGCTTAAAAGTCAGCATTCAAAAAATTAAGATGATGGCATCCAGTCCCATCGCTTCATGGCAAATTGATGGCGAAAAGTGGAAGCAGTGACAGATTTCATTTTCTTGGTTCAAAAATCACTTTGAATGATGACTGCAGCCATGAAATTAAAAGACACTTACTCTTTGAAAGGAAAACTATGACAAAGCTAGATAGCATGTGACAAAGCAGAGTCATCACTTTGCTGACAAAAGTCCATCTAGTCAAAGCTATGGTTTTTCCAGTAGTCTTGTATGGACGGAATGTTCGGCCATAAAGAAGGTTGAGCATGGAGGAATGGATGCTTTAGAACTGTGGTGCTGGAGAAGACTCTTGAGAGTCCCTTGGACAGCAAGGCGATCAAACCAAGCAATCCTAAAGGAAATCAACCCTGAATATTCATTGGAAGAAGTGATACTGAAGCTGAAGCTCCAATAGTTTGCCCAGTTGATGGGAACAGCCAATGCATTGGAAAAGACCCTGTTGTTGGGAAAGATTGAAGGCAAAAGTAGAAAGATGAAATGTTTAGATAGCTTCACTGACTCTGTGGACATGAATTTGAGCAAACTCTGAGAGAGAGTGAAGGACAGGGTATCCTGATGTACTCCAGTCCATAGGGTCATGACTTAGTGACTGAACAACAACAATGAACTTTAGTATGTACAGTATTCTTGCCTGGAGAATTCCAAGGACGGGGAAGCCTGGTGGGCTGCCGTCTATGGGGTCTCACAGAGTCAGACACGACTAAAGCGACTTAGCAGCAGCAGCAGTATATATTTCTTTGTCTGTATTTTAATAAGCATAATTCACAGTAATTCACAAAGAATTATTTGCTTACTTTCTTTTTTTTATCATAGCACCCAAAGACTGATTTGTTTACCTACGATTTTATTAGAATTCCCAGTTCTCAGAATCCCTTTCTCCCAAACTGTGGTAGCAGGTAATAAATGATGTATGTTTGGGGCAAAGGAACAATGGGGAAAGAACAATATGAACACTAGAACAGCTCTGGCAGAGCAGGTCTGCTCTTGAGTTTATAAAACTTGTTACCTGTATTGGAGTCAGAACTAAAACACAATTTCTAGGAACTTCTAAAAATTTAATTCTTATTGGAGTATGGTTGCTTTACAATGTTGTGTGAATTTCTGCTTTGCAGCAAAATGAATCAGTTATACTCTAGGAGCTTTTGAATGTGTTTTCTTTTGACAGATAAAGATTCACATGTGATAAAATTCACCCACCTACTGTGTACTGTTGAGTGGATCTTATTCAAGAGTTGTGCATACTATACCAAAATCTAATTTTAAAACATTTAAAAATAATTGTAGGACTATGCTGGTGGTTCAGTGGTTAAGACTCTGAGCCCCCACTGTAGGGGATGTGGGTTTGATCCCCGGTCAGGGAGGTTCCATATGACAAAAGGTTCAGCCAATGAATAAATAAAAATAATTGTAAAACATTTTCATCACTCCAAAGAAATCTTGTCCCTTTAACAGTCATTTTCCATTTCCACTCCTCAAACTTTTCCAGAGTGGCCACTGCCTTTGCATCCCCACCAGCAACACGTGATCTACCTCCTTGCCCATCCTTTAGAGCTGCCCACATGACTGTGGCATTAACGTGACTGAGGAAAGGTCATGAAACCCAGGCTAATTCAGACTTTTGACACTCCTCATGGATGGATGCCTAGATGAAGATAAAATCAACCTGGAATAAACTGTTTTCCCCCAGGATGTAGCCCATGATTGTAGGCCCTCAATTAAAATAAAGTAATAATTCAGCACCACATAATTTGGTAGTGATTGAGATTCAAATAAAAATTTGCTGTTTTTGCCTACTTTTGTTCAAGTAGAAAATGTATCTAGGAATCCTTAGACAGATATTTAATGGTAACATTCAAAAAGGAGTTACTAGAGAAAAATTACTGAGGCAGCTATGACTGAAAATAAGACCAAACAGTTGTAAATCACTCTGTATTTGACAAAAAATAGTGTAGAACATTTGTATACATTTCAGGGACAGGAAGCTTCTGTGTCAACATTCAGTGTTCATAAATGTCAAATACTCAATTCTGACATCCCATCCTATATCTGGGAGAATAGAAATTTTCAGCCAGTGTAGAGTTGAAATAACAAAGACTTGGCATCACTTGAACAGAACTGAATTCCATCTAAGATGTTAGAGCTTAAAAGTTTTCCATGAGTGTAATGTAGACTTTCATCAACAGTCCTTTTCATTTTCTGAAGCAAATGTCTTGCAATTTACATAACTCTCCTTTTCCTTTAACAGAACAAACGATAACTTTAGGAGTACATGCTATCCTTTATACTAATGATAATCTAATTTTGTTGAATGGTGTGATTTTATTATGGTGCATTTTATTTATTGTTCTTCTTTCTTGTCCGAGGGAGGTTTATAATAATATGTGGGACAGATATATTTTTAAAGACCAACATTTTTTACTTTATCAGGCATTTTATTTAAATTTTAAAAAGTCATATAATTTTTAAGGATACTTTCCATTTACAGTTATTACAAAATATTGGTTATATTCCCTGTGGTGTACAGTACATCCCTGAGCTTATCTTATACCCAGTTGTTTGTACCTCCTCCCCCCAACCCCTATATTGCCCTCCCTCCCCACTGCTGTTGCTGCTGCTGCTGCTGCTAAGTTGCTTCAGTCGTGTCCGACTCTGTGCGACCCCATAGACGGCAGCCTACCAGGCTCCCCCGTCCCTGGGATTCTCCAGGCAAGAACACTGGAGTGGGTTGCCATTTCCTTCTCCAATGCATGAAAGTGAAAAGTGAAAGGGAAGTCGCTCAGTCATGTCTGACTCTTAGCGACCCCATGGACTGCAGCCTACCAGGCTCCTCCATCCATGGGATTCTCCAGGCAAGAGTCCTGCCCACTGATAAGCACTATTAAAAGTTCTCTGTAGGTCTGCTTCCTTTTGCTGTGTTCACTAGGTGTATTTTTTAGATTCACATGTAAGTGGTATCATATAGTATTTGCCTTTCTCTGTCTGACTTATTTCTCTAAAACATAACACCCTCCAGGTCTATTCATGTCACTGCAAATGGTAAAATTTGGCAGTTTTTTGTTGCTGGATAGTATCTCATTGCATACATACTCCACATCTTCTTTCTCCAATTATCTGTTGATGGACTCTTAATTAGATTACTTCCACACCTTGGCAATTGTGAGTAATGCTGCTCTGAACATTGGGATGCATGTATCTTTTCAAATTAGTGTTTTTGTCTTTTTTGGACATATACCCAATAGTAGAAATGCTGGCTCACATGCTAATCTTATTTTTATTTTTTTGAGAAACCTCAATACTGTTTTCCACAGTGACTGCACCAATTTATGTTCCCACCAACAATGTACAAGGTTTCCTTTCCTCCACATCCTTGTCAACATTGTTATTTGTGTTCTTTTGGATGACAGCTATTCTGACATAAGTGAGGTGATGTTTAATTGTGGTTTTGATTTGCATTTCCCTGATAATTAGCAATATTGAGCACCCCTTCATGTGCCTGTTGGCCATCTGTATTTCCTCTTTGGAAAAATATTTATTTAGTCCTTCTGTCTAGTTTTTAATTGACTTGTTTTATGTTTTTTTTGATGTTGAATTGTATGAGCTGTTTATATATGTTGAATACTAATCCCTGATCTGTCATATCATTTGTAGATATCTTCTCCCATTCAGTAGGTTGATGACTATCTTTAGTGTTATGTTTGGATTTCTTTTTCTTTTTTGTGTGTATATTTATTACAGATTTTTGGTTTGTGGTTACCATGAAGTTTTTAATATAGAAGTCTGTATTTATATGTGCCAGTTTTAAGTTACTGATCTCTTAGTTTCAAATTCATTGTAAAAACCCTGCATTTTTACTCTCCTCTCCTTATAATTACTGTCTTTGATATCATATTTTACTTTTAATTTTTTGTGTATTCCTTAACTGTTTCTTGCGAATATAGATGATTTTTACTACTTTGGTCTTTTAACCTCTCTTGGGATTCCCTGGTGGCTCAGATGGTAAAGAGTCTGCCTGTAATGCAGGAGACCTGGATTTGATCCCTGAGTCAGGAAGATCCCCTGGAGAAGGAAATGGCAACCCGGTCCAGTATTCTTGCCTGGAAAATCCCATGGACGGAGGAGCCTGGCCAACTACAGTCCATGGGTCGCAAAGAGTTGGACTGAGCGACTTCACTTTCACTTTCACTAGATTGTAATGTGTAGATAATTTCCTACCTTTACTGTGTATTTTCCTTCAGTGAGCTTTTTCATTTTGTGATTTTCTTGTTTCTAGTTCAGGCCTTTTCTTTTTCACCTAGAGAAGTTCTATGAACATATGTTGTAAAGCTGGTTTGGTGGTTCTGCACTCTTCTAGCTTTTGCTTGTCTGTAAAATCTTTGATTTCCCTATCAAGTCTTTTCAAATTGTCTTTCAAAATAGCTTCTGATTTTGAGTTTTATAAGATGTCATCAGAGTCTGAAGTTAACACAGGTTAAAAGATTCCAAACTCTCAAAGAGTGTACTAGAATATACAACAATACATGTAGTATATAGAAGCATATTTTCATACAGTTACATGAACAAGAGTCCCAAACTTTGAGTATACTCATGGAACACTAGTCCAAATGTTCTGGTACTTATTGCTCTTGTTTTTTTTTTAATTTGGCTGCACTAAGTTTTAGCTGTGGCATGCAAGCTATTAGTTACAGCATGTAGGGTCTAGTTCCCTGACCAGGGAGTGAACCCCAGGCTCCCTGCATTGGGAGTGGGGAGTCTTAGCTTCTGGGCCACCAGGTAAGTCTTGATCTTGCTATATTTTGGGGGGAAAAAATCCACCATTTAGATTATATAATGGGTTATTAATGCCAGGATTTATTACAAAAAGTGTGGAAAGAATCCTTTCTTGGGGCTCTAAACTCAAGCTTCTTGGGATACTTTGCTCTTAAATTTCAGTGGAAACTGCTGTCTTTCTAATATTTTCCTCTGTAAGCCTTTGAAGATCCACTCTTTTCGCTTTACACCAGAGCTGCTAAGCTTGTTCCTGATTCCAGACCCGTATTTGTCTTGATCCTCTTGCTGAGCCACCCTTTAGTGAGTTTCTACATTATGTTTTAGAACTGACCTGCTTTCCCACTTCCCTAGTTAAGACTCCACCGTCCAGTGCAGGGAGTGTGGGTTTGATCCCTGGTCCAGAGACTAAATTCCCACATGCCGTGCTTCACCCTATGCTGCTGCGGCTCAGTTGTGTCCAACTCTTTGTGACCCCATGGACTGTAGCCCCCCAGGCTCCTCTGCCCATGAAATTTTCCAGGCAAGAATACTGAAATGGGTTGCCATTTCCTACTCCAGGGGATCTTCCTGGCCCGGGGATCAAACCCACATCTCTTGCACCTCCTGCAGGTTGGGTTGGCAGGTGGGTTCTATACCACTAGCATCACCTGGGAGACCATATCGTTGGGAATGGCCAAAAAAAAGAAAAAGAACCATTCATGAGGCCTTCCACTCCCGCTCCTGCCTTGATTGCCTGCATTTCCCTATGACTCCTAAACATTTACTGCCCACCCAACCTCTGTGGCACTTCCCCATATACTCTTGTGGATGCTTCTTACCTTCCTAATGGGCGTATAAGCTCCTAGGTGGCAAGGCCTATGCCTTATATTTCGTCTGAGGTCCCTTGGTATCTATTGCAATATAATTTAAATTGAAAGTGATCAAAAAATTTCTGGAATGAGGATCCCATTTTTATAACACAGCATTTCTGTAAATATTAGGATAAACAGGCCTAGTGGAAATTGCAGTGACTTAATTTTTGGTTACCTTTTATTGGAATATAGCTGCTTTACAGCAAAGTGAATCCACCATATGTATACATAGATTCCCTCCTCTTTGGATTTTCTTCATTTAGTTGCTCCCAGAAAGCACTGAGTAGAGTTCCCTGAGCTATACCATGGGTTCTGATTAGTAATCTATTTTGTACACAGTACAAATAGTGTATATACGACAGTCTCAATCTCCCAATTTGCCCCACCTCCCTTTTCCCTCTCTTGGTGTCCATATGTTTGTTCTGTACATCCGCGTCTCTATTTCTTTTTTTTTTTTTCCACGTCTCTATTTCTGTTTTGCAAATAAAGTTCATCTATACCATTTTTCTAGGTTCCATATGTATGTATTAATATATAATATTTCAATTAATTTAGCTGTTTATTCACAAGAATACCAGGGAAGACATTTTATCATATTGGATCATAAGCTATGAAGAAGAATTAGTAAGATGAAATTTTCAGAAAAAAATGGTAATTCCTATCTATATTTCCTTATTTTGTGGTCATAGACTGTACACCTAAGGTTAACCTTTGACCCAAACAGGATTAAGCTGGGTGTGGATAGTTAAAATAATCAACTTGAAATTACTGCACACTCACAGCACGTTTATTCTGTTGCACTTAAAAGAAACAAATGCCAGCTAACTTGAAATAATTTACTAGGTTAGCTCTGAGAATGAAATGGAAGGCTGGAGGAACCAGGCCTGGGTATCCCTTGGGAGCCAAGGTAGTAGGATTAGACAGAGGCTTTCTTTAATGCACTGCCACTAGGATCAATAAATCCCAGATATTTTTCTTTTATTAGAACTTGCACTCAAGCTCAGGATCCTGGGGAAGAGGTCCTACTGGCCTTGCTTGGTTCAGGTTCTACTTTATAGGTCAAGATCAAAGACCTCTTGATTAACAGTCCCACCAACCATCTATCCATGAGGAAAGACCCCCCAAGTGCTCCAAAGAAAATTGGTTACCATTACAACAAAGAGAAAAGGCTAGTCTAGTTGTGAAGTCACCTTATGGAATATAGAAAATCAGAAAAAGCAGGTGAGAGACATCTAAAGGATAGCAGATTACAGGAGAAAGATGTTGCCCTGACAGAAAATAAAAAACCACTAAATGGTATTTTTCACCATGTTCTGTTCAGACTACCTGTGTCTCAAATTCTGAGACAATGAACAGTCAGAAGCTCTTAGCCAACTCTTTAAAAAACTTGTCATTCTAGTCCCGGTTGATACATATGGGAGCTTTGTATTTCAAAGATTTGCTCTCCCAAACATTTACTGTGACAAGAATTTCTCTGGCTCCTGTCCTATGTGTTGAAATGTCACTCAAGGCAAGGCAAAGCAAAGCAAGGCATGGCCACAGGTATTTGGTGTATAAAGGCATTTCTGTCTACTTCAGTTTGAAAACTTGCAAGGGAGATACTCCTTACCTTTTCACTCCCCTTCCCTTTCCCTCCAGAAAACTCTGACTTTTTTTAAGATCATGCTGCTTTGCCTTTGTAAATGTGTACTTTTCCTGGACACCTGTACCTTGAAGATTTAAATGAAGGACAATCTCTTATACATTAAAAAATTTATTTATTTGTTTATTTATGACCGTGTTGCTCAGAGGGTAGAGCGTCTGCCTGCAATGCAGGAGACCTGGGTTCGATCCCTGGGTCAGGAAGATCCCCTGGAGAAGGAAACAGCAACCCACTCCAGTACTCTTGCCTGGAAAATCCCATGGACAGAGAAGCCTGGTAGGCTACAGTCCATGGGATCGCAAAGAGTCGGACACGACTGAGCGATTGCTTGCTTGCTTGCTTGTGCTGGGTCTTCGTGGCTGCGTGGGCTTTTCTCTAGTTGCAGCAAGCGAGGACTACTCTTGAGTTGTTGTGTGCAGGCTTCTCATTGCAGTGGCTTATCTTGTTCTGGAGCAGGGACTCTCAGGTGCGTGGGCTTCGGTAGCTGTGGCTCCCAGGCTCAAGAGCACAGGCTCAGTACTTTTGGCCCACAGGTTTAGTTGCTCCTTGGCATGTGAAATCTTCCAGGATCAGGGATCAAACCTGTGTCTCCAGCATTTGCAGACAGATTATTTACCACTGAGCCGCCAGGGAAGCCCTGCATTTGGTTTTTTATACAACCTTTTGGCTTCATTAGGTATTTGGTTGTTGAAGTCATACATTACCTGGTTTACGGAATTAAGACTATTTTTTCTTTAAAAGGTACTCTAAATAGGAATTGCAGACACCACTATGTTGTCTCTAGAAGGAACAGAATTTATTATTTACTTTTACAATAGAGTAGGTACTGGAGAGAATAGACTTCTCAGGTAGGGGCATATCTGAATACTTCTAAGGATTTTTATATTTGCAAGTATTCTGTCTGCTAACACAGTCATGTGGTCTGAAAGACTAAATTTTAGACTCTACAGTTTTGTGCACAAATTGTAATATTTCTTGGTTTTCAGTTATGAAATATTGAAAGTTAATTTGTACAAAAAGCTGTGGCAGGTGGTGACGTGATTTTTGCCCAGTACTTTGAATGTCAAAGTGAAGAAATTCACCGAGTCGCAGGTAAATTGATGGGTATAGCTATGGCTCTCTTGAAAAAGAGAAAGTGAAGTCGCTCAGTCGTGTCCAACTCTTTGCGACCCCATGGATTATAGCCTACCAGGCTCCTCTGTCCATAAGATTTTCCAGCCAAGAGTACTGGAGTGGGTTGCCATTTCCTTCTCCAGGGGATCTTCCTGACTCAGGGATCGAACCCAGTTCTCCTGCATTGTAGGCAGAGGCTTTATTGTCTGAGCCACCAGGAAGTCTCTTTTAAGGTAGCCAAATTCCTCACCATATAATTAGGGACATGCATGAATGGAAGAATGATATTCCTACTCTCTTCACCTATTTGTTGATGAAACTACAGCCAAGAGAATGGTTTGGCAAAATCTGTGGATGAAGAAGACTCTTTGAACCTGACTGTGAAACTGGCATGGTGAAGGGAGACAGAAGGTAAAGATGCCTGGGAGGCCCTGTTGAGGGCGGGAAGCTCAGGCCTTGGGCCTCCAAATCCATTACCATATAGACTACTTCAGAATTTATAAAGAATGAATGTTTTCAAATTTTTTTAAAATATAATTTTGATACCAAAACCCAGTCAAAACTAAAAACAAGAGACAAATCTCACTTATGACTTTAACCCTCCCCCAAAGAGACTGACATAATCAAAATAGAGCATGAATCAGGGAAGTTTTAGTCTACTAACTCAAGGATGATTCAATAGTAGAAAATAGAGATTTTATTAAAATTAAAAAGAGAAAAAAATCACAATCATCTCCATATGCACTGGAAATGCATTTGAGAAAAACATAATACACATTCTTTATAATAACACTTGAAAGTAGAAACTTTTGTCCTTAAGTTTGTGGAATATATCTATCTGAGCCTCAGAAGCAATACCATGGCACTTGAAGGCTTTTCCATTAAAGTTAGAAACTGGACAAAGATATATACTCTGATTATTTAATATTATTCTGTATGCCTTGTCTCACACAAAGGCAAAAAAAAGATTAGACATATGAGAATCCAAAGTAAGGGGTTTGTAGATGGCTATATGACTGTATTATATTATCAGTTGTATATACCCAAGAAAATCATCGAAGAATCTAATTCAAACAAAAGATTTTATAGTAAGGTAGTAGAATCCAAAATTAACATACAGATAGTAATAGCTTTTATACATACAAACAGAGGTAAAGAAATAAACCTAATTATAATGTTAGCAAAAAGAATAAACTATATAAAAATAAAAAGAAACATTGAGGAAAACTTTAATAAACACTAGAACACAAAATAGATTGGACAAATGCAAAGATATGAAATGGAAAGTAGACTCAACATCATAAAAGGAATTTTCCCCCTTAAATCAATTTATAATTTAATTCAGTCATAATGAAAGCACTATCAGATGTTAGAATCAAACTGATTCAGAAGTTCATATAAAAAAGTAAACAAACAAGTGAAAGTCTCTCAGTCGTGTCCAGCTCTTTGCAACCCCATGGGCTATACAGTCCATGGAATTCTCCAGACTGGAATACTGGAGTGGGTAGCCTTTCTGTTCTCCAGGGGATCTTCCCAACTCAGGGATCAAACCCAGGTCTCCCACATTGCAGGCAGATTCTTTACCAGCTGAGCCACAAGGGAAGCCCAAGAATACTGGAGTGGGTAGCCTATCTCTTCTCCAACAGATCTTCCTGACCCAGGAATCAAACTGGGGTCTCCTGCATTGCAGGTGGATTCTTTACCAACTGAGCTATGAGGGAAGCCCAAACAAACAAGAGCCAAGACAATATTGAAAAGGTGTGCAGTGATAGACAGGAAAGAAAGTATTTGCACTGAAACTTGAAATATATTAAAAATGCTTAAGGAATAATTCTCTGGTGCTCAAGTGGTTAATTCTTTGCACTGTCACTGCTGTGGGTGCGGGTTCAAGCCCTGGTCAGGAAACTAAGATCCCGCAAGCCACATGGATGGGCCCAAAGAAAGAGAAAGACTTAATAGTTAAACAAATTTGATAATGATGGGTGACTAGACAGATCATTGGAACAGAAAGAAAAATCCAGAAACACCCATATATACCCAAGAATTAGATAAGAATTACAACTGACTTTTCACCTATGAGACAACACATATCATTCAGAGAATGCTGAGAAATGCAAGTTAAAGCCAACAAATTGACAAAAATCCTGAAGTTTCACTGCACACCCAAAGTTGCTGGGGCTCAGATAAATTGGTTAAATCCCTTGAAGTCAATTTGCTAATACTAATTACAATTACAAATCTATATTTGTAGTTGGCTCAGCAATTCTTTTCAGATATGTATAAAGATATATGTGAATGTGAGGTTATTTATTACAGCATTGTTTTTCTTTGGGAGCAGTGGTTAAAGAATTTAGAATTACTGGAACACAACGTAGCTGAAAGAAAGGAGTGAGGATGGTTATTACGCATTGATGTGAAAGATCTTCAAGGTATTTTTCAAGTGAGAAAAAGCAAGACACATACCAATATAAATATAACATGCTATTTTTTGTGTGTCTAAAAAAATTAGAGGGAATCTATATTTGAGTTAGCTTAGACCCGGGTTCGATCCCTGGGTTGGGAAGATCCCCTGGAGAAGGAAATGGCAATCCACTCCAGTACTATTGCCTGGAAAATCCCATAGACAGAGGAGCCTGGTAGGCAACAGTCCATGGGTTCGCAAAGAGTCGGACACGACTTAGCGACAGGGCTATAAGGCTATGTATTTATGTTAATTCTGTGTGAGTGCGTGCTAAGTTGCTTCAGTTCTAGAAAGATACAAGAGAAACAAGAAGCGTTGGTTACCTTTGAAGGGTATGGAAATTAGACAGGAACTAGGTAGAGGGAGACTGTATATCGTCTGTCATTTTTTTTTTTCCATTTTGAACCAAATGAATGTTTTGTTGAAAAGAGGATATCTAAGACTATTTGCTTGTTTTTGCTTGTTATATTCATAAAGAAACTCTTGAAGGGGACTTCCCTGGTAGTCCAGTGGTTAAGAATCTACCTGCCAATGTGGGGGACATGGATTCCATCCCTGATCTGGGAAGATCCCACGTGCCATGGAGCAACTAAGCCCGTGTGCCATAACCACTAAGCCTGTGCTCTAGAGCCGGGGAGCAGGAGCCACAATTACTGCAACCCAAGTCTGGAGCCTGTACTCTGCAGCGAGAGAAGCTCCTGCACTGAGAAGCCTGCGCAAGGAAGACCAAGTGCAAAAAAATAAATGAATATGTTCTTTTGAAAAAAAGGAAACTCTGGAGGGATACTTGAGTTGGTGAACATTGTGCTGTGCTGCCTATCCTCCCTCCAGACCCCCTTTAGGAATGAAAGGTTTCTTGCCCCTGAAACTGAAGGGCTGCTGACAGATGGCTTCAGGTAACAGCCCCCAGGGGTAATGGTTGCCCCTTTTGAACAGAGTCACCACACCCGAGGTCACGCCCCCTTCCCAGGGGACCTGCAATTGGTGAGTTATCAACATGGGGCTGTGAAGGGCCAGCTCCTCTTGCCCCACTCAGGGCAACTCTGAGAGGTCAGCTGGCTTTGGAAATCTCCTTAGCCCTTAACTCGGTATGGTGGCTTGCCTTCTCTTGCTGCTCTCTGTTCTCTTCCATTGAGAACACTTTTAATAAACCTGCTCTTGCTAAGAGTCTTCTTCATGGGGAACTCAACATGCAACAAGAATCCAAAACAGTCATTTCCTGTGGCTGGCTTGGGGTGGGAACCTGGTGAGTGGGGATAAATTTGGGAAGGAGACTTTCCACTCTATGCCTTTTTAAAAAATTTTGAAGTGTAGTTGATTTACAGTGTCATGTTATACAGCACTGTGATTGAGTTGTACATATATTGTGTGTGTGTGTGTGTGTGTATATGTATGTATATATACACCTACATATGTATATACATACACACACATATATATATTCTTTTTAGATTCTTTCCCTTATAGGTTATTACAAAATATTGATTATAGTTCTCCATGCTATACAGTAGGTGCCTGTTGGTTATCTATTTTATATATATGAGTCAGACACAACTGATCGACTTCACTTTCCCTTTTCACTTTCATGCATTAGAGAAGGAAATGGCAACCCACTCCAGTGTTCTTGCCTGGAGAATCCCAGGGATGGGGGAGCCTGGTGGGCTGCTGTCTATGGGGTCCCACAGAGTCGGACACGACTGAAGTGACTTAGCAGTAGCAGCAGTGCATATGTGTTTATTCCGAACTCCTAATGTATCCTTTTTATAATATAAAAAACATTTTTTGGAAACGTGGATATAGTACTTATTCAAATCAGAAATAAAAATTTTAAAGTTAACTTGATATGTCAGTGATCTCTTATCCTTTTCCTTGTGTATTTTTAGGGAACTTTTTAATATTTTAATTTAAGAGGAGCTATTTTAAATCTAAAATACCATGCCTTACCATACTCTAAATATGCTTTTTCTTTTTTCTTTTTTTGCGTAGGACCCAGTGAGAGACGCCTGCTTGACTTCACGTTACAATGGAATTTAAAAAGCCACCCGATGGTGGCTGGGGCTGGGTGATTGTGGTTGTCTCCTTCTTTACTCAGTTTTTGTGTTATGGGTCACCGTTAGCTGTTGGTGTCTTGTACATAGAATGGCTGGACGCCTTTGGTGAAGGAAAAGGAAAAACGGCCTGGATTGGATCCCTTGCAAGTGGAGTTGGCTTGCTTGCGAGTAAGTGGATAACTTTGTGCTTCTCCTCACTCATTAATCGTTTAATTACGTAATTGTTTCCTGGCTCATTAACACTGTACAAGGCATAGGAGGCTACAATTTTTTTTTTAAAGTATAATACCTACTTTTCTGCTTTCACTGAGATTATAAACCTCTCCTTCACTGTTATAGTGTGTCTGACAGTCATGTCTGACTTTTTGCGACTCTATGGACTGTAGCCCACCAGGCTTCTCTGCCCATGGGAATTTCCAGGCCAGAACAGTACAGTGGGTTGCCATTTCCTTCTCCAGGAGATCTTCCTGACCCAGGGACCAAACCCAAGTCTCTCGCATTGCAGACAGATTCTTTAACATCTGAGCTACCAGGGAAGCCCTCACAGTACTAAATCGTGTGAAAATACAGAAATTCCATAAGATATTGAAGAATTCATAACTTTATTCATTTATTTGCTGCTGTGTACTAGGCATTGATGCTGGATATGAAAGGATGAATGGCTAACACATCATTTATTTCTGTCTTAAAGAGGTTCAGTCTAGTAAGACACAAATACTTCCACAAGTAAGAAAGATACAAGGGTGTGAGGACAGTGATCCACGTCTGTCCGATGAATGCTGGTGACCAAAAGGCCAAATGTTTTGCATTAGTCCTGGAAACAGTTCCTCTCTGATTCAGATATACTGTGATCAAATTGCATGTCCTACATTTGTGTCACCTTCTTAAGAAAAATTTGACATGGCAAAGGATAGTCCCATCTCACATTGATGATGCCATTAAGGATTTAAATGCAGTGTTATGTATGTGATGCATTTTGTGTGACCTTTATGTAATGTATCCAGAAGTAATATTCTTGATTAGCACTTACCAAGTATGGTACAATAGTGATTCTTAACATCTTTAGAGAGCATAGTGGAGGGGCTTTTTTTTTTAAGGGTTATATGCACTTCAATTTCTAGAGTTGCAGTTTGAACTCCGCAGTATATTTAGTGATTGTCAGTCTAACTTACTTGGAACTGGTTAAGAACAGACATGCTAAAACGTAGCCCTGGAGTCTCTTTCTGTGCTTTGAACTTGACATGATGATTCATTGAGCAAATCACAATCTGTTCTTATGGGAAAATAAGGACAACGCATGTGGTGATTTATAAGATCTTTTTGCAGCTCTACAATGATTTCCAAAGAAAATGCAATGGCTATTCCTTCTTTTAAATTTGTTGTCTTTCCTGATCACTAAAGGGGACTTCTTAGAACAAAATAAAACATAAACAGTTGCTTCCAACTGATTTATTACCTTGTTAAATTAAAAACAAGACTTGAAAAACAATGCTGGATCATCTGGCCATGTCAGATAAGATAACTAAGCATAACTAAACAAATGAAAATAACACTCGTTATAAGCTTAAGAAAAACAGGAAACATTTGCCAAGATTTGTTTGAAAGAATTTTTCAAAATGTGGGCTGTTTGTAAAGCTGTCAGAGGACAAGTGAATGGTGGTTGATATGTTTGAGAGTATAATTTTTAGAAAATGATCTGGTGAGAAGAGAATTTTTAAATGTTTTCCAATTAGTCATCATTTCTATTAGCAAATTCAAAGTTAAATAGGAATGCAATTACTTGCCTTCCAGCCAGAGTCAAAGGGTAATTGAAATACTACCTCTATTAGCACATACCTGGAGAACAGCTCTTTTTCATGAAGTTTGTCCAGGTAGGACTTGAGGGTTTGAGGGCTCAGGGAAGCTAAGATCATCTTAGGGATGGGTAGGGTGGTCAGAGCTGACGTTGAGATTCTGAACTGTGGCTCTCCACTTTCTGCAGGTTCCCCAGTGAATGATTAGTTTGTCTCAGGGCCACGAGCAGCCCTCTTCACTTATAGGCAGGACCAGATACGTAATTTGCAAGCCCATGTGCGAAATGAAAATTCAGGACCTTCTGTTAAAAAAGTTAAGAATTTCCAGATAGCAAGAGCAGGGCAGCAGACCAAGTGCATGGCCTTTTTTAAAGCCAAGTCCTGTCCCGCTGGTTGGGCTGGAGAGAGAACATCCCACTGAATGTCCAGGGAGTGAACAAGTACTGAGGGAAATGTTGGGCTGAAGTCAGAGTTAGTCTGAGCCCTGGCTCCACTACCCTGTAGCTGAGGGACCACATGCAATTCACTTATCTTCAGTGTCTACAGCTAGATGAGGAGACACTTAGACCAGCTAATCAAAACTTTTGAAGATAAGCGTAGACTGTGGAGACCAGAGGGTTCCAGAATGAGGAAGCAGTGAGAAGAAAATGCTGACAGGACACCTAAGACTTACAGGTGTGTGTGTGTGTGTGTGTGTGCGCGTATGTGTGCATTTGCACGTGCCTGTGTGCACTTTAGTTAGTGGTCACTGAATATCCACGTTGTTGGCCTCTCTTGGCTCTTTATAGCACAAATTAGAGGACAAATCCTGAGAGCTATGGTAATACAATGTGAGCGAGAGGTGTTGAGCAGTGTTTGAGCCACATTCAGCTTCTACTTTGTCTACCACTTTGTCCTACGAAGAAACAAACAGATCGGTACTACCTTGGAAACAGGAAAAGTACACCTCACGATGTTTATCAGTGATTCTTTTTCTTTTAACTCTATTAACTTACTTACTCTTGGCTGTGCCGAGTCTTCGCTGCTGCACATGAGCTTTCTCTAGTTGGTGGAGAGTGGAGACTACTTTCCGACTTCTCATTGCAGTAGCTTCTCTTGCTGCGGAGCTCGGGCTCAGCAGTTGTGGGGCACAGGCTTAGTTGTCCCGTGGAATGTGAGATCTTCCCGGAACAGGGATAGAACCCATGTCCCTTGTCTTGGCAGATGGATTCTGGACCAGTGGACCACCAGGGAAGTCCTATCAGTGATACTAAAATAGGGAGATAATCAGAATCATTGGCAGAAAATTTCAGCATATAAACGCCTAGATTAGACCTTAGGTATTCTAATTCAGTTTATAATGGGGCCCACATACATGATTTTTTTTTCAAGAAGCTTCCAAAGTGATTTTCAAGTTGGAACTACCACTGGCTTAAGCCCTCTCTACTTAGATTTCATTCTGGCACTTTTTTGATGTTTTTCAAATATATGATTGCCGTTGACTTATTTAGAAAGAGAAACACTGTAGGTTTGTGGTTGAATGTGTCACTGTGCTCATTCTGTCTAAATCATGACAAATAAATTGTGTCCAGTGTCTGCAGTCTGGTGTTTGCATCCTTTTTGATAAAAATTAATATAATTTGTACATATATATGTGTGTGTATGCATATATGTATTTATATAAGTACATCTTTGATAGTTGTTCTTCAAATTTAGGAGCATATATGAATTACTTGAGCTTTAAAAAGCCCATTTCTTACTCATCAGTGCTGTGAGGGTGGAGATGGTCCCAAGAATCTTCATTTTTTATCATTAAAAAAATATATATGTATTTATTTATTTATTTGGCTGCTCAGGTATTAGCTGAGGCACACTGGATCTCTGATCTTTGTTGCTACATGTGGGATCTGGTTCCCTGAGCAGGGATCAGGCCTGGGCTCCCTGCGTTGGGAGTGCAGAGTCTTAGCCACTAGACCACTAGGGAAGTCCTAGGAATCTTCATCCTAACTAGCTCCCCAGATGATTCTTCTGCAGCAAGTTATATCATAGCCAAGAAACATGAGTTGTTTTCTCTACCCAGTTTTGTCCAGAGAAGGTCTGGTAGGTGTCATCCTTGACCAATTTTGTGATCCAACCTCTGGAGATGACAGCTGAGCAAGTATATCTACACACGGACATCACCAGATGGCCAACACCAAAATCAGATTGATTATATTCTTTGCCGCCGAAGGTGGAGAAGCTCTATACAGTCAGCAAAAACAAGACCAGGAGCTGACTGTGGCTCAGATCATGAACTCCTTATTGCCAAAATCAGACTTAGATTGAATAAAGTAGGGAAAACCACTAGACCATTCAGGTATGACCTAAATCAAATCCCTTATGACTACACAGTAGAAGTGAGAAAGAGATTTAAGGGACTAGATCTGGTAGACAGAGGACCTGATGAACTATGGACGGAGGTTCGTGACATTGTACAGGAGACAGGGATCAAGACCATCCCCAAGAAAAAGAAATGCAAAAAAGCAAAATGGCTGTCTAAGGGGGCCATACAAATAGCTGTGAAAAGAAGAGAAGTGAAAAGCAAAGGAGAAAAGGAAAGATATAAGCATCTAAATACAGAGTTCCAAAGAATAGCAAGATAAGACAGCCTTCCTCAGCAATCAGTGCAAAGAAATAGAGGAAAACAGTAGAATGGGAAACACTAGAAATCTCTTCAAGAAAATTAGAGATACCAAGGGAACATTTCATGCAAAGATGGGCTCAATAAAGGACAGAAATGATATGGACCTAACAGAAGCCAAGGATATTAAGAAGAGGTGGCAAGAATACACAAAACTATACAAAAAAGATCTTTATGACCCAGATAAATCACGGTGGTATGATCACTCACCTAGAGCCAGACATCCTGGAATGTGAAGTCCAGTGGGCCTTAGGAAGCATCACTACAAACAAAGCTAGTGGAGGTGATGGAATTCCAGTTGAGCTATTCCAAATCCTGAAAGATGATGCTGTGAAAGTGCTACACTCCATATGCCAGCAAATTTGGAAAACTCAGCAGTGGCCACAGGACTGGAAAAGGTCAGTTTTCATTCCAATCCCAAAGAAAGGCAATGCCAAAGAATGCTCAAACTACAGCACAATTGAACTCATCTCACATGCTAGGAAAGTAATGCTCAAAATTCTCCAAGCCAGGCCTCCGCAATACGTGAACTGTGAACTTCCAGATGTTCAAGCTGGTTTTAGAAAATGCAGAGGAACCAGAGATCAAATTGCCAACATCCGCTGGATCATGGAAAAAGCAAGAGAATTCCAGAGAAACATCTGTTTCTTCTTTATTGACTATGCCACAGCCTTTGACTGTGTGGATCACAACAAACTGTGGAAAATTCTGAAAGAGATGGGAATACCAGACCACCTGACCTGCCTCTTGAGAAACCTGTATGCAGGTCAGGAAGGAACAGTTAGAACTGCACATGGAACAACAGACTGGTTCCAAATAGGAAAAAGAGTACATCAAGGCTGTATATTGTCACCCTGATTATTTAACTTATATGCAGAGTACGTCATGAGAAACGCTGGGCTTGAAGAAGCACAGCTGGAATCAGGATTGCCAGGAGAAATATCAATAACCTCAGATATGCAAAGGACATCACCCTTATGGCAGAAAGTGAAGAAGAACTAAAGAGCCTCTTGATGAAAGTGAAAGAGGGGAGTGAAAAAGTTGGCTTAAAGCTCAACATTCAGAAAACTAAGATTATGGCATCCAGTCCCATCACTTCATAGCAAATAGATGGGGAAACAGTGGAAACAGTGGCTGACTTTATTTTTCTGGGCTCCAAAATCATTGCAGATGGTGATTGCAGCCATGAAATTAAAGGACGCTTACTCCTTGAAAGGAAAGTTATGACCAACCTAGATAGCATATTCAAAAGCAGAGACATTACTTTGCCAACAAAGGTCTGTCTAGTCAAGGCTATGGTTTTTCCAGAAGTCATGTATGAATGTGAGACTTGGACTATAAAGAAAGCTGAGCGCTGAAGAATTGATGCTTTTTGAACTGTGGTGTTGGATAAGTCTCTTGAGAGTCCCTTGGATTGCACAGAGATCCAACCAGTCCATCCTAAAGGAGACCAGTCCTGGGTGTTCATTGGAAGGACTAATGTTGAAGCTGAAGCTCCAATACTTTGGCCACCTGATGCGAAGAGCTGACTCATTTGAAAAGACCCTGATGCTGGGAAGGATTGAGGGCAGGAGGAGAAGGGGATGACAGAGGATGAGATGGTTGGATGCCATCACTGACTCAATGGACCTGGGTTTGGGTGGACTCTGAGAGTTGGTGATGGACAGGGAGGCCTGGTGTGCTGTGGTTCATGGGGTTGCAGGGAGTTGGACACGACTGAGCGACTGGACTGAACTGAACTGAAGTATAGCAGGAGTACCTTTGCCAAGCAACATACAAATTCTACTTTTTAGAAAATACTTGTTTAACTGTATTTATCTGGCTGCACCAAGTCTTAATTGTAGCACGTGGAATCTTTAGTTGTAGCGTGTGAACTCTTAGCTGTGGCTTGTGGGATCTAGTTCTGTCACCAAGGATCGAACCTTGGCCCCCCTGTATTGGGAGCATGGAGTCTTAGCCACTGAACCACCAGGGAAGACCCACAAATTCTGTTTTTCATCTGTTTGTCCCTTTAGTTTGGAAAGTGCCCCTTGTGTGTCTGGCAGTCACCTTCGCTTACTTGATCCTCATAACAATACACGGGGTGTGTGTGTGTGTGTGTGTGTGTGTGTGTGAAAATCACTCAGTCATGTCTGACTCTTTGCAACCCCATGGACTATACAGTCCATGGAATTCTCTAGGCGAGAATACTGGACTGGGTAGCCTTCCCGTTCTCCAGGGGATCTTCCCAACCCAGGGATCGAACCCAGGTACAATACACTGAAGTAGGCGTTATTGTCCTTAGGGTTTAGTGACCTGCCCAAGGTGAAGTACACTATCTAAGGGTTTTTTCTGACCTGTTAAGTCTGTTTCTTCATCTTTAAATGGGAGATCATCAAAGTACCTACTTCATAGGATTGCTTTGTAGAAAAACAGAGATGGTGCTTGGCAGCAGAAGACATCTTCTCTGCTATGAGTCGTTTATAATCTCAGGAAAGAGGGGAAAAGAGTAGTGATCCTGAGATATCACCGCAAATACCAAGAATAGCAAGAACAAGACAGTCTGTATGGGCTGGGCAAGGCAGATGGGCAGAGAGAGGGCAGTCTATGCAGAGGCCATGTATGCAGAGCCCTGGTGTCTGCATTGCACGTGACATGGTCTGGTAGAGTAAATTTGGCTGGAGAAGGAGAGATTGTGTTAGGTATGACACAGATGTGTTAGGTATATAACATTGTGTTAGATGGGGGAGCCTGATGGGCTGCCGTCTTTGGGGTTGCACAGAGTCAGACACGACTGAAGCGACTTAGCAGCAGCAGGTATAGCCAATAGGTGTGACAGTTGGTGTCAACTTGGCTAGGCTACATTCTGTGGTTGTTGAAACACTCATGGAGGTGTGGCTGTGAAGGTGTTTTATAGATGTGCTCTAAGTCCATAGTCAGTTGACTCTAAGTCAGAGAGATTATCCTGAATAAACTAGATGGATCTGATTCAATTTGTTGAAAGACTTTATGAGCATAAGGGAGCTTTTCAGAAGAAGAAATTCTGCCTGCGGGCTGTGGCTTCATCCTGTGGGAGAGAGTTCCAACCTGCCCTTACTGATGCCTATCCCGTGGACACCATGCTCGCCTCACCAAGCCCCACAACCACATAAGCCACTTCGTTGCAATAAACCTCCTAACGTACGTCTACTTCTGGTTCAGTTACTCTGGTCAGAATCTGAAGGATACAGAAGGAATGGAAGGTCAGTGAACTAAAGGGCAATCATGGCCTTATGTATACATATTTTGCTGTTGTTGTTGTTGCACTGGATCTTCCTTGCTGCACACAGACTTTCTCTAGTTGCAGAGCTTGGGGGCTACTCTCTAGTTGCCATGCATGGGCTTCTCATTGTAGTGGCTTCTATTGCTGTGGAGCAAAGGCTCTAGGCGTGCAGGCTTCGATAGTTGTGGTTCGTGGGCTCTAGAGCTCAAGGGCTCCAGTAGCTGTGGCACATGGACTTAATTGCTGCTCCATGTGTGGAATGTTCCCGGACCAGGGATCAACCCCATGTCTGCTGCATTAGCAGGCTAATTCTTATCCACTGTACCACTGGGGAGGAAGCCCCTTTATTAATTTTTATTGGAGTATATTTGTATTACAATACTGTGTTAATTTCTGCTCTACATATATACAGTGGAATATTATTCAGTCTTTTATTAAATTGAGAGAAAGCACTCTTTGGTTAGATGTAATTCTTCAAATTCAAGGAGAAGGGTGGGGCCATTTTTCCAACAACAGAGATGCTGATGGAGCAGAGAGATCTTTTGTTCTGCAGTTTTGTACTCCAAATAGATTGAAGAGTCCCTTCCCTCTCATTTTTTGCCTTATGCTATGCTATGCTATGCTATGCTATGCTAAGTCGCTTCAGTCGTGTCCCACTCTGTGCGACCCCATAGACGGTAGCCCACCAGGCTCCGTCGTCCCTGGGATTCTCCAGGCAAGAATACTGGAGTGGGTTGCCATTTCCTTTTCCAGTGCATGAAAAGAGAAAAGTGAAAGTGAAGTTGCTCAGTCATGTCCAACTCCTTAGTTCCTTTAAAGGTCTTCAAATTGCTAAGGAGTCAGTACATCTATCCCTGGGTTAATATAATGAGTCAGTATAGCCAACAGATTTGCTGCCTGAGTTGCAAATGTTGGCAGAGCTGAGTTTGAGTGTATCCATACAATTTTACCCCCAAGTACTGTAGACTCCTTTGTGTAGGGCTGAATTTCTGCCTCCTGTTACATTGGCCCACTCCCAGCGTGCTAGGCGGGTCTACGGTTGATTGGTGCGAATCATGTAGGTTTTACTGACTTGAAAAAAGCAAATGTGTGTAATATGCCAAACCAACCCTCAGGCAAAGGTGATCAGTATACTTGACAGCAAGGATTTGAGTGGGTGTGGCTCCGTAGTGCCTTTCTCTTCCTCAGGAAGATAAACTTAAAATTTCTGGTCTCAGCAAGAATGAGGAAGGAGGAACCTGCATTGTTGGGCTCCCTGCATTGTAAGTGAAGGAATGGGAGTCCTGAACCCAATCAGTCTACTCTGTTAGGGAACCTTTACAGCACTGTGAGCACACAGCCTGGTTATAATTTCATTATACACACACACACACACACACACAAAATGTATGTTCTCAGTTGCTTCAGTCGTGTTCCACTCTTTGTGACCCCATGGACTGTAGCCTGCCAGGCTCCTTTGTCCATGGTATTTTCCTGGCAAGAATACTGGAGTGGATTGCCATGCCCTCCTCCAGGGGATCTTCCCGACCTAGGAATCGAATCCGTATCTCCTACGTTGTAGGCAGATTTTATTGCTGAGCCACCAAGGAAGCCATATATATATATATATATATGTCAAATTTCAACCTGCTATAATTTCATTCTTTTTTTTAAGATTTTTTTTGATGTGGATCATTTTAAAAGACTTTATTGAATTTGTTTCTGTTGTTTGTTGAAGCAATAATAATATTGCTTCTGTTGTTTATGTTCTGGATTTTTAGCCTGGAGGCCTGGGGATCTTAACTGTCCAACCAGAGATCAAACCTGCACCCCCTACATTGGAAGCACAGAACCTTAACCACTGGACCACCAGGGAAGTCCCTATAATTTATTTCTCACTCTAATATGAATAGAGTGAGATATTTCTACGCCCTGTGGCAGGCCGGGCCATCCTACCACTCTGGGGACTCTCTGAATCTTTTTGGGAGAGAGAAGTTCATGGAAGTTGATTTATTTTTCAAAGGAGATAATTCATTTCCCAAAGCTTTCTTACAAAATTTATAAACTGGAAAACTGCATCATGGGTCTGTTGCCTCCACTCAATATAACCATACTTCACAGCCCAGTTCAAGACTCGGTTCGTTGGCCCATGATGATCTCCCTTTTCTGAAATTCCCAAACACGTGATCTGAACCTTTCTTTTGGGACTTCATCACCCACGGCCTTAGGCTTGGACCTTCGTTTGTTTTGCCTTTTGGCCTTGCTTGGAAACTGTGTGTGTTCTCTGTGTCCTTTCCTCCCATGATACGAGACCAGGTGCCATGAGACTGCACACCAGGGCTGTGTGGTCCAGAACAGTAACTCGCCATATGTACCTGTTGGGTACTTACGATGTGGTTATTTCAAGATGAGATGTGATGAAAGTGTCACAAATATATACTGGATTTCAAAGACTTAGTACAAAATAAAGGAGTGTAGAATATCTCTAATGATATTGAAGTGCTGAAGTGATAATGTTTTCGATACAGTCGGTTAGGTAAACTATATTATTGACATCAATTTTACCTCTTTTTCTTTTGCTCATGGAGCTACTAGAAACTTTAACATTCCACGTGTAGCTTCTTATTTTTCTGTTTTGCAGCAGTGCTTCTCTAACGGATGCTTGGTAAATAGTGGGGGAATGGTAATGGTCAAATATTTACTTTTTTGTGTGCTTCACGCAGCCTTAAATTCATGTTACTATTCATAGCAGATTTTAAAATTTTAATCAGTGTATTCTTCCTCCTTTCTAATCTCAACCACCCGCAAAAATTTAACAGTTTCTTCCCACATCACCCTGAAGGGCTAAAGGAAACAATTTCATTCCTTACTAGTAGTTCATTCTGACTTCCTTAAAACAACGCATCCTTCTCATTTTCTAATTCACCCTTGATCATAACAAAACACTTTTTCCACTGGAGTTTTCATTTTCATTTCCCTCTTGACTGAGAATAATATCAATCAGTCGGATCTTCAGATGGCTATGAACACATGGTTTTATATTTTTGTTTCATTTTGTATTTAAGAGGTTGTAAGGCTTCCCTTCGGAGAAGGCAATGGCACCCCTCTCCAGTAGTACTCTTGCCTGGAAAATCCCATGGACGGAAGAGCCTGATAGGCTGCAGTCCATGGGGTCGCTAAGAGTCAGACACGACTGAGCGACTTCACTTTCACTTTTCACTTTGATGCATTGGAGAAGGAAATGGCAACCCACTCCAGTGTTCTTGCCTGGAGAATCCCAGGGACGGGGGAGCCTGGTGTGAGGCCGTGTATGGGGTCGCACAGAGTTGGACACGACTGAAGCGACTTAGCAGCAGCAGCAACAGGGCTTCCCTGGTGGCTTAGATGGTAAAGAACTGCCCACAATGCAGGAGACCTGGGTTTGATTCCTGGGTTGGGAAGATCCCCTGGAGGAGGGCATGGCAACCCACTCCAGTATTCTTGCTTGGAGAATTCCATGGACAGAGGAGGCTGGCAGGCTACAGTCCATGGAGTCACAAAGGGTTGGACATGACTGAGTGACTAAGCACAGCTGTATTAAAACTCATCTGTATCCTCCTTTCATTCTTCATTGCTCACTTTGGTTTATAGGGCTACTCCCTAATATGTAAGTTCTTACCTCTTTTGAAAATTTTATTTATTTTTAATTAGAGGATAATCGCTTTACAATATTGTGTTGGTTTCTGCCATACATCAGCATGAATCAACCATAGGCATACATATGTCCCCTTCCTTTTGAACCTTTTCCCCACCTGCCACTCCTCTAGGTAGTCACAGAGCCCTGGTTTTGAGCTCCCTCTGTCATACAGCAAATTCTTACCTTTTTAGAGGGAAAGTGTCAGCATCGTGCCAAAGATGTTGCCAGGCCACTATGCAAAAGAGTGGAATATCTTTTAGGACCCTGCCTACCAGAATCTCATGGACAGAGGAGCCTCGTGGGCTACAGTCCACGGGGTTGCAAAGAGTCAGACACGACTAAACAACGGGGCATGCATACATGCATACCTCTTACCGCCCCACCTGTCACCTGCTATCCTCAAACCATTCTTCTGTGCTGACTGCCAGCCCTACTACTGAGCATTTTCAGTTCATCTAAGCAATCAAGATTAATTACCCAAACAGAAGGTAGTAATAATGGCTCCTAAACCCCAATACATATAAAACTATGAGTTCAAGAAAATTTTTCATGGGGTCTTCCATAGAGGTCCAGTGGTAAGACTCTGAACTTCCAATGCAGGAGGCATGGGTTTGATCCTTGGTAGGGAAACTAAGATCCCATATGCTGCACGGTATGGCCAAAAAAGAAAAACAAAACCAAAAAAAGAAAAAAGAAAACTTTTCACAAAAGACAAAATGAATATGAAGACAGTGATACATTGTATGTGTTTCCCACTATCGTACTGGCTTCCATTTTACTCTGAAAATATATCCTGCTCACTATTTCCTTATTAAAATATTCCTTCTTCTGCTTTAATGATGAGGCAATGAAAACAGATGGTTATTACATTTTAAAAATGTTTTTATTTGTCAAAGTAAAAAAATCGGCAACCCAATGATGGTGCTCCTCCCTCCCTTTTTTCTAAAATTTTACAGATCCCAAGCAGTGGAATTACTGGTTCACATTACAAGTTAACTGACTTTTGTTCCAAAGGTTCCTTCTGCAAAGTAAAACACTTGAGGCCTCATCAGTCTCCCCTGAGAGTAGTCGTTTGATTTGTTTAGTCTCTTGAATAGAAACTAGTCCAGTGCTGAGGAGTAATCTGTGGTTTATCATCTTGGAGAACTTGCCTGTTACTGTAAAGAGCTAAACACATAAATGTGTCAGGTTTTGTGGGTGTGACTTACTGGTCACTTCCAGTGTACTTTGCCCTAATTGTTATTGATGAAACCTGGGGCTGCTGTGGTTTAAAGCTGTGTAAATCAAGTCTAGAAATACCCTGGTTCTGAGGATGAGAATAAAATAATTTGTTCTAAACCTTTAAGCACTAAAATGAGCATAAATGTCATGTTTTCATCTTCCATAAATTCATTAAGCTACTTAAACTGTGAGATAATACAAAAGTATATTGCTGTTTTTTAAACATATTTCTAGAAAACCATTAAGGTGCCAATGGAAACACTTCTCAGTTGGGAAGAATGTTGGGCTGACTTTGGCCTTAGTTCTGTCATTGATTAGCTATGGATTCTTGGTCAAATCACATGATCCTTCTAAGCTCCAGTTTCATCATTTTACCTTTGGGCCCTTTCCAAGGCCTCTTTCAGCTCTAAAATTCTTTGTCTTTAACCTCTGACATCAAGATTTTTTTTCATTTCACTTAGCAGCAGTTGATGGTGTGAAAGTAGAGAATTTTTTTTCTTCTAGTTTTATGCAGGAATAATTGACATAAAGTGCTGTATAAGTTTAAGGTGTATAGCATGATTTAACTTACATTTATCATGAAACGATTACCACAGTAAGTTTAGTGAACATCCATCATTTCATATATGCACAGCATTAAAGAGATAGAAAACATTTTTTTTCCTATCATTATGTTTTAGTTTCGTGAACATCCAACATTTTATATATGGACAGCTTTAAAGAAGTAGAAAAAATTTTTTTCCTTGCAATGAGAACTGTTAAGGAGAGGATTCACTCTCGTAACAACTTTCATATATAAATACAACAGTGTTAATTATATTTATCATGTTGTACATTTCAACCCTAGTGCTCATTTACCTTATAACTGAAAGTTTGGACCTTTTGACCACTGTCCTCCAGTTCTTCTTCCCTCTACCCTCTACCTCTGGTAACCACATACTTGATTTCTTTTCCTATGAGCTTTTTTGTTGGCTTGTTTGTTTTTGAAGTATAACTGACTTACAGCACCATGTTATTTCTAATACACAGCATAGTGATTTGCTATTTCGATGTGTTTTTAAGTGAGCTTCCCTGGTGGCTCAGGTGGTGAAGAATCCACCTGCAATGCAGGAGACCTGGGTTTGATTCCTGGGTTGGGGTGATCCCCTGGAGGAGGGCATGGCAACCCACTCCAGTATTCTTGCCTGGAGAATCCCCATGGACAGAGGAGCCTGGTGGGCTACAATGCATGAGGTCGAAAAGGGTAGGACACAACTGAGCGACTAAGCACAGCACAGCACATGTTTTAAAATGATCACCATAATAAGCGTAATTACACTCTGTTACCATACTAAGACACTCTATAATTATTGACTGTATTCCCCACGCTCTACATTTCATACCTGTGACTCATTTATTTTGTAACTGGGAGTTTGCATCTCTTAATTTCCCTGATCTAGTTTTCTCTCCCTCTACACCACTCCTCTCTGGCAACCACCAGTTTGTTCTCTGTATCCATGACTGCTTCTGTTTAGATATGTTTGTTCATTTTACTTTTTTAGGTTACACATATAAGTGAAATCATAAAGTATTTATCTTTCTCTGTCTGACTTATTTCACTTAGTATAATACTCTCTAGGTCCATCCATATGGTCACAAATAGTAAGATTTCATTCTTTTTGATGGCTGAGTAACATTCCATTGTATATATGTAAATATATATATACACACACACACACACCCCACATCCATTTATCTATCGATGAGCACTTAAGTTGGTTTCATATCTTGGCTATTGTAAATAATGTTGCACTTAACATGGAGATGCATATATCTTTTTGAATTAGTGTTTTTGTTTTCTTTGAATGAAGACCCAGGAATGAAATTGCTGGATGTTATGGTAGTTCTATTTTTAAGTTTTTGAGGAATCTCCATATTGTTTTGCATTGTGGCTACACCAATTTACATTCTCACCAACGGTGCATGAGGGTTCCCTTTTCTACACATTGTAACCAGCACTTATTTGTTATCTTTTTAATAAAGTCAGTCAGGTATGAGGTGAGAATTTCTTTAAAAACAGTTTCAAATTGCTGTTTTCATTTGTTAAAGAATCTCTGCTTGCTTCTTCCTTAAGCTTAAGTTTTTTCAAAGAATCATGTATTAGACAGCATGATAAAATAATTTATCACAAAATTGATAATAATATCACATATTTTATAAAGTAGTGATTTTTGACTGTACATGCTATGAAATTTATTACCCTTCATCCCACTCCCAGCTTCCCAAACTCTGGGTTTCCTTGTAGAATTCACATGCATTAAGGAGAATAAATTTAAAGACCTACTTTGAGGGTGAAACTTGAAACTTTTCAAGTATGCCAGTTACAATCTCTGTTTCAATTCCATGTGACTGATGAATTTGTAAACACTGACTCTCAATGTCAGTACAATTTGGTAAACAGCAGAAAAGGGTCACGACTTTATCCATTTATGAAATTTGACTCTTAAAATCATTTCTATTTTTGAAGTATCTAAGTGTTTCTTTTTTGGGTATACACATAGCTCAATAGCTCAACTTTCAGATAAAAAGTATGGTCTTTCAAATGGCTTTTCCTCCTAAAACACTGGCATATAATATTCTCTTCTGTCATGTAAATATATCAGTTTTCTTCTCTGTACTGGTTCACAGAAGAGGTCCTGAAATGACCAGGGAGGAATGTGGGATGTCTGTAGGCTTTAAAAGCTGGTAATATCTCAGTGATCATAACCTGGTCTTAAATACGTGCTTAACACATTGTTGACTGGGGGATTTTTGCAGAAACTAATCCCTGTGGCCATAATACACTATATGTATGTCTCCAGTTAATAACGTGTTGAATAAGAATGGGCCTGGTATTGGTAAGCATGGGCCTGGGATCGTCAGATCCTGGTTCCACCACTTATAAGACTGTGGATGGATGACACCATCTCTCCATTTGCGTTTTCTTAAGAACTTTTAAGATACGTACAGAAAAGTGAGCATGTCATAAGAATATAGCTCTGTAATTTTTTTTTTTTACAAACCAGACACACTCATGTAATGAGCACATTCACATCCAGAAACAGGACGTTAGAGCACCTAGAAGTTGGGCTGCGTTCCCTTCTGGATACAGCTCCCTAACTCCTACCAAAGATAACTGCTGTCCTGACTCTGACTAGATTAGTTTTGCCTCTTTTTGTACTGAGAAGGACTAAGTACTGGGACTTCCTTGGCAGGTCCAGTGGTTAAGACTTTGCCTTCTAATGTAGCAAGTGCGGATTCGATCCCTCATTGGCGAGCTAAGATGCCACGTGCCTTGTGGCCAAAAAACCCAAAAAATGTAAAACAGAACAATATTGTAACAAATTCAATAAAGACTTAAAAAATTATCCACATCAAAAAAAATCTTAAAAAGTGCTGAAAATAATTGAAATTACCGAACGTGTACTTTTTTCATGTTGGGTCTTCCACTTCGCATTCATTTGTGAGATTACTCCTGCATTGCTGTTGCTGTGTGTAGCTGTAGATCATTCATTCTCATGGCTTTATCATAGTCCGTTGTTTGAATCTCCTCATACTTTCTACTACTGAAGAACATCTGTATTTGTAGGCACTGGCTACTATGACTGCTGCTGCTGCTGCTAAGTCGCTTCAGTCGTGTCCGATCTGTGCGACCCCAGAGACAGCAGCCCACCAGGTTGCCCCGTCCCTGGGATTCTCCAGGCAAGAACACTGGAGTGGGTTGCCATTTCCTTCTCCAATGCATGAAAGTGAAAAGTGAAAGTGAAGTCACTGAGTTGTGTCCAACTCCTAGCGACCCAATGGACTGCAGCCTACCAGGCTTCTCCGTCCATGGGATTTTCCAGGCAAGAGTACTGGAGTGGGGTGCCATTGCCTTCTCCGGCTACTTTGACTAGTTTTGCCATAACCATTTATGTTTATGACTTTTGGGTGTAGGTAGGTGGCGCTAGTGGTAAAGAACTTGCCTGCCAATTCAGGAAACTAGACACAGGGGTTCCATCCATGGGTCGGAAAGATCCCCTGGAGGAAGACATGGCAACCCACTCCAGTATTCTTGCCTGGAGAATTCCACGGACAGAGAATCCTGGTGGGCTACAGTCTATGGGGTCACAGAGTCAGACACAACTAAAGTGGCTTAGCACGCACACTCACATACCTGGAAGTAGAACTTCTGAGTTGTACGGTGCTATGTTTCGCTTCAGAAGATCATGTCAGCACTGTGGGAGCTGTGATTGCTCTACATTCTTGCCAATACTTACTGTTGTTTATATTTAGCCATCCTGATGAGTATGTGTTTTAAAAATTGGGGATAATAGATTGTACCTTGAAAGGTTGTTGTGAATTCAGTTAAGGTGTTTCTCTTTGCTATCCAATATTAGACTCTTTCTTCGAACCATGGCCATGGACAACCCTTCTGGGCTTCAGTTTCCTTGAGTGTAAATGAGACTGTTGAGCTATAAGTAACCCTTCATGTCCTTTTATTTCTAATAATGCTAAGCTCCGTAGTTGTAGATACTTTGAAGATATGGCACTAGTGAGAACAGATTTCACTATCACTTAAATCTTAGTTCCTGAGCAATTGCCCACCTCTGCATAGGATTGGTCCAAGTGATGGTCCTCTTGCCTGTCAGTGAACAGTGTACTTCCTCCCCCAAATTCCAGGTTGCATGTGGTATGTAGGACATGGTACTGACAAACTCATGCCTGGGTGAGTAAGGTCGAAGCATTGCCACCGCACCCCACCCCCCAAACCCCTGCCAGAATATTCTCTAGGAGGGGAGTAACCTCACTCCTCACTTCGTCTCTCTATAGGGTTGCTATTGACTGCATTGAGTGAATCATCAAGTTTATTTTTGTCATCAATTATATGACTGGTCTTGTGCTGGATAGGAGCTTTGCATAGAAAAGATGTATGGCCTGTCTAGGAGACCAAAATCCTCAGAAGAGTGTGATGGTTAAGATGGTGGGCTCGAGGGACTTCCCTGGTGGTCCAGTGGTTAAGACTCTGTGCTCCCAGTGAGGGGGCGCAGGCTGGATCCCTGGTCAGGGAACTAAGATCTCACATGCCATATGGCATGCTACAAAAAAAAATAATAATAAAACTGGTGGACTCAAAGAGTCAGACAGTCTGGGTTTTTATTTCTTTATCACTACTCTGTGGCTGCTGCTGTTACCCTCATTGAGAATTTAATAAAGTCTGACTCCAGAACCCCAGTTTCTTAACTATATGACCTTACTCTTCTGCAAGTTTAATTTCCTTATCAAAAAAAAAAAAATGAGGATAACAAAAACACCTAGCTCCCAGGAATGCGGTGAAGTGAGATTGTTTATGTGAAGTAGCAGAGTGTCCAACCCATAGTGAATATGCAGTGGCTTATTGTTATTTTGTTGTTTTATGATGGAAAGAATCATTTTAAAGTTCCCATGGGATGGATAATAGGATTGTGGAGAGAGGTTGCTGTTAAATAAGTGAAGGTTTCGTTTATGATTTTAGGTCCTGTCTGCAGCGTGTGTGTCTCATCTTTTGGAGCGAGAGCCGTGACAATCTTCAGTGGCTTCCTGGTGGCAGGAGGCCTGATGTTGAGCAGTTTTGCCCCCAATATCTACTTTCTGTTTTTTTCCTATGGCATTGTTGTAGGTAAGAAATCTGGTCACTATGACGCTTTTCTAAGCTTTGAGAGTTAAATATCGTTTTAATGAATGACGTTAATGTAAGGAGTGAAAATGCTCAGGAATAATTCACTTTCAACCACCACTTCGCCAAAAATTGTTGCTTTAATGAAATGCCCACCCAGTGAATTACAGTATTTCAAGGGATAAGTGTGTTTTAACAACGCACATTATGTTTTCTTGCAAGGCATGGGAAGGGTTTTTTAAATTTTAGCACTCGTCTCTCTAGCACAACAAAGGAAAAGAGAGAGGAAAGAGTGAAACTTAGGTGTCACTGACACCTGCCACTTCTCACTGATGTGGGAAGTGGTCCCTTTCATATCGGTTGGTTGAACAGGGTTGTGTTGAACTGTTTGTGTTCTAAACATCCTGCTGTTCCGCAGTAGCTGTCACCAGGGCCTCAATCACAAGGTCATAGCAGAAGTAAAAAGTCGATTTTCAAGTACATCAGAATAATGATTGTTTTTGTGGAAGATAAGGCATGAGCAGATAAAACCGAGTGGTTGATGATGATCTTGGTTATAGGAGAGGAAGGGGTACAGGACTCAGGGCCTGAGAACACTGACAGTTTTGGGGGAAATACTTTTGTGATGTATTGTACTTGTTGTATTCTGTGTTAAACATCACCAGACTCATGATTCCTAGGAGCTGTTGGCAGGGAATTTTTTAAAAACACCAGCTTTCCAAGTTTCTTCTGAATATCTGAAAGACTTAATTACTTTTCCTTCTAAATATTAAAAATGTATTTTGTAAATCAAATACACTTTCAAATGTATCGTTTCTGTAAATCCAAATGTTCAGCTATTAGATTTTTTTTAAAAACAATACACCAGTGTTATATAAATTGGAGGGGAATCGTAGTTGAAATATAGTGTAGGCAGAAGTTCTAGTTTTTCATATTAAGTTTGAACAAATAGAAATGTGTATTAGTCACGTAGAAATATTTTATTATTCATTTATTTCTTATTTTTGGCCATGCCACACAGCCAGCACATTCTTAGTCTCCTGACCAGGGATGGAACCTGGGTTCTTACCAGTAAAAGCGCAGAGTCCTAACCACTGGACCACCAGGGAATTCCTTAAATATTATATTTTAGATTGTAAAAATATTATGCCCACTCTTATTATCTAGTAAAATGTAATTGAATATTTGTTTAAGTAATGAAATGGTTAAGAGTTATATTTGAGTTATAATCAGAGGAACATAAGTTATACATCTATAGGAAGATTGACATTTTCCAAATGAAATTCCAGCAAAAGGCTAACCAACCTCAAACATTTGATGTAAAGAATGGGTTATTCCTGATTAACATGTTTTTGCTTTACTGTCAGAAAAGTTACAACACATTTGATTAATCTATGTTGAGAGCCTGTTTTCTAGACAGGAGTTCTATAGTGCCATCTATATGACATTGGTTCAGAAGTGGTGCCAAAATTCTTAGAACACAGCGTATTTGGGTGGAGGAAGATGTGCCTGCCAATGCTGACACAGCTAATTAATAGGAGAGGCTGCAAGGGAATAGACTGGAACAGGGGGAGGATCTCATCACTACATGTGGCAGCAAAGGAAAGAGCACAGCTGGGCCGGACATGACCCACACAGGGACTGTAGTTAAGGATTTTGGTGTATAAGACTTCAGAGACAAATTCCAGCAAGATGGCTGGTTTGAGTCAAACCTGAAAGAACCTAATTTTGTTGACAACCAATATTCTTCTTTTTCACATAGGAATATTTCCCTAATAATAAATGATGGAAATAATAACCTCTAATATCTGAGTTCATACTGTGTGTTCAGCTCTGTGCTTTATATGCTTCCCTGGTGACTCAGTGGTAAAGAATCTGCCTGCCAAGCAGGAGATAGGGTTAGATTCCTGGGTCAGGAAGATGCCCTGGAGAAGGAAATGGCAACCCACTCCAATGGTTTTGCCTGGGAAATCCCATGAACAGAGGAACCTGGCAGGCTCCACGGGGTCACAGAGAGTCAGACATGACTTAGTGACAAACAACAACACCAACAGCTGTACGCTAAGCTCTGTGCTTTATATGATCTCATTCAGTCTTCATATGAACACATTTTACAGACAGGGAAAGTGAAGCTCAATGAAGTGAGATTACTAACTAAAGCTGCAAAGCTGGGAGACTTGGGGTTAAATCCATTCCGTCTGACATCAGGTCCTAACCTCTTCTACATGTTTGTAATTGTTTTTAATGCTTTTAGAACTCTTAAAGTTTATTTTGAATTTAACTCCATACTCAGATTCTACTCAGATCATAATCTAAATAAGTAGGTTACTTGTTAGTTCTTTGAGAACAGGTTATATATGTGATATTTTATATTACCTAATCACTATAGTGTTTATATTACAGTTTAAACCTGTACATGCAAATATGATTATCTCTGGTGTAAAATTTGAAAATATTCATTGAATAGTCATCTTGAATTCTTTTCTAAAATCATGAAAATAAAAATATTGCTATTTGTGCATGGACATTTGATTACTCCTTGTAGGACAAACCCCTTTTAACATAGAAAATTAAATCATTATGTTATTGGTATGATTTGGGCATTTTCTCCAAAATTTTGGACTAAGCATTTAAAATTTCGTGGGGTTTTATGTCTCACATGATTTCAGAGTTAAGGTATAGCCTTTGTGAGTACATATCCAAAGTTGTCACTGACTTAAAAAAAATGATCTAAAGTGGGTGATACCATAGTATTTGTATTACCATAGATAAAAATGAATTTTTAAAAAGAAAAAATGTGAGTGCAGATTGTCCAAGATTTTATGTGCATTTGATTGTTGGAAGCATATCTAAGGGTATATAGAAAGACAGAGACAAAATTAAGTAACCCCTATAATTAAATTTCAAATTTTCTGTGGCAATGGAAAGGGCTTTATCAACCAGTACAACTGATTTTGATTTGGCTAATGGTGTTGTAACCTTTCAGTAGCTAATCCTGTTCCCTCTCCTCCGTGAATCCATGATCTTCTATTCATTAGATAGGATTTGATACTTTTCTTGATTTATTCTGGGATTCCCTGATGGCACAGACAGTAAAGAGTCTGCCTGTAATGCAGGAGACCCGGTTTGATTCCTGAGTCAGGAAGATCCCCTGGAGAAGGAAATGGCAACCAAGTCCAGTATTCTTGCCTGGAAAGTCCCATGGACAGAGGAGCCTGGCCAACTACAGTCCATAGGTCGCAAAGAGTCAGGCACGACTGAGCGACTTCACTTTCACTTTTTGATTTAGCCTGCTGGCTGCTGCTGGTGGTTGACTTGCAGATCTTCCACATGGCTTTCTCCACTATGGTAACTTTTACTCCCCTGGGCAAAGAGCAATGTAGAAAGAAGGTTATGCCAAATATCATGTACATGGGCTTCTCACGTGGCACCAGTGGTAAAGGGCCGCCTGCCAATGCAGGAAACACGAGAGACTCAGTTTCAGTCTCTGGGTCAGGAATCCCCCGGAGTAGGAAATGGGAACCTACTCCAGTATTCTTGCCTGGAAAATTCCAGTGACAGAGAAGCTTGGCGGGCTGCAGTTCATAGGCTTGCAGAGTCGAACATGACTGAGCTCCCTCAAGTGCCCACACTGCTGTTGAACCTATAAGCACCTTAGTGCTCCAATTAAATATTGGGAACTGGGTAAATAACTGTATGATGTGCCCATGGACTCAGTGGACTCACTGTGAGCAAGACCAGGGCCATGATCCCATATATTCCCTGGCTCCCATGAGATCCCACTCTAAGGGGAGGCCATGTAAGTGCCCCAGGCCCCTAGCTAACAGTGCCATTTCCTGTATCCTACCCTGCTCAAAGGCGTCCCACTTTCTCTAGTGTATGATATCTAAATAAGTGATTGTAGTTCTCTTTGGGGAATGATCCAAGATGTTATTATCTATATATTTGTCATAGTGTGTTTTGCAATGTCTTTCCTTCTGGAATCCTGGCCTCTCCTTCATGTAATGGAACCTGGGGCAGAAAACACGTCTATGGGGACTTCTCTGGCACTCCAGGGATTAAGACTCTGCACTTCCATTGCAGAAGGACAGAGTTCAATCCCTGTCCAGGGAACTAAGATCCTACATGCAGCATGGCCAAAACATAAAAACAAAAACAGTCACAAGTCTGATTAAAAAAAGAGCAAAACAAGCTATGTCTGAAGATTGTATATGACTCTGATTTGGCAGCAGATTCTGAATCTCTGTGGCTAGGAGAAAATTATAAGCTCAGGGAGAGAGCACTGAGCTTTGGGTCAGGAGATACAGGTTCTGTGAGTTTGTGCAAAGCCCTTGATCTCCAATAGTGACTGTCTCCTCATCTGTGAAGGCAAACTAAGAAACCTGCATCACACAGGTCTTGTAAGGACTAGGAGAAATCAGGCAAAATAAAAATAAGATATATAAGAGTGTTGAGTTGGATTTCAACAGCAAAAAGTCAGTTGAATTTTCATTTCAATAATTATTTTGTAATTTCCATTTTAAATAATTAAAATTTTTTCAAGTTTTAATTTCAATAATTAAAAAGTCACTCACTGTAGTAATAATTGGACCTCTTTGCTGGCAGATTATTAACAGTTCATATCATGATTGACTTCTTTGTGGTTTTATTTTGTCAGTAAGCTCAGAGTATAGGGCTCATAGAATATTCGTGGGATAAAGAAATGGGAATTTAATGAACAATGACACTTTCATCTGTTCCCATTGAAAGCAGAGTATCCAGTTGAAAAGGAAGTGACAGGAAATTATAACACAGTCTAAACTTACAAGTTGAGACTGCGTATTATGAATTCTTTTGAAAAAACAAGAAAGATTCAGTCTGACGATAACATATATTGAGCACCCATTCTGTGCAGTATTCTAAGCATTTTCCTTCATCTGGAATGAACTAGATGGTCTCTTGAGAAAGCAGTATGGCATACACAGGAGCAAGCAGTAACAAGCAGGCTCTGGGGTTGGACCATGCGGGTTAATCTTATCTTACTCACTTGCTAGCTGCATGGACGACAGACAAGTTGCATATTGTTTTCTCATTTTTTGAACGGAATATATCAATAGTATCTACCTTAGAAGGTTTTGTGGATGGATGAGTATTTTGCCAAAAGTTTTCACTTTCGTCTCAGGTTCAAAGGATTTGTTAACAAATAAGCCACTCGTTATATACAAATAAGTAATACAAATATTTATTAGAATTATCTAGCTCACTTTCAATATACTAAGATTAAAAGAAAAGAGAAATAGAGCAGAGGATACATCACCAAATTAAATTTTGACCAACATCCAGAGTTAATCAGCGCTGAGAAGTACCGTGCCACTGCACATCTGGAGTCCCATTGGGAAAGGGTCTCAGGCAGCGCATCCACTCCGTGGGTGAGACTTCAAAGATTGCAGTTTGGGGTTCCTGCTTATAATCCCAGGATGGTAGCAAACTGATATCATCCTTAATCTGTGACCAAATTGCAGCTCTGGTTTTCTGTAAGTGCTATTTGTTTTGTTATGTAAAACTTGGAATGTAGGTAAGCCTGGGGCTTGGTTAGCCAGGCCCCCTCCAGGGGTTCAACAATCGCAGGATTTCTCCCCCATCTTATCTATGGTGCTGCAAGTCCTGCACTCACAGCAGGCAGTCACTCACAGTCACTCTCAGGTAGGACAGTATCCAGGTAGGTTAGAAGCAAGGTCAGAGGCCTGCTCTGCCTTGTCTCTGAAACCTAAACAAGACTATTTTTTAAATTTCCCTAACAATGAGTTTTCCAAATTTGCTGGCATATTGAGTGCAGCACTTTCAGGATTTGAAATAGCTCAACTGGAATTCCGTCACCTCCACTAGCTTTGTTCGTAGTGTTGCTTTCTAAGGCCCACTTGACTTCACATTCCAGGATGTCTGGCTCTAGGTCAGTGATCACACCATCGTGATTATCTGGGTTGTGAAGATCTTTTTTATACAGTTCTTCTGTTTATTCTTGACACCTCTTCTTAATATCTTTTGCTTCTGTTAGGTCCATCCCATTTCTGTCCTTTATCGAGCCCATTTTTGCATGAAATGTTCCCTTGGTATCTCTAATTTTCTTGAAGAGATCTCTAGTCTTCCCCATTCTGTTGTTTTCCTCTATTTCCTTGCACTGATTGCTGAGGAAGGCTTTCTTATCTCTCCTTGCTATTCTTTGGAACTCTGCATTCTAATGGGAATATTTTTCCTTTTCTCCTTTGCTTTTCACTTCTCTTCTTTTCATAGCTATTTGTATGGCCTCCTCTGACAGCCATTTTGCTTTTTTGCATTTCTTTTCCATGGGGATGGTCTTGATCCCTGTCTTCTGTACAATGTCACGGACCTCAGTCCATAGTTCATCAGGTATTCTTTCTATCAGATCTAGTCCCTTAAATCTATTTCTCACTTCCACTGTAAAATCATAAGGGATTTGATTTAGGTCATACCTGAATGGTCTAGTGGTTTTCCCTACTTTCTTCAACTGAAGTCTGAATTTGGCAATAAGGAGTTCATGATCTGAGCCACAGTCAGCTCCCGGTCTTGTTTTTGCTGACTGTATAGAGCTTCTCCATCTTTGGCTGCAAAGAATACAATCAATCTGATTTTGGTGTTGACCCTCTGATGATGTCCATGTGTAGAGTCCTCTCTTGTGTTGTTAGAAGAGGGTGTTTTCTATGACCAGTGCATTCTCTTGGCAAAACTCTCTTAGCCTTTGCCCTGCTTCATTCATTTGAGAATGCTCAAACTACTGCACAGTTGCACTCATCTCACATGCTAGTAAAGTAATGCTCAAAATTCTCCAAGCCAGGCTTCAGCAATACATGAACCGTGAACTTCCAGATGTTCAAGCTGGTTTTAGAAAAGGCAGAGGAAGCAGAGATCAAATTGCCAACATCTGCTGGATCATGGAAAAAGCAAGAGAGTTCCAGAGAAACATCTATTTCTGCTTTATTGACTATGCCAAAGCCTTTGACTGTGTGGATCACAATGAACTGTGGAAAATTCTGAAAGAGGTGGGCATACCAGACTACCTGACCTGCCTCTTGAGAAACCTGTATGCAGGTCAGGAAGCAACAGTTAGAACTGCACATGGAACAGCAGACTGGTTCCAAATAGGAAAAGGAGTATGTCAAGGCTGTATATAGTCACCCTGCTTATTTAACTTATGTGCAGAGTACATCATGAGAAATGCTGGACTGGAAGAAGCACAAGCTGGAATCAAGATTGCCGGGAGAAATATCAACAACCTCAGATATGCAGATGACACCACCCTTATGGCAGAAAGTGAAGAGGAACTCAAAAGCCTCTTGATGAAAGTGAAAGAGAAGAGTGAAAAAGTTGGCTCTAAGCTCAACATTCAGAAAACGAAGATCATGGCATCCGGTCCTATCACTTCATGGGAAATAGATGGGGAAACAGTGGAAACAGTGTCAGACTTTATTTTTGGGGGCTCCAAAATCATTGCAGATGGTGATTGCAGCCATGAAATTAAAAAGCGCTTACTCCTTAGAAGGAAAGTTATGACCAACCTAGAGAGCATATTACAAATCAGAGACATTACTTTGCCAAAAAAGGTCCGACTAGTCAAGGCTATGGTTTTTCCTGTCGTCATGTATGGATGTGAGAGTTGGACTGTGAAGAAAGCTGAGCATCGAAGAATTGATGCTTTTGAACTGTGGTGTTGGAGAAGACTCTTGAGAGTCCCTTGGATTGCAAGGAGATCCAACCAGTCCATCCTAAAGGAGACCAGTCCTGGGTGTTCATTGGAAGGACTGATGCTGAGGCTGAAACTCCAATACTGTGGCCACCTCACGTGAAGAGGTGACTTATTAGAAAAGACCCTGATGCTGGGAGGCATTGGGGGCAGGAGGAGAAGGGGACGACAGAGGATGAGATGGCTGGATGGCATCACCGACTCGATGCACATGAGTTTGGGTGAACTCCGGGAGTTGGTGATGGACAGGGAGGCCTGCAGTGCTGCGATTCATGGGGTCGCAAAGAGTCAGACGCAACTGAGTGACTGAACTGAACTGAACTGAACAATGAGTTAATGAAATAAGTATTGGTTAGCATAACCATCCTTATCAGTTTTGTGACCTTGGAAAATTATCTAACCTCTCTGAGCAGTTCCGTTTGTATTTCTTAAGAAATGAGACTAACAAGACTTCTCAGAGTTACTGTGACTATTCATGAAATAAGGTGTGTAGAGAGGCACAAAGGTGTTTAATGCATACTTGTTCTGTTTTCCTTATATTCCTTTCTAAGGAAAGACCTTTCTAAGACCTCTTAGTTTAAGACCACAGCAGTAGATTTTTGCAACTGAAGAAGCTCTATTGAATCAGAAATATTTGTATAACAGATTAAATAATATGAAGAAATTAATGTTATGTAGAAGGAAATGGCAACCCACTCCAGCGTACTTGCCTGGAGAATCCCAGGGATGGAGGAGCCTGGTGGGCTGCCCTCTCTGGGGTCGCACAGAGTCGGACACGACTGAAGCGACTTAGCAGCAATAGCAGCAGCAGCAGCAGTATGTTTATAATGTAAAACATCAAAAATAATACTGATGTGTATTAGTTAGCATAATTCTGTTTTACCATTTAAAAAAAATACCGTTTTGAAAATAGAAGATTCTCTTGTTTGGTGTTTGTAGCTGGAATAAAATGACAGCTTGCTTGGTTTTCAAGTGGCTCTATGTCACACTGCCAACAAACCCAGTAATTCAGGCTCCTGTTTTCTCAATAACTTTCCTAAAATCAGGAAAATCAGGGACTTCCCTGGAGGCACTCTATGCTTCCAGTGCAGGGGATGCAGGTTCCATCCGTGGTCGGGGAGCTAAGATCCCACAGGCAGTGCAGCCAAAAAACATAAAACAGAAGCAATACTGTAAGAAATTCATTACAGACTTTAAAAATGGTCTTCAAAAAAAAAAAAAAAATTAGAAAAAAGAAAGTGTAGTGGGAGATGGGGAGGAGTGGGAGCAGGGACCGCAATATTCCATTAATGAATTGCTCAAGCTTCTTCCCAATTAATTTTCTTTGCTTTTCTGAAAAGCACAGCTGAAAAAATCAATTTCTTGCAGTCTCTTTTCTTTATATTATACTGATACTTGGCTACCCGATTACTGTTTTCTTAATAATATCTTCTCGATTTTGGAAAAATTCAATTTTCTCTTCCTTCATTTTCTTGGTCATATCTTCATGGTCCATTGAGCTTGAGGAGGGCATAGCCCACATTCATAGACAATCTCATTCCCCTCTAGGGATGGCAAATTAGGTAAAGGTCATTTTCTGGATATTCACTTTAGCAGTTAGACTTTTATAAGCCTTTTTTGGTTTGTTTTTAATGGTTATGCCATTAAAGATCTCCTTTTGTCTCTCATGGATGTTCAGTTATAATAAGGAACTCTGATTTTCTAATTAGTCTGAGGCTATATAGCTATGTAATTCCATAATACTCAGGTGAAAACTAAAAAAATATATATGTATAATGTCTATTTCAGGATATTTTATTATAGTCCAAGCACAGATATGAAAATATTTTACATTTTTTAAATGTCTCTTAATTTTGCAACTATCCTATGAGATTGTTTTAAAGATAAGGAAACTGAAAGTCACACAGCCAGTTAAGTGTTAGAGTTGAGATTTGAGTCTATACCTGCTTGATCCCAAACCTGTGCTTTTGACCAGCTAATGTTATGTTCAGAGTACTCATGTTAAGCATATAAAGTTTGTGCTTTAATCAAGTCAGTGTCAAAACCACATGCCTGTATAAAACCATGCCAATCAGAAAGCTAGGCAGTTGCTTAAACTTTTAACTTTTTCTCTGCAGATGTTTTAGGCTAGAAGCATAACCAGTAATTATATTTGGATGCTCTAAACTTATCTTTTTTAGCATCTGAAGGTCCATTCTCACAGATTCATTTCTAAAAGTAAGTATTTCTGGAATTCTGTATGCAATTGCCTATCTTAACCTTTGATCAAGATGATAAATCCTACTGGCTCAGCTATTTTAAGAGGTGCTCAGGTGCTTGTTTCAGAACATGGAGAGGGGGCATTCTCCCAAATGACCAAGAGACAAGTCCTTACACATGGTGACCAGCTGTTCTAGTTTGCCCAGGATGAAGGGTTTTCCAGGATATCAGACTTCTAGTGGCCAAGCTGAGAAAGTCTTAGGGGCTACCCCTGACCCTTGTTTCATATGTAGAATCTGGATTCTCTAACTTGACCCTCGTCACTTTTGAAGATTGCTGTATTAAAATGAACTAGTACTAAACCATTTCCTTTTTGTAAAGATAATACTGCAGGGAGAAATTTTCATATGTAAGTACAGGGGCTCGATAGATGTCCGTTAAGTTAGGTATATACAAAGATATGCATATAATGAAAGAATAGTTTAAAATAATTCATAAACAATTTTCAAACTGTGTGCACAATTTCCAATATTTTGTTGCTTGTCCTCCTAAAATAAATGAAAATTCCATTCAGTTATATAGTCTTGTGATATACATATCTCTTATCAGTTTAATTGGTCTGGGTGTTTTTTAGTTGTAGATAAGGACTAAGAAAACTGAAGGGGACTTCCCTGGTGGTGTAGTGGCTAAGACTCAGTGCTCCCAATGCAAGGAGATGAGGTTTGATCCCTGGTCAAAAATCTAGATCCCAAGTGCTGCAACTAAGACCCAGCACAACTAAATAAATAAATACAAAATTTTTTTTTTAATTTAAGAAAAATGAGAAAATGAGGCTGTTTAGTAAGATTTGCTCAGACCATCACACCATAATTCATACAAGTTGTAAATCCTTTTTTCAAACCATATAATTCTAATTCTATATTTCTAATGATTCTATCCTGTTACATGAATTATTGTGAAATAAAATAATCTTTAATATTTTTTAAGCTAAGATGTATTTTCTGGCCTAACTTAAAAAAATCAACACAATTTAGTTGGAAAGCAGACATCAGTTCAGTTCAGTTCAGTCGCTCAGTCGTGTCCGACTCTTTGCGACCCCATGAATCACAGCACGCCAGGCCTCCCTGTCCATCACCAACTTCCAGAGTTCACTCAGACTCACGTCCATCGAGTCAGTGATGCCATCCGGCCACCTCATCCTCTGTGGTCCCCTTCTCCTCCTGCCCCCAATCCCTCCCAGCATCAGAGTCTTTTCCAATGAGTCAACTCTTTGCATGAGGTGGCCAAAGTACTGGAGTTTCAGCTTCAGCATCATTCCCTTCAAAGAAATCCCAGGGCTGATCTCCTTCAGAATGGACTGGTTGGATCTCCTTGCAGTCCAAGGGACTCTCAAGAGTCTTCTCCAACACCACAGTTCAGAAGCATCAATTCTTCAGTGCTCAGCCTTCTTCACAGTCCAACTCTCACATCCACACATGAGATACTTTAAAATATATATATATTCACACACAAGCATGCATGTATGTAGTTTGTGTATGTTTGTTATATGAATAGAGAAAATGAGACAAAGAGAGGAAGAGAAAAATGCAAGAAAGAGTGACAGCCAGAGTAAGAATAGACAGAAATGGTTGAAATTAGCCAATGTAACTTAAAATTGGGAATTCAAATAAGGTTGATGGGAAAAAGAAGAAGAATAACTTTAACACTGTGCCAGGCTCAGACCTGGAACCAGAAGGCTCAAATGATTAAGACACAGCCTGCCCTCAGGTAGTGGCTTGGCTCATTGTCTAGTTGGGGGATGAGACTTGTAAATATGTAACTCGTAACATAGTAAAATTACGTGCAGTAATAAAATGAAAGCAACATTCAGTGCAGGTATAGTATGTCATGGGGTGGGGGCATAGAAGAAGGCTTCGTGCAGGAATTGGTGCTTGAGCTAAGTCTTCAAGGGCAGGTGGGATGTGATCAGGGGGCACAAGTTGGAGGAGTGAGGGTGGTGGGAGGACATTCCAGGAGCTCAAATGCTCAGGGGCATGAGATATAGTGGTCTTTGTTGGGATATTTGTTTAAGGAACACACAGATCGTGAGTGGACTTGCAAATAGGTCAAAGCTTTGTTTGCTTTATAAATAAGATCGTCTATACCAATTTTTTCAGATTCCATATAGATCCAATAATATATGGTATTTGTATTTCCCTTTCTGACTTTAGTCTGTATGACAGTATCGAGGTCTATCCACATTGCTTCAAATGATAGAAATAAAGAGACAGACAAGAATAAGCATAGAAATACCAAGGCGGAAAGAGGGTGTGGGGTGAATTGGGAGACTGGGATTGACATATATACATTACTATGAATAAAATAGATAACAAATGGGAACCTACTTTATAGCACAGGAAACTCTACTCATTGCTTTGTGGTGACCTAAAATGGGAAGGAAATCCAAAAAAAGAGGGGATATATGTATATGTATAGCTGATTCACTTTGCTGTACAGCAGAAACTAACACAGGCTTCCCTGGTGGCTTAAACAATAAAGAATCTGCCTGCAGTGCAGGAGACATTGGTTCAATCCCTGGGTCCAGAAGACCCCCTGGAGATATTCCAATTCTAAAATTTAAAACCTAAAATAAAAATATAAAAAATAAATTTAAAAAAAAGCTTGATTTGTAGCAGATACCTGATGATGAAGGGTCCTAATGCAGGAGAGTGATGTGATGAGAACTGTATGATAATTAGAAGGTAGATTGGTGGACAAAGTACTGGAGGCTGAGACAGCAATGAGGAGGCCATTTGTTCAGAAGAGAAAAGATCTGGAGGAGATGAATTGAGGCAGTGGCGGTCCACAGAGTGGGAGGTTGATAATTTAGGCAGTGGGTGTGATAAAGAACTTGATATCTGGGGGAGGAGATGAAGGAAAAAAGGCCTCTGAGGTTATGGTCTACCCAGAGTTACGTGAAATAAACATAAGGTATGGAAAAGAAATGTAAGAACATGTAAATATGTTTCAGTTCAGTTCAGTTCAGTCACTCAGTTGTGTCCGACTCTTTGCAACCCCATGGACTGCAGCACACCAGGTTTCCCTGTCCATCACCAACTCCTAGAGCTTGCTCACACACATGTCCATTGAGTCAGTGATGCCATCCAACCATGGCATCCTCTTTCATCCCCTTCTCCTCCTGCCTTCAATCTTTCCCAGCATCAGGGTCTTCTCCAAGGAGTCAGTTCTTCACATCAGGTGGCCAAAGTATTGGAGCTTCAGCTTCAGCATCAGTCCTTCCAGTGAATATTCAGGACTGATTTCTTTTACGATTGACTGCATCTCCTTGCAGTGCAAGGGACTCTAAAGAGTCTTCTCCAACACCACAGGTCAAAAGCATCAATTCTTTGGTGCTCAGCTTGCTTTATGGTCCAACTCTCACATCCATCCATGACTACTGGAAAAACCATAGCTTTGACTAGACAGACCTTTGTTGGCAAAGTAATGTCTCTGCTTTGTAATATGCTGTCTAGGTTGGTCATAGCTTTTCTTCCAAGGAGCGAGCATCTTTTAATTTCATGGCTGCAGTCACCGTCTGCAGTGATTTTGGAGCCCCCCAAAATAAAGTCTCTCACTGTTTCCATTGTTTCCCCATCTACTTGCCATTAAGTGATGGGAATAGATTCCATGATCTTAGTTTTCTGAATGTTGAGTTTTAAGCCTACTTTTCCACTCTCCTCTTTCATTTTGATCAAGAGGCTCTTTAGTTCTTTGCTTTCTGTCATAAGGGTGGTGTAATCTGTATATCTAAAATTATTGATATTTCTCCTGGCAGTCTTGATTCCAGCTTGTGCTTCATCCAGCCTGCCATTTCTCATGATATACTCTGCACAGAAGTTAAATAAGCAGGGTGACAATATACAGCCTTGACATACTCCTTCCCAATTTGGAACCAGTGTGTTGTTTCATGTCTGGTTCTAACTGTGGTTTCTTGACCTGCGGACGGATTTCTCAGGAGGCAGATAAGATGGTCTGGTATTCCCATCTCTTGAAGAACTTTCCACAGTTTTCTGTGATCCACTCAGTCAAAGGCTTTGGCATAGTCAATAAAGCAGAAGTAGGTGTTTTTCTACAACTTTCTTGCTTTTTTGATGATCCAACAGATGTTGGCATTTTGATCTCTGGTTCCTCTGCCTTTTTAAATCCAGCTTGAACATCTAGAAGTTCATGGTTCATGGACTGTTGATACCTTGCTTGGAGAATTTTGGGCATTATTTTGCTAGCGTGCGAGATGAGTGCAATTGAGCAATAGTTTGAACATTCTTTGGCATTGCCTTTCTTTGGGTTTGGAATGAAAACTGATCTTTTCCAGTCCTGTGGCCACCGCTGAATTTTCCGAATTTGCTGGCATATTGAATGCAGGATTTTAATAGCATCATCTTTTAGGATCTGAAATAGCTCAACTGGAATTCCATTACCTCCCCTAGCTTTGTTTGTAGTGATGCTTCCTAAGGCCCACTTGACTTCACCTTCCAGGATGTCTGGCTCTAGGTGAGTGATCACACCATCATGGTTATCTGGGTCATGAAGATCTTTTTTGTACAGTTCTTCTGTGTATTCTTGCCACCTATATTTATGTTTAGTTTCACTATATAAGTAAAATATAGCAATTATATTTTACTAATGATTATGCTTTGAATTGTTAGTAGTATAGATATTTCATTAAAAAAATTATTATGCTATACTGGAGGTCGATGCTCAACATTTTTTCACTGGTCACAGTCTAATCAGAAATGATTTGAGACCAAGAAAGGCTTTATCTTTATGAATTTATTCTTTTCATTAGAGCATAGTTGATTTATAATCTTGTGTTAGTTTCAGATATACAGCAAAGTGAATCAGTTATACATATACATATATCCACTCTTTTTTAGATTCTGTTCCCGTATAGGCTGTTACAGAATACTGAGTAGTATTCCCTGTGCTATACAGGAGATCCTTATAAATTATCTATTTTATATATAGTAGTGTATATATGTCAATATTGATTTCCCAATTTATCCCTCACTCCCCAAGGAAGGCTTTAAGGCAGCGGTTTATTCTTCAGACTCAGTCTATTCTTCAGACTCTTTACACTCTTTTATTTAGAACCCCAGTTCAGTTCAGTTCAGTCGCCCAGTCATGTCCGACTCTGCGACCCCATGAACCACAGCATGCCAGGTCTCCCTGTCCATCACCAACTGCTGGAGTCCACCCAAACCCAAGGAACCTTTAATTATGTGGATTATACTTATTTAGACTTATTTTGTCTGGGGTGGTTGCCATGCCCTCTTCAAGGGGATCTTTCCTACCCAGGGACTGAACCCGCATCTCCTGTGTCTCCTGCATTGCAAGTGGATTCTTTACCCACTGGGAATTCTTTACCTGGGAAAAGTCACGTTCTTTACCTGAGCCAGGGACTTCCCTGGCTCAGACGGTAAAAGCATCTGCCCACAATGGGGGAGACCCGGGTTCGATCCCTGGGTCGGGAAGATCCCCTGGAGAAGGAAATGGCAACCCACTCCAGTACTCTTGCCTGGAAAATCCCATGGACTGGGAAGCCTGGTAGGCCACAGTCCGTGGGGTCACAAAGAGTCAGACACGACTGAGTGACTTCACTTTCATTTTCAGACTTATTTTGTTTCTGTATTAGCAGTTGAGAAATTTAAAAGTATTTGTTTAGTAATTCATTTAAAGATAATAATAACAAATCCAGTATATTTTAGCATAAATAACATGTGCTATGCTATGTTCAGTTGCTTCAGTCATGTCTTGACTCTTTGTGACCTTATGGACTATAGCTTGCCAGGTTCCCTTGTCCATGGAATTCTCCAGGCAAGGATGCTGGAGTGGTTGCCATGCCCTCTTCCAGGGGATCTTTCCTACCCAGGGACTGAACTCGCATCTCCTGCGTCTCCTGCATTGCAAGTGGATTCTTTACCCACTGGGAATTCTTTACCTGGGAAAAGTCATGTTCTTTACCTGGGAAAGGCATCAATAACATACTTATTACAAAAACCAATTCTATTTTTCCAGAACAAAACAAAGTTTAATGAGAAGAATGGCATTGTTTTACATTTTTGCAAATCTCTTTAACATCTGGTTTCATGGAAGGAATCTGGATTATCTGATCTGTTCAGTACTCAAATCTGTTGTAATATGTTTTTTTTTTTAATTGAAGTGTGTGAATAAAATCTCACCCAAAGGTGTAATTGAAAAAGGGAGAGGTATATAATACTCTCCTCACGTCACTGTATATACTTTTCTTTGATCCTATTCAAAAACTTGATATATGATAGTTTTCCAAGGGTTAATTGCAATATGGGAATTGAAACCACATCAGTATACTTTTCATGCTCTGTAATATTAAATCAATTTATTTAAATCTGTAACTTTGACTAGGTCAGCATTCAAGTCTGATTTTGTAACATTGTGAATTTGATATGTGAAAAATATTGGTTCTCTGAGTTAGGCAGGAACTTTTAAATGTTCACACATTTTATTAAACAACAGCTAAAAAATCACTTCTGTTAGTATCACCAATAGGCTTGTCAGGCGAGTGTATGCTCCTTGGTTCTGTCTCGTCACAACAAAGATTTGGAGTGACGGACATTAAAGCCCTCTACGTGTCACAGCTCTCGGGTCTTGGACAGACTGTGTTATAGCTCTCAGGTCTCGAATGGACCGTGTTATAGCTCTTAGACAAATCAGTGTTACAGCTCCATGTTACAGCTCTATTTTATTTAGATAATAGCAGGAAAATCCATCCTTGAGGCGTGAGGGCATGTCAACCCAAAGACACGAAGAGGAGAGCTCCGCAGCGCACAGGAGAGAGACCCCCAGCCCTTTGGCTCCTTTTTTTGTATGTTTTTTCTCCCCGCCCCGGGCCTGCCCTATGTAAATTGGGCTAGCCAGGAGTGTTGTTTGTTCTACCTGAGGTCCTCACTCCGGTCCTCGGACCTTCCTTTGTTCTATTTTCGCAGGCTTTTCTCTTCCTTGTCTTTTAGCCACCGCCATTCTGGACTCCTGTTTCCTATTCTAAGTACCTAACAGGCTCATCAGAAAATATTTATGTTTTGGGAAATTGTCAAATCATGGTGTTGGATACAAGTTTCCAAAAATTCTAATTTTTACTGGAAAATTCTAATTTTATCATTGGTAACCATTATTGTCAATTATTTTCCTTGCTTGTTTTCAAGAAAATGTCTGCCCAACATATAAGTCTGAGTAACCATAGTTTGTCTGTCAGACATTCTTTCAAATACATGCAGGGTTACGTGGAAAATTTGGCTACTTTAGCTGGCTACTAAAACAGTTGAGTAAGTGCTTTTTCTTGCCTCAATTGTTACAATTCAGATGAAGCATTTAAAAAAATTTTGTTTGTTTTTACTGTGAATGAGTGATGATGAAGCATATAAGATAAGAAGCTGGGTACCAATACCTTGATTTGTACTAAGGCTCTTCCAGTTTTACTCACCATCTCTTTTGTAACAATAACATAAATGTGAACACAGTGGAAAAAAGCCAAAAATATGTTAGTATCATTATGAAAATAGTTCTGACTTCATGCACTCCGAGAAAGACCTTGAGGGCTATCTCCTTAATAATTGATGGTTTAAGGTCATCCTAATCCTGATCTGGGAAAGTGTCCTGTCACCTTCTGTGTTTTGAAAAGTTTAGAGAAAAAGCATTTAAAATTTCTGCTATGTTAAAAAAAAGTGAGGTGATCTTATCTGAAACCCATGACCTTGAAATAATTTTTTAAAATTTCTTTCTTTTTAGTCTAAGGGAAAACATTTAAAAGTTACTGTTTTAACTTTTGTGGCATTGGCAAACAGAAATGTCCCTTTTATGGAGCCCTGACAACCAAATTACCCAAAAGTAAATTCATTCCCTCTCCAAAGCTTTTTGAATTACAATTTTAATTAAGGGTGGCATTTTTTTGGTTTCACAAAATTGATTGTTCAGGAACAGGTCTTATTTTATTGAAATATATTATATGTGATAATGATAAGTATATAAGTCAATCCAAGTCATGTTTTAGTTTATGAGATATAGTATCTCTTCCCTTAAATCATACAAAAGGGTGCTGTATTTGAAAAATTTAATAATATTTAAAGTGTAATTATTTTAATCTACCTTGTTTCTTTAAGAGTATTTTTTAATACAGTCATGGATGATCATCTAAGTCTTTAGTTGTCTTAAGTGCTAATTTCATAAAATGTTTATGCAGCATATTTGTTAAACTCATGTATTCTTTCTAATCATAGTCCAGGTGGCAATCGAAAGTAATGAAACTGACTTTAATAACCCACCTAATGAGTCATGGTTAAAATTAGTTTTTAGACAGTGGCTTTTATGTTGTTTATAGAGTGACCCTCAAGAACGGATGATATTGCAGAAAGAGGGCACATGTTATAAGTTAGAAGTCAAGAGGAATGCTTTATGGAAACCAAAACTGGGGTTATTAGATCCTTAATAGGGAGAAAAAGATTAAGCTAACAGACAAGAGCCTTAAATGTTGCCCTAGGGTCTAAAGAAAGGGATATTGGGTTGTAAGGTATTTTTTTCCTAACCATAAAAGAATTTCAAATTCACAGAGAAATAAAGAATAGTATAGCAAGCAACCATAATGCTTAAATGTAACTGTTGTTAATATATTATTATATTTTCTTCCTCTTTTTTTCAAAGAGATTTTAAACTAAAGACATGACATTTTATTCCTATATAAAACCATTTACATCTGTAAAAGATTAAAACTTACAAATACACATTTTACAGTGGTGGGATGATCTGAGAGCCCCAGAAGGCCTTTGTTTTGTAGACTGGATGTGTCAAGCTGTGAAGTCTAGCAAAAGAGCTTGGAATGATGAAGGGGATTTTATAAAATTGTTTAGAGGACTTAGAGGAGGAAGAGCTGAGGGTAAACATGTGGAAGAGAGCCAGAGATAGTTAATGGAGAATTTTGGTTAAATTTTGCTATTTGGTGTGTGATTTAACAATTTTCTCTCTCCAGAATGTCTTAAATTACATTTACATTACTCCTTTGTGCTTTAGAAATTGGATTTTTTTGACCCTGACCTTAAGGGTGGGTGGGAGTGAAAACTGAGGCTGGCCAAAATGTATTCATTGGAGCTGCACTGCTAACATCAGAGGGATCTAGGAACACATACTTTGAAGAGTTTTAGCCAATCAGTAACAGAATGTCCTATAGAGTTATTTATTTATTTTACAAATACATTTTTTTATTGGAGTATAATTGCTTTACAATGTTGTGTTAGTTTTTGCTATACAACAGTGTGAATCAGCTATATGTATACATCCCCCCTCACTTAAGATATATATAATTACATGTATATCCCCTCCTCTTAAGCCTCCCTCCCACCCTGCCATCCCACACATCTAGATCATTGCAGAGCGCTGAGCTGAGCTCCTGTGCTATATAACAGTGTCCCGTTAGCTATCTATTGGTAGTGTATATACATCAGTACTAATCTGTCCATTCGTCCCACCTTTCCCACCCCTTGTCCACAGGTCTGTTCTTTACATCTCCATCTCGTTTCCCTCCCTGCACATTGGTTCACCAGTCCCAATTCTCTAGATTCCGTATATATGCGTTAATGTACAATGCTTGTTTCTCTCAGAGTTATTTAATTATCCCTCTTTGTTTCTTGCATTGAAATAATATAGTCTGCCTTCATTTATGCAATGTCTTCTTGTGTGTAGGTCTCGGATGTGGTTTATTATACACTGCAACGGTGACCATCACGTGCCAGTATTTTGACAGCCGTCGTGGCCTTGCCCTTGGCTTGATTTCAACAGGTACATTTTCAACATAAGTACAGCACTGCCGCTGTTCAGCCTTGTAATCAAAGTTAAAAGTTACCGAGCACCCCCCAGCTACCACTCAGGAGCACAACTTTTTTTGTGTGTGTTTTTTTTTTTTTTTTACTCTAATCCTAGAAGGAAATTATTTTCCACTGTAACTATGGGTATAGCTTTCACAACACCCTGCTGCTGCTGCTAAGTCGCTTCGGTCGTGTCCAACTCTGTGTGACCCCATAGATGGAAGCCCACTAGGCTCCCCCGTCCCTGGAATTCTCCAGGCAAGAACACTGGAGTGGGTTGCCATTTCCTTCTCCAATACATGAAAGTGAAAAGTGAAAGGGAAGTCGTTCAGTCGTGTCCGACTCTTAGTGACCCCATGGACTGCAGCCTATCAGGCTCCTCCGTCCATGGGATTTTCCAGGCAAGAGTACTGGAGTGGGTGCCATTGCCTTCTCCATCAAAATACCCTAAAGATACATATATAAAAAAAGCTAGGGCATTAGATGTCCAATATAACATAGGAAAAGAAAACTTACGGGTCCAATAATTTGAGCATCACATCCTGGTGAGAGCCTTGCTAAAAGAAGCAGAGAGCACTTAAGTAAAGCACCTGAACCCTGAGCAAGACAGGAGAAATGAAGGAAAATGGAGATCCTTTAGGCCACTGTCAAGAAGACCAATGCTGACACCTCTCCAACTCCATTTATTGTGGAACTTAGTTTTTCTAAAGTACTGATTTGTGAATACATCCAACTAGTCTATGTGCATATCCAAACGACAGACTGTTTATCCTTATTATTCCTTTAATAATCAAGACCATCACTGGGCTGGGGGCAGAGTGTAAGTATAAAACCTTCTGGACTTCAAGTCTCTGATATTTTTGAGTGGTGTTTTATTTTTCAGATGTATTTTTTTTCCTAAGCCATTTAGAGAACTTATCAAAATTTCTGTGGCCAATATTTTATGGGTTTGTTTAGGAGATAAAGTGTCCAGGCTTACTGAAACTTGTGCGTTTACATTGCTACTTGCTAATTGGTGGCTGCTCCTGAGGGGTCACACTTTCTGATAAGCTGAATTACTTCAGTAGTGTATCTGGCAACAGGATCCAAACTAATGTTTTGTTCCCGAGGCCAGTGCAGCAAAGTGACTCCAGATCAGATTCAATTAAGCTGGATATTTCCCCGAGGTGGTTTTAGAAAGCTTTACCAGGTAAGAAATGTGAATCATGGCCCAGGAGGAGAGAGGACCAGGGTCTGAGGGCATGGTTAAGGTAGAACTGAGAGAAGAAAGAGAAAAAACAAAAAGATGGAGAATCCAGAGCAGTTCAATAGCAGTTTAAAGAACTGACAGCATCTTCCACAAGTGTGGGAAGGACTGTGAGACAGGCATGGCACCTTCAAGGACAATAGGTCTTACCTATACTGTATTTTTTTTTGGCCATGCAGCATGCGGGATCTTCCCTAACTAGGGATCAAACCTGTGCCCCCTAGCATTGGGAGTTTGGACTCTTAACCACTGGACCACCAGGGAAATCCCACCTATACGGTATTTTTGTTTTGTAATGTAGTGGCAAACCCAGACCCTGAAGCCAAATCACCTGGTTTTGAATCCTCTGTCACTCAGTAGCTGCCTGTTGACAACAAGTAACCTAACTGCTCTGTGAAATTAACTGTTAAGCCTCAGTTTTCTGAACTGTAAAATGAGGATAATAATAGTTCCCATCTATTGGACTCCTCCACCCTGTACAGCCTGTATTTGCCCAGCTTCATGACTGAAGAAAGACCCCAGTGACATGTGAGTAGGTATAAGTGAAGCAGGCACTGGTCAAGCAGGGGATGTACAGAGAGCAAGAGAACAGCCACTTTGAGTGACCTGAGCATACACCATCCCACTGGGGTATTAGGAATATTAAAGGAACATATGCATAAGGCACATGGCAAGGGCTGTAAAAGTGTTAGCTGTTTAAAAAAAAAAAAAGTGGTAGCTGTTAAAACTATCACCTAGGTTTCCCTTAACATCCAGATTTATCTGGGATGAAGGTGTTAGAAATCGTATGCTGAGAGAGTTGCTCTTGCTTTCCATTCCGTCTAAAGAGGATAAGGGCCTGGACCTTAGCACACTGAACCAAAATGGACTGACTGTGGACAATCCAGATTTGGCAGAATTAGGGAGTTTTCCGGAGAAGGCAATGGCAACCCACTCCAGTACTCTTGCCTGGAAAATCCCATGGACGGAGGGGCCTGGTAGGCTGCAGTCCATGGGGTCGCTAGGAGTCGGACATGACTGAATGACTTCACTTTCACTTTTCACTTTCATGCATTGGAGAAGGAAATGGCAACCCACTCCAGTGTTCTTGCCTTGAGAATCCCAGGGACGGAGAGCCTGGTGGGCTGCTGTCTATGGGGTCGCACAGAGTCGGATACGACTGAAGCGACTTAGCAGCAGCAGCAGCAGCAGCAGCAGCAGCAGCAGGGAGTTTTCAGTTACAACACATAGGAAGCCAGGTGAGGCAGAAATCAGGGAGTAGTATGAATCCACTGTCTTAGTCTGTTCAGGCTGCTCTAAAGTATCTTAGACTGAGTGGTTTATAAACAACAGAAATGTATGTCTCAGAGTTCTGAGACTGGCAGTCTGAGATCAGGGTGTCAAGGTTAGCTGGGTTGGGCTCTGGTGAGAGCCTTCTCCTTGGTTGCAGACTGTCATCTTCTTCCTTTGTCCTCATATTACAGAAAAGGGAGATCTCTGGGGTTCTCCTTAATAAGTGCATTCATTCCATTCATGGGGGCTCCACCCTTTGACCTAATCACCTCCCAAAGTCCATACCTACTAATTCCATCATGTTGGGGGTTAAGATTTCAACTAACAAATTTTGGAGAGACACAAACATTCAGTCTATAGTATCTACCATCAGTGAAAGAGGTGACAAGAAAAATAAAACTCACAGTAGAAATTTTTAAAAATTGAAAAAGAACCCCAAATCAAAATAACTGAATTAATGTGACTTAGTTTAAATATTGTGACCTAGATGAAAGAAAGAAACATGGGCATAAAATGGGAATAGTCTTACTCCCTAGTGAACAGGGGTTGATAAACTAATGCCCATGGACCCAGTCTGATCTACTAAGTGTTTTTTGGACAGGTCATGCATAAAGAATGGTTTTTACGTTTTTTATTGGTTGAAAAAAGAATATTTCATGGCACATGAAAATTTTATGTAAAATTAAAATTTCAGTGTCTATAAATAAAGCTTTATTGAAACAGTCATACTCATTCCTTCACTATTCTTCTCTGGCTGCTATCGTGTTTCAAGGGCAGAGTTGAGCATTTGTGACAGAGCTTGGATGGCCCACTGTGAGTTAATTATTTCCTCTCTAGCCCTTTTATAGAAAAGTCTATTGACCCCTGGTCTTGAAGAAGAGTTCATCAAGATGTACGCGTGTATCTTACCATTTCAGGTTCCCTGAACATCAAATTCATATTTTGCCTCTTTGTGATCATGTATACTATAGACATTATGGAGAAGGCAATGGCACCCCACTCCAGTACTCTTGCCTGGAAAATCCCATGGATGGAGGAGCCTGGTAGGCTGCAGTCCATGGGGTCACTAAAAGTCGGATACGAACTGAGCGACTTCACTTTCACTTTTCACTTTCATGCACTGGAGAAGGAAATGGCAACCCACTCCAGTGTTCTTGCCTGGAGAATCCCAGGGACGGGGGAACCTGGTGGGCTGCCGCCTCTGGGGTTGCTGAAGCAACTTAGCAGAAGCAGCATACTATAGACATGCATGGAAGCATAATTAGTGCTTTATTTCACTTTTTCCTTTACATTGATGATTCTAAAATTGGGATTTTCTTTTTAAAGATTAAAAATTATAGTTTTACAGTTTACACAGTTCCACAAGAGAGCTCTAATTACTCTTCATTGCCCTGAAAGAATTTCTGCATTTTGTTTTTTGGCTGTGACACATGGCTTGTGAGATCTTAGTTCCCTGACGAAGGATTGAACCCAGGCCCTTGGCAGTGAGAGCATAGAGTCCTAACCACTGGACCACCAGAGTATTCCCTGCCGTATCTTCCTAATCCATGACTACATTCTCATGGGATGTGGGCTGAAAACACTAGTGTCCAAAGTGGAATTTTATTTTGGTGCCCTGTCATACACTTAGCATATCATAGGTTTTTGATAAACCACCTATTGAAGTGATTTGATATGCTTCCCTTAATATTTCATAATGTTGATAGATAAACTTGGTGAGCAATGGGGAATTGTTTACTTTCTCAAGATCAAAATATTTAACTTTCAAAACATCAAGAATATTTTAAAGTAATTATATGATACTTTGTTAGAATTTCTACAAAGAAATGGTGTTCGAGAAAATATGAATTAATAGTAAATGGATGCTAATCCACTATGGAAGTACATGAAATATACTTTTCAGTTCTTTCCATTTGTTTTCTGAAGTGCTTTTAACCTTTGAAGTATGTGCCACTTTTAAAAAGAGAAGGAAGGATTCAACTTGTCTACTTTTATTACTTAATAGTCAGCACAGGGATATTTCCTAAGTAGCCACAAAAAGATACTGTATTAACTGCCATTACACTAATGTGAACTATTGATTAATGTTTGTAAGCAAAGTTTTTTTCTTTCGGGATGAAGGAGTTAATTTTAAATATGTTAGGAAGGGACAACTGTGGTACCGTTTTTTTTTAAATAATTCTAAGAGTCATTTGGTTATTTGTAATTTTTACAATAAGCTTGGCATCCTGTTGGGATTATGATGTAATTTAGTATACACCATTTAAAAAGTATGATTAACCTCTTTAGACTATTTTTTTTTAAATTACAGATCACTTTCTTTCCTATTTTTTTTTTGAGTTGACATTTCTCAATGATATTTAAATGTTAAAATACTCATTAACAACTTGAAATCAGAACCACATAAGAACACTTCAAATTAAATGGGCTGATGTAATTTGCCATTCCAGTGTGGTTCATGTGATCTACTAAAAAAGGGTGTATTTACAGTGTTGCACAAATGTACAAGCAGGCATACTTTGTAATTTTAATATCCTATCGAAGTTCACTTTACTTTCTCATAGTTTATTAATATCAATCATTCATTCTGATGATTAGCAATGGATTTGAGCTTTCCTTGTGTCTCAGATGGTAAAGAATTAGTCTGCAATGCTGGAGACCCAGGTTCGATCCCTGGGTTGGGAAGATCCCCTGGAGAAGGAAATTGCAACCCACTCCAGTATTCTTGCCTCAAGAATGCCATGGACAGAGGAGCCTGGCAGGCTCCATGGGTTTGCAAAGAGTCAGACAAGACTGAGTGACTAACACACTTGAGTTATCAAACCACTATAAATATCCTACAACTAAAATATTAATATATTCTTCATCTCAAAAAATAAAATATGAAAACTTTTCTTTTCCAAAAGGAATACATATAAAGCATGTAAGTACTAAAAATGTGGTTGTATAAGGTATTTGTTAAGAACATAGGTTCCTGGGGTCAGACTGAATGTGAATCCTACTTACGCCACTTGTAGCTTTCTGATTTGTGGCAAATTTCTCAACCTTTCTAGCCCGAGGTCACTTCAAGTGTACACTGGGAATAATAATAGCATATACCCAATAGGAGGGGCTTCCCAGGTGGCGCTAGAGGTAAAGAACCCACCTGACAATGCAGGAGACACAGGAGATGTGGGTTTCATCCCTGGGTGGGAAGATCCCCTGGAGAAGGAAATGACAACCCACTCCAGTATTCTTGTCTGAAAACTTCCATGGACAGATGAGCCTTGTGGGCTACAGTTCATAGTCACAGAGAGTCAGACATGACTGAGCAAGCACAAGCACTCACACGCACCCAATAGGATTATTGTAAGGAAACATTGTTGTGCCATGTAAAGTATTTAACACAGTGTCTGAACTGCAAATGCTAATTTTAAAAATAGATCGATCAGTGTTACTATTGTTGAGGTCATCATGGTCATCATCTTCAGTTTTCTTGTTGTGATTTTAATATGAAGACAGACTCATGAATGCCAGTGTGAAAAAGAAATTGAACTGTAGTACTAATAATGCTTGTTCTGAGAGTCCTGATGATAAGAGGTTAAGATTAAACAGTTCCCATTTCCTTTTTAGGTTCAAGTGTTGGACTTTTTATATATGCTGCTTTGCAGAGACTGTTGATTGAGTTCTACGGACTGGATGGATGCCTGCTGATTGTGGGTGCTTTAGCTTTAAATATATTAGCCTGTGGCAGTCTGATGAGACCCCTCCAGTCCTCTGATTTCCCTTTACCTGAGAAAACAGCTCTGGAAAATGTACCAGATAGGTACTCGATTTACAAAGAAAAAGAAAAGGACCCAGAAGAAAACATAAACATGCTTGAAAAGAGCTACATTGGGGAGGAAACATGCAAGAGCACCTTAGCCAATGGTGACTGGAAATCAGAGAGTCTGCTTCATAAAAACCCAACAACGATGTCACGCACAAAAGAGACTGAAACCTACAAGAAGAAAGTTGCAGAACGAACATATTTTTGCAAACAGCTTGCCAAGAGGAAATGGCAGTTATATAAAAACTATTGTGGAGAAACTGTGGCTCTTTTTAAAAACAAAGTATTTTCAGCACTCTTCATTGCCATCTTTCTCTTTGACATCGGAGGGTTTCCACCTTCGTTACTTATGGAAGACGTGGCAAGAAGTTCAAATGTGAAAGAAGAGGAGTTTATTATGCCTCTTATTTCTATTATTGGCATTATGACAGCAGTTGGTAAACTCATTTTAGGGATACTGGCTGACTTCAAGTGGATTAATACCTTATATCTCTATGTAGCTACCTTAATAATCATGAGCCTGGCCTTGTGTGCAATTCCATTTGCCAAAAGTTATGTTACGTTGGCACTACTTTCTGGGATCCTAGGGTTTCTTACTGGTAATTGGTCCATCTTTCCTTATGTGACCACGAAGACAGTGGGAATTGAAAAATTAGCCCACGCCTATGGGATATTAATGTTCTTTGCTGGACTTGGAAATAGCCTTGGACCACCAATTGTTGGTAAGATATTTATCTTATAGTAAGCCCATTTTTCGGAGAAGGTGATGGCACCCCACTCCAGTACTCTTGCCTGGAAAATCCCATGGGCGGAGGAGCCTGGTAGGCTGCAGTCCATGGGGTCGCTAAGAGTTGGACACGACTGGGCGACTTCACTTTCACTTTTCACTTTCATGCATTGGAGAAGGAAATGATAACCCACTCCAGTGTTCTTGCCTGGAGAATCCCAGGGACAGCGAAGCCTGGTGGGCTGCCGTCTATGGGGTCGCACAGAGTCGGACACGACTGAAGCAACTTAGCAGCAGCAGCAGCAGCAGCAGCAGCAAGCCCATTTTACTGTTCTTCTTTGCAATGTCTCTGAATACAGGAATTGCTTTTGTAATAATAGCACAGATTTATACAAAATAAATCTGCTTGGAATGCCTCTGGATCATGATTTATTCAGAATCACTTTGCTGTAGTTGGAAAAGCCAATACACTTGCTCAGGAATTTGTGTTTATTCTTCATTTGGGAGAAACCCAAAATGCTGCTTAGTCTTGTCCAATTATTTAAGAAATTCTCCTCTAACTCCCATTAGGCCACTTTGGGAGTAGAGCTGGGTAATTTATATCCTAATCCAAACTGTATATAAATTTTTTAATTAACTTTTTTATTAGGTTATAGTTGATTTACAATGTTGCGTTAGTTTCTGCTGTACAGCAAAGTGAGTCAGCTATACATATATCTACTTTTTTAGATTCTTTTCCCATGTAAGTCATTACAGAGTATTGAATAGAGTTCCCTGTGCTATTAAGTAGGTTCTTATTAGTTCTCTATTCTATATATATAGTAGTGTGTGTATGTCAGTCCCACGAACTGTATATAAACTGATGAGATTAGAGTATTCCTATACGTACTATGTCTATCAAACTCACTTTTTTCTTACTCTCTTTTCAGGTTGGTTTTATGACTGGACCCAGACGTATGACATTGCATTTTATTTTAGTGGTCTCTGCGTCCTGCTGGGAGGTTTTATTCTGCTGCTGGCAGCCTTGCCTTCCTGGGATACATGCAAAAAGCAACTCCCCAAGCCAGCTCCCACAACCTTTTTATACAAAGTTGCCTCTAATTCCTCTAACGTTTAGAGGAATATTGGAAGGCGCTAAAGACTGTTTTCACACAGCGAAATTTCACTGTGTCTGATCTGAATGATTTTTTTTTTACATATCCTTTATGTACTGTATATGTAGACTCGATCTCCTATATTTTTTCTTTTTTCCCCCCTTTTTCCAAAAAGTTGGACTACTCTGTTTTACTACTATTCATGAGTTCTGGACATTGTGAACATTTTGGCCAGCCTCAGAAGGCTTTCTCTGTGTAAAGAAATATCATTTCTCTGCCGACTCCATTAGTTCCTTTGCAGGGCAGCCAGAGGAGACTCTGGCTATTTTAAACTGATGCAAGCAGCGTGATGAGTTATGTGTGAAGGCCGCCAGGGACTAAAACACTCTCTTCTCTCTGTTAGACTCACTAGTACATAGAAGACTTCGAGCCAGTCAGGAAATGAAAGTGGTTCCTAAAACAGCGTTAAGAATTGCCGTGGCACCAACTGGTCATTTTTTAAAAACATGATTTTTAAATTACCATCCCCCATTTTCATGATTCTGTTTACCTTGATGAAGCACTGCATGTTTGGTGCCCACCAAGGACACGTCCTTCCAATTCCTAAGGTGTTTGCTGAGATCCAGGCAGTCTCCAAACAAAGGGGTCGTCACCATAGCCTTTCTTCCTGGTTGGTCACTGGAACCTCACTCACTTTTGTCAGCAGCCACTCAGTGATGTTTTCCAAGAAGTGCTGACTTTACCTGTTTCCAAATTGGAAATGCATATTTAAAGCATTCCTTCTGGCAAATGGGAAACATCCATTTGCTTCGGGCACAGTGGGGATGAATTGCCAGTCTTTGCATATCTTCTCAGTGAGGCATTTATTTGCAACTATCAGATTTTACTGCTATCCAATTTTAATTCAAGGGCAGAACTAAAAAGTGTGTGGGTGGTGTGTGTGTGCATGCATGTGAGCATTGTGCTCTGTGTCTGTGCACTCTATGGAAAGGGAAAGGGGGAATAAGATATTGATACCCTCACCCACCTTTATTCAATTGTAAGAAAAATATTCTAGGAAGGAAATCAACATTTAATAAATTGACTTTTTTCTAAAGAAATGTTTTTTTAAACTTTGCTATGCATCAGAGTCTTCTATAGATCCTTTTTAAAATGTAGTTGTCTGAGTACCACTGGTAGAGATTTTAATTATGTACATCTAGGCTGTGGGCTAAGCATCTATATTTTTAATAAACTCTTCAAGTGATTCTGAGAGCACAGCCTGAATTGAGAATGACTGCTATAAGACTGGCAATAGAGAAACAGTTTTTTCTCTTAAAAAAATAAAACCAGTAAACCATTGAGGTGAGGGTTTTTTAATAAATAGCCAAGTTTGGGTCTTTAAATAGGAGGCACTCTGCCCATTGTGCCAAAATTGTCTTTTCATTTCTTTTGAAATAGGTAAGGTTATTTTATACGTCTATGTTGCCTTTCTTCGAAGGCGCCTGAAGCACTTTATAAGCTTGAATCCCCACAACACCTCAGTGAGGTCAGTAAATAGTGCTTTTCTAGGCAGGAAACCTGGAGTTGTGGGAACTTCATACCTGAGTGAATCCTACTCAGTAACCCAATCGTGGGGCTCCAAAGCGCCTTGGACTTCTGCTCCATATTCCGACTTCTGGAAAGTTTTCTGTACCTCATTCTTTAGTCACTGTCAGGGTAGTAAGTAAAATAAGCAACATTCAAAAAAAAAAATTAACTGAAATGTTTTTGTGATAAAAGTTTTTTTTGCCAATATCATGTTCAGGAAATCCTATAACCTTTTTTTATTTTTTTAAATTTTTATGGCATCCCCACATTCATCAACGTTGATACCTGTCCAAATGCGTCATTACCGTGTCTACTAATATCATCCAATGTGTGCATTATCCATTGTCTTAGGAATAAATTTTAAGTTACAATAAAATTTTTTTTGTTTGTTTTTTATCATTGTGGTTGCTTTTTCTCTTCTTAGCCGCCATACCCCCAGCACTGAATTACAGTCACATTTGAATGTAAAAATACAAATTCTCTGATTTCACTTCAGATCCAGAATCTGGTGATTTAGACATTAGCATATTCAAAATCACTTCATGGCTAATAGATGGGGGAAAAGTTGAAACAGTGGCAGACTTTATTTTCGTGAGCTCCAAAATCACTGTGGACAGTGACTGCAGCCATGAGATTAAAAGATGCTTGCTCCTTGGAAGAAAAGCCATGACAAACCTAGACAGTGTATTAAAAAGCAGAGAGGTCACTTTGCCAAAAATGGTCCATATAGTCAAAGCATGAGTTTTCCAGTAGTCATGTACAGATGTGAGAGTTGGACCATAAAGAAGGGTGAGTGCTGAAGAATTGATGCTTTTGAACTGTGGTTCTGGAGAAGACTCTTGAGAGTCCCTGGCACTGCGTGGAGATCAAACTAGTCAATCCTAAAGGACATCAACCCTGAATACTCATTGGAAGGACTGATGCTGAAGCTGAAGCTCCAATACTTTGGCCACTTGATGGGAAGAGCTGACTCACTGGAAAAGATCCTGATGCTGGGAAAGATTGAGGGCAGGAGGAGAAGGGGATACAGAGGATGAGATGGTTGGATGGTATCACTGACTCAGTGGATGTGAGTTTGAGCAAACTCCAGGAGTAGTATAGGACAAGGAAGCCTGGCGTGCTGCAGTCCCTGGGGTCGCAAAGAGTTGGACGTGACTTAGCAACTGAATAACAAAATTATTTTGATCATTAGTTTCCAAAAAAGCTAAAATGTCATTCCTACAGAATCCTTTTGAGGAAAGGGGAATGGACTCCCTTTTGGAATTCTTAATATTGATCTTGCTAATCCTTAATGGAATTCTTGGTATGTTCCAAGCACATTATGTTATTCATCCCTCATAATAGCCCTGTGACATGGGGATTCTGACCTTCTTTGTATGGTATAAAACATAGTTGTCATGGTACAAACGATGTACAGAAGTCATTTTCAAAAGCAAAATGAGAAATATTTCTAGTAAGCCCTTTGATTCCTAACATGGCTAGGATAATAGGGCCTAGCTGGGAAGATTGCTGTAAAGCCAGTCCTGTAGTGAATAGATGAATCATGTTTATGAAGACAATTATTCATGACTTGCCTATTTCCCGAGTATTTAAAAACACCATTTAATAAAATTTTATTGATTAGAATATGATCTTTCTTTTGTGACTCGGAAGATATTTCCTGACATTTCAAGTGCCTAGGGTTGATTTTGGGAAATGTATGAAATAAGAAAGTTTGTTAGGGACCCTCTTCCCTGACTTGAACAGCTCCTCATTCTCCTTTCTGCTTCCTGCCTCTCTCTTTCTCTCTCTCTCTCTCTCTCTCATGAGCCTCCTAGGAGCCAGTTGATGATCTAATTTTCTCTAGGGTGACTAGGTCTTCAGAGGAGAAGTTTCAGCCACCAACTTTTAAAGGCTTCATGAGGAACAAGCCCAAGAATCAGGAGTTCCAGAGGTCATGATCGAGCAGGATGGCAGTTTTCTTGTGCTGGCTGAAAAGTCCTGTGACCTGAGATAGCCTCAACTTCTAGCAATCATCATAGGATTATCTCAACCCAGGATGTTACGGGAAATGAAGAACTTTGTTTTGAATAAAAGAATGGCTCCTTTTTTCTTTGACTTGGACACAGTATTATATTGAACATGTAAAATACACAATTTACATGAACAGTGCTGTACAATTCTTCTTTTGTTAGTAAGAATCTTGGGACCTTTTGTGCTACCATCAATTGTGTCTGAAGAATGTCAGTAAGATGCCTCTTTGAGTAAGGAGTTTAACCACAATCAGTTAAAGATCCGAGATCTATAAATCATACATGGATAATATTTGGGACGATGGTGTACATACTTATTAAGGTTGTGATTCCAGTTCCTGTGGCTGGGTGATTGTGAGCAAATTATTTAACCTCTGAAAGCCCATCCCCCTATATGTATAACTGGCCTATGTTCATAAATATTAGCTATTATTATTTTTGTTATAGTCCTTACTCTTGAGTGTGTGGCTTCTAAGTACTGGGGCAAGTATCGAGTATTCCCGGGCATAGGAGTGGGATAAATGTATTGAAGGGTCTCATTTAGGAGAATAAACCTTCGGTTATCTACAACTTGTACAACTGTCACAGTTCTTGCCCTCCCCCAAGCATGTTCTTCTCAAAATCTTTTATCCTTAGGGATTCATGACTCAGCACATTTTTCTGAAATTGCCATTCAGAAGCTTTGACACAGAACGGAACAAAACACACGCTGTTCTTGCACAAATCACATAGAATCCACTTTGTAAACTGGGAATTTGAACTTTTTTTTTTTTCCCTTAAGAACTCATCACCCAAGCTGCTTGGAAGGCGGGACTGAAACTGGGCAGAAAGCAAAAGGCTCCCGTTTGTTTATTGAGCGCTAATTGGCTTCAGCTCAGAGCCTTTACCTCTCTGCCTGCCCAGTATGCCTTTGAGATTTACCCTTGAGGGAGTGCAATTCCTTGCCAGGTCCTCTGGGATTCTGTTCCTAACAGGTCTCAGTCACATTAGTAGCTTTTTGCTACATACATTCCTTGTTTCATAAAATTATTTACTTTTGTCTCCCTTCAAAAATAAAAAAACGTACTTTTAAAAATGTTGTCAGTTTCCTCTAAGTGATAGTCTAAAACTTTCGGTAAACATCACGTTTTCAAAAACGAATAAAGAACTGTGGTTAAGGTGTTGAATTGCCATAGGTCACCTTAAAACTACATAGCCACAGAGCTATGCCTGTTTTTTCCTTCCTGGGAATCATTCCCAGTGTGATAAGACGAATTATTATTTTGGATCTGGATTCCCAAACATCTACAGTTTTCAGAGGCAGTTTCTAAGACTAGTCCAGATAACTCTAACACCTAAGGGGACCAGGTGGGACTGGTTTGATCAATCTCCAGGGAAGGATGGAACAGGTTCAGCAACTCATTTGCAAATAGCCACTAAGGCTGCTGGGAAGCTGCCATTTTGGAGTCCTGGGAAAGGTTAAGCGAGAATAAGAACCAGGTGGAGGAATCATTTGAAACCAGTGAGAGGGCCATGGTACACACAGAGCCAGGATGAGCTCAGGTCCCTGGACAGAACTATAAGTACAGTATAGGTTTGTTCCCATGAAATGGGAACGTTCACTGTCCAAGACTGAAAAGAACTGTAACTTCCGAGGGGCATTTTAGCAGTCACCAGCTGAGGGGAGTAAGAGGAAAAGAGCTCTGTCTTTGCCTTGTTCTCAAAGCCCTGGGAAGCGGTGTGAACCAAGGAAAGGTAAACAGAAGCAGCAAAGAACCTGAGCAGTCAGCTTTGATGTGACTAGGAAGGGATGTGCCTAAGAAATGTGAGAGAAAGCGTGTGTGTTTGTGTGTAGCCACGCAGGCACGCATGCGCACGTGCGTATGTGCTTGCGTGCCTGCGTGTGGTGCATGCGTGCGTGCGTGCGTGAAAGAGAGGTTGAGAGAGACAGGGAGGGATGGGTCTTCGTTACCTCAGCCTACAGCCCACCATGAAATTTCTCAGGAAGATCTTGTTTCAGGACCTGGAGCCTCCCAGTCTTTCCAGAAAGACCTGAAGATTGAAGACCTCTGGGTTGTTTCTAGGCAAGAGGAAGATTCTTTTTAGCTGGGCTTCTTCAGGAAGTTCAAGATATTGATAGATTTTCTCTGTGGGTCATTGACTTTGCCTTAGGAGGAGTTGCCTCACCCCACCTTCAGGGGATCTTCAGGAAGGGCGTGGGCTCTGGGTAACAGCAGAGACAGTGGCTCAGCGCCTAGTGAGCTAGGACTGGTCTGTGAGTAGGCGCATCCTCCCAGGGCATCTGCTGAAACTCTGATGGCAGTGGTAACTCCCCAGGTCCTGGTAAGCTAACCATTGGATATAGGTGGTAATAAGAAAATAGCTTGGCATGGGGGAGGAAGCATGGGATCTGGAGTCCCGCAGAGCAGGCTTTTACTTCCGAGCTCCTCCAGTTACCACCTCTCTAGATGGGTACTCTTTGGTTTGTTAAGCTTTCTGAGCTCAGCTTTTGTTACTGGTGAACTGTACTTTCGGAAGGTTTAGACATAATAGATGCAAAATGTCCAGTGTGTAATTGTTTCTAAAAAAGAAATTATTTTTAATCCCTGCTCCCACTTTTCTCTTAAAGGAAACCTCAGTATCATAAAAATAAGTATAGGGTAAAGTAGTAGATACACAATATACAGTAGATTGAATTCTAAGCGATTGTTCTGCAAAACAGTTTTGTGTGTGATGGTGGGACCATCGTTTTTATAGTAGTAGGGGACAGTGTATTACTACTAGATTTTGCCCTGCTGCTGCTAAGTCGCTTCAGTCGTGTCCGACTCTGTGCGACCCCATAGACGGCAGCCCACCAGGCTCCCCGGTCCCTGGGATTCTCCAGGCAAGAGTACTGGAGTGGGGTGCCATTGCCTTCTCCGAGGTTTTGCCCCAGATGCTAGGAACACAGGAATAATTAAGAAAGCTTCTTGCCCTGAGGAGTTAATGGTTTAATAGGAACAACTAATATACAATTAAGTATAAATGCAGAAGCCACTTTTAAGAACTTGTTAATTTATGTATCCATTCAACAAATTTTTATTTAGCACTCATTGTGTGCTGAGTATGCAGGGCTTCCCAGGTGGCGCTAGTGGTAAAGAACCCGCCTGACAATGCAGGTTAGACGTAAGAGACGATGGATCGATCCCTGAGTTGGGAACATTCCCTGGAGAAAGGACTGGCAGTCCACTCCAGTATTCTTCCCTGGAGAATCCCAACGACAGAGGAACCTGGCGGGCTACAGTCCATAGGGTCGCACAACTGTTGGACACGACCGAAGCAACTTAGTACAGCATAGCGTGCTGAGTATGCAGACGTTGAAATAATGGTGAGGAACAAGACAGACATAGCCTTGTGTTCACAATTATTTCTTAGAACACAAAGTAGATCCCATGTCAACACAGTATTGTGAAGCAGTTGCCCTTCAATTAAAAATAAATTGTAAGAAAAGTAGATTCCGTGGTATCAATATTCTAACCAGTGCTTGTGCTGTAAGGTCAGTTCTCTCTCTGATATGTGTCTAGGGGAAGAAAAAGGTATCTGTGTTTGTTCTGCTGTGTCACTTCAGTGTCTCTGCAGGACCTTGGCACTCATTGCCTTGGGGGCCAGGATTGGTTGCTAAGGGCCCACAGCTGAGTCGTGCTCTGGGCACTGCCTTCAGCTGAAGGAATTACCTCCCTCCTTAGGGGAAGCTGACTTCCCTGGTGGCTCAGACAGTAAAGCGTCTGCCTACAGTGCAGGAGACCCGGGTTCACTGGGTCAGGAAGATCCCTTGGAGGAGGAAATGACAATCCACTCCAGTACTCTTGCCTGGAAAATCCCGTGGACGGAGGAGCCTGGTAGGCTACAGTCCATGGGGTCGCAAAGAGTCAGACGTGACTGAGTGACTTCATTTTCACTTTAGGGGAAGCTGAACTCCAGTAACCCTGGCCTCAATGACTAATGAATGGCTTCGTTGACTCTATTGGGATAACTCTGAAGTGCTAGCCTCTCTCTAGGGTTTTCTGAAAGAACTGAGTCCTCTGTTGCAATTGCATCACAGCTCAACTTTTTCTACTGCCCAATCCTGTTTTCCCTGTTCTCTGGAAGGTGCTTTTCTACATGCCAGTCAACATCCTGCATACAAACTCCATTGCATAGTCAGCTTTTCACCAGGAAACCTGACTGAAGATACCCGTGATTCCAGTACAGTGAGAGAATGCCCTGCTTACAGGGTCATCAGAGCAGAGGGAGAAGGGAGACATCCTTCTTGGGGGCCTATATGTGCCTAGTATTGTTGCAGATACTTCACAACCAAATCTTGACCTGTTTAAGTTCCTAGGACTTTGGCAAAGATCAAGTATTAGCAGGCAAAGCCTGCTGCTTAACTATCAAGATGCCACAAAGATGCTTTTTGTTTTTCCTAATTTATGTATTTGGCTGCACTGGGTCTTAGTTTTGGCACACGTGATCTTCATTTGCAGCATGTGAGCTCCTAGTTGGGGCACGTGGGGTCTAGTTCCTTGACCAGGGATTGAACCTGGACCCTCTGTGTTGGGAGCACAGAGTCAGCCACTGTACCACCAGGGAAGTCCCGGCACAAACATGCCTTTTAACTTGGTACATTGAGGGCCCATGTTTCTTGTGGCAGATTCAGATTCTTCATTTTTTATTCACCCAACCCACATTAACCGAGCACCTACTATGTGTCAGATACTCTCCCAGAGACCAAGGATGTAACTGTGAGCAAGGTAGACAAGGTTCCCAACCTCTCTGAGCTTGTCAGAGCCCTGGAGCTAGTTGCATCAGAAGCCTCAGGTATTACGGGAAGCTCTAGGTGGGCTGGCTCTTGAGCATTGTCCCATTTTAGTCAATTGAGTCGCTACGATTCCCAAAAGAATGGATATCTGGGCCAAAATGCCAATTTATTAATTTGTATGAGAACTTTCCAGTTCACTTACTAGTCACCCTTTCCCGGTAGGTAAGTCCGGGGGGAAGCCAAGTACTAATCAGAAGGTGTTTGAGGTTCCTGGGATCAGGGCCATGGTGGCTCATTGAGTGACAGGTGTGTTTTTAACAGCATCATGAGAGGACAGCCTGATTCTGCTTTCACCTCTCTAAGCACTGCCTCTGGACAGTGCTTGTTGGGCACAGATGCTATTTGCCTCCATGGCAACAGCACTATGGCTGACCAATCAGTGTTCTCTCCTCTGATGTGTTAATACCTTTAGTCAGGTTACAGCCAAGTGCTGCTGGTCAGAGCCACTGTGCAAATGTCTGCTCAGAGGCATGATGTTTGATTCATATTGCTCAGAGGACAGTCTACTTGGGCAATACACAACTTTTACTGAGGGAGCCACCATCACCAAGGACAGTTGCAGAAACCGAGGAATCAAGGAAATCAAGCCGTGTGCTTCAGGCAGAGGCCCAGCTCCTATCTACTGACAAAGGTGGGGAGGTGAGGGTACATTCAGATGTGATCTGACCCACCCCTCTGACCTCACAGAAGAAAACACCATGGGCCAGAAAGAGACAGGTCCCGAACAGAACTCTCCTTCCTCACTCTTTATACCTAGAAATTCATGACATCACTCCCTTCCCTTGAAAATAAACATGTATTTAATATGTAGCAAGAATGTCATGATTAGTAAGAACCTTTTTTGTTGTCCAATATGGTAGTCACTGGCGAATGTAGCTAGTCAGCTCTTGAGATGTGTGAAATTAAGGCACCAGTTAATAATTTAAAACATTGAGTATATATTTGATGATTATTTGATAATTAGATAATATTTGGCTATATTAGGTTAAATACATTGTTAAACTAATTACATATGTTTCTTTTTATGTTTTTAATGTGGCTGTGAGAAATTTTAAGATTACACATATGGCTCATATTATATATTTACTGGGCAGTACTATTCTAGATGCTATCATCTAAAAGCATATTTCACAATTTTAAAGAAGATGGTAAATAATCTGCCTGCAATGCAGGAGACCTGGGTTTGATCCCTGGGTTGGGAAGATCCTCTGGAGAAGAGAATAGCAACCCCCTCCAGTATTCTTGACTGGAGAATTCCATGGACAGAGGAGCCTAGCAGGCTACAATCCATGGGGTCACAAAGAGTTGGGCACAACTGAGTGACTAACACTTTCACTTTTTTTCATCACATTATATTAGGTTGATATAAATCTTCAGTCTCTCTTAAGATTTTTCTTTAATTTACATATTTTGTTGCTATGAACCTTAAGATTTTTCTTCAATTATTTGGTAAATAAATCAGATTTATTTGGCCTGTAGAGTTTCCCATATTCCTGATCTTGTTGATTGCACCCTCCTTGTTTCATTTAATATATTCTTTTGTAGCTTGATACCTGGAAACTGGGAGTTATATCTAGAGGCTTGGTCACATTGAGATTTGATTTTTCAGGGAAGAAAAATTCATTGGTGGTGTGTACTTCCGTCTAAATATCTGGTTGCCTCAATTTTTTGGTGTTAAGATTGAGCTGTGCATTCAGCATGATTATCCATTGTACATTTCCCCATAATATTTTCTTCATATAATGGTTTTTGTACTTTTTTATGGTCATTGCTTATGCTCATTATTTCACTAGAGGTTGCAAAATGGTGAATATTCTTTGATTCCTTCTTTTGTTAGCTGACATCCCTCTATAAAGAGATGATTTCCCCTTGTCAAATTATCAACTTCCTCAAGGAGCAGCAGATACAAGAAAGGTAAGATACATACTTGATTCTTTGTCTTTATTTATCAGTTGCAGAAAGATAGGTTGGCTTTCTGGAATCCTCCAAATGTCCCCAGTGAGTTCCCCTGCCCTGCCTTGAGGGAAGACTGCATTATGAACTCATAGATTTAAATTTTCAGGGGTAGTAGATTTCCAGCAGTTGCAGAGTTTTCTTTTTTGATGCTCAAATTTTCTTATCAAGTTGCCTCCTGAGTCCCACTGATAAAAATTCAGTAGTCTTTATTAGTTTCTTTACTTTTTGACATGCCACAATATTTTAGGCTGATCTTTCACATTTTCTGCCCCAGATCTGGAATTAGTCATTCCAAGGAGTCCTGTGGGGTGGTTTTCAGACCACAGTCTTGGCAGTAGGAATGTTCATCAGTAGTGGGTTGAAAATTGTTTCTACAAAATAATATATTTATTTTTCAATAGAAAGTGCATCATGAGTTAATAATAGCTCTTATTTAAATTGAGGATCACATATTTTTGCCCGATTTCATTGATTTTATTTTTTTGTTGAATTATAGTTAATTTCCAATGTTTAATTTCTGCTGTTCAGCAAAGTGACTCAGTTATATACATATCTACATTCTTTTTTAAATATTCTTTTCCATTATGGTTTAGCATAGGATATTGAATATGGTTTTCTGTACTATACAGGAGGACCTTGTTTATCCATTCTGTGGATAAAAGCTTACCTTTGCTAATCCCAACCTCCCAATGCACCCCTCCCCCAACTCCTTGCCCCTTGCTAACCACAAGTCTGTTCTCTGTGTCCGTGATTCTGTTTCTGCTTCATAACTAGGTTCATTTGTGTTTTAGATTTCACATATAAGTGATATCATATGATGTTTATCTTTCTCACTTCACCTAGTATGATAATCTCTAGTTGTATCCATGTTGCTCAAATGGCATTATTTTATTCATTTTTATGGCTGAGTAGTGAAAATTCTGACTTTCTAATGATAGAATTTATTATATCTTAGCATGTATATATTATTTTAAAAATAATGATAAAACTATCATTGTGAATTACATGATTACTGAAAACACTTTAAGATTGCTTTGTACCTCTTTTTGTCCTTAGGGTAACCTAATCGGGATGTGAAATCAGATTGCTGTGTTTTAGTCCCTTGAGATAATCCCTCTGCGTGTGATTAAGTGACAACTAGTTACTAGGTTTGTGCAGTACTATTAATAATGGGTGTTTCTCCTATTGTGAGTCAAGTTGAACATCTTTTTGTATGTGTAGGAGACATTTGAATTTCTTTGTGAACTCTGTTTTCCTATAGAGTTACTGGCCTTTTTATTCTTTATTTTCTGAAACTTTTTATATTTGAGGGCTGTTTGCACTTTGTACTGTAAGCTGAAAGTGATTTTTCCCCACTTTGTTATTTGTCTCCTTACTTTGTTCATGACACCTTTGCTATGTTGAAGCTTTTAAATGTTTGTGTTTGATTCATTTTTTTATTGGATATTCTCAAATTGATTTTAACTAAGAATTTGTATGTTTTAGATATTAACTATATGCATGTTTTAGATTTTTATTTACTTATTTTTGTAATTATAATATAAAGTTTATGTGTCATGGTCTGAATATTATGAATATTTCTGTTTATGCCTTATGAGTTTTGTGTCATGCTTAGGAAGGCCTTCTCAACTTCGAGATGGTTTTTAAAAATGTATCAATATTTTTGACTATAGACTGTAGAATGTCAAATTAAAGGTTGTGCATATGTGAAGAATATTTATTTTGCACAGCAAAATAAAGATCTGGCACTAGGAAAGTCAGAGCATTAATTTTGTAGCCTAACAATGTCATCAGGGACTCAGTCTTTACATCTTTTTGTTTTGCAATCTTGAGCGCAATAGTTTATCCTCGTAGGCTGAATCTTCTGGCCTCAGAGAGCCACCACTGTTCCAGGTATCACATGCAAACAATTACAGACATAGGGAAAGGAGGTACCTCCTCAGATTTCAGGTTTTGAGAATATGAAAATCATTCTCAAGAAGCCCTGTGGCAAGTCTTAAGTCTAAATTGTGTCCTATGCACATTTCCAGCGTAATCACTGGCATTGGAATTTAAATTGGCAAAATGACTTAATGAAGATTTAACCCTGGGACTTGAGAAGAGCCTAAGGCAAATGATCATGAGCAAGAAAGAAGGAAGGAATCATTTGTGTGGTTTTGCAGATTTACTCTGCAAAACCAGATTTACTTCTAATATATGAATCTTTGATCCACCTAAAATATATGTTGGTATAAATGAGCTAGGATTAAGCTTATTATTTTTTCCTTGAACAACTAGTTAAGTGTCTGACTTGTTAAATAATTTATGTTTTTAATCAGCTATCTTATGACAGTTTCTAAGAGGAAACATTGAGGAAAATGTGCTGACACTATGAGAATTTGGGGTCAAGGATTTTCAGTCCACGATTTCATATAAAACTTCGTGAGACAGCACTTTCAAATCACTTTCTCACATGTACGAAATCCATGGTGTAGGAACCTGATTTAGGATATTCTCTCTCCATCTAAAATCTAGATAGACAATATGGAATACAACTTAAAAATCTGAAATCGTCTGCTAAGGAGTCACATGCTATACTAGCTTCAGAATAATCGAATGCTTAGATGTGTGTGTGTTAAGTTGCTTCAGTCGTGTCTGACTCTTTGCGACCCTATGGACTGTAGCCTGCCAGGCTCCTCTGTCCAAGGGATTCTCTTATTTGTTATAAAACAAACTAAATGGCCACTCTGTGTCTGCCATATGCCGTATTTACACATACGGTGGAAAAAAGAGTAAGAGGGATGAGAGTGGTTTTAAATACAGTTGTTAGGGAAGATTCCACTAGGAGGTGACATTTGAGTAGAGACATTAGGCAGAACAAGCTGTACGGCTATCTAGGGAGAAATCAGCCTGGGTGAAGGAACAAAGTGCTGAGGCCCTTAGGCAGGACTCTTCTCAGGACTGATGGGTGGAATAGGTGAGTTGAAGAGGTAAAGAAAGAAAGTGGAGTCGCTCAGTTGTGTCCGACTCTTTGTGACTCCATGGAGCCTACCAGGCTCCTCCATCCATGGGATTTTCCAGGCAAGAGTACTGGAGTGGGCTGCCATTTCCTTCTCCAGGGGATCTTCCCGACCCAGGGATCGAACCCAGGTCTCCCGCGTTGTAGACAGACACTTTACTGTCTGAGCCACCAGGGAAGTTGAATTGAAGAGGAGATGAGATCAAAGAAGTGAAGGAACTTACAGGCTTTCTTCTAGGGCCTTATAGACTGTTGTAAGGATGTTGGCTTTTCATATTGTCTTCTAGTCTGTGACATGCCTTTTCATCTCTTAGCAGTGTGTTCCAAGAGCCGAAGATTTAATAAAAATCACTTTTTTCTCTTAAAAAAAGGATATTGTCTTCTTCTCTCAATGAGGTTGCAGCAACACTAGTGATGAGGGATAGAGAGGGAGAAAGGAAAGGAAGGGAGGGAGGAAGGTAGGGAAAAAGGAAGGGATAAATCTGAATAATCTTTTCAGAGGATCATCCTGGTTCCTGTGTTGAGAATGGACTGTGGGGAGTCAAGGGCAGGAAGCCAAGAGATGAGGTAGGAAGCTGTTGTAGTGATTCGGTTGAGAAGTGACGTGGAACAGATGAGAGGTGTTGCGAAGGAACCAGATTCTGGTTTTACTCTGAAGTTAGAGCTAAGAAGATCTGTTGATGGATTTGGTATGAGGTATGATAGAGAGGAAGAGAGAGGCAAGGATGATGTAGAGGCTTTTTGCTTCAGTAGCCAAAAGGATGGAGTTACTGTTTGCAGAGGTGTTTTGTAGGCTGTGAAATAAGCATTCTTCTCTGGACGTGTCAGGCTTGAGAAAACTACTCTGCACTCATGTGGAGCTGCTGAGCAGGCAGTTGGATGGAAAGACACAAAGTTTAGGGTCATGTTTGTGCATTTGGAGTAAAGCCATGAGTCATGAGGAGATTTTTAGGGGAATGAGTGTAGATAGAGCAAGGAGTGGGTCTGGATATTCCATGATTTAAAAATTTGGAAGGTAAGATGGAACCAACAAAGGAGGCTGAAAAGGAGCAATTTCTGTAAAACAAGAGGTTTTACAGAAGAGAGAACAATGTCCCCTAAACTAGGATGTGATTTAAGGAGGAGGGAGTGATCAACTGTGTTAAATGATGCTGATGCATTGCTTGCTTGAGTGGCATGGAGATCCTTTGGTACTCTTTTTTAAAAATTTATTTTATTGAGGTATAGTTGACTTGCGACATTGTGTTAGTGTCTGCCACACAGCAGAGCGATTCAGTTATATGCATATATTCTTTTTCACATTTTTCCATTATGGTTTATCATAGGATATTGAATATAGTTCCCTGTGCTGTTTAGTAGGACTTTGTTGTTTACCCATCCTATATATGATAGTTTGCATCTGCCAATCCCAAACTCCCAACCTGCCCTCTCCCCCTCCCTCCACCTTGGCAACCACAAGTCTGTTCTGAATGTCTGTGAGTGTATCTCTGTTTTGTGGATAAGTTCGTTTATGTCATGTTTTAGATTCCACATATAAGCGCTATCATATGGTATTCGTATTTCTCCTTTTGACTTGTTTCGCTTAGTATGATAATCTCTGGGTCCATCTGTGTTGCTACAAATGGCATTATTTCTTCTTTTTTATGACCAAGTAGTATTCCATTGTATGTATGTATCACTTCTCCTTTTCCATTCATGGATGCTTAGGTCGTTTCCATGTCCTGGCTATTATAAGTAGTGCTGCAATGAACATAGGGGTGTATGTATCTTTTCACATTATAATTTTGTCCAGATACATGCCCAGGAGTGGGCTTGCTGGACCATATGGCAGTTCTATTTTTAGTTTTTGAGGAACCTCCATACTGTTTTCCATAGTGGCTGCACCAATTTACATTCCCAGACCCTTTGGTGGTCTTGATAACTCATTTGGAGAAGCAGTCAGAGAATGGGTGATGGGAGATCATGAGTATAAATGACTCTTAAGGAGATTTATTCTTATGTATGGTGAATAATCTTTGTGATCCCATGGACTACAGCCCACCAGGCTTCTCTGTCCCTGGAATTCTCCAGGCAGGAATACTAGAGTGGGTTGCCATTCTCTTCTTCAGGGGATCTTCCCAACCCTGGGTCTTCTGCACTGCAGGCAGATTGTTTCCCAACTGAGCCACCAAGGAAGCCTGAAGTGACTTGGGCCTGGTGTTAATTAGCCCCAAATTACTGTTTTTGTCCCTCTGTGAGCCTTCAAGACAGGGCCAATTAGTTTTGCTTTGTTTTGTGGCCAAAAACAAATTCCTGACTTTGATCATACATGTTAGTCACCTCTGGGGATAACATGAGAGAGCTGTGCACAAACCATTACAAACTCATCCACAGTTCTGGAGAACCAGCTTGAAGTGTCTGTCTGACTAATGAGTGGCTGCTGGCCTTCTCTGCTCTGAAAGTTCTCTCTACAACGTGAAGTAAACTGGGGCAAATCATCCTGCCTGGGCCTGCTGAACGGCAGGTGCCCTGGATGAGGGTAGAAAATAGTAGCCCCCTTTGATTGTACAGCACTGCCTGGTTTATAGACTGCTTTCCTATCCAGTATCTCATTGGATCCTCATAAAAGCCGTGTGATGTCGCCCAGGCAGATGATGCTCTCAGCATCTCACAGAGGAGGAAACCGAGGACTCCACTTCAGTGACTGAGGGTTGCTCTAGAGCACAGAGCTGGGAGTAGCACCTAGGACTTCTGACTGTTTCGTTCAGTCAGATTCCACTGGCCACATCAGCACTATTGTACTTGGGTGGAGTGATCAGAACCTAGATCTGCTTCCCTGTGTCGTGTGCTCCTGGTAAGAGGAAGGGAAAGAAGGGCAGCACGCAGCTTTTACTGTGGTCCTTGAACAGCCTGAGGCTTCCCTGCCCCGCCTTGGTTTCTGACAGTCATCAGCTCTAAGCTCTGCTCTCTTCTCTTGGGCTCTTCTAGGTTAGATTGTCTGTTTTCCGCTGGTTGTGTCTCAGCGTTTGATGGGCTTTGACAAGCCTCTCAGATTGTGCTGGATGATTCCACTTCTGTTAAAATCAAACGTAGCTCCTTTTAAAAGCAAGAGATTAAAGCATTAGATAAAATGACAGGAGGCCCTTCATTTTATGTTCCTGAAATTAGATAACTTTTCTTCCATTTTCCAAGAATGTTCCAGAACTAATTTTAGAGAGTGTAATTTACATATCAGTGTCCCCAGTCAAAACAAATGAAATGCAGCTATATATTATGCTTGGATAGGAGGGCATTAAAGGGGGAAGTTTGGAGCTGAGGTGGTGGAATTGATGAAGCTGAATTTTTTCTGCCATGGATCATGCCTCCTTTAAGATGTTGTTATTTAAAAAGGCATCATTGTGAGATTGCTAGTATCGTCAAGCAGCAAACCCATATAGAGTGTGAGAGAATGCGTAGAATGTGGGGCACTGGTCTGATCACTAATTACACAGTATGGTGCATTTACGCATGCCAGGTTTCATTATTCCAGCTGAACTTCCCGTTTTCTGGCTCTAGACACTTGATGGAATTACTAAGTGGATCTGAACTCTGAGAGGAGAGAGAACAGATGGAAATTCCCTCACTCATCACACTCAACACGTGGCCTTGAGGCCACAGTCAGCATCACAGGTCAGTCTACATGAAGGAAAGACAAAAAGATGCTGGGAAAAATGGCTGGCAAATCTGTGCTTGTCTTACTGGGTTCTCCCTGCAGGCCAGTAATAAGGATGTATCCAAAAAAGTCATGTGGGGCAGGTGAGGAAGGAGAAGGGTAAGAGGTAGATAGATGTACTTGGGAGATCTCTGATCCAACCGGCTGCCTTGAAAGTTGTGAACACATGTGGTACTGATATGACCACTCTCATATACTCACGACAACAGATAATGAAGTAAACTATTCATGGAGGCAATATCTATCACAATTAAAAGGTACATACTCTTTGATCCAGTAGTTTCACTACGAGGTATTTTTCCTTTTCTTGTTGGTGTGTACAAAAGCTCATTGCAGAATTGTTTGCAAGAGCAAAGCTGGAATTAGCCTCAGTGTCTAAGAAGTTGGTAATTGCGTTATATTCTGTTGAAGCAGTGAATCACAGTGTGGCCATTTGATAATTATAGTCTGAGATGGAATGTGTTTCAAGGCATATTAAATGAAAGTGTGAGTCTGTGTGTGTGAGTAGAGGCAGGGGTTTCATGTATTGTAGGTGTGTTGGCCAGGATCCCATCGGGAAACAAAAATTTCCCCAGCTGGTTGTTGAGACTGTAATGAATGGACTGTGTATAGAGGTATGGGCGGAGGCACTTAGACACCAGCACCAGTGGGAGAAGCCACTGCCTCCTTATAATGGAAACTGAGTCTCTCCACCCAGGTCTCCTTTCTAGGGCTGATGCACCTGTTCCCAGGGGCTGGGAATACCAACTGCTGTTGGCTCGCAGCTCTCTGCTCACTTGGTTGCCTTCAGCCATCACAAGGGACAGCCTCTTTCAGGTTTCTCTCCCGGGGATGGCCATGGCCAATGACTGTCTGATGCAGGCCTACAAAAGCCCAACCCCCTTTTCTCAATTTGGGACATTTCTGAAGGACCACCACAGTTCCAGAGCTCCCTGTAGCATCATTGGAGATCTCATTGAACTGTATTTCATGTTAACTTCTTCTGGCCAGTCCTGCTTTCTTCCTTTCCTTACAGTTATGTCTCCTAAGATGCTCCTCATTAAGCTATGCGCATGTATCTCTCCATGTCAGTCTGTTTCCAGGAAACCTAGATTAAGGTACATCCTTGGAGCTAAAGGGGCTGAATGCTGGAGCCTGGAGTGTGGGTTGCATGTTGGTGTGGAGGTGTGCAGCTACCATCAGGGACAGGGGGCCAGAACAGGGAAAGAAGCGATACGCAAACCTCTCTCTCTTTCCATCCTCCAGCTTCCTTCCTTCTGTGCCAGTCATTAGAGACTCAACTGGAAACCAGCCAGCAAGGGAGACTGGGTAATGAAGTACGCAGGGGCCACCTCTTGGGGGCAGATAGGATGTAAAATGGCTTGAGACTGGGAGTGGCAAATGGAGAATAAGTAGCACAGTTGTGTAGTCGCCAAGTTGTGTCCGATTTTTGCCACCCCATGGACTGTAGCCTACCAGGCTCCTCAGTCCATAGGATATCCCAGGCAAGAATACTGGAGTGGGTTTCCATTTCCTTCTCCAGGGGATCTTCCCAACCCAGGGATTGAACCCATGTCTCCTGCATTGGCAGGTGGATTCTTAAATGCTGAGACACCTGGGAATCCCAAGTAGCACAGTATCTTTCATTTATATAAATGGGAGGAATATGTGGATATATACATATATGCAGGAATATATATATTCATAATATATATGCATATAATTCATGTATATACATAAGACATGCTTCTTATGCATACATTTCTGGAATGATCTAGAATAAGATGTAGTGACTATTTCTGAAGGTTAGGGCTACTGTGCAACTAGGATGTGAAGGAGACTTGTCCTTCATTCTTTTCTGACCATTTGAAAATCTTTTATGTGTGTGCACGTGTATTTAATACTGTATTTGGAAAAAGTTTAAAGTATTGAACTTCTTGTAGGGAATTAAGAGATTGGAGTTGGTTCCTTCTTTTGTGGATGGTTATAATGGTTACTAGGTGCTTTATATTTATTGCATGTGTGAGTTCAAAGAGGAGAGATCTTTGCCCTCCAGGAATTTACAGCCTAGGGTAGTGTAGATGATGACAGTAATACAGTGGTGTTGCCAAAAGGGGGACCCCTTCTAGGGCCTAAGAGTGGGCTCTTGTCTAACAGTGGAAAATGAGTTGTCTGAGGAGACACATACTGACAAAGCAAAAGACTTTATTGGGAAGGGGTGCAGGGTCATATGGTTTGAGAAAGGTCTCTAGAGCAGCCACCTGTTCTTGGGATATTGTGTCCTGAGTTGGATCCTTTCTTTGCTTCTTACTGTGTGAACAATTCCAAAGTCAGCCTCTCTGGGCCTCTGTGCTGTGAAGGTTAGATTGAAGTGGTGTGTGCTGGGGCTGCTAAGTCGCTCCAGTCGTGTCCGACTCTGTGTGACCCCATAGACGGCAGCCCACCAGGCTCCTCCGTCCCTGGGATTCTATGTACCTTGATAAGCTTTCTTTTTCTTCCCTTCTTCTGTACCTTTCACCAGTTGGTGACCATAACTGTCTTTCTCGTTCACAATTGATTGGCAGGTATCACGCTCATCAAACAGCCCCCAGTCAGCCACATGAATTCAAAGAAGAGTCGTCAGGTGTTAACTTGACCCCACACCTGCAAGGTGGTACCCTTCCCCTCCTTCAGCACAGAGTCTCATCCTCTCCACATCACTTGTGTAGAGAGATGCTGCTGAGACTTACCTTTCTGCCAGGCATAGTTTTGTGTAGTCCCTTCTTGGCTAATCCATACTTCCCATGTATGAGGAGTAGCATTTTGTAGTGATTAAGAACATGGACTTTGAATTTCGATACACCTCAGCACTGATCTGCTGCCTGATATTAAGCAAGTTGCTTAACCCCTCTGAGCGTCTGTTTCCTCCTTTGTAAAGTAGGGATAAATGAAAGTACTCATCCCTTTGGAATGATGATTGAGGTAAGGTTTGGAAATACGTTAGCAGGGATCTTGGGACCTCATGAGCACTTGATAAAGGGTAATAACTGTGAGGCTGGCCACAGCTGGGGTCCTATCTGGAAGGCACGATGTTCTTCCTCTCCACAATACTGAAAGCCTCACTGTGCTTGCCAGGTGTGGGGCCTCTGAGTCTCTGAGAGGTGCTTCTGTCTCCCCGAGGGGGCAGAGTAATCCAGTCTTTTCAAGCTGACAAGGGATTCATCACTGGGGAGCAAGGGCAGAATCTCTGTTCTTTCAAAGATCTAGGTTAACATGGCTTCATTTCTAAGACCTTTTGCTGCAAGGATTATTTCAAATTTACAGTCTGAGAAGTGAAAACTTAACTGTCCTGTGTCCTGGAAATTTTGAGTCCAGTGACAGCTTGGAGATATTACCAAACGGGACTTGCGTCCATTGGCTGACATGCAGCAAAGCCAGTCTGCTGACAACAGGTGTGGGGATGGAAAGTACAGTGTTTATCGCATGTGCCGAGTGAGGGGGTGGGAGATGAGCCTCAGGTCTACTCCACTTGGTCTTGGAGCGAGGAGTTTTTTTTTTAAGGGAGAAGAATATGGAGGCTGGGATTAATCATTGTGACATTTCTGTGACATTTCTTAATCGTGGTTTCAGGAGTCAGGATGTCTCTGGTTTAGGATTCTCTGGCTAGGTGGTCCATCACTCGTGGGCCTGTTAGCTCGTCTTGCCCTGTAGAAGGGACCTGAGTTTGTTAATGATGATGTCTGTAATAGCAACTTCAGTATATTAATGATGTTATCGGCAACCAACAATTTCAGTCATCTAACTCTTGATTAGTGCTCAGCGCAGGATTGAGGATAAGAATGGGAATAAGCTTTTGGATAGAGACATTAATCATAAACTCGGTTTTAGAGGGACTTGGTTTCAGAGAGACAACTATAGGTGAGAAACTGAACAGGGATTTGAAGAATCAGATTGAGACCTTGAAGTACAGACTAAAAGTGACTCTGTCATCTTATTCTATGAGGATTTTCAACACGACAAACTGGTAGATTCTTTCTTCACCTTGCAAACCCTTCAGAGATTTCCCACTCCTCGTTTTTCCCAAGAAGCATAACCCCAAGGGGGAAACTGACCTTGAAATCTCTTAGGGAGAAGTCAGCCTCCTTTCTGGATGTGGAGACTGATCTGAGGACCACCGTGTGGCCTCCTGATGCTGCTCAAGAGTCTTCCCATTTCTTACTTTCACCAACATATATGCAAAGAACATACGTGTGACATACATCTATGCATTTACTCCTGGTACTGAGAACATGGAATAAAAGGCTGGTTAAGACTTGCTCTGCCACCCATGAGCTCACGTTCTACTTAGGGAAATCAGCATATAAACAGAGCGCAAATTGAGAAAAATCACGATGGAGCTAAGTGCAAGCTTTATAGGTGTGGGTGAGATGCAAAATGTTTGACAGGCAGAGTCACTGTGAAGTCTGCATTTCTCACCAACAACCAAGGCAGGATGACTAGGTGGAGGCCAGATGGACACGGGGCATTGGTCTGCAGGGGGCTAGCACCACCCCCAGGAGTGTCAACTCTCTTGTGGATCCAGGGTTGATCTGGGATTGCTGGGATGGACACAAGTTAATGAGGGGCTTATCACAAGCTGGCTGGGTGGCAGGCACTGCAAGACTGAGGGACTTGAGCAGCCAAGGCAGTGAGAACTCAAGGAGGAATTGGGGGACAAGGGCAGGGTTACCATTCCACTGATATTTCAGTATTTTACAAACAATACGGTTGTACAAGTGCCTCGCTCCTAGTGTTAATTGCTTGCTGGTATCTGACCCTTTGCAACCTCATGGACTGTACCCTGCCAGTCTCCTCTGTCCATGGAATTCTCCAGGCAACAATACTGGAGTGAGTTGCCATTTCCTTCTCCAGGGGATTTTCCCAACCCAGATATTGAACCCGGGTCTCCTGCATTGCAGGCAGATTCTTTACCATCTGAGCCACTAGGGAAGCTCTTGCTTATAGAGCAGCAATATGCAGTAGAAATACAATGAGAAGCACATATGTAATTCACAGTTTTTTTTAGGAACTAAATGGGAAATTAATTTTAATATTTGATTTCATTCAGTGGATCCAAAATGCTATCATTTCGAAATGTAACTAATACACAGTGTGCTTAATGAGATGGTTTGCATTTTTTTTTTTTTTGAAATCTAGTGTATATTTGGAAACTGCAGCCCTTCTCAGTTCAGAAAGTACCCAGTGGGCACACGTGGGTACTGTATGACAGCACAGGTCTAGAAAGACTGTGAGGAAAGCTGTTTTCTTTCTCTCTCTCCGCTTCCTGGATTGTGGGGGAGGTGACCTCCCAGTTGTCTATGATTTTCTGCAGGGTCTTCCCAGGGTTTTTTCCCCATCGTTCAGCTCACCTATATGCGCACACATCCCTTAACAGGTGTAGAATTTATGACAAGAGACTTGGTGGCTTTTTCAGTTCGGAGCTCAATTACATTAATTACCTGCCCCATTGCTTAGTGCTGGCTTCATTAACAAACCAGAGCATGACTTAATTGCTCTTTAAGCTTTGCATTTTCAGATGTCATTTACCTGCAGCCTGAAACTTGGGCACCTGTGGATTTAGAAGTCTAACTGGGAATTTGCTGCATGCTGAGACCTTCCTTGCTAGGCCTCCTGAGCTGGTGTCCTTCTTTTCAGTTCCACCACCTCAGATGAGTTGTTTGCTTTCCTTTTTCCCCACTGCTCCTAGCAGGTGACGCCCAAAGCTTCAGAAGCATTTCCTGTGTTTCAGCGCCACCTTGTGGTTTAGAGGAAAAAGTCCTGAAGTAGGCCGCATCCATCTTGGGATCCTTGAGCATAATTAACAGCCTTGAAGGGCCATCTGGCTTTTGTTGTCTCCTTGAGTCTGAGAGGAAATGAGATTTGTTATTGGATATGGAACATCTCCTACAGGCTAACTGCCTGCTGAGAAATCAGGCAGTGTAGTGGGTCCAATCTGAACTACACAGAGTCACACAGAAACATAAATCCCGGCTGCTACTGTTCTATTATTTAAATTGAATTGTGTCCACATTTCACAGATGACTTGGCTTAGCCAGGGAACTTGGCATCTCCAGCTGCTGTTACTGTAAAATGTTGAGCTCATGTTTTCAGTTGCTCCAAGTCAGGAGTTAGGCCCTGGCCGTTGATGATACACCCTGGAAACTGCATTTACTCGACCTGCAGATGAATTTTACTAAGACTTGTGGGTTTGGCCAGGACTGGTTGAAAATAAATGGCACTAGAAAACAGAAAGATGGGGTAGAAGCCTAGCCTCCATAACCTCACTTATTCCCTATTATCTGGCACCCATACTCCTTTATCCCTGTATCATTTACTTCTGGCAGAAAGGTATGGCCATTTGCAATTTCCTTACTGGTTCAGAGAGAGACAATTGATTGCCTGTGGTCACACCATTAGTCTCTGGCAGATTCTTCCTGAGTAACTTACCACTCTTAATGATTGACTGCTTCATCCCACAGATTTCTGTCAAAAATAAGTCCTCAGATTTTTTTTTTTTTTGCAGAGATATGCTCATACTAAAGAGCAATAAATACAGTCGGTATCCAGAGGCCCCAGTCTCCAAACACCAAAGCCTTAGGGACACATTTAACTGTTGTCACCCATTCAAATCCAAACTCTATTCTTCATTAGCTGTGTAACTTGGGCGGAATGTTTACTGGTGAGATTTCTGTGTCTCAATTTCCTCTTCCCATTAAATGAATTTATGAACATGTAAAGGCCTTTACTTGGACCTGCTAAGAATTCACTGATGTTGATAACTAGGGCTAGGACCGAGATGAGATAAGTGAGGTACAAAATGACTCTGAAAGTGGGTGCCTGATGATGGTGATGAAGCTCATAGTGACATGGTGTTTGCCTTAGTCAGTCTGGGCCACTGTATCTAAGGACCACAGACCGGGTGGTTTATAAACAAGAAAAATTTATTTTTTGTGGTTCTGGAGACTGGAAGTCTGAGATCAGCGTCTGTCTGGTTTGTGGATGTCTTGTTGGATCCTTTTAGGGAGGGAGAGATGGCTCTCCCTCTTTATATGGACATTAATCCCAACATGGAGGTTCCACCCTCACGACCCAGTCACCTCCCGAAGGCCCCACCTCCTCATACCATCACATTGGGGTGATGGTATGAGGGTTTCAGCATATGGATTTGGGGAAGACATGCTCAGAGGAAGGCACAAACATGCTCGGAGGAAGGCACAGTGTGAGGCAGACCGTCAGTACGCTAATCGAGGATCAGACTTGGTGCCATTCACGTCACGCCAAGATATTTCCAGCCTCCTGATGCACCTTGAATCCGTTCAACCCTTCAGACTGAGCCTCTATTGTACAGGGACAGTTAAACAACACTGTAAGACAGCAACAAAGACAGATCCAAATCCAGAAGTGGGGGGGAGGGCATTTCCCAGGATATTTGGGGCCATCTATTTCATGTCAGCTAAGTTAAACGAGACTGAAGGGAAAAAGGAAAAGATGCAGTGAATCATCCTGGATTAGATATTGGTTTGAAAAAGCTGGCTAAAGGAAATTTTGGGGTCAGTTCAGAAAATTTGAATGTTATCTGGATTTTAGCTGATATAATAAAGATTGTTCATTGAAAAAATAGATAATAGTGTATAGTCTCATGTCAGCTAAAACATGCCAACAAATATGTGTAGAAAATGACCCCAAATGACTTGCCCTAAGGTGTAATAGGGGTGATCTCTGCATGGTAAAAATGTGATGTTTTTAAGTTTTTCTTGTTTGCTTTTTATTATTTTCCACTATGCATAGGTCATATTTCTGTAAATAACAAGTTGTTTTTAAAAATTATTAAACAAAATTGTTAAAAGAAGAATTTTTAAAATTCTTTAAGGCAAAACCAGAATTTAAAAAAATTTTTTTAAATAATAAGTCCTTTAAAATAAGAGGATGAAGAAGCCTTGCCTGTTTAATTCTTGATTTTGCTGAAATCTGGCTTGATCTGGAAAAGTAGCTATGAAAACTAGCTCTATTCTTTATTCTCACTGCCCTTTTCCCTTTAGGAGCAATCACTGAAACTGCTGGAAGTGGCCGCCCTAAATATTTTCTGTGACTGTCATGCAGTTGTAATCAATCTAGCTACTTCCACCCAGCAAAGGCATTTTCTCAGTAGGGTTCTTGGGACATATTTTAAAGCTTAAGAACATCCAGGGCAAGGTATGTTGAATGCTTTTGCTTTTAACAGCTGGAAAGAACTGCTTCTCTATATCCCTGCCCGAGAAAAACTGAGATCCTGATTAAGGAAATGATTACTCCAGGACAGACAACTGGTTAGAGGATGGGAACACAGGCTTCCTGACGCCTGAGCCTCGGTTTTCTTCTTCCAGTAATTTGTCATATATTTACTTATCATCTCTTCTTTGTGGGTGTGAGGGGTATGGTGAAGCAGGCGCCCCTCCTGCCCACAGTCCCGACCCGCTCTTAGTGCTTTGTTTCTTGGAGGAATGCCCTCCTCTGGTTCAAAAGATCCTTGTCTTTTGGGTAATGATCTGAAAATCCAAATGTGCTTATATGAATTTTCACGTGAGAAATAAGAGATTCTTAGTTCAACAGCAAAATTCAATGGCAGGGGCAAGAGTTTTGCCCCTTCCTCCATTTGCTGGGAAAGTCTACAATCTGATGGTTATAGGTGAGAGAATAGAGGAGAACGAGTTCTCTGCAAAATCAGGGCCTCTGTCCGAACCACAGTGTATCTGCCAGAAAATGTTCTCTGTTGCCTTGTCTGATACTCAGATGGTGCTCTTAAGAGATTTAGGGACTCATTCTTCTGTCGACTGGTCATTTTGCAAGTATTTCTTAAATGACTCCTGCAGGCAGAAGCCACAAGTCAGGTGTGGCTGGAATGAGAAAGGTTGGACTCAGCATTTAAATTTGGATCTTTTCTATTTTTCATAGTGAGAGAACCATCCCCAGAGGGATGAAGCTGGTCATGGAAACAGATTGTTCCAAAAAGCAACATCCATTGTTTCAGCATCAGAGGCAGGACCTGAATTCTCACTCCTATTTTCCTTGGGAAGACTGCATTTTATCGCTTTGTTAAAGTGTATTCCCTTGTTTATTTACAATAAATATCCATAAATTCATACTGATCTGAGTGAAGGATTGAATAAATTACGATATGAGGACAAAGAGGCAAGTCTCTGCAGAAGGATTCCAAATAATCTATAGAGATTGTCGTTGATGTTGTTTAGTGGCTAAGTAGTGTCTGACTGTTTTGTGACCCCATGGACCGTAGCCCTCCAGGATCCTCTGTCCATGGAATTTCCCAGGCAAGAATATTGGAGTGGATAGCCATTTCCTTCTCCAGGGGCTCTTCCTGACCCAGGGATCAAACCCTCATCTCCTGTATTGGCAGGTGGGTTCTTTCCCGTCAGGCACCTGAGAAGCCTGATTTATGGAGATACTCCCCCCTCAATGAGGCGAAGTCTAGCATCCTCCTCTTTAACTGCAGACTCTGCCTGGTAACTTCCTTACAAAGTGAACAGTATGGAAAGGGAGAGGGAAAGAAAAGAGTAATTGTACAGTGGAGAAACCTAACAAATACTACTAATTTATCCAGATGATCAAGTCAACATCAGTATATGTCATGCTAATACTTTGTACCCTTGATACAGTGTAATGAAAATGTTACTTTACTTCTGAGATCCTCCTCAGCCAAACCCCATAACCCTAGTTGAATCATGAGAAAAACTTTATACAAATTCTGATAGTGGGACATCCTACAACATAACCTGACCATTACTCCTCAAAACTGACAAGGTCATCAAAACTAAGGAAATTCTAAAAAATTGTTACAACCTAGAGGAGCCTAAGGAAATACAATGTAATTTGGTATCTTGGATGTGATCCTGGAATAGAAAAAGAGCATTAGATAAAAACCTAAGGAAGTCTGAATATACTATATCCTAAAGGAAATCAACCTTGAATATTCATTCAAAGGATGATGGTAAAGTTGAAGCTCCAATGCTTTGGCCATCTGATGTGAAGAGCCAACTTATTGGAAAAGACCCTGATAGCTGGGAAGGATTGAGAGCAGAGGAGAAGGGGGCAACAGAGGATTAGATGGTTGGGTGGCATCACTGACTCAGTGAACATGAATTTGAACACACTCGGGAAGATAGTGAAGGACAGGGAAGCCTGGAATGCTGCAGTCCATGGGGCCACAAAGAGTTGGAGATGACTTAGCAACTGAACAACAGCAACAATAATGTCTCGGTATTGGTTTATCAATTATAACAAACGTAACTACCCTAACGTTAAGTGTTTATAGAGAAAGCTGGGTCTGGGGTAGGTGTGTGAGAACTCTCTGTATTATTATTGTTTCAATCTTTTTTTTTGGTAAATTTGAAACTACTAAAAAAAACTTAAAAAAAAATACATTCTCTACCAAGTAGGTTTGGGGAGATCTTGTATTAGACCTTATAGGTGAACAAGTGTTCTGGAATAGACACTAAATACTTTGGTGGCCTCAGAACACTGTGTATGGCAGCACAGTGACTTTTTAATGGTTCTTTCTTTAGAAGATTAGCTTTATGGATGAAATACACATAATCTAAATAGTGCATATGAAAACAATGTGCTTATGTATAATTTATTTTTAAATAGTTTTTTTCTAATTGCAAAGGTAATATATATTTATCTTAGAAAATATGAAAAATATAAAAAAGCTCAAACTGCATTAAAGATATTTGATATCTTCAAGAGCTGCAGCTCTTTCCATGGGTGATTGCCCACTGAAGTAGCTGTTCCATGAGTCTTTTCTCAAAGGTTAGGGCTGATAGGCCCTCCAGCAGAGAAGGCCCGAGGGCCCTCTGTCCTCTTACCTTGCTCTCATTGTCACACCCCCAGATCAGGGGGAAATTGTTCATTAAATTGTCTGCGGTTAATTTCTCTCCAGAGCTGAGAAGGTCAGGAATTAACAACATGATTGGCATTTGCCCTGTCTAGCAAGTAGAGTGTGTGAAAATTATAGTAAATCAGTTATTATCACACATTGTGCTAGAGCCCTGTGCTTATTTGGCTACTTTTTTTTAAAAGGTAGTCTTTCTCATTCAGAGTTCTTGTAGGAAAACCAGAGAGTATATTGAGAGATTCAAATAGGGTTATGGATAGGAAAGGAGTTTTAAAAAAATTCAATGTGAAGGATGCATTCGTTTCTATTTTCCTATTTTTACTACCTCTCTCAGGGGTCTTGTGAGAAGAATCAGATAGTATATCGTTTAGGCTTTGAGAGTCATGTGGTGTTTGTTATAACTGTTCAGTTTTGTGGCATGAGATCACTCATAGACAATACAAATGAACATGGCAGGTTTCCAGTTAAACTTTATTGATAAAAACAGATGATGGGCTGGATTTGGACAGAGGGTCATAGTTTGCCTGGTCCTGATGGGCACACTTAGGGCCTGATCTATATCCAGCTTTGTGTGCTCTTCTGGACAAATCGGGTTTGGTGGCTGTAACGCATGGGGTGATGCCTGATGTGGTGAATGGGAATGGTATGGACATGGAGATGGGGAATGTCGTTATCACTCAAGTGGGGAAACGAACCCAGAGCCTCAAGACTGCTCTGTAAGAGGATGCCTTTGTGAGGTGGCTGTCAGAAGCACAAGACTCCAACCCTTCCCAAAGCCTGACTTTCCTCTTGGGATCTCTTCCAACTCCCACTGCTGTTGCCATGCTCTCCATCTTCTTTTTAGAATTCCAGCCCACTGTGGACAACTGATCCTTCTGTTTATTTTCTCACAATACCTGCAAGATATAGCTGGGACAGTCTGAAGACTTCTCTAGAGGCTGGGGGGTAATATGGGAGAAACATGTTACAGAGAGCACTTTGAGATCTGCACCCTACAGCATGCCTAATTGGTGCTTAGCCATGGGCATTTCTGCACAGTTCTAACCTGGGGGCTCCAGAAAAAGAAATCCAGGAAATGATTCTTTTATTTCTTCACCCAGTTCTTCCTCTGCTTTTATTTGTTTTGAAATTGTCATTTTGACATAATGGTAAGGGGAGTGGTGGCTGCAGTGATGAGGGAGATTAGGCAAGAATCATCAGATGTGTATATATATACCCAAATCTCCCCAGGTAACACCATCATGTCTGCTTTTCACCCCATGAAGTCCTAGCACTGAGGCCCTCAGGAAGCTGGTGCCAAGGTAGGAAAAATCTGAAACTGGCCTTGACTTGTTATTACTTGGGAGTGGCATAGAAACATGTGTATGTATTTGTTTGCTGATTTATTTTTAGGGATGAATAACCTTTTAATATGACGGTAAGTATTTGCTACTTACTGTTTGACAAAGATATCTGAAGTTCTTTTCTTTTTTTCTTCTGTACCATCTGCTTCAAAATTTTAGACCCATTACAGGCATTATCCAAAAAAAAAAAAAAAAGAAATAAGAAAAAAGGAAAAAAAATTCTAGATCTTCAGAGACCCTGTATGGTGACTTACAGGTTTGATTCCCTTTGTGATAGTCATTTTAAATGTTGCCTGTTTATATGGTCATGCAAATCTTTGTCCTGTTTCAAACTTTAGAATTTGTTTTAAAGATCATATTATATCAATCATCTCTTGCCTTGTAAGTTTCTAAGCTTTTCTTACCCTAAAATATTTGCTAAAAACTATTTTAATCAAAACCTTCTCTTGAAAGAATAATTTAAAAGGATTTCTACCAGATTCTCTTTTCATTGCCTGTATTGACTGGGGATAGCCTTCCCCTTTTCCAAAGTTCCTTTAAAACCTACCTGTTTTAAAGGTATAAGCAAGAGGTACTGGGAATCGAGGTCCCTATGTTATAAGGTGTCCCCCAAGATTCCAAACATTGTGACTCAGGGTTCAAGAGAGAAGAAATTAGTGTCAGCCAGCCATGGCTCAGAATGTGAACACAGCAACAGTAATTGCAAGATAAAGTCATGGTTTGGCATTTTTAAAGCTCATAACCTTTTTGTCCAGATAAAAACCCAAGATGAAGAAAAACACTGAGGCCATGTCAGCATGTGCTTCCTCCGCTTTATAATTCATGCTGTGCTCTTGTTGAAAGTAGAGTTAAATCAGTGCAACGCATCCAGCAAGCAAATGTTCCTCTAATGATACAGTCAATGGGAATGAATTCAAGTTTTATTTTGACTGAAGAGGGAGGGAGTTCCTGGGAAAAGTCTGCTCTCCTAGGATGTCAACGTTGTGTGTGAGGGATGAAATCTGCTAGGAGATCTGAGAGGCTCTGGCATCGGGACATTTTGCTGTTTAAACAGATGTCTAAAGCTTCGTAAGTATGATTGAGGTCCTCCATCTATTTGTTAAAAAGACAGGTTGGATCATGGCATATGATTCAGTAGGAGAAATATGAGAAAAGTTTTTCTTGCCTGCTGTAAAGTTAAATAAGATATTTAACTTTAAGGAGTTAGTAAGGAGGGGCATTCTAAATACTGATGTTTTAAAGGAAATTATGTTTGTGTTGTCTTATTACTAGAGGTGAAATCTAGCCTAGACTAGAAAGAAGTGAAACCAGACACAGCCTGTAGGGCTCCTAACTGCCGTGTAAGGTCATTTGCACTATTCTCTGTAGACTCTTGAACCGAGAGTTTCATGTGGACATGAAAAACTGTAAGTTCTTGTTGGAGAGCCAAATATGTTTTAATTCACTGCTGGGTCTCATTGCTTTATTTACGTAAAAGAAAGAAATGATCAACTTTGGCATCAAAATGTAAATAAGCTTCCCATCCATCATTTTGTGAAGGTAAAACTACATTTTAAGTAACATGAGTAAACATAAAATTTGCTATATGACATAATCCAATTCCACTGTATTAAAAATTTTAACTTTTTGTTTTGAGGTAATTGTAGATACATGTGTACTTGTAGAGAGAATGCCAGAAAAAAAAAAAGAGAATTCCAGAAAAACTTTATTGATTATGCCAGAACCTTTGTGTGGATCACAACAAACTGTGGAAAATTCTTCAAGAGATGGGAATACCAGACAACCATACCTGCCTCCTGAGAAATCTGTATGCAGGTCAAGAAGCAATAGTTAGAACTGGACATGGAACAACAGACTGGCTCCAAATCGGGAAAGATATACAGATGACACCACCCTTATGGTGGAAAGTGAAGAGGAACTAAACAGCGTCTTGATCAAAGTGAAAGAGGAAAGTGAAAAAGCTGGCTTAAAACTCAACATTCAGAAAACTAAGATCATGGCATCTGGTCCCATCACTTCATGGTGAATAGGTGGGGAAACAGTGGAAACAGTGACAGACTTTATTTTCTTGGGCTCCAAAATCACTGCAGATGGTGACTGCAGCCATGAAATAAAAGATGCTTTCTCCTTGGAAGAAAAAGTATGCTCAACCTAGACAGCATATTAAAAAGCAGAGACATTACTTTTGCTGACAAAGGTCCATCTAGTCAAAGCTATGATTTTTCCAGTAGCCATGTATGGATGTGAGAGTTAGACTATAAAGAAAGCTGAGTGCCGAAGAATTGATGCTTTTGAACTGTGGTGTTGGAGAAGACTCTTGAGAGTCCTTTGGACTGCAAGGAGATCAAACCAGTCACTGGTAAAGGAAGTCAGTCCTGAATGTTCATTGGAAGGACTGATGCTGAAGCTGAAGCTCCAATACTGTGGCTACCTGATGCGAAGAACTGACTCCTTGGAGAAGACCTTGATGCTGGGAAAGATTGAAGGCAGGAGGAGAAGGGGGTGACAGAGGGTGAGATGGTTGGTTGGCATCACCGACTTGATGGACATGAGTTTGTTCAAGCTCTGGGAGTTGGTGATGGACAGAGAAGCCTGGCATGCTGCAGTCCATGCGGTTGCAAAGAGTCGGACACAGCTGAGCAACTGAACTGACGTACTCATAGGAAATATCACAGAGAGGCCATATACCCATCACTCAGCTTCTCCCCATGGTAACATCTTACATAATTTATAGTACAATATCATAACCAGGAAATGAACATTGATATGCACTATTGACCTTATTCAGATTTCAACAGTTTTACATGTACTCGTGTGTGTGTGTGCGTGTGTGTATTCAGTTCCATGCGGTTTTATCACATGTGTGTAATGGTGGGACTGCCACCACATCCAGCATAGAGAACAGGTCCATCACACCACTCTGCTTCCTGCCCTACTCCATAACTCAGGTTACCACTAATCTGTTCTTTATCTCTGAAATTTTATTATTTCGAGAATACTATATAGATAGACTCCTACAGTATATAAGTTCTTGAGTTTTTTTTTTTTTTTCAGTTCTATCATAAGTCTCTTGAGATCCTTTCAGGTTTTTACCTGTATCAGTAGTCATTCCTTTTTATTGCTGAGTATTAAGGCACTAGAAATGGCAGGAACATTTAGAAGTACCTCAACATATCTGGTGGAAAAGGCAAAGGCAACCCACTCCAGTACTCTTGCCTGGAAAATCCCATGGATGGAGAAGCCTGGTAGGCTGCAGTCCATGGGGTTGAGAAGAGTCAGACACGACTGAGCGACTTCACTTTCACTTTCATTATTCCATCATATGGATAAACCACCACTTGTTTATTTCTGATTGAAAAGCATTTGGATTGCTTCCACTTTGGTGATATTATGAGTAAAGTTTTTTTGGATATTTGTGTACACATTTTTGTGTGAATATAACTTTTCATTACTCTGAGATAAATGCCTAGTAATAACTGCTGGATAACATGGTAAGTGCCCAAGGATAACTGCTGGATCAAATGGTAAGCACATGCTACTTTTTGTAAAAAATTACCCTCCTCTTCTCCAGAGAGGCTGTACTATTTTACATTCCTACCAGCAGTGTATGAGTGATCCACATTCTCCACATTGTCGTCAGCATTTGGGGTTATCACTATTTTTTACTTTAGCTATTTTGGGAGGTGTGTAATGATAGCTCATTGGGGTTTTAATTTGCATTTCCCTAGTGGCTAATGGCGGAGAAGGCAATGGCACCCCACTCCAGTACTCTTGCCTGGAAAATCCCATGGACGGAGGAGCCTGGTAGGCTGTAGTCCATGGGGTCGCAAAGAGTCGGACACGACTGAGCGTGTTCACTCAGTGAAGTGTTCACTTCACTTTCACTTTTCACTTTCATGCATTGGAGAAGAAAATGGCAACCGACTCCGGTGTTCTTGCCTGGAGAATCCCAGGGATGGGGGAGCCTGGTGGGCTGCCGTCTATGGGGTTGCACAGAGTAGGACACGACTGAAGCGACTTAGCAGCAGCAGCAGCAGTGGCTAATGGGGCTGAACATTGTTTCGTGTGCTTATTTGCCATCTGTTTATCCTCTTCAGTGAAATGTCTGTTCATGTCTTTTGCCAATTTTCTAGATATTTATTTCTGTTTTTTTTTTTTTAACTGAGTTTTAAGTGTTCTTCATGTATTCTAGATACAAGTCCTTTGTCAAATATGTGGTTTGCAAATATTTTCTTCCAGCTTATAGCTTATCTTTTCATCTTCATAGGATATTTTACAGAGCAGAAGTTTTTTTTTTTTTTCTTTTGATGAAGTTTTTTTTTCAATTTTTAAATCAATTTTTCCTCTTATGGATATGTTTTGATATCACACTTTATTTTTATCCCCGTCTTTTTTCTTGAGTTACGTGTATTTGCAGCTAAAAGGAAAACTTTGAGTAAGGCATTGTTGTGAGTTACCTGTGTTTCCATACTTTCAGCAATTTACACATGTTGGGTAGATTTAGATTATTTGCTTTATAGGAGCTGAGCAGTGCAGGTAATGAGTGGATTCTGGAAAGTACAAATTACATTTATTGAGACATTTTCCTCCTTGTTCTCACAACTGATATTCTTTCTCAGGCTTTTTAGCAGTCCTGGTTTTGGGGATTGCACTAGTTGGTCTGTGCTCCAAGCTACAAACCTAGGAGATGTACAAAGGCTGTTTTATCTTGTAGTAAGGAGTCTCTGTAGCATAGGGGAAAGTGCACGCATAGAATTACATGCCCAAAGGCAGTCATGCCCAAACTTGAATCTTCCAAGCTGTGTGGTTTCTCCATGCTTTTTCTCACCAGGAAAGTGGGGATAACAATCTTCACTACTGCATAAAGTTGCTGTGAGAAGAAAAGGAAGTCGTAATGTATGCAAGGCATATTACAGAGGATCTGATATGCAAATGTGCTAAATGAATTACTTGTTATGACATAACCTTTCCTTTCTGCATGCATTCCTGTTCAGATTATTTCCATCTAAAGTGAAAATTTCAAAGTTCCATAGCTGCTACCAGTCGTTTATCGAGGAGAACATGGAGATCTAAAGGAAAAAGCTCCGCCTGCATTTGGTCCCTTGAGGAGGAGATGAACAAATGAATTTACACATGAGAGAGGAGTGAATCTACTTTGCTTATTTACAGAAGGGATGTTATCCAGTAACTACCTCTTCCTTTGCAATTGTTTAGCAGAATATACATCCCTAACAAGTGTGTACCCCTCAAAAACAAATCTGAGATACGAATTGAAGTTTATTTGGAGTATGATCAAAGCAAACACTTTGGAGGATTAGGCAAATGAAAGAAGGAAGTGAAAGTGAAGTTGCTCAGTTGTATCAGACTCTTTGCGACCCCTGTGGACTGTAGCCTACCAGGCTCCTCTGTCCATGGGATTTTCCAGGCAATAGTACTGGAGTGGATTGCCATTTCCTTCTCCAGGGGATCTTCTCAAACCAGGGATTGAACCCGGGTCTCCCACACTGTAGACAGACACTTCACCGTCCGGAAGGGTCACCCAAAAAGGATGTGTTATCAACAGGATACCACCCGAGGCAGTAGGAGTTTAATTCCTCAGAGAAGTCTGTGAGCTGGTGGAGAAGCTGGGACTCAGAGTTATCTCACTGGAGGAAGGAGGGATATAGGTATTTGTCTGCCAGTTCCCCTTGGTATTGGAAGATGGGTGCTCCAGGGTGGGTTGGTTAATTCCCTGGCACGTCCCACATCTCTGCAGAGTAGAAAAAGCCCTCAGGCAGGGTGCTGACAGTTGAGTGAAAGAAATGGCTGATTCATGTCAATGTATGGCAAAACCCACCACAATATTGTAAAGTAATTAGCCTCCAATTCTAATATATAAATTAGAAAAAAAGAAATGATGTCAAGGGGGTGCAGCAAGGCCTTGATGGTTTCTGCTACAGTCAGTTCTTTGCCTCTCAGGTGTCCCATTTTAACTTTATCTCATACTGTTTCTTCAAGTTTGAGGCCGGTCACTAGGAGTCAGTGGACAAGCTGTGGTCCCTGCTGTTGCCCTTGGTTTCAAGGACATAACTGCTATTTATCATCTCCTTCCTTCATCGTGCACTCTAGATCTCCCTTAGCCAGCACTTGAGAACATGGAGGTTGCTTAGAGAGTTGGGGAACCCACACCTTCATTTCCTAGAGTCTGGGCCCCTGGTTAGAGTCTTAGTGCTTCAGTAGTTAAAACAGCTTGTTTACACTTCCTGGACAGCATGGACATATCAAGAGGGACTCTGATGAATTCTCTGGGTTCTAGACCTATTCTTTCATGCACCATTATGTAGCAACAACCCCAGCTATTTATAATTATCAGAGACAGTGAGCTCTGATGATGTAGACACTCTTTTCTTGACCTGCTCAGGAAAAGAGAGTTTGGTGGAACCTTTACTGTTTCTTCTGGTAGAAGCCTTCCCATCACCATTGGCCCATCCACATTCTTACTCACAGACCTAAACTAACGTGGGAGTTTTATCTAGGATAAGGATATCATCTTAATTACACATTTGGGAATGGAGACGACAATCCACTGAGAGACAGACTCGAGCCAGTTCTCCATTTGTCACCTAGTTTCCTCTTCGCTGCCTCCTCCCTACTAGGGGGTCATTTGGTGATTCACTCAGACCCAGTACCAAACAGTCTTTGAATGATCTGGTCACTCTCTTCTCCTCAGTGTACAGTTATGTGGGTAAATGGCTATAGGTCCTTTTGGGATAGGATTAGGGGAACTCTTCTTGTGTGCTTGCTCTGGTTTTGCAGGTCAAATGCCTTTAGTGGCTTCAATTGGTTGGCTCTGGATCTGAGAGCTGATTGGTCTAAAAATGAGGCCAGAGTTGGAGTGTCTGTTCATCAGCTCCTGTTAGTCATTGGTTGAAGACTGTCCTGGGGGAGCATCAATACCCTGGTATTCCTGGTTGGCCCAGCAGGAGCAGAGAAGGTTCCTGTGGTCAGAGAAAGCCCTCAGGCAAAGAGCTGTGTTGGTGGTGGCAATCTGAGCAGACAGGCAACGAAATGGTTAGCAAGCAGGATCCACCAGGTATGGGGCACCAACCACATTGTTGACAAACTTATTCCTGCCAGTTTGGAATAATTTGCACATAGTATTACCCACTAGTATCAGAGAATTCAGTGGATTAATCTTTCAGCTAACTTTAGGATTTATCTTTCCCTACAATCCCAGTTTGTAAATACTTGTGGCTTAGAATTATTTTTTCCCCTCTAAATTAAAAAAAAAAAAAAAAAACAACGAGCTCACTAATAAAAATCATTATAAAAGCCAAGTAAATTAGAAAACAACAACAACAAAAAAGAGACAAAAGTAAATCAAATATATGTCAGTAAAGTTCAAAAAAATACATAAAGCAACACATAAGATCATTGAGAAAATACTGTAACGCAGGCATGGAGTAAGAGGCATAAGTGCACTGGAGATAATTTATTATTATGATGCACAAGTTAAAGGAAGGAAATAGGCAGAGACCTTGAGTATCTCTGCCGATTCCCTGGTGTCTGGCCTCATGTCCTCCAGCATTAGAACATCTCCAGGAGAGAGAGAAGACGTGGAATATCATTCTCACTTTATCGAAAGGGAAGATGAATAATAAAAAGTTAATATGTTTGAAGTTACATCGTGAATTTTAGGAACACAACTGTGCCTCTTGATTCCCAGTTTAGTATCCTGAACTGTTCTTTATGTCACTGCAATTTCGATCTCAAATTACATCGGTAAGCTCATACGCCACAGTCTGTTTTCTCTGGGGGAATGGAGAATGACAGCCTGTCTGTCATCCATCTTTGCTTTAGAATGAAATGTGACTTTTATGTAACTGCAGTAATATATGTACACTATAAAAATGCCTTGCAGTCTGAAAATGCTGCAAATAAATTGGGAAATGAAGACAAATGTGCCACTGAAAGGTTATAATTTTCAACTCTCTTAGCATGAGTCAGACTCCATGTGCCAGTGTTCTCTTGAAATGGGGCTGACAGTTCTTCAGTGTTAACCAGAAACATGATAGAATTAATCTCATACATCATAAGTGTCTCGTACCCACCACCACAAATGACACATTGGAACTTGGGACATTTTGTTGGAAAAGTGAACCCAAAAGCCATGTAGCCTGATAGCAATGTCTTTCTGTTAATTTTGTTCATACACAATTTGTTCTTACTGAAATTTTCCTTTCAGGAGTATTTTACATCAAATGGCCCTGGGATGTACTTTCAAGTATATTCCCATGTAGGATGCTGGGGGAGACTTGTGTACTGGGAGTGTCAGACCTTTATTCTCAATATTTAAAGTAGTTTTAGCAAAAGCTGCCGTGTATTTATATATATGTATACATATATAAATGTGTGTGTGTGTATAAAAATTAAGTTCTCAAGTGCTTCATCTACTGTGTACTTACAAATGAGGACTTGGGGCTGAATGCTTATAATCATTCAATGCCCAGAGAGTTTCAACTGCTCAACAGCGATGGTTTTATGGATCTTTGCTCCAAATCCTTGCTTTCTGTGCAGACATGGAGTGAACTTCCACTTCCCTTCCTCTCTACCCACCCTGAAGGAACGGGTTTGATTTCATCTGTTACCTCCTGGCCAGCCACGTAGCCATAGCAGCACTAGTAGACTGCATTAAGCCTTCTATGTCTCTTTGGGTATTTAAGCCACTTAACCCTTGTGGCTCAGATAGTAAAGAATCAACCTGCAATACAGGAGACCCAGGTTTAATCCCTGGGATTGAAGGAAGGAAATGGTAACCCACTCCAGTATTCTTGCCTGGAAAATTCTGTGGACAGAGGAGCCTGGCGGGCTGCAGTCCGTGTGGTCTCAAAGAGTCAGACACGACTGAGCAACTTAACGCAAACACTGGAGCTCGTAGAATCCACTCCTTTATTTTGTGAGAAAGGGGATGATAATTATACTTTTTCTTCTCTGATTCCTCAGAGGTTACCAACAGCAGTTCTCTGGGATCCCTGCACTGTTCTTTGTCTGCTTGAAACTCATTTAGAACACCTAGGTCCTCATCTACAACCACCTGATCCATCTGTGATTTCAGTTTCCTCTTAACAATGTTAGTTTCACCTTTCCCAGTGTGACAACAGTGCTTTTAGGTGGAGTAGATGGAGTAAAGCAGAAGCTGAATGAATGCATTTCTTTTTGTGGTTTGCTAGTATTAAATCTTTGCCCCTAGAGCAGATTTAAAACAACTTATTTAGTAACCTAAAACAAAGTGAGCAACAGAAAATTGAAAAATAAAAAGTTATTACCAACATTTTCTCCCCTCTATACCCCCACACCACAATTTGAAAAGAATCATCATTAGCTAATCAAAATATTCATTTCACTTTGGCTCTTACCTGTTCTTATTTATTCGTTACAGTTCTTAGTAAACCATTCCCCAATTATACATTTTTTAGTTTTCCCATTCTACTGAAGAATATTATGCCATCTTTCTTTTTAAATATTTTCAAAGCCTGCCACTGACCCTATTTTTTCATCCATTTATTTTGAATAATGATTAGTAATTGAAGCTGCTGAATGATTAGGACTTTATTATTCCAAGCGTGTGCTTTGGAATCTAAAAGACTATCTTCTCTGTTTTAAATGCTTGCATAACCTTTAGCAGACAGAGCAACATCTTTGAACTTTGGTTTCCTCCCGTATAAATAAGCTGTGAGGATTCAGTGAGATAACATGTGTGAAAGTCCTGCTCCATGTGCCTTACACAGGATAGAAAATCTGTGAAGTATCATCTTTCCTCTGCTTTGAATAAACTGTGATGAGATTGAAGCAATCAATTTTTATTATTTTTTATGGGAATATAGTTGATTTGAAAGTGAAAGTGTTCATTGCTCAGTCGTGTCCCACTCTGCGAGCACATACACCAGGGAAGCCCAAAGCCAACCAATTCCCCAGCAAGCAGGGTTCGAACCTGCATGGGGAGACTTCACTGGATTTCAAGTCTAATGCTTTAACCACTGAACCATTGCTGCCACCAAGGGGCTTCCCTGGTGGCTCAGATGGTAAAGAATCCACAGTGCAGGGTAACTGGGTTCAATCCCTGGGTCAGGAAGATCCCCTGGAGAAAGGAATGGCTACCCAGTCCAGTATTCTTGCCTGGAGAATCCCATGGATAGCGGAGCCTGGTGGGCTTCAGTCCATGGGGTTGCAAAGAGTTAGACATGACTGAGCAACTAAGCATGCACACGTAGATAGTTGATTTACAATGTTGTGTTTCAGGTGTATGGCAAAGTGGTTTACTTATGCATATATTGGTTTTGTTTTTTCCCATAAGATATTTCAGAGTATTGAGTAGAGTTCCCTGTGCTATACAGTAGGTCCCTGTTGATAATCTATTTTATATGTAGTGGTGTATATATGTTAATCCCAATCTCATTTATTCCTCCCCCAGCCTTTCCCCTTTGATAGCCATAGTTTGTTTCTAAGTCTGTGAGTCTGTTTCTGTTTTGTAAATAAGTTCATTTGTACCATTTTTTAAAATTCCACATATAAGTGATATTATATGGTATCCGTCTTTCTCTGCTGACTCACTTTGGTTTGTGTGATAATTTCTAGGTCCATCCGTGTTGCTGCAAATGGTATTATTTCATTCTTTTCCATGGCTGAGCAGTATTGCATTGTTTATCTGTTTGTGTATGCTGCATCTTCTTTATCCATTCCTCTGTCAGTGGACATTAAGGTTGCGTCCATGTCTTGGCTATTGTAAATAGTGCTGCAATGAACACTGGGATGCGTGTATCTTTTTGAATTGTGTTTTTTTCAGATACGTGCTCAGGAGTGGGATTGCTGGATCATATGGTAGTTCTATTTTTAGTTTTTTAAGAAGCCTCCGTATTGTTTCCCACCGTGGCTGCACCAGTTTACTTTTGCAACCAAAAGTGTGGGAGGGCTCCCTTTTTTCCACACCCTCTCCAGAGTTTATTGTTTGTAGACTTTTTGATGATGACCATTCTGACTGCTGTGAGGTGTTACCTCATTGTAGTTTTGATTCGCATTTCTCTAATAATTAGCAATATTGAGCATTTTTTTCACATGAAGCAATCAATTTTGATCATTATGGAGAATTAATTGTTTTTATAGATCTTTATCTGTAAAATAAAGGCAAGAAAAGTAAGGCAGCTTCATGGATCATTATTCTGAATATTTTGAATTCTGGAAAAGTGTCAGGACTTCAAGCTCTCAAGATGTATTACCCAATTTTTTCCTAACAAGACTCATTTTTCCAAGTTTATAATTTATAATGACTGATATCAACACTGAATAATTTGTCAGAGAGCCTTTTAATCAGCCTGTACTCTTTCTCATAACCAGTTCATACATCAAAGACTCGGATAGTTAAGGAAATAGTTTTAATTGCCAGATCTACCAAACTAACATACTTCACCCTGGGAAATTTTCTCAAAGGATGTAGAATGGAGATTGGTTCTGATCTCCTGTTATTGTTATAAATCAGGCTTGTGGGAAAATTCCTTCTTTTGTCTATTATGTTATTTTCATTACTGAACAAGAAGTATCCTAACACAAATATCTTGTGAATTTAACACAAAATGAGACTTCTTTTGACTAGAGAATGAGTGAAAAAAGTAAACTTAAAATTGATACTTTAGCTCTTTAAAAAAATTGCCGATTAAAAATCCGTTCATACCAGGTGAAGTAAAAAGACATTTATTGAGAGGGTACTGGGGTACTCACGGGAAAAGCAAACCATGTGGATGGTAGAAGTGCCATTAAGCCTTAGGAAGTAGCAGCTGGAAACAAGGACTGAAACACAGTCAAGACTCAATTGCTGTCTTCAATCCCTGATTCTCTGAGTCTCATCCTTTTCTCTTGCAATGACTCAGTTTCTCCACATGGCATAAACCATGAGCTGGTAACTCCTGAATTTATATCTTACTGCTCCATCCAGCAAAGAAAGAATAACACTGCTCTCATCACCTTGACAGAGAAGGCAGTAGCACCCCACTCCAGTACTCTTGCCTGGAAAATCCCATGGGTGGAGGAGCCTGGTAGGCTGCAGTCCATGGGGTCGTGAAGAGTCGGACACGACTAAGCGACTTCACTTTCACTTTTCACTTTGATGCACTGGGGAAGGAAATGGCAACCCACTCCAGTGTTCTTGCCTGGAGAATCCCAAGGACGGGGGAGCCTGGTGGGCTGCCGTCTATGGGGTCGCACAGAGTCGGACGCGACTAAAGCGACTTAGCAGCAGCAGCAGCAGCAGCAGCAGCAGCAGCAGCAGCATCACCTTGAAGACCTATAGTCCTAGGGAACGTGGTCATTGGTGCAGCTTGGGTCAGTGCCTGCTTCAGGACTAATCGACTGTAGAGAGGGAGTGGGATCTGGTGAACACAGGGCAGGTACTATAAAAATCATTTAGGTACAGTGAGAGGCAGGTTGGTGGTTACTGGGTAGAAAAAAGCAATAGGTATCTTTATGACTTGGCCCTGCTGTTTTTCCACAACTATCTCTCGTAGCCTTCTTATGCTTTCAGCACTGTGAATACTCCCCTCGTGTTTTTCATTCATGGGCTTTTGCTCATAATGATCTTTCTGCTTGAAGTACTATTTTTCTTCCCTTCTCCTAGTGACTCCTACTTCCCCTTGTATTTGCCACGTAAATACACTGACCACAGAAAGCTTTCTGTGACCCTCAAGTTCAGGTTTCAGCCTAACCTGTGCTGCTGCTGCTAAGTCGCGTCAGTTGTGTCTGACTCTGTGTGACCCCATAGAGCCTGTGTAGCCCAACAGGCTCCTCTGTCCCTGGGATTCTCCAGGCAAGAACACTGGAGTGGGTTGCCATTTCCTTCTCCAATGCATGAAAGTAAAAAGTGAAAGTGAAGTTGCTTAGTCGTGTCCGACTCTTCGCAACCCCACGAACTACAGCCTACCAGGTTCCTCCATCCATGGGATTCTCCAGGCAAGAGTACTGGAGTGGGGTGCCATTGCCTTCTCCGTAATCTGTGCTAGGGGATGCAATTATAGCCCGAATTTCTCACAGCAATTCAAATATCATACTGTATGGTCTTTGGTCTTCAATGCTAAATAGGCTATAAAATCATAAGGGTGGAGAACCTATTTATCATGTTTATAGCTATGTCTTTAGCCTTTGGCCCAACATCTGGCAAGAATAATTGTTCCATAAACAATTGTTAGGTAAACGAAGGCATAAACAAAGGAATAGGGAATGAGTACAATTTGAGAGTTGTGCTAGCCTGGAGAAAGGGGCAGTCATGGTAAACTGCATAGAGAGTTCGAGGGTTTCTTGGATAATCCTTTTACCCAGTTTAGAATACGGTATGTCTGGCACTGGGCCCAAGACTTAACACATACTATTTTATTTAATCTCTATGGGTTGGTTTTAGAATTCTTAGTTTACATTTGAGGGAGCTTAAATAATGTGCCAGTGGTTCCACTCAGAGAACACACAGTAGCTGGGTTTAAAGCTCAGTATCTGACTCCGATTCCTGTGTTCTTAACCATTACTCTGCCTTGATTCCTTTTCGGGCAGTTCCAGGTGAGAGAATGGATTCCTAGGTCTTCTAGCCCTTGAAGTCTGTATGTCACCCCTTTTTTAAGAAGGAAGTAAGTTTTCCCAATACCATTAATATATTGACCTGTAGGTTCTTTGGCAGTTGAATAGATTGTTAAATTCTTATTCTTCCTGGTCATGATTGAGACTGTGAAAAACACAAATTAGCAGTCATAGTTTAACCATGAGAGGGAGCAAGAGAAGTTATTAACTGGTCATTTGCTGAAGCTTCCTGAGTTTCAATAGGTATAAATTATGTAGAATAAAAAATCTGCTAAATTTGATAATTATTTTCATTCTCTGATTCTATTATGGGCAGAAGTAAAACTTTCCAGAATCTCATAAATTACCAGTATGGAATGATTCTTAATTTAGAAGCAATGCCATAATTATCTAGGTTTTGAAATTTTCTCTACTTTCAGAGTACATGTTTACATATAACAATCTTGTTTTATGTAAAGTGACTCAGGTGACTCCTAAGTATCTGAAATTCTTCCCGTTCTATTCTTGGTTCAATCTGATGGAAAATTTGTCTTGAGTAGCTTTCCTAGGAGGAAAGTTTCTTCTATTTCCCTCTATTCTGTCCATATGATGGAATTCAAAACACAGGTGGGACAAGTGAAAATGTAGCCCATTATTCAGATGCCTTTTCTTTTGGGTGCTGGGTAAATTCAGCTCTAGAATAAAACAGACTGATGAGCCTGTCATTCAGAGTGACATGCCATTATATAACTATGAAGGATAAAGATGGGCATGTGAATCGACTTCCCTCTGTGCATTAATATTTTTAACTGTGATCATTTCCTGATCTTGTAATTATAAACCACTGAGTTGGATGTTTGAGTATAATTTACTAGAAGTATAATTCTTGCTGAAACCACAACAAGCACAACAGCCTCTCTTATTTATCAGAGTATGCATTCGTGTCAGCGATCAAGCATATGAAGTCACATTTATATATATCTTTGTTTTTGTCCCATCTCAGCTATAAGTTCATAAACTTCAAGAGAAAAAGATTCATCCCATCCATTTCTTTTATATTCTGTTTCACAGCATTCCCCCTGGTGGTGCCTTAGCTCCCAAAGGACACTTGATAACAGTGAGTAACCAACACTTCTCTCTTTGGGGTGTAGCTGTCTTTGGAGAAGTAATGTGGGAGTCCCAGTGTCACATTCTAAGTGTGACACTAATCCGGAAACTTCCATATGACTTGATAGTAATTTCCTTTATTTCTCTTTTTTTTTTTCTTTAGCTGCCACCACCAGTTCATTAGCAAGTCTGGTTAGCTCTGCGTTTAACGTAGATCCAGAATCTTCACACTTCTTTCCTTCTCTACTGTTATTAACCCAGACCAAGTCATCTTCTTAGGCTTATGTATTAGCTTTTTCCCTCCCCGCCCTAATGCCCAGAGGCTTACAGGATCTTAGTTTCCTGACCAGAGATTGAACGTGGGCCCTCCGCAGTGAATGTGTGGAGTCCTAACCAATGGACAACCAGGGAATTCCCTATGTTAGCCTTTTTTTTTTTTTTTTTTAGTTTATTATGGTTGTGCTGGGTCTTCGTTTCTGCATAGTTTTTCTCTAGTTGCGGCAAGTGGGAGCTAGTCTCTAGTTGTGCGTGGGCTTCTCGTTGTGGTGGCTTCTCCTGTTACAGAGCATGGGCTCTAGGGCACGCACGACTTCCATAGTTGCGGCTCCCGGGCTCAAGAGCACAGGCTCAGTAGCTGTGGTGCACGAGCTTAGCTCTTCACAGCATGTGGAGTCTTCCCAGATCAGGGATTGAAACTGTCTCCTGCATTGGCAAGCAGATTCTTTACCACTGAGCTGGAGGAAAGCCCTGTACTAGCCTTTTTGTCTGCTTTCCATGCCGGTTCTATTGCTTCCCTCCACCCCTCAGCGCACCCTACCCAAACACTTTCATTTTTTGCACAGCGGAAAGAGAATGTAAATCAGATTCTCACTGTGCATCAGATGTTTCAGGTTCATTGCATCCTGGAGCCTTTTCACCTATTCTTTCTGCCTGGACAGTTTGGGAAATTCTCCCCTTCTATGGCTGGCTCATATTGTCATTTACATCGAGCTCAAAAGTAATTTCTGGGAGAGATTCTGAAATCTTCTTTTTTCTCTTGTAACTCTTCTCTCATCTTTGCCTACTCAAAAATATGTGTGTCATTCACTTAGTCCTATGTCAAGCAGAGAATAGTGAATTTCAGAGGAACTTACCTTTCAGTACTTTAGAACTGAAAACAACTTAAAAATTTTTTTCTAGTTGTAAGATTAATCCATGCTTATTAAGGAAATTTGAAAATGGAAAGTAAATGAAAATAATTAAATTACCCAAAACTCTGCCTTCTAGTTGTTGTTCAATCACTAAATTGTGTCTGACTCTTTGCGACCCATGGACTGCAGCACCCCAGGCCTCCCTGTCCATCACCAACTCCCAGAGCTGGCTCAAACTCATGCCCATCAAGTCAGTGATGCCATGCAACCATCTCATCCTCTGTCGTCCCCTTTTCCTGCCTTCCATCTTTCCCAGCATCAGGGTCTTTTCTAATGAGTTGGTTCTTCCCATCAGGTAGCCAAAGGCTATTGGCGCTTCAGCATCAGTCCTTCCAATGAATATTCAGGAGTGATCTCCTTTAGGATGGACTGGTTGGATCTCCTTGCAGTCCAAGGGACTCTCAAGAGTCTTCTCCAACACCAGAGTTCGAAAGCATCAATTCTTTGGTGCTCAGCCTTCTCTATGGTCCTACTCTCACATCCATACATGACTACTGGAAAAATAATAGCTTTGACTATACGGGCCTTTGTTGGCAAAGTAATGTCTCTAATTTATAATATGCTGTCTATGTTGGTCATAGCTTTTCTTCCAAAGAGCAAGCATCTTTTAATTTCATGGCTGCAGTCAGCATCTGCAGTGATTTTGGAGCCCAAGAAAATAAAGTCTGTCACTGTTTCCCCTTTTTCCCATCTATTTGTCATGAAGTGATGGGACTGGATGCCATGATCTTAGTTTTTTGAATGTTGACTTTTAAGCTAGCTTTTATACTCTCCTCTTTCACCCTCATCAAGAGTCTTTTTAGTTCCTCTTTGCTTTATGCCTTTAGGGTGGTGTCATCTGCATAACTGAAGTTGTTGATGTTTCTCCCTGCAATCTTGATTCCAGTTTGTGATTCATTCAGCCCAGCATTTCCCATGATGCACTCTGCATATAAGTTAAACCAGCAGGTTGACAATGTACACCCTTATGTACTTCTTTCCCAATTCTGAACCAATCCGTTGTTCCATGTCCATTTCTAATCATTGCTTCTTGAACTGCATGCCGGTTTCTTAGCAGACAGGCAGGGTGGTCTGATATTCCCATCTCTTTAAGATTTTTTCACAGTTTGTTGTGATCCACATAGTCAGAGGCCTTAGCATAGTCAGTGAAGCAGAAATAGATATTTTTCTGGAATTCTCTTTTTCTATGATCCAATGGATATTGGCAATGATCTCTGGTTCCTCTTCCTTTTCTCAACCCTGCTTGTGCATCTGGAAGTCCTCGGTTTACATACTACTGAAGCCTAGCTTGAAGGATTTTGAGCATGACTTTGCTAGCATGTGCAGTGAGCACAATTGTACAGTAGTTTGAGCATTCTTCGGCATTGCCTTTCTTTGGGATTGGAATGAAAACTGACCTTTTCCAGTCCTGTGGCCACTGCTGAGTTTTCCAAATGTGCTGACATATTGAGTGCAACACTTTAACAACATCATCTTTTAAGATTTAAAATAGTTCAGCTGAAATTCCATCACCTCCACTAGCTTTGTTCATAGTAATGCTTCCTTAGGCCCTCTTGACTTCAGGCTCTAGGATGTCTGGCTGTAGGTGAGTGACCACACCATGGTCCTGGTTATCCAGGTCATTAAGACTTTTTTGTATAATTTTTCTGTGTATTCTTGCCACCTTGTCTTAATCTTCTCTGCTTCTGTTAGGTCCTTGCTGTTTCTGCCCTTTATTGTGCCCATCTTTGCACAGGTTTCTCAGGAGACAGGTAAGGTAGCCTGGTATTCCCATCTCTTTAAGACTTATCCACAGTTTGTTGTGATCCACACAATCAAAGGCTTTAGCATAGTCAGTGAAGCAGAAGTAGATGTTTTTCTGAAATTGTCTTGCTTTTTTATGATCGAGCAGTTGGCAATTTGATCTCTGGTTCCCCCGCCTTTTCTAAATCCATCTATAGTCTATACGTAGAGCATATGCTCTTTGCACAGAGCAGGTAGTGATATAGTATTTCATCCATCCATCACGTGCTCAGTCGTGTCTGACTCTTAGCAACCCTATGGCCTATAGCCTGTCAGGCTCCTTTGTCCATGAGATTCTCTAGGCAAGAATACTGGAATGGGTTGCCATTTCTTCCTCAAAGGGATCATCCCGACCCAGGGATTGAACCCATGTCTCCTGTGTCTCCTACATTGCAGGCAGATTCTTTACCACTTGAGCCATTGAGGAAGCCCAATACAGTATTGTTGATTACTAAATATTAAGTCCATGTTCTCTCCTTCTTCTTTCTTGATATTTTCTCAGTCATGTTAACTCTGAAGAATGAAAAGAGTTAAATGGTGATAAATATATCATTCCCTTGATTGCTCAAATAGCTGTTTTAAAAATACATAAATATGTTTTGAAATTTCATCTGAATGTTGCATATGTAATCAGTGCGTAGCATGTGTTTTATTGTAATGACAAGCGGCATCTGTTAAAAATGATTCTCCATAATGCCATTCCAGCTTGCCTAAATCTTAATATATTCAGCATATTTCTGTTCAGATAGTGCTGTGCTTCACTATGGAAGCGCTGACCTGGTTACTCACTCCTACCCCAAAAGCAGCCTTGGTTTCTTGTTCCTCAGCTCTCCCTGTCTGTTCTACTGCTGAGGAGCTGTGTTCTCAAACCTACCTTCCCTCTCCCCATTCCCAGTCCAAATCTTGGCTCTCCAAGAGGCCTCAGGTGAGTAGCCAGACCTGAGCCAGACCTCAGGTTGAGTAGCCAGGCAGAGGGTCAAAGCCAGCTACAGGGGAGAGAGTCACAAAGACCATTCCAAGTCTGTGTGTGTGCATAGTTACTCAATCATGATGGACTCTTTGCGACCCCATGGACTTAGCCTGCCAGGCTCCTCTGCCCACGGAATTTTCCAGGTAAGAATACTGGAGTGGGTTGCTATTTCCTCCTTCAGGGGTTCTTCTTGACCCAGGGATTGAACTCAAATCTCTTGCGTCTCCTGCCTAGCGATTCCTAATTTCTGAGAGTGGGGTTTAGGAATCTGAATTTAACCAGGAGCTCCACGGGATTCTGATGCAAATTAATGTTTGAGAGCCATCAATTCATTTGCCAAGATGGGTATACAGGATGGCTCAGGCTGGCCAAGCACTGCGGTGTGAGAATTACGTTAGGTGAGCTTCACAGTGGTTACACAGACTTCTTGGGCTGGCTGAATGAGTTTTTGTTTTTGCAGCCCCTTCAGTTTTGTGCCCCCCTAGTCCTGGCCCGGCTTGGAATCTGTACTTCCAGAGAAGGCATGATCAAACACTGCAAAGAGCATGGAACCGGTGGCGCTGCTTAGCTGTATTACCTTGCTGCTTCTGCTAAGTCGCTTCAGTCGTGTCCGATTCTGTGCGACCCCATGGACTGCAGCCTACCAGGCTCCTCCGTCCATGGGATTTTCCAGGCAAGAGTACTGGAGTGGGTTGCCATTACCTTAGGCAACTTATTTATATACTCTGTACACCAGTTTTTCCCTTGGGAAAACAGGAGTAATAATCACACCAACTTTACAGAATTTGCTGTGAGGAATAAGTGGAATAATCCATGTGAAGAGCTTAGTACGGTGCCCATTAGAGAGCAGGGTACAGGCCCTGTTGGCTGTCACACTGCTTGTCCTATGGGCCAGTTTTGTTTTCCTCTATGGGAAAGCTCGGCCTGACTTTCACAGGAGAAATTCACATGTTTCCAGAACGCAACCCATTCATAACTTGAGGGTGTCCAACCTAAATGGTTTTGGCTTTGTCACTGTTAGGAGGAGTTAATCAGAGGCCATATTATTCTCATGCAAATTAAAAGAATAAAGCCCCAGGCAGCAAACGAATCCCAGCTGCCTCTGGTTGCTTTTATATCACCCAGCATCTTTCTTTAGAGGAGCCCTAAAAACTCAACTGATATTGTCAGCTTAGTAAACAACCTCATAAAGCCTCTTTGACGAAGATGTATTATTAAAATCGGAGAAGGCGATGGCACCCTACTCCAGTACTCTTGCCTGGAAAATCCCATGGATGGAGGAGCCTAGTAGGCTGCAGTCCATGGGGTCACTAAGAGTCATTCACGACTGAGCGACTTCACTTTCACTTTTCACTTTCATGCATTGGAGAAGGAAATGGCAACCCACTCCAGTGTTCTTGTCTGGAGAATCCCAGGGATGGGGGAGCCTGGTGGGCTGCCATCTATGGGGTGGCACAGAGTCGGACACAACTGAAGCGACTTAGCAGCAGCAGCATTATTAAAATTGAGATTGTTTAAAACAAAGCCTCTTTCCAAATAGGATAAAATGTAAAAACTCCAAGAAATATACTAAAAAAGGAAAGCCAGATCAAAGAAAATTTGAGCATATAGGATCAGTGAGAGAAAAACTGTTTCAGTCTAGTTTTTCTGTTACTTTATTGTTAATGAGTAGAAACATCAGTAAGAAATTACAGATAATTTCAGAGGCACACTGAAGATAATTTTAGAGGCAGAGGGAATTGTGGGTTTATTTCTTTTTGTTGGCATCTGAACGGCCCACTATTTTGTGTTCCCATAGGCCAGTCCTGCAGTCTGTATCTGCCTTACTTAACGAGAGACCATTTCCCCAAACTCTCCCTGGCTCATTCTGCACAAGCTCTCTGGTGATCATCCCAAACACCCCCAGTATAGATCCCACTCCCACTTCAGAATCTTACCTTAGGGGCATCCTCTCTGAATTCTGACCTGCACCAGGAATGTGCAGCCTCCTCTTTCTGACTTTCCTTCTCTGTCCCAGCCTGTCTCCTGTAGCACCTGTTATCTGGGGTGATTTCTAATATCCGTTGCTACTTTTCTCTCTTGAAGCCCCTTCAGAAGAGGAAGAGGGCCTCAGGTTTTTTTGTATTCCCAGCAACCAGTGTCCTAGATGCTCAATAAACATTTGTTGATGGTGATGATAATGATGTTGACTAAAAATTGGACTGATTGTCTGGACTCTTCTTGTGATTAAATTCTGAATTAATTTCAGGTTTATTACAGCAGTGAATGAAACCGAAATTGCTCCCTACTTGGGACAGCAGGGCTGTGATGAGGTAGAGTAACCCCCAAACAAGTTCTAAGTTAGTTTCCCTTTTCCCTGATGCTAGTTTGCACCAGGATTTTGAGAAAATGTATGGATAGGACCTGGAACCTGCCACAAGAAGGTTTTTTGCTATTTACTACCATGTGCTGCCAGCTGATGGTTAAACACTAGATAATTTTAAAGTCCTCCCAAGAATTCCAGATTCCTTTCTTTGTCTCACTTGCAGCAGGACACTAGTCTTAATTTTCTACTTTCCCCTCATTGCCTCCTGATTCACAAGGATAAATTTAAGAGGGGATCTGGCAGGGACTGATTGGTACAAGTCAAAGGCATGTTAAAAGTTAATGTATTTCCCTAGCCAGGTTGGGGACTAATGTAGCAATAAATTTAATGAAGATGACACAGATGGTTTACATAATGAGAAGCCAGCTAATGTGGAACTAAAGAACCTTTTGTTTTTCTAGGGAGGAAGGACAGGAGCTAAGCAGTGTTCGACATTTGTTTACAAAGCATCCACAGTAGCACAGGAATCCAAGAGATGGGGAAGGGTGCCTTTGTCGTCAAGCTGTCCCAAATTCAGTCTCTTCCTCTTACAGTCTCACTGCTGTTTCTGGGTTTGGGGCCAGTGTGCCATGTTCCAGCTGACATTCCTGGGCACCTATGGAAGTTGGTGCTTCAGGTTCCTGGTTCCTGGTATGTCAGGGTGTTTTAATCTCAGAGTTTTTAATCCGAGAGTTTTTAATCTCAGTCTTCTTACTTACCGACTTTGATAAGCTGTTCACCCGCTAGGTCTCACTTTTACTCCTTTGGGACTGAGTACCCCATTGGAGTTGTCAGGATGAAATAAAGTCATAGTATAACGAGGAAGGGTTCCTGTGCCCACAGCATGGAAAGCCAAACTCTGACAGCAGGTATTTGCAGCAAAGTAAGGGTTTATTTGCCGGAGGAGGTGATGGCACCCCACTCCAGTACTCTTGCCTGGAAAATCCCATGGATGGAGGAGCCTGGTGGGCTGTAGTTCACGGGGTCGAGAAGAGTCAGACACGACTGAGCGACTTCACTTTCACTTTTCACTTTCATGCATTGGAGAAGGAAATGGCAACCCACTCCAGTGTTCTTGCCTGGAGAATCCCAGGGATGGGGGAGCCTGGTGGGCTGCCACCTCTTGGGTCGCACAGAGTCTGACACGACTGAAGCGACTTAGCAGCAGCAGTAGCAGCAAGGGTTTATTTGCAGGCGCCAAGCAAGGGTGTGGGAGACAAGTCTTGGATCCGCTCCAACTTGGTCTTTGAGTGAGAGGTTTTTAAAAGAGGAAGAACAGAGAAGCTGGGGCTGATCATCATCTTGTGATATTTTTGTGATGTTTCTTAATTGTAATTTGGGGAGTCAGAATGTCTCTGGTTTAGGATTATCAAGCCATGTGGTCTGTGGCTTAGGGGTCTGTTTAACTCATCTTGCCCTCGAAAGACAATCTGTTTGTATGTTAATAATGTTATCTGTAAAAGCAATTTTAGTACTTTCATAATGTTATCAACAACAGCAGTTTTGGTCATCTGACTGTGACTGATGAGGGTTCATTTAGCACGGATTTGGGGACAAGAAAGGGAATAAAGTTTCGGATAGAGACGTTAATAAGAAACTCAGTAAGGGAACTTCATTTCAAAGGGCTTAATTTCAATAGCTAGAGAATGTGTAAGAGTGCCCAATTCATGGTATATTCCCAATAAATGGTAGCTCTTTTTACTGTTACTATTGAAGAATTTTAATCAACTCCACTCCTTCTGAATTGATGAAGATTCTGCATTTTCTCCTTCCTTTTTTTCATTTTCCGTTTCTCCCTGTTTCACTTCATCTCTTCTTTAAGTCTTAATAATTCTTCTAGGCTTCCTAGAGAAATAGGATATGTTACAGGGTTAGGTTTTATTTATTTTTTGTTATTGTTGAATGTAATAATAAATAAATGATGATAATGTTGCAGGGTATAATAGGATGGGCTAAAATTTCACTTCAAGAGACTTAGGGCAGGTGTTACACAGATCTTCCGACCATGAGAAGAAAGGGGGTGGACCCTTTCTGGACCTTGCAGTGCCGCCCGTAAAATAAAAGGCTGAGCTAGGTAATGCGTGAAGAGAGAAGAGCGTCACCCAGAACTAGAGGGATAAGTCACAACCCACTGCAGTTGCCCAACAACAATGCAGCGTGAGAGGAATTCAGGATGAAAAGCAGGATGAGGCAGTCTGTGCTTTGGATGTATGGGCCTCTAGATAGTTAGGTGAATATTTAGGGAAGAATTTCAATGACCTTTGATTCTTGCGTCTTCCTGTACATAAGAAGAGCACTAAAATCATTAGCTTGGGATATTTGTTCTTTGTGACTAGCACTAATCTTTTACCAAGATGTAGTCTTGACTACATGTATTTAGTACCAAAAAAAGTCATCCATATATTGGCCCTTCCCCTACCTCTTCAGAGCAGTTCCTCAACATTAACTGAGTGGCTGTTTCTCAGCCTATAGTGCTTAGGAAGACCCTGAACAAAACAAATACACAACTCTTGTGTTGTGTGTTTTTCTTTAAGTTAACACTTTTAACAGGGCTTCAAATGTGTTGCTATTTCCCCCTCAGTAGGAATGGGTCAGATGTAGTGATAAATTGCACTGAGTCAGCTCTGACTCTTTTCATAAGAAACTACTTTAGGAGCATCCAGGGATCTAAAGTGGAGAAGGCAATGGCACCCCACTCCAGTACCCTTGCCTGGAAAATTCCTGGTAGGCTGCAGTCCATGGGGTCTCGAAGAGTCAGACAGGACTGAGCGACTTCACTTTCACTTTTCACTTTCATTGGAGAAGGAAATGGCAACCCACTCCAGTGTTCTTGCCTGGAGAATCCCAGGGACGGGGGAGCCTGGTGGGCTGCCGTCTATGGGGTCGCAGAGTCGGACACGACTGAAGCCGCTTAGCAGCAGCAGCAGGGATCTAAAGAGGCTTGGAAAGGACAGGCCCTTTCCTGCAGAGGCTCAGCTTGACCTGCAGGGGAAAAGGTGTAATCAGTTACCAGCAGTGAGCCGGTTGTAGTGAAGCCCTCTGGGCACCAGGGGGCAGTCAGCTCCTCAGAGGGCTGCTGAGTCAGGGTCTGAAGAGCCTGTGCCTCTTAGGGGTGGACAAATGGATGCCCTGAGGCAGGAAAGGAGCTGAAAGCAAGAACTAGGGCTTCTTTGGAGCTGACTGCGGGGAGGTCATGGAACACTGCTGGTTAATGTGTCCTTTGAGGAAACTGCGGGGTCAAGCTTGAAGCTGACTAAGAGCTGAAGCCACAGGCTGTGTGACCAGGTAGCTGCATCCAGAGCCCCTGCCCCTGCGACAGACTACTGCTAACCCGTACCTCCGCAGGAGACTCAAACATAAGTCTGGCTCAGTCTCTGCAGGGTCTCTGGGTTCTGGTGCGTACAAGGTTTTGTTTGAGCCGCCTCAGCATGTCTGGCTGGTATGGGGTTTGATTGTAAATGCGATTTCGCCCCTCCTACCATCTTGCTGGGGCTTCTCCTTTGCCCTTGGATATAGGGTATCTTATTTTGGTGGGATCCAACATTTTCCTGTCGATGGTTGTTCAGGAGCGAGTTGTAGTTTTGGAGTTCTTGCAGGAGGAGATGAACGTACATCCTTCTACTCTGTCATCTTGTCAGAGTCAGTAACTGGACATGGAACAACAGACTGGTTCCAGATTGGGAAAGGTGTATGTCAAGGCCGTATATTGTCACCCTGCTTATTTAACTTATATGCAGAGTACATCATGCAAAATGCCGGGCTGGATAAAGCACAAGCTGGAATCAAGATTGCTGGGAAAAATATCAATAACCTCAGATATGCAGATAACACCACCCTTATGGAAGAAAGTGAAGAGGAACTAAAGAGCCTCTTGATGAAAGTGCAAGAGGAGAGTGAAAAGTCTGGCTTAAAACTCAGCATTCAAAAAACGAAGATCATGGTATCCTGTCCCATCACTCCATGGCAAATATATGGAGAAACAATGGAAACAGTGACAGGCTTTCTTTTTGGGGGCTCCAAAATCACTGCAGATGGTGATTGCAGCCATGAAATTAAAAGACGCTTGTTCCTTGGAAGAAAAGCTGTGACCAACCTAGATAGCATATTAAAAAGCAGAGACATTACTTTGCTGACAAAGGTCCGTCTAGTCAAAGCTATGGTTTTTCCAGTAGTCATGTATGGATGTGAGACTTGGACCATAAAGAAAGCTGACTGCCAAAGAATTGATGCTATTGAACTATGGTGTTGGAGAAGATTCTTGAGAGTCCCTTGTACTGCAAGGAGATCAAACCAGTTAATCCTAAAGGAAATCAGTCCTGAATATTCATTGGAAGGACAGATGCTGAAGCTGAAGCTCCAGTACTTTGGCCAGTACTTTGATGTGAAGAACTGACTCCTTGGAGAAGACCCTGATGCTGGGAAAGATTGAAGGCAGGAGGAAAAGGGGATGACTGAGGATGAGATGGCATCACCGACTTGATGGACATGAGTTTGAGCAAGCTCCGGGAGTTGGTGATGGACAGGGAAGCCCGGCGTGCTGTAGTCCATGGGATCGAAAAGAGCTGGAAACAACTAAGTGATTGAACTGAATTGAAGAGCTGAAACATCCCTGAGGTGAGAAGCAGCATAGTGAGAAGAAAAGGGATTATCTTAATGAAACAGGGAAGGTCTGTCCTGCCTTGGCTTCTTAACTAAACCAATGGGAAGCTGTTTTATTGTTTTGGCCTTGGCTTCTTGATTTGTGAGTTGGGAACACCAGCCTTTCAGAGCTGTCGAGTGTGGGAGGCAACCCGTACCTAGCGATGTGCTCACGAAGTGAAAGTAATTATGGATAACTCCTTCATTTTTCCAGGTAAGAAAATCAATACTAAAGGAAGCTATCAGTTTGTGAGCTACATCAGTGTGTTTCCAACTGGAAAATGCACAGAAATTGCCTGGAGAGCTGGTTAAAACTGAAGAATCTGGCTTACAAGGCCTTGGTGGGGCCTAAGATTGCAACTCTTAACATGCTTCCAGGTCAGGCCCACACTGCCTATCCTTGGGCTAAATTCTGGATGGCAACAACCTGCAGAACACAACCTGCCAGTGTTGTGGTAAGCTTTAAGTGTCACGTGGATAAAAGCCCTTAGCAAATAGTCTTCTTAGGTAGGCCTCCAGTGAATTTGTTTGAGGAGCTGTGTGCCTTTAAGTCTGAGCAGAGCTGGGAGGAAGGTGCTGCAAAGAAGGAAATTGGTGGAGACCCTCCCAGGCAGGGTCCCCAGGTGGTTTCTACTTTGACTTCTCTGGGGGGAGAGTTATTTAATGGGTCTGTCTATAGCAGCTCCAGTTGGTAGGATATAAGCCAGGTTGGGCAGTCAGTGCTATTGGGGAAGGTTTCCTGAAGATGGTGCCTGAGAGGCGAAGGGAGAGGAAGGCCCGCCACAGTAAAGAATGGCCCTCTCTTTTGGACCTCCACATCAGCAAGTTTATGACCCAGCAAAGTGCGGACTGTTCTCTGTAGGCCCGGCAAGCACAAATTTTCGAGTTTTATGAGGACATTCCAGCACTTACAGTGATTTTAAAAATTTAATGTGTGTGCTTTGCTCAGTGAACAGTGTTCTTTCAGAAATGGAACTAGATACCAGCCCAAGCTTCTCAGACATGTGCTTAACTGGCACCTGTTTAGGCCCTTCTTGCGGCGGGCTGCTGCTGACTGCTTAGGGCAGACACTCATTTGCTGTCTGGCCTTTACTCATTTCATACCACCTTCACCCTCCACAGATGTGTCAGAGCACTAGGAGGCTCCTTTCAGGGATCAGCTTATGGAATAATTTCCCGTCATCTTTTATCCCAGTGTCTTAATGGAATTCTCAATGTGCTGTTCTGGCTTTCTGTTAAGAGTCACAGCAGGATTAAGGAAAGAGTCTGAATGTGCTTCACCTAATAAGATCAGGTATCAAGGACACTGGACATAAATAGGAGAGACTCGTTGCTTTTCAAGGCAATTGATGAGCTTTTAGGCAAAGGCACTGATTATACAAAAATAAATTAATCCCTGACCCAAACACAAGGCAAAGTTATAGTCAGTGAAACCCAGGTTCTGTGTTTGGTGCTCCTATTTTCAGTAAAACCAACCTTAAGAATTGAATTCTTTTACATTTTCCCCAATATCCTAGCTCCATGTTTCTCAGAGTGGCCTGAAGAACCCCCTACATCAGAATCACCTGTGTAGTATTTATAAACAATGGATATTACCTGGCACCAACCCCAAGCCATCTGAAGTTGTGGCAGTAGAGTCCTCAAGAGACCTGTGTTTTCAACCCCTAAGGTTTGAGAACCACTGACATATTCTTTTTTAAAAAAATTTTATTGGAGTACAGTTGATTTATAAGAACCACTGACTTCTTTAAAGGCATTAGCTGGGTTGGTTAAGAGGAGACTATGAATGGACTTTTAGCTGTAGTTTATCTTTTTATCTAGATAAAATTTTATTTGCAGAAAATGTTTCCATGACTAAAAGAAGAATTAGAAAAATCTCTGGTTGTAGTGTATAGAGAATGGGTTTTCTTAGGTTCAGATCCTGACTGCCAATTTTTTGCCATCTTAGGCTGCTGCTGCTAAGTCAGTCGTGTCCGACTGTGTGACCCTATAGATGGCAGCCCACCAGGCTCCCCCATCCCTGGGCTTCTCCAGGCAAGAACACTGGAGTGGGTTGCCATTTCCTTTTCCAATGCATGACCCCATGGACTGAAGCCTACCAGGCTCCTCCGTCCATGGGATTTTCCAGGCAAGAGTACTGGAGTGGGTTGCCATTGCCTTCTCCGCATCTTAGGTTGCCAAAGGCCAGCCAACCTATTTTGGTCAATAAAGTTTTATTGAAACACAGCCTTGCCCATTTATTAACTGTTGTCTATGGCTATTTTCAGCTATAATGGCTGAGTTGAGTAGTTATGACAGAGATTATAAGGCCTGCCAAATCTAAAATGTTTGCTCACTGGCTCTTTAAGAAAAAGTTTAGCAACCCTTGGCTTAGGTGAATTAAAGCCCCTCTCTCTCAGCCCCAGTTTTTCTCATCAATAATATGAGATTAATAGCACCTATCTTGTATGATGTTGAAATAATTAAATGATATAATTAAAGTAAAATTTCTAGTCTGGCTTCTAATAATAATATTGGCTAAAATTTATCGATGGCTATGTGGTAGGCACAAATTTAAACACTTTACATGGCTCTTCTCATTTATTCTTTATTATAATTCTGTGAAGTCTAATTATTATTTCCATTTTTCTGAGAAAAGTAGAGTCCAGGAGACTGACTAGTCTGTCCAAGGTGACACAGACTACAGTTGGCTGAGTCAGGATTTGATCCCAGAGCCTGTGTTCTTCGTCACTGTGCTGAATTTCTTCCAGTAAAGTTAGTTTCCTACCTTTCCCTCCCCGTCCTGAGGTTGGTCCTGCTTGTACCTCTCCTCGCACATCTTAATCCCAAGAGGATTCTGAAATGGGAAAAAGACTGTAGAGTTTACTCCACAAAACTCATCGTTTTAAAGTTGAGGAAACTAAGGCCTCGTCCAAAGCCCCATAGTCAGATATGTGCAAAGCCAAGACTGGTGCCCAGGGGAGCCCTTGCTCACCAGTCAGCTGACAGCATTGAACCATGGACTAGCTCTCCTCTGTTGGAAAGCATGGATTGTTCTCTGGAGAGCTGAGTAAGAAGTAAACACTTAAGTGCTTACTGTCCTCAAGGTTCATAACACTCGCAAATACATATCTGTATGTAAGTATTGGACGGCCTTAACTTTAAATGCCTGTAAAACCCAGGCCACCTGCTAAGGTGGCCATATTGTGTTTCTCACATCTCTGTTTCTCCCCACTCCCAGGGATTCCGAATTTATAGCAGTATGTACCAGTCTAGCCCTACTGGTTATTGAAACACTGAGATGTTTCTGTATCCATTGGAAGTCATGACTTTCCTGAGTCTGCCTGGTGCCCTTCAACTGACCTATCTTTACCCTCTCTCCACTCAGCTTCCCGCAATCTAGCAATTAAACAGTTAAGCCCAGACAGACCAATGGGTTTAGAGGACCTTGCTCTAGGTCTCTTGGGCTGTGCAGTGCAGGTGTGGAGCTCATGGCTAAATTCAGTCCTTTGACTATTCCCCGAACCTGGTGTTGGCTTCTTTGGTTCAATAGGATGAGCTGAGTCAATGATATACTCTCTCTCCAGAATTTGTACCTAGAAGACAGGACAGTGGGACCTTTAAGTGGGAGTTGGAACAGCAGGAGGATTGTGAAGACGGTTGTGTCCAGGCTGGGCTCCAGGCAAGGCTGGGATGTGAGGGAGCTGAGGAGGGTGGAGGGAAACCCAGAGAGAGACTGACAGCATGAGACAGAGCAGATGGCCAGGAGAGGGACAGAGGGAGCCGTCGGTCCCAAGACCCACTTCGGTTGTTGAATATGTTCTAGGTCCTAAGACTCCCTACATGTGCCCAAACCAAACCCCTTTTGCCTGAACAAATCTGTTCTTGAAATACAAGAGCCAGACAGATAAGAGTTTCAAGCCAATAGTCATTCATTCCATTGAAATTAAACCACAGCAAGAGACCCATTTAAATCCTAAGAGCTATCGAGAGCAGCACCACGCCGCGGAGAGCATCTGCATGACTGGCCCAGCCTCTGAGAAGATAAAGCCTCACTGTGATGAGGTTAGATGAGGTTAGCAGCTGAAACCTAGCGGCCTGAAGAATGCTCTCCTCTCTCAAATTGGCCTTGATTCAGGGCTGCTGCCCGTGAGCGTGAATGATCACTTTTAATAACCAAATGGACATTGAAATGGTAATGAGAATATTATGGTTTTCCAAATGAAAAGCCTCAATCTAATACATTTTCCTTTGAGAACACTAATTTGAAAATAAAATCATAGTTAATTTAAGCTGAGTTAATTACAAGGAACCATGGAAAGTAACCAGCAAACGCCATGTTTACCACTGCTTCCATATACCGGTGCTCAAGTACCTATAGAGTCTATAATTTCTGACTTCCTGGGAAACTGAGGATGGCTGGCGAGAGTTCTGTCATAACTGAATGTTTTCGGATGATTATAAAATGTATTGGAAGAACCACAGACTGATGGGGAATGAGAAGGTTTTAAGTAGGAATATGGATCATAGGCAAGACGAGTCCAAAGGCTAGGCCAGAAACAGAGTAGCAAGGTGGTGTGTCAGCAGGAGAGAGAAAAAAAACCCTTTAACGTGATACTCAAAGCCCAGTATTCTTTTTCACATGCTCTGAGCATCAGTCTCATGAACAGTCCTGGGGTTCATTTGTCTGTCTCTGCTTGTTCATTCCTTCTGCTGAGAAGGCTGAAGTCTCTGATGGAAATTCTTTTGAGTCCTTCAAACCTATACCCTCATACTTTCCTAATTCCTGTTCTGCCTCTAAATTTTTATTACACTGTGTATGGCCTCCTGTCCCCATGATATTTAAAATATATTACCTTGTTTTCCAACATTTGATGTACGTTTCTGCTTTTACTATATGCTCCCTTGAACTTTTGCACATTTTTTTTTTTTTTTTGACTTGTACGCCAGGAATATCTATGTCCTCCCTTCTCCACCATTTCTGATGAACTCTTGCTTATCTTCAAGGAACTGTTCAAAGGACACTTTTCTGGGGGAGCCTTCCTGGACTTCTCAAAGTAAGGTGCCCACATATCTTCTTGTTTTCCTTTGGTTGATATTTGTATAATTATCTAGTAAATGTCTATCTCCCACTGTAGACCGGCCAGGGCGATGTGAAGCATACAGATTCCCAGTCCTGGGAGATTCTGGTTCCGTAGGTCTGGGGTAGGTTGTGGGGGCCTGGGAATTTCTGCATTAACAAGGATGCAGGTGATTCTTATCATCAAGAAAACTTGGCCAGTGCAGGTCCCCAGAGACTCATAGTCTGGAGCAAGGCCTTGGCAGAATGTGAGAAGAGATAATATTTTCCAAGTCCAGTTTCTATTTTAGTTTCATGTTTTGTAGGAAGCCTTGCCCTGTTTTTTCCCATAATGTGTTGCTTTTAGAATCCAGACTGATGAGCGTATCTGGCTGCTGGACGAGAAAGAGACTCAGAGCAGCGACCTTTTCTCATTAAGGGCCTGGATCATGTCTGTTTTACCCGATATTCCTTCCTGTCCCTGCACATATGCTGGTAGGTATCCTCTGCATTTGTAGAGTCCTTATGGCTGATATCTCCCCCATTTCCCTCCAGATTGTGCACTCAGGGAGCCCTGAGTAAGAAATTTGGGCTTTTGGTCAAAAGAACTTGAAGAGAGTTTATTGACGATAGAGTATTTCCCAAGAAATGGGCACTAAGCAATAGGCTGGGCTGAATCTGATGTGGAGAGACAGCTTTCGGAGTGATTTTAAAAGCTTATGTAATCACTTTCCAATATCCTACCATTTCCACCTCCCTCTTAACACAGAAGGGTCAGTGAACACATTTGAGTGATCAATGAAGGATAGAGAAGACAAGACTTGAAATCTTCAATATTTGCCTGAACAGCTGAGTCTACCTTCCCCTTTAGAGTACTTATATTTTCTGCCCTTCTGCCTTTACTCATGAACACTGAACCCAGAAGGGAGTTTCAGATTTTTGAGTAGCCAGTTGCAGTACTTTTCTTTGAGCTATCTGTCTTATGCAGTTTTGGTTACATCGTGCAGCAAGTGAGATTCTAGTTTCCCGACCAGGGAACCCATGCCCCTGCATCGGAAGCTTAGACTCTTAACAACTGGACCTTAGGGAAGTCCCCTTTGAGATATTTTGATTAAAAAATTTATTTCCATTTTGAGCACATTATTGAGATTTCTCAGAATTTGTTTTTCAGAAAAAATTCAAATTACAACCTAAACTTCGGATTAGTGACCTTAACCATATACTCTGATAGTTGGAAATTTATGTGTGTGATGATTTTATAAGACGTTTATCAGAAGGCAAATGTTCTCGCATGAATCACCACTATCTTTTATATCAAAACCTATTACAGATGAAGAACTCAATGTACTTGTTTCTCCCAAGCATCTTTAAAGCAGAGCAGGTTTGTCTTGAACATGGCGTTTCTTTTCTATCAGAGCTTGTGGCTCTCATCTCTGCTGGGACGTTAAGTGTCATTTAGGTTTCCTTCCACTTGGGGTCAGTATTGTGCTCCTGATAGTCACTGTGTTCTTGTTTTTGTTAACTTAAAAATGTTAATTTGGGCATTTCAGTGGAAATATCCACATAGTAACAAAATTGGAAGATGCCAGGGTACTGGAGCCCTGGCTGCTGCCATCCCTTTGATGGCCAGCTGCAAACTCACATTGTAACAAACACAGTGACCAATTCATTATAACTCCTTTGTCTCGATATCTTATTTTAATACTAATACCTTCTGAACCTTTTGAATGCTTTAGAGACTCCACCAGCAGTGACAGCTTATCATCGTACAGTAGTGACAAAGGCTCAGCAACACGGGGGCTGAGAAGACAGTATTTTACCTCCAGCTGTTTCTCCTTGTTGCTCTTAGCAAAATCCTCTGGATTTTTCCTTAAAAGAGAGCTATTACAGTTACTCATTTGAGGTAGAAATTAGACATAAAAAAAAGTGGTTCTCATCCTTAGCTGCACATTACGATCACCTGGAGAGATGAAGTGAAATGCTGATGCCTTAATGTAGGACAGAGATGGAAATCTCTCAGAGGAGAAAGGAGCTTGGGAATCAGTATTTTTAAAAAGCTCTCCACATAACTTCAGTGTGGAACCAGATTGAGAACCACTGACCCAAAGGAAAATTTGGAGTGTTGGCTGCTAAGCTGCTAAGTTGCTTCAGTTGTGTCCGACTCTGTGTGACCCCGTAGATGGCAGCCCGCCAGGCTCCCCTGTCCCTGGGATTCTCCAGGCAAGAACACTGGAGTGGGTTGCCATTTCCTTCTCCAATGCATGAAAGTGAAAAGTGAAAGTGAAGTCACTCAGTCATGTCTGACCCTCAGCAACCCCATGGACTGCAGCCTACCAGGCTCCTCTGTCCATGGGATTTTCCAGGCAAGAGTACTGGAGTGGGTGCCATTGCCTTCAGCTACTAGTAAATATGGAAAAATTGCAGTTTTAGTACTCCTGCCTGGAAAATCCCATGGACAGAGGAGCCTGGTAGGCTGCAGTCCATGGGGTTGCTGAGGGTCAGACATGACTGAGTGACTTCACTTTCACTTTTCCCTTTCATGCATTGGAGAAGGAAATGGCAACCTACTCCAGTGTTCTTGCCTGGAGAATCCCAGGGACGGGGGAGCCTGGTGGGCTGCCGTCTCTGGGGTCGCACAGAGTCGGACACGACTGAGTGACTTAGCAGCAGCAGTAGGTTAAAATTAAGCCCGAAATCAGAAAATCTGGTTTCTAGTTCCTTCTCTGAAAGGTAGAGAGAAGAGGGTGGACTGTTGAGGGACCCCAGGATTCAAGGAATGACATGACAATGAGTTCTCTGGGTTGTCTTTTTCCCTCTTATGTATCCCAGACTTCTTTCTAGAAAAGCCCCAAAGCTAGGAACTTCACTGAGTACAAATAAAATCCCAGGAAAAGTTTGCTCTCTGTCTTGTCAAAAGACTGGGAAGTGTGCAGCCTGACAAGAACTTTTGACAATGGATGCCCTCCTCTAGGGACACAGCAGGGAAGAAACCATGTCACGCCCTTACATTGTGGAAAATATTGAGAATTCTGGGAGAGGACCTAGACTTCCGCCTGCTGGGCTGGACTAATGGGTGTACACTCTTGTCCCTCATCCCCCAATGCTGAAGTGGTGTTTGTGGAAGCCCGGTGGGGAGCCTGTATTCCTACCCCGTCCTGTAGTGATGAGGCAGCATCCTCTATACCCTCCACCCCCTGCATTGTTCAGTGGAGGCCATCCATGGAACTTGAATTTCCACCTACAGCTGGTGGTATTGAATGAGGGAGTCTGGACTTTTACCTCCTTCCAGTGGTAAAGAGGAGGAGAGTTAGTGCCTTCCTGCCACCATCAGCCCAGTTTCAGTGTAGGTCAGCTAAAGCAAAACATTTAAGTAAGGTCTAGAGTCTTAAAGACTTATATAATACTCAGAATGTCCAAAATATGGTTTTTAAAAAAATCACTCTTTGTGCCGAGAACCAAGAGAATCTTAATGTGAATGAGAGAAGAAAATCAATAGGTGTCAAGATGGAGGTGACACACATGGGGATTTTTGATGAGTATTTTAAAGCAGATCTCTTAAAAGCGGTTCAGTTAGCATCTATGAACATGCCTGAAACAGAGGGAAGCAAGCTGTTCAGATGACTTCTGTGCACCCTGCTGTTTGAAGATCACCAGTTCAGAAAGTTTAGGCTTCTTTGAAGACATGAGGCAGGCAGCTGGCCAACCAGGTCTTTGTTTCTTAAACTCTAAACATTTATTTCTGCCAGAGTCTAAGCCTGCTTAGTCCTAAATGTTTCTTGAATGCTTCTGACTTATTTCTTGTTAGTATCATGTAAACCTAAGTAGGCTGAATATCAGCAAATAGAATATCCAACCTCATTGATCTTTATGGCTAAAGATTTAAGGAACCAAGAACTACTATCCCTTTGTAGGCCCAGAATCTAGGGATACCGTCTCTGACTACTCCTACCTAACTTAAACTGCATCGCTTATTAAGGGTGGGACCACTGTTTCATTTCTCTTTCATATTGGCTGCAGCTCCCATACCCTATCTGTGCTCTGCTTACTGCTTCACTCCAGGGTCAATTTAGGGGAGTTTGGTGGGTGATTTGGTGGTAGCTGTTCCAGTGGCATTTGGTAAAAAATAGGGGAAGAAGGAGAGGAGTTTGGGTCCCCTCTTTCCCCTTCTACTTCTGCCATCTTTAGCAGGAGCCCTAACAGCAGTCCTCAGCAGCTTCCATGCTTCACTTTTGTTGAAGTCTTCCACCCACCCCAGAGCTCCATCAGCTGCTCTTTGCAAAAGTCCAAAACCCTTACAATAAAAATGCCCATGAAAGCTTGTGGCTGGGTTTTCTTTTGAAATGTAGGTCCGTGTTATTAACCCAATCAAGCATAGGTCCCATTCATAAAACACCTTTCATCTGGTGTCCTCCTCCTCTAGGATTTGGTAAGAAAAGGAAGAGAGGAGTGAGTTCCATTTTAGTTTCCCACCTTTGATGGTAATAAAATTGAGGAAAAACCTGAAAGGACTCCATGCTTGGGCAGAAAGGAACAAGCCTGTCCTCTCTCTTTCCAGTTAGGACCAGAGCCACTGTTCTGTTGTCTTTTCAGAAATCCATAGTCCCTGTGACTAAAAAGGTTCCTTCCTACCATTCTAAGGGAACATGGTAGGTCATTGAGAAGCACTGATGTTTGCTGATGTACCTGGACAAGTTATTACCTGGATACCTCATGTTCTCAATCTTCTGAATTTCCTGCCATCAGATTATGGGGTGAGGACATCGGTTCCTGTCAAATGTTTCTCAAACAGAAGTAGAATTGTTCTTAGTCTTGTCAAGCCCCATGGTGATTCCTAAGGCTCTGTTGTACAAAATTTTCTGGATAATCAGCTCTTCTCTAAACAACTGGCTACTCTTCCAGAGAGGAAGCTGGGGGTCAGTTTTGTCCCATCCTGATAGTGTTCCTCTATCAGACTCTACTCGATAAGTACAGCTAGTTGATTGCTGATCTTGCTTATTCTTATAGTTGCTGTTTTTGGCAAAAGCCTAAATCTGCTTTTGAATCTGCTAACAGGAGCAGGCAGGATTTAGGAACGAAAAGAGGAAGCAGTGCGGTTGAGGCTCATGGGTCTGTTTTTTCCCCCAAGTCTCTCTGCATATGGATATTTGCATATGCAGGGATGAATGACTAAGGTGATTCTTCCTCTCTTGTGACACAGGGCTTTGCTGAGCCTGTGGCAGCCATAGCTTTGGATTCCCAATTCAGTGTCTTTCCTTTACACCATCAGGTGGATCTTCAGAAAAGCGACAGGTTGGAGGAAATTTGTGGTGGGGTTTTAAAATGTCATAAGCTGTAGCCTCAAAGAGGAGAGAGTAATGAACTAGGGACTGTCATGATCCAGACTTAATGGGAGATGAGATTATCACTGAGAGCGTGAGGACAGTGTTGGTTAATGTGATCACACAGGGGATGAGGGCTCAGATAATGAGCCATGTGAATTAGACATAAATGTCACACAGTGATATATTGTTTCAGGAAAAAAATCGAAGACCTCTTTAGTAGAGAGTTTTGAGGAATGTTGTAGACAGGCAAGCATGGTTATTGAGGATATGTCTTACTCTGTTGGATGTAACAGGAATCCCCAGAAAGGGAGGCTGAAATCTCTAGAGTCCCCTATCTTCCCATCCCATCCCCAGTAACCAGTGGGAAAGTGCGGCCACTGCACCGTATCTGTCCATTTCACCCTCGCCCAGGAAATTGTTTCTGGTCATGAAATGTGGTATCAGCCAACAAATGGATTAGGGTTTACCCTGAGTAATTTTCCAAGTGAGCATTATCTAGAAGTTGAGTTGTCTGCCTTGGCAAATACAACTTATAATTAAAAAGACAGTGTACTCAGGTTGAGTTTATTGGCTAATATGAAAAGATGTGTTAAACCATACACTTGCATCCAGGGCTATAAAACATGTAAGAAGTAAGATCCAGGAGCTGGGAACAAACAGATGAGTCCCATTGTCTGTTCCTTTGCTCTCCATCAAAACTGTGTTTTGTGCTTGTAAATTAATCGCTCTCATGGACATCCACCTCTGCACAAAAAACCCATCATTTTAATGCAGTTTTTTTTTTGTTATACTTCACCTTTGTGAAATCTGGTCTCTTTTCCTTTGAGAGGATAGAGAACAGATGACAGATTATCATTCCCCTCTGACTAAATAATGCTCTGTATACAACATTCTTAACAGAATAATGCTGAGATTCTGCTTCAGAATAAATAATCCCTCTCTCTTCTTTGTCCTTATTTAACTGTCTCTGTTCCATTATTTAATTTAAGATTGAGAAATCAGACTGAACGTAGAAATGAAATAAGAGAAATGAATCAAAAGAAAAATAACTTGTGTGAGTGTTTGTTTCCAGGTACATTGTTAGGAGCACCCTAACTTAATTCTAAATACCATACGAGACTTGCCTAATTTCTACACATAGTCTGAGTTACTGGTATATTCTGAATTGATCTTTAAAAAATAGCTTTATTGCAGCATAATTGACATTATAATGAATGACATAGTTAAATATGTAAAATTTGATCAGTGTGAACAAATGTTACACCTGTGAAACCAGCACAGCCTCAAGATGATAAACATAAGCATTATCTCCCAAAGTTTCCTTTTGCCCCTTGGTAACTCCTTTCTTCTTCTCCTACCTGCTTCCCCCACCTACCACTGATCTATTTTCTGTCCCTATAGATCGTTATATTTCTCAGTTTATTTAAGGTGCTTTTAATTTATTTTGGTGATATTTTGTAGTTTTTAGGATAACATCCTGAACACCCTTTCTCAGATTTATTCTTGAGTATTGCACATTTTTTATACTATTGTAAATTTCTATGTAAATGTTTTATTTTAGTTTATTTCTAGTGTATAGAAATATAGTTGATATTTCTACATTGCCTTGCCTCACTGGTGCCACTACATTTTTTGTAGGTTCCACCAACTTTTTCTACATGGACAACGTATGTCAGTGAATCAAGGAAATGACATTTCTTCATTTTCAATTTGGCTGTCTTGTATGCTTTTTCTTGCCTCATTGTGTTAGTAGGGATCTCCAGTACAGTGTTGAATAGAAGCAAGGAGAATGAACACTTTTGCCTTGTTTTGGATTTTTTTGGTAAAGCATTCACTCTTTCACTGTTAAGTGTGATGTTAGTTGTAGGGATTTCAAAAATGCTCCCCTTTTCAGGCTGAAGAAGCTCTTTTTTATCTCTAGTTTGTTGAATGTTTTAATGAAGAATGGATATTGGGTTTTGTCAAAGGTTTTTGGGCTAATGTTGAAGTCATCATATGGTTTTTCATCTTTTTAGACTTTGCATTGTGATTTTCATCGATTTTTAAAAACTTACATTGACACCCAATAATTATGTTATATAATTCTTTTAATATATTTCTGAGTTTAGTTTGCTAACCTTTAAAATAACCTCAGATATGTAGATGATACCATTCTTATGGCAGAAAGCAAAGAGGAACTAAAGAGCCTCTTGATGAAGATAAAAGAACTGGCTTAAAACTCAACATTAAAAAAACTAAGATCAGAGCATCTGGTCCCATCGCTTCATGAAAAATAGATGGCGAAACAATGGAAACAGTGACAGACTTTATTTTCTTGAGCTCCAAAGTCACTGAAGATGGTGACTGCAGCCATAAAATTAAAAGATGCTTACTTCTTGGAAGAAAAGCTATGACCAACCTAGACAGCATGTTACAAAGCAGAGACATTACTTTGCCGACAAAGATCGTCTAGTCAAAGCTGTGGTTTTTCCAGTAGTCACGTATGGATGCGAGGTTTGGGCCATAAAGAAGGGTGAATGCCAAAGAATTGATGCTTTTGAACTGTGGTGTTGGAGAAGACTCTTCAGAGTCCCTTGGACTGCAAGGGGATCAAACCAGGCAATTCTAAAGGAAATCAGTCCTGAATATTCATTGGAAGGACTGATGCTGAAGCTGAAGCGCCAGTACTTTGCACACCTGGTCCCAAGAGCCGACTCATTAGAAAAGACCCTGATGCTGGGAAAGATTGAAGGCAGGAGGAGAAGGGGATGACAGAAGAGGAGATGGTTGGATGGCATCACTGATGCAACGGACAGGAGTTTGATCAAGCTCCGGGAGTTGGTGATGGACAGGGAAGCCTGACGTGCTGCAGTCCATGGGGTCGCAAAGAGTCAGACCGGACTGAGTCTGACTGAATAACAACTTTTAAAAAGAATTTTTGCAATCTGTTCATGAAAGATACTGGTCTGTAGTTTTCTTTCTTGTAATGTCTTTGGTTTGGTATCAGAGTGTCCTTATAGAATGAGTTGAGAAGTGTTCCCTCCTCTGTGATTTTTCTGGAAGAGTTTGTGTAAAATTGGTATTATCTCTTCCTTTGGGGGAATTTACCAGTGAAGTTCTCTGGGCCTATAGTTTTCTTATTAGAATGTTTTATAACTGCAAATTCAATGTATTTAATGGATATAGGACACTTAAGGTAATCTAATTTTTTCTACATTATTTTTTCTAGTTTCATTAAAATATAATTGACATACATCACTGCATAATCTAATTCTTCTTGGGTCACCTTTGGTAACTTGCCATCAGTTTTATCTAAGTTGTTTTATAGACATAAAGCTATTCATATTATTTCCTTATCATTCCTTTAATATCTATAGAATCTGAAGTAATATCACCTTTCTTCTTTCTGATATTGGTAATTTGTGTCTTTTCTACTTTTTTCCTGATCACTTTGGCTAGACATTTGTCAGTTTTATCAGTCTTCTCAGATACCAATGTTTTGGTTTAATTAAATTTCTTTATTGTGATTGTTTTGTATTTCATTCATTTCTGTTTTCATCTTTATTTCTTCTGAGTTTTATTTGCTCTTCTGTTTTTTAAAGGTGGAAGCTGAAGTTTTTTATTTGAAAACATCTTTTCTAATACAGGCATTTAATACTGTAAGTTTCCTAAGTACGGATTTATTTGCATCTCACAAATTTTGACATGTTGATTTCATTTTAATTCTGCTTATAATAGCTCATAATTTCTTTTTATTTCTTCTTTGTCTCATGGGTTGTTTTGAATCATGTTTTTTTTAGGATACAAGTATTTATAGTTTTAAGTAATTTGCTCCTGATATGCCGTGTCGCAGTTTCCTTCATGTTTTATTTGCTTGGACTTCATTGAGCTTCTTGAATCTTTGGGTTTATAGTTTTTGTCAAATTTGGGGAAATTTCAGCCCAATATTTCTTTGAATATTATTTTTCTGTTCTCTTTCCTCCTTTGGGACTTCAATGACACATGTATTATGTGGCTTTGAACTCTCCCACAGTTCACAGATCCTCTGTTTATCTTTTAGTGATTTATTTGGTTATGTGCTTTATTTTGGATAGTTTATATTGCTGTCTTTATTTTTTCTTTTTTCCCCCACAATGTCTAGTTTTTAGTTCTATCCAGTGTATTTTTCATCTCAGATATTGTAGTTTTTACCACTAGAAGTTCAGTTTAGATTTTGTATGTCTTTATCTGTTCAGTGTTTCCTTTAGCTTCTTAAATATATGCATGTAGTTCTAATCACAGTTTTAATGTCCCTATCTGCTTATTTTATCATTGGTCGCTTGTGGGTTCGTTTTTTTTTTGATGGAGTTTTCTCCTGATTCTGTGTCATATTTTCTTTCTTCTTCGCAAGTCTGACATTTTTTTAAATTGGATTCACATATTGTGAATTTTACAGATGCTAGAATTTAGTTAAGTTAGTTGAAAACAGTTCAGTCCTTTTAGGTATTGCTCTTTGAGACATTTGACTGGAACCAGAGCAGCATTTATTCTGGGTTAATTTTTTCATGACTGAAGTCACCTATACTTTTTTAGTGCATTGCCCAATGCACCTGTGGATTTTGAAGCTTTTCTACTCTGGCGGCTGTGAACAGTCACCATTCCTGGTCCTATTTGAATGCAAGAGATTATTCCCTCTTATCCATTTGGATAGTTTTTTCCTCTGGCTTCAGATAATTTTCCACATTTCATGCACTGGTCAGTACTCAATGAATACTTAAGGGCAACCCTCTTCAAGTATTCAGAATTCTCTCTTTGTGTATCTTTCTCCTGTTTTTCACGGGACTTAACAAACTGTAGCTCTGTGGTCTTCTCAGACTCAATTCAGTTTTCCCATCCCATAAATAATGCTAGGCTGTGCTTGAGTCTCTCTTCCCTGCTCTGTGAACTGGAAACTCTCCCTGGATTATTATTACTGGGATTGTTGGGATCACTGTCTTTTGTTGCCTAGTGTTAAATGTCTTGAGAACCATTGTTTCTTGTCTTTTGTACCTTTTTTATTGTCTCGTGTGGAAGATTGAATGCTAACTTTGTTGTACCATAAATCTGCAAAATGCTAATCCTTTTCAAAAGTTACAAGCATATGTGTCTTAGTGCTTATGGGCTGCTATAACAAAGTACCATAGACTAGGTTGTTTATGAACAACAGAAATTTATTTCTCACAGTTCTGGTGGCTGGGAGGTCCAAGATCAAGGCACTGGCAGATTCAGTGTCTGGTGAGAACCCTCTTCCTGGTTCATGGATGGCACATTTTATCTGTAACTTAACATGGCAGGAGGGGAGAAGGATCTCTCTGGAGCTTCTCTGTATGGACACTAATCCCATTCACGAAGACTCCATCCTTACGACCTAATCACTTCTCAAAGATTCCACTTCCATATACTGGGGGTTAGGATTTCAACATATGCATTTTCATAGCAGTATGTAATTAAAATGAATGCTGAATATACTTCCCTCTTTATTCATCATTAGTATGTAAATTGTTCACATACAGAGTAGGGGCCCCTTTATCATGATGCAAAACAGCAAAACAGAATAAACAAATGGAATCAAGACATATGCTGCTCAATGAGGTGAAGCCAAATTCCACATTCACCAAGTCTGATTCTTAGTTCTAGGCTTTCACACAAACTGGGATAAGATCACCTACCGGCCTGGTGGGTTTGCTTTTTGAATTTTTCAGACAGTCTAAATACATATCAGTGACCTGAAGGTAGGTAGGAAGTTGAGAAATGATAAAGAGGTTCCTCTCTAATATATTATTTCCTAGTGTGTGTTCCATGAACCTAGTGTTTCACATGATGTTAATAAGTATTCAGGAAAAATACTAACACAAATTAAATGTTATATTCACATAAGACAGGGGAATTTAGAAATAATTTTGTCCTCATTGAAGATTCAGTGCACTTGAACTTTGAGAATTTCCACAGTTAACTTTATGTCAGATAACCACAGTTCATTCTACTCAATATTTATTGAACACCTTTCATGTGTCAGCTCATGTACTAAGCAGTAGATATATAAATATCTAATTAAAACTCATCTCTGAATCATGAGTTTGCAGTCCATGGGAACTGATATTAAATAAGTAATCATCGCTCAGTAATCCAGAAAGACTTGTTAGTTTATTCATGTACAGATATTTGAGAACCTACCATGTACCCGCACTGTTCTAGGATCTGGGAGATGCAGGGAAGTGTTTGTCCTAAGGAGCTCATGATTTGATGGTTGAGACAATTTAGAAAATGATTGCAAACCTCAGTGACCAGAAGAGGAAACTGAAGCCTATAGAGGCTATGTAGAGGCTAGCTCGGAGAAAGAAGATGGGTACCATGGGTGTATACATGCTTATGTGGAAAGACTTGCATAGGCCTGTCCTGAAGGTGGGAAGGAGGATGTTTGTCCACCAGAGGATAACCAGCCGGGCTAGAGTAAAAAGCAAATAACAAGGGGCAAAAGCTGGAGAAAGAGATGGGCTAGGTCATGTTTAACTTGCAGGGCAGATGAAGGATTTTGGTCTCTACCTTAAAAGTGGAAGGTCAAAAGAGAACATCAGGAGCAGATTTGCTTTTTAAAATGGTCACCCTGTAATTGTGCTGTGGTTACATGAGATAATGTCTCTGTCTTAGGAAACACACTCTGGAGAGTTTAGTTAATGGGCCATGATATATGCAGTTTACTTTTAAATGATTTTGAAAAAATGCACACATGAATGTGCCTGTAGGAGAGAGAGAATGGGTGTGAGTGAAGGGACAACATGCAAGCAATTGGTGCAGCTGATGAAGGATATATACAAGGTTTTTGTACTGTTCTTACAACTTTGAGTTTGATCCTCTGTCAAAAAAATTATACAAAAAAATTGCTCTGATTGTGGCACAGAACAGACTGCCAGGGTTGAAGGTGTGTCAGTGGAAAGAGAAATTAGGAGGCTGTTTCAGTCAGTAACAGGCAAGAGGAGCCCATGGTCTAGGGTGGTGGTGGCTGTGCTGGGGAGGTCACTGGAATGACAAGTGCTGGATGTGAGGAGGAGGGTGGGGTGGGTCTATGAAGTTGAACAAGTTAGTTTGGCCACAAGGAAAAGGACCAGGAGGCAAAGAGGTGGGTAAGTCAGTTAGACACAGGTCATTGAAGAAAGAACCGTAGCATTGTTCACACCACACATTTTGGCAGGTCTTAGTGTGAGTCCTTCTTTCTGTGAGAAGAAGTAATGCTTAGGAACATCTCAGTAGCAGCCTTGGTTTTTCACATTGCTCTCTCAGCCCTCCTTCTCCCTCCTCATTAACAGAACCCATTGTAGTGGCTGGAGGAAATGGTGGGCATTCTCTAGAGTGTTCTGAGAACTCTGACCATGGAGAACTAGCTCCTTGCAATGATCACTCCTCAGTGGCCTGATATTTCTGGGGTGATCAATATTCAACAACCATTGTGAGGTATAGTCAAGGCTGTATATTGTCATCTGCTTATTTAACTTATATGCAGAGTACATCAGGTGAAATGCCAGGTTGGACGGAACACAAGCTGGAATCAAGATTGTCAGGAAAAATATCAATAACCTCAGATATGGAGATGATACCATTCTTATGGCAAAAAGCAAAGATGAACTAAAGAGACTCTTGATGAAGGTGGAAGAGGAGAGTGAAAAAGCTGGCTTAAAACTAAACATTCAAAAAACAAAGATCATGGCATCCGGTTCCATCACTTCATGGCAAATAGATGGGGAAACACTGGAAACAGTGACACTATTTTCTTGGGCTCCAAAATCACTGCGGATGGTTAGGCATACAGAATCACAGTTTTTTTTTTTTTTTTTTTTTTTTTTTAATGTTTGCAGTGGTGGTTTAGTTGCTAAGTCGTGTCCGACTCTTGCGACCCCATGGACTGTAGCCTGCCAGGCTCCTCTGTCCGTGGGATTCTCCAGGCTAGAATACTGGAGCAGGTTGCCATTTCCTTCTCCAGGGAATCTTCCCAAGCCAGGAATCAAATCTGGGTCTCCTACTTTGCAGGCAGATTCTTTACTGACTGAGCTATAAGGGAAGTGTGCAGAGCCCCTTCAATAAATCATATCCTTCCACTTTCATCCTTCTTTCTATTAAAGTTAAGGAAAGGGAATTCTCTGGTGGTCCTGTGGTTAAGGCTCAGAGCTTCTACTACTGTGGGCCTGGGTTTGATCCTTGGCCAGGGAACTAATATCCCACAAGTTGCACAGCATAGCCAAAAAAATAAATAAATTTAAGGAAAATGAACTTATATGCAGAGTACATCATGTGAACTGCTGAGCTGGATGAAGCATAAGCTGGAATCAAGATTGCTGGGAGAAATATCAATAATCTCAGATATGCAGATGAAACCACCCTAATGACAGAAAGCTAAGAGTGAGTTAAATAGCCTCTAGATCAAAGTGAAAGAGGAGAGTGAAAAAGCTGGCTTCATACTCAGCATTCCAAAAACTAAGGTCATGGCATTTGGTCCCATCACTTTATGGCAAATAGATGGGGAAAAAGTGGAAACAATGACAGACTTTATTTTCTTGGACTCCAGAATCACTGTGGATGGTCACTGCAGCTGTGAAATTTTTTCAGGCAAGACGGAATTTCTACCCTGTGTGGTCCCTGACCTGTTTTCTGTGATACACGGAGACAGTGCCGGATTTCCCGGTAGCTCATATAAGGCCACTCCAGCCATGATTGGCTGTGGGTTTATCTTTCAGCAATTCCATGCCCTGCTGCCCAGCTCTGCTTTGAGTTTATTCAGTGTGTATTTCCTCCCCCCTTTATTAGGACCGATCACTACAATCAGCTGTCAGTGCCATAGGACAGATGGAGCTGACGGCAGTGAGCATCTACAGTCTTTAGCACAGAGACTAAGCCTGTTACATGCTTGTTGAGGCCACCCCAGACTTCTTGTAGGCATCAGGATCAAAGGCACCGGCTTCCTGCAGCTCCAGATCACTGGTTACCCCTCCATCATAGTCCTCTATGTCTTCAGGCTTTATGCCTTCCTCCTCCTCTGCCCCTTCTTCCTCTTCCTCTTAATTTGGGCCAGAGTCCTCTTCATTGCTCTAACATTCCTGGCTGTTTATGTTCTGGGACAAGTTAGGGACCAGCTAAATTTCAGATCAGGAATGTAGTTTCTTCTTCCCACCCCTCCAAATTTTGCCAGTTTCTCGAGTGTGTTAATCATTCTGTCCTATGCAGTCCTTGCGTATCTTTCAGGGAGATGTTCACTTTGTTACTCTGTGTCATACAATTTCCAGCTGGAGCCTTAACCCCTTGACTTTTGAGCCCACACAGGACAGACCCGGGCCTCAGGTTGGGGCACAGTAGCAGAGGCATCAGGCTGACGTTGATACAGGCCAGTGCTGCCTCTCTACAGTGCTCTTTGAAGGAGGAACACAAGACATTAGAGCTGATGAGTCCTATGCCATCCTCCTCTCCAACAGATTGAAGACAGTAGGAGAACAGAGCCCATCTCCTGCCTTGCTCTTTGTTCTCTCATAGTTTCTTTTCTAATAATCTTCTTTAGAAAGTCCTTAGTAAACATTTATTGCAGTGAATAATGATGATTTGTATGTCCTTTATGATCCTAAAATCTTTTCTGAATCTATCATGTAGAATTTTACAGCTGGAAGGAAATTCAGAGACTTTAAAAATTCCCCATGATTTGGAAAATGACAAAATTGAAACCCAGAGCAGTTAAGTATCTTGTCCTAGATCACACAGCTAGTTGGTTACCAAATCTGACCCTGGGAGCCTGGTATCCAGGCTCTTGGTTTGGTGCTCCTTAGGAAGACTGAGCGTTAATTGAGACTTCTCTCAAGTGCCAGCTTCCAAAGAAATAGAGCACACTGAGGCATACCCACCACAAATTAACCAAATGAAGGCAGTTAGCCAATATTTGCAGGCTTTACAAACAGTTATTGTACAACTTTGCAAATTCACTGTTTCAAGAGATTTGAAAATATTCTTGAATGACACTAAGGACTTGAACATTTTGCAGTTTTATCCATCATGAGTGTTTTGATGCTGCTATAGCTCAGAGGTTGAAAGATTATTCTGAGTTTGGAAGGTTATTCTTTTGAGAAGTAGAAAAGATTGGAACAATGAGAAATGTTAAATAGTTAACAGTATGAATCACACAGAGTCATCTGGAAAGTATCCTGAAATACTCAGAAAACTTTTTAGGGCCCTGATTGCTGGAAAACCTGTGATTGCAGAGGGTGTCTCTTTGTATGTTGTGCGAGGGAGATAGAGAAGCAGGAAAATGGAAGCAGCCGTGGGAGAGTGTCACCATCCTGTGAGTAATGAAGGAGGAAAAAAAAAAAAAGAAAAGAAAAGTAGAGAAAAAAGCCAAGAACTCTCAATGTATCAGCAGAGACTGAGTGGGAGATTGAAATCAGAAAATCAGAAAGTTCACAGTCGTTATCTCCTCTTCTTGGCAGCTAAAAATAAGATATGACAGAAGCAGCTCTGCTTAGAGCTAGAGAAGTGAAAACCCTGTGAAAGAAATGACTGATTTTGTTCACTACCCTTTATCTCAATGTAAACATAAGTCAATCCTTGAAGATAACCCTGGATGGTGTCCCTAATTGTGAAGATCAGGGTGGGAACATGGCATCACAGAAGCTCTGTTAGTTTTGATAAGTCTCTGAAGCATCATGCATCTACTTGTGAAATACCAATGCACTCATGTAGATAAGACACTCACGTTTACTTCAGCAAGCCTTATTTCTAAAATGTTGGTCTTGGGGATCTTGATAAAATTTTGTCAATGGCTAAATGAGACGGTGATATGGAGCTGGGTTTTGACAAGAGTTGTGAAGTGCAATGGGGAGGGTTTCAGCCTGGGAAACAAACGGACTTGAATTCTGCTGATGAGTCCTCTTCTTATGGTGGTGTGTCCTGGAGGACAAGTCTTGTGACATGCCTATCATGTCCATTTTCTTTTTGGATCATGGCATTGGGTGGAAGAGATGACCTCAGGTTTCATCTGGTTCTAAGATTTTATGGCGCTTTCTTCTGTGCCTTTTCTGTGGACTGTGGTAACATCTGGTTCACAAATTAAAACCGGGCATCCACTGTCCTGGGTCTTTGGTTGGTTGGCAATTCAACTGGTCTTGAAATTCTCTTAACTCTACTAAGCTACCCCTCCATCGATAGGTTGCTATTTTGTGTATTCGTTATTTTGAAACATAGGAAAAGGTCTAGTCATATAAGCAGATCCCTTTTAATGAATTGGCCTTTCCCTGGTGGCTCAGAGGGTAAAGCTTCTGCCTGCACTGCAGGAGACCTGGGTCCAATCCCTGGGTCAGGAAGATCCCCTGCAGAAGGAAATCGCAACCCACTCCAGTTCTCTTGCCTGGAAAATCTCATGGACAGAGAAGCTTGGTAGACTACAGTCCATGGGATCGCAAAGAGTTGGACATGACTGAGAGACTTCACTTTTAGCCAATTAGTGTATTACCTCCCTAAATGGGGTAAAAATTATTTGTCTAGCATATGATATGTTGATTCTGGAAACTTAAGGCAATAGTACAGGGGCGTATGTGTGTGTCTGCATGTAAGTATGTGTTGCCTATAAGGGAGAAGAATATTACACAAATCTGGGCAGTCAAATCAAGTGTTACTACAGTACTTAAGCAAGTGTGAAGGTTTTAGTTTTTGTAAATTTGTGACTCTTTGGTTATGGAAACCTATTCAAATTAGCTCCTGTAAAGTAGGTTTAAGAATTTATGTTTAGGAGTGTTCTTCACCACTTCTGGTTTGCCTCTGCCCGATTTGAATCAAATTTTGCTCAGATAAACTCTTAAAACTCTTAATATGCCTCAGTTTATCTTTTAGCAGTTATGGTGTCAGAAAAAGGAATTAAAGGAGACCCAGTTGGTCCCTAGGAGCAATAAGCAACAGGTGTGGGTACCTGCTTGATTCTTGCTCACTGTCTCTGGAGGCCATGGGTAAGACCCTCTTGGATCTTGGATAGTAGGTCCACAGCTTTTGCAATATGAGCTTTCAGACTATTTGAGCATTTCCTTTCTGGACTGATCCTGGAAACTAGCTAAAGGCAAACTGGGTCTGGATTTGGATTGGTTCCAGCTTAAAAACTGGACTGGGTGCAAGGTCAAACTGTGTCTGACTTGCACTGGGGTCAGTGTGAGGCCTCAGATGAATCAAATTTTGGTATAAGGCTGAACAAATAGGTTAACTGTACCAAAGATTGTCTTGAATTACAGCAGCCACAATGGAGGACTTGTTTGGTGGGAGTTCTATTTATTACAAATTCATTTTCACTACCAACGATAAGTTTGTTAAGTCTGTTTCTTCCTGATTTAGTCTTGGCAAGTTGTATGTTTCTAGAAAATTTCCCACATCTTCTAGGTTGTCCAGTTTGTTGGCATATAACTGTTCTTAGTATTCTTTTGTGATTTTTTTGTGTGTGTCTCTGTGGTGTCCGTTGTTATTTCTCTTCCTTCAATTGTTATTTTTTAGTTCTCTCTCTTTTCCTCTTGATGAGCCTGGCTAAAGGTTTATTAATTTTTTTGGCTTCCCTGGTGGCCCAGACAGTAAAGTGTCTGTCTGCCTGCAATGAGGGAGAACTGGGTTTGGTCCCTGGGTCGGGAAGATCCTCTGGAGAAGGCAATGGCAACCCACCCCAGTACTCTTGCCTGGTGAATCCCACGGATGGTGGAACCTGGTAGGCTTCGGGCCAAGGGGTTGCAAACAGTCAGACGTGACAGAGTGATTTCATTTTGAAAAGAAGCTCCTGGTTTCATTGTTTTTTCTATTTTTTTAATCTCTATTTCACTTATTTCCTTTTTATTTATTTTTTAATTTTTTAAAATTAATTTTAATTTTTTTTATGATATTATACATGTCTTAATGCCATTCTCCCAAATCATCCCCCCCCCACCCCCACAGAGTCCAAAAGACTGTTCTATACATCTGTGTCTCTTTTGCTGTCTCGCATACAGGGTTATCGTTACCATCATCTCACTTATTTCCTTGTTAACCTTTATGTTTCCTTCCTTCTGCTGATTTTGGCCTTTGTTCTTTTTTTCTAATTCTTTTAGCTGATAGGTTAGGCTGTTTGATTTTTCTTGTTTCTTGAGGAAGGCCTATATCATGATGAACTTCTCTCTTAAAACTGCTTTTGCTGTATCCCATAGATTTTAGAAAATTGTGTGTTCATATTCATGTGTCTCAAGGTATCTTTCTAATTTCCTCTTTGATTTCTTCATTGACTCTTGTTTTTTTAGTACTCTGTTCTTTAGCCTACCCTGGTGGCTCAGATGGTAAAGTGTCGACCTACAATGCAGGATACCCGGGTTCAATCCCTGGGGAGGAAGGATCTCCTGGAGAAGGAAATGGCAACCCACTCCAGTATTCTTGCCTGGAAAATCCTATGGATGGTGGAACCTGGTAGGCTACAGTCCATGGGGTCACAAAGAGTCAGACACGACTGAGCAACTTCACTTTTCTTTAGTCTCCAAGTGTTTGTGTTTTTCCTGTTCTTTCTGTGATTGATTTCTAGTTTTATACTGTTGTGTCTTGGAAAAAAAAAATGCTTGCTATAATTTCTGTCTTTCTACATTTGTTGAAACTTGTGATCTATTCTAGAGAACATTGCTTGTGCACTTGAAAAGAATATCTATTCTGCTGTTTAGGATGGAATGTTCTCTCTCTCTCTGTTTCTCAGTCTCTCTGTCTCTCTCTCTCTCTCTATATATATATTAATTTCAGCTGGTATGATGTATCATTTAAGGCCACTGTTGCCTTATTGTCTGTCTGGATGATCTGTCCACTGATGTAAGGGAGGTGTTAAAGTTCCCCACTGTTACTGTATTATCGTCAGTTTCTCCCATTGTATCTGTTACTGTTTGCTTTATATATTTAGGTGCTCCTGTATTGGGTGCATATGTGTTAACAAGTGTGATGTACTATTCTTGTACTGATCCCTTTTAGTATAAGGCCCTTTTTTGTCTTATATACTTTATAAAACAAAATTATATACTTTGTTTAGTATAGTGTATATAGTATAAAGTTATAGACTTTGTTTTAAAGTCTATTTTGTCTGACATAGAATTGCAACCCCTGCCTTCTTATCTCCTTTTCATTAGGTTTTTTTTTTTTTTTTTTTTGGTTATTTTGTTTGTTTGTTTGTTTTAATTGTTCTTTCATTGTTCAGAGGGTAAAGCATCTGCCTGCAATGCAGGAGACCTGGGTTCAATCCCTGGGTTGGGAAGATCCCCTGGAGAAGGAAATGGCAACGCACTCCAGTATTCTTGCCTGGAGAAACCCATGGATGGAGGAGCCTGGTAGGCTACAGTCCACGGGGTCGCAAAGAGTTGGACACAACTGAGCAACTTCACTTTCAGTTTCATTTGAAACAAATGCATCTGTCTTCTCACTTTGATTGACTTTATCTGTCTCTATGAAATAAGGTGAAACAGTTGCCTATCCCAGTCTTGAAGGGGTGTCCTGTGTGGGAACATCCCTAAATAGTCTGTTTGTGCCCAGTGGCTTTGTTAAGGAAGATGATCTGAGGTGAATAAGCACCCTGTCTTCCCCCAGGATGTGCTGGCAGCTGTTGCCTTGGGGAAGGTAGGCTAGGGATGGAGGGGTTAGAGTCAGAGCCAGGTTCTCCTGTGCTCAGTTGCTGACACCAGTGTGTTGGGGGTGGAGTGGGAGTCTCAGGGTCCTAGAACGGAGCACTTAGGTTTGGTCTGAGTGGTTCCCATCCCCTCTTAGAAGGAATGTGCACTCCCCACCCCAGTGTCGGCATTTTTACCCCACTGTGGAGCAGCACTGGAGCTGGGGGGTCCAGAGTAGGTGTTCAGTGTGGTCCTTATTGTGTGCTGGGTTAGTCCTGGCACACTATTCAGAGATCCAGACCACCTCCAACCTGATGCCTCTACAGATGCAAGTAATGATCACCCTCTCCCTGTTCAGTGGTCATGCCAGGTCCAAGCCAGCTCCAGTCCCCCAACTACACACTATCCTTGGCAGTGGTACCCTTTATCCTAGTGATCTGTGCCAGTACTAGAGGGCCAAAGTGGGTACTTGGTTTGGCTGGTGTGCATGCTTGGGTGATCTGAGTCCCAGGCTGTTTCAATCTGCTTCCTCCACCTTGCACCTAGGATTAAGCAAGCATTTGTGCACTCGTCACAAATAGAGTCTAGGTTTCTAGCAATCTTCTTGTTAGTCCCACTGATTTGCGAAACAGCTAAGGTGACTTGTCTTCCTGGTTTTGAACCGCAAGGCTGGGAGCCTGATATGTGGTTTTAACTGCTCATTCCCTGTGGAAGACCTCTAAACCCATGTAATCCACCTTCTCTTATGTGTCCCCTGCTAGGGGCACAGCTCTTAACCTGATTGCTTCTCTTCCCTTCCTACCTTGACACCATGCTGATCTTTCTTTACAGCCTTGGTTGTACAGGAGTCATTCAGCCAGTCTGCAGTTTGTTTACATTGAAATTTGCTCTGCATGTAGATGCATATTTTTAATAGTACAATGTATTTGATAAATGGATGTTACAAAAGTCATCCCGTAAAGGACACTCATATGTGTTGAACACGATCCTGGGAAGAGGATGATGAGAAACGTTGCTGTTGCTGACATCATTTGCTCTTTGGCCTCTGAGGTTCAACCTGCTCAGCCTTGCACATTGGTTAATTTGCCCACTCTTTGCTTCCAAACATGAGAGATTAATTTCAGTCCTAAAGTCTCATGTGGCCATAGGGCTCTGTGTCTAAAGAGATAGAAGAGGAGCCTTTTGAGAAGTCACCTGTAGCCATGGAGATTACAGAGCCATCTTGAGATTGACTTGCTTTTTCAAGACAAAATTGGAAATTCAAATATTGTGTTGCTGTCACTGTGTCTCCGTGCTGCCACCGACCCTACCTCCTTCCTTGCCCTCTCTTGCCACATGTAGATTTATTTTTAATGCATTCTTGGGGGGTAGGTGAGCTCAGCATCCTCCTGCTCTACCATTTTGATCTCCTCTCTAGCTCTCTAGTTTTCCGGATTTAATGAAATCATTTTCTTTTTTTTTTTTAAGAGTTGTCCAATTTTTAATTTAATTAAGTAATTAATTTATGGATGTCACGGGTCTCCATGGCTGTGTGGGCTTTTCTTTAGTTGCAGTGAGTGGGGCTACTCTTTAGTTGCAGCGCACGAGCTTCTCATGGGGCTGTCTTCTTTTGTTGTGGAGCACACACTCTAGGGCACTCGAGTTTCAGTAGCTGTAGCACATGGGCTCGGTAGTTGCAGCTCCCGAGCTCTGGAGCAGAGCTCAATAGTTGTGGTGTATGGATTTAGTTGCTCCATGGCATGTGAGATCTTCCTGGATCAGGGATCAAACCCAGGTCTCCTGCATGGACAGGTGGAGGCAAGACAATGGCGATAGCACTGAGCCACCAGGCAAGCCCTGAAGTCATTTTCTTTTCTCTTAAGCTGTATATGACTTCCAGTAATTTTGTAAAGTATATTTCTATAAATGAAACCAAAACATCTACCTTTTCTCCCTATTTGATCCCTCTAGAATTCAGAAGCTTATTGAGCATTCTTATTTTTATGGCAATATAGTTATTTGCATAAGTTCAGTAAGAATCTGTGCTACTTGTAACAGGAGACAATTGGAATCATTGGGTATATCACTAAGGCTTTTTGACTGGAATGTCATATTTGAGAATATGCACAAAGTCGGATATGACCAGATAGTTTTGAGGAACTAATGTTGATTTTATGAAGTCAATAAAAGTGCCTTAGAAAAACTGGCCTTGTACCTTGCTTAGAGGGTTCCTGGCAGCCTTACCCCATAAGTAAGGAAAGTCACTTCCTGGTAAGCCCACGAACATCAGAATATTTTGAGTACCATGAAAAGAGAGGAATTTGCCCAGATCTGTAGTATTTCAGATGGAGTCTGATGGTGAATTCTTGCCTTGGCTTCTTAGCCTGAGAAGGCTTTTTAAAAAAGTCCAATCTATGATTCCTTCTGAAAAGTCCTAGAAAAGCAGATTTTAAAATGTTTATATGGTCAATCACTATTGTTGCTACATTTAAGTGATTAATCAGGTCAAATTTAATGAGACTAGGCTTATTTTGCAAACAGATTAGTCTTACTGTGATTATTTTTGATAGATTTGAGGATGACTGTAAAGGAAAGAATGTTTAAATAAAATGTTATAACATAAACTTGTGTTTATCAGATTCTAGCTTTGTTCATTGTCTTTAACGTTTTATTGTATATCTGTAAACTGAACTAAATCCTGAATTCTAGTTTTCTCATATATCTGGTTACAACTCTGCAAACTTACATTTCCATTATTCTTCCACCCTTGTTTTATGGAATCACTAAGAATAAAGACTGCCCCAGAATCATTTTGGAAGTGACCTTACCCGATCCTCCTCACTACCCGCCAAATGGCAGAGATTTGAGCCTTGTGTCCACATTCCCCAATTAAAGGGGGTCCTCCAGACTTGGAAGTGCATACCGATTGGAGATCTAAATTTAAGTTACTAGGACAATTCCTCTTCAGAAGCAGACAGCATCCTGTGGTAGACAGTTCTTCCAAGATCAAAGTCTTCATCTCCAGTGTAAAATATTTCTTCCTTTTTCCTTTTTTGCTAACTTGTTTTTTTTCTTTCTTTTAATACACAAGAAGACAATGTACCTTAACTCTGGCAGCTATTGCTGGTAAGGCCATAGCTGCACAACAGAAGTCCTTATGTTTTCTTTTTAAGGTGATTTTAGAGGATAGAATTGTCTTATTATTTACTGACTGAACAAGAAATAGTATGTGCTGTGGAATATAACCTGATGGATCAACACCTCTGATATTGTAGCAAATACAAAAAAAGATAACAAACAAACCACTTGGCTAGAGGTTGATGCCCCTTTGGGTACATTCTTTGATTTATTTGATAACCAACTGATGTGGTTCATGGGGTCCCTGGCTGAGGCGTGCACTTCAGTCTCTTGGTGTTATCCTCCTAACAGTTTTCATCCTAGTCTCCATGGTGCACTGTGTTCTGCCAGAGGTCTTAAATGCCTGTTCATAACCATTAGCAGTAAATCAGATGGTCTCACTGTGCTTAGCGAAACCAAAACAAGATGAACAATGAGATAAATAGCAAAAACAGTTTTTCCACAGATTTATCATAACCTGTGAGTTTCGCAGTGAGGAAAGAGCAACTTAACTCTGTTAGTGACTTATAGGGATGCTAATAGCACATTTGGGGCCAGTCTCTCACATAGGAGTGGATGATCCAAAGTGGGGAATTGTTAAATTAATTAAACAAGAAGGCCATTAGACCGAGGTGGCTCTAATTGCCTTGGCAGCCTACATAAACAAACCAAAATCTCAGCCTCTAATCACCTCAAGGTTTTGAAATCAAAACACCAAGAACAGCCAAATCACAAACAGCCAGCCAGGCTTTAAGCTATAATTTAAGCTACAATTAATAATTGCCTTACTTTGATTCTGCCTTTCCTCTATGAAAGTTTCTCTCCAAGTTCCTATTCGTGGGACCTCCTAACCGCTTAGGAGGTATTGCCCAATTTGAGTCAGTTTTTTTGCTTAAACTCTTAAGAAGGTAATTTACTTTGAGTGATTAGGGGTTATTAATCAATAAATTGAATAAACAACTTTATTAATATAACAAAGAACCAAAATAGCAGTGGAGAAGACCTAGAGGACTATTTAGGAAGTAAGATAAACAGGACTGGTGAGTCACGTTTCCTGCAAGCTTTGGAGAGATCTCCTGGGTCTTCTACTCCAGTGTTTTGCTCTCAGTGGAACTCAGTTACCCTCCTCACATCTCTTTTCTGTTCTGATACCAACTGACTTCTCCTTCCTCATACTTCCTGCTTCTTGACCAGTTCAGTCCATCTGGACCTTTTTGCTACAGTTCCCTCTACTCACACACTATTTTTTTTTTTTTTTTTATATGTCTTGGTTCAAATTTCTGGGAAAGTTAGTCTGATTTATCTAGTTTCTTTTTGTGAGCAGGGCATACAGGTCTTTGCCCAGACCTTGGAGTGGTGGTCCTTTGCATCAGCTGAATGAGAATGTGAAAGTCAGTAGGGTTACATGAAAAGACATGGCCACCTGTTTAGTAGAGGCTGTGGGTGGGAAAGTGTCCCTTAGAAGGACATAGAGGGAGGGCAAGCACACTGGCTGTTACATCTGCCTAATCACCTGGGGTAAGTTTCATGATAAATCAAAATTTCCAATGACAACCTCATTTCATCCACATTAAAACATTGTGAGGTATGCTTGGCTGGGATTATCTCCATTTTGTGAATGAGAAGACAGAAGTTCAGAGAGAATGGTTTGTAGAGATGAGTACAGCATCTTATTTGTACACGTTAGTCTCAAAATATTAGAGATGGACAATAAGATTCTGGTCCAGCCATCTGTCCCTTCATTTCAGTTCAGTTGCTCAGTCGTATCCGACTCTTTGTGACCCCATGAACCGCACCATGCCAGGCCTCCTTATCCATCACCAACTCCCGGAGTCCACCCAAACTCATGTCCATTGAGTTGGTGATGCCATCCAACCATCTCATCCTCTGTCGTCCCCTTCTCCTCCTGCCCTCAATCTTTCCCAGCATCAGGGTCTTTTCAAAAGAGTCAGCTTTTCGCATCAGGTGGCCAAAACATTGGAGTTTCAGCATCAACATCAGTCCTTCCAATGAATACCCAGGACTGATCTCCTTTAGAATGGACTGGTTGAATCTCCATGTAGTCCAAGGGACTCTCAAGAGTCTTCTCCAACACTACAGCTCAAAAGCATCAATTCTTTCGTGCTCAGCTTTCTTTATAGTCCCACTTTCTTTATAGTCTCACATCCATACATGACTACTGGAAAAACCATAGCCTTGACTAGATGGACCTTTGTTGGCAAAGTAATGTCTCTGCTTTTTAGTATGCTGTCCCATCACTTGGACCAAATACCGTCTTTACATGTATGCAGAGACCCAGAGAAATCACCATGAATTGTCCACTCTGGAATCTATTAAATTTATTTGAAACAAAATGAGTTTCAGATTTCGTTTAATGTAAACCTTGGGAGAGTAGCAGGAGTTCACTGTTTTAACAATGTTGGCTGAATTATAATCCTGTTCTGTTTCTCCTTATACCATTTTATCTTCCCTTTACAAAGAAATCACTTGAGATTACAGAATGAAAATTTGAGACTATGCAGTAGAATTTTCCTGAATTTTTCAAGAATTTTTAGCTGCTCAGTGTTCCTAATCCTCAATTTAACAAGGCTTGGTTCTTCCCCACCAAGTTTCTATAGCAATCTCAAATATTCTGTGCTATTGATGCTACTGAGAAATCCTGTTTCTGTAGACAGCAGGCGCTTTTCAAGGTCAATGACTAGACAGTGGAGAGAGAGCCCTGAGAAGGAATCCAGTCAAATGAGCCTGGAATTTTCACTTCAGCCACCGTTTAGATAGTTCTTTCTTTCTGCAACTCATCCTCCTTAATTAAATCACAGTCTCTAGGTTCTCACAATACCACAGAAAATGGAACCAAAACACCGTTTTAAAAGCATGGGGAAGATTTCTATTTGGAAGATTTCCTTTTGAGACTTGGATTCGGAACAGCCATGATGTCTTTTTAATTTTTTTGTTAGTTTTTGGCTGCACTCAGTGGTATATGGGACCTCAGCTTCCTGACCACGGATTGAGCCCACACCCCATATAGTTGAAGTGCAGAGTCTTAACCTCTGGGCCTCCAGGGAAGTTCCCTATTTTTTATTAATATCTTGTGTGGATCTTATGTCAATTTCTCTGGTTGCCACTGTCTTTCAGGTTTGTTTTAACACAGACTACATGGGATACACACAGGAGCATGTGGCTGCCAATGAATATGGGGCTTCTGGCCTGTCAGATAAAACAGGTAAATAACAAATTCTGTAAAGTGTGTTCTTTTTTTTTTTAAATAGCAAAGCTGAAGTTGCTTGCTAAATGTGAGTGAAATTAAGAACTTAGGTGGAGTGTGCTGAAATAAGATTCATTTGGTTTTACAAAACACATGAGATCATCTGCAGTCATCTAGGGATCGTAGAGCTCAACAGTTGGAAACTACTTGGTTGGGTGTGTCCCTAAGTTTTGCATGTGAAAAGTGAAAAAGAGTGGAATGTAGACTGCAGTACAAGCTGTAGTCAGGGATTTCGGATTCTAACCATGGTTCTGCTGGTAACCGGTTCCCTCACCTAAATGAGGGAACTGACTTAATTTCTCAAGGTAAGTGTTTTTTGGTGATAAAAATCAAGGGTTTTGCCATATATCAACATGAATCCGCCAATTGTAAAGTTAAAAAATAAAATTAATTAAAAAAAACAAGGGTTTTGACTAGGTGATCACTTAAGGTCTTCTTCAATTCAGTGGTTTATGACATTTGTCACAGGAAAACCATCTTCACATTTTCTTCCTTCAGCCTGATTGCAATTTCTGAGATCATAAGTAAAACCTAATTAGCTGGCATTGAGAAGATTATTCACAGTATACCCTAATCATCCCGGACATCTTATTCTGTTGTTTTAATCTCTGCTGTTTTTCCCCCTGAGGAATTTGAGACTTACTCGATGCACTTCATAGACTGAGAAGTGGTACATTTTTAAAAAATTGAAATCACCTTTAAGCATTTTGCAAAAATGTATTTAATTCAAGGAAGTGAAAAACTAATCTTATTTATACTTTTTGTATCAATATAATAATTTAAATGCAGCACAGATTGCTTATTGTGACTCACAAGACAAGGTAGACAAGAACTATATTTATGTACTTATCTTGCCTTTAAATTAACTGCCCTCCCCCCACTTTTTGCCTGAGCCTTTGGTTGCTATAGAAACTGACATGGCCTCCAACTGAGATTCCCAGGAGACTTAATTGCAGTCCCAATTTCATAAATTCTCTATTAACCTTTGCCTACAAAATAGATATGTATACAGTGTAAAATAAGTTGGATGAATAGTTTAAAGTGATGCGTATATTTTTAGGTTTTGTGTGCCCAGTGTTCTCTTTCAGTCCGTTAAACATATTTATAATCCGTGTGTTAGTGTTACTGTCTCTTCCTTTTTAGAAAATGCTGGGTTTAATATATACATATCTAAGAGATCAGAATATTTCTCAGGAAAGGTTCAGAATGGAAACTGAAGGTGTCTATATAGGTTTGGATATATTTAGATATGCTATCTGTGTGTCTCTACAACGTGTGTTTGTCTGTGTTGGGCACTGTACTTAGTATTTAATGTGTCATCTCATTTAGCTCTCTTGTCAGCTTTATGTAGCAAGTTTGGGGATGTCCACTATTTCACAGCTGAGGGACCTGAGAGGGAGTTACAACTCCCATGGCTAATAAGTGTCAGAGCTGGAATGAGAACCCAAACTATAGACCCCGTGCGTGAGTGCTCAGTCACTTCAGTTGTGTCCGACTCTCTGTGATGCTATGGACTGTAGCCTGCCAGGCTCCCCTGTCTATGGGGATTCTCCAGGCAAGAATACTGGAATGGGTTGCTATTTCCTCCTCCAGGGGGTCTTCTCAGGGATCGAACCCACATCTCTTATGTCTCCTGCACTGGCAGGTAGGATATTTACCACCAGTGCCATCTGGGAATCCCTGTTGGAGCCCAGCACTCTTAAATGTTCCATATGTATCCGTTTGTATGTTTCTAGAAGCTGCTTGGGGATTGTGTGCAGGGCTCCAGAGAAAGTCTCCTTTTCCAAGTGAATCACTCATTCCTAGAGGCAGGGCAGAGGGGTAAACAAGGCATAGTCCTTGGTCTCAGGGAGAGCCTGGAGGCAGGGTTGGGTTTGGTGAGAGGAGAAAACAGACATGAAAGTATAATTACAAATTGCTAAGACTTAGAAGACAGATGTCAGTAGCTTAAAACCTTAGCCTTACCACTCAGTCATGTTCAGAGACACACTAGCTTGAATGTGAAATGACTGAAAAACAATTTAATCTCTATGGAAGTTTCTCTAAGAATGCCAAAGGCAGTCCTGTTTGTACAGCCTAACAACAGCCTATTTCCTCCCCTTCCCCTATATCTCACACCTGAATTAGCTGTCATGGCATCAGGGTACCATTTTTGCATGTGGACAACTAATGATTCAGCACCATTTGTTGAAAGTTCTACCCTCTTTCACTGTAAGTTTCCCCAGACTGTCTCACAAACTTGGTGTGTGCTGTCTGTCTAGTTGCTCTCCAGTCCCCTCTCAGACTCATCTCTCTATTAACATCGATTGGCTTAACCTCTCCGATGACTTTCACTTTCCTTATGCTGCCATCACTCAAGTTTTGTATAGTGGCTTGCTTGGGAACTGGCTAAAGGCTGGGGTTTTTCCTTAAAGAAGAGATGGGTTAGGGGAGAAGACAGCAGACACAACTCAGTATCTTAAAATCTGTGCCACAGAGGAATAAACTTTATGCAGTGGGAGACAGAGAAGGGCAGACAGACAGGAGTGAGAGGGAGGGATTCACAGAAGCTGATCTTTCGAAGGATGATTGGGTATTTTCCAGGTAGCAAGGGGAGAGAGATGAGAGGTCAACATATGTCAGAGTTCATTGGCATACACAGGTATAGTGTGTTTGAAGAATGTATAAATGATTCTTTTTGAGAAAAGTTGCAAATATTTAGAAGTAAGGGAAAAATATAAATGAGTTATTTTGAAAAAGACAGTTGAACTAAAGAGAGTGAGAGAGAATTTAGTCCAGCCTTCTTCATTTTACTGTCTAGGAGATGGAAACCTAACAATGCATTATTTTTATAATTATTGAAAAGTTATCTATTTTTCAAATGCTTTTTTAATTGAGGCATAATTAATGTACAGTTTTATATGTTTCATAACACAGTGATTCACATTTTTAAAGGTTATATTCCATTTATAGTTGTTATAGGATATTGGCTATATTCCCTGTGTTGTACTGTATATGTATCCTTGTAGCTTATTTATTCTATACATAGTAGTTTATACCTCTTAATCCCTTACTGTCTTGCCCCTTCCCCCTTCTTCTCCCTATTGGTGACCACTAGTTTGTTCTCTGTATCTGGGAGGCTGTTTCTTTTTTATTATATATGCAGTAGTTTGTTGTATATTTTAGATTTCACATATAAATGCTTATCATATAGTAATTTTTTTCCCTCTGCCTTTTTTCAGTTAGCCTAATACCCTCCAAGTCCATGCATGTTTTTGCAAATAGCAAAATTTCATTCTATTTTATGGCTGAGTGACATGTACAGTGGGCTGCCCGTGTGGTGCTAGCGGTAAAGAACCCTCCTGCTAACGCAGGAGCCTTAGGAGATGCAGGTTCAATCTCTGGGCCAGGAAAATCCCGTGGAGGAGGGCATGGCAACCCATTCCAGTATTCTTGCCTGGAGAATCCCATGGACAGAGGAGCCTGCAGACTACAGTCCATGGGGTCTCAAAGAGTCGAACATGACCTGGTGACTGAACAACATCAACAACCCAGGAGTATAATTGTTGAGCCATATGGTCGTTCTATTTTTAGTTTTTTGAAGAACCTCCATACTGTTTTCTATAGTGCCGGCATCAATTTACATCCTCACTATTAATGTAGAAGGGTTCGTTTTTCTCCACATCCTCACCAGCATTTGTTATTTGTGTTCTTTTTGATGGTAGCCATTCTGACAGGTTTGAGGTGATTTCTCACTGTGGTTTTGAATTGCATTTCTCTGATGATTAATGATGCTGGATGTCATCATGAACTTATTGGCCATCTGTATGTCTTCTTTTGAAAAATGTCTGTTCAGGTCTTCTGCCTCTTTTAAAATCAGGTGTATGTTTCTGATGTTGAGTTATATGAGCTGTTATATATTTTACATATTAGCCCCTTGCCAATCATATTATTTAGAAATATTTTCTTCCATTCTGTGGGTTGTCTTTTCATTTTGTTTATGGTTTCCTTTGCTGTGCAGGTGGTTTTAATTTTAATTAGATCCCATTTCTTCATTTTTGTTTTTATTTTCATTACTCTAGGAGGTAGATTTCAAAAGATATTGCTGTGATTTATCTCAAAGAATATTCTTCCTCTGTTTTCCTCTAGGAGTTTTATAGTATCTGGCCTTGCATTTAGATATTTAATCTATTTTATTTTTGTGAATGGTATTAGAGAATGTCCTAATTTCATTCTTTTTCATGTAGCTGTCCAGTTTTCCCACCACCACTTCCTGAAGAGACTGTCTTTTCTCCATTGTATATTCTTGCTTCTTTTGTTGTAGATTAATTGATCACAGTCACATGGGTTTACTTATGGGCTTTATATCCTGTTCCATTGATCTGTATTTCTATTCTTGTACCAGTACCATATTGTTTACATGGCTGTAGCTTTGTAGTATAGTCTGAAGCCAGGGTCTTCAGATTATATAGTATAGTCCTCCAGCTCAATTTTTCTTTCTCAGGATTGCTTTGACTATTTGGGGTCATTTGTGTTTCCATACAAATTAAAAAATTTTTTTGCTCTAGGTATGTGAAAAATGCCACTGGTAATTTGATAGGGATGACATTGAATCTGTAGGTTGCCTTGGGTAGTATAGTCATTTTGACAATGTTGATTCTAATCCAAGAACATGGTATATCTTTCAGTCTGTTTGTGTCATCTTCGATTTCTTTCATCAGTGTCTTATAGTTTTCAAAGTACAAATGTTTTTCCTCCTTCAGTTCAGTTCAGTTCAGTTCAGTTGCTCAGTCATGTCCGACTCTTTGTGACCCCATGAATTGCAGCATGCCAGGCCTCCCTATTCATCACCAGCTCCTGGAGTTCACCCAAACTCATGTTCATCGAGTCGGTGATGCCATCCAGCCGTCTCATCCTCTGTTGTTCCCTTCTCCTCCTGCCCCCAATCCCTCCCAGCATCAGAGTCTTTTCCAGTGAGTCAACTCTTTGCATGAGGTGACCAAAGTATTTGAGTTTCAGCTTTAGCGTTAGTCCTCCCAAAGAACACCCAGGAATGATCTCCTTGAGAATGGACTGGTTGGATCTCCTTGCAGTCCAAGGGACTCTCAAGAGTCTTCTCCAACACCACAGTTCAAAAGCATCAATTCTTTGGCGCTCAGCCTTCTTCACAGTCCAACTTTCACATCCATACATGACCACTGGAAAAACCATAGCCTTGACTAGATGGACCTTTGTTGGCAAAGTAATGTCTCTGCTTTTGAATATGCTATCTAGGTTGGTCATAACTTTCCTTCCAAGGAGTAAGCGTCTTTTAATTTCATGACTGCAATCACCATCTGCAGTGATTTTGGAGCCCCCCAAAATAAAGTCTGATACTGTTTCCACTGTTTCCCCATCTATTTCCCATGAAGTGATGGGACCAGATGCCATGATCTTCGTTTTCTGAATGTTGAGCTTTAAGCCAGCTTTTCACTCTCCTCTTTCACTTTCATCAAGAAGCTTTGTAGTTCCTTTTTACTTTCTGCCATAAGGGTGGTGTCATCTGCATATCCGAGGTTATTGATATTTCTCCCGACAATCTTGATTCCAGCTTGTGCTTCTTCCAGCCCAGCATTTCTCATGATGTACTCTGCATAGAAGTTAAATAAGCAGGGTGACAATATACAGCCTTGACGTGCTCCTTTTCCTATTTGGAACCAGTCTGTTGTTCCATGTCCAGTTCTAACTGTTGCTTCCTTGATCTGCATATAGGTTTCTCAAGAGGCTGGTCAGAGGTAGGCTTATTCCTTGGTATTTTATTCTTTCTTTCTTTATTTTTTTGCCACTCCATATGGCATACAAGATCTTAGTTCCTCTGTGGGGAAGTCCAGAATCTTAACCCCTGAACAACCAGGGAAGTCCACCTAGATATTTTATTCTTTTTGATGATGGTGATGGTAAGTGGGATTGTTTCCTTGATTTCTGTTTCTGATCTTTTGTTGTTAGTGTATAGGAATACAAGAAATTTCTGTGTATTAATTTTTTATCCTGAAATTTTACTGAATTCTTTGATGACCTCTAGTAGTTTTCTGGTAACATCTTTAGGATTTTCTATGTAAAGTATTATGTTATTTGTAAACAGTGATGGTTTGACTTCTCTTCTAATTTGGATTCCTTTTATTATTTTTTTTTTTTTTTGTCTTCTTTGACTGTCATGGCTTTGACTTACAAAACTGTGCTGAATAAAAGTAGTGAGAATGGGCATCCTTGTTTCATTTCTGATCTTAAAGGAAATACTTTGTTTTTCAGTATTGATGATGATGTTATCTGTGGGTTTGTCATATATGGCTTTTATTATGCTGAGGTAAATTCCCTCTATGTCCATTTTCTAAAGAGTTTTTAATCATAAGTTGGCATGGAATTTTGCAAAAGCTTTTTCTGCGTCTTCTGAGATGATCTTACGGTTTTTGTTCTTCACTTTGTTAATGTGTATCACACTGATTGATTTGCAGATACTGAAGAATCCTTACATCTCTGGGATAAATTACACTTGATTATAGTGTTTCGTTATCCTTTTACTGTATTATTGGGTTCAGTTTGCTAGTATTCTGTTGAGGATTTCTGCATCAGTGTTCATCAATGATATTGGCCTGTAATTTTCTTTTCTTGTCATATCTTTGTTTGGTTTTGGTATCAGGGTGATGGTGGCCTCGTAGAATGAGTCTGGATGTGTTCCTTCTTCTACAATTTTTTGGAAGGGTTTTAGAAGGACAGAGGTTAACCCTTCTGTAAATGTTTAATAGAATTTGCCTATGAAGCCATCTGGTCCTGGACTTTTGTTTGTTGGAAGTTTTAAAATCACAGTTTGTATTAGAGTACTTGTTATTGGACTGTTCATTTTCTTTTTCTTCCTGGTTCAGTCTTAGAAGGTTGTTACTTTTCTTAGGAATTTGTCCATTTCTTCTAGGCTGTCCAATTTATTGGCATGTAATTGCTTGTAGTTGTCTCTCATGATCTTTTGTGTTATTGTGGTATCTGTTGTAACTTCCATTTCTGATTTTATTGACTTGAGCCCTTTCCTTTGTTTTCTTGATAGGTCTGACTAAAGATATTTTTTTCTTTTTATTTTTTTATTGAAGGATAATTGCTTTACAGAATTTTATTGTTTTCTGTCAAACCTCAACATGAATCAGCCATAGGTATACATATATCCCCACCCTTTTGAACCTCCCTCCCATATCCCTCCCCGTCCCACCCTTCTAAGTTGATACAGAGCCCCTGTTTGAGTTTCCTGAGCCATACAGCAAATTCCCATTGGCTATCTATTTTACATATGGTAATGTAAGTTTCCAGTTACTCTGTCCATACATCTCACCCTCTCCTCCCCTCTCCCTGTGTCCATAAATCTGTTCTCTATGTCTCTTTCTCCATTGCTGCCCTGTAAATAAATTCTTCAGTACCATTTTTCTAGATTCCATATATGTTCATTAGAATATATTTATCTTTCTCTTTCTGACTCACTTCACTCTGTATAATAGGTTCTAGGTTCATCCACCTCATCAGAATTGACTCAAATGTGTTCCTTTTTACAGCTGAGTAATATTCCATTGTATATATGTACTACAACTTCCTTTTCCATTCATCTGTTGAAGGACATCTAGGTTGCTTCCGTGTTCTAACTATTGTAAATAGTGCTTCAATGAACAGTAGGATACTTGTGTTTGTTCCTTCGTTTGTATAGTATTTCTCTGCCTTTTCATTTTTTTTTAAACTTATTGTGTTTGAAGTCTCCTTTTCCCAGGCTTCAAGGTTGAATTCTTTCTTCCTTTTGGTTCCTGCCCTCCTAAGGTTGGTCCAGCAATTTGTGTAAGCTTTGTATGGGGTGAGATTTGTGCTGAGTTTTTGTTGTTTGTTTTTCCTCTGATGGTCAAGGCTGAGTGAGGTGGTAATCCTGTCTGCTGATAATTTGGTTTGTATTTTTTTATTATTATTATTTTTAATTAATGCTTTTATTCATTGAAATCTATTATTTCTCTAATGTATTTGTTTTCTTTTTTCTTTTTTTACTTTACAATATTGTAGGAAGCTGTGGTACATATACACAGTGGAGTATTACTCAGCCATTAAAAAGAATACATTTGAATCAGTTCTAATGAGGTGGATGAAACTGGAGCCTATTATACAGAGTGAAGTAAGCCAGAAAGAAAAGCACCAATACAGTATACTAACGCATATATATGAAATTTAGAAAGATGGTAATGACAACCCTGTATATGAGACAGCAAAAGAGACACAGATGTATAGAACAGTCTTTTGGACTCTGTGGGAGGGGGGTGGGGATTATTTGGGAATGGCATTGAAACATGTATGATATCATATAAGAAACAAATCGCCAGTCCAGGTTCGATGCAGGATACAGGAAGCTTGGGGCTGGTGCACTGGGATGTGTTTTTTTTTTGTTTGTTGTTTAGATGAGGCATCCTGCACAGGGTGCTATTGGTGGTTGGTTGATGCTGGGTCTTGTATTCAAGTGGTTTCCTTTGTGTGAATTCTCACTATTTGATACTCCCTAGGAATGAAGCACAATCTGGAATCAAGATTGTCAGGAGAAATATCAATAACCTCAGATATGCAGGTGCTGCTGCTGCTAAGTCGCTTCAGTCGTGTCGGACTCTGTGCGACCCCATAGACGGCAGCCTACCAGGCTCTTCCGTTCCTGGGATTCTCCAGGCAGGAACACTGGAGTGGGTTGCCATGTCCTCCTCCAATGCATGAAAGTGAAAAGTGAAAGTGAAATCGCTCAGTCATATCTGACTCTTCACGACCCCATGGACTGCAGCCTACCAGGCTCCTCTGTCCATGGGATCTTCCATGCAAGGGTACTGGAGTGGGTTGCCATTGCCTTCTCCAGATACGCAGATGACATCACCCTTATGGCAAAAAGCGAAGAACTAAAAGAGCCTCTTGAGGAAAGTGAAAGAGGAGAGTGAAAAAGTTGGTTTCTGAGTTCAGCATTCAGAAAACTAACATCATGGCATCTGGTCCCATTGCTTCATGGTAAATAGATGGGAAAACAGTGAGAGACTTTTTCTTTTGGAGCTCCAAAATCACTGCAGATGGTGACTGCAGCCATGAAATTAAAAGATGCTTGCTTCTTGGAAGAAAAGCTACGACCAACCTAGCTGCTGCTGCTACTGCTGCTAAGTCGCTTCAGTCGTGTCTGACTCTGTGTGACCCCATGGACGGCAGCCCAGCAGGCTTCCCCATCCCTGGGATTCCCAAGTCAAGAACACTGGAGTAGGTTGCCATTTCCTTCTCCAATGCATGAAAGTGAAGAGTGAAAGTGAAGTTGCTCAGTCGTGTCCGACTCTTAGTGACCCCATGGGCTGCAGCCCACCAGGCTTCTCCGCCCATGGGATTTTCCAGGCAAGAGTACTGGAGTGGGGTGCCATTGCCTTCTACAGCATATTAAAAAGCAGAGACATTACTTTGCCAACAAAGGTCCATCTAGTCAGAGCTATGGTTTTTCCAGTAGTCATGTATGGATGTGAGAGTTGGACTATAAAGAAAGCTGAGTGCCAAAGAATTGATGCCTTTGAACTGTGATGTTGGAGAAGACTCTTAAGAATCCCTTGGACTACAAGGAGATCCAACCAGACCATCCTAAGGGAAATCAGTCCTGAATATTCATTGGAAGGACTGATGCTGAAGCTGAGCCTCCAATACTTTGCCCACCTGATGTGAAGAACCAACTCATTTGAAAAGACCCTGATGCTGGGAAAGATTGAAGGCAGCAGGAGAAGGGGATGACAGAGGATGAGATGGTTGGATAGCATCACCGACTCAAGGGACATGAGTTTGAGTAAACTCCGGGAGTTGGTAACAGACAGGGAGGCCTGGTGTGCTGCAGTGCATGGGGCACAAAGAGTTTGACATGACTGAGCGACTGAACTGAACTGAGGGTTAGTTCTCTGGTAGTCTAAGGTCTTAGAGTCAGTGTTCCCACTCCAAATGCTCAGGTCTTGACCTCTGGCCAGGAATGAAGATTCCACAAGTGGCTTATTATGGCATTAAGTGAGATTAAGACAAACATCCAAAAACAGGAAACCAAAGATGAACCCCAGACAAATGGCAGTTACAAAATCAGGCAAGTAATAATTAAAATAATGGAACATACACATATACATATATACCCATGAGCAAAGACAAAACAGTCCAACAAAAATAAAGTACAATAGATTGACCTGGAGAACAAAGGAAATCAAAAATTATATTTACCAGTTAATAGCAAGACTAACTAAAGCATGAAGTGGAAAGCAAATCTAAAGCAAGGTGCCAAGTGGGTAATAAAGCAATGAAAACAAAACTAACAAATATGTTGAGAGGAAAGGAAAGAAAGAATAGATATGCAAAGGTAAATAGAGGTAGATGAAGAAGATTTATAATACATTAAAGATTAACTAGAAGGGGAAAAGAACAGTAGGAAAGGCAAACAGAAAAATGTAGAGAAAATATAATAGGTTTAAAAAAATTAAAAGTTAAAATTATAAAAAAGAGAAAAGCAAAAAAAATGGAAGAAGAAAGAAAATAGGGAAAAAAAACCCTGCACAGAACTGCAAAAACCCAACATAGATGCAGAAGTTTATAACAATAAAAATTGTGACAATATACACACACACATATACACCCATAAGCAAAATCAGAACACTCCAACAAAAGTACAGTAGATTGACACCGTGAATAAAAAGGAAACCAAAAATTATGTCTACAGAACAAAACTAACTAAAGCACAAACTAGAAAACAAAACTAACGCACAGTGCCAATTGGGGAATAAAGCAAGGAAAAGAAAACTAACAAATATGTTTGAGAGGAAAGAAAAGAAAGAAACAATAGCTATGCAAAGCTAAATAGAGGTAGATAAAGAAGATTTATATATGTTAAATATTAACTGCAAGGGGAAAAGAATAGTAGGAAAAGCAAACAAAAGAATAAATGTAGAAAAAAGAATAATATGTTTAAAAAATTAAAATTAAAAAAAGAGAAAAGAAAAAAGGAAAACTCCTCAGAACTGCAAAAGCCCAACGTAGAGGCAGGAGTTTGTAACACCAATAAAAAAATGTGAATGAGAAAACAAAAGAGAGAAAGAAAGCTCAAAAGCTTAATTAGATTTCGTAGTGCCAATAAAATCAACAACTACAACAGAGGGGGAGAAAAAAGAAAAAAATCCAAAAGAATCTATGCTGCTACTGCTAAGTCACTTCAGTCGTGTCCGACTCTGTGCGACCTCAGAGATGGCAGCCCACCAGCCTCCCCCGTCCCTGGGATTCTCCAGGCAAGAACACTGGAGTGGGTTGCCATTTCCTTCTCCAATGCATGAAAGTGAAAAGTGAAAGTCAAGTAGAACCAGTCAAAACATAGAATAATAAATGTTTTTCTTGAGTCACTGCTGTCAGAGTCCTTCCCTTGCTGAGAGTCACAATCTACCTCACCTCCCTAGGATGCCCTCCAATGCTGTGCTGATCTCTGGACCTGCTGTGGGGGCAGCTCAGATTCTAATCTGGTCCTACTTCTGTGTGTTCTTGTCTCCAGTGTCCACAGCTATCAGAACTAGTGAGTTTTCTTTTGTGGGAGCTCTCAATGACCTTTTATATATTCCATAGACACAGAGTCTGCCTAGTTGATCATGTGGATTTAATCTGCAGCTTGTACAGCTGGCGGGGAGGTTTTGGGTCTTCTTCCTTAGCCACACTGCCCCTGGGTTTCAATTGTAGCTTTATTTCCACCTCTGCATGTGGGCCATCCACTGGGGTTTGCTCCTGAGGCTGCCCTGGAGGACTCGGGTTTGCCCCTGTGAGGTGTGGAGGTGGCGCAGCTGCTTGGGTTGCAGGGGTTCTGGCAGCACCAGGTACTCAGGGGAATTGGTGTCTAGGGCAGCCAGAAATATAGTGCTCTAGAAGGGTTTGGCAACCAGTATTGGCTAATACACTCCAGTATTCTTGCCTGGAGAATCCCCCCGGCCTCCCTGACAGAGAAGCCTGGCAGGCCACAGTCTACAGGGTTGCAAAGAGTTGGACACAACCAAAGCGACCCTGTGTGCATAGATGCAAGACTTTTTTTGCTTGTGGCAGCTCTGCCCCAGTGAGAGTTGAGCATGAAGGTGGCCCAGCTGCTTGGCTTGTGGGGACCTTGGCGGTGCTGGTGTGCAGGGACACGCACTGCTTTCGCTGCAGGAGTTATGGCCCTATCAGAGTCTTTTTTTCGAGCCTCTTGTAGTTGGTGATCAGAAGGCCTCTTTGGCCAGTCTTTCTCAGTAGCTCCGCCCATTCAGGCACATAGAGGGCCCCCCCGACTGGGGTCTTACTCTGTAGTTCAGTGTGTCGGGCGTTTGATGGGCCAGCCTCTCTGTTGTTCAGCTGATAATGCTGGCGTGTGGGGGGAGAGAGGCTATGGTGATGGCTCCATCCCCTACATGTGACTTGGCAGTATCGCCTTGCTTCCATGGCTGCCCAGCTTTCCTCCACAGGCATTTCCCACCACAGTCTCCTCCCTCACATCCCCTCTGTCAGTCTCTCCGCAGTTAACAGCAGCCCTCACCCTGGGATTGCTCCACAATCCCTAAACTCTAGCTCCTAGCTGCTGCACCTTCCAGGAGATCTATCCCTGGAAATATCTATCCCTGGTTCTCTGAAAAGATAAATAAAATTGATAAACCTTTAGTCAGAAGAACAAGATGGCAGAGTAGGTGGATGGGGTATTTATCCCTATCTGGGGTATTTATGGCTGCAGCAAGGACTGTCTGATTCTCATTCCATTTAGGCTGCCACAGATCAGCTGTTTCACACTCAGCCTTAAATGTTTCTCCTCTGACTCAGACAATTGCCCCAATGTGGGATCAGATCTTTGCTTCAGTTCCCCCATCTGCTGAGGGCAGATCTAGTCCTACTCTCACTCCTGTTCTTCTCCCTAGTTCTTTCATTCTCCTGAGTTTTGCATGGGTCTATGTATTCTTTTCCTCTGCAGACAGGTACTCTCAGCTGGTGTTCTGCATGCACTTCTGTGTCTGAAGGTGTATTCCTGATGTAGCCGTGGAGAGAAACGTACTTCCTGTTCACCTACTCCTCTGCCGTCTTGTTCTCCTGACTAAAGGTTTATCAATTTTGTTTATCTTTTCAGAGAACCAGCTTTTAATTTCCTTGGCTTCTTTTTGTTGTTGTTGTTTTCTTGATTTCTACTTCATTTATTCCTGCTCTCATCTTTATGATTTGTTCCCTTCTACTCACTTTGGTTTTTTTTTTCCCCCTCACTTTGGGTTTTGTTTGTTCTTCTTAATCTAGTTGCTTTATGTAAAAAGCAATACTTTTAGTGGGGTGATGGAAACCTGCTTTAGAACTGTAGTAAGTTCAGAAAAAATCAAGGTGACTTTTAGTTTTATCTGGTTTACATTCAGAATGAGAACACCTTATTTGAATCCTTTGGGAAAAAATGTATGTTTCTACAACCAAGTGTTTTGCAGAACTAAACAGAAGGCTGCCATTAGAAAATAGTAATTATTTTTTGAGCCACTGAAATCTTAACATATCAGCACCTTTGAGGTGTAGGACCATTGGAAAGTTTTTCAGATTCTTCATTTAAAAAATGATTGAGCATGAGAGGAAACCAGATGGGCTTCATATAGTCTACCCTTTGGATGTCATAGATACTAAAAATTAAACATTACTATCAAACTTCAGAGACATTACTTTGCTGACAAAGGTCCATCTATTCAAAACTATGGTTTTTCCAGTAGTCATGTATGAATGTGAAAGACCATAAAGAAAGCTGAGTGCCAAAGAATTGATGCTTATGAACTGTGATGTTGGAGAATACTCTTGAGAGTCTCTTGCACTGCAAGGAGATCTGACCAGTCCATCCTAAAGGAAATCAGTCCTGAATATTCATTGAAAGGACTGATACTGAAGCTGAAACTCCAATACTTTGGCCACTTGCTGTGAAGAACTGAGTCACTGGAAAACACGCTGATGCTAGGAAAGATTGAAGGTAGGAGGAGAAGGGGATGACAGAGAATGAGATGTTTGGATGGCATCACTGTCTCAATGGACATGAGCTTGGGCAAACTCTGGGAGTTGTTGATGAACAGGGAGGCCTGGTGTACTGCAGTCCATGGGATTGCAAAGAGTTGGACATGACTGAGTAACTGAACTGATCTATTTGTGATTCTGATGCTTGAAGAACTCCACTTCTATGAAATATGAGGCCTTGAGAGCAAAGTTATGTAAAAACAGAGATAGTACAAAGGAAATTAGCATAGATGTGGTCCCTGTTAATACCACATGTGTAAACTCATGTGTAAACAAAAATTTGAACTTGATTTTTTTTTCCCTTCTCAACTGAAGAAATAAGAAATGAATGATTCAGTGGGGAAATGATTGTGCGTTTCAGCAGTCTGCCTCCCATGAGAAATTTGTAAGGTCTAACAGAATGTCATAGCATTGTTGTAGCTGAGAAAAAAATATTAAAGAAATATGTTACTATTGTTGTTTTTTAGTTGCTAAGTTGTGTCCAGCTCTTTATGAACCTGTGGACTTCAGCACATCAGACTTCCCTATCCTTCACTATCTGCTGGGGTTTCCAAAACTCATGTCCATTGACTCTGATGCCATCCAACCACCTCATCCTCTGTCGTCCCCTTCTCTTCCTGCTCTCAATCTTTCCTGGCATCAGGATCTTTTCTGATCAGAATCTGCTGTTCTCATCAGGTGGCCAAACTGTTGAAACTTCAGCATCAGTCCATCCAATGAATACTCACTGTTGATTTCCTTTAGGATTGACTGGTTTGACCTCCTTGCTGTCCAAGAGACTCCCAAGAGTCTTCTCAACCACTTCAGTTGGAAAGCATCAGTTCTTCAGCACTCACCCTTCTTTATGGTCCAAGTCTCACATCCATACATGACTACTGGAAAAACCACAGCTTTGACTATGCAGACCTTTGTCGGCTAAGTAATGTCTCTGCTTTTTAGTGTGTTGTCTAGGTTGGTCATGGCTTTCCTTCCAAGAAGCAAGCGTCTTTTAATTCCATGGCTGTTGTCACTGTCCACAGTGATTTTGGAATCCAAGAAAATAAAATCTGTCACTGCTTCCACTTTTTCCCTATCTATATGCCATGAAGGGATAGGACTAGATGCCGTGATCTTAGTTTTTTGAATGTTGAGTTTTAAGTCAGCTTTTTCACTCTCCTCTTTCATCTTCATCAAGAGGCATTTTAGTTCCTCTTCCCTTTATGCAATTAGGGTGGTGTCATCTGCATATCGGAGGTTATTGATATTTCTCCCTGAAATCTTGATTATTCATTCGGCCCAGCATTTCCCATAATGTACTCTGCATTTAAGTTAAATAAAAGGCGACAATATATACCCTTGATGTACTTCTTTTCCAATTTTGAACCAGTTTGTTGTTTCCTGTCCGGTTCTAACTGTTGCTTCTTGACCTGCATACAGGTATCTCAGCAGACAGGCAAGGTAGTCTGGTATTCCCATCTCTTTCAGAATTTTCCATTGTTTGTTGTGATCCACACAGTCAAAAGCTCTAGAGTAGTCAGTGAAACAGAAGTAGATTTTTTTTTTTTAATTCCTTTGCTTTTTTTTATGATTCAGTGGATACTGGCAAATGCTCTCTGGTTCCTCTACCTTTTCTAAATCCAACTTGAACATCTGGAAGTTCTCGGTTTACATACTGCTGAAGCCTCAGTTGAAGAATTTTGAGCATTACCTTGGCTAGCATGTGAAATGAGCACAGTTGTACAGTAGTTTGAACATTCTTTGGCATTGCTTTTCTTTGGGATTGGAATGAAAACTGACCTTTTCCAGTCCTGTGGCCACTGCTGAGTTTTTCAAATGTACTGGCATATTGAGTGCAGTGCTTTCACAGCATCATCTTTTAGGATTTGAAATAGCTCAGTTGGAATTCCATCACCTCCACTGGCTTTCTTCATTGTAATGCTTCCTAAGGCCCACTTGACTTTGCACTCCAGGATGTCTGGTTCTAGGTGAGTGATCACACCATGGTCCTGGTTATCCAGGCCATTAAGATCTTTTTTGTATGGTTCTGTGTATTCTTGCTACCTCTTCTTAATATCTTCTTCTTCTGTTAGGTCCCTGCTATTTCAGTCCTTTATTGTGCCCATCTTTGCATGAAATGTTCCCTTGGTATCCAGTTTTCTTGAAGAGATCTCTAGTTTTTCCATTCTGTTGTTTTCCTCTATTTCTTTGCATTGCTCACTTTAGAAGGCTTTCTTATCTCTCCTTGCTGTTTTCTAGAACTCTGCATTCAGGTAGGTATCTTTCCCTTTCTTCTTGCTTTTCACTTTTCTTCTTTTCTCAGCTATTTGTAAGGCCTCCTCAGACAACCGCTTTTCCTTCTTGCATTTTTTCCCCTTTGGGTTGGTTTTGGTTTCAGCCTCCTGTATAATGTTACAGACCTCCATCCATAGTTCTTCAGGCACTCTGTCTACCAGATCTAATCCCTTGAATTTATTCATCACCTCTTCACTGTACAGATTGTAAGGGATTTGATTTAGGTCATAAGTGAATGGCTTGGTAGTTTTCCCTACTCTCTTCAATTTAAGCCTGAATTTTACAATTAGGAGCTGATTATCTGAGCCACAGTCAGCTCCAGGTCTTGTTTTTGCTGACTGTATAGAGCTTTTGCATATTCAGTGCAAAGAATGTAATCAGTCTGATTTTGTTATTGACCATTTGTTGATGTTCATACCTGCTGTCATGCATGCTAAATTGCTTCAGTCATGTTCGACTCTTTGTGACCCTATGAACTGTAGCCTGCCAGGCTCCTCTGTCCATGGGATTCTCTATGCAAGAATGCTAGAGTGGGTTGCTATGCCCTTCTCCAGGGGATCTTCCTGACCCAGGGATCGAACTCCTGTCTCTTACATGTCATGCTTTGGCGGGCATGTTCTTTACCACTGGAGCCATCTGGGAAGCACTGGTGATCCATTTTAGAGTCATTTCTTGTGTTGTTGGAAAAAGGTGTTTGCTATGACCAATGTGTTCTCTTGACAGAACTCTGTTAGCTTTTGCCCTGCTTCATTTTGTACTCCAAGGCCCTGCCTATTACTCCAGATATCTCTTGACTTCCTACGTTTGCATTCCACTCCCCTATGATGAAAATGTCTTTTTTTGGTGTTAGTTCTAGAAGGTCTTGTAGGTCTTCATAGAACTGGTCAACTTCAACTTCTTTGGATTACTGTGACATTGAATGGTTTGCCTTGGAAAATGAACCGAGATCATTCTGTTGTTTTTTTGTTGCACCAAGTACTGCATTTCAGACTCTTTTGTTGACAGAAGATTTCTGATTAGTTACAGGAAAATGCTAATTTCTGTGGAAGCACATTAATCTTTTGACTTTAAAGCTTCTGAAGTGGTGCACCGAAGCCTACAGAAATTGAGGCTAAGTATCTATGTTTTATCCTGCAGTTAGAACTTTTCTTCTTACCTCTCTTCAAAGTGCTGATTAAATTCATCATCATTATCAGTTTCTGCTTAATCAAATATTTATTGACCATTGAGTCTGTGTGAGGGATGCAGAACAATATTTTATAAGACACAATCTTTTAAATAAATGGTTTTATAATATAACTGAGGAGATGATTATACTTGGTTGGATAGTTTTCCTCCCATCCCCACCCCAAATGTCCTGAAACCTCTGAACGTGACTTTATTTGGAAATAGAGTTGTTACAAGTGTTCATAAGAAGTCATATTGAAGTAGGCTGGGCACTTAATCCAAAATCACTGGTGTTATTATACAGCAAAGAGACATAGAGACATAGGGAGGGGTGCCATGTGAAGAAGGCAGATACCAGAGTGATGAGTCCATAAGCCAAAGAATCTGAGGTTTTGCTGATCACAACTGGTACTCTGAGAAAGGTACCAGATCCTGCTCTAGTGCCTTCAGAGAGAGCATGGCCCTCAGGACACCTGGATCTTAGACTTCAAGCTTCACCCCTGTGAGAGCAAATATTTTCTCTGTTTTGAGCCACTAAGTTTGCAGCACTTTTGTGATAGCAGCCTTAAAAAACAAATACAATAGACATAAAAAATAAAGCTCCTATTATTAAGCACGGGCTCTACTCCAGGTTCCCTGTGTTCTAGCTGTTTTCTGCTCTATGGTATTATCAGCATCACCCTTGGAGGAGAAAACTGAAAGTTAAGAGATGCTTAACAATTTTTTCAGTATCACTCAGCAAGTAGTTCTAATCCTTGTCACCTAACCATGAAAAGAAGCCCATGTGGGCAGGCAGGAGGCAAAATGACAAGCAGGCAGGGGTAGACCTTAAAGCTGGCAGTAGCCCAGGTGTCCATGAAGAGTGATGTGGAGAAACTAACTGAAGTCTGTCTGTAGGCCTGGCCATTTCAGCAACACAAAGGATCGGACTGTGACAGCAGGCAGCTGCATGGACACATCTCTAGTGCCTTCTGCTGAGTGAAAGAGGCCACACACAAACGAGTACGTATATGATTTCATCTATACAAAGTTCCAGACTAGGAAAAACTAGTCAGTAGTGGAAGAAGGTAAAAGCAGTGGTTTCCAACTCTGTAGTAGATGCTCTGTTGGGAATTTGACAGCGAGGTCCCTGACAAAAGGAGGGTGTGTGCCTAGTCTTAGGTGGTCTCCTAACCTGGATGAGCCTGATCAGGGTGAGACCCTTTAATCTTGCCTCAGGTGGTTTCCTTGCTGCTTCTCCTTTGATTAGCAACTGTTCTACACTTTGGAACTCAGAGAAGGTCATGGAGGCTGGAGTCTGGCCTACAAGGAATGGGGGACAAAAGGCCTCCATGCTCAGGAGCCTTACAGGGCCCTGCTTGGCATTAATCTGAACATAAAGCACAATTCACATGGTAGAGTCTGCATGAGCCATTGACCTAGTGAACTCATGCTGAAAGCTTGGAGCTAACACAGGGACTTCAGCCTCCACTCCCCTCAGGACTCGATTGGGACTGAAATCTCAATAACAAGGCTGACCCTTGGTGAGGCACCATGGATCCTGCAGGGGAGTGAGAGGTGGGCAGCCAGGGACCCTGTAGGGGATGGCTCTGAGTTACACTGATGGGTTCAGTTCAGTCGCTCAGGTATATCCAACTCCTTGCGACCCCACGGACTGCAGCATGCCAGGCTTCCCTGTCCATCACCAACTCCTGGAGCTTGCTCAAACTTGTGTCTATCGAGTTGGTGATGCCATCCAACCATCTCATCCTCTGTCGTCCCCCTCTTCTCCCCTCTTCAGTCTTTCCCAGCATCAGGGTCTTTTCAAATGAGTCAGCCCTTTGCATCAGGTGGCCAAAGTATTGGAGCTTCAGCTTTAGCATCAGTCCTTCCAATGAATATTCAGGACTGATTTCCTTTAGGATGGACTGGTTGGATCTCCTTGCAGTCCAAGGGACTCTCAAGAGCCTTCTCCAACACCACAGTTCAAAAGCATCAGTTCTTTGGCGCTCAGCGTTCTTTATGGTCTGACTCTCACATTCATACATGACTACTGGAAAAGCCATAGCTTTGACTGGACGGACCTTTGTTGGCAAAGTAACGTCTTTGCTTTTTAATCTGCTGTCTAGATTGGTCATAGCTTTTCTTCCAAGGAGCAAGAGTCTTTTAATTTCATGGCTGTAGTCACCATTTACAGTGATTTTGGAGCCCCAGAAAATAAAGTCTGTCATTGTTTCCATGGTTTCCCCATCTATTTGCCATGAAGTGATGGGACCGGATGCCGTGATCTTCGTCTTTTGACTGTTGAGAATTAAGCCAGCTTTTTCAGTTTCCTCTTTCACTTTCACCAAGAGGCTCTTTAGTTCCCCTTCACTTTCTGCCATAAGGGTGGTGTTATCTACATATCTGAGGTTATTAGTATTTCTCTGGGCAGTCTTCATTCCAGCTTGTGATTCATCTAGCCTGGCATTTCGCCTGATGTACTCTGCATTTTTAAGTTAAAAAAGCAGGGTGACAATATACAGCCTTGGCATACTCCTTTCCCAATTTGGATCTATTGTTCCATGTCCAGTTCTAACTGTTGCTTCTTGACCTGCATACAGGTTTCTCTGGAGACAGGTAAGGTGGTCTGTTATTCCCATCTCTTTCATAATTTTTCACAGTTTGTTGTGATCTACACAGTCAAAAGCTTTGGCGTAGAGCTCTATACTGTTTCTGTTCTTTAATTCTGCCCATCTTTGCATGGGAATGTTCCCTTGGTATCCAGTTTTCTTGAAGAGATCTCTAGTCTTTCCCATTCTATTGCTTTCTTCTGTTTCTTCGCATTGATCAGTTAGGAAGGCTTTCTTATATCTCCTTGCTGTTCTTTGAAACTCTGCATTCAGATTGGTATATCTTTCCTTTTCTCCTTTGCCTTTTGCCTTCTTTCCTCAGCTATTTGTAAGGCCTCCTCAGACAACTATTTTCCCTTTTTGCATTCCTTTTTCTTGGGGATGATTTTGATCACGGCCTCCTGTACAATGTTGCAAACCTCCGTCCATAGTTCTTCAGGCACTCTATCAGATCTAATCCCTTGAATCTATAGTGTATAATCGTTAGGGATTTGATTTAGGTCATACCTGAATGGCCTAGTTGTTTTTCCTACTTTCTTCAATTTAAGTCTGAATTTGCCAATAAGGAGTTCATGATCTGAGCCACAGTCAGCTCCTGTTACCACACAGTTGAGGTTTCTTTGTCTGCCTGCTTGATGTGTTTGAGCAAAGACTTCGCGAGTGAAGCATCACGGAAAGGGTAACCCAGGGTAGGTCTGTTACTCCTTTCACCACAGAATGCCAGGGAAGCTGGACCTTTCCTATGCCAGGAATCAGCACCTCAAGTTGTGTGGGCCACACTGTATCCCACCAGGGAAGGCGTTCCATCTTGAAGGCCTGAGCCTCTTAGTCTGCTTGCAGGTTTCCAGACATCGAATCTGGGCAGACAGTACCTCCAACAGAGCTGCTGTGTTGGCTTGTTTAGAGGTGCATCTGCCAGGATAGGGGGAGAGGAAATTCTCTTTCAAGTTTGGGCCTTACACGCTTTTGTAGCTACAGAGCCTTGTCTAATGAAGAACTAAGGTTTTTCCTTTCAGCTGGTTTTCAAAAAGAGCAGCAATCTTTCTGTTTCTGCCAGCACCAAAGCCTCGTCAGTAGTTCTGTGTTTTGCCTGCCTCCGAGAAGTATAGAATATGGCTTGAGATAAAAAACAAATGTCAAGATTGTTGAGCATGGTGAGGAGGTTTGTCTCAGGAGTAATTTTCTATCCTGCTCTGTGGTGTCCTTGGGGAAACTTCCGGATGCCCAGCTTCATAATGTCAGTCTTCCCAGCAATGGCCTGAGCTCCCCAGCTGCTCTCATTCTACTGTCTGAGATTGTAACAGAAAATTTACATTTTAAAATTGGATACTTGCTGATTTAAAGAACAGAGAAGCCTGGCGGGCTACAGTCCATGTGGCCACAAGGAGACAGGCGCAGCTGAGTGATTAACACTTCTTATTGGAGTCCGAGTTTAGGTGAGGGTCAGAGAGGGGAATATTTTATTGGGAGAGTTTCCACTAGACCAATACTCACATCTCAGAGCCACAACTTATTTTGCTAATCATTAAGATGACCTTGACTTTGATTTCTGAAGCTACTGCATTCATACTTTCCAGTGGGGTCAGTATTTGTATTGAAAAAAACTCATTCTCTGCAGTAAAACCTCTTCCCAACTTCCTTTTACTGACTTAATGGCTTTTTCTAGAGTGGATGATAGATGAAGCCAGAGAATGCAGTTTGTCTATAAAGGACATATTGATTCAATCAGATTTGCCAGAACACAACTGCAGGGTAAAATCTAAAAAGTGACTCGAGAAATCAAGCTGCTGCCAAGGCAGTTTCTCAGCCAGGAATTTTTTTGGCTGCTTCTTGTTTTAAATTCCTTCATTTTGCATTTCGGGAAATGACTCTCAAATGAAAGCCAAAATCCTAAGTGCAGAAAGATAAATCACGTGTTGTTGGCTATGAATTCTGATTACTTCCCTTGAAGGAGTAGCCAAGAGCTTGTTTCTCACATAAAAATACTTTTCACCTGTTAATGAGAAACAGAATTAATTGGGTTCTACAGAGGCCAATTTTAACTGAGTTAAAAGACGAATACTTTAGAGTAAGAAAGGACCTTAGAGACACTGAATTTAATCACTTCTTATAGGACCAGAGAGGGTGAAAGCCTTGCTCAAGAACGCAGAGCCACAGGGGGAATGCAGTACATAGGGAAGACTGCGTTTCCTCCAGTGGTCACTCAGGTGGGTCCGTTCTCTGACCTTTCTGACTATTACCAGCAAGGCTCCCTGCCATTATTAACATAAGAATCTCTCAGGGATGAGGTTTTATTCTTTAGAACGAAGAGCTGAAAATAGAGAAATCATGTCACATGTATAGCACCAGCACCCAAAGGACCTCTTTGTTTAAATAAAATGTGAAAGCCAGTGTGCTGTTTGAATGAATTCACCCAATGGCCTAGCTGGCCTTGTTTTTGAAGAGAGATTTCTGTGATCTTTGCATGGTGTGGAAGTCTGAATCACCAGTCACAGAGCACCGAACCCAGAGAAAGGCCTGTCAGAATGAAACATGAAAATAATGTTGAGATCGTATCAAGGAGGCTGAACGGTAAACATTAGCAGGGCTTGCTGCAACAGGATAGCATGTGTGGGGATGGAACAGCGTGTTCCTCAGTTGGCATGGCCCAGGGCATGGGAGGGACCAACCCCCAAAGCCCGTTAGAAAGCTCAGCCTCTCCAAACACTGAACTGAGCCACAGTGCTTCCTGCCCCTCTCATTTGGGAATTGTATGTGGTCAGGATACAAATGATGGCCAACCTTCTGGCCATGAATGATTAGCATAATTCAGCTAATGGATTAATTTTAGATTGCTGCAAGTGATCAGATTCACGTTTTCATTTGCATTTTTACTAAAGAGACCAGTTTGCTCCAAACACTTTTCTATTAATATTCATATTGCAATATAGAATAGGGATGTTTTGATTATTTTACTTTGAGGCTTATATTGAAAGAAGTCTAACATCATTGCTCTTCCCATCTATTATTCAGTGAGTGTTTTCCAGCTGGACAGAAAGACAGATCTATCCGTTCAGACAGATCTGTTTTCTGTCTGACTGTTGCTAACAGAGAAAGCAGAAACTTTCTCTGTCGATTGATGAGTTCCAGCTGTGCAACTTTGGAAATTATATTTCCACTGAAAAAATGTTTAATGACTTTTTTCTAATGTTCTTCCATTAAAAAAAAAGTTTGTTGTCATGGGATACCACTTTTCAATTTTTCAGAAAGATTTAAAATTGATGATAAGTTATGGCTTCCCTGGTGGTTCAGACAGTAAAGAATCCGCCTGCAATGCAGGAGACCTGGGTTCAATCCCTGGGTTGGGAAGATCCCCTGGAGAAGGGAATGGCTACCTACTCCAGTTTTGTCTGGAGAATCACATGGACAAAGGAGCCCGGCAGGCTACAGTTCATGAGGTTGCAAAGAGTTAGACATGACTGAGTGACTAACACTACTTTCTTGCAACCACAACTGAGTTGTATTGAAAGGAGGTTCAGATCCTTAGATAATTGCCAGGCTTCATGCCAAAGCTTTCATGGTGGCTCTAGGTACCTAACCTCTAAACCTAACACTGATATCTAATGCGCTGAAAGCACAAACAGCTCCTTTTTCTTTCCCCCCTATTCCTATTTCTCATTTTAAATACAGCTTTATTGAGATATAATTCATATAGCATACAGTTTACTCATTTAAAGTATACAGTTCAGTGTTACTTTAGTATTATAATTGTGTAACCATCAGTTCAGTTCAGTTGCTCAGTCATGTCTGACTCTTCGTGACCCCATGGACTGCAGTACCCCAGGCTTCCCTGTCCATCACCAACTCCCAGAGATTACTCAAACTTATGTCTGTTGAGTCAGTGATACCATCCAACCATCTCATCCTCTGTCATCCCCTTCTCCTCCCCTCTTCAATCTTTCCCAGTATCAGGGTCTTTTCAAATGAGTCAGCTCTTCGCATAAGGTGGCCAAAGTATTGGAGCTTCAGCTTCAGCTTCAGTCCTTCCAGTGAATATTCAGGACTGGTTTCCTTTATGATTGACTGGTTGGATCTCCTTGCTGTCCAAGGGACTCTCAAGAGTCTTCTCCAACACCACAGTTCAAAAGCATCAATTCTTCGGCACTCAGTTTTCTTTATAGTCCAAGTCGCACACCCATACATGACTACTGGAAAAACCAAAGCTTTGACTAGATGGAACTTGGTTGGCAAAGTTGTCTCTGCCGTTTCATATGCTGTCTAGGTTGGTCATAGCTTTTCTACCAAGGAGCAAGCGTCTTTTAATTTCATGGCTGCAGTCACCATCTGCAGTGATTTTGGAGCCCCCCAAAATAAAGTCTGTCACTGTTTCCATTGTTTACCCATCTACTTGCCATAAAGTGACGGGACCAGATGCCATGATCTTAGTTTTCTGAATGTTGAGTTTTAAGCCAACTTTTTCACTCTCCTCTTTCACTTTCATAAAGAAGCTCTTTAGTTCTTCTTTGCTTTCTGCCATTAGTTTGCTGTCATCTGCATATCTGAGGTTATTGATATTTCTCCTGGCAATCTTGATTCCAGCTGTCCTTCATCCAGTCTGGCATTTCTCATGATGTACTCTGCATATAAGTTGAATAAGCAGGGTGACAATATACAACCTTGACGGATTTGTTTCCCAATTTGGAACCAGTCTGTTCCATGTACAGTTCTAACTGTTGCTTCTTGACCTGCACACAGATTTCTCAGGAGGCAGGTCAGGTGGTCTGGTATTCCCATCTCTCTCAGAATTTTTTACAGTTGGTCATGATCCATGCAAACTGTGGATGGGCTTTAAATTATTTGAGTTTGAGTTGTTTCCGTTTTTTAGTTATTTCCGTTTTTGGCTCTTATAATCAGTGCTGCTATAAACACTAATGGTCAAGCCTGTGTGGATGGTTTTTCATCTCTCTTGTAAACACTTCTAGGACTGGAATTGCACCATCATATGTTAGCTGTGTTTAACCTTTTGAGAAATTGCAAAGTGACCACACCATTTTATGTTCCTACCAGTGGTGTGTGTTCTGATTTTTCCACATCCTCTCCAACACTTGTTATTATCAGTCTTTTAAAAAAATTATAGCCACCCTACTGGGTGTGTAGTGGCGAAGCCTCCTCTGAACTATTTTGAAAGTATTTTGGTGATGGATTCAGCCCAGATGGATTCTGTGTGAGAATGGAAAGCAGATTGCACCAGCCCTCCATGTTTCTTCAGGAGGATGGTGACTTTGTTTACTGCTCTGCCTCCAGAGTCTAGAACAAGGCTTAGCACTAGTAGGCATGGAGACATTTGTACAATGAATGCCTAAATGAGTTCACAAAGAGCCTACGGTGTGCTAGTATTGGTGTAGATACAGAGGTATACAAGACATGGCCCTGCTCCCAAGGAGCTTCACTTTTTGAAGGAAATAGAAGGAAAGTATTCCTGAAAGGGAGTTGCTGATGAAGAAGGGTACATGTTAGAGGAAAGCATACTCATTTCTAAGCAACTAAAGTATAGATGACAAAAACGTGAATTCCTTTGGTCTTAGGCTAATTTATAAAGTCTGGCCTCCAGGAAATGGTAGGGGAAAAAATATCAGTCACTCAAACTGCAATGAGGAAGGTAGCCTTCCACATAATACCAGAAGCCTCCCCAGACGGTACCACATTGCAAGCAATCACTCACATATATTCTGTCTCTCTTTCTCTATGTGTGACTGTGGAAAAAGAATATAATATAATTCTTCTCTTTAAGTTCAGGTGTTTGGTGATTTGCACATTTTGGTCATTTGCCTTCTATCTTCCTGTCTCCCCCCATTCCTCTTTTATCTGTTTATCTTTTGTCTTTGCCACTTCTCCAACAACAATCTTACCTCACCTGCTCTAAGGTCTATTTTACAGAACTTTTGCAGATTTAATGCATAATAACCAGTCTAAGTGAATGTGCCATCATTTCCTTAATTCTCTTGCTACTCAGGTTTATTTCCATTTTTGTTATAAATAATGCTTCAAGGGAACCCATTCATGACTTTTCTTTCCAAATTTGCATAATTTTAAAAAGGTAACAGCCCGAATGAGTTCCTGATCTTTAGGCTTCCCCCTTATGGTGATTCAGGAACCCAGGCCCTTCCATCTGTGTTGCCCATCCCCTCAGGCCTCTGGGACTGCTTCCAGCTGACAGAAGGGGCAAGAGCATGGAAGATACTTGCTTCCTAACCACATGGCCAAGTAGTGGTACCCAGCCTCTCTGTTTCCGTTCCTCTGATGACAGTTTGCCATATGGCATAACTGGGTGTGGGAAGTCCTGGCAACGTAGTTTCTGGCTGGGCAGACACTTTCCAGAAACAGCTATATATTCTCCTTGGAGGACCATACATTTTGGGTGGACAATTAGTCTTCTCTGCCATTATACATTTTTATAGTTATGATCACTGTTCATTTTGATGACTTGGTACATTTTGCCCAACAGTCTCCACCCGCCATCCCCACTGAAATGTTTTCATTTATTTCTGGTTATTAAGGGAGACATACATTTGGTCTTAGTCAATTCCAGTAATCTATCCATGAGACTTTATTATATGTAGAACCCATGTGTCTACTACTACAATTTCTTCTTCTACTTGTCGCTTTTTGTCTTAGTGCTCATATTACTTTGGTTAATTATTTTGACTCATGTTACAATATGGAGAAATTGGTGGAGAGTTTATCCATGGTGGCATGTGAAATAACAGAGGAGAGGAGATTGGCTCAGTCTCTTTCAAAAAGTTTAAAATGGAGCCAATAACCAAGGCAATTGGCTTTCCTCCAAGGAGACTGCATGACTGCAGAAATATCCCAGCTTAACTATAGGGTCATATTTGGAAAAAAAAAACAAAAAACAAAAAAAACCCTTAGTATTATCTGGAAATATTTTCATTTTCATCTTTCCTGAACCAGTTATTTTATATATATCTGCTGTTGCTTTCAAAAATGATTATAATTATTTTTGGCATCATTCTTTTTAAATGAGCTTTTTTTGAAGCCTCTTTTTCAGAGTCTCTTAAGACTTAAGCTTTGGTTTAGAATACTGGCCCCCACTTATTCCACCCAACCCCACCTCTCTCCCCCAAAATCTGAAAATATAATAAAAATGTTTTAAATATTAGTATTACTGTTATAATGCTGTTAAATGATGGAATTTTTGCTCAGCCAACATGACTCTAAATTGATCCAGTCTTTTTTTCCTTTGGGGAATTAATGAGGTATAATAAAACCTAATAAAGAAGAAAAAATTTTGATGTCAGCTATAGATATTTAATTGAAATATCTCCTAAAGTTCACAATTCCTTCCTAAGGGAGGAAAACTGATGAGGTGGAATAAGGAAATTATGCAGGATTCATTCATTCATTCAGTTCATTTATTCAACAACTTTTGAATTTCCTATATGTTCTATTTGGAGACTATTTAGATGTGTGTAGGGGTCTAGATGTCTCTAGATGCATCTGAGAATAAAACAGAAAGATTCCTGACTTTGAGAAGGCCACATTTTAGCAGGATGAGGTAACAGAATTAATAATAAACCACATAGTAAATTGAGTTGTGATGGGTCTTACTCAGCTTCATGAAGAGGATGCTATTTATAATTTGTGGTTATATTTTAAATGTATCCTCTCAGAATAAAAATTAGCATGGGGCTGAAAGTTTAAATAAGGGAGTCAGGTTAGGCCTCATTAGGTACTTTTGTTCCCCCAAAGGAGGGAACCAGCTAGGCTTCTATCTAAGGGAGGAGGTTTCCAAGCAGAAGGAACCGGCAAAGGCCCTGAGGCTGAGGTGTACCTATAAATTTAAATGTAGGAGGAAGTTCAGTGTGGTTGGATTGGAGTTAGGGTAGATGGGGAGATCAGGGGTGAAGAAAAGAAATGAGGGATGTTAGACAAACAATGTAAAGTCTTGTGGATCATTGCTCATTATAAGGACTTTGACTTCATTCTAAGAGAAATGGAAACCCATAGGGTTTCAGACGGGGTGGGGGGGGGATGTGTGATTTGATCTGAATTACATTTTTGCAGAATTATTTGCAATATCATGGGGAGAACGGACAGTAAGGAGACAAGGGCAGAAACACAAAGGCCGGTTGATGTACTGCAATATTTGGGCCAAGGAGATGACAGTGAAGGTGATGACAAATGGTTGCCTTCTGGATATATTTTGAAGCTAGAACCTACAGGATTTTCTGATAGAAGAGTCTTACAGGAAAGAAAGAGTTGAAGATTCTTATTGCTATTGCTATCGCTAAGTCGCTTCAGTCGTGTCCGACTCTGCGACCCCATAGACGGCAGCCCACCAGGCTTCCCCGTCCCTGGGATTCTCCAGGCAAGAACACTGGAGTGGGTTGCCATTTCCTTCTCCAATGCATGAAAGTGAAAACTGAAAGTGAAGTCACTCAGTCGTGTCCGACCCTCAGCGACCCCATGGACTGCAGCCTACCAGGCTCCTCTGTCCATGGGATTTTCCAGGCAAGAGTACTGATAGTACTGCCAAAATATTTATTGACCCTACCTATGAGGTTTGTCCCTCTGGGAGAATTATCCTGGCATCCCAAAGGCTTGGACATGGGACTTTCTCTGGCCAGTGAATTAGATATGGAAAGTAATGTGCCTTTCCTGGCAGAATCTTTAAATGTCCCTGTGCTGGACCTATTCTTGTCTTTACCAGGAAAAAATCCGCTGTCCTGGGTGGGGGGCTCTTTTAACCTGGACCCTGGAGCAAAGGATATGAAACAAAGCCAGAGTCCCACCCTCTGCTGATATATAACTTGAGCAAGTAGTAAAAGTGAAGTCGCTCAGTCGTGTCTGACTCTCTGCGACCCCATGGACTGTAGTCTACCAGGCTCTGAGGAGCCTCTCAGTCCATGGAATTTTCCAGGCAAGAGTACTGGAGTGGGTTGCCATTTCCTTCTAAATTTCCAAGTGGTAAACATAGCTTCAAATCATGCTGAGATTTTTTGTTGTTGTTGTAATTATAGTAATATAATTCAGTGAAAGCTCATGGATACAGATACCTGAGCAACAGAAAGAATAGAATTTTCATTGACTGGGGTGGAAAGATTATGGGAAGAACAGGAAAGGCAGATTAGAAGTTTAGTTTTGGACACGTCAAGTTTGAGGTGTCTGTCCTAACACTCAGGTATGGCTATTGAGTAAGCAATTAAATTTAAGAATATAAAGTTCAGGATAGAGGTAAAAATTGGGGGAGGCAGTCATCAGCATAGAGTTTGTAGGATTTTTTAAAATTTCACTGAAGTGTAGTATACTTACAATATTGTATTAAATTCCTCTATACAGCAAAGTGAATCAGTATATACATAGCTCAGTTTATATGTATATGTTCTTTTCCATTATGGTTTACCATAGCATATTGAATATAGTTCTCTGTGCTGTACAGTGGGCCTTGTTGTTTATCCATCTTACCTATAATAGTTTGCATCTTCTAATCCCAAACTCTCAGTCTTTCCCTTCCTCACCCCCACCCACCTTGGCAACTGCAAATCTGTCGTCTGTCTGAGAATCCGTTTCATTTTTGTTGATAAGTTCGTTTGTGTCACAGTTTAGAATTTACATATAAATGATGTCACATGGTATTTGTCTTTCTGTCTGACTTCATTTAGATGATAAGCTCCAAGTCCTTCCATGTTGCTGCAGATGGCATTATTTCACTTTTTTAAATGGCTGAGTAGTACTCCATTGTGTATATGCACCATCTTCTTTATCTGTTCATCTGTTAATGGGCATTTAGATTGCTTCCATGTCTTGGCTATTGTAGATACAGCTGCTATGAACATAGGGCCCTATCTTGTATGTATCTTTTCAGCTTATAATTTTGCCTGGGTGTATGCCCAGGAGTGGGATTGCTGGATCATATGGCAAGAGTTGATAGTTTTTATGGTCATAGGATTGGTTGAGGTCATGAATGGAGTAATTATATAGAGAAGGAGAGGATGCCACAAGAGGTCACGACCCACCTCATCATGAATGTTTGCTCTTAGTAAGGGAGGCTCGTGACAGTGAGCTTGAGAAAAAATATGAACACAGAAATTGGCTACAGCAAAGATAACTAATTCTTTTGGGCTTTTTTCTATGGGAAAACCAAGAAATGGGCAGTTTCTGGGTCAGAAGTTGGATCAAGTGAGGGTTTTCTAATAGAATAAAAGCATAACATGGATGTTCTTCATGAATATTTGAGCACAACCCTTTCATTCCCCATGGGCTGTTACTCCATTTTAAAGAATGAAAAGAAACCAGCATTTATTATGCATTTAAAATATGCTGTACATGGTACTAAGCACATTCACATAGTCCTTTCTCCTCACAACTACCAATGCATTGTGAAGTAACTGTGATTGCTTTTCAGGGTCTCACAATTACTATATAGGGGAGCTGAGATTCAGTCCTTCATCTTGCTTTTGACTCAAAGCCTGTGCTCTGTTCTCCAGGGTAATTGCCTTCCAAAAAAGTTTAAATGTTCTCTGGGAGCAAGTTTCATGAACGTTTCCTGTATTGCTTCTCAACTAGCAAGGTATAAGATAAAATTGCTGATAGCCATTGAATTTTTGTTTCCCACACCATTGTCCAGTGTTTACCACTGAACAATGCTCTGCTACTATTGACTCAAACTAAAAGTTGTTACCCAGCCTAAGTGTGGCTTTAAAAACTCACCTGTGGTGCCTTTCAGAAAGCCCCAAAGCCAGCAAATCAGGTGAAAATATCAGTCTCCTTTGTTCAGGGCCAGGCAACCAATTACCAAACTAGCAAGTTGCTTTGAGGTTTGCTGGAAATTTCATAATTCATAATGATAATTAAATACACGTGATGGAAAGTTTCAAAGTGGTGTCCTGGTACAGAAGCTACTTCTTGTGTTGGTTTGTTTAATTCCTGCCACCCACGATAAACATATGGTTCAAGTAGCCATGGCTGGGTTCTTGTAATGTTAGCTTCTGTGATAGAAATCTTTAAAAAAAAGAGTCTCTTAATGAGTTGTGTACTTGGAGGCCTAAAAACTTGTCATACATTTTTATTTTTAAAAGATAGAGCAAACCCCAGTTTTTGTTGAAATATAAAGAAATGTATAAGGATATAAACTCATACGTTTTTGAAGATTATAGTAACTCCTGCTACTTTAATGTAAACAGTGGTTTCTGATGGCGCATGACAGAGTGCATGGAAAGGAGTCCAGGGTTTGTTACAGTGGGGTGCCTCATTGCGGAGCCTGAATTTGCAATGGGGACATAGTGTAAAGGCTGGTGAGTTATCAGAAGATGTGGACATTTGCTTAAGATTCTTCACATCCTGAAATTATGTGGTATACCTAGCTCGCATGAAGGGAACAAAACGAACCTTCCATTTGCAGTAGACTGTGATGGCTATCTGGACCTGTGCATCAGGCCTCTCAATCTCTGTTCTGGGAAAGGTTCTGGCCACAGAGATGGCCATGTGACCCAAGCCAGGACAGTCAGAGGGCTTCCTTGAGATTACACTGATTTTTGATGACTGGAAGAACCTTCTTCTTTCTGGTGGGGTTTCCAAACTCTCAGTGGCCGTGTTTCTGCCACCTTCCTAGGGAAATCCTGTCTGCAGTAAGAGGTAATGAGATTGATGAACACATAAAAACAAGTGAAGATGAGGTGAGATAAGAAAGAAGTATTGACTTTAGTCCCCAGTTGTAATTATAGAAGCCAGGCTTCTGAAATGTGTCCTTAAATTCTGTAATGATTAACTTTTCAAAAATTGCTCTACTGTTCACTAATTTTCATACTTCAACTATGATCCAGGGAAAGTAACAAGTGCTCAAATTACTACTATAAAGAAATCTGGTTTAGTTTGGCAACTTAACTTATGCTACTGTAACAAAATAGCATAGACGAAGTGGCTTTAAGCAATAGAATTTTATTTCTCACTGCTTTGGAGGCTGGGGAGTCCCAGGTCAAGATGCCAGTAGGTTTGGTGTCTGGTGAGGACTCTCTCCTTGGGTTGCAGATGGGCACCCTCTTGCTATGTCCTCATGTGGTTCAGTTCAGTTCAGTTCAGTCGCTCAGTTGTGGCCGACTCTTTGCAACCCCATGAATCGCAGCGCGCCAGGCCTCCCTGTCCATCACCAACTCCCGGAGTTCACTCAAACTCACGTCCATCGAGTCGGTGATGCCAGCCAGCCATCTCATCCTCTGTCGTCCCCTTTTCCTCCTGCCCTCAATCCCTCCCAGCATCAGAGTCTTTTCCAATGAGTCAACTCTTCGCATGAGGTGGCCAAAGTACTGGAGTTTCAGCTTCAGCATCATTCCCTCCAAAGAACACCCAGGACCGATCTCCTTTAGAATGGACTGGTTGGATCTCCTTGCAGTCCAAGGGACTCTCAAGAGTCTTCTCCAACACCACAGTTCAAAAGCATCAATTCTTCAGCATTCAGCTTTCTTCACAGTCCAACTCTCACATCCATACATGACCACAGGAAAGACCATAGCCTTGACTAGATGAACCTTTGTTGGCAAAGTAATGTCTCTGCTTTTCAACATGCTGTCTAGGTTGATCATAACTTTCCTTCCAAGGAGTAAGCGTCTTTTAATTTCATGGCTGCAGTCACCATCTGCAGTGATTTTGGAGCCCCCAAAAAGAAAGTCTGACACTGTTTCCACTGTTTCCCCATCTATTTCCCATGAAGTGATGGGACCTCATGTGGTGGAAAGAGACAAAGACCTGCTCTCTCTTCCTCTTGTTATAAATACACAAATCCCATGACGAGGGGGCCATCCTCATGACCTTATGTAAACCTAATCACCTCCAAATACTATCACATTGGGCGTTAGGGCTTCCACATTTGAACTTTGGGAAGACACAAATATTCTTAACACTTGGGAAGAGACTAGTAAAATAAAGGAAGGCAGGCAGAAAGGAAGGAATAAACAAAAAGAAGAAGGAAGTGTAAAGATAAAAGTTTCTATTGCCGTCAGAAATTTTCCCTCCCAATTCGTCGGTCAATAAATTCTCTCTTTTGTTTCACCTATTTTAAATTGGGTTTTGGTCCCTTGCAACTAATTAATTTACCATTCCTTTGAAGGTGTTACATAGATTATTCCAATGTGTGGAATTATATAATTAAGGAATTAGGGATACATTTCTGATGGAAATTTCTCCAACTCTTGTATTTAAATAGAGATTCTCTCTCAAATGCCGTAAATGCCAACTATGATCTCCATTCTTCCTTGGATAAACATGAGGAAGACATCATATTGTAAACTACCAGAAAAGAGCTGATGAAAATTCAAAGTGAAATAAAAGGAAGTAATTACAACTTAATCACTAATTGAAAACAGGGACCAATGACGGTTCTAGGAGATGCTGATTAAAAATGAAAGTGATGTAAATGTAGGAAGTTGTAAACTTTTAGGGAAAATCCTTCATTTTCTCACAAGTAAAGTTAATTTTACGTTCCATTTCGGTACAGCCAGACTCTTTCTCCTATATTTCTCTCATTAATTTTTTTTCATATTAATGTCCTACTCTGTTTCACAAAGAGGATGTTATTAATAATTCGTGGCTGCATTATAAATGTATCATCTCAAAGTTTGGGATTTGATTAATGTTCCTTCCCAGGGTTAAGATCCTGCCTGCTGGTTTCTTGCTTAGACAAAAAGAAAGTGAGCTAAGAGCATGGTGAATGAAGCAATGTAATGTTAAAAATGACTGCATCTTTCTGGTTTTAATTTGAGTTAAATAAGAGAAGGAAAATTGGAACTGTGAGAATATTTAGAAAAACGTAAGCAATAGATAAAATTCCAAGCAAAATTAAATGTGTAATCTAAGATGATGGATGCAATTACAGAAAAAATTGAAAGATTGTTCCTAGTTCAGAGAACACTTAGTAGAGTAGATGCTGATTTTTCAAAGCATGGCATTTTCCCGAGCCCATAAAAAAAGACAGAATGTCGTACTTGTTTATCATTTCTCTCCTTATTGAGATGATGTTAGCTGTCCTTTGGTTGCAAATAAGTTCCAATGTGCCCCCACCCCGCTTAAGGCAGGATGAATCAGACAACTAATGGTGTTGCAGAGGTGGAGAAAATTCAGGCCAGAGGCCAAAATGCAGCTTGACAGAGCTTCTTTTCCTTCTCAAATGTTACTGAGTCTCAGATTATAGATTGCATGTTCTAGCATCCTTTTAAGGCTAGGATGATGTGGTGAGAAAGGTCTTGTTTTTTCACCCCACTGGGATGTGAATTCTAGCTTTCCCCTCTCGCTAGTTAGGTGAATTTTGCAAATTCCTTAACCTCTCTGAACCTCTGTTACCTTTTTATAAAAACAAGGATGACATTTTCCCCATCCCACCCTCAAGCTCGAAAGATGTAAACAGCTGTGAGCTGCTATATGATGCTAAATGTGCAAGATGACTTCTTTATTTTATAAGTCAAATCAGGCTCTGAGCTCCACTTCCTAAGGTGTCTACAAGTCCAGTATTAAGACAGTGAGGGTAGAGGCCATGTGTTATCAGTCTGTTATCATCTTTACTGGAGTTTATGTGAGTAACTGGCTCTAATCATACTAAGACAACTGCTTTGTGCCAGGGTGGTCAGAGGGACCCTCACTAATGCTCCCCTGGGATTCTTGCAGCTCCCATTCCAGAGCCTATGTCTCTCTGTAGGACTTGCAGCCCTCCCATTCCTGTCCCCCAAATTCTCGGGGGAAACCACATTGACTGGTTAGGCTCCGTTTAGCCCTTTAATATCAGAGCTTCCTTCCTATCTACTCAGGCTAATCAAAGATCTTTTAAAAATAGAAAAGACCTGATCATTCTTCTCAGGAGCTAAGAGATCTGCAGTCTCCAGCCCCTCCCTCCAGTTCATGATTCCAAATGAGAGGACAAAGTAGTTAACTTTTGAAGCAGGTCATTCAGTCATTCCTTAACTTTAAGGAAAATTGCCCTGCTATGAGAGCTACAAATTTTCCATGCTTTTCCAGCTAACGTCCAGTGAGAATTAGTGTCATTTAAATCATAGTTTTGTTTAGGAAGGCATTTTTCAGTTAGAGGACAGGAGGAAGAAAGGGATAGAGAGAGGGAAAGATAGAGAAAAAGAAGAACAAAAAAGGAAAGAAAAACAAGATAGAAGAAAAGGGTGAAATTTCTATTCCCCTTAGAAATGTTTTATAACGTAAGAAAAATTAGATTTTAAAAGTAAAGGAAACTTCATGCATTGCTGGTGGGAATGTAAACTGGTATAATAGCAGTGGAAAACAGTTTGAAAAAGTTAAACATCGTCACCATATAATGCAGTATTTCCACTTCTAGGTATATTGCCAGAAGACACAGAAACATATGTCCATATGTACACAAATGTTCTTGGCAATATTATTCATAATAGGTGAAAAGTGAAGCAACCAAATGTCCATCAGCTGATGAATGGACAAAGAAAAAATGTGGCATGACCATACAATGGAATATTATTCATCCATAAAAAGGCATGAATTACAGATACATGCTGCAGCATCGAAGAACCTTGAAAACACTGTGTTGTGTGATGGAGGCATACACAAAAAGCCATGTATTATATGATTCCACTTATATGAAATGTCCAGAATAGGCGAATCCGTAGAGACAGAAAGTAGGCCATTAGTTGTGAAGGGTTGAGGGGATGGAGGGAAAGAGGAGTGACTTTTAGTGGATATGAGGTTTATTTTTAAATGCACTATAATTAAAGTGTAAAATGTACTAGAATTAAAGATGGGTGATGGTTACACAACCTTGTGAGTATACTAAAAACAATTGAATCAGTTTAAAATGGTGAATTTTATAGTATGTGGATTATAGTTTAATAAAAACTATAGCATAGTTTAGAATAGAATATATAGAATAGAATAGCATATATTTTTGAGTTCCCACTAAATTAACAAAAACCGCATTTAGAAGGGACCTCAGCTAATAACAGTTATCCATTGCTAAACTTCATATTCTCTTCCATAGATGAGAAATGGAGGTGTCTCTGAGAGGATAAGTGGCTTGTCTGAGATTTCTCCGTTGGAAGCTGACTCTAGACCTGAGATTAATGAACTATTCTTGGGAACACAGGCCTTGTGAATTCTACTCTGTTGCCATGTCTTTGAGCTCAGTAGGATCTTACTCAACATACCAAGAAGAAACAGTTAGACAGCTGCTTTTACACCCCTTTCCGACCTCTTGGATGGAGGCCACCTGCCTTTCAGCATCCTCCCCTGCACACCCCTAAGCCCAGTTGCCTGCCAGAATTTCAGCCTTTAGGAAGTGACTTGCAGGAGAATTCTACAAGTTAAGAATTCTCCTACAAGGTTGTATTGTTATTTGGAAAGTGAAGTGATGAGCAGACTAATTGTCATGACGGATTTGGAAATTGGCATCAAGGTTTTGTTGAAGAGAATGTGGAGTCAACATAATGCTTGTCAAAATTGCCTTTCTCTAATAACAAGCAATATGTGCTTCTGGGTTTCTGAGAACACTGCAAATTATTTCCTTCTTTTTGAGGTACAAGTTAAAATGTTCATCTTGGTTTGCTGCATGTTATTAAAAAGTGTGTTATCTGGGTGATGAGTCTGTAAGTAATGAAGGATCATTTGAACCATGAGAAAAGCCACAGAAATGGAGACAAACTGGTATCAGTGGGACACTAATGAGGTAGAAATAAGTATATCTGAGGTCAGGAAAGCCAAAGGCATACTTTTCCAGTAGCTTTCCTCTGCTCTCCGGTACCTGGTCATGGTACTGAACTTTGCATTTCTATAATAACCATCAGCTTTCAAGATTCTTGAGACTTCCTCAAGGAGAGGAAGGGGTGAATAGAAAGGAGAAGGGAGGGTCAAGCAAAACATCCATGATGATGGCTTAGAAAAAGGAAATATAAAATATATTCTTTTTGTACCCTAAAACAGAGTAAAGCAACAGAATAGAGTAAAGCATGGGTCTTAAATCATTCATTCATTCATCGAACACTTGAACTATGAATTAGATTCCTTTCTAGGCATTGGAGATGCAATTAATAAAGCAGAACAAGACCCTGCCCTCAAGATCTCATTGTCTACAACTACATCTTTAGAATTGATTTGTTTTTAGAATTGTCCTAAAATTAGACCTGTATTTGTCTTCAATTAAGTGGATTTTTTTTTTAATGAGAATTTAGCTTTTCTCAAAATCTGTACAGAGACAGAAGTACTTATCAAATGCTCTGGGAAAACCAAGAAGGGAAAAATTGCCTAGATAGATGGAACAAATAGAACATTCTGCACAGAGACACAGAGGACTGGTATGTCTGTGAGAAATGCTAAGCAGGTCCTTTTGGCTGATAAACAGTGGGTGGAAAGGTAAGAGTTGTAAACTGTATATTAAACAAACAGACTCTCTGTTAGTGGAAAGGACAGAAACGATGACTTTAGCCTGCTGTAGGAGGAAAATTTTCTGTTGAAAAGCACATCTCAAGACATTACTAAAATTTACTTTCAAATTCACATTTATTCACCCGCTTTTGGTTTTTGGTGGCTGCAAGCTGGCTGTGAAACAGCTTTTGGCAGGAGTAAATGAGTTAGGATTGTAGAAATCCTTCACTATAATAAAGCAAAGGAATTGCTTATGGCAACAAAGAGATTATATATATATGTGTGTTTGTGTGTATGTGTGTGTATGTATGTTTATATATATATATATATTTTCTGACATAATATAAGATGCAGCTTTTATATTTTAGTTTTACTTAAAAAGCCTGCCATGGAGCTCAGGATAAAGTACTAATTACAAATACAGCTTAACATGGAGGATATCCTCAGGGTTCCTAACAGTTTGTTGAACATCAGTTGGTCATTGGAGAGTCTAGCCCTGGTATTCTGCCACACCTCGTCCTAAGTGTCAGAGAGGCTATTGTTCTGGGTTTGTCTGAATTACTTCCTTGCTTTTCTTCTGCTCTTGCTATCCCCCTGGCTCCATACAGGGGACGTTTGAGACATTGGTCTTCTGAGTCCTAATCACACACTGTCTTACTTAGTCTCCTTCTCGACTTATTTCTGTTTTTTTCAAGTATGAATCTCAGTCCACAAATCCAGCTTTGAATGGAATTTTTAATTAGCATGGTATTAAGTCTGAGCCTGTAAACCTGCAAGCAAGGACAAGTTAACTTCAGTTCCCACTGGGGAGCTCCCTTCAAGGAATTGCCGTCTGACCCATCCCAGGGAACTCCCATGGCCATTCCATGCTGCTAGCCCCAGGGCACTGCCAGGGTGTGGTCCCAGGTCTCTCCAGACCCAGAGTCTCTCTCCATGTTGTCTTCATCCCTAGAAACAGGGAGAATTGCCTTCCTCTCTCTTGAGATTCCTGCTTGCTTCTCTCCTCAGGAGTATACAGCACACCTGATAAGTGAGTTTAGGCTTTTGAAAACAACAGTCAGAAAAAGAGAAGATCCTGAAGGCCATAAACCTCCTCTGAGCAAAGGGCACAGAGAGCCTGCTTGTCTGTGCTGACTCCTTTTCTCCTAAGTTGATCCCTCAAGGAAGCTGTGACAACAAATAGGGAGGAGACAGCATGGAGCCATGAATGCTTCCTCCATTTCCTAAAGATGGAAGCAACCCTCTTGTCCATCAGCTGAGCGATGGTTAAACAAAATATAGGCCCCCCATATTCAGCGGTTTATTCATCCAAGAGCAGGAATGGAATACTAGACGCACTACAACATGGAGGAACCTTGAAAACACGTGGAGTGAAAGAAAGAAGCCAGAAACAAAGATCTTATATTGTATGATACATTTAAATGAAATGTCCGAAATAGGCAAATCTATGCAGACAGAAAGTAGATCAGTGATCACCCAGGGCTGAGGGGATGGAAGATGACTGTTGAAAGGTATGGGCTTTCTCTGTGGGGCAATGAAAATGTTCTACAATGGGCTGTAGTGATGATTTCACAACTTAAAAAAAAACTTTGTTATTATTGGCTTTGCTGGGTCTTTGTTGCTGCATGCAGACGTTGTCTAGTTGCAGTGAGGAGGGGCTGCTCTCTAGCTGTGGTGTGCGGACTTCTCACGCGGTGGCTTCTCTTGTTACGGAACTAGGGCTTGTAGGCTTCGGTAGGTGCGGCTCTCAGGCTCTAGAGTGTGGGCTCAGTAGTTGTGGCACACGGGCCCAGCTGTCCTGCGGCAGGTGGAAACCTCCCAAACCAGGGATCAAACCCACGTCCCCTGAATTGGCAGGTGGACTCCCAATCACTGGACCACCAGGGAAGTCACACAAATTTTGAATATACTTAAAAAAAAAATCATTGAATTGTACATTTAAATAGGTGGATTGTATGGTATGTGAATTCTATCTCAATAAAGCTGTTACCAAAAAAAAGGCATTGGGTTGTAATTGGCCTACTCCTACAGTCCATGGGGTCACAAAAGAGTAGAATACAACTTAGTAACTAAACAACAACTACAACAGCAACAATTCTGTACACTTGGGTTTCCATGGTGGCTTAGTGGTAAACAATCTGCCTGCTGTGCAGGAGATGCAGGTTCAATGATCCTTGGGTTGGGAAGATTCCCTGGAGAAGGAAGTGGCAACCCATTCCAGTATTCTTGTCTGGGAAATCCCATGGACTAAGGAGTCTGGTGGGCTACAATCTCCATGGGGTCTCAAAGTCAGACAGGACTTAGCTACTAAACAACAACTCTGTGCACTATAATCAAAGAAATGAATGTTATCTTTTGGTCATGTGTTTTATTAATATTAATGTTTCATTGTCATGAATTCCTGATAACTGGCTGCTCTTCCAATAAATCCCCTTTTGAGGATGCAAAACAGTTTTTTTTCCAAGTATCTCTCATAACAAAGTGAGAGATTTCTCCCCAGGCTCTTGAAAGAAGGGAGGGAGCAACCTTTCCAAGTTATACTCATGGAGCTTACTCTGAACACCGAAGAGCCAACTTTAATTTGCCCAAGTTTCGTGACTTTGATGATATGTAGGTCATCTATCTATGAATCTTGCACTTGGAAGACATCCTAGAAACAATCAAGCCCAGTGGTTTTCAAATTTGTTTAGTAGAATCTAGAGCTGCAGAGCGGGGACCTCAGGAGCAACCATAGGAGGAAACTCTTGGCGGGGGCGGGGTGGGGGATGGTGTCAGCTGTGTGTTCTAAACTGGGCTGAATGAGCTCTGTCTCAGCTTCAATCAGGGCAGCCCTGATTTCATCTGATGTAATCACTGGGCTTCAGCAAGATTTTGTTTGAAGAATTTAGCAGCTAACATGTTTAAGGCTCCTCTGATTTCTAGTTCTATGGAAAATGGAGACAAGATCCTGGGAAAAGACTCAGAGTCTCTATATCCATCTGGTGACAGAGCAGGATCTGGAATCATAGATTCCTGAGGATGAGCATGGTGGTTGGGATCACTGAATCAAGCATGTGAAGCTTGACTTCTCACGACTCCACCACTCCTGTCTAGTGAAGGCAGGAGAGCATGATGGACAAGCCTGTGGACTCCAGAGCCAAGTGGCCTGTACTTGAACCCTGATCCACCACATCCTAGCTGTGTGATCTTGAGCAGGAAATTCATCCCTGCCCAGCCTTGGCTGCTCGTGTGTAAAACCGGGCTAATGGCTGTATCTACATCAGAAGATTAAGTGAGGTGATGTCAAGTGTCTGGTACATAATTGGGGCCAAGTAAATAGTAGCCACAATTATGACATGTCAGTACAGAGTATCCACATGCTTTGCTCTCCACAATTTCAGTGGCTAAGAGGCACACCCTGTGAAGTTTCTGTCTCCATCTGCCTTGACTGAAAAATCAGAGTTGTTTCACATGGCCATTCTCTGCACCCTCATATGACCTACCTGTAAGATTTTTCATTTGTTTCCATTCAATTTCACCTATCTATTGGGGTCATTTAACTCAGACTGATGGGCTGTTTTCCAATCCTAAGTGTGAGAAGACTGTAGCCAGGTCTGTCTGACAGCTTGGTCCCAATAGGAGTCTGTGCTTGGTCTCAGAGTTTCTGCCGGCTTGTGCATAAGAATGCTATATGGTGGATGGTACTCTGTAACTCTTCTTTTTGGGGAGCACGCTTGAAATCATTCAGTCGTGTCTGATTCTTTGTGACCCTGTGGATGGTAGCCTACCAGGCTCCTCCCTCCACGGGATTCTCCAGGCAAGAGTACTGGAGTGGGTTGCCATTTCCTTCTCCAGGGGATCTTCCCTACTCAGGGATTGAACCCGGGTCTCCTGCATTCCAGGCAGAAGCTTTAACCTCTGAGCCACCAGGGAAGCCTCACTCTGTAACTCTTCTTTTTGGGGAGCCATGCTTCAAATTGTGGCTTGCTGCTGACCCTTAAAATTTTTTTTTATTCCTGCTTTGTTCCTCTCACCTGAGGCCCAATTTCAGTTACTTTGTCTTTCTGCTTTATTTTCCAAATATGGTCTGATACGTCCCCCCACTCCCTCCTCCCTGAATCCCTACATGTAGTCATCTCTGTATAGACCCCTTCTGAGCATGACTCCCTTTAAACGTAACACTTGTGAATTTCTCTAGTAAGGTGTAAGCAACCCTGCCTGACACTACCTGCCTGACCCTACCTGCCAGATTCTGTACACTTAACTCTAAATATGTTTTCTTTACATTCAGGACCAAAAATAAAGCCATTGAACTACTATTTCTCAGCTTTGGGGACTCTGCTAATATTTTAAAATGTCTTGATTTACAAATAACGTATATCCCTTTGTGAAAATAGAAGATCATCCATTCCCACAAGACAAATGTATGCCAGAGTTGTAATGCAAATTCCGTAGACTCACACACCCACAGTTCAATTGAATTTTTAAATAAAAATGCAGATAAATCAGTCTTCACCCATTATGATAACGATTTTAGTTAGTTCCCTGTGCCATTGAAAGTGTCTTCATTAATGACTCAGTACATTGCTTTTCTAAAGGGCACCAGTCGATGTCCTCAGCATCCCAATTAGTGACTTTTTTAGCTTTAGAGAACATTAGATTTAGAGCAATCATAAAGGGCAGGTCATCCACATACCTTATTTTGCACATGGGAAAAGCTACTCTCTGAGAGGATAAAACTGAGCCAAGATCACACAGCATTAAGCAGCAGGGCCGAGAGCAAGTCTTTGGTGTCTCGATCAAGTCCCAGCAGATCCCATATCTACATTCTAACCACCCAGGAAGCTACTTAAAAACAGCAACAACAAGAAGAAGCAAACAGATGCCCTGGTGAGCTTGACACGTTCTGAAGCAGAGGAGGTCTGGAGTAGGGTTGGAAAATCTGTGTTTTAGAATACCTCCCACAAGGGTGGCGATACACTCTGAGGTCTAGGCATGACCATTCAGGAATGCTCTCTGAGCAGAATTCAAAACAAGTGTTGACCTCAAACTTAAGAAAAAACTGGATTATGTAAAACTTCCCTGCCACAGTTTTCCTAAGGGGAAAGAGGCATAGCATAGGTCACTTGACCCATATACAGTCCAATTCCCCAAATTGAATGACCAGGAAAAATGCTTCAGTAGTATGAAGTCCATGAGGTCGCTAAGAGTCGGACACGACTGAGCGACTTCACTTTGACTTTTCACTTTCATGCATTGCAGAAGGAAATGGCAACCCACTCCAGTGTTCTTGCCTGGAGAATCCCAAGGACTGGGGAGCCTGGTGGGCTGCTGTCTATGGGGTCGCAGAGTCGGACATGACTGAAGTGACTTAGCAGCAGCAGCAGCAGTATGAAAGCAATATATATGTATATGAAGAAGCAGACTACAAGAACTTCTGCTGTACAGATCCAATAACTCAGCAGAGAGATCTGCAGAGTAGGCTTGTAAAGGCATTCATTTTGTGAGCTGGAAGCATTGCATACACTGTGGGGCCAGTAACCACAGTCAAGGCCTTAGCAGCTTGCCCTGCTTCTCATAATGTGAGTTGTAGTTGCTGGTTTACCTCCCCTCACCCCTTCCTTCACTTTTTCTTTCTCTTGTCAATTCTTTCTGGTGAAAGGAGCACCAAAGCAGAATGAGTGCTCTGTTTACCACCTAATCTTAGGCCTTGGTGACCTGTTCGGAGCACATTTACTCAGCATACAGCTTGAAAGTGAAAGTGAAAAGTGATAGCCGCTCAGTCATGTCTGACTCTTTGCGACCCCCTGGACTGTTCCATCCAAGGAATTCTCCAGGCTAGAATACTGGAGTGGGTAGCCTTTCCCTTCTCCAGGGGATCTTCCCAACTCAGGAATCAAACTGGGGTCTCCTGCATTGCAGGCGGATTCTTTACCAACTGAGCTATCAGAGAAGCCCTGAATGCAGCTTAGAAGCTATAAATCATGTTATGAATGCTGGGTAGTGTGATGTCTCACCATTATCCATCTAATTTCTGACCAGGGTCAAGTATTGTTGATTGCTACCACTGCAAATTGTCGCCATGAATTTTGCAGAGCATAGTATCTCAAAATGTAGAAATTGGAAGGTGTTTGTTGAAATGGATGATTCTTAAGACATCAAAAGGATAATCTATATCATGTCAGCATCTTCGTCAGAATCATTTAAAAGAGAAATGGAAGAGCATGTGAAGGGGATTTGGAGTTGTCTTATTTCTTTTGGGCTGCTAAAACAAATTACTATAGACTGAATGACTTATAAACAAACATTTATTTTTCATAATTCTGGAGTCTGGGAAGTCCAGGTTCAAGGTGTTGCCAGATTTGGTATCTAGAGAGAGCATTCTTCCTTGTCCATAAATGACTGTGTTTTTCTGTGTCCTCATGTGGTGGGGCTACAGTCCATGGGGTCACAAGAGAGACACAATCTAGCGACTAAACAACAATAACAACATGTGACAGAAGGGGTAAAGGGAACTCTCTGGAGCCTCTTTGATAAGGGGCTACCATTGATGAGGGCCCTATCCTCATGACCTGCTCACTTTCCAAAGGTCCCACCTCCTAATATCACTGCATTCAAGATTAGGCTTCCACATAAATTTATGGGAGACACATTCAGTCTATAGTAGGAGTGCTCAGTGTTATTTTTCTAAGTATTCACTAGATTACACCCAAAATAATGAATTGGTGGGAAAGCTTCAATTCATTTACATTCTTGTCTTTTAAATGTAGTTGCCATTAACATGTGATTGATTGTCCTTTTAACAGAAAGGGGAATATATATCATGGTAAATTCTTGCACATGTTCTTCACAAGACATTTTTTAAAAAAGGTTGAAAAGCTTTATTTTTTGTCCCTTTATTATTAATGATGAAAATAACTTTGAAAAATTTAATCACTCCCTGATTTTACAATTCAAGAAAGGAATCTGAGCCCCTGAGAAGTTACATGTCTCACTCAAAGTATATTAATTTCTGACTGACTGATTCATAATTTAGCATGTGTTTCCTCCTACTGATGACTTCTCCTGCCCTTAATCTTTCCCATATAAAAGCTGCATATTATGTCAGAAAAAATGCATACGCATAGGAACACACACACACACACATATAATCTGCTTGTGACCATAAGTGATTCCTGTGCTCTGTGATGGTGATGTATTTCTATAATCCCAGCTAATTTACTTCTGCCAAAGCCTATTTCACAGCTAGCTTGCAGCCACCAAGGAAACAACTTGAAGTTTTGAAATTTTGTCAGATGTTTGTTTACAAGATAGGAGTATTTTTTGACAGAATCTGCAAGTTATTTATTTTTCTATCTTTACTTTTAAAGTAATATGTTAAACATTCTTTATTTCGCAACTGGGCCAGCTAGAGTTTAGAATGAACAGATGTTTAACAGTCATTAATATTACAGTATAGTCTCTAATCAGCTTTGAAGGTGAGACTGTTGACTTCACTGTTTTCTCTTGATGACAGTTATTAAAGTGACAGATTATGAATAATTAATATTGGTGTAGACTGAGCACTCACTGTTGGTAGAGACTTAGAATATAAAGTTCACAGTGGCCACCTTCTGTTCCCTATGAAGAAAATTACACATGCGCCACGTGAAACTCAAGGTCCCTTGAGCTTTGATATCCATTTACACACAAAGGAATGGTGGTCGTGAGAGAGGAAGCCTGATCATCCAAAAGAACCCAAAGGATCAGTTTCTATCCTTTTCAAGTAAGCCACTGCTCAGGCAAGAGTGTTGGCATTTGGGACCACATGTAATCTAATCATAAGGTTTGCAGAAGTCAAATTCCATACTGTGCAGTGTTGGCTGGGTATGAAATCATATGCAGTCTGGTTATCAGGTCATGCTATCATAGGTTTTTAGTTACTTTTTCTTCCTTAGTTTTGTCTCATACAGTAACGAGTATTTATTGGATGCATAGGGCCTCTTGGGGAAAATAATTTATATTTTCTTCCTGTAACTGGCTTTACAGTCTCATTATCTCTTTTCAAAGACTTCTTTATTTATTTATTTTTTTTGCTCTTCAGCTTTTGTGAAGTTTAGTTGATGAAATTGTAAAATATTTAAAGAGTAAAACAAGATGATGTGATATACCCGTACTTTGTGAAAAGATTCCCACCATCAAGTTAGTTAACATGTTAATCATAGTTACTTAGTCATTTGTTTTGGTGAGAATATTTATATTCTACTCTCTTAGCAAATTTCGATTATACAATAGCGTGTTATCAGCTGTAGTCACCATGTTGCATATTAGATCCTTAGACTCTAGTCATCTTATAACTGAACATCCGTACCCTTTTACTGTCTTCTCCTTATTTTCTCCTCCTCCTCCTCCCAGTCCCTGGCAACCACTTTTCTACTCTGTTTCTACGAGCTGACTTTTCTCTTTCTTTTAGGATTCACTTATTAGTGATGTCATGTAGTATTTGTCTTCCTTAGTTTGGCTTATTTCATGGCCTCCAAGTTCATCCATGTTATTGCAAATGGCAGAATTTTCTGGATTTTTGCTGGATCATATGGTAGTTTTATTTTTTAATTTCTTGAGGGACCTCCATACTGTTTTCCACAGTGGCTACATGAATCTACATTCCCAGCAACAGCGCACAATGGTACCCTTTTTTCCACATCCTCGCCAACACTTACTACTTTAGTCTTCTTGAGCATAGCCATTCTAACAGGTCTAAAGTGATATCTTATGGTGGGTTTGAGTTGCATTTCCCTGACAGTTATTGATGTTCAGCACCTTTTCAGGTACATGTTGGCAGTTTGTATGTTTGGGAAAAAATGTCTATTCAGATTCTGGGTTATTATTATTTTTTGCCTCTGAATTGTATAAGTTCCTTATATATCTTGGATATTAATGCCTATTGGGTATATGATTAGTAGATATTTTCTCCCTTTCCATAGGTTGCCTTTTTATTTTGTTGATGGGTTCCTCTGATAAACAGAAGCTTCTTAGTTTAATATAGTCCAATTTGTTTATTTTTGGGTTATTGCTTTTCCTTTTGGTGTCAAACAAAAAGTCATTGTCAAGACCATTGTGAAGGAGCTTACTCTCTCTGTTTTCTTCTAGAAGTTTTATGGTTTCAGGCCTATGTTCAAATCTTTAATCCGTTTCATGTGTGGTCCAGATTTATTCTTTTTCATATGGATATCCAGTTTTATCAGCACTATTTATTGAAGAGACAGTCATCTACCCATTGTATATCCATGGCTCCTTTGTCAAAAATCAACTGACCATATGTGGATGGGTTTATTTCTCACTTCTCTGTTGTGTTCCATTGATCTATGTGTGTATTTTTATTCCAATGCCATATTACTTTGGTTAGTATAGCTTTGTAATGTAGTTTAAAAACAGGAACTATGATGCCCCATCTTTGTTCTTCTTTCAGAGTCAAGATTGCTTTGGCTATCTGTGGTTGTTTGTGGTTTAATACAAATTTTAGAATTTTTTTTCTATTTCTGTGAAAAATGCCATTGGAAATTTGATACAGATTGTATTGAATCTGTAAATTGCATTGAGTAGAATGGCAATTTTAACAATATTAATTTTTCCACGTAAGCATGGAGTATCTTTCATTTATTTGTTTCTTCAGTTTCTTTCATCAGTGTCTTACATTTTTCAGTGTACAGATCTTTTTACTCATGGTTAAATTTATTGAGTACTTAATTCTTTTCAATGCTGTTGTAAATGGGATAGCTTTCTTAATTTTTCTTTTTTATATAGTTCCTTGTTAATGTATAGAAATGCAACTAATTTTTGTGTATTTGTATTTTATCTTATAACTTTATTGAATGCATACATTAGTTCTAATAGTTTACTGATGGAAGCTTTAAAATTTTGGCACATAGAATTTAAGTCATGGTTAAGACATGGTTATCCTGCTGCCAGCCCCACTGGAGCACTCTCGTGGCTGTCAGAAGCACTGCAAGATTTGACATCTGGCATCCAGAGGCACTGCCAGCTGGGGGAAACCATGTGCCATGAGGGTCCTTGCCCCACTGCCGAGGGAAAGTGACCCTCACACGTTTTTAATGTATGCATGTACCAAAACATGCGTGTTTTATAAGTTAATAATAAACTCACAAGTACAGTGTGGTGATAGAACCCAGGCATTTGGTTATGCTTTAACTTTATACAATCTTGGGCAATTTAGGAAGGGCAGCGTGCTTTCACAGTTTCTAATGGAAAAGAAATTTGGTGATAGATAATAAGAATAAAAAAGACATATACATGAGTTGCTTTATCAGAGAGAAGTTTTGAGCTTTAGCACAGATTTTTATACTTAAAAATACTGCCACTCATTTTTATAGTCTCTCCTATAATTTAAAATGTAAGACTTGTCCAATTTAAGACTTGGACATTCTACTTCCCTTTCATACTCAGACACCAAGAGGCACCTACAAAAATGCTCACCGCAACATTGTTAATTGTAGTTACAAATGTCAAGCAGTAGAAATGTCCATTAGTAGAAGGATGATTATATAAACTATGGCATAGCCATTACAGTATAAAAAAAATGAGATAGATCTGTATATATTGACACAAAACATCTTCAAGGTAAACTCGAGTGAAAATAGCCAACTATAAAATCACACAAAACTATAAAACAGTATGATAATTTTCTTTTAAAAACTATGCCACATGTTTTCAGTTCAGTTCAGTTCAGTCGCTCAGTTATGTCCAACTCTTTGCGACCCCATGAACTGCAGCACACCAGGCCTCTGTGTCCATCACCAACTCCCGGAGTCCACCCAAACCCATGTCCATTGAGTCGGTGATGCCATCCAATCATCTCATCCTCTGTTGTCCCCTTCTCCTCCTGCCCTCAATCTTTCCCAGCATCAGTGTCTTTTCAAATGAGTCAGCTCTTTGCATCAGGTGGCCAAAGTTTTGGAGTTTCAGCTTTAGCATCAGTCCTACCAATGAACACCCAGCACTGATCTCCTTTAGAATGGACTGGTTGGATCTCCATGCAGTCCAAGGGACTCTCAAGAGTCTTTTCCAACACCACAGTTCAAAAGCATCATTTCTTCAGCACTCAGCTTTCTTTATAGTCCAACTCTCACATCCATACATGACCACTGGAAAAACCATAGCCTTGACTAGATGAACCTTTGTTGACAAAATAATATCTCTGCTTTTTAATATGCTGTCTAGGTTGGTCAGAACTTTCCTTCCAAGGAGTAAGTATCTTTTAATTTCATGGCTGCAATCACCATCTGCAGTGATTTTGGAGACCAGAAAAATAAAGTCAGCCACTATTTCCACTGTTTCCCCATCTGTTTGCCATGAAGTGATGGGACTGGATGCCATGATCTTCATTTTCTGAATGTTGAGCTTTAAGCCAACTTTTTCACTCTCCTCTTTCACTTTCATCAAGAGGCTCTTTAGTTCCTGTTCACTTTCTGCCATAAGGGTGGTGTCATCTGCATATCTGAGCTTATTGATATTTCTCCCAGCAGTCTTGATTCCAGTTTGTGCTTCCTCCAGCCCAGGGTTTCTCATGATGTACTCTGCATGTAAGTTAAATAAGCGAGGTGACAATATACAGCCTCGACATACTCCTTATATACATATAAATGTATATAAACCCATAGTAGAAGGTTTAGAATGATAGATGTCAATTGATAAAGTGGATATCTCCAGTAATTGTGGCTTATAGTCAGAACTTTAGTTTTTTCATTTTTAAAACATGTTTATTTTTAAATGGATAATTGCTTTGCAATATTGTATTATTTTCTGCCATACATGAACATAAATTACTCATAAATATACATATGTCTCCTGCCTCCCACCCCATCCCACGCCTCTAGGTTGTCACGGAGCACCATGTTTGAGCTCCCTGCATGATACAGCAAATATCCATTGACTATCTGTTTTGCATATGGTAATGTATATGTTTCAGTGTTACTGTCTCAATGCATCCCTCCCTCTCCTTCCCCAACCGTGTCCACAAGTCTGTTCTCTGTGTCTGTGTCTCCACTGCTGCTCTGCAAATAGGCTCATCAGTACCATCGTTTCAGATTCCATATATACGTTTTAATATATGATATTTGTTTTTCTTTTTCTGACTTCCGGCTCTAGGTTCATTCACCTCCTTAGAATTGAATCAAATGTGTTCCTTTTTATGGCCGAGTAATATTCTTTTGTATATAAGTACCACAACTTCTTTATCCATTCAGCTGGTGGTGGACATCTAGGTTGCTTCCATGTCTTGGCTATCATAAATAGCGCTGCAGTGAACATTGGGGTACATGGGTCTTTTTCAATTACAGTTTCCTCAGGATATATGCTCAGTAATGGGATTGTTGGGTCATATGTCACAATGTTTTAACTTTACAAAACTTGTGGCAGGCAGAGTTCTGAGGTGGTTCCTGACCTGCCTCCTAGTGTACACATCTTGCATAATCCCTGGGGTTGTAAATTTGATGGATTTTATTTCCATGATTAGTGTATGTTTCCTGGTACAGTTAATTAAGAAAAGGAGATTGTTCCAAGTGGTTCTGACCTAGTCACAAGAGGCTTTTAAATCTAGATCTAGAGGTCAGAGGGGAGAAAAGCCAAAGATTCAAAGCAAGAGGAATTCTTCCATGCTGGAGAACTTCTGAATTGTTGAAGAAGGCCACATGTCAAGGAATGCAGGCAGCCTTTGGGATCTTAGCCTCTAGCTGACAGTCAGCAAGGAAATGAGCACCTCACTCTTACAACTTCAAAGAACTGAATTCTGCCTCAAGCAGAATTACTTACTAAGCAGTAATTACAGAAGTAAGTAATTACAGAATTACTTACTAAGCAGTAAGCTTAGTAAGCTCCCTGTCTCACACCTTGACTTTAGCCTTATGATACTCTGAGCATTGGCACATACATCATTTATCACTGTGACATTTCCATTTCTCATCAATTCTCAGACACCAGGAGAACCTAGAACCTAGCCATGCCATGCCAAGACTTTTGAGTGCAGAAACTGAGGTAATAAATGGATATTGTTTTTACGCTACTACATTGCTGCTGCCGCTGCTAAGTCGCTTCAGTCATGTCCGACTCTGTGCGACCCCATAGACGGAAGCCCACCAGGCTCCCCCGTCCCTGGGATTCTCCAGGCAAGAATACTGGAGTGGGTTGCCATTTCCTTCTCCAATGCGTGAAAGTGAAAAGCGAAAGGGAAGCCGCTCAGTCGTGTCCGACTCTTAGCGACCCCATGGACTGCAGCCTACCCGGCTCCACTGTTCATGGGATTTTCCAGGCAAGAGTACTGGAGTGGGGTGCCATCGCCTTCTCGGACTACATTGCTAGTAATCTACAATGCAGCAGTAGAAAACAAACACAAAGTTATTTTACTATTAATTGCTTAATTACACATAATTTGTTATAATAATAAAGTTTAGTTATCCTTAATAACTTTCTTAGTAGGTTATGAGTATTAATTGCACTTATAAAATAAACCTTGGGAGCTGTGTGTTATTTGTCCAAGAAAACAGTAGAGGAATTGTGTGTATGGATCAGTTTTAGGTTGTCAGGAAACCCTCTTAGCCCACCATGATTAGTGGACCTACCCTTGGAGAATTGGCACCTTAGAAGTCATCTGGTTCAACCCCCAGGGGCTGGTTCTAATTTGTAAGTGGGCAGAGCATCCTCAGTGATGACAAGGAACTTGCCACTCCACAAAGAACTCCATTCCATTTCAGACAGTTCTAATTGCTGTTAAGTTTTCTCCTGAAATCTTCTTGTCAGCTCCAGCTTGGCCCTTGTGATCACTAGAGCTCTCGTATAAGTGATGGTCCGAATAGTCTAAGGCCTCACTCATGTCCCTGTGAACATTTTCATAGGGTCTCCTTATTGTTCTTCAGTGTAAAGAACAAAGCAAAACACCCCAAATACTGCTTCTTCAGAGCTCTCACTCTTATTGGAGAAGTAGCCTTGATTTCCAAGTTGAATCTGAATTTCTCAAGTCGTGCCTCAGTGGAGAGCCACATTTCCCAAGCATTTGAGGAAGCTGAACATCAAGGTCATATGTGGCTGAAAGATTTATGAATCACTGATGTACATTCTGTGCTATCGGAGTGGGGAAAGCAGGGTTCGTCCAAAATAAGTAAGAACAAGACATTTCCACTCTATTTGGCAAATGTTTTATAATTGACTGCTTTCACACGTGATTTTGTGGCCATAGTCATAACCTGGAACAGAAGCAAAGTATTTCAGAAAGGAAAGAAACTGGAAGCTTTCAGAATCCAGTTATCTTGCCGATATTTTAGTTCTTTTTAAAACAACCCCAGATTTGCTCGAATACTTCTGGTGACAAGGAACTCACTACCTGATGATGCATCCAGATGTATTCATTTTTTCTTACAATTACAAGCATTTTTATATTGATTTGAAATCTATGTTCTTTTTTAACTTTTTAAAATTTTTCATTTCAGTTCTGTCTTTGGAGTCTAAACATAGATCTATTCAATCCATCTTCCTTTCAGGTACTTAAAGGAAACTGTCACAACCCCTTAGTCTCCTGTTCTTTAGCTGAACATCTTCAATTCTTTTACATTGAAAGGAGCCTAAAGTTATAGGACATTTTATTGTGTCTCTGTGTGTGTGTGTGCAGCCCTTTTCACATTGTCTCTTAACTGAAGTTACAATCAGCAAAGAACCCTGGTCGTTTGCATCCGAGCTGATAAGAGGAATTGGCTGAATCTTCTTGGCCTGGTTTGCTGCAGGGAACCAGGGAGAAGTGCAGGGTGCAGTGATAATCATTATCAACCAGTGCAGAGACATTTAAATGACAGTCATTTCATTTTCTTCCCAGTTTCTGTGTGGACCTCAAGGTCTACCTCACTTTGCCTCCAGAACATCAAGTTCTAGTTTCTAGAACTTTGAGAAGTTTTAGCCCATGGTACAAAATGTACTTTAGATAGCATATCTAAATGTAAATTTCTGCACTTATATTTAATAATATTATTTAAAAGTAAATATCTACACATATGTTTAGATGTAAATTTCTACACATATGTATTTAATCACAAATGATAGGACATTATACACATTGTTCTACAATTTGCTTCTTTTTTATTTTAACTCTATATTCTAGAGATCTCATGGTATCAGAGCATACAAAGCTATTTTGTTCTTTTCAATGTATGCATAATATTCCATTGCATAGATGTACTTTAATCATTTAATGGATTCCTTTTGATGGACAGCTAGGCTATTTCCTTTATTAAAAAAAATTTACAATTATAAATAGCACTGCGAAATTCTTCTGTTTACATTAATTTTCACACAGAAACAAGATATGTCTAGAGCAGTAGTTCTCAGACTTTAGCATGTACAGAGTTATCTAGAGGGCTTGTCCAAACATGGATGGTTGGGCTCCACCCCCTGATTTTCTAATTCAGGAAGTCTGAGGTAAGACCCAAGACAGTATTTTTCAAACAAGCGCTCAGGTGGTGCTGGTGCAGCTGGTCTGAGGAGCCACACTTTGGGAATCACTGTTCTAGGAGCTCCAGAAGTGGCACTGTCCATTGAAGTCTCTGTGTTAATCCTCTTCATCTCTGTCTCTCAGTGCAAATGTGAAGTATGTGAGCCAGGTAGCTCTTGGTAAAGGAGGACTCTGAATGAAACTGCCTCTTCCCTGTCCTGTGGTGGGAAAGGAGGTCAGGGCAGAATAACCAGCATCACAAGTCTTGGGCCCTCATGCCAAGTGTAGGGGCTTTATTATACTCCAGGACTTTTGTTTTGCCATATGAGATGTCAGCTAGGGCACCACTGTGTGCAGGCTCTTGAAAGTTGTCATTTGCTCTTTAGTGTTCTTTCTGTCTGCCTGTGTGGCACAGGAAAGCACCACTGGGCACTTACATTTATTCTGGACTCTGGGGCTCTCTGCACAGCAACGGAGTCAGACCCTGTAAATATTTTTATGAGGTAGATCTATATCAGGAGAGAAAGGACAGTTTCATTGCTTATGAAGACAGGGTGTCCATGCATGTGCTCTCCTTCATTTTCCATGACCCCATAGGCCCCCATCCCATGATGCATTTCTTCTTCCCCTTTTCTCTGACCTGGGGGGGCGGGTCTTGGGTGTGGGGAAGGAATTTGTTGAATATCTGCTGTGTGCTGGGCACTCACTAACGCAAGAGGATAGCTGTGTGTTCTTGCTTCCATCTGAGAGATGCCGAGCCTGAGGCCAAGATCTGAGAGGTAATAAGTGGGCGAGCCAGGATTTGAGACCAGGTCTAGTTGGTTTTAGAGCCTGTGTGGCGTGCTGTCTGTTCTTTTCCACCTCCTCTCCTGTAGCAGTGGTAAAGCCCAAAGGGAGTGCTTTGGGCTAAATGTAGTGTGTGTGGTTGTTGAGTTTGCAGTGTCAGTTGTACTCAGCACAACTGAGGTGAGTTCCTTGGTGTCTGTTCTCCTTGTCTCCAATGTGACTCTTAAGTCAGGACTGTGTCACTGAGGCTTGTCATAGTGACTAGAATGCTGGAAAGAAGAGAATTTTCAGATCACGCACCGTCTGTCCGTTTCAGTGCTCATGCTTCAGTTTGCTAAAGAAAGGGAACCAAAGGGGATGAAAAGGGCAGAGGAATAGTAGACCCAGGCACACAGAGAGCTTGCTCTTGGCTCAGACTCAGTCCTATCTTTTATTAGTCCCAAGACCTTGGGCCTTGGTAGCTGCATAGCACGTCTTTTCTGTAAAATGGCTACCAAGCAAAAAGGCACCTGTCCCCTAATGCAGGGTTTCCCAGTTTGCCTGATATGACTATTAGACGTTCAGATTCCTAGGTCCTTCCCCTAGAAAATCATGGTCAGAAGAGGGAAGGTTGGGCCCAGGAATGAGACTGGCCAAGATCAATCATGGACACTGCCTCATTGAGTCAGGAGCACCCTGTCTACCTCAGAGTTATATAATCTGATGAAAGAGTAGGTGTTATCAATTGTGCCTAACTCAGAAACAGAAATAGTCATTGCTGAAGGCCCTCAACACCTTCCTAGCTCCAACTCCTAGGCAGATTAAAATTTTCCCAAGGCTAAGTATTTTCCTGAACTTATTGCTGCAGAACCCAAACATCTTTGGGAAATAACCACACACAGGCCTTTAGACCAGCAATAGTGCTTATCCAGCTGGCACACAATAGGGAGTTTGAGGCACGTATGTCACCGTGGAGAAGACGGGAGCCTGGAACTAGGGTGGAGACCCTGAACAGAACAAAGTGCTGACAAGTGCTTAGGATGAACTTTTATTCCATGACCGTATCAAGGATTGGCCCCATAATTTTAAGTTTAAAAAAGAGAAATGGAAAATTCCCTATGGTTGGTAGGAAATTATACTAATAAAAATGATTTCTAACATTGATTAAGTGCTTAGTCATTGCTGAAATTGATTTCCACAAGCTGGAGGGAATTTGTAACAGTCAAAACAAATTCCTTATTTCTCATTTTCATTGATGATGCCTCCAAAGGCAAATGGTTTTCTGTTCCGATAGAAAGAACTGATCTTGATCTTGCCTGTCCTAAAGCAGTCTGGTCTCTGATTTTCCTGCATATGATTTATGTTTTCTCTGGTTTGGTGTTTCTCTGGTTTGTTGGCAAAGGCTTCAGGAAGAGATTTCTCCAGGGCATGACCGGCATATCATCTGCTCATTCTCAGAAAACAAAGCACAAAACAATAACAGAAAGACCCAAATGTGATCATTGCATTGTGTAACTGATGCAAAGTGAATAGCACTTGACAGTAGATAATGGTCTAAGAGAGAGAATGACTATGTTAGGAAATAACTTTTCGACCTATGGTTCTTGCTGCCGCCTCAGGAATGGAAGTGGAAGGAATCACAAGAATTCTAGCACCCTTGATTTGTCCTGTGTCTGTCTCACATTTGCACTATTATTTTATGGGCTGCCTGGAGGTGGGAGGTGGCTCCATTTGGATGCAGATGACAGCATCAGACTGAGTAACTATTTGAAAACCTGTGATTGAGTATTAAGTCTAAGAAATTTATTTTAAAATAAAATACAAATAATGAATAAATTATAAAGAAAGTGGAAGAGGATTTTACTTTATTGTTTTATTGAAGAGTAGTTGATTTACAATATTGTATTAGTTTCTGATTGATGGCATAGTGATTCAGTTTTATATTATTTTTCATATTTTTTTCCAGTAGAGTTTATTGTAAGATATTGACATTGTAAGATATTGAATATAGTTATTCAATATCTTACAATATTCCCTGTGCAAAAAAATTCCTTGTTGTTTATTTTACATATAGTAGTTTGTATCTGCTATTCTCAAACTCCTGATTTATTTTTCCCTCACAAATTTTCCCCTTTGGTAACCACAAATTTGTTTTCTGTGTCTGAGTCTTATTTCTATTTTGTAAATAAGTTCACTTATATAATTTTTTAGATTCCACATAGAAGTGAATATCACATGATATTTGCCTTTCTCTATCTGACTTACTTAACTTAGTATAATAATCTGTCAGTTCAGTTCAGTTGCTCAGTCATGTCCGACTCTTTGCAACCCCATGGATTGCAGCATGCCAGGCCTCCCTGTCCATCATCAACTCCTGGAGTTCACTCAGACTCACGTCCATCAAGTCAGTGATGCCATCCAGCCATCTCATCCTCTGTCGTCCCCTTCTTCTCCTGCCCCCAATCCCTCCCAGCATCAGAGTCTTTTCCAATGAGTCAACTCTTCGCATGAGGTGGCCAAAGTACTGGAGTTTCAGCTTTAGCATCATTCCTTCCAAAGAAATCCCAGGGCTGATCTCCTTCAGAATGGACTGATTGGACCTCCTTGCAGTCCAAGGGACTCTCAAGAGTCTTCTCCAACACCACAGTTCAAAAGCATCAATTCTTCGGTGCTCAGCTTTCTTCACAGTCCAACTCTCACATCCATACATGACCACAGGAAAAACCGTAGCCTTGACTAGATGGACCTTTGTTGGCAAAGTCATGTCTCTGCTTTTGAATATGCTATCTAGGTTGGTCATAACTTTCCTTCCAAGGAGTAAGCGTCTTTTAATTTCATGGCTGCAGTCACCATCTGCAGTGATTTTGGAGCCCAGAAAAATAAAGTCTGACACTGTTTCCACTGTTTCCCCATCTATTTCCCATGAAGTGATGGGACCAGATGCCATGATCTTAGTTTTCTGAATGTTGAGCTTTAAGCCAACTGTTTCACTCTTCACTTTCACTTTCATCAAGAGGCTTTTGAGTTCCTCTTCACTTTCTGCCATAAGGGTGGTGTCATCTGCATATCTGAGGTTATTGATATTTCTCCCGGCAATCTTGATTCCAGTTTGTGCTTCTTACAGCCCAGCGTTTCTCATGATGTACTCTGCATATAAGTTAAATAATCAGGGTGACAATATATAGCCTTGACGTACTCCTTTTCCTATTTGGAACCAGTCTGTTCCATGTCCAGTTCTAACAGTTGCTTCCTGAACTGCATATAGGTTTCTCAAGAGGCAGGTCAGGTGGTCTGGTATTGCCATCTCTTGAAGAATTTTCCACAGTTTATTGTGACCCACACAGTCAAAGGTTTTGGCATAGTCAATAAAGCAGAAATAGATGTTTTTCTGGAACCCTCTTGCTTTTTCCATGATCCAGCGGATGTTGTCAGTTTGATCTCTGGTTCCTCCGCCTTTTGTAAAACCAGCTTAAACATCTGGAAGTTCACGGTTCACATATTGCTGGAGCCTGGCTTGGAGAATTTTGAGCATTACTTTACTAGCGTGTGAGATGAGTGCAATTGTGCGGTAGTTTGAGCATTCTTTGGCATTGCCTTCCTTTGGGATTGGAATGAAAACTGACCTTTTCCAGTCCTGTGGCCACTACTGAGTTTTCCAAATTTGCTGGCATATTGAGTGCAGCACTTACACAGCATCATCTTTCAGGATTTGAAATAGCTCAACTGGAATTCTATCACCTCCACTAGCTTTCTTCGTAGTGATGCTTTCTAAGGCCCACTTGACTTCACATTCCAGGATGTCTGGCTCTAGGTGAGTGATCACACCATTGTGATTATCTGGGTCGTGAAGATCTTTTTTGTACAGTTCTTCTGTGTATTCTTGCCATCTCTTGTTAATATCTTCTGCTTCTTTTAAGTCCATACCATTTCTGTCCTTTATCAAGCCCATCTTTGCATGAAATGTTCCCTTGGTATCTCTAATTTTCTTGAAGAGATCTCTAGTCTTTCCCATTCTGTTGTTTTCCTCTATTTCTTTGCATTGACCGCTGAGGAAGGCTTTCTTATCTCTTCTTGCTATTCTTTGGAACTCTGCATTCAGATGCTTATATCTTTCCTTTTCTTTTTGCTTTTTGCTTCTCTTCTTTTCACAGCTATTTGTAAGGCCTCCCCAGGCAGCCATTTTGCTTTTTTGCATTTCTTTTCCATGGGGATGGTCTTGATCCCTGTCTCCTGTACAATGTCACGAACCTCAGTCCATAGTTCATCAGGTACTCGATCTATCAGATCTAGTCCTTTAAATCTATTTCTCACTTTCACTGTATAATCATAAGGGATTTGATTTAGGTCATACCTGAATGGTCTAGTGGTTTTCCCCACTTTCTTCCATTTCAGTCTGAATTTGGCAATAAGGAGTTCATGATCTGAGCGACAGTCAGCTCCTGGTCTTGTTTTTGTTGACTGTATAGAGCTTCTCCATCTTTGGCTGCAAAGAATATAATCAATCTGATTTTGGTGTTGACCATCTGTAGGTCTATCCATATTGTTACAAATGGCATTTTCATTCTTTTTTATGGCTGAGTAATATTCCATTGTATATATGTACCACATGTTTATCCGTTCCTCTGTTGATGCTTCCATGTCTTGGCTATTGTAAATAGTGCTGCTGTGAGCTTTGGGATGGATGTATCTTTTCCAGTTAGAGTTTTTTCTAGATATATGCCCAGGAGTGAGATTTCTGGATCATATAATGATTCTATTTTTAGTGTTTTAAGGACCCTCCTTACTGTTCTTACTATAGTTGGCTGCACCAATTTACATTCTCATCAACAGCATAGGAGAGTTCCCTTTTCTCTACACCCTCTTCAGCATTTATTATTTGTAGAGTTTTTAATGATGGCCATTCTGGTCTGGGTGAGGTGATCCTTCATTGTAGTTTTCACTTGCATTTCTATGATAATTAGCGATGTTGAGCATCTTTTCATGTGCCTGTTGGCCATCCATATGTTTTCTTTAGAGAAATGTCTGTTTAGTTTTTCTGTCCATTGTTTGACTAGATTGTTTGTATTTTGTTATTTAGTTTATGAACTGTTTATATATTTTGAAATTAATCCCTGGCAGGTCACATGATTTGCAAATATTTTCTCCCATTCTGTAGGTTTCTTTTCATTTTGTTTATGGTTTCCTTTTCTGTGCAGAAGCTTGTAATTTTGATTAGGTCCTATTTGTTTATTTTTACTATTACTTCTGTTGCCTTGGGATACTGATCTAGGAAAACATTGGTATGATTTATGTCAGATGATTTTTTGCCTATATTCTCCTCTAGGGGTTTTATGGTGTCCTGTCTTATATTTAAGTTGTTAAGCCAGTTTGAGTTTCTTTTTCTGTATGGTGTGAAAGTGTGTTCTAACTTCATTGATTTACATACAGCTGTATAGCTTTCCCAACAGCATTTGTTGAATAGACTGGCTTTTCTCCATTGTTTATTCTTGTCTCCTTTGCCTAAGATTGACCCTAGGTATGTGGGTTTATTTCTGAGCTCTCTGTACTGTTTCACTGATCCCCGTGTCTCTTTCTGTGCCAATACTTTGCTGTTCTGATGACTGTAGCTTTGTGCTAAAGTGTGGGAGGGTTATGTCCCCAACACTGTTCTTTTCCCTCAGGATTGCTTTGCCAATTCTGTCTTTTGCGGTTCCATTTAAATTATAGGATCATTTGTTCTAGATCTGTGAAAAATGTCATTTTGGTATTGTTGCAGTATTTATAACAGCCAGGACATGGAAGCAACCTAGAAGTCTGTTGAAAGATGAATGGATAAAAATGTTGTAGTGCATATATATAATGAAATATTACTCATCCATAAAAAGGAATGAATTTGAGTGAATTTTAGTGAGGTGGATGAACACAAAGCCTGCTATACAGAGTGAAGTCAGTCAGAAAGAGAAAAACAAATATCGTGTATTAATGCATATATTTGAAATCTAGAAAAATGATACTGATGAACCTATATGCAGAGCAGGAATAGAGATGCAGACATAGACAACAGACTAGTGGATGCACAGGGGAAGAAGAGAGTGGGATGCATTGAGAGAGTAGCATGGAAACATATAAATTACAGATGTAAAATAGATAGCTGAAGGGAAGTTGCTGTATAACACAGGGAGCCCAGCCCTGTACTCTGTGACAACCTAGAGGATTGGATGGGGAGTGGGAGGGAGGCTCAAGAGGGAGGGGAATGTGTATACTTATGGCTGATTCATGTTTTATGGCAGAAACCAACACAACTTTGTAAAGCAATTAGCCTCCAATTAAAAATAAATTTTTTTAAATGTCATGGGTAATTTGATAGGGGTTGCATTAAATCAGTAGATTGTTTTGGCTAGTATGGCCATTTTAGCAATGTTGATTCTTCCAATCCAACAGCACGGGATATCTTTCCATTTCTTTGAATCAGCTTCAGTTTCCTTTAGCAGTGTTTTATAGTTCTCAACATGTAAATTTTTCACACCCTAGGTGAGGTTTATTCCTAAGTATTTTATTCTTTTTGATCCAATTTTAAAAGGGATTTTTTAAACCTTTCCTTTTCTGATATTTGTTGGTGTAAAGAAATTCGACAGATTTCTGTATGTTAATCTTATGTCTTGTTACCATGCTGAATTCATTTATCACTTCTAGCAGTTTTTATGTGGAGTCTTCAGGGTTCTCTGTATACAGTATCATGTCATCTGCATATAATGACAATTTTACCTCTTCTCTTCCAGTTTGGATACCTTTTATTTCCTTCCCTTGTTTGATTGCTGTGGCTACAACTTTCAATATTATATTGAATAGAAAAAGTGAGAGTGGGCATCCTTACCTTGTTTCTTGTTTTAGAGGGAAGGCTTTCAGGTTTTCACTGCTGAGTATTATGTTGATTATGGGTTTGTCATAAGTAGCTCTTATTATGTTGAGATATATTCCCTCTGAACCAACTTTGGTAAGAGTTTTTATCATGAATGGATGTTGAGTTTTATCAAACGCTTTTTTTTTTTTTTTTTTTGCATCTGTTGAGATGATCATGTGGCTTTTGTTAATATGGTATATATAGCACCTTGATTGATTTGCATATGTTGAACCATCCTTGTGACCTTGGGATGATTCTAACTTGATTGTGGTGTATTGTTTTTAATGTGTTGTATTTGTTTTGCTGGCATTTTGTTGAGAATGTTTTCATCTGTATTCTTCAAAGATATTGGCTTGTAATTTTTGGTAGTGTCTTTTTCTAGTTTTGGTATCAGGGTGATGGTGACTTCATGGAAAAAAATTGGAGGAATTCCCTCCTCTTCAATCTTTTGCAAGAGTTTGAGAAGAATCAGTTTTAAGTTCTTCTTTGTATGTTTGGTAGAATTCCCCAGTGAAGCCATCTGGTATTGGACTTTTGTTTGTAGTGAGTTATTAAAATTGCAGTTTCTATTTTACTTCTAGTGATTGGTTTGTTCAAATTATCTATTTCTTCTTGATTCAGTTTTGGTGAACTGTATGTTTCTAAAATCTTGTCCATTTCTTCTAGGTTGTCCAGTTGGTTGGCATATAATTGTTCACAGTATTCTCAGGATTTTTTGTATTTCTGAAGTATCAGTTATTTCTTCTCCTTTATTTCCTATTTTGTCTATTTGGGTTCTCTCTCTTTTCCTTTCGGTGAGCCTGGCCAGATGTTTTTCAATTTTGTTTACCCTTTCCAGATCTTTGGAGAAGGAAATGGCAACCCACTCCAGTATTCTTGCCTGGAGAATCCGACAGACAAAGGAGCCTGGTGGGCTACAGTCCATGGGGTCGCAAAGAGTTGGACACAACTGAGTGACTAACACACATTTCAGATCTTGGTTTTATTAATTTTTTTATATTTAAAAAATCTCTATTTCCTCCTTCTGATGAATTTGTGTTTATTTATTCTTTATCTAATTCTTTTAGGTGGCAGGTTAAGTTGTCTATTTGAGATTTCCTTGTTTTGAGGGGAAGGCTTGTATCACCGTGAACTTCCTTTATAGGACTGCTTTTGCTGCATCCCCTAGAATTTGTATGGTTGTGTTTTTTTTTTTTGTCATTTGTTTCAGTGTATTTTTTAATTTCCTCTGATTTCTTTGTTGACCCCCCTTTTTTTGTAGCATGCTGTTCAGACTCCATGTAATCTTTTTTTCCCCTTATTTCTCTTTCCATGGTTGATTTCCAGTTTCATGTTGTCATTATGAAAGAGGCTTGAAATAATTTCTAGCCTCTTAAATTTTTTGAGGCTTGTTTTCTGTCCAAGTCTGTGGTCTGTCTTAGAGAATGTTGCATGTGCACTTGTAAGAAATGTGCATTCTGGTTTTTTTTTTTTTTTTGATGTAATGTCCTGAAAATATCAGTTAAAGTCCGTTTTATTGTGTCATAGGATTTCTGTTGCTTTATTGATTTTCTGTCTGAAAGATCTATCCTTTGATGTGGTTGAGGTGTTAAAGTCTTCTGCTATTACTGTATTCCTGTCAGTTTCTCCCTTCTTGTCTGTTAGTTGTTTTATGTATTTGAATGTGCCTTTTGGGTGGACATATGTTAATAAGTATACTCTTCTCTTCTTTAATTGGTCCTTTTATCTTTATATAATGTCCTTCTTTATCCATCTCTATGGCCTTTGTTTCAAAGTCTATTTTGTCTGATATGAATATTGCTACCCCTGCTTTCCTGTCATTTCCATTTGCCTGAAATATTTTTTTTTTCCATCCTCATAGGCAGCATATTGTAAACTTTTGTTTTATTATCCAGTCTGCCACTCTGTGTCTTTTGATTGGAGCATTTAGGCCATTGACATTTAAGGTAATTATTATAGCTATGTGTGAATATCTATTGCCACTGTAAGCCTCGTTTTCCAGTTGATTTTGTAATTCTTCTTCATTCCTTTTGTTTTTCCTTCTGTGGTTTGATGATTTTTTTTTTTTTTTTTTGCTTGAATTCTCTTCTTTTTGTTTTTTGTAAAAATATTATATGTTTTTGATTTGTGTTTACCCTGTTTTTCAGGTATGCTAACCTATTACTGTATCTGCTTGCTTTAGGCTGATAGTCTTGTAGACTCAAATATATTGTTTAAAAAAATTCTACATTTTCTTATCCCCCTCATCCATGTTTTATGATTTTGGTGTCTCTTTACATCTTCTTGTTTATCCTTTAGCTGTTCATTGTGGTTATCATTACTTTCACAATAATTAAAAAAAATTCTGTATACTGACTTATTCAAGTGATTTACTTTCCCACTGCCATTTTCTCTTTCCTGCAGATTCTTCCTTCTTTTCTATTTAGAGAAGACTGTTTAGAAGAATAGGTTTAGTATTATTATTATTATTATGAACATTTCTATATGGCAATATAAAGCCTTGGAAACATTATATTCCAATTAAAAGAAATCTTAGTGATCTACTAAAGAAAGTTGAATGGGCCCAGAAAAATGATGGAGAAACCAAGAAGATTGCAAAAGAAGGACAGCTGTCTGCTAGGGATCTGCTACAGCCACGCTGGCTTTACTGCTACTGCTACAGAGTACTACAGGTCAGTTCAGAGGAACCATCCTGCTTGATTGATTGTCCCCAGACCAAATACATGGCCTGAGTGCTTGCTTCCTGTAGAGGTTCAAGAGTCAGCCTGTGGAACTCTGGCTACACTGAGACACCAACCTATAGAAAGATAGCGCTAAGTCACTTTGTGGCCACCATATTTTTTTTATCTCCATTCAGTTTTAAGAAAAACAGTGCTTAGAGACCGTACAAATATATAATAAAAGCTCTGAACCTCAGAGAACATCTTTCTTTATATGAAAAACTAGAGAGTTGGACGAGAGATCATTAACATCGCCTTCTGCTCAAAATATCCACCTCTTTGTTCTCCTTACTAATTAGGATCCATGCTTTTGCTGTCAGTACAAAATGGAAAGCAGATATTTAATTTGTTGTATAAAACAAGCATGAAAAATGCAGTTGACCCTTGAACAACATGGGTTTGAACTGTGCAGGTCCATTTATATGTGAATTTTTTTTTTTTTTTTTTTTAGTAGTAAATATTACAGTACGGAGGCTTCCCTAGTAGCTCAGTGGTAAAGAATCCACCTGCCAATGCAGGAGATGCAATAGATGTAGGTTTGATCCTTGGGTTGGGGAGATCCCTTGGAGAAGGAAACGGCAACCCGCTCCAGTATTCTTGCCTGTAGAATCCCATGGACAGAGGAGCCTGGTGGGCTACAGTCCATGGGGTCGCAAAGAGTTGGACACGACTGAGCACCCACATGCCCATGTGGGAGGAAGACAGCTCCATGTCCCTTTATTCCATCATCTTGGTCTCCCTCGAAGCTTTTTTAATCATAAAAGTCACAGTGAAATATGTCTTCTATTATAAGTTTTCTCTAAGTGGGCTTTTCTGGTACTCTAAGTCTCAAGGAATGTGGATCTCCAAACACCATTTAAAAACAATGTAACACAAAAGAGTGTCACATCAGTGGGACGGCTCTCACATGATACTGCTTCAAGTTTTGGCTCCATATGGTTCAGTGGACAGAAATCTTTTTGTCAGACCAGGACTTGTCTCACCTTCTAGAAAGAGTGCTAGTGTAGAATAAACTTCTCCTTTGATTATCAGAAATTGCTTCCTGTATCTTGAAAGTTGAAGCATAAGATGTTTCTTTAAAGCAGAGGATCTACTAGAATCTGAATTCCACAAACAGGCTTAGACAGAGGAATCTCTCATATAGAACACTCTTCTCCTTTGATTTTTTTTTTTTTTTAACTAGAGAAATACCATCCAATTGAAGGGAAAGGTGCAGAAGACTTCCAGTATTAAAAGTCTTTTTTTTTTTCCTGATGTTAGATCTATTACGTTCTTGTTTAGAGTCTGCAATTTGTATGAAAAGAGAAAGATTTATGCATGAAATAATCAGAGCAAGGCAACGAGTGACTAAGAATGGACATTAATGGTGCAAAGAGTTTACTTACTTTTCATTCATTCCCCACATTGCTTCAGAAAGAGAATGATCCAGGCTGAGTTTAGCCAGTCTTCTGAACATGGGGGTGTCATTTGAAGCTGGAGTGGTTAAGGAAGGCTTTTGGGAGGAGGTGGAAGGTGAGGTGAGTCCTGTTGGTTGAGGAGAATTTCCATGGAGATGTGTATGAAGAAAGAGAAGGGTGATCTCGGGAAAGGCAGCAGTGTAGACACAGGTAAAGTGGTAAAATGACTCTGTGGATGTAAAAAGGAATCATATGGTAGGACTGCACTCAATATGCCAGCAAATTTGGAAAACTCAGCAGTGGCCACAGGACTGGAAAAGGTCCGTTTTCATTCCAATCCCAAGGAAAGGCAATGTCAAAGAATGCTCAATCTGCCGCACAATTGCACTCATCTCACACGCTAGTAAAGTAATACTCAAAATTCTCCAAGCCAGGCTTCAACAGTACATGAACCATGAACTTCCAAATGTTCAAGCTGGTTTTAGAAAAGGCAGAGGAACCAGAGATCAAATTGCCGACATCCGCTGGATCATCAAAGTAGCAAGAGAGTTCCAGAAAAGCATCTATTTCCTACTTTATTGACTACACCAAAGTCTTTGACTGTATGGATCACAATAACCTGTGGAAAATTCTTCAAGAGATGGGAATACCAGACCACCTGGCCTGCCTCTTGAGAAATCTGTATGCAGGTCAGGAAGCAACAGTTAGAACTGGACATGGAACAACAAACTGGTTCCAAATAGGAAAAGGAGTACATCAAGGCTGTATATTGTCACCCTGTTTATTTAACTTATATGCAGAGTACATCATGAGAAATGCTGGACTGGATGAAGCACAAACTGGAATCAAGATCACCAGGAGAAATATCAATAACCTCAGATATGCAGATAACACCACCCTTATGGCAGAAAGTGAAGAGGAACTCAAAAGCCTCTTGATGAAAGTGAAAGAGGAGAGTGAAAAAATTGGCTTAAAACTCAGCATTCAGAAAACTAAGATCATGGCATCTGGTCCCATCACTTCATGGCAAATAGGGAAACAGTGGCAGACTTTATTTTTGGGGACTCCAAAATCGCAGCAGATGGTGACTGCAGCCATGAAATTAAAAGACACTTACTCCTTGGGAGGAAAGTTATGACCAACCTAGAGAGCATATTAAAAAGCAGAGACGTTACTTTGCCAACAAAGGTCTGAAGAGTCAAGGCTATCATTTTTCCAGTAGTCATGTATGGATGTGAGAGTTGGACCATAAAGAAAGCTGAGTGCCAAAGAATTGGTGCTTTTGAACTGTGGTGTTGGAGAAGACTCTAGAGAGTCCCTTGGACTGCAAGGAGATCAAACCAGGCAATCCTAAAGGAAATCAGTCCTGAATATTCATTGGAAAGACTGATGCTGAAACTGAAACTCCAATACCTGATGTGAAGAACTAATTCATTTGAAAAGACCCTGATGCTGAGAAAAATTAAAGGTGGGAGGTGAAGGTGACGACAGAGGATGAGATGGTTGGATGGCATCACCAAGTCATTGGATATGAGTTTGAGTAAACCCTGGGATTTGGTGATGGACAGGGAAGCCTAGCATGCTGCAGTCCATGGGCTCACAAATAGTCGGACATGACTGAGCAACTGACTGACCCGAACTGAGCTGGTGGTAGGACTAGAGCAGATATCCAGTTGTAGGGAGTAAAGGGATATTCCTGTGTTTAGGAAGAATGGAGATGTATTATGAAACTCTTTCAGTGTCTTATCACTTTAGTGTTTGTCCCTAAAGTCATAGGCCATGTGAAACCACTAAAGTTTTCCTAGCAAAGAGTAACAGAAAATGGATTCTATCCCCTGATTTGGTAACACATCACTGTATGTTATTTGTCCTGCATAGAAACAAATCTTCACCGTATATTCTCTTCCTGCCTTACAGGAAGACAGTTTAATGCTTTCTGTGATTTTAGGTTTGAACACACACTCTTCCAGTCGAGTCCTCCCTGTCTCTGTATCCCTTCCCTTCTCTGTCTTCTCCCTCTTTCTCTCATCTTGGCCCTTCTAGTATGTCCCCACCTTTCCCTCCTGCCTTAATTCCTATTCTTCAGAGCCCATGGTCATATTGCTCCAGCAAGGCCTGTCAGCTTCTCCAGCTGACATTGCATTTCATGTTTGTGTCACAGTGGGACTCTCTGTAGCTTTCTTTATCTCTACAAATAGAGTGTGTAGTGACTTTGCAAATACATTCTACATTTAAGAAATGAAAGCTATAAAAGCATCAATAAGGTAATGGGGAGGGCTGGCCTCAGGACTCCTGAGGGTATTCTGAACCAACCCTATTCTTGCTACCTTCTGAAGAAACAAATTTCAACTGCTGCTCTGCTTATCTTTATCTCATAAAGCTTAGGATATAAATTCGTAAGCTTCCAGATTTTTTTCTTCCAGGTTTAGTACTATAAATTGTTGTCTGTAAAAAATCCAGGAATGAAGATATGAGTTTGCCAGGGTCGTTTGACTCTGAAAGCATTAGCTTGGTAAAGATGAACTAGGTAAACTCCAGGCTCTTTTATTCAGCTCTTAAGACTCAGGATGGCGCTGGGAAGGTGTCACAGACTGAGTTAGTGTTCCAACAGCAGAGGAATGGATGGCAGTGATCCTTTGGGGTTGGCAGAAATAGCAGCAATAATGAGGAGACCTTTATGTAAATATGTATATCATTTTTTTGAATGTAAGCTTTTCATAATGCTTGAAAACTCATGATCTTTCTTGAAACAATCATTGGTGGTAATGATCTTATGGTTAAAAAAAAATGGCAAGTTCTTATATACTTAGGTCTTATCCAACAAGACTTCATTTGTCTAGTAACTTTGAAATAGAAACATAAATTTATTTTCCTGATGACTGAAACTGTCTGAATTGTATTATAACCGTGTATGATGAAAAGACTTTGAAACCCATTCTAATGCCGTGACTTTTAAATGAAATCCATTAGTTAGATTGTATATATGTGTGTGTGTATATTTGTATAGATGTGTATATATGAAAGTTATGGGAAACCCATGTTGTCTCAAACAGTGATAGGAATTTTATTGGTTTTTACAACTGAAAACTATAAAGTATGGGTGTGTCAGACAGGTATTCATCCATGGCTCAGTGATACGGAGTGCCCGGTGCTCTTCTGTATTCCCTGCGGTGTTGGATTGAGGCCAGCTTGCTTCACGAACATGGGATAGCTGCCCGTAAGTTATGGGGATGCATGCTGCCTTGTTTGCTCCAATAGGAGAAAGAAAGTAGCTTTCCACACCTGTCTAACAAACTGCTGGGCTACAGTCTGAGCAGCGTATAGGACAGGTCTGCCCATCCAAAGGTCATCCTTGCCTGGGGTGGGGATTGGGTGAGTGAGTTGGAGGAGGGGAGAAGACCAGGCCCTGAATTAGGTCTTGAGTACACACCAGTCCCCTCCAGCCACTATGGTAAGCAAGAGTAGCATCAGTTTTCATTTTAGAGTCAGTTTTCTGATTGGTACAATGCATAGGTACGTTTATGCTAATAGTTAGGCTGTCACGGTAATCAGAGCATCTCAATATTTATCATCAGCTAACAAGATACCTTTAAAAAAAATCTGCTGGAATAGAGAGAACTCTGCTCATTAAGCTAGTATTTTAACCTGTATCCCTCCATAAAATAGAGCCTGGGTCCAGGTCTTATGTGGAGGTTATTTATTTAGCAAAGTGAACCCAAAGTAGAAGAGTTAGAGTCTGTGAAGAAGGTAATTGAGAAGCTGGGGAGGTTTTTTGGCCACTGCTGTGGGCAAATGGACCTCAGTCCTGCTCAGAGCCCTCTGAGGATCCAGGTAGCATGCATGTCCCTCTAGACAGGAAAGAGGACAGTGTTTATTCAGGGACTTCTGTTGGTCCAGGGTGTCTTTATCCCAGATGCGCACTTGCGTCAGAATGACTGAGGAGATTCCAGCAGATGCCAAGAAGCCACATATATAGCGGAGCAAGGTGCTATCAGGTCACACCCATGCACAGCTGGTTAGCTGGTTGCCACAGCAAAAGCTGGAATAAAAGGAGTGAGTAACACGGCATGTGAGGTGTCTGAGATAGTGAATGTGGTCTGATTGCTTGGTTTTCTGTTTACAAGTGTAGATCTGCTTCTGAGAGCCCTCCTAGCATAGAGAAATAGAATCCAGCTTTCTCTTCCTGCTCAGTGAAGGGGATCATCCATAATGAGATTTTCTTTGAATATGGAAAACTTTGATGTAGTTTTTTAGTGTCCCATCTGCTTCCTCCTTCTGCCACCCCAGGCAAGAGTTCAGCTTTTGAATTTTGCTTAAGGGCATTGATGCTCCAGGATACACCATGATATGAAAAGGTCTAGCTCTGTGATGGAGGGATGATGCATTGCCTCCGAGAGAGCATGGGGGATGAATCACTGCTGCTGAAGACAAATGTCACATCCTAACTGGGATTTCACCAAATATTAGAACTGACATCCAGAAACCATAGGTCATACATCTCACAGTTCCCCTGTCGTCTTTCTACTTCCCCTGAAGTAGATGAATGACAAATTATGTGGTTGAAATTATTTGGTAAGAAAAAGGAAGGGGTAGAAAAAGAAATGCCTTGAGCTGGTACTGTTTATATAACTGATTATATTTTGGAATTTGGAGTATACAGTAATATATAATAAGGTTATTTTAAACTTCTTATTTATTTACCTATGTTGAAAGGTATGGGTTCCAGATCCTCATCAGCCCTCGCATTGGGCTGGGAACAGACCCAAGGACTCTGGGAGAAGCAGTACATGAGTTTCATGAATGGTAACCCAATGATCCCCCAAATACAGGGCTCCCTGGAAAAGCAGAACTGGAGAAAGTGGCTGAGGTCAAAATGAGGGCATCCTATTAACATCTCCTCATTCCTATACCTTTTGACTTAACTGGTGGGGAGATTGGAGCAAAAATAGACCTTGAATTCACTCACCTAAAAGTGGTGGATCATAGCCCTCACATATAGCGCTGCTAACAGATTCAGAAGCTGCAGGGAACTGCCTTCAGCCTGGTGTCTAGAGGTCAGGCCACACCTAGGTGGGCCTTCTGCTTGGAGCAAGAGAGGAGGGCCATTGACCTTGTGGCTGATCTGTGAGGTGACAACATAGAATAGGCAGAAGGTCCCTGTTACCTCTTCCACCTGCTTACTCTGGTAAAAACAACAGAAGCAGCGGCAAAATCAACAGATAAAAAGAAAACGAGGTCCCTGGAAAATACCTCCATAGATACCCATCAGAAGGGGTGAACTAGCAGAGATGGAAAGAATTTGTTAGATGTTAATTTTTTTCAGTCTTCTTTGCCTGGGGATTCTCCCATATATAAGAACAAGTCTCAGGATCTCCAGCAGAGTGGCAGAAATGGTTAACATCCCTCAAAGATGCATATTCTGCCTCTGTGATATGAATCAGTGGCTGGAAACTGCTGCCCAGATAGGAACTACATTTCCCAGCCTGCCCTCACCCTCCTCCCTTTCCCACCCCTGAACGGCCTACGACCATGTGACTAGTTCCCACTAATGGAATATGAGCAGAAGCGCTAAGCCGCTTATAGGCTTACCAGGTGATAAAGCCTGTCTTCTTCCCATCTACCACCTATAGATGAAAGGTTTAAGAACCCTAAGGAAAGTGTAGCCACAAGATTAGAGGAGCTGGATTCCTGAAGTGCTTCCTGCCCTAAATTAAATGAGAGAGAGAGAGACTCTCTCTCATGAGTTAAATGAGAGAGAACAAATTTCCCATTATGTGAGGCCACTCAGATTTTGTAGTTTGCTTTCTCCAGCATAGAGCATTATTGTAATGACCAGAGCCATCCAGGTTTGTTCCCAGAAGTAGTAAGTGCTTGATGTTTTTGAATAAATGAATGAATGCACTTACTTCCTTTTGGAAGTTTGTTTAATAAATCTACATATAAAGAAACAAAATGGTTAAAGAGTAAAATTACAGATGTTGCAGAGAAAGATTTTGTTGTAAAAGCAACATAGGAATTAAGCATAGAGTAAATTATTTATGAGTATTAAGAAACACTATTTCCAAATAGCACCCAGTCAGAAGTTGTCATTTATCTGACAATAAACATGGAACTCAATTAACTTTCTTTCATCCCACAGAGGAAAAAGCATTCAAGTCAACTGCAGCGGTCATTTTGCAGTAATGGAAAGGAATTGCATTTTTAGCGTGTGTGTAGGTACAAGGGAGAAAATACATTCTAATGAGGCAAAAACAGCCAGAGTTGTAGACAGGCACTCACTTCCACTGTAAAAGACAGGTTGAGAATTCTCTGCTGTCGGTTCCATTAGTGAGAAATAAAAACCAGCCTCGTACTGATCGGGCAGGCCGCTGCACAAGATGGTCACCTTCGCACCCCACCACAACCCAAGTTTCCCATGTAGCCTGTGCTGCCATAGGCTGCTGGGCTTGTGTGGTGGCTCAGCAGTGAAGAAGCTGCCTGCAGTGCAAGAAACCCAGGTTCAATCCCTGCGTCAGGAAGATCCCTGGAGGAGGGCATGGCAACCCATTCCAGTATTCTTGCCTGGAAAATCCTTGGAGAGAGGAGGTTGGTGGGCTGCAGTCCCTAGGCTCACAAAGAGTTGGACATGACTGAAGTGAGTAAACACATATGTACCATAGGCTGCAGGACCTTTGCATACATCCTTCCCACTACCCAAACAATTGGTCTGTAAAGAACATTCTAGTCTCACCTGTAAAGTCTCATGTATTTCCTCTCAGTCTTGGAGGCTCAGTTAAAATATCACTTGTTCTTCTTCTGTTCTCTCTTTGCCTCTTTTTCTTCTGTGTGCCCACAGCACAGTCTCATCCTACAGTTAGAGATCTGATTGTACTGTTGTAATTTTCTGTTGAAAATTGGTTTCCCCCTACCACACACAGATCTGTGAAGTTGCATGCTGAATTCAATTGATCATTATATTCTGAGACATGCCACAGTGTTAAATTCATAAGAGTTAAATTATCGTTCCAAGTGAATGCATGCATGCTAAGTCACGTCAGTCATGTCCCACTGTTTACAACCCTATGGACTGAGCCTCCTCCTCCATCCATAGGATTCTCCAGGAAAGAATACTGGAGTGGGGTGCTGTCCCCTCCTCTATGGGATCTTCCTGACCCAGGGATCAAACCCACGTCTCTAACATCTCCTGCATTGGGAGGCGGCTCTTTACCACCTGTGCCACTGAAATGATGAATTAATAATAATTAGGAGTTTGGAGGACATAATCTAAGAATATCTCAGTTCATCTTAATGTACAGTAGAATTTGTTTCCTTAAGCTAAAAGTGAATTATTTTGAGGAGTTCTGATAAAGACTTTATATTGTTGGTTTGTTTCTGTAAAACCATGCAGTGTTTCTTCAATTTGGAGACTTTCCCTTCTTATAGCTCCTAACTCTTGAGTTTCTGAAAATAATTTCAGCACATTCATCTTTAAGATTGTTCTCAATATGTTAGTATTTGCTTTTAAAATGAGACAGGGTACTCAAGGCTGATGCACTGGGATGACCCAGAGGGATGGGATGGGGAGGGAGGTGGGAAGGGGATTCACGATGGGGAACACATGTAAACCCATGGCTGATTCATGTGAATGTATGGCAAAACCCACTACAATATTGTGGGAAAAAAAAAGTAAATACCCATCAGTTCAGTTCAGTTGTGTCTGAGTCTTTGTGATCCCATGAATCGCAGTACGCCAGGCCTCCCTGTCCATCACCAACTCCCAGAGTTCACCCAGACTCATGTGCATTGAGTTGGTGATGCCATCTAGCCATCCCATCCTCTGTGTCCCCTTCTTCTATTGCCCCCAATCCCTCCCCGCATCAGGGTCTTTTCCAATGAGTCAAATATTCACATGAGATGGCCAAAGTATGGGAGTTTTAGCCTCAGCATCAGTCCTTCTAATGAATGAACACTCAAGACTGATCTCTTTTAGGATGGACTGGTTGGATCTCCTTGCAGTCCAAGGGACTCTCAAGAGTCTTCTCCAACACCACAGTTCAAAAGCATCAATTCTTCAGTGCTCAACTTTCTTCACAGTCCAACTCTCACATCCGTACAAGCCCACTGGAAAGACCATAGCCTTGACTAGACGGACCTTTGTTGGCAAAGTAATGTCTCTGCTTTTGAATATGCTATCTAGGTTGGTCATAGCTTTCCTTCCAAGGAGTAAGCGTCTTTTAATTTCATGGCTGCAGTCACCATCTGCAGTGATTTTGGAGCCCCCCCCAAATAAAGTCTGACACTGTTTCCCCATCTATTTCCCATGAAATGATGGGACCAGATGCCATGATCTTCGTTTTCTGAATGTTGAGCTTTAAGCCAACTTTTTCACTCTCCACTTTCACTTTCATCAAGAGGCTTTTGAGTTCCTCTTCACTTTCTGCCATAAGGGTGGTGTCATCTGCATATCTAAGGTTATTGATATTTCTCCCGGCAATCCTGATTCCAGCTTGTGCTTCTTCCAGTCCAGCGTTTCTCATGATGTACTCTGCATATAAGTTAAATAAGCAGGGTGACAATATACAGCCTTGATGTACTCCTTTCCCTATTTGGAACCAGTCTGTTGTTCCATGTCCAGTTCTAACTGTTGCTTCCTGACCTGCATATAGGTTTCTCAAGAAGTAGGTCAGGTGGTTTGGTATTCCCATCTCTTTCAGAATTTTCCACAGTTTATTATAATCCACACAGTCAAAGGCTTTAGCATAGTCAATAAAGCAGAAATATATGTTTTTCTGGGATTCTCTTGCTTTTTCAATGATCCATTGGATGTTGACAATTTGGTCTCTGATTCCTCTGCCTTTTCTAAAACCAGCTTGAACATCTGGAAGTTCACGGTAGAGCACAATAAACCTATTATGTAGTAAATAAAAAAAAATATATTTTTAGTTTTTCGATTTGTAGAATAATGGAGAAGATAGTAGTACAGTGTGTTGCCTTTTACCCTCAGTTTCCCATATTTTTAATATTATACGTGTCATACTTTTGTTACAACTAATGAAACAATGTTGTCATTTAGTCCCTAAGTCGTGTCTGAGTCTGCAATCCCATGGACTGTAGCCCACCAGGCTTCTCTGTCCATGGGATTCTCCAAGTAAGAATACTGGAGTGGGTTGCCATTTCCTTCTTCAGGGGATCTTCCCAACCCAGGGATCGAACCCATGTCTCCTTCATTGGCAGACAGATTTTTTACCACTGAGCCACAAGGGAAGCCCAGTGAACCAATACTGATATGTTGTTATTAACAAAGAAAGACCATAGTTTATTCATATTTCTTTAGTTTTTAACCTAATTTTCTTTTCTGTTATAGAATCCTATCTAGGATACCACTTTCCGTAGTTTTCATGTCTCTTTAGGTTCCTCTTAGCTATCAAAGTTTCTCTGCATTTCCTTGTTTTTTTTTATTGTCTTGATGGTTCTAAGAAATGTTGGTCAGATGTTTTGAAGGAAGCCCCTCAGTTGTAACTTATCTGATGTTTGTCTCACAAATAGACTTGTAAAATGAGTTTCAGGGAGAAAGACCACAGAGATAAAGTGCCAAATCATTTAGTGCCTTCTTTCACTCATCCCTACACATTTTAGATATATCTGTGTCTTTCTATGGCTTGATAGCTCATTTCCTTTTTTCCATCTGTTCCGTTCCATTCAGTCGCTCAGTCACGTCCGACTCTTTGACACCCCATGGATTGCAGCACGCCAGGCCTCCCTGTCCATCACCAATTCCTGGAGCCTACCCAAACTCATGTCCATTCAGTTGGTGATGCCTCTAACCATCTCATCCGCTGTCGTCTCCTTCCGTGTTCAGTCTTTCCCAGCATCAGAGTCTTTCCCAATGAGTCAGTTCTTCACATCAGGTAGCCAAAGTGTTGGAGTTTCAGCTTCAACATCAGCCCTTCCAATGAACACTCAGGTCTGATTTCCTTTAGGATGGACTGGTTGGATCTCCTTGCAGTCCACGGGACTCTCAAGAGTCTTCTCCAACACCACAGTTCAAAAGCATCAATTCTTTGGCCCTAAGCTTTCTTTATAGTCCAACTCTCACATCCACACATCACTACGGGAAAAACCATAGCCTTGAGAAAACAGACCTTTGTTGGCTAAGGGTCCACCTGTTTTGTTCCACCTGTTAACAAATATTTATTGCATTTACTGTGTCATCCATACTGTGGTAAAATATCCATAACATCAAATACGTAATTTTCTTTGAATCTGTGTATCATTTTGGAAAACTTGATGCGTTAACAATACTGAATTTCTAATCCATGAACATAGAATATCTCTCCATTAAGTTGGTCTTCTTTGATTTCTTTGTCTGTTAATCTTTTCTTTGCTCTGAAGTCTGCTTTGTCTGAAATTAATATAACTCTTTTATCTTTCTTTCAATTTATTATTAACATTAGTGTTAGCCTGATTAGTTTATGTTTTTCCACCCCTTAACTTTTAAACTATTTTTAAAGTGGATTTCTTATAGACAACATTGTAGTTGGGTCTAGTTTGTATCATCTTTGATAATCTCTGACTATTAATTATAGTGTTAGAGCATTCAGATTGAAAGTGATTATTGATATAGAGTAATATGTAGCATATTGGAACTTCGTTTGCTGCACTTTTTTTTTCCATTCCAATTTCTCTTGCCTTCCATGAGAAATAGGACATTTATCATAGCTCCATTTTTTCTTTTCTTAGTGTATCAGTTATGCTTCTTTTAAAAAAATTTTAGTAGTTGCCCTAGAGATTACAATACATATTTATAGTTAATCTGCATCTACTTTTAAATAACATTAAAAGGTAGAGCAGGTACTTTATAACACAGTATTCCCAGTTCTTCCCTCCTGTCCCAAATACAATTATCATTTATTTTGCTTATTGTTGTTATAATGACATAATATATTGTTGTTATTATTATTTTGAACAAACATCTATTTTTTTTCAATTAGTAATATGAAAGATAAAAAGATTCTATTTCATATAAATTTATGCCTTCTATGGTGCTTTAATTTTAAATGTAGATCTGAGTTTCTGAACTATATCATTTTGTTTATCTCTGAAGAACTTATGATAAATTCTGTCAGCATTTTTTATTCTAATGTTAGACTTTATTTTCAGCTTTATTGACATATAATCAAGAAACAAAATGAAGATATTTGCAGTGTACAATGTTATAATTTGATATTCATATACACTGTGAAAGAATTTCCCCATTAAGTTAATTAACACATCCATCACCTCACGTATTTATCCCTCCCCACTTTCTGAAGAAAATTTAATTTATACTCTCTTATCAAACTTACTTATACAATACAGTGTTACAAACTACAGCCACCATGTTATGCATTGTATCTTAATATCTTACTCATATTATAATTAAAAGTTTGTACCTTTATCAACATCTTCCCATTCTCCCACTTTCCAATCCAATTGTAGTCTCATTCTGTCAGTTTGACTTCTTAAGATTCCACATGTAAGTGATATCATATACTATTTGTCTTTTTTTTTTTCCTTCTAGTTTTATTGGGATGTAATTGACATACAGCACTGTATGAGTTTGGCCTTCCCTGGTGGCTTGGCAGGGAATTAGCAACTAAACACGATTTAGCAACTAAACAACTGTGTAAGTTAAGGTGTATGTGTGAGTCACTCAGTTGTGTCTCACTCTTTGCCGTCCCATGGACTGTAGCCCAGCAGGCTCCTCTGTCCATGGAACTCTCCAGGCAAGAACACTGAAGTGGGTAGCCATGCCCTTCTCCAGGGGATCTTCCTCATTCAGGGTTCAAACTTGGTTCTCCTGCATTGCAGGCAGATTCTTTACCATCTGAGCCACAAGTTGTATAGTATAATTATTTGACTTAAACATATTACTACATGATACCACATTAAGTTGTAGGAATACCCACCATCTCAGATAAATATAACATTAAAGAAATATAATGGTTTTTTGTTGTGATGAGAATACTCTCTAAACAACTTTAATATATAATATATAGCAGTGTTAATTATATTTATCATGTTGTATATTACATTACATCCATAGTACTTATTTTATAACTGTAAGTTTTTACCTTTTGACTCCCATCATCCAGTTCCCGCCCCCAGGAGTTCCCATCTCTTGTAACCATAAATCTGATCTTTTTTTTCCTGTGAACTTGTTTTTTTGTTTGTTTTTGAGGTAGTATTAACCTACAATGTTGTGTTTGTTCCTGGTATACAGCATAATGATTTGATATTTCTACATATCACAAAATGATCACCATGCGAAGTCTAGGTACCGTCTAGACTATGTGATACAAAGATATCACATCATTATTGACTCTATTCCCCACACTGTACATTTCATATGTGGGATTCATTTATTTTGTAACTGAAAGTTTGTATTTCTTAATCTGCCTCACCCATTTCTCTCTTCCCTTTAACCTCTTGCCCTGTGTCAACCACTTGTATTTTCTCTATGACTCTCTTTTTAATTCTGTCCAATAATTGTTTTCTTTTTAAAATTCTACATATGAGTGAAATCATGCATCATTTATCTTGTCTCACTTGTCTCACTTAGCTAAAGCCCTGTAGATCCATCCATGTTGCCACAAATGACAAGAGACTTATGCTGAGAATATTCTTGTGTGTGTGTGTGTGTATCTCACATCTTCTTTATCCATTGACCTGTTGATGGGCACTTACGTTTGTTTCATATCTTGACTATTGTCAACAATGCTATGATGAACATAATGGGGCATGTATCTTTTTGAATTAGTATTTTCATGTTCTTCAGATAAATACCCAGGGGTGAAATTGTTAGAATGTGGTAGTTCTGTTTTTAATTTTTTTGAACAACCTCTGTACTGTTTTCCATAGTGACTGTACCAATTTATATTCTAACTGATGTTGCATGACAGTTCCCTTTTATCCACATCCTCACCAATGTTTGTTATTTGTTGTCTTTTTCATAATAACCATTCTGACAAGTGTGATGTGGTATTTCATTGTGGTTTTGATCTGCGTTTCTCTGATAATGAGTGACACTGGGCATCATTTCATGTGCCTGTTGGCTATAAGTCTGTTAATATTTGCTTTATGTATTTACACACCTACCATAGGACCCCAGGTTGTGGCATGTGAGATCTTTACTTGTGGCACGTGGAACCTAGTTCCCTGACCAAGGATTGATTCTGGGCCTCCTACATTGGGAGCAAAGCATCTTAGCCACTGGACCACCTAAGAAGTCCCTTTCCTTCACTTTTGAAGGCTAATTTTGCTGGATATGTAATTATAGATAGTTTTGGGTTTTTTTCCTTTCATCATTTAAAGTATTTCACTCCACTATCTTATTGCTTGCAAGGTTTTATTCTCCCCTGACTTATTTCAAGATTTTCTCTTTTTCCCTGGAGTTTGAATATGATATTCTTAAGGTATTTATTCTATTGATGTTCTCTGAATTTCTGGATCTGTACGTTGCTATCTTTGGTTAAATTTTGAATCTTCTTGACCATAATTACTTCATGGTTTTTTTTTTTTTTTTTTTCCTGCTCATTGTTGCTGCTTTTTCTGGCTTTCCAGTTGTGCTATGTTACACATTTTGGGGTTGCCCCACAGATCTTGGCTATTCTTATTCTTTTTTTTTTTTTTTCCTACATTTCATTTTGGAAGAAGAGTCCATCAAAGGCATTCTTCATTTCTGATACACTTTTTTTTCTTCTAACATTTACTTTGACTCTTTCTTACAGTTTTCATCTCTGCTTACATTCTTTATCTGCCCTTGTATACTGTCTGCTTTTTCTTTTTTTTTAATTAATTTATTTAATTGGAGGCTAATTATTTTACAATATCGTAGTGTTTTTTGCCATACATTCACATGAATCAGCCATGAGTGTACATGTGTTCCCCATCCTGAACCCTCCTCCCACCTCCCTCCCCATCTCATTCCTCAGGGTCTTCCCAGTGCACCAGCCCTGTCCCATGCATTGAACCTGGACTGGCAATCTGTTTCCCATATGATAATATACATGTTTCAATGCTATTCTCTCAAATCATCCCACCCTCACCTTCTCCCACAGAGTCCAAAAGTCTGTTCTTTGCATCTGTGTCTCTTTTGCTGTCTTGCATATAGGGTCATCGTTACCATCTTTCTAAATTTCATATATATATGTTAATATACTGTATTGGTGTTTTTCTTTCTGACTTACTTCACTCTGTATAATAGGCTCCGGTTTCATCCACCTCATTAGAATTGATTCAAATACATTCTTTTTAATAGCTGAGTAATATTCCATTGTGTATATGTACCACAGCTTTCTTATCCATTCGTCTGCCGATGGACATCTAGGTTGCTTCCATGTCCTGGCTATTGTAAACAGTGCTGCGATGAACATTGGGGTACATGTGTCTCTTTCAATTCTGGTTTCCTCCATGTGTATGCCCAGCAGTGGGATTGCTGGATCGTATGGCAGTTCTATTTCCAGTTTTTAAAGGACTCTCCACACTGTTCTCCATAGTGGCTGTACTAGTTTGCATTCCCACCAACAGTGTAAGAGGGTTCCCTTTTCTCCACACCCTCTCCAGCATTTATTGTTTGTAGACTTTGGGATCGCAGCCATTCTGACTGGCTTGAGATGGTACCTCATTGTGATTTTGATTTGCATTTCTCTGACAATGAGTGATGTTGAGCATCTTTTCATTGTTTGTTAGCCCTCTGTGTGTCTTCTTTGGAGAAATGTCTGTTTAGTTCTTTGGCCCATTTTTTGATTGGGTCATTTATTTTTCTGGAATTGAGCTGCAGGAGCTGCTTGTACTGTCTGCTTTTTCCATTAGACTCCTCAACATGTTAATCAAATCTATTTTAAATTCCTAGTCTGTTAATTCCAAATTGTGTGTCATATCTGAGTCTGGTTCTGATGCTTGCCTTACATCTTCAGACTTACTTTTAGCATTCCTTGTGATTTTCTGTTGTTGTTATCAAAAGCCAGATGTAACTTAAAGTAAGAAATAAGATCTATAGATCTTCAGTGTGAGGTGTTATGTTAATCTGGCTTTGAGTTAGTCTTAATGTTTGTTTGTAAGTGTAGATGACATGGACCTCAACTTTCCCTCGTGTTCTTGACTTTGCCTTCACCGTTGCCTTTTGGTTTCCCTGAGGACTCCTTTCTAAAGAGTCTGAACCTTGCAGTCCTTTGAGTTGTAATCTGTTATCCTGAAGCTGTGTTGATGTTGTGTTTAGGAGTGTGTTAGGAGTAGTATTCTGTAATCTTAAGATTAAATCCCAGTTTTTAGTGAGACTGTATTACTGGGATGTGAGTTTCACAAGAATTTAACTTTTTTTTCACTCTCTCTGCTCTCTTTTGTTGGCACAAGAGGCTTGTAAGGATGGGGGCTGGGTAATTGCTTTTCTGCTTGTGTAAGATAAGGCCATGCTAAAGTCTTTTTCAGTGGAGAATAAACCTTTGTTATGGAGAACACAATGAACATATTTAAAAATGATTATTTCTCCCCTACACTTGCCAAATATATGAGGTGATTTTTCTTGGCTCAGCATTGTGAGAACCTGGTGAAGTTCCTGGAGGTAAAATCTATGAAAGTGTAAAGGTTTTCCTAAAACTTCAGCCCCCAGGAACTTCTCATTTTCCATGCTAGTCTGCACTTAGCCTCCAGCAATTTATCAAAATAACCATTGCAGTGTTCCTACGAATTTATGGCTCCGATGGCTTTTTCTCTGGATAAGCTGATGTTGGCTGTATTTCTTTGTATTCTTCTGTCTCTCTAGATTTCTCTGGATAAGCTGGTGTTGGCTGTATTTCTTTGTATTCTGTCTCTCTGGATTTCATAGTGGCCGTCTGCTTGTGATTTTAATTCTCTGATGGTCCAAGAAAACACATTGATTTTAAGTTTATTCAATTTTTTCTTATTCTAAGAATGGAAGTGCCAACTTCTAAGCTCTTTATATGTCAGAGCGAAAACCAGAAATCTCTTAATATTTACTTTTTAGATTTTAAAAACTTCTTCAAGCAAGAGACTTTCCTAAGTGATCCTCTATGAATCTAAGGTACAATTATTGTTAAAATTTTGTAAATTTGATAGACTGTCATCTTGAAAAAGGAGGAATGGTATTGCTGTTTGAATGATGAAAGAGGGTATCTCTTTTCTGCTGTCTGTGTGGGCTTGATAAAGATGTGCCCTCAGTATAGATTACATTTGGGTCTTCTGAATCTGAAGTGAATTAATTGGAAAGATGTGATGTTTTGTCTTAATTAGATGATAAGTGTCACTGCGTGAGTCATTTATCCCCCTCTGGAAGCTTGCAGGGAGGAACCATTAAAAACCTTCCACCTTTGACAAAATGTGGAGCAAATAAAGTGGCATGTCCCCTGAGCCTTTCCCAACCTGCAGGCATCAAAAAAAAGAGAGAAGTGAAAATGGAAAATAATAGTATATCTGAACTGTTAGAAAATTCTCTCAAGCTTACTGGCTGGAAAATTACAAGTGTGCACATACAAAGGTCTTTAACAGAAAGCAGGATCTCCCTAATTTATTTCAAATGTGTTTGCAGCCCTGTCTGAGAAATAAGACATGCCAATCTGATAAGAGGAGTAGAATTTCAGCTAGGCTGTAGGACAACCACGAAATTCCACATGGAGAAAGACCTGCAGGGGAGCATGGTACCAGTTTCTTCTGTTAGATTTTTTTTTTTTTGTCAGAAGCAGCCAGAGGGCAGCACAACAGTTTGGTTTTAAATGCCAAAAATCTCTCTAAATGGACCCTTATGCCAAAGAAATGAACTACAGATGGTGTTTCTTATTCAGGGTTCACAGACACCTCCCACAAACACCAGACAAAGATATAGTCAGGCATTCAAATGAGAATAAGAATAAACATCTAAAATCTAGAGAAGCTATCTGAAAAAAAAAAATGGCAATAAAACTTTGATCAGCCAATCATAGCAAGTAGTGCAAGACAGAATGTATGGAAGGTAAGCAGATTTATTAAGTGGCATCCTACTAAAAAAACCTTTAATCCTAAATAAAGTGGAAATCCTTTTAGACAAGTTAAAAAACAAACTATTTTTGTACAGATATAATTTTTAAAGCTCATTGCTGCAAATGTCTTTTAGAAACTGTTTTAAAGTCAGTTCACGTTTAGTCAATGGCCTACACTGTCTGCTAGTCTATTTTAAGAATTAATCCCTGAAAAATTAAAGTCTAGGACAGTGACCCTGAACTCATAAAAATAGACTTAATTCCACTCACCATATTTATACTTTTAGGAATGACTCATACATTTAGGAAATTCTATTTTTTCAAAAGTTGTTTCTGCCTAATCCTTAGGTAATCAGAAAATCTGATTAGCATGAACATTTTATTATTGTTAAGTATTTTAGTTAATGTTTTCCTTTTATCTATTGTCCTTTAGCCTGGACCACAGTTGTGTAGAAGTCTGTCATATTCAAGGGTATTTCAGAACATAGCATTCGGCCTATGAAAAAAGTAGGTCAACATCAAGATAAATTCTCTTTAGTTTATAGCAACATAACGAGTTTAAACCAAGCTAACAATCCTATTGCATCATTCTATAATCATGAGCTATTGTAGAGGAAGAGACTTGATCTATAAATAGACAGGTAATTTTTTTCTGAACCCTAAATCAGGGTATATGGTAATACCTTTGGGGAGAATGATCAATTATTTAAAATGTTGGTCTCTGCTAGAAAATTCAGGATCAAGAGTCATTGTATCCACCATTATTCTTTTCCACTGACTTGGAAAATTGCAGAGATTGTGAAGAAATTGTCAAATCCATTCATTCATTCATTTAAAGTTCAGCCTTTCCAGATGCCCTGTTCAAATACAGCAGAAAGTCTTTAGGTTTGTGTTGCTTGATTTCTGCTTGAGACGTGCTAAGCACTTTTCTTAAATGGAAAATGGGCCTGTTCTCACATGTCACTCTTGTGGAGAAGCGTGTTTTCCTATTCTGGTAGATGCAGCACTTATGTCTGGGTTTCAGGCCTTGTCCCAAATGAAGTTTGTGACCAGTCTAGAATTTTTAATTAACAAAAGCAAAAAGCTTTTTTGCCTCTGATTTATGTTAAGGTCAACTGGTGGAAATAAGTTCTCTAGGCCAATTTATTGGAGAAGGAAATGGCAACCCACTCCAGTGTTCTTGCCTGGAGAATTCCAGGGACGGAGGAGCCTGGTAGGTTGCCGTCTATGGGGTCGCACAGAGTTGGACACGACTAAAGTGACTTAGTAGCAGCAGCAGCAGCAGCAGGCCGATTTATGAGTGCCCTAGAATATCCATAGTTATTCATTTTGAAACACGGAACAAATAAGATAACAGAGAGACAAGTGTCCAAGACTTGGTATTTTGATTTTTTTTTAAATTTTCTTTTTTTTTAAATTTTATTTTTAAACTTTACAATATTGTATTAGTTTTGCCAAATATCGAAATGAATCCGCCACAGGTATACATGTGTTCCCCATCCTGAACCCTCCTCCCTCCTCCCTCCCCATACCATCCCCCCAGGTTGTCCCAGTGCACCAGCCCCAAGCATCCAGTATCGTGCATCGAACCTGGACTAGCAATTCGTTTCATACATGATATTATACATGTTTCAATGCCATTCTCCCAAATCTTCCCACCCTCTCCCTCTCCCACAGAGTCCATAAGACTGTTCTATACATCAGTGTCTCTTTTGCTGTCTCGTACACAGGGTTATTGTTACCATCTTTCTAAATTCCATATATATGCGTTAGTATACTGTCTTGGTGTTTTTCTTTCTGGCTTACTTCATTCTGTATAATAGGCTCCAGTTTCATCCACCTCATTAGAACTGATTCAAATGCATTCTTTTTAATGGCTGAGTAATACTCCATTGTGTATATGTACCAAAGCTTTCTTATCCGTTCATCTGCTGACGGACATCTAGGTTGCTTCCATGTCCTGGCTATTATAAACAGTGCTGCGATGAACATTGGGGTACACGTGTCTCTTTCCCTTCTGGTTTCCTCAGTGTGTATGCCCAGCAGTGGGATTGCTGGATCATAAGGCAGTTCTATTTCCAGTTTTTTAAGGAATCTCCACACTGTTCTCCATAGTGGCTGTACTAGTTTGCATTCCCACCAACAGTGTAAGAGGGTTCCCTTTTCTCCACACCCTCTCCAGCATTTATTACTTGTAGACTTTTGGATCGCAGCCATTCTGACTGGCGTGAAATGGTACCTCACAGTGGTTTTGATTTGCATTTCTCTGATAATGAGTGATGTTGAGCATCTTTTCATGTGTTTGTTAGCCCTCTGTGTGTCTTCTTTGGAGAAATGTCTATTTAGTTCTTTGGCCCATTTTTTGATTGGGTCATTTATTTTTCTGGAGTTGAGGTGCAGGAGTTGCTTGTATATTTTTGAGATTAGTTGTTTGTCAGTTGCTTCATTTGCTATTATTTTCTCCCATTCTGAAGGCTGCCTTTTCACCTTGCTAATAGTTTCCTTTGTTGTGCAGAAGCTTTTAAGGTTAATTAGGTCCCATTTGTTTATTTTTGCTTTTATTTCCAGTATTCTTGGAGGTGGGTCATAGAGGATCCTGCTGTGATGTATGTCAGAGAGTGTTTTGCCTATGTTCTCCTCTAGGAGTTTTATAGTTTCTGGTCTTACGTTGAGATCTTTAATCCATTTTGAGTTTATTTTTGTGTATGGTGTTAGACAGTGTTCTAATTTCATTCTTTTACAAGTGGTTGACCAGATTTCCCAGCACCACTTGTTAAAGAGATTGTCTTTAATCCATTGTATATTCTTGCCTCCTTTGTCAAAGATAAGGTGTCCATATGTGCGTGGATTTATCTCTGGGCTTTCTTTTGTTCTATTGATCTATATTTCTGTCTTTGTGCCAGTACCATACTGTCTTGATAACTGTGGCTTTGTAGTAGAGCCTGAAGTCAGGTAGGTTGATTCCTCCAGTTCCATTCTTCTTTCTCAAGATAGCTTTGGCTATTCGAGGTTTTTTGTATTTCCATACAAATTGTGAAATTATTTGTTCTAGCTCTGTGAAGAATACCGTTGGTAGCTTGATAGGGATTGCATTGAATCTATAAATTGCTTTGGGTAGTATACTCATTTTCACTATATTGATTCTTCCAATCCATGAACATGGTATATTTCTCCATCTATTAGTGTCCTCTTTGATTTCTTTCACCAGTGTTTTATAGTTTTCTATATATAGGTCTTTAGTTTCTTTAGGCAGATATATTCCTAAGTATTTTATTCTTTCCGTTGCAATGGTGAATGGAATTGTTTCCTTAATTTCTCTTCCTGTTTTCTCATTATTAGTGTATAGGAATGCAAGGGATTTCTGTGTGTTGATTTTATATCCTGTAACTTTACTATAATCATTGATTAGTTCTAGTAATTTTTTGGTGGAGTCTTTAGGGTTTTCTATGTAGAGGATCATGTCATCTGCAAATAGTGACAGTTTAACTTCTTTTCCAATTTGGATTCCTTTTATTTCTTTTTCTGCTCTAATTGCTGTGGCCAGAACTTCCAAAACTATGTTGAATAGTAATGGTGAAAGTGGGCACCCTTGTCTTGTTCCTGACTTTAGAGGAAATGCTTTCAATTTTTCACCATTGAGAATAATGTTTGCTGTGGGTTTGTCATATATAGCTTTTATTATGTTGAGGTATGTTCCTTCTGTTCCTGCTTTCTGGAGAGTTTTTATCATAAATGGATGTTGAATTTTGTCAAAGGCTTTCTCTGCATCTATTGAGATAATCATATGGTTTTTATTTTTCAATTTGTTAATGTGGTGTATTACATTGATTGATTTGCGGATATTGAAGAATCCTTGCATCCCTGGGATAAAGCCCACTTGGTCATGGTGTATGATCTTTTTAATGTGTTGTTGGATTCTGATTGCTAGAATTTTGTTAAGGATTTTTGCATCTATGTTCATCAGTGATATTGGCCTGTAGTTTTCTTTTTTTGTGGGATCTTTGTCAAGTTTTGGTATTAGGGTGATGGTGGCCTCATAGAATGAGTTTGCAAGTTGACCTTCCTCTGCAATTTTCTGGAAGAGTTTGAGTAGGATAGGTGTCAGCTCTTCTCTAAATTTTTGGTAGAATTCAGCTGTGAAGCCGTCTGGACCTGGGCTTTTGTTTGCTGGAAGATTTTTGATTACAGTTTCAATTTCCGTGCTTGTGATGGGTCTGTTAAGGTTTTCTATTTCTTCCTGGTCGAGTTTTGGAAAGTTGTACTTTTCTAAGAATTTGTCCATTTCTTCCACGTTGTCCATTTTATTGGCATATAATTGTTGATAGTAGTCTCTTATGATCCTCTGTATTTCTGTGTTGTCTGTTGTGATCTCTCCATTTTCATTTCTAATTTTATTTATTTGATTTTTCTCCCTTTGTTTCTTGATGAGTCTGGCTAATGGTTTGTCAATTTTATTTATCCTTTCAAAGAACCAGCTTTTGGCTTTGTTGATTTTTGCTATGGTCTCTTTTGTTTCTTTTACATTTATTTCTGCCCTAATTTTTAAGATTTCTTTCCTTCTACTAACCCTGGGGTTCTTCATTTCTTCCTTTTCTAGTTGCTTTAGGTGTAGAGTTAGGTTATTTATTTGACTTTTTTCTTGTTTCTTGAGGTATGCCTGTATTGCTATGAACTTTCCCCTTAGGACTGCTTTTACAGTGTCCCACAGGTTTTGGGTTGTTATGTTTTCATTTTCATTCGTTTCTATGCAAATTTTGATTTCTTTTTTGATTTCTTCTGTGATTTGTTGGTTATTCAGCAGCGTGTTGTTCAGCCTCCATATGTTGAAATTTTTAATAGTTTTTCTCCTGTAATTGAGATCTAATCTTACTGCATTGTGGTCAGAAAAGATGATTGGAATGATTTCTATTTTTTTGAATTTACCAAGGCTAGATTTATGGCCCAGGATGTGATCTATCCTGTAGAAGGTTCTATGTGCGCTTGAGAAAAAGGTGAAATTCATTGTTTTGGGATGAAATGTCCTATAGATATCAATTAGGTCTAACTGGTCTATTGTATTGTTTAAAGTTTGTGTTTCCTTGTTAATTTTCTGTTTAGTTGATCTATCCATAGGTGTGAGTGGGGTATTAAAGTCTCCCATTATTATTGTGTTATTGTTAATTTCTCCTTTCATACTTGTTAGCATTTGTCTTACATACTGCGGTGCTCCCGTGTTGGGTGCATATATATTTATAACTGTTATATCTTCTTCTTGGATTGATCCTTTGATCATTATGTAGTGACCATCTTTGTCTCTTTTCACAGCCTTTGTTTTAAAGTCTATTTTATCTGATATGAGTATTGCTACTATTTGTTAGATTTTTGTTTTCCCTCAAGGAAGAGGCAGCACATCTCGCAGTCTTTTAAAACATGAATGTGAAGACAAGAGTATGCTTAATTTGGTGATATATAAAATGCTACTTAGGAGTTTTTATGCTTTTGCATTTTAAGGTGATTATTGCTGTATTAATAATGTTACCATTATCATGTCTGGCTTCATTCTTTTCATATATTTAATTCTTTTACTCAGTAAGCATTTCTTTAAACAAAGCACTGACAGCATGACTGCTCTCCTTTTCCTCTGCCCATCCACATTCCCCTTTCAGGTAAATCTTAATAACCACTTTGGCATTCATTATCATCTATTAAAAAGCAAATGTTTACTGTTAAACTGTGAGGGAATATAAATACAGACCTTTCCATGCCTTGAGTCAGTCCTGAGCACAATCCTGGGGTTTAGAAAAAGTGTGTGTGTATATATCAGTTCACCTTGTTTTCAGCATCTCCAGCTATACCCTCTCCTGGTACCCAATTTCTTCTTCCTTTCTCTGCTGAATGGCTGCATCCAAGACTCAGAGGGCTTGACTAATTTCTCTAAGATGTGAGCTAATGGTGGTTTAGTTGTTGTTACTCAAAGGTGATTTCCTGTTCCTGGGGAACATTTGAGGGGCAGAAAATCTTTGAAATTGGAGGCAATACATTTCTAACATCAGTATTTCAGGATACTTGAGTTCTTGGTGGAGATAAATTTCTTTTTGCCCAGTGGGTAGCTTGACATATGCCACCTCACACCAAGCAATCCATCATCCATTCTGCCTGTAATGAAAGCTCACCTGACCTTCTCTGTTATAGAATTTGACAGCTGAATTTTGTTCTGACTATGGCAGGCACAGCTTCTGGATGCAGTGTGTTCAGCTGAGGTGAACGAGGAAGGGAAGAGTTAACTAAAATTACACTTAAGAGTTCAAGTGTTGATTCTCTTGGGAGCAGATTCTTTTGGGCTTGGATTCCACACCAGCTCCAAGCTTGACATCTGGAAGTTACAGATTTTATAGTGCTTTCTGGGCAGAGGCTGTGTTTTAAGAATCTAAGTATCCTTCAGTACAGTTTTCAGATAGGCGCTAAATAATTCTTTAATGATTGAGCATATAAAGGCAATTAGTGGTTGCTCTTTTCATCAAAGAGAATATATATGTCCTCTATTTTGTGTCTTTGTGAATCTAAATATCAAGTACCAATAAACTAGAAATGGTTCCTTTCAACTTATCAAAAATAACGATGATCAGTATGTAAGTAGTCAAAATAGAATATACCAATGGAGTTAAAAAGCAATACATTTAAAAAACAATTTGAATTTTTAATCTTTTGATAAAACATTAAAATAAAAGCAAAAACCTAGACATTAATAGTTTGGATGTAATATGAACTATTATCTTTCTAGAAGTTTGGATATAATATGAACTTTTATCTTTCTAATGAGAACTGTTTTACATATTTTTATTTCTGATTATGGAAATAACACATTCATTGGAGGAAAAATTAAGAATCCAGAGAATTTTTTAAAAATTTACCATCCAGAACTAGCCACCATAGTATTCTGCTATATAGCCTTCCCTTTTTATTTCAATGAATAGTGACATATATTTCCTTTTTCAATTTTTATATGGATGGAATCATGTTAAAACATACTTTTGTAACCAGCCTTCTTATCCTACATATACTTGACTTTGCATGTTGATTGATAGCAGTCTAAATTGCCCCAAGGAAGTTCCATGATACAAATTTACAGAGACATATGGGCATTTCTGCTGTTAACATATTTTTACTATTACTAAGATAACATTTGTTGAAATGTCTTGCTCTTAACCTGCTTTGAGAATGTACTTTCAAGGCCTCTGAAGTGAGATGTTGGGTGAATTTTACAAATCACCGAGCAGAGCAGAAACCATATATGCTGGGCCTGGGTTGCTACAAATTCTGGTTGTTCAGAAGTATTTGCATTATCAGGCCCCTGCCTTCATCAGAAAGGATTATGCTACCTCTCACAAATGAGGTAGTGCATTTTGAGAAACTGAAATTGGTTTTTTGGGCAACTTGAAGAAGTGTGTATCTTTCTTCTTATCCCCTCCTTCATATCCTGCTTACCGTGAAGGATTTGGAAGTCCTTTCACATTTATCTACATAGCTTTTACTTTCCTACAGAAACATTCCACTTTTCAGAAATACCAAATAAATATTTGTTGAAATCTGTGTCACGATGAATTTTCTGCTTGCTAATAATAATATTATCTTATGTGCAGTAGGAGTGGGACATTTCAAATTTAGGAACAAGAATTTTTCTGCAGGAGAACTTGCCATGTGGGTTCAGCTTGTGGGTTGTTCAATTATCTTTTTTTGGAAATAAAATCCATTTGCTGATTTAATTCCAACTTGGATTACTCTGATTTTGCTGCTGAAGCTGAAGGAAAAACTAGTTTCTCTAAATATTTTCATAAATACTTCATTGGTTGCATTTTGACATCCCAGAATTCTAGCTTCTGGAGCAGAAGGAATTTACAGAGTGCATAGATCCTTAACTTGGGGTAATGGATGAACTTAAGGAGTCCATAACCTCCCAGAAATAATAATTTACAAATGTGTGTGTATCCACTTTTCTTACAGACAATGTCCAAAGCTTTCATTAGATTCCAAAAGGAATCCATGGTGGGGATTTTTTTATTTTGAAAAAAAAAAAAAAAAGTTAAAAAACACTCAAAGCCCTCATTAAAAAGGGGAAAAAAAAAAAAAAAGAAACTTTCCCTAAGGTCAGAGAGCTAGTTGATGGCAGAGCACAAGTTATAACCCCTCTCCTAAATTCTTTTAAGCAAGTGGAGCCCAGGGTTTTGTGCAGTGATGTGATTGATAGTATGCATATAGGTAAAAACATAACTTTATTATAAATTTTATAGATATAAAGGATGTATATCACGTCATGTACAAATAGTATAATGGTATAATATACTTTCATATAAATTCCATACACCTGTGACTTCAGTGTGACTTGCTATTTCTTGCAAAATCTATCAGTTTTCAAAAATTCTGTTGCCAACAGTAATGTCACAGAATCATTGATGACTATCCAGTCAAGAAGTCACTCACCTCACTGACAATCAAGTGTAGTTCTGATATAAACGTTGAATATACAAAAGTAAAGTACCACTTTTGACAATGAGTTGCATGACTCTTTGGTTGAAACTGACAGTAATTTTAAAATACTGTGATACTGAAAATCTAATTTTTTTTTTTTTTGCCGACAAAGTTCTGGCTAGTCAGTTAGTCATGTATGGATGTCAGAGTTGGACTATAAGGAAAGCCGAATGCCTAAGAATTGATGCTTTTGAACTGTGGTGTTGGAGAAGGTTCTTGAGAGTCCCTTGGACTGCAAGGAGATCCAACCAGTCAATCTTAAAGGAAATCAGTCTTGAATATTCATTGGATGGACTGATGTTGAAGCTGAAACTCCAATACTTTGGCCTTCTGATGCGAAGAACTGACTCATTGGAAAAGACCCTGATGCTGGGAAAGATTGAAGGCAGGAGGAGAAGAGGACAAGAGAGGATGAGATGTTTGGATGGCATCACTGACTCAATGGACATGAGTCTGAGGAAGATCTGGGAGTTGGTATTGGATGGGGAAGCCTGGCGTGCTGCAGTCCATGGGGTTGCAAAGAGTTAGACACAACTGAGCAACTGAACTGAATTGAACTGAGAATCTGATATCCACACTTTTCAATTCAGTCTGAATTATTAACTGAATTATTTTCTTCATCACTTTTTTAGTCTAGACCGTCAACAAAACTCTACATCAAACCCTAGTTTGTATCCTTTATTGTTTTCCATAGTATAAGTATTCTCATCATGGCAGATTTCAAACTACCAATGAAACCTAGCTGGCTGATGAGTTGGGAAGAGATGCCTGACAGCACCCTATTGTGTAGTGTCTTCACTATTCAGAACCAATAGACATAAATAACATGGTAGCAGACATAATAGTAAAATGTAATGAAAGATTCAGAAGAGATAATCTTTTGGTATCTGTCACCCTTGTTTTTTGATGTAGCATGTTTCTGTAAGTTTGTATAATTTAATTTTTAAAAATGACTGAGTTTACAATCACCTTCCAAAATTCCTGAAATTTTAACAGTTGGCTTTCATGATGTAGTTCGAGTTAAGTCCAGCCCACCCCTGGTTCTGTCTCTGTGTGGTTTTCAAGGCCCTGGGTTGCAGTGAGAAAGGAGCAGTGGTGAGCTAACTGAATCCCACTACTTCAGAGCACGAGGGAATTGAAACAATATGTGTGGCAAAGACAGGCTCCAAAGTCAAGAACTTTTTCCAAAAAGAGTTCTGCAACACACCACCAGATCGTAGGGATATTTTGGTAGTGGTGATGGTATATTGGAGTTTCTTTTTTGGAAAATTTATTTACTTTTCTTTAAGATCTATTTTGGTAATTCTGATAATGTTTCCTTGAGTGCTGCTAAAAAGATGTACAGATATTGATATCAGAGTAACCCTGATTATTGATGTTGTTCGTATTCTTTTCCCACTACTAACATTATTTGTATATTTTGAAACAATGCTATCTGGTTCATAAGGGTTCATGATAGCTATATAGTTTTGAAAATGATTTATTTTATCAAAAACAACAACAAAAAATAAAGTCAAGGAGACTCTGAGTAAAGTGCCCCATTCCAAGAGGTTATTAAAGAGAATGAGATATATCTGTAAGTACCAAAGGGGAAAGCTGTCCATGATTTATTAGGAAGTAGAAGTTTGCTTATTGTTTTTAAGTGTCCATGACTGTGTGTGTCTGTGTACAATGTGTGTGTGTATGTAGTGATCAGTATATAGATATACCCTGAACTGTGTGTAACTGTGTCTAACTGGAGAATTGGTTAGCTATTCTTGACATTACAGTTGTTTTTCAGTGAATACTTGTATGTAAAGAAATGGAAAAGACAAAAATAAAGCACCCAGGGAAAAAAATGAAAGCCTAAGCTAAAATATAAACAAAGCAACAGACAAAAACTTGAGTCTGTAACTAAGGAATATCCATAGGGAGTAAGGAAATGAGAAGATTCTAAAAGGCAGCAGGAGACAAATCCCCAAGAACTTTCATTTGTAGTGAAACGTGGAGATCCAGATCACTTCTATCAAGAAGCTGGCAACCTTCATGCTGGGAAGACTTGCTAACAGTAAAATTTCCTGTTGCTCTAGCCAGCTGCCCTGCCTTCTTGGTTCTTTTAACCATTTGAACAAAAAACATCAGCATCAACAGCATTTTAGAAACAAGAAGAATGTTACTTTCAAAGAGGTGCAAGGGAGTTGGACATCAGAAAGATTTTCGTACCAAATACAAATATAATATTCATTGAAGGGAGAAAATGAAAGATGTTAGTGACTGCTAATTAATAGTGGACTGCATATGTTGATAAAACTAGAAATTTCTCACAATTATCACCACAAGGGCCTGGGCCTATCTTCAGATGTTAGTGTTATAAACACTAGGCATAAAATTGTTTCCTTTAACAGGAAATGCTCAATGTTTTATTTATTTTAGGGAGCAGAACTTAACAAACTGACCTGTCATTTTCGGTTTATCTCAGTGCAGAGTGTTCTTTCTTCCATTCTGAAGATGGTCATAATGTACGTACTTACTTTTAATGACAGAGGGCAATGTGTCCATTTTGCTTCCACGCTCCTAAACAAAGTAATTCAGAAAGATGGATTGTGAAGGAACAGAAAAATTATCTGGCAACTGAAAACCAAAGCACAGTACACGTCACATTATTAATATTAGAAAAAGTTTAATTCTAACCTATGCGGATAATGAAGCTGATGATCAATCAAACTGGAAGAATAAGTTTCCCATAAGATATTCTTCTGATGGAAACCAAATAGGCAGAGAAAGAATGAGATTTTGTTAATAATCAGTTAATTATTATTTTGAATCAAGCTGTTGATACTTTCATGAAGTTCAAATTCGGTAGTAGAGGGATATATGAGAGTTGCCCAGCCTATGCACTATTAAGAATAAGTGTGTGTTACTGTATATAAAATAGATAAAAACAAGGTCCTACTGTATAGCACAGGAAATTATATTCACTATCCTGTAATAAACCATGTGGAAAAGAAGATGCAAAAGAATGTATATATATTAACCCATATATGGAGAAGGCAATGGCACCCAACTCCAGTACTCTTGCCTGGAAAATCCCATGGATGGAGGAGCCTGGTGGGCTGTAGTCCATGGGGTCACTAAGAGTCAGACACGACTGAGCGACTTCACTTTCACTTTTCACTTTTATGCATTGGAGAAGGCAATGGCAACCCACTCCAGTGTTCTTGCCTGGAGAATCCCAGGGACGGGGGAGCCTGGTGGGCTGCCGTCTCTGGGGTCGCACAGAGTTGGACAGGACTGAAGTGACTTAGCAGCAGCAGCAGCAACCCATATATATATATATATAAAACTAACACAACTAACACAGCATTGTAACTAACACAACTAGCACAAGATACTTCAATTAAAAAAATTTGTTAGAATACTTGCTAAACTAAACTATTTCTTTAAAGCTGTCCTAAACGTCACTCAATGTTTATCCTTCTGCTTTTTCCATTTTATAAATTGTATCAAAGATGCAGAAGAAATGACAAGCAGTTTATAATTAAGAAGACTTAACCAAGCATCAAGGATTGAGGCAGAGGCTGGGTCAGTACTGAGTTAATCTCAGCTGTGCTCATCTCTGGGTATGCCTGGAATCATGATGCAGATCCTTGGCTAAACATTAAGTGCAGCGTCCTGTATTCTATTTTCTTTGTTCTACTATTGAGACTTGTCAGTGTCCTGGTTTTTGGCTATGTGACCAGAGACGTACAGAAGACTCCTCTTTGAGTAAGTGGTTCTTCTGAGACCAACTATCTTGCAAGTATCTTAAGTGGTTCTGGAAAGTGAAAGTGAAGCCGCTCAGTCGTGTCCGACTCTTTGCAATCCCATGGACTGTAGCCCACCAGGCTCTTCTGTCCATGGGATTCTCCAGGCAAGAATACTGGAGTGGATTTCCATTTCCTTCTCCAGGATCTTCCCTACCTAGGGATCAAACCCAGGTCTCCTGCATTGCAGGCAGACGCTTTAACCTCTGAGCCACCAGGGAAGTTGGACCTGAAGACAAAACCTATCCTGTGAAACTGAGAAAGGACACTAGAGTCTGTGCCTGAAACTTGTTACTCTCTGATGTTTGCCTGGGCTTTATTTCTACTGCTGTACTATAATCTCTTAACTTCATTGAAACCTTTCCTGAGTACAACTTGAGAAATCCATGCATTCTTTCAGTTATTTGACCCTATATAATTACTGCAGCAATGCTAGTTTTTCTTCCATACATCTTAACAAAGCGACTCAGCAAGATTGAAAATTAGGCGAAGATATATTGGGCAACTACAATAACAAAGGAATGCACACATCACATGACTAACATCAGGCAGCCCTCCATTTATGGGTGAAAGTATTTAATGGCACAAAGAAGATGAGTTTATAATGACAAATTGTACAATTCACAATGGTAAGTAACTGAATCTTTTGGAGCAAATTACATCATCATGGGAACATTAACACAAATCTTCCAGATATTCAAGCTGGATTTAGAAAAGGCAGAGGACCAGAGATCAAATTGCCAACATCTGTTGGATCATTGAAAAAGCAAGACAGTTCCAGAAAAATGTCTACTTCTGCTTTATTGACTATGCCAAAGCCTTTGTGTAGATCACAACAAACTGGAAAATTCTTAAAGAGATGGGAATACAAGACCACCTGACCTGCCTCCTGAGAAATCTGTATGCAGGTCAAGAAGCAACAGGTTGAACTGGACATGGAACAACAGACTGGTTACAAATCGGGAAAGGAGTACACCAAGGCTGTATATTGTCACCCTGCTTGTTTAACTTATATGCAGAGTACATCATGCGAAATGCCAGGCTACATGAAGGACAAGCTAGAATCAAGGTTGCCAGGAGAAATATCAATAACCTCAGATATGCAGATGACCTTACAGCAGAAAGTGAAGAACTAGAGCCTTTTTTATGAAAGTGAAAGAGGAGAGTGAAAAAGTTGGCTTAAAACTCTACATTCAGAAAACTAAGATCATAGCATCCAGTCACATCACATCATGGCAAATAGATAGGGAAGCAATGGAAATAGTGAGAGACTTTATTTTCTGGGGCTCCAAAATTCACTGCAGATGGTAATTGCAGCCATGAAATTAAAAGGCATTTGCTCCTTGGAAGAAAAGCTATGACCAACCCAAACAGCATATTAAAAAGCAGAGACATTACTTTGCCAACAAAAGTCCTTTTCTTTTTAAAAACAGTTTTGAATTTTATATTGAAGTGTAGTTGATTCAGGGCTTCTCAGGTGGCACTAGTAATAAAGAACCTGCTTGCCAATGCAGGAGTTGTAAGAGATGCGAGTTTGATCCCTGGGTCAGGAAGATTCCTTGGAGGTGGGCGTGGCAGCCCACTCCAGTATTCTTTCCTGGAGTATCCCATGGACAGAGGAGCCTAACAGGCTACAGTCCATAGGGCAGCAAAGAGTCGGACACGACTGAAGCGACTTAGCATGCATGCATGCATGGTTGGTTCATAATGTGTTAGTTTCAGGTGAACAGCCAAGTGGTTTAGTTACCTAATTCCTTTTCAGATTGTTTTCTCATATAGTTACTACAGAGTAGTGAGTATAGTTCCCTGTGCTATACGGTAGGTCCTTGTTGATTATCTATTTTTACACATAGTAGTGTGTGTATGCCAATCCCAACCTTGCAATTCATCCCTCTCCCCTACTTTTCCCCCTTGGCAACCACACACCCACCCTCTATGTCTGTGAGTCTATTTCTGTTTTGCAAAGAAGTTCACCCTTATCATTTAAAAAATTATATTCCGTATGGAAGTGATGTCTTTTTCTGACTGACTTCACTCATTATGATAATCTCTAGGTCCATCTATGTTGCTGAAATGGCATCATTTTATTTTTTTAAATTGCCGATTAATATGTACCACATCTTTATCTGTTCATCTGTCGATGGATATATAGGTTGCTTCCACGTCTTCGCTATTGTAAATAATTCTTATGTGAACATTGGGGTGCATGTATCTTTTCAGATCATGGTTTTCTGTGGATACATGCTCAGGAATGGGATTGCTGGATCAAATGGATTTATTTTTAGTTTTTTAAGGAAACTCCATACAGTCTCCATAGTGCCTGTTCCAAGTTATATCCCCATCAACATTGTAGCAGGGGATTTATTGTTTGTGGACTTTTTGATGATGACCATTCTGACAGGTGTAAAGTGTAGTAGTATGGTAGTTTTGATTGCAATTCTCTAATAATGAGCAATGTTGAGCTTCTTCTCTTCTCATGTGCTTTTTGGCCATCTATCTGTCTGTCTTATTTGGAAAAATGTGTATTTAGATCTTCCCATTTTTTGATTGGGTTATTTTTTTTTATATTGAGCTACTTGAGCTCAATATAAAATGTGGAAAATTCTGAAAGAGATGGGAATCCCAGACCACCTGACCTGCCTCTTGAGAAATTTGTATGCAGGTCAGGCAGCAACAGTTAGAACTGGACATGGAACAACAGACTGGTCCAAATAGGAAAAGGAGTACGTCAAGGCTGTATATTGTCACCCTGCTTATTTAATTTATATGCAGAGTACATCATGAGAAATGCTGGGCTGGAGGAAGCACAAGCTGGAATCAAGATTACCGGGAGAAATATCAATAACCTCAAATATGCAGATGACACCACCCTTATGGCAGACAGTGAAGAGGAACTCAAAAGCCTCTTGATGAAAGTGAAAGTGGAGAGTGAAAAAGTTGGCTTAAAGCTCAACATTCAGAAAACGAAGATCATGGCATCTGGTCCCATCACTTCTTGGGAAATAGATGGGGAAACACTGGAAACAGTGTCAGACTTTATTTTTCTGGGCTCCAAAATCACTGCAGATGGTGACTTCAGCCATGAAATTAAAAGACGCTTACTCCTTGGAAGAAAAGTTATGTCCAACCTAGATAGCATATTGAAAAGCAGAGACATGACTTTGCCAACAAAGGTTCGTCTAGTCAAGGCTATGGTTTTTCCTGTGGTCATGTATGGATGTGAGAGTTGGACTGTGAAGAAGGCTGAGCGCCGAAGAATTGATGCTTTTGAACTGTGGTGTTGGAGAAGACTCTCGAGAGTCCCTTGGACTGCAAGGAGATCCAACCAGTCCATTCTGAAGGAGATCAGCCCTGGGATTTCTTTGGAGGGAATGATGCTGAAGCTGAAACTCCAGTACTTTGGCCACCTCATGCAAAGAGTTGACTCATTGGAAAAGACTCTGATGCTGGGAGGGATTGGGGGCAGGAGAAGGGGATGGCAGAGGATGAGATGGCTGGATGGCATCACTGACTCGATGGACATGAGTCTGAGTGAACTCAGGGAGTTGGTGATGGACAGGGAGGCCTAATGTGCTGCGATTCATGGGATCGCAAAGAGTCGGACACGACTGAGCGACTGAACTGACTGACTGACTTTAGCTATTTGTATATTTTGGAGATTAATCCTTTGTTGATCAATTTGTTTGCAAATATTTTCTCCCATTCTGTGGGTTGCCATTTGGTTTTGTTGTTCATGGTTTCCTTTGCTGTTAAAAGCTTTTATATTAGGTCTCATTTGTTTATTTTTGTTTTTATTTTCATTACTCTAGGAAGTCGGTCAAAAAAGATACTGTTGTAATTTATGTGGAAGAGCATTCTGCCTATGTTTTTCTCTAAGGGTTTTATAGTATCTGATCTTAAATTTAATCCATTTTGAGTTTATTTTTGTGTATGGTGTTAGATAATGTTCTAATTTAATTGTTTTATGTGTAGATGACCAGTTTTCCAAGCACCACTTATTGAAGAGACTTTTACTCCATTGTATATTCTTGCCTCTTTTGCCAAAGATAAATTAACCAGAGGTTCATTTGTTTATTCCTGAGCTTTCTGTCCTGTGCCATTGAACTTGGTGTCTGTTTTTGTGCCAGTTCCATACTATTTTGATTACTGTAGCTTTGTAGTAACCATAAGTTCAATAATATTTTAATCAAGATATTTAAGTCCATAGAGCATAGTAACTGGGTTCCCTTCATGTGACCTAGATAACAGAAACAGATAAAAAATCTATTAAAAGTATGTAGCAATTTGACTTTTGGAGTTGGACTCCAAAAGGCATGCTGCTGCTGCTGCTGCTAAGTCGCTTCAGTGTCCGACTCTGTGCGACCCCATGACAGCAGCCCACCAGGCTCACGCGTCCCTGGGATTCTCCAGGCAAGAACACTGGAGTGGGTTGCCATTTCCTTCTCCAATGCATGAAAGTGAAAAGTGAAAGTGAAGTCGCTCAGTCGTGTCCGACGCCTAGCAACCCCATGGACTGCAGCCCACCAGGCTCCTTCGTCCATGGGATTTTCCAGGCAAGAGTACTGGAGTCGGGTGCCATTGCCTTCTCCACCAAAAGGCATAATTTCGTACTTAAATAACGTTCTAATGTATTTGTACCTGTTTTATTGAACAAGATTATTTGAATGAAAATATTCTGCTGTGAACATGATATACCACCTTTAAGTGCTTCATTGGTTTAAATAGCATTTAAAAGACTAATGATGAGCATCCTCTTCTACTTAGCCCTAATACTTTGAATTCCATGTATAAATCACTACCAAATGATTTTTATTTTATTTGGAGCCTACCTATGTGAATTAAAATGCCATTACTCCATTTTGCTACATATAACCTTGTTGACTTGTTTTTCTTTGGAGATCTGTTAAGCAAAGTCTTGGGGAAATTTTAATTTGAGATAAAACTTGTATTTCCATTCACAAAAAATTAATTTCACACTGGCTGTGTCCTAAAGGAACTAGAAACAGTGTAAGATAATTATCATTATTAAGGAAAAGAAGTCTTAGATTTTCAGTGACTTAATTTTTTATACAAAAAAAGGTAAGAAATCAGGGGAACTGATCCTGGGTAGTAGTTAGAAATATTCTTCCAAATTAGGATATTCAGTTCAGTTCAGTCACTCAGTCATGTCCGACTCTTTGCGACCCCATGAATCGCAGCATGCCAGGCCTCCCTGTCCATCACCAACTCCTGGAGTTCACTCAGACTCACGTCCATCGAGTCAGTGATGCCATCCAGCCATCTCATCCTCTGTCGTCCTCTTCTCCTCCTGCCCCCAACCCCTCCCAGTATCAGAGTCTTTTCCAATGAGTCAACTCTTCGCATAAGGTGGCCAAAGTACTGGAGTTTCAGCTTTAGCATCATTCCCTCCGAAGAAATCCCAGGGCTGATCTTCAGAATGGACTGGTTGGATCTCCTTGCAGTCCAAGGGACTCTCAAGAGTCTTCTCCAACACCACAGTTCAAAAGCATCAATTCTTCGGCACTCAGCCTTCTTCACAGTCCAACTCTCACATCCATACATGACCACAGGAAAAACCATACCCTTGACTAGATGAACCTTTGTTGGCAAAGTCATGTCTCTGCTTTTGAATATGCTATCTAGGTTGGTCATAACTTTTCTTCCAAGGAGTAAGCGTCTTTTAATTTCATGGCTGAAGTCACCATCTGCAGTGATTTTGGAGCCCCGAAAAATAAAGTCTGACACTGTTTCCACTGTTTCCCCATCTATTTCCCATGAAGTGATGGGACCAGATGCCATGATCTTCGTTTTCTGAATATTGAGCTTTAAGCCAACTTTTTTCACTCTCAGGGTCCCATAAATTAAAATATTTATAAGGAAATTTCATTATACTATCCTGGAGAATTAGTCAAAGCTATGGTTTTTTCAGTAGTCATGTATGGATGTGAGAGTTGGACCATAAAGAAAGCTGAGTGCTGAAGAATTGTTGCTTTTGAACTGTGGTGTTGGATAAGATTCTTGAGAGTCCCTTGGACTGCAAGATCCAACAAGTGCATCCTAAAGGAAATCAGTCCTGAATATTCATCGGAACGACTGATGCTGAAACTGAAATTCCAATACTTTGGCCACCTGATGTGAAGAACTGACTCATGGGAAAAGACCTGATGCTGGGAAAGATTGAAGGTGGGAGGAGAAGGGGACGACAGAGCATGAGATGGTTGGATGGCATCACCCACTTGATGGGCATGAGTTTGAGCAAGCTCTGGGAAATGGTGAAGGAAAGGGAAGCCAGGAGTGCTGCAGTCCATGGGGTTGCAGAGAGTTGGACACGACTGAGCAACTGAACTGAATCGAACTGATCCTGGAGAAGGAAATGGCAACCCACTCTAATATTCTTGCCTGGATAATCCCATGGACAGAGGAGCCTGGCAGACTACAGTCCATGGAGATGCAAGAGTCAGACACCACTTAGTGACTAAACCACCACCACTACATTATACTATAACATAAATAGCATTTGCTTTGAGTATTGTAGAACTTCAAAGAGGTAATTGTCTATAATAGATTGGATAGTTTTTGAGCAAAACACTGTGCCTAGACAGAGCATTGTAATATATCCTGGAAGTGAGGGAGCTGGAAACAGATAGTAGGAGGAAGAAAGATAAAAGATTTAAGAAAGCTTCTAGTACACCTAAGGAGATTTGGCAGTTAGAATAATGAAGGCCTTCTATTCTGTGCCAAATGAGTGATAAAGAGAGTTAATGAGGTCACATTTTACATGAACTTAGCCTTGAACAACATATAACACTCAAGTTTTGGCCTCTCAATATTTTTGGCTTCCAAATCTTTAAAAAATATGCCCAAATATCACAGTTGGCTCTCTGGGTAGACTCTAAATTGTGTTTCATGTTTTGACTGTAGCAAATTGTGGTACCCGTTTAGTTGTAAATTTTGTCAGAGTTGCTTACTATTGTCTATATACATGTTATTTTGATGATGACTGTACTGTACTATTATTTTAACACTCATTATTATAATTTAAAATGTTTTCTTTCTGTAACAAACCATTTAAGTATTCATTATATGGTTATGCTGGTATAAAAGCTAATGCTGATGCTTTTTAAAAATGCCCCAAACCAAAATCTTTGGAACAAAAAAATGAAGGTGATGAATAAAATACAGGAAAGAAGCTAAAGCAATCCCCAGCCTCCAAGACTTTCTTCTAAAGATTAGAGATGGATGATGGTTTTTTAAAAAAAAAAAAAGGCAGAATTAAAGAAAATCTACAGTACTTTGGCCACCTCATGCAAAGAGTTGACTCATTGGAAAAGACTCTGATGCTGGGAGGGATTGGGGGCAGGAGGAGAAGGGGACGGCAGAGGATGAGATGGCTGGATGGCATCACTGACTCGATGGACGTGAGTCTGAGTGAACTCGGGGAGTTGGTGATGGACAGGGAGGCCTGGCATGCTGCAATTCATGGGGCCACAAAGAGTCGGACAGGACTGAGTGACTGAACTGAACAGGGGTTATAGATTTATACATTAAAAGTACGCATCTCTTCTTTGAGAATATTTGTATGACAATGTATCAGTTTGAATTATGTGAGGTCCTCAGATATATACTCCTCACATCAAACATTATTGCTAGCACCCTAAAGCTTCATAGGAAAGATGACATATCTAGAAAAGGTAAATTTATATAGACAGAAAGTAGATTAGTTGTTCTTGAAACTGGGGATACAACTGGGATTAACTGTAAAGGAGTGTGAAGGATCTTATTGGAATGATGAAATGTCTAAAATGAGTCTGATAGAGTTAAAAATCAAGGTGTTAGTAGGGCTGTTTTCCTTCTGCAGGCTCCAGGAGCAAGTCTGTTCCTTACTTGTTCCAGCTTATAGAGGCCGTTCCGCTCTAACCTCTACTTCCATTGTCCCATCAACAACACTCCCATCCCTATTAACTCTTTCTGCCTCTATCTTGTAAAGATCCTTGTGATTACATTTAGGGCCCACTCAGTTCATCCAAGGGTAATCTCGCAAATCAGGATCCTTATTTTAATGACCTCTGCAAAGACCCTTTTGCCTTATGTGCTTACACATTCACAGGTTTTGTGGGTGAGAAGTGGGCACCTTTGGGGGTTGTGATTCAGCTGACAGCAGGTGGGTAGAGAGAAGGTGGCAAGGACTTGGGTTCATTCAGCTTTGCTTTTTCCATGCTTAGCACTGCACTCAGTGCCTGGTGAATATGCATTTGCCAAGTTGAGGGAGGTCATGAGGAAAAGTGCAAAGGTGGGAATAAGAAATATGTGTCCTGGGAACTCTGACTAGATTGTTAGATGTGGACTGAAGGATTCTAGAATTAAGGGTGGATAAAAATGGAGTAGAAAGACAGGTTGGAGCCACATTGCTGAGTGTCCTAAATATGAGGGCATACTTTTAGACTTAAACTAGTGAGGAATTATTAAAGACTTTTGATTATGGGAAATAAATGATTATGGGCGTTTTGATAAAAGATTAATCTGGTGAAAACCAACCAAATGTGAGAGCAAATGCTGGAGGCAGATACACATTTAGAGGTGACTTCAGTAATCCAGCCGTGAAATGATGAGATTACGGCTTTAGTTGGAGTGGTCTTAAGAATGACAAGGCAGAACAGAAATAATATAAATAAAGAATTGCCAGCACTTAATAGCTGAGTCACTATAAGGGATACAACTGTTAAGATGAATTGTATTTGTGCTATAAGGAATGTAAATTCCAATATAGTTAAATAAAAGTTGTTTATTTTCTTTTATCACATAGAGACTAAAGGTAGGTGGCTGTGAATTCACATTAGCAATTTTTCCTATGATCTTCTAGCAAAATCCAGATGGGAGTATTGGGGCTACTGGGAGTTAGAACAACTTTTTTTGAAACAAAGAAGTGGGAAATGTGAATACCATATAAACAGTGTTTCCCCTGCAAAGCAGAATGGATTGGAAGAATGTTATTCTTAGGAACTTTCAAGGCTTTCTCAACACGAAGTGATATTTGACTGTGTGCTCACCATCCTTTGAATGACCTTGAGAGAAGGCAGACTATAAAGTCAGGACTCATATAAACCTCACAGCCTTGGACCACTTCAGATCCTTTGTTGTCTATTGATTGTATCTGCCATTGGAGTTGGAAGGTGTGAGGAATAGGAAATGTATTTTTTAATGGATGTTTAGTGCCTATTAATTTTTGGCAATGATCATATCTCATTTTTCTCTAATATCTTAAAAAAAAAAAAAAGAAGAGAGCTTTGAGGTCATCTTTGGTGGTCACAAATGGGCAGGAAGCAGAGTAAAAAGCCTTTCCATACAAATGTTTTTCCTTTATAATTGTACATAGTTGTTCTGAAAATCTTCTTAAGTTCTGACTACATTGCAGATATGATAAACTCATAAATTTCACAGATAAGAAGAGATTGAATACTGGCAGTTTTTTAAAAAAAATAAGATATAAACTAATAATCCTTAAAATAACCAAGTTATTGACAGTTTGAAAAAATAGACTAAATTACATTGAAGGTATTCTAGGATTATACATATGATAATACAAAACATTAATTACACTCTTTACTATAACTTAGAGAGGAATCTTCCCAGAGCAGAAACTTTGGCTGTTTATAGGGCTTTTATATAGGGCTTTAACCCCTGCCTGAATTTCCTAATCAGTCCCTTTCATTGCTGAAAGTTTTTATAATTTCATAGTGGAAGAAGACATGAAAATCTCAGCCACTACCATGCTTTTATAAAAAACTTTAAAAACAGTTGTTTATCAGTGTGATAAAGAAAGTACCCACAGGCATATGGGAACTCTGCCCTGGTCAATTCTGAAATATTCTCTCCCACACGTGAAGAGTCCGTCTTCCTTTCAGAGAGGAACAGTTTCTTGTATTTTGATCACCAGTTAGAGCTCATTTTCCAAAGGGCTATGTCTTGCAGACTCTCAACTCTTTCTCCTGCTCTGTGCAGGTGGTAGGTAGGTGAGTTGAGAGGTTTTACTCTCCTGATGTGAACTTCTCTTTCCAGGTCATGTGGGCTCAGGCCCTGTCCTGCTAATTGACTCTCTCTACACATGCATCTGAGAAGGAGTTGAGGATTTAGATTCAGGAGGCAGAAGACCTAAGCCTTCTGCTCCAATTCCATTCTTTACCAGGGGTCATCAGATGCTGGCTTGAAAGGACTATTTTTTTTTTTAAGTACAATTGATTTACAATGTTGTGTTAATTACTGCTGTCCAAGAAAATAATTCAGATATATGTGTGTGTGCGGGGGCTGTGCTTTGTGCTTAGGCATCCAGTCATGTCTGTCTCTTGTGACCCCATAGCCTGTAGCCCACCAGGCTCCTCTGTCCATGCATTCTCCAGGCAAGAATATTGGAGTGGGTTGCCATTTCCTTCTCCAGGGGATCTTTCAGACCCAGGAATCAAACCCAGGTTATCCTGCATTGTGGGCAGACTCTTTACCAACTGAGCTATGAGGGAAGTCGTGTATATATGTATATATATATATAGGACCTCTATCTCTCTATAGACTCTCTCTCTCTGTGTATACACACACACACACACACACACATTCTTCTTTTATATTCTTTTCCATTTTGGTTTATAGTAGGAAATTGAATATGGTTCCCTGTGCTTGTAGTAGGACCTTGTTGTTTATCCATTCTATGTATAATGGCTAATGTCTACTAATCCCAACATCCAGCTCCATCCCTCACGCAGCCCTCTTCTCCCTTGGTAATCACCAGTCTGTTCTCTGTGTCAGTGGTTCTACTTGTTTCATATGTTCAAGTGTGTCGTATTTCAGATCTCACATAAAAGTGGTTTCATATGTTCTTTGTCTTTCTCTTACTGATTTATTTTACTTAGTATGATAATCACTAGTTGCATCCCTGTTGCTGCAAATGGCATTATTTAATTTTTTTGACTTTTACTTTTAAAACATTTATTTATTTTTAATTGAAGGATAACTACTTTACAGTATTGCATTGATTTCTACCAAACATCAGTATGAATCAGCCATAGGTTCACCCATGTCCCCTATTTCTTTCTTTTTTATGGCTGAGTAGTATTCTATTGTGGAGAAGGCAGTGGCACCCCACTCCAGTCCTCTTGCCTGGAAAATCCCATGGACGGAGGAGCCTGGAAGGCTGTAGTCCATGGGGTCGCTGAGGGTTGGACTCGACTGAGCAACTTCACTTTCACTTTTCACTTTTCACTTTCATGCATTGGAGAAGGAAATGGCAACCCACTCCAGTGTTCTTGCCTGGAGAATCCCAGGGACGGGGGAGCCTGGTGGGCTGCCATCTCTGGGGTCGCACAGAGTCGGACATGACTGAAGCGACTTAGCAGCAGCAGTATTCTATTGTGTGTATGTACCACATCTTCTTTATCCATTTACCTGTCAGTAGACATTTAGGTGAGCACCGTATCTTGGCTGTTGTGAGTAGTGCTGCTATGAACATAGGCATCATGTATCTTTTTGAATTATGGTTTTGTCTGGAACATATGCCTAGGGATGGGATTGCTGGATCATATGGTAATTCTATTTTTAGTTTCCTGAGGAAACTTCATACTGTTTGACACAGTGGATGCATCAACTTACATTCTCACTAGCAATACAGGAGGGTTTCCTTTTCTACACCCTCTCTTCAGGATTTGTCACTTGTAGACTTTCTGATGATGGCCATTCTGACTAGTGTGAGGTGGTAGGTACCTCATTGTGATTTTCATTTGTGATTTGAGCATCCTTTAGTGTGCTTATTGGCCATGTGTATTTCTTCTTTGGAGAAATATCTGTTTAGGTCTTCTGCCCACTTTTTAATTAGGTTATTTGTTTTTTGTTGTTGTTGAATTGTATGAGCTCTTTGTATATTTTGGAAATTAATCCCTTGTCGGTCTCATCATTTGCAAATATTTTCTCCCATTCTGTAGGGTTACTCTTTTTGTTGTTTATGGTTTCCTTTACTGTGCAAAAGCTTGTAAGTTTGATTGGGTCCCATTTGTTTATTTTTGTTTCTATTGCCTTAGGAGATTGACCTAAGAATAAACATTGGTACAGTATGCCAGAATATTTTGTCTATGTTCTCTTCTAGGAGTTTTATGGTGTCATGACTTATGTTTAAGTCTTTAAGCCATTTTAAGTTTATTTTTATGTATGGGAAGAGGCTGTCTTCTAACTTCATCGATTTACATGCAGCTGTTCAACTTTACCAACACCACTTATTGAAGAGACATTTCCCATTGTATGTTCTTGCTTCCTTTGTCAAAGATTTACCACAAGTGTATGGGTTTATTTATGGGCTCTCTGTTCTCTTCTGTTGATTCTTACCCCACTGTTTTGATTATGGTAACTTTGTAGTATTATCTGAAGTCTGACAGCACCATGCCTCCTTTTTTTTTCCTCTCAGGATTGCTTTGGCAATTCTGGGTCTTTTATGGTTCCATATAAATTTTTTTTTAATTATTTGCCCTAGTTCTGTGTGAAGGGTAATTTTTAAATTTAATTTCACTCTTGTCCCCTCAGTAGGAAGGAACCTGGTAGGGATAAGAAAGAGGTGGTGGTCAGCAAATCGTTGTTTCATACCTGGCTCTACCGTCACTGAATATGTTCACATTTAATTGTCCCCCATGTAAATTGATTTTACCAGTGTGGTGAGCCATGTGTCTATATTAGGTAAAGATAATGTTGCATATACCCCATCCTCTGGCCAGCAGTTTCACTCTAGATATTGTGCTGGAGAAGCTTTCACATTTAAGATAAGAAGGTACATACAAAAAGTTTGTTGTAGCTTTGTGATAGGAAAAAATAAAATAAAAAGAAAATTACCTAAATGTTTATCATTGGGAGAAGGGATAAATTGTGACATGTTGATAGAACACAGTTTTATTAAGCAGTAAAAAGTGAACCAGCTAGAATTCCTTATAGAACTACTCTCTCATTTATAGAAATACTATGCATGCATAGAAATGCATACATAATAGGAACAATGATACATATTTCAGTGAAAGCATACACAGTGAAATGAAAATTGGGTTAAATTTACATTGAATCATTTTTTGAAAATTGAATAGCTTTTCAAAAATTGAGTAAATTAAATTGAAGATGAGAGACACTAAATTCAGGAGAATGATTAATTCTGGGTAGAGATACCAAGAAACAGAATTGTAGAAAGGTACAAAAAGGTGTTAATTATAATATTTTAATTCTTAAGCTATGTGTAGGATACACATATGCTCATTACATTGTTTTATATACACTTCCAAATGCTTGAAATATTTTATTTCTAAGAATTTTCTAAACCCCAACAAATGCCAATAATATCACACATTGGACATTTACAAAATGATATTTTTTAGATTAAAATTTGAGGAATAACTGATTTGTCTTGAGAAACTCCTGTGTTTTCTTTTCACTAACAACTTAAATCAGTCACTCTTAATACTTCATCTCCTTTGCCTGTCTGGAAGCTCAGAAACAAATTTGAGCGTCAACTTTAATAACCAAGTAGTATCTATACACTTTCTTCCTGAACTTGATTTTCTATCTCAAAATGAATTTTTCCTTGTTTTTTCTATTTTATAAGCCTCTTCTCATTCTTTGAGGAAGAAAAAGAGTTTTAAAAATATAAAAATATTTTTCATTCTAGTTCTCTTTCTGTTCACACAAATTAACAGTGTTCACACACGGCAGGACCATGCATCTGCTTTCCCTCTGTGTCTAGCATAGCATCTGGCATGCAATGAACATTTCATTGTTCACTGATTAAATGAGTTTAATCAATCCACAAATTCATCCTTAAACAAATCTTGATTTTTCACATTTCAGAGGTGTCCAATTTGTTTTGTTATAAATTTAGGTTTGGTAAAAATCTTGATGAATAGGGTTTCGGGTTATTTCCTAAGATGGTTTTTCCAGAAGTAAAATTGCATGGGTCAAAAGAGATGATCGCATAATGGCTATTAAAATGTTTTTCCAAATGGCTCTCCAGAAAAGCTTTTACCAGTTTCTACAGCAACGAGCAATGTCTGAGGGTAACATTTCCCCATAACACTGTCTGTGTTCATGCAAAATTTTGTTTTGTTGTGTTTTGAAATGTAATAGGTGTAAATTTATACCTTGATGTAGAGTTAATAATTTTTTAAATGTTAGTGTACCTAGAGTTTTTATGGTGAATTTTATGTGCTTTTGTGAAAAATCACTTGACTTTTCCAGATCTCATCATAGATCTTCATCATTTCACATAAACCAACAGAGAAAAATCACCCATGAAAACTCTTGAGGCTTCTTAATTTCCCCAAATTTCCCTTATGACTTATGGATAATGAACCTCTTTGGGGTTTAATTGCTTATCTGTAAACTCTATAAATTGGAGGTAGGAACATGTATCTTGGATGCCTATTGCATTACAAATCATGTATTAAAATACTACCACATGGCAGGGGTCCAGTAAATAATAACTATTACTGTTGTTTTTAATTTTAACCTATAAAATTAGGTTCATGATCTGGATGAACATTGGTTGGGTTCATTTCCTGGTCTGCATGTGTAGGAAACAAATATATACTAACGATGGATTCTTTTCATAAACTATCTTGAGCTATCTTAAGCAAAAAGTGGAATTTGCCAATAGAAGGGTAGAAAAATGAGGAAAAAGGAAAGGGCAGGGATCCAGTAAGACCTCCAAGTAGAGAAGCCCTGAATCCTGATGTTGCCAGAATGTTCTTTTATCAGCTCCCATATCTGGTTTTCCTTGCACCTGAGTGTCATTCTCTTTCTCCACAAGTGGACTTTCCCCACACAACTGTTGAAAGTCCCTATGTTTTACACCTTATAATTTCAGTTTTTGAGGAAGGATTGTCTGATAGTCCCTCAGGTTCTGAGTCCAAATAGGGAAGGGACTTTTTGACCTAACTTGGCTTAGGTGCCTGTATCTCCAAGTTCTCCTCAGTCCTGGCTGAGGTAAGAGTGTGGTTGGTTCACTTGAGAATATAACAGCTTCCATAGAAATTGTCAAGAAAAAAAGAGAATTTTCAGAAGGAATAAGGGATGAACAAAACTTTCAGTGTTGACCATAAATTTGAGTGGTCGCAAACCTCTTGCCTGGGAGGAGCTGATCTTTTGGAGATGGACATTCTTACCAGACCTGGGATAAAAACATGGTTAGAATAAAATAATAGGCTCTGAGTGGCAGGAGGGTGAGACAGTACTGAATAAGAAGAGAGAGAGAGAAAGTGTGTGTGTGTGTGTATGTGTGTGTGTGTGTGTGTGAGAGAGTGCTTTGAAAGTCTTGCAAAATATCCTACCTTAAGGTGCCCAAGGAATAATTGTTGAACGAGGAGAAACATTTAATAAACAGCTAACCACAATACTTGGCTCATAATATGTGCTCAATAAACAGGAGTTGAACTGAGTAACTACAAGCGTGGGTTATACTCTGGTGTAACTCTAAAATTGAGTGTGAAATAGTAGTCCGATGGTGACTGGAGGACATAATCGAAGAAATGGGCACCACAGGAAACAGCAGAATTTGTGCCAATAGCAAGTTGACAATCAGAAGCAACTCCACTTAAGAGCACTGGACCTCAGTGAGGTAGTGTATCGGGAGTGGCAGTGGGTTCTGGTGCAATACAGGCTAAACTTCCTAATACATCTCATTATGTTGTCTCCAGGGCCTTGAGGGTCCTGGATCCTATAACGAGTTAAAACTAACCAACAGTGGTTCTGCAGGGAACTATTTTCTATCATCAGTGTTAGATGATGATGATAACAAAGAAATATCAATAACTCCAAAAGAAAACATATATTTGAGCATTTGCTTCATTCAGTGAAGACTTTTCTCAGTCTAGGCTCATGGACTGTAATCTAGACTATGGAGTGCAGCACCTCAGCGATTGTTCTGGTTCTTTTGGCCCTTCTGCTTCCTTAACATATCTATCCCTGGACAACCCCAAACATACCCCTTTTCTGCTCGTATGTACAGGTGCTCCTGGAGATGATCACAAAATGAAATTGGGGTCACCCAAAGTTAAGAGTTTTCAATGCCAGCTGGGCTCGTTGATCTATTTCACAGCTGACTTGTCTTGGTCTCTCTCCCCTTCATTTGCCACTAGTGCTGTTCTCAAGTTCAGCCTTTCTCCTCACGCATTATATCCTTAGTTCACCTCCTCAGCCTTGACACGTATCCTAGAAATCTAGTTTCTCAGAGAAAGCTGAAGCCATCTGCTGTAAGACATCTAGATATCCTGCCTTTCCCACCTTAAACTTACCTCTCCCTGTGTCCGTGGTTGTCAGCACTAGGTGCACAGTAGGACTAACTGGAGAATTTTAAGACTGTGTCTTGCCTTTGGATTCTGATTTAATTGATCTGGGATGGGAATTGGTATTTTTAGAAAGCTTCCCACATGATTCCATGTTCAGCCAGGGCTGAGATCCACTGACCTATATCCATTCTTCTCTCATGTTCCCAAATCTCTGAAATACATGTCCCAGTCCCTTAAAATTTATTGTTTCTCCCTTTTTTGGTGAATGAGGAATTCTTGGCAGGAGTGTTAGACCTCTGGGCCTGCACCTAAGTCTTGTCCTAGGAGCAGTTCAGGTGACTTACTCTTCCCAAGAAACTTGAATAATAAGTGCAAATTGCGCCTGGGGACGGCAGTGGGGTACATGAGTAGTGTTTTAGAGACTCTAGATCTCTCACAGAGTCAGGAACACAGGCTCAGAGTCCATCAAATCAATTTACTTCCTGCTCTGCCACCCACCAACTGTGTGACTTTGGCAAGTTCTTAAACCACTAGACCTATGTTTCTCCTTATGTAAAATGCACTTCCTCCTGTGGTGCTCTGAGCATAATTAATATAAAGTTCTTTACCCAGAGCTCATAGGACATGATCAATAACTGGTGATCATGGACAGATTTGTTAAAGCTAAGCATCTCTTTTTGGATTTCTTCACTAAGCACTCTGAGTGATTTCCTCTGCTTCTATAGTTTCCCAAGAATATATCTCCACTCTGTATGTAAATCTTGACTTTAACCTATCTCTGCCTTGGTAATCCAATTTAGATTTCTGATCTCTCATGTAGGACATGTGTTAATCAACAACTCACTTATTCACTAATTCATTCAAAAATGTCTCTTGATAGCCTACTAGATGCCAGACCCTGTTCTAAGTACTGGGGATATAGATATGAATAAAACAAAGTCCCTGTCTTCAGGTATATATATTTTACCATTTCTTTTCCATCTTCACAGTCACTGAATTAGTTAAGCCCATGGTACCAGTTTCCTGGCCCGCCTAGACTCCTCACTAGCCTCCCTGCCTCTCATGCTTTCTTCTAATATATTCTTCACAGAGGAGTGGGGTCATAATTTTAAACTTGAGCTCTTTACAATCCAACATCCTGCTTAAAATGTTTTAAAAAATTCCCAATAACTTGCTGGATTAACTTCTTAAAAATACCCAAATGCCTTTCCTATCTGCTTCTTTAGCCTCATTTCTTCCCATATTTCCGCAAATCTGACTCAGCAGCAGCAACACTAAACTTCTGTGGTTCCATAAATAAGGTATGCTTATTTGTGTGTCTGCATAGACTTCTAACTATTGCTTTAACCTGCATACAGGTTTCTCAGGAGGCAGCTAAAGTGGTCTGGTATTCCTATCTCTTTCAGAATTTTCCACAATTGGTTGTGATCCACGCAGTCAAAGGCTTTAGCATAGTCAATGAAGCAGAAGTAGATGTTTTTCTGGAATTCCCTTGCTTTTCTATGGTTCAATGAATGTTAGCAATTTGATCTCTGTTTTCTCTGCCTTTTCTAAATCCAGCCTGTACATCTGGAAGTTCTTGGTTCACGTTCTGTTGAAGCCTAGCTTGGATGATTTTGAGCATTACTTTACTAACATAAAATGAGTACAATTGTGTGGTAGTTTGAACATTCTTTGGCTTTGCCTTTCTTTGGGATTGGAATGAAAACTGACCTTTTCCAGTCCTGTGGCTACTGCTGAGTTTTCCAAATTTGCTGGCATATTGAGTGCAGCACTTTCACAGCATCATCTTTTAGGATTTGAAATAGCTCAGCTGGAATTCCATCACCTCCACTGGCTTTGTTTGTAGAGATGCTTACTAAGGCCTGCTTAACTTCACACTCCACAATGTCTGGCTCTAGTGAGTGATCACACCATCGTGGTTATCTGGATCATGAAGATCTTTTTTGTACAGTTCTTCTGTGTATTCTTGCTACCTCTTAATATCTTCTGCTTCTGTTAAGTCCATTCCGTTTCTGTTCTTTTTTTGTGCCTATTAATGCATGAAATATTCCCTTGGTATCTCTAATTTTCTTGAAGAGATCTCTAGTCTTTCCCATTCTATTGTTTTCATCTGTTTCTCTGCATTGTTCACTTTGTAAGGCTTTCTTATCTCTCCTTGCTATTCTTTGGAACTTTGCATTCAGATGGGGATATCTTGCTTTTTCTCCTTTTCTTTTTGCTTCTTTTCTTTTCTCAGCTATTTGTAAGGTCTCCTTAGACAACCATTTTGCCTTTTTGCATTTCTTTTTCTTGGGGATGGTTTTTATAACTGCCTCCTATACAGTGTTACCAACCTCCATCCATAGTTCTTCAGGCACTGTATCAGATTTAATCCCTTGAATCGGTTTGTCACTTCCATTGTATAATCATAAGGGATTTGATTCAGGTTATACCTGAATGGCCTGGTGATTTTCCCTACTTTCTTCAATTTAAGAAGAAATTTAAGTTAAATTCAATTTAAGTCTGAATTTGGCAGTAAGGGGTTCATGATCTGAGCCACATTCAGCTCCTGGTTTTGTTTTTGCTGACTGTGTAGAGCTTCTCCATCTTTGACAGCAAAGAATATACTCAATCTGATTTTGGTATTGACCATCTGGTGATGTCCATGTGTAGAGTTGTCTCTTGTGTTGTTGGAAGAGAGTATTTGCTATGACCAGTACGTTCTCTTGGCAAAACTGTGTTATCCTTTGCCCTGCTTCATTTTGTACTCCAAGGCCAAACTTGCCTGTTACTCTAGGTATCTCTTGACTTCCTACTTTTGCATTCCAGTCCCCTATGATGAAAAGGTCATCTTTTTTTTTTTTTTTTTTTTTTGCGTTAGTTCTAGAAATTCTTGTAGATCTTTATAGAACCATTCAACTTCACCTTCTTCAGCATTAGTGGTTGGGGCATGGACTTGTATCACTGTGATATTGAATAGTTTGCCTTGGAAACAAACCAAAAGATCATGCTGTCATTTTTGAGATTATACCCAAGAACTGCATTTCAGCCTCTCTTGTTGACTATGAGGGCTACTCCATTTCTTCTAAGGGATCTTGCCCACATTGGTTAAATGTTATTTCTGGTGTATCTGTGAGAGTGTTTCCAGAAGAGATTAACATCGGAATTGGTAGACTGAGTAAAGCAGATGGCCCTCCTCAATGTGAGTGAGCACCATCTAATATTTTGAGTGTCTGAACACAACCAAAAGGTAGAGGAAAGGAGAATTCTCTCTGCTTGAAAGTTCGAACTGAGACATTGGTCTCCTCCTAGTGTTGAACCGGGACGTGTCCCATCAGCGCTCCCTGTTCTCATGTCTTTGGGCTCAGGTCAGAACTACCCCACTAGTTTCCTGCATTTCCATCTTGCAGATGGCACATCAGAGGGCTTTGCAGCCTCCATGATCCTGTGAGTGAGTTCTTTATATACTGTATCTTTTTATTATTAGATATAACATATATAGTAAACACATTATATAACTATATAAATATATATATTTGAAAATCCTATTGGTTCTGCTTCCCTGGAGAATCCTAATATGGAGTCATAAGCAGCCAACTATTGGCAAGTGCCACCCAAATATAGGAACCTCAAATAAAAAATGAGATTGCTTCTGAAATGGAGCGGTCTCTGAAGAACTTGAATATAGGCTCCAAGAAAGAGAATCCCTTTAAGTATTCAGCAAGCTCAGAGAGAGTTACTTAAACTGTCTGCACAGCCAGAGGAGACCGATACTGGGTATATCTTTGCATTTTAGCTAGGATATTGCCTGCCCTTTTCTTCTTTTAGTTTGGGTTCCCACAGAAGTAGACCCTTAGATATGGATGTAAGTGCATTTAGTTTATTTGGGAGGTGAATTCAAGAAGCACAGGCAGAGGGGCGGGTAGTGAGATAAGGAAAGGAAGGAAGCCAGTAACACTTCAGAAATTGAGCAGGTTACTGCTGTGGGTTTGAAGGTCAATCTTCGTGCTCTGGGTATGGTGAAGAATGTATTTCAGATTCCAACCAAAGGATCTGGCTCTCCATCACATCTTGTCAGGCATGTCATGAGGGCTGCTCCTCGAAGCTTGAATTCCTTAAAAGTTCTGGCCTGTTCTGGATGCATAAGGAGTGGGCTCCAGTGGCCAAAGCAAGTCCTCAGCTTAGTGTTGGCACTTGGAGATGGAAGCCACGGGTGCCCTGCACTGAGTGTGATGGCAGAGAAATGACAGCGGTTGCCTCCACTCTTCTGCCGCCAACCACCTGAGTCCTGGAGGTCAGAAGCAGGCTTGTAGGTGGGGAGAGTGGAGGAGCAACACCCTACTGGGAGATAGAATCCCACTGCATGAAGGCTTCCCATAGGTGGTAGCCCCAAGCTGAAGGAGAGGAGAAGCTCTATATTTGAGTGAAATTTTTAGTTTTTACTTTTTCCGGAACTGAGTGTTTCAGATGCCCCAAAATGAGCACTCCTGGGACTAAAAGTGTAGACATCAGGAATGTCATGGGACCTCTCCTAGATTTCATTGAATAAATGGAGAACTGCTCCAAGAAAAGGGCTTAGAAGGCAATGGCACCCCACTCCAGTACTCTTGCCTGGAAAATCCCATGGATGGAGGACCCTGGTGGGCTGCAGTCCATGGGGTCGTGAAGAGTCGGACACAACTGAGCGACTTCACTTTCACGCATTGGAGAAGGAAACGGCAACCTACTCCAGTGTTCTTGCCTGGAGAACCCCAGGGACGGGGGAGCCTGGTGGGCTGCCGTCTATGGGGTTGCACAGAGTCGGACACGACTGCAGCACCCTTTATATGTAGTGTAAAACTTGTTAGTTTTCTCATTGCATGAGTTCCACTCATGTGCTGCTGCTGCTGCTAAGTCGTTTCAGTCGTGTCCGACTCTGTGCGACCCCATAGACAGCAGCCCACCAGGCTCCTCTGTCCCCGGGATTCTCCAGGCAAGACTACTGGAGTGCGTTGCCATTTCCTTCTCCAATGCATGCATGCATGCTAAGTCACTTCAGTTGTATTCGATTCTGTGCGACCCTATGGACAGCAACCCACCAGGCTCCTCCGTCGACAGGATTCTCCAGGCAGGAATACTGGAGTGGGTTGCCATTTCCTTCTCCACTCATGTGCTATTCAGCTGAAAAATTTAAGGACAGGGAAGCTTGGTGTGTTGCATCCATGGGGTTGCAAAGAGTTGAACATGACTGAGTAACTAAACAAAATCAGGTTTACTGTCTGTAGAATAGCAAGTACTCATACTAATAAAAAGTATTTATTGAAACATTTCCCTGTGACCAACTCTGCACTAAGAACTAAGATATTGTACAGGATAGGTCCCGGTCCATAAGCAGTGTTCATTATAGTGTCATTGGGAATCCTGGTTATTGGCAGAATTTCTCATTTTAATTGAGCAATTGTGTCATCTCAAGGATTGTTTTTTCCATCTATTACTTATATATTGTGTGTTTTTTTTTATATCTATTAGTAATCTTGAAATAGGCCTTTACTTCCTGTCATTCACTTAAATATTTACTATTACACTTACTGACTGTTGATTTCTTAAACTGAGTGGGAAGGAGGCTTCAGGTGAAGTAAAATCACAAATCTGTACATAAGATTGTTAAGGGTGATATATTATTTCACTAATTTGAGTTTATGGGTCACCTATATGACTATATAGGATTCCCAAAGCAGCTGAGATATTTGTTAGCTCCAGAAGTATCATGAGGTCAGCACAAGCAAAGGTGATAGAACATTTAAAATACATTTTCCTTAAAATTAATATCAATACATTAATTAAAAATGAAGTCATTGAAGTTAACATAAAAAGTGCAAAACGGGGAAAATGCTATTCTTCTAACTTATTAGACCAATTGACATGAAAGTATTTGGTGGAAACAGTCTCAATCATGCCTGTGGGGAGGTCCTTGAGAAAGTTTATTAGACAGAGTATCTCTTTTTCTTGGCCGGCTTCAGAGTGGTCTGATGTTTTCCTTGACGGACTTGAGACTACCTGGTTATCTATGGCGGGTGAGGGCAAAGACTAGCGGGAGGGGATCAAAGCCCCCATTGACCTGGACTTGTCAGCCATGCTGGGGAGGTCAGATGCTTGGGGTGGGGGAGGAGGATCCGTGACATAGTGAAAGGGCAGGGATTTGTCATGAGGAAATCAGGATTTGAATCACATCTTTGTCCCTTGCTGTGATTTTAGGCTATTCACTTATCTCTTAGTCTCCCTTTCTACACCTGCAGAATAGAGATGCTAATTAAACTGGAAGTAAGGTCTTAGGTTCTGGCTCATGGGCTCCACGTGCCTGTCAGATTGGAGTGATAATCAGTCAATGGATTTTTTTTAACCTGAAGGGAAAGACATTAGGTCCCGAAGTTGAGAAATGAACTAAACATCTTGATGATCTTTGATTAGTATTTGTTAGCCACCTAGTCATTGTTAAGGCAATATAACATATTTTTACTACACTGAACACTTTTAACTTTGCTACAAGGTGGATGGCATTGTTTTCCCTATTTTCTGTGTAAGGAAACCAAAATTGAGGCAAAATGTCTTGCTTAATGTCGCAAAGCCAATAGGGAACAGAGTCCAAGTTAGATAAGAATCCAGTTCTGTCAGAAACGAACACAACATTGTAAAGCAGTTATCCTTCAACTAAAAATAAATAAAAGAATTCAGTTCTCTTTGTCCTAAATCCTGTGTTCTTATGATTATAAGAAAACTTGCTCAAGAAAAGAACTGGGCATGTCCGAAAGCAGTCAAGGTGCTACAAAATGAGAAGAAAAGTAAGACAGGTCACTAGAGAGGTAAAGAATGCAGAAGATTGGGAATTCCCGTGGGGGACAGAGAGGACAAGCAGAACCATCTAAGACATCAGTCATAGTTAATAGGAGAAAATAAGGGGCAAGCCAGAAATTGTCTGTCATCCAATGAAGTAAGTCAGCAAAAAGCTGGAAAGCCCTTACGTTGTGATTTTATGCCTGAACAGATATGAAAGTCGATATTGGGGAGGACACTCGCACCCTGACTAAATGAAAATAGCCTACTTGACATTAATTGTTATAATTAAATTCACTGTGTCAGAGGAAATATCAGTCATTTTTTTGAATAGGGGTTTCTGTAAAAAACAGTTGAATTAACTTTTTTTTTTTTTTTTTTACTTTTAAAATAAATGCTTGGTATTATATAGACAGAATTATATTGGTTTTATAGAAATAATTTCCTGACTTTTCTACTCCACCTCCTCAAAAAGTAATATTTAAATGTCACTCTCTTAACCACAAAAACCAGGCCAACCACATTCTGATTTTGTCATGGTTACCATCAGAGTCCAATGCAGTTTGGTCCTGCATCACATCCACAGAGGAAATAAGTCCAGAGATGTTTCGGAATTTATCCAGAAACAAGACTTGAACTAATGTTCCCACAGTAGGTTCTTGTTATCAACTAGTCTTTTATTCCTCCAAGCCAAGCAAATAAATGCTTAAGGATATTAGATAATAGTAAGGATTTGGATTATTCTGTGAAAATCTTTTTAATATAAATAATAAATGCAGCTGAAGACAACCTTATTATAAATGTGCTTCATGTAGGGGATAGTGATTCATAGCTCATTTGTGTCATGACTCATAGCTCTTGGAAAAGAACAAGATTCCAAGAAAATAAAGATTTTTATTCAGATCTGGTCAGTTACTTAACCACTTTCATCTCCATCTTTTTGAAAAACAGCAACAACAAAAATACTGCAGCCAGGTAGAGTGCTTATAAAAACAACAATATATAAATCTTCATTACGTGAATCACATGATAATAGAATTTCTCTGCTGTATTAATAAAATATGAGAAATTTGATAATAGCTATTTCTGGAAAGAATAGCTATCGATGAGAGGCTTTAAAAAGTAAGAATTAGGAGTGCATTATAACAGATCATGATTATTCATTATAAGCTTTTCCATTGCTATGACTCAATCTTAATCCAGGTGTCATTCAGAACCTACAGTGGGTTTTGAAGATTAGCTTGTCATAACACAAATTGAAGAGGGTATCAGAATTCATTCAGACTGAAAGCATACTAGATGATGGGATGAGTAATAAAATGTGCAGAAGAGAATTCTCTTGAGATAATAATCCTCCCCCAGCAGCTTCAAGGGAAAGATAAACTGCTCATTGCAAAAAATACATCTTCTCTTGGTTTTCCAGCTAGGAGATTATTTGAACGATACCTGTTACTTGAGACTAATGCAGACTCTCTCCTTATCCTTTTCATATTTCTTGTTCCTTTGTCTTCCAACTATTATAATCCAGGATGAAGATGAAAATAGATAACTTATATAAATCAAGTCAGTTGCAAGTAATAATAAAGTCAACAAAAGCTCAGCTCAGAATAGATTATAGAGTGACTGATTTATTGGCTTATGTAACTGGAAAGTTCAAGGGAAATCAGGCATGGTTTGGATTAGGGACTCAAAGGATACTAGTGTATTTATGTGTCTGTGGGGTTCTGTCACTCAGGTCTACGGTTCTCCATATTGGTATTGTTCTGAGGCAGACTCTTCTCTAGAAGTGAGGTTTACTGAACCCAGTTTCCAATCTACCAGTTTATCAAGCTTAGGGAAAATGGGGAAAAATTCCATTAGATCTTTTCCAGTAAATCCAGAGAAGCACGTAGATTTCCATTGCACCAAATTGTGTTGAATGCCCAGACCTGTGTTGAATGCCCAGCTTCAATGAATCAAACACTAAAGCTAAGGTAATAGATTGTGTTAATGTTCAGACTCAGGGGGAATCTTGTGACTGCCATGCTTGGTGAGGAGTGGGGCAAAGAGGTGAGGTCAGCCTTATGTGATCCACATGGACTGAAAATGGGGAGGAGAGCCGTGTTTTCTGTTACTGGAAAAAGAGATGGGCAAGCAAAAGCAATCGATACTTACTGTATAATGTACCTGTTTACATTCTTTGAAACCAAAAGGGTTTTCTGGGGCTCAGAGCAAACTCTTTTTTTTCTTTGATGTTGTTTCTGATGGGCAAAATGGATCCTGGAAGTCATCTGGCTTCTCCTCTCAACATCCTCTGCTCTGCCTCCATCTTAATCAAGTCTTGGGCCCAAATTCCCTCTTATTAGCCTGCCCCTTACTGGTTTCAACACATCCCATTTAGTCTACTAAAGAACCATTTTCTCTAAATTGCCTGAGGTGTATCACTATTCAACTTGAGAGGAAAGAAGCTTAGCAGAGAGTGAAGGGGAAAAATAATTTTTCTTCCCAGTATATTATAGGAATTCATGTTGATTACATTTCCTTTTCTCGAGAAAGTCTAATTCCTCCATCAATCTGGAGTTATTAACACAAATACAAGGGACTGTAGTGAGTAAAGGATTAGATACAGGATGGTAGCTGGTTTGCCTTTGTATACAGTCCTGATGTGCCAGACTTACCTTTGTCTAATAGATATTGAAGCATTTTTCTTAGGTTTTAAAAAAACTAAATCCTTTCAAGAAATAGAGCTCAAAATCAAATGAGACAATTGGAGAAGCTGAATTAATAAAAGCTCTGATTATGATTGTACTTTTTACTCCTAAGGAATTTATGGGGAACTGAAATTCTCTAGTCTGGAAATGGAACACAGCTCAATGAATATTGACATTTATTTAACATCTAGTTCATGTTTTCTCTGCAAACCAGAATTCAGCTCACTATTCAGCTAAATGTCTGCTTTGTTACATCCCTGCTGTTTTAAATGTTTGGCAATTGAATTGAATTCAAAACGAAGGTGCTAAAGCATTTTGCTCATCTGGAAACTGAATATAAAACCATAGACATGACAGTTTTAAATTTCTTTTGGCTGCAGCTCTCAAGATTGTCGTGTCTTATGTATACAGACGCCAAGCACCTTCTTCCAAAGTCAAAGATGAACTGGGCAGGTGGCCAGTGGATTGGACTGGAAGATTTTTCCTGAGTGGGGCTGAGATGAGGCCCCAATCACTGGCATAACACTGGAACTTGATTTGAGTGATGACTTACAAAGAGACAGCCTTAAACAACTGACTCACCATGTGAGTCACCCTTGCTGAGCCATGCACTTTCATTATCCTCAGAAAACTATCAAGAAATTGTCTCATTACTTGCCTAATGCAAATGGAAATGTCTAGCATATTGATTCCACTCCCAGTTTATGCTCTGGATAGGGACCAGTTTACAGCTGGGGAGTGAGCCAGGATCCTGCTGGGGGAAAATTGTGAAGCAGGCAGAACTTGTCTTCCTGCAGTTCTTCTCCTGCCCCCTCTAGTGCAGTTACCTTACCTCTCAGAACCCAAGCTTTTCGCTCTCCTCCCCTCTTCCCTCTCTCTGTGTGTCTCTCCTTTCCTCTCTCCCCCTCTTTCCCTCACACGTACCCCACGCACGCACGCACATGTGTGTGCACACACACATACATGGGCATTCCTCATCACTTACTAGGTTCTCGTGGTCTTCCACTGTGACTCTCACAGGATGACACCTTCTGCCCTTAAACTTTCCCGAGTTTCTCAGTCCCTCCCTCTGCACCACACCAGTCCTCTACATTCCTCTCCCTTGGGCCTTGCTAAGGGTTGAGGTTAATCTGATAAATGTGGATTGTGTATTAGACAAGACAGTTGACAGGAGATATTTACATAAAATCTGCTGCTAAGTCACTTCAGTCATATCCGACTCTGTGCAACCCCATAGACAGCAGCCCACCAGGCTCCCCCGTCCCTGGGATTCTCCAGGCAAGAACACTGGAGTGGGTTGCCATTTCCTTCTCCAATGCATGAAAGTGAAAAGTGAAAGTGAAGTCGCTCAGTTGTGTCTGACTCTTCGCGACCCCAGGGACTGCAGCCTACCAGGCTCCTCCGTCCATGGGATTTTCCAGGCAAGAGTATTGAAGTGGGTTGCCACTGCCTTCTCCTACATAATATCAGAGAAACCTAATTTATGGAAGACTCAAAGCTTTCCTTCCAGCCAATATATGCATACTTGGCACCCAGATAACTACTATTTTGGAAAGGCATCACGGTTTGGTAACTCCTGGAGTATGGACCAGGAGTTAGACAGATTGTGTTCTCCATCTGGGTAATCTTGAATAAGTCCTTTAACTTTTTTAGATTAGGTATTCTTACCTCTAAAAAAGGAAGAACCAATACTTTCTTTTCTCACTGTGGTGGCCATCTGCTGGTTATGCCTGCTTGGCAGATATTTCCCCTCCTTCCTGATTTTCCTTTGTAGAAACACCTCTCCTCAAACTCAGTCCTTGTGCTTTGTTTGATGGTATCCTGGACGCCACTCAATGCAGCAATTAACTCAGAGTTAGTCTTGAGGCTTTTGCTGAACTACTAGAAAAGAAGTGAGCTCTTTCCACTGGTAACTTCAAGTGCCCAGTGGCCATCTTTGCCACCACTTTCAGGGAGACCTCCAGGCCTGACACACCAGGTTGGCAACACCGCAGAAGGATGTGATCAACTTCTTTCACTTGGGATCTGCCCATTAATCACAGGAAAGATCACTGGCTGACTCTGATCTTTCAAGAGCCCATCCTTGAATCGGGCCATGCTTGCTGGCAGATCTGTTCCTAAGCTACAGGATCCAGTACATCCTCCTGTTTGCTTAAACTGTATTTGAGTTGGGCTTTTGTCACTTAGGACAAGAGAGTTCCAACAAATCCAACTTGAAAACAGTAAAATGAATTCTGTGAACAACTGGCTCTTATTCTATAGCAGGGTTTGGCAAACTTTTTCTGTCAGGGGCCAGATAGGAAATATTCCAGGATTTGTGGCTACTGAGCCGTCACAGCTCTCCAGCTCTACCACTGTAGTAACAGAGTGTGCCTGTGTGCTCAATCGCTCAGTCATGTCTGACTCTTTGCGACCCCATGGACTGTAGCCTGCCAGGCTCCTCTATCCATGGGATTACCCATGCAAGAATACTGAAGTGAGTCACCATTTCCTCCTCCAGGGGATCTTCCTGACCCAGGGATCAGGTCTCCTGCGTCTCCAGCATTGCTGATGGATTCTTGACCACCGCACCATCTGGAAGCCCTAGTAAGAGAGCAGTCGTAGGCAATACAGAGATTACTGAGTGTGGCTGTGTCACACTCATGTTTTAAAAACCTTTTCATTTTTAAAAAGAGTATTAGAGTATAGCCAATTAACAATGTTGTAATAATTTCAAGAGAACAGCTAAGAGACTCAGCCAGACATATACATGTTTCCATTCTCCCCCAAACTCCCCTTTCATCCATGGTGCCACATAACGTGGAGCAGAATTCTATATGCTATCCAGTAGGTCCTTGTTAGTTATCCATTTTAAATATAGCGACACATTCGTTTTTATATGGATCATATTTTATCTATAAATACTATTTATGGACACTGAAATTTGAATTTCATATTGTTTTCAAGCACCTTGAAATGTTACTCTTTTTATTTTTTTCAGCAATTTATAAATATGAAAATCACTCTTAATAGAGACATGCGGTGGTTCTCTCACCATTGCTCTGCAGGAATAGTTGACTGCAGGATGCCCAGCAGTTGCCTTTCTGGAAATTAAAAAAAGTGATTCAGTTGACAGAGAACGCTTACAGCCCTCTGTATAGTCACTGAATCAATAATTTTCAGTGATTCAAGGGGTTTTGTTTTTAGCTATCCTTAGAGCTAATTTCTGCCCGGTTAATAGAATTGGCCACAGAGTGAATTTGATATGAATGTTAAATGGCCCAACTATTAGGTTTTCTAACATTTGTCAAATTGTATTTTTCTCTAAGGGACCTTTTAACTTAAAAAATCGACTTGGACATTGAATTGAAGAGATCCCTAAGTTAAGTAATTGATCAATGTAGTCAATAAAAAATAAAGACTCACCTAATAGAGAATACACTGAAGAGTACTTATCCATAGAGAGGATTGTCTGCAACTGATTTATGTTCATGATACGAATATAAAGATGGTGGCTAAAAGAGGAAGGTAAAATGTGGTAGAAGAAATTCCACATACTGAAATAGCAGGTGTACCAATGTACAGTGTTCATTATTATTGTTGTTAACACTCTCCTAGTATATGGATGCCTGTGTGCTAGAGGCTCTTTATTATTATTCCATATTATTTTATATATCTGTAACAGAAATCATGTGAACATCATTTTAAGTTAGTAAATTATGTGATGCCAGTTGAAAGTTGTTCAAAGACAGGAAGAAACAAAAATATTACACTTTGGGGGTAACATTCAAGCATGTGAATGTAAGTAACCCAGCACCTCAGTGGTTCTCTTGTCAGAGTGCTCAGAGTACAGTGGTTATTTTTTAACATGGTGAATTATTTACCTAAAACAGTTATTGCCTATGAATTACAAAATCACTGAATGAGTGTTAGTGAAAGACATTCCAAATACTGGAAATGACTTACAAGTAGTCTTCAAGAAGTAACCCTGAAGGTCCTGCTTTCATATAGAAGAGTTCCTTAGATGAAATACACCTTTAAAATGACTGTGTTAGAAGAGCGAGGTAAAGATACCTGAATGTCCAATTACCCTGACACCAAAGTGAAAAACAATTCCACTTAAAAGTAAAAATCTGTGTCTTCCATAGCACTTAAATTTTATTGAGATACTTGTATTCATGTATACCAAATCCAACCTGATTCCCATATAAAGCTGAGTGGGACAGTCAGTTCAGTCGCCCAGTAGTGTCAGACTCTTTGTGACCCCATGGACTGCATCATGGCAGGCTTCCCTGTCCATCACCAACTCCCAGAACTTGCTCAAACTTATGTCCATTGAGTTGGTGATGCCATCCAACCATCTCATCCTCTGTTGTCCCGTTCTCCTCCTGCCTTCAATCTTACCCAGCCTCAGGGTCTTTTCCAATGAATCAGTTCTTTGCATCACCATGGCCAAAGTATTGGAGCTTCAGCTTCAACATCAGTCCTTCCAGTGAATATTCAGGACTGATTTCCTTTAGGATTGACTGGTTTGATCTCCTTGCAGTCCAACAATGCGACCCTCCATTTCCTTTTGCTACAGAGAGGAACTGATTTGGGAGAAAATGGGTGGTTTTCTGTTTGGTTTTGATTTTTACTCTGTTTTCAGATGCTTGAACCTACAAGCCTTAATTGCTGTTGGGGCAAAGAGATTTAGAGAGGTAGACATCAGTAAAATCAGCATCAGGCTGTACTGTCTCCACGTGAAGATGGCTCCAAATAAAAGAGATTCTTCTTACACGTACATTAAAAAAGGCATGTTCTTTCAAGTAGGATGAAAACAGCGATAAAATAATTTTCAGTACCGATATCTTTCCACTTCATTTTCTATTATTTCTAGACTTCAGTGCTTATTCAAGAAAAGAAATTTGTCCAAAGTTGCCTCTCTCTCTTTTCTATTTATTTCTACCCTATTCTGTTCTAAAATCACTGCTCTGACCTTATTACTTCCCCCATTGAAAACTCTGAAGCGGTCCCAATGGCAAAGAGCAAATGAGGTCTAAACTCTTAGCATAATATTCAAGGTGGCTACTTTTGAATATTCAAGGATTCAGATCTCCACCGGAGATTTAAACTTGCCTTCCCAACGTGTATTTATTTCTACCAGTGCCCTTCAGACATTGTTAGATGATCAGGAAATTTCACAATTTCTGGTTCATGCTCTTTCTTCCCTCCTCCCACCAAACCTTTTAGCAAATGGATTCTTCTCATACCATCTGCTGAAATTCTCTCTATTCTTCAAATATAGTCACTTTTTCTAAGACACTTTCCAATATCCCCAGGTGGGGTTTGGATATTATTGTGTTCCCACAGCACTGTTTTATAATGCTCATTCTAGTCTATTGTGAATTATATTAATGCACATGTTTTTTATACACCATATTTCCTACTAGAGAACAAAGAATTTTCAGAGAATAATGAGATTTCTTTTCAGTCGTTGAATCCCTAGGATTTTGCTCTGAAACACATGTGCTGTGCTTAATTGCTCTTGTCTGACTCTGCAACCCCATGGTTTGTACCCATGGGGATTCTGTCCATGGGGATTCTCCAGGCAAGAATACTGGAGTGGGTTGCCATGCCCTCCTCCACTGTAACACATAGGCAGTTCATAATACGTTAGCTGTATTAGAAAACAAAATAATACTTCTCTCTTTACTTCTCCTTTTTATTTTCTTCACTTCTTTTTTTCTTTCTTTTTCTTTTTTTTGGCTCTTTTATCCCCCTCTGTAATAATGTAGACTTTCTTCTTTGTCATTTTCCATTTTCTTCTTTTTCTTTCCATTTCTCTTCATTCATTTTTCTATGCCTTCACTTCTTTTGCTACCCCTTATTTTCATTTTTACTATTGTGGATTTAACATATATTTCCCACCATTTATTTACCTGTCCTTTTATGTTTTTTATTGTAAAGTGAACATATTCTCAAGTAATTTTTGGCAGTGCATAATTATTTAATAACTCACTCACTGGGCTTCCCTGGTAGCTCAGTTGGTAAAGAATCTGCTTGTAATGCAGGAGACTCTGATTCAATTCCTGGGTTGGGACGATCCATTAGAGAAGGGATAGGCTACTACCCATTCCAGTGTTCTTGGGCTTCCCTGGTGGCTCAGCTGGTAAAGAATCCACCTGCAATGTGGGAGACCTGGGCTCAATCCCTGGGTTGGGAAGATCCCCTGGAGAAGGGAAAGGCTATCCACTCCAGTATTCTGGCCTGGAGAATTCCATGGACTGTGTAGTCCATGGGGTCGCAAAGAGTTGGACATGACTGAGTGACTTTCACTTTCATTTGTTTTACTTCATTTTATTAAATAAATATTTGTTGTTTAATCACTAGCACCAATCCCTGCTCTAAGCACTGGAGGTGCAAATTGGTTAAGATGAACAGAGTCACTTTTCTCTTGGAGATTATGTTACTGTGGGAGGAGATAGAAAAAATTAAATCTCGCCAAGAAACAAAAAATATTCTGTAATGCTGAGTGTTAGGTATAGACTTTGAAAATAGACACAGAATAGCAAATTGTTCATCCCAGCACTGATAGTTATGAGTGTTAGGTAGTTAGAATAGGAAAAAGGAGTCCAGAATGGTGGTAGCTAAAAGACAAAGAAGGTAAAAGCCCGCAAAAATTGAACAAAGAAAGGTCCGAGGACCGGAGTGAGAACCTCAGGTAAAACAAACAGCCCTCCTGGCTAACCCAATTTACACAGGGCAGGCTCAAGGGGAGAAGAGAAATCGTATAAAAAGAGGAGCCAAAATTGGACCGAAAGCTTCTCTTCTCTTCGTGTCTTCTAGGTTGGCCCACCTTCACACTTCGAGGATTTATTTTCCTTTGCTTTCTAAATAAAACTGAGCTGTAGGAGCTGTAACAGTGTTCCATCCAAGGAAATTACTTGGGGCTGTAACACTGGTCCATCCATCGCTTCAAATTTTTGTTGTGTTGAGACAGAACTGAGGAAATTACAAACTCCCCTGACATCTATGGTGCCGTAACTCAGATTTAACCTGGCTGAAACAACCTCAGTTTGGCCCCCGCGTGGTGGAGGTCAAACCCAGCAGAAGCCCAACTCGGTGAAAGCTCCTGTGGTGGAAGCAGAATGCAAAGAAAACCCAATACAGGGGAAGTGACAAGAAGTCCTACGTGCTGGGAACTGTGACAGCAAAAAGCAAACTCAGCAGATAGCTCACGTGGTTCAGTCTCAGATTCCAGAAGACCTCTGGTTAAGGTAGAGGTCCTCACTCCTATGGCTGGAAGGACATATGGCTAACGAAATCTTAATTCCTTTACAATCTCTCCTTTCTTGTTTTCTTGAACCCCCTCGAACAGGTAAGCAGCAGTGAGTGCAACTGAGGGACTCTGGCAGGGGCTACTCCTCAGTGTGTCCCAAAGGCTCCACTATCTGCTGAGCCCCAGTAGCTATTGCCCAAGCATGTAGGGGTTCTTCTGTCCTTAATCTTTGTGCCAAGGATCAGGCCAATGAAAACTGTGAGCACAGGTCAGGTATTTAGCAGATTTCCCGGCAGATTATGCAGGGACTTCTTCAGCACGTTTTTCCCACTGCTTTTTCCTCCCACCCTTCAGCTCCTCTCTCCCAGGATTTGAGCCCAGCCAAAACCCATGGTGCCTGGCTTCAGGACCTAATGAAGCTCAGGCTCTAATGTCTCATTGCAAAAATTCAGTGAGAGACACAGCGATAGTTAAGAGGTGGGTGTGTTTGGATTCAGAGAGAAGCACACTCCACAGGGTGTGGGCCATCACAGAGGAGTGCAGTGGCCATGGAATGTGGTGTGGTTAGTTTTTGTAAGCTGGGTGATTTCATATGAGTGAGAAGATCATTCCAACAATTAGGGAGACACCCACTCCTAGGTCTTTTGACAGTGCCTTGGAACTGTCCTGCTTCCTCTGGGTGTGTCATTTAGCTTGCAGATGGAGGATCAAAGTTTTGTGGAATTCTGTCATCTTGGACCCATCTGATTTTAATCTGTTTATGTTATGCCCTTGGGTTATGCCATTCTTTCAAAAGTTGTACCCTGTCCCCTTCCCTCCTGTTTCATGCTCTTTTCCTGAGCCCATAATGTTGCCTCCACAGCCTTCTGGAGGGATAACCAGAAAATAGCTGGCCCTTGTGAGAGAAATACTGTATAATATCCAATCCCTATAGATATTCAGGCCTTCATCTTCCACGTTTCCTACAACATGTGCAACAACAGCATCTCTCAGTGAACCCACTAGGGTGGCGACAGACACGCAGTGCCTGCCAGAAGTCCATCTGTTGGTGGCATCCCTTCAAGGGCAGTTTGGCTTCCAGGGATAATGTTTGCCACTTTGGGAGTTAGCTCTGCAGGCTGTTGGGCCCAAATCCTTGCCAGCCTTCTCCTAAAGTTACAAACATACCCCTAGATCAAATCTCCACTCGACTTTTATGGAACATCTGGTCTATTGCCTCTTATCAATTTGTTCTTAAGTCGCTTACTAACGCCTACAACCAGGACTCTGCACCCTCGTAGGCAACATTGCTCCACCCCACTTATTATTATTATTAAAATACTCCTAACGCCCTTAACAGGACCAGATAACCCACTCTTTTGTCATTACTTCAGTTATTACCTAAAGTGGGTCTATGACAGTGAAATGTTTACCATTGGAGGCACTCTAACCTGCTCTTATGGAGGACTAGGGGAGAAAATCAGTGGCTTACATTCCCTCAGAGCAATAAGAGGATACGTCTTATGGCTGTTTCTCCAGGTTCCCATTCTCAGAGCACAGGCTTGGATTGCTTTACATCATGATGTCTATTCCCATCCGTGGTGAACAAACTGGCAATGAGTTAAGATTACAACCCAGCACTGGTCATGCAGAAGACCTTGGGGACACCCAGCTCCAGTCTGCGGGTCCCGTGAGGTTGACCTGCCTCGACCTGCCTAGGAATCTGGTCCTCGAAAGGTTGTCACGCCTCAACCTGCCTGGGGATCTGCCAGTCCAGGGGTTCCAGGAGGTCAACGTGCCTTGACCTGCCCATGGACCCAATTCTCTGGAGGCCGACCTGCCTCGACCTGCCTGGGGATTCGATCTCCAAGAGGCTGTCATGCCTCAGCCTGCCTGGGGATTTGCACCCTGACCCAGGGACGCCTCAGGTTCCAATAGTACTGGCTAGGATAAGCTTCAGAAAGACTCACCCCTAAGGAAGCCCACCCATGGAAATAGAAGGACGCCTAGCTGTGGGACTATACCTGGTCTCAGCGATAACTCAGGAGTCCAATGAGAACCACATTGCCTTTCTGAAAAGGCTAAAAGTGGCCCTCCAAAAGTTTACCAATCTGGACTTAGACTCTTACAAGGGACAGGTGATTTTAAAGGACAAATTCCTGTCCCAATGTGCATCAGATATCAGGATAAAGTTACAACAGCTACAGCAACAGAACCCTGCTGCTTCTTTAGATGAGATGATCCAGACAGCCACCAATACCTTTTATAACAGAGAACAGGAGTGGGAAGCCAAGGCTCAGGAAAGGGAGAAAAGGAAGGAGACAAGACATGCCCACATGCTGGCCTCCCTCCAGGAAGTCCCCATGGCAAAACCCGAGTCCTTGAAGGACACTGCCTAATCTGTAAACAGGCAGGACATTGGGCCAAAGTGTCCAAACCATGACAAGTCTCCTAAAACAGCTTGCTACAAATGCCATCAATTGGGACATTAGGTGGCACTCTGCCCTCAGGACCCAAGAGCCTCAAGATCAAGTGCCAAGCCTCCCTTCACAATGGTTCAACAGGACTGAAGTGGCCCACTCCAGCCAGCCCCCCCTGTCACAGATAACCATCAGGGGGCTGGAGCCAAGGGTCAACTGGATGTGGCAGGTAGGTCCGAGAATTTCTTGGTTGACACAGGGGCTACCTACTCTGTCCTGACCTCCTACTCTGGAGCCTTCTCCTCCCAAACCTGTATCATTTTGGATGCTATAGGAAAAACAATTGCTAAAAGATTCACCCAAGCACTTCTTTGTTGCTGGGATGGACAAATATTTTTCCACCAGTTTCTGGTGGTCCCTCAGTGTCCTACTCCCTTATTGGGAAGAGATATATACTCACTAAACTGGGGACCATGCTTGTGATGGGAAGCTTTTCAGCCCCTAGCGCCCTACAGCTTCCGGTTACTACTGAGGACACCCTCTTACACCCTCTCCAATAGAGAGGGACCAAAAACAATGGGAGGACAAAATTAACCCCAGGTATGGGACCAGGGGACTCCTGGACGAGCCCACCAAGCTGAACTGGTCATCACTGTCCTCTGAGATCCCACTCAGTTTCCAAACTGGAAACAGTATCCCCTCAGAAGAGAAGCTCGGGAAGGACTACAGCCTCTAATAAATTCCTTGCCTGTGGGCTGTTGGTCCCCACCAGTTTGCTGTGTAACACCCCGATCCTCCCTGTACAGAAAAAGGATGGGACCTGGCGAATGGTTCAAGATCTCTGGATCATAACATCATCCCACAGTACCCAATCCCTATGTAATCTTGGGAGAAATCTTGCCCAGTGCCTAGTGGTGTACAGTCTTAAATTTCAAAGATGCATTCTTTTGCATACCACTGGCTAAAGAATCCCTTTTTGCCTTCGAGTGGGAGGCTCCAGGAGAAAAATACCAACAGATGACTTGGACAGTATTACCTGAGGAGTTTAGAGATAGCCCCCACCTGTTTGGGCAGGCTCTTAGCCAGGATCTCCTAGATCTGGACCTGGGACCTAATGGGAAAATGTTACAATATGTAGATGACCTACTGATCTGCTCTCTAGATGAGAAAAATGCCCAACAACGTGCACTTCAGGTTCTAAACTTTTTGGCAGAGAGGGGATATAAAGTCTCCTGTGCTAAGGCACCGATGGTGACAAAGGTCACTTACCTGGAAGTTCAGATTACCCACAGATCCAGAGGGCTGTCCTCTGATTGAGTACAAGGAATCCTCCAGTTGCCCTCCCCATGACTCGAAAACAATTTGAGCTTTCCTGGGGCTAACTGGGTACTGTAGAATCTGGATATCCAATTATGGTCTAATTGCCCAGCCCTTATACGAAAGCTTGAAGGGATGGGATGATTCAATCCCAATGACGTGGGGAACTCCTCAAAAGAAGGCAGAGGCTACACTAAAACAAGCCTTAACTCAAGCACCTACCTTGAGGTTGCCAGACCCAGAAAAAGCATTACAACTTTATGTCTACAAAAAAGAAGGACTAGCCTTGGGAATATTAACTTAAAGGTTGGGACCTGAGCCCCAGCCTGTAACTTACTTATCCAAGAGGCTTGACCCAACCGCCTGAGGCTAGCATCTCTGCCTTCAAAATCTTGCAGCTATTGCAATCCTGATAGAAGATGCTTTAAAACTCTCTCTGGGGGGCAAACTAACTATTTTTACCAGCCACTAAGTGAAATAACTCCTAAATGGGAGAGCCATTTATGGATGTCTAATCAAAGAACCCTCAGATATCAAGTCATGTTGATGGAAAATCCAGGCCTGACTATATCCCCTTGTGAGGTTCTTAACTCAGCCACCCTCCTGCCTGCCCCTGAGGGATCTCTCACCTTTCACTCTTGCCTATAAACCTTGGACCACTGGACAAACCCTCAAGAGGGATTGTCAGAAGATCCTCTGACCAATCCTGAGGAAATCTGGTACACTGATGGAAATAACTTTGTCTTGGATGAAAAAAGAAGAGCCGGATATGCAGTAGTCTCCGAATTTTGAGACCATAGAGGCTAAATCTTTGCCATCAGTACTTCAGTCCAATTGGCTGAGTTCATAGCCCTGACTTGAGCTTTAGAGCTGGGAAAAGGAAAACGAGTAGCCATTTACACTGACTCCAAGTCTGCCTTTCTGGTGCTACATGCACATGCTGCTATTTGGAAAGAAAGAGCCCACTTGACCACCTGAGGGTCCCCACTCAAATATGGTGATCAAATCCTTAGGCTCTTGGAGGCAGTTCATCTGTCCACTGAGGTTGCAGTCTCCCTCTGTAAAGGACACCAAAAAGGGCATATGGAAGTGGCACGAGGAAACCAAGCAGCCGATCAGGCAGCTAAGAGAGCAGCATTGAACAATGACCTAATGGGGTTGCCACCTTGGTTCCACAGACTAATTTGCCAAAAACTCCTTCATATACTGAAGATGAGACTCTTAAGGCTAAGAGTGAGGGTTTCAAGAAGATCATATGGGGTGGTTCCAAAAGGAGAGACTCCTTTTTCTGCCTGGGAACCTCCAATGGAAGTTGGTTAACTCCTTTCATGCCACTACTCATTTAGGGGAAAAGACCCTACAAAGATGACTAGAAAGGTCATTCAGAGGAACAGGCCTCCAAATGACTATAAGGCAAGTGGTCTCCTCTTGTCCCACTTGCCAATTAAACAACCCCAAAGGAGCTCGAAGACGCCAGCTGGCCCAGCCCATCCAACGACATGGGACCTACACAGCAGAGGACTGGCAGATGGACTTCATCCAGATGCCAGTTTCTCAAGGGTATAAATACCTATTAGTCATGATAGATACATTCACAGGATGGATTGAAGGCTTTCCCACCCAGACTGAGAAGACTGAGGAGGTGGTAAAAAACTGCTCCATGAAATCATTCCAAGATTTGGTCTGCCCAGGTCATTACAAAGGGACAGTGGAACATCATTTACTTCTAAGGTCACCCAAGGGGCCGCTAAAGCATTGGGCATTACTTACTATCTCCATTGTGCCTGGAGGCCTCAGTCTTCAGGAAAAGTAGAAAGAGCCAACCAATTCTTAAAATCACCGATAATAAAGATAACCCAGGAGACCTCCCTGGGATGGAAGGAGGCTTTACCTATAGCTCTTCTCTGCACCTGTATTGCTCCTAAGGAACAGGTTGGTCTTAGCCCTTATGAGATGCTATATGGGAGGCCTTTTGTTTATATCAGTGACCTCTTCCTAAATCCATAGGCTCAGACCCTGTAGTCTTATACCATGGCCATTGGGCAATTCCAACAGGATATACACTTGTGGGGTATCAACCAGGACCCAAAAGATTCTAAAGAGCCACCACTATATGCTCCAGGGACTCAAGTCCTGATTAAATTCTGGAAAGAGGGGTCCCCAAAGGCTCAACTGCAGCCCACATGGAAGGGCCCCTACCCTGTAATACTTTCTACCCCCACAGCAGTCAAGGCACCAGGACACGACTCTTGGATTCACTACTCATGAGTCAAGCTGTGGAAGAAAACAGAAGAGGACACCCAATACACCTGTGAGACCCTGGGAGATCTAAGATACCTATTCAGGACTACAAATGAGTGCCATTCTAATGAACACCCTCCAAATTAAGTTTCTGGGGATAAGATTTCTCAGTATAGCTCTAAAGAGCCAAAGCTTGGCAGGGGTTGTACTCTAAAACAGACAAGAGATAGATCTCCTGATCCCTGAACAAGGAGGGACTTGAGCCATCTTGAATGAGATGTATTGTTTCTGGGTAAATACCTCCAACTAAGTTAAAGAAAGTCTCACAGTCCTTAAGAAAAGCATTCAGACCCTACATGATCTCAAAGAATGAGCTGGAGAGTTCTTGGGGTGGCTACAGTCTGTCTTTGGGGGATCCTTCTCCTGGTGAGGGGGAATTTGGAGTTGGCGAATGCCCTTACTAATCCCTGTTACCACCATAACGATGCTGCTTATGATTGCTCCATGTACTATCAATTGTCAAACCTGTTTTGTCTCTGCCCAGGGCAACAAGCTACATACAATATGCAGTACTAGTTCAACAAGGATATATAAAACTACAGCTGACCATGGAAAATAACACTCCCCCTTAGATGGACACTGCTGTAAGGACTCTGAGGCTTGAGACTAGCAAGAGGGGGAGGCCCAATGCCCCTTGCTGTTCTAGTTCAGCAGGATGTAGCCAGAAAGACCTCGACACCCCTATTCCCAAAGAACTGGGCCTCCCATCTCTTGAGGGGGGCATGTCAGGTAGTAAGAATAGGAAAAAGGAGTCCAGAATGGTGGTGGCTAAAAGGAAGGGAAAAGCCTGTGAAAATAGAACAAAGGAAGGTCCAAGGACCAGAGTGAGAACCTCAGGTAAAACAAAGAGCCCTTCTGGCTAACCCAGTTTACGTAGGGTAGGCTCAGGGGGAGAAGAAAAAACATATAAGAACATATAAGAAAAAAACATAAAAAGAGGAGCCAAAATTAGGCCAGGAACTTCTCTTCTCTTCGTGTCTTTTGGGTTGGCCCACCTTCACACCTTGAGGATTTATTTTCCTTTGCTTTCTAAATAAAACTGAGCTGTAACACTGGTCTGATGAAGGAAATTACACGGGGCTGTAACACTAGTCCATCCATTGCTTCAAATTTTTGTTGTGTTGAGACAGAACCGAGGAAATTACAAACTCCCCTGACATAAGTGTCAGACTTATCCTTCAGCCACAAACAAATGTGAAAGTCAAAAAGTAATGGTCAGCAGCTCTTTTCAGGCATTCAACAGTAGATGTACACGACTCCTATCATTAAAAAGAAAGAAACACATGAGCTGAACAACACATTTAACCTGGCTTTCTGATCATGAGCACTTTCCAAACCATAGCACAATGAAATAGAAAACAGAGAACAATAGTGTCCGCAGTAACAGTTTAGAGATTTGTGGTGGATGGAATTTGTGAAGCAGGTTAGTAGAGAGAACATAGCAATTTAAAGATGAAACTTCAGAAATCTTTACCAAAGTTGTTTTCAGCCACTGGCTCTGCAGGTCTAAGACTCCATGCAACTCAGAAGTGAATTTCTTATGGGCTGTGAGATGAATAGAGATTTTAGAGGTTGAATAGTATTCAGAATCATTAAAGGTCCATTGAGGCAGAGTAATGGGACCTTGTTCTGAACGAATACACTGGGTTTGGGGAATTCAATTCAGATGCCAAGAAAACCACATATTAAGGCTTTCATCTATTCTTGCCATGGATCAGGAGTTTCCTTTAGACATGTTCTAATGAGGCCTAAAGCAAAGCCCCAAGAGGATCAAATGGAGCCATTATCAGCCAGAAAGAAACTCAACACACTTCAAGAAACAAAAAAATAGGGATTTTTTTTTTAATGTTATGGTAAATCTGAAGTTGTACACCTAAAACTAACACAATATTGTAAATCACCTACAGTAAAAGAAAATTGTTGTAAAAAAAATAACAAAATTTACTATCTTAAGCATTTTTCAGTGTGTAGTTATATGGGCTTACTATATTCACATTCTTGTGCAACAAATCTCTAGAAATTTTTTCATTCTACAAAACTGAAAACTCTGTGCCAATTGAAATTTCCCATTTCCCTCTCCTTTCAACCCCTGGCAACCATTATTTATCTCTCTATGAGGTTGATTATTTCCCTGATAGCTCAGTTGGTAAAGAATCTGCCTGCAATGTGGGAGACCTGGATTCAATCCCTGAGTTGAGAAGATGCCCTGGAGAAGGGAAAGGCTACTCACGCCAGTATTCTGTCCTGGAGAATTCCATGGACTCCATGGGATCACAAAGAGTCAAACACAACTGAGCAACTTTCACTTCACTTTCACACTTTCACAGTGAGAGCAGAATCTAATAATATGTCTTTTTGTGACTGCCTTATTCAATTGGCATAATGTCCTCAAGATTCATCAATGTTGTCTAATATAATAATATTTCTTTCTTTTGAGCTGAATAGTATTCCAATGTAGGTAAAACCACATTTTCCTTTTAAAATATTTTTTACTGAATGTTTTTTCAAATTCTATAGTGCTGTGCAATTTTCAAAATGTTCATATGCATGATGTCATATAATACCATAATAACACCCTTCCCCCATTATTCCTGTCTTGCCTTACCTCTCCCCACTGGTAACCACTGTAGTTTCTTCTCTGTATCTGTGAGTTATCTTCTTTTATATTGTATTCACTGTTTTATTTTATAGATTCCACATATAAATGATATCATTCATATCATTCAATATTTGTCTTTTTTGTCTTAGTTCACTTAGCATAATGCCCTCCAAGCTCATCCATGTTGCTACAGTTGGCAAAATTTCATTCTTTTTTTTAAATACCTGAGTAGTATTCTATTATATATATGTACCACACCTTTGTTCACTCATTTTTTGATGGACATTTAGGTTGCTTCCATACCTTGGCAATTATAAATAATGTTGCTATGAACATTGAGGTGCATTTATCTATCTTTTCAAATTAGTGTTTATATATATATTTATTCTTGGTGTATATGGTATATAGTAGTTCTATTTTCAGTTTTTTGAGAAACCTCCATACTGTTTTCCACAGTGGCTGCACCAACTTACGTTTCTACCAATAGTGGAAATCCTCTCCAGCATTCGTTATTTGTAGACTTGTTGTATGTTACTTATAGACACTCCACATTCTCTCCAGCACTTGTCATTTAAGGACTTTCAAATGTTGGTCATTCTGACTGGTGTGAGGTGGAACCTCACTGTACATTTGATGTGCATTTCTCTAATCATTAGTGATGTTAAGCATCTTTTGATGTGCCTGTTGGCCATCGGGATGTCTTCTTTAGAGAAGTGTCTGTTTAGGTCCTCTCATTTTTGATTCAGCTGTTTGTTTTTTTCTTGTTGAGTTGTATGAGCTGTTTGTATATTTTGGAAGTTAAAGCCTTGTTAGTTGCATCATTTGCAAATTATCTCATTTGGTAGGCTGTCTTTTCATTTCTTTTTTATGGGTTCCTTTGTTTTGCAAAAGCTTGTAAGATTGATCCAGTTCAGTTCAGTTGCTCAGTCATGTCTGATTCTTTGCAACCCCATGGAATGCAGCATGAAAGGCCTCCCTGTCTATCACCAACTCCCAGAGTTTACTCAAACTCATCCATTGAGTTGGTGATGCCATCGAACCATCTCATCCTCTGTCATCCCCTTCTCCTCCTACCTTCAGTCTTTCCCAGCATCAGAGTCTTTTCAAACGAGTCAGATCTTTGCATCAAGTGGCCAAAGTATTGCAGTTTCAGCTTCAGCATCAGTCCTTCCAGTGAACAGCCAGGACTGATTTCCTTTAGGATGGACTGGTTTGATCTCCTTGCAGTCCAAGGGACTCTCAAGAGTCTTCTCCAACACCACAGTTCAAAAGGATCAATTCTTCAGTGCTCAGCTTTCTTTATAGTCCAAATCTCACATCCATACATGACTAGTGGAAAAACCATAGCCTTGACTAGATGGACCTTTGTTGGCAAAGTAATGTCTCTGCTTTTTAATATGCTGTCTATGTTGGGCATAACTTTCTTTCCAAGGAGTAAGCATCTTTTAATATCTTCCAAAAACACAAGAGACAACTCTACACATGGATATCACCAGGTCCTGACACCGAAGTCAGATTGATTATATTCTTTGCAGCCAAAGATGGAAAATCTCTATAAGTCAGCAAAAACAAGACCGGGAGCTGACTATGGCTCAGATCATGAACTCCTTGTTGCCAAATTCAGACTGAAGTTGAAGAAAGTGGAGAAAACCACTAGACCATTCAGGTATGACCTAAATCAAATCCCTTATGACTATACAGTGGAAGTGAGAAATAGATTTAAGGGACTAGACCTGATAGAGTGCCTGATGAACTATGGATGGAGGTTCGTGACATTGTACAGGAGACAGGAATCAAGATCATCCCTAAGAAAAAGAAATTCAAAAAAGCAAAATGGCTGTCTGAGGAGGCCTTACAAATAGCTGTGAAAATAAGGGAAGCAAAAAGCAAAGGAGAAAAGGAAAGATATACCCATTTGAATGCAGAGTTCCAAAGACTAGCAAGGAGACATAAGAAAGCCTTCCTCAGTGATCATTGCAAAGAAATAGAGGAAAACAACAGAATGGGAAAGACTAGAGATCTCTTCAAGAAAATTAGAGGTACCAAGGGAACATTTTATGCAAAGATGGGCTCAATAAAGGACAGAAATGGTAGGGACCTAACAGAAGCAAAAGATATTAAGAAGAGGTGGCAAGAACACAGAACTGTACAAAAAAGATCATCACGACCCAGATAATCACGTAGGTATGATCACTCACCTAGAGCCAGACATCCTGGAATGTGAAGTCAAGTGGGCCTTAGGAAACATCACTACGAACAAAGCTAGTTGAGGTGACAGGATTCCAGTTGAGTTATTTCAAATCCTGAAAGACGATGCTGTGAAAGTACTGCACTCAATATGCCAGCAAATTTGGAAAACTCAGCAGTGGCCACAGGACTGGAAAAGGTCAGTTTTCATTCCAATCCCAAAGAAGGTAATGCCAAAGAATGCTCAAACTACCACACAATTGTACTCATCTCACACGCTAGTAAAGTAATGCTTAAAATTCTCCAAGCCAGGTTTCAGCAATATGTGCACCATGAAATTCCAGATGTTCAAGCTGGTCTTAGAAAAGGCAGAGGAACCAGAGATCAAACTGCCAACATCCAGTGGATCATCAGAAAAGCAAGAGAGTTCCAGAAAAACATCTTTTCTGCTTTACTGACTATGCCAAAGCCTTTGACTGCATAGATCACAATAAACTGTGGAAAATTCTGAAAGAGATGGGAATACCAGACCACCTGACCTACCTCTTGAGAAATCTGCAGGTCATGGAAGGTATGCAGGTCAGGAAGCAACAGTTAGAACTGCACATGGAACAACAGACTGGTTCCAAATAGGAAAAGGAGTATGTCAAGGCTGTATATTGTCACCCTGCTTATTTAACTTATATGCAGAGTACATCATGAGAAACGCTGGGCTGGAGGAAGCACAAACTGGAATCAAGATTGGCAGAAGAAATATTAATAACCTCAAATATGCAGATGATACCATCCTTATGGCAGAAAGTGAGGAAGAACTAAAGAGCCTCTTGATGAACGTGAAAGAGGAGAGTGAAAAAGTTGGCTTAAAGCTTAACATTCAGAAACCTGAGATCATGGCATCCGGTCCCATCACTTCATGGCAAATAGATGGGGAAACAGTGGAAACAGTGGCTGGTTTTATTTTTCTGGGCTCCAAAATCACTGCAGATGGTGATTGCAGCCATGAAATTAAAAGACACTTACTCCTTGGAAGGAAAGTTATGACCAACCTAGATAGCATAATGAAAAGCAGAAACATTGCTTTGCCAACAAAGGTCCATCTAGTCAAGGCTATGGTTTTTCCAGTAGTCATGTATGGATGTGAGAGTTGGACTATAAAGAAAGCTGAGACCAGAAGAATTGATGCTTTAGAACTATGGTGTTGGAGAAGACTCTTGAGAGTCCCTTGGACTGCAAGGAGATCCAACCAGTCCATTCTAAAGGAGATCAGTCCTGGGTGTTCATTGGAAAGGCTGATGTTGAAGCTGAAACTGCAGTACTTTGGCACCTGATGTGAAGAGCTGACTCATTTGAAAAGACCCTGATCCTGGGAAAGATTGAGGGCAGGAGGAGAAGGAGATGACAGAGGATGAAATGGTTGGATGGCATCACCAACTCAATGTACATGGGTTTGGGTGGACTCTGGGAGTTGGTGATGGACAGGGAGGCCTGGCATGCTGTGGTTAATGGGATCGCAAAGAGTCAGACATGACTGAGCGACTGAACTGACCTGAACTAGGTTGGTCATAAGTTTCCTTCCAAGGAATAAGCGTCTTTTAATTTCATGGCTGCAATCACCATCTGCAGTGATTTTGGAGCCCCCCAAAATAAAGTCTGACACTGTTACCCCATCTATTTGCCATGAAGTGATGGGACCAGATGCCATGATCTTAGTTTCCTGAATGTTGATCTTTAAGCCAACTTTTTCACTCTCCTCTTTCACTTTTGTCAAGAGGCTCTTTAGTTCTTCTTCACTTTCTACCATAAGCGTGGTGTCATCTGCATATCTGAGGTTATTGATGTTTCTCCTGGCAATCTTGATTCTAGCCTGTGCTTCCTCCAGCCCAGCATTTCACATGATGTACTCTGCACATAAGTTAAATCAGCTGGGTTACAATATAGAGCCTTGACGTACTCCTTTTCCTATTTGGAACCAGTCTGTTGTTCCATGTCCAGTTCTAACTGTTGCTTCCTGACCTGCATACAGGTTTCTCAAGAGGCAGGTCAGGTGGTCTGGTATTCCCATCTCTTTCAGGATTTTCCATTTTGTAGTGATTCACATAGTCAAAGGCTTTGGCATAGTCAATAAAGCAGAGGTAGATGTTTTTCTGGAACTCTCTTGCTTTTACAATGATCTAGCGGATGTTGGCAGTTTGATCTCTGTTTCTCTGCCTGTTCTAAGACCATCTTGAACATCTGGAAGTTCTTGGTTCACGTATTGTTGAAGCCTGGCTTGGAGAATTTTGAGCATTACTTTACTAGCGAGTGAGATGAGTGCAATTAGGTGGTAGTTTGAACATTCTTTGGCATTGCCTTTCTGTGGGATTTGAATGAAAACTGACCTTTTACAGTCTTGTGGCCACTGCTGAGTTTTCCATATTTGCTGGCGTATTGAGTGCAGTACTTTTACAGCATCATCTTTTAGCATTTGAAATAACTCAACTGAAATTCCATCACCTCTACTGGCTTTGTTCATAGTGATGCTTTCTAAGGCCCACTTGACTTCACATGCCAGGTTGTCTCTCTCTAGGTGAATGATCACACCATTATGTTTATCTGAATCGTAAGGATCTTTTTCATAGAGTTTTCTGTGTATTCTTGCCACCTCTTCTTAATATCTTTTGCTTCTGTTAGTTCCATACCATTTCTGTCCTTTATTGAGCCTATCTTTGCATGAAATGTTCCCTAGTGTCGCTGATTTTCTTGAAGAGATCTCTAGTCTTTCCCATTCTATTGTTTTCCTGAATTTCTTTGCACTGATCACTGAGGAAGGCTTTCTTATCTCTCTTTGCTATTCTTTGGAACTCTGGATTCAAATCGGTATATCTTTCCTTTTCTCCTTTGCTTTTTGCTTCCCTTATTTTCACAGCTATTTGTAAGGCCTCCTCAGACAGCAATTTTGCTTTTTTGCATTTCTTTTTCTTGGTTATGACCTTGATCTCTGCCTCCTTTCAATGTCATGAACCTCCGTCCATAGTTCATCAGACACTCTGTCTATGAGATCTAGTCCCTTAAATGTATTTCTCACTTCCAATGTATAATCGTAAGGGATGTGATTTAGGTCATGCCTCAATGGTCTAGTGGTTTTCCCCACTTTCTTCAATTTAAGTCTGAATTTGACAATAAGGAGCTCATGATCTGTGCCACAGTCAGCTCCTGGTATTGTTTTTGCTGACTGTGTAGAGCTTCTCCATCTTTGGCTGCAAAGAATATAATCAAGCTGATTTCGATGTTGATCATCTGGTGATGTCCATGTGTAATGTCTTCTCTTGTGTTGTTGGAAGAGGGTGTAAGATTGATTAGGTTTCATTTGTTTATTTTTGTTTTTATTTCTATTACCTTGAGAGACTGACCTAAGAAAACGTTAGTACAATTTATATCAGAGGATGTTTTGCCTATTGTCTCTGCTAGAAGTTTTATGGTGTTATGTCTTTAAGTTGTTTAAGCTTATTTTGGAGGGTGTGTTTTAACTTCATTGATTTACATGTGGCCCTCCAGCTTTCCCAACAACATTTGCTGAAGGGACTTTTTTCCTCCATTGTGTGTTCTTGCCCCATTTGTCAAATATTAATTGACTGTAGGTGTGTTGGTTTATTTATGGGCTCTCTATTCTCTGCCATTGATTCATGTCTCTTTTTCTGTCAGTATCATGCTGTTTTGATTATTGTAGCTTTGGAGTATTGTCTGAAGGCACTAGCCTTCTGCTTTGTACCGTCTCTTCAGGATTATTTTGGCAATTCTGGGTCTTTAATGGTTTCATATAAATATTAGGATTATTCTAGCTCTCTGAAAAATGTCAAGGGTTGTCTGATAGGGATCACAGTAACTTTGTAGATGGCTTTGGGTAGTAAGAAGGTATTGTGGCTCAGACGGTAAAGCATCTACCAGCAATGCGGGAGACCTGGGTTCAATCCCTGGGTCAGGAAGATCCCCTGGAGAAGGAAATGGCAACCCACTCCAGTACTCTTGCCTGGAAAATCCCATGGATGGAGGATCCTGGTAGGCTACAGTCCATGGGGTCGCGAAGAGTTGGACATGACTGAGCGACTTCACTTCATACTTCTTGGGTACTATGGCCGTTTTAACTATGTTAATTCTTCCAATCCTAGGGTATGGGTTGTGTTTCTATTTCTTTGAATCATCTTCAGTTTCCTTAACTAATGTTTTATGGTTCTCAGCATATAAATCTATCACCTCCTTGTTCAGGTTTTTTCCTTAGTATTTTATTTTTAGGGGTGTGATCTTAAAAGTTATTTTTCTTACATTCCCTTTCTGATCTTCTATTGTTAGTAAAGAAAGATGAAACTAATTTATTTATGTTAAAGATGTATCCTATTACCTTGCTGATTTTTTGTTTCAATTCTCGTAGTTTTGTGTGGCACATTTTTCTATATACAGTATCACATAATCTGCGTATAATGATAATTTTACCTTTTCCCTTCAAATCTGGATACATTTGATTTCTTGTCTGATTGATGTGACTAGGGCTTCCAATACCATGTTGAATAGAAGAGGTGAGAGTAGGCATCCTTGTCTTGTTCCAGATTTTAGCAGAAAGGCTTTCAAGTTTTTACCATTGTGTATTATATTGGCTGTGTCATAAATAGTTTTTTTTATATTGAGATATGTCCGTTGTATACACCCACTTTGGTAACAGTTTTTATCATGAATGGATGTTGAATTTAGTCAAGTGCTATCCCTGCATCTATTGAGATGATCACATGGTTTTGGTTTTTTTCTTTTATGTGGTGTATCACATTGATTTATTTCCTTATGTTGAACCACCCTTGAATTTAGGATTAATCTTACTTAGTTGTGGTTATATGATCTTTTCTATGTGTTGTTGAATTCAGTCTGCTAATAGTTTGTTGAGAACTTTTGCATTTCTATTCATCAAAGATATTGGCCTGTAATTGTCCTTTTTGGTGGTGTACTTGTCTGGTTTTGATATCAGGGTAATGGTGGCATCATAGAATGTCTTTGGGAGCATTCCCTCTTTCTTCAGTCTTCTGGAAGTTCTTTGTGTGTTTGGTAGAATTCACCCATGAAGCTATGTGGGCCTGGATTTATAGGGAGTTTTTTTTGTTTGTTTGTTTTTCTTATTATAGATTCTCTTTCACTTCTAGTGATCAGTCTGTTCAAGTTATTTATTTCCCCTTGATTCACTGTTGGTGGTATATATAAATGGAAACCCACTCTAGTATTCTTGCCTGGGAAATCCCATGGACAGAGGAGCCTGGTGGGGTAAAGTCCATAGGGTCACAAAAAAATCAGATACAACTTAGCCACTAAAGAACAATGATGGATGTTTATAGAAATTTGTCCATCTTTTTTAGGATTTGTTGGTGTATAATTGTTCATAGTATTCTGTTATGATTTTTTGTATTTCTGTGGTATCATTTCTGATTTCTCCTGTTTCTCCTTATTTTGTTCATTTGGGACTTCCCTCTTGTCTTCTTGGTGAGCTTGTTTATCAATTTTGTTTACCATTTAAAATAACCAGCTCTTGATTTTATTGATTTTTTTCTTTTGTTTTTTAATCTCCATGTTATTTATTTAATCTCTGATCTTTAATATTTCCTTCCCTTTGCTGAATTTAGATTTTGTTTGTTCTACTTTCTATAAGTTTTTAGCTGGTAGGTTAGGATATTTATTTGAGATTTTTCTTGTTTCTTAAAGAAGGCCTATGTATCACTATGTATTATATGTATCACTATGAACTTCCCACTAAGAAATGCTTTTGCTGTATCCCATAGATTTTGTGTAGTTTTGTTTCATTGTCATTTGCCTCAAGGTATTTTTAAATTTCTTCTTTGATTTCATCATTGACCCTATGGGTTTTTAGTAGCATGTTATTTAGTCTCCATGTAATTGTTTTTTTTTTTTTCCCCTTTCTTTTTCTGTGGTTGATTTTTCCTTTCATATAGTTGTGTTCAGAAAAGATGCTTGAAATATTTTCTGTCCTCTTTAATTTGTTGAGGCTTATTTTGTGCCTAGAAATTAAAAGATGCTTGCTTCTTGGAAGAAAAGCTATAACAAACATAGACAGCATGTTAAAAAACAGAAACATTGCTTTCCAACAATGGTCCAAAAAGTCAAAGCTATGGTTTTTCCAGTAGTCATGTATGGATGTGAGAGTAAGACCATAAAGAAAGAGGAACTCTGAAAAATTTACCCTTTGAACTATGGTGTTGGAAAAGTCCCTTGAGAGTCCCTTCGACAGCAAAGAGGTCAAACCAGTCAATCCTAAAGGAAATAAATCCTGCATATTCATTGGAAGGACTAATGCTGAAGCTGAAACTCCAATACTTTGGCCACCTGATGGGAAGAACTGACTCCTTAGAAAAGACCCATATGCTGGGAAAGATTGAAGGCAGGGGGAGAAGGGGACAACAGAGGATGAGATGGTTGGATGGTATCACCGACTCAATGGACATGAGTTTGAGCAAACTCTGGGAGTTGTTGATGGACAGGGAAGCCTGGTTTGCTGCAGTCCATGGGGTCACAAATAGTTGGACATGACTGAGCAACTGAACTGAATATTGTGCCTTAGTATTTAGTTGGTCCTAGATAAAATATCTTTGTGCACTTGACAAGAATGTGTATCCTGCTCTTTAGAATGTAATGTCTGAGTGTGTATCCTGTGCTTTTTTGGATGTAATGTCCAGAAAATATCAGTGAAGTCTAACTGTTCTATTGTTATCATTTAGGATTTCTGTTGCTGAATTTCTGTCTCAATCTGCCCATTGATGTAAGTGGGTTCTTAAAATCTCCTGCCATTATTATATTCCCATAAGTTTCTCCCATTATGTCTATTTGTTTTATGTATTTGGGTGCTCCTATATTGGGTACATTGGCTTTCCTGGTAGCTCAGCTGATGAAGAATCTACCTGCAATGTGGGAGACCTGGGTTTGATCCCTGTGTTGGGAAGATCCCCTGGAGAAGGGAACAGCTACCCACTCCAGTAGAGAAGACCACTAGACCATTCAGGTATGAATTAATCATGCCTTCCAAATATGTAGTGGAAGTGTCAAATAGATTCAAGGGATTGTATCTGATAGAGTGCCTGAAGAACTACGGACAGAGGTAACGTTGTACAGGAGGCTGTGATCAAAACCATCCTCAAGAAAAAGAAGTGCAAAAAGGCAAAATGGTTGTCTGAGGAGGCCTTACAAATTGCTGAGAAAAGAAGAGATTTTAAAGGCAAATGAGAAAAGGAAAGATATACCCATTTGAATAGAGTTCCAAAGAAGAGCAAGGAGAGATAAGAAAGCCTTCCTAAGAGATCAATACAAAGAAATAGAGGAAAACAATAGAATGGGAAAGACTAGAGATCTCTTCAAGAAAATCAGCAATACCAAGGGAACATTTCATGCAAAGATGGGCACAATAAAGGACAGAAATGGTGTGGACCTAACAGAAGCAAAAGATATTAAGAAGTGGTGGCAAGAAGACACAGAAGGACTGTACAAAAAAGGTCTAAATGACCCAGATAACCACGATGGTGTGATCACTCACCTAGAGCCAGATATCCTGGAATGTGAAGTCAAGTGGGCCTTAGGAAGCATTGCTACAAACAAAGCTAGTGGAGGTGATGGAATGCCAGTTGAACTATTTCAAAACCTAAAAGATGATGCTGTAAAAGTCCTGCACTCAATATGCCAGCAAATTTGGAAAACTCAGCGGTGGCCACGGGACTGGAAAAAGTCAGTTTTCATTCCAATCCCAAAGAAAGGCAATGCCAAAGAATGTTCAAACTACTCCACAATCGCACTCATCTCACATGCTAGCAGAGTAATGCTCAAAATTCTCCAAGCTAGGCTTCAGTAGTTTATTAACCAAGAACTTGCAGATGTTCAATCTGGATTTAAAAAAGGTAGAGAACCAGAGATCAAATTGCTAACATCCATTGGATCATAGAAAAATCAAGAGAGTTCCAGAAAAACATCTGCTTCATTGACTACACCAAAATCTTTGACTGTGTGGATCACAACAAACTGTGGAAAATTCTTAAAGAGATGGGAATGCCAGTCCCCCTGACCTGCCTCCTGAGAAACCTGTATGCAGGTCAAGAAGCAATATGTAGAACAGACATGGAATAATGGAGTCATTCCAAATTGGGAAAGGAGTATGCCAAGGCTGTGTATTATCACCGGGCTTATTTAACTTATATACAGAGTACATCATGTGAACTGCCAGGCTGGATGAAACACAAACTGGAATCAGGATTGCTGGGAGAAACGTCAATAACCTCAGATATGCAGATGAACACCACCTTATGACAGAAAGAGAAGAGGAACTGAAGAGCCTCTTGATGAAAGTGAAAGAGGAGAGTGAAAAAGTTGGCTTAAAGCTCAACATTCAAAAAATTAAGATCATGGTATCCAGTCCCATCACTTCATGGCAAATAGATGGGGAAACAATGGAATCAGTGACAGATTTTATTTTTGAGGGCTCCAAAATTACTGCAGATGGTGACTTCAGCCATGAAATTAAAAGATGCTTGCTCCTTGGAAGAAAAGCTATGACAAACCTTTATAGCATATTAAAAAGCAGAGACATTACTTTGCCAAGAAAGGTCTGCCTGGTCAAAGCTATGGTTTTTCCAGTAGTCATGTATGGATGTGAGAGTTGGACTATAAAGAAAGCTGAGCACCAAAGAATTGATGCTTTTGAACTGTGGTGTTGGAGAAAACTCTAGAGTCCCTTGGACTGCCAGAAGATCAAAGCAATCAGCCCTAAAGGAAATCAGTCCTGCATATTCATTGAAAGGACTGATGCTGAAGCTGAAACTCTAATACTTTGGCCACCTGATGCAAATAACTGAGTCCTTGGAAAAGACCGTGATGCTGGGAAATATTGAAGGCAAAGGAGAAGGGGACGACAGAGGATGAGATGGGTGGATAGCATCACCAACTCGATGGACATGAGTTTGAGCATGCTGTGGAAGTTGGTGATGGACAGGGAAGCATGGCATGCTGTAGTCCATGCTGTCACAGAGAGTTGGACATGACTGAACTGAACTGATATTGTGCACATACGTGTGGATGAGAGTAATATCTTTTCCTATATTGATCCTTTTTATCATTATATAGTATCTTTTACCTTTAACCTTTGTTTTAAAGTGCATTTTGTTTGATATGAATATTGTGACCCATGCTTTCTTTTCAGTTTCATTTACATAAAAAAATTTTCCCACCTGCTTACTTTCAGTCTATGTATGTCCTTTGTCCTGAAAGGGATCTCTTGTAGGCAGCATATTGTAGGCTTTCAGTTTTTAACCCAGTCTGCCACTCTATCTCTTTTGGGACTGGGACATTTAGTCCATTCACATTTAAGGTAATTATTGATAGATATGTATTTATTGCCATTTATAACTGTCACCTTGTTTTCCTATTGATTTTATATTTCTTCTTTTTCCCTTTTGTGTTTTGATGATTTTCTTTTGTATTATGCTAGAGTTGTCTTCTTTTTTGTTTTTTTTTCTTTTTGTGAATCTATTGTATGTTTTTGATTAGTGGTTGCCTTGTTTTTCAATTATATAACCCGTTCCTATATCTACTTGCTTTAGAATGGTAGCCATAGAGCATCAAACACATTCTCAAAAAAAAAAAAAAAAAAGAAAAATTTACATTTTCCTACTTTCCTCCCCCACATTTTATGATTTTGATGTCCTTTTCCATATCTTCATGTTCATCGTTTTGCTGTTCATTGTGATTATCATCACTTTTGCAGAAGTTTTTTTATTTTTTAAAGTCTGTGTATTAGCCTTATTGAAGTGATTCACTTACCAGTTATACAAATCACCTAAATATTAAACCTGAGATAATAACAGGTGCAGAGGAAGACATTCAAGCAAATATTTCTTAGCTATTATCGGAACACCAGTACATAAAGAATTGATAAATTGGGCTTTATCAAAATTATAAAATTCTGATCTTTGCTATTCCTTGAAATACTCTAATAAGCTAATGAACTAGCAAGCCATAAGTTGAATATAATATATTTGAATACAGACTTTATCTGTAATTTCTTTAAATGGACAAATGGTTTACACATATACTTCACTTTTGAAGATATAAAGGCAACATATAAACACATGAAGGAATATTAACATAATTAGGCATTGTTGTTGTTCAGTTGCTAACTTGTGTCCAACTCTTTATGACCCCATGGACTACAGCACACCAGTCCTTCACTGTCTCTTGCAGTTTGTTCAGATTAATGTCCATGAGTCAGTGATGCCATTCCCACCGTCTCATCCTCTGTTGCCTCCTTTTCCTCCTGCCCTCAGTCTTGTCCAGCCTCAGGGTCTTTTCCAGGGAGTCAGCTCTTTACATCAGGTGGTCAAAGTATTGGAGCTTCAACTTCAGCAACAGTCATTCCAATGAATATTGGTTTTCATTGTTGAAAATAATGAAACATTCAGGGTCAATTTCCTTTAGGATTGACTGGTTTGATCTCTTTGCTGTCCAAAGGACTCTTAAGTCTTCTCCAACACCACAATTCGAAAGCATCAATTCTTCTGCACTCAGCTTTCTTTATGGACCTACTCTCACATCTTGCATGACTACTGGAAAAACCGTAACTTTGACTATCTGCATCTTTGTTGGCAAAATGATGTCCCTCCTTTTTAATAGATTCTTTAGGTTTATCTAGGGCTTCCCTTGTGGCTCAGCTGGTAAAGAATCCACCTTCAGTGCAGAAGACCTGGGTTTGATCCCTGGGTTGGGAAGATCCCCTAGAGAAGGGAAATGCTACCCACTCCAGTATTCTGGCCTGGAGAATTCCATGGACTTTATAGTCCATGGTGTTGCAAAGAGTCGGACACAACTGAGCAACTTTCACTTCTCTCTAGGTTTATCATAGCTTTAATTCTAAGGAACAAGCTTCTCTTAATTTCATGGTTGCAGTCTGTCTGCAGTGATTTTGCAGCCCAAGAAAATAAAATCTATCACTGCTTCCCCTTTTGCCCGTTCTATTTGCCATGAAGTGATGGGATCAGATGCCATTATCACAGTGGTATAACATTAGAAATCTACAGCAAAGGGAAATTCCGAAAATTCACAGATATGTACAAATCAAATAATACAGTCTTGAATGGATCAGAGACAAAAACCACAAGAGAAACTAAAAAATACTTTGTTCAGTTCAGTTCAGTTCAGTCGCTCAGTCATGTCCGACTCTTTGCGACCCCATGAACTGCAGCACGCCAGGCCTCCCTGTCCATCACCAACTCCTGGAGTTCACCCAAACCCATGTCCATCGAATCGGTGATGCCATCTAACCATTCATCCTCTGTCGTCCCCTTCTCCTCCTACCCTCAATCTTTTCCAGCGTCAGGGTCTTTTCCAATGAGTCAGCTCTTCGCATCAGGTGGCCAAAGTATTGCAGTTTCAGCTTCAACATCAGCCCTTCCAATGAACACCCAGGACTGATCTCCTTTAGAATGGACTAGTTGGATCTCCTTGCAGTCCAAGGGACTCTCAAGAGTCTTCTCCAACGTCTCAGTTCAAAAGCATCAATTCTGCACTCAGCTTTCTTCACAGTCCAACTCTCACATCCATACATGACCACAGGAAAAACCATAGCCTTGACTAGACGAACCTTTGTTGGCAAAGTAATGTCTCTGCTTTTAAATATGCTGTCTAGGTTGGTCAAAACTTTCCTTCCAAGGAGTAAGTGTCTTTTAATTTCATGGCTGCAGTCACCATCTGCAGTGATTTTGGAGACCAGAAAAATAAAGTCAGCCACTGTTTCCCCATCTATTTGCCATGACGTGATGAGACCGGATGCCATGACCTTAGTTTTCTGAATGTTGAGCTTTAAGACAACTTTTTCACTCTCCTCTTTCACTTTCACCAAGAGGCTCTTTAGTTCTTCACTTTCTGCCATAAGGGTGGCGTCATCTGCATATCTGAGGTTATTGATATTTCTCCCAGCAATCTTGATTCCAGCCTGTGCTTTCTCCAGCCCAGGGTTTCTCATGATGTACTCTGCATATAAGTTAAATAAGCAGGGTGACAATATACAGCCTTGACGTACTCCTTTTCCTATTTGGAACCAGTCTATTGTTCCATGTCCAGTTCTAACTGTTGCTTCCTGACCTGCATACAGGTTTCTCAAGAGGCAGGTCAGGTGGTCTGGTATTCCCATCTCTTTCAGAATTTTCCACAGTTTGTTGTGATCCACATAGTCAAAGTCTTTGACATAGTCAGTAAAGCAGAAGTAAATGCTTTTTTGATGATCCAGCAGATGTTGGCAATTTAATCTCTGGTTCTTCTGCCTTTTCTAAAACCAACTTGAACATCTGGAAGTTCATGGTTCACGTATTGCTGAAGCCTGGCTTGGAGAATTTTAAGCATTACTTTACTAGCGTGTGAGATGAGTGCAATTGTGCAGTAGTTTGAGCATTCTTTGGCATTGCCTTCTTTGGGATTGGAATGAAAACTGACCTTTTCCAGTCCTGTGGCCACTGCTGAGTTTTCCAAATTTGCTGGCATATTGAGTGCAGCACTTTCACAGCATCATCTTTCAGGATTTTAAATAGCTCAAATGGCATTCCATTACCTCCACTAGCTTTGTTTGTAGTGAAGCTTCCTAAGGCCCACTCGACTTCACATTCCAGGATGTCTGGCTCTAGGTGAGTGATCACACCATTGTGATTATCTGGGTCGTGAAGATCTTTTTTGTACAGTTCTTCTGTGTATTCTTGCCACCTCTTCTTAATATCTTCTACTTCTGTTAGGTCCCTACGATTTCTGTCCTTTATTGAGCCCATCTTTGCATGAAATGTTCCCTTGGTATCTCTAATTTTCTTGAAGAGATCTCCAGTCTTTCCCATTCTGTTGTTTTCCTCTATTTCTTTACACTGATCGCTGAGGAAGGCTTTCTTATGTCTCCTTGCTATTCTTTGGAACTCTGCATTCAAATGGGTATATCTTTCCTTTTCTCCTTTGCTTTTTACTTCCCTTCTCTTCACCGCTATTTGTAAGACCTCCTCAGACAGCCATTTTGCTCTTTTGCATTTCTTATTCTTGGGAATGGTCTTGATCCCTGTCTCCTGTACAATGTCACGAACCTCCATCCATAGTTCATCAGGCACTCTGTCTATCAGGTCTAGTCCCTTAAATCTATTTCTCACTTCCACTGTATAATCATAAGGTATTTGATTTAGTTCATACCTCAATGGTCTAGTAGTTTTCTCCACTTTCTTCAATTTCAGTCTGAATTTGCCAATAAGGAGTTTATGATCTGAGCCACAGTCAGCTCCCACTCCTGTTTTTGCTGACTGTATAGAGCTTCTCAGTCTTTGGCTGCAAAGAATATGATTGTTCTGATTTCAGTGTTGACTATCTGGTGATGTACCTGTGTAGAATCTTCTCTTGTGTTGTTGGAAGGGGGTGTTTGCTATGACCAGTGCGTTCTCTTGGCAGAACTCTATTAGCCTTTGCCCTGCTTCATTCTGTACTCCATGGCCAAATTTGCCTGTTACTCCAGACGTTCCTTGACTTCCTACTTTTGCATTCCAGTCCCCTATAATGAAGAGGACGTCTTTTTTGGGTGTTAGTTCTAGAAGGTCTTGTAGGTCTTCATAGAACTGTTCAACTTTAGCTTCTTCAGCGTTACTGGTCACGGCTTAACTTGGATTACCGTGTTATTGAATGGTTTGCCTTGGAAATGAACAGAGATCATTCTGTTGTTTTTTTGAGATTGCATCCAAGTAATGCATTTTTTTTTTCTAATTTTATTTTATTTTTAAACTTTACATAATTGTATTAGTTTTGCCAAATATCAAGTAATGCATTTTGGACTCTTGTTGACTGTGATAGCTACTCCATTTCTTCTAAGGGATTCCTGCCCACAGTAGTAGTTATAATGGTCATCTGAGTTAAATTCACCCATTCCAGTCCATCTTAGTTCACTGATTCCTAGAATGTCAATGTTCACTCTTGTCATCTCCTGTTTGACCTCCTCTAATTTGCTTTGATTCATGGACCTAACTTTCCAGGTTCCATCACCAGTCCCATTCACACCTAGGTGTTGCTTTTTCTTTGGCTTCATTCCTTCATTCTTTCTGGAGTTATTTATCCACTGATCTCTTGTAGTATATTGGGCACCTACCAACCTGGGGAGTTCATCTTTCAGTGTTGTATCTTTTTGCCTTTTTGTACTGTTCATGGGGTTCTCAAGGCAAGAATACTGAAATGGTTTGCCATTCCCTTCTCCAGTGGACCACATTCTGTCAGACCTTTCCACCATGACCTGGCTGTTTTGGGTGGCCCCACATGGCATGGCTTAGTTTCATTGAGTTAGACAAGGCTGTTGTCCATGTGATCAGATTGGCTGGTTGTCTGTGATTGTAGTTTCCATCTCTCTGCCCTCTGATGCCCTCTCTCAGTTCCTACTGTCTTACTTGGGTTTCTCTTACGTTAGACGTGGGTTTTCTCTTCACAGCTGCTCCAGCAAAGCACAGCTGCTGCTCCTCCTATCTCAAAAAAATACTTTGAGGTGAGTGAAAATAAAAACAGTGTGCTAAAAGTATAGGATACAGCTTAAACTGTTATTAGAGAGAAATTTATTGTTGTCGATACCTATATGTAAAAAGAAGAAGGATCTTAAATTGATAATTTAATGTTACATCTAAAAATAACTAGACAAAGAAGGAGAAATATTTTTTGGCATCCCTTATATGTGGAATCTAAAAAGAAATGATACAGATGAACTTACAAAACAGAAACAGACTCACAGACTTCAAGAACCAACTTATGGTTGAGGGATGAGAGGGGCTGGGATGAAGGGAAGGGAAGTCAGGGAATTTGAGATCGACATATGCGCACACTGCTATTTAAAGTGGATAATCAACAAGGACCTGCGGAACTCTGCTCAATATTATGTGGCAGCCTGGACGGGAGGGGAGTTTGGGGGAGAATGGATAAATGTGTATGTATAGCTGGGTCCCTGGAGAAGGCGATGGCATCCCACTCCAGTGCTCTTGCAGGAAGAGCCTGGTAGGCTGCAGTCCATGGGTTCGCAAGGAGTCGGACACGACTGAGCGACTTCACTTTCACTTTCCACTTTCATGCATTGGAGAAGGAAATGGCAACCCACTCCAGTGTTCTTGCCTGGAAAATCCCACGGACAGGGGAGCCTGGTGGGCTGCCGTCTATGGGGTCGCCCAGAATCGGACACGACTGAAGCGACTTAGCAGCTGTCCCTTTGCTGTTCACCTGAAACTATCAAAACATTGCTAATTGGCTATACCCCAACACAAAATAAAAAGTTAAAAAATAAAAAGAACCAGAAAAGAGAAAACTAAAACCAAAGCAATCAAAAAGAAAAAAAATAAGATTAACGGATAATCTTTAATAAATAATAAATAAAATTGAGGATAGAAAAATAGGTGAAATCAAAAGTTTATTCTTTGAAAAGGTCAATAGAATTGATAAATCTTTATTTAGTTAGATCCATTATGAAAAAAAAGAGATAAGATTCAAATTACTAAAATCAGAAATGGCAAGAAGGGCACATTATTTCTGATCTTACAGAAATAAATCCAGTGATTTGAGAACTGAAGCTTCTATAAGTGCACTTCTGCCTTGAGCCAGTCAGACTTCAGAGAGACCTACACTATCCTTTGAGGCAGATGTATTGACTAAGGTATTATAGGTCAGTAGAGGTTGAGAAGAGTGACTCACAGGCCAGACTGAACTGGCAGGTGTTTTTCAGCTGTCTCACTTAGTAGTTTTTTAAAAAATTTAAATAAGTTAATTATATGCAAAAAATCAGGAGATTTCACGTTTAAAATTTTATGACCTATAGAAAAATCTGAAGATTTACCTGTCTACATTTCAGCCTAACAACTGTTAGATATAGCTGAGAAGGACCCTGATCTTCAGAGGAGCCATGTATTTCTATTTCTTCATAGCCCTGTTGTCTTATGCCTCATCATTGCTTTCATTTACTCCATCTTCTAGCCTTCCTAAGAATATTTTCATCTCTGTTAACAGACCTAGATCCATGACTGATTCAGCCCAATATTCAGTGTATGACAGAAGCGGGTTTTCTTAATATTAGCCATTTTATTTCCTCTTGTAGATGTATGAACAGAGATACAAGAACATAAAAAGCTTTACTTCAGTTCACACAGCCAGCCAGTGGCAGATCTGGAACTTGAACCTTAGGCATGTCTGTCAATTCTTTTACACTGCATCCTGCCAATTTTAAGTCTTCCAAATCTTTCTGACAACTATTTCAATATTACCTGTACTGGTTCTTTCAGCTATGAATTCTGTGTTTGTTAACCTCTGTATAAAAATGCCTTCTCATGAATTGTCTGAACTTTGCCTCTTTGCAAGCCTGATGTGAAGGAGTTTGGTTTAAAAAAATTCATATTCACCCCTTCTCCATGACCTCTTTTAAAATATGCTTTGGTCATTTCTTCTCCAGCCTTTGTCTTTTTTTTTTCTTTTTATTATTTAAAGGAGAAAAGTGTTTATTTCTTTTCCATATTTCCACCCTGAGTTGAGCAGTTTAGGTTCATGGGGTAGTTCAGCTCCATGACACCCTTCAAGTCCTCCGATTTCCCTGTCTTCTTCACTAAGGACCACCTGGAGCCGAGGAACTGCAGCTCAGGAACTAGAGGCCAGCCTGCTCCCTGTCTTAGTGTAGAGAGGTTCACTAGGATGCAGCCACACCCGTGTATGTATATGTTACCTATGGCTGCTTTGAGGCTGCAAGCACAGAGATGAGAATTTCAGTGACTTCATGGCTGCAGAGTATGCAGTATTTACTATCTGACTCTTTAGAGACAATGTCTAGCCTTTGTCTTTTAAAGAGCCTTAACTTCTTTGTGGGGCTTGCCTAGAGTCTAGAGGTCAGTTGGCTGTAGGTTTCTGTTTGATGCTTTAGGAAGACTCAAGGAATATGTTTGTAAGATTGCTCTCCACTCTACCTGCAAAGCCCACCCCATTTGAAAGGAAGCTTCTTATGAGGGGAAAAAGGCTCAGCCCAAGAGCTGTTGAGAATTTCCACATTGCTGTCCACTAGGTCCACTCTCATGCTCTACCATTTCTTTCCAATGACTTTTCTAAACTTCAACTTTTCATTTTCATACCTTTACACAAAATTGTCCTTAATCCTTTTATAGCGATGTTTTCCTGTTTATTTTTTACTTTTGCTTTTTTATCTCCTAATTCCTGCTCTTAATCCCTAATCGTCTATATTTATATGGGTTTTGTCTAAAATTTTATCTCATGAATTTTTGTCCTTTATCTCTTTTGCTTTTAGAGTTGTAGCCCTTAATCTCATTGACCTCTAGCCTTTTATATTGTATTTTACATGTCATTTATTTTCTTTTATGATTTTGACTGTTAATCTTTTGCCTTCATTAGACTTTTTAGTCTCCCATTTTAATCCTTACTTTATTTTTCCTCCCTTCTCAATGTTTTAATGTTACTGCCTTTCTAACCTCCCATTCTTCCTTAATTATTAAAAGTTTATCATATATGTTTCCTTAATTAATTTTTTAAATCATGGCTGACAGAGAGTGTGATCACAGCGGGAACAACCACAGAGTTCAGTACTAGAATCCAGGGGAAGGGGAAGCTTTCTTTTCTGCCCATGTTGCCTTCATGGGTCTCCTCTTTTTTAAGAATTTTTATTGGAGTATATAGTTGATTTGATTGGAGTATAGTTGTGTTAGTTTCAGGTGTACAGAAAAGTGAATCATATATATCCACTTTTTTTTAGATTCTTTCCCCACATAGATCATCAGAGAATATTGAATAGAGTTCCCTGTGCTATACGGTAGGTCCTTATTAGTTATCTGTTTCATATGTAGCAGTGTGCATATGTCAAGTCCAATACCACAATTTATCCCCCACCTTACCCCCTGATGATGATGTTTGTTCTCTACATCTGTAACTCTGTTTCTGTTTTGTAGATAAGTTCATTTGTACTCTCTTTTTAGATTCCATATATAAGTGATATCATATCGCTTTGTCTGTCTTATATTACTCAGTATGACAATCTCCAGGTCCATCCAGCTGCAAATAACATTATTTTATTCTTTTCTATGGCTGAGTAATATTCTACTGTATATTTGTACCACATTTTCTTTATCCATTCCTCTGTTGATGATCATTTAGGTTGCCTCCATGGTCTGGTTATTGTAAATAGTATTGAGTGACTTCACTTTCACTTTTCACTTTTATGCATTGGAGAAGGAAATAGCAACCCACTCCAGTGTTCTTGCCTGGAGAATCCCAGGGTCAGGGGAGCCTGGTGGGCTGCTGTCTGTGGGGTTGCACAGAGTCGGACACGACTGAAGCAACTTAGCAGCAGCAGCAGCTGCTCTGAATATTGGGATGCATATATCTTTTGGGATTATGGTTTTCTTTGAATATATGCCCAGGAATTGGATTGCTGAATCACATGGTAGCTCTAGTTTTTGCTTTATAAGGAACATTCATACTGTTTTCCAAGGGCCTCCCTGGTAGCTCAGCTGGTGAAGAATCCACCTGAAATGCAGGAGACTCTGGTTCAATCCCTGGTTTGGGAAGATCCCCTGAAAAGGGATAGGCTACCCACTCCAGTATTCTTGGGCTTCCCTGGTGGCTCAGATGGTAAAGAATCTGCCTGCAATGCAGGAGACCTGGGTTCCATCCCTGGGTTGGAAAGATTCCCCAGAGGAGGGCATGGCCACCCACTCCAGTATTCTTGCCTGGAGAATCCCCATGGACAGAGGAGCCTAGCGGGCTACAGTCCATGGGGCCACAAAGAGTTGGACACGACTGAACGACTACTCACAGCAGAGCACAACATACTGTTTCCATAGTGGCTGCATCAGTTTACATTCCCACCAACAGTGTAGGAGGGTTCTCTTTTGTCCACACCCTCTCCAGAATGTATTGCTGTACATTTTTTTGATGATGGCCATTCTGACTGGTGTAAGGTAATACCTCATTGTAATTTTGATCTACATTTCCCTAATAATTAATAATATCATTTGCTTGTATTTCTCCCAAACTTTTCATCTTTTTCTTGTGATTTCATAAGAGTGTTGAACATTTATTTATTATAATTTCCTATAGCAGAGGTATTTTTCTCTGGGGACCTGAATTTGAGGTTAACAGTGGTCGTACAGGGTTCACCTAGAATCAAAAGAAACAAAAAGATTGATTCCATGTGGAAAATTCTTTTATTGATATTTATTTCAATTACTTCATCTTTAAAGTGTAATCTGTCATTTTTGAAAATGTGAACAAAGTTCACAAAGTTTAAAGTTTAATATTATCTTCTGAATGCAATATTATAAGAGAAGTAAATAATTCTAGTTTACCTTTTCCTTTCTTGCTTTCATACTCTTTGCTAATCTGTAAAAATGAGGATTATAATGCTAATTCTATAAACTTACAATGAGAATTAAGTGAGAAAAATACATGTTCCTATGTACAACATAATGCATAAACTATAGTAGCTTCTCAGTGAAATTTTCCCTTTCTTTTTCTTCCTAGTCAATTAAAAATCATATCAAATTAATTGCATATATTAAGCAGAGGAATTAATTTGGAAACCAGAACTTCATCGCTTATAGAAATAGCCAAAGCAGATTCTTATTATCAAATACAATTCAGTTTAGTTCATTTCAGTTGCTCAGTCATGTCCAATTCTTTGCGACCCCATGGACTGCAGCCTGGCTTCCCTGTCCATCATCAACTCCTGGAGCTTACTCAAACTCATGCCCATTGAGTCGGTGATGCCATCCAACCATCTCATCCTCTGTCGTCCCCTTCTCTTCCTGCCTTCAATCTTTCCCAGTGTATGGGTCTTTTCAAATGAGTCAGTTCTTCACATCAGGTAGCCAAAGTATTGCAGCTTCAGCATCAGTCCTTCCAATAAATATTCAGGACTGATTTCCTTTAGGATGAACTGGTTGGATCTCCTTCCTGTCCAACGGATTCTCGAGTCTTCTCCAACACCACAATTCAAAAGCATCAATTCTTCGGCACTCAGCTTTCTTTATAGTCCAACTCTCACATCCATACATGACTACAGGAAAAACCATAGCTTTGACTATACAGACTTTTGTGGGCAAAGTAATGTCTCTGCTTTTTAATATGGTGTTTAGGTTGGTCGTATCTTTTCTTCCAAGCAGCAAGTGTCTTTTAATTCCATGGCTGCAGTCACCATCTGCAGTGATTTTGGAGCCCCCTAAAATAAAGTCTGTCACTCTTTCCATTGTTTCCCCATCTATTTGCCATGAACTGATGGGGCAAGATGCCATGATCTTAGTTTTCTGAATGCTGAGTTTTAAAGCAACATTTTCACTTTCCTCTTTCACTTTCTTCAAGAGGCTCTTAAGTTCTTCTTCACCTTCTGCCATAAGGGTGGCATCATCTGCATTTCTGAGGTTATTGATATTACTCCTGGAAATCTTGATTCCAGTTTGTGTTTCATCCAGTCCAGCGTTTCTCATGATGTACTCTGCATATAAGTTAAATAAGCCGGGTGACAGTATACAGCCTTGGCATACTCCTTTCCCGATTTGGAACCAGTGTATTGTTTCATGTCCAGTTCTAACTGTTGCTTCTTGACCTGCCTACAGATTTCTTGGGAGGCAGGTCAGATGGTCTGGTATGCCCATCTCTTTCAGAATTTTCCACAGTTTGTTGTGATCCATATAGTCAAAGGCTTTGGCATAGTCAATAAAGCAGAAATAGATGATTTTCTGGAACTCTCTTGCTTTTTTGATGATTCAGAAGATGTTGGCAATTTGATCTTTGGGTCCTCTGCCTTTTCTAAATCCAGCTTGAACATCTGGAAGTTCACAGTTCATGTACTATTGAAGCCTAGCTTGGAGAATTTTGAGCTTTACTTTGCTAGTGTGTGAGATGAGTGCAACTGTGGGGTAGTTTGAGCATTCTTTGGCATTACCTTTCTTTAGAATTGGAATGAAAACTGACCTTTTCCAGTTCTGTGGCCACTGTTGAGGTTTCCAAATTTGCTGGCATATTGAGTGCGGCACTTTCACAGCATCATCTTTTAGGATTTGAAATACAATTAGCCTGTGGAATTTGTACAAATATAATTAGTCTATGGAAATAAAAGACCTAAAAAACACACAGCAATTGATTTTGTTAGTAGGTATTTTTTCACTTTGAAATGTGTTCTTTTAATGATGATTGGTGTCCTTATTTTGGATTATACCAGGCCAGAACAGTATTTTTCTCCATCCAAGTAAACTTAAGAACCAAAGATCCAGTGTAGGAACTTTTTTTTTTTCTTTTAAGATGCACCACTTTGTTTCCTTTTTTTTGTAAATTTTATTTTATTTTTAAACTTTACATAATTGTATTAGTTTTGCCAAATATCAAAATGAATCCGCCACAGGTATACATGTGTTCCCCATCCTGAACCCTCCTCCCTCCTCCCTCCCCATACCATCCCTCTGGGTCGTCCCCATTGGATATGCTTTTGGACCTCTAATATTGGGCTTCCCTGGTGGCTCAGATAGTAAAGCATCTGCCTGCAATGTGAGAGACCTGGGTTCGATCCCTGGGTTGGGAAGATCCCCTGGAGAAGAAAATGGCAACCCACTCCAGTATCCTTGCCTGGAAAATTCCATGGACTGAGGAGACTGGTAGGCTACAGTCCATGGGGTTGCAAAGAGTCGGACATGACTGAGCAACTTGGACTTCTAAATAAAAAACCCGTCAGAACATATACCTAAAAACTGATGATGATGGTGTATATGGTAAAAATTCCAGAGAATGTCTATCCCAGAGCCCACAGTGGAAAACTTCCAGGGCATGACCCTGTGTGGAGAACATCCATACAAGTTGTAATGTAAGTGATGCCTCCTGGGCTCATGTGACTTTTAGCAACCTGCATAGCTAATTTTGATGTCAGCACCATTTACTGTGTCAAATTACCCTCTCTACTTGCCATCTTGCCGTGCCAAGTCACTTCAGTCATGTCCGACTCTATGTGACCCTGTGGACTGTAGCCTTCTAGGCTCCTTTTTCCATGGGATTCTCCAGGCAAGAATACTGGAGTGGGTTGCCATTTCCTTCTTCAGGGGTTCTTCCTAACACAGGGATTGAACCCGAGTCTCCCGCATTGCAGGCAGATTCTTTACCATCTGAGCCACCAGGGAAGCTCTTGCCGTCTTAGTATGGTTTATTTTTCCCAAAATAAACACAACATTTTTAATGTGTAGCCTCACTGTCCCAGAGTCCATTACTCATTCTCAGCTCAGGAGCTGAGAGAAGTCAGGTGGCCCAAGGGTTTGACACTGTTCTGACCTATTGCTATTCAAAGCCTGTTTAAAACTCTGATCCTGATGTCTCAATGGAAAGTCTGTTCCTTCTCCTTTTATCAGTGATTTATTTGAGCTTAAATAGGTCCATCTTTGTTATGTCACAGCAAACGTGAGTCATGCAAGTGCCTGTTTTAAAATAAATGGCGGCCAGTTTAGAGTGACCTAAAAAGACTTCCAAATTCTTTCCGTCAAATTTAAATGTTATGACAGTTTTCTTATCACTTTGAAGAACCACTTTAATAAATGAAAGTAGGAAGAACTGAATTTAGATAGCATCACTGGCCACAGAGCCAGGTTCTGGATGTGTGAGGCTAAGATCTTGATGACTATTTGGCAGGAAGGGTTCATTTTCTCTGTTTTCACAAATCAAACTTGGAACTCCAAACTGTGAGGATCAGAACCTGCTTGCCAATCAGTTCTTTGTTGCACAGTTAACCAAACAAACAAGCAGACAAGCAGAAAATCTTGCAACTGAGTAAAACTCCTTTGGGAGGTGTCTTGCCAATGAAATCACTTTTACCCGTATGATGGCAAAGTCTCATTTGACTGTACCCAGAATATGATCTACTCCAGTGTTTCTCAAACTATGCCCAGACACATAGACAGTCTATATAGTTTTGTGCGAGAATTTAAATAATACTTTGTATTTATTTCAACAAAAACAATTTAAAAATTAAATAAAACTCTCAACAGGAGCACATTCTGGATTTTCTGGATGACATCCTGTTGACCAGGGATAGCCAGAGAAGCTCAGGGCCCATGCTAGGGATTGTATTAATGTCCTTGTGGCAGCATGCTAACTGGGAAATTTACACTGAGGTATCAAGAGGTGGTAGAATCAGATTTTTTAAAGAAGGGAGTATGGAGACCAACCACCAAGAAGCAAATTTTCAAAGAAAATATTTAAAAATTGGCTGTGACTTTTGGGCTTTTCATCCAGGTTGGAGATAGCAAAAATGGAGGTTTGGTGAGAAAATTTTGAGAATTTATTTGGAGAAAGCTGTGCTGTGAATCTCTCTCTCTCTGTCTCATACACACATACACAAACACACGTGCAAGATGGAGGTGCTTTCATCGTCACAAACATTGTAAAGGATTGAAGAGGAGAGATTGTAATAGCTTATATTGTTAAATATTAAAATATGAGCGCAGAGTGGATTAGTTCATGTCTCATAGGTAAGAGTCAACACTAGGAGTTCACTATATCTTTTCTTTATAATGAATACATGTATTACTCAGCTGTAAAATAATTATATATATATATATATTTTTTTAAAGGATAGCTTTAATTCTTCAGAAATAAAAGCTTATTACACAGTTACCCTAAAATATATGTTTCCCTCTTGATTGCAAGTTTTGGCTTTTGAGGGATGGGATTCTAATTAATGAACAAATAAGAACTCTTTTACTCATCATCATGTGGAAGCAGGTTCAGTGCTTTTACTCACTTTCCCCTAGTCTTTGGTTAAATTTACAAATATCAGTTATGGGCTTAGTTGATTAGCTTAAAATAAGTCTTTTGTTTCTGATACATGTACTGACTTCAAGTGTCAGGGTTGATTGTTATATTATTTTGATTAATCACACCACACTTTTCATCTCAGTAGTTTTCTGTTCATGGTACACCCTCCCTTTTTTTTAACTTTCTTGGCCATGCCCTGTGCTCTGTGGGATCTTAATTCCTCAACCAAGTATACAACCTGTGGCCCCTGCAGTGAAAGTTCACAGTCTTAACCACTGGACTGCCAGGGAATTCCCTATTCATGGTTCCTTTTTAATTCAAAGCTTTATGTCCTGAAATGACTTTTGCCTGGGACAGAGATATACCTCTTCCATAGAGTGTAGACAAACATTCTTTGATGTGCAGATGTCATAATTTTATTATCATGAGCCAGCATGCTCCTAATACATAATCAAGTTGGCTCTGTAATTACTGCTGAGAAAAAAAAAGGGGGGATTGAGATGAAATATTTTAATACCCAAGATTTTGTTTGGGGAGGGTGAGATTTACCCTGACATTTAACTTAACTCTTTTTAAATTTAACAACATTTCTATATGACAAGTTTTAACTCTTCAGTTATGTTGTGTTATCTTTTGCAATGAGTTTGTTTTTAGAGGCAATATATCAGAGTACACAATTTTTAATCTGTAGTGTGAAATTTAGGGGCTTAACTACCTTTGCTTGTCTGTACTAAAGAAGAACCAATATAATCTTTTCCCCCCACTTTATATTGAAATATAGTTGATTTCCAGTATTATATTAGTATTAGGTATACAGCATAGTGTCGGAGAAGGCAATGGCAACCCACTCCAGTATTCTTGCCTGGAAAATCCCATGGACAGAGGAGCCTGGTGGGCTGCAGTCCATGGGGTTGCGAAGAGTCAGATACGACTGAGTGACTTCACTTTCACTTTTCACTTTCATGCATTGGAGAAGGAAATGGCAACCCACTCCAGTGTTCTTGCCTGGAGAATCCCAGGGACGGTGGAGCCTGGTGGGCTGCTGTCTGTGGGGTCGCACAGAGTCAGACACGACTGAAGTGACTTAGTAGTAGTAGTAGTAGTAGTAGTAGTATACAGCATAGTGATTCAGTATTTTTGCAGATTGTACTCCATTATAGATTATTACAAGATAATGGCTCTAATTCCCTGTGCTATGAAGTATATCCTACTTTACACATAGTAGTTTGTATCTATTAATATCATATCCCTAACTCGTCCCTTCCCCCTTCCCTCTCTGCTTTGGTAACCACAAGTTTGCTTCCTCTATCTATTGCTTTGTTTGTCAAGCACCATTTCTCTATTCTAGATGTTGTTTATTCGCTAAGTTGTGTCCAACTGTTCCCCATGGACTATAGCTCGCCAGGCTCCCCTGTCCATGGGATTTCCCTGGCAAGAACACTGGAGTGGGTTGCCGTTTCTTTCTCCAGGGCAGCTTCCTGACCCAGGGATTGAATTTGCATCTCCTGCATTGGAGGTGAATTCTTTACCACTGAGCCATCTGGGAAGCCATTCTGAAAGCAGCAACCTTTTTTCATTAGAAGTTATGGGCCTACCCTGTTGTAAACTAAATGTTGTGTCTCCACCCTCCTCCCATTTATATGTTGAAGCCCTACCCACTGAGTGTGGATGTTTGGTGAGATGAAGCCACCAAGGAAGTGATTAATATTAAATGAGATCACAGGGTGGGACCTTTAGTATCCAGTAGTGGCCACTAGTGATCCAGATATAGGCAAAAGTTGCTGGTCTGAAAGAATGAAGCTAATATTTCCTTAAGAGCAGACATGAGAGAGGGAGAACATACTAATTGCAGTTAAGGCCTTGATTCTGGTTTTTTGTGAGGCCCAACTGCACCTGTTTCTGGCTGGTAATTTCATTGTGTGCATGCTTAGTCACTCAGTCATGTCTGACTCTTTGCTACCCCATGGACTGTAGCCCGCCAGGCTCCTCTGTCCATGGGATTTTCCAAGTGAGAATACTGGAATGAGTTGCCATTTCCTCCTCGAGGGGATCTTCCTGACCCTGTAATCGAATCCGTGTCTCCTGTACTGCAGGTGATTCTTTACCTGTTGAGCCATTGGGGAAGTCTGGTAATTTCATGGTGAGCCTGTTAATTCCATTTAGCCTAAGCTAGTTTAAACTTGATCTATGTCATATTCACCTTTAAATTCTGTCAAATACAGGGAGCATGGCTTCCAAGCTTAATGTAATTCAGTAAACATTTGGTGGAACAGACATGTTATATATTGATGGACATGCAGCCCATTCATCCCCCATGAAACTTTCATAAATTTGTGCCCTAGCACAGTCTCAGTCTCCTGCACTGATGCATGGTGTCAGGAGCAACTCTCTAACACTCTTATAATTATCTTAAAAGTTTTAGGGAAATTGTGCATGACTTACTGTCCTCTATGATGAACAAGATAAATATATTTCTAGTTGGAGGCACTTAGACTGTTTTTGAGGATAATATCATGCTTTGTGCAGGCGCATAGGGTTGGGTTTGAATCCCTAGAATTCAGATGAGGTTCTGTGACTTAGAAAAGTTGTGAGTTCTTCATGGATAGGCTTGGAGGGCATAATGCTGAGTGAATAAGTCTGACAGAAAAGGACAAATACTGTATGATATCACTTACGTGTGGAGTCTTTAAAAATACACAAAACTAGTGAATAGAAGAAAAAAGAAACAGACTCACAGATATACAGAACTAGTGTTTACTGAGGGGAGAGGGAAGGTGGGAGGGGCAAGGTAGGGGTACGAGATTAAGATGTACATGCGTGCATGCGAAATCGCTCAGTTGTGTCCAGCTCTATGCAACCCATGGACTGTAGCCCACCAGGCTCCTCTGTCCATGGAATTCTCCAGGCAAGAATACTGGAGTGGGTTGCTGCACTCTCCTCCAAGGGATCTTCCCAACCCAGATAGCGAACCTGCGTCTCTTATGTCTCCTGTATTGGCAGGTGGATTCTTTACCACTACTGCCACGTGGGAAGCCATGTATAACATAAGCTACAAGGATATATTGTACAATGTGGGAAACACAGCCAATATTTTATAGCTATAAATGGAGTATTGCCTTTAAAAATTGTGAATCACTATACTGTACACCTGTAACATGTAATACTATACCTCAACTATACTTCAGTAAGAACAAAAGCTGTGAGTTCTTGCAAAAAAAGTAAGTACGTTTGGGAAGTAATGATACATAATGCATACTGATGTATGTTACATTGTGGTTGTAAGCCAGTATATATGCACAGCACTTTGTAAATTAGGAACCATAAATCATAAATGAGATTAATTAATTCCAATCTTATTTCATGGATTTCAAGGTACCCTGTTCAGCTCTTTTGTTATTTTTTTCCAACACTATAGCTCTGAATATTGCTCCTTGTGGAAAACTGCACCTTGACAGAGGCTGTAGGTTGTGGGAAAAAAGTCAAGAATGAATATTGGCAAGATGGGTTGGCAATTCCGTTGGCCTAGGCTGGTGGAGATCTTTTATATGCCATCTAGTTCCAGGTCTGGGGCTCTGGGTCCTTTCTGCAGATAAAAACCAAGGTCAGCCAAGGGTTTGTGTGTTCACAGCAGAATTATTTAATTTGGCTCACCCAAGGGTTTATTTGGTTTTCAGCATGTTGTCTGCTTCCATTTTAAATGTATTTTGTTTAAAACTTTGAATTTCTCCCTTTAGGGGTGTGTGTGTGTGTGACAGAGAGAGAGAAGAAAGATTTAAATTTTTTCCTTCTGGTAAACGTTCATCAAAAATTACAGGATATGGAGAAAATATTCATAAAAATAGAATTTATTCCATAACTTTACTGTGTAGAAACACACACTGCTAGCTATATATTTCTTTTCTGTGCATAATGTATTTATATAGTTGAGCTTATGCATATATGCAATTTTGCATCCTGGCTTTTTAAAGATAATTTTATTTATGTCTGTGCTGAGTCCTTGTTGCTGCGCAGGCTTTTCTCTAGGTGTGGCAAGCAGGGGCTACTCTCTAGCTGTGGTGCATGGGCTTCTCATTGCAATAGCTTCTCGTGTTGTGGAGCACAGGCTCAGTGGTTGTGGCACGTGGACTTACTTGTTCTGCAGCATGTGGGATCTTCCTGGATCAGGGATTGAGCCCATGTCTCCTACATTGGCAGGTGAATTCTTTACCACTGAGCCATCAAGGAAGCTCCTGATTTTTTGAAATAGCATCATATCTTAATAATTTCTCAAATTCATTAAAATTCTTAGTAAATATAACTCATGTCTGTGTAATAACTCATAATCTAGGCATGGCTTTTATCTTTCATCATTGCCCCGTTTTTAGATATTTAGATGAATTCCAAATTTTTACTCAGATAAATGATCCTGTGATTATTTTTTTTCATTAAAGTCAGTACTGTTTAAAAAGAATTTTCCATTTATCTGTGGCATTTCCTTTGCCATATTTGAAGACTTCTGCTTAAAGACAGGTTGGTTCTGAACATTATGTGTAAGTCCATTTGTTTTTGCATCTAAAAAACCCAGCAAGAACTAGTGCCATCTGTTGGCAGTAGGGACCTTGCTTTGGCTGGTGGTTGTATTTATTTCTGTCTAGGTCTCTAGGCTGAACGTTCATAAGCTGATGAATTTATGTTCTAAATTCTTATATATATAATTTGCTTCTAAGCTATTCATATCGGGCACCTACCGACCTGGGGAGTTCCTCTTTCAGTATCCTATCATTTTGGCTTTTCATACTGTTCATAGGGTTCTCAAGGCAAGAATACTGAAGTGGTTTGCCATTCCCTTCTCCAGTGGACCACATTCTGTCAGACCTCTCCACCATGACCCGCCTGTCTTGGGTGGCCCCACATGGCATGGCTTACTTTCATTGAGTTAGACAAGGCTGTGGTCTATGTGATTAGATTGACTAGTTTTCTGAGTATGGTTTGTGTGTCTGCCCTCTGATGCCTCTCGCAACACCTACCGTCTTACTTGGGTTTCTCTTACCTTGGACGTGGGGTACCTCTTCACAGCTACTCCAGCAAAGCGCAGCCACTGCTCCTTACCTTGTACAAAGGATATCTCCTCCTCCTGACCTTGAATGTGGAGTAGCTCCTCTCGGCCCTCCCGCGCCCGTGCAGCCACAGGTCCTTGGACGCAGGGTTGCCAATCATGATTCTCAAGCCTACCGAATGGTATCTTCCCCGGGTCAAACCTCTTCTCCCTACAGGGTGTGTCACAGAGGCAATCTCAAAGGCACCAAAGTGGGAGAAAACTCTCTTCAGTAATATTATATTCTTCACTAATTTTTCGAATAGCCTTGGTTTTCCTGAGTCCAGCTCAAGTTCTTTTTGTCCCCTTCTTGATGTAACTCACTTCATCTAAAGAAGGAGTTGCTGTTTGGAGATAAAACTTGGTCTTCTCATTAAATTACCACTCTGCTGTTAAGAGGCAGGTCGCGGGCCTTTCGACAGCTGGTCCTCTGGATCATTGAAAAAGCAAGAGGTCTCCAGAAAAACATCTAATTCTGCTTTATTGACTATGCCAAAACCTTTGACTGTGTGGATCACAATAAACTGTGGAAAATTCTGAGAGAGATGGCAATACCAGACCACCTGACCTGCCTCTTGAGAAACCTATATGCAGGTCAGGAAGCAACTGTTAGAACTGGACATGGAACAACAGACTGGTTCCAAATAGGAAAAGGAGTATGTCAAGGCTATATATTGCCACCCTGCTTATTTAACTTCTATGCAGAGTACATCATGAGAAACACTGGGCTGGAAGACGCACAAACTGGAATCAAGATTGCCAGGAGAAATATCAATAACCTCAGATATGCAGATGACACCACCCTTATGGCAGAAAGTGAAGAGGAACTCAAAAGCCTCTTGATGAAAGTGAAAGAGGAGAGTGAAAAAGTTGGCTTAAAGGTCAACATTCAGAAAATGAAGATCATGGCATCTGGTCCCATCACTTCATGGGAAATAGATGGGGAAACAGTGGAAACAGTGTCAGACTTTCTTTTTTTTGGCTCCAAAATCACTGCAGATGGTGACTTCAGCCATGAAATTAAAAGATGCTTACTCCTTGGAAGGAAAGTTATGACCAACCTAGATAGCATATTGAAAAGCAGAGACATTACTTTGCCAACAAAGGTCCATCTAGTCAAGGCTATGGTTTTTCCAGTGGTCATATATGGATTCAAGAGTTGGACTGTGAAGAAAGCTGAGCGCCAAAGAGTTGATGCTTTTGAACTGTGATGTTGGAGAAGACTCTTGAGAGTCCCTTGGACTGCAAGGAGATCCAACCAATCCATTCTAAAGGAGATGAGCCCTAAGTGTTCTTTGGAAGGAATGATGCTAAAGCTGAAACTCCAGTACTTTGGCCACCTCATGCGAAGAGTTGACTCATTGGAAAAGACTCTGATGCTGGGAGGGATTAGGGGCAGGAGGAGAAGGGAACGGCAGAGGATGAGATGGCTCGATGGCATCACTGACTCAATGGGCGTGAGTTTGAGTGAACTCCAGGAGTTGGTGATGGACAGGGAGGCCTGGTATGCTGTGATTCATGGGGTAGCAAAGAGTCAGACATGACTGAGCGACTGAACTGAACTGAACTGAAGCTATTCATTAGTGCTATCCATTTATCCAATTTTATACCTTATTTTTATTTGAAAAGCATGTTCTGACTATATACACATACAAAACACATGTATTGCAAAAAGGCGAAAAACATTGGAAATTCTGAAGAATAAAGTTAAAGTAGGAATGATCAGTGGAGAAGGCCATGGCATCCCACTCCAGTACTCTTGCCTGGAAAATCCCATGGACAGAGGAGCCTGGAAGGCTGCAGTCCATGGGGTCGCTGAGGGTCGGACACGACTGAGCGACTTCACTTTCACTTTTCACTTTCATGCATTGGAGAAGGAAATGGCAACCCACTCCAGTGTTCTTGCCTGGAGAATCCCAGGGACAGGAGAGCCTGGTGAGCTGCCGCCTATGGGGTCGCACAGAGTTGGGCACGACTGAAGTGACTTAGCAGCAGTAGCAGTAGCAGGACTGATCAGTGAGTGTACTGCATTTAACCTTTTCATACAGGATCATCTCAGCGGGTGTTTGTTGTTTGTACTTCCCTCCCCGTATAATCAAACTTGTACTTGGTTGTTGTTGATCAATTGCTCAGTCGAATCTGATTCTTTGCAACCGCATGGACCGCAGTGCCAGGCTTCCCTGTCCTTCACCATCTCCCAGAGCTTGCTCAAACTTATGTCCATTGAGTCCATGATGCCATCCAACCATCTCACCCTCTTTCATCACCTTCTCCTCCTGCCTTCCGTCTTCTCCAGCATCAGGATCTTTTCTAATGAGTCGGTTCTTTGCATCAGGTGAAAGTAGTAGAGCTTCAGCTTCAGCATCAATTCTTCCAATGAATATTCAGGATTTATTTCCTTTAGGATTGATTGCTTGGATCTCCTTTCAGTCCAAGGGACTCTCAAGAATCTTCTCCAACACCATAGTACAAAAGCATCAGTTCTTTGGCGCTCAGCCTTCTTTATGGTCCAACTCTCAAATCCATACATGACTACTGGAAAAACCATAGCTTTGACTAAATGGACCCTGTGGGCAAGGTAATGTCTCTGCTTTTTAATATGCTGTCTAGGTTGGTCATAGCTTTTCTTCCAAGGAGCAAGTATCTTTTAATTTCATGGCTTCAGTCACCATCTGCAGCGATTTTGGAGCCAAAGAAAATAATGTGTGTCACTGTTTCCATTGTTTCCCCATCTACTTGCCATGAAGTGATGGGTCCAGATGTCATGATCTTAATTTTCTGAATGTTGAGTTTTAAGCCAGCCTTATCACTCTCCTCTTTCACTTTCATAAAAAAGAGGCTCTTTAGTTCCTCTTTGCTTTCTGCTGTAAGGGTGGTGTCATCTGCACTTTATATACCTTGTATTCATGGAGGTCATCCTGTAGTGATTAGTCCTGGTGGTGTCCATTTCACATCTGGGTGTGTAAATGACTCCAGTTTTCTGTGGACCATCTTTTTGCACTGTAGCCTATCACTTTGCCAATCATATAATCAGGTAACAGTGATAGTGAAATAGATGCATAAAGTATATTTTGTGGCCCGTGAAGAACGCAGGTGTAAGGTTAAACTCCACATTGCATCTACTAACTCTGAGACCTGGGGCAAAGTTTAACCTCTCAGAGCCTTTGTTTCTAGACCTATGAAACAGGATTAGCATGTGGATCAAATGGAATAATGGATATGAAAAGCAAAATGTGACCTTTTCAGTCCTGTAGTCTTGTTGGCAAAAAAGTAAAAGATTTTTTAAAGTAGGAAAATGGTGGGAGGAGCATGTGAAAACAATACCAGAACACTCTTGGCTACAAAAGCCTTAAATCCAATACTTTGTTCCACTGAGGGAAAGGTTTAAGTATGGCAGTACTTGGCTCATCTTTTAGTTCTTTCCCACTTTTAACACGTTTAGAATATTGTGGAAATTTTATCTTTGTAAGTGACAACAATAAATTTGTATAGTATGTGTTGAAAAGTGTTGGTTGCTCAATCGCGTCTGTCTCCGCAACCCCATGGACTGTAGCCCGCCAGGGTACTCTGTCTATGGAAATCTCCAGGCAATAATACTGGAGTGGGTTGACATTCCCTTCTCTAGGGGATCTTCCTGACCCAGGGATCAAATCCAGGTCTCTCCCACTGCAGGCAGAATCTTTTACTCTCTGAGCCACCAGGGAACTGATTTGATCATTTACTCATGAAATAAAGTAGTATGAGTATCTTATTGTGTGTCAGTTACTGTGCAAAACTCTAGGGATAAAATATAAGTAAGGCATAGAAACTAATCTTCAGGAGTATACAGTCTGGTGTAGGAAACATAAGTGCAATCTTATGTTCATAGTACAGACAACTTCCTGGGGAAATGAAGGTAAGGAAGTAGTCAGTTCTGAGTGGTAGTGGTGTGGAGAGGGGCTTGGATGATCACAAAAGGGGATGCTGGAATAAGTCTTTGACACGCAAAGGATGAAGAATGAGCCTTCTTGACCAGGAGGACAATGTACACAAAGGCCAGAGAAGCCACGCTTGGAGAAAAAGAGGGAAGAATGAGCAAGGCTAGGACAGAGCACATAAAAGGGAAATTTGTAGGAAACAAGAGAATCAAGTCTGGGATTTGTGGGGCTGTGTTTTTGTCTGCCCAGCAGCTCAGTGAACTCTCCCATTCTTAGTTCAAGTCGTTTAAATACAGTTGACCCCGTCTCCTGCCTCAAGTGACAGTAATGTGAGTTTGAGTATGAAGAATGGGAACAATTACTTATTTAATAAAGATATCTTGTTGGATTCAAAAATGCTTGCAACAATGTAAGACTTATGGAGAAAATTAATAAATGTAACTGCTGGTCTTGATAAAGTTTCAGAAATACTAACCTGCATGATAAGAAACATGCCTCCAACTCTAATACTCAATCCAGTATCATCTGAATCAGGTCATGGGTACAGTTCTAGCAGTAACTTCAAGATATTTTACTGGTAGGAGAGAGCATAAAGTCATATTGACTAGGTAGCTAGCACATTTGCTCTCGTGTGAGTCTTCAGCAATAATAGGCCATCCTATGGAAACCACGCTCACAAATTTTGACCATTTATTTTGTCAACTGTTTGCCGGGGACCAGCCCCGGCTGATCGAGGGTATTCAAAGCAGGGACGGCGTCGGCGACCTATTTATTTAAATATTTTATCAAAGATATAAAGAGTAATAGGATGAGGATAGCTCAGTGACGAAATTCAGTGGAGAAAAGAGGCTGAGTAGCTTGGTTTACGCAGGAGACCAATAAAACTTCAAGACAACAAGTTTGCACCACTTACGTAGGCCGCAGGCATCCTTCCGTTTTCCTGAAGGAGAGGAGACACTGAGGCCTCCCCGGTCGGATCTTAGAAGCCCAGGCATAATTAGCAAGCATGGCGGGTTCCGCGCTCCAGATGGAGACTCAGCCAGAATTTGAGAGAGAGAGCGACATGGGGAGACCAAGTTTCAGTGAACAAGGCCCGCACTTTATTTTCCAAAGTAGTTTTTATACCTTAAGTTGTGCATAGAGGATAATGGGGCAAGGGGTGGAGTTCCTGGTCCTAATCGAAGCCAGGCTTTCAAACTTATCATATGCAAAAGTTCAGGTGAATTACATCATCTTCTGGCCAGGAGGCCTGTTAACATTTTAAGAAACTTATCTTTCTCTAAAGGTGATTATTCCAAAGTCAGGCACCAGCCTCCAAAAAAGCATTGGACAAAGCTGCATTCCTATAGGGCAAAGGTGAGGTGGGCTCAATCAAGAAAAGAATTAACTCAAGGGTCCAAGGTTACAAACATTGAGGCTACTACTTACATTTCTATACACCCATTATATCAATCAATACACTGCCAAGGACACAGTAGGTAAGGAGTATGGAGACTTAGCAGCAAACCTTGGCCCAATAAGTGAAAAACCCTTCACCAATACAATTTCTAATCAATTTTTTAACTACTCAAAGGAATGTGTGTTTAGACAGATTAGAACATCTCCTGCCTCTCACAGTTGGGAGGCTCTGAACAATCACATGTGGCCGAAAAACCTATTCAGGCAGGTTAGAGGATTTCCAAAGGAGTTTGTAGGTTGAAACACTGTCACACCCAGGAATTATTAACTGGAGCTGTAAGCTAACTCTTTTTTCAGAGAGAGGTAGTGGGGGACAGGCCCCCGTAAAGTCAGAGGTATAGGTGAAAGCACAAAGCATAAAGTAGGCAGACTCTGGTTTTGGGGGTAGATGCTCGAGAATTTCCAGGGAGAATCCTGAGGCTTGATCCCGGCTTTGCGTATGCCAAGCCTCCTTCCTCATGACCTTTGCCATGGGCGGAGCTCGCTCCCTGCAACTGTTTAAATAAGTTCGTCTAGACTCATTGTTTTTCCTGGAGTATCTGTGTCCTGGAGTCAACGCATATTTCTTTAGGCTTTACTTGTGTGGTGAGCTGGTGAATGTGTTATTGGCAGTGTAATAAGGAAGGGAAGAATGTATTTTCAGCCAGTGTTTTTGGATCCCCTTAGACTGCTTTTGGCTATTTCTGTAAACCCTGAATCTAACAACTGTGAAATAGAGACATTGCTAAAGTGTGGGAGATCATTAGGGTTTTGATGCCATCTTAGAAGCAAACAAGACTGAGGACTACCTGATTGCTACAGACTAACTTTGTCTTCTACGTTCAAAAGCAAAGCCAGCCTCCTTCCTCATAAGACAGAACAATGGTAAGAAGCAGCAGCTCCAGGTGTTAGTGGAAGAAAGGGTTTTGAGGCACAAAGGGCAGGCTGGAAGGGATCCCCCAATGAGTTAGAATTAGGAGGAGGAAGCATCTGGCCTGGAATGGTTACTTTTCCATTAATGTGAAAATATTGATGTTACCATTATCTTTACTCTTAGCTTGGTTATTAGTCTTAAGGTTTCTCAGCTATTCGCTGCTGAAGAAAATAAACCGAGTTGTTCTTTTTGTGTGGAATTGAACAAAGGACTTAGTTCAGAGGAACTGTTCCTAATGCCATCAATTTGAAGTCCAGATGAAAGTTTTTCCAGGCATCGCACCCAGGCAGCTACATGGCAATAAAAGTGTTTTATCTGGAAGATGTGTGAAGCTAGAAAAAAATATATAGATACAAAGCATACTTTGTTAGAATTTCTGGTGGGGGGAAGAGATTCTCTGTTTCTGAGTCACACCATTTTGCTGATTTCTTTTAAAAAAGAAAAAATGGGACATTCTAGCTTGATACAACTGGAGAGGAAATCAGCTTGATCCAGCTGTCTGAGGCATCAGAAATGATTGCAGCTGGCTAATCTCTAATTATAGAATCTCTATTATTGGTGATGTAAGTGGCTGAATCTGTGGTTTGACTTCTGTGATCCCTGGCTTTGTGAAAAGCTGGGATTTTGAGGTAATGTTTTTTCCCTCTGTATGATAAACTAAACAAATTTAAATTAATTCTTGGGGCAAATATCATTAAGGAGCTGAAGATGATATTTTTGTTCCTTTGGCTGACTAGATTATGCCCTAACTGTGACTTTGGATGAAACTATTAAATCCTATTTCCATGGGATTCAGTCCAGAGCACTCAACTCTGACGTCCTAAGGTATTTGGAGAGGCCAAGGTCAACATCAGCAATTCTGAGTTTCAGAGAAAGTTTATTTCTCTAATGGTTTGTGTTTAGAGAAGATTTCAGCAGAATTACTGCATCTTGACTTTACCCTGAACCCTTCATTGATCATCTGCCTTCTTGCTCTCATTCTTTCCACCAGTTCTGTTTTTACAGACTGATTTAGAGAGAAGCAAGTGGTGAGGCAAATCATCAGTGTCAATGTATTCATCTACTCAGGCTGCTATTAAAAAAGCATAGCCTGGGGACTTAAAACAACAGACATTTATTTCCCACAGTGCTGGAGGCTGAGAAGTCCAAGGTCAATGTCCTGGCTGATTCCTGTTCCTGGTGGGAGCCCTCTTCCTGGCTTGCGGTTGATGGTCTCGCTGTGTTCTTGCATGATGGTTAGGGAGAGGTGAGTTCTCTGATCTCGTCTTATAAGGGCAGCACGAATCCCACCATGAGGCTTCCGCTCTTGTGGCCTCAGCCGAACCTAGTGACTTCCAAAGGCCCCAACTCCAAATACCATTACATTGGGGGTTAGAGCTTCAATATATGAACTTCAGGGGGCACAAATATTCAGTCCATAACAGGAAAACCTTGATTAGTTAGAAATTATCAAACTAACTCTCAATGTGTCACTGTAAGAGAAAGAGACAAATCACAAATTAACTTGGCTAAAAGGTATCTTGAATAGCCTGAAGATGCTCATCCACCCAGCTTCAGGTATCGTTTTGTGTTTGGTATCAAGCCATCATGATCAGTGGGAACATTGCTCAAAACACTGAAAAAATCCCAAGATTCAACAGTCAATATGAAGTATGTTTTCTAAACACATTCATAAACCCAGACTTAAACCACAAAAGTTTTCAATTTGTGTTTGGAGTGAAAAGATTTTAATTAAAAGCAAACCAGGAATTTTATATTCACAGTATCTTTTGTTCCTTGAATATGTTAGTCAGATATTATCGGGCTGGTATAAAAATATACAATACAACTTCAATTTTAAATTTTTCAAATAGTCAATTGTTGGACAAACTTAACTATTTACCAATCTGTTACCAAGCAATCACCAATCCCAACTCAGAAAATGTGTCTTTTCCTCTATGCATTAGCAAGCAAAGACTAAGGCAAGGATTGAAGTACTGAAACTTTATTTGAGAGATATAACTCTAGTGGTAAGGCTGAGGAAGAAGGCAAGTGAGCCGAAGAAATATGTAATCCTGCATGACATGATGTATTTCCACACTGACTCCCATGTCCCAGTGAGCCACAAAGAGAAACAGCAGGTCATTCAGGAGGCATGCTCACTTATCCCAGAGGACCTCCAGGAGGGCCGTGAGGAGGCTGTGCACCTCAAGGTGGTCTGTAAAAGTGGTTAAGGAAGGCAGATGATCCGTCTGACACCCGCCTGTCCCCAGTTCCCATGGGTCAAGTTTCACTCTGCAGGGACTTAACTCCCCAGATTCTGGTTGTGCCGTCAGTCCCCTGGGCAGCGTAGGAAGCTGGTGTATGGCCTTCATGTTCTCAAAGGCAGGGGTAACTTGGCCTGAGGGCCATGGGACCATGGAGGCCTGAGAATTTAACTTTGCATCTCTTGTCTCGGGGAATTTAGTGAAGAGGTGGTGTGGTCCAGGAGACAGCCATTGCCTTAGGAGAGTTAGGGGCCCATCAGCCCATTGGAGTTGACATACAAGGTTTAGCCTGATACAAAACCCTACTATCCAGTTTGAAACTTTTAACAGGGGAAATTTAGAAAAAAGTAAAAATATAAAAGGAAAAGCATGAAAATGATTATTACTTAGGAAAATAGACCTATCCAGAAACAGGATTCTGAATCCTGAAATCCTGAAATTTAAAATCCTGATTTGAGTCAGGATTTTCCATTGAAACAGAACCAATAGGAGATATCCATATCTATCTACTTATCTGTCTATCTACCTATATACATACATATATGTACAGAGTTCATTATAAAGAACTGGATTATATAGTCAGGGAGGTTGGTAAGTCAAAAATCTGCAAGGTGTACCACTGGTCCAGGAGACCTACAGAAAGCTGTTTTAGTTTGAAGGTTGTCAGGCAGAAAGAGCCAGAGTCACAGACGAAATCTGAACGCCATCAGCTAGAAAATTCTCTTTACTTTGAGGGAGGTCTGTCTTTTAGTTCTATTCAGACTTTCAACTGATTAGATGAAGTTCACATGCATTCCTGAGAGCAACCTGCTTACTGTACTAGTAAAATGTTAATCTAATTGAATGTTAAAGTTGAGTGATTTGGATGTTCAGATCAGATCAGATCAGATCAGTCGCTCAGTCGTGTCCAACTCTTTGCAACCCCATGAATCGCAGCACGCCAGGCCTCCCTGTCCATCACCAACTCCTGGAGTTCACTCAGACTCACGTCCATTGAGTCAGTGATGCCATCGAGCCATCTCATCCTCTGTCGTCTCCTTATCCTCCTGCTCCCAATCCCTCCCAGCATCAGAGTCTTTTCCAATGAGTCAACTCTTTGCATGAGGTGGCCAAAGTACTGGAGTTTCAGCTTTAGCATCATTCCTTCCAAAGAAATCCCAGGGCTGATCTCCTTCAGAATGGACTGATTGGATCTCCTTGCAGTCCAAGGGACTCTCAAGAGTCTTCTCCAACACCACAGTTCAAAAGCATCAATTCTTTGACGCTCAGCCTTCCTCACAGTCCAACTCTCACACCCATACATGACCACTGGAAAAACCATAGCCTTGACTAGACGAACCTTTGTTGGCAAAGTAATGTCTCTGCTTTTGAATATGCTATCTAGGTTGGTCATAACTTTCCTTCCAAGGAGTAAGTGTCTTTTAATTTCATGGTTGCAGTCACCATCTGTAGTGATTTTGGAGCCCAGAAAAATAAAGTCTGACACTGTTTCCACTGTTTCCCCATCTATTTCCCATGAAGTGATGGGACTGGATGCCATGATCTTCGTTTTCTGAATGTTGAGCTTTAAGCCAACTTTTTCACTCTCCACTTTCACTTTCATCAAGAGGCTTTCTAGTTCCTCTTCACTTTCTGCCATAAGGGTGGTGTCATCTGCGTATCTGAGGTTATTGATATTTCTCCCGGCAATCTTGATTCCAGCTTGTGTTTCTTCTAGTCCAGCGTTTCTCATGATGTACTCTGCATATAAGTTAAATAAACAGGGTGACGATATACAGCCTTGGCGTACTCCTTTTCCTATTTGGAACCAGTCTGTTGTTCCATGTCCAGTTCTAACTGTTGCTTCCTGACCTGCATACAAATTTCTCAAGAGGCAGATCAGGTGGTCTGGAATTCCCATCTCTTTCAGAATTTTCCACAGTTTATTGTGATCCACACAGTCAAAGGCTTTGATTTAGATGTTACTCTCATCTAAAAAACATCCTCCAGAAACCTTCAGAATAACGTTGACAAATATCTGGGCATCCTGTGACCCCATCACGTGGACCAATATAATTAACCATGAAAGGGGTCTATCTGTCTTACTAGAAAATTCTTTTGGAAACAGTAGGAAGACAGTAAAGCTAAGAAGTTGAGAATTCAAGCCCAGGATCTGCTGGTTATTAACTATTTGACCCTTGTTGTTCAGCTGTCAAGTCGTGTCCAGCTCTGTGACCCCAGGCTTGCAGCACACTGGTGTCCTCTGTCCTTCACTATCTTCCAGAATTTGCTCAAATTATGCCTATTGAGTCCATGATGCTGTCTAACCATCTCATTGTCTGCCACCCCCTTCTCCTCTTGCCTTCAGTCTTTCTCAGCATCAGTGTCTTTTCCAGTGAATTGGCTCTTTGCATCAGGTATGTATATATATTTTAAATATGTATTTGACTGCACTGGGTCTTAGTTGTGCCATGTGGGATCTTTAGTGGCAGCATATGGACTCTTAGTTGTGCCATGTGGGATCTAGTTCCCTGACCAGGGATCAAACACAGGCCCCCTGCATTGGGAGCACTGAATCTTAGTCAATGCACCACCAGAGAAGTCCCCGCAAATTATATATTTTGTTTAAATGTTTGCTGTCTTAAATAGTACTTGACATTTTAAATGTCTGATTTTCTGTGAATAGCCATTTAGGGCAAAAAAGTGGCTGCTACAACAATGAAAGTGAAGACTTGAGAGAAGAAATTGGGGAACTGGATTTGAAGAGGACGACTGTTGGAACATTGAGTGGGATGCAATTTTTCTTATCCTGTTCCATCTTTTGTGGCTGCGCTGCAAAACTGTGGCATTTAGCTTACCAATTCTCTTTGTGGTTCTTTGTGATAACTTTCCTAGCACCCTTCTCTTCTTTCCCCAGTTGTTTCCTGTTTCCTTTGTGTGGGAGTAGATGTGTTAGCACACAGAATCTAGCACTAAATATACTGCCAGCTATAAAAGGGAATGCATCTTCTTAGATAATGATCATCAGGTTGAGTATATGTAACAGTTAGATTACACCATAGGTTGTGTGCATGCATGAGTAATAATAAGCATTATTATTAGTACCCCAAGTTGGTTTTAGCTGTTCTAGTGTGTATGGGAGATTGGCAAGTTCTGTGACTTTGCATATAAAATAGTAAACTTGAGAAAAAGCAAATATTTGGTCATTTGGGTGAAAAAATTTCTTTTGATTGTTAAAAATCCAAATATAGTATCTCAAGACAGTTTATTCTTTGACCAATTTGCCATCATCCTGTGGGGGATACCTTTGATGTCCAAACCACATTCTCTAGGTACTTCCCTTCCCGTTGATCAATGATACTGGAGAGAGACTTTTCTCTCCTTGGCTAGTTAGTATCTAATTGTAACTGAAGTGAAAGTGTGTGTGGCAGTCATATTTCACAGTGGAAACAGAGAATAGAGAAAGCCAAATTGGGGCAGGAAGGGGCAGGGAGAAAGTAGAGAGAAGCAGGGGAGAAGAGAAGGAGAAAACAGAGAATTAGCCATGAGGAGAATGAGAAGAACACAAAGCAAGTGTTAATTCCTGTTCTTGTACCTGTAACTTGTATCTAAAGACTGCTAACGGGGATTTTATTGGTTAAATCCAATCCATAGAAGCATTTTGTTTGATCTACATAGTTTTTTAAAAATAAATATTTCCAATCGAGAGGCTTTTTATATATAAAAAAATCATTAGTTGAGTTCAGTCGCTCAGTTGTGTCCTACTCTGCAACCCCATGGACTGCAGCTCACCAGGCTTCCCTGTCCGTAACTGATTATCAGAGCTAGCTCAAACTCATGTCCATCTAGTCGGTGATGCCATCCAACCATCTTGCCCTCTGTCATCCCCTTCTCCTGCCTTCAGTTTTTCCCAGCATCAGGATCTTTTCCAGTGAGTCAGTTCTTCCCTTCAGGTGGCCAAAGCACTGGAGCTCCAGCCTCAGCATCAGTCCTTCCAGTGAATATTCAGGACTGATTTCCTTTAGGATTGACTTGGTTTGATTTCCTTGCTGTCCAAGGGACTTTTAAGAGTCTTCTCCAACACCACAGTTCAAAAATATCAGTCCTTCAGCATTCAGCTTTCTTTATGGCCCGACTCTCACATCCATACATCACTACTGGAAAAACTATAGCTTTGACTAGATGGCAAAGTAGTATCTCTACTTTTTAATATGCTGTCTAGGTTGGTCATAGCTTTGCTTTAAAGAAGCAAGCATCTTTTAATTTAATGGCTGCAGTCACCATCTGCAGCGATTTTGGAGCCCCCCCAAAATAAAGTCTGTCACTGTTTCCATTTTTCACCATCTATTTGCCATGAAGTGATCGGAGATGCTATGATCTTAGTTTTTTGAATGTTGAGTTTTAAGCTAGCTTTTTCACTCTACTCTTTCACTTTCATCAAGAAGTGTTTTAGTTCCTCTTTGCTTTCCGCCATATGGGTAATGTCATATGCATATCTGAGGTTATTGATATTCCTCCCTGCAATCTTGAGTCCAGCTTGTGCTTCATCCAGCCTAGCCTTTTGCATGATGAACACTACATATAAGCTAATTAAGCCAGGTGACAGTATGCAGCCTTGACATATTCCTTTCCCAATTTGGAACCAGTCTGTTGTTCCATGTCCAGTTCTAACTGTTGCTTCTTGACCTGCATACAGGTTTCTCAGGAGGTAGGTAAGGTAGTCTGTTATTCCCATCTCTTTAAGAATTTTCGACAGTTTGTTTCGATCCACACAGTTAAGTCAAAAGCTTTGGCATAGTCAATGAAGCAGAAGTAGATGTTTTTCTGGAATTTTGTTGCCTTTTCTATGACCCAGCAGATGTTGGCAATTTGATATCTGGTTCCTCTGCCTTTTCTAAATTCAGCTTGAACATCTGAAAGTTCTTGGTTCAGGTACTGTTGAAGCCTAGCTTGGAGGATTTTGAGCATTACTTTGCAAGTGTATGAGATGAGTGCAATTGTGCAGTAATTTGAGCATTCTTTGGCATTGCCTTTCTTTGGGACTGGAATGAAAACTGACCTTTTCCAGTCCTGTGGCTACTACCGACTTTTCAAAATTTGCTGGTATATTGAGTGCAGTACTTTCACAGCATCATCTTTTAGGATTTGAAATAGCTCAGCTGGAATTCCATCATTCCACTAGCTTTGTTTGTAGTGATGCTTCCTAAGGCCTACTTGGCTTCACATTCTAGGATGTCTGATCTAGGTGAGTGATCACACTATCGTGGTTATCTGGGTCATGAAGATCTTTTTGTATAGTTCTGTGTATTCTTGCCACCTCTTCTTAATATCTTCTGCTTCTGTCAAGTCCGTATCATTTCTGTCCTTCATTGTGCCCATCTTTGCATGAAATATTCCCTTGGTATCTCTGCTTTTCTTGACGAGATCTCTCATCTTTCCCATTCTGATGTTTTCCTCTATTTCTTTGCAGTGTTCACTTTGGAAGGCTTTCTCATCTCTCCTTGCTATTCTTTGGAACTCTACATTCAGGTGGATATATCTTTCCTTTTCTCCTTTGCCTTTCACTTTTTTTCGTTTCTCAACTAGTTGTAAGGCCTCGTCAGACAACCATTTTGCCTTTTTGCCTCTATTAGATCTAATCCCTTGAATCTGTTTGTCACTTCCACTGGGTAGTCTGATTTAGGTCATACCTGAAGTGAAGATGGAGAAGCTCTATACGGTCAGGTAAAACAAAGACCAGCAGCTGACTGTGGCTCAGATCATGAACTCCTTATTGCAAAATTCAAACTTAAATTGAAAAAAGTAGGGAAAACCACTAGACCATTCAGGTATGACCTTAAAAAAAAATCCATATTCATAACTATTTAAAAAAGCACAGGTTCTGGCAGTCTTTGCCCCATATTCCCTCATGGAACGATGCAACAGCGGGCTGCAGGTGGGCTGTAGGGGCCTCTTATACACAGAACATAAAGTCTGTCCTGTTCACCATGATCAACATCACCAACGTGACTCCTTCCCACCTGCTTCCCTGGCTTAGGATGGCTGCTTGGCCTCTCTGGGCTTTTGAGTTAAGAGTCTTGCAGGAGTCTCGTCTATAGTCTGATCACCTTAAAACATCTTTCTTTCTAATCTGGTCGGCACTTCATAGTGGCCAATGACTAACTGTGATTGATTCATAAAGATATTGCTGGAAACAGAGCTGCTTTGAACATCTGAGGGGCCTGGAGCAAGAATACAGATATTTAAAAGTAATGAAGCAAGTTTAGCAGGCTCTTAAGTAAAATCCATACTGTCCTCCTACTGTGGCAAATATATCTTTGTGATAATAAATCATGACTATCTTTTAAACTATAGGTTTAATAGAATTAAATCTGTCACCTGCCAAAGATGACTGATTTTTTTTAGATTTTTGTGTATCTATGGATGTTCTTTGAGTAAGCTAATGATAATTTGAGGAGTGATAAAATATAGATCTACATAATTTATGAATTGCTTTATATTTATCCCATAAATTTTTAAATTTTATTTCAGCAAAACAAATACTTATGCAAAATTTTCAAATAATTTATGGTCTATTCTCGACCATGCCAACTTCATGAGCTATTTTGGTCCTATACATTTTTTTAGTTCTATACAGTTTTTGGGCTTTCTTGGTTGCTCAGCTGGTGAAGAATCTTCCTGCAATGCAGGGGACCCCGGTTTGATTCCTGAGTTGGGAAAATCCGCTGGAGAAGGGATAGGCTGCCCACCCCAGTTTTCTTGGGCTTCCCTGCTGGCTCAGCTGGTAAAGAATCTGCCTGCAGTGTGGGAGACCTGGGTTCAATCCCTGGGTTGGGAAGATCCCCTGGAGAAGGAAACAGCTACTTACTCCAGTATTCTGACCTGGAGGTATAGTCCATGGAGTCGCAAAGATTCAGACATGACTGAGTGACTTTTATTAACTATTTCAGGGAAACTTTATTTTCCTTAAGCAATAACAAGTGAAATTGTCAAAAAACTGTTTAAAGCAGTATTTTGACTTAGAAATAATCATGAACTTTAAATATCATACACAAACCATGAATTTACATATCATGTTTAAACATTGGAATGGGATTACATGTGATAAAATATGATCACAGAAAATATTATAAAATAATTTCATTATATAAATCTGTTATACTTATTCCTTAATTTTTACCCTATTTTAAAGCAATTTTAGATCTATATCATGAATTGCTGTCATGCTTCATGCACCTATGTCTTTAGATATAATGAGGTGTATGTGTGTCTGGTATGTGTATTCATTTGAACCATTCAGGTTAATCTACCCAAAAAGGGAAAATTTTATATGGTTCAGCCTGATACATATTTAAGTCATTTGAATTGTTTCACTCTGTAAAGTGTTTCTCAGTTGCTAACAGTTCACTAATTTTTGTCTCTAGAACTATGAGTAGGAAAGAAGAGAGGTGGAATGGGTGCTCGGCACTCCTGGGAAATACTTCATTATGCAGAAGTCTAGTGTATTCTGAGAGGAGGGATTGACAGGTTAGCTAATTTGTCTTTTCTCTTACTCAAGCTTTCCTGTCATTCAAATCCTCCCAGTTCTCTGGAGCAGCCTCTGTGGAAAAACCTGCAAACTACTGGGGCGTTAGGACACAGTCACTTTTCTTTTCAGGAATATAAGGCAAGAGATACGGAGCAATGTTGCCCTGAGGCCGAAGCAGCGTTAGAGACAGGCATGAACGTTTAACTGCTGGTCACACTTCCTTAGTGCCAAGGTCAGGTCCCAAAGGACCCAGGAGTCACAGTATGGGTACTAACAGTTCTGTAAAGCACGGGCCCAGAACAGAGCCCCTTCTTGCCCAAACCTGAGGGTGATGCTGGCTGTTCATACTCCTGAAGCATGGCTGTAATCAAAACAGGATCTTGTTCACCAATGCACAGAATACAGCCAAACATGACGGCTCGGGCTCTGGATGACTGGTTCCAACACAACCTGCAGGCCTTCCCTCCTCCTCTTGGCCTTTACTAGTCTCCTCAAGGGCAGAAACTGCAGCTAAAACAATAGCTTAGAGATACAGGCCACTACATGTGCTTTGTTTCTTCCCATCCTTAAGATCTTGCAAGATTGTTTATAGTAGAATTTGAAACTTAAAAGCATTAACAGATTAGATGTTGAGTAATTTCTTTGCCACTCCCACCCAGATTTGTCTCTGAAGTCAAGTGGTGATTTTTTCACCAAGGTAGGCTTTTCTCAAAAACCCAGCAGTGCTTCTCCCTTCTGTGCAGCCCCTCTTGGCCCCACACTTATTTTAGTTTTTAGTATTTTAATTTTATTGGAGTATAGTTGATTTACAATGTGTTAGTTTCTGGTATATAGCAAAGTGATTGAATTACACAGATATCATTCTTTTTCAGATTTTTTTCTCATATAGGTTGTCACAGAATATTGGGTAGAGTTCCCTGTGCTACACAGTAGGTCCTTGTTGGTTATGTATCTTATGATAGGATAGTAGTGTGTATATGTCCATCCCAAATTCCTGATTTATCCCCTCCTCACCACATTTCCCATATGGTAACCATAAGTTTGTTTCCGATGTCTGTAAGTCTATTTCTGTTCTGTAAATAAGTTCATTCCTATCTTTTATTTAATTAGACCACATATAAGCGTTATCACATGGTATTTCTCTTTCTCTATGTGACTTCACTTACTGTGATAATAATCTCTAGGTTCCTCTATGTTTCTGCAAATGACATTATTTTGTTATTTGCCCCGCATTTAAAATATGCTCAATTAATGTTTGTAGCTTGAATGCACTCATATTTTTACCAGAAACCCAAGCGAATAAATATTCAAAGTTATGATATATTTTCCTTACTTTCTTTACACAGTATTTTCCTTTAGAAGAATGGTTTAATTTAATAAAAAGGAGCTGACCTCATCCACACACTCCCCACAAAGCCCACATTGAAATTTTACTTGCTGGTTCTCATTGCTCCTGTTAGCATGACTTAGACTGGCTGTTGGCCAAATAAGGCAATGATTTCTGTTTAGAGCTCTCTGAGATTTGGAATAGTCCATGACAGTTTTTATTCCTGAGTGTGGTAGTGAATTCCTAGCATGAGAGTTATTTCCTTGGCTTTCCTAATAAAGCTATGAACAGAATAATTGAAAGAAATTTTACATTGCATGTATATGAGGGTTTTGGTTGTTAGCGATCACAGACTGTTTATATGAGCTGGATACCATTTGGTAACTTAAAAAAAAGCAATAATTAAAAATACTAAAGCACATAAAAATAAAAGTGAGTGGCCAGCAGATGACAGTGGGAACTCAAAAGACACACACCCACAGAACTTACTGTAGACATTAACATGACTTTACTATTCTGCTGGGGTTTCCCAGGTGGCTCAGTGGTAAAGAATCCACTTGCCAGTGCAGGAGATACAGGAGTCACAGGTTTGATACATGGGTTGGAAAGATCCCTTGAAGGAGGAAATGGCAACCCACTCTAGTATCCTAGGCTGGAAAAATTCCATGGACAGAGGAGCCTGGCAGACTGGAGTCCATGGGGTTTTAAAGAGCCAGATGTGACAGCACGCCCACATGCACTGTTTGGCTGCTTAGCCAGAATAACTCTTTTATTCCACTGCTTTCATCAATTTGATTTCACTCTTCCATGGTACTGTTGCCCAGGAAGATAAAAAAAAAAAACTAATAAATTTATTGGTTGTTATAGGAACGTCTCATAAAGCCCATTTAAGTGAACATTAAGCTATTTAACTTTTTAACAGACAGCAACAAGCCAGTGTTTATGCCCCAGGACTTTTTTTGAACTCTGCCTCAAAATCCTTACCTTACTGTATCCACAGATTGTAAATGATTACATCATGATCCTTACTTAATCCTAATCATACCCTCCTCCCACTGAATGATCCCCCTTAAACTGGACTCCACAATCTACTAAATATCCCAAGTTTGCCATCCTTCCTTTAAAGAGAGTAGTAAGACTCTGGGAAGGTGCTAGCTATTCTCCCTTATCAGGTAAGAATAAACTCAGCTTTGTCTTGTCAAAAGGTCATTTTGATGATATTTTGTGGGCAGCCAGCATTTGGTAAAAGAAGAATGGCTGAATGCTGATAATTGGTAAAGCCAAATATGTAACAAAAACATATGGTGTTTCTTCTACTGATCTCTCTACTTTTGCGTATGTTGGAAAAGTTAAAAAAGAAATTTAAATCCTTGAGTTAAAACCTAGCTGGGCTGGAGGCCAACCAAGGAAAGGAGCTGCTGAATGAGTGATGAGAACTCAAGACAGTGTGATACGTAGGGTGGAAAATGGAGCCCTGGTGCCAGCCCTCTGTGGCCACATGATATAGTCTCCCTCAGTTTCAGGAGTGTGACTGTGAAACTCCCTCCCCCATTCTTGACAACACAGAGCACAGCGGAGCATCTCTGTCCACTTCTGAATGTACAAGTCAAACACCAGACCATCGCACTGCTCTCGTGAGCATGCTCTATGTGCTGGTGCTCTCTCCAGAGCCTGGAAAATGTGAGGTGAAACCTCTTCCACTGCATTACTTCTTTTTTTTTTTTTTTAATTTTTAAAAAGTATATTGGAGTATAGTTAAGTGTTGTGATAATTTCTGAAGTGAAGTGAAGTCACTCAGCTGTGTCCGACTCTTTGCGACCCCATGGACTATAGCCTACCATGTTCCGCTTCCCATGGGGATTCTCTAGGCAAGAATACTGGAGTGGGTTGCCATTTCCTTCTCCAGGGGATCTTCCCAACCCAGGGAAAGAACCCCAGTCTCCCGCATTGCAGGTAGACGCTTTACCCTCTGAGCCACCAGAGAAGCCCTGTGATAATTTCTACTCTATAGCAAAATGACTCAGTTTTACACACACACACACACACACACACACACACACACGGCTTCCCAGGTAACTCCGAGGTAAAGAATCCGCTTGTCAAGCAAGAGATGTGGGTTCAATTCCTGTGTTGGAAAGATCCCCTGGAGAAGCAGATGGCAACTCACTCCAGTATTCTTTCCTGGAAAATCCCATGGACAGGAGCCTGGCAGACTAGAGTCCATGGGGTCGCAAAGAGTTGGACATGACTTAGTGACTAAACAACACCAATAACAGCAAAATACATTACACATACACACACACACACACACACACACACAGTCTTTCTCATATTCATTTCCATTATGGCTTATTATAGAAAATAGTTCCTTGTGCTATACACAGGTAGGTTTCTTCATACGATGGTAGGAAGAAGGTGCATACATGGGTAAGGGGATTGTTAAGTGTGTGAAACAGCATAGAAGGCAGACAGGTAGGAGAATTTCAGGGCCTGATTGGAAATCCAGATATCCCCATTGCCTCTTCATATCCATACATACTTTGCCTGCCATTTCTTTCCTCACTTCCTCTCATACTTCTCATGACCCCCACTTTTCTCCTTTTGAGGCTTCTCCATGACCTCAGTTCAGTTCAGTTCAGTTCAGTCACTCAGTCGTGTCCGACTCTTTGCGACCCCATGAATTGCAGCACACCAGGCCTCCCTGTCCATCACCATCTCCTGGAGTTCGCTCAAACTCACGTCCATCCAGTCGGTGATGCCATCCAGCCATTTCATCCTCTGTCGTCCCCTTTTCCTCCTGCTCCCAATCCCTCCCAGCATCAGAGTCTTTTCCAATGAGTCAACTCTTCACATGAGGTGGCCAAAGTACTGGAGTTTCAGCTTTAGCATCATTCCTTCCAAAGAAATCCCAGGGCTGATCTCCTTTAGGATGGACTGGTTGGATCTCCTTGCAGTCCAAGGGACTCTCAAGAGTCTTCTCCAACATCACAGTTCAAAAGCATCAACTCTTTGGTGCTCAACTTCCTTCACAGTCCAACTCTCACATCCATACATGACCACTGGAAAAACCATAGATGGACTAGATGGACCTTTGTTGGAAAAGTAATGTCTCTGCTTTTCAATATGCTATCTTGGTTGGTCATAACTTTTCTTCCAAGGAGTAAGTGTCTTTTAATTTCATGGCTGCAATTACCATCTGCAGTGATTTTGGAGCCCCCCAAAATAAAGTCTGACACTGTTTCCACTGTTTCCCCATCTATTTCCCATGAAGTGATGGGACCAGATGCCATGATCTTTGTTTTCTGAATGTTGAGCTTTAAGTGAACTTTTTCACTCTCCTCTTTCACTTTCATCAAGAGGCTTTTTAGTTCCTCTTCACTTTCTGCCATAAGAGTGGTGTCATCTGCATATCTGAGGTTATTGATATTTTTCCCGGCAATCTTGATTCCAGCTTGTGTTTCTTCCATGCTAGTAAAGTAATGCTTAAAATTCTCCAAGCCAGGCTTCAGCAATACACGAACCATGGACTTCCAGATGTTCAAGTTGGTTTTAGAAAAGGCAGAGGAACCAGAGATCAAATTGCTAACATACACTGGATCATCAAAAAAGCAAGAGAGTTCCAGAAAAACATCAATTTCTGCTTTATTGACTATGCCAAAGCCTTTGACTGTGTGGATCACAATAAACTGTGGAAAATTCTGAAAGAGATGGGAATACCAGACCACCTGACTTGCCTCTTGAGAAACCTATATGCAGGTCAGGAAGTAACAGTTAGAACTGGACATGGAACAACAGACTGGTTCCAAATAGGAAAAGGAGTATATCAAGGTTGTATATTGTCACCCTGCTTATTTAACTCCTATGCAGAGTACATCATGAGAAACGCTGGGCTGGAAGAAGCACAAGCTGGAATCAACCTCAGTAGCCTCCAAATGCTTTCCTTCCCCCACATCCACTCGCAGACTTCTGGTCATTATGATGGGACCTTTCCGTCGTCCCTTCCCCCTCCCCCTCTCTCTTTCTCCCTCTCCCCCTTTCCTTCTTTCTTTCCTTTCTTCCTCACCCTAACCCTTTCTCCCTTCCTCTGTCCCTCACTCTGTTAGTTCCTCTCCCTCCCTCACTGCCTCCTCCCCCTTTCCCTTTTCTTTCTTTTTTTCCCCTCCCTTCCAAAAACAAGGCATGCAACTATTTTTAAAAAACTTTTTATTTTGTATTGGAGTATAGCTGATTAGCAATGTTGTTAGTTTCAGGTGAACAGGGAGCGGGACTCAGCCATGCATATGCATATTTCCATTCTCCCCAAACTCCCCTCCCATCCAGGCTGCACATAACATTGAGCAGCATTCACTGTGCTATACAGTAGGTCCTAGTTGGTGATCCATTTCAAATATAGCAGTGTGTTCATGTCCATCCCAACTCCCTAACTATTCCTTTCTCCCATCCTTCCCCCTGGGCAACCATTACTTCGTTTTCTAAGTCTGTGAGTTTCTTCCTGTTTTGTTAGTAAGTTCATTTGTATCATTTCTTTTTATATTCTACATATAAGAGATGTCATGCGATACTTACATTTCCCAAGAACCGCGAAATTCTAAATCTGCCCAAGTCATTAAGGACTGTCAAATCTAGCTGCTTCCTAATTGAGGACAATGAGCTTCAGGAAAGTTTAGCCACTCACCCCACACACATGATTGAGTGTGTTTGTGGTAGAAAGGAGGCATCTTTCAAGCCCCAGAACTCTCCACCTGTTCTTTTTTTTAATTTATGCTGTTTTCTAGGCTTTTCCGCTTGCAGCATTTTAGTTATTAACAGTATCTCTAATGAGTGATAAAGATTTAAAAATTTTTATTTCTTTGTAAGTTGATTCTAGATACTCTATTTTTGCTCACTAGATTGCCCATTTCTGATCAGTGTTGTGCCAGGAATTCATGTCCTCTTGGTTCTAGGATTTGATATTTACTGTTGTAGCTGAGAGGCGCAGTGTCACACATGAATTTGTAATGATTTTGTGAGGACCATTAAGAAGTTAGTTGGTTTCTGTGCAAAGTTCAGCCCAGCAACAACAGACCCAGTGCAGCCGAATCCTGCACTGTGGGATTGATACCAAACATAGAAACAGAGCGGCTCTGACTGCTCCAGGGCCCAAGGGAATGCATTCTCTCTGGATGTATGTAAACCACCTGCAAGTGACAGGCAGCTCACAAGGTCCGCGGAAGGTGGAGCTAAGTCATTGTCTCAAGGAGGTGATAAGGGCAAATTTTATTTTATAACAGTATATACTTAGTAATTAGAAATAGTTGTGGAATGAGACATTGTGCTTTTGAAACTATAAATATCTGCTGATTTCAGTGTCAGCAAACAGTTTTCTGGCCCAATCTTAGCAATGGATGACTTTTGAGTTATTTTTTCCAGTGTGATTGGTAGTTGGTACATTTTACTGTTTCGTTTGCCCGTATTTGTGAGCTCTGTCGGGAGAGGGCTGGGAGAAGGAAAGAGAAAGGCAGAAAAGACAAGGGAGGACATGACTAGAAGATTTTTCTTTGTCACTACTGAGCAAAATAAAATTCAAAATTGCTTCATAATTGGATTTTACCCAGGTTTTATCTAGCTAGCTAATACTGGCTTCATTAACAACATGCTCTAAGCTGAAAGTTCTTAATCTTTTTTTTTTTTCCTCTAAGCCATGCAGGATGGGTGATGGCTGGGCTGTGGAATTTTCCCATCGTGTGCCAGGGTTATGAGCAATTCTCAGTGGAAGAGCTACAGCAACTCCACCCCTTAAACCTCCCCTGAAGAATGCAGTTGGGAATGCATGGGAGACAGAGTGATGCCATTATAGAAAAAAGCTTGGATCTGCTCTAATTTATTATCTAGAAATTCAGCTATTCATGAATGTCAATATTTGAGAAATGACTTGTAAGTTGCAACATGCCAGGAGTTCAGATAACACTGGTGAGGACTATTGCTTGTAGTAGCTAAATTAGGTAGCCAGACTTTTGTTCCTTGAGAATACCAGGAATCTTGCCTCTCTTCTTAACAGCAATATCATGTGTGTGTGTATATATGATATATCCCCAAAGTATAGATTACTTGAAATGAGAAGTGTAACTATCTGCTATCAAGATTTTAAGGATAAGGAAGTCAACAATCAGTGTAAATGTCTCTGGCAGATTAAAGATAGATACAAATTCTTTGATGCTCCTCCCCTAAGGAGGTGGGTTCATTATCCTGCCTTCGAATCTGAGCTGACTCATACCTGCTTTGAGCGACAGAGTATGGCAGAAGAGATGTTATACCAGTTCAGGGCAAGCCTTTCAGTGGACAGGAAGCTTCTACCTTGGTCTCTTGGAGGTCAGCCATCATTAAGAAGATAGATTACCCTGAGACCACAATACTGTGAGAAGTTCAAGCCACGTGGCGAGGCCCTGAAGGAAGAGACGCTGTGGGGAGACGTTGGCCAGGAACATTGAGTTGTTGTCTCTCTATAAAGAAGACAGTTTGGGTGATGGTCCTCCCATCCCACCCGCCCCAGCTGACACCACATGGATCAGAACTGCCCAGCTGAATTCTTTTGGAATTCCTGACCCTCAAAATCATGAGCGAAAAAAAAAATGGTTTTTTAAAGCCATTAAAACAATAGATAACCAGAATCACCTAGGTTGAGAATTTTAAAGAGGCACAGAATGTCATGTGGTAAGCAAAGGCATTTATATAAGGAGATTACCAGTGAAAATGTGAGCAGATTTACATAGGCCAAAGCTCAGACAGCATGTACAAAGAAGGAGGATGCTATTGAGAGTTAAAAACGAATAGTTAAATGGAACTGTGGGAGGAGAAAGAAAAACTTAGAAATTTCTTTTGGAAGGTGTAGGAGGAATTATGGGGAGAAAAATACCCTTTCTCTTTCACAGAACAAAGGAAGTTTTGCTGAGTGGGCCCCACGTATCTGAGATGTGTCCTGTTACGGGAACCCATGAAAGTGTGCAGTTGTCCTTTAGTGGGATGACTCATTAAATTGCTATCTGTGTTTAACTAGAGTTTTAGCTATACCACTTGGCTGGAAGGAAGATGGTGCTGAAGAGGGGGGAATTGCCATTCCCACCTTGAATCAATTTATGACTTCCAGCTGTGGCCTAGTAACCATGGCCCTCACTTTTCTGTCACCCTAGTAGCACCCCAAATATTGGGCCCAAGCCCTTTTTCTCATTTCTTCTCTGCCTACCTACTACCTATTCAGTTCAGTTCAGTCACTCAGTCGTGTCCGACTCTTTGCGACCCCATGAACCGCAGCACACCAGGCCTCCCTGTCCATCACCAACTCCTGTGGTCCACCCAAACCCATGTCCATCGAGTTGGTGATGCCATCCAGCCATCTCATCCTCTGTCATCCCCTTCTCCTCCTGCCCTCAATCTTTCCCAGCATGAGGGTCTTTTCCAATGAGTCAGCTGTTTGCATCAGGTGGCCAAAGTATTGGAATTTCAGCTTCAACATCAGTCTTTCCAATGAACACCCAGGACTGATCTCCTTTAGAATGGACTGGTTGGATCTCCTTGCAGTCCAAGGGACTCTCAAGTCTTCTCCAACACCACAGGTCAAAAGCATCAATTCTTTGGCACTCAGCTTTCTTTATAGTCCAACTCTCACATTCATACGTGACCACTGGAAAAACCACAGCCTTGACTAGACGGACCTTTGTTGGCAAAGTAATGTCTCTGCTTTTTAATATGCTGTCTAGGTTGGTCACAACTTTCCTTCCAAGGAGTAAGCATCTTTTAATTTCATGGCTGCAGTCACCATCTGCAGTGATTTCTCAGTGATTGGAGAAAAATAAAAGTCAGCCACTGTTTCTGCTATTTCCCCATCTATTTGCCTTAAACTGATGGGACCGGATGCCATGATCTTCGTTTCCTGAATGTTGGGCTTTAGGCCAACTTTTTCACTCTCCTCTTTTACTTTCATCAAGAGGCTCTTTAGTTCTTCACTTTCTGCCATAAGGGTGGCATCATCTGCATATCTGAGGTTGTTGATATTTTTCCCGGAAATCTTGATTCCAGCTTGTGCTTCCTCCAGCCCAGTGTTTCTCATGAGGTACTCTGCATATAAGTTAAATAAGCAGGGTGACAATGTACAGCCTTGACGTACTCCTTTTCCTATTTGGAACCAGTCTGTTGTCCCATGTCCAGTTCTAACTGTTGCTTCCTGACCTGCATACAGGTTTCTCAAAGGAACATAATTTCAAACAGTCTAAGTTTTACTATATTAAATAATTATTTAATACATCCCTCCTGATTTATATAAAGGAAAAACTTATAAGTTGAATAAAAGTATATTTATTGTAGTCAGAGCTATGGCTTTTCTAGTAGTCATGTACAGATGTGAGAATTGGACCATAAGGAAGGCTGGGTGCTGAAGAATTGATGTTTTCTAATTGTGATGTTGGAGAAGACTCGTGAGAGTCCCTTGGACTGCAAGGAGATCAAGCCAGTCAATCCTAAAGGAAATTAACCCTGCACCACATTGGAAGGATTGTTGCTGAAGCTGAAGCTCTAATACTTTGGCCACCTGATGCAAAGAGTCAACTCGTTGGAAAAGACCCTGATTCTAGGAAAGATTGAAGGCAAAAGAGAAGGGGGCAGCCGAGGTGGAGATGGTTAGACAGCATCACCGACTCAATGGACATGAACTTGAGCAATCTCTGGGAAATAGTGAAGAACAGGGAAGCATGGTGTGCTGCAGACCGTGGGGATACAGAGGGTTGGACATGACTTAGCAGCTGAACAACAACAACAATATTTATTGTTGTTTTTGGAAGGACTCCATCTACAACAAACTGATTCTATGACACTGGAAGAGATAGTCAACATAATTTTTGCTAAAAATACATATTCTCAAAAGATCTGAAAGGTTGAATTTGATTGTATACAGTATCACCTCAGACACATAGAATTTCATAGGAATGTATGCAAAGCTGTAAAGAGTGTAATGTTAAAAAGAAGGAGGTGCAAAGTCCATTTCACTCTTCATTGAACAAACCATGCCTGGAGTCATAACATGTTCAGGGTAGCAGGTGCACTTTTTGAAGACATTTACACAATTTATCCAGTGCTACAACAACTCAGAAAGATGCTGAAGGGATTCTAAATCATGTCATAAGAGAAGGTACTGAAGGAAAGGGGAAAATTTGGCCAGGAGACCAGAAGACCAAGGAAAATTGAAGCTAAGGTGCTAATAACAAAATGTGTCTTTTTCCCAGGAAAATGTTTGTTTGAATAAGGTTTTCTAAATCAATAGTTCTACTACCATGACCCCATCTTGTCCCCTAGGAAACACTAATGATTGATCAATTCTCCGGTGCTCTTTCTGGCTGGACTGGGACCACACCTCAGAAACAATGTTCTGGGAAGCTAGTACCATCAGCCATGTCGGCCTAAAAGCATGACATCTGTTTGTTATCCCTGCAAAGGGAAGGAAGGAATGTCTAAAACAGGAAAGCCTCATTAGCTGCAGGTAATTTGTCTTGGAAAAAGCCCACTGAAGGTGAGTCACTTAAAACAGGAGCTAACATTTCAAAGTGAATAGAAAAAATGAGGGATGAATAGAGCTTTATCTTGAAAAAGAAAGTAGAACTGAATAATCACTCTTTCATTCTATTTCTCAAATATTTACTGAGTACCTACCCTGGTAGACACCAATTTCAGCCCTGGGGATACAGTAGTGAATAAGACTAAAAAATCTTTTTTTTCAAAGAGCCCCCATTCCAGTAGAAGAGGCAATTATAACACAAATAAATATTAAATGTCAAGTAGTGACAGTTCCTATGAAGAAAAGACAGAATAAAGTGATGGGAGCTGCTAATTTCGGAAGTTTGGTCAGGGATGTTTTCCCCAAGGAAGCATATTTGAGCAGATCTGGGGGTGGTTTTCCCAGCAAAGGGAATAGCAAGTGCAAAGTGCCAAGGGAGGGATCAAGTTCACCTGTTATAATAAGCGCAGGGAGACCACTATGATTGAAGCTAAGTCTCGAGTTGTCTCAGGGCCAGGGTGCATATGGCCTGGTAGGTCATGTGAAGTGAAGTGAAGTCGCTCAGTCGTGTCTGACTCTTTGCAACCCCATGGACTGTAGCCTACCAAGCTCCTCTGTCCGTGGGATTTTCCAGGCAATAGCACTGGAGTGGAATGCCATTTCCTTCTCCATGGTAGGTCATGGGTAAACAGTAAATATATTATAAAAATGTTCTTAGTTTATATTAGGAATATAATTTATAATAGTGAGCTAATTCTTAGAAATAGTCAAGAATAAATTATGCCCATTGGAGGGTAGATACATATATGTATGTGTATGTGTGTGTGTGTGTATAATTTTTCTGCAAAAATTTTAATAGCTCATCTAATGTTCACTTCACTTCACATTTGACATGTACTGCATAATTATAAAAAGGTAACGTTTACAAAATTAATCAAGGGCTTCATAAATTTTTCCAAGAAACACTCTTAATCCTTTGATGTTTAACTTATTCCCTTTAATATTTACATGTTACCATCCTTGTCAAATTTTTATTCATTAGTCGTTATTGCCAAAACCTCATTTATCATTGGAGAAGGAAATGGCACCCCACTCCAGTACTTGTGCCTGGAAAATCCATGGACAGAGGAGCCTGGTAAGCTATAGTCCCTGGGGTCGCAAAGAGTCGGATGTGACTGAGCAACTTCACTTTCACTTTTCACTTTCATGCATTGGAGAAGGAAATGGCAACCCACTCCAGTGCTCTTGCCTGGAGAATCCCAGGGACGGGGGAGCCTGGTGGGCTGCCGTCTATGGAGTCACACAGAGTCGGACATGAATGAAGCGACTTAGCAGCAGCAGCAGCAGCAGCATTTATCATCGGTTTTGAATGTGATTCAAGCCAGTCTCCATCAATCATCCTTTACTGAGTTCATGAAATCCTGAATCTTCTGCCAAGATTAAAAATTTGATAAGCTATCAGTTTACATTATATGTGTATTTTGTTGTCAGATGGATCAGAAAGAGATTCTCAGACAAAGTTGGACTAGCATTAATTGGGGGAGGGGATGTTTAAATAAGCTGGCTGCCATCAGTTTATATTTGGTATCTCCACTTTGCTTCCCTGGGCATCTTTGAATCTTCAGGAGGAAAGCACTCAGGTTGTGAGGCCTGGTTAGTAATGTCAGGCATTGGAACTGGTGAGAGAAGGGACAAAAGGACAGAGAATCAGGGAGAGATTCTCTGTTCTTTATGGAAGATTATCTTTTCAGGCAAGAGTCCTCTTTTTCCACAGGGAAGTCTGATCACTCCCCAGGGTCCTGGCAGGAAGCTGCAAGTCGCTGTGTGCAGGCCGGGAGAGCAGGCCTCTGTTGACTTCCTGGCATTGTGAAGATCCTGGCTCCTTGCCGCGGGGTCTTGCAGAAAGTGATTTCTCAGAATTGAATGTTCCTCTAGGGATGTGTGAGTATTTTACTTCAAAGACCTATAAAGTGAGCACAAAGCCATTCTGGATGGAGTTCATTTCATTTTTAAGAGCAACCCATCTACATTTAGTAAAGTTTTCATTTTTATTGTTCTTAAAAAATACTTTGTAAACACTGTGTCATTATAAGAAACAGAAAATATCATCTTCTAAACCTACTACCCAAGCACAGCAGTTTGTTCATTCTGTCCCATACTCCTGAAATGATTAACTTTATGTTAATATAGTCTTATTATTATAATAATAATAATTATAACAGGAACATTTGTTGACCTTTTTGTGTCATTTTCAGCTATGTCATTTTATCTCCATTAAAAGCCATGAGGTAAGTCGTTATTACCTCCGGTTCTACAGTTGAGAAAACTGAGGCATGGAGTGGTTGTCCGAGTGCAAACTTCTAGTAACTGGTGGGTCTTGAATCCTGGCAACTCTAGAAATTTCTTTCTTGACCACTATTTATTGCTTTGTCTTTTGTATATAGCCAAGTCAATATAATAGAATTAACTTATTTTCAATTATAATAAAGACTGTTGTTATTTAGTCTGAAGTTCAGATGTTGATTCTAAGAGCACTGATAGAAAAAGTAAAGCATTGAAACTTCTGTCATGTCAATAAACAAATTCAAATCCAGCGTCTTCATTTTCCCTTTATTCTACTTATATTGTACAAAATAGGGTGGTACATGCAGTGCACACTATATGTCATATATGTGTACATACTACGTAACTACTCTAAAGCATGACAGGGACTATGTCTAGCTTGTCCATAGCTATGAAATAGTGACGATCATATAGCATCATTTGTTGACTCATTCATTTGTTCAGTTAATAATAATACTGGTTAATATATTTTGCATTTTTTCTCTGACATCCTTAGGAAATTCTTCCTCAGAATTCTTAGCTCAACATGATGTTAATAGGTAATGTATTTAACAAAAAACAGGTTAGTCTTCATTAAGGCTGAGAAATGTTGGTTGAGAAACAACAAAATGCTTTCCTGCCCAATATGCACTGTGAAGTTATACATCCTTTTCAAAAACTTATTTTTGATCATATAACTGTGTTTTTTTTCTTTCCTTAGACCATCTGGGAGACTAGAATTCCACTGAGGACATTTTGAGAAACACTCATCTAGAACTCCAGGACTCTAGGCTTTCTGCTTCTCTGTTTAAACTCACCTTGAACTACTATATTTTTAGTCAGTTAGTGTCTCCAAAATAACCTGTGTAGTATGAATAGTCATCAATATTTTCTTACTTCAAGTTGAATAATACAAAATATCAAAACAAAGCCTCAGATACTATAAACATAACCTTTAAACCTGATTTAAAATGCAGATAAATAATGTGAGAAGAATTGGTTAAAAATAAAAATGGATGATTTTTTTACATGCTTCCAAAAACAAGTATAGGAGATGGCGATGGCACCCCACTCCAGTACTTTTACCTGGAAAATCCCATGGACAGAGGAGCCTGGTAGGCTGCAGTCCATGGGGTCATGAAGAGTCGGACATGACTGAGCGACTTCACTTTCACTTTTCACTTTCATGCATTGGAGAAGGAAATGGCAACCCACTCCAGTGTTCTTGCCTGGAGAATCCCAGGGACAGGGGAGCCTGGTGGGCTGCCATCTATGGGGTCGCACAGAGTCGGACACGACTGAAGCAATTTAGCAGCAGCAGCAAAAACAAGTATTTTTTTTTCTTCGACTTTTTTTAAGCCATAATCAACTATATCATCAAATTCTTTCATTGAGTGAGAGTACTACCTAAAATCTAGTTTTAGTTCATACTATTCATGGAACTGCTGAAAATTCTTATTTCTTTTCCATAGACATTATTGAATACTTACATGTGTTTTATACAGTTGATATTTCATGTTGGTTTCAAAGAGCCCACATTATTTCATATACTTGGTCAAGTTCTTTTCAAAGTTGAAGGCAGTATATTTTTCCATTCCAGTGGATCACTAAGGATGCTTAAAGGAGAAAAATAGGATCTTTCTCTGTATTAGAACATTTGGAGTCAGCCCCATAGACAATTAATAAGATTTCTGAAAACTGGCAGCCTTTGAACTTTTAGAGCCAATAATCCTGAATATAAACTTACCTGTATCAGTCTCAATAAGACAGAAAGAATAAGCTTTGTTTTCTGATGGCTAAATAATGCATACATATATATAGTGAAGAGGCCATGGCTGACACTCCTGAACGTAACTCATAAGAGGCTTAGGAATGTATACATACTGTATATTAAATCATTCAAGTGATAAATATTTCTAAACTTATTTTAGTTCATAAATTTCAGATCTAAGACCTCATTTTAATGTGCTTCCGTTTATTGTTCTTTGCAGATACTAATGGTGGTGTTTTTTTTTTTTTTTTTTTTTTTTTAAACAATTTGAAGGTTTCTGGCAACCCTGTGTCAAGCCTTTTGTTGAGGATTCCTGTGTCTTGTGTCTATGTTCATCAGTGATATTGGCCTGTAATCTTCTCTTTTTTTGTGAAATCTTTGGTTTTGGTATCAGGGTGATGGTGGCCTTGTAAAATGAGCTTTGGAGTATTCCTTCCTCTGCAATTCATTGAAGGCATTTCAGAAGGATAGGTGTTACCTTTTCTCAAATGTTTGATACAATTTGCCTGTGAAGGCAATTGGTCCTGGACTTTTGTTTGTTGGAAGTTTTTCAATCACAGTTTCAATTTCAGTACTTGTGATTGATCGGTTGACATTTTCTATTTCTCCCTGGTTCCATCTTAGAAGGTTGTTTCCCTCGCTCAGAATCTGTGCATTTCTTCTAGGCTGTCCATGTTATTGGTGTATGATTGCTTGTAGTGGTCTCTTGCTAAGTCACTTCAGTCGTGTCCAACTCTGTGCGACCCCATAGACGGCAGCCCACCAGGCTCCCCCGTCCCTGGGATTCTCCAGGCAAGAACACTGGAGTGGGTTGCCATTTCCTTCTCCAATGCATGAAAGTGAAAAGTGAAAGTGAAGTTGCTCAGTCGCGTCCAACCCTCAGTGACCCCATGGACTGCAGCCTACCAGGCTCCTCTGTCCATGGGATTTTCCAGGCAAGAGTACTGGAGTGGGGTGCCATTGCCTTCTCTGTAGTGGTCTCTTACGATCCTTTATATTTCTGTGGTGTCAGTTGTAATTTCTTTTTCATTTCTAAATGTATTGGTCCTCTTCCTTTTTTTCTTGATGGGTCTGGCTAAAAGCTTATCAGTTTTTTATATCTTCTAAAAAGAACAAGCTTTTATTTTCTTTGATCTCTGCTATTGTTTTCTTTGTCTCTAGTTCATTTATTTCTGCTCTGATCTTTATGATTCAGGTAAGTGTTTGGCACTATTTTTCAAATAGCATTGGCTCATCTTATGTCTCTGTGTCATATTTTGATACTTCTTATAATATATCAAACTTTTTCATTATTATTATATTTGTTATGGTGATCTGTGATTAGTGCTCTTGGATGTTACTATTATAATTGTTTTGGGGATACCACAAACCATGTCCATATAAGATGATGACCTTAAATGATAAATGGTCTCTGTGTTCTGGCTGCTCCACCAATTGACCATTCCCTGTCTCTCTTGCCTTAGGCCTCCCTATTCCCTGAGGCACAAAGATACTGAAATCAGTCCAATTAACAACTCTACAGTTGTCTCTAAGTATTCAAGTGAGAGGAAGAATTGCACATCTCTTCCTAAGCATCTAAAACTAGAAATGATTAAACTTAGAAGAGGAAGGCATGTGAAAGCTAGGGCTCTTGTGCCACACGTTCAAGTTGTAAATACAAAGAAAATGTTCTTGAAGGAAATTGAAACACAGCATCCATTCTGCAGCCCATGGATCAAGGAGTAATTTAAACTCTCAAGTCTTACTGTCTAAGAAATACATTTTGTAAGGCTGTAACTGCCCTAGGTTGTAATTCCTCTAACATCTCTGGGCAGAGTAAATTGAAAACCTTCTGGAAAGAATTCACCATTCTAGATACCATTAAGAACATTTGTGGTTCATGAAAAGAGGTCAAAATATCAACATTAATAGCTGTTTAGAAGAAGTTGGTTTTGACCCTCATGGATGACTTTGAGGGGTGAAAGACTTCTGGGGAGGAAGTAACTGAAGATGTCATGGAAATAGCAAGAGAAATAGAATTAGAAGTGGAGCTTGAAGATGTGACTGAATTGCTGCAGTTTCATGAAACAGTGTCAACGAATGAGTTGCTTCTTGTGGATAATACAGTGATTTCTTGAGATAAAATCTACTCCTGGCAAAGATTTGCTGTGAGGATTATTGAAAAGACAGCAAAAGATTTAGAACACTATACAAACTTGGTTGATAAGGCAATGACAGGATTTGAAAGAACTGAAGTTCTACCGTGAAGAGAATGGTATCAAACAGCGTTTCGTGCTCCAGAGAAATCACTCATGAATGGAAGCGTAAACTGACGGACTGATGTGACTTCATTGTCTTATTTTAAGAAATGACCACAGTCACTCCAGCCTTCAGATAACTACCACCCTGACCAGTAAGCAGTCATCAGTACTGAGGCAAGAACCTCCCTCCACCAGCCAAAAAGATTACAGGTTGCTAAAAGTTCAGATGAGGTTAGTATTTTTTAGCAATAAAATATTTTTATATTAAGATATATACTTTTTTTTCAGACATAATGCTATTGTTTACTTAATGGACTAATAGTGTAGTGCAAACACAACTTTTATATATACTGGGAAACCAAAAAATTCCTGTGATGAGCTTTGTTGCAACATTTGCTTTATTGTGATGGTCTGGAACAAAACCTGAAGTATTTCCAAGGAATAACCTGTATTAGGCTTTTATTCAGTTACTTTTCAAAATATTTTGGGGATAAGAAAAATCCTCGCAAAGGACATTAATGAAACCTGTTGTTCTTTGAAAACTCAATTTCGATTGTTCAGAGTACATCTTTGAAAGTTAAAGATACGGCTTTCATACAAAGATAGGCACATCAGATCAGATCATATCAGTCGCTCAGTCGTGTCTGACTCTTTGCAACCCCATGAATCGCAGCACGCCAGGCCTCCCTGTCCATCACCAGCTCCCGGAGTTCACTGAGATTCACGTCCATCGAGTCAGCGATGCCATCCAGCCATCTCATCCTTTGTTGCCCCCTTCTCCTCCTGCCCCCAATCCCTCCCAGCATCAGGGTCTTTTCCAATGAGTCAACTCTTTGCATGAGGTGGCCAAAGTACTGGAGTTTCAGCTTTAGCATCATTCCTTCCAAAGAAATCCCAGGGCTGATCTCCTTCAGAATGGACTGGTTGGATCTCCTTGCAGTCCCAGGGACTCTCAAGAGTCTTCTCCAACACCACAGTTCAAAAGCATCAATTCTTCGGCGCTCAGCCTTCTTCACAGTCCAACTCTCACATCCATACATGACCACAGGAAAAACCATAGCCTTGACTAGACGAACCTTTGTTGGCAAAGTAATGTCTCTGCTTTTGAATATGCTATCTAGGTTGGTCATAACTTTCCTTCCAAGGAGTAAGCGTCTTTTAATTTCATGGCTGCAGTCACCATCTGTAGTAATTTTGGAGCCCAGAAAAATAAAGTCTGACACTGTTTCCACTGTTTCCCCATCTATTTCCCATGAAGTGGTGAGACCGGATGCCATGATCTTTGTTTTCTGAATGTTGAGCTTTAAGCCAACTTTTTCACTCTCCACTTTCACTTTCATCAAGAGGCTTTCTAGTTCCTCTTCACTTTCTGCCATAAGGGTGGTATCATCTGAATATCTGAGGTTATTGATATTTCTCCTGGCAATCTTGATTCCAGCTTGTGTTTCTTCTAGTCCAGCGTTTCTCATGATGTACTCTGCGTATAAGTTAAATAAACAGGGTGACAATATACAGCCTTGACGAACTCCTTTTCCTATTTGGAACCAGTCTGTTGTTCCATGTCCAGTTCTAACTGTTGCTTCCTGACCTGCATACAGGTTTCTCAAGAGGCAGGTCAGGTGGTCTAGTATTCCCATCTCTTTCAGAATTTCCCACAGTTTATTGTGATCCACACAGTCAAAGGCTTTGGCATAGTCAATAAAGCAGAAATTGATGTTTTTCTGGAACTCTCTTGCTTTTTCTATGATCCAGCGGATGTTGGCAATTTGATCTCTGGTTCCTCTGCCTTTTCTAAAACCAGCTTGAACATCAGGAAGTTCACGGTTCACGTATTGCTGAAACCTGGCTTGGAGAATTTTGAGCATTACTTTACTAGCATGTGAGATGAGTGCAATTGTGCGGTAGTTTGAGCATTCTTTGGCATTGCCTTCCTTTGGGATTGGAATGAAAACTGACCTTTTCCAGTCCTGTGGCCACTGCTGAGTTTTCCAAATTTGCTGGCATATTGAGTGAAGCACTTTCACAGCATCATCTTTCAGGATTTGGAATAGCCCAACTGGAATTCCATCACCTCCACTAGCTTTGTTCGTAGTGATGCTTTCTAAGGCCCACTTGACTTCACATTCCAGGATGTCTGGCTCTAGGTGAGTGATCACACCATCGTGATTATCTGGGTCGTGAAGATCTTTTTTGTACAGTTCTTCTGTGTATTCTTGCCATCTCTTCTTAATATCTTCTGCTTCTGTTAGGTCCATACCATTTCTGTCCTTTATCAAGCTCATCTTTGCATGAAATGTTCCTTTGGTATCTCTGATTTTCTTGAAGAGATCCATACCAGAGATCTATTAACTTATTAATGAGCATATCTATAAGATGATGGAGAAGGAAATGGCAACCCACTCCAGTATTCTTGCCTGGAGAATCCCCATGGACCGAGGAGCCTGGCAGGCTGCAGTCCATGGGGTCACAAAGAGCCGGACACGACTGAGCGACTAAACACACACAGACACATAAGATGATGATTCTCGTGGTTCCAAGAGTGTTTTGAGGATCTGAATATGTACAGGCATTTAGAAAAAATGTTATTAATGTTATACGACTGTTAGGTTTATATAGGTTTAGGTTAGGTTGCGTATAGGTTTATATGCAACATAAATGCATAATGCAATAAAACCATAAATGCTGAGGTTTTCTTCTGGACAGATCGGACAAAATGTGCAGTGCCAGCACATAGCTCTGTAGTGTTAGAATCTAACCAAGAGTGACTAGCAAGTCAAACACAGCTCATTTTTGTAGAGAATCAAGCAGTCCTTGGGTGGACCTGTGAAGCACTGTCTTGGTGTGACACTGATTCAGATTTTGCTCTTTCCCCTTATTACCAAGGTTTGAATAATTTTTCTAATAATCTGAAAATTAAATTTTGATTTTTTGTTGTTTAACCCATCGTCTTATATAATTTAGACTAAAAACCACCATCTCAGTGGCTTCAGAGAGTGAAGAGATTTAAAGAAGGGGATGAGGATCCTCTCAATTCAAAATAAGCATCTTTCCCAGGTGACTGTTCACTCCATATCAAGGTCAACCAGGCAGGAGAAATTAACAATGAAAAGAGAACAGGACAGACATCTCCTGGGGAATGAGGCAAGTGGGAGGCTGACAGCCTTCCCTTCCCCCAGTAGGGCTGCCTTTATTCAAAGTGGGTAGCACAGGTGGATTCGATCCCTCATCTTTTGTAAAGCTGGTTGGGAGTGAAGCTTGGGCCAGCTGCTCTGAGCAGAGCAAACCCCACCCCGCGCACGTTCCCCCCAGTCACCAGCTAATGCCTGGAATAAATTTTCCCCTCTCCTTGCTTTGGTTCATTCAGAGCTTTGAGGTCCTGGGCTGGGCGCTTCCTCGTGGGGTCTGAAATAACGGGCGTGCAGATTGACTGGTGTAATGCTACGAGCCCTCTGTCAGGGCTCTTTTTCTTCCTGGGCAATAAACATAGACACCAAAAACAGCAGTTACGATCCCCTCCCCCTCTGGTTCCCTTCCAGCTTTTTCTGAACGATCTGTGCATCTCTGCAAGCCTCCATCCCTAGAGGGGGTAGCTCTTGTAAAACTGGTAGGAGACGTCTGGAAGAAAGCAAGTCCCCCGGGGATTTCAGCACCTGGGTAGAAACAGTCGGGCTTTCCAGGGGGTGGCCGGCACGGGAGGCCTGGATTAAAGGCGGCGCTGGGCTGGCGAGATTGAGGTCCCCGAGTACCGCTCCAGGTGCTCCTCGCGGGGGTCCCGGGTGCGGCTGGCTGCCGCGCCCCGCCCAGCTCTGTCCCCGCAGCCTCGCGGGCTGCCGGGCTTTGTGGTTCGCCCGTGCGGCTGGGCCCCTGCTGGGGGTGTCGTTACGAGCATGTGCAGACAGCAGCCCAAGGTAGAGAGAGCGTGCCGGGCGAGCCCTGAGACTTGCCTTGCAATGCCATGTTTGTGTGTGTGCTCTAACTCCCGGAGAGCAACCAGGGAGACGGCTCCCCGGCCGGACTTGGCTGATGTTTTCTTGTTTCTGTTTCAGCCTTCAGGATAATTCCTTCAGCAGCACCGCTGTAACAGAGTAAGTGATTCTTGTCAATACAATAAGATTTGCATGCCTTTCTCAGGAAGCAACTAACGTGAAGGTATCCTCCCCCGTCCCCAGCTGCTCTGGGTACTAGATGCATTGTCTCCTGTAATCTGGGGCCATGAAGACTGGGAGACGTGGGGGCTGATGGGGCCCAGAAATCTTTACAGGTTGAAACCAGCCTTTTAGCAACTATGGGAGAGCTATGAAAGCAAACTGATGGCTTACGGGAGCACAGTGCTCCCAGATTTGTGTTCTTGGAGTTCAGATTTATGAAAAATAAATCTCGTTGACATGTCAGCAAGGAAGCTTTGTTGTGTTTTGCCAACACTGGTGTCTGTTTTCATGAGCACGCTGTGTACATTTACAGCAAGTAGGAGATGGATGTGAAATGACTCGAGTTGAATTCCAGCATGTGATAAATAGGCTAAACTTAGCCTCACCCTCTCCTTTGTACAGACTTTTAAGACAGTAAACTTTTCTTGCATGCCCTTTGTCAATTTTGTCTTCTGCCCTCAGAGATCTGGCTATCGTAGGACTGTGTTATCTACTCCTATGGCTAAAGCTTTTGATTGGGACAACTAATACCATTCAAACGTGGAATGAAGGAGTGTAAATATTTCACTCAAGACCAGCATGCATGGTATTTTTTATTAGATATTTAGAGTTTATGCTTTTAATTCTTGCCATCCTTTCCTTAGTGTTTTTCTAATACTGTATTATATGTATATGTTAAAAATTAATAGGTAGTGTATTATGCTAATACTATATGTAACTGATGTGTAATTTACATGTATACATATATGTATGAAATATCTGTGCTTTATTTAGCATTCTTTCTCTAGGCTAACTCACGGTGTTTACTTCTGGGACTTTATGATAGAAGTTACTCTAAATAGTTTTTCAGGAAAAAGAGGTGTGTATGGTTATATGCTCAACTACATTAAAAAATGCTGCAAGTTTGATACAGAAGTCCCAGTAGCTTGGGAACTATTTGCTAAAGTTCCCTAACAGGCAAATAAATGATGTGAGGTTCAAGTCACTGTATCAATGACTTGATAGTGGAGGACTACAGGGCTTCCCAGGCCCTCTTGATTTTTACATTCTTTTGTTTCTCAGGATGCTACTGTCTTAGAGTTGAGCTTTGGGCTGTCTTAAGTGGAGTTACTTAAAAAAAGAAAAAGATCCAGGGTTGATTTTAGAAGATCCAGTATAAAACACTCATTGAAACCTTCATCCTGTTAATGAACTTGCTTGGTAACAGTACTATAACTTTGCTTTTCTAAAAGCCTTAGAGTGGGGAGAGGTGCAGGCCAGAGATGAGGCTGTGACTCGCAGGTTTGGGTACACGGGTATTGCTTTCTTCCTTTCACTATGCATACGGCACCACATGCTTCCTGGGCCTGACTCTCAGGACCTGGTGTGGCTGAATCCCCAAAGTCAGCCACAGGCATAGCAGCTTCAAAATGGAGTTCCTTAGTTTTAGATTTCACATGGACATTGTTTTAAAAATGGTTTCAGTTAAATGCTGGGGAAAGTCTGGTACCTTGTCTTTGGACAGTCCCCAAGGAGTTCTGATTGCATAAGACCTTGTTGTTGTTTTCAGAGAAGTGACAGAGACTTATTTTAAAAGGCACTGAGTGACAATTGGGATGCCATCTGGCTAATCTAAAAATCTGAGGGGCATATTTGAAGCATACCAAGCCTTCATAGGTGTAACAGTCCAGTCTAGGGCCATTTATAACTAGTCATTGTCTAATATAGTATTTTCTCCTCCCCTCAGTTTTCCTTGGTTCTTTAGGCATGACCCCAAAGCCAGCAGGACCAGAATGTGCTATACTGAGACAGAGAAGTGGCAGGTGACTCATTAATGTTCTGGTCTTGGCGTACAGCACTTGCCTGTATTCTGTGTTTTGGATAAAAGAAAACATCGCCTTTCTCCTATCTCCACCCTACTTCTACTTACTCCTACCCACCCACACATACTTATCTTTTCTACTGCCTGAAATTCTACCTAGAGATTTTTTTTTTTTGGATGAAGAACTCTGGTGGTGACCCTTATTAAAATGGAAATTTAAAAAGTCTGTGTCCCTGGGAGGTAGATTCAAATTGTCATTAATATTTTAATATAAATTATGTTATCAGGTAGTCTAACCTAACAGGGTTCTGCTTGGCCAGCTGGGGGTCTTTTAAGGGTCAAAGGGAGTGGAATTGGGAGGGACTCAAGGACACATTTTGTTCTCTTCTTAATTTTTCCCATGCCTTGCCTGTCCCTGTCTGTGCAAATGTGGCCCAATTCAGTTTCTTTTTCCTACCCAGATTCTTCCAAGATCAGAATGGCCTTGGCCTTGTGTTCTCTATCTGTGTACCCTCTCATATGTTATTTTTCCACGGTCATTTCCTCTGTTGCCCTGGCTAACTCGTTACTTGAAATGAAGCATACCCAGCAATGAATTCTGCGGCAAATTAGTTATCATCCAAAGCAGTAATTCTCAAAACGAAGGACTGTCAGTATCATTTGGGGAAGGGGTTAGGGGCTTGTGAAAAATCCAGAGTTCCCAGGCTTTATTCTCAAGTGGAAACCTAGAGATGGGTGATCGTGTTGGAGTCAGCCAAATGCTGGTCTGGGTTTTGTAAACCTTTAGGTCAGCATTGAACATTTCAGAAGCATACTAGTTATGTGGGGGGAAAGCAATCTAGTTTGAAAACTCACATTCCTTGGCCCTACCCTCAGAGAGTCGATTTAGTTGGGCTAGCAGTGAGGATGAAGCTGGAACTTGCTATATTTTTCCATTTTTTAAAATTAATTTGTTTCAAAAATTGAAGTATAGTTGATTTACACTATTGTGTTAATTTCCGTGTACAGCGAAGTGACTTGGTTACACAAGCATATACATTCTTTTTTATATTCTTTTCTATTATGTTGATCCCAGGAAATTGAATATAGCGCAGCTTGCCATCTTACTCAGACACTCCAGGTGGTGCCAACGCAAATGGTTCTGGGGGCACACTTTGAGAAATCCCACAGGATTGCAGGCTGTACCTCTGCGACTGTGCCTTCAAGGAACACGGTACTGCAGGGAATGACAGTCCCCTTTTGAGTACAGCAACATTTTATCTCATCACCAGTCTGAGACCTCTGTACTTATTTACCCCAAATCAAAAAAGAGACTTATGGGTATTTCTTTCTCCACCATTATTCTAAAAAACAAGTCTTTCTCCCGCTCTGGGAACATAGACTGAAGAGACTATTCGGTGGGCTTAGTGTGGAGCAGAAGCACCGTAGGCGTCACTGCTTGATGCTTTGGAGTCCTGGGAAATCCCTTAGCCACTGGGTGAAGGTAATGCTTACCTCACACCATTGTCAGGCTTAATTGAGATCATATGAAAGAGAAGATGATGCAAAGTACCTTTTAACTTTTTCTTGTTTGTGGTTGATAGAGGAAGCAAAAGTCCAAGTAGAGAGATAACTAACTACCTCGAGCACTTCACAGGAAAATGATGGCAAGGACAAATTATTCATGTATTATCTGGGCAACCACAAATTAAAAACTCTTGGACTTAGAATCTAGTTGATGAGAACCTCAAAGGAAATCATTTGATAGAGGTTTCTTTACATTTTTACTGTGAACAGCACTAAGAAAAACATTTTATATTGCAGTCCAGCACACACATACATACATGATTTATTTGAACAAGTTTTGTTGAAATAACACTTCAGTTCAGTTCAGTTCAGCCACTCAGTCATGTCCGACTCTTTGCAACCCCATGAATCGCAGCACACCAGGCCTCCCTGTCCATCACCAACTCCCGGAGTTCACGCAGACTCACATCCATCGAGTCAGTGATGCCATCCAGCCATCTCATCCTCTGTCGTCCCCTTCTCCTCCTGCCCCCAATCCCTCCCAGCATCAGAGTCTTTTCCAATGAGTCAACTCTTCGCATGAGGTGGCCAAAGTATACTGGAGTTTCAGCTTTAGCATCATTCCTTCCAAAGAAATCCCAGGGCTGATCTCCTTCAGAATAACACTTAGCCCTCACTATACTGACATTTTTTTTTTTTTTTTCTATTCTGTTTCTCTACCAATAATAAAAACAAAATACTGATAGCTGCTGTCTAATTTCAGGACCCTGTAATTATTAATCCCGTATAATAGGTCACAATTTATAGTTTGAAAAATATTGTACTAGAAGATGGTCAGTTTAATATTTACGAAGATCATTAAAGAGATTGGTCTTTAAATTCTTTGATCAGAATAATGTGTAGGAAGAGAATCTCATGCCCAGGACCAGTTGGACACTTGATCTGAGTTGATTTTTTTTTCCCCCAGAGTCAGGATATCTGGGTATGGGTTCCCACTGTGAAATCTAGTTTTATAATCCAGCCAGTATTGTGCATTTGCAGGGGGCTCTGGGGCAAGGACTCAGTAGAACAATCAGAAAGAAGATGTTAATTAAATAGAACTTGATGACCTTCGCAGAAGCAATGGAAAACCCAATTGAACTTAAAGAATTTGTGTATGTGTGGTCTGGAAGCCATAGAAAGATCTGTCTCATTGCCATATCTGCAAGCTAGAAATTGTGTTTTCTTGGGCGATGGCTGGAGTTGTTCCGTAGTCCTTAAAATCTAATTAGCTAATTAGGTCTAGCCTCCTACTTCAGAAAGCATCTGCAACTTTGTATGTTCTGCTGCTGTTTCCATTTTTAACTAATTGTGCTTTGAGAAGAAAGATTAATAGGGGGATGAAAAAAAAAGTTCTTGCCAAATTCTTAAACAATAGGTATTGTTGAGCTCGAAGGTTGAACCTCTGTTTGAACCCTAGTTCTTTGGAAGCAACAATTCTAGATTTTTCTTCTTCATTAATTTTTCTACTTAGCTAGGTTGCTTTTATTGGGAAACATTTTAATTCACATTACAAAGTTCAGATGATCTATTAAAGCAGATGCATCAAATAGTGGAGAACAAGACAGCATTTAGGAATTATTGTTTTCCATGAGATGGAAAGAGTGGGTTATTGAGACTTCAAAAATTAAAAAAAAAGGAAAAGTAAGGAGATTGATCCGAGGTTGCCAGAGTGGTTCATTTGCATGCTCTGGGTACATCCGTGTCCCTCAGTGCTTGGTCTCTTTTTTATTTATATGTTTGCCTAGTTGTCCACTTTGGGGGGAAAGCTAATCAGATATCATGAACAGGCTCAGAGGTTAATAGGGAAATGCTCTATAGGCCATACATTTTATCATTCATACTCAATTGTCAGACAGACATTGTACACGTGCTTTAAGCAGTACACTTAAAGTCAGCAGTGCTAAACATCATGAGCAGCTACATTTGCTGACAACTTATTGGAGAATTTATGATTAGAAATAAAGCAGTTACTTTCCATTAGAAGTCTCTGTTACTAAAATCAGTCAAATATTCTAGAAGAACTTTTTCTTTTTTGACAGAAAACCCAACTTTGCATCAGTTTACTGTCAGTAACAAAATTCATTTACCTAGTTAAAGTGAGTCTAATCTTAATCCTGACAGCATACACCTTTTGTTTTTCAAAATTCCTTTTTCACAAACTTTTTGTCACTTTCTAGATCCAGACAAATTTGTGCTTTATTTCTTCATTACAGAAATAAACAACCATAGGAAAAAATTATTATCACCATTTTTCCTCAACAAAAATATCTCCATTCTTTATACATTCTCTTTGTTGACAGCATATATCCTACTTGCTTTACATATCAAAATGTTTCACTTATCATTTTTACATATGAGGACTTACCAAGAGTCCTCAACAGCAGTTACAATTTTTAACCCTTGAAAGTTTTAACAAAACCAAGAAACAAGTGGTTGAAATGTTACATCAGCATTTTCTGATTGCAAACTTAAGAACATTCTTCATAACTTCAAAAAAAACATACATTTTTTAATAGCATATTTTTCTTCAGTAGTACAACACATATGTTTAATAAACCCAAACATCTTTAGTTTTCCTCTTGGTCTTACAAGAATACAAAAGTAGGTAATCAGTTTATGGAGCATAGCCAGAATAGCCAAATTATACATTCAGTTTTAAAGCCTTTTTCCCCCTTTGTATAGTTAACCCAAGGCTGAAGATCCAGGCAAAGTGGACTGTGTTTGTGTTTCAAGGACATGATAAATGTCACTCAGACTTTTTCTCAGGCGTGTTTTTGTTTTCTCAGGATCTGAAAAAAAGTGTTTTATCAAGTTAGTTTTCCTTAACTGCATATGCAAAAAGAACCAGTTTTGTGAATTTCAGGGCTTTCATCTTAATCAATCTTCTTCAGATTCTGAAGAATACTGTAGCCATATATTGTCCAAAAAAATCATCTTTCTTTTTTAGTCATAAATTCACAACTAAAATTTTTCTTAATGAATTGAACCTGAATTTCCCATTTTGTATAAGGCAACGAGAATACCAATCAACACAAGTGGAATATACACTCACACACCAAACAACAGATCCATCATAAACTTCTCTGAAGGTGACCAGTACAGAGTCCCGAACAAACACTTTGTGGAGTCCCAAAACAAATGGTCCTCAATGGTAGTCAGATGTCAGAACCAATTGGCAAAATGCCCAGATGACACTCGGTGCTCACAAACGGTCCTCAACAGCAGACATATGTCAGAACCAACTGGCAAAATGCCCAAATAGCACCTCATGTCCCAAACAGTTCTCAACATCAGGCACACATCAGAACCAACTGGCAAGAATGTCCAAATAGTACTAGTGCTCACAGACAGTCCTCGCAGCAGTCAGAACCACGTGGCAAGCACTCACGAATGGGAATGTTGCCTGTGTGCACACTGGTGGACTTACCTGGTTTTGGAGCTCCTCAGCTCATCCCAAATGCAAGTTTCCATTCCGCCAAGAAAGGCGTAAGTGGGCAGCCAGTGCCAGTCAGGGGAGAAACAGGGAGGATCCTTAAAACAAATGGTTTCAGTTTTGGTTGTTTTAGGTACAGTTAATCTTCAGTTTGGAGAAGGTGATGGCACCCCACTCCAGTACTCTTGCCTGGAACATCCCGGGGACAGAGGAGCCTGGTAGGCTGCAGTCCATGGGGTCGCAAAGAGTTGGACACGACTGAAGCAACTTAGCAGCAGCAGCAGCAATCTTCAGTTCCGGGGTGCTCTTGTTCCCATTTCTTTGTGGTCAGTTCTCAGAATTGTGGCAGCTGAAGTCCTGGGTACAGTCTGGTCATCATGTAGTTAACTCCTCCACCTGGGGTCTTGATCTATAAGACAGATCACAGGATATGGCTCAGAATATTACGTACAGCCCTTGAGAGAGAACTAAAGGTCCTTGCCTATGCTTAATGACTACCTTATTATTATTTAGTCTCCTTAGACTGTTTTCCTTTGTTTCAGCATTTCTCACTTCTCTGATTAAACTTATTCTTTGATTAAGGTTTTTTACAGGCACAAGGCAGGCAGAAGACATGGTGTGGGGAGGGGGAAAGGACCACATACCGTTTCATGATGACGTAGGTGTGGGATTGTGAGGTGAGCGGGAGGGAGGCTTGGGGGGGGGGTATATGTATGCACACAGCTGATTCACTTAGTCGTGCAGCAGAAACTAACACAACATTATAAAGCAATTATACTAAAAAAAGAAAAGGTAGTGCTGCTCAAAGTGTGGGTTCACAAACTGTAACTAGTCTGAGATAAGAACAGTACAGAAATAGGGAGTATGCTTTTAATAACCTTTATAAGAATTTGACATTCCTGTGACATTTTTACCAAATTATTTCTCCATGGTGGATTGGAAATAGAAAACCAACTGGTCAGTCCTGAATCCCAAAAAGTTTGAGAAGCACAGCTCCAGTGCCTAAGGCAGTATTTGGAAGCAGTCAGTGCTCAGAAATGCTTGCCCACTTATTTCAGGCCCTTCCTGGTGGCTCAGACAGTAAAGAATCCACCTGCAAAGCAGGACACTTGGGATTGATCCCTGAGTCAGGAAGATTCCCTGGAGAAGGTAATGGCCACCCACTCCAGAATTCTTGCCTGGAGGAAGGCGCCTGGCAGGCTACAGTCCCTGGGGTCACAAAGAGTCGAACATGATTAAGCGACTAGGCACACACACTTATTTCAGGGAACAGACTTGCCGAAGGATCCAGGTTAGTGATTTGATTCAAATATTTATGAAGTATCTACTCTGGGGTAGCATTGTGGGCACTGTGGCAGGATATCTAGAAAAAGACACGATGGTTGTTTCTTTTCATGGAATTAACAACTGATTAAAAAGATCTCAGAGGTACAAAGAAACTACATAACAACACTAGGTAAGAACTAGATGGTGACTAAAACCTCTGAATGAAAAGTAAGCATTTATGTACTAAGGTTAAAGTGGGAACATGGCATGTGGATGAACTTGGCAAGGAAAGTTCACAGAGCTTGTAAGGCTTGAGCAGTGAAGGCTGAGTAGGAGTTGAAGATAGAAAAAGCATTCCAGGTTGGAGCAGGGTGGGGTGAGGTTGGGTGGGATGGGGTGGGGAAGGCTGAGAACAGGAACAAAGGCTCCCTCATACACTGGGGTGAGACTGCGGTCCTCCTCAAGATGCCCTTAGGCAGTGTAGAGCTCGGGAGATTTTTCAGTATGGAAAAGCCAAGAATTTTTCATAAGGTTATTTCATAAGTTTTGTGAAAAGGAAGGAGGTCAGGAAAGTCTGGAGGCCAGTGGAGCAAGCCAGATGGCAGCTGGTATGGTTTGGGACTGCCGGAGGCAGAAGAAATGCCAGGAGGCATGTAGCTGCGTCCCTTTTGAGCCAACAACAGCCTACCAGTCTTGCTGTCAGATGTTCCCTCAAGGGCTGTGAACACTTAGGTTGGTTGCTAAGGTCTTGTTAGTTGAGGTGATACAAAGCACTGGATGAAAAAGGAGTGTTACCTCTGGTTCTAAGCATTTAAGCTCACGTGATATGACAACATTGGTATCATTACCTGGTAGACATCTGAGGAATTGACACTGGTTTGGGTGAGAGTGGTAAAGATTGTTCCTTTCTTTAGTTTCCTGTGCTAATCTTCAAATAATTCTAGAATATTGCTTCTCTGCTTCAGCAGACCCTTGGATCTGATGTGGTTTTATTTTCTCTCTTCAGGTGTGACGAAGACGCAGTCTCTCTGCATGAAGATCAGACTGATTGCTCCAGTCTCAGGTAGGACCCACCATTGCCTGGTTCTTAATTATGAAGGACAGAAGCCATCTGGTCTGGTGTCTTAACTCTCTTTGAATTCTAATGATTTGTTCTCATGTCCTATTTCTTCTAATAGATTATCAGCTCTTGAAGGAAGTTTTGTTCGCTTTTGGATACCCCCTTAGCACTCAGGACAGTATCTTTTCTATGGAGAATGCTCAGTAAATGCCTATTGAATTAAACATTGATTAGTGCATTTAAATGTTCCCATCATAGACTTTAAGGAAGAGGTTCTAGAATTATTCACCGAACATGGCAGTCTTGGTCATCAGGGAGTTCATCGTATGATGGCTAAATCTTAACGTTAACCATTTCTCTTCCAAGTTTGCTGTGTTCAAGCACTTTCACATACATTTTATTATTTAATCTTAACAGCCAAAAGGAAGCTGTTGTTTCCTTCCTCATCCCAGGTGGAAAAACCGAGACTCAGAGGGATTATAGCTCATCCAGAATTAACACAGCTGTGATGAGGCAGATTTTGGACTCTGGTATATGTGACACAAAAGTCCACTTGTTGGATAAGAAATAGTTGTTGAAGGCCTTTGTTTCATACTTTTTTGTGCGCATCAGAAACCAGTGGAGACAGATATGGGATGTAGAAATACAAATCAGTCTCTGCTCCCAGGGGTTCAGTGCACTGGAGGAGATAGACAAGAATGTAGATGATGATGCAACAGTGCATTAAGTGCTATTTTTCTACAGGGAAACAGAAGACTCGCTTAGAAGGACCAAATAGCCCGGTGAGGTTTCTGGGATGGATTCCTGAAGAAAATTACATGTGGCACGTGACTCCTTTTTTTTTTTTGGTGGAATATAAGGCCCAAAACTATGATGCTACCAAGCAGAGGGAACAAATTACTGGCTAGCCAACAGAGAGCAGAGAGAATTCAAGCTGAAGCAAGCAGTTCAGGATGGCAGGAACCCTGAGAGCTGAGGAGGCCAGGAGTGGTAAGAAATAAAGTCCCAGAGATAAACAAAGACCTGATTACAAAAGTTTTAAGTACCCTGCAAAGGAGTTTGGAATTTATCCTGGAGGCATTGGAAAAACTAAAAATAGCCTTCAGTTTTTTCTGCGCAAACAGCTACTCACCTAAGGCCCCGTGTGAGAGTAACAATAGCCCCCATTTATTGGATTGTGGTCTGGAGCCAACTTTCTTTGGTAGGCATTTCACAGAGACTGTACTCCTGTACTCCTGTACTGGAGATGCATAGTGTCTTATGGATGAGGGGCACAGAGGTGAGGTGGTGTGGCTCAGGATGCATTTCTAACGAGTGGGAGGATCTTTTGGACTCTTGTTCTTTTTAGAACACCATGTTCATTCTCAGTTATGGCTGATTGCAATAAGAAGTGACATAAATTACATTACCTGTACTCTGTTTTGGGGATTCTGAGGAACCAGTAATAGGTTAGAAGTGTATTCATAAAGATGACTTTTGTATTTATGTTTTACATTTGTATAATAAGAGAAGGTGCTTCCCCCTGCCCCCCACATTCCTTGTTCTTCAAGTCAAGAACGACCTTTACATCTTTTGGGTGCCTTGAAAATATGACATAAAAACAAAATTCAGGTTTTATTTTTAGGAAGCAGTCTATCAAAACAGTCATTTTAAATTTGAAAAGTCACTTTTTTCTTATTCTTGAGTGTTCTAGAATTCTCCTTGAATGAGGAACATTTCAGTTCAGCTCAGTTGTGTCCAACTCTTTGCAACCCCATGGATTGCAGCATGCCAGGCTTCCCTGTGCATCACTAACTCCTGGAGCTTGCTCAAACTCATGTCCATCCAGTTGGTGATGCCATCCAACCATCTCATCCTCTGTCATCCCCTTCTCCTCCTGCCTTCAATCTTTCCCAGCATCAGGGTCTTTTCCAATGAGTCGGTTCTTTGCATCAGGTGGCCAAAGTATTGGAATTTCAGCTTCAGCATCAGTCCTTCTAATGAATATTCAGGGCTGATTTCCTTTAGAATGGACTGGTTGGATCTCCTTGCAGTCCAAGGGACTCTCAAGAGTCTTCTCCAACACCACAGTTCAAAAGCATCAATTCTTCTGTGCTCAGCTTTCTTTTTAGTCCAACTCTCACATCCATACATGACTATGGAAAAACCATAGCTTTGACTAGACAGACCTTTGTTGGCAAAGTAATGTCTCTGCTTTTTAATATGCTGTCTAGGTTGGTTATAGGTTTTCTTCCAGGGAGCAAGCTTCTTTTAATTTCAAGGTTGCAGTCACCATCTGCAGTGATTTTGGAGTCCCCCAAAATAAAGTCTGCCACTGTTACCACTGTTTCCCCATCTATTTGCCATGAAGTGATGGGACTGGATGCCATGATCTTAGTTTTCTGAATGTTGAGTTTTAAGCCAACTTTTTCATTCTCCTCTTTCACTTTCCTTAAGAGGCTCTTTAGTTCTTCACTTTCTGCCATAAGGGTGGTGTTATCTGCATATCTGAGGTTATTGATATTTCTCCTGGTGATCTTGATTCCAGTTTGTGCTTCATCCAGCCCAGCATTTCTCATGATGTACTCTGCATATAAGTTAAATAAGCAGCCTAACAATATACAGCCTTGATGTGCTCCTTTCCCAATTTGGAACTAGTTTGTTGTTCCATATACAATTCTAACAGTTGCTTCTTGACCTGCATGCATTATTTCTCAGGAGGCAGGTCAGGTGGTCTGGTATTCCCATCTCTTTAAGAAACATTTAGGTTATGGTAAAAGCTGCTCTTCCTTCTTTTGTTGCTTACCCAAGAACATAGAGTATGTAGATGTGTAGTATTTGTCTCTAGGGAGAGACAGGTATTTCAAATGAACTAGAGACATTTATTTCAAATTCATAGTTTGATACTGGTTTCCAAACCTATTATTGACTTATAATTTTTTTTTAATTGTAAATGATCTCAAGGGAAAATAGTAACCAGTGTTACTGGCAGGAGTTGCAAAGAGTTGGACACAATTGAACTGACCTAACATGAAGAATTATTTCACCTGTTGGATTTTCCTTTACCTTTTCCTTTACCTTTCCTTTACTAAGTTTGTCCTGAAGCTTAAGTTTAACTCTTTCACATAATTTTATTTCCACATCTTGCCCAACTGCATGCACCCTGGCCATGTTCCAGACCTCCCACCCCCATGTTTTCTTTGCTCTTCTCCCAGGGACTAGCTGGACAGCTCATCCTGCTGGTAGCATTTTATTTAGTTTAATATTTTATTTGTAAAAAGACATCCTGAGCAGAGGGCATAGAAATCTTTCATTTGCTGGTCTTTTCTCTTGGCTTTTCTCTTGGCTCAGCATATTCTTGAGCCATGAGGAAACACTTCCATGAGGTGAGGAAACACTCATGGAAGTGTTTCCTAGCTGACCTTGCCAAAATCTCTTTTTATGGCTATTTCTGGTCAGTGAACAAGAGGGGAAAACACCCCCAGGGGGAAGTGGCCAGTCCTACAGAATCACATGACCCATAACAAATGGCTGCCAGTGGGTTCAGGACAATGAACCCAAATAAAGCAGGAGTCCCCAAAACCTCTGGGCCACAGATTGGGTTCCTGGCCTGTTAGGAACCCAGGCCACACAGCAGGAGGTGAGTGAGCAAGCGTGAAGCTTCGTCTGCTGCTCAGTTCCCTAGCTCTCCATTGCTCACAGCACTGCATGAGCCATCCCCCTACCTTGTCCATGGAAAAATGGTTTTCCACAAAACTGGTTCCTGGTGCCGAAAAGATTGGGGACTGCCGATGTAAGGGGAATGCTCCATTTGGCTGTGGTAGTTGCTGAATTCTAAAATACATCTAGATTTAAGAGGGACAAATGACTTAATAGTGTTATTACATCACTGTGTTTGAGGAAATTGAAATGGCGGGATGATGTTGTATTGAATTTGATTGATGGCTGAACATGAAGAGTGCTCTCCTAGTACTGAGTATGTGCAGGTAATGCCAGCCCAGTCAGTCCTCTCCAGCCATTCCACACCAACAGAACCAAGACACTGGGGTCTTTGGCTTTGCATCGAAAGTGTTGTTTAAATAGGTGGCTTGGTTGGGTGAAATTTGGCCCTTGTCTTATATTCTGTTGAGGTTGTATGTATCTTATTAAAATAGATTCTAGTTAAACTTTTTTATAATTTATCTTTAATGAACGAATTAATCAGGCAGCATCGGGCCTTAGTTGTGGCGTGTGGGATCTTCCGCTGTAGACACAGGCTCTCCAGTTGTGGTGTGTGGGCCCCAACTGCCTGGCCTCAGTGGTTGCAGCTCAGAGCTTGGTTGCTCTGCCACATATGGGGTCCTAGTTCTCTGACGAGAAATCAGACCTGTGTCCCCTGCCCTGCAAGGCGGACTCTCAACCACTGGACCACCAGGGAAGCCCCTCTAGTTAAACTTTTAAATGCCTCTGAAAGTTGTAAGATGACTGAAGACTTGCCAGGGAGGAGCAACCCATCAACACCCTGAGCCAAGGACTCATGCGTGAGAGACTGAGGGCCCACTCCAGGTCTGAGTGAATTAGCCCTTCAGTTTGGCACCTTATTTAATCAGAGAGGTTTAGAGTCTTAATCTATAAAGTTGGGGTGATCGTAGCTAACCGGGATATCTCACATTATTATTGTGAAAGAAAAATATGACATATGTGAAACCATATTGAAGTGAAAAAGGGAAGCAAATACAATAGCAAGTACAAAGCTACAGCTATGGAAAATGTACCCACTAGCAAAGACTGGAAGGGAGTGTGGCATCTTCTAAAAAGTGACGTTCAGCCCCTCTGAAACAGTCTACACTAGAAAGTTTGCTGAGTACCCTGTAAATGAACAGCAGTGGGTATCGCCAGCCTCTTTCCCAGGGCGGATTATTAGACTCTTCCGTGCTTTCTAACTGAGTCTTTCCTATTCTAGAGATGAAGACAATAAAGAGAATTACCCCGACGCCAGGCCTCCGCTAGAGGAGCCCGCGCCGCCGCCCATTGAGCCGCAGCATGTAGAGCAGCCCCCACGGCTGGACGTGCTGCGCCCCACCATGGGCAACTTCAAGTCGCGGAAACCCAAGTCCATCTTCAAGGCGGAGAACGGGAGGAGCCACGGAGAAAGTCAGGTAGCAGCCTCCACCTTCTCGGGCACCTTTGCCTGGCCGGGTGTGTCTCTGGCGAGAACACGGTTGTAGTGAAGGTCTGAGCGCGTTCTTTTGTAGGCAGTGATTAGCTTGACTTGTCATTGGGCACCAGCGACCTGGGCCACAGGCATGCTCCCCTTCCGTGGGTATTAATAGCGCTCTGTGCTGGGCAGTCTGCTCATTAAGCGCCCTTTCAAACTGCTGCTCTTAAATACTGGACTTTGATTGAGAGGAGCTGCTGCTGTCTTTGCCAGGGAGAGTGGAGGAGGATCTCCAGTGATCTTCACTTACCCAGGACAGGAAACAATGGCCCCAAACTTGGAGACTCTTCTCAGTAGATCAAAAGTCCCAGGGTTATCTAGAGCCATTCTTCTTAGGCTGCAGTTTAGTGGCTTTGGAAAAACACTGAAGCAATGTTTGTGGCTGTTTTAATATGTGTGGAGAATCTGGTTCTTTGAGGTCAGCAAATATTTACATTTATGAATGAAGCATCTGTCCAACTTGATTCAAGTAATTCGTTTTATCTACATACACATATTTGTTTATTTAGTTCATTTTTCTAGTTGTAAAGGGAGGTAGCAAAAAAATATGATTTTTAAAACTCTTAAAACCCCTCAAATAACTTATTCTCTCTTATAAAAAGAGATGAATATAACCCATTTTAATCTTACTGGGAGGTTAGTGGGCCCAGCCTTAAGATTGTACTTGTAATGCGCCTAACGCAGTTTTGGAGACATAAGTGCTTCATTAATGTGACCTTTGTTTTTTTTTAACACTAAGCTATTGACATTGAATATGATGTGGGAGGCTCTCAGTGTAATACATTAAGTATACAATAACTTGAAGTCCAGTCCTACCTAGCAAATAGGCTCCAGGTGATCTCTGTTAGAACAACTTTGGCGGGGCACTTCATTTGATCTTGTACTTTTCTTATTGGCCTTGTGATTTTTATCTCTTTTCTTTTTTGGCATTGTGACCTCTTATTTAGTCAGTTTTGCGGTGAGATGAAATGCCCTCTGCATTCATGAAACTGTGGTGATTTTCTGAATTTGAGTTGAGTTGTAGGGCAAGGTTAAGCGTGAGATACCATTGGAGTTACGGTGAACTTGAGACCCTGCCCACTGCTGGGCACACACACCACTTGTTTGTTTAGGCGTGTGGTGCCGCGGAGGACACAGGCGCTCTAAGGGCTGCCGGCAGAGTCTGGTTCTGGGTAACCTCCGACCTTGAATCTCCTACTAAGGATCACCTTCAACACTGTGGGCTTTGAGTACCCAGCCATCTCTCCTTGAATGCCCTCTTTCTTGTCATCCTATAGTCTGGCCTGGTAGAAATTACCCAATTGTCGTTTGTAATAAGGTGCTAATGGCACGTCATTCCAAGTTTGTTGCTCACCCACAGGAAGACTCTAGGAGAAAGAGAGACTTGTGTAGTCTTCTCTGATAATACAGCGTTGGAATCCTGGACTGCAGGTAGAATTTCCAATTCATTCCTAAGATCTCTGTGTACACAATGAGATTTTTTTCCCCCCTAATAACGAAGAAAACTTCAGTAATATAATTTTAGGTCTTCCATATTTTAGAGAAACTTGAAACAGATTTCATTCTTCACATTTACTTTGGAGAGATACATTTAACATTGAGTACAGATCAAGAACTGAGCATCAATAAATGATATTATTAATAAAATCAGCTAACACCTATTTAAGCATTTACTATGTTCCAGGCATGTACCATTTTTATGACAACCTCATGAAATGGTTATTATTATCTTTTTTTACAAATGGAAAAACAAAAGTTTAGAGGGATTACATAACCTCTTGAGTCAGATTTGGAAGAACTTGAGTGGAAACTCTTTTTCATAAAAGCACAATGTTTCTAACAAGAGATACCCAGAACTTCCAAGTATGAGTCTAGCAATTTACTTACCCCCTTTTTATATAAAACCTGTTATTTCACTCTGAATTTTTTTCCCTTTGGTGATATATTATACTCCTAAGCAATAATTAGTTATTGAGGAAGGATTACTTTGGAGAGATTTTTGTCAGTGTGTTTTTCCTCTCTGCCTGAAAGCTTTGTGATGTTGGTCACATAAGCTAGACAAACATTGTTTGAATGTTAGGTCCACTAGGACTTAGGCTCCTTGAGGTCAGTGAGTCAGTCTTGGCTATCTTTGGATCTTTGGCACTCAGTCACTCAGTATTATTCTTTGAATGGCTCACAGCTGTTTGCACACACACACACACACACACACACACACACACACACACACACGTGGGGCTTCCCAGGTGGCGCTAATGGGAAAGAACCCACCGGCCAATGCAAGAGACATAAGAGATGGGAGTCAATCCCTGGGTTGGAAAGATCCCCTGGAGGAGAGCACAGCAACCCACTCCAGTATTCTTGCCTGGAGGATCCCATGGACAGAGGAGCCTGACAGGCTACAGTCCGTAGGGCTGCAAACAGACAGACATGACTAAAGCAACTTAGCATGCACACACACACACACACACACACATTTCATGTATATGATTACATAAATAATTTTTTGTAAAATGGTATATATATATTTGTTCTATAAAATAGCATATCTTTATTCAGTTATAAAAAGTCATGTTTCAAAAGAGGATATAATCATGTCTCTTACACAGATATGAAATAGAGATGTGTCAAAAATTTTATTTAAATCATGAATTAATGAGGAAATCAATAAGATATTTACAACCACTTAAAAACAAAGTGCAAAGTATTGCACATTTATAGTCTGACAAGGATTGCTGAGATAAATTTATTGATGTACACAGAATTGGCAAAACTTGCAATATCTATAGGGTGATAATCAACTGCTTTTCTGTGATCACAATTACAGTTTCTATAGAGAGAAATTATTTGCATTGTCATTGGTTTCTACAAGCTAATTTTTGTCTTTGTAACCTTGTAAAATAGCCTAGATGTAGGCAAAAAAAAAAAAAAAAGCAGAGATTATCCAGATGGATGAGCTGGCCAGAATATCTGCTATATTTCGAAGTCTTTATAATTTTTCCTTATATTCTCTCTCTCCCTCCCTCTCTCCTTCTTCCTTGTGATCATGATAATATCAAAGAAAGACTAACCTTGACCATAAGATAGGCCTAGTGCATTAGCTATGGCTTTATTATTCACTGATGTGTAGCACAAGTGGTAATTCCCACATAGGTTTTCTAGTTGGTAAAGAATCCACCTGCAATGCAGGAGACCCTGGTTCCATTCCTGGCTCGGGAAGATCCCCTGGAGAAGGAGTAGGCTGTCCACTCCAGTGCTCTTGGGTTTCCCTTGTGGCTCAGCTGGTAAAGAATCTGCCTGCAATGCAGGAGACCTGAGTTCGATTCCTGGGTTGGAAAGATCCCCTGGAGAAGGAAAAGGCTACCCACTCCAGTATTCTGGCCTGGAGAATTCCATGGACATGGGGTTGCAAAGAGTCAGACACAACTGAGCAGACACAACTGAGCGACTTGCACTTTCGCTTTCACTCTCACTTCGGTTTTCTTACATACTTTGCAAAATCTAGAGACATAGTTTTGAATAATTACAAAATTAACTTCTCTTTGAAGGTTTTTATAAGGAATCTCAGATTGGACTTTTAATGCCTCTATTATTTGCATTCCTAAGGCAAGGAAATCAAGTTCAACAAATTCTTTCCACTTTATTTCATTTGCAGTACTTATGCATTTGTGTAAGTTCTTCTTTTATTGAAGCTCCCAAAGTAACTAGGTTCCTGGCCTGCCAGGAGGTGATGGTCCTTCACCATCTATAAGGCTGGATCCTGTAAACTAGATAGCAGGGCAGTTATCCTAAGAGCCCTTTGTAGGTATTGACTCCATAATAAAGCCACTTCAGTTCCTACCTGATCCAAGGAGCATCATTCTCAATATGACATTCTAGGCAAGATGTTATTTAGGTAGTAGATTTCTCAGATTATATTCTGGTAAAAAGGAAGACATTATTATTGAATATATAAGATAACCCTTTTGCCATTGAATGTTAAGGACATTTGGTATGGGTTTCTGAACTATGGGAGTCAGTAAGACTCAAATATCATTTTAAAATATTTCAGCTTATATAAAAAATGGTTTTTAAATGTAGGTTTTATTATTGTTCAGGTGTAAGGAAGCCTACAGAACAGATCAAGACTGCCATTTGGAAAAGTTCCTATTCATTGTTCTTAAGGAGACAGGCATGTCGTGTCATGCCAAGCCATGTAGGAAAACACCAAAGTTGGTCCAAAGGAAGATGGTGCAAGGGGACAGCATGGGCAGGAGACTTTATTATTGTTTTTATTGGGAAAACAAGGCAAGGCAGAGTAAGCAATCTTGAAATTGGCTGATTTTAATAATTTCAGTGGACTCTGAGGTATAGGAATTCTTTCTAGTGGTCTGGTACCAGGCCCTGGGATACTTAGGACAGAGGAATATTCCTTCTTGGAACACATAAAGCAGATTGAAGAGGTAGTTGAGAGTCTGAACTCTGGATTGTCAGTTTGAATATGAAAGGCATGCTCCAGGGCAAGTCACTTGTTTTGCTTGCTCTACCTAAGAATTGGTAAGCCCTGGGAGAGACAGTCTTTCCTCAGTCACTGTGGCCTGAAATGCCAGAGCATCAGGAATACTGAAAATAATAAAAAACAGTTCATACAGTTCAGTTCAGTCACACAGTCGTGTCCGACTCTTTGCGACCCCATGGACTGCAGCATGCCAGGCCTTCCTGTCTGTCACCAACTCCCAGAGCTTCCTCAAACTCATGTCCATCGAGTCGGTAATGCCATCCAGCCATCTCTACTTCTGTTGTCCCATTATCCTCCTGCCTTCAATCTTTCCCAGCATCAGAGTCTTTTCCAAAGAGTCAGTTCCTCCCATCAAGTGGCCAAAGTATTGGAGATTCAGCTTCAGCATCAGTCTTTCCAATGAATATTCAGGACTGATTTCCTTTAGGATTGACTGGTTGGAATTCCTTGCAGTCCAAGGGACTTGCAAGAATCTTCTCCAACACCACAGTTCAAAACATCAATTCTTTGGCACTAGGCTTTCTTTATGGTCCAACTCTCACATCCATACATGAGGACTGGAAAAACTGTAGCTTTGACTATATAGACTTTTGTTGGCAAACTAATGTCTCTGCTTTTTAATATGCTGTTTAGGTTGGTCATAGCTTTGCTTCCAAGGAGCAAACTTCTTTTAATTTCATGACTGCAGTCACCATCTGCAGTGATTTTGGAGCCCCCCAATGTAAAAAAAATATAAAGTCTCTCATTGTTTTCATTGTTTCTCCATCAATTTTCCATGAAGTAATTGGACCAGATGCCATGATCTTAGTTTTCTTAATATTGAGTTTTAAGCCAACTTTTTGACTCTCCTCTTTCACTTTCCTCAAGAGGCTCTTTAGTTCTTCTCTTTATGCCGTTAAGTGTGGTGTCATCTGCATATCTGAGGTTATTGATATTTTTCCCAGCAATATTAATTCCAGCTTGTGCTTCATCCAGTCCAGCATTTCTCATCAACAGAAAATTGAATTAAAGATTTACTGAGCATGGCCCCGCCCATCAGAATAAGACCCAGTGTCCCCCACAGTCAGTCTCACCCATCAGGAAGCTTCCATAAGCTTCTTATCCTTATCTGTCAGAGGGCAGACACAATGAAAACCACAATCACAGAAAACTAATCAAACTGATCACATGGAGTACAGCCTTGTCTCACTCAATGAAACTATGAGCCATGCTGAGTAGGGTCACCCAAGATCAACTGTGGAGAGTTCTGACAAAACGTGGTCCACTGGAGAAGGGAATGGCAAACCACTTCAGTATTCTTGCCTTGAGAACCCCATGAACAGTATGAAAAGGCAAAAGGATAGAACACTGAAAGATGAACTCCCCAGGTTGGTAGGTGCCCAATATGCTACTGGAGAAGAGTAGAGAATTAACTCCAGAAAGAATGAGGAGATGGAGCCAAAGTAAAAAAGCACCCAGTTGTGGATGTGACTGGTGATGGAAGTAAAGTCTGATGCTGTACAAAACAATATTGCATAGGAACCTGGAATGCTATGTCCATGAATCAAGGTAAACCGGAAGTGGTCAAACAGGCGATGGCAAGAGTGAACATCAATATTTTAGGAATCAGTGAGCTAAAATAGACTGGAATGGATGAATTTAATTCAGATGACCATTGTATTTACTACTGTGGGCAAGAATCCCTTAGAAGAGATGGAGTAACCATCATAGTCAACAAAAGAGTCTGAAATGCAGTACTTGGATGAAATCTCAAAAATGACAGAATGGGCTCTGTTTGGCTCCAAGGCAAACCATTCAATATCACAGTAATGCAAATCCATTCCCCAACCAGTAATGCTGAAAAAGCTGAAGTTGAATGGTTCTGTGAAGACCTACAAGACCTTTTAGAACTAACACCCCCAAGAGACATCCTTTTCATCATAGGGGACTGGAATGCAAAAGTAGGAAATCAAGAAATACCTGGAGTAACAGGTAAGTTTGGCCTTGGAGTACCAAATGAAGCAAGGCAAAGGTTAACAGAGTTTTGCCAGGAGAACACACTGGTCATAGCAAACACTCTCTTCCAGCAGCACAAGAGACTGCTCTACACATGGACATGACCAGATGGTCAATACTGAAATCAGATTGATTATGTTCTTTGCAGCCAAAGATGGAGAAGCTCTATACAGTCAGCAAAACAAGACCAGGAGCTGACTCTGGCTAGGATCATGAAATCCTTATTGCCAAATTCAGACTTAAATTGAAGAAAGTAGGGAAAACCACTAGACCATTCAGGTATGACCTAAATCAAATCCATTAAGATTATACAGTGGAAGTGGCAAATAGATTCAAGGGATTAGATCGGATAGACAGAGTGCCTGAAGAACTATGGACGGAGGTTAGTGACATTGTTCAGGAGGCAGTGATCAAGACCATCTGCAAGGAAAAGAAATCCAAAATTGCAGAATGGTTGTCTGAGGAGGCCTTACAAATAGCTGAGAAAAGAAAAGTGAAGGGCAAAGGAGAAAAGGAAAGAATATACCCATCGGAATGCACAGTTCCAAAGAATAGCAAGGAGAGATAAGAAAGCCTTCCTCAGTGATCAATGCAAAGAAAAAGAGGAAAACAATAAAATGGGAAAGACTAGAGATATGTTCAAGAAGATTAAAGATACCAAGGGAACATTTCATGCAAAGATAGGCACAATAAAGTTCATACAAGAATCTTCTAAATTGTATCAGAAAAAAAGTAGTTGAAGCATAAAGAGAAGGGATTTTCTTATAGATCTAGAAGATAGACCATTTAAACAACAATATTTCAGGGGACTTCCCTAGCAGACCAGTGGTTAAGACTCCGTGTTTCCAATGCAGGTATCACAGGTATGATCTCTGATTGGGGAACTAAGATCCCACATCCCTACAAGTGTGGCCAAATAAATAGCCTATTCCCAAACTCCTTAAAACAATGACAACAACAATAACAACAGTAAAGCAATATTGTAAAATTTCACTTTTCAGTCCATTTAGTATGGACTCTAATTAATTCTTGTTCCACTTGATCCTGGGTTAGCAGTAGCATAAAATTGTCTGCTTCTGGACTAAAATTCTATAAGTCTTGACTCAGCCCACTGGTGTCATTAAACGCCTATATCCAAGAGTCTGTTCTTTGAAATGTCAATTATTTAAAATATCTGGGCTTTTACCATGGGACTCTTGAGAGTATTCTTTGCTGAAGACACAAACCCTGGCCTGAACCTGATAATAGAACTTGCAGGCAAGTATCTGAGGAAAACAAACATCTGTAAATGATAGAAACTGAAAGTGATTTTGATTAATTTACTGCTAGTAATTTTCAAATGTGAAAAGTCTGATTACAGTTCATAATAAATGTGATGCATAATGTGACATGGAAAGCAAGGTAATAAAATCATTCCCCTCAAGTTAGAATGTTTCAAAAGATAATAAATAAAGCTATTAAAAAAAAAGAAGTCAGAGTTTACTTCTGGTTTTACAAAAATGGAGGAATAGAATACTTACAGTGAAAAAACCTTGAAATATAGCATAATAATCCTATTAGAAGATGTCAAGAATATCAAGTAAAAGAATTCACTAAGTCTGGTGTGGATCTTAGACATCTGCATTATTATTAAACTCCACAGACAAGTCTGTTGTACATCCCTGATTGAAAACCACTGATCATGATGTTGCTGAATTAAAGAAATATGGCTGTGGTCAAGTCTATGTTTTAAATAATAGTCATAATTATCACTGATAATATTAAGAGTATTGCTATCTAATGTCATCAGGTGAAGCTCCACAGAGTTGGAGCAAATATACAAGAGTTTGATAGAGCTGTGCATTTCATAAGAGTTTTGATCAAAGGGTAAATGACCCATCAACTGCATTTAGAATCCACTGTGGTAGAGAGAGTAGTTCTGTTCGTAAAGCTGGCATTTATTTGGGGAATTTGAGCTTATGCTACAAATCCTGCTTGATGCTTGTTGACATCAAAGCACAGTTCTAACTGGTCTGTTATGAGAGCATAATTCCGCAAAAGTACCTGTGAAGAACTGGGGATACAACTTTCATGACTTAGAAGCAACCCTCTTTGAAGCTGGAGGTTTAGCTATTGCCACAATGGGTTCTCTTGTCATAATGTTTGTATACAGGACCCCAAAGTGGATCTTAAGTCTGATTCTAATTATGTTGGGAATGAGGATATGGGCAGAGGAGAAAAGGTCAGATAACCATTGAAAATTTTGCTCATTGTTACATTTCTGATCAACCTCAAAGTCAGAATCAGAAATTCCACTCATAGAGGGTCAGATTCAGTCTTACTTAGAGAACTTTCCTTTAATTTCTGGAGTATCAGAATCTGACATTTTGTGTGTATGTCTGAATGTGACTCCAGTTTGGCATTCACTATGAATGATTTAAAAGAGAAGGGCTTTTAGGTATATTTGCTGATCCAGCAAAAGTCCAGGAACCAGGAAGGCAATTCAAGAATGTCCTCAAATAAATTAAGATATTTAGTATCTCAGCATAATAAAAGTCATTTATGACAAAGCCACAGCCAACAGAATACTAAATGGTAAAAAAAAAAGCTGAAAGCTTTCCCACTAAATTATGGAACAAGACAAAGATGTCTACTCTCACCACATCTATTCAATATAGTTGTGGAAGTAATAGTCACAGCAATCAGACAAGAAAAAGAAATAAAATTATCCAGGTTGGAAGGGAAGAGGTAAAATTATCATTATATGCAAATGACATGATATTCTGTATATGCATGTATGTTCAGTCACTAAGTCAGGTCTGACTCTTTGCAGCCCCATGGACTGTAGTCCACCAGGCTCCTCTGTCCCTGGGGATTCCCAGGCAAGAATACTAGAGTGGGTTGCCATTTCCTTCTCTAGGGGATCTTCCCAACCCAGGGTTTGAACCCATGTCTTCTGCATTGGCAGGCAGGTTCTTTACCACTGAGTCATCAGGGAAGCCCAGTATTCTGTATAGAATACCCTGAAATTGCCACACAAATACTATTAGAACTGATAAATGAACTCAGCAAGACAGCAGGATACAAGATTCATATAACCAAATCTGTTGCATTTCTTTACACTAACAATGAAATATGTGAAAGTAAAAAAAAAAATCATTTAAAATCACATTAAAAATACCTCGGAATAAATCTAACCAAAGAGGTAAAACACTTAGACACTGAAAGCTATAAAACATTCATACAGAAAATCAAAGATGGAAATGGGAAGATGGAAAGATATCCCATGCTCTTGAACTAGAAAAATTAATATTGTTAAAATGGACTTACTCCCCAAAGCAATTGACAAATTTAAAGTGATTCATATCAAATTGAGTGACATTTTTCACAGAATGAGAACAAATAATCCTAAAGATTTTATGGAACCATAGAAGACCCAGAATTGCCAAAGCAATCTTGAGGAAAAAGAACAAATCTAGAGTCATAACTCTTCCAGACTTAAGACAGTACTGCAAAGCTACAGTAACTGAGTGAAGTGAAAGTTGCTCAGTCATGTCCAACTCTTTGCGACCTCATGGGACTATACAGTCCATGGAATTCTCCAGGCCAGAATACCGGAGTGGATAGCTGTTCCCTTCTCCAGGGGATCTTCCCAATCCAGGGATCGAACTCAGGTCTCCTACATTGCAGGTGGATTCTTTACCAGCTGAGCCACTAGGGAAGCCCAAGTGTACTGGAGTGGGTAGCCTGTCCCTTCTCCAGCAGATCTTCCCTACCCAGGAATCAAACCGAGGTCTCCTGCATTTCAGGCAGATTCTTTACCAGCTGAGCTACCAGGGAATCTCCCAGCACTAATCAAAATGGGGCAGTATTGGCACAAAATCAGACATATGGATGAGAATAGAGAGCCCATAAATAAACCCACTCACCTATGGTTAATTGATCTTTGACAAAGGAGGCAAGAATATACAATGGAGAAAAGACTGGCAAGTGGTGTTGGGAAAGCTAGACAGCTGCCTGTGAATCAGTGAAGTTGGAACATTCCCTCACACCATAAACAGAAATAAACTCAAACTGACTTAAAGGCTTAAATATAAGACATGACACCATTAAACTCCTAGAAGGGAACATAGGCAAAATAGGTGTTGATGTAAATTGTAGCAATATTTTCTTAGATCAGTCTCCCAAGACAATAGAAATAAAAGGAAAAATAAATGGGACCTAATCAAACTTAAAAGCTTTTGCACAAAAAGGAAACCATAAACAACACAGAGAAACAACCTATAGACTGGGAGAAAATACTGGAAACGATGCGACCAATGAAGGATTAATTTTGAAAATATATAAACTACTCATGCAACTCAGTATCAAAAAACAACTCAATCAAAAACTGGGCAGAAGACCTAAATAGACATTTCTCCAGAGAAGTCATACAGATAGACAATAGACACATGAAAAGATGCTCAACATTGCTCGTTATTAGAGAATGCTTGTCTTTCTTAGATAGAGGGCTTTGTGAAAGAACGGCTTGCAGAAAGACCATTTGATGACATGTCTCATGAAGGGTCAAGTTTTACTGATGCTAATATTAAAGTTATTGATATGGTGAACTTGAAGTTAAAACAGAACTTAAGAGTCTGTGCTAAGCAGAAACTCTTCATCAGAGTAGAATCAAGTTAACAGTTTGCTATCCTGTGGGATGTCATATTAAATAGCAATCACCCTTTCTAGGAAGGAGAACTAATTGAAGGCAATACAGTTTATATGTTGTAATATTTTGTGGAAAACTACACAGAAAGTAATAAGTGGGTGAAGGTGGTCAAAGTCAAAAGATACAAATTTCTAGATATAAGTCCTGGGAATGTCATGTACAGCAAGGTGACTAGTTAATAGACTGTGTTGTAGATTTGAAAGTTGCTAAGAGCACAGCTCTTAAAAATTCTCATCATAAGAGAAAAAAATTGGTAGCTATGTGTGGTGATGAATGTTAACTAGACTTATTTTGCTTATCATTTTGTAAAATACACATATCTCAATTCATTTTTATAATGTTATATCAGTTATATTTCAGTAAAAAGTATGTGTGCCTCATCTCATGATTAACAATGAACTCTGGAGGTTTCTTTCATCTCTTTCCTTTAGGATATTTAGGTAATTCTTTATCTTGGTAAACTTTGAAATTGACTATGAGACGACCGCTGTCCCCACCAGCACACATACTTTCTACTTTTTGTGTGATCAGCCGTCGGGCTTTCCTGTTTTTAGTACAATTTGTATCATTTTCTACAACTATTTTTCTCATATTAATTTTCCATATTCACACTTTCCTGATTACCCAGGAAAAAAATGTAGAAACCTACTGTTTAATTAAAAATCCTTATTTGTTGACATTCCTCTACTTATTAAATTAACATATCCTAATTAGGAGTTTAGAATTAACAGATGCACACTATATATAAAATAGAAAATCAGCAAAGACATACTTTATAGCATAGGGAGCTCTACTCAGTATTCTGTAATAACCTAAATGGAAAAAGAATCTGTGAAAGAACAGATATACAGTAGTTAGGACTCAGTGTTTTCACTCCCACGGCCTGGGTTCAGTCCCTGGTTGGGGAACTAAGATCCCTCAAACCACATGAAACCATGCAGCATGGTGGAAAAGAAAAATAGGCAACCAAAAACAAGTAAATGCATTTTATCATTATTCCAAAAAAATAAAATGAGCTTATCCTGAGAGCTAAAATAGATTTTATATGTTGTAATACGTTGTGAGAATTTAAAATCAATTCTGTATTGCCGTAGTACTAATCACTAGTAGCCTGATTTGGGGATGTTAGATTTGACTAACAGAACCAACTTCTTGTATTGGATCTCATAAGGGTGCAAAGGGCATTTAGAGTTAGCGTCGGTAGGTCAGGTGTAACCATCTTCACTTCCTTTCCAGCTGGCTCCAGACTATGCACAATCCTTCTGTCCTCCCTCTCTGATGGCTATCTTAGCAGAAGACAAAAAGTAGGAGGCTATAGTTTTCTGCAGTGAGCTGTGTGCTGTGATCATGCTGCTAATCCACTTCCTTGGGGAAACAAGCTGTTGGGTCTGGTATACATCAGTATTAGGTTTCTTCCACTTATCTCTAGGTGATGTGTTATTAGGCTGGAAAAGGATCCAGATCTGATGTGAAAACTACATTTTTATCTTTCTGTAGAAATGAACCCCCCCTCCAAAAAAAAAAAGATTTTAAGGCAGAAAAACTTAATTTTGAAGTATTTATTACATTTCTGTTTTGGGAGAGTATAGCCCTTATTCTTTCTGTGTTAGACTCTGAATTCACAGAAAGACAATAGTTAATTCTGAGTCATTTTTTTTTTTAACCCGAAAAAGAAGGAAAGTTCCATTTCCAATTATAAATCTACTTTATGTATGTTGTTCTTAATATATTAATGAACTGCTGAGCTACTGCAAATGATAAAAGCAAGAAAACCTGTACAGCTGATTGACTTTGAAATTGAGAGCCCTGGAAAGCTAAAGTGAATTTTGGTAGAATTTCACTTATTTTTCAGTAAAAGGAAGACTTTTAAGTTCTGAGTATGCCTTTGAAGGCTTGCTTTTTGCACTGTCAAAGGCATGAATTCACTATGATTCTAACAATTGGTCTTAGTTAGATAATTGTTTTGACACGTTAGTTTGTGATGCATTATTTCTCTTGACTGGTTTTGCAGCTCCAGTGTAAAGGTTGTACTTCAGTTCCTGTTGAGGTATGGATTTGGGGGGAGACTTGTCACTGGCCTGGATGAAATATGGTCCTCTGGATTTCTTTTTCCAGGTTCCCCATCACTCCTCCAAGAGTGAAAAGGTTGAGATTCATGGGGGATACAGTGTAGAGAAATTCAGGGTCCTTGAAAGTGAGGCCATTTGAGTCAGTGTTTGGATTTACTTGTTTCTCATGGTGTATCTCATTCGATACTTCTCTTGAAATAGCAACCACCCTGTTATTAGTAATTAAGCTGATAAAGATATTTTTAGGAAGGAATCCAAATGTCTGTAATATAAACTTTATTCCTTTTTTCCAAATAAGATATGTTCAGCTTAATACTAACATGAAGGAATCTTAAAATTAAGTAATGTGCCTTGTTTGCTTGGATACTGAATCTCAGAAGTTAAAAAAATTGTCACTAAGAGGGAGTCTGTGTTCATATAACTGGTTTGAGACAATGGGGCATTTGAAATGTTAGCACTGTAGTGCCCAAAGCCACATTATCTGATTGATATTCCACCTATGATGGAAGTTACAGAACTTAAATGGGCTTCCCTGATAGCTCAGTTGGTAAAGAATCCGCCTGCCATACAGGAGACCCGGGTTCGATTCCTGGGTCGGGAAGATCCCCTGGAGAAGGGATAGGTTACCCACTCCAGTATTCTGGCTTGGAAAATTCCATGGATGGTATAGTCCATTATCTAATTGACATTCCACCTATGATGGAAGTTACAGAAGAATTTCCCTTAAAAAAACATGAACAAGATGTTATTGATGGTATTGATTCTTCTGAATATAGCAATGGGAGATGGTAAGGACTGGTCTCTACTTACATGCTGCCTATACTGTTTAGCAGATATACAGGTGGCTGCTATATAGGATGGTTCTTAAGTTTGTTTATCTTCTTCTGCATCCTTTGCATAGATAAATAAATTCTGGTTTAAAGAATCTTTAATTTTCCTATGTTGTTCCAAAGATGGTCTCTGACATTATACATGTAGCCCTATATTTTCAGCCCATAGTCAAGGTCTATCAACATATAGAAAGGGGAGTAAAGCATCCATGGGACACTCTCCATGGGGTTCTAAGACTTGCTCCCTCTACTATGGAGAATTTTCCTTTACTAACTAGCAGAGCTAAATAATTGAATGGCAGTAGAGTGAGGTGGTAGAAAGTATGGTCTGTAGTTCCTAATGGATATGGGTTCAAATGCCTTCTCAGTCATTTACTTTCTGTGTGACTTTAAACATTTACTTACTAGGTCATTTGTTTATTTTTCCATCAATAAAGCAGAGATAATAATTTGTAGTTATCATGAGTTTGTTGAGAATTAAAAGTGATTAAGATTTAACCTTAACTGTTCAGCAAGTTTTAGGGCTCTAAAGAGAATGTTTCTTAGACTCATTTGGCTGGATATATACTAAAACTTCAATAATTGCACATCTTCTGAGTTATACTAGGCTGGGCTCTGCTGCAATAACAATCTCAAACCTTAGTAGTTTAAACCAACAGAAATGCATCTCTTATACATGTTTTATATCCATCATTAGTTACCAGGAAGTGTGTTCATGGAGGTCGATTAAGGACTTTAAACAGTGACCATCTTGAATGTGCTGGTTTTGAATTAAAGACAGAAGAGAGCTCTAGAGGATTTTGAACCAATGATTAGGAGATTTAGGCCTGAAGCCACACACAGTATTTCTGTTCTCTACTAATTGGCCAGAGCTGGTCATATATCCCCTATACCCACACTTTACAGCATAGGACGAGGCAGTCTAATCTGACAGTGTGTCCCCAGGGGAAGAATGAAATCCTGGCCAGCAGCACTAATGACTTCCATGTCTCTTTTCCAAGTAGCATATAACCTACAGCAAGAAGAAGTTAATTGGTCTTTTTCTCTTCCAGTTCTTCAAAATGCTGGTGTATTAATATTCTTCACGTCAAGGACTAGAAGAAGGAAGAGAGTGTTAATTAGGCTAATTCCCCAAAAGAGATACTTGGCATTATATTATTGTTGGAGTTTTATGTAAGCATCCCTTCCTTTAAATATGTATGTATGTATTTATTTGGCTATGCTGAGTCTTCGTTGCTGCTCAGGCTTTCTCTACTTGTGGTCAGCAGGGGCTACTCTTGGTTGTGGAGCATGGGCTTCTCATTGCGATGGCCTCTCTTGTCACTGAGCTCAGGCTCGAGGTGCGTGGGTTTCAGTGGCTGCAGCGTGCAGGCTCGTAGCTGCAGCACAGGGGCCCACCTGCTCTGCGGCGCATGGAATCCTCCTAGACCAGGGATTGAACCCGCATCCCCCTGCATTGGCGGGCAGACTCCCATCCACTGCATTACCAGGGAAGTCCCACATACCTTCCTTTAAACACCTGCTTCATTATTATCTGGAAAAAAGAAATAGGCTTAACTATTGTTTTTTCCTCTATTTGCCAAATGAAATTTCAGAGATCATCAGATATATTTTATCTAGGAATAATTGTGGTTTTAGTTTTGCTAGAAGATTGTAGTGACTTTGGGTGATACTAGCTAAACCTATGGTACTGTGATGAAGAGGCATTTAAAAATATAATCCCAAAATAATCCTTCATATAGAAAATGGATTTGACAATTGGAATATTTTCAGCTGCGGGCGCTGGGTTTCTGCATGCACACAGATATGCAAATTCACATCCTCTCGTACTTGGTGATATTTATCCAAGAGCAGGGTGTTCTTTAGGCAAAGAAAACAGCTTAGTGAGGACTTAGCCTGTTTTGGAGCTTGGAAGGGAAGCTGTTTGGGAAGTCTGGAGAGCAGAAACATAATGAACTGACATTTCAGGGAACTAGGAATTGCCAACCTAAACTTTATCAAACATGGTTAAATATCACTTTGGGACTGAGACATAACATATCAACCTCATGCCTGCAATTTTAGGTTCCATATTTTGCAAGAGATGTAGTTGCCAGATAAAATATGAGATATTTGGTTAAATTTGAATTTCCGATAACACAGTGAATAATTTTGTAGTATAAGTATGTCCCATGTAGATAATGCTTTGAACAGGAACAGGAATTTGTGCAAGCAGTTATCTACATGGGGTATACTTATACAACAGTATTATTCATTGTGTATCTGAAATTCAAATTTAACTGGACATTAAGTGTTTTTATTTACTAACACAGTGACTGTATTAAGAATGAATGGCGTGAATGTTTAACCTCTCTCACCTCTTCCAAGGTAGAAGTAGCTAGCTGCTATATGTAGCCTGAGAGTATCAGGATTAATTTTTTGTTTTTAGTTTGATCCTTCTAGGACAGTTAAAACAAGCCAAGGAAGGGAACTCAGCAGCTTGTCTACATTTTGAGGCTTATTGCTGTATTTATTTTACATCTCCAGCAATTTTCAAGCAATTTGAAGCATTCTGAAAAAAAGCAGTCCCCATTCTTGGGATGATACAGTCTTAAAAACCGGATGGAAATGCAAAAGACTTTGAAAAATCTGCCCTGGAAGCCTGCAGATTATCTGCAGGACCCTCCTTGCCATGAGCAGTGACTGTCATCAAGTCAATAGGAAGGCTGACTTTGAGCCTGTTTCCAAATTAAAATTATAAAAAGCAGCATGACTGATGTCAGTTGCAGACAGAACAGTAGCACTGTGTTTTGAGCATTAATCCTACTGGAGATAAGCAACCAGACAGAGGACTGCCGCCTTGAATATTGCTGCTCTAGACTGAGGCTAGTGCCATATGTAAGAATGGCTTTCCTGTCTAAGCATTTCTTCATTATGTAATTGACTGACTCTAGCAGAAGTAACTAGTGATCTTTGAGCTGTGATGGCACTTGGCCTTCCCACCCAACCAAACCCTGCTTGGTTTTGTTATAAATCTTTTTTTTAATAGCTGAGCCCTCTGCAACATTTACTGTTTGATAAGTTGTAAGCCACAGTTAAGGGATTTCTTGCAGGAATGTAGATGTTCAACTCTGCTTATTTTGTTCCTAAACATGGTGAACGACGGTATGATGATTGCTTGTCTCGGTCATGTTACCATGAGCCAGGGAAATTTCCAGTAGAAAAGGTCATCCTAGTGTTAGATTTTCACTTTTCAGCTGAAACTAACATTAAATGACCAGAGGGATACTATCAAGGTTTAAAAAGCTCTCTTAATCAGCCTGCTAGTGTGGTGGGGGTTAGTGGTTGGCTTTCAGTGTGTTTTAATCCAGAAAGCACTAACGGTACTGAAGGTATGACCTACCAGATTTAAAATCCACCAGGGGAAAAATCAGTGAGTGTTGTTCTCATAGAAAGGCACACTCCCTTCCCCTTCCCCCACTCGTTTCTTTGTCTTTTCTCTACTGCCTTCTCAGGTGTATTGAAACTGACATTTGATTTAGCCTGGTCCAGATACCACTCCCTTTGAAAGACAAGAGGACTGAACAAAAGACTGCATTAGTTTGCCTCTAAATAAAAAACAGGCAGATACTCATGATTTAAGGCTCCTTTTAAAATGTTGTTTGTTTTTTTAGCTGGCTACTTACAGACTTTAACAACTGTAATCTTTTCTATCTGATGTCTTCTGGTGTCACCCAGAAGTTCTGAACGAGGGTTGCTGCAGTGATACCAGCAAAAAAGGACACCTGGGAGCAACACCCTGGGCTTTAAGATGAGCTTTCAGCTCATCCACTGTCTACTTCTAAAAATGCATGGAATAGACGACTTCACTTTCACTTTTCCCTTTCATGCATTGGAGAAGGAAATGGCAACCCACTCCAGTGTTCTTGCCTGGAGAATCCCAGGGACGGGGGAGCCTGGTGGGCTGCCGTCTATGGGGTCGCACAGAGTCGGACACAACTGAAGCGACTTAGCTAGCTAGCTGTCTAGCTAAGCAACTGTGTGTAGTGAACACTGGAGTGTACATTCAGAAACTTCCAGCTACCCCACTGGTTTGTGTGATGAGCCACTTTGTCCCCTCGCCCCACCCATGGAAGAGTCCATCTGCCCCTTGGCCGGTGTCAGGTTTGGCTCTAACAGGATCTGGGGCCCATTCTGTCCTCTGTCAAGGAAAAGGATAGTCCATGTGCATAACACAGCAACAGATGTGTCTTGCTGCAACTGCCACTCTGAAGTGTTACTCTGAGTGTCTTCCTTGCTCCTGTCTCTGAACCCCACGCGGGCCCCACTACAGTGACTGGTTCTCAGTCATAACACCCTCTACCTGTATCTCTGCCCTGCCGGTCTGCTCGGCGCCCCACATCCACCTGGACTGTCTCTGACCAGTTCCCCAGGAGCACAGAGAAGCCAGCCTAACACAATCTAACTTCAGCAAGTCTCTTGTGTCCCCTTCCTAGGGCGGCTGTAAAAATTAACCTAATTTGGTGGCTTTAAACAGCACTTATTCTCTCACGGTGGTGGGGGCCAGAAGTCCAAAATCCAGGTGTCAGCAGGGCCTTGCTCTCTCCAAAGGCTCTCGGGGAGAATCCTTCCTTGCTTTTCTAGGCCAGGAGGCTCCTGGAGTGCTCTGGTTTGTGGCAGCATCACTCCAATCTCTTGCCTCCGTCTTGCCATGGCCTCTTCCCTCTGTCTCTCTGTGCCCCCTCCCTTCTTAGAAGGACAGCATTCAATGGTTTTAGGGTTCCCTCCTATAACCATGATAATTTCATCTGAATTCTTACCTTAATTACATTCTGCAATAACCATATTTTCAAGTAAGGATACATTCAAAGTTCCACATGGACATGAATTTTGGGGAGATACTATGCACCCCATTACACTCCTCGAGTTATAAGAGAGGAAACAGAGGCCGCTGTGGCATATGAGTCCAGCATCACTGATGAAACACCATGTTACTGAGCATATTTTGGCAAATCAAGCAAACCTGATGGATGGTGTTGCTCACGAAGTAATTATTATCGAAACCAACAGTCTGGGAAGTGAAAGAAAAGGCTAGGTTAGTCTGCATAGATAAGGCATCTTTGAAATAGAATGTAGGTCCCGAAATTGCTAAGGCAAAACCAAGATGACTTTAAAATCATCCATTTAGAAATAGAGAGAGAATAATTTGTATGTGTGTTAAAAACAAAAATAATCTGTATGTTCTTCAGTATTATTTGCAATGGAAAAACCTCCTTCCAAAGAATACAACTTTTAAAAGACTCTGAGATAAACTGCTGTTCATAATTAGCTCACAAGTAAGAAGAGGAAGCCAAAAAGTACCCTAGCCAACAATAAAATGTGATCAGTTATAGCACTGCAATCAGACACTGTAATAAATTCTAGAAGTGTCATTGAAGAAAGTTTAATCAAATAATGAAATTTTTTCAATGGCAGGAAAATAATGCTCAAGTACAGTTGCAGCTACTGTATTTTCTGATTTAAAAAAAAAAAAAGTCTTTTAAAAATAGCATCTGAGAAGACTGTCACTGTTTTTCACTTAGAATTTTATCTCCACTGCCAGAGATGAGGTCCCTGTTTCTTTTACTAGGGTGAGCACTCTGCTGCCCTCTCATCCTGATACCTACTTCAAGCCCATCACAGTATCTGCTGGGACCCTCACTTGCTTCTAAACCCTGGAGACTCAAGACTATGAGAGTGATGGTAGAGCTCACTGGATTCCTGTCTTCCTTCGGCCCAGGGAAGGCTCTAACATCCAAACCCTGGTTCTTCCAGGCTCTCTATCACACTGGGAACCAATCACTGCGGTCCCATCCTCTTTTTTAGCATAAGGTGGAAGTGAGACAGTCAGAGAGCTGTACTAATTATGAAAATATTACTTCTGTGGTAATGACCATGCACAGCCTTGTCTTTTTAAATCTATTGAGAAATAAGTAAGCTTAATTGTGTACATCAAAGTGTACAGTGTGATGGTTTAGATTACGTACACATTGTGGAATGATTGCCAAGGTCAAGAGAATTAATACATCTATCACCTCACATAGTTAGAACTCTGTGTGTGTGTGTGTGTGTGAGATGGGAACGCTTTTTCTTAAGATCTGCTTAGCTTTCAAATATACAATGCTGTATTTTAAAAAATTTTTTATTAAAGTACCCAAAATACTTTATATATATATAATTTTTCATGTTCTTTTCCATTACAGTTTAGCACAGGATGTTGAATATAGTTCCCTTGCTATATGGTTGGACATTTTTGTTTGTCCATCCTGTATGTAATAGTTTACTTCTGCTAATCCCAAACTCCCAATCCTTCCTTCCCTTCCCCACACCTGGCAACCAAAAATCTATTTTCCTTGTCTGTGAGTCTGTTTGTGTTTCGTAGATATGTTTGTGTCATACTTTAGATTCTACATGTAAGTGGTGTCATATGGAATTTGTCTTTCTCTTTCTGACTTATCTCACTTCATGTGATAATTTCTGAGTCCATCCATGTTCCTGCAAATGGCATTATTTCATTCTTTTTGATGACTGAGTAATACTCCATCGGGTCTGTGGTTGTGTATGTATATATACATATATACACACATACATACATATGTATATCTCACATCTTTATTCATTCATCTGTTGAAAGACACTTCGGTTGTTTTCATGTCTTGGCTATTGCAGATGGTGCTGCTAGGAACATAGGGGTTCATGTATCTTTTCGACTTGTAATTTTGTTTGGATATATGCCCAGGAATGGGATTATTGGATCATATGGTAGCTAGCTCTATTTTTAGTTTCTTGAGGAATCCTCATACTGTCTTCCATAGTGGCTATACCAATTTATATTCCTACCAACAGTGCAGTAGGGTTCCCATTTCTCCACACTGTCTCCAGCATTTATTATTTGTGGACTTTTTAATGATGGCCATTATAACTGGTACAACCCTGTGTTATTAAACTAGAATCACCATGGGCACAGCCTGATTGTAAGTGCTTTATCATAATAATAAATTTATATATAATATTTATATGATATTTAGAATACAATAAGTAATATGTTTATATAATAATTCTTTTATTTTTTGTAACAACCTGTGAGGTGCTGGTATTCTTATTCCTTTTTACATAAGAGGAAACTGAGGCACAGAGAAGCTAAGTAACTTGCTCAAGGTTCCAGAAATGGTATGATTGACTGAATGCTATTACTGATGATTATATTAAAATTTATTTATATTTTTTATTGATTGAAGAGTGGATTAACCACATTTGGGCCCATCAATATGCACAGCAAATAGGTTGCTGCAGATTTTTAATGGGTTGAGGGCCTTGGAGGATAAGACCTGATTGGGCTCAAGAAAAGGAGAGATCCAACATTCTTCTTACTTGTTGAAATAAGAAGACTATATAATTTTTAATAAAAGAATCAATTGCAGAGGGATTTCCTGGCCCTTACTGAGGAGTGATGGGAAAGAAATAGAGATATTTTAGTGGCATATTTTCGTCATTAATGAGAGGGCCCTTTGTCGGGTGAGGGCTCTGGTTTGGATGCTGGTTGGTATGTTTCCTATGACTTAATTTTTTCAGGCGGTGTGGGAATGCTTTCCTTAGGCCATCCTGTGTCACTGGGGCCATCTTGTTTGCATGCAAGCACACGAGCAGAGTGGCAAGACAATCAGCTGTCACTTTCCTGCAAGTAGATGTTGCTGTCTGATTTTGGGTTCCTGGAACCTTGCCACCTTGGGGAAGCTGAGGCACGTTGATGACCCCTCTTTTAGGCTTAATAGTCACATCAGAGGTGGAAAATTGGCTCTAAAATAATTAGAAACCAGGTAGAATATATAATCTTCAAGCTTTAAGTTTTAAAATTAAAAATATACAGTAGAGGCTCCAAGTCCTAACCACTGGACCACCAGGGAATTCCCAAGCCAGGCTTTCTTAACATCACAGATGTTGCTGACACTTTGTACTGGGTGCTGGCTTATCGTCCACCATGGCCGTGGGTAGATGGCAAGAGGCAGAGCTTTTGACCTTCAGATCAGGCTGTGAACAGAGTGATGCATGACCCTCTCTTTCTTCCTTAGTGGTGGGCATTAAGGTGCCTCTGTGGGGAAGGCCCTGGACCAGAGTAATTGTGGACTGCTTTGCTTGAGGCAAATGCATTGTTACTAGGGAGAGGTTGACAGGAGCCAGTGGGATCTCTATAGTGCCCTGGGTGAGAGCACAACCTCTCTCTGTTTGTACTTGGGTCCCAGTTCAGTTCAGTCGTTCAGTTGTGTCCGACTCTTTGCGACCCTATGAATCGCAGCACGCCAGGCCTCCCTGTCCATCACCAACTCCTAGAGTTCACTCAGACTCACATCCATCGAGTCAGTGATGCCATCCAGCCATCTCATCCTCTGTCGTCCCCTTCTCCTCCTGCCCTCAATCCCTCCCAGCATCAGAGTCTTTTCCAATGAGTCAACTCTTGGCATGAGGTGGCCAAAGTACTGGAGTTTCAGCTTTAGCATCATTCCTTCCAAAGAAATCCCAGGGCTGATCTCCTTCAGAATGGACTGATTGGATCTCCTTGCAGTCCAAGGGACTCTCAAGAGTCTTCTCCAACATCACAGTTCAAAAGCCTCAATTCTGCGGTGCTCAGCCTTCTTCACAGTCCAACTCTCACATCCATACATGACCACAGGAAAAACCATAGCCTTGACTAGACGAACCTTTGTTGGCAAAGTTATGTCTCTGCTTTTCAATATGCTATCTAGGTTGGTCATAACTTTCCTTCCAAGGAGTAAGCGTCTTTTAATTTCATGGCTGCAGTCACCATTTGCAGTGATTTCGGAGCCCTCCAAAATAAAGTCGGACACTGTTTCCACTGTTTTCCCATGTATTTCCCATGAAGTGACTTGGGTCCCAGTAAGCCCCTTAAGTTTGCCCATAAGTGAAGTGGTATCCTCTGCTGATAAGGTTGTTCAAGGATTAAGTGAGATAATCCCGTAAAATACTTACTGGGATGCCTGGTACATAGTAAAATCTCAATAAATACTAGAATGTCAGCTCTGGGTATGGTTCTTATATCCTAATACATTGTTGTAATGGAATAAAAAGTTCCTATCCTTTTTGGAAGACTGACTGTGACCATGGTTACTGGTAACCATCAGAACCTGTTTTTAGATTTGTTTAAACTGATCGATAACAATAGTCATTCATGCTTCGGGAAGCTAACTGATCAGTGACAGCAGCCCCCGCACCCCACTAACACACCTAGTTATAAAGCCAGTCAGCAGTGGCTCTATTCAAATGAGCTGGTCAACTCTTCTCTCTACAGCTTTGCTTTTGCACCTAGAGATCAACTAATGCCTTCACATTCCAGCCGCTGGAAGTTTCCCAACCCTTAAACTTAAAGGATCTCCACACCCTGCACAAGACCAGCTCTCCCTGTGCTGCTCAGGGGAAGAGTCTGCTAAGAGTGCAGTTCTCCCATGCTTGGCAGGTTGTCAATTCGGCTTTTTGTTCAGATACTGAGTGGAGATCTCCACCTTCAACAGGGGAGCAGTGTGTACACAGGATCACAAAGATGGGGTTGCATGCAGTCTGAGTTGAGGGAACACACTGTGAGTGGAGACCTGAGTGCTGCTGAGCTGTTGCCCCGTTTGTCACCCCTGGCCGTGGATGTGTGAAGGGTGGGGTGTTGGAAATGAAGAATGGCACAGTTTGTAGTGGCTGGATTGTAAGGGCCCCAGATTCTGGCCTAAGGAGTTCTCCCGTTCTGGTGCTTTACAAATATATTTCTATCTTTCTGAGTCCTTCAGAAGAGACTGATATTTTTTCCCATAAGAGGGCGTTTCTTTGAAATCTCCCTGCAGGGGATATTTGTCATTCTATCTTGGCTGCCCAGCATCTGAACTGTGTTCTTGGGCTTGGAGAATTTCTCCCTGGAGAGAAAAAAAGCAGGATTTTTTTCCCACCCTCGGAGCTGAAAATGCCAGTATTTGCTTTTCCAGCCTCCCTTTCAGCTAGGACATGGGCAAAGCATGCGGTGGAGGCCGATGTAACAGGAGGTGAGAACTGGGCTGTGCGTGGTGGTGCCCATCGCTGGGATGTGGGTAAGTGTTGCATGCCGTATAATCCATTGCTCTTCATCAGTCCAGAAATTCCCAACATTTAGTGGTGCTGAGATCTGGGCGATCCTGACAATCAGTGTTGTGACACAGTTCAATAAGCTGTTTTTTTTTTTTTTTTTAAAGTATTTACTTATCTTTGGCTGAGCTGGGTCTTCACTGAGGCATGTAGACTTTCTCTAGGTGCGGCGACCAGGGGCTACACTCCACCTCCAGTCCCAAGGCATCTCCTTGCGGTGGCGCCTTTTGTTGCGGAGCACAGGCTCTAGGCACGCGAGCTTCAGTGGTTACAGATAGGCTCAGTGGTTGTGCCACACAGGCTTAGTTGCTCTGCTGCATGTGGGATCTTCCCAGACTAGGGATTAAACCCATGTCCTCTGCATTGGCAAGTGGATTCTTAACCATTGGACCACCAGGGAAGTCCCTCAATAAGCTGCTTTATCTACTTTTTTCCTTAAAAAAATAAAGTAGTAATGTAATGGTCTTAAGGTCAGCAGCACTGGGGATGCTCAGTGGTGGCAGATGTTGTCCATGTTGAACCAGTTTTGAACACAGTTTTGGCTTTGTAGCCCCACATCTGGTTCTCCAGTCCTTTGGGTTATTTGGCGAGCTTCCCAAGAAATTAATTCTTTGATTAAATCAAATTAAAGAATCCTGACTGGTAAATGCATGTCATCTTAAAAAGTCTTCAGTGGCTTTTATGGAAGCAGGACATCACTTAAATTTGATGTCCCAAGAAGCTACACCATGTTAATAGCTCATTATTCAACAAGTATTTATTGATAACCTCTGTGTGATATTATGGAGAATGAGCTCATAAAGGAGCTTTTATTCCAACATATATCTGTGGGTTTGCATCCCCCTGGCAAAGCACCTAATACCTGCCTTTCCTATCCTGGGGAATTTGATCCAGGTGAAGAAGCACAGTGCAGGCAGTGGAGAGCTGATAGATGCTTTAACCTAAGGAAGTGATGTGACCTGGTTTGTAGAATTGCTTCTTAGGCAGTTTTTTAGTTATCATCATCATTCAGTTGGTAGAACCCTGGCTCCCTTCAGGGTTTCCTGTATCTTGAAGTTCTATGGAAACAAATGTGGAGCTATGACTTTTAGGTTTGTTGAGGCCAGATGCTCCAAATGCTTTTGAGTTCATATGTTCTGGGTTTAAGCTCTTTCTTCATTCCAGATAATTGCTGGGCTTTCAAATTAAAAACTTCCTCAGCATGAGTTGTACCACAATAAATATTTGGGTCTAACAGATCCTTCGACTTTTCCCAGGTCCACATAAAAACTTTTTCATGAGATACTTGAACTATTCAGGTCAGTGCACATGTGTCATCTGATCTCACTGAGCAGAAGGAAACATTCTTTCTAAATGGACCCCTCCTCTGAAGCAAAAACTTTACATGTTCTACTGTGGCTGCTAAAAGACTTAGAAATAACAGTCCTAGTTTATCCGTCTAAGTGCATTGAGAAATTAGACATAGAGACTGCTAGTGGGGCCTTTGATAAGCCAAGCCTTGGTTGTAGAGAGTTGGTCTTGGTTTGTACTAATGTTGTAGGTGGAGATTTCTAAGCAGGAGCTAATACTTTGCTCCTTTATGGGCGCCCCTAAAGTCTGGTATCTGGAGTATTACCCAGCAAAGCTACTGTCCAAGACTTGGCTTCTTTTGTCCATAAGTGGACCAGAAGGCATAATGCAAGTGGATGTTAGATATTTACAACATACCACTGTTTTGGATGTGTCTGTTCTCTTTAGCTGTCTTAAAATAATTTTCTTATGGAGATTTATTTTCTTACTGCTGTTATTTTAAATTTGAGTTTAGTGTAGTATATAGTATTTCATTTTCACTTTAGTTTATTTTAATTCCAGCTATAAAATGCTTTTTAAAATAAATTTCTGTGAAATTAAAATCCATCCAGGCATTTCTGGTTTCTGAGGTAGCATTATTTTTTTTCCTTCCACTGCCTTCTACAACCTCCCTCAAAAGAAAAAAGAAGTCTATAAGTGAACCACATGTTTTAAATATGGGCGAGATCTGATGCTTCCACAAAGTCTTTAAAAGGAGAATATTGGAATGACATAATGGTCCTTCCTGTTAACTCTTCCACATATTGTGAGAACAATTAGACTTTCCTAAAAGTCCTCCATGACTATTTCAACAGGACGAAAGACACCTATTTCCTTATTAATACAAGACTGTGCTTAGTGCCCCATGCTGAAAGCTGTGAAACACTTTTGCCCAATGCTGTTTTGTTCAGTAGTTGGATAGCAGTTCAGTGTTCTATAGGAAGATCTAAAGTTTTCATTTGTTCAGAATTTGTAAGAAAAGTTCTGGGTTGAATTTGACATGACCATCAGTTATGAAAAACTGTTATAGACATAATAATGATGCAGATAGAATTATAATGGTTATAATATTACAACATTATTATAAACATTATAATAATAATGTGTGAAACTCTTTCCAAGTACTTAGATGCCCTTATTTAAAGAAAAATACTTGATAAGACATGCTAATGGATGGGAAAACAGTTTGAGAAGTTTACATACTGAAAATGCAAGCTGCTGTTAGTGTTTGACAGTTTTCTTATTTATTCAGTAAAACAGCCGTTCAAGGCCCTTCCCTAGGCCAAACTCTCTTAGCCTCATTCCAGTTACAGAGATGAATGAGCATGCAAGCAATGAGACACTGGCATTTCAGTACAAATATTTAGTTTTTCTATGTTGCAGAAATGTGTGTGTGTGTGTGTGTGTGTGTATGTTTAGAGTTCCCAAATTTGCAAAAGAGTGATCCTCAGAATCTGGTGCTTGGTGGACATGTTATGACTGAGTAAGTGAATCAATAAATATTTTGTATGGTGCTGGAACACTTTGAGAGACTGAAAAAAATGCGAGACACAGACATCCGCCATTGGGGTGCTTGCTTACATTTTAACTTGAGGAGCATAAGCTAAGCACAGAGATTCTGCATATATTGTGAAACAAGACCATACAGCATTAAACTTACAGAGAAGAGTCCAGAAGGAGAGAGACAGGGCTGTTGATGTGGCCTAAAGTCATCAGAGGACACAGGATTGAAGGGGGACCACTCAGGATCCTTGGGATATGGCATGGATTGCATATGTGTATACCTCCCAAATGTGTACGTTGAAGCCCTAGTCTCTAACGTGATAAAAATCGGAGTTGGAGCTTTTGGGAGATGGATTAGTGCCCTTGTAAAAGGTCCTTCTAGTCAAGGCTATGGTTTTTCCAGTGGCCATGTATGGATGTGAGAGTTGGACTGTGAAGAAAGCTGAGCGCCGAAGAATTGATGCTTTTGATCTGTGGTTTTGGAGAAGACTCTTGAGAGTCCCTTGGACTGCAAGGAGATCCAACCAGTCCATCCTAAAAGAGACCAGTCCTGGGTGTTCATTGGAAGGACTGATGCTGAGGCTGAAACTCCAATACTTTGGCCACCTTATGCGAAGAGTTGACTCATTGGAAAAGACCCTGATGCTGGGAGGGATTGGGGGCAGGAGGAGAAGGGGACGACAGAGGATGAGATGGCTGGATGGCATCACCGATTCGATGCACATGAGTTTGGGTGAACTCCAGGAGTTGGTGATAGACAGGGAGGCCTGGCGTGCTGTGATTCATGGGGTCTCAAAGAGTTGGACACGACTGAGTGACTGAATGGAACTGAACTGAAGAAGAGATGAGAGGGTTTGCTTCCCCTCTCTCTGCCATTAAAGGACACAGCAAGAAGGCTTCCATCTGTAAACCAGGAAGGGGGCCCTCACTAGGAACCCAACTGGCTGGCCTCTTGGACTTTCCAGCCTCCAGAACAGTGAGAAATAAATCTCTGTTGTTTAAGCTACTCAGTGTATGGTATTTGTGTTACATCAGCCTGAACGGACTAAGACAGGATATAAATAAGATGGGAATAAGGCAAACATGCCGGGAATGAAGTACTGCATTGAGAGGACAAAAGATATGAGTTGGTATCCCTCAGGGCACAGAGGGATCTTCTCAGAAGATGCCCTGTGTCTTGTGGTACCCTTAGGCTTATTGGTTGGATCATCTGTTGTTACAATACAAAGTCGGAAATGGGGAGAAATCTGTATTGACTTTGCAAAAGCTAGAACGTTCTTCTTCTCTTTTTTCCTTCCTCCTCCTCCTCTCTCTCTCTCTTTCTCTCTCTCTCTTTTTTTTTTTCCGCTGTTGTTGTTTTTCTGAGTGAAAATGTGCTTTGTGTTTCACTATGGTCCATGGCTAGAACTACCCATGGCGCTATAGAGTACGTACTATTTGAGTAAGTAGCTATCAAGGAATGAGTTTATTAATAATAAGAATAGGAAGGCCTCCTTTGCCACCATTGAATATGAAACTTTTTCTGAGTTTGAGGATCCCTAACTTTTCTTTGTTCTTGACATTAGTGGGGAAGCTTGAGGAGCTGGGGTCATTTTTGTGATCATAATTTTGGATTTTTCTCATGACTGCTCTGGGAATAGAAGAATAATTTGATTCTTGCTAAACTAAATAAAATAAACAAGGGAGCTTGTGAAATGAAGCACTGGGGGATATTTGGAAGCAAAGAATAACAGACATAGTTACATAATTTCAGAAAATAACATGGTAGAGTTTCCATATCAACAGGCTGTTCACTTTGTCTGTTAAAAGGGGAATAAAAGGTTTTTTCCTGGGAAGGAAATTTTCTATAGTAAGAAAGAGGCATCTAAAGGAGTTTAAAACTTAACTCAAAGGGAGATGATTTAAAATATGCATCAATATTTAATTTATATTAAAATCACAGCAATTAGAACTGATTCTTAAAATGATAGTCATCTTTTAAAGTCAGAATGAGGCACTGCTGCTGCTGCTAAGTCACTTTAGTCGTGTCCGACTAGCTTCTGGCATAGGCTAGAGAGGCAGTGGGGCAGTGAAGAGAGCGTAGACTTGAGGAAGGCACCATCATGCCTTTCTTTCGTATCTCTGCATTGTGAGTATGACCAGGTTCTAGCAAGAAGGCTTATGCTTGTGTCACCATATGTATAGGTGCTGACTCACTACTCCTGTTGCCCCGTTCAGGCATGATTTTTGATACCTTGCTGATGGAAATTGTATGTCTTTATTAAAATTTAACATACCTAGACTGTAAGAAACAGTGGCATCTATTTTAAAGAACATTATAACATTTTCAGACAAAAGTCATATGATTAAGTGCACTTTTACTAATATTGATTGGTTTTTTTTATTGCCTTACCCTGATTTTCCTCACAGGGTTAAAATCATGGACCATTACAGAAAAATAAGGCAAAAGCGGATTTAGATGATAAGCCTCCTTCTCTCTGCATTTTCTTCCCATTTCTCTTACTTGATCTTCTTGGCAGTTTCCTTCCCATCTGCCTGTCTCTTAAAAATCTGTAAAATGAAATATTCTTATTTTAAATTATTGAAACAATACATACTCATAAAACAATTAAAAAATAGAGTATAAATTAACATGTCCCATATTAAACAAATAAATATATGCACACATATTTGATCTTCTCCTCCACCTTTTCTATGGGCTCTTACGGTTTTTTGTTTCTTTGTTTTGGCAACACCTGTGGAATCTTAGTTCCCTGTCCATCAGTCAGTTCAGTTCAGTCGCTCAGTCATGTCCGAATCTGCGACCCCATGGGCTGCAGCACGCCAGGCTTCCCTGTGCATCACCAGCTCCTGGAGGTTGCTCAGACTCATGTCCATCGAGTCAGCAGTGCCATCCAACCATCTCATCCTCTAATGTCCCCTCTTCCTCCTGCCTTCAATCTTTTCCAGCATCAGGGTCTTTTCCATTCAGTTAGTTCTTCACATGAGGTGGCCAAAGTACTGGAGTTTCAGCTTCAGCATCAGTCCTTCCAATGAATATTCAGGACTGATTTCCTTTAGGATCTCCTTTTGGATCTCCTTGCAGTCCAAGGGACTCCAAAGAGTCTTCTCTAATACCACAGTTCAAAAGCATTAATTCTTCAGTGCTCAGCTTTCTTTATAGTCCAACTCTCACATCCATACATGACTACTGGAAAAACCATAGCTTTGACTAGATGGACCCTTTGTTAGTAAAATAATATCTCTGTTTTTTAAATATGCTGCCTAGGTTGGTCATAAACTTTTCTTCCAAGGAGCAAGCGTCTTTTAATTTCATGGCTGCAGTCACCATCTGCAGTGATGTTGGAGCCCAAGAAAATAAAGTCTCTCACTGCTTCCATTGTTTCCCCATCTATTTGCCATGAAGTGTTGGGACCAGATGCCATGATCTTAGTTGTCTGAATGTTGAATTTTAAGCCAACTTTTTCACTTTCCTCTTTCACTTTCATCAAGAGGCTCTTTATTTCCTCTTTGCTTTCTGCCATACGGGTGGTATCATTGGCATATCTGAGGTTATTGATATTTCTCCTGGCCATCTTGATTCCAACTTGTGCTTCATACAGTCTGGCATTTCTCATGATGTACTCTGCACATAAGTTAAATAAGCAGGGTGACAATATACAGCCTTAAATTACTCTTTTCCTGATTTGGAACCAGTCTGTTGTTCCATGTACAGTTCTAACTGTTGCTTCTTGACCTGCATGCATTATTTCTCAGGAGACAGGTCAGGTGGTCTGGTACTCCCATCTCTTTAAGAATGTTCCACAATTTATTGTTATCCACACAGTCAAAGGCTTTGGCGTAGTCAATAAAGCAGAAGTAGATGTTTTTCTGGAGCTCTGTTGATTTTTTGATGATCCAGCGAATGTTGGCAATTTGATCTCTGGTTCCTCTGCCTTTTCTAAATCCAGCTTGAACATCTGGAAGTTCTCAGTTCACGTACTGTTGAAGCCTGGCTTGGAGAATTTTGAGCATTACTTTGCTAGCATGTGAAATGAATGCAATTGTGCAGTGGTTTAAACATTCTTTGACTTTGCCTTTCTTTGGAATGGAATGAAAACTGACCTTTTCCAGTCCTGTGGCCACTGCTTGTGTTTTCCAAATTTGCTGGCATATTGAGTGCAGCACTTTAACAGCATCATCTTGTAGGAGTTGAACTAGCTAAACTGGGATTCCATCACCTCCACTAGCTTTGTTCCTAATGATGCTGCCTAAGGCCCGCTGGACTTCACATTCCAGGATGTCTGGCTGTAGGTGAGTGATCACACCATCGTGGTTATCTGAGTCATGAAGATCTTTTTTGTATAGTTCTTCTGTGTATTCCTGCCAACTCTTCTTAATATCTTCTGCTTCTGTTAGTTCCATACCATTTCTGTTCTTTATTGTGTCCATCTTTGTATGAAATGTTCCCTTGGAATCTCTGATGTTCTTGAAGAGATCTCTAGTCTTTCCCATTCTATTGTTTTCCTCTATTTCTTTGCATACATTATAGGCTTTCTTTTTTTTTTTTAATTTTATTTTATTTTTAAACTTTACATAATTGTATTAGTTTTGCCAAATATCAAAATGAATCCACCACAGGTATACATGTGTTCCCCATCCTGAACCCTCCTCCCTCCTCCCTCCCCATACCATTCTTATCTCTTGTTGCTATTCTTTGTAACTCCACATTCAAATGGGTATATCTTTCCTTTTCTCCTTTGCCTTTAGCGTCTCTTCTTTTCTCAGCTATTTGTAAGCCTCCTCAGACAACCATTTTGCATTTTTGCATTTCTTTTTCATAGGGATGGTCTTGATCACTGCCTCCTGTACAATGACACAAACCTCCGTCCACAGTTCTTCAGGCACTCTGTCTATATGATCTAATCCTTTGAATCGGTTTGTCACTTCCACTGTATAATTATAAGGGATTTGATTTAGGTCATACCTGAATGGTCTAGTGGTTTTCCCTACTTTCTTCAATTTCAGTCTGAATTTGGCAATAAGGAGTTCATGATCTGAGCCACAGTCAGCTCCCAGTCTTGTTTTTGCTGACTGTATAGAGGTTCTCCATCTTTGGCTGCAAGGAATATAATCAATCTGATTTTGGTGTTGACCATCTGGTGATGTCCATGTGTAGAGTCTTCTCTTGTGTTGATGGAATAGGGCGTTTGCTATGACCAGTGCGGTCTCCTGGCAAAACTATGTTAGCCTTTGTCCTGCTTCATTTTGTACTCCAAGGCCAAATTTGCCTCTTGTTCCAGGTATCTCTTGACTTCCTACCTTTGCATTCCAGTCCCCTATAATGAAAAGGGCATCTTTTTTGGGTGTTAGTTTTAGAAGGTCTTGTAGGTCTTCATAGAACTGTTCAACTTCAGTTTCTTCAGCATTACTGGTTGGGGCATAGACTTGCATTGCTATGATATTGAATGGTTTGCCTTGGAAATGAACAGAGATCATTCTGTCGTTTTTGAGATTGCATCCAAGTACTGCATTTTGGACTCTTGTTGACTCTGATGGCTACTCCATTTCTTCTAAGGGATTCTTGCCCACAGTAGTAGATATAATGGTCATCTGAGTTAAATTCACCCATTCCAGTCCATTTTAGTTCACTGATTCCTAAAATGTCGGCGTTCTCTCTTGCCATCTCCTGTTTGACCACTTCCAATTTGCCTTGATTCATGGACCTAACATTCCAGGTTCCTATGCAATATTGCTCTTTACAGCATCCGACCTTGCTTCCATTACCAGTCAGATCCACAACTGGGTGTTGTTTTCGCTTTAGCTCTGTCTCTCTATTCTTTCTGGAGTTATTTCTCCACTGATCTCCAGTAGCATATTGGGCACCTACCGACCTGGGGAGTTCATCTTTCAGTTAGCTACATTTTTTCCTTTTCTTACTGTTCATGGGGTTCTCAAGGCAAGAATACTGAAGTGGTTTGCCATTCCCTTCTCCAGTGGACCATGTGTTGTCAGTTTGGTGATCATGTGATCAGAGATTAAACCTGTGCCCCCAGCAGTGAAAGTGCAGAGTCCTAACCATGAGACCACTTACGGCAGTCCCTCCCATGGGCTCTTATTGTATACACTGTTTAGCAGCCTAATTTTTAATTTAATGATATATCATCAGTCCCATAAATGCTGGTGTTTCTCAAGGTTCTCTTCCAGGTTTTTTCTTCTCTCCCTTCACATATTGAATGGAATTATACCACTTGTAGTTTTAGTCACCTTCATGCTTATTTCCAAATATATATTCCTGGCCCTGATGTGCCTCTAGGACCCCAGCCCATATAGTTATCATTGCCACCTTGATGCTACCCGGGCACAACACCCAACTCTTCCATAACATTCTTTCTCTCCCTGCCTCCATCTCAGGGAGCAGCAGTATTAGTCATCCCATTTTTCCAAGCTAGAGATTTGACATCATTTTCAGTCCCTTCTCTTTCTCATTCACCTACATCCTGTCAGTCACCTGTTTAATATCTTTTAAACCAGTCAGCCTTTCTTCATTCTGACTGCCACCTCTGTAATGCCAAGTGACAATCATGTCTTACCTGGGGTACCCTGATGATCCAGCTGTCCTCCTTTCTTTCAGTGTCTCTCCTTACCTTCTAATCCACTTGCCTGACAGGCCCCAGATGGTTTTTCTCCAGTGCAAATCTAAACAGGTCTTACAATTTTCAGTGACTTACCATTGACTTCAGAATAAAGTCCAAACTCTTGTAGGGCTCATATGATCTGGCCTCTTCCTGTGCCCTGCTCACCTTGTTGGTCACCTCCCCACTTATATTTGACTCCAACCATAACATAGCCAATGGCCCTGAGTTCCTTGAACATGCCAGTCCCTCACTGACACCTGTTTGCCTTGGTACATTCTGTCTCCCCATCTCTGCTTCATTCTTAGACCACTTCAGTGATGCTTCTCCCATGAACTGGGTCTGGTGTCCTTTCTGTGTGTTCCCAGAGCATCTCACACATAGCTTTATCCTAGTGGAGAAGGAAATGGCAACCCACTCCAGTACTCTTGCCTGGAAAATCCCATGGACGGAGGGGCCTGGTAGGCTGCAGTCCATGGGGTTGCTAGGAGTCGGACACGACTGAGCAACTTCATTTTCACTTTTCACTCTCCTGCATTGGAGAAGGAAATGGCAACCTACTCCAGTGTTCTTGCCTGGAGAATCCCAGGGACAGGGAGCCTGGTGGGCTGCCGTCTATGGGGTCGCACAGAGTCGGACAGGACTGAAGCGACTTAGCAGCAGCAGCAGCAGTGTAGAACTGCTCATACTATCACACTGTACTGCAATAGCCTGTGTGTGGCCACCAACACCACCGTTGCCACCACCAGACTATGAGCTCCCTGAGGGCAAGAATTAGGGAGGACACAGAATGTGGTGCCTAATAGAAGCCACATATTGGAATGGAAAGTGAATGTATAGGTGACCCTTGGTTAACATGGGTTGGAACTGTGGGAGGCCACTTATATGCAGATTTAAAAAAATTATGGTACCTGTATTTTCATTTTACAGATCTTTAAATGAACTAAGTGTGGGGAAAAGTTTGTGTTGACTAGAGATCACAACATGTGGAATCAAAAGAAGAAGGGTTCAAGTCCTGTTTCTATCCAGGTGGTTTCAGCTTCTTGCTTGTGAGTGAGTCACTTATCTATTCCTTGGTTTTTGAGGCAGAGATGAGAATATGCAGATTTTTGACTGGGAATGTATACTCAGGCACCCCTAACTCCTGCATTGTTCAAGGATCAGCTGGAGTCAGAAACCCAGGAAGTCCGTAATGCTGAAGAAGTGGCCTGTTCCTGAATCCCAGGGGTTTTAATGGTCAGGTCAGAGGGTTCAAATGCCTTGAGGGGTCAGGCTGGTTCAGAGGTCATGTAAGCAGTTTTTAGGGCCTAGGTGCAGTGGTTTGAGATCCTGTGCTGCTAGGGACCAAAGCAGAGTGATGAGGTCCAGAGTGTGCCCTCTGCTTTTCTCTGAGCTTCTTCCTGTTTGAGGTCTTCTGTAGACTCAGTGACATGTTGCAGTTGGTTTGAGTGAGTTGGGAGCTTGTACAAGGCCTCACTCCTCAATGGGACAGGAGCAGGCATGAAGCTCTCTGGAGTGAGACACTTGGATTTGGGGCCTGCAGGACACCCTGCCTCTCTAGCAGCTGGTTAATCCAGCCACTTTTAAGCTCATTAAAGGAGGACCTTCTGGTCTTTGTGAATCTCTCTCACTTTGGAGTCCTGTGTTCTTTATCCACATGCTTCAGAGGAGCAAAAATGAACACCACTGAGGACCCAAATGTCTGGTGACTCTATCTGATACTCTTGTTTGCTCTCTAGACCTTACACCTGTTGAATGTAACTGTGTTCATGCTGATTTGCATGGAATATGTCTTGGGTCTACAGTGATAGTTACTTTGTCTAATGGGACCCAAAGATTGGAGGTGTTCCAGACGCCCAGCCTCTTCACAAATCTAAACCTTTCAGCCTACATTTACAGCAAACAGTTGTCAAGGAAACAGCACAAACCAATCACAGGCCTCTAACTCAGCTTTACCTTTATCTTACCCGTGAAAATATGACCCACCAATCTTATAAGGAATTCCTGTCCTCCTAACCCATCATGCTCTCCCTCCTCGTTGCCATTTCAAACGCTCTGTAAAACTCTTGAAGTGAAGTCGCTCAGTCATGTCTGACTCTTTGCGACCCCATGGACTGTAGCCTACCAGGCTCCTCTGTCCATGGGATTTTCCAGGCAAGAGTACTGGAGTGGATTGCCATTTCCTTCTCCAGGGGATCTTCCCAACCGAGGGATCAAACCCAGGTCTCCTGAATTGTAGACAGATGCTTTACCATCTGAGCCATAAGGGAAGTCCTAAAACTCTTGCTTGCCCAGAATCCTTTGGAAAGAGTGTTCCACTGTTCATGAGGCCCTTTACTCTCCCAATTCAGAGGCTGTATTCCCTTGGATAAAAGACATCACACTTGTTACTGAGTTATTTTAGTTTTGTCATTGAATAATGGCGACAAGATGGGACCTGAAGACAGATGCTGAAGATTGCAGGAACAGTTCCTAGATGCAGATGAAGGTTCCACCAGAGCCCTCTTGGTTTGCTGGCTCTTGGGCCACTCTGCTTCCAGTAGAACTCTGCTTCTTTTGCATTCTGAGCTCTTTGAGTTCATTTGACCTAATTCTTGTAGGCAGAAAATTGAATTGTGAGAGACTCTAGGTTTTCAGGGTGAGGCTTAAGGTTTCAGGAACAGTGTGCACAGGCAGCTAGAAGCAGGTAAATCTGCTTGAATTAGAGAGGATTATTTCAAGGGAAAATAATAGATACTCCTCAATCTAAATGAAGCAAGATGGCAGCCATTAGGGGACTCACAAAACTACCAGGTAAGCATTCATAGCATAAACCACAGGTGAACTTGGGGGAATAGGAGAAGACATTCAGAGATTTTTGATCAACAGCACATCAAAATCTAACTAGGCACAAGTCAGACTACTAAAAACCATCAAGGCATCTTGCACTATAAATAAATCTTTTTTCAGTTGAGGTAAATTTGGTACATAACACACTAGTCTCAGAGTATAACATAATAGATTTTGGCATATACTACAAAAGTGATTGTTACAGTAAGTCTGGTTTTCCACCCATCACCATACAACTTCACCATTTTTGCCCACCTCCAGCCCCTTTCCCCTCTGATAACCACTGATCTGTTCTTTGTGTCTATGAGTTTTGTTTGTTCATTCATTTTTAGATTCCACATATAAAGTAAAATCATACAGTATTCGATGATTTTATGCAGCAGACCCTGGTTCGATTCCTAGGTCGAAAAGATCTTCTGGAGAAGGGATAGGCTACCCATTCCGGTATTATTGGGCTTCCCTTGTGGCTCAGCTGGTAAAGAATCCGCCTGCAATGCGGGAAACCTGGGTTCAATCCCTGGGTTGGGAAGATCTGTTGGAGAAGGGAAAGGCTACCCACTCCAGTATTCTGGTCTGGAGAATTCCATGGACTGTATAGTCCATGGAATTGCCGAGTCGGACACGACTGAGCAAGTTTCACACACACAGTTGTTTTTAACTTGGATTGTTGGAGTTTTTGTTGTTGTTGTTTTTGAGTTATATGAGTTCTTTTTATTTTGGATATTCAGTTCAGTTCAGTCGCTCAGTCATGTCCGACTCTTTGCAACCCCATGAATCGCAGCACGCCAGGCCTCCCTGTCCATCACCAACTCCTGGAGTTCACTCAGACTCACGTCCATCGAGTCAGCGATGCCATCCAGCCATCTCATCCTCTGTCGTCCCCTTCTCCTCCTGCCCCCAATCCCTCCCAGCATCAGAGTCTTTTCCGATGAGTCAACTCTTCACATGAGGTGGCCAGAGTGTTGGAGTTTCAGCTTCAGCATCAGTTCTTCCAAAGAACATCCAGGACTGATCTCCTTTTGAATGGACTGGTTGGATCTCCTTGCAGTCCAAGGGACTCTCAAGAGTCTTCTCCAACACCATAGTTCAAAAGCATCAATTCTTTGGCGCTCAGCTTTCTTCACAGTCCAACTCTCACATCCATACATGACCACTGGAAAAACCATAGCCTTGACTAGACAGACCTTTGTTGGCAACTGGAAGTTAATAGCTCTTAAATCCCCTTCACTTGTATTGCACAGTCCCCCGCCCATCAGTTTATTCTCTGCATCCATATATATGTTTCTGTTTTGTTTTGCTTGTTTGTTTGTTTTGTTTTCTAGATTCCATATATTAGTGAAATCACATGGTGTTTGTCTTTCTGACTTATTTCTTATGTCTTTCTCTTTCTGACTTAGCATAATGCCCTCTTGGTTCACCCAAGTTGTTGCAGATGGCAAGATTTCATTCTTTTCTTATGACTGAGTAATATATTCAATATGCCTGTATGTGTTTATACGATTCTCTTTTTTCCTTCCCTTCTTCTGTTGATGGACACAGATTGTTTTTATATCTTGGCTGTTTGCTGCAGTGATCATAAGGGTGCGTGTATGTGTGTGTGCAGGCTAAGTAACTTCAGTCATGTCTGACTCTTTGCCACCCTGTGTACTCTATGGCCCGCCAGGCTCCTCTGTCCACGGGATTCTTCAGGCAAGAATACTGGAGTGGGTTGCCATGCCCTCCTCCAGCGGATCTTCCTGACCCAGGGATCAAGCCCACATTTCTTATATCTCCTGCATTGTCAGGCGGGTTGTTTTCCACTAGTACTGCCTGGAAAGCCCATAAGAGTGCATATATCTTTTCAATTAGTATTTTTGTTTTCTATGGATAAATACCCAGATGTGAAATCACTGGGTCATATGGTAGTTCTGTTTTTAATTTTTTGAGAAAACTCCATGCTGTTTTCCATAGTGACTGTCCCAGTTTGCATTCGCACCAACAGTGCATGAGGGTTTCCTTTTTTCAGTATCCTCACCAATAATTATATGTTGGCTATTATCAGAAAGACATTCTGATAGGTGTGAGATGACATCTCCTTGTGGTTTTGATTTTCATTTCCCTGATGATTAGTGATGTTGAGCTCTTTTCATGTGTCCGTTGACCATCTGTATGCCTTTCTTGATGAAAAGTATCTACTCAGGCCCTCTTCCCATTTCTTAATCAGATTTCTGTTTGTTATGAGTTGTGTGGATTCTTTGTATATTTTGGATATTAGCCTTTATCAGATACATGATTTGCAATTATCTTTTCCTGTTCAGTAGGCTGCCTTTTGGTTTTATTGATCGCTGTCTTTGCCGTACAAAAGCTTTTTAGTTTTGACATAGTCCCATTTATTTATCTTGCTTTTGCTTGTAAAATCCGTAGGAGTCCTGCAATGTGTGGCCTGAAACCCTTTTTGGCCTCTGTGAGTTCAAAGGATGAGATAAAACACTCTTTTTGGGAAAAACAAAAACCTACTGTTTCTTAAAAGGGTTAAATTTTAATAAAATTGAAATTTCTGTTTTAAATTGTTTAGAAATTAGAAGGGCCTTATAATTAGGTCTCCAAATAGGGTGGTTTCTAAATACAGTGTTTAAAATAATATTATTAGTATAGAAACCTGAAACGTGCATCCCAACACAAAAAATAGTTTGCTTTCACTGAGCTCATTTGGGCTAAGTCTCCAAGTATTTCCTTAACACTAGTTGCAGAATATTGAGCATGGGAGGAATTTTTATAAAAGGATTATAATTATCATCATGAGTAGCTCCCATTCCATGGTATGCCTCCAGTTGGCAAGCAGTAAAATAGCATCTTGTTCAATACCCTCATGAGCTTGGAATGTTATCTCCATTGTACAGACAAGGGAAACAAGGTCCAGATAATGGATGTAATTTGTCTAAGGACACATACGTCACATACATGCAAGCAGAGCTATCTCACTTGAAAACCATTGTTTGGGGAAACTTGAGCAGTATTCAAGTAGCTGTAGAAGTTTTTGCAGGCAGCCACTATGTCTAAGGAAATATCAGACATGAATGGCAACCTTGCATGTGGTGTGTCTTCTTGCCTGACGCTGGGCGCTTAGAAAACTGAAACTAAAGGATCTTGGTGTTTCTAATTCATTTCTTTTTCTCAGCTCTGCTCCTACTTCCCATTTTACCCCTCTTATAGGAAAGCATTCCTATGGTTTTGCTTTAGAAGTTTGTGATGACTACTTGGCAAATAGCCCTGCCAAACTATTCTCGTATTTTAGAAAAATGCTTTCTGAGATGCCTCACAAACTGGCACTTACACTGACTTCAACCTGTACCCGTAAGAGAGGAAATTGGTCTGTGCTGTCACCACAATATACTGCACAGTCAGAGCCTGATTCACTGTATCACATGAATATTTTGACTGGATGACAGTAGCCGTCTGCATTTTCTAAATTTCTGATTTTGGTTTGTGTATTTCATTTTTCATGTAAAAAAGGGCTATTTTATCCTAAGGAAAGTTTGTCAGAGGTTTGGCATGGCTCAAACACTATAGTGTTTCAATTGCTGAACGCATGTAAGTCTTTCATTTTGGGTATGTGTGGCTTTGTACTGAATACAGATTCATTCTAACTTGGGAATGTTTATGATACTCTCTAGACTTGACTTCTGTTAGTTTTCCTAAATTAATTAGTAGAGTTCATCATAGGATGATGCAGCCAATCTAGTGATTTCTTTGGGTGAAGTATAGACAGGTGTGTGTGTGTGTGTGTGTGTGTGTGTGAGAGAGAGAGAGAGAGAGAGAGAGAGAGAGAGGGAGAGAGTGGGGAGGAGAGGGATACTAAGCATACTTAGGATTTGGAATTTATAAAAATTATCTGTCCCTTAGTTTTCAGAGTCACTTAAATTTCTTTATTATTATAAGAATAATGCATCATTATTTTAATGAATGTAGATGAGCACCCTAAAGAAAAAAAATGACATCTTAATGTTAGTCATTGTTAAGATTTTGGTTTACTTGGTCTCAATTTTATATGTGTGTGTATTTGTGTGTGTGTGTGTGTGTATACATTTATACATATATTTGATTTGGCAAAATTGAGCCTATGCTATAAATATTCTGGAGATTATATTTTCAAATCTATTTATTCATTAAATACTCTTCTATAATTTTTTCTTTCTTATATATTATAAAATTAATCTATTTTTAAAAATTTATTTATTTTAATTGGAGGCTAATTACTTTACAATATTGTATTGGTTTTGCCATACATCAACATGAATCCGCCACAGGTATACACATGCTCCCCATCCTGAACCCCCCTCCCACCTCCCTCCCCATTCCATCCCTCTGGGTCATCCCAGAGCACCAGCCCCAAGCATCCTGTATCCTGCATCGAACCTGAACTGGTGATTCGTTTCTTATATTATACATGTTTCAATGCCATTCTCCCAAATCATCCTCGCCCTCTCCCACAGAGTCCATAGACTGTTCTATACATCTGTGTCTTTTTTGCTGTCTCGCATACAGGGTTATCGTTACCATCTTTCTAAATTCCATATATATGCGTTAGTATACTGTATTGGTGTTTTTCTTTCTGGCTTACTTCACTCTGTATAATAGGCTCTAGTTTCATCCACCTCATTAGAACTGATTCAAATGCATTCTTTTTAATAGCTGAGTAATACTCCATTGTGTATATGTACCATAGCTTTCTTATCCATTCATCTGCTGATGGACATCTAGGTTGCTTCCATGTCCTGGCTATTGTAAACAGTGCTGCGATGAACATTGGGGTACATGTGTCTCTTTCGATTCTGGTTTCCTTGGTGTGTATGCCCAGTGGTGGGATTGCTGGGTCATAAGGCAGTTCTATTTCCAGTTTTTTAAGGAATCTCCACACTGTTCTCCATAGTGGCTGTACTAGTTTGCATTCCCACCAACAGTGTAAGAGAGTTCCCTTTTCTCCACACCCTTTCCAGCATTTATTGCTTGTAGACTTTTGGATCACAGCCATTCTGACTGGCATGAAATGCTACCTCATTGTGGTTTTGATTTGTATTTCTCTGATAATTAGTGATGTTGAGCATCTTTTCATGTGTTTGTTAGCCATCTGTATGTCTTCTTTGGAGAAATGTCTATTTAGTTCTTTGGCCCATTTTTTGATTGGGTCGTTTATTTTTCTGGAATTGAGCTGCAGGAGTTGCTTGTATATTTTTGAGATTAGTTGTTTGTCAGTTGCTTCATTTGCTATTATTTTCTCCCATTCTGAAGGCTGTCTTTTCACCTTGCTTTTAGTTTCTTTTGTTGTGCAGAAGCTTTTAATTTTAATTAGGTCCCATTTGTTTATTTTTGCTTTTATTTCCAATATTCTGGGAGGTGGGTCATAGAGGATCCTGCTGTGATGTATGTCAGAGAGTGTTTTGCCTATGTTCTCCTCTTGGAGTTTTATAGTTTCTGGTCTTACGTTGAGATCTTTAATCCATTTTGAGTTTATTTTTGTGTATGGTGTTAGAAAGTGTTCTAGTTTCATTCTTTTACAAGTGGTTGACCAGTTTTCCCAGCACCACTTGTTAAAGAGATTGTCTTTAATTCATTGTATATTCTTGCCTCCTTTGTCAAAGATAAGGTGTCCATAGGTGCATGGGTTTATCTCTGGGCTTTCTGTTTTGTTCCATTGATCTATATTTCTGTCTTTGTGCAGAAATAAATTAAATACTCTTTATAATACTCTTCAATACTTATTAGATACTGGTCTATAGTTTTTTCATAATTTTATTTATTTTTGGCTGTGCTGGCTCTTTGTTGCTGCGTGGCCCTTTCTCTGTTTACGGTGATTGCCGACTACTCTCTAGTGGTGCGCAGGCTTCTCACTGTGGTGGCTTCTGTTATTGCAGAGCATGGGCTTCATTGCAGCACACGGGCTCCCTAGTTGCGGCTCCTGGGCTCTAGACACAGGCTCAGTTGTGGCGCATGGGCTTAGTTGCTCTGTGGCATGTGGAATCCTACCAGATCAGGGATCAAACTCATGTCACCTACATTGGCAGGTGGCTCCTTTACCACTGAGCCACAGGGAAGCTCTATAATATTTTTAATGTTTGTAAAATTTAGGTTTTTATTATTACTTTTTCCTTATTCTGTATCTGGAATTTTTTTGGTTGCACTACATGTAGAATCTTAGTTCCCTGACCAAGGGTTGAACCTGCACCCCCTGCCTTGGAAGTGCAGAGTCAACCCCTGGAACATCAGGGAAACCTCTTTATTTTGTAATCTGGCAGCAACTGCCAGATAGAAAGAGCCTTCTTAAGTTTTGAATTACTCATCAGCCCTCTTCCCCACAGTCATCAGTGTGTGTATTTTCTATGGCTTGCTGCCCTGCTCTGTGACCCAGCCCCCACTGGAGAACCCTGTGGAACTGTTGACTGCTGCCGGTTCATCTCCCTTTCCTGTTTCTCTTGCAGGAGACAGAGCATGTGGTATCCAGCCAGTCGGAGTGTCGAGGGAAACCGGGAACACCGGCTCAGGAGAGTGCACACAACCCCACCTCCAGGTGCCAGGAAACTGTGCGAGTTCAACCAAGGTGGGCCCTTTGTTGTCAGAAGTTGCAATGGGCCTGGGGTTCCTTTCCCAGACATGGGAGCACCTGTGCTTGCTACCCCCACGCAAGAGGCAAGGCTTTCTCTCTTTCATTGGCATCACTATGAAGTCAGAGAAACTCTGTAATGGGGCCTAGAAGGAGAATCATTGAGTCTAAGAGAAATATAAATAACCTACTTTCTCTCGCTTCAGTCAGAACATAATCAGCCTTAAGGCTCAGAGAAGAGTACAGACCTTCTTGCCCTGAGAAAGAGAAATGCTGGTATAATTTTGTCCTCTTTCTTTCCATGCTAGAGATGATTAGTGTTTCTTCTGTGATCATGGTAATTAGTAATAATAGTGTAGGCATCAAGCCAATTGCTTCTCATATATTCTGTCATTTAGCTCTCGTCCCTTCCCTGATGCGACTTAGCAGCAGCAGCAGCCTTCCCCAGAAAGTGGATACTCTTAGCCTCATTTTATGGAGAAGGACCCTGAGGCTGAGACATTAAGGCACTTGCCTGATATTGTACAAGTGAAAAAGGCTGAACCAGAATTTGAACCTACGAATGTCTGATTGCAGCATAGCAGGTGTGGCTTCTTTGCTGATCCAAGAGATGTCTCTAAGCCCTGAAGTGGCCCTGGGCTGGCCTCTCTGGTCTCCTAGACCTGCAGGAGACAACTCCTGCGTCCAGGGCAAGAACATGGGTGGAGGCTGACTGCAGCAAGGCTGACATGGCATTCAGATGGGAGCCTGGCCTTGCAGCTGTCTATGGAAAGTCTCTTCTGGAAGTAAACAGAAGAAAGAATTCAGCCACCAGTCGTGCCAGCTGTCTTTGTAGGATCTTGTGTGCAGTGTAATCATAGCTCTCGGGAGAAAGGGAGGGCTGGGCTTCTGGCATGACCTTTCAAAATTTTTTCTGAGGCAGCAGAGTCTAAATGAATCAACAACAGGCAAGATTGGCTGTACTATGAAATTGTGCTTTTTTTTAAATTAATTTTTATTAGACTGTAGTTGATTTACAATGTTGTGTTATTTTCTGCTCTACAGCAAAGGGAATTAGTATACCTATTTCCATTCTTTTTAGATTCTTTTCTCACGTAGGTCATTACAGAGAATTGTGAAAAGGTCTCTGTGCTCTACAGTAGGTCCTTATTAGTTATCTATTTTATATATAGTAAAATTGTGTTTTTAAATATTCAGCATACTAAATTTAGAATCATAACACCTCAGATGGTTGATAGAGATCCTAAAATTAAGGTGATCTATTATCTGGTTGGATTCTTGGATATCTTTTCTCACCTTCTTTGCTGGTTGCCATCTCTTGTCTGTTTATTCTTATCTGACCTTGGATTGGGTGAGACTCAGTCCCGTTGTTTCTCTGCTGATCAGAATACTCACCCTCCTACTGGAAACCTTATTATAGCAAAGCTGTTTTACAGCCAGTTTAGACAGTGACCCTGTCTTATCCCACTAGACCAGTGACTGCCTCTCTCAGGAATAATAAGGCCAACTCTATTCCTATGCATATTTCAAAATTGTAAAAAAAGACACAGCAAAACACACAACAGACAAAATGAAAACAACAAACAAAATACACACTCATATTTGTGTGGCATGCATGGTGCCCTTTGGGATGAATATTCCACAGAGGCCGATGGGGAAAATGAGGTTAGTAATTCACCTTCTCAAAGATGCCAGATGTTTGGTAAAATTAAGACCACTTTCTATCCCATCTACACTGGAAAGGGTAAGTGGTATTATTGCTGCTATCAGAGGGCAAGTCAAATATAATAGGATTCTATGGTGGGGATTATTCACTTATAATTAGTAAGAACTAAGAGTGTTGAATTAGAGCAGTCCTCATGAGGAAACATACAGGCTAGCCCCTCTTATACTTGGGAATGGGAAGTTACAGTTCATTTGGATTCTCAGATCTATGGCACTTTTCTTCAGAAAATAAGAGATGCACATATACACATAAGTTTGTGTAACATTTTAGGAGGTTCCTAGACCTCTTCTGCATGTCAGAAAAAGGAGCCAGATACTTTGGTCACTGGGCAGCCTTCCTTGTTGAGTCAAGATAGTCTCCCCAACAGAGTGACCACTTCTTGCAGAAACAGATCTGGTCTGTCTTCCTCTACACATCAGCAAATCTCCATGGGACCCCAAATATTTTGTTGTTCTTTTATTCTTTTTCCTTCCTAACGTCCAAGTTCCACTTTGCTTTCTCATCTAGCAGCATTCCAGAATTGTCTATGCATCAGTGTTGACAATCACAGGATCTGGTGTCAAGTTGCAGATCAGGAGCTGTGAAGCCAGTTATGTCTGGCGTATTAGGTTTAGTATTTAGATTGGTATGGTAACTTTAAACTACAGAGTTATTTGTCACAACCATGGTGACGTCACCCAGGATCATTCTGCTGCTGATGCTGCTAAGTCGCGTCAGTCGTGTCCGACTCTGTGCAACCCCATAGACGGCAGCCCACCAGGCTCTGCCATCCCTGGGATTCTCCAGGCAAGAATACTGGAGTGGGTTGCCATTTCCTTCTCCAATACATGAAAGTGAAAAGTGAAAGTGAAGTCACTCAGTCATGTCTGACTCTTAGCGACCCCATGGACTGCAGCCTACCAGGCTCCTCTGTCCATGGGATTTTCCAGGCAAGAGTATTGGAGTGGGCTGCCACTGCCTTCTCCAAGGATCATTCTAATGGGACTTAAAAAAACATCTCAAAATATTACAGGGATTGTGAAATTTGATGAACTGATGAAATGAGATCTGAGGCTAAAAACAACTTTAAGTCAGGTAGCTCACTTTCCTGATAACCTTCCTCTTCTGTTTTAAGCCAGCATATGGCCCGGTCCAGGCATATCATGCTCAGTAAGATCTTGATAGAGACATGATAGTGTAACAAGATACTTCAGGGCTCATTCTGGCTCAAAGTGAGAGAATAAGCCAGGCTAAATCTCAGCAGGTGTAAAATGCCATCTTCTTGGGGATGGAGGTTGGGGAGGAGCATGTTCTTAGCATAACAAACACTTTGAGAAAGAGAAGAAAGATCAGTCTGCAGCAAGGAGTTGTCAGGGGTTCACATGTGATTTAAGTGAGGCTCATAAGGGTAGTTAGTGTCCAGAGAATGAATCCATCCTTGTAGAGGTGCAATTTTGAAGCTGACTGTGTCATGGGCTAGTATTGATCTTCTCACATGTGCCAAAGAGAAATAGTTTTACCTTCAGCTCTGAGATCATGTTCTTCAGCTCTTTCTAGTGCAAGGAGTCTTTATCTATGTCTATGGATGAGCATCAAGGAGGTCTGTGAATGTTTTTGCCAAATTGTGATTGCCTTTATGTATATTGGTTTTCTGTTGCTACTGTAACGAATGACCACAAACCTGTGGCTTACAACAACACAAATTTATAATGTTATGGTTCTGTAAGGACAGATGGCCAACATGGATCCCACTGGGATAAAACAAACATTGTCAGCAGGCTTACATTCCTTTCTGGAGATGCTAGGGGAGAACTGATCCATTTCCTTGCCTCTTCCCATTTCCAGAGGCTGCCCACATTGCTTGGCAAGTGGCTTCTTCTTCCATTTTCATAGCAAGAAACTTTGCATCTCTCTGAGCATTCTTCCATGTTTTCCTCTAACTGTGATTGAGTTCAAGCTCCTAGTCCTCATCTCACGACAGGCCAGTAAATCAAGAGATGAGTTGTTAGGGCAAGAAATAGCGATTTTGTTCAGAAAGCCAGTGGGCTGAGAAGATGGTGGACTTGTATCCCAAAGAACCATCTTACCCAACTAAGATTCTGGCTTCTTGTCTGAAAGGAAGGCAAGCCTGCTCACACGTTTATTTTATCCCAGTGGGACCCATGGTGGCCATCTGTCCTTACAGAAGCATAAGATTATAAATTTGTGTTGCTGTAAGTCACAGGTTTGTGCCTAGGAGGCATGGTGGTATGGTTGGTTGTTGCAAACCATTTGGTGCCGGGATTGTTTGTTCTTGCAGCTGTCTATGTAGGTCTAATTACAATGTTCCTATAAACCTACAACAGGACAAAGGTTATTCTCTTTTTTCTCTGTGTGTGAATGGAAAAGTGTTAAACCTTTAAAGGTCAGAGCCTTGAGAATGGGCTACCATGTTATATTTCAGGCTGTGGGAAACATTCTTTTACAAAAAGGTGCAGAGCAAGCATGACTGAACACAGATGACAGAGCACAAAGTTCAGAGCTAAAAGAATAGATCCGGTGTGAGGACAGGTCATTCTCTGTTACAGCTTTGGGCAGGAGAGAGGTTCTGATTTTAAGGATTCATGTGATTAGATTGGATCCACTGAGATAACTCACTGTAATCACTCCATGTCAAGTTCCTTAACTTAAGGACTCCTACAGAATCCCTTTTGCCATGTAAGGTAACAAGGGGAGGAAAACAAGGAACAAACATACAGATATCTTGGTGGGCAGCTTTATTCTTACTCCTTAGGTTTATTTTTCCAGGGGAAATCCCTAAAGCATTTATGAGAATCTCATATGCTACCCATGACCGCCCAAAAGGTTTAGACTCACCGTCTTAATCTCTTCCTGCCTCCAAGTTTGCTTGTTCTTCTGAATGCCCTCAACAGAGCCAACTTCAGATATTAACTTAGCCCATTCTATCCTCTTTCTTTGCATCCTTCCTCCTATTCAGCATCTCCCCCCATCTTTCTATTTTATTCCTTAGTGGTATAGTGTCCCACATCTGAGATCTCAAATTTGGTGTCCTGCAAATGTATCTAATGTGGAGATATAATTGGCTTCTAGACTGTTTTAAAACATTTGTGTTGTTCAGTTGCTAAATCCGGTTCAATTCTTTGTGACCCCATGGACTGCAGCATGCCAGGCTTTCCTGTCTTTCACTATCTCCTGGAGTTTGCTCAAACTCACATCCATTGAGCTGGTGATGCCATCCAACCATCTCATCTTCTGTTGCCCTCTTCTCCTCCTGCTTTCAATCTTTCTCAGCATGAGGGTCTTTTCCAGTGAGTCAGCTCTTCGCATCAGTGGCCAAAGTATTGGATCTTCAGCTTCAGCATCAGTCCTTCCAAAGAATATCCAGGGTTGATTTCCTTTAGGATGGACTGGTTTGATCTCCTTGCTCTCCAAGGGACTGTCAAGTCTTCTCCAGCACCACAGTTCAAAAGCATCAATTCAGGATTCAATGTTTAAATATCAGAGGTTTTATGGATTTTTGCATTCTTTTGTAATATGTAAAAATGGGATAACCCAGGGTGTACATTCTTGCAAGGCAATAATTAGTTGGAACTGAGGAGCAGCTCTTCGTTTTCCCACAATTCCCACTCAGATCTCTATGTATGCTCTTTGCCTAGCTCTTATAGGCTGTTTGATTTAAATGCCTACTTCAATCCTTTTCTTCCCAGCAACTGCTCATCCTTAGGAGCTAAGCCCTAATAAGGTGATGGCTGATAGATACCTTAATGCTTCCTTCTGAAAGATGATGTGTTTACATTTTCATTTGGATTTTCAGTACATCTGAGTGGTGGGGCTGCATATTGCCCTACTCTGGCATGTTCCTTAGTATCTGGAGCTTTTTAAAACTCATAGTTACAGAACTGCATTCAGTTAGAGCAAGAATGAAGCTTTAGTAATCACTTAATACAACCCTCTCATTTCCTAGTTTGACACCCAGCAAGGCTGTAATTTGCTTAAGCCCTGGCTTCCCTTGCAATAGAACCAAGACACATCAGTCTGTTTAGAGCAGTTAGTTGATGAATATGCATCAGTTTGATTGATTTTTATAGCTAAAGCCAGTGCCAATTCTGTAAATGCTCAGATATGACAAAGGGGAATTTATGGTTGTAGGAGAATACTAATGAAGTTGTGGATTTCTTACCCAGCTAAGTAAATTTACTTTTGAGAGTGATAAACTCACTTGTGTTTAAAATATTGTATTAAAATTTATGACAGCATTAAGCCTTTTAATGTCGTTAAAGACCTTGCCTGTATAAACAGGAGCTATTCTATAGCAATGTGTTACTACCAATTAAGTTGGTGGTTACATTTGCGAACTGGAGTTCATTAGACTCTTCATCTGGAAGTCCCCAGTTAGAGGGGCTTGAAGATTGGGGTATTAGCAAGGATAATGGCCTTTGATGGCTTTGACTATTTTTGTAACATTTCAGATAAAAGAAAAAGCTTTGTTGCTTTATGGAAGGAGGAAGTTTTGTTGGCAGCAACTTCCTTGGGGGATAAATCCTTTCATCTTTTGTTTTTGAGATAGACAACTTGTGTGTGTTTTAATAGCTACTTGTTTCTTGTTCAAATGTTTTTTTGTAGAAGTAGGCAGAGTCTAAATGGGCTCTGCTAAAAGGAGAAAGAATGAGTAAGGGAATGAGCACCCAGAGTTTTTTAATAGTAAAGAACATAAAATGTGCCTTTTTAGACTGTACTAGAGCAGAGATCTGTGTATTATCAGCGTGCTCTTCTTGATAGTGTGTTTTTAGGATTTCTTTTTCATTTTTTAAAGGGATACGATAGAGATTACAAAAAAAATTAACTTGTCTTGGCAGAATTTTGAGAGTCTGGGACATAGTTGGGTAATCGTGGATTCTAAAAATAGCTTTCTTTGCTTATACTGCATAGAATGGCAGTCATGTACTGAGGGTTCTCCTCAGTCCCCATCCTGCCTCCACCCCATGGGTGCAGAAGAACGCTGGTGGAATGGAAATTAAGAAATTCAGCGTCTTAAATACCATATGGTGTCACTTATATATGGAATCTAAAATATGACACCAAGGAAGTTATCTGTGAAACAGAAACATACTCACCTAGAATACAGACTTGTGGTTGCCAAGGGGAAGTAAAAGAGGATGGATTGGGAGTTTGGGGTTGTTGTTGTTCATTCATTAAGTCATGTCCAAGACTTTGCAACCTCATGGACTGTAGCACTCCAGGCTCCTCTGTCCTTCACTATCTCCCAGAATTTACTCAGGTTTATGTCCACTGAGCCAGAGAAGTTATCTAACCATCTCATCTTCTGTCGCCCCCTTTTGCCTTCAGTCTTGCCCAGCATCAGAATCTTTTCCAATGAGTCAGCTCTTTGCATCAGAAGGACCAATTACTGGAGCTTCAGCTTCAGCATCAGTTCTTCCCATGAATATTCAGGGTTGATTTCCTTTAGGATTGATTGACTTGACCTCCTTGCAGTCCAAGGGACTCTCAAGAGTCTTCTCCGACACCACAATTTGAAAGCATCAATTCTTGGCTCTCAGCCTTCTTTATGATCAGACTCTCACATCCCTCCATACGTGACTACTAGAAAAACCATAGCTTTGACTATATGGACCTTTTTTGGCAAAGTGATGTCTCTGCTTTTTAATATGCTGTCATAGCTTTCCTTCCACAGTTTGGGGTTAACAGATGTAAACTATTATACCCCAGATTTCCGCAGTAGCTCAGTGGGTAAAGAATCCACGTGCAATTCAGAAGACGCAGGTTCAATCCCTGGGCCAGGGAGATCCCCTGGAGGAGGAAACGGCAGCCCACTCCAGTATTTTTGCCTAGAAAATTCCATGGACAGAGGAGTCGCAAAGAGACTAGACTGAGCACATGGCATGCATACACGAACACTTTTATATAGGATAGATAAGCAACAAGGTCCGACTGTATAGCATAGCAAACTATAGTCAACATCTTATGATATGATGGAAAAGAATGCGAAAGGAACGTATATATATGTATAACTTAATCACTTTGCTGTACAGAAGAAATTAACACAACATTGTAAGTCGCCTCTACTTCAAGAACATAAACTTAAAAGAAATATAGGTTCTTATGTCTTGTCTATCAGGTGAACACCCTCTCCCCTAATTCAAGTTCAGTCAGGTGATTTCTGAACCCCGTCTGACTCAAGCCTGAAAATTCTCAACACCCCGGATGTTTAAAGGATTAGACATGTAAAAACTTTAGCTTAATAATACAAGCTCTTGCAGCCGCAGATAAAAATAATTTATCCTCCCTGCTGTAGAGCACACACAAAAGAATCCCACACCAAATCCTTAGTGTTGATCAAAAAAGAGCCCACACTTGATTATTCTGGAAATCCTCTTTTCCTTCTTTGTTTTTTTTTTTTTTTAAAGTATTCTGCCCTTGATCACTTGATAAAATGTTAGCACGTTGGCTGAACAACGATTAGGATAAAGATAAAAGGGAAACTCATTTTTCATTAAAAATAATAAAGTAAGTGGCACATGGTTTTATTGGAAAATACAGTAAATTCCAAGGAAATAAAATTTTCTTATAATTGTATACCACCCAGATATAACCTCTGTTACTACTGTAGTATGTTTTTAATGTTCTTGCCTTTGTTTTAATTTGGGCATGAAAAAGAATGATGTGTGTGTGAAAGGGCCTTCCCAATGCAGTAGAGTTTGAGTCTGTTAGAGAAGTAATATTTATTTAAAGCAGACCCCACAGAATAAACTAGACTGGAAAGTATTCTGACTATCCAATCTTTATACAGAAACTAATAGAGTAGTGGGTTAATTATCACAAGGCTGATGAGTTCACTTACGGCTAAGTTGAACAAATTTGATTTTCTATAATGAATAATGTACAATTTTCTATAAGAAACTTATTTTACAGACTTTAGTCTCTTTATGGCCCTATGTTTGAAATAATATTTCTAGGAGATGGAGCAAAAAACTTTGTCCTTAATGTTTCAACATCTTGGAAGACTTCTTGCCCTAACTTGGAATTGATTTAAGAGATAAATTTCAGTGATCATTATAGGAGACAGTGTGCGTTTAAACTTAAATCTAATTTAGAACATTGATTAGCTGTTTAAGTATTCAGTGTTCCTGAGGCCATGGGAATGAAGCTGTTCTTCTTACTCTTCATCTTCCCAATGAGGCAATGGCTACTCCAGTGCTTCTGTTTGTATTATCAACAGGATTATTCCTTTTCAGGACTTATGCTAAATATCACACACACACATCATATATAATGACACATAGGGCTCTCACCAACACCCTCTATTTTTCTCTTTTCCTTTATCAATACTAGACAAAAACATTTTTGATAGAGTTTATATATATATATATATATATATGAAATTTCTTCATATATATGAAATCTTAGAGACCCATTTTTGTGTAACTTGTTTGTCCCACTTAATTCTGTATTTTTCTATATCATGAAATATTCTAAAATATTAGCTAGTCTATGGGTAGCTATTCTATGGATATACCATAGCTGGAAATAGCTATTCTATGGATATACCATCATTGATTTAACTAATTCCAAATTATTTGATATTTTGGTAACTTCTAGGATTTTTATCTGTAGACATTTCTGTAGTAAAAATCATTGAAAAATATTTTTATGTACATCCATTATAGTTTCCTTGGTTTATGCTGCTGCTGCTGCTAAGTCTCTTTAGTCGTGTCCGACTCTGTGCGACCCCATAGACAGCAGCCCACCCGGCTCCTCCATCCTGGAATTAAGGCAAGAACACTGGAGTGGGTTGCCATTTCCTTCTCCAGTGCATGCATGCTGAGTCACTTCAGCCATGTCCGACTCTGTGCGACCCTATGGACAGCAGCCCACCAGGCTTCTCCATCCACAGGATTCTCTAGGCAAGAACACTGGAGGGGGTTGCCATTTCCTTCTCCTTCCTTGGCTTATATTTAAGGGTAAAAGTTCTCTAGGTTTAGGATTTGAAACGGTTAACCAAACCAAAATTAGAATGTAAAATTTTCAATTATATGATCATGGAAGAAGATAGGAATATAATAGATAATTGATACCCCTGAGAGAACTAGGTAGAAAGTCACATGGCTGGAGTTCTTGATATGTTTGAATGATAGAATAGTGGTCCTGAGTGAAACACTTGAGACAGTTTAGTCCAATCCCCTCTCCACACTTGTGTGTTCTAGATACTTCTATCTCATCCACTATTGTTTTAAATCCATCTTTTGTCTGTGCTGCGTCTCTGCTCCCGTGCACTTTCTCTAGATGCGGTGAGTGGGAGCTGCTCTCTCGTTGTGGTGCCTGGGCTTCTAGCTGTGGTGGCTTCTCTCGTTGCAGAGCATGGGCTCCAGGGTGTGCAGGCTTCAATAGTTGCAGCACAGGGGTTTCGGTGTCCTGCAGCATGTGGAGTCTTCTCAGACCAGGGATCGAACGGGTGTCCCTTGCGTTGCAAGGTGGATTCTTAACCACTAGAGCACCAGGGAAGCCCCTCTCATCATTTTCTAGTTAAGACTGCAAAGGGCAAGTGCCCCTGGCCCTCACATTCCCAGAAGACGTTTGGAAGTCCTGCGCGGGTGGAAAAGGTCTTTGTTGTGTGGAGCTGCCCGATGCACGTCAGGCTCCAGCTCACAGAATTCAGTGGGCAGCCCAGCCACTGTGCGCATCACAAATAGCCCTCAGTTTCCTAAATGTTCCCCAGAGGGCCTACCACTGCCTGCTTAAGAGATGCCGATCTTCATGATTAGTACTTAAAACCATGTTTTACTGGAGCCTTTACTTACGTGGGCACATGTTCATAATATAGTTGTATGTGGGGAAAAAACAATTACATGACAGCAATGTCCGTCTGAAAGTTGAGGCAGAAAACTGAAGAGAATAGGCAGGTGCTTGAGGTGGGTCATGAGAGTGAGCAGAGCTGTCTGTGGAATGGAAGCATCTGCTAAGACCACTCTGCCCCTTGGGCTGAGCACTGCCTGCCCGAGAGTGGGTATCTGATCATCCTGTCCTGAGTGAGTGGAAATGTGAGATGGTGGAGGCCGGGAGCTTTGTGTCCCACTCATCAGACCAGGGGGTCCTCTCATCATGATGAATAATCATGCATTATTGGGACCTCTGCGCGTGCTGGCGCTCCTATCCCAGACTCAGCCTCCTTACCTCTCCCAGCCCAACACTGTGAGCCTGTCTCACTGCTCGATTATTCTCCAGGCATCAGTGTGTTTTCTGGCTATTTCTGGGCTCTATTCCAGGCCACTCAGCTGAGGCGCCTGTCCCGCCTTGTGTTTGGAGTTTCTCAGAGCATCTCCAGGGACTTAGCCCTTCCTTCCTCTGGACTGTGTGCCCTGGGAGGCCCATCCAGAAACACTGGGTCACTCCTGTACCCCCCGAAGTCCCTCACCTGCATCCTTCAGCCACTGGTCTCTTCCCAGGTGGATGACCTGAACCTTCAGGGCAATGTTTCCCAGTTGGTGTTGCCGTGGAGTGCTTGTTAATTTCATATTCCCAGTGCATGCCTTGGGAAATCCTGACTCAGTGAGTTTGGGGCCAGGAATCTCTGTTTTTATTAACAGTGATTGATTCTAGTCTTCAGAGAAGTACAAGATGGGAGATAGGCTTAGGTCCCAGTTCCCAGATGGCTTGTTCCTGGGGATCATTCCCGACACCCATGTCGTCTCTGTGGGAGTTCATCGGCCTGGACATGAAGATACATGGGGTGGGGGGGGGGGGTCAGTTTACAAATAGCTCTCAACTTATAGTTCTGTTTTTCATCAGCCATCCCTTTGAACATCATTTTGAACTCTGTCCTTTGGTTTCTTTCTCTTTGGAGTTGGCTGTGCAATATTTGATCTCAGTCCTTCAGCATAGAAATTTGGTAAAAACCAGTAAGAGAATGTCTTTAATACAGCCTACACCCCACAGGGAAAGCAACTTCTTACTTGCTGGTATTGAAAGTTGTTATTGTTTCTAATAATATTACTGGAATTTCTTGGCATCTTGTCCGTGTCTGTATATGGAGTGATTGTTTGTATATAATGAATATTGTGCTCAGAGGGGTGTCCTCTTGGGATACACCTTTTGTTTTCAGAGGAGTTTCAGGAAACAACAGCCATCCAGCCCTCAGACAGTCATCCGGGTATACATTAGTGTATCCTGTGTTGTTTTCTGATACAGAGGCTCATCCAAGGCAGTGGAATATCTTGAGTTTTTAAGATGTGACCCGGGTGGGCACCGTTTAGTTTTCGGGTTCTAATTCTTTATGGAGGACTCTGAAAAGTGTGCTTGATGCTCTGCTTTCACTTTCTGCCCAGATTTTCTAAACGTGTGTTAGAAAGTCACTTGCTTATCTGTAGCAGGTCTCCTCAGCAAAAAATGTGTCTGCTCGTGGGGATAAGAGTCAGCCCCTCCTCCTACAGGTGGAGGAGGGAGGGTGAGTTTTATCCTAACCATTTCACACACTGGGAAATATACCGTAATTGGCAGCAACTCATAGCCCTGGAACTAATCCTTTATTGGCAAACCAGTGAGTGCCTGCTGCTGCTGCTGCTGCTGCTAAGTCATTTCAGTCGTGTCCGACTCTGTGCAACCCCATAGACGGCAGTCCACCAGGCTCCCCCGTCCCTGGGATTCTCCAGGCAAGAATACTGGAGTGAGTTGCCATTTCCTTCTCCAATGCATGAAAGTGAAAAGTGAAAGTGAAGTCACTCAGTCGAGTCCGACTCTTAGCGACCCCATGGACTGCAGCCTACCAGGCTCCTCTGTCCATGGGATTTTCCAGGCAAGAGTACTGGAGTGGGGTGCCATTGCCTTCTCCGTGGTGAGTGCCTACTATGTACCAAATGCTAAGATTATCTCTAAACATAAAACATTAAACAAGCCTCGTATAATCCCTGTCCCTTGGAACTTACCATCCTGAGAAAGAGACAATTAAATAATTAGACAGATACACAGTTAGGAACTGAGATGTGCTACATGACAGATGTGAAAAATCAGAATAGAGTGAGACCCGTGAAAGGGAGACCTGATCGGTGCCTGGGATCTCGAGTTTGCATGAATTACTAGGAGAGGAATAGGAGAGGGAAGAGTGTCATGGACACAGCGGCAGCGCATATGATGGCCTGAGGTGGAGAGGAGCAGGGAGGAGGAGATGGGCACGTGTCAAGTTTGAAGAAGTGTACAGATGTCGCTCCTTCAGGATGTCGCAGGGTGTCTGAAATATTTTGATCTGTAAGTGTGCAGAAAGTTAGCAACAAGGTTGCCATGTGGGCAGTGGTTTGGAGAAGGTGGAGGAGAAGTAGTAAGACCAGGAAGGTAGCTCAGAAGACAGATGATGGTGACTTGGCCTGAGGTAGTGGCCGGGGGAGGAGAGAGGTCTGATGTAAACGTGATTTGGGGTAAGAAACTGAAGGACTTGGGAATGGCTTGGCCTTTGAACTTGAGGGAGAGGAGAGGGTCAGATGACTCTCAGATGTCTTCCACCAGCGATTTGGATAGATGAGGAAGCTTTTTACTGAGATACGGAACATTTTTGTCTGCTAATTTAATTACAGAAAGTTGATATAAATCTAACATACTCTGCTAAAATACTGCTTCTTCACAAATTATCACATTTCGGGTTTGACATTATCCATCAGCCAAGAAAAACATCTTAATGCTTCGTTCACTTAGCTGTTTTGAATTTCAGTCTGCCTCCCAGGAGATGGTCACTGCAGGATGACCCTGCAGGCTGGCTCAGCACAGGCTTTAGGGTCCTAGGAGTGAGGGAACATCAACAGATTGTAGAAAAGTTGCACTTCCATGGGCTAGCCACAATTTTGTAGTCACACGGGCCAGGAAAATGCCCTTTTAATGTCAGCACGCAGCTGTTTTATGTTCCTTCGTTAAGTGTTGTTTTGAATTGTATCATGGCAGCGGTCATCGCGTTGGCGGTGGTGGTGGTGATAGTGGTGATGGGGCTACTGGGGTTGGGGGCAATGGGGATTGGGGGCATCAGTGCTGAGAACCATAATCAGACTCTGAAGAGTCCAGGCTGCAGTTTCCCACTACCTGGGCCTGGACTAGAGGGCAGGGCTGTGTTGGAGTTGGCAGGATTGTACATGCTTCAAGCACTACCTTTAAAGGTCTTAAGAAAAAGGGAATTTGAGATACCTAGCTTCTGTTCCGGTTCTTCTCTTTTTATTGTTAAATATCTCTAGTGAGAAGCTTCCATTTCTGTTTCCTCATCTGCCGTGACCTTTATCTCTTCTGATCCACTGGCCTTTTTATTTATCCACTTTCATTTTCATTATCTCTGGCAGCGTGAGCTTGGGCAGTCCTCCTGCACACCCTGTGCTCCCTGCCTTGCTTTCTTTTTCTCAGTAATATTTAGCATCTGGTGCGTCACAGATAACTGGTTTACTTCTTTAGGTTCTCTCTGCTTCTGTGAGAATGTAAGTTGCATTGACGTAGAAACTTGTTTATTCACTTCTTTATTCCCAACACCTGCAGTAGTAATACTTGACATAATTTGGTGTTTAATAATGTTTTTTTAATGAATGGAAAAATTATTTAATTGCCGTATCTATGTCCTGTTGGGTCACATAGCTCTAATAATGCTAAACTCTTGTGGTTACTGTGAGGATTAGATGAAATAATATAAGTACAGTGCCTGGCATTTCCCTGAAATTGTTAGGCTTTTCGCTTCTTTTGTAATTTGTTGCAGTATAGCTGATTTACAGTGTTGTGTTTAATGTCTGCCGTATAGCGTTGTTGTTCAGTGGCACAGCCATGTCCAAATCTTTGCAAACCCATGGATACCAGGTTTCCCTGTCCTTCACCTGCTCCTGTAGTTTGCTCAAACTTATGTCCATTGAGTCAGTGATGCTATCCAACCATCTCATCCTCTGTCATTCCCTTCTCCTCCTGCCCTCAATCTTTCCCAGCATTAGGGTCTTTTCCAATGAGTCAGTTCTTTGCATCAGGTGGCCAAAGTATTACAGTTTCAGCTTCAGCATCAGTCCTTCCAATGAATATTCAGGGTTGATTTTCTTTAAGATCAACTAGTTTGATCTCCTTGCAGTCCAAGGGACTCTCAACAATCTTCTCCAACAGTTCAAAAGCATCAATTCTTCAGTGCTCAGCCTTCCTGATGGCCCAACTCTCACATCTCTACATGACTACTGGAAAAACCATAGCTTTGACTATAAGGACCTTTGTCAGCAAAGTGATGTCTCTGCTTTTTAATAGGCTGTCTAGTTTGTCATACTATTTCTTCCAAGGAACAAGCATCTTTTAATTTTGTGGCTGCAGTCACCATTTGCAGTGATTTTGGAGCCCAAGGAAATAAAGTCTGACACTGTGTCCATTGTTTCCCCATCTATTTGCCATGAAGTGATGGGACCGGATGCCATGATCTTAGTTTTCTGAATATTGAGTTTTAAGCCAACTTTTTCACTCTCCTCTTTCACTTTCATCAAGAGGCTCTTTATTTCCTCTTCGCTTTCTACCAAAAAGGTGGTGTCATCTGCATATCTGAAGTTATTGATATTTCTCCTGGCAATCTTGATTCCATCTTGTGCTTCATCCAGTCCAGCATTTCATATAATGTACCCTGCATATAAGTTAAATAAGCCAGGTAACAATATACGGCCTTGATGTACTCCTTTCCCAATTTTGAACCAGTCCATTATTCCATGTCTGGTTCTAATTGTTGCTTCTTGACCCGCATACAGATTTCTCGGGAGGTAGGTCAGGTGGTCTGGTATTCCCATCTGTTTAAGAATTTTCCATACTTTCGTGTGATCCACACAGTGAAAGGATTTAGCTTAGTCAATGAAGCAGAAATAGATGTTGTTCTGGAATTCTCTTGCTTTTTCTATGACTCTGTGGATGTTGGCAATTTGATCTCTGGTTCCTCTGCTTTTCTAAATCGAGCTTGTACATCTGGAAGTTCTCGGTTCACATACTGTTTAAGCTGGCTTGGAGAATTTTGAACATTACTTTGCTAGTATGTGAGATCTGTATAATTGTGCAATAGCTTGAACATTCTTTAGCATTACCCTTCTTTGGGATTGGAAGGAAAACTGACCTTTTCAAGTCCTGTGGCCACTGCTGAGTTTTTCCAAATTTGCTGGCATATTGAGTGGAATGCTTTCACAGCATCATCTTTTAACATTTGAAATAGCTCAACTGGAATTCCATCACCTCCACTAGCTTTGTTCATAGTAATGCTTCCTAAGGCCCACTTGACTTCACATTCCAGGATGTCTGATCTAGGTGAGTGATCACACCATTGTGGTTATCCAAGTCGTTAAGGTCTTTTTTGTATAGTTCTGTGTATTCTTGCCACCTCTTCTTAATATCTTCTGCTTCTGTTAGGTCCATACCATTTATATCCTTTATTGTGCTCATCTTTGCATGAAATGCTCCCTTGATATCTCTAATATTCTTGAAGAGATCTCTAGTCTTTCCCGTTCTATTGTTTTCTTCTATTTTTTGCATTGTTCACTTAAGAAGGCTTTCTTTTCTCCTTGGTATTCTTTGGAACTCTGCATTCAGATGGATATATCTTTCCTTTTCTCCTTTGTCTTTTGCTTCTCTTCTTTTCTCAGCTATTTGTAAGCCCTCCTCAGACAACCATTTTGCCTTTTTGCATTTCTTTTTCTTGGGGATGGTTTTGATCATTGTTTCCTGTTCAGTGTTCCGAACCTCCTTCCATAGTTCTTTAGGTCCTCTATCAGATCTAATCCCTTGAATCTATTTCTCACTTCTACTGTATAATCATAAGGGATTTGATTTAGGTCATACCTGAATGGTCTAGTGGTTTTCCCTACTTTCTTCAATTTAAGTCTGAATTTGGCAATAAGGAGTTCATGGTCTGAGCCACAGTCAGCTCCTGGTCTTGTTTTTGCTGACTGTATAGACCTTCTTCATCTTTGGCTGCGAAGAATATAATCAGTCTGAATGGTATTGACCATCTGGTAGAGTCATCTCTTGTGTTGTTGCAAGAGGGAGTTTGCTATGACCAGTATGGACTATGCTGTACAGCATAGTGAGTCGGATACACGTATAGAAACATTGTTTTTATATTCTTTTCCCTTGTGGTTTATCACAGGTTATTGAATACAGTTCCCCATGTTAAACAGTAGAACCCTGTTGTTTATCCATCCTATATTTATTAGTTTGCATCTGCTGCTGCTGCTGCTGCTAAGTCACTTCAGTTGTGTCCAACTCTGTGCGATCCCATAGATGGAAGCCCACCAGGCTCCCCCGTCCCTGGGATTCTCCAGGCAAGAATACTGGAGTGGGTTGCCATTGCCTTCTCCAATGCATGAAAGTGAAAAGTGAAAGGGAAGTCGCTCAGTCGTGTCCGACTCTTAGCGACCCCATGGACTGCAGCCCACCAGGCTCCTCCGTCCATGGGATTTTCCAGGCAAGAGTACTGGAGTGGGGTGCCATTGCCTTCTCTGAGTTTGCATCTACTAATCCCAAATTTCCAATCCCTCTCTCCCCACCCCCACCCCTGACAACTACAAGTCTTTTCTCTATGATGTTTTTCCTGTTTTGTAGATGTGTTCATTTCTCTCATATTTTAAATTCCACATAAAGAGTTATCATATTGTATTTGTCTTTTTGACTTACTTTACCAACCTGTAGGTCCATCTAGATTGCTGTAAATGACATTATTTCATTCTTTTTAATTCCTCTTTTAAGAGTGTAATATTCCTGTAAGACTCTTCTTGATACTCTTTTTTCTTGTATCCTCTTTTTTATTCACTGTTTAAATTGCTGTCTTCATTGGCATCTTATGTCCTTAGTGATGCGTCTGTATTTTCCTCATGGTTCTTCCTTCTGTGCCCTAGCTGCCAGATAGCTGCCGTGGCCCTGAATAAGTATGACTCAGCGCTTATCTCTTTCAGCTTATTTACTCACGAAGCTTCAATTATTATTTTTAATTATGCCATTTCATTATTATCATTTATAATTCTGTTGTGTTTTTACATTTGATCAAAGAGTTCATGTGTTACGTTTACTACACCTACCGGTTGCTATGAACGTTTTTCCTGAACTGTCCTTCACATCCTGAATTATCCTGTGGCATACCCGATATCATCTTCACTTGACAGATGAGGAAACTGAGAGTGAGAGAGGTTAATCTCTTGCCCATGAGTACCCACACCAGGTTTAAGTGGTAGATCTGGAAGTCATTCTCGGGTCTGGATCCTTCTGTTTCTTTCTCACTTCATCCATCCAAAAGGCATGTAGTGAGTGTGTGCCATGTGCCAGGCGGCGTGCTGGGCTCTGGCCACCCCGTGAGAAACTGATGCTGTCTGGGACCGCCGTGCATCACTGCTACCCCTGCCCTCGCTCTCCAGAACATACTGTCAAGTGCCCTGTGCTGGGTGAGCCCTGCTCAGGCACTCTCACTTCCCTATTTCATCCTTGCTTCAAGCTTCAACTATCTAAGTAAAAATTCACGAATTGCCTTTCTTCATGCAAGCTACCCGCTCTCCCCTCCAAAGTGACCTATTTTTCTATCTCATTACCCCATCTCTTTCATTCAGCACTTTCAGTATACATCCAAGACCTCTTGGTGTTCTCCTTGAAAATGTTTCTTTCATCTGTCTCTCCCTCCCCATCTCCTCTCCACCATTCTAATATCAGCTCCCATGTCCTCATTTCTTGATTTATGAAAGCCTCAAGGCTGGGTTCTAATTAGTTTTATTCTCTGCTTCAGAATTCACTAGACTCTAAGTTTCCTAAAGGCCTAGAGGGTTGCTCATTGATTCTTATTTCCAGAACACTGTCCAAGTCACACCAGGAGACATTCAGATGATGACTAAAGCATCTTTGATTTTAGATCACAGTTCTCAAACTTGATCTGGGGTTTGTCTGGACATGACAGGTAGCTTTCTTGGAAGGTTATGAGAATGTGTTACATGTAGCTGTTGTCTGCATCTCAATAATATATACTATATATTTTAAACCAACTCTTATTTCTGCTTTCTTCCATTAATGTTTGCTCCCATGTAATTTTTTCCCCATCTGCTGGCATCAGAGCAGAAATTCATGGTTGAGAACTGATAAATACTCCTTCCATCAGAGAACACAGCTCTTTTATTTATTTCTGGTGCTGCCGTAACTCCATAGAAACACAGTTTGAGAATCACTTTAGTTTACAGAGAGGTTATGAGCTATTCAGAATTTTGGTATTCTTGGATAGGCCAACTTCATGCCTGTCCCCAAGAGGGTGTCTCCCATTTTGCAGGAAAGACCTACTGTGTATTTTCTGAAGCCTTGGAGTCACTGTTTGTGTCTCAGGCAACTGACGAGCAGAGGATTAGTGTGCCAGCATTTTCTTCCTCACTTTCTTGTCTTACCTGGTCCATCTCTCCATGGACTCATGGTTGGGACCCTTAATCCTGTCTCATACCCAGGAGGGATATTTATGCAGACATGGTCAACATCAGTGTGACCATCAAATTCTGTTTTATCATCTCCTCCTTTTTCTCATTAGAAGTAAATTATTTGCACAGTTAGCAATACTCATGGAGTGAAAGAAATTTTCATTTTTAAGAATATTTTGAAGACACTAGACTTATGCGTCATTGCTTTTAGAAATCATTCATCTAGATGACCATTCAGAGGACATATATGCTTTCTTCAGAACTCAAACCAAAGCAGAATAGTAATTGTAAATAATTCTGTCCCCAAATAAATCTTTTTGTAAATGACTTAACACTGACTACAGCTTTTATTCCTTAAGATAGTGGGTCTTTTAATAAGGATAATAACTATAATTTAATATATGTATTATATAACAGCATGAAAACTGCTGCAGAAAATCCTTAATGTTATGTAATAGAGGCCATTGGACCATAGCACCAGATGAATCATGTTTTGGAGCTAAGCATCTGCCAGAAGTGGAGTTTTGTTGTTTGTTGCTTGTTTTTAAACTTAAAAATATTTATTTGGAGTAGATTTGCCTTAAAGTCTTTTTTCTTCAATTGGAACCTGAAGTGCAAAGCCTGGCTTTACTGTGTTAGAGAGCAATTGCTATAGCATATTTTGTTGGGTAAGTGATAGAGGGAATTTCCAAAAGCTGTCTTCAGTGAACAAATGGCATCTTTCTGTAACAACTGTACCAGATCACATTTGATCATAAAAACACTGCATCTGCACTGGGTTTGGAGGATTCAGCAGTGTATAAAATGGACAGTCACTGATTTCTTAGAGCCTACATTTTAATGTGGAAATGCAAATAAGCAGCATAGCTTTAGGTAGTGAGAAGTGCTATGAAGAAAATCTAAAAGCAGTGTGTTAAAGACTGAAGGGGAGGAATAGTTTGTTTAGAGAGATCAGGAGGGACTCATTGGGAGGCGACACCGGAGCTGAGCTGATGGTCCATGCTAGGCAGAGTCAGCTTTGTGAAAATCTAGGGGGAAAGCAAGTGTGAAGATTTGAACAGGGAACCAGCTCTGTGTGTTCAAGAAACAAAAGGCCAGAGAGGCTGGAGGTTAGGGGACAAGGTGAGCATGGCAGGAGGTTCTTGTTACAGACCACTATAAGCAGTCTGGAGTTTGTTCTTCAGGCAGTGGGACACCACTGAGCGTTTTTAACAGGAATGTGGCCAAATCTGCAGCAAATGTGCATTGTTGAAAGGTTTCTTTTAAATGGCAATGCTTTTTCTTTGTATTTTACAGAATAGAACAGAGGGCTGCCATTTGGCCAAAGGATGAAACTCAGCAGGACTTCCATGAGGTAGGTGCACTCATTGTGGTTTTGATGAATGTGAATTAGCCAATCATGAAATGTATTATTCTTTTTCCTAGTACTAGAAATTTATCCTGGTTAAAACTTTAAATATTCTTGCTCTTAAGTAAACTTATTTTTCTTGCAGTGCTTTGGGTACTGTTTCCCCTTGCTCTGGAGCAAATATATTTAAAATATTATTTGCAAGACTAATCACTCTGTCTTGGACCAAAACCAAGTCCAGCCATCATTTCATTACATTTCTTTCAACTTTGCTTCAGGATTGTACTACAGCTGTGAGAGTTAACATTTATAAAATTTTCTCTTAATTTTATTTTATCTTCCCCTCCTGCTTTTTCTAATCCCTTTGTCAGTCTCAAATATGATCTTGCTTACTATTTTTCCTCAGAGCATGATACAGCTTGGTGTTGCAAAATGGGCTTCTAATAAACTTTGAGACACTGAGGCCATATTTTCCAATTCAAGTGCTTTCCCACTGAACTGGACATCACAATGTTAATGTTTGTTCTAGATTTTCTTTGAAATATGTAATTTAATGCTCCCATTGGAAATCACTATAATATAATTAGGGTCCCTTTTTTATGAATGCCTTTGCTTTAGTCATTGATTTGGAATACTCTAATTTCTCTTGTCCCATTGTATAATTAAGGAAAAGTGGGTGTTATATCTGATTAGGATCATGTCAAAAAAGAATGTAGAGACTTGATGTTCATAAGCCAAGAACAGAAATGATGGGCTTTAGGCAAATTGTTTGTCATTTGGTGCCATCTCTCATCTGTCTCCAAAAAAAAGATAATTAATTGAACTTAGGTGATTATATTTTTCTTTAAACTGTTGAACCTGGCATAAATGAATAACTAAAGGTAAACTGTGTTCCTGATTAAACCCAGTTAAATAAATTACTGAAGTTGTGGACAGTGTCCTAAGGATAACACAGATCCCTGCTTGTTATTCTTTTGTGCATAGTTACAGGCTTCAGATACCACAATCTCACTTGCGGTAAGAAGAGTGAAAAAAAAGTTTGAGAGAGCAGAGGCAAGAGCTTGAATTAATGAACACAGCTGTTTGCCCCACTGGGAACTAAGCAAAATGCTCGTTGTAAAGAAGCACCTATTTGTCTTGACATAAGCGAATAGAAAGATTAAGTGATTCTAAGAGTCAACTTGTGATAGGTTTCAAGTTTATGGGAGAAACTCTGATTTGTGAGCTGGAGCCCCATGAGATTGCTAAGATTACTTGAGCAGTTCTCAGATCACAATTGCCCAAAGCTCTGTATGAAAATCTGCTTTTCTATACTCCTTCACTATATTGTATTTGCACATTACATGAAATGTGCCAGTTCACTGCCCTGAGATTACGCGGGTACAAGAATGCTGAATGAAGACAGACTTCTGAAAGAGCAGTCAGCGCCATATTGTAAATGTGGGCTCTTGCATGAGAAAACTGGTTCTGCTGATCCAGACTTTATAACAATGTGTGCTCAAGTGGAATTGTTCCAGTAAGGGAGTAAATCATATGTGCAGATCACGTTGTAATTATGATTTAGGGGCTGAAGGAAACCCGAGGAACACACACTGAGGAAACTTGAACAGAAGCAGCTCATGGTCCAAAGCCATGCCAGGAGAACTGACTCATTCAAACCTGTCGGGGTCCAGCCCCGGTTGGATCCAGGGATTCCCTCGGGAGGACGGCGTTGGCGATTAAAGGATAGCAAAGCAGAGATTAGAGGCTCATTATAACTGGTTTACGCAGAAAATCAATAAAACCTGTGACATCAGATTTGCTCTGACCACAGAGGCTACAGGCACCCTCTCGAATTGCTGAAGGTGCCCCACCTTAGGCACCTTCTCGAGTGGGTCTTAGAAGCCCAGGCAAGTAAGTGGTCCCAGAGGACCTCCGCGCTCCAATTAAATGTCCTGAAGGAAGAACAGAAAAGAAAAGGAGAGAAAAAGAAACAAGAAAGAATGACACGGGGAGACCAAGCTTTGAGCAAGGCCCATACCTTTATTTTCAAAGGGAGCTTATATACCTTAAGTTGTGCATAGAGGATAATAGGGGGTGTAAAATCATGCAAATTCAGCAGTCTTTGATCCTTATTGAGACCAGGCTTTTCTTTTCTGCAAACTTATCGTATACAAATGGTTTAGGTGATTTACATCTTCTGGCCAGAAGGCCTGTTAACATTTTATGACTCTGATAAAGGTTTGTCAACCATAAGACTTATTTTCTCTAAGAGTAATTATTTTAAAGTTTGGCGCCATCCTCCGAAGGTGTTAGATAAAGTTGCATTCCTATAGGGCAAAGGTTCAGTGGGCTTACAACAACGGAAAGAATTTATTACCTTAAGGGTCTAAAGTTGTTAACACCAAGGCCACTACTTATTTTTTCTATATACCAACTATATTAATTAATACACTTCCAAGGATACAATACAGGGATGTGGAAACTTGGCAGCAAGCATTGGTCTCAACAATGAAATCTTGTACTAGTTCTATTCTAACAATTTCTAACTCCCCGAGAGGCTCTATACTATTTGAATATCTTAAGCTTCCCGTGCCTCTCGCGGTTGGGAGACTGTAAACAATCGTATGCGTAGCTGTAGGAGTCCGGGTAAACCTGTCAGGCAAGTTAGAGAGCCGTCTGAGAGATTTGGATTTAAACACTCCTATTATGCCCAGGAGGCTTATTAACTAGAGCTTTAAGTTGATTTCCTAAAGAGAAAGGTGGTCGGGGATAGCCCCCCGTTAATGTCAGAGGAGTTGGTGAAAGTCGTAAAATAGTAAAACAGACAGATTCTGGTTTTGGGGTAGACGCTCAGGCAGATCCAGGGGGGCCCCTCGAGCCCTGACTCGTCTTTGCATGTCAGGCCTCTCCACATGACCTTTGTCATGGGTGGGAACTCCCATGCTGGCTCCCGGCACAAACTCATTGTTGGAGACATCCTATAGAATGGGACTGTGTTAAACTTGATCTTCCCTAGCTTTTCCTAATCTTAGAGACTGCCAAACTCTCTTATGGAAGAACCCCATAATAATATTTCTTTCAGCAACATAGTCTTATGGAATACAGGTGGGAGATACTACTTTAGTATTTTTAATGCAAATAGAAAATACATATAGAAAAGTGTACATATTGTCCGTGTACAGCTGGATGAATACTCACAAAGTGTGTAACCAGCGTCAAGTAACAGAACATTGTTACAGGCACCCTTATTTAATTCTTTCCAATCACTCTTCCCCTAGAACGGTAACTGTTCTTTGGACTTAAGTAGATTTGTTTTGTCTTTTGTTTATTTGTTTTTCAAACTGCATATACATGGACTGTATGTACTCTTTTGTGTCTGGTTTCATTTACTCAGTAGTATGTGTGAGATTCATATATTTTGGGTATGTAGTTTAACTTTGATTCTCCTTGCTGTAACCCATTGTATGGTTGTTTTTAGTTTTTGACTCATGATCAGTTGCAACTAGTTGTAATTTTTTAAAAGAACTATCTTTCAGTCTCTTTGTACATTTGCTATTGTATCGGAGTATTCCTTCCATCTCTGAGTGGAAGTGTAAGGAAGAATGTTTTGTTGTGTTAACCGTCTTCATTGTTCTTTGCGCCTATTGTTTACATACTACCCCCTCCAAAACAGAGCCTTCTAGTTCTTTAAAAGAACTCACTAGTTGCCTATCTGCTCTCCCATTCTAACTTGTAAGTCTAAAGAAACAACAAAAAAGTTTCTTTTCTTAAGTCTTTCTCGAATTTGTTACAATACTGATTCTGTTTTATGTTTTGGTTTTTTGGCCACAAGGCATGTGGGATCTTAGTTCCCCAACCAGGGATCGAACCTGTACCCCGTTACATTGAAAGGCAAAGTCTTAACCACTGGACAACCAGGGAAATCCCCCCAAAATGAGTTTCTTGAGCTTTGTAAGAAGCATAGTCCACAAATATTTTCCAGATGTTTTTGTGGACCCTAATGTTGTAATTGTTGGTTATAACAATTTTAAGGTGTTACTGTATTTTCTACAAAGTTCACATCTGGTAATTCATAACTACTTCTTAAGCTTCTTAATTCCACTTGCTCAGATGAGGCTCTGCTGTATTTGATTCCAGAGCTAGTAGTTGACCTGAGCTCTCCTCTGTATAGTAAGGTAATACATGATGTCAAATAGCTACCTATGAGCATCCATCTGTGTGTGTATTCCTGATAGCTTCCCAGTGAACTGAAAAACTCACTTCTCATTTTTACTGGGATGAGTATACATTTAACTCCTGCCAGCCTCACTTTTCTTCTGGTAGTCTCAGGCTCCCAGTTTTTGACCATGGGTCTCTCAATAGGGTTTGCCTCTCCACTCCATGAGCTTTGCTGTCTCTGGGACTATACTATAGGAGCCGGTTTCTGGAAAACTGATTGTGTCCATTCTGGCACCGACCTGAGCTTTCTGACTCTGCCTCCGTATGACATCTGGAGATTTTATTTGTTGGGGTCCCCTGGATCCTAGTTGGAAATTATCTGCCGCTATAATACATAAGAAGGTTTTATTTGTTGTGGTGTCCTGTATCTTGATTGGAAAATATTCTCGACTTGAGATCTGTCAAAGTCTAATTCAGCATAATCCTTGGTTTTGTTTACCCTTGTCTATATAATCATTAAGCAGTCAATAGTTCAAAAAGTTGCTTGAAGGATAAAATGAGAAAAAATACTGTTTTCCCTCTCCATGTCCTAGTAGTTCCCATTACTGGCTTCAGTTTCAATTAAGAAAAAATAACAATATGTGAGGAACACGAATGGATCTCCCCTTCCCTGAGAAAACTTACCCTATTTGGTCCTCATATTACTTTTCTAGCTCCCAAACTGCATACCATGAATCATCACATCAGCTTCTTTTCATTCTTCGTTTGTGAAATTGAGGCAGGTTTTGAATTGGGTTAACTCTAGGAGTGCTTTCAGTTTTAACACTCACTGTTTCTGCTTCTTACCCCGGCTAGTGCTTATAGGATTTAGTCATAGGTTCCCATGAGGGATAGAATGAGGTGAATTGTGCCCCTTTTTGAGTGCATATGCACATGTCTATGTGTGGGGCTCCATGTGAAGGGTTTGATTGTCTTTTTATTACCATCCATAGATTAGCATATAGATACATTCTGGCATCAAGCCTTGTTAGAACTCTAGATGGTACTTACTATTTTGTTTTAGATGTGGTTCTCCCTCAAAACTGTTTTAATTTTGAGGAAATGGTCTAGCAAGAGGTTTCTTTAGGCCCTTGATACTCCTCAGTTGGCTGAATGGTATTTTTTTCTGTAGGACTAGGCAGCTGTATTTTTCTATTGAAATACAAACCCAGTCTACAGGGTTGGGCCTTTAGATCAGAATTGACTGAGTTTTTTTCCTTCTAGTTTCCTTGTGACTGAAAGTCAATTCAAGCTGGCTTTCATAAACAACAGGATTTTATTGATTCACACACCTGGAACTTTACGATCAGGATAGATTCCACTCTTGGCTAGATCCAGGGATTAAAGGCTTGTCAAGTAGACAGCATCTTTCCATTTCAACTCTACTTTCCTATATCGACTTTGTCTTTAGATTGACCCCTCTCTGGGGATATGTTATTCTTACAGCTAGAAATCCTAGTGTATATTAGTTTTCTATTACTGTGTAAAAAATTGCCAGAAGCTTAGCAGCTTTTCTCTTTTATTAGCTCACAGTTGTGCAGATAATAAACTTGGATAGACTCCATTAGACTCTGCTCAAGGTCTCACAAAACTGAAATCATGGCATTGGCAATGATAGATTCTTATCTGGAGGTTCTGCAGATGAGTCCATATTCATGCTCATTCAGGCCATTGCCTGAATTTACTTCCTTGAAGTTGTAGGACTGTAGACCCCATTTCCTTGCTAGTCAGCATCTGGGAGTAGCTCTCAGCTTCTAAAGGCTGCCTGCATTCTTTCTCACCTTGGCCTCTACATCTTTGAGCCAGCAGCACCAAATCCTTCTGTGCTCCAAATCTCTGATGTTATAGTCTACCAGCTAAAAAAAAAACCCTCTACTTTTAAAAGGCTCACCCTGATTGGATCAGGCCCACTGAAGCAATCTCTGTATCCTTGGTCACCTGAGTTAGCACTTTAATTATATCTGCAAAATCTCTTCAACATAGCACCTAAATTAGTGTTTAATTGCATAACCAGTATACAGGAATCTTGGGGACCATCTTTAAAATTCTGCTTATAAGAAATGAAAATAGAGTCCTTTCTATTCTGTAAAGTCTCATACTTGAGTCTCATTTATCTGACTTGGGACCTGTAGCCCATTCTTGAACCAATCACTGTGACCTTGGGGTTTGAAATAAGCTGATTGGCTAGAGAGGGACACATTTTCCCATTTTGGATCAGAAGATGGGTAAATGGATGCTGGGATGCGTAATATTGGTCTCTGGAAGCCTAATATCCAAAGTTATCTGCCTGTATGACACCACTGCGGGGTGCCATTTAGCTTTTCTCTGGTATGGCTTCATGGGTGAGATGAAGTGACCTTGCTTCGCTACTAGCATTTCTTTCTCAGCAGGAATGGTGCCCTGTGATTCATTTAATTTTAGCCACTTTTCTTGTCAGTGTCAACAAGGACATCCTGCAGTCAACATGGTCATGGTGTGAACCCTGGGTTTCTTTCCCAGTGGGATGAACTGCCCAGCAAAGAAACTCTGAACTGTTGCATGCCTGGTTTACCTTGCCCCCTCATTCAGAGGCAACTCTCCAGCCTAATTTCTGGTTTCCAGGGCAACCAGGTTTGTAGTCATGACCCTCAGGGGAATCCTTAGTGTGGCATTGGCAGAAAAGGTAGAAGCCATGCTAGCTGCTGCTCTGTCCGGGGATTAAGTTGGAGAGATTTCAGGGGTGTTGGGCTGAGCAGAGAAGTTCTAGCAGGACTCTCTGTAACTGGCCCACCTGGGTTTGCCTTTCGCCTACCAGCCTCACCATTGCCCACACTCCACGTGGCTTTGTCCTGCCAGCCTTTGCTCCTTCCTTTGGCATGGCATCTCTGTCCTCTGCCTCCTGTCTCACTTTTACATTTACTCATCTGCATGCTGCCAGTTTCTTTTCTCTCACCCACAGTCCTGGAAAGGACTGTGTCTGCTTCATGCCTCCCAGGGGTCAGCCTGTGTGGCACTTTCTTTGCTTTGTAGCTAAAGGAGGAATATAAGGACAAATGTAGTAAGTGTTCTGTAAAGCTAACGTTGATGGACACCTCTTTCATTAGAGATTGTTCTTAAAAATTTCATCTTGTGATGGAATGATGGGGAGGTTTGTTTATCCCTATCTCTATCTCTCTATCTGTCTATTGGTCTACCCATCTATCCATCTATCTATATCCATCTGTCTATACAACTATCTATTTTCCCATTTCCATTTGGCAAAATATAAAGTTGACAAGTCTTATGAAATAGTCATTCCCCAGTAGCCCCTGACAGATTAAAGAAAAATATTTCTGCTCATCTTAAGACCAAAATTTTGCCTGAAAGCTTTAACTTTGGGGATATTTTTTCAACAGTTTTTATTGAGAAGCAAATGTGTACCCCGCTGTGGGTCTGGAACTGCTATGGGGTGTGGGGGCTGCAACAGAAAGTGAACTTTGTCATCCCTGCTTTCCATGGATTTAGAAGGACACACTTCAACTTAGTATCCTAGACTCTGGTCTTCCTAGCATTGGTATCTTTTCCCTTTTTAGGATATTTTTGGCTTTCCTAGGGCTATAAAACTCAGATTTTAAGGCAGGTAAAAGCTTAATTTTCTTGTTTTCTAACAAAATACTAGTATTTGAGGAAATGGCTAATATTTTCCAGTGTCTTTAAAGACGTGGGTTGGTAACTTATTTCTTATGGCAAGTGATTTTATAATTTACAGTGGGATGGTTATTGATTTCTAATATTCATTGAGTTTTAGTAATTTCTAAGTGGTTAAAGTAGTCTTAGAAAAGAATTAAGTGCCCGTGGGCCAAAATGATTGGATAATTTTCCTACAGACAGAGAAGGAACAAATGGTAGATTTGGGGTTAAAAGCCCCAGTGGTCCTTGTACTGTGCACGCATCCTACTGAATTTAGTTTTTAAGCCAGGTATTTTTCAGAGCTTAAAAAAGACTGGAACTTAAGTAGCCACAGAGAAGTAACCATATGGGCTACAACAGGGACTAGATTTGTGGACTTCAGCCCAAGGGATATATAATTGATGTTCTGGGAAAAAAAAAAAAAGGCTTGTTAGGGTAGCTGTCTATCTTAATGCCTGTGCCTTTGTGCTAGAAATTACAAAGAGAAACTACTAAAGTCCATTCTATGAGTTGTTCATGTCTTGTTCTCTAGAAAAGCTCAGAATTTTGAATTAAAATGTAAGTTCGTAAAACTGTATTGGTCTCTCCTAAATATCTTGTTTTTATTGTTTACTTAATAAAGTGAACATAATGAGGATATCACAAAGAGGTGAAATTAAGTACAGGACTCCCTCTTCCTCAGCTGAAATCAGATCATCTGGCTGGAAAAAAATTTGGTTTGGGTTATTGTGTGTGGTGGCAAGATTGTCCTTGTTTTACAAAGATGTGCTTCTATCATCAGAATAGGACCTGGATCCTCTTCTCAGCAGAGGATTGCTTGGAGTGAATGGCTTCTTCTCCTATGCTGAATCTCCATTGCGTAGCGTAGGACAGTGAGGGAACAAAAATATTGTTCCTGGGACAGTTAGAGCTAAACAGGCAACCAAGGCAGCATTTAGAGTGGGTCAGGTCCCAAGGGAATAGGGCAGTGTTTCTCAGAGTCTGGACCTTGGACCTCCTGCATCTCAGCGCCCCTGCTCCAGACCACAGAATCTGAGTCTTTTGCTGCCTGGGAGACCACATCTTTAACAAACTCCCCAGTGATTCGTGAGCATTTTAAAATTTCTGAACCAAGGCAGCAAGGAGGCTTGAAATGGAATACTCAGAAGGGCTTCCCAAGAACTATGTAAAGGGTCCAGGCAAACAAAAGACAGTCTACAGTGGCAGTTTCTCTAATGGTTGGCTCCTGTTTTGCTCATTGTGAGGGCTTCAGCAGTGAACAATGGCGGCATGCTTCCAGCCCTTCTGGAGCTGGGAAGAGCCAGTAAACAGTAGAGAAATAAATGAAATTCCATATTATAGTGAGTGTTGGGAGGGAAAAAAGCAAGGTGCTAAAAGAGAAATTGGAGGCCCCTGTTTGGATAAAGGTAATCAGAACTGGTTTAAAATTTAATGGGAATTTGACTGTGAAGGAATTACAGCTGAAGTAGCCCTGGGGAAGTAGGGGCAGGGAGCAAATAGAAAGGAAGGGTGGCATATGTGTATATATGTGTGTATGTGTGTGTGAGTGTGTGTGTGTGAGTGTGTGGTGAGGGAGCATACACAGAAAACCTGGAAGCTCAGGGAACAAGAGTACTCAATAGAATGGAAATGTTCAGGGGCCCCGCTGTGACCTCAGTTTTGTGCAGATTTCCAGTTTGATCTTGCAATAGACAATCTATGTCGAGTTCTTGGATAGATAAAGGGATGGGCGAGGGTCACTAAACCTCTTCATGGAAGTTAAAAGGAAGCTATCCTTTTTCTGCAACTGGTGAGTTGTAGACAAAGGGATCCTAAAATAGTATTTCACCATCCAGCCTGTGTGGGTGTTCCCCATTCCCACCCAACTAAAGTGAGACCCGGTAATTGTAGAGGAAAGAAAATGAGTAGAGTATTTTCTAAAACAAGTCGCATATTTTCCATTGTGTCAAAGAGAAAAAGTAGCTTGTAGAAAACCACACCTAGGCTTCACGCTCGTCTCTCTGGTTTCTCTGGTGACCAAATGGGAGCACTGGGAAGCAGAAGTAGTCATCATTCTTTAGCGGCTCCATCAGCCTTTGTTCAGGTTTCCTGGAGATCCTAGTGACCCTTTCAGCAAGACTTTGGGTGGAAACCTGGAAGAGCCCTGGCAGGCTAGCCTTGAGGGATGGGCTGGGGACAGCCTGAAAGAGAAGCCCCAGAGCACGAGAAGGACCAGATGCAGGTCGCACTGACGGGGTTGACTGCCTGTCATTCTCCTCTAGGGCTAAAGCCTGTTCCTGCATAAAAGGTCACCGAGTCAGGCTGAATTGGAGAAACAGTGGCTTACTCACTCTGTCCCCAGGCCTGGCCTGTGGTTTCTCCCCCTCATCGCCATAACTGTGACAGTAATAACTGGCATCATTGTTTTATTTGTCCGTTTGTGTATTAGCCATCTCTCCCTAGTGTATCTAGCTAGTGTATCTAGCCATCACTAGACTGGGGCCCCGTGAGGAAGGGGCTGACATCAGTCTCAGGCTCTGGAGCCCAGCGCATCTCTTTGTACATTGAGAGCTGCCAGAGCCTGGGAGCTGCACGTGTGCTGGTGCAGCTGTGGGTGGTGTGACCCTCGCGTACGCAGTGGGAGCTTCTCAGAGGCAGCTCTGTGGGGCTCAGCCCTGATGGGCACATGTCTCCTTTCTCCCCCTGGAGAGACACGTATGTGACAGTGGCACAGATTGCTCCCGGGGAAAGCCTCTCCTGTCTGGATTAGAGAATCCATGCAGGGTGTCCAAGTGCCCACACTCTTCCTGTGCTGAGAAACAGGAACGGTAGCAGGCAGTCCTCAGGTCAGGGGTCAGTGTGGGGTAGGGACGGGGCATAGCTGATGACCGTTGGCATGCAGTTTCTTCCAGTCTGCCCCCTGGTCCTCAATTCTGGAAGTTCACGTTTTCCCTTCTCCTTGGATGTCTCCTTGTCCCACGAGACCTTCATCTTCTCTCTCCTGTTTCATTGGGCACTCTCTTCTTCCCTGCCCCATTAAACTTCCTCCTGTCTGGTGTCTGAGAGAGGAACAAACCAGCTGTGCAAATAGATCTCCTTTGATGCTTGGCATCTCTGTTGGGCCTCAGTACTAGTGAGGGAGACGGAGGGCAGGGAGGATGGCTGGGAACCACCCATGACTACTTCTAGCTGTAACTGGGTCTCAGCATTACACACTCTCTGGGCGACTGGAGAGGCCTCTGAATGTGACCTGAAAAACCCCTCTGCAGTGAGATTCTTCACTCTCTGTGTTGTGTGAACACTTGGTTTAGTTCCACAAACACCATCCAAGCGCACATGCTGCCAGCTTCCGTGCATCAGCCTCAGTGCATGAGCAAGATTGTTTTCTGTCCTGGAAAGTTGGAAGGGAACTTACAAGTCACCTGGGCTCAGGTACTTCCTGGGCAGAGTCACAGAGTGAGGCCTGGACGGTGGAGCGATGCGTCAGGACGCAGAGCTTCGGCTGGGGTCTGGCCCCCGACACCCAGCGCTCTGTCCAGCGGCCTCTGGGGTTTGGAGACTCACGTAGTAGCCACAGTGTCCAGGCCTTGAGTGTTTGCCGTGTGCTGTGCCTTCCTCATCTCATTCTTGAAGCAGGCGCCTTTGTTACTGTCATCACTCCCTCTTGTTATGCATGAGGAAATTAAGGCTTAGACTAGCTAAGGCTCTTGTCCAAAGTCAGCCGCACAGAATGCAGCAGACGGAGCCCCTGGATCTGTGCGAAGGCCATGTCCTCACCTGCTTTGTAGAATCTATAAGAGCACATAGAGTTGACAAAAGGCGGCTGGTCCAAATCATCCTGCTAAACGTAGAGAAGGACTGGTTTTGTTTTTTAAAACCATGGTAAAATAAACAATGTAAAATGTCACAATTTAGCCATTTTAAAGAATGCAATTTAGTGGCATTAAGCACATGGGTGTTTTGGGGCTGCCATCACCACCATCTGTCTCCAGAACTTGATTTATCTTCCTAATCTTCAACTCCATACCCATTAAACACAAACCTCCTTTTCTTCCCCACCAGCCCCACGGCAACCACCATTCCGCTTTCCGTCTCTCTGGATTTTACTGCCTAGAGTGTGTGTCCTTTTTGACTGGCTTATTTCACTCAGTATAATGTCCTCAAGGTTCATTCATGTTGTAGAGTGTGTCAAAACTTTCTTCCTCTTTAAGGCTGAATAATATTTCATTATATGTATTGTATATATCACATTTCATTTATCAGTTCATCTGCTAATGAGCACCTTGGGTTGTTTCCACCTTGTATTAATCTGCTAAAACTCTATTAGGGCTACAATTAAAAAAAGAGATGCCACAGACTCAGTGGCCAAAACATTTGTCACAGTTCTGGAGGTGGGAAGTCCAAGGTGAATGTGTCAGCAAAACTGGTTTCCCTGAAGCCTCCTCCATGGCTTGCAGACAGCTGCCTTCTCTCTGTGTCCTCACATGGCCTTTTGTCTGTGACTGTGCATCCCTGGGTCTCTCTCTCTCTCTATTGTCAGCCTCACCCTTATGACCTTATTTTACCTTCAGTTCAGTCAGTTCAGTCGCTCAGTCGTGTCCGACTCTTCACGACCCCATGAATCACAGCACGCCAGGCCTCCCTGTCCATCACCAACTCCTGGAGTTCACTCAGACTCACGTCCATCGAGTCAGTTATGCCATCCAGCCATCTCATCCTCTGTCGTCCCCTTCTCCTCCTGCCCCCAATCCCTCCCAGCATCAGAGTCTTTGCCAATGAGTCAACTCTTTGCATGAGGTGGCCAAAGTACTGGAGTTTCAGCTTTAGCATCATTCCTTCCAAAGAAATCCCAGGGCTGATCTCCTTCAGAATGGACTGGTTGGATCTCCTTGCAGTCCAAGGGACTCTCAAGAGTCTTCTCCAACACCACAGTTCAAAAGCATCAATTCTTCGGCACTCAGCCTTCTTCACAGTCCAACTCTCACATCCATACATGACCACAGGAAAAACCATAGCCTTGACTAGACGAACCTTTGTTGGCAAAGTCATGTCTCTGCTTTTGAATATGCTATCTGGGTTGGTCATAACTTTCCTTCCAAGGAGTAAGCGTCTTTTAATTTCATGGCTGCAGTCACCATCTGCAGTGATTTTGGAGCCCAAAAGTTTTACCTTAATTGCCTCTTAAAGGCCTCATCTCCAAATGTAGTTACATTGGAGGTTAGGGCTTCACTATATGAATTTGAGGGAGACAGTTCAGTCCATGATACATTTCTTGGTTATTGGGAATAGTGTTGCTGTGAACGTGGATGTACACATATCTGTTGAGTCACTGCTGGCAATATTTTGGGGGTGTACCCAGCAGTGGGCTGCTGGCTCACACAGGAGTTCTGCTTGTAGAATTACCCGTGTTTAGGGATGCCTGTTTGTGGAGCCACCATTCTGTTTGCTGTTGCAGCTGCGCCATCTCACAGCTTGGGGGTAGTAGTAGTAGCTCAGTACGAGTAGTGTTAGTCGCTCAGTCGTGTCTGACTCTTTGAGACCCCATGGACTGTGGCCCGCCAGGCTCCTCTGTCCATGGGATTTTCCAGGCAAGAATACTGGAGTGGATTGCCATTCCCTTCTCCAGAGGATCTTCCTGACCCAGGGATCAAACCTGGGTCTCCTGCATTGCAGGCAGATTCTTCACCATCTGAGCTACAGGGGAAGTAAGATTTCTTAATTTTCAGAGTAGTTTTGCTCCTTATAAGAGGCCACTCCAGTTTTTAAGGTCCTTCATTAGAAAGCTAGCCTGGAATCATGCATTTTTGCATTCCAAATGCTTGGTTAATAAAACTTTCCAGAAACCTGTTACCCTTGCTCCTTCTCTACTTCCTATCAATAACCTTGGGCCCTTACTTCCACACGTAACTGCTGGGAAAACATCCCAGGGAGGAAGAAGAAGCTGTAAAAAAATGGGCTGGCATCAGACAGATGCTTCATCTGAGCTGTGGGCCCCTGGCAGTCAGCCCCTAAGCATGGGGGAAGTTTGTACCAGGTCTTACTGCATCTCTGAGCTGAGCAGAGAAGAGGTCCTGAGCCTGTTTGAAAGAGGTTCTGCCACTTTCAAACTGGCCAAAAGACTAGGGATTTAAGACATTCCTCAATGAGAAGCTTTTGAAAAAGCATTTATTTCTTTGGCTGGGTCTTAGTTGCTGCATAAGGGATCTTCCATCTTCTTTGTGGCAGGTTGAGATCTTTAGCTGTGGCATGTGGGATCTAGCTCCCAGACCAGGTATTGAACCTGGGCCCCCTGCATTGGGAATGAGGAGTCTTAGCCACAGGACCACCAGGGAAGTCCCTCAGGGAGCAGCTTTTTAAAACACAGCGGTGGGTTCATATTTACTCACATCAACAGAAGGATGAGAGAATGTGTGCAGAAAGGGGCTGGGTGTGAGGAGGTGTGGGGGTTGGCATTTATGTGGGGTAAGGAATCAGGCTGTCTGGGGATGAGGGGTGAGAACAGGATGTGTGAGTGGGAGCTGAGGATGAGGGTGTATGTAGGGGTGTATATAAAGTAGGGTGTTGGTGTGGGGGGATGGGGATAAAGGGACTGCGGGGGAGGGATGAGCGTGTGTATGGGTGGAGGTGGGATATTTAGTTGTAAACTACGTGTGGAGTAGAGTGTGAAGGTGGAGACTTGGGCATGAGGGTGTGGAGGAGGTGGGTGAAGGTGTGTATAGGGTAGGGAGCCGGAGTATGTGTATAATAGAGTGCAAGGGTATACATAGGACCGGGGTGTGTGTCTGGAGTAGGAAGTGGCATTATGAGGGTGTGTGGGGACTAAGTTATATGGAGGAGGTCGGAGCATGTGTGTGTGTGTGTGTGTGTGTGTGTGCGTGTATGTGTTGGGTCATAATGAGAGGGGGAACCCGTGGCTCTACTCCAGGTAGCGCCCTCTGCCACCCACCGACCTCTGCTGGGAACCTGGTGGGCAGAAGACCCTGGTGGGTGGAGGAGCTCTGAGGCCGTTGCAGGGAAGAGGGCCCAGTCAGGGACTCAGCGTGACTCACTTTCACCTGCTGGGGGACCGGGTTTGCCCAGCATCTGCATCATGGCAGGATACGTGCGTCAGTCTGTATGACTTTGCTCTTATTAGGAAACACAGGAGGAATTTAAAATGAGAAGTGAAGCTGGGGATGGGGGAGGTTGGCCGGGAGTTACAAACGATGAATCGCTTCACCCTCAGCAGTGGGGTCAGACTAAGGGACCAGGGTCATCATCTCCATCCATCCCTGCCCTCTGTTCTGACAGCAGGCGGCCGTAGCCATTCCATGGGAGAAAAGTAACTTGAGAAGTCACATGTGCACTCGCACACATAGACCCTGCCCCCCAGACACAGGCACACAGCCCACATGCAGATGCAGAAGAGGGAGCCCCGAAGCACCTCCCAGCTGCCAGGCAGCCTCTGCAGCAGTAACTGTTTGTGCACTGCGGGCTGCTGCGGGCTTTGCAGGGAAGGGATGCTGGCTTTTATGAATGGTAGCCGGGGAGGGGCTAATGTCATCCGCTCCTGATGTCAGCACCGTGAATGAAACACTTGGAAAGCGTAAAGGCTCAGGCGCCCGGGAAGCAGATACCTTCTCAGATTGGCCCTCTGGGTACAGCGTCTCTTGCTGACGAAATCACCAGTCCCATGTGTCACAGATAATCAATATACATTAGATTTATATAAAACAGAAACTGAGACTGCCTGTGGAGTAACGCGCCTCTGCTTCTGGCACAGCCAGTTCTGCCCGAGACCCCTTTCTGGCCGGGTGCTGGGGAAGGAAGCTGCAGACCCAGCATTGCGTTAGCATCTAACTGAGCCAGCCCGATGTTCTGCTTCTGCTGGCAGAATTCCTTGCTGAAGCTCCAAGCCGTGGAAACTGATCTGTGCTCTGCCTTTTTGACACACCAGGAAGAAGCTACGCAGGTGCACGGAGTCAAGGACCCAGCCCCAGTGTCCACCCAGAGTGTAGCTGCCGAAGGGGCAGGGGCCGCAGGTAAGAGGCTGGGCTCGGGGTCCTCATCTGCGCTCTCAGGGTAGTTTCACCCCTTGCTGCTTCCCCTGAACCTGGCTCCTGTGGGAAGCAGTGCCTGGTACACTGGGGAAATGACAGGGAGCAGGGGGAGTTAAGACGTGCTGGAATCTAGATCTTTCTTTCTAGCTGGGGACCAGAGTCCCCAGAGATGGTGTCAGGTGAAAAGGCACCCATCGTAAGTCTTCATTTTCCTATTTGGAGTCCTGTGATACACACGTGGTTTGTTTATATCAGTGGTAGATAATCTGGGCTGTGTTGAGACTCTCAATATTTTTGAGGGGCTAGGGGAGTTTTAACATTGCTTGTTAGGTGATCCATCAACCCTGGGAAGGTGGAGGTGAATGATGTGGCTTCTTCTAATCCTATAGTGTCTTGTTGTGTCTCTTTTTTTTTTTTTTTTAGTATTAATTTTTGTTTTGAAAAGTCTCAAACTTGATTCTCATTTGTCCGTTAGTTTCTCTGGTTTTAATCTCGCAGGTAGTAGGTTGGCTAGCAAGCAGAAGGTGAACAGATGCTCCCAGGAAGACTTCAGTGGGAAAGAAATAGTAAATTTACATGAGTAGAAATGACAGCACAGCATATCTTTTATAACACCAGTGGGTCAGAGGTTTGCAGACTGGTTTCTGCTTGGATGGTAGAAATAGGTTTAGGTGAGCTTGCTTCATGAGATGTCCTTTATCTCTAGGAATGGAAGGAACAGATTTACAAAGGTAATGTATTTCAGTACCATTAGCAATAGTGCATCAAAGACCTTACTTTTAAATCGACCCACGTGGTCTAAGTTGGCAAAACAGTCATCTTCAGTGTTTAAATATGTATTAGTGGCTAATAATAGTAGTAGTAGTAGCCACTATTATTGTTGAAGACTTTCTATGCCCAAGCACTGTTGTAAACTTCATAGTTATTGATTTAAACCCTTAAACCTGTGAAATAATACTGTTCATAGTAAGGACACTGAGGCCTAGTGTGACCCTACTTGTAAGTGATAAATTATTTCCCTGTGTATGTAGGTGGCCAATTGGTTGTCTTGTTATGTGGTGAGCTCCTCAGCTCTGTTAGCCATTGTGTTTGGATGAGATGCAAGTAAAATTGGTCAAGAGCCAATGCTGAGCCAATTAGGGATTTGAGTCAAATGATTAGACAATGCCCTTCTTCTTCCACCAACCTCCTATTCCACTCTCTGTAAACAAGCAACATAGAAACACAGAAAGAAGTCCCAAGCCAAATACCAGTTAATTTTTGAATTATCTGATGTTCACAAGTATCTGATAAGGACCGTTCAATATAATATTTGTTGCATGTTGGATATGTGTATGTGTGTGTGTGTGTGTGTATATAATATATATATTTTATCATGACTTGTGTGTGTAAATGTATCTTATTTTTCCCAAAGGTTGGTAGTAGTTTTATATTTTCTCACTCTTGATGGAGAGGATTTTGAATCAACTTATTAATACATTCTTTATTAAATAAAGATATGTACCCTGATTGGCTCAGTCAGTAAAGAATCTATCTGCAATGCAGGAGACCAGGGTTCCATCCCTAGGTCGGGAAGCTCCCCTGGAGTAAGAAATGGCAACCCACCCCAGTATTCTTGCCTGGAAAATCCCATGGACAGAGGATTATAGTGGCGGGCTATAGTCCATGGGGTCCCAAGAGCCAGAAAGGACTTAATGACTAAACCACAACCCCTGCATTTATGTGGAGATCACCCATATAAAGGAGCCATCAACATATTCCGTCTTAGGTGTCAAATAACAGGAACGGGCAGAAGCTTCCTTACAGAGGAGCCTTGTGGGCTGGACGTTGGATTTTCTAAAATGTAGGTGAATCTGAGATATTCCAGTCCTTCCAAGAGAGTGTATGAAACAGAAAAGTTCCACTCTGTGTGTTGGCGTGTGTGTGTGTGTGTGTGTGTGTGTGTTTACTTGTGGGTGCATATACACACACTGGGCAGGGACAGCTCCTGCAAGTTTGCAAAGATAAAATCCATCTTGCCATCTTGATGTTTCTGGCCTTTGCAGAGCTTATGAATAAGGAGTCTCGTTTAGCTAAATCGACTGCATGGGAATCGATGCAGGGAAGGTGAAGTCCCAGCCACTGTATTGGACTGTGGCACATGCTTCTCTCTAATTTTATTTTTTTAAAAATCCCTTTGATACCATCTAGAAATCGCTTACTAGGTGTTTTCAGGGAAGTAAGGAGTCTCTTGATGTGGTAAGAATGTTGCCAAAGTGATGAGCATTTGAAAGAGGCTTTCACAGTTCAATTTATGGGGTGGTTTGGTCTCACTGGCTTCCAAGACACACTCTTATAGGAAGGCTATACATATTCTAGTCCACGTGTCACTCAGAAGGGAGGAATTGATGTTCATGTTAGATCAGCAGTTCTTCACTCTGGGCCTATGACTGGGTTTCTGGAGTGATCTCTGAACTCCTGGAAACTGTAGCGTGCATGCCTAAAGCCCCAATGATAGTGTTATAGCATCGATGAGCACATTTGCCATAGGTCTATCAAAGATTATGGAAACTTAAATAATATTTTTCTCTTAAAGTCTAGAATCTAGCCCTGAGCCTTAGATGTCTGCAAATATTGGATTAGTAATACTTGATGTTAATATTTGGTATAACAAGGACAAAATCCAGCAAGTGATTTTTATAGAAATATCTGGATGTAATAGGCAACTAATTAACCTTGCAAATCAAACATTCACAAATATAAATCGTTGTGATTTATATTGGTTTCAGTCTTGAAATTTGATTTAAGGCATGACTTAGGTTGTTTATTTATTTTAAACATCAAAGTTAAATTTATATACTTTCTTGGCCGCACCACGTGGCTTGTGGGATTTTATTTCCCCGACCAGGGGTTGCTTGGGCCCTCAGCAGTGAGAGCGTGGAGTCCTAATCCATGGGCCTCCAGACAATTCCCTAAAGTTGTTTAACATTTACAGAGGGCTATCTGAAATGATAGTCTGAACAAAATTTTGTATTCTTTATGTCTTTGACCTTAAATCAAAATATTGAGTTTTAACTCAAATTTACAGAATACAAAGATTCATCTCATCCAGCAAAATATCTGAGATGCTCCCTGTTCTAGAAATACAATTACAAACTGCACTTGCAGCAAGAGCAGATTTTATGACACCCTGAAGGGGCACTGTGTTCTGGAGAGTATTAGTGAACCTTCCCGCACATCACAGTTACCAGGAAAGCTTTTATACCTGGGGTTTCTCAGTCTTCATCACTAGACACTAGGGTTCGAAGTCCTAGAGTCTTTATATTTCATTAACGTTTTCAAGTCCTGGAAGCCACTATTTAAGTGGGCAGTATCTTAAATTATGAGAGCGAAAAGGTCAGGTTCTCTTAGGTTCTCTTTGACTTAGTTTCATCAACAGGAAGAAGCTTACAGACCACATGGATTTGCAGGGTCTGTGAGCAGTTGGCTCAGTGTGTTTACTTCAGGAGGAGAAAGGTGCTCAAGCTGGAGCTCGAGATGGGCAGGATGGGGACAGATCTGAGGGAGGTAACGCTGTTTAGAAAAAAGTGACAGAGTGGTTGCCAGCTTCAGGGCAGCGCCAGGGCTGTGCAGAGGGTCACCGACTGCCCCAGTTTTAGCACTAAAAGTCCCACGTACTGGGGGACCCTCAGTTCCGGGCAATCCAGGACAGTTGGTCACCCTGCCTGTGCGCTGCAAACTGCATAATGTGAGATGGAAAGCCACATGGTACTAAGGCCCAAAATCCCTCTAACTGAATCAACAGCCTCTTAACAGTTGAAGCAGACATTTCCACTGGACATTAAAAAGCTCCTGTTCTGGTGGTATTGATTGGGAAATGGAATGAGGATTGTCTTTTCAGCTTCTCATCATTTTCAACATGTGTAGAAGGACCGTTTGGCATTGTTCCACATGACTACGTATAGTAATGCCTGTTCTGTTTGAGCACAGGTGATGGAGTTTTTAGTATAAGCTATCACTGGAGACTTATTACTAGAAGTAATAGTTGCAGGGACATCCCTGGTGGTCTAGTGGTTAAGCTTCCATGCTTTCACTGCAAGAGACACAGGTTTGATCCCTGCTTGAGGAACTAAGATCTTGCATGCTTGGCCAAAAAGAAATTCCAAAGCAATACATAATTAACTATTTTATTCTAAAATCTTGATTTTCAAGTTGAAATTTTCATTTGGCTAAGAACCTTGTTGCTAATGTTGATTGTTAGACAATGCTCATGTCGTATATCTAGGTGCTGCTTCTGCTGCTGGGTGCTCAGTCGTATCCAACTCTTTGTGACCCCATAGACTGTGGCCTGCCAGGCTCCTTTGTCCATAGAATTTTCCAGGCAAGAATACTGGAGTTGGTTGACATTTCTTACTCCAGGGGGGTCTTCCCAGCACAAAGACTGAACCTGCATCTCTGGTGTCTCCTGCATTGGCAGGCAGATTCTTGACCACTGCGCCACCTGGGAAACCCATATCCGGGTACAGTCTGTAATTATTCCCAAAAGAATCCTGCATGGTCTGCAGGTTTCTTCCTAATGTTGGAGTTGAAATGGGGCAGAGTCAAAGAGAACCTGACCTTCTCTGTCATATTTCAAGACACTGTCTATTTGATTAGACATTCTCACTTGGCAGGGCTTATTAAATGTACAGTTGTCTGGGCTGTCCACCATAAGATACAAAATAAAGTGTAGAGATGAGGCCTGAAAATCTCCATGTTTGCCAAGCTCCTGTTGATGATTCTGATGTTCAGGGAGAGTCGGGAACACTTTGTGGAACTCAGTATTCCTGCAAGGGTGCCATGGAAGTTGTTATTGCTGCAGGTGAAGTTTATAATTGGATTTCAGGAACAGGGAGCACCTCAGGTCTGCCACGAGGTGGGTCTGATTATCCACATAATGTTCCATCCTATCTGGCAGCAGCCCCCAGAAATAGTCTTTGAAAGTTCAGTATGAGGGAGTCTTCAAGACCTCAACCTCAGAAGTGCCCAGAACTCCTAATATCTTTCAGAAACTTCATACACTGAGTTTGTGTTTGTGTGTTATTTCTAAATCCTTCTTGAACATTTTCATGTTTTTTAGTGTGTAGCACTGATGTGCTTTAACTAGAAAGTGGCAATCACTGTAGAGAGTCGTTCTTCATCTTCTTATTCTAAGCTGGGTCCTTTAAAACAGTGGTTTTCACCCCCCTCCCACACTCTGACCCCTGCCTTTGGGACATTCAGCAACATCTGGGGATATTGTTTTGGTGTCATAGCTGGAGTGTGGGTGCCACTGGCATCTAGTGGGTAGAGTCCAGAGGTCCTGCTGAACATCTTCAATGTATAAGACAAGCCACGACCCCAGCACTGCCCCAGCAAATTGTCATCTGGTCCAAAATGTCAAGAGTGCCAGAGTTTAGAAGCTCTGCTTTGAAGGTCTTTAAATGAATAATATCAACCTCAGCTAACAATGACCTCTTCTTTTGCACCAGGCATTGTTGCATGAATTTTCTTACTTTATCGCCACAACCACCTAGGGAGGCATTATTATCCCCAGATGAAAGATGAGGAAATAAACTTGGAGACTGAATATAACTCGTAGACGGTCCCACAGCAGTGAGTGGTAGCGGGTGCTGGGAGGAAAGGGGAGGAGTGGGGAAATTTCCCCAATCAGACTCCATGGTCTGAGTGTTTCACATGATGCCATGCTACCTAAATATAAAGTCCACATAGTTCTAATATTCTTAAATTTGAAGTTGAGCCCAAAGGCAGCCTAGGTACACACTGTATAACGAATATGCTTTAAAGTCATTTTTAAAGTACATCCCTGACTGTTTTGCTAGAATAAAAGCATCTAGATTTGTAGTTGATTAACCACTGCAGCCCCTCTGTTCCTATGGTCATTTCAGCGCCTCTGGTCTTAACCATCTCTGGACCTCCTTGCCTTTCTCAAGTGTATTTACCTGACCCACATAGTGTTTTCCAGATTAAATGAAATAGTAGAATTTTATTTGTGCATATGGGCACAGGTACTATACTTTTGCCAAATGATACTATCGGGGGAAATTAGGCAAAGTGTACAAGGGATATGTCTACAATTTCTCACAACTACCCATGAAACTATGATGACCTAAATAAAAAAAGAATTAATACCTAAAAATATAGGCAGTGGGAGAGTTTCATCAACTATTCAAAAAATAATTATGGTTGTTGGATTGCTTTCCATACTCTTCCTAGAAATGTACATTGTTTTCTTGACCTTTTTGTCATATCTTATAGTCTGTAAAAGCTCCAAAAATCCCATTTTCTACCAAACTAACAGTTTACTGCTGATCATCTGTTAAGCGTAAACAGGTTAGCTTTGCCCACTGGCCCACACTGAGGGTCATCTACCACTGTGGACCTTCCTCCTGGTTTGTGAGCTTCTTCTGTGGTTCCTTTGCATTTTACTCTTTGAAAAATACTAACATCATCTGCAAACTCAGACTCACGACTCTATTTTTTCTTCTATGTTGGTTTTGAGATATGAAAAAGATTAATTCAGGATCCATCAGCAAGGATTAGTACTGACATGCCTCTCATAAAGATACTAGTTCAACTCTGTTCTTTGGGGCCTATTAGTAAGTGAATTTTTTATCCATTACAAAACATTTAGCCCAATCATCATTTGGTTTTGTTTTTAAATAACTTTTGATATGAACACCATGCCATAGACTTCTTGAAAGCCCAAATGGATTATATTCATTGGCTCTGTCTTGCTCAGAAACATAGCTCTTCGTAGAACTTGATATGCTTGTTGGGTAATCTTGGACAGGTTATTTGACCTCTGTGCCTCAGCTTCCTTTTCTTTGAAAAGGGAAAAAGGATACTATCTACCTCTTAGGATTGTTATGAGGATGACATAGCATAATACATATCAGGTTTTTAGCATATCACCCGTGGTAAATGCTCAATAAATGTCAGTGATCATTATTTAAAAAGCTGGCCATTCAGAGCTTATATCGCCTTCCCTCCAGTTGGTAATGCTTGCATTTGTCTTTAAATGTCTGCTTTATTATAATTGCTGATGACTTGCAAGGTGTGAAAATGACATTTAGCACTGTTTATTCCCTGGGTCCTCTCTCGAGTCCTGCATTTGATTGACATTGTACTAGTTCCCTTAAGCAAAAGGTATTTATGACAGCATTGGTACTGCTAAGTCACTTCAGTCATGTCCGATTCTGTGTGACCCCATAGACGGCAGCCCACCAGGCTCCCCCCTCCCTGGGATTCTCCAGGCAAGAACACTAGAGTGGGTTGCCATTTCCTTCTCCCATGACAGCATTAATCTGTCATAAATACCTTTTGCTTAAGGGAATCAAGAGCTGATGGTTGAATAATTACCTCTTATTAAAGTTGAAACTACATTCATTACCATAAAATCTATCCTGTGCTACACCTATGACATAACTTGGCTAGAAAAGATCTTTACTGTTAATGAATTTTCTCTGATGCTTTTATCACCATCTTCATAGTCTCTGAAACAGGGAGCTTCACAATAATCCTTGTTTTTCAAATAAAGCATTTTTAAAAATGATCTCAAAACTCATAGATGACAATATAATTATCTGATAGCCATTTCTATAACTGCCTTATAAATAAAAATCCCACAGCCTGAACCATCAGGTAATTATTTTTTTAAAATATTAAGTTCAATTTTAAAGTCAGGCCAAGAACTGTGGTGATTGTATGTTTTTGTCCCATTTATCCTCACTATACTGTTCACAGAGAATCTGAGTTTTGAAGAGGCTTATCTGGCCAAGGACATAATAACTCTGAACAAGTGGCATCTCAGACCAAGCTTAGGACTCTGACTGCAGAGCCTAGACTTTTAATCAGTGCGCTTATACATGTGTTAGGTTTTTAAGTAATAGATTTTATTTTTAAGAGGTTTTAGGTTTATAGAAAATTGAGCATACGGTACAGAGAGTTGTCATATGCCCCTTTCCCCCTGCACATCATTTCTCATATGTTATAGTCATTTTAAAAGCCTCCTTCCTGCTTGTTCATTCTTTCATGCTTCTGAAGAATAGTCTGGAAGAGATCAGACAGTTTTCCTAGATGGTCAGTGTCTGACAGTGCTCTGAACAACCCCCAAACCCAAGGTGGACAACCTCTTCTGTCTGTTCCAGTTCCCTAGAATCATACTTTTCTGTGTCTCTGTGGAGGAACTGCAGGTACAACTTTTTTGACTTAATTTTTCATAACTGACATTGAATGAGCCAGTGAAGATACAGTCTGCTTTGAAGGTTGGGATTTCTTCCTGTAGTCTTCCTGTTTGCCTTGTATATAATTTCCTTTTGCTTTTCAAAGCACATCGGCTCATTAATTAAAATCTTCTTTTGAAAATGGGTCTTGCTGCCTTAACTGCAGATTTTTATCTGCTGTCGCATTGAGGTGTTCAGTTGTGCAGGAATCAGCTATAAGATGCGGACAGTTGTCTAGGCTGAGAAATGATCAGCATTCCAGCACCCAGCTTTCTCCATGTACCAGGAGGATGCTTCTGAATCTTGGATACTCACAGGTGTTATTTGCTCTTTCTCCTCCCCGCTCCCCTGCCCCCACAGCTTAGCTGAGCACTTGGCTCCACTTCTGTGACACATGGAAGGGAAAAGATGTTTTCAGAGATTAGACCCTGTTCATCAGCCATTTCCCTTGATTATTTCTCAGTGGTTCTTTGACAGTATGCATATAGGTGACGAAGTTAAATCTTGAATAATCAGAAGAAAGTGAAAACATTCATTGAGTCCCTTGGTTAGACTTGTCTAGAAGGTCATTTCTTCTTTTCTCCCCAAACTGTATATTTGGTTTGGTGCTGTATAGAAGCTGCTTCCAAAAATATGAATGATCCCTGCCTCAGGTGCTCTCCAGAACGACGCAAAGTATGGACTTCTTCTGTTTCTCAACATGACAGAGATCCGGCCGTCTGACCTTGTCCTCAGTGTGGGCCCTGCTGCTGTAGCCTGCAGCACAGTTCTGAGTTCGGCAGAAGTCACTAACATCCAAAGACCTCAGGCTGCCTCAGGCTAGACGTTTACTTCCACTGCAGAGTAAACTCAGCCCTTGTCGCCCTGCCTGCCTGCCTTCTCACCCGCCCCGGCAGCATGGTGTCTGTGTGTGCTGAGTCGTGTCCGAGTCTTTGCAACCCTGTGGCTGGACTATAGCCCACAGGCTCCTCTGTCCATGGGATTTCCCAGACAAGAATACTAGAGTGGTTGTCATTTCCTTTTCCAGAGATAGTGTCTTCGGTTTTCTTCTTTTTCTTCCTCCACAGCTTTCTGGCTGCTCCTTTTTCTCAGGTACTACCTTACGGCTTTGTCTTCCTGTGTCTCCATTTAGTCTAGTTGGGGTACTTTCCTTTGCTAAGCCAGTTACCATGTGCAATGAAAGCATATTTAAGATATTTATTGAAATTCATCTAGACATTTAAATTTGTTGAATATTACTCTAATACCAAAAATTTGGGTGAGTTCAAAGTGTTTATACCTCCCAAAATGATACCGTAAACAACACATTAGCAGAATGACAGTGTGCTCTTCCTTTGCTTGGGCCTTTGTTGGTACTACCTTTTTTAAACTGGAGGTCGTGTAGTCCTCATTTTTTACCATTTAAACAGTGAAAATACTTGAAAAGAACTATAAAAGTGTCTTATCAGGGTGCAGGTAAGTTATAGGATTTCTAAAGTAATTGGTGACAGTACCCTGAAGATTTATGTACTTCAGCGTTAAGTGTACTTGGCAAAAAGTGTTGCATATGTTAGATATAATAGCAGTCACTCAAGAAAACAATATTCCAGAATTGTCTTTCTATAATTCTCTAGGGAACAGGAGTGATAGTATTAAATTTATCTTAAGAACTACTAAAAAACCTAAAATGTGGGTTACTATTTACTGATGGAAAATTTTTTTAATTAATTTTTAATTGGAGTATATTTGCTTTCATCTCCTGGCTATTATAAACAGTGCTGCAATGAACATTGGGGTGTATTCTTCTTTTCAGTTTTAACTGATGGAAATTTAACTAGGAAGTTGCAACCAAAAATGCAGAGGCAAGGAATAAATTTAGATCTGAGCTGAGGCTTCTTGATCAATGTAATTTTCTGGTTTTCAGGAAGGATTTTGGAATTTCTCATTGCTCAGCTGATGGAGTGCCCAAATCTACTGGTGGTTCATTGGAATTAAAGTCAGTAATTGGCTCCTTCAAAATAAAAATGATGCTCACTACCCCGCCCCCTACTCCAGAAGCGCGGTGTAAATGGTGAAGTGCATACTGAGGTCAGACCCAGTTAGAATATGTCTCCTGAGTGCCTCCCTGTGTGTGTATAGGGCCTGCTGGCCACCTCCCCCTGGATGATCGAAAGTGCCTCCTAACTCAGCGCATCCAGAACCAAACTCATTTCCCCTCTGGCTCACCTCTTCAGTTTCCTAACTAGGTCAAAGATACCATTGTAAATACCACCACCAACTGTCATGTATGAGTTCTATGTCATTGATGAGTTATTATGCCCCCTTCCCTGGGCACTATACAAAGCACTTGAGGGTCCTTATGTTTTTAAAAATCCTTCTAACATTTGTGAGGTAGACACTGATGTCATTTTCACTTGAAAAAGATGGGGAAGCTGAGATTGAGAAGGATTGAATAATGTATCCCAAGTCACACATCTGCCAAAGAATCGACTTGATCTAGGTGTTTCTGAAACTGTAGCCAATGTTTTTAGCCTTGATGGTGAACTGCCCCTTGGGGTCTGCAGGGTGCTTGCCTTGGAGCCCAGCCTTGCTTTCACCATGATAAATTCCTCACCCCTGTAAGCTCCCTGATGTTTCCAGTGACTGTCTACAGAAGCTGGCACATAAAATCCTGCTGGGAGTGCCAACCTTGTGCCATTTGGTAGCTTATCAGCTTCATTCATCCAGAATGTATCTTCATCTGTCCTTACTTTTACCCAACCATCCTCACCTTAGAAATACTGCTTCCCTCTCAGTGGTCTCTGAGCAGATAAGCTCATCTGTTTCCCTAGTCTTAGTTCTTGGGATGACTTCAAGCTCTCAGTGTATTTAGCCATTTAAATTCAACACATTCTGTAACTGAATCCATTATGTATCCATCAGAAGTTTTGAGTTTGTTTCTTGGTTGTGTTTTGGTGGCCCTTTTTGTGATGAGGCTGGCCAAGAACTCTGATGCTTGAGCCTCACTAGAATCGTGTACATGTTTCTGGCTTATTTAGTTTTTAACACCATTGAAAGCTGATGTTTGGCATTTTGCAATGTATCTCAGTGTTACATATGGGCCCACGAGGATGGGCAAACCCAGAAGCACAAATTAACGAATCCACAAGTCTAGGTCTAATTTGTGACTCAGATCTCAGCAGTCCGTCTCAAGTGGGTACAGACAGGGATTTATTTAAATCTTAAATCACTTTATTTATTTACTTTATAATTAAAATTTTTATTGAAGTATAGTTGATTTACATTTGAATCACTTAAGAATTCACATTGGAGAAATATATTTTTAAAATCTGATTCATGTAACAGCTGTAAATAGCATCTGTTCCTGCCTGGGGTTGCAGCCACCTCAGAAATGGGCTCTGGTCTTCACACCTGATGATAATGACTTGTCTCCATTGTGGCCCCTCCTGCTCAGAGAGCAGGCTGCCAGGAATTCTCCCTGGCCTGCAGGGTCAGAGACGTGGAGTCTTCTGCCTCAGGCATTGGTCAGAGTCCCTGACCCCGACTGGAGTCATACCACCTTCCCTCCTGAATGTAAAATGAAGATCACAGTACTGCCAGCCTCGTGTGGTTATTTTGAAGATTAAATCCTTGCAGAAACTCTAACTGGAAGTTTGAGGACATAGTGAGTCACTGCATAACTATTAGATATGATTATTATTCTTATTTACACATAAGAAGTGGCAGGAGGTACAATATGTCGAGGATGTGCTGGCTCTCATTTCCCACATTAACCCTGTAAGGACGCTTTGTGGAACTGGTGCTCAGTAAGAGAGGATCATATTCAAATTCCTTATTTTGCTAATTGTTAAAAAATGATGGTTCTCAGGGTTAACCACATTTAGCAGTTTCTTTGCCTCATGTCCATGTTTTGCCAAATATGCTATTCAAAGGATGCATGGGTGAACAGTGTTTTAATAGGAATTTATTTTAATGTGTATTAGTTGAAGAAATGTAACTAGCACGTCAAATTCATGATTTCTTGGCCCTCATTGCCTAAGATGAAGCTGATATTTTTAAAAATTTATAGATTGTAATTAAGATTATATATAATATATAATCATATATAATGAGGGAAAGGGATAAATTAGGAATTTAGGAGTATATATATATAGTATTTTATATACAGTATTATGTACATAATACTGTATATAAAATAGATAAACATCAAGGACCTACTGTATAACACAGGGAACTGTACTCAATATTTCGTAATAAACTGTATGGGAAGAATCTGAAAAAGAATAATTGAATCACTGCTATACACCTGAAACTAACATAACCTTTTTTTTTTTTTTAATATAACATAAAGAGAAGACAGCAAAAGGGCCTCAAATAAACATGAAACAAACCTAAAGTTAATCAGCTTATTAAAAATTTTTCCTTGAATAATTCTGGTGCAAAATGAAAAAACAACTGTTAATATAGCATACATTTAGAAAAGAATGATTCAAACTAATTATAGGAGACCATGAAATCTTATCAGAAGCAAACAGCTGTTGAAAAGAAAGTAGGTACCAAATGAACTAATTGTTAACCCTAATAGTTAACAATTAACTAATTGTTAATTCCTTTTCAGGGAATTTTAAACATGCTCTTAGTGATGGTTTTCCTTTTTGCTTTCTCCTTTGTTTACATTTAATTCTTTTTGTAGCTTGGGTTAACAACTAACATAACCTTTTAAATCAACTATATTTCAGTAAAAAAGAAATTAAGATTATATGTATAACATAAACATATATACACACATAAATATATACATATATATTAAAAATAGGTTTATGTGGATATGGCAAGCATTTTGTGGGGGGTACAGTTTTTTTTCTTTTCATCCTCACTTAGTCTTGAGAGGTGCCCACTGTTATTCTCCCCATTTTACAGATGAAGAAACTGAGGTTTTTAAATGTTCACTTTTTTCTGAAGTGCCTCTTAACAGGTGGAGGACCTGGGATTCAAACTCACAATCTTTCTTCTCTCTTGCTCTGTTTGTGGGGGTTGTTTCTTACTTCCCTTCTCAGGTATCCTTTTTTTCCCCAAATTTTTATATTAACTTTTATTGTTTTTTTTTTCTTCCTATACAATTAAGATGTATTCATTACAGAAATTTTAGAACACGCAAGGAAAAAAATTATTGAGCTAATGCACATAATGTTGAGATTATGTGCATTTTAAGTGTCAGTGATACACTATTGTTAAGTATAGGTGTGATGTCGTACAACGGATCTCCTTTGACTTTTCTATCACAGCCCTGTCAGATGATCTAAACAAGGATGTGGAGAGAAATCAGTGAACACACTGGAGCTCCACCAGAAAGTATGAGCGCCCCACACTCCTGGTTTCCAGACCCTCCCTCTGAACCATACTGCATCACAGTGTGGACCTTGGCGAGCTGCCCCTTCCTTTGGAAAGCATGTTCCCGGGGTCCCATCAGAAGCCACTCAATTTTAATATTGCCGTAAGCTTCTCCCTGTTGGGGAGCCGTGTCTGCAAGTGGAGGCCTGGGCTGTGTTCCCAGGATGGCGGCAATGCTGGTTGGCACTAAGGCGACCCTGGGTTCTTCTGAGCAAGGAGCTCAATACCCTGTCTCCAATAGGCTTGTGCGCACAGGTTCAATTAAGATGCTTCTCAACTTAGATGCTTAGACAGAGAGCTCAGGTGCTACCCGATCACCAGTTTCTGACTGTCGCTTTTCAGCTGGTCACATTGGGATCTTTCGGGCCCACCACCTCCTTCAGTGGTGATCTGCGGGGAAGAGAGGTTGTGATGTTAATGGCACAAAAAATGCCACAAAAAACAGATGCCGCTTATATGGAGATTTACAGTTACAATTGCAGCACAGTTCAAAGCAAGCCATTCACAGTGGCCTGTGGTTCTCCGAAGTCACGTCTTAGGTCTCAGTGAGTTTCAGAGGCTGAGCTCTTTGTTCACCCCCACGTTAGTCATATGCCTAGGACCTCAAGTGCCCCCATTCATTGTAAAGCACCACCAAGAGGCTCCTGGCCTCTTAGTTTTTACCCTGGCCCCACAGCTGAGCTAAAGGCAGAGATCCTTTCCATTTCAGCAAAAGATGTGCTGGTCCCAGGTACTTGATAAAGATCTTTCTCTTCCTCATCGTTAATACCAAATGATACTACCCAGAAATAGGTAACATGAATACAATGAATTTCTTCTTAGTCTAACGGTTTAAGAAGAGGGTTTGGTGAGGTACTCAGACACTCTTTGGTGGATGTCGAAGGTCATTGTAGTATATGCTGTCATCCATGTTACTCCTAGGGGCTCCCTCCAAATGGCAGTGTTTTCTGGCTAAATTATTCTTAGCAAGGGTGTTGCCTGTGGTGAGTTGTGTTAGTCACACTGCCTGTGGGCCTGGCTTTGGCATTCATCCGACTCCAACTTCTCCCCAGCCCTCACCCCATCCATTTCTGACCAGCCTCAGGCACTGACAAGTGCTGTTGGCAAGCCTCAGAGGCCCCACAGGAGGCATTGTCCACCCGCCCAGCCTACAGCCAAACAGAGGAGAAGCTGCCTGAAACATACAAGGACCTAATCCAACCTTTGTTGCACAAAGCAAATTGCATTTCAAGCTCTAGAGAACATGAGCCATTCATTCTAAAGCTGGCTAAGATTCATCCAGTACTAAATTGTGATAAACGTTTGTTTTGGAAAAGTGAATTGTCAGTGTTTTCAGATTCACTTATTCACCCAGAAAGGCTGTGTTTTTCCTCTTTCTTTAGGAAAGTCAGAATAGGAGAATGCCTCGGGTTGTTCTAACCTGTTTGCTGGGCAAAATCGAGAAGGCTCTGGCATGTTTTTGAGTAGCTCTGTATAGCACCTTAGGATGGAAGACTTAACTCAGCCCCCCGTTCCCCATCCCCCATCCCCCTCCCCTCACCTGGGTAGCATGGGGGTGCCCTCCCTCTCTGGACTGACCCTGGTCGGGGAGATAAAGAGCTTATTTAAAAGGGGAATGATCACAAAATTCAGGCAGAGAGATTGCCTCACCCAGGAGAGGGTTTAGAGCAGGTTTTGTTTTTGGTTTTTGTCCCAAATAAAATGGTATGTCAAATTTTAGAGAAGGACCAGAATCACTTCTAATCTCACCATGCTTTGTGGTTGCTATGTAGCTTCTCTGATCATTTAGTGTGTTTATTTGTACACAGAAATGGGTACCATCTTGAGCTGAAATGTGTGGTTTTCTCATTAGCATATTCTGAGCATCATTTCATGTACATAAGCAGAGTTCTCCATCATGTTTAAGGAGTGCTGAGTAATTTTCTGTCTGGGGACTCTGCACCCCTCTATTCTTGTTTTGTTTTCTCTTTTCTCTTCCTCCCCTCCGGCTCCTCTGCCTTCCTTCGCTGGCAGTTGTTATAACTGTTCTCCCTCATCTTTTGCTCCAGTTCCATGTAATTGTTTTCTCTTTTTCACTCTAACATTTTATAATATACTCTCTGACATATGCAAATAATATGAAATAAAGAGAGGATTTTTGTAGTTTTGGGCTATGCTGATGCTGTAATTTGGACTGAAATAATCTGTGTTTCCATTTTTGGTGTGTGTTGGCCTTGTAATATTTTCTGTCCAGGTTCTGTGAGAACAAGCATGACAGTATTTTGAAAGGCCTTCATATCCCCAAAAGGAAGAGATGACAAAAAGGCGAGACATTACAGTGAATGTTGATGATCTTTGTTTAGGAACATGACAGTCTCAAGCCCTCTGTGGCTTCTGAGATGCGATGATTTATCTTATTTCCTCAGACCCTGCGCCTGTGCACAAAGATGGGCAGAATGAGGCAGACAGCACACCAGAAGACATGCAGTCTGTTGAGACTAGCAGGCTGCTCTATCACATCACCGACGGCGACAACCCACTGCTGTCACCACGATGCTCCATCTTCAGCCAAAGCCAGAGATTCAACTTGGACCCCGAATCAGCCCCTTCTCCACCCAGCACTCAGCAGTTTATGATGTAAAAAAATCTTGTTCTTATCTTCACTTCATACAGTTTTTAAATACTCCATTTATAAACTACAGTAAAGTGTGTGTCCAAAATAGAGCAAGCATGCCTACCAAAAGCAGCTGCGGGCCCTGAACCATACATGGCAAAAAATCAGTGTGCTTTCGAGTTAAGAATGCCGTTTGAAGCTTTCTTGTGTCAGAAGGAAATGGTCTCAAGACACAAGCTGCCCTATGGCTCACAGGTTTGAATGTTTTTTATGAAATGACCAGAATCCTAAGAAATGTGCATATGTAAATACCAGAAATGCCATTCTTGGTGAGCTCACTAAAGTATTATTTCTGTGTCCAGGAGTGGCCTCAATGGATGGATTGTGGCAATGCTTGGCAAGTCGTTCATCTCAATTTCTTCTTAGATTCTTGAAAAGTGGTAGCTTATAATAGCTCCCCCTCAAAGAATAAAGTGAAACTATGTGTGTTTTTTTTAAGTTCCATTAGTAGTTTTGATGCATAGTTAAAATGAGTCTTCCCTTGACTAAATGTATGTGCTGGGATTCCTACATTCTCTTTAATACCTCCTGCTGTCACTCATGAATTTATCCAGACCTTGTTCCATGGACTGTCTACTGATGAACTTGAGGGAGTTAGTGAATTATTACTATTTTAAAGTATGTTAGGTGAGAAAATAAACATATTTTCTAGAGAGGGAATCCATTTCTTTTATGATTCATAAAGGCTCTATTATATCAAGAAAACTACTCATCTGAATCCTTTTTGAAAATATTGTTAGTCTGGGCTCAATCCCTGATGACTCAGATGTAAAGAATCCACCTGCCAACGCAGGAGATGTAAGTTTGATCCCTGAATCAGGAAGATCCCCTGGAAAAGGAAACGGCAATCCACTCCAGTATTCTTGCCTGGAAAATCCCATGGACAGAGGAGCCTGAATGGGGTACAGTCCTTGGGGCTGCAAAGGACTGAGCACAAGCATGCATGCATGCCATTTATTGAGGATAACGCTGTCTCATTAGTCTGAAGTTGGCGTCCTCCAAGATTTATGAAATGCATTTCCTAGACTAATACTCTGACCTTTGTAGACAAAAGTCCTTGATAACATTTGCCTATAACAGAGTTCTGTGAATCAGGGGTCTCCAATACCCAGCAGATGCTACCATAGAAGCCTCATCAAATGAGGAACTGGCCTCTGAACTCTGATAATCCAGAAAGCTGGGTTTGTAGACAAGCAGCAGTGTTTACTGGAAGACCATTGTTTTGTTCTTTTAATTTGTTTTTTAATAGGAAGAATATTGCTTTACAATATTGTATTAATTTCTGCTGTTTAACAAGGTGAACCAGCCATAATTGTTTTAAGTTATATCTTTTAAAAAACATTTTCTTGGAGTATAGTTGATTTACAAAGTTGTGTTAGTTTCAGATGTACAGTAAAGTGAGTCAGTTATACATACACGTGTATCCACTCTTTTTAGATTCTTTTCCCATATAGGCCATTATACAGTATTAAGTAGGATTCCCTATGCTGTACAGCAGGACCGTATTAGTTATTTGTTTTATACGCGATAGTGTTCTTAATGACTCTCTCCCTCCCTGGATCGTTCCAGGCTCCGCAGTTCTTCCCGGTGCAGCTGTGGTGATGGCAAGGAGCCCCAGACCATTACCCAGCTCACCAAGCACATCCAGAGCCTCAAGCGGAAAATTAGGAAATTTGAAGAAAAATTTGAACAAGAAAAGAAGTACCGGGTAAGGCCCCTGTGATTTGAAATGAGTGGACTGTGTCAGAGGTGTATGGGCTTTTCTGTCCTTCCTTTTTGAGTACATCTCTGTGCCTGGGGACAGCTCGGTTCCCCTCGGCCAGCCCAGGACTCATCATAAGTGGAGTCCCTTCTGGGTCTGTCAACTGATCTCTGCTAAGATGATTTCTAGCAACAAATTGAAACTCTTATTTACAAACTGATTTAATTATTGATTTCTCTTTTTTGTTTTTTTTCTTGAGGAACCTTACTATCAATCCCAGGACTTAAATTTGGAAAGATTTTGAATTATGGTTTTATTTGTTCTTTAACTTTTTCTCATTTGCGTTTGGGGTAAGAAAGCAGATCCAACATGGAGTCATTTGCATTTTGATAAGAACCTATTAGGGCTTCCCTGGTAGCTCAACTGGTAAAGAATCTGCCTGCAATGCAGGAGACTCTGGTTTGATTTCTGGGTCAGGAAGATCCCCTGGAGAAGGGATGAGCTACCCACTCCAGTATTCTTAGGCATACCTGGTGGCTCAGATGGTAAAGAACGCTCCTGCCATGCGGGAGACCTGGGTTCAATCTCTGGGTTGGGAAAATCCTCTGGAGAAGGGCATGGCAACCCATTCCAGTATTCTTGCCTGGAGAATCCCATGGATAGAGGAACCTGGTGGGCTACAGTTCATAGGGTCATAAAGAGCTGGACATGCTGAGTGACTAACCACAGCACAACCCAAGAACCTATTAAGGGCACAAAGGATGGAATCTCTAATTGTGGAACAGAATGAGGGAGAGTTTTCTTTGACAATAAAGTACTTTCTGGTTGATGGATGAGCACCTATCAAGTGATGTCTATTCAGGCCACTCTTAAGGACAAACCCTGATCTCATCCTTTCTCTTAGAGAGACACCAGCCAAACAACAGAATAGGAAAGACTAGAGATCTCTTCAAGAAAATTAGAGATACTAAGGGAACATTTCATGCAAAGATGGGCTTGATATAGGACAGAAATGGTATGGACCTAACAGAAGCAGAAGATATTAAGAAGAGGTGGCAAGAATACACAGAAGAACTGTACAAAAAAGATCTTCCTGACCTAGATAATCATGATGGTGTGATCACTCACCTAGAGCCAGACATCCTAGAATGTGAAGTCAAGTGGGCCTTAGAAAGCATCACTATGAGCAAAGCTAGTGGAGGTGATGGAATTCCAGTTGAGCTCTTTCAAATCCTGAAAGATGATGCTGTGAAAGTGCTGCACTCAATATGCCAGCAAATTTGGAAAGCTCAGCAGTGGCCACAGGACTGGAAAAGGTCAGTTTTCATTCCAATCCCAAAGAAGGGTAATGCCAAATAATGCTCAAACTACCACACAATTGCACTCATCTTACACGTTAGTGAAGTAATGCTCAAAATTCTCCAAGCAAGGCTTCAGCAATACGTGAACCGTGAACTTCCGGATGTTCAAGCTGGTTTTAGAAAAGGCAGAGGAACCAGAGATCAAATTACCAACATCCACTGGATCATCGAAAAAGCAAGAGAGTTCCAGAAAAACATCTATTTCTGCTTAACTGACTATGCCAAAGCCTTTGACTGTGTGGATCACAATAAACTGTGGAAAATTCTGAAAGAGATGGGAATACCAGACCACCTGACCTGCCTCTTGAGAAACCTATATGCAGGTCAGGAAGCAACAGTTAGAACTGGACATGGAACAACAGACTGGTTCCAAATAGGAAAGGGAGTACATCAAGTCTGTATATTGTCACCCTGCTTATTTAACTTATATGCAGAGTACATCATGAGAAACGCTGGGCTGGAAGAAGCACAAGCTGGAATCAAGATTGCCGGGAGAAATATCAATAACTTCAGATATGCAGATGACAGCACCCTTATGGCAGAAAGTGAAGAGGAACTAAAAAGCCTCTTGATGAAAGTGGAAGAGGAGAGTGAAAAAGTTGGCTTAAAGCTCAACATTCAGAAAATGAAGATCATGGCATCTGGTCCCATCACTTCATGGGAAATAGATGGGGAAACAGTGGAAACATGTCAGACTTTCTTTTTTTGGGCTCCAAAATCACTGCAGATGGTGACTGCAGCCATGAAATTAAAAGATGCTTACTCCTTGGAAGAAAAGTTATGACCAACCTAGATAGCATATTTAGAAGCAGAGACATTACTTTGCCAACAAAGGTCCGTCTAGTCAAGGCTATGGTTTTTCCAGTGGTCATGTATGGATGTGAGATTTGGACTGTGAAGAAGGCTGAGTGCTGAAGAATTGATGCTTTTGAACTGTGATGTTGGAGAAGACTCTTGAGAGTCCCTTGGACTGCAAGGAGATCCAACCAGTCCATTTTGAAGCCCTGGGATCAGCCCTGGGATTTCTTTGGAAGGAATGATGCTAAAGCTGAAATTCCAATACTTTGGCCACCTCATGCAAAGAGTTGACTCATTGGCAAAGACTCTGATGCTGGGAGGGATTGGGGGCAGGAGGAGAAGGGGACAACAGAGGATGAGATGGCTGGATGGCATCACCGACTCGATGGACGTGAGTCTGAGTGAACTCCGGGAGTTGGTGATGGACAGGGAGGCCTGGCGTGCTGCGATTCATGGGGTCGCAAAGAGTTGGACACGACTGAGCGACTGAACTGAACTGAACTGACAGTGTTGCAACTATGAACTTTTCTTACATAAGAAGCGATAGAGCTAAGTGTCCTGATATCCCAATGCTGTTTTATTTATTGTCTGTAGTGGTGATCATGGCCTAGAGAAAAATTGTATCCATGTAGAATTGCACAAAGATATTGGGTTTTTGGCAAAGGGCCCAGAACAGCTTATTAGAATAAAAGAGAAGAGGGGATAAGGTCTCATACATCTTAAAATATTTAAAGGCTCACTGGGCAGTTGGTCCAGAGGCAATCTGCTGGTTCCTGAGGTGTGGGTAAGTTCTCGGGAGGGAGCTAAGAATAATATTTCTTTGTCCTATTCTTCCTGTCCTGTGTTTCCCACAGTGGCTGCAAATTGACTAAAAGAGGGGTTGTAAGGAGTAAATTTTAGCTTTGCAAAATGGATGGAAAAGAAAAATCAGATTATCTTTCAAGACAACTTCAGTCAGGGTGCTGAAGACTCTTCTCTTCCTTGAGGTCAGGCAGCCACAGCTGCTGATGGTCTTTCATGTAGTAAGAGGGTGCTGTGCACATTGTAAGTACAGGCTTTATTTCACAGATAAGGAACAGGAGGCCCAGAAAGGACTTACAGCCTTTTTAAGGTAGTTATGTTCTAGCACCTCAGGCTTGGGGTGGTTAAAGATGAGTCGCTTTTACAATGTAAGAGTGGAATAAAATTCTTAAAGTGTCCGCATTTTGAAAACTTCAGATACCCTGAGAGGAGCTGATTTTCCTTGTCTGCTGCTGGAGTGTTGCTGGATCTGCAATGCCCTCGTACTAGAAACTGTAGCAAAGCAGCTAGGGCCTCCATCCCCAGGGGCCTGTTATAGTTCTTACCTGGCAGTTCTTGAATCAGACTGATCTGGATTTGAATCCAAGCACACCCACTTATGAACTCTGCGACCTGGGTCTTGTTACTTTATGTTCCTGAGTCTCATTCTATCCATCTGAACAGTGGAGTTAATAGTGACTTCTTAGGTTTGTATTAAATGAGGGAGTCCATATGTATTGCTTCTTACAGTTTTAGCACCAGGGAAGTAAGTGGTCCTAGATATTACTAACTTTTTCGTCTGTTTGAGTGATACTTGAACAGGCTATCCCATGGCAACCTCTGCCTTGTTGAAGAATAAAGGAAAATTATAGACCTTAATTTTCCACTAGATTTTTCTGCCTGCAGCTACAGACTCTAGATTGTGGAGAGTCTGTATATATAACAGGTCACCCGGCAGTTGGCTATTTTAGAAAAGAATTTCGCGTGGCACCTCCTGCCTTTGTCTGGAGAAACTTTAGGGCCAAAGCAGACACTTGCCTACACATTTAAACATGCAGATTGATGGATTTGGGGGCAGTGAAAGAAGTCTTCATGGTCACGACTTCTCTGTGTGTGAAAGTCTTTGATGTAATCAGACCTTCAGTGTCTCAGGAAACAGGGCTTCCCCGCACCCTTCCTGTCTGGATGCCAGGCTGTGGTTAGAGGTTTGACATGTCACTGGACTTGAATTGGTTGCTGTCTGTATGGCTTTCCTTCCTGGCAGCCTGACTGTGGAATTAATAGCACCTGCTGCTAATTTTTGAATCCAAGTTCCTGCTGACCCTCCATGCTAGTCTGATGCCCTGATACAATGTACATCCTTCCTGTGGTGTTGAATACAACTATTTCACTTCCTGTCCAGAGCTGTGTTTATTTCCTATACTTTTACAGTTTTACATTTAACTATTGTTAGACTCATGGACCTAGAAAAAACCTGTTTCAGCCAGATGTCCACTTTCAATAGAATTAGAGAATGTTAGAATTAGAAAGGATTTGTTAGTTTTCTCTTGTTTGACCACTGAAGAAACTGAGGCTCAGAGAAGGGAAGTAACTTCTCTGGGTTCACACAGCAAAGAATTAATCACAACTAAGACAGTAACATGGGTCCTTTCGTTCCTGATCTGTAAATCTTTGTAAGATGTCTTTTGAATTGTCTTTGCATGTGTGTGTGCTAAGTCACTTCAGTCACGTCCAACTCTTTGTGATGCTCTGAACTGTAGCCTGCTAGGCTTCTCTGTCCATGGCATTCTCCAGGCAAGAATATTGGAGTGAATTACCATGCCCTTCTCCAAAGGATCTTCCCGACCCGGGGACTGAACCCAACCTCTTAGCTCTCCTGCATAAATAGGCGGGTTCTTTACCACTAGCACGTTCGGCAAATCAAAAGTCTGGTCCAGCCACACCCTCAGTTATGTGACTCAGGAGCCCCATTTAAATCGCATTGAACAACATCTGCACTAAGGTTGTGGTATATGGCCCTTGGGGCCTATTAAACTGAAATATTTCAGCCCAGAAGTTAGAAGGCTTGAAGATCCACAGCTTGTGTGTGAAAACTTTCCATGTGGTAGGAGAGCTGCCATCCTTCTCAGCTTGATTTAACCTTTTTTGAAAGCTCTTCCAGGAGTAGGGGAATACAAAATTCATTTCAGAAAATGATTTTAGGCTTTCAGATATTTTGTCAGAAAATTTGGCCTTAAATTTCTACTAAGTCCTGTTTGCAGTACTGTAGGTTTACTTCTTTGGTGGTCCTTGGCTTAGGGTCCTAGATTTTTGTTTTTAACAGTATTTCAAAAAGAGTGCATTAACTGTGTGGAGCATATCCAGTGAAAAAGGTGTGTTCCAGAGAACAGGATGTGTTTTCAGATCCATGTGGAGATTTCTGTGAGGATTTTGAGAAACCAAGTGTAAAATATTGACTGTTCACATAACCAGACTGTTAGGCACAGCCAGAGTACTCCACATTGTATCAGGGGGTCGTTCTAGCAGACCGTGGGTAGGACCAGGAGCAGCCGTTGGAGGTGTGTCCCTGTGTCGCTGTCCGTGGTCCTGAAACCAGGGCTTCCCTCCTGGAAACCAGAGTCTCCCTTCTGGGCTCCTGTAGGGAAAAAAAATCACTGGACTTCCATGAAGGCGGGGGGAGGGGAATCTTCCTCAGTGTTATTTTGCATCTTGATTTTAAACTTTATGGATTTTGCATCTCTATAGAAGTGACAGAACCATGTTTTGTGTTTCACAATTAAAACATCTAATCCCGTGTACATTTGATGATCCTCTTACACGAGTACTGTTTCTTTCTTCAGACTTGAGAGGAACACGGTCTTCTCCCCATGTCTCTCTGTCTCACCAACAACTTGCTGATGTTAGATGGATTTAATAGATTCTTAATCACAGCAGAGCCGCCAGTCTTGTCACTAACATTGCACACATTTCTGGCTATTATGACAGTGTTTATGATGTCTTCTTGAGCATGCCTATATAGCTCTTTGTATTAATATATCCCCAGTTCAAAGTAACCACTCATTTTCTTGAGCCTGTGTTTATGTTACCAGAGTGGGTATATTTGCTGTTCTTCTCTCCTGGTTTCTCTTTTCTATAGAAAATTCACTTTTATACTCTGAAAAGAAATCCAGAACTCAAGATAAATGATTTGTATGAATAGAGTCATATTCTTCTAAAATTAAAGCTATATTCTTATTGCCACATCCAAGTGTGATTAGTTACTAGTGAGGACATACTATCCTAGTATGGTATCCCAGTAAAGATAGCAATAATACTATTTTAAATTCTAGCTAACACACTGATAGTGTTTAGCATGTGCCTGGGACTTTTTTCATGCATATTCATCATGTTTCAGACTCATCATGTTTCATGCATATTCACTGATTTATCCCTAATAGAAACCTTATGAAAAAGATGCTATTAAATCCTCATTTGATAGATGAAATTGGGGCATGGGGAGGCTAAATAATTTGCCCAAGTCCACACTCATATGGTTAATCTTTACTTTAATGCTACTCCATCTGGATAGTAAGTCTATAAACAGTGAGGAGTTGAAATCTGAGGATGAGGATTCTTCCATAAATACTGACTTCTCAGACTTACAAAGTTTTAGAGATCCTGGGGTCTCCTTTCTTCAGCTTGGAGCTTGTGACTGGTAGGAGCTAAAGCTTCCAGTTTGTAGTATTCCCTAGACAGGTGTGGTCATAAACCATGAACAGAGGCAAGGCAATGGCACCCCACTCCAGTACTCTTGCCTGGAAAATCCCATGGACGGAGGAGCCTGGAAGGCTGCAGTCCTTGGGGTCGCTGAGGGCCGGACACAACTGAGTGACTTCACTTTCACTTTTCACTTTCATGCATTGGAGGAGGAAATGGCGACCCACTTCAGTGTTCTTGCCTGGAGAATCCCAGGGACAGGAGAGCTTGGTGGGCTGCCGTCTATGGGGTGGCACAGAGTCAAACACGACTGAAGTGACTTAGCAGCAGCAGCAGCAGCAGCCCTCTAAGTTGATATAAAGAATGACCTGGCCGTGGGGTGTCAGGTGTGGGTAGCCCACAAGGTGATTGAGAGGTAGACTTTATGGGGCACTGGCATGGTGAGGACTATGTAAAAATGCTGGGTGACCAGGCATGTTTAGAAACAAGGTTCATGGCAAGGATGAAAGAGTGGAGGAAGTCAGGAATGTTTGCTCTGCTTCTCAGATGCAACTTCATCTGCTGGAGATAGCTTGCCTGAAGTTCCCTCCCAGCTTTATATATGTTCCTGAACTATCTTTGTGTGCTTCAGCTGCTTAACATTTGTTTTTTTGTTTTTTTTTTTTTCCTTTTCTCTCTTTTTTTTCCCTCCCTCCCTCCCTTTCCCTCCTTCTACCCCCATTTCCCCCTCCCTCGCAGCCTTCCCATGGTGACAAGACCTCTAATCCTGAAGTCCTGAAATGGATGAATGATTTGGCTAAAGGTCGTAAACAGCTCAAAGGTAAATGCTAGCAAGGGAGTCTCCTTTTTAAGGAAGGAAGCAGTTAAAATTGTGATAACGTGCTCCAAGCAGTTTTGGATTCTCTTCTGCCTGGGCCCTCTTTAACCTTGTCTCCTGCCGAGCTTGGAGGCCCTGTCTTAAAGAGTCCTGGGTCCCCTTCATTGTTTGATCCCATTGAATACATCTGCCTATAAAGGGACTGAGGAAATCCAGCCTCCCAGGGGGAATGATTCACTTCAGTGCCAGGAACATTTCAACGTGGAGTGTTCACCTCCTTGGGTTGTTGGGTTTTTGGATGTTAGAAAGAGGCCTGAGCAGTCGTTGATTCCACAAACCCAAACTGCACAGAGGAGGATATTTATGTCCAGAGAGAGGGGACGGTGACATGTCTGGAAGGTGGTGAGTTCAGAGTAAAACTAGGTTCTCTTGCCTCCTAATCCAGTCTCCTCCTTTCTTTGTCTCTCTGGAGATGGTGGTCTGAGTGTTAATTAACTCTCAAATCCATTTTAAGGGATTATAGTTATTTACCAATAAAAATTTATTTTCTTCCTCTTCCTACATTTTTATCTCAATACCTAGAGACATAGGAGCTTTCCCAGATTTCTAGAAGGATGGTGATAAAGAACTGGAAAGGAATATTAAATTAATTCAGTGGTATTAAACTGTAGTGATGTAGCAGGTTTATAAAATATGCAGTGTTTAAACACCACGCCAGAGCCTAACTAAAAAACAAACATCAAACAAAGACAATGTGCTATGTAATTGAGAAATCAATATAAATGATGCCTCATTCAAAAGACCAGTCCCCTAGCATATTCTGAAATGGAATTTCCTAATAAGTCCCAGGTGGCCCTTTTATTTTTAATTATGTAGGTTTATATAAAGCCACATTGCAATAATGGTGATTTCTGGATTTTAAATACTGGCATTAAGACAAAAGTGTGAGATCTGTCAGGTTGGGACTGGCATTCTGTCTCCTGTTCCCTGCCCCTCCTATATATCCTCAGATGACTGCCTGTGTAATGTCTTCCAGTAGACCTTGCATTTCCACAGGGGGCTCTTCATGACTGCACAACTTTCAAAACCCGAGGAAAGGAATCTTTGAGCGTAGTATTTCAGGTGCTGTGGCAGATAACAGGTGAAAACTTTGGGGCCAAGTACCTCTGGTCTTCTTCCTCTGAAATCTAAACCATTCATGATCCTTCTACTTCTATGAGATCCTTGCCTCAAGAGCCCTCTATTTTCACATCTGATGGGGAGTGTGTGCTGCTAGCCTTGGTTATTAAGGCTGCCCTTGCCCTGTGGAAAGCCATGGTCAGCACTGTTCATTTCCACTCGGCATCAGGGGAGAAATTCCTGAAAGGCTCTCTGGTCTTATTAGACCAATGAGTCTGCGTGCTCATGGTAACTCATCACATTTCTCTTAGAACTAAAGCTGAAGCTGTCGGAAGAGCAAGGGAGTGCTCCCAAAGGCCCACCTAGGATCCCGCCCTGTGAGCAACCCACAGTCCCAAGAGAGAATGGGAAGCCGGAGGCCGTGGGCCCTGAGCCGAGCTCCTCGGGAGAGGAGACTCCAGATGCTGTGCTGAGCTGCCTGAAGGAGAAAAGAGAGCAGCTTCCTTCCCAGGAGGATCCTAAGGTACCTCACCAGCCTTCACAGGGCCCCAGCACTCCACATGGTGCCAGTAAGACCATGGTTTTGACCAGTTTGTACACATAAACATCTTTGTGAGACTGGCTCTGAAATTTCAGTCAGATGAGTTCCTAGTGGGCTGTTAGCTATGACCTACAGTATTGCCACATGGTTCTGGGTGTTGCCATTCTGAAGGTTATAGTGTTGCATGTTGATGACAGAAAAATGGGAAAGACGCTAGCGTATATCATATCTTGTTCTCCCTTACGTTCCCCTGATAAGTTAGCAAATGAACCCAATACTAGGATTATAGCCTCATTTTACTGTGTGTGTATGTGTGTGTGTGTGTGCGTGCACACCCCCATGGACTTAGCCCACCAGGCTCCTCTGTCCCTGGGATTTTCCTGGCAAGAATACTGGAGTGAGTGACCATTTCTTCCTCCAGGGGATCTTCCCAACCTGGGGATTGAACTCAAGTCTCCTGAGTCTCTTTCATTGGCAAGTGAATTCTTTACCACTGAGCCACCTGGGAAGCCCAGGGTCTTTATAGATGTAGTCAAGTTAGGGTTACTTGAATGAGCCATACTCTGGTTTGAATGTTGTCCTTATGAATTTGGGCACAGAGAGTAAATGCCATGTGACTATGGTTTAATATTTCATATCATAAGGATAGAGAGGTAGGGTTTCTTGAGGAGTGCTAGGTAACATACCTGAAGACTTCAGCTTAGACATCTTAGTTTTGAAATCTTGGTGAGATACCCAGATACAGTTGTCAGTTACACATTTGGATATATGAGCTCAAAGAAAAGATGTATTATATTTTACAAAAAAAGATGATGAAACCAATTAGTACTTACCTGGTTAGTCCCTCCTCTCCTGCATATCTATGCTCACATTTTACTAATGCCAAGGAACCTTCCTAGTAGTCCTTTCTGTCTGAACTCTGAGTAGCAGGGTTCTTTCATTTCTTGAATAATCTATAGCTACCATAACATAGGGCTTCCCTGGTGGCTCAGTGGTAAAGAATCTGCCTGCCAATATAGGAGACATGGGTTCAATCCTTGGTCAGAAAGATCCCCTGAAGGAGGAAATGGCAACCCACTCCAATATTCTTGCCTGGGAAATCCCATGGACAGAGGCTACAGTCCATGGGGTCACAAAAGAGTCAGACATGACTTAACAACTAAGTAATACCCTAACATAGCTCTTAACTATTCTGTATGCCATTTTCTGTCTCTCACGGTACTTGACAACTTCTTGAGTAAAGCTTAGGCTGTTTATTACTTACGATCCTTAGTGTCTGTACATAGTAGGTATTGAGTAAGTGTTTGCAAGGTGAATGGATTTATGAATGAACAGACTAGCATATTAGACTTTGAAATGAAGTCCTCTTGAGGAGAATGCTGGCTTTACTTGTTCTGTTGTATTTACATTATCTAGTCTAGATCTTAAGATGGCAACATATGCCAAATCCCAAAAGGCTTACTGTTTCCCCTTCTTGGTGCATATGATATACAAGTAGAAATGGGCCCTTGGATACCTCTGTCATTAAGAAATATCATTCAACTTAAAAATAACCAGTGTGTCGTGATGAGTGATCTTCACTCAGCCAGTGTATCCCCTCCTCCCACCCACAAAGGTTCTAGACTTTGTCACGGTCCTTGGGTAAGTAGATAACTCTGTGTGTGTGTGTGTGTGTGTGTGTGTGTGTGTGTGTGTAGACACATGACATGCTCACATTTTCAGGCACATCTGTGGTTTTCCATTCTTTAGTGCTTCTGATGGTCTTTCCTATATTTTATAGTTACTTTGACCACATCTATAAAAGCAACATATAACACTTAGAGCAGGACTCTGTCCTTGAATAAGCCACTTTCTAGTTATGTATGCTTCACAAGTGAACTAATTCTCTGATATTCAACTTCCTCATCAATAAAAATACAGATAATACCTATTAATATAGTTGTTTTGACAATAAAGGGCGATGCCTGGTAACTGGTGGGCAGTCATTCATTTGCAAAAAGATCTGAGTGCCTATCAGTGTTATGAACTGTGGTATGTGCTGGATAAAAAGATTAACAAGATAGTAAAGTGATGTGGGTTACTGCCTTCATGGTGCTCATGTTTTTCTGGAGTTGGGATATAAGAAATAACTCAATAGATAAAACCATTAAAGATTTTGATAAGTACTGTGCAAAGAAACATGATATGATAGAAAATAATAAGAATGGTTTCTGTATTATATAGTGTGGTGAGGAAGTCCTGTGACATTTAATGCAAAAGAATCAGCAGGCCAAGAGAGCAGCAAAGAGCATTCCAGATAGATGGAACTGCAAGTACGGTGGCCTTTGAAGGAAGAGCTCGTCGGTGGTTGGAATTCTCAGGTCTGAGTGCTAGTGCACCGGGCGGCATGATATGAAGTCAGAAAAGACAGGTCAGGGCCCATAACACAGGAGCTCCCAGGCCACTGAAAGTATCAGGAAACTGTTGAATGGTTCCAAGTGTGAAAGTGGCATGGTGTGATTTACACATAAAAGATCTTCCTGATTGATCTATGCAGAATAAATCATAGGAAAATGAGCGGAAACGGGAAGGTGAAATGGGCGGCTTGGACTAGATGTTCACTGTGGAGATGGAAAGAAGCAGATGCATTCAAACTCTATTTAGGTTGTAGAATCAAAGGATGTGCTGAATCACTGGGTGGTAGGGAGTGAAGGAAAGGAGATGGGTCCATTACTGATGGGGAAAAACTAGAGGGGCGCACACTGAGGGTAGGAGAGGAAGCTTAGCAGGTCTGTTTCAGACATACTTGTTTTAAGATATTTCATGAGTAGGGTGACCCACCATCCCAGCTTTCCCTAGACTTTCCTAACTTTAGCACCGAGAATTCCATGGCCCACCAAAAGCCTCAGTCCTTGGAAAACTGGGATGGTCCGTCACCCTGCTGAGGCATTTAAGTCAAATAAAAACATGTAAGTGAAAGTCTGAAGGTCAGAAAAACTCTGAGTTCTCTAGAAGTCATCCTTGTTTAAATGGCTGTTTATTTCTATTATTTTATTTTACTGATTGGAAGATAATTACTTTCCAATACTGTGAAGGTTTTTTGCCATACATTGCCATGAATCAGCCATCTGTTGAACTGTTTAGTGTCAGAAAGTGAAAAGTGAAAGCTGCTTAGTTGTGTTTGACTCTTTGTGACCCCATGGACTGTAGCCCGTCAGGCTCCTCTGTCCATGGAATTCTCCAGAATATTGGAGTGGGTAGCCATCTTTTTCTCCGGGGGATCTTTCCAGCCCAGGGATTGAACCTGGGTCTCCTGCGTTGCATTCTTAACCATCTGAGCCACCAGGGAAACTCCTAGTGTCAGAAGTCCCTTCAGAGAAGCCTCGTATCGCTGTAGTAGGCTAAAGTTAGATTCTTTAAACAGATATCACCTGCTGTGGAATGTGTGTGTCTCAGGACCTAAAGCTGCAGGATTGTTCTGGGAGAACTTCACACAGCCAACCTGACGTGGCCGGGCAGCTATGGATGGTTCCTAAGGGGGGAGTCTAGAAGCCACAGAAGACGCAAAGGGAGGACTGAAAATTTCTAAGATAGTGTTATTCTTGGCTCCTTAGGGAACTGATTAGCATTTGAGGTGATCTCATTAGGTCCCATTTCTTTAAACTCAAAATGATGGATGATTTTCATTTAGGGTCTTTGCTTTACTGCTTAAAATGCATTAAATATTAAAGCTTTCAAGATGAGTTCTTTCTTTTCTAGAGATGCCTTTTTTATGACTCTTCCTGAAATTTTTGCCATTGGTGTTTAGTCAGAGCTCATCCTAAAACTGACAAATGCAGGGGACCCTACAGCATGGCCTTGTCAGTTCAGATCCTGCCACTGAGTGATTTTCTCCCTCTATCATCTGTGGGTGATTTTTGGAGATAGTCACTTCCGGGTCACAGGGTGTGCATTGAGCCCTGAAAATGAGTGAATCACCCCTCAGTTCTGATTATGATGCCTGTTTATGTCTTCCTCTGAAATGCTGAATTGGAACTCGCACCTCTCCCCTTTTTATTGTCCCTTCCAAGAACTGTAGGTGGGGTCAGGCGCACAGCACAGATTTACATGTGGGTGAGTAATGACCATTACTACTGCTGCCCCTTCATCAACTGTAGTGTCTCTGAAGAGAAAAGCAGATTTTTAAAAAACATAATAATTATAAAGATGAAATAAATTTAATCATGGATTAGTGAGTTGTGCATTGGAGGAAGGGTAAAAGGCACCAAAAGGAATATCCTATCAAGTTCTTTTGTCTATTTATCCTTTCAAAAAATTTTAATTTTCTGAATAGGTGATACTTTCTCACATAGTTGAAAGAACAGAAAAAGCTACACATTAAAAAGACTCCTCCCCGTCTGCCAGCTCCAGCTCTGAGGTCTCCCACCCCTGAGCAGGTGCAGCTGTTGTTAGTAATGTTTTTTGTGTCCTTTTGGAGTTTCTATATAAGGCATATACAAGAAAGGATCAATATACATTCTTAACTTGCCCCTTAAAAAAAGGTAGCAGTCTACATAATTATGAATCCTTTTTTTCATTTTGCATATTCATATTGACATAGTTTCTCATTATTTATTAAACTTATGCTTTAATAGCACCATGGTTTCCTCTTTTAGTAATTTACAACCTTGATGGTAACCGCAAATCAAGTAGTTTGATGACTTAAATAACATTTAGTTGCCTGACTCTGTGCCAGGGATATTTACATAAGATAATTAAAAATAATCCTCATTTTGCATGTTAAGAATCTAAAGTTCAGAGAGTCCATAATTTTCCAAATTAAATATAGTGTGTAATTTTTGAAGCCAGTTATCTGAACTTGCGGCCTCTCTTTTCAAGGCCAACATTGATCTGCATATGCTTGGAAACCTGAGCTGACCTGGCCATCCTCTCCAGCAGCTGTTTTGCATGGTGATGTTCACTAGTGACCTCCTGTGTTGTTGGACTGACTGGTTAGTTGAAACAGATTTGTTCCACACAGACTGTCTCCCTCAGTGAGGGCTTGGGGAGACAGACTCAGGGAAAGTTTGACAGAACTTGAGTCCTTAAGGCTAAAGAATAATGGATTCCCATCACTCTCTGTCCAGAGAGGGGAATGTCAGTTCTGCCTCCCTCTGCAAGAGAGAGCTTGTTTATATGGTGACGATTTGAGTGATTTTTATGTTTCTGTGGTTTCCTGTGAAAGAACACAGGGACCAGTACCATGGGGAGAAAGGAAACAGGGATGGTGGTAAAAGCACTTAGGCTGCAGCAGTTTTTTTTCTAACAACTGTCTGACCAGGGCCCAGAAAGAATGGACACTGGGGCTGACCACTCAGCAGCAGCTCTGCTTGGAAAACCAGCTTGCTCGGGGCAGCCATTCCAGACCTTGGTGATTGGAATAACCTCCTGGATGGGGTGGGGTGGGGCAGTTTTTACGATGGAGATGTCAAGTTGTCAACAAAGCTTGTCAAATTTCCTTCTATGCATGGTCCCCTCTTGCTTATCCTTCTTGAAGTCTTTTTTCTGATGCCATAAAAATGGAGGAGCAGGAAGGAAGGGTCATTTAGCTTCAAGGTTTATATCCTTAAATTTATCTTTAAGATCGGACTACCCATTCATGCTCTGGATCTCTCTCTGGCTCTTGCAGGTTATTCAACACGGTCCTTGTTTTCTCCATTTAAATAAAAAAACATAAGTTATATACTACTACTATGTCATAGCCAGCCACTAATATGCAGAGTTGGGGAGCAGGATGCATTTCAGAAAGAGCCATTGGACTCAGAGGAGAAAATGGTCTGAATCTCAGTAGAAAGTGGCCGAGGAATGAAGAATAGCTGAGTCCAATGTGTCTCTGCCCCTTGATTGGAGGTACCTGTCCTGCAGAGCCTACCTCGACTCCTTTTCCTCCGTGAAGATCCACTTTGCAGGCCTCGTGATAGCTACTCTCCACAGGCCCCTGAGTGGAAGACAGCTCCTGGCATGTCTCACCACTAAGCCTTCTTGTTCAGGCAGCCTGCTGTCCTGTCCAAATGTATTCGAGGATAAGCACTGAAGGCATTACAGTTTTGGCAGTGTCCTGTACTTATGGCCATTGAACCCTCACATCTGTCTTTGGGGATTACTTTAATAGTGACCCTAAGAGTAAATCAGAATCATTCGAGTGAAAGATGAACTCCATACGTTATATGCCTGCTCTGACTTTTATCTAGCATCTGTGGGAGGAGCCTTTCTGTAATAGCATTCATCATTCTAACTTACGTTTTGGTCACTCTTTTCTTTTTCTCGTTTAAGACTAAATTTAGCTTTTGTAGAATCCAGACAATATAAAATATTTTTATTGTAAAAATAAGGAAAATCACAAAAATCAAACTGCAATAGAGAGATGCCAATAATAGTTAAATGCACCCCTTTCAAAGGGCTTTCTATGGAATGTAAGTCCCAATAAGGTACTGAATAAAAGATCATTTCAGTGTTTTATGAATTGAGAAATTTTTTTCTTTGTCACCTGTTAAAATCCCATGTAATATGTGGATTTTTCATGTGTAAAAATGTATCATGACTAAGAAAACCTTTAAGGAATGATTGGGCTAGAAAATGAAAGGTTCTTGGGGTTACTTAACCAATAAATGAACTGAACATAGAGAGGTGGTCTTTCTTTCTACTGAAAATAAAAGAGCCTTGGGTCAGATAGCCTGTGGAATTTCTATGAAGATTGCTAAAAATCAGACTACTTTTACTATATATAAAAACCTGGGTTATTAGATGGGGGGTAGGAAAGCATACACATGTGGACCATGAGAATTTGAAGAAATACATGATGTAATTTATCTGGGCAGACAAGACTACAACACAGACAACAGGTGAGGCCCGGGCAGCAAGATACAGAAATGCTTCACTTCCTTTTCTCTGTGAAGAAAGATCAGCAGAGGCCAGAATGGTTCTCAGCTGGAATGGAGAATAGCTAGAAGGCTGAAACCGTACACGTTTGAGCCATTTTCTCTTCCTCCAGGGTTCTCATGGGGGCTCTGGAGGGCAGAGTCAGGACCCTGGGGTGGTTGTGCCGTGTGCTATTTGTACCGTTTCCTTCCCACCACCTGCCGAGTGAGATCCACGGGGCCAGAGGGAAACAGAGTCTGTGTGTGGTGAATATATAGAAACGTCATGTGGGACACACATCAGGAAGGAAAACCAGAGCAAGCAGAGGAGTTTGGTCATTTTGGATGGAGAGGTAGGTAGGTGGGTGGGCAGTTAGGCAGATGGTTAATAGGGAAGTAGGAAACCATTTAGAATTGTGTGTACCTGTGGCATGGGAAAAGTAGTGTTTAGGGATGAGTCAAAGGGCAGAATGGATTGGTGGGCCAAGAGGTTATACACTTTTTTTGGTTGGAAGGAACTTTTTAAACTCCCAACATCCTTGTTGTATAGGTAGGAAATTGAGAATCCAGAGAGGTTTACTGTTTTATCCAAAATATTTAGTTTATGTCAGATTTAGCCAGTAAGATAGCATATAATCCAAGAATGTAGTGACAAAGACCTGGACAGGGTTGGTGTCTGTGGGTAGAATCTTGAAAGTCCAGATAAAATACATGTTCCAGAAGAAAAATTGATAGCCTCAGTCATCCATTAGTTTCTTTAAGAATGAAGAAATAAAGAATTATTAATTCTTTAATTAAATAATTAAAGGCACCTTACCATTTAAACACTGAGGATTCCTCTAGTAAGCTCTAAAAACATCTTTCTCAACTTGGACCTCTCCTTTAAGAAACTTTTCCTAGAAGAAAATTGGCATGTGCTTCATACAGTATCTTATCAATGACCTACCTTTTGAAGATTACTATTGCATTTAAGTACATTCCCTTACTTTTAGGCTTCAAAACTTTTTTTTTTTTTTGGTCCTGTTAAAAACATTGATGTGTTTTCATTCTTGTTTGAGAAAGGAACAATAATGTCATGTTTTCCAGGTAACGAAGCAAGACAAGAACCTCATAAAGCCTCTTTATGACCGATACAGAATTATCAAGCAAATCTTGTCCACACCTTCCCTTATTCCAACAATTGTAAGTTGGGAAGCTTGCCTTCACTACTAACCTGTCCTTGTGCTTTGTACTGATATTTAGTTAGGGAGGCGGCACCAGGAGAGGGTAAGCAAGCCTTCTTGGCAGGATATCCTGCCCACACGGCCAGTTGTATCACAGCGTAGAACCGAGGTCTCCCTCAGCTCCCACACTGTACTTAACAGTGGCTCTTAATTAAAACTACTGTTAAACAGGACTATATAGCGAGTCTATTTTTGAAGCCAGTTTTAGCATTTTGTTTCATTGTTTTGGCATTACCTAATCTACAACAGCACAGCTAGACAAAACAGAACCCGTTCTAGTCTGGGTGTTGTTAATTTTTCTCCTTTAATATGAAAATTGATTTGTGTGTTCTTTCATAATAATGCTGCATTTGTTTTTGGTACCATTTGACCATCACTGTATAAGATAGAAGCAGATTTATTTCAATAGAAAATATGAATACTGAAATCAGGTTAGACTACTTTTAATTAAGAATGATTTATGGGAATACAGAACTAGAAAAGCACCACAAATCCTACACCACCAATATTAGAACAGTCACTTGCTCAAGATGTCAGTATTAAAAGAAAAGGAATATTAACAGATACAAATTTAAGTATACTCCAGTACATTTATACTTCCACAACTCTAAACACAGAGACATAGTGATTCATACTCTTTGAGATTTTCCCGTTAAGGAAGCGTAATTTAAAACAGGGAATGGTTCTCAGATTTCCTTGCAAGAAAATCTTCTGGTTGTGACAAGCATTATCAAAACAGGTTACAGAGAATCTCCATTTTGTTTTTGGCCTTCATGAAGTGGTTCCCTGAATTTGTCCATTTTCTGAGTATTCTCTGTATCTGAGCCCAGACCAGGGCCTGATTTGGGCGACAGGAGGACACAGAGGCCTGTGGTCCATCTCTGCTCACCCATGCTAACTCTTATGAGGCTGGGGCCCATAAGTCTGGGGGAGGGAAGATTACTAGGCAGTGCAGCCCAGACTGGAACACATCCCCGTTGTCTGTGCCTTCTTTGGCCGGCAGAGGAAGCTGAGCTTGGTAAGCATTTTAGCCCAGCATGGGTGCTTCATTTGCTTATTAGCTTCTGCTAACTTTCTTTTGATGCAACGGAGCTAGCATTCCTCTTGGTTCTCAGTAGGCACAGGGGTCACCTACTGTTTTCATGGTGTCTATTTATGGTTCCCTTTTCCTGTTTCTGCTTCCCTAAGAGGCACTTAGCACTTTGTGACTCTACTGAACTCTTCTTATGATAAGCAGGAGGAAGAAGACTCTGATGAAGACTGTCCACAGGGAAGTCAGCAGCCTTCTTTGCCAAACCCAGCATCTCACCCTCCTGCTGGCGATCACCTCGCACACTCTGATGAGACTGAGCCCGTGAAGCTCCTGCTCCCCGATGAAAAGAAGGAAGTCAAACCACCAACCCTCTCCATGTCCAATTTACACGAGGCTACCATGTGAGTGTGAGTCCTAAGCTTGGAGTCATGTTGGAACTACTTCTGGTCTGGGGGACCTTATATGTACACACCATATACAACTCAGAAGAGCTATTACACTCTCTAAAAAATGCCGTTTACCAGAAAACACAATCTGGTTATCCTCCTAACAGGGAAATTGAGGAGACAAAGCCATGAGGAAGCAAGGCTCCTAATAAGGTTGTAAAGTGAAGAAAGTGTTAGTCGCTCAGTCATATCTGACTCTTTGCAACCCCATGGACTGTAGCCTGCCAGTCTCCTCTGTCCACGGAGTTCTCAAGGCAAGAATGCTGGAGTTGGTTGCCATGCCCTCCTCCAGGGGATCTTCCTGACCCAGGGGTTGAACCCAGGCCTCCTGCACTGCAGGCAGATTCTCTATCTAGTCTGAGCCACCTGGGAAGCCCAGTATGGTCCTAAAGATGTCATAAGTGCTGATGTTCAGTTTTCTACTCCTACATCTCATTTCAGCAGGATCTGGTACCAGTCTAATGCCTGGCAGTGTTGGCCTTTGATGATGCTAGAACAAAAGGAATTGGGATTCTGTGTTGGGCCAAAAGTTGTCAGGACCTTTATTCTCGTCTATTCTATTTAGATAAAATGGTTTTGCCAGACTGGGATTTAAGTAAATGAGCTGACCTTTTTCTTCTAATGGGTCCTCAGTCAGGAGCCATTTGGATTTTCATTAGTGTCATTATTAATATTATTCAGTAGCTGGCCTTCCTCTGATCATTTGGCCTTCTTTCATTTGTATATTATAGGCCAGATTATGAGTTTTTTTAAACACATTTAACAGTGTGGTGAGTATATATGCCCCAAGAAAGGGATGGAATCCCCACAAATACCTGAGACAAGACCAAGGACTAAGTTGTAAGCTGAGATTTTTAGTGTGCTTGTTATCAGCTGGCACCGCAGTTTCAACTGAGAGAAGAGTGACCTGTTTGGAAGCAGAACATCAATCTTCCCTCTTCCTCCATTTTTCCCTCTTTCCCTCCCTCCCTGACTTCTTCTCTCCTTCTTCCCTCCTTTTCTCCTCTTTCTTGGTTGGCTGGCAGGCTGTTCTAAAGCAAGTGTACTTTTTTTGAGGGGGGTGGGTGGGAGGGAGTGTGTAGGGCTCTTTGGAAAGCAATGGAATCATTTTCTTTATAGAAAATGCCCATATATGATTTCAGGGAGTTCACAGAGTTTCTGAAACCAGACACAAGCTCCCCAGGTAAAGCCTCCTGCTCTCAAGTCAGTAGTTGACTTTTCTCTCTTAGAATGAAGTAAGTAGAATCTGCAATGTAATTATAGCTTTCTTTGGGGCTTTGTTTCATTCCCAAGGGTTTTGATATTCCCCCTACAGTGGAGATTCAGAGTAGACTTCTTTTTAAAATCTCTCCCTCTAGCCTCTCTTCAGTCTGTCACCAGATAACTGATGAGTGTGCCTCCAAAATGCTTTCTCCCTCATGCACTCATGTGGCCTTTACTGTCCCCACTTTTTATAATGGACTCAGTCTGCTTGCCTCCCATCTGTCCTTTCCATCTTCTGATGATGTTATTTTCATCCTCTGTGATGCCCCCTGCCATGTGTTCCCCTCTGGTCAGGCTCTACATGTGTCATCCTTATTCAAAAGGCACTCTTTTAAGTAGAACACTTCTGTATCATAATAGCTTCTTGCTAAATAGCTAACTCTGCTCATCTCTCTCAGTTATGCCAGAGCTCCATAATGGCAAATATATATTCTACCTGATACAGGCCTGTACTTCTTGACCATCTCCGAGAAACTAGGGCTGATAAGAAGAGACTTCGGAAAGCCTTGAGAGAATTTGAGGAACAGTTTTTTAAACAAACAGGAAGGTAAGTGTGGGCAGAGATATTTTTTAAGCTAATAACTCCTAGAGAACTAAGAGTTAGGAGTAAGCTCGGATTTTTTTTTTGTTTGTTTATTTTTTGTTTTTTTGCAGTAACAGTGACTTTATACAAGACATAATTTCCAGTGACTTACAACTAGCGTTTGTCTAATGCAACATTTGGGTAGTATCATTATTGGGTATGTTTTATAGGAGGCTGTAGCTATCAAGTATAAGACATGAATCTTTAAAAAAATAAAAGATGAACTCCCTAAATTCCCTAACTTTGCATAATAAATCCCATTATAACTATTGAATCAAACCTTAAATAAATCTATTTGATCTTTCAGCCCATGTTAGTTCTTTGTTCTAAGTTGACTGTTATATAAGTCCAAGTGACCTATCTTTCTGCTGATGGTAACTATCTAATGAGAAATGTTATGTGGTTGTTAAATTCAGAATATAAAACAATTTGTTTTCTTTTTTTCCTTTACAAAATTCCTATACAACTTTTACATTTTTTAACCTATCCAAACACAGGCAATTTAAAGAGTTTGAGAACCTTCTGGTGTGTTATTAGTCCTGCCAAATGGGTCTGCAGTGGTATTTGGCACGCCTCTGACATCCAGGGAAGTTAGTTATGTTCTATGTGTAGTATGTTAAATGCACCAGTGAGTAGGAAACCCACTTCAGATATGCTTACTATTTGGTTGAGGTTATCTGCCCTCTTGTGGTAATACACTTAAACTAAATGCAGAAGCGGTGCCATATTACAAGCAAAATCAAATAGTTGAATGGCTACGAAATACAGATCTTGCTTTTCTAAAACATTTCATTGGGAAGGGTTACCTGTCCATAGGTAAAATAACCATGCAAATAGATTATTAAAAAATGTAATGTTCTATAAATGTTCTTGGTAATAGTCATTATGCAAGAAGCATAATTATCTAGATATGACCTTAACAATTATGAGCCAGGACCTGTGCTAAATGCTTATGTATGTTTTATATAATAAGAAAAGTGGTTAAGGAAATACTTAGTACAATGCATTCTTGTTTATTAGCTAAAGGGGAGTGTGCTGGACCAGAGATAATTGCATCGTGAACTATTAGTGTTTCCCTATAAATTAGACTATTTCTTCACTTAGGTATGTTTACACAAATTAAGGTAGTATTTAGATACCCAGTTATGATAAGTTTGGCCCAGAATACAGAATGGAGTCAAAGGAATTATGTTAGTCTGAGAGGAACTCTGGCTATAGATTTGTATACTGTTCTGAGTTCTGAACTAGAGATTTCAGGGAAGACTCTTTATAGATTCCCAAAGAATATAGTTATCTACTGGTGTTGTAACACTATATATACTGCCCTGAAATTTCTAGTTCAGAACTCAGAACAGTACACAAATCTATGTGTACTGTTAGCTGTTCTTTTATTGGTAAGAAATATAACTTTATATACTGGTAAAATAGAAGGGGTATATGTTGTTTGCTTTTTACCCATTTTCAGCTATAGTTATATTAGAGAATATCTGTGTTTATATTCAGTAGCAATGGTGGTGACTTCATCTGGGTTTTCCAGTCCTTGTATTTCAAAGTCATGAGTGGAAATATTTTAAAAGCAATTGGCCATCTTTATTAACTAAGGAGATCCTGAACTAACTCTTGTCCTTTAGAAAATATATCCTGGCAATGTAATTTTCTGGGAAGGCAGATGATTTTAACTCCAGATGTTACCCAATTATTCTTCAAAGTAAATGTTAAGAACATCTGGCAGGAGGCATATGTATAAAAATGTGCATGATCCTTAGCCTAGTCTTAGTAGAATTAGTGTGCAAAGAACCACTACAATTTAGACTCAGATTCCTTAAAGGAACTTCTCTGTGTCTCTTCTATACATTAACAGACATAGTACTATAAGTACAATAAAGTTTAGAAATAATTCATGTTTGTAAGGTAGCTACTGAGCTTTTCCCTCCTATTACCATAGATTTATAAGTTATTTCTGTTAATGTAATTTTCGTAGTATTTTTAGGTTGATATTTTAAACAACTATCACTATAAGGGCTGAATATTCTGCACAGGCTTGGATGTTAGGAGAAAGACTGGGTAAAAAAATATCTTGAGGGTTCTGGTTTTTATTTCCCACAGACCTTTCCACTTCCCCAGTGTTATATGTCTATGCACTGGACAATGTATTTGCAAAACACTTATAATAATTAACTTCTCAGGGCACTATTACATTGAAACCTAGTAACACATGGAAGAGGGAATGAATGAAGAGGAAAAGAGACTTGATGCAAAAATCTAGCGGAAATTGCTACCCTGTCCTTTTCTCACAAGAGTTAAAAAAGGCTTTTTAATGACTTGGTTCATTAATGAACTAATGGATTTTATATATATATATATATATATATTTTTTTTTTTTTTTTGCAGAAGTCCACAAAAGGAAGATCGGATACCAATGGCAGATGAGTACTATGAATACAAGCATATAAAAGCCAAACTGAGACTATTAGAGGTCCTCATCAGCAAGCAAGATGTGGCCAAAACTATTTGAGGTTCAGGAAATGTTTGTGATCACTTTCACCTGCAATAAGGCAAGTTTATTTTCCTCTGCCGTTCTTGCTAAGTAGTATGACAACTGAAAACTGAAGCACTTTAGTGGGAGTTTTAGCTGTTGTTAAGAATGGATGGCAAGTGTAATTATACATGAATAGAAGGGATTAAAATGGGGGAAAATACAGTAAGTAACATATAATTGGAAGATAAACTTCAGCCTTCTCCATGTCAAGGAGAAAATGCAGAGTCAGTATAATTACTTCAGAAAACATCTATTTTATCAAACCTAAGGTAATATAAAGCGTCCACCTGTTAAATGGACCACTGGTTAGAGAAAGTCTACTTAATGTCCAAAGACTGCTTATACTGACATATGGAAAGAGCATGATTTTTAAAAATCAATAAGAACAAAAGAAACTCATTTTACATAGAAAGGGATACAGTTAGTAAGAATGTAATTTATCTGAAACTCTAATAGATTTTTAAGTGATAAAAAATCTACGACCTTGTCCCATAAGTCTGCTAGGCTTTCAGCACCCTAAAATATACTAGAATGTGTCACTGCTAATTTTTTATTTCTATATAAAAATAGCACATTATTTTATCTGTTCCTTAAAATTTTACATTTCTGATTACCAAAGTTCATTCTGATAGCATGTACTTTGTGAATTATCTTTGTTTATAACTGACAGATGTTTATATTAAAATAAAATATTGTATTAAAATTGGAAAATAGGTATTTTGGATAGATGTGTCTGTAGCATATAATCTAATGTGATCATAGTTATATAGCTAATCTTTTTCTTTACTATAAGATTATATAAACTATTTTTCCATTGGGAATATGTGTTTTTCTTAATGTTCCAAGGTCTATACTTTGTAAAGTCAAAAAATTTTCCCATGAACTATAGTTGTTCCTCATTCTGTATAAAATGAAAGGTTTAGAAAATGTTTGCTGTAACAGCTTGGAAAAGAAGCCTGAGTACTTTATTTGTGTCATTAACTTCAGTGTATATTGTTTTGTTATTTTGTATTAGACCACGTTTATTATTTTGCTTTTGTAAAAATAAGTAAAAGGTCCACATTTTCTCTCTCATACCAGCCACGTTTGTAGTTCTCTTTTCTGTAATGTTTAAGCACAATGGTGAACAAATTCACATTTTCATATAGTTTGGATGGGATTAATATTGACTCTTTCTGAAGCAGATGGTTTCAGAGGCTTATTGTTGTCTCTATATTTACCTATATTTACCTGATATTTTATAACCTTTATGAATCAGAATAATGTCCTTCACAAATTTGTTTAATTAAAGTTATGTACTTGTAACAGGACAGATACACAACTATTTGAGGTTTACAAACTACATCTTTGATAAGAGAAATGGTTTCGTGACATGTATACAATTGCTATTAAGATGTAACTCTATATATTCTATAAGATTGTAAATATTTTATACAACAATACAAATAAAATATTTTTCTATTATATTTATTATGTTGAAACACAGTAGTTGTTTCCTGTTAGCTAATATAAATAACATAAATAACACTGTCAAACAACAAGTTGGAAGTGCTGACAATTCTAGGCTTCAAGGTTTAACTCATGCTGCAATTACACTTTTTCATGCGGTTTGGAGTTATCCCAATATTTGTTCAGTAGATTAAAATGAGAGCATATTTAAACACCATTTATAAGCCATTATTTTGTATTTTACTAAAGCAGTTTATATAATAGTTTGGTTATGTTTGGCATAAAGGAAAAATAAAACCATTGCAGCATCTAGGCAAGAGGGTGTCAGAAACAACTTAGGACAGCTCATCTCTCACAGTCGGGGGAAGGGTAGGGAACAGGGAACACTACAACAGCTCGGAAATCTGAGAAGTGGTGGCTCGTTCTTGGTGACAGTGGCATGTGCATGCTTCAGTGGAAAACATCTGGGTGACGAAAATGGACAACAGAGGATCAGGGCTCCTACGGGAAGAAAGGGGGACTGAGAATAAGAAAAGTGGGCATTAACGTCCAACACTAATATTACAGGTTTTGCAGCTGGGATCTTTCTTTGCATTTGCAGTAGATAAACTCATGAGCTGATGACCAGTGATTTCTGCCACGGTGCCTAGAGAAAGACCCACGGGGTCAGTGTAAATGACTTCTAAAATGACATCCTGGGCATGGTGGTAAACCAGCATCCCATCTTCTTCTCTGCAGGTCAGAAATTTATTATCCTGGGAATTTAGTTGAGGAAGGCGCTGCTTACAAAATTCATCTCCTGGTGATCCCACAGGAGCAATGACCAGAATCACATAATGATAAGCAGTGTACATACAGTAGAAGTCCCCAAAGTATAAGTTAGTATTGGGGTTAAAAAGTTTTTCTGCTGCAATCTCAAACCTGTATCTTCCATAAGGCGAATCCTGGGGTGGCTTCCCAGTATTGAATTCAGTGCTGCAGCTAAAGAAGATGCCTTCTAATTTTCCACTGATAGGAGAGCCATGGCTGCCACTGTTATCCTTGACAGAGGGCTGCATAGCATTCCCATGATGTTCTCTGCAAGAGAAAATAAATGGTCACTGCTTGGTACGGTGGTGGTAGAGCTACTCATGTACAGAATTGAATGGTGACAGACTACGAGTCAACTGTCTACTGTTAAGAGCCTGGGTGCTCATCCATCCTACCATCAGATCAAGGAGAAAGCATCTTTTGACATTACTTACAAAAAGCTAAATTCCAGCCGTGACCCTAAGGTAAGAATGCTCTGCTACAAACCTTGGAGGTCTTTTAACACGATAAATTTCCTGGCCAGGAAAACAAAAGTGGAATGAGAAATGTTATGGCTGAAATCACATCCACTATAAGCCTACTGGGTTTTAGAAGTGATTTGGGGAAGAGAAAACTGGACTGACAACGCTGGTTAAACATGCTGAATGTTTCTTCAAAGTCTGCCAGAATTTAGGTCTAAAGTGAGTGTTGTCCATGTACATCAGTACAAAAGCATCTTGTTTTATTTTTTTTGCTTCAGTTTTTTAACCTAGGCCCAGTGCGTCTACCTGCAATGCGGGAGACCTGGGTTCAATTCCTGGGTCGGGAAGGTCCCCTGGAGAAGGAAATGGCAATCTACTCCAGGATTCTTGCCTGGGAAATCCCATGGACGGAGGAGCCTGATAGGCTCCAGTCCATGGAGTTGCGGAGTCGGACAGGACTTCACTTTCACTTTCCAGTTGACTACTCAGGTCATCTTGCTTGCATTTTGCTTAGAATAGAGCTGGTATCTCCCTTTACCACACTCAGCTCTTTTCTCTACACTTCTCACCTCCCACTGGGCTGGACCTTCGTCATGCAGTTCTTCCTGCTCCTTGGTCCCTTCCATTCAGTTATACCAACGAGAGAGACAATAAGAGACATGGAAAGATAGCCCATGGTCTTAGACTACAAGAATTAATATTATGAAAATGTCCATACTACCCAAAGCGGTCTACATTTAATTGGATCCCTATCAAATTAATATGACCCCTATCAAATTACCCATGAAATTTTTCACAGAACTAGAACAAGTAATCCTAAAATTTATATGGAGCCATAAAAGATTCAGAATTGCTGTGGCAATCCTAAGGAAAAAGAACTAACCTAGAGGCATAACCCTCCCACACTTCAGACAATACTGCAAAGCTACAGTAAGCAAAATATCATGATAACAGCACAAAAAATAGACATGTAGATCTATGCAACAGAACAGAGTCCAGGAAAAAACCCCATACACCTACAGTCAATTAATCTTTGACGGAGGAGGCAAGAATATATAATGGAAAAAAGAGTTTCTTCGGCAAGTGGTGTTGGGAGAGCTGGACAACTACATGTAAAAGAATGAAGTTAGAAGATTCCCTCACACCATACACAAAAATAAAGGTAAAATGGCTTAAAAACAAATATAAGAGAACACCATAAAACTCTTAGAACATTGCAAAGAATTCTCTGACATAAATTGTACCAGTGCTTTCTTATGTCAGTTTCCCAAGGCGATAGAAATAAAAGCAAAAAATAAATAAATGGGACTTAATCATAGTTAAAAGCTTTTGCACAGGAAACCAAAAACAAAATGAAAAAGACAGCCCACAGCCTGGGAGAAAATAATTTGCAAACGATGTGATTGCCAAGGGGTTAATTTACAAAATAAACAGTGCATTTAACTCAGTAACAAAAAACAAACAATTCAATTAAAAAATGGCCTGAAGACCTAAACAGACATTTCTCCAAAGAGGCATGACCAATAGGCACATAAAAAGATCCTTAACATTGCTAGTTATCAGAGAAACGCAAATCAAAACTACCAAGAGGCACCACTCTCACACTGCTGAGAACGGCCATCAGTAAAATGTCTACAAATAATAAATTCTGGAGATGATGTGGAGAAAGGGGACCCTCCCACACTGTTGGTGTAGCTGTAAATTGGTGCAGCCACTGTGGAAAACAGTAGGGAAGTTCCTTGAAAATCTAAAAAGAGAGTTACCATACGATCCAGCAATTCCATTCCTAGGCATATCTCTGGAAAAGATGAAAATTCAAAAAGATACACGCTCCCCAGTGTTTACAGTAGCACTATTCACAATAGTCCAGAGATAGAAGCAACCTAAATGTACATTGACAGATAAATACTACTCAGTCTTAAAACAGAAAGAATGCCATTTGCAGCAACATCAATGGACCTAGAGATTGCCATACTAAGTGAAGAAAGTCTGAAAGAGAAAGACGGTATTACTGCTTCCTATGTGGCCTTCACTGGCGCTGCAGGGGTTAGCACCTTATTATCATCCCTTGGCTATGATGAAGAGTCCTGGTTTCCACTGGGCCCCTTCTGACACCAGCCCAGTGGGAAGGCTGACAGGCAACTCGTTGCCACTGGTGTGGGTTGTAAACACCAGCTCCCCATTAGCATTCTCTGATGCTACCGCAACAAGGGGTAGAGGAGGAGGGGAGGGTGGTTCCTAACAGTTGGAAGATGCAAGACTAGGTTTCCTACCTGGCTGTGGCTGGTGGTGTGGAGAAAAATACTTTTTCTGTGATGTTTAGCTGGAGTAAAGGCAGTTATTGTCTACAAAGTCTGCCTTCAAGGCTGCCCCTTTCCGATTCACTTGGGTAAACACAGAAGACTTTTGGGGCAGGTATTTTTTTCGTCTGTGCCCACTGATGTGAGCTGATGACTAGCATCTAGTTCAGAACGAGAGCTAAACAGAAAATCCATCACTGTGTTGTCCTTCGGGTCCCAAGGTCCCTAACTCGTTGACCTTCTTTCCACCTTTCAGACTCTTAACGTTTGCTTTATATAGGTAACACTCCTGGTTTTTAATTGTATGTAGTAGGAGGAAAGGGAGAAATAGGTCTACTCTATCTTGTCCTGAATCAGAAATTCTTATCTCATTACATTCTCAAGAACAAAACCCAATTATTAATATGACATGTATTCTGCATAAATCTACAAGTGCAATTATATGAGGTAGTAACAGCAGAAAACAGATAAACAGGAACTTAGGCTAGGAGAAATGTCTTACTATCGGTGACAGACATCAACTCAGAATATGCAATCTACCGCCGAACACTGATGGAAATCCTACACGTGTCTACCCGTATCAGGGGATCCCTGGAGGGAAACCTTTAAGATACAGAAAGGTATTTTAAGGACAAGTAAGCCGCCTAGGGAACTTGAAGGAGGAAGAGCAAAAGTGGTATTTTGATCTGGGGTAACATAAAGCAGTACTCATATAGGAATTCACTCCTAGAGGGAGAGATCAGAATGAGTTCATTCCATGTGGACTGATGCAGAATTTATCTAGGGATTTTTCATAATTCATACTGATTTGGAAAGTGTGTCAGGTAAGTGAAAGGCTCCTTTCTAGTCAAGCACTGTGAATAACAAGATGACATTTTAAATGAATTCTGATACAGTGTGCCCTGATTAGAATGCATTACATAAAAAGAAAATCAAGATCCATTGATGCTAATGTGGTTTCAGTTAATACAACTTTTTAAAAATCAGTGTTGAAAACCTGTACTCATGCCTTGGCAAATATATTTTATGTGTACATACTGAAGTATATGTATATAAACTGTATCAAATTTAACTTTCATGGATTTTACAACTATCATGGAAAATCCAACAAAGGTAAATTTCCCTGTTAGTAAATACACCTTTTATACTAGTATATTGGAATCAATCATACAATATATACAACAATTTTCTTTCCATTTTCCATACTTTCTGTCTTTCTTTTTTCTTCTTGGAAGAACTTTTGAAAACAGATGGAGCAAATTCTAGAGTTATCTAAGGACCTGAAAACAGGCCAAAGGACAGAGAAAAGTCAGAGAAACAGTGACCTCCAGTGGCCACCTAAGATTGACGCTGGCAGCCTTCCAGGGCTAAGCCTAGTACCAAAGGTCTATTTACTTATTCCATTGCTGTATTTATTTGGAAAGAAAATAGCAACAGTGGATCTTTTTTATTTCTAATTTTATGCTTAACAAATATAAAGAAATGCCTTTCTTGTTAAGTCATATGTGGTTATTCCCATACAACAACTGACAAGTATAATACTTTGTATTCTCTCTCAGTTTATATTCTCTAAATTATGTGAACAGCATTTTCCATGAATTATATACACTCAAGGGTAAATAATTTACCAGAAAGAGAATTATAGAGTAAACTCTGTATTTATAGGCTATTCAAACATAAGGCAGGAATTGTTTTCATGATCAAAATATATGATATTGCAAAGCACTTATTTTGAAGAACATGCATGCCTAAATTCACCTCTGTCTCTTTATTTCCCTTTGCATTTTCCATAGCTTGGAGCTTATTTAGATTTGGAACCATCATCTTGATTTAAGAAAAACTAGAGAGTTATGAAACAAAACAACAAACCTTCCTAAATTTTTTTCATATACAATCCCATCAGGAGTTTAAAAAGTGAGAGCAAGGCTTTTAAAATGACAGATTATAGGGATTACCGTGTAGACGTTTTAGAACCTGTACAGCACTGTCAAAGGCTTCTTAAAAACACACATCTACCCATTTACTCTCTTGAAATTCTCTTCTACAAATATGAAAGGGCTGTAAGTATTAAAACTACTTGTGACATGGAATTCTTTTTAATTCTGGGAAACTGTTTTCAGGGACAAACACAGGATAACTTAAAAATAATACTGAACACTAGAATTCAAAAGTAAATAAGATTTCCCTCATGAATAATTAACACAGTATAATAGCTGGGAGATTTCTATGTTGGCAGAAGCCTGACAATCCCGCCTAATTCACCGTATCTCATGAGACAGTCACCCTTTTATTCTCTCATTTTCAGGAGAAATTTCATTAGTTGGTATGAGACAGAAGGTACTGAGTAACTGGGAATCAGAGGAGTCTGTGACATGCTCATCAACCTTAACCTTGGCGGCTTAAGGTCTTCCACCCAAACAGATAGGAGTTGGTATTACAAGTGATCACAGAAAGGAATATAAGTGAAGTGGAAAAAAAAAATCCCATGATCTGATTTTTTTCTTTTACTTAATTATTCTAGGAAATAAAAGTCAGTATAATTAAATATTTGAGAAGAAAACTAAAATTCCTATTTAACAGAAGCATACTCAACAGAAACCTGAGCCTAGAATTTGGAATGGCACTTAGTAAAGCAAATCATTATGTATCTTTTTCGATTCTTACCGTATGTAGTCAAAATATTCTTTGTGCTGGTTACGATAAAAAACAGAAAATTTGAGCATCCGTCCTGCAATCACTTCAGCCTTCTCCAACAGTTGTGTTAGATGAACTTTTGAATAGTCTGAAAATAACAAAAAAGTTTGTTATTAAAAATACACTATCAAAAGTATTGACTACATGCTTAATAATTTGTAGATTATTCAAGTACTCTTTTGCGAAACTCATCTCAGTAAATAAGAAACTGCACTTAAAAAGAAAACATTCACTGTCTTTGTGGCACATTTTTTCTACAAAAATATTTCTGTTTATGGTTGTTTTTAAGAATACACTTGCATTTTTTTCACTCGCTGAAATTAAAGATCCTGAAACCAAAGTGTTAAATAAGGAACACGGATTCAAGTAATGTCAATCAGCACCACACTAGCCTTTCTTCCATCAGCTGCTGAATCAAATAAAAGAAGATTGTAACCTGAAAGCAATAGCAAATATAATTTAAAGGAGTAATAATAATAATGGTCATCTAATTTACTCCCTAAATCTATGAGGCTGGAAAGACAGATTAAATATAACCATTTTATTGATGCAGAGATTGAAACCTGCCACAGTTTAATGATTTGCCAAATGTCCATAAAGCTAGTGACTTAGAGACCAGGTCTCTGGCTACTATAGTTGGTAGTTTTGAGTACACAAGAGCTTGTGAAAATATAAAGCATCTCTCACAGTAAGCTGATCTCTTCACCAGCTTTTTGTTTTGAAAATTGAGGACTGTTGCCAAACTCCTGTTCTAGAATCTAAGCAAAAAGTTTGGTCTATAAAGATTTCAAGACTTTCCAAATGAAAGCAATCTAGTTGAACTACTCATGGCAGCATAGTTTGTGTACTCCCTGTGTCACTGGCTCAACGAACATTTATTTAGATTAGGACATGTGATATACAAGGCACTGTGCAAAATTAAACTAATGATCAATTGAAAAGATAAAAAAATTCCTCTTCACCTCAAAGAATTCAGTCTAAGGGAAGAGGTAATATATAGACAGCTGTGACTTATTATGGGGTTTTATCTGTGTCACCGATTAAACTAGATTGGTCAGTGGCATTCTGTTTAATTTCCAGTACTTTGCACAATGCATAGCATACAATATATGCTCAGTAAATTTTGAGTGAATTAGATGTCTAGGTTAAAAGACAATATATAAGATAGCTTTCTAAGATTTACAGAGTAAAGGTGATTGATAAAGCTTAGGTGAAACAGGCTCTGAATTATTTTAATAAACTGAAACAACAAGCTTTGAAAAAAATTCTTAGATTTTACTCATGGAAACAAAATGATTTATAGAAAAATATTGTGGCACATTTAAAATAAGCTGGCATTTTCCTTATTATTTACCCCTAAAACTTCCTTAGAATAATTAGGGGATATACTTGAATAAAAGAGCAACAGATCAGTCACTCTAAAGGAAAGAAAGAAAACTAAAGGTCTTTCTTTATATACATAGAAATAAAACATGTACTCCTGTAGTCATATAGATTATAGAATGGAGTATCTAGACAGGTATTTCTGAACTGAAAATGCCAAAGGTCTTCCTTAAGCTAAGGAAGAAATATTATCTCATTTTTCCTTAATGTCAAATGGGGTTTTAGGAGGTACATTATAGCTTCTTAAAAAATGACTACTACGATGCTGTTTGGTACAATTCTATGGAAAATAGCATGTATTAAAACAATGTCAAAAGCTACTGTGTCTTTTACTGTGTCTACATCTCTGGTAGGATGCAATCAGGGCAAGTGGAAAGATGTGTAAAAAGAGTAAGCGTGAGGTGGATTCCAAGGAGGAATTTTAATTCAGGAGAAAAGTTGAGGGGATATAGTAATTCTAATGTGACACATAAAATACAGGTAAAATGAGAATTCTTTACACACTATTAATACAATGTTGAAATCTTTAGCAATTTAATTACTGACTACTGGACTATGATGTATACCACATCTATTCTAAAATATATTTTCCCCACATTTCAGCATCTCTGACATGAGTCGAGTATATGTGATAAGAAAACACTGTTTCACAGTTTAATTGGCAGTTTAATTTTTTCTTAGCGATACATAAAGTGGTGGATCTTACAACTATGACATCTTAGGAAGAAATATAGCACCAGAGGGATACTATTTTGTTCACTCTCATACACTGAGATCCTTAGCAGCTTCCTCACAGAACAAACAAAAAAGGTTTATGATAAAATCACAATAATTAAGCATTAAAACTTCATCCATTCTACATATCCACATGGGAAATTTTATACTGAGTTTGAAATTAAGAGAGAAAAAAAAGATATTGAGATAAAGCAGTAGTTAAGCACATCCTGAGTCTGAAATAAATCTACTGTGAGGCTATGGGGAAAAAATAGCTGATTTATCTGAAGGATGCCTCAGCTGGGGAAGTTGCTAAGCAACCTGCAATAGGTGAGGCAAGTGTCTACGACTTTCTACAAGCTCCTTTGTGTGGAAACAAACATTTAGCCTCTTTCTACAGTTTTATAGAGGAAACAATCACCTAGACAAAGAGGAAACAAAGCCCTATTCTAAGAGACAGAAAGAATGGATGACAGATGTATTCAGGTAGCTATGTCTTTGTGTCCCTTCACCATCTATTTAAGTGCTCAATAAATATTTGTTTCTTGACTGAAATGAATAAACAAGTATATAAATATACGATATGAATGGTTATGGTAACCTTTTCAACCCATTGGGCTATTAAGATACAATTCAAGATCAAGAGGGACAGGCTTTCTACATTAGACACCCCAATGCCAAATGGCTATGAGGTACTTTCATGAAGCAGAGACACACAAACTCACACGACACGAGTTTAGAGAGAGATGATCAGCATTCAAGTGAAAAGTCCAATAACATTTCTGTTAAGTAAAGTCATTGTGATCTGCCTTCATTTCCTTAAATTAGAGAATGATGTTTCTGGCTTCCTTCTTTCAAGAGTGTGAAAATAAATGAAAAAAAGGAAGAAAAAAGATCTCTCTCCCTCTCAAAATGAATCTCAAAATATGCTGAATATATTTTCATACTGCATCAATTTTTATTTGTAAAGCCTTTACTTTGAAAAATCAAACTGTGCATGTAGCACAGAAATAATTTAATGCCATTACCCAGCTTTTGCTGAGAACCTCCACTCTCTCTATCAGTTTGTTCTGTCACACAGTGCTACTGGCAATGTAAAAATGACCAATGCAATAAATATCACTTAATAATTACAAAAATATACTTTCTGTAATTAGCTTTCCAGGAACTATTAAATAAGCATCCCCCCCCCATATTTGTACCCAGTTCTCTTACCTGCTGTGCAGAATTCTATAATTTCACTCCACTCAGACACAACATAATCACCATCAACTTGTTTTGAGGCAGTCTGCACTGCTACTGTATACTCAGTTCTTGGGCTCAAAAACCAGTGTCCACGGACAGTCATCGGCAAGGGAACAGCTTTTGCCACCAGTTTTGTTGGAACATCCTAAGAAAGGAAAGGAGGAAGAGAGGTACGGGTGGGTGGAAGAAGATGAATTAATGTAGCAGTATAACCTGAGTCAACTGTAAACAGTGTGGAAGAACTTATTAAATTCCTAGCTAAAATGTTTAAAGATATTTAGCAATTACTATCTTCAAATCTCTTATTCTTCAGATGTAAAAAAAAAAAAAAGGCCCGATTTGATCAAGAAACATGCAAAGATTACACAGCTAGCTAATGGCGTAAGTGTACATGGATTCATCTTCTTGACTTCTAGTATAATGTTCTTCTTTGTACATTCCTTAATATGCCCCTTAAAATGCAATATTCTAATATTTTAAAATATTATATTTATTTAATATATTGCTGTTCAGAGAAGCCCATTATTAAATATTTTATATGTGAAGGGACAGAATATTTTTAAATAAATGATTGCTTCACATGCAAATGTGGTAACATTTGTTTTACTTGTATTCAAGTGTGGAGCCTATATCACAGAAAGTCTAGGTATTTTAAAACGATGATTAATAAGGTAACTAAACCTGGTTCATATTCACTGTATTTCCAAAGATATGGTATTCTAAGTATGGGATGAAGAAAGGGGGTCAAATCTTGACCCCTCACCATTTAATGCTAAACATTTCAAAGCTAATTCAAAGAAGCCAAGTGTCACCAAAGAGAATATCCAACACTAGAAAGATTAAAATTGGAACATAGGAAATTACTGTTTTATCAATCTTGTCCTATCACATTTATCTGTACGTATAAGACTCACTCACCATTAGTATGTATAGTTATACTATACACATATAGTAAAATGCATAAATTTTAGACAAGAATTCTTCCAAAAGATTTATCAAGTTAAAATCTAGTTATAAAATATTAAAGTAAGATCAGTTTTCATATCAGTGAAAACACTGAAAACATAAGAAAGAATTTTTAAGTCAGAGAACTATTTATCCTCTCTAGAGCTACTTTTGGAGAGAGATATGTATCGGTTAAGACAGTGATAAGCAGACAGCTAAGAGCATAAATATTAGAGAATTGTTACAAGTCTAAAACACCTAAAGGCTATTTTTACTCTCAAACAATAAAATTGATTACATAAAGCAATTTTCAGCCCGTAAGTATTTTGACAAATATTCTAAAGTCTATAAGCTGCCACTGATATTCTCCTTTTGGCAGTTATTTATAGGGAAAAATGTGTGCTTCAGTGGAAAACTATGAACCATCTATAGCACACTCTGCTGGTTGTCTTCTTCCGATTTTGCGGAATATATTCTACAACTCTGTAATTTGTAGACATGCGATACCAATTCCGTTATTCTTGTCTAAACACATGCCAGTGAATTTTGTCCCCTGGAAGTACTCCCTGTCCTCCTGCCCTTGTTCTTCACCAACACCACACGGGTTTTGCCTCCACTGTACATTTATTTCAATATCCTGGTCCTTAAAATGTCTTTTCTGGACCATCCTTTGAAGTGGCTCTATTAAAAACTTCATCAGTTACCTCATTAGTGTTAAATAAAATCTTTAACACGTTCATTTTTATGTCTGTATGAGAGTTAAGATTTCACCTTTTCTGGGAGAAAAAAGTGTATTTTAACCCATATATATGTCATTTCCTTATAAAATTTCTTGGAAGGATACAGCTTTTAAATGACATAACTTTCATTTTTAATGTCAAGTATAAGTAATCAGTGCAACATTATTCCTTCTTTCAAAATGGCATCATAATTAGAAAGTTTTAAGATACAAATGAACATAAGGCTGTGTTAGCATTTTACCTTGTGTTTAAATTTATTGGAGTTCTTGTTCTCTTTCTTATTGAGGTCAATGAAATAGTGTGTAATGCGGTCCTTTGACTTTGAATCCATTTCCCATGAGATCTTGAATGAGTCGCAGGTGATGTTGCTTATTTTGATGTTGCGTGGCACAGGAAGTTCCTCCATCTCTGCTATGCCACTGTCCTGTGATTTGTTCCCTGCGAGAAAACAATGCACAGATAGTTTCTGACTAGTGAGCTCTTCCTAGTTTGCAAGGCCATTAGCTACCTGTTTGTGAACTCATCTAATTACTAAATTTTAGATTTCATTTTGTTCATGAAGTAATTTGAGTGTTAATGATAGTAAGACTGTCATTACGTGATCACATTACCAACAAAAAGCAGAAATGAATTAGTCCTTACCACCTCTATGTTTTCAGTCTTCTCTCCCAGTTTCTGCTTTTACAGAAATGAAAGCAAGAACGCTGTCGATCCACCTCTCTAACCTATGAAAGTTTAGCCTTACATGGTAGATTCTGTCTGAAAAGGGACCATTTTTCTTACATGACCAATTGAGTCTGCTCTAAAGTAATCCTAGGTGTTTTTAAGCTAAATGAAATCAGAAACGTTGATAATGATATGAAAGAGTCCAGTCAAATAAAGGGAAATTTCTTTTAAAAAATCTGTGAGGTGTCAGTGACAGACTATAAAAATTGTTCCTTTTGGAAATTTATATATAGAAATAGCACATAATGTTTATGTTATATTTACAAATAATATAAAAGACCATTTTTAAAACAGTTACTGTAAAGGTATTACTCCAGGAATCTTTTTACCTGTCATAGCCATGCTGATTGATATTATTAAAATCTTGAAGAACTCATCTGACATCTGGTTACTTTACAGACTATGTCCTACATTTTCAATTCGAGAAAATTCTATCACTTTGGCCAATATTATAGAGCAGAGTATGACAGATGACAGGACAAAAAGAGAAAATATAGAGTTGACAAGTTTGTTTCATATGTAACAAAGACATATTGAATGAAATTTTATTCCACTTCTTCCTGTGTTCCTTTTCCCCCAAGACAAAGTAAAATTCAATGCCCCAGAAAAAATATATAATTGTTATTCATATTATAAAAGTCATAGGTCATAGATCAGCTATCTAACTTTTCTTTAACATAATAAAATAGCAAATCTTGATCAACAAAAACTGAAAGGAACAACACTGGATGTCCCTTTGTAACAACACCTTCCACTTTCAGATTAGTTTGTATTCTTTACCCCCACAAGGTCTTCCCAGCTGGCTCACTGGTAAAGAATCCATATCCCTTGGAGTAGGAAATGGCACTCCTATATTCTTTCCTGGGAAATGGCATGGACAGAGGAGCCTGGCAGGCTATAGTCCATGGGCTCAGAAAGAGTCGAACATGACAGAGCATGCACACACAGCACCTCCCCCCCCACACCCTCTCAATCACTGTTGTAAGACTTTTGATAATTTGCAGTCTTATTATTCATCCATTTGTTTCACCGCAAGCTGTGTTGTGGCCAGAGCAACCTGATGACAAAGACTAATTTCAAAGTAACTAAAGTTCTTTATTGTCATTCTTGAACAATACTTTGAAAAATCCTTTCTTCTCTCATGTACTCCCTCACACCCTAGTTTACCCAGATTCCCATTTGATGAAACTCCCAGAAAAATTATTCCTTCACTTTTTTTTGCACGCCCCCCCCACCCCCCGACACACATGGCCTCATAGCATCCCAAATTGCTTCTTGCAGATGACACCACCCTTATGGCAGAAAGTGAAGAGGAACTAAAAAGCCTCTTGATGAAAGTGAAAGAGGAGAGTGAAAAAGTTGGCTTAAAGCTCAACATTCCGAAAATGAAGATCATGAAATCTGGTTCCATTGCTTCATGGCAAATAGATGGGGAAACAGTGGAAACAGTGTCAGATTTTATATTTTGGGGCTCCACAATCACTGCAGACGGTGATTGCAGCCATGAAATTAAAAGACGCTTACTCCTTGGAAGGAAAGTTATGACCAACCTAGATAGCATATTCAAAAGCAGAGACATTACTTTGCCAACAAAGGTCCATCTAGTCAAGGCTATGGTTTTTCCAGTGGTCATGTATGGATGTGAGAGTTGGACTGTGAAGAAAGCTGAGTGCCGAAGAATTGATGCTTTTGAACTGTGGTGCTGGAGAAAACTCTTGAGAGTCCCTTGGACTGCAAGGAGATCCAATCAGTCCATTCTAAAGGAGATCAGTCCTGGGTGTTCTTTGGAAGGAATGATGCTAAACTCCAGTACTTTGGCCACCTCATGTGAAGAGTTGACTCATTGGAAAAGACTGATGCTGGGAGGGATTGGGGGCAGGAGGAAAAGGGGATGACAGAGGATGAGATGGCTGGATGGCATCACCGACTCGATGGATGTGAGTTTGAGTGAATTCCAGGAGTTTGTGATGGACAGGGAGGCCTGGTGTGCTGCAATTCATGGGGTCACAAAGAGTTAGACACAACTGAGCGACTGAACTGAACTGAACTGAAAAGCCTTTCAGAAGTCAAGTGAAGGAAGAAACAAAGTGGAATCTCTTTAATGGCCTTGGGAAAGGGAAAGGCAATAAATATGCAAATGGTAATTTTTGTTCTAGTTAATAAAAGCTGACATTTTCTGATTGCAGTTATCTTCAAAACATAAGCAACATTAAATGAAAACCTTTCTGAACTAACAGCAGACATTTCTCCACAAATCACATGCATTATAAGAAGGAACCAAGATGGCTGAGGAGTAGGACTTGGAGCTTATTTCCTTCCACAGATACATCAAAAACACTTTTACAAATGGAATGATTTGCACAGAACATCTACTGAACACTGACAAAACACCTCAGCTTTCAAAAAGGGCAAGAAAAGCTCAATGTAACCAAGTAGGACAAAAGAAAAATGAAACAAAAAATGAGAGAGAAAGGCACTGGATGGGACCTGTGCCCCGGGGAGGGAGCTGTGAAGGAGGAAAGGTTCTCGTACCCTGGGAAGTCTTCTCACCAGCAGGGTGAAGGGGGGGAATCAGCTGGGACAGAGGGGGAACACCAGTGTGCGGAAGGCAAGAGAGAGTGACCTGCACAGACAGTTGGCACTGCCACCCTGTGCCCCCCAGCCTGGGGTGCTCGTCCACTGGTATGGGCAGCAGCTGGGTGCTGAAGCTCAAGCTTCAGGTCAGACCCAGGGAGAGGACTGGGGCTGCCTGTAGGCGAACAGCCTGACTCTTCAGTTGTGAACTGTGACAACTGAGGGTGCACTCGGAAGAAGCTGAGTTCACCAGAGAGGCAAGGCACCATTACTAGGGGAGTCCAGGAAGAGCGGTGAGACCGCCATAGGAGCTTCTTTACATGTGTGCATGCTCTCAGGCAACAGGATGCTACCTCTATGAGTTCTGGGGTTGGGCAAGAGCTGTTGCCACTATTGTGGGCTCTAGAAGTGGGCAGGGGCTGCTGCAGAAACTAGGGAACATGGCCACAGAAGCCAGTTGCTGCCGCTGCGGTCAGGGGAAGCATGCATGAGCAGGGAGCAGGCACCAAGCCCTGCCTCTGCTGCCCTAGGAGGGCATGGGCTTTGCCACCACTGGGAGATCCAGAAGTAGGTGCCGATCACTGCTCCTGCTGTCCTGGGGCACACACGCCACACTGCTGTTGGGAGACCCGTGGGTGGGCGCTGATCACTGCCACCATACCAGGAGAGCACGCAAGGGGTGCTGCACTCACACACCCCATATCAAGGGGATAATGAGCAACGTACATTGAGGAAGGAGGCAGAAAGCATTTCAAATAAAAGCAGCCCCTCAAGTTTGGACAAAATGGTGAAGTAAAAAGACTTGAGCTCACTTCCTCTTATAAAAACACCAAAATCACAACTGAACAACTATTGACAAAAAAGACTGGAACCTACCAAAAAAAGTTTTATACCCAAAGATGAAGAAGCTGTGAGATGGCAGGGGGGGTAATTTCACAATATAATCAAGTCCTATACCAGTTGGTTGGGAGACCCACAGACTGGAAAATAATGGTATCACAGAGGGTCTCCCACAGGAGTGCTAGTTCTGAGCCCCACTTCAGGCTCCAGAACCTGAGGGTCTGGCAGTGCAAGGAGGCACCTCCAGCATCTGGCTTTGAAAACCAGCAGGGTTGGAGTGTAGGAACTCCCCAAGACTGGTGGAGACAAAGACTCCACGCCTAGATGGTGCACAGATGATTTCCTGTCCCCTGGGACCCAGAACAAAGCAGTGACTCCACAGGAGCTTGGGCTAGACCTACCTGAGGGTCATGGAGAGTCTCCTGGGGAGGCAGGAGTTGGCTGTGGCACAGTGGTGGGACAAGGAGACTGAAGGCAGAGCGCCCCCCCCCCCCCCCACCACAATGAAACTGAAACTGTGATTTATAATCTGACAAACAAAAGTCTAAGATCAGATGGCTTCACAGGTGAATTCTATCAAGCCTTTAGAGAAGAGTTAACACCTCTCTCTCTGAAACACCTCCAAAAGTTGCAGAGGAAGACACATTCCCAAACTCATTCTATGAAGCTACCATCAACCTGGTACCAAATCCAGGCAAAGATACCACACACAACAAAAAGAAAATTATAGGTCAATATCACTGATGAATATAGATGCACAAATTTGCAACAAAATACCAGCAAATAGAATCCAATGATACATTAAAAGGTTCATATACCATGATAAAGTGGGACTTTTCCCAGGGATGCAAGGATTTGTCAGTATCCGCAAATCAACTGTCTGATACACTACACTAACATACTAAAGAATAAAGATCACATGATCATCTCAACAGATGATCAGAAAAAGCTTCTGACAAAATTCAACACCCAATCATGATAAACTCTACAGAAAGTGGGCACAGAAGGAACATACCTCAACAAAATAAAAGCCATATTTGACAAACCTCTAGCTAACATCATACTCAGTGGTGAAAAGCTGAAAACAGTTCCTCTAAGATAAAAAACAAGACAAAGATGTTCACTCTACCATGTTTATTCAACATAGTTTTGGAAGTCCTAGCCATGGCAATCAGAGAAGAAAAATAAAAGGAATCCAAATGGGAAAAGAAGAAGTAAAACTGTCACTGCTAAGATGCTACCAGAAAACTACTAGAGCTCATCAATGATTTCAGTAAAGTTGCAGGATACAAAATTAACACATAGAAATCTGTTGCGTGTCTATACACTAACAATGAAAGATCAGAAAGATAGATTCAAGAAACAATCCCATTTACCATCACATCAAAAAGAATAAAATAGGGCTTCCCTGGTGTCCCAGATAAAGAACCTGCCTGTCTGTGCAGTTGACATGGGTTCAATCCCTGGTCTGGGAAGAACCAACCCGCTGCAGAGCAACTAAGCCCACGCACCACAGCTATGAAGCCCAGTGCTCTAGAGTGTGGGAACCACAACTACTGAGGCCTCACGCTGCGACTACTGAAGCCTGTGTGCCCTAGAGCCCATGCTCTGCAACAGGAGAAGCCACCACAGTGAGAAGCCCTGAATACACCTCACCTAGAGAGTAGCCCCTGCTCTCCACAACTAGAGAAAAGCCTATGCAGCAATGAAGAACCAGCACAGCCAAAAGTAAATAAATAAAATTATTTTTAAAAAAAGAATAAAATGTCCAGGAATAAACCAACCTAAGGAGGCAAAAGACCTGTACTCTGAAAACTGCGAGATGCTGATGAAAGAAATCAAAGATGACACAGATGGAAAAATATAACATGTCCATAGATTGGAAGAATCAATACTGTCAAAATGACTACACTACCCAAGGCAATCTACAGACTCATTGCAATCCCTATCAAATTACTGATGGCATTTTTCACAGAACTAGAACAAAATAATTTTTAAATTTGTATGCAGGCAAAAAAGACCCCAAATAACCAAGGCAATCCTAAGGGTGGGGTGGGGGGAAACAAAAATGGAGCTGAAGGAATCAAGCTCCCTAAATTCAGACTATACTACAAAGCCACCATTTTCAAACATAAGGTACTGACACAAAACAGAAACATTACCTCAATGGAAGATGATAAAAAGCCCAGAAATAAACCCACACACCTGTGGTCACCTAATAAGTGACAAAGGAGGCAAGATACACAATGAAGAAAAGACACTCTTTGGAGGAGATGCTTCTGGGAAAACTGGAGAGCTACATGAAAAAGAATGAAATTAGAAAATTCTTTAACACCACATACAAAAGCTCAAACTGGATTAAAAGCCTAAATATAAAACCTGATACTATTAAACTCCTTTAGAGGAAAACATAAGAATAACACTGTTTCATATAAATAATGGGTTTTTTAAATCCATCTCCTAGAGTCATGGAAATAAAAACAAAAAATAAATGGGATCTAATTAAACTCAAAAACTTTGTACAGCAAAAGAAACCATAAGTAAAATGAAAAGACAACCCACAGAATGGAAGGAAATATCTGCAAATGATGTGACTGATGAGGGATCAATCTCCAAACTATACAAACAACTCATGCTACTCAATATCAAACAACTCAACTGAAAAAGGGTACAAGACTTAAATAGACATTTCACCAAGGAAGACATACAGATTGCCAAAAAACACATGAAAAGATGCTCAACATCACTAATTATTAGATAAACGGAAAAAAAAAAGCACAATAAGTTACCACCTCATGCTAGTCAGAATGTCCTAAGTCGCTTCAGTTGTGTCCAATTCTTTGTGACGCCATGGACTGTAGCCTGCCAGGATCTTCTGTCCAAGGGGTTCTCCAAGCAAAATACTGGAGTGTATTGCCATGCCCTTCTCCAGGGGATCTTCCCATCATCAAAGGCCATCATCAAAAACTCTATACACAATAAATTCTGGAGAGGGTGTTGAGAAAAGGGAATCCTCCTACACTATTGGTAGGAATGTAAATTGGTACAACCACTATGGAGAACAGTTATATGTATTTTCCTTAAAAAATTAAAAATACAGCTACCATATAATCCAACAATCCTAATCCTGGGGGTATCTCCAAAGAAAACCATACTTCAAAAATACACATGTGCCACAATGTTCATTGCAGCACTATATACAACAACCAAGACATAGCAAGTGATATAAATGTATATCCACAGATGAATGTATAAAGATGTGGTGTACATACACAATGGAATATTACCTAGCCATAAAAAATAATGAAATTATGCCATTTGCAGCAACATGGATGGACCCAGAGATTATCATACTAAGGTAAGTGAGTCATACAGAGAAAGACAAATACCATATGACATCACTTATATTTGGAACCTAATTTTAAAAAATGATACAAAAAAACTTATTTTATTTTTTTTACAAAACACTAGGCCATTCAGATATTACCTAAAGGGGAAGAGACAAATGGATTATACAGTGCAAGTGACAAATAGATTTAAGGGATTAGATCCGACAGAGTACCTGAAGAACTATGGATGGAAGTTCGGAACACTGTACAGGAGGAGGTGACCAAACCATCCCCAAGAAAAACAAATGCAACAAGGCAAAATGGTTGTCTGAGGCGGCCTTACAAATAGCTGAGAAAAGAGAAGCAGAAGGCAAAGGAGCAAAGGAAAGATATACCCATCTGAATGCAGAGTTCCAAAGAATAGCAAGGAGAGATAACAGTCTTTTTAAATGAATAGTGCAAAGAAACAGAGGAAAACAATAGAATGGGAATCACTAGAGATCTCTTCAAGAAAATGAGAGATACCAAGGGAACATTTCATGCAAAGATGGGCACAAAAAAGGGCAGAAACGATCTGGACCTAACAGAAGCAGAAGATATTAAGAAGAGGTGGCAAGAAAACATAGAACTGTACAAAAAAGGTCTTAATGATCCAGAGAACCATAATGGTGTCATCATTCACCTAGAGCCAGACATCCTGGAGACTGAAGTCAAGTGGACCTTAGGAAGCATAACTACCAACAAAGCTAGTAGAGGTGATGGAATTCCAGCTGAGCTATTTCAAATTCTAAAAGATGATGCTATGAATATGCTGCACTCAATACGCCAGCAAATTTGGAAAACTCAGCAGTGGCCACAGGACTAGAAAAGGTCAATTTTCATTCCAATCCCAAAGAAGGGCAATGCTGAAGGGAGTATGACAAGGCTGTATATTGTCACCCTGCTTATTTAACTTCTGTGCAGAGTACATCATGTGAAATGCCAGGCTGGATGAAGCTCAAGCTAAAATCAAGATTCCTGGGAGAAATATGAATAACCTCAGATATGCAGATGACACTACTCTAATGGCAAAAAGCGAAGAGGAACTAAAGAACCTCTTGATTAAAGTGAAAGAGGAGAGTGAGTGAAAAAGCTGGCTTAAAACTCAACATTCAAAAAACGAAGATCATGGCATCATCCAGTCCCATCACTTTATGACAAATAGATCCGAAAACAATGAAAACAGTGAGAGACTTTCTTTCCTGGGGCTTCAAAATCACTGTAGATGGTGACGACAGTCATGAAATTAAGAGACACTTGCTTCTTGGAAGAAAAACTATGGCAGACCTAGACAGCATATTAAAAACCAGAGACATTCACTTTGCTAACAAAGGTCCCTATAGTGCAAGCTGTGGTTTTTCCAGTAGTCATGTATGGATGTGAGAGCTGGACAATAAAGGCTGAGCGCCAAAGAAGTGATGATTTTGAACTGCAGTGCTGGAGGAGACTCTTGAGAGTCCCTTGGACTGCAAGATCAAACCAATTCAATCCTAAAGGAAATCAAACCTGAATATTCATCTGAAGGCCTGATGCTGAAGCTCCAATACTTGGTTACTCATTGGAAAAGACCTGATGCTGGGAAAGATTGAGGGCAGGAGAAGGGGGAGACAGAAGATGAGATGGTTGGTAGCATCATCGACTCAATGGACATGAGTCTGAGCAAACTCAGGGAGATAATGAAGGAGAGGGAAGCCTGGGGTGCTGCAGCTCATGGGTTTGCAAAGTTGGCCATGACTGAGTGACAACAAAACAAAAAGACTCACAGATGTAGAATACTAACTTACGGTTACTAAAGGTGTTTGGGAGGGATAAATAAGGAGGCTTCAAATAACATTTCACACTACTATTTATAAAATAATCAACAGGGACCTCCTATAAAGCACAGGAAACTTTACTCCATAGTTTATAATAACCTGTATGGGAAAAGACTCTGAAAAAGGATATATGTATAACTGAATCACTTTTTTCTACACCTGAAACTAACGTTGTAAATCAACCATATTACAATATGAAATAAAAATTTAAAAACAAATCATATGCATTATAACTCTCCACATAATTTCATTTTTTTAAATTTTTTAACTTTAAAATATTGTATTGGTTTTGCCATGTATCAACATGAATCCACCACAGACATACATGTGTTCCCCATCCTGAACCCTCCTCCCTCCCCGTACCATCCCTCTGGGTCGTCCCAGTGCACCAGCCCCAAGCACCCAGTATCGTGCATCGAACCTGGACTGGCGACTTGTTTCATGTATGATATTATACATGTTTCAGTGCCATTCTCCCAAATCATCCCACCCTCTCCCTCTCCCACAGAGTCCAAAAGACTGTTCTACACATCAGTGTCTCTTTTGCTGTCTTGTATACAGGGTTATTGTTACCATCTTTCTAAATTCCATATATATGCGTTAGGATACTGTATTGGTGTTTTTCTTTCTGGCTTAATAATTTCAAAACAACTCAGTGACAGAATTGTTTTTTAAGAAAAAATAAAGCTATTTTGAATTTGATCCAATTTATTGAAAATATGCCTTCAATATATTGCCAGTATCTAAAGTACTATATTTTGCCATGTAAACTTCCAGTATTTTTATCTTTTCAACTGAAAGTTACAGTTTCTAGAATATAATCTTAATACTTTGCTTTATACAGGTTCTCTTCTACTTGTTGAAACTTGATTAAAATTTGGTTACCTTTATTAAAAGGTGGAAACTTGCTCAAATCGTATTTTTCCATTCAGAACAATATAAAGCTTAAATCTATAGCATGTGTTATATCAGAAACACTTATTTTCAGGTTCCTTATCATAATCTGAATTCTTAATAAAACCACCAGATTCGCCTCTATGCAGCTTTCTTACTCGGAAAGAAAAATAATTTAAATAATTCTTACCAGTTTACATGTAACTTGCTTTTTACGCATGCTGTATGAATTCATTTTTAACTGAGATTTTGAGATAAGTGACAGAAAACAATGATTCTGTCTTTAAAATTGGTGAAAACAATAGGGAGCCACATGATGTTAATATTCAATAACCAGCCAATACTATCTCAGATCTGTACAATCAAGTGTACTTTCAAATGCAGCTTCCCCTTCACCATATTGGTAATTCAAGCTACATTTTTTTCTACTTTACATGCCAAATAATTCTAATAACTGTGGCTATACTGCTCACTGGTCATACTGAGCGAAGAACAAATAAGTGGGGCTTTCTATACATCCAAAATGTGAAAACTGCTTTTTTCAGAACAAGTATTTCAAAATTACTTTCCTAACAACAGCAATTACTAAAATACAAACTGAAAACCTAGCCAAATTATACTGATATATTTTATATGTAAGGTTCTTCTTTCACTGAACTTAAGCTGACTACCAAAAAATGATATTTTAAAAAACAGATTTATTGAAATAAAATTCACATACCATACAGCCATTTGTTTAAAGTGTACAACTCAATGCCTTTTAGTAGATTCAGAGTTCTGTATCCATCCCACAATCAGAACTTGTTTTTTACGTCAGAAGAAACCCCACACACCTTAGCTGTCACTCTCCAATCCCAACCTCTTCATGTTCCCTCTTCCTTCAATCACTAATCAATTTCCTGTCTTTGCATTTGCCTATCCTGGGTATTTCATTTAAATGGTATCATTTAATATGTGGTCCTTTGTGACTGGCTTCTTTCACTTAGCATACAATTTTCAAGTCTCACTCATGTTGTATAAAGACTTTATTTCTTTTTATTCCTGAATATTTCATTGTATGGATATACCAGCTTTTCTTTATCTACTTGTCAGCTAATGGATATTTGGCTTGTTTCTACTTTTTTGACTATTTGTTGCTATGAACATTCATGTACAGGTTTTTGTGTGAATATGTGTTTTCTCTTTTCTACAGTATATACCTGTAAGTTGAACTCTTGATTCATATGGTAACCTTATGCTTAAATTGCTAAGGAACTGCCAAACTGTTTTTCAAAGTGGCTACACTATTTTATATTCCCACTAGCAGTGTATATGGGTTCTAATTTCTCCACATCCTCATCCACACTTCTTATCATCTATCTTGTACTTTTGGTATCATTGTACATTTGGTATCATTAGGCCATTGCCTAATTCAAGGTCACAAAGATTTACACCTAAATTTTCTTCCTAAATTTTGACACTTACATTTAAGTTTTAGATCCATTCTTAATTTTTATATACGGTTATGAAGTAGGGGTCCAGGTTCATTCTTTCCCATGTAGATACACAGTTGTCCCAGCACCATTTATTATTTTTTCCTCATTTAGATATACAGTTGTTCTTCCACCATTTATTATTTTTCCACCCTTGTCTAAAATTAATTGGCTAAGCTATACTGCTACCTTTCGAGTCCAGGTTGCCATCAGTTCTCACCTAGATGATTACAACAGGAAAGCTCAGCTGGCTTATACCCATGACTCTCCTAAATTCAGTCTCATTAGAGCTGTTGCTGCTGCTGCTGCTAAGTCGCTTCAGTCGTGTCCGACTCTGTGCGACCCCATAGACGGCAACCCACCAGGCTCCTCCGTCCCTGGGATTCTCCAGGCAAGAACATTGGAGTGGGTTGCCATTTCCTTCTCCAATGCATGAAAGTGAGAAGTGAAAGTGAATTCGCTCAGTCGTGTCCGACTCTTAGCGACCCCATGGACTGCAGCCTGCCAGGCTCCTCCATCCATGGGATTTTCCAGGCAAGAGTACTGGAGTGGGGTGCCATCGCCTTCTCCGCTCACTAGAGCAAGCTGCTTAAAACTATCTAAAAGATTCTCTATGCATTTAAAATAAAATCAACACTCCTTACCTTAGCCTATTAATTCTAATTTGAACTGTTTATTATCAGTTCGGGCTCAATCAGATAAGAGATGCATTGTAAGTGATATAGAATAAGATTTACCATAGAGGTTTCACACTGAGCAATTAAGAGGTAGCAAGAATACACAGAAGAATTGTAAAAAAAAAAAAGAAGAAAAAGTTTTAATGATCTGGATAACCATGATGGTATGGTCACTCACCTAGAGCCAGACATCTTGGAATGTGAACTCAAGTGGGCCTTAGGAAGCATTACTACTGACAAAGCTAGTGGAGGTGATGGAATTCAAGCTGAGTTATTTCAAATTCTAAAAGATGATTCTGTCAAAGTGTTACACTCAATATGCAAGCAAATTTGGAAAACTCAGCAGTGGCCACAGGACTGGAAAAGGTCAGTTTTCATCCCAATCCTAAACAAGAGCAAAGCCAAAGAATGTTCAAACTATTGTACAACTTCACTTATTTCACATGCTAGCAAGATTATGCTCAAAATCCTTCAAGCTAGGTTTCAGCAGTACATGAACCGAGAACTTCCAGATGTATAAGCTCAATTTAGAAAAAGGCAGAGGAACCAGAGATCAAATTGCAAACACTGGATCATAGAAAAACCAAGAGAATTCCAAAAACCTTCTACATCTGCTTCATTGACTATACTAAAAACTTTGACTATATGGATCATAACAAACTCTGGAAAATTCTTAAAGAGATGGGAATACCAGACCATCTTACCTGTCTCCTGAGAAGCCTGTATGTAAGTAGAGAAGCAACAGTTAGAACAGGATATGGAACAATGGCCTGGTTCAAACTTTGGAAAGAAGTATGACAAGGCTGCATATTGTCACCCTGCTTATTTAACTTCTATGCAGAGTATATCATGGGAAATGCCATGCTGGATGAAGCAAAAGTTGGAATCAAGGCTTCTGGTAGAAATATCAACCACCTCAGATATGCAGGTGATACCACTTTAATGGCAGCAAGTGAAAAACTAAAGAGCCTCTTGATGAAGGTGAAATAGTAGAGTGAAAAAGCTGGTTTAAAACTCATCATTCTATACCTCATTAACAAATTGAAAGATAAAAACCATATGATTATCATAATAGATGCAGAGAAAGCCTTTGACAAAATTCAACATCCATTTATGATTAAAAACTCTCCAGAAAGCAGGAATAGAAGGAACACACATCAACATAATAAAAGCAATATATGATAAGTCCACAGCAAACATTATCCTCAATGGTGAAACATTAAAAGCATTTTCCCTAAAGTCAGGAACAAGACAAGGGTGCCCACTCTCACCACTATTATTCAACATAGTTTTGGAAGTCCTAGCCACAGCAGTCAGAGAAGAAAAAGAAATAAAAGGAATCCAGATTGAAAAGAAGTAAAACTCTCACTGTTTGCAGATGACATAATCCTCTACTTAGAAAACCCTACAGACTCCACCAGAAAATTACTAGAGCTAGTCAATGAATATAGTAAAGTTGCAGGATATAAAATTAACACACAGAAATGCCTTGAATTCCTATACACTAACAATAATAAAACAGAAAGAAATTAAGGAAAAATTCCATTCACCATTGCAATGAAAAGAATAAAATACTTAGGAATTAAATCTACCTAAAGAAACAAAAGACCTATATATAGATAACAATAAAACGCTGATGAAAGAAATCAAAGATGATACAAATAGATGGAGAAATATACCATGTTTCTGGATCGGAAGAATCAATATAGTGAAAATGAGTATACTACCCAAAGCAAGCTATAGAATCAATGCAATCCCTATCAAGCTACCAATGGTATTTTTCAGAGAACTAGAACAAATAATTTCACAACTTGTATGGAAATACAAAAAACCTCAAATAGCCAAAGCAATCTTGAGAAAGAAAAATGGTACTTGGAGGAATCAACCTGCCTGACTTCAGGCTCTACTACAAAGCCACAGTCAAGACAGTATGGTACTGGCACAAAGACAGAAACATATCAATGGAACAAAATAGAAAGCCCAGAGATAAATCCATGCACCTATGGACACCTTATTTTTGACAAAGAAGGCAAGAATATACAATGGAGAAAAGACAATCTCTTTAACAAGTGGTGCTGGGAAAACTGGTCAATCAATTGTAAAAGAATGAAACAAGAACACGTTCTAACACCATATACAAAAATAAACTCAAAATGGATTAAAGATCTAAATGTATGACCAGAAACTATAAAACTCCTAGAGGAAAACATAGGCAAAACACTCTCTGACATAAATCACAGCAGGATACTCTATGAACCGCCTCCCAGAATAATGGAAATAAAAGCAAAAATAAACAAATGGGACCTAATTAAAATTAAAAGCTTTTGCACAATGAAGGAAACTATAAGAAGGTGAAAAGACAGCCTTCAGAATGGGAGAAAATAATAGCAAACAAAGCAACTGACAAAGAATTAATCTCAAAAATATACAAGCAGCTCCTGCAGCTCAATCCCAGAAAAATAAATGATCCAATCAAAAAATGGGCCAAAGAACTAAACAGGCATTTCTCCAAAGAAGACATACACATGGCTAACAAACACATGAAAAGATGCTCAACATCACTCATTATCAGAGAAAGGCAAATCAAAACCACAGTGAGGTACCATCTCACACCAGTCAGAATGGCTGCTATCCAAAAGTCTACAAACAATAAATGCTGGAGAGAGTGCAGAGAAAAGGGAACCCTCTTACACTGTTGGTGGGAATGCAAACTAGTACAGCCACTATGGAGAACAGTGTGGAGATTCCTTAAAAAACTGGAAATAGAACTGCCATATGACCCAGCAATCCCACTGCTGGGCACACACACGGAGGAAACCAGAATTGAAAGAGACACATGTAGCCCAATGTTCATTGCAGCACTGTTTATAATAGCCAGGACATGGAAGCAACCTAGATGTCCATTGGCAAACAAATGGATAAGAAAGCTGTGGGACATACACACAATGGAATATTACTCAGTCATTAAAAATAATGCATTTGAATCAGCTCTAATGAGGTGGATGAAACTGGAGCCTATTAAACACAGTGAAGTCAGTCAGAAAGAAAAACACCAATACAGTATACTAACACATATATATGGAATTTAGATTGTAATGATGGCCCTATATGCAAGACAGCAAAAGAGATGTAAAGAAGTCTTTTCAACTCTGTGGGAGAAGGCAAGGGTGGGATGATTTGAGAGGGTAGTGTTGAAACATGTATATCATCATATGTGAAGTGGATCACCAGTCCAGGTTCTATGCATGAGACAGTGTGCTCAGGGTTGGTGCACTGGGATGACCCTGGGGGAGGATGGGGAGGGAAGCAGGAGGGGTGTTCTGGATGGGGAACACATGTGCACCTGTGGCTGATTCATGTTGATGTATGGCAAAAACCACTACAATATTGTAAAGTAATTAGCCTCCAATTAAAACAAATAATTTAAAAAATAAAAAAAATAAAACATCATTCAAAAAACAAAGATCATAGCATCATTCAGTCTGATCACTTCATGGCAAATAGATGGGGAAAAAGTGGAAATAGTGACAGATTTCACTTTCTTGGGCTCCAAAACCACTGGAGACAGTGACTGCAGCCACAAAATTAAAAGATGCTTGCTCCTTGGAAGAAAAGCTATAACAAACCTAGACAGCGTATTTAAAAGCAGAGATAATATTTTGCTGACAAAAGCCTGTGTAGTCAAAGCTATGATTTTTCCAGTAGTCATGTACAGATGTGAGAGATGGATCATAAAGAAGTCTACGTGTGCTGCTGCTTCAGTCGTGTCTGACTCTTTGTGACCCCATGGACTGTAGCCCTCTAGGATCCCCTGTCCATGGGGATTCTCCAGGCAAGAATACTGGAGTAGGTTGCTATGCCCTCCTCCTAGGGATCTTCCCAACCCAGGGATTGAACATGGGTCCCTTATGTCTCCTGCATTGGCAGGCAGGTTCTTTACCACTAGCACCACCTGGGAAGCCCCAAAGAATGCTGAGTGCCAAAGAATTAAGGCTTCCAAACGGTAGAATTAATGCTTTCAAATGCTGGAGAAGACTCCTCAAAGTCCTTTGAACAGCAAGGAGGTCAAATCAGTCAATCCTAAAGGAAATCAACCCTAAATATTCATTGGAAGGACTGGTGCTAAAGCTGAAGCTCCAATACTCTGGCCACTTGATGTGAAGAGCCGACTCATTGGAAAAGACCCTGATGCTGGGGAAGATTGAAGGCAAAAGGAGAAGGGAGTGGCAGAGGATTAGATGGTTAGACAGCATTGCTGACTCAATGGACATGAGTTTGAGCAAACTCCAGGATATAATGTAGGGCAGGGAAATCCCCGTGTGCTGCAGTCCATGGGGCTGCAAACAGTTGAACACAACTTAGCAACTGTACAAAATGTGATAACTAGCAAAAGAATCTACGTGAAGATGTTGTTCCTGTACCTGATGCTGGGCATGAAAGGAAGGAGGAATGTGAAGTGGGGAGGGCAAAAATAACCTACAAGAATTGGCTGCAAACCCTGAGAATGAACGAGAACTTGTATCTGTCTCAATTTCAATGATGTGGGTGAACTGCAGAAGAAGCTGACACTCTTCATCATGGCTTTTCACACATACTTGGCCTACGATTAGGAGGAACTAAAGGAGAATCAGCAGCAGCTAGAGTACCTGCAGCTACTGTCCCATGACACCACCCTGAGCCAGCAGTTTGGAGACAATGTGTGTGATCTGCAGGAGAACATGATCCTACACATGGACCTTATAAATACATATGTGGCTGCTGCTTTACTTACGCCTTCCAAATCTCATGCAGATGTCTCCCCTATGCAGAATTGTTTAGGAAAGCCAATGCCCTAAGCCCCAGCTCAGGAAGCTTAACACAGTATAGACCTACCACTAGCCACATCTTGTGAATCAGGCCCAAGCAACCACTTTTAACCATACTTAAATTATAAATAATGATAGTAGAAAAATGATCCTTCTGCCTAATCCTTCTAGCTGAGTCACTCTCTCTGTTTGATACCTTGTAATTTAAACACTGAAATGTAAGAAATGGTTTACTGTTAAATGTGCAGTAATGAGTTCTCTGAGGAATTAAAAAAAACATGATACATAAAAAAATCAATTGGCTATTAAATGATTTAATTCTAGATTCTCAATTCTGTTCTATTCATCTGTATCTTTATCCTTATTCCATTACCACACTACTTTGATTACTGTAGTAGCACTGTAGTGTGCTTTCAAATTGAGAAGTATGAGTTCTTTAATTTTGTCCTTTTTAAAGATTATTTTGGCTATCCTGGGTCCCCTGACTTACTACATGAATTTTAGGATCAGCTTCCCTGATAGCTCAGACATTAAAGAATCTGCCTGCAATGAAGGAGACTAGGGTTCAATTCCTGGGTTGGGAAGATCCCCTGGAGAAGGGGAGAACCTACTCCAGCATTTTTGCCTGGAGAATCCCCATGGACAGAGGAGCCTGGCAGGCTATAGTCCATGGGTCAAAGAGTCAGACACGACTACGTGACTAACACTTTCACTTTTGTCTGTTTTTGCAAAGAAGTCAGGTGAAACTTAGATATTGAGATGAACCTATAAATCAATTTGAGTGATACTGTCAATCTTAATGACACTGTCTTCTCATTCATAAAGATGAAATATCTTGCCATTTATTTAGGTCTTCTTTAGTTTATTTCAACAGGATCAGTTCTTAAATGCCTTAAAAGCAAGAGTGTTTAATGAGGAAATAAATTTACATTATCAAAAAGATCACTGTAAATTCATTCCTTATTAAAAGTCTATTATGGATGTTTAACAAACATATACTAAGTTTAGAAAAAAATATAATAAATCCCCATGTACATATCACCCAGCTTCAACAATTACTAACATTTTGCCAGTTTTTTTTTCACCTGTTTACCATTTAGTTATTCACCTTCTAATTTTTTTATAGTATTTTAAAATATAATTTCAGACTTATAGGACTTCCCTGGTGGTCCAGTACATAGATAAGAATCCACCTGCCAATGCAGGGGATATGGGTTCAATCCCTGGTCCCGGAAGATTTTATGTACATGAGCAACTAAGCCTATGCACCGTAACTATGGAGCCCATGCACAGCTAGAGTAGCACCAGCTCACCTCAACGAGAGAAAGCCCACGCACAGCCAAAAAGACCCAGCACAGCCAAAATAAATTTTAAAAATTCAGGCTTACAAAAAGTTACAAGAATAGTGCTAAATGCTCCCATTATTTTCCTAAGATTCTCCAATTATCTCCTCTTAAACCTTCCATTTTCCTCTTTTCTCATTCCATGCATTTTCCTGGACCTTTCCCTCTCCTTCTACTTGCTTCAGGAATGGACTTTGGATCAGTTCAGTTCAGTTGCTCAGTCGTGTCCGACTCTTTGCGACCCCATGAATGGCAGCACGCCAGGCCTCCCTGTCCATCACCAACTCCCAAAGTTCACACAAACCTATGTCCATTGAGTCGGTGATGCCATCCAACCATCTCAGCCTCTGTTGCCCCCTTCTCCTCCTGCCCTCAATCTTTCCCAGCATCAGGGTCTTTTCAAATAAGTCAGCTCTTTGCATTAGGTGGCCAAAGTATTGGATTTTCAGCTACAAAACCAGTCCTTCCAATGAACACCCAGGACTGATCTCGTTTAGGATGGACTGGTTGGATGTCCTTGCAGTCCAAGGGACTCTCAAGAGTCTTCTCCAACACCACAGTTCAAAAGCATCAATTCTTTGGCGCTCAGCTTTCTTTACGGTCCAACTCTTGCATCCATACATGACCACTGGAAAAACCATAGCCTTGACTAGACGGACTTTGGATAGGAGTTTGTAAAATAGTGGCATTGATTTTTCTTAAATTTATAGGTAATTTGAAGGCTATACATTCTCACTTTAAAGTTATCCTGAAGGTGTGGGATTTAGGCCATTGTATTTTACTTTTGCTGTTCAGTTCAGTCACTCAGTGGTGTCTTATTCTTTGCGACCCCATGGACTATAGCACATCAAGCTTCCCTGTCCATCAACAAGTCCCAGAGCTTGCTAAAACTCATGTCCATAAAGTCAGTGATGCCATCCAACCATCTTATCCTCTGCAGTCCCCTTTGCCTCCCACCTTCAATCTTTCCCAGCATCAGGGTCTTTTCTAAGGAGTCAGTTCTTCCCTTCAGGTGGCCAAAGTATTGAAACTTCAGCTACAGCATTAGTCCTTTCAATGAACATCAGGACTGATTTCCTTTAGGATGGACTGCTTTGATCTCCTTGCAGTCCAAGGGACTCTAAAGAGTCTTCTCCAACACCACAGTTCAAAAGCATCAGTTCTTCGGTGCTCAGCTTTCTTTATAGTCCAATTCTCACATCCATACATGACTATATGAAAAACCATAGCTTTGACTAGATGGACCTTTGTTGGTAATGTAATGTTTCTGCTTTTTAATATGCTGTCTATATTGGTCATCATTTTCCTTCCAAGGAGCAAGCATCTTTTACTTCATGGCTGCAATCATCATCTACAGTGATTTTGGAGCTCCCAAAAATAAAGTTTTCCACGTTTCTCTATTTGCCATGAAGTGATGGGACCAGATGATGATCTTAGTTTTATGAATCTTGAGTTTTAAGCCAACTTTTTCACTCACTTTCACTTTCCTCAAGAAGCTCTTTAGTTCTTCTTTGCTTTTTGCCATAAGGGTGGTGTCATCTGCATATATGAGGTTATTGACATTTCACTGGCAATCTTGATTCCAGCTTGTACTTAATCCAGTCCAGTGTTTTTCATGATGTACTCGGCATGCAAGTTAAATAAGCAGGGTGACAATATAAATAAGCATTGACATACTCCTTCCCCTTGAAGCCAGTCTGTTGTTCCATGTCCAGTTCTAACTGTTGCTTCCTGACCTGCATACAAATTTCTCAAGAGGCAGGTCAGGTGGTCTGGTATTGGTATCTCTTTCAGAATTTTCCAGTTTGTTGTGATCCACACAGTAAAAGCCTTTAGTGTAGTCAATAAAGGAGAAGTAGATGTTTTTCTGGAACTCTCTTGCTTTTTCGATGATCTGATGGATGTTGGCAATTTGATCTCTGGTTCCTCTGCCTTTTCTAAAACCAGCTTGAATATCTGGAAGTACATGGTTCACATATTGTTGAAGCCTGGCTTGGAGAATTTTGTGCATTTGTGCGGTAGTTTGACCATTCTTTGCATTGTCATTCTTTGGGATTAGAATGAAAACTGTCCTTTTTCAGTCCTGTGGCCACTGCTTCAGTTCAGTTCAGTCGCTCAGTCATGTCCAACTCTTTGCAACCCGATGAATTGCAGCATGCCAGGCCTCCCTGTCCATCACCAACCCTCGGAGTTCACTCAAACTCACATCCATCAACTCAGTGATGCCATCCAGCCATCTCATCCTCTGTCGTCCCCTTCTCCTCCTGCCCCCAATCCCTCCCAGCATCAGAGTCTTTTCCAATGAGTCAACTCTTTGCATTAGGTGGCCAAAGTACTGGAATTTCAGCTTTAGCATCATTCCTTCCAAAGAACACCCAAGACTGATCTCCTTTAGAATGGACTGGTTGGATCCCCTTGCAGACCAAGGGACTCTCAAGAGTCTTCTCCAACACCACAGTTCAAAAGCATCAATTCTTTGGCACTCAGTTTTCTTCACAGTCCAACTCTCACATCCATACATGACCACTGGAAAAACCATAGCCTTGACTAGATGGACCTTTGTTGGCAAAGTAATGTCTCTGCTTTTTAATATGCTATATAGGTTGGTCATAACTTTCCTTCCAAGGAGTAAGCCTCTTTTAATTTCATGGCTGCAATCACCATCTGCAGTGATTTTGGAGCTCCAAAAAATAAAGTCTGACACTGTTTCCCCACCTATTTGCCATGAAGTGATGGGACCAGATGCCATGATCTTCGTATTCTCAATGTTGAGCTTTAAGCCAACTTTTTCACTCTCCTCTTTCACTTTCATCAAGAGGCTTTTTAATTCCTCTTTACTTTCTGCCATAAGGGTGGTGTCATCTACATATCTGAGGTTATTGATATTTCTCCCAGCAATCTTGATTCCAGCTTGTGTTTCTTCCAGTCCAGCGTTTCTCATGATGTACTCTGCATATAAGTTAAATAAGCAGGGTGAAAATATACAGCCTTGACGTACTCCTTTTCCTATTTGGAACCAGTCTGTTGTGGCCACTGCTTAGTTTTCCAAATTTCCTGGCACACTGAGTGCAGCACTTTCACAGCATCATCTTTTAGGATTTGAAATCGGTCAACTGGAATTCCATCACCTCCACTAGCTTTGTTCATCGTGATGCTTCTTAAGGCCCATTTGACTTCACATTCCAGTTGTCTGGCTCTAGGTGAGGGATCATACCATCATGATCGTCCGTGTCATGAAGATCTTTTTTTTTTTAATAGTTCTTCTGTGTATTCTTGCCACCTCTTAATATATTTTGCTTCTGTTAGGTCCATACCTTTTCTGTCCTTTCTTGTGCCCATCTTTGCATGAAATGTTCCCTTGGTATCTCTAATTTTCTTGAAGAGATCTCTAGTCTTTCCCATTCTATTGTTTTCCTCTATTTCTTTGCACTGATCACTGAGGAAGGCTTTCTTATCTCTCCTTGCTATTCTTTGGAACTCTGCATTTAGATGCTTATATCTTTCCTTTTCTCTTTTGCCTTTCACTTCTCTTCTTTGCATAGCTATTTGTAAGGTCTCCTCAGACAGCCATTTTGCATTTTTTGCATTTCTTTTTCTTGGGGATGGTCTTAATCACTGCCTCCTGTACAATGTCACGTACCTCTGCCCACAGTTCTTCAGGGATTCTATCAGATCTAATCTCTTGAATCTATCTCACTTCCACTGTATAATCATAAGGCATTTGGTTTAGGTCATTCCTGAATGTTCTAGTGGTTTTCCCCACTTTCTTCAATTTAAGTCTGAATTTGGCAATAAGGAGTTCATGATCTGAGCCACAGTCAGCTCCTGGTCTTGATTTTGCTGACTGTATAGAGCTTCTCCTGCTTTGGCTGGAAAGAATATAATCAATCTGATTTTGGTATTGACCATCTGGTGTGTCCATATGTAGAGTGTTCTCTTGTGTTGTTGAAAGAGGGTGTTTGCTGTGACCAGTGTGTTCTCCTGGCAAAACTCTATTAGCCTTTGCCCTATTCATTCTGTACTCAAAGGTCAAATTTGCCTGTTACTCTAGGTGTTTCTTGATTTCCTACTTTTGCATTCCAGTCCCCTATAATGAAAAGGACATATTTTTGGGGTGTTAGTTCTAGAAGGTCTTATAGGTCTTCATAGAACCTTTCAACTTCAGCTTCTTCAGCACTACTGGTTGGAGCATAGCCTTCAATTACCGTGATACTGAATGGTTTGCCTTGGCAACAGAGATCATTCTGTCATTTTTGTGATTGCATCCAAGTACTGCATTTCAGACTCTTCTGTTGACTATGAAAGCTATTCCATTTCTTGTTCACAGTAGTAGATATAATGATCATCTGAATTAAATTCACCCATTCCAGTCTATTTTAGTTTGCTGATTCCTAAAGTGTCAACGTTCACTCTTGACATCTCGTTTGACCACTTCCAATTTGCCTTGATTCATAGACCTTACATTCCAGGTTCCTTTGCTATATTGCTCTTTAGAGCGTAGAACTTTGCTTCTAACACCAGTCACATCCACAACTGGGTGTTGTTTTGCTTTGGCTCTGTCTCTTTATTCTTTCTGGTGTTACTTCTCCACTGATCTCCAGTAGCATATTGGGCACCTACTGACCTGGGGAGTTCATCTTTCAGTGTTCTATCCTGTAGCCTTTTCATACAGTTCATGGGTTTCTCAAGGCAAGAATATTGAAGTGGTTTGCCATTCCCTTCTCCAGTGGACCACATTTTATCAGAACTCTTCACCAGGAACAGTCTGTCTTGGTTAGCCCTACATGGCATGGCTCATAGTTTCATTGAGTTAGACAATGCTGTGGGGCCACCATAGTTTGCTGCTGCTGCTGCTGCTGCTAAGTTGCTTCAGTTGTGCCCAACTCGGTGCAACCCCATAGACTGCAGCCCACCAGGCTCCCCCGTCCCTGAGATTCTCTAGGCAAGAACACTGGAGTGGGTTGCCATTTCCTTCTCCAATGTGTGAAGGTGAAAGTGATTTGGCCCCAGGTAAATAACAGGGAGGGAACAGCTCTACCTGTCAACAGAAACTTGGATTAAAGATTTATTGAGCATGGCCCCGCCCATCATAACAAGATCTAGTTTCCCCCTCAATTAGTCTCTTCCATCAGGAAGCTTCCTTAAGAGTTTTATCCTTCTCCATCAGAGGGCAGACAGACTGAAAACCCCAATCACTTTCCTTAAAAATGACTATCAGGAGCAATTTCCTCATTACCATACCTTTTTTTTTCTTTCTTAAAATTTTAGTGATTTAAAAAATCAGCTACCATAGTACAAAAAGGACAATTGACTTCGTAATTAAAAGTGTATGTGTATGTAAATGTTTAAATATATATGTCAATAACTTTCATTATAAAATCAGAAATACAGTCTGCTGGGCTAAAAACATTTTTCATAAAATAACTTTAAAATGTTGCAATATTTTTAAAGTCATGAAAGAAAAATTAATTAAAACAGTAATAAAACTTAAAATAGTAACCACAACAAAACCTGAAATTGTTCTCTGCTTTATTCACAATGAACTCCCAAAATAAAAGTATTCTCAGTCATAACACTGAATATTGTTGGCACTTCTAGGACAAACACAAAAAAGAAAATAAAAATCACTTGCAATCACTATATTATTAACATACTATATAGCACAGGGGTCCCCAACTTCTGGGATTTGATGCCTGATGATCTGAGATGGTGTTAGTTGCTCAGTGGTGTGCAACTCTGCGACCCCATGGACTGTAGCCCACCAGGCTCCTCTGTCCATGGAGTTCTCCAGGCAAGAATACTGGAATTGACTGGAATTGCTTGCTATGCCCTTCTCCAGGGGATCTTCCCAACCCAGGAATTGAACCTGGCTCTCCTCCTTTGTAGGGTGGTTTTTTACCAACTGAGTGATGTAAGAATAATGGAAATAAAGTTCACAATAAATGTACTGTGCTTGAGTCATCCAGAAACCTCCCCCACAGGAAAACTGTCTTCCATGAAACCGTTCCCCAGTGCCAAAAAGATTGAGGACGACTGTTACAGCATATTGCTTTATAACTTGGTTTTCTCTTACTATATTATGACTGATTTCCTATGACTGCTGCTGCTGCTAAGTCACGTCAGTTGTGTCTGACTCTGTGCGACCCCATAGACGTCAGCCCACCAGGCTCCCCCATCCATGGAATTCTCCAGGCAAGAACACTGAAGTGGGTTGCCATTTCCTTCTCCAGTGAATGAAAGTGAAAAGTGAAGTCGCTCAGTCGCTCAGTCGTGTCCAACTCTTCACAGCCCCATGGACTATAGCCTACCAGGCTGCTCTGTCCATGGGATTTCCCAGGCAAGAGTACTGGAGTGGGTTGTCATTGCCTTCTCCATTTCCTATGACTACATATATTCTAGTCGTGGTGTATTCTATTCTATCAATCAGTCATCCTAATATTGGACATGTACATTGACATTTTCAGTGTTTTCCTGTAATAACCTCAGTTAATAATCTATGTAATTTTTTTTGCATATCTATGATTATTTATCTTTGGATAAACCCCAAGAACTGAAACTATTGAATCACATTTGTTTTCATCAATTTATATTCCCAACTATAGTTTTAGAGTGTCTTTTTTTGGCAGTTTTATCAATTCAGTATATTACTACCTAAAATGTCCATGTGTTTGGATGGGCAAAAGTTGAAATCTTTATCCTAAAAAGGCAAAAACCTAAATGTAAAACATAAAAACCATAGAAGTGCCCATTGTTTCAGCTTATTTATCCTTTTTGCTTTCTAGATCTTAATGCCACATTGTGTGTGTATATGTGTGTCTGTGTGTATGTATGTGTTATAATGTGCATACCATCACTGGGCGCCAACAACCTTTTTAATAAAAAAAGATCATTTTCATCTTAATAAGTGTAATACGTTAATTATACTTTGAAATAATTTATATCCTGCTCTATATCCTTCAATTTTCCTGTGCATAAATCTTTGTTCATTCGTACATTTTTCATTGTAAATCTTTTTGGGTAAATTTGTTATAGATCGATCTGTTTCTGACCTTCATATTTATACTAGCTTCTATTTTCATTTCTGGCTTTTCTTTTGCATTCTCAGCAAAAAATTCTAAGTGTTTCCTCCATATCTCTTATTTATTTTCTTCAGTATGTATTTCATTCTTTGCTGCGATGGAATTTTAGAATTGATATAGCATTATTCATTTTTTTATATTCTTTTTCTGTTCACAATTAGGTCTCCTTATAAATCAGTTTATCTTTCATTTTTTGTCTTATATAAGTTTCATTAAATCCAATCTTGAATTTTACCAAGAATTCAAAGCAGAATCTATAAAATTTACATAGTTTTCCTATAGAAAAAAATGCATGCTAGGCTTTAGCATTATGCGAACTAAGAACTTCCAGATGTCCAAGGTGGGTTTAGAAAAGGAAGAGAAACTAGAGATCAAATTGCCAACATTTGCTGGATTATAGAGAATGCAAGGGAATTTCAGGAAAACGTCTATTTCTGTTTCATGGACTACACTAAAGCCTTTGACTGTGTGGATGATGACCAACTGTGGAAAGCTCTTAGAAAGATGGGACTACCAGACAATCTTACCTGTCTCCTGAGAAATCTGTACGCAGGTCAAGAAGCAACAGTTAGTACCCTGTATGGAACAACCGATTAGTTCAAGATGGAGAGAGGAGTACGACAGGGCTCTCTGCTGTCAGACTGTTTAACCTATACACTGAGCACATCATGAGAAATGCCCAGCTAGGTGAGTTACAAGCCGGAATCAAGATAGCAGGAGAAACATCAACAACCTCAGGTATGTGGATGATACCACTCTAATGGCAGAAAGAGAAGAGGAATTAAAGAGCCTCTTGATGAAAGTGAAGGAGGAGAGTAAAAGAGCTGACTTAAACTAAATATTAAAAAAACTAAGATCATGGCATCCGGCCCCATTACTGCATGACAAGTAGAAAAGAGTGGAAGTAGTGACAGATTTCCTCTTCTTGGGCTCCAAAATCACTGCGGACGGTGACTGCAGGCCTTGAAATCAGAAAATGATTGCCTCTTGGCAGGAAAAGTGATGACAAACCTAGACACCTAGACAATGTGTTGAAAAGCAGAGAACATTACTCTGCCAACAAAGGACCATATAGTCAAGGCTATGGTCTTCCCAGTGGTCAGGTATGGTTGTGAGAGCTGGACTATAAAGAAGGCAGAGCGCCAAAGAATTGATGCTTTCAAACTTTGGTGCTGGAAAAGACCCCTGAAAGTTCCTTGGACAGCAAGGAGATCAAACCAGTCAATCTTAAGGGAGATCAACCCTGAATATTCACTGGAAGGACTGATGCTGAAGCTCCAGTCATCTGTGTGTATCAGATGACTCACTGAAAAGTCCTTGATGCTGGGAAAGATCAAGGGCAGAAGGAAAAGAAGGCATCAGAGGATGAGATGGTTGGATGGCATCACTGATGCAATGAACACGAACCTGGGCAAACTCCAGGAGATAGTGAAAGACAGGGAGGTCTGGTGTGCTGCAGTCCGTGGGGGTCACAAACAGTTGGACACAACTGGGTGACTGAATAACAATTATTACAGATTGGCTAAGATTGCTTATACTAGTTTGATAGACAAGGGTTTGAATTCCACCTAGGCCACAAGGAACTGCCTGATCTCATATTAATATTTTAACATGCTAAGCCTCCACTGAGGGCAGGAGAAGGGGGCAACAGAGGATGAGATGGTTAGATAGCTTCACCGACTCAATGATCATGAGTTTAGGTAAACTTCAGGAGTTGGTGATGGACGGGGAGCCCTGACGTGATGCAGTGCATGGGGTCGCAAAGCTCAGACATGACTTAACAACTAAACAAAAAATGACAACAAAAAAGTCTCCATTTTCTCACAGGGTCAATGATTATTAAATGAGGCAATGAAGACATACAAAACATTTAATACAGCATCTAGCATGTAGTAGACAATACACGTTCGCTAATTTAACATTACTCTGATAGACAAAAGCAATACTAATTGACTCGATCCTTTAGTCTAATTAATGCATAACTTTTCTAATTCACTCCAGAATGTCAGTGCCTCCAAGTCTTGAATGATTTTTTTTTTTGAAATCCTATAAATAGACTGACATTCATTAGGGTCCAGATATACCCAAGTATTTTTGAGTAAATCAATATATGCTGAAAGAGGTTATATGTTCCCAATCTTGATGTGACATTTGAATATAATCTCTAAATTACACCATGCTTCCCACTCGAATATATTCTTAAAAAAAAAATCACTGCAGGTCACTTCTAATTTTTTGTTTTTAAAGTATTATTTAATCTTAATGCTTGCTACCCTGTTTGCTATAGTCTTTCTTTCCACAAGCCTCTAGTTTTTATTTTTGCCCAATATATCACTTTTTATTACTCTTTTCTCTGTACCCAATTCTTAAGCATCTCTTTTTGAACTACTTCTCTTAGATTTATGCTTATAGCACATCCTACTGATCTGTATATTTTTCATGGCTATTTCACATCCAAATCATTAATAAGGATTTCTGAAAGCATATTTCCCAAGAACCATAGTATTCAAATGGCATTTCATCCCAATTTTGGATCATAAATCTCTACTCTGTAACTATTGTTCCTGGGGTTGCTTTAAATCCATGTAACAGTACTTCTTTATTAAGGGAATTTCAGTTCATTTTTCAAGAAACTTTTATGGGATACTATTTTATTCTTCACCCAATGATGAAAATTTATTTACTAAACTAGCTGCAAGGCTACTGAAACCTCCCGATACCAACTTTTTCACAGCTTCTCATTACTCTAGAGGTTAGGAGTTACAAATGGAGGATATAAAAATTCAACTCACAATATTAGGAAAATAGTTCTACAGGGAACACAGGCACCTGAATACTAATGCAAATTTTCCTCTGTTAAGGCAATCTCTGGCTTCCCTGGTGGCTCAGTCTATAAAGAATCTGCCTGCAATGCAGGAGACCTGGGTTCAATCCCTGGATCAGGAAGATCCTCTGGAGAAGGAAATGGAAACCCACTCAAGTATTCTTTCCTGGGAAATTCCATGGACAGAGGAGCCTGGCAGGCTACAGTCCATGGGGTTGTGAGAGTTAGACATGACTTAGCGACTAAACTACCACCACTACCAAGGCAATCTATGTGGTCAAAGCAGGGGAATATGACTACTCTGGAACCTCAGACTCTGAAGTTCAAGTCACTAATATTCAAAAGAATCTGAATATAGTTCAGATATATTCAGATATAGTTCAATTACAATGCTCATGGACTTTATAGAATTTTGATCTTCTGTGTGAAACCAAGAAAATCGGTTAATCTCTGGGGTGCTGACCCTTCACATACAACAGTGGATATAGCAGTTCAGAGAAGAAACACAATATGTAGCTTTCACTGACATAAGAATCAGCACAAGATTAATGCTTCACACCATTTGTAGGCTTGCCTCTTTAGCATGCTGGAAGCTGAAGTTGAACGGTTCTATGAAGACCTACAAGATCTTTTAGAACTAACACCCAAAAAAGATGTCCTTTTCATTATAGGGGACTGGAATGCAAAAGTAGGAAGTCAAGAAAAACCTGAAGTAACAGGCAAATTTGGCCTTGGAGTACAGAATGAAGCAGGGCAAAGGCTAATAGAATTTTGCCAAGAGAACACACTGGTCATAGCAAACACCCTCTTCCAACAACACAAGAGAAGACTCTACATATGGACATCACCAGATGGTCAACACCCAAATCAGCTTGATTATATTCTTTGCAACCAAAGATGGAGAAGCTCTATACAGTCAGCAAAAATAAGACTGGGAGCTGACTGTGGCTCAGATCATTAAGTCCTTATTGCCATATTCAGACTGAAATGAAGAAAGTAGGGAAAACCACTAGACCATTCAGGTATAACCTAAATCAAATCCCTTATGATTATACAGTGAAAGTGAGAAATAGATTTAAGGGACTAGATCTGATAGACAGAGTGCCTGATGAACTATGGACTGAGGTTTGGGACACTGTACAGGAAACAGGTTTCAAGACCATCCCCATGGAAATGAAATGCAAAAAAGCAAAATGGCTGTCTGAGGAGGCCTTACAAATAGCTGTGAAAAGAAGAGAAGTGAAAAGCAAAGGAGAAAAGGAAAATATAAGCATCTGAATGCAGAGTTTCAAAGAATAGCAAGGAGAGATAAGAAAGCCTTCCTCAGCGATCAGTGTAAAGAAATAGAGGAAAACAACAGAATGGGAAAGACTAGAGAGCTCTTCAAGAAAATTAGAGATACCAAGGCAACATTTCATGCAAAGATGGGCTTGATAAAGGACAGAAATGGTATGGACCTAACAGAAGCAGAAGATATTAAGTAGAGGTGGCAAGAATACACAGAAGAACTGTATAAAAAAGATCTTCATGACCTAGATAATCATGATGGTGTGATCACTCACCTAGAGCCAGACATCCTGGAATGTGAAGTCAAGTGGGCCTTAGAAAGCATCACTATGAACAAAGCTAGTGGAGGTGATAGTATTCCAGTTGAGCTATTTCAAATCCTGAAAGATGATGCTGTGAAAGTGCTGCACTCAATATGCCAGCAAATGTGGAAAACTCAGCAGTGGCCACAGGACTGGAAAAGGTCAGTTTTCATTCCAATCCCAAAGAAAGGCAATGTCAAAGAATGCTCAAACTACCACACAATTGCACTCATCTCACATGCTAGTAAAATAATGCTCATAATTCTCCAAGCAAGGCTTTAGCAATATGTGAACCATGAACTTCTAGATGTTCTAGCTGGTTTTAGAAAAGGCAGAGGAACCACAGATCAAATTGCCAACATCTGCTGGATCATCGAGAAAGCAAGAGAGTTCCAGAAAAACATCTATTTCTGCTTTATTGACTATGCCAAAGCCTTTGACTGTGTGGATCACAATAAATTATGGAAAATTCTGAAAGAGATGGGAATACCAGACCACCTGATCTGCCTCTTGAGAAACCTGTATGCAGGTCAGGAAGCAAGAGTTAGAACTGGACATGGAACAACAGACTGGTTCCAAATAGGAAAAGGAGTGGGTCAAAGCTCTATATTGTCACCCTGCTTATTTAACTTGTGTTCAGAGTACATCATGAGAAACGCTGGGCTGGAGGAAGCACAAGCTGGAATCAAGACTGCTGGGAGAAATACCAATAACCTCAGATATGCAGATGACACCGCCCTTATGACAGAAAGTGAGGAGGAACTAAAGAGCCTCTTGATGAAAGTGAAAGAGGAGAGTGAAAAAGTTGGCTTACAACTCAACATTCAGAAAACAAAGATCATGGCATCTGGTCCCATCACTTCATGGCAAATAGATGGGGAAACAGTGTCAGACTTTATTTTTGGGGGCTCCAAAATCACTGCAGATGGTGACTGCAGCCATGAAATTAAAAGACGCTTACTCCTTGGAAGAAAAGTTATGACCAACTTAGATAGCATATTAAAAAGCAGAGACATTACTTTGCCAACAAAGGTCCATCTAGTCAAGGCTACGGTTTTTCCAGTGGTCACATATGGATGTGAGAGTTGGACTCTGAAGAAATTGAGTGCCTAAGAATTGATACTTTTGAACTGTGATGTTGGAGAAGACTCTTGAGAGTCCCTTGGACTGCAAGGAGATCCAACTAGTCCATCCTAAAGAAGATACTTAGTCCTCGGTGTTCATTCAAAGGACTGATGCTGAAGATGAAACTCCAATACTTCGGCCACCTCATGCGAAGAGTTGACTCATTGGAAAAAACCCTGATGCTGGGAGGGATTGAGAGCAGGAGGAGAAAGGGACAACAGAGGATGAGATGGCTGGATGGCATCACCGACTCGATGGACATGAGTTTGGGTAAACTCTGGGACTTGGTGATGGACAGGGAGGCCTGGCATGCTGTGGTTCATGGGGTCGCAAAGGGTCGGACACAACCGAGCGACTGAACTGAACTGAGCTGACAGTCATACTTGGCTATCACACTTTTTCTCAAGTGTAATTGTCTTAAGCTTCTCTTATGCATAATCAAATTAATATATTCCTACATCTAGGGACTCAACTTTTTTCTGATTATATTCCCTTGCCATAGGGAAACTGTGACACCATGATGGAGCAGAGCACTGTTGTTGTTGTTAGTTGCTAACTCATGTCAGACTCTTTTGTGACTCCATGGACTGTAGCCCTCCAGGCTCCTCTGTCCATGGGATTTCCCAGGCAAGAATACTGGGATGAGTGGCCATTTCCTTGTCCAGAGATACCAAGGGAACATTTCATGCAAAGATGAACACAATAAAGGACAGGAAAGTCAACAACCTAACAGAAGCAGAAGAGATTAAGAAGAGGCGGCAAGAAGACACAGAACTGTACAGAAAAGGACTACAATGGTGTGATAGCCAGACATGCTGGGAGTCTGAAATCAAGTAATCCTTAGGAAGCATTACTACAAACAAAGCTAGCAGAGGTGATGGAATTCCAGCTGTGCTATTTCAAATCCTAAAAGATGATTCTGTTGAAGTGCTGCATTCAGTATGTTAGCATATTTGGAAAACTCAGTAGTCGCCACAGGACTGAAAAAGTCAGTTTTCATTCCAATCCCAAATAAGGGCAATGCCAAAGAATGTTCAAACTACTGCACAGTTGTCCTCATTTCACATGCTAGCAAGGTAATCCTTAAAATCCTTCAACCTAGGTTTCAGTAGTATCTGAATTGAGAACTTCCAGATGTACAAGCTGGATTTAGAAAAGGCAGAGGAATCAGAGGTCAAATTGTTAACATCCGCTCGATCCTAGAAAAAGCAATAGAATTCCAGAAAAACACCTACTTCTTCATTGACTAAACTTTTGGCTCTGTGGATCACAACAAACTGGAACATTCTTAAAGAGATGGGAATACCAGACCCCCTTATCTACCTCCTGAGAAATCTGTATGCAGGTCAAGAAGCAACAGTTAGAACTGGACATGGAACAATAGACTGGTTCCATATTGGGAAAGGAGTACATCAAGGCTGTATATTGTCATCTTGCTTATTTAACTTCTATGCAGAATACATCATGCAAAATGCCAGACTGTATGAAGCACAAGCTGGAATCAAGACTGCAGGGAGAAATGTCAATAACCTCAGATATGCAGATGACACCACCCTTATGGCAGAAAGTGAAGAGGAACTAAAGAGCCTCTTGATGAAAGTGAAAGAGGAGAGTGAAACATCTGGCTTAAAACGCCACATTCAAAAGATCATGACATCCGGTCCCATCACTTCATGGCAAATGGATGGGGAAACAATGGAAACCATAAAGCCTAAGACTTTATTTTCTTAGGCTCCAAAATCACTACAGATTGTGACAGCAGCCATTAAAGTAAAAGATGCTTGCTCACAGGTGGAAGGAAAGCTATGACAAACTTAGAAATCATATTAAAAAACAAAGATATCACTTTGCTGATGTGGTCCATACAGTCAAAGATATGGTTTTTCCAGAAGTCATGTTGGATGTGAGAGTTGGACCATAATGAAGGCTGACCACCAAAGAATTGATGCTTTCCAACTATGGTGCTGGTGAAGACTCTTGAGAGTCCCTTGGACTGCAAGGGGATCAAATCAGTCAGTTCTAAAGGAAATCAATCCTGAATATTCATTGAAGGACTGATGTGGGAACTCTAGTACTTTGGCCAGTTGATGCAAAAAGCCAACTTATTGGAAAAAACCCTGATGCTGGGAAAGATTGAAGGGAGCAGGAGAAGGGGGTAACCGAAGATGAGAAGGTTGATGGCATCATTGATTCAACGGACATGAATCTGAGCAAATTCCAGGATATAGAGAAGGACAGGAAAGTCTGGCATGCTACAGTCCACAGGGTCATGAGTCAGGCACAACTGAGCAACTGAACAAGAACAACAAGCAAGGAGACCCAGGGGCAGATGAAAGTGGGAATACTCAAGAAGTGTTATCAGTTTATTTTGTTAGTTATTAGCAGTTCAGCATAAAATGGTGTGAAAAGTAGCAGAATCTATTAATATAGGCCTGAACTGCTTTTGCTGCTCCTTTTCTCCAAGAGTATACAACAAACACAACTTGTTTCCGTAATCCTATTCTCTGTTTTTTCAATGTACCTGACCCTTTGTTATTTTTATATGAATTCATTAAGACCTGTGTTTTGTGCTACCTATCTTGTAGTATACTAGAAACTCTGAAGAAGATACACATTTTAAATGAAATTACTGTATGAAATAATCCTTTCTCAGGGAAAAAGTTACTATCCATTGTGGATGTCAATTAAGAGTTCTTTCCTCCTTCTGTTTCTCTAATAATGACCTTAGTCCCCCCAGTGTAGTTAATAATCTTGAAAAGTTATCTATCTATAACCAAATTCAAAGGTCAAAAGCAACAGTGAGAACCAGACATGGAACAATAGACGGGTTCAAAATTGGCAAAGGAATACGTCAAGGCTGTATATTGTCACCCTGCTTATTTAACTCATATGCAAAGTACATCATGTGGAATGCCAGGCTGGATGAAGCACAAGCTGGAATCAAGATTGCTGGGAGAAATATCAGTAACCTCAGATATGCAAATGGCACCACCCTTATGGCAGAAAGGAAAGAAGAACTAAAGAGCCTTTTGATGAAAGTGAAAGAGAAGAGTGAAAAAACTGGCTTAAAACTCAACATTCAAAAAACGAAGATCATGACATCCGATCCCATCACTTCATGGCAAATAGATGGGGAAACAATGGAAGCACTGAGAGACTTTATTTTCTTGGGCTCCAAAATCACTGCAGATGGTAACTGCAGCCATGAAATTAAAAAATGCTTGCTCCTTGGAAGAAAAGCTGTGTACAACAAACGTAGACAGCAGAGACATTACTTTGCCAACAAAGGTCCATCTAGTCAAAGCTATGGTTTTTCTAGTAGTCATGTATGGATATATGAGTTGGACCATAAACAAAGTTGAGTACCAAAGAATTGATGCTTTTGAAGTCTGGTATTGGAGAAGACTCTTGAGAGTCCCTTGGACTGCAAGGAGATCAAAACAGTCAATCTTGAAGAAAATCAGTCCTGAATATTCACTGGAAGGACTGACGTTGAAGCTCCAATACTTTGGCTACCTGATTGAAGAACAGACTCATTGGAAAAGACCCTGATGCTGGGAAAGATTGAAGGCAGGAGGAGAAGGGGATGGCAGAGAATGAGATGATTTGATGGCATCACTGACTCGATGGACATGAGTTTGAGCAAGCTCCAGGCATTGGTGATGGCCAGGGAAACCTGGCATGCTGCAGTCCATGGGGTCACAAAGAGTCGGACATGACTGAGCAACTGGACTGAACTGATAACCAAATTCATTAACTGACATTTATGGAGGTACTTCCATGTAGTAAGATAATGACCTGACCATCATTTTTCAAGTCTAAATCTTCCAGGAAAATAGTGGTTACAGTTTATATCAAACTTAAAAAAATTAATAAATTTATATGTAAATGGATCCAATTAGCATTTATGTTGTGACTTCTAATAGCAGTTATGGATAGAATACTTTAGGGTATTAAAATAAGCCTGCTTCATGAAATTACGTAGAGAGTCTAGTCAATGAGTGAAATTATAATTAATTTATTCCCACCTAGGTAACTAAAAGCACTATTAATGTAGGAAACTTATAGATACATCATTTTTACATATCACAATGCAGAACATAAATATTTTTTAAATGCCTACATATGCAAGGCATTAAGCTATTATTTATGCATAACTATTTATTTGGCTTTCTATAATTTTTAAATAGTAATTTCTTATTTCTTTATGAACACACGCAGGAAACAGTCCCAATATAACAGGGATATTAAAAAGTCTCTAAAATACTTAGAATGTATTTTTTCTGCATGTGGTCATTACCAGCTAATTTCAAGAAAATTTACATAGTATGATAATTTCACAGCTTCCCCAATACAAAAAATACTGCATAGAAAATGTATACTTCCACATTTTAATGAGATGCTTTATTATGAGGTTAATGAAGCTTAATATTCAAGGTTCCTCATTTGCATGGTCCTCTTCCATGGCCCAATACACAAATTTTTATTTATAATTATTCTTTTTTCTAAATAGTCTTCCAAATTATATAAGGTTGAGATGACACAATATTTAGATTCACTCTTGCAGAGTAGGTTTAAATGTTTCTTGATGAATCACGCTAATTTTAAGTTATTCTATTTTAAAATAAAAATACACCTGTATACAACATTATATGAGGCATTTAACATACCTTTATATAAGGCATATAACATGATTATTTAATATACATATACATAGTAAAATGATAATTACAGTCAAGCTAATTAACATTTCAGTTACCCTTTTTTTAAAATGATGAAAATACCTGAAATATATTCTCTTATCAAATCTTCAGTATTTGATAAAGTATTGTTAACTATAGTCATCATGCTATATATCAGACCTCTAGACTTACGAGTGGAACTTTTCACCTTCTGACCAGTATCTCTCCATTTCCCCTACCCTTTCTGCTCCTATAAACCACCATTCTTTCTACTCGCTGCTTGTATGAACTCAACTTTTTGTGATTCCACATTTAAGTGAGATCATATACAAATCTTTCTTGACTCACAATGGGATTACATCCCAATAAACCCACTGTAAACTGAAAAGACATTTAATATGCCTAACCTATCAAACATCATACCTTAGCATAGCCTGCCTTAAATATACACTTAGAACATGTAGATTAGCCTACAGGTGGGCAAAATCATCTAACAGAAGGCCGATCTGATAATAAAGTGTTGTATATCTCATATAACTTACTGAATACTACACTGAAAGTGAAAAACAGAATGGCTGTAAGTGTATTGGTTGTTTACCCTGTGTGCAGGGTAATATTTCTTTTTTTTTCTTTTTTTAAAAATTTTATTTTAGTGTGCATATTTTTAACTGAGTACTGTGGCTCACTGCTACTTCCCAATATCTCAAGAGTGTATAGCACTCATATCGCTAGCTCAGGAAACAAGTAAAATTTAAACTTTGAAGTACAACTTTTACTGAATGCATATTGTTTTTGCACCATCATAATGTTACAAAAAATTCTTAAGTTGAACCATTGAAAGTTGGGGACCATCTGTAGTGATATTCTATATTTGTCTGGCTTATTTCATTAAGCATAATGTCCTTCAAGTTCACAATGTTGCTGCAAATTATGGGATCTTCTTCTTTAATGCTGAGTAATATTTCATTGTTTATATGTATATCACAATTATTTTAACCATTTATTCTTTGATATACACTTAGGTTGTTTCCATAACATGGCTATTGTGAGTAACACTGCAATTAATAGGGCAACGTGGCTACCTCTTTGAGGTACTTAATTCATTTTGAATTAATTTCCTCTGAGTATATACCCAAAGGAAGAATTACTAGATCATACAGTAGCAAGAACAATCAGACTAGAAAAAACAATAAACATCTAAATCAGAAAGGAAGAAGTAAAATTATCCCTGTTTATATATGCAAAATTCTATTTGTAGAAAACCCTAAAGTCTCAACAACAAAAAAAGGTTCAAACTAATAAACAAATTTAGTAAAGTTGTATAGGATACAAAAATCAGACGCATTTCTTTACACCAATAATGAACTATCTGAAAAGAAAATCAACAAAGTAATATTCATAATACCATCAAGAGGAATACAATACTTAGAATAATCTTAACCAAGGAAGTAAAATAACTGTACACTGAAGACTACAAAACATTGATTAAAGAACTGAAGAAGACACAAATTAATGAAAAGATATATCATGTTCAGAATTAAAAGAACTAATACTGCTAATGGAGAAGGCAATGGCACCCCACTCCAGTACTCTTGCCTGGAAAATCCCATGGACGGAGGAGCCTGGTGGGCTTTTGTCTATGGGGTCGCATAGAGTCGGACATGACTGAGCGACTTCACTTTCACTTTTCACTTTCATGCATTGGAGAAGGAAATGGCAACCCACTCCAGTGTTCTTGCCTGGAGAATCCCAGGGATGGGGGAGCCTGGTGGGCTACCTTCTATGGGGTCGCACAGAGTCAGACACAACTGAAGCGACTTAGCAGCAATACTGCTAAAATGTACATACTACCCAAAACAATATACAGATTCAACATAATCTTTATCAAATTTTAATGGCAGTTTTCACAAAAATAGAAAAAAACAATCTTAAAATTCATATGGGACAACAAAAGACCCCAAATAGGCAAAACAATCCTGAAGGGAAAAAATCAGAAACACTTGCTGATTTCAAGTTATATCACAAAGCTATAGTAATCAAAGCAGTATGGTACTGGCATCAAGAGACACATAGACTAACAGAACAGAACAGGACAGCCCAGAAATAAACCCAAGTATATACAGTCAACTAATTTTCCACAAGGGCATGAAGAATACATAATGAGGAAAGGGTAGTCTCTTCAACAAATGGTGCTGAGAAAATGGGAATATCCACATGCAAAAGAATGAAATTGGACCCTTAAACCATACACAAATATAAACTCAAAATGGATTAAACACTTGCACATAAGACCTTGAAGCCATTAAACTCTTAGAATAAAACACAGGGGAAAAAAAGCTCCTTGACACTGGCTTTACCAATTATTTTTGAATATGATACCAAAAGCTCAGCTAATAAAAGCAAAAATAAGCCGAACTATATTCATTGAAAAAGCTTCTGCACAGCAAAGAAAGCACTCAACAAAAACAAAAGGCAACCTATATATAGGGAGAAAATATTTGCAAACCATGCATATCATAATGGGTTAACATCCAAAACACATAAGGAACTCATACTTAACAGCAAAATTAACAAACAAATCTTCCCCCAAAACATAGAACCCAAGTAATTTTGTTAAAAATGGGCAAAGGGCCTGAATAGACATTTTTCCAAAGGAGATATACATCTATCCAATTGGCAGACGAAAAGGTGCTCAATTATTACTAGTCATCAGGGAAATACAAATCAAAACCATAATAAGATAGTATCTCATACCTGTTGGATAGCTATTATTAAAAAGAAAAAAAAAGTGCTGGTGAGGAAATAGAGAAAAAGGAAATCTTCTACACTGTTGGTGGGAATGTAAATTGGTACAGCCATTATGAAAAACAGTTACGAAGTTTCCTTAAACGTGTAACCTATTCTTTAGAGGTGATCTCAAGCCACATCTCTGAAAGTCCATCCTGATAACTCTGGAATCTACAGAAACCTTCTCTCAGAACCTTTGAGAAATTTCAGAGTACTATGTATGCCACAGATTCTTCTAGGCTACCCTATTTCTATATTATATGGGCTTTGAATTCAGGCAAGACTGACATCTTTGTCACTTCAGTTCAGTTCAAACGCTTAGTCATGTCCAACTATTTGTGACCCCATGAACCGCAGCACACTAGGCCTCCCTGTCCATCACCAACTACCAGAGTCCACCCAAACCCACGTACATTGAGTCGGTGATGCCATCAAACCATCTTATCCTCTGTCGTCCCCTTCTCCACCTGCCTTCAATCTTTCCCAGCATCAGGGTCTTTTCCAATGAGTCTGTTCTTCAATCAGGTAGCCAAAGTATTGGAGTTTCACCTCAACATCAGTCCTTCCAATGAACACCCAGGACTGATTCCTTTAGGATGGAACAGTTGGATCTCCTTGCAGTCCAAGGGACTCTTTAGAGTCTACTCCAACACCACAGTTCAAAAGCATCAATTCTTATGCATTCAGCTTTCTTTATATTCCAACTTTCTTTATATTTCCAACTCTCACATCCATACATGACCACAGGAAAAACCATAGCTTGACTAGATGGACCTTTGTTGACAAAGTAATGTCTCTGCTTTTTAATATGCTATCTAGGTTGGTCATAACTTTCCATCCAAGGAGTAAGCATCTTTTAAGTTCATGGCTGCAATCACCATCTGCAGTGATTTTGGAGCCCCCCAAAATAAAGTCAGCCACTGTTTCCACTGTTTCCCCATCTATTTGCCATGAAGTGATGGCACCAGATGCCATGATCTTGGTTCTCTGAATGCTCAGCTTTAAGCCAACTTTTTCACTCTCTTCTTTCACTTTCATCAAAAGGCTCTTTAGTTCTTTACTTTCTGCCATAAGGGTGGTGTCATGTGCATATCTGAGGTTACTGATATTTTTCCCAGCAATCTTGATTCCAGCTTGCGCTCCCTCCAGTCCAGTGTTTCTCACGATGTACTCTGCATATAAGTTAAATAAGCAGGGTGACAATATACAGCCTTTTCCTATTTGGAACCAGTCTGTTGTTCCATGTCCAGTTCTAACTGTTGCTTCCTGACCTGCATACAGACTTCTCAAGAGGCAGGTCAGGTGGTCTGGTATTCCCATCTCTTGAAGAATTTTCCACAGTTTATTGTCATCCACACAAAGGCTTCGGCATAGTCAATAAAGCAGAAATAGATGTTTTTCTGGAACTCTCTTGCTTTTCAATGATCTGATGGATGTTAGCAATTTGATCTCTGGTTCCTCTGCCTTTTCTAAAACCAGCTTGAACATCTGGAAGTTCACAGTTCATGTATTGCTGAAGCCCTGCTTGGAGAATTTTAAGCATTACTTTACTAGCATGTGAGATGAGTGCAATTGTGCAGTAGTTTGAGCATTCTTTGGCATTGCCTTTCTTTGGGATTGAAATGAAAACTAACCTTTTCCAGTCCTGTGGGCACTGCTGAGTTTTCCACATTTGCTGGCATATTGAGTGCAGCACTTTCAAAGCATCATCTTTCAGGATTTGAAATAGCTCAACTGGAATTCCATCACCTCCACTAGCTTTGTTAGTAGTGATGCTTCCTAAGCCCCACTTGACTTCGCATTTCAGCATGTCTGTCTAGGAGAGTGATCACACCATGTGATTATCTGTGTAGTGAAGATTTGTATAGTTCTTTTGTGTATTCTTGCCACCTCTTCTTAATATCTTCTGCTTCTGTTAGGTCCCTACCATTTCTGTCCTTTATTGAGGCCATCTTCTCATAAAATGTTCCCTTGGTATCTCTGATTTTCTTGAAGAGATCTCTAGTCTTTCCCATTCTATTGTTTTCCTCTATTTCTTTGCATTGATCGCTGAGGAAGGCTTTCTTATCTCTCCTTGCTATTCTTTGGAACTCTGCATTCAAATGGGTATATCTTTCCTTCTCTCCTTTGCTTTTCACTTCCCTTATTTTCACAGCTATTTGTAAGACTTCCTCAGACAGCCATTTTGCTTTTTTGAATTTCTTTTCCATGGAGATGGTCTTGATTCCTGTCTCCTTTACAATGTCACGAACCCCGTCCATAGTTCATCAGGCACTCTATCAGATTTAGTCCCTTAAATCTATTTCTCACTTCCACTGTATAGTCATAAGGGATTTGATTTAGGTCATAACTGAATGCTCTAGTGGTTTTCTTCACTTTCTTCAATTTCAGTCTGAATTTGGCAATAAGGAGTTCATGATCTGAGCCACAGTCAGCTCCCAGTCTTGTTTTTGCTGACTGTATATTAAAATATTTGTACTCAACTGATTCACCTTGAAAATAGGGAGAATCAAGAGAGGAATTTATGAGGAAACGAATGAAATTTAAGCTTTAAAATTCCTTCATTTGTACTTGCTTTTGGTACTTGATTTTACACCCATAATTTTATATTTTTTTCTCAAATAAGGTGTCTAAATTGTATAAACTTCAGTCAGCATGATATCAGATTCATCCCTGTCTAGAGTAAAATGATATATAAATATTCAGGCCCAAAATGTTCAAAAACAAGCATAGCTAGTTAGGCAAAAATCCTTAGCTCAAGGACTTGGGGACTCATGGCATTGGAATGTTTCAGATTTCAATGAAACATGTTAAAGTGAGAAAATATTCTTTATACAGTCAACTGGAAAGTAACATTGAAGATAAAATATTTGATCTTGATCTAAGGTCATAAAGTATTATGGCACTGTACCAGAAACTCTGTTTCTTCTGGTAAACATCTTTAAAAAGAACTATTTCTCAAATAAAGGTAAAAACGATGGAATGCTATTACATCTATTTAGTATGAAATAATATACATTCAACTTTCTTCATATTTTTGGTTATAAATTATCGCAAATTAAAATTATCCAATTTTTATTTTTAATAAGGGATGATTTATAAGATGTAATTTTTCTATGTACCATGTTTTAAGATATTTTCTTCACATCTGCCTCTTCACTGAAAAACAAATCAAATTTATGCAATAATATTTGTGTAAAATATATTAACAATATAAGAGCATCACAGATATCAGTATGTATCAGTTCAGTTCAGTTCAGTCGCTCAGTCGTGTCTGACTCTTTGTGACCCCATGAATCGCAGCACGCCAGGCCTCCCTGTCCATCACCAACTCCTGGAGTTCACTCAGACTCACGTCCATCGAGTCAGTGATACCATCCAGCCATCTCATCCTCTGTTGTCCCCTTCTCCTCCTGCCCCCAATCCCTCCCAGCATCAGAGTCTTTTCCAATGAGTCAACTCGTTGCATGAGGTGGCCAAAGTACTGGAGTTTCAGCTTTAGCATCATTCCTTCCAAAGAAATCCCAGGGCTGATCTCCTTCAGAATGGACTGGTTGGATCTCCTTGCAGTCCAAGGGACTCTCAAGAGTCTTCTCCAACACCACAGTTCAAAAGCATCAATTCTTCAGCGCTCAGCTTTCTTCACAGTCCAACTCTCACGTCCATACATGACCACTGGAAAAACCATAGCCTTGACTAGACGGACCTTTGTTGGCAAAGTTATGTCTCTGCTTTTGAATATGCTATCTAGGTTGGTCATAACTTTCCTTCCAAGGAGTAAGCGTCTTTTCATTTCATGGCTGCAGTCACCGTCTGCAGTGATTTTGGAGCCCCCAAAAATAAAGTCTGACACTGTTTCCACTGTTTCCCCATCTATTTCCCATGAAGTGATGGGATGGTATGCCATGATCTTAGTTTCCTGAATGTTGAGTTTTAAGCCAACTTTTTCACTCTCCTCTTTCACCTTCATCAAGAGGCTTTTTAGTTAATATGTATAGAAATAGTTAAAACATTTCAAGAGCAAATACTTTTTTGAACTAAGAATACTACAATTGTATTTTATAGAAATGAGGAGGAAATTTTACAAAGAAAATTCATGAGGAAAAAATATATACATTATTTTCTGCACTAGAAATTAAAAAAAAATTAAAATGAAAAAATACACATAATAGTAATTGACAAAGTACTTATTCATTTTCCATGATTTTAGTTTTCACCAGAAAGTATGCCTGTAAATAATAAAGAAGCTACTGCATCATAAAGTGTTTTCTTTTAAAACTAAGATTCTATTTGTATTCAGAACATTGCTATAAACTTGATCTGCACAATGAAATTTATCTTACTAAATAAAAAAAGTCATTTCCCCCATCCCTTCATATTCCCTTAATACTTGACGATTAAAATGTGTTTCAGTTGCAAAATACTGGAAGTAATGTGTTTTTATAAAAGGTATACTAGTATACTATTACTTGTCTTCTCAAGATTATGAAAAGGCAGTTTTTCCATATTTCTTTATGTATAAATTATATTTTATTTATATGTACTCATATAAATTTTGAGGATGAGAACCTCATTTCAAGAATAGCAAAATAAAATAAATATTATAAACTGTTTCTTTTTGATAGAAGGCTAATTTGTATGTTCATAAGACATTGGTTGAATGCCTAAGGCAAGAGGATTAAAATATGAATCAGTGACAGGCCAGAAGGGAGTAGCGGGATATGTTTCAAGTGATGAAAGGGAAAAATCTATAATCAAGAATACCCAGCTAAGCTCTCATTCAGATTTGATGGAGAAATCAGAAGCATTAGAGACAAGCAAAAACTAAGAGAATTTAGCACCACCAAACCAGCTTTACAACAAATGCTAAAGGAACTTGTCTAGGTGGGAAAGAAAAGGCCATAACTAAAAACGAGGAAATTATGAATGTGAAAGGTCACAGGTTAAGGCAAACATACAGTAAAGGTAGAAAATCATCTACACAAAAATACGATATCAAAACCAGTGGTCGTGAGTAGAGTACAAATGCAGAATATTGGAAATGCGTCTGCAATTAAGAGACTTAAAACAATATTGTTTACATATAGACTGCTATATCAAAACATGGTAATTGCAGATAAGAATCTACAATAGACTAAAAAAAAGCAATCCAAACACAACACTAAAGATAGTCATCAAATCAGAAGAGAATAAAAGAGGAAGGGAAGGAAAAGACCTACAAAAACAATCCCAAAACAATCCACAAAATGGCAATAAGAACATACATATCAATAATTACTTTAAATATAAATTAATTAAATGCCCCAATCAAAACATAGACTGGATGAATGAATACAAAAACAGGACCTATAAACAAGCTGTTTACAAGAGACCCACTTCAGATCTAGGGACACTTATGGACTGAAAGTGAGGGAATGGAAAAAGGTATTCCATGCAAATGGAAATCAAAAGAAAACTGGAGTAGCAAAACTCAGATAAGACAAAATAAAGTAAAATACTTATAAGAGACAAAGGACACTCCATAATGATCAAGGGATAAATCCAATAAGAAAATACAACTGTAAATATATATATGCACTCAACATAGGAGCACCTTAATATATGAGGCAAATGCCAACAGCCCTAAAAGGAGGAATTGACAGTAACACAATAATAGTGGGGAATTTAAAACCCCACTTACAACAACAGACAGATCACCCAGACAGAAAATCAAAAAGGAAACACAAGCCTTAAATGACATATTAAACCAAATGAATTTAAGTGGTATTTATAGAGCATTCCATCTGAAAGCAGCAGAATATACATCTTCCTCAAGTGCACACTGAGCATTCTACAGCAGAGTTCACATGCTGGGTCATAAAGCAAGTTTTGATAAATTTAAGAAAACAGAAATCACATTAAGCATCTTTTCTGACCACAACACTATGAGATTAGAAATTGATGATAAGAAAAAAAAACTAGAAAACAAATGCATGAAGGTTAAACAATTTACTACTAAAAAATCAATGGATCAATGAAGAAATCAAAGAGGAAATAAAAAAATACCTAGAGATAAGTGACAACAAAAATATGACAATCCAAACCCAATGCGATGCAGCAAAAGCAGCTCTAAGAGACAAGTTTATAGCAATACAATCTTACCTCAGGAAACAAGAAAAAAAAAAACAGAAAATAACTTAATCTTAAAGCTAAAAAAACTAGAGAAAAAGGAATGAAGAAAACTAGCAGAAGGAAAGAAATCATAAAGATCAAGACAGAAATAAATAAAATAGAGACAAAGAAGACAACAGAAAAGATCAATGAAACTGAAAGCTGGTTCTTTGAAAAGATTGATAAGATAAACAAAATTAAGAAATCTTTAGCCAGACTCATAAAGAAAAAAAGAGAGAGCGCTCAAATGAATAAAATTAGAAATGAAAAAGAAGTTACAATGGACATGACAGAAATACAAATGATCATAAGAGACTACTACAAGCAACCATATGCCAACAAAATGGACAACCTAGGAGAAAAGGACAAATACTGAGAAAGGTACAACCTTCCAAAACTGAACCATGAAGAAATGGAAACTATGAACAGGCCAATTACAAATACTGAAATGGAAACTATGATTTAAAAACTCCCAACAAAGAAAAGTCCAAGACCAGATGGCCTCACAGGCAAATTCTATCAAATATTTAGAGAAGAATTTATACTTATCCTTTTGAAACTCTTGCAAAAAACTGCAGAGGAAGGAGTACTCCCAAATTCATTCTATGAGGCACTGTCACCCTGATATGAAAACCAAAGAAAGATACCACAAAAAACCCCACAAAATTATAGGTCAGTATCCTAGGTGGCGTTAGTGGTAAAGAACCCACCTGCCAACGCAGGATATGTAAGAGATGTGGGTTCCATCCCTGAGTTAGGAAGATCCCCTGAAGAAGGAAATGGCAACCCACTACAGTATTCTTACCTGGAAAACACCATGGACAGAGGGGCCTGGCGGGCTACACTCCACAGGGTCACAGAGAGTCAGATACAACTGAAGCACATTAGCACACATCACTAATGAATACAGATGCAAAAATCCTCAACAAAATACTAGCAAGTCAAATCCAACAATATATTATAAGGATCATACACCATGATCAAGTGGGATTTATCTAAAGAATGCAAGGATTTTCTAATATTCACAAATCAATCAGTGTGATATACCACAGAAACAAACAGAAGAATAAAAATAATATGATCATCTCAACAGATGCAGGGAAAGCTTTGATGAAATCCCAAACCCATTTACTTATTTAATTTTTTGGCCAAGTCACAAAGCATGTGGGATCTTGGTTCCCTGACCATGGATTGAACTTGCATCCCCTGCATTGGGAGCATGGAGTCTTAACCGCTGGACTACCAGGGAGTTCTTCCAATACTCATTTATGATAAAACCTGTCCAGAAAGTTGGCATAGAAGAAAATGATGTCAACATAATAAAAGCCATATATGACAAACGCACAGCTACTATCATACTCAATGGTGAAAACTGAAAGCACTTCCTGTAAGATCAGAAATGAGACAAGATTGTCCACTCTTGCCACTTTTATTCAAAACAGTTTAGGAAGTCCTAGCACAGAAATCACAGAAGAAAAAAAAATGCAAGGAATTCAAACAGGAAAAGAAAACATACAACTGTCACTGTTTGAAGATGACATGATATTATACACAGAAAATTCTAAAGATGCCACCACAAAACTACTAGAGCTCATCGATGAATTTGGTAAAGTTGCAGGATACAAAATTAATATTCAGAAATCTCTTGCAATATAAAATAAAATTTAAAAAGATGAACCAATGAAATACTAGAGTTCATTCTTTCAAGGAGCTTACATTATAATCTGATAGACACATATATATGCATATACATGTATATAAATGTTTGTTTATAACTATATATGTCAAATTTTTAAAGCTCTTATATACCTTTTCAGATTTAATTGCTTCACTTCCTAACCAAGCTTCTCTGAAACTGGACAAAATGTACTACCTCCATTTCTTCACCTTCTACTCACTTTTAAACCCAGTCAAATCTAGTCCTCTTGGACAAATCCTCACATCATGTCACCCATAAACTACATGGTAGGAAATCTAAAGGATACTTTTCAGTTCTCCCCTGACTTTACCTCTTAAGAGCATTTAACACAGTTGACCATTTGCTGTGTCTTAAAACACGCTCTTAGCTTTTCTCCTTTTTCACTACTCCTTCATATTCCCCAGACATTTGTGCCTAACCAGAAGTTAGTGTTTCTCAGGGGTCCACCCTACTGTGCAACAGAACTTTCTGCAATGATGGAAATGTTTATATATATATATAAACTGATATATATATATATATAAAAACTGATATATATATATATATATATATATATATATATATCAGTTCAGTTCAGTCGCTCAGTCGTGTCCGACTCTTTGCGACCCCATGAATCGCAGCACGCCAGGCCTCCCTGTCCATCACCAACTCCTGGAGTTCACTCAGACTCACGTCCATCGAGTCAGTGATGCCATCCAGCCATCTCATCCTCTGTCGTCCCCTTCTCCTCCTGCCCCCAATCCCTCCTAGCATCAGAGTCTTTTCCAATGAGTCAACTCTTTGCATGAGGTGGCCAAAGTATTAGAGTTTCAGCTTTAGCATCATTCCTTCCAAAGAAATCCCAGGGCTGATCTCCTTCAGAATGGACTGTTTGGATCTCCTTGCAGTCTAAGGGACTCTCAAGAGTCTTCTCCAACACCACAGTTCAAAAGCATCAATTCTTCGGCGCTCAGCCTTCTTCACAGTCCAACTCTCACATCCATACATGACCACAGGAAAAACCATAGCCTTGACTAGACGGACCTATATATAAATATATAATATTATTATGGCTGCTACTAACCACATATGGGCTTCCCTGGTGACTCAGCAGTAAAGAATCCACCTGTCAATGCAGGAGATGCATTTTTGATCCCTGGGGGTCAGGAAGACCCCCTGGGGAAGGAAATGGCAACCCATTCCAGTATTCTTGCTTGGGAAATCCCATGGACAGAGGAGCCTGGTGGGCCATGTCCATGGGGTTGCAAAACAGACACCAGTTGGTGATTAAACAACATCAATCAACCACATATGGCTGTTGAGCATTTGGAATGTGGCCAGTATTGGTGAAGACATACACTAAGGTTTTTGTTTTTTTTTTCATCTTGATCCCCTACTTAATTTTTTTAATTTAAATTAATTTATTTTAATTAGAGGCTAATTACTTTACAATATTGTATTGGTTTTGCCATACATCAACATGAATCCGCCACGGGTGTACACGTGTCCCCAATCCTGAACCCCCCACCCACCTCCCTCCCCATACCATCCCTCTGGGTCATCCCAGTGCACCAGCCCCAAGCTTCCTAAGTTTGATTCAGTCTTAATTAATTTATGTCTGAAGAGCCATTTGACCCTAATGGCTACGATATTGGACAACACAGCTTTAAAGAACGCCTCCTTTTCTTTCTTCTCCTTATAACTGATCTATCTTTTTGCTTATAGTTTCCAAATTTATATCTCAAGATCTAAAACATATTTAAACCTCCATATTTAGTAAATGGCATCAAAATTTGCCCAAGTGCTCCATATAAAAATTTTACACTTCAACAACAAATATAGGTTAACTCATCTTTTTTTTTTTTTTCAATTCTTTTAAAAATCCAAGTTCCTTTCCCCCTGAAGGCTGCTTCTCCTATCTTCACCTCCAGTTATTTAAAAACTACTTCTCCTCATCCTTCAGGGCTCTTATCTAAAGTAAGTTTGTCCCTTTAGTACTGATACTCTCCATAAGATTCTTTTTTCATAGCACTGTCATAATTTATATTGTCAATTTTTATCTTTAATCTGTTTTTCCAACTTGGTCATAAGATCTATGAATTCAGGGATCATGTCCATCTTGTTACCATTATTTTCACAGTGTTAAATATTTATTGATACATGATTGCTTAAGTAATCAATTCATTCCTCAAATTCAGAAACAGAACATTATTTTTATCTACAATATCACTTTATTAATTTGCAACGGATATTTTAATTATTATTTGATTCCCAAAGGTTCATACTAAATTATCCAAATTTTTTCTTGTGCTAATCAGGTGGTAACCTATTAGCAGGTAATGTTTACTTTTGTAGATCCAATAAAGAAGTTAATAAGTATACTACAATGTCACTTACTTAAATCACATTATATGGATTAATCCTGCTAAACTCAACCTCAAGTAATACGCGCTTTCAGGCAGACAACAACGAGCAAGAATTTATCTCTCCAAATAAGTTTATCATGCTGATAAGAAAGAATGCACAAATTCAAAAAAGGATAGAGGTGCACTATAAAAAGTATACTGTCTACAATGTCACCCAGCCACTCAATTCCACCTACCCCTCCCCAATAATAATGGTTATTAACAGTGTTTCTGTGTATCCTTGCAGAATATTCTATGCACATATCCTTGTTATCTGCCTTTTCCAGATCTGGAATGAACCATTTCTTCAAGGATCCCTAGTTGTTTTTCATGTAAAATCACATTTTAGGAGCATAATCTGGGCACTAAGGACTTTCATTCCCATTAATCTTTTTTTTCTAGGATTTTTTCATTTGACATAGCTAGGAAATAATTGTTTTATTTTTATATTTTTATTTATTTACTAATTTATTTGGCTGCACTGGGTCTTAGTTGCGCTAAGCAGGATCTTTAACTGCAGCATGTGGTATCTAGTTCCCTGACCGGGGATTGAACATGGGCCTCATGCTTTAGGAGTTCAGAGTCTCAGCCACTGGACCACCAGGGAAGTCTCAACTGTTTTATTCTTAAAGATAAAAGTTGTGAGTTTCACTAATACTTCTAATTCAAACTTAGTACTGTAGAGATTTAATTTAATCCCTTCATTTTATATTCATATTTCCTTTTTCCCATGCCAGGTTCTCAAGAGGGCCATGATAAAATTAGAATATTACTTATTTACTCATTTAAAAAAGAAACAACAATCCAACATAAGTCTGAGAATAACAATACAGAAATTACTGCCAGCAATATTTCTGTAAACTGTCATTAAAATATCTCTTTTTTTAACATGGTTTTTCTGTTGGGTATATGTCATTCAATTGAGTTCAGTGGCTCACTCATATCCAACATTTTGTGACCCCACAGACTGAAGCAGCCAGGCTTCCCTGTCCATCACCAACTCCTGGAGCTTGCTCAAACTCATGACCATCAAGTTGGTAATCCCATCCAACCATCACATCCTCTGTCATCCCCTTCTCCTCCCGCCTTCAATCTTTCCCAGCATCAGGGTCTCTTCCAATGAGTCAGTTCTTCCCATCTGGTGGCAAAAATATTGGAGTTTCAGCTTCAGCATCAGTCCTTCCAATGAATATTAAGGACTCCTTTCCTTTAGGATTGACTGGTTTGACCTCCTTGCAGTCCATGGGACTATCAAGCGTCTTCTCCAACACCACAGTTCAAAATTATTAATTCTTCAGCGCTCACCTTTCTTTATAGTCCAACTCTCACATCCATACATGACTACTGGAAAAACCAAAGCTTTAATTAGACAGACTTTTGTTGGCAAAGTAATGTCCCTGCTTTTTAATATGCTGTCTAGGTTGGTCATAACTTTTCTTCCAAGGAGCAAGCATGTTTTAATTTCATGGCTGCAGTAGCCATCTGGAGTGATTTTGGAGTCCCTCCAAAATAAAGTATCTCAATGTTTCCATTGTTTCTACTTCTATTTGCCATGAAGTGATGGGACTGGATGCCATGATCTTTGTTTTCTGAATGTGAGTTTTAAGTCAACTTTTCCACTCTCCTCTTGCACTTTCATCAAGAGGCTCTTTAGTTCTGCTTCGTTTCCTGCCATAAGGGTGGGTCATCTGATATTTGAGGAAACTGATATTCTTCCCGGATATATTGATTCCAGCTTGTGCTTCATCCAGTTCAGCATTTAATATGATGTACTTTGCATGTAAGTTAAAAAAGCAGGGGGACAATATATAGCCTTGATGTACTTCTTTCCTGATTTGGAACCAGTCTGTTGTTCCATGTCCAGTTCTAACTGCTGTTTCTTGACCTCATACAGATTTCTCAGGAGGCAGGTAGTTCAGTCTGACTCTTTGCGACTCCATGAATTGCAGCACGCCAGGCCTCTCTGTCTATCACCAACTCCTGGAGTCCACCCAAACCCATGTCCATTGAGTCGGTGATGCCATCCAACCATCTCGTCCTCTGTCATCCCCTTCTCCTCCTGCCCTCAATCTTTCCCAGCATTAAGGTCTTTTCAAATGAGTCAGCTCTTCGCATCAGGTGGCCAAAGTATTAGAGTTTAGTCCTTCCAATGAACACCCAGGACTGATCTCCTTTAGGATAGACTGGTTGGATCTCCTTGCAGTCCAAGGCACTCTCAAGAGTCTTCTCCAACTCCATAGTTCAAAAGCATCAATTCTTCGGTGCTCAGCTTTCTTTAAAATCCAACTCTCACATCCATACATGACCACTGGAAAAACTTTGACTAGACAGACCTTTGTTAACAAAGTGATGTCTCTGCTTTTTAATATGCTGTCTTGGTTGTTCATAACTTTCCTTCCAAGGAGTAAGCGTCTTTTAATTTCCATCTCTTGAAGAATTTTCCACAGTTTGTTGTGATCCGCACCGTCAAAGGCTTTGTTGTAGGCAATAAAGCAGAAGTAGATGTTTTTCTCGAACTCTCTTGCTTTTTCGATGGCTTGGAGAATTTTGAGCATTACTTTGTTAGCATGTGAGATGAGTGCAATCATGTGGTAGTTTGAACATTCTTTGGCATTGCCTTTCTTTAGGATTGGAATGAAAACTGACCTTTTCCAGTTCTGTGGCCATGGCTGAGTTTTCCAAATTTGCTTGCATATTGAGTACAGCACTTTCACAGCATCATCTTTTAGGATTTGAAACAGCGCAACTGAAATTCCATTGCCTCCACTAGCTTTGTTCATAGTGATGCTTCCTAAAGTCCCCTTGATTTCACATTCCAGGATGTCTGGCTCTAGGTGAATGATCACACCATCATGGTTATCTGGATTATTAAGCTCTTTTTTGTATAGTTCTTCTGTGTATTCTTGCCACCTCTTAACATCTTCTGTTAGGTCCATACCATTTCTGTCCATTCTTGTGTCCATCTTTGCATGCAATGTTCCCTTAGTATCTCTAATTTTCTTGAAGAGATCTCTAGTCTTTCCCATTCTATTGTTTTCCTCTAATTCTTTGCACTGATCACTGAGGAAGGCTTTCTTATCTCTCCTTGCTGTTCTTTGGAACGCTGGATTCATATGGGTATATCTTTCCTTTTCTCCTCTGCCTTTAGCTTCTCTTCTTTTCTCAGCTATTTGTAAGGCCTCCTCAGATAACCATTTTGCATTTTTGCATTTCTTTTTCTTGGGGATGGTCTTGATCACTGCCTCCCATACAATGTCACAAACCTCTGTCCATAGATCTTCAGGCACTCTATCAGTCTAATCCCTTGAATCTAGTTGTCAGTTCCATTGATTTAGGTCATACCTGAATGTTCTAGGGCTTCCCTGGTGGCTCGGAGGTTAAAGCGTCTGCCTGCAATGTGGGAAACCTGGGTTCGATCCCTGGGTTGGGCAGATCCCCTGGAGAAGGAAATGGCAACCCACGCCAGTATTCTTGCCTGGAGAATCCCATGGGCAGAGGAGCCTGGTAGGCTACAGTCCACGGGGTTGCAAAGAGTTGGACACAACTGAGCGACTTCACTTTCTTTCTTTCTGAATGTTCTAGTGGTCCTTACTTTCTTCAATTTAAGTCTGAATTTGGTAATAAGGAGTTCATGATCTGAGCCACAGTCAGAGCTTGGTCTTTTTATTTTTACTGACTGTATAGAACTTCTCCATCTTTGGAGTCAAAGAATATAATCCATCTGATTTTGGTACTGACCACCTGGTGATGTTTATGTGTAGAGTCTTCTCTTGTGTTGTTGGTAGTGGGTGTTTGCTATGACCAGTGCGTTCTCTTGGCAAAACTCTGTTATTCTTTACCCTGCTTCATTTTGTACTCCAAGGCCAAATTTGCCTGTTACTCCAGGTGTTTCTTGAATTCCTACTTTTGCATTTAAGTCCCCTATAATGAAGAGACATCTTTTTGGGGTGTTAGTTCCAGAAGGTCTTATAGGTCTTCACAGGACCTATGTCACTAGGGAGGTGCATTCTAACTTCTGTGTTTTCAGGTCACTTGGAGTACTTCCTGTCTATGTGATTATGCCACCAATTCCATATGTTTCTGAGATTTAATTTGATTTATTTTAAATTTTAGGGCTGTTTTTAAAATTTTTACTGTAGTAAGAGTTATTTTTATTATGGTTTCTTGCTTTTGTGTCATCCCTGAGCATCTTCTACATTTCAAGAGTATATATTTTAAAATATTCCTTCATTTTTCTTTCTTACACTTCTGTGCTTTTATTCTCCAAACATTTATAACTTTGATCTGTGTGGAATTATGGTAAAGTAGGAATCTATTTTATTTCGTTCAAATGGCTACCTAGTTTATTTTATTTAATAGTCCATCTTTTCCTCATAAATTAGAAATATCACCATTGGTAAGGGTGCAGATTCATAGCAGGAATTCCTAGTGGCAGGAGAGTTAGTGACAATGGCTGAGAGTGTCTGCTGGCAATGGCACTACTGGTAGTAGTGCCTCAAGTAGACCGTTGCTGTAGTAGAATCTCACCTATGTTGCATCCTTTGTTTTCTGTCCAACCTGGATTCTCTGGGTTTAACACAGATTAAGAGTCACTTGAATTTTTTCTAATATATTCTGTCCTGTTTTTAATCAAAGTAGTTTGAGCTGTTTGCAGCCAAGAAGCCCAACTTATACAATATGATTTTTTCCCCACAATTCAGTGGTGGACATTCCCAAAACTGCAGCCTCTGGGTCTCTGCTCTACATTCTGTAGCTGAAACTCATGCCCACAATTATAATTACCAGAACTTTTACTTACTATCTTTAGTAATTGACTCCTAATATTTATCACTTACCATGAGCTCATCTTAACTCATTATATGTACACACACACACACACCCATTTATTTATTATTTATTTAATAGGGTAAATATACGTATAGTTGGTTTTCCTAATATTTAAAACTTTTAAGTATTATTTTAAAATAATATTCCGAAGCTTTAAAAGACAGCATGGGGTGTTAAAGGCATAGGAAACAAGCAGAATGATATGGCTAGAAATAACACAGGAGAAATGGCAGGAAATAAGGCTGGTTTAGGTGACAAAGGTAAAATCACAGAGTTTTTTATGTTAGAGAGTTACTATTTAAGAATATGTTACAGGGGATCTTCCCAACCCAGGGATCAAACCCAGGTCTCCTGCATTGCAGGCAGATTCTTCACCATCTGAACCACCAGCAAAGCTCATGAATACTGGAGTGGATAGCATACCCGTTCTCCAGGGGATCTTTCCAATCCAGGAATCCAACCAAGATCTCCTGCATTGCAGGAGGATTCTTTACCAGCTGAGCTACCAGGGAATATAATACCAGGGAATTTAAGAATATGGACAGGGACTTTCTCCAGTGGCCCATTGGTTAATAATCTACAAGCCAATGCAGGCAACACAGGTTTGATTTGAGAACTAAGATCCCACATGCCAAGGGGCAACTAAGCTGGTGCACCACAACTCTGGGCCCACGCTCTGGAGCCTGCAAGTCACAACTACTGAAGCCCACATGTCCTAAAGCCCATGATCCACAACAAAAGAAACAACTGCAATAAGAAGCCTGCACACTGCAACTAGAGAGTAGTCGGCCTGCTTGCCACAACTAGAGAAGGCCCGTCTGCAGCAATGAAGAGCCTGGGTACCACAAGGAAGACCCAGCACAGCCAAAAATTAACACTAAAAAAAAAAAAATTAAAGAATATCCACAATAAGTAACCAGTGAATAATTTCAAGTAGTAAGTGAAATGATTAGATTTCTGTTAGAAAAATCACTCTGGTAGCACTGAAGCACACAAGACATGAGATATTTTTCCCTTCTTTTTTTTTTTTTTAAATTTTACAAAGCCCTTTTATCCAAATAGATTTAGGGCCTTACTACACATTTTAAATAGTATTCCACAAATTACTAACCAAAAGCTGTAAGCTGTAATTTAGAACCATCTACACAGCATGGGTTCCAATTAATTTATGAAATTAACTGTATGAGCTCACAGATAATATGAACACAAGATTGTTTAACAAGTGTCACTTTGTTTAATTTAAATTTATTTATTTTAATTGGAGGCTAATTACTTTACAATATTGTATTGGTTTTGCCATACATCGACATGAATCCGCCACGGGTGTACACGTGCTCCTCATCCTGAACTCCCCCCCCACTTTAATAAAGTTTATCAGAAACTTGGTTTATTGGCATGAACTCTATAAACATTCTATAAACACTAAACATTCTATACACAAATTACAAAGACTTTCAATGGAATTTTACCTTGATGTAGATTTCTAGAACAATGAAACAATTTAGGCCTCTTCTGTTCCCTTTCCAGTTACTGGAAAGCAATTCTAATATATGCAGCCAACTGATGAATTTATCATAGCCTAAGGTCTCTTTAGTAATCACTAGTCTGCCAAAGTTGAGATACGTACTGCAGTTTATGTTAGTGTGACTCTGAATCTGTGAATTACAATATGTACATAGTGGCATAAATTGTAAAATAAAATCATATTAATAAAACAGTTTAAAAAAACATATCTGAAGTATACCTAGTATTAAAGCATACCTATATATTGGTTAAGATAAAACTGATACAAATCCTGACTCTGCTATTTACTAGCTATATAACATTAGAAAGATAATTTTAATAGTGCTTGATTTTCACATCTAAAAACCAGAAGTTTGAATTAAATACTTTTTAAGGAATTCTCTAAGATCTAAAATTCTATTTCCTTCTGGTTATAAATTTAATTCTAATTGAGCACTCAAAGCACCAAAATGGTTTAAAAGCAGGGAAATACAGGGAACAGGGAAATACACATTCATACACCTCTAAATTACCTAAGTAATTTAGCAAAAGTTATTTTGACTAATTATCTGATAACAATTGTTTAAATTATCCTCTTAACTATTCATGTGAAGATGCTACTCCCATTCCTTAAATTCTTACCCAGATATCCACGTGATAAAATTAATATGATGTAACTGTCTACATTGGCCCTTCAAGATCTGGCATATTTTCCTCTCTGGCCTAAATTCTATTAAATCCCATTCTCGGTTGTCACTATTAAGCCTCTGTTGGAATTATTTCTCCTACCTGGCCTAGTCCTGCCTCTCTTCTCTATCCCTCTCCCATCCACCATTTCCAGGAATTTTGCCTTCCAAATTTCTATTCATCCTTCAAGTTACTTTATTCTGACACCCTCCCACAACAAGTCACTAGAAGACCTTCCTACGTATTTTTCTGTTAGATGAATAAAAAATAAATAAATGACAAGCCATTAATCTTCAAATAAGGTTTCAAATACATATTTAAGTAAAAAAAAAAAAAAAAATCAAGGCCCAGATTTACCCCCAATACTTTCAATTTACAATTTTCATAAATCATTAAGTTTTTTGGTTTAATTTCAATTTTCATTATTAGAAGGCTGAAACTGGAATAGGAAAGGCTTTACAACATTTTGATTCCTCAAAATCATCATATCATAGCCAGATTAATATAAAGGAGAGCTGGCAACTACCAAAATGAGAAGGCAAGTACCATGTAGATCCATTTCTTTTTCCTGTGCCCACTCTTTCCCAGTGTTTCATCCCATAAGAGGGTACAAATTCAAATCAAGCTTTAAGTACAACCCTGAGTACTTAGCAACAAAAAGAACATAAATGCAACTGTATTTGATGTAAGATAAAAAGTAATGAATATAAATAAGGTGCAAGAGGAGCACAAAATAATTCTGAAATAGAATAAACGATAATTAAAAGAAAGGATAACTGTGATTTAAGATTGAATTTAAAGGAAAGCAATCTCTAGAATTACTGGGAGATTCAACATGTACAATCCTACAGAAGGAGGAAGTAAAACCTTAAGCAAAAGGCAATGAATTATTGCACAACCAGAACAGAAGATGACATCAGTAAACGTGGGACAAAAATGAAAGGAGGGAATGCTGGCCCTGGCGGCATGGTGCAATGACTTGTCCATGGTAAAGCAGTTCACTTTGAACTTGGTGATGTTTTGGAAGGAAACATACAGAATGTAGGGGGATAAACAGTACAGGTGATGAGTCAGAGAGGTGAACTTGGTGAACAATGTGGTGACAGATGCCAAAGTCAAATAACCCTAAAAGAGGGAAGGTTGAAATAGCCTTCACGAAACTCTTCACTAGTTTGCAGTTGAAATAAAGTTTCTTAACAGGGAAGACAAATACTGAAAACCTATTGTCAAAAAAAGATTATTTTTAGAGGAAGAATAAGATATGATTGGAAGAGAGACTAGCGATGTTAGATCATCAAGGAGGCTCTCATAATTATTCACTTTTAAAGTCACAGAAGATAAAATCAGATTAGACCAATGAAGAGAAATAATTCAATGGATACTATCTTAAGGTTTGATATAAAGAATGTCTCTAAAGGTCAATGCCTTAGGAGTCGGGGAGGACAATGACAACATCTTCTAGAAGAGTGAACTATTAATGGGAGTAGTGAACGGCAAGATGTTTCTAAATTTGTTGTGGAATTTTAGTTCCCTGATGAGCACCTAAACTGTGATTTCATACACATAACTAAAGTTATCTTTTTTTTTAATTAAGGGAATTCATCATTCTGCATCATCTTTAAACATTTAAAGTACCTGTTCAAGATAGTAGTGTAGAAGGATCTTAGGCTTACCTTCCTCTATAAACAGACACAATTTGCAGGTAATATGGAATAACTTTCTCTGGAAAAGAACCTAAAAACTGAGTGACTCCTGTGCATCAGATGAAGAGAGAAGTCTCTCATCAAAATTCGTGGGAGAGTGTGGTACACAATTTTGCCCTGAACTCCATTCCCATTGCAGTAACCAACAACCAGGAATGAGCTTAGAGCCCAGAGTTTCTCCCAGAGCAATAACGAGGTTGAAACCTACATTGAGCCCCCCAACTTTTAAGTCCTGCACCTGAGAGATCAGCCTCTAAAGCATCTAGCTTTGAAAATCAACAGAGCTTGCAACTATAAGACCCATAGGGCTATCATGACTTGAAAAATGGCTCTGACAGGTCTCATGTGTTCATATTCACCCACCCCAGGGCTCAGGGCAGTGGCAGCCAATAGAGAAGCACCCAGCCTTTATGTGAATGACACTCATTTGCTAATCATAAAGCTCTGGCATGAGGGGCAGTCATCTAACTTGGCACACATACAGGGGGCTGCTGGCTGAGGGACACCATCTTCACAATCTGCCTCAGCTCTGCTCTAGCTAGTGTGTAACATCTGTTTTTTTTAAAGCTATGTTTTTTCCTCTTTTTATTTCCTGTGGGCACCATCTATATGCTCTCTTCTTGTCTCCTTCCAGGCAGTAGGTGCTATCTTTGTGCTCTCTATAGCTAGCAGGTGCCATCTTTCTTTTACCCTCTTTTCTGGTGGGTACTATCTATTCACTGTCCCTCTGCATCATTCCAGTCAGTGGCTATCATCTTCATAGTTTCCCCCTGTTGTTCTCCAGAGTACCAGTATCTGCCAGGGGAAAGCTTTTATACAATTCTGGTATCCCTGTTTCTATGTCTGGTGCCCCAGTTTTTGCAGCTGCCACTCAGTGGATGCTCCCTGATCATCTGGCTCTGGTGGCCAAGGAGGTTTGTGTTTTTTGTGTCCCATGGGATTGTTCCAGTGAGAGAGAGAGAGAGTTCTTGGCAGGTCAATACTCCCAGGGCACTGTGCAGACAGTTAGCTAAACCACACTCCAGTCTTTCTGTGAAAGAGACTTATTTGTCCTAGAGCTTTTGCCTAAGGGGCAGGCTTCAGGATTGTCACACAACAGGGACCTAGAGAGGTTTTCACAGGGAACAAAGGCCAATGGATGCCATCTTTGCAGTCTCCCTCTACCTTTCTATACCTCACCAACATATTCTGGAAAGGAGGTTATACACTCACATGGAGCCATGATTTTTGTGACTGCCATTGAGAAGACACCTCCAGATCACATAGCTCTAGGAGTCAGTGGGGCTTATATTAGTGGTCCCACAGTACTCTATATATCTGCATACTCTAATAGCTGCTTTTTGAGGATCTGGCTTCCAAAATCAGCCTGACTTTTAAGTGCTGACTGAAATCCTCCCCTTTGGGACACTGACAAGTCTTGGCACTTCTTCAATTACTGGGAGCCATTAAAAATAAAATAGGCTACTTGAATAATCACAAAGACTTGAGAAACCACCAAAAGCTAGGGCAGAGTTCATCTCCTGCATGAGACTACTCCTGTAAGGCTGGAAGAGGTGCCTGTTTTATCTAGTGCTGAAAAACCAACACAGACGATTAAGCAAATTGAAGAAACAGAGAAATACACTCCAAATAAGTAAACTAGATAAAACATAAAAAATCTTTAATGAGATAAAGATAAGTAATTTACCTGACAAAAGTTCAAAGTAATAGTCACAAAAATGCTAACTGACCTTGGGGAAAGAATAAATGTAGTGAGAACTTCAACAAAGAGAGAAAATATAAGAAAGCATCAAACAGAAGTCACAGAGGTGAAGCATTCAATGGCTGAACTGAAAAATACACTAGAGGGGTTCAAAAGCAGACTGGATAAAGCAAAGATAGGATCAACCAACTCAAGGACAGGGCAGTGGAACTCACCCAAACAGTGCAGGGAAAAAAAAAAAAAGTGAAGTGAACTTAAAAGAATTATGGAGTAACATTAAGTGAACCAACATTTGCATGACAGAGGTCCAAAAAGAAGAGACAGAGAAAGAGGCAAAAAACTTTTTTGAAGAAAAATGGCTAAAAATTTGCCTGATTTGGGAAAGGAAACAGAATTCCAGATACAAGAAGACCAGAGAGTTCCAAAAGAGAGGTTCCCAAATAAATAATAAATAAAAATAAAATAAGATCTATAATAAACCAATAAAATCAAAATATCAAAAGTTAAAGAAGAGGACAGCTTTTGAAAATCAGTAAGAGAAAGACAACTTGTTACACACAAGGGAACTCTCCCACAGACTATTAGCAGATTTTTCAGCAGAAACTTTGTAGACCAGAAAAGAGTAGCATGATTTACTTCAAGCTCTGAAGTAAAAAAAATTCCATCAAGAATACTCTATTCAGCAAATGTTGTTGTACTCAGTTTGCTAATATTTTGTTGAGAATTTTTGCATCTATATTCAAAGATATTGGTCTGTAACTAACTTTTTGGTGGTATCTTTGTCTGGTTTTAGTATTGGGGTGATGATGGCTCCATAGAATGAATTTTGGAGTGTGTTTCTTTGTCTTCAATAGTTTGGAAAAGTTTGAGAAGACTCAGTATAAGTTCTTCTTTGTATGTTTGGTAGAATTCCCCAGTGAAACCATAACATCCAAGAATTGCTAAAGGAATCTTGAGGGAAAAGAACAAAGCTGGAGGTATAACCCACCCACATTTTTAGACAATAGTACAAAGCTACAGTAAGGAAAACAGCATGGTATTGGCACAAAAACAGATGTATCCATCAGTGCAACAGAAAAGAGCCAAGAAATAAACCAATACAACTGCAGTCAATTAATCTTCAACCAAGGAGGCAAGAATATTCATTGAAGAAAAGATAATATGTCTAGCAAGTGGTGTTGGGAAAGCTGGTGAGCCGCATGTAAATCAATGAAGTTAGAACATACTCTCACACCACACACAAAAAATAGATTCAAAATGGCTTAAAGACTTAAATTATAATACAGGACACCCTAAAACTCCTAGAAGAGAACATAGTCAAAACAATCTCTGACATAAATTATACCAATGTCTTCATAGACCAGTCTATCAAGGCAAAATAAATAGAAGCAAAAATAAACAAATGGGACTTATTCAAATTTATCAGCTTTTGCACAGTAAAGAAAACCATAAACAAAATGAAAATACAACCTATGCACTGGGAGAAAACATCTGCAAATGAAGCAACTGACAAGGGCTTAATTTTCAAAATATACAAACACCTCATACAACTTAGTAAAAAAAAAAAACAAAAAACCCAAACAAGCCAATCAAAAAATGGGCAGATGCATAAGTAGACATTTCTTCAAACAAGACATACAGATGGCCACATAAAAAGATGCTCAACACTGCTAATTATTAGAAAATGCCAATCAAAACTACAATGAGATATCACCTCACATCAGTCAGAATGGTCATCATGATAAAGTCCACACACAGTAAATGCTAGAGAGGTTGTAGAGAAAAAGGAACCCTCCCAAACTGTTGGTGGGAATGCAGTAGTGCAACCACTATGAAGAACAGTACAGAACTTCCTTAAAAAACTTAAAATAGAGTTGTCATATGATCCAGCAGGGCTTCCCCCGTGGCTCAGTGGTAAAGAATACACCTGCAATACAGGAGACACAGATTCAACCCCTGGATCAGGAAGATCCCCTGGAGGAGGGCAGGGAATCCCAATTCAGTATTCTTATCTGGAGAATCCCATGGACAGAGGAGCCTGGTGGGCTATAGTCCATAGGGTCGCACAGAATTAGACACAACCGAAGTGACTGAGCATGCATGCATGATCCAGCAATCACACTCCTGGACATATATCTGGACAAACTCTAATCTGAAAAGACACATGCAGCCCTATGTTCATAACAACACTACTTAGAATAGCAAAGACATGAAAACAACCTAAATGTCCACTGAAAGATGACTGGATACAAAAAATGGGGTATGTAATACACTGTGGAATATTACTCAGCCATAAAAAATGAAATAATGCCATTAGCAGCAACATGGATGGACCTAGAAATTATAATACTAGGTGAAGTAAGTCAGAAAGAGAAAGATAAATATCATAGGATATCACTTATATGTGGAATCTAAAATATGACACAAATAAACTTACCTATGAACAGAAACAGACTCACACATATAGAGAACAAACCTGTGAGTGCCCAGAGGGAGGGTGGGTGAGAAGGATGGCTGGGCATTGGGGATTAGGAGATAGAGAATATTATATAATGGATAAACAACAAGGTCCTACTGTATAGCACAGGAAATTATATGGTCAATATCCTATAATAAACTATAATATTAAAGAATAGGAAAAAGAATATATATAAAAACCTGAAACACTTTGCTGCACACCAGAAACTAACATTGTAAATCAACTATACTTCAATAAAATAAAATAAAACAGACAATTGTCTTACAAAACTGTAAGACAATACAAATAAAGGAAAGAATCTACAATCATAGACTGAAATAATTTTATTAAAATGTTCATACTACCCAAAGCAGTCTGCAGATTCAATGCAATCCAATACTTTGGCCACCTGATGTGAAGAGGTGACTCATTGGAAAAGACCCTGATGCTGGGAAAGATTGAGGGCAAGAGGAAAAGGGGCAACAGAGGATGAGATGGTTGGATGACATCACTGACTCAATGGACATGAGTTTGAGCAAGCTCTGGGAGATAGTGAAGGACAAGAAAGCCTGGTGTGCTGCAGTTCATGGGGTCACAGAAGAGTCGAACACAACTTTGTGACTGAACAGGAACAAGGAAAATACCAATGGCATTTTTCAAAGAAATAGAAAAACGGTCCTAATACTTACACAGAAACACGAAAGAATTTGAGTAATTAAAACAATCTTGAGAAAAAAACAACAAAGCTGGAGGCATAATGCTCCCTGATTTCAAATTATATTATAAAACTATAGAGTTCAAAACAGTAGGATATTGAGCATAAAAAGAAACAGATCAATGTAACAGAATAGAGAGCCCAAAAATAAATCCATGCATATACTACCAATTGTTTTAGGGCAATGGTCAAGAATATGCAATCAGAAAAGGATAGTCTCCTCAATAAATGGTGGTGGCAAACTGCATAGCCTGGATTGCTATCTTACATCATACACAAAATTAACTCAGAATGGACTAAAGACTTGAATGTTTAAGACCTGAAACCCTAACACTTTAGAAGCAAACATAAGCTGTATGCTCTTTGACAGCTGTCTTGGCAATTATTTTTTGATTTGGTAAAGGAGGTAAAAATAAATAGAACTACACCAAACTAAAAAGCTTTTGGTAATTCCTTGGTGGTACAGTGGTTAGGACTCCATGCTTTCAATTGCCAAGGGCCCAGATTTGATCTCTGGTCAAAGAACTAAGATCCTATAAGCCACACAGCACAGTCCAAAAAACAAACCCCCAAAAAACTTCACAGCAAAGAAAACCATAAACAAAATGAAAAAAAGCACACAAATAAAACCTGCAAATCATATATCTGATAAGGTATCTGATAAAATGCTGGAACCAAGATTGCTGGGAGAAATATCAACAACCTCTGATAGGCAGATATCACTACCCTAATGGCAGAAAGTGAAGAGTTTCTTGATGAAGGTGAAAGAGGAGAGGGAAAAAGCTGGCTTAAAACTCAATATTCAAGAAACCAAGATCATGACATCCAGTCCCATCACTTCATGGCAAATAGATGGGGGAAAAAAATGGAAACAGTGACAGACTTCATTTTCTTGAGCTCCAAAATCACTGTGGACGTGACTGCAGCCATTAAATTAAAAGACATTTGTTCCTTGGAACAAAAGTTGTGACAAATCTAGACAACATTTTAAAAAGCAAAATATCACTTTGCTGGCAAAAGTATGTATAGTCAAAGCTATGGGTTATCCAGTAGCCATGTATGGATGTGAGAGTTGGACCATCAAGAAGGCTGCTGCTGCTGCTAAGTCGCTTCAGTCGTGTCTGACTCTGTGTGACCCCATAGACAGCAGCCCACCAGGCTCCCCCGTCCCTGGGGTTCTCCAGGCAAGAACACTGGAGTGGGTTACCATTTCCTTCTCCAATGCATGAAAGTGAAAAGTGAAAGTGAAGCAGCACTGAAGAATTGATGCCTTCTAACTGCAGTGCTAGCAAAGACTCTTGAGAGTCCCTTGGACAGCATGAAGATCAAGCCACTCAATCCTAAAGGAAATCAACCCTGAATACTCATTGGAAGGACTGATGCTGAAGCTCCAATACTTGGGCCACCTGATGAGAACAGCCAACTCACTGGAAAAGCCCCTGCTGTGGGGAAAGATTGAGGGCAGGAGGAGAAGGGGGTGACAGAGAAAGAGATGGCTGGATGGCATCACCAACTCAACGGACAGAAGTTTGAGCAAACTCTGGGAAGTGAAGGACGGGGAAGCCTGGCATGCTGCAGTCCACAGGGTAACAGAGTCAGACATGACTTAACAACTGAAGAACAACAATCTGATCAAATATAAAGAACTCACAAAATTCAATAAGCAATACAAAAAAAGGGGCAGAGTGTCTAAACAGGCATTTTTCCAAAGAAAACATACAAATAAAAACATGTACATGAAAAAATGTTCAGCACCTCCAAAAATTAGAAATGCAAATCAAAACCACAGTGAGATTTATTGCCTCACACTTGTCAGAATGACTATAAAAAAGATAAGAAATAACAAGGGTTGATGAGCATATGGAGAAAAGGGAGCCCTTCTGCACTAGGAATGTAAACTGGTGTAGCCACTATGGAAAAGAGTATTACTATTCCTCAAAATTTAAAATAGAAGTACCATATAATCTGGTAATTTCATTTCTGAGAATTTATCTGAAGGAAGAAAAACCACTAATTCCGTCCTTAGCCTGGCAGGCTCTCTGTCCATGGAATTTTCCAGGCAAGAATACTGGGGTGGGTTGCCATTTCCTTCTCCAGGGGATCCTCCTGACCCAGGGATCAAACCCAGGTCTTCTGCATTGTAGGCAGGTTCTTTACCATCTGAGCCACCAGCAAAGCCCCAGAAAGATATAAGCATCACCATGTTCACTACAGCATTATTTATGATATCCAAGACATGGAAACAACATAAATGCCCATCAGTGGATGAGTGGATAAAGAAAATATGGTGTGTATACACACACAAATAATATTCACCAATAAAGAATGAAATCTTGCCATCTGCCTCAGCATAGATGGATTGTGAGGATATTATGCTTAGTGAAGTAGATCTGCCAGAGAACAACAAATGCTGTATCTTACTTTTATGTGGAATCTAAAAAGAAAAAAAGGAAACAAACAAATGGCCTGAAGTTAACAATATTCTATTGCATATTTGACAGTAGCCAGATCTTGAAAATTCTCATCAAGAAAGTTCTTACCAACCAAGTATGGTGATGGATGTTAACTGGACTTATTTTGTGATCATTTTGCAATATATACAAATGCCAAATCATTACACTGCATACCTGAAACTAATATAATGTTATGTCAATTTTATACCTCTATAAAATATATTTACGGGATGTTTTTAATGATAAAGTATTTAATTCTGCGATGTAATCATAATATCCACCTTTGAACACTGGGTGGATTTATACAGATAAACCTTGTTGTATAAAGCAAGATATGTAAAAACAGAATATAATAAAAATTCATTCTTATGAATTGATTTTGATCTTGTATCCCTATAAGAACTGCTGAGTGTGTACTCATAAGTGCTATTGTTTCTTCATAAATTATATACACATGCTGTTGTACTAATATACAGTCATCCCTTGGTACCCGAAGGGGATTCGTTCCAGGACCTACTGCAGATACCAAAATCCACAGATGCTGAGATCCCTCTGTATCTGAGGTTTCACACCTGGGAATTCAACCAACTAAGGATGGTACAGAACTGTAGTATTTACTGGAAAAAATCTGTGTATAAGTGGACCTGTGCATTTCAAGCCTGAGTTGTTTAGGGGTCAACTGTATCCCATGGATGGAGGAGCCTGGTAGGCTGCAGTCCATGGGGTCGCTAGGAGTCGGACACGACTGAGTGACTTCACTTTCACTTTTCACTTTCATGCATTGGAGAAGGAAATGGCAACCCACTCCAGTGTTCTTGCCTGGAGAATCCCAGGGACGGGGGAGTCTGGTGGGCTGCTGTCTATGGGGTTGCACAGAGTCAGACACGACTGAAGCGACTTAGCAGCAGCAGCAGCAGTACTACAAATATTACAGATTATGGACAAAATAGAAATTTAAAATAACAAAACACATATTTTAAAATTATTACTAAAATAATAATATGAGTATGTGTTCTTAATATTTTGATAATTTTGGTCTAACATTTTGTGATATAGCAATTCAAATGATAATCTATAAACTTGATTTAATTATATACCTGGTTTTAAGGGCTGTCACATTTGCAAAATATATCACATGGAGAAAGTGCATCAAAATGGAGAAAGTGCATCGGTAGGTATCTAATTGAATATTATATTTTAATTTTTCAATTCCATACACCAATCATGCGTAACAGTACAGTTGATAGTTTTATATACCAACTATCAGTCTATATAGAAAAGATTAATCAAACATTTCTTCTATTAGATATTACTATTAGAATAGAACTTCTATTACTTTATTCCATGGCCCCATTAATTATCTTAAATGACCTCTGAGGTTCCTACACAAAACACTCATAGCATTTACACAACAGTTTTGAAAGTCTTTACAATGTAGAAACAAAGCACTTAACTTCCCCATAAAACGTAGCAGAGTATAACAGAAAAACAAAAGTAAGCCATTTGCAGACCCTTAGTGATAATACAGGACAATTAGAGTCATTTTAAAAGCAACTAAAGTAAATTCTGACCCATGGTAAATTATGATACTTTATACTGTTGGTATAATAATATTAGTCTATAAAAATTTTGCAAAACTACTTTTCAATTTAGCAAAAGCTATTCTGGGTAGAACTCCTTTCTGCTTTCTCACATCATCATACTTATCGTTCTTAGGTGTCATTTTTTACTTAAAAACAATGTTTTTGACATTTCACAAAAGTTCCGTGTGCTCAGAGAAAAAAATTTAACACATGTTGATAGAAATGCTGGCAAAAGAGCTTTGTAAACTCATAAGTAAATGATACAAATGCAGCACTCTAGAGTGTTTTTAAAACTTAATTGTCAGCCCAGTAACAATTAGACTATCTTGATATGGTTTATATATATGTATATATACATAAATGAAGCTAAAAATGTTAAATCTCTGTATTTTCAAAGTCTATTATTTATAACACTTTGCCTCAAAAAATTTCAGAAATCATTTAAGAAAGCACAGTTTAACATAATTTAGCTACATTTCACTGCCATTTGCCTTTCTGTCAAATTTTTCAGAAGGAAACTATTAAGAACACTAGAGAAATGACAGAGAGCACTGTGGTGGCTGATTAGTGTTTTTTCAGCTATCTGCAAAGAACACAAATCAAATATAAAAAAGACTATGTCTTATTCAGAGCAGTATTCAATACATACAAAGTAAATATTAAATTTAATAGAAGTCTAAAAAATGTTGGAAATATATGTTCAGTATGAAAGTTTTAGGAATAGCTTCAGTATAAAGATTTTAGCTTTCGTAGGTTCAAGTGTCATTATTTGCCTGCTGAGTTCCAACAGTTTATTTTATACATTGTAGACTGTTACCATGAAGGAAAAATCAGTCCACTGTATTTCCACAGTAAGCACAGTTCAGTTCACTCAGTTGTGTCCAACTCAGCTGGGTCAGACCCCAGGGACTGCAGCATGCCAGGCCTCCCTGTCCATCACCAACTCCCAGAGCCTACTCAAACTCATGTCCATTGAGTCGGTGATGCCATCCAACCATCTCATCCTCTGTTGTCCCCTTCTCCTCCTGCCCTCAATCTTTCCCAGCATCAGGGTCTCTTCCACTGAGTCAGTTCTTCACATCAGGTGGCCAGAGTATTGGAGTTGCAGCTTCAGCACCAGAACTTCCAGGGAATATTCAGGACTGATTTCCTTTAGGATGGATTGGCTGGATTTCCTTGTGGTGCAAGGGACTCTCAAGAGTCTTCTCCAATACTACAGTTCAAAAGTATCAATTCTTTGGCACTCAGCTTTCTTTACAGTCCAACTCTCACATCCATACATGACTACAGGAAAAACCATAGCTTTGACTATACAGACCTTTGTTGGCAATGTATTATCTCTGCTTCTTAATATACTGTCTACGTTGGTCATAACTTTTCTTCCAAGGAGCAAACGTCTTTTACTTTCATGGCTGTAGTCACCATCTGCAGTGATTTTGGAGACCAAAAAAAAAAAAAAAAGTCTGTCACTGTTTCCACTGTTTCCCCATCTATTTGCCATGAGTGATGGGACTAGATGACATGATCTTAGTTTTGTGAATGTTGAGTTTTAAGCCAACTTTTTCACTTTCCTCTTTCCCTTTCATCAAGGGGCTCTTCGCTTTCTGCCATAAGTATGATGTCATCTGCTTATCTGAGGTTATTGATATTTCTCCCGGTAATCTAGATTTTAGCTTGTGATTCATCCAGCCCAGCATTTCTCATGATGTACTCTGCATATAAGTTAAATAAGTAGGGTGTCAATATACAGCCTTGACATACTTGACGTACTCCTTTCCTGATTCAGAATCATTCTGTTGTTCCATGTCCAGTTCTAACCACTGCTTCTTGACCTGCATACAGTTTTCTCAAGAGGCAGGTCAGGTGGTCTAGTACTCCCATCTCTTTCAGAATTTTCCAGTCTGTTGTGATCCACACAGTGAAAGGCTTTGGCATAGTTAATAAAGCAGAAGTAGCTCTGTTTCTGGAACTCTCTTGCTTTTTCAATGATCCAACGGATGTTGGCAATTTCTCTGGTTCCTGTGCCTTTTCTAAATCCAGGTTGAACATTTGGAAGTTCACAGTTCACATACTGTTGAAGCCTAGCTTGGAGAATTTTGAGAATCACTTTGCTAGCATGTGAGATAAGTGCAATTGTGTGGTAGTTTGAGCATTCTTTGGCATTGCTTTTCTTTGGGACTGGAAGGAAAACTAATCTTTTGCAGTCCTTTCGCAGTCAGCCACTGCTGAGTTTTCCAAATTTGCTAGCATATTGAGTTAAGCACTTTCACAGCATCATCTTTTAGGATTTGAACTAGCTCAACTGGAATTCCATCACCTCCACTAGCTTTGTTCATAGTGAAGCTTCCTAATGTCCACTTAACTTTGTATTCCAGGATCTCTGGCTCTAGGTGAGTGATCACACCATCATGGTTATCTGGGTTATTAAGCTCTGTTTTGTACAGTTCTTCTGTGTATTTTTGCCACCTCTTCTTAATATCTTCTGCTTCTGTTAGGTCCATGCCATTTCTGTCTTTTACTGTGCCCATCTTTGCATGAAATGTTCCCTTGGTATCTCTAATTTTCTTGAAGAGATCTCTAGTCTTTCCCATTCTATTGTTTTCCTCTATCTCTTTGCACTGATCACTGAGGAAGGCTTTCTTATCTCGCCTTGTTATTCTTTAGAACTCTGCATTCAAAAGGGTGTATCTTTCCTTTTCTCCTTTGCCTTTCACTTCTCTTCTTTGCATAGCTATTTGTAAGGCCTCCTCAGACAACCATTTTGCCTTTATGTATTTCTTTTTCTTGAGGATGGTCTTGAATAATGCCTCCTGTACAATGTCACAAATCTGTCTATAGTTCTTCAGGCACTTTGTCTATCAGATCTAATTCCTTGAATCTATTTCTCACTTCCGCATAATCATAAGGGATTTGATTTAGGTCATACCTGAATGGTCTAGTCGTTTTCCTACTTTTTTCAATTTAAGTCTGAATTTGGCAATAAGGAGTTCATGACCTGAGCCACAGTCAGGTCCTGGTCTTGTTTTTGCTGACTGTATAGAGCTTCTCCATCTTTGGTTGCAAAGAATATAATAAATCTGGTTTTTGAATTGATCATCTGGTGATGTCCACATGTATAGTCTTCTCTTGTGTTGTGGAAGAGGGTGTTTGCTATGACCAGTGTGTTCTCTTGGCAAAACTCTATTAGCCTTTGCCCTGCTTCATTCTGTACTCCAAGGCCAAATTTGCCTGTTACTCCAGGTGTTTCTTGACTTCCTACTTTTGCATTCCAGTCCCCTATAATGAAAAGGACATCTTTTTTGGGTGTTAGTTCTAAAAGATCTTGTAGGTCTTCATAGAACTGTTCAACTTCAGCTTCTTTAGCATTATTTGTCTGGGCATAGACTTGGATTACTGCACTACTGAATGGTTTGCCTTGGAAACAAACAGAGATCATTCTGTCATTTTTGTGATTGCATCCAAGTACTGCATTTTGGACTCTTTTGTTGACTATGATGGATATTCTATTTCTTCTAAGGGATTCTTGCCCACAGTAGTAGATATAATGGCCATCTGAGTTAAATTCACCCATTCCAGTCTATTTTAGTTCTCTGATTGCTAAAATGTTGATGTTCACTCTTGCTAACTCCTGTTTGACCAATTCCAATTTGCCTTGATTGTGACTGTGAGGTGACACTCCACGTCCAAGGGCACAGAAGCCCCAGCAAGACATGAGGCACTGGAGCGGTAGCTGCGTGGTGCTGGAGCAACTTTGAGGAGGTACCCCACCTCCAAGGGCCAAGGGGAAGCCCCAGCAAGACGATAGGAGGGGCAAAATCACGTTAACAATCAAACTCCATACCCGCCAGAGACCTTCAGAGGGCTCAAACATACCTTGTGTGCACCAGGACCCAGACGCCATAGAGACTGAGACAGAACTGTGTTTGAGAGTCTTCTGAGGAGGTACGGGTCAGCAGTGGACTGATGCAGGGGCAGGGGCTCTGGGTGCAGTAGACCTGGGTATGGCATAAGCCCTCTTGGAGGAGGTCGCCATTAACTCCAACATAGAGCTGCCAGAACTTACACAGGACTGGGGAAACAGACTCTTGGAGGGTGCAAACAGAACCTTGTGCCCACCAGGACCCAGGAGAAAGGAGCAGTGACCCCACAGGAAACTGACCCACATTTGCCCATGAGTGTCCAGGGGTCTCTGGCAGAGGCATGGGTCAGTGGTGGCCTGCTGCAGGGCTGGGAGCACTGAGTGTAGCAATGTGTGCATGGGACCTTTCAAAGTAGATTATCTTCATTACCTCCACCATAGTTTGGCCTCAGGTCAAATAACAAGGAACAGAACAGAAACAACAACAGAAAACTGGATTAAAGATTTACTGAGCATGGCCCATCAACAGAAAACTGGATTAAAGATTTACTGAGCATGGCCCTGCCCATCAGAACAAGGTTTCCCCCTCAGTCAGTCTCTCCCATCAGGAAACTTCCATAAGCTTCTTATCCTTCTCCATCAGAAGGCAGACAGACTGAAAACCACAATCACAGAAATCTAACCAATCTGATGAAACTATGAGCCATGCTGTGTAGGGCCACCCAAGACGGACAGGTCATGGCAGAGAGTTCTGACAAAATGTGGTCCACTGGAGAAGGGAATGGCAAGCCACTTCAGTATTCTTGCTTTGAGAACCCCATGAACAGTATGAAAAGGCAAAAAGATTGGACACTGAAAGATGAACTCCCCAGGTTGGTATGTGCCCAATATGCTACTGGAGATCAGTGGAGAAATAACTCCAGAAAGAATGAGGAGATGAAGCCAAAGCAAAAACACATGGCTGTGGATGTGACTGGTGATGAAAGTAAAGTCTGGTGCTGTAAAGAGCAGTATTGCATAGGAACCTGGAATGTTAGGTCCATGAATCAAGGCAAATAGGAAGTGGTCAAACAGGAGATGGCAAGAGTGAACATTAACATTTTACGAATCAGTGAACTAAAATGGACTGGAATGGGTGAATTTAACTCAAAAGTAAGCACAGAAAATCATATACTTAACTCTCTTTCCAGGTGATATAAGGGAAAGAAATCTATCAAGTATAGAGCTTAGGTCAATTGTTTTCTTTTATGTTAACTGCCCCAAATAACAACTCCCCAAATTATATAAAATTTATATATATAAAATATATAAAATTCAATGCTCATTTTAGACACCACAAAAAATTATGCCAACATTAGAATTTACTTGCTCTAATAAGCAGTTCAACAACTCAGTATGATTCTAAAGGACTGACTAGAAGATGAAGTAAAAAACATTTGATAGGGGCTTCCCAAGTAGCACAGTGGTAAAGAATTTGTCTGCCAATGCAGGAGACATGACCTCGATCCCTGGGTTGGGAAGATCTCCTGGAGTGGGAAATGGCAACTCACTCTAGCATTTTGTCTGGAAAACTCCATGGACAGAGGGGCCTGGAAGGCTACAGTCCATAGGGTCACAAAGAGTCAGACACGACTGAGAGACCGAGCACAGTACACAGGAAAGGAGAAAGAGAAGCAGTAGAAAAACAGCTTGAAAATGACTATCAAATTCCATCTTTATCCTCAGACACACTCCAATAAGGCAGAGATATTTCTAAGAGCTTCCTGGATATTTCCACAGAGGTATTCCATAAATATCTGAAACCTAAGTTGTTCGGAAGACTTTAATAGCTTGTTAATATTCTGATACCAAGACTTCTGCACACTCACTCCAACAATTACTACTTTATTTACTGGCATCAAAATGTACCCAATCTAGTAAATTTAGCCATCAACAACAATTCCTTTTCATATCTCACACTTTCAGTTCAATCACAAAATCAACAGACTTTACTTCAAAAATGTTCAATTCCACTCTAAATTTTCATCTTCCTTTTCTAAATAATACTTTTATCTATAATTGCCCCATAAGTGGTGAGATTCCTGAGCTCAGTACTCCAGTTCATTCCTCAAATGGTTGTATGTATTAAAACCAAACATGTAAATAACTTTTCCTTACCTAAGGACTTCTTTGGTTATGCTGCCTACAGCAGTGGTTCTCCAAGTGTGGTATCTGACTCAACAACATCAGCATCACCTGGAAACTTGTTAGAAATGCAAATTCTTGGGCTCCACCCCAGAACTATTAAATCAGAAACTCAGGGGTGGAGGTAGCAGCCTGCTTCACCAAGTCCTCCTGGTAACAAATGCTGAGATCCAATGATTTAAATTGTTTCTGATAAATGGTTTTATATTTTTTAGTAAAGGTGATTAAGAGGTTCAGCAAACACTATCATTTAAGTTTCTTCTGAATAATTTTGAACTATTTTAAAAACTGAGTTAAAAAAGCATATATTAAATTGTGCTGAATTATGAGATTTGGGGTAAACATGAAAATAAAACTTGGCCTGCTACTTCAGTACACAAAATGGCATAATGTATAAAAAGGTTGTGGCTCTGATCATATTTCATGTTTGTTTTCTATTCAACAAGTATACCCTCAAGTAAAATTTTGCAAACATTATGGGTTTGCAAGCAGTGTTCAATTAGTTGCAGGCATGGCTCAGGTGCATCTATTTGTCCCTTCAGCTCATTAGAACAAGTTAAATAGAAGGGCTTATGAATTTTGTGTATTTCTTTACACATGTGATAGAGTTACTCTAAGTTTGGGTTATAGTTCTACTTTTTCCAGTATAGGTTATAAAAATAATTACCTATAAAACTAGAAGTGGGTCCCTCGTTAAAAGCAGGAATCTTACATAGGTGTTAACATGGATATATTGAGACCGATTTCACTCAAGACATCTCAAAGCCTTCCTATTAATTAGTAACAGTTGCTCTTTCAGCTAACATTTGGGAGCTCTCAAAGCTAAAACACTGTACCAAAGTTCAATGACAGTCATCTGTCAGTAGAATTTACATTGCAGTGGCAAATTTTAAAAAGGTTTGCAAATAAAGCTATCCTCCACTTTCCCAAGACTTCGCTTTATGTCACTTCACTTTTACAAAATATCTACACTAGTACCTGTTTTTCCAGCCACAAAAAATCCAAAGAGAATTTTCCCTCTACAAGAGGAGGCAAAAAATCAAAAACAGCCTTCAGTGTTTGTTTGGCAGGGAGCCACTACTGAGGCAGTGTGCACCCCAAGCAGGAAGAGCTGCACCTCCAAGTTCCTTTCCTGAGAACTACACTCCACATAACAGCATCAAGTCCCAGAGCTCTGAACTGTGTCTGTGAGCATCTATGCTTTATCTGGGTTTATTTTGTGCATACATTAGCAATATGTGTCCCAAGTTAACTGCTTCTTCATTTTATACCGTTTTGGCTTACAAAAGCTTTCAGAAGAAAGCTCTGCTTTTGCATACCAAGGGGAAACCTGTAATGATACAGTCTTTAACAAGTTCCACAATTTTGAAGGAAAAAAAAAGTGTATATGAAATTATTATAAATCTAGGAATTAAAATGTGCTCAGAATAAAGTCACCATATTACCTATGAACAACAGCATACATGATTGGACAAAAGTCTTATTAAATCCTATATAACAGTATGACAAATATGTTAAATTAGTAAACTGTTATAAAAAACTCAAATAAATAGTGGTACATGTCTAAAAATGCAGAAAATACAAAATTATTCATCACATATGCTTGATTAATTCAAATGTTGAAATTATGTAAAATCTTTCCAATTTAACTGCATTAGAATTTGAATGTGGCAGATCTCTGCATTTATTTTTGTAGAAGTTTCTCAAATAGGTCAATTCAAGGATGCTAAACCAACATACAAACAACAAGAAAATTTTAATGTTTAAATCAGTTTTTAACACATCATCAACTAAACTGTAAGAATTGTTGAGACAACTCTATTAAAGGAAGTAGATAAAAATTTTAAAATCTCATTAGTGGTAGCTCCTATAAAAGCTTTTGCCAGCGTTCATTAAGTACTAACTGTTCACTAGTAAGGATTGGATACTAACTTATTTCAAAACAGTTTTGCCTAATCACACATAGATTATCATTTAAATTGATGGGTTTTTCTTTTTTTTCCTGGGTTAACTGTATTGTTACAGATAGAAAATTTCAAAATTCGTTTTCTTCATACCAAACTTAAATAGATGTCCTGAAGCAAAATATAAATACTTCAAAAGAAACAAGAAATACTTTAGTCATTAAAAAGTTTTTATACAAATATCTTTCAAATATAAATAATAGGCACACTAATATGATTATATAGCATTGTAACAAGTTGAAAAACCTCAATCTGACAAAAGTCACAAATGTTACCAAGCTTATAGATACATATAAAGTATCAATAATGAAACTGATCCTTACAGTTGAGTCCTCATTCAAGTAATTAAGCTCTTCTGAAATTTTTAAGAGATCAGCAAAAAAATGTGAGCATTTAAAAAATGTTATCAATGAATATTTCAGAATATTACAAGATACATTATTTTCACACTGAACAATGACAAAATGAACTGACAGATGAGTCAATTCTATTACCTCCCTCCAAAAGGACTTACACTTTGAGTTGAGGGGAAAAAAAAAAAAAACTTATTATTTCTCTAAAGTCTGAATCAATTTATTTAAAGAGTATTCTGAGAAGAGAAAATGAATTAAGAACATTATCATTTGCCACTACTTATCTGTATGAACCAGAATTTCCTAGACACAATGCAATAAAAATAAAATTCAGAAATAAAGTGGATATTCAGGCTGATATAAAGTAACAACTTTCAAGTAAACTGCTAATTTTAATTTCTAACTATATCCATTGATCAATTGACTTTATTTGAAATACTAGGTATGTTTTTAATTTCAGGATAAGTGTATACTAATAAAATGCTACTTTTACTTATTAAGAATTCTCTAAAATGTGGTGGTTTTGCTTTAAAAGGTTCTCTACAAATTACAAAGTTTGGAGTCTACTAGTATGATTTCAAACTAGATAAATACAAACTATAGATCATGGCATAATCTATTAACAGCTCTCCCTAACTAGCTTTTAGTTTATTTTCTCATAAGGAATATCTCTTTTTTAGCAATACTAAGTGCTATGTATTCCTAGGACATATATGGTTTTATGCCTTTATATATGCACTTATCTTGCCAGAAATGCCCTTATTCTGCTTCTTCAAATTTTTAAATTTTAATACCCACAAAATATGTTGCTTCCTTCTGTGAAGTCATCTGAGAGACTCAAGACAGAATTAACCACTTTTTCTTCTGTACTATTATATACTTATCACGTATTTATCTATTTAAATGTATCATCTCCCTAACTGCCAGTAAATTCTTTAAATGCAGGAGCCAAATTACACATTCTTGGATCCTTTTTCCAATTCTTAACAGAGATCCTAAACTTGTAATACATGTATAAACAGTAACAATACAAGGCAAGTAAAAAAACAAAAGGAAACAAAGTGAGAATATTAACTGGTTAAGTTCAGTACCTAAAAATTAAGCTTTCAATAGGATAGAATGTCACCGTCCTCTAGCTATTGTGCTCAAAGTGTGGTCTGCAAACTATTTATCAATTTGTGATGAGATAAATATAAAAATTAGGATTAAGCATTTGGAAACTTGTATATGAATTTGACAGTAAATTTTATGTCTGTTGAATCTTTTTGGATCTTTTAAATTTCATTTTTCTAATAATTCATTTTTATTCTATTTTTATAATGTATCAGACAGTCTTAGGTTAAACACTGAAAAAAAATACAGACAGACTGAGAAGTAGTATGTGAGATTATGGAAACAGAAAGACGAGTAAGACCTTGAGTCATTTTCAATAAGAATTTGGTTTAGAAGGAAGAATATGATGCACACATAAATGTTTGTAATATGTATCAATATAAATGTATTTCTCAAAGTTCATATCATCATGTTTGATTCTTTAAAACATTTATTAATGAGATTGTGATGCAGAACTAGTATTTCTTTCTAAAGTTATTTATATGATGCCTAGATTTCAAATTAAAACTAGGGCTTGTTTCCTATTATTGCCTGGTAAGGTTTTTAAGCTTTCCACAGAACTCTGCCTGACCAGCATAATCTAAAGCCCTGGTAATCTATAACAGCAAAATATTATGGTTTTTTTTTTCAGAAACTCTTTCAATATTTTTATTCCAATCAAGAGATATTAATTTATTTTCTTAGCCCTCTACATTAAGAGTTGGCAAGCCTTTTGTGTAAAGGACTAGATAATAAGTATTTTAAGGTTTGTGGAGTATGTGGTCTGTTGCCACAGCTACACAACTCTGATGTTTTAGCAAGAAGGCCGCCACAGACAATATATAAACAAATAAGCATGGCTTTATTCCAATAAAATTTTATTTAAAAAACTGGCAGCAGGTTTTCAGATTTGGCCCAAGGATTGTAACTTGCTGATCCCTGTTCTACATCACAGATATAACTCGAAAATGCAATCACGAGGAACATATCACATACTTGATGCTCAAAAATAGTCTGTCATTTTTCTTTGCATTTATCATCAGCTTTAAAACTGTTAAAGACTAGGAGATTTACCAACATTCAGGCTTAGAGAAGGTAAGGCAGTATTTTTCCAGAAAAATCATGGTAAGCATATTGAAAAATATTTTGTGCCTTGTCTTTACTGGCATACATTGAGGGAAATTATAAGCTTTTCTTACTATTATTAGATAACAACACTCGCATAGGCTATAGAAAACAAAAAGATCTATTTACAGTAGTTTCCACAAACACTTCAAGTAACAGGACGTATGCAAAAATCCCACAACCCTTTACAATGAACCACAAACTTGGTCCAAGTAGTCAAAACATCATAAACAAACTAACCACAATTTGGAGTGTGATGCTTTTTGTTCAACTCACATCTAATGAGGGACTTCAAAACGTAGAGTACTTGTCGGCATTAACAAGCTTGAATTGCACATTTCATCTTTGAGGTTCAACTTGGCCTTCCCTAGCATTTGATCATTCCTTACCTTCAAGGGGAGAGACACAAAGCTCTTCGGAGGTCACTCTAAAACCTAAGTCAAATTCTAATCTTCCTTGTTCAGCCAAGTTCTAGTCTCCCCAGTGGAATACATAGCTCTGTGACCAATTCTCTTCTTCATTCTAGAACCCTTTTCCCAGAACATAGGTGGAATTGGTAAAGGCTTAATATATGCTTCCAAAGAAGTCTCTCACATTAGACTTCAAATACCTTAATGTACATGTTCTTTTCACTTTGTACTACATCCCTGCGAAAAGTCTCCTAAGACTCCAAAACTATCTTTGTGCAGATGACTCAAAAAAATCTATTTCATAATCCTCTGTATCAAGTAGTTTACTAACGATTCTCAAAATATTATCATTGGATGATAAATAGCCTTAAAGAGCAGGAATAGTGAGAATGAAGGAAAAGGAGTGTCTAAGAAGAATGTAAATGGATTTTCTTGTGAGCGTCCACACTGAAACAATAATGAGAAAACAGTACATAAAAACTATTCTGAGAATGATTTCTCAGAGGGAAGCAGCCCTGGAAAAGTATTTGGGATGCATTTAGATGTCCACTGAGGCCTAAAATTTAAGATGTAAAATACTGTCATCAGATGTCAAAATACCCTTTCCTTTTTATTTTTTTAATTTTATTCTTGTTAATGATTCTTCAGATTTCCTAAATCTAAAATCCTACAGTTACCACTGGTCACTTTTCATTTGGCTTGAAAATTCAATCAATCACAAATTTTGGGTAATTATTTTTAGATTTCTTTTATACCACTGCCACTCACTCTCCTCCCATACTGAGAACAAGCTGAGGCTGTCTATTTTTCCTGTCAAGACTCTTCAACTCTTTCATCACATTTCTGCTAGAAGTCCTCCCCAAATACTAATTTTACTTCTTGTATGTGTTAATAGGACAGTTAACTGTCTAATATTAACAAAATATTTTAAACTCTTAAAATGAGCCAAATGCTTTATAGTAGTAAAGACAGAATTTAAATTTATGAACAATAAAATGATTACAGAGAAAGTTAAAAGAAATGGAAAATAAACCAAAGAAAGAGGCAAATATATAAGGAAAACAAATTATACATTTACTAAGGACAGAGAAGAAAAACAAAAAACTAGAAGGATCATGCTTACTGCTATAACTGATGTACCTGCTATTATTATTATTATCCTGAAATCCAAGATAAAATATAAAAGTCATCATGAAACTATTACCTAAAGTTATATGAAAAAATAAAGCTTAGGCCTAAAGAGAAGGAAATACCAGCAAGATTTTTTTTAAAGGTGACTTGAAAGTTTTCTAGATAGTATTCTACACAGTGAATTTCTAATTGGCTTAATTACCTAGGCAAGAATGTTTCAACTTATGACATATCAGTCATTCTACCACTGGAGGGAGCCTGGTCACATATGCTTTGATGAGACTTTTACTCTAGTAACTTCCTGGTCTTCTCTGGGAATGAATTAGAACCCCTACCAAAAATATAAATTTGTTTAACATAATCTGATGGTTTTCAAGCTGTTTGCTTGTTTCTTTTAGTTTAGTTTTGTTTTCACACTAATAAAAATTCATAGCATCTCCATAGTAAATATCTGGGTCAAATAATTGAACCCAGAGGTCACATGTGCTAGTACAGATCTATACTTTAAAAAAAATAAAAGAAAGAAAGAAAACATTTGTTGAATCAAGAACACAGACGTTCTCTGATGCAAATACCTACTCAAAGCAGGTATCAAGGTCACAATGTACATGAAAAACAGCAAACAGCAGGTTTCAAACAGAAGCTGAAAATAGATTTTAGGATTAAGGTTGAGAAGGATATAACTGATGTCATAGAAAAACATAAGCAAAGATTAGAGTACTATAACTGTGATTTTACTGTTCATTTAAAATTCAGAATTTAGCTTCCATTGACTACTTATGAAACTGAAGTGACATAAGATTTACTACATAAAACACAACTGAAATTTTTAAAAAACATCTAAACCAAATATTGGCCAAATAATGAAGAATTATAAAGCAGTAGTTCAACTCAAGGAGGTATATGGAGAATAATATTCCATTTAAAATAACTACTATTCTCTATTTTGTGTCAAGAACTGTTTTATAATACTTAAATTATCTCAGCAACCCTACAGGACTGACATTTTATACCCATATTACATGAGAAAGCTTGAGGCTAAGAAGTGATTAAGTAATTTTCCTAAGATCATATATGTATCAAGAGTCAACATTTCATGAGAGGTCTGAATGTAAAATGGTATTACCACCATGCTACACGCATGTCAGTGAGACTCAGTAATGCCTACCTTAAATTCTTATACTATGAAAGGTAATAGTTAAGAGTATTCATCCTAGACATCTGCTTTAAAACATACCATTAAGAATGATCTAATACAGCACTGTGTTACTAAACACTCCTGTATTACCTTTTGTTTTCAAACTTAAAATTTGTTTAACTCACACGCCAATAAAGAAGACAGTCTCAGCTGATTTATAAATAAGGTAAATAAGGTAAAGTCCAAATTGAAAGGAATTTATCTTTCAAAATATGTGGAGTGAGCTTGGATGCATATAAAGCAACATAAAGATGAATCTTTCCTCCACAGCAAGGAAAGAAAGCTTCCATATGTACGATGAAAAAAAAAAAAAAAGATGAAGAGAAGCAGTGTAGAATTCTATGTGTGGGGTCAGAGCTGTTCTGAAATGCCACAGGTCAGTGAGGGTCTAAAGTATCTATGAGAAGAAACAAATTGAAAATAAGTTTCCATATTACTAATGCTTCCAGATAAATTATTTTGATTTTTTTTGAAAACTCACCATTGAAGTGTATCATATACGTCACTTGAAGCCACTTCAACATACAAAAGAAGAACAGAAACAGTCTTTTTCTTATAACAGAGAAATATGTTGTAAGAAAACAGCACATCTTCAGAGGTTTTCTAATAGAAGTCTGTCCAGAATCCTCATTTTGAACTATAAGTGAAATCTAGGCAGGGCCTTGTATTAGCAACCAGAGCACACATACCTAGGATAAAACTACACATGAGATAATGTGTGTATGAAAACCCTCTTGCTTAATTAAAATATCCAATTATATGACCACTTGGACTCTATTACAAATTCTTCAGAAACTATTAAGCATTTTGAGGGATGATGGGAAAAAGAAGCATTGTAAATTGTTACTAATAATGTAAACAGATAAGAAAAAAGGCAAATGACAAGGGAAAAAAAAACATAAAAGAGGAGCGCCAAGGAAGCATAAGACAATAAGACATAGTTATGTTTGCCAGCAGCTATAGCTCTCAGTTGACGTAAAATGCAAAACATTATAAAAACATCTGTAAGTGGAGTAGGTAAAAGGAAATGTTTATTAAACAATCACATGGTATCTTCTCTTACTCTACTTCATTCCACTTCTAAGGAATTAATATTGCACTAATTTTTCCCATCATCAGATTCATATTAAAGTAGGAAAAGTACAGAGCAAACAAGACATATTTATTTCTACAATCATACAATTATGAAAATATAACTCATTATGTACTTAAATGCAAAACAGATCTGCCACAGATTTTTGTGTTATATATTTCCAGAAGTAAAACAATGAGATTGGAGAGGGGGTGAAAGGAAGGAAATGAAGGAAGCAAATTCATCTGGCTGAAAATTTCTCAATATAAAAGTATGACTAGATCTGGTTGAAAAACTTAATGTAACATTTTAAAATTGTTCTATGAAAGTAACTATATCATCTCCTTTAAATTATTCCTATGATGTCAACTTAACATTTTTGGAATTGACATATAGAGTTTCACAAAATGTAAAGTTAGGCATTTAACAAAATCTTTACATGAACTATCTTCACATTTTACACATCTTTTAATAAAGAGAGCCCTTTGTATTTGAAGACATAAGCTATTTTATAAAATGAAACTCTATTTAATGTGTTGAATCTATTAGAAGTCTGCAAATAAGTAGTAATTTTCAAACTGCCTAGTGCCAGTACATCCCCAATTAAATGTTACATAATTCATTCATTTTTGCAGGATTAGTAATATGAATCATAGAAACTAAAAAACATTACCAAAATAAAATAACTTATACTCTAGGAGAAGAGACATGGTAAATGCAGGACATTAATTTTTGTACATTATTAACTCTGTAAAGATCATTAAAAAAAAACTTTATTTTTCTTAGTATCTTTGAAACATCTGGTAAGTGCAATTTTAAGAACTAACTACTGACTTTTGAGGAGCAACCATGAATTGCCTATTTCCAATAACTACAGTGACGAGCTTTTGATAAATCATTGAAGCAGATGAAAATAAAATCTACCTTTATTATTGCTTTCTGTAAAAAGCAGCATAGGAAAATAAAAATATTTACAATGGTAACATTACAAAATCATTTCACAAAAGTATAAACAAACCCATAGGACTTTCTATGTGGTATGTTAAAAGTAATCTGTACAGTCCAATAGTGCAACTTCCTATATGGAATACCAAAACAATGAATTGTTAATGTCAAAAATATGTGCACTTATTACTATGGTGACCAAAACAGTCTAGGGATGAAGAAAATAAAAGCACCTTTTGCAAGAATATTTATTATCTATACTACACCTTTTTCAAAATTATTTAAAGTGCCTTTGGCTTCAAAGAGCAATTAATCCAAGAGCGATTGTCCTAAATTTATTAATAAACGGAAATTTCGCGTTCAGTTGACCTAAACTGTACTATACAGCAACGCCTAATCAAGTTATTACCATTTAAATGACTGGAAACAAGACCTCTGCTCTCTACTTGGATTATATACTGATCAATTTTATGACCTTATTGTAAGTTTATTAGTATATCTACATAACCGTCACTAAAAACCATTTTTAAATCATCTCTATACACAGTTAAACACTAATTTCATTTACAGTCAAAACTGTTCAGGGTCATCTTGACAACACATAAATTATTTTTCCTTTGTCACTTGTATAATTTTTTTACAATTATTACATCAGTCAGTCCTAATCAGATGACTTCTTTACAAATGGAGTTTTATTTCACATTACTGAAATAGCACTGACTCTCCAACTACTCCAACTAATAACACAGAAGCGCTGTAACTACCCACACTGCACATTGTACTAGTCTACCTCTAACGCTCAGACCTGTTTAATCAATTTCCTTTTTAAGGAGACTGTCAACTTTAACAATAGAATAAGCGATATAATATCAAGACACAACGGTGAGTACTCGCCACATACTCTGAATCACGGCAGATATACGAGGCCACTTCCATTACACATTTTTGACAGTTTCTGAATCACAGTTTCAAACCACGAACCTTGTGGCTGTCCTTGGTGCTGAAACTCACTCTTCTGCCCCTTCACTGGAAAAAAAAACTGTCACTTCAAATTCCATTTTGAAAGGATTAAATGACTTCAAAATGTAGGAAGTCTGAAGATGTGAGGTTCAAAAAGGAACTAGTAAGTTTCCGCGTAGAGACCGCTAACGAGTGTGTGCTGGGGGCAGGGGGCAACGCTGGAAACATGCCGAGGGCTTTCGCCGGGAGACCCAGGAAAGCGGGACTGCGGCAAAGATCGGAAACACCTGGTCTGGAGCAGGAGACGCCGGCGGGAACGGCGCCCTTGCGGGGCAACCCCTCGGCGGGAGCCAGGCGGACGAGGACGGTGAGGGGCTCCGCAGCCGGGGACCACGGCGACTTCCCCAGCCAACCCGCGAGCCCCGGGGTCCTTTTGTTTCTGGGTCTGAGGGGAGAGTGGGTGCGCGAAGGGGAGCCCCCACCAGCGTTCAACTGCACAAGGGGGACAACAAAAGACCCTACCGCCCGGGCGAGCAGGGTCGGCGGGAGCCCCAGTGGCCGCGGCGTCTGGCAGCGGGCTTTACCCCCACCCCGGCCAATCCTCACCGTCCCGGCCGCTCTTACCATCTCGGTCGCACAGCTGAATGGCCTCCAGGCTGAGGTTTTTGATCACCTCCTCACAGGGGCTGGTGGGGCTGTTGAGGGCATGATCCAGGCGCGGCACCTCCATTTTTCCAACCCCCTTCTCACGTCCGCCTGCTTCGTATCCAGGCTCTCTCCGAGGACCGTGTGGGAGAGAAGGGCGGGAAAGGAAAGGGGAGTGGCGGATGAGAGGGAGGTGGCCTGGGACGTGGCGCTGAGGGGCCGATGCTGAGCCGCCGGGCTGGAGAGCCGCTGCCGAGGCGACGGCAGTGGCTGGAGCTCCGCGGAGCGTGCGGCTCTGAGAGACCGAGACAGACCCGGCGCGAGGGCAGGAGGCGGCGCGCGCCCGGCGGGGAGGAGACGCGGCGCGCGGGGAACGTGAGGGAGAAGGCACGGGGCGCGCACGCGCGCGAGAGGACGCTCCCACCTGCTGGCGCGCCGCGCTCGCCTCTGTCCCTTCCCCGCCCCCACCCCACGATCGGTCCTCCCGCGCGCACGCGCCCCCGGCTGCCCTCGCGTCTTGGCGCCCGCAACCCCGCGCGTGAGTCGTCGGTCGGTGGAGCGCACGGGAACGGCAGGCGTCAAGGGGGGTCGGGGAGCGCTCGCTTTCTCCCTTCTCTCCTAGTGAGGGCGGTTCGGCGTTCTTTTCCCTCCTCACGGTGTCAGTCGGAACCAGGTTAGCACTGCGGCGTCTGCACGAGGAGGTGAGAGTGAGCAGTTTTGTTTATCAACGATTGGAGAAATGAGGGTCCAGACCCTTTTATATCGGGCGTTGGAACTACCTTCGCCGCATCAAGGCCCCCGGCTATTCGCCTCCCCAAACCTACATGTTCCGCCTGCCATTCCTCAGAAACAGCTACGTCTGTCCGAGAAATGAGCATATCAACTGAGGAATGGCGCGGTTTAGGGACAGGATTTTGGTCATCCTAAAGGAGGGACAAACAGGGGAATTGAGACCTGCCAGAAAAGTAAGGGAATGAAGAGATGCTTGCCAGCCTGCTGGAAAGGCAGCAAGCGTGCTTCGGGGACACCAGCCCCTGATTGCTCAGGCTTTGCAGAATAGCGTCATTCATTCATCCATTTATTCACCCACCGAATAACTAGTAAGTGCTAACTCTGTGCCAGGCTTTGTTCTGGGCGCCAGTGAAGGGTGAAAAGACAGTACCTGCCCTCAAGGATATGGAAGAAGCCTTTTCCTCGTGGAAAATGGCCTTACTTAAGCCACGCTAAACTTGTCTGCTTATGTTTTTAACGTCACTTAAGATTTAGCAATAACTCAGTGAAGGTGCAAATAATTTTAAAAGAAAATAGGTGTAGGTCACTGCTGATTGATCTCTGTTGCCATTTGCTTCTTTGGAATAGTTTTTGGTTTTACTACTATCTCGGTATCAAAAATAGTGCCCACTCCTCTTTTGAGTATGTATTCTTAAAAGAAATTAAAGTCTCTTCATGTTCTTTCCAATTTCAAACCTAAATGTTAGTAACAGTTTACACAAAGATTCCTGTATGTTATCCGTTCTAGTCACATCCATTTAGCCATGACATGACTAAATCTAGTTAATTGAAGCCTCATAAAACAGATGAACCAGCTTAAGGTAAAATAAGCTGGTGAGAAAATTTGGCACAACTGCAAGTTGTTAAAAATTTGTGGAAGATAATTGGGTATCATAAAGTGAAATGTCCTCATTATGAACCTAGATATTAATGAAGATGGATCTCCTTCATGTAGTTTGAGAGCTTTTGCGTCAAGGTAGGGGGGTCCTCAAGGAGAGAATAAATTACTACTTGTCAAGAAATATGACAAGATGGTGCTTATTGGTGAATTTCCTGTGTTCCAAGGTCTGGCTCTGGAGGACTAGAAATTGATATTGTCAGCCCAACCACAGGGTAGTGTCAAATTTCATAGTAGCGTTAAGTTCACAAATCTTAAAAGGAACTGTGTAAGCTAGATTACGAATTTATTGGTTTACAGATGAGAAATATAACTCATGCTGCTGCAAAGTCACTTCAGTTGTGTCCGACTCTGGGCGACCTCATAGACAGCAGCCCACCAGGCACCCCCATCCCTGAGATTCTCCAGGCAAGAACACTGGAATGGGTTGCCATTTCCTTCTCCAGTGCATGAAAGTGAAAAGTGAAAGTGAAGTCATTCAGTTGTGTCTGACCTTCAGCGACCCCAAGGACTGCAGCCCACCAGTCTCCTCCATCTACGGGATTTTCCAGGCAAGAGTACTGGAGTGGGGTGCCATTGCCTTCTCCGAATATAATTCATACATATAATTACAAGTATTCTCAGGTGGTGCTAGTGGTAAACAATCCACCTGCCAAGGCAGGAGAAGCAAGACAGGCAATTCTATCTCTGGGTCAGGAAGATCCTCTGGAGTAGGAAATGGCAACCCACTCCATTATTCTTTCCTGGAAAATCCCATGGACAGAGAAGCCTGGCAGCCTGCAGTCCATGGGATCACAAAGAGCTGGGCACGACTGAGCAGGCACACACACATATACACACATGACTCTTATATTTAGGAATCATATGTCCAAGGATACATAAGTACATAGTACATAAGATGTTGTAAGCTATGAGTTCAAATCTTAACAGGAAAGATATACATTTAAAAAGTAAAATGATGAGTATTATGAAAGAGCAAGTATGGGAGCTTGTGGAAGCACACACAGGGCCCACTGTAGCCTGATTAGTTAGGAAAGCCTCTAAAAGGATTTTATTTTAAGGGAATGGAAAATGGTCAAAAGACTTTGATAAGGAAATTACCATGAACAGATTGTCGGACAGAATATTTGTATAATGGGAAAGGGGGTAATGTTTTGAGAAGTATTAATGGTGACTTTCTGGGCATAAGACCGTTCTATCCAAAGGACCTTCTGCTGAGGATTTAGATTATTACATAAGAAAATGAAACTTCTCTATTTTTCTTCTCATACCTAAATTTCAGTGTGAGTAATTCCAGTCCCCATATACTTAAAACATCATTTAATTGTTAACTTGAGGTGCCCACTATTACGGTCAAAATCCTACCAGTAATTCAAGCTCTGACTCAAGTGGTACATATAGATTATTGCCACTGCCAGAAATCCCTGTTTTATTTACACAGGGCTTTGTTTATAATTTACAGACAAAATCACACTATGATTTCTAAGTTATTATTAAACATGAAGAATCAGGCTCAAATTTGAAAATGATCTTTAATATATCCCATTTCAGTCCCTTCTCCACTGTTCAAGCCCTTGGCAAGAAGTTGTTTACCTTTTAAGAAATGGTAAATTAAAATACTAATGAAATAACCTTAACTCTTACTCTATCTGAGCCCAAACATGCCTACTGTGAGGTCAATACAGAGGTCTTAATTTTCTTCTCTGTTGGTCATACACAATAATGATAATCCCTCTTCCTTCTGCCCATATATATTCAGTTCTTTAGATAAATGCTCCTAGTTCTTTCAAACATTTTTGATACTGTATTGTTTTGAGTCCCTCTGTCGCTCTGAACACACTTCTCTGGATAACTCTAACTTTTGTAAGAGTTCATAGGTGAGCATACTAGGTGTGGAAATATCATATATTTAATTCAGTTCAGTCGTTCAGTTGTGTCCGACTCTGCGACCCTGTGAACCTCAGCATGCCAGACCTCGCTGTCCATCACCAACTCCTGGAGTCTACCCAAACCCATGTCCATTGAGTCGGTGATGCCATCCAACCATCTCATCCTTTCGTCCCCTTCTCCTCCCACCTTTGATCTTTCCCAGCATCAGGGTCTTTTCAAATTACTCAGCTCTTCACATCAGTTGGCCAAAGTATTGGCATTTCAGCTTCAACATCAGTCCTTCCAATGAACACCCAGGACTGATCTCCTTTAGGATGGAATGATGGTTGGATCTCCTTGCAGTCCAAGGGGCTCTCAAGAATCTTCTCCAACACCACAGTTCAAAAGCATCAATTCTTCAGCGCTCAGCTTTCTTTATAGTCCAACTCTCACATCCATACATGACCACTGGAAAAACCATAGCCTTGACTAGCCGGACCTTTGTTGGCAAAGTAATGTCTCTGCTTTTTAATATGCTGTCTAGGTTAGTCATAACTTTCCTTCCAAGGAGTAAGTGTCTTTTAATTTCATGGCTGCAGTCACCATCTGCAGTGATTTTGGAGCCCAGAAAAATAAAGTCAGCCACTGTTTCCACTGTTTCCCCATCTATTTGCCATGAAGTGATGGGACCAGATGCCATGATCTTCGTTTTCTGAATGTTGAGCTTTAAGCCAACTTTTTCACTCTTGTCTTTCACTTTCATCAAGAGGCTCTTTAGTTCTTCTTCACTTTCTGCCATAAGGGTGGTATCATCTGCATATCTGAGGTTATTGATATTTCTCCAGGCAATCTTGATTCCAGCTTGTGCAATTGTACTACAAATATATGTAAAGAAATACCCAGTAGTCTATTACAGTCTTTGCTTTATATGCCAGACATCTTTAATGCAGCCCAGGAACACATTAATTTCTGACAGTTTTATCACTTTCCTTATACATCCTGAGCTTACAATAACATAAAACGTATTCTTCATGAACATTTCTTATTTGCCCCTTGAAGTTGTAAGTTTTGAGTACATATTATATGTGTGCATTGAGAAGATACTTCAGTACAATTTGATGAGTTACTTGATTGAAATTCATTTAGTACTTTTAATGTGTTTAATTGTAATGTTGCAGCTAGCCTAGAATTTTGTCATACCTAAAGAAAAAGTAGGTTACAATGTCCTTTAGGTAAGTTTGTCGATGCCAAGGTCATGTAAGACCCAACCCACAGCTATAGGCACCACCCAGCTTTTGAAATTACTAGGCAGAGGGCAAAGAGAGAACCAATACCATAGGTTGGAGCAAACTTTGAAAAATGCATAGCAAATACAGAGTGTTTTTTCTTTATCTCACAACATTACCATAACTTTTTCTAAGCTTTGATTATAAATGGTGGAGTGAAAGAAAACTCATGATTGATAGAGACAAGCTTGAAAGCAACTCAGATATTCTAAATTCTTTATTTTTATTCAAGTTGAGTAGAGTCTGAGCGGGTGAAGATCAAATGAAATAATGTATATGACACTATATGAGCTGTGAGGCATTTCAGAGAGTTAGGATATTATTATGGGACACCAACAATGCCATTAAGAAATATCTGGTCAATTTTATAGTACACATTTCTGGAAATATTTTCAAAGCTATTTCAAAACATGAAGCACATCCATATTTAGAATGTCTTTATGATTTAGTGTGTTGGGAAAATTTATTAAAATTTTTTAAATTTTAATTAAAGAGTTAGAATTAAAAATTAATTTTTAAACTTAAAAATTATTCCTGGTTTTATTTGCTTTCAGTTTTATCCAGTGATAGATTTTTGCCAAACCCATAAACAAATGATCAGCTTTAAATCTCTGCCCAATATTTGATTTCTACAGTCTTAATTCTGTACCATCAAACACTGATGGGAGAAGATAGAGAACTATAATGACCTAACCCATTATAAATTCATGCTGTCAGCATTCAGCTTGCTTAATATTTCCGTGGCTATTGCAGACCACTTCTCTTTGAAACCCCTAGCTCTTCTCTCACTTTCAAGAGGTGGTCTCTCCTTCTCCCTCTCTTGTTCCTGGGGGAAAAAAAAGGCAGAATGAAGTTTCTCATTTGTTCTTATCTTTAGCTCAGTGGGTCCTTGGTAAAACTTGCTACTTTTCCTTCACCTCTGCTTTCCATTCAGTGCCTGTGTGTTGTGGAATATAGTTAGATTCCTATCAATAGTTTTACCCACTCCAGCTATTTTGGTCTTTTTCTTTCCTCTAATTCCACTCCACTCCTCCCCCCTCCACTTTTTTTTGGTCTATAAACATTATCAAATCTCTTTGATTTTAAGAATTATGTTCCTTGAACCATCCAGTTACTATCCATTTTCTTAATTTCTAAGGTATATAAAGAGCCCATTATAAATTGTAAAGTGCCATAAAAGTGTTAACTTGTTGCATGTTTCCTTTTAATTCTTGTACAGTTTATCACCTGTCCTCACCACTATGAGTCTTACTTTTCAAAATCATCTTTGGATTTTGTAAGATTTCTCATCACCGAATATAAAGACCTTTTATTATTTGTATCCTCTTTGATATTTCAGCAATTTATCTCCGCTGAACTTCTATAGCACTGGACTCTATTGGCTATCTTCCTGCATATATGCTTAATGTTTATCTACTCTAGCTTCTAAGCTACCCTCTTGAGTGTAGGTGTTTGGTAAAGTTCACCCTCTGATATTATGTTCCTCTCTGTTGAAAGCCATTTCTTCCAAGAATGCATGCTTTCCCATAAATTTTAATGTTTCCTTAATGTTTAAATTCTCATCTTTAACTTCAAATCTCTATCTCAAGTTCCCAACTATAAACAAAAACTGTTTCCCTATTTCCAGTTAATGAACATTGTTATTTACATTTCCTTAACCATTTCTAATTGATCAGTTCATCCCCAAAACAGATTCCCTTTTCTGATTTCTCCCTTTATTGTCACTGGCAGCCGTATCCTTTTAGTCACTATTACCCAGTTTTCTGATTTTTAAAAATTTTCCTCTTTAAATGAAACTATCCTCAAAATAATTACAATTTTTCAGTAGTTCTTGGATATGTGATTTTGTTTCTGGAATATTCCAGAATATAAGTATTGCTACTATATTAAGTTCTTGTCATTTTGACCAGATTATTGAAATTACCATGTGTATAGTCTTCCTATCTCCCTTTTTCAATCAGACTGATACTAAGATCAACACACTAAAGCACTTTGTTGATCAGAACTTGCTCAATAAATTACAGTGGCTACCTGTTTTTTGTTCTAGATTTAATGGTGAGTTACTGAAGTTTTTAAGGCAGGTATATGACAGTTACAAAGCAGTGTTTTATAATGTTAATCTTCCATGTTTCATAGGATGAGTGGAATGGAGGAAGACAGAATTTTAGGAGATTATTATAGTCCAGGCAAAAATATAACATATTACAGACCAAGATAGTAAAATTGGGAATGTAAAGGAAGCAATGGATTTGACAGAGTGCTTGTATGCTATTGTTTTCTGAGATTATTTTTTTAAATTATAGAATGGAGAGGTTCTTCAATATTTTGCTTAAAACATTAAATTGTTTGCTCATATGAATGATGGCTATATATTATAACTGTTAATTTTACAGTACAGCATCATATGACACATGAAGCAAATGTATTGAACATACTTCTTCCGTCTTTAAACCCAATAGTTATTTGCCAGTGATACACAAGTAGATTAATCTTAAAAACTAAAGCAACATCTAGCCCTTATTCTATATTTGTAAATAACGAAAGCTCAATTAAAAATGACTCTCAGAGAAACATGTCTTAGAATCCCCTCTGCTGTCACTAGTTAAAATATAAAAGGATTTGGTGTTGAAGGGAAGAAATCTCGGGAGGAATAGATGCGAAAAAACTTTTCTGTACCTTGAACCACTTTGATGGAATGCCTTTCTCTTCTGTGTTCTGTCCTGTTCTGTTTAGTATGTATTACAGCAGAATAATTTCAGAATGCATTCAGCTCCACAGCTTTCCCTAAGTGTCATGTCAGGGAATATTGAAAATAGATTCTGTATCGTGAGTAGAGACCTATAGGTATATAGTCACAACCAGTTTGCCACAGTTGTAGGTTGTGTTTGCCTTCACAGATGTATCTTTCTAGTTTTGAGTTTTTTGCTGTTCACTTATGTATTTACATTATTGACAAACAGGATCTCCAGTCTGTTCCCCTCAAACACAGCTCAAAAATCCTTCCCTGAAATCCTGATTTATAGTGTTCCCTTAAATATAACCACAGAAATTTCCTGATGACTCTTTTTCTAGGATTTTTATCTCAGCAGAATTAGAGCTGTGACTTTTATAATGATTAACATTTTGTTTCCCGAAATTCTTCCTAAGCTAAAGGAAAATGCCCATAGGATCTCTAAAAATCCTCTCATTTTTCTAAACACCCAATTCTCTCTCGAATTGTATTGTAACATCGATGATGTTATGTAGCTCAAATTTACAGTCGTTAGAAGCTCTGACTCAACAACCACTTCTGGCCTTGAGAATTGCTCTGTAATATTTGAATAAACAAAACCACTAGAAAACCACTGCACTCAAATGGATTTTAACATTGCTGACTACATAGGCCTAGAGGCTAGGCCTGCTCCAAGATCCATAATGAAAAAAAACTTCAGGGTGGACAGAGGTGTTTTTTTTTTTTTTTTAATTTTAATAATGCTTTATTTAACTCATTATCCAAAATATCATCATTTCAATGTGTGCTTAATAGAAAAATTATTAACAAGTTTCTTCACTTGCTTTTCTTTTTACCTGCGTGTGAGTGCTTAGTTGCTCAGTCATGTCCAATTCTTTGTGACCCTTTGGACTATAGCCCTCCAAGCTCCTCTGTCACGGGATTTTTCAGGCAAACCCGAGTGGGTTGCCATTTCCTTCTCCAGGGGATCTTCCAGACTCAAGGGTCCTGTTTATAATAGCCAGGACATGGAAGCAACCTAGATGTCCATCAGCAGATGAATGGATAAGAAAGCTGTGGTACATATACACAATGAAGTATTACTCAGCCATTAAAAAGAATACATTTGAATCAGTTCTAATGAGGTGGATGAAACTGGAGCCTATTATACAGAGTGAAGTAAGCCAGAAAGAAAAACACCAATACAGTATACTAACACATATATATGGAATTTAGAAAGATGGTAACAATTACCCTGTGTATGAGACAGCAAAAGAGACACTGATGTATAGAACAGTCTTATGGACTCTGTGGGAGAGGGAGAGGGTGGGAAGATTTGGGAGAATGGCATTGAAACATGTATACTATCATGTATGAAACCAGTTGCCAGTCCAGGTTCAATGCACGATACTGGACAGAGGTTTGATAAAAAAATGATTCAGTCAGTAACATCCAATGAATGATGAATCAGTGCTCTACGAATGTACATATGTATGCATGAGGTTAGTGCATGTTATTGAACAGCCATTAGGGTTTCTTTGATGATACAAAGACTCTGCCATGTCAACATTTCCCCTTAACCTCATGTTATTGCTGTTATCCTGTAATGCAGATTAATGGAGTTGCTTCTGGCTAACTAATTTTAGCAAGAGGAGATGGCATCATAAAATTTAGCACAACAGCTATTCACAGGAGAGGCTTCGACTAGAAAGCAGCAGTAGTGAGGGCCACGGAGCCAGATAACTCTCACCTTCTGGTCTTCTTATTAAAGCCCCATCATTCGGACACATAAATGAGACTGTGTATTTCTTGTCCCAATGTGTGTTCATATTCATTGTCTGATATTCATAAATTGTTAAATCCTTAAAGATTGGAAAATTTGTTCTAACACTTGCATGTTTGAAACTTCTCCACAATAGCTAGCCCAAATTGTATGTGATATGTCTGCCAACTTGAAAACTTTCCCCTGAAAGTAGCATGTTGTATCCAGAGGGAACTCCAGAGTAAACACTGTATGAAATAAAAAACTTCCTCCACTGTCGATGTTTCCCCACTTATCTTGGAGACACAGAGAATAGCTAATTCTTCTTCACAAGATAGCCATATTTGTATAATTCAAAACACTGTTATATGTTCTGATTCGTCTTTTCCCTAGTCCAAGTCTTAGATATTGCAGCTTGACTCAGGGGATATCGAGTCCTTAGTTTACTCTGAATTTGCTCTAAAATTATGTATTTCCCTCTGAAAATACAGTGTTCAGAACAAACGCAATATAATGGGAATGATCTGATTATAGTAGAGCAACTTATCTGAACTGTTTGATTACAAGGAAGTACTTTTATATAAATTTTCAGTTCGTTTACATTAAAAATGTTATTTGATTATTATTTGGCAGTGTATGGCTATTCATATTTTAAAGTCCTTCACAGTAACTTTCATTTATTATTCCTCAGAGCGACCTTCTTGAACTTTTTTTTTTAAGCTGAAAGAAGTGCCCACAATTCTCATTTTTACAAATCACAGATGATATTAAAGCTAATTATGCATAACATATCAAAAATGGAATAACTACTGCAGTGCAGTTATAGTTTCTGTAGTCTCTTGATTATTCTCTGGTCCTTAAGATCTTTGAACCATAGTATGTCATGAAACTTGATAATAAGATTTTGTTTATGATAAGTGTCATATAACCACAGAGTATCTGTGAATTCACACATTTTGTGGCACAGATCATGGGCTAATCTTACATGGTGTGGAAGCTGTTGACAGTCCATGAAATTCAATAAAAAAGCCTTATTTCAGATAGTCATAGGGCAAACCTGACAGCCTTGTCAGGATTTAGTTGATGCTGTTATAATGATGAGTGAGATCATTTGGTTTCTCATGTGATACTTATTTTATTACAACATAGTTTGATACCGCATTGACATTTCTCCACAAAAATGTTGCTCAGCTAATCTAGTGGTTTAACTGTTTAAGGTGTCTCAGAACTGAGGGATAAAGGATCCTTAATCAAACATAGCCAGTGGAGAGACTGAGTGTACAGAGGTACTGCATAGACAATACGCCTATTGAAAAGGTCCTAATACTCCTAGGAACCAGACTGATACAAAGTTAAGTACTGAGCCATTACCTTGTGAAACTGAACTTTTAAGAGACTAGGCACATTTTCATTCTTGTCACAAGCTACATTTTGTTGCCCTGGTTTTTGTTCCATATTATCTCACTATTTTACATCCATGCATCAGTCACTCTTTCTCTCTCTCGTTCTTTCTTTCTTTTTGTATCATAGGAGCTAAATGTCCATGTGGGATGGGAGGATGAACAAAAGATGAAACAAAACAGATATGATACTTAATAGGACCATTATAGGACATTAGTCAGGTGTTGAACAAGACTCTTGAGAGTCCCTTGGACTGCAAAGAGATCAAACCACTCAATCCTAAAGGAAATCAGGCTTGAATATTCATTGGAAAGACTGATGCTGAAGCTGAAGCTCCAGTACTTTGGCCACCTGATGTAAAGAACTGACTCACTGGAAAAGACCCTAATGCTGGGAAAGATTGAAGGCAGGAGGAGAAGGGGATAACAGAGGATGAGCTGGTTGGATGGCATCATCGACTTGATGGACATGAGTTTGAACAAACTCTGGGAGCTAGTGATGGACAGGGAGGCCTGGTGTGCTGCAGTCATGGGGTTGCAAAGAGTCGGACATGACTGAGCAACTGAACTGAGTCAGCTCCTCTGTTTTCTCTCTCTTAAGGTTGTCTTTATTTTTTATTAATGATATTTTTAATTGTTTTTTGGCCACACTTCCCAGTGTGTGAAATTTTTATTGCTCAACCAGGGATTGAGCACATGCCCCTTGCAATGGAAACATGTAGTCTTCACTGCTGGATTACCAGGGAAGTCCCTTAAGGATGTCTTTATGCTAGGCTATGCTAAGTCACTTCAGTCGTGTCCGACTCTGTGTGACCCCATAGATGGCAGCCCACCAGGCTCCCCCATCCCTGGGATTCTCCAGGCAAGAACACTGGAGTGGGTTTTATAGGTGACCACAAATAACTGTTTACTTCAGGAAATATATTAATATGTATTTTGTCAAAATAATTTGGTGTCACATGAACAAATCAAGCATCTAATTTGTTTTATAGTTTTAAAATACTTTTTTGAATATCTTTTCAAAACTGTGCCAGATTTTCTTAAGTCAACTCGTAATCACTTGGTCTCATGTCTTCATAAGAGGATGGTAATCTATAGTAGTAGATGGTACAAACTATATTTTTCTCATCTCAGTCACCTTCTTATGGGTGAGCAGAAAAATCCCTATGGGTCAAAACCTATGATTGATTTTTTTTCTTTTGCCATGTCAGATGTAAACTTAATTTGGATGTACTAAGTTTCTATTTCAAGACTCTTGTTTTTTCTTTCTCATCCTAAGTCTTCAGTTCCTTTATCAAGATAATGGCCTGTAAATGATTTAAAAGGCTAAACTCATAGACGTGTTTATATAGCTGAGTTATAAGATAATTTAGCATTCAGGCTTCATCCTTGACCCCTTGACTAGATCTGTTTCCTCTCTATCCTTCAATTCCCCAGACTATGAAGAAGACAGATAACACTAAATCAGTTAATCACCTTTTTTTTTTTTCTTTTCCTTTTTGTTTTGAGTGGTAGTATCCTGTGAATGGGCTTCCCAAGAGACTCAGTGGTAAAGAATCCATCTGCCCGTGCAGGATACACAGGTTTGTATCCCTGGGTCGGGAAGATCCCCTGGAGAAGGGCATGCCAACCCATCCAGTATTCTTGCCTGGAGAATTCCATGGACAGAGGAGCCTGGTGGGCTTCTGTCCATGGGGGTCTCAGAAGAGTGAGACATGACTTAGTGACTAAATAACAGAAACCTGTGGATACTGAATAGGAGAATATTTGCCAAATCATTGACTTACAGACTAGCATCAACAAATGTAAACTCCATTGGTTTGATTAATGCAATTTAACAAAGATTTTTAGTACTTCCTATATATAGGGCAGTTTGTATCTATTTAAAATGTATAACCTTTAAATGTGTGCATGTGTCATTTTAAAATTCCAGAATAGTAGAATAATACATTATTATTATACCTTCCCACTAACATGTATTTTATTAAACGAAATTAGAGATTGGTGCTGATGACCATTGGAGAAGGCAATGGCACCCCACTCCAGTACTCTTGCCTGGAAAATCCCATGGACAGAGGAGCCTGGTAGGCTGCAGTCCATAGGGTCGCTAAGAGTTGGACACGACTGAGCGACTTCACTTTGACTTTTCACTTTCATGCATTGGAGAAGGAAATGGCAACCCACTCCAGTGTTCTTGCCTGGAGAATCCCAGGGATGGGGGACCTGGTGGGCTGCCACCTACGGGGTCGCACAGAGTCGGACACGACTGAAGCGACTTAGCAGCAGCAGCAGCAGCAGCTGATGACCATGGCTTTCCAGGTGGTGCAATGATAAAGAATCTTCCGGTCAATGCAGGAGATGTAGGTTGATCCCTGGGTTGGAAAGATCCCCTGAAGTAGGAAATGGCAACCCACTCCAGTATTCTTGCCTAAAAAATTCCTTGGGCAGAGTAGCCTGACAGGCTACAGCCCATCAAGTTGCAAAGAGCTGAATGCGACTGAGCACACGCACATGGTAATGCCCTTAGGGAGACAAATAGGAAAGAGATGAAGGGTGGTTTCTTTGATTTCTGTAGGTAATGTGTTTTGGTGCTGGAAAATAGGATGTGCTCAATAAATAGTTGACTATAGCAGATAGTATTTTAATTGTTTTTCTAAGTGGGTGGTGATTATTTGGAGTTATATTTCACTTAGTTTTTAGGCTAATAAAATTAATTAGTATTATATGAATGTGTGTCAGCTAATTATAAGAAAGTTGATCAGAGGTGTCCTTATAACCATGGAGGCGAAAATCCTTAACATTTTTGTATAAATTCAGTTCAGTTGCTCAGTCGTGTCCGACTTTTTGCAACCTCATGAATCGCAGCACGCCAGGCCTCCGTGTCCATCACCAACTCCCAGAGTTCACTCAAACTCATGTCCATTCAGTTGGTGATGCCATCCAGCCATCTCATCTGTCGTCCCCTTTTCCTCCTGCCCCAATCCCTCCCAGCATCAGAGTCTTTTCCAATGAGTCAACTCTTCACATGAGGTGGCCAAAGCACTGGAGTTTCAGCTTTAGCATCAGTCCTTCCAATGTACCCCCAAGACCCATATCCTTTAGAATGGAGTGGTTGGGTCTCCTTGCAGTCCAAGGGACTCTCAACAGTCTCCTCAAACACCACAGTTCAAAAGCATGAATTCTTTGGCGCTCAGCTTTCTTCACAGTCCAACTCTCACATCCATACATGACCATTGGAAAAACCATAGCCTTGATTAGATGGACCTTTGTTGGCAAAGTAATATCTCTGCTTTTTAATATGTTGTCTAGGTTGGTCATAACTTTCCTTCCAAGGAGTGTCTTTTACATGGCTGCAGTCACCATCTGCAGTGATTTTGGAGCCCCAAAAAATAAAGTCTGACACTGTTTCCACTGTTTCCCCATCTATTTGCCATGAAGTGATGGGACCAGATGCCATGATCTTCGTTTTCTGAATGTTGAGCTTTAAGCCAACTTTTTCATTCTCCTCTTTCACTTTCATCAAGAGGCTGTTTAGTTCCTCTTCACTTTGTGCCATAATGCTGGTGTCATCTGCATATCTGAAGTTATTGATATTTCTCCCAGCAATCTTGACTCCAGCTTGTGCTTCTTCCAGCCCAGCATTTCTCATGATGTACTCTGCATATAAGTTAAATAAGCAGGGTGACAATATACAGCCTTGACGTACTCCTTTTCCTATTTGGAACCAGTCTGTTGTTCCATGTCCAGTTCTAACTGTTGCTTCCTGACCTGCATACAGATTTCTCAAGAGGCAGGTCGGGTGGTCTGGTATTCCCATCTCTTTCAGAATTTTCCACAGTTTGTGGTGATCCACACAGTCAGAGGCTTTGGCATAGTCAATAAAGCAGAAATAGATGTTTTTCTGGAACTCTTCTTGCTGTTTCGATGATCCAGTGGATGTTGACAATTTGATCTCTGGTTGCTCTGCCTTTTCTAAAACCATCTTGCACATCTGGAAGTTCATGGTTCACGTATTGCTGAAGCTTTGCTTGGAGAATTTTGAGCATTACTTTACTAACGTGTGAGATGAGTGCAATTGTGTGGTAGTTTGAGCATTCTTTGGCATTGCCTTTCTTTGGGATTGGAATGAAAACTGACCTTTTCTAGTCCTGTGGCCACTGCTGAGTTTTCCAAATTTGCTGGCATATTGAGTGCAGCACTTTGACAGCATCATCTTTCAGGATTTGAAATAGCTCAACCAGAATTCCATCACCTCCACTAGCTTTGTTCGTAGTGATACTTTCTTAGGCCCACTTGACTTCACCTTCCAGGATATCTGGCTCTAGGTGAGTGATCACACCATTGTGATTATCTTGGTCGTGAAGACCTTTTTTGTATAGTTCTTCTGTGTGTTCTTGCCACCTCTTCTTAATATCTTCTGCTTCTGTTAGGTCCATACCATTTCTGTCCTTTATTGAGCCCATCTTTGCATGAAATATTCCCTTGGTATCTTTAATTTTCTTGAAGAGCTCTCTAGTCTTTCCCATTCTGTTGTTTTCCTCTATTTCCTGGCACTGATTTCGGAGGAAGGCTTATCTCTCCTTGCTATTCTTTGGAACTCTGCATTCAGATGCTTATATCTTTTCTCCTTTGCTTTTTGCTTCTCTTCTTTTCACAACTGTTTCTAAGGCCTCTTGAGACAGCCATTTAGCTTTTTTCCATGGGGATGGTCTTGATCCCTGTCTCTTGTACAGTGTCACTAACCTCCATCCATAGTTCATCAGGCACTCTGTATATCAGATCTAGTCCCTTAAATGTATTATGTACATACAATTAATAAAGTTGATTTATTATTTTTAAGTTCCATTTTGGTAATATTTAAAATACATACTCTGTAATAGCCCTTTTAAGTCATTATAAAGTGTTGTACATTGTATTTGTTTTCTATTTATGGTTTACTGAGGAATAATTTCGGAGAAGGCAATGGCACCCTACTCCAGTACTCTTGCCTGGAAAATCCCATGGATGGAGGAGCCTGGTAGGCTGCAGTCCATGGGGTCACTAAGAGTAGGACATGACTGAGCGACTTCATTTTCACTTTTCACTTTCATGCATTGAAGAAGGAAATGGCAACCCACTCCAGTGTTCTTCCCTGGAGAATCCCAGGGACGGGGGACCTGGTGGACTGCCGTGTGGGGTCACACAGAATCGGACACGACTGAAGCGACTTAGAAGCAGCAGCAGCATATATAGGACACTAAGAACTAGGACACAGAGTATAAGACTTAATCTGAAGTTGAACTTACTGATAAGATGATAACAGTCTTCTGCCATTGAAGAGACCTCAAATTCAGACAAATAATTTGCTAATAATTTGCTAATAATACCATAATTTCATAACATGGTACATGCTCTAACCACTTTTTGGTCAGAAAGAAAGACCAAATATTCTGGTAGCCTAGAATATATTAAAAATATGATGGAGGGAAGAAGAAAAAATTAAAATATGATACTTCCTTATAATTCACTCTCTTATTTTCCATGCTGTTGGTTTGTTTTATAGTGGTGCCAGTTGAGCTGTACTTGTATTCTGTGTGTCAAGCATGGCCCTGTTTTAGGGGAGAAGGACATATGGAGAAGGAGAGGAGATACAGAAAAACCTTAAACATTTTATTAAGATACTTGTAAGTATTGATGTTTCACTTTTTTACACAAGAAAAGTAGAGCCTAGAATAAGGCAAAATGTGGCAAATGCTGCAGGAGAGGAAGAAATTGTGTGCTGTGCAAGCGCAAAAAAGAGAGAAATTAATTTCAGCTAGGGGAAATCTATGTGAATAAAATGCTTGTCCTGAGTGCTGTTAAGTACAATAAACTAAAGTGCCATCAGCTTGCTTCCCTAGGCTCTGTATTTTACTCAGAGTGCTGCTGAGTCAACCGTTTTAATCTGTATAGAGAAATCCACAGAAGCATTCATCTTTTCCCCAGAATACTTTTTTTTCCTTCTTTTCTATAGATAAGAAAAAATTGTTTGATTAAACAACCTCATGTCAACATACATGATAGGTTCTTTCAGGTTGGGCCGTTGTAGTGAGTAGGGAGGATGAGTGCTCTATGTGCAGAAGCCATTTAACAATGATGAATAATGAGATCAGTTGTGTAGACAACCTTAACCTCATTGGATATAATGGAAGTACTTGTGTATAGTATAAAATATCTCCATACTATTATAAAGGCTTATATTAACTTTTTATTTTCTTGTTGAATCTGTAAGGATCCCATTACATTGTAAGATTGGCCTGGCAATGCTATTTGAAAATCTGGGCTTAATATTGACTGAGCTCTGGTTGATTTTGAGTGATAACCTATGATACCGTAAGTTTGAATTTTTAAAGTTATCAAATATTATTTTCTTACACTGTAGTCTATGGCTATTATATTAAAATTGTCTCAGGCTGTTTAATGTCCTATAAATATAAATATGATTTATATTTCTCTTAAAATGTAAGTATAAATATACTGTTATTTATATAAATATATATCTACATATTTATATTATATATATCACATTAGAATATATGTTAATTAAAACCATAGCAGTTTCCATGTTTATAGCCTTAATTATTCTCTTCTCTGTCCGTGTATTCAAATAAAGCCTAGAAAAACAAATAGGGCCTGTTTCATAGATGCTAGCTGATAGTGCCACAGCATGTAACTTCCAAACATATTTAATAAATAGCATCACTAGTATATGGCTTCCCTGATGGCTCAGTTGGTAAAGAATCTGCCTGAAATGCAGGAGACCCAGGTTCTATCCATGGATCAGGAAGATCCCCTGGAGAAGGAAATGGCAACCCACTCCAGTATTCTTGCCTGGGAAATCCCATGAACAGAGGAACCTCTATTCATGGGTTCCTTGCAACCCCAGGGCTACAGTCCATGGGGTTGCAAGAGTTGGACATGACTTAGCAACAAAACCACCACAATCACTAATCTATGTTTTGCTCTTCCTACAAGCAGTGTATAATAAAATAATTTCAGAGGACATAAATTTTCAATTGCCAATTTTTATCTCAGTGGAATTTTCATTGTGATATGCATGTCTTTGTCTTACATGTGAGATTTCTGACTATCCTATATAATTAAACTTCATGCTTACAAAATATAAAACTTATCTTTTTTATCTCAGCTTAAAAAGCAGAGATATTACTTTGCCAACAAAGGTCCATCTAGTCAAAGCTATGTTTTTTCCAGTAGTCATGTATGGGTGTGAGAGTTGGGCTTTGAAGAACGCTGAGTGCCGAAGAATTGATGCTTTTGAACAGTGATGTTGGAGAAGACTCTTGAGAGTCCCTTGGACTGTAAGGAGATCCAACCAGTCCGTCCTAGAGGAAATCAATCCTGAATATTCATTGGAAGGACTGATACTGAAGCTGAAACTCAAATACTTTGGCCACCTGATGTGAAGAACTGACTCATTGGAAAAGACGCTGATGCTGGAAAAGATTGAAGGCAGAAGGAGAAAGGGACAACAGAGGATGAGATGCTTGGATGGCATCACCGAATCAATGGACATGAGTTTGAATAAAGTCTGGGAGTTGGCGATGGACAAGGAGGCCTGGTGTGCTGCAGTCCATGGGGTTGCAAAGAGTCAGACACGACTGAGTGACTGAACTGAGTACATTATAATATTGTAAAGTCTTCTTTTGTAGTAATTCTTATTCCATTACCAGAACCATTCACTCTTCTCTTTTTCCATTATGTCTTCTTGGATTTTCCAATCATATACCACCAAGAGATAACAGTTCACACTTTGTCTTTGCCCTCAGTGTGAAATTACAGTTATTAAAAGATAAAAATACATGTAACTATTTCTAATACATCTAAGATTTTTTCCTAGTTAAAAGATGTCTCAAATAAGAATATTAAGCACACATAGACCTATTTTGTATCCTATGATTTTGGAGATATAAGATTTTAAGGGGACCCAGATATCATATGTTTTCATAAAGTCTTTATTATTTATGTACATTTCTGTATATGTTGTTAATAAACATAACCACCAAAACTAAGGTGGAAGGTCTTTGTCTTTACCATAAGTCTGAGCTGCTGATGCCCTCCTCAGACTCTTGTCTACACACTGTTAAACTGTTACTAATGTAACACACAGATCCTTGAGAAATAAATATGTTTTAAAATCACAACAAATATAATTAAACTTTCTGAGTTAACTAATTACTTTTTATTTTGATTTTTATTTTGTATTGCGGTATAGTTGATTTACAGTGTATTAGTATCAGATGTATAGCAAAGTGATTCAGTTATACATATATCCATTCTTTTTCAGATTCTTTTCTCTTACAGAGTATTGAGTAGAATCCCCTGTGTTATATAATACATCCTTGTTGTTTATTTGTTTTATATATAGTAGTGTGTATGTGTTAATCCTAAACTTCTAATTTATCCCTCCTCTCCAGTTTTTCCCTTTGGTAAACCTAAGTTGTTGTTGTTGTTTTGAAGCCTGTTTCTGTTTTGTAAGTAAGTTAATTTGTATCATATTTTTAGATTCCACATATGCATGATAGTTATGTGATATTTGACTTTCTCTGACTTACTTCAGTTAGAATGATCATCTCTCTAGGTTCATCCATGTAGCAAATGGTATTATTTCATTCTTTTATGGCTGAGCAATACTCTGTTGTATCAACATGTATGTCCCACATCTACTTTATCCATTCCTCTGTAGATGGGCATTTAGGTTGCTTCTATGTCTTGGTTATTGTAAATAGTGCTGCAGTGAATGTTGGGGTGCATGTATCCTTTCAGATTATGGTTTTCTCTGGATATTTGCCCAGAAGCGGGATTGCTGGACCATATGATAGCTCTATTTTTAGTTTTTTTACGGAACCTCCATACTGTTCTGCATAGTGACTGTACCAATTTACATTCCCACTAGTGTATGAGAGTTCCCTTTTCTCTACACCCTTTCTAGTATTTGTTGTTTGTCGACTTTTTGATGATGGCTGTTCTGACTGGTGTGAGGTGATATCACATTATAGCTTTTGATTTGCATTTCTCTAATAATTAGTGGTGTTCAGCATCTTTTCTGGAGAAGGCAATGGAACCCCACTCCAGTACTCTTGCCTGGAAAATCCCATGGAAGGAGGAGCCTGGAAGGCTGGAGTCCATGGAGTCGCTAAGAGTTGGACACGACTGAACGACTTCCCTTTCACTTTTCACTTTCATGCATTGGAGAAGGAAGTGGCAACCCACTCCAGTGTTCTTGCCTAGAGAATCCCAGGGACGGGGGAGCCTGGTGGGCTGCCGTCTATGGGGTCGCACAGAGTCGGACATGAATGAAGTGTCTTAGCAGCAGCAGCAGCAGCAGCATCTTTTTATGTGTTTTTTGGCCCTCTGTATGTCTTCTCTGGAGACTTGTCTATTTAGAACTTCTGGCCCATATTTTGATTGCTTTTTTGATGTTAAGATGCTTGTATATTTTGGAGATTAATCCCTTTTCAGCTGCTTCATTTGCAAATATTTTCTCCCTTTCTGTGGCTTGTGCTTATGGTTTGTTCATGGTTTCCTTTACTGTGAAAAAGCTTTTAATTAGGTCCCATTTGTTTATTTTTATTTTCATTACTCTAGGAGGTGGATCCAAAAAGTTATTACTGTGATATGTGTCAAAGAGTGTTTTACCTGTGTTTTTCTCTAAAAGTTTTTTTGTATCTGGCCTTACAGTTAAGTCTTGAATACATTTTGAGGTTATTTTATATGTGGTGTTAGAGAATGTTCTAGTTTGAGTTGTTTTTTAAAGCTGACTTAAATGGTTTCAGTATCATATAATAATGGCAGGCAACATTTTCTGAGAATTTATAGCCACTGTTCTAAATACTTTATACGTATTAATTATTTTAATACTCATAACAACCCTTGAAGTGGATACTGTTTTTGTCCACATTTTGTAGATGAGGAAAATGGACACAGAGGTTAAATACTTGCTCAAGGTACCAGAGCTTGAATCTGAACTGAGATAGTTTGGCTTCATGCATAATCTTTATATTTGCACACATTTACAGGTAGAGAAAGGGAAAGAAAGGGAGAAAGAATATGTGTATATGCTCAGATTCAGTGTTTTCAGTTCTTAATTAAGAAGAAATACTGGATACAATTTCATAACTTACTACCATAATTGAAATTTTCATAGAGAAAGCAGACTCACTTCACACTTTCCTTACCCACTGAGGAAAGTAAAACACCAAATACATAGTCATTTTCAACCTGTTTTAGCATTACTTAATGTTTCATATTGTGGTCTGTTGGCAACTTCTCTCCCTTCCTTCTTTCTCTTTTTTTGGTGATGGCAGTGATGGTGCACTAGAGACGTGGGAGTGGCTAAAAGTTAGAAAAATTGCATCTCCTGCATCCCCAGCTTCATCAGTCATAATTTGTGAAACATATTTACTTGTTTTTAAAATAGAATGAATTTTTATTTTGTTTATAAAGGAGACACCTATGTGCAAATTCTTCAAGTGATAGAGGAAACTCCACATGTGATCTGTGATTCTAAGACAGTCTAAATTACCTCTTCAATTGTCTTCAGACAAAATTAATAGATTCTGGAACCTGATATTGCCCTTGGGATTATCTACAACAGACTTGCTGAAAATACAGAATGAATTAGAATTAAAATACTCTTTAAAATAGCAAATTGGAATCTTTAGGCTCATAAGTAATTTCTTTGATGATGTTTACTTAATTACTATCCTTGCTGTACCTGTTCAAGAAATGATGAGCCATCTATCTTTAGAAATATTCATTTTAAGCTATTTGCATACATAGAAGGTAACTAAGGAAAAGAAAACAGAACAGCAACCTGATCATAATCCTATATAATTTTTGATGCAAAATAGAAATGTAACTTGATCACATAATCACTTGAAATTTTCTATGTATAGAAGCATTAGATTTAAACTTTTGAGATGCATACAGCAGTGTGCTGCTAAATTGGCTATACAAAGCTTTGATTTGTCATTTGTAGCATTTGACTAGTTTTGTGATACAAATACTCTTATATGGATTGATTTCGAGCTGCTAATGGTTTAGCAACTGCCTTGCAAAATTTATGAAAATTTAGTACTCAGCTCTCACATACAACTAAATGCATAATTATAGGACTTGATTACTTCGTCCCAATAATAACAACTGCAGTAGCCTGACTATGTTATGGCTCCATGCTTCACCTCTCTTATAGCCACATCCTTTGCCACGTGGTCTTGTAACATGCTTCCACCAATATTCTAGGACCAGCCAAGTGACTTGCTTTGGCTGATGGGATGTTATCAGTCATAATATAAGTGGAAGCTTGAAAAAGACCATATTTCCACTCTTTCTCTTGAACGTCTGCTGTTATTATTAGAACATATTCAATCTAGCAAAGCCAAATTTTCCTACCTTGAAACTAATACCATCCTAAATCAATTGACATCTAGCCAATCCCAAGACTTATGAGTGAGCCCAGCCAAAATCAGAAATCTGTTTACCTGACCTGTTGAGTACAGATGCATGAACAAGTCCCGCCCAAGTATGTGGAACAATAGGGACATGGTAGATAAATACATTAAAAAAAGGTTATCACTGAGATTTTGTGTTTATTGTATAGCATTGCTTTATTAATAGATAACTGTTACAGTGATGCTATGATTTGGCAAGCTTTAATTAGAAAGAAAAGAATTTATACAGGAGATGATATGGTTGTGAAAAGAGATTAGTGAAACCTAGGCCTACGACTTGTAAGTGAATGACCCTGATAAATTTATTCATCCTATTTATATCTAAGTTTTCTCATTTAAAAATTATAGATAACTAGCCTTGCAGGGTTATTGTGAAAATTAAATATATATCAGTGACAAGCTGGTTTTAGAAAAGGCATAGGAACCAGAGATCAAATTGCCAACATCTGTTGGATCATCGAAAAAGCAAGAGAGTTCCAGAAAAACATCGATTTCTGCTTTATTGACTATGCCAAAGCCTTTGACTGGGTGGATCACAATAAACTGTGGAAAATTCTGAAAGAGATGGGAATACCAGACCACCTGAACTTCCTCTTGAGAAACCTATATGCAGGTCAAGAAGCAACAGTTAGAACTGGATATGGAACAACAGACTGGTTCCAAATAGGAAAAGGAGTACGTCAAGGCTGTATGTTGTCACCCTGCTTATTTAACTTATATGCAAAATACATCATGAGAAACACTGGGCTGGAAGAAGCACAAGCTGGAATCAAGATTGCCAGGAGAAATATCAATAACCTCAGATATGCAGATGACACCACCCTTATGGCAGAAAGTGAAGAGGAACTAAAAAGCCTCTTGATGAAAGTGAAAGTGGAGAGTGAAAAAGTTGGCTTACAACTCAACATTCAGAAAACGAAGATCATGGCATCTGGTCCCATCACTTCATGGGAAATAGATGGGGAAACAGTGGAAACAGTGGCTGACTTTATTTTTCTGGGCTCCAAAATCACTGCAGATGGTGACTGCAGCCATGAAATTAAAAGAGGCTTACTCCTTGGAAGGAAAGTTATGACCAACCTAGATATTAAAAAGCAGAGACATTACTTTGCCAACAAAGGTCCGTCTAGTCAAGGCTGTGGTTTTTCCAGTAGTCATGTATGGGTGTGAGAGTTGGACCGTGAAGAAGGCTGAGCGCTGAAGAATTGATGGTTTTGAACTGTGGTGTTGGAGAAGACTCTTGACAGTCCCTTGGACTACAAGGAGATCCAACTAGTCCATTCTAGAGGAGATCAGCCCTGGGTGTTCTTTAGAAGGAATGATGCTAAACCTGAAACTCCAGTACTTTGGCCACCTCATGTGAAGAGTTGACTCATTGGAAAAGACTCTGATGCCGGGAGGGATTGGGGGCAGGAGGAGAAGGGGACGACAGAGGATGAGATGGCTGGATGGCATCACCAACTTGAGGGACGTGAGTTTGAGTGAACTCCAGGAGTTGGTGATGGACAGGGAGGCCTGGCATGCTGCAATTCATGGGGTCGCAAAGAGTCGGACACGACTGAGTGACTGAACTGAACTGAAGAGCACAGATCTGGAATCTGACTGCCTGGGGTTGATTCCCAGCCCCTCTATTTTAATACTTGAAAGCATTTATAATTATGTAGTTTTCACTTAGATCACATACTGTAAGAGCTATCTAAACTAGAATTTAACAAAATAAGGTACCTGGCATACTGTAGATATTCGTTAAATGTAAGAGTCATGTAATACAGTTATTTGTTTACAAACAAAAATGGAGATTGATATTCTGGTAAAATTAGTAATATTTAGTTATATTTAAGGGTTAGCAGAGATTATCTGGAAGTGGAGCAGAGTGGCCAAGCAAGGTTAGAGCAGTTTTTGTAGGAGTCCTTTTTATCTCCAGAAAACTCCAAATCATTACTCTTTTGGTTTCCAAGGAGAAAATTTCAACTTGGGATCCATAAGTGTAAATTTAGGGGATGTATTTAAATTACTAGCAGAGATACAATGTTTTTGCTTTTCTGTCTAGCATAATTATTCAGGCTAGCTTCCTGATAAGGATGAAATTGAGGAATGCCTGTTGACACTGGTTTACATGTTAGGACCAAGACTTCTTAGATAAGATGGGAAAAAGTCAGAAAGAAAAAAAATTCAAGGAGATAAAAAGTGATCAAAATCAGTGCCAAGAGGTTAGCATGGAGTAGAGCCTGCCACAGAATAGAAAGAGGGGTAGAAATGCAATATAGTTAATTGGGAATTTGTACATACTGAAGATGACTCAACATTCCTTGCATCAGAGACCAAGAAAAGGAGGGCCATGGGCAATAACAGCTGTTTGGAATAAAGTTATAACTTCTTGGAGGAAGAGAAAAATATGGTAGTATGCAGCTCCTTAATGGAAAGTGGAATGAGATAGGCATATCTAGGTCTGAAGTTGAATTGTCATTTGGAATGTGTGCTCCCTTCCTGGAGTAAGCACCTAAGATGCATGAGCCAGCTTGCCAAGATACGTGAAACCTACCAACTGCTCTCTGTGGAGACAGATTTTCATAGGAGGATTGAGGAAGCCAGAAGAAACTGGAACATAGACTTAGTGACTTGGAGATTTGGGAACGGAATCTGAAAGACTAAAGGGAGCACAGATGGATTTAGATCTCAAGTTGGAGGTTGTGACTTTGGCACAAGAAACAGAATGTGAAAGTTAAATACTGCTTATGCAGATGCTGTTAGAAAATAGGGTTTTATTTTCCTTATGATGATATGCTATATGATGGATTCTTGATTAGGTGTAGGATGGTAGGCAGTGAAAGACTAGAAAGAGCCTGCATGATTTTAACGTGGTTAGGGAAGATCAAATTTGAGGAAGAAAATATATGAAAAAAACTATAAATCTAACACTTTGGTAAATATCAAGCATACTCCATATCTAGTAGTTCTTACTGGAAAATAATAAAGGTGAGAGTTGGGAACAAGGCTAGTTAAGATGTCCCATGTTTCCAGATTTAATAGGTGCTCAATAACTATAGTTATTAATGTAAATGTATATAAAGGGCTTCAAAAAACTTTTAAAATAATGCCTATTTTTAAAGGCCTATCCAAAAGTGAATCTAAACATTAAACTCAGGGAAGAAAGCAGTCTCATAAATGTCAAGATTTGGTGAGACTGAGTTTATGACTAGAACATTGAGATTGTTAGGAGAGCCATCTACCATGGGCCATGAAGATTGGTATACTTTCTGCCTTGGTATGGCAAGAATGCAAGACCCTGACTGCATTTTGCTTGGGCCATTGCTCAGTTTTGTGTTTGCGGTGAACAACCTTGAGGGATGAGGTGATGTATTTTCTTCATACAGAGAACAAGTTTACTACTATAAAAGTAGTAAATTCCCCAAGCTCAGTGTTCCTTTCTTGAAATGTAGCCCACTGTTTATGAAGACATCCATTAGGCCCACTTATATTATTCCTGTGGGATTTGGAAGGGCATGGTGAGCCAAAGCAAACCAATGGGAAGTTATGGTTACTGTTTTGTCATGAGTAATAAAGTCCTTTGTCTCTGATCCGTGATCCAGGAATCTTATGTCTTCTGCTGGTACTTGTGAAACAGTATCAGATAAACTTATTAGCCTGTTAGCAGGGAAAAAATCTTGGGGATTTTGTACCTTTTTGAGAGTAATAGTAATAGAATATGTCATCTTCATAAGAAGCAGTTCTGATAGTAGGATGGAACAGTGATATCAAAAAGAAGTTACTGAGCATATATTCCTGAGTAATTTGCTCAATCTAGTCCTGAAAACTATCAATGGAGTGAGGTTCTTTCAAATGTTAGTAGTACCCTTTTGCTGTATGATATTTTCCTGAAATTCTGTCTTCGGTGATTTATATTTTTCAGTGGAGTCTTGCTAAATTATATTCAGCTCTGCCTATTCTATTTGGGTAAAATTGAATTTTAACATCTGGTTCTTCATTTTATAATCTTTAGTCAAACTCTTTAAAAAAAAAAAAAAAGGCTTCCCTTGTGGCTCAGCTGGTAAAGAATCCGCCTGCAATGTGGAAGACCTGAGTTTGATCCCTGGGTTGGGGAGATCCCCTGGAGAAAGGAAAGGCTATCCACTCCAGTATTCTGGCCTAGAGAATTCCATGGACTATACAGTCCATGGGGTCGCAAAGAGTCAGACACGACTGAGCGACTTTCACTTGACAATACTTAAAAAGAACTACAGTGACTTTTGTCACTTATTTGTAATAAAATTTAAATCATAGTAATAAACTATAGAATGATGCTCACATTATAATAAATTAAAAAGCCTACAAACTTGTGTATACCATTAACTTCCAAATGACAAATATGTGTCTGCTTATTGGTATCGTGTAACTTGGAATGATACATATCAAAATGTCATAGTGATGGGATTCAGTATGGGTTTAATACTTTGCATTTTTCAAACTTCTATAATAAAGGTGTTACTTTATAATCATGGAATTTCTTTAAATTATTAAATCATTATAATCCATCCTTGAAACATTTCTAGTTAATGTATATGACATATGGCATGTTAAAGTAAAAAAGAAACTTCTAGGAGCTAAAACTCAAAATATATAAGGAACTCATACAACTCAACGACAAAAAAAAAAAAGGTTTAAAAAATGGGCAAAGGATCTGAATAAGCATTTTTCCAAAGAAGATATAATACAGATGGCCAACAGATGCCTTAAAAGATGTTCAACATCACCCTTAGGGAAATACAAATCAGAGCTACAGTGAGGTATCACCTCATACCTGTTAGAATAGTTAATATTGAAAAGACAAATAGTAAATGTTGAAGAGGATGTGAAGAAAAAACTCTTAGGCACCGTTTTTTGATACTGTAAATTGATGCAGCCAGTATGGGAAACAATATGGTGATTCCTCAAAAAATTAAGAATAGAACTACCATCAGTTCAGTTCAGTCGCTCAGCCATGTCTGACTCTTTGCAACCCCATGGACTGCAGCACACCAGGCTTCCCTGTCCTTTACTATCTCCCAGATTTTTCTCAAACTCATGCTCATTGAATTGGTGATGCCATCCAACCATCTAATCCTCTGTCGTCCCCTTCTCCTCCCGCCCTTCAATCTTTCCCACCGTCATGGTCATTTCCAGTGAGTCGGTTCTTTGCATCAGGTGGCCAAAGTATTGGAGCTTCAGCATCAGTCCTTCCAAGGAATATTCAGGATTGATTTCCTTTAGGAAAATCAAGGATCTCCTTGCAGTTCAGGGGACTCTAAGAGTCTTCTCCAACACCACTGTTCAAAAGCATCAGTTCTTTGATGCTCAGCTTTCTTTATAGTCCCACTCTCACATCCATACATGACTATCCATACAGAACTACCATATGGCCCAGCTATTTCACTTCTGGGTATTTATCTGAAGAACATTAAAATAGTAATTTGAAAAGATATATTAATCCCTGTGTTAATCACAGCATGTTTTGGGTTGGCCAAAACATTCATTTGGATTTTTCTGTAACATCTTATGGAAAAACCCAAATATTTTGGCTAATTCCATATCTCCACATTTATTATTATATACATCTTGTCTCTCTGTTTTCTTGTATTGTAAATTATTGCTAATTTACTTTGGAAGAGGTAGGATGTAAATAAATAATTGAAAAGTTTATGTTTTTTTGTTTTTTTTTTGCAAATCTGTGTATTTTTAAATGAAAGCCCAGAACAGAATCATGTATAGACAATAAAATTGCAAACAGAAATTTCTCATTGTGAGAAATTAAGTGTAGGGTTAAGCAATGCTATAAGTTGAATGATGTCTACCCTAAGAATTCATATGTTGAAGTCATAACCCCCAGTACCTCAAAATGTAATGTTATTTAAAAATAGGGTTTTTATAGATGTGATCAAGTTAAGGTTATTTGAATGAGCTCCACTCTGTTACGAATGTTGTCCTTATAAATTTGGACACAGAGATAGACATGCACACAGTAAATATCGTGTGAATGGTTTATAATGTGTGGCTATGACTCATTGAGATAGGGATGATTACGTAGAAATAATATCAGGATAATCAGAAGAAATTAAGTCTCACAGCCACCATGGGAAGATTATTTCAAGAAATAGGTTGTGAACAAGAGCATCAAATTATGGGGTATTAAAAAGAGGCAGTGATAAATAGGGAAAAAGGTACATTCAGTCTTTGGAAGTAGAAAGTACCAAGTTTAAATGTTATATTCACCACCTACTAACTCTGAAAGCTGTGACAGTCATGTTACCTCACTAAAACTCATATTTTTTCACTTATAGGGAAAGTGAAAGTTACTCAGTCATGTGCGACTCTTTGCCACCCCCATGGACTATACAGTACATGAAATTCTCTAGGCCAGAATACGTGAGTGAATAGCCTTCCCCTTCTCCAGGGGATCTTCTCAACCCAGGGATCAAACCCAGGTCTTCCGCATTGCAGGCAGATTCTTTACCAGCTGAGCCACAAGGGAAGCCCAAGAATACCAGAGTGGGTAGCCTATCCCTTCTCCAGGGATCTTCCTGACCCAGGAATCGAACCGGGGTCTCCTGCAATGCAGGCAGATTCTTTACCAACTGAGCTATCAGGGAAGCCTGATATATAAAGAAGAGGTAATAAGAGTTTTTCTTAAGTTTTGTTGTAAATTATGAGCAACCAGACACCAGTGGGCTTCCCTGGTGGCTCAGATGGTAAAGAATCTACCTGCAATGTGGGAGACCTGGGTTCAGTCTCTGGGTCGGGAAGATCCCCTGGAGAAGGGAATGACAACCTACTCCAATATTCTTGCCTAGAGAATTCCATGGACAGAGGAGCCTAGTGGGCTATAGTCCATGGGGGACACAAAGAGCGAGACACAAATGAGTGATTAACACTTTAACTTTTCACTTCCATGCACAAATACGCTTGTGATACACACATACCCATACAAATATACATGAAAGGCTTAGCAGAAATAGGTGCTTAACAGTGGCTTTTATCACTGCTATATGACAATAAATGAAGAAAAACGATCAGAAGTAAAAATTAGTAAAAGGATAGATTTTCTATTCTTAACAATAGGCAGTCTCTAAACGAATGCTTATTATGCGCCAGGTACTGTTTTCAGAACTTGCATATATTTACTTATTTAATTCTGTTCATAGTCTTTTGTAGTAGATACTATGTTAATTCACATTTGACAGATGGAAAAAGCAGATACAAAGCAAGTTATTTGTTCAGCTTCACACAGATAATGAGTATAAGAAACAGGATTTGAAGCCAAGTTATCTAACTCTGGTGTCCATGGTTTTCAATATTATGCCGCACTTTATCTCTTTTAGAATCAGTGGTGTGCTATCAGCCAGTTATTTAGTCTGTGATCGGTTCAGTTCAGTCGCTCAGTCGTGTCTGACTCTTTGCGACCCCATGAATCACAGCACGCCAGGCCTCCCTGTCCATCACCAACTCCCAGAATTCATTCAGACTCACATCCATGGAGTCAGTGATGCCATCCAGCCATCTCATCCTCTGTCATCCCCTTCTCCTCCTGTCCCCAATCCCTCCCAGCATCAGAGTCTTTTCCAATGAGTCAACTCTTCGCATGAGGTGGCCAAAGTACTGGAGTTTCAGCCTTAGCATCAGTCCTTCCAAAGAAACCCCAGGGCTGATCTCCTACAGAATGGACTGGTTGGATCTCCTTGCAGTCCAAGGGACTCTCAAGAGTGTTCTCCAACACCACAGTTCAAAAGCATCAATTCTTCGGTGCTCAGCTTTCTTCACAGTCCAACTCTCACATCCATACATGACCGCTGGAAAAACCATAGCCTTGACTAGACAGACCTTTGTTGGCAAAGTAATGTCTCTGCTTTTCTTTCTTTTCTTTTCTTTTTTTTTTGTGTGTGTGCTTCTGTAGTTTTAAATTATTTTTTTTAATTTTATTTATTTTTTAACTTTACAATATTGTACTGGTTTTGCCATATATCTGCTTTTCAATATGCTATCTAGGTTGGTCATAACTTTCCTTCCAAGAAGTAAGTGTCTTTTAATTTCATGGCTGCAGTCACCATGACTGTGACTGCAGCCACACTCTGTGGTAGCAAATCTATATTCCTTTTCTAGTGATTATAGCAAATCTATATATCACAGCTAGTCTGTGATAGCAAATCTATATTCCTTTTCTAGTGATTATAGAATTTCTAAACACTGAGTTGTTTCAGTTAAGGCAATTTTGGAAAATAGTTTCCTACCAAACAGCACCTTCTGTATTAAATATTCTTGGCTGGGAGAACATTCTTAATAAATACTTTGCCTTCTCAGGGATTGATTTAATACAGAATTTGGTTTTGGATTATAGAGTAAGAAAACTAGAAGGCGTGTCCTGTGCATTGCTAAGTCACGTCCAATGCTTTGCAACCCCATGAAATGCAACCTTCCAGGTTCCTTCTGCCCATGGGATTTCCCAGACAAGAATACTGGAGTGGCTTACCATTTCCTTCTCCAGGGTATTGTCCTAACCTAGGGATCAACCTGTGTCTCCTGCATTGGCAGATGGGTTATTTACCACTAAGCCCCCAGGGAAACCTGAAGATGTGTTCTACCAATAATTAAATACTTGATAACAGGCTCATGAAATATGGTGAATTTTTATTTTTGACATTATGGCCTGCTAAGTCATCTATACATTTTTTGTTAGCAATAGAGTGTTTTCAGTTCATAACAGCTCACAAGAACTAATTAGTAAATTTTTAGGAATTTTGCAAGCTGGTTGCTAAAAACAGCCATTATTAAAAATTCAATTATATAAATATACAAATAAAGTATGCACAGTGGTTATAAATACTCAAAACACATCATTGCAATGCATTTTACTATTATTTGTGGTTTTTAGTTTATTGACATCTATTTCATCTGTCAGGAGGGAGCACCATGAAACAGTATGGTGTGACATGTCTCTTCTAAACTCTGTGTTCAGTAATGTCAGGTTGGTACTTTGAAACTGACCATAGTGGGAGCATTTATTTCACAGAAATCAGGTAACTTGTGCTACAAATCAGGAATCTACCTACTTTTCCCCAGCTAGTTGTTAAAACATTTATCAGCACACCAGTGCAAAGCTAACCAACTGTCACTCTGAGCCACTGCTAATCCTGCACCCTAGCACCATCACTCAAACTATCATTTGTAGGATTTCACAAATATATTTAAAACATGATTCGCCAGTAGTTGGTGTTTTTATTTTATTTTATTTAGTTTATTATTATTATTATTTTACTTTATAATATTGTATTGGTTTTGCCATACATCAACATGCATCCGCCACAGGTGTACACGTGTTCCCCATCGTGAACCCCTCTCCCACCTCCCTCCCCATACCATCCCTCTGGGTCATCCCAGTGCACCAGCCCCAAGCTTCCTGTATCCTGCATCGAACCTGGACTGGCGATTCGTTTCTTATATGATATTATACATGTTTTAATGCCATTCTCCCAAATCATCCCCACCACCCCCTCTTGAGAGTAACATTACTTAATGAGGATTTCTGTGTCAGCTCAGGGATCCCAGATAATCATTAAATTGCCCATGTTACATTCTTTCGAATCCAGGGAGATATAGTGTATTCTCTTGTTTTGAGAAACTAATCTTCAAAATTTGACTTCCTAAAACTTTTGCCTGGAAAATCCTATGGACAGAGGACCCTGGCGAGCTACAGTCCATGAAATGACAAGAGAGTCAGACATGACTTAGCGACTAAACAACAACAGCAAAACTACTGCCATTGCTAGTCTTTGATCTTTCTTTTCCTTGTATTAATAAATAAAAAACCGTTTTTGATCATTGTGCTCATTTCTTCTCAACTCAACTATTTTCTGACCAATTCCCACCTCATCCTGTGTCAAAGAGGGCATGATGATAAAGAGATAGAAGTGGCGAAAAGTCTCTTTGAAAATCAGAGTGAAGCTAAATTTAGAAAGAGGGAAACTATAAGGCAAAAGGAAGGAGATGCAGTGTTGCCTAATGGTTGAGGGTATAGGCTCTGAAACCAGACTGATGGGATCCAAATTCCAGCTCTGCCAGTTACTACTGTGAGACTTTGAGCAAGTTATTTAACCTCTCTGCTTTAGTTTCTACCTCTGTAAAATGGATAATAATTGAATCCATTTCATATCGCTGTTATGCAATAATGAATGTAAAATGTACAAGAAGTAACATGGTACCTGATAGATATTATGTAAGTATTTGTAGCTATTCCCTCTTTGTATCAAAAGAGAGGGATTTTCTCCTCAAAGCAACAGAAAAGTGGCTGTCTCATTTCTTACACTTTCTCAGTCAAGACTTTTCTTTTATTTAATAGTATCTAAAGTCACTTATATATTCATTCTACACAAAAATGTAAACTTTGGGGCAAGTGTGTCCTAAACTGTTATTTGCCACTTTTTAAATATGCACATATTGTGCAAGCTTTTGGCAGTTGAAAAATGAACAAACATAATGGAACTGGCAAATTTATTCAGTCTATTTGAATGTGCCGCATACAAATCAATTGTGCAGTGACCTATTTGAATCATTAAGAGAGCCTGCTAGATAATGTCCTATGCAAGCAGGTGGGTCTTTGGCCATATGTAGATAAAGCCCCCTTGGGATGACCTACTTGGGATCAAAACCCCAAAGGGCACATTGCTCAGAGGTGTATAGTGCTTATATATTTTTAAATGCCATTAAAGAACTATGAGTCTTTATTTAATAGATACTGCATAATTAAATATACAGGATCCCAGTGGAGTTGTCCCTATTTTTTTTTTACATTTCTCTATTATCTCATGACTCAGAGGTAATTATGGGTGAGAATAATTTGATTTGAGGTTTCAGATGTAACCAAGGTTTAAAAACATAAAGTACTGTGTAAAGCAAAGGACAATTTAGTTGTGCTTTATGAAATACTAATGAAAATTGCAATGTATTGTTTACTTTTGCTCTAGGCTGTTAAGAAACCCATTGGCTGCAACTATATCCTGTTTTTATTCTCTTATTTAGAAAATATGGTTATTAGTGTATCTTGAGTATATCTAGCTTCCTAAGTAACATAGAGAAATTTCGGCCATTTGCTCATGAAGTTGTACCAAACATGAATCTCATACATTGATGTTCTGATCATATAACTATCAGCTAAGTTTTAGATACAGGAACAGTAGGTCAACTCATTATCATTATTTATAATGGTAATATAGGATTTTTAAATTGTGACCCCCTCCTCCCCTCAGCTTTTTGTACTAAGGATCAAAAATACCTTACATGATGAAAACCATATGTTTTCATTACTGAAAAAACAGTAATGAGTTCGTTTGGGGCTGAATTTATCAGTACACTCATCGACTTACATGGATGACTTAGTAAAGGGTTAGTTGTGTTATTTATATATAGTCTTTCCCATCAGCATCAGTATTTAGCAGATAATAAGAATTAAAGAAGTTATTTAACTTGTCTCATCTGTCAGGTTTTCTAATTCCTTCTCTTTATGTTTGCACTGGGTCTTCATTGCAGGGCATGGTCTCTTTGTTGCCAAGTGTGGGCTTTCTCTAGTGGCAGAAAGCGGAGGCTACTCTTGGTTGTAGTGTGCTGGCTTCTCATTTCATTGGCTTTCTAGTTGTAGAGCACAGATGCACGGGCTCAGAAGTTGTGAGGTGGCATGTGGGATCCTAATTCCCGGACCAGGGACAAACCATGTGCCGGATTCTTAACCACTTGGCCACTAGGGAAGTCTCTCTGATTATTTCTTCATTTCTCATCAAGTAGGTATTTGAATAGAAGGAGAAAAAAAAATTTAATATGAATAAGGTATAGCAGTATGGCAAAGACTCTTAATAGCTGTCAGTTTAATGTCATTGTTAGAATTTTTCCTAAAGTGATTCACAAGCTTTCTTGTGCTGCCTCTGCTGCTAAGTCGTTTCAGTCGTCTCCGACTCTGTGTGACCCCGTGGATGGCAGCCCACCAGGCTCCTCTGTCCTGGGATTCTCTAGGCAAGAATACTGGAGTGGGTTGCCATTTCCTTCTTCAATGCATGCATGCATGCTAAGTTGCTTCAGTCGTGTCCGACTCTGTGCGACCCCATAGACGGCAGCCCATCAGGCTCCTGTGTCCACAGGATTCTCTAGGCAAGAACACCGGAGTGGGTTGCCATTTCCTTCTCCGTCTTTCTTGTGAGTCAAAGCTAAATATTTATTTCAGAAACTCAATCTGGGATATATGTGTGTGTGTGAATATAAGTATTGAGAGTAGTATCTTACAGTAGCCTCATGATCTGGCCACTGTCCTGTGTAAGATTGAATATTAACATATGATATCAGGGATTGTTGATTCTCTAGGAATAGACACTATAGAAGAACATACTTTAGAGATAGGTACAATCCTACCTTTGCCCCTTATTACTGTCTTTGTCTTCCTTTTTTTCGGAGAAGGCATTGGCACCCCACTCCAGTACTCTTGCCTGGAAAATCCCATGGACAGAGGAGCCTGGTAGGCTGCAGTCCATGGGGTCGCTAGGAGTCGGACACGACTGAGCCACTTCACTTTCACTTTTCCCTTTCATGCATTGGAGGAGGAAATGGCAACCCACTCCAGTGTTCTTGCCAGGAGAATCCCAGAGACAGGGAAGCCTGGTGGGCTGCCGTCTATGGGGTCGCACAGAGTTGGACACGACTGAAGGGACTTAGCAGCAGCAGCTTCCTTTTTTTGCACCTTCTTTCCTGCTTCTCTTCTGCAGACTTAATTCTGTGCATATTTTTGTTGTTCAGGATTAATAAACATGTAAAAAGGTTTGTGAAATGTGTGCCCTCCTGCAATTTCAGCCTAATTTTTCTGAAGAGATGTCACATGTGCATGAGAGAGTTTCTGATGCCTTAGTTTGTGTCTTGCAGTCTTGTGCTGTGCTGAGTCACTTCAGTCCTGTCTGACTCTTTGTGGCCTCATGGACTGTAACCTACCAGGCTCCTCTGTCCTTGGGATTCTCCAGGCGAGAATGCTGGAGTGGGTTACCATTTCCTCCTCCAGGGGATCTTCCCAACCCAAGGATCGAACCCGCGTCTTTTATGTCTCCTGCGTTGGCAGGCAAGTTCTTTACTACTGGCACCACCTGGGAAGCCCCAGTTTGTGTCTTGCTGACATTGAAGCATGGTGTTAGTACTTCAGTTATTAATATCATCACATAATAGTGGCAACAGTTACCACATTGTTGTATCTTTAAAGACAAATAATAAAATAACAAACAGTACCAAATGCAAACAGAATTAAAGTCACAAAAGTAGACTGTTGCTTCTCATTCTTCTCACTCCCAAGGAGGAAAAATATCCATCATCGTACTGTGACTAGGGAATAGCAATTGAAATAACTGCTGTGTTTACCTATGGATAAAAATATCAAGAGGGAAATTAGAAAATTTATGCGTTAAAAGATTGGGAAGCAACTGTCTTATTTTTCTGACAGTAATTCATCTATGTACATTTGGGAAACTGATACTAGACTATGGCTCAAATGATATTCAGTGGAGAAATGATAGTCTTTTTAACAAATGATGCTGAAACATTATACCTCCCCCAAAGAAAGGAACCTCAATCTATACCTTGCTCTATGTAACAAAATTAAGTCAAAATGGATCATAAATTTAAATGTAAAACCTAAAACTATAAAAATTGTAGAAGAAAACTTTAGAGACAGTCTTTGTGATCTCATGTTAGGCAGACATTTCCTCAATATGACACCAAGAGCACAATTCATAAAAATTGAGCTTCATCAAAAAGAAAAGCTTTAGATCTTCAAAAGGTACTTTTAGGCAAATGAAAAGGAAAGCCACAGACTGGGAGAAATAATTAAACTTCATATGCCTGATAAAAAACTTGTATCCAAAATATATTAATTACTTTATAAAATTCAATAGTGAGAAAACTGACAACTCAGTAAAGATGTAAGTAAGTATTCAGATGCTAAGCATTTAGATGCTCAATTAATATTCAAAAAGATGTTCAATGTCATGAACTCTTAGGGAAACACAAATTCAAACCACAATGAATTACCACTGCACACTTGTGAGAATGGCTGAAATTAAGAGACTGATTGTACTAAGTGTCGGAGAAGGCAATGGAACCCCACTCCAGTACTCTTGCCTGGAAAATCCCAGGGACGGGGGAGCCTGGTGGGCTGCCATCTACGGGGTCGCACAGAGCTGGACACGACTGAAGTGACTTAGCAGCAGTACTAAGTGTTGGATATGCTGGAACTCTGATACACTGCTAATGAGAATGTAAAATGGTGCAACCACTTTGAAAAATGGACAATTTATTAAACAATTAACCATTCATGTACTGTATGAATCATCCATTCTTACTCATCTTTTATGTAAGATGAACAAAAGGATTTGACTTTATAAAGACTTGTGGAGAGTGTTCACAACGGTGCTATTTATAACAGCCCAACCAAAAATAACCCAAATACTCATGAACTATTCATGAATCATGAAATATTCATGATTGATAAAGAAACTGATATGTTACAGCATGAGTGAATCTCAGAATAAGTATTCTAGGTGAGAGAAAGTAGACAAAAACATACCTACTGAAAGAAAATTTAGAGGGACATAGAGCAAATCAGTGATGGCCAAAGGATGAGTTGGCAGAGGTAGAGTGGGGAGTGGAGTGGAAGAGAGGGAGTTCAAAAGAGCATGAGAAAACCATTAGGAATGAATTTTTTAATGAATTTTAAAAATTATGTTGATGGTTTCCTGGGGAATACAAGTAGTACATGTATTGTATACTGACTGTACCTCAAAACTCTTCTAAGTTATGCATTTTGATCTTACCTAGTGCCATTTTTTTACAACACAAATTTTATTTGTAGGAGATAAACAGTGATTCTTTAATAGACCCCAGCTATAGGACGTTACAGATTTGTTTACATCTGTAGTTACAGAAACGATAGTGATGAATAAGGTCTCTGAAAAGTTTATTGCTATAGAATAGTTGTTATTTTAGAAAATTTTATGTTGTTTCCCATTAGCAAATAAGGAAATGTCAACTAGAGAGCAGTTTGGTAAAACAATGATTTTGTCAGAATTATGAAAGATATTTTGGCTTATTACCAGCTCTGCAATTCACAATGTTAAGTGGAATAAATGAAAATATAATCTAAAATGTTGCTAAGCTTAAATTTGCATTCCAATTCTTAACAAATTTATGAGCATAATATAGACCCTTGGACACCTGGGAAGATTTATGAATAAACTTAACTTGGCAAACATAATTATAATTTGAAACAAATGGGGCTGGGTCATGACCACCTGATTTAGATTCAATGACTGAAGACAGGAACCCATTATGATGATATTAATAGGAACTCAACCTAGAGAAATTAATTTCATTTCTCCTAAGGATAACAGGCGTAGAAGATGCTATTACTAGAAGAGATTTAAGTCTCAGTGGAAAAAGCTGAATGTGGGTATTTACATTTAACTAATGAAACTCTGGGCAGAGGGCAAGTTGCTGGAGTCTTATCTGTAGTTACTTTTAAAGACACTTTCTTCTAATCTTTCCCCTTGAGTGGTGTTCCAGGTTTTTTATTATAGTATGTGAAAAGAAGGGAAAAAAAACAAATTGCTGGAAAAAGAGCATTTACAACTTTCCCACAATAATTTGTCAGAGCAACTCAGTGTACAGCTCAGTACTATGACAGTTCTAAACCTCTCTTGAGTTGGTGATAATAAATTATATATAGCCTGTAGAATAAGAATTCAGTGCAGTTACTAAACTCTTTTCGCTAAATCTTATTATCACTTACTCTTAAACTAAAAATTATGCAATAAAAAATTATGACCAGCATTTGTTAGGTACATAGACCATGCAATGCATCCAGTATTATGGATTTCATTATATTTAAATTTAATCTTTATAAGATGAGGCAGGTCTGTGTTGTTTGCTTTCTTTTTACAGAGAATGAACCTGGGCACAGAAACTAAATAGTAATTTGTTTTGAGTTATTCTGCTACTAGGTTAGAATCATGATTTGAATCCAGATCTCTGACTTTCAGCTACATGTTTTTCTTATTACATAATTCTTCTTTTCTTATACCTATATCAGTAAGTACCCTTTGATTGTGTGGGTCAATCTGTAAGAGATATATAAATGAATATTCATACAAGGTATTTTTGAACTATGGGTAGAAAGCTAAAATCCTGTCAAAAACCTAAGAGATAGGTGTGAACCACTGGCAAAAGACCTAAGGAAGAATGGATGATATAACTGAAACTTCATTATACTTTCCTTTGCTCTTTTGTGGGGGCAACTTCTTTGGACATCTACTAAGTAGGAGAAAATGGGAACAGCTACCTAAGATATTTTTTCTGAATTATTGCATAAGGTGGTAGAGAAGTTTTTAGTACTAGGTCTCTGAAGTGACAGCGTTAATATCTCAGTCATGTCTGACTCTTCACAGCCCCATAGACTGTAGCCCACTTCTGTCCATGGAATTCTTCAGGCAGGAGTATTGGAGTGTGTAGCCATTCCCTTCTCCATGGGATCTTCCTAACTCAGAGATTGAACCCAGGTCTCCTGCATTGCAGGCAGATTCTTTACCACCTGAGTCATAACATGATAAACAGTGGAGTCACTACTATTGTCTTCAAAAAGAAAAAAAAAAAAAAACTGTACCTTTTAAAGACCCAGAAGAAATGAAAACATATATCCACCCAAAAGTGTATACATAAAGTTCATAGTAGTACTATTCATAATAGCAAAAAGTAGAAACAAGCAAGATATCCATCATTCACCAAGATATCTATAATAAATGGATAAATAAGATACATATAGAATACACATATAATAGTCATATGAGAGAATAAATTTAAAGGAAAATATTTGAGAAAGCACTTAGTAAATATATGTTGAACTGGAAATGTTTTACGTAATTCTTTTTTATTGAAATATAGTTGATATGCAACATTACAGTTCTTTCACATGTACGGCCTAGTGACTTGACATTTAAATGCACTATAATGTCACCACAAGTCTAGTAACCATCTGTTCCCATGCAAAATTGTTGTTCAGTTGCTTAGTCATGTCCGAGTCTTTATGACCACATGGACTGGAGGACCCAGGCTTCCCTGTCCTTTACCATCTCCCGGAGTTTGCTCAAACTCATGTGTATTGAGTTGGTGATGCCCTCAAACCATCTCATCCTCTGTCGTCGCCTTCTCCTCCTACCTTCAAACTTTGCCAGCATCAGGATCTTTTCCAGTAAGTTGGCTCTTTGCATCGGGTAGCCAAATATTGGAGCTTCAGCTTCAACATTAGTCCTTCCAATGAGTATTTGGGGTTGATTTCCTTTAGGATTGACTGGTTTGGTCTCCTTGCTGTCCAAGGGACTCTCAAGAGTTTTCTTCAGCACCACGTTTTGAAGGCATCAGTTCATTGGTGCTCGGCCTTTTTTATTGTCCAACTCTCACATTCATACATGACTACTGGAAAAACCATAACTTTGACTAGACAGACGTTTGTGGGCAAAGTAATGTCTCTGCTTTTTAATACACTGTCATTATTTGTCATTGCTTTTCTTCCAAGGAGTAAGCCTCTTTTAATTTCATGGCTGCAGTCACTATCTGCAGTGATTTAGGAGCCCAAGAAAGTAAAGTCTGTCACTGTTACCATTGTTTCCCCATCTATTTGCCATGAAGTGATGGGACCAGAACCATGATTTTCCTTTTTAGAATGCTGATTTTTTTTTCAGCTGTTGAACTTTAAACCAGCTTTTTCACTCTCCCTTTTCACCTTCATCAAGAGGGTCTTTAATTCCTCTTCACTTTCTGCCATAAGGGTGGTGTCATCTGCATATCTGAGGTTATTGATATTTCTCCCAGCAATCTTGATTCCAGCTTGTGCTTCATCTAGCCTGGCATTTTGTATGATATACACTGCATATAAGTTAAATAAGAAGGGTGACAATATATAGTCTTGACCTACTCCTTTCCCAATTTGGAACCTGTTGGTTGTTCCATGTCTGCTTCTAACTGTTGCTTCTTGACCTGCACACAGGCTTCTCAGGAGGCAGGTCCAGGTGGTCTGGTATTTCCATTTCTTTAAGAATTTCCCACAGTTTTTTTTTTTTTTTTTTAAATTTTATTTTATTTTTAAACTTTACATAATTGTATTAGTTTTGCCAAATATCAAAATGAATCTGCCACAGGTATACATGTGTTCCCCATCCTGAACCCTCCTCCCTCCTCCCTCCCCATACCATCCCTCTGGGTCGTCCCAGTGCACTAGCCCCAAGCATCCAGTATTGTGTATCGAACCTGGACTGGCAACTCGTTTCTTACATGATATTTTACATGTTTCAATGTCATTCTCCCAAATCTTCCCACCCTCTCCCTCTCCCATAGAGTCCATAAGACTGTTCCATACATCAGTGTCTCTTTTGCTGTCTCGTACACCAGGTTATTGTTACCATCTTTCTAAATTCCATATATATGCGTTAGTATACTGTATTTATGTTTTTCCTTCTGGCTTACTTCACTCTGTATAATAGGCTCCAGTTTCATCCACCTCATTAGAACTGATTCAAATGTATTCTTTTTAATGGCTGAGTAATACTCCATTGTGTATATGTACCATAGCTTTCTTATCCATTCATCTGCTGATGGACATCTAGGTTGCTTCCATGTCCTGGCTATTATAAACAGTGCTGCGATGAACATTGGGGTACACGTGTCTCTTTCCCTTCTTGTTGTGATCTACACAGTCAAAGGCTTTAGCGTAGTCCGTGAAGCAGAAGTAGATTTTTTTTTTTTTTCTGGGATTCTCTTGCTTTTTTCTATGATCCAACAGATGTTGACAATTTGATCTCTGGTTCCTCTGCTTTTTCTAAATCCAACTTGTACATCTGGAAGTTCTTGTTTCACATACTTGAGCATTACTTTGCTAGCATGTGAAAAGAGTACAATTGTATGGTAGTTTGAACATTCTTTGGCATTGTCCTTCTTTGGGATTGGAATGAAAACTGACCTTTTCCAGTCCTGTGGCCACTGCTGGGTTTTTCAAATTTGCTGGCATATTGAGTACAGCACTTTAACAGCATCATCTTTTAGAATTTGAAATAGCTCAGCTGTAATTCTATATAAAATTGCTACATTATTATTAAGCATATTTCTTGTGCTATGTATTACCTCTCTGTGACATTTGTCTTGTAATTGTAAATTTGTATCTCTCTTCCCTTTCACTAATTTCCCTATTCCACACTCAATTCTTTCTGCTGCTCTTGTGCTTTGTGCAGTCGTGTCCCAACTCTTTGCAACCCAATGGAGTATAGCCTGCCACGCTCCTGTCTCCATGGAATTTTCCAGGCAAGAATATTGGAGTGGGTTGACATTTCCTACTCCATCTCCCTGCTGGCAACCACCTATCTGTTCTCTGTATCTGAGTCTGTTTTCACTTTGTTTCTTCATTTTGTCTTTCTAGATTCCACATATAACAGGTCATATGCTATTTGTGTTTGTCTGACTTATTTCACTTAGCATCGTACCCTCTAGATCCATTCATGTTGTTCCAAATGGCAAGATTTCATTCTTTTTTATGGCTGAATACACACACACACATATATATCCCATTTACATATCCATTTCTTTATTAATGAACACTTAGCTTGCTATTGTAAATAATACTGTAACAAACATAGAGGTGCATATATCTTTTCTTTTTTTAATATAAATTTATTTATTTTAATTGGAGGCTAATTACAATATTGTATTCGTTTTGCCATACATTGACATGAATTATCTTTTCTAATTAGTGTTTTTTTTTTTTTTCTTCAGGGAAATACAGAGGAGTAAAATTTCTGGGTCATATGATAGTTCTGTTTTTCATTTGTTGAGGAATCTCTGTATTGTTTTCTAGGATTGCTGCACTAACTTACAGTGCCACCAACCGTACGGGAATATTCCCTTTTTCCCACATCCTTGCCAACTCTTGTTATGTGTTGTCTTTTTATTGACAGCTATTCAGTCAGGTGGGAGGTGATAGCTCATTGTATTGCACAGTTTAAATGTGCTTTTTCCTGGTGATTAGTGATGTTGGTCATTTTTTCATATATCTGTAGGCCACATGTATGTACATCTTTTTGGAAAAATGTTTGTTCAAGGTCTCCTGCCCATTTTTAACCCAATTACTTGGTTTTATTTTGATACTGAATTGTATGAGAACTTTATATCTTTTCGATTTTAACTCCCTAACAAATGTATCATTTGCAAACATCTCCCATTTAATAGGCTGCCTTTTTGTTTCCTTGATGATTTCCTTTGCTGTGCAAAAGCTTTTTCAGTTCAGTTCAGTCGCTCAGCCATGTCCGGCTCTTTGAGACCCCACGAATCGCAGCACGCCAGGCCTCCCTGTCCATCACCAACTCCCAGAGTTCATTCAGACTCACATCCATCGAGTCAGTGATGCCATCCAGCCATCTCATCCTCTGTCGTCCCCTTCTCCTCCTGCCCCCAATCCCTCCTAGCATCAGAGTCTTTTCCAATGAGTCAGTTCTTCACATGTTTGATGTAATTCAGTTTGTTTATTTTTGTTTCTCTTGTTTGGGGAGACATATTCAAAAAAATATTACTAAGACCTATGCCAAAGAGCATACTGCCTATGTTTTCTTCCCATAATTTTTGGGCTTCAGATCTTACATTTTAGTATTTAATGATTTTGATCTTATTTTTATATATAGTGTGAAAAGTGATTGAGTTTCATTATTTTTCATGAAGCAATCTAATTTTCCCAACATCACTTTTTGAAGACATCATCTTTTCCCTGTTGTATAATCTTGCCTCCTTTGTCATAGACTACTTGACCATGTAATCGTGTTTATTTCTGGGCTTTCTATTCTCTCCTATCTATGTATAGGAGATCTATGTATATATCATTTTGTGTTAGTACCATATTGTTTTGATTACTGTAGTTTTGTAGCATAGTCTGAAATCAGGGGTCAGTCATGTAACCTCAAGCTTTATCCTTCTTTCCCAAGATTGCTTTGTCTATTTTGTCTTTTGAGGTTCCATACAAATTTTAGGATTATTTGTTTTAATTCTTTGAAGAATGTCATCGGTACTTTGATAGGTATTGCATTTAATCTGTCAATTACCTCAGGTAGTATAGGCACTTTAACAATGTTAATTCTTCCAGTCTATGAACACAGTATGTCTTTCTATTTGTTTGTATCATCTCCAGTTTCTCTCATAAGTATCTTAGAATTTAGGTCCTTCACTTCCTTGGTTAGATTTATTTTTTGCAGATGAATATCTGTTACATTTTTATTTTAGCAAATTTATGTCAATATACTTCAACACTAGATGTCAATATGTTAAATTCACAGCCCAGTGTTTACTAAAAGATACTTTCGTGATTTTTTCCTCTTAGTTAGCTTTATTACTAGGATTTTATTCTTTTTCATGTAATTGTAAAAGGGATTCTTTTCTTAATTTCTCTTTCTGATAGTGTTATTAGTGCATAGAAATGCCACAGATATATGTATATTAATTTTGTGTTCTTCAAATTTACTGAATCCATATATTCTGATAGTTTTTTGATAGACTTCTCAATGTTTTCTATATATAATATCATGTCATCTGCAAATAGTGACAGTTTTACTTGTTCCATTCTACTTTAGATGTCTCATTTATTTTCCTTGTCTGATTGCTGTGGCTAGGACTTCCAAGAGTTTGTTGAATAAAAATGTGAGAGTATGCATCATTTCCCTGTTTCTAATCTTAGTGGAAATGTTTTCAGTTTGTCTCTGTTGAGTATGATACATACTGTGAATTTGTCATATATGGGCTGTATTATGTTGCAGTATGATCCTTGTATACCCACTTTGTTGAGAGCATTTGTCATGAATGGATGATAAATTTTGTTAAAATATTTTTTACATCCAGTGAGGTGATTATTTTTATCTTTCATTTTGTTAATGTAGTATATCACGTAGATTCATTATTATTGAACCATCCTTGCATCCCTGGGATAAATCCCCCTTGAACATAATATATGATCCTTTTAATATATTTTTAAATTTGGTTTGCTAATATGATATTGAGGATTTTTATGTTGATACTCATTAGTGATATTGGGGTCATCAGTGATACTGATCTGTAATTGTGTGTGTGTGTGTGGTGTCTTTATCTGGTGTTTGAATCAGGGCTGGCCTCGTAGAGTGAGTTTGGAAATATTCCTTGAAACGTTTTTGGAGTAGTTTGAAAAGGGTAAGTTTTTACACTTCTGTAAATGCTTGGTCAGGTTTACCTGTGAAACTGTTTCTGGAACTTTTAAAAATATATATTTATTTATTTATCTGTGTTGGGTCTTAGTTGTGGCATGCGGGATCTAGTTCCTTGACCAGGGATTGACCTCAACCTCCTGCATCAGGAGTGTGGTGTCTTAGCCACTAATCCACTTGGGAAATCCCTATTTCTGGAATTTTGTCTGTTGGGAATTTTTCGATTACTGATTGAATTTCATTACTAGTGGTTTATCTGTTCAGATTTTCTATTTCTTCCTTATTCAGTCTTAGGATCCTGATGTACATTTTTAGGAATGATAGTATCCATTTCTACTAGGATATATGGTTTGTTGGCATTTAATTGTTTGTAGTGGGCTTCTCAGGTGGCTCAGTGACGAAAAATCCACCTACAATGCAGGAGATGCAGGAAATATGGGTTCGATCCCTGGATTGGGAAAATCCCCTGGAGAAGGAAATGGCCACTTATCCCAGTATTCTTGCCTGGAAAATCCCATGGACAGAGGAGCATGGTGGGCTACAGCCCATGGGGTTGCAAAGACTTGGACATGGCTGAGTATGCATGGAATTGTGTATAGTAGTCTCTTATGATCTTTCATGTTTCTATGGTGTTAGTTGTCACTTCTGTTTTATTTTTGACTTTTCATTTGGGACTTCTCTTTTTCATGATGAGTCTGACTAAAGGTTGATCAATTTTGTTTATCTTTTCAAAGAATCACTCGTGTGTGTGTGTGTGTGTGTGTGTGTGTGTCTTTTATTTCTACTTGGGTATATATTAGTTCCTTTCTTCTACTGAATTTGGGTTTTGTTTGTCCTTCTTTTTCTGTTTCCGCCAGGTGTGAGGTTGGATTATTATCTGAGTTTTCTGTTTATTTCTTGAAATGGACCTGTATCAATATACACTTTCCACTTAGACCTACTTTTGCTGTGTCTCATAAATTTTAAAATGTTGTGTTTATATTTTCATTTGTTCAGTTTTCAATTTCATTTTTTTTTATTTCCTCAGTGACCTATTGGTTGTTTAGTAGCATATTGTTTAGGCTATATGTCTGGGTTTTTTATTCAGTTTTTTCTTGTATTTAATTTCTGGCCTCATACCATTTTGGTCAGAGAAGATACTTGGTATGATTTCAATCTTCTAAATTTTACTGAGAGTTGTTTATGGCCTAGCATATAATATATCCTGGAGAATGTTCCATGTGAACTTAAAAGAATGTGTATTCTGCTATTTTTCAATGGAGTGTTTTGGTATATATCTATAAAATCAATTTAGTCAATGTGTCAATTAAAAAATATATCTTATTGTTGTTTATTTATTTGGCCATGTCAGGTCTTACTTGTGGCATGCAGGATCTTAGTTGCATCACACAGGATCTTCACTGCAGTGCACAGAACTCTCTGGTTGTGGCACATGGGCTCCAGAGTGTATGGGCTCAGTAGTTGTGGTGCAGGGGTTTAGTTGCTCAGCGACATGTGGGATCTTAGTTCCCAAACTAGGAATCGAATGCATGTCCTCTGCATTCCTAGGCAGATTCTGAACCATTTGACCTCCAGGGAAATTCTTAGTCTAATGTGTCATTTAAGGGCCAATATTTCTTTATTGAATTTCTGTCTGGATGATCTTTCCAGAGGTAAGTTGAGTAAAGTTCTTTACTGTTCTTCTGTTCATTTCAGTTTTCCTTTATAAATTTAGGTAATATTTCCTTTATAAATTTAGGTACCTTAGGTTGAGTACCTAAGTCTTGTATATAAGTCTTATATCTTCTTGTTGCATTGATACCTTTATTATTACTTATTGCCACTTTTGTCTCTTGTTACAGTCTTTTCTATAAAATCTATTGTCTGATGTAAGCATCGCTGTCCCAGCTTTCTTTTCATTTGCTTGGAGTATATTTTCGCATACCCACTCTTTCGGTTCATGTGTGTCCTTAGATCTGATGTAAGTCTCTTGTAGGCAGTATATACATGGGTCTTACTTTTTTTTAAATCCATTCAGCCACTTATGTTTTTTGATTGGAGCATTTAACCCATTTTCATTTTTTTAAATTTTTTTTAAATTTTATTTTATTTTTAAACTTTACATAATTGTATTAGTTTTGCCAAATATCAAAATGAATCCACCACAGGTATACATGTGTTCCCCATCCTGAACCCTCCTCCCTCCTCCCTCCCCATACCATCCCTCTGGGTCGTCCCAGTGCACTAGCCCCAAGCATCCAGTATCGTGCATCAAACCTGGACTGGCATCTCATTTCATACATGATATTTTACATGTTTCAATGCCATTCTCCAAAATCTTCCGACCCTCTCCCTCTCCCATAGAGTCCATAAGACTGTTCTATACATCAGTGTCTCTTTTGCTGTCTCGTACACAGGGTTATTGTTACCATCTTTCTAAATTCCATATATATGCGTTATTATACTGTATTGGTGTTTTTCCTTCTGGCTTACTTCACTCTGTATAATAGGCTCCAGTTTCATCCACCTCATTAGAACTGATTCAAATGTATTCTTTTTAATGGCTAATACTCCATTGTGTATATGTACCACACCTTTCTTATCCATTCATCTGCTGACAGACATCTAGGTTGCTTCCATGTCCTGGCTATTATAAACAGTGCTGCGATGACATTGGGGTACACGTGTCTCTTTCCCTTCTGGTTTCCTCAGTGTGTATGCCCAGCAGTGGGATTGCTGGATCATAAGGCAGTTCTATTTTCAGTTTTTTAAGGAATCTCCACACTGCTCTCCATAGTGGCTGTACTAGTTTGCATTCCCACCAACAGTGTAAGAGGGTTCCCTTTTCTCCACACCCTCTCCAGCATTTATTATTTGTAGACTTTAGGATCGCAGCCATTCTGACTGGTGTGATATGGTACCTCATAGTGGTTTTGATTTGCATTTCTCTGATAATGAGTGATGTTGAGCATCTTTTCATGTGTTTGTTAGCCATCTGTATGTCTTCTTTGGAGAAATGTCTATTTAGTTCTTTGGCCCATTTTTTTATTGGGTCATTTATTTTTCTGGAGTTGAGCTGTAGGAGTTGCTTATATATTTTTGAGATTAGTTGTTTGTCAGTTGCTTCATTTGCTATTATTTTCTCCCATTCTGAAGCCTGTCTTTTCACCTTGCTAATAGTTTCCTTTGATGTGCAGAAGCTTTTAAGGTTAATTAGGTCCCATTTGTTTATTTTTGCTTTTATTTCCAATATTCTGGGTGGTGGGTCATAGAGGATCCTGCTGTGATGTATGTCAGCGAGTGTTTTGCCTATGTTCTCCTCTAGGAGTTTTATAGTTTCTGGTCTTACATTTAGATCTTTAATCCATTTTGAGTTTATTTTTGTGTATGGTGTTAGAAAGTGTTCTAGTTTCATTCTTTTACAAGTGGTTGACCAGTTTTCCCAACACCACTTGTTAAAGAGATTGTCTTTAATCCATTGTATATTCTTGCCTCCTTTGTCAAAGATAAGGTGTCCATATGTGCATGGATTTATCTCTGGGCTTTATTTATTTTAATTGGAGGCTAATTACTTTACAATATTGTAGTGGTTTTTGCCATACATTGACATGAATCAGCCATGGGTATACACGTGTTTCCCATCCTGAACCCCCCTCCCCATCCCATCCCTCAGGGTCATCCCAGTGCACCAGCCCTGAGCACCCTGTCTCATCATTAATAGGTATGCCCTTTTTGCCATTTTGTTAATTTTTTTCTGGATTATTTTGTAGTTTCTCTCTATTCCTTTATTATTTTGCTGTTTTGTTCGTTTTTTCCTGGTTATTTTTGTATTCTTTTCTCTCCTGTTGATCTTCTCTTGCTCTCTTCCTTATGATTTGATGAGTATCTTTATTGCTAAGTTTGGATTATTTTCCTTTATTTTTTGTGTATCTATTATAGATTATTAGATTTTGGTTACCATGAGGTTCATATATAACAACTTTGTACCTATCCTAAGTTAATTATTTCTTAAGCTGGAACACATTCTAACAGCTGTATTTTTGCCATGCCCCCATATTTTGTTTTTGATGTCATATTTTACATGTTTTGATTTTGTATATTCTTTACTTATTGTAGATAAGATTATTTTATTACCTTTGTTTTTTAACTTTCCTGCTAGCTTTATAAATAGTTGATCCACTACCTATACTATATATTTACTTTTACCAGTGAGATTTTTCTTGTTATAATTTTCTTATTTCTCATATTGATCTTTACTTTTCCACTTAGATAAGTGCCTTTAACATTTTCTTGAAGGCTGATTTATTGGTGATGGACTCTGTTAGTATTTGCTTAGCTGTAAAGCCATTTATCTCTTCCTCAATTCTGAATGATAACCTTCCTGGATAAAGCATTCTTGTTTGTAGGTTTCTTATGCTTTCAGCACCATGACTATATCATGTCACTTCCTTCTGGCATGAAAAATTCCTACTGAAAAGTTAGCTGATAGTCTTTTTTCTTCATTTATTTTATAATTGAAGGATAATTGCTTTACAGAATTGTGTTGTTTTCTGTCAAACCTCAACATGAATCAGCCATAGGTATACATATATCCCCTCCCTTTTGAACTTCCCTCTCATCTCCCTCCCCATCCCACCCCTCTAGGTTGATACAGAACCCTTTTTTGAGTTTCCTGAGGTATATAGCAAATTCCCATTGGCTATCTGTTTTACATATGGTAATGTAAGTTTCCATGTTACTCTCTCCATTCATCTCACCCTCTCCTACCCTCTCCCCGTGCCCATAAGTCTGTTCTCTGTGTCTGTTTCTCCATTGCTGCCCTGCAAATAAATTCCTCAGTACCATTTTTCTAGATTCTGCATATATGTGTTAGTATCAAGGCGATGGCAACCCACTCCAGTACTCTTGCCTGGAAAATCCCATGGACGGAGGAGCCTGGTAGGCTGCAGTCCATGGGGTCGCAAAGAGTTGGACACGACTGAGCGACTTCACTTTCACTTTTCACTTTCATGCATTGGAGAAGGAAATGGCAACCCACTCCAGTGTTCTTGCCTGGAGAATCCCAGGGACGGGGGAGCCTAGTCGGCTGCCGTCTATGGGGTCACACAGAGTTGGACACGACTGAAGTGACTTAGCAGCAGCAGCAGCATACTATATTTATTCTTCTCTTTCTGACTTACTTCACTCTGTATGATAGGCTTTAGGTTCATCCACCTCATTAGAACTGACTCATGTGAGATCCTTTTCATGGCTGGGTAATATTCCATTGTGTATATGTACCACAACTTCTTTATCCATTCATCTGTCAATGGTCATCTAGGTTGCTGCCGTGTTATAGCTATTGTAAATAGTGCTGCAATGAACAATAGGATACATTTGTCTTTACTAGCTAATAATAGTCTTATGGAAGTTCCTTTTTGAGTAAATAGTTGCTTTTCTCTCATTGCTTGTAAGATTATCTCTTGTCTTTAATTGTTAACATTTTAATTAAACTTTTCTCATTAATTTTTTTTTTCTTTTTTCTGTTCAGCTTGAATGATTTCCACTACCCTGTGTTCTGGATCACTGTTTCATTCTTTCATATCATCTAATCTTCTGTTAATTTCCTCTAGTGTGTTTTTTATTCAGTTGTCACATTCTACAGCTCTGGTTCATTCTTTTTTATATTTTCAAATTCTTTATTAAAGTTCTCACTGTGGTTATCCATTCTTCTCACAAGATCAGTGATCATTTTTATGAATATTACTTTGAATTATTTGTCAGGCAGGTTGCTTATCTCTATTTCTTTTGGCTCTTTTTCTAAGGTTTGGTCTTATCCCTTCATTGAAACATATTCCTCTGTCTCTTCATTTTGCCTAAATTTCTGTGTTTGTTTGTATGTGTTTGGTAGGTATATCACATCGCCAATCTTGGAGAATTGACTTTATGTATGATATCTTCTGTGGACCCCAAATCACACTCCTCTTTTGCTGACCTGAGTTAAAAGCTCTCAGTGTGTTCCCTATGTAAGCTATAAGCTGTGTGTGTGCACTTTTGTTGTGATGGTGCCAACTGCCATGAGTCTGCTAGGAGGTGGCAGTTTTGTGAAGCTCTCACTTGTCTACTGGCTGCAGATGTACCGAAGGTTGGGGCTGGCTCCTTGTGCATCTGGCCATGCAGTCTGGTGGTATGTGATTCTGTAGGCCTGCAGGGAGTGGGGCAGGCCTGCAGTGCTAAAAGGCAAGAGGGGGAAAATGTCACTTGCCAGCATTTGGTTAGCATGGTAGATTGAGATGCCCAAAATGGCTAGACCATCACTGTCTCTCAGTCCCTGGGAAGAGTCCCAGCTGCCACTTACATCTCTGGGAGGCTCTTCATGGTCAGCACTTGGGTTTGACCTAAGCACCTTTCAAATAACTGCCTCTGCTCTGAGAGTCAGAACATGTGAGATTTTGTGTGCGCCCTTTAAGAACAGAGACTCTTGTAACCTTTGGGTGCTCCCAAACAAGCTATGATGGTTTTCAAACCTGACTTACTGGGTGCAGGACCTCCGAGCTATGGAACCTGATGTAGGGCTTGGACCCCTCTATGGAAGGACCTCCGTGGTTGTGATAGCCCTCCTGTTTCTAGCTTAGAAGTGTGAGTCCTGACTTGACCGCATCTCTGCCCCTCCTCCATGTCTGCTGTGCTTTTTGTTTATATCTTACTTGTGGAAAATCCTTCCTGCTAGTCTTCAGGTCATTTTCACAGTTACTCTGTAAGTAGTTGTTTTGGTGTGCCTGTAGGGGAATGTGAGTTCAATCTTCCTACTCTTCCATCTTTTCTCCTCCATAATGAAATATTATTCATCAATAAAAAGAAATGAAGTACTTAGAAAGATGGCAACAATGACCCTATATGTGAGACAGCAAAAGAGACACAGATGTAAAGAACAGACCTTTGGACTCTGTGGGAGAAGGTGAGGGTGGGATGATTTGAGAGAATAGCATTGAAACATGTATATTACCATAGGTGAAACAGATCGCCAGTCCAGGTTCAGTGCATGAGACAGGGTGCTCAGGGCTGGTGTGCTGGGGTGACCCTGAGGGATGGGATGGGGAGGGAGGTGGAGAGGGGTGGTTCAGGATGGGGACACTTGTACACCCGTGGCTGATTCATGTCAATGTATGGCAAAACCACTACAATATTGTAAAGTAATTAGCCTCCAATTAAAATTTTAAAAAATGAGGTACTGATAAATGCTACAACATACATGGACCTTGAGGACATTGCAAGTGAAAGAAGCCAGTCATAAATGATATTCCACTATCCATTCATATGAAAGGTCCAGAATAGGCAGATCTATAGAGATAGATAGTAAACTGGTGATTAATTAGGGTTTAAGGGCATGGAGGTGGCAGAGAATGGCAAGTGACTGCTAATGAGAATAAGCTTTCTTTTTGGGTGAGTGGAAATGATCTAAATTTTGATTATGGTTATGGATTAACTCTGAGTACACTAAGCAATGTTTTATTGTATACTTTAAATGAATGAGAAGATCTCCTGGAGGAAGTGAAAGTTACTCAGTCATGCCCAACTCTTTGCGACCCCATGGACTATACAGTCCATGGAATTCTCTAGGCCAGAATACTAAAGTGGGTAGCCTTTCTCTTCTCCAAGGGATCTTCTCAACCCAGGGATTGAACCCAGGTCTCCCACATTGCGGGCAGATTCTTTACCAGCTGAGCCGTAAGGGAAGCCCAAGAATACTGGAGAGGGTAGCCTATCCCTTCTCCAGGGGATCTTCCCAACCCAGGAATCGAACCAGGGTCTCCTGCATTGCAGGCAGATTCTTTACCAACTGAGATATGAGGGAAGGAAATGGCAACTCACGCCAGTATTCTTGCCTGGAGAATTCCATGGACAGAGAAGCCTTGCAGGCTACAGTCCATGAGGTCGCAAGAGTCGGACATGACTTAGTGACTAAACCATTTGTTATATGAGTTATAATTTAAAATTTTTTTGAAAAGATAATTGTATAAACAAAATATGTAGTTATCCTAGATCAAAGTAATCTGAAAAACAAAGAAATCTCTTTTAAAAAGTCAGTAATAAAACGAAGTAAATAAGACCAACTCTATGTCAAGTTAGTTACACATAGAAGAAATTTTTCAAGTATCTACAAAACTTAGTAAGTTGAATGTACATTCCTTGGAGATATATTCTCAAGAAAAAAGATAAAAATAAAATTAAAAGATACTTAATAATAATATTGGTATTGCTGTTTTATGATTAATTTGTATATGTATAACTTCTCATAAATTCATTAAATTCATTACTTATTCTCTTTACCAAGTAATACTTATGTTCATATCTTTAGGAATTATTATTTCAGAATAAGTGAAAAGACATACAAATACTGATATTAAGTGAGTTAATGAAAAATCCTAAATCTTGAATTGTTAATACCACTATAAATTTATGATGTGTTTTTCTTTTTAAAAAATATTTAGTTCCTTGCTCTATCCATAGAAAAGTTTGTGGAAGCAATATCAGCACAGTAGAAATAAATCACTGAGCCCAGAGGAAGTTCTCTAAATACCTATTCTTATTAAATCTAGGAGAACCTTTTAGGAGAAATGACTCCTACCACATCCTGGCAAGAAATGTTTATGATTACTTTGGGACATATTATGCTGGAAAGCATGAAAATTGATCAAAGACCACTGTGGTTGTGTCCAGAGGATACCATTTTGAAAGGGCTGCTACAGCCCAAAGATGGGCATTTGTGCATCAAAAGAATAATGACTCCAATGGTTGAAGCAAGTATATTAAAATGCATGAGTTCAAAACAAAGCAAAACTCATTTTTTACCTTCAAAGGTTGCTAGGTCACCAAATCATTATTCTAAAAACTAGAAAATAAAAGGGAAAAAATATCAAGCATTTTATTTTCTCTTGCTTTATAAAGTGTTTAATCAAGTTTCTGATTGAAGAATTTCAGCTAATAAATGCAGAATCATAGGAAGTAATCAGTTTGCAACAACCTAATGAAATAAAGCATTTTGGATGCTAAAGTAACTATAAGAAAGATTCATGGGGGAACTTCATACTTGGGAGATTACACTAATCACATCTGAACCCATTGATAAATTTTAAATAACATAAAGAGAAACAACTGGAGATTATGTATCTCCTGAACTTATTTGATCAAAAGTATACAACACCAGTTATGATGTATTCATGCCAAGAAAATTTAATTTAATTAGGTATCAATGACCATTTTATAGGAAATACAGTGTACAGAGGAACATGCTGAACAACATCCCAAGAAAGCAAAACGTAAAGGTCAGAATGTGGGGAATTCTATAAGATAAATGAGGTAGTTTTGATATCAAATAAATGGCAAGTAATAAAGAGGATTAAATTTTTTTCTGTTACTGGTTAGAATATGGACATATCAACCAAATACAATTTGTAGATTCTAGTTACATTCTGATTAAGAAAGCTAGTGGAAGTTAGAGTAGTCTGAATATGAACTGCTTCTTAAAATGTTGCTTCCTTTCTCACAGTAACTGTATGGGTGTAAAGAAGTTAATGATCTGCCAGGGATGTTTTATATATAGCATTATTGATAGGTTAACATGTTAGTCTAGGCAGCTTCTAAGATTCCTTTATTTTTGATGATACTGATCCCAAATTTATTTGAAGAAAGCTACCCACTAGGAAATGTGCACAAGTGGACATGGGTTTGGGTGGACTCTGGGAGTTGGTGATGGACAGGGAGGCCTGGCACGCTGTGGCTCATGGAGTCGCAAAGAGTCAGACGCGACTGAGCGACTGAACTGAACTGAACTAATGGTAGATTTTGTTTCTACAGATGGTTAACAACTATATCTCATTCCACATGCTGTTTCTAGTCACCCATTAAGAAGCAAAGCCTCTTTCTCTGCTGGTCAATTCCAAGCTGGTCTTGTGGAATGCTTTGGTAAACAGACTGTGTGGAAAGCAGGATGTGTAACTTCCAACTCTGGATCTTAAGAGAGTGTCTGCTTCATGCATCTTAGAGCCCTGAACTATCATGTGAGAAGATTCAGCTACCTGACTGGGGAGATGAGAGAGAGAGAAGGAGACAGAGATACTTATCCATCCCCTAAGCATTCCAGTCATCCCAGCTGAGTAGTCAGATGTGTCAGTGAAGCCTTCTTGGAGAGTCAAGCCTCAGCTTTTTCTGCATTACAATTAAACATCACTTAAAACTGATTCATTAGCTGAATGCAGCCAAGGGAATGAACCCAGGTGATATTGCATGGTAAGGACAAAACAGTAAGGACCTAACAGAAGCAGAAGAGATTAAGAAGAGGTGACAAGAATACACAGAACTATACAAAAAGGTCTTAATGACCCAGATAAAAATGATGGTGTGATCATTCATCTAGAGCCAGACATCCTAAAGTGTGAAGTCGAGTGTACCTTAGGTAGCATTACTACAAATAAAGCTAACGGAGGTGATAAAATTCCAGTAGAGCTATTTCAAATCCTAAAAGGTGATGCCATTAAAGCACTGGACTCAATATGCTTGCAAATTTGGAAAACTCAGCAGTGGCCACAGGACTGGAAAAGGTCAGTTTTTGTTCCAATCCTAAAGAAGAGCAATGCCAAAGAATGCTCAAACAACCATAAAGTTGCGCTCATTTCACATTCAAGTAAGGTAATGCTCAAAATCCTTCAAGCTAGGTTTCAACAGTACATGAACCAAAAGCTTACAGATGTACAAGCTGGATTTACAAAAAGCAGAGAAACAACAGATCAAATTGTGAACATCCATTGGATCATAGAAAGAACAAGAGAATTCCAAAAAATATATCTACTTCTGCTTCATTGACTATGCTAAAGCCTTGGATCACAGCTATGGAAAATTCTTAAAGAGATAGGAATATGGGACCACCTTACCTGCCTCTTGAGAAACCTGTATGCAGGTCAAGAAGCAAAGTTATAACCAGATGTGGGACAATGAATTGATTCAAAATTGGGAAAGGAGTAGGTCAAGGCTGTATATTGTCACCCTGCTTATTTAGCTTACATGCAGAGTGCATCATGTGAAATGCCAGGCTGGATGAATCACAAGCTGAAATCACGATTGCCAGGAAGAATATCAACAACCTCAGATATGCAGATAACACCAATCTAGTGGCAGAAAGCAAAGAGGAACTAAAGAGCCTGTTGATGAAGGTAAAAAAGGAGAGTGAAAAAGCTGGCTTAAAATACAGCATTCAAAAACTGAAGATCATGCCATCCGTCCCCATCGCTTCATGACAAAGAGAAGTAGAAAAAAATGGAATCCATGACAGATTTTATTTTCTTGGGCTCCAAAATCACTGCAGACAAGTAATTGCAGCTGTGAAATCAAAAGACACTTGCTCCTTGGAAGAAAAGATATGACAAACATAGACAACATATTAAAAAGCAGAGACATCACTTTTCCAACAAAGATCTGTTAAGTCAAAGTTATGGTTTTTCCAGTAGTCATGTATGTATGTAAGAGTTTAACCACAGAGAAGGCTGAGTACCGAAGAATGATGTTTTCCAACTGTGGTGCTGGACAATACTCTTGAGAGTCCCTTGGGCAGCAAGGAGGTCAAACCAGTCAATTCTAAAAGAAATCAACCCTGAATATTGACTGGAAGGACTGATGCTGAAGCTGAGCTCCAATGCTTGGCCACCTGATGCGAAGAGCCAACTCATTGGAAACGACCCTGATGCAAGGAAATACTGCAGGCAAGAGGAGAAGGATGTGACAGAGGGTGGAATGTTTGGATGGCATCACTGACTCAATGAACATGAGTTTGAGCAAACTCCAGGAGATGGTTAGGGACAGGGAAGCCTGGCATGCTGCAGTTCAGGGAGTCAGACATGACTTCATGACTGAATAACAATAAGACTACATCTTGGGTTACAAATTAAGCCTCAGTAAATTTAAGAAAATTGAAATTGTATCAAACATCTTCTCAACCACAACACTATGAGACTAGGTATCAATTACGAGAAAAAAAACTATAAGAAACACAAACACATGGAGATTAAACAACACATTTCTAAATAACCAACAGGCTACTGAAGAATTCAAAAGGTAAAAAAATTTCTAGAAACAAATAGCAGTGAAAACATGACAACTCAAAACCTATGGGATGCTGAAAAAGCAGTTCTAAGAAGGAAGTTTATAATGATACAATCATACCTCAAGAAACAAGAAAAAAATCGAATAGACAACCTAACTTTACACCTAAAACAACTGGAAAAATAAGAACAAACACCCCCCCTCCAAGAGGGATGGTATGGGGAGGGAGGACGGAGGAGGATTCAGGATGGGGAACACATGTATACCTGTGGCAGATTAATTTCAATATATGGCAAAACCAATACAATATTATAAAGTTAAAAAATAAAATAAAATTACAAAAAAAACCCCACAAAAACCAAATTAGTAGAAGTAAAGAAATCCTAAAGATCTGAGCAGAAACAAATGAAAAAGAAATGGAAAAAAAAAGTAAATACTAATAAAACTAAAAGCTGATTCTTTGAGAAGATAAACAAAATTGACAAACCTTTAGCCAGACTCATCAAGAAAAAAAGAAGAATCAAATCAACAAAATTAGAAATGAAAAAGAGATCACAACAGACAATGTAGAAATACAAAGGATTATGAGACTGTTATGAACAACTATATGGCAATAAAATGGATAACCTGGACGGATTATTTCTAAGAAATGGACAGATTCTTAGAAGAGTTCAATCTTCCAAGATTGAACCAGGAAGAAATAGAAATTATGCACTGAAATTGAAGCTGTGACCAAAAATCTCGGTAAAAACAAAAGCCCAGGACCAGATGGCTTCGCAGGAGAATTCTATCAAACATTTAGAGAAGAGATAATGCCTATCCTTCTAAAACTCTTTCAAAAAATTGCAGAGGAAGGAACACTTCCAAACTTATTCTACGAGGCCACCATCACCCTGATACCAAAGCCAGACAAAGACAACACAAAAAAAGAAAACCACAGGCACTGATGAGCATAGATGCAAAAATCCTCAACAAAAGTTTAGCAAACAGAATTCAGCAACACATCAAAAAGCTCATACACCATGATCAAATTGGGTTTATTCCAGGAATGCAGAGATTCTTCAATATACTCAAATCAATCATTGTGATACGCTACATTAACAAACTGAAAAAAAGACCATATGATCATCACAATAAATGCAGAAAAAGCCTTTGACAAAACTCAGCACCCATTTATGACTAAACTCTTCAAAGAATGAGCATAGAAGGAACCTACCTCAACATAATAAAGGCCATATATGATAAGCCTAACAGCAAACATTATTCTCAATGGTGAAAAACTGAAAGAATTCCCCCTAACATCAGGAACAAGACAAGGGTGTCTACTGTCACTAATATTATTCAGCTTAGTTCTGAAGTCCTAGCTACAGCAATCAGAGAAGAAAAAGAAATAAAAGGAATTCAGATCAGAAAAGAAAAAGTAAAGTTCTCACTGTTTGTAGATGACGTGATACTGTACAGAGAAAACCCTAAAGATAGTATCAGAAAATTACTAGAGCTAATCAGGGAATTTAGCAAAGTTGCAGGATACAAAATCAGTACACAGAAATCACTTGCATTTCTATATACTAACTGAAAAATCAGAGAATTTAAAGAATCAATCCCATTCACCATTGCAACAAAAAGAATTCAATATCTAGGAATAAACTTACCTAAGGAGACAAAAGAACTGTACACAGGAAAGTATAAGACACTAATGAAAGAAATCAAAGACAACATAAGCAGATGTAGAGATAGTCCATGTTCTTGGGTAGGAAGAATCAATTTTGTGAAAGTGACTATACTACCAAATGCAGTCTACAGATTCAATGTGATCTTTATGAAATTATCAATGGCATTTTTCACTGAACTAGAACAAAAACTTAACAATTCATATGGAAACACAAAAGACTCCTAATAGCCAAAGCAGTCCTAGGAAAGAAGAATGGAGCTGGAGGAATCAACCTTCCTGACTTCAGATTATATACTACAAAGCTACAGTCATCAAGACAGTATGGTACTGGCACAAAAACAGAAATATAGACCAATGGAACAAGATAGAAAGCCCAGAAATAAACCTATGCACCTATGGGTACCTTATTTTTGACAGAGGAGGCAAAAATATCCAGTGGGGCAAAGACAGCCTCTTCAATAAATGGTGCTGGGAAAACTGGACAGCTACATGTAAAAGGATGAAATTAGAACACTTCCTAACACCATACACTAAAGTAAATTCAAAATGGATTAAAGACCTAAATGTAAGACCAGAAACTATAAAACTCTTACAGGAAAACATAGGCAGAACACTCGACATGAATCAAAGCAAGATCCTCTATGACCCACCTCCTAGAGTAATGGAAATAAAAGTAAACAAGTGGGACCTGATTAAAATTAAAAGCTTTTGCACAACAAAGGAAATTATAACTAAGGTGAAAAGACAGTCCTCAGAATTACAGAAAATAATAGCCAATGAAACAACTGACAAAGGATTAATTTCCAAAATATACAAGCAGCTCATACAACTCAATGCCAGAAAAACAATCCAATGAAAAAGTGAGGAAAATACTTAAACAGACATTTCTCCAAAGAAGACATAAAATGGCTAGCAAACACATGAAAAGATGCTCAACATTGCTTTTTATTAGAGAAATGCAAATCAAAAGCACAATGAGATATCACCTCACACCAGTCAGAATGGCCATCATGAAAAATTTACAAACAATAAATGCTGGGAGAGGATGTGGAGAAAAGGAAATGCTATTGCACTGTTGGTGGGAATGTAAATTGATTCAGCCACTATGGAAGACAGTATGGAGATTCCTTAAAAAGCTAGGAATAAAGCCACCATATGACTCAGCAATCCCACTCCTAGGCATATACCCTGAGGAAACCAAAATGGAAAAAGACACATGTATCCCATTGTTCACTGCAGCACTATTTACAAGAGCTAGAAGATGGAAGCAACCTAGATGTCCATCGACAGATGAACAGATAATGAAGTTGTGGTACATATACATGTTGAAATATTACTCAGCCATAAAAAGGGACACATTTGAGTCAGTTCTGATGAGGTGGATGAACCTAGAACCTATTATACAGAGTGAAGTGAGTCAGAAAGAGAAAGATAGGTATTGTATTCTAATGCATATATACGGAATCTAGAAAAATGAAGAATTTATTTACAGGACAGCAGTGGTGAAATAGACATAGAGAATAGACTTATGGACATAGGGAAAGGGGAGGAAAGGGTGAGATGTATGGAAGAGTAACATGGAAACTTACATTACCGTATGTAAAATAGATAGCTAACAGGAATTTGCTGTATGACACAGAAAACTCAAACAGGGGCTCTGTATCAACCTACAGGGGTGGGATGGGGAGGGAAGTTCAAAAGAGAGAGGATATATGTATACCTATGGCTGATTCGTGTTGAGGTTTGAAAGAAAGCAACACAATTCTGTGAAGCAATTATCCTTTAGTAAAAAAAAAAAAAGAACACATCTTGGATCACAAAAGTAAAGTACATGATTTGCAAAGCAATTTGCTCTTTTAAATAACATTAATATATGTTATCTAAGTTAATCTTTTTAACATTTACTAATGTTGTTTTATTATCCACATTATGTAGATGAGGAAATAAGAGAGAGCTGAAAGAATAGAACAGATGATTTTTTTTTCAATAAAAATATTTACTGAATGCACACTTTGTGCAATCACTATGCTAAGTGCTAGAAATATAATTGTTAGCAAAACAAACATGGTATCTACACTTATAACTTAAAATCTAGTAGAGAAAAAAAGTATTATTCAGATAATCACAAAAGAGGACATATGTATACCTATGGCTGATTCATGTTGATGTATGGCAGAAACCAATACAATATTATAAAGCAGTTATGGTTCAATTAAAAATAAATAAAATTTAAAAAGTAAGTATAAAATTGCAACCAGTTTCAGAAACATGGTACTTACAAAATGTGGGATAAAAAATTTGATCCAGTCTCATAATTCTTATTTCAGGTTTTTAAGACAAACAGATTGCTGTTACCTTGCTTGAATCTGTCTTGTGAATATATTTCACCCAAGTGTGGTTGTACATTAAGTAATAAATAAACATTTTCAAACTGCTCTTAATTTATTTTAATTAAGCATTCTGAGGAAGAAATGAAAACTTTGCTTTATTTTTGTGCCTAGCACTGTTTGCCTCTCTGTACTTTGTAGTCTTTAGTCAACAACAGTTATCATTTGCTTAGGGAGGTGGAGGTGGCAGGAGCCCATTTTTGTCATGAGAATTTAACCACCACTCACTTGCTCTGCTCTGAAAGTACCACTCATAACATGTTAGCTAGGAGATGATTAAAGTCTATACCTCTAATCCCTAGGGTTCCTACCATCCTTTTTTTTTTTTTTTTTTAAGACTTCTAGCTGTAAATGTCTACTTTATGCCACACCAGATAGAAGATATTGTGATCAGGTAAGAGTTGTATTCGCAACTTCTGCTCTAGAAGAAAAGCATACAGTATAACCACTGAATATCTAGTAGTACTTCTACCCTGAGGACATAAAACCCAAATGAACAGCATCTTCTCAAATAACCCTAAATAGTTTCAGTTTGTTAATTCATTAATTATTCTATGAGTTTATGACCAAGGTTGATAAGAATAAACAGGAAACTAAAATACAGAGAATTGAGTTGATGTACTCTAGGTTCCCTAAATTGAACAGGGACAGGTTGTGAAGCACCTTTTTCTCAATAGAGACACTGTTACAAGCGCTTCTGAATGAAATGGCCACAATTGTCTTTTCCGAGAAATGTACATTTTTATCATAAGTTCTAATTTATCTGATAGTTTTCTTTTCCACATTTAATTTGGGAATCTTCATACTTAGATATCCTTTGCTTTGAGTATTGCCTAAAACTCGGAGTTTAGATATTTTATAATACTTTTATATTATTTTGATGAATAATTCCAAGCGACAATATTTGGACATACATTTCAACTCTGCTGTCTTTCACTCCATCCTGTGGTAGTTTGTCTTCTTGTATCCTTTTGATTCCCCCCAAGGAAATTCTTAGATATCTTACAGATACGGATTTCTTTTTAAATTCTGTTGTGGTCAGAAAGCATATTTTGTGTGATTTATTTTCTTTATTGAACATACTGTGTATACTTGAAAAATGATGTATATTCTGCAGTTATTGAGGGTATCATTTAAGCCTGTGTAATTCATACCATTTATTTATTGAATTTTGCCTAGATCTATCAAATGCTGAAGGAAGGATCTTGATAGCTCTTACTGTGATAATGAAATTGTCTGTGTCTCCCTTTCATTTTGTCAATTTTTGCTTCATATATAGTTGACCTTTGACCAACACAGGTTGGAACAGTGTGGGTCCACTTACATTGGAATTTTTTTCAGTAACTACATAGTACAGTACCACATCATCTGTGGTTGGCTGAATCCACAAATGCAGATTTGGGCACTGAGTGCCAACTCTAAAGCTGTAATAGACTTTGAACTGCTCTGGGTCAGAGCCCTCAACCCCTGCATTGTTCAAGGGACCACTGTATTTTGAAACTCTATTATTAGGTATACACATATTTATGTTTGTTATTTCTTATGAGTTTTAGCATTTTGAAATGTTCATTTTATCTCTGGTTGTGTCCTGTCTTAAAGCTGATTTCATCAAATATTGGGTTCTTCCAGCTTTCTTATGCTTACTATTTGCATAGTAAATCTTTCTCATCCATTTGCTTTCAACCTATTTGTATCTATATTTTAGAGTTCATTCTTGTAGCAAGCTTATATTTGGGCCTTTTTTCATTAATCATTTATGATTTTATTTAATTTTTAATTACAGCATTTAGTTCATTGACATTTATTGTAATCATTGATATGGTTGAATTTGGATTGCATATTTTATTATTTAATTTTTGCTTTTCCTGTTTGTTACATTTGTTTCTCCTTTGCTGCCTTCTTTTAGATTACTTGAAATTTTTTAGAATTGCATTTTAATACATACTTCACGACCCAGATAATCACGATGGTGTGATCACTGACCTAGAGCCAGACATCCTGGAATGTGAAGTCAAGTGGGCCTTAGAAAGCATCACTACGAACAAAGCTAGTGGAGGTGATAGAATTCCAGTTGAGCTATTCCAAATCCTGAAAGATGATGCTGTGAAAGTGCTGCACTCAATATGCCAGCAAATTTGGAAAACTCAGCAGTGGCCACAGGACTAGAAAAGGTCAGTTTTCATTCCAATCCCAAAGAAAGGCAATGCCAAAGAATGCTCAAACTACTGCACAATTGCACTCATCTCACACGCTAGTAAAGTAATGCTCAAAATTCTCCAAGCCAGGCTTCAGCAATATATGAACTGTGAACTTCCAGATGTTCAAGCTGGTTTTAGAAAAGGCAGAGGAAGCAGAGATCAAATGGCCAACATCCGCTGGATCATGGAAAAAGCAAGAGAGTTCCAGAAAAACATCTATTTCTGCTTTATTGAAATATGCCAAAGCCAAAGCCTTTGACTGTGTGGATCACAATAAACTGTGGAAAATTCTTTAAGAGATGGGAATACCAGACCACCCGACCTGCCTCTTGAGAAATCTGTATGCAGGTCAGGAAGCAACAGTTAGAACTGGACATGGAACAACAGACTGGTTCCAAATAGGAAAAGGAGGGGGTCAAAGCTGTATATTGTCACCCTGCTTATTTAACTTGTGTGCAGATTACGTCATGAGAAACGTTGGGCTGGAGGACGCACAAGCTGGAATCAAGACTGCTGGGAGAAATATCAATAACCTCAGATATGCAGATGACACCACCCTTATGACAGAAAGTGAGGAGGAACTAAAGAGCCTCTTGATGAAAGTGAAAGTAGAGTGTGAAAAAGTTGGCTTAAAGCTCAACATTCAGAAAATGAAGATCATGGCATCTGGTCCCATCACTTCATGGGAAATAGATGGGGAAACAGTGGAAACAGTGTCAGACTTTATTTTTTGGGGCTCCCAAATCACTGCAGATGGTGATTGCAGCCATGAAATTAAAAGATGCTTACTCCTTGGAAGGAAAGTTATGACCAACCTAGACAGCATATTCAAAAGCAGAGACATTACTTTGCCAAGAAAGGTCCATCTAGTCAAGGCTATGGTTTTTTCCTGTGGTCATGTATGGATGTGAGATTTGGACTGTGAAAAAAGCTGAGTGCCAAAGAATTGATGCTTTTGAACTGTGTGATTGGAGAAGACTCTTGAGAGTCCCCTGGACTGCAAGGAGATCCAACCAGTTCATCCTAAAGGAAATCAGTCCTGAATGTTCATTGGAAGGACTGATGTTGAAGCTGAAACTCCAATACTCTGGCCACCTCATGTGAAGAGCTGATTCATTTGAAAAGACCCTGTTGTTGGAAAAGATTGAAAGTGAGAGGAGAAGGGGACGATGGAGGGTGAGATGGTTGGATGCATCACTGACTCAATAGATGTGAGTTTGAGTAAACTCTGGGAGTTGCTGATGGACAGGGAGGCCTGGTATGCTACAGTCCATGGGGTCGCAAGGAGTTGGACATGACTAAGGGACTAAACTGAACTGAACTGAATGTGTGTATATGTCAATCCCAATCTTCCAGTTTATTCCTACTCAAAATTATCCCCTGGTAACCATAAGTTTGTTTTCTGCATCTGTGACTGTACTTCTGTTTTGGAAATTAGTTCATTTATACCCTTTTTTTAGATTCCACAAATAAGCAATATCATATTTGTCCTTCTGTATCTGACTGACCTCACTCAGTACGACAGTCTCTAGGTCCATTAATGTTGCTGCAGATGGCATCAATTTGTATTATTCCATTGTATACATATACCACATCTTTATCCATTCTCCTTCTTTTGATGGACATTTGGGTTGCTTTCACGTCCTGGCTATCGTAAATAGTGCTGCAATGAATATTGTGGTACGTGTATCTTTTTGAATTGTGGTTTTCTCCAGAGATATGCCTAGGAGTGGGGTCACAACATCATATGGTAGCTCTACTTTTCATTTTTTCAGGAGTCTCCATTACTGTTTTTCCATAATGTCTGTACCAGTTTACATTCCCACGAACAGTGTAGGAAGGTGCCCTTTTCTCCCCACCCTCTCCAGCGTTGTTTGTGGATTTTTTGATAATGGCCATTCTGACTCTGGGAAGGTGATACCTCATTGTAGTTTCTGTCCTGCAAAATCCCACAGACAGAGGAGCCTGGGAGGGTGCAGTTCTTGGGGTCACAAAGAGTCAGACATAACTGAATGACTAAGCACACAGTCTAGTTTGGGTTTGCATTTCTTTAGCAATTAGTGATTTTGAGCATCTTTTCATGTGCTTTTTTGGCTAGGGCTCAGGGGGTAAAGCATCCGCCTGCAATGCGGGAGACCCTGGTTCGATCCCTGGGTTGGGAAGATCACCTGGAGAAGGAAATGGCAACCCACTCTGGTACTCTTGCCTGGAGAATCCCATGGATGGAGAAGCCTGTAGGGTAGAGTCTATGGTAGGCTACAGTCTTTGGGGTCGCAGAGAGTCAGACACAACTGAGTGACTTCACTTTCACTTTCTCTCTCATGTCGTCTTTGGAGAAATGTCTTTATCATTTTCCTGCTCATTTTTTGATTGGGTGGTTTGTTTTTTTGGTAATGAGCTGCATGAACTGTTCCTGTATTTTGTAGATTAATCCCTTTGTTGCTTCATTTGCAAATGTTTTCTCCCTTTATGAGGGTTGTCTTTTCATTTTGTTAATAGTTTCCTTTGCAGTGCAAAAGCTTCTAAGTTTCAGAGGTCTGATTTGTTTGTTTTGGTTTTTATTTTCATTTTTAGGTGGATCCAAAAAGATATTACTGCCATTTATGTCAAAAAATGTTCTGCCTATGTTTCCTCTAAGAATTTTATAGTGTCTGGCATTACATGTCTATCTTTAACCCATTTTGAGTTTATTTTTGTGTATGGTGTTAGGGAGTGTTCTAATTTTACTCTTATATGTAGGTGTCCAGTTTCCCCAGCATTGCACATTGAAGAAACTGTCTTTTCCCCATTGTATATTCTTACCTCCTTTGTCATAGATTAGGTGGCCATAGGTGCATGGGTTTATCTTTAAAATTTCTATTCTGTTCCATTGATCTATATTTCTGTTTTTGTACCAGTACCATGTAGTAATGGTAGCTTTGTCTGACGTCAGGGAGCCTGATTCCTCCAGCTCTGTTTTTCTTTCTTGGGATTGCTTTGGCTACTCAGCATCTTTTGTATTTACATGCAAATTGTACAGCTTTCTCTAATTCTGTGAAAAGTGCCCCCAAAATCGTAATTTGATAGGGATTGCATTGAATCTGTGGGGCTTCCCAGGTGATGCAGTGGTAAAGAATTCGTCTGCCAGTGCAGGAGATGCATGGGTTAGGAAGATCCCCTGGATAAGGAGAATCTTCCCTGGTGGCTCAGATGGTAAAGAATCTGTCTGCAATGCAGGAGATCCAGGTTTGATCCCTGGGTCTGGTAGACCCCCTGAAAAAGAAAATGACAAGCCACTCCAGTGTTCTTGCCTGGGAAATCCCATGGACAGAGGAGCCTGGAGGGCTACAGTTCATAGAGTCGCAAAGAGTCAGACACAACTGAGCGACTACCACCAAATAAGGAAATAGCAATACACTCCAGTATTCTTACTTGGAAAATACCACAGACAGAGGAGCCTACAGTCTATGGGGCTGCAGTCCATGGGGTCACAAATAGTTGTACACAACTGAGAGACTGACCATGTATGCATGCATTGAATTTGTAGATTGCTTGGGTAGTATAGTCATTTTCACAATACTGATTCTTCCAATCCAAGAATATCCTGGCCTTATTTAATTTAATTTTTATTTTATAGTATAGTTGATTTACAATGTTATGCTAGTTTTGGGTGTACAACAAAGTGATTTAGTTACATATATGTTCATATATCTACTCTTTTTCAGATTCTTTTCCCATGTAGGCTATTATAGAAGACTGAGTAGCATTCCTGTGCTACTCAACAAGTACTTCCTTGTTGATTATCTATTTTACGTATATTAGTATGTATATGTTAGTTGAAAACTCCTAATTTTTAATGAAGGTGCTTTTCATACATTTTCTTTCATGTGTAAGAATTATTTGATATAAATTTCTCTCAACTGTGTTTCAGAAATGTAAAATGTGTGTGTTTGTTTGCTTTTTGTATATAAAAACCAAGTAATTCTTCTTAATGTTAAGGGTTCTTTGGGCCAGAAATATATATTTAGCAATATTCACTGACCCCAAGACTCCCATGGAGCCATTCCTCTGACTTCAGTTGCAAAAGTAACATAAGAAAGAATGTAAGGGATTCCCTGGTAGCTCAGATGGTAAAGAATCCATCTGCAGTATGGGAGACCCCAGTTTGGTCCTTGGGTCAAGAAGAGCTTCAGGGGAAGGGAATGGCTACCCATTCCAATATTCTTGAACTTTCCTACTGGCTGAGACTGTAAAGAATCTGCCTGCAATGTGGGAGACCTGGTTTCGATTGGCTACCCAGTCCAGTAAACTTGCCTGGAGAATTCCATGGACAGTGGATCCTGGCAGGCTACAGTCCATGGGGTTGCAAAGAATGTAATTGTCTTGTCTGAAAGACTTGGAAATAAACCCAGCTAGAAAGTGTGGATTTGATATGTGGAGATATTTGAACAGAATGTGACCTTCCTCAATAAATTTTAACATGTGATTAATTGAGGATATATGAAAGTTCCCAATTACATAGCCTCATTGGTGAGCCCTATGTTGAATCTGGGCCATCCCTTGCTATCAACCATATGCCACACCCTGGTCTAGGTTCAGAGAGCTTTCAGTATTCTCAGCTTATTAAATTTAAGTCTAGAATTCAGTCCTTTAATTCCAAATCCAACTCTATTTTGATCACATAATTTCAGATATCATCGTGCCTCCCCCATCAGTGCTCTTAATTACTAAGCTTTATGTTTTCTCAAAGTCCCTATATATTCTAATAATAAAGAAAAATATCATTTATGAACTGCCTTTCTAAACTTTTTTCCTGCTGCAGATAGCTCTAACAGCAGAAACACTATACAGCCATTATACTAGTACACAGCATGTTCACCTCCAAGTGGTCTAACATGCGAAGACTGTGTGATCTTTCAATCACATTAAGATAGTACTATGTTATGGAATCTCCTGTAGTGAATTATTCTTATTTGTGAAATTGCTGCATTTCATCAGAGCAATTGCCTACCATCATTTGATAGCTGCCACCACAACCAAGACTTAATCTTTACCATCCATCACTGTACATTAGCCTAATAGCACAGAGCAGTCAGTTACCATGTATACAAGCCAAGAAGCTGCACACAGAAAATAAATCCATAAATCCTTCCTTGTTTATATTTACCTTTTACCACATCTTTAAATCAGTGCATACCTGTAAGTAAACTCCAGTGTCAAGGCATCTTTTACCTCCTAATATATGGAAGGGATAGAAATTAGAAAGACTGAAAAATTAATAAGTTGGGTAAATGAGTACAAATATTATTAACTGGTAGAAACTTCAGCTTTGCAAAAATGTCTTTGGATTCATAGTTGCTTTGTAGAGAAGTATCTTATGCTGACTCTGATATGATTAACCTAAACTCAAAGCCCAGTCCTGGCATATGGTAAATATTCAGTAAATGGTCATGAAATACATAATATGTTTTTCTGAAGAATAATTTTTTCATTTTCCATTTGAAAATGGTATTTATGTGGACCTAAGAGTATCTTGCAACCCTGTGGACTGTCACCTGCCAGGCTCCACTGTCTGGGATTCTCCAGGCAAGAACACTGGCGTGAGCAGCCATTCCCTCCTCCAGGGGATCTTCCCAACCCAGGGGTTAAGCCTGGGTTTCCTGCATTGCAGGTGGGTTCTTTACCACCGAGCCACCTGGGAAGAAGCCCATAGCTCTTTTTACTGCCACTGCTAAGTCACTTCAGTCATGTCCGACTCTGTGCAACCCCATAGATGGCAGCCCACCAGGCTCCCCCGTCCCTAGGATTCTCCAGGCAATAACACTGGAATGGGTTGCCATTTCCTTCTCCAATGCATGAAAGTGAAAAGTGAAAATGAAGTCGCTCAGTCGTGTCCGACTTCTAGCGACCCCATGGACTGCAGCCTACCAGGCTCCCCCATCCATGGGATTTGCCAGGCAAGAGTACTGGAATGGGGTGCCATTGCCTTCTCCCATAGCTCCTCTTAAGGTGCTTTTAAATGTGCTTCCAAACCTACTTTCAGAAATTCATCAACATGCTATTTTAATTCAAATATAAATTCAGAAAGTTATAATTTCTCAGATTTTTAAATGTTCTCTTGAAGAATATTATTCTTCTCCTAGCACCTTCTTTGCATCCACTAGGTTTTTTCTAGCCCTGATTCAATCCACTGCATTTTTTTTTTTTTGGTAGACCTACATTACTTCCTATCATGTGTGATATGTGAGTTTCCAAGGACATACTATTCGTTCTGACAATCAGGAATGTATGCCTAAGGCACTGACATCTCTAAAAATGTTGCTGTAGTTGACACTGCTTTTAGAAGATGTGTGTCCAAGAACTAACTTTTTAACCTATAGTTTTATATTATTTTCAACTAATGTTGTGCATTCTTCAGCACCTCCACCAACTCCCTGTTCTTTTGTGAGATGTTAAGAACTGAATATGTCTGTCCCCCTCAGATTCATATGTTGAAAGCTTCCATTGTGGCTATATTTGGAGATGAGCCTTTAAGGAAGCTCAGTAATTTAATTAGCTCAGTAATTTAATTAAGGTTATATGAAGTTATACGGGGAGGGCCCAGATCTGATAGTATTAGTGTCCTTATGAGAAGAGATATCAGAGAGCTAGCCCCCTACCCCAGTCACAAAGAAGAGGCAGTTTGAACTCATAGTGAGATGATGGTTAGTTATAAACCAAGAGAAGAGGCCTTAAAATGAACCTTTTTTTCCTACCTTGATCCTGGATTTCTCAGCCTCCAGAACTGTGGGAAATAAATTTCTGTGTAGTCTGTGGTAGTTTGTTGTGGCAGCCAGAGTGGCCATAACAAAATTCTATAGATACAGAATAGTAGTCTGAGATTTTTATTCATTATATTAAAATAGTAATATCTTTTCCTTGGTTGAATTAGTGGAGGGAGAAATTACTGTGTGTAGACACATGTGAAATCTTATTACAGCTCCTTTGATGGCTTCTTGATTGACTGCATACTGTTGGAACCCCTGAAAACAGCTGAATAATTTTTTTATTTTGTATTAAATTATGGCTGACTTTTTTTTTTTTCCCTCTGTGGTTCCAACTACTTGGCAGAGTTGATGTTATTAACTAGTTGAGAGATACAGTTGCCTTTTCCTGGTGTTCAGAGGCAACTGAATGTCTGTGTTTTTTTTATTTGTTATTTTTGTTCCCCTGCTAAATCGATGATGCATGGTTGCCTTTTCATTGTTTCACTGAGGTTTATTTCATTGCCTCACACTTTTGTTCATTAGACAAACACAGAGCAGATGATAAATAGTCATTGGGAAAATAACATGTTAGACAAAAAATGTAACAATGTGTTTCACAGAAAATTGCATGTCATAGGTGCATTGTGTCTAGTGTAGAACAATTATTTAAAGATCCTTGTGTGTAGGGAAAAAGCATCTTTTTTAAAAAGCCATGGGGGAAACACCATTTTAGTCTGTTTTACAGGTGTTCAACTGGGCAGAAGAATGATTGAGCAGGCATATGGCCTTAGTCCTGACACTTTTTTTCATACAATTCCATTCCGAGAGACCCTATGTGTACTTCTCTGCTAGCACTTAGCCATCAAAATTAACTCTTTTCTTGTCTGTGTTCTCTCCCAAATGGAATCTCCTTGAAGTCAGATATTTCATTTTAGTCAGCCTTGTTTTCCCATCATTCAGCTCAGCACATGGCTTATACAAGGCTCTCAATAAACATTTGTTGGATTGGATTGCATAGATATATTCAATGGAATCTGTTTTTAGTAAGCCAGACAATATAATTGCTTAAACGTTGGAAAAGCAGTATTTTCTTCCCCTACTGCTCACACACCAAGGCATCCATTTAATAACATGTATTAGATATTTTCCCATCTAATTAAACTGAGTGTGTATAGACAGGATCTCAGGACAAACTGTAATTCTGAAGCAAGTTTGAACAGCATGGAAATGCTTAATTGCTGGATCTCTTTAGTTTTTGCTAAGGGTTTGAGAGGAATCTTTTTGCTTCAGGAAATAGAAACGCTAACTCAAAAAATATAAAAGGCTGAATTATGGTCATCCAAGCATTTTGCTTTCATCATGAATGAAAAGAAGCCGGGTCATAGGGTCCAAGGTAAATATAAAGTAGGACTGTGATAATATGGGAAATGAAATGAGAGAGATTTACTGAGGAACCACACTTTCTTTCAAAGTGTGATAGATTAGCTCCTAGTTTTCTGAAATCACATTTGATGATTTGATAACTTTTTCAAGATCTATCTTAGTTCCTCCATTTAGGATTCTTAAAAAAAATTTTTAACTTTAAAGTGTTGCAGAAACAGTTCTCAGTTTCCCCCAGTCTCAACATCTTGTTTACAATGATATTTATGAAAATTAGTAAATTAAACTTGGTACAGTACTATTCACTGAACCACAGACTTTATTAAGATTTTCCTAGGTTTTTCATAGACGAACTATTTTTGTTCTATGATTCAACCTGGAATCTTCCACTTACTTCATTTAGCAATTCGTGGTTCTTCAGATTTCACTTTTAAGTCTTAATATTTATATTCTGCAGAGCCCTTATATCAGGTCAATTATGTGTTTGGAGATTTCCTGATTTTATTTCTCTGAATTTCTTGTGTTTATCATTTATCCACCATAATCAGAGGTTTGTAAATCCCTCACCAATTCACAGTCCCTTTCTGTCCCCCTTTCTCTCTGTCCTTCCTCTTATGTACAAAGACCCCATGCCTCTGATCAGGCGAGCAATGTATATAAAGTAGATCAGCTAAAATGTACAGTTTTCACTTTTCTTGGCACAATTCAGACCCTTATAGAAAACACACAAGCAGAGGCTGTCAAATCAAGCTGACAGTCTTATTGATGTTGTATTTAATTTATTATCACATAAACAGAGTGAAGGTTTAATACTTTCTTAGAATTTAGGACTCAGTGATAACTGTTTTTTCCCAGTATTTACCATTTGAGAATATCATGATTCATTTCTGAAAATAATGATTTCTTTTATCTAAAACATCAGTATAATGAGGGTAAAAGATTTTCTTACAGTTTCTTTATTCAAGAATATTGGAGCCCATGAATAAGATTTATCATGTTCATATCCATAAATGAATAAAGTTTTATGTGTAATGTTTTGTTTATAAGTGTGGGTTTTTTCCTAAATAGGAGGGTCCACAACTCTCATCAGATTCTTAAAAGCATCTCATGGCTACAAAAAGCTGAAGAACCATTTCTCTGGAGTTGGAAGTATAGGAGAATCTATATCATCAGATGTGAATTCCAAATTTTAATGCAAAAAATGTGTGTAGCTATAAAATAACTCCAAATGCCTCAAGTTCACAAAATGTAGAATCTTTCTTCTCCACATAATAATTTAGGAACTTAAAGTTCATTGTGATCTATCTTTGTATTAATAATGATTGTATTTTTTGATCCCTGTGTTCTTTTATGGTAAATTCTTTCTTTTCCCCTTTATTTTCAGAGTCCTTTTTAAGCCTGGTTATTATTCCTCCTGCCTTTGCTTTCTCTATTTCAGAAGCCATTCTTTCATCCATCATTCCTACCCCATTACTTTTCCTTGACAAGACTACTTGCTGGGCATTTGCCCACAACCTCCTCTCTGATTTCTACTTCTCTGCCTGCTCACAGAAAGTGCTCTGGCTAACAGAGTGTGTAACCATAGGAACTGTTAGTGCCAATAGCATACAAAAAGCACAGTTCTGGAGAAAACACTAGCCTGACCCTTTCATGGGATTTTCTTAACAGAAAGCAGCCCGCATCCCAGGGTAAAGTTAGAAATTTATAGCTTGGAACTAAAATATAAAGAAAACAGACTCTTGAGCCTTTTTATTTGAGAAGGCATACTTTCCCTAGTCTTTGGAAGGCAAAGAGTGGGAGGTTAAGGGGATAAAGGATGGGATCTTGGCACACAGCCATCCATATTCAGGCAAAATTCTCCTATTCCAGTTCCCATGAAATAGGATAACTCCCCTACCCACCCCAACCATTATCAAAAACCGTGTGGTATATAAGCAGCTTCATTTAGTTGTGTATTACCTTTAACGGCTATATAGCATTAATTTCAAATATGATTTTCAAACATAAAATGTAAAATATGACCCAATAATGTACGATATATTATGATTATCATTAGCATAGTTGTGTTAATTGAGCAGCACTCCTATGTGAGGTACTCTGTTACATGCTTTGTGTATTATACATTATCTCTAAATCTAACAATAGTCCTAAGAATGAAACACTATTTTAATTTCAGCTTTTCCATGAGAAAGCTGAGGCTTAATTGGCCCAGGGTTGCTCTGCAGGCAAGTAGCAGAACTGGCCCTGCTTGTGGTTGGATCCCAAGGTCACAAACCCAAAGCTGAGGTACCTTTTAATGGCCAGTTGAAAATGAGCTGCTGTTGCTAGGAATGAAGACCAATAAGGGTGGCAAGGCCCAGAAGAACGGGTAGCAGAAATAGTTGGAGACATATTCCAGACACTTACCGAAGGATTATATTAACATGTTGGTGTCCCATTTGTTTAGTTAGGTTTTCTTTTCCTTGAGCTCTATAATTTGATTTCTTTTGAGTGCCTTATATATAATAGGTGTTTAATAAGACTTTAAAGATGGGAAGGGCCAAGGGGGAGGAGAAGGGACAAATGGACTGAAAATGAAGTGAAGAGAGAACGAGAGATAGCCCTGAGGAAGGAAAAAGATAATGGGGAGTATGTATGTGGTGAAAGAGTAGAGAAAAGAAGCTAGCAAAAGAAGAGAGACAAAAAGGGAGGCAGGAAGATGGAGTAAGGCCCAGATCATTCGAACTTCCTAACTCAAACTTCACTCAGAGTCTGAGCTTCAGGGAATTGTCATCATAGAATTCAGTCCTTTGATATATTAGCTAGAGAACCTCTGACTGCAGCTTTTCAATGGTAATTTCATTCTTTAAATCCTAGAATCCAGGATTTGATGGATTTGATTTATGCTTCAAATCCTAGAGCATCTCTACGTCCCCTAGGACTAACTGAGCCTTGGAGAAGATACCCAGGAGTTTACAAGATATACATAGGTAGCAGTAGCCCGAAGGGAAAGGTGTTTTAAGTGTCATATGTGAGCTGAAGAGGGGAAATGACCTTTGGTTTGGGTGGAGAGGGATAATAAAAGAGACTATCCGTGCAGAAATAATTCATTACCTGCCAGTAGGGTAGGTAAAATTACAAGATTAGCAGTGAAGTTGGGGAGAAGATACTTTTAAGAAGCAGAAACATCATTAGCAATAGTGCAGAAGGCGGGAAACTTGTGGAATTACTCATTTTGCTTAAATATAACATACTTGTTTGCTTGGTACTGCCCACTAGTAAGCTCTCCCTTACTCCCACCTTTCTAAAAGACTGTCAGCCTTTTTAATATCCTTTACTGCTTATTTTCCTCTGCCCATCCCCTTGATTTTGGTGTTTGATATTGTGCAACAACTAGCTGGTTAAAGCAAACTCCTCTGAGTCCTTCTTTCTTACTTAACTCCTTTCCCTTTTTTCAAGTCTTGCTTTCATTGAATCGTACACTCTAAAAATGTAGTAGCTTTTTAGAAGCTTCTGCTTGAGTTGTTCTTTCTGGAGAACTGAGGCTAAGACATAAATATTCTCCTCCCTGCCCATCTGTTTCTCAGCCTCACTTATTAACCTCATCTCTCAACCTCATCCACTCTGGTTTCAGTTACCATCTATGTACAAGACATTCTCAATCTGCATCTTTAACTCAAATCCCTCTATTTTTAAATAGCCAGATAAAACTGCTTAAACGTCTTATGAGTATTTATGCATCGGGTTCTGACAGGTACTTCAGACTTCTGTGAAGTCAAATTAGCCAACTTCCTCCACAGTTGCCTAAACTTACATACCTGAGAGTCAGTCTTAGCAAGTCCCTCTCCCTTACCCTTTGATTCTGTTTATCGCCAAAGCTTGCCATTTCTCCCTCCTGAAATCATCCTTGATTCATCAATTTCTCTCCAGTCCTACTGGCCAAGTTCAGGCAAACATGTCTTTTCTAGATTTCTACAACATCCCCTTAGTGATCTCTGGACCATATATCTTAACCCCTCTCAAATCCCTACACTGTATATTAGCCAGACTAATCTTTCCAAAATTATAAATTTTATCTTGTTATAGCCCTGCTGGAAATCCTTCAGTAGCTTTAAAATGAAGTTCAAACTCCTGAGTGTGACTCCCAAGGCTCCCAGGACCCCTGCGCTGTCTTCCTCTTAAACTCTTGATTATACTCCCTCAGCTTTTACCTCAGCTGTGTTGAGTGTCTTTCTGCTCCTTAAAAAAGCAAGGCTATCTCATTTATAGTTGATCCTTTGGAGATGCAGATTCCTTTCCTTCAATTGTTCTTCCATTTGCCTCTGATTTTACTCATTCTTTGCATCTCAATATGAATGACACCTCTTCATTTCACGTGCTTGAGTTTGAGGTTCAGGATCTGAAACAGTTTTAAGTGGTTTTGATCTCTAAATTGGGGATTACAATTTAGATGGTTTAGACGAGAGAGTTGGAAGAGTTATCAAATTTTATTATGAAGATGAATGGGATGATGGTGGCAGAGGGAAAATCTGAGCCACCTGCCTCAAAGGCATTTGAGGAAGGTGAGAGAATGTCTTGGAGATTAGTTCATAGAAAAGTGAAGATTCGGCCTTGATGTAGGACTGCCATTGCAGGTTACCACAGAAGAAGTTATTTCTGAGCCAGCAAAGCAGTGACTATTCCAGTAATGAGATAAAGTCTAGCTTTGACCTTTGAGCTTAATTGACCCACCTTCGACACAGCCTCAGCTATGTCCAGAGAGAGCTCTTAGTAGCTTCAGTTCAATTCCTGTTTAGTTCCACTGGCACAGAACAACAAAACTCTGAAGGTAGACAGAAACTATTGTCACTGGATATACTTGAGTATATCAGGCTTCCCTGGCTGCTCAGCTGGTTAAGAATCCACCTGCAAGGCAGGAGACATGGATCCATGGGTTGAGAAGATTCCTTGGAGAAGGGAATGGCCACCCACTCCAGTATTCTTGCCTAGAGATTCCCATGGACAGAGGAGCCTGGTGGGCTGTAGTCCACAGGGTCACAAAGAGTTGGAGACAACCAAGTGACTAAGCACACGTGCGCATGTACTCAAGTACACATCGAAAAAAATGAGGACTGATTAGAGGCCAAATTGATGGGATGGTATATTTGTATTGATGACTCAATTCTGTGATGCTAACCCAATTTAGACCTCCAATCTAATTAGCCTATGTAAATAGTCTTTTATTTGTTTTTATGCCTCGGGTTCAACATTTGTAGGCTAAATAAATTCCACTTAGAACACTTAACACCAAAAAAAAAAAAAAATACCCTCAACAAAGAAACCTAGAAACCTTCCATATCGCTAAAAATTAGATCAACCTCCTCTAAAAATTCTGCCTGCTAGCACACACCAAATGGTAATTGTGAACTGTGCCAGTAACGTGTGACAAGTGGGATTTAATGTTCAACTCCTGAGTATTTTGGAATCCCTGACAAAACAAAATCCTGATATCAGGTTCACTTTTAAATAATATTTTGGCTGTTTAATTAAAAATCTTTTTTTTTTACTTCTTAGTTATTTAACATATGTGGATGGAACACAACAGGATACTGACTCTACTCTGATGGAACTTACAAGATACTAGGAAGATAGGTATTAAATCATTTCATTAGTTAGAATGTCACTCAGTGATACAAGGAGAAACGTCCTTAAGTTCTTTTGACCTGTGGATTCCAGACTAAAGTAACCCAGCTTTGCAACATCATAAATTATGCTAAACTAAAGTTTAGCTAACACATTTTAGATAAACTTTTTTTTTAGTTTCTATGTGTAAATTCCATTGGCAGAAAGAATTGACTCATTTATGTTTTAGTTAAAAACTTTTTTTTCTAGGTTCCATGAGTGAGTTCTGTTGCCTAGAAGAGTTGACTCACCTATGAGTGATGTGTGATGATGTCCAGAGAGCCATTTCTCTGCTCTTTAGCTCAGGTTCCTGACAGTGGATGATCTGCAAAACACAATATGTTAGAAAAGTGATTTAGCGATTTATTCCTCAGCTGAAACCTGAGAGGCATTTCATCCTTACTTAATAGGCAGCATACCTCTGAACGGTATTTTTGAAGTCCTGTCGTGAGTTAGCAACAGAATTAGAACCTATCTGTGCTTAAAGTGCCAAGCTTTTGTCATAAATTCTCTCAGGCCATCCTTCCTCTTAAAGAATATTATCTCTTATTTCCAGAATGAATAGATCAAAATAATTGACTCCAAAGTACCTTCCTGATGCAGTGAACCAGAGAAATGACCCTATAATTGAAGCAAATGGAAAACAGAAGCTTTCTTACTGTACTAATCATTCACTCAACAGTAGGGCCCTCAATTTAGGATTGGACTTAAGTAACTTTCAGTAAATAATCCACAGTGTATATTGGCACAGAAGTGGTCAAAGAAAGCTGAGAAAGATGTGAAATAAGTTAGGAAGAAACTAACTGAAAACTTACTACAATCTGAAGGAAAAGAAAAGTGACTTAAGTGAGACCCGAATGTGGCTTGTGGAGTTTAGCTAACAGTGCTGCCAAAGCTCAAAGTAGAGAAACGTGTCCTTGGTGCTGACAACAAATTGAGATGAAATCAACAGTGGAGGGAGGCAAAATTAGAAGAGCTCTGTGGGGGCCTTCAGAGGCAACAAAGAAAAATATTCCCTTCCCTTGGGAAGCCTGTCTGGCTGAGAGAATGGAAGTGTCCCTGGCTTGAAGCCTGAGGCTGAGGTTTGGGGAGAGTTGGAGCCAGGATGAGATACAAAACAAGACCAGAGATCAGGAGGCCTGGACTTGGGATTGCATCCATTCTCAGGCAGAAGCAAGTAGGGAGAGACGTTCACAATTCCAAAGCACCGAGGGGAAACTAGAGAAGGCCAAGAGAACAGAGGCTCTTAGTACTTGTTGGGGCAGGGAGGATAACTGATAGGAGGCAAGGTCTCCTGGCAGGATTTTAAGTCTATGGCTGTAAATTGACTTCAAGTTTCTGGCATTTATACAAACCATGAAAAGTCTTTCTCAATTTTATGGAACCCTTTGGTGGGACTGATGTCCAGTAATTCAGTTTCCCTCTATTTATCTGTATGTAATACATTGTTTCCTGTAGTGAAGGCACCATTGGATTTTCAGACAGCACAGAAAAATCACACTTTTCAACTGCAAATGTAATACCTTTTTTTTTTTTTTTTTAACAACTGTCAAAAATCCATTATTGGAAAATCAATTCTATACCCAATTTCCAACAACAGATTAGAGATACCTGGCGAGTGACTTTCAAGACACTGTGGAGTGTGTTTTCTTATTTTGGGCATTCTTCCAGAATCTTTATTGAATATCCCTTTTTTTTTTTTTCTCCTATCCAAAACCATCTAGTTGAGAGTCACACTGCCAACACTGAACTGAAAGATGAATTCCCCAGATCAGTAGGTGCCCAATATGCTACTGGAGATCAGTGGAGAAATAACTCCAGAAAGAATGAAGAGATGGAGCCAAAGCAAAAACAGCACACAGTTGTGGATGTGACTGATGGTGGAAGTAAAGTCTGATGCTATAAAGAGCAATATTGCATAGGCACCTGGAATGTTAGGTCCATGAATCAAGGCAAATTGGAAGTGGTCAAACAGAAGATGGCAAGAGTGAACATTAACATTTTAGCAATCAGCGAACTAAAATGGACTGGAATGAGTGAGTTTAACTCAGATGACCATCATATCTATTACTTTGGGCAAGAATCCCTTAGAAGAAATGGAATAGCTATCATAGTCAACAGAAGTGTCTGAAATGAAGTACTTGGATGCAATCTCAAAAACAACAGAATGATCTCTGTTCATTTCCAAGGCAAACCATTCAATATCACAGTAATCCAAGTCTGTGCCCCAACCAGTAATGCTGAAGAAGCTGAAGTTGAACGGTTCTATGAAGACCTACAAGACCCTCTAGAACTAAGACCCAAAAAAGATGTCCTTTTCATTATAGAGGACTGGAATGCAAAAATAGGAAGTCAAGAGATCCCTGGAGTAACAGACAAATTTGGCCTTTGAGTACAGAATGAAGCAGGGCAAAGGCTAATAGAGTTCTGCCAAGAGAATGCACTGGTCACCCTGCTTATTTAACTTACATGCAGAATACATCATGAGAAACGCTGGGCTGGATGAAGCACAAGCTGGAATCAAAATTTTTGGGAGAAATATCAATAACCTCAGATATGCAGATGACACCACCCTTATGGCAGAAAGTGAAGAACTAAAGAGCCTCTTCATGAAAGTGAAAGAGGAGAGTGAAAAAGTTGGCTTAAAACTCAACATTCAGAAAACGAAGATCATGGCATCTGGTCCCATCACTTCATGGCAGATAGATGGGGAAACAATGGAAACAGTGACAGACTTTATTTTTTGGGGCTCCAAAATCACTGCAGATGGTGACTGCAGCCGTTAAATTGAAAGATGCTTGCTCCTTGGAAGAACAATTATGACCAACCTAGACAGCATGTTTAAAAGCAGAGACATTACTTTGTCAACAAAGGTCCATCTAGTCAAGGCTATAGTTTTTCCAGTAGTCATGTATAGATGTGAGAGTTGGACTATAAAGAAAGCTGAGTGCTGAAGGATTGATGCTTTTAAACTGTGGTGTTGGAGAAGACTCTTGAGAGTCCCTTGGATAGCCAAGAGATCCAACCAGTCCATCCTAAAGGAAATCGGTCCTGAATGTTCTTTGGAAGGACTGATGTTGAAGCTGAAACTCCAATACTTTGACCACCTGATAAGAAGAGCTGACTTGTTTGAAAGGACCCTGATGCTGGGAAAGATTGAAGGTGGGAGGAGAAGGGGATGACAGAGGGTAAGATGGTTGGATGGCATCACCAACTCAATGGACATGAGTTTGAGTAGGCTCTGGGAGTTGGTGATGGACAGGGAGGCCTGGCGTGCTGCAGTCCATGGGGTCGCAAAGAGTTGGACTGAGCGACTGAACTGAACTTACCTCTTGGAAAGAAATATTTTTTGTCTTTTTAGTGTGAAACTGAATACCCTTTTCAAGGTATTAAAGATCATGATTAAAAGATCATGATTTACATTTTCTTAATGATTACGATGTTCAGTGTCTCTTTGTGTGCTTATTTACTATCCATACTGTATACTTCTAGGATAGAATTTTTTAAGTTTTTAAAAAATAATAACATACCCTAATCTTGGCACTCTCAAATTCTGGTAAAGAATGTGTAGCTGTGGGGACACTCATACAACTGCTTGTGGCACTGCCCTTCTGTAAAATAGTTCAGTAGTTTTTTTGTGAATTTAAATGTACCCTTACCATATTACCCAGCAATCTCACTCATGGGTATTTACCATAGAGAAATGAATTCTTACATTCATAAAAACTTGTATAAAAATATTTAGGCAGCACTATTTATGATCATCCCAACCTAGAAACAACCCACACTTTCTTCAATAGGTAGGTGTCTAATCAAAGTATTTCACCTAATACAATGGAATATTAGTCAGCATTAAGCAGAAGCAAACAACTGACATATGTAACAACATGGATAAACTTCACATGGATTATGCTAGGTGAACAAATTTGACCTCAAAAAATTACATACTGTATGATTGCTTTTTATGATGTTCTGGCAAAGGCAAAGCTTTGTGACAAAAAACAAATCAATGGCTGCTGGGGATACAAGGTCAGGGAAAGGTATGATTATCAGAGGCAGCACAAGGGAATTTGGAGAACAATCAAACTGTCTGTTCGTATTGTGAACATTGCTATAGGGTCAAGGCATGTGTTAAAGGGCTTCCCTGATGGGTCAGATGGTAAAGAATCTTCCTGCAATGCAGGAGACACAGGTTCAATCCCTGGATCAGGAAGATACCCTGGAGAAGGGAGTGGCTACTCACTCCAGTGTTAAAACTCATAGAACTGTATATACCTCAAAAATAGGTGAGTTTTAATGAATGTAAATTATAGATAAATAATATTGATGAAGTTTGTCTTTACCAAGTAAGTAGAAGTGGTCCCCACACAGATTAGTTCCTTAATTGTAGGTATTTGCACATTATCTAGACTTAACAGTCTGACTTGTAATGCTGATTTAAGGCCTTCTAGAGGTAGAAACCAGATTCTGGTCTTCTGTTGTCATATTTTTCATGGACAGAGAACTTGAAAATTCTGAAAAATCTTATATTCACAATGAGTATTTCTTATTAGAGAAATTATAAGAATTCAACAAGTTTGCCATTTATTTTATCATGGTAGAATAATTATTTGTTCCCTTTTAAATTTTTTATTTTATATTGGAGTATAGTTGATTACAATGTTGGTTAGTTTCAGATGTACAGCAAAGTGATTTAGGTATGTGTATATAAATATCTATCCTTTTTCAGATTCTTTTCTCATAGAGGCTCTTACTGAGTATTGAGTAGAGTTCCCTGTGCTATATAGTAGGTTGCTGTTGATTATTTTATAAATAATAGTGTGTATATGTTCATCACAAGCCTCCTAACTTATCCTTCCCCTTTTGGTAACTATAAGTTTGTTATCTAAGTATGTTTCTGTTTTGCAATTAAGTTCATTTGTATTGTTAGATTTCACATATAAATGACAGCACATGATATGTATCACACAGGTTGATTTGTGGATGTTGCAAAATCTTTCCATCCCTGGGGTAAATCCCACTTGTATGAACCTTTAATATATTATTGAATTTGATTTGTTTGTATTTTGTTGAGGATTTGGGGGTCTATGTTCATCAGTGATACAGCCTGTAATTTTCTTTTTTTGTGGTATCTTTGCTTGGGTTTGGTATCAAGGTGATGGTGGCCTCGTACAATAAGTTTGGAAGTTTTCCTCCTCTGCAGTTTTTTTGGAAGAGTTTCAGAAGGATAGGTGTTAACTTTTCTCTAAATGTTTGCTGGAATTTTCCTGTAAAGCTATCTGGTTTTGGACTTTCATTTGTTGAGAGTTTCCTAATCCCAGTTTCAATTTCAGTACTTGTGATTAGTCTGTTTATATTTTCTATTTCTTCCTGGTTCTGTCTTGGAAAATTGTACCTTTCAGAGAATATACCCGTTTCTTCTAGATTGTCCATTTTATTGGTGTATAGTTGCTTATAGAAGTCTCTTATGACCCTTTGTTTTCATGTTGTAACTTCTCCTCTTTCATTTCTAATTTTATTGATTCGAACACTCTCTTTTTTTCCTTGGGGCTTCCCTGGTGGTTCAGATGATAAAGATGTCACCTACAGTGCAGGAGACCCAAGTCTGCCTAAAAGTTTATCAATTTTGTTTATCTTTCCAAAAAACAGATTTTAGTTCTTTTATCTTTTCTTTGCATCTATTTCATTTATTTCGGCTCTAATCTGTATTATTTCTTTCTTTCTACTAACTTTGAGTTTTGTTTGTGCTTTCTCTAATTGCCTTAGTTGTAACTTTAGGTTATTTATTTGGAATTTTTCTTGTTTTCTGAGTTAAGATTGTAGTGCTATAAACTTCCCTCTTAGAACAGTTTTTGCTGCATCCCATAGGTTTAGGACCATTGTGTTTTCATTGTCGTTTGTCTCTAGATATTTTTTATTTTCTCAATGACTTCTTCAGTGATCCATTGGTTTAGTGATGTATTATTTAGCTTCCATGTGTTTGTGATTTTGTGCAGTTTTTTTCTTGTAGTTGATTTCTAATGTCACTGTGGAAAAGATCATTGGAAAAGATGCTTACTAATATTTCAATTTTCTGATATTAACTGAGGCTTACTTTCATGAAATTAAAAGACGCTTACTCCTTGGAAGGAAAGTTGTGACCAACCTAGATAGCATATTGAAAAGCAGAGATATTACTTTGCCAACAAAGGTCCATCTAGTCAAGGCTATGGTTTTTCCAGTAGTCATGTATGGATGTGATAGTTGGACTGTGAAGAAAGCTGAGCACCGAAGAATTGATGCTTTTGAACCATGGTGTTGGAGGAGACTCATGAGAGTCCCTTGGACTGCAATGAGATCCAACCAGTCCATCCTCTGGAAGGACTGATGCTGAAGCTGAAACTCCAGTACTTTGGCCACCTCATGCGAAGAGTTCACTCATTGGAAAATACCCTGATGCTGGGAGGGATTGGGGGCAGGAGAAGAAGGGGATGACAGAGGATGAGATGGCTGCATGGCATCACTGACTCGATGGACATGAGTTTGAGTGAACTCCAGGAGTTGGTGATGAAGAGAGAGGCCTGGTGTGCTGTGATTCATGGGGTCACAAAGAGTTGGACACGACTGAGTGACTGAAATGAACTGAACTGAGGCTTGCTTTATGGTCCAGCATGTGATCTATCCTTGAGAATGTTCATTAGCAATTGGAAAGAATGTGTATTCTGCTTTTGGATGCAGTGCTCTATAAATATTAAGTACATCTGGTCTATTTTCTGTCTGGATAATCTGTCCATTGATGTGAGCCGGGTGTTAAAGTCCTCCACTAGTATTGTGTTATCGATTTCTCCTTTTATGGCTATCAGCATTTGTGGTGCTCCTGTGGTGGGTGCATATATATTTATAATTGTTATGCCTTCTTCCTGGATTGATCCCTTGGTTATTATGGAGTATCCTTCTTTGTCTCTTATAACAATATTTTAAAATCTATTGTGTGTGATGTGATTATTGCTACTCCAGGTTTCTTTTGACTTGCATTTGCATGGAATACCTTTTTCCTCCTCCTTACTTTCAGTCTACACGTGTGCTCTGAAGTGGGTCTCTTGTAGACAGTGTGTATATGTCTTGTTTTTGTGTCAATTCAGCCAGTGTATGTCTTTTGGTTGGAGCATGTAATCCATTTACATTCAAGATAATTACTGATCTGTATGTTCTTGTTGCCATTTTGTTAAATTTTTTGGATTTATTTTCATAGGTCTTTTTTCTTCCCCCTTCCTTTTGTTCTCTTCTCCTGTGATTTTATGACTCTCTTTAGTATTGTGTTTGGATTCATTTTTCATTTTTGCATGTATATCTTACAGGTTTTTGAGTTGCAGTTAATATGTTTTCATTTGGCAGTGTGTGTGTGTGTATATACACACACTCACATACAAACACAAAATTGATCTGGTCTCTTAATTTAAAATTCATGCACAATATCCAGAATTTGTACTTTGCTCACTGGTTTTGATATCACATTTGTGGATGATTTCCTACTTTTACTGCCAATGAGATTTCCCATTTGTTATTTCTTGTTCCTAGTTGTGGCCTTTTCTTTTCCTCCTAGATAAGTTATTTGTTGTAAAGATGGTTTGGTGGTGGTGAATTGTCCTCTGTCATCCCCTTCTCCTCCTGCCTTCAATCTTTCAAGCATCAGGATCTTTTATAATGAGTCAGCTCTTTGCATCACATGGCCAAAGTATTGGAGCTTCAGCTTCAGCATCAGTCCTTCCAATGAATATTCAGGATTGATTTCCTTCGGGATGACTAGTCTGATCTCCTTGCAGTCCAACGGACTCCCAAGAGTCTTATCCATTACCACAGTTCAAAAACAACAATTCTTTGGCCCTCAGCCTTCTTTATGGTCCAACTCTCACATCCATAATGACTATAGAAAAAACCATAGCTTTAACTAGATGGACATTTGCCGTTAAAGTAATGTCTCTGCTTTTTAATATGCTATCTAGGTTTGTCATAGCTTTTCTTTCAAGGAGCAAGTGTCTTTTAATTTCATAGCTGCATTAGCCATATTCAGTGATTTTGTCAGTGAATAGGAAAACTCAACATCATAAATATCACCTCACTGTGAATAATTTATGCATTCTAAATTTCAGTCATACCTGAACAGGTGTTTTAATTTTGTGAAATTTTATGAGATAATTGTAATATTCATTTCAATAGTAAAGAGCCAATTTGAGTTGAAGTGACTGTGAATAAGAAAGAAATAGGGAATATGATGTGGCACACTGATCCCTCTGTAGGAATGAAGGGATTTATGCCCCAAATGACAGGTGCTGCCAACAGACTCTCCTTAGTTGTCAGCTGCCTTTGGATATTGCCCCAGTTGAGAAGAGTTTTCCAGCCCAAGGCCACGCCCCTTGTCCAGGGTGCTTTACTGATCAATGCTAGGGTATAAAGGCCACACCTTTGTCCCACCTCAGGACAATTCTGAGGTTCGCTGAGACCTTCAGTAGGAATGGATCATAGCTCAACTTCTCCTTCTGCCCAGTTCAGCTTCCTTCCTTTCCCTTCCGCGTGTTCTAACTCCAAGAGGAATCTGTGTCAAAGCTCTTGCATGGTTATATCTAGCTCAGGGGTTTCCTTGCTCCTGGAATCTAACCTGTGACTGAGGACTTCTTCAGATATCAAACCCTGTTTATTATAAAGCTATAGTCCTTAATATAGCATGGTACTGGCTTCAGAATAAATGAATAGATATATGAAACAGGAAAAGAATACTTGGTATATGTGAGGGGTGACATTATATTTGGGAAAAAATGCACTGTTTACCAGTAGTTGCTCTGACAGTTGTCTAACAGGTGGGGAAAAATAGGCCTTTTGCCAAAAAATTTGCACAATGAATAAGTACATAAATGTAAAGAACAAAAAAGTAAAATTGTTAATAAAATGTGACAAGACAGGAAAGAAGTTCTTAAATAATATGCAAAGGTTGAAACTGTAAAGAAGAAATTGATAAATTTGATTATATGTATATTTAAATTTTTCATTATATGTGTCAAACTTGGAGATGTATAATCCAAAGAATTGAACTTAGAATATATAAAGAATTTCCACAAATTAGTAAGAGATACAAGCAACAAACAGTAAACTAGCAAAGGTGCAAACTGCAGATTTGCAGAGGAAGAACTGCAAATGGCCAAAAAGCTTAAGAAAAGATGGCCAAACTCACTAGTAATTAACGAAATACAAATCGGGAGATGCTATTTCTCATCCTTGAGAACTAGCAAAAATAAAGCGTAAATATAACAAATGTGGGGGGAGATGTGAGAAAATAGCAACATCTTCTTTGAAGAGGCATTTGGTAATATCTTTCAAATTTTATTTCACATGTACATTTTTGAGAAACTCATGGAAATGTGCATATACTGACTTAAGTGATGATGAGTTCTCTCTAATTTGTAATAGCAAATATTTGGAAGCAATCTGTGTGTCCATACATAAGGGATGGGTGAACACTTGTATATACATATCATGAAATATTTATCATGTAGCAGTTAAATTGAGTTAAGCATGTTTACCTGTTTCAACAAAAATCTTGAAAATGTATTATGGAATAAAAATTGTGTACAGTAAAAAATACTTAAATTTAAACTTGTTAAATATTGTTGACAATTTATGAAGAAACATACAAGTGGTAAATATTTTTAACTGTGTTACAGAAGGAAAGCATAACAGCTTCAGGAAAATCGCTGTCTTTGAGGAGAGCAGAGAATGAGATGGGAAAAGTCTTCAACTGTAAGTAACATTTCATTTTTTTAAAGTGTATATATTATTTGACTGCATTGGGTCTTAGGTAGAATGCAGGATCTTTGTCGCATCACGCAGGATCTTCCGTTAGGGTGCACAGACACGAGTTGTGGTGTCTGGGCTCAGTGCTGCGGTGCCCAGGCTCCAGGGCAGTGGACTTGAGCAGTTGTGGCGGCAGGCTCTCTGGTTGTGGTGTGTGCTCAAAGTGCACTGGCACATGGTTGCAGGCTCTCTGGTTGTGGTGTGTGCTGGAAGTGCACTGGCACATGGTTGCAGTGTGTGGGCTTGATTCGTCCACGGTGTGTAGGATCTTTGTTTCCTGACCAGGGATAGAACCTGCGTTTTTTGCATTGCAGGGCAGACTCTTAACCACTGGACCACAAAGTAAGTGCCAACATTTCACTGTTAATGGAAGAAAAAAAATCTTAAGTGAAAGGAATCTGAAAATGACAAAATGATATTAATTTTGGATTGTGGATATTCTGTGCATTTTTCTGCATGCCTGAAGTATTTTATTACATAGAGTTTTAAAAATTTGTAAAACAAGTGATGTGTAGTTAGAGGCCAGAAGTGAGCAAGTCTTGACTGGATTTTGTAATCATTTTAAAAACATCCTTTGAGTTTTGGAAATACTTTGAGGAAATTTTTTTTGTTTTAATGTAAAATTCATAAAATGTGAAATTTACCTTTGTAATAATTTTAAAGTATGTTCTTATGACTTTTAGTATATTCATAATGTTGGGCAATCATCACTAATATCTAATTTCATGCTTTCTGTCACCTTTTGAGGAATCTTGCAAGGAACCAGAAGTCGTGATTAGCAGTAGCAGCTTGAAATAAATGACCAAAATATTAATATTAAGTGATTTTATATGGATTCATAGACAGAGACTTGTGAGCGTTCAACTTACATGTTATAAATTCCTATATAACTAGAAACTTAGGGTCTTAATACCTCCTTTCCAGGAAAGAATAGCTGTTAGCAACTTTCAGAGTTACTCAATAATGCCTTTTCCTGGGTAGTAACTTCATCCTAAACTCTGTGTGATTTTATCCTTCTTGTGGCACTACCCAAAACAAAAACATGACTTCTGTCTAAGCCGTCAATGGGTATCCTCTCTTGCCTTCCCAAACTGTGTTGGAAGACTTAGGAGCTGCTATAGACTGCATGTTGTGTTCCCCATCAAGGTTCATGTTTTGAAATCCTGATCCACAGTGTAATAGTATTTGGAGGTGGAGCCTTCAGGAAGCGATTAGGTCATGAAGACAATGCCCTTGTGAATGAGATTAATGCCCCCTATAAAAGAGGTTCTGGAGAGTTCCCAGGTCCCTTCTGCCATGTTGGGACACAGAAGACAGCTGTCTATAAAACAGAAAGTGGGCTCTTACCAAATACTTAATCGGTTATCACCTAGATATTGAACTTCCTGCCTCCTGAACTGTGGTAAATGTTTTTTATTGCTTATAAGCCACCCAGACTGTGGACAGTCCACTGTTATCACCCAGTGGACTAGGACAGAGCCCCCTCTTCTGATATGTGCAGTGCAGTGTGTGTGTTTATTTCCATGATAACAACTACGCTTAGTTTTGTAATTACTTACAACAGTCAGCCTATCACCTCAAGAGGCCCTTGAATCCTGTGATCATATTGTTTTACCTTTGAATCCTCAAAACTTAGCATCATTTCTGCAACTTAGTAGATGTTCAAGTAAATGTCATTTGAATGAATGGCTTCAGTGCATGACTCATTTCAAGTCTGTGCAAGTCCAACAACAGACATTAGTCAGACTTCCCATTTTTGATCAGCTATTGAAAGTGGGACAGTTGATCTATGATTCAGCATATCTCCAGTAAGCAAGCCCAAGAGAATAATGTTAAAAACCCTGCCCTCCTGCAAGAGTCAGCTTGATCAAGAACCTTGTTTTAGTGGTTGATTTCCACAGTTAAGCTGTCTCTCACAATCTTACGTTGGATGTCCCTTCACATAATTTGTTGATTTTTAGCAAAACTGAAGAAAGAATAAGAATTCTTTAGAATTTTATATGTTGTCCCATAATGCATTCTTAATACTGAGGAACATACAAATCCAGGCTAAGATTCTTCTATTTGGCTCTGGAAAGACTGAAAGCAGATTGCTGTAGTGATCAAAAGTTTGGCTTGCAATCAGATGGATTGTGCTTCCTATCTGTACTCTGTCACTTTCTATCTAGAAAGTCACCAGGCAAATTACTTTACTTCTCTAAGACTCAATTTTCTTATCTGCAAAGTGGATATAATAATAAAAATGAATAATAAAAAATGAACTTCATATATTTTCTGTGAATGTTAAATGAAGTAATACATATGAGAAGCATTAAGCATATAGCCTAGTATATAGTAAGTGTTCCCTTAATATCAGTGATTGTTATCTGGAACTTTGAGTGATAGATAATTTTTGGTCATGGAAAGAGTCTCTGAGGAACCTCTAGGGTTGTGTACAATGCAGAAAAGTGCAAAGTGAATAAGTTCAAGGAATTCAGGATTCAAAATTCAGTTTTACCTGAAAGACCTTGGACAATTCACTTAATCCTCATATGTCTTCAGTATTGTTAAAAAATATTATCTTCGCCTTTTTCACATCTCTCTTGCTATGTATTTTCTGTTTTTTTCCCCTCTTTATACAGACTTCCTTGAGAAAAGAAATCTGTTGATACTTTTTGACACCTTAGTCAAGAATTGCTTCTCTCCACAGGAATTTACTTTTCACTGTAATCATTCAGTAAGTTCTGATAAGCTATGTATCTACTAAAGGAATGTTACTTATTAAGAATTGATGATGGAAGAGGAGTTTTGAAATGGGTAGAGACTTCCAGTGACTCTGAAATACTTATATGTGTATTTTCTTCTGCTTCTGTATAAAGCTGGAAAAGAAAAAAAAGAAAAACAGGCAAACAAAATCTCATGCTACCCTTTGATTTTGGGTTGCTTGACAAACAATTTTCGTTTCTAAAGCACTTGAAAGTCTTTTTTGGTAACATTTTCAGTCTGGCAACGAGCAGAGCAAGATGAACATCTCTTAATCTTTCTTTCCAAGACAGCTCTGTCATCCTGTTTCTACATATCTGCTTTGTCATTGTATATTCACAGAAAATATTTGGCCCTCTAGGACTCTGGAGACATTCTAGAATGAACATGCTCAGAGTTAGGGCTGAATCTGAGCCCCACAGCTCAGCTGATTGGAAGCCTCTGTTCCCATACCTATAACAGTAAGACAGTGGACTAGGTCCTGAATTGCAAATAGAATTTATTTTGAATTCCTACTTTGAGTATTCGGTACTGAGCTGAGACAGCGAAGATAAAACCTGATGCATTGGGAGAGTGTTTTGTGATAAATTAACCATAAGCATGGGATGGAGGAATGAAAGCCCTTATGCCAAATCTTGCTATCCCTAGACCACAAAATCACTGAGGCCTTTCTAGTTCTAGCATCACATCAGACTGTTACTGATTCTCTGCTGCTGCTAAGTCACTTCAGTCCGACTCTGTGCGACCCCATAGACGGCAGTCCACCAGGCTCCCCCGTCCCTGGGATTCTCCAGGCAAGAACACTGGAGTGGGTTGCCATTTCCTTCTCCAATGCATGAAAGTGAAAAGTGAAAGTGAAGTCGCTCAGTTGTGTCTGACTCTTAGTGACCCCATGGACTGCAGCCTACCAGGCTCCTCCTTCCATGGGATTTTCCAGGCAAGAGTACTGGAGTGGGGTGCCATTGCCTTCTCGAGACTGATTCTCTACTTGCTCTTAATAAGATGTGAAGTGTCTGCCCTCCAAACAGTTCAGTCACCTGCTTAATTGACTAGAATGCCATTTACATGCACTGCATGTGTTATTACCCATTCCTTTTCTAAAGACGTTGAGGTACAATAAATACTTTTGTAAAGCTAAAAGAAAGAATTCAGAAAAAGGGAATGGAAAATGAGAATAAATATATGAAAAATAGGAAGTATAAGAACAAGTATGAAATTCAAGGTTTAATTTTAACCTTCCTAACTTTATTCTCTAGTACTCTATTCTCTCTTTCTATTTAATGCCATAGATGGTGGCACAGAAGAAAGAATCACATTGGTCTGGTGGTAATATGGGAAACTCTGGACATTTTTCAGATTTTTTCATGAAAATGTCTGGTAGAATCCTGAAATTTTTTTGAGGATTCAGCATGATGTGAGAAATGCTTTTGCAGTCTTACTGAGTCAGACTTAAGCAATCAAAATGATTGCTCTATTTAAAATTCATCAACAGTAATGAGCTCTTGCGTCATTTTGTAAAGATGAGACTTGAGTCTCATGTGAAGCCTTTTAAAACCTCATTGCTGTCTACAGTGCCCTTGGCTGCAGTTACCCAAGGCATAGTAAATACATCAGCATGGCCAAGTTGGCGCAGGGGAAAGAGTCACATGTTTTAAGACTACAGTTTATGACTAGGATGATATTTTCCCTCTTTTGTTTTGCATTGAGGATGTATAAAAATAATGATATTGGCATGATTATAAATGATATATTTCTTGAAGCTACTCTTGAGCCTTTCTGCAAGATGGATTTTCAAAGTCTTTCATATATTATTTATATATTTAAACAAAAATGTAATTAGGGTTATTTCTTTTGCCAAAATGCTATAGAATTTTTTCCTAAGTGATTTCTGTGCTCTTACCCTCTCTTCCACTTAGTATTGTCAGGTTACTCTTTTTTAAAAGAAAAAAAAAATATTGAGAAGGCTTCTGGTTCTGGCAAAGTAGTAATAAGAATTAAATTTCTCCTCTTGCCTGAAACAAAAAAAAAATCAAAGTAAATTAAGAAATGATTTTTAAGATGTATATTAGGCAATGAAAGACAGTGATCTCAGAGAGATGGCCAACAAATGAGGGAACCCTAGGATTGCCAAAATTTGTTGCTTGAGAGTTTCCAGACCATTGCACACTGAGGAAAAACACAGGCAGAGGCTGCAAAACTGAAGTTGAGCTAGAACTGAGAATCTGGAGAGACCAAGACACTTTGAGTTTGCAGGCAGGATGCTGGAGAGGAGAGGTCTGCCAAAAGAGAGTTCTCTCTAGATTGACAGAGGGTCCTCCTCAAGTATTCAGTAACATAATGATCAGGGCATGTATGTGCAGAAACTGTTTGAGTACAAAGAAAGAAATACTCAAAAAGATCAGAGACAACATCACTCAGATCCCATATGGGGCCAGAACTAGCGGGATAAACTAGGGAATAGGACTAGATCCAACCCCTACTGGAAAGGAAAAACTCATCATTCGTGAACTATTTGGATAGAATGCTGAGAATAGTCTTGCTTCAGTAGTGGAGAATAATTAGATCTAGACAAAACACTGCTCAAGTCTTGCCTGATAAATCTTGTAAGCAGTGACAGAAGGGATAAAACTATTGCCAAATTACTTAACTGTGTCCCGGAACAAAACCCAAGAGTAGTTATAGGAATACAAAAATATCCAACACCCAACAAAGTAGAACACAGTATCCTGCATTCTATCAAAAATGCCAGACATGCAAAGAAACAGGAAAACCTAGAATAAGGAGGAAAACTAATCAGCTAAAACTGACCCAGGACTGCTTGGGGCTAGTGCACTGGGACGACCCAGGGGGATGGTATGGGGAGGGAAGAGGGAGGAGGCTTCAGGATGGGGAACACATGTATGCCTGTGGCGGATTCATTTTGATGTTTGGCAAAACTAATACAATTATGTAAAGTTTAAAAATAAAATAAAATTTTAAAAATTAAATTAAATGACAAGGGCATTGGAAAATCATTATACTATATTTCATATGTTCAGAAAGCTAGAGTAAAAACTGAACATGCTAAATAAATAGAGAGGTAAAAGTATAGAAAAAAAGCCATGTCGAACTTTTAGAGACAAAAAACATAAAAATAAATCCTAGAAATAAAACCTAGATGAAAAAAGCATTAATAGGATTATAGCAGATTAAACATCAGAGAAGTTTTGTAAACTTGAATACACACAATAAACCCTATCCAAAATCAAACATAGAGAAAAAAAGACTAGCTAAAAAATTACAAAGAACATAAGAATCAGTAAACTATGGTACAACTTCAAGTGAGTTAATGTATGCATAATTGGAGTTTCCAGGAAAGAGGGAACTAGAAAAAGATAAATGGTGAACAAAAAGTTTTCAAATTTATGAAAACTATAAACCTTCACAAAACTTAAAATCCCAAGAATTAAGAAATGGAAAGAATACTACCCCAATGTACATCATAACCAAATTGCCCAAAACTGGTGATAGTGAGAAAATTTTATAAGCAGCTGGAGAAAAGTGTTACATTGTATACAGAGGAACGCAGATAATGATGACAGCAGCTTTCTTGTTTAAAAAAAAAAAAAAGCAATGCCAGTGGAAACACAGCAAAGCAACATTTAAAAATTTCTGAAAGAGTGAAAAACTATCTTGAATTCCATACCCAGTGAAAATATCTTTCCAAAAGAATGTTACATAAAGCCTTTTTCCAACATCCAAAAACTGAAATAACTCATTGGCAGTAATTTATACTACAGGAATGTTTTAAGAAGCTCTTGAGGCCAAAGAAAAATGATACCAGTTGGAAATTGGGATCTATACAAAGACCATAAAGATTTTTTTTATTGTTTAAATATATTTAAAAGATAATTGAGTACATAATTAAAAACAGTAACACAAAGATGTAGAGTTTATAAGATATGTAGAAGTAAAATGTATGACTGTAATAGCACAAAGACTAATAGGGAAGAAGTGGAAGTAAACTGTTATGAGGTCCTTATAATATCATTTGGAATGATACATTATCACCTGCAGATAAACGGAGGTACATTACACATGTATACTCTAAATCCTAAAGCATCCCTTAAATAACAGAACAAAGAATAAGAATTGTTAGCAAATAAGCCCACATGCAAATTAACAAAAGAAATAAAATGGACTCATAGAAAATACCCTGGTTATCCAAAAGAAGGCAGAAAAAGAGGGAAAAGGAAATGGAGAACATGTAGGACAAAGAGAAGTTAAATACGAGGTTGATTTAAATCTAACCATATTAATAATGTGAACCATGTATAAATAATCTAAATACCTCGGTTAAAAGACAGAGATTGTCCCAAGTATATAATGCATATAAAGAATGTTGTTTATTACTTGTAATGTAAAGACACAAACAAGTTGAAAGTATGGAAAAAGGAATGCCATACTAACAGTGTCATTTCATAATGATAAGTGTATCACCCATTGCTGGTAGAAATGTTAAATGTTAAATGGCAGAAGTCTCTTTGGAAAACAGCTTGGAGGTTCTTTACAACGTTAAGCATAGACCTGCCATATGACCCAGGCCTTTCACTCCTTGGTATTTATACTCAAGAGAAATTAAAGTATCTGTCTATAGAAAGACTTTATACAGATGTTCATAACAGCTGTATTTGTAACAGCCCCAAACTGTCAGCCCAATGTTCATCCGTAGGTGAATGGAAAAACTAAATATATTATATCCATAAATGAAATAGTATTTAGTAATAAAAGGAATGGATTCTTGATGCAAGCAACAGTGTGAAAGAATCCCAAAATAATTGCTCAGCTTACACACCAGATAAAAAAAGAAGGAGCAAACTACTATGTAATACTATTACATAAAATCCTAGGAAATGCAAACTAACATGTAGTGACAGAAAGCAGGTCACTGAGTGCCACATGGGTGAGCAGGAGGCGGGTAATGTGGGCAGGGGTGAGAGAGATGACAAAGGGGCAGAAGGGGTCTTTTGAGAGTGGTGTATTATGTTCAGTAACTTTAGTGTAATGATGGAACATAGGTTATATTTAACATGTGGACACATGTCATATGTCAAAACTTATAAAATTGAACCCTTTAAATATGTGCAGTTTATTGTACATCAGTAAAAACTCTTTGTACATCAATAAATGTACAAAGCTGGAATCAATTGGATTCCAAGCTGGAATCAAGATAGCAGGGAGAAATATCAATAACTTTAGATAGGCAGATGACACTACCCTTATGGCAGAAGGCAAACAAAAACTAAAGAACCTCTTTATGAAAGTGAAAGAGGAAAGTGAAAAAGTTGGGTTAAAACTCAACATCCAGAAAACTAAAATCATGGCATCTGGTCCCATCACTTCATGGCAAATAGATGGGGAAACAGTGACAGACTTTATTTTCCTGGGCTCCAAAATCACTGCAGATGGTGACTGCAGCCATGAAATTAAAAGACGCTTGCTCCTTGGAAGAAAAGCTATAAACAACCTAGACAGCATATTAAAAAGCAGAGACATTGCTTTGCCAACAAAGGTCCGTCTAGTCAAAGCTATGGCTTTCCCAGTAGTCATGTATGGATGTGAGAGGTGGACTCTAAAGAAAGCTGAGCACTGAAGAATTGATGCTTTTGAACTGTGGTGTTGGAGAAGACTCTTGAGGGTCCCTTGGACAGCAAGGAGATCCAACCAGTCCATCCTAAAGGAAATCAGTCCTGAATATTCATTAGGACTGATGCTGAAGCTGAAATTTCAATACTTTGGCCACCTGATGCAAAGAACTGACTCACTGAAAGACCCTGATGCTGGGGAAAATTGAAGGCAGGAGAAGGGGATGACAGAGGATGAGATGGCTGGATGGCATCACCAACTCAGTGAACATGAGTTTGAGCAAGCTCTGGGAGTTGGTGATGGACAGGGAAGGCTGGTGTGCTGCAGTCCATGGGATCACAAAGAGTCGGACACGACTAAGCGACTGAACTAAACTGAAGGTGTTCAAAAACAACTGGAATGCAATAATATGCACAGAAGATTTCACCTCATAGTGAGCAGGATAAAAATATTGTATCGCTTTCTCCTATCCACTTTACACCTTAAACCTTAGCATTTTATTTTATCAGCAGAACAGTTAACTTGATAACTGTCTGTGAAACAGAAAAGTGCTGACTAGAACCTTGATTGGACTCACGTTAGCTAAATATGTATGTGCATGCCAAGTCTCCTCAGTCATGTCCAACTCTTTGCGACCCCATGGACTGTAGCCCACCAGGCTCCTCTGTCCATGGGATTCTCCAAGCAAGATACTGGAATGAGTTGTCATGCCCTCCTCCAGGGGGATCTACAGGCAGGTTCTTTGCCACTAGTACCACCCCAGAAGCCCCACTGAGTACCTTTTCCCCAAATAATCACTACCATGTTGACTTTAAGTATCTTCCAGTACAATTATAATTTTTTTGTCAGTTTCAAAAAGCTTAAAACCTTATTCAGAATTTCCTTATCCACTAAAGAAAATATTCAGACTAATTTCCTAATCCACTAAAGAAAATATTCAGACTCTTTGTGGCACAAGTATAAATGCAGACACAGGCTCACAGAGCTTGAAAGAGCCTCAGAAATAATCTGAATTGCTTTTTATAAAAGAAAGAGATTGAGGATCAGAACAAGTGAATGACCACTTTTGAAGTCACTCAACTAATTGAGATTGCAACCTATGTGTCCTTATTCCCTAAGTAGGAGTGCAGTATTTCACAAATCAGAGTGCTTTAGGATAGAAGCCATTTAATAAATACGTGTTAAAATCAGAATGAATATTGCAGATTGAACTGGTGACCTGATAGTCTCCGATTTTAAGATACGCTGAATTATTAGAAAAGGAAAACCAAACTCTGGTGCCATCTTTCCATTAACACACATTAACACATTAATACACTTTCCACATTAACGCACTTGCCTTTTTGGAAAAGGACTCAGTAGGAAGAGATTACACTGCCCTTACCCTTTTTGGTCATTTCTGCTCTGTTATATTTAAGGCATAACCCTTTTATTTGGGTTTATAGAAAACATGGGCCAGGTCAAAGTCTCCCATTATTTTCACCCCCTTTCCTATGTTTTCTTAACTTTGCATTGCACTTGATTTTTGTCTATATATTTTAATTAAATTTCTGGTAATAACCTTTCCAGGGATCCTGGAAACATTCATTCAGTCTTCTCAAGTTCTAAGTTATTTAAGGCATAAGTTATGCATAAGCACGAGAGAGAGAGAAAATAAAAAAAAGACTAGCACACAGCCACTGACCCGTCAGAAGGGGTGGAGAGAAAGATCTTTGCGTGAATGTTAAAACTGGTATCAATAGAGAAGACACCACAATAGACTGGTGCAACATATCTTACCATGAATGCACACACAGAAAATTTCTCATTTCTTTTTCTTCCTACTTCTCTATTGTTTTGTATGACTATACCATTAACTTAGTATTAAAAAGAAAATGCTAATTCTTTGTGGCCCAATTTAAGTCTAGAATATAATCTACTGATATTTTCTGTATGTAGTTTCCAAAAATCCTGACTGCATCCATAGAGATTGAGAAATAGTAGATGACAAAAGAAGGCTGATCTTCAAGGAAGTTTAATTGAAGGATAACACCATGTAGTCTGCAAAATAATCGGAGCACAGTTTACTGTTATGATACAGCAGTTCTCAAATTGTGGAGTATTTAAGAGTCACTGGGTATTCCCTGACTTTTCTCCCAGAAATTCTGATTTAGTAGGTCGGGAGTGGAGCCCCACAATTTCCACTTTTTAACAAGTTTTACAAGTAATTTTGTTGCAAGTGGATTTATGTTGATAAAAATTGTTCAGCCTCTTTCCTTTTCTGGTTTCTACCTAAACTTTGGTTAAAATTACAGTTACACAACTCACTAGCTGGAAGGCCTTAGAAAAGTAACATGACCTTTCAGTGTCTTGACTTTGAGAATAATTCAGGGTTTTGCAAGGATTAATAAAATAATATATGTGAAGTGCCTGGTACATGGTAGACATTTAAATAATGTTAAATTCTTTCCCCAAATAAATATCATGTTCCTTCTTAATCTGACCCTAAACTGGAATGTACGTCTCCTTTAATTCCTAACCTGGTTGTAAACAACTCCACTGTTTCAGATCATGAAGAAAATCACATACCTCAATTCAAATGACTGGTTGCCAGTCCCAGAAACATTTTTGCTATGTTTGAATGACTCAGGCATGACAGAACATTAATGCATGCATATAGTTATCCACATCACAAAAGCCAACTAAATCAGTTGATTTAGATATTTAAACTTACTCAAGTGAAAAACACTCAAACATACCACCCACCAAACTTACCACCATGTGTTGGGTCCTACTTTGCAAACTGAGAAAAATTGCTTTAAGGATGAGTAAGAAGGTACAGGTCCGTCTAGTCAAGGCTATGGTTTTTCCTGTACATCCTGTCATGTATGGATGTGAGAGTTGGACTGTGAAGAAGGCTGAGTGCCAAAGAATTGATGCTTTTGAACTGTGGTGTTGGAGAAGACTCTTGAGAGTCCCTTGGACTGCAAGGAGATCCAACCAGTCCCTTCTGAAGGAAATCAGCCCTGGGATTTCTTTGGAAGGACTGATGCTAAAGCTGAAACTCCAGTACTTTGGCCACCTCATGCAAAGAGTTGACTCATTGGAAAAGACTCTGAGGCTGGGAGGGATTGGAGGCAGGAGGAGAAGGGGACAGCAGGGGATGAGATGGCTGGATGGCATCACTGACTCGATGGACGTGAGTCTGAGTGAACTCCGGGAGTTGGTGATGGACAGGGAGGCCTGGAGTGCTGTGATTCACGGGGTCGCAGAGTCAGACATGACTGAGCGACTGAACTGAACTGAACTGAAGAAGGTACAGAGAAGGTCTGCTCACAAGGAAATGTTCAAGATAAACCCTTGACCTTTTTTTTCAAAATGTGTTCTAGTTCCTCAGCCTCTTGTATTCATATTCATCCAAAGACCTTAGATACAGCAAGGTGCTTTGACATGTCCAAGAGTTAAACACAAGCCCAGTGCACACCCAGAAGCCCAGAGGAATATTTTTCAAAATGAGAATTATGTTTGGGCCAATAGCCAGTAAGGGCAAGGAAGAACTCAGCAGCTCAAAGGAACATGCAGAACTCAACACTCTGAGGCTGATGAAATGTTCTCTCCTTACTCATCAGGGCTGGATCAGTGCCAGCTGATGTTATCAACAAAATTTGACCCCATCCTTTCCAGATCCTCAGTCTTAAGGATCTTTTGCCATCCTACAGATTCCACCAAAGTCATCCTAGGCCGTATGCTTAAAAAGTCAATCCCCTCCTCCAGCACTGCGCCACAAAACTGGAGGAAAGTGTGTTAGGTTTGTACTTATGCTCAAAGGGCTAGAAATGCAAACTTGTGTTTTAAATGTTTAGTTTTTAAATAAAAAATCATACAGATGCAAAGTTCTAAAAGTCAAACAATGCTAGTAGCTTATACTAAAACAAAACAGATAAAAAAAATTAGCTGCCCCCCCCCCCACCAGCAACATTTACCCTGTTCTCCAAAGGCAACTCCCTTCAAGTATGTTACCTGTTTCATCTGGTATTTATGTCTATTTTTTAAAGAATTAACTTAAAAAACTGGAAATAGAACTGCCATACGACCCAGCAATCCCACTGCTGGGCATACACACTGAGGAAACTGGAATTGAAAGAGACATGTGTACCCCAGTGTTCATCGCAGCACTGTTTACAATAGCCAGGACATGGAAGCAACCTAGATGTCCATCAGCAGACAAATGGATAAGAAAGCTGTGGTACATATACACAATGGAGTATTACTCAGTTATTAAAAAGAATGCATTTGAATCAGTTCTAATGAGGTGAATGAAACTGGAGCCTATTATACAGAGTAAAGTAAGTCAGAAAGAAAAAAACATCAATACAGTATATTAACACATATATATGGAATTTAGAAAGTTGACCCTATATGCAAGACAACAAAAGAGACACAGATGTAAAGAACAGACTTTTGGACTCTGTGGGAGAAGGTAAGGGTGAGATGATTTGAGAGAATAGCATTGAAACATGTATATTACCATATGTGAAATAGATTGCCAGTCCAGGTTTGATGCATGAGACAGGGTGATCAGGGCCGGTGCACTGAGATGACCCTGAGGGATGGGATGGGGAGGGAGGTGGAAGGGGGGTTCAGGATGGGGGATACCTGTGCACTTGTGGCTGATTCATGTCAATGTATGGCAAAACCACTACAATATTGTAAAGTAATTAATAAAATTTTTTAAAAAGTTAATCAAAAGAAAACAAAAGGTTAACTTTAGGTTAGTGTAATTATATAAATATAATTCATTACTGTGCCAAGTCATGATATTATTTTCTTTCCCTGAACATAATTTTTGTTTTTCCTAGAGTTATTTATTGCATCTTTTAAAAGAATTTACTTGATTTTCTCTGTGTTTACACTTAATGTCTTTCTACATCCTCTGGCAGCCAGCATTTCAGTAGAATTGCTCACAAACACAACCTGTCAGATAATTTATTTCCACTTTTTCTAGACTTTCCTCCTAAAGTCAATTTAGGCCTCCTATTTCAATTTGAACAGGTTTCCTGGAAGGGAAACTTCACAGCTCTTATTCTTTGTCATTTCCTTGGCTTAAATCCTGTAACCAGGATACATGGCTTTTTTTTTTTTTTTTGCTTTTGCTTGAGGAGAAAATGGTAACTCATTTTTTAAATTAAAAATTATCAAATTATTGCAAATTATTATTTTTTCTTTTATTATTATTATTATTATTATTATTTTTTACTTTACAATATTGTATTGGTTTTGCCATACATCAGCATGCATTATGTGGAATCTAAACAATACAACAAACTAGTGAATATAACAATATTTTTAAAGAGGTGAATGTAAAGTAACTTTCAAAAATTTTATAAAAATAATTTGCATCCAACACGTGTACACCTGTGCTGCTGCTGCTGCTGCTGCTAAGTCGCTTGAGTCGTGTCCGACTCTGTGCGACCCCATAGATGGAAGCCCACTAGGCTCCCCCGTCCCTGGGATTCTCTAGGCAGGAGTACTGGAGTGGGGTGCCATTGCCGTCTCCGGTACACCTGTGGTGGATGCAAATTATTTTTTTTTATAAAATTTTTGAAAATTACTTTACATTCACCTTTTTAAAAATATTGTTATATTCACTAGTTTGTTGTATTGCTTAGATTCCACATATAAGTCGTATCATACAGTGTTTTTCTTTCTCTGACTTATTTCACTTAGCACAGTGCCCTCCGAGTCTATCCATGTTGCTGCAGATGAAAGAATTTTGCTCTTTTTAATGGCTGGATAGTATTCCATTTTGTGTGATATAAAGAAGATTATACCACAACTTCTTTATCCATTCATCTGTTGATGAAAACTTAGGTTGTTTCCATATTTTGGCAATTGTAACATTGGGGTTCATGTATGTTTTCAAATTAGTGTTTTGAGTTTTTTTTGTGTGTGTATACACACACACACACACACGTACTCAGGAGTGGAACTGCTTTGTCCTATGGTTGTTCTATTTTCAGTTTTTTGAGAAGCCTCTATACTGTTTTCCATCATGGCTACTCAATTTTTTGTTTGTTTTACTTTTTTCTTTTGGTGAAGACTAACTCATTTTTAATAGCCTGATTTTAAGATCAACTCTAAAGGATCCCCGATTAAAAAAAAAATTGCTCCATTTATATTTTAATGATACCCCCAAATAGAAAACTAAGCCAATTTACACATTACTCTTAATTGTGGTAACTGTTATGTTCTCCGCCCAAAAATCAAGATCAAAACTATCTGGTAGAGCAACCTAAAATTGTGATAAGTTTTCCAGAATAGACAGCCAAAACCTGGGATGTTATCCATGGAGAAGTCTTCAAAATTTGTATTTTCCCCTCATATTCTACAATTTTTCTTATAGCATATTGTCATCTGATTCTGGCAATGCACTATAATTGAATGCCATGTACAAGCAACAGGAAAAATCAATTCACTGACCATGATAAAAGAGAAATGAGCTACAGACTCACTAGGGAAGTTTATAAAGCTTCTCTGTAGGGTTGAGTTATTGGTTTTTATTCTGAAGCAGCAGCACTGAAGCACAAAAAATGCCAGTAATTGGGGTCAGTGTTCAGTCAGACCCCCCCACCAAAGGATCTTCAGCCAACTCTGTTAGAATAAAACTTCAACTTCAAATAAGCGTGTGAAGCCTCTAACTTTTCCATTAAGAAAAGTTAATGAGTTTCTTTTGACAAGAGTGTTACAGAGGTGTGATTCTCAGAAATGAAAGTCTAGATACCTCAGACTCCATGTGTATAAAAAAAGATACTCTTGAAAGGAGACAAAATATACATTAATTTCAATGCTTTTTTTTTTTTTTTTCTCTGTATAAAACCCTTAGGTTCAGTACCAAAGAAACTGTGTTGAAATGAATAGAAATAACATGACTGTTTCCTACCAAGAGAAGCACAGTAGTCAAGGACTAATTTCAATTCACCTTGCAGAGAAGGAGGCTGTAGGCTACTAAAAGGGAAATCAGGCCATTAGAGCTTTGCACTGCTGCTTACGAGGAAGTGTGTCCTTCCTGTGTGACCTAGGAAGAGACCAAAAAGGCGGAAGGAACACTGAATTTTCTGAGAACATTGGTACGTGGCCTGAATACGAGTTCCTCAGAAGTTACATGTTTGTTCCCTCAGGTCTAATAGGCACCTGCCTATATACCACACTTCCTTAAAGCTATCACTTACTTTTAGCTCTTCCAAGTGTCAGTTTCCTAAACAGAAAATAACAGTAGTGTTGCATTCAGGAGCTGTTTTGAGAATTGAAATTTTACAGACATAACAAGTTATATTTACAAAGGTTTGGTGGTGTCTTAAAAATTTAGGCCACAAACATATGAGTATTTCAACAGTCCCCTACACTCCTGAAAATATATCCCAAAGTTGATGTGAAAACGTCAAGGTTGATATTTGTTGACTTCATATCCCTCTAAATCTTCAGTGACCTCCTTCCTCTGCCATGAAACCTTTGGCCATTCCAACTTCCACTCATTTCTCATTTCTAAATTTCTGCAGAATTTAGTTCCTACCTACATATACACTTCCCAGGCAGTGTTAGTGGTAAAGAACCCACCTACCAGTCCAGGAGATATGAGAGACATCCCTGGGTCGGGAAGATCCCCTGGAGGAGGGCATGGCAACCCACTCCAATATTCTTGCCTGGAGAATTCCATTGACAGAGGAGCCTGTTATGGACTGTAACAGTCCATAAGGTCGCAGAGAATCAGACACAACTGAAGCGACTTAGAACTCACATGCACACATATACTCACCACTTAGAGCCTTTGGCTACTTTTTTTTTTTTCCTAATGAAAGTTTTCTCCTATAAGTAACTGAAAGCTCCTTGAGTACAGAGACAAGTTTTGGTTGTTTTCTGTTTCCTTGATTGTACCCAGAATAATGCCCTTGCTCTGAAGGTTTGTTCACTGCCTGTTGATTCTTATTCAGAGGACCATCTCCTTTTAGTTAGTGATTGTTGAAAATCTATCCACACATTCCATTCACTTGAGGACCCTATGTTAAATACCAGTGTCCAACCGCATCTATAAAGATTCTACTTTAATTGGTCTTAGATAAAATCTGGGCATTTGTATTTTCTAGATGTTCCTCAGGTAATTCTAGTCTGCCACTGCTGCAAGCCCTCTTTTAAAAGTAGTTCATCTGTAAAGTTGGGTAGAGAAAGAAACATGGTGAATGGTGAGAGAAGAGCAATCTAGGTTTTTTTCATGTTCACCTGGAAAAAGAGGCTCCCCTCAACTGCTAATTCTGGTGGCTTAGATGGTGAAGAATCTGTCTACAGTGCAGAAGAAAGGGTTCGATCCCTGGGTCAGGCAGATCTCCTGAAGAAGGGAAAGGCAACCCACTCCAGGATTCTCACCTGGAGAATTCCATGGACAGAGGAGTCTGGTAGGCTACAAGTTCACAGGGTTGCAAAGAGTCAGACATGACTGAGTGACTAACACTTTCACTTTCGATGGCTGATTATTTGACAATCTTAAAAGTTCTCTGACACCCCACTGACCTCTCAAGACACTCATATCTATCTCAACTTTTCTCAGAGGTCTTGGGTAGTAAATTTAACAAAGTTAAACAGGTTTCTTTGCCATGGGCCTTCTCAGAATCTTCAGTAATCCAATGTTTAGTGAAGCTCAAAGAGGGATGTTGTATGCAGTCATCTGAAGTTACTTTATACAGAGCTTATGGGGACTCTCTCATTTCTCATTTAGGAAATGCTGCTTGTATGTATGTAAGTATAGCATGGACTAGATGAGTGGAAAATGTTGAAGTAGGGATGGGTGGAATAATTTTGTTCCAGAAGTTAAGAATATTGATAATAAATCTTCTAAAATCCAGAGACCATTTTAATCTCTGCAAGATTTTGAAAGGGGCCTCAAATTGGAATTAATGGCTGCTCACATAAATGGCATTAATACCACACAGTGATATGTTCTGTTTTGCCAACTGACTCTTCACTACTTAGAGATATTTAATTATGTTTTCCAGTTTCCAAAAAAAGAGGCTTGTTGCAGTATTTCTAAATGTAAAAGGCAAAGTATAACTGTAGGAGGAATTAATTATATTCATGATTTGAGTTAGAATTAAGGATAAAGATTACTAATCTTTTGAGGATAGCCTGTGTTCTTAATCCACTGAAAAATAACTCATAGTAAATGTGTACTAGATGAGAATTTAGAGGAAGAACTTCAGGAAAACTTATTGAAGAGAGGATCAGATCAGATCAGATCAGTCGCTCAGTCATGTCCGACTCTTTGGGACCCCATGAATCGCAGCACGCCAGGCCTCCCTGTCCATCACCAACTCCCGGAGTTCACTCAGACTCATGTCCATCGAGTCAGTGATGCCATCCAGCCATCTCACCCTCTGTCGTCCCCTTCTCCTCCTGCCCCCAATCCCTCCCAGCATCAGAGTCTGTTCCAATGAGTCAACTCTTCACATGAGGTGGCCAAAGTACTGGAGTTTCAGCTTTAGCATCATTCCTTCCAAAGAAATCCCAGGGCTGATCTCCTTCAGAATGGACTGGTTGGATCTCCTTGCAGTCCAAGGGACTCTCAAGAGTCTTCTCCAACACCACAGTTCAAAAGCATCAATTCTTCGGCGCTCAGCCTTCTTCACAGTCCAACTCTCACATCCATACATGACCACTGGAAAAACCATAGCCTTGACTAGACGAACCTTTGTTGGCAAAGTAATGTCTCTGCTTTTGAATATGCTATCTAGGTTGGTCATAACTTTCCTTCCAAGGAGTAAGCGTCTTTTAATTTCATGGTTGCAGTCACCATCTGCAGTGATTTTGGAGCTCAGAAAAATAAAGTCTGACACTGTTTCCACTGTTTCCCCATCTATTTCCCATCAAGTGGTGGGACCGGATGCCATGATCTTCGTTTTGTGAATGCTGAGCTTTAAGCCAACTTTTTCACTCTCCACTTTCACTTTCATCAAGAGGCTTTTGAGTTCCTCTTCACTTTCTGCCATAAGGGTAGTGTCATCTGCATATCTGAGGTTATTGATATTTCTCCTGGCAATCTTGATTCCAGCTTGTGTTTCTTCCAGTCTAGCGTTTCTCAGGATGTACTCTGCATATAAGTTAAATAAACAGGGTGACAATATACAGCCTTGATGAACTCCTTTTCCTATTTGGAACCAGTCTGTTGTTCCATGTCCAGTTCTAATCGTTGCTTCCTGACCTGCATACAAATTTCTCAAGAGGCAGATCAGGTGGTCTGGTATTCCCATTTCTTTCAGAATTTTCCACAGTTTATTGTGATCCACACAGTCAAAGGCTTTGGCATAGTCAATAAGGCAGAAATACTGTTTTTCTGGAACTCTCTTGCTTTTTCTATGATCCAGCGGATGTTGGCAATTTGATCTCTGGTTCCTCTGCCTTTTCTAAAACCAGCTTGAACATCTGGAAGTTCACAGTTCACATATTGCTGAAGCCTGGCTTGGAGAATTTTGAGCATTACTTTACTAGCGTGTGAGATGAGTGCAATTGTGCGGTAGTTTGAGCATTCTTTGGCATTGCCTTTCTTTGGGATTGGAATGAAAACTGACCTTTTCTAGTCCTGTGGCCACTGCCGAGTTTTCCAAATTTGCTCGCATATTGAGTGCAGCACTTTCACAGCATCATCTTTCAGAATTTGAAATAGCTCAACCAGAATTCCATCACCTCCACTAGCTTTGTTTGTAGTGATGCTTTTTAAGGCCCACTTGACTTCATATTCCAGGATATCTGGCTGTAGGTCAGTGATCACACCACCATGATTATCTGGGTCATGAAGATCTATTTTGTACAGTTCTTCTGTGTATTCTTGCCATCTCTTCTTAATATCTTCTGCTTCTGTTAGGTCCATACCATATCTGTCCTTTATCGAGCTCATCTTTGCATGAAATGTTCCTTTGGTATCTCTGATTTTCTTGAAGAGATCCCTAGTCTTTCCCATTCTGTTGTTTTCCTCTATTTCTTTGCATTGATCGCTGAAGAAGGCTTTCTTATCTCTTCTTGCTATTCTTTGGAACTCTGCATTCAGATGTTTATATCTTTCCTTTTCTCCTTTGCTTTTTGCTTCTCTTCTTTTCACAGCTATTTGTAAGCCCTCCCCAGACAGCCATTTTGCTTTTTTGCATTTCTTTTCTATGGGAATGGTTTTGATCCCTGTCTCCTGTACAATGTCATGAACCTCATTCCATAGTGCATCAGGCACTCTATCTATCAGATCTAGGCCCTTAAATCTATTTCTCACTTCCACTGTATAATCATAAGGGATTTGATTTAGGTCATACCTGAATGGTCTAGTGGTTTTCCCTACTTTCTTCAGTTTAAGTCTGAATTTGGCAATAAGGAGTTCGTGGTCTGAGCCACAGTCAGCTCCTGGTCTTGTTTTTGCTGACTGTATAGAGCTTCTCCATCTTTGGCTGCAAAAAGTATAATCAATCTGATTTCGGTGTTGACCATCTGGTGATGTCCATGTATAGAGTCTTCTCTTGTGTTGTTGGAAGAGGGTGTTTGAGGAGAGGAAGTTCATGTAATTGACTATTGTGGGTGTCTTCCTGCACAAACATAATTGCAAAGATTATTCACTGATTAACCTTTCCATACTAAATATGCCTAACTGGAATTTGAAAGTCATTAGCCTGTTTCATTTACATGGTTTTGGGAAACATTTTGACCAATTTAGGTAGTTGTGTCATAAGCCTCAAAGTAGGAACTTTAAAGGTTTTTTTTGTTTTCTTTAAAAAAGAAATCACATTCATTTCCTGGATATTGATTGAATGAGCCTTTTACTTTATTGCTGTTACAAAGTAGCCAGTTCATAACCTGACTCTGCTAATTCCTTAAAAGATATTCTTTATTGTTGTTGAGTATGTTGATATAAAATTAATTAATGGTCAGTCTAAGAGGAAATACTTCAGTCTGCGCTAGCCAACTTGTGGATTATAACCTGGGAGACAGTCTTTCAGAAAGCTCTAAAGACTGTTCTGAAGAGGTAAGGGAGGAATTAGGCATGTATGTAATTTTGGTAATATGGCCATGCAATCAAGGCCGTATCTTGGCAGAATGTTACTGCTATTCATGAGGAACAGATATCTTAGTGGTTTAAGTGCTTTCCTAAGTATGGGAAGATGCAAGAAACTGGGCTCATAAAATTTTCTCCTGAAAATATTTAACTATCTGAGAACTAGTACCAATTTTCCTAGAGCACAAAGTAACTCATCCTGATCTTCAAGCGGAATTCCTGTCAGGGTGTGTTGTAGGTCAGCAACTGCAGTGGCTAATGACTTGATTCTTATAGAACTGGATGGTGGGCCACAGTATTTTACAATCCCTTCCTTTTTGTTTTCATTTTGTTCAAGGTTTGGGAGGCATTTTGTGACCAGTTTGTTCTGTGGTGCTCAGAATGCTTATTCCCAGGTCAAGCAAAGGTTTCACTGATAGGCCACTCAGTGTCTTATTACTGGACTAGGCCCTGTTGATAGTAGTCCAAAGCTCTGGATCACCTGTTCTACTAGTCTGTTATGTCCCAGGATATGGTTCTCTCATTGTTTCTTCCCATATCTATGCTATGCTAAGTCACTTCAGTCGTGTCCGACTCTGTGTGACCCCATAGACGGCAGCCCACCAGGCTTCCCCGTCCCTGGGATTCTCCAGGCAAGAGTACTGGAGTGGGGTGCCATTGCCTTCCCATATCTAGAGTTACAATATTGATCTTATAGAATTATGTATTTGTGCAATCATTTCAAGTCACCTGGTCATAGTTATTTTTATTAGAGACTCAGTCACATATTTGGTAGTGGAAGAAGTAACAATCTTATATAGACAAAATACAAGTAACATAGCTAGTGACATTAATGAAGTCATAAGTTAGTATTTAAACTAAGAACTTCCATTATGGTGCCCAGAATATCCCCAAGTCATCTGACCCAATTTGTTCCATACCAGTTGCTATCTTTAAGGGAAATGATATGTTGGCATTGTATGTAAAGTTCACCAAAGATATCTGCATGTACAAGGCCAGTGGTAGGTCATTGCAACACCTTGTAGGATTGATAAAGGTATATTATCTTCTAAGGAGTTACATGGTTGGCTCCAGAAGGAGAAAAATAGATATTTATGGTTGAACAGCTATTTCTGCTGTTGGAAAGGTGTGGTTAATGCATAATACAGTTGCACAATGTGCACTAAAGGCACTAAATGGTAGAGAGGAGGCCCAAACAGCAGAGAAAAAAATACGTTTAAATGTCTCTTGCCTTACACATAACAAGATGTTCAACATCATTATTAGAGAAATGCAAATCAAAACTACAATGAAATACTACCTCATATTGGTCAGAATGGCCATCATTAAAACGTCTACAAATAACAAGTGCTGGAGAGGTTTTGGAGGCGTGGGAACCCTCCTATACTGTTGTTAGTAAAGCAGTACATTGGTGCAACCATTGTAGAAAACAGTATGGAGGTTCCTCAAAAAACTAAAAATAGAGTTGTCATATGATCCTGAAATCCCAGTCCTGGGCATATATCCAGACATAGATAGGCCAGCAGATTATCATACTAAGTGAAGTAAGTCAGAGGAAGATAAATACCACATATCACTTATATGTGGAATCTGAAATATGACACAAGTGGACTTATTTACAAAACAGAAACAGACTCACAGAAAAGATTAGAGGTTTCTAGGTGGGGGGAGGTTTGTTGGAAGTTTGGGATTAACAGATGCATACTATTGATATTATATATGGAATGGGTAAACAGCAATGTCTTACTATATAGCATAGTATTCAATATCCTGTGATAAACCATAATGGAAAAGAATATCAATAAGAATTGTACATATATATATGTATAACTGAATTACTTTGCTATACAGCAGAAATTAACAAGAAATAAATACATCTATTTATTATAAATAAACTATATTACAGTATTTACTTTTTAATTTCTTTTGCCTTAAAATAACAATTTTATTTTATCAAGTGCATCTAAGTTTTAGAACAGAAGTAACATATCACATAATCCCACAACAGTTTGAAAGTGAAAGTCACTCAGTTGAGTCCGACTCTTTGCAACTCCATGGAATCCATGGAATTCTCCAGGCCAGAATACTGAAGTAGGTAGCCTTGCCCTTCTCCAGGGCATTGTCCCAACCCAGGGATAGAAACTGGGTCCCCTGAATTGATGAGCATCACTTCAGTCCCTAGTTCTGAGTGAGAATCCTTAGTAGGATATACTCATAGTTGCCCTTCATGAAAGTGAAAGTCACTCAGTCATCTGACTCTTTTTGACCCCATGGACTGAATAGTCCATGGAATTCTCCAGGCCAGAATACTGGAGTGGGTAGCCCTTCCCTTCTCCAGGGGATCTTCCCAACCCAGGGATTGAACCCAGGTCTCCCACATTGCAGGCGGATTCTTTACCAGCTGAGCCACAACAGAAGCCCAAGTATACTGGAGTGGGTAGCATATCCCTTCTCCAGCAGATCTTCCTGACCCAGGAACTGAACTGGGGTCTCCTGCATTGCAGGTGGATTCTTTACCAACTGAGCCATCAGGGAAGCCCTGATAGCAACAGTTTAGTGAGGCAGTTTTGCCTAATGTTACACAGCTGGTAACAGCTAAACTAGGATTAGAATCTCTGACTGTCTCTAGAGCCTAAATTCATGTTAAGGGATAATTTTATAACAGATATACAGTGACCATGTCTTAAAGAAAACTGTTAAGACGTTATAACCAGTTCAAAAAAGTATCTGAAGAATAGACTTTATTATAGATCAGGAATGTTGAGATGAATTTGCAAATGGATACACAACTGAGTATTTCCATAGTAGAAGAGGGAAGTCTTTGAATTTACACTGGACAGAATTTATTTGCATATACACACACAAGAACTCTTTTGTACTGCTTTCAGTTATCTACGATTTACAGCATTATAAAATAGTTCAAAGGCAGTGAAAGCTCACAGTCCCCATAGACTAGAATAATCTGGGATGTGTGCTTTAAACAATGAATGTATACTGGCAAGGAGCTCTGTTTGTGAAGAGGATAAATTTTATTACAGCAAGGTTGTACGCATCTTAAAAACAGAGATGTTATCTTTATAGTATCTATTTTATAGTTGTCATAGCAGGGCTTAATAAACACATGTTGATATTCACTTGTTTAATTGTTGGTCTTTAGATTTTTTTTTGTTTTAAGAAATGAATAATATTTATATTGTAAAAGATATATTTACATCGCACAATTCTTGACTTCCAAACCAGGATCTCAAACTTAGTGGCATTTTTCAGAGTCCTTCTTAAAGTCAAGGCATTAATCAGTATTCTCATCGAGTCATGAGCTGTGACAATACAGCTAGCTGTGCTTATCAAAAACAACATTATCAAAATCTGTCTGAGGGTTTATCCCTATCTAACAGATACAAAGGTTTCAATAAATTCATATTCTTTTCCCTTTGAGGTAATATAGAATTCTTTTCCCTTTCTTATAAATCCTTTGAGTGGTAGTTGTCTAGAATTGGTATCAATATTAAATTTAGCATAACTCTATTCTTAGCCATTAAATCATCTCTTCCCTTTCCCATCCAAAAAATAAAAAAACCAGGAAAGAATTGGAAAACCATGGATATACTTACCGATAATCCCCAAGATTTATTCCTGAGTTTTAAGATTTTGATTGCAGTATGTATGTATGTTTGTGTTTGTTCCATAAAACCTTATTGACAAGAACAAGTGGTAGGGCTAGATTTGACTTTTGGGATATAATTTGATGACTCTTGGTTTAGAGTATGAGCACTGGAGTCAGACTGCTAGATTTGAATTCAAGTTCTGTCCCTTACTAGTTTTGCCATCCTGGGTGAATTACTAAACATCTTTGATATTTGTTACCTTTGTGGTAGGGATAGCAGTGCCTATCTGGGGTTGTCATAAGGACCCTTGCACAGTGGTCAGAACAATGTCTGGTATCTAGTAAGCTCTCAGTGAAGTTTATTTCTTAGTGTTCTATATTCAACATGACCCTTTTAAAGGACTGTCACATCATTTATCTGATTTTAATTTTCACTGAGCAGTAAGCTAAGGTCAGCAAGGATGATGATAAACCCCAGGGTTAGTTCAAGTTGATTGTTTTTTTCATCTTATTTCATTTTTGTCAACAAATAAAAAATTTTCTACCAAAACAACATACCATCTTTGCAATCACTTCAGTCCAGTCACACAGTTGTGTCCAACTCTGCAACGTCATGGACTGCACCACGCCAGGCTTCCCTATTCATCCCCAACTCCCAGAACTTGCTCAAACTCATGTCCATTGAGTTGGTGATGCCATCCAACCATCTCATCTTCTGTCATCCCCTTCTCCTCCTGCCTTCAATCTTCCCCAGCGTCAGGGTCTTTTCCAATTAGTCAGTTCTTCGCATCAGGTGGCCAAAGTATTGAAGCTTCAACATCAGTCTTTGCAATGAATATTCAGGACTGATTTCCTTTAGGATGGACTGGTTTGATCTCTTTGCTGTCCAAGGGACTCTGAAGAGTCTTCTCCAACACTGCAGTTCAAAAGCATCAATTATTTGGAGCTCAGCTTTCTTTGCAATAATACTTTAAAATATTTTTTAAACTTATTTATTTTAAATGAAACAAAGATGAATGTTTTTAATGGTAAAAGATACAATTCACAAAGAATATAGACATCATAAACCATTAGACACCTCAACAACAAAGAAACAAAAATACAGAAAGCAAAAACCAGGATATATATAAGGAAAAAGAAAAAATATAATAGATATATTAACATTTCTCTGAGAATATTTTATCAAGTGCATAAAAAATAAGACTAGGAGCATTTTGAATGATGTCATTAATAATTTAAATATAGTAGGTTTATGTTTAATTAATTTATATTTATCATATCCTACACAAATGTATTTAAAATTTTGTATCTCATATGTTTTTATTAGATGTCTATAGGACATTTAGAAAAACTGGTAAGACGATAAACATTACTAAATTTCAAAATGTAGAGTTCTTTTGTGTGTGTGTGATTCAGTTATACATATACACATATATTATTTTTGAAATTATTTTCCATTTACATTATTACAAAATATTGACTATAGTTCTGTGTGCTATACAGTGAACTTTTGATGCTTGTTGCCTTTTTTTTTTTTTAATTAGAAATCTAGTATTCTGTTCATACTAAGTCAAACAAGCAGAATCATAAAGTTTTTAGTTAGGCAAAAATTCATAACTTTTCTAAAATATTTATGTTATATATATTACTTGAATATATGTATACAAAAACTTTTCTACTATGCTTGATAAAGTCTTGAGAAAGTTCATCACTAAAAAAGAAGAGATGGAAAACATAAACTAAATGAAATGGGAGCACTGAATATGAAATAGAAAAAATGAAACAAACTAGATAAAAGATCCTCTTTATTTTCTTGGACTCCAAAATCACTGGAGATGGTGCCTGCAACCATGAAATTAAACGATGCTTGCTCCTTTTAAGAAAAGCTATGAGAAACCTAGACAACATTTTAAAAAGCAGAGACATTACTCTACCAACAAAGGTCTGTCAGAAACCTGACATGGGGTTTCAAAACCTTCACAACAGTCAGAGAACTTCTTTAATATTATTATTCTTCAGTTTGTGTGTCACCCACCCAGTGGGCATGGGATTTGATTTTATCATGATCGTGACCCTCCTACCCTCTCCCTGAGGCTTCTTTGTGTTTAGATGTGGGGTACCTGTTTTTGGTAGGTTTAAGCGTCTCATGTCAATGGTTGTTCAACAGCTAGTTGTGACTTTGGTGCTCTTGCAGGAGGAGATGAGCACACATCCTTCTACTCTGCCATCTTGAACTTCTAAAATATTTTTAAAGAAATTTAAAAAATGCAAAATTAAAGTTTGGTGATGGGGAGGAAAACTAATGAAGATGTGTTTTCCAGCTACTAAATCAGACTAATTCTCTTGAAAGAGTGGTTTTGGCAAAACAAAACAAAACAAAAACGTGATGCTTTTAGGTTTTTCAGTGCACATAAACTAATTTTTTGTTTGCTTGTTTTTTGTCTATCTTCTTCCGACTTCCCAAAGGAGCAAGATTAGTGCTGAGAATATGATATAAATGGAGATATGGAATCTTTTCACCCCTCCTACTGTGAGCTGCCTAATGAACAGTTGATCATTTTTCATAAACACACTACGTGTCCCAAATTTCCAAATATTTGGCCATGAAATGAAGATGGTTACAAATACCTTTATGTGAGCAAACTCTGTGCAGAGTCACTGAGTTTCCTAACTAGGGCAAAAATCAGCTAACTGCACACTGCTATTATTTAATCCAAGATTCCTCTAATAGAAGCTGGTTCCCCGCAGCCACAGCTGGCTAATTACAGTTCTATGTAGATTATTTTTCTCTCATTTGAGCTGTTTTGGAATCCTCAGCCCAATATGGAATCAATAATAACTCTTTGGTTTTCTATATCCATGCCTGAATATTTAAACTTCTGAAACCTGAGGAAAATAGAAAATATAAAGGCAAACTGTACTTGCATGACTGAAGGTTTCTGTGGCTCATGGAGATTGACCTAGGGCTCAAACCCAGGTCTCCTACATTGCAGGCAAATTCTTTACCATCTTAGCCACCAGGGAAGCCCCAATACAGAGATACTGGATTCCACAATTAGAGACTCAAAATCTCCTGCCTCCCATCTTAGGTCCAAGCAAGTAGTCAAAAATGACAAAAAAATTTAATTATCATATATTCATAAATGTTGTTAAAAACAGCAATAACAACAAATATGGTTTAAATTCTACAGTACTGTGATAATAATAAAAGAATTATATTCTGCAGTGATTTATGCTTTTTGAAACATTTTCTGATCTCCAAAGTAAAAGTAAAACTCAGGGAGGTACCAGAGGACATATTCTTTTCTTTTGATAAAAGAAAAACATAGTGTGAGAGGTTAGTGACAAGAGGCCAGAGAGAAACCAGAATTTCTGACTCCAAATCTAAATTTATTTCTATTAAAGCTAATTCCCCTCAGCCATGCTGTTGCCAGCATATCTATATAGTATACTGTCTAATTAAATCCAGATGGCTTGTGAATTTCCTTCAGTTCCATCTGGGTTAATGTAGAAAATGGAGAAGCAGTTCCTTTTCTTGGGTATTTTAAGGGGGAGTGGTTAAGTTTTGATTACCAAAGAAATTTAGAATCATCTCTTTCTTTACTATAAAAAGTCAGTATCCATACATAAGTACATTAGTGCTCCTAGCAAACCAACAGCTGCCCAAATCAAACTATTAAAAAATAGATACATAAAACTCCAGAGTACAAATAAGCTTACTAAACTCCCACTGGGGCCTCCTTCATGGCTCAGATGCTAAAGAATCCGCCTGTAATGCAGAAGACCGAGGTTTGATCCCTGCGTTGGGAAGATCCCATAGAGAAGGGCATGGCAACCCATTCCAGTATTCTTGCCTGGAGAATTCCCATGGACAACACATTCTAAGCAACTTAATAAGCTGGAGGGCAAACTATAGAACTCAGGAAACAAATGTCATCAAGGATATCCAAGAAGCTTCCAGGATTCACTGAGTATTAGAACATGGGGTCTGGTACTCTGGTTCAAAATAAACCTGCCTGAGTATAAACCCCAGTTCTGGTAGTAGCCAGGTTAATTGTTATCACACTCTAAGCCTCAGGGCTTTAATTTTCCTAAGTACTATAAGTGAGGATAGGAACATAACCTTCTTCAAAGGACTGTGGTAGGTTCAAATGAGGTAAAGCTTATATTCTCAGAAATGCATAAAGCATTAATGCTTAGTATTCAGGAGATATTAATTTGAACAATGCCTTAAACTAGATGGCACCTATGAAATGTCCTTATTTTTACAATCAGGGAAAACAAAATTTGAAGCTTAGAATTTTGTGTAGATCAAAGGCATTCTGTCCACTGAAGAGGAATTTGGGTATGTTTTAACCCATAAATACCAGATGAATATCCTCTATGTGTTAGGAAATAAGAAGTAAACCCTCACTGAGCACCCTCTCAATGTACCATAAAAGCTTGAAAAGTTCCTAGCTCTAATGTATAGCATATAGTATAAGAGATACTACCAGACTTTATAGAGTTTATTGCCAAATGAATAGTATTTAGCAGTATGTCTCAAAAGTAGGATCAATAAACCTCTGTATGGCCCATGGCTGTATTATTATGGAAGGTCCTTGTGTAATTTTTAAACATTTTTATGAAAATCTTTTTAAATTGATTAATATCATATTCTGGAGTATGATTGAGTACTAACACTACATTTCAGTGCCAAAGTTTGTGTTTGTAATTGTGATTGTATAATAGCATGGAGACCAAGTTGTATCACTTTTTTGTGCTTACTAATCAGGAGTTAACAAAGAAATGAAGTGTTCAAACCAATTAAAATGCAAATAAATTGTAGAAAGCTGTATAAATAACTGAAATAGAAAAGAGTGGAAGAAGAATGGAAATTATCACATGGAACAAGATAACAGGCTTGCTCATCTCAAAACAATGTAGGATGATAATTGTTGTCTGACATTCGTGATAAAGCAAAAAGAACCCATCACATTAAAATGATACTGTTGTTGGTTTTATTATTGTTTATTTGCTTTGTAAATACAGTTTGATCCCATTGTTATGTAAGGGCCATAAGCTGAAAGTGTGTGTGTGTATGTAGACACACACACACACTATGGCCTTTCTAAATTCACTTTGTGGTTCTCATAGGGGTTTTTTGTGGATTCACTAGGAATTTCTACAACGATAAGCATATCTTATTCAAATAGTTTTATTTCTCCTATCCTAATTTGAATGCCTTTTTTCCCCCTCATACTGCATTGACTAGGTGCCACAGTGCAATGTTGAAGTTTCCATTTTGATGGAAACTGACTTGTATTCTTGGTATGAGTTTGTCTTTTTTTGCACATAGTCCTCAGTCAGCACCACTATCTGCAGTCTTACCGACTGATCCACTGACCACAAGACATTACACAGACTGAGGAACCTATTTTAAAGTAAAGGAAGTACAGCAATGAACATATTACAATGGGATCTACTAGTCCCATCACACTGTACCACCTTGGACCTGCTGGCCTGTAAGAGTAACAGAACTGCCTGTTATAGTGCCAACTTAGAAATGATACCCAGTGAAGATAGGATTCCATTTCTAAGAACAGTGTATGGCCTAAATCAGGGACTGTTACATAGTTCTGTTCCTTCAATTAGCAAAATACATAGGTCCAGGAGCCTAGAAATAGAAACAAAAATGATCCTGATTACCTCTCTCCCATCACTCCTAGTAACCCAGTCATAGAGTTTTACTTACCATTCCTACAATTCTGGATTCTGCAGATTATACAGGGAATAAGAAGAGTTCCACTGAACTCCTTGCAAGGCTACTTCTGTCAAGGGATCAGTTGGCAAAAACGAATTACCATTCTGGCAGGAATATCGACACTAATCAGGGGAGATAGAGCTGTTATTTGGAGAAGAAAATGGCAACCCTCTGCAGTATTCTTGCCTGGGAAATCCCATGGACAGAGGAGCCTGGCAGGCTGCAGTTCATGGGTCGCAAAGAGTCAGACACGACTGAGCGACTAACACACACACAGAGCTGTTATTACACTTAGAAGAAACACACACACACAAAACAAGGAAACCTTAAATGTGATATCAGTTTGAGTTCAGATATCTTTTTAATCATAATTTTCACCCATTGAATATTTCCATTAGGGTCTAAGGGTCACTCTGCATATCTAGACCTGTTAAGAACACAGCTGCAAGACACCAAGCATTTACCTGCATCTTGGGGAGTTGGGAAGGGGGAAGAGTAGCAAAAAGGTTACCAAACTAGCAATACGAATGATTGGAGACGTCCAAGTTTATGTAAAATTTTAAATTCTTCAGTAATTTATTAAGCAATATAATGATAAATGAATGGAGAAAAACATAGATCAATAGGACACCTGGTTGTATTCAGCACTAGCAAGTCCTCACTTTGTTATTCTTGTTTGTCTTACTCTAACTGCCTTGGCTGCCAAGGCCTGTTTTCCTAGAGGGTATTAGGCTATTGCCTAGCCTCTCCTGTATCTATTTTCTTTGTTGGTCTCTCCAACTTTATGAGGCAATTTCTTGTCTGTTTATCTTCTTCATGTTTTAACCCTGGCACCTAGCACAGTGCCTGACATATAGAAGTTTGCTGTATTTATAAAATGAATGAGTGGCTTACTAATTGTAAAGCCATACAATGGAATGCTATTCTATTTAAAATTATGCTCTAGGTAGATAACTAAATTTTATATATTTTTAATTTAAAAACAATCAAGTTACTAAGCAGTAAGTACAATATAATCTTATTTTGAGGTTTCACCAGAAAGATTAATATATAAATAATATTTCTGGCTGTTTCTGAAACATGTAAGAAGACTGAATAAGTACCATACAATAGTTTTACCTGTATTTCTGCTTTTATCTGCGATGGCCATGTATTACTTTTTCTTTTAACAGTGCTAAATTTGTTTTTAATAATAATGATGATGACTTGTGTATTGAGGCATATTCTTACAGACTTTTGACACATGGAAAAACAGAGAACATCATTTTGTTCATGATTGAAAGTACAATAATAGAGTCTTGTTTCTGGGGCTATGGTTCTCAATTTGAGGCAGTTTTGCCTTCTCAAGGGTGATTTGGCAGTGTCTAGAGACATTTTTATTGTCAGAATTTGGGCAAAGTATGGGACATGGAACAACAGACTGGTTCCAAATAGGAAAAGGAGTACGTCAAGGCTGTATATTGTCACCTTGCTTATTTAACTTATAAGCAGAGTACATCATGAGAAACGCTGGGCTGGAAGAAGCACAAGCTGGAATCAAGATTGCCAGGAGAAATATCAATAACCTCAGATATGCAGATGACACCACCCTTATGGCAGAAAGTGAAGAGGAACTAAAAAGCCTCTTGATGAAAGTGAAAGACGAGAGTGAAAAAGTTGGCTTAAAGCTCAACATTCAGAAAACGAAGATCATGGCATCTGGTCCCATCACTTCATGGGAAATAGATGGGGAAACAGTGGAAACAGTGTCAGACTTTATTTTTAGGGGCTCCCAAATCACTGCAGATGGTGATTGCAGCCATGAAATTAAAAGATGCTTACTCCTTAGAAGGAAATTTATGACCAACCTAGATAGCATATTAAAAAGCAGAGACATTACTTTGCCAACAATGGTCCATCTAGTCAAGGCTATGGTTTTTCCAGTGGTCATTTATGGATGTGAGAGTTGGACTTTGAAGAAAGCTGAGTGCTGAAGAATTGATGCTTTTGAACTGTGGTGTTGGAGAAGACTCTTGAGAGTCCCTTGGACTGCAAGTAGATCAAACCAGTCCATCCTAAAGAAGATCAGTCCTGGGTGTTCATTGGAAGGACTGATGCTGAAGCTGAAACTCCAATACTTTGGCCACCTCATGTGAAGAGTTGACTCATTGGAAAAGACCCTGATGGTGGGAGGGATTGGGGGCAGGAGAAGAAGGGGATGACAGAGGATGCGATGGCTGGATGGGATCACTGACTTGATGGACATGAGTTTGAGTGAACTCTGAGAGTTGGTGATGGACAGGGAGGCCTGGTGTGCTGTGGTTCATGGGGTCGCAAAGAGTTGGACACGACTGAGCGACTGAACTCAACTGATGGGGCAGTTGTTGTTGTTCAGTAGCTAAGTCAGGTCCAGGTATTTGTGACCCCCTGGACTAGAGCACACCAGGCACCTCTGTCCTCCACTATCTCCCAGAGTTTGCTCAAATTCTTTTCCATTGGGTCAGTGATGCTATCTAACCATCTTATCCTCTGCCACCCCTTTCTCCCTTTGTCTTCAGTCTTTCTAGAGAGTCTACTTTTCACACCAAGTGGCTAAAGTATTGGAGTTTCAGCCAGAACATTACTCCTTCCAGTGAATGAATATTCAGAGTTGATTTCCTTTAGGATTGACTGATTTAATCTCCTTGCAATACAGTAGACTCTCAAGAGTCTTATCCAGAACCACAATTCAGAAGCATCAATTCTTCTGTGCTCAGCCTTTTTTATGGTCCAACTTTCATATCTGTACATGACTACTGGACAAAACATAGCTGACTAGACAGGCTTTTGTTGACAAAGTGATGCTTCTGCTTTTTAATATGTTGTCTGGATTTGTCATAGCTTGTTTTCCAAGGAGCAAGCATTCTTGATTTTGTGGCTTCAGTCACTGTCCACAGTGATTTTGGAGCCCAAGAAAATAAAATTTGTCACTGCTTCCACTTCTGTTTGCCATGAAGTGATAGGACAGAATGCCATAATCTTAATTTTTTATTTTTATTTTTTTAAGAAATTTTATATATTTTATTCTCAGGACACACACTAATACATGTAAAACTATAGAAACTAAGCATTAGTGTAAATAGCAAGATGGAATTTAAGAATGCTTCAACAGTCTATTTTGGAGAAAAAGCTAAATGTTATAAAACTGTATATCATAATCTATGATATATAAACACAACAGAGAGAAATAATGCTTTCAGTGTTTCCCTATTTTTTTTTTTGACACTTAACAGTTTTTTTTTTTTTTTAAACTTTACAATATTGTATTGGTTTTGCCATGTATCAACATGAATCCACCACAGGCGTACATGTGTTCCCCATCCTGAACCCTCCTCCCTCCTCCCTCCCCATACCATCCCTCTGGGTCGTCCCAGTGCGCCAGCTCCAAGCATCCAGTATCATGCATCGAACCTGGACTGGCGACTCCTTTCATATATGATATTGTACATGTTTCAGTGCCATTCTCCCAAATCATCCCACCCTCTACCTCTCCCACAGAGTCCAAAAGACTGTTCTATACATCAGTGTCTCTTTTGCTCTCTCGTATACAGGGTTATTGTTACCATCTTTCTAAATTCCATATATATGCGTTAGTATACTGTATTGGTGTTTTTCTTTCTGGCTTACTTCACTCTGTATAATAGGCTCCAGTTTCATCCACCTCATTAGAACTGATTCAAATGTATTCTTTTTAATGGCTGAGTAATACTCCATTGTGTATATGTACCACAGCTTTCTTATCCATTCATCTGCTGATGGACATCTAGGTTGCTTCCATGTCCTGGCTATTATAAACAGTGCTGCAATGAACATTGGGGTACACGTGTCTCTTTCACTTCTGGTTTCCTCAGTGTGTATGCCCAGCAGTGGGATTGCTGGATCATAAGGCAGTTCTATTTCCAGTTTTTTAAGGAATCTCCACACTGTTCTCCATAGTGGCTGTACTAGTTTGCATTCCCACCAACAGTGTAAGAGGGTTCCCTTTCTCCACACCCTCTCCAGCATTTATTGCTTGTAGACTTTAGGATCGCAGCCATTCTGACTGGCATGAAATGGTACCTCATAGTGGTTTTGATTTGCATTTCTCTGATAATGAGTGATGTTGAGCATCTTTTCATGTGTTTGTTAGCCATCTATATGTCTTCTTTGGAGAAATGTCTATTTAGTTCTTTGGCCCATTTTTTTATTGGGTCATTTATTTTTCTGGAATTGAGCTGTAGGAGTTGCTTGTGTATTTTTGAGATTAGTTGTTTGTCAGTTGCTTCATTTGCAATTATTTTCTCCCATTCTGAAGGCTGCCTTTTCACCTTGCTAATAGTTTCCTTTGTTGTGCAGAAGCTTTTAAGTTTAATTAGGTCCCATTTGTTTATTTTTGCTTTTATTTCCAATATTCTGGGTCATAGAGGGTCATAGAGGATCCTGCTGTGATGTATGTCAGAGAGTGTTTTGCCTATGTTCTCCTCTAGGAATTTTATAGTTTCTGGTCTTATGTTTAGATCTTTAATCCATTTTGAGTTTATTTTTGTGTATGATGTTAGAAAGTGTTCTAGTTTCATTCTTTTACAAGTGGTTGACCAGTTTTCCCAGCATCACTTGTTAAAGAGATTGTCTTTAATCCATTGTATATTCTTGCCTCCTTTGTCAAAGATAAGGTGTCCATACGTGCGTGGATTTATCTCTGGGCTTTCTATTTTGTTCCATTGATCTATATTTCTGTCTTTGTGCCAGTACTACAGTGTCTTGATGACTGTGGCTTTGTAGTAGAGCCTGAAGTCAGGCAGGTTGATTCCTCCAGTTCCATACTTCTTTCTCAAGATTGCTTTGGCTATTCGAGGTTTTTTGTATTTCCATACAAATTGTGAAATTATTGGTTCTAGCTCTGTGAAGAATACCGTTGGTAGCTTGATAGGGATTGCATTGAATCTATAAATTGCTTTGGGTAGTGTACTCATTTTCACTGTATTGATTCTTCTAATCCTTGAACATGGTATATTTCTCCATCTATTAGTGTCCTCTTTGATTTCTTTCACTAGTGTTTTATAGTTTTCTATATATAGGTCTTTAGTTTCTTTAGGTAGATATATTCCTAAGTATTTTATTCTTTCCGTTGCAATGGTGAATGGAATTGTTTCCTTAATTTCTCTGTTTTTTCATTATTAGTGTATAGGAATGCAAGGGATTTCTGTGTGTTGATTTTATATCCTGCAACTTTGCTATATTCATTGATTAGTTCTAGTAATTTTCTGGTGGAGTCTTTAGGGTTTTCTATGTAGAGGATCATGTCATCTGCAAACAGTGAGAGTTTTGCTTCTTCTTTTCCAATTTGGATTCCTTTTATTTCTTTTTCTGCTCTGATTGCTGTGGCCAAAACTTCCAAAACTATGTTGAATAGTAATGGTGAAAGTGGGCACCCTTGTCTTGTTCCCTACTTTAGGGGAAATGCTTTCAATTTTTCACCATTGAGGATAATGTTTGCTGTGGGTTTGTCATATATAGCTTTTATTATGTTGAGGTATATTCCTTCTATTCCTGCTTTCTGGAGAGTTTTTATCATAAATGGATGTTGAATTTTGTCAAAGGCTTTCTATGCATCTATTGAGATAATCATGTGGTTTTTATTTTTCAATTTGTTAATGTGTTGTATTACATTGATTGATTTGCGGATATTGAAGAATCCTTGCATCCCCGGGATAAAGCCCACTTGGTCATGGTGTATGATCTTTTCAATGTGTTGTTGGATTCTGATTGCTAGAATTTTGTTAAGACTTTTTGCATCTATGTTCATCAGTGATATTGGCCTGTAGTCTTCTTTTTTTGTGGCATCTTTGTCAGGTTTTGGTATTAGGGTGATACTGGCCTCATAGAATGAGTTTGGAAGTTTACCTTCCTCTGCAATTTTCTGGAAGAGTTTGAGTAGGATAGGTGTTAGCTCTTCTTTAAATTTTTGGTAGAATTCAGCTGTGAAGCCATCTGGACCTGGGCTTTTGTTTGCTGGAAGATTTTTGATTACAGTTTCAATTTCTGTGCTTGTGATGGGTCTGTTAAGATTTTCTATTTCTTCCTGGTCCAATTTTGGGAAGTTGTACTTTTCTAAGAATTTGTCCATTTCTTCCACATTGTCCATTTTATTGGCATATAATTGCTGATAGTAGTCTCTTATGATCCTTTGTTTTTCTGTGTTGTCTGCTGTGATCTCTCCATTTTCATTTCTAATTTTATTGATTTGATTTTTCTCCCTTTGTTTCTTGATGAGTCTGGCTAATGGTTTGTCAATTTTATTTATCCTTTCAAAAAACCAGCTTTTGGCTTTGTTGATTTTTGCTATGATCTCTTTTGTTTCTTTTGCATTTATTTCTGCCCTAATTTTTAAGATTTCTTTCCTTCTACTAACCCTGGGGTTCTTCATTTCTTACTTTTCTAGTTGCTTTAGGTGTAGGGTTAGGTTATTTATTTGACTTTTTTCTTGTTTCTTGAGGTATGCCTGTATTGCTATGAATTTTCCCCTTAGGACTGCTTTTACAGTGTCCCACAGGTTTTGGGTTGTTGTGTTTTCATTTTCATTTGTTTCTATGCAAATTTTGATTTCTTTTTTGATTTCTTCTGTGTTTTGTTGGTTATTCAGCAGCGTGTTGTTCAGCCTCCATATGTTGGAATTTTTAATAGTTTTTCCCCTGTAATTGAGATCTAATCTTACTGCATTGTGGTCAGAAAAGATGCTTGGAATGATTTCAGTTTTTCTGAATTTACCAAGGCTAGCTTTATGGCCCAGGATGTGATCTATCCTGGAGAAGGTTCCATGTGCGCCTGAGAAAAAGGTGAAACTCATTGTTCTGGGGTGAAATGCCCTATAGACGGAGAAGGCAATTGCAGCCCATTCCAGTACTCTTGCCTGGAAAATCCCATGAACCGAGGAGCCTGGTAGGCTGCAGTCCATTGGATCGCTAGGAGTCGGAGACGACTGAGCGACTTCACTTTCAATTTTCACTTTCATGCATTGGAGAAGGAAATGGCAACCCACTCCACTATTCTTGCCTGGAGAATCCCACGGACAGCGGAGCCTGGTGGGCTGCTGTCTATGGAGCTGCACAGAGTTGGACACGACTGAAGCGACTTAGCAGCCCTATAGATATTAATTAGTTCTAACTGGTCTATTGTATCATTCAAAGTTTGTGTTTCCTTGTTAATTTTCTGTTTAGTTGATCTATCCATAGGGGTGAGTGGGGTATTAAAGTCTCCCACTATTATTGTGTTATTGGTAATTTCCCCTTTCATACTTGTTAGCATTTGTCTTACATATTGTGGTGCTCCTATGTTGGGTGCATATATATTTATAATTGTTATATCTTCTTCTTGGATTGATCCTTTGATCATTATGTAGTGACCTTCTTTGTCTCTTTTCACAGACTTTGTTTTAAAGTCTATTTTATCTGATATGAGTATTGCTACTCCTGCTTTCTTTTGGTCTCTATTTGCATGGAAAATATTTTTCCAGCCCTTCACTTTCAGCCTGTATGTGTCCCCTGTTTTGAGGTGGGTCTCTTGTAGACAACATATATAGGGGTCTTGTTTTTGTATCCACTCAGCCAGTCTTTGTCTTTTGGTTGGGGCATTCAACCCATTTACATTTAAGGTAATTTTTGATAAGTATGATCCCGTTGCCATTTACTTTATTGTTTTGGGTTCAAGTTTATATACCCTTTTTGTGTTTCCTGTCTAGAGAATATCCTTTAGTATTTGTTGGAGAGCTGGTTTGGTGGTGATGAATTCTCTTAGCTTTTGCTTGTCTGTAAAGCTTTTGATTTCTCCTTCATATTTGAATGAGATCCTTGCTGGGTACAGTAATCTGGGCTGTAGGTTATTTTCTTTCATCACTTTAAGTATGTCTTGCCATTCCCTCCTGGCTTGAAGGGTTTCTATTGAAAGATCAGCTGTTATCCTTATGGGAATTCCCTTGTGTGATATTTGTTGTTTTTCCCTTGCTACTTTTAATATTTGTTCTTTGTGTTTGATCTTTGTTAATTTGATTAATATGTGTCTTGGGGTGTTTCTCCTTGGGTTTATCCTGTTTTGGACTCTCTGGGTTTCTTGGACTTGGGTGATTATTTCCTTCCCCATTTTAGGGAAGATTTCAACTATTATCTCCTCAAGTATTTTCTCATGGTCTTTCTTTTTGTCTTCTTCTTCTGGGACTCCTATGATTCGAATGTTGTAGCGTTTAATATTGTCCTGGAGGTCTCTGAGATTGTCCTCATTTCTTTTAATTCGTTTTTATTTTTTCCTCTCTGATTCATTTATTTCTACCATTCTATCTTCTAATTCACTAATCCTATCTTCTTCCTCTGTTATTCTACTATTGGTGCCTCCAAAGTGTTTTTGATCTCATTTATTGCATTATTCATTATATATATTGACTCTTTTTTATTTCTTCTAAGTCCTTGTTAAACCTTTCTTGCATCTTCTCAATCCTTTTCTCCAGGCTATTTACCTGTGATTGCATTTTGATTTCAAGATTTTGGGTCATTTTCACTATCATTATTTGGAATTCTTTATCAGGTAGATTCCCTATCTCTTCTTCGTTTGGTTTGGTGGGCATTTATCCTGTTCCTTTACCTGCTGGGTATTCCTCTGTGTCTTCATCTTGTTTATATTGCTGAGTTTGGGGTGTCTTTTCTGTATTCTTGCAATTTGTAGAGTTCTCTTTATTGTGGAGTTTCCTCGCCGTGTGTGGGTTTGTACGGGTGGCTTGTCAAGGTTTCTTGGTTAGGGAAGCTTGTGTCGGTGTTCTGGTCAGTGGAGCTGGATTTCTTCTCTCCCAAGTGCAATGAAGTGTCCAGTAATGAGTTATGAGATGTCTATGATTTTGTAGTAACTTTGGGCAGCCTGTATATTGGAGCTCAGGGCTGTGTTCCTGTGTTGCTGGAGAATTTGCGTGGTATGTCTTGCTATGGAACTTGTTGGCCCTTGTGTGGTGCTTGGTTTCAGTGTAGGTATGGAGGCATTTGGTGAGCTCCTGTCAATTAATGTTCCCTGGAGTCAGGAGTTCCCTGGAGTCAGGGTTTGGACTTAAGCCTCCTGCTTCCGGTTTTCAGTCTTATTTTTACAGTAGTCTCAAAACTTCTCTTTCTATACAGCACCATTGATAAAACATCTAGGTTAAAGATGAAAAGTTTCTCCACAGTGAGGGACACCCAGAGAGGTTCACAGAGTTACATGGAGAAGAGAAGAGGGAGGAGGGAGTTAGAGGTGACCTGAATGAGATAAGGTGGAATCAATAGAGGAGAAAGCAGGCTAACCAGTAATCACTTCCTTATGTGCACTCCACAACTGGACCGCTCAGAGATGTTCACGGAGTTATATGGAGAAGAGAAGAGGGAGGAAGGAGACAGAGGATGCCAGGAGGATAAAAGGGGGGAATGAAAAGGAGAGAGACAGATCCAGCCAGTAATCAGTTCCCTAAGTGTTCTCCACTGTCTGGAACACACACAAATTCACTGAGTTGGGTAGAGCAGAGAGGGGTTAGGGAGGAGACACAGGCGACCTGGTGGAGAAAAAGGAGTGTCCAAAGGGGGAGAGAGCAGTCAAGCCAGTAATCACGCTCCCAAGTAAAAATGGGTACTGAAGATTGGGTTCTTAAAGGTACAAAATTGAAAACAAATACCAAAAAGCAAAAATTAAAAATCTAGAGTACAGTTTGGAATTTCAAAAATACAATGTTAAAGAAAAGAAGAAGAAAAAGAAAGAGAGAAAAGGGGAAAAAAAGTCACAAAAATTATAAAAAAAAAATATATAGGCACAAAATTGATAACAAAATTGATAACAAATACTGAAAAGCAAAAATTAAAAATCTAGAGTAGAGTTTGGAATTTCAGAAATACAATGTTAAAGAAAAGAAGAAGAAAAATAAAGAGAAAAAAAGTCACAAAAATTATTTTTAAAAAAATAGGTACAAAATTGATAATACCAAAAGGCAAAAATTAAAAATCTAGAGTAGAGTTTGGAGTTTCAAAAATAAAATGTTAAAGAAAAGAAGAAAGAAAAAAGTAAACAAAGTCACAAAAATTATAAAAAATATATATATGAAGTTAGCTTTTAAAAAAATAGGGTCTTTTTTTTTTTTGCAAAGTAATAGTAGGTTATAAAAGTGCAAATTAAAAGAGTAATAGAGGACTTAAAATTTTTTTAAAAATTAAAAAAAGGATGAAAGAATTATTGTAAAAATAGTAAAAATATATCTAGGACTTTCTCTGGTGGTGTTGTGGGTATTGTGGGGTCAGTTCATTTTCGGCTAGTTCCTTGGTCTGGCTTATATTTCTCAAGATCTATAGGCCCCTTCCTATGAAGTCGGTACTAACAACAGGGTTTTAATCTATTACATCTGTTGCTTCCAAGGTGGTTCCCTCTGTTTTAGCTTCTTCTGTTTGCTGGACTCTTCAGTGTCTGATTTCCGCCCTGACACAAAAGGGGCGGTGGTGGACACTTTTTTTTTTTTTTTTTTTTTAGGCTCACTTGTTCAGCTGTGCTGTGGGGAGCGAGGGACACTGCAAACAAATAACACTGGCATGTGCTCGCAGTGCCTTAGCCACACTGGGCCTGCCCCCGCTTACGGCGCGTGTGCCCTCCCTGCCCACACTGCTCAGGCTCTAGGTTGCTCCACCGGGAACCATCTGAGGCCAGCCCTGGGCTGCATGCACCTCCCAGGTCTAAGCCACTCAGGTTCAGGCACTCGGGTAGTCCTCAGAGGCGCAGACTCAGTTGGGCCTGCATTTTGTGCCCTTCCCAGGTCCGAGCAGCTCAGATGATGAGGTGGTCGCTGCGACTTATTGCCTCCCGGCAGCTCGGATTTCTGGGTGTACAACCGGCGCACATTCTCAGGCAGATGTTGACCATCCAGAACCCCAAGAAGTCTTAGTTAGCAAAGAAGCCTGCTTACAGTTTTGTAGATAATGTCTCTCTGGGGCTGTGATTGCCCCCTTCCAGCTCTGGCTGCCTGTCACCGGAGGGGGATGATCTGCAGCCGGCTATCTCTGTTCAGTCCTTTGTTCTGTGCGCGGGCCTGGCGGTGTCTTAGGTTAGGGCTGGCTTTTCGCGTGGTAGTTATTCCACAGTCTGGTTTGCTAGCCCAAATTATTTCACTCAGATAGCACTCGGGGTTTTCAGGCCAGATCCTTACTCTAAGCGATGCAGCCCGCACCGCGCCTCCCTGTCCAGCCCCTGCTTGCTAGTGGCGGGTGCAGGCGTCTGCACTGCTTCTCCGCTGGGGGAGTTACCATTGGGCTCGTAATCTGTGGATTTAATTGTTTATTTATTTTTCCTCCCTGTTATGTTGCCCTCTGTGCTTCCAAGGCTCGGCACAGACTCGGCAGTGAGAGTATTTCCTGGTATTTGGAAACTTCTCTCTTTTTAAGACTCCCTTCCTGGGATGGAGCTCTGTCCCTCTCTCTTTTGTCTCTTTTTTTGTCTTTTATATTTTTTCCTACCTCCTTTCAAAGACAATGGGCTGCTTTTCTGGGTGCCTGATGTCCTCTGCCAGCATTCAGAAGTTGTTTTGTGGAATTTACTCAGCGTTTAAATGTTCTTTTGATGAATTTGTGGGGGAGAAAGTGGTCTCCCAGTCCTATTCCTCTGCCGTCTTCCCCATTTCTAACCTGAGTCTTTTAAATGTTGAGTTTTAAGCCATCTTTTTCATTCTCCTCTTTCATCATCATCAAGAAGCTCTTTGGTTCCTCTTCACTTTCTGCCATTAGAGTGGTATATCTGCATATCTGAGGTTGTTGATGTTTCACCCAGCAGTCTTGATTCCAGCTTGTGATTCATCCTGCCCAGCATTTAGCATGATGTACTTTGCATGTGAGGTAAATACTCAGGGTGACAGTATACAGCCTTGACGTACTCTTTTCCCAATTTGGAACCAGTCCGTAGTTCGATGTCCAGTTCTAACTCGTGCCTTTGTCCAGCATCCAGGTTTCTGAGGAGACAGGTAAGGTGATCTGGTAATCCTCTCTTTAGGAATTTTCCGAAATTTGTTGTGATCCTCACAGTCAAAGGCTTTAGAGTAGTTAATGAAGCAGAAAGTAGACATTTTTCTGGAATTCCCTTGCTTTCTCTATGATCCAAAGATATTGGCAGTTAGTTCCCTGTGTTTCTCTGCATTATATAAATCCAGCTTGTACATCTGGACATTCCTTTTTCTTTTTTTCACTCATTTTTTAAAATTTATTTTGTTGCTGAAGGATCATTGTTTTACAGAATTTTATTGTTTTCTGTCAAACCTCAACATGAATCAGTCATAGGTATACATATATCCCCACCCTTTTGAACATCCCTCCCATCTCCCTCCCAATACCACCGCTCTAGGTAGATACAAGTCCCTGTTTGAGTTTCCTGCGCCATACAGCAAATTCCCCCATGGCTATCTGTTTTACATATGGTAATGTAAGTTTCCATGTTACTCTTCCATACATCTCACCCTCTCCTCCCCTCTCCCCATGTCCATAAGTCTATTCTCTAGGTCTGTTTCTCCACTGTCACCCTGTAAATAATTTCTTCAGTACCATTTATCTAGATTCCGTATATGTGCATTAAAATATGATATTTATCTTTCTCTTTCTGATGCACTTCACTCTGTGTAATAGATTCTAGGTTCATCCATCTCATCAAAACTGACTCAAATGCATTCCTTTTTATGGCTGAGTAATATGCACCCATGAAATTAAAAGACGCTTGCTCCTTGGAAGAAAAGTTATGACGAACCTAGACAGCATATTAAAAAGCAGAGACATTACTTTGCCAACAAAGGTCCATCTACTCAAAGCTGTGGTTTATCCAGTAGTCATGTACGTATGTGAGAGTTGGACTATAAAGAAAGCTGAGCACTGAAGAATTGATGCTTTTGAATTGTGGTGTTGGAGAAGCCTCTTCAGATTCCCTTGGACAGCAAGGAGATCCAACCAGTCCATCCTAAAAGAAATCAGTCCTAAATATTCATTGGAAGGACGGATACTGAAGAACTGACTCTGGCCACCTGGTGCGAAGAACTGACTCATTGGAAAAGACCCTGTTGCTGGGAAAGATTGAAGGTGGGAGGAGAAGGGGACGACAGAGGCTGAGATGATTGGGTGGCATCACCGACTCAACGGACATGAGTTTGAGCAATCTCCAGAAGTTGGTGATGTGCAGGGAAGCCCGTGTCCTGTAGTCCATGGGGTCGCAAAGAGTAGGACACGACTGAATGACTGAACTGAACTGAACTGAATATTCCATTGTGTATGTGTACCACAACTTCTTTATGTGTTCATCTGTCGATGGGCATCTAGGTTGCTTCCATCTTCTAGCTCTTGTAAATAGTGCTGCAGTGAACAATGGGATACAGTGTGTCTTTTTCCATTTTGGTTTCCTCAGGGTATATACCTAGGAGTAGGATTGCTGGGTCATATGGTGATTTTATTCCTAGCTTTTTAAAGAGTCTCCATACCCTCTTCCATAGTGACTGTATCAATTTACATCCCCATCAACAGTGCAAGAGCATTCCCTTTTCTCCATGCCCTCTCCAGTATTTATTGTTTGTAGACATTTTGATGATAGCCATTCTGATCAATGTGAGGTAATATCTCATTGTGCTTTTGATTTGCATTTCTCTAATAATGAGCGATGTTGAGTATCTTCTCATGTCCTTTTTAGCCATCTGTATGTCTTCTTTGAAGAAATGTCTGTTTAGGTCTTTTTCCCACTTTTGGATTGGGTTGTTCTTCTTCTGGCATTGAGTTGTATGAGCTGCTTGTATATTTTGGAAATTAATCCTTTGTCAGTTGTTTCATTGGCTACTATTTTCTCCCATTCTGAGGGCTGTCTTTTCACCTTGCTTATAGTTTCCTTTGCTGTGAAAAGCTTTTAAGTTTAATCAGGTCCCACTTGTTTACTTTTGTTTTTATTTCCATTACTCTAGGAGGTGGGTCTTAGAGGATCTTGCTTTATGTCATTGAGTGTTCTGCCTATGTTTCCCTCTAAGGGTTTTATAGTTTCTGGTCTTACATTTAGGTTTTAATCCATTTTGAGTTTCCCTTTGTGTATGGTGTTAGGAAGTGTTCTAATTTCATTCTTTTACATGTAGCTGTCCAGTTTCCCCAGCCCCATTTATTGAAGAGGCTGTCTTTGCCCCATTGTGTATTCTTGCCTCCTCTGTCAAAAATAAGGTACCCATAGGTGCATGGGTTTATTTCTGCTCTTTCTATCTTGTTCCATTGGTCCATATTTCTGTTTTTGTGCCAGTACCATGCTGTCTTGATAACTGTAGCTTTGTAGCATAATCTGAAGTCAGGAAGGTTGATTCCTCCAGATCCATTCTTTTTTCTCAAGACTGCTTTGGCTATGGGGGGTCTTTTGTGTTTCCATATGAATTGTGAATTTTTTTCTTCTAGTTCTGTGAAAACTACCATTGGTAATTTGATAGGGATCACATTGAATCTATAGACTGCATTTGGTAGCATAGTCATTTTCATAATATTGATTCTTCCTACCAGGGAACATGGAATATCTCTCCATCTGTTTACATCATCTTTGATTTCTTTCATCAATGTCTCATAATTTTCTGTGTACAGTTCTTTTGTCTCCTTCGGTAAGTTTATTCCTAGATATTGAATTCTTTTTGTTGCAATGGTGAATGGGATTGATTCCTTAATTTCTCTTTCTGATTTTTCATTGTTGGTATATAGAAATCCAAGTGATTTCTGTGTATTGATTCTGTATCCTGCAACTTTTCTAAATTCACTGATTAGCTCTAATAATTTTCTGATCCTATCTTTAGGGTTTTCTATGTACAGTATCATGTCATCTGCAAACAGTGAGAGCTTTACTTCTTTTCTGATCGGCATTCCTTTTATTTATTTTTCTTCTCTGATTGCTGTAGCTAGGACTTCCAGAACTCGGCTGAATAACATGGAGGACAGTGGACACCCTTGTCTTGTTCCTGATCTTAGGGGGAATGCTTTCAGTTTTTCACCATTGAGAATAATGTTTGCTGTTAGGCTTATCATATATGGCCTTTACTATGTTGAGGTAGCAACAGCAACAGCAGCATGTTCAGGTAGATTCCTTCTATGCCGATTTTTTGAAGAGTGTTAATCATAAATGGGTGCTGAATTTTGTCAAAGGCTTTTTCTGCATCTATTGAGATTCAGTCAGTGAGTCAATTCAGTTACTCAGTCGTGTCCAAATCTTTGCGATGCCATGAACTGCAGCATGCCAGGCCTCCTTGTCCATCACCAACTCCCAGAGTCCACCCAAACCCATATCCATTGAGTCGGTGATGCCATCCAACCATCTCATCCTCTGTCGTCCCCTTCTCCTTCTGCCCTCAATCTTTCCCAGCATCAGGGTCTTTTCCAATGAGTCAGGTCTTCACATCAGGTGGCCAAAGTATTGGAGTTTCAGCTTCAACATCAGTCCTTCCAATGAACACCCAGGACTGATCTCCTTTAGGATGGACTAGTTCAATCTCCTTGCAGTCAGTCCAAGGGACCCTCAAGAGTCTTCTCCAACACCACAATTCAAAAGCATCAATTCTTCAGTGCTCAGCTTTCTTCAAAGTCCAACTCTCACATCCATAAATGACCACTGGAAAAACCATAGCCTTGACTACATGGACCTTTGTTGGCAAAGTAATGTCTCTGCTTTTTAATATGCTGTCTAGGTTGGTCATAAATTTCCTTCCAAGGAGTAAGCGTCTTTTAATTTCATAGCTGCAACCACCATCTTCAGTGATTTTGGAGCCCAGAAAAATAAAGTCAGCCACTATTTCCACTGTTTCCCCATCTATTTTCCATGAAGTGATGGGACTGGATGCCATGATCTTAGTTTTCTGAATGTTGAGCTTTAAGCCAACTTTTTCACTCTCGTCTTTCACTTTCATCAAGAGGCTCTTTAGTTCTTCACTTTCTGCCATAAGGGTGGTGTCATCTACATATCTGAGGTTATTGATATTTCTCCCAGCAATATTGATTCCAGCTTGTGCTTCATCCAGCCCAGTGTTTCTCATGATGTAGTCTGCATATAAGTTAAATAAGTAGAGTGACAATATACAGCCTTGACATACTCCTTTTCCTATTTGAAACCAGTCTGTTGTTCCATGTCCAGTTCTAACTGTTGTTTCCTGACCTGCGTATAGATTTCTCAAGAGGCAGGTCAGGTGGTCTGATATTCCCATCTCTTTCGGAATTTTCCACAGTTTATTGTGATCCACACAGTCAAAGGCTTTGGCATAGTCAATAACATGGAAATAGATTTTTTTCTGAAACTCTCTTGCTTTTTCGAAAATCCAGTGATGTTGGCAATTTGATCTCTGGTTCCTCTGCCTTTTCTAAAACCAGCTTGAACAGCTGGAAGTTCAGGGTTCACGTATTGCTGAAACCTGGCTTGGAGAATTTTAAGCATCACTTTATGATTGAGATTATCGTATGGTTTATATCTTTCAATTTGCTAACATGATGTTTCACATTGATTGATTTGCGTATATTGAAGAACCTTTGCATTCCTGGAGTAAACCCTACTTGATCATGGTGTGTGAGCTTTTTGATGTGTTGCTGAATTCTGTTTGCTAAACTTTTGTTGAGGATTTTTGCAACTATGTTCATCAGTGATATTGGCCTGTGGTTTTCTTTTTTTGTGTTGTCTTTGTCTGGCTTTGGTATCAGGGTGATGGTGGCCTCGTAGAATGAGTTTGGAAGTGTTCCTTCCTCTGTAAATTTTTGAAAGACTTTTAGAAGGATAGGCATTATCTCTTCTGTAAATGTTTGATAGAATTCTCCTGCGAAGCCATCTGGTCCTGGGCTTTTGTTTCTTGCAAGATTTTTGATCACAGCTTCAATTTCAGTGCAAAATTTCGATTTCTTCCTGGTTCAGTCTTGGAAGATTGAACTTTTCTAAGAATCTGTCCATTTCTTCCAGGTTATCTATATTATTGCCATATAGCTGTTCATAATAGTCTCTTGTAATCCTTTGTATTTCTACCTTGTCTGTTGTAACCTCTCCTTTTTCATTTCTAATTTTGTTGATTTGATTCTTCTCTCTTATTTCTTGATGAGTCTGGCTAAAGGTTTTTCGATTTTGTTTATCTTCTCAAAGAACCACCTTTTAGTTTTATTAATCTTTAACATTGTTTCTTTTGTTTCTTTTTCATTTATTTCTGCTCGGATCTTTATGATTTCTTTCCTTCTACTAACTTTGGGGTTTTGTTGTTGTTGTTGTTCTTCTTCTTTTCCCAGTTGTTTCAGGTGTAAAGTTAGGTTGTCTATTCAATGTTTTTCTTCTTTCTTGAGGTAGGATTGTGTTGCTGTCAACTTGCCTCTTAGGACTGCTTTTGCTGCATCCCATAGGCTTTGAGTTGTTGTGTTTTCATTTTCATTTTTTTCTAGAAATTTTTTTATTTCCTTTCTGATTTCTTCCATAACCTGTTGGTTATTTAGAAATGTGTCATTCAATTGCCATGTGTTTGTGTTTTTTACAGGTTTTTTTTCCTTGTAATTGTTATCTAGTCTCATAGTGTTGTGGTCAGAGAAGATGCTTGATACGGTTTCAATTTTCTTCAATTTACTGAGGTTTGACTTGTGACCCAAGACGTGGTCTATCCTGGAGGATGTTCCATGTGCACTTGAGAAGAAGGTGTATTCTGCTTTTGGATGGAATGTCCTGAAGATATCAATGAGATCCATCTCATCTAATGTATCATTTAAGACTTGTGTTTCCTTATTAATTTTCTGTTTTGATGATCTGTCCATTGGTGTGAGTGGGGTGTTAAAGTGTCCTATTATTGTGTTACTGTCAATTTCTCCTTTTAAGTCTGTTAGTGCTTGTCCTATGTATTGAGGTGCTCCTATGTTGGGTGCATAGATATTTACAATTGTTATATCTTCCACTTGGATTGAACCCTTGATCATTATGTAGTGTCCTTCCTTATCTCTTGTAATCTTCTTTATTTTAAGGTCTATTTTGTCTCATACAAGGATTGCTACTCTAGCTTTCTTTTGCTTCCCATTTGCATGGAATATATTTTTCCATCCTCTCACTTTCAGTCTATATATGTCTTGAGGTCTGAAGTGTGTTTCTTGTAGACAACATATATATGGGTCTTATTTTTGTATCCATTCATCCAGTCTGTGTCTTTTGGTTGGAGCATTAACCCACTTACATTTGAAGTAATTATTAATATATATGCTCCTATTGCCATTTTCTTTATTGTTTGGGGTTGACTTAGTAGATCTTTTTTCTTCTCTTGTATTTCTTGGCTATATAAGTCCCTTTAACATTTGTTGTAAAGCTGTTTTGGTGGTACTGATTTCTCTTAACTTTTACTTGTCTGAAAAGCTTTTTATTTCTCCACCAATTTTGAGTGAGATCCTTGCTGGGTACAGTAATCTTGGTTGTATATTTTCCCCTTTCAGTACTTTAAATATATCCTGCCATTCCCTCCTGGCCTGCAGTGTTTCTGCTGAAAGATCAGCTGTTGAGCATATGGGATTTCCCATGTATGTTACTTGTTGCTTCTCCTTTGCTGCTTTTAATATTCTTTCTTTGGGTTTAGTCTTTGTTAGTTTGATTAATGTGTGTCTTAGCAAGTTTCTCCTTGGGTTTATCCTGTATGGGACCCTTTGTGCCTCTTGGACTTGATTGACTATTTGCTTTTCCATGTTGGGGAATTTTCAACTATAATCTCTTCAAAAATTTTCTCTTACCCTTTCTTTTTCTCTTCTTCTGGGACCCCTATAATTCGAATGTTGATGTGTTTGATACTGTCCCATAGGTCTCTTAAGACTATCCTCAGTTTTTTTGGTTTTTTTTTCATTCTTTTTCCTTTATTCTGCTCTGTAGAAGTTATTCCACCATTTTATCTTCCAGCTCACTGATCCAGCTCAAACATCAGTATTTTTAATTTCAGTAATTGTGTTGTTTGTCTCTGCATGTTTATTCTTTAATTCTTCTAGGTCTTTGTTATTTTCTCTTGCATTTTCTCCATTTTTTTCTCAAGGTTTTTGATCATCTTTACTATCATTATTCTGAATTCTTTTTCAGGTAGTTTGCCTATTTCCTCTTCCTTTATTTGGACTTCTGTGTTTCTAGTTTATTCCTTCATTTGGGTAGTAGTTCTCTGCCTTTTCATTTTGTTTTTTTAACTTATTGTGTTTGAGGTCTCCTTTTCCCAGGCTTCAAGGTTGAATTCTTTCTTCCTTTTGGTTTCTGCCCTCCTAAGGCTGGTTCTGCATGCACTTCCGTGTCTGAAGGTGTATTCCTGATGTATCTGTTAAAAGAGATATATTCTATGTCCACCTACTCCTCTGCCATCTTATTCCCTATCCTTGGACGTTCTTGATTCACATATTACTGAAGCCTAGTTTTGAAGGAATTTGAGCATTACCTTGCTAGCCTGTAAAATGATTGTCGTTGTATGGTAGTTTGAACATTTTTGTCATTGTCCCTCCTTTAGATTGGAATGAAAATTGTCTTTTCCCAATCCTGTGACCATTGCTGAGTTTTCCAAATGTGCTGACATATTGAGTTCAGCAGTTTACAGTGTCTTCTTTTAGGATTTGAAGCAACTCAGCTAGAAATCCCATCACATTCATTAGCTTTGCTCATAGTAATGCTTCCTAAGGCCCACTTGACTTCACACTCCAGGATGTCTGGCCCTAGGTTGTGATCACTCTATTATGGTTATATGGGTCATTAAGACATTTTCTGTATAGTTTTTCTGTGTATTCCTTCCACCTCTTCTTAAGCTCTTCTGCTTCTGTTATGTCCTTACCATTTCTTTGAGGTCCTTTTTTGTGCCCATCGTTGCATGAAATGTTTTCTTGATATCTCCAATTTTCTTGAAGCAATCTCTAGTCTTTCCCACTCTATTTTTTCCCTCTATTTCTTTGCATTATTCATTCAAGAAGGCCTTCTTATCTCTCCTTGCTATTCTCTGGAACTCTGCATTCAGTTGAGTGTATCTTTCCCTTTCTCCCTTGCTTTGCACTTCTCTTCTTTCCTCAGCTATTTGTTAGGCCTCTTCAGTCAACCACTTTGCCTTCTTGCATTTCTTTTTCTTTGTAATGGTTTTGATCACCACCTGCTATGTAGTGTTAGGAACCTCCATCCATAGTTCTTTACACACTCTGTCTACCAGATATAATCCCTTGAATTTATTCATCACCTCCACTATATAATTATAAGAAATACATTTAGGTCACACCTGAAAGGCCTACTGGTTTTCCCTATTTTTTTCAATTTAAGCCTGATTTTGCAGTAAGGAGCTCATGATCTGAGTTTCAGTCAGCTCCCAGTCTTGTTTTCACTGACTCTATAGAGCTTCTCCATGTTTGGCTGCAAAGAATATATAAGTCTGGTTTTGATATTGATCTTCAGGTGATCTCCATGTGTATAATCATCTTTTGTGTTGTTGGAAGAGGGTGTTTGCTGTAACCAGGGTGTTCTCTTGAAAAAACTGTTAGCCTTTACCCTGCTTCATTTTGTACTCCAAGGTCAAACTTGCCTGTACAACATGTATCTTTTTCTTCTTACTTTTGCATTCCAATCCTCTGTGATAAAAAGCATCATTTTTGGTGTTCTCTTGTAGGTCTTCATGGAACTGTTCAACTTCAGTTTCTTCAGCATCAGTGGTTGGGTCATAGATTTGGATTACTGTAATGTTGAATGGTTTGCCCTGGAAAGAAACCAAGATCTCTCTGTCGTTTTTGAGATTGCACCCAAGTACTGCATTTCTGACTCTTTTGTTGACTGTGAGGACTACTCCACTTCTTCTAAGTGATTCTTGCCCACAGTAATAGATATAATGGCCGTCTAAATTAAATTCACCCATTCCCATTCATTTAGTTCCCTGATTCCTAAGATGTTAATGTTCACTCTTCCCATATTGTGCTTGACCACATCCAATATATCTTGATTCATGGACCTAACCTTCCAGGTTCCTATGCAGTATTGTTCTTTATAGCGTTGGTCTTGTTTTCACTACCAGACACATCCACAACTAAGCATCATTTCAGCTTTGGCCCAGCTGATTCATTCTTTCTGAAGCTAATAGTAATTGCCTTCTGCACTTGCACAGTAGCATATTGGACACCTTTCAACCTGGGGGGCTCCAGTTCTGGTGTCATATATTTTTGCCTTTTCATACTTTTCATGAGGTTCTCACAGCAAGAATATTGGAGTGGTTTGCTGTTTCCTCATCCAGAGCACCATGTTTTGTCAGAACTCTTCACTATGACCAATCCATCAGCCCTGCATGGCATGGCTCATACTCTCATTGAGTTATGCAAGCCCCTTCACCATGACAAGGCTGTGATCCCTGAAGGGGAGGGGGCATTTACCCCTGACATTTATTGTGGAGAGGTCAGGGATGTTGCCGAACATCTTACAATGCATAGCACAACTAACTCCCTACAACAGAAAATTGTCTGGTCCAAAATGACATTTGGAGTGTCAGATTTGAGAAACTTCACTCTAAATTAATTAGCATCTTGATACTGGAAGCCTCTTTGAGGGCAGAATGACTTTAGCATCAGGTTAGTGAAGGAAATGTTTTTAGTGGCCAACCATGTAACTTACAGATAAGTCATACATTTTTTCAAAATGGAGTTCAGTTCAGTTCAGTTCAGTTGCTCTTGGTGTCCGACGCTTTGCGACCCCATGAATTGCGGCATGCCAGGCCTCCCTGTCCATCACCAACTCCCGGAGTTCACTCAGACTCACATCCATCGAGTCAGTGATGCAATCCAGCCATCTCATCCTCTGTCATCCGCTTCTCCTCCTGTCCCCAATCCTTCCCAGCATCAGAGTCTTTTCCAATGAGTCAACTCTTCACATGAGGTGGCCAAAGTACTGGAGTTTCAGCTTTAGCATCATTTCTTCCAAAGAAATCCCAGGGCTGATCTCCTTCAGAATGGACTGGTTGGATCTCCTTGCAGTCCAAGGGACTCTCAAGAGTCTACTCCAACACCACAGTTAAAAAGCATCAATTCTTCTGTGCTCAGCTTTCTTCACAGTCCAACTCTCACATCCATACATGACCACTGGAAAAACCATAGCCTTGTCTAGACGGACATTTGTTGGCAAAGTAATGTCTCTGCTTTTGAATATGCTATCTAGGTTGGTCATAACTTTTCTTCCAAGGAGTAAGCATCTTTTAATTTCATGGCTGCAGTCAACATCTGCAGTGATTTTGGAGCCCAAAAATAAAGTCTGACCTTGTTTCCACTGTTTCCCCATTTATTTGCCATGAAGTGATGGGACCAGATGCCATGATCTTCGTTTTCTGAATGTTGAGCTTTAAGCCAACTTTTTCACTCTCCACTTTCACCTTCATCAAGAGGCTTTTTAGTTCCTCTTCACTTTCTGCCACAAGGGTGGTGTCATCTGCATATCTGAGGTTATTGATATTTCTCCCGACAATCTTGATTCCAGCTTGTGCTTCTTCCAGCCCAGCAGCAGCTGCAACTGGTGCGTGTAGCACCGGCGGCTGTGACCGGTGTGCATAGCACGGCCGAGAGGAGCTACCCCATGTCCAAGGTCAGGGGCAGAAGCCAGGAGGACCCCATGCCCAAGGAGCGGCGGCCAAGAGGAGTTACCCCATGTCCGAGGTCAGGGGCAGCAGCCGAGAGTGCCAGGCTGCGACGGCACAGGAACGGCAGAGAGGAGCTACCCCACGTCCGAGGTCAGGGGCAGCAGCCGAGAGGAGTTACCCCATGTCTCAGGTCAGGGGCGGTGCTGGGAGGAGCAACCCCACGTCCAAGAAGCGGTGGCTGCGCGGGCGCAGGAGGGCCGAGAGGAGCTATTCCACGTTCAAGGTCAGGAGGGGCGGCAGTGAGGAGATACCCCTCGTCCGAGGTAAGAGAAACCCAAGTAATATGGTAGGTGTTGCAAGAGGGCATCAGAGGGCAGATGCACTGAAACCATAATCACAGAAAACTAGGCAATCTAATCACACTAGGACCACAGCCTTGTCTAACTCAGTGAAACTAAGCCATGTTGTGTGGGGCCACCCAAGACGGGTGGGTCATGGTAGAGAAGTCTGACAGAATATGGAGAAGGGACAGTCCACTGGAGAAGGGAATGGCAAACCACTTCAGTATTCTTGCCTTGAGAATCCCATGAACAGTATGAAAAGCCAAAAGGATAGCATACTGAAAGAGGAACTCCCCAGGTCAGTAGGTACCCAATATGCTACTGGAGATCAGTGGAGAAATAACTCCAGAAAGAATGAAGGGATGGAGCCAAAGCAAAAAGAATACTCAGCTGTGGATGTGACTGGTGATAGAAGCAAGGTCCAGTGCTGTAAAGAGCAAGTATTGCCTAGGAACCTGGAATGTCAGGTCCATGAATCAAGGCAAATTGGAAGTGGTCAAACAGGAGATGGCAAGAGTGAACATCGACATTCTAGGAATCAGCGAACTAAAATGAACTGGAATGGGTGAATTTAACTCGGATGATCATTATATCTACTACTGCGGGCAGGAATCCCTTAGAAGAAATGGAGTAGCCATCATGGTCAACAAAACAGTCCGAAATGCAGTGCTTGGATGCAATCTCAAAAACGACAGAATGATCTCTGTTTGTTTCCAGGGCAAACCATTCAATATCACAGTAATCCAAGTCTATGCCCCAACCAGCAACGCTGAAGAAGCTGAAGGTGAACGGTTCTATGAAGACCTATAAGACCTTTTAGAACTAACACCCCCCAAAAAAAGATGGAGTTCAGATAAATATATATTTTAAATATATTCTATTTTATGCTGTCTTGTATACATGTTTCACTATAGAGAAGAGAGAAGGAGTATAAAAGAAACAGCTAAATAAAACAACATTATATTAGATATCTTCATTTAGTAGATTCACGATAAGGCTAAATTGATGAGATGATAGTGATCCCTTCAGAGCCTACATAATACTCACCTACCAAAGACTCAGTTTTATTCAGATTTCTAAAAGCAAGGCCTGGCAGTCAGGATACAGAACACTTTGCAAGGCAGATTTCTCAATGTCACTATCTAAAGATGTTTAAAATAGAGACTAGGTGGGGGTTTGGAGATTCTCTCTGAATTCAAGTGCTTTTAATGTATTTATAAATCATATTTATTAAAGGGAAAGTACAAGATATGATCCAGATGAGTCATAAGAACATGTTTTCACATTCTGTTGCAATTTAACTGGATTAATTGATATCTGTAAAAGGCTATTTAGGGAAAACAACATCATAGAATCTTCCCAAAAGATTAACTACTTTCCCTTCTCACACACTAATAATTCCTCTCAACTAGATTAATGCAAAGGAGTCCTGACTGGCCTACCTACCTCTACTTTACATTGTAAAATTGCTCATGAATGCAGGTTAGCCTCTGTGTTAGTTTCCTCACTTGAAAAATTAGAATAATATTCTTTCCGTAGTATAATGGCAAGAATTAAATCAGGTGGGTTATATAAAGTACACACCTAAACATACACATCGAAACAATATATGTATGTTGAACACATAGTGGATGCACAATAATAAGAATTTAAAGCAAAATAAAAATGTCCATGCTCGTGGACTGATGCCTTTTACCAGCCTGCTCAACTGGTCACTGGTATTTATAATTATATAACAACATATGTATATACAACCATGTCTGAAACTCTGATGGTCTGTCAAACTCAGAGTTCAGTAAGTTTTTAGCTCACAGCATGAAAATTACTTGCTCCAACCTCTTTCTCCCTCTTCCTTTTTCAAGTGAGTAATATATCTTGGACTAGTGCAAACCCTCATCTTGAGTAGACATATCTTTTTTCAAGTTGTTTGTTCCTTGGGCAGCAAGGGTAACTAAATGAATAAGAAAATAACTATTCTTCCCATCACTTCCAGAGACAATGAAATGATACTGACGGTTCAGAGTCTTAGAAAACGGTCTGTTCATCAGATAGTTTTTAAATTTTTTAAAATTTAAAACTACTGTTTATTGAGATTTAGCTTTTTACACTTACCTGTCATGCAAAATAACCTTGATTTATACTATTTAGTGAATGAGGAAATTGAGGTTTAGAAAGATTGTGATTTGTAGGCAGACTGCTTCACAGCAGCAGTGTATTAGAAAAAAACTAGATAAATTAAATCTATTCAACCTGCTACAGGTAATTGAGAGTCAAGAGTAAGCTGAAGTTTTTCTCTAAACCTGGGTTCTTTGTGTTTTTCAAAAACTCAAAATAGTTGACTGACTTATGAGCTCTCTTTCATCATATAGATTTTTTTTTTTTTTTGCTTCACTTTTTAAAAGGTACTGTTTCTGCCTAGATCTTCTTTCGTCAATGCTACTGTTTCTCTCCTCAATGATAATGCAGTTTTGTGTTATCCGAGGGAAGGAAAACATCGCCTGAAAGAATATGGACCTGTAGCCTAAGTCTAGATTCTGTGTCTGTTAGCTCAAATTCACATTCCCTGACCCAATCATAAGTCTGTCTCTTTATTTTCTCAGTGGGAAACCATATTCCTTGAAGTTACTTGCAATAAAAATGCACTTCATTGCTCAGATGAGCTACATGCTGCTAAGGAATAATCAATATCATAGTTAACATGAACCCGTAATAAAATATCTAACCAAACAGAGTGTGTAAATATTCTGAAAAGAAATTACTGCTTCCTCACTTTCCCCTCTAATCAAGAGAATCATTCCCCTCATCTTGCTTACCTTGGCAGCTAGTCAAGATAATCTTTCATTTCTGTTCACTCTCTTTGTTATTTCTGTAGCATATTTCAATAGTCATGGTACTGTGCTCAGCTTTGTAATTAGATGAAGTGTTAAAAATAACTTTTACTTGAGTCCAATTTTTTCTGCATAAAAATAACTCTTTGTCTTCTGATGTAATGAATTATAGAAAGCTTTAGGTAGAACTGTGTCTAAAATTGAAGTCTGATTAGGGCCAGATGCTTCTAAGTGGTATCAGGACAGTCTTTTACATTGCATTCTTTCATTGCCAACTCAGATGTTGTACCATAATTATTCTAATGGATTCAGCATATTTGGAGATTTCTAACTGATGATCAGGAGGACACTGTTGTCGTCTTATGAGCTGAGTCATATCCAGTAGTTACTCTGGGTCCCTGATAGCTTATTTATACAGTCAAGGATTGAGGATCAAATCACAAAGCTCCTTCCAGGGCTGCTGTTTACAATTCTACTTACTTCAGTTTCCACATCCAGATATCTAACAAAACTAGTCATGATGGAATTTCCAACTTTGGTCCTGGGATTTTTAAAATGCCACATTTTCTAAAATTATGTCAGGAGGAAAAGTAAAACTCCCTTCATGCAGCTTACTGGAGGCATTGCACTGTACTGGAATTAATACCTGAATTCATACTGTGAAGCACTTTAACTTACTCCAGCAATAACAACAGTGATGAACAGTTTACATCTTCCTAGCCCTGTAATTTACAAATTAAGTTTGAGATGGCAAACTGAAATCCCTATAAGCCTGGTCAAGTGACCCAAATTAATGAAGCTAGATAGGGATTGATGTAAATGAGACATGGCATGTGTGAGATGCATTGGAACATCTGATGCAGTTCATCGATACACAAAATTTTTTTTCCCCAAGATTCAAAGCTGTGGAATGTGAATGAGCAGTGAACCTCTCAATGGCTGGAAAGTCATCTATAAAAGTCCTGGGAAGAGAGGAGTGACCCCCAAGAGTCACATCCCCTTTATTGCCTACAACCCCCCTCTGTGTGCCAGGGACACTAGGGCTGCTGGGCCAGCCTTCATTACAAAAGTGCAAAAGAACTGGAACATTTCCTTGCTGAATTACAAAGGCCCTTTGCCTCTTTTTGTTGGCTTAGAAGCTTCAATCAGCCTCAGAGTTTCAAAGATTCGACGAGTGGAGTTCCAACTGGGCTAGAGTTGAGTAGGGCCCTGGGTACTGAGTAGGGAAGCAAGTGACTCAGCCCACTCAGTAGCCTTGAACTGGTGAGATCTCCTTACAAAGGTTGAAATGCAATGTTGTATGACTTGAGCCATCACAGGAATAGCAGAGAACAAGCTGATGAAATACCACTTTGCCCTTCACTTTCAAACAACTGTTTATTACCCAGGAAATTTTGAAAGAATATAAACAACTGTTCTTAAGGACTTATCAAACCCATTCTCTAATGTCACACATTCAGAGCAGGCAGCTTCCTTTGAAAGTTAGAAAAGAGCCAGGCCATCCTAGCTGGTAGTTAGAGACTCAGTGATGGACAGATACATAAAAGCTGAGTTAAGTGAAAAGGAAAGAGAAAAGAAACATTAGAAAGGGGCATGGCAGCTCAGCAGAAAAGTCACAGAGGAAGGACTAGGGAGAACAAGCTCCATTGTGTGTTAGCCCAGCTCTCAGCCAAGTCAGGGGAAGACAGAAGAAGACCAGCATACAGAGAACCCACTTATTGTCAGTTTTTGTTACACTCCATTATGGTTAAGAGACCAGATGAGCTTTTTTCCCCTATGATTCTAAGAAGAGGACAGTTACTTATAAAGGACAGTTTCAAAGAGGAGGCTCAGTGCCATATATAATTCACTAACATCCCCTGGAATGGTCTCATTACTCAGTCTCCACTCACATAAATTAAATGATTAGGTTGTTCTGTTTATTTTGCTAATCAGTTCCACAAATGTCTATCATATACTATATACGAAGCCACTTTACATAGCACTGGTAATATAAAGATAAATGAAATGTTAACCTTGTACTCAAGTAGACCACAATCTAGTGGATGGGATGCAACAACACAGTAATGGTAGTATGGGAAATTAGAAATGGCTCAGCCTTCAGACTCTGACAGAACTGGATTTGAATCTTTGCCTGATTCCTCCTTTCGTTCCTCTGTACTTTCTTTCCGCCATTAAACCAATATTTTCTAGGAGCCTTAATATGCAGACCTGTGCTAATAAGTACATACACATATAATGCTGGTAATATAGAACACCCCTGCACTCACGAAGAACTAATCACAAAATAAAAACAGTGAGAGAGGCCAATATTGTGATAGGCTTTTGAGAAAAGAGTTTTACTGAGAGATCAACCAGGAAGAAGATAGGAGGTAAAGCAAAGATCTACTAAATCAACCCCAAACAATAAAGAAAATGGCAATAGGAGCATATATATTAATAATTACTTTAAATGTAAGTGGGTTAATGCTCCAACCAAAAGACACAGACTGGATGAATGGATACAAAAATAAGACCCATATATATGTTGTCTACAAGAAACACACTTCAGACCTCAAGACACATATAGACTGAAAGTGAGAGGATGGAAAAATATATTCCATGCAAATGGGAAGCAAAAGAAAGCTAGAGTAGCAATTCTTGTATCAGACAAAATAGACCTTAAAGAAGATTACAAGAGATAAGGAAGGACACTACATAATGATCAAGGGTTCAATCCAAGAGGAAGATATAACAATTGTAAATATCTATGCACCCAACATAGGAACACCTCAATACATAGGACAAGCACTAACAGACTTAAAAGGAGAAATTGACAGTAACACAATAATAGTAGGAGACTTTAACACCCCACTCACAACAATGGACAGATCATCAAAACAGAATATTAATAAGGAAACACAAGTCTTAAATGATACATTAGATGAGATGGATCTCATTGATATCTTCAGGACATTCCATCCAAAAGCAGAATACACCTTCTTCTCAAGTGCACATGGAACATCCTCCAGGATAGACCACGTCTTGGGTCACAAGTCAAACCTCAGTAAATTGAAGAAAATTGAAATCATATCAAGCATCTTCTCTGACCACAACACTATGAGACTAGATATCAATTACAAGAAAAAAAATCCTGTAAAAAACACAAACACATGGCAATTAAACAACACATTTCTAAATAACCAACAGGTTATGGAAGAAATCATAAGGGAAATCAAAAAATTTCTAGAAACAAATGAAACTGAAAACATGACAACTCAAAGCCAATGGGGTGCAGCAAAAGCAGTCCTAAGGGGGAAGTTGACAGTAACACAATCCTACCTCAAGAAACAAGAAAAACATTGAATAGACAACCTAACTTTACACCTGAAACAACTGGGAAAAGAACAACAACAACAACAACAAAACCCCAAAGTTAGTAGAAGGAAAGAAATCATAAAGATCCGAGCAGAAATAAATGAAAAAAAAAAAAAAAAAAGAAAGAAACAATGTTAAAGATTAATAAAACTAAAAGGTGGTTCTTTGAGAAGATAAACAAAATCGAAAAACCTTTAGCCAGACTCATCAAGAAATAAGAGAGAAGAATCAAATCAACAAAATTAGAAATGAAAAAGGAGAGGTTACAACAGACAAGGTAGAAATACAAAGGATTACAAGAGACTATTATGAACAGCTATATGGCAATAATATAGATAACCTGGAAGAAATGGACAGATTCTTAGAAAAGTTCAATCTTCCAAGACTGAACCAGGAAGAAATCGAAATTTTGCACTGAAATTGAAGCTGTGATCAAAAATCTTGCAAGAAACAAAAGCCCAGGACCAGATGGCTTCGCAGGAGAATTCTATCAAACATTTACAGAAGAGATAATGCCTATCCTTCTAAAAGTCTTTCAAAAATTTACAGAGGAAGGAACACTTCCAAACTCATTCTACGAGGCCACCATCACCCTGATACCAAAGCCAGACAAAGACAACACAAAAAAAGAAAACCACAGGCCAATATCACTGATGAACATAGTTGCAAAAATCCTCAACAAAAGTTTAGCAAACAGAATTCAGCAACACATCAAAAAGCTCACACACCATGATCAAGTAGGGTTTACTCCAGGAATGCAAAGGTTCTTCAATATACGCAAATCAATCAATGTGAAACATAATGTTAGCAAATTGAAACATATAAACCATATGATAATCTCAATAATCAAGTAATGCTTAAAATTCTCCAAGCCCAGGTTTGAGCAATACATGAACCCTGAACTTCCAGCTGTTCAAGCTGGTTTTAGAAAAGGCAGAGGAACCAGAGATCAAATTGCCAAAATCACTGGATTTTCGAAAAAGCAAGAGAGTTTCAGAAAAAAATCTATTTCCACATTATTGACTATGCCAAAGCCTTTGACTGTGTGGATCACAATAAACTGTGGAAAATTCCGAAAGAGATAGGAATACCAGACCACCTGACCTGCCTCTTGAGAAATCTGTATGCAGGTCAGGAAATAATAGTTAGAACTGGACATGAAACAACAGACTGGTTCCAAATAGGAAAAGGAGTACATCAAGGCTGTATATTGTTACCCTGCTTATTTAACTTATATGCACACTACATCATGAAAAACGCTGGGCTGGAGGAAGCACAAGCTGGAATCAATATTGCTGGGAGAAATATCAATAACCTCAGATATGCAGATGACACCACCCTTACGGCAGAAAGTGAAGAAGAACTAACGAGCCTCTTGATAAAAGTGAAAGAGGAGAGTGAAAAATTTGGCTTAAAACTCAACATTCAGAAAACTAACATATTGGCATCTGGTCCCATCACTTCATGGAAAATAGATGGGGATTGGTTGACTTTATTTTTCTCGACTGCAACATCACTGCAGATGGTGATTGCAGCCATGAAATTAAAAGACGGTTACTCCTTGGAAGGAAAGTTATGACCAACCTAGACAGCATATTAAAAAGCAGAGACATTACTTTCCCAACAAAGGTCCGTCTAGTCAGGCTATGGTTTTTACAGTGGTCATGTATGGATGTGGGAGTTGGATTTTAAGAAAGAAAGCTGAGCACTGAAGAATTGATGCTTTTGAACTGTGGTGTTGGAGAAGACTCTTGAGAGTCCCTTGGACTGCAAGGAGATCCAACCAGTCCATCCTAAAGGAGATCAGTCCTGGGTGTTCATTGGAAGGACTGATGTTGAAGCTGAAACTCCAATACTTTAGCCAGCTGATGTAAAGACCTGACTCACTGGAAAAGACCCTGAAGCTGGGAAAGATTGAGGGCAGAAGGCGAAGGGGATGACAGAGGATGAGATGGTCGGATGGCATCACCGACTCAATGGACATGGGTTTGGGTGGACTCTGGGAGTTGGTGATGGACAAGAAGGCCTGGCATGCTGCGGTTCATGGCATTGCAGAGTTGGACACAACTGAGCGACTGAACTGACTCACTGACTGAATCTCAATAGATGCAGAAAAAGCCTTTGATAAAATTCAGCACTCTTCAAAAAATCGGCATAGAAGGAACCTACCTCAACATGCTGCTGTTGCTGTTGCTACCTCAACATAGTAAAGGCCATATATGGTAAGCCTAACAGCAAACATTATTCTCAATGGTGAAAAACTGAAAGCATTCCCCCTAAGATCAGGAACAAGACAAGGGTGTCCACTGTCATCACTGTTATTTAGCCTAGTTCTGGAAGTCCTAGCTACAGCAATCAGAGAAGAAAAATAAATAAAAGGAATGCCGATCAGAAAAGAAGAAGTAAAGCTCTCACTGTTTGCAGATGACGTGATACTGTACATAGAAAACCCTAAAGATAGGATCAGAAAATTATTAGAGCTAATCAGTAAATTTAGAAAAGTTGCAGGATACAGAATCAATACACAGAAATCACTTGGATTTCTATATACCAACAATGAAAAATCAGAAAGAGAAATTAAGGAATCAATCCCATTCACCATTGCAACAAAAAGAATTCAATATCTAGGAATAAACTTACCGAAGGAGACAAAAGAACTGTACACAGAAAATTATGAGATGCTGATGAAAGAAATTAAAGATGATGTAAACAGATGGAGAGATATTCCATGTTCCCTGGTAGGAAGAATCAATATTATGAAAATGACTATGCTACCAAATGCAGTCTATAGATTCAATGTGATCCCTATCAAATTACCAATGGTAGTTTTCACAGAACTAGAAGAAAAAATTTCACAATTCATATGGAAACACAAAAGACCCCCCATAGCCAAAGCAGTCTTGAGAAAAAAGAATGGATCTGGAGGAATCAACCTTCCTGACTTCAGATTATGCTACAAAGCTACAGTTATCAAGACAGCATGGTACTGGCACAAAAACAGAAATATGGACCAATGGAACAAGATAGAAAGAGCAGAAATAAACCCATGCACCTATGGGTACCTTATTTTTGACAGAGGAGGCAAGAATACACAATGGGGCAAAGACAGCCTCTTCAATAAATGGGGCTGGGGAAACTGGACAGCTACATGTAAAAGAATGAAATTAGAACACTTCCTAACACCATACACAAAGGGAAACTCAAAATGGATTAAAACCTAAATGTAAGACCAGAAACTATAAAACCCTTAGAGGGAAACATAGGCAGAACACTCAATGACATAAAGCAAGATCCTCTAAGACCCACCTCCTAGAGTAATGGAAATAAAAACAAAAGTAAACAAGTGGGACCTGATTAAACTTAAAAGCTTTTTCACAGCAAAGGAAACTATAAGCAAGGTGAAAAGACAGCCCTCAGAATGGGAGAAAATAGTAGCCAATGAAACAACTGACAAAGGATTAATTTCCAAAATATACAAGCAGCTCATACAACTCAATGCCAGAAGAAGAAACAACGCAATCCAAAAGTGGGAAAAAGACCTAAACAGACATTTCTCCAAAGAAGACATACAGATGGCTAAAAAGGACATGAAAAGATACTCAACATCGCTCATTATTAGAGAAATGCAAATCAAAAGCACAATGAGCTATCACCTCACACTGATCAGAATGGCTATCATCTAAATGTCTACAAACAATAAATGCTGGAGAGGGCATGGAGAAAAGGGAATGCTCTTGCACTGTTGGTGGGGATGTAAATTGATACAGCCACTATGGAAGAGGGTATGGAGATTCCTTAAAAAGCAAGAATAAAACCACCATATGACCCAGCAATCCCACTCATAGGCATATACCCTGAGGAAACCAAAATGGAAAAAGACACACTGTATCCCATTGTTCACTGCAGCACTATTTACAAGAGCTAGAAGATGGAAGCAACCTAGATGTCCATCGACACATCGACACATAAAGAAGTTGTGGTACACATACACAATGGAATATTCAGTTCAGTTCAGTTCAGTCATTCAGTCGTGTCCTACTCTTTGCGACCCCATGGACTACAGGACACGGGCTTCCCTGCACATCACCAACTTCTGGAGATTGCTCAAACTCATGTCCGTTGAGTCGGTGATGCCACCCAATCATCTCAGCCTCTGTCGTCCCCTTCTCCTCCCACCCTCAATCTTTTCCAGCAACAGGGTCTTTTCCAATGAGTCAGTTCTTCGCACCAGGTGGCCAGAGTCAGTTCTTCAGTATCCGTCCTTCCAATGAATATTCAGTACTGATTTCTTCTAGGATGGACTGGTTGAATCTCCTTGCTGTTCAAGGGACTCTGAAGAAGCTTCTCCAACACCACAGTTCAAAAACATCAATTCTTCAGTGCTCAGCTTTCTTTATAGTCCAACTCTCACATCCGTACATGACTACTGGATAAACCACAGCTTTGAGTAGATGGACCTTTGTTGGCAAAGTAATGTCTCTGCTTTTTAATATGCTGTCTAGGTTCGTCATAACTTTTCTTCCAAGGAGCAAGTGTCCTTTAATTTCATGGCTGCATATTACTCAGCCATAAAAAGGAACACATTTGAGTCAGTTCTGATGAGATGGATGAACCTAGAATCTATTACACAGAGTGAAGTGCGTCAGAAAGAGAAAGATAAATATCATATTCTAACGCACATACATGGAATCTAGATAAATGGTACTGAAGAGATTATTTACAGGGCAACAGTGGAGAAACAGTCCTAGAGAATAGACTATGGAGATGAGGAGAAGGGAGGAGAGGGTAAGATGTATGGGAAGAGTAACATGGAAACTTATATTATTACCATATGTAAAATAGATAGCCAAGGGGAATTTGCTGTATGGCACAGGAAACTCAAACAGGGGCTTGTATCTACCTGGACGGGTGGGATTGGAAAGGAGATGGGAGGGATGTTCAAAAGGGTGGGGATATATGTATACCTATGGCTGAGTCATGTTGAGGTCTGACAGAAAACAATAAAATTTTGTAAAACAAGTGTCCTTCAGCAACAAAATAAATTTAAAAAAATTAAGAAGTTAAAGGAGAACAATACATGTAGGACTTGCTTTAGATGATGGCGCCTCTGAACTGATACGCTGCTGGCTTCTTGTCAAATTAGTAAAAGATGCATTTGATTGAGTAGGTAGGGGTTTTCCCTCAAAATAAAATCTCTCCAGAGTAGATTCACTGGGACCTCACCAAGGCCAAACATTCATGGAACATGGGTATCATAAGAGGTAATCTTTAGAGTCCCTTCTAGCTCTGACATTATTTTTTTTTAATTGGAGGCTAGTTACTCTACAATATTTATTGGTTTTGCCATACATTGACATGAATCTGCCATGGGTGTATATGTGTTCCCCATCCTGAAGCCCCCTCCCACCTCCCTCCCCATCCCATCCTTCTGGGTCATCCCAGTGCACCAGCCCCAATCACCCTGTATCATGCATCACTGGTTTGGGAGAATGGCATTGAAACATGTATATTATCATATGTGAAACGAATTACCAGTCCAGGTTCGATGCATGATAGCTCTGACATTCTAAGGTCTTACATTCCTGAAACTAAACAGAGCCAGGAAACCAGGTAAGAGGGCTGAGCAGGAACCAGGAAAAACTTGAATGAGAGCTGGCCATAGCACTTGAAATTCAGGAATAAGATCAGCAGAAAGGAGAGTCTATCGGGACAGTGATTTGGGGGCTTTTTTCTAACTTAAACATTGGTTTTGGTGGTTAAGTTGTTGAATGGATCTTCACAGCACTTGAAACACTGTGGCTGAACTCTAAAATACGTAGAAGTCCTGAAACTTTGGAGTACAAAAGAATCCTAGCAGGAAGTTGTTTAAAATACAGATTCTCTACCCAGAATTTCTGATTCCATATCTAAGGGCAGTAACTAGGAATATCTGTTTTTCACAAGAACTTCTAGGTGATTGTGTCTCAGAAGTCTCAAAGTTGAGATTACATGTCCCAAACAACTGCTACTACAATGAGGAACTTCAAAGGAGTCAGGCGTTTTAGGCCTTTTCTGTTCTGTAAGGTGTCAGGTGGCAAATGGACATATCTTTGGAAGCATATTAGTGCTATGGCTTGCCTTACTTCGCTGCCAACATTTGCCGAGTAGTTATGAGAAAAAGGTGGACGGTGCAAAGGCTTTCCAGCTGGATCTTGGTGTTGGCACACATCTGGATAAAAATTAGAAGAGCCAAATCAGTCCAAGAGGCATCTCTCTGCATCTCCCTGTGGACACCACACCTGGACTCAGGGCTCTTTATTCCCATTTGAGTGGAAAGTTTGGTGTCATCGAGGCAGTGTTTTTCTCACTTTAGACAGTTTACAAAACTACTCTACTGGTAAGGTTGACCTGTACCCAGAGCTTCCCTGGGGGGATGGAAAATTGGACCCATTCCCACATACTGCAGACTTGGGCTACCTAGAGCTACAGATGTCGAGAAGGCCCCTACACCTGACTACATGGTATGCAGCTAACCTTTCTCCTTCCACATGTATCAGAATATGTTTGAAATTTTTTTTGCCTTTCATGGATTTCCCTAGACCCTTACAGCCCAGCTTCACGTGGAAACAGATGCTAACAGTGGGGATCAGGACATTCCTAAGGAACCATTAGATCCACAAAATAGTCGAGGATAACATCTAGAACCTCATATCCTACCCCAGAAGTTCCAAGTACACTACAGTTTCTTATTGATAAAATTCCTTTTTCACTTCAATTACATAATACGAACCAACTGCTATGGTGGAACATTAAGTAAATGAATCCACATACACGAGGAAATGATGCCTTATAAACTGTGGATTCTGAAAATACAACTGAAATATCCTTTGTGTTGCACCTGTATCTCTGAAAGAGAAAATGCTTAAGTGAAGTTCTAGCTTTCATCAGAGATTGCCAACTTTCCTTTTCACTGTGACTGACTCCACAGTTAATTGGGGCCTCTGATGACTAATGGGGAGGACCATCCCATCGAATTGTGGGATCTCTGGGTTTTGAAAACATAAGAATCTGGCTGCAATCTGCCGGGGACCAGCCCCAGCTGATCCAGGGTACTCGAAGGAGAGACGGCGTCGGCGAGGGTCAGGATACGATAGTTTCAATTAGATATTAATTAGAGATATAAAGAGTAATAGAATAAGGATAGCTCAGTAGGAAAATTCAGTGGAGAAAAGAGGCTGAGTAGCTTGGTTTACGCGGGAGACCAATAAAACTTCAAGACAAGAAGTTTGCACCACTTACGTAGGCCGCAGGCGTCCTTCCGTTCTCCCGAAGGAGAGGAGACACTGAGGCCTCCCCGGTCGGATCTTAGAAGCCCAGGCATAATTAGTAAGCATGGTGGGTTCCGCGCTCCAGATGGAGACTCAGCCAGAGGGAGAGAGAGACATGGGGAGACCAGTATTTCGAGAAACTGATCCCAATTCTTTATTTTCCAGAGTCTGTTTTTATACACTAAGATGTTATACAAAAGTCACGTGGGGACAGCAGTCCTGACTTTTATTAAAGTCAGGTGCTTCACACAAATGTATACAGAGGTCTTAGGGGTGTTACATCATCTTCTGGCCAGGGGGGCCTGCTGACAATTTACGACCCTCTCCTTGTGACAGCGGTCAGTCAATCAGGACACTTATTTCTCCAGGGCTGATTATTCTCAAAATAGACGCCACCCAAGTAAAGTTACATTCCTACAGGGTGAGGGTGTAGTGGGTTTTAGTTAAGGAAAGAATTTACTTAGCCTAAGGTCTAACGTGATTAATATCAAAGGTTAATTCTATATATTCATTAATGTGTGTAAGGGCAGGGGATATGGAGACTTAGCAACAAACATTGGCTCAACAAATGAAAAACCCTTCACCAACACAATTTCTAATTAGCCCATTATACTTATACTAATAGTTTTGTAACTTTTCTAAGGAACCTGTTTTTAGAAGGTTTAAAGCATCTCGTGCCTCTCACAGTTGGGAGGCTGTGAGCAATCACATGTGGCCGGACGAGCCTGTCAGGCAGGCTAGAGAACCTTCAGAGGAGTTTGTAGGTTAAAACACTCTTATCACGCCCAGGAATTATTATAAACTGGAGCTCTAGGTTAACTCCTTCTCCGAAAGAGGTGGTGGGGGACAGCCCCCTGTAAAGTCAGAGATGTAGGAAAGAGCACAAAGTAGTAAAGTAGGCAGGCTCTGGTTATGGGGGTAGATGCTCGAGGAGTTCCAGGGGGACTCCTGAGGCTCGATCCCGCCTTTGCGTATGTCGAGCCTCCTTCCTCATGACCTTTGTCACGGGCGGAGTACCTCACTCTGGCCCCCAACAGCAATCCAAACACAAGTAGATGGAAATTAGCCAAAAAGAGTACCTCAAATGAGGACAAATCTTGGCATGTTATTTTTTTATTTTGCTGAGTACACTGCTCACAATTCATATTGATCTTTGTGGCATATATGCCAAGTGGATTGGGTGGCCAGTACCCAGGACCACTCCAGAGGCAAGGCATATATAATCTTCAAGTTCTTATATTGTCCTGATCATTATGGGGCAGACAGGAAAACAATCTGGAAGATGTGGGAAGCTCCTACATTTGAATCTCTTTCATCCACAGCTCAGGAAGTAAGATTACATAGATTATTATGATCCAGAGAGCAGCAGAGCCAGGAGCAGCTCCATATCCTGTATCTACCATGGCAGCCCATGTCTGGCCATGGCCAAAGTAACACTTTTATAAGCCTTTGGCCTCTGTAATGAGAGATACGATCATATTTTCCACACAGCCTTGAAGAAGGTTCAGATGTTGAGCAGCAAAAACTGATAAGTATCCACTAAGTGACTGGGAACACAAGAGCAAAGGAAAAGTGGGCAAAAGAAGGGAAAAGGAGATCCTATGATGCCTGATTCGGCCTAGGTTAAAATTTTGTGTAAGGAAAGCTTTGAGTTTATTCATTCATCCATTTAATAGATATTTATTGTGTACTGTGAACCAAGTACTATATCCAACATTGAGAATATTTCAGTTTTAAATAAGCCTCCTTTGTGGAGCATTGTGGGTGTCATAATCTAGCATGTTAATTGCTGTTAGTGGGAGTCCATAGGATGGGCAGCTAATAGAGATTTGAGAGGTCCGATCAAGAAGGTCTTGCAAGAGGAAACAACTTTGGGTGAGTCACTTTTGGGGGCCTCTATTTCCTCATCTTTAAAATGGAAATAATAATACTACCTTATAAAATTGAGGTGAAGATTAAATGAGATACTGTATGTGAAGTTTTGGGCATGGTTGCTGGGCATAGTAAATTCTGCCAAGATGTAGCTAATATTAACATTATTTTTGTTAAACTGTTATTTATTAAGCTATTATTACTAATATACTATTACTATTGTTTTATTACTTTTAACTATTTGGGACTTGAAGGATGAGTAGGTAAGAACCACGGGAAGGGTGGAGATCATGTCAGACAGAGAAACAGTATGTATGAGGGACTATAGGCTGTGACAGCGGAGCTTGGGATAACTGGACGCTTAATACATATGTGAAATATATGTAGCATATTGTACACATCTATACTATATATAGTATATACATATACATACATATATATACACATATGTATACACACACATATATATGGTAAATGACAAGAGATGAAATGGAGACATAAACCACATCTGATCATGAAAAGATTAATAAGCCAAATCTGAAGAGTTTGGGTTTTACCCAAGAGCCACTGAAGGATATTACATAATGGAGTAATATGATCACATACAAACACTCCTACTATTCACTCCACACACCCACCCACCCCCCATGCACATACTCATACCTGTAATTTACCAGTAATCACATCATAATACACCTTGGGCTTACATATTCAAGACTTTTATTTTAATGTTGAGGAAGTTGAATCCGAAGGAATAGTAACATAACTTAATACAAGATAATATAACTGGTTACTACATACCTTTTGACTCCACATACTTTTTTTCTGTCACACACCACCACTTTCCTTAACACTTGTTTCACTGTTATTGCTCTGCTATTGGCCAAGCTGGAAAACTTTCAGGTTGAGATTATCCCAAGTTATTTTTCCTCTAAAAATCTGTAGGTACCTATAGAAAATTCTGACACTGATGAATTGCCTCTAAAATCTAGGCTCAAGTTTCACAAAGTGCATGACAGAGGTCCTTGGTAATCCAGTGTCTTAAGTTTTTAAGGGCTCAGAATTAGCTCCACAAGGGTGTGGATCAGGTGCAGAATTTCACTGCATGACCACTTTCCAACCACCACCTCAAAGTGAATTTAAAGACCAGAGGGGAAATTGTCCCAAAGGAGTACCCTGCAGATTTCAGAAGAAAAAAGTCTTGCTGGGGAATGAGTTTGCCTTCGTATTGATCCGGAGCAGTTTAGGGCTTGGTTGTATATAATTGTTTTTTGCTAGTCCTTGCTACTCTTAGATTCCTTCTTCAGTCACTGACCAACACATTGTAAATTTGATCCATCTTGTTCCCACAAACCTGCTCTTCCCTCACAAACTATTCAAGGGCTATCATCATGATTTTCCATGTACTAAAAACAATTTTGAGTATACCACCAAAATGTGTACTAGACATCTCCTTATAGAAATGCCTTTATTGAACCACAATTTAATATTGTATTTTTTTAAAATGTGGATTCATGTGAGAAACGGCCAGCAAAAATCATCCTGTTAAGAATTGCTATTAAAGATAGGTTGTATGATTTGGGTTCATGACATTCCTATAATTAATTCTACAAAACTCAGTGTCAGAAAGTAAGTTAATCTCTTCTGGCATTTTTTCCTTTTATTAGAATGAGAGTTATATCTAGCTTTGTTTACCCTCCCCAAACCTGCCCCAACCCCTGACTCTTTTCTAGTTTCTTAGTTTGGCTGTCATAAACTTGGAGTTAACTCAATACTTGTTAATGGTCAGTACTGCTCAGATTTGGTTTAATTGTCTACTTAATCTTATTCCCACTAACTTCCCAAATGACCTGAGTAAAAAGGGGGTCATCTGTGTAGTGATCATCTAGCTGAGGCTGGGAGTCAGTCAGAGCCCCTAAAGTGGCAGTTGCTTTCAGGACGACCATCTGGAGTGCCACTACTTTTATTCTCTCACTGAAGTCCTTGGAGAATTGGGTTGATGTCCTTTTCTTATTTATTTTAAACTCTGTGTAAGAGTATATATTCATTTTTATTTCCAAAATTACTTTTAGAAGAAGGAAGATTATAAATTATAAATAAATGGTTATGAATTATAAATATATTTCAGCAATCATAAGTTATCTCCCTGAGACATGCATTCAACCTACCACCAAAATGAAGTGGCCATGGAGAAGCACCAAGAAGCACTAAGCTATTGGTGCCCTTACCTCGTGAACACATCATCTGTACCTTGGGTGGCACTCAGACCCAATGACCCATGAAGAGAGAGCCATGAAATTGTACATCTTAACTTTTTTCCCTCTGGAAGGATAAAACTGTGGCTTTATCTTCTCCTCAAAGTAAATGAATGCAGATAGTTGCACAGTTTTCAGAATTGCTTCTAAGATGAAGAGGAGTATAATGAGAAAAATACCTAGAATGTTCTTAAGCCCAGCCAGTTTTCTTTAGGATGTTTTTGGTGAGAAATTATTTCTTATTTAAAGACTGAATGACTGTGGGAAATTGAAATGAAACTGAAGATAACTTAACTTCCCCACAGTTGGGTGACCTCTTGTCACTGTTCCTTGTTGCTATCCCAGTACCATGACACTGAGCCCTGAGAACTGTGGATGCTTAGGCATCTGACGTGCACACATGCAGGGGAGTTATAGGAGGGAGAGACCAGAGAAGCAGTTGGATATGGTGGCAACTGAGACAGGAGAGCACTGTAGTTTGATAGGGAAAGGAAAGAACATTCCAGATGAGGAAGATTGAGGGAAGAATAGTCAGAAAAGAAAGTGGGAGAAATATGAGGAGGGTGGGGTAGAGTGAGCATACAAAATTTGAGTATCTAGTGTTTGTAGTGTTTCACTTTTCACTTTCATGAATTGGAGGAGGAAATGGCAACCCACTCGTGTTCTTCCCTGGAGAATCCCAGGGACGGGGGAGCCTGGTGGGCTGCCGTCTATGGGGTCGCACAGAGTCAGACAGGACTGAAGTGACTTAGCAGCAGCAGCAGCAGCAGTGTTTGGAAATAGAGAATGTGTTTGGAAATGGAGAATGCATGAGACATAGAATTCAAAGCAATGAAAAGTAAAATCACACATGTAGGCCTAGATTGTCAAAGGCTGTAAAATCCAGTACTGTTTCTAGAGGGGCTTACTGGGTATACAGTACAGAGTAAAGGCCGTAAAGATAATAGCAAGGAATGAAACAAAAAGCTGTTCTGAAAGTTCAGCAAGAGAGGAGGTGAGGGTGTGTTAGATCTGGATGATGACCATAAAAATTGAGAGAAAAGGCATATTTTTTAGAAGATATATTTTTAAGTGGAGGAAAGAACCAGCATTTGTTGAGTATCTCTCATGCACCTGACTCTTTTGCATATATTATCTTATGTACTCTTCATGACAACCCTGAATCTTGCCAGGTAGGCAAGATTACCCCAAGTCTACAGATAAAGCAGAAGATGCAACACTTAGAAATTCATTCAGTTACTATGAACAGCCAAGATACGAATTCACTGCTATCTAATTCCAAAAACTATGATCTTCCCATTTCAACTTTAGCTCTCCTGAGAGACAAAAAGAAAAGAAAAGATTAAATTTGCTCTCAAAGATGATATCTTCCTCAAAATTAAAAAAAAAATGATTTCTAACTGTATAGATGGATTTTATTACTTCTCCATTAGCCTAATACCCCAAGCACAAGCTTCTTTGTTTTGTTAAATCTTCACAAATAATTGTTTCTTTTTATAAAAATGGTATCTAAACAGCCTGCTTTGACCACTTCATGAGTCTCATTTCTGAGACCGCCATGTGTGCAAATAAATTATTTTTTCTCCTGTTAAAGAAAGGAAAGATAATTTCTAGAGATCAGTTATAAGAAATGAAAATGTTGTCACAGTTGGAGACAAAATAGTTATGAAAAATCAAAGAAAGATATAAAAAAAACCTGTGTACTGATCAATGGATAAAGAAAATGTTCTATATATAAAATACACACATATACATATACATATACACACACACACGCATATGCATATAAAACTCATCCATAAAAAAGAATGAAACCTTGCCATTTGTGAAAACATGGATGGATCTTGAGGGCATTATGGTAAATGAAACATTGGACAGAGAAAGACAAATACCATATGATCTCACTTATGTGTGGAATTTAAAAACAAACAATAAAAACTCACAAGCTCATAAATATAGAGAACAGATTCTAGTTATAAAATAAATGTTATGTACAGCATAGTTAATAATACTGTATTGCATATTTGAAAATTGCTGAGAGATTTTAAAAGCTCTCATCACAAAAAAAGTGTATTCTGTAACTATGTATGGTGATGGATGTTACCTAGATATATTGTAATCATTTCACAATGTAGAAAATATCAAATTATTAGAAAATACTGAAAGAGGGAGGGGATATATGTATACATATAGCTGATTCACATTATTATATAGCAGAAACTAACACAACATTGTAAAGCAATTAGCCTCCAATTTAAAAAGTGAAAAAATAAATAAAAGATAAACAATAAACAACACTTACTCTGTAGCACAGGGGTTTATATTCAGTGTCTTATAGTAACATATAATGGAAAAGAATATGAATTTTGAAAGGCTATATGTGAACTTATTACATGTTAGTAGAAAGGAATGGTTTTTAATAATAATAAAAAGACTGAATTGCTTTGCTGTACACCAGAATCTACACAACATTGTGTCAGTAAACCAACTATATTTCATTTTAAAAAAATCAGTTTTCCCAGCACCACTTATTGAAGAGACTGTCTTCTCTCCAGGGTATATATTCTTGCCTCTTTTGTTGTAGACTAATTGGTCATAGGCACATGGGTTTATTTCTGTGTTTTCTATCCTATTCTGTTGATCTACATTTCTGGTTTTTTTTGGCCAGTGCCAGACTGTTTTGATGACTGTAGCTTTGTGGTATAGTCTGAAGCCAGGGAGCCTGATTCCTCCAGCTCTGTTTTCTTTCTCCAGATTGCTTAGGCTGATTGGGGTCTTCTGTAATTTCATGTAGATTTAATTTTTGTTTTTGTTGTTCTAGTTCTGTGAACAATGCCATTGGTTATTTGATAAGGATGGCTTTGAACCTGAGGATTGCCTTGGCTGGTATAGTCATTTTGACAGTATTTATTTTTCCAGTCCAAGAACATGGTATATCATTCCATCTGTGCCATCTTTGATTTCTTTCATCAGCATCTAATAGTTTCCAAAATACAGATGTTTTGCCTCCTTAGGTAGGTTTATTCCTAGATATGCTTTTTGATTTGATGGTAAATGAGACTGTTTTCTTAATTTCTCTTTCTGATGTTTCATTACTAATGTATCAAAATGCAACAGATCTCTGTATATTTGGAGAAGGCGATGGCACCCCACTCCAGTACTCTTGCCTGGAAAATCCCATGGACGGAGGAGCCTGGTGGGCTGCAGTCCATAGGGTCACAAACAGTCGGACACGACTGAGCGACTTCACTTTGACTTTTCACTTTCATGCATTGGAGAAGGAAATGTCAACCCACTCCAGTGTTCTTGCCTGGAGAATCCCAGGGACAGGGGAGCCTGGTGGACTGCCATCTATGGGGTCGCACAGAGTCGGACATGACTGAAGTGACTTAGCAAGTAGTTTTATGATAACACCTTTAGGATTTTCTGTGTATACTGTCATCTGTAAACAGTGACAGTTGTACGCCTGAAACCAATATAATGTTACATGTCAGTTGTACTTCAATATAAAATTTTAAATTAAAAAAAAAATGAAGAAGGAAATAATAGTAACCCTAACTTTTTGTTGAACTTTTTTTGAACTGTGGTGTTGGAGAAGACTTTTGAGAGTCCCTTGAACTGCAAGAAGATCTAACCAGTTCATCCTAACGGAGATCAGTCCTGAGTGTTCATTGGAAAGACTGATGTTGAAGCTGAAACTCCAATATTTTGGCCACCTGATGTGAAGAGCTGATTCATTTGAAAAGACCCTGATGCTGGGAAAGATTGAAGGCAGGAGAAGAAGGGGATGACAGAGGATGAGATGGTTGGATGGTATCACCAACTTGATGGACATGAGTTTGAGCAAGCTCCAGGAGTTGGTGATGGACAGGGAAGCCTGGCATGCTGCAGTCCATGGTGTTGCAAAGAGTCAGACATGACTGAACTTTTGTTGATCTTTGCTTTGTTCTTGGTGCCGTTCTAGGCACTTTATCTTTATTATCAAACATAATACTCAGAAAATGCTTATAAACTAAATTCGAGTATTATGCTCATTTAAGTTAGGAGTCTGAGGTGTGTTTGAAAAAATGAAGGAACTTGCCTAGTGCCTTAAACTGGGATCTCCCAAGAGCAGAATCTGAAATTTAAGGGCTTGCCTGCTTAGCAAGATTATTTTGGAAAGTGACCCTACATAACAGGAATGGAAGATTGAGAAAAGTAAGAGAAAGAGAAGCAGGGAAAGCCAGTCCAAGCTATGTAACCGATGTGGTCGCTGAGTGGGCAACAGGGCCTTAATTAGCATGGGAGGAGGAGCTGAGGAGAATGCACGTCTTTGTTCTCAAAGGACAGAAGAAGGGACTATTTAATAACTGTCTCCCATCTTCCTTTTGGTCGAAGGTAAATTCAAAAGTGTTTAACTCCTCTGCACTTTGAGATTTGCACATGCCCTAGAAAGTTGAACTGGTCTAACAGTTGTCCCATGGGGATCAATGACTGAGCAGAAAGCAAGAGATAAGAGTGCAGCTGAAGCAAATTGTAGTCGAGATAATTATCACAGAATTGCAGGAGTTACAGTGCAGGCCAAGTGAATATGAGGTGGGGCACAGACGTGTAGGAAACACACAAGTTGCAGAGGCAGAATGAGGATTTGGATCTAGGTTGTCTGACTCCAAATCCCGTGCTCTTACAGAAGTAGCTCTCAAATGTCAACAAGTATTGGACTCACCTAGAGGGTTTGTTGAAAGTATTCTCTACAGAGCTCCACTCCTAGAAATTTCCATCCTGTAGGTGCAGAGGTGGGACCAGAAAGTTTACATTTTTCTCAGTTCTCACGTGATGGTGCCAGCACTGCTCCAGGGACCACACTTTGAGAAGTGCAGTCTTATTCATACACTGTGGTATCTTGCCAAGCATCTCTCAGATAAACAAAGGAGAAATGCATCCCTTGGGAGGAAGCTCTGCCGAATTCACTGTCTTTCAGGTTCTTGAGAAACAGCGTGGGAGCCTCTCAAAAGGAAAAACTTCTCTTCTACATGAAAACAAGATTTAGATCATAAGCACTTGTACAAAACATAATAAACCTGGTTCAAGAGGCTGTAGATGATCAAAGAAGTGGCATGATGGACTGTCACACTTCAGGCAAGAGTCCTAAAGAAATAATTATGAAACTTGGAAAGTCATGAAAAGCTAAGATATTTAGAGTATGATGAACCTTCACATCAAAATAAGAGTGCATGAGAGAGAAAACAGGGCAACTGCTAAAGCTAAAACCTTATATCTGAGGTGCTTCATAGCAAGCTCTCAATTTTTCATACATTTAATGAACACCTGTTAAAAATAAGACTGTAAGTAAGTGGAAAAGTAAATGAGTTCTTGCTTTCAAGGAGTCTGTAGTGAGGATGAGAAAAAAGAATGCAAGTAATTAAAAACCTACCTGGTTAAACCTATAGAGAGAGGAACAAAAATCTATAAAAGCACTAAAAAGAAAGTAGTAAACTTTGCCTCAGAGAGCTAAAAAGGTGTTCATAAGGATGTAGTTATTAAACTGGGTGTGAAAGAGAAATATTTAAGATTTGACATACAAGGAAGGGAGGATAGAACATTTGGGGCTGAGGAGCAGCATGCACTGAGGAATCAAGAAGGATCTGGAATGTGTCGGGCGTCATGTCAAGCTCAGCTTCATTGGAGAGTATCAAGATGTATGTTGGAACCAGAGTGTGAAGTCTTCATGTGCCAACTGAAAGGTTGAACTTAATCTAGTAAGCAGCAAAGAAAGAGTAGAGGTGTTAAAATGAAATTTGGCACAAGCAGATGTGGTTTTTTTAAGATTTAATTTTCTAGAAAGATTTTAAGATGAAGTATAGAAAAAGTTGACTGGAAAAATGAAGCATGGAAGATGAAATATAGAAATGAAGATTCTGAAACAAAGCAATGGCAACAGGGGTACTCTATTCTTAGAGAAGAGGTCAGATTTGAGTCTTAGAAAGATCAGAAGCCAGAGTCCAAATGGATTCAGGAAATGGGAGGGAGAGAAGTAGAATTTCAGAAGTTAGTTATTAGCTTGAAGATCCTTCACAAATGTGTGAGTCTTTAATCTGGCTGTCAGGGTAATGCTCCATGGTTTTCCCGTAATACTTAAGGTGTTTTGTTATTAAGCACCTAGTCATATGTAACTCAAGGAAGTTAAGGCAAGACTCTTTATAAAGTTCTCTAAAATACTAAATATAGGTGGGAAAATGTTTCAAGGTCAAATAAGTTCTCAAGGTCTTCTTAGATGTGTATTCGGACACTGTTTCCTATGTTACCCAGCCCTAGAATCCCTTTTTCACACATCATGTCTCAAGACCAGTGTTCCATTAAGCACAGTCTGGGAAATGCTGGTTTAATAGGTTCAGGAACTCTTCCTTTTCACAGTGAAATAACTTTTGTCCATGCTCAGTCCCTCAATTGTGTCCCCTTTTGCAACCCCATGGACTGTAGCCCACCAGCCTCCTCTGTCCATGAAATTTTTCAGGCAAGAATACTAGAGGGGGTTGCCATTTTTTCATCCAAGGGATCTTCCTGACCCAAGGATCAAACCTGAATCTCCAGTGTCTCCTGCATTGGCAAGTGGATTCTTTACCACTGTGCCACCTGGGGATCCTGAGATAACTCTTGGCAGACAGACAAATGGAAGGAGACCCCTTCCTCGAAAAACCACTGTGGTAGAGCGCACAGGTCATTGGCTTCAGAGATAGTCAAATCTGGGACCATATTCTGATTCTGCCCTTAGTCTATAAATTGGAGCAAGTTAAGTAAATTCTGGGTCTCGGGATGCTTGTTTATGAAGAACACATAATGATGTGCACCTTGCAGGGTTGTTAGGGAGTTAGGAGAAACATAAAGTATCTAGTACTTAAGCAACAAATTATAACTGCTAATTTTACATTAGGGAGGCTCAGAATTTTAGCTTATACTATTTTAGCTTATACTTAGCCACTGCTCATGTTTTAATTTTTGAGTGGGTTGGGAATGTCCTTATTACCCTTCACCTTCTGATGCTTCACCTTTTGTTTTTTTTTAATTCTTTACTTCATTGTTTGTGTATTATTTCTGCTTACCACCTATTGGTGTCTACTGTTAGTTGATTTGGCCTAGTTTGCTGAATCGCATGGCCAATTCATTGAAAAAATGATATGGATCACATGATGTGGATCTAGACTTGGTGCTTTTTGGGTGAAATGTCTTAGTTAGGAGAGTTTGCTTTTCGCAAAAAGTCAAAGCAGAGTGAGAGATCTGGGGAGGTGATCCATGAGCTATTTCTGTACATTTCCATGGCTCCAGATCCAATTTCTGTTTTGCTAATAAGAAGGATGACTCATAAGACTAAATCATAAGCATGTCAGAAAAACTATTATGACCTATTCAGGTTGCGGTTGAAAATGATTAACACACTGTTGTGAGAATACTTCCTCTATCAGGAGGGTGGATGCTAGTTTAACTGGAACACATAACTTGATATAGCTGTATTCTGTTCTTGATGATAAGGTTTTAAGCCAGTTAATTTTTTTTAATGGTGCATGAAATTTTCTCTGCTAGAAAATTGTCAGCTTCTACTCAAATTCTCTCTCAAGGCAAAGCAGTTCAGAAACCTCACTGTAACAAGATTACCATTGGTCCTCACAATGAATAAAGTTCAGGCATGTGTTCTTTTACTCTGCTGCTCAAAAATTTTCCATGACTCCCTGTTTACTGAATAACCACAAACTTCTTGATGTGCAATTTGAAGCTCTCCACAGACACCATGAGGCAGAGGGAAACTAAATTATGTGTCTTTAGCCAGTGCTTCTCAAACTTTAATACACATACACATGACCTGGGGATCTTGATAAAGTGTGGTTCTGATTCAGTAGGCCTGGGCTGATACTGTTCAGAGCAGGGCAAAAGCAAAATCTTAGGTGATTAGAATTAAGGAAGCAAAGAAGAGCCTTAAGCATTAAATCCCTGGGAGTAGAGGAAGGGGTAGGTAGGAAAAAAAAAAAAAAAAAGCCAGTGAAGGGCTCCAGTGGAAAATAGGAGTAAGATATGAACAAGTCCAGAGAGATTCCCAAGAGATTTCCCCTCCACATGTGACATTCTTTCAGACAGAACCATGGGACTCAGTATTTGACTTGCTAAGTATGGTTTACATTTCTCTTTGTCCAGGTACTTCATACCAAGTTTGGAACTAATAGCCTGAAACCACTTGAGGCTTTTTGATCAATATTAGAGCGGTGTTCTAGGATGGGGAATATATGCCTTGACTCTCATAATTTAGAAAAGATCTCCATCTTCCTGACGTAGCAGACCTTAGGGCAGTCTTCATCTTTCTGTGGTTTGAGAATGTTAATTGTGTTATCTATTAGATTGGTCATCAATTGCAAAGTCTAGTGCAGGTCACCTGAGAGTGTTCATGTACATCAGACTTGTTCTAAGATTCCAGAATCATAAGTTTTGGGTTTTTTTTTTTCTTTTTGAATTTCAGCCCTCAAAATATACCAGCAAAAAATGGGGGAGAGGTTAGGCTGGGTCTACTTCAATGGACATCTGTTGCCAAGGACAGTGGACTTGCACTTCCCAGGCCACCCCCAGCCCATGTCTGTTCTGCTCAGCCTGGGATGAGACAGAAGACAGTGGAACTGGTGGGGGAGCTGGAATGTGGGCCAAGGGAGCAGTGCTTTGGGATCATAGTTGGACTGAGGGGTGGGGCGAGCTGCCCAGGTCCAGTTACCTTTGCTCAGTCACAGAGCCTCAAAGTGTGGCCAGGGTTGAAAGAACTGCACAGATGTGGGTGAGGCAGACTAGATGGGACAGCTGCAGCTGGACAAGGAGGGGCTAGGGATCAGCTGTCCCCCTCTCACTGACCATCTACCGAGCTCATCCGCAGCCTATCAAGCCAGCCTGGGAGGATCCTGTGTTGCTGCCCATCTGTAGGCCAACCAGGCTAATTTATTAAACATGACTATACATGGGATACCTGGTTAAGGGCTCTATAGAAATTATCTCATATGAGTTATATTAAATAAGCACGGTTTCATGCACCTCATTAGAACTGATTCAAATGTATTCTTTTTAATGGCTGAGTAATACTCCATTGTGTATATGTGCCACACCTTTCTTATCCATTCATCTGCTGATGGACATCTAGGTTGCTTCCATGTCCTGGCTATTATAAACAGTGCTGCGATGAACATTGGAGTACACATGTCTCTTTCAATTCGGTTTCCTCGGTGTGTATGCTCAGCAGTGGGATTGCTGGGTCGTATGGCAGTTCTATTTCCAGTTTTTTAAGGAATCTTCACACTGTTCTCCATAGTGGCTGTACTAGTTTGCATTCCCACCAACAGTGTAAGAGGGTTCCCTTTTCTCCACATCCTCTCCAGCATTTATTGCTTATAGACTTTTGGATCGCAGCAATTTTGACTGGCGTGAAATGGTACCTCATAGTGGTTTTGATTTGCATTTCTCTGATAATGAGTGATGTTGAGCATCTTTTCATGTGTTTGTTAGCCATCTGTATTTCTTCTTTGGAGAAATGTCTATTTAGTTCTTTGGCCAGGAAGCTTGGGGCTGGTGCACTGGGATGACCCAGAGGGATGGTATGGGGAGGGAGGGGGGTTCAGGATGGGGAACACATGTACACCCGTGGCGGATGCATGTTGATGTATGGCAAATCCAATACAATATTGTAAGGTAAAAAAAATAATAATAATTAAAAAAAAGAAAAGAAAAAAAAGAATGATAAGTAAACCTGAGAAATAAATTTTTTACTTCAAAAAAATAAATAAATAAGCATGAAATAAGTATCTGTTAATTAAACTGAATATTTAATAAAATAATAAACTTTCTCCAGGATTTTAATTTAGCTTGTCCTTTGCATATATGGTACAAAGTTATGGTTTTTCTTTGTTATTGGATATTGTTTAGCTTCTCTTCATAATTTTGAGAGTAATAATTACAGAAATAATTACTGAAGAAGGTTCTTTGTCTATAACTGGAGCTGATTTTGAGCATTAACAATACATTTGAATTGTTCTTATTTGGTGTTGGGAAAACATACTGTTCTAAAAAGTTTGAGTCCTTGGCACCATTGTTCCTTTTGGGATTTCACTTAGCTCCTGAATTGAGTCATTTTTATTCTAATCAGACTGTTGCTTGGAGCTCTGACAGTACCATAGGAAGTCCTAGTATGGATCCCACTTCGGCCTTTACATAGCTGATACTCCATTTTGAAATTCAACCCACGTGGTCTGTTTCCCTTCACTGATTTCTGTGACAGTGAAACATTAACAGGTACTAAGTTGTTACTTGTTTACTTGCCTTTTTGAGAGGAATCCAAAGGTTAATAAAATGGAATGCTTTCTCAACAAAGCTTGGGTGTAATGTTTAACTTCCAGTTTGTGGGATCACATCCACAAAGAAAGCTTTCCCCACTGTGTGGAATTATTTAAACTATTATTATTTAAATTACGGATGCTCTTCATCCTGGCCTCTGCTGCAGAGGTTCTAATCATGGCTGTATGTACAATAACCTTGGCAGATTTTTGAAAGTATTTTTGTATTTGAAAGATACTTTGAAAGATTTTTTCAGTTCTCACCACAGCTGTAGTGAATGTGAGTCTGTAAGGTGAGACCAGAGCATCTGTATTTTAAAACCACCAGCAGGCCTCAACCACCAGCTTCCCGAGTAAGTCTTGTGCCCAGTTAGGTTTGGAAACCACAGCCCATAACAGTGAAATGGTCCCAGCTGATGAAAAAGTGAAGAGAGCCATGCCTTTACTTAGCTATATGTTTTAGAAAGTCAGAAGTATGCTCTGGGGAATGTAAAACTCTCCTGTCAAACTTATTTAAAAGGCTGGTTCTAGGACCCTAAAAAGTGAACTTACTGAATATAAGTTTCAGTGTCTCAGAAATATCTTTTCTATGAGGGTCCCCTAGAGATTTCCATGAATGCCAGAATTTTAGAACCTCTCTGTATATATGAATGAATGTGCAATCAACTGCCCAGATGGATACTCTATTTAGAGTTCTCTGATCATATTTCATTCTATCCCTGCTCTGCAGGAAACATCAGAATCATTCTAAGGAACTGTTCTCAAATTTTTCTGAATAATGAATGAGTCCTCTTTAGTGAAATCTATGAATCCTCTCCCTAGAAAATTTCACACAGGCACATATGCACATTTACATTTTACTTTTCAAGAGGTTCACAGACTGGAGTCCTGTTCGTTTAACACCAGATTCAGAGCTGTTGTTCTGGAAAAGATAACTGAGTTAGTCAACTTCAGTAAACATTTTCTGTTTAGGGGTCACAGGACACAGCAAGGTTAAGGGCATGCTGAGAAGTCTGGCTCAGAGAGTGAGGGTGGGCTGAGGACAGGGAGAAGGAAGCTTATCCCTAAGTTAGGGCCCTGGTGAACACAGAGTCTAGTCTGAATGGAGGCTATCTTTGAAGACCCCTGGACCCAGGGGTGTGCAGAAACTCTTCTTATCTCTGGCCTAGGGGGATTATGACAGGTAATAGATGCGAAGAACTGACTCATTGGAAAAGACCCTGATGCTGGGAAAGATTGAAGGCAGGAGGAGAAGGGGACGACAGAAGATGAGATGGTTGGATGGCATCACCGACTCAACAGACCTGAGTTTGAGCAGGCTCCGGGAGATGGTGATGGACAGGGAAGCCCAGCATGCTGCAGTCCATAGGGTCAAAAAGAGTCAGACATGACTGAGTGACTGAACTGAACTGAATAGAAGTTACTCCAAGGCAGTAAATATTTTTTAGCACCTACGGTATGCTAGGTACTGCCAAGAGCTGGAAGTACAAAGATAGATCAGACACATGCTCTGTTTTCAAGTAGCTCACAGCTAGTGACATATTCCATATTGCTGTGTTTTTACACCCAACTGGCCCTCTCATAAATTTCACTATCATAGTTGTGAAATATCCAAAGATACTAACTACAATTTCAGAGATTTTTTCTGACTACTATCCTATTTGTCTTTCAGCCCAGTTCTATTGGTCCTCAGCTCCCTGGGTCCGTCTCAAGTTCTCCATATCTGTATCTACACATTTGGATTTGATGACCCATTTGGATTTATTACTCCAGTGTACTAACTTCATATTTCCCCTGGACATTTGGCTCTAAATGCTCCCATTGGTGCCCCTGGATTTCTGACCTTCAGCAACAGTCCTGGCTTTCAGTGCATTCAGTAGGAGTGCATTTTCCAACCTAGAGAGAAAGACACCTTCAATTTATTCATTCAACAGTATTGAGTGTGACAGGTACTATTCTTGACACTGGGAATACATCAATGAGATAAACAGTCAAAAATCCCTGGGCACATAGAGTTTTTATTTCAGTAGGAGGAAACCCAATAAATACATAATACTTATATACACAAACATGTAACAAATACATGTGGTAAACACAGTCCATTCCCATTATTTGAGAATTTTATATTTGCAAATCTGCCTACTTTCTAAAATTTATTTGTAACTCCCAAAGCAATATTCACAGCATTTCATGGTCATTTGTAAACATGCCAGAGAAGTGAAAAACTCCAGTCACCTGACAAGCATATTCCTAGGTGAGGTCACACGAGGCAACACTCTACTTTCTGGTTTCCACTTTCATACTTTCTTATAGTAACAGTGTAGTTTTCTCAGTTTATTTAGCACCACATTTTCCTCATTTTTGTGTTCTTAGTAATTTCACTATTTAAAATGGCCCCACAAACATAATGTTAAGGCTCTGTCTAGTGTTTCCTGCTGCAGGAAGGTTGTGATATCCTTTACAGAGAAAAGACATGTGTTAGATAAGCTTTGTTTCAGCATAAGTTGTAAGTTCAATGTTAATGAACCTACAATATAAAAAGTAAAGTGACCATAAACAGAAGTGCGCATAAAACAAGGCTATGCATTGATTGATGGTTGAAGAAAACATTATGACTGAAACTCACAGTAAAAGCAAGGATTCATTCTTTGCTAATTTATTATACACAGTGACATAACTACCATGAATAACAAGAATCGACTGTCTATATTAGAACAGATATTAGTTTATGTTGTGGATAAAAATAAGGTTACAAGCTGTATAGGAAGTATCCAGGGTGGGGTGTGCTTTCCATTTACAGTTATATGTTCAGGTAACATTTGAGCAATGATGTAAAAGACATGAGGGAAGACACTCTCAGAACATCTGAGAGAAAGAGCACAGTAAGCAGAGAGAAAGGCAAGCACGCAGGCCATAGGCGGAAGCATGGCTGGGGGTGGGGAATGGAGGGAGGCCGGTGGAGGGAAGGGGAAAGAGGGAAAGTGGTAGAAACTGAAGTCAAAAATGTAATGAGGAGCAGAAAATCCTGCAAAGGCTGGTGTTTCCTCTGAATGGGAAGCCAGCAGAGAGTTTTGAATGAGGTGAGTAGTATGATCTGACTTGTGTTTTTAACAGGGTCCTCTGTGTTGAGCATACAGTGGACAAAAGCAGGAGTGGAACCGGGTGCCCGTTTAGGAGGCGCACACAGTAACCCAGTGGGGAAGCTAATAGTGACTTTGTCCAGGGTGGCCACTGTGGGGGTACTGAGGACTCACTGAATTCAGGCTATATTTTGAAGACAGAGCCAACAGGATTTGGTGTGGATAAAATGTATAATACATAAATGATAGAGAAGAAGCAAGAATAGGGCCAGGGATTTCGGCCAAAGAAACTGGAATAAAAGAGTTGCTGTTGCTGTTTGATGAGATGGGCAAGCTTATGGGAGGAGCAGGTTTAGGGGTAGGATAGTCTGGACTTATGTATTGTACCCATTAGATTTGAGATGTCTAAGAGACACTCAAGAAAAAATGTGGAATAAGTCATTAGATATATTAGTCTGGGTTTCAGAGGACAGGCCCAGACTGAAGAGTCATCATCTCATTGATGGTTTTAAAACCATAATTCTGGATAGTAAAGGGTGATATATATTCAATCCTGGTGATATAGGCTGGACATAAATATGCTTATCTGGCCTGAAAGATAAAAAAGGGAAGGGGTTCTCGTTTCAACTCTGGAAACTCCAGCCTGATGGAAGATGGGAGGAAAATGAGTTAATAAAACTGAGAAGGTACAATAGGTGAGGTAGAAGGCAAAATAGGAAAGTAATGTTGTTCTGGAATTTCAGCGAAGAAGATGTTTCAGTGAGGAGGGAGTGATCAGTTGTGTCAAATTCTGCATATGGGTCAAGAAATATGAAAAGAAAAGTGAGCTTTGGGTTCAGCACAAGAACATCATCAGTGGCCTTGACAAAGCTGTTTAGGGATGAAAGCCTGATGGTAGTGTGTTCAAGAGAAAACAGTAGGAGATCAATCTGAGTCAGTAATCATGGACAAGCCCTTTGAGGACTGTGGCTGTAAAGAGAAGCAGACAAATGGGGTAGTGGATAGAGAGGATATGAAGGTCAAGAAAGATGTTTTTATTAATGATGGGAGAAATTAAAGCATGCTGTTTAATTAAAGAAGGCAAACTTCCATGCCTCTCTTGCATTTCTGTGTGTTTTGTGAACAGAGATACTGTTGCTTCTCTTCTGGACTTTCTTTTCAAGGGTGCTTGTATAATGAACATCTTTTGAAGACAAAAAGGGTGTCTCCCTCCAGAACAAAGTGCAGGCATGTTTACTGTCCGATATAATAAATAACTCAAGTTCCCTAAACTCAGGGTTCCTTTCCAGTAATGCAATTCATTGTGTGTGCAGAGGTCACCTGGCTCTTCTTGCTTCATCCTGTGGAGACTGGGACTCAGGGAACCAGCACAATAAAATGCTGAGCCTCTGGCTACTGCTGTTGCTGTCAGTAATAAAGTCCCTTGTCTCTGACCCAGGAGTGCTGTAGCTTTAGTCAGCAGCCATGAAACTGTGGCACGCTTGTTTGTGATTTGCAAGTTGAGTAAAATCTCAGAACTTCCATAGTTCTTGACACTTGTATATTGGTAAGGACAAATTAGTAGAGAATAAAAAGCCAATGATGGAGGAGCGAGAAGGGAAAATTTCTTAAATAATACCTTGTAAGAGGCTTCGAGTCTAGTGTACAAGCAGAGGCTCAGACGTTTTTTTCATAGTAATAGAAGAGGAAAGGCAGAATAAATGGAAACTGAGAGAGGTAGGTAAATTGGTGTGGTTACGGGAGGGTATGGACATTTGCTGGCTGTTACTTTTCTTTTCCTCAATGAAATCAGAAGCATCTTCATTAGTTGAGAATGAAGTTGGAGAGGAGGTGTTGGAGGCTAAAGATAAAGAGAAAGGTACAGAATACCCATCCATGTGTGTGGAGAGAGAACAGACAAGAGAAAAATAGTTGAATTGATAAGCATCACTACAGTCCCTAGTTCTGAGTGAGAAGCCTTAGCAGGATATATTCGTACTTGCCCTTCACGAAAGTGACAGTCGCTCAGTCGTGCCTGACTCTTTTCGACCCCATGGGCTGTATAGTCCATGGAATTCTCCAGGCCAGAATACTGGAGTGGGTAGCCCTTCCCTTCTCCAGGGGATCTTTCCAACCCAGGGATTGAACCCAGGTCTCCCACATTGCAGGCGGATTCTTTACCAGCTGAGCCACAAGGGAAGCCCAAGTATACTGGAGTGGGTAGACTGTCCCTTCTCCAGCAGATCTTCCTGACCCAGGAATCAAACTGGGGTCTCCTGCATTGCAGGTGGATTCTTTACCAACTGAGCTATGAGGGAAGCCCTGCCCTTCGTAAGTCAGTCATAATAAATACATGCTGATAACTCTTGCCCTCTGGGCATCAGAAACCACTATGATCAGCAAATCCCCTGGCTCATCCCAGGAAGATCCAGTACACAGTCAAGTACACTGCATTCAGTTCACCAATTAGGCCCTGGAACTTTTGCTTGAATGTTCTGGGGTTCACGTCTCTGTGCAAATAAATCTTTATTAACAAGTGGCTGTCCGGTTTACATTGTGAAATTTTAATTGTGTCACTAGAGAATGTCTGCTCAATTCGTGTTTTTTATTGGCGATGTCCTGTTTTCTTGCTTACTAGACATTTACTTTACTTCCAGATAATTACTGTGGCTTAGATTTTAATGTCTTAATTAACTATCCTTATTAACTTTATGGCAAGAGCTGCAGCATAACAATAATTTCTTACAAAGACATGCTTGATGATAAAATATATATATATATTATACTTCTTTGACCTGCAGAGAGAGGAAGACAGGGAAGCAGGCAGCATTCAATTAAGTTTGGTCCCACTGAACTAATTTTTTTTAAAGCCCAAGCACACGGACCCATTCAGTGTCATGGCGAGACAACCTCACCACAGCAGCTGTCTTGGCTGGGCAGCTACTTCTCAATCAAAATATTCAAGCTCCAGACACTTTTTAAAATTAGCAGAGCATGCCAAGAAGAAACATAAAGATGCCTGTTTTTCTTAAACAGTCTTTATTCAGTTAGGACTCTGATATTTTTATTTGTTGTGATAATTTAATTAGCCAACTAACAGAGACTTCTTGGTACCTCCTCTGTGTCCATGTTGTTTTATATATTAGTCAAAATAGACTTGGCTCTGCTGTGGTCATAAATACCCCCACCCAATCTCAGTGGTTAATATAGTTAATTTCAATATGTAGAACCCTATGTAGCTTGAGTCAAGCTCCTTCATCTTGTATTTAACTTAGTCTGTGGGCCCCTAAGGTTGGCATGGCATTGACCCTAAATACCAGGGAAGCTGGAGAATTTGGGGGAGCACATGAATGATTGGGGAGCCTCAGTGGTCTTTGCTGAATTTTTCCAGGTGCTGAGAAAGAGCATGAGGAAAACAAAGACCAAGTCTTGCCCCTGAGAAGATTTTAACTGTCAGGATGTTGACAGGGAAAGCAGCTGATATTCTCCAAGTATTCTTTCATATCAGATCATTTGCTAGAAATTTTAAAATACTTGAGTTCATTTTTATATTAATGGATTTGTCATTGACCCACTAATTATTGAGCAACTACCAAGGACTGAAATGTCCATAGGATTTCAGAGATGTCTCAGACTCCATACCACCATTCAGTGAGGAAAGAAGGAGGTAAGCAAAAATGCCCAGCCAGTATAATATAATGCAGTAAGTACTGCAATGGGGATACGTTAGTTTCCTAGGGCTGTTATAACAAAGCTGGGTGGCTTTAAAAAACAAATATATTCTCTCACAGTTCTAGAGGCCAGAAGTCTGAGATTAGGATGTCGTCAGAGCTATGTTCCCTCTGATGTTCTAGTAGAATCCTTCCTTCCTTCTTCCTAGGTTCCAATGGTGGCCATCAGTCCTTGGCATTCCTTGACCTGCAGATGAATCCCTCCAATCCCTGCCCCTGTCATCACATAACATTCTCCCTGTGTGTCCGTGTCTTCATATGGAATATTTCTCTTCTTATAAAGACACTGACCATGGGTTGTGTTAGAATAGGGCGCATCCTAATAATCTTCCCTGGCTCAGATGGTAAAGAATCTGCCTGCAGTGCAAGAGATGCAGGTTCCATCCCTGGGTTGGGAAGATCCCCTGGAGAAGGAAATAGCAACCCACTCCAGTATTCTGGCCTGGAGAATTCCATGGACAGAGGAGCCTGGCGGGCTGTAGTCCATGGGTTTGCAAAGAGTTGGACATGACTGAGCAACTAACACTTTCACTTTTTTCTAATGATCTCCTATTTGATTCTATCTATGATGACACTATTTCCTGATAAGGTTATGTTACACGCACTAAAGGTTAACACTTTGTATCTTTTTGGTGGGGAGAGGATATAATTCAGTCTGCCACAAGGGGTAAGCCCAGAATGTTAGAAAAATACAAAGGAGTGACACCTGGGTCAGAGAAATTTCCTAGAAAAGTTTAAGTCCTCTAAAACCAGCAGTAGGCAGTCATGCAAAAATATGAAAGAAAATTATTTTAGGCAGAAGAAACAGCATGATCCCAGGTCCAGCAGCAGTCAAGAGTCTGATAAACTGTACAAGCTGGTCTGGCTGGAGATGAAATTCAAAATGGGAAAGAAGAAATAGATGGGGCTGGAGGGTTGGAAAGAAGCCTGGTCAAGAAAGAGCTTTGAACAAATTGGAATCTTATCCTGAGAGCCAAAAGGTTTAAGCAGAGAATTGATAGTATGATGGACAGCGACTGTAAGAGAATTTAAGAACGATCTTCCTGGTTGTAAAATGGAGCAAAATTGAAAGAGGAAAGGGTGGAGTTATGAAGTTATTAAGATAATTTAGGTAAGAAGGGGTTGGAAGCCCTAAGAATGGTAGCAGGGATGGTGGTGAGAGAAGTGGGTGGGTTTTGGTGATGTTGAGGAAGGAATATTATTCTTTATAATTGTCACTATGTGAGGGAACGATGAGGATAAAAGACAACCCCGGTTTTGGCTAGATGTGGCATGTAATTCAGTGAGACAGGGGATAGAGGAAGAGGAGCAGAGGATGGAGAGCAGGGGAGTTGCTGGGCAGGGGGTGCCTATAAGATGTATCACAGGGAACCCAGGCACTTAGATAGTGATGTCGGTTTCAATCCCTTTGCTCTTGCAACCACATCCTATTACCTCCTAAAGCCACACTAGCAAAATTCTAACTAATGGACAACATAAATACCAGTATGTCATTCAGTACCAAGTATAACAGGAGTTCACTGAAGAGAGAGCTCTAAGATCCAGGAAGAGAGAACAGTCTTAATGAAGGAGACATACTCTCACACTTGGTCTTTGAATAACAGAACTTAGAAAATCAAAGAGAGGTTGGGAAGGCATACCAGCTGGAACATAGCAGGAGAAAAGTTGAAGAGGGAGAAGGGGCCTGACTTCCTGGGATGATAGTTCAATTTGAGAAAAAGTAAGAGGGAAGATTGGATGGGGCAGGTGAAGACAGGTGAGGAGGCCTCAGCATCCAAATAGCAAGCTCTGTGTATTTGCATCTCTCCCAAATGTCACTGCCTGTCTCTCTGAAGAGCACTTCCTGCTCTCCCTAGGAATAAGGAGAACTGTCATACCACAATACTTAATGAATGAATGAATGATTCAATGACTGCTTTAGCCTGGGATCATCAAATCATTTAAGTTTCCTTTTGGTTCTTGAGACAGCATCTTTATTTATAATTTTTATTTTACTGACTTTTTCCAGTGAAGAGATGAGGCTACTTGTTAAGGAAAGAAAGGGTTATTTTACCTTTTTAGTATTGGGAACTTATTTTAATCTCAGAGGAGGTACTATAGACAGAACCTTAGGCCAGAAAAGTCTCGACAGTTTACTTTTTAGCCACTAATGAGCTGTATGACCTTGGTCACTAAGCCTCTCTAGGCTCTGGTTTCTTTATTTGTAAAATAAAACACTAGACCAGGCCATCTCTAAGGCCTTTTCAAGCTCTATTATTTTATGATTCCTTCTTACATTTTATGAGCCATGCTTGATTTATAAGTCTCCCCAAAACACTCAGCTCCAGCTATGCAAGGTCATTATAAACATGTTGAATGTTGACTATTTTCACAATATCAAAATAACCTGATTCTTTTTTTAAAAAAAAGAAAAAAAAACGATTCTTTATATTCACTTAACCAAATATTCAAGTATTTTTACAGCTGGTCTGTTCTATTCATTTCCTGAATGTTTAGGGGCCAATTCTGTTCAAATTTCATCTAAGTCCTACCCCATCAGACTGGTCCAGAGTGGGTTCCTAGTTCAGTTATCTTTCATAGTACCTGAAGAGGGCTGTTTAACCAGGTACTTGAGAGCAGGGACTCTTCAACTGTCATGTGCAGAAGAATCAACCTGGGTGAACTTGTGAAAATGCAGATTCCTGATCCTCAGAGTCTGATTCTGAAGGCTGGAGATGGCACACAAGTCTCTGCATTTTAACAAGCTCAGGAGGAGTTCTTTGGCAATTATAAAAGCAGAGGTGAGGAGGAGGGTATGTTGAGAAACATTGTCAACACCCAGCTGAATCATGTATCAGTTTTAAACCAGTAGAACTTAACAGTAGGTATGTATGTGCACAGTTATTGGGACTGCAGGTGGCTAGTACTACGATGTGGCTCTGAAATCAGCAAATCACTCTGAGAACAGGTTGGGAAAGCACAGAGCTCTGAGTGGCTACCAGTGTCTGCCACGTTCTGGCTCTATTGTGCTGCTCTGCTTGCTTCACTTGTCGGCTTCTTATCTGGGATCATCAACTTGCCCTGATGCTGCTGCACCAACTGAGAAAAGGTCCGCCTCTCTCTGGAGCATCCAGAACTTCTGGTCCAGGCTCTGTGTCTCAGATGAGAAGCCCATCAATTTCCCAGCTGCTTGCTCTCTGCCCCCATCACAGTGGCTCTGCTGTCACCTTAGCCTGTATAGGGATGCAGCTGAGCTCAGGGATGGGAGGACTCAGGTGAGCAACTCTGAGATGACTCTCTTTTGAGACTAGGGCTGCTGAGCAGGGAGAGATTTTAATCAAGATTCCCAGTGTTATATGAGAACATTCTCTTTGGAGCGGAGAACAGTCTGGAAAAACATTTTACCATTTCAAACAGGCTCAGCTGGATATTTGCCTTTTGACTTTCAATTTATAATAAGTGGGCCTCTGTTTATAGAAGTTTTACAATTTACAATAATAAATTTACAAACAGTGAAATTCTGTTTACATGAACACATTTGGAACTGAATTGACCAGTCTGTTTGCTAGTATATAGTTGCATAACCACAGTACAAACTGGAGTCATAAATCAGTGTGTCCTCCCCTGTATTCTCCATCCTACTTGAAGTGAAAGTGAAAGTCGCTCAGTCATGTCCAACTCTTTGGGACCCCATGGACTGTATAGTCCCTGGAATTCTCCAGGCCAGAATACTGGAGTGGGTAGCCTCTCCCTTCTCCAGGGGATCTTCCCAACCCAGGGATTGAACCCAGGTCTCCTGCACTGCAGGCGGATTCTTTACCAGCTGAACCACAAGGGAAGCCTAAGAATACTGGAGTGGGTAGCCTGTCCCTTCTCCAGCAGATCTTCCCGACCCAGGAATCTGAACTGGAGTCTCCTGCATTGCAGGGAGATTCTTTACCAACTGAGCTATGAGGGAAGCCCTTAGAACAGCCTAAATCAGGTGTCCTTAACCTTTACTCAGCACACTCCTAGGAGGGGTCAGGTGTACTTCTAAAATTCAGTTTACTAGTTTCCACTTCATATATTCTGATTGACTGGGTTTGGGTTGTGGTTCAAGAAGCTGAAACTTTAAACAAATACCCCCCACTGATGGTGATGCTGATGATCACACTTGGTGAAATATTACCCAGGGCTCTCACCCTTCAGGTTTGCAAGTTCTGTGGACATGCCACATACTTCCGTGTCTTAAGGTCTTTATTCAGTTTGCCTCTGTTAAAATGCTCTTTCCATTCTGGTTTAGCCAGGAAAATTTCAATTCACCTTTTGAAGCCCTGCAAAGATGTCATTTCTCCTGTAGGTTTCTCTGAAACTCTCATCTTCTCTACTACCATTCTCTGCTGCCTCACCTGTACTCCTGTTGGCACTTTATAAATATCTTAGCACAGTGTTCTACTGATAGTTCTTCACATGCCTACCTTTATAATGTGTGAGCTTCTGGAATGCAGGGCCCAGTCATCTTTGTTTCCTCAGTGCCCAGCATTGCATCGGATATATGTTAGGTACTGTAAAACACGTTGATTCTAGTAACCTGATACAGACACAGCCACAGGTGTATGATACACCTGCACAAACTGAAAAACTAGTCAGTTTTTTTTTTCTTCCAGGTATCATAAAGTTAGACCTTTTGAGATTTCTTAGCAACAAAATGGGACAACAGGAAATGAAATCTTAAAAGTAATCAGGAGGTCCTATCGTTGTGTAGATTATTTTCTCCTCTTTTGCATTATCAAAATGAGTTCTAAAATCAATATTTTCTCTATTGTGTATGTTGCCTTATGAGGGAGCAATTGCTTCTGGGGATGCACAATAAAGAAAACCTGAGGCAGAGGAGGGGGATTTTAGTGACACGACCTGAGAACTGATTTCCTCACCAAGACAGCTTCTTTTTATCTCCAGCAAGGAGGCCATTTTCTGCCTTGTCTTTGTCTGTTGCGAGCTTTCTTGGAAGCAGCGGCTCCATGGGAACAAGCATTGCTGTCACATGTCAGGCATTTAGGCATCTATTAAAGGGAGATGAAAAGAATATTAGATATGGCAGGGCAGAGTAGAAGTAATGGACAAGAGTGCAGAGGACAGGATTTTGATCGGGAATAGATAACTTACTAGTGGGAGTAATATATGGCTGGAGGGGGTTGCAGTGGCCTCCATTATCAGTTCTCTTAAGATTCAATTATCAAAGGACCTGCTGCTGTCCCTCCTTTACTCCAGTCAGCTGCAAACATCTCAGTGCGAGGAGCGCCAAGCAGAGAGCTTTCCAACCTGAGAGTGACACAGAATTTGAAAAATTTCAGGTTAATTCTGTAGTCTTCTTCCCTCCTGTATCCCCTTAAGAGTCTGAAACTCAGCTTGATTTTTAGCCCAGAATATCTGAATCTCTCCTCCAGCAAGTATTTTTATAAGATATTTACATCTATTACATCCCTCTTCACAACGATGTTTAAAGCAGCCAGTCACGGTAAGAAGTCTGCTCTGTAGATGAAGAATCAAAGGTACAGTAATTTTCCCAAGATCTCTCAATGATGACAGAACTAGACTGAGTGAAATCTCCCCTCTTCTAGCCATGTTTAGAAGGCAGGCTTGAAATGTGCAGAGGTGGAGGCCTATTATTTTCTCTTCCCAGAGGGAAAGCATGAAAGAATAATAAGAGTAAGAAACTAAATATCTGCTCAGTCATTTCAAAGATTATGGCCCAATACTCACTAGGCTGTTGATGGCAGATCTGTGAACTCTGAAGTCAGGAAAAGGGGCTTTAATCAGAAAGTAATGACAAACCCAGTCTGGGAAGAATCAATAGATTATTACGTGAGTCATTGAGCTTTGTCATGAGCACCAGACTTTCACAGCAAGCACCTCATTGCCACCATACAGCATTATAAACAGGGCTTCTTGTTCTCCAGATCATAGGAATTAAAGCTATTACCATGTTAGGCAGAAGTTGTTTTTAAAAGAATTTGTTTATCACCTGTCTCCAGCTATTGCATGCAAAGAACAAAGGCTGGCATTCTCTTCCACAACTCTGAGTGTGGACTGTCTGGCACCAATTAACATTTCTCCAAACTTCTGGTTCAGTTCAGTTCAGTCGCTCGGTTGTGTCTGACTCTTTGCAACCCCATGAATCGTGGCACACCAGGCATCCCTGTCCATTACAAACTCCCGGAGTTCACCCAGACTCATGTGCATCGAGTCGGTGATGCCATCCAGCCATCTCATCCTCTGTCGTCCCCTTCTCCTCCTGCCCCCAATCCCTCCCAACATCAGGGTCTTTTCCAATGAGTCAACTCTTCACATGAGGTGGCCAAAATATTGGAGTTTCAGCCTCAGCATCAGTCCTTCAAATGAACACCCAGGACTGGTCTCCTTTAGGATGGACAGGTTGGATCTACTTGCAGCCCAAGGGACTTGCAAGAGTCTTCTCCAGCACCACAGTTCAAAAGCATCAATTCTTTGGCTCTCAGCTTTCTTCACAGTCCAACTCTCACATCCATACATGACCACTGGAAAAACCATAGCCTTGACTAGATGAACCTTTGTTGGCAAAGTAATGTCTCTGCTTTTGAATATGCTGTCTAGGTTGGTCATAACTTTCCTTCCAAGGAGTAAGCATCTTTTAATTTCATGGCTGCAGTCACCATCTGCAGTGATTTTGGAGCCCAAAAAATAAAGTCTGATGCTGTTTCCACTGTTTCCCCATCTATTTTCCAAGAAGTGATGGGACCAGATGCCATGATCTTCGTTTTCTGAATGTTGAGCTTTAAGCCAACTTTTTCACTCTCCTCTTTCACTTTGATCAAGAGGCTTTTGAGTTCCTCTTCACTTTCTGCCATAAGGGTGGTGTCATCTGCATATCTGAGGTTACTGATATTTCTCCTGGCAATCTTGATTCCAGCTTGTGCTTCTTCCAGCCCAGAGTTTCTCATGATGTATTCTGTTTATAAGTTAAATAAGCAGGGTGACAATATACAGCCTTGACATACTCCTTTTCCTATTTGAAACCAGTCTGTTGTTCTATGTCCAGTTCTAACTGTTGCTTCCTGACCTTCATACAGATTTCTCAAGAGGCAGGTGAGGTGTCTGGTATTCCCATCTCTTTCAGAATTTTCCACAGTTTATTGTGATCCACACAGTCAAAGGCTTTGGCATAGTCAATAAAGCAGAAATAGATGTTTTTCTGGAACTCTCTTGCTTTTTTGATGATCCAGTGGATGTTGGCAATTTGATCTCTGATTCTTCTGCCTTTTCTAAAAGCAGCTTGAACATCTGGAAGTTCACGGTTCAGGTATTGCTGAAGCCTGGCTTGGAGAATTTTGAGCATTACTTTATTGCGTGTGAGATGAGTGCAATTGTGTGATAGTTTGAGCCTTCTTTGGCATTGCCTTTCTTTGGGATTGGAATGAAAACTGACCTTTTCCAGTCCTGTGGCCACTGCTGAGTTTTCCAAATTTGCTGGTATACTGAGTGTAGCACTTTCACTTCTGGTAGGAACTGGTATTAGACTACTAACCTCTGAGCCATTTGGGGATTACATGGTGGTAGGTGGAAAATGATACTTTGTTAAAAAAAAAAAAATCAGTAACCATTTATAAAGCCTAAACTGCATCAGATAGTAGTATTTCTTTTGATGGAACTGTATGGGTATATACGAGTACCAGACTAATGATAATCTATTTAGACTTTAGCAAAGCCCTTGACACTGTTTTGGGATGAAGATGACATACATAGGTGGATAATGTGGTCGAAAGTGACGTATTAACTAACTAACTGATTTCTAAAAAGACCTAGGTTACCATCAGTGCTGCTGCCTATTACGTTTCTCCTTTAAAAAAATAACTTTGTTAGGCATAATTTACATATCAGATAATTCACTACATCAAGTGTACAAATACAGTGGTTTCTTAGTACATTTCTCAAGTTGAGCAACAATCACCATAAATCAATTTTAGAGCATCCCTATCACCCCAGTAAATTGCTCACACCATTTTATGGATTAATTCCCCTCCACCATTCCCCATCCCCATCCCACCCCAGGCAATTACTAAACCTACTTCCTATCTCTATAGATTTGCCTTTTCTGGACATTTCATATAAATGGCATCGTGCAATATGTGGTCTCTTGTGTCTGTGAAGTCTCTCACCAGCATAATGTCTTTGAAGTGCCTTAACATTATGGGATATATCATCAATCTGTTTCTTATTATGTCTCAATAGTATTCCATTGTGAGGCTTCCCAGGTGGCTCAGTGATAAAGCATTTGCCTCCCAATGCAGAAGATGTAGGAGACTCTGGTTCAATCTGTAGGTCAGGAAGATCCCCTGGAGAAGGAGATGGCAACCCACTCCTGTATTCTTGCTCGGGAAACCCCACGGCAGAGGACCCTGCCGGGCTGCAGTCCATGCGGTCACAAAGAGTCAGACACAACAGCATATATGCACGTGAGGATGTATATATTATATAACTACAACTATACATATAGCCAAAAAGTTCATTCAGATTTTTCCACAAGATGTTATCAGAAGAACAATATATGCAGATGACACCACCCTTATGGCAGAAAGTGAAGAGGAACTAAAAAGCCTCTTGATGAAGGTGAAAGTGGAGAGTGAAAAAGTTGGCTTAAAGCTCAACATTCAGAAAATGAAGATCATGGCATCTGGTCCCATCACTTCATGGGAAATAGATGGGGAAACAGTGGAAACAGTGTCAGACTTTATTTTTTTTGGTTCCAAAATCACTGCAGATGGTGACTGCAGCCATGAAATTAAAAGATGCTTACTCCTTGGAAGGAAAGTTATGACCAACCTAGCATATTCATAGCAGAGACATTACTTTGCCAACAAAGGTTCGTTCATCTAGTCAAGGCTATGGTTTATCCAGTGGTCATGTATGGATGTGAGAGTTGGACTGTGAAGAAGCCTGAGCACTGAAGAATTGATGCTTTTGAACTGTGGTGTTGGAGAAGACTCTTGCAAGTCCCTTGGACTGCAAGGAGATCCAACCAGTCCATTCTGAAGGAGATCATCCCTGGGATTTCTTTGGAAAGAATGATGCTACAGCTGAAACTCCAGTACTTTGGCCACCTCATGCGAAGAGCTGACTCATTGGAAAAGACTCTGATGCTGGGAGGGATTGGGGGCAGGAGGAGAAGGGGATGACAGAGGATGAGATGGCTGGATGGCATCACTGACTTGATGGACGTGAGTCTGAGTGAACTCCGGGAGTTGGTGATGGACAGGGAGGCCTGGCGTGCTGCGATTCATGGGGTCGCAAAGAGTCGGACACGACTGAGCGACTGATCTGATCTGATCTGACTCATCAATTGATGGATCTGCATGTTGTTTCCAATTTGGAGCTCTTTATGAATAATGTTAAAAAACTACCATGTAAGTCTTTGTGCAGATTTATGTTTTCATTTCTCTTGAGTATATAACTAGGAGTGAAATTGCTTTTCTTGAGTTTCTCATCATCTCCTTTACCATGGAATTCCTTTAACATGATGGGTCACTCTGTGTGCCATCTGACTCCTCCTTTTGAAAGTCAAAGTGAAAAAGAAGGATGGATCAGGTAGCCAAGAGATATTTGGGGGCTGAATTCCCCTAAGGTGCTAGAAATAAATTTTCCCTGAGGGAAAGAACAGCCAGAAACATATAAAACATTTTATCATAAAATTGAATACGAAAGCAGTTATGTTGTATTATGGCAACATTTGTTGTTCCTCATGTTGTCTCATTTGTTTTTGTAGTCCACACTGGGATCACTCATTTACCTTTAACAAAAGTTCCCAACATTAAGGCATAAATGCAAACTCCTTAGCTTGCTTTTAAAGGTCCTAAGATGTAATTTCAGTACCCCACTCAGTCAGGACCTAGTCAGAAAACAGTCCTTGCCAGGTAGTTCAAAAGAGGAAAATTTATATAGAAAATTTTACACAGATGTTGAAAGAACTAAAAGGCCATATTAGCACACACATATAGATAGAAGCTGCCACATCCCTAGGGCTGGAGGGACAGTGGAAAGAAAGGTGGTATTAGAGTCAAGGGGTACCTGTGCATTCTTGTCCCCAGCAGGCGGCACTGGAATGATGGTACTTGGATTAGGAGCCACCACTTATAGCTTTATTTTTCCCCAGAATTGAAAATCATTGTCAACATGAGGGAATTAATTCTTAGATTTTGGGGCAAAGCAGAAGGAACAATAGGGTTTTCTTTGTGAAAATGAATGTTTATTTACGATAGCAAGTACCTCAATAAAATGTGGTATCTTGATGCTTTGTCATTAAATGATAACATTGGTTAATTTAATAATTTCCATAGATTTGCTTTCTCTGCCTTGAAACAACAGACTATTCTACTAGCTGAAAAGTCAAATTAGGAGACTTTCATATCATTCCTTTCAGTTCTTTTGTGTCTTCACTTTCATGCAACTGGACAGATTAATTTTACGCATTGTTACCATGTTTCCCTACCCAGATATCAGAACAGCAGTCTAACAGAAACTAGTGTGCTCACAATGGAGACAATGGGAAAGAATGTTGAAAATCAGAACTGCCCTGGAAAATGCAAAATGTATGCTTTCCTGTATCTGGAATTCTGTGATTTTCTTATCCTCAGTTATATCTCTCAGCTGTTCCAAGCTGCCTCCCCTGCCACCCCACCCCACCCGCAGCACACCAGCAGTTAGGTGTAGCTTAATTAATTTAAATACAATATCGGGGATTGCTCTGCAACTACTACCATCCAATTTACTAACATGGTTCCAATACAAATTGCTTTGATGATGTAAGCTTTGGAATTATAGAATTTTCTGTAAATTATTTTCTAAAGTACTTATAAATCTGGTCAGATTTAAAGGATTTTCCTTCTTCCATTCCCTTACCTCCCATTAGTTTATCCACCTGCACACTCTATAAGTATCCAGAAAGTGTGTTAGGCCCTAAGTACAAAGATAAATAGAGCTCAGTATATCCCATGAGCTAGAGGAAGAGAGACAGTAAAACACATAAATGATTATGAGTCCTAAGAACTACAGTAATATGAACAATATTAGTCATGGTGACCCACAGGATGAAGAAACTGCCTGAGGAAGGATAATACTGCAGGAATGTCTCTACAAGGAAGTGACATCAGAATGGAATCTTCAAAGTTCAATAGGAGTTTGCTAAACAGATGAGACAGTGCAGAGGGAAACATAATGGCTAGACCAGAAGCTGAAATTCGTTCAGAACAACAGAGAGGACAGCATGAAACTGCAAAGATAGACCCAGAGGAGAACCAAGCATGCTTGTGAGGAACATTCTGTAGAGTAAGGAGCCACTGAAGCATCTTCTGTAGCAGAATTGCAGAGGACGTCTGGTGATTGCAGCCGTGAAATTAACAGACGCTTACTCCTTGGAAGGAAAGTTATGACCAACCTAGATAGCATATTCAAAAGCAAAGACATTACTTTGCCAACAAAGGTCCATCTAGTCAAGGCTATGGTTTTTCCTGTGGTCATGTATGGATGTGAGAGTTGGACTGTGAAGAAGGCTAAGCACCGAAGAATTGATGCTTTTGAACTGTGGTGTTGGAGAAGACTCTTGAGGGTCCCTTGGACTGCAAGGAGATCCAACCAGTCCATTCTAAAGGAGATCATCCCTGGGATTTCTTTGGAAGGAATGATGCTAAAGCTGAAACTCCAATACTTTGGCCACCTCATGCAAAGAGTTGACTCATTGGAAAAGACTCTGATGCTGGGAGGGATTGGGGGCAGGAGGAGAAGGGGATGACAGAGGATGAGATGGCTGGATGGCATCACTGACTCGATGGACGTGAGTCTGAGTGAACTCCGGGAGTTGGTGATGGACAGGGAGGCCTGGCGTGCTGCGATTCATGGGGTCGCGAAGAGTGGGACACGACTGAGCGACTGAACTGAACTGAACTCTGGTGTTCATCCAGCACTACCCTACTCCTGGGAACTACTTTCACAAGTCCTCGGAATGAGAGCACCCATCATCTCCCAAGAGTTCATGACCCCGCCTCCTTGGCCCGAGTGATTGGTCTAGAGGTGAACTGACCGCAATACACCAATCACAAGATCTCGGCTCCCCTGCCTGACTGATCGGCCAGGGTTTAGGTGCATTGTAACACAGGCGGGCTCAGAGGAGGTTTCTTTTCTTGTTCCTGAGAAAGCTTGGAACACAGGGTTGTACTGCCAGAGGATATTCTCCTACCTGGTACAGAAAGTCATTTCTAACTAAAATAGTGAATATTCAGTTTTGGGCACACACAGAGAAGCAAAAACATGAGCCTCTGAGAGAAGGAGAATTGTGACAGCTTTTAATAACCTTCTAAACTGGGAGGCCTCCAGAGCTACCTTGTTTCCCACTTCCTAAAACTTAGTTCTTTGGGGATTTTTTTTACTGTGTCATCCACCACCCAAACCCTTTCCAAGTCTTATAATTGCTTGAGCTACTTTGAATTCATTTTGGCAGGGGCACCCAGATTCACTGACCAGTCTTATGGTTCTGATTCACCCTCCACCTGAAATGCCTACAGCTCCTCACCCTGCATGGAAAGAGGGGCATTACCTAAAGCCCCATATGTCTTAATAAATCCATTTTCAAAAGTTTCATGACAAAAGAATACTTAGCAAAAAATGTCATTCTTGGAAAGAGAATCCTGACAACAAACAGCAACAGCTATTGTAAGGATTCTTAAGGATCCTGTCCTTAAGCTACTAAACCAATTACACAAGAAGCAAATAAGAGTACAATTGTAATTCTAAAACAACAAGTACAATTGTAATTCTAAAACAACAACAGGGACAAAGGGTTAAAAAATTAAAATTAAACTTAAAATACATTTTGATAGAGGGAAAAAATATTCTTGTTTTCTCAAGAAACACCGATCAATACAGAGATAAGTATTCAGAATATATATTAAGATGTCAAGTCAAAGTACATTCTTTGCCTATGCTAAAGACCAATTGCTTGGAAAAGTGCTCTGGAACTAAACTTGGCTTCTGTTCCTTTAAGAAAGAAATAGATGGTCTCTGTCAACGTTAGGGGTCAGGTTGGAAAGGCCTTTGCAAGCAAAGTGCTGAGTTATCCAACTGAGCTGACCGGAGCCTGGCTGTCTCGAGCCCTAGGCAGATAACACACCAGAGCATTGGCCTCAGATTCTCAAGGGCAAACCCCAAAGAGACCACATTCCTGTAACCTGGCCTGAGTGTTCCCACAGCACAGAAACGAGACTGTCTCTGACTTGCCAAAATCCATCTGAAAAGGCACACCCCACTGGCGGCAGCCTCTTCTCTCAAGAATTCTGGGAGAATATCCAGACAGAAGCACTTTATGTGCGGCAAAGAGCCATTGCTTTAGCATCCTGTTTCCTCTCCTGGCAGACAGACATTTTTCTTTTTGTCTGTTGTAGAAACTAGAACTGGATCATGTGCCTAGGATACCTAAAAGATAGAAATCAGTGACTGAGGTAAAAACTGCAAAGAAAGTTATTGGAGGGGCAGAGAAAGAGGAAGGAAGGTGAAGGTGACTTTATCTGAGATAGGCAGATCCCATGAGTCGAGCTAATGCCTTCAAGGGGCTTCTATGGGGAGGCTGAGATAGATCCAGCTACTCAAGGGATTTCCACTGGCACAGGAAAGCAGGCCATGTAAAATATTGGCACTACCTGCATGTATAGTGTGAGTCTCCTGTCTTTACCTGAGGATGAAATGGTTATCTTTTTGCTGGCAAGGGAGCACTGAACTACAGTTGAAATGAAAGCCAGTTCTTGCTGGTTGGCTGTTTGAAAGCCCTTCCTCCTCAGGCTTGGAGCATTCTGGGATCTCTCAGAGATGCCCCAGATCTGACCACTATTAATCCAGCTACAAAGCTTTTATTTATTAAAAATAGTTTTGTTATTATTTTTCTAGTTTTACTTACTCCTTGGAGGAAAAAAAATCAAGGAGCTATAGAAAAGTAGAGTGTCAAAAGTAAAAATAACTCAAAGCCTATAAACCAAGTAAACATTTTGACAAATAATCCTTCCATTCCTTTCTCCTTCCTGCCTTTCTCACATATTTGTTGAACACCTACTGTGTGACAGGCATTAGAGAGAATAGTGTCTCTGTCCTCATGCCTTAGAGTCTAATGTTCCTTGAAGATCTCCACCTCTCTGTGTGTAAACACACACATAGAGTTATACATATATATGTGTGTGTGTATGTGTTAGTTGCTCAGTCGTGTCTGACTCTTTGCCACCCCATGGACCGTAGTCCATCAGGCTCCTCTGTCCATGGAATCTTCCAGTCAAGAATACTGAAGTGGGTTGCCATTTCCTTCTCCAGTACATCTTGCCTACCTAGGGATTGAACCCAGGTCTCCTGCATTACAGGCAGATTCTTTACTGTCTAATCACCAAGGGAGCCCATATGTAATTTTAATAATTATACACAAATTGCTTTAAAATCAGCCTGTAATCTACTTATTTCTCCATTGAATAATAAGCCTTAAACATTCCATCAATATAGATCACCACCTCCGTGGCTCCAAAATGAGATTGCTTAGTAAATGAACGTTTTACATTTTGGTACAAAGTGCCACACTCTTCTCTATAAAAGTGAAAGTGTCAGTCACTCAGTTGTCTCCGACTCTGCAACACCACGGATTTTAGACCACCAGGCTCCTCTGTCAATGGGATTCTCCAGACAAGAATACTGGAGTGGGTTAAAATTCCCTTCTAAACATCATAAAAAAGAAAGTATGAAAGAAAAGATGGATAAATTTGATTACATGGTAAAAAAAAGCAAAACATGAATGCAAAAAAAATCAGGATAAATATGATTGACGGACAATGGTAAACTGAGAGTCGGGCACTAAGCTTTCTCAACGTGGTTGTTGCTTTCTATAATTGATCAGGATTCTCTATTAAGGCTGTACCAATTATAGCAGGCAACAGCTATGTTGAGAAAGCTTAGTGCCCCACTCTGTTTAACATTATCTTTCAATCATATTTATACTGATTTTTTTTTCATTCCTGTTTTGCCTTTTCCCCCATGTAATCAAATTTATCCATCTTTTCTTTCATAGTTTCTTTTTTATGATGTTTAGAAAGGCTTTCCCTATGATCAAATTATCCTAAAAGGTAATTTCTTTTAACATTCTTCTCTTTTTTATGTTTAAACCTTTGATCCATCTGGAATTAAGTATGCTTTACATAAGGCTACAGATTTACTCTTTCCTAAATATACTTAAGAATTATTTCAAAGGGCTTTTTTTATGTATAGGCTGCAAGCTTCATGGTGTAATTTTGTTTTTCTTCCATATGCACACTAATGCTAGAAATGCCATCATTAGAGACTATTTTTTTCAGCCGCCAGTAAAATATAAACATCCTATGAAGGAGAAATACCTCAAGGTGTAGCAACCATTTCTTTGATTTAGTGTAAACGGAAACTTTTCTAAGAACAGAACAGAACATATGAGATGGATTTTGTAGTGAGAAAGTGGAAGATATAGCATTTCTCGAGGAAAAGAGACTAAGAAGAAAAATTGGCATTGTTAGAGTGTGGAGCTAGTAGCAGAATATGAGAAGTAATGAAGCCAAATGGGATGACAAAAAAGCCAGACACTGGGTCTTACATGCTGTTTCCAGAGGCTTAGGCTTTTTTGAAGGCTTCCCAGGTGGTGCTTCTTCCAGTTAGGTAAAGAACCTAACTGCCATTGTAAGGGGGAAGTAAGAGACGTGAGTTCAGTCCCTCAGTTGGGAAGATCCCCTGGAGGAGGGCATGGCAACCCACTCCAGTATTTTTGCCTGGAGAATCCCATAGACAGAGGAGCCTGGCAGGCTACAGTCCATGGGGTCGGAAAGAGTCAGACACAACTGAAGTGACTTTGCATGCACGGAGACTATGTTTTAGAGGAGGTGGGGAGTCATGGAAATGGTTAAACATGGTGGAAATATAACTGATTCTGGTTTGAAGTAGATTATTCAGATGGCTTTATGGATAATTTAGTTGGGAACTAAGAGAAGGGAAACCACTTACGAAGCCATAGAGGTAAACAAATTGAGAAGGAATTGAGCTCTGAATTAAGATTTTGAAAATTAATTGATAGCAGTGAGCTGAAGGACTTGAGAAATATTTATGTGGTAAAATTAGCATGTGAGGAGAGGGAAGGAGAGAGGCATGGATGAGACCCAGATTTCTAGTTTGTGGTTGGGATGGTGGCACCAGTCTATGAAACAGAACTTGAAAAATGATTAGTGATTAGTCTTCAGGAAAATGAAGATTAAATGCACACCCACCAGAATGGCCAAAATGAAGAAAAATATGATAAACCATACTGACTGTTGATGAGGATGGGAAAATTGGAACTTTTATATGCTGTTTGTAGTAGTACAAATCAGCATAATCCTTTGGAAATGTGTTTGGAAAAATCCAAGGTTAGATCAAACTTAAAACCTTGAGCCAGAAATCCCACTTCTAGATATACACTTAACAGAAATGTATAATATGTTCACCAAAAATCACATACCTCAATTTTATAGCTTCACTAATGATAATAGTCCTAAACCTGAAACAATAAAAATGTCCAGCAGTAGTAGAATGTGAAAATAAATTGTAGTTTATTAATATAATAGAGTCCAAGTCCCTTGGACAGCAAGGAAATCAAACCAGTAAATCTTAAGGGAAATCAACCCTGAATACTCATTGGAAGGACTGATGCTAAAGCTGAAGCTCCAGTATTTTGGTCATCTGATGCAAGCAGATGACTCATTGGAAAAGTCCCTGATGCTGGGAAAGATTGAGGGAAGAAGGAGAAGAGGGTGGCAGAGGATGAGATGGCTGGATGGCATGACCTATGCAATGGACATGAACTTGGGCAAACTTCGGAAGATGGTGAGGGACAGGGAGGCCTGGTGTGCCACAGTCCATGGGGTCGCAAAGAGTCAGACATGACTGGGCGACTGAACAACAACAGCAACATAAAGAGTTTCATGTAACTATGAGAATAAACATGCTACAGCTACATACAACAACATGGATGAGTCTCATAAACATACTGTTTAGTTAAAGACGCAAAGCACAAAAGGAATGTACTCTTTGATTTTATTTATGTAATGTTGAAAAACAAGCAAATCAATAAATCTGCTTTATTGACTATGCCAAAGCCTTTGACTGTGTGGATCACATTAAACTGTGGAAAATTCTGAAAGAGATGGGAATACAAGACCACCTGACCTGCCTCTTGTATGCAGGTCAGGAAGCAACAGTTAGAACTGGACATGGAACAACAGACTGGTTCCAAATAGGAAAAGAAGTACGTCAAGGCTGTATATTGTCACCCTGCTTATTTAACTTATAATGCAGAGTACATCATGATAAATGCTGGACTGGAAGAAGCCCAAGCTGGAATCAAGATTGCTGGGAGAAATATCAATAACCTCACATATGCAGATGACACCACCCTTATGGCAGAAAGTGAAGAGGAACTAAAAAGCCTCTTGATGAAAGTGGAAGTGGAGAATGAAAAAGCTGGCTTAAAGCTCAACATTCAGAAAACAAAGATCATGGCATCCGGTCCCATCACTTCATGGGAAATAGATGGGGAAACGGTGGAAACAGTGTCAGACTTTAATTTTGGGGGCTCCAAAATCACTGCAGATGGTGATTGCAGCCATGAAATTAAAAGACGCTTACTCCTTAGAAGGAAAGTTATGACCAACCTAGATAGTATATTCAAAAGCAGAGACATTACTTTGCCAACAAAGGTTCATTCATCTAGTCAAGGCTATGGTTTTTTCCTCTGGTCATGTATGGATGTGAGAGTTGGACTGTGAAGAAGGCTGAGCGCCGAAGAATTGATGCTTTTGAACTGTGGTGTTGGAGAAGACTCTTGAGAGTCCCTTGGAATGCAAGGAGATCCAACCAGTCCATTCTGAAGGAGATCAGCCCTGGGATTTCTTTGGAGGGAATGATGCTGAAGCTGAAACTCCAGTACTTTGGCCACCTCATGCGAAGAGTTGACTCATTGGAAGGACTCTGAGGCTGGGAGGGATTGGGGGCAGGAGGAGAAGGGGATGACAGAGGATGAGATGGCTGGATGGCATCACTGACTTGATGGACGTGAGTCTGAGTGAACTCCGGGAGTTGGTGTCGGACAGGGAGGCCTGGCGTGCTGCGATTCATGGGATCGCGAAGAGTGGGACACGACTGAGCGACTGAACTGAACTGAACTGATGGGATTCTCATTGTGATGGCTTCTGTTTTTACAGAGCACAGGCTGTAGGCTCCCAGACTTCAGTAGTTGCAGGGCGTAGACTCAGTCATGGTGCACAGGCCTAACTACTCTGCAGCATGCAGGATCCTCCTGCACCAGGGAGAGATCCAGTGTCCCCTGTACTGCAAGGCAGACTGTCAACCATTGGACCCCCAGGGAAGCCCTGGCCTATGTTTAAATTTTTATGTATTTTTGGGTGCACTGGGTCTTTGTTGTTGTGCACAGGCTTTCTCTAGTTGTGGCACACGAGCTTAGTTACCCTGCGGCAGGAGAAAACTTCCAGACCAGGGACTGAACCCATGTCCCCTGCATTGGCAGGCTGATTCTTAACCACTGAACCACCAGGGAAGTTCGTACTGGCCTATTTTCTGTTGTGGGTGCTGCTTACATGGGTGTGTTCACTTTCTGGAAATTCATTGCTCTGTGATCCAGGCTTATGACTTGTACTCTTTTGGGGATATATTTCAATAAAAAGTTTAATAGATTCTTTTCAGAACTAAAATAGTACTGTCCATGTGTGTGAATGATTAGTTTTGTCTGGGTTATGTTGAATACTGAAGTAGACAATCAGACACATAATGGATTACTGGGTAGGTGTGTTTGAATCTCTAGGCAGGAAAAACAAACAGCAGGTAAGAGTTTGTAGCAACCCTGTGGGAAGAGTGTGAATGAGCTGGGCAGTAGGCCTTGAATACCTCTGGAGAATATTAGCATTTAAAGTGTAGGCACAAGAAGAACTCACACAGAGGATAGAAAAGAAAAGAGTGCCTGTAGAATCATGAGCAGAAATTGTACTGCTCGTAGCCAAGGTGATAAAATTCTCCAGAAAAGACTGATCAGTGTCATCAAATGAAGGTGTGAGACTCTAAGACTAGGAGTGAGGATGTCCGTTGGAGTTAGTCCCAGTAGGTCATAGCATACCTCAGCTTCGTTGATTTCTGTGGAACAGTAGGTTTAGTAGGGATAGCAGTGGTGGAGACCAGCTGGTTTGTCTCCAACATGACCTGTGATGATATTTAAAATTCAGGTTTCTGAGATCCACCCTCCAAGATTTTGGTCCTATATAGATTTTGCTTGGGGCTCTGATGATTCTAAGTCAGTAGTATCTGGACCACACCTTGAGAAATTCTGGGTTAGAAAGAAGAATGTGTCTTCTATGAAAGCTAAAGCTTCCTCAAAACTGGACATCCTAGATGTCCATCAGCAGATGAATGGATAAGAAAGCTGTGGTACATGTACACAATGGAGTATTACCCAGCCATTAAAAAGAATCCATTTGAATCAGTTCTAATGAGGTGGATGAAACTGGAGCCTATTATACAGAGTGAAGTAAGCCAGAAAGAAAAACACCAATACAGTATACTAACGCATATATATGGAATTTAGAAAGATGGTAACAATAACCCTGTATATGAGACAGCAAAAGAGACACTGATGTATAGAACAGTCTTTTGAACTCTGTGGGAGAGGGAGAGGGTGGGATGATTTGGGAGAATGGCATTGAAACATGTATAATATCATATATGAAACGAATCACCAGTCCAGGTTCGATGCAGGATACAAGATGCTTGGGGCTGGTGCACTGGGATGACCCAGAGGGATGGTATGGGGAGGGAGGAGGGAGGGGAGTTCAGGATTGGGAATACGTGCACACCCGTGGTGGATTCATGTTGATGTATGGCAAAACTGACTTCCCTGGTGGCTCAGACGGTAAAGCGTCTGTCTATGATGCGGGAGACCCGGGTTCGATCCCTGGGTTGGGAAGATCCCTTGGAGAAGGAAATGGCAATCCACTCCAGTACTATTGCCTGGAAAATCCCATGGATAGAGGAGCCTGGTAGGCTACAGTCCATGGGGTCACAAAGAGTCGGACACGACTGAGCAACTTCACATTCACGTTATGGCAAAACTAGTAAAATATTGTAAAGTAATTAACCTCCAATTAAAATAAATAAATTTAAATTAAAAAAAAAACTGGACAAGTCAACTGATCTCTCTGAATTTTGGCTTACTCATTTTATTAGTATGAGGGTACCAATACCTAATAGGATTGTATTTATGAGAATAAGATGAATTAATGTTTACTTTATAATACATAAATATATCATCATTATGTTGTATACCATAAACTAATATAATGTTATATGTCAATTATATCTCAGTAAAACTGGAAAAAATGAGTTAATGTAGGTTAAGTGCCTATTATTGTGTTTTTCCCTCCCTCCGCTATTATAAGCCCATGACATTCTGTTTCCTGAAGGGAAATGTAAAAATGAAAACGGCAGTGTATATACACTGCCAGAAAACAGTGTTTAATGGGAATCTGGCCTGAAGATGGTTCTTGATTTCGAACAATTTATAGCTGTTAATGCCAGTAATTCTTGAACTAATATTTACTGTATCCTATAACAGTGTCTGATGAAAGAGCTCTGAGATAACCCAGAATAAAGTGCTTTTACTACTAGAGAAAAGAAAACCTGATTAGAATAAAGAAATAATCGAATCAGGAATTGATAAACTAGATAGATTATCAGTAAGACCTTGCAGGCATAAAATGGGCCATCAGTTATTGCTTGACAAGTCTTGAAGGACTAAAGGAAGCCCTAGGCACTGAGAAAGGTAATATGATGCCTTAAGGTGGATATGTCCATTAGATAACCAGGGAATTTAGCTTCCTTGATAAGAAAGATAGTACAAAAACTACAGTGAACCAAATACTGGTGTATAACATAATCCCTTGCGAAACCATAAGCAATAATCGTAACTACCAGAACTTACTATGTGCCACGAATGGTGTTAGGTACTTTTGCATAAATTTTACAGTTGAGAAAATTGAGGCTCATAAAGTGAATTGCTCAAGGTCATGCTTGACTCTGTTTAATCTATTGCCTCTGCAAGGCCTTTAATAAAGCTTTAGGATCTGTTCTATTTGCACACTAAGGAGATGTGGTATAGAGTAGGTTCTGAACTTACCTAAGTACAGTTCTTAACTCAATGTGTCAAGCAAATAGTATAAAAAAAATCACTTCTGTGGCATAGGATGCCTTGGTGTTCACCAAACCTGTTTCCTCTTCATTCTGGGACTTCAACTACATTCCCAAAACTTGTTTCGGGAGGTGTGGTCATACAGCTAAATTCTGGCCAAGAAAAGATGGCCGAACCTGATGTGTACCATCTCCATGCCCAGCCTCAGAACAAGAAGGTGAAATGAAATTAGGTCTCTTAGTCACTGCACAGAGGAGAGTCAACCTACAGGTTAGGAGTGACTATTTTAGTTTTGACCAGAGTAAAACAAAACAACCTCTGTTTTGTTAAATCACTGAAGTTTGTGAGTTTATCTGTTAATGGCCATTAGAATGACCTTGGAAGCCTTTTTCGCTGGTATCACATTAAGTAGTCCCAAGACTGATATCAGCAACTATTAATTAAGATGCCATCTGGCTTACTAACAGTTTTAAAGACAGAAATAAAATTTACTGTAAATTGTCTGAAAAAAATCCTTAAAAAATAAAATGGAAATTCAGTTGTTACACAGAGTACAATTAAGAGCAAACACACATAGATATAAGATGAGAAAGTGACTACTTCATTGCTGCAAAAAAAAAAAATCTCATGATCAAAATGGAACATAAATTTGATATGAATAAACAATGATGTTGCTTGTTTAGATGTATTTATTGGTAAATAGACAAACAGACTAACACCTAAGGTATGGGAAGAAGAAAGTCACATTGGTAAAGGAATTGGCAGGGGTGGGGCTGAAGGCTTTTTTAAATTTGAAACTCCACAGTTCTCACCCAAATCTCAAAAGTAGTCATAAGTATCACCAAAAAAGCAACCTGAAATGAGATATGATAACATGAAGTTTTTAGTATAATCAACCATCCTTGGCCTTTAACTGCATGTGAAGAATTGATTGTGGGTAATGTGACCTTGTGTCCTAGTTTGCCCAGAACAGTCCCAGTTTATGACTGCTGTCTAGGCCTAATTATTAATAATGCCCCCTTTTTTGCTTCAGAGTGCCCCAGTTTGAATGATAAATTATAGGATCACCCTTGTTTGGGGCCAAACTTCAGGAGCTCAGTACAGGCTTTCCTCCTTGCTCCAACAACCAATACTCAAGTAGAGCTCTCCATGTTAGTAGAGATATTAATGCAAATTAGGTTGATAAAGCAGAAAACCTTTTCCTTCTCTTTGAAATTCATGCTATTGCTTTAGACTCTGAATGACCTTATTAAACAGCTGCTTCTTACGTGTTCTGTTTTTTCATGTTTCTGTGCTATGTGCTCAGTCGTGTCTGACTCTTTGCAGTATCATGGACTGTAGCCTGCCAGGCTCCTCTGTCCATGGAATCCCACAGGCAAGAATACTGGAGTGGATTGCCATTTCCTACTCCAGGGGATTTTCCTGACCCAGGGATAGAACTCGAATTTCTTACATCTCCTGCGTTGGCAGGTGGATTCTTTACCGCTAGCACCATCTGAGAAGCTTCTTCCATAATATTTAATTATTACCAGAATAAAAAGCAACAAATCAGTCCTTTTAAAATGGCAATCATCGTTTTAGGTAGTTGTTCCTCAAATTTTACCTAGATTATTCTAAATAACCCCATACCATAGACACTGAGTTGTATTAGCAGGTACTTTGCAGTGTTATATTAGAGGGCACATAAAGATGTAATTCTGAGTGATGGTTGATACCTTACAGTGCTTTGCTAAGATGACTTGGGGAGAGAGTGCTAAGGAAAAGTATTACAACTTCTTTGAAATATTTCCTATGCTAAAGTTATTGTAGTCAAATCTATGGCTCTAATTCTCAATTTGGGCTTCCCATAGTCCTAAAGAACTCAAAGTGTCATAAAGATGATGTACCTTTTTAGAGATTCAATTTTGCTTTATTGTTGTAATTTTAACTTTTTTTATGTTTGAATAAATGTGACTGTGGTATTAAATGGAAAGCAAGACATTCATGAACTTTTAAGAAAAAAGGTGAATTCCCGAAGAATCTCTCCCATTTCTGATAGATTGTGTGGTGATTCTCTCCTTGTCTTCTGAATACTAGAGTGGGAAAAGTTGGAGAAGCACTGCTCTAAGGTAGAGCGCTGCTCTAATTTTGGTTTCTTTTCATCCAATCATCTGTTTGTTACCGTGGTCCCAAACTCAGTGGGCTGGAATGTAGCCTGGGGTTTAAGAAAACACGCATTGAACAGACCTAATCACTGTCTTGTCTGTGCATTTACTAGCTCTGAAACTTTGCATACATGTGAAATACGGATAGTAATAGTCAATTCATACAAGTATTTTGACTGTAAAGCAAGTGTGGTATAGTAAGCACTCCACAGGGTTTATTATTATTGTGTCTCAAGAGGTCTCTTGGCCCCATTCATGGGAACTCCCTATGATCACCTACTCTATATAATTTTTTTCTAGTAAACATAAAAGGAGATGTGGAGAAACTGAAAGTGATCTTGAAATAAAGCAACAACAACAGCATTTTTAAGAGCTGGGAAGCTATCAAGAAAGATAAAAGGAGCCAGGGTGTTTTTAGCTTGGAGAGGAAGAAGCCAAAAAATGACAATAGCATTCAAGTGTAAGAATTATTGTGAGGGGGAGGCTGACAGGTTGTTTTCCATTTCTACAGGGGTTAGCCACATAAATATTGCAGAAAAATAACTTGATTTGACACAAATAAGAATGTCTTGTCGAGGAGAGTGACAACACTAGAATAGCATGTTAGAGAGGGTATAGTTATAGCAACCTGAGTGCATCTAAAAATATCCTAATTTAGGGGAAAGTCTAGTTATGGCTGCCCTGGCTGACCTTTTAAATCTGAGTCCCAAAGATCAGTTTTCAGTCAGTTCAGGGACACAGTCTTTGGCAGATTTTTGGTCAGACTCTATAACGTATAAGGCAGAGAGATACATACTCTTTTGGAGACATATAAAAATTTTGTGTGTTGCGTGTATGTGTTCAGTCATATCCGACTCTTTGTGACCCCTTGGACTGTAGCCCACCAGGCTCCTCTGTGCATGGGATTTTCCAGGCAAGAATATTGGACTGCGTGGCCATTTCTTACTCCAAGGGATCTTCCTGATCCAGGGATCGAACCCATGTCTCTTGTGTCTCCTTCATTGACAGGCTGCTTCTTTACCAATGCACCACCTGGGAAACACTATAAAAATGAATGTGATGTGTAATTGGCATAACAGTTTAAAATTTATAATGATGGTAATGATAATGTTAACAACAATAGTTAACATTTTTAACGTACTTACTGTGAGAAAGACTCTGTTCTAAGTATGCTATATGTCTTAATCTTTTGCTGGTCAATAATTAGTTGATGCATTTAATTCTAGGAACTGTTTGAATCAAGGTACACCCTGAACCTTCTATGTGAAATCTACCCAAGAATGAATACATGTTGAACAACCCCCCATCTAATCAATTGTACCCATCCTACCATGCCCAGCTTAAAAAATTGCTCCTTCTGTATGAGGGCTGCCTGACTTTTCCTAGTCATTTATTTTTCTTTAAACTCATAGTTTTTATCCTCAGTATGACTATTTATATGAGATTTCATCAGACTATTTCCTTGAGGTATTTGTGCTGTTGATGTGTGTGGCTATTCAATCCTTATCTCTTTAATTCTTCTTGAACATATGTGATGTCTTCTAAGCCCAATTGTAAAAATCTTCAGAGAAACCAATTGTAGTAGTCATATGTTGGTTTTTGGCTATTCAGTATCCATTTTTCTACTTTAGAAATAGTAGCTTGTTTTTCTTTTGGGAAATTATCTTTCTTCTGTTGTATGTAGTCTTGATAGAATGGGCTATCAGAGATTTCTGCAATTCCTTTCCCTACCGATAAGTAAGTGAGTTGGAATTCTTTCCCAGGGCTTTGAAACTTGAACAGAGTATCACAAACATAGGGGAAAACAATTGGTTTGTTCTAGTGGCAGTGTCCTGGGAAAGCTATCTTCTACTAACTTGCCCCCTAGATCTTCCAGATCCTATTCTAGTCAAGCCTGCTATCCTAGCTTTTGTTTTTAACAAGCTGATAGCCTTGCAACATGTTAGTCAAATTTTCTGTTGCTGGCAACACACACATGCTAACTATTACAGGGGCAAGTCCTCTACTTGTTTGTGTGGCCCACTGCACAAATCACAGTGCTTGTCACAGAGTAAGTGTTCATCTGTGACATTTTTGAAGAATTTATGTGGATAAACAAGCACTGATGAAAAGACATAAGATCCAAGAAAGCATTTTGTAAATGGATAAGAGGTATAAAAATTCTACTGGAGAGCCCAGGAGTGCTATATTTATGATAAAATTATTTACTAGCGAATTTACATAATCCCAACATCCACCCAAGCTACCTTTGCTTTACTAATTAAGGGAAAAGTGGCACACACTGCAAAGTCCCACAGAGAAGCTCCAACACACTCATTGTCCATTCTTACTTCTACAACTCCCTGCACTTCCTGACCCAGAAGGCCCCCCTTTCAGTAATGCTAAAAAAAAAAAAAAAAAGGTGATCTGAACCAAGATGAATGACATTTACTGCATCACCCAGAATTTCATCCATTTTTAAATTTTCAGATGGATTTAAGAGTTGTACAAGTGTGTACTACTCAGAGCTGGAAAGAAATGAGGACAGAGCTCAGAGAAGTCAGGTAAGGACATGAGCCTAATGTAGAGAGCAATACCCACATAAGTTGTATTGGTGCTTGCAGTATGGCGAGTTGGATCAGATGACTCTAAAGCCTTCTCCAATTTGGACATTCTTTGCTTCTACTTCTTTCAGTTTTTCATAGCTGTAACTCTGAGAAGCAGCCCCAGCCCCTTTAAGAGGCATTGGTAAGTGTAGGAAGATGTAAGAATGTTGAACATGATGTTTCAGTGGTTTGTTTAAAAAAAAAAAAAAAAAAACTCTACCCATCTACAAATAGAATTTTCATTCAGGAAGCATTTGTTACTAGCCTATTGTTCACAAATAAGTGTGCTAAGGTGCTAGAAGGAAGGGCAAGAAGAAATGCAAAGAAAAATAGTCATACTTGCTGCCTTTCAAGAGCTTATAATTCACTGAAAATTATGTGGTGTCCCTGTGCACTTTTTGTACCAAGACCCCTCTTTGTAAACAGTATCCTTCACAGACTGACTAGTGACAAAGAACTCTTCTTGCCTTCAAGGAGCTTTTAGTTCTTTATTCGGTCACTGATTCATTCAACAGTCTACACTGCACTAGACTCTGTGCTAGGTGCTATGGACACCATCATGAGAAAGATTTACAAGGTCTCTCCTTCAGGAAGCTCAAGGGAAACAGGATAACCTAAGTCTCTATTTAGTTTCTATCATGCTAGTTCTGAATCTTCTCCAAATCTTTTCCTCCTGTAGTCATAGTGCCATTTTGGAAAATCACATCTGACCAGGTCATATGTCCCCTGTTTCAAACTGTCCAGTGGCTTCCTTTGATGTGTTAAAGTGTTAGTCACTCAGTCGTGTTCAACTCTGTCACCCCATGGACTGTAGCTCGCCAGGCTCCTCTGTCCAAGGAATTTCCCAGGCAAGAATACTGGAGTGGGTTGCCATTCCCTTCTCGAGGGGATCTTCCTGACCCAGGGATCAAACCCAGGTCTCCAGCATTACTTGCAAATTCTTTGCCATCTGAGCTACCAGGGAAGCTCCCCAGGTGTGTAGTTCAGAGTAATGCAAATAAGGTCCCTGCATCATCTGGCTCTTGGCCATTTTCATTTGAAAGGCCTTTAAGTGGCACGATGGCAACTGCTTACAATCTAATTCAGCCTGGGCAGATTACAGTTGTTGGAATGTAGGCTGAAGTGCTATCACCAAACTTACCATAAATACTCATAAGTATTTAGTGATCATCTTTACCCAAGAAATCCAGCAGGAATGTGGTAAAGATCTAGAACTGAAACCCATGGAAAAGTAGATCAAAGGCAGTGCAATAATCTAGCACAAATGATTCGCCTTTTATTGCTCCAAGGTAAGCACTCTCGCCTCAGTGAAATAGATATATAGGTGGAAGAAATGAGAAATGAGAAAACATGTTATCCTGAAAGGATAATAGTAGCAACAATTTTTATCACCTTCTTAGACCTTTGAAGCACTCTCAGAACAGTTACTTGAGATGTTCTTGGATCCTCTTAGGCTGCTTTTAAAGACCGTGGGCAGAATTTGACTCTTTATCTAAGAGATGATCTAAACCATAAATGTGCCTCAAAGGGTCTGTGATCTCTGCTGCCATCCATACAACATTCATCAAATTCCCTAAGTAATTCAGTAAAGGTTAAGAACCATAATAAACAAGCCAAGGCTATGGACATAATTCCAATCTGAATTCAGTTCTCTTTGTTAATAAGGAGGGAAAACCAGATTATCCAGTTAATATATGAGCAAGTGGTCCCTGAAATTTTTGAGTGTCTGAAGCTCAGTTTTCTTAGCTATGATTGGGACTGTTAGTACTTATTTCACGGGGCTGTTGTAAGGATTAAATGAAATGATGTATGTAAAGCACTAGGCACAGTGCTTGAAACTTGATGGGCACTCAAATGGCTGTTCACACTGTTACTGTTTCTCTGATTCTCACACGTTAGGGCCTGCAACACTGTGAATGTTTTCACCGGGACCCTCCTATGTGCTATTTCTATGCTCCTTTTGTCCTTCATGATAAGCAGTCTTTTAGGTCTTCAGAGTCTGTTTAAAAATATAGAATATTCAACCCAGAAAGAATTTGGAGGAAGCTCTTTAATAAGGACAAATATGCTAAGGCCTGAAGTCTTATCCAAGGTCACATGGCTAATTAGTGGGCAAAACTAGATCTTGACTGTCTCCTGACTCTAGTCCTGTGGCTCTACTGTTATTATCTGCTGCATTATTATTATCTGAAATTGTGAGGGACACCCTAAATCAATACATTAGTATTTATTTACTGAGCATCTACTTAAGTGAACCTAGAACTGCTAAAAAAAATTTTGGAAAGTATTAAATAAGTATGAGACATGTTCTTTACAATTGAATTATTTTAATTTATTCCTTGAGTGAATCAAATTGCTTCTCTCACTGCATACATCTTTCCTCATTAATTTTATACTAATTTTGAGTTCTCTTTTTTATGTTTCTATCTTCAACTATGAGAGTATGGAAAAGCAGTTATATACATGAATTCTTGCTAAGCTGTTTATAGCTGGTTATTGCTATGCAGAAAACTCTATTATTAGAGTCAGGCACACATTCACACATCATCCAATTAGATCTCCCAATAATCCTATTTTATAGTTGAAATATAAAAGGCATGGAGACATGAAGTAACTTGCCCAAGTCCCTCTCAGATGCCAAAGCCCATGTTTATACCACACATTCCTTTGAACTGTTTAACTTCAATTTTAATCCCCAGAAGCAAAATAAATAAAAAAGGACAATACAGAAGTATGATGCATATAAATTGCTTAATTAGTAGAAATTTATTCCACAAACATTAGTTATTTCCCAAGCTACATCTTAAGAGGGTAAAATGAGTATTACAGCAATAGCCACATGTGGCATTTCCTTCATTCTGTCCACACCCCCACCATGGCAGCTCCTGCCTCAAGGTCTTGCCAAAGGCCCTCACCTATTTATTTCTTCTTTTTCTGTTTCATTTTCTGAATGATCAAGTGTACTGCTCAGGCCACTGTGTCCTTGACTTCTTTAGGTTCTAGAAGTTTTCTCAAGGGGGGAAAGTTTAGTTCACTCTGACCTGTAATATTAAGCTGGTTACAAAGCCATGCGGCCTTGTGTTCTTGATGTCCTACAAATGTGTAAATGAAGGTCATTTATCTTTTAATGTTAGTTTAAGCATGAGACCCAGAGTCAGGACCATAGGTCGTTTGAGTAGCTGACGCATTCAATATCCCCCTCCTTATGGAGCCTGGCCTGTAGCCTCCAGTCTCGAACCTGGAAGAGTTCTTGCCCAGGAGCCTCCTCAGTTCTTCATGCTAATAGACAGTGGTGGGCCAGTCCCAGAGACCATCAGATATTCTCATTCCCAAGTGTGAAGAACATACAGGATCTCAAACCATTAATTGTCACATTTTCCTATGTGATCCAAAAGAGAGCATGACACCATCTCCACCAGCAAAAAGTCCACTTTTCTTCTCTGCTAAACCGGGCTCCCAGATCTCTCCTGGGTTTATCCATTCATTAAACTCTTCCTCTATCTGGACATCTGAAACAAAGATTCTGAACAGTGTGACTAAGAATTCAGTCTCTCCACACCAAAACATTTTTTTTTTAACTATGATTAATTAATCTTTACTATGTGTCAGATACTAATGGTGCTTTCTTTGCATGTATCATTTCAAACCTCTAAAGAGCATAATAATGAAGATTTGAAAAGGAATGTTTAGAAAGGGTAAATAATTTCCCTCAGGTCATTCAGGTCTTAGGTAATAGAACTGGCAATAAGACCAAGTCAGACCACATGTGACCACAAAACTTTCCTGCCTAGTATGTTACATTGCGTTCCTTTAACTGCCTTAGTTTAATACTAATTTCTGAAATGAAAAATAGATAAAAGAACAACACGAGTAAGAGGAATACAAATGCATAATTAGCATGAGTAAAGTGTGCATTATCATTTTTATGTCAAGCCCATTTCTGTGAATGTTCCATTATGAGAGCATTTTAGTTGATAAAAATTCAAAGATGCACATTTGCTAGTTGAAGCAAGAAAATGTCAATAATCCCACTTTATTTTATTAATTTAGATATGGTTCAGGCAAGTACAGCTGGTACTGCTATTCTTTGAGCTGGAAGGAATGAGGGGGGAAGTGGGAATATTTCCATTAACAGATAGACTCAGATTAGACTAGAGAAGACTCCACTATTCCAAATCTCTAGTCCTCCCTCATCCTGCTCTGCCCCTAACAAATCATCCACTGCAAACTGTGCCAGAGAGATGAATGCGAGAATGGAATTAATCAAAATAAGATGAGGGCCCAGCAGTCTATCACAGGTGGCAGTTTGATTAATGAAAGCCAGAAAGCAGCAAGTACAATTTGGGAAATCAATGAGACCCAGCCGAAAGCAAAAACAACAGGAAAGCTCTAGCTCTCCATAGAAAAAAATAAAAATAAAAAAACCCTTTGTATTTGTTTAGATCTTTTGACCTAAGGATGTCAAGGCATTTCACAAGCAATTTCTTTTTTTCTTGTCTCTGTTACAGAGAAACCCATACAGACATTAATGCAACTTTTCCTCTGAGCTAAAAGAAGAAACAGAAGAGAGAAAAACAGAGTCAGGGTTCTCACAGCTTTCCTTGTAATTAATGCCTCCATGAATGGGCAATCAAATCTTTATGTAGTCACTTTAAGATTTAAGTAGGTATCTTTGGGGAAAGTGAAAGTTGCTCAGTTGTGTCCGACTCTTTTTGACCCAATGGACTATACAGTCCATGGAATTCTCTAGGCCAGAATACTGGAGTGGGTGGCCTTTCCTTTCTCCAGGGGATCTTCCCAACCCAGGGATCTCAGTTGGTAAAGAATCTGCCTGCAATGCAGGAAACCCCTGTTGGCCTCCTGGGTCAGGAAGTGGGTAGGCTACCCACTCTAGTATTCTAGGCTTCCCTTGAGGCTCAGCTGGTAAAGAATCTTTGGGGGCATCTGCCAAATTCAGAACATTTCTTCTCTAAGTTAAACTACCCCCTTTATTCACAGAAATGGCTCATGGCTGCCATGTTTGTTCTGTGTATCTTCCTTTATCCCCACCATGGCCATGATTGATTATCTCATGGGTAGACACCTGATCCAACTGGGGCCAGTCAGATCCTTTTTCTAACGGCTTGAAATTGATATTACTCAATATGTAAATTATTCAGTATGTAAACCAGGCACTTTGAGGTGGGCAGCAGCAGAGAGTCTGCAGAGAGATAAATGAAGCAGTTGTTTAAAGAACTGAGCAGATATACCCCCTTGGTTCATGACAGTTGTCCAGTTTCTGATTCTAGCCCCCTGTGAGGCCCAGCCACATGGTCTGCCTATGGATTTAAGTGAAACACTCCTGAATTCTGTAATTAAATTCTCCTCTTCCACTTAAGTGAGCTCAAGTGTATTTCCGCTTCTTGCAACTGACAGTATCATAAGAAGTACTTTACTGGTGGGTGTGTTGTGTCCACATTCTCATAGAAATGTCTGCCTTGCAATCTCTTAGTTATTCTTCTATGTCTCCATCTATTTCTCAACCTCCATTAACTGTGCTGCTTTTTCTGCTACCCCTTAAGTATAGGTATTCCCTAATGATTTGTGCTCAACCCATCTCTGACCTTTTCAGAGAATCTCACCTCCTCCACAGTTTCAGTTAATACCTATGAGCACCTAAATCCCAGATTTTTATCTCTAGCACGTATCTTGACTGATACTGCCAAGCCACTCTGAAAAGCCTCACAGGCTGCTTAAATTAAAAAAAAAAAAAATCTGAAATCATTGTCCTGTTTCTCATCTCAAAAAAATCTGCTCTTTTCTCCCATATTTTCTATTAGAAAATGGCATTACTCTCTTACCAATCACCCAGGCTAGATGGCACAGAGTTATTTTTAATGGCCCTCTCTCTTACCCCTCGTCATCGTTCAGTCTTCATCTCTCAGTTGGATAATTTATTATAGTTTCCTAAGAACTTTTCCTTCTATAATCTCATATAGTCATCTCTAACCATTGTCAGTCCATCCTCTATACTCTGCCAGAGTGTACAGCACTTTCATTTCTGTTTCATTAATTTATATGTCTGTACTTAAGCCTACTACCCTGGCACTGATTCCTGTGGCTTTCCAGTAAGTTTTGAAATTGGAACATGTGAGGATCTTTTCTAAAATGTAGATTCTTAGACTTCCCTGGTGGTCCAGTTGTTAAGACTCTGAGCTCCCCAATGCAAGGGGTGCAGGTTCAATCCCTGATAAGGGAACTAAGATCCTGCATGCCACTAGGCACAGCCCACACCACCCCAACCCCTGCCAAAAAACAGTTTAAAAAAATGAAGATTCCTCAATTCCACCTTCAGAGATTCTGATTCAATCAGTCTGATGGAGGCTATGAATGTGATTTTTCACAAGTTCCCTCAAAGTGTCTATTACAGAGTTCCAAGGATGCTTTAGAGTTATGGTTAAGACTGTGGGTTTTGGAGCCTGACTGAATTCTGGGTGTGCTCTTACTTGCTGGGTGGCACTGGGAAGGATGTATGCTTCTCCTTTGGTAAAATAAGGATGATACGGCAAGTACTTTTCATATGAATTAAACTCTCTAATTCATGTAGACTTGAAGAGTGCCTGGGACTCCATAAATGTTATGTAATTATTTTTACTAATAGAGAGCAGACCATGAGGAAATGCAGAAAGATCAAAGAAAATATGTGCCAATCTGATGACATCAAAAAACTTTCCAGTGATTGGCAGAACCTAAAAAACTGTTCTTGAGTAGCAAGGAAACTGAATGCTGACTGAGTAGGTGATCTGTTTTGTGTGGTAAATATATATGGCCTAAAAGTTGCTGTTTTAGCAATTTTTAAGGGTATAATTCAGTGGCATGAATTACATTTGCAGTGTTGTGCAACCGTCATCTCTATTTTCTCAGAGGGCTAAAGAAGCTGCAGCAATTAAAAAATAATTCCCCATTCCACTCTCCTCCCAGGCCCTGTTGTATTGTTGTTCAGTTGCTAAGTGATGTCCAACTCTTTGCAACCCCATGGACTGCAGTGTGCTAGGCTTCCTTGTCCTTCACTATCTCCCAGACTTTTCTCAAACTCAGGTTCATTGAATCAGAAATGCCATCCAACCATCTCATCCTCTGTCATCCCCTCCTCCTCTTGCCCTCAATCTTTCCCAGCATCAGGGTCTTTTCCAATGAGTCATTTCTTTGCATCAGGTGGCCAAAGTATTGAAGTTTCAGCTTCAGTCCTTCCAATGAATATTCAGGGTTGATTTCCCTTGGGATTGACTGGTTTGATCTCCTTGCTGTCCAAGGGGCTCTCAAGAATCTTCTCCAGCCCCACAGTTCGAAAACATCTGTCCTTTATGGTCCATCTCTCACATCCATGCATGATTACTGGAAAAACCATAGCTTTGACTATACAAACCTTTGTCGGCAAAGTGATGTCTCTGCTTTTTAATATGCTGTCTAGATTTGTCATAGCTTCTTTTCAGAGGAGCAAGCATCTTTTAATTTCATGGCTGCAGTCACTGTCCACAGTGATTTTGGAACCCAAGAAAATAGTGTCACTTTATTTTCCAATTTTTCCCTATCTATTTGCCATGAAGTGATGAGACCAGATGCCATGATCTTAGTTTCTTGAATGTAGAGTTTTAAGCCAGCTTTTTCACTGTCTTATTTCACCTTCATTAAGAGGCTCTTTAATTCTTCTTCACTTTTTGCCATAAGGGTGGTGTCATCTGCATATCTGAGGTTATTGATATTTCCCCTGGCAATCTTGATTCCACTTGTGATTCATCTAGCCTGACATTTCACATGATATACTCTTCATATAAGTTAAATAAGCAGGGTATAATAATCTACTTGCTGTCTCTATGATTTTGACTATTCCAGATATTTCACCTAAGTGGAACCATGAAATGTGTTTTCTTTTGTATCTGGCTTATTTCACTTAAAGCAAAATTTTTGAGGTTTATCCATGTAGAATATATTAGAACTTCTTTCCTTTTTATGGCTGAAAAGCATTCCATTGTGTATGTGTATATATATATATATATATATATATATATATATATATATGTATGTATATGGACTTCCCTGATGGCTCAGATGGGAAAGCATCTGCTTACAATGCGGGAGACCCAGGTTCAATCCCTGGGTCAGGAAGATCTCTTGGAAAAGGAAATGGCAACTCACTCCAATATTCTTGCCTAGAAAATCCCATGGATGGAGGAATCTGGTAGGCTACAGTCCATGGTGTCACAGAGTTGGATACGACTGAGCGACTTCACTTTCACTTTCATATATATATAAAATATATACATGCCACGTATTGTTTATGCATCCGTCTGTTGATGGACTTTGGGATTGTTTTTACATGTTAGCTATTATGAATAATGCTGTGATGAACTCTAACGTACAAGTATCTCTATTAGTCTCTATTTTTAGTTCTTTGAGGTATATATCTAAGTGTAGAATTTGAGTAACTGATCTTTTAATAGAAATAAAATGCTGCTTCGGAGTAAAGAAAGCCTGTGGCTCTCTCTCACACACCCTGTCTGTATGACATGAGGCTGATACTGTCAGTCCTCCCTTGACCCCCATGTCGGCAGCTCATTGTAACTGCTGTCTGGACCCTAGAGCTGTGAGTGCCTCCGCAGGAGGGCAGGCTGGGAGATGGGGAATTCAGACTATTGCCAGGTGACAGATATCAGTGACAGACTTGAGGGAACTCAGGAGTCTTCCCTGTAAATCTTCTTTGCCTCCTTTCCTCTGATCCCTCTTGCTTTCGACAGGATGCTCTCTTCAGCCCAAGAGACCATGAGGTTATGTAAGGACTTGGAAAGAAGCGAAGAGAGACTGTAACTGTGTACATCTCTTGTCCCTGCCAGCTGCCAAGGCTATCGTTACAGCAGTGGGAGCCACTGAGGGAAAAGTGAAGGGATCATTGGGATGGGGCCGGCAGGGCAAGGCAGCTGCAGCTTGCTGAGGCGTTTACAAGGAAGGCGGAAGTTCCTGATCCAGATGTCCTCCCCACCCACCTCAGTACAGTACTGAAGGCCCGCCTCAGAGACTGTCCCATTGCCTCTGGGTTTACCTCCGTCCCACACCTGGAACTGCACCTCCTGGTGCTGCTCTCATCTCCCTGACTCATAGTGACCTTTCCTCTTAGTTTGGTAAAGATGAATGCAGTTGATAGTGGTACAATTTACTATATCCTGGGATAGACAGATTGTTACTCTAAGCAATACAAAGAGAAATGTAAGTTGTGTACATAAAAAGCATAATATATGTGGTTGTTCATGATTGGAAATAATTCATATTACATTTTTTGGTAGAACAAAATATGTTAAAGTGGTAGAACTAAGCAAAAAATTAACTCATCAGTAATAAGAATATATCTTTCCCAGCCTATGTGGGGTACATAAGCTTGTTAAGGGAGAAGGAATTATATAGAGGACTTGAATAGTTGTGGTAGGTGTGGAGGGAGTTTGGGCTCTGTTAAGAGTTGATAGAGAATATTTGGGGCTGTGAATAGAAGGATACCTGAAGTGACATACTTGAGAGCTTCTGGGCATCATGCCACCCTATTGTTTGTCCACCAACTTAAGGAACAGTGTAAGTTGAGTGGTATCTGTAATTTCCTATCCTGAGTGTCAAAACCATCATTGGATGGCAGAAACCCTGAAGTGTAGATAAAAAACTGATGGCTCTTGTAGATGTCATGGCTTGCTGGCCTTCTTGGTAGCTCATTTACTTCAATGCTTCTCTTGCACCTTGCTTGTATCAGAGAAGCTTACCTAGAGAGGGTAAGTCAACAGAGACAAGGAGGGGAAATAAAAACCAAGCAAATAAAAATTTTTTAATGTCCTAAGAAATCATGATTTTATAGAGTACAGAATTTTATTGCCAAGATTATCAAATACTGCCAATGACATTTGACTGCTGCTGCTAAGTCACTTCAGTCGTGTCCAACTCTGTGCGACCCCATAGATGGCAGCCCACCAGGTTCCCCCGTCCCTGGGATTCTCCAGGCAAGAACACTGGAGTGGGTTGCCATTTCCTTCTCCAATGCATGAAAGTGAGAAGTGAAAGTGAAGCCACTCAGTCGTGTCCGACCCTCAGCAACCCGATGGACTGCGGCCTTCTGGGCTCCTCCGTCCATGGGATTTTCCAGGCAAGAGTACTGGAGTGGGGTGCCACCGCCTTCTCTGACATTTGGCTAGCATACATTAGAAAATCCCTCTTAATGTGCTCAACCCAACATTACTGGAACACTATCTAGACTAGCATATCTACTTGTTAGGTGAGATGAAGAGCATCTTAGACACCTTCAGACCTGGGGGACTCATCTTTTGGTGTCTTATCTTTTTGGCCTTTTATGCAGTTCATGAAGTTCTCACAGAAAGTATACTGTGGGGGTTTACCATTCCCTCCTCTAGTGGATCATGTTTTGCCAGAACTGTCTGCTATGACCCATCCACTTTGGGTGGCCCTGCACAGCATGGCTCATAGCTTCATTGAGTTACATAAGCCACTTCGCAGCGACAAGGCAGTGATTCATGAAGGGGCTGGGAAGCTTAGGGAACTAAATATGATCTATATTGAATTGCATTTTCCCCCTGATTCTGAGTAACCAAGTGTCCTATTCTTGCTCATAACATTTATTAAAAGTTTTTCTTCATGTGATTCTGTGAGGCCTTTTATATGACCTTTCAGATTTCATTTACCATTCAGAAGCACAGTGTAGTGAAATTGAAAAAAACCAGAGTCTAGATTCAAGCCAGTCTGGCCCTGTGTCCAAGATCTATTCCATATCAGCTAACTTGACCTCTGGGCCTCAGTTTTCTCATATGTGAAGTGAGATAGTAATAATTCCTAAGTTGTTTTTTTTAATGCTAAATAGGATAATGAGTATTAGGTTAGTATCAGGTTCCCTATCTCCTTGTTGCTGCCTCCAAGAAAGCTCATCGTCCTCATGCAGTGTGAAGGTGATGAAGTTTCTTGTGGTCTCCTATGATGAGGGTCCTCTTACATCTTGCAGAGTTCACATCCACGTTGAATTTCTTACATCAGAACTTCATACTATTGTTGGGAGGCCTTTGAAAGTTATGTTTTTTGAGGCATATTTAATCATATGAGGAAATGAACAGAACGTATTAGTGAATCAAGGAGATAAACTATACAGTATAAATATAGTTCTCAGAAAATGACATGTCTATACATTTATGTATGTGATGCTTGTTGGTGTCATATTTGCCTTCACCTGGATATTACGTGGTATCTGTGAAGCAAGATACCAACCTTTTTTTTTCCCCTGCTTGTGGTATTTGTAGGTTGAGAAACACAACTGACTCTGTGGGGGCAGGAGGGGAATACAGTGGGACAGAGGAGTTAGCTAGGTGCTAAATAGAGAAGAAGAGTTTTTAAAGCAAAATGCTTTGTGCTCTCTGAGGCCGTTTCTACCCTTTTAATTTCATATGCTTGAAATTATTAGTAAAACGGAAATTTCTCATTGTGTGTGGAATGCTACATATAAGATGAGTGTGAGGAGGCTGCTGACAGGCTCCACCTATGTAGAGAGGATGGTCACACACATGCATTGGAAAAAGATTAGGAAAAAACACAGAAATGTCAACAGTGATCATCTCTGTGTAGTGATACCTTCTATGGAATTGCACTCCCCAAGTTTTAAATGCCTCTTGGAGTTAGATTATTTGACAAGCAGAGGTAATGGACCCATCGTGATACCAAGAAAAACCAAACCTGTCAGAGGTCAGAGTTCCCATCCCTCCACTTCCCAGGCACTTTGTGCTTTTGGTGGCTCCTCAGTAGAATTGTGTCTAATTTTGAATTTAAAGTTTTTCAACACCCAGTGTTTCTGATCATACAGCAACATACCACATGAAAAGGAGGTCACTTTTCAGAGAGACTCACCCAAAATCACATGTAATTAGTGGAAGCCTGGAAGCTTGACTTCGTGTTACCTCTAGGCCTCTCCTTCCCTTGTTGCTTTTGATATCAGTATGTGTGAGCCTTAGGAAAAAACATTGTGTGTGTGTGTGTGTGTGTGTGTGAACTGTGCTTGTGTGTTTGTATGTGTATAGAAAGAGGTAAAAGAAGTTATATATTTATGAGTACCAACATGCATACATATATATGTATATTTTTTCCTTAAGGATGCTACTGTCTGTACTTCATGTGCCAGAAATGTCTCAAAACCTCTAAATCTCTATCAGGTTTACCCTGTGAGGGAGCTGGAGCTTAGGAAGCCAGTAAGGAAGATGAGATCAAGAAACAATTCTTAGGACTTAGTCTCTCAAATAAAGACCTCATACATCATGCAAACCCTTCAGGGTCCAGGCTTGGAAAGAGTGGCTTTCCTCTTCAGGGATTGCCAGCAATTAGTCTCTGTTTGGTTTAGTTACTCCATCAGACACAGCCCTGAGGGGTCTCCAGCAGACATTCAGCTTCTTTTTTAGCCATGGATTTAGCCTCGTTCTCTGTAGGGTCAGCCAGTCCCTCACACAAGAATTCTCCAAGTACAAAAGGAGACTGACTGGGTTGGAGAGGCTCAACTGCTTAGTTCAGCTCTCTTTCACTCCTAGGCCAGTACTAAATCCAGTGCTCATCCCTCCTCATTTTGCTTCACTGGCTTCAAACTTCTGCTGAGTTTGCATTATGATTGTGTCACAGGACAATCCTCCAAGAGAAGGTTAAAGTCCTAGAAGGAAAACTAAGAAGGGTAACCCATCTGCCCTTATAGGATAGGAACTATCCTATGTTAATAATTAAAGATCAGCAAAGGACAGATGTGAGTTTAACACTGAAAAATCCTTAATTAAAGATCATCTAGATAGGGACTTGCAAAACTGTCTTGTGGTGCTCAGGGACTCCTTGGATGCTCGCTAGAGATGTGTGAGTTGCCTTACCTTGCAAAAAGACTTAGGCTTTTGGCACTTCTGTGAAATTACAAATCTTTAATAAATTACATATTTGTACAAGGGCTCTTGTTCTGTTTACAACCTCATTCTCCTCTTTGATCCCCAAGTTATGCCTTTGTCTTTCTTTCACTGTATTACCAACACTGAAGCTGCGTGTCACAGCACAAGGAGCATAGACTTGAAGCCAAGAAAACCAGACTCCATTCTCCAGGCTGCCATTCATTAGCCTGTGCTACTCATTCCATACTTCCATTTCCCTGTCTGTAAAATGGTGTGTGTGTTTGGGGGAAGGGTATGTGAAGGATTCAGTAAGGTCACTGTTTGGGACAGTGACTGGTGTATTTTGAGAAATGGCTGCTATGATAATTACTGGTGGCCCAAGTGCCTGAGCCGGATTGCTGTACTTTGTCACCTGGAGGTGGAAAATTAATGCCTAATTTGACACTCAGAAAAGGAATGACATGAAAAGGAGAAAAATATTGCAACATCCACCCCTATTCTTATTTTTAGTACTTCATTAACATTGTTATTATTATTTTTGGAGTCTCCCAACCATTTCTGCAGAATTTTCTTTTTAATTCATGGATCATGGGACTCAAACTGGTATAATTCTTGCTTCATTATAATTTGCCATATGTGGGCATGTTGTCTATATTTAGCCTATGAATATAAAAACTTTACCATGTTGCCAAAGTGCCACATTTAAAAAAAAAATTGAATCTAGTCAAAAGTGTTTGGTTTGCAGAGGAATTAACAGGCTCAGAAATTTTTAAATACTTGCCAAAATAGATTGTACACCAGAATTTGGATTTTCTCATTCCTTAACATCTACGTAATGGAAAATTTACATAAGAGCCAAAGAGCCTCAATTTTAGTAAGATACCTAAGAAACACATTTAATTGTGATGTGAGTTTGCAACAGATGTAAATTTAAATAGAAATGAAGCTGTCCTTCACCCGGATGGTATCAGCACAGTCCCACATTATCCTTTAAAGGTTGCCAGGAGAAGCAGCAGCCTGAAGAATTAGGATCCAATGCCCCTTTCATAAGTCCAGGCCAGGTTTTTCTTTTCAAATTCTGGATTTAAAGGAAAAGAAAGAAAGGAAAAGGAAAATGGGGTGGGGGAAAACCCTTTATCATTATCTGGCTGATTTCCTCAGTCTTTTCCTAAGAATACCCGTTAGTTAGTCACTCTTCATGATACTGCATTTATTTCTCATATGATGAAAGGTTGGGAAGATCCTACATATTGTAAAGATGATGTCTAAATAGCCACTCCATTGAAAATCTTTTTTTAAAAAAGGGCTTTCATTTTTATTGTAGTGATTGATTTGAGTGAGGGTTTAAAAAATTTATTCTCATCATTGTTATTGTTGGTTGTTTGCTTGCAAGTAATGAACTTATTTTTCTAAAGAATCATCTTGACCAGGTAGCTGTCGAAATGTTTTAGGAATCCAAAAGAAGCTTAGGAAGGATGTGTTCTAAAAATAGCTTCCTACACACTAGAAGATTGATTAACACACAGACGTGTACACACGCACATCCTCTCTCCCTCCCTCCCTCTCTCCCTGTCTTTCTTTCCCTCCCACCCTCCCTCCATGTCTCTCTCTCTGGCTAATCCAGCAACTTGCTGTCATCAATAAATTATAAACGTGCCTCGTAGGACTTGCCTGCTGCATACTCCCGCTGCCATTCTCTTATTGTGGCTCATTGTGGAGATCCCAAGCTCAGCTGCGGCTTGGGATCTCCCAGGCTGGTCAAAGGTCGAATCATGCCATGCTTCCTGGCTTGCCTATTTCTAAGTATGAGTTACAATTTGTGACTTGGATTCGGCCTTGTTTCTGAGTCCGTTTCCTCTTTGCAACCATTTCCGGGACCCAGGCCGTTATTTTGGTCCCCTGTGCCACAGGCATCTATAAAGTGTAGCAGCTTTCCAGGGTGGAGACTCACTCCTATTCCTGTCAAAGTCTCGTAAGAACTACACCCTGGGATTTTATTTCAGTCCTCCTTTATATCTATCCTGGACCTGTTGCCTGGATCACTACAAATCACCTACTCCTGGACTAACTGTTGATAATTCTGCCCTGCAATTTCTTGAGCATCAATCATGTACCAGACACCAAACTGGTGGTTACCTTATTACAAGCAGTATACAGTCATGTGGTTGACAGTACTGACTCTGCAGGGGAGGTTCAAATTGAAGCTCCATGAATGATACCTATTTGAGAACAAGACACTTAATACTTTAGTGCCTTAGTTTCCTTATCTATAAGCTTAAGTGGGGTGTATTATTATCCTCAAAATCATAACTAGCTCACATATTCACAATCACATAAACAGAATTTTAATACTATATTCTTTTAGAACCAGTTCTGGGGGTACAGTAAATAAAATGAAGTCGCTCAGTCGTGTCCAACTCTTTGTAATCCTATGAACTGTAGTCTACCAGGCTCCTCCATCCATAGAATTTTCCAGGCAAGAGTACTAGAGTGTGCCGTTTCCTTCTCCAGGGGATCTTCCTAACCCAGGGATCGACCCCAGGTCTCCCTCATTGCAGGCAGACACTTTGCCATCTGAGCCACCTGGGAAGCCCTCAGTAGGTGCTTAACAAATAGTTGCAGAATCAATAGATAATCCATTGTTATATAGCAGACTTTGTTTGCTTGTTGATTTATTGTAATAAAAAAAAATCCCCACGACAGTTAGTCTCAATAAAGGAGGAGAATAGAAAATCAAAAGCAGATGATCATATCTCAAAAAAAATTTTAGTTTCAGAATATCTTTTGCTTTCCACAGAGTCTCAGTTATAAAAGAATGACTACTAGGGTCATACCCTTAATATACAACCTCCACATTGTATCTGATTTAAATTTAAATTTAGAATAGATTAAATTAAATTTAGAATAGATTGGCTTTTAAAGATATTTACAAGCCATGACCCACTCCTACTTTCTCGATCTCCTGTGTTGGTTGTAGGAAGGCAGGGGATGGATAAAGGAAAGAGGGAACAAGGATGAGTCAGGGATTATTGGCTAAAAGGTCAGGCAGAGCTTCACAGTATGGTTTTGAGGGACATGCTGGATATTGACCTGCCCAGCTTCTATTCTCCATTCACCTGGTATTAGTACTTCTACTTTCTATTTGGGAACTCTCCTTCCCTTAATTCCCCACGAATTGGGAGAGGCCATCTCCCCTTCCAGCTGCAGTGAAAGTCTAGGATCCAGATCCCAGGTCAGTTGGCACATTCTGTTTCTCTAGGCTCAGTGATTAATTCAAGCTTAGAGCCATGTGACTCAAGTCAAGCCAGGTAGATACTGGTGCAGGATTTGGGGGTAACTATTGGAAAGAGAGATTCTTTTCTCACTGGGATGTCTTAGAAGTTAGGACTAATTTAAATCTTTTGACAACCATTTTGTCAAGGCAAAAGGAAAGCCTGACTAAAAATGGAGCTAATGGAGGATAAAGCAGAGCCTACCAATGAAGAATGCAGTATTCCTAAGCAAATTATTCAGGCTTCTGAATCCAGCTTTTCTGAAGGATGTGCCACCTTGAACTTGGAAGTTAAATGAGCCAGTAAATAAATTTCTGCTTTTGCTTAAAGAAGTTTGAGTTGTGTTTCTGTCACTTGAAAACTAAAACTTCTGTGCTAATACAAGGAGTCATCACAGCCTTAAGATGCATGAACTTAAAATTGAGGTCTTTAGAAATTATTAGACACAAAGGAATTGGCTTGCATTAACCAAATTTAATGCAAATTGCCAACCTCCATTGGTTCATAGAAAAAAACAACAATTCCAGAAACATCTACTTTCTGTTTCATTGACTATGCTAAAGCCTTTGACCGTGTGGATCACAGCAAAGTGTGGGAAATTCTTGAAGAGATGGGAATACCAGATGACTTGACCTGCCTCCTGAGAAATCTATAAACAGGTCAAGAAGCAACAGTTAGAACTGGACATGGAACAATGGATAGGTTCCAAATTGGGAAAGGAATATATCAGGCTGTATATTGCCACCATGCATATTTAACTTATATGCAGAGTATATCATTCAAAATGCTGGACTAGATGAAGCACAAGCTAGAATCAAGATTGCCAGGAGAAATATCAATAACCTCAGATATGCAGATGACACCACCCTTATGGCAGAAAGCAAAGAGAAACTAAAGAGCCACTTGATGAAAGTGAAAGAGGAGAGTGAAAAACCTGGCTTAAAACTCAACATTCATAAAATGAAGATCATGGCATCCAGTCCTATCACTTCATGTTAAATAGATGGGGAAACAATGGAAACAGTGACAGACTTAATTTGGGGGGCTCCAAAATCACTGCAGATGGTGTCTGCAGCCATTAAATTAAAAGACACTTGCTCCTTGGAAGAAAAGCTATGACCAACCTAGATAGCATGTTAAAAAGCAGAGACATTACTTTGCCAACAAAGGTCCGTCTAGTCAAAGCTATGGTTTTTCCAATTGTTATGTGTGTATGTGAGAGTTGGACCATAAAGAAAGCTGAGCGCTGAAGAATTGATGCTTTTGAACTATGGTGTTGGAAAAGATTCTTGAGAGTCCCTTTGATTGCAAAATCAAACCAGTTGATCATAAAGGAAATGAGTCCTGAATATTCATTGAAAGGACTGATGCTGAAGCTGAAACTCCAATACTTTGGCCACCTGATGTGAAGAACTGACTCATTGGAAAAGACCCTGATGCTGGGCAAGATTGAAGGCAGGAAGATAAGGGGATGACAGAGGATGAAATGGTTGGATGACATCACTGACTTGATGGACATGAGTTTGAGCAAGTTCTGAGAGTTGGTGATGGACAGGGAAGCCTGGCATGTTGCAAAGAGTAAGACACAACTGAGCCACTGAACAGAGCTGAGCTAAAACAAGTTTAAAGGAGACTGATGAGTAATGCGGCATATAAATTATATGAACCTTTGCAAGTGTCTAAATATTCATAGCTTCTACTTGGTGCACTTATTTCCTAGAATTAGGTTACCTGAAAAGTCTAAATCAGCAAACAAAAGCTTGCCTCAAGATTAGATGAAGTCATTCAGTCCTGCCTGACTCCTTGGAACCCCATGGACTAGAGCCTGCCAGGAATTCTCCAGGCAAGACTACTGGAGTGGGTTGCCACTCCCTTCTCCAAAGAATCTTTCTGACCCAAGGATCAAACGCAGGTCTCTCACATTTCAGGCAGATTCTTTACCAACTGAGCCACCAGGGAAGTCCTCAATATTAGGGATTAGAACAAAGAAAGGTGGCTCAGTTCAGTTCAGTCGTTCAGTCGTGTCCAACCCTTTGCGACCCCGTGGACTCTTTGCCAGGCCTCCCTGTCCATCACCAACTCCCAGAGTTTACTCAAACTCATGTCCATTGAGTCAGTGATACCATCCAATAATCTCATCCTCTGTCATCCCCTTCTCCTCCCATCTTCAATCTTTGCCAGCATCAGGGTCTTTTCCAGTGAGTCAGTTCTTCACATTAGGTGGGCAAAGTATTAGAGTTTCAGCTTCAGTATCAGTCCTTCCAATGAATATTCAGGACAGATTTCCTTTAGGATTGACTTGGTTTGATCTCCTTGTAGACCAGTGGACTCTCAAGAGTCTTCTGCAACACCACAGTTCAAAAGCATCAATTCTTCGGCACTCAGCTTTCCTTGTAGTTCAACTCTCACATCCATACATGACCGCTGGAAAAACCATAGCCTTGACTAGACAGACCTTTGTTGGCAAAGTAATGTCTCTGCTTTTGAATATGCTATCTAGGTTGGTCATAGCTTTTCTTCCAAGAAGCAAGCGTCTTTTAATTTCATGGTTGCAGTCACCATCTGCAGTGATTTTTGGAGCCTAAAAAAATTTAGTCTCTTACTGTTTCCATTGTTTTCCCATCTATTTGTCATGAAGTCATGGGACTAGATGCCATGATCTTTGTTATTTGAATGTTGAGTTTTGACTCTTACCTTTCTCTAAACATTCAATTAGTTTCCATTTTCTAAATTGCAGTCATATTCTCTTTCTGCCTTCACAAATCTATGTTCTGATCACCTTGGTAGATATTACTGTTTTCACACTTTCCAGACACATATTTGCCAGAAGTTTTTTGGTTTGCACTCATAAGTGTCCAATTTCACCCACCAATGGTGATTTTTAGTAGTTTAGCTCACAGAATGGAAGGACACTTCACTATCATCCCAAATATTGCCCAAAGGGGAAAGCTAATTAGGATTTGAGTGATTGTTGTACATTTGGTTGCCAACTTTCCAAATACCTGAGCCTCATTTTTAAAGACTGAGGTAAGACTCATAATGAAATGTATATATCCTAAGCATATAATTCAGTGCATTTTGACAAATGTGTACATGCACATAACCAACACTCAAATCACAATATAGAACATTTTCATAACTCCAGGAAGTTTACAGGGGCTCACTTTAATAATCTGAAGTTTCACAATGTCCAAGCAATATTAGTTGTATTCTCAGTATTAATTGATAGAAAAAATACATTTTGAGAGAAAATTATTTGTAATTCAGTCTTGTTTTTATATAATTTTTTTTCAAGAATCATAATTGTTTGGAAATATTTTAATAATAAAAGGACTATTTGCACATATTTGAGATATTAAATTTTTGGTGTTTTTGACTATACGTTTGTGTCCTCTCAAATTCATATGTTGAAATTCCAAACCCCTCTGTGTATGGTATTAGGAGGTGGGGCCTTTGAGCGGTGTAATTAGTGATGTAATGGGATTAATATCCTTATAGAAAGAAACCCTGGAGAGCTCTGTCTACTCTCCAGCAGACTGCAGCCTTGAGGAGCACTCTCACCAGTACTCGTTACACTGGTTTCCTCATCTCCTGCCTGCAGAACAATAAGAAATAAACTTCTGCATAAGACACTCAGTCTGTGGTACTTTGTTAGAGCAGCTTGAACTAACTAAGACATTTAGTGACCAAGTATTTCCTAGTGTCCATGAGGGTTTGAATTCCTTCAGAAATAACCTTCCTACAACCTCCCCAGGGGTCTGCATCTTACAGATTGACAGCTTCTGCTTTGGCTGTTCCAAAATGTGTATGATCAGGAGCATTTGGTTGGAAGTTGAAAGGCATATGGAAAAATACAAAAAGGTTCCCAGTATCATCATGACCACCAGCATTTCCCAGTGGAATAAAAATCTATTTCTGCTACTTGTTAACTATTAATATGTAAATATTGGCAAGAAATGAACCCTTTTAAAATCTTAGTTATTTTCTTCTGTTGAACTGAAGTGATGACTTACCTTATAGAGTTTTTATTAGGATCAGAAACAATGTGTGAAAATCTTGAAAACTAATTTTCATTCTTTTATTGCTACTCATTAATAAATACGGTATTTGAAAGGATAGATTTTGTTGAAGTATTCCACACATAGTTCTTTTACCTGGCAAGTCACATGCTGACTTATATGGGTAGAGTCCCTTAGCACAGTGCAAAAAGATTCCTTCTCTTTGAGAAAGGTTAATGGAGCTCAATCCCAATCAAAAAAATCTCAGCTTGATCACATAAGACTTTCAGAATCTCAGGAAATGTTATAATTGGACTCTGTTCCATGGATATGAATCTGAAATTAACAAATTAGGGGGAAAAGACCAAAACATATAAGAGATTTACTCAAGTCAACACAAACTACTGTAGTAGTATCAGGGTTCAAATTCCATTCTCCCAACGTCAGTGCTTTTCAATACTACTTGTTAATAAATAAACTATTTGAGGGCATATGTTTCACATTTATCACTGTATCACCAAACACACCAAAACCTCTAGGACCCTCTTTGACATGTGGAATCGTATTTCTAGTTAAAATATATGTGTGTAAAATTGTCTTTCTGACAGTTTCCACTCTTCTGATAGTTTTGTGTCAGAAGTATTTTAATTGCTCAAGAGACTAAAACATTTGTTCTCCACTACATCTCTGTAATTCACTTGCAGGATGGAGTTTTTCCAGGGTTGATTCAGTACCTAAGAATCTTAACTGTGCATCCCAACTTTGTAAACTCTGCCATCACCATTCCTACCTGTGAATGAGGCTTTTAGAATCACAGCTGTGCTCTACTTCTGATGTCCGGGGCTTTAGTAATCACTTTACTCACAATGGAGTCCACAGGGGAAATATTAAACTGAATGATTTCAGAGGAATCAGAGCTGATAGCAATTGGAGCAACATGCCTAGTTAAGTTGCAAACCATACCTTCAGTGGTACCCTGGGGAGCAAGAAATTTGGCTTTCTTATCTTCCAATCCACAGAGGTAGAAATGAGCAGGGGTGTAAACAGAAGCCAACTTTATATTTTCTAATATTTGATTCATTTCTGAAGGTCCCAAGTCTTGAAGAGCAGGCAGTGGAGTTGATAATTAATCTGCGATGGCAATGAACAGTACTTCCAAGTTGGCTCTGTTGTCATGGGATGCTCTGTTGTACTTGTGAAGTCCTGATGGCTCCTAGGTGAGGCAAATGTACTTTACATTAACATGGAAAGCTGAACAGTATCGCTAGTAACTTGGAAGAGATTATGTTGGACAAACTCTACCACCTAAAGTACATTCAATAGCTGCAATCTCAATGTCACTAACAGTCATTCTGCTTGGAACCGCTTAAGCTGATGAATGATAGAACTTACCAGAGCTTTTCATACAGTGTATTTTCACCCGTGCTTTCAAGATGGCTTCAAATTGCGTGTCCATTGATGCCTACAAATTGCAGATTTAATTAAGCCCTAGGTAAGAGATTAAATTCTAACTCACATACCTTCTACACAAATTCTAGCTAATAAAAATATCTTACATTTGTTGAGCACCTATTTGCCAGACAATAAAAAAAAATGTATCTTGTGTATCTCATTATTCATGAGAACTCTGCACAGTTGGTTTGATCAGTAGCATAAAGTTGAGGAAACTGAGTCTCAGAGGAGGCTAAGTAAAATTGCACCCAGTTACTAAGCTGGCATATGGTAGGCCAAGGATAGAACCCAGATGTGCCCAGTCCTAAACCCCAACTTCTTTCAACCATGGGAAGTAGCATTTGGGCATGCGTTTTATATAATTCACTCAGCTTTCAAAGGCTGCCTCAAGTCCCAGAGTTTTCATGGAGCCTTCTTGGAATGTTCCCTGGAAAAAAAAAGAAAAACCACAGTCCTGGTCAGAGTCAGATAGACCTGGTTTGAGTACCCCAGCTCTGACATTTGTTGACCATTTGGCCTTGGATGATTCATTCATCCTCTCTAAACCTTAGTCTACAATGGGGGTAATAATACTACAGCATGAGACTTTTCAGAGAATAGAGAGATGCCTGAGAAGCATGTTTGTAATGTCTGATACATGATAGTGGCTAATGTGTTTTGAGGACTTTGTGGTGAGAGCTTTCCACTCATTATTTCACTTAGTTCTCACAACCAACCTGTGGTTGAGCTTTCCACTTATTATTTCACTTGGTAAGAGCTTTCTACTCATTATTTCACTTAGTTCTCACAATCACCCTATGATGTGTGGTTACTAACACCATCTGCATTTTGTAGATGAAGCAGTGAAGCTTCATCATTGGACACTGGGCCAGTATCACACCACCAGTAAGTGGCCGAGCAGTGGGCAGTCTGACTCCAGAGCCCATGCTTCTCACTGCTGTGGGGGAGTTCTTCAGACCACAAGAGAGACACAAGATCAATTTAGTTGGTCATGAGCAGCATTTTTTAATGAAATATAAGAGAAAGCATAAAATAGATTAGAATAGAAATATCAGTATGCCCCTCACAGTAAAGGTAAATATTCTGTGAAAATTTTGTTTTGTTGTGTGTTTTTTTGTGTGTGTTGTGTGTTGTGTGTTGTGTGTACTGGGTGTTCCTATAGAATATATATTTTACTTAAGATTATGAAAATTTTTATGTACACTACATTATACTCTCTCTAAATAACACGTACTTAGAAATGATCATTCTCTTTCCAAATAATTGGTCACATAGTTTTATAATAATTTATTATAATTTATTATTGTTAAATTACAGTATTTATGTTAAATTATGTTAGATAATGTTATTGTCACTGTTGTTTTTAGTTTCACTGGTCACATATAGTTGGATAACTCCATATTGATTCATGCTAATATTCAATAACATTGACTTTAACTTGAGCTATTTCATTAATTTGTTCACTTATTTAACAACTATTTATTAAGTTCTTACTATATTTCAAGTATTATACTAGGGACAGAGGATTCAATGGTGAACAAAAGACACAGTTCTGCCCTTAAAGAGTTTACAACCCAGTGGGGAGACCAGACATCAAACACAATAACAAGCAGTAAGTTCTCCATCAGCATATGTGAGTGGTTCTGTAGTATGTTATAACCTGGCTTTTAGGGTAAAAGTAAAAAGATAACTACAGTCAAGTGTAAAAAGCAAAACAAAGAACACAGTTGAATTAGTTCAGGAGTAACCTAGAAAGCTTATGAAAGTGAAAGTCACTCTTGTGTCTAACTCTTTGCAACCCCATGTACATACAGTCCATGAAATTCTCCAGGCCATAATACTGGAATGGGTAGCTGTTCCTTCTCCAGGGGATCTTCCCAACCCAGGGATCAAACCCAGGTTTCCCACATTGCACAATTCTTTACCAGCTGAGCCATCAGGGGAGCGCAAGAATACTGGAGTGAGTAGCGTATCCCTTCTCCAGGGGATCTTACCAACCCAGGAATCAAACCAAGGTTTCCTGCATTGCAGGAAGATTCTTTACCAGCTGAGCTACAAAGGAAACCCAAATTATAAGCTTCTGGCCCATATGGGGATCAAACCCACTTCAGTTCAGTTCAGTCACTCAGTCGTCTCCGACTCTTTGAGACCCCATAAATCGTAGCACGCCAGGCCTCCCTGTCCATCCACAATTCCCAGAGTTCACCCAAACTCATGTCCATTGAGTTGGTGATGCCATCCAGCTATCCTATACTCTGTTGACCCCTTCTCCTCCTGCCCCCAATCCCTCCCAGCATCAGAGTCTTTTCCAATGAGTCAACTCTTCGCATCAGGTGGCCAAAGTATTGGAGTTTCAGCTTTAGCATCAGTCCTTCCAAAGAACACCCAGGACTGATCTCCTCTAGAATGGACTGGTTGGATCTCCTTGCAGTCCAAGGGACTCTCAAGAGTCTTCTCCAACACCACAGTTCAAAAGCATCAATTCTTCAGTGCTCAACTTTCTTCACAGTCCAACTCTCACATCCATACATGACTACTGGAAAAACCAATAGCCTTGACTAGATGGACCTTTGTTGGCAAAGTAATGTCTCTGCTTTTGAATATGCTATCTAGGTTGGTCATAACTTTCCTTCCAAGGAGTAAGCGTCGTTTAATTTCATGGCTGCAGTCACCATCTGCAGTGATTTGGGAGCCCCCAAAAATAAAGTCTGACACTGTTTCCACTGTTTCCCCACCTATTTGCCATGAAGTGACGGGACCAGATGCCATGATCTTCGTTTTCTGAATGTTGAGCTTTAAGCCAACTTTTTACACTCCTCTTTCACTTTCATCAAGAGGCTTTTTAGTTCCTCTTACCTTAGTGTTATTAGCACCACACTCTAACTAACTGATCTAACCGGCCCAGCTTCTAGGAAGGAGGGAAAAACAAACAAACAAAAAGACTTTAATCTCAAACTTTGTTTACTCCTACACAAAGATCACTGAAAAACAGTTATCTTTCTTGGTTGATATATTAAGCAGGGTAAGGAAGCACCAAAATAAACCCCAAAATAAAAAAGCCCTGTCCAATTAAGCTAAGGAAGACAGTTTAATCTTTATCAATGGGTTGCAGTATTACTATCTCTTTTCCCCTTATATACAGATATAAACACTTGCTTTTTTCCTAGGATAGAATAATGTATAATGAGGGTTTTTCAAGTGCTAGTGAGATTGAAGTATTTTCCTACATAATGTACCACAAACAGATTTAGAAATGTTGGTTTTAGATGCTATGATGCATATTCAGATTTTCCACGCAACGGATTATAAAGTAGCTTGAATAAATTGAAGAGCCAGTGAACTAAAATACCTCCTGTATGTTTCATAAATTGAAATATTGATAAAGTAGAAAATTAGAATAAGGGAAATTTAGGGATTCTCATGTCCCTTATTAGAGTCTTATTTCTATGGGTCTGATTTCAGACAAAGAGAGTTATAATGGAAAGGAACACAGCAGGGTAAACAAGAATGAAAATAAGTAAGAGAAAAAAAGAATTAAAGCAAAATTGAAGATTCAGCATCAAAATACCTCATCTCCATAAAACAATTCTTATTGTAGTCCTCTCAGGAGAATCTCCAGCTGAGTTACTGGGCTGCTGTATCAAAAATTGGCAAACCTTCATACACTGCAGTGCATCACTCACTGTTTATTGCCAGTTGGTTGGAGAGCTTCAGTTACATTTAAAATTTTCTAGTTTGAGGTGACTTTTCCATGCCATCTGAGAGCCGAATTTTTCAGGAGATCTGTAGGGTCTCTGCTTCTCACTACTTTTGGGGACCTTTTCAGGGCTGTGACTGCCTGGACCCTAAGAGTCAGCTGGTGAGCTGGCGGAGAAGTGGTTTCTGCTCCACACTGAGAGGGTCTGTAATGAGTCAGGCCAGAGCAGTCCTGACATGGCAGGGTGTAGTTTTCTTGGAGCTAGAATGTGGAAAGCGACAATGCAAAGATAATAGTCAATTCCATCAGAGGCTGAAGGACCGACCCTGCAGGTTTCTTTATGGTGCCAGTGACATTAACTCAAACATGTAAGAAACACAGTAAACTTGATTGGCTCACATAACCCAGGAATCAAAATCGGAATACCTGGATCAGATGGTCACATGTTATTTTTTGGATTCTTTCTCCACTTGCTTGTCAGTTGTCCCCTATATTGCTTTATTCTTGGGTAGGCTGCCCTCACTGATGGCAAAAAAATGACCATAAGCAGCACAAAAATGACTTCTAACCAGCTTCAAAATTTCATCCAGAGGAGTTCACCTATCTATTAATAATTTTAGCAGCAGTTTTGAGACTAAGTCTGTGCCATGTGCCAGCAGTGGATATGGAAAATTCCCTAAAGGAAAGCAGATTCTGTTACCAGAAGCAGGAGAGATTAAATTGGGGCTGTAAAGAAACAACAAAACCACTTACCTGCTGTACCGTTGGATGCTCCTTTTGATCATCCATAGAAGCATAAATTCCACAGAGATAGCTTTTATTCTTCCTTTTGTACATTGACTCATAATCCATGCTTTTTCCTCAGGAAAATGTCAAAGACATTATGATATACTAGGGTATCTGAGTGCTGTGCCATTTTGAAGCTTAGACAGAACACTAGCAGAATTGACAAGTTGTTCCTGTGAGTTTGCTGACATAGGGTACTTTAACACCCATGCTAAATCAAGCTGCAGGCTTCCATAGCTCCAAGGTAAAGCAAGGATGTGTCAGCCAATTTCCTGACAGGAATTGATAGCTTTGGGTGGGAACCTCCTGCTCTTTTTCTTGTGGAAATGCCTTCAAATTTCTGACCTCTTTCATGTTTCTTCCCATTTTTATGATCTCATGGGAACCATCATTATTTAAAATTAGTGATTCCTGATGTTTAAAAGTTTGAAACTCCTTTCAAATGTAAGAGTTTATAAATGTCTTGTGATGGTAATTGAATCTCTTGTGTATATTGGTATATTGACTAAAAATACATAATAACAAATAAATTTAGTAAAATTAATATTTTAAAACAATTTGTATCATATTGATTACAGCCATGAAAATGAATTGTATATGCATGTGTGAGATGTTTATTCAACCTACATAGGGATGTGCAGATTTCTTACAATAATTCCATAAACTCTTTCTGTAATAGTCAGGAAATTGAGGGCAGATGACTTAGAATGATTTTTTTTATCACTCTTGTGTTCATCTTAACTCTAAAGGCCCAGGCCTCCAAATGGAAGATCATAGTCCCACACTCAGCCTCCTGTGTCCCTCTGTTTCCATAGCTTAAACTCTAATTTCAGTTGGTTAAGGACTGACTAACTTCCAAGGAAATTTATATTGACCATAACTGCCAAGATAGTAAATTAATACCATTTCTGAACAATGAAAATGAAATTGACTAACGTGTACTCCATGTTGAAGGCATCTGCCCAGAAAAGAAAAATAGGATCTGTTGATTTAAGACCTATCTTTCAAAGAATAATGATGAATCTCATCAGAGATATAGCATTTCACTTTCAATTGGGATCAAAGCTACTATAGAAACATTTATAACAAAAGGTAATTTTGATCAAAAGATAAAAATTTAATGTAAGGACCATTTTGGAGGCTGTATATTCCCAGGTGGTGCAGTGGTAAACGGAGAAGGCAATGGCACCCCACTCCAGTACTCTTGCCTGGAAGATCCCATGGATGGAGGAGCCTGGTAGGCTGCAGTCCATGGGGTCGCTGAGGGTGGACACAACTGAGCGACTTCACTTTCACTTTTCACTTTCACGCATTGGAGAAGGAAATGGCAACCCACTCCAGTGTTCTTGCCTGGAGAATCCCAGGGACGGGGGAGCCTCATGGGCTGCTGTCTCTGGGGTCACACAGAGTCGGACACAACTGAAGCGACTTAGCAGCAGCAGCAGCAACAGTGGTAAAGGATCCACTTGTCAATGCAGGAGTCAGGGGTTTGATCCCTGAGTCAGGAATATGCCCTGGAATGGGAAATGGCAACTCATCCAGTACCAGTATTCTTGCCTGTAAAATTCCATGAACAGAGGAGCCTGGTGGGCTACAGTTCATGGGGTTGCAAAGAGTCTCTCTCTCTCTCTCTCTGTCTTTCTCACTCACACACACACACACACACACACACACACACAACACCAGAGCCTACAACTGCATTTGGAGATCTTTACCTATGCTCTGTGTACTATTCATCATTGTCTCGCTCTGATGAACTCCTAATCTTCCTCCTAAATCCTTTCTCCAACCTCACAGAGGAGGCTCAGTGGAGATGAGTGAACTAACACACTCAAGATCATGACCCTGGGCCACAGAATTTCCTCTGAACTTTCAGGAGGAAAATAGTATATATGTATGTATGAAAAAAAATAAACATATAATGCACAAATAAACCCTAAAATGTAAATTTTGAATTGCCTCCCCACATCACAAGTATTTATATTTGGGAAGTTCTAGTACTAATTTGTTGGAGAAGGCAATGGCACCCCACTCCAGTACTCTTGCCTGGAAGATCCCATGGATGGAGGAGCCTGGTAGGCTGCAGTCCATGGTATCGCTAAGAGTCTTAACACGACTGAGCGACTTCACTTTCACTTTTCACTTTCCTGCATTGGAGAAGTAAATGGCAACCCACTCCAGTGTTCTTGCCTGGAGAGTCCCAGGGACAGGGGAGCCTGGTAGGCTGCAGTCCATGGGGTTGCTAAGAGTCAGACACGACTGAGCGACTTCACTTTCAGTTTTCACTTTCATGCATTGGAGAAGGACATGGCAACCCACTCCAGTGTTCTTGCCTGGAGAATCCCAGGGACGGGGGAGCCTGGTGGGCTGCCGTCTATGGGGTAGCACACGACTGAAGCGACTTAGCAGCAGCAGCAGTTCTAATTTGTAGACAGCTGTCAAATGTTTGGTAACTAGTATGCTAATACAGATTTGGGTCCAAAATGTTACATTCAGCTAAAAACTTGTGTAAAAAGGAAAAAAAAATTAAAGGAGGGAGTTGAACTGTGGTACTTAGGTGCACACCAGTGTCACTGTGTTCGAGTGACTGCTTCATTCTTAATATAACCTCAGCCATTGGGGGTGCTGGTCCCTGAACTTGTGCTGATGAATACAGGGGCTCTGGAAAGAGACTAAGACCAAGAAATTCATGTTCTGCTATTAACTAGCTATGTTACTCTGGGCAGGTCACTCTCTTGCCCTTAAACTATGGTTTCTTTATGTTTTCAGGGTTGTTAGAAATTTGTAAAACAGTATTAGAGTTATTATGACATAATTATTAAAAATAGTGAAATAAGTAGAACATGTTAACTACCAATAAATGTTGGCTCAATTTTGAGCATTACATTGCTAGCATGTGAAATGAGTACAGTTGTTCAGTAGTTTGAGCATTCTTTGGCATTGCCTTTCTTTGGGATTAGAATAAAAACTGACCTTTTCCAGTCCAGTGGCCGCTGCTGAGTTTTCCAAATGTACTGGCATATTGAATGCAGCACTTTCACAGCATCATCTTTTAGGATTTGAAATAGGTCAGCTGGAATTTCATCACCTCCACTATCTTTGTTCGTAGTGATGCTTCCTAAAGCCCACTTGACTTCACATTCCAGGATGTCTGGCTCTAGGTGAGTGAGTGATCACACCATCGTGGTTATCTGGGTCGTGAAGATCTTTTTTGTACAGTTCTTCTGTGTATTCTTGCCACCTCTTCTTAATATCTTCTGCTTCTGTTGGGTCAATACCATTTCTGTCCTTTATTGTGCCCATCTTTGCATGAAATAGTATTATAAATTGTGTTAGGGACAAGTATCTTAGAAGGTATCTTGGAGTCTGAGACACTGAGAAGAAAGCAAAGGCAGTTTTGAAAGATGTTTTACTGTGGATTATAAATCGAATCTCCTTTGTTGATCGTTAAGAGATGAAAGTAATGATTAGCTCTCTGTTGTAGTATAATACTGTGGTTCTGGGAACATACTTTTTAGTGAAGCATCATGTGGACCTCAGGCCACGTGGTGTCCCAGTTTGTACTTGGTTCACATTATCACATTTCCTGAATTATCAAGTCGACTTCTCTAACTGTGCTAGGATAGGTTTACCCTGACTTGATTGCTCTCCCCACAGCTTCTATATGTGTTAGGGGAACCTTAAACTTAAAAAAGTATTTTTTCTTCCACCTTAACCACCAACCTTTTTTCCACCAGCAACTACCCATAGAATAACATTGGCCCATCAAAGGAGCAAACAATAGCCAATGGTCCAGTTGTGGACACCCAGTCTTTATGGCCACTACCCAAGATTCCCAAACCTAGCTTTAGCCAGGTTGGAGAAAGTGACTAGAGAAAGCAGAATAATACAATTATTCTTTGATGATTCCTTATGTGACAGTGAAGTGCTCAAGTAATCACTGGCATCATAGCTTTGAGTTAACTTCCAAAAGATACAGTGAATATTTCTCTTTGGAAACACACATCAGAACTCTTTTAGGATCTGTTCCAGATAATTACACTATTTTGCTCACAACAAAATATCACCTGTTAGAGAGCTTTCAGGTATTACTTTAAATTCACATAGTGACCAGTTTGTTACCAGGATTATAGGAGAATGAGATCAGTATCATATATGTCAAATACACAATTGAATATTCAACACAACTCAAATGTTTAAAACATTTAAATCATTCCTGTTCTGATTTATTCTTCAAATATTAATAACAGTCTCAAGACTGGTGGTTATTACATCAGCCTCTAAATCACTTTTGTGTAATCAATTAACCTCATCAGTTTCAAACAGTTCCTACCAATACACATTTTTAACATCACCAATACAATTTGTTTTCAATTACCAGCTTCACTAATGGCACGGCCTCCTGAAATTAATGCTTACCAAAGTACTAGAAAGTTTCCTGTTTTGTCTGAGGGCTGTATACATTTTCTACACAGCAGCGAAATGATTTGATGCTATTACATTTTAAGGCTTGAGATTTTTAATTCTCTCATCTAAAAATGTGCAAGTCAAGCAACCCAACCCACCCTGTCCCACTCAGGGAATTTCAGCTACCCACTCTATTTTCCAAACAAATGAGAATGTCTATACAGGTTCCTAACACCAAGGACTTTGTGGTGTTTGTTGTAAATAAGTCAGTGGATAATCATAAAACACTTCTTGGCAGTAACTAAATCAAGAAGATCAGTGATGGCTGGTCTAAGCCAGTTCTAAATTTTATGGCAATTTTTTAATGAGCCAAAGGAAGAGAGTTTGTCAGCATTTTGTCTTTCGGGGTCAAATGAAAGAAAGCAGGAGAGAGACAGAGAAATGAATCTAAAGTACCTGGTGTTTGGGAGAAGAGGGGAAAGAGTGAGCAAAAGAGGAAAAGAAAATAAAGCTAAGCAGAAGCCAAGTGTCTAGTTTATACAGCTTTTAGCTTAAGGGCAGAACATTTTAGTTTGATTTTGTCCTTTAAGGAAGCCTGCAGAGAGACTTTGGTGCCAGTGTGACCTTGGCAAACATAAAGAAGACTCACAGCTTTGGAATTTGGGTGAAATATAAGGGGAAAAAAGAGGAAGAGAGATGAGAAATAGATTGGGTAGAAATAGCAAATAGCAGAAGAGCAGCCATGCCTAAAAGATAATAACCAGAGCTGGGTCATGATTATCATGACCCCGTATTTCTTTGACCAATTCTCGCCACTGTGGGATCTCCTCTGGAAACTGGCTTGAAAATATCCTTGATAATGGAAGTCCTTGCCACCTTGATGGAGAAAGTTAGCATTTCCGTCAGGGACTATGAAAATGTATTCTGCTTCAATAAAAATGTGAACAAGCCAAAATAGAATCGAGGTTCACTGTTCCAAATTAAATTAGACGTTTCATTAGTCCAGTTAGATGTAATTGGCTAAATGTAAGCCCATTATGGTGATTTTTGAAGGGAAAAAAAAGTGAGGAGGGGAACAAATGCCCTGAGAATCTACCCTTTCTTTGTAGCTGCATAGACCAAGCTGGGACTTCCCATGTGGCGCTAGTGGTAAAGAACCTGCCTGTTCAATCCCTGGGTCTGAAAGATCCCCTGGAGGAAGATGTAGCAACCCACCAGTATTCTTGCCTGGAGAACCCCGTGGACAAAGGAGCCTAGCAGGTTACAGTCCATAGGGTCTCAAACAGTTGGCCATGACTGAAGCAACTTAGCATGCACACATGCGAACAAAACCAGGTCCCTTGACAAGGAGATACAGGTAGCACAGGTGACATGTGCCTTTGGTGAGTTAACAAGTAACCCTTAAAGCAAAAAGAACCTGTGTCAATGAAGAAAGCAACCAGTGTCTACACAGCAAGAACTCTGCCTGGATTCAAGCATAAATGTTCAGTTAGCTTAACCTTTGATGCAAAACTGAGTTCTGTTCCTCATGACATTGCCACTGGTTTTTACATAAGTTCTTATGGTTGTTTCTCATCTCTGACTATTGCCCTTAGTGATCCCTTTATCATCTAAGATCTTGCCTGTCACTTTGTCTTTAAAAAAAAAAAGATCACAAAAACCTTGTCTTTTCTAAAAGAATTTTTTTTTTAATTCAAGAACTCATCTCTGATACCTAAGGGGGCCTTTCAAATTTCCCCTGATAAGACAGTGAGAAAAAACTTAGACAACTTAAAAAAAGTCCAGTTCCATTTTCTTTTTAATTATAAAATAAAATAATGGAGATGGGTTTCCTACAGAAACAAAGATTCCAATAACACTTAATTCTGGAGTGTCTTGCATAAGTCAAAAAGAAGAGTATTCAGACTAGTGACAAAGTTGGTTAAGAATAAGGTAATGCACATACTAAGCTATAAAATTTTCCAGAGCTCTAAAGGAAAGAGAAGAGTTCAGAGCTGTTGGAAAATTACTGATGTCATAAGTAAGGCAAAGCTTAGAAGGAATTAAAAAAAACTTAAAATTTATTATTTAACACCTAAGAATTTTTACTTACAAAAAATAGAAAAGAAAGCAAAGACAAAAAAAGAAATAGCTAAATAGACAATTCAAGTAATTTATTATAATGAACAGCAATCAAATTCCATAAAGAAAATATCATAAAGATATAACTGGACAGAGCAAATACTCAATGTAAGAATTCAAATTTCAGACTTTCCTTGCTTCAACTCCCATGCTTCAACACATCCTATGAAGAATTATAAATTACTCCCTCTGAATCAGACCGCAGGCCAGCCATGCTGTTTCTGGTTCTGATTTTCTTTCTGTCAATCGGTCAAAAAATGAAGAAAATAAATCACTAGAGTAAGAACTAGAGGCCTTAGGTTCTTGCCTTATATCTTGAACTAGCTAATATTAGCAAATAAGTTTTGGCAGAAATTAAACAGACTTTTGAAGGGGCATCCGTCAACCAAAGCTTAACTCCAGGCCGGCTTCCGAGCTGGCATGCAGCCCACATGTTGCAGAAGGGCCCCGCACCTTAGCAGGGGCCAGCCCTCGGTTTATTGCTTTGCTGCCACAGTTTTGAAATTCTTAGTGTTTAACAAGGGACATCACATTTTCATTTTGCCCTGGGCCCCTCAAATTGTGCAGTCAGTTCTGCCTTAACATTGCCTAGCCTCTGCATATCTTATAAAATCAGGATTGGAAGATTTCTAGCATCATTTGAGCTCCACTGTGTGATGACACAGATGCTTCAGGATCGTCCAGCACTGTGAGAGCACACCACCACAGTAGCTCTGAAGACGTTTCTCCAGACTTCCACTCCCAGCACATATTCTCATCCTCTAAATTGACAACTAGTCTCAAGGTATAGAAACCGCAGGATTAAGCAAAGAGTATTATCCTGCTCCTTCTTTCTCACTCAGTGACTGACCTCTCATTATGGGTGCTGCTGACTAGTTAGAAATTGCCATAAACAAACCACCCCAAAGCTGAGGGGCTTAGAACAATATCCATTATTATTGTTCACAAATCCAGAGCTGGCTGGCTGCTTCTGCTGATCTTGGTCGGGCCTTGCTGGGTGTTTCTCTGGTTACTGAGAGGGATACAGAGAGGGGAAGAAGTGGAGCCACTTTTGCAGTAAATCTGCCCCTCTCCCATGAACCAGAAGTTCTACTTGTTGTAAAAACTATAACCCAACAACATATCAATGTGTGACCCTAAGCAAATCACTCAAGGCCTCCTTCTACTGTCTCATGTGCATAAACAAGGGCACCTGGCTGGATCATCTCTGAAGCCCCTTCTGCTCTGACATCTCCATAGCCTACAAATCTCTCTGTTCCCATTTTAGCCATGGTTCCCACACTTGTCTTCATCCTCTGGCACCAGACAAGACACTGGTCTCTGTAATGCCGTGCGTGTGTGTGTGTGTGTGTGTGTGTGTGTGTGTGTGAGTCACTCAGTTGTATCTGACTCTTTGCAACCTTGTGGACTGTAGTGTGTGTGTGTGTGAGAGAGAGAGAGAGAGAGAGAGAGAGAGTGCATTACTCAGTCGTATCTGACTCTTTGCAACCCTATGGCCTGTAGCCTGCCAGGCTCCTCTGTACAGGGCATTTAATCACAGATGGATCAAAGTGATCCATTTTTAATCTACTTTGATCATTACAGCCTTGTCAGGCCCTGAAAACATAATGCCAAAAACAAAAGTTCAGAATTCTCAGGGGAAAAGCTTAAGTTCTTGGCCATGCCAGAAATCCTCTTGCTACACGGGGGAGGGCAGTGAATGGTGAATCCTCCAGGTCCAGTGTCCAAAGCTCTGGCTGCTTTGTCTCCGCAAAGCAGAATCCTTTCTCATTTGAATGCTGTCTGTGCTGCCCACCAGACTGCATCAAGCCCTTGTGGCCCAAGCAAAAGGCCCTGGCACAGCACTCTGCAGGCCTCCGAGCCAGGCAGCGTTCTCTCAAATAAATGAGAGGGACGGCGTGTTCTCTCTAGAGGCTGCAGGTCCTGTCAGCTTTATGCTTGCCGACTCACATGGCTTTTAAAAGACGAAACCATAAAATGTCACTCCAGAATGAACTCTGGACAGTCAGATCTTTGCCTAGGCTGGACACTGTTAATTTATCAAACTGACCAAACAATAGCTTGATTTTTTTCTTGTTGGAATCCCCTCTGCTCTTTGTAACTCACAATGCAGCTGTTTGTCTCAATAAGCTCTCTGATAGGACTCTGTAGGAATCAAGATCTTGTTTTATTTTTCTGAGGAAAAAAAAAGGTTAAAGCACAAGAACAGTTCCTGCAAATACGGGGCCAGGAAATGTACCACAGAGATGGGCCAGCATGCTGGATGCGGCTTGTTGGGCACATGCCATTGCTGCTTTTTCAGCTGGTTTGGGGAATAGGAGCTAAATTTGGTTTGTGTCATTGTTTTAAACAGCAGACTGTTTCTTATGCTGCCAGATATGCCTCTTGTTTGTGCATTCATTTGTGTTCCACTGTCTCCAAAATAAACCTGTCTCTTCAGATCAGGTAGTCTTCCACTAAGCTAAAAAAATAAAACGAGGGGTGATGATAGAGGGCCCGCTAGTCTGTCTTTCACACGATGACATGCCTGTTTCCTCTTCAGTGGTTTTTGTCATTTTGCTGAAAGGGCCCATGTTGGCATTAGGTTAGAGCAACACAGTGGGTTCTTTTATTGGCCCTCAAGGTGGCTCTTGAAGGTCACTGCTGTTTGGTCATTGACCTTGCATACCCTTCAGTCAGTGTGCTGCTTGCCCCTGTGAAGTCTAATGCTTTGTTCCTCCAATAATTAAATAAGAAAATAGAATTTTTCAAAGCTCCTGAATCAGGGCCTATTAGGGTGGAGGGCAAAGAAGGGCAGGGACAGGGTGGCAGCTTGTCCTAGCCTTACATTTACAAAAATCCTCATATGTTCACTTTTTGCCTATAAATCTGGTTCTATACATAACCACAGAGATACAGAATTGAAAGTAGGCTTTAATCTTATGCCCCATTCTGCTTCTAATGTATTTTAATGTTTATAAAACTATAATTATCTGTAAAATAGCATATACTCATGGTCTGCTTGTTATGGTAAGGATTTTAATTATTCAAGGGAATATTTAAAATACATTGTAAACTTTGTCATCTTATTTTGATTTTTAAATAAATCAGAAAATTCAAATATTGGAAGTGGTTGCAGCTTCTCTTAACCTCTGAGAGGCCCCACTCTGGGCGTTACATCCTCTTTCAAAGAAAATCATTGGAAGAGCAGAGCCTCACATGTTTGGGTGGGGTGGGGAGGAGGCACCAAATGAAATAAGATAAACTAGGGCCAAAGTCCTAGAGAGAAGTCACCATGGTCCTCTGCATGTGACCGAGCCAGTTGGAAGACACACACTTAGACAGGGGCCTCTGATCTTTGTGTTCCCTTCCTCACCTCACCTTAGCTTTCGGGATGTTATTGTGTCAACATCTTTGCTTATTAGCACACAAGGCCCCCCGGACCTGGCCCCTGACCACTGTTCAGTTCTTTTTCCCTCTGCACCTCTGCCCAGAGCCTGTGCTCTGACCAAGTCTAAAACTGAAAACTACCATAAGGATGCTGTTGAACACTTCCAGGTCTTCACACATCCTGTTTCTCCGGCCCAGATGGAATTGCCCCATCCCTTTACTCTCCACAGCAACCTTTTATCAAGGAAGCTCTTATCCATCCCTCATAAGTCAGCCTGCATTCTATACCTGTCGGTTCAGAAAGAAGCTTGAGAATAGTTCTGTTAATCATGAAGTTATAATCTTGGCTTTACCTGTCCTCTTCTTGAGGGATGGGCTGTATTTTAGTCATTATTCTATGTCTGGTTTATAGCACAATGCGTAGTGCGTGGCAGATTCAGTAATGAACAAATGCATAAATAAACAAAGTGGACAAATGCATAAATAAAGAAGCCTGTTAGAAATGCAGAATCTTGGGTCCCGCCCCAGACCTGCCAAATTAGAATCTGTATTCTAACAAATCCTAGGGAGATTTGATTGCACCTTAAAATTTGAGTAACACTAACGCACCTTACCCTGATTTCTCACTTCCATAAAACTCTGAAGCGTTGACTGTCTAAGGTTCTGGGTTTTGTAATCACGAATGTACCTGCTCTGCACTGGGCTGATACATGCGCATGTGTGTTTGTGTATGCTCACACACTTCCATTCTTGCCTCTTCAGCCAGGAAACCATAAGGGGACTCTTGGCATTCTCTCACTGTTCCTCTCCACACCCAACATGTGGAGGCTATGCCCAAAGTAGGTGCTAGGTACAGATTTGTGCAAAAAGCCAAGGGCCACTGAAAAAAATAGTTTTTGTAGAACTGTGTCATGCATGTCTCTACAGTGGAACAGACAATGTCAAACCAAGTTTGAGACTATTGGGAAGGAGACCAAGGTAAATTACCTTGTCTCTAGAAAGTATCAAGTAAACTATAAATTCTTAGTAAACACTGCTGATAGCTCTTGCCTACTTGGTCCGCAGCTTCCACCGCTGTCCTTGAAAGGACATCTGGCAATCCATTAGCATCACATTTCCTGATTCACATTCTCTGTTTAGCTTCCCTGAATCTTGTCATGCCTGGAGATTTACTGCTGTTCAACAATCCATATTCATCCTTGGGACCCTCAGGAAATGCTTGTCTGCCTCATTTTATTCCACATTCCTTGAGTTCATACTTTGCAATTTAATAGCCTTGAGAGTTAATGCTAAATTAGGTTGTGGCCACAATCCCCAGTGTGATGGGATTTGGACGTGGTGCCATTGGGAGGAAATGAGGTTTGGATGAGGCATGCAGGTGGAGTCCCATGATGGGGTTAGCGCCCTAATCAGAGAATGAAGAGACCTGAGCTCCCCCCATCCCTCAACATGTGAGTTTACCGGGAAGATGGTTCCCTCCTCAACTCAACCATGCTGGCTTCTTGATCTCAGGCATCTAGCTTCCAGAACTATGAGAAATAAATTTCCCTTCTTTAAACTACCCAGTCTATGGTATTCTGTTACAACAGCCTGGATGAATTAAGACAGAGCTGAATGGGAGAGGAACAGTATGAGGGAAACAATTTAGTGTCTTTTGGCTTATGATTTTTTTTAGACAGGACACACATAAACACACAAAAGAGTTAATGCTGAATAACAGTAACTGTTTATTTATTATTCTCTAGGTAGACCACAACATCGGAGAAGGCAATGGCAAGCCACTCCAGTACTCTTGCCTGGAAAATCCCATGGATGGAGGAACCTGGTAGCCTGCAGTCCATGGGTTCGCTAGGAGTCGGACACAACTGCGTGACTTCACTTTCACTTTTCACTTTCATGCATTGGAGAAGGAAATGGCAACCCACTCCAGTGTTTTGCCTGGAGAATCCCAGGGATGGCAGAGCCTGGTGGGCTGCCGTCTATGGGGTCGCACAGAGTCGGACACGACTGAAGCGACTTAGCAGCAGACCACAACATGTACGCATACCAACTAATGAGGGACAGGAGAAGCAAGCTAAATTAAACGGGCAGTAATTTTTTTTAACCTCTGTGGAAAAATATTCCACAGGAAGATAAGATCTGATACTAAAGCAATGAGGAGAGGAATTGCTAGAGGAAAGTGATAGAAGTGGGAGAGGAACACTAGCTTTTATTGAAATTATACTGGTGTGAAGTACTGTACTTGGCAATTTATGTACTTTATCTCATTTAACCTCATCAATTTAATGAGATTAGAACCCTAACCATGAACTGATAATGAAGAAAACAAGGCTCCTAGGTATTCTCAGGAGAAGGCAATGGCACCCCACTCCAATACTCTTGCTTGGAAAATCCCATGGACGAAGGAACCTGGTAGCCTGCAGTCCATGGGGTCGCTAGGAGTTGGACACGACTGCGCAACTTCACTTTCACGTTTCACTTTCATGCATTGGAGAAGGAAATGGCAACCCACTCCAGTGTTTTGCCTGGAGAATCCCAGGGACGGGGGAGCCTGGTGGGCTGCAGTCTATGGGGTTGCACAGAGTCGGACACCTCTGAAGCAACTTAGCGGCAGCAGCAGGTATTCTCAGATTCACAGTCATGGACCTGGATTTTGAATGACTTTTTTCCTTTTAAAAAATTTTAATTATGGTTAAAAAATGTAACATTAAATTTTAACCATTTGAAGCTAACAGTTTTGAAGTAAATAATCCAGTAGTAGTGAGTATATTCACCTAGTTGTGCAACAGGGCTCTACAACTTTTTTTATCTTGTGAAAGTGCAGCTCTGTACCCACTGAGCAACTTCTACTCATCCTTCCCCCAGTTTCTTTCTGTCAGCTAATCAAACGCAGTATTTTGCTCATCTTTTTCTCTTTACCTTTTTTTCCATTTTCTCCATCTTCTCGTGGTACCATATGCTTTTTGCTGCTTTGGTCTGTCTCAGCAATGAGGAAAGTGACCTGAAGATTCTAAGGTCCCAGGATGTTACCTTCCATATGGGATCTCGGAAGCAGGCAACAAAGAAAATCAAGAGAAAATTACTTGGTTCTTGTAATTCTGGAATTTTACCTGCACATTTTGCCTGTGTTAAAGAAAACTCTCTGAATTGACCATTATTTCATTGAGAAATCAGTCAAGCCTGTTCAGAATTCTCAATTTGCCATGTAGTCACACACCTGCAGCCAGGGTTCCAGCATTGCAGCCTTAGTTCTCTGATCCGGAATCGGACCTGTACCCCCTTCAGTGGAAGTGCAATCTTGACAACAAGTCCCTGATGTTATTTTTATTGTCTTACTATTTCTATTTCTTACAGTATAGCCTGGACTAGGACTTAGATCCTCTGATATTCTCCAGGAATGGTCCTATGTTCTATCAGGAAATCACAAATTATAGCCCATGTGCCAAATCTGGCCCATCGTGTTTTATAAATTAAGTTTTACTGAAACATATACATTTTCATTTGTTGATATGTATGGCCTGTGCCTGATTTTGTGCTATTAATACAATGGCAGAATTGAGGAACTGTGTAATGGAAATCATGTGGCCCACAAAACTCTAAATATTTACTCTCTGGTCCTTCACAGAAAGACTCCTGACATGTAAAGGATAAAGAATGCTCTAGAAAAAGATCAACGTGGGAGGAGAAGTAAATTGTAAGACAGAGATTTGACATTATGTGAACTTAGAAATTGCCTAGACTTAGAAATGAAAAGTTAGGATTCAAGTTTTATCTCTGCTCTTCTTAGCTGGATAACATTCAACAAATCATTGCAACCTGCACTTTAAGTTCTTTATTTGTAAAACAAGAACACCTACACTGCATGTTGGTAGTGAGGATTAAACAACTTATATTCAAGTCCTGTATGAATATTCAAGTCCTGTGAGCATCCATTTATTCATTCACTCATGTGACAGACACCAAACTAGACACAGTGAAAAAAGCACGTTCTCTGGCCTTATACTAATTATCTTCTGGCTGAGAAGACCGGCTGCTTGATGTAAGGTGTGTTTCCTAATTAACAAATCTCTTTGTACTAACATTTTAAAATATTCAGTTTAAATTTTAAAATCATACAGTATAGAATAAACGTTTATATTTTATAATTTTGCCTTTGGCTCAGCCTGTGTCGGAGATATGAAGTTGTACATCTTTCAGTATATAGCTGGTTCTTTGCTTTTATTAAACAATGGCTCAGTTGAGACCCTCAAAAGAAACACATTCACAGAGTTAGACAAGTTGTCTGGTGAATGTGACACATGCAGAGATGCCCACAGGATGATTTAAGCCTTTGTGCACTTAGAGAACAAAGTTCAGCCAAGCAAAATGGTGCTCTGCAGCAAAAACCCACAGACCACGTACAGATACACATCCATCTGGCTCAGGCTCATAAAACTCAACTATGAAAAGAAAATACATGTCATTAGATATTTTCCTATGGATGTTTTTAGTTTTTTCATTTAGATAGCATTACCTATTTGACAATTACAAAGAATAAGCAGGCAAAATATAACTGATTCAAAATGTTTACCTCTAAATCACATTTCAGATGAATGACCCAAAACTCATTTGTCCTAACACTAGGCCAATGTCCCATGATGTTTTTTATGGGCCAATTTGGAGTAAATATGTATTAAGAACATATCACTCCTCACTAATTTTATTAAGAGGTTTCTTCTCCTTGAGTTTTCCCTGCACTGTGAAAAAGCTGATAATGTGTTAAAGATTTATAATCTAGCATAAGATCTACCAGTTTCCCTAGTTAAAGGGTATCACTTTCTTCAAAAGAAGAAAAGGCTCTCAGACACTGGTCAGTCTACAGGCATGTCTCCCAGTTCAGTCATCTGACCATGGTTTTTACACCCTGTGCACAAAAGGGACATTTAGTATGAAAGCAGTAAATGAAAACTAGAGGCTGTGGTCAAATTGTCAGCCATTGTGTTCATATTAATATCCACTGCAGCTGCCTGAGGTTCAAATTAGCATATTTGAAACAAGTTAAACACTTCCAGCCCTATTTAGAGCCGTTTCAAAGAGAACAACAAAAGTTTACGTTGAAAATTTTTGCTAAATGGCCTTTAAAGTAAAAATACCGCCAGAAATTTAAAAGTACACTTTTTTTTGAGATGCTACTATGTAATTACCTGATAAATCCTCATTTCTGATTAATTAAATATTCCAGAAGCTGGACTCATAGGCAGATTAGTTAATGCCTGTATGCTAACATGAATTCATATAAAGTCTTTCAATTTTAAGATAGATAAGAACTTCCCTTAAGACAGGCACACTTCTCACTTATCAGATACCCCAAATAGAGCAGTACTGTTCCTAGCTGCTCACCCTGGCATTGGAAGAGAATAACCATGTCTAACAGAGACAGCAATTCAGGTTGAAGCCAGTTGAGTGTGCCTCTCTGAATTGAGGAAGAAGACTGGCATCCCTTTATAGGAACTGTTCCAAATGCTCAGTAACTGCAGGGGGAAAAAAAAAGTCCATCTTGGAATTTGAGAAAACCTGCAACTTGATACAGATGAGCTGGCAATGATTCAATCAGTCATCATGTCCACTGCCCCAGAGGAGCCTGAGAGTGCGGTCTTAAAGCTATACCACTTAGATTCTTCACATGGCCTCTCGAGACTTATATAGGGAAATCATGCTGTGCTAAGCTCCTGAAGTGAGCTTCCCAAATTGAACAGTGATAAGACACAGACCAATACATGGGAGCAAATGATTGTGTTTACCAAATAAGGAGAGACAGCTGAATGTATTATTCAAATAGCAAGTCCATCTGCCCTCTATTTCAATCTAACCCTTTAATTTTCTAGTTAATTAAGTAAGATGGATGTGCCATTCCATTATTCCTGTTACATTTGCATTATTGGGAATCACCAGATCTACTGGGAAGTCAAAAGTCCTGGGTTCTAATCTTGGGTCTACCCTCATTACCCTGTCCATCTCATTGGAAAATTAGAAGAATAAGTGGATTTTATTCTATAAATATAAAATTATATATTTTTATAAAAGTCTTTTGAAAAATGTAAAGTAATGATCTATTTATTAGGTAAACGGTTATTACCTCCATACTATGCTCCAGGCACAGCCTCACGTGTCACCCCATCCTCAGAACAATGCTATGATATAAATATTTTACAGATGAAGAAAGCAAGTTTCAAAAACATTATGTCACTTGCCTCAGATTGTTATCGCCATGACATGAAAAGCTGAGGTTTAACTTCAGGCCTTTCCGGTCCAAGTCTATATCCACTTGCTTCTGTGTCAAGTCGCTTCTGAATTTGTACTAACGTATTAAAGATCGCCAAGACTTGAATGTTTTCTGTTAAGTTAGCTGGTGACTTCAGTGCTCTAACTCAGGAACTGTCTTGTGTAAAAGAAGTTTCTATCCATTTCCTTGAAACATGGATGGGTAAAACTGGGCAGTAGATCAAGTGTGAGGGCAGTGCCGCTCCTCACGGCCCTCCGCGAGATTTCCAACAGGGGGCAGAAGAGCGATGAGGACGGTGGTGCCGAATGGCTTGGAGAGCGACCATATAGTCTGCAGCATTTCCTGGTAGCTTTTCATCTCGTAACTGGGACGCCTTGCCTTTCTGCAAGAAGTGTAGTCTGTGAGAATTTTGTGGAGCCCTAGTGGAAAAAATTGGGGGATGACTTTTTCTTTCAGTTCAGTTTGGTCTCCCAGTCGTGTCCGACTCTTCAACCCCATGGACCACAGCACCTCAGGCCTCCCTGTCCATCACCAACTCCCGGAGTTCACTCAAACTCATGTCCATTGAGTCGGTGATGCCATCCAACCATCTCATCCTCTGTCGTCCCCTTCTCCTCTCACCTTGAAGACATTTTCTTAGGACCTCTTACATCTCAGTATGTAGGAAACCCCCAGTTATTAATAAGTCATGCCAACAGTTGCAGTCTAAAACTTTTGAGTTTAATCATTCCATGTGAGTCATATAGGCATAACTGAGGGTATTTAGTTGTGTATTTTCCCTGTTCCCATACAGCACCATAACCTTCCTTCTGATTTTTATATCTGTGGGCTCCTCATTTCCCTTTCTCCATATTAGCTCTACTTCTCTCCTCTATATATCTTTATATCTGTCATCTTGATCCTAGGTCCTGGCAACCTGAACCTAAAAGGCTGTCTTCACTAACATCTTGAAATTAGAGTTGTCCACTTAAATGTGTCATGCCTACAAATCCCAGTGGGAATAAAAGCTCTTTGAGTAAGAACTCAGTCTGCTCCTAGTCAGACCAAATAGCAAAGATGTTTCTTTGTTTTGAGTTCTTAACAATGGACTTAAAAGCAGTTGGGTTGGAACTGGATTTTAGGAAATTTTCTGACAACAATTCTTTTAACAGAAAAATGACAGATTAAAATGTTCCCAAGAAATTTCAAAGGGCCACTTAACCTCTTCTCTGGAATTCTGTGCTTTCTCAAATTGGCATTCAGGTACTGGGGATAGAAAAAAAAGTGATGGCTGTATAGCTCTGTAAAGCTAAATAACTTCTTGTGGTCAAATAAGTATTCCAATGTGTGGGCAGGAAAAACAGCTCTAAACTGAGCTGTCTTCATGTGTACTTCGATTGCACTCTTTTTTTTTTCCCTGCACACTGGCCATTTGCTCCCAGGGCATCTGTCTTATCAGTGTAACTTAATGCGTATCAGTCTGGTGATGGAGAAAGTGATGAGGTGTCACCATCCCTTGTTTCTCAGCTAGTCTTTCACAAAGTGGAAGTACAAACTCTAGAAAGAATAATTTGTAGGTCTGGAAGTGAAGAGGTAGGAAAAATGGATCTCAAAAGTGTGGCCACTGCTGATCTCGTGGGTAAAATCGCTTTAAGCAAAATGGAAGACAGCTTAGCACAAGGTATCTGCGGAGCGTTGAATTGCGTTCCCAAAAGAGATACGTTGAAGTGATAACCCTGGGACCTGTGAATGTGACCTTATCTGGGAAGAGGGCCTTTGTTGATGCAATAAAATCAAAGTGAAGTCATAGTGGGTTAGAATGGGCCCTAAATCTAATGACTGGTGTGCCTGACTCACCTAGGTTTGCCACTGAAAAATGGATGTAGTTAGGTTTCAGTTTTCACGTGAGGCTCCACAATCTCATGGGGTTGTTCAGGCAAAATGCAGGCAGCCTATGTAAGTTCCTCTGCTTAGTCCAAGCCTACTTGATAATCGAATCCTCTGTTCCATCGGCCTTCACCAATTACCACGTGATCCCTATCTGCTCTCTTATTGAATTTTTACTTTAAATGGGTCTCCTAATGGATCTGAGGTTTCCCAAACTTGAAATATGTATAAAAATCAGAAGTTTATAAACTTCTGAAGAAGTTTAGGTTCTGTGCTCAGAGATTCTGGAGTGAATTTGGAGTGACTCAATGTTTCCCTTTCGCTCCCTTTTTCTTTTGAATTTCTTTGTCCAGTTTTTCTTTTCAGTGATTCTTTCCCTTTTCTGTTTGCCTCTTTCTCTGAAGCCTGGTAAGAGACCCAAATGAGTCTGGGGAATAACAGAAGTGAAAGTCACAAACATTAAACATTTCCACAACAAGCATTACTGAGCATAGAAGAAATATATAAGAGCACAGTCCCAAGATTTTCAGACCTTATAGAACCACCTGGGAAACACCCAGTTCAGAATTGACCTGGGGAACATTTAACAAATGAATATCAGTGCCTGGCCTCACCCTAGACCACTTAAATCAGAACCTCTGGTAGGGAAGTCTTTGCTGTTGTTGCTCAGTCACTGAGTTATGTCTAACCCTTGCGACTCCATGGTCTGCAGCCTACCAGGCCTCTCTGTCCCTCACTATCACCCAGAGTTTGCCCAAGTTCATGTCTGTTGAGTCGGTGATGCTATCCAACCATCTTATCCTCTGCCATAGCCTTTTGCATTTGCCTTCAATCTAAAAGATTGAAGGGGAACCTAGGCACTGGTTAGTTTTGATTAGCAACCCAAGTGATTCCCCTGGTAAGGAGGAAGCAGGGTTGAGACTGAGACCCATTGGGGTGATCGGGGGATATGTTTGCATAGATGTCAGTCCACAGTGTCCTCCTGTTCTTCACAGGAATGCTCCCAGCTTGGGGATGGTGGACAGCTGCTGAGGGGTGAGGAATCAACCAAGGCTGAGATGCTCTCTGCAAAGGCCTCTCAGACATTTACCCATTGCCCATCCTCCCATCCACATCAGCACCTGAAAATATCTTAGGCCAACAGGAAGGCAAGCACTGTGCTTCCAGCAAGCCATGGCTCCTATACCTGACTTCTGGAGTCCTGGTCCTGACATTTTGCTCTGACATATTGAGGCCATGTCTCTTGATCTGTCTGTGTTGCCAGTTATACAACCTCTTATACAACTGGACCTAGGGATTTTCCATTTATGTCTCCTTAAGGGTTTTCCAGGAATATTCCTGACTACAATATACATCTTTTCCATTCTCTCCTTTTCATTCACAGGGATGTCCAGTAAAGGGCAGGCACAGTTTATGCACTCTGCCTGTCTAAAATTTAATGAATTATACTTCTAATGAGTTATTCTTTATTATAATGAATTTAACTGAAGAGAGATGTTACCACTCATAGTGCCTCCCATCTTCCTGATAACTTTTTGAGATTTTGCCAAAAAGAGACAAGACCTTGAAGTTGTGCAGTGGTCAAGGAGAGCTAATATTTAAAACTCATTACTTTTAAATTTACTTTTAAATTTTATTATTTTAAAATTTAAATTTTTAAATTTAAATTATTTTAAATTTTATTAAATTATTTATTATTTTAAATTTTATTATTATTAAATTATTATTATTTAATTATATGCATCCACCAAGTTTAATTAACCAGCACCATAGTGACAGAAAGAATTGATGCTTCTGAACTGTGGTCCTGGGAAAACTCTTGAGAGTCCCTTGGCCAGCAAGGAAATCAAACCAGTCAATCCTAAAGGAAATCAACCCTGAATACTCATTGCAAGGACTGATTCTGAAACTGAAGTTCCAATATTTTGGCCACCTGATGCGAACAACCAACTCATTGGAAAGGACCCTGATGCTGGGAAAGATTGAAGGCAGGAGGAGAAGGGGACGACAGAGGATGAGATGGTTGGATGGCATCATCAGCCCAATGGACATGAGTTTCGGCATACTCCGGGAGGTGGTGAAGGACAGGGAAGACGGGCATGCTGCAGTCCATGGGGTCGCCAAGAGTCAGACACAACTGAGCAACTGAACAACAGATACTGACAGACACTTAGGTTGTTTCAGTCTCTTTTATAAACTATCATGGAGTGAATACGTTTCTACATACTCTGTATGTATGTGCTAGTATACCTGTAGGACATGTTTTTAGAAGTGGAATTTCTAAGATAAAAGGAACATGCATTTGTAGTTTTGAAAGATATTGCAGATTCCTGTTCGCAGGATTGTCCCGGTCGCTGTCCCACCACTGATATCTGATATGGATGACTCTCCATAGCTTCACTCGTGCAGTGCACTAACAGACAATACCATTGCCATTCTGATGGGGGAAAAGGAAATATCACTGCAGTTTTGACTTGCCTTTCTTTCACGATCAGTGAGATTGGACATCTTTCTAAATATTTAACAACTGTTTTCCTAATGAACTGTTTTTTCATCTTTTCCAGTTTTTCTGTTGAATTTTTAGTGTATTCTCACATTGACTTAATAAATTAGGAAAATGTATCTGGGATATGATACAAATACTTTTTTTAGATGGTCGTTTAGCACTATTGTGCTCTTTGTTTCTTGTGGATTAAGATTTATTTCTATATATAGATAGTTTTTATGATTTCTGGATTTTTGTTTTATACCTAACAAAGCCTACTCCTCTCTGCAAGTATATATACTTACTTTTATATATATATATATATATATATAAATACTTGATATTATATATCTACCATATATACTAATACATATTATATATAATAATTTATATGGAGACTATATTTTATAAATTTTATATGTATTGTGTGTGTGTGTATATATATATATATACACACACTTTTTCCTTCTAGTACTGTTATTTTTTTATTGAAGTATTATTGATTTACATGTTGTGTTACTTTCTGCTGTACAGCGAAGTGATTCAGTTATACATACATATGTTTTCTTTTTTAAACATTCTTTTCCATTATGGTTTATTATAAGATACTTAATATAGTTCTCTGTGCTATACAGTAGGACCTTGTTGTTTATTCATTCTATATAAAGTAGCTTGCTTCTGCCATCCCCAGTCTGCCACCTCATCCCTCTCCCAATCATCTCGCCCTGGCATCCACAAGTCTGTTTTCTATGTCCATGATTCTATTTCTGTTTCATAGAGAGGCTCATTTGTGTCCTGTTTTAGAGTCTACATATAAGTGATATTATATGGTATTTGTCTTTGTCTGACTTACTTCACTTAGTATGATAGTCTCTAGTTGCATCCATGTTGCTACAAATGACATTATTTCATTCTTTTTTATAACTGAGTAGTATTCCGTTGTGTGTGTGTGTATGTTTGTGTACATATATATGTGTGTGTATGTATGTGTGTATATACATGCTGCTGCTGCTAAGTCGCGTCAGTCGTGTCCGACTCTGTGCGACCCCATAGATGACAGCCCACCAGGCTCCCCCGCCCCTGGGATTCTCCAGGCAAGAACACTGGAGTGGGTTGCCATTTCCTTCTCCAATGCATGAAAGTGAAAAGGGAAAGTGAAGTTGCTCAGTTGTGTCTGACTCTTTGTGACCCCATGGACTGTAGCCCACCAGGCTCCTCCATCCATGGGATTTTCCAGGCAAGAGTACTGGAGTGGGGTGCCATTGCCTTCTCTGGTGTATATACATACATACATATATATGTGTGTGTGTGTATATACCATGTCTTCTTTATCCATTCATCTGTCAATGAATAAGTTAGGTTGTTTCCATGTCTTAGCTATTGTGAATAGTGCTGCTAAGAATAGGGATGCAGGTATCTTTTTAGATTAGAGTTTTGTCTGGATATATGCCCATATACCCAGTGGGATTTCTGGATCAAATGGTAATTCTGTTTTTAGTTTTCTGAGGAACCTCCATGCAGTTTTCCACAGTAGCTGCACCAAATTACATTCCCATCAGTAGTATGTGAGGTTTCCCTCTTCTCCATATCTCTCCAGAATTTGTTATTTGTAGAGTTTTAGTGATGACCATCCTGACTGGTGTGAGGTGGTACCTCATTGTAGTTTTGATTTGCATTTTCCTAATAGTGATGTTGAGCATTCTTCTAGTATTCCTGATTTCTTTTTGTACTTTTGAATGTTTACTGAGAAATCTCTTCCCACTGATAAGCAATGCCACATTTATCATATACTAAATATATATTGGGGGTCTATTTCCAGACTATATATTAGCCCATTAATTATTCTATTTTAATTACTGTCTTTATAATTTACATCTTATAGAACTGGACCTAACTCATTACTCTTCTATTTCATAATTTATCCTGGTGACTATTGCTTTCGGGTTTTTACAGATGAACTTAGCATCGGCTTATCTATCTTAAATCCTGAGAGTATTTTGATCATGAATTACATTAAATGTATATGTTAAGTTAAAGGAAATTGATAGATTTATGATGAATCTGTGCAAAAACAAGGTATATATTTTCATTCATTCAAGTCATATTTTGTATCCTTCTTTAACATTTAAAAATGTTCTCCATGTAAATCTCACACATTTCTTATTTACACCTAGTTTTTAGCTCTTTAATGGATTTGGGTTCTTTTCCTTTTTTGATATTTTGAAAGAGATCTTTTCTTCGCTTATAAAATTTAACTTGCTGAGATTTGTATACTTGAACCTTATTGATTTTTGTATATTAAGTTTTACCCAGTATTCTGATTTTCCAGAAAGAACAATAGCCCCAAGGTCCAGCAATTTTAAAAGTCTCTAGGGAAAAGATACAGACAGATGTGACATGTTTGCCAACTAAAGATCATCAGATTTCTCCTTTCTGCCTTTCTTAAAAGATATTATTTCAGGATCAAGGCAAGGAAATTTAGAATGGTGACCATATTTGCCAAACTGAAAATATAAATAGATTCCAAATGGATTTACATAAAGTCATAGATGATAGCTCACTAATCCAAGTGATGCAGCATGCTTGGCCTTGCATTTCCCTGGGGGATATAGCCTCCCTGTCCACTCACCTCCTAACACTCCTCAGCATCCCTATATGACCTCCCATACTAGCCATGCCAGCAAAGTTGAACTTCTATGCCTCTGCTCATGTTACCTTGCCTAGAAGGCATCCTGCTGTGTCTTGTCAATTCCAAATCTTATCCTCTCTTTAAAGAATTCATGTGCCCTGATCATCTATAATCTTCTCTCTGATATTAGTGGTAACATTGTCTCTAAATAATTACCAGATTTGGGAATTGGATATCCCAGTATTATATACCACTTACTGATTCTGTCATCCTAGATAAATTCGTTAACCTCTCGAAGCCTTGATTTTCTCCGATATACACTGAGAGTGATACTATGTAATGTACTTATCAGCCTTGGTCGTTATCAGGGTTAGTGCATTTTAAAATATTATATAAACTCTAAAGCGATATCCAAATATCAGATATAAGGAATCACCTCCAGGCTAAAAAGTCAGTCTACAAAGAGAAAGAAACAGCGCTCTTTCCTCTTGCTTTAAGAGGGATTAAGAAAGGGTACAGAAGAATAGGAGCTGTTCTCCTTTTCAGATTCAACTGATTGAGTCAGTTGGGCAGTGCGCTGCGCATTCTGGAATAGCTGGAATAGCAGATAGGCTTTATCACAAGTACCACTACTAACTGTCCATGAGTGGCTGCACAAACACTGTATTCAGGAGTCCTAGGACCCATCAGGGTGGAGAGGACAGATGCCTGTGGTTCCTTAGTAATGACTACATGAGCCGGAAGATCAATGGCAGAATAAATGACACACATCTGCTTTTCTTCCCTCAGCTTTGCAATCCCAGCATGGAAGAACAGGAGCTGACTCCTATCACTGTCACCCTGTGATGTTTCTTCAGTGTCTTTCTTGCCATTAGCCTGATTGTGTCTTAAATCTGATTTGAGTTCCACTTGTTTCTTCAGGGTCTAACCAGAAAATTCAGGCTGCCTCTTAGGAAGCCCATCTCAAGAGCACACTTCAGTCACGTCAACAGTTATCTATGTTCTTACACCGTGTGGGACACTCCATGCTGGGGGCATGGGAAAACCAATAGCATTTATTGAATACTTTCTATGTGCCAAGCACTGTTTCAAGACACTTCCTGATCTTTTTTATTTCATTTTTTTAAATTTTATTTTATTTTTAAACTTTACAGTATTGTATTAGTTTTGCCAAATATCGAAATGAATCCACCACAGGTATACCTGTGTTCCCCATCCTGAACCCTCCTCCCTCCTCCCTCCCCATACCCTCCCTCTGGGTCGTCCCAGTGCACCAGCCCCAAGCATCAATAAACTCTGTCCATTCTATAGATGAGGAAAATGAAATTATTGAGATCAAACATGTTGTCCTTGAACCTGAAAAATTCTTTTCCCTAAAGTATAATGTCTCACCCTCAAAGGTCCTCAAGGGTCCTCTGAGTGTGTGCTGTCTCAAAAGACATTTATTGACTGTTGGGTCAGCTGACATACAATTCTTCTACTTGCTAATAACAGGGCTGAAACTCTTCAGATCTTCCATTTATGAGACTTATTTTAATTTTTCTGTTGTCTTCATACAGGAGAGAGACACTGTCAACCAGAACAAACCTTAAGACGTTTGCAAGATTACTTGATGATCTATATTTATACTGCAGGAGCTGCTAACTGTTATTTTATTTATGGCACTCTGGATCTCAATCTCCTCAGTTTCATTACTCCCAATTAAGCTTATGTGTGCTCACAAAGCATCATTACATGATTTAATGACAGTATTTTGAATTAATTATATGCAGACATTTTATAATGTATTCTAGGTGCCTCACTAAAATTGGAGCTGCTTTTTATAGATGCACAAATGAGGGTGGCTATGTTACTCAAGTTCTACTTCCAAGAATTATCCCCTACCTAAGGTAAAATGACATACCCCTACATGCATGCTTTTAGAATTCCATGATTTAATACATAGCTATTTACTCTCACTAAACATATAACTGGAAAAAGAAGCCTCTCCAACCTGGATATATTAAAACATATTCAAACATTTATTCATTACCTTCCCCTTACTGATTATTGGTGATGAATTGAGGTGAAAGGTAGATCATCACGCCACAATGGCCACAACTACATTTGAGGCATGGAGATTATTAAGGTTCTCAGAAAAAAACAGAGGGATTTGTATTTTAGCTGGAGTTAATTCTATGGAGAATCAAGTGAGAAAAATACTTAGCTCTCCCTGAGGCAAATGAGGTTACCATGACCTCTTCCAAGACATTAAGTGGTACGTGGAAGTATAATTTTATGTAACATTTTATAATATTTCACTCCCAGAGTGCTTTTCTCTCTTAAGACTGTGAAAGCATGATTCCCTGTTCCTTCTGGGCTCTCCCCTCCAGCCCTATTTTGGGGGCTGATCTATACCCAAGTCTTCATTGCTCTTACACTGCCACCTCTACCCTCGGTCCAACTCCACCATCCACCCACAGCCTCCCCATCTCCTCTGCCTAGCTTCTTCATCCTTCTTCCCAAGTCTCCCCACCTCCATTCCTGGAACTAATCTACTGAGACCTGACTTTTCTGCTTCTTAATCCTACCATCAGAAATTGCCTGTCCTATATCATATTCTTTCAGGGTTCCCCTCTCTAGCAGAACATGTGATCAACAAGTTAATGCTTGGTACAGATGACAGAGGGCTTCGCTGGTGGCTCAGCTGGTAAAGAATCCGCCTGCAATGTGGGAGACCCAGGTTTGATCCCTGGGTGGGGAAGATCCCCTGGAGAAGGGAAAAGCTACCCACTCCAGTATTCTGGCCTGGACAATTCCATGGACGGTATAAACCATGAGGTCTCAAAGAGTTCGACTCGACTGAGCAATTTTCACTTTCACAGATGACTGAGGATAGGTCAATGTGTTATACTTCAACAAATAATTCTAAATAAAAACTACATTGTGTGAAACACAATACATGTGACAGAGGAAAGCAAAGATGAAGTCATCTTGTCCTTCTCTCTTGTTTAGTCTAAATAACAAAAATGACATCATGCAATGTGGTCATCCACTCAGTCTTGATTTCAAATGAACTTTACTCTCCAAAATTAAATGTACTTTGAGCAATGGTCTAACACCAGTGGGGTTATTTGAAAGAATATGCCACCAATTCTGAAGGTAAATTTCAAAAGAGATAGATGCTTTAGTTGAAAGAGCACAGACTTTGACAAATCTAGACAGATATGAGCTCACATCTAAGCTTGCTAAATGGCTAAAATTAGGTAACTCTGCAAATATTTCCAAGGCTCAGACTTCCCAGCTTCACAATGGGGATAAACTCACCTATCTTGTAGATTTAATAGACAAAATTAAATGGTAGGTATAATATTTTAAGCAAAGTGAGTGAAGTGAAGTTGCTCAGTCATGGCCAACTCTTTGCAACCCCATGGACTATAACCTACGAGTCTCCTCCATCCATGGGATTTTCCAGACAAGAATACTGGAGTGGGTTGCCATTTCCTTCTCCAGGAGATGTTCCCGACCCAGGCATTGAACCAGGGTCTCCCACATTATAGGCAGATGCTTTACCGTCTGAGCCACTAGGGAAAAGGTAGCATCTTAAATAAGTGAAAACTTTCCCAAGGGTCAACCTTCTTTTTTACAATTACTTCCTGGTACATTCATTTATGCAACAGAAAGATGATATTCTTTATAGTTATGCCTACTGCAAGTGACCAAAGACCTGTATATTGGCAACCCGCCACTTAATTGCACATTCAAAAATCATTGACTCCTCTGAAAACTCCCCACAGAGTAAAACAGCTGTTCTTCTGTGAAATTCTTTCAGCCCACAAACCTTGGCATTGGAAGGTAGCAACAGGATGTCATCTTATAGCAATAGATTGCCTCCATTCTGGTTCTTCCCTGGGTGAATCTAGAAATGGGCCATTTTCTGCTTTCAAGAAGGATCCATACTCTTTTTTAAAAATGGCTCAAGTCCTGCTGCGATCTATGCTTGTGCTGAGTGAAGATTTTTTGGCTTAGGGCTTTTGGATATATTCTCAGTGACCATATGAGAGCTAATGGCTTGTAAAGGCTTTATAAGGGCTGGAGGGTTCTGCTGCTTTCCAGGGCATTCAGGGAAGAATTTTGCTGTGCCCTGGTACTATTGGGAGAAGAACCTATCCGGAACTAGCAGCATCTGTTGAAATTCCATTTTCAGTCCCTTACTATTGGGAGGCAAGTTGCTATAAATTCAAAAGGCTCAGTGTCCACATTCAGTTCAATTCAGTTCAGTCTCTCAGTCATGTCCAACTCTTTGCGACCCCATGAATTGCAGCATGCCAGGCCTCCCAGTCCATCACCAACTCCCGGAGTTCACTCAAACTTCACATCCATCGAGTCAGTGATGCCATCCAGCCATCTCATCCTCTGTCGTCCCCTTCTCCTCCTGCCCCCAATCCCTCCCATCATCAGAGTCTTTTCCAATGAGTCAACTCTTCACATGAGGTGGCCAAAGTACTGGAGTTTCAGCTTTAGCATCATTCCTTGCAAAGAAATCCCAGGGCTGATCTCCTTTAGAATCAACTGGTTGGATCTCCTTGCAGTCCAAAGGACTCTCAAGAGTCTTCTCCAACACCACACTTCAAAAGCATCAATTCTTCAGCGCTCAGCTTTCTTCACAGTCCAACTCTCCTGGAGAGTAATAATCAAAACATAGGCTATTATGAAGAATGAAAGAGTGATTAAGTAATTGGAGAACAAAATCAACCTTGTTAAAGCAGTGAGTACAGCAAATTCAATTGGCTTCCTTCTTTCATCTAGCCCTAATCTCAGATTCAAGATCAATCTTAACTCATAGCCAAGTAAATTTCCATCTATTGATATAATTCTAGAGATAACAGGAAATTCCCCCCCAAACAAATATTCCAACAAAACATAACTGATTTGCTGATTTCTTTCCAACAGAGCCTTACCTGACTTGCTTCCTGTTTCACATAAAGCTCTCTGCATATGTCTCCTCTTCAGAGAGATCTGCCCTGACCATCCTGTCTAAAATAGTCCCTCTCTGTATGACTTTATCTCCTTTGCTTCGTTTTCCTCATGGGATTTACTAGTACCTGAACTTAGATTATACATGCATTTGTTTAGTCTCTGCCTTCCCCCACTAGTATGTGGGCTTAGTAATGGCATCGAGTTTGTCCATCTGGTTCATAGCTGTTCTCCCATCTATTGATATAATTCTAGAACAGGGTATGGAAATGTTTGACAGGTACTCAGTAAGCATTTGTTGAATAAATAAATAACATATTATTCTACAACTAGTCTTAATTTCCTTTCCTTATAGCTGTATTTATAGCAAGAACCATCATTTATTAGGCATTTATTTGATCCCTTGACACTTTATATGGATAATATAATTTAATATTTTGAACATCCTCTATGAGAAAGGAATAATTATGATCTCCTAATATGGGTAAGAAAATGAAAGTTTAAAGAGGTTAAGTGTCTTGCCCAAAGGCAGAAGTACAGATGGGATTCATTCTCCATTATTGGACTATAGAATCATCTGCATTTTCAATTCCTCCCATCCCTTCCCGCGTCTACACTTAAATTCTGCTGTATTTTAAACTGCCTTCCTATTGCATGTCAAAATTAAAGTACCTCTAGGGATGAGAAACATTAAATGTGAGTCATTCACCCTCTTTGGTTCACTAACATGCTATCAGATGCAGCTGGGGAGAAGGAGATAGAGGTTGGAAATCTGAGCACCTGAGATGAGAAATCTTAGAATACTAGCATATAAGACTATTGAGATGTTGAGATATTTTTCCAAAGGTTACTCCACTTTATAATCATTCCACATCCAGAGCGTTCTTCCTCCTCAACCCAGGGCTGTTTTCCCCTTTGAAATTTAGCATCTCCAAGACAGCAGGGCTCTGGGGGATTGCTGGTTTAACAATACTTCCCTTGGGTGTAAAAGAAGCCAATCAGACACAAGATGAGAAATTGCCAGAAGTTGTTTTGTTTCAACTCCAGTGTCATTCCACTCTGTATTATTGAGAGTCCAGGAAAAGGTACTGGCTAATTTGATTTGACTCTCACCTGGGCAATCCCAGCACTCGGTATCCTCCATAGGACAGATCACAGCCAGCCTGTCACTGTTATCACAGCCGATAGGACATAGCTGCTGAGCAAAAGGGAAGAATAAGAATAACAAGGTACCAGGTTGGCTGTACACGTAGGTGGGAAGGAAGACTGTTTCCATGTTGTCATTTGAGAGGTATCACAGGCTACTTGTAGTCTTTTAGTTTGAGATCCTCCATTAGTGTCGTTTCAATTCCAGGAAGAGATGTCTCCAGAAGTCTCCGTTGCTTGAGAAGGCAGGAAGGGCACATTAAGCTTGGGTTAGCTAGCTGTTACCATAGCAACTAGAAGCAAAGCCCTGGGGGAGATGAAACTTAGGGCAGGTAAGTTTTGATGAGGAGGAAAAGGGACAGAGTGAGAAGTTAGATGAGGTGGCACCGTAATTGGTAGCCCTGGGCAGCCATGTAACAGTCATCTATAAAACAAAAGTTTCCTACCCATTTTAGTCAGGTATAATCTTAAATTTCTGCATCACAAGGTTAGCCATGGTTCACCTTGAAATGGTTAGCTCTCACTCTAATGATACGTGAGTTGTTTTTTTTTTTTGGATGTGCTGGGTCTTCGTTGCTGTGCAGGCTCTTCTCTCATTGTGGCGAGTTGGGGCTACTCTCTAGTTGGAGTTCAGGCTTCTCATTGCGGTGGTTTCTCTTGTTGTGGAGCACTGGTGTGTGGGCTTCAGCAGTCACGGGTCTCAGGCTCTAGAGCACGGGTTCAATAGTTGTGGTGCTTGGGCTTAGTGGCTCCGTGGCATATGGATCTTTCCGGATGAGATCGAAGCTGTGTCTCTTGCATTGGCAGGCGAATTCCTTACCACTGAGACACCAGGGAATTCCCAATACATAAGCCCTCCTCATCTTCTAGTCCATTTCCAGTTCAGTTCAGTGGCTCAGTCATGTCCAACTCTTTGTGACCCCTTGGACTGCAGCACGCCAGTCTTCCCTCCGTTTCCAAGACAAATACAATTTCATTTTCTCAAGCAGCAACAAAACCAAAAATTAGATTCTACCTCTTGCATTGTACATGAGAGCCAAAGACAATTGGCCAGATACCAGGATCTTTCTTATTATATTTCCAGATTCACCTGGGACAATAGATTGTAGGAGGAAATAGATTGTAGTTCACTTTTTTAATTGAATATTATAAAAGTCATTATCTTTCAAAAGAAGGTTTCCAATGAAAAATATATCTTATAACATCTTAGAGTAAGGAAGGATGTTAACTCCTCTTTTCAAATTCCATCTGCTTCTCTCACAGAGAAGAGTGCTGAGAGTCAGAGGTTAATTGTGTCCTCTAACCACCTAATCGCTGTCATTTCTAATTATTGCTAGAGAAGAAAACCAGGAATTCCCAGTGCCCTCCATTTATGTGCACTGAAAATCCAGTTTGCATATCAGCAGGAAATGTCAGCATCAGGACCAAGAATGTTCAATTTGTTGTAATAAAAGTAATAAGAGCTGACATCTGTTGAGTACTTACAATGTGCCAGGCATGGGGCTAAATGCTTTAAAACATGTATCTCACTTAACCTCTGTCCTCTAGGGATGTTTAACCCATTTTATAGATGGGAACATCATAGCTGGGAGAAGCTGGGTAACTCGTTTATAGTCAAACAACTAGGAAGGGATGGACTCAAGGTCCGACTCCAGCCATTGCTTCTGACCATAACACTAAACCATGGGTCCTGGCTGTTTCTATGTCTCACTTTTCTGTAAGAAAACTAGGGATCAGTAATCAACTATATTCATGAGTTTAATGCCTCCCTTCCACAGCTAAATCCATGGCCAAGGAAAGTCATCCAGCTCTAGCCAAGCAACCATATTCCCTAAGTATCTACTTAAAACAAAACAAAAAAAACAAACAAAAAAAGACAGCTTTTTTTCTGACTCTACATGTAAATCATATTCGACATGCAAAATTTAAAAACAAAGACAAAGGTAAAGGAAAAAACTTATATCTCCTATAGTAATACCAAGAATCACATGCATTTCTTCCATTTAAAGACCACTATATTTCTTGTAAAAATCAACAGTAATCTCTGGCTTTTTCTTCAGATGTCATTTTCCTTAAGGAAATTCACATAGCGAATGATCACCATCAAAAATTATGTACTTTTTAGTTCATTTATTTATTCAACTGAGATCTACTGCTTGAGTGCCTACTCTGTGCCAAGTGCTTTGCTAGTTGCTGGAACTCACTGATGGTTGAAGACAGGCCCTGGTCCTGGGCTCATGGAAACTACAGATTAATTCTCTCAATGGGTTTTACCTTAGCCAGCTTGGAAAGATACAAATGCTCTTAGTCCAGGCGCCAAACTGAAGTAATTCTTTTCCTCAGTGTGATAGATGGAGGAGTGATACAAAGATATGTCACAACAAAAAGCTACTTAAAATTGTGGGTCTTATGATCTGTGTCATGGCAAACATAGGTCACAGACTGGGATTTTAAGAATGTCCCACCTTAAAGATTGTTCTTGTCCCTGACAGATATTCCTTTGGTGCTATGCTGGCAGCCTTCCATGAAGAGGGGGTCTTTATGCTTGGAATTCCTTTAACACGGACAAGATCGGCCATTAGACAAACACTGCTGAGGTTGACTGAAATGTGTGATTAAAACTCATTCTAAACAATACAAGATGGGGCCTTGTTTTCTAAGAACAGGTATTTCTGGGAGTAATGCTAATAGAAGTCTAAAGGCTGTGGGAATAGAGGAGACAATTCATAAGTCAGCCAGACTTTCCTAATTTCCTATTTCAGCTGTAACGAATTGCCACAAGTTTAGTGGTTTAAAGCAACACACATTTATTCTCTTCTAGTTCTAGAGATCAAAAGTCTAAAATGGGTCTGCAGGACTGTGTTACTTCTGGAGATGCTAGGGAAGAACCAGTTCTTATCTTTTCCAGCTCCTAGAAGCCCCATGTTCTTTGCCTCACAGGTCACTCTGACCTCTGTTTTCACTCTCATATCTCCTTCATTGACTGTGGTCTTCCTGTCTCCCTCTTATTATGAACTTTGTGATTACAGTGGTTCCATTCAGATAATCCAGGATAATTTTACGATCTCAAGAAACTTAATCATACTTGCAGAGTCTCTTTTTACCATGTCTAGGACCAGGGGTTAGGACCTGGATGTCTTGGGGAGGGGTCATTATTTGGCCTCCCACAGATTATAATGACTAACTTGAGTATCTCCCATTTTTGTCAAGCTGGGAGTGTCTGCAGTAAAGATTTGAGTCCATCTCACATACTTTTCTCTCTCTTCTCTCCATAGCCCCTCTCCTGTCCTTTCACTCAGCTCTGTCTGGATTCATATACTGAGTCCTCCTTTCTGGGCTTTTCCTTCCTCCCACCAGCAAGACGTTGGTATCAGAGTTCTGTTCCAGTACTCTTCCTTATTTATTTCACCATAATCATTATTGGTGCTTGAGAAGCCCAAGGATACATTGTGTAATTGAATTTGTGCTCAAAACTGCCTACAGTAGACTCTTGAAAGGAGACTTAGTCACTGAACATTTATTTTAGCCATATAATTGCAAATTTCTGGTCGCTTACTTTTGGGAAGATGAGCGAAATATAGAGGCCTGTTTAATTTTTAGAGGCTGAACCTACCAACAGAAGTGTGTTCTCTCTGGCGTAAGGTCTGCAGGCATTTTGGTAATGGAGGCAAGCTAATGGAGCCACATTTCAGTGCCATGTGAATCATACACTGGCCAATTCCTTAGGACCTAAAGGACCTAGAAAAAGATGCCATTACTGACTTCCCTTTTAGATGGAAAGCTCCTTAGGAGAAGAATCTAAAAAAAGATAATTACGTGGAGATTATTATGTTAATGTCAGTGGTGGTCATGCCCCTATAGAAGGAAAAACATCCCAAAGCAGAGATGACAAGCAGGAAGCTCGTGTACTGCCCTTGTTCCACACCCACGACAGACATCACTAATCAATCAAGCACAGTTCCTCCACAGAGCCTGGCCTTAAAACCATTCCCAACTGAATGTTCCAGCCAGCCACAGCTATTCACGTGGGATTGGCAAATCAGTGGAGCTCTATCTGACATCCCTGCATTAGAGATCCAACGCCCTCTTGTTTCCAGACCTTAAGGAAAATTCCTCCTACGGCAATCCATCAATAAAACACTCTGGTGCCTAGAACACCACTTGAACTCAATTTTTGGAGCTGGCAAAACCCTGAGAGAGACTCATTTACAAGGGAGGCAGATACATCCTCTTCCTGTTTCCCTATTACCTGTTTGGAGACTCTCTCAGGGAGGATCCTGTCTCAGTGTCTCCAGCCCCTCCTCTGGGGATATTGGAAAATGGAGCTTTGGTACTGAACTTCTGTGCTTTGAATTCCTGCATTAAATATGCAGCCCTGCCCCCAATTTCTGCTCTTTTCTTCCTTAATCATGTGCCTCTGTCCTCAAACCGGAATCCCGCTAGGTCCCCAGGAGTACCCTCCCCAAGGACTACCAGGCAGTACTGTCAAACTCTTCAAAGGCAAGGAGGGGAGATAACCACAAACTTATCCATCCCTGTCTTTTTTCACCTTGTGGTTTCCACTCACAATAAGCAGCCTTAGAGGTTATCAAATACCGCCCGGGGTTTTGACAGCCATTCATCCATTAAAGCCTCTGATTGCCTGGCATAATTGCGACTGTACTCCTGTCCCTGTTCCATGAACATGGCCCCTCAACTGTTCTCAGGCACTGGCTGGCTTTTACCCCAGAGCTTGCTAGGAAAGAGGAAAACCCAGCTTATTCAAACAGCTCAGTGACAGGTGAGCCAGCTACATCAGACATGGGAAGGGAGGAAGACCAGCACTGCTACCGTGTGCTTGCTTTGAATCAAGAGAAAATTATTTATGCAGCTGACTCCCCCAAATTCTAGCTTAAGATCACAGGGAGGTTTTTGCTTTGGACCAGAGTCATCAAGAGTCTGCATAATCTTGGAAGAGCTCGAATCAAAAGAGCAGATCTCTTCAGTCTCCCAATTTCAGCGTCTTTCTCAGACTCAGTCAATAATCCAGCTGCAGGCTCTGCAGCAAAGCACAGTCATCCAGCTTTGAGTCTGAATTGCTACCTTCAGAGGGGGCTTTTCAGCGTGGAGATAAGCCGCCTGATTGCCTTCCTTGCCAGGTTCCCTCCTGGGAACGCACACCTGAGTGAGGGCTCTGCAGCAGCCTGCCTGGGTCACACTGCGGTACCTGGGAGCTGAACTGTCCAGAGGGATGCACCAGGCTGGGACTCTGAGCACACTGCCGCTTCTGCCCCACTCCCCTACCCCCCACCCCCCAATAGACAAGGACCAAGACTGAGAAAGCAGCCTAAAGCCGCCCCTGCTGCATGAGGGAGGCTGTGAACCTCTGTTGGAGAAGGCGGTTAAGGGAGTGCTGAGAGGGCGCGCTGAGAAGGACCTTCCCCCAGCACCATCTGTGACTCTGCAGAGGTCAGTGGCAGATCCCTTGGGTGGAGTTCTGAGGCCCAGGCTCTGCCCCTGACATGGTTATCATGTCAGTTATGCCTCAGGACCTCTTAGTTCTCAGGTGCTAGATCTTTAATTACTTATCATTTTTGTCTTGAGAACATTTTTTAAAAATAGAAAAGTAAAAAAGAAATATAATTATGTACACACCTTCTAGCCAAGAGAGAAAGTTGGTAACATTTTTAATGTTTATTTCAAGACCTGTTTTTCAAATAGAAATGAAGTGGGGCAGGACATAAGATGGACACCCCTTCTGTCCTTTTATCCTCCCTACTTAGCACTTTCTCCACCCTCGGAGAAAACACCTGGAAGAAATTAAGACACTCTCTTCTCATCCACTTGCAGACATTTCCTTTACCTATACAAAAAAGAGAGAGAATATATAATATTAGGGGTGCATTTTAGAATTTGTCTCTTTCTGCACATCTATTCTGCAACTTGCATTTTTCCACTCTGTACTGGGATGTGTTGTTCTATGTAGAGAACTCATGTTCACCTGTATGGCAATGGGTCAGATGATTTCTAAGCCCCTACCTGGCCTTAACACTAAGCCAGTAGTTCTCAGGTTGCACATTAAAGTCCCCTGGGGCATTTTAAAATGCAGATTTCCAGGCCCTGGTCTTAGAGATTCTGAATTTGTTGGTCTAGGCATTTGCCTCGGAGAAGGCAATGGCACCCCACTCCAGTACTCTTGCCTGGAAAATCCCATGGACAGAGGAGCCTTGTAGGCTGCAGCCCATGGGGTCTCTAAGAGTCGGACACGACTAAGCAACTTCATTTTCACTTTTTACTTTCATGCATTGGAGAAGGAAATGGCAACCCACTCCAGTGTTCTTGCCTGGAGAATCCCAGGGGTGGGGAAGCCTGGTGGGCTGCCGTCTATGGGGTCGCACAGAGTCGGACACGACTGAAACGACTTAACAGCAGCAGCAGACATTTGCCTTGGGATTCTGTGATTCCAGGGAGGAGAATTATGGCTGGCTGCTGTGCCTCTCCTGGTAGATTAGAAGCAATTTTACATCTTCCAACAGAATTATACCAACGAAAATGAATTTGCTAGGGATACTCCCTGAAACCTGCTGGTAGCCGTGTCTGAGGGATGGCAAAAGTCTCTCTCCCTCTATCTTACTGCTAAAAAATGATGTTTATGATCCCTAGCAATGGACACACCCCCGTCTCTGTTCCCTGGCAGAAATGGAGATGTTCCTGTTGAAAGAACCATCAGGGAGATGACCCCATCAGATAAGGGAGAAAACCTCAGAGAGTAAAATGTGAGAGGAATAGGCATCATGCTCTTTTCATCATGTTGCAGCATAAGAGGGAAGAAACTACTGCACGAAGGGCAGATAATCTATCAACAACTACCCCCCGCCCAACTTTTATTATTGCTAGACTCAGCCTCCTCACAGGAAGGCACTTGTTACTATGCCATCTGTAGCTTTGCTAGAGAGAGAAATCATAGAAATCTGGGCCCTGCCCTGTAAGGGTCAGTCTTGGAACAGAGTTCAGGCATCAAGGTGACCTTGATGGTTCTTTCTCTTGTCCTCATTCCTTATGCCACAGATAAAACTACCTGGAAAGAATGACACAGTAAAGTGCATTTTAACTGTCTATCCTTATGTAATACATTCAACTAATATTTATTGAGTGCTAACTAGGGGCAACCACTGAGCTGCTAGGTCATGGGGATCCCAAGGGCCCAACGATGCACTTTTCTCTCCATGGCATGTAGGCCAGTAAACAGACAACCAAATAGTATGTATAAAGTGTGCTACAGCAGAGGGACGCACAGATGATCTGAAACAACAAAAGAGGCTGGAAAGAGAGAAATCAACTTAATCTTGGGGTCTCAGAAATATTTCCTAGAGGAGCAATTCTCAAAGATAAGTGTGCATAGGAGCACCTGGAAGGCTTCTGGCCCTCCAACCCCAACTGCTAGCCCTCACCCCAGAGTTTCTGCTTCAGTCAGTCTAGGACAGAAACCGAGAATTTGCATTTCTAATACTCTTTCAAGCAATACTGATCCTGTTGGTCTGGAGACCACATTTTGAAAACCACAGTCCTACAGGAACCAAAGTCTCAACCTATGCTACTCAAAGGATGGTCTGCAGACCAGCAGTTTCACAACATGGGCTTCACTTGGAAACCTGTTAAGAAATGTGGAAATTCAGGTCCCACCTGAGATATACTGAGTCAGAGTCTCCCTCAAGACCCTGGGTGAGGGACTTCCTTGGTGGCTCAGTGGTAAAGAATCTGCCTGCCAATGCAAGAGACACGGGTTCCATCCCTGGACTGGGAGGATTCAACATATCACAGAGCAACTAAGCCCCTGGTGGTGGTTTAGTCACTAAGTCATGTCTGACTCTTGTGAGCCCATGAACTTTAGCCTGCCAGGCTCCTCTGTCCATGCCCTACAACTATTGAACCTGTGCTCTGGAGTCTAGGAACGGCGAATACTGAAGCCCATACAGCCTAAAGCCTGTGCTCTGCAACAACAGAAGCCACCGCAATGAGAAGCCCGAGCACTGCAACTAGAAAGTAGACGCCACTCGCCAAAATTCGAGAAAAGCCCGCACAGCAGTGAAGACCCAGCAGAGCCAAAAGAGAAAAAAGAAAACTTAAAAACCATAAAACAGAAGCAATATCGTAACAAATTCAATAAAGACTTTAAAAATGGTCCTTATCAGGGGAAAATAAAGACTCCAGGTGATACCTGTGCACATTAAAGTATGGAAACCACTGGTTCTCCAACTTGACCACACACTGGAATCACCTGGGCAGTTTAAAACACTAGTGGTGCCTGGCTTCCACCCCTGGCAAGTCTGGTTTAATTGGTATAGGGCACAAAAAGCTCCCCCAGGTGATTCTAATACGCAGCAAATTTTGAGAATCACTGGCCATTTACCTCAGGTAAATTCAGCCTGAGTAGGAGTTTGCCCCACAAAGAAGGACAGGAAGCACGTTGCAGAAAGCAAAATATGCAAAGGCTCAGTGGAAGAAAGAGCAAAGTGGGTTGAGAATGAAAAGGGGTTTGGTGAGCTCAGAGTGCAGTGTTAGAAGCAGAGGAGAAGTGATGAGTTTTGAGCCATCTGGGAGATGGTGAGGGATGGGGAGGCCTGGCATGTTGCAGTCCATGGAGTCACAAAGAGTCGGACATGACTTAGTGACTGAGCAGCAACAACAGTGAATTTTGAGGCTAGAGGTTTCTTGTTGTTCAATTGCTAAGTCATGTCTGACTCTTTAGGACCCCATGGACTATGGCACACCAAGCCTCCCTGTCTCTCACTATCTCCTGGAGTTTGTCCAAGTTCATGTCCATTGAATTGGTGATGCTATCCAACCACCTCATCCTCTGCCACCCCTTCTCCTTTTGCCTTCAGTCTTTCCCAGTATCAGGGTCTTTTCCAATGAGTTGGCTCTTCACACCAGGTGGCCAAAGTATTGGAGCTTCAGCTTCAGGATCAGTTCTTCCAATGAATATTCAGTGTTGATTTCCTTTAGGGCTGACTGGTTTGATCTCCATGCTGTCCAAGGAACTCTCAAGAGTCTTCTCCAGCACCACAATTCGAAAGCATCAGTTCTTCAGTGCTCAGCCTTCTTTATGGTCCAACTCTCACGTCCGTAAATGACTATTTGACTAGATGGACCTCTGTTGGCAAAGTTGTGTCTCTGCTTTTTCATATGCTGTCTAGGTTTGTCATAGCTTTCCTTCCAAGAAGCAAGTGTCTTCTAATTTCATGGCTGCAGTCACCATCTGCAGTGATTTTGAAGCCCAAGAAAGTAAAATCTGTCACTGCTTACACTTTCTCCCTTTCTATTTGCCATGAAGTGATGGGACCGGATGCCATGATCTTAGTGTTTCTAATGTTGAGTTTTAATCCAGCTTTTTCACTCTCCTCTTTCCCCCTCATCAAGAGGCTCTTTAATTCCTCTTTGCTTTCTACCATTAGAGTAGTATCATCTGCACATCCAAGGTTGTTGATATTTCTCCTGGCAATCTTGATTCCAGTTTGTAACTCATCCAGCCTGGTATTTTGCATGATGTACTCTGCACAAAAGGTAAATAAACAGAGTAACAATATCTAACTCCTTTCCCAGTTTTGAACCAGTCAGTTGTTCCATGTAAGCTTCTGTTGCTTCTTGACCCACATATAGGTTTCTCAGGAGACAGGTAAGATGGTCTTGTATTCCCATCGCCTTAAGAATTTTCCATAGTTTGTTATAATCCACACAGTCAAACCCTTTAGTGCAGTCAGTGAAGCAGAAGTAGATGTTTCCCTGGAATTCCCTTGTTTTTCCTATGATCCAAGGAATGTTGGCAATTTGATCTCTGGTTCCTCTGTCTTTTCGAAATCTAGCTTGTACATCTGGAAGTTCTTGATTCAAGTACTGCTGAAGCCTAGCTTGAAGGGTTATGAGCATAATTTTACCAGCATGGGAAGTGAGGACAGTTGTCTAGTACTTTGATCATTTTGTAACACCTTTAGCCCTTCTTTGGAACTGGGGTGAAACTGAGTTAGGGTGAATGGAAAGGGGTTTGGTGAGCTCAGAGTAGAGTGTTAGAAATAAAGGAGAAGTGATGAGTTTTGAGGCTAGAGGTTTACAGAGGCCAATGGTTAAAAAAAAAAAAAAAAAAAACAGAACCTGTTCAAGTACTTTGGGTTTGAGGGCTGGACACACTCAGATTTGCATTTTTAAAGTGATCAGTCTGTTGGCTGTATTGGAACAACATGCCTGGTGTTGGATCGGGATTTCTTTGACTATATAGTGAAACATGTATTATTGCTCTTACTGAAAATTATCCCTTTCAGAAAATTCTCCTCTTTAAATTAAAAGGGGGCCAAAGGATGGGAATGGGGGACAAGAAAAATTGGACTAAAGGGTAGCAGAATGTATTACCCCAAAATACACTAGTTTGGCATGAGAACTATTTTAAAATGAAGCAATTAAGAAGAAGCAGATACAGGGACTTCCCTGGCAGTCCAGTGGTTAAGACCTCGCCTTCCAACCCAGGGAGTGAGGGTTCAGTCCCTGGTAGGGGAGCTAAGATCTCACATGCCTTGCAGCCAAAACATAGAAAAACAGAAGCAATATTGTAACAGGTTCAATAAGGACTTTAAAAGTGGTTCACATAAAAAAAAAAAAAAAAAAAAAAAATTGGACAAAAAAGAAACAGATACAAGAAAAGCTCCCTGCCCTCCCCCATTTGCCTAAAAACAGGATATAAATTTGTACAAGTGCCGCCCCCCTACTTACATCCAGGAAAGACAGAAGTTAATCAATACAGACAACTCAAGACCATTATCAGCCGAGAGATAGCACCGTAGGAATCCACATAACAGACCTTACTAGAACTAGCACTTATCTCCCATTAAGTTCCCCATATGTTTGCTTCTCAAAATCTGCCACGAGTTACTCCTTTCTGAGTATTCCATGAGTATGTGTGATGCATGTGTTTGTTTTCCTCTTGTTAATCTGTCTTTTGTCAGTCTTATCTACAGGATTCCAGCCAGAAAAGCTAAAATGGGTAGAAGAAAAAGATTTCTTTTCCCTCCCCTAGAGTCCCAGCCAGTGTATAATAGTACTTAGGCACTTTGGCTTAAATCATTTTGTTTAACCAACATCTACTGAGCACTGTGTACCAAGCCCCATACTGGTGCTGTGGGGCATAACCCAGATCCCCACTGCTCTCTCTTGCAGAGCTGCAAGGTGGGGAACTCAGACAAGCAAGTGATTTTTCCAAAGAGCATTAGTTTGAGTCTGGTTGACAATTTGACAGTGCTGTTAAATGGGAGGATTCTGTGCCATCCAACTCCACTTAAGCCCTCAGCTAAATCATCCAATGGCACCATTCATCCTGCAGCTGCAGGATTCCTGAGGTCATGCCAGTGGACGCCAGGAATGCAAACGAGGGCTCAGTCTTAGCTTCTGACACCCTGTGAGCTTTGAGGAAGAACAAGCAGGCATTTGTTAGGGAAAGGCCCACAAAGACACCACAGGAGAGGGGATTGAATGCCCCAGGGATTCCAGGCCAAATGCAAAAAGCTGCTGTAATCTCTGCCACCACAGCTAGCGTGACCTCACTTGCTCACTGGCTTTGGAGGCAGCTGATGGCCCCAGCAGCCGAAGCAAGCTCCCTCAACAGAGTGAGGATGGCAGCTCTTCAAGAAAGGAGTCAGTACTTTGTAATCCACAAGGTGAGGACTATTAGGTCAAGCCAGGTTAAGGAAACAAAGGGAAGGGGAGGATAAAAGCATCTTTTGCTGGGGTCCCCATGCCAGTCCTCTTCACAGATATCCAAGAGGTAAACAGTGAAGAAAGAATGGAAGTGGCAGGGTAGAATTCCTTTAAAAAGTCTGTAGAGAGAAGCAAAAATTCAAACTCTTTAAAGATCATTCTTTGTAGAACTCAGTTCCCCCAGGAATTCAGATAGTTCATTTGCTCCTAAAATTTGATTCTGCTACCATTATTAGTGATACAGTTGCTTATGTAACTCAGAGATCATGTTCAGGTATCACTTAATCAACTGTGCATTACACTCTGGGTATTAGCACTTTTATATATTGTAGTGTGACCTAGACCATGCATATGAAACAGGATTACTCAGCCTCAGCACTACTGATATTTTGGACTATATGATTTTTTGATGTAGGAGACTGTCCTGTGCATCATAGTATGTTCAGTGCCATCCTGGTCTCTACCCATTAGATGCCGATGGCATCCCCTGGTCATGTTGCTGAAAATATCTCCAGGCATTGCCACATGTCTCCTAAATGTAAAATGGCACCACCACCACCCCCAGTTGAGAAACACTGGCATAAAGGAAAGGTAGGATAAGGTTTTGATAGAAGATTTTCTAAGAAAACACAAGAGGGATCAGTAGCCTTTGTTATTTAGAGTTGGAAGTTTCCATATAGGACAGAAGCCTCAACTGACTGTAGCCTTGAGTAGGATTTTAATAGAGGACCTTTGTAATACTAAGATAGCAAGCCATGTATCCAGTCAGTCAGTTCAGTCTCATCAACCCAAGGGTTTTTCAGTTACATTCAGTAGTCATCACCTGTGCTTTTAATGTGCTTGGTATTGTCTAGGTCCTCAAGCAGCCCACACACTGTTAGAATGATGTGATTAAACAGTAATGCCCCAAGTGACAGCCTCTGGGAGAGATTTAATAGTGTTCCGTGGAAAGTATCACGAAGCTGCAGAACAGAAGTTAGTTTCAGCTGAGTTCTGAAATGGAAATGACTTTTTTCATATCCAAAATGTACAAAAGACTTCTTTCATTATCATAGGGCACAAAGGATGGCTGATCCAGTGAAGAAAATGTAACTACCAGAGTGAACTCAGAAGAACTCAGAAGCTGAGAGAGAGAGACAGAGATAGAGAGAAAGAGACTCTCGGGCAATAAGCAGTCATCTTAATTAGGAAAGAACCAAACAGGCCGCATTTTACAAAGCAGAAAACAAAATCTCTACAGAAGCAGATGAAGCCTTGGTCTTTTGAACAACTTGAAAAATTACATAAGCAAAATGTAAGAACATTCTCAGTAGAATGTAGATTTTAGGATATAAGGATTTTTAACATCAAGGATTTTTTTCCCTCATATATTCACATTTTTGTGTAGGTCTGTATCCCAGTGCCTGGAACAATGCCTGGTGCTGGTAGATACTCAATAAATATTTATTTAAATGAATTCTGCGATCATGAATAAGCTATCTGAAAAAAGAAACAGAAATTCCAGTACTGTATAGACTCTGTGAGATCCACAGAGAAGACCTAGACTGAACTAGCATTAAGATTATTCCCTCTAAATGCTCAAAGACCAGTATGGATATTTCCAGATGACATAGGAGATAGTTTTTAAAAGCAAGATTGTCCTCAGTTAGAGGACACTAAAGAGAAAGAACAACCAAATGTAATGTGTGATCTTGATTTGATCCTGGAATGAAAACAAAAAAAGTCATAAAAGACGTTTGGGGGACAGTTGGAACAATTTCAAGTTAGGCTATGTAATAGACAATATTGTATCAATATGTCCATAAAACTGTACAAGAATGTTCATAATAGCCTAAAAACTCAAAATAGTCCAGGTGAGATAGATAATAAACTGAGCTATATAGATAATTTAATACTAATCAACAATAAAAAGGAATGAATGATTGATACACCATTCAACATGAATGAAACTCAGAAATACTGAGAGCAAAAAAGCTAAACTAAAATATGTATATTGTATGACTCCATTTATATGAAGTTCTGGAAGAAGCAAAATGAATTGATGGCAATAGAAATCATATCAGTATTTGCTTCTAGGGGTGAAGAAGATTGGGAAAGGGCATGAGGGAATTTTCTAGGTTGAGGAAAGTACCTTTTATCTTGTTGGAGGTGCTTGATAGGGACATTTGTCAAAACCAGCTGAACTGTACACACATCCTTATATTTCTCTATATGTAAATTGTATCATAAAAAATAGTCTTAAATATATCAATGTTAAATAACATAAATACAGCAATGATATCATGGATAGGAGAAATACCCTAAAGTATTTGTGTGTAAAGCATTATCATGGTGTCTGCAACTTATTTTCAGTCATTCTGAGGAAGAGGGGGAAATATAAAAGGGAAGTATCAAGAAAACATGGCAAAGTTTGACAGTTTGTAAATTTGGGTGAAGGATAGACAGTAATTCATTTTACTCTTTATAAACTTTTTTTGTAGGTCTGAAAATTCTATAAATGAAATTTTGGGGTAAAAATAAGTAATAATAACTTTAAAAATTCCCTTAGCCATCATTTCCTCAATAAGAGGAATGAGAAACTAAAATCAACTCCCACTGCACATTCCCTCTCATTTGTTGTATATAGGAAGGTTCAGTCCCTCTGCATGTTCTTATTATGGAATGTTGTTTAGATATTCAGCTCATCATTTTGTCAGGGCAAAAAAATTTTAAAATCACAGTCTCAGAAGAACCCTGGTCAAAGGTAGTAGGAGGTTTGGGATGCTTGCTAGCAATTTTCCTGGCCACTACCTGAAGTTAACCAGATCCCCTCTAACATTTGCTGAACACACATTTACCTAAACTTTTAATATTTTCCAAATCCTTTCCTTTCCCAAGAAGTGTCTATTTCCCAAGGGGTTCTGCACAGACCGAGTTCAGATAATCTGCAGAATGATCAGCACTTGATCTGATTTGTAGTTCAAGATTTTCCAGGATAAACTGGGTCTGGAAGGAGGTGAATATGATTAGGTGGAGGAGCTCCCCTAAGTGTCACAGGTGAGAAAAGGCAGGTGCAGGACCTGTGCTTGAATGGCATCCCATGGAGGGGAAAGGGAGAGGAGATTTAATTCACTTGTGTGAATTATACTGTCTCTCAGGATGTCAGATGGGTGAGAAAACAAAGATGTGAATTTATAGGGTGAATGTGTGAAAAGAAACGGATATGCCAGATTCAAGAGAGATTTACTACAAAAAATTTGTTTCAGAGGAAATGTGTTCCAAGAACACAGGCACCAAATTTTGGTACTCTTGGCTTGAAAGGCGATGAAAAAGAACGCTTTTCTATTGCACAGTACACAAGACAGGTGAAAAAGTGGAGATAGCAGATGAAGTTTCTGTCAAGGAATTAGCAAAATAGTCAAGGAGGCTGCAGGAAAGTTTTTAGGCATCAAACATTTTCTGGAAAAGTACAGTAAAAGCACCCCAGATAGCTTCCTGGTAATGAGGAAAAGTTGATTCTTTCCTGAACCACCTCTGCTTCTGGGTTGGTAGCAGCAGCGGGAAGAGGCAATCTTTGTGATGTATTAGGGGTAGTGTAGTGTTGTGTGCCTCCATAGAGATGGTGGTTCTCTTAGAAAACCTAGAAGTACAGCTGGTTCTTTGTGGAAGTTGAGCAGGGAGTTACCAGGGTGTGGATCTTAAGAATACTGAGTTCTCCATACTTGGCTTAGTTTCCTACCGTGGGATAACTCATAAGAGATACTAATAATGCACTGAATCTCCAAGGTTTATCAAAGCGCTTTTCATCTATCTCTCTACATTGGGACCCCACCACTCTGTAAGGCATGGAAAATGGGGATTTTAATCTGTGTTTCATAGTGTATGCTCGTTCACTCAGTCATGTCCGACTCTTTGTGACCCCATGCACTGTAGCCCGCCAGGCTCCTCTGTCCATGGAATTTTCCAGGCAAGAATACTGGAGTGGGTTGCCATTTTCTTCTCTAGTGGATCTGCCCAACCCAGGGTTTAAACCTGAATCTCTTGAGTCTCCTGCATTGACAGGCAGATTCTTTACCACTGCCCCACATGGGTCAGGGTGTTTCATAGACAAGAACGTTAAAACTCAAAAACATTGAGTCTTTGATGTTGTTGTTGTTCAGTTGCTAAGTCGTGTCTGGCTCTTTACGATCCCATGGACTATAGCACTCCAGGCCTCCCTGTCCCTCACTGTCTCCCAGAGTTTGCCCAAGTTCATTTCCATTGAATCAGTGATTCCATTCAACCATCTCACCCTCTGTGACCCTCTTCTCCTTTTGCCTTCAATCTTTCCCAGCATCAGGGTCTTTTCCAACGAGTTAGCTCTTTGCATCAGGTAGCCAAAATATTAGCGCTTCAGCTTCAGCATCAGTCCTTCCAATGAATATTCAGGGTTGATTTCCTTTAAGATTGACTGGTTTGGTCTCATCATAGTCCAGACTCTCAAGAGAGTGTTCTCCATACCACTTTGCCTTCTTGTGTTTCTTTTTCTTTGGGATGGTTTTGGTCAGTGCCTCTTGTACAGTGTTACAAACTTCTGTCTATAGTTCTTCAGGCACTCAGTTTACTATATCTAATCCCTTGAATCTGTTCTTCACCTCCATTGTATAATCATAAGGGATTCGATTTAGGTCATACCTAAATGGCCTAGTGGTTTTCCCTACTTTCTTTAGTTTAAGCTTGAATTTTGCTATAAGAAGCTGATGATCTGAGCCACAATCAGCTCCAGGTCTTCTTTTTTCTGACTGTATAGAGCTTCTCCATCTTCAGCTACAAGGAATATAATCAGTCTTTTTTCAGTATTGACCATCTGGTGATGTCCATGCGTACGGTCATCTTTTGTGTTGTTGGAAGAGGGGTTTGCTATGACCAGTGTGTTCTCTTGGTAAAACTCTGTTAGCCTTTGCCCTGCTTCATTTTGTACTCTAAGGCTTAACCTGCCTATTACTCCAGATATCTCTTGACTTCCTACTTTTGCATTCCAGTCCCCTATGATGAAAAGGACATATTATTTTGGAGTTAGTTCTAGAAGGTCTTGTAGGTCTTCATAGAACTGGTTAACTTCAGCTTCTTTGGCTTTCATGCTTGGGGCCTACACTTGGATTACCTATGATATTGAATGGTTTACCTTGGAAGTGAACTGAGATTATTCTGTTGTTTTCGAGATTACAACCAAGTACTGCATTTTGAACACTTTTGTTGATATTATGAGGGCTACTCCATTTCTTCTATGGGATTCTTGCCCACAGTAGTAGATATAATGGTCATCTGAATTAAATTCTCCCGTTTTCATCCATTTTAGGTCACTGATTCCTAAGATGTTGATGTTCGCTCTTACCATCTCCTGCTTGACCATGTCCAATTTACCTTGATTCATGTACCTAACATTCCAAGTTCCTATGCAATACTGTTCTTTATAGCATTGGATTTTACTTTCAATACTAGACACATCTAAAACTGAGCATCATTTCCACTTTCATCCATCTGCTTCATCCTTTCTGGGGCTATTAGTAATTATCCTCCACTCTTGCCCAGTAGCAAATTGGACACTTTCCAACCTGGGGAAATATCTTTCAATGTCATATATTTTAGCCTTTCATACTGTTCATGGGGTTCTCGTGGTAAGAATGCTGGAGTGGTTTGCCATTCCCACCTCTAGTGGACCACGTTTTGTCAGAACTCTCCACTATGACCCATCCGTCTTGGGTCGCCCTGCATGGCATAGCTTATAGCTTCACTGAGTTACACAAGCCTCTTCACCACAAGGCAATGATCCATAAAGGGGACATTGAGTCTTACTCAAGGTCATATAGCTGAGACTCAAATTCTGTCCTCCAATTTTTTTTTTCTGATATGTTGCTGGACATAGGTAGGGCTCTAGGAATACTCTTTAGGCCTCTTTAACATGATGACCTGAATACATTAAACATCCTACATACCTGGAGGCTTGCTGGGCAAAACACATCTGGCCTTGAAAGATAAAGTTGCAAAGATGTATGTTTCATGGGGAAGCAACTATTTGTTTTGGCCAGTAGAAGGGAAAAGATCAAATGACATAGGTGGGGAATTCCAGCAGGCACATGGAGTCTAGGATTGTGCGAGAATGAAGCAGATGGGCAAAGAGAACTTGGTCCTAGGGACTTTCCTGGCAGTCTAGTGGTTAAGACTCTGAGCTTCCACTGCAGAGGTCACAGGTTCCATCCCTGGTTGGGGAATTAAGATCCCACGTGTCATGCTGCTGCGGTGGGGGCGGGGGGGAACAAAACAAAACACTGATCCTAGGCCAGACACTAATTTAAAAAAGGACAAAATTACTGTATCCAGTAGATCACATGAAAGGCTTGGTGTCCCATACATCATTTAGCCAAGGGTAATCGGAGGATTGCATTCTACTGTTTTTTTCTGAAAGTATTCATTTCAGCAAGCTAAGGAAATCCTGGGTGTGCGATTTAACTGTTGTTTCTTTATTCTCCTTGCTTCTCCTGCTTGCTTTTATATGCAGAATGAAGGAAATTGGACATCAGTGATGTCGGGAGCTGCGTTAGGCATTATTGACAAGATGGAGGCACAGCCCCAACCCCCTCTCCTCATCCCGCAGGCATGGTCAGGGGATGAAGGAGTTAGGTCTTGTGATTCTGACTTGTTCTTTCCTTTCTTCAGTTGAGTTGGCTGGAAAGAATGTTAAGGTGCTTATTGTTCTTGAGAGAAGCTTGAGAAAGCACAAAGCCTTCTGCAGTTGTGCCCAGAAAATAATCTATAAAGTAACCATTGACATTTGTTCAAGGATCTTTACAAAGAATGTTCCAGGATGAGCATGTAGGCTGCAGCTTGAGGCCATGGGAAGGATTATTATCTGAGACCTGTTTGTGAGGGGAATGTTTATGGCAAAGGAAGTTTGCTGAGCTTAGGGTTTAGGAATAATTAAGAATAGCTAGAAGCCTTTTTAGAAGATAGTGAGCTTAGGATACTAGGGGCAAGCAGGATTTAGAAAGATAAGAAATAAACTGAAGGATGTGGTATGCAGCCCAGACATAAGCATGAGTTACAATGTAACTCTGGTTGAAGGGCAACAATGATTTATGGAGACAATAAATCTGGGTGAGGGGGAGCTGAAAATGTAAAACCTCTGACCTAATGCTTTTGTCAAAGTGTAAAAGAAGACCTGATGCTTGAAATAAACATGCAGTCCTGCACCTTGAGTCAGAGGCTGCATCATTCTCTGCGGACACCGCTCATCTCTTCAGGCTGATTCCCTGGCTGCTGGAGCTGGACTCTGGTACAGTGATAATTAAGAAAAGCAAACTTAAGCCACAGCTCTTCTGTGCAACAATGCTTGTGTGAATTTCAACCTCTCTGGATTTGGTTCAGTTATCTGGAAAGGGAGACTTCATAAAGTAAGTCCCTCCTAGCCCTTATGTTCTTTCAGCCTTGGTGGAGCAAAATATAGAAAGTAGCTTTCCTTGATCCTCTGTTTGTCCAGCCTTTCAGAGTGGTCTAGTTAATACACATCTTTATATTTTGTCCAGCCAGCGACACATGGACATACTCAGAGAAAACTGCACTGTCTTGACAATCATAGTTCTGTTGGGAGATTTCTCAGATCTTCTTTTCTAATTTTTAAGAGTTACCCAGTGCTGCTAAAATCAGATTGATTATGTTCTTTGCAGCCAAAGATAGTGAAGCTCTATACAGTCAGCAAAAATAAGACCAGGAGCTGACTGTGGCTCAGATCACGAACTCCTTATTGCAAAATTCAGACTTAAATGAAGAAAGTAGAGAAAACCACTAGACCATTCAGGTATGACCTAAATCAAATCCCTTATGATTATACAGTGGAAGTGACAAATAGATTCAAGGAATTAGTTCTGATAGACAGAGTGCCTGAAGAACTATGGATGGAGGTTCATGACGTTGTACAGGAGGCAATGATCAAGACCATCCCCAAGAAAAAGAAATGCAAAAAGTCAAAATAGTTGTGAGAGGAGGCTTTCCAAATAGCTGAGAAAAGAAGAGAAGGGAAAAGCAAAGGAGAAAAGGAAAGATATACCCATTTGAATGCAGAGTTCCAAATAATAGTGAAGGCTCAGACAGTAAAGCGTCTGCCTGCAATGCAGGAGACCCAGGTTTGATCCCTGGGTCAGGAAGATCCCCTGGAGAAGGAAATGGCAACCCACTCCAGTATTCTTGCCTGGAAAATCCCACGGATGGAGCCTGGTAGGCTACAGTCCATGGGGTCACAAAGAGTCAGACACGACTGAGTGACTTCACTTCACTTCTTCACTTCAGAGATAAGAAAGCCTTCCTCAGTTATCAATGCAAGAGCTAGAGGAAAACAACAGAATGGGAAAGACTAGAGATCTCTTCAAGAAAATTAGAGATACCAAGGGAACATTTCATGAAAAGATGGGCTCAATAAAGGACAAAAATGGTATGGACCTAACAGAAGCAGAAGATTTTAAGAAGAGGTGGCAAGAATACACAGAAGAACTATACAAAACAGATCTTCACAACCCAGATAATCACAATGGTGTGATCACTCACCTAGAGCCAGACATCCTGGAATGTGAAGTCAAGTGGGGTTTAGAAAGCATCACTATGAACAAAGCTAGTGGAGGTGATGGAATTCCAGTTGAGCTATTTCAGATCCTGAAAGATGATGTTGTGAAAATGCTGCACTCAATATGCCAGCAAATTTGGAAAACTCAGCAGTGGCCACAGGACTGCAAAAGGTCAGTTTTCATTCCAATCCCAAAGAAAGGCAATGCCAAAGAATGCTCAAACTACCACACAATTGCACTCATCTCACATGCTAGTAAAGTAATGCTTAAAATTCTCCAAGCCAGGCTTCAGCAATACGTGAACCGTGAACTTCCAGATGTTCAAGATGCTTTTAGAAAAAGCAGAGGAACCAGAGATCAAATTGCCAATGACCACTGGATCATTGCAAAAGCAAGAGAGTTCCAGAAAAACATCTATTTCTGCTTTATTGACTATGCCAAAGCCTTTGACTGTGTGGATCACAATAAACTGTGGAAAATTCTGAAAGAGATGGGCATACCAGACCACCTGACCTGCCACTTAAGAAACCTATATGCAGGTCAGGAAGCCACAGTTAGAACTGAACATGGAACAACAGACTGGTTCCAAATAGGAAAAGGAGTACGTCAAGGCTGTATATTGTCACCCTACTTATTTAACTTATATGCAGAGTACATCATGAGAAACGCTGGGCTGGATGAAGCACAAGCTGGAATCAAGATTGCGGGGAGAAATATCAATAACCTAAGGAAATGGCAACCCACTCCAGTATTTTTGCCTGGAAAACCCCATGGACCGAGGAGCCTGGTAGGCTACAGTCCATGGGGTCGCAAAGACTCAGACACAACTAAGCAACTTCACTTTCACTTTCACTTTCCACCCTTATGGCAGAAAGTGAAGAAGAACTAAAGAGCCTCTTGATGAAAGAAGGAGAGTGAAAAAGTTGGCTTAAAGCTCAACATTCAGAAAACTAAGATCATGGCATCTAGTCCCATCACTTCATGGCAAATAGATGGGGAAACAGTGGCAGACTTTATTTTTGGGGGCTCCAAAATCACTGCAGATGGTGACTGCAGCCATGAAATTAAAAGACGTTTACTCCTTGGAAGGAAAGTTGTGATCAACCTAGACAGCATATTAGAAAGCAGAGACATTTCTTTGTCAACAAAGGTCCATCTAGTCAAGGCTATGGTTCTTCCAGTGGTCATGTATGGGTGTGCGAGTTGGACTATAAAGAAAGCTGAGTGCTGAAGAATTAATGCTTTTGAACTGTGGTATTGGAGTAGATGCTGGAGAGTCCGTTGGACTGCAGAGAGATCCACCCAGCCCATCCTTAAGGAGATTAGTCCTGGGTGTTCATTGGAAGGACTGATGTTGAAGCTGAAACTCCAGTACTCTGGCCACCTGATGTGAAGAGCTGACTCATTTGAAAAGACCCTGATGTTGGGAAAGATTAAGGGCAGGAGGAGAAGGGCACAACGGAGGATGAGATGGTTGGATGGCATCACCAACTCACTGGTCATGAATTTGGGTGGACTCTGGAAGTTGGTGATGGACAACGAGGCCTAGCGTGCTGCAATTCATGGGGTCACAAAGAGTTGGAAACAACTGAGCAACTGAACTGAACTGAACTGAAAGCCTTTGACTGCATGGATCACAACAAACTTGAAAATTCTTCAAGAGACAGGAATACCAGACTACCTTACCTGCCTCATGAGAAATCTGTATGCAGGTCAAGAAGCAACAGGTAGAACTGGACATGGAACAGCAGACTGTTTCCAAATTGGGAAAGGAGTATGTCAAGGCTGTGTAATGTTACCCTGATTATTTAACTTTTATGTGGAGTACCTCACGTGAAATGCCAAGCTGGATGAAACTCAAGCTGGAGTCAAGTTGCCAGAAATAGCAATAACCTCAGATATGCAGATGATACCACCCTTATGATAGAAAACAAAGAAGAAATAAAAAGCCTCTTGATGAAAGTGAAAGAAGAGAGTGAAAAAGTGGCTTAATACTCAACATTCAGAAAACTAAGATCATGGCATCCAGTCCCAACATTTCATCACAAATAGATGAGGAAACAATGGAAACAGTGAGAGAGTTTATTTTTAGAGCTCCAAAATCACTGCAGATGATGACTGCAGCCATGAAATTAAAAGACTCTTGCTCCTTGGAAGAAAAGCTATGACCAACCTAGACAGCATATTCAAAAGTAGAGATGTTAGTTTGACAACAAAGGTCTGTCTAGTCACAGCTAAGGTTTTTCCAGTTGTCATGTATGGATGTTAGAGTTGGACCATAAAGAAAGCTGAGTGCCAATGAATTGATGCTTTTCAAGTGTGGTGTTGGAGTAGACTCTTGAGAGTCTTGGAGTGCAAGGAGATCCAGCCAGTCAATCCTAAAGAAATCAGTCCTGGATATTCATTGGAAGGACAGATGCTGAAGCTCCAATACTTTGGCCACCTGATGTGAAGAGCTGACTCCTTGGAAAAGATCCTGATGCTGGGAAAGATTGAAGGTAGGAGGAGAAGGGGACGACAGGGGATGAGATGGTTGCATGGCATCACCGATTTGGTGGATGTGGATTTGAGTAAGCTCCAGGAGTTGGTGATGAACAGGGAAGCCTGCATGCTGCAATCCGTGGGGTTGCAGAGCTGGACGTGACTGAGTGACTGAACTGAATTGACCCAGTGCTGCTTGTGGCCCTTCCCCTGAGCATTCCAGTTAACAATAACGTCTGTGGAGTTCATTATTCTTCAGATATTCAGGGAAGCCCTTTAGGCTCCTTCCTGGAATCTTACCTTAGTCTTAAATACCATGACCTGGCATCAGTAACATGGGATATATTGAAGAGTTTCTTTCTTTTTTTTTTTAACTCAGTGCTCAGTCTTGTCCAACTCTTTGAGACCTCATGGACTGACTATAGCCTGTCAGGCTCCTCTGTCAATGGAATTTTTCAAGCAAGAATACTGGTGTGGGTTGCCACTGCCTACTTCAGGGGATTTTCCCCACCCAGGGATCAAACTCCCGTCTCTTGTGTTTCCTGCATTGGCAGGCAGATTCTTTACCAACTGCGCCGCCTAGTTTGCTAACAGTTCACTTTTTATGTAAATAAGAGTAGACACAATTGTATTTTGGGAGAGTTAAGAATAAACTGGTGTTTTATTAATGCGCTGAGAATTATACATAACTTTAGATAACCCATAATTGTATGTAATGAATGGAAAGGTCATCCCTCATGTCTTCTCCAGTGGAAAAACAGTCTCTTAACTGATGGTGCTGTCCATGATTGTCTCTAGAGGTGATTTCAGGCCAGGAGGAAGAGTCATATGGAGAGAGGAGGGCACTTTGATCCACCAGTGGAGTTACACTGACCCTAAGCACTATGGTTCTGTTAAAAATGAGTTCTGTTTGAAGCACTGTGGCCAAGATACTGATAGGTCTCTATTTTTATCATCTCTAACGTATTTTTCTGCCTAGGAGTGGGGGGCATGCTTGAGTTGATAAAATTAGTAGCCTATGAATTTTATGTGTGTATATACAAAAATGTAATAATACGATTACATCTGGAACATAAACACTTATGAATACTAATAAAACTGTCTAAGACTTTGGGCTCGAATCCCCAAATGATCCTCATTATATTTATAGTAACCTTCAGTGAGACATATGGTTAGATCAAGCAAGGAAATGGACAAAAATAAATGATTGGCCGCTGTATTCTGCCAAACTGCAGCCAGGCTCTGAAAATAAAGAGTTCTTGATTTTTTTTGGTGCATGTTCTCAGAATGTCACTAAGAGCTAAATGAAAAATTTCCAGTGGCCCAAAGCATCTCTGATTTCTCACACACAGAATTACATTATGTAAATATGCTTAGCTCCACATAAAGGCAGTGGAGAAAGATTCATTGACTTTGGATTTTGCACGCTTTCAAGCAAATGTTGAGGTACACAATACTCACTATTCTGGGCATTTAAACAGAACTGGAGGAGGAGTGGTGAATGGACTAGACATTTAAGTTCACGGATATAACTTTGTCTACCTTCAACTTTGTGGCCATTTCAAGATTCATAGCAGATTTACAGACCTAAGCTGGCTTTTAAAACTAAGTGATCGCCTGTCTGCAGCGTGTAATTCTTTAAAATCTAATACCTGTCTTGGTTTTATGGCCAGAGAATCCATAATGACATGTTGTTTATTCCCTCAACTGCATAGAAACACTTCAGGAGCTAATTCACAGTGTCATTTGCTAAGCAGCTATGTTATTGAAGAACTGAGATTTACAGAGAAAAAACAATTGCTTAATGGATACAGGGTCCTGATGAATGAGGGGATGGTAGGCAAATGAGGGGCGACACAGGCCTCTTCAGCCAAGTTCTGTGGCCCCACAGTGCGGCAAATGCTTGCATGACAAGTGGCAATCCCAGGGTCTGGCCCAGAGGTAGCTATGACTAGTGTTAAGAATAGAGCCAAAGAAACAGTCATGACAGAGGTGGTTGTGTCACTTTGACAGGCTAACATGCCATCTTGAGTGCTGGCCAGCTAGGGATAGATTGGTTAATCCCAGAAATGCAATGAATATTCTTTTCATATATAAGCCAGTTTTGATTCTCCGATCTCCATGTTCCTCTACTTTTCAGTCAAAATGAACCTGTTCTCTCTCTTACTATTATTGGTCCAAGCTTCTCTACCCACCAAGATTCCAGCTAGCTAGTCTGATAAAAGCACCCTTGCTGATGCAATCATGGAAAGTCAAGAATTCTGTGAAACCAGTTTTCTCCTTTTCATGGCCTAGATGATCTCATGAGACCTAGTTTCCTCCTCTTCTTCTTACCTTCTGCCTGGGTCTATGCCACAAGCATTCTGGTTTCTTTTGCTCCTATAATGCTCCTTACCTTCTCTTGCCTATGAATCTTGGCATATGCTGTTTTGCCACCTGGACCAGTTCCTTCCCCAACTAACGTTTTTGTTTGTTAAATCAAGCTTTGTTGTTGTGGTTCAGTCGCTCAGTCACGTCCAACTCTTTGCAACCCCACGGACTGCAGCGTGCCCGCCTTCCCTGTCCTTCACCATTTCCCAGGGCTTGTTCAAACTCATGTCCACTGAGTCTGTGATGCCATCCAACCATCTCGTCTTCTTGTCGTCCCCTTCTCCTCCTGCCTTCAATCTGTCCCAGCATCAGGGTCTTTTCTAATGAGTCAGCTCTTTGCATCAGGTGGCAAATCAAGCTTTGCTTATTCTCAAATACCCAGTACTTCACCAAGGAAGTTATTCTCAACACTATTTACCTCTCACCACCCACATTACGTGTTCTACCTGTAGACTTCTTGGCGGACTTTCACTCCAATGTCAATGACTTGTTCAGTGGTCTCTCTGGAGGATGAGCTTCCTGAGTGCTGACTTTATATCCTTTTTGTTTATTTCTGTGTCCTCAGCACTTATCTAAGATCTGGAACATAATGGACTTGACAGAGAGTTGTTGAATTAATAAATGAGAATAAGAGAAAAAAATGGATAATTTGCTCCAGGGGGTATTTGTTGTTGTCTAGTCACTAAGTCATGTCCAGCTTTTTTGCAATCCCTTGGACTGTGGCCTGCCAGGCTCCTCTGTCCATACATTGCCTTTCAAAATATAGTTTGAAAGGATGTCCATTGTCTTAAGAGTGGAGTACCCATCGGGTTTAATGGTAACCAAGAGTGTTTGCCTAAAGGTCCATTAAGATGATGGTTAAGAACAACCTTTTCTTACTTTCTTTCTTTCTTAGTTATTTTACTGTACCTACATGGGTAAGCTTCATCACCATTGGGATTACTGGTATCGCATCACAGTATCAGTTTCAGATGATAATGCGACTCTGCCATCTACTGGTGATATGTAGTATTACTGTGAAACCTATGACAAGATAGTTTGATTTTGTCCAGAATCTTCTGAATTTGAAAACTAGGAGAGGCTTAGATTCCAAGCCATTTCATTTTACCAAAGGGGAAGCCATTTCCCATGAAGAGTCTGTGATCACCCAGGGCCATCCAGCTTAGTCAGTGAAAGGGCTTGACCTCTAATGTAGGCTTCCTGACAGAATCAGGCTCTTTTTTGTTCTGGGTGCTGACAGCAGCACATCTGGTCAACAATGCTGACTTTTTCAAAAAGAAATAAAACAATTAAAATTTTTTGCAAGTTACATGCCAGGAATCTCTTACCCCATTATAGAAAGTTTCTCAAATTCCAAAAAGCAGAAAATGTGATGTTCTGCTTTCTGTCCATAGATATCCTGGATCTCAGGTCAGTTGTATGGGATCATGTGGAAAGACTCAACTCACAGAACTTGAAATTTCACACCAATAAGGGAGGCAAAGATACAGAGCAGGATGTGTGTTGCGTGCTGTTGGATCGCCTGTCATCAGCAATACTTGAGGGGATTAGAAACACACCAGAAGTTTTTGTTCTGAGAAGCCGTGATCTTTAATGGAAAAACTGACAAACCATAACTGAAAATTCTAGAAACTGCCACCCTAATCAGAATAGACAGAATTGGTATAGAACCTTCCAGAAAGCCCCATCTGTGAGCCTGGCAGAATTGGCTACAGAAGCCTTCGGTTTTCCAACAAATTTTTTAGATACCCCATGGGACTGTATCTGACCATAGTCATCTTTTTATTAAAGTGTGGTTTGCATGAAAACACTTCCCTCTGTAGCTCAGACGGTAAAGCGTCTGCCTGCAATGCAGGAGACCTAGGTTCGATCCCTGGGTCGGGAACATCCTCTGAAGAAGGAAATGGCAACCCACTCCAGTGCTGTTGCTTGAAAAATCCCATGGATGGAGTAGCCTATTAGGCTATCGTCCATGGGGCCACAAAGAGTTAGACATGACTGAGCGACTTCTCTATCTATTGCATGAAAACATGCCTCTCAACATCCCTAGGATCAGTGCAGAGCAAAAACAAACCAAACATCTCAGTACCTGCCAGGAAGAGTTTTGTCTTTCCCAAAAGATTCTCAGAACCAAGCAATTCAGGGACTAGGCTTTTAAAACAAATGGAAAAAAAAAAAGTTGTGGCTGTCTGGAAGTTCTCACTGGGTACTTTGGAAAAATTTCTACGTAGCTCTTTGGCTCTGAATGTATTTTTTAAAGTCTTCTCTACTTAAGATAGTACTACCAGCTCATTTGGGCTGATCATTTCATTTCATAAACTGGAAAAGTAACTCCTTTACTTCATATTCCTGGGACAAACCTGGTGAGGAAAATAAGACAAGATCCTGAAGGATTAAGAATCAGTTGAGATACCATTTTAGTCCCTTCAATGATGGGACAAGGGAAATGTCAATATTCACTCCATTAATCCTTTCTTATGATCATCTTCCCTCCAACATCAACCATTGGTGGAGGGAGTAATGCTCTCACCATTACACCATCCCTGGATGTGATCTAGAATGTTCTTAGTTTGAATATGCACCCTTTCCATCTCCACACAGTGCCCATGGCTGAGGGCACCATCCTAACGTCAGAATTCTAGAGCACTGCATTGAGGTACTGGAGACTTACTCCTGAGAGAAGGAAAGAATGAGAACATTCACCCAGATTTCAGTCTGAGAGTTATATGAGGACCAGGAGGTCCAGATGAGCACCCAAGGCCAGGTGAAGGTTCTTGTGACTTGAGCGTTAATTACCGCTGCTGACATTTCCCTCTGAGGGATGAACTCAGAATTCTGCAATCCCTGGACCTAAATTATGCTTGCATGTCCCCAGTAGCCCAGAGACCATGCTCAATGCAAGTGACAGGTCTCCACTTTGAAGACCCACAAAGGATGGAACTCAGCCCCCTCCTCTCTCTCGGATCCACGTTAAGGAGATGCAGGCAGCTAGAGCCCCTGGTTCTCCCTTTCTAACCCTCCCACCATTCCACACCTGCCAACGTATCTCCTTCTATTTCTACCTTCTCCCACTGTCAGCTACGTTTACTCCAAATTCATCCTCATCTCTTCCCTGACTCACACTGTTATTTCAGAGTCATCATTCATGGTCAGACAGTCCAAAATAGCTTTGCAGACTTGCCTTGAAGCACGAGGCTCAAAAAAAAAATATATTAACTGGTCTTAATCCCCTTTCCTGGCCCTATAAATAGGATTTGATGGTAGTGTGATTTTCATGCTGAAAATGAACACTGCACTTTTGAGAATTTTTATGTTTTCCTCCAAATTTTGCCTAACTTAATTTAAGCTTATTTTAAATGACTTCAAAAGAAATTCTTGAGTTCATTCACATATAAGAACCTGATAAAGCTGTTTTCAAAAAAAGAAATAGCTTATACTAGTATTCAAAAGTGTGGGCTCTGACCTCAGACTGCTAATGTTCACATTTGACACCTTGAGCTTAGAGACCTGTGCAAGTGACTTAACCCCTCTAAAACCCAGCTGCTTCTTTTATAAAATACAGATAATAGTAGTACTTGACATCCCAGCTGGTAGGATTAAATGAGATAATGCACAAAATGTATTTAACATGATATCATGTGCATTGTAAATTGTATTTTTTTTAGTGTATAAAACCTTTATTTTATATGGCAGGCATTTCCACGCTCACTATCACATTTAATTCTGATAAATCCATAATGTAGTCTCCCTCAGTGTCTGCAATAATTAGTACCAAGACCTCCATGGATACTAGAATCCTTGGATGTTCAAATCCCTTATAGAGGGTGGTGAGGTACCATGGGCCAGCTCTAAAAATTCACATATTTCACATCCCAGTGTTCAACCGCCCAGAATCAATCCATGGTTGGTTGGCCCTGCAGATAGAAAGGGTTGGCTGTATTCTGTCCCCATTTTGTAGAATGCTGGTTCTCTCCTGGAGATACAGCTTTCTATACAGCTTTCTCAAGGAGAATTGGCTCAACTTCATATTCTTGAGCTGGAGGGGCCTCCTTGCTCCTCACTGACGTTTCCACACCACTGTTCTTGCACTCTTTTGTAAAAATGCCTGTACCATTAAGACTCTTGCTTTTGGTTCTACCATCCTCTCTATTCCTCTCTGTTACTGCTGCTGCTAAGTCGCTTCAGTCGTGTCTGACTCTGTGCAACCCCATAGACGGCAGCCCACCAAGCTCCCCCGTCCTGGGATTCCCCAGGCAAGAACACTGTATCTACCAAATCTTTGTCTCTGTACTCAGATTCTAATGTCAGCATCTCATGTCACTTTACTTATGCTAACACTCAGCATCCTGGCTGCTGGGTTCCTTGAGCTCTTCATCTCCAGTCACCTTCACTTCACTCACAGTTTTAGTCGTGTGTTTTTATTGTCACTCTCTGGACTTTGTTATCACCCAAAACAGTTCTACCTTAAAAATCAACAGCTCGCACTCCTCACAGGTGTTATCCTTCTAGGTGGCTCGTTCAGTTTTCTCTGTTGAACCAGCCCCTTGAATCCACTGGACCACCCTCACAATTTCTCACTCAGCAGTGTCTTCCTTTCTTTACTCCCTTCCCTATCCTACTTAAATTCCATGTTCTGTTACTTTGAGCACTCTCTTGTTAATTTCCTCAATTCTCTTGCCCTACTATCCTTTTGACACTTGGCCTTTCTCAGTGAATTCAACTACTGACCAAGTTTGCTGAGCATCATTGCAGAAAAAAACAGCAGGGCAGAGTGGTGTTATTATGTGTTCATGATCAGGATCTTCAACAGGTCATAATAAAGATGGCAAATCTCTCCCCCGCAGAAGGTTTTCAATTGCTGAGGGGAAAGGCACTACAAAAATGCTTGATATAGCCATCTTTAAGGGAAGCTAACTCCTTGCCTGAGCTGACAGAAAGCTGTGATGTAGATGGGCTGGGCCATCTACATTTTCTTTCAAAGGGAAAAAAAATAGAGCAAGGAGGAGGAAAATTAGGTAAGCATCTGGAGGAGGGATTCAGAGAAGGCCCAAGTAACACCGTGACCAAGCAATTAAGTCAGCCTCCACCATGCAGCTATTTGTGTCTGCCCTTTCTTAGTCTTGGCCCTGGGGGAATTGAGGAGGCGTGCAGAGTGAGGAATATTATTAAAGAAAGAGAACTAGAAGTGAAGAGAAATTGTGGGGAGTGTGAGTCGTACAAGGAAGATAAAAAGAACAGACAAAAAAAGGAAACATGAGCCCACAAAGCTAATCTCTGTCTGTAAAAAAGAGTTGATATGGGGGCATAGAAAGAGACTACATGTCAATGTCTGGTCCTTGAATGTTATTTTTTCCAATAAAGATAGTAAAGTCTCTTAAAATATAGGACTAAACAACAACAAAAAATAACTACACAAAACAACAAGAAACATATGAAAAATTATTTTGCTTTAAACAAAGGAAAAATTGAAATTCTGAGATTAAATTTGAAACTTAATTGATGTAGAGTCTAAAGCTTAAAAGTGTAGACAGAAGTAGTATTGGGGTCAAATCCTAAATTTTGAGCTAAGTAGCTGTATGATATTGGTCAAGTAGCACTTAACCTATTCTAGTATTGGTTTCCTAGTTTATAAAATTACAGAGATTGACTCAATCCACTGTTCTCAAACTGTGATTCTACGAAGAGCACTTATTCTCATGAGAGGTGTTCCTGAGGAAGATTGACTGAGCATGGGACCAGTGTGGAAAGATCAGAAGTCTGAGAAATACTGGATTGTCTTAAAATTTCTTCTCTATAATAGAGAATAAGATAATTTAAAGAATTGGTCTGGAACCAGTTTCACCTTTATAAATGTATATGATGAAGGCAGTTAAAGAGAACAGATGTAGAATCTGTCATATCTTTTTATGTGCAATTAACTGAAAATCAAGTATAAGAAAAGGATGGTAGAAACTAAGGCTTGGCAGAATCTGGAGGAAGTCAAAGTCTCTTTTATCTTGGTCTGTGTCTTCAAATAAACAGTGAAAAGGGGACAAATTGGTTTTTAATTACTGTTGCATAGGGGTTAAGTTGCCTGGGGCCAGGGGCGCCATTGAGGGTAATGAAAAGCAATCAGTCCTCTATCACCCTCTCTATCAAAGAGCCACAGAGACAGAGCCCCACTTTAGCCTCCAGTTAGCACAGCACTGGCCACGGAGTCAATCCAAACTGGAAAAGAGAAACGAGAACCTCGTTCCAGCACATAGCAGCCACACACGGTCTTCCAAAGATGTGGTTACTTTCCCACCTCATCAGAGTCACCCCTGTCTGTGGTCAGCAGAATAATGATCCACTCTCCCTCATGTACCCGATGATCCCACACCCTAACCCCCAGAACCTATTATTTGGCATGGAAAAGGGATTTTTCATATATAATTAAGGCTACAGACCTTGAAATAAGTATATTATCCTGTATTATCGAGGTTGTTTGTTGTTTTACTCACCAACTCTTTTAACTCTTGGAATCTGCTGGGCTCCCCTGTCCATGAGATTTTCCAGGCAAGCATACTGGAGTGGGCTGCCATTTCCTTCTCCAGGGGAATCTTCCCAAACCAGGGATCAAATCTGTGTTTCCTGCACTGACGGGCAGATTCTTGACCACTGAGCTGCCAAGAAAGCCCAACATTCCCTGTTGTTCAGTTTCTAAGTCATGTCCAACTTTTTGCAACCCCATGGACTGCAGCACGCCAGTGTTCCCTGTCCTTCACTATCCCCTGGAGTTTGTTCAACCTCACGTCAGTTGAGTCAGTGATGGCATCCAATCATCTCAACTTCTTCTCCCTCTTCTCCTCCTGCCCTCAGTCTTTCCCAGCATCAGGGACTTTTACAGTGAGTCAGCTCTTCACATCAGTTGGCTGAAGTATTAGAGCTTCAGCTTTAGCATCAGTCCTTCCAATCAATATTCAGGGTTGATTTCCTTTAGGATTGACTGATTTGATTTTTTTCTTGCAGTCCAGAGGGCTCTCTCTGGCACCACAGTTTGAAAGTATCAATTATTCAGTGCTCAGCCTTCGTTATGGCCCAGCTCTCACATCTGTGCATGACTACTGGAAAAAACGTAGCTTTGACTATACAGACATTTGTTGGCAAAGTAATATCTCTGCTTTTTAATACACTGTCTAGGTTTGTCATAGCTTTTCTTCCAAGGAGCAAGTATCTTTTAATTTCTTGGCTACAGTCACTGTTTGTGATACTTTTGGAGCCCAGAAAATAAAATCTGTCACAGTTTCAACTCCCCCCCCCCCCCATCTATTTGCCATGAAGTTACGGGACTGGATGCCTTGATCTTAAGTTTTTTGAATGTTGAGTTTTAAGCCAGCTTTTTCACTCTTCTCTTTCACCTTTATCAAGAGGCTCTTTTGTTCTTCTTCACTTTCTGCCATTAAAGTGGTATCATCTTCATTTCTGGGGTTGTTGATATTTCTCCCAACAATCTTGATTACAGCTTGTGATTCATCCCCCTGGCATTTCACATGATGTATTCCGCATATAAATTAAATAAACAGAGTGACAATATACAGCCTTGACATACTCCTTTCCCAATTTTGAACCAGTCCATTGTTCCATGTCCAGTTCTAACTGTTTTTATTGTCCTTCATATAGGTTTCTCGGGAGACAGGTAGGATGGTCTGGTGTTCCCATCCTTTAAGAATTTTCCATAGTTTGTTATAATCCACACAGTCAAAGGCTTTCATGTAGTCAATGAACAGAAATAGATGTATTTCTGGAATTCCCTTGCTTTTCTCTGATCCAGAGCACGGGTATACCTGTGGCGGATTCATTTTGATGTTTGGCAAAACTACTACAATATTGTAAAGTTTAAAAATAAAATAAAATTTTAAAAAAATTCAAAAAAAAAAAAAGAAATCTGATCTCTGGAACCTCTGCCTTTTCTAAATCTAGCTTGTATATCTTGAAGTTCTTGGTTCACATATTGCTGAAGCCTAACTTGAAGAATTTTTAGCATAATCTTGCTAGCATGTGAAATGAGCAAGATGGTATGGTAGTTTGAACATTCTTTGGCATTGCCTTTCTTTGGGATTGGAATGAAAGTTGAACTTTTCCAGTCCTGTGGCCACTGCTGTTTTCCAAATTTGCTGGCCTATTGAGTGCAGCACTTTCACAGCATTATCTTCTAGGATTTTAAACAACTCAAGTGGAATTTCATCACCTTCACTAGCTTTGTTCATAGTAATGCTTCCAAAGGCCCACTTGACTTCACACTCCAGGATGTCAGGCTTTAGGTGAGCAACCACACCATTGTTATCATCTGGGTCATTAAGGCCTTTTTTGTACAGTTCTTCTGTGTTCTCTTGCCACCTCTTCTTAATATCTTCTGCTTCTGTTAGGTCCTTGCTGTTTCTGATACTGCATTTTATTATGTTGATTTGTTTTGTTTTACATTTTTGAAACACTTCCTCAATATAGTTCTATTTGGCTTTGAACTGTGTTAAAAGACAAAACACTGCCCTCCATGCCTGGAGGCATCTGATCATTCATAGAAAGAGTACAGTCCTATAAGCAATTGTTTTTCTAGAGTTTACATTTAAGATCAAAGTTGAAAAAGAACTAAACTGAGCCATTTTTCTTCACAGAGTAATATCTTCACTCTCACAATTTTGAAAGCTGCTGAGGTTCTTCTTTTCAGCTCAGAATTTCTTCTACATTCAATAAGTCCCATGCCCCCATGGGTACTGTCATACTCACCAGACCATTTGACCGACACCCTCTAGTATTTTAATGATTCCCTTGACTCTTGATGTAACTAACCTGATTGTGTACTTGGGGCAACTCTCTGGTCTTCTACCCATTCTCTGAACATTCTTCATATTTGTGACAGATTCCTGGCTGCACAGCCACCCACCACATTGGAAATCTGTCTCCAAAATCATCTCCTTCATATTTGTTGGTCAGCATTTGGCTTGATGAAGCTCTGTCATGCATCATGAATGAGAAGGTAAAGCCAAACCTCTTTTTAACATAGGCAATAGGCATCAAAAATCATTTAAGAAACTGGCAGAAAGAGAAGGAGCAGCATGGCTAACAATAAGACAATTCAAGCAAAAGAAACTGCTACCTTTCTGGGCTTAAGAGTCAAGAAAGATAAAAGAGATTAAAACAAGGAGACAGAAAATGAAAGAGAAAAAATAATTTGTATAAATGTTCCCATGGAACTTTTTGGCCATTAAGATGTGTTTTAGTACAGTTTCTTCCTAAGAACCATTTTCTGTTAGGTATTTGTCTAATATGTGGTGCATCACGAAGGCTCATCAGTTTCCATTACCCAATCAGTACAGGGCTGGGATGGGCATAGGAATCTGCCTATGCCTGAGGCTAATTCAGTCCTTGTTCCCTGGAATTTCCTAGTAGCTTATGACGTTTAATAGATGTTCCAAAATAAAGGATTCCATGATCAGAAATAAGTTAAGAAAAGAAAATACTGAGTTAATCAAAGAAAAATTAAGCAGGTTTCTTTGCTGCAAGACTTATCTGAAACTTTACTGCTCTGCTATGTTCTGTGACTCAAAGAGGAAAGTTTATATTGCCAGCTCATTTAGCCAGAAGTCTTTATATCAAAGGAACATCTATTAACATCTTGATGTTCAGTTTGGAAAACACTGTCCTAAATAGTCACACAAAGCACATCTTTCCTGAAATATAGTAGGCTCTCAATAAGTACTTGATCAGTGAATGAAAGCCCAAGTTTCCAAAATGACCAACCAGAATCTTTTACCTCAGCATTTCTTTATTAGAAAATGCAAATGGGCTTGGTGAATCTACTTTTCTCAGGTTAAACAAAATGTTCCCAGGCAGTTAAACTGACTACTTTGGTCCAGAGCTTAGTGCCAACTAGTCAGGAGGAGGCCAGCCATTTCCTAATGTCCATTACACACACTATTCTCAACACTTTCAGTTGGCTTGTTGAATTCATCTTTGAGAGCAAGTGAAAATGATGTCAAACAGAAGGCATTTAAGGAGATGCTAGTAAGAACCCAGCAGCATCTAACTGCAAAATCTTGATACATGACGAGTGAAATGTCATCCAAAACAACCCCAGACAAAAACACAGCAAAAGTCTGGCTGAGGCCAATTAATCAAGGGTAAAATCATAGAGAGCATTCAAGGTCTTTGGCACTACTTCCAGGCTTACTTCTGGGACTTTCAAACTATTTGTTTGAAACTAACCCCTTTGAAAGAATGTTGAACCTATTTCCAATTTTCTGAACACAAGAGATTCTTTAAGGCTTTTCAGGCTCAAATAACAAAAAGTGATTAAGCACCAAGCTTGATATTTTAACATCGCATCAACTATTAATACTTTGATTAGTTGTTTTAGTTTCCTATCGATATAGCCTAAGTGACATGAATAGCCATTATTTTTCACCCTCTCAGTATTTTCTCCAGGGTTTTTTAACTTCATTTCTTTATGAAAACAAAGTGTTTATGCTCTTTTCTTTCCTGGGTGGTCATGATGAAAAATATCACCCATTTGAGGACTCCCCTGTCTTCTGAAGGCTTTATTGTTCTCCTTTGTGACTTTGCTCCACACAAATGGAAGGTTATATTGGCAATATAATAGCTTAATTATATGCTACCTTGGTTTGTCCTCTATTGGTTATTGATCTGGTCTCCCTAGCATATCCAATTGTCTGATGTGACTTCAGGATAAAGTACAAATGGGCTACTCTAGTTTGGGGGCTCTGTTGTTGTCATAACAATGATTCACCCAGTAACAGTTCATTTTCAGCCCTGACCCTTACGAATTGTGCCTTGATTCTTGATATGAAAAAATCAAGAGTCAGTTGGAAGAACAAAACTGGAAGCCAGGTTGCGAAAACTGGAACGTAGAGGACTGGAGATAACTGGGACTCTGGATCAATACCTGAGTGCAGTTGTCATTGCTGAGGCAGCAGGATGACATGTCTGGGGTAATGGCAGATACTAGCTGTCTTTCCTCTCCCTACCCCTTAATATCCTCTACCCTCACCCCATACTCTTCCCTACACCCCTGCCTTCAGCCAAGGTAATTTAAATGCTTTCTTCAAACTGGCAAAGAGAAAAGCAATGACCTTAACTTACAGGAGTTACTAGCGAGTCAAAGTGAAAGAAATAAGACAGAGGGTGACTCACTAATTACCTTTCTTAGCACTTCCTCCCTACTTGTTCTGTTTATCACCGAGACTGTTGACCTAAAGTCTCCAGTGTTTGGATTTGTCAATTTCTTCTTCTAATTTTTGGTTTTCTTTATATAAAGTATATTTCCCATCTTGTGATAAAATATCTTGCACCTATGCCCATTCCACCAAACTGGTTCCCCTCACTGTAACTCAACATGCTCAGGATGAGCTCAGAGATGAGCTCTTGTTTTCACTTTTGGAACGCCATCTCTTCCTTTTCTCTGTCTGGTGGGTTTTGCTGCCTTACATTAGAGACCCAGCTCAACTGTCCCTTCTCTGCAAAGCTTTCCAAATTCCTCCAGAACAAATGAACTGCATGCGGTCAGAACACTCTCCATGTACTCTGCAGTGTGTACTGTCCCAGCATTTAACAGAGTACTGGGCATTAGTAGGAGAGGTTGGGTAACAGTCATGCTAATTTTCTTCAGTATTTGGTAGAATTTGCCTGTAAAACCATCTGGAATTTCCTTTTTTAGTTATAGAAGTATCTAGATTTTCTATTTCTTTTTTATCAGACTGTATGTATGTTTTTATCAGAATATTTGTAAATTGTGAAATTTATCAAGACAAAGCTGCCATAGTAATAGTCTGTTATTATTTTTGAAGGTAGGTCTGTATTTGTGTTCCCCATTTTTGTTTCCAGTATTGATAATTTCTGTTTTCTCTTGATCAGTTGGGATTTTAGAAGTATACTGTTTAATTTCCTGAATTTGGGGACTTATTTTTTGCTATTTTTCTGTTGTTGATTTCAGTTTATTTCCACTCTTGTCAGAGTACTAGTATTAAGTTTTCATCCTCTTGAAATTCGTTAAGACTTTCTTTATGACTGAATGCAGTCTGCATTGGGAAATCCCATGTGTGCTTAAAATGAATAGTTTATTTTAGTTTTGTGGTATACTACTCTATATAGGTCAATTAATTCAAGTCTGTTAAATGTTGTTCAGATTGTCTGTATCCTTATTAGTTGTTCCTTCTTTCTCTCTCTCTCTCTTTTTTTGGTCTGCTTGTTCTGTTTATCACTGAGACTTTTGAGTTAAAATCATCATTAATTTTGGATTTGTCAGTTTCTTCTTTATATTTTCTATTCATCGCATCTATTTCTGCTGTTTAAAAAAGCAACAGAAAGGCAACTTTATTGCCTTTTGTGAATCAAATATCTTTATAATTTTTTCTGTTTTCTTCTGTAACAGTGGTTTTAGTGGTTATACTAGACATTTCAAGGTACATTCTTAATTTTTGACAGTCTTCCTAACAGTTCTTTTACTGCTTCCCAAACAGTGCAACCTTATATCACTTCAGCTCTCTTTATCATTCCCCATTGCTGCCCATGCTGCTGTTCTCATGATTATAGCAGTCTATATAATAATAAAAGACATTATAATTATTTTCAATCATCAACATTTTTCTAGATTTCTCTACCCTCTCCTCACTCACAGTGATCTTTATTTCTTCTTGAAGTATTTTACTTCTGTATGAAGTCATATGTTTCTTTTTCTGCATGAAATAAAGCTTTGCTTTTAGTAGTTCTTTTAGTTTATATCTTCTGAAGACAAATTCTCTCATTTTTGTTTGTCTAACTCTGTATTTATGAATATATCTTCACTAGGGTATATACAATTTAAATTGGTTGTTATTTTCTTCCAGCTCCTCAAAGATATCAATCATTTTATTGAATTCTGACAGTCAACATTTCTGTGGAAAAGTCAACTATCAATCTTGTTGTTTTGAAGGAGAATGTATATTTTTTTATTACTCTAAAGATATTTCTCTTTGTATTTTGTTTTTATCAGTTTGAATATATTGTGTCTAGATGTGATTCCTTGGTTAATCCTGCTTGGGGTTTATAGCACTTCTTGAATTACAGGAGATTTCTGGCCAGTATTTTTTCAAATCAATTGTTTTTGTTTTCTTCTATCTCTTCTCCTGGAGCTCCAGTTGTATGCAGTAGTCATCTTAACCATCTACTGCATATTTCTTACATTCATCCTGTATTTTCAATTCTTTTCTTATCTGTGTAATATGTTCTTAGATCTGTATATTTTCTACTAGTCTGTATTTTAGTTTAAAGGTTTATTTTTATTCCATGTTTGAATTCATAATATCTTGTACTATAGTTTTAATTTTTAGAATTTCTACTCGACTTTATTCCTTTGTATAGATACCAGTTTTCTGGCAAAGCTATCTTTTAAAAAATCTTGATCATATTAATCATAGGTATTTTAAATTTTCTATAATTTAACTCCAACATCTGGACCTGTTTCTATTATTTACTTTTTATTTTGTTTTTTACCCTGTTCCTATTTCTTGGTATTCCTGGTAATTTTTAATTGAATATCAAACATTTTGCTTGAACAACTTGTAAGATCTCTGGTTGAAGTAGTCCTTCTCCTTGGAGGATTTAATTTTGTCTGAGGCAAGTGAAGATGTGAAGGTCGACTTTAGTCAAGGCTGACTTAAAGCTTTGTTGGAGCTCGTTTGTGGCTTAATAAAGATAGCCTCAATTCTTTGACACTCTTCTCACTGAGTTGATGGGCTTAGATCTCCTTCCCTTACAACTGGGTGATTTCCAGGACTGCTCTGACCAACATATATGGCAGAAGTGATGCTGTGCCGTTTTAGGGCCCCGGTCTTAAAATACTTGTAGCTCTGCTTCCTGTCTCGCAAAATGCCCACTCTGGTAGAAGCCAGTCACTACGTGTGAAGTCCAGCTACACTGAGACTTTCAAGTTTGAGGAAGCCCAAACTAGTCACGTGGAGAGGATTCCAATAGAGATAAATGCTTGGCCACTCCCTACCTGTTCCAGACCTCCCAGCCAGACTCTAGACACGTGAGTCAAGAAGCTTTCAAATGAGTCCAGCTTCAGACACTATCTGGCTGCACATGAAGGAGGTGAGACAAGAACCACACAACTGAATCTGTCAACCTCTAGAACTGTGAGAAGATAACAGGTTATTATTTTAAGTCTCTAAGTTCTGAGAAGTTGCAAAACAGTATTAGGCAATGAGAACACTGTCTGCTCCAGGATTGCCTTTAATGCTTTTGTTTAATCCTGACCTTAGGCAAGTTGCTCCCCAGTATCTTCAAATTGCTTTACACAGCTTTTTAAATTGTTCTGGCAGGAGAGTTAGTTTATACAAATTATTCTGTAATGCCACAAACAGAGGTTCTAATGATCATGCAACCTTCCTGACCCACTGTTTAAAGCCAGTCAATGCTCAAATACTCTTAGATGCTTTCTTTAAATCTCTTATGGGCTGAACTTCTGATTCTGCCTGCTAGCTTCTACACCCCTCCAACATATTCAAAAACTTACAGACACAGGGACTCACAGCTGGATGCTTGTTTGGGTGAACTTCCAACCATAATGGGGTTGAAAAGAGAGACTTGCTTATCATATTTTACTTCTTTTGCTGGTGGATCCCATGATGCTTTCTGCTTTGCAAATCACCACACCACACTGGTAAACTAGTCTGAATCCAAATAGTGTATCTTTCATCCATTTTGTACAGTAGGAAACAAGAGTTTCAGGAATTATTCAGCAAAGTTTATTAGCATCACTGTCACTACCACCACCATCTTTACTGTCATCTGCTCATATGAAAATGTGTGGAGGCTGCAAATAGCTTTATCTAGAAGTGGCTCAGAAGGAAGTTCCCATTTGACCTCATCTAACCAGGAACGAGCTGGGCTCGCTCTGGCAATGGAAACAGAATATTGCAGCTTATTATTAATATGATTTTTTTGATTCTCGTATTTTCAATTTTGGCAAACATAAACGTTCCCACCCTGTGACTTGTAGAAAGCAAAAGCCCAAAAGACAAGGCTTCAAACTATGCCCAAATCCACAAGTGGTTAAAAGAAAAAAAAAAAAGGAATTTGAAACTCATTTGCTTACCAGAAAAAATATAAAAGAAAGAAATCCATGGTGTTCTATTTAAGAGAATCTCAGTTGACACATAGGACTTGATAAGACTTGATTTGCCTTTGGTTTCCAATTTAAAAAGTTGCTGCCTACCACAATAATTTGTTGTTGTTGTTTAATTGCTAAGTGCTGTCTGACTCTTGCGACCCATGGACTGTAGCCCACCATGCTCCTCTGTCCACAGGATATTCTGTCCATAGGCAAGAATACTGGAGTGGGTTGCCATTTTCCCTTCCAGGGAATCTTCCCAACCCAGGGATCAAACCCATTGCAGGCGGATTCTTTACCATTGAGCCACTTTTGGGAAGCCCACAATAATAAATGTCTATTAAGTTATACTTTATTCTTTAAAGGTATACAATTTTCAATAGTATGTTTACCAAGTATTCAATTATCATAATTATTTTTAAAACTCATCGTGCAGCCTGTTCATAAAAAAGGAGGGTTTGGGAATATTACAGAGTTATTTAAGTTGCTATGTTGTTCATCGTTGAGTGATAAGGAAAGTTTTGGGTTGGCTGGAAGTTTTGTTTGGGTTTTCTGCACTATCCTATGGGAAAACCCAAACGAACTTTTTGACCAACCCAGTACTAAGCAGAGCAATGAGGAAAGAAGAGAAAAGGGTGACAGAAAAGTTGGCAGGTTTAGAAGTAAGTGCATGTTCACATTTTAAAGACATCTCAGAGCTTTCTAGATTCCTTGCATATTAATTTCTCACTTTTAACCAACCGTGTTTTTTCTTTAGTTGATCAAAATATGTTTGTCCTGGATTCTGTAAATTTCTTCCCTGTTTCCATGTCTACCTTTGTCCCAAGGCCATGTCTTTCTGATGCACCCTGTATTTGATCTTTTTCTGACTTGAGAGGCTAGAGATGATAAATATTTTTATTTCCTATTCTACTCATTTTACACCCTGACCAGTTGTTGTGTTGTTATTAAGTTCATCTTCTTTTTCTGTACCTTATCATTTCCATTAGGCAGCAACTAACTGATACTTTCCACATTGTTCATAGAGTACAATCTGCACAATCTTTTTAGATAAATCTGCAAGGTCATTAGGAACACATTCTACTCTGCAAGTTTGCTAATCATTTCATTACTCTATAGCACGAGTTGCTATTTTTCCAGCCTCCCCTAAAAATTTCCTCATTTTTCCAACCAGAGTTTGCAGTTGTTTGTCTCTTTTCTAGTCCCCACTCACCACTCAGACACAAAGCCAATGCCACATACTTGAAGATGTTGTTATGGGCATCAATTTCTGTATTCATTGCTAATTGCTGTGCAATATATCATCCTCAAACTTTGCAGTTTAAAACAATAACTGTTTTTTTTTTTTTTTTTCTCATGATTCCAAGTTGACTAAGCAGACCTGATTTGTTGATCTGGGCCAGACTTGATAGTTCTTTTGTGGGCTAAGTCTTTATGCATCTGTGATCAACTGGTTGGTTAGCCAAGGGCTCTATTTCTGGGGTTGGCTCAGCTTTCCTCCATGTGCTTCTTACCCCTCTAACAGGGCATCCTAGCCTGTTCTCATGGAAAAAGCAGGTTCCAAGACACTAGGAGTCAGTTACAAGATCTCTAGGGGTCCAGAATGGAATTGTCACATCATCAGACAAACTGGCTAAAGAAAGTCACACAGCCAGCCCATGCTTAAAGGTCAGGGGAAACAGATCCCACCTCCTGGATAGAGCTGCAAAGGCACACGACAGAGTGCATGCATACAGAGAGAGAGGAGGGCAATAGGGGGCATATTTTACAATCAGTCTACCAAGAGCTATGTCAGAAGTCAGCACAGGGTGAGCAGAGAGCAGTAAACCAAGAGCACTGCTTGCAAGGAAGGCTTCAAAACAAAATAGTATCCAAGCTAAGTTTTCTAAGATGAACAGAAGTCAGTCAAATGAGTAAAGAGGAGAAAGCATTCCTAGTGCAGAAACTAGCATGTACAAAAACATTAAGCTAAAAAGAATTACATTAGTTTCTTGGACCTTGGATAACAGAGTATTTTCTTGATTTGGAATGCCTCTTCTCACCTGATCTTCAGGCTTATGTGCTCCCTTGCTTAAAGAAATTGCAAACCTTTCTCCAGGAAACTTTTCTTATTCATTCCTGGTCTATCAGTGTAGCCTGATGTGGGCTTAGTACTGGCATCAGAACGGCTGGGTTTGAATCCCGTTTCTTCTACCTACCATCTCAATAACCTTTCTGTACTTAGTTTCCCCACCTGTAAAATGGTGATAACAACTTATAGGGATATTGTAAACGTTAATTAAAAATTAATTAAAATAATACATATAAATGCTTACAGCAACACCAGACACTTGGTAAGCTCTGTGTAACTATTACTGGTTTTTAATGTTGTTGTTATTAATATTGTTAATATTATGGCAAAGTGCCAGTTAGCAGTTCTGAATAAAACTTGTTCTGTACGTTTCTTTGTATGTGCTCCTTTCCCCCTTCCTAGACAAACAAGGCCCCAGACTGGACAGAGGTGATAGGAGTTAGGACTGACAGTAAATGCAGAGTCTGGGCCAAAGGCAGATCTAGGGGCCAACCTGTGAGATGAATCAGGACTGGGATCAAAGTGTTACTATCAAGAGGCCTGCTTGTGATGCATTAAAGCAGGAATTGCCTCTGAGGCAGAGCAGGTGGGTTTGGGAGGAAAGATAGCAGGCAAGGGCTGAAGAGATCCCCTCCATAGGGGATCTCAAGGACTGTTTATAGGATGAAGCTTAACTCATTTCAGCTGCTTTATCAATTAATAAAATTCCTCTGAAGAGGAGGAATAGAGACTAGAGACTGAGTATGACCGATTACTTAATCAGTCATTCCAGCACATGGGGCTTCCCCGGTGGCTCAGATGGTAAAACATCTGCCTGCAATACGGGAGACCCAGGTTCGATCCCTGGGTCGGGAAGATCCCCTGGAGAAGGAAATGGCAACCCACTCCAGTACTCTTGTCTGGAAAATTCCATGGACGGAGGAGCCTGGTAGGCTATAGTCCATGGAGTCGCAGAGTTGGACATGACTGAGCGACTTCACTTTCACTTTCCAGCATAATTAGACCTCCATAGAAATGACTAAATGACAGGGTCTGTAGAGCTTCCCGGTTGATGAACACATTCCAGTGTCAGGAAGGTAGCCTTTACCTCCAGCTCCATGGAGATCAAGGCTCCTGCACTTAGGACCCTTTTGGTCTTTGCCCTGTGTAACTCATCATCTCACTGTTTCTTTTTTTTTTCTTTATAATAAACTGTAATAGTACAGCAGCCCCCCTCCTTGTCCATAGGGTATAACGTCTAAGATGGATCTTCCCAACCCAGGGATCGAACCCAGGTCTCCCTCATGGCGGGCTTATTCTTTACCGTCTGAGCCACTGAGGAAGCCCAAGAATACTTGAATGGGTAGCCTGTGCCTTCTCCAGGAGATCTTCCTGACCCAGGAATCGAACCAGGGTTTTCTGCATTGTACGCAGATTCTTTACCATCTGAGCTACCACAGAAGCCCCCCCCTCCCCCGCTTTTTCTTCCTGTATTATAAACCGTAATAGTAAGTACAGTAGTCCCCCGCCTTGTCCACAGGGTGTAATGTCTAAGACTCATACACAGTGTGGATTTACTGGACTAAGGGACAATTCTTCATACTACTCAGAACAGCATGCATTTTTTTTTTTTTTTTTGCTTACAATTTAAACTTCTGAATTGTTTATTTCTGGAATTTTCCATTTAATATTTTTGGACTGAGGGTTGAACACAGGTAGGTAACTAAAACCACAGGAAGTGAAACTGTGGATAAGGGAGGACTACTGTATAGAATTTTCCTAAGTTCTGTGACTCATTCCAGCCAAACTAGACAGAAGCACAGGTGACTTGGGCACCCCGTTGCAACTGGCATCTGAAGTGGGGGGGAGACCGAACCCTTAACCTGTGGGGTCTGATGCTAAATCCAGCAGTTTTTATCAGTTTAATTGAAATGTTGGACACTCAGTTTGTGTCAGAGGAATGGGAAATAAGAGAGATTCATTCATTCATTCATCATGATGTTCAGCACTTTATTCAGACTTTCTGTATGGGAGTCTGAGTCCTCCTCCCCTTGCCCAAATTAGCCTTTGCTGTGGCCAGCCAAAATATATAGTAGTGTTAGCTACCAAACTTTTATGTGGTAAAAAATTGGTTTTGTCACTTCTGTCCCCAAAGTATTTCTGTGTCAAATCCTACTCCACAGGCTTTCATTTTTCTCACCGTTGCTCCTTTTCTCTGCCTATTGACGATGTCGATGAGACTGAAAATCCTCAATACCTAGCTCAGAGGCTTCCCAGTGAATTCCTACAACTTTGCGGACTTGGAACCATTGCCTATCTGCCCTGCATTTTCTCCCCACCTCTTTGCAAAAAAGGCTAAACCTACTGCTATTATACACCTACTTCAAATGTGAAAGCAACTCTGGAAATAATTAACACCAAATATAACCTAAAGATATTCCCCAGATAACCAGTCCTTAAGGCCTCAAATCCTATTCAACATTTTACATTTTCTCCAAAGGTAAGTTAGTTACTATAAACAGGGTGAGCCAGAATCCACCATCTGACATTTAATTTACTTGTTGGAAATATGAGATCGTCCAGATATTTTAGGCCTTATATGATGAATCAAGATTGTTAGAGTATTATAGATAAACTTAATGTCCAGTTATAAAAGAATGATTAATTAAATATAGTGCATAAATAAAGGAAGCATTATGCATACATTAAATTTATGTTTGTGAAACATTTTAATAGCACTGGGAAATGCTTATAATCTAAGAGTGGGTAAAAGAAAAGGCAGTTTATAGAGGAATGTATAAATATGTCAGAAAACTTATACATGTGACACAGAACACTGGCTAGAATCACATGCATCAAAATGTTAACAATATTATTTTTCTTTTATCATTTTGTGTTTTTTCCAAATTTTTCTGTGTTAGCATCTACTTACCTCCTCATGTAAGTTATTTTTCTTCTGTAGGAACCACCAGGCAAATTACAAATGCCAAGAAGTTCGCTTCAACACTTCATAAATTTGCTCTTTAAATTGCTCCCTATCAGAATAATAGCAAGCAGTCTATTCTTTTCATAATGAGTTATTTCATTTTTCTCTAAGATGGGCACAGTCTTAAATTTATCTTAATCAATTTCTTCAAATTAAGCTGCAGCAAGACCTACTTTCCTCTGGCTTGTTACAAGTGTTATCTCTAATGAAAAATACAGTTTAACGAATGCAAAGTATGGGATGCCTGAGCAGTGGTGAGTATGTGACTCGCTTGAGTTCCCAAAATTCACAATAAGATTTTCTAGAATCACACTTCTGTGCCCTCCATTAGAAGTCAACCAGTAGGCTTATGCATGACAATGAGCCTCACTCGCCTTCTTAGAAAAGGCACCAGACAGCTTTTCAACACATTTAATTTTTCTACTATTATCTGAGACCATAATGCCATTCCCAGTTGTTTTCAGCAAAAGCTAAATGGCAAATGAAGTCAAAAAAGAAAATGTTTGATGGAGTAAGTATTTGGGGGGTGGATATAATGGCAGTGTATCCCAGATGCCTGACTAAAGAAAGCCTAAAATCTGAGGAAAAGCAAAAGACAATATAGTGATGATACCAAACTGACTTCACATTTTCCCTTGCTGGTTTCATAGTAATTTCAATATACCTGTGAAAAAGTAAAAAAAAAAAAAAAAATTTTTTTTTTTTTACATCAGCGTTCTAAACAGAATATTTTCACGTTCAGTCAGGGCCCGAAGATGAAAAAAAAAAAGTCTTCCTTTTTGATTCTGAATATAACTCAGTAGTCTAAAGAAAATGCAATAGGGAAAAGGGTGAAAAATGACACAGCTCCACTGCACAGCCACACACTGAGGCTTCTACCCAGTGCTTCAACAGAGAGATCCACATGGCCACCCAGGGGTCCATCACCACTTCCTAGCTACAGAATGCAATTACATTAGGTGCTTCAAGCTTCGAAGAACCTGGCGTTTACCAAATGAATTGCATTTGTGGCCAGAATATGAATGACTATTATCATGCATGGCCCATAAGAACTCTCCAGTGAGTCATTTCACAAAAGTTGTCATTTACAAAAAAAGAAAAAAATAGTCAATGAAAGACTCATTTTCAAAGCTAGATTTTCTCCTGTTATATTTTAGCAAGCTCTCTTTTGCCTCACATTGTCTGGATCAGTGAAGTTCAATGTCTATGCTAGTTTTCAGTTACAGGACATGCCTCACCACAAAATCCTCATAGATGATCTTCTTTCCAGGATATTTAAAAGTCTTCTATGGTCCTGGTTGCATTAGAATCATGGAAAGGTACTCATTTAAAATATAGGCTTGGGGGACTCATCCCAGTATTAATTACATACAATCTCTGGGAGGGGGAGATCAAGAGTCTGCAATTTTTTTTAAGTATTTATTTATTTGTCTGCACCGGGTCTTAGTTGCAACCCATGGGATCTTTAGTTGCAGCATATGAACTCTTAGGAAAAGGAGTACATCAAGGCTGTATATTGTCACCCTGTTTATTTAACTTATATGCAGAGTACATCATGAGAAATGCTGGACTGGAAGAAACACAAGCTGGAATCAAGATTGCCGGGAGAAATATCAATAACCTCAGATATGCAGATGACACCACCCTTGTGGCAGAAAGTGAAGAGGAACTAAAAAGCCTCTTGATGAAGGTGAAAGTGGAGAGTGAAAACGTTGGCTTAAAGCTCAACATTCAGAAAATGAAGATCATGGCATCCGGTCCCATCACTTCATGGGAAATAGATGGGGAAACAGTGGAAACAGTGGCAGACTTTATTTTTGGGGGCTCCAAATCACTACAGATGGTGACTGCAGCCATGAAATTAAAAGATGCTTACTCCTTGGAAGGAAAGTTATGACCAACCTAGATAGCATATTCAAAAGCAGAGACATGACTTTGCCAACAAAGGTTCGTCTAGTCAAGGCTATGGTTTTTCCTGTGGTCATGTATGGATGTGAGAGTTGGACTGTGAAGAAGGCTGAGCACCGAAGAATTGATGCTTTTGAAGTGTGGTGTTCAGAAGACTCTTGAGAGTCCCTTGGACTGCAAGGAGATCCAACCAGTCCATTCTGAAGGAGATCAGCCCTGGGTGTTCTTTGGAAGGAATGATGCTAAAGCTGAAACTCCAGTACTTTGGCCACCTCATGTGAAGAGTTGACTCATTGGAAAAGACTCTGATGCTGGGAGGGATTGGGGGCAGGAGGAGAAGGGGACGACAGAGGATGAGATGGCTGGATGGCATCACTGACTCGATGGACATGAGTCTGAGTGAACTCCGGGAGTTGGTGATGGATAGGGAAGCCTGGCGTGCTGCGATTCATGGGGTCGCAAAGGGTCGGACACGACTGAGCGACTGATCTGATCTGATCTGATATGAACTCTTAGCTGTGGCATGTGAGATCTAGTTCCTTTATCTAGATCAAACCCAGGTTACCTGCATTGGGAGCGTGGAGTCTTAGCTACTGGACCACCAGGAAAGTTCCAAGAATCTACACTTTTTATAACTTTTCCCTAGGTGATCTTTCTGCCTACTAAAATCTGAATATCATCACTCTAGTAGGAAATTTTCCTTAGAAGAAGAATTCACTTACCACAGCTTATCCACTGTTAGTGGATTTGTCTGAAGGTCTATCCTGAATGAAAAGAGGCATGCCCAAGTTGCTCCTGGAGAGATGCTCAAAGGTGTATTAGCGTCATCAATGAAGAATTTATTAAGGACAAGTTGAAATGCATTTTCATTTAATTATCTTTTAAAGCAAATATGTTTTACATTCCATATTTTAGCTTTCAAGAGGTATGCATGCTTAATAAGCCAAATACAAATTTATGGATGCCAAGAAAAAATAAACAGAAGTCACAGAAGGACCAGAAGTGAAATATCAGTCCAGCTGGCTATGGGCTGCCAATACACACACCAGAAAGCCACTACAAAATTCAGAGGAATCTGAGTGAGCCTGGGATTTTAATTTATATTTCCTAGCCAACTCTAATCGAAGACAGAGAGGGGAGATTCTCAGGTAAGTGGAGAGAGGATGCCATTGAAGAGAGGTTTCCAAACTTGGTTGTGTTTGAATCATCTAGAGAAGGCAATGGCACCCCACTCCAGTACTCCTGCCTGGAAAATCCCATGGACGGAGGAGGCTGGTGGGCTGCAGTCCATGAGGTCGCTGAGGGTCAGACACGACTGAGCGACTTCACTTTCACTTTTCACTTTCATGCATTGGACAAGGAAATGGCAACCCACTCCAGTGTTCTTGCCTGGAGAATCCTAGGGATGGGGGAGCCTGGTGGGCTGCCCTCTATGGAGTCGCACAGAGTCAGACACAACTAAAGTGACTTAGCAGCAGCAGAGAACTAAAAATCAGTTGTTGGTTGTCTTGTTATTAAGTTTTGTGAATTGTTTATATTTTATAGATACAAGCCTTTGTCATAAATGTGATTTGCAAATATTTTCTTCAAATCTCGAGCTTATCTTTTTATGCATTTAATAGTGTCTTTGACAGACCAGAAGTTTTCAAATAGGGTAATATCCAACTTATAATTTTTTTCTTTTACGGACTATGTTTTGGGTACAGTATCTATAAATCCTTTACCTCATCTGAGATCACAAATATTTTCTCCTAAGTTTTCTTCTAGAAGTTTATAGCTTTATGTTTTATATTTATGTCTATAAAACATTTTGAGTTAGCTTTTGTATAAGATATGAGATATGGCTTCGAGTTGTTTTTTTGTTGTTGTTTTTGCCTGTGTATGTACAATTGTATGTAATGTGTCTCTTTTAACTTTAAATATTTTCTTATCTTTGGTTTTCAACTGTTTAATTTTGATATGCCTAGTTGTATGCTTTTGTTTGCTTGGTTAATATTTATCCTGCTTAGCAGTCTCTGAACTTGAATCCATGGTTTGGTTTAATTTTTGTACATTGTCAACAGTTATTTCCTCAAATATTTCTTCTATCCATTTTTCTCTTTTCTCCTTCTGGCATTCCAATAGTGAATATAGATAATTTGATATTGTTCCACAATTCTTGGATGCCTGGGATTTTTTCCCCTGCACTCACTACTCTCTTATTTCAGTTTGGGTAATTTCTATTGACATATCTTATTTTTTATTTTTTTTTTTAATTTTATTTTTAAACTTTACAATATTGTATTAGTTTTGCCAAATATCGAAATGAATCCGCCACAGGTATACCCGCGTTACTGATTTCTTTCTTTGGCTGTATCCAGTCTTCTGATTGGTCCATATAAAGCATTCCTGATCTTTGCTTTTATGTTTTTAATCTCTGTCATTTCCATTTTGATTCCTCCTTATAGTTTTCATGTCTTGGTTGAAATTACCCAAATTATCTAACCCATTGTCCAACTTTTCCATTGAGCCTTTTCTGTATTAATCACAGTTAGTCTAAATTCTCCATTAGATAATTCCAACATGTCTATAATAACCACATCTGGTTCTATTGACTCTTCTGCTCCTGACACGGGGAGAGAGAGAGGGGGAGAGAGTGTGTGTGTGTGTGTGTGTGTGTGTATGTGTGTGTTGTGTTAGGCCAGTAGAGACTAGGGTAGGTAGGTTTTGAGCTTGGAAATGGACACAGCCTTTGTTCTGTTAGGTCTTTAGTATTGATATTAGAGGTTTGTATTAATCAAAGAGTCAGCTTGAGTTTGAGGTTTGTGGTTGCTTTTTTACTCTAAGTCCATAAAGCTTTCTCTAAAAGATGCTTACTCCTTGGAAGGAAAGTTATGACCAACCTAGATAGCATATTGAAAACCAGAGACATTACTTTGCCAACAAAGGTCTGACTAGTCAAGGCTATGGTTTTTCCTGTGGTCATGTATGGATGTGAGAGTTGGACTGTGAAGAAAGCTGAGCACCGAAGAATTGATGCTTTTGAACTGTGGTGTTGGAGAAGACTCTTGAAAGTCCCTTGGACTGCAAGGAGATCCAACCAGTCCATTCTGAAGGAGATCGGTCCTGGGTATTGTTTGGAAGGAATGATGCTAAAGCTGAATCTCCAGTACTTTGGCCACCTCATGCAAAGAGTTGACTCATTGAAAAGACTCTGATGCTGGGAGGGATTGGGGGCAGGAAGAGAAGGGGACAACAGAGGATGAGATGGCTGGATGGCATCACTGACTTGATGGACATGAGTTTGAGTGAACTCCAGGAGTTGGTGATGGACAGGGAGGCCTGTGTGTGCAAAGAGTCAGACATGACTGAACGACTGAACTGAACTGAACTGAGTGATAACTTGTGTTTAGATTAAGGGCTGGTTGCCAAGGTGGTGTTTCTTATTATCTTGCTCTACTCTCAGCTTTAGGTCTTCCTTTTATACTCTATATGTAGCAGGTATGAATGTAACATGTCTCCTAGGAGTAGCCCACTGCTTCTTTTACTCAGTGGTTTTTAGCATTGTAAAGCCAATGGGGTAGGGGTGGTATGCTCTGATATTCTGATTAAGCCTTAGTCTTACACAGGTACTGTTTCCCTGAGTTTGGGGAATGTCGTCTTTAAAATCCTCTTGCCTCTCCTCCAACTGTAGTTCTGCACTCTGCATATATTCAGGTTCCTCCCTCTGGGATAGAAGGTATTTTTCCTGATTTCTTCGTCAAGCTACAAAGAGTTTTACCATTACTCTAGGGACAGCCACTTTTGTTTCCCTCCACCCCTAGTCTATAGTAAGGCTTTGTTCCATAGAGGAGATGGGGAAATAGAGAAGGATCTTGGCAGAGTTTTGTGCCCCTTCCACAAGCTGCTCTTCTCCTTCCCCTGACCTTCATCATGAAGGAATCTTTCTCAGAATTCTTCTTAGCCTTCCTTGTGAGTAGTTGTAATTTGCAGAGAAAAAAACTTGCAGAAACATCTCCCATATCTGTGGCCCTCAGGGTCTTCCCACTCTCCCTGTAGCCTACACTCAGTTTTGCCAATGTATCAACTATTCTAGCTGAATTCTTCTTACCGGTGTCTGGCTGCCTCTACCCAGATAAGCAAGCTCTCATGTCCCATCTCTGTCCATATTTCAGGTTTAGTGTTTCACCCTGAAACTTTAGCACTCTCTTGGGTTCAAGGAAAGTCATGAACTTGAAAATTGCCCATCTTTTTCGGGTCTTATTGTCAGTGTGGGAGGTGCACTCTTTGTAATCTCAAGATGCCCAAGTTCATTCTTTCACTTTTGACTTTTCTGTGATATTATTTAAAATTAAAATGTTTCACTCATAAGAAGCATATACATGGGTTCGGGTTGTAATCCAATTAATTTTCATTATTAACACAAAGCATTAATCCATTTACATTTAATTACTGACACAACTGATTTTATAGCTGTCATTTTTGTTTCTGTTTCTCACATATTTTATATTTCTTCTTTTCTTCTTTCTGTCCTTTTGGATCGATCCCTTTTTATTACTCAAGTTTTCCTCTTCTAAATAGTAAATATGTACTAAAACATTATTTTTTATTCCTTTAATGACTACTTTAGAGATTTTAGCATGTATTTTTTGATTTATTGTGGCTAACTCAAATAATTTTTACTTCCCAAATTCTACTTTAGAATATTTTCTCTCCTTAGATCTCCCATTATCAAGTTTTATTATTGTTCTCATGCATTTAGTTCTAACAGTATTTTAAACTCTATAAACATTATACTTATTTTATATTATTCAATATTTCTATTTCTTGGATATTTACTCTTTTTTGGCACTCTTCATTTTCTCCTACGTTTCCATGTTTTTGTCTTTATTTTCCTTCTGCTGGAAAATACCCTTTTCTGACTTTTTTTAAATATATAGTCATACTAAAAATGATTACCCTCAGTATTTGTCTAAAAAGGTCTTTGCTGCTAAGTCACTTCAGTCGTGTCTGACTCTGTGCTATCCCATAGATGGAAGCCAACCACTTTACTTCAGTTTCATTTTTGCAGGATATTTTTACTCTGCATGGAATTCCAAATTGACACTTAATTTTCTTTCAGCACTTTAAAGTCAATTTTATATATTCTTCTGAATTCCATTGTTTCTGTTCAGAAATTAGCTATTCAGCTTCTCAGTCCTTCAACTTAATTTGTCTTTTAAGTTCTAACAACTTTTAAATTTTTTTCTTTACTTTTGTTTTTCAGTATTATAACTGAGATATGTGTAGGGTTTTTGTTTTTCTTTTTTTAATTTTGCTTGACAGCTGCTAAACTTCCTACATCTGTGAGTTGATTTTTATCCATTTAAAAAAATTCTTGTATAAAACATATTGAATATTGCTACTGTTCCACTCTTTTTCTTTACTCTGGTGCTCCAATTACATGTACATTAGACATTTTGAGTATGTCTCACCTTGATGTTACATCTGAGCTTTCCCCCATTTTTTTCTCTCTTTAATCTGTTTGGATATTTTCTACTGACCTGTTTTATTCACTGATCCTGGATTCTTCATTTTCCAATCTGCTGTTAAATCCATCCATTCAGTTCTTAACTTTAGTTATTATATCTTATAATTCTAGAATATCCATTAGATTCTTTTTAAAATTACAGTGTCCTGGTGAAGTTCTTCATCCTTTCACCTCTCTCATCTATCTATCTTCTTGAATATATTAACTGAGCTCATTTATATTCTCATCTGCTAAATCTAGTATCTGATCTTCTGTTGTCTGGAGTTTTCCCCCAATTATCTGTTGCATGATATTACTTCCTCATGTGTCTCATACTTTTTCTTATATGCTACAAAGTGGTGTGTATGCAAGAACCAGAAGTCCCCAGATGATGTTATGTCATCTTGTATAACAAAGTTGTTTCCTTTGTTAGATAGGATAAGGGACTGCTCACCTGAATCCATTTAGGAATTCGGATGGATCCTCTATGGACTTTAGTGTTGCTAGAGTTCAGTCTACCACTCACTTGCCAATATTTCTAGGATATGGTCCTCTAGGGTTTTTACTTTAAAGCCTGCTGAGTCTTTGTCTTCTTGGCTCTATAAAACTCCAATAGTTCTACTCTTCGGAGTTTTTCAGTTTAGCTTACTAGCCTCCTGACATCTTCAAATACACTGGATATTTGAAGGGGAGACAACAATGTGTTTGAGGCCTCTCTGCTAACTGCTGCTGCTGCTGCTGCTGCTGCTAAGTTGCTTCAGTCATGTCCGACTCTGTGTGACCCCATAGACAGCAGCCCACCGGGCTCCCCCGTCCCAGGGATTCTCCAGGCAAGAACACTGGAGTGGGTTGCCATTTCCCTCTCCAATGCATGAAAGTGAAAAGTGAAAGTGAAGTCGCTCAGTCGTGTCCAACTCTTAGCGACCCCATGGACTGCAGCCCACCAGGCTCCTCCATCCATGGGATTTTCCAGGCAGGAGTACTGGAGTGGGGTGCCAGTGCCTTCTCTGCTCTACTCACTAGTCCTACATAAATGCTGAAGTCTGAGCTAGTCTCCCCCAACAGCAGCCTTTTGTCATGACCAAACCTTGTCCTCTACCTGTGTGCTCCCTCCCACTCTCTCCAGAGATGTCCTCAGGTAAAAAGAAGATATAGATCCTCAACGTCAGTTCACTGTTTCCTCTAGGGATTTCACCTCTTGCCTATTTTAACTTCAAGATTGCACAGTTGATCTTTGTTTCTTAAGCACTGCAAGAAATTTCACTCTACCTGTCAGATTTTTTCCCCTTATCTCTTAACCCCCCATGCAACTTCAGATCAAAGCCAATGACTTTTGCAGAAAACAGACCAAGTAGTTGGAGCCTCTAAAATCTCCAATTTTAAAAGATGTATTGATTTCTCTATTCCCCAGTATTTGCCTTATACATGAGTCAAGCTCCACTTACCAGCCTATACCTAAAATTGACAAGGCCCCTGGGAAAAACTGGTAGCTAATTGCCCGCTCACCTCTAAATGATCCTCCTTGCCCTCTCACCTCTAAATGATCCTCCCTGCTCTAGAATTTTAGTCTGAATAGGTCCTTAGATTTTTCACATCTGTCTGATTTTTTAAAGTATGTGTTTGTCTGGCAGCATCGGGTCTCAGTTGCAGCATGAGGGTCCTTTGGTGCTACATGTGGGTTTCTCTCTAGTTGTAGCATTCAGTAGTTGTGACACCAAGACTTGGTTGTCCCAAGGTATGTGTGGTCTTAATTCCCTGACCAGGGATCAAACCCACATCCCCTGCACTGGAAAGTGGGTTCTCAACCACTGGACCATAGGGAAATCTCTCTGATTTTTTAAGTATTATTTTTATTATCCATCTGGCTTTTTCTAGCTGTTGTCTGCATGCGTGATGCTAAGTCACTTCAGTCTTGTCCAACTCTTTGTGACCCCATGGACTATAGCCTGCCAGGCTCCTGTGTCCTTGGATTCTCCAGGCAAGAATACTAGAGTGGTTGTCATGCCCTCCTTCAGGGGATCTTCCTGACCCAGGGGTGGAACCCTCATCTCTTAAATCTCCTGCATTGGCAGGTGGGTTCTTTACCAGTCGCACCTCCTGGGAAGCCCAGGTGTTGACTACAGGAGCATAACTTACCGCTTCCTGACATAACCTATGATGAACTACTTAGTATTCCCTATTTGGAGATGAATGACACCCCGCTTACTCTGTGGAACAGAATCATAATTGATCCTTTAGAAATGTTCCGGTCAATGAGAATCTCCACAAGATTCCACCTTTATCTAGATATTTACTTTCTTTACCTTTCAACACCATATGTATATGGGCAAACTGCTTAAGTATGTTTGCCCAATATTCAACTGAATATAATTTTTATGTGAGCATACTAACCAATGAATATGAAAGCATCCGGTAACCACTTGAAAATCACAAGGGTTAATTTAGAAATGATGATACTGCTACTGATGGGTGAAGATAGGCAGTGACCACTTATGAGAACTTGTTTCTGAACATTTTTTTTTTTTTTTTTTTTGCTCAGTGCTTCTGTTGGGTTGTTTGTCTTCTTATTATTTAATTATAAAAATTATTTATTCTTAATAAGTCCTTTATCTGCTGTATGTTTTGAAAATACCTTTCAGATATGTGGCTTGTCTTTTCATTGCCCTAATGTTATCTCCTGAAAAGCCAAAGTTTAGAATTTTGATGTGGTACAATTTACCAGTTTTTTAATTGATCACACTTTTAATGTGTATCTATGAAATGTTTGCCTAACCCAAGGTTACAGAGTTTTTCTCCTGTGTTTTCTGTAGAGGTTTTATGGTTTGAGCTTTTATGTTTATCTGTGATTCATTTTCAGTTAATTTTTGTGTTTGGTACAAATTATGAGTCAAAATTTTTGTAAATATTATATGGATAACCAATATTCCTGCACTACTTGTTGAAAAGACTCTTCTTTTTCCAATGCATTGCCTTGGCTCCTTTGTTGAATATCGTGTTGATTTGCTTCTGGACTCTATTCTCTTCTGTTGATCTATATTTCAATCTTTATGCCAATACCACATTGTATAAATGCTTAATATTTTTGAAATGAAGGTTAAAATGTCTGTAAATTAATATTAATGTATTTCAAATACTTGGAAATCAATAGTTTTTTGAGTTACAAAATTGAAGGCTTGAAGATTTAAATGACTCAAGTATTGATAACATTTTCTAAATCACTAAACTTAAAACTCTAATATTAAACTCATAAGCAAATGCTAACATAGAAAAGAGGCTTTTAAGATTAAAAAAAAAAAATAGAGCTCTGTGATTGTACAGAACTTCAGAGAACTCTGGAGAAGAAAAGAAAATCATTGAAATTTTGGAAAAGGGGAAATTTGTGGAAGACTTACCGAAGTTGCCCGTATTAGTTGCAGGAGACCATTAGATCTTTAAAGTATCAATATCTGACTCACAACCCCAACGATATGGATTATTTTGGAATAGAGCTAGATTTGGGAACCATGTAATAGTCAAATGAATAATCCAGACACAAGTAAATCAAACATGTTTAATCATTGTGGAAGGAGCATAAGAAAATAAATATGCCATACAGAAATGAGGACTGCAGTGTAAGATATCTGGGGACGAGCTAAATATCAAAGAAATACACTATTACTTTTAATAATTATTGAGATCTATAGAATAGCACACATTTACACAAGTACAACTGTTTTATGTTAAAAGATCCGACTTCTACCTACAAGACTAGAAGGAGTCATTATTAATAGCTTCCAATTTTTAAATCTCATTTTGAGTCCAGAAGCAGATCCTGACACAATAATTCAGTGCAAGTATTTTTATTACAAAACAGCAGGACAAGTAGAGAAATGATAAAGGAAAGAGAAAGTAGCCCATAAAGGATGTGTGGTCTAGCCATCTACCACTGCGATTAGCTAGAGCTTGATCTTGTGGAGAAACACTGGGAAGCCTCAAGAGTTATCCTGAGCAGCTAGGAAATTGAGGCATTTATGCATCAACACCCCGGAGTCACAGTTTGAGGGCTTCTGGGGTGAGAATGGTATTTCTCAGGCATTTCTGTCCTTCCAAGTCTTCAGAAATAGTCCTCAGGTAAAGAGCAGCATACAGTGGCAGTTGGAAGTCCACCAGAGTTCATACAGTTGGTAAAGTCTGAAGGGAAAGGATAAGGCGCAGACAGATTCTGCTGCAGTGGACTAAAGGACTTTGAGATTCCATTTAATACATTATTTATAACCTTTACAGAGACTGCAGGGAGGTTTTTTCTATCTTAACTTTAAAGAGAAACCAAGACATCTGATAATTATTGTGTACCTTTTATGTATCAGACACTGCTCGGGACTTCTGGGATAGAGTGATGATCAGAACCGACTGGAAATATGCCCATGTGGAGTTTATACTGTAGTTGGGGAGACTGGCAACCACGTAAATGTATACAGCTACAGACAGAGACAAGAGCTAGCAGAAAAATAAAGCAAAATAAGGTAATCAAGAATGACATGGGGTACTTTTTTTAGATAAATAATTTAGGGAAGCCTGGTTATTGGGAGGATATTGAGAAGAGAACAAAATGTAATGAGGGAGCCAGCCAAGTAAAAGTTACAGGCAGAGGAAATAGCAAGTCCACAGCCCCAAGGTGGATCTGGGCTTGATATGCATAAAGAACAAGGAAGCCAGTGTGGCCAGAGCAGAGGGAGAGTGGGTACTAATCAGGAGTAAGGTGAGAGAGGTCAATCCTTGTGGGTCATAGAAAGGACTTAATATTTAACTTTAATCAAAAGTGTAAAGAACCTGTCTGCCAATGCAGGAGAAGTAAGAGACACAGGTTTGATCCCTGGATGAGGACAGTCCCCTAAAGGAGGGCATGGCAACTCACTCCACTATTCTTGCCTGGAGAATCCCATGGACAGACAAGCCTGGCAAGCCTCAGTCCATAGGGTCATACAGAGTTGGACTCAAATGAAGCAGCTTAGCAGGCATGATTGTGACAGTTAAGAGCAGAAGGAGGAAAACAAATTAGGAGTCAGTTGTGCTAATTCAGGAACAGTGATGGTGTTAAATGACTCTCCCAAGAAGACAGAATTATTAAGTGTTTAATCGTCAGCTCAGACAGAAGTCTGACTTGCTTCCAAGCGGATGATCTCTGCACTGTTGTGCTCCCTCTCCTTTACAGCATGACATTCATTTCTCTAGAATTCTTTATGAATGTGTGCAATTGGTGATCTCTCTCTGCCAAATTAAAACAAGGGTAAAACCCTCAAATTGGCAATTTAAAAAAATTATTCCTTTGGCTGCTCCGGGTCTTAGTTGTAGCACTCAGAATCTTCATTATGGCATGTGAGATCTTTAGTACAGCAGGCAAACTCTTAATTGTGGCATGTAGGGTCTAGTGCCCTGACCAGAGAATGAACCCAGGCCCCCCCTCATTGTGAGCCCAGAGTCTTAGCCACTGAACCACCAGGGAAGTCCATCAGATTGAAAGATATTTCAAAATTCCATTGATAGCCCAGATTTAATAAACTGTGGCTGCTTATTTTTTTTTTCAAATCCTGGGAAATATGAAAATTTTAAACTTGCAGCACTAATATTTCACGAATACCTTTGGCTGCCAGCTCCACCTACAAACATTATCTTTTGAGACTCACTGAAATCTCAGATTGCTGCTTTTCTGTGTGCTGTGAGTTGAAAATAACCCAGAGTCATTTGTTTCCTCCACAAGCCTCAGGTATTTTGTGAGTCCACATTTAAGTCAGGGATGCTTTCTTTCCCTCATGAGAAACTTTTACATCTCAAAGGTCAATAGAAAGCCTTGGAATGTGCAGCCTTTTTTTAATCTTGCTAACAGTAGGAAAAGAGTAGAAAGAAAGAACCTCACAGTAAGAGGACATAAAGAATAAAAGGAATGGCAACATAATTTCTTTCATGTTTTTTCAGTCAAAGAAAGAAAACAAGAATAGCCCTGGCACAGTAATAATTACCTGGTTAGCATTCTGGCAACTTGCTGGGTTTGTTATGCTACTGGAATATTGATGGGCCTGACTGTAGGGTAGTTTGGTCCAATTAATGACAGGATCATGACTCCTCTTCACAAACTCCAACATTGGCTTCTGCAGACTTCCTGAGTCAGTCCTCACCAACGCTGGGCCTCCTGAAGCTCCATTCAGGTATTGGAAATAGGGAGGTGACCGTTTCTCCTTCTGTGACTTTCTTCTCTCAGAGACACAGACATCACCTTTCTTAAAAAGGTTATTTACTTATCTTTGGCTGTGCTGGGTCTTCGTTGCTGTGGGTGGGGTTTCTGTACTTGCGGCAAGTAAGGGCTACTCTTCTTTGCCATGTGGGGTTTCCCATTGCAGTGGCTTTTGTTGCTGCACATAGGCTGCAGAGCCCACAGACTCAGTAGTTGTGGCACATGGGCTTAGTTGCCCTATGGCATGCAGAATCTTCCCAGACCAAGGATCAAACTTGGCTCTCCTGCATTGGCAAGTGGATTCTTTTTTTAAAATGAATTTATTTTTAATTGGAGGAGAATTGCTTTACAATGTTGTGTTGGTTTCTGCCATACATGACCATGAATCAACTGTAAGTATATATATATGGAAGGCTGATTCTTAACCACTGGACCACCAGGGAAGTTCACAAACATCGTCTTTTGTGGCCTACGTCAGTAATAAATCCCTCTGCCATGATCAAAACACTTGAGCCTGGGGTGGGGGAGGGAGGATCGGGTCCTGGATAATAATTCACAAGGTAAATACATGGTTTGTCTTTCAGAATCGGGGGTACACATTTTAGTGTACTAGGGTCACTAGAGTCAGAGAACCTGGGTTGGAATCCCAGCTCCTCTACTTACTAGCTATATGGGCAAATGGCTCAGCCTGCAGTGCCTCAGTTTACTGGTCTGAAAAATAGGAGGAAGAATAAAAATAATATTTACCTTGGAATTTTAGTTAGTTAATGCAGAAAACCATTTCTGAATAACTCTCCCCATTGGTAATGCACATGTGCACATAACCTGATTCACTCCCTTCCTCTATTTAGTCCATGTCCCCGGAATTCTACTGGCCACATGGCCCAGGGTTATACTGATGAAATAACTGTCACCTAATTAAGAAATAGTCATTCACACTGTCCTGGGAGTCTCAACAAGGATTTCAGGACCCAGAATCATTGCTCCCAGATGGAATCAATCATAGCCAGAACAAGGGTAGATTATAATCATCCCAGGGAATTGCTAGCCAACTCACAATAACCTTTCAATCATGCTTCTCTGGCATGGAAGCCAATTATTTGGCTTTATTATAAGTAAATTATTTATTTATTAAAATTATTTGGTCCCCACTGATTTCATTAGAGAAAAATCCTGGAATATAAATTAAGCACTTAGAACACAAAGTAGAACTACATCTGTAAGTGTTAGTTACTGTCATCGCTGTTCATCCTTTGGGAAGAAAAGAGACAGTGCTGAGGCTAATGCTCACAACTTCCATGTATCCATCTCACTGCAACAAGAGAAAAGATGTCAAAGAAACTTCTTTTTATAACATTAAGACTTAAAAAAGAGATTCTAAATCTGTAAGATGAGAGAGCAAGAGATGACCATGTAAATTTTCACATTTTAACTGGTCGTGTGGTATGAAGAAGGGAGAAGTAATTTGAATTTGGAAGAGAATTTGTAGAGTTCCTATCTTAACCAAAACATACATTTGCAAAAAGATGAATTTTTAAAATGATAGTCCTTGTATCTTATTCGCCTCTTCTGGGCTCAGCAAGATAACTAACTATCTCCAAGGCTATCAGTAGAGCTGTCCTTTTTTAATTTTTTTTTTAAGCTACATATTTTTGTCACATTTTTGTGGCCAAGCTTTTTAGCATTAAGTATTTAAGAAGTTAGCAGGATGATGGTGGAATGTGAGCGTGAGCAGGAAGCATTGCAAAGGGAGTGCCTGCCAATTTCCCAAGCACTCTTTATGTTCCTGAGTGAAGACAGCATATATGAATGTCTTCACATGTAAATGAGAGTGCTTTGACCTGCCATGGAGCTATGGTGTGTTAAATGTCTTGCTGTTTGGTACTCAAAAGAAGTCACTCACTGCCACTCTCAGATCTATAAATCAAAACTTAGAAAATGAAATATCACTGGCACAAATAGACCAGAGTCCCCCTTATACTTAAAGCAAGTTGTAATCCCAGCCAGTTCAGGCAAAAAGTGGGATCAAAGGTTCCTAAATACAAAGAGAAGATGGATTGCCAGGAGTGTAGGAAGCTCTTAATGCACTCAGTGAGGCCCCAGTGACATGAACTGTGTGGCTTCATCATACAGATAAAGGGGTCTTTGTCAGTTGGAACTCAGGTCTCTTACTTTGTACTGGTTTAAGGTAAATAATTAGTATATTCTGGCATTTGTTGGATGATTGGCCGTTTAAATGGAAAGCATGTTTTTCATTTTTTAATGCTCATTACCATAAACCAATATCAAGTAATTTTTCATCCTGACTTTTCCTGTCATTCATGGTAGCAGCCTTTTCATTATATATGTATCACCAGTCACATACACATTTGCTTATGCATTTAAATATTTTTTAAGCATGAACTTCTTTTATATATTCACATCCAATCCTGTAGCCTCGGGTATGCATTCCAAATCTCAAAAAAATAGCAGCTCAGCTTGATAATTCAGGTATTTATGAAAACAGAAAACTAGCTCATTAGTGGGCAGAAGAAAAGTCAGCAAAAAAAAGCAAAGAGTTTTGCTTTCCAGTGAGGGCTTTAACATGTAGCTGAAAGTACTAAATTTATGAAAAGTTTAAATATGTATTTCTGAAGAGGTGAGAATTCAGCTCAAAAAGCAGACTTTAGATTTTGGTTTTATATATTAAAAAAAAAAAAAAAAAATATATATATATATATACACACACACACACACATAATATATAATTTAACTATATATAATCTTAGTTTTATATATAAATAAATCAGAACTTTAAAATTAAAATATTTTCTAAAAAGTTTTCAAACAAGAAAACTATTTTCAATTTTAGTTTATAATAAAACATAGTTATTAATACATACAATATAGAGGAAGATACTATTAACAGTCCTCCACCATGGTACCTTTGGTATATGTGCCTGGAAAATGCCAGAAAGATACAGAGTTTAAGAACATGAGTTTTATAGGCAGGACCTGAGTTTAAATTTTAATTCTGCCACTTACTTAAGTTACTTTCTTCTTTGTTCCTCAGTCTCCTTTGTTCCTTCTTTGTTCTTCAATCTTCTTTGTTCCTCAATCTTCTTTGTTCCTCAATCTCCTCATTAATGACATGAATAAAATGAATAGTGCACCAACTGCACAGCATTGTTACAAAGACTAAATTCAACAAATCTGGGAAAATTCCTGGAGTAAAACAAGTACTCAGTAAATATCACTTATTTTTAGAAAAGGCAGAGTAATGAAAACTTCTCCTACTTTCAGTTAACTTAATAGCCTCCAAGAATGGATTCAGTTATTTATTTCAGTTCAAAGAAAATCAGTTTTAGACACAATTCATACTTGTTGCTCTAAGTTGCTTTTTAGTTAGACTTAACCCAAAGCATACATGAAAAGATGCTCTAAATTCCATATATATGTGTTAATATACAGTATTTGAAGCAAGGCACCCAAAGCCAGTGCTCTGGGACAACCCAGAGGGATAGATGGGGAGGGAGGTGGGAAGAGGATTCAGGGTGGGGGGAACACATGTATACCTGTGGCCAATTCATGTTGATATATGGCAAAATCCATCACAATATTGTAAAGTAATTATCCTCCAATTAAAATAATTAATTTTTAAAATAAATTTAAAAAGAAGAGAGCCTCAAACTTATCAATATTTGAGCAAATTGAAATAGCAAAATTCCCTCTTTACCTCTCAGGTTAGCAAAGGTAAAAGGGATTCTAAAATTCATTGTTGGTATACACTGGGAGGAAACGAATCCTCTTCTACTGCTGCTGCTGCTAAGTCGCTTCAGTCGGGACCCCATAGACAGCAGCCCACCAAGCTCCGCCATCCCTGAGATTCTCCAGGCAAGAACACTGGAGTGGGTTGCCATTTCCTTCTAGGGGTCTAAATTGGCATGAACTTTCTCGAAGGCAGTTGGGCAGTATACATCAAAATCTGTAAATTGTATATTCTCTTGACCCAGAAATTCAACACAGAGAGATTAATCCTAAGAAAATGTTAGACAATGAGGCAAAGATGGATAAACAGGATGGTCACTGTGGTGTTATTTATAACAGCTTCAAATTAGAAGCTACTTGAAAGGGGGTACAAGTTAATGATATTGGATCAGGTCCATAAAGTAGAATTCAGTGGAATCATTCACAAAAATGATAGATTTTATATAGAAAAGATGAATCAAGAGAAAAATAGCATTATCACAGCATGGTTCAAGTTTTTGTAATATGCACACATGTTTGTGCATAGGAAATGTCAGAAAGGCCATACCCCAGAGCATTTCCAGTTATTACATCTGAAAGATAGAATGATAGGTGATTTACTTTATGCTTGTCTGTGAACTATGGGCATTTTACAAGGAAAGTATACTACTTCTGTAATCATAGAAACATCTGTGAAACTGGTTAATAAAAACGTAATCAAGTGAAGCGCCTAAATCTACAGAAAAACATCATAGTTTTAAACTACTGGACAACGAGGCATTCAAAAATGCAGCTTTATATGTACTTTAGTTTTTTTATTCCCCTAACCAAGTGATCTTCAGTATGGGCAGAACAGCTTGATAGAATTTCAGTCAAGGAGGCTCTGTGGACCTGTACCTGGAATAGAAGCATTGCTTTTTGTTTTGTCTCCCCATACTGCCCATATCCTCAGGGCAGTTTTTAGAGTTAACGCTCCTTCAATCTAGCTGCTAGGTGTAATTTGGAATTCATTGAATTGTTGACATGGTTGGCCTGGGCCAGTGTGAGTCAAGGTTAAGAGGACTAAAAGTCAAAATGAAAAAGAAGTTCTGTGGTACATAAGAAAGGCAATCATTGAAGGGCTATTCCAGAACAGTGGAGTTAATGAAAAGCTATCTGTCTTCTGTCAGTAACACCCAAATTCTAAAGATCTATATATTTAACCAGTCCTAATAATGGTTAAAGTTGAGATGGAAGTTTCACAAAAGGAGATTGACAGTCAAAAATCAGTGGACCAGATTTTATACTTGGTAAAGAAGGGTTAAGAGTAGGCAAGTTTTTAAATAAAAGATGATTTTAGTTTTGGTGGGCTTCCCTTGTGGCTCAGCTGGTAAAGAATCCACCTGAAGTGAGGGAGACCTGGGTTCGATCCTGGGTTGGAAAGATCCCCTGGAGAAGGGAGAGGCTACCCACTCCAGTATTCTAGCCTGGAGAATTCCATGGACTGTATAGTCCATGGGGTTGCAAAGAGTCAGACACAACTGAGAGACTTTAGTTTGGGTAGCCAGAAAAGTATTAAACTTCTGAAGATTGGTTAATATAAGATACTAATTTTTTTTAAGTTATCTGAAGGCATCAGAATCCAAAAGCACATTAAGAATTTTCTGTTAGACTATTATAAAAAATGCCACGTATAAATTGTCATATATTGCTGTATATTATTTATAAACATTGTGTATTTAAATTATGCTGAACAAGGAGGTCTTTTTCAGAAAATATTCCAAATAGAAATGTATCTCAGCCACTGATATTTGATAAGGCCAAGTTAGAATGTACCAAGATGAATTGTTCAACAGCATCATCCCTGTGGTGGTGTCTATGTGGTGGGGGGCAGGGGAAGCAAATGAGAGAGAGTTGAAGACAGAAACATTTAGTAAGAAGAGGAGAAGATAAAGACAGGAAAGATAAATTAACTGAGAAGTTAAGAACTTTGAGTTCTTCTCCCATCTCTGTGGATGAATCTCCAGATCTTAGTCTCCCATTTATCATTATAAATAAAAGATGTGAACTGTAAATGTCTAGAAGTCTTCATCATTCCAGTCTTTCCTTATTCTCTACTTCTGGAGGCTACCTTTTTATTTGAGATGACAAACTGAAAAATGCAAAATTTCAGTCAGAGTTTGCATAGATAGGCAATTCATAAAGATACATTTCTCTTCATCAGACCACTGGGATCCCCACACTAACATAAGTACAATCCAAAAACTAAGAGACTTAGGTAAACAAATGAAATGTAAGTGACCAAGCAGTTGGGAAGAGCTCAGTTACCCACCCATTAAAAAAAAAAAAAATACACCTATTCCAGAGCAATACCATGAAGAAGATTTACAAGTTTATAGCTCAGATCACAGAGACCACCAGTTTTAGATGGTCAATAACTTTAAATGGTTGAAATTAGAAAATATGCCAATTTGTGACTCCTAGTGGCATTTTTTTAAGTCATGTTCTGTCTTTTCTCAGTTTAATCATTATTCAAACAGTAAAAGTCTATATTTTAATTTGTTTAAGATATACTTGAACACAGAACTGTACACTTTGGTGCCTGTCAGTTACTCTTCATGCCTGGAATAATTTGAAAAGAAATTTGTTATACCCTAAAAAGATAGAAACTTCCACCAGATGTCTCTGAACCAAATTCCATGAGTATTGCCTAAGCAAAAACTAGCCACTAAAAGATAAATCTGCTAATGCAGCCGTTATATATTATAAGCACACAAGCACACATGAGGCAAAATAGGGGACTGACAGATTCCATGTCTCATGATTTTCCTTTATCTCTTTTTCCCTCTCTCCCTCCCTGTCCCCGTCCCTCTTCCTTCCATCTCTTTTTTTCTCTCTCTCTTTCTTTCCTTCCTTCCTTTACTTTTTTCCTTTAAGCAAAATGTGCTGTCAAGTTTCAGGACTTTTTTTTTTTTTTTTTTTCACCTTGCCATGTGGCTTGCTGGGTTCCCCAACCAGGAACTGAACCTGGCCCAGGGAGTGAAAGTACTGAGTCCTAATCACTGGACTGCCAGGGGAATTCCCTCAGGACATATCTAAAGTAATATTTTTGTTCATAAATTATACATTCTATAGAAATGCAAGCCTGGGGAATTGATATAATAGGGTGCATATTTTTAACATATGGTGGATCAGTTTGGTTGATGAAATAATTTCTAAATATTGTTTTAGACATTGACCATCCTAAATTTCAGTAGCCTTTTAGCACTTTATCCCAGAAGAGTTTAGTGAAAATGTGCAGAAAGAAAGAATAATAACTAGATCAAAAAGAGCTCACTGCAAGTGCAGAGTGATGATCATTATAAGTAGGAATATAGCCAGCCAGTGAGAAAGATCTGGTGAACCAGGTCAAAGATAGATGCTAAGTGCCATTTTCATCACATCTTTATAAATGAGTGGCAAGATACATAAGAAATAGAGAAAATACATTAATTTTATCCTCAACTAATATAGGCCATGTGTGGGTGTGAGAGTTGGACTGTGAGAGTGTGAAGAGTGTGAAGAAAGCTGAGCGCCAAAGAATTGATGCTTTTGAACTGTGGTATTGGGGAAGACTCTTGAGAGTCCCTTGGACTGCAAGGAGATCCAACCAGTCCATTCCAAAGGAGACCAGTCCTGGGTGTTCTTTGGAAGGAATGATGCTAAAGCTGAAGCTCCAATACTTCAGCCACTTCATGCGAAGAGTTGACTCATTGGAAAAGACTCTAATGCTGGGAGGGATTGGGGGCAGGAGGAGAAAGGGACAACAGAGGATGAGATGGCTGGATGGCTTCACCGACTCGATGGACGTGAGTTTGAGTGAACTCCGGAAGTTGGTGATGGACAGGGAAGCCTGGTGTGCTGCGATTCATGGGGTGGCAAAGAGTCGGACACGACTGAGCGACTGAACTGAACTGAACTGATTATAGGACTGCTGCTGCTACTGCTGCTAAGTCGCTTCAGTCGTGTCCAACTCTGTGCGACCCCATAGACAGAAGCCCACCAGGCTCCCCTGTCCCTGGGATTCTCCAGGCAAGAACACGAGTGGGTTGCCATTTCCTTCTCCAATGCATGAAAGTGAAAAGTGAAAGTGAAGTCACTCAGTCATGTCTGACTCTTAGTGACCCCATGGACTGCAGCCTACCAGGCTCCTCCGTCCATGGGATTTTCCAGGCAAGAGTACTGGAGTGGGGTGCCATTGCCTTCTCTGGAATATAGGACTAAGCATCATCATAAAAACCACACACATAAAGGGAAAAAAATACAGAGAAATCTTAAAATGCACTGAACCATTTATCTTACTGAGTAGAGGTGCCTTAGAAATATTGGGTAGAGACAGGGGTAAATGTTTGAGCTAGAAACAGTACATGACCACCTCCAATACTTAAAAATTGTATTAATAAGTAACTTCCTCATTTCTTACCATAGTAAGTCATCCACTGCTCTTCAACCTACACTCTATCAGAAATTCTGGTGGAATCTGTTTCCTCTCTGTGCATAAGTTCATCAAACTCAACTTTGCTTCTAGGCTTTCAGTCTAGTTGACCATCTGTTCCCCACCTCTTCTGCACCATCACTCCCTATTCACCCATTCCTAGTGTCTTCTCTTGTCATTTTAACACAAGCCTAATCCCACTTCCTCTTGGAAGCCTTCATGGCCGTTTCAAGCTGCATTGATTTTCAAAGTCTCTGACCTGTTGTTTAGGACTTCCCTGGTGGTCCAGTAACTTAATTTTTTATTGAATTGAACTGACTCTATCGTGGTAAGCATGTGAATCGATTGTTGTCAAGGTAATTTTAATATTAAATATAAGTATTTTAACCCATGTCATCTATATACCTGAGATTTTTGGCATATTAATGAGTAATTTTCACAATTATCTGATCAATAAACCTTTATTAAGCCCCTTCTACATTCCAGACACCGTGTTATTTGACAGAGATACAGAGTTAATATGGCTCAGTCTCATAACTTGATGACAATCCTGGACATTGTATGAATAACATTTATAGCTTATGAAACAGTTTGACATTTTATGTAACATAATACCTACAGTAACTCTTTATTGCTGAGATTGAATGGAAGCTAGGAATGTTCTAATCATGCTCAGAAATGACTCTCTTAGCAATTTTATTGCTATCAAGGGCCCCAGTTCTACACAACGTCTCTTACCATCAGCCTTAGCCACTGGAAGAAGATAACTGGGCATTTCATCAGTGCTGTTCCCCTTTTACTAGTGCATTCCTTACGCATGGGTGCTCAGTTGCTAAGTCCTGTCCAACTCTTTTGCAACACCATGGACTGTAGCCCGCCAGGCTCTTCTGTCCATGGTATTTTCCAGGCAAGAATACTGGAGTGTGTTGCCATTTCCTCCTCCAGGGGATCTTCCTGATTCAGGGATCAAACCCATGTCTCTTGCATCTCTTGCCTTGGCAAACAGGTTCTTTACCACTGAGTCACCTGGGAAGCCTGCATTCCTTATAAAGTTGACAAATGGAGTATCTGCCGGGCCCTCTACAGAACATAGTGGGCTGTTGCATTTTCCTGAATTACATGATTGTTGTTTTTGTTGTTCGTTTGCCCAGTTGTGTCTGACTCTTTGCAACCGCATGGACTGCAGCACGCCAGGCCTCCCTGTCCCTCACCATCTCCCTGAGTTTGCCCAAGTTCATTTCCATTGTATCGGTGATACCCTCCAGCCATCTCATCCTCTGATGTCCTCTTCTCCTTCTGCCCTCAGTCTTTCCCAGCATCAGGGACCTTTCCAATGAGTTGGGTGTTCACATCTGGTGATCAGAATACTAGCGCTTCAGCACCAGTCCTTCCAATGAGTATTCGGGGTTGATTTCCTTTAAGATTGACTGGTTTGATCTTCACACTGTCCAGGGGACTTTCAGGAGTCTTCTCCAGCACCACAGTTCAAAGGCATCAATTCTTTCACGCTCTGCCTTCTCTGTGGTCCAGCTCTCACAACTGTACGTGATCACTGGGAAGACCATAGCCCCGACTATATATGGACATTTGTCGGTAGACTAATGTCTCTGCTTTTCAACGTACTGTCTAGGTTCGTCATAGCTTTCCTGCCAGGAGGCAATCGTCTTCTGATTTCATGGCTGCAGTCACCATCTGCAGTGATTTTAGAGCCCAAGAGGAAATCTGTCCTCTTCTTGATAGATGATACATCTACTCAAACAGGTACAATACACTTAGCTCTTTGATATCTTTTCTATTTTTTGCCATGGTGGGTGTAGCATTTTTTGCTTGATGTTGTCTTCCTCCAAACTTCTAACAGCCACCCTCAAAGACAGCATCAACATCGTCTCCTTGGGGACTTTCCAGAGTGCTAATTCCTGGATTACTCAAAAGTGCTCCTATATAAACTCTCCCTTATCTGCCTTTATGTTGTTCCCTGCTTGATCCAGCATCCTCAGGATTGAGTTTCATACATTCTCTCTCAGTTCTTGCTGCACACATTGACCTGTGTCTCCTCACAGAATAGCCCTCTTCTCTCTCATCAGTCCATGCACTTCCATAGCTGGACTGAATGGTGGTTTAGTGCGAGTTATTCACCCGGGGGCCAAGGGTGAAAATGAAAACAAGGCAGGGGACTCCAGCCAGTGGAGAGAACTGAGCTTTAGCAGAGCAGTTTGGTCCACTTTTTCAGGCCCAAAGGAGAATCTGGGGATTCAAGATGTTTTAGACTATTAACCCAGATTTCCCTGTGTCGTGTGTCAAGGTCTCACTTCTCCAAATATAACCCTGCCATTGGTGCAGAAAATGTGCCAAATTGGAGAACTCAGTTTCTTCTATAGTTCTTCTACTTTTGCAATTAAGATTTGGGACCTGATCTGACTCAGCTTTCCAGAGAGAAGAGTCTCTTTATATGTTGCCAACAAGAACCTCTGACTTCCATACTCACTTTTTAATTTGGTAATTAAACATCCTCAATTTTCATTATCTATAGCCTCTAGCTATATAGTCATCCAATTCCATAGTCATTATAACTACTCTTTTTCTCTTGCACAGGTTATCTAATACTGTGTTTAAAAAGAACACCCCCAAAATTATTGGTATAAAATTGCAATTTTAGTATATTTACAGATTCTGCAGGGCGGAAATTTGGACATGGAAGGAATTGCTTTTCTCAGATTCATGATATCTGGGATATATACTGGGAAGGCTTAGGTAGCTTCAAAGTAGTGAAAAGAAAGTGTTAGTCACTCAGTCGTGTCCACTCTTTTGTGACCCCATGAACTGTAGCCCTCTAGGCTCCTTTGTCAGTGGAAGTCTCCAAGCAAGAATACTGGAGTGGGTGGGTAGCCATTTCCTTCTCCATGGGGTCTTCCAGACCCAGGGATTGAACCCACATCTCCTGCATTGCAGGCAGATTCTTTACCATCTGAGCCACCAAGGGAAGCCATGGGGTGCCATTGCCTTCTCCATTAGATAGCTTAAGGTCACTCAAAGGGCTGAGAACTAAATTTATCTGGAGTGGTTCCTAATTGGGGGTAATTTTGTCCCCACGGAATATAGCAGTGTCAGAAACGTTTTTGTATGTCACAACTGCAGGAAAGGAAGTACTACTAGTAGTAGCAGATGAAGGTCAGAGGCACTGCTAACCATCCTCCAGTGTCAGCACTGTCCTCCCAATGAAGAATTGCGTGGCCTCAAGTGTGAATAGTACTGAGCTCGAGAAATCCTAACCTAGAAGTTTCTGCCTCCATATATTGGGTACCTGGGCTAGGATAGCTCAAAAACTGAGTTCTGGGACCTCCCCACATGACAGGCTCCCTCATAGCATGGCAGCCTCAAGGTCAGCTGAATTTTTACATGGTGGCACAAAGTTTTAAGAATAAACAAGGCTGTCACTGAACCCTACACTTTAGATGATTAAAAATAAATATCTGTCATTTGGGAAAAAAAGAGTAAATACGTCTAGAAAAAGCTGTCTGACCTTTTATGATGTGTGTGTGTGTGTGCTCAGTTGTGTCCAACTCTTTGCAGCTCTGTGGACTTCAGCCTGCCAGGATCCTCCAAGCAAGAAAACTGGAGTGGGTAGCCATTTCCTTCTCAAGGGCATCTTTCTGACCCAGGGAGTGAACCCATGTCTTCTGAGTCTCCTTCACTGGCAAGGGGATTCTTTACCACTGAGCCACCTGGGAAGCACCCAACCTTTTATAATATAATCTCATAAATCACATAGGATCACTTCAGCCTTGATCTTATTGATGAAAGCAGTCAAAAGTACATTCAAATTCAGGGATAGAGGACATAGTTCCTACTTATTGATGGGGGGGAGGGAGTATAAAAACTTTTCCAGCCCTGTTCTAAGGACACCATAACCCATATCTCTTATACATCTGAGCTATGCCTCTTAGTGCATTTTATTCTACCAGTATCACATCCCAATCCTGTACTAATTAATTATTAACAGTTGTATTCTGTAGCATGTCAGGCACTACTCATCTACCTACCACGTGATGGAGTTCTCTCTGCTGCTCAACCAGGGAGTTATTCAGCTCTAAAATCTCTTAGGGTAGCTTCTGGTTCCAGTTTTCACAGATCAGGTCCCCAGAAAATAAATGCTGAAATTCTGAGGGTTGCATGTGGGAATTTGAGGGATGCTTGTAGGAGCAACACCTTTGAGGGTATAGGGTAAGAATTGGTCAGAGGGAGAAGTTGAAATGTGAGATAGTTGCAATGCCCTCCTGGATCCTACAGGATGCTCTGAAGATGGGATGATCCTTTAGAGCTTTTTGTAACAGACGTAAAAGTTTCAGGCTTTCATAACCCTGCTTCAGCCAGTTGCTGAATGTAAGCTGCTCCCTTGGAGGGGGCATAAGCTTGGGAAAAGCAGTATCAGTAAACAGGGCAGTTCCTTGAATGGGGCATAGTCTTGCGTTTTCAGCAGGTAATATACTCTTGTCAGCTAGAGGACTAAATTCCTCAAAGGGAATCTGGTTGTCGCATTTGCTACAGGTCTTATTATTATTATTATTATTTTTTTTTTTTTACCAAAGTAACCTTTTATAATCCACATTTAATTTACTAGGGAAGAAAATTGTCATTTATCCTTAGTGCATGCTCTGTAATCACCATTTGGTTTATTTTCAAGTTCAGTGTGTTTGAGATGCGCCACTTAAAGTATTATGTAATGACTCATCTCTGTAGGAACACAACAGATACAGGCAAGAGCTTATAGCCTGATGCAAATAATTCTAGTTGCATACCACATGATTCCAATTTTAAGCAATCCACTCAGGGGAAAAGTATCCTTGTTTTCCTGTTCTCTGAAAAATAGTTGACCCTCCACCCACAAGATATTTCATTCTTCACCTCAGAAAGAGAGTTCAAATTTGTTCAGTTCACTGGAGCTCAGCTCAGAAAAATAACTACATGGGCTGTTGGTTATATTCCTTTCAATACAGAAAGGAACAAAATTGATGACAAAATTTCCAAACTATCTGTGTTTGTTAAATAACCTTTGTTACCTTAAGGTGAAATAAATTACTTTAAGGTGAAATAAAACCTGTGGCTTATTTATTTTTCTTTAGGATTCATTTAGGAAGACTTACTAAATGCTTCCTCTCCATAGAAAATGCAACCCTATGGACAGGTTTTTGGAACTGCTATGGATTTTTATATTCAAAAATACCAGTATTAGTAGTAAACACACCATTAAAACTGAAGTAAGAGATGGTAAAGGGAAATAAAAACAAAGGAAACTTCCCCTCAATAGCAGGGCCAAGAACTAGAGTGAGGCAAATGAAGAGTCTGGAGTACAAATTTTACTGAGAAATTCACTCTTAAGCATTGATTCTGCCCTTGCATGACCCTGAAAATGAGTACCTCCTAAGATTTCACACCCAGGCCTCTCTTGCCTTGTCCTAATCCCATCTCTGTTCAGTAGGACATCTGAACAGTAATCAGGTAGGAAGTAGGTGGAACGGGCTGGTGTCTACATGGAATGTATATTTGACAGTTCATACCGAGTACCTGTCTTCTGATCCATTTTTTTGGTGGTTCTTAAAACAAAAGTCACCCCACTTTGTATCAAGGGTTCCAGCTAACTTGATCATACCCAGTTTGACCAGGAGTTAACATCTGAGCTAGAGACAGTTATCTGTGGTCTGCACCCTTTGATGTGATCTATTGCGAGACTTCTGCCCAGCAGGGGCATTTATACCAGATGGTAACTGTTCAAATCAATCTGATCATATTTTGGAAATTTTGAATGGAATTTACAGTGAGAGTAAGCAGAAACTGAAGTAGTACCAAGTAGGAAATCTCAGAAAGAGAAGGTCACCAGTACAAGTAGAGAGAGTCAAGGAAGGTAGCTGGCAGCAGAACAGGAAGAAGCAGCTTGTGGAGAGAGAGATTGAATGGTTAACTCTTGAGTATCAAGCACTGTTTGAGTTGTGTTTAGAGCACCACTGGCTTCAGACTCCTGTGACTACTCTTACATCTTAAATTGGGGTGATGACACCCTTGCTTTCACTGAAACCTGACTGCTCAGTACTGAAACGTTTCTCGTCTTTCTTGCCTTTTTCCTTCTAATAAAACATATTAATAGAAATACATTGTGCATTTTCCTGTACATTTCAGGATTGTAGTTCCAGAGGCTCTGAATAAACGTGTTTTGTCCTAAAATATCTTCCACAGCTTCTGACCATGGTTTCTAAAATTGAAGAACAGGTGATTCATGTTTGGGTCCTGAATGTATTTCTAGATTGACAAATTCCCTGTTAAAACACAAGTACACCTGAAAGGGGCATATTTGAACTGCTGCCAAACAACCTCTTATTTTGTTTTATTTGCTAGTGCAACTCATGAGAATGAGATGGAGAAAATCCTCCTAATGGGAGGATTAACCGATCGAGGTCAGCTCTATCCTGTAAACCTTGGCCTCGGCAAACTCCAGGGCTGGGTCCATCTGCAGGTCATATTTTCACCTAGCTTGCATGATTTGGCTTAAGAGACATTTTGCTCTTCTAAGAGCTGACAACTTAGCTTACAAAATAAGGCGTTAGAGTCACTGTTGACCAAACCAGAACTGAGTTGCCATTCTTGTGTCCTCACATATGCAAAGGGGACAGGAGTCAGTCAGAAAGACCTGAGTTCAAATCTTGATTCTGCTCTTTATGCACTAGGTAACCTTTAAATGGGTGGAGGAGCCTGGTAGGGTGCAGTCCATGGGGTTGCAAAGAGTCAGACATGACTGAGCGACTTCACTTTCACTTTTCACTTTCATGCATTGGAGAGGGAACTGGCAACCCACTCCAGTGTTCTTGCCTGGAGAATCCCAGGGACAGGGGAGCCTGGTGGGCTGCCGTCTATGGGGTCACACAGAGTTGGACGCAACTGAAGCGACTTAGCAGCAGCAGCAGCAACAACCTTTAAATGATAAGATACCTGAGGTGCATCCTCATTTGTCAAATGATAATAAGATTTTGTGGGGTTATTTTGAGGATTATAAATAACATAGGCAAAGCATTTAGTATCACTGCAGTAGGAACCCAATTTTTAAAATGTACCTGATCATAGCTGTTATATATGAATATTTTCAATACTCTAATGAATAGTGAAACTTCTGCTTTAAGTTGAAAATTCTATGCCAAACACTGAAGACCAAATTAATCTTTGTTTTTTGACTGTTTATTTCTCATTATAAGCAAATTGTCTTTCTTCTGTCAGTTCCACACATGCTAGGCTCTCTTTAGCATTTCTGCCCCTACATCCTTTATCACACAGGGTTCTATAGTTTACAAAGGAATTTCCATGTCTTATCTCATTTGATCCATTTAAACATGTTGTATAATCCTTACTTTGCAGATGAGGAAACTGAAGGCCAGAAAGTATAAATAACTTGCTAAGCTTGCATAGTATTGAGCTGTACTCTGAAGCAGAGCCTCATAATTACCCAGCCACAAAAGTGAAAAAAGAACACAGAGACAGTGATAACAACATTCTTGGTTTATTGGATAGGGAATCTTACAAGTCAGAAGCAAAAGATCATGGAGCAATAATACTCCATCACCTCTGACAGAGCTGAGCGGGCAAGACACAACAGCAGTCTTTGCTACTTGAGGGAAGGGGAGGCTGCCATTTATAGGAGAACTTATTGGCTAATCAGTTACCAAGTAAATCAGCATCTGGGGCAGGCAGCAAGATTGTTACTCATTAACAGGATTGGATGGTCATGTGAGTGGAATGTAGGTGAAACCCATACTGGTCAAGCAGGGATGTACAGAGAGCGAGAGAACCACCATCTTCAGTGACCTGATCATACACATAGTGAATAAGCAATAGGGTGAGGCCTAAATTTCTTTTGTTTTTCTTTTTTTTTAATTTTTATTTTATACTGGAGTATAGTTGATTAACAATGTTGAGTTAGTTTCAGATATACACCAAAGTGATTCAGTTATACATATACATGTATCTGTTGCAGCCATGAAATTAAAAGACACATGCTCTCTGAAAGAAAAGTTATGACAAACCTAGACAGTGTATTAAAAAGTAGAAACATTAACTTTGCCTGCAAAGGTCCATATAGTCAAAGCTATGGTTTGCCCAGTAGCCATATATGAATGTGTGAGTTGGACTATAAAGAAGTTTGAGTGCCAAAGAATTGATGTTTTTGAACTGTGGTGTTGGAGAAGACTCTTGAGAGTCCCTTGGACTGCAAGGAGATCAAACCAGTCAATCCTAAAGGAAATCAACCCTGAATATTCATTTGAAGCACTGATGCTGAAGCTCTAGTACTTTGGCCACCTGATGTGAAGAGCCAACTCATTGGAAAAGACCCTGATCCTGGCAAAGATTGAAGGCAGGAGGAGAAGGCGATGACAGAGGACAAGATGGTTGGATCACATCACCAACTTAATAGACATGAATTTGAGCAAACTCTGGGAGATGGTGAAGGACAGGTAGATCTGGTGTGCTGCACTCCATGGGGTTGCAAAGAGTCGGACACAACTGAACAGTCTTTTTCAAATCCTTTTCTCATTTAAGTTATTGAGCAAAGTCCCCTGTGCTATACAGTAGATTCTTGTTCGTTGTCTGTTTTAAATATAGCAGTGTATACATGTTAATCCAAAATTCCCAATATATCCTCGCTCATTCTTTCCCCCTGATAACTGTAAGTTCGTTCTCTGTGAGTATGTTTCTGTTTTGTAAATAAGTTCATTTGTATTGCTTTTTTTAGATTCCACTTATCAGCGGTATCATATTTGTCTTTCTGCCTGACTTACTTTGCTTAGTTTGATAATTTCCAGGTTCACCCATGTTGCTGCAGATGGCATTATTTCATTCTATCTCATGACTGAGTAGCATTCCCACATCTTCATCCGTTAATCTGTTGGTTGACATTTAGGTTGTGTCCATGTCCTGGCTGTTGTAAATAGCGATGCAATGAATATTGGAGTGCATGTATCTTTTCAAATGACAGTTTTCTCTGGATATATGCCCAGGAGTAGGATTGCTGGATCATTTGTTAGCTCTATTTTTAGTTTTTAAGAAACCTCCATACTGTTCTCCGTAATGGTTGTTCCAATTTATATTCCCACCAACAGTGTAGGAGGGTTCCCTTGTCTTCACACCCTCTCCAGCATTTATTTTTTGTAGATATTTTATGATGGCTATTCTAACCAGTGTGAGGTAGTTGTATGAAAATCATTGTACTTTTGATTTGCATTTTGCTAATAATTAGCCATGTTGAACATCTTTCCATGTGCCTTTTGGCCATCTGTATGTCTCTTTAGAGAAACATTTGTGTAGTTCTTCTGCCCATTTTTTAATTGGGTTGTCTGTTTTTTTGATATTGAGCTGCATGAGCTGTTTGTAAATTTTGGAGATTAATCCATTCTCAGGTGCATCATTTGCAAATATTTTCTCCCATTCTATGGGTTTTTTCATTTTATTTATTATTTCACACCTTCTGATTGGAAAGCCCATAAGGTTTCCACAGTGGTTCTCAGCCCTCACTGTTCATTTGAGTTTTCTGGGCACCATAAACAACTATCCATGTCAAGGCTCCATCCCAGACCAATTAAATCAGAAGGGAACTGGCTTGAGACTTGGGAATATTTAAAACTCCCCAAGACATTCTTAGGCTGAACTAGACCAGTTCCAGTGAGAATCCTGTCTCTACTATAAAACTTAGACCATCTTAATCTCTCTAATGAATCTTTTATTGTGTTCATTAAAAATTATACATATTTAGCACTTTATTTTAGAAGCCATATAATGTAAATTCTGGAAGGAACTTCATATCCTTAATTAGTCTGGTTCTAAAACTTGGATCTGAGGACTGGACAGCAGAAAAATAAGGGCAATATAACAGATGTAAGGGGCTTCCCAGGTGGTTCAGTGGTAAAGAATCCACCTGCCAATGCAAGAGACACAGGATACATCCGTTGGATCCCTGGGTCAGGAAGATCCTGCAGAGGGGGAAATGGCAAACCATTCCAGTATTCTTGCTGGGAAAATCTCATGGACTGAGGAGCCTGGTGGACTGCAGTCCATGGGGTGGCAAAGAGTTCTGACCTGACTAAGCACGCACCCCAGCAGATGCAAGCCGATTATCTGCTGGAAGAACTGATTGTTATTCTTTTTTTTTCACTGTTACTCCAATTTTATTTATTTATTTTTTAATTTTATTTTATTTTTAAACTTTACAAAGTTGTATTAGTTTTGCCAAATATCGAAATGAATCCACCACAGGTATACATGTGTTCCCCATCCTGAACCCTCCTTCCTCCTCCCTTCCCATACAATTTGTTTGTGTTAAATGCCCATTCTTTTCTAAAATAATAGTGACCTTTGTTTTGCTAATATCCTCATTTAAAAGCATAAAAATTTGACAACCCTTTAACGCATACCAAGTTATTTTTGGAAATTTTACTGACTTATAAAATCCAACAAGTTCTGGAAGCCACGGATCTTTGCCAACCCTGTCATTTTGCAGATAAGGAAACAGGCCCGGAGAGAAGTTCTAGTACCCAAGTTCTATTCTATGTGTTGCCTCAATGATTTTAAACTTATTTTTAAAAAGAAGAATTTAATTATACCTTTTAATCCATGTGTGGTTGTGATTAATGCAGAGAAAGGAAATATAATTGGAAAAGAAAAAGTGAAAGGGTAAAAAAAAAAAAAAGCTGTAACTCAGAGACTCTGGAATTGTGACATAACAGATTTGCAAATAAGTCAAAGAGAAATTCTAGAACTGTAAAATATTATATCCCAAATTAAGAATTCAATGACAATGGTAATAGAAAATTAGTAACAGCTGAAGAAATAATCAGACAACTGGGAGATAGACCAGAAAAATAACCAAATAATACAAGTTAGACTAAAGGATTGGAGAAGGGCATGGCAACCCACTCCTGTATTCTTGCCTGGAGAATGTCATGGACAGAGGATCCTAGTGGGCTACAATCCACAGGGTCACAAAGAGTCAGACATGACTAAAATGACTTAGCATGCCCACACACACACTAAAGGATATAAAATACAGAAGAGAGTGAAAGACAGGGCACAGAGTGAGAAGGTCCCGGAAAGAAATAAGATAATGGAGCTGAGGCAAAATTTGCAGAGAATTTTCAACAATTTTTTCCACAACTATGGAAAGAATAAAGCCATAGCTTCAAGAAGTCAAACAGATTTATAAAAGAGAAAAGAACACATCTAAACCCAATTCACTGAAAATGAAAAAAGAAAGAAACCGTAATAGTGGTTTTAAAAAGAAGACTGTCTTCAAAGTCATAACAATTAGATTAGCATTGACTTCTCAATAGCAATCATTAAAGCCAGAACCCAAATGGATAGATATATTAAACATGCTGAAAGAAAATAATAGCCCACTTAGAGTTTAGCATCCAGAAAAAAAATAAAATTCCAAAAACAAAGACAAGAGGAAAACATCTTCAGACAAAGGGAAATTGCAAAAAAAAGTCTCTCAGAGTCCTTAACCTTTCGTGTGTCATGGCCCCTTTGGCATTCTGGTGAGACCTATGACCACTTTCTCAGAAGGTCTTTAAATATATAAAATAAAATATGTAAAATCACAAAGGAAACCAATTTTAGACAAATACAAAATATATTTAAAAAGTGATATAGTGATATGTTTATAAATATGCTGACTGCTGCTGCTGCTGCTGCTAAGTTGCTTCAGTCGTGTCCGACTCTTGTGCGACCCCATAGATAGCAGCCCACCAGGCTCCTCTGTCCCTGGGATTCTCCAGGCAGGAACACTGGAGTGGGTTGCCATTTCCTTCTCCAATGCATGAAAAGTGAGAAGTGAAAGTGAAGTCGCTCAGTCGTGCCCGACTCTTTGCGACCCCATGGACTGACTAACAAGACCTAAAAATAGATCTGAATAAGAAGATCTAAATAACAAGTATGTATGGTAATTTCTGAGTTGATTACAGTAATTTCTAAGAAGGATAAGTTTCTAAAAGTTTATCTCCTTGAGTTTAGTCAGAAAGCTAACTGTGCTAAGTTCTCTCAGAAAGCAAGGAAGTGGAACAAAGCAATCAGTGGGAAAGCTGACACCTCCTCAAGGCACATCCAAGAAGCAAGAGCCATAGTACACAGTGGATGGTCCAGATCTTTAATACAGGGAATAAGAAACATCGATCATTGCTTACTGCATAAACAGAAAGTGTAGGTTACACAAGTATGTCTGTACCATCTCTATTTTTGAAAATATCCTAACAAGTGTCTTCTTTTTTTAATTGAATATAGTTTATTTACAATGTTTTATAAACTACTGTTGTAAAGTGTTTCAGTTATGCACTTTTATACATTCTCTTTTTATATTCTTTTTCATTATAGTTTATCATAGGATATTGAATATAGTTCTCATGCTGTGAAGTAGTTCAGTTCAGTCGCTCAGTCGTGTCCGACTCCTTGCGACCCCATGGACTGCAGCACACCAGGCCTCCCTGTCCATCACCAATTCCCGGAGTTCACTCAGACTCACGTCCATCGAGTCAGTGATGCCATCCACCCATCTCATCCTCTGTCGTCCCCTTCTCCTCCTGCCCCGAATCCCTCCCAGCATCAGAGTCTTTTCCAATGAGTCAACTCTTCACATGAGGTGGCCAAAGTATTGGAGTTTCAGCTTCAACATCAGTCCTTCCAATGAACATTCAGGACTGATCTCCTTTAGGATGGACTGGTTGGATCTCCTTGCAGTCCAAGGGACTCTCAAGAGTCTTCTCCAACACCACTGTTCAAAAGCATCACTTCTTCAGTGCTCAGCTTTCTTTATAGTCCAACTCTCACATCTATACATGACTGGAAAAACCATAGCCTTAACTAGATGGACCTTTGTTGACAAAGTAATATCTGCTTTTAAATATGCTGTCTACTGAAAATTGATCATAACTTTCCTTCCAAGGAGTAAGCGTCTTTTTATTTCATGGCTGCAGTCACCATCTGCAGTGATTTTGCAGCCCAGAAAAATAAAGTCTGCACTGCTATGAAGTAGGACCTTGTTGTTTATCTTCTCTCTATCTAAAAGCTTACATCTAACCCCAGCCTCCCACTCCATTCTTCCGCTAACCCATCCCCCTTGGCAACCACCAGTCTGCTCTCTCTGTCTGTGAGTCTGTTTCTGTTTCATAGATAGCTTCACTGTGTATGTTTTAGATTCCAGGTATAAGTGATACCATATGATATCTGCTCTTTCTGACTTGTTTCACTCCGAATGATAATCTCTGGTTGCATCCATGTTGCTGCAGTGACATTATTTCATTATTTTCATGACTGAGTAGCATTCCATTATATATATGTACCACATCTTCTGTATCCATTCACCCCAATGGACAGTTAGGTTGTTTCCATGTCTTGGCTATGTGACTTTGTGAATAGTGTTGCTATGAACATAGGGACACATGAATCTTTTTAGATAAGAAGTTTGTGTGGATATTTGCCCAGGAGTGGGATTATTGAATCATACAGTAATTCTCTTTTTAGCTTTCTGAGGAACCTCCATACTGTTTTCCACAGTGGCTGCACCAACTCACATCCCTACCAACAATGCAGGAGAATTCCTTTTCTCTGAAACTTCTCCAACATTTTTTATTTGTAGAGAACTGTCATGTTTCAACATTTTCCTTTGAAAGTATATGTATAATAAAGCTTTAAATAAATACTCTGCTTCCTTCCATCTCATTAAAAAAAATAAGATTCTGCCTTTAATTTCCACATGTTTTTGTTTGCTCAGAGTAGGATTGAGTCTTCTCAAAGCAGTTAGTGTCTACACATAACAGTTTCATTTTTAAGTTGTCATTAATGCTATTTCTGAGAAAACAGGTTATTGGTATCCTTGTTCAGATTGTATGGGGGAAAGATACATTGTATCAATACAAAGAGACACAAGTTATTTCATTTCAAGTATTCCCTTAAACAGAGCATCCCAAATGTACTTGATAATTGTCTGTATATGGCCTTCATGGCTATGATTTTTCCAGTGGTCATGTATAGATGTGAGAGTTGGACTGTGAAGAAGGCTGAGCACCGAAGAATTGATGCTTTTGAACTGTGGTGTTCAGAAGACTCTTGAGAGTCCCTTGGACTGCAAGGAGATCCAACCAGTCCATTCTGAAGGAGATCAGCCCTGGTATTTATTTGGAGGGAATGATGCTAATGCTGAAACTCCAGTACTTTGGCCACTTCATGCAAAGAGCTGACTCATTGGAAAAGACTCTGATGCTGGGAGGGATTGGGGGCAGGAGGAGAAGGGGACGACAGAGGATCAGATGGCTGGATGGCATCACTGACTCGATGGACGTGAGTCTGAGTGAACTCCGGGAGTTGGTGATGGACAGGGAGGCCTGGCGTGCTGCGATTCATGGGGTCGAACAGAGTCGGACACGACTGAGAGACTTAGCAGCAGCAGCAGCATGGCCTTCATTTAGTCCTGAGGTACTTCTTGCTATTGGCATTACATTAGCAGGAATAATAGGTGTTTTGGTGAATACTTGAAGATGTTAAATAATTTGAAAAGCTTTTAAGTGTTGAGTTTATTATTTTGCCAAGTATTAAAAGTGATCGGCTTATGCTCATAGCTGAAGCTTCTGCCCTTGCTCAGATGACATGACCAATGCGATCATTACTTGTGGATGCATGTTACAAATCTGGCATTCTCCCCAATAGTCATTAACTAGCTCATCATCTTCTTCCCCCGTGAAACCAGATGCAGCAATATAATTGACTTCCCAATTTTTCTGGCCCAAATCTGCACTGTGTATCATTTCCCCCCATGAAAGCTCTATTCACGTGGCAGAAAAATCAACATTAGAAGCAGAAATAAGATTCTTTATTTCTTTCATTTCTTCAATCCAATCCTTAAAACACTTTAAGATTCCCATAAAGCCAATACTGAAATGTCCAAATGAGAACTTCCGAAGTATCTTTGTGCCAAGAAGCAGAGTAAAAATCAAATTGGTTCTAAATGCTTCAGGAATGAGCCCCAGATATCATACTGTCACTCATTGTGACTTCTGATAGCTCTAAATTATGAGGTTGTGCCACAACCCTCAAAGTAAGGGCAGGCTTCTTCCTGGACTTCATCAACCCAGTGAGGCCCACCACGAAAGGAAGAGGGAGTTAATTTCCCACTTACATTTCTGGTGGCTCAGACAGTAGAGAATCCGCCTGCAATGTAGAAGACCAGGTTTTGATACCTGGGTCGAGAAGATCCCCTGGAGAAGGGAATGGCAACCCACTTCAACATTCTCACCTGGAGAATCCCATAGACAGAGGAACCTGATGGATCCATGGGGTCGCAAAGAGTAGGACACAACTGAGTGACTAACATATACACAGGCTTCCAAAGAAATTTGGAGTTGTTTCAGATCAAGCTACCAAATCCCTAAAAATGGGAGTAATAACCTCATTTCCTAAACATTACCCATATTACTTTTGAGATTTGGATTTATTATGAAGGTTTGAGCAATCAGAACCATGTTTGTAGATTCTATTAATGATTTATTTTCCATTTCAACTTTATCTTGGAGTAACAAATAGCTAATATCTGGGGATATATACCCACAGAGGTTTACAAAGAAATCACTAATAAAATGCCCAGATGCATTTCAGATTGTCCTCTTCCCTTTTGTGAGAAGCAGGTTTTTTAAATGATTTTGTTCACCCTCCCACCTGGTTCTCCCTAGGATGCCCTTCTGTTCAGCATTGCAAGGGCATTAGACAGGGCCAGGGTGGCAGTGATGCAAGTTATCTACATTGAGGCTGACCAAAGTTAGTGGGAGATATAAAAAGTTCTGCCACATTGCGCTTCCTCAACTGGCAGCCCTCATGTCGCCCTTGTTATGCACAGTGAGTTCCCTGTATCCTGGCCTCATCCTGTCTCTGCCTGCCCATAGCCTCCCCCCAAGGTAGTCTCACTAGGTCACCTATTGGTCCACTGCTCATTAACCGCTTATTTCATTTGCATGTGTTATCAGTTGCCCGTAACCAAGGCAACCAGGGATGGCACTTGTGCAATCAGACAAGCGTTCCTCCCATCTGGTCCGGCCACAGTAGTGTTCTTCCTCGCCTCACTCTTGTGGCAGCAAGAAATACATGAGCAGCAAAATCATGTATTTCCTTGTCATCAGTTTCTCCACGAGGACTCAGGAGCTATACAATTTTCTCTAGGTTTATCAGTTAACTTATATCTTATAAAGAAACTTGATATGTTTTCTCTTCTAGTAGATTGTACTTCCAGTCGGTGCACTCAACATACTTCAAGATCAGAAGAAAAAAATGTACAAACACACAGATTCACAGACAAGCATACACCTGTTCTTGGATCACCATTAATGAATGTGTCTGCTATGTGGAAGGGAAAAATCTTCAGTGGGATGTTTATTTATTTGGACATTTTCCCTTATAGGAAGGACAGACCTTCTGGGGTATAACCCATGAAAACTCTTACTTTCCATGAACATCCTCTCCTCTTCAGCTACACTCGGACTCTTTTGGAAATTTCATCCATTCTCCCATCTTTAAATACTATATATAATGAGGATTCTTATATCTGTATATGCAATCTGGAACACTCCCCTGAATTTTAGATTCATAAATTCACCTGCCTACTTGACATCTTTATCTTGACAGCTGTTAGGAATCCCAGTGTGAATATTTTTAAAGAAACCGAACTCCTGATCATTTCCTTATCCAAGATTTGTTCTACCTCAGCCATTCCCTTTTCTGTTAGAGGCAACTCCTTTTTTTCCAGTTTATTATGCCAAAATCTTGGATTCACCCTTTATCACTTTCTCTCTTCATCGCACTTTAAATTGGTTATCAAATCCCATGGGCTGTCCTCTCAAAATATATCCAGGATCCAAGAAATTCTTAATCTCTTTAGCTACTACTAACTTGGTCCAGGGCTTCCCTGATGGCTCAGTGGTAAAGAATCTGCCTGCCAATGCAGGAGACGTTGATTCCATCCTGGGTCAGGAAGATCCCCCAGAGAAGGAAACGGCAATCCACTACAGTACTCTTGCCTTGGAAATCCATCAGACAGAGGAGCCTGGCGGGCTATAGTCCGTGTGGTGGTCAGGAAGCATTTAACAGGAGGCTTCCTGTGTGCTGTTTTGGATCTGTCAGGAATCCTCTGTTCCATATTAATTCAGGAATTAAGAGGAGAGGCAAGCCTCTCCCGGGGCTGAGGAATCCAGCATTTCCTTCGTTAGTTTTTCAATATGGTGAGAAGTACCCTCTTCCTTCTTATGAACCATATGGTAAAAGTGATTGTTTACAACTCTCTCTCTCTCTTTAATATGAATCACCTATGTTTTGTAAGTCTGGAATTTTAATCTTTATCTTTGCTGAGAATAACTACAGTATATATGCCCACACCATGTTGATTAAAACACCTTTGCTCCATCAGAGCTTTGGTCTCCGTGTCTTGCTTTCTCTCTCTCTCTCCCTCTCTTTCTCTCAGGCTGATTTTCTGGAGCACAGAGACCCATCGTGCTCATTCTCCTGCCCAGGCTTCTGAGACCCTCTGGTGAAGGCGCACTGTGCCTTCACCCCCTAAAGAGGGCACCAGGTGCCTTCATGAGTGATGCAAGCCCTGTGTCAAAGGGCTTTATTTGTTTTCTGCTTAAACCAAGGAATATCAGCCTCTTTCTCTCTCTCTTTTACTTTATCATCAACTCTGGAACACCAGGTTCCGGTCCAAAAAGGACCTCAACATTGGTCACAGAAGAGTTTACTCAGATTAAACAACAACTTGGTCCAAGTCACCATTATCCCTTTCCTAGATTATTTCAACTGGCTCCCACCCTTGTATCTTTCCATCTTTGTTGGTCATAGTATATTCTCACCATATCTACTAGTATGGGTGAGCTTTTGAAGCTGCAGGTTAAACCTGTTAATATCCTCCAAGGACTTTCATTCTCACTCAGAGTGAAAACCAAAGCCCCTTCACAGCTTATGAAGGTCTAGTTGATTTCTCACTTCATTTTTTCTACCCTCTTGTTCTTGTTCAATCTATGCCAGCCATGCCATGCTCCTTTTGAAGGATTTGAACTTGCGTCTCCTCTTCTGGAAAGTTTTCTCACCAAATATTTATCCATATGTCTGGCTTTCTTATCTTCTTTAGGTCTATACTAGATAAAGGAGAAAGGAGAAGAAACTAATGTAAAAAAGGGGAAGTGAGCAAAACATTGTATAGTTCAGTTCAGTTCAGTCACTTATTCATGTCCTACTCTTTGCACTCCATTGGCTGCAGCATGCCAGGGCTCCCTGTCCATCACCAACTCCCAGAGTTTACCCAAACTCATGTCCATTGAATCGGTAATGCCATCCAACCATCCTGTCTCTGTCGTCCCCTTTTCCTCCTGCCTTCAATCTTTCCCAGCATTAGGGTCTTTTCGAATGAGTCAGCTCTTAGCATCAGGTAGCCAAAGTATTGGAGTTTCAGCTTCAACATCAGTCCTTCCAATGAACACTCAGGACTGATCTCCTTTAGCATGGACTGGTTGGATATCCTTGCAATCCAAGGGACTCTCAAGAGTCTTCTCCAACACCACAGTTCAAAAGCATCAATTCTTCGGCACTCAGCTTTCTTTATAGTCCAACTCTCACATCCATACATGACCACTGGAAAAACCATAGCCTTGACTAGATGGATTTTGTTGGCAAAGTAATGTCTCTGGTTTTTAATATGCTGTCTAGGTTGGTCATAACCTTCTTTCCAAGGAGTAAGCATCTTTTAATATCACGGCTGCAGTCACCATCTGCAGTGATTTTGGAGCCCAAAAATATAAAGTCTGACACTGTTTCCACTGTTTCACTATCTATTTGTCATTAAGTGATGGGACTGGGTGCCATGATCTTAGTTTTCTGAATGTTGAACTTTGAACCAACTTTTCACTCTCCTCTTTCACTTTCATCAAGAGGCTCTTAAGTTCTTTACATTCTGCCATAAGGGTGGTGTCATCTGCATATCTGAGGTGATTGATATTTCTCCTGGCAATCTTGATTCCAACTGTGCTTCATCCAGCCCGGCATTTCTCATGATGTACTCTGCATATAAGTTAAATAAGCAGGGTAACAATATACAGCCTTGACGTACTCCTTTCCCAATTTGGAACCAGTCTGTGTTCCATGTCTAGTTCCATGTCCTGGTCAGAGCTTCCTGACCTGCATACAGATTTCTCTAAGGGAGGTCAGGTGGTCTGGTATTCCCATCACCTTCAGAATTTTCCATAGTTTATTGTGATCCACACAGTCAAAGGCTTTGGCATAGTCAATAAAGCAGAAGTAGATGTTTTTCCGGAACTCTCTTGCTTTTTTGATGATCCAGCAGATGTTGGCGATTTGATCTCTGGTTCCTCTGCCTTGTCTAAAACCAGCTTGAACATCTGGAAGTTCGCAGTTCACATATTGCTGAAGCCTGGCTTGGAGAATTTTGAGCATTACTTTACTAGCGTGTGAGATGAGTGCAGTTGTGCAATAGTTTGAACATTTTTGGCATGCCTTTCTTTGGGATTGGAATGAAAACTGCCCTTTTCCAGTCCTGTGGTCACTGCTGAGTTTTCCAAATTTGCTGGCATATTGAGTGCAGCATTTTCACAGCATCATTTTTTAGGATTTGAAATAGCTCAATGGGAATTCCATCACCTCCACTAGCTTTGTTCATAGTGATGCTTCCTAAGGCCCACTTTACTTAGCCTTCCAGGATGTCTGGCTCTAGGTGAGTGATCACACTATCGTGATTATCTGGGTCGTGAAGATCAATTTTTTGTACAGTTCTTCTGTGTATTCTTGCCACCTCTTCTTAATATCTTCTGCTTCTGTTAGGTCCATACCATTTCTGTCCTTTATCAAGCCCATCTTTTCATGAAATGTTCCCTTGATATCTCTAATTTTCTTGAAGAGTTCTCTAGTCTTTCCCATTCTGTTGTTTTCCTCTGTTTCTTTGCACTGATCGCTGAGGAAGGCTTTCTTATCTCTCCTTGCTATTCTTTGGAACTCTGCATTCAGATGCTTATATCTTTCCTTTTCTCCTTTGCTTTTGGCTTCTCTTCTTTTCTTACCTATTTGTAAGGCCTCCTCAGACAGCCATTTCGCTTTTTTGCTTTTCTTTTTCTTGGGGATGGTCTTGCTCCCTGTCTCCTGTACAATGTCATGAACCTCCATCCATAGCTCATCAGGCACTCTATCTAAAGGATCTAGGCCCTTAAATCTATTTCTCACTTCCACTGTATAATCATAAGGGATTTGATTTAGGTGATACCTGTATGGTCTAGTAGTTTTCCATACTTTCTTCAATTTAAATCTGAATTTGACAATAAGGAATTCATGATCTGAGCCACAGTCAGCTCCTGGTCTTGTTTTTGATGACTGTATAGAGCTTTTCCATCTTTGGCTGCAAAGAATATAATCAGTCTGATTTCGGTGTTGGCCATCTGGTGATGTCCATGTATAGAGTCTTCTCTTGTGTTGTTGGAAGAGGGTGTTTGCTATGACCAGTGCACTCTCTTGGCAAAACTCTATTAGCCTTTGCCCTGCTTCATTCTGTATTCCAAGGCCAAATTTGCCTGATACTCCAGCTGTTTCTTGACTTCCTACTTTTGCATTCCAGTCCCCTATAATGAAAAGGACATCTCTTGGATGTTTGTTCTAGAAGGTCTTGTAAGTTTGTAGAACCATTCAACTTCAGCTTCTTTGGCATTACTGGTCAGGGCATAGACTAGGATTACCATGATATTGAATGGTTTACCTTGGAAATGAACAAAGATCATTCTTTCATTTTTGAGATTGGATCTAAGTACTGTATTTCAGACTCTTTTGTTGACTATGAAGGCTACTCCATTTCTTCTAAGGGATTACTGCCCACAGTAGTAGATATAATGGTCATCTGAGTTAAATTAACCCATTCCAGTCCATTTTAGTTCGCTGATTCCTAAAATGCCAATGTTCACTCTTGCCATCTCCTGTTTGGCCACTTCCAGTTTGCCCTGATTCATGGACCTAACATTCCAGGTTCCTATGCAATATTTCTCTTTCCAGCATCAGACCTTGCTTCTATCACCAATCATATCCACAACTGAGTGTTGTTTTTGCTTTGGCTCAGTCTCTTCATTCTTTCTGGAGTTATTTCTCCACTGATCTCCAGTAGCATATTGGGCACCTACCGACCTGGGGAGTTCATCTTTCAGTGTCCTATCTTTTTGCCTTTTCATACTGTTCATGGGGTTCTCAAGGCAAGAATACTGAAGGGGTTTGCCATTCCCTTCTCTAGTGGACCACATTTTTTCAGAACTCTCCACCATGAACCATCCGTCTTGGGTAGCCCTACATTGGCATGGCTTAGTTTCACTGAATTAGACAAGGCTGTAGTTCACGTGATTAGATCGGTTAGTTTTCTGTGATTATGGTTTTAGTCTTTTTGCCCTCTGATGCCCTCTCTCAGTGCCTACTGTCTTACTTGGGTTTCTCTTACCTTGGACATGGGGTATCTCTTCACGGCTGCTACAGCAAAGTGCAGCTGCTGCTCTTTACCTTGGATGTGGGGTATCTCCTCACCACCACCGCTACAGACCTTGGATGCCGGGTATCTCCTCTAGGCTACTTGCTGCTCCAGCACTGCGCAGCCTCCGCTCACCGCCCCCTCACCGCGCAAAACATTGTATAAATGTTTATTTAATTCAGTGAAGTCAGGCAACTATATCATTTTGTCAGAGATATACCATTGCTGTGAGATATATCATTGTCTAGGAGAATCCCAGGGACGGGGGAGCCTGGTGGGCTGCCGTCTATGGGGTCGCACAGAGTCGGACACGACTGAAGCGACTTAGCAGCAGCAGCAGGTGATAGATAAAAATCCAGATAAACAAAAGGCATCTAGGAATAAAAATGAAAGTAGAATGAAATCTAAGAGAGTGAATAAAAAATAAAATGCAAAGATTTTACCTCTAAGTCCCCGAGAGGTCCTTTTGGCACAACCTCAGGAGTTCCCTTGTTATCCTGATATTAAATTAGAGAACTCCATGTAGGTAGCTATTTCCATTGTTTCTATTATGTTCATTCTGGGTCAGCCTTTTACTGGATTGGAACGATGACAATCAAACAGAAAAAGATAAACCGGAAAGTAGTGATTCAAAAGGTTAGGCTAAGAATTGAAATGTTCAAAAAGACGTAGGAGGATTTAAAATATTTTTTCAAAGAACCATTTAACAGGGAAGAACACCCTTTTCTAAATGTAAAAGTAGTGGCAGTAGAAATACTTGCTAGTTCACAGAATTGCGTTGGCTTGTAAGAAAGTTATTCCAGAATGAAATCCAAGTGCTTATCCTCTTCCTACTCATATGTCCTAACACAGAATATTTTGGAAATGTAGCAGGCCAGAAGAATACCACTTTTATCCAAATATTTATCTTAGTAGACTATCCTTAACCGAAATTATTCAAATGTTCCTTAAAATTGCTTGAAACTGGACAGCCTCTCAGGGTCTTATTTGATTGTATCTGTTATTTTTGTAAGTAAAGTGCCAATGGAGGATGAAAATTTACCTCATCAAAACGAGAAATGCCAATTTGAGTGCAGATTTTTTATTCTGTAGCAAAATTTCTGTAATAGAATTTGTCTTTGGGAATAGCCATTTGGGCAGGGTCTTTTATTTGCACAGATATAACACAAGGACTCACCCATTTCTCTTAGAGAACACTGTTTCTGACCCACAGTTAGTAATATGAAGTAGATATATGATTGTACCTTTACAGATTAAGACTTTTGGGGGGTTATTTTATTTTATTTTATTTTTTTGTTTTATCTAGACATCCCTATCTACAGAAGAGTATTGTATTGCTCTTATGAGGGGTGTGTGTATGTGTTTAAGAAAGAAATTAGAAGCTGAGACTGGTTGATGGCAGGAGAGATGAAGAAGCAAGTCTGACATATCTTCACCTCAGGCTGGTAGTTGGATCATTAAACAGAATGGATGGGCTTTGCCAGCAGCCTCTCCCTCCTAATCTTCTAACCCCTTACCCCCAAAGTGACATACCTCCAACTGTAACAACTCCTGTCAAATATTTCACTCATTCTGTCCCATGACTTGGGAGCCAGACCAAATCCTATTAAGGGGCTTCCCTGTTGGCTCAGATGGTATAGGATCTGCCTGTAATGCAGGAGAGGCAGGTTCCCTGGATTGGGAAGATCCCCTGGAGAAGGGAATGGCTACCCATTCCAGTATACTTGCCTGGAGAATTCCATGGATAGAGAGCTGGACCAAATCCTATAAACAAAAAGGTAGGGCATTCCCCAAAAGAAAATCTGTCTTCTCTGTCAAATCACTGAAGAGAGAAAATAGGGAAGGTTTTAGCCTGGAGGAAGAAATGGACTATGAGCTGATGAGCCTGAATTGGAAACTTCTGATAAAGGGCATTTTTCTGAGAGGGGGTAGGCTTAGTTTTGAAACCTAGTGGCTGGACAATGTCAAGTAAAGAAAACTTGTGTAAGGGCATTTCCAACAGGTCTAGAAAGAATGATATCTATATCCAGGTCTAAGCTTTTTTCCCTTCATTGTAGTTCTCTTCTCAGGTAACAACCAGCATATTTAATTATTCCTTGGAAATTCCCAGGAAATACTTTGAAAGTGTAGGGTCCATTCTTCCATTAAAAAATAAATGGATTTCTCAGTGTTCACCAGATGGGAAATAAGAATACGGGATTGGGAAAAGAATTCCTTCTGAAGGCTGGAGAGCCCGTGGAATTCTGAGGCATGCTTAATTATATAAAGGGAGCCAAATTTAGAGTCCTAAAGTCCTTCAGCCTACATATATTAGAAGAGGGGCAGTGCCCAGGAATAAGTCTTATCTTTGACACAGAATACCACCCCAGGGCCATGGTCACTGGACAGATTCAGTCACTAGCCTCAGTGATCAAATGCAAAGTCTGAAGTCACTTTGTGCCAGCTTTAGAGAACTAGTTTAAGTGTGTAACCCAAATTCTATAAGTCATAACAACATTGTTAAAAGATTAATAAAACAGTATTTCTCTGGTTCTGCCCTCACTGGTATTTTTGGGTTGCCAGCCTATCCTACTTTTGCCTCTGCAAACTTCCTTACAGAACATCACGTACTCCTTAGCCTAAACTAAGTTCTGCCGTCTGAGTTCTGTCCTCCCTCTGCTCCCATACAAGTTATTGCAGTCAGCGTCTCTTCTTGTGTGGCGGCGGCCCCAAGGTTCAACTCCCAGGCTTCTGTCTCCAGTCCACACGTAAGCTGGACTCTTGCATGTGTCAAAGGCCTCCTGAAGGCAGGAAGTTTCCCTTCATCCCCACTTGCACACACTCTGCTACACGGCATTGCCTTCTGCTCTCCCAGTCTTACTGAGATTTTATTAGAGTTGTTTTCTTTTTCCTTTAAACTGCCTCTGTATTGAAATAGTCTCTTTCCAGAAACAATCCATGACTGCTAAGAGCTGATCCAGAGGACATGCTAAGAGGCAGACACTACACTGGACTTAGAGTTACCTCTGCCCTCTGACTTCACCCTATTTTTCTTGGCTTGAATCTGTAAACACAACTCTCTCTTCCAGTTGGATGAGCCTTTCCTATTTGGCTTCCCTGGAGATTAGCCTGATAGGCCCAGACTTGAAGCAAAGTGAGCTTCTGATGGTGCTGGGAGTGAGAGATGTTGGGCTGGGAGCAAGTACATAAAACAGCCACAACCCTTTGATTATATGTCTCACTGTCTAATTGTTTGTTGTATTGCATATTTCATGTAACTTCTTCTAGACCCTTTTTGATGGTTATCTTAAAAATCATTAAAAGATAATGATTTAGGGGAAAGTTTTTCAAAAATGCAATCACTGTCCTTCTCCCTCCCAAGTTACCTCCTTCTGACTCAAAATCATTTGTATTTTTAGGCAAACCAAGCTGGAAACCCTGCCATAGGAAATATGAAAGCTTTTTCCTGATTCAACTTCTTTCTTTCATTGGACTATTCACTGAAGGAAGGTGGTAGATGGCATATATATATATATATATATATATATATACACACATACATACATACATACATACATACACACACACACCTTTTAACCCCCTGAATTTAGTCTTCTGAAAGAGTTAAACCCTCAGGTTATATGGCAGATTTTTCAGACCTTGAAGCCAGTGGACATCAAATAAGCTAAGAAAGCATGAGAAGCAAAAAGGCCTGAGGAACGTGGATAGACTTTTAATATTTTACTGGCCACTGAAAAGAAATTGTGCACTGCACTATTTAGAAATTCAGCCACTATTACATTTTGTAAATGGATATGCCTACATTTATAGATGTACATCACTGACCTGATGGACGTGAGTCCAAGTGAACTCCGGGAGTTGGTGATGGACAGGGAGGCCTGGCGTGCTGCGATTCATGGGGTCGCAAAGAGTTGCACACGACTGAGCAACTGAACTGAACTGAACTGATAGATGTACAAATAATTTATGCTAAGTTATGCTTGTTTTATTGCCAGGGATACTCACTAGGTCCTGGGAAATCCAGAAAACAGACTGTAATAGTAATTTCAAAAGCTTTTGCTAGACCTTGGAACAGAATTATCTGATGGTGGTAGCTCTTGTAGGATTTTGCCAATGAGACCAGAAATTCCCAGAAGCAAAGGGCTTCATTCCCTGTTAATTTCCTGCAAAGCTACATGGTTTTGGTTCTAATTAGAAAAGTAACTCATGATCAGAGTAAAACACTTTAAAAACACATAAAAGCATGAATAAAACAAAAATAGCTTATAATTCTAAAATCTGCTGATAAGTACTCTTAGTATTTCGGTGTTTTCAATTCTATTATTTCCAATACTCTTTTATTGATTGATACACCTTTTTTTTTTTTTCTCACATTTTAACATCTTTGAAACAGTTGCATCTTATAATTGATGATTTGTTAAAATAATTATTGGAAGTGTTTTTCTCTTTCTTAAATATAGATATTGAAATGATGATTCATCTTAAAATCAATAATCACAAATTAGGTAATCATTTCAGACATGAAATACTGAATATATATGCACACATTTGTGAAGGTCTAGTTATATTTAGGAGAATTTATCATGGCTTTCTCCTATTACTATTTTGTATTCAAAGGAAAACACACTAGTAATCAAAACTAAACTAATCAAAATTTTCATTCCATTCTCTCAAAGGATATCGATATGAAACCCCAGTTTACTTCTTAAAATTCTTCTTTCCCAACTCCACGTTTCCAAATCTTTTTTTCAACCCTTCCCTATTCTCCCTTTTTCCCCAGTCTTCTTCACTTCTCCTTTCTTTAACCTCCATTATTTTTCCTTATTATTATTACTTTTTATTATTTTTTCTTATTATGATTAACTTCCATGATTTTTCTTTTTAATTATTACTCTTAAGAGTGAAACTGGCCATATCTGATGCAGTTTTCTGCATTACAAACACCCAGAAACTCAGCACTCGAAGAGGATTTTCATCAGAGGCTAATAAGTGAGAGAGTGAGAGAGATGGGATGGGCAAATATCAAAATTTCTGTAGCAAATGAGGGGAAAAGGGAACCATGATAATTATTATTATTTCTGACAAAACAAATACACAGATGCAGAGACATACATAATAATAGTCTTCTAGGTATCAAAAATATTTAATGTTTTGATGGAGCTTTTTGATTCAAAGTAGTAAAAACAATACAAAACAAAAGAAACAGAAACGCTAGTTTGTACATAAGGGGTTACATTTCCTATAATTCTTGCTCTTACACTTGGCTTGTCATCAGAAAATATAATTTAATAGCCATGTACTTTTTTCTTAATATGGAATTTTTCTTTTATATTAAAAAAATACTTGAAAGTATGTTATAACCTTGCTTTTGGCTCATCTGACCACCTGTACAGAACCTACCCACTGTTTCCTTGTGACCTTTGATAGATCCCACTCTACAGACACAGGTCTTGGAGGAGTTAACTTTCATCAGACCTGGCTTGTACCTCTTATCTTTTACTGAATATTTTCTCAGAGTATTCTCTGTTGACACATAATGAGAGAAGTTTAAAGTGCCCACAAAGGCTAATACAGACTTCCATTCACTTCTATTCCATGCCTAATATCAGTGCCTTCCAAGGGGTAGGTCTTGGTGAACACAAGAGTACCTTGGAGGAGAAAGAGGGCATAGAGAGGGAAAATCAGGAGAAAGTAAACAGTCAAACCTGGTACTTGATCCTCTGTAGTCTAGTCACCCCTCCACCTAGATTACAGAGAGTTCACTATAAAATGTGGCTGGTTATACCAGGACCCTATTCTTTAAAAACTGAAGGACCTTATAAACTGTTTATACACAAGCCTGAATTTCACATTCGTCAGAAAGCAGAGGAATCTTCCCCCACATCTGCTCCTCAAATTATAGTAATCATAGAGCAAAGTCTCCAGACACATTTCTCCCCATTCACATTATTTACCTCTCTTCTTCAGATATTTTATTTACAAAAGAAACAAGGGTGAGAATGAGAGAGAGGCTTAATTTAGATAAATATCAGACACAGCAGAGCTGAGACTTAATCCAAGCAAAAAGGGAATTTGCTGTATGGCTCAGGAAACTCAAACAGGGGCTCTGTATCAACCTAGAGGGATGGGATGGGGAGGTAGCTGGGAGGGAGCTTCAAAAAGGAGGGGATATATGTATACCTATGGCTGATTCATGTTGAGATTTGACAGAAAAGAGCAAAATTCTGTAAAGCAATTATCCTTCAATAAAAAAATAAATTAGCTAAGAGAAAAAAATAAGGGAGTCAGCAGAGTGTAGCATAATTGCTTGTACACAACAGCACATTCACAAATGATACTTTAAACATTCTTTAATGTCAAGCAACATTCTCCCCAGGTCTCTTTATACTGCTGAGCACCAAGAGGTTGACATCAAGCCCCAGGTGACACCACCTCTAGGGCTAAAAACAGAAAGACAAGACAAAGGAGAAAGAAAACACAAGTCAGGGTTTGTGCTAGATACAGTTCACTAGCAAAGCCAACAGTATTCTATAATTTGGGCTGAGAAACAGCTTTTCTTATAATATTATTGTAAGTATCTGTAATAGCTACCAAAATTTAATGGGATTTCATTATACATGGAGTTGCGTATAAGAAAAGAAAATAGAGCATTGTCCATTCAAAGAGACAGTGTAAATCTTCCCTTTCTCACTGATGTCTGGGAAAGCACTCAAATAAGAACTGTGAAGAACTGGCAGGAAGATTCATTGAGAAAAGCACATTTGTCAATTGCTGGCTGATGTGGATAAGCAGAGTGAAACGAACCTTGGATGAGTTAAGACAGAGTCTTCTCATTAAGGCTCAACTGACCTACAGATTTCAGTCAGTTCCCCATGAGAGAAAAGGACAAAGACTCAGTCAGAGTTCCTTGCAAGATGCAACAGACCCAAGCATAGTGTTAGGTATACTGTAAAAGGCCTGAATAAAACAATGAAATAATAAAACAAAGTTAAATAAAAAAGAAGGAAATAAAACTGTCCATAATCTCCACCCCACCATTATAAACACTACAAACTTTGAACGATGGATCCATACATTTACCCATCTACAACTTAACTATGGTGTTTTGAGCCCTATTTTTGTAGTAAGCCTCTCATTTATGACTGGCCACCTCACTTGGAGACTTGCGTCTCTCTCTGCTGGTCACCCCAAGGATGTGCCTTTTTTAATATCTCCGCCCTTAAGGCCATTGTCTTTACATTCCCATCCCTTCCTCAGCTGCTCTTATTCATTTGTTCCACAAATATTTATTGAGTGCACATCGCTGGTGTAAGTCAGACACTCTTCCCTCCGAAGAGCCGGACCACTACCCCATGTTACTGAACTTAACAACTGAAGCTGAAGACACAGTAGGTTCCTGCAGAAGAGCTGCCTGCTCCCCGTCACCCAGACTTTGCCTGCGCACCGGCGAAAGATGCTCATACAAATGTTGCTACCTTCTTCCAGTCTGATCAGATCTCTTGTTTTTCAGTTGCCCAGTCGTGTCCAATTCTCTGCGACTACATAGACTGCAGCACGCCAGGCTCCCTGTCCCTCACCATCTCCCAAATTTTGCCCAAGTTCATGTCCATTGTATCGGTGATGCCATCTAGCCATCTCATCCTCTGATGCCCTCTTTTCCTTTTGCCCTCAATCTTTCCCAGCATCAGGGGCTTTTCCAATGAATTGGCTGTTTGCATCAGGTTACCAAAATACTGGAGCTTTAACTTCAACATCAGTCCTTCCTGTGAGTATTCAGGGTTGTTTTCCCTCAAGATTGACTGGTTTGATCTCCATGCTGTCTAAGGGACTTTCAGGAGTCTTCTCCAGCAACACAGTTCGAAAGCATCAATTCTTTGGTGCTCTGCTTTCTTTACAGCACAGCTCTTACAACTGTAAATGACCACAGGGAGGACTGTAGCCTTGACCATACAGACCTTTGCCGGGAGAGTAACATCTCTGCTTTTCAACACACTGTCTAGGTTTGTCATAGCTTTCCTACCAAGAAACAATCTTCTTCCGATTTCATGGCTGCAGTCACCATCTGCAGTGATTTTAGAGACCAAGAAGAGGAAATCTGTCACTACTTCCACCTTTTCCCCTTCTAATTTGCTATAAAATAATTGGGCCAGAAGCCATCATCTTAGTTTTTTTTTAATACTTAATTTTAAGCCAGCTCTTTCACTCTCCTCCTTCACCCTCATCAAGAGGTTCTTCAGTTCCTCTGCACTTTCTGTCGTTAGAGTGGTGTCATCTGCATATCTGAGGTTGTTGATGTTTCTCCCACCTATCTTGATTCAGGCTTGTAACTCATCCAGCCCAGCATGTCTCACGATGTTCTCAGTGTGTAGGTTAAACAAGCAGGGTGACAGCATACAGCCCTGTTGTACTTCTTTCTCAATCTGGGACCAATCAGTTGTTCCATACAGGGTTCTAACTCTTCTTTCTTGACTCACATGCAGGTTTCTGAGTAGAGAGGTAAGATGTCTCTGTGTCATGATGAAGGGGCTTGTGTAACTCAATGAAGCAATAAGCCATGCTGTGTAGGGCCCCCCAAGACAGACAGGTCATGTTTCTGACAAAATGTGATCCACTGGAGGAGGGAATGGCAAACCCTCCCAGTATACTTGCCATGAGAACCTCATGAACTGTATAAAAACAAAAAGATCTGACCTCTAGCATCCCTGTAACCAAACTCCATCCTGAACTGCTCCGTCAGGTTCACCTTGCCCCTCAGATTCCCTGTGTACATTTTAACAGCTACACCTGGAACGGGGTCACACTGGAGTGTGTTGAAATACCCTGGTTGAATAGTGTCACGTAGCAGCCTCAGCATGTACAATTATGAAGTGAAACCTTAGACCAGAATCTCTCAGAGAGGTTTCAGAAAAGGTGTCTTATTGCACACCAACTCAGAAAACACCAAGGGCATTTAATGCTATTTTAGCTTTTGAATTTGGTGAGGTACAGCTAGGGTGAAAAGAGATCAAGAAAAAGAAGACTAATGAGTCAGGAGTGTCTACTTTTTTGAGAGTCTGGTATCAGCGGGGACTTTATATACCTGGAAGGTATGCATGTTTCATTTGCCTAATTTTGATTTAGAAAAAAAAAAAAAAGAGCTTGTGTGGGCAGCAAGACTGACCTCAGGAGTCTAAACATGGGAGAGAACATAGAATGGTAGTGAGAGAGCATCAGAGATCAAGGCCAGTGGTCTGACGTTAGTCAAGTGATGGAACTTGACTAAGCCTTGAGGTCCTCAGTTATAAAGCAAGGAGATAATAATAATATTAATAATAGTCACAGCGAGTGCTAAGTACCAGACTTTAACACACAGTTGGTATTCAAACAATGTTAGGTGATATTAATATTAATGTTAATTAGTGGAAATGACAGCCTAAAGCCAAGGCTAAATAATCCCTTATCTGAAATGCTTTGTGCCTCTTAGAGTAGGATTAGAAAACTTCACATCCCTTTCAATTCTGTGGCTCTCTGATTCCCTATGACATCCTTAGTGTAGGAGCAGTCACATAACCAAATTAGTGATGCTTCATGGAGCCTTGAATGTTAGTTCTAAAAGATCTTATACGTCTTCATAGAACTGTTCAACTTCAGCTTCTTCAGTGTTGCTGGTTGGGGCATAGACTTGGATTACTGTGATATTGAATGGTTTGGAAATGAACAGAGATCATTCTGTCTTTTTGACATTGCATCCAAGTACTGCATTTCAGACTCTTTTGTTGACCATGATGGCTACTACATTTCTTCTAATGCATTCCTGCACACAGTAGTAGATATAGTGGTCATCTGAGTTAAATTCACCCATTCTAGTCCATTTCAGCTCGCTGATTCCTAGACTGTTGACATTCACTCGTGCCATCTCCTGTTTGACCACTTCCAATTTGCCTTGATTCATGGACCTGACATTCCAGGTTCCTATGCAGTGTTGCTCTTTATAGCATCGGACCTTGCTTCTATCACCAGTCACATCCACAACTGGGTGTTGTTTTTGCTTTGGCTCCATCCCTTCATTCTTTCTGGAGTTATTTCTCCACTGATCTCCAGTAGCATATTGGGCACCTACCGACCTGGGGAGTTCCTCTTTCAGTATCCTATCATTTTGCCTTTTCATACTGTTCATGCAGTTCTCAAGGCAAGAATACTGAAGTGGTTTGCCATTCCCTTCTCCAGTGGACCACATTCTGTCAGACCTCTCCACCTTGACCCGCCCGTCTTGGGTTGCCCCACGGGCATGGCTTAGTTTCATTGAGTTAGACAAGGCTGTGGTCCGTGTGATTCAATTGACTAGTTTTCTGTGATTATGGTTTGTGTGTCTGCCCTCTGATGCCTCTCGCAACACCTACCATCTTACTTGGGTTTCTCTTACCTTGGACATGCGGTATCTCTTCACAGCTGCTCCAGCAAAGCGCAGCCACTGCTCCTTACCTTGGACGAGGGGTATCTCCTCACAGCTGACCCTCCTGACCTTGAATGTGGAGTAGCTCCCCTCGGCCCTCCTGCACCCTCACAGCCACCTCTCCTTGGATGGAAAAGATGTCCTTTTCATTTTATGTCCAAAAAAGATGCCCTTTTCATTATAGGGGACTGAAATGGAAAAGTAGGAAGTCAAGAAACACCTGGCAAATTAAGCCTTGTAATACAGAATGAAGCAGGGCAAAGGCTAATAGAGTTTTGCCAAGAGAACGCACTGGTCATAGCAAACACCCTCTTCCAACAACACAAGAGAAGACTCTACATATGGACATCACCAGATGGTCAACACCCAAATCAGATTGATTATATTCTTTGCAGCCAAAGACGGAGAAGCTCTATACAGTCAGCAAAAACAAGACCAGGAGCTGACTGTGGCTCAGATCATGATCTCCCTATTGCCAAATTCAGGCTTAAATTGAAGAAAGTGGGGAAAACCACTAGACCATTCAGGTATGACCTAAATCAGATCCCTTATGACTATAAAGTGGAAGTGAGAAATAGACTGAAGGGACTAAATCTGATAGCGTGCCTGATGAACTATGGACAGAGGTTCGTAACATTGTACAGGAGACAGGAATCAAGACCATCCCCAAGAAAAAGAAATGCAAAAAAGTGAAATGGCTGTCTGAGGAGGCCTTACAAATAGGTAAGAAAAGAAGAGAAGCCAAAAGCAAAGGAGAAAAGGAAAGATATAAGCATCTGAATGCAGAGTTCCAAAGAATAGCAAGAAGAGATAAGAAAGCCTTCCTCAGCAATCAATGCAAAGAAATAGAGGAAAACAACAGAATGGGAAAGACTAGAGATCTCGTCAAGAAAATTAGAGATACCAAGGGAACATTTCATGCAAAGATGGGCTCAATAAAGGACAGAAATGGTATGGACCTAACAGAAGCAGAAGATACTAAGAAGAGGTGGCAAGAATACACAGAAGAACCTTACAAAAAAGATCTTCATGACCAAGATAATCACGATGGTGTGATCACTCACCTAGAGCCAGATATCCTGGTATGTAAAGTCAAGTGGGCCTTAGAAAGCATCACTACGAACAAAGCTAGTGGAGGTGATGGAATTCTGGTTGAGCTATTTCAAATCCTGGAAGATGATGCTGTGAAAGTGCTGCACTCAATTTGCCAGCAAAAGATGAAAACTCAGCAGGGGCCACAGGACTGGAAAAGGTCAGTTTTCATTCCGATCCCAAAGAAAGGCAATGCCAAAGAATGCTCAAACTACCGCACAATTGTACTCATATCACACGCTAGTAGAGTAATGCTCAAAATTCTCCAAACCAGGCTTCAGCAATACGTGAACCATGAACTTCCAGATGTTCAAGCTGATTTTAGAAAAGGCAGAGGAACCAGAGATCAAATTGCCAACATCCTCTGGATCATCAAAAAAGCAAGAGAGTTCCAGAAAAACATCTACTTCTGCTTTATTGACTATGCCAAAGCCTTTGACTGTGTGGATCACAATAAACTGTGGAAAATTCTGAAAGAGATGGGAATACCAGAGCACCTGACCTGCCTCTTGAGAAACCTATATGCAGGTCAGGAAGCAACAGTTAGAACTGGACATGGAACAAGAGACTGGTTCCAAATAGGAAAAGGAGTACGTCAAGGCTGTATATTGTCACCCTACTCATTTAACTTATATGCAGAGTAAATCATGAAAAACGCTGGACTGGAAAAAACACAAGCTGGAATCAAGATTGCCAGGAGAAATATCAGTAACCTCAGATATGCAGATGACACCACTCTTACGGCAGAAACTGAAGAACTAAAGAGCCTCTTGATGAAAGTGAAAGAGGGGAGTGAAAAAGTTGGCTTAAAGCTCAACATTAAGAAAACGAAGATCATGGCATCTGGTCCATCACTTCATGGCAAATAGATGGGGAAACAGTGGAAACAGTGTCAGACTTTATTTTTTTGAGCTCCAAAATCACTGCATATTGTGATTGCAGCCATGAAATTAAAAGACGCTTAGTCCTTGGAAGGAAAGTTATGACCAACCTAGATAGCACATTCAAAAGCAGAGACATTACTTTGCCAACAAAGGTCCGTCTGGTCAAGGCTGTGGTTTTTCCAGTGGTCATGTATGGATTTGAGAGTTGGACTATAAATAAAGCTGAGCACTGAAGAATTGATGCTTTTGAACTGTGGTGTTGGAGAAGACTCTAGAGTCCCTTGGACTGCACGGAGATCCAACCAGTCCATTCTATAGGAGATCAGTCCTGGGTGTTCTTCGGAAGGACTGATGATAAAGCTGAAACTCCAATACTTTAGCTACCTCATGTGAAGAGTTGACTCATTGGAAAAGACTCTGGTGCTGGGAGGGATTGTGGACAGGAGGAGAAGGGGACGCCAGAGGATGAGATGGCTGGATGGCAACTTGACGGACATGAGTTTGGATAACTCTGGGAGTTGATGATGGACAGGGAGGCCTGGCATGCTGGGATTCATGGGGTGGCAAAGAGTCGGACACGACTGAGCGACTGAACTGAACCGATGGAGCCTTGGTGACTCAGGCAGTGAACTAGATCGTTTACACTTTATTTTTCATTCAAGCGCAAACTCTGTGACATATAATGATTGTCTTCATTTTGCAGATGAGAAAACTAAAATTCAGGAGAGCAAATAAAGTGCTAGAGGCTATACTCCTTCTACATAGGCAGAGGTTTAATCTTAACCTGAGTCTTTCAAACCTCAAAGCCTGTGCTTTTTCCAATATGCTGCACTTCTGTATGGAAATAGGAAATGAGTCATTCATCCTCAGATGGTTTTCCAGGGGAGGAGTGTCTTTCCTCTCAATGGTCTGCTCTCATTTTTCGAGTTCCTTTAGTGACCAGTAGTAATACAAAATTAGCACCCATCTTTAAATCGATTGACTGGGGTGGGCTGCCAGCTATGGCTGAGGATCACATCTGGCTGGACACTTATCTAATGCACTAGCAGTCTCAGGGAATCCTGTAACAGATACTCTGATGGCAAAAAAAGTCAATAACCATTTTAGTACAGTGGGTTTGACATGGACCAATAGCTTTTTTCAAAAAACTCCTGTAAAACTGCGGGAATAAAGATCTTCACTGTTTTCACCTTTGAATAGGAAAAAGTGACAGATGAACTCATATTTAATGCTAACTCCACTATCTATGTAGCCACTACTTCCTGGGCCTTGGAAGCTGTAGGGAGATGGTGAAGATCCCAGGGTAACAATAACAATGGAAAATATGTTGAACAAGACTTGACCAACTATAGTTGCTAAGAACTAGATCATCCTCCCTTCCTTTAGTGTGATCCCAAATGTCTCAATGCACCCCCTTGAGAGCCTGTCACCTTTGGGTACTGTCAACACCATGTATCTGCAGTCTGCCTGCCAGCCTGACTGGTAAGCCACGAGTTCTGCCAGTAATGGTCACAGCCGTGGCTCCTACTGCCATACAACTGCAACTCTCTGAGGCTAGGCCTCCTAGACTGGGGTTTACATGCCTTTATATTGGTCTCTCCAAAGTGCCATTACCTGTTTTCTTTTTACCCACTCTTGAGACAAATGGATCAGTTTACTTACCACTGAGTTGGATTTCACTTGAGTAGAATAGCCCAGATCACAACCAAAACTGAACTGCCAAGCTGACCGTAAGAGAGTATCCCCAGAGAGAACTCTGATGCAGAGTAGATGTCTGATGCAGTCAGAGTATTCCTTCTGGAGCATGATTCTTGATGCGTGTCTGTCTGTCCTCTGGTGAGATGACTGGAGTTCTGAGGAGCCAAGAACTGATCACTCATTTCTCATGGAAGAATGATGAAAACTCATTGTACATCTTTATATAAATCTAATTGCTCCTTACTAGTAAAATGATGGACTAAGGTATTAAACATCTGATGTAGAAACTACTCAGTGGTTAACGTTTCCTTTGGAACAGAATCATCAGCAAAATAAGAAAAAGGTAATTTTCCTCATACTCCTTGCAAAAATGGTGTTTGTATTTCCTGTCTGGGGATTCTTGGATTCAAACAGCGGCCAACATACTTTTTGAGAATTTATATAGACTTATGCTGACCTGACACCAGTCCCATCCTGGGCTTCATTTGGTTAGGAAAGGGGTCCCAGAATTCAAATGCATTCTGAGGTTCTGTGAGTAATATAGATGAATGCATTGTTTAAGACATAATGAGGAGGGGTGGTATCTATGGTAACCTGGAGTCAGCAGTTAGATATGTCCTTTTTAAAAGAAATCTGCAGCTGCCATCCAGCTTTAGCCGATTACTGCCATCTAAAAATACAGGTCCAGCATTATCAGGTCATCAAATTAAAATAAAAATATGTAAATAAAGATGATAGAGGAAATATTTTAATTTTTAAATGTTGATAAGTAATATACTTAAGTATTTCATAAACCAGTAATTCCTGGACCAAATTACATCTGGGAGGCAGACATGGCTTATATAATTTGGGACCCATTGCTAGTCAGTGTTTCCCAAGGTATGGTCCAAGGAACACCTGCATCAATGCCATTTTTTTTAATGAAGTTTTAAAGGCCTACCCCAAACTGCTGAATCAGAATCTCCAGAATTAAGATGTAGCCATCATCATTTTAAGTAAGCATTCTTGGTAATAAGTAAATAAATTAAAGATAGGGGAGATTGGCCCAACATTGAGGTACTGGATTTTCCGAGATTACAAGATCTGAGAGATGGACATGTTCCCATATCACAAATAACACAAAGACCCTACCTCTGTGTTAGCTGCTCCTCCTCCTCATCATTTGATCACTTGACCACATAATAGATATTTACAGATATTTATTGAACTCCTATTATGTGCCAGATTCTGTTCTAGGCACTGGGGATGCAGCACTGAATGAAAGACATTAAGACCTCTGCTGTCATGCAGCCTAATTCTAGTGGGGAGAGACAAGAAGGTAATCAGTAAAATCTAGGAAGTGAGATTTTAATAAGTGCTATGGAGAAAAATTAAGGAGGAGGATAGGAATTCTGTGTGGAGATGGTATTGGAAGATGGAATTTGCCATTTTAGACAGGATTTTCAGAGAAGGCCTCATTGCCTTGAGCTGAGACCTTTAGAAGAGAAGGGGAGATCCACGTGGAAATCTGGGGGAAGGCATTCCAGTCAGAGGGAATAGCAAGTGGAATGGCCCTCAGGCCTTTGTGATGAGTGAGATCCAGGAACAACATGGAGGCCAGATTGGCCAAGAACACTGAGCAAGCAGGTAGTGGGAGATGAAGCAAGAGGGAAGGAGCTACACTGTAGGGCCTTGTGGGCCAGGTAAGGACTTCAGCCCTTTCTCTCTCACAGAGACGCCGGAGGGTTGTGAGCAGAGAGTGACAGGATCGCTCTGGTTTCTGAGAAGGGCAAGGAAAGACTGTTTGAGAAGGTATAATAATCCAGGTGGTTTGGACCACAGGGATAGTGGTGGAGATGATGAAAAGTGCTGAATTCTGGATGTGTTTTGAATGCAGAGCTAACAGCCCTTGCCAGTGAATCAGATGGATGATGTGAGACAAAGACGAATCCAGAATGACATCAAGGTTTGGGACCCAAACAATTGTAAGAATGGAGTTGATATTTATTGGACTAGGACAGATTGTAAGAAGAGAAGGGTTTGAAGGGGAGAGTCTCTGAAGCTCAGTTTAGGAGATACTAACCTAGAAATGCCTGTTGGATATCTAAGGATATTTCAAGTAGGCAGTTAGGGGTTCAGGTAAGCCTGTATCAGTCAGAATTCTCCAGATAAACAGAGCCAACTGTGTGTGTGTGTGTGTGTGTGTGTGTGTGTGTGTGTGTTGGGAGAGAAATGTATCTTAAGGAATTGGCTCACATGATTGTGAGGGGCTTGATGAGTCCAAAATCTGATGGGTAGGCCAGCAGTCTGGAGACACAAGGAATCTGCTGGCAGAATTCCTTTTTGTTCAGGGAAGGTCAGTCTTTGTTTTCTTAAGACCTTCAGCTGATTGATGAGTCCCACCCACATTGTAAAGGGAAATCTGCTTTACTCAGATTCACCAATTTAAATGTTGATCTTGTCCAAAATATACCTTCACAAAAATCATCCAATATAATGTTTGACTAAATGTCTGGGCATTATGGCCCAGCCAGGCTGACACATAAAATTAACCATCACATCATGATCACCATAATTAATCATAGTTAAAATTTATTAGGTCTGATGCAGATGCTTTATGTTATTTAACACTTAACTCTTCCCCAGTACACCACAAGGCAGTTTTACTATTCCCATTTTATAGGTGACAAAACTGAGGCTATCAGAGATTAAGCAATTTGTCCATGGTCATATGGCCAGGATCCAATTCCATATCCAATTTCAGGGACTGTGATCTTCTCCACTACACCACCCTTGCCTCCCAAACCACAAGCTTCTTATTTCCCCAACATTCTATTCTGAGTATTTATGTCTTGTTACATTCTGTTCCTTGTGCCTGGAAAACACTCCCTCCATCAACTGAATAAGTTTTACCCCTTCATCAAAATTCAAGTTAAGGGTCACCTTCTCTAGGAAGCCTACCTTGGTTCCTCTCATACCTGGATTTTAGAAGCTCTTCCTATATGCTCTCAAAAGGAATTATCCAACTAAAATTGTGGATTTGCTGACCTTTCTTCTACTTTAGACTGTAACTTCTTAATAAATAAGGGGAACACACCTTTATTCATCAATGTATTAATATCTGCAGATCCTCGGAACCTAACCTGGTCCATGAAAAGTGCTGCATAAATGTTTGTTTCATGAGTGAATGATCATTGTGGAGAGGAAGGGAAGACAGCAGGGGACCAACGAAGGATTAAGAGACTTAAAGGGAAGCAGGAGAGGACAGAATTATAAGACATGGGAAGAGAGGTCTGGTGAATGATGCTAAGTGATGCAGAGATACTGCTAAGACTGAAAACTAAAAGAGGCTATTGGATTCATTGGGGAAAACTCAAAGAATTCCATGGAATGTAAGTGGCTTAGTGGTCTGGAAAAAAGTTTGTTATGTAGAAATTTTAATGGTATTAGCTGTACCAGCTGAGTCAGCATCTCAAAGAACTTGCAGTCTGATCTGGGACTTACAGAAAGTAGACTCTGAATAGGTATGTGTTAGGTAGCTGAGGGTGGGGGCTAGGGGCTGGGGGAGCTGGTATAAAATGGCAAGCAAAGAAGGATTACATCTTTAAAGTAAGTAGGGAGGATGTTGATGACATTGGAGAGTAACTGGGTAGCCCAGGCGTGGAAGGAAACAGTATAACCTGAAACAGGTCATCGCACACCTGCCTTCCGTTCCCTGGCAGGGTTCTTCGCCTCCCTGACAGCTCACTGCCCATCAGCAAATAGGCAAAAGCAGCTCTCAACTCTCTAACATTCAAATCTCTGTGGTGTATAATTTACGTGTCAATTCCCCTGATGAAAAGTGCAGTAAGAACAAGTTTAGACATATTTCAAAGGATGAAAATATAAAATCTTGTAACAACTCAGTTTGTTTCTGTGATATCCTAGCCAATTCAGTGTGACCTAGACACTAAGAAATTTTTTCTCTGCTTACCTTGGAGCCTTAGAATGAATATGTAGTGGGTAAAAAATGATAGTTTCTCATTGAGAAATAAAATCAATGGCACATTACCAATTGAGGCTGGCTAACCACCTCACATTCCTAAATTTCCAATAGAAATGAAACATCATTTGGTTTTATAATTCTAAAGAAATATGCTGCCTTAAATATATGCTCTAGCTGTAAGCTAAACCACTGCATTTCTTTAATATTTCTCCGATACAAGCTATTTGAGCCAACTGCTTTTCATAAGAACAGTGAGATTGGAGGCCTTTGAGCCTTCTACCAAATTACAGGGCAGAGATCAATCAGTTCACTGTGCTAAGTGGGCTCATTTTGCAGCACTAGCAGAATTATAGCTCTTTGGGGACCTGGTATTTCCATAGTAACTGCACAAGGTCCCAGCAATACACAGATCATAGCAAATACAGAAGTAGGATTTGTTTACTTCTTACACAGAGGCAGCAGAGAATATTTTGTTTGGATGTTTTATCTTCAACACATAATGTCTTCCGCGCTTCAGATGTTAATGCAAAGCTAGAGTTCAACATGCAAAATAGAGTCTAAATAATCTGCCGGATGTTGTGGGTTTAGCAACCAGAGTCCAGCTGACCTTTGAGAAGAGGGCTGGTTTCCTTTGTTTTCAACTCTCTCAGCCTCTATTGGTCACTTAGGAAAAGAGAGCTTTAATACGGAGCTTTCTTTCTGGGTCAGTTCAGTTCAGTCACTCAATCGTGTCCAACTCTTTGTGACCTCATGGACTGCAGCATGCCAGGCCTCCTTGTCCATCACCAACTCCCAGAGCTTGCTCAAACTCATATCCATCGAGTCGGTGATGCCATCCAACTGTCTCATCCTCTGTCATCCCCTTCTCCTCCTTTCTGGGTCAGTGGGCTACGAAGGCTCACAGAGAAACTCTTCCCATCCGTGGTTGACCTCATCAGAATGATCTTGTCTGCCAGAGCACTTCTGTTTTCTGGGCTATCTCTCCAGCTTGTGATGAAATACATTTGGTGCCTTTTGCTAAATTTACAGATGGATACCTCTGGGCAAAATTGTTTTCCTCAGGCTTGATGAGAAAATTTAAATGCAATTTACATTTCATATTCAACTATGACATGACAAATATTTAAAAGTCTTTTCTAATACACTCGTGACTTACAAAATACATTATTTACAGTGACCCCCTTTTCCCTGCACCCCTCTAAAACCTAAAAATGATAGAAAACAATGCAACTGCTTCTCATTATTCCCACTGTGTCTTCAGCTCAGGGTTTTAGAGCCCAGAGCCCTGTTCTGTGGAAGTTCAAAATCATTAGATTTTTGGCTTCTACTCTAGTTCCCACACCTGTGCTTCCAGCACCCAGAGAGTAAAATGCTGTCCAAGTAGCCTCAGCAATAGCAGGAAACACAGGTGGCTCTTCTGACATGCAGTTACCAGAGGGTATGCAGAATTTAGTCACCAAGGGCTGAAAGTTTAAAAATATCCATTTACCTGTGGCCACTTCTGCCAAATAAATCAGGTTCCAGTTTAACCACATCTTAACTTGAATATTGAAGAAAGGGAAAGATGTGGATGTGAATTAGTAGGAAGCCTTGAGTTCAGACTCTTCACTCCTCACTCATTGAGTTGATATTGATTTTTTATAACATTAAATATTGCTATACTGAATTTACATTGAATTTTTATATTGCTGAGCCTTCCTTCACACCTTTAAAATCCCTTTCCGGCTAGGGTGTTGGAAGAATTGAATGACATAATGTATTGTGTACCTGGGGCACCTGGAATGTGCCTCCCACATCAGATGCTTAATAAACAACTAGGACCGTCTGAACCTCTGAAGTAGATTGGGTGTCTACACTCACTTATTAAGAAAGAAGGCAACATCCTTCTCATAGTTCCATAGCAACATCCAATCAAGGCTTTTATAGAATCTCAGAGATGAAAGACAGTTCAGATGGGTTCTAGTTCTTCCTGGTGGTTGATTTGTCTCTGTATTGTCTCTGTCAAGAACTACTCATTCCAGCTCCTCAGGTATGAATATTTCCACATACAGAAGAATTGCCATTTCATCAGCCAACCATTTAACTGTGAAAAATGGGGGGAAAAGGGCAGGGGGAATAACTGTTTTGAGGATCAACTGTGTATCCAGCACTAGATTGATATTATACTTAGTCAAATGACTACTCTGTAGGGTAGATATCCCAATTTTAGGAAACTGAGGCTCAGAGGATAAATAATTTCACAAGCTCCATCAGCTTTATTTAAAAGAGCAGTGATCTCCAAAAGTGATATACTCTAAAATGTCAGAGAGTGGTCAAGTTTAGTAGAACTGTTCTTACCATTTGCACAATTCCAACATGTCTGTGTTCTTAGTGGAGATGGATAAAGATATATGTTTCATCTTATAACTCACACCTACTCTCCAAGTTTAACACTTGCCTGTCCTTGCATATGATTAAGTCAGAATTCCAGACACCCACTGCCAGAAAGCAGTGAGATGTGCTTTCTACGGACTCTGAAATGAGAGCAAAAATTCATGTCATTCTCAAAGATTCTGTTGCTAATTGAAAGATAACTACAAGTTAGGAAAGCAGAGATTATGTTCTTTCTTGTTTGCCTGAATATTCCCAGTGCCTCATACAGTGCCTGAGACGTGGTGGTTAGTCAGCAAATAATGATGGATTAGTAAAACTTAGTGTTGAAGCTCCATTGTGATTTAATATAACCTTTCCTTAACTATAAGCAAGGTGAAAAGACAGCCTTCAGAATGGGAGAAACTAAATACAAATGAAGCAACTGACAAAGAATTAATCTCAAAAATATACAAGCAGCTCCCACAACTCAATTCCAGAAAAATAAATGACCCAATCAAAAAATGGGCCAAAGAACTAAACAGACATTTCTCCAAAGAAGACATACAGATGGCTAACAAACACATGAAAAGATGCTCAACATCACTCATTATCAGAGAAAGGCAAATCAAAACCAAAATGAGGTACCATTTCATGCCAGTCAGAATGGCTGCGATCCAAAAGTCTACAAGCAATAAATGCTAGAGAGGGTGTGGAGAAAAAGGAACCCTCTTACACTGTTGGTGGGAATACAAACTAGTACAGCCACTATGTAGAACAGTGTGGAGATTCCTTAAAAAACTGGAAATAGAACTGCCATATGACCCAGCAATCCCACTACTGGGCATACACACTGAGGAAACCAGAATTGAAAGAGACACGTGTACCCCAATGTTCATCATAGCACTGTTTACAATAGCCAGGACATGGAAGCAACCTAGATGTCCATTGGCAGACAAATAGATAAGAAAGCTGTGGTACATATCCACAATGGACTATTACTTGGCCATTAAAAGAATGCATTTGAATCAGTTCTAATGAGGTGGATGAAACTGGAGCCTATTATACCAAGTGAAGTAAGTCAGAAAGAAAAATACCACTATAGTATATTAATGCATATATATGGAATTTAGAAGATGGTAATGATGACCCTATATATGAGACAGCAAAAGAGACACAGATGTAAAGAAGAGACTTTTCAACTCTGTGGGAGAAGGCAAGGGTGGGATGATTTGAGAGAATAGCACTGAAACATGTATATTATCATATCATATCATATGTGATATCAATATCATATGATATTATCATATGTGAAACAGATCACCAGTCCAGGTTCGATGCATGGGAAAGGGTGCTCAGGGCCAGTGCACTGGGATGACCCAGAAGGATTGGATGGGGAGGGAGGTGGGAGGAGGGTTCAGGATGGGGGACACATGTACACCCACGGCTGATTCATGTGAATGTATAGCAAAAACCACTACAATATTGTAAAGTAATTGGCCTCCAATTAAAATAAATTAATTTTTAAAAATTTAAATATATATATATAAAACCTTTCCTTGAGTTTTTAAGCAAGCCAAATTGCCTTCAAAAGGGAGGGGTGGGGATAAGAATCAAGGAATCAAGTTTTTAGTTTAATTTTTAAAAGAAATTACCTTCTTTCAGTTTGTCTCCAAGGAAGCCACTGACTCTTGCCCGTCGGACTCATATTTTTATTCCGATTTCGTCCGTGTTTCCATACACTTGACAGAATCATTTAGCCATCAGTCTTCCATTTAACTCAGTTACCTGACCTATAAAGAACCACTTATTATTTTAAAAATTTCGAAGAGGATAAATTTATGTTCTGTGTTCTTATTACAAAATAACAAAAGAAGACAGAAGGATGTTTTGGAGCTTATGGGTAGATTTATGGCATAGATGTGCTGATGGCTTCATGGATGTATACTTAGCTTCAAACTTGTCAAATTGTATACATTAATCGTATACAGCTTTTTGTATGTCTAAAAAACATGCCAATAAGTGGGAAAAGGACACCACATAGCTTGTTAGATCTTATTTCTGATCATGAAAGATTTTTCCATTATGGTCAGGATCTGGGAATGCAAATTCTACAACGCTTAGATCGCGGCTGGTAAATTAACCTGTTGTGAATCCTTTCATCCTGGGATTACATTTTCCATCCCTCCAACTACTCACATTTGCCCTGTGTGCTCAAAGTGCTCAGAAATTTGGAGAGTGGGCATCCTATGAGAGCTTCTATTTGTGGTGAATCTACCTTGCCTCAATCCTCTTTTTCTCAGCTCAAAACACAAAAGGCTCCAGGGGGAATGACAAATCCCGGATATCTTTTTCCTTGTTTAACTTTTATAAAATATTTTCCTTGGCGAGGTCCTGGACTGATTCTTCTCAAAGCATTTTTCCTTGCTCCTTGTCCTTTCCAGACCTCCTCTGAGGCCAGGACCAGTTTCCCTGATGAAAGGCTGACCCTTCGTTCTCCTTTGGAACCATCCGGTTCTTCCTGCTTCACAGCTCACCGCTCATTCCTAATCATTCTCTCTCCTCCTCCTTGCCTCTCACCGATATATTTTCATTTTGTTTTTCCCCCAGAAATCATAAGCCAGGATATCATCTGCCAAGATAGGTTTGGCCTTTGGAATAAAGTTTTCCAGTGTCCTACCACATTTCCCAGGGGATGGCAAGAATTCTTAAGCTCTAAGAAAGTGTATTTTTCACTGATATGTTAAAAGGAAAGGTTGTGCTCTCTGAAAATACCTCTGTACCTCAGGAAGTGCAATTAAATCCTCAAAAAAAAAAAAAAAAAAAGTACCTTTTCTTCATCTTAAGAGCATTTCTTCATTCCCTCTAAAACAGTACATAATTTCAAAGATTGGTTGAAGTAGTACAAGCGGCACATTATTATGCATTTCTAACATGCCAGTCTGTACATATTTTCAAGTTTCTTAAGTGCACACTGCCATTTTATCTCACTAGTAATGTGTTTGTGATTCGAGGTCAGAAAATTCTTTTTCTAATTTCTTGCAGTGACGACTGAAAAAGACATTAAACCATTTTAGTCAATAAATGTGCATTAAATGCTCTCTCTGTGCTGTGACGTGGAAACATTAACCACTGAACATGCAGAGCCTGCACTTTCATTGTTTCTCTGGAACCTGCTTAAATTGATGAAATGGATATCTCCTTACTGTCAATACTATTTCCTACTACAAGCCAGTGCTGATTTGATCCTGAGTTCTCCTGTGGTCTCCTAAATATGCCTGAGGAGCCTAAATAAGAAAAATTAAATGTCCACAGCCCTCAGTGTTCTCCACTACTGATACAGATCACTGGCCTGTGTAGTAAGTATTTCAAAGACCTGATATTCACTTCCTGAAGCCTCCTCCTCTTTCCACTTCAACTGAAAGAGAAATATTTGGTCAAAATCAGAGAATCCAATTTGATTACATGATCTAGTGACAGAGCTTTCAAACCGTTTGAAACAAGGATTCTCAAATTTAGTTGCTATTAGTTTCACATGGCGGAGAAGGCAATGGCACCCCACTCCAGTACTCTTGCCTGGAAAATCCCATGGATGGAGGAGCCTGGTAGGCTGCAGTCCACGGGGTCGCTAAGAGTCGGATACGACTGAGCGACTTCACTTTCACTTTCCACTTTCATGCATTGGAGAAGGAAATGGCAACCCACTCCAGTGTTCTTGCCTGGAGAATCCCAGGGACGGGGGAGCCTGGTGGGCTGCCGTCTATGGGGTCGCACAGAGTCGGACACGACTGAAGCGACTTAGCAGCAGCAGCAGCAGCAGTCTCGCATGGGGTACTTGCTTTTCCCACATTATCAAAACTTTATTAAGATAATCATTGTTCACATTATTCTTCTCGGCATGGACATTTTGAGGTCAATACTTTGTTTTGTTGCCATTTTTGTTGTTTAAATAAAATTTTATTTTGGAATAATTTTAGATTTCCAGAAAAGTGGAGTTTTCCTATATCCCTGACCTACTTCTCAGTTTCCCCTCCTATTATCATCTTACTCTATTGTGGTACATTTGTCAAAATTAGGAAATGAACATTTGTAAATTACTATAAACTATAATCTGGACTTTACTCAGATTTCACTGATTTTTACTTTTTCTCTCCCAGGTTCCAATCCACTGCATTTAGACATTACTTCTAATCTCTTCTGGTCTAGCTTTCTATCTTTACTTGCTTTCCTTGAAAGCCTTGAGGAGTCCTAGTAGGTCATCTCATGCCAGTTCTTGTTCTAGTAGAACATCCTTCAGTTTGGGTATGTCTGAGACTGGAATTGTAGGTTTGTGGAAAGGTACCCCTGAGGTGAAATGCCCTTTTCATCACACCAGAGGATCCATGATAGCACTTAACACCTTTGGGAGTGTTAACCATCACCACTTAGTGTTTTCCAGGTTCCTCCATATAAATAGTTACAATTTTTCCCTTTCCCTACTTTATTCTTTGGAAACAAGTCACAAAGTCTAGCCCATTCTCAAGCAGGTGAGGGAAGAATTAAGGTCTGCCTCCTAGAAGGGGTAATATCTACACAAATTACTTCCTGCTACTCTGTAAGAAAGATTTGTCTCTTTTTCCTCCCTTATTAATTCAGTTGTTTAATTATATCAATATGGACTTATATGTATTCATTTCACACTTTGGGTTATAATCCAACACTATGTTATTTATCTTGTTTCTCAAATATTTCCAGCTTTGGCCATTGGGAGTCCTTTCAGGTTGGTTCCTGTGTCCCTGTGACATGACCCCATCCTTTTATTTTTAGAACACTGCCTTACTTTCTGGCAGTACAAGATGCTCTATGTGTATTTTGTATTTTCCTTCCCATTTCTTTAAAGTGACCTAGTTGCTTTTATAGGGGGAATGATAATGATAAACCAAGATCTGAGAATTGGGAATGCTCACTGCTTTCAGCAAACAGAGCAAAGAAATATGTATCTGTATATTAGTCTACTTATAAACATATTTTTGAGGCTTCCGTGATGGCTCGGCGGTAAAGAACCCAACTGCCAATGCAAGAGATGTAAGAGACGTGGGTTCGATCTCCAGGCCGGGAAGAGCCCCTGGAGGAGGGCATGGCAACCCATTCCAGTATTCTTGCCTGGAGAATCCCATGGACAGAGGAGCCTGGTGGGCTACAGTCCAAAGGGGCACACTTAGTCTACATGTAAAACACATATTTGTAATTCTGTAGTGTTCACCTGTCTCTCTCTGTGTGTAGCTAAACATGAGTTCACACTGATGTCTCTGACTCCAGCCCACAAGATTCACTCTAGCCTTGCCTTCCTGCTTATCTGTAACTTTCCTCTCTGACTGAGAAAATTGACAGCTGCCACCCACCAAACATTTACTTATTTTTTGATTACAGTATACAGAAAAAAAGCAGTTTCAAAATTTTTAATCCACACCACACCTGAGGAAATTTTTTTTCTGTCTTTTTATTTATTTATTTACTCTTTTAATTTTATTTTATTTTTAAACTTTACAATATTGTGTTAGTTTGCCAAATATCAAAATGAATCCGCCACAGGTATACCTGTGTTCCCCATCCTGAACCCTCCTCCCTCCTCCCTCCTCATACCCTCCCTCTGGGTCGTCCCAGTGCACCAGCCCCAAGAATCCAGTATCGTGCATCGAACCTGGACTGACGACTCGTTTCATAAAGCACCTCATATCCAAGGCACATGAGACCAATTAACTCAACTCTTGGGACACAACCCAGACCTTAGCTTAAATTTTCCCAGGTGACTTCTATGTGTAGCCACAGTGAGAATCATAGGATAAAAACGTTTAGAATACATGAATGGGTTCTTTCTTGCCTTTCTCTGCCTGCTGTTTGCCTCCATATGACTGAAACTGGAAGGGCTGGGAGCTGCTTCAAAATGCAGGAGGTACAGACAGCTTGCTCTCCCAGGATAAGCTTTACCTCCCCACATAGGTTCAGCTGCAAGGGATTTATTTTTCCCTTCCGCTTTGACTCCAAGGCTTCAAATACTCTGGTGATGGCAAATTGGCTTTCAGGTGAACTTTCACATCAGCATGTATGCTCTGACTCTGGCTTAGGCAGGGAAAACCGGAGCAAATCTCCTCACATCCTGCTTAACTAATGCTCAGATTACTTAAGGAAGAAAGTGTCTACCAAATGTGTCACAGCGCAGATAACTAGTGTCACCATGAGAAGTGATTTGTAGAGTAAGACCACAGCTAGGACTAAAGTGTTCAGTTGCTCCATCGTGTCTGACTCTTTGTGACCCAGTGTACTACAGCATGCCAGGCTTCCCTGTCCCTCTCCCAGAGTGTGTTCAAATTCATGTCCATCTAGTCAGTGATGCTATCCAGCCATCTCATCCTCCGTTGTCCCCTTCTCCTCCTGCCTTCAGTCTTTCCCAGTCTTTTCTCATGAGTCAGCCCTTTACATCAGGTCACTTCCCCTTTGTTTGCATATTTCATACTTATGGACCCATGAAGAAGAGCCACTCACTAGTCAAGAAAACGTTTCTGGATAACCTAGTCTAAATGAATATAATGTCTTATTTAAAAAATAAACATAGGCAGGTGGGAACAAATCATTTATATAATACAAATTATTTTTTAATTTAAACTAGATTTAGTTTTTAATTAACACCTAAACATAGTTTAAACAATTCAAACCATGCAGAGGAGTCTAAAATTTAAAATCCTCCTCTTTGTCCCACCTTCAAATCCATCTCTCCCTGAAGTCATTGCTTTAGGTATTTCCTGGTTTTTAGATTTTTCTAGTGTTGACTATTACAAATTTAAATAATATAGTCATACTTCTCTGGCTTGAACTGTCAATATTATGGAGTTTTTATAGTCCTGTTAAAAAACTTTGTGTTTCTCTCTGAATCTGATTGGAAGCCACTGTGTTCCCCAGCATACCACATGCATAATTTTTTTGTCTTCAAACAAACTTTTTTAATTTCAAGATAATTACAGATTCACCTGCAGTTGTAAGAAACAATACAGAGACACCTCTACACCTTTCACCCACTTTCCCCCAAAGGTAGCATCCTGGGTGACTGGACTGTTATGTCATTACCGCAACATTGACATTGATCAAAACACCCAGTGATGCAGATTCACCAGTTTTACGTGCCCACCTGCCTAATGAGGGTATTACGATTTATGAATTTAGTCACAGGTGTAGGTTCCCAAATCCACCAGCACAGTGAGATACAGGACAGCCCCATTATGCACTGTTATTCAGTCACTCAGGTGTGTCCGACTCTTTGCAACCCCTTGGAATGCAGCACTCCAGGCTTCCCTGTCCTTCTTTATCTCCTGGAGCATTCTCAAACTCATGTCCTTTGAGTCGGTGATGCCATCCAAACATGCATAATTTTTTCAAGACACTCTCCTCTCTACCTTGCACAGAAATGTGAGGGCTGTGAGGTGACATTCTTAAGAGTCCAGAAACCTTTTTGCCTAGCTGAGAGGATCTACGAGGTGTCCACTGAAAAAAAAAAAAAATGCACAGCCTAGAAGTTGAGAGTTACATTTTATTTGGTGCACAAAGTTGAAGACTTAAGTCCAGGACACAGCATCTCAGCTAACTCAGAGGATGCTCTGAAGAGGCAAGGGCGGGAGCCAGGATATATAGGAATTTTTGCAACAAAGACCAGATAGTCGGAACATAAAAAGATTATTGTTAAAGAAAACCAGATATCTCAAGTTAAAAAATAATTAATGAGTTCATTGACTTTCTACTACAAAAGATGAGAAATTGAACACATTTATACATCCAACCACTTCCATCTCTCTAGCCTTACTTTTATTAGTTATATATATTTTTCACAGTTTTTCTTTTATAGTCATAACTGTTTTGTTTTATAGTCATAACTGTCTTTTGTGCTTTTGTTGTCTCTGAGGTTAGTTTCTCTTTTTGCTCATCTTAATTAAAAACTATTATGCTCTTAGTTTTTTCTGAATGTCATATGATCTTCAGTTTGGGTTTTTTTTTTAATGATTGACAAGTTCGGTTGATTACTAGAGGTGCCTGGATTGGTTTTCTGTAAAATTAGGGTATTTATGAGGAAAAGAAAGGCTAATTTAAGAACAAGAAATTCACTAGGAAGATTCAGAGTGATATTTGAATTGAAGACAGGGAGCTGCATCTGAAGGAGAGGTACCAGGCAGCCACACTGTAGAGTTCAGGTGCTATAGACTGAATGTTTGTGTCCCCCACAAAATTCAGATGTTGAAACCTAATCTCTACTATGTCGGTATATAGAGGTGGGGCCTTTGGAAAGTTGATTAATGTCCTCATAAAAGACCCCAGAGAGCTCTTTCTCCTCTTCCAGCATTAAGTTGGAGGCATGCCCTCAAGCAGACACTGAATCTCCTGGTGCCTTGATTTTGGACTTTCCAGCCTTCAGAACCATGAGAAATAAATTTTTATTGTTTGAGCCACCTGGTCTAATATACTCATTGTAGCAGTCCTAAAAGACTAACACAGTGGGTCTGCAAATAATTACTCAGTGCTTTGCTGAGTTTTAGCTGTAAGGGTGCTCCCTGAAAAAGGGGTATTTGTGCCTCTTTGGGGGAGAAATTGTGTGACATCCCCTGATCTTTTTTCATTTTCTTTACTTTCATTAACCTGATTCCATCTACTTTATAATTTCCAAAGGTTTCCTCAAATTTTTCTGGTTTACTGCTAATTGTCTTTTTTTATTCTAGAACTCTTATTATCACTTGCATTTTCAACTCACTCTCTTGTTTCAGTAGAAATTTGGGATGTTTGAGGTAGATGTAGTTGTTCATTCCAGAATTTTGACACGGGTTCAAAAATATTATCTTAATATCATTTTCCATTTCTTAAAAGTGCCCTGTTTTCCATAATTTCTAATAAAAATAACAAGATATTTATTAGCCAGATGACTAAGTTTGGACATCTTTATATTACGATTGTTCTTGGAACACATGATAATAATATGACATTGAGAAATATTTTTTCATTATTAATACTAACTGGAATAAATTGCTTTTACTTTCTCTTACTTTTAATACATTATTTTTTTTAACCAAAGACTGCCAAAACTGAGTATCTCCTTTCTTTCAAAATTCTCTCAATTGGCATTTTTCAAACACCTGCTGTATAACAATTTGTTCATGTTGCCCCTAAGAAAAATGTAAGTTCTTTAAATGAATTTTAAATTCAAGGAATACTGATTTATATATAGTTTAATTCAGCATAATTTTATATGCTTTATAGTATTTTTTATGTTTGGAAAAATGTCAATATATTAAGAATGATAAATAAAACTATGACATAAGAAAGTACTGGAACACATCAATGAACTTTTAATAGGAAAAGTCATAACAAGTCATTAAACTATAAATTTCAAAGAATACATTCAATTTTTCAAATTCTAGATGGCAAAAAACATCATCAACAGAATGAAAAAAAATAAGCCAGAGACTAGAACAAGGTATTTGTAGTGTATATTAGCCATAGGGTTCTATCTAGAATATGTAAAGAATTTTGACCAGTTGAGAAAATAATATAGAAGAAAAGCAGTGTAATAGAAAAATGGGCAAATAACATAGATTCAAAAAGGGAGAGATATTGGAATGATAAATATTTGAAAACATGTTCACCTTCACTGTAAATCAGATAAATGTTACTTAAAACACATGCACATAAATCCATTTTTACCCATAAAATTGGCAAAAATGGAAAAGTTTGGCAATATCAAATATTTTGTGAGAGTGAAAAGAAAATTAGTTGTTTTTGTATATTGATAGTTAAGTTAAATTGATATACTCACTTTGAAAAATAATTTGGTTCAAAAATGGATAATTCATATACACTGTGATCCAGCAATTTCACTTCGAGTTGTATACCTTTGAAAGTGTGTCTCAAGCTTTGGTCAGTATCACCTGAGTTTTTGTTAAAATCTCCAGTTCCCAGGCTCCATCTCAACTCTACTGTCTCACAATGGTGAATGGAGGCCTCCTAGATACCTTCTGTTCATCCCTCCAAACCCACTCTCCACCTTGCCCACCCTATTTTCTGCTCCAGAAGGCTAGACTTCGTGATAATACAACCGGACACCATTGCCCTGGCTTTAGGTTTGGCTTAGCCAAATGGGAAGCACTGACAGGAACTCGCATGTGAGGTTCAGATATTTAATTCCTTCCTGGAAGGTCTCCATAGATGAGCTCTCCTGCAGTTCCTCTTCCCTTCAGATCTCGGTAGCCAGAGCTCAGTTGCTACTGATTCCAGATAACTGTACCATTCCTTGCTTGACCAAACCAGGGATCAACAAACCACCAGGCTGTTTCTGCACAGCCCTTGAATTCACAATATTATTTTACACTTTTTAAGGATTGTAAGAGAGAAGACAAGGAAGACTATGCAGCAGATTGCACATGACCCACAAAACTTAAAATTTTACTGTTTGGCCCTTTACAGAAAAAATGTTCCCACTCATGACCAAGCCTTTACCTTTACTTTTGAAGATAATCTCCTTGTAATTTAACCTATTGCAGCTGGGCGTTTTTGTTTGTTTTGACTTGTTTTAGTTTTCCAAGTTTCCTGCTTGGCCCTTGACTGTTATGGAGGAACCTGGGAAGCTATATTTGTAATAAGTGACCTCAGGTGATTTTACCTCCAAGGAATTTTATCTTTCAGTAGTTTGTATTAATGTGCCTAAGGAAATATTTTGCCAGTTTTTATAGTAATAAAAAAGCAACTATCCATCAAAAGTGAATTTTAAAAAATGGGATACAATTAGATGGAGGGTACCAATGAATAATATATCATAATGAATAGGTCTCAAATACATGAAAAAGAATAATCAAGTTATACAAACATGTAAAGAAAAAGCGATGCATATAAATTTTAAATTGTTGTTTTAAACAAACAATAAGTATATTGTTTGCAGATTAATGTGTACATTGGTTATTAGTACTTCTAGGAGATGGAGGATATAGGTTTACATGGAAAAAAGGATCCGTAGTAGTGATCAAAGTCCGCCTTGCAGCTGATAGTCTTTGTATGGCTCAGGTTCTGCCAAGCAGAAGCGCTGTGTGCAATTGCAGCAGGGGAGAGAGCTTTGTGAAATGGTCCTTCTGTGTTGGGAAATACGTGGTGGTGAAAGCGTGTGAGTCTTCTGAGGCACTGTAGCAAAATTTTAGCTTTAGAACTCTATCATCATAGGTACTGAGTAATAGATGACAACACAACAGTGATGCTTCTGCTACAAGAGCCTCGTGATGTAGCTGATCAGGTCTTCTCACTGCATTGATCCTGGCTCTGTAGCATCCAAGCCTAGTATTTCACCCTGTGTGAGATTCTATGAGCTACCTTATAGCCCTTTTAAAAACCCCTTTCAGTCTTATGGACTCGGTGGGAGAGGGAGAGGGTGGGGAGATTTGGGAGAATAGCATTGAAACATGTATAATATCATGTATGAAACGAGTCGCCAGTCCAGGTTCGATGCACGGTACTGGATGCTTGGGGCTGGTGCACTGGGACGACCCAGAGGGAGGGTAGGGGAGGGAGGAGGGTGGAGGGTTCAGGATGGGGAACGCGGGTATACCTGTGGCGGATTCATTTCGATATTTGGCAAAACTAATACAATATTGTAAAGTTTAAAAATAAAATAAAATTAAAAAAAAATAAAAGATGGGAATGACAGACCACTTTACCTGTCTCCTGAGAAACCTGTATACAGGTCAAGAAGCAACAGTTAGAACCTTAAAAAAAATAAATAAATAAAAACCCCTTTCAATTTAAACTAGTAGTTTGGGTTCTGAGGTGACAGTGAACACACAGAGACTTTAGTTTTAATCTGTATTGTTTAATTTCTTTAAAAGCAAACATGATGAAACATTATTATCTGTGTGTTATGAAAATAAAGTTTTAATTATGCTTTGTAATTTAAAATTTTCTGTAATCTTCTTCCTCAAAAAAATCTAATCTCTACATGGAACATATATTAGCTCTCTACTATTACTCTGGGCTGTGTGCTGTGCTTAGTCGCTCAGTCGTGTCTGACTCTTTGCGACCCCATGGACTGTAACCCTCCAGGCTCCTCTGTCCATGGGGATTCTCCAGGCAAGGATGCTGGAGTGGGTTGCCATGCCCTCCTCCAGGGGAATCTTCCCAAACGAGGGATCAAACCCAGGTCTCCTACATTGCAGGCGGATTCATGACTGAGCCATCAGTAAGCCCCTAATATTACTCTACTAAAGATTAATCAACCATTCACAACAGCAAGCTGTTGTGTCAACCCAACACAAAAAGAAACTATTACAGTCCTGTATTTAATAAGTATCCTAAATAATATCTACTCTTGCCTGTCTTCTCATCTTTTCCTATAGCATTTCTAATTAATAATTTCCCCAAATTAAATCACCCTAAGGATTTTCCTTTTTTACTGAGCTATAATTTAAATATTATATTAGTTTCAGGTATACAATACAAGAATGAAATATTCGTAAATATTGCAAAATGATCACCACAATAACTTAACATTCCTTATCATGCATAGTTATAAATCTCTCTTATGATTAGAACTTTTAAGATCTAATCTCTTAGCAACTTTCAAATATTCGATACAGGATTATTAACTGCAGTCACTATAATGTACATTATATTTCTGTTGTTCATTCCCCCCGTTTTGTCCAACTCTTTGCCACCCCATGGACTGCAGCATGCCAGGCCTCCCTGTCGTCACCAACTCCCAAAGTTTGCCCAGATTCATGTCCGTTGCGTCAGTGATGCCATCCAGCCGTCTCATCTTCTGATGCCCTCTTCTCCTTCTGCCCTCAATGTTTCCCAGCAATCAGGGACTTTTCCTGATGTTCGCTGTTCGCATCAGAGACCAGAATACGGGAGCTTCCCCTTTAGCAGGTGGCGCTAGTGGTAAAGAACCCACCTGCCAGTGCAGGAGACGTAAGAGACACAGGTTTGATCCCTGGGTCAGGAAGATCCCCTGGAGGAGGGCATGACAAGCCATTCCTGTATTCTTGCCTGGAGAATCCCATAGACAGAGGAGCCTGGCGGGCTGCAGTCCATGGGTTACAAAGAGTTGGATACGACTGCACACACACACATTGCGCTTCTAGGACTTATTTTAAAACTGGAAGTTTATACCTTTTGACCTTAACCCATTTTGCCCACCTCCAGCAACACCAGCCTCTTCTATCCATTAGTTGTGTGTTTTGAGGGATTGGAGTTTTTTATATTCCATGTATAAGTGAGGTCTCGTAGTACTTGTCTTTTTCTGTCTAATTTATTTCACTTAGTATAAATTGTGAAATATTCAGGGTCTGTTCAGGGTCCATTCATCTTACAGCAAATGGCAAGATGTATTTTTTGTGGCTGAAGAGTATTCCTCTGTGCACATGTGAATGTGTTTATCACATTCTATTTATCAGTTCATATGCTGAGTTAGGTTATTTTCATATCTTGGATACTGTATATAATGTTTTGGTGAGCAAGGGCTGTATATAACTTTTCTAGTTAACATTTTTGTTTTCATTTAATAAATACCCAGATGTGGAATTGCTGGGTCATAGAGTAGTTCTATTTTTAATTTTCTAACAAACTTCCATAGTGGCTTCACTGATTAACATTTCCTCTAAGAGTGTGGAAGGACTCCCTTTCTCCATGTCCTTTCCAAAATTTTTCATTTCTTGTCCTTTTGATAATACCCATTCTAATAGCTGTGACATTATGGATATCACCATTGTGGTTTTAATTTGCATTTCTCTAACAATTAGTGATGTTGAACTTTTTATTATGTGTGTGTTGGCCTTCTGTATGTCTTCCTTGGAAAACTGTCTTTTCAGATTCTCTGCGCAGATTTTAATTGAATTTGAGTTTTTATATTGAGTTTTATGAGTTCTTTATCTATTTTGGATATTAATCTTTATCAAATATATCATTTGCAAATATTTTCTCCCATTTGGTAGGTTACCTTTTCATTTTGTCTATTCTTTTTTTCTATATGAAAGCTTTTTAGTTTAAAATGGTTCCCCTCCCTTTTTTTTTATTCTTTTATTGCTTTTGCTTTTTGGCATCAGATTGAAAAATCATCACCAAGACTTAAAACAAGAAACTTACCACCTATTTTTTTTATATATATATATACATTTTTTTAATTTTATTTTATTTTTAAACTTTACATAATTGTATTAGTTTTGCCAAATATCAAAATGAATCCATCACAGGTATACATGTGCTCCCCATCCTGAACCCTCCTCCCTCCTCCCTCCCCATACCATCCCTCTGGGTCGTCCCAGTGCACTAGCCCCAAGCATCCAGTATCGTGCATTAAACCTGGACTGGCATCTCCTGGAGAACAGTGTGGAGATTCCTTAAAAAACTGGAAATAGAACTGCCTTATGATCCAGCAATCCCACTGCTGGGCATACACACTGAGGAAACCAGAAGGGAAAGAGACACGTGTACCCCAATGTTCATCGCAGCACTGTTTATAATAGCCAGGACATGGAAGCAACCTAGATGTCCATCAGCAGATGAATGGATATTTTTTTCTTATAGAGTGTTATGGTTTCAGGTCTCACATTCAAGTCTTTAATCAATTTTAAGTTAATTTTTGTGTATGGTATTAGATAGCAGTCCAGTTTCATTCTTTTGTGTTCAGTTTTCCCAACACTATTTATTGAACAGACTGTACATTCTCCATTATGTATTCTTGATTCCTCTGTCATGAATTAATTAACCTTACATGTTTGGCTTTTCTCTGGGTTCTCTAATCTTTTCCATTTTTCTGAGTATCTGTTTTAATGCCAATATCATACTTTTTTGATCACAATAGCTTTGTAAAATAATTTGAGATCAAGAAAAATGATGCCTTGAGTTTTCTTCTTCTTTCTCAAGATGACTTTGGCTATTAAGTGTCTTTCGTGGTTCCATTCAAATTTTAGGATTGTTTTTCCTATTTCTAGGAATCTTGACAGTGATTACACTGAATCTGTAGGTTATTTTGAGTAGTAAGGACATTTTAATAATATCAATGCTTCCAATCCATGAACCTGCAAAACCCTCCCATATATTTGTATCTTCTTCAATTTCCTTCATCAGTGCCATCTAGTTTTCAGTGAACAGGTCTTTCAACTCCTTGGTTAAATTTATTCTTAGTTATTTTATCCTTTTTGACTCAATTGTAAATGGGTTTTCTGATAGTTTGCTATTAGCATACAGAAACAAAGCAGATTTTTGGTATTGATTTTGTATATTGTACCTTTATTGAATTTGTTTATTAGTTTCAACGGTTTTTTGGTTGAAGTCTTTAGGATTTTCTGTGTATGATATCATGTCATTTGCAGATAGTGATGGTTTTACTTTTTCCTTTCCAATTTTGATGACTTTTTTTTCTTGTGTAATTGTTTTGTCTCTGATTTCCAAAACTATGTGAGAGAGGGCATCATAATGATGTTCATTTTAAAGATGTATGCATGTTTCTCTTTTGCTTGCTTTCACTCATTCAGATATTATCATTTCCACCAGATTCATTCATGGAAAACAGAATTTCAACAACGCTTTTCATCTTGCACCAATAATTTTACTGTAAGAACGTGATGATCAGTTCTGAATGGGGTTGCAATCTATACATTCATGATATATTTAACGAGTGATGACAAATGTCAAGACATGATTTGTTGTTGTTTTTTTCATTAAATTCTTGGATCTTGTGACTTTGTCAAATTACTTAGTTTTGCCAATTTTAAAGACCATTCTCACCTTTAAAACTGGGGCCTAACTTGCGTAGATGACTGAAAGCAAAAATCTGACATGATAGTTTGAGGAGCCTTTACTAATTGGAGATACTTACTTAATTGGAAGCTTGTATATATATATATATATATATATATATATATATATATATAATGGTATTCATATGAGATTTCAGGGCAAGAGATAGAAATTTGAAATTTACTTGTACATAAACGTATTTGAGACCATGGGCATAAATTATATCCCTTAAGGATATAGTATAGAGTAAAGTGAGGAAAGGACCAACGACCAGACTTCAGAAATCCAGTATTAAATGGCCTGATATATGAGCCTGCATTTAAGGTTGAAAATGAAGGACCAGAAAGAAAGGGGAGAACTGGCAGATTATTATAAGCTGAAGAAAGAATTTTTTAAAATAATCTATTTTTTATCATAGGATAATTGCTTTACAGAATTGTGCTGTTTTCTGTCAAACCTCAACATGAATCAGCCATAGGTATACATATATCCCCTCCCTTTTGAACCTCCCTCCCATCTCCCTCCACATCCCACCCCTCTAAGTTGATACAGAGCCCCTGTTTGAGTTTTCTGAGCCATAGAGCAAATTCCCATTGGCTATCTATTTTACATATGGTAATATAAGTTTCCATGTTACTCTTTCCATTCATCTCACAGTCTCTTCCCCTTTCCCCATGTCCATAAGTCTGTTCTCTATGTCTGTTTCTCCATTGTTGCCCTATAAATAAATTCTTCAGTACCATTTAGAATACAATATTTATCTGTCCCTTTCTGACTTACCTCACTCTGTATAATAGGTTCTATGTTCATTCACCTCATTAGAACCGACTCAAATGCATTCCTTTTTATGGCTGAGTAATATTCCAATGTGTATATGTACCACAATTTCTTGATCCATTCATCTGTCGATGGACATCTAGGTTGCTTCCATATTCTAGCTATTGTAAATAGTGCTGCAGTAAACAATGGGATACATGTGTCTTTTTCCGTTTTGGTTTCCTCAGGGTATATGCCTAGGAATGGGATTGCTGGGTCATATGATGGTTTTATTCCTAGTTTTTTAAGGAATATCCATACCATCTTCCATAGTGGCTGTATCAATTTACATTCCCACCACCAGTGCCAGGGTGTTCCCTATCTCCACACCCTTTCCAGCATTTACTGTTTGTAGACGTTTTGATGATGGCCATTCTGACCAGTGTGAGGCGATATCTCATTGTGCTTTTGATTTGCATTTCTCATCCACCTGATGCAAAGAGCTGACTCATTTGAAAAGACCCTGATGTTGGGAAAGATTGAAGGCAGGAGGAGAAGGGGATGACAGAGGATGAGATGGTTAGATGGCATCACCAATTCAATGGACATGAGTTTGGGTAAGCTCCGGGAGTTGGTGATGGACAGGGAGGCCTGGCGTGCTGCGGTTCATGGGGTCGCAAAGAGTCAGACACGACTGAGAGACTGAACTGAATAATGAGTGATGTTGAGCATCTTTTCATGTATGTTTCTTAGCCATCTGTATGTCTTCTTTGGAGAAATGTCTGTTTAGGTCTTTTTCCCACTTTTGGATTGGGTTGTTTTTTTGCTGGTATCGAGTTGTATGAGCTGCTTGTATATTTTGGAAATTAATCCTTTGTCACTTGTTTCATTGGCTGTTATTTTCTCCCATGCTGAGGGTTGTCTTTTCACCTTGCTTATAGTTTCCTTTGTTGTTCAAAAGCTTTCAAGTTTAATCAGGTCCCACTTGTTTACTTTTTTTTTTTTTTTTTTCTGTTACTCTAGGAGGTGGGTCATAGAGGATCTTGCTTTGATTTATGTCATCGAGTATTCTGCCTTTGTTTTCCTCTAAGAGTTTTACAGTTTCTGGTCTTATATTTAGCTCTTTAATCTGTTTTGAGTTTATCTTTGTATATGGTTTTAGGAAGTATTCTAATTTCATTCTTTTACATGTAGCTGTCCAATTTTCCCATTTTTTGAAGAGGTTGTCTTTACCCCATTGTATATTCTTGCCTCCTTTGTCAAAAATAAGGTACCCATAGGTGCATGGGTTTATTTCTGGGCTTTCTATCTTGTTTCATGGCTCTATAATTCTGTTTTTGTGTCAGTACCATACCATTCTATTCTTGTGCCAGTTTTGATGACTGTAGCTTTATAGTATAATCTGAAGTCAGGAAGGTTGATTCTTCCAATTTCATTCTTTCTCAAGACTGCTTTGGCTATGGGGGGCGTCTTTTGTCTTTCCATGTGTATTGTGAAATTTTATGTTTCTAGTTCTGTGAAAAAGACCATTGGTAAGTGATAGGGATTGCATTGAATCTGTCGACTGCATTTGTTAGTATAGTCATTTTCACAATATTGATTCTTCCTACCCAGGAATATGGAATATCTCTCCTCCTGTTTATGTCATCTTTGCTTTCTTTCATTAATGTCTTACAGTTTTCTGTGTACAGTTCTTTTGTCTCCTTAGGTAAGTTTATTCCTAGATATTGAATTCATTTTGTTGCAATTTGTTGATTCCTTAATTTCTCTTTCTGATTTTTCATTGTTGGTATATAGAAATGCAAGTGATTTCTGCTTACTGATTTTGTATTCTGTAACTTTGCTAAATTCACTGATTAGCCCTAGTAATTTTCTGATATTATCTTTAGGGTTTTCTATGTACAGTATCATGTCATCTGCAAACAGTGAGAGTTTTATTTCTTCTTTTCCAATCTAGATTCCTTTTACATCTTTTTCTTCTCTGATTGCTGTAGCTAGGACTTCCAGAACTATGTTGAATAATAGTGGTGAAATTGGACACCCTTGTCCTTTTGCTGATCTTAGGGGGAATGCTTTCAGTTTTTCACCATTGAGAATAATGTTTGCTGTAAGCTTATCATATATGGGCCTTACTATGTTGAGGTAGGTTCCTTCTATGCCCATTTTTTGAAGAGTGTTAATCATAAATGGGTGCTGAAATTTGTCAAAGGCTTTTTGTCAAAGGCATCTATTGATATTATCATATGATTTATATCTTTCAATTTGTTAATGTGGTGTATCACATTTATTGACTTGCATATATTGAAGAATCCTTGCATCCCTGGAATAAATCCAACTTGGTCATGATATATGAGCTTTTTGATGTCTTGCTGAATTCTGTTTGCTAAACTTTTGTTGAAGATTTTTATATCTATGTTTATATGTGGTATTAGCCTATAGTTTTCTGTTTTTGTGTTGTCTTTGCCTGGTTTTGGTATCAGAGTGATGTTGGCCTCATAGAATGAATTTGGAAGTGTTCCTCTGCAATTTTTTGAAAGAGTTTTTAGAAGGATTAGCATTAGCTCTTCTCTAAATGTTTGATAGAATTCTCCAGTGAAACAGTCTGGTCCTGGGCTTTTGTTTTTTGCAAGATTTTTTACCACAGCTTCAATTTCAGTGCTTGTGATTGGGTTGTTCATGATTTCTATTTCTTCCTGGTTCAGTCTTAGAAGATTGAACTTAGTTCTAAGAATCTGTTCATTTCTTCCAGGTTATCTATTTTATTGTCATATAGTTGTTCATAATAGTCTCTTAAAATCCTTTGTATTTCTGCACTGACTGTTGTAACCTCTTTATTCATTTCTAATTTTGTTGATTTGATTCTTCTCTCTTTTTTTCTTGATAAGTCTAGCTAAAGGTTTGTCAATTTTGTTTGTCTTCTCAAAGAACCAGCTTTTAGTTTTATTAATCTTTACTATTGTTTCTGTCTTTTCCACTTATTTCTGCTTGGATCTCTATGATTTCTTTCCTTCTACTAGTTTTGTTTTTTTGTTGTTGTTGTTCTTCTTCTTCTTTTTCCAGTTGTTTTAGGTGTAAAGTTAGGTTTTCTATTCGATGTTTTTCTTGTTTCTTCATGTAGGATTGTATTGCTATAAACTCATAGCTCAGTTGGTAAAGAATCTGCCTGCAATACAGAGACCCAGATTTGATCCCTGGGTCAGGAAGATCCTATGGAGAAGGAAATGGCAACCCACTCCAGTATTCTTGCCTGAAGAATCCTATGGACAGAGAAGCCTGGCAGGCTCAGTCCATGGGGTCGCAAGAGTCAGACATGACTTAGCGACCAAACTAAAACAACCAAACTTCCTTCTTAGAACTGCTTTTGCTGCATCCCATGGGTTTTGAGTTGTCATGTTTTCATTGTCATTTGCTTTGAGAAATTTTTTTGATTTCTCTTTTGATTTCTTCAGTAACTTGTTGGTTATTTAGAAACGTGTTGTTTAATCTCCATGAATTTTTGTTTCTTACAGTTTTTTTCTTGTAATTGATATCTAGTCTCATAGCATTGTGGTCTATCCTGCAGAATGTTCCATATGCACTTGAGAAGGTGTATTCTTCTGCATTTGGATGGAATGTCCTGAAGATATCAATGAGATCCATCTCATCTAATGTATGATTTAAAACTTGTGTTTCCTTATTAATTTTCTGTTTTGATGATCTGTCCATTGGTGTGAGTGGGGTGTTAAAGTCTCCTACTATCATTGTATTACTGTCAATTTCTCCTTTTATGTCTGTTAATGTTTGTCCTATATATTGAGGTGCTCCCATGTTGGGTGCATAGATATTTACAATTGTTATGTCTTCCTCTTGGACTGATCCCTTGATCATTATGTAGTGTCTTTCCTTATCTCTTGTAATCTTCTTTATTTTAAGGTCTATGTTTTCTGATATGAGGATTGCTACTCCAGCCTTATTTTGCTTCCCATTTGTATGGAATATGTTTTTCCATCCTCTCACTTTCCGTCTATATTTGTCTTGAGGTCTGAAGTGGGTTTCTTGTAGACAGCATATATATCTGTCTATATATAAAAACATATATATATATATATATATATATATATATGTATCCATTCAGCCAGTCTGTGTCTTTTGGTTGGAGCATTTAATCCACTTACATTTAAAGTAATTATTAATATATATGTTTCTATTGCCATTTTCTTAATTGTTTGGGGTTGATTTGGTAGGTCTTTTTTCTTCGCTTGTATTTCTTAACTATATAAGTCCGTTTAACATTTATTGTAAAGCTGGTTTGGTGGTATTGAATTCTCTTAACTTTTACTTGTCTGAAAAGCTTTCGATTCTCCATAAATTTTGAATGAGATCCTTGCTGGGTACAGTAATCTTGGTTGTAGATTTTTCCCCTTTAGTACTTTAAATATATTCTGCCATTCCCTTCTGGCCTACAGAGTTTCTACTGAAAGATCGCTGTAAAGTGTATGAGGTTTCCCTTGTATGTTACTTGTTGCTTCTCCCTTGCTGCTTTTAATATTCTTTCTTTGTGTTTAGTCTTTGTTAGTTTGATTAGTATGTGTCTTGGCATGTTTCTCCTTGGATTTATCCTTTATGGGGATTCTTTGCACCTCGGACTTGATTGACTATTTGCTTTTCCATGTTGGGGAAATTTTTTATTATAATCTCTTCAAAATTTTTCCATACCCTTTCTTTTTCTCTTCTTCTTCTGGGACCCCTATAATTCAAATGTTGTTGCTCTTGATATTGTCCCAGAAGTCTCTGAGACTATCCTCAGTTCTTTTCATTCTTTTTACTTTATTCTGCTCTTCAGAAGTTATTTCCACCATTTTATCTTCCAGCTCACTGATCCATTCTTCTGCCTTGGATATTCTGCTATTGATCTATTCTAGAGTATTTTTAATTTCACTAGTGGTGTTGTATCTGTGTGTTTATTCTTTAATTCTTCTAGGTCTTTGTTAAATGATTCTTGCATTTTCTCCATTTTGTTTTCAAAGTTTTTGATCATCTTTACTATCATTATTCTGAATTCTTTTTCAGGTAGTTTGCCTATTTCCTCTTCATTTATTTCGACTTCTGTGTTTCTAATTCTTTCCTTCATTTGTGTAGTATTTCTCTGCCTTTTCATTATTTTTTTTTTTAATTTATTGTGTTTGAGATCTGCTTTTCCCAGGCTTCAAGCAAAATTGAATTTGTTCCTTGGAGAAGGTTGAATTCTTTCTTCTTTTTGGTTTCTGCCCTCCTAAGTTTGGTCCAGTGGTTTGTGTAAGCTTTGTATAGGGTGAGATTTGTGCTGAGTTTTTGTGTGTTTTTCCTCTGATGGGCAAGGCTGAGTGAGGTGGTGATCCTGTCTGCTGATGACTGGGTTTGTATTTTTGTTTTGTTTGTTGTTTACATGAGGCATCCTACACAGGGTGCTACTGGTGGTTGGGTGATGCTGGGTCTTGTATTCATGTAGTTTCGTTTGTGTGAGTTCTCACTATTTGATACTCCCTAGGGTTAGTTTTCTGGTAGTCTAGGGTCTTGGAGTCAGTACTCCCACTCCAAAGGCTCAGGGCTTGAATCTGGTCAGGAAGATTCTACAAGTGGTTTGTTATGGCATTAAGTGAGATTAAAACAAATATCCAAAAATGAGAAACCAAAAATGAACCCCAAATAGCAATTACAAAATCAGGCAAATAATACTTAAAATCATGGAATATACACCCATGAGGAAAGTAAAAATAGCCCCCCCCCCCAAAAAAATACAGTAGATTAACCCAGCAAACAAAGGAAATAAAAAATTTTATTTACTATTTAAGAACAAAACTAACTAAAGCACAAACTGGAAAACTAAACTAAAGCAAGGTGCCAAGTGGGGAATAAAGCAATGAAAACTAACAAATATATTGAGAGGAAAGGAAAGAAAGAAAAAAAATAGATATGCAAAGTTAAATAGCGGTAGATGAAGAAGATTTGTATACATTGAAGATTAACTGCAAGTGGAAAAGAACAGTAGAAAAGGCAAAGAAATAAATAAAAAATATAATAGGTTTTAAAAAATTAAAATTATAAAGAGACAAGATGGTGACACTGTAGTTGGACATGGAATACATCTCTCTCCATGGATACATCACAAATACACCTTCAGACACAAAAGTGCATGCAGAAAACACCAGCTGAGAGCAGACAGGAGTACCTAACCAGTGGAAAAGAATAGAACCATGCAAAACTCAGTAGGACGAAGGAACTAGGGGGAAAAACAGGAGTGAGAGTAGGACTAGATCTGCCCTCAGCAGATGGGGGAACTGAAGCAGGTGTCTGATCCCCATATCAGGGCAATTATCTGAGTCAGAGGAGAACCATCTAAGGCTGAGAGTGAAACAGCTGGTCTGTGACAGCCTAAATGGAATGAGAACTAGACAGTCCTTGCTACAGCCATAAATATGCCTGACAAAAACGCTGGTCCCCTGGAAGGTGCAGTGGCCGGGAGCTGGAGTTTAGGGATTGTGGAGCAATCCCAGGGCAAGGGCTGCAGCTGACTGTGAAGAGACAGATCAAGGGGACGTGAGGGAGGAGTTCGTGGTGGGAAATGCCAGGGGAAGAAAGCCAGACAGCCATGGAAGCAAGGTGATACTGTTGAGTCACACATAGTGGGTGGAGCCATCACCATGGCCTCTCTCTCCCCACACCTCCAGCATTGGCAGCTGAACAATAAATAGGCTGACCCATCAAATGCCTGGCGCACTGAAATACAGAGTAGGACCCTACCCAGGGTGCCCTTTTAAGTGCCTGATGCATAGATATACAGAGTAGGACCCCAGCCAGGGGGGCCCCTCTATGTGCCTGACGCACCAAACAACAGAGAAGGACCCTCGGCAAGGGAGGCCTCTAAGTGCCTGAACAGGCAAAGCTACAGGGAAAAACTGGCCAAAGAGGCCTTCAGATCGCCAGCTACAAGAAGCTCGAAAAAAGACTCTGATAGGGCCATAATTCCTGCAGTGGAGGCAGTCCATGTCCCTGCACGCTAGGCACCACCTGGGTCCCTGCAAGCCAAGCAGCTGTGCCACCTTCACGTTCAACTCTTACTGGGGCAGAGCTGCCACAGGCAACAAAAAGTCTTGTGTCTATGCACACAGGGTCGCTTTGATTGTGTCTGACTCTTTGCAACCCTGTAGACTATGGCCTGTCAAGCTGCTCTGTCAGAGAGAGAGGTGTCCAGGCAAGAATACTGGAGCGTATTGGCCAATACTGGTTTCCATACCCTACTAGAGTACTGTATTTCCTGCTGCCCTACCCTCCAACTCCCCTGAGTACATGGTGGTGCCAGAACCCCTGCAACCCAAGCAACTGCACCACCTCCACACCTCACAGAGGCAAACCCGAGTCCTCCAGGGCAGCCTCAGGAGCAAACCCAGTGGACAACCCACATATAGAGGTGGAAATAAAACCACAGTTGAAACCCAGGGGCAGTGTGGCTAAGGAAGAAGACCCAAAACCTTCTGAACAAGCTGCAGATTAAATCCACATGATCAACTAGGCACACAGTCCACAGATATATAGGTCCTTGAGAGCTCCCACAAAAGAAAACGCACTCGTTCTGATAACTAGCTGTGGACATTGGAGGCAAGAACACACTGCAATAGGGCCAGATTAGAATCTGAGCTGCCCCACAGCAGGTCCAGAGATCAGCACGGTGTTGGAGGGCGTCCTAGGGAGGTGAGGTGGACTGTGACTCCCAGTAGGGGAAAGGACTCTGACAGCAGTGACTCAAGAAAAACATTTATTATTCTTACATTTTGACTTGTTCTGCAGATTCTTTTGGATTCTTTCCCTTTTCTCTTTTTTCCCCTTTTTTCCCTGCTCTGTTGTAGTTGTCGATTTTAGCAGTCACATTGTTTATTGTTATAAACTTCTGACTCTGTGTTGTGCTTTTGCAGTTCTGCTCAGTGTTCCTTTTAATTTTTTTTATGTTTTAATCTTTTTTTAATTTTTTAAACCTATTATTTTTTCTACATTGATTCCTTTGTTTGTTTTTCCTACTGTTCTTATTCCCTTGCAGTTAATATATATAAATCTTCTTTATCTACCTCTATTTAACTTTGCATATCTATTCCTTCTTTCTTTTTCTCCTTTCCTCTCAACATATTTGTTAGTTTTATTTTCATTGCTTTATTCCCCACATGGCACCTTGCTTTAGTTTTGTTCTCCAGTTTGTGCTTTGGTTAGTTTTGTTCTGGTAGATATAATTTTTGGTCTCCTTTGTTCACCAGGTCAATCTATTGTACTTTATTTTTGTTGGACTGTTTTGATTTTGCTTATGGGTGTATATGTATATGTGTATATTCAGTCACACTTTTTATTGTTGTTAAGAATTTTTTTAAGTTGTTCATATTTAGGTTGTATTATACAATATGATTTTCTTATTTCAATATGACTTTCTTTCTTTCTTCTCAGCACGGCTTATTGGCTGTGCTGAGTGTTCACTGGTGTGTGAGGGCTGTCTCTAGTTGCGCCAGCAGGGGCTACTCTGGTTGCAGTGCACAGGCTTCTCCTCGTGGTGGCTCCTCTTGTTGTGGAGCGCAGACCAGAGGGCACGCAGGCGTCAGGAGATGAGAGCTCAGTAGCTGTGGCCTGAGGGCTCTAGAGCACGAACCAGTTGTGGTGTAGTATGTGGGATCTTCTCAGTCCAGGGATAGAACCCATGTCCCCAGGAAGATTCTTCATCACTGGACCACCAGGGAATGTTATAAGTGGGATTAATGAACACACTTAGAGGTCAAGTAAGTGGAATGTTAAAATTCTCCAATAATTTTAGTGGAATGGAAGTTACTTGCCAAAAGCCAGGTGTTAGTGTATAGAGGGGAAAGTGGGTCTATCCTCTAAGATGTGGGTGAATTGAGAATGTTTAAATGTAAGTGAGAAGATTCTAGTTTCTCGGTTTCAACTGTTCTCTGTACCTAAAATATCTTACCCCTTCTCTACCTATTTAAATATATACATCCTTCATACTACAGGTCTTCATTTTCTGAATGATATTTTATATGAGTCAAGCTTTAATTGCAGAGACTTGAAGATACTTTAGCTACTTTAAGCCAAAAGGGATTTATATAGGATATTATATGAATTTCAAAATCATTGTTGAAAAAACAGATTAAAATCTTAACTTCCTGTAATAATTTTAGAGAAACACTACAGAGCTGGATTTTGAAGAGGGCTGCTGCTTTGTCTACAATCATATATCTATGTACTGACCAAATATCTTAGGAAATAAAACTGTAAATATATGCTATTTCCAAAAGGTAACTGATCAACATTTTTCAGTTAGATGCTTATCATTCTAATAGAAGTTTTTATACTCATTGTCCATGTGTAGGTATGCAAAATTACTATATAATATTGATTTGCCTGTTTATAAAATATTTGTCTTCTATGAGAATCTACATATTATTCTACAACTTTTCACCTTTGTTAAGTGGGGCTAATGAGGCAGTTGTATGTATGTCTCTGATGCTCAAAATTGCATGTGTGACATTTTTTATTAAAATGCTGGCTATAGTGTATATCACTGTATGATTATCTGAAAATGTCTTTACTTATTCTCCTGATATGGGCAGTTGGTTCTCTTTAAAATTTTCTCTGCTGAAAATGTTTCAGCATCACTTCTACTCCCATCAGAGACAGAGTACTAGATTTACCCCTCCCTTAAACCTTAACAATGAAAACACTAGACAAAATTTATGACATTGAACACTAGGCAACAAAGAATGGTGATTGCTGAGATACAAGAAAAATGAGAAGAACCCTCTGATGCTTATTTTCATGTCATGGCGCAGTAAAGACTAACTCAGGCAAAGCTTTGTGTGTTCCCTAAGCTGAGGAATCCCAAATAGCTAGAATTCACAGGACAGAATACCAGAGGAGAGAACTATAAACAGACAGAGAACTCTGGCGACTTGCAGAAGGATGCAGCAGAATACTAATCAGTGGACATTTGTGATGAAAATACCCAAGGCTGGGAAATGAACCATGAAAAGGATTAAATGTACTCAGAACTCACACAGTAATGGGAATAGTGCCTATTATTACGTTTTTATATCTATATTTATTAATGTTTTGACAGGAAACATGAAGTTTCTAGATCAGAGAAAAGTATTTAATTACTCAGAGAATGTATGTTGTCAGTCTCTCATGCTCCAGTTCCCCAAAGGGCAATGCATTAGGGAAGAAATCTCCTGTGTGTACATAGGGGCTATACAAGAGAGCTGACCCATCTGCTCCCACCCCTCCTCCAGAAAGAGGGAGAGACTTTTTTGCCTTTTAACATAGAGAAATGCTCTTGGTAGAGGGTAAAGTGTTAAGGTCCTCAAGTCACTTGTATAAATAACACTGTAAGTCTTAACTTGTAAGGCTTGTCATTCAGCATCCGTTCACCCAGGTACCAGCAATCTTTGTTAAGAAAGCTCTGATCATTTAGCATTGTTTCATGCAGCATTATTTTCCTGACTTCTCTTCCCACCATTCAGACTGGAGAATTTCATAATTCAGAAGAAAGTGGGTAGTCAGAAGGCTCTTATCTCAGCAGTGGGGATAATTATTCCTAAAATAAATGTTGTTATGTTCATACCTAAAAATTTAAAAGCAAGGCCTAAAATGGTCAAACTGTTTCCAACAGAAATACAAAAGTGTCTAACTCCTGTCAAGGTAAAATTCACAATGTCATCTAATTAAAAACTCTCAAGAAGAAGAAAAATTAAGTATTGAAACTGACCCACACATAAATGCTTCAGTTAGCAAACAAGCATTTGGCGGGGGGGGGGGTGGGGGGGGGGGGAGGGGGGGTGCGGAAAGCTTTTATAACTGTATTCCATATGTTTGATAAACTAGAGGAAAATGAAATATTGTAAGTATGTAATGCATAGAAAAATATCCTGATTAAAATTCTAGAGGTGAAAATTATAATGCAGGAGATGAAACAGCAGTTGATGAATTAATAGCAGGCTGAATATTGTGGACAAAAAGAAAAATGAACTTTAAGACATAGCAATAGCAACTATCCAAGATGAAACAAAGAACAGGCTCATTTAAAGATAGCAAAAAGAAATAAACAAACCGTCATTAGGGAGGTATGCAATGATTTCAGGCAACCTACTATATGTGTAATAAGAGTCTCTAGATAAGAAGAGGAAAATATATATGTGTGTGTGTATGTACATGTATATATATATACACATACATACATACACACACACACAAAGAAATGTTTAATCAAATTTGAAAATTTTTTTCAAATTTGATTTTCCCAAGGCTTATGGTTGGTTTTGTTTTGCCTCCAGTGTATTTTTTTAGATTTTATTGAAGTATAGTTGATTTATAGTGGTGTGTTAATTTCTTCTGTATGGAAAAATGACTCAGTTATGTATTCTTTTTCATATTTTTTTCCATTATGATTTTCACAGGATACTGAATATAGTTCCCTGTGCTATGCAGTAGGACCTTGTTGTTTTTCCATCCCGTATATAATAATTTGCCTCTGCTAATCCCACACTCACATTCCTTCCCTCTGCTTTCCCCCTCCCCCTTGGAAACCACAAGTCTGTTCTCTATACCTGTGAGTCTGTTCTTTTTCGTTTCATAGATATGTTGATTTATATCAAATTTTTATTCCACATATAAGTGATATCATATGGTATTTGTCTTCTTTCTGGCTTCAATTGTTATGATATGCATGTTGCTGTAAATGGCATTATTTCATTCTTTTAAATGACTGAGTAATATTCCATTGTATATATGTACCACATCTTCCTTATCCATTCAACTGTTGATGGACATTTAGGTTGTCTCCATGCCTTGGCTATTGTAAATAGTGCTGATATGAACATAGGAGTCATGTATCTTTTAGAATTAGTTTTTTCTGGGTATATACCCAGGAGTGGGATTGCTGGATCATATGGCCAGTATATTTTTAGTTTTCTGAGAACCTCCACACTTTTTTCTATTCCCACCAACAGTGTAAAAAGGTTTTCTCTTCTCCACATCTTCTCCAGCATTCATTATTTGTAGACGTTTTACTGTTGACCATTCTGACTAGTGTGAGGTGGTACCTCTTTGTAGTTTTGATTTGCATTTCTCTAGTAATTAGTGGTGGTGAACAACTTTTCATGTGCCTGTTGGCCATCTGTATGTCTTAGGATAAAGTCTCTTTAGGTTTTCTGTCTATTTGTCCATTGCATTGTTTGTTTTTTGTTGTTGAGTTGTATGAGTTGTTTGTACATTTTGGAAATTAAGTCCATATTGGTTGTATCATTTGGTTGATCACTGTAGGTTATCTTTTCGTTTTGTTTCTGGTTTTCTTTGCTGTGAAAAAGCTTGTAAGTTTGATAAGGTTCAGGTTTGTTTTTGTTGTTGTTGTTTCTGTTCTATTGCCTTGCTTTGCTCCCAAAGAAAATGCTGACTTAAGAAAATGCTGGTACAATTTATGTCAGAGAACGTTTTGCCTATGATCTCTTCTAGTAGTTTAATGGTATCATATCTTATGTTTAAGTCTTTAAGCCATTTTGTGTTTATTTTATTTTATTTTTTTTAATTTTATTTTATTTTTAAACTTTACATAATTGTATTAGTTTTGCCAAATATCAAAATGAATCCACAACCGGTGTATATTTTTGTACTTAGTGTAAGCATGTATTCTAACTTCACTGATTTACATGCAACTGTCCAACTTTCCCAGCACCGCTTCCTGAAGAGACTGTCTTTTTTTCTCATTTTATATTCTTAACCTCCTTTGTCCAAGATTAATTGACTATAGGTATGTGGGCTTTTCTCTGGGCTCTCTATTCTGTTCCTTTGATCCTTATGTCTATTTTTGTCCAAATTCCATAGTGTCTTAATTACTGAAGCTTTTTAGTATTGTCCAAATCTAGTAGGGCTATGGAGAAGGCAGTGGCACTCCACTCCAGTACTCTTGCCTGGAAAATCCCATGGATGGAGGAGCCTGGAAGGCTGCGGTCCATGGGGTCACTGAGGGACAGACACGACTGAGCAACTTCACTTTCACTTTTCACTTTCATGCATTGGAGAAGGAAATGGCAACCCACTCCAGTGTTCTTGCCTGGAGAATCCCAGGGATGGGGGAGCCTGGTGGGCTGCTGTCTATGGGGTCACACAGAGTTGGACACGACTGAAGTGACTTAGCAGCAGCAGCAGCAGTAGGGCTATGCCTCCTGCTCTGTTCATTTTTTTCCGCAGGATTGCTTTGGCAATTCTGAGTCTTTTATGGTTCCATATAAATTTTAGGAAATGGCAACCCACTCCAGTACTCTTATCTGGCAAATCCCATGGACAGAGGAGCCTAGTAGGCTGCAGTCCTTGAGGTCACTAAGAGTCAACATGACTGAGCGACTTCACTTTCACTTTTCACTTTCATGCACTGGAGAAGGAAATGGCAACCTACTCCAGTGTTCTTGCCTGGAGAATCCCGGGAATGGGGGAGCCTGGTGGGCTGCCGTCTGTGGGGTTGCACAGAGTCAGATATGACTGAAGCGACTTAGCAGCAGCATAAATTTTAGGATTATTTGTTCTAGTTCTGTGAAAAATGGCATGGGTAATTTTATATGGATCCTATTAAGTCTGTAGATGGCTTTAAATAGTATGGCCATTTTAATAAGATTAATTCTTCCAATCCAACAGCGTTGGGTATCTTCACATTTTTCTAAGTTATCTTTAATTTCCTTTATTAATGCTTTGTTGTTGTCAGTATATAAGTTTTGCCACTTCCTCTGGCCTGCAGTGTTTCTGTAGAAAACTCAGCTCATATCCTTATACAGGTTCCCTGTAATTAACTCTTTGTTTTTGAATGTTGCCTTTAGAATCCTCTCTATCTTTTGCCATTTTTTATTATAATATATTGTGGTGTGGGTCTGTTTGGGTTTATCTTTTTTGGAACCTTCTGTGCTTCTTGTATCTGGACATCTATTGCCTTCTTTAGGTTTGGGAAGATTTCAGCCCTAATTTCTTCAAGTATGTTTTCAGTCCCCTTTTTCTTCTTCTCAGTTCCCTATTATGTGTAGATTGACATGCTTTACTTTATCTTGTGGGTCTCTTATATTGCTTTAATTTTTTTTTTTCATTTGGGTTTCTCTCTGCTGTTCTAATTGGGTAATTTCCATTATTCTGTCTTCCAGATCTTCTTCTGCATTATTCATTCTGCTATTCATAGCCTTTAGTTCAGCTTTCATCTCTTCAAATGAATTCTCTAATTTTTCTGGGCTCCTTACAGCTTCTAGTTCCTTTTTACAGCAATCTGCATTTCTATTGATAGCCTTTCTTAATTCCTTCAGTATTTTTATTATCCCCCTTTTAAACTCAGTGTCTGTTAGACTAAAGAAGTCTGTTTCATTGTTTGTTCTTTCAAGGGAATTATCTGTCTATTTCAGCTGGGAGTGGTTCCTCTGCTTCTTCCTTTTACTTATATTTCTCTTGCTCTATGAGTTAAGAAAAAGCAATTAAGTACTGTGGTCTTGGAGGGTTACTTTTATGTGGAAACATCCCTGTGCAGCCTGCATAGGTTTAATGATTTTTGGTGTGAGGGCTGTTTTTAATATGGATTGCTGCCGCCTCTTTCCTCAGTGTTTACTGGCCTTTACCCGTTGGTAGGAGGTGGGACTGGTGTTGTGATGGCCAGAGGCTGCACTGCATATGGAGCACTCTGTCTTTTGATACAGACTTTAATTAGTTAATTACATTTTTGTGTAGTCAAATGTATCATTTTGCATAGTTTGTGCTTTTTGTCTTCAGTAAGAAATCTTTCCTCACCATTTCCAAAATCATGAAAATATTCTTTATATGTTCATCTAAAACTGTTCCCCATTTCTGCTTAAATTAGCCAACTGATACAAAGTTCCTTACAAGAGAGTGCTGTGATTGCTTTCCTTTTATTGAAGAATAATCCTCTGTACTTGTAGAAGTCATCCTCTCTGAACTTCAGGAGAACTCCTCGTGGCATGAGGAGTAAGAAAGAGTCCGTGTCCATCAGATCAGTCACATCAACCCTAGCAATCAGAGGGCTGACAGCTGCCTCACTTTCAAGTCCTTTGTAATTACTGGAGGACACCAGCCAAGAAGGAAAATAGTTATGCCCATGAAAAAGTTCTGGATATATGAGAAGGAAAGAGATAACATCCAATGAGAGTTTAGCTTTCCCAGATCCATAAGCCTATGTTTGAGAAACCATTTCACCAATTATAACAAATAAGGGCTTGCTGTTTTCAATGTCTGAACAGAAACTGCTTAAATTTCCCCAGTCAGTGTATATTTCTGCCATGAGTCAAGGTACTCCCCATTTTATTTTCTGATTCATCTTTTGGAGATCACATTCAGTTCTTATGTTCAACTAGCTTCCTAATCCCTCTTTAAATAAATAGATAATTAGAAGAGGGGATGAAATCTTTATTCAGTTTCAAGGATGGACTCTGACAGAAACAAAAACAGAGCAGAACAGGTTCTAGATGTGCTGAAAAGTTAGCTAGAACTATTCCTTTAGATTGGTAACAATGACCCTGTTTTTGAAACATTCTTTTAAAATGCTGTTTACTGTTTAACTATCCTATTTCTATGTTTTTCTTGCATCATTATAGTAATTTAGATTATAGCACTTTAAATTTCTTATTCCAAATGATGTCAGAGTTATTATCAACATTCTTGTGCAATTGGATTATTTTTCAAAATGGAAATTATTTTTTTATCCACTGTTTCCTCCCTGTACTGCTCAAAAGAGTAGTCGTCAGTTATGTGGTTTTGAAGTACATATGTAGGAAAAATTACTTTGGCTAAAATTTTAAAAATTACCTAAATCATCTTCTCTCCAAACATATTCTGCTAGTGATTACAATAAGTTTTATTTTATTTCTCAGTAGAATGGAATAAATTGTATTTTGTTTTTTATTTGAGTAGACTGTGTACCAGAACAATATTAAATAATCACAGTCTGTGGTTTTTGTTTTGGACTTTACTGCAGCATGAACTGTGAGGAGGTGATGCAACATTTTCTCTAATTGGCCCTTATGTGAAATTATATCACTGGACTCAAAATTCCATCTCTGCTCTGAATTTCGGGTAAGGTTAAATGAGGTTCTCAGACTCAGATAATGGTTGGTTATGATCATAAACAGCTGGTGAAGCCTTGGCAAGAAGCTGGTGTTAAAGAACTTAGAGTGAAATTGAACCCCAGAGGACAGGGGTGCCCCACTTCTCAGCTGCTAGTATATCCAATAGCATTCATCCAGTAACATTCATCCAATAGCGTTCATCCTGACCTACAGGTCAGCACAGAAACTACTGACCCAGTCAGGCCTAGAAGACTGCTGAGGGCTTCTTGTTTTCCAGGAATAATAGGTATTTCCAGAAAATGAGGTCCTTCCCTACGAAAGAGTTGGTAATTTGGTTGGGAGTCCTTGCAATTTCATTACAAGTGTTAGTATTGCTAAGGCCTGATTATCTCTTAAGAAATGTGATATCTCATTTCCTTTTGGCCAGAGAGACTTAGCTAAGGACATAATCAGAACCCCACAAAAATGCCTCAAGGAAGACCAAGTTTATATTTGAAGCTACCTCATTTCCCTTGTCAGTTTCCTCCTCTCTTCCTGCATTCTCTGGCATCCCATACTTTTACATTGGTTTCTGACTACCCAGACATTTCCCCTGCCACTTACAGGGACCTGAACTTGCCAAGCAGAAAACTTCTTCCTCGTGAAATTGGTTTACCCTGTTTCCATAAGTACAGGCTCCCTGAGCAGGGCCAAAGATGAGGGTGGAAGGCATCACAGAAATGGTACATTTTCTAAAGCTCAGAGATCGAACTGAGCTCTACTCCAGCTGCAACTCTAGTAGCATGATGTGTGGCTTCAGAACAAAACAAAAACTAAAATTATAGGCCATGCCGGAATACAGGTTAAAGCAGACTATCCTGAACAGTCACTGCTTCCTGAAGGATAGAGGTTTTATTTTTTTTAATTGCCCTATGAGAAGCAGGGGTTTCTATTACTTTATGCCATTATGTGAAAATTCCAAAGTCCCTGATGCACAGAGAGTTTGAGCATTCTTTGGCATTGGCTTTCTTTGGTATTGGAATGAAAACTAAACTTTTCCAGTCCTGTGGCCACTGCTGAGTTTCCCAAATGTGCTAGCATATTGAGTGCAGCACTTTCACAGCATCATCTTTTAGGATTTAAAATAGCTCAACTAGAATTCCATCACCTCCACTAGCTTTGTTTGTAGTGGTACTTCCTAAGGCCCACTTGACGTCACATTCCAGGATGTCTGGCTCTAGGTGAGTGATCACACCATTATGATTATCTGGGTGGTGAAGATCTTTTTTGTACAGTTCTTCTGTGTATTCTTGCCACCTCTTCTTAATATCTTTTGCTTCTGTTGCTGCTGCTGCTGTTAAGTCGCTCAGTCGTGTCTGACTCTGTGTGACCCCAGAGACGGCAGCCCACCAGACTTCTCCATCCATGGGATTTTCCAGACAAGAGTACTGGAGTGGGGTGCCATTGCCTTCTCTTTGCTTCTGTTAGGTCCATACAATTTCTGTCCTTTAATGAGCCCATCTTTGCATGAAATGTTCCCTTGGTATCTCTAATTTTTTGAAGAGATCTCTAGTCTTTCCCATTCTATTGTTTTCCTCTATTGCTTTTCATTGATCACTTTGGAAGACTTTTTTATCTCTCCTTGCTATTCTTTGGAACTCTGCATTCAAATGGGTATATCTTTCCTTTTCTCCCTTGTTTTTTGCTTCTCTTCTTTTCACAGCTATTAATAAGGCCTCCTGAGACAGCCATTTTGCTTTTTTGCATTCCTTTTTCTTGGGGATGGTCTTGATCCCTGTCTCCTGTACAATGTCACAAACCTCCATCCATAGTTCATCAGGCACTCTGTCTATCAGATCCAGTCCTTTAAGTCTATTTCTCACTTCTACTGTATAAATCATAAGGGATTTAATTTTGGTCATACCTGAATGGTCTAGTGGTTTTACCTACTTTATTCAATTTAAGTCTGAATTTGGCAATAAGGATTTCATAATCTGAGTCACAGTCAGCTCCTGGTCTTGTTTTTGCTGACTGTATAGAGCTTCTCCATCTTTGGCTGCAAATAATATAATCAATCTGATTTCAGTGATGGCCATCTGGTGATGTCCATGTGTAGAATCTTCTCTTGTGTTGTTGGAAGAGGGTTTTGCTATGACCAGTGTGTTCTCTTGACAAAACTCTATTAGCCTTTGCCCTGCTTCATTCTGTACTCCAAGGCCAAATTTGCCCATTACTCCAGGTGTTTCTTGACCTCTTTTGCATTCCAGTCCCTCTAATGAAAAGGACATCTTTTTTGGGTGTTAGTTCTAAAAGGTCTTGTAGGTCTTCATAGAACCATTCAACTTCAGCTTCTTCATTATTACTGGTCGGGGCATAGACTTGGATGATTTGCCTTGGAAATGACAGAGATCATTCTGTCATTTTTGAGATTGCATCCAAGTAGTGCATTTCGGACTCTTTTGTTGATTATGATGGCTATTCCGTTTCTTCTAAGGGATTATTGCCCACAGTAGTAGATATAATGGTCATCTGAGTTAAATTCACCCATTCCAGTCCATTTGAGTTCGCTGATTCCTAGAATGTCGACATTCACTCTTGCCATCTCCTGTTTGACCACTTCCAATTTGCCTTGATTCATGGACCTAACATTCCAGGTTCCTATGCAATATTGCTCTTTACAGCATCGGACCTTGCTTCTATCACCAGTCACATCCACAGCTGGGTGTTGTTTTTGCTTTGGCTCTGTCTCTTCATTCTTTCTGGAGTAATTTCTCCACTGATCTCCAGTAGCATATTGGGCACCTACCAACCTGAGGAGTTCATCTTTCAGTGTCCTACCTTTTTGCCTTTTCATACTGTTCATGGGGTTCTCAAGCAAGAATACTGAAGTGGTTTGCCATCCCCTTCTCCAGTGGACCACATTTTTTCAGAACTCTCCGCCATGACCCGTCTGTCTTGGATGGCCCCACGTGGCATGGCTTAGTTTCACTGAGTTAGACAAGGCTGTGGTCCATGTGATCAGATTGGCTAGTTTTTTGTGACTGTGGTTTCAGTCTGTCTGCCCTCTGTTCCTTTATAGTGCCTACTGTCTTACTTGGGTTTCTCTTACCTTGGACATGGGGCTTCACGGCTACTCCAGCAAAGCTTAGCTGCCGCTCCTGACCTTGGACATGGGGTATCTCATCTCAGCCACTGCTCCTGACCTTGGATGTGGGGTATATCCCCTGGGCTGGTCCTGCGCTGCTTACTGTGAGTGTTCCAAAGTCTCCACCTTGTCCTCTCTCTCCCCTGCCTCCAGACAGGACTCAACTTGCTCCTATCAGTATGTCTCCATCATAGATTTTACTTTGTGGACCTGTCATCACTGATGAGTTTCTCTCACCATAATGCAAAGGTTGTATCTTATATGAATTGTTCTCACAAAACTTAGCGCTAACAAGGTATGCTATCAGTGACTAAATAAAAGTTCATTCAAATACTAAAGATGCTTGATCTCACACCTGTGAAACAACCGTGTTGTCTGTTCAGCTGTATATTCATATCAGATAACCAGAAGTGTAAACTGTTTAAAGTAATGAAAAGATACAAATGATACCCCTGGACATGATCTGCTATATTACAGACTAAAGAATGTGACTTAGAACAGTTGGCTAAATTCCATGATCCACTTCTCTGACCTTTTGATAAAAGTGGAAGCTGGTAAAAAGAATGAGATTATGCATGTAAGGTAAAGACAGTTATGCCTTTGACCTTCCTTTTGTGGTGACTGGTACAGGGCTCATTCATGCTTCATGTATGCCCCAGGACAACTTTGGACTTTCCTTGGAACCATGATAGAGATATGAACCCTAATTATGGTTCAGGAATAGTCTCATTTCTTGGCCACTAAAGAAATGAGAGATTGAGCCTAAAAGCTACATTCTCCCAAGAAATAAAAGCAAGAGGAGCAAACAGACAATGTGATGCTGTGTGGAAGTAGTCTTGTGTGGAGGGTGTGGTCAGGGAGGGCTGGGGATGTGCTTTTGTCAGCCAGAAAAGGTTCAGACGGAAAAAGCAGGGGGAGTGTAATGCCTTGCCATGCAGGCAGGGAATAAAAGGGACAAAAGACACAAGGCAGTCTTGTGGAACCAGGCAAGGAGAGTTGGCACCATCTGGAAAAAGACCTCAGTGCCCTAGTTGGCACTTTTCCAGATGGTGCTGTGCTGGCTCCAGCCAGAGAAAAGCATTCTTTTATGGCTGGTAAGAAAATCTTGGGGTTGTAACCAACTCCTCTGGGAGCTGGTAAACAAATTCCATGCCTCTTATTGTTATGAAGTGAGGCTATATATTCTCAGAAGCTATGTGGTTCAGAGAAATATTTTCATTAACCCTTGCCATTGAAGTTCAAGAGAGACCATGGATGTCAATCTTAATCAAGCATAAAGGTTAGGACATACTGTACCCAACCCAAAGCAGTGATAATCCAAAGACCAGCTTTGATAATCACTATTAGTGCATTGTATGTAATTACCTAAGTAATGTGAACTAAATAATTGTGGCACCAAATCTATGTTAACTTACTGTGGATGGAAAACTGTCAATATGTATTGAGCAAGCAGGATGTCAGACATTTTGCTGGATATTTTAACTAGTTACCTCATTTAGTTCTCATAACAAACCTATGAGCTATGACTTTACAGATGAGACAAGTGAGACTCTGAAAGGTAAATAAACTGCCTAATCCATACAGCTAGAAAATAAATAATATATATTTTAGACTCATGTCTGCTAAACTATTTGCACTTGTGACATTGATAGTAACCATAGTAACACTTATAGCAAATGTTTATATAGCTTTTGGACTGTGGTGCTGGAAAAGGCTCTTGAGAGTCCATTGAACAGCAAGGAGATCAAACCAGTCAATCCTGAAGGAAATCAACCCTGAATATTCATTGGAAAGACTGATGCTAATGCTGAAACTCCAATACTTTGGCCTGATCCAATACCTGATGCAAAGAACCGACTCATTGGAAAAGACCCTGATGCTGGGAAAGATTGAGGGCAAGAGGAGGAGACAAGAGGATGAGATGGTTGGATGGCATCACTGACTCGATGGACGTGAGTTTGAGCAAACTCAGGGATATAGTGAAGGACAAGGAAGCCTGGTGTGCTGTGGTTCATGGGGTTGCAAAGAGTTGGACACAACTTAGCGACTGAACAACAAAAATATAGCATTCATTCTATGCTCTTAGCATTTTATATACATTCCTTGAGATGATGTCACTCCAGCCTCCCTTCCTCATAAAGATGGACAATTGGACAGTTTTTTATGAACAAAAGCAGCTCTGGGAAAGCTCTGGAGTCCACTTAAGAAACCTGAGCAAAACAGTTAGATAAAAGCAACTTGAAACTAACCACACAAGAAGAGAAGAAAGATTCATTTTGCCTGCATCATCCCATCCCTCAAGCAAACACTGTTCAGTGCCAACATAATAAAGGCTAAATATGACAAACCCACAGCTAACATCATACTCAGTGTCAAAAGGTTTAAAGTTTTTCCCCTAAGAGTAGGAGCAAGAAAAGAAGATCCACTCTTACCACTCCTATTCAACATAGTACTGGAAGTCCTCGCCAGAGAAATCAGGCAAGAAAAAGAAATAAAAAGCATCCAAATCAAAAAGGAAGAAGTAAAATTTTCTTTATTTGCAAATCATATCATCATATACATAGAAAATCTTAAAAACATGCCCCCAAAGTGTTGGAACTAATCAATGATTTCAGTAAAATTGCAGGATACAAAATCAAGATAGAAATCACTTGTATTTCTATGCACTAACAATAAAGCATCTGAAAGAGAAAGAAAACGATCCCAATTCACAATAATATAAAAAAATAATAGAATACTTAGAAATAAATTTAGCAAAGGAAGTGAAAGATCTGCACACTGAAAGACATGAGACTTTGAAGAAGGAAATTAAGTAAGACACAAAAAAATTAGATTGAGTATGGATATTCTACACTCAAAATAGAATTAATATTGTTTAAATAGCCATACTACTACCCACAGCCATCTATAGTCAGTACTGTCTCTATCAGAATTCTAATGGCATTTTTCACAGAAATAGAAAAAGACCCTAAAATTAGTATGAAACCACAAAAAGTCCTGAATGGTCAAAGCAATCCTAAGAAAGAAGAACATATTGGAGGTGTTATACTTCCTAATTTCAAAGCTATAGTAATCCAAACAGTATGGGACTGGCATAAAAATAGACAAATAGACCAATGTTCCAGAAGAAAGGACCAGAAATAAATCCTAACGTATACAATCAACTCATGTTTCCCAAGGAAATCATGAGTGCTTAATAGATAAAGGATAGTCTCTTCAATAAATAGTGCTGGAAAAATGGAATAACCACATGTTGAAGAAAGAGATTGAACCCCTTATGCTACTCAAAAATTCTCAAAATGAATTAAGTATTAAGACATAAAACTATAAAAATCCTACAAGAAGACATAAGAAAAACCTTCTGGACGTTGGTTTTAGCAACAGTTTTTTGGGTGTGACACCAAACGCACAACAAAAGCAAAAATTGATAAGTAGAACTACATCAGATTTCTGCACAGCAAGATAAATGCTCCATTTCAACAAAAATAAACATGAACAAAATGAAAAGACAACTAATGGAATGGGAGAAAATATTTGCAAATCATAGCTAATAAAGGATTAATATGTAAATAAGGTTTCCCTGATAGCTCAGTTGGTAATCCACCTGCGATGCAGGAGACCCTGGTTTGATTCCTGGGTTGGGAAGATCCCCTGGAGAAGGGATAGGCTACCCAATCCAGTATTCTTAGGCTTCCCTTGTGGCTCAGCTGGTAAAGAATCCACCTGCAATGTGGGAAACCTGGGTTCAATCCCTGGGTTACGAAGATCCCCTGAGAAGGGAAAGGCTACCCACTCCAGTATTCTGGCCTAGAGAATTTCATGGACTATATAGTCCATGGGGTTGCAAAGAGTCGGACACAACTGAGACACTTTCACTTTCACTTTTTTTCAAGGTTCTCATACAAGTCAATAGCAAAAAAAAAAAAATCTGACTAAAAATGGGCAGAGGAACTAAATAGACATTTTTCCAAAGAAGACAAGACATACCAATGGCCAACAGATAAGTGAAAAGAGGCTCAGCATCATTAATCAACAGAGAAATGCAAGTGAAAACAAGAATGAGCTATCACCACAATCCTGTTAGAATGATTTTCACTGAGAAGACAGAAGACAACAAATGTTGGTGAGATGTGGAGAAAAGGAAACCCTTATGCACTGTTGGTGGGAATGTAAATCGATGCAGTCACTATGCAATACAATATGGAGATTACTCAAGAAATTAAAAATAGAACCACCACTATATGATCCAGAAGTTCCACCTCTGGAAATGAAAACAAGATCTGGAAGGGATATCTGCATTCCCATGTGCACTGGAGCATTATTCACAGTCTCCACTGTGAATGAAAACAACTGAAGTTTCCCTCAAGGGATGACTCATCAAAAAAGTTGTAGTATACATATATACAATGGAAAAATGCTTATGAGAAGGAAGGAAATTCTGCCATACGAGACAGTATGAATGGACCATGAGAACATTATGCAAGTGAATAAGTCAGAGAAAGACAAATAATGATATAACTTATGTAGAATCTAAAAAAGTCAGACTCATAGAGTAGAGTGGTGGTAACCAAGGGCTGAGAGGTAGGAGGCGTGGGGAGATATTGGCCAAGAGTACTGTTTTATGCTGGTCTCAGCCTGTTGGTAACCAGTGTTATTGCTGGACTGACCTTTGTGATTCTTATCATGATTGTAAGATGCCCTCGGCAATAACCAACAGGAAACTTTGGGGAAGAGGTTTATTACTCAAAGGTCTTGAAAATTACACAGCACACCTCGGGCCACATCGCAGAGTCAGGGGTAGGAAAAAGAGAGGCAGCAGGTGTAGGGTTGTGGGAACAAGTGTGGGGCCTACGGTCTCAAAGGTGAATTTAAAACACAGAATGGAAATTTAAAGGGAAGAGAAAAAATAAGCAGCCCAAATGGTCATTTATTGAAATCAATCAAGGTCTCTGAAACCAGCTGTCACATCCTCTCAGCAACTTCCTCCAACAATTGACATGGATAAAGAAGAGTATTCTGGGATTATGAAGTAGTTCTTTATCTTATTGCGGCATTGTATGTTACAATTCATAGAAATATATATCCCCCAAAAGTTTTTAAGATGGTAATTTTTAATGAAAAATAAACTTCAGGCTTTACACACAGACTTTCTAGATTTGAATCACCTATTTGCTGTTTATCTTGAGATATATTACTTAATTTTCATATTTCCTAATTTCTCATAAAATAATGGCAGTCGTAGTGACAACCCCCTCACAGGGTTGTGATGAACATGAAATGGGCTAAAATGTATACCCATTTAGAGCAACCCCTGTATACAGTAAGCACTCAGTAAATATTAGTGATCATTATTAGGACACATATACATCATGTGGGATTAATGTTTTATGCTGTGTAATTTTAAGAGTTTTACTTTTCAACAATTCACATGTTCCTTAGTTGATGAATGTGGTCTATCTGTACAATGGAGTAGTAGTCATAATAAAACGGAAGTAAATACTGACCCATGCAACCCATAGGTGAACCTTGAAAACATAATGCTAAGTGAAAGCAACCAGACACCAACGGTCACATATTGTATGATTCCACTTATATGAAATGTCCAAAATAGGCAAATCCATAGAACCTGAAAGTCAATTAAGGGTTGCCAGGGAAAGGGGAGAAGTGGGCCTGACTGCTAACAGATATGGAGAAGGCAATGGCACCCCACTCCAGTACTCTTGCCTGGAAAATCCCATGGGCAGAGGAGCCTGGTGGGCTGCAGTCCATGGGGTCGCTAAGAGTCAGACACGACTGAGCGACTTCCCTTTACCTTTTTACTTTCATGCACTGGAGAAGGAAATGGCAACCCACTCCAGTGTTCTTGCCTGGAGAATCCCAGGGACGGGGGAGCCTGGTGGGCTGCCGTCTGTGGGGTCGCACAGAGTCGGACACGACTGAAGTGACGCAGCAGCTAACAGATATGGGACTTTTTCTGACATGATAGAAATACTCTGAAATCGATAACAGTGGTGGTGGCTCAACTCTATAAATACACTAAAAACCTCTGAATCATATATTTTAAAGTGTGAACTTTATAGTATGTGAATTATATCTCAATAAGGCTTTTATTTTTTTTTTAATCTCTGAAACAAAGGCACCTGGGGCAGTGGAGGACAGCTCAGCCTGGCTCTTTATCTAGACATGTGGCTGGCAAAGTGTTTATAGAGATAGCTGTCTTTGAAGTGGATGACTCTTTGAAGTGGATCCCTTGGCAATCAAAGCTTAAGTCAGACACTTGCATTACAAAAAAGAAAAACCAACTGTCAGGCCTGATGCTACAGGTACAAACTTCCTGTAACAAGACCAATAAGTTTGAGGGAATCTGATGTACAGCATGGCGATTGTAGTTGTTGATACTGTGTTGTGTTCTTGCATGTTGCTGAGAGAGTAAACTGTAGATGTTCTCATCACAAAAAAGAAATTGTAACAATGTGATGGAGGTGTTAACTATGTACTATGGTGGCAATCATTTTGCAATATGTAAGTATATCCAATCAACACGCTGAACACCTTAAATTTACACAATGTTAATATCATTATTCAATGGACATGGGATCGGGTGGACTCCGGGAGTTGGTGATGAACAGGGAGGCCTGGCGGGCTGCAGTTCATGGGGTCGCAAGGAGTCGGACACGACTGAGTGACTGAACTGAACTGAATGTCATTATACCTCAATAGAGCAGAAAGAGATACTTTAATTTAAAAATCACTATTTTATAAATTAGCTAATTTTATTCTCACAGCAACTTTTTGAGGACACCATTATTATCTCTGTTTTACAGGTAAAGAAACTAAGGTCAGAGAACTTGCCCAAGGTCATACATACTAAAACGGGAAAGAAATAGGATTCAAACCCAGAAAGTCTGACTTTAGAAACCATAGTCTCAACACATTCTACTGTTCTATTTTCAAATATTTCCAGAACTAAGTGCTTTTCAGAACTTCCGACTTTCTAACCAGACAAGGTCAAATTCCAAAATGGCACTCATAAGCCCCTAAAGGAAAACATACCTGACAGAATCCTAGGGATGAGAGCAGTAATAAGCCAAGTAACTGAATGGGAAAGACACCGAAGCTTCTTGAAATATTGTAACACACCCCCATACTGTGACACCTCTCCTCACCCAACACCTCTTGCTAAAACCCCAGGAGTTAAGGACAGGCCCCTGGAGAAGCCTCAAAGGCTCTCAAGAGTCTAGTCTCCAGTGTTGAGGGAGACTGTACTCCCAACAGGAGCAGCTGCTCCACGTTAGGACCACTGTGCCTGCTGCTTGCCAGCCTGAGGTCTAAGAGGTAGGAAAAACATATAAACTCTTCAAATCCTGAGCACATACTTCACAGGGAGAGGAGAAGTGCAGATACAAAGAGCTTACTTGGCTTTCTTTTTTTTTTTTTTTTCCCAGAGCTGCCTAAAGTTTATCTCATGAGGAATCCACTGAAGGACTTCTTGGGGAAGAGAGTTCGAGTCAAGATGTCCAGAAACCAGGTAGGGTGATCCACCACTGCAGGGGTTAATAATCAGCTGCCTGTTGCTCTGGCTAAGCCATGAGAAAAACACCATGGGAAAAGAATAAAAGCAAAATATAGCAGTACAGTATAATCTAAACCAAAATATATCAGGTTATTAATTGGGGTCGTCATGCCCTGCTAAGCTAAGGAAAACATAGTATGGACCTTGGAACACCGGATCAGCACCAGGTTCAGAACACTGCTTGTGCACACACCAAGATGTTTTCCCAAGGCATATGTGGGTATATGACCCCCAGCTGGGTGATACCCCTTGTACAAGAAAATAGCAGATAGTTCAAAGTAATGAATAAAATGAGAGAAGTGTCATAGCAAAACAGATACTTTCTGCATGCCAAGATACTAAATAAAAGTGATGTGGCTCCAAGGAACAGGGCTCTTGATCCAAGAGGTCTTGAGTTCCCTGGTCCCATCTTTAAAACTTTAATTCTGTCTCTAGTTTCTTTTTCCCAAACTGTGTGTTGACCACTTTCAATCCCTACCTGCTGCGCTGGCCGCAGCATACCGTCTTAGTTCACCAGGGACTAGGGGACTTCCAGGAGCACAGACTCTGAGTGCTAAAGCCATGACAGTTGGTTGCTCTTCATTCATGTTAGGGTCAGCAAGAACCCCTAGGATTTTTCTTCATTCCAGTGCATTCCACTCATGCCAAGCTGTGCTACTCACACACCATCCAGTCATGCAAATGAATTCTGACTGTGAGCCTTTTATTTTGACTCCCACTTCAGTTATTACTGCTGTAACCCCAGCACCCATTTCCTTAGAATGGTTGCTGTTATTCACTGACCTGGTCTGCTTAAATCAGATGGGATTATTTTCACTAGCTGCTGCCTCCCAGCCAGAGGGGATGTAAAGCTTCCTGGCTTATTTAGAATGTAACCCTGTCTCTTTCAGCTGCTAACTGTCTGAACTGGTCACCAGATAGGCTGCTGTCAACCTGGGATAAAGATGCCAGACATGAAGAGTGATGCATTTCACTGTTTGAAAACTTCTTGGTTACAAAGGAGTAACTGCAACTGGCCCCACTGAAGTTTTGACTAGTTGTTTTTCATTAAGTCTTTCAATCCCTTACCTAATTAGCTTCTCAGAAGCATGTGTCTTTTTTTGTCGTTGTTTTGGTCGCTTCGCGTCTTAGTCGTGGCATGCAGAATCTAGTTTCCTGGAAAGTGAAAGTGTTAGTCACTCAGTTGTGTCCAACTCTTTGCAGCCCCATGGACTGTAGCCCTAGTTCTCTGACTAAGGATCAAATCCATGGCCCCCTGCGTTGGGAGCATCAAGTCTTAGCCCCCTGGACCACCAGGAGGGAAGTCCCAGAAGCATGTGTCTTGTGGGCAGTACTACCCAATATTCCCTTAGAAACCTGAAGATGCCCTATGAGTGCATGAGCCTTTAAAGTGCAGTCAGTCCCATTTAAAATTCCCCATTAGAAGTAAAGCTGAGCATTAGTGACAGGCACAGCCCCTACTTTTAAGAGATGGTGCAGTCTAATTAGGGAACTGTGCTCACACACACACACAAACACACACACACACATACACCCCTGCAAGCCCCAGGGATTACAGATGTCAGGAGCTGTTAGTACAGAAACCCATTTCTGACTGAGGAGGAGGGGAACCAGGTGTGAGTTCAAGCACCAGAGTCTCTGCCATCTGCAGCTGTTTCCTTCCCAGCTGACCTCCTGACTGTCTCCTACACCTCAGGAAGGCATCTGGGTGCCCTGGGATTGTCCCTTATGGAGGAGAGGCTGACTCAGGTCTGGAAGGTGTGTGCAACAACCCCCCCGCCTCAATCTTCTCTTCTCTGTTCACATCCACCCGCGCAGGTCTGGAAGAGGTGCCTGCCAGAGCCCCACGATCTCTGATTATTCTAACAGGATCCGTCCCTGAACAGATGGCCACCTCAGTCACAGTGGACTTCATATCTGGCCAAGATAGGGCATTATATATCTAATGAGCAATCTAGCAAATGAAGTTGAACAGGCATGCCTCGTTCTTCATTTAATCATCCCAGCTGTTGGCTCCTAGGCCATGGACTGGTGGGCAGGCTGAATTGGGCCTGAGTATAAAGGTGCAGGCATGGGAAGAGCCTCTCAGAGACCAACAGGACACCAGATGGAGTTAGATAGCATTACATGCATTTAGAGTATGAACCTCTTATGAACAAAGAGCTGGCTGGCCAACTTGCACCAAAGTGATGCCATTATAGAGGCAATGTTTAGGAAATAGCAATTTCCATGCTGATGAGAGCAGTGTTTGTTCATTTTTATTGTCTGCTGCAGTCATTCTCTTTTTTTATTTTTAATTTAACTGGAATATAGTTGATCTACAGTGTTATATTAGTTTCATGTTACAGCAAAGTGATTCAGTTATACATACATTCATCCTATTTTAGACTCTCTTCTCATGTAGGTTATCACCGAATATTGAGTAGAGCTCCCTGTGCTGTACAGTAGGGCCTTATCTGTCTCATTCGTAGTGGTGTGTATGTTCATCCCAAGCTCCTGATTTATCCCTCCCCCTAACATTTCCCCTTTGGTAACCATAAGTTTGTTTTTGATATCTTTAAGTATTTTTCTGTTTTATAAATAAGTTCATTTGTATCATTTTTAAGAAGTTTGATCCCATGAGTGATATCATATGATATTTGTCTTTCTTTGCCTTAGTGTGATCATCTCTAGGTCCGTCCATGTGGCTGAATGGTATTATTTTGTTCTCTTATGGCTTTATGTATTGTATATGTATACTAAATCTTCTTTATCCATTCCTCTGTTGATGGACATTTAGGTTGCTTCCATGTCTTGGCTGTTGTAAAGGTGCTGCAGCTTATTTCAGGTTATGGTTTCCTTTCAAAATATGGTTTTCTCTGGATATATGCTCAGGAGTGGGATTGCTGGATCATGTGGTAGTTCTACTTTTAGTTTTCTAGGGAACCTCCATGCTCTTCTCCACAGTGATTATACTAATTTAAGTTCCCACCAACAGTGTAGAAGGGTTCCCTTTTCTCCACTCTCTCTCCAGCATTTATTGTTTGTAGAGAGTACTCTTAAACTTTACCTGGAAGGATTTTAAAATACAAATTAGGTCCAGGTGTGGAACCAGAGAATTTACACTTTTAACAAGTTCCCAAGTAGAAGCCGGAGAAGGAAATGGCAACCCACTCCAGTATGCTTGCCTGGAGAATCCCAGGGACGGAGGAACCTGGTGAACTGCCATCTATGGGGTCTCACAGACTAGGACTCAACTGAAGCGACTTAGCAGCAGCAGCAAGTAGAGACCATGGGTTCCAGGACCACACATTAAGAGGCATGGGTCTACAGGAAATAATCCACTTAACAGTATATGTATGTGTGTGTTTCTTCTGCAGACCCAGCCCATATAGAAATCATTGTGAAGTGTCATATAACAACATACCCAGATATTTGTTGGAATAATGAGGGATGAAAACTCACAACCAATATTTGATCAACTAACTACAAAGTACTTACTAAGCAGCTACCATGTGCAAAACTAGGTCCTAAATTCTGTAAAGATTAAAAAGAAATGTCAAATTCAAATTGGAAAAACCTTTCTAGAGGTCATTTAGTCAATATATAATTAAAGTCTAAAACTTGCCACTTTTTCACCCACCAAGCAGTTCTATGTCTAGGAATTTATCACAAGAAAATAACTTAAAACGTTGACAGAGTTTAAACTAAGGAAGTGTTTACTGATGCTTTTTAAAAGGAAAAGGTGGAAATCTAAAAAATTAACAAATATACTTGTTACTAACTGACAAATACATCACATTCTGTCTCATGCATATCCTATCTTGCTTTCCCTCTCTCACATACACACACATACACACACACACACACACACACACACACACACACACACACACACACCCCTTGTTTCTGTAGACCACCGGTTCTCAACACATTTTCAGATTTTAAATGTCTTTACTTGTCAGAGTTCAGAAGGAGTGCTACCAGCACCTAGTAAACACCTCACAATGCACAGGACAGCTCTCACAACACGGAATCAGTAGTGCTGACCTTGAGAAACCCTGATCTAGTCTCACTTGTCAGAGGATTCCAGCAGAACCACATTGACTCCGATGACTATATTCCATAGAATCAGCCCCAGCTGTGTAGTGAAGGGCTTTATTCCCCTCAGAGCCTCATGGTGTTATTTCTGTTCTTGAGGATTGTCTCAAGTGAATTCGTGCATCGTTCACGTGGGCTTTCTCCCTCAGCTTCTGCCTGTGTTGTGGCAATTCAGAGAAATCCCATGGGAGCAGCCACTGAGCTTGCACAGCTGCCTATTCCCTCCTTCCCCCAGGGGATGATGATGGGGCCCAGTGCACCACCGCCTGGCGCCCTTATACCTTGCTGATGCTGTCCTCGCGGTCTCAACATTGCCATAGCTCTGTGGGGTCTATGCACGTATGCTTATGCTAGTTACTCAGTTGTGTCAATTCTTTATGGTCCTTTGGACTATAGCCCGCCAGGCTCTTCTGTCCATGGGATTTTTCAGGCAAGAATATTAGAGTGGATTGCCATTTCCTCCTCCGGGGGGTCTTCCCAACCCAGGAATCAAACCTGCATCTCCTGTGTCTCCTGCATTTTAGGTGGATTTTTTTATCTGCTGAGCTATCAGGGAAACCTGTGGAGTCTAGTTACCTGGAAACCAAAGCAGTGCTCTTGGTTGGGCTCACACAACACCCTGTGAGAAGAGTTTCTTTGGCTTCTGCCTGCAGCTGCTCTCCAGTACAGGTTTGTGGGGCCTGGCCAGGAGACCAGAGGCTGGGAAAAGACTGCATTGTCCTCTCATATCTCAGGTCCCTGAGCCAACCACTTTTCTTCTCCTGTGAACAAAATTTCTCAAGCAAATAAACATTTGCAAAATACACACACTAAGAGTAAATACTATAAGTTCAGATAAAGACACAGTTACTCCAATTGACATTCACCACAGATGCGTGGAGCATCTCCTCCCACCAGCCACATGGGCCAAGCTAATGTCCATTCCTTTGCCTTAGCTTATCCTCCAACAGAAGATCTCCCTAACTCCACTCTGTTTACATAAATCTCGCTGTCTTTTAAGACCTGGTTCTCATCTCCTCCAGGAAGTTTTCAAAATCATCTAGGGTGCTTTTTGTTATAAGTAGTAGAATGTTTAAAACAATTAGTGGTCTTATTATTTTATATAAAAAGAAGCATGCAGCTGCTGCTAAGTCGCTTCAGTCATGTCCGACTCTGTGCGACCCCATAGATGGCAGCCCACCAGGCTCCCCCGTCCCTGGGATTCTCCAGGCAAGAACACTGGAGTGGGTTGCCATTTCCTTCTCCAATGCATGAAAGGGAAAAGTGAAAGTGAAGTCGTTCAGTTGTGTCCGACTCTTTGCGACCCCATGGACTGCAGCCCACCACGCTCCTCTGTCCATGGGATTTTCCAGGCAAGAGTACTGGAGTGGGTTGCCATTGCCTTCTCCAAGCATGCAGCTAGAGAGTTCCATAGTTGAGCAATTCAAAAATTCACTGGCTTCTTTCCAATTCTCTTGATTTTTGTCTCATGTTCACAAGATGGCTATCACAGCATCTTCTCATCATGAAAATATCAAAAGGCAGGAAGTAAAAGAGAGGTTCCCAGCCTCTCCCTTGCTGAGGTATAAAAAGGAATTTGATTAGAAGCTTTTTTGTCAGAGAGGAAATTCTTCCCCACAAGTCCCCAACAGATATCTCTTTATATTTCATTCGCCAGAACTAACCCAGTCATTGAGATGATTGTGATAACTTTAGACATATCATGGTCATTCCTTGAACCTGGAGGAGGGACCCGCCTCCTTAGTGAATTGCCTTCACTAAGGACCCGCCTTAGTGAATTGCTGCTCCGTGAAAAGAGAAGCACTGGTTCTTTGGGAGTACTCAGGAGGAGACTTGCCAGGCCCTTTGGAATGAAGAGTAGAACCATACCACACGTAGTAGCATCAGAACTGTTTGAACCTGTTGATGACAAAACCATATCAAGAGAGAGACATATTTAAGACCACCGGTTTTCCTTGTTCTTTCCCATCATTGAGCAACAAGCTCGTGAAATGTGCCATAATGAAGAGAATATTGAGGGTTAAAATTAAGTTAATACTGAGAGTAGTGAGAGTTAACAAACTTAGATTTGAAGTCCAGTCCTGGCACTGATGAATAACCTTGGGCGAGTCATTTACTCTCTATCTCTGAATTGAGCCACTCACTGCCAGTCTATTATTCTCTGATACCGAAAATGGCACCTTGGGAAAACTGGAAGCTGAAAACAAAAATGTCTCTCATGGGCTGCCTCTGCTCAATTCTTCACCCTTCCTCTGCTTCTCCAGGATGGGACATTGTCGTGAAACACAATCATGTCTGTTCAAAGCTCCAGCAAATGCTAGAGACTCAACACTGAAATACTGAATCCTGGACCTTAGAACATTGAACAGAACAGCAGCAAGGGCTGACCAAAAGTGGAAATGTTAGAATTTCAAAGTCATCAAAACTCAAGAAAAGGATTCTATTTAGGGTACTGGAATTTTTTTAAGACTTTTTTTTTTTTTAGAGTAGTTTTAATTTAACAAAACTGATAGGAAGGTAAGAGACTTCCCATATCCCTTCTGCCCCTACATGTGATAGCCAGCCTAATTATCAATATCACTCACCAGAATGGTGCATTTGTTATTAATGATACCTACATTAACACATAATTATCACCCAAAATCTGTAGATTATCTTAGGGTTTACTTTGCTATTGTGCAGTCTATAGGTTTGAACAAATATATAATAATGTGTATCCATCATTATAATATAATAAAAAGAAGTTTCACTGCTCTAAAAATGCTCTGTGCTCCACCTGTGTACCTCTCTTGCCTCTTCCCCACCTCTGGCAACCACTGACATTTTTATGATCTCCACAGTTTTGCCTTTTCCAGAAAGTCTTAACTATTGTAATCAAACAGTATGTAGCCTTTTCATATTGGCTTATTTCACTTAGTAATATACATTTAAGTTTCCTACATATCTTTTCATGGCTATACTTCTTTTTTATGAGAACTGTTAGGATTTACTCTCTTAATAACTTTCATATGTATCATATAGCAGTGATAACTATAGTTATCTTGTTGTATATTACATCCCTGCTGCTGCTGCTGCTAAGTCGCTTCAGTCGTGTCCGACTCTGTGCGACCCCATAGATGGCAGCCCACCAGGCTCCCCCGTCCCTGGGATTCTCCAGGCAAGAACACTGGAGTGGGTTGCCATTTCCTTCTCCAGTGCATGAAAGTGAAAAGGTAAAGGGAAGTCTCTCAGTCATGTCTGACTCTTAGCGACCCCATGGACTGCAGCCCACCAGGCTCCTCTGCCCATGGGATTTTCCAGGCAAGAGTACTGGAGTGGGGTGCCATTGCCTTCTCCGATATTACATCCCTAGTGTTTATTTACTAGGACTAGGGGGATCTTATAACTGTAACTTATGTTTTGACCACCTTCCTTTAGTTCCCACTCTTCCACGCCCTACCTCTGGGAGCTATAAATCTAATCTTTTTCCTACAAGTTTTAAAAATTTTAATTAGACTCTACATGTAGGAGAGATACCGTATTTGTCTCTCTCTGACTTACTTCACTTAGCATTAATTCACTATAGTTCTTCCATGTTGTTGCAAATGACAACATGAGTATTTCCTCATGTTATGGCTGAATAATATTCCATGGTATATATAAAACAGTTTTTTAATCCCTTCATCCGTCAATGGACTCTTAGCTTGCTTCCATGTAATGGCTGTTGTAAATAACACTGCTATGAAGATTGGGATGCAAATATCTTTTTTGAGTTAGTTTTCTTTTTCTTTGGACATATTCCTAGAAATGGGATTTCTAGGTTATATGGTAGTTTTATTTTTAACGTTTGAGGATCCTCCATACTGTTTTTCATAGCAGCTGCACTAGTTTATAAACCCATCAACAATGCACAAGGATTCCTTTTACTCCGCATCCTCACAAGCATTTGTCTTCTCTTGTATTTTTGATGATGGCAATTCTAATAGCCAAGAGATGATATCTCATTGTGGTTTTGACTGGCATTTCCCTTATTGCTAGTGATGGTGAGCATATTTTCAGCTATGTGTAGGCTGCCCAGTATCTTCTTTGGAAAAATGTTACTCAGGTTTTTTACCCTATCTTAATTGAATCATTTGGGTTTTTGCTATTATTTGAGTTCTTTGTATATTTTGAATAATAATTTCTTATAAGATATGTGTTTTTTATGCTTTTGTTGTTTGTGCTTTAGAAGCCGTATCCAAAAAAAGTCATTGCCAAGATCAATATCAAGGAGCTTTTTCCTATATTTTCTTCTGGGAATTTCATGGTTTCAGTTTTAAGTCTTATATTTAACTTTTGAATCCATCTTGAGCTAATTTTTGTGAATTTTCTTCTTCAACATTTAAATATCCAATTTTGAGGACTATTTATTTATTAAAATCTTTTCTCTATTGAGAATCCTTGGATCTTCTGTCAAGTATTAGTTGGCCATATATGTTTGGGTTTATTTGTGGTTTCTCAATTCTGTTCCATTGATTTGTCTGTTTTTATCCAGAACCATATGCTTTTCATTACTAATACGTTAAGAGTATAGCTTGAAATCAAGAAAAGTTATGTCTCCTGCTTTGTTCTTCTTTATCAGGATTGCCTTGGCTATTCTAGTCTCTATCAGTTCAGTTCAGTTCAGTCGCTCAGTCATGTCTGACTCTTTGCGACCCCATGAATCACAGCACGCCAGGCCTCCCTGTCCATCACCAACTCCCGGAGTTCACTCAGACTCACGTCCATCAAGTCAGTGATGCCATCCAGCCATCTCATCCTCTGTCGTCCCCTTCTCCTCCTGCCCCCAATCCCTCCCAGCATCAGAGTCTTTTCCAACGAGTCAACTCTTCACATGAGGTGGCCAAAGTACTGGAGATTCAGCTTTAGCATCATTCCTTCCAAAGAAATCCCAGGGCTGATCTCCTTCAGAATGGACTGGTTGGATCTCCTTGCAGTCCAAGGGACTCGCAAGAGTCTTCTCCAACACCACAGTTCAAAGGCATCAATTCTTCAGTGATCAGCCTTCTTCACAGTCCAACTCTCACATCCATACATGACCACAGGAAAAACCATAGCCTTGACTAGACGAACCTTTGTTGGCAAAGTAGTCTCTGCTTTTGAATATGCTATCTAGGTTGGTCATAACTTTCCTTCCAAGGAATAAGTGTCTTTTAATTTCATGGCTGCAGTCACCATCTGTAGTGATTTTGGAGCCCAAAAAAATAAAGTCTGCCACTGTTTCCACTGTTTCCCCATCTATTTCCCATGAAGTGATGGGACCAGATGCCATGATCTTTGTTTTCTGAATGTTGAGCTTTAAGCCAACTTTTTCACTCTCCACTTTCACGTTCATCAAGAGGCTTTTGAGTTCCTCTTCACTTTCTGCCATAAGGGTGGTGTCATCTGCATATCTCAGGTTATTGATATTTCTCCCAGCAATTTTGATTCCAGCTTGTGTTTCTTCCAGTCCAGCATTTCTTATGATGTACTCTGCATATAAGTTAAATAAGCAGGGTGACAATATACAGCTATCTAGTCTCTATAGTTCTATATAAAATTTAGGATTGTTTCTTTACTTATGCAAAATATTCCAGTGAAATTTTGATAGGGATTACATTGAATCCATAGGTGGCTTTGAGTAATATGTACATTTTAACAATATTCTTCCAATTCATGAGCACAGTATACCTTTCCATTTTTGTGTGTTTTCTCTGATTACTTTCAATAATGTCTTGTAATTTCAAAACAGCAATCTTTCCCCTCCTTGGTGATAAACTCAAATGTATATGGTCAACTAATATTTAACAAGGAATCTAAGGATTCTCAATGGAGAAAAGACTTTAATAAATAAATTGTCCTCAAAATTGGGTATTCATATGTTGAATAACGAAATTCACAAAAATTAGCTCAAGATGGATTAAAATACTTAAATTTATGCCTAAGTATTTTTTGTTTGTTTTTGATGGTATTCTAAATGGGGTCAATTTTTTTCTTTTGCAGAAATTTCATTCTTAGTATATAGAAACATTACTGATTTTTGTAGTTAATTTTGTATCCTGCAAATTTACTGAATCTTTTGATTTGATACATAATAGTCCCTCCATCATTCGCAGTATTACTTTCTGTGGTATCAGTTAACCACAGTCTACCATGATCTTAAATATTAAATGGAAAATTCCATAAATAAGCAACTTATAAATTATAAATTATGCAGTGCTCTGAGTTATGCGATGAAATCTTGTCCTACTTGGAACAGTATAATGCCCTTTGTCCAGTGTATCCATGCTGTAAGCACAATCCACCCAAGGCGATGGCACCCCACTCCAGTACTCTTGCCTGGAAAATCCCATGGGCGGAGGAGCCTGGTAGGCTGCAGTCCATGGGATCGCGAAGAGTCGGACACAACTGAGCAACTTCACTTTCACTTTTAACTTTCATGCATTGGAGATGGAAATGGCAACCCACTCCAGTGTTCTTGCCTGGAGAACCCCAGGGACAGGGGAGCCTGGTGGGCTGCCGTCTATGGGGTCGCACAGAGTCGAACACGACTGAAGTGACTTAGCAGTAGCAGTACCTAAATAGAAAAAAGCATAATAATTATGATTAGGGTTCTGTACAATCTGAAGCATCACACATTCACTGGAGGTCATGGAACATGTGAGTGATCCTTATAATGTGTTGTTGAATTTTTTGGCAAGTATTTTGTTGAGAATTTTGCATCTATATTTATCAGGAATATTGGCCTATAGTTTTCTTTTCTGGTGGTGTCATTTTCTGCTTTTGGTATCATGATAATGCTGACCTTGTAAATGAGTTTGGGAGTGTTCCTTCTCTTTGACTTTTATGGAAGAGTTTGAGAAAGATTGGTATTAATTCTTTTTTAAATGTTTGGTTAAATTGACCAGTGAAGCCATCTGGTTCTGGGGTTTTCTTTGCTGGGAGATTTTTAATTACTGATGAAATCTCTAGCTGGTAATTCTATTCAGATTTTCTATTTCTTCCAGACTTAGGCTTAGTAAATGTATGTTTCTAAGAATTTTTCCATCTGTTCTAGGTTGTCCAGTTTGCTGGCATATAGTTGTTTGTAATATTTTCTTATAGCCTTTGTATTTCTGTGGTATTTATTGTAATGTCTCCTTTTCTATTTATAATTTTCTTTATTTGGGTCTTCTATTTCCTTGGTTAATGTAGCTAAAGGTTTGGCCAGTTTTGTTTATATTTTCAGAGAACCAGCTCTTAACTTTAATCATGTTTTTCTGTTCTCTATTTCATCTATTTTTGCTGTAATCTTTATTATTTATTTCCTTGCCAAATTTGGACTCAATATGTTCTTTTCCTAGTTGCTTAAGTAGTAAAGTGTTTGGAATCATTTTTGCTTCTTTTTTTGCATTTTCTTTTTTAAATTTTATTGGAGTGTAGTTGATTTACAATGTGTTAGTTTCAGGTGTATAGCAAAGTGATTCAATTCTACATATACATATATTCATTTTCAGATTCTTTTTCCATATTGGTTATTACAGAATATTGAGTAGAATTCCCTGTGCTACACAATAGGTCCTTGTTGGTTATCTATTTTATATATAGTAGTGTGTATATGTTAATCCCCAACTCCTGCTTCATCTGTTCCCACCCCCCATCCCCAACATTTCTACTTTGGTAATCATAAGTTTTTGAAATTTGTGTGTTTATTCCTATTTGTAAATAAATTCATTTTTTTAAATCATTTTTAAAATTAGATTCCACATAAGAGAGAGATACTTTTCTCTGACTTACTTCACTGCATATGATAATTTCTAGATCCATCCATGTTGCTACAAATGACATTATTTCATTCCTTTTGTGGCTGAGTAATATTACATTGTATATGTTTACACATCTTCTTTATGCATTCCTCTCTTGATGGACACTTAGGTTGTGTCTATGTCTTGGCTATTGTAAATAGTGCTGCAGTGAATACTGGGGTGCATGTATTCCTTCAGATTAGGGCTTTCTCTTTTATTTCTTTCATCAGTGTCTTATACTTTTCAGAGTACAGATCTTTTGGCTCCTTAGGTAGGTTTATTCCTAGGTATTTTGCTGTTTTTGATGCAGTGGCAAAGAGTATTGTTTCCTTAATTTCTCTTCCTGATTGTTCATTGCTAGTGTATAGGAATGCAAGAGAATTTCTATGTATTAATTCTGTATCCTGCAACTTTACCAAATTCATTGATGAGCTCTAATAGTTTTCTGGTAGCATCTTTAGGATTTTCTGTGTATAGTACCATGTCATCTGCAAACAGTGACAGTTTTAGTTCTTTTAAAATTTAGATTACTTTTATTTCTTTTTCTTCTTAGATTGCTGTGCCTAGGACTTTCAAAACTATGTTGAATAAAAGTGGAGACAGTGGGTATCCTTGTCTTGTTCCTGACCTTAGAAGGAATGCTTTCAGCATTTCACCAATGAGAATAATCTTACAGTGGGTTTTTCATTTATGGCCTTTATTATGTTGTGGTATGTTCCCTCTATGCCCACTTTCTGGAGAGTGTTTTTTAATCATAAATTGAGTGTTAAATTTTATGAAAAGCTTTTTCTGCATCTATGGAGATGATCATGTGGTTTTTATTCTTCAGTTTGTTAATGTGGGTATTATATTAATGTGTGGGTATTATCACATTGATTGGTTTGTGGATATTGAGGAGTCCTTGCACCCCTGGGATAAATCCCACTTAATCATGGTGTGTGATCCTTTTAATATATTGTTGGTTTTGGTTTGTTGTGTGCATATATATTTATAATTGTTACATCTTCTTCTTGAATTGAGCCCTTGATTACTAAAGACTGTCCTTCTTTGTCTCTTGTAGCAGTATTTTAAATTCTACTTTGTCTGATATGAGTACAGCCACTCCAGCTTTCTTTTGATTTCCATCTGCATAGAGTACCTTTTTCCATCTCCTCACTTTCATTCTGTATGTATGGTTTTATACGGTGGTTTTCTTATAGCCTGTATGTGTCCCTAGACACATACAGTGGGTTTCTTATAGACAACATCTATATGGGTTTTATTTTTTTATCCATTCAGCCAGTCCTTGTCTTTTGGTTGAAGCATTTAATCCATTACATCTAGGTAAATTGTTATGTATGTTCTTATTGCCATTGTGTTATTTTGGATTTATTTTTAGATCTTTTTTGTTCCATTCCTCTTTTGTTCTCTTATAATGTGATGACCATTATTAATGTTATATTTAGATTGCTTTTCCTTTTTTGTGTGTGGACCTGTTGTAGATTTTTGGTTTGCGGTTACCATGAATTTTTGATATAGTGTTGCAGAAACCAGTACTCAAGAAACCAAGCACCACCCTCGGAGAGTTGGAGAACTCAGGTTTGTTATGCCAGTGGGCCCAGAGGAGTTAACACTCCAAGCTCTGAGCCCCGAACAAAGGGGTTACAGAGTTTTTATAGACAGACTGTAGTGGAGAAGGCAATGGCACCCCACTCCACTACTCTTGCCTGGAAAATCCCATGGACAGAGGAGCCTGGTAGGCTGCAGTCCATGGGGTCACTAAGAGTCGGACATGACTGAGCGACTTCACTTTCGCTTTTCATTTTCATGCATTGGAGAAGGAAATGGCGACCCACTCCAGTGTTCTTGCCAGGAGAATCCCAGGGACGGGGGAGCCTGGTGGGCTGCCATCTATGGGGTCGCACAGAGTCGGACACAACTGAAGCTACTTAGCAGCAGCAGCAGCAGTGGGCAACAGTGGCTGTTAATAGGCTGGTTTAAACTAAGAGGCTTCGTGCGCAGCGGAACGGCAGTCAAGATGTAGAGAGGAATGCCTGACCTTTACACAGACAGGCATGATTAAGCAGGTTTGCAGAGACTGGGCAATTGCAAAGAGCAGGACAAGGGTGAGTGAAATAAGCTCCAGTTCCTAGCATTTTAAGTCCCTACTTTCTGAACCTACGTGACCTACGTGATCCAGACTTTGCAAGGAATAAGCTAAGTTACAAAGGCAGAAGGAGCAGGAGTTTATGTAAAATTTTAACTTTTCCTTTTCAGTTACAGTGTATATATACACACGAGATTGCTTTAAGTTACTGATCTCCTAATTTCCAGTGCATTTCCAATATCTTGCATTTGCACTTTCCTCTTCTCATGAAGAGGCTTTCCTGATGGCTCAGTGGTAAAGAATCTGCCTGCAATGCAGGAGACACAGGAGACTTGGGTTGGATCCTTGGATGGGGAAGCTCCCTTGGAGTAGGACATGGCAACCTGTTCCAGTATTCTTGCCTGGAAAATTCCATGGACAGAGGAGCTTGATGGGCTACAGTCCATGTGCTCACGAAGAGTCAGACACGACTGAGCACATAGCACAGTTTCTCATGATTAGTGGTTTTTCATATCATATTTCTGTGTAAATGGTTTCCTACCTTTACATTTTCTTTTACTGGTGAGCTTTCCCATTTGTTATTTTCTTATCTCTAATTGTGGGCTTTTCTGCCTAGAGAAATTACTTTAGGATTCATTGTAAAACTGGTTTGTTGGTACTGAATTCTTTTAGATTCTGCTTGTCTGTAAAGCTTTTGATTTCTCCATTAAGTCGAAATGACAGCCTTGCTGGGTAGAGTATTTTTGGTTAAAGGTTTTCCCCTTTCATCACTTTAAATATATTGTTCCACTCCCTTCTGACCCACAGTTACTGAAAACTCAACCAGTATCCTTATGCAGATTTTCTTGTATGTTATTTGTTGCTTTTTGCCTTATTGCTTTTAATAGTTTTCTTTATCTTTAGTTTTTGCCAGTTTGATTAAAATGTGTCTCAATGTGTTCTTCCTTGGGTTCATCCTGTATGAGATCCTCTATGCTTCCTAGACTGGAGTATTTCCTTTCTCATATTAGGGAAGTTTTTTGGTTGTGATATCTTCAAATATTTTCTCTGGCCCTTTCTGTCTCCTCTCTGGGACCTTGATAATGAGATTGTTGATGTATTTAATATTGTCCCAGAGGTCTCCAAGTCTGTGCTGACTGTGCTCATTTCTTTTCATTCTGTTCCACAATGGTGATTTCCACAATGCTGTAGTCAAGCTCACTTATCCTTTCTTCTGCCTCATTTAGTCTGCTATTGGTTCCTTCTAGACATATTTTATATTTCAACTTTATTTTGTTCAGCTCTGTTGGTTTGTTCTTTCTATCTTCTAGGTCTTCATTAAACATTTCTTGTAAATTCTCATTTTGTGTCTCTATTCTTTTTCTGAGATCTTGGATCATCTTTACTATCATTAGTCTAAGTTCTTTTTCAGGTAGATTGCTTATTTCTACTTCAGTTAGTTGTTCCAGTGTGTTTTTATCTTGTTCCTTCTCCTGGAAAATATTTCTCTGCCATCTCATTTTGTCTTACTCTGTTTGTGATCTCCTTTCTCCAGGCAGCAGGAACATAGCTCCTCATGCTTCTGGTGTCTGCCCCATGGTCGGTAAGGTTGACACTGGGCTTGTATAGGTTTTCTGGTAGGAGGGACTGGTGCTTGCCCACTGGTGGTTTGAGCTGGATCTTGTCCCTCTGGTGGGCAGGGCCATATCAAAGTTTGTGTTTAGAGGTGGCTCTGAACTCAGCATTGCTTTAGGCAATCTGTCCACTGATGGGTGGGGCTGTGTTGCTATCCTGCTAATTGTTTCGCCCGAGGTGTTCCAGCACTAGAGTCTATAGGACATTAGGTATGGGGTTTGATTATGTTGCAGAAGAGCCCCTCCTACTGTCTCATTGTGGCTAGTTTACACTCCTAACAGTAATGTACAAGGATTCCCATTTCTCCATATTCTTTCCACGTTTGTTTTCTCTTGTCTTTTTTCATGATGGCTATTCTAATGGTCATGAGGTGATACCTCATTGTGGTTTTGATTGAGTTCAGTTCAGTCACTCAGTTGTGTCCAACTCTTTGTGACCCCATGCATTGCAGCATGCCTGGCCTCCCTGTCCATCACCAACTCCTAGAATTTACTGAAACTCATGTCCATTGAGTCAGTGCTACTATCCAACCATCTCATCCTCTGTTGTCCTCTTCTCCTCCCACCCTCAATCTTTCCCAGCATCAGGGTCTTTTCCAATGATTCAGATCGTCCCATCAGGTGGCCAAAGTATTAGAGTTTCAGCATCAGGCTTTTCAGTGAATATTCAGTACTCCTTTCCTTTAGGATGAACTGGTTGCATCTCCTTGCAGTCCAAGGGACTCTCAAGAGCCTTCTCCAACACCATAGTTCAAAAGCATCAATTCTTCAGTGCTCAACTTTCTTTATAGTCCAACTGTCACATCCATACATGACTACTGGAAAAACTATAGCCTTGACTCGACAGACCTTTGTTGGCAAAGTAATGCTTCTGCTTTTTAATATGCTGTCTAGGTTGGTCATAGCTTTTCTTCCAAGGAGCAAGCATCTTTTAATTTCATGGCTGCAGTCACCATCTGCAGTGATTTTGGAGGCCAAAAAACTGAAGTCTGTCACTATTTCCATTGTTTCCCCATCTATTTGCCATGAAGTGATGGGACCAGATGCCATGATCTTAGTTTTCTAAATGTTGAATTTTCAGCCAACTTTTTCACTCTCCTGTTTCACTTTCATCAAGAGGCTCTTTAGTTCTTTGCTTTCTGCCATAAGGGTGGTGTCATCTGCATATCTGAGGTTATTAATATTTCTCCTGGCAATCTTGATTCCAGCTTGTGCTTCATCCAGCCCAATGTTCCTCATGATGCTGCATATAAGTTAAATAAGCAGGATGACAGTATACAGCCTTGATGTACTCCTTTCCTGATTTGGAACCAGTCCATTGTTCCATGTCCAGTTCTAACTGTTGCTTCCTGACCTGCATACAGATTTCCTCAAAAGGCAGGTCGGGTGGTCTGGTATTCCCATCTCTTGAAGAATTTTTCACAGTTTGTTGTGCTCCACACAGTCAAAGACTTTGGCATAGTCGATAAAACAGAAGTAGATGTATTTCTGGAACTCTCTTGTGTTTTTGATGATCCAACAGATGTTGGCAGTTTGATCTCTGGTTCCCCTACCTTTTTTAAAACCAGCTTGAACATCTGGAAGTTTACAGTTCATGTACTGTTGAAACCTGGCTTGGAGAATTTTGAGCAATAATTTTCTAACATGTGAGATGAGTGCAATTGTATGGTAGTTTGAACATTCTTTGGCATTGCTTTTCTTTGGGATTGTAATGAAAACTGACTTTTTCCAGTCCCATGGCCACTGCTGAGTTTTCCAAATTTGCTGGCATATTGAATGCAGCACTTTCATAGCATCATCTTTTAGAATATGAAATAGCTCAACTGGAATTCCATCACCTCCACTAGCCTTGTTCCTAGTGACACTTCCTAAGGCTCACTTGACTTCACCTTCCAAGATATCTGGCTCTAGGTGAGGGATCACACTATCACGATTATCTGCATCATGAAGATCTTTTTTGTGTAGTTCTTCTGTGTATTCTTGCCACCTCTTCTTAATATCTCCTGCTTCTGTTAGGTCCATACCATTTCCCTTTATTGTGCCTATCTTTGCATTAAATGTTCCCTTGGTATCTCTAATTTTCTTGAAGAGACCTTTAGTCTTTCTCATTCTGTTGTTTTCCTCTATTTCTTTGCATTGATTGCTGAGGAAGGCTTTCTTATCTCTCCTTGCTATTCTTTGGAACTCTGCATTCAGATGGGTATATCTTTCCTTTTCTCCTTTGTCTTTTGCTTCTCTTCTTTTTCACTAACTTGCTATATGTCTAAGGGAATTCAAGCAGGGTCTCTGTATCAACCTAGAGGGGTGGAATAGGGGGGAGATGGGAGGGAGGTTCAAGAGGGAGGGGACATATGTATACCTATGGGTGATTCATGTTGAGGTTTGACAGAAAGCAACAAAATTCTGTACAGCAATTATCATTCAATTAAAAAATAAATTAAAAAAATCTAACATCAGCTATATACTTGCCATTACCATTGAGTTTTATGCTACCTTTTTATGTTTTTATGATGTTAATTACTGTCCTTTTCAGTTCAGCTCAGTCAGTTCAGTCAGTCATGTCCAACTCTTTGTGACCCCATGAATCGCAGCACGCCAGGCCTCCCTGTCTATCACCAACTCCTGGAGATTACTCAGACTCATGTCCATTGAGTCAGTGATGCCATCCAGCCATCTCATCCTCTGTTGGCCCCTTCTCCTCCTGCCCCCAATCCCTCCCAGCATCAGAGTCTTTTCCAATGAGTCAACTCTTCGCATGAGGTGGCCAAAGTACTGGAGTTTCAGCTTTAGCATCATTCCTTCCAAAGAAATCCCAGGGCTGATCTCCTTCAGAATGGACTGGTTGGATCTCCTTGCAGTCCAAGGGACTCTCAAGAGTCTTCTCCAACACCACAGTTCAAAGGCATCAATTCTTCAGCACTCAGCTTTCTTCACAGTCCAACTCTCACATCCATACATGACCACAGGAAAAAGCATAGCCTTGACTAGATGGACCTTTGTTGGCAAAGTAATGTCTCTGTTTTTAATGTCCTTTTACTTGTATTCAAATAACTCCCTTTAGCAGTTTTTATAAAACATGCTTAGGTACTAGCTGCTCAATCATGTCTGACTCTTTGTGAGTTGAGGACTGCAGCCCACCAGGCTTCTCTGTCCATGGAACTTTCCAGGCAAGAAATCTGGACTGGGTTGCCACTTCCTACTGCAGGGGATCTTCTGACCCAGGGATTGAACCCACATCTCCTGTATCTCCTGCATTGGCAGGCGGCTTCTTTACCACTGAACCACCACATGTCCAGTGGTAATAAATTTCTTCAGCTTTTGTTTGTTTGATGAAGTCTTCTTTATCTTTCTATTGCTGAAGAACACCTTTTGCTGGATATAGAATTCGTGGTTGACTGCTTTTTCTTTCAACATTTTGAATATGTTTCCCCATTTTCTCCTAGACTAAAAAGTTTCTGTTGAGAAGTCCACCAATAATTCTATGGAGCTCTTTGATATGTGCTGAATCCTAGCCACTAGATCACCAGGGAATTTTGAGGACTTGTTTGTATGTTACTTATCTTTGTATGTCTCTTATCTTACTGCTTTTAAAATTCTTTTTTGTTTGATTTCTGACAATTATAATGTGTCTCAGTGTAGCCATATTCATGTTCAACCTTTTTGGCATCCTTTGAACCTTTTGGCTATGGATGCCAATTCTCTCCCCAATTGTGTGAAATTTTTAGCCGTTACCACTTTAAATATACTTTCTGTTGCTTTCTCTTTGCCTTTGTTGTTCCTACAACATGAATATTGTTTCTTCTCATTGTGTACATAGGTCCTGTAGGCTTTCTTCACTCTTTTTCATTCTTTTTTATTTTTGCTCCTCTGATTGGACAATTTCAAATGTTCTTTCTTCCCAGGTCACTAATTCTTTTCTTTTTTCTGCATGATCAAGTCAGCTTTTGAAGCTCTCCATTGAATTCCTAAGTTCAGTTATTCTATTTTTCTACTCTTAGATCTCTGTTTTTGCTTTTATTATGGTTTCTATTTCTTTGCTGAACTTCTCATTTTGCATATGCATTGTTTTTTAATTTTTATTTGTTCATATGTTCTTATAGTTCACTAAGCTTCTTTAAGAAGATTATTCTGAATTTCCTTTTCTGATAGTTCATGGATCTCCATTTATTGAGAGTCAGTTACTAGACCTTTATTAGTTTTCTTTGGTACTATCATATTTATCTAACTTTTTATGATCATTGAGTCCTACATTGGTATCTATACATTTGAGTATATGGGCTCCTCTTGCAGACTTACAGGTTCACTTTGGCAGAGTTAGTTTTTGACCAGTTAGTTCAGATTGAGTTCTGGGTGTGTCTGCTAGCAATATCCTTGGGAAGGTAGGGCCTACTATTAGGATTTATTTGGGGCTGTTGTATGAGGTATCCTGTTTGCTTTGGTGAAGTCCCCTGTTTGGGCAATTTGAAGGCTGTTTTCAGCCATGAGTGGGGCTGTCAGTTAGTTTCCCTGCCCAGGCAGAGCAGTAGAAATAGCTCTCAGGTCTTACTGCTTTTGGTGGTCTTAACTCAAGCCGACCCATGCCTTGTATTCCCTGATTGAATAGGGCCACCAGCTTTGCCTTGCAGACTATCAGCTCTCCCTGCACATCTCTTGGCTTGAGCATTACTGGGTTACCAACTTTCAGATGTTCTGTCTAGCAGGTCTGGTCAGATGGGGCCGGAAGCCAGATCCCACAGAGGATAAGACTGTGACTCATTTGCCTGCCTGAATGGGACAGGGAAGGGCCACTCCAGGAAACTCACAGTTTTTCTGCAGGCTTCCCAGTCAGCAGGGGCCAGGAGCTACCCTCTACCTCAGGTGAGGCTATGGATTAATTTTCCTGCCTGGGTATAGAAGGGGAACCCTTCACACCTGATACTGCTTCTGGGAACATCAGTTTCTTCCCACTCCACTTTTGGCTGGGGCGTCACTAAGTTATATAGCTTCCCCCACGCCCTTCTGGTCAGTTGGGGCCAGGAGTCATGCTCACACCAGCAGATGTGGCTTTGACTCAGCTCCCTTGCCTGACAGTGGGCAAGCCAGTCTCTAGGGCCGTCCAAACTTCTTGTTTGAGGATCCAAATCAGGTAGACCTGCACCCCACAGAGTTCTCTGGCCCAAAGGCTCCACTGACTTGACTCTGCAGATGAACAAAGCTGCTGGTTCAGGGCTTTATAGAAAGAAGCTTAGTCTGCCAGGATTTCAGTGCCGATTATTACAAGCTCCTCCCCTCTTCTCTTTCACAGTCAGATTCCCAGTAGTTGAGCCCTGCAGACTCCCCTGTAATCCCCATGGGGCAAGACCAGAGTAGGGGCTCCCACCAAGCAATCCCCACACTAGGAATGATGGGTTGGATGTCCCTCCCAGACTCTCTCTTCCCCTGAATGAATAGTAGACTCAGGGGAGACCGCTCCATGTAATGCTGCACTGCCCTGGGGAGGGCCAGCATGCTGAGCATGTAGCCACTTCTTCCCTTTCTATGCAGTTTCTCTTTGTTTCTGTGGTGTGTATGTATATATGGGGTGGTGCTTCAGCCTCATCCCCATGTTCTGGGATTCTCTCAGTTGTGTCTTGTCAAGGAATAGTTGTCACATTTTGTTCTATGAAGGGGGATGAAGTCAGGGATGACCTCTGTCACCATCTTGGTGAAGTCACTGTCCAGCTCATTTCTTTTCAACACTGATTAATATTCTGTTGTCTGAATATACCATGGTTTATCTGAGTTTTTTAAAGCTATCATGATTGATTTAGATTGGTCTATATGCCTCCCTCCAAATCCCAGGTTCCCCGTCACTCTGTGTAGTCAGATCATCACTGCTCACAGTTGTTACTGACCTCCTATGTGCCAGACATTCTGCTGAGAGCTTTACACATCTTCATGTTATATGATCCTCACAACAGTCCTTTAAGTTGAATTTTATTGTCAGCTCATTTTTACATAGGAGGAAATAGGTTTAATGATGGAAAAGCAGACTGCCCATTGTCATACACCTAAAGCAGACTTGGCTAGTTGCTGTTGTTTAGTTGCTAAGTCGTGCCTGACTCTTTTGCGATCCCATGGACTGTAGCCCGCCAGGCTTCTCTGTCCATAGGATTCTCCAGGCAAGAGTACTGGAGTGGGTATCATGTCAAATGCTATTTGGCTCAAAAGGCATCTGTGGTGTTCACTTTTCCATTCCCAGAACATGTTTCAGTGCCTGGCATACAATAGCCAGTTATTAAATAACTTTGGTATTGATTTTTACAAATTGTACTATTGGGTTGAATTATTGTTCTAATAAAATTAAAAGTGAAGGGTTCTCAGGACATGAATTGAAAGTGTCTTTTGTGTGTCCCATACTCTGTGGGAGATGGATGCTTTGCAGTATATCAAAACCATTTCATAGATAAAAATATTGAGGCCAATTCAAGTTAACTGCTAGAGGAGATTAGAGCTACGAAAAGAACTTAGACTTCCTGGTTTCTACTACCAACCTCTTCTCAGGCTAATTAAAGTCCTCATTGCTGAGTGTTATTTAGCAGATCTGTCTCCCAATGTACTCCAGAATGATCTTTCATTGCCAGCTAGTAGCCTAGTTGTTCCTTCTTAAGTTTCATTTTAATTATATTTCCTCTTTCCAGTTTGAGGCTATTCTCACTATTTCTAATCAGTTTCATCATTTGGTTTTTGACATACATCAAATCAAATATCAGAACACATATTCATGGAGCAATTATAGCAGATGGGTCATGCTGTGAAATGACACAGAGATGCAGCAGAGCATGCTTTTTGCCCATTTCAAGAGCAACAGACTCTGCATTTGGAAAAAACTAATTGTATCTCATATGTCTCCCATCCTTCTACTTGCTGTCTTAGTTCAGTCACCTCTAGGACTTCCTCCACCGTAACTGGGTATGAAGTGATTATTACTAAACAATAGCACAAGAGAAATGCTGACCATTTCCACTTCTCTGTGAAAGTGTTAGTTACTCAGTCATGTGTGACTCTTTGCGATGCCATGAACTGTAGCCTGCCAGGCTCCTCTTGCCCATGGATTCTCCAGGCAAGAATTCTAGACTGGGTAGCCATTTCTTTCTCCAGGGGATCTTCCCAACCTGGGTCTCCCACATGGAGGGCAGATTCTTTACCATCTGAACCACCTTATTTTCCATTCAAGTACCCTTGAACACAATTCATGTTGGCAAATATTTGCTAGACATTTACTCTTCTGGACATTATTTTAGTCACCATCCTAGGCACCAATGAGAAAATAGAAAAAAGAATGAAAATTGTGTCTATCCTCAAATTGTATTCAGTCCAGTTCAGTTACTCAGTCATATCCAACTCTTTGCAACCTGGTGGACTGCAGCATACCAGGCCTCCCTGTCCATCAACACCCAGAGCTTGCTCAAACTCATGTCCACCGAGTTGTTGATGCCACCCAACCATCTCGTCCTCTGTTGTCCCCTTATCCTCCTGACTTCAATCTTTCCCAGCATCAGGGTCTTTCAAATGAGTCAGTTCTTTCAATCAAGTGGCCAAAATACTGGAGCTTCAGCATCAGTCCTTCCAATGAATATTCAGGACTCATTTCCTTTATGATGGACTGGCTTGATCTCCTTCCAGTCCAAGGAACTCTCAAGAGTCTTCTCCAACACCACAGTTCAAAAGCATCAATTCTTCAGCACTCAGCTTTCTTTATAGTCCAACTCTCACATCCATACATGACTAGAAAAACCAGAGCTTTGACTAGATGGACATTTGTCGGCAAAGTAATGTCTCTCCTTTTTAATATGCTGTCTAGGTGGGTAATAATGTTCTTCCAAGGAATAAGTGTCTTTTAATTTCATGGCTGCAGTCACCATCTACAGGGATTTTGGAGCCCAAGAAAATAAAGTCTCTCACTGTTTCCATTGTTTCCCTATCTGTTTGCCATGAAGTGATGGGACTGGATGCCATAATCTTAGTTTTTTGAATATTGAGTTTTTAGCCAGTTTTTTCACTCTTTTCTTTCACTTTCATCAAGAGGCTTTTTAGTTCCTCTTTGCTTTCTGCCATGATGGTCGTGTCATCAGCATATCTGATATTATTGATATTTCTCCCTGCACTCTTAATTCCAGCTGTACTTCACCTAGACCAACATTTCACTTTATATACTCTGCATAAGAGTTAAATAAGCAAGGTGACAACATACAGCCTTGACGTACTCCTTTCCCAATTTGGAACCAGTTCATTTTTCCATGTCCAGTACTAACTGTTGCTTCTTGACCTGTATACAGGTTTCTCAGGAGGCAGGTAAGGTGGTCTGGTTTCGCCATCTCTTTAAGATGGGAATTTTCCACAGTTTGTTGTGATCCACACAGTAAAATGCTTTGGCATAGTTGATATAGCAGAAGTAGATGTTTTTCTGGAATGCTCTTGTTTTTTACATGATCCAATAGATATTAGCAATTTGATTTCTGGTTCCTCTGCCTTTTCTAAATCCATCTTGAACATCTGAAAGTTCTCTGCTCATGTACTGTTAAAGCCTGGCTTGGAGAATTTTGAGCATTACTTTGCTAGCATGTGAGATGAGTGCAATTGTGCAGTAGGTTGAACATTCTTTGGCATTGCCTTTCTTTGGGATTGGAATAAAAACTGACTTTTTCCAGTCCTGTGGCCACTGCTGAGTTTTCCACATTTGCTGACATACTGAGTGCAGCACTGTCACAGCATCATCTTTTAGGATTTGAAATAGCTCAGCTGGAATTCCATCACCTTCACTAGCTTTGTTTGTAGTGATGCTTCCTAAGGCCCACTTGACTTCACATTCCAGGATGTCTGGCTCTAGGTGAGTGATCACACCATTGTGATTATCTGGATCATGAAGATCTTTTTGTATAGTTCTTCTGTATTCTTGCCACCTCTTCTTAATACCTTCTGCTTCTGTTGGTCCATACCGTTTCTGTCCTTTATTGTGCACATCTTTGCATGAAATGTTCCTTTGGTATCTCTGATTTTCTTGAAGAGATCTCTAGTCTTTCCCATTCTATTGTTTTCCTCTATTTCTTTGCAGTGATCACTGAGGAAAGTTTTCTTATCTCTCCTTGCTATTCTTTGGAACTCTGCATTCAGATGGGTATATCTTTTCTTTTCTCCTTTGCCTTTCACTTCTCTTCTTTTCTCAGTTATTTTTTCTTCAAATTCGATTCAGTTCAGTTCAGTTCAGTCACTCAGTCGTGTCCGACTCTTTGCAACCCCATGAACCACAGCACACCAGGCCTCCCTGTCCATCACCAACTCCCGGAGTCTACCCAGACCCATGTCCATCGAGTTGGTGATGCCATCCAACCATCTCATCCTCTGTCATCCCCTTCTCCTCCTGCCTTCAATCTTTCCCAGCATCAGGGTCTTTTCAACTGAGTCAGTCTTCGCATCAGCTAGCCAAAGTATTGGAGTTTCAGCTTCAACATCAGTCCTTCCAATGAACACCCAGGAGTGATCTCCTTTCGGATGAACTGGTTGGATCTCCTTGCAGTCCAAGGGACTCTCAAAAGTCTTCTCCAATACCACAGTTCAAAAGCATCAATTCTTCGGCGCTCAGCTTTCTTTATAATCCAACTCTCACATCCATAGATGACTACTGGAAAAACCACAGCCTTGATTAGACGGACCTTTGTTGGCAAAGTAATGTCTCTGCTTTTTAATATGCTGTCTAGGTTGGTCATAGGAGAAGGCAATGGCAACCCACTCCAGTACTCTTGCCTGGAAAATCCCATGGATGGAGGAGCCTGGTAGGCTACAGTCCATGGGGTCACAAAGAGTCAGACACTTACTGAGCAACTTCACTTTCACTTTTCACTTTCATGCATTGAAGAAGGAAATGGCAACCCACTCCACTGTTCTTGCCTGGAGAATCCCAGGGACAGCGGAGCCTGGTGGACTGCCATCTGTGGGGTCGCAAAGAGTCGGACACGACTGAAGCAATTTAGCAGCAGGAGCAGCAGGTTGGTCATAACTTCCTTCCAAGGAATAAGAGTCTTTTCATTTCATGGCTGCAGTCACCATCTGCAGTGATTTTAGAGCCCAGAAAAATGAAGTCAGCCATTGTTTCCACTGTTTCCCCATCTATTTCCCATGAAGTGATGGGACCAGGTGCTTGATCTTTGTTTTCTGAATGTTGAGCTTTAAGCCAACTTTTTCACTCTCTGCTTTCACTTTCATGAAGAGGCTCTTTAGTTCTTCTTCACTTTCTGCTATAAGGGTGGTATCATCTGCATATCTAAGGTTATTGTTATTTCTCCCGGCAATCTTGAGTCCAGCTTGTGCTTCATCCAGCCCAGTGTTTCTCATGATGTACTCTTCATATAAGTTAAATAAGCAGGGTGACAATATACAGCCTTGATGCACTCCTTTTCCTATTTGGAACCAGTCTGTTGTTCCTTGTCCAGTTTTAACTGTTGCTTCCTGACCTGCATACAGATTTCTCAGGAGGCAGGTAAGGCAGTCTGGTATTCCCATCTCTGGAAGAATTTTCCACAGTTTGTTGTGATCCACACAGTCCAAGGTTTTGGCATAGTCAATAAAGCTGAAATAGATGTATTTCTGGAACTCTCTTGCTTTTTTGATGATCCAGTGGATGTTGGCAATTTGATCTCTGGTTCCTCTGCCTTTTCTAAAACCAGCTTGAACATCAGGAAGTTCACGGTTCACGTATTGCTGAAGCCTGGCTTGCAGAATTTTGAGCATGACTAATATTTCACCTTGCTAACAGGATAATTATGAAGACCCTGTTATTATAATCCCTCCCTCTAAATAGTTTAAAACATTAGCTGTCCCAGCCTCATCTTCCAAATGGTGCTCTGGAGTGACCTCAGAACACTGCAAGGTGTGGCTTCCCTCACCCTAAAGTGAGCCAGTGAAAACCTCATCTCCGTGATAATTATGTCAGGACTGGACTATGGCCTAGCTCAAATCCACATAGACTTCTGTAAAAGTACGTGGTTCCAGACATCTGTGATGTGTGTCCAATGTGAGTTTCTGAGCTCTGTTCATTTCTGTCCTGGATGGTGTTCACACAATACTTTACCTCAGATTGTTGAAGCCTAAGTTACCAGGGTCATATACTAATGAAAAGCAATTTGTATCACATGGTCAGTTACAAAAAGCACAACAAGGCCCAGATACACACCCAGTTGTCCAGTGAGGATAGGATACTCTGGAGTAAGCAATTGACCCTCCCACACATTAAACCCATCCTGAACCACTTACTCTATAAGATCATGATCTCAAATTGCAGGTTCAATTGCTTGAGACCACCCTACCCTTATCAGTAATAGCCAAAGTATGTGAAGAGCAATTTAATAGATCATAATGATTATGACTGTCTTTCATTAATCACTAACCATGTGACAGAAACTGTGCTAAGTACTTCATAGAGCCGTTATTTAACTTAATGATGATCATCAGTCCTCCACAGAAAATGCCTCCTCTGGGGACAAAGCAAGTACCTGGTTCCCTGGTACCATTCAGAGTTTTATGAAAGCCATACAGAAAACCTTGTCTTGAAAAGACAGAGGCTGATGCCTGATATTCCACCACTGGATCTTCATTCCTTTGGATTAAGGTATTATTTCTGGACATGTTACTAACAGCGACTTTAGGAATTAAAAGAAATTCTTGACATTCGCACCTAAGCAGGACTCTCCCCTCCCTTCCCCAGGTGACCTTATTTGATACGAAAGCAAAACTAATTTGTTGAGGAAGGGGACACAGATTGGAGAACCTAAGAAAGTAGATATAGGAAGGGAAACTGGGGGCTCTGGAAGATCAAGGGAAAGCTGAGGGCGGAGCTCTCAGGGGTAAGGTATTTATTCTACAGCTTTTCTCACAGGTAACTTTGCTTCTCTCCTATGCAAAAGAAGTAAACGTGCAAAGAGGAGGTGAATTAGCTACAGCAGAAGAGATTTAACTAGGCTCTAAAGAAGAACTTCTTCCTAGTAGTTTTTGTTCTCTGATATTTGACCCCCATGAAAGCAAAATTCCATGTGTCTACCAACTTTGAATTCATCTTTCCCATTTCTACATGTGTTTCCCACTTCCTTCTGGGTCAATGTCTGCCTAGATTACTAATGATATTAGATTATAGCTTTAGGAGGCATCTTGATTATAATTTTTTGAACCATGCACTGCCAAGAGAAAAGTAAATGCCACTCTCTCCATAAACTGACCATGTAGGAGACGATTCTGCCTCTTTCCACTTTCTGACCTTAACATCAAAAGCATTGTGAGCAGTTTCTCAGCCAGTCCCAACCTAATCACATCATCTTCCACTCTGGTTGGGCACCCCCCGGAGTTTTGCAGCACTCTCTGGAATGTGTATGTCTCGTCTCATTTGTTTGGGTGTTAACAACAGGTGCAGAGTGCTGGCTGGTAGGAGAATGACTTACTTGACCTGCACTCGAGATTCACTATCTCCTTTGTCAGTAACTAACCAGAGAAAGAGTGCGCGATCTGTCTCTTGCTTTGTTGTAAACAGGTCTCAGGGTGCAGATTCTTCTGCATAGGTACTGGGGAGAAGAGAGACTGCTGACAGCCTACAGGCGGCCTGGCAATGTCTGGATTACACACACACAGTGTGCACACAGGAGGTACTCAGGAAAGAATTTTGAATAAATAAATGCAGAGAATCCAGAGTCAATGATGGAGAGAGAGGATCCAAAGAAGGATGAACTTCAAGAAATAACTTTTTTTTAAAACCCATAATTGGCATACACACTGAGGAAACCAGAAGGGAAAGAGACACGTGTACCCCAATGTTCATCGCAGCACTGTTTATAATAGCCAAGACGTGGAAGCAACCTAGATGTCCATCAGCAGATGAATGGATAAGAAAGCTGTGGTACATATACACAATGGAGTATTACTCAGCCATTAAAAAGAATACATTTGAATCAGTTCTAATGAGGTGGATGAAACTGGAGCCTATTATACAGAGTGAAGTAAGCCAGAAGGAAAAACATAAATACAGTATACTAACGCATATATATGGAATTTAGAAAGATGGTAACAATAACCCGGTGTACGAGACAGCAAAAGAGACACTGATGTATAGAACAGTCTTATGGACTCTGTGGGAGAGGGAGAGGGTGGGAAGATGTGGGAGAATGGCAGTGAAACATGTAAAATATCATGTAGGAAACGAGTTGCCAGTCCAGGTTCGATGCATGATGCTGGATGCTTGGGGCTGGTGCACTGGGACGGCCCAGAGGGATGGTATGGGGAGGGAGGAGGGAGGAGGGTTCGGGATGGGGAACACATGTATACCTGTGGCGGATTCATTTTGATATTTGGCAAAACTAATACAATTATGTAAAGTTTAAAAATAAAATAAAATTGGAAGAATAAAAAAAAAAAAACAAAAAAACCCATAATTGAACCATGAGAATTTTTGATGGTTGATGTTCTTTCTCTCCCTCTCTGGCCTCTCTCCCCAAAGCTGTTCCAGGACTGGTTCTCAAGAGTCATTCCCAGAAATGAGGGCACTAGAGAAGTGCCTCCTCACAATCGCTTCCCTCCTCTGTGTGCTGCAGGAGCCATCCTGAAGGGCAGGGAGGCAAAGCTCATGGGGTAGGACAGGGAGGGGGCTTCTGAAAAGACCCTGATGGCTGCCTTCAGTTGTGACATTTAGGAGCCCTGATTCATGAATTGCCTGGGTTTGAATCCTAGCTCTATCATCCACGAGCTGTGTGAAATTTATTGGCCAGGGTATTTCATCTCTCTGATCCTCAGTTTCCTTATCTGTATAATAGAGCTCAAAAAGTACTGACCTTTTTGGGATATTATGGCATTAAACATGTTGATATCTATGAAGCTCTGAAAACAATCTCTGGCATGTACAGAATAGTCAACACTATGAATAAATTAGTTAAATAAATTATTTAATAATAGTAGAAAAACAAAGTCATGAGAAAGAGAAAGGCAGCCCCCTAATATCCGAGAGAGCTACCTGGCATTCAGCCAGAACTTGTTCTCCTGTGGAACATGGTTTTGCTCAACATCAACATCAGACAAGGCCATTCAGTGACTCTGATGAATCACAACAAAGTAAGACCATTCCATCACCATGTCTGAACAGACAAAACGTGAACATTGTCCAAACCTGAAAATTCCAAACATCCCCTCTCCTAGCTAATATGAGCCACTTGCTTGTTGAATTTTTACATATTACAGCTTTATGCTATGCTGCATCCTTCAAGATCAAATGTATTAAAGAACCCAGTCAGAATTATGCCTGCTTCCTACCAACATCCAACCCAGAGCAGATTCTCTCTTCCTTCATACTCTTCCCCCAAATCACCCAACACCAGCCCAGATCCCAAGAAGGCCTTTTTAATGCCACTTACTGAGACACCCTCATAGTGCCCCATAGGTGCTTGCTCCCTCTCTGCAATGAGGAATAAACCCAGTTGTCAGCTTCAGATGTGTTTCTAGTGAGTTTGATTGGGGGGCATCTACAGCCACCTTATGTGAAAAATTCACAAGGAACTCTCTACGTCAGATTTTGAAACGTGTTTTTTAATTGTTTTTTTCCAGCAATTTTTATATATTTATTTATGGCTGTATTGGTCTTCATTGCTGCACGTGGGCTTTCTCTAGTTGCAGAGAGCAGGGCTTCTCTTCATTGCAGTACACGGGCTTCTCACTGCAGTGGCTTCTCTCGTTGCTGAGCACTGGCTCTAGGGCGCACTGGCTTCCGTAGTTATGGCTTATGGCACACAGACTTAGTTGCTCCATGGCAAGTGGGATCTTCCTGAACCAGGGTTATAACCCATGCCCCTGCATTAGCAGAAGGATTCTTAACCTCTGGACCATCAGGGAAGTCTTCCAAGAGTTTTTGAAGCATTGCCCTGGAAAGATTCCTAGGACAGGAGGGAGGAAAAAGTGAACACTTATTGAGTACATGCTATTGAAAGGTACTAGGTGAGATTCTTAAACCTGATTATTGTACTTAATCTTCAGCATAACCCTGGGCAGCGGATATTTGTTAATTACATTTTACAGCTACAGAGCCTGAGTGTCAGAGGGGCCAAATAACTTGCCCCAAAGTAAAGACAAGCTGATAAGTAGGCTAAATCCAGTGGTCAATATTTAGTCAGTAGCAAAGCTTAATTTCATCAGATCTCTAGGAAAAACATAGCAGAATGTTTGTGATCTAACTGGCACAGTTCAAAGATACCTCAGACTCGTTCCCCCACCCTGAAGAAGGAGTGGAAGTGCAAGTGGGACTGGGGAGACCTGAAGCATTCCATGCCGTCTTCCCCTCCCTGTGATAATTGCAGTTTCTTTTTGATTGGTTGAGAATGATGCATATGGGAGCCACAGCCCTTACACTCTTTCCCATGTCAGGGCTTCTTTAGGTTCTGTAGAGATTAGAGAAATCAAAGCCTGCGAATGTCCCAGGAAGGCTGAAGTGCCAGCCAGCCCATTTTCAGATCCTGGTGAGTGCAAACTCTGTGGAAGAGACTGACTCCCCTCTGCAGGAAATCCTCAGGACTTGGTAAATACCAAAGCACTTATATCATCCTATTTTTCCTTTGAATGGTTTCTGATCTTTGCAACTCTCAGAATTTAGCCAGGTACTGTTCCTCTCAATGCCATGACTTCTTGTCACATTGACTGTTTCATCTGACCTTTCCCCTGACACATGTCATGACAAACCTAGGGTATCTTAGAAAATAAATTGTGGGCTACTTAAAGGGTTCAGAAAGCAATTCTCAGTGAGGGTTTGAACCTTCGTTTGATTAAACACTGCCTCCTTCCTACTCAGTGCCCTAGGCAAAAGAAAACAATTCTCCTTCTCCTGTGACTTGCTCTGTCACAGGAGTCTAACATCTCTTTTCCCCCTGTACACCCACCTCAAATTTTATTCCTGAGGTCCCATTTGATATTTGCTGGGAGTATCAACCTGGTTAGAGGGAAAAGAAGTGAGTTGTAGTTTAAAGATCATAAAGAAGCAGATGATCCAAGGAAGAAGAGAGGACCTGCAGACTCCTTTGCAAAGGCACTAGGCAGATTGAGCAAGAATTTATTGGCAGTCACTGGCCAGACCACATGGCCCTATGAGTCCATCATTTGCTTCACACACACATGGCCCAGCCTAAGCAGGAGGCAAGGCAGAAAGGATTCTTTTATGATTCTGGCTTCCCTAAAACTCTCCACAAAAACAATAATGATAAAATTATATGCCAGACTGGCTGTTTATTGAATGGAGACCAGTCTATGGGCCAAGTGTGGCTCAGAGGGAGCTCTATGTGTCTTGCCAAGAAGGGGCAATGGGCCAAAGGAAGCATTCTCCCCAATCACTGTTCCAGTGAGAAGACCTATGTCTAATCCCCCAAATCAGGTCACCTCTCCTCATTCATTTTGCTGAACAGTTTAATGTGACAGGCACAAAAATGGAAAGGAAGTTGGACTGGCCAAGTATTTCTGAGCATTCACAGAGAGCTGGATCAACCTTAACGAGGCAAGAACAGCTGCATAATTTGTGGGCCCAGTGCGAACTGAAAATGTGGAATCTCTTATTCAGAAATCATTAAGACTTTCAAGATGGCAGCAGTAGAGCATTAAACCAAGTGTAAGGCCCATCTAAGCATGTCTATGAAACTGGCTGTGCCCAGAACCAAGGGATCCAGCGAGGTAGGAAGAATAAAGGGAGGCACAATGAAACACATCCTATTTTTGTATGTTAGGGAACATACCTGTCTTAGCCCACAGAGGCAGATTTGATGGTAGATTTCAGGTACCATGACAGCCCAGGAAGATAATTATTTTAAGCCCCAGGGGAGCATGGGCTTCCAGATTCACTGTCATCTCAGTGTTTTCAGCAGCCAGGTGCCACTTCCTGCTACAGGTTACAGCTCACATCTCCTCTTCACGGGAAGAAAACTCTTGGTGTACAAAAGAAGAGAAAGAATATGGGAGCGGCAGAATGTGGCAGATCATTACTTTTCATGGTGAACTTTAGGACATGGAAGCTTAGATTTAGCATACAACAAGAACTTTAACAAGGTAAACTTCAGTTTTAAAGTGGTGGAATTGAGGACTTTATGAACTGGGGGAAGGGCAGAATTCTAATAATGTAATTTTATTCCACCCAAGGACAGTGTCCAACCCACTAATCTATTCTTCAAACCACTGCCTTATACAAATCTTCAGGAAATCTGTGACTGATTTTTGGATTATCTTGCAACTGATGTCTACATGGATGTTTTTAAAAGTTCTAGGGAGCTTAAAGTGCATTTTCCTTAGGATTGACCCATTTAGAGCTCGCAGTTGCTCCTTGTTATTTACACTTTGAAGAATGAATTTGCCAAACAAAAGCAAATTGCAATTCATCCCTTACTTGAAGTATTCTGATATTATTCAAAAGGTGGTGTTAGGCTTGAATTTGGAATAGAAAAGTGTTACATTGGAAATGATTATTTAACAGTGATCTGGTCCAGTGGTTACAAAAGGCTAGCTCTCTACGCTGATGTGACAGAACCATCTGTGAAGCTATTAGAAAAATATAAATTCCCTGAAATTTTCCCCAGAAATTTTTCAGTCATTAGCGTAGAGCTGGGCAATCTGTATTTCTATAAAACTATTGATTTTAATTTAGTAAATATTAGAAAGAAATCACATGAGCAGAAGTCTCACAAGTCATCAAACCAAGCACGAAGTAGGAATCAGCCTTTACAGCTCATACATAGATGGACCTGGGTCTGAGAGCCAAGAGTGAAAGTATCATCATACAAGACCCTTGAGGGCCTTCCCCAGTAGTCCAGTGGCTAAGACTCCACACTCCCAATGCAAAGAGCCCAGGTTGGATCCCTGGTCAGGAAACTATATCCCACATGCCCCAGTTAAAAAAGAAAAGATCCCGCACGTTGTGATGGAGATTCCAAATGCTGCAACTCAGACCCAGGGTTTTATTTGTTTTTAAATAAATAAATATATTAAAAAAAGCCAAGACCCTCTGAGCTGGCACAGGACTGTACACACACAGGCTCACACAACCAGGCAGGACTGTATACATCTGCAGTATGCAGATGTATTTATTTACAAAGGAAGATTTTGTGTCCAAGTTCTGATCATCGTTTAACTTCAAACTTGCTGTGTCATCTTCCCCATTCTTTCCAGCAGGAGCAGGGTGGTGTTCTGCCTGTCCGCCGTCTCTCCCCCAGCTAACTGGGAGAAGTCTTAGAAAATCCGAGCAGCCCTTGGAAAGGGAACCTCTTCATAAAGCCTTGTAATTTCAGGAGTTCCTTTTTTGACTGAAGGCATTTCCACAGGCTGGCTGGAGGATCTGGAGGCAGAACACCTCCAAGGTCCACAGACACAAACCCAGGGATCTCGTCCTCTCATGACATGGCCTCGGCCTTACCGTGGCATGTCCCCCCTATTTCCCTCCTTCCCTTTTCAGTATTTTATTTGATTCCTCTCCTTTCGTGTGAACAGCTGGTCCTCGTAAACCCCGGGCGGCTTGTAGTTGGTTTGTTACCATCACTCCACAAGGTGCTTCATTCGGTTCCAGCAGGCACATGGGTTTGGACATCCTCTTCCCATAGCTGTCAGTTCATTTCTCTGGGCTGTAGCTGGAGTGGCCACTGTTCGGGATTTGGTTTCCCTTTTTGCTGCTGAAAGTATATCTGTGTCACTGCCTGTGGTGGGTATTGGGATGATTCCTCTCTTTAGTAGATTGTTAAAATCAATTTCCCAGAGCATCCTTAAGAGGTCAAGGTCTAATGTCTGCTAATAAAGAACGGCTCTGAACAAAGTGGCCTGGATTAGCCTTGCAAGGTGAAAATGACAATGGGCCTGCCTCCAAAATGCTGTAATATTACATGCCAGCCTCTGCCTTGGAACCCTACAAGCCACCATCTTGAGAACATCAAAGGAAATATTTTTCACTTCTAGAGCATGCCAGCTCCTAGAGATACTGCCACACAAAATAAACTGTCCTCCAAGTGACTGAAATTGCTATTTCCCCTCAGTTGTAGGAAAGCATAAATAAATGGGACAGCATGAGATGGAGAAAGCAAAGGGAGAATTTGATACATTGAACACATGAGAGGCACACCCGATATTTCTCTGGGAGATTTATTCAACTTACTGCATCTTAAAGACGCTTGAAGGCTCATCCAAATTCTTTGTAGGCTGGTGCTCAGAGAAGGCAGTGGCAACCCACTCCAGGACTCTTTCCTGGAAACTCCCATGGATGGAGGAGCCTGGTAGGCTACAGCCCATGGGGTCGCGAAGAGTTGGACATGACTGAGCGACTCCACTTTCACTTTTCACTTTCATGTATTGGAGAAGGAAATGGCAACCCACTCCAGTATTCTCACCTGGAGAATCCCAGGGACAGAGGAGCCTGGTAGGCTGCCGTCTATGGGGTCTCACCGAGTGGGACATGACTGAAGCGACTTAGCAGCAGCAGCAGCTGCTGCTAAAACATGGGACAGCACTCAATAATTCCACGTGTATCTTTTTAAATACATTTTTAAGCTTTCTGTTACCAAAAAAAAAAACAAAAACTTATAATTGAGTCCTCTAAGAGTGATCTGTGGATAGGTATGCATTTGAGAACTGTTTATTCCTGGTCTACAATAAGTACAGGAAATGAGGATAAGCATTTGGAAGTGTTTATAGTAACTTTATACTGCCACACTGCTTTTACTGTATTTTACAGCTGCATTAGTCACATGAATTCATTTTTTCAAATAAATTTTTAAAACTAGCTTTTTAATCACGTATAGTTTGGGAAATAATGGAATAACACCTGTGTTTGCTACAGTCTGTCCATAGACTTCTCCAGGCCAGAATACTGGAGTAGGTAGTTATTCCCTTCTCCAGGGGATCTTCCAGACCCAGGGATTGAACCCCAGTCTCCTGCATTGCAGGCAGATCCTTTACCGTCTGAGCCACCGGGGAAGCCCCATGTTTGCATAACCTAGATTTTTTTCTAACAAACTAGCATAAGTACAGAATCCTTCATAGAGAAATACTGTATGAAAAGACATAAAACTATGCACTTAAGATTTGCTTTTAAATTATCTCTTTAACTTTCTAACTGGCTTCTCTATCTTGTTAGCTTATTATATTATTGCCTTGTAAGGGGTGTCACCAAGAAAGTAAGAGATCCATTTTTTCATATTCCTAATATTTCCTAATTCATGGATATTCCAAAATGTTTGTGTACATTAGGCTTTAAAAAATACAAGGGCAAGAAGTATAACCTTTATCATTCCTGGAATACTCTTTTCTAACTCAGTTATGTGTTCTCTGATATTTTTAACAAGTCTGTTCTTTAAAGACATCATTATAGTGGTGTGCCTTATTTAAAATTTATTTCATGAAGGTAAAAACTGTAACTTTCCTTAAAGCTACCCTGTTCTCATATTTTTGATGGAAAATTTTAAGGTAGTTTTACGTGTTCTCAAAAGATTTTAAATATATAAGAAAAGTAATAGAATGGAACTGCTCCCCTTGTTTAGAGATTTAATTCAGGTTTGTGAAACAGAAGGTGGCAGGCCTTTTCACTGTGGAGACTCGGCCCATAGGAAGAGTTTAAGTAGAGCAACCTCATTTGGCTGTTAAGTGTCAGTTAAAGACTCTGGCGAAGAGGGGGGAAAATAAAGGAAGTGTCACCCACCCACATCAACAGACTTGAAAAGCTGGAAAACTTGATTCACAGAGATTTTACATCATATTGCATCAGCAGTTTGGACAAAGAGTCAGTAGTCCTTCAGTGAAAAGTTTGTTTGAATATAAACTGTTTTCTAGATGTTTTGCTAAAGTCTTGTAATGTCCAATTCCCACAACCTCTCTATGAGGGATTAAGAAGCACTGAACACAATGAGTTCAGAGTCATTTGTTTTCTCTGGCCTTGAAAAAAAGGAAGGGGGCACACACACACACCAAATTATTGATCTACTCTATTTTTCCTCTTGTAGTTCATCCAAACATTCTATTATGAAGTTGAAACATTTCAGTTACTGTAATTTTTTCCTAAAGATTCTGGTTCCCACACTGAAATTCTGCCTCCACAGTCAGATTCAGAATCCAGTTCCCAAAATCTGTTCCAAAACATTCGTGGCATAACCCTTGAGAAAGGGAACTTCAAGCTCCACTTGTCTCCCTGAAGAATGAGTCAGAGTATTTTTTAAAAGCAACAAAAATGTGAAATCCCTTGATGAAGTGTTTTTGAAGTGTCCTGACCACATCTGTAGAAATGGTCAGATATTATCTAACTCAGTTCACTTTTTAAAGTGGAAAACAAGTAAACTTAGCACGAATCCAGGCAAATGATTCCTTCTGAAAGAAAAGAAAAGCTCATTGTATACACACAAAGGAACTTGGTGTTAAACCCTGGGGTAGTGGCGAGCCCAAAGGAAGGAGCGTGAAAGAAATTGGTGAAAACCAGGGTATAGGATTGAGGTGACTTACAGGGGCAAAATGCCATCTGGAAGTAATGAGAAACTCAGGGAACATGACAATTAGGCACAAAGTTTATGACGATTAGAATTCGCTGCATATCCTTTCCACACATTCAGAGAGTTCTGTTATCAATGTTCTGATGAGTCAGAGATTTAAGAGAATCAACATAAAGAGCCATCAAATACAGTACAGGTTTCTGTACAAAGTGTAAAACCCTCTACCTTCACCTTGAGGGTTCTGACTTCAGTCTTAATAATTCTGGAGGCAGATCCCTGAGACTGGAGTTCACAGTCCTCATGACACGTTCTGGCGCAGGAAATGGGCTTCCCCTCCTGATGCAGAAGGCAGATGAACACAGTGAAGATGGCTGATGGGCAAAGAAGTCACCCATGCAATGAAAGGAACACCCAGCTTGTAGTAATGAGCTGCTGCTGCTTCACTGCTCACTGCGTGTCACATGTTATGTGCGATGATTTACACAGGGCCCCTCCTTACCTTTTCAACCATTCTAGAAGGTAGGTATGATTTCCATTTTATGGGGTGAGGACTCTGAGGCAAAGAGGGATTCTCCTGAGATCAAAAGATAAGATCCAAATGCATGTTTGTCAAAGTATAAAGTCCAACCTCTTCACCACTCAGCCAAACTACCTGAAAGTTATCTGAATGGCTGTTTGAGGTCAGAAATAGAAGTGACTTACCAGGTAATGGAACAGGATTCTAAGAGAAAAAACAGAATCATGGCCTCTGGCAATGACTGGAATTATATTGTGTTGAAAAAACTTCAGTATGGTATCAAAATTAGCTTAAATGTACACTAACATAATTGAATATATTTAATTAGTAAGTACTGGCCTGGCATGCTGCAGTCCATGGCGTCGCACCAACTCTTTGCAACCCCTTAGACTGTAGCCTGCCAAGCTCCTCTCTCCATGGAATTCTCCAGGCAAAAATATACAGGAGTGAGTTGCCATTCCCTTCTCTAGGGGATCCCAGCCCAGAGATGGAACCCAAGTCTCCTGCACTACAGGCGTTTTCTTTACTGTCTGAGCCACCAGGGAAGCCCCAAATCCTGTCCAGGGACAGGACAAATCCTAAGCCAATTTAATAGTGTATACCAAGATTTATATAACCAGGAGAATGAAATACCCTTGGAGACAGTCATCCAAGGAGACTCCATTTATTCCATTGTTCAGTATCTTTGGGAGGTCTGTTTTTTTTTTTAAACACCTATACTTCTTATGCTGTACAATATATCCTGCAGATTATTTTATACATAACAGTTTGTACCTCTTAATCCCCTATCCCCCCCTTCCCTCTCTCTACTGGTAACCACTAGTTTGCTCTCTATACGTGTGGTTCTGCTTCTTTTTTGTTTTATTCACTAGTTTGGTGTATTTTTAGATTCCACATATAAGTGATGTCATACAGTATTTGTTTTTCTCTGACTTATTTCACTTAGCATAATACCTTCCAAGTCCATTCATGTTGGAAATGGCAAAATATTCTTTTTTTTATGGCTGAGTAGTATTATATTGTGTATATATACTACATCTTTATCCATTCATCTGTTGATGGACACTTAGATTGCTTCCATATCTTGGCAGTTACAAATAATGCTGCCATAAACACTGGGGTTCATGTATCTTTTTTAATTACTATTTTTGGGTTTGGGGGATATATACCCAGGAATGGAATTTCTGGATTATTTTGGAGTTTTATTTTTAGTTTTTAAAGAATCTTCTGTACCGCTGTACAATGGCTGCACGAATTTGCATTCCCACCACCAAGGTACAAGAGTTCCCTTTTCCCCATATCCTTGCCACCACATTTATTATTTGATGTTAGCTATTATGACAGGTATGAGGTGATATCTCATTGTGGTTTTGATTTGCATTTTCCTCATGATTAACAATGGAGAAGGCAGTGGCACCCCACTCCAGTACTCTTGCCTGGAAAATCCCATGGATGGAGGAGCCTGGTGGGCTGCAGTCCATGGGGTCGTGAAGAGTCGGACACGACTGAGCGACTTCACTTTCACTTTTCACTTTCATGCATTGGAGAAGGAAATGGCAACCCACTCCAGTGTTCTTGCCTGGAGAACCCCAGGGACGGGGGAGCCTGGTGGGCTGCTGTCTATGGGGTCGCACAGAGTTGGACACAACTGAAGCGACTTAGCCACATGATTAACAATATTGAGCATCTTTTCATGTGTCTGTTGGCCATTTGCATATCCTCTTTGGAAAAATATCTATTTAGCTCTTCTGCTCATTTTTTAATTGGATTATTTGTTTTTTGATGTTGAGTTGTATGATCTGTTTATGTATTTTGGATTTTAACTCCTTTCCAGTCATATCAATTGCAAATATTTTCTCCCATTCAGTTTGTTCCCTTTTCATTCTATTGATGGTTTCCTTTGCTGTATTTAGGTCCCATATGTTTACTTTTGCTTTTATTTCTTTTTGCCTCAGGAGACAGATCCAAAAAAATATTGGTACAATTAATGTCAAACAGTATTCTGCCTGTGTTTTCCTCTAGAAGTTTTATGGTTTCCAGTCTTACATTTAGGTTAATCCAGATTTAGTTTATTTCTCTATATGATGTTAGAGAATGTTCTCATTTCATTCTTTTATATGCAGTTGTCCAGTTTTTGCAGCACCACTTATTGAGGAGACTGCCATAGACTAATTGACCAAAAGTGCATGGGTTTATTTCTGGGCTCTCTATTCCGTTTCATTGATCTGTGTGTCTGTTTTTTGTGCCAGTGCCATACTGTTTTTATTACTGTACCTTTGTAATATAGTTCAAAGTCAGCATGATTCCTTCAGCTATATTTTTCTTTCTCAAGATTGTTTTGGCTATTCAGAGTCTTTTCTGTTTCCATACAAATTTTTTAAATTATTTGTTTTAGTTCTGTGAAAAATGCTACTGGTAATTTGATAGGGATTGCACAGCATAGGTAGATTGCCGTGAGTAGTATGGTCATTTTAACAATATTAGTTCTTTCAATTCAAGAACACAGTATATCTTTCCATCTGTGCTGTCTTCAGTTTCTTTCTTCAGTGTCTTATAGTTTTCTGAGTACAGGTCTCTTACCTCTGGTAGGTTTATTCCTAGGCATTTTATTCTTTATGATACAGTGGTAAATGGGATTGTTTAACTAGATGCTTATTACTGAATAAAAATGCAGGATTTCTGTATAATAATTTTATATCTTGCAAATTAATTTTGTATCTTACTGAATTTATTGATGAGCTCTAGTAGTTTTCTGGTAGTGTCTTTTAGGACTTTTTAAAGTATAATATCATGTCATCTGCAAACAGTTACAGTTTTACTTCTTACTTTTAAATTTGGATTCATTTTATTTTTTCTTGTCTTTTATTGTAGCTAGGACTTCCAGTACTATATTGAATAAAAGTGGCAAGTGTGGGCATACTTGTCTTGCTCCTAATCTTAGAGGAAATTTTTTTCAGCTTTTCATTATTGAGATAATGTTAGCTGTGGGTCTGTCATGTATGGACTTTATTACATTGCCCACTTTCTGGAGAGTCATTATCATAAATGGGTATTGAATTTCATCCAAAGCTTTTTCTGCATCTCTTAGGTGGTCATATGATTTTTATTCTTCAGTTTGTTGGTATGGTATATCACACTGATTGATTTGCAGATATTGAGAAATCCTTGCATCCCTGGGATAAATCCTAGTTGATCATAGTATATGATCCTTTTAATTGTTTTTATTGCTGGATTTGGTTTGTTAATATTTTGTTGAGTTTTGCATCTATGTTCATCACTGATATTGGCCTGTAATTTTTTTTTTTTTTTTTGAGATATCTTCTGCTTTAGGTATCAGGGTGATGATGGCTTCATAGAAAGAGTTTGGAAGTGTTCCTTCCTTGGAAATTTTTGAAATCGCTTGAGAAGTATAGATATTAATTCTTCTCTAAATGTTTGAAGCAACAGTTAGAACTGGACATGGAACAACAGACTGGTTCCAAATAGGAAAAGAAGTACGTCAAGGCTGTATATTGTCACCCTGCTTATTTAACTTATATGCAGAGTACATCATGAGAAACGCTGGACTGGAAGAAACACAAGCTGGAATCAAGATTGCCGGGAGAAATATCAATCACCTCAGATATGCAGATGACACCACCCTTATGGCAGAAAATGAAGAGGAACTCAAAAGCCTCTTGATGAAAGTGAAAGTGGAGAGTGAAAAAGTTGGCTTAAAGCTCAACATTCAGAAAATGAAGATCATGGCATCCGGTCCCATCACTTCATGGGAAATAGATGGGGAAACAGTGGTAACAGTGGCAGACTTTATTTTTGGGGGCTCCAAAATCACTGCAGATAATGACTGCAGCCATGAAATAAAAGACACTCCTTGGAAGGAAAGTTATGACCAACCTAGATAGCATATTCAAAAGCAGAGACATCACTTTGCCAACAAAGGTCCATCTAGTCAAGGCTGTGGTTTTTCCTATGGTCATGTATGGATGTGAGAGTTGGACTGTGAAGAAGGCTGAGTGCTGAAGAATTGATGCTTTTGAACTGTGGTGTTGGATAAGACTCTTAAGAGTCCCTTGGACTGCAAGGAGATCCAACCAGGCCATTCTGAAGGAGATCAGCCCTGGGATTTCTTTGGAAGGAATGATGCTAAAGCTGAAACTCCAGTACTTTGGCCACCTCATGCGAAGAGTTGACTCATTGGAAAAGACTCTGATGCTGGGAGGGATTGGGGGCAGGAGGAGAAGGGGATGACAGAGGGCGAGATGGCTGGATGGCATCACTGACTCGATGGACGTGAGTCTGAGTGAACTCCAGGAGTTGGTGATGGACAGGAAGGCCTGGTGTGCTGCGATTCATGGGGTCTCAAAGAGTTGGACAGGACTGAGCGACTGAACTGAACTGAAATGTTTGGTAGAATTTACCTGTGAAGTCATCCAGTCCTAGAATTTTGTTTTTTGGGAGTTTGTAAATTACTGATTCAATTTCATTACTGATAATTTGTCTGTTCATATTTTCTATGTCTTCTGGTTCAGTTTTTGGAGATTGTATGTTTCTAACAATTTGTCCATTTCTCTTATGTTGTGTCTTTTGTTGGCATTTAGTTGTTCATAGTAGTCTCTTACAATTATTGTATTTCATGGTATCAGTTGTACCTTCTTTTTCATTTCTGATTTTATTGATTTAGGCCTTCTTCATCTTTTTTTCTAGATGAATCTTGTTAAAAATATATTAGTTTTACTTTTCCAAAGAGTCAGCTTTCAGTTTCATTGATCTATTATTTTTTAGTTTTTATTTTGTTTCTGCTCTGAGCTTTATGATTTCTTTCCTTCTACTAACTTTGAGTTTTGTTTGTTGTTCTATTTGCTTTAGGTATAAGTTTTGTTTATTTATTTAAGGCTTTTCTGATTTCTGGAGGTAACCTGGTATTGCTAATATACCTCCCTCATAGAACTGTTTTTTCTGTCCTGTAGGTTTTGGGTCACCATGTTTTCATTTCTGTTTGTATGTATTTTTTAATTTCCTTTTTGATTTCTTCAGTAATCCATTGGTTGTGCAGTAGTATATTGTTCAGCCTTCTTGTGTTTGTGTTTTTTCATTTTTTTTTTTAAATCTTGTAGTTGCTTCTAAACTCTTAGGGTTGTGGTTGAAAAAAGTGCTTGATATTATTTTAGTCTTAATTTGCTGAGGTTTGCCTAGCATGTGATCTATCTTGGAGAATGTTCCGTGTACTCTTGAAAAGCGTATCCTGCTGCTTTTGAATGGAATGCTCTATAAATGCCAATTAAATCCATCTGGTCTAATGTGTTATTTAAAGCCAGTGTTTTCTTATGAATTTTCTGTCTGGATGATCTCTTCATTTATGTAAATGGGATGTTTAAACTCTCCTACTATTATTGTTTGGCTATCAGTTTCTCCTTTTATGTTTGTTAATAGTCCCTTATATATTGAGATGCTCCTGTGTTGGGTGTAAATATATTTACAATTGTGATGTTTTATTCTGGGGCTGACTCCCTGATGTGATCTTTGTTTCTTATGGGAGAAGGCAATGGCACCCCACTATTTTGTCTAATATAAGTATTGTTACTCTGACTTTCTTTTGATTTCCATTTGCATAAAATAACTTTCTCCATTCCCTTCCAGTTTGTGTGTTTCTCCAGATCTGAAGTGAGTCTCTTGTAGGCAGCGTATATACAGGTCTTGATTTTTTAATCCATTCAGCCATTTTGTGTCTTTTGATTTAAAGTCCATTAACATTTAACGTAATTATAGCTGTTATGTTCTTATTTTGTTACTTGTTTGTCAGCTACTTTGTAGATCATTTTTTCCCATTTCTTTTTTTCTTTTTCTTTTGTGATTTAATAGCTATTTTTAGTGTTGTGTTTGGAGTCCTTTTTCTTTTTTGTGTATACACCTACTATAGATTTTTCATTTGTGGTTACCATCAGGTTTATATATATATACAGGTTTTATAGTTTTTATATTATTGTTTTCAGTTGCTGATATGTTATTTTCAAATGCATTAAAAAGGCTGCATCTCTGCTTTCCTCCCCTCATTACTGCCACAAAAATTCCAAAATGAACAGTTCGTTGGAAAAGGCAAACATACCATAAAGTAGGAAATTATCCACACAAAAAACTAGTAGGAAGGTTTAAAAAACCAAAGTACTAAAATCATCTATATCCAGAATAAGCAGAGACAAGACAATTGAGAGTTCTTTGTTTGGAATTAACTTCTAACTATTGCTGTATTTTTCCAGTTTCATTGATATTTAATTGACATATATCACTGAATAAGTTTAAGATGTACCACATAATGGTTTAACTTTCATATATTGTGAAATGATTACTGCAATAAGTTTGTGTAGCAGCCATCATCTTTATATAGATACAATAAAAAGAAAAGGAGGAAAAAATTATTTTCTTGTAAAGAGACCTCTCAGAATTTACTCTTTTAACAACTTTATTATATAGCAGTGTTAACTATAGTTATCATGTTGTATATTATATTTCTAGTACTTCTTTATCTTATAACTGAAATTTTGTATCCTTTAACCATGTTTCTCCAGAATTCTTCCCTACCTGCTGCCTCTGACAATCATTAGTTCTTTTCTATGAGTTTTTTTTTAAAATTAGACTGTGAATGTAAGATCATACTACATTTGTTTTTGTTTGACTTATTTCACTTAAAGCCCTCAGGATCAATCTCTGTTTTTGAAAATGGCAGAATTCTCTCATTTTTATGAGAGAATAAAATGAATAATAATACTGAATAATATTCAGTTGAATAATACTCCATTGTATATATTTACCACAACTTCTTGATCCATTCATCCCTTGATGGACCCTTAGGTTGCTTTTGTACTTTGACAATTTGCAAATAATATTGCTACTGTGAACATGGGAGTATAGATACCTCTTAAAGTTTGTCTCTGTTTCCTTTGGATGTGTTTCCAGAAGTGGAATTGCTGGACTATATAATAGTTTTATTTGTAATATTTTGAGACTCCTCCATTCTGTTTTCCACAGTGGCTATACTAGTTTACAGTCCTACCAATAATGTACAAGGATTCCCATTTCTCCATATTCTTTCCACATTTATTTTATCTTGTCTTTTTTCATGATGGCCATTCTAATGGTCATGAGGTGACACGTCATTGTGGTTTTGATTCAGATTGGTTCAGTCACTCAGTTGTGTCCGACTCTTTGTGACCCCATGGACTGCAGCATGCCAGGCCTCCCTGTCCATCACCAACTCCCAGAGTCCACCCTAACCCGTGTCCATTGAGTCGGTGATGCCATCCAACCATCTCATCCTCTGTCGTCCCCTTCTCCTCCTGCCTTCAATCTTGCCTAGCATCAGGGTCTTTTCAAATGAGTCAGCTCTTCGCATCAGGTAGCCAAAGTACTGGAGTTTCAGCTTCAACATTAGTCCTTCCAATGAACACTCAGGACTGATCTCCTTTAGGATGGACTGGTTGGATCTCCTTGCAGTCCAAGGGACTCTCAAGAGTCTTCTCCAACACCACAGGTCAAAAGCATCAATTCTTCGGTGCTCAGCTTTCTTTATAGTCCCAACTCTCACATCCATACATGACTACTGGAAAAACCATACCCTTGACTAGATGGACCTTTGTTGGCAAAGTAATGTCTCTGCTTTTTAATATGCTGTCTAGGTTGGTCATAACTTTCCTTCCAAGGAGTACGTTTCTTTTAATTTCATGGCTGCAGTCACCATCTGCAGTGATTTTGGAGCCCAGAAAAATAAAATCTGCCACTGTTTCCACTGTTTACTCATCTAATTACCCTGAAGTGATGGGACCGGATGCCATGATCTTCGTTTTCTGAATGTTGAGCTTTGAGCCAACTTTTTCACTCTCCTCTTTCACTTTCATCAAGAGGCACTTTAGTTCTTCTTCACTTTCTGCCATAAGGGTGGTGTCATCTGCATATCTGAGGTTATTGATATTTCTCCTGGCAATCTTGATTCCAGCTTGTGCTTCCTCCAGCCCAGCATTTCGTATAATGTACTCTGCATATAAGTTAAATAAGCAGGGTGACAATATACAGCCTTGACGTATTCCTTTTCCTATTTGGAACAGTCTGTTGTTCCATGTCCAGTTCTAACTGTTGCTTCCTGACCTGCATACAGATTTTTCAAGAGGCAGGTCAGGTGATCTGGCATTCCCATCTCTTTCAGAATTTTCCACAGTTTGTTGTGATCCACAGAGTCAAAGACTTTGGCATAGTTAATAAAGCAGAAATAGATGTTTTTCTGGACCTCTATTTTTTCAACAATTGGCATTTCCCTAATGACTAGTGATGTTAAGCATCCTTTCATGTATTTGTTGGCTATTTCTAAATCTTCTTTGGAAAAATGTCTATTTGTGTTTTTTCCCTATTTTAATTTTTTCTTTGCTATTGAGTTTTATGAGTTCTTTATATATTTTAGATATTAACTCCTTATCAGATATATGGATTACAGATACTTTTTCTCATTTCTAGGTGATCTTTTCACTTCGTTGTTACTTTTGCTGTGCAGAAGCATTTTGGTTTCATATAGTCCCACTTTTTAATTTTTGCTTTTGTTGCTTAGGTTCTAGGAATCATACCAAAAATTTATTGCCAAGACCTATGTCAAGGAGCTTTTTTCCCATATTTTCTTCTGGTAGTTTTACTGTTAGCTTCAGTTCTTACCTTTAAGTCCTAGTCCATATTTAGTTTATTTTTGTGAGTGGTGTAAGACAGAGATCTAGTTATACTCTTCTACATGTGTCCAGTTTACTGAATACATTGATTAAGCATAATAGCTTTGCGAGTTCTTTAGGATATTCTACATATAAAATCATACCATCTGCAGAAAGAGACCATTTTAACTTGTTTTCAAATTTTGATGACTTCCCTGGTAGCTCAGATGCTTAAGAATCTCCCTGCAATGCAGGAGACCCAGTTTCAATCTCTGGGTCAGGAAGACTCCCTGGAGAAAGTTTTGACTACCCACTTTAGTATTCTTGGCTGGAAAAACCCATGGACAGAGGAGCCTGGTAGGCTACAAAGAATTGGACATGTAGAATTGTGTCCAACTCTTTGTAGGAGCTGCGAAGAGTCAGACACAACTGAGCAACTAACACTTTGAACACTTCTTTTTCTTGCCTGATGTTCTAGCTAGAATTCCCAGTACTGTGTTGAATGGAGTGGTGAAGGTTGGGCACCCTTATCTTATTTCTGATCTTAGAGGAAATGCTTTTAATCTTTCTCCATTGAGCATAATATATTAGCTGTGGGCTTATCACATGTGGGCTTTATGTTGAGATACATTTCTTTAATACCTAATTTGTTAACTTTGTATCATTAAAAGATGTTGATTTTTCAAATGCTTTTTCTGCATCTGTTGAGATCATAATTTTTTCCCTTTTGTTTTATTAATGTGATATATCATATTCATCGATTTGTGTCTTTTGAATCATTCTCACATCCAGGGATAAATTCCATTGACCATGGCGAATGATAGTTTAGTGTCCTGCTGAATTTGCTTTGCTTGTATATTATTGAGCATCTTTCCTTTTATATTGATAAGAGATATTGGGTCAGTAATTTTCTTTTCTGATAGTGCCCTTTTGTATTTTGGTTTCAGGTAACACTGGCCTTGTGAAATGAGTTTGGCCATGTTCCCTCCTCTTCAATATTTTGGAATAGTGTGACGAGGATAAGTATTAGCTCTTCTTGTGTTTGGTAGAGTTCCCCCTGTGAAGCCACCTGGTCCTAGACTTTTGTTTTGGACAGGGATGGGGGAAGAGTTTTTTGACTACCAATTCAGTTTCATTGCTAGTGATTACTCTGTTCAGATTTTGTCTTTCTTTCCGATTCAGTCTTCAAATATTTTATGTTTCTAGGAATTTGTTCATTTGTCCTAGGTTACCCACTCTTTTGGCATATAACTGCTCATAGTATTCCCTTATGATTGGGTTTCCCTGGTGGCTCAGATGTTAAAGAGTCTGCCTGCAGTGAGGGAAATGCAGGTTCAATTCCTGGGTCGGGACAATCCCCTGGAGCAGAAAATGGCAACCTGCTCCAGTATCCTTACCTGGAGAATTCCATGGACAAAGGAGCCTGGCAGGCTACATACAGTCCATGGAGTCACCAAGAGTTGGACTTGACTGACACTAACACTTTTTGATTGTTTATATTTCTATGATATAAATTGTTAAGTTCTCCTCTTTCATTTCTAATTTTATTTATTTGGGCCCTCTCTCTCCTTTTCTTGGTGAGTCTGGGTAAATATTTGTCTATTTTGTATATTATCTTTTAAAAACTAGTCCTTATTTCATTGAGCTTTTCTGTTTGTGTTTTAGTCTTTGTTTTATTAAGGGTGTTTGTGGAATTCTGTTCTTTCATTTGTAACATATCTTTTGTCTTCTCATTTCATTTGACCTCCTGTGTTTGTTTTTATGAATTAGGTGAAACAGTTATCCTCCCAGTATTGAAAACATGTCCTTGTGTTGGAGCATCCTTATACAGACTACATGTGTCTTGTGGCTTTGGCAGGAGGACTGGAGCTGAAGTGGTCATGGGCTGGCACTTTTCCCAGGGGATACCGGGGGATCCACCTTGGTGGGTAGGGGGTGGTAGCTGGGGCCAGAGCCTGGTGCAACCAGGGCTTCTCCCAGGTTACACCTTGATGAGGGTGAGAAACACTGAAGCCCAGCATGGACCAGGGCTTCTTCTATGGTATCCCAGGGGCTATGGCCTTGGTGGGTAGAAGGGACTGGAGTCTGCACTCAGAACAGGGCAGAAGGCATGCTGTCTTAAGCTGACTAGAGTGCCAGGTGCTTTTTAATCTGTTGACTCTATGCTGGAACTCAGAGCAAGTGACCAAGACCAAATCTTGGTTTTCTGTTATCTTCTGGCTGTCCTGGTTATAAGCCCCAATGGTATTTGGAATCAGTTAAGGGGGTTTATATTCCCAGTTCCAGTCCCCAGTGCTGAGGTACTCTATTTGAGGTTTGAACCCCTCACTTCTTCTGGAGGACTTCCAAGTTTGTGATTTCCCCTTCTGCTTGCAGGTCACACACTGGGGCTGTTGGTCCTGACTAGAATGCATCTCTGCCTCACTACCTGTCACAAAGATTTTTTCATATATCCTTAATTGTAGAAGAGGTGTTCTGCTAGTCTTCAGGTTGTTCTCAGATAAAATTCTTCTATATATGGTTTTAGATTCGGTGTGTCCTTGGGAGGAGTTGAGCTCAGAATGTTCCTACACTGTCATCTGCATTCTTTTCATTCTTTTTGCTCCTGTGACTAGATAATGTCCTATTTTCCACATTGCTGATTCTTCGTTCTGCATGGTCAAGTGGGTTTTTCAAGCTCTCTATTGAATTATCAATTTATTCTACTTTTCAGATCTAGAATTTCCATTTTGAGTATGTCTTTGTTTGCTGATGTTCACGTTGTTTGGTAGTAGTTTCTATTTCTTTGTTAAACTTAGTTTGTTCATGCATTTGCTATTGTCGTTCAGTCGCTCAGTCGTGTCCTACTCTTTGTAACATGGTGGACTCCAGCACATCAGACTTTCCTGTCCTTCATTATCTCCCAGAGTTTGCTCAAATTCATGTCCATTGAGTCGGTGATGCTATCTAACCATCTCATCCTCTGCACTCCCTTCTCCTTTTGCCTTCTATCTTTCCTAGGATCAGGGTCTTCTCCAGAATCAGCTCTTCACATCAGGTGGCCAGAGTATTGGAGCTGCAGCATCAGTCCTTCCAATGAATACTCAGGATTGATTTCTTTAGGATTGACTGGCTTGATTCTCTTGCAGTTCAAGGAACTCTCAAGAGTCTTCTCCAGCACCACAATTCAGAAGCATCAATTCTTTGGCACTCAGCCTTCTTTTGGGTCCAACTCTCACATCTGTATATGACTACTGGAAAAACCATAGCTTTGACTATATGGACCTTTGTTGGCAAAGTGATGTTTCTGCTTTTTAACACACTAAGTTCATCATAGCTTTCCTTCCAAGGAACAAGTATCTTTAATTTTCATGGCTGCAGTGACTGTCAGCAGTGATTTTGGAGCCCAAGAAAATAAAATCTGCCACTGCTTCCACTTTTCCCCCTTCTATTTGCCATAAAGTGATGCCATGATCTTAGTTTTTTGAATGATAAGTTTTAAGCCAACTTTTTCACTCTTTTCACCCTCATCAAGAGGCTCTTTAGTTCCTCATCACTTTCTGTGATTAGCGTGGAATTATCTGCATATCTGAGTTTGTTATTTCTCCCAGCAATCTTTATTCCAGCTTATGAGTCATCCAGCCTAGCATTTCGCATGACGCATTCTGCATATAGGTAAAGTGATCTGGTATTCCCATCTCTTTAAGGAATTTCCCCAGTTTGTTGTGATCCACACAATTAAAGGCTTTAGCATAGTCAACGAAGCAGATGTTTTTCTGGAACCCCTTTGCTTTCTCTATGATCCAGAGAATGTTGGCAATTTGATCTCTTGTTCCTCTGCCTTTTCTAAATACAACTTTATACATCTGGAAGTTCTCAGTTCACATACTGCTGAAAGCAAGCCTGAAGGTTTTTGAGCATAACCTTACTAGCATGTGAAATCAGCGCAATTGTCCAGTAGTTTGAACATTCTTTGGTACTGCCCTTTTTTGGGGTTGGAATGAAAACTGACCTTTCTAGTCCTGTGGCCATTGCTGAGTTTTCCAAATTTGCTGACATTTTGAGTGCTACACTTTAACAGCATCATCTTTTAGAATTTGAAATACCTCAGATGGAATTCCATCACCTCCACAAGACTTATTCATAGTAATGCTTCCTAAGGCCCACTTGACTTCACACTCCAGGATGTCTAGCTCTAGGTAAGTGACCACACCATCGTGGTTATCTGGGTCATTAAGACCTTTTTTGTATAGTTCTTCTGTGTATTCTTGCCACCTCTTCTTAATTTCTTCTACTTCTGTTAAGTTCTTACCATTTCTGTCTTTTATTGTGTCCATCCTTAGATTACTTTCCTAATTTCATTGAGTTGCCTGTGTATTTTTATAGTTCACTAAACTTTTTAAAAACAATTATTCTCAATTCTTTGCCTGATGTTTAACAGCTTTTCATTTATTAATTTCCTCGCATGGTGTCATATTTACGTAATGTTTTATGAGCCTTGATTTCTTACACTGGTTTATTTGCATAAGTGGTCTCCTTTTCCGTACTTTGCTGGTTCACCTTGGCAGAGATAGGTTTTCATTAGTTCAGTTGGATTTCTGGGCATGTTTATCGGTAAGGTCTTTGGGCAGGTGGGGAGCTGCTAAGGATCTATTTGGGGCAAGGCAACTGAGCTCTTGAGGTGGGAGTGAGGCCTGTGCCACTAGCTGAGAATAGCTGGATAGACTGCTGTTTGGTTCCCTGCACAAGGGATATAGGATAGGATGTGCTCCACATTTGCCTGGAATGCCTCCTCTGAGAACCTGAGTCAGGCAGACCTACACCCCACTCAGAGTTCCCTGGTCAGACTGTGCTACCTTCTTGGTTCTGCAGGTGATACTTATTAAATGATCATGACTGAGCTCTTTACTCGACAGTAGGTGGGGCTGTGAAGTAGCTTGCCTTGCAGGATTGCTGGACAGGATGCAGGCCATGGGTTTGGGGACCAAAATCTGGCAAAAGCGTACACTGATTATCTTGGTCAGGTGAGGCCACCAGTTTTGCTCTGCAGATGGGAAAAGCCATAGGTTGTGGCTCATGGGTTTTAAGCAACACTGTAAGCAGGACTATTGGAGGGGCTATGCATTGTGCTCTGGTTAGCTTCCCTGATCAGAAAGCCTGAAGGAGCTGAGAGTTTATTTCCCTTCCTCAATGCAGTGGGAGGAGCATCTCCAAGACAGTAAGTCTCTCTGTTTGTGGTACTGACTGAAGCCAATCCAGTTGGCCCAAGCTCCCTGGTCAAACAGGGCTGCTTGCTTTGCTCTTGAGGTCAGCTCTGCCCTTCCTCCTCTCAGGTTGAGTTAATCAGCCACTTCCAGGTGTTCTGCCAACCCTTCCTGCAGACGGGGTGGACAGTCACAATCTACAGAGGGTGGGGCAGACCAGGCTCCAGAGCTGGAAGATCTCCTCCTTTGAGGACCTGAATCAGCCAAACCTGCACCCCTCTGAGTTCCCTGGTCAGACTGTGCTACCTTCTTGGTTCTGCAGATGAGCAAAGCCGCTGCTTGGGACTACTACTTGGGCACGGCAGATAGGAACTCAGACTGCCAAGATCCAAGGGCTGGTTGTTGCAAGCCCCTCTTACTGGTATTTTATCCATGAATAGTTTTTAGGTCTTATTTTAGTTAGGGGAAGTGAAGGAGGAATGAACTGTCACCATCTTGGTGATACCATTCTCTATGACTGCATTCTCAGAGTATCCTCAGGGGTAGAAACCTCATGTTCTTTCAAGGTAAATCTGATTTCTAAATATGGCAGTCACCTGGAGTCAAATCTAAGAAGTGATGCATCATCATATAAAGCTGTACCATCACTTTTGATCACACACTCCTTTCAAGAATGTGATTAAACCTATGAAATGTAGACAGAGGAGGAAAGGAGGCTGTGAATAATATCATGCATTGAAAGCACAGCCTGTTTCTATGAGATGGGTACTTTCAATCATTTTGTCAAAAAGCTTGATTTCCAGACAGCACTCAAGTTCCCTTCAGTTCAGTTCAGTTCTTCAGTCGTCTCCGACTCTTTGCGACCCCATGAATTGCAGCACGCCAGGCCTCCCTGTCCATCACCAACTCCTGGAGTTCACTCAAACTCACGTCCATCGACTTGGTGATGCCATCCAGCCATCCCATCCTCTGTCGTCCCCTTCTCCTCCTGCCCCTAATCCCTCCCAGCATCAGAGTCTTTTCCAATAAGTCAACTCTTCGCATCAGGTGGCCAAAGTACTGGAGTTTCAGCTTTAGCATCATTCCTTCCAAAGAACACCCAGGACTGATCTCCTTTAGGATGGACTGGTTGGATCTCCTTGCAGTCCTAGGGACTCTCAAGAGTCTTCTCCAACACCACAGTTCAAAAGCATCAATGCATGGAGGCCTGTGGGGAAGGGTAGGTGTTTCATCCTTCAATCCCTCTTCAACAGTTCCATCTTTCTTCATTTCAAATGTAAGTTTGGTGAGGATAAGGGTTCATGTTTCATTTACTGCTGTTCCTAGAAGAGGGCCTGGCACTTAGCCCTCATTTAAGTATTTGTATAATGAAGAATACTTGAATATTGGGTTCACAGTAATATTTCAGTTATCAAAAGAACTATTGTGCTAGAAACAATTTTTAAGAACCACCAGCACAGGTAATTGGGGATAATTCTGGGAGTATAATGGGTGGAGGGCCAGGGTTTCTCTGAGATTTAGACAAATCTAGAATTAATAGTCCAGTATCCATTCTGTTTGAGAGTAAGTTCAGACACGATCTCAGAGCAGGGCAGAATAACCATTCAGTATGCTGGCACAGTCAGTCTCTGAAATGAGAACCTGGGTCAGAAAGCCCAGCTTCACTTTAGTAAGGAGCTCCTTTGCTGATGGATGAGGTTGTCAAAGCGATCATACACTGAAGTCTGTATTTTTAAAAAAGAAGAATGAACAAGAATAAAACCTGTTTCATCATCTTACTCTTTATATATGTACCTATTGGTGAGCACAGAAAAAATGATTGATGATTACTGGTGCTGGATTCTCTGGCTAAAATAAAGTGCCTTCGTTTTTTGCTGAAAATGAGGACTGTCAATGCAAAACAAGAGTATGGACAGTGGATATTTAATTCAACTTGCAGAAATGTCTTTCAATTCTGCTGAGAATAGAAAAGTTAGAAAACAAAGACACATTTCATGTAGCAAGGGCAATACAAAGGGGTTATATAAATTTATTTTTCATATAACAACTGATTAGAAAAATTCCCATTTTCAATGTTTAATTCCATCTCTCATTTTAAAAAAAAATCACTAAAAGGACAAAAACCCACACAAAAATACAATCTGTATCTGTTCTATATTTACAGATAACCGGTCACTATTAAGGCACAGATCGATTAAAAACATTTATTCAAATAATCCAAATATTTTGTGCATCATATAACACTGACAACATGGTATACTGTAGTGTCATATTCCCTTCATTGCATCGAGAAAGTGAGAAGAGTAATTTCCAGTGTTTTTATTTTTTTTAGCCACTCTATTTAATCTAGGTTTAATTGGGAGAGTTTTCCCTTTGGCATAATATCAAAGCACTGTTCATAAAACCTATATCCACTCAATACTGCAAATTCATTCCGTCTTCCTCCTGTTGCAAATGCATGGTGGAGAGTTGGGAAAAGACTCCAAATGACTGTTTTGTGGGGGCCAAGATCTTATTAAAGAAATGATAACATTTAGAGCACTGTATTTTTGCACAGGAAACAAATCTGGAATTCTTATTGTATGCTGAATGTGTGGCATGATGTGTTCATATAGCCGTATATGTCAGGGAGCTCCATGTGCTGACCTGCATCCATGCTCCCTGTGTGCAGGATGATTCCGTTCTGTTTGCAAAGGGAACAATTTAGTTCTACACCCATAAGTAGATACAGTTCCTTTTAGAAATGGACATCCCCTTAGTGCTATTGATAACTTTATGACAGGCCCATTACCTATGCCTTCAAGGTAACCAGTACTTTTTAAGTGAAAATTTTTCTGCGTGCAATATTTCTCTCTTGGGTTTTGTTCTTACTTTAACGATTAGCCAAGTATTTCTTACCCCACATTTGTACGAAAGTCCCCAGTTGTGTGTATGACTCTAACGCTTTCTGGGAGAGCACTCGGCAGTGGTTTATGTCCATGCAGAAGAAAGTCTTGAATACTGAACATAAATAAGGCATTACAGTACAGGGAAGTCACCACATTCCTAATGGGAAAGTTTTCCAACAAATTCATACACTTGGAAATAATATTGCTTTGAAGAAAGAGAGGCACTTAGTGATTGTCTTCATGGATTGAAAACCCTTCATAAATCCACAAAAAGATGTCTGAAAAGACCCAGAAAACAACGTTGCCTGATTTCTTGGACTTTCACAGTATCAAGATTGTTACAATGAGTTTAGCCGCTTACAGAAGTCTTATTTTTCCTCCTTCAGAACTCTGCTGTCTTTATAAACTGTCACCCTAGATAGAGACTTAAATAAAACCTTTCCAGTCTCAAGAAACCCAAGTCTACTTCAAGCAGACTGATATGGTTTTAGGAAAGTCCTATGACCATATGGAGCACAGCTAATGTGTACACAAGGACAGTAATGTATTTTTCCTCCTCATGGCAACAGTGCTGTCTTGTCAGATGATTATTTGTCTTTTTTAAATAAAGTGACAATCTAGGGCTCCAGTTATTGAATGCCGTCCATTCTCTACCATAAATCTCTAGTAGATATCAATTTAATCAGTTATGTACTGTATGCTTATAATATCTAAAAAATAAAAGTTTGATATAAATAAGTGTCCTTTAGTGGCAGTATACTAAAAATAGCCCTTTGCCTTCAGACAACCATTAAAATCACTTTAGCAATAAAGGCAGCAGCTAAATATGATGACTGCAAAGGGTTAATATTGCAAAGTCCATTTGGTCTTTCTTTGCTCGCACCTGTTCCAGTGAACTTGGTTCATTATAAAGTATTTCTAGGATGTTGACATAAATGAACAGAACCGGTCCATAACCAAGGGGAGTCACTTAGGTTTCCCAAAGTCACAGAATACTCTGCACAAAAACTAATAATCCAGTACTATTTCAAATAAAAGTTTAACGCAGTCAGAAAAATGTGACTAAATCTGATTTGTACCAATACATCAGGTGACATAAAAATGAGAGAGAGATAATTTCCACAGGACAAGAAATTAGAAAGTGTAAAGTGCTGAAAGACCTCAATAATTATTTTAAAGCAGTACCAGAAAATTCCACTTTGATTATTAAAAAAAAAAAATCCCCAAATACTAAAACAAGCAAACAAAATAACTTCTGTGTTTTCTGGCATCCCAGATGTCAACTCATCCTTCATGTTAAGTAAAAAATCAGTGCATATGTTATATAGGTAAATAAAAAGAGGAAATAAAGCCCTACCCCCATATTGCAAATTCTGTCCAGTTGCCATTAGGGAAAAAAAGTAATCCTCATGTGGCATTTGGTATGATGACATAAGAACATCTTCTCTCTTTTCTTCCTTCTTGGCACAAAGTTCAGGCGTGAATAAGATGCTTTGGTCCTGATACCAGACACCCAGAATGCTGAGGACGGTGTGCAGTGAAGGCCGTTCACAGATCTCCTGCATCCAGCTTGACAGCTGGAGGGCACATGCCTGGAGGGCACCGCTACCAGCGGCCACTGACGCTAGCAATGTCCGCGTGATACTGACGGGGTAGCCTCCCACTTGCTCCACCTTCCAGGAAAGAGGTGCGTGTATTTGGCGGTTCAAAGAGCTTTCTTCGGTTTTTATTTAGTTCTGGAGAGAGAAACAGAGACTTATTAGGAACCCAAGGGAGAAGTTCTAAAGTCTTCAGGACTGGGCAGAAGAGCTCAGAAAATGGTGATGCAGTAGGTTTGGGTGGGGGTGGGGAGGGGGCGGAGTCCGGTAGGTAGCAAAAGGAAAACCTTTAAGTTGACCATCAAGACATTTTTGAAATGCTCAAAATCGAAAGTCTGATATGAAAGGCAGCATGTGTAGCTGAGAGAACCAAGGACAGCAAATCATTTTACTGCAGTTTAGAAACTCTCTGGGGAATATGTCATTCTCAGAACCCTTTCAAGCCCAAATATACAAAATAGTTTGACCTACCCTAAATGTCCTTTCAGAGGCAAAGGGAGGGGGGCCATCAAAGTTGGTGGAAGGTACATGACAGGATGTACTACCCAGTGACATAGAACATTATTACAGCTCATTAGACTCATCCATGTCAAACAGAGTGATCATTAAATTATTTAAGTCAGACATGAAACGAGGACCTCGTACCTAAACACGAGACTACTTAAAAAGCGGTGACGTGTTAAGCCACAGCCTGGTGGCTCCACTGACTCACGATGCCTACACTCCTCGAGTCAGAAAGAATTATATGAAGAAATATATCAGTGAGAGGTTTCTTTGAATAAAAAATCAACTTAGTAAAAACAGCAACAGTTAAGGAAATTAATACAATTGAAAACAACCAATACGTGAATCCAGATTTTCAGGGAAAAACTAATAAGATCCTGGAATTTAGTTTTATATAATTTAGTTTTGAACCAGAGTGCTGTTTAGTTTCTTTTCCCAACTAAAAATTATTAATCAGAATAGTGAAAAATTGAAGCAGCCTACCTGTTCATGACTATACAGTGTCCTGTCCTCCCCTCCATACACACATTCACAAATCCTCAAGTCAACGGACGTAATTATTACTAATGAATACACACAAGTACACAGAATTGTCAGACTAGAAAGCAGTGTTTCTGATAGCCACCAAATGCAGATACAGCTGACCCTGAATACCGCGGATTTGAAGAGAGTGGGTCTACTTAGAGAAGGGTATTTTTCAACAGTAAGTACTACAGTATTACAGGCCGGGTGGAAACTGCAAAGAAACTGTGGATACAAAGGTGACTATAAGCCAGTTACATGAGGATTAACTCTCGTGTGGTTCAAGGGTCAAATGTATCTTCAGATTTATTCTATCTCAAATATACAGATTAAATAGTTCATATGCTTAAAGCTGTTGTCTTTCTCTAGGAGGATGGTGAAGCACCTGATTCAGTACCTTTAATAATCTGCGTAGTACACAGAACTTCTTCAACCATATACACGCACACAACCCCATTCTAAATTCTGAGGTTACAGAAAGCTACGGCTTGCTACAGGAATGCTGGGGATGAGAACAGACTCAAGCAGGTGGCAGGGGGTCCGAGGTGGCCAGGGACAGCCATATGGCCAGATACACTCTTGTCTCCCAAGTTCTTGAAGAGGGACCAGAACCCTTAACATTTCACCCCACTTGCTTTCCAAAATGTAACTGACTGTCTCAGGGGTGATGCAAGAGCGGAGACACGCCGTTCCTGTGCACGTTTAGGTCTTAGGGGAGAAGAGAAACAACAGTGATTTATCACAGCCTACATTCATTGCGTGCTATTTAACTCCTCCTTGAGGGTCAGATAGTATTACTATCCTCAATTTTACAGGTAAGAAAGTTGCGTTTTACAAAGTAACTTGCCCACGTGGCTGTTGGTGACAGAGCTGAAACCCTGCCTGCCTGATGCAAAGGACTCTGCCACCAGCTGCTGTGATCCATCCATTGGGCAGAGACCACCTGAGGTATCAGGAGTACAAAGTTGAGAAACTGGTAGTTCCAGGTATGCCAGGTAACAGAGCTTTCCTTCATAATTTATATCTGTACCAAAATTACTTTCTAAATAGAAAAACAAAGCTTAGAAAATAAAGAAGGAAAATATTACAAGCAATAGACACATGCAGGCATGCATACAGATGGCTACTGTCTCAAGTTCCTACAGAAAGACAGTAGCAGTAACATTCCTATTACATGTATGTCATTTTAAAAACAATATATAAAATCACAATTCAAGACAGAATTGAATATATTTAAAGGCAAACTTATAGCAGAGTTAAAAATAAATGATTCCCCTTAAACACAGCCTGGAAAAGTTTTATCACCTTCAGATAGGAGACTTTCTTTGGCCTCCATTTTCTTTGGGGGCAAGAACCCATGAGTCAGGAGGACATTCATTCCCCCACTACAGAGAAGGAAAAGAAAGGAGTTAGATCAAACACTGTTTTCAGATGCTCATGGAGAATAATTGGGCCATTGAAGACAAAAATTTTTAATAGACATTGAAAACTTCATTCTGAAAAGTCACATCAACTAGATTTTTGAGAGAATAAATGATCATGAAGATTTCAGCCATTCCCTAAAGATGTAATTTCTAAGAGTACATACATAGAGATATTCCAAGTGTGAAGCAGAGAGAGAAATCTTTTAAGAGAGATTATCAAGGATCAAAGTCCTACTGAAGAGACTTTAGTTTCTGTTTTTTAAATTAAAAAGCAAGCTCCCTCTTCTGATTTTTTTCAGTAAGCCTAAGGGATAGTTTGAGAAAATACCAACCTTTTTCTTTGAAATTCCAAGGTTCACACAATCCTGGCAGCTCTCAGGATCTTGTTGCGGATCTGAACAGAGTCACAAACTAAAAGAATAGGTCGGGAAATGTTAGATCTACCTGAGGCTGTGGTGGAAAGCCTGTCAACAGGATGCTACACTTCCTGTCGCATAGTCCCTGTACGTTTAGTTAACCAATCACTACCATACTCAGAGAGAAATCCATGAATCTTCCAAAAATCATGTATTTGGAGGCAAAAATTGTTTTCTCTGACCCATCTCTAGAGGAGAGGAATCTCATCTCCTCCTGTAATATTAAAATATGTGTCTTCTGGCCCAAGATTAAAAGCAAACCAAACCCAGTACTGAAAGAACAACTCAATTATAAGTTAAAAATCTACAAAAATTTTAAAAAGTAATTTGAGCAAACTCTGTATCTAGCCAACCTATGTAACCACAAGACAGACGCTAAGGCCTCCCTGCTACCCTGCGTCTATCTGGAAGTGAAGTGTCCTGAGACTTTAAATGAATGTCTTTGTTATCAGAGGAACTGAATTGGAAAAAGAAGCTTTTCAATGAAGGGTTTCTCAAAAACTTACTCCCTGCAGAGAAAATGATTTACCAGGTTCAAACAAATGCACTCACCAAAATCACCCTTATAATAATCAAACACTTCCTGCTGTACAGAGCATTCATAAGGTATCTTATTCAAAGTTTCTAATTCCCTTTAAAAGCAAGAGGACCTGTGAACCCCACTGAGAGAGGCAGTCTGTAGAAGCAGGATATAACCTCAGTTAGAACCACACTGAAGACGATGACTCGAGAAATTATTTTTCTTAAATGAGAACTGAAAACCCCTCATGTTTTGCACCCTAGTCCCCCCCACCGCCCACACCAAAACCGACCCAGAATCACCACCAATGTATTCCAGAGTACAAGTACTGATGATCTGCCTGGAATCTATGAAAACATTTAGAGACATCTGCTTGTTGCTGGAAGCTTTACAGTTTGGAATTGGGTTGCTGCACAAAGGAACGACTAAATTTTCATTATACAGTCACAGACATTCCACAGACCTCTAGTGAAAAAGTATAGAGTTCTGAAACATACACTTCTGTGGTATAAATGTGCGGCCCCACAGTATAGACATGGTGATTGAGTTAATAAAGTTCCAAGTAGTATATTAATTTCATTTTCAAATTAATAAAAGAAATATAAAAAATATATGAAGTTAATTTGGGTCCAGAAGTAGCCTTCTGAAACTTAGCTTTCGGGTAAACAAGTTGAAAACTATCCTACTGCCACATATAGTTAAAAAAAAAAAAAACAAAGGGGAGTACCCTACTAATGATACATATTGTTAAAATTGTAGGTTATCTTCACTGTGTCTGATGATATACCATACGGAAGGACAGATATTAGAACTGGAAGGTGACCTGACATGATGATATACTCCAGTCTATCTTCATGATTAAGAAACCAAAATCAAAAGAGATCTGGAAACTCACCCAAGGGTGTATGACTTGGAGAGGCAAATCTCGGATCTCCTTATGTGAACAGTGTTCCTTCCACTAGAACCAAGCTAATTTTACGAATGAACAAGAAAAACAGTGGCCGCCCTATGGAGCTCCATCAGTGCAGCTGCTTCAGTACACAGCGGGCAAGAAGACTTCTCAGACTGTTATGTACAGAGCTCTATCCATGGAGAGGCCTACCAGGCTGCTCAGTAGCTCAGTTTCTACCCCATTTCAAGACTATTCTGCTTATATCTGCTTCGGATATTAGGTCTGTATATAAGATTTCCTGTGGGGAGGTCGGTGGGGTTGATCTGCTTCTATAATCCAATGGAAAAGCAATCTGCTGCTAAAATAAAATGGAAAAGCACTGAGGCTTTTAATTTCATTTGATGATTTGATTAGCGAATATTGTTTATAAAGAACTTTCACCAGTTGGATGCCACTGCTGGCCTCAAAGGCATAGCCTGCAAATTTGGTGTTTTGAAAAAGCAACATAATTTTCTCATCACACCTAACATTTGGCTTCTGCCCTTGCTGTCTCTTTTTAAGAGACTGGCACACATATAAAATTGGCATTCATGAACTTAATCAGAAAATCTTCCATAACCTTGTTTTGTTGCCTCCCAAATTTCTTCCTCATGTTTCTCTGAACACCTTTTTGAGGTACACTGTTATGACTCTTGGCTTACACTCATAGGACTCTTGGCCATTCCTTTCACATAAGAGGTACCTAGTAAACATGCACAGCATTTTCTTACACACAGAACACGCGAAAGATGAACAAAGGCAGTGGTCTGGGAGACAGACCTTCACACTTTCCTTCATTCTGTGACTGCTTTCAGGATACTACCCTCTTCTGTGACTCGCAAATTCTGTTAAAGCTTTGGGGAAAGTTAAAAAGCATTAAGACAAGAAATACTGCCAGGTTCCAGCTGTACCGAAGAACATTTTCTTTCTCTCTGCTGCAGTGATCTCAGCTGCTCTACAAGGACACATGTATTTAAAGCATGACAGCCAATCCAGAATAGTTACTCATGAACCCAATGATTAGCACTTAACACAACTGCAACACAGAGATTCAAACTGCTCCTCCATCCCCATGTTCTGCAAAGGGAAATTCTGGTTAGATCTCTCGAAAGAGATCTGTTTTCAGGGATGACACTAGTCAAGGCAGGTTTTCAGGCAGTGCCTTGGTGAAGGGGTGGGGGTACCCTCAGCATCTGTTACACTGTTAGTGGAAAAACACTCTGAAACCACAACCACAAAGCTGCCAGGTAGGAAGCAGAACCAGCCCCACTGGCTGAGACCATGGCAGAGAGTCTCCAGGTTTAAGATATAAAGAAGAACAGTTATATTCACCTGAGATCGCAAGCAGCATTTTCCTTCTGGCACCAAAAGTCGTGATTCCCAGCTCCTTCAGATCCTGATCTGTGAGAGTGAGGAATGTCTGAAGATCGATCTGTGGGTGAACAAGTAAATCTATGGTCAATATAGTAAGTGCTTAGTTCTTCCTTGGTATAAGTTCAACCAACTGCTATACTTATTATGCTTTGCCGGCTTCCAAAGAACAATGGTCGTGGTACAATCACCACCGAAGGGACAACAGTTAGGTCATAAAGGTGGTCAAATGAAACCGATGATTCTAGCAGAAGACTCTGTATACTTAGTCTTACTGCAACACACTTAGGTCTTAGCATCCTGGAAGCCAAAGCAAAAAGGGAAAAAGAAATGGCACAGTTTTTCATGCCCTGATAAAGAATATATACCCGTCCAGAAGAGAGAAAACATTTCTTAGTTTTAGATTCTGACTCAGGTAAGTATATCTCCATTAAAAGGGACTGAATAATACCATATAGTGTATCTCTAAGTGTGCTCTACATAAAAATGAGAGCAGAATTCACAGTGTAACTCAGACCCATGACTCCCTTGGCTCAGTCCAGCTGACCATCTCTGAGAGTGGCATATATGAAGTATTCCAAGAGACAGTATAATTGTACTTCCTGGCATCAGCAAAAACGTGTGGAGGGAACCACCCCAATAATCCCATCCTGCCTTGAAAACCGCTAGAGGGGCAGAAAGGCAATGGGCTCTGAAGCCAGAGAGGCTTGGGTTCAAGTTCTGATTCTGCAATTACTCGTTGTGGGCACTCAGGGTTGATGATACCTCACAGGGTTGTTTGGGGCATTAAACATGATCCTAGATATAATGAAGTGTGTTCGCTAAAGGGGTAAAATAGTCAGCAGCTATGGTTAGCAATAATGTATTCAGACGTATCATCTATGAAAGTTGCTAATCTTCATCCTGCTTACAATATATTAAATCTCACATGGTTACTTAATGGGGGATTCCTGTTAAGTCATATCTGTATATGAGAAAATATCCTATATGAAGAGAACAGTACCAAATTTCAACACACCTGAAACTAGTAAAATACACTTTTTATTCAAATTATATAGCAATTAATTTGAAATTTTCTGTTTTGATTTTGAAGGTTACATCCAGATCTTGAAAATCCCTTTCATTTATCATTTGCAACAGGTCTGGAGATTTTTTTTTTAGCAATTCTATCCAGTGAAGACACTTACAGGGATCCTCAAACTCTTTTTAAAGGGCCAGAGAATAACTAGGCTCACAAGGCCAATACTGTCTCTGTTGCAAGTACTCAAACTCCATTGATTTAGCTCAAAAGCAATCATGGGCAATATGAAGTCACTGAGTTGGTATGGCTGTGTTCCAACAAAATTTTATTTACAAAATTAGGCAGCAGGTTGCAGTTTGCCAGTATGACATTATGTTTTCTTCCTTTTTGAAGTAACTAGATAGCAAGCACCCATATTAAATTAATTTATGTGCATCTTCAAATAGGAAATACAGATTAAAAACAAACCCAGGATATCACCAAATACCATCTAGTTACTTATTTCTAAAACCTGATGTGCATGAACAAGTTAAAACTCCTCAGCTTTGAGCTTCTCAATTAGCCACCTGCATCCAACCAGCAAGACTAAGTAAATAAATGCAGGTCTTTAGTGCACAGATGACGAACGTGTTATTCAACTTAGAAAATCTTTGGCTACATGAATACTAATCTAGATTTAGAAAAAAGGAAACAAAATAGTTGTCCTAAAGTCCAAAATACACATGACAACATTTGGGGAGTGTGAAAAGAACAAAAAAGTTCAGCAATTAAACTTAAATTATGGACAATACATTAAATTTATGCTATAAAGTGCCTAATAAAAATCATAGATTCTTTGACTAATGCATGCCAGGGAATTACTGGCATGTGCTCGTCCCATGAAGTAAAGCCAACTAGCATGAAACTTGGATGATGTCAGGATTTGGAAAATAGATACATTTAGAGAACTATTCTCTGAATAGTTTCTGGTGCCTTGATAACATGACAACATGATTAGAAAGAACCATGCTTAGGGGGTCTTCTCCTTATGCCAGTGCATCATGGCCATGGCTGATCAGTCTGACCAAAATCCATGGTAGAGATGTTTCAGAAGACATCTTAGTTCTGTCTCAGTTCAGACAAAACCCAAACAGTAAATTAATAAGTTAACATCTATAAAAAGCACATTATATTCTATGAGATCACTCTTCCGTAATATAATTAGGATGGCATCAAAAAATAACTATGGTTATTTATTTCAGATGCTATTAAGTGCCACAAATAAAGATAACAATGATGAAAGAACAAAATCTTCTTAAATATAGAGTTGCTGCCAACCTTCAGGAAAGTACGAGTCAGAAGTTAATGTGAATCACAACACTCATCAGGTCTTTTAGCTAAAACTGGCGAAGGATAGCTGTGTGTGTTTCTGCAAGCACAATTTCCTCTATTTCTGCCATCCTGTGTTTACCAGTTGCACTAAATAAACTAGAAATGACAATTTTCTTGGCAAAAACAAGCTATGAGACTTGAATAAATGCTCAGTGAAAGCACAGTCACAGGTCAATGAGGGATTTCCTTCTAGAAGTCATCATACATACAACCAAGACAAAGACGCCTGGGAAAATAAATACCGACTGACCTCTTGTTGCTGGAAGACGTCTGTGTATTTGCCCAGGCCCAGTTTGCTGAAGAGCTCAGGGAGGTCAGAGCCTTTGAAAGAGCTGCTCAGGTTGCAGCCGTTGCTTCCTGTCAGCGAGGAAATGCAGTCCATGTAATTGCTGCTGCTGAGATAGTGTTCCGCTGAAGGCAGAGCAGAGACAGGCGTGAAGTGGGAATGCCCAGAGAGAAGACGGTTTAATTAAAAGTTTTAATCACTCAAATATTTCAGATTCATTGTTTTGGGCTGAATAGAGCAGTTGCTACAGAAACACAGCAAATCCTTTACTGAAACATTGGCTTTTCATTAAGGAAATGCTGGTTATTGCTTTCAGGGAGGCTCTTGCCATTTAAAATGGTACACTTGGGAGACAGCAATTCAGCAACAATGTCTCTGTAGTTAATAATCATTAATCATATTCTCCCTCAGCATTCAGAAACATTTGCTCTTTATAACTGATTTGATGTGAATTAAATGAGGAATTGGAAGGAAGATCCCTAGGACACAATAAAGGTAAGGAAAGTTACGGGCTCCTCTTGCATGCAGGCTGGGCCTCTGTATCCACACTTGTGCTTTCCTGTGGTCAAAGAAATTCTGTGATATTACCACATATAAACCCCATTTCCCTCCAACATAACTGGGCAATGAGTTCCTGAAATAGAGTGCTCCAAAATGAAGAGGAACGTGTGAAATGAAAAGAATGATGCTGGAGTTCCTGCATTTAACTTACAACAAACATATCCACCTCTTAGGGGAAATTCTAACACATTTCAAACTTTGCCTGGATTCTCCTCCTGATCTGGCGGGTAAAGATTTCTATGTATTGTCTGTGGTTCTCAGACCCAATGGCATGCACAGCTGGGTGACAGACTAGTGAGCCATACCAAGTATTTGACCAGATACCCACACACCGTGCAAGGGCAGCTTTGGAGAATCTAGCAGAGCTGTGCAGCCATTCCTGTCCCTCTAATCAACAATTAACTCTCCTCCCTTTGGGAATTCTACCAAAGATGCTGCTTTGGCAAGGATTCCCAGAGAGATGAGGGCAGAGGACACTCACCGAGCTAATAAGATCCATCTAATCTCCTCTAGGATCAATGCATTCACCAAATCTAAGAATGTTCTGTATGGCCACTCATCATTTTCTCTGGTTGTTTTCATCTCCTGGCTCAGAAGTCCTAGATAGGTCTCAAGTGGAAGGAATTTCTTAATAAGGTTTCTCTTTCTTTTAAAAACAGATGTTTTATCTCTTTGGGGAAGAATATGTAGGGGAAAGGATCTAGGACCAAAGTGAAGAGGCCCTGAGCCCTGGAACACTCCACCAATTGAAGGTAAGACCCCAGAATCACTAAAAAGACTGAGGAGTAATGACCAGTGAGGTAATGGTTCAAAGCTGATACAAAACAGAGTATGATGATTGCACTGGAGTGACTCCTGGACTTGACAAAACGGAAGCAGGCTGGCTGACCATACAACTTGCTGTCCCAATGATAAATTTACTCTCTTTAAGGGGAAAAAAGGCAACCTCAATGTCCATCAACAGAGGAATGGATAAACAAAATGTGGTACATATATACAATGGAATATTACTCAGCCACAAAAAGGAACAAAATTGGATCATATATAAAGATACTGATGGACCTAGAGACTATCATTTTGAGTGAAGTAAGTCAGAAGAACAAATATCATATATATTAATGCATATATGTGGAATCTAAAACAATGGTACAGATGATCTTTTTTGCAAAACAGAAATAGAGACACAGATGTAGAGAACAAATGTATGGACACCGAGGAAGGAGTGGAGGGTGATGGGATGAACTGGGAGATTGGGACTGACATACATACAGTATTGATACTATGTATAAAATAGATAATTAATGAGAGTCCACTATACAGCTCAGTAAACTTTACTCAGTGGTCTGTGGCAACCTAAATTAGAGGAAATTCCCCAAAAGAGGAAGTATATGTATACGTATCACTGATTCACTGTGCTCTGCAGCTGAAACTAACAGAACATTGTAAAGCAACTGCACTCCAATAAAAAATTTTTAAAAACGAGAATAACAGTGGAACAGTTGGTATAACAGGGATTCCCAGAGAAAACCTATATATTCGTGACTTTGAAAAGGGGATCAAGAAAATTACCTAAAACTTTTTTGATCAGTACAGTAGTCATTGGCAACTTGTGGCAATCGAGCACCTGAAATCTGCTAGTGGAAACTTAAAATTTTTCTGTAAATGTGAAATAACACACCATATTTTAAAGACTTAGTACAAAAATGACATCTTAGAAAGCAGGGAACTAAAATGGATAGGAATGGGTGAATTTAATTCAGATGACCATTATGTCTACTACTCTGGGCAAGAATCCTTAGAAGAAAGGGAGTAGCCATCATAGTCAACAAAAGAGTTGGAAACACAGTACTTGGGTGCAAGCTCAAAAATGACAGAATGATCTCAGTTCATTTCCAAGGCAAACTATTCAACATCACAGTAATCCAAGCCTATGCCCAACCACAGATGCCGAAGCAGCTGAAGTTGACCGATTTTACGAAGACCTACAAGATCTTCCAGAAGTAACAGCAAAAATAAATGTCCTTTTCATCACAGGGGACTAGAATGCAAGAGATACCCGGAACAACAGCAAGTTTGGCCTTGGTGTGCAAAACGAAGCAGGGCAAGGGCTAACAGTTCTGTCAAGAGAACGCACTGGTCACGGCAAACACCAATTTCCAACAACCCAAGAGACGACTCTACCCATGGACATCACCAGATGGTCAACACTGAAATCAGACCGACTATGTTCTTTGCAGCCAAATATGGAGGAGCTCTATACAGTCAGCATAAACAAGACTTGGATCTGACCGTGGCTCAGATCATGAGCTCCTTATTGCAAAATTCAGGCTTCAACTGAAGAAAGTAGGGAAAATGACTAAGACATTCAAGTATGACCTAAATCAAATCCCTTATGATTATACAGTGGAGGTTACAAATAGATTCAAAGGATTATATCTGGTAGACTGAGCGCCTAAAGAACTATGGATGGAGGTTCGTAACATCGTATAGGAGGCAGTGACCAAAATCATCCCAAAGGTAAAAAAAGGAAGAAGGCAAAGTGGTTGTCTGAGTAGGCTTTTAAAATAGCTGAGGAAAGAAGAGAAGCAAAGGGCAAAGGATAAAGGGAAAGATATACCCAATTGAATGCACAGTTTCAGAGAATAGCAAGGAGAGATAAGAAGGCCTTCTTAAAGGAACAATGCAAAGAAGTAGAGGAAAAAGTAGAGTGGGAAAGTCTAGAGATCTCTTCAAGAAAATTGGAGACATCATGGGAATATTTCATGCATGGATGGGCAGGATAAATGACAGAAATGATGAGGACCTAATAGAAGCAGAAGAAATTAAGAAGAGGTGGCAAGAAAGCACAGAACTATACAGAAAAGGTGGGATAACTATACAAAAACGTGGGATAACCACTATGGTGTGGTCACTCACCTAGAGCCAGACATCCTAGAGTGGGAAATCAAGTGGGCCATGGGAAGCACTACTCAAACAAAACTAACAGAGGTGACAGAATTCTAACTGAGCTATGTAAAATCCTAAACCAGACGATGCTGGGAACATGCTGCACTCATGTCAGCAAACTGCAAAACTCAGCAGTGGCCACAGGACTGGAAAAGGTCAGTTTTCATTCCAATCCCAAAGAAAGGCAATGCCAAAGAATGTTCAAACTACTGTACAGTTCAGTTCAGTTCAGTCGCTCAGTCGTGTCCGACTCTGCGCGACACCATGAATCGCAGCACGCCAGGCCGCCCTGTCCATCACCAACTCCCGGAGTTCACTCAGACTCACATCCATCGAGTCAGTGATGCCATCCAGCCATCTCATCCTCTGTCGTCCCCTTCTCCTCCTGCCCCCAACCCCTCCCAGCATCAGAGTCTTTTCCAATGAGTCAACTCTTCGCATGAGGTGGCCAAAGTACTGGAGTTTCAGCTTCAGCATCATTCCCTCCAAAGAAATCCCAGGGCTGATCTCCTTCAGAATGGACTGGTTGGATCTCCTTGCAGTCCAAGGGACTCTCAAGAGTCTTGCTCATTTTGCATGCAGGCAAAGTAATGCTCAAAATCATTCAAGCTAGGCGTCAGGAGTATATAAACTAAAAACTTCCAGATGTGTAAGCTGGATTTAGAAAAGGCACAGGAACCAGAGATCAAATGCCAACATTCATTGGATCACAGAGAAAGCAAGGGAGTTACAGAAAAACATGTACTTTTGCTTCACTGACTGCACTAAATCCATTAACCTGTGTGGATCATAACAAACTGGAAAATTCTTAATACCAGTCTGGAATACCAGACCACCTTACCTGTCTCCTGAGAAACCTGTATGTGGGTCAAGAAACAACAATGGAACTGACTGATTCAAAACTGAGAAAGGAGTATGACAAAGCTGTCTACTATCACTCTGCTTATTTAACTTCTATTTAAAGTACATCATGCCAGGCTGGATGACTCACAACCTGGAATCAAGATTGCCGGGAGAAATATCAACAACCTCAGATATGCAGATAATAAAACCACTCCAATAGCAGAAAGTGAAGGGGAACTAAAGAATTTCTTGATGAGAGTGAAAGAGGAGAGTGAAAATGCTAGCCTGAAACTTAACATTAAAAAAGCTAAGATTATGGCATCCAGTCCCATCACTTCATGGCAAATAAATGAGAAGCTGTGACAGATTTTATTTTCTTGGGCTTCAAAATAACTTCGGACAGTGACTGGCAGCTATAAAATTAAAAGATGCTTGCTCTTTGGAAGGAAAGCTATGATAAACCTAGGCAGCACATTAAAAAGCTGAGACATCATTTTGCCAACAAAGGTCCATACAGGCCAAGCTTGGTTTTTCCAGTAATCATGTACAAATGGACCATAAAGAATGCTGAATGCCCAAGAATTAATGCTTTCAAATAGTGGTGCTAGAGAAGACTTGAGTGCCCCTTGGAAAGCAAGGAGATCAAGCAAAGAAATCAATCCTGAATAGTCATTGGAAGGACTAATGCTGAAGCTGAAGCTTCAATACTTTGGCCACCTGATACAAAGAACCAAGTTACTGGAAAAGACCCTGATACTGGTAAAGACTGAAGGCAAAAGGAGAAGGGGGCGGCAGAGGATGAGATGGTTAGAAGGCATCACTGACTCAATGGACATGAAGCTGAACAAACTCTGGAAGATAGTGGAGGGCAGAGGAGCCTGGCGTGCAGGAGGCCATGGGGTTGCAGAGAGTTGGACACAACCTAGGGACTGAACAACAAAAAGACATTTACATCCTTTCTTACACTGAGGACATGCTTTGTTGTTCGTGTTTAAATGATAATACTTTACAGATGCTGAATTAAACAATACATCAGTAAAAGTTTAAAAATATTTTAAAATACTCTTAGTGATAAATATTTATTATGGTACACAGCTTTTTAAAAAAAAATTTGGTTTTATCTTAACTACTTACAGTAGTTACCCCAGGCTCTTAAAACATGTGACAACAGCTAAAGAACAGTGCTTCTTTAATCAATCTTTTTAAATTAATGAATCCCCTATCTTAACCCTAATCCTTAATTTCAATGCAGCTAACTTGCACAGTCAATTTTAATTATCTAGTGTTAAGTGAGAGGAAAGGGGATAAGGACAGAGGAGAGGCACAGAGCTAATTTATGCTGGAAGATAAAACGGAGATAATTTCTACCCTGGCTATCCGTCTGGCCCCAGCCTGCCTCTCAGCTCCATCCTCCTGTCAGTGGTGGGTGACCTAGCCCAGGACGAACTGGAAGACTTCAGAGGCTACCGACAGTACACGTGGTAAGAAAAGAATAGACCCTGGTTTCTAATCTGGAGTTGGCTGACAGCATGGCCTGTTTCTCCAAATCTGAGACTCTGACAACGTGGCCCACTTGATTGGTGGTAACAACCAGCTGTCACTGTTTACTATGCTCGTTTAGATCACCTTTCTCCAAGTATTCTTCAAATAGTCTAAGAGATGTGTTTCAGGACTTGACATCAGGGGCATATCTTGTGATTCCTCCATCAGTTCTTGTCTGTTGACCTATTTATACAGACATGTGGGTGCTGTTACAGACACAACCGCTTGACTCATGCTGAGTCTTAATCATATCTGTTCAAAGCCTATGCTTTAAACTTTTTATGTAGCTACATCTTGTCAACGTGAAAAATCTTCTCTTCACACGGGAAGACTTTCTTCTGTTGTCCAAGACAGAGTTAATTTGATCACATTCTGCTCGATTCCTTTACATTTCTGCCCTTTCCTCATCATCTTGATGCTTGTGTGTGCATAACTCATTTGTATATTCATTCTACAAACATTTACCGAGCACCTCCCAGTGTCAGACACTGTTAGACATTTGGGAAGAAATAACAAATTCAGAAATAAGGCATAGCCTCCTGTAACTGGGATTGTAAACTGGTGCAGACACTATGGAAAACAGTATGGAGGTTCCTTAAAAAATCAAAACTAGAACTGCCATACCCGGCAATTTCACTTCTGGGTATTTGCCCAAAGAAAACAAAAACACTCATTCAAAAGGATATATGCACCCCTATGTTGACTACAGCATTATTTACAATAGTCAAGATACAAAAGCAACCTAAGTGTCCATCAACAGATGAATGGATAAAAGGCGTATATACAATAATGTATTAGTCACAAAACGAAGTCCTGCCATGGGCAATGACATGGACGGATCCAGAAGGTATACTGCTAAGTGAAATAAGTCAAAAACAGAAAGACAAGTGCTGTATGATCTCACTTATATGTGGAAGCTAAAAAAAACAGAACAAAGTGAAAACAGACTCAAAGATACAGAGAACAAATGAGCGGTTGCCAGAGGGAGTTGGGGAGGTGAGACAGATGAAGGGGATTAAGAGGTACAAACCTCCAGTTATAAAATAAAAAAGCAACAGGAATATAACATCCAGCATAAGGAGTATGGTCAGTAATACTGTAATAACTGTACGGGAGTTACTAGACTTATCACGGTGATCATTTCATAATGCCTGCAAATGTAAACTCACTTCCATTGTATACCTGAAACATAATATTATATGCTAACTATATTTCAACTTAAAGAAAGAAGGCACAGCCTTAAAGAATGTTTGGTGCACGGGCAATAAAGTTTACTGAATGAATAGATCCCCTGGCTTGTGGATCTCCAGTTCTACACAAAGAGACAGTTATGCAAATAACTGCACTTCACTAAGACAAATGCGAGAGTGCAAGCGTTTACGCAATGCGGTGAAAGGGGAGAACCAACAGCCTGCTTCCCTGGGAAAACCAGGGAAGGCTGCTCAGAGGAGGTGACATGTGAGTAACGCAAAACTCTTAAAGGCATGAAGCCCAGAGTTTATACTTGAACATCACACTAAACCAAGTAAATTAAAAGCAGATTACATCTAAAACCATGACGAAAAGTCAAAGCTCACTTGATTTGTTCTGTTTACGCTTGGGGCTGCCAATGGAAGCTGCAAATTCACCATGACTTGCAGGACCTATTCCATTTCGGTCTCTCCAGTTGTCAGATTCGCTTCCACTTCCCAGGTGCTCACGACTGTTGGACCTCGAGAGGGACATTGATGAACCCTGTAAACAAAGCCACACAGGGAAAATGCTTAATAAGGTGAGTTTCCCAGAGTGGGAGGAAGAAAGAACCCACATTAGACCCCTATCATCTATGTCAGTTGCTGGCCATGGCAGTTACCCAGAAATGCATATTCTCAAGAACAGGGTGTGGGACCTGTTTATAGTCTTTTCTTCCAGCTACCAAAAGTGTTAGTCACTCAGTCACGTCCAACTCTCCACGATCCCATGGACTGTGGCCCACCAGGCTCCTATGTTCATGGGATTTTCCAGGCAAGAATACCAAGGACACTTGGTCATATGCACATGGTGAAGTGTTCTTCCTTCATTATGAAGGTGTTGATAAGAGGGTGAGCAGAGGAGTTCTGAGTTCATTTCAGTCACTCAGTCACATCCGACTCTTTGCGACCCGGTGGACTGTATGTAGCACACCAGGCTTCCCTGTCCATCACCAGCACCTGAAGCTTGCTCAAACTCATGTCTATCAAGTCAGTAATGCCATCCAACCGCTCATCCTCTGTTGTCCCCTTCTCCTCCTGCCTTCAATCTTTCCCAGCATCAGGGTCTTTTCAAATGAGTCAGTTCTTCGCATCAGGTGGCCAAACTACTGGAGTTTCAGCATCAGTCCTTCCAATGACATTCAGGGCTGATTTCCTTTAGGATTGAATGGTTTGATCTCCTTGCAGTCCAAGGGATTCTCAAGAGTCTTCTCCAACACCACAGTTCAAAAGCATCAATTCTTCGGTGCTCAGCTTTCTTTACGGTCCAACTCTCACATCCGTACATGACTACAGGAAAAACCATAGCTTTGACTAGACGGACCTTTGTCGACAAACTAATTATCTCTCCTTTTTAATATGCTGTCTAGGTTGGTCATAGGCTTTTCTTCTAAGGAGCAAGCATCTTTTAATTTCATGGCTGCATTCACCATTAGCAGTGATTTTGGAGCCCAAAAAAATAGTCTTTCACTATTTCCATTGTTGCCCCATCTATTTGCCATGAAGTGATGGGATCAGATGCCATGATCTTAGTTTTCTGAATGTTGCATTTTAAGCCAACTTTTTCACTCTTCTCTTTCACTTTCATCAAGAGGCTCTTTAGATCTTCTTCCCTTTCTGCCATAAGGGGGGTGTCATCTGTATATCTGAGGTTACTAATATTTCTCCCAGAAATCTTGACTCCAGCTTGTACTTCATCCAGCCTGGCATTTTGCATGATGTACTCTGCCTAGAAGTTAAATAAGCAGGGTGACAATATATAGCCTTGATGTACTCCTTTCCCTATTTGGAACCAATCTGTTGTCCCATGTCCAGATCTAATTGTTGCTTCTTGACTTGCATATAGATTTCTAAGGACGCAGGTCAGGTGGTCTGGTATTCCCATCTCTTGAAGAATTTTCCAGTTTGTTGTGATCCACACAAGCAAAGGCTTTGGCGTAATCAATAAAGCAGAAGTAGATGTTTTTCTGGAACTCTCTTGCTTTTTCGATGATCCAATGGATGTTGGCAATTTGATCTCTGCTTCCCCTCTTTCCTAAATCCAGCTTGAACAACTGGAAGTTCATGGTTCACATACTATTGAAGCCTGGCTTGGAGAATTTTGAGCATTACTTTGCTAGCATGTGAGATGAGTGCACTTTTTTGGTAGTTTGAGCATTCTTTGGCATTGCCTTTCTTTGGGATTGGAATGAAAACTGACCTTTTCCAGTCCTGTGGCCACTGCTGAGTTTTCCAAATTTGCTGGCATATTGAGTACAGCAATTTTACAGCATCATCTTTTAGGATTTGAAATTCCATCACCTCCACTAGCTTTGTCCCATCACCTCCACTAGCTCACCTGGAATTCCATCACCTCCACTAGCTTTGTTCATAGTTTTGCTTCCTAAGGCCCACTTACCTTTGTCTGGCTCTAGGTGGGTGATCACATCATCATCATTATCTGGGTCATGAAGATCTTTTTTGTACAGCTCTATGTATATTCTTGCCACCTCTTAAAATTTTCTGCTTCTGTTAGATCCATACCATTTCTGGCCTTTATTGTGCCCATCTTTGCATGAAGTGTTCCCTTGGTATGTCTGATTTTCTTGAAGAGATCTCTAGTCTTTCCCATTCTATTGTTTTCCTCTATTCCTCTGCACTGATCACTGAGGAAGGCTTTCTTATCTCTCCTTGCTATTCTTTGGAACTCTGCATTCAGGTGAGTATATCTTTCCTTTTCTCCTTTGCCTTTCACTTCTCTTCTTTTCTCAGCTATTTGTAAGGCCTCCTCAGACAACCATTTTGCCTTTTACATTTATTTTTCTTGATCACTGCCTCCTGTACAATGTCACAAACCTCTGTCCATAGTTCATCAGGCACTCTATCAGATCTAATCCCTTAAATCTATTTGTCACTTCCACTGTATAATCGTAAGGGATTTGATTTAGGTTATACCTGAATGGTCTAATGGTTTTCCCTACTTTCTTCAACTTAAGTCTGAATTTGGCAATAAGGAGTTCATGATCTGAGCCACAGTCAGCTCTCAGTCTTGATTTTGCTGACTGTATAGAGCTTCTCCATCTTTGGCTGCAAAGAATATAATCAATCTGACTTTGGTATTGACCATCTGGTGATATCCACCTGTAGAGTCTTCTCTGGTGTTGTTGGAAGAGGGTGTTTTCTATGACCATTGCATTCTCTTGGCAAAACTCTGTTAGCCTTTGATCTGCTTTATTTTGTACTCCAAGGCCAAATTTTCCTGTTACTCCAGGTATCTCTTGACTTCTTACTTTTGTACTCCAGTCCCGTATAATGAAATGGACATCTGGTGGAGTTCTGAGAGGCCCCAGTAAAAAGAGTCACTCCTATAAGATTTGGAGGAGTAGGTGCTAAGATTCCTGTTTTGGGGAACCACAAGGCAAGCCCTCCATCTGGCACAGTAGAGACTCTCTGCCTAGCACCTCACCAGGACGAGCAGGGGAGTGGTGCAGCTACAGCTGGTGCTTTGAGAGGAGTCGGGCTCGCAGAATGGAGGGTGGAGAGAAATCTGGATGGTCCTGTGTTATCTCACCCAAATAAGTACATGATCTGTCCAGCAAATGACAAGTGCCTGGAAATCAAAATGAACTGTCCCAAATCAAAATAAAAATAGTAATTTAAAAGGTCTCAAAGTTTACACCTAACCTGTATTTATTCATTCTTTATTCATTTATTTAATCACTATATTACAGGTACCATACTCTGTACTATATATCTATAGTATTAAGGTCAACATTTTCTGATAACCCAAGTTTTATGTTTACTGGGTAATTCCAAGAGAATCCTTTACTATTCAGGTCACTGAACTCAATTCAGTCCCACGGCAGCACACCCACAGCTGACAGTGCCCTGCTGTAACACTTCTTTCTTCAGGGCATGATGATACCACTCAGACACCACTCTCAAGACTTCCCATCTGCCCTGTGCATCCTGACTGCAGGAGCTTCCTCTCTTTTCTATTCCAAATGTCAGGTCTGGTCTTCACATTCCTCATCATCTCTCTCTACACTTTCTCCTTAAGTAATCAGTAATCACAACCTTTCTCAAAGCTTAACAACAGCCATTGTCAGGAACCATTTAACAGGAGGCTTCCTGTGTGCTGTTTTAGATCTGTCAGGAATCCTTTGTTCCTTATTAATTCCTGAATATTCAGGAATTAAGAGGAGAGGCAAGCCTCCCCCGGGGCTGAGGGATCCAGGCATTTCCTTCGTTAGTTTTTCTATACGGTGATAAGTACACTCTTCCTTCTTGTGAACCATATGTTAAAAGTGATTATTTACAATTCTCTCTCTCTTTAATATGGATTGCCTATGTTTTGTAAGTCTGGAATTTTAATCTTTATCTTTGCTGAGAATAACTACAGTATATATGCCCACACCATGTTGATTAAAACACCTTTGCCCCATCAGAGCTCTGGTCCCCATGTCTTTCTTTCTCTTTCTTTCTTTCTCTCTCTCAGGCTATTTCTTTGGAGCGCAGAGGCCCTCTGAGTTCACTTTCCTGCCCGGGCTTCTGAGACCCTCTCGAGAAGGTGCTTTGTGCCTTCACCCCATCGAGAGGGCGCCTGAGGCCTCCATGAACAGAGCAAGCCCCGTACCAGGGGCTTTATTGGCTTTCTGCGTAAACCAAGGAATATCAGCCTCTTTCTCTCCTTTACTTTCTTATCGTCAACTCCGGACCACCAGGTTCTGGTCCATTAAAGGACCGCAACAAGCCATGACTGAAATTGTTACCTCTGGGTTTGAATTCTCTACTGAAATTTAGCATCACAGAGTTGCCAATCTGACACTTCCATTTTACTGTCTCACAGACATTTTAATTAAGAGTGTTTGAAACCATATTGTTCACGACCATCCCCACCAGCTACACTCAAATCCACTCCTCTCCCAGAATCCCTACATCTCAGTAAGTGATGACCATTCACCCCGTTGCTCAAGCCAGACTTCTAAGAGCCACACTCGTTCGTCCTCTCACTATATCCTATTTGTCAGTTCACCAATGTCGTACCTAAACATACCCAAATCTACCTACTTTCACCAATCTCCACCACTGTCATTAACAGCCTCTTTAATGACATGTTGATTCTTTCTTGCCTCCCACCCCAATAATCCATTTTTCATGAAGCAACTAGGTTGTAGGTTGTTTTTTAAATGCAAATTAGAACAAAACCATGCCTCTCTCGGCATACAGTCCTATAATAATCCCTTCCCAGTACTTAACCATGGGCTGAAATGCTCCATAATCAAGTCTCTGCCTGTCTCGCCAACCTTATCTTCAGTGCTCCACCACCCTATCCACCTTCTGCTCCATGAACTTACCAGTTTGCTCTGACTCCAATATGATAATGCCAGCTGTTTCCCTGGCCTAGTACTATTTCCCTAGATATTCACAAGGTTGGCCCTTTCTTGCCATGTAAGTCTTAGCTTAAATGTCATTTGCTCATTAAAGCCAGCTAAAACTACCCAACATAAAATAGCCTCTGTTTCATATCTATCAAGAACTTTTATTACTTAACGCCTTCTGGTTAACTTTTTATATATTTCTCTCTACCCACCAAAAGAAAGCTCTATCCATGAAAGCAAGAATCTGTATTCAGGCATTGTACCTAATGCCCAGAACTGCATCTAAAACACAGGAAATGCTTATTGATAAATATTTGCAGAATTACTAGATCTCACAGTTACCTTTTCCTACATCTATGGGATCCCCTTTGCTGACTTTTGGGAAGGGGCCTAAGGAAAGGAAGGCTCCTCACACCAAAAAAATGGGTTTTTCAGTTAAAACCATCATTAACATAATTCAACCAGATAAATTCCATGTAGCAAGAGAAATAAGAACATGCTCCAACTGGTTAATTACCAGGAAAGAGACCATTATATAGTATTTCTATATATTTTAAAACTTCTATATCTAAACTCTTTTTGAGTATAAAAAAGTCACTCATCTAAGATCTAAGCTGATTTCATTCACACAGGTATCTCAGATCTGGCTAAACATGATGTTTTCTAAAAACATTAAATAAAAAATAATCTTGTGATATTTACCAGTTTGTTGTGATATGTTAGAAGACAACAAACTGGTAAATATCACAAGATTATTTAGATTTGTAAGGCTTAAAATAGTCAGACCACCTCATTACTCTTAGGGGTAAATTTAAAACCTTCTTTTAACTTCCGATGCAGGTTTTACCTACTCCAGAGAATACGCAACCATTTCTAATGCCTTTAAGAGATAAGTGGCAAAAAGAAAAGGAAAATCCAAAACTTTTTAGTTCTGTTGATATGTCAGAAAAACTGCAGGTCAAAGCAACCTTTTGTTTGACCTTTGCTGTCCCAGTATATCATTAAGTGGATAGGGTCATACTTTTGAGTCTTGAAGAAAACAAAAATAAGCCTCAAGCTACTTGCTTCTTATCTAAAGGAGTTCTTCGGAAAAGCCTAATTTCTCAAAAATGCCTTAAAACTGGAAACAGTCACTCAAGTCTAGTTTCTCAGTAATGTGACCAGGGTGTTCAAAGCATCAGTTTCTTGCCTAAAGCAAGCTTCCTAGAGCAGGAAAACCATGTGCCTTGATCCCCTGCACACTGGGTAACCCACACCGGTCAGGACCCATTGGCTAAACGTGCTTCCCTAGAGCATTCTACTTGTCCATTTGTTTTTGGTTTTCTTTGGAAAAGAATAAGGAAAAAGAGTGTTTCTAACTACCACCTAATTTTTTTAACTTTTTATTTTGTACTGGTGTATAGCCAATTAACAAACAATGTTGTGATAGTTTTAGGTGAACAGTGAAGGGACTTAGCCATACATCTTCATGAATCCACTGACCCCCAAACTCCCCTCCCACCCAAGCTGTCAGATAACATTGAGCAGAGTTCCATGTGCTATACAGACCTTGTTGGTTATCCATTTTAAATACAGCAGTGTGTACATGTCAATCCCAAACTCCCTAACTATGCCTTCCCCCATCCATCCCCCTGGCAACCATAAAGCTCGTTCTCATAGTCTGTGAGTCTGTTGCTGTTTTATAAGTTCATATGAATCATTTCTTTTTAGATTCCACATATAAAGGATGTCATATGATATTTCTCCTCTGACTTACTTCACTCAGTATAACAATCTCTGCGTCCCTCATGTTGCTGCAAATGGCCTTATTTCATTCTTTTAGATGGCTGAGTAATAGTCCATTGTTTGTATATATGTACCACATCTTCTTTATCCATTCCTCTGTCAACGGACATTTAGGTTGCTTCCATGTCTTGGCTACTGTAAACAGAGCTGCAGTGAACACAGGGTACATATATCCTTTTTGATCATGTTTTTATCTGAATATATGCCCAGGAGTGGGATTGCAGAGTCATCAATCAGTTCAGTTCAGTTGCTCAGTTGTGTCCGGCTCTTTGCAACCCCACGGACTGCAGCACATCAGGCTTCCCTGTCCGTCACCAACTACCAGAGCTTGCTCAAACTCGTGTCCATCGAGTCGGTGATGCCATCCAACCATCTCATCCTCTGTCATCCCTTTCTCTGCCTGCCCTCAATCTTTCCCAGCACCAGGCTCTTCTCCAATGAGTCAGTTCTTCGCATCAGGTAGCCCAAGTACTGGAGTTTCAGCTTCAGCAACAGTCCTTCCAATGAATATTCAGGACTGATTTCCTTTAGGATTGACTGGCTTGATCTCCTTGCAGGGTCATAAGGTAGCTCTATTTTTAATTTGTTAAGAAACTTCCATTGTGGCTATACTAATTTATATTCCCATTAACAGTGTAAGAGTGTTCCCTTCTCCCCACACTCTCTCCAGCATTTATTGTTTGCGTATTTTCTGATGATGGCCACTCTGGCTGTAACCACCCCCTGATTTTAAAATAGTGCTAAAAGTGGAGATGTGGTAAATCTTTTAAAAAAATTTAAGCCCTTTCCACTTTTCCTCAGGTCCTTCTCAATTCCCACCCTGTCTCTATGTTCTAACCCATTAATTGCCCAGTTAACAATCCCTCTGAGTTTTAGCGGAATAAAGAGGAGGGCAGGCATTCACAAAAAGCAGCTGCTTCAGAGTATCAGGTCATGCCAGGTAAGGGTCTTTTTACCTCATTTTGATGGCTTTGGGCTGTATGAAAGTCCTCCACACCGCGAGAATCTAGAATCATTCCCTAAGAAAGCCTGATTCTCTCTCTTATCACCACGTTTAAAGGGGCCGTGAATAAAAGCAGGTTACCTGGTGAATGCCCTGGCACTGATCTCCCTGGTTTCATCCTCTCCCCAACCTTTCAATGTGAATGAGCTGTTAGACATTAGGCAGTAAGGTGGAACAGGCTGGCCCGAGAGAACCAAAGCAAGAAAAGCCACAGGAGGGATTCAGCCACTGAGTCAGGAGCCTGCAAAGTCAAGCCCATAGAGAGTGGTCCACTCGTCCTTGGACAAGACCCAGAGCAGAGGCCCTCCAGATTCTGACACCACGTCTCAGTCATTCCCCTTTACAGTAGGTCCCTGCAGAGCAGTGTTTCCAGGAGGGTGCCTGCATCAGAATCAGACTAGGCTTTTGGTGAAAATGTAAATTACTGGTTCCTGCTGGCTGTTTCCCTGATGAGTGAGATGCTTGGGGAAGAATCTGCATTTTTAAGTGCACCAAGTGATTCTTATGTCTTTTAACATGGCTCTAAAGTGTTTATAAATCACCTTGTATGGTAAAGAATTTGCCTGCAATGTGGGAGACCCAGGTTCAATCCTCGGGTCGGGAAGATCCTCTGGAGAAGAAAATGGCAACCCACTCCAGTATTCTTGCCTGGAAATTCCATGGACAGAGGAGCCTTGTGGGCTGCAATCCATGGGGCTGCAAAGAGTTGGACATGACTGACTAACACTAACTAACTTGCTATGTACCCTCTGAGTTAAACCATTAGGAAAAGCCCGAGGATAAAGAAATTTTGCAAAATGAATTCAAGTCCTTTTTTCTAACAACTACTGCCATGACCTCAAGTAAGACACTTAACTGATCTGGGACCCTTTCCCTCGCTCGGAATTTATAGGGATCAAATAAGCTCGTGGATGAAAATGTACCGTATAAAACATCAAAGAAATAAATGAATGTGATTTAAGGTAATTATTACTAGCACATTATGTGTTCATGTAACACTTTAAAGTATTCCTTTAGATATAAAAAGCATATCTAGTTTGAATGTGCAGAAATACCTCCAGTAATAAGCATTCATATATGTATATGAATCACATCTTTCATCAGGCTCTTGGTTTTCCTCGGGGTAAAGTTCTTTGGTGGAAATAACAGGAGTTGCTAAATATTACTGAGACTTCCTGCACACCACTCTAAGCACCGGGTGCCTTCTCCCACAGCATGCTCAGAATAACTGCAATGAGAAAACAGGCTCTGAGGCGTGAAGTCACTCATCAGAGCTGTACGTGTGTCGGTGGTGGCTGTCAGGTTCCCACAGCCCCTGCGTTTGACAACTACTTTATTAGAACGATCGTCATTTCAACCTGTCATCCTATTGGTCTCTGAGAACAGAACTGAATTAGCATTTCTAAACTGAACAATTTCATCTCTGAAATGACAGAAACATGATCAACCACCTAAAGCTCCATTCCGCTCAAGGTAGGGGTGAGCTCAACAGCCGACTGCAGGTCTATCAGTGGAAGCCTAAGAATGAGCACAGCAGTTTTTAAGGTCTCTGCCAATGAAACGAGATGCTGACTTTCTCTCAGAGCTAGAATGGCAGAAAGGGGGGTGTATACCTCCTAGGGCCTCAAATTGTTCACAATGATTCCTGCATTCTAGCTGCCAACAGTAACTTCAGACTTTAAATATACCCTGCCAAGTTGCTACTGTAAGTCTGACAATGAAATTTGCAGGAGACTGTGCTTTTTAGTATTTCAATAGTACTTTCTTTTTCACTTTCTCAAAGAGACAAAGGGGGAAAAAATTGCATGTTTGTATTTGCCTTTCATCAACATTCTAATTTATTACGAAGAAAATGGGTGGAGAAATGAAGGTCAATCTGCAAATGCTAGTGATTAGACTAACAATTATGAAATGCTTAACCAGTATTTGTTTTTGAACCTCCAGTGGTCTGACTGAACATTGTGATTCTTGAATTGATAATTTTCATCCATCTTTTAGGTTTGTGCAGTCTCTGCAGTTGTGTGTGTGAGTGTGTGCATGTGCACACATTCCAACTCCACCTGTACTTGCAAAAGACTTAGAGCCAAAATCTGACAGTCTGCAACTGAAAAGGCCTTGCTGGCTGAGTCATGTACAGCCCAGCCAAGAAGCAAGGAGCTCTGGGTCCCTCTCCCTGTGGTGAGGATGCCAGCTTCCCCGTCTCACCCCTAAGCCCTGCAGCGAACATCTGGGAAGCATCATGTTTTGGAGCTCTTCTTGTGATACTTCCTGCTGTGTTCCTGGCACATCTGAACACGCTGAATTTTTAACTCAGATCTGCAAACTTGTTTTTGTTGAATAATTGCCTTTTCTCCTTCTGGTGGGCTTGCGAGTGATACCCTGGAATGAAGGGATTCCTTATACATTTTTATATGGCATATTACATATGCCCTTTGCTTAATCTCAGCCCTGCTCTCCGACATTCTCCTCTAACAAAAACATATTTATCCGAATTTCCTTCATAGCTGATCAACAACTTTGAAAGAAAACATGCAAAAGATCATAATATATCAGATTGTATCTATTTCATAGCAATACATTTACAATATTAGAAATTAAAGCAAATCACCATTAAGACATTTTCCTTATGTAAACAGAGAACGGGAGAGGAGAGAAGATGGTTCTCTTTTGCTGAGAGAATCAACGGGAAGAGTAAGTAGGGCATGACTCTACAAACCTCAAAGGTGGTCGTCATTGTGGGCTTATATGACACGTGGTTGGCCCTTCTCAGCTCCTTGATAGTTTCAGCGGGCATGGATTTAGAAAACCCCAGGCCACTCCACGTGTTTGTGGGTGTTCTGACCTCCGTCACCACTGGTTTCTTTAACATAGCTTTGGAAAAGAGAACATAAAACAAATGCTTGCTATTTTTAATGCATTTCTTAACACAAAATACCTTAAAATGTCTTCATAAAACATTTTATACAAGTTAACAGTAAATTTTAAAATGATACATTATTTCTTAATTGATCTAATGCTAATCTATTCAACCTCAACAAAGTTTATGCAACTTGAATCGAAACATTCTCAGTTTCCTTTTATGAAAGTCCAGTTTCTCAGTTCAATATCAGTACTGAAAAAGTTTTTATGTGTCTACTGAAAAAAATCAAAGTATAGATCATAATGTATCATATACCTTTGGTTGCTAATAGCTTCTTCTGTTCATAGTCAAATGCCTAAAAAAGACAGAAAATATCTTTATTGTCAGTTTATCCAAATGTCACACCAATACTCCACAGAAAGATTACACGACTACAGCCCATGAGCCTGCCTGAGACAAACGCTAAGCTCTGCACCATAATGTGACAGTAATCCATGCAAGTCTGATAAACTTAAACATGTTTTCAAAACCAGTTCATTATAATAATACACTACTTCTGACTTTAAGTCATGACAGTGACAAGAGTCAGAAATCTTCCTTCAAAGGGAAAAAAATTCCTCTTTATTATGGAAATTTAACATACCAGGATCAATCTATGCTAACTTAATAACAGTTATGCTAAATTTCAAAACAATGCATTCTCAAAACACTTTCAGGTTATCTATTATTGGCCTCCCTTGTTTCTCAAAATCCCCTCTTCATTTGGGTAAAATGGTATGATGTCACAACAACCTATGAAATTATGTAACTTAATTGGCATCATCTATGCTTTTAAAACGACATAAATGACAAATGTCTAGCTTTAATAATGACACAAGTAGAACATTAAAATTAAACCTAAATAAAAATATAAACCTAAGTTAAAAAATGAAACGTATTTATCTCGTATTGCACAGGACTAGGATGGCACCATTTATTCTTCTCATCCACACTGAGTATGTGACTACGACACAGATGGGTCTATATACAGACCCAGGTGAAGTCCAGATACAGCTACATCTCAAATGCTGACTCAGGGTTCTCAACTCTCGTGTTTCAGGAACTTAAGCTTGATTTTTAAATGTCTCTTATAAATAAAAAACTAAGAACAGAGATATATACATATATATGTTTATCTACTTTGCTATACAACTGAAACTAACACAATATTGTAAATCAACTATACTTCAGTAAGTTAGGAAAAAAAATGTCTCAAAGATAGGTCAAGAATCCATTGACAAGAACCCTTTGGCCCTTCCTCCCAGGAGGACTATACCATCATATGCAGGGTGTCCATATAATTTATGGTCTGAAACAGGATACTTCTAAAAGCAAAAAGCACCACAAATGATTGGGTCAAAATAATGAAAATAAACTGGCTGACTGATCAACCAGAAGGAACACGGCAGTAAATTGGGAGGGTCAGACTTTTAGATAACACAGTTTGATAATGTTTTTGAAATCCTAGGTCTAAAATGGCTCTGGGAGTTAAAATCAACTTTTAATGACTAATGTCTAAGGCAAGATGTGGGGAGATTCTAAAGTTACTTGTTCAATAAATATTTATTGAGTGCCTTCTGGCTACAGATACTGTGCTACACTTTGTGGAAGAATAAAACAATGAATCAAAAATAATCTATAGCCTCAAATCATATGGAGGCTTAGCAGGGAGGAGAAAGAGAAATAACCACAAAATAAATTAGAAAGTGAGATAAATGTGAAAAGAGAGCTGGAGATTCAGAAGTCCAAGAATGGTCAGGAGACAAAGGTCATCTCAGGAGACAAAGGTCATCTTTAGCTCCAGAAATCACATAAGTCTTCAGTCTCTCTCCCTATTAAAGCTCAGTAACTCTTATCATTGATTTCTTAGTGATTTTAAAAGTCAGCTCTTCACTAATGGCATAAATAACATCTATTTAAATTGAAACTCTATCGCCAGGAATACTCTCATCCATCTTAAAAGAAAGGAACATGAAATGGTTTACTACAGGTATAAACTCGATGGAAAAGATGAGACTCACAAGATGGATGAAACTCACAAAGGGACCATAAAGGAATCTGATCCTCTTTAAATGAGAGAACTTTAATGTATAATAACTGAAAATATATCCACCAGAGAAAATGTAATAAATGTTTGTTTTTAACTTTGCACCTTGTAAAGGCCATGGCTTTTGTAAAAACATTCATCTAAAAACATGAAAATGTTCAAATGCAAAGGATTAGGATAAGCAGACAAGCAGGACTGTGCTGTAGTTTTCACTGGAATTACAGAAGTACAATTTAGTTTCATGAATTAATTTCTTTGACATATTTGTGACAACTTTATTTCTAAGACTTTGTGAAGTTTTTTTCTCTTTTGGAGGTGGGGAGATGGAGATGATATATCTTACTATGAAGTAGGTAAGTCTACTCATTAATTCAGACACTGAGCCAAATGTTTATAGACATCTCTAAAAGCACAGAATCCTTATCTTTCATATTGTGATCAATATAAAAATCAGATTTCTGAATTCCATGATCAATAGTCTATTGGTTTGTTTTTTTTTTTTTTTGGTAATTGGACCAATAGTTTGAAAATGTATACAGAGAAAATCCCTGCTGAGGAAATTGTTTAAAGTAATCATAAAAATCTGTGAACCAACATAATCATCAATAACATTTAGTATCTCCTGTCAAAAAACTAAAGCCTCATATTAGTTATTTTTATAACTGTCTAAGGAGCACCAAACAAATTCATCTTCCCCATTTCACAGATAGAAGGATATTATATCTATTTATCTAAGACTATGTCATGAGGTAGTAAATGCTCAGAAATAGCAGCTCGCATATTTATCTAAATTATTTAAGTAATAGAAGAAAAATGTCATTTGCATAAGACACAGTGACATAGACCATGTTAGATCACTTTTAATATTTTAAAGAATTCTCCTCACTTAAACTAAATCCTGCATTTCATTTTTAATGTTTATAGCAAAAGCAATTCCTAACTGCTGCTGCTGCTGCTGCTGCTAAGTCACTTCAGTCGTGTCCGACTCTGTGCGACCTCATAGACGGCAGCCCACCAGATTCCCCCGTCCCTGGGATTCTCCAGGCAAGAACACTGGAGTGGGTTGCCATTTCCTTCTCCAGTGCATGAAAATGAAAAGTGAAAGTGAAGTCACTCAGTCCTGTCTGACTCTTAGCGACCCCATGGACTGCAGCCTACCAGGCTCCTCCATCCATGGGATTCTCCAGGCAAGAGTACTGGAGTGGGGTGCCATTGCCTTTTCCGAATTCCTAACTACTGCATATATATTTAAACTTAATTTTGAGTAGGCCTCACCAACTCAATGGACATGAGTTTGAGTCAACTCCGGGAGTTGACGATGGACAGGGAAGCATGGCATGCTGCAGTCCATGGGGTGGCAAAGAGTTGGACACAACTGAGCAACTAAACTGAACTGAACTGAGCATGCAGAAGGAAAACGGAATTTCTGCTCTACTGCTAAAGGTTCACTGAATTCCCCATTTCCCTCAATCTAGACAGCTTATATTTGGATGACTCTCGCATTTTTTTTTTTTTTTTTTTTTTTTTACTCATTACCTGCATGTTGACGTATGATGGCCGTGGGGCAAGCCGGGCCCTTTCATTGTTCTGTTGGGCGGCCCTCTCGGCAGCGCGCTCACTCCCCGGAGCCTTCTTGTCAGCCAGTGGGCTTTCTGCAGCACTCAGTTCAGGATCTGAGAGGAGCCTGTCAGTGCTGCTGTGAAAGAAAGAGTCTGGAATTGCACATGCCACTGTTACACTCACATGTACCACACCTTTGCCAGGGGCCACGTTTATTACTACTTAGGTTTACCATGTCCACCGTTTACAGGTATTATCTCATGCAATCCTCAGAGCACTGCCATGAGGTAGGCAGTATTACCGTCCCCATTTTTCACATGGGGGAAGCACCTTATCCAAGGTCCCGCCTCTGGTAAATGGTAGAGACGGGATACGAACGCAGATTTGCTGCCTCTCAACATGGTGTTGAAACTATGTGAAGATATATATTCACGCAAAGTAAATATGTATATATGACATTCTGTATATGGTACATATGGAATAGGAATACAGACAAGATTTCTAGTTTATAGACATCAAGGAGCGATCTCTGACCCATGCTTACCTAATCTGAACAAACTGAGTCAGTCTGAAAGCATGCAGATAACCCATTTCATCTGTGTGCAATACACATGATGTTGCTACAGATCTGCTGTGATAAAGGCAGCAGATAAATAAATGTTTAGTATCTGTTCAGGGTGCAGGGAAAGAACACCTCATGAAAGTGCTTCTTAAAACGAGGGAGAGTTATCTGAATTATAAGAATTTATAGTGCCCTAGACATGCACCTCAAGCTTAACTCCAACTGAAGGTTAAGCTCAAGTAAAACAGAAATAACAAACAGTATTAGTCAAAGAGCTGATCTGTTCACACATTTTTTTTGTATCATTCACTATTTAGTTATACCAGGGGAATTCAGAGGAATTTAGTAAAGGCTATTAGAACACAACAGGAAGAGCAAAGAGCTTTGTTTGTTTGACAAAAGTTCACAGAGGCCTCACACGGGCTTGTGACCTGGAATTGAAAGGGCATCTGCAGGTTCACCATCGAACAGCAGCAACTCAGAGGGAACAGCGTAAGCGAAGGCAAGGGAGTATGCAGTGCACATCACTGCCAGTTTTAAAGCCAGAATTATTTCTTTAACCTAACATTATTCCTCTAAGAAAGAAAGAAAGAAAGGGAAGTCGTTCAGTTATGTCCAACTCTTTGCAATCCCTTGGACTGTAGCCTACCAGGGTCCTCTGTCTATGGGATTTTCCAGGCAAGAATACTGGAGTGGGTTGCCATTTCCTTCTCCAGGGGATCTTCCCAACCCAGGGATTGAACCCTGGTCTCTCACATTACGGGCAGATGCTTTACCATCCGAGCCACCAGGGAAGCCCCCTATAACAAATAATGTTAATTTGGCATATTAGTACCATGTCAAGAAAAATACAGATAAAGCAGATTTGGACAAAATGGGAACAATGATAATTAATCAAAGACTTTATAAAAGTAGAACAGATTTTTCTTTTCATGAAAGCAAGACAGATTTTGCTGAGGAATGGAGGAAGTAAGAATAGAATTATTACTTAACACATTCTAAATCAACCATGCTTCAATAAAAAAATTTAATTTAAAAAATACATGTGTTATATTTGCCTAGAGACACTCTATTCTGTAAGAATATAAAAGACAGTAGAGAAAATTGGGTGGATGAAATGGATGAGAGCAAAACTTTTCAATGTGGAAGCATTCCACTGTTTTGCATTTTTAAAACATGAACAGACTGCCTATTTGAAAAAATAAATGGAAAAAGAAAGTAAAGATAACACATGTGTTATCCTTAACAGTGCTATGGCAAGGGAGAGCTATATTTAATATAAGTGAAAGAAATGAAAAGTCGTTCAGTCATGTCAAACTCTTTGCGACCCCATGGACTGTATATTCTCCAGGCCAGAATACTGGAGTGGGTAGCCTTTCTCTTCTCCTAGGGATCTTCCCAACCCAGGGATTGAACCCAGGTCTCCCACATTGCAGGGGGATTCTTTACCAGCTGAGCCACAAGGGAAGCCCAACAATACTAGAGTGGGTAGCCTATTCCTTCTCCAATGGATCTTCCCGACCCAGGAATCAAACCAGGGTCTCCTGCATTGCAGCCGGATTCTTTACCAACTGAGCTGTCAGGGAAGCCCATATTTATATTTATATTTCATATAACACAGGTATTATACTCACAGTTTTTGTAATAAGTAAACTCATGATACTACCATGCATTTATTATCAAAGTGAACAATTAACTAACTTGGAGCAGGGAGCCAGAGTTTAAGTTGGAAATTCAAAGCCAAATGAAGGAGAATTCACACTGAGAAAATTTCTTACAGCAAAAGTTTTCAAGGAGTTAAAATCGCCGTGCTGATTACCAAAAAGCAGAGAGAACGTTCACGTTTCAGAGCAAAATAGGTGGTTTAAAGGCTCCACATATAAAACCAACCAGCTAAAAGAAGGGCAGGAAAACAAAGAAGATTTACAGAGACAACAGGCCCAAAATGGAGTCACTTGTGCTAAATCCAACATCAACAAACCAAAGCTTTCCAGCCGAACTGCAGTTTCAGCCTCTCCTGGTGATACAGTGTTAACAGTCTTATCTGGAATTTCCTGGCCAACACTTGTGAGGTAATCTGCCAGACAGACCCCTGGCTTCTCTCAAAGGAAGGTCAGTTCAGTTCAGTCACTCAGTCATGTCTGACTCTTTGCAACCACACGGACTGCTGCACGCCACGCCTCCCTGTCCATCACCAACTCCTGGAGCTTGCTCAAACTCACGTCCATCATTTCAGCGATGACAGGGAGATCCTCTGTCATCCCCTTCTCCTTCTGCCTTCAATCTTCCCCGGCATCAGGGTCTTTTCCAATAAGTAAGTTCTTGACATCAGGTGGCCAAAGTACTGGAATTTCAGCTTCTGCATCAGTCCTTCCAATGAATATTCAGGACTCATTTCATTTAGGATGGGCTGGTTGGATCTCCTTGCAGTTCAAGGGACTCCCAAGAGTCATCTCCAACACCACAGTTCAAAAGCATCAATTCTTCGGTCCTCAACTTTGTTTACAGTCCAACTCTCACATCCATACATGACTACAGGAAAAACCATAGCTTTGATGAGATGGACCTGTCAGCAAAGTAATGTCTCCCCTTTTTAATATGCTGTCTAGGTTGGTCATAGCTTTTCTTCCAAGGAGCAAGCATCTTTTAATCTCATGGCTGCAGTCACCATCTGCAGTGATTTTGGAGCCCCCCAAAATACAGTCTCTCACTGTTTCCAATGTTTCCCCATCTACTTGCCATGAAGTGATGGGACCAGATGCCATGATCTTATTTTTTCAATGTTGAGTTTTAAGCCAGCGTTTTCACTCTCTTCTTTTACTTTCATCAAGAGGCTCTTTAGTTCCTCTTCACTTTCTGCCATAAGGGTGATATTATCTGCATATCTGAGGTTATTGATATTTCTCCTGGTAATCTTGACTCCAGCTTGTGCTTCATCCAGCCTGGCATTTCACATGATGTACTCTGCATATAAGTTAAATAAGCAAGGTGACAATATACAGCCTTGACATACTCCTTTCCCAATTTGGAACCAGTCTGTTTCATATCCAGTTCTGTTGCTTCTTGACCTGCATACAGATTTCTCAGGAGGCAGGTCAGGTGGTATGGTATACCCATCTCTTGAAGAATTTTCCACAGTTTGTTGTGATCCACACAATCCCATGGACAGAGGAGTCTGACAGGCTACAGTCCATGGGGTCGCAAGAGTCAGACACAATGACTAAACCACCACCACACGGTCAAAGGCTTTGGTGTAATCAATAAAGTAGAAATATATGTTTTTCTGGAACTCTCTTGCTTTTTTGATGATCCAGCGGATGTTGGCAATTTGATCTCTGGTTCCTCTGCCTTTTCTAAATCCAGCTTGAACATCTGGAAGTACATGGTTCAAGTACTGTTAAAGCCTGGCTTGGAGAATTTTGAGCATTACTTTGCTAGCGTGTGAGATGAGTGCAATTGTGCAATAGTTTGAACATTCTTTGGCATTGCCTTTCTTTGGGATTGGAATGAAAACTGACCTTTTTCAGTCCTGTGGCCACTGCTGAGTTTTCCAATTTGCTGGCATACTGAGTGCAGCACTTTCACAGCATCACCTTTTAGGATTTGAAATACCTCAGTTGGAATTCCATCACCTCCACTAGCTTTGTTCGTAGTGATGCTTCCTAAGGCCCACTTGACTTTGCAGGAAGGTGACCTTGCCTGAAAGAATCCTTTCTTTTGTGGAAGACTTCCTTGTCCCTCCTTTTGGCTGCTTTAAAAACGTTTTCTACAGCATTTTTGGAGCTTCTTTCTATTTACTAGATGGGATGCTGCTGATTCATGAATCGTTGAATAAAGAAAATTTGATCTTTAAACTGAGTTTACTTTTAGTTTTCTTTTCTTTTTTTAACAGGTTTGATTGCCGTAATAAGACTAAAGGAGACTACCAGTAACTTTGGGCATGAGACATGGGTGTGGTACCTGCAAATCCTTTTCAGTTCTCTCTCTCTCTCTCTGTTTCTGAGGTCTGTAGGTAAGTTCCTTTCAGTTCTGAGCTCTGCTCTCTTTGCACTGAGCTCCCAATCTAATGGGCTTCCCAGTACAGGGCAAGTCAGCTGAATCTGGCAGATGGCTCTGCCTGGAGCTCAAGCCCCTACCCTTTACTTCAGACCATGACAGTCAATTAATTGGTGGAAACCCCCAGGCCTTGATTCTGTCCCCAGATCCATGTGGGAACTATGTATGTGGAGCCCCTAGTCCTCAGTCCCCGTTTGTTGAGGTCTGCTGGTTCAGGTCTTTCCCCAGGCCAGGGTCCCATGGCAGGAATTGCTGGGGTGCACACAGGGCCTTTAAATGGCTGGGACACAGAAGAATCTTTTGGTTACTGCTGATTTCAGTTGTACGTGTTTGTTCATCTTGTTTTGTACAAGCTACTGCTATTAGGAATCTCTGTGGCCAAAAATTTGCAAAAATTAGTGGGCAAGAGTGAAGCCTTTAAAAGCTGATGAAGTACTCTCCACCTAACTCAAGGACTCCCGAGTTCAAATAAGCTGGTCACATAAGCTGTCTAGGTTAGCTTGACACCAGTTCATCCACCAGCCTCAAGAAGATTTCCATGCAACAAGGCTCACTGTAAAATACCACACAACCCCTAGGCCCACCACACATATTAATGTGGCCCCCCCAAACCCAAAAAGGCTTAGCTGAAACAAATGGGATCCTTAATATCCAAAGAGTTAAGCACTCTACCTCCTGGTACGCTTGCTGATTTTACATCTAAGAACCATGGCCCTGGAAGCTGTAACTATCTATAAAAATGTCAAAGTGTTACTAAAGACAACCTGTAATTAGAATGGCCATTATGAGGAAGGTTCCAATTATATAAGATCATTTAAGAACTGCACTTAAAAGCAAGAGCTTTCCTGCCCCACTCCCCACACAAAAAAAAAAGAAGGGGGAAGGATACCTATTTTAATTGACATGCGGAATGCTCCAAAAGGCTTGAAAATTCCAAAATAGCTTCACTGAAAGATTCATTGCAAAAAGGCTAATGAAAAATTAAAGGTACGCAAGAGGTACCTAAAACAAGAGATAATATGACTGACTATCTGCTACTGCTCTCCTCTATACTTTTTTTTTTTTTTTGCCATGTCATGCTGCTTGTGGGATTTTAGTTCCCCAACAAGGGATGGAACCCAGGACCTCACCAGTAAGAGCGCAGAGTCCTAACCACTGGACCTCCAGGAACTCCCTATCCTCTTTGAGTACTCATTCTAGTAATCCTGTCTGAACTGTCTTTCCACTCTGAAGAGACTGCAAGACCACAACAAAAGTCCATCATGTTAGTGGTCGTGGGGCTTCTCGTCATGAAGCCCTTCTGTGTTCCCGGTTTCTTATATGTAGGGAACAGGCTCTGGCCTGTATGCTCTTCCCTGAGTTCCAAAGGGCAGATGTGAACAGTTGCTAATCAGGGGAGGAAGGGGATTCAGAGGCAGGCGCAGCCGAGAAACAATATTGTGGCCTTGGGGCAGGGTCCTGGCTCCACCTCAATCAGATACACTTAAGGACATCTATGAGTTCTTCTAGGGAACGAAAACCCTCAACAAACGCAAGACAAACTACTTGATGAAGCAGTCCTCATTTCAGGGGGAAACTCGTGGTTTGAGAGCCTTGACCAGAGAAGCTGGTTAGGAGACCACCTGAGGCGTTGAAGGAATGGAGGCCTGCACACACCCTGATCCTTATCAGCAACCTGCCCTACAACTATTACTGTAAAACTCCTCACTAAACCCTCCCATGTTGGGACAGTTTTCCAGGGCACAAGCCTGAAGTGTCCTCTTTTGCCTGGCAAAGTAATAAAGCTATTCTTTTCTGCTTCACCCTAGCATCACTCTGAGATTCAATTCAGCCCTGGTGCACAGAGGCCGAGTTTTCAGCATCAGTAGACATCCTCATAGGAGGGTCTCTGTATGGGCCTTTCCCAAAAATAGATGAGATTCTGAGGGATTTTCTTGTAAACTGCTACATTATTCCCTTGAATAGCTAAGGGAAATTAAATAGAAATGAATGAAAAACTCTGCCAAATTCTGACAGACACTGGAGCTAACTTTCTATTTTAAACCCTCCTTGGAGCCCACAGATGAGATTCTCAAAAAACTGGCAGAAGTCAGCTAAGGGTGAGAATTCCTACCAGAGCCAGCACTCCTGGATCTGTGTGTGTAGTACCCAATAAAGAAAGGAAAATAAAATAATTTTTGCACTCTGGTTTGGAATAGCTTTTAAGTCCAAGAGGTTGTTCACCGCTGCCAGAAATATTTACTGTTTGTCTATACTGAAAACTGACGAGAGTTAAAGTTTGTTTTTTTTAAGCAAGAGAAGACTCTACACATGGACATCACCAGATGGTCGACACTGAAATCAGACTGATTATGTTCTTTGCAGCCAAAGATGGAGAAGCTCTATACAGTCAGCAAAAACAAGACCAGGAGCTGACTGTGGCTCAGATCATGAGCTGCTTATTGCCAAATTCAGACTGAAATTGAAGAAAGTGGAGAAAACCACTAGACCATTCAGGTATGACCTAAATCAAATCCCTTATGATTATACAGTGGAAGTGAGAAACAGATTTAAGGGACTAGATCTGATAGACAGAGTGCCTGAAGAACTATGGATGGAGGTTTGTGACACTGTACAGGAGACAGGGATCAAGACCATCCCCATGGAAAAGAAATGCAAAAAAGCAAAATGGCTGTCTGAGGAGGCCTTACAAATAGCTGTGAGAAGAAGGGAAGCGAAAAGCAGAGGAGAAAGGAAAGATATACACATGTGAATGCAAAGTTACAAAGAATAGCAAAGAAAGATAAGAAAGCCTTCCTCAGCGATCAATGCAAAGAAATAGAGGAAAACAATAGAATGGGGAAGACTAGATCTCTTCAAGAAAATCAGAGATGCCAAGGGAACATTTCATGCAAAGATGGGTTTAATAAAGGACAGAAATGGTAGGGACCTAACAGAAGCAGAAGATATTAAGAAGATACAAAGAAGAACTGTACAAAAAAGATAATCATGATGGTGTGTTATCACTCACCTAGAGCCAGACATCCTGGAATGTGAAGTCAAGTGGGCCTTAGGAAGCATCACTACGAACAAAGCTAGTGGAGGTGATGGAATTCCAGTTGAGCTCTTTCAAGTCCTGAAAGATGATGCTGTGAAAGTGCTACACTCAATATGCCAGCAAATTTGGAAAACTCAGCAGTGGCCACAGGACTGGAAAAGGTCAGTTTTCATTCCAATACCAAAGAGAGGCAATGCCAAAGAATGCTCAAACTACCACACAATTGTACTCATCTCACACGCTAGTAAAGTAATGCTCAAAATTCTCCAAGCCAGGCTTCAGTAATACATGAACCGTGAACTTTCAGATGTTCAAGCTGGTTTTAGACAAGGCAGAGGAACCAGAGACCAAATTCCCAACATCCGCTGGATCATCAAAAAACCAAGAGAGTTCCAGAAAAACATCTATTTCTGTTTTATTGACTATGCCAAAGCCTTTGACTGTGTAGATCACAATAAACTGTGGAAAATTCTGAAAGAGATGGGAATCCCAGACCACCTGACCTGCCTCTTGAGAAACCTATATGCAGGTCAGGAAGCAATAGTTAGAACTGGATATGGAACAACAGACTGGTTCCAAATAGGAAAAGAGTACATCAAGGCTGTATATTGTCACCCTGCTTATTTAACTTATATGCAGAGTACATCATGAGAAACGCTGGACTGGAAGAAGCTGGGCTGGAAGATTTCCAGGAGAATATCAATAACCTCAGATATGCAGATGACACCACCCTGATGGCAGAAAGTGAAGAAGAACTAAAGAGCCTATTGATGAAAGTGAAAGAGGAGAGTGAAAATGTTGGCTTAAAGCTCAACATTCAGAAAATGAAGATCATGGCATCTGGTCCCATCACTTCATGGCAAATAGATGGGGCAACAGTGGAAACAGTGGCTTACTTTATTTTTCTGGGCTCCAAAATCACTGCAGATGGTGATTGCAGCCATGACATTAAAAGACGCTTTCCCCTTGGAAGAAATGTTATGACCCACCTAGACAACATATTAAAAAGCAGAAACGTCTGTCTAGTCAAGGCTATGGTTTTTCCAGTGGTCATGTATCGATGTGAGAGTTGGACTATAAATAAAGCTGAGTGCTGAAGAATTGATGCTTTTCAACTGTGGTGTTGGAGAAGACTCTTGCAAGTCCCTTGGACTGCATGAGATCCAACCAGTCCATCCTAAAGGAGATCAGTCCTGGGTGTTCATTGGAGGGACTGATGTTGAAGCTGAAACTCCAATATTTTGGTCACCTGATGCAAAGAGCTGACTCATTTGAAAAGACCTTGATGCTGGAAAAGATTGAGGGCAGGAGGAGAAGGGGACAACAGAGGATGAGATGGTTGAATGGCATCACCGACTCAATGGACATGAGTTTGGGTGGACTCCAGTAGTTGGTGATGGACAGGGAGGCCTGGCGTGCTGCGGTTCTTGGGGTCACAAAGAGTCGGACACAACTGAGTGACTGAACTGAAGGTGACCTGTAATCAGAAGTTGGTCAAAAATTGGAAGCTGATATTCAAAAGCTGATGGGAGTTTTTTTTTAACACCTCTTCTCTTAAGCAAAATGAAACTACCTATGCACCCAGAGGGAAAGAAAAATGCTCTAAAGCCTTTGTGAAAGGATGCACTAAAATATTCAAAGGCAAACAGCTCTATATCCAGAACACAGAAATCTTTTGATTTCCATCTTAGTTAGAAATCTTCTCCCTGATATATTTTTTTTTTAAAAGCAAATTAAGCATAATGTAGTTGGATGGGTAGCTCAAACTATAATGTCACTTAGGCTGCAATCCAATTTGGGGAAAAATTAAGAACAACTCTTTTTCCTTATCTTAGAAACCTTTGCAAAACTAGGAACTTACTCACTATAACATCTCTTTCTTTTATCAGTCCTAAAACCTCCCCTATTTATCTCAAAAGTATTGTAGAAATTCTGGCCTTAGGAAGCCAAAGTCCTTGGAGGAAATTTTATTCTTTCCCTGTACCTCTGAGATGCAAATGTTGCGTTAAAAACTTCTGGGATCATTTCATTCTTTTTAATGCTGAGTAATACTGTATATGTGTATTACATCTTCTTTATCTGTCTATGGGCATTTAGTTTGCTTCCATATCCTGACTTGTAAACACTGCTGCAGTGAACACTGGGGTACACGTATCCTTTCAGATCATGTTTTTCTCTGGACGCACGCCCAGGAGTGGGATTGCAGGGTCACATGGCAGCTCTATTTTTGGTTTTTAAGGAACCTCCATGCTGTTCTCCACAGAGGCTGAACCAGTTTGCATTCCCTCCTGCAGTGTAGGAGGGGTCCCTTCTCTCCACAGCCTCTCCAGCATTTGTTGTCTGTGGATTTTTTGATGATAGCCATTCTGACCTGTGAGGTGACTTCTCACTCTAGTTTTGATTTGCATTTTTCTAATAACTAGCGATGCTGAGCATCTTTTCATGTGCCTGTTGGCCGTCTGTATGTCCTCCTTGAAGAAATGTCTATGCAGGTCTTTTGCCCATTTTCTGAGGGGGGAGCAACGTGGATGGACCTAGAGGGTGTCATACTGAGTAAAGCAGACAGACAAGGAGAAATATCGTATGACATCCCTTATATGTGGAATCTAAAAAAAAAAAAAATGATACAAATGAACTAAATTGAACTTATGGTTGCTAGGGGAAGGGACAGTTAGGGAGTTTGGGACTGACATGTACACACAGCCACATTCAAAACGGATAACCAACAAGGACCTCCTGTTCAGCACATGGAGCTCGTAATGTTCTGCAGCAGCCTGGATGGGAGGGGGCTTGGGGGAGAATGAATACGTGTATACATATGGCTGAATCCCTTCACTGTTGACCTGAAAGCACCACTACACTGTCAATCGGCTATGCGTGCACACGTAGTCACTTCAGTCACGTCTGACCCTGTGACGCCACTGACTGTAGCCCACCTCTGTCCATGGGATTCTCCAGGCAAGAATACTGGAGTGAGTTGCCGTGCCTTCCTTCTGGGGATCTTCCTGACCCAGGGATCAAACCTGCATCTCTTGTGTCTACCTCCACTGGCAGGTGGGTTCTTTACCACTAGCAACACCTAGGAAGCCCATTAATCGGCTATACCCAATATAAAATAAAAAGTTTAAAGTTTGAAAAAAAAACATAAAATTGATAACCCCCAGAATGCTTCTGGGAGTTAATTCCCATCAAAAGATGAACAAAAGGGAAAGATCATTTGAAACATAGGTGGGCAAAAAAAATGTTAAGTGTCTTCCCCACCAATGCAGTAAAAAACTTCACCCTTTTGAGCAAACTTATTTCACTTACCAGAAAACAACTTAAATCCAATATTTTTTATGACTAGTGAAATTTTGTATTATTGTACTTGATTCACAGCAGTAATTTAAAAGTGGAACCCGAAAGGTCTCTGTCAATTCATGTGTGTCTATATATGTGCTGAGGGCTTCCCAGGTGGCTCGGTGGTAAAGAATCTGCCTATCAGTGCAGGAGATGTGGGTCTGATCTCTGAGTTGGGAAGATGCCCTGGAGAAAGAAATGGCAACCCACTCCAGTATTCCTGCCTGGGAAACCCCATGGACAGAGGAACCCGGTGGGCTATAAAAGAATAACAGAAGAGTTAGACACAACTTATCAACTAAACAACAGTGTATGTGTTAGAGATGTTCTGAATTTTCCGCCTACAGATGGTACTGCCAAAATTAATTTGTAAAAAAGCTCTATTGAAGTGGCTTTAAGAGAGTAAATGCTTACATAAATCAAGTAAATTGAATCCAGTAGTCCCCTTTAATCTGTGGTTTCAATTTCCATGGTTTTGGGTCCCTACCATCAACCTCAGCCTGAAAATATTAGAAGAAAATTTTCAAAAATAAGTCATAAATTTTACATTGTTTGCTGTTCTGAATAGTGGGATGAAATTTCTTGCCACCTCACTCTGCTCCATCCTGGGATTCCCCAACCATAAACAGTGTCATGGCTCCGCGATCCAGGGTCATGCTCCTTCTCCTGACGTATCATCAGAAACTCAATAACAGCCTAACACTACATCACAACGCCTACATCACTCGCCTCACTTCACTTCCTCACAGGCGTTCCGTCATCTCACATCATCACAAGACGACGGGTGAGTATAGTACAATTAGATGTTTAGAGACAGAGATCAAATGAGAGAGAGACCACATTCACATAACTCGTGTTGTTGCAAGTGTTCGTTAGTTTTTGTTAATCTCTAACTGTACCTAATTTATCAATTAAATTTTATCATAGTTATATACGCATAGAAAAAACAGAGAATATGTGGAATTCAGGACTATCCATGGTTTCAAGCATCCATTGCAAGTCTTGAAGCATATCCCCTAAAGATAAAAGGGGATTACTGCAAATGTAAATGATTAAAAGTTTTTCAATAAATTTGTAAAATAGTTTCTCTAAAATATTATTTGTAACCTAAAACCTTAAAGTTTTGCTAAATTAAATGATGGATAGTCACTAAATATCCAGATCCTTTTCAAATCAGATAAAACACTAAGATTTAGCATTCCATTTGCCATGGGATGCTGCTGATTCATGAACTGTTGAATAAAATCAATTTGATCTTTAAATTTACTTAGTTGAATTTTGTTTTATAATAAAGGTGAAGGTTACCAGATACTATTTCTTAATAAAAATTTTCCAAGTAAAAAGAGAAGGTAATTCTAAAAAGAAATGAAAAAAAAAAAACACAAATACCAAATGCACTTAAACCAAAGAGCACTAACTAGTCAGTTTAACATATATCCAACCTGTTACATGCTTTCTTTCAAAGGATCAAGAGCTTCAAAATCAAGATACATACTGTAAGTGTGAGTTTTTCGTGCCTTGCAATAGTTCTACTGTCTGCCTCTTGGCACAGGCAACTTTGGAGGGACCCATCATCTGTTTCAAGTCACCAGCATTTCCAGAATGCGAAGGACTTCGAGGCATGCCTACTTCAACAAAAGCATCATTACAACCTGTAGAGAACAAGGAAAAAAAAGTAAAAATCCAGGGGACTTCCCTGGGAGTCCACTGGTTAAGACTTTGCCTTCCAATACAGGGGATAAAAGGGTTTAGTCCCTGCTCGGAAAGCTAAGATCTCACATGCCTCGCAGCCAAAAGACCAAAATATAAAACAGAGCAGTACTGTAAACAAATACAATAAAGACTTAAAAATGGTCCACATCAAAAAAAGGAAAAAAAATCAAAATATCACCTTACTATCAACAATCACCTGCAATAGAAATTAATCCGATTCTTACTATCAACAATCACCTGCAATAGAAATTAATCCGATTCTGACTCTATGGAGACACAGCATTAACAGCTTTCAGCTACAGAGATGATACCTTAAATTAAGGCTATCTTAAAACTGCAAGATGAAATCTGAAAAGTAGACCCTCTTATTTTTTAAAGACTGATAGAATATATGGCAAAAACCACCACAATATTATAAAGTCTAAAAATTAGCCTCCAATTAAAATTTAAAAAAAAATAAAAGCAGGAACACAAATTACGGGTTACTTTGGGAAAAAAAAAGATTAAAAAAAAAAGAAATACTCTACTTGGAAAAAAATTACACAGCAAGTTAATGCTTTCCTGCTGCACAATTACAATCACTTTAATTTAGGAAGTTCCAATGGAATGGGAAAGTGCTCTTTCACCATGTTCTTTGGAACTTTGTTCAAGATACTGTCCTCCTGCATCCTTGAGGCAGGATGAGTCATAACTAGTCAGCAAAACCAACTCAAAAATCACTGCATAGACTTTTACAATCCCTTTATCCAATCAACAGAGCAGGCTGAAGTTCAGAAGGAAAGATACCTTCCGTGGGGTTTGATTTGGGAGATGTCTGCTCAGATCCAGCTGTCTGCCGGGATGGATCACCGTGATTCGCACTCAGCACTTTTTCTCCAAGTGATGAAGTGGATATTGCACCATATTTTAAACTTGGAGACTGAAATAACAGTAGAAAATAGCACAGAGATATGGTCACAATCCTAAAATTCATTTCAGGTAAAAGTTTAAATATGTTACCAGTGGTTTATCCCTTATGAACAGCATAAGTCACAAGCTTCTTGCTGAAGGGCATTACCTGTGTGTGTCCATTTAAAGCAGCGGAGATTTTTTTGCCTTCTGCCTGCATAGTGTTGATATGGACATCAACAGGCGTCAAGCCAGGAGGGGGAGACGGAGCTGTGTGCCCATAAGTGGGTACTCCAGACAACAAAATATTGGTTAACGTGGCTTGGGCAGTGGATGGAATCATTAGGTGTGGTATAGCAGAAAAACCTACAACAGGATTTCACGAAGACAGGTATTAGACACGAAGCAACTCAGAATCAAGCACTGTTTTGTTATTTCAAGTAACAACAAAAAAGTTACTTTTGTTGCTGTCAATGCTGAAGAAAATTCAATTCTGATACCTCCATTAATAGGTTTAACACATTACTATAAAAACATATGAGTATTAGAATGGAACAACATTTTAGAGAGTATTTAATCTAAGCTCTTCATTGTACAGACAAGGAAACTATTAATAGCTAGACTTTGCAAGTGCATTTGACTATTAAGCAAATATTTCAGACATTCTAGAATCTGCATTTCCTAATTACTAGGTCAGTGACCCGCAGGTGCTTCTGCCATTGCTCTGTGTGCATCATGCTATTTTTCCTTATCTGCTTGTCACATCTGAAGATTACATATTACTTTTATGAAAAACTCACTGTTTAATTATGCTTCATTTTAACTGATTGACACTTTGGAGAATTTTTTGGCTGCAGTATGCTCTGAGCCATAATTTTTCCCTGAGGAAACGGAACCACTAGTAAATTTTACTTAAAAACCAATAATACCTAAGAATACACACCTTCGATTGTACTTAAATACTACTGACCTGTGGCACTCGATGTATTACCAAGTGGAGGTGCCCACAACGTGGGGCTGGGGGTGCCAGAACTCGGACTTTGCAAAGGGCTGACTGAGCTATTCAGAGCATTTAAGAGTGAGTTTGGGGTTGCCGAAGTGTTGAGAGATAAGGTGGTGGGTCCCAAAAGACCTGAAAAGATAAATATAAAGTCAATCACATAAATTCAAGATTGTAATATACAGACGGCATCAATATTGCTGTTAGGAACGCATGTTCATAGAATCTGATGTTTTCCAGTCATAAGGTATGAGTGACAGATTACCTTCTTTCAAATATTCACATGAAATACTGCATGATACACAGCTCCAACACTGGATCCTGTTTGTCCACAAACAGATCCAGAAACGGAAGGACAGGGGAGCTCAGACCAGGATAGACCCCAGGGCCTGGAGCACCACCGGCTGCTTTGCATGAATGAAATTGTGCTCAAGTGGTAACCCAATTTTAATTTCTCTGCGCAACTCACGTGTCATCTGCTTTAAAAAAAAAAAAAAAAAAAAAAAAACCTCTTTCTAAACCACTTACAATTAGCAGTGAATTGGGAAATGTTTTCCTGCAACAGGACAGCTTCCTTTGGTTCATCTGCAGAGAGGCTGGCCTCCCTGAAAAAGCTTTCATACCACGTTTGAAAGAAGATCTCAGTTCCTGCCAAAGTGCCTGACTGGCATTTCCTGACTTACAAGCAGTGCTGTATTCTTACAACTCTGTTCAGCATCTCCAGTGGAAGGGACAGCTTTAGGAGATTACAGGCCAAGGGGGAAATTTTGTCTTTACTTCTAATGGTGTCTGGGCTACTTGGAAACTTCATCATATTATAACCACATTACATCTTTAAAAAGCTAGAATAGCTACTACAAAATTTAAAGACTGCTGAGAGATTTTTGTTAGGGCTTCCCAGGTGGCTCATGGATAAAGAATCCACCTGCCAATTCAGGAGACACAGAAGATGTGGGTTCGATCCCTGGGTCAGAAGAACCCTTGGAAGAGGAAATGGCAACCCACTTCAGTATTCTTGCCGGGATAATCCCATGGATGGTGGAGCCTGGTAGGCTACAGTCCCTGGGGTCGCAAAGAGCTGGACATGATGGGAGTGACTGAGTACGCACGCACAAGAGTATTTTTTGTTTCAAATCAACACTGAGGCAGAATAATTTGTGAGGGTCAGTGCATTAACTTTTTATACACAAGCTACTTAAAATGTACAAAAAAGTAGTGAACCTAGAATAACTGTAATACAGCAATGAACTTTATCCAACAAAACAGGAATCTGTACATGAGACAGTTCGTATCACACCATGACTATTAAATGGCTCACCCTGCTTTCTTAAAAAACTAAAGCACCAAGGTGATGTTTTCTTTCACCTTTCTCTTCTTTATCTCAGATACAAATGCAGGTCCATTCGCTTCCCGTGGTGGCTGCAGGTTTCCTTTGTGTCTGGACGAGGCAAAAGTCACCACTGGGAGTGCAGTTCCGCTTGCCTTCGCCTCCCCCTCTGCCCACCCCACATGCAGATGTGCAATTACTTTTTGTAAAGCAAACTGGATAATCTTTATCTCTAGGGACCGATGGCAATATTGCAAATGCAAGAAAGAACAAACACATAAATTATAGTCAGCCTGCTCACTTCACTCTCCATGGCATTCTTAATTTAGAAGAACAAACACAGCTACCGAAAATAAAACAGCCAGACCTTGATTATTTATGCAGAAATAAAAAGAATCTGGGTAACAGAAATCCAGAGAGTCTAACCAAAAAAAAAAAAAAAACCAGATTGATCCGAGTTGTGTTGCTTTTCACCTGATCATAGGACCTAAAGAAGGAAAAAGGAGCCTCTAAAATGTAGCCCCAGACAGTAGAAAGAAAGGGAACCGGATAAGCAATCCTCTGGTGGCGGAGAAGGGCTGTAATAATAAATTTTATACCTAGTCCAGTGAGTCCAAGGCCTGCAGAAGCTAAGATATCCAGGCTGGGACATGCCAGGCCGGCGGGGCACGACGCTGGGGACGGGCTGGTTGCTATGGAAACCCCACTGCTTTCAAGTCCGAGGAGACATTTCCTTGCTTCATACATATTTAAGGCATTTCGCTCAACACTTTTCACAATCACAGACTATGAAAACACATAATGAGAAAGAAAAAAGTGACACGCAAGTAGTCTACAATGAATTGGGGAAGGGGTGAGAAAACGAGTATGATAATAAGAATTCCACTCAGGGTATGGATTAATGCTGCCTTAAAGTCAACTGCAAATTCTAACCACTTATTTCCCAAGTTTACTCCTTTCAGTAAAAGCATAAAAGGTTAATTACCACTTACTCGGTGTGTCCTCCATCCCAGGCACTGTGATGGAAGCTGCACAAATACTCTAATTCCTGCAGAACCTTACAGGTGAAATTATTATTCGTGTTCAGGGAAGACCCAAAGTCACAGGGCAGATGCAGGGGGCGCTAGAGGAGCTTAGGCCCGGCTGTCCTATGGCCCATTCTCGCTTACATCCTCTTGTCTCTACATTAAGGCTCCCCCCATTTATCTCAGCTTTTAAAAATCAAATTTGTCACCACAGATAGACTGCACGGTAATGATCATTTACATCTGACATTTACGGTCTACCAGTTAACGGACCTGGAGGTACCCTCTTCCTCGCTGATGACGTATCTATGGCAAAGCTTATGGCGAAATAAATTCCCAAACAATAAATCTTTTTTTCCTCAATGGACTCATCTAGAGAATTGGAAATCTGAACCCATGAGGGAAAGCCTCCAATGGAAAAGAAAGAAAATGTGTGGCTGACAAAGCAGTTAAAGCAGTGGTCAGCCTGGAGGCCAGGGAGGCATCATTAAAAAGCTCTGGGATGCGGTGAGGTTTCAGAGCTCTCATTCACCATTTTCCCCTGACCTCTGCTCACTTCTTGCTGAACTCCAGAACTCTTCCTGGGCCTGTCCATCTTCACATGCAAAGTCTCTTCTGTTTGCATCTTTTCATCCTAGTACTACTTACAGTGACTCTAGTCAACTCAAATACGAAGCTTCACAATACCTAAAGTTAATGTCCTATTCTCTAATTTTAGACTCAATATAGCAAGCTCGTTTAGAATCAATCCTATCTTTTCCTTTAAAGTTTTCTTTGAGGAAGGCATGATTTTTTTTCTCATGTTGGACACTGACTACCACATTATTTGCATACATACACATATATAACAATACACATTTTTATGTATGTGCCATATGCATATTTGATAAAATTCATAGTTTAGAAATTTTAAAGGCACGACTGTTTGGTGTTTTATCTACTATAATAAAAATATGTTATCATTTAGTATATGTTGTTGTGTAACTTGTTTTTTTTTCACATTTTTAAAAATTTATTTTTAACTGAAGGATAGTTGCTTCACAGTATTGGGTTGGTTTCTGCCAAACACCAACATGAATCAGCCATAGGCATACCCATGTCCCCTCCCTCCTGCGCATCCCTCCCCACCTCCCTCCCCATTCCACCCTCTAGGTCATCGCAGAGCGCTGGTGTGAGTTCCCTGAGTCATACGGCAAATTCCCACTGCCTATTTTCCATATGGTAGTGTATGTTTCCATGTTACTCGCTCCACACGCCCCGCGCTCTCCTCCCTCCCCTCGGGCCATGCGCGTAAGCCTGTTCTCTGTGTCTGTATCTCCACTGCTGCTCTGCAAACACGTTCATCAGCACCATCTCCCTAGATTCCATATGTATGCATTAGTATGTGATATTTGTTTTCCTCTTTCTGACTTACTTCTTCAACTTCCTTTTTTTTATTCAACACCACTCTTGTCGATTAACTTCTGATACAAAGGTTTCCTCAGCACGTATGACTAGAAATAGAATCACTGGCGGTAGAATACCAGTGTTTTTGTGATCAGATGATCACAAACTACTTTTAAAGTGCTTGGAAGGCCAACTTACCCAGTTTAATGCAGGAACATTTCTCTTTCCTCATATCCCTACCAGCACTTAATATCATCAGACCTATCCCATTAAGTTTTTCACAGCACATGTAATTACTGAAATTCTGCAACATCTTAAACGAGAAGCTCCAAGAAAGCTGAACTAGGAACAGAAAGCGAATGGGCGGGAACCTATTCTTCAAACCTCCAGGGCTAGCACAGTGGCTCACAAGTAGTAAATAAACCAAGCATTTTTAAAACCGCTTTGGATCTGTATACACATGTGGACATAACACAACGTTTAGCCTTACCAACTCTGTGGCAACTTAGTAAAGCTTAAAGTTACCAGATTGCAAATTAAGAAAAAAAAAGTTTCCTTCCCATATATGTAATTAAAATATTGGTCACAAATAGACTCCAAAAACCAACACATATATAAAGAAAATGATCAATAACGAATGCTGTTACAAATTTGCCTTTATATAAAGTAAAATATAATATGTAACAGTGTCTATTATATAGAAATCAAGTGACATGTATATGCAGATATTCATTTATATGAAAATCACACTATACTGAATGTGATATGATACTTGGTTCTCTTTGGGCCCAGACTCTGAACCCACCTTGCTTGGCTGTTTTGGCTTTGGTTTAATACTGATGAAGACATCGAGCTGTTCCATCAGCTGAGCAATGAACTGTGGATCGACTTCAATTTCTTCCTTCATATCAAACATCAGCACAAGGGGGAGACAACCCTAGAAAATGCCACAGTGGAAAGTGTGGGCGGTAAAACACTGTTTGTTTATACATCCAATAATTGAGCATGCCTACAGATAACACAACATTTTATAGATTTAAAGAATAAGAGTCCCTTTGCTGTCCACTAGAAACTATCAGGCTGTTAATCAGCTCTATTCCAATACAAAATAAAAAGTTTAATTAAAAAAGAATAAACCAAAGTGTCAAAGCTAAATTATATACCTTCACATAGCTTAGAAGGCTGGCGTGGAAATAATATTGAGGGGTAGAAACTATCTTCTGGATGATGGAAATAAGTGTCTTGTGTTTCTCTTTCTGGTCATGAATTTTTTTTTTTTTTTCCCTACTCTCTACCTTGGAAAAATTCTTCCATTTTCTGACTTCAGCTTTGTTGGTGGTGCCAGAAACTATAATCTCAACTACATGAAGGGCAGTAATCTTGTGGTCCAGCTCAAAGACTTACAGTGGAGGCTTTTCACTGTCTCCTGAATGAAATCTAAACATATATCAGCATTTTAAAATCTCCACATTTCCACCCAGCTTTGCTTGTGCAGTCACAGGTCTCTCTGGGTATGTCTGCCCCTTCTCCAAACTACACCAACATATGGACAGTCTTTGCAACAGATTCTGTTCCTCGGTATCTTAACTCATCACAAGGCTTCTTTGCCAACCCAAGTCCTACTTCTCCTTTGATGCAGCTCAAACCTTACCTCCTTCCTGGAGGACTCTGCTACTATCAGCCTTTCCTGTCACTGTCTCACTCTTCAGCATAGCAGCGTTTAGAACTTGTACTTTTTCTCTGATTCTTTCTTCCTGGCTCCTCATCTACTGAGTATAGGAACCACATCCCACATTTTTTGTGATGTACAGATTGATGGGTTTGTACATAAGGATTGGAAGAAGTTACTGTCAAACATAACAGAATTAAAAAGAAATCACCATGTTCCATTTCTCTTCTGGATAAGAGATGTTTATAAGGATGTTGCTATAAAAAATGGTGATACTACTTAAAATTTAAGTTAAAGCCTTTTAATTTCTCTCTCAATCTTTCAGTATTGTGCTGTAATAATAATATGTCTCATTGCATACCTGTAGTTTTGTCAGGTATGAGCACAGTATGAATATGAATTCATAACAGTGCTGATCGCTTGAAAATTTCACTGAACTCAGTATCTACAGAACTTGAAAAGTGTGAAAAAAGAAAGTATGAAGAGTAATCATAATAATCTTTGGATACAAATATGCTGTCTAACTAGCAGTATACTAAAAGTAGCCTAAGTAAGCTTAGCTAAAATAAAAAATCATTCACAATGAAATTAATTTCATAAAATAATGTATCATAATTCTTAGTGATTATAACAAGTTTTCATCTGTCAGAGGAATGGAATCAACAATACACATCTGGATTTTCTGAAGGTTTCTCAAAAACAGATTCTGCAAGTTAATAGCAGTAAAGGTCATGTCTGAAGCTTATGGATTCAAATGTCACTAAAGGTCTAGCCAGAATGGAGAATATAATGGTATTTTTTAATAAGAATACATGGTATGTCAGTCCATTTTGTTAATATGTATCAACCTAGACACTGGGTTTTTAATGAATATAGGAAGGATAGGTTGAATAGTATAAACTGAAAGCAGTAAATTATGTAACTTATTTTCTTTCAATTCATGACACTCAAATTCACGGCTCAAATACTATAGCATTTTTAAAAGGGTACGAAAGATTTATGAAATGTTCAAATGTTTCATGCTACCAAAATTTATTATCTTTGAGGGTAGGGTAAAATTTTTAATTTATTAATTTTTAGTTGCTCTGTTTAAACAGTGGGTTTTTTTTGTCAAACACAAACTAATGCTAAATGTCAAATAACAATAACCACCTTCCACAAAATATAGCCGATTATTTCCACGTAACCTCTTCAGTTGTTTAAATTTATAAAAACAAATACTGCAAGAGAATTACCCACAAAATGAAATTAAATCTGGGAGGCACCATGTACCTTATTCTTTTACTTTCTTTTACCAAGAAACTTCCTTATTAAACCAGAATTCCAAAGTGCTTCCATAAATACCACATTGCTACAGCACGTGCAGCAACATACACTGTACCCAGAGAGGTTAAAACAACCTGTACCATTAATTTCAGTAAACCTACCATGAGATACTGCCTTGCAAGACAGACAGACTCAATGGTGCCCTGGAGGTAGACGGTGGATTTCTTTTGTGGATTACTGGGATCGGGAAAGTGGATCTGAGCACCCGTTCTCTGCATGATATGTTTGATGTTGCTTCCATTTCGACCCATCATAAAGAGATGATGCTGAGCTGCGATATCCAGTTGCGTGCTCACGGGGATAGCGGACGCCAAGCTCCCGGCGAGATGTTCCAACAGCGTGGCCGTTCCTTCCTAGGAGAAAAGGTGGGAGAGATACAGTCGCACGTGATAGCCGTCCACACTGAAGGGAGAGGTTCTACTGCGCTTCTGACAGCTATGGAAAAATTCCACATGTCCTAAGAGCCAGAATGTGGGGCCTTCCTGGTGGCCCAGTGGTTAAGAATCTGCCTTCCAATGCAGGGCATGCAGGTTCAATCCCTGGTCAGGGAACTAAGAGTCCACATGTCGAGGAGCAACTAAGCCCACGTGCTAGCAACCAGAGAAGCCCACAGGCACAGTGAAGGATCCCATATGCTACAACTATGACCCAACACAGCCAAATAAATAAACAAATATTTTTTAAATAAATAAATAAAAATGGGAACCAGAATGCAATATGAGAAAAAAAATTCCAGAAAACACATTTGTCTTAAAATCCTTTAAAAATAAAACTCATACAATTTCTGTACCTACAGTGTTTGGAATGACCTACACCACTCACCTTCACAGCGCTGGTGTTATTCTGAGACCCCCGTACTATCACCGTAGCACCATACATTCGGGACCGCTGCTTAAATGACACTGAAATGTTGTACATTTGTGATATGTGCTGGATAGAGGGGGAATTAGGATCAGGCACTGGTTGAAGAATTCCAGCAATTGGCAGTTCAAACATCAGCACCAAAGGAAGCAGCTCCTAAAACGAAATCATAGAACCCAGAGCAGACAGTTAGGTCACTGCATAGTTACTGAAAGTGAAAATGTTAGTCTCTCAGTCACGTCTGACTCTTTGCAACCCCAAGGACTGCAGCCTGCCAGGCTCTTCTGTCCATGGAATTCTCCAGGCAAGAATACTGGAGTGGGTAGCCAAGCCCTCCTCCAGGGAATCTTCTTGACCCAGGGATAAAACCCGGGTCTTGTGCATTGCAGGCAGATTCTTTACCTTCTGAGCCACTAGCGAAGCCCATTCATTTAGAGATATGTGTGATTCATTCATTCTCAAGATGGGGTTTTTTCTCAAGATGAAAATTAAATGTGCATTAATTTTTTTAAACACCATCCTTGTAGAGAATGGGGGCAAAAAGAAGCAAATGCATAAAAATATGGGAAACCCATTGAAAATGTGTTCATTTCCCCAGTACTCCTCAACTCCCTCATCCTGCAACGCAAAATTAGTGCAGCTTACGTTTTCATCAAAATTCCGCTGTAACTCAAAACGCGAAATGGCTGGAAGTCTCCCAGTCCCTACACGGGAGTGTAGTTTTTATAGACAGTAAACAAAAATCTCTAAATTAAATTTGCCTTTATATATTCTTTTAAAATATAGAAGCCACTGGCCCTATACATACACACACACACACACACACACACACACACACACACATATAGACGATTGGAGAAGGCAATGGCACCCCACTCCAGTACTCTTGCCTGAAAAATCCATGGACAGAGGAGCCTGGTAGGCTGCAGTCCATGGGGTTGCTGAAGGTCAGACACGACTGAGCGACTTCACTTTCACTTTTCACTTTCATGCACTGGAGAAGGAAATGGCAACCCACTCCAGTGTTCTTGCCTGGAGAATCCCAGGGACGGGGGAGCCTGGTGGGCTGCCATCTACGGGGTCACAGAGTCGGACACGACTGAAGCGACTTAGCAGCAGCAGCATATAGATGATTTACTTCATTGTACGGTAGACTAACAACATTGTAAAGCAATCATCCTTCAATAATTTAAGATTTTTTTTAAAAGATAATGCTTTTATTACAGCCATAAGCTTGGGTAGGCTATCTGAAGTTTTTAAATGGAAGGAGACCTCTGCAAAACCTGAGTTTATAACTTGAATTGCCTGTGGCATTTTTCCTCAGGCGTCTTTTTGATCATTTCAAAACCATCAGAGCAACAGAGCCAGGTAAAATTTAGACCATCTCTAAGAAGCATCTTTGAGACATTAAAACAACTTTTGTCACTCTTTCCTACATGTTGAACATATGATCTGGTTATAAATTGATAAATTACAATATTTTTATTGCCTATAATGCCAACATCGCTGACACTGCTTTATAGTACGAAAAGGAATCAATACTTACCCGAATTCTAACTCGGGCAGATTCTACTCCTGCTGGTTGTCCTGCTATAGACACCTGCAAAAGTAAAAAACACAGATTTATTGTTCTTGAATCCACATCCACTTTCTCAGCTGTCTACTCCCTCACTACCCAAAGCGTCATCCAGGATAAAACAGCATCGTACAAGCATCGTCTTTATCTCGGAGTTTGTTAATAATGAAGGATCTCAGGCACCAACCCAGACCTACTTAATCAGAATCTGCATTTTAACGAGCGCTGGTGATCCGTGTCAGTTGACCAACATGGTCAACTCCTACCTCCTGGACTTACCTAAAACCTCCCGGCCCACAGGGGGCCTCCCAACTTCTTCCCATTTTCTTGTGTTCACTGCATTTTCCCCCTTTTGTTTAAACCCTTTGCACACGAGATGGGCATCAATGTGCAGTGATACCGCCACCGTATGTTCACAAAGTAACGGACTACTTCCATGCTGGCTGGGAAAAAGCACTGTTGCTCCAACAGCCCCTTCTCAGGATCTTCTAGGCTTTCCTATGATCCAGCAACTGAGGAACTGCTCGTGGCATCAGGGCGAGAGGGTGGGGCTCCAGGACAGCGCTCACATGGGTCATGCCCACGCCATGTTGTCAGCTAACGGCTGCTCTTGCTTTTCACCATGGCTTTCTGTCTAGTTCCTCGTGTATATACGCCACCGTCACCATCAGTCCCCAAGAGAAAAGACTGCGTCTCAGTCATCTTTGTGGCCAACATAGTTTCCCTGTTGTTTAGTTGCTAAATTGTGTCTAACTCTTTGCAACCTCATGGACTGTAGCCCACCAGGCTCCTCTGTTCATGGGGTTTCCTAGACAAGAATACTGGAGTGGGTTGCCATTTCCTCCTCCAGGGGATCTTCCTAACCCAGGAATCAGATGGACTGGGTCTCCTGCCCTGGCAAGTGTGTTCTCTACCCCTGAGCCACCCAGGTTCTAATAGCGTGATTAGAGGAGAGAAAACTTTCAAATAATACAGAGAACACTATCTGTTCTTCAAGTACTGACAGCATTTTGATGTAGACGCATGAGCTCCATTTGTTTCCAAACCCAAGAACTAGGAAAAAAAAAAAAGGAGGGGGGCATAAAAGAGAGACATAATTCAGCCAACGTGAGAAAGTCGGACACTTGCACATCACCACTCAGGTGACCCGGGGTACCTGGAGGAGCACTCGCGTGATGCTGCAGACAGAATCCCAGCTATCAACAGGTGCCCGGACTAGGCGAGCTTTCAGATCCTTTCCTAACTCACATGCCTTCTGAGCCTTTCTGCAAGGACTTCATTTAATGTTGCCATGACAACCTTCCCTCTCTTCTACCAACCATTTAGAGATCAAGAATTTAAGGCCCATCTACAATGCATCTCTTTAAAAATGCTGAGCACTTTCAGTCTCCTTTGAGGGGGACATACAATTCATACTACCTGCCATCTTCACAAGAACTCTTTTGTTCTCATCTCCCCCAAAAGATGCGCATACAGGAAATCCAAGCTTTAATCTGTCCCATAAAATTTCACGTGAAAAGTCCCAGCACCTGGTTGCTTTTTTCTGCTTGATTATTCCTGTTGGAGTCTGGGAAGTGGATGTGGCATCCTGTTTCTTCCATCACCTTTTTAATATTGTTGCCCCCTTTGCCGATTACATGAGAATGTTCTGTGTGTGAGACATCCATCTTCAAGGTGACCCGATTGCTCTACGTGGAAATAATGTATTATTTCTTGATGTACGAAAAAGGAAAGAACAACTCATAAAAAGACACGTTTACCCCAAGGGAACAGGATTAACAAAAAGTGACCCCGTGGAAATTCTTAGAGATTTCTTAAGATCATCTTGATCTATAAATTTTTCAATTTTACATATGTATCCTTGGCTCATAAAAAATGTTTCATTTAAAGACAAATCTGTCCAAAGAAATAGGAAGATATACTCTTTACCAAGATAATTTTTTTGGACAGTAGTATTCAAGTCAAATTAGTTACAATTACAAATAAATTACTTTTTTTTCTTTAATAGATATTATTCATGAAAATGAATTCAAGTAACTGAAAAACAGGTAAAAAAATTGCAAGAGTGAATAAATGTATCTTAGTAGAAACACTGAACAATGATAGAAAACTAGAAACAAAAATAAAGCTCAAAACTGAATAAAAAAGGATTTACAAACATTTTCATAACTTCTCTATCACTGTATGGCAAACTTTACAAAGTAGGTAAATTATTCTTGCAGGGAGGAAGAAGAGTGAGGAAGAAATCACAAAATATATATCTCCAGGAGTAAAATGGCTTAAGGAAACCGGCACAGAGTGTAAGATTGACTATATTAAAGGTAAATGTAAAATTTTAAGGCACAATGAACAATTATAGGCACCTGGAATTCATGTATTTAATTTGGGGAAATGCAGTGTTGTAAAATTATAAAGACTAACATGAAACGTTTTCTCATTTATAATATTGATATTGAAATTCTTCAGTCCTTACAAAGTAAAATTAAAAAGTCAAAATACAGCAAGATTTTAAAAAGATCAGTAGTTATACACTTTCTGAATTCTTAAATTTTAAACTTAGATCCATTAAATACTTTGGTTTTTAAACTTAGTTAACCACTAAAAAAAAGAAAAAAAGATAATCTTTTTTGGATATTGCAAAATTTTTAATAATTATAGGATGAATAATTATTTTCTTTAAAAAGTACAACAGCAACAAAAAGAAACAAACAATAGGGATTAAGAGAAGAGATTAAAAATAATTTCAATGAAATATTAGGTGGCAGAACCTAAGAACCAGACAGACTGGATTTGAACCCACCTCCCCACTTATCAGCTATGATATCCTATGTAAATTCCCTAATATCTCTTTCCTGAGCTTGTTATGAGGATTAAACAAATTAATATTTGTAAATGATGTAGCTAAGTGCCTGGCATAGAGTAAGTGATTTAGAAGTGTTTATTAAAATAAATCCTCAAAAACAAGTATACATTTTTAAATATTTTCATTTCTCTATTGTCTCTCCCTACACGTACTTGTAGAGAGAGAACATACTAGACACACTGGCAGACTGCATGCCATCACACACACACAGCTATACAGAACATAATTTTGGTTTTCCACTGACATCATAAAAGCAAATATGCTAAATTCTTGCAGTCATTACTACTTGCTCTATATTAATCAAGATCAGTGTCTATTTCTGACGATGGCATATACACACATACGCACTTATACAGAAAGACATACACACATATACATGTTATGTACTTAAGTATATACATTGAGAGAGAAAGTATTATTTAATTACCCAACATGAGAGAACCTATGCAAATTTGAAACAGACCTTTACATCCATTGTAGAATCAAGAGCTTATTTTAAAACCCACCATTACTTTCTCCTGGTTTTTCTTCTCCAAATAGTTCTTTCATAACAGCATGAAGTAGCCCCTTGCAGAGACAAGATTCTGACATCTGAGTGTCTTTAACATTCACTTACTTTTGTGTCTAAGACAGACATGATCATTTCCTTGGCTTCCTTAACATCTTCTTTCTTTCCAGAAACCTTAATGTGGGGATCTGTAAGAAATCAAGAACAAAGAGCTCATATGAAACCCCTAAGCTCTGTTTTAAAACTTACGTTACAATATAAGAAAAAATGATTCCATAATACATTTAATATTTGATTCATTCTTGATGTGTTATCACTGTAATAAAAACAGAAATATGTAAAATACTCAAACTGTGCATTTATCTATGCTTTTTTTCCTTCTGAGCACTGGCTAACCTATGTAACTTTAAATTTAATTGCAAAATAAGTATAGCATATAATTATTTTTTAAACAAGTGAAGCGTCTATGTATTCAATTTATTACTTCATCTCTTGGTACATTCCAGCCCCTGTTCTAAAGGCTTAAAAGGCACTGAATCATTCAATCTACACCATGGTTTGCTTCTTTCTTTTTTAAACTACCTGTATTGTAAAGCAATTTCTTTAGTGAATATCCTGCCTATTTTAAATTCCAATGGTGACATCTCTAAAAATAAAGCATTTTTCAACTAAAAAAGAACCCCACAATGCAGTACCACTTCACAGTACATAGTTAAAATGAAACAGACAATAATAAGTGCTGTAAACCACAGTTTTGTGATTGTCTGCAGAGGAAACGAAGGCACAGAGCAGTTTAGCAACTTGCCCCAGAAAACCATTCAGGGGATGTTTATTATAATCCAGTGTCTTCCAACTCTGAATCCATACTTTAAACTATGTGATCATTTAAGAGATATTCTTATTGGCCAAAGTTGACAGGAAAAAAAAAATCTTCATTCAGGAATATTTAATATTTATTCAGAATTAGTACTAAGAAAGTGACTAAGTACATGCTATGTCTGCAGGAAACCACTCATTCATTCAGTAAAGATTTTCTGAACCTCTTCTATGCTTCTCCAGCAGCCTCACACTTTCAATGGAGGGGTTCGATCCCTAGTGGTGGAACTAAGAACTTACATGCCACATGCCATGACCAAAAAAAGAAAGCTGTCTGTCCACATGGACCTTACAGATTTGTGCAGGGAGGTAAAAATCAGTCAAATAAATAAATGATCTATTAGATTTAAAGAGCCTCTTCGGAGAAGGCAATGGCACCCCACTCCAGTACTCTTGCCTGGAAAATCCCAAGGACGGAGGAGCCTGGTGGGCTGCAGTCCATGGGGTCGCTACAAGTTGGACACAACTGAGCGACTTCACTTTCACTTTTCACTTTCATGCACTGGGGGCAGGAAATGGCAACCCACTCCAGAATTCTTGCCTGGAGAATCCCAGGGACGGGGGAGCCTGGTGGGCTGCCGTCTATGGGGTCGCACAGAGTCGGACACGACTGAAGCGACTTAGCAGCAGCAGCAGCAGCAGCAGCAAACAGCCTTTGATGAAAGTGAAAGAAAAGAGTGAAAAGGCTGGCTTTCCTCAACATTCAGAAAACTAAGATCATGGTATCTGATCCCATCACTTTATGGCAAATAGATGGAGAAAAAATGAAAACAGTGACAGATTTTATTTTCTTGGTCTCCAAAATCACTGCAGATGGTGTGATGATATTCAAAGACACTTGGTCCTTGGAGGAGAAGCTACGACAAACCTACACAGCATATTAAAAAACATATTAAAAAGTCTCACTCCGCCTTCTTTATGGTCCAACTCTCACATTTGTAATGACTACTGGAAATATCATAGTTTGGATTAGATGGACCTTTGTTGCCAGAGTGATGACTCTTTATTAATATGCTGTGTAGGTTTGTCATAGCTTTTCTTCAAAGGAGCAAGTGTCTTTGAACATGGCTGCAGTCACCATCCAAAGTGATTTTGGGGCCCAAGAAAATGAAGTCTGCCACCACTTCCATTTTTCCCCCATCTATTTGCCATGAAGTGAGTTCTTCTAAACCAAGATAAACTAGGATAAGCAAAATGACTCACTGTAGATTTTACCAAACTACACGTATTTCCTCATATTGTGATTTAACCCGCCCATCTCCACCTCACAGTCATCAAGGCCATGATTCATCAGCCCAGTTCAGTTCAGTCACTCAGGCAAGTCCAACTCTTTGTGACCCAATGGCATTATGCCAGGCTTCCCTGTCCGTCACCAGCTCATGAAGCTTGCTCAAACTCAGGTCCATCAAAATGGTAACACCAACCAATCATGTCATTCTCTTTCGACCCCTTCTCCTCCTGCCTTCAATCTTTCCCAGCATCAGGATCTTTTTGAATGAGTCAGTTCTTCACATCAGGTGGCCAAAATATTGGAGTTTCAGCTTCAGCATCAATCCTTCCAATGAATATCCAGGACTGATTTCCTTTAGGATAGACTGCTTGGATCTCCTTGCACTCCAAGGGACTCTCAAGAGTCTTCTCCAACACCACAGTTTAAAAGCATCAATTCTTCAGCGCTCAGCTTTCTTTATAGTTCAACTCTCACATCCATACATGACTACTGGAAAAAACCATAGCTTTGACTAGATGGACCTTTGTCGGCAAAGTACTGTCTCTCCTTTTTAATATGCTATCTAGGTTGGTCATAGCTTTCCTTACAAAGAGCAATCAAGTTTTAATTCTATGACTGCAGTCAGCATCTGCAGTGATTTTGAAGTCCAAGAAAATAAAGTTTGTCACTATTTCCATTGTTTTCCCATCTATTTGCCATGAAGTGATAGGACCAGATGACATGATCTTAGTTTTTAGAATGTTGAGTTTTAAGCCAGCTTTTTCAACTCTCCTCTTTCTCTTTCATCAGGAGGCTCTTCAGTTCCTCTTCACTTTCTGCCATAGGGGTGGTATCATCTGCATATCTGAGGTTACTGATATTTCTCCTGGCAATCTTGATTCCAGATTGTGTTTCATCCAGCCCAGCATTTCTCATGATGTACTCTACATATAAGTTAAATAAGCAGGGTGACAGTATACAGCCTTGATGTACTTCTTTCCTGGTCTGGAACCACTCTGTTCTTCCCTGTCCAGTTCCAACTGTTGCTTCTTGACCTGCATATAAACTTCTGCAGAGGCAGGTATGATGGTCTGGTATTCCCATCTCTTTAAGATGGCAATTTTCCACAGTTTTGCTGTGATCTATGCAGTCAGAGGCTTTGGCATAATCAATAAAGCAAAAATAGATGTTTTTATGGAATTCTCTTGCTTTTCTATGATCCAACAGACGTTGGCAATTTGATCTCTTGTTCTGCTGGCGTTTCTAATTCCACCTTGAACATATGGAAGTTCATGGTTCACATACTACTGAAGCCTGACTTGGAAAATTTTCAGCATTACTTTGCTAGCATGTGAGACGAGTGCAATTGTGTGGTAGTTTGAACATTCTTTGGCATTGCCTTTCTTTGGGATTGGAATGAAAACTGACCTTTTCCAGTCCTGTGGCCACTGCTGAGTTTTCCAAATTTGCTGACATATTGAGTGCAGCACATTAACAGCATCATCTTTTATGATTTGAAATAGCTCAAATGGAATTCTATCATCTCCACCAGCTTTCTTTTTAGTGATGGTTCTTAAGGCCCACTTGACTTCACATTTCAGGATGCCTGGCTCTAGGCGAGTGATCACACCATCGTGATTATCTGGACCATTAGATCTTTTTAGTATAGTTCTTCTGTGTATTCTTGCCACCTCTTCATAATATCTTATGCTTCTGTTAGGTCCATACCATTTCCTTTACTGTGACCATCTTTGCATGAAATGTTCCCTTGGTATCTCTAATTTTCATCAAGAGCTCTCTAGTCTTTCCCATTCTATTGTTTTCTTCTATTTCTCTGCATTGATCGCTGAGGAAGGCTTTCTTATCACTCCTTGCTATTCTTTGGAACTGTGCATTCAGATGGGTATATCTTCCTTTTCTCCTTTGCCTTTCACTTCTCTTCTTTTCTCAGTTATTTGTAAGGCCTCCTCAGACAACCATTTTGCCTTTTTGCATTTCTTTTTCTTGGGGATGGTCTTGATCAGTGCCTCCTGTACAGTGTCACAAACCTCCATCCACAGTTCTTCAGTCACTCTATCAGATCTAATCCCTTGAATCTATTTGTTCTTCTATGGTATAATCATAAGGGATTGATTAAGGTCATACTTCAATGGGCTAGTGGTTTTCCCTACTTTCTTCAACTTAAGTCTGAATTTGTCAATAAGGATTTCATGATACGAGCCACAGTCAGCTCCAGGTCTTGTTTCTGCTGATGGTAAAGAGCTTCTCCATCTTTGGCTGCAAAGAATATAATCAATCTGATTTTGGTGTTGACCATCTGATGATGTCCATGTGTAGAGTCTTGTCTTGTGTTACTGGAAGAGGGTGTTTTCTAAGACCAGTGTGTTCTCTTATCAAAACTCTGTTAGCTTTTGCCCTGCAAAAGCTCTTGCCCTTCATTTTGTACTCCAAGGCCAAATTTGCCCATTGCTCCAGGTATCTCTTACTTTTTACTTTTGCATTCCAGTCCAATATGATAATAAGGACATCTTTTTTGTGCGTTAGCTCTAGAAGGTCTTGTAGGTCTTCATAGAACAGTTCACCTTCAGCTTCTTCAGCATTACTGGTTCTGGCATAGACTTGGATTACTGTGATACTGAATGGTTTGCCTTGGAAACAAACAAAGTTCACTCTGTCATTTTAGAGACTGCACCCAAGTACTGCATTTCGGACTCTTCAGTTGACTATGAGGGCTACTCCATCTCTTCTAAGGGATTCTTGCCCACAGTAGTAGATTTAATGGTCATCTGAATTAAATTCACCCATTCCAGTCCATTTAAGTTCACTGATTACTAAAATGTCAATGTTCACTCTTTACATCTCCTGTTTGACCACTTCTAATTTACCTTGATTCATGGACCTAACATTCTAGGTTCCTATGCAATATTGTTCTTTACAGCATCGGACTTTACTTCCATAACCAGTCACATCCACAACTGGGTGTTGTTTTCACCTTGGCTCCGTCTCTTCATTCTTTCTGGAGCTGTTTCTCCACTGATCTCTAGTAGCATACTGGGCACCTACTGACCTGGGGAGTTCATCTTTCAGTGTCCTACGTTTCTGCTTTTTCATACATGTTCATGGGGTTCTCAAGGCAAGAATACTGAAGTGGTTTGCACTCCCTTCTCCAGTGGACCACCTTTCATCAGAACTCTCCACCGTTACCCATCCATCTTCGGTGACCCTACACGGCATGGCTCATAGTTTCACTGAGTTTCATGATTCATAAGGTGTGACTGAAGGAGAAGCAGACAGAGAAAGGGAAGGATGGGATGGAGGAGGAAACCATTTTCTAAAGCTCCCCACCCTTAGGACCAGGATGAAGCAATCCTAATCAGCAAGAGTACACAGGGAGCTTCAGAGCCTAGGAATGGATCTAGCCTCCCAGGGAGACCTCCCAGCAGCTGGCCTCAATCTGAATCAGTGCCAACACTCCAGCCCCACACTCCCCCCAGACTGCCTCCTGCTGGCTGCCCTGGGCTCAGGCTCCACTCCTCAGCCTGTTCTCCAATCCCTCCCTCTGACCCACGCCCTGTGAAGGGATGTGGTGAAGATTAAAGACCTCAATGTTCATTAAAACTTTCTAAAATGTTTAACTATCAGGTTCTGACAGAATGTGGTCCACTGGAGAAGGGAATGGTGAACCGCTTCAGTATTCCTGCCTTGAGAACCTCATGAACAGTATGAAAAGGCAAAATGATAGGATACTGAAAGATGAACTCCCCAGGTCGGTAGGTGCCCAATATGCTACTGGAGACCAGTGGAGAAACAGCTCCAGAAAGAATGAAGAGATGGAGCCAAAGCAAAAACAACACCCAGCTGTGGATGGGACTGGTGATAGAAGCAAGGTCCGATGCTGTAAAGAGCAATATTGCATAGGAACCTGGAATGTCAGGTCCACGAATCAAGGCAAATTGGAAGTGGTCAAACAGGAGATGGCAAGAGTGAACATCTACATTTTAGGAATCAATGAACTAAAACGGATTGGAATGTGTGAATTTAACTCAGATGACCATTATATCTATACCTGTGGGGAAAAATCCCTTAGAAGAAAAAGAGTAGCCCTCATAGTCAACAAAAGAATCTGATATGAAGTACACGGATGCAGTCTGAAAAATGACAGAATGATCTCCGTTCCTCTCCAAGGCAAACCATGCAATATCATGGTAATCCAAGTCTATGCCCCAACCAATAATGCTGAAGAAATTGAAGTTGAACTGTTCTATGAAGACCTACAAGACCTTCTAGAATTAACACCCAAAAAAGATGTCCTTTTCATTATGGGGGACTGGAATGCAAAAGTAGTTAAGTCAAGAAACACCTGGAGTAACAGGCAAATTTGGCCTTGAAGTACAGAACGAAGCAGGGCAAAGGCTAATGGAGTTCTGCCAAGAGAATGCACTGGTCATAGCAAACACCCACTTCAAACAATACAAGAGAAGGCTCTACACATGGGCATCACCAGATGGTCAACACAGAAATCAGACTGATTATATTCTTTGCAGCCAAAGATGGAGAAGGTCTATACAGTCAGCAAAAACAAAACCAGGAGCTGACTGTGGCTCAGATTATGAACTCCTTATTGCCAAATTCAGACTTAAATTGAAGAAAGTAGGGAAACACTAGACCATTCAGCTATGACCTAATTCAAATCCCTAATGATCATACAGGAGGTGTGAGAAATAGATTTAATGGACTAGATCTGATAGATAGAGTGCCTGATGAACCATGGATGGAGATTCGTGACACTGTACAGGAGACAGGGATCAAAACCATCCCCAAGAAAAAGAGATGCAAAAAAGCAAAATGGCTGTCTGAGGAGGCCTTACAAATAGCTGTGAAAAGAAGAGAAGCCATATTTAGATGGGAAAGATATACCCATCTGAATGCAGAGTTCCAAAGAATAGCAAGGAGAGATAAGAAAGCCTTCCTCAGGGATCAATGCAAAGAATAGAGGAAAACAACAGAATGGTAAAGACTAGAGACCTCTTCAAGAAAATTAGAGATACCAAGGGAACATTTCATGTAAAGATGGGCACAATAAAGGACAGAAATGGTATGGACATAACAGAAGCAGAAGATATTAAGAAGAGGTGGCAAGAATACACAGAAGAACTGTATAAAAAAGATCTTCACCACCCAGATAATCATGATGATGTGATCACTCACCTAGAGCCAGATATCCTGGAATGTGAAGTCAAATGGGCCATAGGAAGCATTGCTACTGACAAAGCTAGTGGAGGTGATGGAATTCCAGTTGAGCTATTTCAAATCCTAAAAGATGATGCCGTGAAAGTGCTACACTCAGTATGCCAGCAAATTTGGAAAACTCAGCAGTGGCCACAGGACTGGAAAAGGTCAGTTTTCATTCCAATCCCAAAGAAAGGCAATGCCAAAGAATGCTCAAACTACCACACAATTGTACTCATCTCACATGCTAGCAAAGTAATGCTCAAAATTCTCCAAGCCAGGCTTCGACAATACATGAACGGTGAACTTCCAGATGTTCAAGCCGGTTTTAGAAAAGGCAGAGGAACCAGAGATCAAATTCCCAACATGCGCTGGATCATCAAAAAAGCAAGAGAGTTCCAGGAAAACATCTACTTCTGCTTTATTGACTATGCCAATGCCTTTGACTGTGTGGATCACAATAAACTGTGGAAAATTCTGAAAGAGATGGGAATACCAGACCACCTGACCTGCCTCTTGCAAAACGTGTCTGCAGGTCAGGAAGCCACAGTTAGAACTAGATATGGAACAACAGACCAGTCCAAATAGGAAAAGACTACATCAAGGCTGTATATTGTCACTCTGCTTATTTAACTTATATTTAGAGTACATCATGAGAAATGCTGGGCTGGATGAAACACAAGCTGGAGTAAGATTGCCAGGAGAAATATCAATAACCTCAAGATATGCAGATGCTGCTGCTGCTGCTAAGTCACCTCAGTCATGTCCAACTCTGTGCGACCCCATGGACAGCAGCCCACCAGGCTCCCCCATCCCTGGGATTCTCTAGGCAAGAACACTGGAGTGGGTTGCCATTTCCTTCTCCAATGCATGAAAGTAAAAAGTGAAAGCAAAGTTGCTCGGTCATGTCCGTCTCTTAGCAACTTTATGGACTGCAGCCTAACAGGCTCCTCTGTCCATGGGATTTTCCAGGCAAGAGTACTGGAGTGGGTTGCCATTGCCCTCTCCGGATATGCAGATGACACCACCCTTATGGCAGAAAGTGAAGAAGAACTAAAGAGACTCTTGATGAAAGTGAAAGAGGAGAGTGAAAAAGTTGGCTTAAAGCTCAACATTCAGAAAACAAAGATCATGGCATCTGGTCCCATCACTTAATGGCAAATAGATGGAGAAACAGTGGAAACATTACTTTTTTGGGCTCCAAAATCACTGAAGATGGTGACTGCAGCCATGAAATAAAAAGACACTTACTCCTTGGAAGAAAAGTTATGACCAACCTAAACAGCATATTAAAAAGCAGAGACATTACTTTGCCAGCAAAGGTCCATCTAGTCAAGGCTATGGTTTTTCCAGTAGTCATGTATGGATGTAAGAGCTGGATTATAAAGAAAGCTGAGTGCTGAAGAATTGACGCTTTTGAACTGTGGTGTTGGAGAAGACTCTTGAGAGCCCTTTGGACTGCAAGGAGATCCAACCAGTCCATCCTAAAGGAGATCATCCCTGAATGTTCTTTGGTAGGACTGATGTTGAAGCTGAAGCTCCAATTCTTAGGCCACCTGATGGGAAGAGCTGACTCATTTGAAAAGACCCTGATGCTGGGAAAGTTTGAAGGCAGGAGGAGAAGGGGACAACAGAGGATGAGATGGCTGGATGGCATCACCGACTCAATGGACATGAGTTTGAGTGAACTCCAGGAGTTGGTGATGGACAGGAAGACCTGGCGTGCTGCAGTCCATGGGGTTGCAAAGAGTCGGATACAACTGAGCGACTGACCTGAACTGATGTATCAGGTATTTAAGGAGAGGGGCTAAAAAAAAAAGCAGGACAAAATGTCTGTCCAACCCCTGCAAGCTGGGAGAGCTTCCACACACAGTGTTCTGTCTGCTTGCTCCTGCTTGCGTCCATTCATGCTTCCATCCTAATAGAGAAAGTCTTGTCTGTGTAAGATTCTTGCCAACTTCAACACACTTACGTAAAGAAAGTGAAAGTGTCAGTTGCTCAATCATGTCTGACTCTTCACGATCCCATGGAGTGTAGCCTGCCAGGCTCCTCTGTCCATGGCATCTCCAGGCAAGAATACTGGAGTTGGTTTTCATTTCCATTCTCTTTAATTATTTGTATTATACCCACTAAGACTCCTAGAGGCAATATTTACACAGAGCTGTCTACATTCAAAATCTTGGTCTCAACTCTCTTGAACTTTGGTAGTTTGGTAGGCAGACACTGTGTCATTAGTGTCCCCTAGAAGTGCTCACTGCTACAGTGGAGATTGGAGCCTGGTAAATCTCAAACATGTCTGCTCATCAGACTCACTTTCTAAAACATAGGTTCCGGGTCTCTAGGACCCAGCAGTCAGCATTTTGTTGTTTTACCAAGTGATTCCTTAATCACGCATAGGACACAGCAGATCAAGCCACATAAGACATGCAACGGTAGCCTCTTATGTATCAGCCCAGTATATGTAACATAAAATGCTTCTATAGGAAAAAAAGTGTATTTTCTTACAAAATAAATTAATAGCATGTATTGAGTGCTATGATAATCTGCAAACCTATTACATTACAGGTTGCATAATCACATTAAAATTCCTATGCATCTGTATAGGGACAGGAAACCTCAGATCCAATTTAAGAAGGAATCTGATTTTCCACCATCTCTGCATCAACAGAACAATAAACAAAATAAAAGGCAAAAAAGACTCATTTTTTTAAATGCAAACATATTTCCAAGTGAAAGAGCACCATCTAGTGGCCAGAAATATAAATTATCAATGAACACAACAAAGACAATACAATCACGAGTAGCATGGAACTGTCTCCAGGGCTCAAAGCAGCACTCGTTCGGAATATGGTTCTTTAAAAAAAAAAAAAAAATCAAGTCTCTGAAGTACAGAGGAAAAGATGACAAAATTCTGGTTTAGACTGCTAAAGCAGCCAGAGTATCGTAGTTTTCTTTCCCTCTTCGCTCTTGCTTAAAGGCATCTACAGGACGTGAGCTCTTCTTCCAGGTTGAACTTAATGCTCTCATCTCCAAGCCTGAAATACTACTCCTGCTTTCAATGAGTGTTACAGTTACCACTCAAGCTTGGTCCATGTACCACCACAAGGGACTACGGTGTCATTCAGACCCTTTCTGGAAATACTTAATGGAGAGATGAAAAAATCAAAGTATGAACTGTATAAATAAACATAAAAACAAGGAAAAGAACTCTTGGAGGATGGTGGAAAAATAGAAAATAAGTATGTAGTCGCCTCTTCCCCAGAACTAATGGCTTTGTAGGACCACTCTCAGTCAGGCATGAAAGTTTGAAGATATTGCTCTAAAAATAAAACTGATTGCTGTGGAATCGACCCGCAAGCTCTCTGGATAGAGGGATTGTTTTAATGGATTTTGTCACTTCCACAGCTGGATCATCAAAAAAACAAGCGAGTTCCAGAAAAACATCTATTTCTGCTTTATTGACTACGCCAAAGCCTTTGACTGTGTGGATCACAATAAACTGTGGGAAATTCTGCAAGAGATAGGAATACCAGACCACCTGACCTGCCTCTTCAGAAACCTGTATGCAGGTCAGGAAGCAACAGTTAGAACTGGATATGGAACAACAGACTGGTTCCAAATAGGAAAAGGAGTACATCAAGGCTGTATATTGTCACCCTGATTATTTAACTTATATGCAGAGTACATCATGAGAAACACTGGGCTGGAAGAAGCACAAGCTGGAATCAAGATTGCCGTGAGAAATATCAATAACCTCAGATATGAAGATGACACCACCCTTATGGCAGAAACTGAAGAAGAACTAAAGAGCTTCTTGATGAAAGTGAGAGAGGAGAGTGAAAAAGTTGACTTAAAGCTCAACTTTCAGAAAATGAAGATCATGGCATCCGGTCCCATCACTTCATGGCAAATAGATGGGGAAACAGTGACTGACTTTAGTTTTCTGGGCTCCAAAATTACTGCAGATGGTGATTGCAGCCATGAAATTTAAAAAAAAGATGCTTACTCCTTGGAAGGAAAGTTATGACCAACCTAGACAGCATATTAAAAAGCAGAGACATTACTTTGCCAACAAAGGTCCGTCTAGTCAAGGCTATGTTTTTTCCAGTAGTCATGTATGGGTGTGAGAGTTGAACTATAAAGAAAGCTGAGTGCCGAAGAATTGATGCTTTTGAACTGTGGTATTTGAGAAGCCTCTTGAGAGTCCCTTGAACTGCAAGGAGATCCAACCAGTCCATCCTAAAGGAGATCAGTCCTGGGTATTCATTGGAAGGACTGATGTTGAAGCTGAAACTCCAATACTGATGCAAAGAACTGACTCATTTCAAAAGACCCTGATGCTCCAATACTAATGCAAAGAACTGACTCATTTGAAAAGACCCTGATGCTGGGAAAGATTGAGGGCAGGAGGAGAAGGGGATGACAGAGGATGAGATGGTTGGATGACATCACCAACTCAATGGACATGGGTTTGGGTGGACTCCATCATGGCAGTTAGTGATGGACAGGGAGGCCTGGCGTGCTGCGGTTCACGGGGTCGCAAAGAGTAGGACATGACTGAGTGACTGAACTGAACTGAACTGAACAGTGCCAAAAAAGAAGTAGATTCTCAGCAAACTGTTGTGGAATAGATTGATGGCTCCCCTATTTTGGGGAGATGGCAGAATACAGAGAGGAGATATAAATCTGTGGAAAGAGTCAAAACCTTACAGCCATGATGACCATATGTCTTGCACTTCCCAACATAGTTTTGATTTCAAATATTCTGATCTCAGCACCTCTATAAAAGTACAGAAAACTGTCAAATATTTGTCCATATTTTTGTTTTTTAGATTCCTGCCCCATTAATCTGCTCACAGCTCTCTGGTGTCATCCTATGGAAGAGAGGAAGACTTGACAGTGATCCAACCTTCCATACGGAATATGAAGCTGTACAGACATGGATTTGATATGAGTACATTATATGTGTACCCTGCAAAATAGCCAAACCTCGGGGCAACACAGGTTTTTTATGACTCCATATGGAAATTCATAAGGACTTGGTAAGACAACAAATGTTTTCATAAGAACATGCTAAATACCATATTTTCAGAAACATAAATATTTCAAAGAGTTTGTATGTTTATTTGAGCTTAAGTGATGGATTTAAAAAGATTATCTCTTAGAACTCTGGTGTCTCCCCTCTGGTTTCCCACCCTTGGAAACAGTGCCCATCCTGGAAACATCAGAGGATATTTTACTATCTTTTCTTTTTCTCAAGTTTAAACTTCCTTCCTGTTTCATTCCTATCTCACAGCAAAAATCTACAGAATATGCTCACATCAGCCATTTAACTGTATTTATTCAATATTATGCTGCAGAAAGTAAAGTGCTATTGACACATGATGAACTGAAGCCATTGATGTTTCACCAGTGATCTATCTGTAACTACTTTCCTGCTTCCATGGTTTGAGTGCTGTTGAGCAAAACTTCAATGAGAAAAATTCAAAGCAATGCTGTCATTGTCAGCATGCTCTATTGGACAGAAAAAAGACAGATAGAAAATCCTTTGTTTGACTAACCTCAGTCCTCCCACTCACAACACCCCCAAATAAAAACATCATATTAGAACTGCATGTCTGTTTATGGGGGAATATTCCATATCATGGCCTAAAATCAGGATGGCTTTTGGTACATTTTTACAAATAAACAGGGCTTCCCTGGTGATCAGAGTGATTAAAGAATCTGCCTGCCAATGCAGGAGACACAAGAGACTCAGGTTCAACCTCTGGGTCAGGAAGATCCCCTGGAGTAGAAAGCAGCAACCACTCTAGTATTCTTGCCTGGAAAACCCCATGGACAGAGGAGCCAGACAGGCTACAGTCCACTGGGTCACAGAGTCAGACACATCTGAGCAACTGATCACATAGAAACAAACAAAATGGTCAACCTGGCCTTAAGCCCATAAGAAGAGAGCACGGGGCAGAATTCACTTTCTCCTGGCTTGGAACTCTTTTCACTTTTATTTTGTGTTCTTCCTAAAAAGTCTTAGCCTTTGAACCTGACTAACCAAGGATGTTGGCTGGGGACGGCTCTGTCAACGCTGTTAGGAGTGGGTGAGTGTTGACAGGCAGAGAATTTCAGCTTCCTCTGAAATTCCCTCAACCACTGGGAATATATCCTCCGTTGGCAAGTAGTTCCAAGTAGTAATGGCCAAATTTTTTATGGAAGGAAAACTTTGGCTCTAGGATAAGAATTTTGCCCAACAGCCAACATACGTCTCAGAAAAATCTCCAGGTATCTCAAGGGCGCTGGTTGACTTGGATCACATTGGGGAGATGCTAGGAAAAGCCAGCAGATGCCACAGAGCAGCTATTACGGTTTAAGGTCTTTGACCCTGCCTAGGCTACAGAGTCCCTTCCTGCTGAGAGGAATAGTCATAGATTCTACTGTCATGACGCTAAGTTCTGAATCCCAATTCAGCATAAACAATCTCTGTTATCGTGAAAGGTCATTGAATCTACTGAATCTCTGGAGTGTACTTTCTTCAAACAAAATAAAGGTGTGGGGGGGGGGGAGTTTGGTCAGATCATTTATATAATGTTTCATAAATCTCAATTTCTTTGGTGTAAAGCAGTACTATCAGATTCTTAAATAAAAATAACCTCAACAAGTTTATTTTCCAATTTTGGGGGATCTCATGATAAGTGGCTCCCACCAAAGATTTGTTGTTGTTGTTACTGTTCAGTCACTAAGTCATGTCCGACTCTTTGCAACCCGATGGACTGTGGTCCACCAGGGTCATCTGTTCCTTCACTCTCCCCCAGAGTTTGCTCAGATTCATGTCCACTGAGTCAATGATGCTGTTGAACCATCTCATCCTCTGCCACCCCCTTCTCCTTTTGCCTTCGATCACACCAAAGATACCACCATCTAAAATGTTTCCAAGAAGCAGAAGATACCGGAGGGAAACACAAGTGTGTCTGAAATTGTGTTCCGCCTCTGAGTGGAAGAAGATTCGGCCCCCAACCTTGCTGACAGACTCACAAGTGGCTTCAGAGATGGCAGCTCAGGCTGGCCTTCTGTGCCGTATACTCTGGGAATGTGGAATCGTGTCACAGTAGATGAAATTCAGTGCTCACCTCACTATCATCTCCTGCAGATGGAGCTTGTAAGCGTAAAACATGTGCAGTGACAAGCCCAGAGGGATTGGGATTCCACCTCGCACCCTACTGAGATACGTCACTATTCACAGCTAGAAACCAGCCATGTCTGCTATTCTGATCACTTTTCCTTTAGGCTGCAAAGTGGGTTTACTGATCAGCAAAAGTAGATCAAACTTACGGTCAACTGGCCATAGCTCGTGTATTTCTGTGAAACTAAAGAGTTCCCTGTAACTTCCTGAGAAACAGACTTTCCTTTTTAGGGGGGGAAAAAGTGTGATATGGGTCAAATACATACCAGTATCACCTTTTTAAAGTAAAGATACATATTTTATCCAGAGAGAAAACCTCATCCAACCTGACTGGGAATAACTTGAAAAGAATGAAACAGAGTAACAGGAAATCGATACACTTGAAGCTTATTCTGTAGCCAGTGATACTCCAGATTCTTTCAAGGAATGCTCTTTGACAACAAGAATTCCAATAAATTGAGTTAGAATTAAAATAAAAGGGCAAGAAGTATATTTGGACAGGGGTAGAAGAGTCCAAGCTGTAAGTATTTTAAGTATTTAAGGCAAACTGTTGTTGAACTAACGGTCGGATAGTATAACTGAGATCAAGAAAAACAAATTCACCTGTAAGTATTTCCTAAACAACTATGCTGCTTAGGGTAAGGCATAAGCGCATGCTTATTTATTTTAAAACAAACAACAAAAATAACTGGGCTTCCCTAGGGGCTCGGTGGTAGAGAATCCACCAGTCAATGCAGGAAACACAGGTTCTATGCCTGATTCAGGAGGATCCCATATGCTGAGGGGCAACTGAGTCCATGCACCACAACTGCTGAGCCACAGAGCCACAGCTACTGAAGCCCACGTGCCCGAAGGCCCGTGCTCTGCAACAGAGAAGCCACTGTGGTGAGAAGCCCTCATGCCACAACCAGAGAAAAAGCTTGGGCAGCCACCAAGACCCAGCACAGCCAAAAATAAAAATAAACGTCAAAAAAAAGATTAATCTCCTTACTAGTCAACTAGAAGAGAACAGGGCTGGATACTGAGATGTGAAAAACCAAATGTATTTTAAATTCAAAGAGCTAATTTTCAGAAGAATAAAAGGTCTGCACTGTTACCTACAATCAATTTACATACCATGATGCCCCTAGATAACTTCCTATCAAAATTCCATTCGGAAGAATTAAAGTATACGCAACAGAGAAATGGGATTCTTGACTTGACAGAGGCATGAATGACACAAGCAAATCAAAAGACGAGAGAGGACAGCAAGCTCCTCAAGACATTTTCAGTTCGACTGTTTGGCAATGACTGGAATGAGGTGTCCTACCCTCTTTGGTGATGAACACTTCAGGCAAGTTCCTGCTGAATGCAAGGAAAGGGTGAATTCACATCCCAGGATGGAGCATATGGACTCTTTATCAAGTTGGTAGGAAAGAGCTATCAGCTTGAGAAAATCCAAAGCTAGCTAGAAGATATAAAAGAGCTTTTGCTGACGGAATACCAGCATTTCCAACAAAATCAGCAATAAAAGAGTTCCAAATCCACTGATAATATGCTGTGATAATTGTTCTCTTCTGATGTTTCAGCTTTGGGAGGAAATAAGGCATAAGAGATGAAGGAGGTCAATCAGGCACATATTTCTTTTCTGTTAAGATTCCTATGTGCCTTATCACAGCTATTTATTTAATCAGAAACAGTTTTAGGAACTCAGCAAAAAGCTAGAAATAATCTCAGAGAAAAACAACAAAATGCAAAAAGCATAAAGCAAACTTGAGGCATAAGATGAGAAAATCAAGAACAGATGTACTTAAGGAGTGTGAGAATTGAGAAAAGGTTAATGACTTTATTTTATAAACCGCCTTATCTTATGCAGTGTAAACTCAACTCCATGCATAACTGCAGGGTTGCCATTCAGGTGGGGTGGGGGTGGGGGGTGGGGGGGGCGAGGGAAAAATCAAAAGCACAAAAGAAATGGGACACGGAGGGTGAAAAAAAGAAAGTTAAAAACACCAAGCCTAACGCAATTAGTTTCTTGAAGCCTTTTGGTATCTGAGGCTCTACACTTCAGAAATACGAGGATTCTGAGAAGAGAGACGCAAGGAAACAAAATGCCAGGAGGAGATCTGGAACCTTCTGAATGGTTTATATTGGGTTGGCCAGAAAGTTCACTCAGGTTTTTCCGTTACCTCTTATGGAAAAACCCAAACGACCTTACTGACCAAGCCAGTGCATAACAATTCTACAGCAAGTATGAGCAATGCTAGGTTACTTCAAGAGAGCACGTTCTCATATGTGTGGTCGAGAGAGGGACAACGCTTGTGACAAAGTGGGGACAAAGCCACGGGGCCTGACAGGATCAGTAACGTGAGGACTCGGGAGGAGGAAGGGCCATGATTTCACAGAAGAGAGCTGGACTGAATGCCTGCACTCTGGAGTGGAACTCGAGGCCCAGCTGATACCAGTGGCCCATCTGAGAGAAGAGGGAGCTTTGAGGAGGAGATGGAGCTTGTGGTGGATAAAGCGTCCCCAGGAAACTGTACTGAGATAACAGCAAGTTACGCAAGAATTTCTGGGAGCCACAAGTGACTAATCTTCATTCTCTCTCCAAGGAACATGACTGTTCTCAGTGTACACAGCAGGTCCCAGAGGTATAAACCCTGGTCTAAACCCTGTCATCCGTGGCCAGAGCAGACTGTTCCATCTGACAGCAGCTGGGACCATTCATGCAGAGGCTTAACATGGAGCTGCTGCTTGCAGTCACAGGAAAGCGACCGTGCTCCGAGGAGCTCACACACATTTCATGAGGGAAGGTCCGTAAATGAAGACATGACCTGTCGCACCACACACGCGGTCTCTTTACTTCTGGCCTACTGAGAGGATAAATTAAAAAAAAAAAAAAAAAAACTGTGACTTTTGAAGATATTTGAGGCACAATTAAGGGCTTACATAAGAGACAGCAAAACTCTGAGGAGATCAGTTCTAAAAAAAACTTAACAGCTTGAGGCCGGCATTAAAATTCTCCACCTTTCTCATCTTTGTTGTAAGATCTAGTGAGGAAGTTTTACAGAATGCCCTGAAGAGCAGTTAATTAAGGGTCCACATGACTCTAGGGGTTAAAGACTGTTTCAATCTTGTTCATGATCTCAAGAAAGTAATTTTCACAAGAAGTGGAAGTATCTAATACTTGGTAAATGAGCCTAAAAGAAAATTATTCAGAAAAGCCCATCTACCAGTCCTTTCTTCTTCGTCCCACTTTCTACAGGATAACTGAACAGCTGATTGTTAATACTTTTTCTATGCAGCCACATATATTGAAACCATAGTCATACCCCTGTCTCCAACTCAGTATCACTCTGTATACTGTTCATTTCTCTCATACTTTATTAGTAACTGTTTTGACCAAGAGTGTCAATCTCTCAGTCCTAAGAGATTCATATCTTCTGGAGGAATACATTATTTCAATTATCAAATAACTTTAAAATGACTATCATTCTTAATAAAAGAGGCCCAACAGTTTCTAAATCAGGATTCACTGAATATTTATCCAAAGGTAATACTCCTGCATAAATATCTTAAATAATGAAAAAGTTCAGAGTTCAGTACTTTAAAACTGGCTTGCCTTTGAGAGCAAGAATATAGGGCTTCTCACCAAAGGTCACAGGAAATAAATATCACTGATAAAGGTGATCAACCTGTCCTATTTTTATTAATAAGAAATTTTATCTTCTTAAATAAATTTGTATCTATACAAAGAGCTCCTCTAGACCAAGAGGGATAAAACCACTAATTGTCACACTGCAAAAATTGGGAAAAGGCATGAATAAATAATTTAATAGAAAAATAGCCAATAAATGTATAAACACGAATAAAATTTGACCTTACTAAATAATATTTTATTTATAAAATTGGGAACAATTTTTTTTAATTATACAGCTAACAAGGATTTAGTTAGACAAACTAATATACTCTTGATGGAAATAAAGATTGGTGTGAAATGCCTGAGAGGAATTTGGAAATATTAACAAATACTCATAATACCATAATTTCATTTTAAACATACACGTATATTCAGTGGAATAAAAATGGAAACTACATATCAATAGTGATTACTTCTAAGTAATAGGGTTACAGGTCATTTTTATGCTTCAAGATTTTTTTGTATTTTCTATTAGTAAAAAAACATGCATTTATAATGTGGAAAAAAATACTCATACCTTAAAAGAAGGTTATCTGTATCAGGAAAATCTGAAATCAGCTTGCTCCAATTAGATCCTTATACTTTAAGACATTAAAAGGTATTTAAGTCAGAGCTCCCTGTTTTCCAAACACAATGTTTCACAAGAATTCTCTTAAAAATTGAGACCTTTAAAAATGTTAATGACAACCATGCTTTCTCAATTAGAAAAGTCCCTTCTTTCCCCTTTACAGGCCTTTTGCCAGGCATTTTCTGAACGTCACCTCTTCTTATTGGTTGTGCCATGACCCTTAATATTTTATCAGCATACTCTGGCTCTTAATGCAGACTTCCCCAATGAGACTAGAGTGAGCCTATGATGACGGGGTAACTGAAGTTGAAATACGCAGCTGGAACAGGGTCCAAATAGTTGGCAAAGGCCATATGTTTATACCCCCACTAACGAAACACGGAATTCTTTCAAACAATTATGGCCACATCTCTCTTTTTCTTCAGCAGTTGTTTCCAAAATAAATGGAATTTATTCCAGTTCTAGTAGTGGGAGTATGCTGCTGCTAAGTCACATCAGTCGTGTCCGACTCTGTGCGACCCCATAGACGGCAGCCCACCAGGCTCCCCCGTCCCTGGGATTCTCCAGGCAAGAGCACTGGAGTGGGATGCCATTGCCTTCTCCGACTGGGAGTATAGTGCTCTTTAAATATATATATATATATATATATATATATATACATTTGGTTGGTTGTGCCAGGTCTTAGTTGCAGCAGGTGAGGTCTAGTTCCCTGACCAAGGATTAAACCCGATGCCCTGGCATTGGCAGAGAGGAGTCTTAGCCACTGGACCACCAGGGAAGCCCTTAGTGTTCTTTTTTATTATTATCATTTTTATTTTTAATTGGAAGATAATTGCTTTACAAGGTTGTGTTGGTTTCTGCCATAGAGTGACATCAACCATCCATAACTATATATACACCCCCTCCCACCTGGACCGCCCTCCCACCCCCACCCCCACCCCCACCCACCCCTCTAAGAGAGCACTGGGTTGAGCTTCCTATGTTACACGGCCTAATGCTCTTTCCTGATAGAATTCTCCCATGTCCTCCACCAAGCAAGGACATATCATTCTCAGGGTATGATGAAACCAGCCCCTAATGTAAGTAAATAATAACCTCAAAGAACAGTGTCTTCCTGACAAAGAGTTTCACCAGGACGGCCAATAACAATGTGTCTCCTCAGCAGAGAGGTCCCGGGGCGGTCATGGGACCTGGATGGGCTCCAGCGGCTCCGCCCCAGGTCTGCCGCTCTGTCAGTCTCCCCTCCGTCCTGCTTCACACCCGGGACACTGGGCCAACATCTCTGGTAGGAGCTGTCTAGCTCCTCGGCCAGGACTCCACTGGGCAGCCTCCTGCCACGGTCCCCGTCTCTCAGGGATCCCACCCGCCACACACTCTGTCCTCCCCTCGCCCCTCAGCCCCTGGGCAGTCAGGGTTTCCAGCTATGGCCAGTTTTGGTGCCTCAGTCTATCAGTAGCCCTCTGCTTGCCCCTTTACTCTGTTCACTGTAAGCAGCTCCTTCATCGGAGTTTGCAGTTAATTCTGTTTTCTGCCAGACCAAGACAGCCTGCTCCACCAAGTCCTCATCTTCTTTTTTCTTTTAAGATTTTTTTTAAGTGGATCATTTTTAAAGTTTTTGTTGATTTTGTTACAATACTGCTTGCATTTTATGTTCTGGTTATGTTAAGCTCCCCAACAAGAGACTGAACCCACCCCTACCCTGGAAGGTGAAGTCAACCACTGGACTGCCAGGGAAGTCTTTCGTCTTCTTTTGATGAGAAAGCGTGCCCGAAGCTGAGGTGATGATGCAGACAACCCCACACTGAGGACTTGGGCTGTTTCTCTTCTCACGAAAGGACTAATTTTTAGGGAGTGGACTCCACGCCTTATGTAGGTTAGGTATCATACTCCTTAGGTCTTGGCAGACATTGTGTTGAAAAGACTGATTCCTTCTTACTGTTCAACACAAGTCAATTTCACAACAACAGCAGAAAACGGTAATACAGTTTTCTTTTTACATTCTTTTCCTTTTCTCTCTTTCCCTTCCTCCCTCCTTCCCCCACCCCTATTTCTGTCTCTGGGTCTCTCTCTCTCTGTCCACAGGCTATGCAAATGCATTTTCATCACATGGTCATGTTTACTCCAGCACATTACGGGAAATATCTTGGCACCTTCTTATGTTCCTTGATAAATATGTTGTTGAGAAATATGTGTGGATTCAGCAGCACTTAAATTTTTCTTTAATATTTTCTTGGCTTCTATACAACTTTTATCTCTAAAGGCATTTGTTTTCATGTTCCTCCCCAAACACCACTATTTTAAATACATACATAAATCTGTGTTGTGCCAACATCAAATCTATACAAGTGGGATTTTTGTAAACCACAGCATCATTCTAAAGTCAGAGTTTCTCACTGGGGTGGGGAGAGGTCACTGGATTATCTTTCTGTGAACCTGCCTAAAACTGAAATCAAAGACTGTGTACATATGCTTTGGTGAAATTTTAGGATACAGTTGCAGGAACACTTGAAACATGAATGCTAACCAATAGAATGACACCAAATTTGTGTTCATCATTACTGTCCTTCAGTTATTATAAGAGACACAGAAGAAACAGAAACAAACAATGGAAGGTCTGGGACTACCATGGTGGGCCAGGAGCTAACACTCAGCTCCCAGTGCAGGGGGCCCAGGTCTGATCCCTGGTCAGGGACCTCGATCCCATATGCCACAATTAAAGATACTGCACGCTACAACTGGGGCTTCCCTGATAGTTCAGTTGGTAAAACATCCACCTGCAATGCAGGAGACTCTATTTGCATTCCAGGGTGGGGATGATCTGCTGGAGAAGGGTTAGGCTACCCACTCCAGTATTCCTGGGCTTCCCTTCTGGCTCAGCTGGTAAAGGATCTGCCTGCAATGTGGAAGACCTACAATGTGGAAGAACCCCTGGAAAAGGGAAAGGCTACCCACTCCAGTATTCTGGCCTGGAGAATTCCATGGACTATATAGTCCACGGGGTCACAAAGAGTCGGACACAACTGAGCGACTTTCACTTTCATGCTACAACTAAGACCCAGCACAGGCAAATAAATTAAAAAAAAAAAAAAAAAGCAGGTCTGTGAAAGAAGGCAAAACTGAATCAAATTCTCTTTGCTTAAAAATCCTATATATTTTGTTAGAGCAGAAATCCTGGAACTTTCACCATTCCGCTACAGAAATGGATCTTCATTCAACAGATGATATGAAATCTTGTTTCAGAACATGAAATCTTGTTTCAGAACAACTCCTAGAAAGCATATTAAAGAACTTCAGATCTGGAAAGGAAAGGAGTCCTGGCCTGCCTTCCTGTCCTTCATCAAAGGTCACTAAGGGCCCCCGCTGGGTGGGGCACCCCCTACAGAGTCCAGCTGCAGTGAGCCAGGTAGGGGACCACAGATTTTCAAACTTCCCCCTCCCAGGATGCTTTCTTCTCTAGAACACTCCTCCCCAAGTGTCACCCAGCATGCCATATTTTTGGTGACGGAAAGTGTACTACTTTACCACATAGCAGACATTAGCTGTTAAAAATAACTCTCTTCATACCATCTTTCTCATCATAAACTTCCAAAGATTCCTCAACCTTAAGGAATGAAAAGTTTGACCAGGTGGTTGAGAACACACCTTGCAATGCAGGGGATGCAGGTTCGATTCCTGGTCAGAGAGCTAAGATCCCACGTGCCTCTAAGCCTGCACACCACAACTAGAGAAGCTGGAGCACCACAGTGGAGGCCCAGCACAGCCAAAATTTAAAAAAAAAAAAAGGTATGGACTGTCGCCCACATTATTGAAAGCCCATGTGATTGGGACTACACACCCAGCCATTTCTCTTTCACTCCCCTTCTTTCCCTTCATATAAGCTGCACTACAGCCCAATCTGAACAGTCCCCGTTACACCAACATGTCCTAAGACCTCCCATCTCCATGCCACTGTGCCTGAAGACACTGGACACTGCATGCTCCTCCTTTCAGCTCCACCTGGCCCATCCGCACCTGCCAAGATCAACTCAAACGTCACGGTTCATCAGATCCCTCCAGTGTATCTCTGCTGGCTTCTCCCGTCACTGTTCATCCTCCAACAGGCCCGCCGCGTGCTCCGCTATCATCCACACCCCTTCCGGTCTCCCAAAGTCCACAGGCTCCTGGATCTGACTGCACATGGTGTGTCCCCTTTCACATCCTCCACAGAAATACTGCTCACTGCATCCTGAGTGCAGGCGGGAGATGACTCTGGACTTCACTCCTATGACGGGTGTCTGCTCCCCAGTCTTTCTGACGCAGGTGCCCCCTCCCCTTCCACACTGAAAACCCACCCCCTCGGCCCACCCATCACTGCCATTCAGACTCTGGCACAGCCATCAGCGATGTGTCCACTCATTTGTTTCCGTGCAGTGTGACCCTTGCTTGTTCAGCTAGGAACTGACTTTAAATGCGCGTGCGTGCTAAGTCGCTTCAGTCGTGTCCGACTCTTTGCTTGTTCCTCTGTCCACGGGATTCTGCAGGCAAGAATGCTGCAGTGGGTTGCCAGTTTCCTCCTCCAGGGGATCTTCCAGACCCAGGGACTGAACCCGTGTCTCCTGTGTCTCCTGCACTGCAGGCAGATTCCTTACCCACTGAGCCACCGGGGAAGCCTGACTTTAAGTGGAGCAAGTTTAAGTTTTTGAATCCTCCATCTCTAGCACAAAGTAGGTGTCCCACACACACAGCTGTGAGGAAGAAATGATAGCAGTGGGGACAGCATAACCGGTTTAGGTCTACAGAGCCTTTGATCCCTCTGTTAAAGCCGACAAAGTTGGCATTTGTAACCGCACCCAAGACACATCACAGCTGGTACAGTGACTTCGAAAACCAAAACCCCAGAGTTTTCTCATTGCATCTCCCCTCCTTGGACTATCCAACAAGCGCAAACAACTCCTCATGTTTTACTATAGTTTATTTCTGATTTGCTTTATTATGTTAGTATTTCTTTTTTAATGGGAAACTCCTATTGAACTGTTAGCATTGCCCTCAGAAAGAGAGAAGATAAACAACGATAGGATAAACTCTTATTCCTGACTTTGTAGAAAAACTTTTATATATGGTTTGACATCTCACTTTCAATGAGTATTAGGAATGGAGGACATAGCAATACGATCCATCCTCAGTGAGGACAGATTCAGCAGTTTGTGAGAGGATAACATTTGAAAAAAGAAAGGCAAGAATTAAAATGGATGCATCCATTTTGCCAACATCTCATAGTTCCTCTCAAAAGAAAAGCAAAATATCGGATTAAAGCATCATGGCCACAACAGGAATTCTAAAGGCTGGAAATCAATGAAGACAAATTCAGCATAAATCCATCATGTCTCTACCATTTATATTTTCCATGGCAGAGCCTCTTGATGATACTCATAAACTAGAAAACAAAGCAAAGGAGTTCGAAGCTAGACTTCTAAAAGTTAAATTAGGTCATATCTGCTAAATATTATAAATGATTACTCAGAAAATTTTAAGAATTCTCATTTTGCAATTATAATTAAAAACTTAACCGCTGATTTAGACAGCTTGGGAAGAACATAAAATAAAGGCACAGAGACATGAAACTCTTTCCAAGTCCTAGTTTCAAAATTCTCCTACATTCATACTAATCAGTACAAAAGTCCCCAATCTACATTACAGTGATTCAGTGACAGTGAAGTTGCTCAGTCGTGTCCAACTCTTTGCAGCCCCATGGACTGTAGCCTACCAGACTCCATCCACGGGATTTTCCAAGCAAGAGTACTGGAGTGGGTTGCCATTTCCTTCTCCAGGGGATCTTCCTGACCCGTGGTTGAACGCGGGTCTCCCAATTGCAGGCAGAAGCTTTACCATCTGAGCCACCAGGGAAGCCCAATCTACACTACTTTATTTATTATCTCCTGCTTTACTGCCCACTTTTAGGAATTTAGGTACCAAATCTCACATATGTTCTCAGCTTCCAAGATGCTAAAGTATATTGTTAGTGCAGTAAAATATATGAGATAAAAAGCCATCAGTATTCACAAAAGTATTTTCCAAAGAAAACTAACCATTATTGAATTCTTAAGTTCAAAACTATTCATGTATATACAGTTGGGCCAACAGTAGTTCAGAGAACGCTCATTAAGAGACACACTTAAAATCAAAGAAAATATGTGACATGGTACTTTTAAGCATGATGGTATAAACTCATTCCCTAATGAAACACGGGCATGAAAGGAGGATGGCTTTCAAAAGTACGAGATTTTGTTGTTGAAGAAGACATCTTATTAACACCTTCAGCTGATATCTCTGAGATCATCCACATTTTATTGTGATTTACATAACAAATAAAAATGTATATGCTAGGGAAGTGAAACATTTTCCTGCACCCACACTCAATTACTCTCCCTACCCCATTTCATGGCAAAGTGGTAAAGAATCTGCCTGCCAATGCAAGAAATGCAGGGTCAGGAAGATCCTCTGGAGAAGGAAATGGCAACATGTGCCAGTATCCTTGCCTGGGAAATTCCACGGACAGAGGAGCCTGGCGGGCTACAGCCCACAGGGCCACAAACAGTCAGACACAACAGAGCATGCATGCCATTCCAGTCCATTTCAAGAGGAGCAATGGAATTTAAAAACACACACACGGGGTCATTCTTCTACCATATAATCCAGCATGTTTCAGCTGTCCTGCCAGCCAGGGCCCTGCCACCCCTCTCCACCCCTGCCCCGTAGCCCTACTCTCAAGACTAGATTTGGCTTTATTCTGGTTCACAGGTGGGGTGGGTTTTTTTGTTTTTCGGTTTTTTTTTAATATAGTGCAGCATGAATCACTTCTGCAACCAGTGGACACTACACAGCATCCCTCCTGTTAGCCAGAAATGATGGAGATTTTCGAAGCAGCAGGAGGCAGCTTTGGGGAGTAGAGTGTGAGGCTGACTCGGAACTGAGCCAATAGGGGATATTTCCGTGCTGCATCCAGTAACACCACACACGCTCTAATGTTACTGTGAACTGGAAAGATTTCATGTGCCCTATGGACTAACTTTATTGTGTGCCTGGAAAAGAGATAGGAGTTGGATTTGCTGGCAGCTTTCAACAGACCCATTCTTCTCAGTAACACCTGCTTCTGTTGATTAAATTTTAACAGGGCTTGTTTTTCTTAATAGAGTTCAGGAGGAGACATGGAATGTGTGTGCATGCTCATTCGCTCAGCCGTGTCCAACTCTTTTGCGACCCCATGGACTGTAGCCCACGTTAGGCTGCAGTCCATAAGGTCGTGAAGAGTCGGACACAACTGAGCGACTTCACTTTCACTTTTCACTTTCATGCATTGGAGAAGGAAATGGCAACCCACTCCAGTGTTCTTGCCTGGAGAATCCCAGGGACGGGGGAGCCTAGTGGGCTGCCGTCTACGGGGTCACACAGAGTCAGACACGACTGAAGCGACTTAGCAGCAGCAGCAGTAGCAGGCTCCTCTGTCCATGGGATTTTCTAGGCAATACTGGAATGGGGTGCCATTTCTTTGTCCAGGAGATCTCCGGACCCAGGGATCAAACCTGCATCTCCTACATCTCGTGCATTGGCAAGTGGATTATTTACCACTGAGCCACCAGGGAAGCCCAGACATAGAACAGGCCATCAGCTTTTCTGACGTAAGTATTTAATAAGAACAGAAGCATGAAATGTACCCTTTTAGAGCAGAAGTATTTCCCCCTCTGATCTTTAGCTTAGAATCCAAGATGCTGGTTGGAGAAAGGTGAGATTGCTTCATTGGTAGTCTGACCCATCCAGAACTGCTGCCTAGCTAAGTTTTCAAATCTTAGGTAACAAAGGGATTCTCATGGCCTTGACAGAGATCATGCTTCAGGTTCACACTGGGCCTTCCTTATGTGCCATTTCATTGATGTGGACATCACGCATTCCCAGTATCAAAGTTTGGAGCTAGGCTGGGCTTTACCTCTCCTTTGGAAATGAAGAAGTGCTTAAATAAGTAAATAAACATAAATAAAAATGTCTGGGCAAGAGAAATGCTATTCAAACACCATCAGGTCCTTTAGAAGCCAAACGTATACATTTTAAACCACAGAATACCTATAAAATCATAATAACAAATCGTCAAAGTGTCTCCTCGGGAATATTATGTCATCATTTGAGAATGTAACCCAGAGGAGGAGAAGAAAACTTTCTTCTAATAATACCTTTTGGATTCAGATTTTCCCCTCGTTAACACAGGTATCACACTGACTATTACAGATCAGCAATGATTTCCTGGATTATTTGTACTCAGATAATCTGTTGACGATTCCCTGACAGGCTAGTAAACTTGCCCAGTTTCACCTATTTTTGTTTCCTCAGTGTCCCTAAATTTCAGTTCACTGATTTTCTATTTTTATCTCCATCAAAGATTAGAGAAAACTAAAGGCATAAAATTTAAAATAAACCCCTTTTCCTGCTTTAGGAAGAAACTAGGAAACACCTATCAGAAACAAAAATGAGCATCACAGCTTAGTTTTCAAGGCTTTAAGTTTCTCTTCCCCAAGTCTGGAGAGGGTTTTATGCTAACTCAGATCTTTTTGCCCTTCTGCTGTATCAGCACACACACATGTATCACCTTCTTCATTTTCTGTACGATTTTTACTGCCTCAAGCACTTCTTTAGCTTTTTCATCCACAAGTGAATTTCGGATCCCTTCCAAGTTAGTGGATCTCTCTGCCAATAAGGTGTCCGGAAAAGGATACAGCATTCCAAGTACAGATTTTCCCCATAGTCACATAAACTAGATTTTTTCCACATCTGTTGCTCACGTCTAAGGTCTCTGGGTAAGTGAGTTGAATTCTTAAAGATCCTTGATGGAATTGTGTTTCTGGCAATCTGCAGTCACTTCCAGCTCTCTTTGTTTGATCATTTATTTAGTAACATTCAAAAGCTTACAGTGGGCAAAACGGTTATTATCAAAGTAAAATCAATATGAGTTCTGGTTCTCCTGATGTGAATGGTTTCTTCACTCATAAAATGGTTTTGATAAACTGTGTATTTCATATTATGCTTAGTAAACATCAGAATGCATTATTGCACCTCTGCCTTCTAGGGGCCCCAAAGTATCACTAAACTTACAGCAATTTTATCACTGAGTCTTTGCTTGGTATTCCTCCTCAGTCTCCTTTCCTGCCTTGTCTACCTCTGCTTCCAGGGTATACCCTTTGGGATCTGTCTTTTGTCTGGATAATCCATTTCCTCATGTAGCCTTAACACCCTGATGCGTTCAAATTCTGGTTTCCCAACTTTGATCACCCTATAGTTCCAGCCACCCAGTCAATAACTTTCCACTTTCCTCACCCTCTCCAATTTCAACATGGCAAATCCAAAATTCATTACTATACTCTCTCCTTTTGGGAGAAATGAAGATCTCCATGCTTGAGGAATGAACATGCTTGTGCAAAGAGCAGTTCAAAGATGAACAGATCAGAGCATGTGATCCTGTCCTACTCGACAAGGTCTGTGCTCACAACTAGGTCCCTCCTGGTTCCCTTCAGTGTACCAGCCAGCGGGGCACAGTCCATCATCAGAAATCATCATGCTTATCTTTTTCTTTGACTAATTCCAAAATTTATAAGGCTCACTTACACCTGAAAACATTTTCTTCCTTCATCTAAACTAGATTTAACTTGTCCTTTGGGAATACTGTCTTAGCAAAGCTAAGTTCTATATATTCATAGTTTTAAAAATCACCTATAAAAGTTGACCAACTCTCGCTACTGGCTACAGTGGCTAGTACCTAAACAACAATGAGAAAAAAATATATGAAATATTTTAGGCATCCTTCCCAAAACCTCTAATAAAGCAGTTATTCTATCTTTTCAGGGTTTATTCATTATTGGAAAATTCTATTATTAGAGATGGTCATAGTTGTATAGATTTGAAGATCTGAGGGAACTACAGCTGGTTATTAGGAGGGAAATTATGTCATGATCACAACTCAATACTCAATTGCTTCCCCTATCATTTCTCATTCAAAAAAGTAAAAGATCACAGGGCCTTGAAACAAAAAATGTAAGACATTTGGAATCTAAGAAATTCCAATAGACTTTCTAATCTACTGAGTCTGATGAACACATGGCAATTTGCTCTGTGTGGCAATGAGCGGTGTGCAATATTCTTTATTTAAAGATTAAATCACTCAAATACCGTGATATACTTGTAAGGCTAATCTAGAAAAAATTAATACTCTTTGTTTTTTAAAGTTCCAATGTACACTTGCAATTTTGGCCAACGTCTTTTAACTTCCATCTCACAATAAAAACTCAACACGGTTCGAAAGAATACACGCACCTCAATGTTCATTGCAGCACTGTTTATGGTAGCCAAGGCATGGAAGCAACCTAAATGTCCATCGAGAGACAAGTGGGTAAAGAAGATGCAGTATATACATACATATAATGGAATATTACCCAGCCATTTAAGAAAAGGAAATAATGCCACCTGCAGCAACATGGATGGATCTAGAGATTGTCCCACTGAGTGAAGTAAGTCAGAGACAGAGAAATAACGTATGACATCCCTTATATATAGAGTCCAAAAAGGAATTATACAAATGAACTTATTTACAAAACAGAAACAGACTCACAGATTTAGAGAACAAACTTATGGTTGCTGGGGGGAAGGATGGAAGGAAGGGATAGTTAGGGAGTTTAGGATGGTCAGGTACACACTGCTATATTTAAAATGGATAACCCACAAGGTCCTACTAGACAGCACAGGGAACTCTACTCAATGTTATGCTGCAGCCTGGATGAGAGATTTTGGGGGGGAAACAGATACAGGTATATGTGTGACTGAGCCTCTTTGCTGTCTACCTAAAACTATCACAACATTGTTAAGTGGCTATCAGTTCAGTCGCTCAGTCACGGCCGACTCTTTGCGACCCCATGAACCTCAGCACGCCAGGCCTCCCTGTCCATCACCAACTCCCGGAGTTTACTCAAACTCATGTCCATTGAGTCGGTGATGCCATCCAGCCATCTCATCCTCTGTCGTCCCCTTCTCCTCCCACCTTCAATCTTTCCCAGCATTAGGGTCTTTTCAAATGAGTCAGTTCTTTGCATCACGTGGCCAAAGTACTGGAGTTTTCAGCTTCAACATCAGTCCTTCCAATGAATATTCAGGACTGTTTCCCTTAGGATGGACTGGTTGGATCTCCTTGCAGTCCAAGGGACTCTCAAAAGTCTCCCCCAACACCACAGTTCAAAAGCATCAATTCTTCGGTGCTCAGCTTTCTTCACAGTCCAACTCTCACATCCATACATGACTACTGGAAAAACCATAGCTTGGACTAGACGGACCTTTGCTGGCAAAGTAATGTCTCTGCTTTTTAATATGCTATCTAGGTTGGTCATAACTTTTCTTCCAAGGAGCAAGTAACTCCAATATAAAATTAAAAAATTATGTTGAATTGATTCATAGTGCTTTTCAGGTCTACTATAACCTTCTACTTCTCAGTATAATCATTCTATTAATTTTTGAGAGTTTGACATTGAAACTCCAACTAAAAATCTTAATTTATCTACTTAAAAAAATAACTGCAATATGTAGTGGAACTATATGTAACTTTTTTCTGTATTTTCCAAGTTTCCTGTTAGTTATCATATTTTCATAATTTAAAAAATAAAAATTTAAATAAAAATAAAATATAAAGTTGAAAAAAAAACTCAAGTCAATTGCTGTGTAAAGAAAATTTTGAAAAGAGAATGTACAGAAGCTTAATGCCACGAATATCACCTCGTACAAATGGCCCATCATGACAGCCAGTCCACTCATTTAAACCAGACAGGCTGGACCTTACCTGCAGCATGGCTGACCACAGGCCCCAGAGTTTGTACAGAAGAACACCAGCTACTAAATAACCTATTCCTATTTCTTTTACCATATGATGTGGAAACAAAAGAAAACAAAGTTGACTGCATTTTTGGCCAGATACCACAATAAAAATATATCATATAAAACCTTATGGATCTTGATTTTGGCAGTTCCACTGTATACTTTAGACATTTTCTGCTGTATTCAGCAAACCTGACAACTGCATTCTGCAGTTTTCACAGACATTCCCATCAAGTTTGGCTGCAAAACAGATCTCAACGTCTGACCAGATTTCCTCACTTTGGTGGCACCTCTCACAGTCTCTTGTTTTGTTCTCTTTAAGTTTCCGTGATTTTTGTTTTTTTGTGTTTGTACATTCTCCAGCATTCCCTTACTTGGCCCTGAATCTGATCAGCCCCGAGAGTCTCCTGGCCACAAATCTCTCTGAGACTGAGGAGGAACTGGCCCACCCCAGGTTAGAGACACAGTCTGTACAGGCTCTTTCCAACATAAATCAACAACAAAGACACGTGGGGAAACCAGGGTCGTGAGGGAAAGCAGTGCCAACTTGGAAACAAACACCTGGAAAAGAGTTTGGTTTCCAAACGAACCCTGGACTCACACCTACAAAACAAAGTCGACTTCTACCATTTGATCTATTTTTACCCAACTATAAGCTCCCAGTTCTTTCCTGGTGGGAGTATTCCCCAAGAATTTTTTTCCAGTCGTTATGGAAATGGTTGCTTTTATCAGTGGCTGATACAAACTTCAAAACCCATGAGTTTCGGACTTCCCTGGTGGTCCAGTGGCTAAGAATCTGCCTTGTCATGCAAGGGATAGTGGTTCGAGCCCTGGTTGAGGAACTAAGATCCCACATGCCGGTAGAGCAGCTAAGCTCAGGTGCTGCAACTCCTGAAGCCTGCACGCTCCAGAGCCCGAGTGCCACAACTAGAGAGTCCATGCACCACAACGGAAGATCCTTCATGACGCAGCAAAGAGCCCATGCGCTGCAACTAAGACCAACATAGTCAAATAAATAAAGATTCTTTAAAACCCATGAGTTCTTGGAGTGTGTTGATGAAAAGGATTATAAAGGCGCTTATCCTGGAAGATAAGGGTGTTCTCCCAAGAATCAGAGTACCAGGCCAATCCTTGCTCTGCAGCCTCCAGAAAAGAAGCCCCGTCAGCTCCTTGAGTTAGTGCTTTCTAAGACAGACTTAAGGAATTCATAGCCTGAACCATTTGTTAATCATCTATTCTCAACAACCCTTATCTGTAGGAGCACAATGCCCTTTTGTGATCTTAAATATTTAAGCACACAAATAATTCTATATTTTTCTAAGTGATTCTATCGAACTAGAGACAGATGGAACTAATTAACACACAAGGGAAATCACAGTAAACCATCTCTAAAACTGTATGTTGATGGAGTTCTCTGCCAGTTCCTTCAAATGGAAACTGATTTAAGGTCCCAGGGAGCTTAAAGTCCTTCACTGACTTATTTTTAGTGTTCCTCTCATGTAGATCTTCAACTTTGCCATTGCCTCCTCTTCGAGGATTTGTGAATCTCTTTTTGCAATTAGAGGGGCTTCCCTAGTGGCTCAGATGGTAAAGCATCTGCCTGCAATGCGGGAGACCCAGGTTCGATCCCTAGGTCGGGAAGATCCCCTGGAGAAGGAAGTGACAACCCAATCCAGTACTCTTGCCTGGAAAATTCCATGGACAGAGGAGCCTTGTAGGCTACAGTCAATGGGGTCGCAAAGAGTCAGACACGACTGAGGGACTCACTTCACTTCACTTCTTGCAATTAGAAAGGAATCAACTTTCCTCATACATATCTATGTATATGTATGTATGATACATATCTATGTATCAACATACATAGATAGCTGGTACAGAGGCAGCGACCTCCATCTGCATCTTGGCATCATCTAGTTTCATATGAAGTTATCATTCTGTTTAGAAATTCATAGCATCTAACTTTACAAAAAATCTTAAATCATGAGATTTAAGAATGAACTTCACATCTTTTATAACAGAGAATGAAGACGTCTTTGTCAGGACTTCTCTGGTAGTCTAGCGGTTAAGAATCAGCCTACCAACGCAGGGGACTTGGGTTTGGTTCTCGGTCCAGGAAGATCCTACCACCTCAGGGCAACTAAGTCCATGAGCCACAACTACTGAGCCTACGGTCTAGAGCCTGTGCTCCACAACAGAAGCCACCACAATGAGAAGCCCAGGCACAAAAACTAGACAGTAGGTCGACAGCTCGCTGCAACTAGAGAAAACCCACGAGTAGCAATGAAAACCCAACTTGGCCAAAAATAAAAAGATAAACAAATAAATCTAAAAAAAAAAAAAAGACTTTGTCTGTATAGGAATTGAAATAACCTTAGAAACCTTTCAGAAAATAACCAAAGGACAGCTGTGTGTTACTTCTCCACTAGTTCCTCTGGTCCTATTCAAATGTTCATTTATGTCAATCATAACTAATGTAATGATAAGCAAAAGAGATTCCTGGAGTCTCTAACGGAAACTCTGCCTGGTTTATAGCTCAACTTTCCAGGTTCTCTGATGCTAGCCTAGCATTGCCTTTGAACTACTTAATAGAACTCCTTAAATTGTATACAACTGAGAGCAAAGCAAAATAAGTGCTGTCTAATAGTGCTTAGTTGCTCAGCTGTGTCCAACTCTTGGCGACCCCATAGATTGTAGCCCACCAGTCTCCTCTGTCCAAGAAATTCTCCAGGAAAGAATACTGAAGTGGGTTGCCATGCCATCCTCCAGGCGAATCTTCCCAATCCAGGGATCGAACCCAGGTCTCCCGCATTGCAGTCAGATTCTTTACTGTCTGAGCCACCAGGGAATTGTCTACAGACATGCAAATAAATCCTGTCCCCTGATGATTCAATTAACTTCCTTTCCCCTTCCCATTAGAAAAAACAACTTCAGATACATTTGTAAATTCACATGTAAACCTTTATTCCATATAAACTTGTGCTTCTCCTTTGAGAGGTTGTAACATCTGTCTGGTTCTCTCACTAATAATGAGATAAATAAAATCTTTAACACATGTTCAATTTATATCTGTAGGAGAGTCAGGATTTTTCATTTGGGGGGAAATGATCCTTTAAGTCTAAAACCAATAATTCCCAAGGCTATGAATAAAGACAATTTAAACCCTATTACAATAGATTCTGAAAAGCATTTTTTGGCTAACAGAAATTTCTCTGCCTTCAATGATAGTTTAAATAAACGATTTAGAAAATGTATTCCCATAATGTTTGGTGATGATGCATTTACAGTGGTGAGATCTCACCTGGGATGTACACATAAGCTTCCCTGTGGAAGATTACATAATATATGAGTTCTACAGTTTAACAAAAAGCAAAACTGTTAGGTACAGACATACCAAGGAGCTAAAAAATGGTGGAAACTGTCACTTGGGGACTCAGTGATCTGCTGTGTGAATGTAACCTGTAATAATTTAACACCCTTGATGGAATAAAGGTTCCTTGAGAAAACCAATCCTGTTCTCAGACCTGGCAACAACCAGGCTTCTTTTAGCATCATCGGCTCTTCCCACAATATATGAATTCCCAGTGGACTTACTATCAAAACCAAAAACAGAGCTAAGAATGTGTTTGTTTAAAACGTGTTGATGAAAAACAGCTCGCATTTGGTCACATTTCAAATGACCACGAATCTCTAAAAAATGAACAATTTTTCTTACTCCTTTGCCCTTCTTCTTAGTATTTTTATTTTATTAATAGCATTTAATTTTATTTTTAGGTTTCATAAAACAGAATGCCAACACTGAGTTTCTTTTGGATTATAGAAAAAGATGAAACAGAAAGTATTGTCTTAACAATAAAAGACAGTTTAGTAGTTTTCATTCCTTCCCTACTCTTACTTGTAATTTTGTAAAGAAGGTTCTAAGGCACCATACCAGTAAATACAGTAATACCCAAAGCTGTTCATCAATTAATCCTTTCTGTGCACCAGCAAAAGGGCTTAGCATGCCTGCTTCCCAAATACTTAGCCTAAAATTTTTCCTCTAGAAAAGTCTACAAAGATTTTAGATTTTACAGGTCTCTTTTTGTTCATATTTAAATATATTTACATTCTATCTTAATGCCTGAAGCTACTGTCTTTGGAATCTAAGTTGGGCTTTCAGCCAGTGGCCACCTTTAAAAAAAAAAATCCCATTGGAACAAATGCTCAGTTTTTGTTTCTTTTCTCTGATCACATTTTATAGAACTTAACAGTTTTTACTCCCAAGAGCAACTGAAATTTTTAACCAGTAAGAAATAACAGAAGCCAGTTTCACCCGTTTCATTATCTTGGACCTACAGATGGTGAGAAGAAATGGCTGATGAAATATTTCTGATGCTTGACAACATTTGCTAAGAACCTAAAGGGTTGAAATGGAATTACTATCTAGTCCAATAGTTTGGTTGTTAGAAGTAACCTTGGCTTTGCCAGATGGACTACAGGAAGGAATAATGGGCTGGCTTTTCGTCCCAGCCCCAAAAGTGGAGGGAGAGAAGAAGTGGATGAACCACGTGCCAGGAACTGCTTCCTAACTGAGTGTCATATCCATGACAGCAATATAATTGCCTCTACCAGGATCTGCCACAAAATCTTTTTTTTCCATTTTTAAAGACTTAATTGAATTTGTTACAATAGTCCTTCTGTTTTATGTCTTTTTTTTTTTTTTTTTTTTGGCCCCAAGGTACATGGGATCTAGTTTCCCAACCAGGGATCGAACTCTTATCCCCTGCATTGGAAGGCAAAGTCTTAACCAATGGACCACAAGGAAGTCCTGACAAATTCTGTTTTTTATTTGGTAGGGAAGAAGGGCCTGAGAAATCATTCAGCATCCTTAATGGCCTGTGAGGGCTCCCACATAATCTAAAATCTATTAAGTATATGTGGCCCATGCGTAACACAACCGGGGACTATGAGCTTTTGAACAGGCAGTATTTTCTGAATGTTTTTCTGTACTGGTTTTATGAGACATGCAATATATTCTCCTAGCCAAAAATACGAATATTTTTACATGATGGCTCTGGTCCCAGGTTTGGCTCCCAAAGGTCTAATAATCCACAGGATGACTCAAAGAACTAGATATTTAATTTTGAAGACAGTAGATAAAACATATTGTGAATGCATATCAGGGCATTTTGTCTTCTACAGCATGGTTTTGGAAACCGAGCACCATTTCCAAGGTTCTCTCCTGCGGTTGTTTCTGAGACAGGGAGTGAAACTTCTTAGTGTTACCAGCTTTCAAGAACTTCAAACCTGTTGCTGTGACAGCAAAAAGAAAAGCTTTTGATGTGCAGGCCAGTTGCTCACAGCTGATATGAGTGGTTAAGGACAGACTGCATCGATATTTATGGCACTCCTGATTCCAACTAATTTTACCCATGAGCAACCTAAATCAATGAATAATCTTTGCTGGAAGTCTTATGTGGGTCCCTGTCTTGCCACCTTCTTTTTTCCTCAGGATATCTGGGAATGAATGAGTTAGGTGGGGTTCCAGCCTCTCTGAGAGCATAAGTGATTTACACAGGTATGTGCAGTTAAGAAACCCCTCTTGGTGCATGACACCTCTTGATGCAACTGAAATCCGAGTCATAAATCCTAAATATTTATCCTCTGAAATATCTACTTATTAATCATAAGCTACCAGGTGGCACTAGTGGTAAAGAATCTGCCTGCCAATGCAGGAGAAATAAGAGAGGCAGATTCGATCCCTCAATCGGGAAGCTCCCCTGGAGGAGGGCATGGCAACCCACTCCAGTACTCTTGCCTGGAGAATCCCATGGGTAGAGAAGCCTGGAGGGCTACAATGCATTGGGTCACAAACAGTCGGACACAACTGAAGCAACTTAGCATGCACGCACACTCTAGTAGTGAACTAATGTTTATTTTTGTTATCTTTCAAGGACCAAGCAATGTCCACACAGAGGTTTAATATCTGTTGTACTTTTTCCCTCCCACATCTCAATCAGCGGTGCATTTTCCAAGAGAAACACAGAATGCGATAGTTGGGCAATGAATTGGTAACGCTAAGTATTCTTCCTATAGACAATGTGCTATGACTTTAAAGAATGTACTGAAATCTGTATTTCACAGTTTAAAAATGTCCACACAGTCACGAGCAGATATAAATTCACAGAATACACTATACATGTAGTGTTAACATCCAACATCCAACAAGGAGGCTGATTTCATTTCAGGGTCAGAGAAATGAAATTATTTTATATGCACGCTTTGTGTATTCAAAAGTGAGCTATCCAATTAATTGTATGTTCACATTGTGTGTTTTAATTGCATATGGTTATTTTGATGCATAATAGAAGTTATCTGTCACAGCAATTAAAAAATTAAAGCACCAAGAAAATAAACTGCAATTTTTCATGTTAGCATCTAAGACAATTCTTTGCAAATACCATACAAGCATTCTTCACTATCAAAGTCTATTAAATTCATGTTATCTGAATTTATTAGATATCAGGGATTTAAAATCCCTGAGTTTTAATCAGCTTTAGTCAGCTAAGTTTGGATAGCATGGTTGACACAGTACAAAGGCTAGAAAATTCTTTCTCTTCTTTGTCAGATGAAGCTGTTTTAAAAGGCATCTCAATGTTGTCAGAGTGTTAAATCAGATATATTTGCACAAAAATAATTTTGTTGATTAAATTCTTGCTTTTCTCCACAAAGGAATTAACTGCTAACTTAATATGTGACTAAAGTTAGTATGGAGAACTTTCTGGCAAAAACAATAGTAGGTGCTGAAGAGTCTTGATGACTAGGAACCTCTGTGAAAAGATGTGTGGTGATCACATGGGAAACATTTAGGGAAAGGACCAGGGCAAGAGGAAGCAAACCCACAGGGCCTCTGGGTATCCTGCTGGAAAGGGAGCCAGAGGTTACCTCAGGAGACTAGACCTAAATATAGGAATAGCTTCACACCAACAAAATGTTAAGGAAAAACCTGTGGGAGGTAGACACCAGAGACTCTAAATATCACCTTGCCCCCTCTCCTACCCCCACACACAATCTCAAAATGAGCGAGTTTAATTTCACACAGGCATACCTGTGGTTTCCAAGGAAGTAGCAACCCAGTCCACTTAGGAAAAGTAAAAAGAAGCCCTTCCAACCAGTCATTACGTGAGGAGAGCTACTGCTTTCTACGCTATGAAAGGGAATTGAAAAGAAGTTCTCCATGTTGATGATGCCAGCACAGGCCACGTAAGAAGGAACATTTTTTCAAAGGAAAAGATGCAAGACTTCAAGACACAAGTGAAAATGGAACAAGCAGGGGTGTGACCTTTGAAGGCTGATTAGAAGCAAAGGTATAAAGCAATGAGAGGGCCATAAATCTAGAGGAAAAGAGAAAAAGCACAGGCGGGCAAAAACAGACAGGGGCCCAGTGAGCACTGATGGGGGCGGGGGGAGTGACAGCATCTCACGGAGAAGACTGTGGAACGGGAGGTGACATATGCCAGCAGCGGACACTGTCCCCAAGAAGAGTCCCTCAGGTCCTTCAAGAGACAGGCGGGGTTGCTGCTGGAAACCCCAGCGTCCAATCCAGACTCAAGCACTGCTGCAAAGATTTCCCCAAAACTCAACTGAAATTCACCTTCCCCCCCGCAAAAAAAAAAATTCATGCCAAAAAGGGGAAAAAAATTTTTAAATATATATATATATATATACACACACACACACATACTATATATATTATATACACACACACACACAATCCAGGAATGTAACTGAGAAACACCCACTCAAACCGAAGGTGTTTCTTCCTTTGTCCATTTAGGATCATGACTTTCCACAAACTAATTTTTTCTGAAGACCTCAGATGGAAAATCCCCGACACACAGGAACTGATGCAGAGTTGCCAGAGTCTGAGAAATACTTCCCCAAACGTCCTGGAATGTGAAACCTAATCAAATGTAAACCGAAATCACATGAGGAGTCTCAGCTGGCCACTGAAGAACCAGCTTTTTCTGTTTTTAACTTGACAGCCCCACTGACTTAGGGACCTGGGAGTGTGGAGGCTGTAAGGCTGAGACAAATTTGAGGACAAATGTTCTCATCTTCCTTCCCGGAGATGACCAAACACAAATTGTGGAGATAGAGATCGAAAGTAGGGTAGATACTAAAATCTGTGCCCTGGCAGTTTAAAAAAAAAGAGGAGGGGGGAATCATAACAAACTCAAGTTCATAAGGCTAAAATAAGGCTGTCTATTTAGCTCCCTGCATTTGTACATGGTTTAAACAAACAGTCGCCAAACCCAGAACAATTCCTCCATGAAAACAAAGAGAAATCTTGTGATTTGGACACAGTTGCTTTTCAAAATTTTCAGAGTCAGGCTCCTACTCACTAACAGTTTCAGTTTACCAAGGAACTTTAAGAGAAAGCAGATGTAACCTAAATACGACTGCAATACGTACGGTAATTTGTCTGGAATTGCAGGCAATGAACCTTAGGTCTGCAGGGGACTCACTTGCAATCCTGTTCTGCTACAAGAAAACCATTTTCACGTCCAAAGTGCCTTTTCAGGCTTCCTCTTTTTTTCTCTCGGTTATTTGGAAGGTAAACAACTTAAACTTGGAAATTAGGGTTCAAGTAGAGTGTTACATACACAGGCACGTGTGTGTTTGAGTGTTTATTCCTAAAGCTGGTACAGTATAGATGGCCACAGAAGAAATATTTCCCAGCCACATCTGAAGCATCCCTGGACTCCCTGGAGGGCCCACCCTCTCCAGACACGGATGAGATGTTCCTTCTCCTCCCTGCCGTGTTGGACATCGGCTGAACAGAGGTTGCCAACCTTTGGCAAGTTATGAAGAAATCCGACTAGAAATCCAAGAGACTCTGGACTTCTCTCCAAGAGAAACGCCCACTTGAAAACAGCTGCAGGGTTTGTTGTTTTTTAAACAACTTGTGACCAAACGTGCTTTAATCCTCTGTGACTGATTTTTGCATACCCCCATGTTTCCAACCTCAGGATGATCCAGTTTGCTGATGGACTGACTAGATTCATTCAACATCTTTCAAGTACTGTTCAACAGAACTAAAAAAAAAAAGTCACTTTCTCCTTGGAATACAAGAAAATAAGCACTTCCGCTCAAAGTTGTTCGCTCTCAATTCCCAATACACTATTTTCAGTCAGATAAGGGGTATGAGGGGGGCTTTTCTTGATGGCTCAGATGGCAAAGAATCTGCCTGCAATGCAGGAGACCTGTGTTCAATCCCTTGGTCAGGAAGATTCCCTGGAGAAGGGAATGGCAACCCACTCCAGTATTCTTGCCTGGGAAATCCCACAGAGGAGCCTGGCGGGCTACAGTCCATGGGGTTGCAAAGAGTCAGACAGGACTAAGAAACTAACACTTGCACTTTCAAGGGGTGAGAGAGACAAGAATAAAACATGGCAACACTGTTCAGGGCTGTTATAATTTTAGCAGAACACACTGTAACATCTGGTGGTAAAAGGACAAAGCAAAATCAAACCACTAACTTCTGAGACAGACTGTATATTAAAATTTTCATATTGCTATTTTTAGGGGTGGTTGTTGAATCTAGGCTTCTTACACACCTAATACTTCAAACTGCTTTTTTTTTTTCCTTGACCCTATGGAAGCTTATTTCTTTTTTATTTTAATTGGAGGCTAATTACTTTAAATTGGTGGCCCGTGAAACAGAAACACAGACATTAATGAGCTCTATCACATCAGTATGCAGAAACATCATGTCTACCATCTCCATCATTTGTCAATGATAAGAAGGGAAAAGCAAGAAAAACAAGGGAAATCATCAAGATAGAAGAGAGTAGGCAATGGGAAGGACAGGAAAAGAAAAGCACAAAGGGTCTTTGCCTACCATATACTAAGACATATTATGCCATCTAAGAGACAAAAAGAACAAGTTCCAGAAAAATATGAGGGAAGGAGGAAGAATACATACGTGTGTGTGTGTCAATCAACTTGGTTAACAAGAAAAATCACAAATCAGTGAGAAAGGACAGATGACCTATAGATTGGTGCTGGGAAAACGGACTCCTTTCATGGAAATAAATTTGGATCCCTACCTCACATCATATACAAAAACACATTATGGATGGATCAAAGATCTATGCCTGAAAGGCAAAATTAAATAGAAAGAAAAAAAAAATAAGGTAACTCTGAGCCATTGGGCTGGGGGGAGACCAGCAGAGGCAGTTGAACTTTCTATCAGCAGAAGGAGGAGTGATGAAAACCACACAGGCCTTTCTCCCCATCCCGCACCCGTCTCTTGCTTCCTCCAGACTGCTGAGTGATGGAGTTACCACCTTGTGGCCACACACGACAAGCATGAAGACAACCAGCACATAACAGAGAGAATGTCAGCACCTGGGTCCCTGGCCATAAACACCATCAATCAGTGGAACCGGCCCTGGGCTGCTGACCTCCAGATATCCTGTGATGCAAGGAAAAAATAACTCCCACTTTTGGAAACTACAGCTGATTAAGGTTTCGGTTCCTTGCAGCCATGAATGAAAAGTGTGCATCAAGTAAATGTGTGTGTGTGTGTGTGTGTGTGTGTGTGTGCGCACACACATGCGCGGGCGTGTTCTCAGCAGTGTCTGACTCTTTGTGACCCTTTGGACTATAGCCTATCAGACTACTCTGTCCATGGAACTTGCCAGGCAAGAATAGTGGAGTGGGTTGCCCCCTCCAGGGGATCTTCTCCATCCAGGGATCTAACCCAAGTCTTGTGTCTCCTGCACTGGCAAGCCGGTTCTCTGCCACGGCACCACCTGGGCAGCCCAAATGCTGTGTGTACCCCCAAGGTAACAAAACCACACCCATACTACGTTTGTGAAAGTGTCTCTGAATATAGCCTGGAGAAAGAAATGGCAACCCACTCTAGAATTCTTCTTGGAAAATCCTACAGACAGAGAAGCCTGGCAGGCTACAGTGTATGGGGGTCACAAAGAGTCGGACAGAACTGAGTGACTGAGCACACATGCTCCTAATACAGAGAGCAGATGTGCTCTTGAAAATAATCCAAAGTAATCCTACAGTCAACAGTGTCTCTAAAATATTCAATGGATTCAATGGAGGATTCACGTATCAAAGGAGGATTCAGGAGGAATAGACATGAGACAGACGGTGATCCAGTAGCAAAAGATAACAGTGTTGGAAGAGAGCTCCTCTTTCATCAGCCTTGTCGGGCCGTGGCTTGCCTGCTGCCCACCAAGGGTCTGATGATGTTCAGGATGGAACTGGCCTTGGACAGACACTGGGATAGCTGAGGAAGTCCTGAATCTTGCATTCGTGTGACAGAATCAGGTCTATCTACTAAGCTCTTTTGCAAGCAGATATTCAAACTCTGTCCCTGGGCCCATTTGCTATCAGAGAATTGCATAACAATACATTGAAAATGTCACCAGTACAACACTGAGAACAAAAACTTATTTATTTGTTTAAATAAACAACTCTACAACAGTCTGAGTGCCACACAGTCAGCCAAGTGTGCCTCCAGTAAACAATCTCAGACTTTTCTGGGAAATTACTGAGGAATGCCTCAGATTCAGAACTGTAATTATAACAAACTGGGTTTTTTGAGGAGGATTGGGGGGGTGGCCATTTTTCCTCCTTATCTAAAGAAGTCTAAAATAAAAATGCACCCAACATTCAATTCTATGTCTCAAAGTAAGCAAAACTGCAAAACCTCAGTTGCTCATGTTAAATCCTAGTGAAGTTTACTATAGAACTTTACCACAGACAGGGAGGCATGTTTCCATTTTTATACCTTCTCTTTACCTGATTTTCTGGAAAAAGAAATTATAAATGTACCCTGTAGGTATGTTACACGTACAGTTTCAATTCCCAAATGAATTAGATTACCTAAAAATACAGAGCCTGTGTACTTCTGGGTCCAAATCTACATGTGAATGTAGAAATGCTTCAGGCACTTTAAATATAAATCAACTTTGTCTTTTAGAAACAAAATTTGAAGTATTCATGGTTCGATAAAGGAAAATTAAAATATAAGCAGAGTATGCATACTGACTAACAGTAAGCCCCAGTTATATTTGGGGCTGTATTAGTTCCTGGGCCTATTCTTCTCTAGCAAAACTAATCTGCTTGCTCTAATAATGAAATATTTCTGAACTTAAGTCATAAGTATTGAGCCCCTAACATAGATGGGTGTGTGTATGCATGCACACATACAAAGATGAAATAATTCCTACTAGGCACACTACTTCAGAAACACAAAATATATCCCAGGTACTATAGATGAAACACTTAAATTCTAACAAAATCTATAGTTGACATAGTTTTATGATATTTCTATTTGTATTACAATCTTTATCAGTAACATCTCAAAATTGATAGCACATTAGGCTGCCTGACATCTGTCAAAATCACCACAGAAGGGATATTAGGAAAAGGTTGCGATCAGTATTTGGCAACTGTATCATTTGTGTTAGAATCACTTTACTAGTAGAGAAATTTCAAAGAAGATTTTAGATAATTTATAGAAATGGATGATAAAAAATTAGTGGATCATATGTAAAATGGGAATTTGCTGTAAGACTCAAGGAACTCAAACTAGGGCTCTGTGACCATCTACGGTGGGGGGGATGGGGTGTGAGACGGGAGGAAGGTTCAAGAGGGAGGAGACATATATATACCTATGGCTGATTCATGTTGAGGTATGGCAGAAACCAATACAATATTGTAAAGCAATTATCTTTCAATTGAAAATAAATTTTTAAAACTTAGTGAATAGGAGAAAAACAACTGTAATTATTTGGAGCCCATAGCCCTTCCTGAATTCAGAAGAGTTTCTGGAAGTCTGCAGCCCCACTACACTTTTCTTGCTATTGACTAGGGTGTGTGCATTTTCCATTTTAAACCTCTTCAATGAGCCCTGTGACTAACAACTTATTCTCCAGGGTTGTGCTTCTATTTCACAAAGTCTTCACATTTCTTTTTAGGAGAAAGAGAAAAAAATTGCAGAAGCAAAATACTTTTCTGAAGAAGAAGACAAACATGAAATAGGCATCAGCAGTATTCAGTGAGAACCCTTCATGTAAGTGTGGCTTCAAAAGAGTAAAGACGGATTCCAATTAAAAAGCAGGTGCCCTTCAGATTTCTAGAACTTAGATTTTTCTTAAAAAAAAAAAAAAACAACTTTTCACTGGAAAGAGATAACACTTGGATGGTAATGGTAGTTATGATCTAGCCATTTCATTTCAAAAATCTTCTACTCAATTTACTTTATGCATAGAAACATAATATCCAGCCCAAAGAACTTCTCATTTATTGTATTTCACTGATTATAAGATGTACATTTCAACACCAATGAAGTGGTGAAGCATCTTAAAATTGAGAACACTCAAAACTACAATATAATCAATCTGATTTTTGTATTGACCGTCTGGTGATGTCCATGTGTAGAGTCTTCTTTTGTGTTGTTGGAAGAAGGTGTTTGCTATGACCAGTCCATTCTCTTGGCAAAACTCTCTTAGCCTTTCCCCTGCTTCATTTTGTACTCCAATGCCAAATTTGCCTGTTACTCCAGGTATCTCTTGACTTCCTACTTTTGCATTCCAGTCCCCTGTGATGAAAAGGACATCTTTTTTGGGTGTTAGTTCTAGAAGGTCTTGTAGGTCTTCATAGAACTGTTCCACTTCAGCTTCTTCAGCATTACTGATTGGGGCATAGACTTGGATTACTGTGATACTGAATGGTTTGCCTTGGAAACAAACAGAGATCATTCTGTTGTTTTTGAGACTGCACACAAGTACTGCATTTCGGACTCTTTTGTTAACTATGAAGGCTACTCCATTTCTTCTAAGGGATCCTTGCCCACGGTAGTAGATATAATGGTCATATGAGTTAAATTCACCCATTCCAGTCCATTCTAGTTCACTGATTCCTAAAATGTCAATGTTTACTCTTGCCAACTCCTGTTTGAGCACATCCAATTAACCTTGATTCATGGACCTAATATTCCAGGTTCCTATGCAATACTCCTCTTTACAGCATCAGACTTGACTTCCATCACCAGCCACATCAACAACTGGGCATTGCTTTTGCCTTGGCTCTGTCTCTTCACTTTTTCTGGAGTTATTTCTCCACACTTCTAGCATATTGGGCAGCTACCAACGTGGGGAGTTCATCTTTCAGTGTCATACCTTTTTTGTCTTTTCATACTGTTCATGGGGTTCTGAAGGCAAGAATACTGAAGTGGTGGTGAAGTAGTGGAAGAACAGAATTCCAGTTGATCTATTTCAAATCCTAAAAGATGATGCTGTGAAAGTGCTGCACTCAATATGCCAGCAAATTTGGAAAACTCAGCAGTGGCCACAGGACTGGAAAAGGTCAGTTTTCATTCCAATCCCATAGAAAGGTAATACCAAAGAATGTTCAAATTACCACACAATTGCACTCATCTCACATGCTAGCAAAGTACTGTCTAAAATTCTCCAAGCCAGGCTTGAACAGTACATGAACCGTGAACTTCCAGATGTTCAGGCTGGATTTAGAAAAGGCAAAGGAAGCAGAGATCAAATCGCCAACATCCGCTGGATCATCGAAAAAGCGAGAGAATTTCAGAAAAACATCTACCTCTGCTTTATGTACTATGCCAAAGCCTTTGACTGTGTGGATCATAACAGACTGCTGAAAATTCTTCAGGAAATGGGAATACCATATCACCTTACCTGCCTCCTGAGAAATCTGTATGCAGGTCAAGAAGCAACAGTTAGAACCGGACATGGAAAAACAGACTGGTTTCAAATCGGGAAAGGAGTATGTCAAGGTTATATATTGTCACCCTGCTTCTTTAACTTATATGCAGAGTACATCATGTGAAATGCCAGGCTGGATGAAGCACAAGTTGGAATCAAAATTTACGGGAGAAATATTAATAACCTCAGATATGCAGATGACACCAACCTTATGGCAGAAGCAAAGAACTAAAGAACCTCCTGATGAAAGTAAAAGAGGAAAGTGAAAAAGCTGGCTTAAAACTCAACATTCAGAAAACTAAGATCATGGCATCCGGTCCCATCACTTCATGGGAAATAGATGGGGAAACAAGGGAAATAGTGAGAGACTTTATTTGGGGGTGGGGGCCTCCAAAATCACTGCAGATGGTGACTGTAGCCATGAAATAAAAGATGCTTGCTCCTTGGAAGAAAAGCTATGACCAACGTAGACAGCATATTAAAAAGCAGAGACATTACTTTGCCAACTAAGGTCTGTCTAGTCAAAGCTATGGTTTTTCCAGTAGTCATATATGGATGTGAGAGTTGGACCATAAAGAAAGCTGAGCGCCGAAGAATTGATGCTTTTGAACTGTGGTATCGGAGAAGACTCTTGAGAGTCTCTTGGACTGCAAGGAGATCCAACCAGTCCATCCTAAAGGAAATGAATCCTGAATATTCATTGGAAGGACTGATACTGAAGCTGAAACTCCAATACTCTGGCCACCTGATGCAAAGAACTGACTCACTGGAAAAGACCCTGATGCTCGGAAAGACTGAAGGCAGGAGGAGAAGGGGACGACAGAGGATGAGATGGCTGGATGGCATTGCTGACTTGATGGACATGAGTTTGAGCAAGCTCTGGAAGTTGGTTATGGACAAGGAAGCCTGGGGTGCTGCAGTACATGGGGTCGCAAAGAATCAGACATGACTGAGCAACTGAACTGAACTGACTGAAAAATTACAATGAGGTACCACCCAATAAATGCTGAAGAGGGCATGGACAGAATGGAACCCTCTCACACTGTTGGTGGGAATGTCAACTGGAGCAGTCACTATGGAAAACAATATGGAGGTTCCTCAAAAAACTAAAAATAGAGTTGCCATTATGATCCCACAATCCCACTTCTGGTTATGTATCTGGATGAAAGTAGAATTTGAAAGGATACATGCTCCCCTACACTCTTTACAATATCCAAGACAGGGAAAACCACCTAAATGTCCTTTAACAAATGAATGGAAACAGAAACTATGGTATATATGCACACAACAAAATATTAACCATAAAAAAGAATGAAACAGTGCCATTTGCAGTAACATGGATGGCCCTAGAGATCATCATACTAAGCAAAGTAAGTTAGGGAAAAATACCACTTATATGTGGAATCTAAAATACAACACACATGAATATATCTGTGAAACAGAAAGAGACTCACAGACGCAGAGAACAGACCCGTGGCTGACAAAGGGGAGAAGGAGGGAGGGGGAAGGACTGGGAGCTTGGACCCAGCAAATGCAAACTAAACTGTTATATATATTATGGATAAAATAACAGGGCTCCCTGGTGGCTCAGATGGTAAAGAATCTGCCTGCAATGCAGGAGACCTGGGTTTGATCCTTGGGCTGGGAAGATCCCCTGGAGAAGAGAATGGCAACCCTCTCCAGTATTCTTGCCTGGAGAAATCCATGGACAGGGAAGCCTGGTGGACCACAGTTCATGGGGTCACAAGAGTCAGACATGACTGAGCAACTAACACTTTCACCTCCAACAGAAAACAACAAGGTCTTATTGTTTAGCACAGCAAACTATGTTCAATGTCCCGTGATAAACCATAGTGTAAAAGAATATGAAAAAAATATATATATATAACAGAATCACTTTATTGTACAGTACAAATTAAGACAACATTGTAAATCAACTATACTTCAATAAAATATTTTTTTAAATGACAGGCTATAATGGCTCTGGTCTTGTAGTGATCATGGACGGTATAATTCCATTGTGCAAACTGAGACACAAAGGTCCATATTTTCATATGTCCTGTGACAACACACTTCTAAAAGAGCCGTATACGTTTAAAATAATAATTCCAAATGACAAGAAAGTATGTGTCCTAATTTAAATAGCAGTGTTTTTTTCTTCCTGAGTGCTGGATATGTTTCTAACATTCAATGGGATTACACAATCAGTAACGCAGGACATAAATATAATCCAGATAAGCAGTACTTGTCCGTGACTAGTGATTTAAGTTGTCTAACGAAGAGTATAAAGCTTTCCCACTGGCCATCAGGGCTGCACACAATAGAATCTTAAGTACATTCCCCAGCTTCTCTCTCAGTAGCTACTATTCTTACTGCCTTGCTAGTTAAGAATGAACTGTTCATGATGTACTGAACACCTGCTTCATCTACTTCCCAAAGGATTCCCTCATGTTCTCTCCTGCTATTTTCTCATGCTGTGTGTGTGTGTGTGTGTGTGTGTGCACTCAGTTGTGTCTGATTCTTTTGTGACCCCAATGGACTATAGCCTGCCAGGCTCCTCTGCTCACGGGATTCTCCAGGCAACAATATTGGAGTGGGTTTCCATGCCCTCCTCCAGAGGATCTTTCCTCATACTGGAACTCAGCTGGTGAACTAGGCTTTGTCAATCCACATCATGTTTTAGTTTTGTTTACTTTTCACTTGCGTGAACATTTAAAAAAAAAAAACAAACACAAAATCCCAAACTTTTGAGTATTATGTGCCTAGCTCCTTAGAATTCGAATTTGCAATCTCTGCCTTATCCAACTAAAGGTCTGAAAGTGCCTTAACATAGAAATTTTACCTTTGTAGACCCAGAGTAGGTATTTTCTAAACATAGGCTGAAATGAATACATCCTTTAAAAAAAAAAAACACTCTACTCACATTATGGCTTTGGGGGACGCTCTGCAAAAGCCAAATCTTAACAAAATGTCTTAAATTACACTGAATTAAGTAAATTTTATTAAAGGTAACAGAAAATGTGGTGAACTTTTGTTTATTATGGTTTTTATATTTGCCTGTTTTCTGTGTATATTCATACTCGAGATGAGACAGACAATATCAATGAAGGTTTCTAGGGAATTTCTATAGAAATAACAACAGTACAGTTTGCAGACATAGAATACATGCTATGAACAGTTTAGAGTTTTCGCATCCAATGGAATTAATTCTCCTTAATTATAAATGGAATTTTACAGAAAACCAGCAGCAACTCAGGAAGATGACCTTAAGAAATATTCTGTCCTTTCTGAAGCTTCCGTCAATTAAACATGTTAGTACTGGGTACCTACCACATACCGTGGACTACAAAGAGAAAATCAGGAACAGTCATGGTCTCCACCCTTAGAACTGAGTGTTCATCAATTTTCCCAAAGAAATAATATAAAATTTATTAATGAACATAAATCTAGGGGACTGTTAAGAAAGTGTCTTAGAATTCTCACTTCTTTGGAAGTTATTCCCCAGAAAACAGTCCTGAATATTGAGTAGTTTCCTTGGTCAAACCATTAGTGGGATCTCTTAGTCTAGTTCAAAGAGCTATAAAGCTTTTTTAGGGAATTTAAAAATACTGGAGGAACTGGAAGGACTCCCATGATCATGGAGGAGGGTGGTTCTCTCGGTGTGGTTCCCAGGCCAGCAGCAGAGCTGGCCTCACCTGGAACCTTGAGTGAAATGGAAATTCTCAGGCCCCCCAGACCCACTGAATCAGAAACTCAGGGGATGGGACAGCAATCTGTGCTTTAACAAACCCTCCAGATGATTCTGATACTCAACTTTGAGAAGCACTGACAGAGTACAATCACTACATGTCACAGGAATTTTTAAAGGCCATTCAGCCAAAAAGAGATGAGAAAGTGAAAGTGTTAGGTCACTCAGTCATGCCTGACTCTTTGTCATGTCTGACTTTTTGACCCCATGGACTGTAGCCGCCAGGCTCCTCTGTCCATGGGATTCTCCAGGCAAGAATTCCGCAGGGTGTTGTCATTTCTTTCTCCAGGGGATCTTCCTGACCCAGGGATTGAACCCAGGCCTCCCACGTCACAGGCAGACTTTGTACCTACTGAGCCACCTGGGAAGCCCAAAAAGACTAAACAGGGACTAAAACATAGGTTGCCTGTCGTCTAATCAAATTTTCTTCTACCATACCAAAACGTGTATATTTTATTTGCCATGTTATATCCTTATGCAATTTTGAACCATGTATAAAAAGCTCAGATAAAGAATTATTGGTTTGAAATATTTCATTCTCCGTCCCCTCCTTTTTTCTAAAAATCTAAACCTCATTGGAGATTCAGATATTTTGGAAAATTAACCAATTTTTGCTAATGACAAACAACACCATTAGTGTGCCCACAATATACATAAAAATATAGTACATACCAGGCATTAGACGATATGTTTATCTGTTTATTATCTGCCTGCTCTACTAGGCCGCAAGATCCACAAGGGTGTTTTGTCTTCTTTGATTACTTCTACTTCTTTTACTTCAGAACAACACCCAGCTCCGAGGCAACACTCAAAAAGCACTCAATTTGAATCAACAAATAAATGAACTTCAATTTGACTTGAACTATCACTTAAATTTGGGGATCTTGTTTCTCCAACTACATATTAAGTTATTAGAGACTCAGCCTTCGATGATTCTTGAACCCACATCACCTAGAAGTGTATAATGTACCATACCTGTCTAACAGTTGACACTATTTTTTCTGTAAAGAGCAAGACAGTAAACATCTTGGCTTTGCAGGGCATAACGTCTTTATTTCAACTACTCAGCTATGCCTCTCAGAGTCGGACACGACTGACGCAACTTAGCACGTATGCATTGGAGAAGGAAATGGCAACCCACTCCAGTATTCTTGCCTGGAGAATCCCAGGGACAGAGGAGCCTGGTGGGCTACCATCTGTAGAGTCGCACAGAGTCAGACACGACTGAAGCAACTTAGCAGCAGCAGCAGCAGCTATGCCTCTGAAGCAGGAAAGTAACCACAGACAACTTGTAAATGATGGATGTGGCTGCATCCCAATAAAACTTTATTGACAAAAGCAGGCGCAGGCAGGGCAGTTGTGGTCTGTGCCATGTAGTTTGCTGATCACTGACCAAAGCAACAGAGCTAACAACTATTATTACTGTTATATTTTAAAGACTAAGTTAACAGATACAAATAAAAGGCTAAGCAGCTCTCTAATAACTATTTTTAAAAAGAGCACATTAATGCTTATTACTTAAAATCTATATCCTCTTAAGAAAATTAGGATAAGTTGTAGAGACTTACGTCAATTATTTATTTACTTAGAGGCCAGTTAACATAAAGTTCATTCCAGTATCTTTTAACATTTTTAAAACAGAGGTATAACCAAGATGGACATTAAAGAAAGCCTGCTTCCTTCACTTCACTGACCTTGTAAGTTTCAGGGCCAAGAAGTAGGAAAATGAGCATTACTTTATTAAATACAATTTACTCTGGCACCCCAAAGCTATAAGGTTAATCTTCTCCACAGAATCCCAAAAGGCTTTAATAAGAAATATATCACTTTGTATTTCTCTTTAAAAAAATAAAGCGTGCTTCCTTTGTAATTACAGCCAAAGGAAGACAGACCTGGCCCACCAGCCATACTGTGTGGTCCTGCAAACCTCAGCAGCTGACATGAGCAAGGATAAATCACTTGGTTCTGTTGCTGGGGAAAATGTCCTTTGGACATGGAGGGAAAGGAGAGAGCCAAGAGCTGAAAGTCACCCTCTGAAGCATTATTGTGTTGCCAGAATCATGGCTATTGTTATTGGCATTCACTTTTCGAAGAGAGAATGAATTATTTCGCTGTTGTTGACATATCAGCTGACTTTTTTTCTTTGGTGAGTTCTGTGAACACACTTTCCCCTCCACCCCCTTTTTATGAAATATAATCACTGAGTGTGCTGGGCAGTGTACACTGTACTAGAAAACAATGGCTTAATATATTCCTGGCCTGGTTTAAGAAAGGAAAAGAACGCCTCTCTCTCCCATCCCTCCCCTGCAAACTGAGTTATATCAAGAATCAAAGAGAACCAGACTGACATAGAAACACAGGTACAAACAATGTCTCCTCCAGTTTCCCGGGCTATAGAAATGGGAACTTACCCACTCATTCATCTTTCCCTCTTTCCACTAATCCTACCTCCAAATTTTAATCAAGGAAGAAGACAGGATTGAGATTGACATAGATACACTATTATTACTATGTATAAAATTAATAACTAATGGGAACCCACTATGTAGCACAGGGAACTCTACTCCATGCTCTGCGGTGACCTAAACGGGCAGCAAATCCAAAAAAAAAGAGCGGACAGATGTATACACATAGCTTATTCATTTTGCTGTACAGCAGACACTAACACAACACTATAAAGCAACTATACTCCAATAAAAATTTTAAAGAGGAAGAAGGTAGGTGCTTTTCTTACCCTGTCCTCTTTGGCAGGCAGATCTCTAGGGATGACTTTGTTATCTAAAAGATTTGAGCTGTTTTAGTTCTCAAAATGCTGACAGGGTTCATAAAATAATTTTTATGAAAACATTTATAAACTGTGAGCCACCTCACAAATTTTGATCCATTTTATTTCATTGTTTTGAGTCTCTGCCCACTCTAAATCATAATATTTGATGTAATTAGGTCACATTTTATGGATATAAGCAAAAAAAGAATAAGTTTCGGTAGTAAAACAACCTCTCGTGGATAAATGAATTAAATGTTGCCTTCTTCACTGCTGTCAGCAAACCTTTCAGAGGCACTAACCAAAGGGGAAGGTCAATTCGGATAGTTATAAACATGTAAACATATGACAAAGGAATTAGCTCTAGTCCATGTAGATGCAAAAAAGATAGCATCGTCACATAAGCCTTCCCACATTTCTCACTCTTTGGCCCCTCTCTTCTGCCTGGGGTAACATACCTGCCCCAAAATAGAAAAGAATTGTGGAAAAACATAAACATCTACTCAAACACTAGGATATCATGAGGTGAAAAGGGAAAGAATTGTCATCCACTCCATACTAGAGGTTTCCTTCCATCTCCTAACTCCCTGGATCCTGTGAAGACATTAGGTTACATGGCAAAGGAGACTGAAGGCTGCAGATGGAATCAAGGTTGTTATTCGCCGGATTTTACAAACAGGGAGATCAGGACTTCCCTAGTAGTCTAACGGCTACAACTCTGCACTCCCAATGCAGGGGGCCCGGGCTTGGACCCTGGTCAGGGAAGTAGATCTTACATGCTGCAACTGAGAGCTCACCTTCTGCAACTAAAGACCTCACAGGCCATAATTAAGACCCGGAGCAGCTAATTAAATAAATAATAAAAATATTTTTGTAAATAAGGAGATTATCTTGGATTATCTAAATGGGCTCAATATAACCACAGGTCCTTTAGAGGGAAGCAGATGGGGAGAGTCAGAGGGAGATGTTGACTACAGGGGAAAAAAAGGCTTTAAGGGTGGATGAGTGGGGTTATGAGTCAAGAAATATAGGTGGCCTTTTGGAACCAGAAAAGGCAAGAAAATGAATTCTCCTCTAAAGACTCCACTAGGGAATGCAGTCCTGCCAACACCATGATTTTAGCCCAGTGAGGCCCATGAGGGAAATGTGACCTATAAAACCATAAGATGACAAAATTTGTGTTGTTTTAAGCCACTTGGTTTGTGGTGACATGATACAGCAGCAGTAGAAAACTAACACATTAGACAATTATGATATAGCAATTCTTTTTTTTTTTTGGCCACACATTGAGGCATATGGGATCTTATTTCCCCAACCAGGATCGAACTCGCATCCCCTGCAGAAGAAGGGCGGAATCTTAACCAGTGGACCACCAGGGATGTTCCTAATATATCAATTCTTACATAACTGTATGAATCAGGTACCATCATTGTTCCCATTTCACAGAGAAAGATGCTAAGACAAGAGAAGTTAATGACCTTCCCGGGGTCACAGAGCAGGGCCAGAATTCCAGCCCAGGTAAGCAGGCTCTAGCAACCACACTGCCAGCCAATAGTTAATGCTGTGAAAGATATGATGGTGCAAAGAACACCTCATGGACAAGCACATCCTGTGGCTAAAATGTAAAGTTTTATGATGAAGAGTCACTGGAAGACTAGTCATCAATGTGGTCATCAAAGGAAGTGAAGTGGGTTGTGAGGAATGTGGATATATCAGAATAGGTCATAACAGGAGACAAGAGAAAATCTAATTTAAGGCCTGACTCAATCTGTGGAGAGACCAAACAAGAACACCCTTATAAGATCTCTCAAGATGAGTCCGGCTTTCTCATTTCTTCCAGATCACCCATCCCCTCCATCTGCTGTAATTAACTTCCTTCCCATGGTTCAGTTCTTAGGAAGTTGCCCCTGTTCCCCTTCAAGGGTCCTCCAGCTCCCAATGTCTTTGCCATGACTCCTTACATCCTTCTCCTGGAACTGTGGTCCAGAAGGGGACACTGTAATGAGCACCAGGCAGAAACATCTGGATTTGACGAAGTGGGCCTTAGCAAACAGTTTCTTACCCGAGATAAGGATATAGATGCGAACTAAAGATTTCATTGCTTTCCCCACAATGGTCAACAAATTAAATAGAATGTTTAACAATAAACAAATACAGGAAGAATAACTGTCACTTTTAGAAAAAAAGTGATCCTTTTAAAATTCAAGTGATACTGGTAAAAGAATAAACAACTTATTCCTAAAAATGGCACTTCATTCATTATACCTGAGTAACAGTTTAAAACCCTTCACAAAGCTTCAAAAAGCATACAATGGCTACTGCTATAAACATTAAAACTAGTATTCAATTACATCTTTCAATAAATATATAACTTCATCAGGTTATTAACTTGAAAATGAAATTTATCTTTGGCAGAAAAATTAGGGGGAGAAGGTATATGCCAGAACACTGAGAAACTATTTATTACACTATAAAATTACCATTATTAAAACATTCATTTTCTATGCTTAAGAAATTTAAAATTTTCAATCATAAAACAGTATTTTTCCCAACTGGCAACTGAAATAGTATTTACTTGTTTTTAAGTGGACAAAACATAAATTTAACATCATTCAATTTTTTAACAGATTGCTTATAACTGTAATTTTATTAAGCTCTTAACAAAAAAGATTTTGAAATATGTACCCATATAACACCTTGAACTAGCTAAATTCTCCTGCCTTAGTTTATTAGGCAGCATCGAGAATCGAAGGCATTTTTGTGGTATGAATATTTTATAGCAAAGATGATACTCAATACCTGCATGGAGTTTTGTTGTCATGGGGACCATCTAGGAGAAACCATTTAAATGCCAGAATTTCAAACCCCTTGGAACACTGCCTTCAGGTCTGGCTTCACTTACAACTTGGAAATCAAAACTGTAGCGACCATTTTTTTTTTTTTAATGTACAATCCATCTGCTTTAAAAAAAAAAAAAGTACTGACTTCACTCTTTGAAAAGTCTTAAATTTCCTTTCTATGAAAAATTCTGATGCTAGAGCATACCAATTGGGGGGATACTGCTGCCTAGCAGGTCGTCATGGCAACTAAAGCGCACGCACACACACACACACACACACACACACACACACACACACACACACACACATTGTGAGCCTGCACTAAAGCTAACATGATAAGACCACAGCTGAGAAGTTTGGCATGTAATTTCACTGATGCTGTCTCCTTTTTTATTTCTGTTGGTACTTTAAAAGAAATCCATCTAACTTCATCTTTTCCTTAAAGCTCACCCACAAATCACCATCAAAATAACAGATAATTTTGCCCAAAATCAAAAGGCATCAGAGAAATGAAAATGCAAGTGGGGAAAGGGGAGAGGCCTTGATTTCCAGTTAGCCGGAAGCCTGTGTATGCCATGCTATCAGCTGGCCTGATAGTCAAACTCCGGCCCACAGAAGCGTCATAGCCAGGCTCCTACTGAGAGACTGGGAGACTGTATTTTCCTAAGAAATCAGACATTACAAAGTCCTCCTCAGTTTGATTCCAAGCAACCTTATTTGAAGCCTGTCTCTAACTACTCTATTCCATGAACTCTGCATTCCAGCCAAATCTGCCTGCTGGTCATTCCATACACATGCTGTGTGTCCTTCTGACCTTCCCTCGCTATACCCACCACCTGAACACTCTCTGAGCCTTTGTCCTACAGGGAGTAAAATGATCTATAAAACCATGACCAACACACAGAAATCCCTTACATTTATATACATTAATGATTAAAATTCAGAAAGTTAAGGAAACAATCCAATTCACCATTGCAACAAAAAGAATAAAATACCTAGGGATAAAACTACCTAACGGGACAAAAGCCCTGTATGCAGAAAATTATAAAGACACTGATGAAAGAAATCAAAGATGACACAAACAGATGGAGAGATAGATCATGTTCTTGAATTGGAAAAATATTGTGAAAATGATTATACTACCCAAAGTAATCTACAGATTCAATGCAATCCCTATCAAACTACCAATGCTATTTTTCAACAACAACAAAAAAATCACAATTTGTATGGAAATACAAAAGACCTCAAATAGCCAAAGCAATTTTGAGAAAGAAGAATGTAGCTAGATGGATCAATCTTCCTGACTTCAGACTATACTACAAAGCTACAGTCATTAAGACAGCATGACACTGGCACAAAAACAGAAATACAGAAAAATGGAACAAGCTGAAAGCCCAGAGATAAACCCATGCACCTATGGGCACTTTATCTTTACAAAGGAGGGAAGAATATACAATAGAGAAAAGACAGCCTCTTCAATAAGTAGTGCTGGGAAAACTGGACAGCTACATGCAAAAGAATGAAACTAGAACACTTTCTAACACCATACACAAAAATAAACTCAAAATGGATTAAAGATATAAATGTAAGGCCAGAAATGATAAAGCTCTTAGAGGAAAACATAGGCAGTACACTCTGACATACATCCCAGCAAGATCCTCTTTGATCCACCTCCTACAGTAATAGGGGGGAAAAATTAACAAATGGGACTTAATTAAACTTAAAAGTTTTCGCACAGCAAAGGAAACAATAAGCAAGACTATAAGACAACCCTCAAAATGGGAGAAAATAGTTGCAAACAAAACAACTGACAAAGGGTTGATCTCCAAAATATACAGACAGCTCATGCAGCTCAATACCAGAAAAACAAACAACCCAAATCAAAGAATCGGCAGAAGACCTAAACAGACATTTCTTCAAAGAAGACATGCAGATAGTCAAAAACACGTGAAAAGATGTTCAACATCATTCATTATTAGAGAAATGCAAATCACAACTACAATGAGCTATCACCTCATACCGGTAAGAATGACCATCATTAAAACATCTACAAAAATGCTGGAGAGAATGTGGAGAAAGGGAACCCTTCTGCACTGCTGGTGGGAATATAAACTGATAAGCCACTACAGAGAATCGTTATGGAGATTTCTTAAAAAACTAGGAATAAAACTACCATATGATTCAACAATCCCACTACTGGGCATATACCCTGAGAAAACCATAACTGGAAGAGACATATGTAACCCATGTTCATTGCAGCACTAGTTACAATAGCTAGGACATGGAAGCGACCTAGATGTCCACAGACAGATGAATGGATACAGAAACTGTGGTACCTATGTACAGTGGAATATTACAGCTATAAAAGAGAACACATTTGAGGTAGATGAACCTACAGCCTATTGTACAGAGTGAACTAAGTCAGAAAGAGAAAGGCAAATATTGTAATATTAATGCTGGTGTACAGAATCTAGAAGGATGGTACTGATGAGCCTGTTTTCTGGGCAGGAAGGCAGTCCCAGACATAGAGAACGGACTGTGAACACGGTGAGGAAAGGAAAGGGTGAGACGAATTAAGAGAGTAGCATGAAAACATATACACTGTCATGTGTAAAACAGACTCCCAGTGGGAGTTTGCTGTGTGATGCAGGGAACTCAACCCTGTGCTCTTTGACAGCCTAGAGGGGTGGGATGCGGTGGGAGATTCAAGAGGGAGGGGACATATGGCTGTGGCTGATTCATGTTCATGTACAGCAGAAACCAGCACAATCAGTTCAGTTCAGTCGCTCAGTCATGTCCGACTCTTTGCGACCCCATGAATCACAGCATGCCAGGCCTCCCTGTCCATCACCAACTCTCGGAGTCTACCCAAACTCATGTCCAGCACAATATTGTAAAGCAATTATCCTCCAACAAAAACTAAAGAAAAACCATGACCAATCCCCACCCAGCAAAAGCGCCTGTGTTTTTCAATATTTCTTTCTTTATTTGGTGGCACTGGGTACTACTTGTAGCACGCAGGATCTAAAATCTTTGTTGGGTCATGCAGGATCTTCAGTTGTAGCATGTGGGGTCTTTTTTTTTTTTTTTTGTCTTTTCTAGTTTCAGCATCTGACCTCTTAGTTGCAGCAAGTGGGGTCTAGTTCCCTGCCCAGGGATTGAACCTAGGCCCCCTGCATTGGGAGTGCAGAATCTTAACCACTGGACCACCAGGAAAATCCCCAAAAGTGCCTTCTGAATTGATGTAACTATCTTATTTATATTGCTTATTTGATATTAATGTTTTGCCTTCCAGAGTATTCAGGGTCTACTTCACTTCTCCCTGACACTGACCATTTAGGAAGGGGGTTATATTTTGTGATCTAATAGCTAGTTCTCCAGTTACTTGGACAACAACAATAGAAGGGACCATAGAAAATTAAGGAATATTGATAACAACCAGCACCTACTAATACCTTTAAGCCGGTCATGCAAGAGCTGTATGAGACAGAAATTTTTAAAAAAATCATACAGGTAGCCTCATGGCAGAGAGGAACAACTCTTGAAAACACCACTGAGATATAATTTATTCATGTGGTGACACTCATTGGTGTCAGAAAATCCTTAAAACACTCCATAGGAGCTAGATGTACCACAATTCTCTCTAAAGATAATGATTAAAGATGTTTTTCTCCTACATTTTTTTCAGACACTTTTCTGACAAAATACATATACACAAAATGAAGTATGATACTTGGGCATGAAGCAATATTGCATCTAGAAAGAAAAAAAATAGAAGTTTTCAAAGTAACTACCTTGGCCACTTGGGACATTAACTTCGAAACTTTTATTTAAGGCCAGAATAACATTGAATATCCAAACTTTAATGGCTCATTTTATAACAGAAACAGTTCTGTCAAGTCCAAAAATATGTCTTTCATTTTTCTTGTATTACAACTGCTTACCAGACATCTCCACCAACTACTTCAAATGTAACAAGTCCAAAGCTTAAATGATGATCCATTCCATTCCCACACATACAAAATAAAAACAAAACTACTCCTTCACTCATATTTCCTGTTCCAGTTAAAAGTGCCAGTAACTGTTGTCACTCAAACCAGAAGCCACTGAGTCAGCGTTGACTTGCTTCTCAGCCTCATATCCTAAATTCAACAATTTCAATAGGGAAACAATATCATGTAAAACAAACAGCATGGATTTAAATATCAGGGCTTCTTATTAACTATAAAACCCTTGGAAAACACATTTAATCTTATTAACTCTCAGTGAGACTATGAGTCATGTAAGATTTTTAAAAAATAAATAAGTAGGTTTTGAGATAGATTTCTATTATCCTATTATTATTCTCTTGGAATTCAAAAAACATGCTATCAGATTCGAGGTGATGGGAAATTAAAAAATGACAGCAAAAACTATTTCATTTGGTTTAATTACTCTTTCCCAAACTTACTTGGCTTATTTTTAAGGAATGCACTGATATTTCTTCTTCTTAAAAAAAAAAAAAAAAATTAGCTGTGAAATGCTAACCTATTTTATGGGGTTGACTCCATGGCTGTGTGTGTGGAAACACAGGTGTCTTCTGGGGTTTCGCTCTATACTGCATCCCTCCTACCTGTCCCACCAGTTCCGAGGGTGTCTGGGGGCTCCCTGGTGTGTGCCCACCCTCTCCCCATTAGCCTTTCACTTGGGTCCAGAATACTGCTCAGGGCAGTTTCTGCCCAGGGTGGGACTAAACAGGACAGGTTTTCGTGTGTGTGTGTGTGTGTGTGTGTGTGCACATGTGTGTGTGCATGTGCACACACACGTGCCCATGACTAAAGCATAATATAGCTAATCACTTCATGTGTGTGTGTGCATGAAAGTGACTGAAGTATAATACAGCCAATCACTTCTGTATGACAACGTAACTCAGTTACACACATATAGACATTCTTTTTTCATCCTCTTTCCCATTATGGTTTCTCACAGGAGACTGGATAGAGTTCCCCGCCATACAGTAGGACCTTGCTGTTTATCCATCCTATCTATATATGATAGTTTGCATCTGCTAATCCCAAACTCCCAGTCCTCCCCTCCCCAGCAGCACTATTCACAACAGCCAAAACGTGACAACAACCTAAAGGTCCAACGACAAATAAATGATAAAGAAGATGCGGTGCATATGCACAATGGAATACTAGTCAGTCGCGAAAAAAGAGTGGGATGAGGCCATTTGCAGCAACACAGATGCCAGTAGGATGCATTTTCTTTTAAGGAATCAGAGGCCAGAAAAAGAAAACATTCCCTATTGTGAAAGGAACTCTATATACCTTAGAGAATAAAACTCCTGTGTCTATGCTTTAAGAAAAAGGTTTCAATATGAGATTAAAGCTCATGTAATATCATACATATCCCATACACATTAGTTAAAATTCTTTCTCCTTCTGCAAATCAATTCTATCACTTAAGTATCCACTCTTAACTTCTTTTGTTCCAACCTCTGTCACCACATCTCATCTCCCATCTAGACTACAGTCAACACCTTCCAAGATCTCAGCTATTCTCTCCCCTCCTGGGTCAACCCAGAAACCTCTCTAAAATACAGATGTGAGCAACTGCCTTTCAGGTAAAGAACACAATCCTTAGGATACACACCCTTCTGGATTTGGCCCCAATCCTCTTCCAGTATCTCAACACACCATTCCCCACTGGCCTCTCTCGCACAGGCCTGGAGGCAGCTTTCATACTGTCATGTCCTATGGTCCCAGCAGATTTTTTTTTTTTTTTTTTTACTGTTAATGAAATACGTGTGCTTTCAGGGCTGTGCCTTTTCACGTATCATTCCCTTGGTCTCTGAAAACCACCCACACCCATCCCAATCTCCATCTGGCAAACAATTCATCCTTCAAAGCCAACCCAAATGTCACTTCTTCTATGAGGTCTTCCAGAATGAGTTAGTCACTCCTCCTGTGGACTCCCATGGCACATTGTTCCCAACTCTGCCCTAGCGAGCTATTTATACTCAAGAACAAAAGCGAAAGACATAAATAGTGATCTTAAAATTATTAATTCCTAATGAGTTTCTTCCACCAAAATCCTAGGCACTCCATACTTTTTCTTAATTATATACACACAAGAGCCAAGGGAAATTCTGGGAACAAAGAGCCTCGACATAATCAAATAAATTCAGAAACCATCATATTCATCCAAATGAATCAGGCCTGATCTCATTTTGAAATACCTGCTGGTGTCTTGACAATTTTTAAATGTCAAAGGAGTTTCAGGGAACAGCCAAAAAATTTTAAGGCTCTCCTAAGTTTCCAAAATATAATTTCTAAATTGTAACAGTCTTTTCTTCATACATGTGTAAAACTTTTAGAGTTCAATGGGGAAATAAACTTTCATTTCAAAAATCAACTTTGAAATCGGGAAATAAAAACATATGCCACTTCCAGGCGCTAGTCATAATAATGGGTTTCCCAGGTGGTTCCGATGGTAAAGAATCCACCTGCAATGCAGGAGACACAGGTTTGATCCCTGGGTCAGGAAGATCCCCTGGAGAAGGGAATGGCTACCCCCTCCAGTTTTCTTGCCTGGGAAATCCCACAGACAGAGGAGCCCGGAGGGCTACAGTCCATGGGGTCTCAGATAGTCAGACACAACTGAGATCGGTCCCCGTAACAGTCTCTACCATTTGCTGAGGGCTTCATGCCGGCTCCTCAGGGCAGTCCCTGCTGCAGATTCCTGCATAGAATTCCTGCCGCTACTCCATGAAGTAAGAGTCATTATTCCAATGTTTTAGATAAGGAAGTTGGTCAAAAAGATTAAGGGAACCCACCTAGATATTACCCAGTGGCGACTCAAACCCAGATCCTATGACTCCCTGGCACATGCACATGTTCTGTGAGCTATGATACAGAACCTAAAGTCGTGTCAACTGCGTAACTTCTCTGTGAGGAAATAACCAGGGACTTGCTAACTTCAGAGGGGCACCCTTCTGTAATCAGGGGGCTTTCATCTAAGACATATACTGATCGCCAGACAGCTAGATGAAGTTATCAAAAGTATTTTTATTGCCTCATAAAGTGAGCAACTTTAAAATTTCCTTAGAAAATGATATATAAATAGTTTTATAATTTGACAGAACAGTAAACTCAATTTAAGAAAAATCTAGTCTAAATCAAAGGAGTTTTTTAAGCTAAATCTATCAAACAAACAAGAGGACAGACATCTTGCAGTTCATGTAAGAATTGCTGGAAATAAAGTCTAGAAAATATTAAACCAAGATTTTGTAAATCCAGCTCTATTTTTATTTCTCTGATCAAATTGATATTTCTCATTTTGACTGAACATGACAAAGGATTTAGACTTATAGTTCCCTCAAACTACTTGGCTCACTTCTTTTTTGTCAAGTACTGGGTGATCCTAAAGAGTATTGCGAGTCTTCCATGAACACAAGACTTCTATATCATAACACAGACCTTGATTATAACTACTTTGCAAATACATATTTATTTTCACACACAGTCTTTCTTTAATTGGAATGGAGATAATTATAAAATTTGTTTGCTTATTTATACTTTCTGAAAATGCAACAATAAATCACAGACACATCCACTAGGAAGACAGCATTGTAGTCTTTCTTAAATTTTATGGATACTTAGTCATTCATAAATGTTTCAAACTGACCAATGTTTTCACCTCTGTGATGACTCACATGAATTATTTGGTACTTGATTTTTCCCAAGAATAAGACCATAAGAAAAAAGAAGATGCTACATTTGCTAAAGTAATGAATAAATCAAGTATAAATTGTAATCACAGAATTCTGCATATTATTTAAATTGTTTACGAAACTTCTTTCATAAACAAATATTTGATAAGCAAAATAATTGTAAAAACATTTTAACACCCTCTCTCATTTTACTGAGTCAACCCCTATTTGTTGAATGCCTGGCATGTACCATATTGCACCCTTCAGAGATGCAGTGAGCTGCGCCTCTGGGATAAGATAGAGTAAACAATGACGAGTGAGATGAACACTAGAAAGGAAGAGAAATACAGGGTGCTGTGGCTTTTGTGTAAAATAAGGCTTGAAGAGGAAACAAGCAAAGTAGGGGAAAACAGCAAACAAGAAGTTTCCAAGTAAGAGAAGTAACATCTGAGCAGGCAGGACCCTGAGGGGCTCCTGGGCATAAAAGCCTTTCTGTGTCCCATTCCCTGAGTTCCAAAGGGAAGGCTCAAACAGTTGCTAACTGGGGAGAAGAGGGATGAAGAGACAGTGGAGGAGCCCTAAGAAACAATGTGTAGCCTTGGGGCAGGGTCCTGGTTCCCCCTCAAGGGAAACACAGAACAGTATCGAGCTCTTCTACAGAACTAAAACCCCCACCAAATGGAAGATGTTCTGGAGAGAAGGTCACAGTTCAATAACCTTGAGAACCACAGATCACGAGACCTTCGGATGCCAGAAGACCTCTAGATTTAAGGACTGCAGGCCCTGCATGCACCCTGTTCCTTATAGTTCCTTCCCAAATGCACCTGGGTTGGGACATTCAGTTTTGAGGGCATTAACCCTCCGTGGCTCCCTTTGCCTGGCAAAGCAATAAAGCTATTCTCTTCTACTTAACACAAAACTGTCTCCAAGGTTCAATTCGGTACCAGTGAAGAGAGACCAAATTTCGGCATCAGCAACAGGCAAGCAGGTTGAGGCTTCAGGGACAACTCACACAGGGCTGGAGAGAAGCCCATGTGTGGAGCCAAGCAGATCTCCCTGTGGGATCAAAGGACTCACCCCCTCAGGTGCTGGGAGGGGTCAGCCTGCTCTGTCCCCACTTTAGCCTCAGCTGAAGACAATGCCCCTCCCTGGTCACACCTCCTTCCAGTGTCATGGAGGGACTATCCAACCCATGGTCTAGAAGCCTGGCCCTCTGACCCAACCCGGGACAGCTCTGAAGGGCCTCATGACTCCAAAGCTTCCAGCGACAGCGGGGGCCTGCTGTGAGCCCTGCACAGCAGCCCCTCCTCCCTGCACACAGCCAGGCCTTCTTCTCCACCCCTCCCTGCCACATGGGTTGATCTCAAGGGCAAAGGCATTCCCTGACAAATGTCTCATACAGGAAACTCCCTCTCAGAGTCTGCTTTCCATCTCTGGGATCCAGTGTGAGCTGGGAAGGGAGGTGAAAATGCTGACTGAGGATAGCACACTTGGGGGCCCCACCCGGAACTCAGCCTAAGGGTTTACAATAACGGTGTGACAGATAAGATCACTATTTATACCATCAGAGGTGAATCCTAAGGGAGGACTAGAGAATACAAAGAGGGAACATCAGGGGAAAAAAAGTCACCCACTAGGCATTTCTCCCCAGACCTTGAGGCCAGGTGATATGATCATCAGGGTAGATGTACTCAAAGCCTTTTATGGAAAGGAAATTATCTTGAAATTCTGATACAATAGGACTAAACTCCAGTTTGTGTACTGTTGGTCATCCAACCCTTATACAGGGATTGTGAGGCTCAAAGGCTTTAGGTTAGAAATACTAGAGTATTCATTAAAAAATTCTTGTATGGAATCACATAACAATAAAAGAAAAAATCCCATTCCATATATCATAACAGCTATTTTCTAGTAGAAAAATTAACGAAAAGAAAAATCCTTATTAAATAAGACTTTGCAATTTTAATATTTCAGGTAGTATAAAAGTCACACCAAAGGAAATTTATTGAAAATATCTCCGAGTTGCCACCTTTTGGTATTTTTGTATATAACACCTCTGGTGGCTCTATTTTTTTTGTTTACAAGTTACATAAAAGGTGGTAGCAAATAAGCCATAATTCTGCCAGAGATAATTCATTTGATGTGATGTATACAAGCCCATTTTAAATATAGTCTTTTATCTAGATAAAGCCTATCAAGAAGAAGTAACTTTTAAATTGTACTTATTGGATAGAGCCACCGTCTGAAAAATCAAAACTGATCAAGTGTAGGAATAGATTAGTGTGCAGCAAAAGTGGTTGGAGTACTGTAGTCCAGGGGAAAGCGGACGGCAGCTGACCGGGTGTGAGAGAAGAAACTGGAGTTGGGAGTGGACAGACTGATCCATGGTGGTGGCCACTGGGGGCGGGGGTCGCTGTTTTGACCTCCCTTTCAGAAAGAACTGGCCTTCGCTAGTAGCCCAGATGCTAAAGAATCTGCCTACAATGCTGGAGACCTGGGTTCAATCCCTGGGTTCCGAAGATCCCCTGGAGAAGGGAATGGCTACCCACTCCAGTACTCTTGCCTGGGAAATCCCATGAACAGAGGAGCCTGGTGGGCTACAGTCCGAGGAGGCACAGGGAGTTGGGACTTGACTGAACAACTAAACGACGACAACAAGGGGCTGCTGGGCAAGAGTGTGGCCTGGGCTGAAAGGCTGAAGTGAATCCTGAGGCCCTGCAGCTGGAGGCAGTCAGCTGACTACCCAGCTGCCACGGCACCGCCAGTTCTTCCTAAAGAGAAGTGTTAGTCACTCATTTGTGTCTGACTCTTGGCAACCCCATGAACTGTAGCCCACCAGGCTCCTCTCTCCATGCGATTTCCCAGGTAAGAATACTGGGGTGGGTTGCCATTTCCTTCTCTGGGGGATCTTCCTGACCCAGGAACTGAACCCACATCTCCTGAATTGGCAGGAGGATTCTTTACCACTGAGCCACCTGGGAAGCCCTCAGCAGTGAAAGACTAGTGAAAGACTAAAGCCCAGGGGCATACTGGGCTCCTGTCCATTCGGCTCAAAATGAGATTTCTCTAACAGGCAACCTTTGCTCCAGGGCCACTGCTGGACCAAGGGAGCTGTCGTCACGTCTGCATCCCAGTCCAAGGCTCCCCTGACCCGTCTCTTTCCCCCACATGTTTCCTTTCACAGGTGTCAGAGCTAAACTGGGCCTCCATCCTGCTTCTTTGCCAGGCATTCCGACAACTGACACAGCAATGCTTAGCAGGTAGAGTCAATGGTACTTTGTGCCTGATGGAATGTAGTGGGTGAGCAAGAAAGAGGGCTCAAGGATAACTCCTGGGATTCTGGCTTGAGCATCTGAAACAGGAACTCTGAAAAGGGGCCAAATTTAGGGAGATCGCAAGCTCGCTCAGAGTCAGGCCAAGAACAAGGCACCTACAAGATATTGCTTTTCATCCAGACACCTAAGGAAACAAACGAGTTTGGGACACTTGTTTAAGATTGTTTCCATTCCCCTGCTCTGCATACCATGTAGTACACCCAGCCTTCCTCAAATACTGATTTAACACTTAGACAAAGAAAACAATTTCTTGAAGTGCCAAAAGGTCAAGTAATGCCTAGAGCCGCTGCAGACAACCTGGCAACAAATTCCCTTGAAAAAGGAATTTTTCCTATGAAAGATGGATCATTTGCCTCTTCACTGAGAATTTTAAAATTCATTTTTCACACTTGTTTAAAATTCACAATTCCAATCACAGATTGGAATTCTGTGATTTCTTTCCAGGTGTACAATACTCACTAATACTCTTGAATGTTTCACTTCATTATGAAATTCAGTAAAGTGACTAATGTGGTATGTGGGCTTTAGACTCTAAAAGATATAGCTAGATAGTTTACCAAAAGTGCCACAACTGTTCTTCTCTCCATCATAAATGGGGGTAGGGGGTTAATCCCTGCATAGCAGGGAAGCTGTGATCTAGAACAAGGTCTGAGACATAGGAGGCACTTGTAAAAAGTATATTTTGTTATTCTATGTCCTATCTTAGTGAACACATCTGTCAAGCAAAAAGTATATTTTGTTATTCTATGTCCTATCTTAGCGAACACATCTGTTAACACCTTCATTACACAGACACACACATGGAAGGTTTTGGGAAAACATCCGAGAAGGAAGGCTCTGTGCCCTGTGAAACGTGGATGGCTCCACAGGTTTGAACAGCGCATGGCATGTCCCTACTGAAGGTGCCTCCCCTTACGCGGCAACTAATATAGAGAGAGTGAGTGTTTCCAGTAACACTAGGAGCAGCAAGGAGAAAATACCCCTGCCAATGGCATCCAAACAGGAGACCACATGTTCCAAGTAGACCCCGCTGCAAGCAGAAATTTCAAGACAGTCATCCAGAGGACACAGTCTATCACACCACAGACAATGCATGTTTAGAAAAAAATGGTTTTCTTTTTCAGAGCATAAAAGAAATTTAAAAAGCAATTTGCTTCAGCTTAAGAATGAATGTACTACATCCTCATACAGTTTTTTCACCATCTGCCTCCATCAGAAAGGCCACTGTGATTTATTTCCTGGAGAACTAGAACCTGTAGTAAGGGAATGAAAATTCATTCCATAAGATCTGCTTGACTGACAGTTACAGAAACCAAATCTACTTGCAAATGTGGAAATACACACGGCTGACTGCTTCCATGCCCCTGCTCTGCATACCATGTAGTACACCCAGCCTTCCTCAAATACTGATTTAACACTTAGACAAAGAAAACAATTTCTTGAAGTGCCAAAAGGTCAAGTAATGCCTAGAGCCACTGCAGACAACTTGGCAACAAGTTCCCTTGAAAAAGGAGTTTTTCCTACGAAAGGTGGATCATTCATTCGCCTCTTCACTGAGAATTTTAAAATTCACTTTTCTCAGCTAATATAAAGTTACCACCAATTTCCTGAAAATCCAAACACAATTTTGAAACCCCAAAATTATGATGACAAAGAAATATTTCCAGTGTGCTTCAGCATCCAGCTAAAAGAAGAAAAATGTTCAGGAATTCCCAAATCATATTGTTCCTCTTCATCCAGCTCCTACATCCAGTGGGCAGAAGCAAAGTATTTATTGAGTCCATATGGATGCTTGGAAATGTTAGCAATTGTATTTAAAACAAAAATAAATTCAACTGTGTCAGCATTTCAGGAATTTATAGCCAAAAACCACAGTCAATACATGCCAAAAATCTCATGTTAACCAGAAAGCATTTTCGAACTTCTCCAGAATGAATATTTTTTATCATAAAGATCACATGCTCTGAGCAGAGTTTAATTAAACATGTGCACCTGGATGGATATAGTGACTGGAAGTCCTTGTCAAGCTTACAAATCATTGAGTGGGCATGTTTGCTCTCCAACAGGTGCAGATGACGAGAGGCAGGGTGGCAGGTAAATAATTAAATATAGCCTAGGCTACATGTTAGAATTGTCCTCATTTTTGTCCAGAGCCGTGTGGAGTCACAGACCACACTTTTCCCACGGATGGAAGTGCAGTTTTTACAATCTAAGGTAGACACCACTAAATCCTCTAAGAGGCAGCCACTACTTGTGCTCCCATTTTGCAGATGAGGAATCTAGAGGTTTACCAGGGCTTCCCAGGTGGCTCAGTGGTAAAGAATTTGCCCGCCAATGCAGGACACGTAAGAGACACAGGTTTGAAGCCCGGGGTCAGGAAGATGCCCTGGAGGAGGAAATGGCAATCCACTTCAGTATCCTTGCCTGGAGAATCCCCATGGACAGAGGAGCCTAGAGGGCCACAGTCCATGGGGTTGCAAAACAGTGGGACATGGCTGAGTGAACATGCGCGCACACACACCATCTAGAGGTTTAAGGGGCCCACTGCCCGTGTTTCCTAACTAGTAAGCTGCTGAGCTAGTCTTCCAACATAGGGAGTTCTCAGTCAAGACACCACACTCCTAACCACTGCCCTGCACTACAGTAGAGATCTTTAAAGCATAGAAGAAAGTCCTTCCAAGATAACCAAGGCCAATCCCACACACATTCACCCAGCTAGGCTATCTGATCATGCAGTGGCTATAGTCAACAAGCCATGTGACTTCCTCAGCTTCAGCTGAATCTGGAAAGGCAGGGAAGCAGGTCTGATTATGTTGGCGACTTGAGAATGTCTAGGGTACCGAGGCTATTTGGGGTGAGACATGGTTCCTACCAACACCACCACCATAAACATCAATCGCCACCAAACTTTCTTTGGACTTTTTTAATCCAGCATGATCTCTGAGCATGTATCTAAGTATACCAGAGTAAGGAAGTAGGGAAGAGAAGAGGAACCATTGACTGTTGATTAGAATTGCACTGGCAGCAAAAGGAGGGGGTAAGTTCATATATTCATACATCAACCCATTGATCAAGACATCAACCATTCATTCACTCTTATTTATTCACTCACAGATACACACACACAGTTTTGAACACCTACTGTGCACAAGGTACTACTCAAGGACTGGTAACTGTTTCACAAAGTGCCATATTCAGTGATTCATAAAAATTAGAAGAATTACAGGTGTTCACAGAGTTATGCTTATTTTAGTCACATCATGATTGTCTACTTAATCTCGCTATACATGAACAGTTCATTACTTTATTAAAAGGCTGTTAACAGATATTACTCAGGTGTACTGCTAAGTGAATAATTAAATTCAGTTTCTAAGAGATTACACCTTCAATAGGGCTTCCCTGGTGGCTCAGCATTAAAGAACCCACCTGCCAGTGCAGGACACACTGGTTCAACCCCTGGGTCAGGAAGATCCCCTGGGTGAAGGAAATGGCAACCCACTCCCGTGTTCCTGCCTGGGAAATGCCATGGACAGAGGAGCCTGGCTGACTAGAGTCCATGGGGTCGCAAGAGTCAGACACAACCTAGCGACTAAACCACTCACCACCATTTTTTCAATACAAAAGAGATCTACTATTTAACAAACTTTGCTATGAATCCTTTTGCAATTGTAAAGTATGAAAACCATTTTTGTAACTATCTGGCTAGAGACATTGGACACTTAAGGTTTCTCAAGGAGAAATAAATACATAAAATACGACCAGAATCAGCATTCTAACCAGGTACATATTATCTTATTACTGTCCCATGCAAAATTTCATTTTCTCTCAATAAAATTCATTTGGACTTTGTAATGAGAAGAGCAACAATAAATTCTATCATCTTTTAAAGGCAAACATTAACATTAGTGAGATAAAGTTATAAAGTTCTGCAAGGTTAACATTTCTGCTTACTTTTTAATTGATTGCTTACATTTCTCAGTCAACTCCTTCACAAATTCTCAGTCTCGCACCCACACACATACACTTTTCCTCCTGGACTCTGAACCCTGCCAAGTTCCAGGAGGAAAGAGTTTCCTTTTATATAACAGCAGTCTACAGATCTGATTTTCCCTGGGGTAAACTTGTTCTTTTGTACACTGATTAAAAGATATTTACCATCAAGTTATTCAACCTTAAGAAACAACTGCAGAACATTCCGTGGTAATAGGTGCATATTTTTAAGACGATGACAAAAAAAGTAGGAGATTATTAGCTGTCCCAGAAGAAAAGGCTATCAGTTAATTTCTTTTCTGTAAGAAAGAGACACAGGACAGATGGTGGCTGTACAGTCATCTCCAATCTATGCTTATGACATGTAATAAAAACATTATCTTTTAAAATCAGATATATTTAACTATTAAAATGCTCAAAAATATACACGTGCTCAGTTCAGTTCAGTTGCTTAGTCGTGTCCAACTCTTTGTGATCCCATGGACTGCAGCACGCCAGTCCTCCCTGTCCATCACCAACTAACTCATGAAGCTTGCTTAAACTCATGTCCATTGAGTCGGTGATGCCCTCCAACCACCTCATCCTCTTGTCATCCCCTTCTCCTCCTGCCTTCAACCTTTCCCAGCATCAGGGTCTTTTCCCATGAGTCAGTTCTTCGCATCAGGTGGCCAAAGTACTGGAGTTTCAGCTTCAACATCAGTCCTTCCAATGAATACTCAGGACTGATCTCCTTTAGGATGGACTGGTTGGATCTCCTTGCAGTCTAGGGGACTCTCAAGAGTCTTCTCCAACACCACAGTTCAAAAGCATCAATTCTTCAGCACTCAGCTTTCTTTATAGTCCAACTCCCACATCCATACATGACTACTAGAAAAACCATAGCTTTGCCTAGATGGACATTTGTTAGCAAAGCAATGTCTCTACTTTTTAATATGATGTCTAGGTTGGTCATAGCTTTTCTTCCAAGGAGCAAGCGTCTTTTAATTTCATGGCTGCAGTCACCATCTGCAGCCATGCAGAGAGCCACACATGTGCTATCCAAGTGCAAAAGGTCAGGTTCAGGGTTCTATACTAGAAGCTCTAAGCACTGTCAAGAAGATGATCTACCAGCTAAATGAACTGTAGGTGCAAATTTCCAGTCAGGGCACCTACAAATTGCCTAACCATATGGAGTTCTCTGAGACTCTGTTTCTGCATGTAGGATGACAGATTTAGGTCATAGAACTCATTAGAGTAAGGTAATTCAGAAAACACATATACTGTAATCCAATGATTGACTTAATAAGTGTTCAATAAATGATAGTTGTTATTACTGAAACAAGTTGAAAGATAAGACTCATTGTGTACAGTAACAGTCTTATTTGCATGAAAACTGGCATGCTTAATATCTGATCTAATTTTTACTTTTAATTCTTCCTACTCAAGGGTACAAAGACTTAATTTTAATGGGCAGGGAACAGTTAGTCAAACCACTGAATTTTCAGACTAATTAAAATTGCAGGGCTTCCCTGGTGGCTCAGTGGCAAAGAATCCACCTGCCAACGCAGGAGATGTGGGTTCTATCCCTGGTCCAGGAAGATCCCACATGCCATGGAGGAACTAAGCCTGTGTACCACAACTATTGAGCCTGGAGCCCAGGAACTGCAGCTACTGAGCCTGTGCTCCATAGAGCCTGTGCTCTGCAACAAGGAAAGTCACTGCAAGGAGAAGCCCGCACGCTGCAACTAGAGAGGACTCCCCACTTGCTGCAATGAGAGAAAAGCTCGTGTAGCAATAAAGACCCAACCCAGCCAAAAATAAGTAAATAGATAAAATTATTTTTAAGATTATATTACACAAGGAGCAGATTCTCATTCTTTGATGGCTACGAGAGAAAAAGAGGCATAAATTTTAAAATAAATTTTATAAGTGAAAACAACACTAACAATCTACATTAAAGTTAATTTTGACATCTCCAATTATAAAGGGTATTTTTAATACACTGAGTGTGCAACCATTTCCCACAAAGTGCTTAAGAAACATCAATCAAAATAATAAGGCAAGCCTTCAAGAACTTACTTCAGCATTAAAAAAATCTTTCTTTTTAACTAACTCTCCCCTAAAACTATGTCTTCAGGAAACCAAGAGCTTATAGGGTATCTCCTTCAGTTCAGTTCAGTTCGGTCGCTCAGTTGTGTCCAACTCTTTGCGACCCCATGACCGCAGCACGCCAGGCCTCCCTGTCCATCACCAACTCACAGAGTCTACCCAAACTCATGTCCACTGAGTCCGTGATGTCATCCAACCATCTCATCCTCTGTCGTCCCCTTCTCCTCCTGCTCTCAATCTTTCCCAGCATCAGGATCTTTTCAAATGAGTCAGCTCTTCGCATCAGGTGGCCAAAGTACTGGAGTTTCAGCTTCAACATCAGTCCCTCCAATGAACACCCAGGACTGATCTCCTTTAGGATGGACTGCTTGGATCTCCTTGCAGTCCAAAGGGCTCTCAAGAGTCTTCTCCAACACCCCAGTTCAAAAGCATCATTTCTTTGGCACCCAGCCTTCTTTATAGTCCAACTCTCATATCCATACATGACCACTAGAAAAACCATAGCCTTGACTAGACAGACCTTTGTTGGCAAAGTAATGTCTCTGCTTTTGAATATGCTGTCTAGGTTGGTTATAACTTTCCTTCCAAGGAGCAAGCGTCTTTTAATTTCATGGCTGCAATCACCATCTGCAGTGGTTTTGGAGCCCAGAAAAATAAAGTCAGCCACTGTGTCCATTGTTTCCCCATCTATTTGCCATGAAGTGGTGGGACCGGATGCCATGATCTTCATTTTCTGAATGTTGAGCTTTAAGCCAACTTCTTCACTCTCCTCTTTCACTTTCATCAAGAGGCTCTTTAGTTCTTCTTCACTTTCTGATGTCATCTGCATATCTGAGGTTATTGATATTTCTCCTGGCAATCTTCATTCCAGCTTGTGCTTCTTCCAGCCCAGCATTTCTCATGATGTACTCTGCATATAAGTTAAATAAGCAGGGTGACAATATACAGCCTTGACGTACTCCTTTCCCGATTTGGAACCAGTCTGTTGTTCCATGTCCAATTCTAACTGTTGCTTCCTGACCTGCATACAAGTTTCTCAAGAGGCAGGTCAGGTGGTCTGGTATTCCCATCTCTTTCAGAATTTTCCACAGTTTATTGTGATCCACACAGTCAAAGGCTTTGGCATAGTCAACAAAGAAGAAATAGATGTTTTTCTGGAACTCTCTTGCTTTTTCCATGATCCAGCGGATGTTGGCAATTTGATCTCTGGTTCCTCTGCCTTTTCTAAAACCAGCTTGAACATCTGGAAGTTCACGGTTCACGTATTGCTGAAGCCTGGCTTGGAGAATTTTGAGCATTACTTTACTAGCGTGTGAGATGAGTGCAATTGTGCGGTAGTTTGAGCATTCTTTGGCATTGCTTTTCTTTGGGATTGGAATGAAAACTGACCTTTTCCAGTCCTGTGGCCACTGCTGAGTTTTCCAAATTTGCTGGCATATTGACTGCAGCACTTTCACAATGTCATCTTTTTGGATTTGAAATAGGTGATGGATTTGGAATTCCATCACCTCCACTAGCTTTGTCCTTAGATGTTGCCAAATTTATGGTATTAAGACTAGTAATTCAAGCTGTCTCCCAAGCCTGAGGTGGCCAGGAAGGCGCTAGGAATTAGATGAGGGCCCAAGGGACTTCCCTCGTGGTCCAATGGCTAGGACTCCACTCTCTAAATGCAGAAGTCCGGGTTCAACTCCTGGTGGGGAAACTAGATCCCACATGCCACAACTAAAGATCCTGCATGCTATAACTAAGACCCAGTGCAGCCAAATAAATGTATTTAAAAGAAGATGAGGGCCCACCGGTTCACAGTCTGAAAGACTTAAGAACCATGTGGATTTGTGAAAGTAAAACAAGCAAACACACAAACAAAACCACATGCAGCTGAACTGTCTGATATGATGTGTTCACACTGTGATCAAATCCACTTCAACCTTGCTCCTCTCCCCTCTTCCAGACTGGCAGGTGAGGAAGAAGGTAGCTTCCCAAGCCAGAACTGAGAGTAAATGATCCATACTTTGAAGAAGCCCAAATAGGGACCAAGGTCAAGATGAAGGCAGAGATGATCTGATGTTTTTAAATGTTTCCTGAATCACATGTGGGCAGAGCCTGGAGTTGAGGGTTGCAATAGTGTGGGGGTCTGGGAAGAAACAGAAAGTCTCCAAGGAATAGATAACATTAAGCAAAATCTGTAGCTGCCTCACAGGTCTCGTCTGCCACAAACGCACATGTCTTGAATGGCTAATATTTACAAGATGAAAATCCAGAAGGAAAGGCTGTGCTCTTTGTCATCAATGCATAATAAAGGGCCCACGACAGGAAATTCAGCCATAATTTAAATAAGGTAGAAATGACTAGATGAAACTCTCCCTAAAACACACCCCCATCAAATTGCTCTGGAGAACTCCAGATTCTCTCTCACTGCACATGGGGAGGGATATGAGCAAAATTTTTTTGTATTTCAAAGGGAGTAGTGGACTTCAGCTTATACCTGCACCAGGCAGGGATCCAAGTTCAAATAAGATTCTGGTTAGTAAAGGGAGAGAGACAGCCAGCCAGACAACAAGATCCTCAGAGATTCTTTAATGCCTTCATCTCCTGAACTTACGTCTCAGTAAGGGAGGCCGGATCCCATGATGAGTAACTGGAGGTACAAGAATCAAACCTAAAGGTGTACTGTCTGCCTCGTCAGGACACAGCAGCCAGGGTTTTGGGCAGACAAGCTCCAGAGACAGCCAGTCTTTAAGCAAAAGCCTTCACATCCTGCAAATCACCAGCAGACTCTACTACTACAGCAATTCAGGAGATGCTGGAAAGGTAAAGAGGGCTGAGTATAAATGGCTACTCAGTCCAAGGCCCCAAATAGAAGGAATGGCGTGGAGGGTGGAGAACACTCCCTGTGACTCCAAGGAATCCTGTGTATAGCTCTGGGTTGGCACAGGTTTTTGATGTTCTGTTAACTGAAAGGTGACCCACCTTATGAACCACCAGCGTGGACCACCATGGTGGTCCACAAGGAGCAGCCAAAGAGATAGTCAGATCAATTCTAACCAGTACTTATTATTTGTGTATTTGCAAAATTACACCCACACACAAATGTTCTTCAACCAATCATCCTGTTGAATTTCTATAAAAAATATAATTTTTCCCCCTTGTAAGGAGCCATGAGATTACATAATGATTTCAAATTGTATAACTAGGAAGTTATGAAGTTCCTGGATTATGTAACATCTAAGAACCATGGACGCATTTATTTTCTTTCCACCTATGATGCAGTTCTCACTGGAAAACATGCATAAGTTATGAGGTGTTCGCACATGTAACATTTTAAAACTGGCAAGCAAAAAGCATTGATCAGCTGTTATGTAATTTACTCTCCCATACATGAAAGTCAATGACTAAAGGAATATGAACTTGGCTATTCAGCTTTAAAAATTACACAGAATTCAGTAAACTAGAGTCATATTGACACTAACTGGCTCCATCATACTTGGTTTTAACTCCTTAACAAGTTTCTTTTTGCTTGTTTAAAGAATCAAATTTAAGTTTGTGAAACAATCCTAAAGTTGCTAAGAATTCTTAAACTGTGAAACATTACTTTAGTAACCCACAAAACCAGCCATAAACTGGACCTCATCACAACCAGACTCCACCACTCCTAAGACGTCTTCTAACTGGTCATTTCTTCCTGTGGCTACAGCCTCCTACCAGTGCAATTCTTGAAAGCCCTCAACTCTGAAAGTTCTCTAGAATATTATGTCTTACTGTTGGCTTTAATTCTTCCCATGCCATCCCACCCCAAGGGTAACCATTTCATCCTCTCATCACACACTCTAAAATCCACCCCTAATCTGTATTCTCCACTTCGGAGAGACCAAAGAACTGGAAAAAGGCATATAACTATCCCAAGAAATCTGACTACAAATTTATATACACAGCCTCAGCTGTATAATAATTTGGTTTGGCAAGTTTTTAATTCATTTCTATTGCATTTTCCATAAGCAGCTGTTCTGAACTCTCCCCAGTTTCTTCAAGTCTTCAAGTCTCCAAAACACTCCTCTATGCCCCCAAGAGATGACTTCATCTCCAGACTGAGAAAAGTAAAGGAAATTTATACTCAATTTTCTCCCATTTCTCTTAAACCCATCATAATCTTTACTCTTCTCTCCTTCTTATCAAACTCAGGAAAATATGTTCAAATCCATTTAACAGACTTTTATTGAGGACATACTACAAGCCAAGCATTCTACGAGGTATGGATCTGGCTGAATCAATGACCACAGCCATTAAACCCATGACCATACCTAGCAGAGCCTATTGAGGACTATAGATATGAACCAAAAATTGAAACTGGTTGTTTCACGAAAATGAGCATATCCAGCAGAAGGACTCACAAAGTGAGGGAACAGCTCAAGGCTGACTAACCCCAGCCTAACACCCGTTATCTTCAATCTAGCTCTGCTCTCCTATTTCCTCTAGTGTCATTCTCTTCTCTACACTTTCTTAGCCTCAAAGTTCTCTCAACTTTTATTCTTAAAAGAATGAAACAGTAAAAGAAAATGATATCATTTTACCTCAAATCAAGGACACATGCAACCACTCCATCCATGATCATTTTCTTTTACCGACAATCTTCAATATTAGCTGCTGTGTTTTCCTTTCCTGACTGTTGTATTCCAGATTCTGTTGTTCTCCCAAAGATCACTAATAGGATCAGTACTTATTTTCACTTTCCTATACATGATGATTTATTCAATAGAGGTGAGGATATTCTGATTTTTAAAAAAATACATGTTCCAAAAACTATTTAAGTTTTATTATTTTATTCCTTAATTCATATGATGGATGAGATTATAAAATGATAATGCAGATGAACACTCCAAAGTTTATTAAATGGTAAATAAACAATCCATGTTTTAAATTCATTTCAAGAGAATTAAGAATCTCTAATACATGGATCATCTATGGTGTTGTATGTGTAGATGATATATTAGTCATTCAGTGGTGTCCAACTCCTTGTGACCCCATGGACTGTAGCCTGCCAGGCTCCTCTGTCCATGGGATTCTCCAGGCAAGAATACTGGAGTGGGTTGTCATGCCCTCCTCCAGGGGATCTTTCTGACCCAGGGATTGAACCTGGGTCTCCCACACTGCAGGCAGATTCTTTACCGTCAGACACCTGGGAAGCCACAATAGATTTTAGAGGAAAAACACCAATAAACACTATTCTTTCCCTTCTAGAATAAGGTCCAACATAGAACACAGGGCTGGAGACTTGAGAGTACAGTGGTTAAGACAGTGCTTCCAATGCAAGAGGCACAGGTTTGATCCCTGGTCAGGAAACTAAGGTCCTGCATGGCAAAAAAAAGAAAAAAGAATATGTGCCTAAATAAAGCCAGCCAGGGTTTCATTTTGCAAGAGAGTGTAATGGACAGGACCACCCCTGTGTGGGCATCTTTTCATTCAAACATCAAGTTCCAAATGCTGAAGAATGCAGATACAATTGTTCATGGAAACCGGATGCATTCACTGCTTCCTTATTAGCAATTTTCTTGCCATTTGTCTATCAAGTGCTGACTTTTACAATAGTTGGATGCTAATAGGATCATCAGGGAAAAAAATGAAAATAATGACCTTCTTGTGATTACCATCAAGTAAATATTTCAGAATCCCCATGGAACACACTTAACAACTATATTGTTAGTAACGGAAATATTTTTCCTAACTTGGCTCCAACCACTCAGCATGACTTTCAGGAGAGCACAGCTCATGGACAGAAATGATCCTATGGCTGGGTCCTCTCCCTATGACTGATCGTCAGTCAACTGCATCACAGCTGCCAATGGCCCGGGATTCCTAAGCCACCTGGCTGACACCCATGTGAGGACGCCCACGGCGCCTGCCCTGCTCATCCACTGACATTCTTCTTCCTGATCTGCTGAAATCATGGGTTTTCAGGACCTTTCTCTCTTCTTGCTTCTCCCTGTAGTGTATATTTTTCTCTATGTTGACAACAACCTAATGTGCCTGGAAACTGCCTCAAGTGCCTATGTGCCACTTGGGATCATTTTAATACTTCTGCAGATGGTTTGGAGCATTTTTTTCTCAAAATGAGCCATGAACTCTAAATCATTCTGCCATATTTGCACTGATATATAAAATACACTTGAGATGAATGCAGTCATTTTTTTTTTTCAGTAAAATAACAAGAGTCATTAATTAACCACTGGAAGAGAATGCCAACTCCATTTTTCCATGGCATAATGACCATTCGATCACCCAGGATAGCCATCTTAGCCTGTATGCCCACAAAGAGACCCTGAGACAAGAACCTGGGTTAGTGTGTGTTACTTGGGTAATTTATTCGGGAGGTGATCCCAGGGATCACAAGTTAGGAAGGAAGGAAGATATGGGTAAGGAGAGAGGGAAGCCAATAAAAGGAGTGGTGTGGAGCAGCTGCTGCTAGGGCTCCAGCCCCCTGGGGTATCCAGAGAAGACATGAATAATATGCCTTAGAACATTCCACAGAGAGACGGGAAAACTGGACATTTGTCTTCTAACTCCAGTCCTTCACTGGTTGAAGCCTGTCCCTGGGAGAGGTCATCCCCCAGCATCACTGCCAGCATTTCCATGCCACTCTGCCCTAAAAGGGGAGGTTCTCATTGTGCTGACCCCAGAGAGAAGGGCAGTGACCCAGCACCCAAGCTGGGAAGTGTCAGCCTGCAAGGGAGATGCCCACCGCAGGTAAACTCAGAGACAAGCCAGGAGCATAAGAACATCTGCTGTGGCAGCCAACTAACCAATTCCTTGCTTGTGTCAAGCCGCCACGTTACGATGATTTGCCTTTCAAGAGCTCTCTTTGGGTGGGAGGTAGAAGGGAGGTTCAAGAGGGAGGGGACATAAGTATACCCATGGCTGGTTCATGTTTATGTATGGCAGAAACCAAAAATAAGTAAACTTAAAAAAAGAAGTTTCCTTGATCCCACTGTTATCAAATATGATGTACTACACTGATCTCCCAACCTTTAACCCCTTCCTACCACAGTTACCAGTTATCTCCTGCAACCATCCCCTACCCCAGGCTGTCCACTGTCTATAGAATGGACGAGGTTCTCATGAGGTCCAAACTCACTGGCCACCAGCTCTTCCCCCTCTCCCCCTTTCACCAATCACTCTCCTCTCTTCTCTAACACACAATGATCCTTCTCAGATTTGAGCCTTCCGCACACAGGAAGTCTTAACCCTACCCATCCTTTGGAAATCCACACAATCAAGTACCTACTGCTCAGGAATATTTTCCTTGGCTGTGGCTTGCACTCTTCTCCTCCTCCTCTGAACTATTCTAGTCTTGACAGCAAACAATGCCACTTTTAAAAAGCTGTTTAAAGTGAGTAAGGCAGGAAACCCTGGCCAAACTCTAAGTCTCCAAGGGGCAGAGACTGAGCTCAATGCTTCATCCTTATACTTCTACAACATTCACCATGGTGCCCACTGGCCAAAGACCACCAAGAACACAGCTGCAGTAGATAATGCAAGCTTTCTTCAGTGTGAAGCATTGAAGAGGAAACTGAAGAAGGTCATTACAGAATCTGGGTTTGCTCTGGGTGATTCCATTGAGATCTTAGGAAAGTGGAGGTGGCCAAAGCTGGGTCGGAAGCTGCCAGAAAGCAGGGGAAATTTACTGAATGAATATCTTGGCAAATGTAATGTAGAAGGCAGAGGATGAAAGCAGAGTTGGAGTCGTCATTGTTCAAGCAGCAACAATTACTGAGGTCGCTCATAAGAGAGGGATGTTTAATTAATTTTGTGGCTGCAGAGTGTCCATGTTTTCAGCCTTGCTTCAGACTTAACCAAGGAGTAACCCTGTCTGATTATTTATACTCTGTGAGAGGTATTTATATTCAATTGGGAACACTGCAGCCAGGCTGCCAGGGCCATTTTTCACTTTCTCCGAAGTGACTCAAAAGATACCAGAATGACTTAAATCACTGTTGAATTAATTTCAAATTTGCTCTAAACCTAAGTTACAATGTAAACTTTACCTCCTAAGTTATAATTCCACTCCTGGCAGGCACCATGCACACGGAAGGGAATAAGACATGCTGGCCTTTGAGGCAGGTCCATGAGCTCAGAGTCCGGGAGGAAAGGCAAAAGTCTAGGCTGCTGCAACACAAGCTGAGAAAGTGCCAAAATGTAAAAATGCATATGGTACCGAGTCAGCACAGGGGACTGAGTATTAACTCTGTTTCAGTGCGGATGGGTGAGGCCTTCCAGGAAGACACGTCATCTGAGATGGATGTGGAACAAAGACTAGGAGCTGACCAGTCAGGCAAAGAAGGGTGGAGATGCAGCAGACACAGCACAGGCAAAGGGGTGAGATGGCTTCCTAGGTCAGCGAAGAGGGCATAAGTCAGTGTGGCTTGAAAAAAACTTTACTCCAAACTAAAAATTCTGCAATGAACTTGAATGGATTTCCAAACCTAGGTTATATGGATACTACATTTTGCAGGTGTGGAAACAGTGTTACATAACTTGCCTATGATGTAAAAATCAATTAGGCATTGCCCGAAGGAAAAAACCCAAGAGGATTAGATTAAAATATACCCCCTTGATGGTAAAAGCAAAAGAAATAGGGGCATACAGTTTGATCTCAAATTACGTATATCCTTAGTGGCTGAAAGACCTTTTTCCTTTCTTCTCCCTCACTTTGCTGAGTTCATGCATGTCTCCCAGCTAAACGAAATAAATCTGGACTCTGTGGTGCTGTGTCAGACTTGAGAAAGCGCATGGACCACCCAAACAAAAGCAAAACTGTGCAATGCAGAAGGTGGCTTTTGTTCTGTTAAGCAAGCTCAATGCTGAAGAGGAAGTAAATTATACCAAAAACTAAATTCTCTCATCGACAGTGCATGTTAAGTCGCTTCAGTCATGTGAAGCGACTCTGTGCAACCCTATGGACTACACCCTTCCAGGCTCCTCTATTCATGGGATCCTCCAGGCAAGAATACAGATCCCATTTTAAAAATGGGGACAGTATAGAAATGGAATTCAAGTCAATCCAAAATAACATATTCAAGTATCCGTCCCTTGAATATAAAGGAATGGAAAATTTTTCACAAATTTTTCCCACTAAAAGACAAAAATAAAGCTCAACACATGGAAATAAAAGCAAATGACTTACTGGGTCTTACTTCTGTTATATCAAGAAAACTCAGAAATTCAATAACTTCTTCAATAGTATTTTAATTATTTCTCATGCTTTGCCAAAACATACACACCCATGTATACACATAAATATATATCTATGTATATGTGTGTATATATGTGTGTACCTATATATTTATATAATTTCCATGCTATTAATATTGATGATCTAATCTTTATAAATTGTTTACTTTGGAAATCCAATGTCTTAAAAGTTTATCCATACTTTCCTACAGTCCTTCAAAAATCAATACATTATTATCACTTAAGGTAAATTCATTTCTTTCTAATTTTGAATAGAAATGATTCATGAATGACTTGTAAATAACTATTAATAGTGAGAAATGAGCTGTGTGGACACTATGGTTAGAGAGAAGCATAAGTAATCTTAAATTTCCAAGTAGAAAAAACAATTTAAAGGTCTTTATTTCATTATTAAAGATGAACTACTCACTAAACAGGGAAAGATTATGAATCAATGGATAAAAAGCAAGGACAAGTAATTCACAGCAATTATGCAAATAAATGTTCCATGAATGGACGAAACAGGCTCAGCTTTTCTATTTATTAAGGTAGTGTACGGAAAAACATATTTTTCACTACATATTTAGGCTACACAAAGACGGGAAAGCACAGAGTTGGCAGAGATGACAGGAAAGGAGTATTTCCTTTCCAGAAGACAGAACCTTCTGGTAGAATTTCAACAGTCATTTGGGAGGACAAGATGGCAATCCTGAAAATTACCAAAGTTGCTCATTACCTGAGACCTGGGAACTCTACTTATAAAAATGTATGTAAGAAGAAAGGCTATACCAAGGGGCAAATAAATCTGATATTCATTGTATTAAAAAAAAAAAAAAGAACATAGTCTGAAGTCCATTAAAACAGATTTGTCAAAACACATAATACATCCACACCCCACATAAGCACAATGGCATTTCTTATACATACAAAATATATATATATAGATAGATGTCATCATAGGAGACTGGAATGCAAAAGTAGGAAGTCAAGAGATACCTGGAGTAACAGGAAAATTTGGCCTTGGAGTACAAAATAAAGCAGGGCAAAGGCTAATAGAGTTTTGCCAAGAGAACACACTGGATATAGCAAACACCCTCTTCCAACAACACAAGAGACAACTCTACACATGGACGTCACCAGATGGTCAACACCGAAATTAGACTGATTATATTCTTTGCAGCCGAAGATGGAGAAGCTCTAGACAGTCAGCAAAAACAAGACCGGGAGCTGACTGTGGCTCAGATCATGAACTCCTTATTGCCAAATTCAGACTTAAATTGAAGAATGTAGGGAAAACCACTAGACCATTCAGGTATGACCTAAATCAAATCCCTTACAATTATACAGTGGAAGTGACAAATAGATTCAAGGGATTAGATCTGATACATAGAGTGCCTGAAGAACTATGGACAGAGGTTCGTAACATTGTACAGGAGGCAATAACCAAAACCATCCTCAAGAAAAAGAAATGTAAAATGGCAAAATGGCTGTCTGAGAAAGCCTTACAAATAGCTGAGAAAAGAAAAGAAGTGAAAGGCAAAGGAGAAAAGGAAAGATATATCCATCTGAATGCAGAGTTCCAAAGAACAGTAAGGAGAGATGAGAAAGCCTTCCTCAGTGATCAATGCAAAGAAATAAAGGAAAACAATAGAATGGGAAAGACTAGAGATCTCTTCAAGAAAATCAGAGATACCAAGGGAACATTTCATGCAAAGATGGGCACAATAAAGGACAGAAATGGTATAGACCTAACAGAGGCAGAAGATATTAAGAAGAGGTGGCAAGAATACACAGAAGAACTATACAAAAAGATTTTAATGATTCAGATAACTATGATGGTGTGATCACTCACCTAGAGCCAGAGATTCTGGAGTGTGAAGTCAAGTGGGCCTTAAGAAGCCTCACTGTGAACAAAGCTAGTGGAGGTGACAGAACTACAGTTGAGCTATTTCAAATCCTAAAAGATGATGCTGTGAAAATGCTTCATTCAATATGCCAATAAATTTGGAAAACTCAGCAGTGGCCACAAGACTGGAAAAGGTCAGTTTTCATTCCAATCCCAAAGAAAAGCAATGCCAAAGAATGTTCAGACTACCTCACAACTGCACTCATCTCACACGCTAGCAAAGTAATGCTCAAAATTCTCCAAGCCAGGCTCCAAAAGTATGGGAACGGAGAACTTCCAGATGTTCAAGCTGGATTTAGAAAAGGCAGAGGAACCAGAGATCAAATTACCAACATCCACTGGATCATAAAAAAGCAAGAGTATTCCAGAAAAATATCTACTCCTGTTTCATTGACTATGCTAAAGCCTTTGACTGTGTGGATCACAACAGACCGTGGAAAATTCTTCACGAGATGGGAAGAATTTCAGGTGCCCCCTGAGAATTTCAGGTGCCCCCTGAGAAACCGTATGCAGGTTAAGAAGCAACAGTTAGAACCAGACATGGAACAACAGACTGGTTCCAAATCAGGAAAGGAGTACGTCAAGGCTGTATATTGACACCATGCTTATTTAATTTATATGCAGAGTATATCATGAGAAATGCCAGGCTGGATATAGCACAAGCTGGAATCAAGATTCTAGGGAGAAATATCAATAACCTCAGATATGCAGATGACACCACCCAAATCTCAGAAAGCAGAAAGAAACTAAAGAGCCTCTTGATGAAGGTGAAAAAGAAGAGTAAAAAAGCTGACTTAAAACTCAACAATCAAAAAACTAAGATCATGGCATCTCTTCTCATCACTTCATAGCAAATAGATGGGGAAACAATGGAAACAGTGAGAGACTATTTTCTTAGACTCCAAAAATCACTGCAGATGGTGACTGCAGCCATGAAATTAAAAGATGCTTGCTCCTTGGAAGAAAAGCTATGGCAAAGATAGACAGCGTATTAAAAAGTAGAGACGTTACTTAGTTGACAAAGGTTCATCTAGTCGAAACTATGTTTTTCTAGTAGTCCTGTGTGGATGTGAGAGTTGGACCATAAAGAAGGACAAGCATCAAAAAACTGATGCTTTTGAACTGTGGTGTTGTAGAAGACTCTTGAGAGTCTCTTGGAATGCAAGGAGATAAAAACCAATCAATCCTAAAGGAAATCAATCCTGAATATTCACTGGAAGGACTGAGGCAGAAGCTCCAATATGCTGGCCAACTGATGCGAAGAGTCAACTCATTAGAAAAGACCCTGATGCTAGGAAAGACTGAAGGCAAGAGGAGAAGGGGACGGACAGAGGCAGAGATGGCTGGATGGCATTCCCAACTCGATGGACACGAGTTTGAGCAAGCTCCAGGAGATGGTGATGGACAGGAAGGCCTGACGTGCTGCAGTCCATGGGGTTGCAAAGAGTCGGACACAACTGAGCAAGTGAACAACCACCTCTCATTTTTTAAGAGGAAAGATCCAATTGCAAAAAAATGCTTGTTTGTAAAAAATGAGCCAATTTTCATAAAGTGATAATACGTAACTTGGCATAGACCAAATAGCCAAAAGTAGACATATGCTGTGTTCTTGTTTTATTTTTATTTCAGGCAAGACATATTTTGCTTTAAGAGTAATTTCTGGCAACAAGATATAAAGAGAATGTAACTTCTCCTTCCTGAAACCTCTCTACTACCTTTTGATAAAAGTGTCTCTTAGTACCAATGTTTGTATGATGGCTATAATAAGCCACAAACCATGCTTTAGTGCCAACAGAAAGACCATTTGAAGAAGTGAGGGTGCTACTCTGACTTGTTTTCCTTAGCTAATGAGAAATACCACATGGTGGTTTGGTCATGTTTGCAACTGCAAAAGACTTCTTAAAAATAATCTAATTGCTACTGACAGGCCTGAGAGATGTCACTGAGTTCTGTCCAGTGGTGCCGTAACTGGCAGAATAAAGCCAGGGAGATCCCACACGTGGCTGGGGAAACCATCAAAATCTTGTCCCCATCTCTAGACCAAGACAGGAGTGCACGGCACCCTCGTGGTGCACAAATACGGTCATAAACCATAGAAACTGTCACAGTTACCACCAGCACACATTCCAGAAAGGAGGAGTGGAAGACAGTCAGCTGGAACTGGGAGGGCAGACAGTCCTACAGGCACCAGAGCTACAGGCACAACTGAGACAGGCTGAAACACTCGGGGAAGAAACAACACACCGGACTATAAACCGGCTTTTAAACTGTGCGGGTCTGCGCTCCTACTGTGTGTCATCTCTCCTACTGAAATCCTGTCCTTCCACCTATGTTACTACGTATGTATGCCCTCCTTCAGGAGTCACTCATATAGATCGACTCTGTTCCTAATGCTGCAAAAGAAAACCAACTACGTAAGACACCAATTTGCATGAAATGGCCTAACAAGAATCCAGTGCATGGATGGACCTAGAGACTGTCACACAAAGTGAAGTCACACAGACACAGAAAGGTATCATATGCTATTGCTTATATGTGGAATCTAAAAATATGATACAAATGAACCTATTTACAAAACGTAAGTAGAGTCACAGATGTAGAAAACAAACATGGTTAAGGAGGGAAGGGATGTATAGGGAGACTGAGATTGACATATACACACAGTACTATATATAAAATAGATAACAATTAGGATCTACTGTATAGCACAGACGAAGAGTCTACTCAATACTCAATATGGGAAAAGAATCTGAAAAAGAATGAATATATGTATTTGTGTAATTGCATTGCTTTGCTGTAACCTGAAACTAACATGACACGGTAAGTCAACTGTACTCCAATAAAAACTTAAAAGTAAATTTTTAAAATAGAATCCAATGCTATGTAGAGCCATCTCCTGATGCCACACCTGTTCCTCTAAGCTCAGCGTTTCTCAGCCTTGCACTGTTGACATTTTGTGTCAAATAATTCTCCTTGTGGAGCTGCCTTTTGCATTGCAGGATGTTTAGCATCCTCCCTGGCCTCTACCCACCAGAAGCCAGTAGCACCGCCTCCCACGTGTGATAACCAAAACTATCGTTAACAGTGCTACCATGCCCCCAGGGAATAAAATCAACCCAGCTCGAGAACCACAATACCAGGTAACAGTATACAAATCCTAGTGAAACCATTAACGGATTTTAAAAGAGAACAGGAAGGAAAAATACTGTAAAAAGCACAAATAGAAATTAAAAACTGAGGTTGAAAATCATTTTAAAGATGGTCATCCAGCAAGGTTCTAAAATGTGGGTAAGGACTTAGGATTGCATTTCTTCTTGAAGAAACAGTTAAGAAACATATTCTCAATCTGAGTTTTCCTAAATGAATGTGCTGGTGAATCTTCATTCCTCTGGTGAACACTCACTCACCATGAGCACCTACGCATGTGCTTAGGATGGAGAGAATGCCCTTGAATTTTGCAATCAAGGTTTCCAGCCTAACTCCATCATTTCAAACCCTATGCATGACACTGAACAAGTTACACCATCTCTCCATCAGTTACTCATGTGCAGAGTAGGGATAACCATGGTCATTCGTGGAGGATTACTGTGAGGATAAAGACAGAGAATACAGATGGGACAACACACATTACAAGGCAGACAAATCAGGAATAGTTCTGCCCTTCCTCCTCATGGGGTTTAACAAGGAAAAAGAGCTATAGTTAGCAGGCATCTTGGGATGGCAATTTCTTCACTTTTAAAGGTACCTAACTTGAAATAAAACATCTGTTCAGGAACAAGACCACTGAAGGAAAATGAGCTCTCTCCCCAGGAGACAGGGTAACAGAGGCAGGTGAATTCAGAAAGCTTGTGACTTGGCTCCAGTCCCTTCTGGGGAACACAAAGGCATGATATACCATTTAATCATCCTTCTCACTTTCTTCTCCTTTTTTTTTAATTTTACAAAAATCTTCATTAGTTCTTAAGAGATTTCATAGTGCTTTTATTTTTTTAATTTAAATTTATTTATTTTAATTGGAGGCTAATTACTTTACAATATTGTATTGGTTTTGCCATACATCAACATGAATCCGCCACGGGTATACACGTGTTATCAAGTTATTGATAATACAGCATTATCTTTGCATAGCACACACTTTAAAATGCTGATTAAAGTGTTGTGCCTAATATCTAGGACTATTTTTTAATATAGACTCTGTTTTTTTAGACCGTCTCAGGAACACAGCGAAATTGATGCGAAGTACAGAGTTCTCATATGCCCCTCCCCACACACAGCCACTGGCTCCCCCACCATCAATATCACAAACCATTTTGTGGGTTTTGACAGATATAAAATGACATGTACTTACTATTTTAGATTATATAGTTTAGCTGCCCTAAAAGTCCTCTGTGTTCAGCCTATTCATCCTTCCCTCCTCCAAGTCCCTAGCAAATACTGACCACTAAATCTTTTTACCATCTCCATGTTTTTTACCTTCTAAAACGTTCATGATATTGGAATCATACAGGATGCCTTACCAGTCTGCTATTTACTAACTGTAAAACCCAGGGCAAGTTATTTGACTTTATGAGCCTTAATTTTTTCACCTGTAAAATGAAAACACCATCACCTAACTTACATGGTGTTCTGATCAGGAAATAAGATTATTTACATAAAATATTTAGCTGTGCCCCAATTAGTCTCAATAAATGGTAGTAGCCAATATTACTATTGACATGTAAATGACATAACCAAATCCTAATTAAAATACCACACCCAAAACAACTTTGGTCTGGAAGATAATCAGGAGGCTGTATCTTGTTAAGTCTCATTTACACACCTACTATGAACAGTACCAGAGTTTTATTCATCCAAGGGTCCCATGAATGGCAGCCATCAGATCATTTTCCTTAAGTTTCTTTCCACTTCTCTGACTAGGGCTACTCAGACCACGAAAAGCAGTTTGAGCTACATAAGCTTCAGCCATAAATCATGTCCACTTCTGTTCACTTAGAGAGGTCTACAGGAAAGGTATCAATTGTCAATTTTCTCAATAGTGAATGCTCCTCCTGCGTGAAGGCTATGATTCTACATCTTCTTCCTACACAACACACCTTGGTGATATACATTCTCATCTCCATTCGTAGTTTCACTATGATCATGACTGAGTTACCAGACAATCTACAAACACTGACTCGGTGTCCACCATGTATGGGTTGTGTGCTGGCTCAGTCCTCTCCAACTCTTCGGGACCCCATGGACTGTAGCCTACCAGGCTCCTCCAGCCATGCAATTTTACCAGGCAAGAATACTGGATTGGGTTCCCATTTCCTCCTCCAAGGGATCTTCCCAACCCAGGGATCAAACCTGCATCTGCTGCTTCACCTGCACTGGCAGGTGGATTCTTCACCACTGAGCCGCCAGAGAAGAAACACAATGATGAACAAAATGCATGTACTCTTTATCGTCTGAGGAACTAACTGCCTAGAATGGTGTGTTCTCTGACCTTTCTTTATCACCCATTTCACATTATGGCATGCACACCTGCTCAGTCATGGCCAAATGTTTGCCACCCTATGGACTGGGGCCCGCCAGGCTGCTTTGTCCATAGGATTCTCTAGGCAAGAATACTGGAGTGGGTTGCCATTCTCTTCTCCAGGGGATTTTCCCCCACCTAGGGATCAAACCAGTGTATCCTGTGTCTCCTGCATAGGCAGGCAGATTCTTTAACCACCAAGTCATCTGGGAAGCCCCATTGCACACCATGACTGAATAATACATTCGTGTGTGTTTGTTCATACATAAAAACAGTGACAGACCTGGCTCAAGGTGTCAGGAAACAATGCTCTCACACTTTGAAGTTTGCTTCTCTAATCTAGTTGTTGTCTGTGTACATGCTGCTTGTGACCCCACAATACACAAATATTGTGGTCAAAACCCACCACTGGGAATACTGTCGTCCATATGCTGTGCCAGGCCCTCTTTCTGCCCGCTGCCCTTTGAGCAATAAATACCAAGATAAAAGCATCATCGAGTCCCATGTGAACACACAACAGAGGCTTTAGTACACCTGACAATACATTTTTCTCTGGAAAAAAATAAAGTGAAAAGTCTATGTTTTTTCTCATGCCAAGATTCTATATTAGATGTTGCTTGTTCTGATGGAAGACAACCAATGATAATAAAGCCCCATAGAATTCTGATGATCTTCTTGTTTATTCCAGGAGGAAGAGAACGGCCAGACTTGGTGCCAATGGCCTCCAAAACATCAGGCAACCCAGCCAACACCTTCCATTCCGGCTGCCTTGGGGCACTGAAACTGTCGTAAGAGAAACAGTTGCAGACAACAGTTGCTATCACTTAGTTTAACTCTGCAGGACAACTCTTCCCAGAACAAAAGGCAATAAAGCTTTATTAATGCTGATCTTACTTACATGGAATTTGGCATAAAAACTTTAAACAATTTGTAGCTACATCCACCTTGCCTAGTCTAAGAAGAAAGAGGACTGATAAGCAAATTAAAAGCAAGAAGAAGATTTTAAGAAAAATGTTTATCTATTTGAGAGAATAAGCTGATCTGACATCAAGGAGCATGCTGGATGATCATAACAACGTAATTAGTTCTCCTTACAAATCACTTTTATCTATTTGTTAAGGCAGCTTTGGCAGGACTTGTATTTAGCAAAACAGTCAAACTTGTTCAGAATGTAATCTGTACTTTAATAAAGCTGCATTTATTTTAAAATAGGCTGTGATTCAGAATAACATTCAAAATTTTAATGAGTACCTGAAATCATTCTCTGTTAGTATGCTTCTACAGTATTATACAATCATTATTAATTTTTGGCTGCACTGCGCAGCTTGTGGGATCTCCGTTTCCCAGCCAGGGACTGAACCCACACCACAGCAGCGAAAGCCCGGAATCCTAACCTCCAGGCCATCGGGGAACTCCCAGAACTTTAATTCTCTTTCTTTCTTTTTTTTTTTTTTGGTTGCACTGGGTCTTTTTTGCTTTGTGTGTGGGCTTTCTCTAGTTGCGCAAGCAGGGGCTACTCTTCGTGACAGTGTGACAGCTTCTCACTGTGGTGGCTTCTCTTGTTGCCGAGCACAGGTTCTGAGGCTTCCTGGCTTCAACAGTTGTAGCACGTGGGCTCAGCAGCTGCAGTTCAAGGCTCTAGAGGACAGGCTCAGTTGTGGTGCATAAGCTTAGTTGTCCCGCAGCACATGGAATCTTCCCAGACCAGGGATCGAACCCGTGTCCCCTGCACTGGCAGGCGGATTCTTATCTACTGCACTGCCAGAAAGTCCCTTAATTCTTAAATACTGCACTCACAGAACAAACCTCAAGTCTTTCTATGGAAAGCAGAATGTTCTATTATTCTAAATCCAACAGTTAGAGAGATTTTTATTTTCTTCTACTCAAAACAAATTTACGCTCAACAGTAGAAATACTACGTATTGCTTTATTTTCTTAATCACGGCCCCCATTAAGACAATCCTGCTGCTGCTAAGTCACTTCAGTCATGTTCGACTCTGTGCGACCCCATAGACGGCAGCCCACCATCCCAGGCTCCACCATCCCTGGGATTCTCCAGGCATTCCAACACTGGAGTGGGTTGCCATTTCGTTCTCCAATGCATGAAAGTGAAAAGTGAAAATGAAGTTGTTCAGTCATGTCCGACTCTTAGCAACTCTATGGACTGCAGCCTACCAGGCTCCTCCATCCATGGGATTTTCCAGGCAAGAGTACTGGACTGGGGTGCCATTGCCTTCTCCAAGACAATCCTAGGCTTGCCTATTTGAATGCCCAATTGCCTATGTAAAATTAAGATACTGAATCTTAAATTCTTAGTTCTTTTTGACTGAAGATTCAATCTCCCAATGATTTCAAACACTTGGGAATTTTTTTTTTAAGTTTTATAGTCCCTGAGTTTATATCACAAAACATGCACTTCCCCAAAATGCCCTGCTTACTAAATGACAATGTTCCTACTACATTTCTCCACTGTATTCTCTATGGTTAAAGGGAATGAAGAAAGGTAAAGGGGAGGATAAGGGGAGAGAAGGGGGTAGAAGGGTGATGTGGGAGGAAGAGGGGCAAATGGAGGGGACAAACACCAGACAGTCTTGTGCCCCAAATAGCATCTCACACAGGCACTGAACAATGAGGTCACTGTCACTCTAAACTTATTCATGCTGACTGCAAAGAGGACAGAGACATGAAACTAATGAGTCCATATAGATGCAGTTCTTTAGGAACCAAGATGGACATTGTTCCAGAGAAGTGGCCGCTGAAGGATCCTGCCTGTTTTCCGATAGCAGTCATCATCCATCCATTCCCTTTTGGACACATGGTCTCCCTAGTGACTAAATAATGGTTTTTCCATATCAGATGGTGAAATTTTTCTTTCCCAAACTCAACCTTAAGAACCACCAGGGGAACTTGTTAAATATAAGGATTTCCAGTCCCATCCCAGACCTACTAAACCAGAACCTCTAGTGTGTTAGTCGCTCAGTCATGTTCGACTCTTTGTGACCCCATGGGCTGGAGCCTGCCAGTTCCTCTGTCCATGGAATTCTCCAGGCAAGAATACTGGAGTGCGTTGCCGTTTCCTTCTCCAGAGAAGAATCTTAAGTTTCTTACATGATGGCAAATTCAGGATGCTGACTTTCTGCCTTTATATCAAGCAGGATCCTACTAGCGCATCAACCCAAGGAGACATACAGCTACTCACACAGCTGCTCCGATAAAGGATTGATGACTTGAAAAATAAAGTTTCAAAAGGACTACTTGAAAAATGCAGGACTAATTCCCATCAGGTAAAGAAAGGGTCAGACTATGGTAACAGTAGCCATGAAAAACATTTGTCTAGGCTCAAATATTCAATCAATAAGCATCATAAATCTAAAAGTGAAATACAATACAAACACATGGCTGTACTGTCTCTCTGGCACACAAGGGATCATCTGCAAATTCCAAACCTTCACATCACCATGGGACTTAGAACTTAATAATCATCCAAAACATGCCATGAGTCCCTAGATACCTTTATATTCTTTGGTCTCTTGAATAATAATAGTTTGGGATGAAGAAAGCTTAAAATTAAGAACACTACCTCTTTTCTCAACAATGATTCAGAGGCAAGAAAGGGTCAGATAAAAAAGCAAATAATTACCTTCTAAAGTGCCTCCTGCCACTTGACTTTTACTAAATACAAACTATAGTCACACAAATTTCAGCTCTAAATCAGACCATTTTAAAAATATACAAGAATACACATATCAGGGATGTAAGCCAAAATGTGATTCAGCAGCTGTGTGTTTAAGAACTAAGGGCAAATCAAGTCAATTTTGAAGAGTAATTTCCTCTGAGGAACACTTTTTTTTTTTTTTTCTTTCTTCCTTGAGCTCAATCTCTCTCTTTTGGCACATTCTGCTCATCATTCAGTATTGTGTACATTTATGGCACTTCATAAATAATAAAAAATTGAAGGATGTCTTTAGACATAGGCCTTCAGGGATCATTTCTTAGGCACAATTCCAAAAGTTAACTTTAACCATGTGGAAATTATGCTAAATGCCCTCAAATGTACTGCTGAGATACTCTTATTCTCAAAGCAAAATGTATCAATAGAGTTGGCCACTGTGAATGGGTTAAATGGATCCATGACCAGAAACCGATCTACAACATTACCTTAATCTATTCGATCCATATTATCTAACATCTCTAAAGATGCAAACACATTTTAAATTTTAAAAAATGAATAATTCTGAGTTTCCCACGACAGGGGGAGGAAAACTGTAGCATGGATAATGCAAGAGAATAAGCCATCCAAAATTATCTGGGATTGTTGTAATATTCATGTTTCCTTGGGGCTTTTCTTTAGGGACCAATCAAATTACATTTTTATTAGGCTAGTAATGAAACTCATGTCATTCTTTAAGTAAAAATACGTGACAACACAGAAGGAGGCTCCAGTTCATGTCCAAATTCCAACTTTTTCAAACAGCAGGCCAGGGATTTTTGAACGGCTGCAAACAACCAAATAGGGAAGCAGCCAGCTAGTGGCACCTTCTCCTTCTGCATAAGTATAGCACATCTCAGCACACTGGAGATAGATACATCCTATAGCACTTGGCAAATGCCAAGATTCCTACAAAGTTGTGGAATTCCACTTGGAAATTCACTATGTTTTCTTAGGACTGTTTAGCATATAAGCTTCCCTTTTCTCCCCACCATGGTCACAAATATTGAAAATAACAAGGTCAGAGTGTCAACAGGAATTCCAGTCCACTGAAGTCCAGATAACAACACTCGCAACGAGTTGTAAAATAACTTACATTCCAAGGGATGAGTAGCTCTAATAAAATGAGATTAAAAGAAGGCAATCTGGATGACCAGAAACAAGAAAGCTGACAAATCTTGCAGTGTTCAGCATCATTTAGCAATAAAGGTCACAGAGAGAAGGGGGCACAAACACAAAACTCAACAGCAACAACAAAAAAGCCAGACCACAACGGACAATGCTCAGCTCACACCACCGTTTTCTGAATTGCTTGGTGATGGTTCTCCATTATCTCCTAGGACTGTGGGCATCTTTTAATGAAGTATATGCAACAAAGTTTCTTGACACTGGGGTTAAACAACAACCAAAAAAAAAGCTATCCATAATAGGTAATAATGAAAATATGAAAATAATATGTAATCTTGGAAGGAAACTAAGGGTCCTATGCTTTCATTTCTGACCATCCATGCACCAGTGAGTGCCCTCTAGATTAAAGCAGAGGAAAAGACAGACAAGGAAAATGCTTGGCCTAAAAGAGAAATCCTGTGCGTTCTTTGCTGTGTGATAGACGAAGAGGAGAAGCAGCAGTCAGGAAAGGAAATCTAAGTTCCTCTCAAATTGGAGGTGAGAATAATCAGCTGCTAAATCTGGGACATAAACAAGAAGTCTAAAGTGTAAACAGGAGGAGTCTGTGTGTTGAAAATAGGTTATTACGTGTGGGCAGTTACCATGACTCGTGGCCACTACATGGTCATCCTTGAAATCATAAGATGCTACAATAATCTTCTACAATAACATGTCTATTATTACAAAATACTTAAAAATATTATTCTGTTGTTGAATTAAAAAGTTATATGTTACTTTGCATTATGATAATCCTTCCCAAATACTGCTATGTAACAAATATTTGGGAACAACTATGATAAGGATAAAGGTTGATTTGAATCCCCAGGAAACCTGCGGATATTCCACAGTCTGCATTATCACAAACATCGATTTCTCCATCTCGCATGATTTACCTTTCTTGGATTTGGCACCAATCTTCAGTTTTGATGGCCAAGCAATCTGAGTATTTGTTTCCTCCATGATCTGCAGCAAAAATTTAGAGAAAAATATTGATTCGATTAAGAACTTGCATTTACAGGTAAGATTTTTTTTCCCAGGAAAAAAAAAAAAATTATTTTCAAGTCCTTAGCATCATGTTGTTGCAACAAAATGACCTCTTTTTAAAACAATTCAAAAACAAAACAAAACCTTGGCGGGGTTGGGGGTGGGGAGGGGAGATGCATTTTTATAAGCCTTTAATCTATTAGAAATAGTCCAGTATATTTGTTACTCCCAGCATTCCTCTCTGTGATGCTCCAGAATTCTAACTTGTGGCCAAACCACCCGAGATGCTTGTGCTGAGTAAAATTCCCCCATGACAATCACCAGCGGATTGCAACACATCAAACATGATCCTTGTAATACAAAACGACATGGGATAGGCCTTACGAAATGAAGTGTTGTTTGTTTTTTTTTTTTTTTTTTTTTTTCTGGAGAAAATAAAATAAACTTGCTTTGGGCACATTTGTGTTTCATTAAAACTGATGAAAAGCCTCTAAACAGGACATCACGTCATAAGGCTGCATTTCCCATCATCTTTTGCCTGATCTGAGATGGCATTTTTGCCACAGTTCTTTCCCACTTCCCAGGCAGAATATTGGCCAGAAGGACTGGAGACCCACTGTGGCAAAAGCCCAAGGACAAGTGACGCAGGCAAAGTGTGCAGAGCAAAGGAAGTCCATGGTAAATGAGAGATGAGTGAATCACCAAGAAGTGCCCATCCTTTCTATTATCACACAAATTAGCCTAGGTTATTGTTGACTTTCATACCATGAATATAAAATTCACTCAGCAAATGAATAAAGCCAACAACTGGCCAAATTCATAGGCAAATGACAGCAACTGCCACTCGTAAGTCACTTGAGTGGGATAATATTTAATTTTTCATATGGATTTAGAGGTAACTAAACAAATTAATGCCTAAGACAATGAAACGCATGAACAATGTAGTTAATAAAAAGTCCCTCTTCTCCCTCTGTATTGGCTGTGTTCTGGACATAAGGCTAAATGGTTTACATGTTAGCATGCATCATTCTTCATTTAATCCCTTTATCACAGCAGCAAAGGGCTTGCAGCAGATGTTTCAGCCTGGCAGCCCATAGAGGCGTGTTGTCCACCTACTATAAGGTTTTTTTTTAAATATGAGCCAACATTTTTAAATCTGGGAATTTCACATAGACATTCAGGTTTCTGCTTCTCTGGAAAATGTGGCAGAGTTAGCATCCGGAGCCCACACCCCGACGTGGCCACGCTCGGCTGGCCCTGAGGACCAGATGCCCCCTTTACCCAGGGTCAGGAGACCCTGGGCTGTCCCCCCGACCAACTCCCCCTGGGTGTCCCACAGTGAGATCCCAAGCCACTTGCCCTTCTTGTCACTGTGTATTACTCACTTGCCAGTTATCACGGTGTTTGCACTTCTATACCCGTGTCTCTATTGAAAACTGAAAAACAAGACTAAAATCACGCTCTCTTCTCAAAGTGGAGGGGCTGCCCTGGCCCTGCAGGTGGGCAAGCCCACTGCCCCAGCTCTGCAGATCCGGCCCCTGCCTCTGCTCCTCCGATCTATGCTGTCCTATTCATGGGTTTCATTGTCTTCTCCATGAAATAAGAGAACTTATTTCTAAACAAGTTAGAAATAAGAACTTATTAATTTCTAAACTTAACTCTAAACCCATATTTTTAAAAACTTTTTATTGGAGTTGATGTGCAATGTTGTGTTAGTGTCAAGTGTACAGCAAAGTGAACCAGTTCCACGTGTATCTACTCTGTTTTAGATTCTTTTCCCACATAGGTCATTACAGAGTATCGAGTAGAATTCCCCGTATTGTGCAATAGGTCCTCAGTAGTTATCTATCACAATCTGAGATTCTATTTTCTGTGTTTACTTGTTTATAGTTTGTCTCTGCAGAATAAAAGCTCTCTAAACCCTGCACACAGCAAGCACAGATTTATCTGGATAAATGAATCTTCCTAACACCCTTGGGAAGTAGATTTCTTTATTCCTCAAATAGCTGGGATGGAACAGAGTAGGGATAAAAACTTTAGACAGCTGACAAAGACTGGCCTTTTAACCACCATACTATATGCAATATAGGACCTCTTTTAAAAACTGTGTATAACACATTTGAAAATATGCTTTAGAATTTATGCAGACTGACTGCAGGTTTAACAACCTGCAAATATTTATCAAAAACCTACTTCGGTGCCATAATTATAATACTTAATAAAGAAGTTGCTCATCAAAGAGAGTTGGAAGATATAACCTTCTGGAACTTTCATCATTTGGAGAGTTTCCCAGAAATTACCTGGCATGTGATCATCTCTTTTTATTAAACACCAATAAATGCTCCATAAAGAAAATAATTTGCCATAGAAAATATCTTAATAGCAGGTAACAGCTATTGAGCTGAAATGCCTTCTTTACACACACTTCCTCTAAACCTCACACCAGTCCAGTGTCTCTACAGTGCAGTGAAGTGCAAGGACCCAGAGCAATGAATAAGGAACAATTCCTGGTGTTCACAAGTTTACAGTCAAGTTCAGGGACACAGACAGACCATCAGAGGCAGTGGGCTGGGTGCTGGCACAGGGCCACTCACAAGGGTGGCTCTGGCTCCTATTGTGAAAGGTTGAGGTTGGAGGTAAAGTTAGTAAAGGGCTCCCCAAAATATAGCCTGTAAAGTCACTCAAGTCCTGACAGGCAAGTAAAAGCCAATTTATGAATGAACTTATCAGTCACTAAATGAGGGCAGGAAGGCCCAATCAGTAGGGCTTTCTTATGGGTCATGTTTTATCACCCATTAGTTCCAGCTACTGTACACGTATCTTCAAAGTGACTAAAATTAGATAGAACATTTTCCTCTAAGATAGCTTAAGAGAGAAAATGGGAAATTAAGATCTTACCATCATATTGGTGGGGAAGCAGAAAGAGAATAATCTATATACTTTTGTAAATTTGGCTGTGTAATCCAGTAAATTATATCAGGTGCCATAATTATAATACTTAATAAAGAAGTTTCCTTGTCAAAGATGGTTGAAAGACATAACTTTCTAACATCGTAATCATTTGGAGAGCATCCCAGAAAGCATCCTGAGTTCAGAGGCAGAATTACAGCACTAAGCAAGTCTGAGGCTCTGTTACTAGCATGTTTGGCTTAAAAAGATGCCCTAAGTGGTCGTCAGAACAAGTAGATAGGATAACTGGCAAAGATGAGCTCAGGAAGCTTGTGGCTGAAATCAAAGTAGCCACAAAACCTCTGAGAAGAAAATGACTATGTTACACCTCAAGAAAAAAGGGGGAAAAAAATCCTAAAGTGAGTTTCAGCTAGTTCTTTCTTTTTAATCTTATTATGGCCCTTGTTTCCACTTTCACAAAACCAAAGCTCAAAGAAGAAACTACTAATTTTGAATCATGTTCTACAGACATTAAATCACACCTTAACTATTTTAAAGACTTGTTTTAACCCGTAATTCTGGATGCTGTAACCTTAACAAAGCAGCTAATGAATGGAGGTCAGAGATAAAGTGAAAATTTCAGCTAGAGGCAAAAATAAGACCTAGGAAGTTTACAGGTGAATTCCATACTTTTTAAAAAAGATGTTCCAGGGCTACCAGATAAGCCCTGACCTAAGGGCTTATCTTCCTTTTCACAGAGGCCACGTCCTAGAGTTGAACAGCTTGGGTGTAGACATAAATGATGTCAAAGTCGCTGAGGAGGCTGGGCCGTGGATGCGACAAGTTCCTAGTGCATCTGAAGGGTCAGCACGCAGGGAAAGGAGATGAAAGGAGCAACTATCACAGGAGCTACAGGCAATCTCTCACCATCTTCACAAAATCCAGACATGTTTAATAGAGAACCACAGAACTAAAGTGACATTTTTTTAAAAATACAGGAAAGAACTCTGGAGCCGTTCATTCTGTGGATTTTATAATGTATGAAAACACTGACATCTTTCTAGAAAATGTATTTTCTACAAATGAATTAATTCCTGCAAAACTTCACAAAGAAATCAATTCCCAGAAAACCATGATATGCCCTAATTGTTTAAATTGTTTTTAATTGATTTTTAAAGAATTTGTTTCTGCACCCTGTGGCATATGGGATCTTCGTTCCCTGCTGCTGCTGCTGCTGCTGCTGCTGCTGCTGCTAAATCACTTCAGTCGTGTCCGACTCTGTGAGACCCCATAGACAGCAGCCCACCAGGCTCCCCCGTCCCTGGGATTCTCCAGGCAAGAACACTGGAGTGGGTTGCCATTTCCTTCTCCAATGCATGAAAGTGAAAAGTGAAAGTGAAGTTGCTCAGTCGTGTCCGACTCTTCGTGACCCCATGGACTGCAGCCTACCAGGCTCCTCCATCCATGGGATTTTCCAGGCAAGAGTATTAGAGTGGGGTGCCATTGCCTTCTCCCTGACCAGGGCTCAAACCCACACTCCCTGCATTTAGAAGACGGAGTCTTAACCACTGGACTGCCAGGGTCCCTAAATGCCCTAATTTTTAAGCAAATCAGGATGATATCCAAAAACTTTCGTTTGCATTCAAGGAATAATTTCAATTAAATGGCCAACTCCTGACCAACCTCTTTACAAAATATAAGTTGTTGATGTCCCCAAGTTGTGTGAAATTTGAACTGAAAGCTGGGAAACCTGCCTAAAATCACTACTGCTTCCATGTTAAACTAAATCTATAAATACTCTGATGTCAGTTAAGCCAGGAAGGCCTGGATATGTAAAACCACAGAACCTTTGAGAAGAAAGTGACTATCTTCTGTCTCAGGGGGAAAAAAATCCTAAAATGAATTCCAGCTAGTTTTTTGCCCACCAATTGTATTATTGTTCTGGTTTCCACCTTCACAAAATCAGACCTTGAAGAACAAATATCTGATGTTGAGTCATTTTCAATAAATATTAAGTGACACCTCAAATATTTTAAAGACTTGTTCTAACCCATAATTCTGGATGCTTCATGTTTATACCATCTCAACTAGGTCAGTGTTAGCTTCTGAGTATCTTCATTCTCACAAGAATCTCTTCTCGATTCTAATTTCTGCCAGGTTATACATAATAGGCAACAATTCTATATGTCATAAAGAGAGAGGAGATTTTGGAGGAGTTGATCTAAAAATGCAATTATTTGAAAAATAACTCTTAAATTTCTGTCATTAGGCTTGTACTGACTACTAACAGGGAATTAATCATTAAAATGTAACTTAATTCTTATGCTAATCTCAGTTGTGATGAATTCCAAATATTTATAGTAAAAAATGGAGGAGGAAATGGCGATTCACTCCAACATCTGCCTGGAGAATTCCATGGAGAGAGGAGTCTAACAGGCTACAGTCCAAGTGGTCGCAAAGAGTCGAACACGACTAAGTGAATGAGTACACGTAGTAACAAGAGTATCTGACCTAATACAAATTTTTAAATATATGAAGCACTTAAAATTAAGATGATTGATATTAGAAAGAACACCTATTTTATCTTCAAAGGTTACTTCTTCATCATGAAAAATCTGTTGAAAATAGAATGCTATATGCAGTTATGGCTGATTTGAGGTGTTGTATGGCAGAAACCAACACAACATTATAAGGCAATTATCCTCTGATGGAAAAAAAATAGAAAACTACGGATAGATAACAGTTTTGGAAGCTAAACAGCCATCTGAAAGTTCTAATTCACATTTGCTTTTCACAAACAGGGAGTAATTTCCCTGATCAAAGAGTAACAGCACTGCTTCTTATATTAAAAAGGTACCTAATAAAAATGGAATAATATATTCTTACTTTGGGTTTAGTTTTGGGGGAATAAGGGAAGGAAAGGAAGGTAACATTTATATAAGCTGGAATACAGAAGCTTTTTTTGATTGGAAGAAAGTTCTATCAGCTATTGAAAAATGTCATCATCACAGATGTACATGGAAGCATTGAAATAATCTCACTTTCCTTAAATATCTTGACAAAACTAGAATAAAATAAACAAGATCACCTATATTCTATTCACCTAAATTCTATAAGTAGCTTCATTTATGATAAAAATAATCTCCATGTAGATTCTTCAATAACAAGTCATAGATTTTTTTTTCCCTCTCCAACAAATTCCACATTAGTACACCATGTAAAAAGAGAACATGTCTACAAATGCTCACTATACTACACATTCTGAAAGTCTGAAGCAATTATAGGATAGTATCTTACAGATGAAGGAAACCTTTACTAAACCAGCAACATTCTACTAATGTGCTTATTTCACCAAATTCTTCAATCCAGACGTAAAGCTAAAAATCCACAAGTAATCAGCATCTCAGATCAACCCAAGACAAATCTATTTATGCTGACTTTACTTGAGATATTTATTTTTGAGCCAGGCAAAGAATGCTTGACATTTATACTCTAAGCTATTGAAAATTCATCCTTCAAAATGGCTACCAGCTGGGTGCCACCCACAGCCTGCTTCTCTAAGAGACCAACTCCTGTGTGCTCTATCTTCCCTGTGTTAATATCAATGGAGAAATAAGGTCCACCATCACGGAGGAGGCTGTCTGAAGTCACTTCATGTACTGACAGATTATGAGTCCATTTGCTGAACTTCACCATGAAGGGAGCTAAGTGAGAAAAGAGCAACTAGAAGCCACTGAAAGGTGGAGCTGGGAAACAAGTGAAGTCTCACATGAGGGCGTGTCTACAAGCTGAGGCGGGGACTTCCTGGTGGTCAGTGGACTCTTGTGCTTCCACTGCAGGGGACCCAAGTTCAATCCCTGGCTGGGGACCTAAGATCCTTGCAGTGCTATGCGGTGCGTCAAAATAAAACAAAAGCTGGGGATATTGATTTTGCTGAGACATTAGAGGTCTTTGCTATATTTCATTTTAAATCCAAGAAATGTTATCTCAATGATTCAGTTATTCATCATCCCCAGAACACCTGCGCACATTTGCCTGATGTTAACATACACTTTCCATGTACTCAAGATTATCTTATAAATCAGGTACGTGAAAACTTTTTTTTTTTTTAATTAACAGATGGGGAAAGCAGGATTCAAAGAGGTTAAGCAGCAGATAGGCATGTGGCAAAGCCCAGGTTGACAATAAGTGACTGACTCCCCAGGCAAGGGTGATTTCTGCTGACCTGGCTTATGAAGGAAGGGGAGGCACCACATGCTCAGGGAGGCTGCTGTCAGAACCCTGCTGTGAACACGGAAGTGCTCGCCAGCGGCAGCCTGGCTGGCCCTGGCATCCTGGTTAATGACACAGTGACCCAGAAGTGGCCCCAAAACGGTTCAACCCAGGGAGGAATCCCCACCCCACGCATGTATAGAGAATGTGAGAAGCAATTTGGTTGTCACAGTGACACAAATGAGGGTCACACTGGCACTCAGCTGAACCTCCCACGAAGAGCAGGAATAGCCACTCAAGATACCCACAGAGAGCGATGTCCCTGGTGGCCCTGTGATTAAGACTCCACACTTCCAGTGCAAGGCACACAGGTTCAATCCCTAGTCTGGGAACTAAGACCTAACATGCCACACAGCCAAAAAAAAAAAAAAAAAAACAGATATCCATAGAGACAGTCCTGGCTTTGCACTGTTTTGATACATGGATTTTAGTTACCACAGTTCAGTTAGTGGTGCTGGGGAAGACTCTTGAGAGCTCCCTGAAAAGCAAGGAGGTCAAAGCAGTCTATCCTAAAGGAAATCAACCTGAATATTCATTGGAAGGACTGATGCTGAAGCTCCAATACCTTGGCTACCTGATGTGAAGAGTCTAGTCATTGGAAAAGATCCTGATGCTGGGAAAGATTGAAGGCAGGAGGAGAAGGGGATGACAGAGGACAAGATGCTCCAGGAGATGATGAAGGACAGGGAAGCCTGGAGTGCTGCAGTTCAACACCACCAAACCCCCAACAACACAAGTTTATATTCCAGTTACCAAAGTCTATTCACTGTGATTTTGAGTAGCTGCATCAAATAGAAATTCCCCTGCCAGCTCTTCAGTACACAAATCACTACATATGTAACAGATGTTCAGCTTGATCAGTGGCCAGTCATGCTGCTTCTTTCAAAGTCTGTCTGTTGTTACTCACAAGACATCTGTAATCAGTTCACGTACAGACAGCAAAGCAAGGAATGGTGCTGACTTTCTGTCTTCCAGTGATAAAACCAAAGGACATGAAAATGGATAACCCAAAGTGAAAACTGGTCAACAAAGATGAAAGTGAAGCAGAAAAGCAAAATATTATACTGCTGGAACTGGAATTTAAATCCAGTATCAACGGGGATAGTATCAATAGCTAACAGTGGGAATTTTGACACTGATGCTGTATGTGAGACTCTGAATTCACAGCCAGAGGAACTTTGTGAAGACAAAAGTAGCAACATCAAAGAATGAACACAGTCATGATGGAAAGGATGAAGATGTCCCAAAGGAGATGATACCAGCCAAATAACTCACATTAAAAAACAAAACAAAACAAAACTCTGGGAGGGGGTTTCCCTGGTGGCTTAGTGGTAAAGAATCCACCTGGAAATACAAGAGACACACATTCGATCCCCGATCTGGAAAGATCCCACATGCCGCAGAGCAACTGAGCCTGTGCACCACAAATACTGAGACTGTTCTAGAGCCTGTAAGCGGCAACTACTGAAGCCCGCACGCCTAGAGCCCATGCTCGCAACAAGAGAAGCCACCACAATGAGGAGCCCACGCATAACTAGAGAATGACCCTCTCTCACCACAACTACAGAAAAGCCTGCACAGCAATGAAGACTCAGCACAAAAATTTATTATTTAAAAAAACTAAGAAATTTCACAACTTTGAAAGTATAAGGATAAGCTGTTGGAATCTGATTTAGACTTAAGACTATGATAATTCAAGGCACAGAAAAGATGCTATCTCAATACTGTAAGTTTTGCAATAAGAAGAAAGCTAGTGCTGTTGCAACTTGACAAGATTTTACAAAGAAATGAAACACAATAATTCTCAGTGTTTCTAATGTTTAAATACAATGTTCTGAATAATTATTAATTTTACTATTTTTTCATTTTCCTATAATTTATGATTGATAGGAAGAGATTTTTTTCTCATGTTTGAAAAAATTTTTAAAGGTTGCAGACCATTCCATTTTCCCATTGATTACTAAAAGGGTTTTGCACAGTTTCAGTCTGCTAGGTTATTTTTAGGGTCCCACATTACATTCACTATACACATTCACTATACACATTCACTATAATTGTATACATTCACTAGACAAGATGAAGCCTACTTTTTAATGCCCTACTGAAAATCACAGATAAGGGGTTTTAAACTATTCACACTATAGGCAAGTTTAAGCTCATTTATTTCAGAAAGTTCAAAGAACTCTTACTTATCAATTAAAACCTAGATGAAATGTGCCCTCCACTGTGAAAACTCCTCCAGCTCTCCCAGGCAAAGTTCAGCTCTCTCTCCCCATCCCCATTCTCACCTTGGTGTGGCAACATTACAGTGCTTATTGCTTTGCTGAGATTACCAATCCCACAAATGAGTTGGGCTCCTGGTAGCCAACAGCTGTATTTTGACCTTTTTCATGGGTGTATGGTCTAAATAACTTTATATTTTTATTTTTGGGGGATATTTCATTTATTTTTTTTTTGCGGGGATACATGTATTATTTTATTATTATTATTTTTTACTTTACAATATTGTATTGGTTTTGCCATACATCAACATGCATCCGCCACGGGTGTGAGGAACACGTGTAGATAACTTTATATTTTTAAACTTTTTAAAATTTATTTTTATTGACGTATAGTTGAAGAACAATGTTAATTACTGGTGTATAGCAAAATGACTCAATTATACACAAAGACATTCGTTTTCAGGTTCTTTTCCACTATGGTTTACCATAGGATATTGAATATAGTTTCCTGTATTATACAGTAGGACCTTGTCGTTTATCCATTCTACGTTTGCATCTGCTAACCCCAAACTCCCGATCCAACCCTCTCCCACCCTCCGCTCCTTCGGCAACCACCAGATTGTTCTCTGTGTTCCAGATCCTGTTTCAGTTCATAGCTTCATTTGTGTCGTATTTTAGACTCCACATGTAAGTGATATCATATGCTATTAGGATCTCAATACACATTGGTAAAGTAATTAGCAGCGATGAGGAAGAAATTATGAAGGGAATAGAAAACGTTCCCTTTATATGAGATTTTCCAAGTAGACAGCACATGCTGTAGCACAGATAACAGCCATTTCATCTACAAAGTCTCTTTAACTCATCCAAAATACGGTATTTTTGAAGAGTATGTTTATCAGAATAAATGAACTGAGTGAAAATTCATTAGGTGAAAGTACATTCTAAATCACTGACAAGATTCATTCTCCCAGGGTGCAGCTGTATTATAACAGAGAAAAAAACTCTCCAACCAAAACGTCTGGAGCTGTGGCTTAAGTACAGTGACTGGCGAGTTGGGCCAAGTGTAGGCTGTGGAAAGCAGGAAGCCTAACTTGTGTCATTTCTGTTCCAGCCTACGGCTGGCACCAGCCTGGGGAAAGGGGACACACCCCCATTTTAAAAGACAAGCCAAGTTTTCACATTAAATCTGATTTCTAAACGTTAGCACCTGTTTCAGTAATGTAAAAAACATTTTGTGGGGGAAAAAGCATGGTTCCCACTTCTTGATGTGTGCTCCAAACCAAGGAGAATTTTCATGGGATGCGTGCTCAGTCGCTTCAGCTGTGTCTGCCTCTGGGTGACCCCATGGACTGTAGCCCACCAGGCTCCTCTGTCCATGGGGATTCTCCAAGGCAAGAATACTGGAGTGGGTTGCCATGCCCTCCTCCAGGGGATCTTCCCAACCCAGGAATTAACCTCACGGTTTCTCCAGCGTCTTCTGCATAACAAGCAGATTCTTTACCAATGAGCCACTTGGGAAGCCCTTTCATGAGGTATGAGTCCTTTATTTCTGATCACCTATGTTAGTAAAAACCTGGTTTCTCGGTTCCCCTGGGACATAAGGACCTATGATTCTTAAGACTATTTCATTCTCCAAGTACCCCTTTATTCCTCAGAAAGATTAACCAAATCTCTATCTGACATCATGAGTAACTCTGAAGAGATTTATTAAACTTGAACCATCAGAGTTAGTTCACTCTAACTGCTGTATAACTTGAGTGTAACAGTATAAAAATGGGATAAAACACAACACTACTGATATATTTAATAAAATCAAGTTACCAAGCTCTGACTGTTAATTTCCTAGCCTCTGATTTTTCACATGCCTGGTTAACTCCAGTTACAAGAATCCACATTATAGGCTTTTTTAGACAATACATTTTACCACCCCGCTCATTTTAATCTTTTCAAAGTCAACAATCTTACTTAGCTCAGTAACCTCCAATGGCGTTGATGCTGTTAAGGAATAAAAGATCAACATAACACAGCAGCTCTATAATGGTGTCCCTGAGATATCAAACAGATAAAATTCCATGCAGGCTATGCTATTGCAACAACTCTAAATGGAGTGTGTTCAGTGGATGAATATAAAAAAGCTTCATTTCTCTTTCATGTTGAATGGCCTGTGTGAATTGTCAAGGGGCTTGGTTCTACACACTGAGGGACCTGAGCTAAACTGAGGTGCTTCCATATTATAGTTGCCCATCTGGAATCCATGGTCTCCTGAGTCTCCCTTTGGGAGAAAAACAAGAAGAACCCTGCATCAATATTTTACTGCCTTGGCGTAAAAGAAAAACACGCTACTTCCCCCACAGCTCATTGACCATGACTATGTGTACATCTCTGCCAAACTCAAAGGGAGCTGGGACATGCAGGAGGCAATTAGAATACCTGGTGGGCACTGCTGTCTCACTACTGCCAGATAGTTCTTTAAAAGCTTCATTGTCCCATGGTCGAAGGACTTATTACCAAGTGAAACCTCCCCTTGCTCTTATTTTTTTTTATAATCCAGACCCATCAAATAGCCTTTTAAGCATATTTCCACCTGGGTATCTCAATAGCTTCTTAGACATGCTTAACTTGAACACAATCTTCTACATGCAACTTGACACTGTAAGTTGTCTAACCAGGATCCAAACATCAACCCACTTACCTAAGAGTGCTGCCACCTCCATCGCCAGAGGTTACTTTAAAAACCACCACGTTAAAACTTAACAACAAATGCAAATAACTTCATCCAAAATGGGCAAAGAACTTGAAAAGACATATCTCTAACAAAGATATATAAATAGTTAATGAGCATATAAAAAGATGCTCAGTAACACTGATCATTCAGTTCAGATCAGTCGCTCAGTCATGTCCGACTCTTTGTGACCCCATGAATCACAGCACGCCAGGCCTCCCGGTCCATCACCAACTCCTGGAGTTCACCCAGACTCACATCCATCGAGTCAGTGATGCCATCCAGCCATCTCATCCTCTGTCGTCCGCTTCTCCTCCTGCCCCCAATCCCTCCCACCATCAGAGTCTTTTCCAATGAGTCAGCTCTTCAAATGAGGTGGCCAAAGTACTGGAGTTTCAGCTTCAGCATCATTCCTTCCAAAGAAATCCCAGGGCTGATCTCCTTCAGAATGGACTGCTTGGATCTCCTTGCAGTCCAACAGACTCTCAAGAGTCTTCTCCAACACCAATTGATGGCTCAAAAGCATCAATTCTTCAGCGCTCAGCCTTCTTCACAGTCCAACTCTCACATCCATACATGACCACAGGAAAAACCACAGCCTTGACTAGACGAACCTTTGTTGGCAAAGTGATGTCTCTGCTTTTGAACATGCTATCTAGGTTGGACATAACTTTCCTTCCAAGGAGTAAGCGTCTTTTAATTTCATGGCTGCAGTCACCATCTGCAGTGATTTTGGAGCCCAAAAAAATAACGTCTGACACTGTTTCCACTGTTTCCCCATCTATTTCCCATGAAGTGATGGGACCGGATGCCATGATCTTCGTTTTCTGAATGTTGAGCTTTAAGCCAACATTTTCACTCTCCTCTTTCACTTTCATCAAGAGGCTTTTGAGTTCCTCTTCACTTTCTGCCATAAGGGTGGTGTCATCTGCATATCTGAGGTGATTGATATTTCTCTCGGCAATCTTGATTCCAGCTTGTGTTTCTTCCAGTCCAGCGTTTCTCATGATGTACTCTGCATTTGAGTTAAATAAGCAGGGTGACAATGTACAGCCTTGATGTACTCCTTTTCCTATTTGGAACCAGTCTGTTGTTCCATGTCCAGTTCTAACTGTTGCTTCCTGACCTGCATACAGATTTCTCAAGAGGTAGGCCAGGTGGTCTGGTATTCCCATCTCTTTCAGAATTTTCCACAGTTTATTATGATCCACACAGTCAAAGGCTTTGGCATAGTCAATAAAGCAGAAATAGATGTTTTTCTGGAACTCTCTTGCTTTTTCCATGATCCAACAGATGTTGGCAATTTGATCTCTGGTTCGATCATTAGGGAAGTGCAAATCAAAAGTACTGATATGAGATACCACCTCATACCCATAAGCATAGCTTACTATCAAAACACACACACAAAAAGTAACAAGTGTTGGTAAGGATGTGGATAAAATGAAACCCTTGTGCACTGTAGGTGAGAATATAAAATGGCACAGCTGCTGTAGAAAACAGTATGATACTTCCTCAAAATAGTAAAAATAGAATTAACATATGATTTAGCACTTCTGGGTATATATCAAAAAGAACTTAAATCAGGGACTCAAAGAGATATTTGTACAACGATCAACCGTGTTCACAGCAGCACTATTCAAAGTAGCTAAAATATGGACGCAACCCTAGTGTCCATCACTGGATGAACAGATAAGCAGAATGTGGTTTATACACACAATGGAATATTATCCAGCCTTAAAAAGGAAGGAAATTCTAACATATACTACAACATGGATAAACCTTGAGGACATTATGCTAGGTGAAATAAGCCAGTCACAAAAATACATATACTATGTGCTTCCCTTTATATGAGAAATGCAGTCAAAATCAGAAAGAGAGAAAGTAGATTGGTGGTTTCCAGGGACTGCAGGGAGAAAGCAATGCGGAGGTACTCCTTTTGTGTGTGTGTGTTCTTTAAGGCCTGCTTAGATGTTGAGCCTTTCTTTCTTTTTTTAATATAAATTTATTTATTTAAATTGGAGGTTAATTACTGTACAATACTGTATTGGTTTTGCCATATGCTGACATGAATCTGCCACAGGTGTACATGTATTCCCCATCCTGAACCCCCCTCCCACTTCCCTCCCCATCCCATCCCTCTGGGTTATCCCAGTGCACCAGCCCTGAGCATCCTGTATCATGCATTGAACCTGGACTGGTGATTCGTTTCACATATGATATTATACATGTTTCAATGCCATTCTCCCAAATCATCCCACCCTCGCCCTCTCCCACAGAGTTCAAAAGACTGTTCAATATATCTGTGTCTCTTTTGCTGTCTCGCATACAGGGTTATCATTACCGTCTTTCTAAATTCCATATATATGTGTTAGTACACTGTATTGGTGTTTTTCTTTCTGGCTTACTTCACTCTGTATAATAGGCTCCAGTTTCATCCACCTCATTAGAACTGATTCAAATGTATTCTTTTTAATGGCTGAGTAATATTCCATTGTGTATATGTACCACAGCTTTCTTATCCATTCATCTGCTGATGGACGTCTAGGTTGCTTCCATGTCCTGGCTATTATAAACAGTGCTGCAATGAACACTGGGGTACAAGTGTCTCTTTCAATTCTGGTTTCCTCGGTGTGTATGCCCAGCAGTGGGATTGCTGGGTCATATGGCAGTTCTATTTCCAGTTTTTTAAGGACTCTCCACACTGGAGAGTCTCCATAGTGGCTGTACTAGTTTGCATTCCTTAACAGATACAGAGTTTCAGTTTTACTAGATGAAAAGAACCTCGGAGACAGATGGTGGTGATGGCTGAACAACATTGTTGCTGTTGTTGCTCAGTCACTAAGTCATGTCTGACTCTCTGCAACTCCATGGACTGCAGCCTGCCAGGCTTCACTATCTCCCAGAGTTTGCTGAAACCCATGGCCATTGAGTAGGTCCAACCATCTCATCCTCTGTCTCCCCCATCTCCTCTCATCATCAATCTTTCCCAGCATCAGGGTCTTTTCCAATGAGTCAGTTCTTCACATCAGGTGGCCAAAGTATTGGATCCCGAGAACAACGTTAATGAATGTACTTAATACCACAGAAAGATACAATTAAAAATGGTTAACATAACATCAGCATCATAGTGGCATGAGACACTCTCTTTGTTTCTCCTCTTTTAATCTACAACAGTAAAACTTCCATAACTCAACAAAGGTTTCTCTGACCCACACACCAGGATGCTGGAGACTTCCACACATCTGCACACCTAAAGGTCGGTGGACTAGAACATGGAGGAGGGGGAAGCAGGGGAAGAGCAGAGGCAGTGCCCGTGACCCGCATCGCCCAGCCATGGCAGCTGAGCCTACAATTCCAGGGAACCCAGATGCAGGAGGGGAATTGGGGAACATGGCTCTGACGTCCCAGCTCCAACAGCACCCCCCGCCAGGGAACTGGGTGGCAGCTGCAGCAGTAACAGTAGGACCTGCAGCACAGTTCCTCCAGCTGTTGCAGTGTCCACGTCTCCAGCCCCTTACTTACATTACAGCAGCAGTGCCCATGAACCCAACGACCCTAGCTGTAGCAGAAGCATCCACTCACCTCCCCATCCTTCCTACCACCCCCACCACAGCAGCTGCCTGCAACGCAGGGGACCCCAGACATGGTGGAAGTGCCCATCATCCCAGGGTTCCCGGCAGTGACACCAGCAGCAAAGCACCAACAACCCCAGAGGCACACACAACGACAACGAAGGCGCCAGGCAACACCTGTGACAGAGAGGCAGCAGAGGAGGCAAAGGCCGATTCTCTAATGGAGCCAGAGGCACCTCAGATAAGAGAAATCCAAAACTTGAGATCTATCGCCACCTACTGAAAAACAAAAGAAAAGCCTCTACTTACCAACCTGTTGAATTAGAATTGAATGAAAAAAAGCTTTACCTAAATAAAGGTAAAACGCACAGAGGAACAACTCACCAAGCACCACGAAAAAATCATGACACTTAGTATCACATACACAAAAAAATGACTATTCTCCATAAATCACACCTAAAGTCTGAATACTGAAATTTAAATGACAGAGAATTCAAAATAGCTGTCATGAAGAAACTTAATGAGCTATAAGAAGATTCGGAAAAGTAGTTCAATGAGCTCAGGAATAAATAAATAATGAACAGAAACAATACTTTGCCAAAAAGACTGAAACTCTGAAATTATAAAGAACCAAAAAGAAATTCTGGAGCTGAAGAATTCAATAAATAAGACTTTTTTAATGTATTAGAAAGCACTGGAAACAGAACAGACCATATAGGAGACAGAATTAGCAAACTTGAATATAGAAATCTAGACATGACTCAGGTAGGAGAGAGAGTTATGATTTTTTTTAATGAGGAAATTCTAAAAGAACTGTCCATTAGGAAGGGAAACATAAGACCAGAAACTATAAAACTCCTAGAGGAGAACATAGGCAAAACACTCTCTGATATACATCACAGCAGGATCCTCTATGACCCACCTCCCAGAATACTGGAAATAAAAGCAAAAATAAACAAATGGGACCTAATTAAACTTAAAAGCTTCGCACAACAAAGGAAACTATTAGCAAGGTGAAAAGACAGCCTTCAGAATGGGAGAAAATAATAGCAAATGAAGCAACTGACAAACAACTAATCTCAAAAATATACAAGCAACTCCTACAGCTCAACTCCAGAAAAATAAATGACCCAATCAAAAAATGGGCCAAAGAACTAAACAGACATTTCTCCAAAGAAGACATACAGATGGCTAACAAACACATGAAAAGATGCTCAACATCACTCATTATCAGAGAAATGCAAATCAAAACCACTATGAGGTACCATTTCACACCAGTCAGAATGGCTGCGATCCAAAAGTCTACAAGCAATAAATGCTGGAGAGGGTGTGGAGAAAAGGGAACCCTCTTACACTGTTGGTGGGAATGCAAACTAGTACAGCCACTATGGAGAACAGTGTGGAGATTCCTTAAAAAACTGGAAATAGAACTGCCTTATGATCCAGCAATCCCACTGCTGGGCATACACACTGAGGAAACCAGAAGGGAAAGAGACACGTGTACCCCAGTGTTCATCGCAGCACTGTTTATAATAGCCAGGACATGGAAGCAACCTAGATGTCCATCAGCAGATGAATGGATAAGAAAGCTGTGGTACATATACACAATGGAGTATTACTCAGCCATTAAAAAGAATACATTTGAATCAGTTCTAATGAGGTGGATGAAACTGGAGCCTATCATACAGAGTGAAGTAAGCCAGAAAGAAAAACACCAATACAGTATACTAACGCATATATATGGAATTTAGAAAGATGGTAACAATAACCCTGTGTACGAGACAGCAAAAAAGACACTGATGTATAGAACAGTCTTATGGACTCTGTGGGAGAGGGAGAGGGTGGGAAGATTTGAGAGAATGGCATTGAAACAGGTATAATATCATGTATGAAACGAGTTGCCAGTCCAGGTTCGATGCACGATACTGGATGCTTGGGGCTGGTGCACTGGGACGACCCATAGGGAGGGTATGGGGAGGGAGGAGGGAGGAGGGTTCAGGATGGGGAACACATGTATACCTGTGGCGGATACATTTTGATATTTGGCAAAACTAATACAATTTTGTAAAGTTTAAAAATAAAATAAAATTTAAAAATTTTATTAAAAAAAAAAAGGAAGGGCAAGATGTGTTTAAAGGGCAATATAAGGATAATGGGTATCCCAGAAAGAGAAGAGAGAGAGAAGGGAACAGAAAGTTTATTTAAACAAATAATTGCTGAGAACTTCCCAAACCTGTGGAAGAAACTGGATATGCAAGTCAATTAAGCCAAAAGAATATCTAATTCTCTTGATGCAAAAAGACCTTCACCAGGACACATTATATTAAAACTGTCAAAAGTCCACGACAAAGAATCAACTTTAAAAGCAACCAGAGAAGAAAAAGCCAGTAGCCTACAAAGAAACCCCATGAGGCTCTTATCAGATTTCTCATCAGGAACTCTACAGGCCAACAAAGTAGAATGACATACTGCTTACACTCAAAGATAAAATACTCTCATCCAAGAATATCCAGCAAAGTCATCCTCCAGGTTTTTAGGAGAAATAAAGGTTTTCCCAGGAAACATACTTTGAGGGAGTTCACTACCACCAGACCTGCCTTACAAGAAATGTTGAAAGGAGCTCTTCTACCTGAAATGAAGAGGCAAAAGTACACAAAACTGAGTAAGGTGATGATCAGACAGGAAAAATCAGAAAAATTCAACTTTATATCAAATTAGGTTGTTAAACAATTATAATATAAAGGTTAAAAGGGGAAAGAGCAGTAAAACATATATATATATATATATATATATATACACACACACATACATACACACACAGACATACATATTCATTTTGGTAACAAACTCACAACATAAAAAGGGATAACTTGTGACAACAAAAACATAAAAGAGGAAAAGGAAGAGAACAGAACACATAAAGGTAAATGAAGACGAGATGCTACCAGCACAAAAAGGGCTATTCTAGCTTTGAGATATTTTGTACACATCTCAGTAACCACACAAAAAAAATCCAGAGCAGACAGGGCATCAAAGCCAGTGCACTGGGACAACCCAGAGGGATGGGATGGGGAGGGAGGCGGGAGGGGCTATGAGACGGGGGGACACATGTGCACCGTGGCCGATTCATGTCAATGTATGGCAAAAACCACCACAGTACTGTAAAGTAATTAGCCTCCAATTAAAATATAAATTAATTTTTTTTGAGTTTTAAATTTTATTTTATTTTTAAACTTTACATAATTGTATTAGTTTTGCCAAATATCAAAATTAATTTTTTTTAAATCTAGAGCAAACATGAAACATAAGAGAAAAGAGAAAAATTATAGAAAACTGCTAAAGTGGCATACAGAAACACAAGGAAAAAGAAAAAAAGGAAATATAGAGCAACCAGAAAACAAAAGATAAAATGGCAGTCCTAAGTATTTATCAATAGTCACCCTAAATGTAAATTGATCGAATTCACCAATCCAAAGTCATGAAGTGACTAGATGGATTAAAAAACAACACTCAGCTACATGTTTCCCCCAGGATAATCATCTCAGTTCTAAAGACAGACATAGGCTCAATGTAAAGGCTTGAAAGGTGATAGTCCAACCAGATGACAGCCAAAGAAAGAGAGCAGAGTCATACTCATGTCAGATAAAATGGACTTCAAGCCAAAAAGGGCATCAAGAGACAAAGCTGGATGAAAATGATGACAATCCATCAAAAAGACATAAAGTTTTTAATATATATGAACCTGAGCTCTAAAATATATAAAGCAATTATTTACAGACTTAAAGGGAGAAATTGACAGCAATGCAATAATAGTAGGGTACTTTAATACTACACTTACATCAAGGGATAGATCAAGACAGAAAGTCAACAAAGAAACAGCAGCCTTACATAAAACATTAGACTAAATGGACTTAATAGAATTATATAGAACATTCCAAATGCAGAACATGATTCAGAACATTCATATAGAATATATCCAAATGCAGCAGAATGTACAATCTTCTCAAGTGCATATTCTCAATGACAGACCATATCTTCGAACACAAAGCAATTCTTAATAAATTTTGAAGAGTGAAATCATATCAAGCATCTTTTCCAGTCACAATGGTATGAAACCAGAAATCAACTATGCGAAGAAAGCTGGAAAAATTACAAATGTGTGGAGACTAAACTACTGAGCAAATATGGGGTCAATTAAGAAGCCAAAGGAAAAATTTTAAAATGCCAGAAGACATCTGTTCAAAACTTTATCCCCTCCACTCCTCCGTCCCTGCTGCCCATCCCCTACACTACCCTCTCCAACAAGCTGCATGAACCTAGTGATTCTCTCTCCAAATCTGCAGCCGGAATCTAAGATAAGCTTCCATCAAAATCACGGCCCCTGGGAACATTTCCACAAAATGAGTTCCACACTATGGGTTTCACCACTGGTGAGAGCACTTCCAGTCTTCTCCCATTCAAGTCACAGGCTCTAAGATGTCTCTCTTGTAATTCAAAAGTCAGCCAGTGCTTATTCATTATCCTTTAATTTAGGCATAAACTTCGTGGCCTAAAATTTAAGACTGTCCAAAACCAGGCCTTACCCACCTTTTTTAATTTTACTTTTCCTCAAACTCCTCTACTTTCATCAACCTCTCCAGCCACTGTCCTATCCACACCTGACGCTTACAATTCTTTGCTTTTAATCACAGTGTTAGACAGTCTCACTGTCTCCGGTACTGACTTTCTACCTGTTGTTCAACACAAAACATAAAAGCAACATCAAGATTCCATCGATCAGATGTAATCTTTCCCTCCTTAGAGCTGCTGTACTGTCTCTCTGAAAAATGAAAGTGAAAGCCACTCAATCATGTCTGTCTCTTTGCAACCTATACAGTCCATGGAATTCTCTAGGCCAGAATACCAGAGTGGGTAGCCTTTTCCTTCTCCAGGGAATCTTCCCAACCCAGGGATCGAACCCAGGTCTCTTGCATTGCAGGCAGATTCTACTGTCTCTCTGAGGCCAGTTATGTGACAGTACTATTTTTAAATAGCCCAATCTCCCTTTTAGAATATAAAATCCTCAGGGCAAAGTCTGTTCTACTTATAACAAACTTGCCAATTCCTATAAGGTCTAATTATTTGGAAAGCCAGTAACAGCTACCCTCTTGACAAGTCATCGAGAGGATATCTGGGGGTTTCACTCCAAGAGATCTGTAAGCTTCTAGAAAATCAAAATACTGATCTTTGAGGGACCCAAAGGTGGACTCACTTTCTTTTTATAGAACCAGACATCTAATCAAGAGTCCCTAACTCATTTGTTTTCAGAAGTCAGGCATGAAACTTTTAAAAATGAATAAGCATACTGCAAGCTTTTAATTCAAATATACATTCCACAAAAGAAAAGAAGAGATGAAAGTTATTTGTTTCCCCAAATATACCTCCTCTCATTTTCTTGGAATTCACTGTCCCCCTCTCATTCACATTTCCCCTTGATTGCCCACAATACAAAAACTATTTTATCCTATCATGAGAAAATCCACAGAACAACAAGGAAAAATGGTAACTGACACTTGACCTCAGCATCAGGGAAATAACAGGGAGCTGCAGTGGGAGGGAGTCCAAAGCAGGAGACCACTGTCCTGCCCAAGGTGGCTGCGCGCTAACACCAGCCTCCATCAGCATGCAAGAGCTGACCCAAAGTGGCCCGTCTTTCAGGTTTTTCAAGAAAAGCTACCAAACCAGACTGCTATGTAAAATCTCCTTCATTTTAAAATGTTGGCAGACACATAATTCATATCAAAATCACTTTTTGAACAAATACAATAGGGCCTAAACACGCCTGTATGTCATATACAACCAGGACGCTACCCATTCGTTTTCTGTTTATCTGAAATGGGTTACAGAAAAACTGTCAGGAATGTGGAAATACTCAAAAGAGTGAGTAAATGGTGCTTCTCCCAGAATCACGAAAGCTGGTGCCCCACGCATTTTATGACTAGCTGTGCTTTGACTGTAGAAAGAAGGAATGAACAGACAGCTTTACAGCCAAGCACCTGACTTTTGGTCAAGGGTACACAGTGGGGAGGTGGCCCAGGGCTAAAAAGCTGCTGAGAAACTGAGGCCAATTAACACAAGCTGAATCCCCTTGAACATGGTAGGATTTTTAAAACCAGAAGACCTTCCTGAATTAATGTTGGAAATCATTTCTTCCAAGAAGATGCCAGAAAAAGTGTTACTCATTGCATTTGTACATCATGGTAGAAAATATCTGCTGTACTCCAAATGTATTTTTCTGCAAAAGTAATTTTAAATCTGTCTCATATAGGAAAATGTGTGGAGCCCATAAAAAGTTATGAGTAATATTCAAAGAATTTACACATTTCAAAAATGAATTTAATTGATTATGAAATTTTCCAAAGGACCGTCTCTGGAGGCTTAAGTTCACTAATGATGTCACAAGGGAGACTTGGAAAGACAAACATGCAGATGGATGAGGATTTCATTAATCCTCAACAGCACAGAATTGCATTTGGCATTATCTCAGATGTCTTCATGTGATTTTCAGAGTGAAATTTTCAAAACAGTTTTTCCCTTCAAAATTTTAGGTTCTTAACATCTGAGGAGAATACAGTTTTTAAAAAATCACTCAGTTTTCCAAAGGCTGGTTTCAAGAAATTACGATTCTCTCCATTTATCCTCAACCTCCAACACCTAGTCCCATCTGATTAAACAGCATATACCTATCATACTGTGAAATGTCAACCAGTTGGTGAGGTATATTTTCACCACTATAAACTCATTTATGAAACAAAGTGAGTGTGGAGCGAGATGTTCATTAATAGGAAACAATGACTGACGCCAACCGCCAAGCCACTGCTCGCATGAGGCTGACAGTGGTCCAGGAAACAACCAGTCAAACAACCCTGCTCAATGCAACACAGGAGGCAAAAACTTTCACAAAAGGAACTGAAAAGCTGCAACGATACCATCTGATAGAGACATGCCACGTAGTCTATTCATCAGGAAAAGCAACCTTCACCAAGGGAGTCCCAATCTGAAGCATGGCAACACAAACCATCCAGATCACACAAGGAGGGTAACACGAACCATGCTAGGGAGAGGGACCAGCTTTTACTCACACACAAGTATGCACTGCCTGCCACACATGTGCCAGTCACTGTGTTAAACACCAGGTATGTCACAGGGAATAGAATTTCAGCAGTCCCTGATCACACTTACAATCTACTGGGGGAAAGCAACACATTTTCAAAATAGTAATAAAATAAATATACTGGGGTAAATGAAGGAAGAGTGAGGGGAAAACATCATCATTTAACACAGGGGAGGGGTTACAAAGAACAAGATGCTCTGAATCAGAACAGTGAGAGGGTTTGTACTTTATATTGGCTAGGACCATCTCTCTGGGTCTCTAAAGGGTCACTGAACCCAAGACCTGAAGGATGTTAATATATACAGGACTTCCCTGGTGGTCTCGTGGTTAAGAATCCACCTGCCAATGCAGGGCACAGAGGATTGATCTTGGCCTGGGAAGACTTCACATACCACAGGGCAACCAAGCCCGTGCACCACAACTAATGAACCAGCACACCCTAGAGCCTGCGGCCTCAACAAGAGAAGCCTCACAATGAGAAGCTCACACACCGCAACCACAGAGTCACCCCCGCTCACTGCAACCAAAGAAAACCCATGTGCAGCAATGAAGACCCGGCGCAGCCATAAATGAATAAATTAAAAAAAAAAAAAAGAATACAGAACACCGCAGGCAGAGAGTACAAGACAAGCATGAAAGCCCTGAAGCAGCGGGAACTCAGTGTTAAAGGAACTGAAAGAAGACCAGACTGGAAGCAGAAAGTGACATATGACATGGAGAGAGCAGTAAGGGCCAACTTATACAAAGCCAGGAAAGCCAAGGTAAGGAGTTCAGATCTTAGATTCTAAGCACACTAGGAAGGCAATGAAGGGGTTTAAGCATTAGAGCAACACGGCTTTATGTGTGTTTAAAAGAACACATTAAAGGGAGCAGGACCAAGAGCAGAGAGATAAGTTAGGACAACATGGCAATTGTCAGGCAAGAGATGATGGGAACATGGAGAAGGTTCTGGAAGGTAGAATAAAGAAAAGTGAAACACATCAACATGTACTGAGGGTAGAACTCACAAGACCACTGACAGAACTGATCAGGTGTGAGGGAAAGAAGTGATGAAATAATCACACATGTCTCCGGTATAAATAACTGGATGGCTGGTGCCATCACTGAGCTTGGAAAAAAGGAGAAGAACAATGAGACTGAGAAAATAAGAGTTAAGGTTTGGGGACCTCCTTGGTGGTTCAGGGGTTAAGACTCCATGCTCCCAGTGCAGGGGGTACAGGTTCCATCCCTGGTTGGGGCACTAAGATCCCACCTGCTGCCTGACATGGCCAAACAATAAGAAGAAAAATATACCAATGCAGTTATAATACATATATTTTAAAAATACTTACGGTTTAGACAGGTTATATTGAGATGGATTTCCATCCAAGTGGTAATATCAAGCTAAAGTTATAAGGTTCTAGTGATCAAAGGGAAAAATCTAACCACAAATATAAATCTGGATTTCTACAGATGATATTTAAGGTCATGGAAGCTGAGGCTCCCACATAGGAAGAACACTAAGAAGAGATAAAAGTTCTCCTAATTTAGGTGCCAAACCAGCCTTGAGAATTCAAGGAGACAAAGTAGAAAGGTAGTCATAAGGACCTGGGGGTGCGGGAAATGGGTAGTTATTGCTCAAAGGTTATAGAAGTTCACTTTGGGAAGTTGAAAAAGTCCTGCCTGTGGATGGTGATGATGGTTGCACAGAATGTGTATGTACTTAGCGCCATGTTCAAATGGTAAAATTTTATGATTAATTTTATGCTATGTATCTTTCACTATAATTAAAAAAAAAAAAACTAAACCTTGAAAAATTCAAGCATTCAGGCATTGGGTAGAATAGGAGATGCTGAAAAAATAGGAGGACAAGGAGCTTCTGGGAAGATGGCGAATGACAAAGTCACCGAAGATGAATGAAAAATCTAAGACTTATCTGCCTACAGGAGAGTCCCTCAAGGGAAAAAGAACTGAAAGCTACTGAGGGGGTAAGACTTTGACATATTCCTTGTATTCTTGGAACATGGAGACCACAGGTAATCTTGACACAACCAACTACGTGGAAGGCTGAGTACAAGAGATGTGGTGAGTTGAGAAGAGAAGGGATTTTGAAGGAGAGCATTATTAATAGAAAAATCTTTCAAGTTTTAATTCTAAAAAGAAGCAGAAAAGCAAGACAGTGGCTGGAAGGGAATGTAGGCTCAAGGGAAATACAGCAGTTGCTAATAGCCTAGCCAAATGTCCTGCTGCTGCTAAGTCACTTCAGTCGTGTCTGACTCTGTGGAACCCCATAGACGGCAGCCCACCAGGCTCCCCTGTCCCTGGGATTCTCCAGGCAAGAACACTGGAGTGGGTTGCCATTTCCTTCTCCAATGCATGAAAGGGAAAAAATAAAGTGAAGTTGCTCAGTCGTATCCGACTCCTAGCAACCCCATGGACAGCAGCCTACCAGGCTCCTTCATCCATGGGATTTTCCAGGCAAGAGTACTGGAGTGGGGTGCCATTGCCTTCTCTGAGCCCAATGTCCACTTTCTCCCAAATAGAACCTCCAATTTTTAACTGGGCACATGGACACCTAAAATAAGTACTCTGCCTTCCTTGAAGAATTGGTATGGTCAGGTAACTCAGTTCTTCTGAGTTATGGGAAATGATAGCAGATTCTGAGAAATGGATTACCTTTGTCTGTCTTCCATCCTGCTCTTTGGACTGTGATGTCTAACGCTCCAACTTGGATTATGAAGATAAAGGCCATCGCCTGCGAGCCTTGGAAACTGTACAGGCAGAATCGACATGGTTTACTGCGGTCTTGAGTGAGCACTGGCGCCTCCCAGACTTGCACTGCCCTGCTACACAATTCTTTAAGGGGAAATAATCTTCCATCTTATCTTAAACAACATATCACTCATTTTGCTTTCTGTTTATTTTCTGTTTCTACAGACAATTCTAATTCTAACTAATAGAGGCAGTTTTTGTCTGTCTTTAACATGGGAGACACTACTTGATGAGAGTGTAAATTGACACAGTCACTACGGAGAAGAGTATAGATTCCTCAGAAATCAAACACAGAACTACCATACAACCCAGCAATTCTACCACTGGGCATATACCCAGAGAAAACCATAACTCAAAAAATACATGCACCCCAGTGTTCACTGCAGCACTATTTACAACAGCCAGGACATGGAACCATTGTAAGTGTCCATCAACAGAGTAACAGATAAAAAACGATGCAGTATCTATATATAATGGAATATTAATCAGCCATAAAAAGGAATGAAATCTGGTCATTTGTAGAGACATGGATGGATGTACAGAGTGTCATACAGTATGAAGAAAAAAACAAGTATTATATATTAACACATATATGTGGAATCTGGGAAAATTATATATATGATCTTATTTGTAAAGCAGAAACAGAGACACAAATGTAGAGAAATATATGGATATCAAGAGGGAAAGAGGGTGGTGGTGGAAGGAATTGGGAGATTGGGATTGACACATATATATTATTGCTTGTTGTTGTCATTCAGTCGCTCAGTCATTTCTGACTCTTTGCAACCCCATGGACTGTAGCACACCAGCTCCTCTGTCCTCCACTATCTCCTAGAGTTTGCTCAAATTCATGTCCAATGAGTCAGTGGTGCTATCTAACCATCTCATCCTGTGCTGCCCTCTTCTCCTTTTGTCTTCAATCTTGCGCAATATCAGGGTCTTCTTCAATGAGTTTGCTCTTTGCATCAGGTGGCCAAAGTATTGGAGCTTCAGTTTCAGCAACTGTTCTTCCAAAGACTAGTGTAGTGACTAGTGTAAGCAGATATACTATTGATACTATAAATAAGATTAAAAAACCTAGTGAGAATATAGTATATGGCCCCAGGAACTCTACTTAACGCACTGCAGTGACCTGAATGGGAAAGAAGCCCAAAAGGGAGGGGTACATGTATATGTATGGCTAATTCATCATAGTGCTGTACAGCAGAAACTAACACAACATTGCAAAACTACACTCCAATAAAAATTGATTTTTAAAAAAATGAAAAAATAAAATAAGACACTAGAACACAACTGTGTGTCAATGGGAGTAATCCCATGAGAGAGACTGACTCAAGACAGAAGAGGATAAAGTCTAAGGCATGAAGCATGTGGGATATGCAAATCCAGTGTGGTTAGAAAGATGAGAACCAGGAGAAAGCCAAATCATGCAGAACCTTGAAAACTATGGTAAGGATTTTCCTTTTTTACCTAAAAGCAATGGGAAACAACTAGACATCTTTTAACAGGTAAGTAGTATACTTAATGTGTATTTTTTCAAAGATCCCTGACTGTGGTCTGGAAAAGGTAATAGAGAGAGAGCCAAGAGAGGGAGCAAGGAGACCAGTTAGATGGTTATTTTGGCAATCCAGATGAAAATGGTGTTGGCTTCAAACAGGATCATGATTAGGCACTACAGCAAAGTGATTGAATATGATGAAGACAGTACTGGCAGGACTCTATCTGATGATGTGTGAGAGCTCAGGGAGTGGGAGCAGTCAAGGTCATGACTTGGACAGCACTGTAAATGGTGCTGCCATCCACTGACACAGGGACGTGGGGAGAATACACAGCTGGGGGAGCTCAGTTTTGAACATACTAGGGAACTTCCCTGGTGGTCCAGTGGCTAAGACTCCACGCTCCCAATGCAGAGGTCCAGGTTTGATCCCTGTTTAAGGAACTAGATCTCAGACACCACAAGATTTCACGTGCCACAGAGAAGATCAAAGATCCCATGTGCCATAACTAAGATCCAGCACAGCCAAAAAAAGTTTAAAGAAAATTTTTGAACATACTAATTTTTAAGCTCCTGAGTTAATCAAATGGAAGTACCCAGCAAGTAACTGGCTTGTTCTCAGCAGCTTTACTCATAATAGCCCAAAACGGGAAACAGTCAAGAAACAGATAAATCGTGGTAGGTTTCATACAATGCAACATAACTAATTAATAAAAAGGAATGAATTACTGATATATGTAACAATATGGATGAAACCCAAAAACACTATGCTGAGTGAAAAAACTCTTATACCAGAGTATATACTGTATGTTTCAACATACATAATATTCTAAAACACAAAATACTAATCTTTGATTTATTTTTTTTAATTTTATTTTATTTTTAAACTTTACATAATTGTATCAGTTTTGCCAAATATCAAAATGAATCCATCACAGGTATAAGAAAACTCAGAAGAGTGGTTACTTCTGAGTTTAGGAAGATTCAAGAGGGCCTAGGGGAAGGGGTGGGAGGAAATTTTTCCAAGCTATAGTCCATATCATCATTAGAGTTTGAGTTACATGGGTGTATATTGTACATTTGACAAGACAGAGAATGCTACATTGATTTTTAACAACAAAACACTATGGATAAATTAGGTATGCACGGTGAAGGGCTGAAGTGTGCTGTCTACACATCAGCCTGGAATGCATCAAAAAGCCGGATTCGTGAAAAAATAGAAGGATGGACAGATGATCCATTTGTGATGAAGCAAATACTTTTAAAGTAATTGTAGAATATAAATAGAGGGTACAGGGCATCCCTTGCATAATCCTTTCAACTTTTCTGTATTTTTATAACAACACGGTAGAAAAGCCTCACAAAACCAAACTGCATTTCTTTAAAAGCAATAACTAAGATTTTACAAAAACACAGACAAGCAAATTCTTCCTTTCTTTTCTTCGTATCTTCACTTTGACTGTGAATCCATGAATGTTTACTACTAAGGAACTTGTAACCAATTCAATCACCAAGAAAATTATTATGTTATGCCATCTGAAATCATTATCAAAGACCCAAAATACAGACTTTGCAGAAGAAGAGTTAAGTAGAAATATTCTAATGCATTTTAAGCAATGAAACCATGATAATTTCGGGGAGAGGTACAAAAAGTCCCAACTAAAACAGGCAAAATGATGGTCATTCTGATTTATGCAACATGTTAACAGAGAATGTTTTCTTATTTTCATGCACTGGAAGGTCTTTAGGACCTATTTAACAAGTAGGTAACTATTACTAGCATACCAAATGTCACATTATGTTACTCATTAATGTATTTTTTCCATGTTTCCCTAGGAATCCTGCTTATATTCTTATTTCCACTACCAAACACAAGTGTTTTACTTAAAGAAAACTCCTCAGTCACTCTTTGCAAAAAATATCAACTATAAAATTATTAATGGCTTAGTTAAACTATACTAAAAATTTATCTTCAAAAAATAAAATCGAATTTCCCCCTTTCTCCCCATGCAAAAGGGTTTACTGAGGATGATCCAACCAAAGTAGTAACACCAGGAACTTGAATCCTGAGGATCAAGACAGAGCTCAAGGGCTGGCTGAGGAGGAGCTGATTGCATTCAGGAGCAAGGACATGACTTTTTGAGGGCCCAGAGAATGATGCAGGGCTGGTCTGAAACTGTGTAGAAGATCTGCATTAAAAACAAGACAGCTGGTGGCTGGGCTCTAGACAGGCGTGAGAGCCTGACCAGTTTCCAGGGTTTGTACTTAAGACATCTGCCAAGGTGTTCCAGAGGACGGTGGCCATGATGATAGAGGAGGAAAAGAAGAGCAGTAGAGGTGGAAGAGCAGGACACCCGTCGTGTGGCTCAACAGAACCCACCAGCCCACAAAGTGCTGCTTCTGGGTCTCAGGTTCCTATTGGCCCTTGCTGATGCAGGGCATCCATTTAACTCTGCCTCTCTGGTACCTGGCACCTTCCCCACCAAATTCAATGGCTCCTTCAGGCCAGGCAGAGGAGTGGAGGTAAGACCTAGACCCTTATTTCCTTTCTGGGGTGCAGTGGGGCAGCATTTCCTTAGGTCAGTACAGTGCAAAAGCAGAGAATGGAGCCACCAAGGTGTGAGTGAGAGCCAGGTACAGCAAACAGGTGATGAACGTGGTCTCCAGGAGGCTGACCTGCACCATCAGAGGCAGTACGGGCCAAGGAGACACTGATAGCGGGGTGCCAGTGGCCAGGAATAAGTCCATCATCATGAGCAGAAAGATGCGTAGCCCAAGAGAAGTGCTCTCTTTCTGCTGGCAGGAAGAAGCTGAAGGTACTGATGACAAACAAAAAGCCATCGGGGACCAAAGGACGCATCACGCAAAGGCTGGACCTGCACCTGGTGGCCACCTGTTTAGATGAAAGGGCCTCGGACGAGTGTGAAATTCTGTTCATCAAAGGCAAAAGAGAAGATGTCCAGGTTACAGATGCGGACCACTCATGGTGGCTGCTCATTTCTGGACCTTCACTGCTGACATGCGTCATGAGACCTGCAGGTGCCTGATCCACACGCATGAACTCCTCAATAAAGATATCTAGAAGCCACAGGCTCTCAGCCGCCATGCTGAGCTTCCTGATGTCCCCATATGCCTCTGGGTTCCGCCTGGTGGATACACTGTATGAGGTCATATTTAGCCACAGGAATGATGTCCTCAGCTGAAGCTGTGCATCCACTTCCAGGACAACAGACAGGGTGAAGGAGAGGCTAATGTGAGTGGGATGCTGTAGAGCATGACTGGACAGAAAACTTTCTGTCAAACGACAGCATCTACCTCCATGCTGGTCAAAGTCCAAGTGACCAACAGAGTGTTTCCTCTCACTTGAAGCAGCAGGTAGAGAAGGAGGCAAACTCTTCTCCATGGAGTCAACCTCTTTCCATTGTCCCCTCCTAGGCTCTTCTCTGGAGACTCAGTGATGATATTGACATGAACAGACTAGAGGCCACACCTTGAGCCCTACCTCGAATTATCTTCTTAATTAAAATTTTTCATTAAACCATTTTCAAAATCAGCAAAAAATTAAAATGCTCAAGGTCAACTCTCATTTATTCAACCAGTCCTTACAAAGAGCTTATTATGCAGCAAGGACTACTGTTGACACTATATGAAAAAGTTTTCATTTAGTAACATAAATGTTTAATTATACACTTAATTATACAATTATATTTAATTATACATTCACTGCTTGGGAAACTATAATTTATTGCTTGTTTCAACAGTGAAGTTTTTAACCTATAGTCTGGTGAATTTAGTAAGACAAGTACCTTCCTTACTGTACATGCTATTCATTTGGGCCTTTCCTGTATAAAACTTTTTATACTTTTTTAAATTTTTTTGAAAATTTATTTATTTTAATTGGAGGCTAATTACTTTACAATACTGTAGTGGTTTTGCCATACATTGACATGAATCAGCCATGGGTGTACATGTGTCCCCCATCCTGAACCCCCCTCCCACCTCCCTCCCCATCCTATCCCTCAGGGTCATCCCAGTGCACCGGCCCTGTGTACCCTGTCTCATGCATCGAACCTGGACCGGCGATCTGTTTCACATATGGTACTATAAATGTTTCCATGCTATTCTCTCAAATCATCCCACCCTCGCCTTTTCCCACAGAGTCCAAAAGTCTGTTCTTTACATCTGTGTCTCTTTTGCTGTCTCGTATATAGGGCCATTGTTACCATCTTTCTAAACTCCATATATATGCATTAATATACTATATCAGTGTTTTTCTGACTTACTTCACTCTGTATCAGATCAGATCAGATCAGTCGCTCAGTCATGTCCAACTCTTTGCGACCCCATGAATCGCAGCACGCCAGGCCTCCCTGTCCATCACCAAATCCCGGAGTTCACTCAGACTCACGTCCAATGAGTCAGTGATGCCATCCAGCCATCTCATCCTCTGTCGTCCCCTTCTCCTCCTGCCCCCAATCCCTCCTAGCATCAGAGTCTTTTCCAATGAGTCAACTCTTCACATGAGGTGGCCAAAGTACTGGAGTTTCAGCTTTAGCATAATTCCTACCAAAGAAATCCCAGGGATGATCTCCTTCAGAATGGACTGGTTGGATCTCCTTGCAGTCCAAGGGACTCTCAAGAGTCTTCTCCAACACCACACTTCAAAAGCATCAATTCTTCGGCGCTCAGCCTTCTTCACAGTCCAACTCTCACATTCATACATGACCACAGGAAAAACCGTAGCCTTGACTAGACGAACCTTTGTTGGCAAAGTAATGTCTCTGCTTTTGAATATGCTATCTAGATTGGTCATAACTTTCCTTCCAAGGAGTAAGCGTCTTTTAATTTCATGGCTGCAGTCACCATCTGCAGTGATTTTGGAGCCCAGAAAAATAAAGTCTGACACTGTTTCCACTGTTTCCCCATCTATTTCCCATGAAGTGATGGGACCGGATGCCACGATCTTCGTTTTCTGAATGTTGAGCTTTAAGCCAACGTTTTCACTCTCCACTTTCACTTTCATCAAGAGGCTTTTGAGTTCCTCTTCACTTTCTGCCATAAGGGTTGTGTCATCTGCATATCTGAGGTTATTGATATTTCTCCAGGCAATCTTGATTCCAGCTTGTGCTTCCTCCAGTCCAGCATTTCTCATGATGTACTCTGCATATAAGTTAAATAAACACGGTGACAATATACAGCCTTGATGAACTCCTTTTCCTATTTGGAACCAGTCTGTTGTTCCATGTCCGGTTCTAACTGTTGCTTCCTGACCTGCATACAGATTTCTCAAGAGGTAGGCCAGGTGATCTGGTATTCCCATCTGTTTCAGAATTTTCCACAGTTGATTGTGATCCACACAGTCAAAGGCTTTGGCATAGTCAATAAAGCAGAAATAGATGCTTTTCTGGAACTCTCTTGCTTTTTCCATGATCCATTGGATGTTGGCAATTTGATCTCTGGTTCCTCTGCCTTTTCTAAAACCTGTATATAGTAGGCTCTGTATAGTAGGCTCCAGTTTCATCTACCTCGTTAGAACTGATTCAAATGCATTCTTTTTAATGGCTGAGTAATATTGCATTGTGTATATGCACTACAGCTTTCTTATCCATTCATCTGCTGATGGACATCTAAGTTGCTTCCGTGTCCTAGCTATTATAAACAGTGCTGCGATGAACACTGGGGTACAAGTGTCTCTTTCAATTCTGGTTTCCTCAGTGTGTATACTGCTACTGCTGCTGCTAAGTCGCTTCAGTCGTGTCCGACTCTGTGCGACCCCCATAGACGGCAGCCCACCAGGCTCCCCCGTCCCTGGGATTCTCCAGGCAAGAACACTGGAGTGGGTTGCCATTTCCTTCTCCAATGCATGAAAGTGAAAAGTGAAAGCGAAGTCACTCAGTCGTGTCTGACTCTTAGCGACCCCATGGACTGCAGCCTACCAGGCTCCTCAGTTCATGGGATTTTCCAGGCAAGAGTACTAAGCAGTGGGATTTCTGGGTCGTGTGGAAGTTCTATTTCCAGTTTTTTAAGGAATCTCCACATAATTCTTTTTAAATTCCCAAAGAAAGGCTTATTAATCCATCAAGTAAACATCTACTTAGAGCCCATTGTTAAAGGAAAGAGAAATAGCTAAGTGAGCACAAGGCTGGTCCCAAGTCCTCAGTTTCTAAATTCTTCTCTGGTCTGAATTAGGGGGAAAAAAATTTCTTTGGCCACATTTGTGGGATCTTAGTTCCACGCTGGGGACTGAACCCAAGGCCCCAGCAGTGAAAGCACTGAGTCCTATCCACTGGACCACCCGGGAAGTCCCAGGAAAAATAATGAACGAGACCCACCACCACCACCACCACCCCACCCCAGTTTTAGAGGGAAGAGAAATCTTGTTTTACAGGTTGATGGGTCCTGGTTTGCAAACTGTAACGGGCCCGAAGCAAAGTGCTTTCAATAAATGTGGTAAACAAACAGCAGAACTCAATGTCATCAATAAAACTGAGCTTTCCCAAATAACAGTATATTGGAGTCACACACACACTCCATTTAAACTGATGCAATGTTTGAGATGTGTGTTTGTTAAAAGGGCAAGTGAAGTAGCGTAAAGCTCCAGTGTGACCACTGGGATACAGAATGTTGTGCCAAAGAAAAATTTTGAGAATTTTTTTCAACAAGAGTCAGACCTAAAAGGCTACGAATTCATCTGGAAAAAAAAAAAAAACTAAGTGGAAAGTTTACGTTTTAAACTTTATTGATATTTTCCCTCTCTTTTATAAGGTCATTCGGTGAAGATCAAAAGCTCACAAGAGGAATTCATGGAAGAAAAGGCAAGGAAAAGTCGTTACAACTACTTTTTGTATAAATTGGTGTACCTGACCCAAGGCAATAATATGCACTGACTGAAATCAGAGCATCTAAAGATTATATAAAACTCCATTTTCTCAAGCCAAATGATTACGGGAATCTTCCAAAAGAAGTTTGACTCCAGTCTTCCCGTGCATTTTGTTATAAAGTAGAAGACCACAAAATATTTAATTCGGTGCTCACTGCCAATTTTCTACTTATTATGTTCACACACAAAAGTCATTTACAGTAAGTCAAGATGAGACAAAAGCTCCTGGTATACATCAGCACTTCATAAACACACACACACGCATGAGCTCCACTTCATCCATGTAAACTTACAAAGCAGGCACGATCCCCTTTAACACTTGAAAAGGAAGTTTAGAGAGATTAAAGAGTTTGCTTGGATCATGTAGCTCTGAGTCAGGAGCATCGTTCAGTTCTGGCTTTGCCATTACCTAGCTATAAATCCTATATATTTGTAAGTCACCTCTCTGACACCCTATTCTCTCGTATGCAAAATAAAAAAGACACAACTGAACATTTCTATTCCTTTAAAAGGTTAATTTGGGTTTTTAGGGCCTGATGATGGATGCCCAGACTTCTTGCTTGCACTCTTCCCCTCTACCCTGTCTTCCTTGTCTTGGTCTAATTCCACTCTTCTCCACCCACTCCACAAGAAGGTGGTAAAAGGAACAGCTCTCCTACCCCGAAAGAGGACTTAAAAAGTGTTGATAGTTGACAACACATCTGATTTTTAAAGGAAAAAAACTGTAAACAGAGAAATTAAAACTACTTCCTAAAAATAGACTGTTCATGACTTTCATTTTATACTACAGTTTTTTCATGATTACAGTGGATGAATGAGAACTGACTTCATAAAATTCCCTCAAATGCCTCACATCTTCACTACAAAAAATAAATAAATCATTGTGGTGATCTCACAATAACAAGTTTGGTAGACATGGAAGCAACTTAAATGTCCATCAACAGAGGAATAGATAAAGAAGATGCGGTATAGATATAAGATGGAATAGTACTCAGCCATGAAAAAGAATGAAATAATGCCCTTTGAAGCAACATGGATGGATCTAGAGATTGCCATTCCGAGTGAAGTTAGTCAGACAGAGAAAGACAAATATCATATGGTGTCACTTACACATGAAATCTTTAAAAAGGGTACAAATGAACTTATCTATAAAACAAAGAGTTACAGATGTAGAAAACAAAATTATGATTACCAGGGGATGGGGAAGTGACATATACACACTGCTATATATAAATTAAATAACTAGCAAGTACCTACTGCATAGCACAGAGAACCCTACTCACTATTCTATAACAGCCTAAAAGGGAAAAGAGTGGCTATATATATATAACTGATTCACTTTGCTATACACCTGAAACCAACACAACATTGTAAATCGATGTAAACTGCAAATCAATCCAATAAAAAAAATTTTTCTTAAGTTTGGTAAAGACGCATCATCAACTGCAAGTGAGAAATTATATATCTAGGCTATATTTATTTTTTTTGTTTTTTGTTTTTTTTTTAATTTTATTTTACTTTTAAAATTTACATAATTGTATTAGTTTTGCTAAATATCAAAATGAATCTGCCACAGGTATACATGTAAATGTCATTCTTTGTAAGTTAACTCTGAAAGAGAAGGCCAAGGGAAATAAATGAGTAGTTTTGTCTGAATCCTGTTTATAATCTACACAGGTACAAAACTTATGGTAGTTAAGTAGAAAACAAAATCTTAGTTTGGTAAGTAGTCATCTGTGCCTTTCGTGAAACTTCTGAGCTGCAGTGAATTGAGATTTTTCCATCCAGCCTAATTGTGAACCTCTCTTTCTAGTTCATTATTGAAAAGACAGAATAAGCTATCACTTCCAATGTATCTGTCAAAGGAGCTTAAATATTAAATAGAGAAAGCAGGTTAAATAGCATCAAATGGCTGAGATATGTGTATTTGAAATTCCTTGCAGACGGGAACTCAAGAGAAAAACAAGTGTACACGGAACAATTCAGTGGGTATTTGAGAGGAAGCATGATATTAACATTTGAATGCCTACTACAGGGACATGCCAAGCAGGAGGTTTTCTGTAGGTTGATTCATTTAATCAAGTCTTTAATCCTCTAAAAGGTAGGCATTACTATCCCATTTAACAGGTGAAGAAAGAAACTAGGTAATTTGCCCAAGGTCACACAGCTAATAAATACTGATGATCTATTTCCAGCTCAAATACACTTGAATATAAATGGCATGAAAAGTCTTTATACTTCCTCCTCCCACCTTTTCCATGCTTGGCTAGGGATTCAAATATACATGATTATAGAGCCCACACTCCTCAACAAGAGAAGCCACCACAGTGAGAAGCCTGAGCACAATTAGAGAGTAGCCCCTGCTTGCAGCAAGGCCCCACACAGCCAAAAATAAACAGCTTAAAAAACACACATGGTTATAGATTTCTACTGCTCATCTCTTACTACCGAGTATGAATCCGTACATGACAACCTGAAACTGAACAGCAACCATACCAAACGTATTTAATATCTCAATAAGGAAATAAGATCCAGTGTACCAAACTGCTATCTTCAGGTTTTTTTGAAATTTTCACTTAATTCTGCTATTAAAAAAAAAAAATTTTATAAAGAAGCTAAAAATCTGAAAAACGAAAAATAATTGTTAAACTACATGATTATGACAATTTATCAACTTCTACAGCAAGAGAGATGAGAAGATAGCATAAGATAGTGCAAGATAGAACTTGTACTTCCAGCAACAGGGTAAACTGGATAATCAGATAAAGCCATTTAAGTAGAAAATATCTTAAAAAATAAAAAGGTATTTTAGAACATACGGAAATTCTTCAGACATCAGAAATGATAAAAGAGATAAGTGAAGAATCAGCAACTGCCATAGAAATGTCTATTATTTAACCTGGTAGCCTTTAGTCTGGATTTAAACACCAAGACCAGAGAATGGAAAATAAAGTTCACATCAAAAACACTCACATAAAGCTACAGAGGTCAAAACAAATAAAACTGCCCCTTACTGATGGATCATGCCTGGCTTTTCCTTGGCGAAATGAGGGGAAAGAGAGGAAGTCTCTCCTGAGAATTTTTTTTAATTAAAAAAAAAAAAAAGTATTGAAGTATAATTGATTTACAATAATGTGCTAATTTCTGCTGTACAGTAAAGTGACTCAGTTATACATATATTCTTTTTCATATTCTTTTCCATTATGGTTTATCACAGGATACTGAATCTAGCTCCCTATGCTATACTCCAGGACCTTACTATTTATCCATCCTATATATTCTAGTCCGCATCTAAAGCAGCATTTCCTTTCATTTAAGCCCAAGGCCGCTGGGGGTTTTAAGCTCATGGTTCTGTCTGTATGACTAGCAGAGTTGAGAACTGAGAACCGCAGTGCGCCTGGGAACTCCCTCGAAAGAGCACCCTCCCCACCACCACTCAGCACACAGATACAACACCGAAGTACAACAAACATTATCAACAGGGTTTTTATTGTCTTGAGTGTATTCATTCAGCAGTTCAAATTCATTTTTCAAGTTTCCTATGAGCGGTTTCTCTGTTAAATCTAAATCCTCAGACGTCACATGAACTCTTCACTCTTTTTTCCTTCCCTAATAAACTACATTTGTTTTGGTGATGATTTTGATTAAATTTTGTTTCCTCTGAAAGAATAAAGCAGTGTTCACATTTTTTTTTGATGTACAATTGAGTTACAATGTTGTATTAATTTCTGCTGTAAAGTGATTTGTTACATATGTGTATAAATTTAAATATTCTTTTCCATTATGGATTATCATAGGATATTGAATATAGTTTCCCTGTGCTAGGACCTTGTTGTTTATCTATGCGATATATAAAAGCTGCTGCTGCTGCTGCTGCTAAGTCGCATCAGTCATGTCCGACTCTGTGCGACCCCATAGACGGCAGCCCACCAGGCTACCCCGTCCCTGGGATTCTCCAGGCAAGAACACTGGAGTGGGTTGCCATTTCCTTCTGAAATGCGTGAAAGTGAAAAGTGAAAGTGAAGTCACTCAGTCGTGTCCGACTCCTAGCGACCCCATGGACTGCAGCCCACCAGGCTCCTCCATCCATGGGATTTTCCAATCTGCTAATCTCAAACTCCCAATCCACTCCTTCCCTATCCACTAAGAATTCTCAAACCCAAGCCTATACTAGTGCACCCTTGGTAACAGGATCCAGAAACAAAACAAATTCATTTGGAATAGCCTTAGGCTAAGGCTGTGCTCTCAGGCAGAGAGACAAATACTGTCTGGAGCAAAGGACTTTAAACACAGTCTTCAAAGAAATCTCATGGTTAAAAACCCAATGATTATGATGAGCTCACAATCAAAAATATCACTAAAGATATTCGAGGAAAAACTATGACTAGTGAAGAATAACAGACTACAAAAAAAGACCACCAAAATAATAACAGAAGCTACAGAAAAAGACCACCAAAATAATGCAGATACTACAGTAATTGACATAGACTATTTATGCTTATAAAAATTTATCAAAAGTATGTTGAAGGAACAAGATACCATCAAAACTAATCATGCAGATTTCAAAAATAATCATGAGTGGGCAGGAACACTGAGAAAGCCCCTTTCCTAAGCCTCAGGCACAGAGAGCTTGCCTAACACTGAGGCTTGGGGGAGAAGGGAGACTATCAACTCACCCTCTACCCCACCATGAACCCTGCACCAAGTAACAAGCAACAACAGTCTACTGGCAAGGGAAGAGGTGGGAACACGGGGTGCCCTGGGGCCCAGGTATGCAGCACTGACCTGAAAACTGAGGTGGATCACTGAGAAAACCTTCCTGCCCACCCAAGGACTCATACTAAGCTCAAGGTAGCAGCAGGCCACCACTGAGGAAATTTAATCCTGTATTGTACTCACAATAAATATAAATATAGGAAAAGCAAAATTTAAATTCAGCTTAACTGCTGACAATGGTAACAGTTATATATATCAAGAGACTGAAGGAAAAAGAGAAATTACCACTTCAGTTCAGTTCAGTTGCTCAGTCGTGTCTGACGCTTTGCGACCCCATGAATCGCAGCATGCCAGGCCTCCCTGTCCATCACCAATTCCTGGATTTCACTCAAATTCATGTGCATCGAGTCAGTGATGCCATCCAGCCATCTCATCCTCTGTCGTCCCCTTCTCCCCCTGCCCCCAATCCCTCCCAGCATCAGAGCTTACTGATACACTATTCACCCCAGTTTCCGTTGTTCTTTAGCACATAATACCTGACACAATTTAAAAATCACTAGACACAAAAAGGGAAAAAAAGAGCCATGATTAATAGACAACACCGTCAACAGAACCAGACTCCAAGATGGCCCAGACTTCCTTAAGTATCAAATAGGATATTTAAAATGATTATAAATATGGTAAGGACATAACTGAATAAAATGATCAATGTATGTATATGAGGGAGGTAGATTTACTACAGAGATGAAAACTATATAAAAAGAGTCAAATGAAAATGCTTAAAATTCAGAGCAAAGTCATGGACTGAGGAAAAAACATTTACAAAACATATCTCCGATAAAGGACCTGTGTCCAGAACTCTTACTACTTCAATAAATAACATATTTTAAAAATTAGCAAAGTGTTGACACTGAACAAAAGATGCTATATGAATAGCCAAGAGCACATGAAAAATTTCTCAGCAACACTGGCCATAAGAAAAAAGTAAATACATCTGCAATGAAAAATTACTAAGGTATCCACTAGAATGACTACCATTAAAAAGATGGACAGTATCAAGTGCTGACAAGGACGTGAAAAACGACAATTCTCATGCATTGTTGGTGGGAAGGTAAAATCATACACTTTACAACACATTGGGCAGTGTTTGATAAAGTGAAATATACACGTACATATAAGCCAGCAATTCCACTTGAAGGCACTTACCCAAGAGAAACAAAAACATATGTCTACACAAAGACTTTTATGCGAATTTCACAGAAACTTCATTTATGAATAGCCATAAAATGTGAACAACTCAAGTACCTGTGGGTGGGTGAATGAACAACAGCAAAAATGAAGTATATCTATACAACAGATGTCTACTCAGAACCAAAACAATAAATTACCAATACACCTGACCACCTAGATGAATCTCCAAAATTTACTGTAAGTAAAAAGATACAAGAGACTAAAATATCGTATGATTCTAGTTTTACAACATTCTGAAAAAGGCAAAACTGTAGGGAGAGAAACAGATTGGTGGTTGTCAGATGCTAGAGGCTGAAAGGAAGGAAACTGCTCTTTCATTAAAACTTATAAATTAAATTTTCAAAATCAACTTACAAATAAAATCATTTATTTATTCAATAAACACTAAGTACCTATAGCACAGTAGGCACTGACAAAAAAAGAGGTTCTTTTAGTTGCATAACTCTGAATTTTCAGAAAAGTAACTGATGAGAACAAACAAAATAAAACTCATTTAATCCAAGTTTTCCATTATGTGTGGACAAAGTTATCAGTCAAAACTCTAAATATTTTCCCCATCTTCTTATAAAACTGTTACAAAATAGCCTGTATTTTACCATGATAATTTATATATTTATTAGAGTTGAACCATATGAAATTTCAGTATAATCAACAAAATAGTTCTTTCCTATGTTCCCCGAGACAAGATCTCAACTAAGAAATTTGTTCATCAATGGTCATGTCACACCTTCTCTTTGTAATGCAAAATAATCAACGACTGAATTTCTAGTCAAAACATCTGATATTTGGGGTGAGCTTCTTTTCACTTTTGAGAATTATTCCCAAAATCCAGACTAAAATGTGTTATTCATCTTGTAAATAGAAATGATTGCCATGGAGACTTAGCTGACTTCTGGTTTCTTATTTCTAATACAAAGACTAAAGGACAACAAAGTTATTCCCATTTTTAGTCCAAAGTCTTATCTTTAACCTCCTTCTTTACCGTTAGTACAAAACATGTGACAATCCTTCTCAAAAGGTTTATTTCATCAAGGCATTTTAAAGTGGAATATACCTACTTATAAAAAAATATACTTGCCAGAATCAGGAAAACTTAAAAGGAATATCCTTTTGTTGAATAAGCAATATTAGATGGTATAATTCATGCAAATAACTTTAGAAAAAATGTCAATGTTCATGCTTTAACACTATCTTAGTATCTTTTTATAAGTCACTGGGGCATATGTACACTTCTAGTGGATTATTTCCATTAACTGTGCTGACAGTATTTGGCCTGGAGGAACTACTAATTCTACGGTCCCTGACGTCTTCTTTAGGCACCTAACTGACAGGTGTCACTCAACAACCACACACCAGGAAAATGGAGTTTCAGGACCATGAGTCTCACAAAGAACTGCATCACAGAGAAAACACAATGAACAGAAATTCATTAAACATTAGAGATGAAACTTTTCATCCCTCATGCATAATATTTTTCAGAATCCCAAAATATGAAAGTTCTCCAAGTTAAAAAGTCTAGTTTTCTTTTTCCAATGTTTTTCCTCAAGCCACACTCAAATTTTTCTGCTTTTGCTTGCTTGATTTCTTCATCTTTTATAACTGTTTCAAATCTTCAAGTTACGGAATTTAATCTTTAGTCAAATGAATGCTACGAAAAAGCCTAATGTTTTAAAATATAAATTATATCAGATTGGAAACTGGTATAAATTCAAGAATACTTAATCCAATTTTTCAAGTAAAAGTGAGATTTTGCAGACTCTCTTACCCTACAACCGACTTCAGGTATTTTCCACTATGTAAGAGATTATCTAAAGTAAACTTGTGCTATCCAACCTTTGCAGAAAGAATGTGTGCCAGCAGATGAACAAAACCCAAACACCACATACACAGGTAACTCTATACCTCGATTTTAATTGTTTAAAACCTAAACATTGTCAATAATAGCAACCAACTTAACAATCTTCAGAGAATGAAAACCAGATGAAAAGTCTTACATCATCATGAATCACACAGCAATGGAATTTAGCTTTAGATCACCCTTAGGATTCTCCTGACTATAATCAGGTTCGGAGCTTTGATTTTTATAATCTAGGCCACTGGCTCCCAACTACTTCTCCCTCCACATTTCCTTCAAAAACGATGGAGTTACCTCTTTAAAACTCCATTTTTAAACTCCAGGAAGAAAAAACATGGGATCCTCTTGGTATTAGTGCTTCTGCATTTAGTGAAGCAGCAGAAGCAGAGAGAGGCACAAGAGAACTTCAAGGACTAAAAGAGAAACCCAAGCTCAGTATGCAAGTCCTTGTAAAGTCATGAATGTAAAGAATACACTCCTATATATAACACAGATAACTAATAAGGACCTACTATATAGCATGTGTGCATGCTCAGGCACTTCAGTCGTGTCCAACTCTTTGCAACCCTATGGACTGACTGTAGCCCACCAGGCTCCTCTGTCCATGGGATTCTCCAAGCAAGAACACTGGAGTGGGTAGCCATGCCATCCTCCAGGGGATCTCCCAACCCAGGGATTAAATCTGCATCTCCTGCATTGCGTGTGGATTCTTAATTGCTGAGCCACCAGTGAAGCCCCCTATATAGTATGTGAATTTTCTCAGTCATGTCCAACTCTCTGTGACCCCATGGACTGTAGCCTACCAGGCTCCTCCAACCATGGGATTTTCCAGGCAAGAGTACTAGAGTGGGTTGCCATGTCCTTCTCCACGGGATCTTTCCAACCCTGGAATCGAACCCAGGTCTCCTGCACTGCAGGCATACACTTTACCATCTAAGCCACCAGGGAAGCCCCCTATATAGTATGCTGCTGCTGCTAAGTCGCTTCAGTCGTGTCTGACTCTGTGCGACCCCATAGATGGCAGCCCATCAGGCTGCCTATATAGTATAGGGAACTCTAATGCTGCAATGGCCTATATGGGAAAAGAATCTAAAAAAGAGTGGATATAGTTAGTATATGTATAACAGATTCACTTTGCTGTACACCTCAAACTTACCCAACATTGAAAATCAACTATACCCCCAACAAAAAAATTTTTTTAAAAGAAAGCATCTCCCCCTTAAAAAGTCTAACAGCACCAGGTTGCCACCAATACACCAGATCAGACCATTTTGGAAAATATCCTACTCACACAAAGGAAATTAAAAACATTAGAATAAAATTCAGCTATCAATACCCTGCTGCTGCTGCTGCTAAGTCGCTTCAGTCATATCCGACTCTGTGCAACCCCCATGGACTGCAGCCTACCAGGCTTCTCCGTCCATGGGATTCTCCAGGCAAGAACACTGGAGCGGGTTGCCATTTCCTTCTCCAATGCATGAAAGTGGAAAGTGAAAGTGAAGTCGCTCAGTCGTGTCTGACTCTTAGCAACCCCATGGACGGCAGCCTACCAGGCTCCTCCATCCATGGGATTTTCTGGGCAACAGTACTGGAGTGGGGTGCCATTGCCTTCTCCCAATACCCTGCTAGAGTCTCACAATTAAAAAGAATTTATCTGTATTTCATGTATGAAAGAATGGGACAAATTATAAAAAGACAAGCTGATAACAAAATGTATCTCCAAAATCTCAACTATTTCATGACAAAAGAATGTTTGGTTTGAAATATTTAAATCAGACATAATGTACATAACACATTAATACAGTGTTTTTCAACCTTGGCAGCACTATGAAGTCACCTGAGGTGGAGGGTGGAGGGTCCTCTCTATTCATTCCCTTTCCCTCCCTCCTGGCATGAAGACACTGAGATCCCAGGAAGTGGGACCATGATAGGGACTGAGTGCCGTACAGAGACATTGGCGGCAGCAAGCCGGCTGCCAGAGGGAGAGGAGAATAGGGGAGTACTGCAGGGGCAGAAAAGAAGCTTCCTGTGTGGTTGGAACTAATTAACTAACTGGGCACAGAATTAATAGACTGAGGATAATGGAAGCCAGCCTCCTCAATTTCTAGAGAAGAAGAAAGGCTACAAAGAATACTGAAGAATTAAATTACAAATTGAACTATCAGAATAAACTCATTATTACAGTAAGTTATACAGACAGATTCAGAAATAGTCACAGATGCATATGTGTGGATATCCGTAGACGCGTGTACATTTCCTAGTTCTGCCTGCTGAGAGGGCCTAGAAGAAGCAGCAGCACTGACACCCCAATCACGATTCTAGAGAGCATCTCCCACTCAAAAGAACAAGAGCAAGAGACTTCCCTGGTGGTCCAGTGGTTAAGACTCTGCGCTTTCACTGTAGGGAGCGCAAGTTCGATCCCTACCCAGGGAACTAAAGATCCTGCATGTAGCATAATGTGGCCAAAAAAAATTAATTAATTTAAAGAGAAAAGAACACAGGATAGGGCTGGGGCGGGGATAATACAATATAAGCCTGGAACATTTTGTTGTGCCTGAAAGCAGGAAAATGCTCAAGAAAAGATAAGAAATTGTCAAAAGAACACAGGGGTCAACGTGAAAGATTCCAAATCCAGAACAATGTGAGCATCACAATAATGATATTATCAGATTAAAATCTACTAAATAAAATGAGAATTCTAAATACATACTGAAACAAGTTATGAATAAATCAGTTGATAAATCAGGGAGAAAAGAAAGCTCTTACAAAATATCAACTAATAAATATAGGTGGGATATTGAAAATAAACCATCATCATTCAGCAACCATCAAGTAGCAGTCTAAAAAGATAGGAGCTGTGAATGAATGCTAGGGCTTACGGGTGGAGATCTGATGAAGAATAGGATACAGGCACCATATGGGAATACCTTCTTACCAAACATAATTAAATACAAGGGGGATAATAATAGTGACTTCACAGTGGACAAACTTAGCATTCACCGACCTCATGAAGTGACCACAGTTAACATCACCAGTGGTTAGACAGATTATTTCTCCTGACGTGATACACCTTAAAGGGCCCGGCATCATTCCTGCCAAGATCGCATGGCCTGAGTCTGGTCCCAGGTAAGGGTTTCCCCTGTCAAGGGCATGAGAAACAGGGGAGAGACATAGGAATGGGTTCCATACTGAAGAAGACTGGTGGACGTGACAACTAAACTCACGTTCACATATACACTCCTAGACCAGAAAGGGAAAGGTCGGCCCTCCGGGGGCATCTGTTGAAATCTGAACAGAGTACTGGACTGTGTGATGATTTTGTATAGTGTTGATTTCCTGATGGCTGAGAGATCATTTTTCCATTCTTTCCCATCCTCCCTTACTTTCCTTTGTCTCACCATCATGGAAACACAGACATCCAAGGAAGGGGGGCAGAAAAGGGGACAGGGTGCAAGTCTCCATCAGCCCAGGGAGAGCGGAGGGCAGTGAAGGGGAACCAAGACAGGGACGGGGGAAGGAGAGTGACCACACAGTGGTCATTACAGATATAGATGTACGTATGGAAGGGCTCTTCTTGGAGGGAGGCACACACCATCGCCTTTAGGGGTGATGGAGCATTATTCGTAAAAAAGGATTACATAGGGACTTCCCTAGTGGTTCAGGGGTTGAGAATCTCCCTTTCAATGCAGGGGACACAGGTTGGATCCCTGGCTGGAGAACTAAGACCCCACATGCCGTGGGGAAAATAAGCCAGCATGCCATAACAACATGCCAAAATAAGCCGTGTGCCGCAACTAAGACCTGAGGAAGCCAAACAAACTTTTTTTTAAAGGTTATATAGGTTAATATAAAGGAAAAAATTCAGGAAAAGGTTAACAACTAGGAATCTAGAGGACAGGAGTACAAGAGTTCTTGGCAGCATTTTTGGAGATCCAATATTATTTAAAAAGGAAACTTACCTATTAGCAAAGAATCCCCTAGGGAGATTGTTAAAAATCCCAATACCCCAGGTCGCCCCTTTGACAAACTGAATCTTCGGGTGGGGGGAATCCACTGACTTAGCACTCTACGATACACAGGGATTGTTCAATAAATGGTTGATACAGCTATGACCTAGTGGCTCAGTGGTAAAGAATCTGCCTGCCAACACGGGAGATGCAGGTTCGATCACTGGGTTGGGAAGATCCCCTTGAGGAAGAAATGGCAACCTGTTCCAGTATTCTTGCTGGGAAGTTCCATGGACAGACGACCACGGCAGGCTACAGTCCGTGGAGTCAGAAAGAGTCGGACATGACTACGCATGCACATGTAGCAACTGCTGCTCAGACTATTCTACTTAGCATGACCTCACAGGTCTATACTGGAGGAGGGCAAAGCAACCCACTGCAGTGTTCTTGCTTAGAGAATCCGACGGGCAGAGGAGCCTGGTGGGCTACAGTCCATAGGATTGCAAAGAGTCAAACACGGCTGAAGCGACTGCATGCACGCACACAAATGTCTATACGCAGAACATAATCTATATATTGAAAATAACTCTTTAAGACAACAATCCTGAATAACTGTGGCCTATCTTAAGCAGCAAAGTTCCAACACAAGTAATGAGGTTGCTACTATTAGCAGAGACCGCACTAAGAAGACTGTAAGTAAAATATTAATAGTGATGGGAAAACAAGTCTTTAATCTCTAAAATGCTTATTATATCACAAAACAGTTACTGAATTTGATCTCAGATAAGACTATAAATTACAAACATTATTTGCCTATGGAATCCTCAGAAATAAATAAAATATAAACTTCAGTTGGAATAAAAAAGAAGCCTATTTAAGTAATAGCTACTTGTGCTAAATGGGTTTTTAAGTAGCTCTTCAAATTTTGTTATTCTGTTCACTAAAAAAAAACAATAAAAAAACAAGCTGTACCTATTCAAATTGTCTCTATGCTCAGAAATCCAAATCAAAACTACAATGAGATATCACCTCACACAGGTCAGAATGGCCATCATCAAAAAATCTACTAACAAAAATGCTGGAGATGGTGTGGAAAAAAGGGAACCGTCTTACACTATTGGTGGGAATGTAAATTGGTACAGCCACTATGGAGAACAGCATGGAAGCTCCTTTTGAAACTAAAAATAGAACTACCACATGACCAAGCAATCCCACTCCTGGGCATATACCCAAAGAAAACCATAACTCAAAAAGATACATGCACCAGAATATTCATTGCAACACTTTTACAACAGCCAAGACATGGAAGCAACTTAAATGTCCATCAACAGAGGAATGGCTAAAGAAAGTGTGGTACATATATACAATGGAATATTACTCAGCCATAAAAAGGAGTGGAACCGTGCTATTTGCAAAGATGCAGATAGACCTAGACACTGGCATACTGTAAGTCAGAAAGAGAAAAATCAACATACTATAGTATCACTTACATGGAGAATTTAGCAAGAATGATGTAGACGAACTTATTTGCAAAGCAGAAGCAGACACACAGGTAGAAAACAAATGTGTGGATAACCAAGGTGGGAAGAGACGTGGGATGGAATGGGAGATTGGAGTTGACCTATTTACACTGTGTGTGTGTGTGTGTGTGTGCGTGCGCATGCACGCGCGTGTGTGCACTCAGCTGTGTCCAACTCTGCAACCCCTGGACTGCAGCCCACCAGGCTCCTCTGTCTGTGGAATTTTCCAGACAATTTGACAATTGTCCAGATAATTTTTTAAAAATTAATTTTTATTGGAGTATAGTAGCTTCACAATGTTACTTTCTGCTGTTACAAGAACATGAATCAGCTATATGTATGCGTATATATTCACATATCCCATCTGTTTTTTATTTCCTTCCATTTAGGTCACCACAGAGCATTGGTAGAGTTCCTTATGCTATACAGTTTTCATTTTCAGGTTTTCATTAGTTATCTATTTTATACATAGTAGTGTATATATGGACTGCCCAGGTAGCAAAGTGGTAAAAAATCCACCTGCCAATGCAGGAGATGCAAGAGATGTGGGTTCAGTTCCTGGGTCAGTAAGATCCCCTGGAGAAGGAAATGAAAACCACCACCCTGCCTGTATCTGGACTTAGCACATATGTTACACTGCAATGCAGTGTTATATGCAAACAAAACTCCAAGGGGGAATAGATGGTATGTTCAATTCATTCGTAAGGACCACTGATTTCTTTAAACAGTGTGTCAGGTGGCCTTTCAAGAATAATGCATCAATAGGCAAAACGAGAGATAGAGGGAGCGCATTCATGTAGATGGAATAGCAAGCCTTTGCTGCATCCGGGGAGCAGCTGGCCACCCATTTGGCAGCAGCACGTAATTAGTATGGGCTTCCCTGGTGGTTCAGATGATAAAGAATCCCCCTGCAATGCAGGAGACCCGGGTTCAATCCCTGGGGTCAGGAAGATCTCCTGGAGAAGGGAATGGTAACCCACTCCAGTATTTTGCCTGGAGAATCCCATGGACATGATTAGTATACAAAAGTTGACATTGAAGAGGATGGAAAGTGAGGCTAGCACAGAAGACAGCGGCACTGAAATCACAGGCAAATCCAAGCCTGGTTAGTGTCTAGCTTGTAATAGATGTTCAATAAATGTGTACTATGGTAAGTCATGGTGGAGACACAGTCAAGATTATAAACTGTCTGTACACCCAGATACAGTCAGCCACATGCAATATTCTGAAGGTTGGAAGTAGTCCTGGCAGCGCATGTGGAGATGTCATTTATTTCCATTCCTTCAGCTGGTTGTGAATACTTGAAGAAATTGCTAGAGTTGTATTCTTAGATCAAGAAACTTGGTAAGAGTTCTGAAAGACAGAACATACTAGGACTTTTGAGGTTTAAGTCAGGGGTCCCCAGCCTCCAGCATCTAAGGCCTGATGATCTGAGGGGCAGCTAATGTAAGAATAGTAGAAATAAAGCGCACAATAAATGTGATGAGCTTGAATCATCCTGAAACCACCCTCCCCGCCAGTCCATGGAAAAACGGTCTTCCATGAAACCGGTCCCTGGTGCCAAAAAGGCTGGGGGCTGCTGAGTTAAACAACCGTTTTCCTACTGAGGTCCCAGCCTACATGTATTTGCTGGCACAGAGTAGGGGCAGTGGCACTTGGTAAAGGATACACGGTACCCTGATTCAAACAGACCTGTGGCCTGAACACGTGGCAGATGAAGGCAAGATGCCAGCAGCTTTCCATGCTGGACTGTTCTGAGCTCACACTTTGCTGAACTACATTTTCATGGAAATAAAGCCACCCTTCAGAAGAGAACTGCATAGTCTGACACTCAGGAAAGGGGCTTTCAATTTCCGCCCCTGCCCCTGGGGTCCCCCGTGTTTGCATGTGTGTGAATCTCTGAGTGTTTGTCCCAGCAGTAGGGCTCAGTTTCAAAAAGAACTGAAAACCAACCAGATCCATGAAGATGATGCAACAGCACTGGAATTTTGGAAACAACTCTACACATCCCTAAACTATTTCTGGCTACTTGGCCAAACTCAGGGCAGTGTTTGTGTCTGCCCATCCCAGTGAAAACAATCTCTTATGTGAAATATGCCAGCTACCACTAGCAGGACAAACCATCAAAACCATCCACCCTGACTAAATACATACTATACTGCAGAGAATAACCAATCATTTCTTTGTGTTCGTCTGTGTGCACACACGTGTGTTCAGTTCATGTACCTGACTCTTTGTGACCCCATAGACTGTAGCCCACCAGGCTCCTCTATCCATGGAATTTTCCAGGCAAAAATACTGGCGTGAGTTGCCATTTCCTACTTCAGGGGATCTTCCCAACCCAGGGATCGAACTCACGTCTCTTGTGTCTCCTGCATTGGCAAGACTGACGCCACCTGGGAAGCCCTTATTTATTTATTTATGGCCACACTACGTGGCACGTAGGATGTTAGTTCCTCAACCAGGAATCGAACCTGTGCCCCCTGCATTGGAGGTGCAGAGTTCTAACCACTGGATCACCAGGGGAGTCCCACGAATAACTAACCTTTTAAATACATCAATCACGTTATTAAAAGGACTCGATGATTAGCTCTAAGGCAATAACTATGCATTATTGTGACTAGTCTATTAATCTGTTTCCTGTTTATCTCTTGTATTACTGGTTAAAATATTTACTGGCATGACCCCAATGTTCAAGTGTATGTAACAGGCTGTCAGGGAAACTTGTGCTTGGCCTCCATGTGCACAGATTTCAAATTATGAAGCCTTCCACTAATAGTAAAAACTTATTTAAGGAAAGGGGGAAAAAAACTAACAAAGTTCCAGCTATGTGCTAGGCACAGTGCTTGTTCTCTTCCACCCAATATACAAAATATGTATAAGAGTTCTGTAATAAATATATAAAAACAAGCTACCTCCTGCCAGACAATAATCTTATTAAATACACTATTTCCCAAAAGTCACTCAGTTGCAGAGTCGGACACGACTAAGTGACTGAACTGAACTGAAGGTCTCTAAGTTAAAACGTTGTGGCTTTATAAAATGTTTTAAAATGAATTATAAGGTTAAGGTAACAAGGTGATATAAAACTGACCATTTTTAATGGATAATGCTATAAAATTTCAAGTCAGAACAATAAATACTTATTAAATACCTACAATGGATGTATCAAAATGCACCAAGAATATGCCTAAGAGTAAGTAAACTTTCTAGTAACTTATAATCACAGCAGCATGCATGGATGTGTGTACACAGTTATTTTCATTTGTGTTACTCCAAAATTATGAGGAAAACACCTGTATTCTGGGTCTGGAGGCCAATCATTCTGCCACGAGACTGTAATGAGGGTGTGATGATTAGTATTAACTCAGACACTGCTAAAGGGCCTCAAATCTCAGGACTCCCATATTTCTACTTAGACACATCATGGTGGTAAATTCTCTTTTCAAGGTTCTAATTTAACTGCATTTGGAAAATCAAAGAATTTTAGAGTTGGCAGAGTAGTTACATTCATTTTGTCTAGTTCCCTCATTTTAGAGACAAGAAGACTAACTTAGAAAAGGGAAAATTCTCACAGTAACACTGCTAGTTAACAGTTCTGCTGCTTCACCGGATCAACACCTCTAACTCTACCTGCTTCTTCTGAACTGTTAAGTATGTTTACTTGTTTCTGCACTACACAGCTTACAAGATCTTAGTTCCCAGACCAGTCATCGAACCCTCACACCTGGCAGCAAAAGTTCCAACCACTGGAGTGCCAGAGAATTCCCAAGTGTGAATTTTTAATATTCTTTCTGTCCCAATTCATTACTGAATGTGGATGGTTCCTTACAATCTCAAATTCAGTAATTAACATGATCTTTCAATCATCTTCATCCTACTATCTCAAAAAAAAAAAAAAAACACTTTTATCTCAGTCATACCTACCTACCCTTGCCAAACCTAGAACAAGATTCAAAGGTCTGTAGGAAAGCTGTGATCTTGCTCTTCCACCACAAATTTGGGGGCATAACTTGCTTTCCACCACAAGCACTATACGGCAGTAGATAAGCAAAGCTAAAGCCTTGAAAACACATGTTATCTTTACTCAGCAATGGCACTCGAGATGTATGTGATTCACCATGAGGACTGCAGGGATCTTACAAAGCACACAGGAAACCAGAGCATCCCATGAAGAATCAAGAGAATACCAGAAGGAAAATTAGGATGGAAGAAGGTAACTTGAGTTAGAAATTTGATCCCTGCTTCCTTCAAGCAAAGAAAGAAACCACATTTGTACAGTATTCAGTACTGTCCATGAAGCTAAAAAGTAAGCCAGTGTTCCAGGGGCAAAAGCACTGAGGTTGCTGGTATGAAGCTCTGCAAGCAATTTCCCCAGCAGTTCCTCAGCAAGAGTCAATCTGTGATGTGGTGGGTGTCCTCCGTAACACTGGCGTGTGCTGGGTCTCTTCTCATAGTTTCTAAATACAGGTTGATGGCCTGGTGCCGCGTAAAGGAGAGACAGACAACACATCTCACTGGGAGAGGCGGGTAGGGGGAGGGCAGGAGTACATGCAAAGGAGGTCCAAATCTCCCTTAGAGAACCATCTGGCTTCATTCCAGTTCCCAGACCAATGGGTGATTAAGGTCAGAAGCTGGTCACAATCATTTTAGCCTGTTAAGTGTTCAAGGCAGGCATTCCTCATTGCCTACAAAAGTAATTTGTAAGTTGGGGGTGGGTGAAGAGGAGGCCCAGTAATTTTCTGGTCTCTAAAAAGCATAATTTAACAAACTCTAACAGAAGTTTTGCCATTAACACTTATACTTCTTAATAAATTTTCAAGGACTAACTGACGTTGGTTTCATCTTTTCCTATTACGACGTTTTTTTCATCTTGACTTATTTTTAACAAAGGGAATTCCAGGTTGACTTTAAAAGTTTATTGAAAGGATATAAAGAGGCTGAGTTTTAATGAAAATAAATTATAAACCGATGAGGAATGAATGAATATGATGTGCTATAAGTGATCAATACAATTATAAAGAAGTCTAAACTAGCAAAATAAACCCTTTCAATAAAATCTGATCTGGATTAGTATTACAAAATACCTTGAAGTCTGAAATTAGCACCTCCAAACCCCCACTTCAGCAGCAAAGAAGAGGATAGCCTATGTTCCACAGAAGACAGGGTCATCCTAAGCAGATTGCAAACCCCTCACAAAGTCATTTAGACAAAGGCTGATATAACCAGCTCACAAACAAACCATGAATTGGTGGGGCGGAGTGGGGGGAGGGCGGGCAGTAACAAATGACAACCCATTCAAGTATACCTGCCTGGAGAATCCCATGGATAAGGGAGCTTAGTAGGCTACAGTCCACGGGGTCGCAAGAGTTGGACATGACTTAGTGACTAAAGCACCACCACCAGTAACATGAACCCCAACATCACTACTTTCAACTGCTCTCTTGAATCCTTCCTTCCCCGTCTTTTATGAGAAACGTAAAACTGTTAGTCATTCAGTCATGTCCGATTCTTTTCAACCCCATGGACTGTAATCCACCAGCCTCCCCTGTCCATGGAATTCTCCAAAACAGAATACTGCAGTGGGTACCCATTCCCTTCTCTGGGGGAATCTTCCCAACCCAGAGATTGAACCCAGGTCTCCTGCATTGCAGATAGATTCTTTACCATCTGAGCCACCCAAGAATCCATCAACTTCTAGTCATACGAAAGCAGTATGAGAAACGCAGTCCTGTGAAGGGTGACTCTCCACTCTCATGACCAATTCTGTTAACCCCACTCTCCGTGACCACCCAGGTTTACAACTCCAAAAACTCCTGGCAGTGTTGACAGGGGGAGGAGAGGAGAGAGCAACAGAAAGAGAAGGCACACAGGGATCGGGTGCTGCGCTTTCCTCCCTTCAAATCTCTTCTGAGCTTCAGAGCTTCTACTCAGGTGGTAACTAGCATTTTTTTAATGAGACAGAAAAAAATCAGGCTATATTACATGTAAATGTTATTCTCATTAAATTTTTTTCCATTTATTTCTATATAGGTGTGTACAGGGTCAGGATGTAAAATGTATTTTTTATTGCTAGTGACAGTCAAAAAATTCAAAGTCACGTCTTTTGATCTCAGATGGTGCAACAAAACAGTGGTTACAGCCACAACCCTGGGAGCTGGATCACCTCACTCCAAATTTCAAACACTAAATCTTTCTATGAAAAATGAATACCGTATGTTAACACATATATGTGGAATCCAGAATAATCGTGTAGATGATCTTATTTGCAAAGCAAAAATAGAGACACAGACATAGAGAAAAAACATATTGGACACCGAGAGGGAACAGGGGCAGGGGTGAATTGGAAGACTGAGATTGACATATAAACACTATTGATACTGTGTATGAAAAGACAACTAATGAGAACCTACTGTTTAGCACAGCGAACTCCACATGATGCTCTGTGGTGACCTAAATGGGAAGGAATCCAAAAAAAGAGGAGATATGTGTATACATCTAGCTGACTCACTTTGATGTACAGTATAAATGAGTACATTTTAAAGAAACTATGGGGAAAACCAATAGACCATTCAAGTATGACCTACATCAAATCCCTTATGATTATACAGTGGAAGTGAGAAACAGATTTAACGGACTAGATCTGATAGATAGACTGCCTGATGAATTATGGACGGAGGTTCGTGACATTGTACAGGAGACAGGGATCAAGACGATCCCCATGGAAAAGAAACGCAAAAAAGCAAAATGTCTGTCTGGGGAAGCCTTACAAATAGCTGTGAAAAGAAGAGGAGTGAAAAGCAAAGGAGAAAAGGAAGGATACAAGCATCTGAATGCAGAGTTTCAAAGAACAGCAAGAGATAAGAAAGCCTTCCTCAGCAATCAATGCAAAGAAATAGAGGAAAGCAACAGAATGGGAAAGACCAGAGATCTCTTCAAAAAATTAGAGATACCAAGGGAACATTTCATGCAAAGATGGACTCGATAAAGGACAGAAATGGTATGGACCTAACAGAATCAGAAGATATTAAGAAGAGATGGCAAGAATACACAGAAGAACTGTACAAAAAAGATCTTCACAACCAAGATAATCACGATGGTGTGATCACTCACCTAGAGCCAGACATTCTGGAATGTGAAGTCAAGTGGGCCTTAGAAAGCATCACTACGAACAAAGCTAGTGGAGGTGATGGAATTCCAGTTGAGCTATTTCAAATCCTGAAAGATAATGGTGTGAAAGTGCTGCACTCAATATGCCAGCAAATGTGGAAAACTCAGCAGTGGCCACAGGACTGGAAAAGGTCAGTTTTCATTCCAATCCCAAAGAAAGGCAATGCCAAAGAATGCTCAAACTATCGCACAATTGCACTCATCTCACAGGCTAGTAAACTAACGCTCAAAATTCTCCAAGCCAGGCTTCAGCAATACATGAACCATGAACTTCCAAATGTTCAAGCTGGTTTTAGAAAAGGCAGAGGAACCAGAGATCAAATTGCCAACATCCGCTGGATCATCGAAAAAGCAAGAGAGTTCCAGAAAAACATCTACTTCTGCTTTATTGACTATGCCAATGCCTTTGACTGTGTGGATCACAATAAACTGTGGAAAATTCTGAAAGAAATGGGAATACCAGACCACCTGACCTGCCTCTTGAGAAACCTATATGCAGGTCAGGAAGCAACAGTTAGAACTGGATATGGAACAACAGACTGGTTCCAAATAGGAAAAGGAGTACATCAAGGCTGTATATTGTCACCCTGCTTATTTAACTCATATGCAGAGTACATCATGAGAAACGCTGGGCTGGAAGAAGCACAAGCTGGAATCAAGATTGCTGGGAGAAATATCAATAACCTCAGATATGCAGATGACACCACCCTTATGGCAGAAAGTGAAGAAGAACTAAAATGCCTCTTGATGAAAGTGAAAGAGGAGAGTGAAAAAGTTGGCTTCAAGCTCAACATTCAGAAAATGAAGATCATGGCATCTGGTCCCATCACTTCATGGCAAATAGATGGGGCAACAGTGGAAACAGTGTCAGACTTTATTTTTCTGGGCTCCAAAATCACTGCAGCTGGTGACTGCAGCCATGAAATTAAAAGACACTTACTCCTTGGAAGGAAAGTTATGACCAACCTAGATAGCATATTCAAAAGCAGAGACATTACTTTGCCAACAAAGGTCCATCTAGTCAAGGTTATGGTTTTTCCTGTGGTCATGTATGGATGTGAGAGTTGGACTGTGAAGAAGGCTGAGTGCCGAAGAATTGATGCTTTTGAACTGTGGTGTTGGAAAAGACTCTTGAGAGTCCCTTGGACTGCAAGGAGATCCAACCAGTCCATTCTGAAGGAGCTCGGTCTTGGGTGTTCTTTGGAAGGACTGATGCTAAAGCTAAAACTCCAGTACTTTGGCCACCTCATGCGAAGAGTTGACTCATTGGAAAAGACTCTGATGCTGGGAGGGATTAGGGGTAGGAGGAGAAGGGGACGACAGAGGATGAGATGGCTGGATGGCATCACCGACTCGATGGACGTGAGTTTAAGTGAACTCCAGGAGTTTGTGAAGGACCGGGAGGCCGGGCGTGCTGTGATTCATGGGGTCGCAAAGAGTCAGACACGACTGAGCAACTGAACCGAACTGAATCCTCTAATAAAAATTAATTTAAAAAATAAAATCTCTCTATGGCTTAGCGTCCTGTGTCTGTAAAACAGGAACAATAAAAGAACCTATATCATGGGGTTGTGTTGGGAGGATTCGATGAATTAACATATGGAAAGCATACAGCATGTGCCCGTGGAGATTAGCTATTCAGGGGAAGAAAGGACAGAAGCAGCAGCAAATGCCCCCTCCCTGACCTGGGTGCACCAAGCAATCCCCTCTCTACTGCATTCCAGTGCATTCTCTGACTAATGCTAACCGGCTGCTGACAGCCTCTCAGGGAAGGATTGCAGGTGCGGCTCTCTTGTGGGGAGTCTGTCCAATTTCCTGAGGTTTCCATGAGGGCTCCACTTCCCTGACATGAGAAAACCAACACCCTCCCACGTGCCCGTCCATGACAGCAGCAGAATAGCCAACGGTCTCTAGGTGCTGGGCTCTCCTCACCCAGCACCTAGAGACCGTTGACCAACGAGACAGCTCTGCAGACCAGCTACTTTCAGTGGTATCCACATGACCCACACTGAACTACGGGAGAGTTTCTCCCCAGTGCTCTTTTCAAACCTCACACAGGCACAGGAGCACGTCAGCAAGTCTGCTGCTCATGCAGTTACGGCACCAGGTAACAACACTGGTCTTCCTCCTCCTGCAAACATGCCCAGTGTTGATGAGAGATTTCCTTGGAAAGATCCTTTCTTTTCATAAGACATCTCACTTTTTATGGGGACCACTGCCATTTCCCACCAGTCCAACGTCCCCAGAGACTCACCACCTCTTTCTTCCCACTTCAATCTTCTTATTGGGAAGGGCATTTGCAGGGAAGAGGGGTGGCTTGTCGTGGTGGCTGTTGGTATGATTCTGCCACCTCTTAATAAACACGAAGAAGTGTACAGACTCAAGTGTCGGCAGTTCTGACACTCTTTTCAGAATGCCAGGACCACACAGCCCTCCACTCTGAGTCCTGGTTGCCAACTGGGGGATAACAGGAAAAGATCCTACTCAAATCTTATGTAGTGGAACTAGCAATAAAGAAAGAAACTCAAAAAGGAGAGAGAGAAGCCAACAGATGGAAAGTTGTCTAGAGTAGAACAAAAGGCAGAAATACCAAGTAGCTTTACACTCAAGACAATAGGAAGGATTTCCAACAACACCGAGCCATCCTGTACCTCAGTGCTCTGGCCACTAAAGATACAGGATGGTGTGTGTGTGTATGCACATGTCTGTGTGCACATGTGCTGTTGTGAGACAGAGATAACTGATTTAGAGAATGACACGAGACATGGCATTGTTCTTTCTATACCATAGCCTTTAAAATCCTAGAACATCACTGCAGTAATAAACTGAGTCACAGCAAGAGTGGTTAGCACACAAGAGTGTTGTACACACAGAATAAAATTCTGTGTATGATAAATACCTTTAATGGCTTGGATTCAAAGGCTTCTCTGACCAAGGGCAAAAAGAAATGGCATTTAAAGTGGGTGAGTAGAAGAAAATGTAGATGCATCAGGACAATATCAGGACACTGACTCCATGTGCACTGTGATGCATCTGAGACCAACAGCTCAGACACCACAGTTGTTGGAATATTTTAATACACTGCGAGCATGTAAAACCTCCAAGTACCACACAAGTCTCCAGCAGATGACTTTCCCCATGTTCTACTGCAGAAGTTCTCAGTCAAAAGAGCTGACCCTGCCCTCTAAGACAGTCTCGCAGCCTGCTGAATAAGCAAAGTCATTGTTCTTTAATGGAATTCACCATGTCATGTTTATTTCTGAAAACTTTTTCAAATTAAAATAAGGCGTGAAGAAACTAGACACAAGTTGAAAAGAACTCAACGTGCCCTAAAGCTTGGGGGGTAGGGGGTGGGAAATGTTGTGATTTCTGGAAAATACACTGCTGAATGCAGTGTGTGCTCTGAACAGTTTACAATGCTTACAAAATCAATCAAGGCAAAGTTTGTCTACTTTTCTCTGTAGTTCTGGTCAAAGTGAAGCACCAAAGGGAGCCAGAGAAAACTTCATCAGTTTCATGTTTGCAGAGCTGTGCTTCTCCCCCATGATTACACACACACACACATACACACGCTTCTCTCCCATGATTACACACACACACTTTTAGAACGCACTCCCCAAATCCCTCAAGCACATATTCTTGTAATGGTGAAGGACAGTCCTTAATACCCTATCAGTAAATCAAAAAAGTATCTGTGTATAGCCAAAGAGGGTTTTGTGACTTGGAAAAGTCTTAAGTTTCCAAAGTGCTGATAAGCCAAAAGACACATTGTGGTGAGGGTGATGGTTTTCAAGAGGGTGGAAAATCACCTTGGGAAAAAGCACTTCTTCCGTCTTTGATACTACAACCACCAGGATGCATCCCTCTGGAGTACTGATAGTGTTTTATGGTATTCAAATACTTCCTACACTCATGAATTATCTGTGAGTTCCTTCAAATTTCTGAACTAAGCTAAAGACCAAGGAGCTCTGATTCTCTAAAGCATCAAAGAGATTTTGACATTCCTGTATTTTATAAACTAAACTCCTTATGGCAGATATTTGGCATCCTCTCTTTCAATGGTTACTACAGACAAACATTCAGTATTTAATGCTAGTTTTCTAACTGAACAGAACACTTTCATATTCTAATGAGAAAATTATTAAGTGAGTCCATGATCAAACAGAATGTTGTAAATCAATATTTATGAACAAGAAAAGGTGATGACTAGAAGAAAAAGAATACAGACTAGTTGGTAGAGTAAATGACATTAAATAAATGTTAAATAAAACATATTTTAATAACACAGTTATATAGACTTAAATAAATAATTATATGTATATAGTTAGAGGCTTATCTATGACAGGAACATAACGAGAGATATTTCTAAAATGTATATAGTATCTTTAGGGAGAAATGTGGCTTTTCTTTAGTTTCTGCTCTGTAATTCTCTGCACCTTTTTTTCAATGAGTACAAAGCTTTTTTGCTGAATAAAAGAAAAAGAAAAGGCTATTTTTCCAAACATAAACTTATGAAAAGGAATATTTTCTGTTGCATTTAAAATTAACATGTAAACTACCTAAAACAGGCAGTAGTTAGTAAAAAATAAAATAAAATAAATTTTAAAAGTAAATTCAGGAGCGAGAGAGAGAGATCCTATATCTCCCAAAGGCAACACTATCTGTTGCATTTTTCAAAGAAGCGTCTTCTACATCCTAAAATACAAGTGTCAACTACCATTATTTCTACCGTGAATTTCCTAAGAGGTTCTATGCATGAGGCACACAGACATCATGCGAACCTCAATCAAAATGTTCTGGACAAAGGAGACCAAATAAAAGGGGTGATTAGCTATGAGAGTTTATATGCAGAGGGATGTCCATCTTTATAGTACTCATATCTACGTGATGATATCCAAACACATGAAGCAGGCAGCCTGCAAGATCCTTAGTCTTTTGGAAGGATATATGATAGGCATATACCTCACCAGGAAGCATGGGACAGCTACTTCTGTTAATGTATTATGGAGAATTTTAACCCGGTTAAATAATGGGTTATTCATATTCATTTCTTTTACATATAAATTTCATATCTCACACTCTTATTAATTTCTCAAATGTGCATGTTGAGTCTGTTTGGGAAAGTGGAAAGGACAGTTATATTTATCAGCATCTTGCCCCCAGCATGACTCACACATTTAAAAGGTGTTTTCTTTTAAATATTTAGCTTTCATAACTGGTCTGCATTTTCCAGCTCACAGTAAATAGCTCAGGACCATTGTTGACCCACACAGTACTGCTGTCGGCCCAAAGAGTCGGTGCAAAATAAAAATAAAGTAAAGGGACAAACCTATGGTTCAGAAATTATTTTTCAAAAGCTTTACACATCCGATCACTAGTCCGAAAAACATGTAGTTCTCCAGTTTCACTGGCACTGCTCCAAATTCATCTAGAAAAGCTACTTAAGTAAAGAACTGAGTGTACCTAGGTATTTGAAAATTTTGTTCATTTGCTGGAAGAAAGAGAAAGGTTTTTTTTTAAAGCAAGCATATCTCCAGCAGGAAAATCTAGTCATCAGAAAGGAAAGCACCAAAGGAAAAGGCGGCTGCTCCTGGCAAGATGGAGTTCTTTTCTTTATATAGCTTCTCTTCACCTCTGAGGCCGTTCAAATGACCTGGCCCACACTCTTGGACTGCCTGCCTTTGCTTCAAGTCAGTCACCTGGCCTCCTGGGGAGAAAATTCACTTCACTACTGACTCAAATGCCAATGCAACTGCTGGCAAAATTGTGTGTTCCAAATTCAACTGGTAACAGAGTTTACTACATTTTGAGCCAGGATCACAAAACTTAAATTGAGAAACCAGTCCGGTTGGACGCTTGGGTAATGTCCTTTGTATTTGTTGAAGTCTGCCTAGCAACTACTGGCAACTTCTGAAAGCACGTTCACCCTGGAAAAATAAATACCTGCCAAAATGTCAATGCGGTTCTAATTGCATACCTTCTCCCTCTTTAAAACTTATCATCAGCTTCTCCATGTTGACCTAAGGTACCACAAATTGTGGTTATATTGGGGGGGTCGTTGGAGGTGGTCCCTTTCTGTCCATATAAAGCAAATGCTTTGTATCAACACACATTCGACCGTTTAGACTGTGGGCATAATACTATTCAGTGAACACTGTCATTAAAAATTGACATTCAAAAGTGACTTTGCCTCTGGCTTAAAATATATACAAGCAAATGTTAAGGCTACTTTTCAACATATAATATACTGTCAGAATATAATATTCTCTCTCTCAGGAAGGAGAGAACCTATACATTTTTTTTCACTTAAATTTTTAATCACAAGGACATGGTAGAAATATTATCAAATCTCTAGCATCTTTACATGGAAGGTTTTTTCCTCCCCTTCTTGTAAGACTGCCCTTCCTGACATTAGCCAACTTAAATTTAATTATATTTTCAAAGCTTAAGAGCATTTTTAAAAATCAAAGCAAGAAAACACTTGTTCTTATCTAGCTTTTCCAATCACTCTCATTCGCTCTGGAGGCACGATTCAGTCTCAAAGGGAGCCAGCTGTGGAATGCCACAAAGCAGGCATGCGACACACAGGGGGCCCCCAGAAACCAGGGGCACCCAGGCACAGAGGCGGGGGTGGGGGGGGGAGAAGGGGGTAGCCGGGGGGCTATCTCCATACATGGGCTAATGAGAAGAAAAGGCTGCTCCCCAGACTGTTTTTAAGATTTGGCTTAAAAGAGCTCAACTGCCCTCTCTCCTCAACTTCTTGGTCTCGGGTAGTGGAATCCGTACACAGCGCACGGGCCAAGTCAGTCAAATTCTCTGAGCCAATTTCCTTTCCCTAAAGTCAAAATCAAGCTCCTGCAGGGTTTCTGCAAGGATTACGAGATGTCTTCGGCAGCTAGTGCCTTAATGTCTGACATTATGGGGACTGTGCAAAGAGTAGCCACATGTTAGGAAATGGTGCTATTGCTAGAATTATTAGTAATGATAAAAATGCATAAGTAGAGACTTCCCTGGTGACCCAGTGGCTAAGACTCGGCACTCCCAATGCAGCGGGCCGGGGTTCCATCCCTCCTTGGTCAGGGAACCAGATCCCGCATGCTGCCACTAAAGATCCTGCCTGCCACAACTAAGACCTGGTGGAGCCAAATAAATATACTAAAAAAAAAAAAACTGAATGAGTAATAACAAAAGCTCGATCACCACCTTATCTGACTCAGCTGGGCAAAAGAATATTCATAGAGGACTGTCTCACAATTGTATAGGTCATCCTAGATATTTTAAATCCCTAATTCTTATAGAACTGCTTTAACTCACAGTAGCACAAAAGCAACTATTTTTCTATACTGAGAGGTAACTGGAAACAATCACACAGAAGCTAGGGGTGGTTCCTGCTGACAACACAGTCTACTGGCCTTATACTGCATTGTCCCCTTTAGCAAATTCACAAAAGATCTTCTGAGGTTGAGGCTTCTACGGCCATAAAACCTGTGATGTGTGGGACTTCCCTGGTAGTTCAGAGGGTAAGACTACATGCTCTCAATGCGAGGGGCTGACTCCCTGTCAGGGAACTAGATCCCACGTGCTACAACTAAGACCTGGCCCAGCCTAAACAAATAAATATTGGTTTTAAAAAACCTGTGGTTTTCCTGAGCCACTGATACAGTTTTAACCTTCTGAACCTTGTGCTTCTTATAACTGGCCAGCTTTTCAGCTCTGGCCACTGGGGAAGCTCCAATTCCGAGGTGTGTGTTGTATACAAACCTTAATGCTCCTCACTGCAGATCATTTTCAAATTCCTATTTTCCCTTCATACCAATTTCCTCTTGCATTTATTTTTTAGTCTCTGTTAATACACGTAGGTTACTAAAAGCCACTCCAAATCCATTTTTTGGAACAAGAGATAACATACTATATCTTAAAGCTTGACCACTCTGCCATTCAGAACTCACACTGAAAACAGAAGAATGCTGTGTTCAGCCCGGGCCAGCCAAGTTCAGGTCTGGAGGTAATGGAAAGGTTTCTCTGACGGACAGATGGTGACAGATGACTAGGGAGGAAACTGCTTCAAGAAATATCTGGGAAGCTTGACAAAATTAGATGCAAAGGAAGAAGACAGCAAAGAGCTCTGTCATCAAAGGAGGGCACTTTAATCGCTAGACGCAGCCAAATGTTTTTGGATGCACAAGGTTTTCGCGTAAGTGAGAATTTTACCCCTCCCACGAAGGCTCATGTCCGGATCCGAGACTGGCACCATCACAGAGCCTTCAGAAGACAGACCAACCACCGTGATTCCAACTCTCCAGTTTCTAAGCTGAGAAATTCAACTCAGATTTCCTTTAAGTCATGGGTTAGTTGAGAAAGCCAGACAACACAAAATTTTGTTCAGTGGTGTCTAAGAGAGACTGGTTGACAACCCCATGAGTAAATATCACTTCATAGGCAGTACTAGGTCTAAGAATGACACAAACGGAAGTTCCATACTTTCAGGAGCAGAGGTGTTTTTGCCAATTTGTCCTATTAAATGATGGGTTGTGCAGTCAACCACACATTTCCTGCAAGACCACTGGCTGCAGAGAAGACAACAGGTGGAACAGTAAAACAGGAATGGTGATTGCACGGGCCAGACTTGAGGGCAAGGTTTGGCAGATATTCTCAAGTCACCAGAAACTCATTATAGAAAAAGTTCCACAAAGTTCCAGGTATGACACCAGCCTAGAACTCCTCTCTCTGACCTACTCCTCTGCCCTTCCAGAGTCACTGTTCTCCATCCTGGAACATGACACACACATGGACTTAATAAACATTTCAGGGAAGATGAAATGAGCTCTACATGTGTGCTCTTTTCCACAAGCATCTTTCACAACATGGAGTAAGGAGCCGGGATCAGCAGCTGCTGTGCATTTTCGCTCACCCCTGAAGTGTAGAGTTCCATTCAGAAAATGCAGAGACCTGCTGTTGTTCGGTCACTAAGTGATATCTGACTCTTTGCAACCCCAAGGACTACAGTATACCAGGTTCCCTGTCCTTCACTATCTCCTGAAATGTACTCAGATTCATATCCCCTGAGTCGGTGATGCTATCTAACCACTTCATCCTCTGCCACCCCTTGCTCCTTTTGCTTTCAATCTTTCCCAGCACGTGGGCTGGACACTGTTCACTGAAATGTGCAAAGCTGACCTCTGAGAGTCCTGGCTACTCCAGGTCAATATGTAGCAAAGCTATTACCATCTCAAAGTTTATCTTTCCAGCAAAATATCTTGTTTCTGTGATTCAGTATGAAGTTTTTTCCCTATAAACAAGTGGCTATCTTAATGTTAAAATACAATTCAGATGAGTTGCTATTTTTACAGCAAGAATTTAAGTAGTACAAAAACGTGAATGCACTTAACGCCAGTGAACTGTATACGTAAACATGGTTAAAAGGATAAATGTTATGATACGTGTATTTCACCACAGTAAGAAAAAACAAAGAATCCCTCACGTGGGGTTTTCTCCATGTAACCATATTAGTAACCACGTAGCCAACTCATCCTTCCTTAGAAAGTAGAGAAACTAATGGCTTCCTAAAACACAGGTGATAAGCTCTACTATATTATTAGAACTTAAAGTTATAAACGATTCATCTAAGACTAATCGATAGTTGACTAGCTCCCGGCACGAAGACACCACTAGAACATTTCCTTCCATCTGCCGTCACGGCTTAAAACTATTCTTGCAGGGAAAGCGGAAAAAAAAACCAACAACAAAATCAACCTAGATGGCGCCAAATCATCCCCGAACCTAAGGAAAGCAAATATCTTGCCTCTGAATTTGCAACAAGCCCTAGAAAAATTCCAACATGAAGAAAGGGCACGACAGCAAAACCACAATCTGAGTGTTGCCCTGATTTGAAAGGCAAACAAAACCCCAAGTCTTATCCAACACAGAGTAGATAATGAATAGCAGCCATCACATGATAAAGCATCCCTAAATCATTTCCTGAGGATCCAAATGTTTAGCTGGGATTAAATCAGTCTTTGCTCCCCTCCCTCCCTCCCTTTGGTTGCCCTATAAAAAGAAATTATTTACCAATTGTCTTGACATCACAGGTAATGGAAACACATCAAATGAGATGCTTCATTATTCCTGCTGAGGCTTAACTCTAAGGAATGTAGTACTGTTTTGGAAGAACTGTAAAAGAATTCCAATAAAGACAAATACAGAAAAGACAATTATATCCTTCATGGGTAAGATTTCTTAGACGTGCTAGTCTAAGTGGGAGGGTAAAGAATTGCTTTTGAAAGCTGAAGCAAATACTTTAAAAAGCTTTTGTCTATTCCAAACAAATGATTAAAATTTAGCTGTCTCCTGAAATTACTTTGTTTAGAAAAACTGAGTTTTCAACTTGATGTGTTCATCCATTTAGTACGTCTTTCCCCATTTCCATACATTGGATGTTTCTTTCAAAATGGATTATAATCAATCATTATTTTATTTGCTTATATTCTTGTATTCTTTCTATATCCTTCAGTAAAATTTCCATTTGCTCCAAAACGACAGAACTTACATCTAAATTGCTCACCATTGTATGTCCAACACAGCACCTGGCACACATTAAAAAGTCTCTCAAATTTTTTAACGAGTAAATCATTTCATTCACTCGACCAACAAATACGTATTGAATAACTTAATTCCATGGCTGCAACAACCATTTTAAGATTTAGGCAAATGATGCATATGTAAAATTTTGGGGGCTCTGGAATTAAAAACTCAGAAGAAGGAAAGGAAGGCAGTCTGAAAGTTCTTTAGAATATAATGACTTAAAACACCTTAAAATTTCACATGTTGGGACTTCCCTGGTGGTCCAGTGGTTAAGACTCCATGCTACCAACACAGGGGGCGCAGGTTCAATCCCTCATCAGGGAACTAAGACTACACATGCCATGCAGTGCAGCCAAAAGATTAAAAAAAATTTTTTAATCTAAAAATCTTTTTCCCCACACAGTGGAGAAAGGAAAGAGTGGGACAAATTGAGAGAGTAGCCCTGAAACATATTACATTACCACATACAAAATTAGGTAGCCAGTGGAAATTCGCTATTTATGATGCAGGGAGCTCAAATCAGGAGATCTGAGACAACCTAGAGGGACAGGGTGGGGTGGAAGGGAGGTTCAAGATGGAGGGTACATATGTATCAGTTCAGTTCAGTCACTTAGTCGTGTCCAATTCTTTGCGACCCCATGGACTGCAGCATGCCAGGCCTCCCTGTCCATCACCAACTCCTGGAGCTTGCTCAAACTCATGCCCATTGAGTTGGTGATGCCATCCAACCATCTCATCCTCTGTCGTTCCCTTCTCCTCCTGCCTTCAACCTTTCCTAGCATTAGGGTCTTTACAAATGAGTTAGTTCTTCACATCAGGTGGCCAGAGTATTGGAGTTTCAGCTTCAGCATCAGTCCTTCCAGTGAATATTCAGGACTGATTTCCTTTATGATGGATTGGTTGGATCTCCTTCCTGTCCAAGGGATTCTCAAGAGTATTCTCCAACACCACAGTTTAAAAGCATCAATTCTTCAGTGCTCAGCTTTCTTTATAGTCCAACTCTTACATCCATACATGACTACTGGAAAAACCACAGCTTTGACTAGACGGACATTTGTCAGCAAAGTAACGTCTCTGCTTTTGAATATGCTATCTAGGTTGATCATAACTTTTCTTCCAAGGAGCAAGCATCTTTTAATTTCATGGCTGAAGTCACCATCTGCAGTGATTTTGGAGCCCCCCAAAATAAAATCTGTCACTGTTTCCATTGTTTCCCCATCTTTTTGCCATGAAGTGATGGGACCAAATGCCATGATCTTAGTTTTCTGAATGTTGAGGTTTTTTTTATTTTTTGCTTTTTTTTTTTTAATTTTATTTTATTTTTAAACTTTACAATATTGTATTAGTTTTGCCAAATATCAAAATGAATTTGCCACAGGTATACCCGCGTTCCCCATCCTGAACCCTCCTCCCTCCTCCCTCCCCTACCCTCCCCCTGGGTCGTCCCAGTGCACCAGCCCCAAGCATCCAGCACCGTGCATCGAACCTGGACTGGCGACTCGTTTCATACATGATATTATACATGTTTCAATGCTATTCTCCCAAATCTCCCCACCCTCTCCCTCTCCCACAGAGTCCGTAAGACTGATCTATTAATCAGTGTCTCTTTTGCTGTCTCGTACACAGAATGTTGAGTTTTAAGCCAACTTTTTCACTCTCCTCTTTCATTTTCATCAAGAAGCTCTTTAGATTTTCTTCGCTTTCTGCCAGAAGGGTGGTGTCATCTGCATATCTGAGGTTATTGATATTTCTCCCAGCAATCTTGATTCCAGCTTGTGTTTCATCCAGCCCAGCATTTCTCATGATGTACTCTGCATATAAGTTAATATAATCAGGATGACAGTATACAGCCTTGATGTACTCCTTTCCTGATTTGGAACCAGTCTGCTGTTCCATGTCTAGTTCTAACTGTTGCTTCTTGACCTCCATACAGATTTCTTAGGAGGCAGGTCAGGTGGTCTGGTATTCCCATCTCTTGAAGAATTTTCCACAGTTTGTTGTGATCCACGTAGTCAAAGGTTTTGGCATAGTCAATAAAGCAGAACTAGATGTTTTTCTGAAACTCTCTTGCTTTTTCAATGAATACCTATGTATACCTAAGTACACCTATGCACGTATGTATACTTATGGCTGATTCATGATATACCTATGGCTGATTCACCTATGGCTGATTCATATAGCAGAAGCCAACACAAAATTGTAAAGCAATTATCCTCCAATTAAAAATGAGTAAATTTTCTAAAAAATTTAAAAATCTTTTAAAATGTCACATGTAAAGAAGCCACAATTCAGTATTGTTCAGTATGAATAAAAACTAGTTATTAATGACAGCCCCTACCAGTTTACAGGTAAACATTTTGATATAAGTGCTCTATCATAACTTGCTTCTTTCTACAAAAGCAAAACATTTCAGTACCCAAATAGTGAACAAAATCTGCAAGGAATGTTGTCACTAAACAAAGGTAGGGCATATGATGTGAACCTGCCACAAAAATAATCCTGTGGATTCAATTCTTTTTCTCACCCAATCAGTTCTGAGACACTTAAATTGCTTAGCTTATTATATATTGCCTCCACCAGAAAGGGGAGTACAAAACAATATTTCCTTATGATTAATGAGAAGTTACCATTTCTATCCAAAATTAACAGTTAACAAGAGCTAGTCATGAGGCTCAGGGCAAATCATAAATCTTTTTTGTGTATGCCCCATTTATCATCACATGGTTTCCAAGAAGATGACCCCAGATGAATTTCGGTGATGAGCTTGCTTATCAAACTTCTTTAACAGTTGAAGACCTTCCTGCTGCCCTATCTTACTGGGGAGTTTAGAAAAATAAAAGCCTTGGCAAATATAAGAGTGTTGCATAAATCTCCCATGAAGAAGAAGAATAAATATACTCTATGAGCTGCTACTTGGACACTCTCCTGATTTATTGGGAACACTTATAGTATGGATATGGATCTTATTTCTGTATACTAAAAAGCAGAGAATCACAGCTTTAGAGACCAGATGGTTCTGCCCTCCCTTAATGAATAAGGAACCAGAGACTTAGAAAAGAGATTCAACACTGGGATTAGCTCCCTCTTCTTTCTCCTCATTCAATGCTCTTTTCCCAATAACCAGCTATTAATAAACTGGCACAGTAGCCTTGGATCTTCTTTCTCATTATGCTTGTGCCACAAAACCACCGGGGAGGCTGGTGTGACACACGTGGCCCTCTGGAAGCAGGAACTTTCAAGTCTCTGAATCCTGTGTGACCACCTGTGCATATGTGGCAGCGAGACACTGGCCTGCATCTCAGAAGTGAGTGCAGGAGAGTCAGGGGAGAGGAGTTTGAGACAGGATGAGAGCAAAGCAAGCAAGAGCCAAAGAAAATGAAGCTTTTACTGAAGCTGGAGTTATTCCAAATTCAGACCCACATTTCAAAAAGAATACACACTGAGACTTCACTGGTGGTCCAGTGGTTAAAAATCCATGCTTCCACTGCAGGGGGTGTAGGTTCGATTCCTGGTCAGGGTACTAAGATTCCACAAACTGTGTAGGGCACGGCCAAAAAAAAAAAAGAGAGAGAACACATATGCCCCACATTTCCTATTGGATATCTTCTGGTCATTTTCTTTAAAATCTCCTTTTTAAAAAATCCATCATTACTTACCATAAAATGTAATGATTATTTTCCATAATGTTAAGAAGTTGGATAAGAAAATTCCCAGTTTATAGGCAATTTTACAGGAACCACCTCACCATTACTGGAACAATGCAAGTGATTCCAAATAAGTCACTATTTCCAGCCCTGATTTCTCAGCTACACGCTATCAAACATCTCCAACTTGGCTTCAACGCATTTCTCCTAAACAACTCTCCTGCTAGATGATACGATGTTCTTTTCATATGAGAAACGTTGAAGTCATCCTTAATCCTTTCCTGTTCTTCTTCTCCATACCACTAGATGCTAGCAAGACTCTTCATTCTTGTTTCTTCATATCCATCCCTGTATCTTCGTGTCTCATATCTGTCCAACATGCCTGGTCTTCTTCACCTTACAGGCCCCATTAAGTGGCTCCCCTGGCTCCCCACAGTACTGGTCCATCATGCCTGTACCAACTTAACTGCCAGTTACAACATCCAAACCTATGCAGTGGTGGTGCTCCGTCGCTCAGTCGTGTCCAACTCTGCGGTCACATGGACTACAGCCCGCCAGGCTCCTCTGTCCACGGGATTCTCCAGGCAAGGACACTGGAGCAGGTTGCCATGCCCTCCTCCAGGGGATCTTCCCTCACCCAAGGATCGAACTTATGTCTCCTGCACTGCAGGCAGATTCTTTACCCACTGAGAAGCCCCTATCCAAACCTATACTGATCCCCAAATAAATACCTCCACTCATAATCAGCAACCAACAGAATCTCCCATCTTGTCACGTTCTTGTAGAGGCCTAACAGTGCCCCACAGTCAATGTTCAATAAAAGCTTTCAAAACCATCATGAGGCATGGCTCATACCCCCTACTAACAGGCCAAGTGGCTGCAGAAAAAGTGGTTCATGAGTGGTCTTCAAAGGACTCTTATGGCTCAGAGCCAAGAGCCATGAAGCCACAAGCTGAAAGCAGAGCAGGCGTGAGGAGGGAAGACAACGCACACGTGAACCAAAATGGCAAATTCTTGTGGCTGAGACACGAAACATTCTGTGCGCCCAGAGAGAACTGGCAGCTCCTGAATCAAAGAGTTGCCTAGATTTTCTTTTTATCTTCTTCTGCCAAGCAGAACAGAAAGATTTTTGCATCCAAAATGAGACTCTGGTTGGCCCTGATGATTTTTTATTGGTAGCAAACCTCCCCCAGCCACAGCCCATCCTTCCCTGACAATTCTCCACCCTGAAACAATGCGGCATGAGGATTTCTAGTAATAACAGTGCAAACTATCCCACTGCATGAAAACTTGGCACCACTGACACCACCTCAAGGAAACAAAAAGGGGGGAAAAAACCACTGAGGAAGAAAATATTCTTACTGTCAAATACCAAAAAAAAAAAAAAAAATTAATATATTTCAATAAAAAATAAACAAATGGAATCTTTTCTCCACATAAGAATCCAGACAAGTGGTATTCCCAAATAAAAGTTACTACTACTAATACTAAACTGAAAAAAGTTACCACAAATATTATAGACGTGTATGTGGCTTTTGTTCTCAAGCAATTAAAAATATGGGGACTCTATCCTGGGAACCCCCTGGCGGTCCAGTGGTTAGGACTGCACGCTTTCACTGCTGTGGGCCTTGGTTTGATCTCTGATCGGGGAACCTGTGAGGCACGTGGTGCAGCCAGAATATAAAGAAGTAAAGACATAGAGTCCCATCCTGAAACAATAAAGCTCTGCAGGCTTATCTCAATCTCAAAGATGCAAGCACCCATACAGGAGGACCTCAGAAGAATCCCATCACGTCTCACATTTGCTCAAAGCTTTTCAATTTCAACCGATTTGGAACTGCTCAGTTTCAACTGACTTTTAACACTAATTCTATGATCAACAGACCCCATTTTTTTAAGTAAGAGCAGTGAGTCTCAACAACCAAATGACTTGCTAAGAGTTCATGGTTTGTGACTTAAACTCAGATCTCACGGCTCCTAGTTTAGTTCTTTACAATACTGACACCTCTCATTTGTTTGATCCACTGGTTGATTCAGAATGAGGGTATGGCACAAATCAGGAAAGGGAAGAAGGATAAGCAGGAAGGAACCAGACTGTAATGAACATCCAATGCCAAAGGGTAGACATTTAGCTTTTTCTGGCAGGCAGTGGAGAGATGTTAAAGAAACTGAGCACAGTTATCAAAGGGTAATGGTTGTGTTTTAGGCAAAAATCATGTACTTTGACATAATTTACACTCTCACCTGTATCATAAAGCCCACTGAGGATACATATTTTTTAAGAAAGCCTCCTTTGTTGCCGCTCAGCTGAAACTATCACAGTATTGTTAATCAGCTATGTGAAAGGGAAACTGTTAGTCGCTCAGTCGTGTCCAACTCTACAACCCCACGGACCGTAGCGCAAGTCCTGTATCCATGGAATTCTCCAGGCAAGAATAGTGAAGTGGGTTGCCATGCCCTCCTCCAGGGCATCTTTCTGACCCAGGGTTAGAACCCGAGTCTCCTGCACTGCAGGCAGATTCTTTACTGTCTGAGCCACTATACCCCAACATAAAATAAAAAGTTTAAAAAAAAAAGAAAGAAAGCCTCCTTTGTAAGACTGCATTATATCCAGCCCTAACACAAATCTTGGTTGGTGGGGAAAAATGAATTTCTAAATGATTCACTGATAGTCTATAAAATTAAACAATCTTTTCACCCCAAAAAAATATTATGAAATGTTGCATAATATATATTCCTCTAACAAATTCACAAATTAGAAATAACTAACACATTAGTGGCTGCAGGCAGTTCTGCAGGAAAGAACCTGTTTTAATTGTACATAACAGCATTCCTCAAACTTACCTAAACATGGAACTTTTAAAAGTACAATATTTATTAACATAATACAGAACTAGCGTTCCACAGTTCTATTCCCTTGGAAATCGTACCATGGAGCATTTAGTCCTAAGAGAATGAAACTCATCAGAAAGTGAAACCCATTGATAATTGACACAAACACACAAAATATATACAATTCCTTCCTTTTAATCAGCATTAGAGACCAACACAAATTTATAATTTCTCTTTGCACTTGCCCACATGCCACATCAGTGGCTCCCAACCTTGGCTGCAAATTTAAGTCACTTTGGCAGTTTGCGGGGGGGGAAAAAAAAAAAAAAACCACTAATGCTCAAGCTTTACTTCCAGAACAATTAAACCAGAATCTCTAGTTTAGCCATCAATAGGTTTTAAAAGGTCCTCAGGCAAACCTATACCAATGAGGGTTAAGCACATGGTTATAGATGAAGAGTCTGCTAACTCTAAAATGGTTAATAGTAGAGTTTGGGGAAATGGGAAAGGGAATATGAATTCCACTTAATTCAGTTGGAAACTCTTCATCTGAAAAAAGAATTGGCTATATTTATTTTGCATGTAATACTGGATCTCGAATATTCCTAGCCTTCTCTGTACTTGTTCATCACTGCATAATGGCGGTTTAATGCTATTACTAGAATATGCTAAATCGTTGATGGCCAACAATTTCTTTAAGAGAAGTTTTCATTTTAAACAAACAGAACCAAATTTTCTAATATTTGCCAAATTGGAATCACTGGTCTCAAGTTTTAGTTTGATTCCCATAAAACACAGCCAGAAGTAAACTGCAAAGCCAAAGCTTTCAACTGTCTTCCTGGAAAATACATTTTTTAAAACTGCCTATCACAGGAGGTTAGTTAAATGATGTTATTTATTTTATAGCCATCATTCCAAACTTGGAAATGTTATCATCCAAAATACAATGAAGGTATTACAATAGTTGAAAACCCATGTTTCAAAGCACATTTAAAAGTTAATCTTCCTGGGAATGCATTTCCCCTCCAGGAAAGGAGAGGGAAGAAAAAAGTAATAATAAATCCCTCAACCCAGCACTTACAAAGAAGTCAGAAGCTGCAAAACAAATCAACACAAAATGTCTGGTTATCCTGGCTATCATCTTTAATTCTCATCATCTTTCAATGCACAATGAATACAACAGTATGATTTCCTAAATTTAATCTGAACTTCCAAACCTTCTACTCACCCTCTCAACCTTCCATTTCAGTCTGCATAATTAGCTCAGAAAATAATATAATTATATACATGTATATACACTATGCTATGCTAAGTCACTTCAGTCGTATCCAACTCTGTGGGACCCCATAGACGGCAGCCCACCAGGCTCCCCCGTCCCTGGGATTCTCCAGGCAAGAACACTGGAGTGGGTTGCCATTTCCTTCTCCAGTGCATGAAAGTGAAAGTGAAGTCGCTCAGTCGTGCCCGACTCCTAGAGACCCCATGGACTGCAGCCTACCAGGCTCCTCCGTCCATGATTTTCCAGGCAAGAATACTGGAGTGGGGTGCCATTACATATACATACATATATATATATATATATACACATATATATATATATACACATATATATATATCACTTTTAACTCATTTGCTCTTTAGGTCATAGGACAGAAAAACTTTCTACACTGTCCTTCTCTTCCTACTGTGCAGGGTCCGCGATACTTTGCTCAGGCTTTCTCTAGTCGCGGTATTCGGGTTTACTGAAGGGACTTCTCTGGTGGCGGAGCATGAGCTCTAGAGCACACAGGCTTCAGTAGCCGTGGCACACGGGCTCAGATGTCCCGCAGCATGTGAGAACTTCCCGGACCAGGGATCGAACCCATGTTCCCTGTACTGGCATGCATATTCTTAACCACTGGGCCACCAGGGAAGTCCTCTCTCCACTGTCGGTTATTTTGCCATTGCAAAGGCACTCAGGCGGTCCTTTCCTCAAGGACTGCCTTTCCATCTTGCCTCCATTAAACTATGTAGGTGGTGGAATGGTCTAGGAAACACCTTAATCTAATCTCAACCCTGCTCTCTGCTCAGAAACTCTTCCACAAGGCCTGCCCTAATCTTAATCAACATACACCCTTTACCTTTCCTACTCAAACACTTTCTCCTGAGGGCAGCCTTCCCTGACTTTTCTGAGTAGAACAAATCACTCCTTCTGTTTTCTCTATTACTGTCGCCATGCTGGCCGGCACCCCAGTGCCACTTCTCCTTAAGTGTGACCCTTCTGAGGACAAGGGTAAGATGGAAACCTTCTCTTCTCCCACAGTCCTGCACCTGGACAGTACTGAGCTCACAGGGAGGGTAGAAACTGTCTCACAAATGGCCTCCTTAGCATCTTTGTAAGTTCAGTTCAGTTCAGTCACTCAGTCGTGTCCGACTCTTGGAGACCCCAAAAACTGCAGCACGCCAGGCCTCCCTGTCCACCACCAACTCCCGGAGCATACCCAAACTCATGTCCATTGAGCCGGTGATGCCATTCAACCACCTCATCCTGTGTTGTCCCCTTCTCCTCCTACCCTCAATCCCTCCCAGCATCAGGGTCTTTTCAAATGAGTCAGCTCTTCACATCAGGTGGCCAAAGTACTGGAGTTTCAGCTTCAACATCAGTCCTTCCAATGAACACCCAGGACTGATCTCCTTTAGGATGGACTGGTTGGATCTCCTTGCAGTCCAAGGGATTCTCAAGAGCATCTTTATAAAGCCTGTACTTAATCTTTCATTCTAACCTCTTCTTGGGAACATCATTCCCTTCTGCTTAAACGCTCTCTTAAGGCAGAAATTATTTCTCCTCTAGTATTTCCATTGGAGAAGGAAATAGCAACCCACTCCAGTACTCTTGCCTGGAAAATCCCATGAACAGAGGAGCCTGGTAGGCTACAGTCCATGGGTCCACAAAGAGTCAGACACGACTGAGCAACTTCACTTTCTTCACTTTAGTATTTCCATAAAATCTGAAGGTAACAGAAGAAGTCTCCAGGTTGATAGATTATGAGGTTAACACACTGTATTTTTTAATGTGTGAGAGGGAAGCTAAAGTGAAGTGCTACTCACAAATGAGAAGAAACACACGTTCATGTTCCAATTAAATACTGAAATATACTATTTCCTCCACTTTGTTAATATTCCCTCTCAATATACTGGCTGAAACCAGGAAAAATTTAGGCTCTCCCAACCTACCAACCTAGGGACCACACCACAGAGCTTCCCAAACAGCACCTCCTAGCGACTTACACGTGGATTTCGGCCATTGTCTTGGAAAATCCCATAGAAAAATATAACAGGAAGAAGTTCTATTTAAGAAAACAACTCCAAGCTCACTGAGTTTAAAGTTTTCTTATTCGCATGGGATTCAGGTTTCTTGGTAACTCCAAAGTAAACAGGCACATGGGAATTGAAGATTTTTTTTTCCCCCTCTGTCAAAAAACTAATTGATTGTGAACTCAAAAAAGAAAACCGAGAAGGAAACACAGAAGCCTCTGTACATAATATTTGCCTGTAGTTGGTTTCATCTCTGGCTAAATTCCTTCATTCCCAATCATCATCACTCTAACCATTAAGAAGCAGAAAATGTTAGTAAGTAAATGATAATCTAGGGTGAGAAATGTACTAAAAGTAATAACTGCTAAGGAAGAAAGGCACGCTTATACACTCCTCCTAGATCATTTTGATTTCACCAAGGGGGAAAAAGAGGTAATGAAATCTTTTTTTTTTTTTTTTACCACTTACAGTGACAAAAGGCAGCTCCTTTCAAGAAGGAATTTGCCTCCAACTAAATAAAAACCTGCCAAAGAACTAGTTTGGACAAGCCATGACTGCTGAACATACAAAGTAAGAGTGTAACATTCGGGATATTTAATAATTTAATTCAAGGATAATGTTACTTAAAGAGGCAAAGAGTAACCACGTGTTCTCCCTAACCACTACTAAGAAACACAGAAAATGTTGTACAACTGTACTAATCACTCTGCTTGCTGGCTGACTATAAACTTCCCTCAAAAAGTATAACACTGACTAAAACCATGTTAGTGCCAATGTCCAAGGTGAAGGAGGAAATCCCACAATGTACAGTAAAAGACCACAAGAAAACCATTTTGGAAAATAAGGACAGCACAACCTTTTTCCACCAAAGATATTAACAGCAATGATGACCTTATGATTCTTTAAATAATGCTGGCAACTGGCTACCAAAAAGAAACACCCTGAATAAGAATACTGAAAAGAGAAAGTGGAAGTGAAGTCGCTTAGTCGTGTCCAACTCTTTGAGACCCCATGGACTGTAGCCTACGACACTCCTCCATCCATGGGATTTTCCAGGCAAAAGTACCGGAGTGGGTTGCCATTTCCTTCTCCAGAGGATCTTCCCAACCCAGGGATCGAACCTGGGTCTCCCGCATTGTAGGCAGATGCTTTACCATCTGAGCCACCAGGGAATAAGAATACTATTCCTATACAAATACATATATGTATATATATACATATACACACACACACACACAAATACACACACATATATATATGAATTCTATTCAAAGTGTTCATCATATACTGGTATGGTATATTTTTATACATGAAAACATACCATACCAGTATGTGATGAATGAGCTTCCCTGGTGGCTCAAACGGTAAAGAATCCATCTGCAATGCAGAAAACTGGGGTTCGATCCCCGTGTCAGGAAGATCCCCTGGAGAAGGGAATGGCAACCCACGCCAGTATGCTTACCTGGGAAATCTCACAGACAGAAGAGCTTGGTGGGCTACAGTCCAAGGGGTCACAAGAGTCAGACATGACTTAGCCACTAAACCACAACCAAATATGATGAGCACTCTGTCTGAATAGAATTCATGTGTATGTGCTACTATATACATAATATAATGACCCGTTGTGGAAGGATGTCTTATGTCTTATTTAGAGAGCATTGCTCCTTTAAAGATGCAACTTAATTGGAGATACTCATTGAAGGGTTAAACTATTCTACACATACACACACCAAATTTTGTTAACAAGTACAAGCATAACCTTTTGAAGAGGTGGTGGTTTAGTCACTAAGCTGTGTCAGACTCTCGTGACCTAATGGACTGTGGCCCACCAGGCTCCTCTGTCCATGCAATTTCCCAGGTAAGAATACTAGAGTGGGTTGCCATGTCCTACTCCAGAGAATCTTCCCAACCAAGGAATCGAACCCTTGTCTCCTGAAAAGCAGGGAGTTTACTGCATTGTAGGCAGATTCTTCACTGCCAATCCACCAGGGATTCCCTTTGAAGAGGATAATTATGAAATTATTCAAGCAATCGAATACCTTTTATACATTTCCATCTGAAACTTAATTACAAGGCTTTCCAGTTTCTCAACCACATCAAGAGAAAGGAAGAAGACTGCAAAGACACCGATTCAAACTTGACATCGATTCAAACTTGAGAAATGTCACAAACGGCCAGCTCCCCACCAGAGGCATGAATCACTTCTGGTATATCTGCTTCTCAAGGTGTTTTTGTTTTGTACCGCATTTCCTTCTGTGGACTGGTTTCTTCTGCTGCCTCAGCTTCTCCTTCCTATAACCCCAGAGCTTACCCGTGGCCCATACGGCCACTGCTGGCTTCTCCACGACCCCACCCAGCATCATGACATTTCCGTCCACAGTCCCACAGCCACTCTAGGTCTTAGCTTCCCCAATCTGTTAGGGACAAGTCTCGCTCAGAGTTTTCAAAGCAAGCCACACAGGTCATGGCTGGTATCTACAGAAGGTTCATCTTTGGATCTGGTGCCACATCTAGGCCCATTGGCTGAGGCTGGAAGAGCCAGAAAACAGGTGATGGCAAAACACAGCCTGCTCCTCTCCTTTCCATGGGAGGGGACATGAAAAGACAGGCATATAATCACATAAATGACAAAGTCCATACACTTAAAAGTACTAACCAGAGACAAAGCAAGATAATAGCTGAATTAGCCAAAGGACAAACCCTAAAGCAATCTATTTAGTCAAAATAAAATGCAAAATGTTAAATACATCAGGTAAAAGGCTGTTCTTTAAGAAACCAGGAAGGATTCCTAAATTGAAGGAAAGACTGACTCATAAGATGACAATAAGCCATTATTGTATGTCTCCTGGATAAAGTAAAATAGTGAAATGACAGGTGCCAACTTCAGAAGAACCAACCTTAAGATGATCTTGAAACCTGACTGTTCAAACAAAATACAAAGGATTACAAAATCCTTACCATTTATTTTACCATATTAATTTGCCTCCAGCCCTTTGGCTGTCCCTCTAATGAACCACAATGAACCTAATTCAGAGCCCTAGTCAGCAAAACTTACAGCTTTAGCCAGAACTTTTCTCACTATACAGGCACAGTCTACATGCTCAAGAGAGCATGCTAATCAACAGTTTAAAGAAAATAATTTATATTTTATTAACAACAATCAAAGTCCAAAAAGTATGTTCAGGTCCTGGCTGCCACCAACCAGCTGTCTGACCTTGAAAATACAAAAAAAAAAAAACCAATTCAACACTATTCAGATCACTACCTAGAAGAAAATGACATCACCATCACACCCAATTTTTCAACATGCCAATGCTTCTATAAACCCATTTATTTTATTTTTTTGGGGGGGGAGAGGGGGTGGACCATTTTTTTTCAAATTTAGTAAAAGATATTTGTTTTTTTTTTTAATTAATTAATTTATTTATTTTACTTTACAATATTCTATTGGTTTTGCCATACATTGACATGAATCCGCAACAGGTGTACATGTGTTCCCCATCCTGAACCCTACTCCCACCTCTCTCCCCATCCCATCCCTCTGGGTCATCCCCGTGCACCAACCCCGAGCACCCTGAATCATGCATCAAACCTGGACTGGCAATTCGTTTCACATATGATATTTTACATGTTTCACTACCATTCTCCCATATCATCCTGCCCTCTCCCTCTCCCACAGGGTCCAAAAGACTGTTCAATACATCTGTGTCTCTTTTGCTGTCTCGCATACAGGGTTATCATTACCTTCTTTCGAAATTCCATATATATGCGTTAGTATACTGTATTGGTGCTTTTCTTTCTGGCTTACTTCACTCTGTATAATAGGCTCCAGTTTCATCCACCTCATTAGAACTGATTCAAATACATTCTTTTTAATGGCTGAGTAATACTCCATTATGGATATGTACCACAGCTTTCTTATCCATTCATCTGCTGATGGACATCTAGGTTGCTTCCATGTCCTGGCTATTGTAAACAGTGCTGCAATGAACACTGGGGTACACGTGTCTCTTTCAATTCTGGTTTCCTCAGTGTATATGCCCAGCAGTGGGACTGCTGGGTCATGTGGAAAATTCTTCAAGAGATGGGAATACCAGATCACCTGACCTGCCTCTTCAGAAACCTATATGCAGGTCAGGAAGCAACAGTTAGAACTGGACATGGAACGACAGACTGGTTCCAAATAGGAAAAGAAGTACGTCAAGACTGTATATTGTCACCCTGCTTATTTAACTCATATGCAGAGTACATCATGAGAAACGCTGGACTGGAAGAAGCACAAGCTGGAATCAAGATTGCCGGGAGAAATAGCAATAACCTCACATATGCAGACGACACCACCCTTATGGCAGAAAGTGAAGAGGAACTCAAAAGCCTCTTGATGAAAGTGAAAGAGGAGAGTGAAAAAGTTGGCTTCAAGCTCAACATTCAGAAAACGAAGATCATGGCATCTGGTCCCATCACTTCATGGCAAATAGATGGGGAAACAGTGGAAACAGTGTCAGACTTTATTTTTCTGGGCTCCAAAATCACTGCAGATGGTGACTCCAGCCATGAAATTAAAAGATACTTACTCCTTGGAAGGAAAGTTATGACCAACCTAGATAGCATATTCAAAAGCAGAGACATTACTTTGCCAACAAAGGTCCATCTAGTCAAGGTTATGGTTTTTCCAGTGGTCATGTATGGATGTGAGAGTTGGACTGTGAAGAAGGATGAGCGCCGAAGAATTGAGGCTTTTGAACTGTGGTGTTGGAGAAGACTCTTGAGAGTCCCTTGGACTGCAAGGAGATCCAACCAGTCCATTCTGAAGGAGATGAGCCCTGGGATTTCTTTGGAAGGAATGATGCTAAAGCTGAAACTCCAGTACTTTGGCCACCTCATGTGAAGAGCTGACTCACTGGAAAAGACTCTGATGCTGGGAGGGATTGGGGGCAGGAGGAAAAGGGGACGACAAAGGATGAGATGGCTGGATGGCATCACCGACTTGATGGATGTGAGTTTGAGTGAACTCCGGGAGATGATGATGAACAGGGAGGCCTCGCTTGCTGCGATTCATGGGGTCGCTAAGAGTCGGACACGACTGAGCAACTGAACTGAACTGATGACAGTTCTATTTCCAGTTTTTTAAGGAATCTTGATGTGGACCATTTTTAAAGTCTTTATTGAATGTTACAATATTTCTTCTGTTTTATGTTTTTGGCCAGGAGGCCTGTGGGATCTCAGCTCCCCAACTAGGGATCAAACCCATGCCCTATGCATTGGAAGGCAAAGTCTTATCCAGGGAAGTCCCTGTACACCCATTTTAAAGCAGTAAAGTTTAAAGCTCTTTACTAAATGTCACAGCATTCTCTCAAGTCACATGAAGAGTCACTGCTTTACCCCATTAGGCTGTCATGCTGTGGTCAAGCCCTTTTCTGGGGAACCTTATGGGGTCCATAATGAAGAAAGAAAATCATGCAGGAGTTCCCACTACACAGAACCAGGATAGGTGAACTCTTTCAAAGGGATGCTCCCCACATTTGCATGTTCTGGCCACCTTAACTGCCATGTGATCTCCAAGCCAAAGGTCAGGTCAGATTACAGTGACAGAGCATGTGAGCAATTTCTAAGTGGGCTTACCTGCTAGTCAGAAATCTAGTATCCTTAATTTTATATTATGTACCTAGCAATGACAATATGAGGCAAACATTTCTCTTTATTTGGGTGAAGAATAGCAAAAAAAAAAAAAAAAACAGCCAACTCAGTGCCTGAAGATTACATAGCCTTTAGCTAATTCTGGATCATATCTATACTATGGCCTCTCTATACAGTCAGCAAAAAAAAGACCAGGAGCTGACTGTGGCTCAGACCATGAACTCATTGCCAAATTCAGACTTAAATTGAAGAAAGTAGGGAAAGCCACTAGACCATTCAGGTATGACCTAAATCAAATCCCTTATGATTATACAGTGGAAGTGAGAAATAGATTTAAGGGCCTAGATCTGATAGATAGAGTGCCTGATGAACTATGGAATGAGGTTCGTGACATTGTACAGGAGACAGGGATCAAGACCATTCCCATAGAAAAGAAATGCAAAAAAGCAAAATGGCTGTCTGGGGAGGCCTGACAAATAGCTGTGAAAAGAAGAGAAGCGAAAAGCAAAGGAGAAAAGGAAAGATATAAACATCTGAATGCAGAGTTCCAAAGAATAGCAAGAAGAGATAAGAAAGCCTTCCTCAGCGATCAATGCAAAGAAATAGAGAAAAACAACAGAATGGGAAAGACTAGAGATCTCTTCGAGAAAATCAGAGATATCAAAGGAACATTTCATGCAAAGATGAGCTCGATAAAGGACAGAAATGGTATGGACCTAACAGAAGCAGAAGATATTAAGAAGAGATGGCAAGAATACACAGAAGAACTGTACAAAAAAGATCTTCAAGACCCAGATAATCATGATGGTGTGATCACTGACCTAGGGCAGACATCCTGGAATGTGAAGTCAAGTGGGCCTTAGAAAGCATCACTACGAACAAAGCTAGTGGAGGTGACAGAATTCCAGTTGAGCTATTCCAAATCCTGAAAGATGATACTGTGAAAGTGCTGCACTCAATATGCCAGCAAATGTGGAAAACTCAGCAGTGGCCACAGGACTGGAAAAGGTCAGTTTTCATTCCAATCCCAAAGAAAGGCAATGCCAAAGAATGCTCAAACTACCGCACAACTGCACTCATCTCACACGCTAGTAAAGTAATGCTCAAAATTCTCCAAGCCAGGCTTCAGCAATATGTGAATTGTGAACTTCCTGATGTTCAAGCTGGTTTTAGAAAAGGCAGAGGAACCAGAGATCAAATGGCCAACATCCGCTGGATCATCGAAAAAGCAAGAGAGTTCCAGAAAAACATCTAGTTCTGCTTTATTGACTATGCCAAAGCCTTGGACTGTGTGGATCACAATCAACTGTGGAAAATTCTGAAACAGATGGGAATACCAGACCACCTGATCTGCCTCTTGAGAAATTTGTATGCAGGTCAGGAAGCAACAGTTAGAACTGGACATGGAACAACAGACTGGTTCCAAATAGGAAAAGGAGTTCATCAAGGCTGTATATTGTCACCCTGTTTATTTAACTTATATGCAGAGTACATCATGAGAAACGCTGGACTGGAAGAAACACAATCTGGAATCAAGATTGCCGGGAGAAATATCAATAACCTCAGATATGCAGATGACACCACCCTTATGGCAGAAAGTGAAGAGGAACTCAAAAGCCTCTTGATGAAAGTGAAAGAGGAGAGTGAAAAAGTTGGCTTCAAGCTCAACATTCAGAAAACGAAGATCATGGCATCCGGTCCCACCACTTCATGGGAAATAGATGGGGAAACAGTGGAAACAGTGTCAGACTTTATTTTTCTGGGCTCCAAAATCACTACAGATGGTGACTGCAGCCATGAGATTAAAAGACACTTACTCCATGGCAGGAAAGTTATGACCAACCTAGATAGCATATTCAAAAGCAGAGACATTACTTTGCCAACAAAGGTTCGTTTAGTCAAGGCTATGGTTTTTCCTGTGGTCATGTATGGATGTGAGAGTTGGACTGTGAAGAAGGCTGAGCACGAAGAATTGAGGCTTTTGAACTGTGGTGTTGGAGAAGACTCTTGAGAGTTCCTTGGACTGCAAGGAGATCCAACCAGTCCATTCTGAAGGAGATCAGCCCTGGGATTTCTTTGGAAGGAATGATGCTAAAGCTGAAACTCCAGTACTTTGGCCACCTCATGCGAAGAGTTGACTCATTGGAAAAGACTCTGATGCTGGGAGGGATTGGGGGCAGGAGGAGAAGGGGATGACAGAGGATCAGATGGCTGGATGGCATCACTGACTCAATGGACGTGAGTCTCAGTGAACTCCGGGATTTGGTGATGGACAGGGAGGCCTGACGTGCTGCAATTCATGGGGTCACAAAGAGTCGGACACGACTGAGAGACTGATCTGATCTGATAACTGTACTCATCAGCCTATACTCAAAATACTGTACAGATATTGTTGCCACGTTAACATACAACATTGATCCTGCTTCTAAAAGAGAATAGAATGGTAAGTGGTATGAAAATTAAGGCATATGATAAATAAAATTTAAGTTATCTTTAGTCTGAAGACATAAAGATGTTATTTTAAAAAATCTTCAAAAAAAAATTTTTATACCTCCAAATGGCAAAAGAAGAAGAGCACGTGGATGAAAGAAAGGTGGAAACTTTCTGAAAATCAGCACTGACTAAAAAGTATTTGCCTTGCATACGTATGTGAGACCTGTACAGTCTTTATACCTGCTGTAGGTGATACAGAAGGAACTTCAGTACTTCATGGGAGGCAGAATCAAAAGACCTTTGACACTTCTCTCAACAAAATGTCGTGTGTTCTACAAATTGGCAATAATTTATGTATTCATGGACAACCTCAACCTAGATCAGCCATTATGATCTGTTTTTCTCCATGAGGTGGTGGCAGTGGTGATTAATCTTGATTTTAAAAATAACACGGGTTCAATCCATAAAAAGTATAAAGAATACAAATCAATCATATTCTCACCATTGAGACAGAACTTAACATTTTACAATAATTTCTTAGTAATCTTTCAAGGCACAAATATATATAACAAAATTTGAGTCAACCTATTTATATGCCTTTTGTCCTGATTTTTGTATTGATATGATAATCCATTTCCCAAGTGACTAAATACTGATGGCAAAAGCATGATTTTTAAGGCCTACATAATAATCCAATCATAAACTCAATTTGATTTTCCACAGCATCCAATCCTTTGAGTCTGGATTTAGGAAGAGAGAAGGACATTTTCATCAGTTACAACTAAACTTTCATATGGTATTGCTTTAAATAATACTTAACTATTATTTAGCTATTAAATAATTATTTAACTTCTAATTATTTAATAACTTAAAAATTATTTTAAATAACTTTTAATAGTTTTTTATTTGATAACTTCTTTATTTAGTTAAATAATAACTTTATTTAATAACTTTTTAAATAATTATTTAAATAACTTTTAATTATTTTTAATAATAGTTAACTAATATTATTTAACTATTAAATAATAGTTAACTATTATTTAACAAAGCTTCCCAGGTGGCTCAGCTCGTAAAGAATCTGCCTGCAATGAGGGAGACCTGGGTTCAACCCCTGGGTTGGGAAGATCCCCTGGAGATGCAAAAGGCTACCCACTCTAGTATTCTGGCCTGGAGAATTCCATGTACTCTGTAGTCCATGTGGTCACAAAGAGTCAGACACGACTAAGCAACTTTCACTTTTCACGTTCACTATTATTAGTCACTTTATTTTTTTTTTTTTTTTTTTTTTATTAGTCACTTTAAAAAATCATAGTAGCAATTAGGGTATATTCGTGGCCATCAAACAACCAGTTTAAAGGAATCTCAATTGCATCCCCTATTTCCATTTCTGCAGAGAGAGGAATAAAAGAGCAAATGTGGTTCTCATAAAGCAGCGTGAAATGACTGCCAAAGAAAACTGGACACGATGACAGAACTCAACAGGTAACTGTACAACATGCTCAAGAACACAGGCTTGACACCAGGCTCATCTTGTTCAAATCAACACAAAGATAGAACTTAGAGGACACTAAGAACAGAGAATGAGCAAATCACATGCTGCTGCTGCTGCTGCTAAGTCACTTCAGCCGTGTCCGACTCTGTGCAACCCCACAGACGGCAGCCCACCAGACTCTGCCTTCCCTGGGATTCTCCAGGCAAGAACACTGGAGTGGGTTGCCATTTCCTTCTCCAATGCATGAAAGTGAAAAGTGAAAGTGAAGTCGCTCAGTCGTGTCCGACTCTTCACGACCCCATGGACTGCAGCCTACCAGGCTCCTCCGTCCATGGGATTTTCCAGGCAAGAGCACTGGAGTGGGGTGCCATTGCCTTCTCCGAGCAAATCACATAAGATGGTCTTTTTTCTGAATCTTTTCTCACTAACCCTTAACTGCTAGACTCTCCTGGAAAACAGAAAGCAAATTAAAAGATACAAAAACAGGACAGGTTCTTACCTTAAACAACTTTCTAAAAGATGACCATATGCAAAAAGAATCTAAAAAAGAGTGGAGATATATATATATATATCCACATAACTGATTCACTTTGCTGTACACACGAAACCGGCACAACACTGTAAATCAACTATACTCCAATAAAAATTTTTAAAAATAAATAAGCAAGCAAAAGATGACCAGATAACCTGTTTGGGGGGGTTGTTTCTTTTTTCCAAGTCGTATATGTGCCACTCACCTCTAGTCAGTTGTAGAAGAGAAGAGGGATGGAGAAGGCAATGGCAACCCACTCCAGTGTTCTTGCCTGGAGAATCCCAGGGATGGGGGAGCCTAGTGGGCTGCCATCCATGGGGTCGCACAGAGTCAGACACGACTGAAGCGATTCAGCAGCAGCAGAAGAGAAGAGGGATAGATTCTCTCAATGAAACTTACACTCAGGGTCACAAAGCTGTCATCAGGAGTAAGAACTCAGGATCCCTGAAAGTTAGCTGCAAGGCCTAACTATCCGTTTGTGGTGACATCCATTGGTGACGACCTTTAAGTCTGGAATCGAAATCAACCCTGTCATTCTGCAGGCTTGTCCGCCCATTTTCACAACCGTGGCATCAAATACTCCACTGTACATACATCTTTTGGAAATGTCTGAATTGCAAAAGACGTGAATATATTCCCTACTGAAACACATACTGAGATTACAATGTCAAATATCCTAATTTTATTTAAATCAAATTTGATTTTACATGTTTAAGCAAAAAGCCTCAGTGTCAGAGAAAGCATACCATGAGCTACAGTTAAGTGAATGCACTTTTAAATAATTAAATCAAAAGTTATTTCTATGACCAGAGGACTATGAGCTATCCAAACTAAACAAATTAATGGCCAGTGGAGAAAGAAGAAATTGTAGTTAGACATTTCTGTCTCCCTTCCAATAAAAATATTTAAGTAGTCCTCATCTAAGACCACCTAATGTACTTGTTTTGAGATACAAAGGGAGCCAGCTATTCCTCCAAGCAATTTACCCCAGAAGACAACATTTGCTACTTTCCAGTCTCAAAATGACAAAAGTAATCTATTTGCCTAAAAAGATGAACTTGAGGGTAGTAAAAATATACCGCATAAACCATCAGACAGTTTCTTATTTATACTGGCCTTAGTGATAAGCCCTTTTGAAAAACCATAGTTTACAGATCAGTTTTCTAACTGACGTATTTTAAGGATATAAAATACCCCACATTTAAAACATGTGATGTGCGCTTTGTGGAAAAATTATGTATATAACCCAATGTAACAGAAAATCTGGTTTCATCAATTACAACACTCACTGGATTTTCCCCTCTTCAGCCAACAGGATTCAAGATTCCTAAAGCATTTTGCTTTGATGAATCACATTTGCAATACAATCACTTTACTCATCCCCACCTAATACAGTGTAACACATTTTCCCCTCCAAGATCTCGCCATAGTCATTTCACAAGAGAAATGTAAAAAAGAACTGATTAAAGGAAACAGGACAGACAGTGAGTAAGCCATGAACAACTGCCCATAGAACTGTAAAACTCCTGGCAGATCATTTCCATGTGTTTCAATTAAAGTTGCCATGACAAGTGGACAAAAACTAGACAGAAAGCGATACAAGTTGAATCCATTCCCTCCTTTTGTAAGTATAGTTAGAGTCAAAGAATAAAAAACACAATTACTGAAGAATGTGCAAAATTCTAATATAGAAAAACATCCGGGATGTATCCAATATGGTCTAATTTGTAATCTCATCAGCCAATTAAAGAATATTAAAAAGCATTTTATATACATTTTTAATATATAGAAAAAAGGACTGAAGTATATAAACAGTGCTGGAGAAGACTCTTGAGAGTCCCTTGGACAGCAAGAAGATCAAACCAGTCAATCATAGAGGAAATCAACTCTGAATATTCATCGGAAGGACTGATGCTGAAGCTGAAGCTGCAATACTTAGGCCACCTGATGCAAAGAGCCAATTCATTGGAAAAGACGGCAATACTGGGAAAGATTGAAGGCAAGAGGAGAAGGGGGTGACACAGGATGAGAAGGTTGGATGGTATCAATGACTCAATGGACATGAGTTTGAGCAAACTCCAGGAGATACTGGGAAGCCAGGCATGCTGCAGTCCAAGAGGTCACAAAGAGTCAGACACAACTTAGGGACTGTCAACAAATGTATAAACAGTAGTTTTCTTTCAAAGGTAGGATAACTAAGTAGACTTTTTTAAAAATGACTTGCTATATTGCTTCTCGGCCTTTTGGCTAAGATCAAGTGTAAAAATGACTTGCTATAAGGAAAGAAAAAGATTTAGTATAAGTGAAAGTGAAAGTGAAGTCACTCGGTTGTGTCCGACTCTGCGACCCCATGGACTGTATAGTCTACCAAGCTCTTCCGTCCAAGGGATTTTCCAGGCAAGAATACTGGAGTGGGTTATCATTTCCTTCTCCAGGAAATCTTCCCAACCCGGGTCTCCCACGTTGTAGGCTTTACTGCTTTACCATCTGAGCCACCAGGGAAGTCTCTAGTATAAGTGACTAGGAAATTAAAATCTATAAATCAAACTGAGTATCAAAATGTGATAACATTTACAGTTTTACCAAATTTTTCTGACTATAGTAAATTTTATACAAAATCATTTCCTCCATTAAAAGATATTATAGATTGAGCCATATCCCACAAAATTCATAATGTTGAAATCCTAACCACCAGTAAGTACCTCAAATGCGAACTGACTGGAAACTGGGTCACTGTAGATGTAATTATTGAGATAAGATCACTAGACTGAGCCCGAATCCAATAGTGCTGTCCTTATAAAAAGGAGATATTTGGACACAGACAGACACACACGGGGAGAACTCCACATGCAGACATCAGGTTGAAGCTTCTAGAAGCCAGGAACACCAAAGATGGTGAGCAAATCTCCAGGAGCCAGGAGAGAGGCGAGGACCAGATTCTCTCTCAGCACTCAGAAGGCAGAGCCCTGCCCACACCTTGACCCTAAACTTCCAGCCTCCAGAACTGTGAGACAATCCATTTTATTGTGTGAGTCACTCAATCTGTGGTACACTTTTACAGCAGCCCTCAAGATAATACAAAAGGTTTCAAAGCATAATACAGAGACATTACCCTCTTGACCACATTATTTCTTCCTGACAATCTGCCTTTTGTTAGGCAGCACTTGTAAAATCAGTATTTCCTCCAGACACTCCTCCTCCCACCCCTATGACTACAGTTACATAAGGCCACATACATCAGTTTTCTCCTACAGCATGTGAGAACAAGTGACATACGACAGACCCATACCTGGACCTTAAGACCAGGGCACCTTCCACCTCCTCATCAGCTCACATGTGGCCATGGTAATGACCCAGCTTCAACCATATAGATGAGATACATACCTTAAGGAACAATCAGTCATAGAAGAGATGTGGGTCTCTCACTGACAGCATGAGACAGCACTACCCACCAAGCTAGAATACTCTCCTTGGAATGCTACATCAAAGTAAAATAAAGAACTGTTCTTTAAGGCATGATATTGTTGGATGTATCTGCTATACCCTGTTAGTCTTTTACCCCAATAGAGTATCAATGGAAATAAAACATTGTATGTGTGCACGCTAAGTTGTTTAAGTCGTGTCCAACTCTTTGTGACCCTATGGACTTAGCCCACTAGGCTCCTCTGTCCACGGGATTCTCCAGGCAAGAATACTGGAGTCGGTTGCCATGCTCTCCTCCAGGGGATCTTCCTGGCAATACACAGACAACGAAACAGTCTACAGAAAACCAGGAAGCTCTTTGAAATTAAGTAGTAGCTGTGACTCCAGGGGAGAATTTTAAGTGTAGAGTCAACTGAACAACTATACATTATGGCTCCAAATTTGACACAATAGATCTGATGATCCCAGCAGTTGTTAAACTATGTTTCAACCCTTTGTAGAAATCTAACCATTTTTACTCTTAAAGGTATTTAAAGTTTTATTTTTTCATTTTTGAAAATCATTAATGAAAATAGTTATCATATTGTTATAGTTTTACATATATTTTGACAAAAAAAAACACAAAATAATACATAAAAGTCTCGTCCTCCTCTTCCAATCCTCTCATCAGGAAGTGTGCATGCTCAGTCGCTTCAGTCATGTCCAACTCTTTGCTACCCTATGGACTGTAGCCTGCCAGGCTCCTCTGTCCATGGGATTCTCCAGACAGAAATACTGGAGTGGGTTGCCATGCCCTCCCCTCCAGGGGATCTTCCTGACCCAGGGATCAAATCCACAGCGTCTCCTGTATCTTCTGCATCACAGGTGGATTCTTTACCACTGAGCCATCCAGAAAGCCCATCAGGGAGAGCTAGTATGAATTCACGAGTTATACTTCCGGGCTTAGATCTTTTTAAAATCAGGATAATAATAAAAAAAAAAAAAATGAGGGGCAGGGATAGTCCAATTTTAAACTAAGCTCAAGGAGAGATTTTAATGTCAATGTCAGTTTGTGATACATACCCCCAGAGTCAAAATCCAAAAGACATCCTAAAAATAAGCATATATAACCTTCATATTTGCATTTCCCTGAAAGAAAAAAAGCAGTTTTTCAAAGATGTTCACAACCAGCAATGTGGTTTATTTTTTGTTCCTAAATGTTTCCCCAAATGCTATTATTTTTAAATGGGAGATATGCAACTAAAAGAAAGTTCCTGGAGGACAATTCAATACTCCTCCTTTCCTTCATTCTAATGTAGACTGTAATTTATTCTTCTCTCTGGTCAAAACACTAAAAACTACTTTTCTGACATTTGAGCTGTTCCACTTTTATTAAGTTATAGGAGCTTTTTCCCATGGTAAGTATCCAAATCTGACACGGACCCTTGTTGTTCAGGAAGATACTCTTTATTGAGCTAAAGAAGAAAATGAGATTAAAAAGTGCTCCATTTAGTTACTCAGAGACCTCATTAACCTGTGATCAAGAATGGAATCGATGATTCCAACTCATGGTTTGTGGGATGCACATATGTTCCTGGATTCAGACATGTGTTTCCATTTAAACTGCTGGAATGTATACATAGCTCTGTAAAGAGTGATAAATATTAGCAAATCTTCTAAGAATGAAGGTCCTTTATGACCACATACACCATGTTTTGATTGTTTTTAAAATGTGAGTCATATAAAGCTGAACAGTCTGTTTTTTTATATCTCTTCACAAGTTAAAGAACTAAAAAAAAAAATCCTTCCATAGATTGCATCTATTTGTACCATCACAGACAAACCAAAGCAACTCTGTGATTTCTATTTGTCTTCTCTTTTCTTTGCCTTGTGGCAAGCCTACCCCAGCCAAAAGCAGAGATTCTGAATTGCCCAAGCATTGAGTACAAGCTGTACATGAACCAATGTCAGATAATACCAAGTAAGGGGGCTTCAGACATAGTACACAAATTTCAACAGCAGGAGCCTAAAAAGCAGGGGTGGAAAACCGTGGTCTGGCATATTCTATTTGGCCAGCACAGCAAATTTTTAATTAAATCCCTTTAGGAATGCACCCCCACCCCCATACAAAGAAGGTACTTCATCATACAGGACAGTAAACCTCACCTGCACTATGGACATCTCAGATGATGCTTTGAAATGTGAACGCTGCATGACTTTCTCCACATCGGAGCTCTTCTCCATTCTGTTTCTTCACTCAGAATGCTCTTTCTACCCACCCAAGCCTATCCCTCCACTTGGCTAATTTCCACCCTTCAAAAGATCTCAAGAAGTCCTTTTTAATCTCCTCAAGTCCCAGTCAAGAGCTTAATCCTCTCTGGCCCAGACTCCCCTGCTATTTAGGCAGCTATATAATCAAACACCAGACTAATTCCTTTAGGGCGGGGGCTACGCCTTGCTCATTTTGGTCTTTCCAGTGTGTTACACACAGCAGGTGGTAAACAAATATTTTCAGAATGAAGAAAGGGCAAGACCAGTATCAGCTCTGAAAATATTCGCTTTTTATATCTTTGGAAGAAAATGCAGATGAATAATGAACTTGACAAAAAAAAGATCAGATCACACAGAAAGCAAGAGAGTAAAGAAGCTTACTTGTAAAAGCCACATCTGGTCACACAGGTATTTTCCAAAAGCTCGATGACCTACCACAGCGATATTTAACCACATCCAACGGCACCCCACTCCAGTACTCTTGCCTGGAAAATCCCATGGACGGAGGAGCCTGGTAGGCTGCAGTCCATGAGGTCGCTGAGGGTCGGACACGACTGAGCGACTTCACTTTCACTTTTCACTTTCATGCATTGGAGAAGGGAATGGCAAGCCACTCCAGTGTTCTTGCCTGGAGAATCCCAGGGATGGGGGAGCCTAGTGGGCTGCCGTCTATGGGGTGGCACAGAGTCGGACACGACTGGAGCGACTTAGCAGCAGCAGCAGCATAATTGCTACTGTGTGTCACACTGAGACAAACTGTATATTTGTTCCTACATACATGCTTTCTGGATACCAACAACAAACACAAATATCAATATAATAAACTCAAATGAACAAAAGAAAGAAGGATGGGAACTTCAGTCAACTTCTTGGCAAAGACAGACATCTTCCCTTACATAAAACACTCACTTTAAAACAGAGCTAACCAGAAAGTAATCAACTGCTCTCGACAGGATCTCAAATCACTTGCCATCAGTTTTACTCCTGTCTCCCTTTATGACTGCCCAGGCTGACTTCACTGAAGGTCAGCACTTACAGAGGGCCGCCAGGGACACAACAGACAAGGTTACCAGTCTGAGCAGAGAGCTCACGTAAGCATCAGTCGTACGCATCAGATGCTTACCAGTCGTAAGCATCTTCTGTCGATTTTATCACCCCACCCATGGTCCTGCTTACCAGAAATGAAGCCTCTGACATGGCGAGAGGGTGAGATGTATGAAGACAGTAACATGGAGACTTACATTATCATATGTAAAATAGATAGCTACCATATGTAAAACAGACAGGAAACAGGAATCTGCTGGATGTCTCAGGAAACTCAAACAGGGGCTCTGCATCAACCTTGAGGGGTGGGATGGGATGGGGTGGGGTGGGGAGGGAGATGGGAGGGAGGTTCAAAACGGAGGGGATATATGTATACCTATGGCTGATTCATGTGGAGGTTTGACAGAAAACAACAAAATTCTGCAAAGCAATTATCCTTCTATTTAAAAATAATTTAAAAAAAAAAGAAAGAAATGAAGCCTCTGTAAGGGACTCCTCTCCAACTCCCTAGGACAGGTATGTGTTTAAGGAAGGAAGAAACAGGTAAAGAAGATAATCTGGTAGGAGATCTGGCAGTCCTCATCGCCTCCAATGGAAAACTTCATTAAGTTTGCCCAGAGGGAGCTGCCTTTGAAGGGTTAAGTCCCAAACAGCCTACCACCCTTTTCTTGCCCTGAGCATCTTCAGCTATAAACCTAGTCCCCTTCACAGAGAAGGGGAGCTTTCAGGGGCTTCCGGTGTAGCTGCTAAGACAGGTACATTTCTCTTAATCATTGCCAAGACAGGAGTAAAAAGTCACTTACCTTCTGAAAAAAGTCTTCCCCACTTTTGCCTTTTCCTTCGGCAGCAGCTGTAAATAAAAATGTATACATTTAAAATAGTTTCATTTTCCAATCTATGTATTCAAAACACTCTCAAGTATCAGCCACAAGAACACAAGAGGTAAACAAGATGCCAGCCTCGCTCTCCCCAAGCTCAGTCCCTGTTCACAGGCCTCATCTATGATATGAAATGGAAAATAAAACACTAATCCCATCAATCAGACATCTTTAGATACCTTCGCACTCTGTTTTCTGTCTGAAACCCTCATAAGTCTCTATTTTCACACACAGATGAAAGTGATCTTGTTTTTTTTCATAGTTAAGGAGCCTACACATATGAACAAATGCAACTACCAATAGAATCATCTGTACTGCTCTGAGTACTTCCTGTCTGGAATCAATTCCAAGCAAGAGATTGCCTTTTCAAGTGATGGCTCATCTGACAAGGCCTCCTCGGAGCTATTTCAGGTTTATGCTTTGCACTGACTATATAATCTACTTGGATTTCAGCTGGCATCATACATGACTTTAATTCACTCCTTTAGTCACATTTACTAAGAGAAAGACAGAAAAACAAGAGAATTACAAAGTCATGGTCAAGGTCCCAGACAACAAAATTTCACCTGAGATTAATTTAAAGGTTGTTGTATTTGAGCATTTTTGTGTCTAAATGGTAACCTACAAATAAAGGACAAGCCCAGTTTTATATGCGCAAAAGTTTTAAGGTCCTGTGGACATTTTCTTTTCAATCTTCAGAGAGAGGAGAACAAAGAGCTAATGGCATCTTGCTTGCAACAGCCTCAAATCACATCTTTCAGAATGTAAACACTAGGTCTCGGATTCAGGCAGGGGTAAAGAGTGGTTAACAGAAAAAGCCACCCCCTGGCCAGGACAGAGAAATGAGCTGGAGCAAGAACTTCTCTAAGTTGAAATCTGGAAGACTGGTACCCCAAACACCTAATGGGCAGTACCATCAAGGGACCCTACCTGTACGTGTGTGTGTGTGTGTGTGTGTGTGTGCGCGTGCGTGCACGCACGCCTGTATGTCTGTGTGTGTGTGTGACAAGTGCACTCGCTAAAGTTCCTGAAAACTCAAGAATTGTGGCCAATCAGTCCATTAAGTAGAGAATTCAAAATTCAAAGAAACCCTCTCTGCCCTGGAAAAACAGTATTAAAGTCTAAATTCTTTTGTCACCAACTTTAATTTCACAGTTAAATGTAAGATATTTTCTACTATTTTGTAAAACTGTGTATTTTTATTGACATGTTTTCATCTAAAAAGCAGAGCACAGAGTACACATTTCTGTGATTTTCAAAGAGAGTTTGGGAAATGTATAAAACAAGAGCTAAACAGAAATAATAAATTTAAAACTGTATTCTAATATGTGGCGGCTAAATAGTCCCTCAAAGATGTCATGTTCTCATCCCTGGAAACTGTGAGTAAGTCACCTTATATATGCTAAAAGGATTTTGTGGGTGTGATTAAATTAAGACCTTGAGATGGGAAGTATATCCTGAATTATGCAGGTGGACCCACTGTAATCACGAGGAGCCCTTTTAAGAAGGGAGAAGGTCAGAATCCGAGAAGGCAATGCAACAAAAGAATCAGAGAGAGAGAAGGGCATTGATTGCAGAGTCAGAGCAGAGAAACTTACAGAGATGCTATACTGCTGGCTTTGAATGTGGAGGAGGGGCCACAAGCCAAGTAATACAGGCGCCCTCTAGAAGTTGGGAAAGGCAAGGATCTGGATTTTCATCCAGGGTCTTTGGAGGAAGTACAGCCTGGACAATACCTTAGGATAGCCCAAATAAAACACATTTCTGACTTCTGACCACCAGAACTGTAAGATAATAAATTTATTTGTTACAGCAGAAAAGGAAACAAAAAACATAATTTCAATGCCATCTTAACTTCACTTTTTGCACAAACACATCATCAACAGGACAAACTGAGCACAGACACTGATGTGAGCATTTGAATCACACATTTCCACAGATTTTACATTCTGGCTGCACCTTGTGGCATGTGGGATCTTAGTTCCCTGACCAGAGACCTAACTGCAACCCCTGTATTCAAAGTGGGGAGTATTAACCACTGGACCACCAGGGAAGTCACACAAATAAATTTTTTGCAGTTAACTCTACAAATTATGATTTTTTTCACTCTAACTAGGGAATACACCGATAGCGAATTCTTGAAAAAACATAAAGAAGCAATTTTGAACCAAAAAAAAAAGAGAGAGAGAGAGAGAAAATAAGGTGAACACGGTTGGTCCTAGCCAGAGGGCCAGAAAGATAAAAGATCAGCACCCAAACCCAATGACAGAAATGCCCTGGGGACACCTCAACTCAGCTACCTCTTGGGCTGGCTTTATCTCTAAAGCTAAAAATAGTTTAAAGTCACTCCTGCTCCATGATACAACTGTGGGGCAATGAAAACTGCATACCAGGCCACAAAGATTAGACAGAAATTTTAGTGACATCAAGGGAACTCTTCTTTTAAAAAGAAATTTTAGGATCAAAGGTAATATTCAAAAGCCTATCAAGCAGGGCAGATAAACGCTTTCACCCACAGGGGACTCCTTCACAACTTAAAATTCATCGGTTTAAATTTCATGATACAATGATGTTTTATTACAGAAACCAGAAACTTCCTTTAAGATACTTACTTTGCTCATGACAAATGCATTATGTCACAACCTTGAAATGCCCCTTCATGCCAAGTCCAGCTAAACAGACTTTACAGACCGGCCTTTCAATCCCTGGATGAATTAAAAGCCGGGGCGGGGGGAGGGGTGGAATTTCCTTAGTTACACACAAATTATAATTACGCTCCCAGGAAAACATCTAAAATTTAACCAGAAACCTGCACCTTTAGCAATCTTATGATTTGAGGGGCATCAAAAGAGGAGGGGAGCTGGAAATGGCACAATCGGTGCCATCAAAAATCTCTGGCTTTTTTCATTCCAAAATGTTTATGTACAAGAAACTCCAAATCTGAGCCTGAATCTCCCCTAAATCCTATAACAGTCCACTTCCTAAGCCCACAAGGACCTGGGACAAGCCTCTGGTTGGACTCATGGGTGGTCACGGTCTCTGGTTCAAACCAAGGTGAGTCCCAGTCGTCAGCCCTTTGCCGGGAGCATCCTTACCTCACCCCCAGGTTGCTGGGTCTCCTGCACTTCTACTGACTCCACATAAGCAAAGCTGCCAAGACCAGAGAAGTCAATCAAGGGAGAGCAACAATTCCCCCAAGTATTCTCTCCCCTCCCTAAGCAGGGATCCTTCTGTGCTCAAATTTGAGAATTCCGTACTCTAAATTCCTCAGGATTAAAATATCAACTCCTCTTGAATAAATTGAGAGACCGAGAAGGCGGAGGTTTGTGGAGTATTTCTTAGGTATATAAGATGTTCTTTCTATAGAAAGAAAAGTTCACTCTTTCTTTCCACAAGTACCTAAGTCTCATGCTGGTGACTCAACATAGGCCAGGCCCTGCCTTCATTCAGCTTACAACCTTGACCCATGTATTCAAACCACCCAATGAGTGAGGTCCAAGGGAAAATTAAAACTCAGTTCTAGGGACAAGGATCCCAAAGATCTTTTCACAGCCACCACTCCATCCAAGTTAAACTTATTAGAAATCTTAGCTACTCTTATTCTGGACAATGCACTAAAAAGCCAGTCATTTTACTCTTAACACTAGGACTGGGTAGCTACTGTTAGGACTCAAAATTAAAGGGTTCTTCCAGGGAGACCACTTGAGAGTTAGGTTGCAAGAAAAAATTGGAGGTGTGATAATATCTTGACACAATGATTTTTTTCATTACGTTTCGAGGGGAAAACATCGCCTTGTGAAATGAGCCAACCCAGACTTAATGTCATGGAGCTCCGTGACCTTTGAAAAGTCTGACTGTATTCTGTGGTACAACAGTTCTATCAAGCCTCACATTCTTATACACTGATACAGCCTCATCTTTTTCATTCACAGCAACATGAAAACACACGTAATGATTTAGCAGGCTTTTTCTAACTGTCCTTACAAAACAATTTCTGCCTGCCTGATGTTCCAAAAGTTAATCATTTGATGGTTAAAAAACCTTTGGAATCTTCCTGCCAATGAAAGCAATTGTCTTTATTTTCATGACACAGAATTCCAGGAATAAATTACTTCACTACTACTGAAACACGGCTTCATGGATTGTACAGGTAAAGCATTTCACATTTTAAGCTGAACAATTCATTTTTTATGTTTATTATAATTTCTCCAATGCTTTGGCCTATTTTATTTCATATTTCTGCTTCGTAAGAAATATGGGATGGCAAAAGCCACAGCCAATAAAAACAGCCAAAGTTGAGACAGGTGTAAACTATTACAATCCCCCAAACTACAGGGAAAGTCTAGTTAATTACTGAATTAAAGGTGAGGGCTCGATTTTCAATTCTTCGCAGGGCATATGGAAACTTATTCAAATACCCTTTTCATTCTGAAATGCTTTTCCATAACATCTGATGCTTTATACAGCCAAATCTAAAAACATAAGGGCCAAGGGTCATGCATTTCATATTTAAAATACAGTATGGAATAAAGTAATGGGTTTCTTCACCCTTGTGGAACCTGAGCAAGAAAAGACCAAATTCAAATTACAAAAAAATAACTGAGAAATACTTCTTTAAATCTGTTAAGATTCAGGACATTCCCCCCATTTCCCCAAGTGTAGCAGATTTGCAACTAAGAAGGCTGCTGTATTTCAAGTTCACCTGAAAGACAACTATAACTGTTTAGCTAGTCTGATTCTCTTGCAAAAATATTTTACTAAGAATTTTTAAAACATGCACTTACTGTGTCTATTTAATCCATATGCTGAAAGAACTATACCATATATTTTATTCGGATATTACTCTTTTCAGAAAACTTGCCTACTATTTGGCTGATTCTGCTGAAAGAGGAATCAGCAACAGATGTCCAAGACGCAGTTTCTGTACACTCCCTTTTAAAAGGGAGTTTTAAAAGAACCTTTTAGAGAACCTTTTAAAGTTCTCCTTTAGTGAGAACTAAACATTTCTCCGATGGGAATCTTTTAAAAATGCTTTTTTATTTGTTTGTTTGGCTGTGCCAGGTCTGAGCTGCAGCACACAGGATCTTTAGCTGCTGCATGTAGGATCTGCTTCCCTGACCAGGGATTGAACCCAGGCCCCCTGCGTTGGGAGTGCAGAGTCTTGGCCAATGGACAACCAGGGAAGTCTTTAGAGAACTTTTTATGTTCAGTAACCATATCTAACAGTCTAGACTGGCATGCAAAGCTCTAACAATTGACTGAAGTAATAGTAGACATTAAGTCAATTTTTAAATTGACTTAGTTCAAAGTCTCTTCAGTTCTCAAAGTCTCTCAAATACTCCAGCCAGCTAAAGAACATCTCCCAGTTTAAACTCCAGCAGTAAGAAGTATCATTTGAAGGTAGTATATCATAGTTAAGTGGGATGATGTTCAGACCTCATCTTTCCTAAAACTCCTTACCTGCTTCCTAAGTCCACTGAGAACAAATCAAATTCACTCACCCTGAAAAAACAAAAAAATCATGTAGGCCTACCAAAAAAATTCAAGAAACAGCCAAAAATTAAAATAAATTTTATCTTAAGAGTGGCTGGGTATTTAAGGATGGTTTCTTCAGCTTCGGATTTATCCTTAAGATACTGTTTCATTATTGTAGTTTAAAAAAATTCCCATGTTCAAAAATGCAATAAATTGTTTAAGGGGACTGGGATTACAAAACAAGACATACAACATGGTCAATTCTATATTTAAGTATACATGTATACACATACATATAATGTATATGCTAGAGGGAAAAAAAAACTTAAAGGATAAACACCAAAATATTAACAAGTGTTATTTGAGTGGTTGAATTCTTGGGTTATTTATCACTTCCTTCTTTGCATTTTTCAGAATGCCTTTAAATAGCTTGAATAAATAGGTTTCAGTAGCCTTCAATTAGGGGGGAAAATCAGGTTAACAGTCATTTGAACCCTTTTTGAGAGAACTAAGATTTTACCATCACTGGAGCCACATTTCCAGCCCAACACATATAACAGAATCTGATAAACGTCTAAGTCAAATGTGCACATAAGTTACCTAAGGAGAAAAATGACTAACAGACTAATGTAATAGGACAGTTAACAGCCCACAAAACCACGCCTGGCACTGAACATCACAGGCCTTAATTAACCTAGCACTTTCTAGACTGAAATACTGATTTATGTGCAACTGATTCTGAGTAAAAAAGTTTGAACAATGCCTAGAGTTCACAACTTCACAACTGAAAACACTTAAATAATCCAATATTTGGAAAACCTCTGAGTCACATCCAAATATAACAGCTAAACAAAAGACAGAAGGAGATGCTCTCTAAAATGCATGAACCAGGGGAGAACTTACTTATTATGTTTCTCATTTTATATATGTTATACTTTAAGAGAAGGCCATTTTTGGTGATGGAAGGTAACTAGAAGAAAGGAAGGCCATTTTTTTATTGAAAGGGCATATCAAATGAAATATGAGCTAAAACAGATAACTTAACCTGTTATATTTATGTTGTATTTAGATTTACCACATTCTAAAAGGGTTCAGTTTTAGGTCTTACGTTTAGATCTTTAATCCATTTTGAGTTTATTTTTGTGTATGGTGTTAGAAAGTGTTCTAGTTTCATTCTTTTACAAGTGGTTGACCAGTTTTCCCAGCACCACTTGTTAAAGAGATTGTCTTTAATCCATTGTATATTCTTGCCTCCTTTGTCAAAGATAAGGTGTCCATATGTGCGTGGATTTATCTCTGGGCTTTCTATTTTGTTCCATTGATCTATATTTCTGTCTTTGTGCCAGTACCATACTGTCTTGATAACTGTGGCTTTGTAGTAGAGCCTGAAGTCAGGTAGGTTGATTCCTCCAGTTCCATTCTTCTTTCTCAAGATCGCTTTGGCTATTCGAGGTTTTTTGTATTTCCATACAAATTGTGAAATTATTTGTTCTAGCTCTGTGAAGAATACTGTTGGTAGCTTGATAGGGATTGCATTGAATCTATAGATTGCTTTGGGTAGTATACTCATTTTCACTATATTGATTCTTCCAATCCATGAGCATGGTATGTTTCTCCATCTATTAGTGTCCTCTTTGATTTCTTTCACCAGTGTTTTATAGTTTTCTATATATAGGTCTTTAGTTTCTTTAGGTAGATATATTCCTAAGTATTTTATTCTTTCCGTTGCAATGGTGAATGGAATTGTTTCCTTAATTTCTCTTTCTGTTTTCTCATTATTAGTGTATAGGAATGCAAGGGATTTCTGTGTGTTGATTTTATATCCTGCAACTTTACTATAGTCATTGATTAGTTCTAGTAATTTTCTGGTGGAGTCTTTAGGGTTTTCTATGTAGAGGACCCACCTCCCAGAATATCGGAAATAAAAGCAAAAATAAACAAATGGGACCTAATTAACCTTAAAAGCTTCTGCACATCAAAGGAAACTATCAGCAAGGTGAAAAGACAGCCTTCAGAATGGGAGAAAATAATAGCAAATGAAGCAACTGACAAACAACTAATCTCAAAAATATACAAGCAACTCCTACAGCTCAACTCCAGAAAAATAAATGACCCAATCAAAAGATGGGCCAAAGAACTAAATAGACATTTCTCCAAAGAAGACATACAGATGGCTAACAAACACATGAAAAGATGCTCAACATCACTCATTATCAGAGAAATGCAAATCAAGACCACTATGAGGTACCATTTCACACCAGTCAGAATGGCTGCGATCCAAAAGTCTACAAATAATAAATGTTGGAGAGGGTGTGGAGGAAAGGGAACCCTCTTACACTGTTGGTGGGAATGCAAACTAGTACAGCCACTATGGAGAACAGTGTGGAGATTCCTTAAAAAACTGGAAATAGAACTGCCTTATGATCCAGCAATCCCACTGCTGGGCATACACACTGAAGAAACCAGAAGGGAAAGAGACACGTGTACCCCAATGTTCATCGCAGCACTGTTTATAATAGCCAGGACATGGAAGCAACCTAGATGTCCATCAGCAGATGAATGGATAAGAAAGCTGTGGTACATATACACAATGGAGTATTACTCAGCCATTAAAAAGAATACATTTGAATCAGTTCTAATGAGGTGGATGAAACTGGAGCCTATTATACAGAGTGAAGTAAGCCAGAAGGAAAAACACCAATACAGTATACTAACGCATATATATGGAATTTAGAAAGATGATAACAATAACCCTGTGTACGAGACAGCAAAAGTGACGCTGATGTATGGAACAGTCTTATGGACTCTGTGGGAGAGGGAGAGGGTGGGAAGATTTGGGAGAATGGCAGTGAAACATGTAAAATATCATGTATGAAACGAGATGCCAGTCCAGGTTCAATGCACGATACTGGATGCTTGGGGCTGGTGCACTGGGACGACCTGGAGGGATGGTATGGGGAGGGAGGAGGGAGGAGGGTTCAGGACGGGGAGCACATATATACCTGTGATGGATTCATTTTGATGTTTGGCAAAACTAATACAATTACGTAAAGTTTAAAAATAAAATTAAAAAAAAATAAATAAATAAAAGGGTTCAGTTTTAGAACTAAAACTGAAAGAACTAGTTCAGTTTAGAACTAAAACTCTAAAAGGCTAAGAGTTTTAAAGAAAAGAGATGGATAATCTATGATACCTGGGCTAAGAGCATAGGCCATTACCTGAATGATACCTACACCAAAAATCCAAGACATCCATTGAGGCTATTTTTTTCATTTCCCACCAAAGTTTTAACAGAACTAACAGGGATGCCAAATATTACGATGGGGGTGAGAAGTCCTTCTATCTCTTCTATTAATGGTGGGCCACGGATGCCTCTTTCAAGTTAATACCCGCTAACTCAAACAATTAAGTCCTTTGCAGACTACACATCTCAACATTCAGATCTCAGGGAAATTTTTTTTCACATTCAATCTCTCAGGGCAATAAAGCTCTATCAATATTTCAGAGCTGAGAACAAGCTAAGACAGTGGAGGCCCTGCCACACGCAGGGCAGTCTAGGAGTCTCGGGCATAGGCCAGTGTTCTATCATATACGGGCTTTAGTTTCAGAAAGTATCTGTTGCCGTCAAACATAAGAAAACAAATATTCACCAACATTTACATTATATTATCCATTGCTTCAAACACACTTGAACTCTTCAAGAAACTTGGCTAAGAGTTTATTCAGACTTCAAATTTATTGGCCTGATAATGAAGACTTCCTTGAGGGCTGATGACCCTAACATACATCAATGGACTCTGAGTCCAGTTAACAGAAACTTTGGTCATGTCAAATGTCTTGCATTCACACCCTATTCCTTCTTACATAAGCAATCTCTGAAGCATCATTTTTAGTCTGGCCTGTGGTCACAAACACTATTTGATGACTTGAGTATTTACACAATATTTTTTTTTAAGCAACACTCTTCTAGCTTTATCAGATCCTAAAGGATGTTCATGGCCTTTATAGAGCTCACAAGGACTCTGCCACAGAGCTGTGCTATGGCTACTGAGTGCTTGAAATGTGGCTCGTGTGAACCCAGATGTGCTGAAAGAATTAAAAACACAGTGGGTTTCAAAGACAATGCAAAAGAAAGCAGAAACCTCATTAACTGATTATATGTTGAAAGTGTACCATATTTATATATTGGGTTAAAGGAAACAATATTAAAATTTACCGCACTTGTTTTATGGAGAAGGCAATGGCACCCCACTCCAGTACTCTTGCCTGGAAAATCCCATGGGTGGAGGAGCCTGGTGGGCTGCAGTCCGTGGGGTCACTAAGAGTCAGACACGACCTAGAGACTTCACTTTCACTTTTCACTTTCATGCATTGGAGAAGGCAATGGCACCCCACTCCAGTGTTCCTCCCTGGAGAATCCCAGGGACGGGGGAGCCCGGTGGGCTGCCGTCTATGGGGTCGCACAGAGTCGGACACGACTGAAGCGACGCAGCAGCAGCAGCAGCAGCAGTACTTGTTTTATTTTTCACGTCATTAGAAAATGTTAAATTACATCGTGGTTCATATCCCATTTCCATGTCACAATGCTCCTACAGTGGACAATAACTCTGCTACTACCCACAGAGGACTAAAAAGATTCAAGCAGAGATCACAGTTCAGGTCTGAAGGACCAAAAACAATGAATACTTCCAAAGAGGAGGAGTCCTCGGCAGCTTGAAATCCAAGCTGTATCTGTCTTAACCCCCTAGGAACATTTTAAAGGAAAAAGCAAAAGGTTACCTGGTGTTGGTGGAGGTGGTGGGAGGGGTAAGGAATTAGAGTAGTTTGAATAAAATACGTAACATTAATAACCATTTCCTTAATGCCCAGCTTTGGCCCAACCCAAAACTATTTAAGAGTTTATGTAGATGGTTATTTCACGAATGAAATTTATATTTCTTTTGTGTTTGTAGTAACATGGCAATGAGCACGACAACTGGTTTTAAATCAGAACCGAATGTGTTTCGGGCATGTTTAAAGTTCAGGTTATCTGCAGAAATCTGTGGGTGATCTATTTGCTATTCTCCCCTCCGAAATGGGCACATGGGTGGAAGGGTATACAGATGTGCTTCCTTTCATCAGGGCTTCTTCAATTCATTTTAACTCTGGAAGACTCATTCATTGATTCATTTAGACAATACTTATTTAGCACCTGCAGAATATACAGAGGGATCAAAATTATGGAGTCAGAGAAAACTGGGTTCACCTCTAGGTTTGCCGTTGACTGTAACTCCAAGTGACTTAGTCTCCCAAAGGCTCTATTTTCACCTTCAAAAATGTAAATACACACTCCATAAGAATTTTAAAAATGGTGACCTGCAACTTTGACCTCAAAGAACCTACATCTTACCTGTAAGTTCTTTGAGGTCAGTAATTTAAAATGCCAAGAGTACTCTAAAAGGTTGGACATTACGTAGGAGTCATAGATAACAGGAATTCAAAGTACAGATGTGGTAGGGAGCTTCTAAGCTGCCTGTTTAACATGGGAAAGGACTGAGACACATCTCACAAGGGGAGATGTGGAAAGTGAAATCTGGGCAGAGAAAATGCGGTGGCTACCCATGCCTGTTTATCAAAAGCTTCAGCTTCCCTTTTATGTGCTTCAGAGCACTTAAAACAGAACCTCTGGGCTTCTCTGGGAGTCCAGGGATTAGGACTCTGCACTTCCAATGCAGAGGGCAGGGATTCAATCCCTGGTCAGGGAACTAAGATCTCACATGCTGCAGAGCATGGCCAAAAACTAATAATAAGTAGTAGCAAGGCTTGGAGTTCTGCTGTCCCACCTCCCCACAGTGGGAATCAGTAGCACCACACTAGGAATTTCGGGGACAGCAGTGGCATTAAGGGAATGACTTATGGGGCAACAGACTTGAGGTGCCCTTCGGCTTTTAAGTCTTCTTGGCAGTACAGAATCCAATGGGAAGACAAACAGAAAAAGGGGAGACAGTGGAAAGGCAGTGGTACAGATGATGCCTGCGGCAGTCAAAAAGGAAGACAAGCCTTTGCACAAAACAGACAGATCTGAACCTATCTGAAGGTCATTAAGAAAAACTCCACATACAGCAATATTGGTGATGCTACATACCACTGCACTTACGTACTAAATCCAGTACTAAATGAGTGTCTAGCTGTCCAGTCTTCTATGACTTTAGAAATTGTACCAACAGAATGTTATTGACCTGCCACTCCTAACAACTATTATGCAAGACTGTAATTCTCACTGCAAGGAGAACTCCACCTCTGGCAATGTACCCTCTCTACACTTTCACTTTCTCCACAAAATTAACCTATTCCAGGCACATTCTTTACGATCTGAGCCACTTGAGAAGCCCAGTGAACTACCACATGGACGAGGAATTCACACGGCCTTTCCATAATCTTTTACGTTGTCAATACATTTAACTGCATCACAAAATTTATCTTGTTTCTCTGGATGCTCCCACTGGCACAAAGAAGGGAGATCTACTGAAGCAAAAAAAAACCAACTGGACCAGGGCTTTCTCAGGTTCCAGGGGATTGTAGTTACAGCAACTTGGAAGACATATTGGAGGAGAAGAGTGCTCATAAAAAAAATTGCCCTCCGATCCCACAGAATCTTATTCACTGTGGTATCCTAGGAATACGCATTTTTATAAACATGCTGGATAATTCTCACATATAGTTACGTCTCAAGCACTGTGACATTCCCAAAATTATGTGGTGATGCCAGTGCTTTCCTTTCCAAACTATCAAACTGGTTTTCTATCATCCTAGCTAAGTTGCCCATGACCATCCACTGCACTTTTCACCGGAATCCCAGGACTACAGAGAAATACAATTATTCTGAGGCAGGTAAAGGGTTTAAATCTGACAACCTCAGTCATTCTTGGCACTGAGACCATCCCAATGCTCTGAATGTTCAGCCTAATTCTTTACGGCCCAGAGAAGTTTTCAGGACTCACTAACGGATGGTAGAAGTGGTCACAGGCCTAACTTTTATTAAAACTGCTTCCAGCCCTTTCTAAACCTGCTCTACTCAAGGTCTGTTGAGTGAACACTGCCTCACATTGCATCTCATTAGAAGAGATCTCTAGGGCTAATAATAATCAGCACGTGTCCAGAGGCCTGGAGGACGTTTTCCCACACTCAAGAGGACCGGCTTATGATCTACAAGTTTATGAATGAGCTCAGAAATGCCAAAGCAAGACAGCAAAGGTAGTCATTCAGAGAGAATCTAACCTACAACCCCACAGGTCCTGCTGCCCCTGCCAGCTGCACACTTCCACATTCTGTAAAACGTGGCTGTGTATAATCAAGTTACTACAGATCCTGGCATCCTCATTCAGAACACCTAGGAAAACATTTAAAGGAGCTCTTATTTCTTAAACTCAGCACTTTGCTGCCGATAAATCACAAGCGTACTTTTAGGAGATTAAGCCGATCCCCTCCTCCCAAAACACTGGGTTTGAAGAAAGATTAAACTCTTTGAGGGCTAAGCCATCAATTCTCATCTCTGAAAAGAATCATTTGTTTTTGTTAAAACTGATCGAAATCTAACATCTGATTATAATTTGTTCCATTTAAAGGCCTTGGTTGGTTAACATGAATTCATTTTTCATCAGTAGGCAGGAAACCACCTTTAAATGTGGTTTTCATCTCAAACAATGCTTGAGGAGTAATTTTAAGGTAATAGTCTTTGGCCTTGGATAAAAGTTATAACCGATATCATTACCTCTATTTCCTTTCATAAAATATGTGTGTATATTTATGATGCAAACATGGTGGTCATATTCTAACCCATAGCTTTATTCTTCTTCCCAGAATTGTAACTTTGGTTAAGGATCACATTCTATCTCAATTAAAATGAATCTTCTGTAACAGCATCATGGGTCTGGACGTATTCATTTTCTTCAGCAGTTCTATCTTCTCAGGAGCTTTTTGTCCTCTATTTACTTTGGAGAGTTTAAACTCATTTTTCTTAAGTTCAAGTTCAAGGAACTAAATGTCTCAGGCTTTGATTATTCACCAGTCTCAAAATACTCCAGCTTTTCCAGAGAGGCTCTGTCAAGCTCTGGGTGTTCATAGTTAAAAAGCACCTCTCCCGAAACAAAGTGTAAAATACTCTAGATTATCTTTCTGATTTTGCTAAATCTGTTCAGGTTAATTTCAGAATGGTGTGAAAATAAACTCTTGATTAGGTAAGAGGTCAGATACAATACCTCAACCCATCCTCTTTTTAAATGGTGTATTTTCCCTGAGAATTTATAAAGATTTTATCTCAAGTAAAGGTTTTAGCATTTATAAAACTATGTTACAATTACCACAAAATTCAGAAATACCACAAGCACCAATAAGGATATAGTGCTTGCACAGTAAGTATAAATTCATGTAATCATCTTGGAAAATAACTGGGTTTACACAAAGAATAACTGTAATTCTATTTCTGGGAGACCAGGTCCTAAGAATACAATCCAAAACATGAAATAAAGAGGAAAAACTATCAGCACAAATGAGTTCACTTTAGTAACGTTTAAAATAAGCAAAATGCATGGAGAAAGCAAGAGGAGAATTAAGAAAATTTAGACATAGGCACTTATTCAATTTTTTTAAGTTATATGAAAAGATGTGTTTGATGATTTGCAAAAGATGAAGCAGTCAGGAAAAAGTGATTACAATACACTATTCAGTAAAAAAAATTAATAAGTATGATTTTTAAATGGATCATAAAACTGTATGTGAAATATGGTTACAACTATTAAGTTAAATATTCTTTAAGTGAAAGTGTTAGTCACTGGGTCACATCTGACTCTTTGCAACCTCATGGACTGTAGCTGGGCAGGCTCCTCTGTCCATGGAATTCTGCAGGCAAGAATACTGGAGTGGGTACCATTTCCTTCTCTAAGGGATCTTCCTGATCCAGGGATCGAACCTGGGTCTTCTGCATTGCAGGCAGATTCTTTAGGGTCTGAGCCACCAGTGAAGCCCCATTATTCATTAAACATACATACAAAAACTAGGGACACTCATTAAAAGATCAAAATGTGTATGCCATGAAAGAATATGATTACTACATTATTTTATAGTGTTATAAACTGTTTTCATTTCCCAATTTTTCTTGGGATATAGCTGCAGTACTCTGAAAATGACCCCCAAAAAGTATAGACACACATATCCATGACGGTAAACCACTTAAGAGTTTTTATCATAAGTCGAATCATTTTTTAACTATCTCCCTTGAGAAAATAAGGACTTTATGGATTTGTATTTACTCATCTATCTAACTAAACCCAGTCAACTCTGGATTTCCAAAGGCTATTTTAAGATTAACAAAATCAAGGGGAGGGATGGATAAATTGGGAGATTGGGACTGACATATACATACTACTATATATATATATAACAGATAACTAATAAGAACCTACTGTATATCATAGGGAACTCTACTCAATAATCTGTAAAAACCTAAATGGGAAAAGAATCTAAAAAAGAATAGATGTATGTAAAAGTGAATCACTTAGCTGTATACCTAAAATGAACACAACATTGTAAATCAACCATACTCCAATTAAAAAAAAAAAAAAGGAAGGTTGAAGTTAAAACAAATTTTATACCACAAAACAGTACAAAATCTACCCAAGGCAGGATGCTCACCTTCAAGTAATTCATGCCAAGCTCCTCCCACTACTGTGAGTTAGACAGCCTCCACTTTCCCACTGCCTGGCCCTCTCCCCCGTACAAGGCAGTCAGCTTAATTGTACCTACTCAGTGGCTATAAACAGAACGCTACAGCTGCGGCACTTCCAAATCAGCACTTTACGAATGCAGTCAGGAGCCAACAAAATGAATTTGAAAAACCGGGTGCTATGTTACATGCCTGTCATAGCTGCAAGGGCTGCGAGTCAACTTCTCAAAATAGCGCTGCTGCTCACACGCCGGAGAAACTCCCCCTCACACTCACAAGCAGAGACAAGGGGGTCAAGGGAAGAGCAGAGAGTTCACCTCTAGCACTGAAGAAAGAACATCTTGAGCTTCTGCGGATGTATCTTAAAGTAATTCGCAAGCAATCTTAGCCCAAATTAAGTTCCAAAATGTAAGGAATCACAAAACAAGACACACAGGTGTTCCCTCCCACCCGTTCTACCAGATTTTGCAAAGGCGATCGTAATGTCATTGGCTCAAGTAAGATGTTGTCTGGAAGACACTCAAATGGCTACAGTTTATGAAGAAATTCCCATCTGAAAAAAGGTCTCCTGGACTCACCACTGTCCTGCCCCTGAGATGGAGGGAAGCTAGTCTCAGATTTTTTTAAACGAGATGCTCCTTGGGCAGGCAATCCACACTGATCTGCTACTGTGTCCATCCCTCATCAAGGTGGAGATGATGGAAAAGGAAGAGAACAGATAAGCAAAAGAAAATTCAGAAGAATTGTCTAAAATCATTTGAAGGACTTACAGTTTGGAAGAAAATCAACAGCAGACCCTCCTCTAAAGATAGGGACTCAAAATCTCACTGCTCCCTACTTTATCCACTACCGTCTCCCTCCCAAAGAAGAAAAATGAACAATGGCAAAAGAGACGGCAAAGAATATTCTCCCGATTTGAACCCAAAACTAGTAGTCAGCCATACGTGGAATACTGCATGTATTTCTCATCATGACACCTGAAGAAAGGACTGTGTCTGAAGAAAGCCAATTCATAAAATGAACAAGATATTTATTAGAGGATATTTTTCCTCTCACAAAGTTTTCTGTGGAAACTCTCATTCTAGGAAGGAGAAATTGAGTGCACCATACAAATGCATTGGTAACACTGTAAAAAGTATGAAGAGAGACAAAGGTCTGTCATATTCTGGGAAACACACTCTGTGTATTGTAGAAAAAAATCACCACCTCCTCCTCCTGAGAAACACTGCTAAGTGCTGCTTTATATGCGGTGAGCACCTAGGAAAATTGGTGGCAGAGCCTAGAAACAGAACCAGGAGCAAGAACAACTCAGAGCAATTCATGCACACCATGGTCCACCAGGAGGGCCTGTGTTTGGACAAGCTGGGTGTCCGTGGGGTTAAAGAGCACACAGCTCAACTCCTGAGGACACGTCAGCCTTTCGGAGACAACTCTAGGTGCCGAACGTTCAGAACACAGGAACAATACCATCTTCTCGCTGCATCTTACAACCTCCCCACCGGTTCAGCTTCCCTTCCTGTTCTTTCCACTCAGCAACAAGGTGGAAAAGGAATCTGCTCCTCAGTCTCTTGACAAAAGAAAGTGACAATGAAAGTGAAGTAGCTCAGTCGTGTCTGACTTTTTGCGACCCCATGGACTACAGCCTACCACACTCCTCCGTCCATGGGATTCTCCAGGCAAGAGTGCTGGCGTGGGTTGCCCACTTCCTTCTCCAGAGGATCTTCCTGACCCAGGGATCGAACCCAGGTCTCCCACATTGTAGGCAGACGCTTTACTATCTGAACCACCAGGGAAGCCAAGAGAAGAGACCCTCAAGCCCCACTCACCCTGGGTTTAAACCTTCCCAGCTTTTCTTAGGGCTTCCCAGTCAGTGCTAGTGGTAAAGAAACCGCCTGCCAATGCAGGAGACACGGGTTCAATCCCTGGGTTGGGAAGATCCCATGGAGAAGGGCATGGCAACCCACTCCAGTATTCTTGCCTGGAGAATCCCACAAACACTCAGACACAACTGAAGCAACTTGGCACGCACACAGCACTTCTTATCTTCCTCCGACTCAGCAGCACCTAAAGCAATGTGAAGCGGCACATGTGTGTGTGGCAACTTCAGAGAACAGGATGCGAAACAGATGTGAACCTGGGAAACGCAGAGCCAAACGTGACGAATTAAAGCGTATTTCCCAATGCCAGGGACAGGGAGCGTGTGTTTAGATCTTCGAAGGAAGACAGACGCACACCAGTAGAAAGGATTAGTAGACTGGAGAAGGAAAGCAAGCACTCATGGTCAAAGGTCAGTTTCTCAAAAGCAAAAAATAAAAAATAAAAAAAAGTAATGTTTATTTGGCTGAGTCAGGTCTTAGCTGTGGCGGGCAGGATCTTCCTTGAGGCTTGCAGCACATGGACTCTCTAGTTGTGGCACATGGGCTGAGCTGATCCAAGGCATGTGGGATCTTAGTTCCCTGACCAGGGATCGAACTTGTGTCTCCTGCATTGCAAGGCAGGTTCTTGACCACTAGGGAACTAGGGAAGTCCCACAAAATTCTTATCTTTTTTAAACTAAGATATTTCCCACTGATTACTCAACATGGGCATCGGTTCTACTCTGCTTCTGCGTAAACTCATTTTATTTCCATGGATCATCCGCCAGGCGGTGCCTTTTTTTCAATGGATAACCTAAGGCACCGACAAAATGATGAAGGATTGAGAACAATGGGAAGGACACGTAAATGCTCAGAGAAGGGAGTCACTTTTATTAGAGAAACTTGGAACACTTTCAGTTAGGCTGCAGATTTGCCATGAAAGGAGTTTTAAGTCTGGGTATAATTCCCAAGCCTCTCACTTTCACATAAGAGGGAAATAAACTCATTTCCCAAAGCATCCATCTTCGCGAGAAATTCAAGTACCGTAACTATCACAGCTTTCGTCAATGCACACGATCTTTCCTGGCAGCAACTGGAACTGAAAGCAAAATTCTTTGATTAAAGAGAAGTTTTAAGAGATGCTCTACAACAGGGAGAGATTTGTTTTTAACAGACTTCCTTATAATGAGTCATTTCATAGATAGAAGGCTCAAGGATGAGAGCCAAGAAACAGCAGACACAACTGCTCAGCACAAGCAGGCCGTTTACATCCAACCCGGTCAGAGATGTCAAAGTCCTGCTTCCAGCCAAGGCCAGGCTGAGCATCGCTAGGGCAAAGGATCAGCACTGCGTCCTTAGTCAGCAGCTCCCCAGTTTGGGAAACTGTGTATGAAAGATGAATTTCTCCAAACAGCTCCAAACTCCTCTATGAGGAGTTTTCTGCTGCATGTGCAACTCTCTGACATCAAGCATATCAGAGACAAAAGAACATACCACCCATCAACCCACTGGACTGATGCTCGCTTATTGGTAATTTCACAGGAATAAATAAACTTTTACATTCTCTAGAAATAATGGCCAACAGGCAAGGATGGAAACAAAAGCCGTACATGATGTCATAACGAAAAGCTCATCACTGGTTCAACAGTGCACCCACTGGATGACTTAATCTCCCTCATCTGAAAAGGGGGCAAAAACAGTCTTTAGTCCTATGTTTTTTTTTTAATTGGATTCTCCCAAGAAGTAGACTCTGTGACAAGTATTTGAGTGAAAGTCGTTAATGCAGGAACTGACCCCAGAGATCACTGGAATGGAGGAGGGAAGGTAAAACAAGAAGACAGCAAAGAGGAAGTGGTCCAGGTATGTGAGTGGGACCCCCTGCTGGCCTCAGGGCCAACGTTCTGCAGGGGACCTCTCAGAGTTGCCTCTCAAGGGGCTCAGAAGTGGACACACATCCTCCCCCAATTCTAGCCTGTCACTGCTGAAGGGCAGCTTCCGCTCCAAGCAAAGTCTTCAGGCTGCAGGGCCCTCGGGCATGAGTCACAGGCCAGACCCCTGTAACTCTCATCAATGGGTTCTAGCGCTGAAAGGCCAATCTCCCAAGAAAACTGTCAGACCCAGGCAAACTAAGACAACTGGCCACACGACCCGGTGCTAGGGTGGTGAGGGGCTGGGGCAGGGCACTGCCAGTGTCTGCTCAGCCCTCCAGGGTCACGATGATCAGGGGCGCTCCTCCAGGCAGAGCGCTCAGCCCCGAGTGCAGCACTCAGAGTGGGATGTCAGCTCTTCCTGTGTATTCAAAGCAGCCTAAGAGTGGGATCTGCTCTTCCACACAGGACACACCCTCTGGGGCTGGGTCCACTCGCACCACCTCTCAAGCTGCCGCTCCCAGTCAGCCCAAGGGGCTCCAGAATGGCACAAAAGAGCTTCCAACCAGAGAAATGCCTTCCTTTGCCTGCTCGGGCACTGATTCGGAGCAGAGAAGCTCAGCTTGAAATTCAAGTTACACATAAAAGAGAACTGAAGGTGTCAAAACAGAAGCAGCTCTCCTCAACCTCCACACACTGACACCCTCCCTGCCCTCCTGCAGTATGAAGCGACACGCACACGAGAGGACCCTAAACTCCCAAGGCTAGCGAGACACCTCTGCTCCCCCATCAGCCGTGTCCTTTGTTTACCAAGAGTCGGCTGTACGTGTTCCCAAATGTCTGCCAAATAATCCTAAAAATCGTGACCATTTCTAATCCTTCATGTTCAGAAAAGGCCTTGGGCCCTACAACAAAAATAAGTAAATATTTTTATTTTAAGGCTATAATAAAATATTTATAATATGTGTATATTTTTATGATCCCCCAATTTATCCAAATTTGGTTTCAGTCACTTTGGAAAAGCACTTATATTGTTTCAGCCACTCCTCTAGGTAGTATATCTGCAGTGGCTGAGGTGTCTGCTCAAATATATCTTCTCAAACAACCTAGAGGAGACTCCCCCCTGAAGATGGCAGAGAAGACGCCAAACTTTTGGTTCCTTCCTGGCTAGTTATTAATGAAAAGGATTGATATACTTCCCACGATACACAGAAAATGCAAGCAATCCTATCTATGACTGCTAAACCTTAAACATGCTCCCAGATTTACTCAAGTCAGGAGCTGTATGAAGATTTAACTCTTAGAATGAAATGGAGCTTCTTAGCCACCCAAAACCTATTTATCTTAGTCTAACACTTTTTCTTATAAAATAACATTTCCATATACTATAGAACTTTGCATCGTAACTACATTAAAATGTTTACAACATAGAGGAATAGAACTAGTGATTGCCAAGTTCAAAACCCCAAAGACAGTAAGGAGTTTCAAACAGCATTACCATCTGCATCCACAAACTGCATGATACTGACCTGAAATTTTGAATGTGAAAAATATTTTTTCCAAGAGGGAAGGGGGGCCAGAGGATGGAATTGGGAGTTTCGGTTTAGCAGTTGCAAATTATTATATAGAGAATAAACAACAAGGTCTTATTGTATAGCACAGGAAATTATATTCAGTATCCTGTGATAAACCATAATGAAAAAGAGTGTATGTGTATGTACAACCGAGTTGCTTTGCTGTACAGCAGACTGTAACACAACATTATAATTCACCTACACACTTCAATAGAAATAAATTTTAAAATAAACAAGTAAAGGAGAGAAAGAAACAATACACTTTCTTCTCTCTGAAGCTTCTGGGCACAAGGCTCAGGAAACTTTACAACTGGACATCTGCGGCATACACCTGCTGTACTGTCTGAGAAAATTCAATTCTACCCAATAGGGCAGGAAATTCTGTTCAACAACACAGGAAAATAGATGGAAAGACGAAACTCTTCAGATGTGTGAGGTAATGAGACGTGACAAAGTAAACTGAACATGTGTGTGTGAACACACAAAGGGGTGGAAGGAACAAAAGACTCCTAAAATTCATGAAGCACTGATATTCATAAGGCACTAAATCTGCAGGACGCGTCCAAGGCACACTGAATATTCACGATACACAAACGATACATGAGCCATGGGGCACTCAGTGCTCAGGAGGGCTTAGTCAGGACATTGGGGTAACGTTCTTTTGCACAAGACACACAAATAAAACCCAGAGCTGTGAGCAGGCTAACTGGCAGATCCCTGTGCCTCTCCCAGAGACGCGGGCAAACCTGACCCTGGCTGTAAGTTAAATATGTTTGGTTGATCCCTGTTTGCTGAAGTCACACTCAACTGAGTGAACACACACAGCTTCCAAATGCTATATACATGTTTATATGTAACTGCATGTTTCTAAGCCTCTATATGGGCTTTCCCAGGTGGCTCAGTGGTAAAGAATCTCCTGCCAATGCAGGAGCCACAGGAAACACGCTTTCAATCCCTGGGTCGGGAAGATTCCCTGGATGAGGAAATGGCAACCCACTCCAGTCCTCTTGCCTGGGAAATCCCATGAACAGAGGAGCCTGGTGGGCTACAGTCCACAGGGTCGCAATGAGTCAGACATGACTTATCGACTAAACAACTGAAGGAAAACCATCCAAATTAATACTAGCAATATTGTGTATTTGTATGTAGCATACCAACCCCTACCTTTCAGAACAAAAGTTGTATTTTGCTAATACATAGGAACAATACTGGAGAAGGCGATGGCACCCCACTCCAGTACTCTTGCCTGGAAAATCCCATGGGTGGAGGAGCCTGGTGGGCTGCAGTCCATGGGGTCGCAAAGAGTCAGACACGACTAAGAGACTTCACTTTCACTTTTCACTTTCATGCATTGGAGAAGGAAATGGCAACTCACTCCAGTGTTCTTGCCTGGAGAATCCCAGGGACAGGGGAGCCTGGTGAGCTGCCATCTATGGGGTTGCACTGAGTCAGACACAACTGAAGCGACTCAGCAGCAGCAGCAGCAACAGCAGGAACAATACGTCTGGACCACCTCTCTGAAAATATATTACCTGCCACATTGGAAGGACGAAGACTATTCTGCCTAGAGCTTTAATAATTAAATGAACTAGAGTTAATAATAATAAATTATTGGGAATACAGAATCATAGCTGATTTTTTTTTAACTGAATTTTTAAATTACCTCAAAGAGTTATGTCATACGGTCCTCAATAGGAACAGACCAGCCAACCTGACCCTTACTTGCCATACAAAACACTCTTCAAAATCAAAGGAAAAAAAACTGCAATACTGCAATGCTGTATAAATACATGACTCCCGTCTTATTAAATATCTCACATTTTTTATTTGATTCACACAGCACTGAGTAGACTGAATTTCACACTTCATACTCTGCTTCTGTAACTCATTAACATTTGCCAAGTACAACTGTAAATTAGACATCTAAGGTGCAGGAAATTAATAATTAATTATACAGGTGAGTGTGCACAATGACTAGTTGTACTTATTCTGAATTTGTATTAACTGGGTAAAACAGAAACAGTCATCTTGCAATCATGTCAGCCTTTGTTAAACTATATTGTACTCAAAAAAAATGTTTTATACCTACTTTGTCAGTAACTGCTAAGAAGACACTGAAATGCACTAGCTCACCCCAATGTGCCCAGGAGTTGACCATTTCTAGCACTGCAAAGTCCACCTCCTCAGATACCCCTTAGTACTGAACTAAGTGGAATAGTTGGTCACCCACACTGAGAAATGAACGAGAAGAAAAAAGAGATATGATTCTTATACCCATAACCCTCACTGCCCACTGGAGGAGAGAGAAATTAATTAATAATCACAAAGAGAGAATTTCCTGGTGCTCCCAGTGCACGGGGCCCAGTTTCGATCCCTGGTCAGGGAATTAGATTCCACACGCCACATGACCTGGTGCAGCTAAATAAGTAATTTGTTAAAATCACAAAGAGAAATTATGTAACAGCATCACAGCAGTGATCCTTGTATCATAAATTATGGCTAAGGCCCACATCACAGCACATGTTCAGAGAGCAGCCTGTGGAGCAGCAGAAACCAGGGAAGCCCTCCTCCAAGATTTTACTAAGAGACACCAGGACCGGCCCTGACTCCACCTCCCATCATATATTATCCATCCAGCCCCAGTCAGTACAAAAGGGGACTGAGAATTCAGCGTATGGTCACCTTTAGGGAAGAGTGGAATTCATGGGGGAAGAAGTGATTTCTTCCCATTCCTGATTCAAAAACCAAAGGTGTAAAAAGAACAAGATTGGGACAAACACAGAAACGAGAAAGGAAAGTTGTAATGAACTGAAACAGCATTCAGGAATATTTTATAGTTCACCTCACAGAGAAGAGAATTTCAACATAGCAGGGCTAAGAAGAGCTACCGAAAAATCATATGTGTACACACGTGTGGTGTGTATATGATGAATTTCATGTTTATGTTCAGAGTGGAGATATGCAAGCACTCTACAGTTAAAACTGCAGAAGAAAGGGACTTCCCTGGTGGTCCAGTGGCTGAGATTTGCCTTCCAATGCTGGGGGTGACGGTTCAGTCGCTGGTTGGGGAGCTGGGATCCCACATGCCTTGAGGCCAAAAGGCCAAAACATAAAACAGAAGCAATGTCGTAACAAATTCAATAAAGACTTTAAAAAACAATCCACTTCAAAAAAAAACCTTCAAGAAAAAAATTGCAGAAGTAAAACTACAGGGAGGTCTGTGAACCCGCAGCTGGAATCCTTGATGAGCACAAGGAAGGTTTTTCGTCAGGAAGGGTACTGATCAAAACTGGAGAATGAATGTGAGCTAACGAAGTAAAGATGACGAACGATAGGAGAGATGGGAGACCTCCGTGGCAGACAGAGGAGTCCACGTAAAGGCCCTGAGGCCGAGTGGAAACTGGGAGGAGGACCACAGAGAACCCCAGGATCAGGAACGAGTGGCATGATTTTGAGGTCACATCACAGGCTTGTTTTTACTCTGAGGCTTTGAAGAAGAGAAGTAACACTGGTATATTTGCATTTTTAAAAGACCACTCTAGCTATAAAGTGTGACAAACATCTGCAGGAGGTCAAGAGAACACACCCAAAGGTTGTACACTTTAAAAATAATCATGTTGTACAACCTCAGTATATTCAGGCGTCCCTCGGTATCAACAAGGAGATTGGTTTCAGGACCCCTGAAGATATCAAAATCCAGATGCTCAAGCCCCTTATATAAAATGGCATAAGGGACTTCCCTGGTGGTCTAATGGTTAAGACTCTGCACTTCTAATGTAGGGAGTACAGATATGATCTCTGGTCAGAGAACTAAGATTCCACATGTCTCACGGTGTGACAAAAAAGGTTCCTTTTTTATCTTTATTAAAAAATAAAATGGCATAGTGTTGCTTATAACCTACACACATCCTCCCATATATTTAAGTAATCTCTGCACTACTTATAATACCTAATACAATGTAAATGCTATGTAAATAGTTGCCTGTGAGCTGCAAATTCAAGTTCTGCTCCGGAGAACTTCCTGGAATTATTTTTCAAATATTTTCAATCTGCGTTTGGTTAAATCTGTGATGTGAACCTGCATATACAGAAGACCAACTACACAACTTTTACCCAATCATACCTCAATAAAGCAAAAAAATATATATATACTGGGAGAGTAGTAGGAAGTTCCCATAGTGGTTCAAAAGAAAGATCAAAGGTATCTTATGTCCTTTGTGCTTTGAAAGCTATCTTGGAAGCAAAATCCACTAAGTGGATGACAGATTATACATGATGTAAACAAAGGATGGAATTGAACATAACTGTGAGATATCTATTTGCTCAACTGATAGTAAAGCGAATTACTAAGACACAGAACATCAGAGGAAGGCTAAGTTTAGGGTAGGAAAACTGAATGTTCTGGATACGTGCAGTTCGAGTGGTACGGTAGGCAGAATAACAGCCCCCACATCCTAAATCACTGAAACCCATCAACAGGTCAGGTTACATGGGGAAGGAGAACGAGGGTTGCCAATGGGATTGGGGTTCCTAACAGATGACCTTAAAATGAAGAGACTATCCTGGATTCTCTGAGTGGGCCCAATGTATCACAAAGGTCCTTAAAAGATGGAAAAGTCAGAGTCAGAGATTTGACAAAGTTTCTCTAGTGGCTTTAAAGTTGAAGGAAGGGGTTGATCCAGGGTACAGGCAGCCTCTAGAAGCTGGAGGAGGCAAGGAAAAGGATTCTCCCCTAAGACCTCCGGAAAGATCACACCCCTGCCAAGACACTGATTTTAGGCCAGAGACATCTATTTGCACTTTTGACCTCCAAAACTGTAAGAAAATAACTCTGCTGTTTTAAACCACTAAGGTTGTGAGAGTTTATTACAGAAGTAACAGGAAGCAAATACAAATGGTCTTTAAGTCCTCTAAATCGATAGGAATTAAATAGGAGTATGTAACATCATTACACCACACCACAAAACAGAGGCACATGGAAACTTGAAATATCCTCTTTAAAAAACATGGAGTATTTTTCATGTATTTTCCTAAGGAACATATCAATCAATACCTGCAGATCAAGAAAAATAAGACATTTAAAACAGTATTAAACATGTGTACTTATGATAAAGAAGTTGATCACAAATAACTTATTATAATAAACTGATAAATATTCTAAATATAAATATTACCACTACCACTTAGTTTTTTTGTGAGTGTGTGGTTCTGTGAAATATTTGAGTTTAGTGAAGTACTATCATTAAAAAAAAAAAAAACTGGAGAAGACAATGGCACCCCACTCCAGTACTCTTGCCTGGAAAATCCCATGGATGGAGGAGCCTGGAAGGCTGCAGTCCATGGGGTCACTGAGGGTCAGACACGACTGAGCAATTTCACTTTCACTTTTCACTTTCATGCATTGGAGAAGGAAATGGCAGCCCACTCCAGTGTTCTTGCCTGGAGAATCCCAGGGACGGGGGAGCCTGGTGGGCTGCCATCAATGGGGTCACACACAGTCAGACACGACTGAAGCGACTTAGCAGCATCATTAAAAATAGTTCAATTAACACTTAAAAAGTAACTCCAACATATGAAACCATCAGTATTTATATTTTTTTGGCCACACCATGCAGCTTGTAGGATCTAAGTTTGCTGAGCAGGGATCGACCTGGGCCCCAGGCAGTGAAAGCACAGAGTCCTAACTACTGATGCGTGTGTGTGCTCCTCACTTCAGTCGTGTCCGACTCTTTGCAACCCCATGGACTGCAGCCAACCAGGCTCCTCTGTCCATGGGATTCTCCAGGTAAGAACACTGGATTGGGTTGCCATGCTCTCCTCCAGGGGAACTTCCCCACCTAGGGATCGAACCCACGCATCTCTTATGTCTCCTGTGTTGGCAGGTGGGTTCCTTACCACTAGTGCTACCTGGGAAGCCCCCTAACCACTGGACCGCCAGGCAATTCCCAAATCTTCAATATCATTGAGCATAATTATCTGAGATTTAATATTAAATAAAGACTATAAAGAGATTCTTACTACTTCCTTTAATAAGTATGGACAGTAGAAAGATTTCACTGATTTTAGGACACCAAGAAACAAAGTTATCACTTGTTTCCTAAAAGAAAAGTAATACAGCATCAGATCAGATCAGATCAGATCAGTTGCTCAGTCGTGTCTGACTCTTTGCGACCCCATGAATCACAGCATGCCAGGCCTCCCTGTCTATCACCAACTCCCGGAGTTCACCCAGACTCACGTCCATCGAGTCAGTGATACCATCCAGCCATCTCATCCTCTGTCGTCCCCTTCTCCTCCTGCCCCCAATCCTTCCCAGCATCAGAGTCTTTTCCAATGAGTCAACTCTTCACATAAGGTGGCCAAAGTACTAGAGTTTCAGCTTTAGCATCATTCCTTCCAAAGAAATCCCAGGGCTAATCTCCTTCAGAATGGACTGGTTGGATCTCCTTGCAGTCCAAGGGACTCTCAAGAGTCTTCTCCAACACCACAGTTCAAAAGCATCAATTCTTCGTGCTCAGCCTTCTTCACAGTCCAACTCTCACATCCATACATGACCACAGGAAAAACCATAGCCTTGATTAGATGAACCTTTGTTGGCAAAGTAATGTCTCTGCTTTTGAATATGCTATCTAGGTTGGTCATAACTTTCCTTCCAAGGAGTAAGTGTCTTTTAATTTCATGGCTGCAGTCACCATCTGCAGTGATTTTGGAGCCCAGAAAAATAAAGTCTGACACTGTTTCCACTGTTTGCCCATCTATTTCCCATGAAGTGATGGGACCGGATGCCATGATCTTAGTTTTCTGAATGTTGAGCTTTAAGCCAACTTTTTCACTCTCCACTTTCACCTTCATCAAGAGGGTTTTTAGTTCCTCTTCACTTTCTGCCATAAGGGTGGTGTCATCTGCATATCTGAGGCTATTGATATTTTTCCCGGCAATCTTGCTTACAGCTTGTGTTTCTTCCAGTCCAGCGTTTCTCATGATGTACTCTGCATAGAAGTTAAATAAACAGGGTGACAATATACAGCCTTGACGAACTCCTTTTCCTATTTGGAACCAGTCTGTTGTTCCATGTCCAGTTCTAACTGTTGCTTCCTGACCTGCATACAAATTTCTCAAGAGGCAGGTCAGGTGGTCTGGTATTCCCGTCTCTTTCAGAATTTTCCACAGTTTATTGGGATCCATACAGTCAAGGGCTTTGGCATAGTCAATAAAGCAGAAATAGATGTTTTTCTGGAACTCTGTTGCTTTTTCCATGATCCAGCGGATGTTGGCAAATTGATCTCTGGTTCCTCTGCCTTTTCTAAAACCAGCTTGAACATCAGGAAGTTCACGGTTCACATATTGCTGGAGCCTGACCTGGAGAATTTTAAGCATTACTTTACTAGCGTGTGAGATGAGTGCAATTGTGCGGTAGTTTGAGCATTCTTTGGCATTGCCTTTCTTTGGGACTGGAATGAAAACTGACCTTTTCCAGTCCCGTGGCCACTGCTGAGCTTTCCAAATTTGCTGGCATATTGAGTGCAGCACTTTCACAGCATCATCTTTCAGGATTTGGAATAGCTCAACTGGAATTCCATCACCTCCACTAGCTTTGTTCGTAGTGATGCTTTCTAAGGCCCACTTGACTTCACATTCCAGGATGTCTGGCTGTAGGTCAGTGATCACACCATCGTGATTATCTGGGTCATGACTACAATTAATAATACTGTTCTGCATATTTGAGTTGCTAAGAGAAAAGACCTTAAAAGCCATTCTCACAAGAAAAAAAAATTTTTGTAGCCATGTATAGTGACAGATGTTAACTAGACTTATTGAGGTTGATCATTTCACATTATACACAAATATCAAGTCATTGTGTTGTACACCTGAAATTAATACACAGTATTAGACATAAACTATACCTCAATTAAAAAAAAAAAGAAACAAGTAAAACTCTAGTACACTTTTAGGAGCTTTCTGTGCACAACTTCAAAATCTGAATACCACATCTTTCCTAGGATCCAATACAAAAACTGTCCTATAAATTTTTCTGTTCTTATTCCCATCATCAGGACATCCTGCTGCTGCTGCTGCTGCTGCTGCTAGGTAGCTTCAGTCATGTCGGACTCTGTGCGACCCCATAGACAGCAGCCCACCAGGCTCCCCAGTCCCTGGGATTCTCCAGGCAAGAACACTGGAGTGGGTTGCCATTTCCTTCTCCAATGCATGAAAGTGAAAAGTGAAAATGAAGTCACTCAGTCGTGTCCGACTCTTCACGACCCCATGGACTGCAGCCCACCAGGCTCCTCCATCCATGGGATTATCCAGGTAAGAGTACTGGAGTGGGGTGCCATTGCCTTCTCTGTCAGGACATCCTAAGCAGACTTAAAAATTAAACATGAAATTCCTCTGACACTGTTTGATCTTGAAAAGTCACTACCTCTGTTATACACTGAGTTTCATTTCTCTTATACAGACTCCATTTGGAAATTCAGGTTTTTTAATTTAATGGAAATGTTTCTTGATCTCAGGAAAGGGAGGCTGGTGGCAGGAAGAGCCCAAAAATCCAAAGCATAAAATTCAAAGAAAAATATAACCGAGTCAATTCTCCCATATCCATGGAACTCAACTGGAATGATTCAGGGTGAGCAACAGTGTAAACATCCTATTATCCAAACTCATGGATAGTCCAAAAAGCTGTTCTTTTCTACTTCAGAAAACATGCAGAGCTTTCTTTACCTTTCTAATCATACCCCCTTTAAGCTAAATTACCCTGCATTCCCTCTGAAGACACACCAACTCAATGGCCAGGGCAGAGTAATCCGGAAGCAGACCAGGTAGTCATGAGGAGAGGCCAGTGCTTCACAACGGGCTCAGGGGTTGGGAGGAAAACTTCCATCACTTCAAACATTAAGAAGGATTAGAAATGAGTGTTCCCACCCAACCTCCCTCCAGAGAGAAGAAAATAATCACCTGGCAAAGAGAAGACACTGCAGTCCATGGGGTCACAAAGAGTCGGACGCGACTGAACTGAACCGAAAATAGAAGATGGCATGCAGCCAGAGCCCCGAATTTCTCTGCCTGGGATCGACCGTAAAACAGGAGCAATGCAGCCAGGGAAAACACTCTTGCCCCCAGGCCAGGCTCTGGGCTACCGCCACTGCTTCGTGGATCACTCTTGTTATGGTGTTTGCATCAATGAGCGCCCACACATTGCTCCTTAGGAAGGACGTTCTCCCTTTCCCACAGGATGAGACCAGCTCAACAAAACCTGAGAGTCAGGTCAGAGTGCCTTCTCTCAAGCATGGAGCAGTGCATCCTGTGATGGAAGCTCACCCACTACGCTTCACTTTCAAACCAGGCGCATAGAAGTGCTAATGAAGCCAGAGGCACGGCCGCATCAGGGCAGCAGGCAAGGTCCCAGGGGAGGGCAGTGGGCTGGGGGGCACATAGGCTGACCACCAGTGAGACAGCATGAGGGAAGCTCTTAGCGGGTCCTCATCAGCCAGAACTTTCATGAGAAACCAACTCAAAAGGAATGTTGGCATCATGAGGATTTACTTGAAAATAGCCACTTTCTGGCCATTCAGTGTTTTCTTTTCTTTCTTTTTTTTTTTTGCAGCCATGCCACGTAGCATGTGGGATCTCAGTTCCCCGACCAAGGATCACACCTGTGTCCTGGCCTTGGAAGCCCAAGTCTTAACCATAGACCACCAGGGAAGTCCCTCAATGTCCTAAAAGGCACTGCCGAGGTAGGCTTCCCTCCTGCACGGGCACAAGAGCAGAGTGGGTGCCGGCTCTCAGTGAGGAGGGCATGCGGGGCACGGAGAGAATTCTGCACACTTGTGACCCCTCCACACACAGCGGGAGGGGAGGCCTGGCTCAGACAGGATCCTGAGCTGCGCTCTGATAGAGAGGAGGGGAACTCAGCCTCTGGATCCCTGGCCTCTCTGGCGATTATGCCAGAGGCTGTTTGCCTCCACTCCTTTCCAGTCTCCACTTAACCACACTTTGAAGGAGAATCAGTATCTGAAAAAGCCACTCTCAAACACTGCAGAGTTTTCAGGCATCAGGAGACAATCATTTCCACTGTGCTTACGAAGGCAGGAATGTGGGCTATTATTTTAGGAACATATTCAACAGCCTGAGTCCAAAAGAAAAGTTTCTGCATCACTCTTTATTAAGAAGAAAAATAGATTGAGAGGACTAATCCATTCCAAGTTTTCTATCAATTAGGGAGGTGTGTTGGAAGTCAATGTGGGCCCTAGACCAGGGGCTGTATGTGGAGGAGAAAGACAGCCTGCAGAATGTTCTAGTAGAAAAATAAAAAGAGATTTCTTTGACTCAAGTTTCTGGAACAAAAGATAAAAATTTGAAAACATTCTCTAAATGGAGAAAGAATGATCAAAAGTAAAGATATTCAAGTTAGAATGTTACTGAAAATGTCACACAGGAAAAAAAAAAAGGTTAATTAGGGAACTGAGGTCACAAATCAATAGTCCTTTTTATAAGAACATTTAGTAGTCCTCACCCCCACATCCACCTCTCTCCACATCCATTATGGGAGAACATGTCATTATGTGTTACCTTATGACTAAGATAAAAGCTTCTGTTATCATTTAGGTAGAAAAGTCAAAGACAGCTACAGCGAAATCTCCTTTGAGGCTTTCACTAAGGAATAATAATTAAAAATTTAAGTAGGAAACATTCCATGTGTATGTAGTAACAGAGCGCTAAATGTGATCTTTTTTTAAACGCAAAAACACAGCTTACTCTAGCTGAAATAGTTGCCAATTCAGAAATATTTTTTCCACTTGGAATAAAATAATACTTCAAATAATCATTTGGAGTGATTCCTTCTGTGCTTCCACCATTGTTATTTCAAAGAATTTAGGGTTTTAAGAGCATATTTTGGATTAACTGACCATGGTTTCAAATTCAGGTACGTATATTTTTAAAACTCAAAGCGGCTTCAGGAAGATTGCAGAGCACTAGCAGAGATCCAGAAAGTATTGCAATGTAGCCAAAAACCTTTGGATAAATAACATCTGGCATTAGTGGCTTGCTATCCTTGAGTTTCTCAACTTCCTCTCTGGAGGAACTTAAGTCCCTCTTGGCCTCTCTCTGATTTCCTTCAAAATGTTTCTGGAAACAGATACTTCATCGTCCATCTTCTTTATCTGGAGAAGTACTGGAGAAACTGGTAGGAAACTACACTGGAGCGAGAAAGCACCGACCTGCTCCAGCTCTCACGGGGGCCCATGTCAGTCTCAGCTCCTGCTCTTGTCGACCTGCAGCTCATCTGAGGAGAGCAAGAGGCTGTAGCATCACCCTGATGTGGGTTCCAACCCCAGCCTCACTGCTTCTGAGCTGCATTCCCTGAACAAATATTTCACTTCCGTGGGCTTCCCTGTCATCTTATCCTCCTTCTTGGGTCTGTCTTGAAACACCTTCCCTGGTGGCTAAGATGGTGAAGCATCTGCCGGCAATGCAGGAGACCCAGGTTCGATCCCTGGGTTGGGAAGATCCCCTGAAGAAGGAAATGGCAACCCACGCTAGTACTCTTGCCTGGAAAATTCCATGAACAGAGGAGCCTGGTAGGCTACAGCCCATAGGGTTGCAAAGAGTCGGACATGACTGAGCAACTTCACTTGCTTTCTTCCTTTCTTTAAGGATAAAAACAGGTTCCATGAAAAGAAATCAGGCCCTGCCTAGCACACAGTAAATGGTAAATGCCCAGGTCCTGACTGTGACCATCACAGCTCCAGCTGACAGCTGACCAGCTTGGAAATCAATCTCATCTGATGTAAAGTGGCTCTCTCTACCTGTTAGAGAAGGGTCCACCACCTCCAGACCATGGACCACTATGCTTCGTGGCCTGCACAACAGGAAGTGAGTGTCGGGCCAGTGAACAAAGCTTCATCTGTATTTACAGCCACTCCCCATCGCTCGCGTTACTACCTCTGCTCTGCCTCAGCAGCAGCAGCATTAGATTCTCTTAGGAGAGTTCACTAACCCTAACCCTAAAGTCGAGGCGGAATATCCCGAGACAGCCACAAAATAAAGTGCACAAAAAAAGTCATGTGCTCGCATCATCCTGAAACCATCCTCACCCCTCAACCGCCAGTCTGTGGAAAAACTGTCTTCCACAAAACCAGTCCCTGCTGCCAACGGTTGAGGACCGCTTGCTAGAGCCTCCTCTGGCCCCGGCTGACACTCTGGATCCTGTTCGCTCTCCTTTTCTCAGCTGCAGCCCCTTCTGACTGTCCCTCTGCTCCTCCCTTCACACACAAGTCTTCAGTAAAATGACTCTGTAAGAACCTGGGTAAAGAAACAATAAGCAACCGCTCATTCCTTCCCTTAACTCAAGCCATCTGGGACAACCTCTTTCTCTCCCTAACTTGTTATTTTGTCCTCCTCAAACGGTAAGTCAGTGCTGATATCTTGCTCAGTGAGAAAATGAGGTTAAGAACAATGTTATTTGAACATATGTCTGAGTGTATTTTGAGAACAGTAGTGATCCTTTTTAATAATATACTTTGAGTATGCATACCTTACTTTTGTAACATCATTTCCAAGGTTCAACACTATTTAAATATTATTAGAGAAGGCAGAGAGAAATATAAACGAATTATCTAGTTTAAACTGAGGTTAAGGATGGAAGACAGGATGTAAAACGACAAAAATCCAGGTTGGAGGGACTTCCCCGGCAGTCCAAAGGTTAAGACTCCACCTTCTAATGCAGGGGACATGGGTTCAATCCCTGGTTTGGGAACTCAGGTCCCACAAGCTATGGAACGTAGCCAAACAATTTTTTTAAAACAATCCAGGTTTGAAGTAGGTGAGAAGGCACAGTGCTTATAATGGACATGGGTGCTACCTGAAGGATGGTCTCCTCCCATATACCAGGGAAATAATACCAAATAACACAGAACTGAGGATGAGCACTTAGAAACCTTTAGAGTAATCTGAAAGGGTAGTTGTATGCGTATAGAACAAAATAATAAAAATTGGGGGCCCATCATTGCTGCTTTTCCAGCAATTTTCATTTTTCTCGTAACTCATTTTCATTGACTATTCAAAAACTAGTACATGAAACAAAAAGTCTACTGCAACTTTAAAATTTTGAAACACAGATCCTACACAATAGATCTGTTCCTGAAATGCTTGGCAGAGAGACCTGCTTTGACCTCCATGGAGGACACAAGTCTGTGGAGAATATAAATATAGTTAATTAGAGGCTAGGTGACAGTCTGCCAAATCCACTTTCCTTCCTAAGGTGTGAAATATAATCCACGTAAGGTGAGAAAATAAAGTGACTGTCCTGAAATAATCTATTTAAAGCACATACCCCAAAAACCATGGTGAACAGCACCATGTATTCTTATCATAAACACTCATTAAGCATTAAAATATTACTGTGAAAACTGGATATACAAATATTTGGAAAACCACCCAAAGCAGTAACTCTTTGCAAACAACTCATCTCTTTTCACAAAGTTGCCTCAACAGTGGTGAATGCTTCCCTCCCCTGAAATCTAAGTTTGATTAGAAGGGAGACACAAGTCACAGTAAACAAGGATACACGCGGCAAAAGAACAACTGCGCAAAGAGAATCATCAGAAAACCATCAAAAGTTGGCTGCAACCACCATGCAGAACAAAAAACTAAAAAAGAGAGTCAAAAAACTAAAAAGAGAGTCCCCATATGATCCTGCAATCCCACTCCTGGGCATAAATCCAGACAAAACTATAATTCAGAAAGATACAGGCTCCCCTATGTTCATATCAGCACCACTTACAACAGCCAAGACATGGAAACAATCTAAATGTCCATCAACAGTTGAATGGATAAGGAAGATGTGGTACATATATACAGTGGAGTATTACTCAAGTATTAAAATGGATGAAATAATGCCATTTGCAGCTACCCTGGAAGGACTTAGAGATTATCATAATACATGAAGTAAGACAGAGAAGGACAAATACCATATGATATCACTTACATCTATTTAAATATGACACATGAACTTATCTAGGAAGCATAGAGAAGAGGCTTGTGGTTGCCAAGGGGGAGAGTGGGCTGAGAAGGATTGAGAGTTTGGGATAAGCAGATGCAGACTAGTATAAATAGGAGAGATAAACAACAAAGTCCTACTCTACTAGCACAGGGAATTATATTCGATATCCTGTGATAAACCACATGGTAAAGAATATGAAAAAAAACATATACACATACATAACTGAATCACTTTGTTGTACAGCAAACTAAAACAACACTGAAAATCAACTATATGTCAATAAAAAAATAAAAATTGGCTACACTAGCAGCTGAGGAACTCTCACAATACTGTGTACTCAAGGGCAGGTCTGCGGGAATCTGTTTCCCTCCACTATAAGACGGGAGATGTAAGTGACTTCTCAGCGTGTGCACAGGGACCAGATTAAATCGCGAATGGGAAGGCACTTGTTGAGTCAAGTTTCTCAAGTGCTGCCCAGGACCCTTGGGAAGCCTTGACAGCCTTTCTGTGGGCTCGAAGAGGTAGGGGAAGGAGGTCTGAGAGACCACAACTATTTTCATAATACTAAGACATTCTTTGCTGTTTTAATTCTCATTTCCTTACAAGCATACACTAAAATTTTTCAGAGGCTACGTGAAAAGTAAGTGCAACAGACTGAATGCAGAAGCAGGCCTGAGAATCCAGCTGTCTCCGAGTACATGGGATACTAAAGAATCTCTTTAGTAAAAAATATTAAAAAAATCTCTATAATGCAAAACTATGAAACAATGTCACTCATTCACTGAAAGTCTTGTTTTGGAAAGGACAAAATTTTTCATGGAAAAAAAAATGCCTTTTATGAACATGCAATAGGTTTAGAGTTATGTTTCAATGTACTGATAAATATATTAAAATTCTCAATGCTAATTTCTAATACAGTCAGTATCAACAGCTACAACCCACACGAATGACATCTCTTTCAGGGTCCTCAAAGAATTTCTCAAATGTAAGAAGGTCAAAAGATCAAATATTTAAAAAACTGTTGCTGAATGAAGACCCAGAACAGCCAAAAATAATCTTTTTTAAATTGCAAAAAAAAAAACTGTTGCTGAAAGTAAAAGGGTTGTGTAAGCTTTAATATATGATCCACACATATAATCAATTTTGTCTTTATAAGGATACCTTACTTTAGCACACATTTCTGTGTTATGCAAAGAAGTTGATCAGACTGCATTCAGTGTTTTTATCTCACTTCCAAGTTGCCTCTGCCCAGAAAAAAGCACTGAAAGGGCCTGTTCTCTGGCAACCATGTGTCCAGATTTTCCCAGCCCATCTTAACATCAAATGTGTTTCCAATTTTTCCTGTCAACCACAAAAATGTTCCTTATATTTCAAGATTTTTTGTGTCCAAAGGCACCTCCCAACCTGTTTCTCACATAGAGGAATAATCACAAAACATCCTCCTGTTGTGTTGTAATTATATTTTAAATACTTTAGCACAACTCATATGACAAATGCGTGTTGGCTGGTTCTGACCAACACCCCAGGAATGGCTGCTTACTCCAGCTGAGAACACTCCAGGCATGTTTCCTTAGCACTGCAAAGCCTCCACTCAGGACACACTCCAGGGTCAGTCACTAGGCTTCTCAGTCTTTCTTTCTCTTTCATAAATACCAGAGGCTCTGTTAGCAAAATGAACATTAAAAATTGTTCTCATGGGTGAAATAGCAATGGTTTTAAAATGTGGACTGACTACAAAGACTGTAGGGTATTCCAGTCCTTGATCAAACAGGGCACATGAACTGAGAACAGCCAGCAGCCCAATCCCTTTGGATCAGCACCCTTAGCTTAGGGTTTCCAGTGTTAGGGTTGACCAGAAGTCCCTTCTGGCTCAAGGGAACAATTCATACAAGGACTGTACAAATGGCAGAAGGACAGAGAGCAAGGACTCCATTGGGTTTATGGAATAGTCCTGCTGGGCCCTGCTCATGAATAAGAACTTGCATGTAAGGCAGAATTCTGTGTCAAATTTGTTTTAGGAGTTACACGTTACCTGGTAGTAAGGCTGATAAGGAGGAAAGCTATAGCCCTCATTACACTAAAAAGCTATGAATATCTTCCAAAAGAGAACTGAAAAATTGCAAACCATCCAATTAGTTTAGAAGCGTTAGCAAAACCTCTTTTAGACCCTGAGGGCTTTAGAAATGCCTACTGTCCAGCACTATTATCTAACTGCTAAGAGCTGCCTGTGCGTGCTCAGTTGTGTCTGATTCTTTACAACCCTATGGACTGTACCCCTCCAGGCTCCTCTATCCATGGAATATCCCAGGCAAGAATACTAGAGTCAGGTGCCATTTCCCATTCCAGGGATCTTTCCGACCCAGGGATTGAACCCATGTCTCCTGCATCTCCTGCATTGGCAGGCAGACTCTTTACCAATGCACCACTTGGGAAGCCCTAAGAGCTGCCTAGACGGGCTCAAAAGATGCAGGGATTCTGCTTGCAAAGCCAGTAATGTCACCTCAGTAATGACAAAGGCCAGATATGATTTTTCCAATGAATGAAATTCAGAGTCTAGTGTCTTTTGATGCCATCTCTTCTTGCAGGAACAGTAGTGAAGAAAACAAACGCCCACTGACAACTTACACATGCCAACAGTGATCTACACCTTTATAAATATGCTATAAACTGGACTTCGTCTCAGAGAAGATGGGGAGGGCACCATTACACAATCACTAGGACAGCCCTACCTACAACTAGAGGAAGCAGGGGAGGGAGAAGAGAAAGTATTTTAAAAGCAGGAGGGAGCCAAGAAGAGAAAAAAAGCAGTCTCCAAAATTCAAGCCACACCAAGGTGGTGTCATTTTGTTTGGGATAAAACTTCAGGTATTACAGATCCAAAAACAGATGTGAATTATCTGCTTGGGTTTCCTCCCATTAATCCTGATGAAGAATTAACAGTAAACACCAAATCTTCTCTCATGCTCCAAATAATCAAAAGAAACCAAATATCCATATGATGGAATACCATAAAATATCAGAAAAGCAGGGCATCAAAACATTCACCAATTTACAACAGCCAGGACATGGAAGCAGACTAAATGTCCATCAACAGAGGAATGGATAAAGAAGATGTGGCACATACATACAATGGAATATTACTCAGCTATAAAAAGGAACCAAAAAGTGTCATTTGCAGAGATACGGATGGATCTAGATCACTAGATCTAGATCTAGTGTCATTTGCAGAGGTGTGGATGGATCTAGATCACTGTCACGCAGAGTGAAGCGAGTCAGAAAAATATTGTGCATTAATGCTCACACACAGAATCCAGAAAAATGAACCTAACTGCAAAGCACAGAGACACAAATGTAGAGAACAAACTTACAGATATCAAGTGGGGAAGAGGAGTGGGATGTTCTGGGAGATTGCGATTGACATATATACACCACTGATACTATGCATAAAATACGTAACTAGTGAGAACCTACCGTACAGCACAGGAACTCTACTCAATACTCTGTGGTGACCTAAATGGGAAGGATATCTAAAAAAGAGGGATATATGTATACACTGGAGAAGGAACTGTCAACCCACTCCAGTATTCTTCCCATGGACAGAGGAGGCTGGCAGGCTACAGTCCACGGGGTTGCAAAGAGTCGAACATGACTGAGCAACTAACACACACACGTGTACGCACACAGCTGATTCACTTTGCTGTACAACAGAAACTAATACAATATTGTAAAGCAGTCACACTCCAATACAAATTAATTTTAAAATAAATAAAAATAGATTGAAGAATGAAAAAGACATTCACCATACTTCATCCTCCTCTGCTTCCAGAAGGTATGGGATGCAGGGGAACACCAGCAATGTAGAGCATGGTGTTTTTTTTCCCTCTGGAAGTTTTTTCTTATACTTCCCAACATCAGAGATAATCCTTTTTGACAGACTGTCCCGCTAGTTTTCTCTACATCTTTAGATATAAATATATGTGCTAAATATCTATCTTCAGATACAGATATGAGATATAAATATTTAAGGGTGACTTTTTGTGCTTTTCAGTATTCTGCATATGTAAAGTATTATAAAACTATTTTAGTGAAGTTTTTTCAAAACAAATAATATTTTCATATTAGATTAATAATGAGATCCCACGGAAGTCATATATTCTTGCCTCTAAGGTAATCTCCATAAATCTGGCCTCCATCAAGACCATCTATAAAAATAACGGATTGCTTTGCCATATCAATAAGTTTTTAATTAAGCATTTCTCTTAGCTAGTTTCTTTGATAGACCCAGTGGAAAGACAAAGGTTCCTTCCAATAAAATTATGCAAGTCTCTGAATTTTCATTTTTCTATTCAGAACTGACTAAAACGCCTTCCTAAAATTTTTCAGTCTGTGAAGTAGAAATTTAAAAAAAAAAAAAACTGGGATGTCACATTCACAACAATGTCAAATTGTTTAACGTCTCCTTACAAACAAATCTAGAATTCACTGGATACAAAGAACTGACAGATGAAGGTAAAAGAAATGAGAAACTGGTGAAGCAGATAGCTTTGCTGGGTACCGAAAATGATCAGAGTCAAGAAAATCTTTCTATGCAAAAAGAACAACAGAAGAAAGATCAGCAACAGTATTTTTAAAAACCTCAAAAGGAAATGGTGGTCAAGAAACATTTCACAAACAAAGGTGATTCAGATCCTTCTTTATGAATCACATAAATCAAGAGCATCTGGAAGAATCTGCCCAAAACTATACTTGCTAGCCATTTGTTTCTGTTTAGCCTGAGTCCATGCTCAATTACCAGTTGGCTTAGTGATTCCAGGTTAAACAGGTTCAGGTCTGAGAAATACACACACACAGTTTTGGTTTAAGTTAAATTTCCTATTGACACATAACTTTCCTAACCCTTCAAGTTTCCAAACTGTATTCGCACAAATGAAGCACGAATTCTAAGTTCTGCTGGCGCAAATATATTATGGCTAGGAAGTTAAGGGAAAGATAAACATACAAAGCCAATGTAAGAAGCAGTTCAAAAGTTTGAAAAGAAGCCTACAAAGATGGGATCAATTGTAGTAAGTCACTCTGCATCTGTTCTGAACTGCTCCACTTCAACGTCTGTCAACACCAGAATCCTAGCTCCAGTTATCTTGGCTGCTCCTGACCTCGCCCCCAGTCTATCAAGTTCAAAGAGTTCACACAGAAGGTTGGCCAACTTGGAGAAACTTTAAGTCTACCAGGGCCAAACTTATAAGAGCAGCAAGCCAGGAAAAGCACATGCGGGCATCACGTTCCAGCATGCATTTCAATGTTATAAGGCAAGATAGAAGACAATCTTAGCCAAAGATAATTTTTCTACTCTGACATCAGAACTAGACGTTGCATCTAGTGTTCCTAAGTTTTCCTACAAAGGGGCTTTGAGCTTTCCAGAACAAACAGACACACACACATTCATCTTGTTATTACTCTCCAGCTAAGCAGTCAGGGGGTTTCTTTACTCATTATTTCAGTGGATCAAGAAATCATCTTCAGTTAAAATTCCCAAGGCTGTAGGTTTGAAGGATCCTCATAAAACATAAATATTCCCCCAAGAAAGATTCCTGACATTCCATGTCAATTGCAGCAGAGAGCCTTCAAGATGTTCAAATGTTTATGACATGGACACTTGTTCCCTGTGGTGAGGGGAACAGCAACAAGTAGGAAAAAGCAACACTGTGATTAAAGAGACTTGAGACTCAGGAGAACATCCAGGAAACTGTGTGGACAAACGCTGAGCTACAACATCTCCAGGTGAATGTCACCAGCTATACAGACTGAATCAACTGTATTCTCTACCTAATTTACCTGAGGTGCTTTTTCTGTCTTTCCTGGTAGATCAGATGGTAAAGAATCTGCCTGCAATGTGGGAGACTCAGGTTTGATCCCTGGGTCAGGAAGATCCCCTGGAGTAGGAAATGGCAACCCACTCCAGCATTCTTGCCTGGAGAATCGCAGGGACAAGAAGAGCCTGGCTGGGAACAGTTCATGGGGTCGCAAAGAGCTGGACACAACTGAGGAACTAACACTTTCTGTCTTTCAGTGTAACTTCAAAAACACACAAACAGCACTTGTACTGCACTTTAAAAAAAACCCATCCAGGTTTATTTCCCTACCTGTACTATTTGGAGAAGGAAAAAAAACGTTAAAAATGTTTTTAAAAAATGTAAAAACTGGAGAATAATGGCTTACTGATTATTTAAACTTTAATTTTTAAACTTTTATTATGGTGAGAAAACTTAACATGAGATCTTTCTTTTCTATTATTATAATAAGTTTAATGAACATCTACCATCTTATACAGATATAAAATACTGTTCATACTGTTCATGGGGTTCTCAAGGCAAGAATACTTTAGTGGTTTGCCATACCCTTCTCCAGTGAGCCACGTTTTGTCAGAACTCTCCACCATGACCCGTCAGTCTTGGGTGGCCCTTGGGTGGCATGGCTCATAGTTTCATTGAGTTAGACATGACTGTGATCCATGTGATCAGATTGGTTAGTTTTCTGTGATTGTGGTTTTCAGGCTGTCTGCCCTCTGATGGAGAAGGATAAGAGGCTTATGGAAGCTTCCTGATGGGAAAGACTGACTGACAAGGAAACTGGATCTGCTCTGGTGGGCGGGGCCATGCTCAGTAAATCTTTAATCCAATTTTCTGTTGATGGGTGGGGACATGTTCCCTCCCTGTTATTTACCTGGGGCCAAACTATGGTGGACAACTTCCCTGGTGGCTCAGAAGGTAAAGCCTCTGTCTACAATGCAGGAGACCCGGGTTCAAGCCCTGGGTTTGGAAGATCCCCTGGAGAAGGAAATGGCAGTCCACTCCAGTACTATTGCCTGGAAAATCCCATGGACAGAGGAGCCTGGTAGGCTACAGTCTATGGGGTCACAAAGAGTTGGACACAACTGAGCAACTTCACTTTCAAACTACAGTGGAGGTAATGAAGATAATGGTGACCTCCTTCAAAAGGTCCACATGCAGGGACTGAGGCACTCAGTGCCCCCAATCCTGCAGCAGACCACCACCGACCCACGCCTCCACCAGAGACACTGAAAGGACACTGAAAGACGAACGCCCAGGTTGGTAGGTGCCCAATACGATACTGGAAAAGACTGGAGAAACAACACAAGAAAGAATAAAGAGACAGAGACAAAGCAAAAACAATACCCAGTTGTGGATGTGACTGGTGATGGAAGTAAAGTCTGATACTGTAAAGAGCAACACTGCATAGGAACCTGGAATGTTAGGTCCATGAATCAAGGCAAATTGGAAGTGGTCAAACAGGAGATGGCAAGATTAAATGTCGACATCTTAGGAATCAGTGAAGTACAACAGACTGGAATGGGTGAATTTAATTCAGATGACCATTATATCTACTACTGTGGGCAAGAATCCCTTGGAAGAAATGGAGCAGCCTTCATAGTCAACAAAAGAGTCCAAAATGCAGTACTTGGATGCAATCTCAAATATGACAGAATGATCTCTGTTCGTTTCCAAGGCAAACCATTCAATATCACAGTAATCCAAATCTGTGCCCTGACCAATAATGCTGAAGCTGAAGTTGAACGGTACTATGAAGACCTATAAGACCTTCTAGAACTAACACCCAAAAAAGATGTCCTTTTCATTAGAGGGGACTGGAATGCAAAAGTAGGAAGTTAAGAGATACCTGGAGCAACAGGAAAATTTGGCCTTGGAGTACAGAAGGAAGCAGGGCAAAGGCTAACAGAGTTTTGCCAAGAGAACACACTGGTCATAGCAAACATCCTCTTCCAACAACACAAGAGAAGACTCTACACGTGGACATCAAGAGATGGTCAATACCAAAATCAGATTGATTATATTCTTTGTAGCCAAAAATGGAGAAGCTCTACACAGTCAGCAAAAGTAAGACTGGGCGCTGACTGTGGCTCAGATCATGAACTCCTTATTGCCAAACTCAGACCTAAATTAAAGTAAGTAGGGAAAACCACTAGACCATTCAGGTATAACCTAAACCAAATCCCTTATGATTATACAGTGGAAGCGACAAATAAATTCAAGGAATTAGATCTGATAAAGTGCCAGAAGAACTATGGACAGAGGTTCATGACATTGTACAGATGGCAGGGATCAAGACCATCCCCAAGAAAAAGAAATGCAAAAAGGCAAAACGGTTGTCTGAAGAGGCCTTACAAATAGCTGTGAAAAGAAAAGAACCGAAAGGCAAAGGAGAAAAGGAAAGATTTACCCATCTGAATGCAGAGTTCCAAAGAATAGCAAGGAGAGATAAGAAAGCCTTCCTTGTGATCAGTGCAAAGAAATAGAGGAAAACAATAGAATAGGAAAGACTAGAGTCTCTTCAAGAAAATCAGAGATACCAAGGAAACATTTCATGCAAAGATGGCCTCAATAAAGGACAGAAATGGTATGGACCTAACAGAAGCAGAAGATATTAAGAAGAGATGGCAAGAATACAAAAAGATTTTCACGACCCATATAATCACGATGGTGTGATCACTCACATAGGGCAGACATCCTGGAATGTGAAGTCAAGTGGGTCTTAGGAAGCATCACTATGAACAAAGCTATTGGAGGTGATGGAATTCCAGTTGAGCTATTTCAAATCCTAAAAGATGATGCTGTGAAAGTGCTGCACTCAATATGCCAACAAATTTGGAAAACTCAGCAAGGGCCACAGGACTGGAAGAGGTCAGTCTTCATTCCACTACCTAAGAAAGGCAATGCCAAAGAATGTTCAAACTACCACACAATTGCACTCATCTCACACGCTAGTAAAGTAATGCTCAAAATTCTGCAAGCCAGGCTTCAACAGTACGTGACCCGTGAACTTCCAGATACTCAAGCTGGATTTAGAAAAGACAGAGGAACCAGAGATCAAATTGCCAACATGCGCTGGATCATCGAAAAAGCAAGAGAGTTCCAGAAAAACATCTCCTTCTGTTTTATTGACTATGCCAAAGCTTTTGACTGTGTGGATCACAACAAACTGTAGAAAATTCTTAAAGAGACAGAAATACTAGACCACCTGACCTGCCTCATGAGAAATCTGTATGCAGGTCAGGAAGCAACAGTTAGAACTGGACATGGAACAACAGACTGGTTCCAGATCAGGAATGGAGTACATCAAGGCTATATGTTGTCACCCAGCTTATTTAACTTATATGCAGAGTCCATCATGAGAAACACTGGGCTGGAAGAAGCACAAGCTGGAATCAAGATTGCCAGGAGAAATATCAATAACCTCAGATATGCAGATGACACCACCCTTATGGCAGAAAACAAAGAAGAACTAAAGAGCCTCTTGATGAAAGTGAAAGAGAAGAATGAAAAAGTTGGCTTAAAACTCAACATTCAGAAAGCTAAGATCATGGCATCTGGTCCCATCACTTCATGGCAAATAGATGGGAAAACAGAAACAATGACAGACTTTATTTTGGAGGGCCTCCAAAATCACTGCAGATGGTGACTACAGCCATGAAATTAAAAGATGCTTGCTTCTTGGAAGAAAAGCTATGACCAAACTAGACAGCATATTAAAAAGCAGAGACATTACTTTGTCACAAAGGTCTATCTAGTCAAAGCTATGGATTTTCCAGTGGTCATGTATGGATGTGAGAGTTGGACTATAAAGAAAGCTGAGCACTGAAGAATTGATGCTTTTGAACTGTGGTGTTGGAGGAGGCTCTTGAGAGTCCCTTGGACTGCAAGGAGATCCAGCCAGTTCATCCTAAGGGAAATCAGTCCTGGGTGTTCATCGGAAGGACTGATGCTGAAGATGGAACTCCAACACTTTGGCCACCTGACGAGAACTGACTCATTGGAAAAGACCCTGATGGTGGGAAAGATTGAAGGCGGGAGAAGGGGACGACAGAGATGAGATGGTTGGATGGCATCACCGACTCAACAGACATGAGTTTGAGTAAATTCTGGGAGTTGTTGATGGACAGGGAGGCCTGGCGTGCTGCAGTCCATGAGGTTGCAAAGAGTCCAACACCTCTGAGCAATGTATCTTCCTTGAGATGAAAATTCAGGATTTAACTCCCTTAACAACTTTAATGTGTAACATATAGCAATGTTAACTATGTTTATCATACTGTACATTATAATACTAGAACTTATATATCCTATAACTTGAAGCCAAACTGAGCATTCTTAAGCATAGCCTAAGAAGTGGAATGTCTTGGCTTGTCTTTTTGCCAAAACCTTTCCTTAGAAACACAAAAAAACAGGAGCAGCCTGATCAGTCTCTACCTGCCATGCTGTGGGGCAAAATTCCCCTTCTTCAGGAGGGCCTTGGTATTTTCTTGTAGTTTTATTTTGCACCGGGAGGCTTGTGCGGTCTTAGTTCCTCGACCACGGATGGAACCTGGCCCCTCAGCAGTGAAAATGCAGGGTCTTAACCACTGAATCACCAGGTAAGTCCCTTCACGTAGTTCTTACAAAAGGTGCAGAGAGAGGATTCTTACCTCTCTCTTGTGATAATCCACTGAGAGAAGTGGGGGAGGTGGGAAGAAGAGGATGGAGCACCAGGAGTAGGAAAGAATGTGAAGTCCAAGACCAACCCTTATCTAAAAACAAAAAAAAAAAACAAAAAAAAAAAACCCTGGCTGGGTTTAGGGAATTGAGAAACCGCCTGCCTCCTAGGAGTGGATGTGGTCTGCTGATGGGCTATCTGTGCACAAGCTTCTTTTCTATTCTGTTTGTGCGGGCCAGCAACCCTTCTTCCTTTCCTTTCATCCTTGCCAGAAAGATTCCTCAGTTTAAACTCTGAGTGAAGAGATAACCCACTGGAACATTTAAATATGTGCTATGTGATACAGAATTAGAAGGCCCTGGAACAAATCTGACCCAGGTTTAGGGTGTGATGCTCTCAAGGGAAACTCTTTGAAGGGAACAGACCAAATGTTGCTTATGCAAGGGCATTCCCAACCAGACCCTGCCCACACAAGTCTGGGGCTCTGTTTGGCACCTGCCAGCCTGGTCTGACCTGCTGAAAGTACCAGGGATGGTCTCCAGGGGTCCTGGGGAGAATGAAGAAAGGGACTGGTATCCCACGCAGAGGAAAATTCCCAGAAGTATCCCAGAGGCCTCCACATATTCTCTGCTAGTCCTTATGAAAGCTCCCCCTAGAGACTGACACTATGAGCACCATTAATTGCACAGAAGGGGAAACTGAGGTAGAGATGTGGGTTAAGTAAGTGAAGTCGCTCAGTCGTGTCCGACTCTTTGTGACCCCGTGGACTGTAGCCCACCAGGCTCCTCCATCGATGGGATTCTCAAGGCAATAATACTGGAGTGAGTTGCCATTTCCTTCTCCAGGCGATCTTCCCGACCTAGGCACTGAACTTATCTAAACTCACATGGCCAGAAAGTTGCTGAGATTTGAATGTCATTGACTCCTACTCCAGGAGAGAAGATTAGCTCTTCCCTTCCTTTGTTTGCCCCAGATTTCTTCCCTGCAGTATTCTGATCACCTAACACCTCTCAGTATTCTCCGAGTAGTCCACGCCCTTTCTAACATCCAAACCCTTATACTAGAAGGTGTCTCTGCCTGAATGAGTGAGCTTGAGAAGCTCATTTCAGAATCAGATAATGTTAACTCCTCTCCCAGGCAGACTTCAGCACCTCTCCAGGCACAGGTGGTCAGGGGATCCCTAGACACTAAGGAACTTGAAAAATGCTACTATGAACTATTTAACAATAAGCAATTTATTTAAATCTCTAATTGAAACTGCCAGTGGCTGTCTTAGGTCTTAGATGGCTATAAAAGTCTGGTTATAGCATTGAGCAGCAGCTAAAAATATTTTAAAAATCTTTAAAAGTCAATCAAATACTAAAGCATCAAATAAGCCAACTACAGGGAGAGGAAAAAGAAATACATATATTTTTATATATTATTTTATATATAATCTATGTAAAATATATATTTCTTTTTTAAAATGACAAATCACTTTTCTCTTCACAGCTCTCCTAAAGGGAGATAAGAATTCACTTTCTTTTTTGGTCACCCCATGTGGCTTGAGGGATCTTAGTTCCCCAACCAGGGACTGAACCAGTACCTCCCGCAGTGGAAGCTTGGAGTCCTAACCACTGGATAGCCAAGGAAGTCCCAAATTCAAATTGCTTTTGAGGGCTTATGGTAAAGGCTGATCATAAGATCTGTACTACCACTTCAGCTCTGGTACACTTCTAGAATACGAGCCATCACAGAACAATAATGTTTATACTCTTAAGCAAAACAACGACAGCACAATTGAGTACAGAAGGTGTTCTATGACACGCTAAACCCTTTTTTCCACATCTTTCATAAGGCACAAGAGACATGGTCTAATCCAGGTCATCGCCATGAACATGAAATGACAATGCTACACAGCTTCCAGAGGTGTGAGTGGCAGGAGCCCCAGACGACTAGCAGTTTTTATACCTTCTCATAATTCTCAATCAGGTTTTCAACTGAGCTACAAGGTGATGATGTCAGAATAGTTGGCTTAAGTATCCCTTCTCCAAGCTTTTAATGTACCACTTCCAATTAGCTGTAGGCTTAAGTGCCAGGTAAGGCTGAATGGCATCACCGACTCGATGGACGTGAGTTTGAGTGAACTCTGGGAGTTGGTGATGGACAGGGAGGCCTGGCGTGCTGCAATTCATGGGGTCATAAAGAGTCGGTCGGACATGACTGAGCGACTGAACTGAACTGAAGCAAACTTCTAAAACTGAGTGACAGAAGAAAACACACAGATTCCAAGGAAGTGACTTGCGCATAAATACATGGATTGCAAAGGGTTATCTGGCAGCAAAACAAGCAGAGGAGACACAGTGCATGTCATACTGCCAGGAAGAATGACCAGGTCAAAATGGCACGGTTGCCCGTTCATCACTTCTCTGGGCATCTAGAATCTCACAGACAGGGATGGTTACTACAGACACAGAACTTTCTGCTTAGTTAATTAAACTGACCTATGAAATAGGAGAATGTGTTGAGAGTCTTTTTCCAGCTAAAGCCATTGATAATGATTCTGCACCAGGCGGTAATGAGAAAATAAGTTCTGTTCTTATTTGTCCTGACTTCTTCCTGGTAAGACTTGAGAAAATTCATTATTAAGATGAGTTTCTCTCTTGAAAACAGTGTTTCACTTTTTGTGCTTCAAGGGCTTTGTAAAACACAGAAGCACTCTTTAATTAACTGGGGGATTTCTCCCTGAGCATAGCAAAGTTGTAATGAATTAACAGATACCTGTTAAATAATACCTCTAGATTTGGGGAAGGCTTTTTTTTAAAACCACTACTAGTCAATTCTGACAATCCCTAGACTGTAAGGTTAAAAATTCAAGTGCTAAAAAAAATAAAATCCAAGTGCTTGAATTCAGCAGTCACTTACTTAGTCACTCACTCTCTCTTTACCTTTAGTTAGTATGCACTGTATTCTGTATTAGGTTTTAAAACATACAAGACTTCCTTGGCAGTCCAGAAGGTAAGGCTCTGTGTTCAACTGCAGGAGGCAGTTTTGATCCCTGGTTGGGGAACTAAGATCCCACATGCCAAGCGGGGTGGCCAAAAAAAATAAATAAGGGATACAGTTCTGCCCCCCAAAGACCTATTTAGGGGTAAATTAGTTTCTTACTGCTGCTCTAACAAATTATCACAAATTCAGGGGCTTAAAACCCAAATTTATCATCTAGCTGGCCCGGAAGTTAGAAATCCTAAATGGATCTCACAGGTTAAAATCACAGTGTTGGCAAGGCTAGCTACATTCCTTCCAGAGGCTCTAGGGAGAATCATTCCCTTGCCTTTTCCAGTGACTAGATGCCATGCACATTCCTTGGCTCACGGCCTCTTCCTTCATCTTCAAAGCGTACCATTTCAACCTCTGCTCTGTCCTCCCATCTCTTTCTCTGTTACTATGACCTTTCTTCTTATAAGGACATCTAGATGATTATACACGGGCCACTGGATAACCCAGGACAACTACCCAGCTCAAGATCCTTAATTTAATCATATCTGCACCATCCCTTTGCCATAAATGGTAATATACTCACAGGTTTGGCAATTAGGACATAGATGTCTCTGGGGGAGTCACTTTTCAGCCTCCCGTAAGAAAACTGACAGAAATAAAACCATGAATTTCAGCAAGAGCTGCTATTCTTTATTCTTGAAGTCCTCTCTCTGAACCTTACTTACTCTTAACAAAATTCCTAAAAAGCTTGGTTACCTGCTAAACCACATCACAGCACGGCGAATCACAGTGCAAAAAAATGGAGGACATGTTAGGGTCCTAACTTCAGGATATTAACATCAGAACAGGAAACATAAAATAAAATGCAGACATGCTGCAGGACAAAACTGAAATCTTAAAATTATATATATATTATATATATATATAAGTTAGTGTATTCAAGAAAGCCAAAAAATATATAAGAATTTTAGAAGCGTCTAAATTTTAAAATGTTTTACAGTATGCTCAATCTGATACTGATTTTTTTTTAATATTCTTGTTTTGGGGTTTTCCAAATAATTGGAATAATTCCATAAACAAACAATGCATTTTTAAACATGTTTGAAAACTGAAGAAATAAATGTTCGGAAGTCTTTAGAAACCTCTATATGCTTGAAAGTCAAGTGATGCATTACTATTCCTGTAATTTTAATCCAATTTTAGATATATGCAGGTAGTAAAAGAAATTTTCAAAGCAAAAAACTGTATCTGGGTTATACTTTTCATTAGTAGCCTCCAGTCCACTAATGACTTCAACCAGGTATACAGTCCTTACAACACTAGTTCAGGAAAAAAAGAAATCTAAAAATATTCAAACAATAGTAGTCACAAAAAATACCCCTGATTTTTTTTCTGATATTGATTTTTATAGCCTATATATACAGTCACAGAAAAAAACATAACAATATAAAACCAAGGATTAATAGTGATTATCACTAAAAGTATTGCTGATGAGTTAAAATAAAGGTGCTTTTATTTTTTTCTTAGCCTTTCTTTTAACTTCTTCTATAACAAACATACATTATCTTTGCAACCAAAAAAATGTATGCTGAAATGTAATTTTTAATGATTTGGTAGTTAAAGTATATTTGGTAGTTAAAAGTATAGGCTTCAATTCTCTGGAAATAGTCAATTAAATTAGAATACTCCTTTCTACTATAAAGCCACATTTATTAATTATTTTTATTTATTAATTAAAGATCTGTTCTACACCATTACCAAGCAATATTCTGATTTGTTGTTGTTGATCTCTCTGCTCCACACATTTATTTTTAAGCTTTTTATTTTATATTGGGGTATAGCTGATTAACAATGTTATGACACTTTCAAGCGAACGGCAAACAGACTAGCCCTACATATACATGCATCCTCTCTCCCCCAAACTCCCTCCCCTCCAGGTAACATTCTGATTATTAATTTACCCTCTCAGCTGCAGGGAAATGGATATCCTGGAATCTGTTCTTTAATCACTGACCCGTTATAGGTTTCTTTTAAATGCATTTTAATATGGCTAAAATCAGACTTCTGTATTCATATATACCAAATACTTAACAGTCATATGTGTGTAAATCATGAAGTCAGTTATAGATATGATCCAAAGAAGAGCAACACAGGTAAACTTAGTATTAGCATATTCACACCCCCAAAAGATAAATCTTACTCTACTTTTACTTCTTGAAATTCCATTCATGTATGCACACCTCACCACTCACAGATGAGAAATACCAAAGAGCACATTTTTCAGGCATTTCTCATCCCTCCTGCTTTACGGAAGAAGAAAGAAGGATAGGAAGAGAGAGGGAAAGGAAAGAAAAACAGGAAAAGGAGAAAAATAAAGGAAGGAGAGAGAAAAATCAAGTTTTGCCCTGGATACTTAATCTGGATCAGCACTACACCACAAACCTTCATTTTAAAAATACCATCTCCCCGCTCCTTTCACAGATTAGTCAGAAGTGAGCACAGGCTTCTCAAGGACTTCCAGAATTACTAATTTTACAACCTGAACCAAAGAGAGATCTACATAACATGATGCAGGGCTCCCAGTTACAGCACTTCGTATCTGCTGCAATGTCATCTAATAAGCATAAGAGCTAGTAAAACTCCTCAATTTAAAATACATCTTTTCTATCAATTTGAAAATTACACCACCTTCTAACTCAAGGGCATAAACGGAATATTCATGTCATACCCAGGAGATGAAACAATAAATCTGAAATGTTGGAAAGATTTGGCTTATAAGAAAATGAGGCAAAAAACTGTACATAGGAAAATCAGGTAAGTATCAGAAAGGAGAGGATGTCAGAAGTGGCCAGCACCCAGATTCTTAAACAGTTCCTTCTTTCCTCATTCCCCTTTTCTGCTGATACTACTTAAAATGGAAAGGACAAATTTATGCACAAAAGTATGTCATTTCATAGATACTTTTATTATTCCTAAAAGAACATCATTTCACAGGTTCTTCAGCAACCAGAGCCATGGACATCCACATTTACTGAAGTCAAATAAGTTGTGCCACGTGTGTCTGGCTCTTTGTAACCCTTTGGACTATAGCCAGCCAGCCTGCTCTGTCCATGGGATTTTTCAGGCAAGAATACTGGAGTGGGTTCCCATTTCCTTCTCCAGGGGATCTTCCCGACCCAAGGATCGAACCTGCGTCTCATGTGTCTACTGCATTGCAGGCAGATTCTTTATCACTGAGCCATCAGGAAAACCTGTAAGATGGCTATTATAGCCCATTTTTTAAAATAAAGAAGTAGAACTTTCCTACGGACAGTTTAAGACTATAATTGACAGACTTCAGTTGGACTGTACCCTGGATGAGGGTACAATGACCTACGTGACAACGAACAAGGGCACGGGAAGAGCCAACAGTTGCCTCTGCCAGCCCAGGGGGGTTAGGGTGGAAGACAGCATAATGCCATGGGTGCCATGAAGCCTAGAGTCAGGCTTTTGCTAGTGGGGTTACCTGAGGGACAGCTTCCTGTGACCTCACTGAGGACCAGGTCCCTCATCTGTAACACTGATCTATGCTCCCAATGCTTTCGAGATAATCAATATAAAGTGCCTGCCTCCTGCAAAAGTAAGCAGAGCCCCAGTGGTTCAAACACAGCAATCAGCATTTCTGGTCTCACTCGGGGAGCCAAAAGCATTTTCTCATCTACGGACTTGATTTAGAGCCATGGCAAATAAACAATAACTGAGTCCAAAGCACTTTGTGAAAGACTTTGCTTCAAAACCATTTCATTTTTTTTTAACAGCCCACAAAGAGAAAGCAAAAAGGAAGATGGAAAACGACCCAAAATTACTAGATATTCAACAAAAGTATAAAGCTAAAACAGAGGTTTTACAGTAAAATTGGCTTTAAAATAAGTTGCCTTTTACTTATCACAAACACTGATCGCATTGCTATCACAAAACAGCACAGAGCTTTTATCTTTTCTATTTGAAAGCCAAAAGCAAAAACTGTACATAAGAAAATGTGGAACAGGTTTCTATCAGTAATTAAATACATGAATTTGGGTGTTCAAATACGCAATTTGTTTCTCATAGCAAACATTAGGAAAAATTTTGCCAACGGTTTTCCAAGAAATTTCAATAACTTCATCACATCACTAAAAATTTTAATCACATATAAAAATGCAATCCAAAGAAAATTATTTGTTTGCTGTCGCTAAGAGACACCAAAGGAAACTTCAAAACACTCCATTGTTTCTGAATTTGAAATTTCATGTATTTCAGAAAACAGTTACATACAATCCATGTAATGGCTGCACTTCCACATTTTAAACACACACACACACAGTGATAAAACTATGCTACCATTTTTCACTTTTGTAAGTCATTTAGAACTTGAAGTTTAATGTATTTCAGCATTACAGTTGAACACTAAAGATCTCTACTGTATTTTACAGATCTTCCAATAATAAGTTATCAACAATCCTAAATACATAAAGACATAACTTTTTCAAGCCATAAGTAAGAGAATAAAGGCCTGGGTGTTTTTCTTAAACAAGAGGCACTTTGAAGTTAACAACTACATAATTTTATGAATGCTTCTTGGAGATGACTAAGATCTCACAGGCAAGAGAAACAGGGACCAGATTTATCCATACACTTTTAACGACTCAAAAGTGGACAAAATATTTCAAACAACGGTTTTAAAACACTGGACATGGAGCTACAAAGGACAGTGATTCCTGAGAGACAGGGAACAAGCAAGGTAACCATATGAAGCCTCAGTTCAGTTCATTGGCTCAGTCGTGTCCGACTCTGCGACCCTGTGGACTGCAGCACGCCAGGCTTCCCTGTCCATCACCAACTCCTGGAGCTTGCTCAGACTCATATCCATCAAGTTGGTGATGCCATCCAACCATCTCATTGTCTGTCATCCCCTTCTTCTCTTGTCCTCAATCTTTCCCAGCATCAGGGTCTTTTCCCACGAGTCAGTTCTTCGCATCAGGTGGCCTAAGTATTAGAGTTTCAGCTTCAGCATCAGTCCCTCCAATGAATATTCAGGACTGACTTCCTTTAGCGTTGACTGGTTTGATCTCCTTGAAATCCAAGGGACTCTCAACAGTCTTCTCCAACACCACAGTTCAAAAGCATCAATTCTTCGGTGCTCAGCTTTCTTTATAGTCCAACTCTCACATCCATACGTGACCACTAGAAAAACCATAGCTTTGACTAGAGGGACCTTTGTTAGCAAAGTAATGTCTCTGCTTTTCATAGCTTTTCTTCCTAGGAGCAAGCATCTTTTAATTGCATGGCTGCAGTCACCATCTGGAGTGATTTTGGAGCCCAAGAAAATAAAGTCTATCACTGTTTCCATTGTTTCCCCATCTATTTGCCATGAAGTGATGGGACTGGATGCCATGATCTTAGTTTTTTGAATGTTAAGTTTTAAGCCAAAACTAGATGGGAGCAAAATATGAAGCCTACTGCCTGGATAGAATTTCCAGACTGTGGCCCAAAGAACAGGAAGCCAGGCAAGGGTCTGGTGATCACCCTGAGTTGAGGAGACGAAGCTAGGAGTTCAAGGATTCCAAGATGCCTTTTTTGCAGGGCAGAATACCAGAGAGAAGAAGGTTACAAAGACAGAAAACCCTGGAGATGTGCTGGGGTACCCCTCAAGTCTTCAGTTGACCAACCCATGTGTGTGAGCAAACTACCCACGAACCTACCCTAAAAGGATGAGAGGGAATAATCCCTAAAGCTCACATAGGCTGGAAATGGCTCCTTCTGTTCCCACTAATCAGAGTGGAAAACCTCATAATTAACAGGACATTAGGCCGAATATTTAGAAGGGTTTTATCTCAGTAGGAGGTAAAACTAGAATAAAAGCTGTTCTGGTTCTATCTAAGAAAGATTAAAAGCAAGACATGAAAAGGGCAAACCCTTTCTAAGTGACTTAACTATGTCCCATAACAAAGCTCAAGAACACAAAAATATTCAGCACCCAACAAGATAAAATTCAAATGTCTGGCATCTTAGCAGAAATTATTAGGCATGTAAAGAAGCAGGCAAATACAATCCACCATAAGGAGATAAGCCAATTAAGTAAAACAGACCCAGAACTGACACTAACAAGTTAGAATTAGCAGACATAAAAAACGGTTACTATGTGTAACCATTCAAGAAAAATTTGAAATTTTTAAGAAATTAAGAAATTTAAAAGATCCTAACTGAACTTCTAGAGGTAAAAACTAGTGTGGGAAGAAAGACACATTGGATGGAAGTAACAGCACATTAGGCAGTCACAGAATGACAAGTCTATGCCAGTATTTTATAAGTAATATTTCTTGATAACTTCCTTTTCCCCTTCACACTCTTAACCAATTTGCAGAGGAAAAAAAAAGATTAGTGGATTTAAAGTAATAGCAACTAAAAGGAAACTGTAGTTTAAAAAAAAAAAAAACACTGGAAAGAAATGAACAGGGCATCAGCGAGCTATCAACAACTTCAAACTGTCTAATGTGTACATAAATGGAGTCTTCAAAGGAAGAGGAAGAGAAAAAAATGTTTGAAGAAATAACAGTTGAAATTTTTCTAAATCAAATGAAATCTATACACGCATAAATTTAAGCAGCTCAACAAACTCCAAGCATAAGACACATGAGTAAAACACAGACATATACATCAAATTGCTTGAGATCAATGTTTAAGAAAAAACTTTTAAAACAACTAAAGGAAAAACTGGCTTCCCGGGTGGCAGGGTGGTAAAGAATCCACCTGTCAATGCAGAAGACGGAGAGATGCGGGTTTGATTCCTGGGTTGGGAAGATCCCCTGGAGGAGGAAATGGCAAACCACTCCAGTCTTCTTGCCTGGAGAATCCCACTGACAGAGGAGACTGGCAGACCCAGGTGCCTGGACGTGCGAAGACCGACACGACTGAGCACACACACAAAGAAAAATCTACACATTATTTACAGAGCAACAAAGATAATGATGATCACCAATTTCTCACCCTAGACAAAGTAAGCCAGAAGACAGTGGAATATCTTAAAAGAAAAAAAAAAAAAGATCAACCTATAATTTTTAATCCAATGACACTTATTTTTCAAAAATGAAGGCAAAATAAGATTGTTCATGGTCAGAAACATTAAAAGAAATTCTTCAAACAGAAGAAAAATAATTACCCAAGATAATCTCACCATCTCAAGATCCTAAATTTAAACACATATTTGAAGAACCTTCCATCCTATACAGTAACACTCACAGGATCCAAGAAAAAGGACATGGACATTTTGGGGGCTATTATTATGCTTACTACACACATGAAGAAATTACTAAAAATGTTACACTAAAAAATAATAATAATGTAAGATAAAACATGATTTTGTTTAATGGAAACTGAATATAATTAAGAAAACAAGACATATGAAAATCACGAGACTCCTTTGTACTTAAGCAATATTTACATATTTACACTATTGCAAGTGCTATGCTTTAATAAAGAACTCAAAGGCAATCAAAAATCTGGTCTGAAAAAACACCCACCCCTCCTATCTTCTTGCATGAAGTGCTCTATCAAATTAATTTTAAAGAGAAATTGAAATTAAGCTAACTATGAATATTCTGTATGTAGGGTTTCTTGATAAATTTTCTTCCCCTTTCATACTTTTAACCAATATGCAGACTCTTATGCTAAGTGGATTTATGGCCCATCAAGAATTTCAGCACTTCTAATACACATTTTTCCTTACATGAAATGCTTCAATGACTGACCAAACTGACCTATTATAACATTTTAGAATTAGTACTGCAATTTCTGAGAAGAATTTCTCAGCTTCTGAGAAGCTGCAAATGAGTAAAATTAATCTTTTTCTACTTGCATGCATATCCCCATGCCAGTAAAAACTAGAATCAAGGCTTCCCATTCAGCAGTAAAGTCACATTTTTAACATAACCTTGGAAGTATAACTTTCATCCCAAGTTAATAATTTGTCATAATATTAGCCATCCCACCCCATCACACCTAAAAAGAAATTCCACAGTCTTACAAATAGGCTTCCTCATTCTATAATTTATTAATTATCTGAATAACCATTAAGCAAATAAATGGAAAAGATTTTTTTTAAACATACAGTTTAATATTACAATTTGATATTACTTCTGTATCCAAACACTATTAACTTGGAATAACAGTTCTAATCCTTAGTGTAGGACACATGTTTAGAGAAGCAAGGACCAATCTACAAAAGTAATTCTCTTTGGTGATAATGCGGTGGTGAAATATTTCACTTGACTCTCCTCCAAGCAAAGTTAGGGGCTATCTAAAAACCAAAATCAGGGCTTTGAAGCCACTGTATTTGTTCACCGACTTCATCTATTTCCATTTAATGATTAAAACTCTGTTTAACAGAAGCCAAACCCATTCGGCCATCGTCTGAGTTCCTGAGATGCCAAGCCAACATTTAGTTTCACATGAGAGACCTCACTGACAAGCACATACCTAAACCCCGCTTACCAGGGGCTGCTAATCATTACCGTGGGCAGAGATGAGAATGCTGACAGGCTCACCGAAGACGAACTGATTCCACATGCAGAAAGCCTCATTACCTCGACCTCAGCTTCCCTTCTCTGATCTCAATGATCACAAGAGAAAACGTACCTATTTACCCTGATGTTTTTAGAACTCTTGCCAAGACTACTGATCACGATTTTTTTTTCAATTTTTATTGGAGTATAGTTGATTGACAATGTTATATTAGTTTCTGCCAGTTATATATATTTATATGTTTATATTTACATTTATACATACATATATTTATATGTTTTTATATATATACATATATATACACACACACTCTTTTTTAGATTCTTCTCCCATGTAGGTCATTATACAGTATTCCCTATGCTATAAACCAGGTCCTTATTAGTTATCTGTTTCATATACAGTAGTTTGTATATATCAATCCTAATCTCCCAATTTATCCCTTCTCCCCCCTTCTCTTCACCCCCATCACAGAAGCCGTAGGTTTGTTTTCCACATCTGTGACTTTGTTTTATAAATAAGTTCATTTGCACCATTTTTTAGATTCCCATACAAGTGATATCATCATATTTGTCTTTGTCTGACTTACTTCACTCAGTAGGACAATCTCTAAGTCCTACTTACTAACCAACTCTCCCCCTGATATGACACAAAAGCAATACTGCAAAGGAGTAATTAATCAAACAGATGAGATATCTGTGACCACAAGCTGCAATACTCAGTATGCTATTCATGTCCTAGGGCTAACCCCCTCAAAGAGAGTCCACAGCTTCCATGCTATTCAACCATAAAACAGAATTCTGAAGTTGTCACAACGGAAATGAAGTGCATTGTACCAAGTTTCAGAAGTCTGCCCTGATTAACGATGATTCAAACAAAAATATGCTTTTAAAAACCTCAAAAATGCACTTCCCCAAGTAGTTATTCTAGATCCAAACAATTTTATCTAAATAATGATTTTTACTCTCCCCACCTGTGTCAGTTACTTATTATTTGTTCTTTCACCTTTGAAAGGACTTTGAAGCTTCTATCACACAATCTGGTCAAACATGTTAACTGAAAATAATGAATTCAGAGTTTACACATTTAGTCATGTTTTTGATCAGACACAAAGCCAAAAAAGAAACAAACATATAAGAATTAAGCTTATAAGGAAATAAAAGTATATTAATATATACATTCTAGAAAAAGAGGTAAGTACATGTTAGCAGAATTTACACAAAAGTTAAACATAATTTTAAGAAAGTTGGAGAAACAAAAAAATCCACATGTAATTCTTGTAAGAACTTTAAAAATTAGATTGTTAAGTCAACATTAAGTTTTAAAAATTAGGTCCTTCATTTTTGGCATATCAAATATTCATGTTTCATGGGTCCAAGGCACAAAATAATCCTTATCCTGTATATGCCATCCTGGCAAACAACGGACCATTTTATCTTATTCTTGGAACTTTTTTATCCTTTCAAAACTTCTACTATTTAGGGTTGCCTCACAAGAAAACCAGACAGTAAAGAATCTGCCTGCAGTGCAAGAGACCCGGGTTGGATCCCTGGGTCAGGAAGATCCCCGGGAGAAGGGAAAGGCTACCCACTCCGGTATTCTTGCCGGGAGATTCCCATGGACAGAAGAGCCTGGAGGACTACAGTCCATAGCGTCTCAAAGAGTCAGACACAACTGAGTGACTAACACTTCCACTTCACACAAAAAAATTACACAAAAGGAGAAAATTCAGAAATTTCACCATAAGAAATGTCTGCAAAAATAAGAGAGCCTATTTGTCTGAGATGTTTATGGCTCCTGCATTTAAAAAGAGAATCTATATACTGCTGGCTCTTTATAAAAAGTAACTTCAGAACTGACCGAAACAATTAAGTTCAACTGTAAAAGCTTAAAATTTTCTTTCACTCACCTTTGTGTCTAGCAAGACAAAAAGAAGAATGGATTTAGAGCCCAGAGATTTAAATTTAAATTTTAGATTTCAATTTTTTGTTCAAGGTTCTAAAATAAACCAGGTGAGCTACCTTGAGCTAAACTCTTAAACAAACCTCTCTGAACCCCAGCTTTCCTTAACTACACAATTATCACAACCTCAACAAATCTTCTGGAGAAGGCAATGGCAACCCACTCCAGTACTCTCGCCTGGAAAATCCTATGGACGGAGGAGCCTAGTAGGCTGCAGTCCCTGAGGTTGCTGCAAGTCGGACACGACTGAAAGGCTTCACTTTCCTTTTCCCTCTCATGCATTGGAGAAGGAAATGGCAACCCACTCCAGTGCTCTTGCCTGGAGAATCCCAGGGACGGGGGAGCCTGATGGGCTGCTGTTCATGGGGTCCCACAGAGTCGGACACGACTGAAGTGACTTAGCAGCAGCAGCAGCAACAAACCTTCATAGGTCCTTCTGATTCTAATAAGGAATTAACAACTCTGAACTCAATCAATTCCTGCCTCCCACTTCAATAAGAAATCTGTCGAATAAAATATCCAGAAAAATGTAATTCATTTTAATACTAGCTATTTTAAAATACAGATAACAAAATTTTTAATTACTTTTTAAAATAAACCCTTGTTCTAAACCATCTGTGCCTAACTGCTCAGTCATGTCTGACTCTGCAACCCCAGGGACTGTAGCCCGCCCAAGCTCCTCTGTCCATGGAATTTTCCAGGCAGGAACATTCTTGGAGTGGGTTGCCAAGCCCTCCTCCAGGGGATCTTCCTGATCCAGGGATCGAACCCACGTCTCCTGCATCTCCTAAATTGGCATGCAGGTTCTTTACCACTGAGCCACCTGGGAAGCCACTCTAAACCAACCAACATAATCCAAATTTAAATATAAATTATTTAGTGTTTTTAATACTATAGATCAGCATTCCTCTCAAATACTGTAGTGAACCAAGAAGTTAAAACGGTTATTTCAAGAGGAATGAACTCCCTCTTATCCAGACTCCAACTGACACCTTCAAATTTCTGCCAACTTTTGTACTTCATTGGCAAAACCTCTAAAAAACTAACCTTGAAAATGACAAGAAGTTTTAGCATTCCAAGTGAGTATTATAATTCTTGATGTTCATTAAAGAAACCTAAAAATAGGGACCCCATGCCCCTGAAATTATTTGCCTCGATATATTTTATGAATGGTTTCAGGAAAGTTAATTACTGAAATTGATCTGCACAGTGCTCTTTGCAGTAGACCAGGGGTCCCCAACCTCCAAGATCTAATAATGCCTGATGATCTGAGGTGGAGCTGATGTAATAACAATAGGAAAAAAGTGCCCAATCAATGTAATGCACTTGAATCATCCTGAAACCATTCCCTCCCACTTGTCCGTAGAAAAACTGTCTTCCACGAAACCAGTCCCTAGTGCCAAAAAGGCTGGAGACCACTGCGTGGCTAGACATCTGTATTTACCTTAGTCTCCTATTGCTGCTGTAACAAATTACCACAAACTTAACGGCTTAAAACAACATAAATGTATAACCTTGCAGTTTTCAAGGTCAGAAGTTCAAAATGGGTTTTACTGGGCCAAGATCAAGGTATTGGCAGGGCTCCATTCTCTCTGGAAGCTCCAGTGAACAATGTTTCTTTTTGTTTTTCAGCTTTGCTTCCCTGATAGCTCAGTTGGTAAAGAATCTGCCTGCAATGCAGGAGACCCCAGTTTAATTCCTGGGTCAGGAAGATCCGCTGGAGAAGGGATAGGCTACCCACTCCAGTATCCTTGAGCTTCCCTTGTGGCTCAGCTGGTAAAGAATCCGCCTGCAATGTGGGAGACCTGGGTTCGACCCCTGAGTTGGGAAGATCTCCTGGAGAAGGCAAAGGCTACCCACTCCAGTATTCTGGCCTAGAGAATTTCATGGACTGTATAGTCCATGGGGTCACAACGAGTCAGACACAACTGAGCGACTTTCACTCACTTTGATAGGTACCCATGTTCTTCGGGCTCCGCCAACAAGAGTCGGTGCAGTTTTTCTCACATGTCTCCCACTAACTCTCCTGCCTCCCTGTTTCATTTATCACCTTTGTGATTACAGTGGGGCTCACCTGGATAATCAGGGCACTGCCCCTTAAGATCAGCTGCTTGCTGCTACTGCTGCTAAGTCACTTCAGTCGTGTCCGACTCTGTGCGACCCCAGAGACGGCAACCCACCAGGCTCCCCCGTCCCTGGGATTCTCCAGGCAAGAACACTGGAGTGGGTTGCCATTTCCTTCTCCAATGCGTGAAAGTGAAAAGTGAAAGTGAAGTCGTTCAGTCTATCCGACTCCTAGCGACCCCATGGACTGCAGCCCACCAGGCCCCTCCATCCATGGGATTTTCCAGGCAAGAGTACTGGAGTGGGGTGCCATTAAAATCAGCTGCTTAGTGAACTTAATTCCACCTATAACCCTAGTTTTAGTTTTCCCTTGCCATGGGAACAAATTCACAGGTTCTGGGGACTACGGTGTGGCCAAGTTTAGGAGACTTCCACCTACCACAACATTTATTATCTATTGAGAGAGCCTACTGACTGACTGCAAGGCAGACAAGCCCTGTGGAAATCACTTTAATGGGAATGACAAAAAAATAAAACTACAGAAAAAATATAGAGATTAACACAGGGAGGTACACTTAGCAACAAAAGGCAGATGTACAGGGGATTTTTTTTTAAATAATAATTTAAAATATGGTCGACTGAAGTCAAATGCTGTTAGAGATAAAGTAGTTCTATATCAACCTTTTTTTTTGGCCGCATCACATGGCATGTGGGATCTTAGTCCCTCCACCCACCTGGCTAAGGATCGAACCTGCACCCCCTGCATTAGAAACACTGGAAGCTCAGAATCTTAACCACTGGACTGACAGGGAAGTCTGATAGTTGAACATTATTTTGAGGAAAGACCTAGTGTAATATGCCACAAGGAACGAGGTCATTATCAAGCAGAATTTTAGGGACTGATGGGAACTTAAGAAATCATCTAGTCATTAAAACTAGTGGTCCACTGAGACCCAGGAACATTGTAACTTTTCTAAGATCACTTGCTTAGGTAATTTCAGAAATAGGCCTTTAACCCAATTTCTTGGTTTTTAGTCAAAATATTAAGTGAGATGGCACAAAGAATAAATTGAATTAAGTACAATATATTTAAGAAATAGAAGTAACATTTAACTAACTTTGAAAATACTGACTGCAGATTTTTCCAATTACAAGTTCTGCTTAATGTTTAAATGGTTATTTAGCAAATCCGCCTTTGTACAATAACTTGCTGCTCAAAGATATTATAAACATGAGACCTCATATTTCATTCATCTAGTTTATGTTACATCATCGAGATCTTACTACATGCCAGGTAAGTCCTAGGTGAAAGAGATACAGCAGAGAAGGGCAACAAGAACAAAGTCTTGCTCTCATCAATCTTCAATTCCTAGGAAGAATCAGGGACATAGATAAAAAAGAACTAAGTAAGTGTATCATATGTCAGGGAGAGGTTGTAATTAATATCACAGGGCTCTGAAGGAAGACTAGAGATGTGCATTCTCAATGTTAACTTGAAAAATAAACACGATGTGCAGTGTTAAGAGTTTATGACAAGATGGTGATGAAAAATCTAATGTTTTAAGAAAACACAAACACACAGCATTGTTGTCAAGTTGAATGAGAACCCATTTCTCAACTCCTAACTAAAAATGAATACCAATTAAAATCTAAATCAAGACAGAGTGGAACTGATAAAAGAACAGATATCTAGATCAATGGAACAGAATAAAAAGCCCAGAAATAGACCCACACAAGTAGAAACACCTGACTTTTGAAAAAAGGCACACAACCAATTCATTGAAAAAAGAACAGTCTTTTCCACCAATGGTACTAGGACAACTGGATATCCACGTGCAAAATAGTAGTAACAAACCTAGACTTAGATCTTACACCTTAACAAAAAAATTAACACGAAATGAATCACAGTCCCAAATGTAAAATTCAAAACTATAAAGGTTCCAGAAGAAAAAACAAGAGAAATTTTACATGACCTTGGGTTTAGTGGGGAGTTTTTAGATACATATCAAAACCACAATCTAAGAAAAAAAAAAAGACAGGTAAGTTATACTTAATGAAATGTAAAACTTCTCTGTGAAGGATACCATTAAGAAAATGAAGAAATTAGCCAAAGATTGGGAGAAAATATTCGTAAAACACATATCTGATAAAGGAGTTGTATACAAAAATATACAAAGAATTTTTAAAACTCAGTAATAAGAAAACAACCCAATTTAAAAATGGGGACTTCCTGGTGATCCAGTGGCTAAGCCTCTGCTCTACCAACGCAGGGGCTGGAGTTCGATCCCTGGTCAGGAACCAGAAAGATCGCACATGCTGCAATGAGAACGGAAGGTCCTGGAGCAGCCAAGTAAGTAAATGAATATAAATAAATATTTTAAAATAAAAATGGACAAAGAATCTGAACAAACACCTCACTGAAGAAGATACACAGATGACAAATGACAAATGTTTATATGAAAAGTTGGTCAACATCATGCATCAATAGGGAAACACAAATTAAAACAACAATAAGGTGCTATTACACATCTACTAGAATGGCTAAAATCCCAAACACTTTCAATGCCAAATGCTGATGAAAATGCAGAAAAACAGGAACTCTCACTCACTGCCGGCGGGAAGGCACAATGGTACCCAGCCACTTTGGAACATGGTTTGACATGTCATAAAGCTAAACACAGTCTTCACATGCAACCCAGCAATCACACTCCTAGGAATTTATCCAATTCATCTGAAGATTTACATCCACACAAACAACTGCATGAGAATGTTTATAGAAGCTTTATTCATAATAGCCAGATCGAAACAATCTCAACAGGTAAATACATTTTTTTTTTTTAAAAAAAAGGTCTTCCAGGAACTTCCCTATGATCCAGTGGTCAAGACGCTGTGTTTTCACTGCAGGGGGCTCAGGTTCAATCCCTGGTCAGGGAAGTTCCATGCCACACAGTGCAGCCAAAAAAAAAAAAAAATCATCTTCCACACAATGGAATACTATTAAGAAAAAAAAGAGTGAACTGTATAAAGCCATGCAAAAATAAGGATGAATCTTAAAAACACACAACTAAGTAAAAGAAAGCCAGTCTGAAAAGGCCACACACTATGATTAGATTTATGTGACCTTCGGAATAAAGGTAATATTATAAAGACAGTAAATAGTCTGTCATTGCCAGGAGGCTGGGAAAAAATGAGTTGAATAGGCAAAGTACATGGGATTTTTAGGATGGTGAAAGTATTCTACATATTATAATGGTGACTATATGACATTCTGCATTTGTCAAAACCCATAAAACTTAACAGCATACAGAGAAAACCTCAGGGTATGCAAATTTTAAATTATTTAGGAAGTTGGAAAATCCCAGAACGGAATGCAGACAGTGACAAAAGAATATAACAAACGTATGAAATAAAATCACTGCAGAGGTAAATGCTGACCTAAGTATCCTTAGAAGTAAGTGCAGTGTGCCTATGTATAAAATAAGTCACTAATGAGAACCTACTGTTTAGCACAGAGAACTCTACTCAATTCTCTATGGTGATCTAAATGGGAAGAAAACCTAAAAATGAGGGGATATACGTATACATATAACTGATTCACTTTGCTGTACGACAGAAATTAATACATTATAAAGAAACTATACTCCCACAAAAAATTTCTTTAAAAGACAACAAAATTTAAATTTTACCATTTGCAACAAGATGAATAGACTTGGAGTGTATTATGCTTAGTGAAATAAGTCAGACAGAGAAACACAAACACTGCATGATATCACTTACATGTGGAATCTAAAAAATAAAACAAACCAGTGAATATAACAACAACAACAAAAAAAAACAGATACACAGACATAGAGAACAAACTACAGAAGTGTTTATCAGTGGGGAGAGGGAAGGAGGAAGGGGCATCATAGAGGCAAGAGATTAAGAGGTACAAACTAAATTATGTATGAAATAAGTAAGCTATAAGGATACACTGTACAGCATAGGGAACACAGCCAATACTTTAAGGTAATTACAAATGGAATACAGTTTTTAAAAACTGTAAATCACTATGTTGTACACCAAAAACAGACACTATTGTATATCAATAAAAACATTTTTAAAGAAATAAGTGCGGTGTGTAAGGGAAAAGGCCAAAGGAAGTGTGCATAAGCTCTGTTGATAAAATTCTTTCTCACAGCGGGTATTTATAAACAATTCTAAAACCATCATATACTATGTTCTGGACTTGGAAAATTAAATAAACGATGGCTCCTGGGAGCCAGATTTCCCACTGTTGGAGTGGGTGTTGGCCAACAACAGAAGAAAGCTCTAATGATTCATGCGGTAACAGATTCGAGTTGCAGCAATCAGTTCTGAGCACACGTTTGTTGTTTTTCAGTCTCTAAGTCATGTCCAGCTCTTTCTGTGACCCCATGAACTGTAGCCCACCAGGCTCCTCTGTCCATGGAATTCTCCAGGCAAGAAGACCGGAGTGGTTTGCCATTTCCTTTTCCAGGGAATCTTCTTGACCCAGGGACTGAACACTCATTTCCTGCCTTGGCAGGCAGATTCTTTACCACTGAGCCACTTGGGGAGCTCATATTTAGCTTAATACAGATACTGCTGCTGCTACTGCTACGTTGCTTCACTCGTGTTCGATTCTGTGCGACCGCATAAAAGGCAGCCCGCCAGGCCCCACAGTCCCTGGGATTCTCCAGGCAAGAACACTGGAGTGGGTTGCCATTTCCTCCTCCAGTGCACGAAAGTGAAAAGTTAAAGTGAAGTCGCTCAGTCGTGTCCGACTCTTAGCGACCCCCTGGACTGCAGCCTACCAGGCTCCTCCGTCCACGGGATTTTCCAGGCAAGAGTACTGGAGTCGGCTGCCATTGCCTTCTCCAATACAGATACAGAAGGGTGCAAATACAAATATTTAAAAATATGAGTGTGTATGGCTTACTACACACAATATAGCTTCTTGCTCTGTCAACTGAGAGGGGCTGTAAACAACACAACTCAGTAACAATGAGCACGCCAGATCTTGCTTTCTGATGCCATTCTCCCATAAAAGAAACCAGGGCTCCTTAGAGAAATGGCTGATTCTAGAGCTGGCCAAGGAATATAAAGATGAGCTTAGCTATCTTGCAATGCTAGAAAGCGACTGCTCAAAAAAGAAAGAAAAGGCACCAACACTGGGGATACATCAAAGCGACACAGGAACCAGGTCAAAGAGCTCCCAATGGCCAAAGCTGAAACAATCTGAGCACCAAAATAAAGGAGTGCTGCCTTCTACCCCAGAGTATAACATAAATATGCATAGTCTATACTGATATAACAAATGACTGAATAAAGAAATAAAAGTGGGGCTCTTCCCTGGTGGTTCAGAGGTCAAGACTTTGTGCTTCTGATGCAGGAGGCAGAGGCTGGACCCCTGTTTGGGGAACTAAGATCCCACATGCTCAGAACATGGCCCCAAAAAATTAATTAAAAATAATGATGATGATTAAAAAATTTTTTAAATAATCAACAAATAAAGAGATAAACCAGTAATTAATAAATAAGAAGTAAACCAATCTCCCATGCAGAAGAATTCCAAATATTACCTAGACTCTCCCCTTACAAGGAGGTAGAGCAGAAGTCCCTACTGAAGTGTGGGCTGAACATCAGCACTTCCTTCTGGGTCCATTATAGAAAGAGGAAATGTTTAAAGAGCATCATTACAGTAAAGAAACCTGACAGATACTACGTCAGCCAAGCCATCAGGATTAGCATCAATAGTGACAGGTCATATAGATGATATGTGGTGAAAACAGTACTTCACCGCTCTAGTCTCACTCCCCAAAACTCATCACCTTAGCTGAACCAGGAGAAAAACCTCAGACGAACCCCCAAATGAGGGACATTCCTAACCAGTACCCCCTCAAACTCATCAAAAACACGGGGAGTCTGAGAATCTGTCAGCCAAAAGGAGCCTAAGGAAATGTGACAATTAATGTAATGTGGTATTCTGCATGGGATCCTGGAAGAGAGAAGGCACATCAGGTAAAAAAAAAAAAAAAAAGAAGGAAATCTGAATAAAATATAGATTCTGAGTCATAACAATATACCATTATTGTGAAAATGTGCCACACTAATGTAAGGTGTTAATAATAAGAGAAAACAGGGTGGGCTATATGGGGACTCTCTACTATATTCACTATTCTGTAAATCTGAAACTGCTCTAAAATAAAGTTTATTTTTTAAAAATTCTACTAGAATGAATTAAAAATTCTCACCAGGGAAGAAAATCATACGTTATTTCTCTAGGTATCAATTTAAACACATCTAAAAGTCTAGCACATTCTTTAAATATTAAAAATAAAATGAAGCCTGATACATTTACAAGGCAGGAGGCCAAACATTATCATTTTTTTAAAGTGTGTCATTTTTTTTTAAAAAGTACAAACATCCTTTGGATTGCAAAACTGATACTTTAATATTGATTTTTTTCTTAAGTATTTGAAACTACTGATAAGATAATAGGACAACAAATTAAATTATGATAATAAAAGGACCATTCATTTTAGGTAAAACTGTGGTCAGCCATGGGAGTCATTTGGCTCTGGGTTTTTTCCTGCCACCATAAGAGCCACTGAATACTGAATCCCAGAGGTGACTCCTACAGGACTGGTAACCAGGGTTTCCCGCTACCTAGAGGAGTGACAAGGCATCTTTCTGTACTCTGTACTTAAGTCTGAAAATAAGTACTATGTTACTTGGCCCATAATTACTCTTTTATTAACAATCTGGACTTGTTATCAATAGTAAAATCAAGAGACTGATGACTGATCAACTATACTTCAATAATATATATTTTTAGTTTGGAGTCTAAATGTAAAAAAAAAAAATCAAATTTCTACCTTTCTGTTTGAACAATGGGAAGATCTGGCCACACCTGGCTTGCATTTCCAGAGGACAACCTCATGCCACCGAGCAGAGCTGTCCCCTGCAGGCCAGGCACTGCCTCTCTGGTTTGCCTTATCCCCCCATCACTCCCTGATTAATATCCCAACCCATTTCACTTATTACGTATAGCTCTACAGTCTTCCACCCTATTACTTCTGAAACCTGAAAACAACAAACGTGGAGACACAGCAACAATATCCATAAGCTAATACAAATAATATTATTATTGTTTCATGACCCAGAAGTATCCCTGATCCATGTAATCAGAGGCAATGCTACTAAAAATGCCAAAACAGCATTAATTGCTTCATTCTGGTTTAAGAAAGAAATCATGGATTAGGGTAGATATATCATGGACAAGACAAGATACAAATACAGCACGCCATTAATTCCCATTTACCTTTAGGAACCTAGAATAAGTAACAGGATGGTCATGGGTTCATTCAGTGAGACAAAGAGGAATAAGGCTCTGGGCACTTGTGTGCACTTCTCTTGGAGCTAAAATAATTGACAACCCAACTAGCTTGCTCCCTAGAGTGTCCCCCCTCCAGAGTTTCTAAAACCTCTAGGGCACTAAAACATCACCAAATATAAGAAAATGGAGAGCCGTCTATGGGGTCGCACAGAGTCGGACATGACTGAAGCGACTTAGCAGTAGCAGCGGCAGCAGAACCTGGCTCGGAGAGGATTTGCTGTACGTTTTACAGAAAATAACTTGATAATCTTCTTTGCATAATAAGTGAACTCCACAAAGGACATGTTAAAAGACCTTCTAGAGACAGCAGGACTAATGAGTGGGTTGGTTTGTTTCACTAAGGTGGAATATGCAATTTTGGGCAGCAGCAAAATTTCTTGGAAAAAGGGAAAAAAAGAGGCCTGGAGCTGCCACCAGAGGGCTAACTTCACCCTCTCCCAAGGCAGGGCCCTGCCTCTGTAGACAGTGTTTGTCCAACAAATATCTGAAGAATAGAAGCCAGATTCTGAGCCTAATTGGAGCTCACTCACTCTTCTTGACATTTTCTATTTCTGTTACATATATGCAATAAATTGAAAGAAAAACTTTGAAGTCAAGTTAGTTCCAGCTAGTCATCATCATTTATGTCCAAGAGACAAGACATATCCTCAGATACAGAAGAAAAACACCACAAATTAGTATCAAACCTTATACTCTCGTATCTAATAAAGGAGTCACAGAATCGCAAACAACTTGAGGCCATAGTGATATATACTCTTAAGGATAAAGTTGAAATTTTCCATTTTAAACTTTGAAAGAATGAAATTATTCGCAAAAATATATCCAAGGGGTAACTTTTGAAGCAACCTGCTAGAGTACACGGAGAAGGCAGTGGCACCCCACTCCAGTACCCTTGCCTGGAAAATCCCATGGATGGAGGGGACTGGTGGGCTGCAGTCCACGGGGTCACAAAGAGTCAGACACAACTGAGCGACTTCACTTTCCCTTTTCACTTTCATGCATTGGAGAAGGAAATGGCAACCCACTCCAGTGTTCTTTCCTGGAGAATCCCAGGGATGGGGGAGCCTGGCGGGCTGCCATCTATGGGGTCGCACAGAGTTGGACACGACTGAAGCGACTTAGCAGCAGCAGCAGCTAGAGTACATCTATGAAAGTGTAAATATAAGTATTTAATTATAAACCAATACTACAATAATAGCACATCTATACATCTTAAACTAAAAGATGACTAAAATAATCTAAAAGGCAAAGCTAAAGTAAGCAGTGTAATAGGAGTAACCACGTATTACTTTTAGAGTAAAACAAGCGCCATTTATAAAAAGCCTATAGTATCTAAAAATGCTTTGAATAATAATTCAGCTATAGTTTCAAATTGTTTCCAAGCCTTTAATTTGGTACTGAATAACCTGAATCAATGGACTTTTTGTTTTCCAATTACTTATTCATTTGCTTAGTCTTCATAAAGTTTCTCCTGAAAAAAGTACTGTGGTTAGGAAAACTATCCTATGCAATCCTTACTACAGCCATATCATGCTAAAGAATACACATTTATAATATTCATTAGCTAATTCATAATCTAGAATAAAGTGAGTTTTTTGTAATAATTACAAATAGTCAAGGATGCATTTGATTAGATGGAGAAGACTCCATCACATAAAAGAACTGAATGTCATATCAAGGCAATGGGTCCCACTAACAGAAACTAAATATATAAAACTGTACATCCACAGAAACAAAACTCATTGTACTCTGCCATCCTCTCTCTAAGTCCCCCAGTCCACTGCATTACATGGCATAAATTCTATGAGAACACAGTCCACGGTTACTCAAAGAGACACTCCATTTGTTGCAGAAAGGGCAGATATTTTTATATTTAAGAAGTTACTATGAAAGAATACGCTGACTTACTTATTGCAATAATTATATATCTAGACTATTTTAAAGTTCAATTCTAGCCAAAATATTTTCTTAAAACATCAAGGAGTAATGTTGCAAAATGAAAACCAAAAATATAAGTATGGGTCTTTAATGAAAAATTCATTGAAAACCAAGGAATAATTTGTAACAAAACCACAAGTGAAGTTTCATATAAATTCCCCTTAAAAGTTATTCCCTCTGAAGCTTAGTCTCATGGCTTGTTTTCCTCCATATCTTTAAAATTAGAAAAACAGCAATCTTTTGATGAAAAGAAAACAATTCTGTGAAATTCGACTTCCAGTAGAGACAGACAAGGTAACAGAGACCTTCCTATTGTGGTTAACTAAAAAAAGATGAACATTTTTTAAAATCCACTTGCAGGCATCACAGCATCAACAAGAGATTGAAGAACTGCCAAGCCAGGATACAGTGAAGAACAGAAGACCAGGAATGGGAAAGCAGCATCGAGTGCCTTCTCCATGGGAACATGTGCTGATTTCAGGGGGAGCATCTGAGAACCACCTCGTGCCCTGCACAACCTCTCAGTGAGAAGCCAGAGAGCCAGGCACTGGAGTTATGTAAGAGGATATGAACTTGAGTTTGAGCAAGCTCCAGGAGATGGTGAAGGAGAGGGAAGCCCGGAGTGCTGCAGTCCATGGGGTCACAAAGAGTCGGACATGACACACTGAACAACAACAAAGATGACATCCTACTGAACAAATGCATCACCAAAGTGACTGTCCAGATAGCCAGGAAACACGAAAAGATGCTCAACCTCATTAGTAATCAAGAACGCGCACATTTGAAGCCACAGTGGAATGCTGCTACATCCTCAACAGAATGACTACAATATAAAAGATTTACAACACCTATCAGTGGCAAAGTTACAGAGCACCTGGAAAACTCTTAAGACTGCAGATACAGTGCAAGGTGGTAATGACCACTTTGGAAAACTGGCAGTATCTTCTAAAACAAAACATATTCTTACCATGTAAAATTTGCATCCCAAGGCACACATCCAAGAGAAATTAGTCCATCAAACTACATACACAACAACACTCATAGCAGCTTTATTCATAATAGCTAACAGATAAAAAATAAATGATTGTCAGTACAATAAACTGGTATATGCATACAATAAAATACTCCAGAGCAAACAAAAGAACAAATATGCAGCGAAAAACATGTTTAAATAAAACTAAAGAAACTGGTCTCCAGCAAAAATTGTATTATAAAGTAAACTTAAAGGAGTTTTTTTTTTTTAGAATGAAGGTAAACATTACATAGAAACTTGGTTGTTAAGGAAGAAATGAAAAGCTAAAAAAATGGCAAATATGTAAATAGATTCACAAACTTATCCTCTTGATTTCTTGAAAATACACATGACTGTACAAAACAAAAATTTATAACATTGTACTGTGGGGTTTCTAATTTGTGGCAGCGGCTCAGTTGTGTCAGACTTTTTGCGATACGTGGATGATAGCCCGCTGGGCTCCTCTGTCCATGGAATTCTCCAGGCAAGAATACTGGAGTGCATAGTCATTCCCTTCTCCAGGGTATCTCCCCAACCCAGGGATCGAACCCAGGTCTCTTGCATTGCAGACAGACTCTACCATCTGAGCCACCAGAGAAGCCATAACACGTATAGGAACGAAATAATAAAAACTGGAGGACTTGAGGATGCATAGTGTTATACTATATCTACTATTCTAAAAAATAAGGAAAAGAGCTACTGCTAGAAATCTAAAGTTAAATGGAAATTTTATAAGAAATCAATTAACCTAAAAGAAGGCTGGGCAGGAAAAAAAAATCAAAGAAGATGCCATTATATATTTGTTCAAACCCATAAATGTACAACATCAAAAGTGAGCCCTAGTGTAAATTATGGATTTGGTGTGATTACGATGTGCCAATGTAGGGTTAGCAGTTAGAACCACTAAACTACTCTGGTGGGAGATGTTGTTAATGACTATCCATGTGAGGACAGGGAACGGATGGGAAAACTCTGAAACTTCTGCTCAATTTTCCTGTGAACCTAAAACTGCTCTAAAAAATAAAGTCTATTGAAAATAAAATTAAAAAACAGATGAGACAAATAACAAATAGTAAAGTTACAGTAAAAAACAACAGTAAAAATCCAACATCAATAATCACATTAAATATGTATGGAACTAACAGTCCAATAAAAAGGCAAGGGTTGTCACATGGAGAGGATAAATTATGATATGTTCATACCACAGAAAACATTCAGCAATGAAAACCAATAAACTCCAATATATACAATATAGATCAATTTCAAATTTTGAGAGAGAAGGCCAGACCCAACAGGTTATATACAATATAATTGCATTTAGATGAAGTTTAAAACAAGGCAAAACCCAACAAACTATAGAGGGATGGAGATTCATATATAAAACACACACACACACACACACACACACACGTGGTAGAACTACATGGTAAACTAAAACAGATACTATTCTCCAATGAAGAGACTTATGACTTCAAAGGAGTAGGCATGAGGTTAGTGCTTCTGCTGCTGCTGCTAAGTCGCTTCAGTCACTTTCCTGAGATGCTGATAACATTGTCTTTCTTGACCTGAGTGGTGTAAATCATTTATAATTCACTTTGGCTACATTTCTTGTATCTCTATTAAACTTGACGATTCAAATGATCAAAAACAAAAATCGCTCTGAAATGACTGACTAGACTGTTGTTGTTGTTTAGTTGCTGTGTCTGACTCTGCAACCCCATGGACTGCAGCACACCAGGCTTTCCTGTCCTTCACCATTTCCCAGAGTTTGCTCAAACTCACATCCATTGAGTCGGTACTGCTATCCAACCATCTCACGTTTGAAATGTTTGGATGGAAACAGTCATAATAAAAGCACTCAAAAAAAGTATATTTAGAAAAGGCACTCACGGTGATAAAAACACAGGAAAATTCTGTATCACAAGTTCAGTGCCATAAAGTTTTCAAATTCATAAATATAATAATCATATAATGTTCCTTGATTAGCTATTTTCTAAATGTGAAATTCAATTCAATTTTGGAATGGATAATAAAAGTTTACCAATGACTAGGTCAATTCTTCCAAAAGGTTTGAGTTTTTCATTACTCCAAAACTGCACAGTCTTATTTTCAACACTAGCATAAGACTTTTCAGGTGACATATTTTGGTATATTTTGAATTAATAGAAAATCAGACAACATAAGCATGACTGAAAGAATGCCAGCTTCATAGAAGGTAGTTTCTTTTGTCTTCTTAATTAAAAATTACTGTGAAGCCACCCATGTGCCAACCCAGGACACATAAGAGATGCAAGTTCAATCCCTGGGTCAGGAAGATCCCCTGGAGGAGGGCACGGCAACCCACTCCAGTATTCTTGCCTAGAGAATTCCAAGACAGAGGAGCCTGGTGGGCTACAGCCCCTGGGTCACAAAGAGTCAGGTACAGCTGAAGTGACTTAGCATGCACACATATGAAGATACAGAAAACAGACCTGTGATTGCCAAGGGGACGGATGGGAAGTTTAGAATTACAGATGCAAACTATTATATATAGGATGGATAAACAACAACAATTTCCTATTGTATAGCACAAGGAACTATATTCAATATCTTATGATAAACCATAAAGGAAAAGAATATGAAAAATAATAAATACATAAAACTGAGTAACTTTGCTGCAGAGCAGAAATTAACATAACATGGTAAATCAACTATTCTTCAACACAATTTTTTTAATTACTGTGAAAATCATTGGCCAGATGAGTTTAACAGCTTTCACTTTTAGTGTATAAAATTCAAGTAGGTATAGACTTTTTTCACCCAAGGATTAACCTCTCTCACCTCCCATAGCAACAACAAAAATATCTAGAATTTTAAAATAGCTTTCTTCAAGACTTCCTTGGCAGTCCATGCTCTCAATGCAAGGAGCACTGGTTTGATCCCTGGTTGGAGAACTGTTGCTGCTTTATTGACTATGCCAAAGCCTTTGACTGTGTGGATCACAATAAACTGTGGAAAATTCTGAGAGATGGGAATATCAGACCACCTGACCTGCCTCTTGAGAAATCTATATGCAGGTCAGGAAGCAACAGTTAGAACCGGACATGGAACAACAGACTGGTTCCAAATAGGAAAAGGAGTACGTCAAGGCTGTATATAGTCACTCTGCTTATTTAACTTATATGCAGAGTACATCATGAGAAATGCTGGGCAGGAAGAAGCACAAGCTGGAATCAAGATTGCCAGGAGAAATATCAATAACCTCAGATATGCAGATGACACCACCCTTATGGCAGAAAATGAAGAGGAACTAAAAAGCCTCTTGATGAAAGTGAAAGAGGAGAATGAAAAAATTGGCTTAAGGCTCAGCATTCAGAAAATGAAGATCATGGCATCTGGTCCCATCACTTCATGGGAAATAGATGGAGAAACAGTGGAAACAGTCTCAGAATTTATTTGGGGGGGCTCCAAAATCACTGCAGCTGGTGACTGCAGCCATGAAATTAAAAGACGCTTACTCCTTTGAAGGAAAGTTATGACCAACCTAGACAGCATATTCAAAAGCAGAGACATCACTTTGCCAACAAAAGTCCGTCTACTCAAGGCTATGTTTTTCCAGTAGTCATGTATGGATGTGAGAGTTGGACTGTGAAGAAAGCTGAGCACCGAAGAATTGATGCTTTTGAACTATGGTGTTGGAGAAGACTCTTGAGAGTCCCTTGGACTGCAAGGAGATCCAACCAGTTCATTCTGAAGGAGATCGGTCCTGGGTGTTCTTTGGAAGGAATGATGCTAAAGCTGAAACTCCAGTACTTTGGCCACCTCATGCGAAGAGCTGACTCATTGGAAAAGACTCTGATGCTGGGAAGGATTAGGGGCAGGAGGAGAAGGGGACGACAGAGGATGAGATGGCTAGATGGCATCACCGACTCAATGGACATGACTTTGAGTGAACTCTAGGAGTTGGTGATGGACAGGGAGGCCTGGCATGCTGCGATTCATGGGGTCGCAAAAAGTCAGTCACGACTGAGCAACTGAGCTGAACTGAACTGGAAAACTAAGATCCCACATGCTGCACAGGACAGCCGAAAGTCTTTTTTGTTTAAAAATTTGTATTCTTCTCCAACACTAATTCCAATTCACCCTCAGAGATTTGGGTAGGCCAGGTGTGTTCTCACATCAGTTGGAGGTCATGAACTCAGACGTGGCTTTACTCAGTTAGTGGACACAGGAACCCTGGGCGTGCTGAATTCGAAGAGGGACATAGCTGAAGGAACGCTTCCTCTGCCACATTTCCGAGCACTGAAGTCAAGTGTCCCTTCTACGGATGACAAAATGAGCACGAGAAAAAGGCACATACACCTTGGGGCAGTGGAAAAACATGGTCATTTGATGCCATCTGTTTCTAATTTCCAGAAAATTTAATTCTAACATGTATAATTTTGAGGCGAGGGGCTTGTTTTGTTTTTTGGTGTTGAAAGAGAGTAGGTGGATTTATGTCTCCAGTGGACTCTGGCACTGCTACAAACTGCACAAATGCATATATTCCTGAATATGGAGTGATCTGAACTTACACAGCATTGAGTCAGAGGTTCTAGATCCACTTTCCAAATCTAACTGCCTCATCACCAAGCTGCTGCTGCTAAGTCGCTTCAGTCATGTCCGACTCTGTGTGACCCCACAGACGGCAGCCCACCAGGCTCCCCCGTCCCTGGGATTCTCCAGGCAAGAACACTGGAGTGGGTTGCCATTTCCTTCTCCAATGCATGAAAGTGAAAAGTAAAGTGAAGTCGCTCAGTCGTGTCTGACTCTTCACAACCCCATGGACTGCAGCCTACCAGGCTCCTCCATCCATGGGATTTTCCAGGTAAGAGTACTGGAGTGGGGTGCCATTGCCTTCTTCACCTCATCACCATGGCCAACCTCAATTTCTCTGCCTCCAAAATTGGGAAACTAGTTTCTTAAGAATGCTTACGAGATACTGAGAAATGTTAAAATGTTCAAAGACTAATCATGTATTACCCCTAAATAAGTATATCCTGATGTGTGGCATAACAGGGAAACATATTAATTAGTGATGCCATAACTAAGTACCATAAACTAGATGGCCTAAACTATAGCAACTTGAAAATTTAAATTTAAAATTCTGGAAGCTAGAAGTCCAAAATGAAGGGGCTTCGAGGCTGGGTTATTCTGCATGCCGTGAGAGATGTCCAGGTTCTCCTACTGTGTCTTCACACTGTCTGCCCTCTATGGGTCTGTGTGTCCAAATTTCCCTTTACAAATACATCAGTTATGCGGGATCAGGGTCCACCCTCATGACTTCACTTTGATTACCTATGTAAAGACCCGATCTCTAAACAAGGTCACATTCTGAGATTCTGGGGGTCAGAACATCAACATGTGAATTTTGAGTGGACACAATTCAATCTATTAATATGACATATACAGACATATATGTATGTGTATATTATACATATGCATGTATATATGTTCTTTTCACTTTCATGCATTGGAGAAGGAAATGGCAACCCACTCCAGTGTTCTTGCCTGGAGAATCCCAGGGACGGGGGAGCCTGGTGGGCTGCCGTCTGTGGGGTCACACAGAGCTGGACACGACTGAAGTGACTTAGCAGCAGCAGCAGCAGCAACAGCAACAGCAGAACCGTTCTAATCAATTATCAAGACAATTTAACTGTACCACTTTTCACTGCACTTTTAAAGTTGTTTTTACTGAAGTATTATTGATTTACAATGTTGTGTCAATCGCTGCTGTAAAGTGACTCAGTTATATATATATTTTCTTGTATCTTTTCCATTATGGCTTATTACACAATACTGACTGTAGTTCCCTGTGCTATACATTAGGACCTTGTATTTTATTTCATCCTACTTCTAAAGTGTCTCATATCCCTAGTAACGTGTATTTTTAACACAGTGTGTGACATTTTTAATTCTTTCCTTTCTAGATTCATAGCACAGATCGCACTTACATATCCATGCTTCAAGGCTTAACAGAGGTGTTTCTAGTCAAACAGCCTGAAACAAACATTCAAAATAGGGCATTCTTTCCAATGGAGGTAAAGATTATAGTGTAACCAGCAGGAATGTGCAAGCAGGCAATAATTTAATTTAGTAGCTGAGCCAAACCATGATAGTCCACTTGAAAAATAAAGAAATCTGAGAAAGTGATACTGTTACAATTGTTAACTATGGAATGCAAGAACATTTAAACTTCAAGTCATACAAATCCATTCCGTATATTTATTTTTTTAAAGAAATGTTTATTCAGTACATTTGGGGTTTGAGAGCTTGAAAATAACTGAATCCCTGTTCCTGTTATAGGCATGTTAACACCAAATGTAAATGCTATTACGTGGTTCCAGTTACCACAGGAACCTGCCTTCATGCTGACTTATTTTTACGCATCTCTCAGAAGGAAATATTCATGGTTCAAGTTTCAAAGGATTTGTTTTCACCCTTATGAAATGTACAAAGTGTTCACCTCTTGAAACTTTTAACAAAAGGTAAAGAATTTGCCAGGATTCTTCAAGTGCTTTTGCTCTTTCATTTTGAAAACTTTTAAATAGTTTTTAAAAGATCGTAACTGGTTATAAAGGTTTACCTAAGGCAAATCTGTCATGTCAGTCATATCAGGTTAACATGACAACCAAAAATGAGATGACAGCGCACAGGAGTTTTCCTTTTTTGGATTTTTATTGTAGTCAATAAAACATAAAATTTACCACTTCTTAACCTTTTTTAAGGTTTCTTTGCAAGTAACTCCAAGATGGCGGAATAGAATAATGTGCGCTCACCTTCTCCTGTGAGAATTCCAAAATTACAACTCACTGCTGAACAACGATCGACGGGAGAATGTTGGATCCCACCAAAAAAAGATACCCCATGTCCAAGGGCAAAGGAGAAGCCCCAGCAAGATGGCAGGAGGGGCAAAATTGAATTTAGAATTAAACCCCATAACCGCCAGAGACGCTCGGAGGGCTCTAACAAACCTTGTATGCACCAGGACCCAGAGACCCCACAAAGACTGAGCCAGAACTGTGTTTGAGAGTCTCCTGAGGAGGTACGGGTCAGCAGTGGCCTGCTGCAGGGGCAGGGGCTCTGGGTGCAGCAGACCTGGGTATGGCATAAGCCCTCTTGGAGGAGGTCGCCATTAACCCCACCACAGAGCCACCAGAACTTACACAGGACTGGGGAAACACTCTCTTGGAGAGGGCACAGACAAAAGCTTATGTGCACCAGGACCCAGGAGAAAGGAGCAGTGACCTCACAAGAGACTGACCCAGACTTGCCCATGAGCGTTCAGGAGTCTCTGGCAGAGGCGTGGGTCGGCGGTGGCCTGCTGCAGGGTTGGGGGCACTGAGTGTAGCAATGTGTGCATGCAGGGGACTTTTTCATTACCCCCACCGTAGTTTGGCCTCAGGTCAAACAACAGGGAGGGAACACAGCCCCACGCATTAACAAAAAACCCGATTAAAGATTTACTGAACATGGCACCACCCATCAGAACAAGACCAGGTTTCCCCCTCAGTCATCTCTCCCTGGTCATCTCTCCCACCAGGAAGCTTCTTCCATAAGCCTCTTATCCTTCCCCATCAGAGGGCAGGCAGAATGAAGACCACAATCACAAAAAACTAACCAATCTGATCGCATGGACCACAGCCTTGTCTAACTCAATGAAACTATGAGCCATGCCGTGTAGGGCCACCCAAGTCAGACAGGTCATGGTGGAGAGTTCCAACAAAAATGTGAATCACTGGAGAAGGGAATGGCAAACCACTTCAGTATTCTTGCCTTGAGAACCCCATGAACAGTATGAAAAGGCAAAAAGATAGGACACTGAAAGATGAACTCTCCAGGTCGGTAGGTGCCCAATATGCTACTAGAGATCAGTGGAGAAAGAACTTCAGAAAAAATGAAGAGACGGAGCCAAAGCAAAAATAACACCCAGTTGTGGATGTAACTGGAGATGGAACTAAAGCCCAACGCTTTAAAGAGCAATACTGCAGAGGAACCTGGAATGTTAGGTCCATGAATCAAGACACATTGGAAGTGGTCAAACAGGAGTTGGCAAGAGTGAACATTGAAATTTTAGGAATCAGCTAACTAAAATGAACTGGAATGGGTGAATTTAACACAGATGACCATTATATCTACTACTGTGGGCAAGAATCCCTTAGAAGAAATGGAGTAGCCATCATAGTCAACAAAAGATATGAAATGCAGTACTTGGATGCAATCTCAAATATGACAGAATGATCTCTGTTCGTTTCCAAGGCAAACCGTTCAATATCACAGTAATCCAAGTCTATGCCCCAACCAGTAATGCTGAAGAAGCTGAAGTTGAACAGTTCTATGAAGACCTACAAGACCTTCTAGAACTAACACCCAAAAAAGATGTCCTTTTCATTAGAGGGGACTGGAATGCAAAAGTAGGAAGTCAAGAGATACCTGGAGTAACAGGCAAAATTGGTCTTGGAGTACAAAACAAAGCAGGTCAAAGGCTAACAGAGTTTTGCCAAGAGAGTGCACTGGTCATAGCAAACACCCTCTTCCAACAACACAAGAGAAGACTCTACACAAGGACATCACCAGATGGTCAACTCCAAAATCACACTGATTATATTCTTTGCAGCCAAAGATGGAGAAGTTCCATACAGTCAGCGAAAATAAGACTGGGAGCTGACTGTGGCTCAGATCATGAACTCCTTATTGTCAAATTCATACTTAAATTGAAGAAAGTAGGGAAAACCACAAGACCACTGAGGTATGACCTAAATCAAATTCCTTACGACTATACAGTGGAAGTGAGAAACAGATTCAAGGGATTAGATCTGATAGACAGAGTGCCTGAAAAACTATGGACGGAGGTTCATGACATTATACAGGAGGCAGTGATCAAGACCATCCCCAAGAAAAACAAATGCAAAAAGGCAACATGGCTGTCTAAGGAGGCCTTACAAATGGCTGAGAAAAGAAGAGAAGTGAAAGGCAAAGGAGAAAAAGAAAGATATACCCATCTGAATGCAGAGTTCCAAAGAATAGCAAGGAGAGATAAGAAAGCCTTCCTCAGCAATCAATGCAAAGAAATAGAGGAAAACAACAGAATGGGAAAGACCAGAGATCTCTTCAAGAAAATTAGAGATACCAAGGGAACATTTCATGCTATATGGGGACAATAAAGGACAGAAATGGTATGGACCTAACAGAAGCAGAAGATATTAAGAAGAGATAGTAGCAATATACAGAAGAACTGCACAAAAAAGATCTTCATGACCAAGATAACCACGATGATGTGATCACTCACCTAGAGCCAGAGATCCTGGAATGTGAAGTCAAGTGGGCCTTAGCAAGCATCACTATTAACAAAGCTAGTGGAGGTGATGGAATTCCAGTGGAGCTATTTCAAATCCTAAAAGATGATGTTGTGAAAGTGCTGCACTCAATATGCCAACAAATTTGGAAAACTCAGCAGTGGCCACAAGACTGGAAGAGGTCAGTTTTCATTCCAATCCCAAAGAAAGGCAATGCCAAAGAATGCTCAAACTACCACACAATTGCACCCATCTCACATGCTAGCTGGAGAAGGCGATGGCACCCCACTCCAGTACTCTTACCTGGAAAATCCCACGGACGGAGGAGCCTGGTAGGCTGCAGTCCATGGGGTCGTGAAGAGTCGGACACGACTGAGAGACTTCACTTTCACTTTTCACTTTCATGCACTGGAGAAGGAAATGGCAACCCACTCCAGTGTTCTTGCCTGGAGAACCCCAGGGACGGTGGAGCCTGGTGAGCTGCCATCTATGGGGTCGCAAAGAGTCGGACACGACTGAAGTGACTTAGCAGCAGCGGCAGCACATGCTAGCAAAAAAAAATGTTCCAAATTCTCCAAGCCAGGCTTCAACAGTATGTGAACCGTGAACTTCCAGATGTTCAAGCTGGATTCAGAAAAGACAGAGGAACCAGAGATCAAATTGCCAATATCCACTGGATCATCGAAAAAGCAAGAGAGTTCCAGAAAAACATCTCCTTCTGTTTTATTGACTATGCCAAAGCTTTTGACTGTGTGGATCACAACAAACTGTGGAAAATTCTTCAAGAGATGGGAATACCAGACCACCTGACCTGCCTCTTGAGAAATCTGTAGGCAGGTCAGGAAGCAACAGTTAGAACTGACATGGAACAACCGACTGGCTCCAAATCAGAAAGGAGTACATCAAGGCTGTATATTGTCACCCTGCTTATTTAACTTACATGCAGAATACATCATGAGAAACACTGGGCTGGATGAAACACAAGCTGGAATCAAGATTTCCAGGAGAAATATCAATAACCTCAGATATGCAGATGACACCACCCTTATGGCAGAAAGCAAAGAAGAACTAAAGAACTTCTTGATGAAAGTGAAAGAGGAAAGTGAAAAAGTTGGCTTAAAACTCAACATTCAGAAAAATGGCATCCAATCCCATCACTTCATGGCACATAGATGAGGAAACAATGGAAACAGTGACAGACTTAATTTTGAGGGGGGGTTCCAAAATCACTGAAGATAGTGACTTCAGCCAAGAAATTAAAAGATGCTTGCTCCTTGGAAGAAAAGTTAAGACCAACCTAGACAGCATATTAAAAAGCAGAGACATTACTTTGCCAACAAAGGTCCATCTAGTCAAAGCTATGGTTTTTCCAGTAGTCATGTATGGATGTGAGAGTTGGACTAAAAAGAAAGCTGAACACCAAAGAATTGATGCTTTTGAACTGTGGGGTTGGAGAAAACTCTTCAGAGTCCCTTGGACTGCAAGGAGATCAAACCAGTCAATACTAAAGAAATCAGTCCTGAATATTCATTGGAAGGACTGATGCTGAAGCTGAAGCTCCAATACTTAGGTCACCTGATGCAAAGAACTGACTCACTGGAAAAGACCCTGATGCTGGGAAAGATTGAAGGCAGGAGGAGAAGGGGATGATGGAGGATGAGATGGTTGGATAGAATCACCAACTCAATGGACATGAGTCTGAGTAAGCTCCAGGAGTTGGTGATGGACAGGGAAGCCTGGCGTGCTGCAGTCCATGGGGTCGCAAAGAGCTGTACACGACTGAGCAACTAAACTGAACTTTTCTTAAATATACGGTACAGAAGTGTTAACTGTATGCACAGTGTCGTGCATCAGATCTCTAGAAGTTCCTCATCTTTGAAAATGGATGTCATAACCACTGAGGACTCTCTGCTCCCCTCCCCTCAACCCCTTACACCAGCACTATAGTCTATGTTTCTAAGACTGACCATCTTTGATGCCTCATATAAGTGGAATCATGCAATATTTATCTTTTTGTGCCTGGCTTACTTCACTTTTCACTTAGTATAATGTCCTCAAGCTTCATCCATGTTGTAACACGTGATAAGATTTCCCTCCTTTTAAATGTGAGTTATGTCCTATTGTATGTACATACCATCTTTTCTTTATCCATTTATCTGCTGATGAACATTTAGGTTGCTTCCAACTCTTGGCTACTGTGAATAATCCTGTAATGAATGGGTGTAAAGCTATCTCTAGAATGTTATTTTCAACTCTTTTGTATCTATACCCAGAAGTAGGACTGCTGGATGATATGATAAACTTATACCAAGGCTTTGATTTAGCTTGTGCTAAATCATTTTTTAAATTCATAGCTTTGAGGTATTTTATTATAAAAACCTGGTACTCATATAAATGAATAAGAACTTAAAAGTCATCATACATTTACTTCATTTTTTAGTTTGACCTCCTAGGAAATCTTTAGCTTCATTGATTTTGGCCACTATACAAGAAGACTTACACCTAATTTTAATGCTGCTTCCCATTTTGTCATCTGGGGTTCAAACCCATGTCACTTCTGACCCATCGGGTTTTTTAGTAGCATGCTGTTTAGTCTCCATGTGTTTGTTCTTTTCCCATTTTTCTTGCTATGTCTGATTTCCAGGTTCATACCATTGTGGTCAGAAAAGATGTTTGAAATAATTTCTATCCTCCTAGGTCTTTAATTCATTTTGAGTTAATTTTTATATATGGTGAAAAGTAAGGGTCCATGTGAATCCTTTTCAATGTGGGTATCCAGTTTTCTTATTACCACTTGTTGAAGAGACTATCCTTTCCCCATTGTATAGCCTTGGCACCTTGGTCAATGAGAAGGTTTATTTCTGGGCTCTCTATTGTCTATATGTCTGTCTTCATGCTAGTACAATTATGGGCATTTTTAAGATTTTTTTTTTTGCAGCAGTGGGTCTCCCTTGCTGCACGTGGGCTTTCTCTAGTTGTGGTGAGTGGGGGCTGCTCTTCGTTGCAGTGCAGACTCCTCATGTGGTGGCTTCTCTCCTGTTGCAGAGCAGAGGCACTAGGCATGGAGGGCCAGCAGTTGTAGCTCTCGGTCCCTAGAGTATGGATTCAGTACTTGTGGCTCACGGGCTCAGTTGCTCCGCTGGATGTGGGCTCTTCCCAGACCAAGGATCGAACCCGTGCCCCCTGCATTATAAGGCAGATTCTTAACCACTGGACCACCAAGGAAACCCTCAGTTGTTTTGATTATTGTAACTTTGTAATACGTTTGAAGTCATGAAGTGTGAGGCTTCCAACTCTGTACTTCTTTCTCAAGACTGGTTTCACTATTTGGGATCCTTTGAGATTCTGTATGAGTTTTTAGTTTTTTTCTATGTCTTCAAATATGTCATTGAGATTTTGATAGAGTTTGCAATATAGATAGTGACATGTTTTTATTCCTTTCTCATTTTCTTTTGTGCATCTATTATAGGAATTTTCTTTACCAGAGAACTTATTCCATATGTTTTAGTGATTATGAACTCCCTTGGGTTTTATTTGTCCAGGAAGGTCTTTATTTCTCTTTAACTTCTGAAGGGTACTTTTGCTGAATATAGCATTTTTAGCTGACAAGTTTTTTTCTTTCTTTCTTTGAATAGATCATTCCAGTCCCTTCTGACCTATAATATTTCTGCTAAGAAATCTGCTGATAATCTTACACGAGTTCCCTTGTGACATAACAAGTTACTTTTCTCTCATTTCTCTCAAGATTCTCAGTCTTTGATTTCTGATTGTTTGATCACTTTGCATGGACATTTTTTGGGTTCATCCTAGTTGGACTCTTAGGCTTCTTGAATTTGGATGTTCATTTCCATCCTTAGATTTGGGAAGTTTCCTGCCATTATTTCTTCAAAGAAGCTGTCTGCTTATCTCTCTGTCCTCTTATAGTATATATTGGTCCATAAATACCTAAGGCTTTTTTCACTTTTCGTCTTTTTTCATTTCATTCCTCTGAATCAATAATTTCAAATGAACTGTCTTAAAGTCACCGATTCTTTCTTCTGCCTGACCAAGTCTGATGTTGATCCCCTCTAGGGAATTTTTCAATTCAGTTACTGTATCCTTCAGCTCCAGAATTTGTTTGGTTCTTTTTTATAGTTTTTCTTTGTTGATATTCTCACTTTGTTCATACATTGCTTTGTTTATTTTATTTACTGTGTTCTCTTGCAGTACACTGAGGTTCTTTCAAATGATTATTTTGAATTCTTTGTCAGGTAACTCATAGATCTTTATTTCCAGGGTCAGCTTAAGGTTTACTTCGTCCACTTGATTGGTCCATGTCTTGCTTTTTTGTGTGCCATGTTATTTGCCTTGTTATCTTATGATTTTTCACTTAAAAAAAATAGCCACCTCTCCCAGTCTTTATAGATTGGCCTCATTGAGGAAGACTTCCATCAATCATCCCAGCAAGAGATTCTGGAGGCCTTTCATATCTTTCAGAAGGTTTGCCTCTTCTCTGGGCATGCTGGGAAAAGAAAGTCAGCTGATTTCTTTTTCATGAGGCTCTTGCTCCCTCTAATGTCTGTCTGCAGTACTGCAGGTTTAACTATGCCAGATCCCCATCAGTACTCCAAGTCAGGCAAAATAAAAACCAATCCCTTGGGTAGTTCCCCTAAAAGCTGGAAAGTCAAAGGTGTGTTCCACTATTCTCTTTCCATTCTAAGGGAGAACCAGCAAATTGGGCTTTTTCTCCCAATTTCTAGCTTTGCTGGCTTAGGAAAGGGGCTGGTGTAGATGAAATGAAACCACTTTGATAACCCATTTTACCGCTGCTATTCTTGTCTTTGAGCTTGTCGAGGCATTCTCATAATGACCCTTGAATTGTATATTGTTATTAAGTCAGTGTTTCTGTCAGAGAGTGAGTTCTGGAGCTTCTTACTCCATCATCTTTCTGGCCACACAAAGATTTATTTCTACAATCTCACATTACAGCAAACTCAACAGAAACACACACAGTAGAAGTCATCAAGAATTTACAGTAACAACTTTGATTTAGAACAAAGAATATGTAACATTTTAAACATCCACTTACCTCTCTCCCTTTTTTTTTCTTTTTGCATTTAAAGTTTATGAAGATATCATACAATACACACCATCTTACCCACCACTTCATCTCTGATTCCAGTCAGGCTACAGTAAAAGGCTCTGTTCACGTGTAAACTGACTTTGTACTGGATAGCTGCTGCTGCTGCTGCTGCTAAGTCGCTTCAGTCGTGTCCGACTCTGTGCGACCCCATAGACGGCAGCCCACCAGGCTCCCCCATCCCTGGAATTCTCCAGGCAAAAACACTGGAGTGGGTTGCCATTTCCTTCTCCAATGCATAGAGTGAAAAGTGAAAGTGAAGTCGCTCAGTCGTGTCCGACTCTTAGCGACCCCATGGACTGCAGCCCACCAGGCTCCTCTGTCCATGGGAGTCTCCAGGCAAGAGTACTGGAGTGGGGTGCCATTGCCTTCTCCGGTACTGGATAGCACTCATCTCAAACAGTAAACAGACTTCTCACTGCCTGCTCTGGAAGTCTGTCAGATGTCTTCTGAGGCTGGTAGGTGTCACGTGTATGTAACTCAGAACTAAAGAGGTAAATCTCATGAGGCAACCTGTGTGTGTGTGTGTGTGTGTGTGTGTGCACGTGCTCAGTTGCTCAATCGTGTCCAATTCGGCGACACTATGGACTGTACCCTGCCAGGCTTTCTGTCTACGGGAAATTCCAGGTAAGAATACTTGAGTGAGTTGCCGTTTCCTACTCCAGGGGATCTCTCTGACCCAGGGATCAAACCGGCACCTCCTGCACTGACAGGCAGATTCTCTACCAGAGCGACCTGGGAATCCTCAATCCTCTTCAAAGAGGGACAGAAGTTGATAGACAAATGATTCTTTCAGAGTCACTTAGATGTATGATTCAGGGATGCAGACTCTGGAATGCACCAGAAACAGCAATTACCCTCAGAGGTAACCAAGTCAATTATGCATCATTGTATTGGCTTTGCCTTCTTCCCCATATGACTCCCTTTATTCCCTCACTTCCTCTCCTTGAGAGCACTTCCCAAATAAACTAGTTACAACAAGCCTTTATCTTGTGGGATAGAGGTAGGCAACCCCAGACTAAGATGCACATTAAGTAAACACAGCCTTATTCTACGGGATGTCCTTTTCTTTCCTATTAACAAGTTTAGGTAGATTTTCTTTTCTACTAGATTGTATTCTTTTTAAAGGTAAAAGGCCTCATTCACTGTGCAGTCCCCAATGCATGACCTCATGATTTTAACACATACAATAATTTCCCACCACGTTTTTCAAATGGCCTTGCTATTCCTGAATGATTTATTATGAGAGACAATTTTCACAAGCTTGAAAGCTAATCATTTATGCAGAACTTCCTTCATATTCAAATCCATTTTTCTATTTTTTTTTGTTCAATCCTACTTGCTTAGACTTGGTCAAATAAACTTTCCATAGATAATTCATCCCAGATATTCATTCACTGCTGATAATTTGGGGGGCTGTGCTGCATGGCTTGCGGGATCTTAGTTCCCCAACCAGGGACTGAACCTGGCAGTGAAAACACCAAGTCCTAACCACTGGATTTCCAGGGAACTCCCCGTAAATATACTTTTGAAGCGATCTTTCTGTTGAGGTGACAATATGACTGCCAGCAATGTTTTACTAAATTATAGATCCCTATAAGAAAATTAAAACTCTGTATCTTGGATTTCTATTTCTCATATAAAAATTTTTTTAAGAAAAACATTCCCCCTGGACTAAAACATTTTATATGACTGCTCCTCCAATACTGAAGCTAAACATACGTTTTCCTGACTTTTTAAAAGTAAATCAGTATAATCAAGCAATTTAAAAAAATAAAAGCCTGTCACAATATGACTTTGAATGGCACTTCATAAGTTCACCATATGATAAAGAAATTAACTCAAAACATAAATAATACAACCTTCAGTGGTATTCTGTACAAGATAAGAAATACTGTGTTAGTTCTCAATAATCAATACACAATTAAATCAATGCTGAAAATACTTAAAATGTGGGCATACAGATGTCTTTTTATCTGAGATTTTCCTCTAATGAACATTAGGGCTTCCCTGGTGGCTCAGATAGTAAAGAATCCACCTGCAATGCAGGAGACTTGGGTTTAATCCCTGGGTCAGGAAGATCCCCTGGAGAAGGGAATGGCTACCCATTTCAGTATCCTGGCCTGGAGAATCACATGGGCAGAAGAGCCTGGTGGGCTACAGTCCATGGGGTCACAAATAGTTGGACATGACTGAACGACTAACACTTTCACTTTTTTCTAATGAACATTATTACGTTTCCCAGCTACATTTCTCTAGTGGTTTGTATGACAGATATAAACCCTGGCACATGAAACTTGATAACTGGACACACTGGCAAAGGAGGAAGGAAAATGTGACAAAAAGATGCTACTTGGGGAAGCATAGTCTCCTTTGTTCATCTAACACAGTATGTCAACACCAACAAGTCTCAGCTATGATGTACACTGTCCTTCCTGCTCAATTACTGCAGAAACCCTTACATTAGCTAACATAGAGCCCACAGAATACACAGCACTGTAAACCTGACTGCCAAGATGCCAGAAAGCAGAGCTTGTGGTCAGCTGTCTTGGAAACACTCACTCCTCCAAAGATACTGCAACTGTTTTCATTTCACCATCTTCCCCCATTTGCTGTGAATGCTCATGTGTGCGATTCAGATCAAGGCAAATTCCTACCAAAACTACTCATGGATGTAGAGCTGAGTTAGCCTCTAACACCACACGCCATTAGTACTGGGTTTATATCGCATACTGTGCGAAAGACCCAGAATCCTGGGGATGGAAAGGATTTTAGGGGGCAGCTAATCTGAACCCTAAGAGGTTAAGTGACTTGTACAAGGTGACAGTGTCAGGGGAAAGACCAGGTCATAAACTCAAGTTGCTCAAGTCATCCACTGTACTGGGAGATACTGGGAGAAGTAGTTTATCTCGCTCCTACCTAAAATACCTTAGTGAATATCCTCATGTAATGAACAAACTAACATAAAAAACCATCTCTTACTTAGATGGTTTTAAATCATATTTACATATTTAAACAAGTATCTGGAAATGTATAGAATAAAAAGAAGAATATTATAATAATAATAATAACAGTAAAAATAATAATCTGTAACCAAATACACTGAAAAATTATATTCACTTTGACAAATTTCAATTTATAAAACTAATGTAGTTCAGACATAGACACAAACCTCGCTTGAATGAAGTTCCGCATATCCTCATTCAAAACGCCACATTCATGTATTATCACTAGGAATATAACATTCGACTGGACTCGAAGGTGCAAAAAGACTACCTTGCATGTGGAGAATTACTCTGCCTTACTTACTTAAGTAAGGCAAAACTATTTTGTGTCTTTTTTTAAGGCTTTATCTATTTATTTTTGGCCACACCACAGGGCATGTGGGATCTTAGTTCTCTGAGCAGGGATTGAACCCACACTCCCTGCAGTGGAAGTGCAGAGTCTTAACCACTGGACCACCAGGGATGTCCCTATTTGGTGTTCCATAAGGTCAAGCACGTGCTTTAGCTTTAAAGCTCCATCCTATGAGGTCAGTGCAGCTCCACCAGCCCAAAACAGGACAGTCTTTAATCCAGATCCATCATGAGTCATTTACTGGGTAAACACACACAAGTTATTTTTCACAGCACGGGGCTAGATGCTACAGAAGAACAGGAGGTGAGTTTGAAACACAAAGACTATTAGGTACAGGGCACCAACAACGAGCCAACTTTATACACATTTTCATATAATCTTCACAATAACCCTAGGAGACAGGTGTTATTATACCTGTTTCACAAAGGAAAGGACAGAGAAAACCTAACCAAAGGTAGAAGAAGGTAGTGCTTTGGAACATCTGCACTCTCACCAAGAATCCTAACCCATCTCCATGCCTACCACCACAGCCCTCTGCATTTCAGCAGGGAACTGATGAAGCACTGAAATCTGTTCTGGACTAGAGCTGCTCATCCTAGACTCAGATTTGATACGTCTCCACAGTATATAAGAGCTTTGACTCTACAACAAGGAAAACTAGTGTCTAGATCCACTCAGAATTCCAAAAATTCACAGGAGTTACAGCCTTTTTGTCCGTAAAACAAAGACCCAAACACCATCTACATCTCATGTGCTGTTGCATGAGAGGCTGAAATGATTGCAGAGGCATAAAGCACCAGAACACTGCACATAGTCAGTGCCCAATTAAAGTTGGCAGCTGCTTTAAAAATTACCATCTTTTAGTAACTATATTCCTCAAAACTGTTTCCTCGGAATATAGTTCCAAAGGAGAGAAAAGCTATGTAATTCACATTCACTATAAGGCGCTCCTGGAATGTGAAGTTAAGTGGGCCTTAGAAAGCATCACTACGAACAAAGCTAGTGGAGGTGATGGAATTCCAGTTGAGCTATTCCAAATCCTGAAAGATGATGCTGTGAGAGTGCTGCACTCAATATGCCAGCAAATGTGGAAAACTCAGCAGTGGCCACAGGACTGGAAAAGGTCAGTTTTCATTCGAATCCCAAAGAAAGGCAATGCCAAAGAGTGCTCAAACTACCGCACAATTGCACTCATCTCACACGCTAGTGAAGTAATGCTCAAAATTCTCCAAGCCAGGCTTCAGCAATATGTGAACCGTGAACTTCCTGATGTTCAAGCTGGTTTTAGAAAAGGCAGAGGAACCAGAGATCAAATTGCCAACATCCGCTGGATCATGGAAAAAGCAAGAGAGTTCCAGAAAAACATCTATTTCTGCTTTATTGACTATGCCAAAGCCTTGGACTGTGTGGATCACAATAAACTGTGGAAAATTCTGAAAGAGACGGGAATACCAGACCACCTGACCTGCCTCTTGAGAAATTTGTATGCAGGTCAGGAAGCAACAGTTAGAACTGGACATGGAACAACAGACTGGTTCCAAATAGGAAAAGGAGTTCGTCAAGGCTGTATATTGTCACCATGTTTATTTAACTTATATGCAGAGTACATCATGAGAAACGCTGGACTGGAAGAAACACAAGCTGAAATCAAGATTGCCGGGAAAAATATCAATAACCTCACATATGCAGATGACACCACCCTTATGGCAGAAAGTGAAGAGGAACTAAAAACCCTCTTGATGAAGGTGAAAGTGGAGAGTGAAAAAGTTGGCTTAAAGCTCAACATTCAGAAAACTAAGATCATGGCATCTGGTCCCATCACTTCATGGGAAATAGATGGGCAAACAGTGGAAACAGTGTCAGACTTTATTTTTCTGGGCTCCAAAATCACTGCAGATGGTGACTGCAGCCATGAAATTAAAAGACGCTTACTCCTTGGAAGGAAAGTTATGAGCAACCTAGATAGCATATTCAAAAGCAGAGACATTACTTTGCCAACAAAGGTCCGTCTAGTCAAGGCTACGGTTTTTCCTGTGGTCATGTATGGATGTGAGAGTTGGACTGTGAAGAAGGCTGAGCCCCGAAGAATTGATGCTTTTGAACTGTGGTGTTGGAGAAGACTCTTGAGAGTCCCTTGGACTGCAAGGAGATACAACCAGTCCATTCTGAAGGGGATCAGCCCTGGGATTTCTTTGGAAGGAATGATGCTAAAGCTGAAACTCCAGTACTTTGGCCACCTCATGCGAAGAGTTGACTCATTGGAAAAGACTCTGATGCTGGGAGGGATTGGGGGCAGGAGGAGAAGGGGACGACAGAGGATGAGATGGCCGGATGGCATCACTGACTCGATGGACCTGAGTCTGAGTGAACTCCGGGAGTTGGCGATAGACAGGGAGGCCTGGCGTGCTGCGATTCATGGGGTCGCAAAGAGTCGGACACGACTGAGCGACTGATCTGATCTGATCTGATAAGGCTCTCTATAACTGCAAAAAAAGTTTTTTGATCAGATGTACCATTATCCAACCATAAAATTTTAATTCTGAAAACTGCTTAGAAATACAAAAACATTTAATATAGTAGATTAATAATGAATACAAAAATCAATGCTCCAACTACATAAACTCCACACAAATAGTCAAGGATGTATCTCAAGGACTACACTTCTCTTTTTTTCTTTTTTTGGCTGAGCTAAGCAGCTTGTGAGATCTTAGTTCCCTGACAAGGGATCAAACCCACATCCTTAGCAGTGAAAGTGTGGAGCCCTAACCACTGGACAGCCAGGATTACATCCCAAGGATTACATTCCCAAGGATTACATTCCAAGGCAGAAAAATGAGAACAGCTATAGGATAGTGAAATGACAAATTATTACTTTTCTTTTTAAAAGTTTCCCTTATATTGCTTTTTAAATTTCTGTAATAAAAAAAAATGTGTGTTCTTAAGTTAATTCATAATATACTAAATAGGTATCTATGACATCTGACTTAATAGGAGTCTGTAAGAAAATCAAATCATTCTGAGCCTGCTATGCAATAATAAAAACAGTACATCCGCTCCACAGAAATATATAGGTTTGTGCTCTTCCCCCAAGTTCCTGACAGCAAGCCACTGGAAACATGTGCCAGTTAAAAATTATGCTCCTAGACTAAAATGATTCAAGGCAGTTTAATGGTTTAAAGCTTCAAGGTGGAGAATGCTTACTGCTAGGTGGCTCCAGTGGTAAAGAACCTACCTGCCAAGGCAGGGAACACAAGAGATGCCGGTTCAACCCCTGGGTTGGGAAGATCCCCTGGAGGAGGGCACGGCAAGCAATTCCAGTATTCTTGCCTGGAGAACCCCATGCACAGAGGAGCCTGGCAGGCTACAGTCCATGGGGTCACAAAGCGTCAGACAAGACTGAAGCGACACTCGGTTCAAGGGTGCTGTGTTGTACTCAAGGGTAAAGAGAATCAAAGAAAGAAAAGAATTCAACTCTTCTTTGGTTTTGATTTATATGATTCCCAGACATGCTAATGGTGTATGATAAACATCATTCAAAGTTTTCGATGAAGGAAACAAACAGAACTCTAACTCTAGATTGGTCATTCAGTTATTTCCTAATCTCTCACCACCACTAACTCAGGCCAGGTGGTGGGATCACAGGTACCAGGAGCAGACAGCCTACAAATCTGTTGTCTCTTCTGCCCAACCCGTGAATCTTGCCAGAAAATATTTCTGCAAATTTATCAAAAGCCTTAAAAATGTCTATTCCCTTTGAGCTAAAATTTTCACTAGAAAGAATTTTTCCTACGAGAACAATTAAGGATGAAAAAAATGTTTTTCAGGCAAAAAGGGTTTGGGGCAGCATGTTAACACCCATTACCTGATAACTCTTGAGTATCACACTACATATGACACTGGTACATGCTTGATATACAGTATTTTTCTTATAACCTAGAAACTACATTTATTCCATTTTAGTGATGGGAAGACTGAGGCTCAGAGAAGTTATTAACTTGCCCCAGGCCACACAACCAATGGGCTTCCCTGGTGTCTCAGTGGTAAAGGATCTGCCTGCCAATGCATGAGACACGGGTTCAATCCCTGGGTTGGGAAGATCCCCTGGAGGAGGGCATGGCAACCCACCCACTCCAGTATTCTTGTCTGGGAAATTCCATGGACAGAGGAGCCTGGTGGGCTACAGCCTGTGGAGTAGCAAACGAGTCAGTGGCAACTTAGAGATTAAACACCACAACCACAACCATTAAATGATAGAGCCAGGACCTGAATCTGGGACAATTTGAATAGAAACATTAGGTTCCTCTCAATGAATGACCACCTAAAAATGTTATAAAATGCCATAAAGAGGAAGTGTTAGTTGCTCTGTTGTGTCCAATTCTTTGTGACCCCATGGACTGTAGCCCACCAGGCTCCTCTGTCCATGGGATTCTCCAGGCAAGAGTACTGGAGAGGGTTGCCATTCCCTTCTCCAGGGGATCTTCCTGACCCAGGAATCAAACTCAGGTCTCCTGCGTTGCAGGCAGATTCTTTACTGTCTGAGCAAAAAAAGAAAAAATGTCATAATGTTTAAGCAAATCATATGTCAAGGTTAATATTACAGAGCTATTTAAAATCCTGTTCTTCAAGAATCTTTAATGAGATGGAAAATACCCATGATACCAAAGCATTTGTCGCTCAGTCGTGTCCGACTCTTTGAGACTCCATCGACTACAACCTGTCAGGCCCCTCTGTCCATGGGATTCTCTAGGTAAGAATATTGGAGTGGGTTTCCATTTCCTTCAAAGAAGGGAGGTATGATCCCAGTTTAGGATTTTAGGGACACAAGTCACACAGGGATAAGAACCATATCTATCTTAGTTTTGTCTGCCCCCCCCACCACCCACCAAAGCCCAATACTGTAACTGACATGTAGCAGGAACTCAACATCTGTTGCTAAAATAAATTACCTGTGAGCATAGTTTTTAGAGACCAGGAAAAAATACCCAAAATGTTATCAGTGGTTACTGCTGGATTCTAGATTTAGGGATGCCTTTTGGTTTTTCTTTCTTACATCTGTTTGTATTTTCAAATATTCTATAAATTTGTATTACTTTCAAAATCTGAAAAAAAAAAACACAATGGCTAATTTTCAAGTCTTATATTTAAGCATCTTCCTATACAAGAGATGTAGTTAAGCTCCAGATCAACTCAATATGCAGACTAATACATGATTTATCTTATTCCCAGTTACAGAAAAACTACTTCAGAGCTAGAAAGTGATCATTATCTTTTTATATGCCAGTATCATAAATGGGAACAGGATTTAATATGTGTTACAAATATAAATGGTTTCATCAGCTATAGTTATTAGTAGCTTATTAGGTAGTAAATGGATTTATAAAAGTAAAACATCCACAAAATGTGTCTATTAATGGTTTGTGCACTTTGGATATTAAATGCTGGTGCCACAAGGATTAAAAACCAAATGTGGTGGCTTTTGCAGCAGAATGAGGGTTTCTTGCCAAGGTCAGCCCCACACACTGCAAATCTACTACAGAGTAGTATTGAAACAGTGCCTCATCTCGGGCGGTTTATTAAGCTTTTTACCTAAAGGAATATTTAGAGTCACTATTATCCCATGCATTTTTTTAAAATACTTATTTATTTGGCTGCACCTGGTCTTAGTTGCAGCATGCGGGATCTTTAGTTGTCACATGTGGGATCCAGCTCTCCAACCAGCATCGAACCTAGACCCCCTGCATTGAGAGCTTGGAGTCTTAGACCACCAGGGAAGCCCCCTCCCACCAACCATGCATTTTTAAAGGACTAGATTTTTAAATAAACAGTATAAACTAAGGATGAGCCAACTGGTATTTTTATTAGCTCATCATTCTGGACAATTTCAAACAGCAAAACATGGCACAAATCTGATGATAATTCTATTATCAAACTGCCTCCAAAATGACTTCATTTTCTAAACAAATGCTGGCTTCATTGGCCAGATGCTATTGCAGTGACCACTCTAAGAAAACCCTAAAGGGAAAAAGTATGAACTACACTGAACCAGTCTATTTTAAAAGCAACTTGAGATGTGTGGTGGGCCGGAAGGAAGAGGGAGAAGAGAAAGAGTATCTCAGAGTAATAAAAGGTAAAACAGGGAGGGATGGACTGGGAGTTTGGGATTAGTACCTGCACACTACCCACATACAGACAGGATAACAACAAGGCCCTACTGTACAGCAGAGGGGACTATATTCAATATCCTGGGATAAACCGTAATGGAGAAGAATATAAAAAAGAATGTATGTGTACAACCGAGTCACTTTGCTGCACAGCAGAAATCAATACAACAACAACAACAAAAAAAGAAATCAATACAACACTGTAAATCAACTATACTTCAATTTTAAAACACATTACAAATAATAAGATATTATTAATAATAAGATATTAAAAATAATAAGATGTTTCTTAAAAGGTAAAATGGATGTATTATGCTGTATAATTTTCAATGGAAAAAAAAACACGTGACAGGCAGAAAAAAGTGAAGGAGAAAAAGACAGTTACAGTACTTATCTGCCCTAAGTCCTTTTTTTAATAGGCGTAAAAACACAAGAACCGCTTTCCATGATCAAAGGTGTTTTCTCTTAGGAAATGAGGTTTCCTGAACTAAGCCAAGAAGAAATTCCACCAACATCAACACTACCAAATAACCTAGATCTCCAGGAGTTATCAATGCAGGGCAAAGTCTCTGACACGGGTAAGCTTTCACAGCAGGCACAGCCTGGTGTTCCTGTCACAATGATCTCAGCTCTGCCCCTTGTGGGGACACTACGGGTTGGACCACTGGATCCATTCGGATTCCCTTCGTCCTTGCCTCCTTCTACGAGAAGCTGGAAATGAATCTCTTTCTTTCCCAGAATCCTTGTAGCAAAGAGTGGCCAAAGAAATACAGATGGAAGTTCCAGGACAGAGAATTCTTTGTCACATAAAAAAGCAAAATCTTGAATAAAAAACCATTTTTGTTCTCTGCCTTTTCCCTGCAGAGACCACAGACTCATCTCAAGGTAGAGTCCTGGCCAGACTGCACCAATGAGGCCACAGCCATCGGCTGGGACGGCCAAGGTCGGGGGGAGAGCTGTTTGGCTCTCTGAAGCCCCTGAGTAGCTCTTGGGGCCTCTCAGCCCCAGATTTTTTTGTTTCATCGGGAAAATAACCCCCTGGCTTGTTTAAGCCACTCTGCGTTGGGTTTTCTGTTAGTCGCAGCCAGATACATTCCTGCCTGTTAAAATCATCGATAGGACAAACTCTTTGTATGTTTTAACTTATCAATGATCAACTTAGCCAAAGTCCCAGAAGTCTTCACAGAGGTAAGACTGACGGAGAGCACTGACTCCCTGCCTCTGTCACAGCATCCTCCCAGGACCCTGCAAAGGATGAAATTAGGACCCCAACCCAGGTCAGCCCCAGAGCAGTTCCCGAGCTCTTTAGTGCTGGGCTCTACATCCCCTGATGTATTTTCCTTTAGCTTATAAAACAGTCTGAACCTTCAGTTCTGCTCTCCAACTCTACTACACTTGTCCTAATAAACTACTCTGATTGGAAGAAGACTTTCACTGTGGGCAGGGGCGATTCATATGCAGTTGTGTTTTTTTTGTTCCTTTTTTAAAAAGAGAGAAAGACTTCCTTGGTGGTCCACTGGTTAAGACTTTGCTTTCCAATGCAGGGGGCCCATGTTCCATCCCTGGCCAGGGAGCTAGGATCCCACCTGCCTCCAGGCCAAAACACCAAAATATAAAAAAAAAAAAAAAAAAAAAAAAACAGAAACAACACTGTAACAAATTCAATAAAAACTTTTAAAAATGGTCCACATCAAAAAAAAAAAAAATCTTAAAAAAAAAAAAAACTTGGCAAGCATTTGCTTTCTAGTGTTTTGAAATCCCTCTCCATCTAGTGTTTTGAAATCCCTCTCCATCACGTGCACAGGGCTGTCATGACCAAACACTGTGTGCCCGGCCCTGGGCTCAGCATTTCACCCGCATCACCTCCTTCTGTGCTCACAACATCCCCAGAAGACAGGACTACCTCGGCCCCCATAGATGAGCAAATAGAACACGTCATCCCAGGTCCCCAGCATTTTCTTCAAAGGCGCCAATGAATGACAAGTTCAGAGCAACATCAAACCACAAGGGAGAGTAACTGCTTCTGAGGCTCGTCTTTAGTAAAAACCATAGAAAAGACTGGCTTCAGACCATTTAAGGAATGAAAAATTCTCAAGGCAAGAACCATCACAGCTAAAGACAGTGCAAAGACCTCTCATCCAGCACAAAAGCTAAAACTCCGCACTCATGTCCAATACATCTTTTCTCATTATGTACTCAACCACCTTCACGAGGGGCTAACATGCCGGGTACACTGTGAGCTACCAGGAAGGCCAATAATAATATTTAGGTAGCTGTGAATGCTCATTTATCATTTTAATAAATGAACCATTTATTTAATTCATTTAATTCATTTTCCAGTATACTAGACTTTCATTTTCAATAGAAAAATGTGCACTTTATGAACTATAGTTTATAATGAGTGTGGTTATTAGTGATTTATCCAGCACTTCCTATGTGGCCAGCGCTGTGATGTTTTACATACATCTTTTATTCTCTGAGTAGTCACAACCAGCACAGGATGTAGGTATGCTCCTACATCAGAATCCTGCATCACCCTCTTTCAGAAATGGGCTGCAGGTAATGAATTTTCTCAAGCTCCCTACTTAAAAGTAAGACCGAGACTCAAATCCAGATCTGGCCAAGAGTCCTTTGCTTTCGACCATTAAGCTTCATAAAGTTATTGCATCTGTTCTTAATGTTTACTAGCTTTTATCAAGCCCTAACTAGAAAACTCTATCCAGCTTAGCTCATTTTCATTTTCAGCACTCCTCCATTTTCATATATTTTGGCTTCATCTCTCTCACAAAAGCATCTAAAAAATTATTATCTATTTACCAAATCATAAGACAATCTTCACTAAAGTTTGCCAGATTAAAAAGATACGTAATTATGTAACTGCTGCTCTTACTTTTAATCAACAGTGCGATCAGCTGTTTTAGTAACTAGTTCTGTTCCTCAAGCAAACGGCAGTCAATGAATCCTGTTGTGCCCATCACTGTCAACCTGTAAAAACATGTTTTGCTTCATTTTTTTTTTTTTTTTTTGGCTGTGCCACATGGCATGTAGGGTTGATCTTAGCTCCCCAACTAGGGATCAAAACCACGCCCCCTGCATTGATTGGAAGCATGCAAAGTCTTAACCACTGGACCACCAGGGAAGTCCCCAAAATATGGCTTTTAAAGTCTTTAACAGCAATATCCTAAAAGCCCACCAGACATCAACCTCAATTTATAAAAACAGGTCACTGCCTCATTCATTGCCAATACTTCTTTCTACGATAACATATGAGGGATTCCGAACTTTGAAAATGCCTATGAGTCTAAACTTTATGTAGGAGCTTTCAATTGTATGGCATGTGTATACATTTTTCAATGTAAAAATAAAAATATAATCGTAAGATATAAAACAATCCCAAAAGAAAAAAAAAGGAAAAGTCTAAAATTAACAAATTCCATGTCTGTCTCTCAGGACGTTCGCCAGCACCAGGGCTATATTTCTGACTCTTCTTACCCCCTGATTCCCTACATTCTCCCAGACTTTCCTCTAGACCACTCTCCTTCCTCTTTGTAAACCATAACTCACATTTAATTGACTTAATCAATACTACTACCCCACATGAAGTATAAAGTCTAAATTCTGAATATCAGTATTAAGTAAATCAAGAACAATTTTTCTTCATTATTATAATGTTGCCCATGTATCTATGCCAAGGTCGACCATCCTCATCAAAACCTTAAACTTGAAAATGAATTTCCATTTATAAAACTGCTGACTAATAAAATCAGTAATCTTCATTTAGATTCAAGCAAAAATGTCAGATACTCTGCATGGCTGTTCCAAAGTAATTATCAGCCAAAAAACAAAAGCAAAAAATTAAAGACTAGTGAATTTTTTTCCTACCTTTTTTTAGCCCTAGTGGATTTCATGTGTTATCAATTCTTTGAGGAGTCAATGATCATCCAAGAATGGCATTCATTTCTTTAACCACTACCCTATTGCCCATATTTTAAACTCACTGAATTTTTGGTCCATTGCGTAGAAGAATTTCTCTACTAATAAAAATACAACCCATTAAACATTAACTTACCCCCAGGACAGTCTCTCAGGAAACAAATTCCAAGCATTATAATCACCAATTTGCACTATGTAGACTTAAAGGCAAAGAATCTTATTTATCCTGATTTAAACTGGGAACCTATACACATTTTAAGGCAACTACATGAAGAAAAATGGCAAATCCAATGCACAATAATCAGAAACCCAACCAGGAAAATAAAGACTTTTCTTCATTGGCACTTTTCAAACAAAAAGCTTCTCACCCCAGGACACCTAACAATATTAAAATATTTGTTGACTTTCCAAACTCCCACCTCATTCTTTATTTTACTTCTGCAATTATAAAAATGCAAAATTGTTTCCCTAGATGTTCAAATATAGACTGTCAGAAACTGTGCTAGGCATTAGAAACAGATTTAATCCATGCTAGTAGCTCAGACAGTAAAGCGTCTGCCTGCAATGCAGGAGACCTGGGTTCAATCCCCAGGTCGGGAAGATCCCCTAGAGAAGGAAATGGCAACCAACTCCAACACTCTTGCATAGAAAATTCCATGGATGGAGGAGCCTGGTAGGCTACAATCCATGGGATCCCAAAGAGTTGGACACAACTGAGCAACTTCACTGGCACTGATATATATTAAGCTGTTACCGTTTACAAAATGGTATGGCAAGTTTTTGTTCATTAGGCATTATCTCTCTTAATTCTCACAAAACTCTAAGAGAAAGGTATAATACTAGCATCAGTCCCATTTTACAGATGGGCAAACTGAGACAGAGAGGTGTTCACAAACTGTCCCAAGATTCCAGAGGGATTTGAACCTAACTCTGAGTGATTCCAATTGCCCACACTTGCTTTAACCACCTAGTATCAAGCAGTGAGACACATGAATATGTTTGGTTCAGAAAACCAGTCTTACTCCTTATTCCATGGTGGTTCTCTACAGCCTGTTATATAGGATGAAGTAAATCAGAAAGAGAAAAACAAACATCATATATTAACGCATGGAATCTAGAAAAATGGTACTGATGAGCCTATACGCAGGGCAGGAACAGAGATGCAGAAATAGACAACAGACTTGTGGACACAGTGGAGGAAGGAGCAGGCGAGACAAATACAGAGAGGAGCCCTGAAACTTCTACCTTACCATGTGTAAAAACTGGTAGCTAGTGGGAAGTGGCTGTCTAACACAGGGAGCTCAGCCCTGCGCTCTGTGACAACCTAGAGGGGTGGGATAGGGTGCAGGGTGGGAAGGAGGTTCAGAGAGGGGACACATGTATACTTATGGCTGATTCACACCGTTGTGTGGCAGAAACCAACACCACATTGTAAATCAATTATCCTCCAATTAAAAATTTTCCAAAAAAATAAATAAATAAAACCTGGTGGCTCTAACAAAACTTGACGCTGGGAAGCATGCATGACAAAATGCCTTGGTACACAATGCACTGAGTTCTATCGTCAAATGTGTTCAAATTTACTTTCCTAGAAGGTGCAATTCACTTACCAGTGACTGAAAAGTTAAAGCAGTAGGTTAAATTATTAAAGACATCTTTGGAGTTGAAGTGTGAATATTTCATTAATGCGTAGGTTGCTGAAGAAATGCGAACTCTTAAGACGCCTAAGAAACTTTATCACAACAAAGCAATTTTAAACTGTCTCATGTCAGAATATCATATCTACAAAGGGAAGAGCCTTCAAATTTTTAAACATGCCTCACCCATATTTCATTCTATTCTAAATGGAAATTAATTCAAAAAAGAAATCCACTTCTAAAGCTCAGATTATGCAAGACAGCTTCCTAGATGCTTACATCACTTGCCTGTGCGCACAAGCAAGACAGGTAAAGAAGACGCAGTATTATTAGAAGAGCCATCTGTCTTCACAACCCTCCAGATGTACAAAACAAACAAGAAACTTGCTGAAAGGAGAGGTGTGTGTGTTAACAGTTCAACCTAAACAATCTTATACCAATATTTTTTCTGAATAAATTTAATATTTTGTTTTAAAATAGGAACTAGGCAAAAAGAACCAGAACAAATAAAACAACGAACACGAGTTATTGAAATGCAACTGGGGTTTTAAGTTCCAAATCTACTTTGCAATATTCCTACGGGAAGAGTTTATCTCAGAAGTAACTCTCCTAGGACTTTACCTAATTTAAAAGAGGAATAAAAGAGGGGGAAAGACAGAGACAGGACAAGCACAGGGGATGTTTATCAATAAAAATAAGCAACAAGAGAGACAAGTTCGCAGCTCATCCAAAAAACGCCTGCCAAAGACTCCTGCTATTTGTTTCCACCAAGTTATTGTTTTGGAAAACATTTTGTTCTGTCTTAAAAAAATAACCTGTTTAATTGTTCTAAAAAACCACTGTGTTTCAATGGAGGGCTAAAGAGCTCCCACATTTCGATGCACTAACTGATCAAGTCGAAATAAGTTATGCGCCAAGCCAAAAGAGAGCTAGAAAGCTCCTATCCTCCCTGACGTAAGGACACCAGCTACTGAATGAATCCACCACTGCATCCTCAGTGGAAGTAACGCCTGGTCCCTCTACGGTATTTGAAGAACAATCATTCAAACTACCTTATTTCTCTAGATGATGTAAATGTGCCACACTGGCGATTACAAGTAAGCTAGTAATTGACATTTTTAGAGAAGATCAAAATGACCTTGGACATTTTAGTGTTCACTCTAAGAATCCCAATCCTCCCATTAAGAATCAGAATTCGATCCCAGTCCTACATGGTTAAAGCTGTTACGACTGGGAAAGTCCCAGAGAAACGAAGGAGTTTAAAGAAAAAAAAAATCCCAAGTTGTGAAAGGCAAAGTCTGACATCCATAATACGGAAAGATTTTTATGAACCAAGTGTAACTCAAGATGTGTTTTATAAGCGTGCCAGGCGATGAACATACACTGTCCTCCAACCCAGCAGACTGCCCTGACACCATCCCCACGCTTTGGCCGCTCACCCCCATCCTGGCCCCTCTCACTCCCGGGTGGAGCGTGGGGGGCGGGAACTCCTGTCTTAAGCCTTGACATCTGCGGAGCGTTTCCCAATAACGAGACAAGGCCCCTCAGCTGGAGGAAGTGGATACTGACAAGAGAAGGGAGAGAAACATGAGACAGAGCTAGAATTCAAGAGTGCCAACGAATAAGGAGAGAGTCACGCATACTCTGTGCCGTCCGACTGGGTCCGGATGGCACAGCCCAGGTGTCCAGACTAAAGTTGGCATCTCCAAAGTCCAAGAATGCAACTTGGGCGCGCGGGTACAAACACGGCCTTCGGCTTTTCTGAAGCCGGTTCAGTTAGCACAGGGTTCCCGGTGCCTGGAGACCTGGAAGGCGTGGAAGGGTGGGGACTCCCGCGAGGTCTCCACTCCCTGGGTGTCCTTCGGCTCCGCGGGGGAAGGGACGAGGAACTAAGTCGACTTTGGGCCGGGCGCTGGGACGCGGGACCAGGATGTTCGGGAAGCTGTCGGGGGCTCGGCCGGGGAGTCCGAGAACGCAGGGGGGATGCCTACCTTGTAACATGGCCTCAAGTTTCTTCCTGTCCACGCGGAAGCGCTCCTCGCTCCACTCGGGGCTGTGCAGGGGCGCCCCGGCGACCAGGTCGTCCTCCGAGCCGGGCATGGGAGAGTCCGTGCTGCGCTCGCTGTTGGAGCCCGGGTCCGACTGCGCCGCCAGGTAGCCGGGCTCGCCCTGGGCGGCCATGGTGGGCGCGCGGCGCTCGGGCTCCGGCTGCCGCCGCTGTTCTGCCTGAGCCGCCGCCGCCGCCGCCTCCGCTGGCCCGCCGGGCTCCGCTGGCTCCCCGCGCCGCGGCGCTAGCTCGTGCCCCCGCGGCCGCCGACGCCGCCGCCAACGCCGCCGCCACGGAACCCCGTGCGCATCCCAGCCCCCGGCGCCGCCTACGCCGCCCGCCGCCCCGGGTCCGGGCCCCGGTCCCCGGCTAGTGGCTGCACCGCCCCCTGCCAGCAACGCCCGCGCGGAATGAGCGCGCCGCGCCGCCCGCGCCTCCATCCGCAGGGCCCCGGCGCCCCCTCCCCGCCCGCCGCCCCTGCAGCCGCGCGCTCATTGGCCGGGCCGGCCCACGGGGAGCCGCGGCGGGCGGGCGGGCAGCCCCTGGCTCGCGCACACACTCGCGCGCACACACTCACCACGTACGCACTACCACTTTACTGCGGTTACACGTCTGAATTTTGTCCCGCACACATACTTTCACAGTTCTTCCATCACGGACACTCGCCGAGTTCAAGCACAGCACCCTCCTGAACTCACTCGAAGTACAGACACAGTTCCCCCTCTCTTGACCTACAAACACTACTCTCTCAAAGTCACAGCCCCAGTCGGTCCCACAAGTTTGCAACAGGAGGAAGGAGAAAAAGAGGAGGATTGCGGAAGGAACAACGTCCATCTGTCGCAGACATCACCGTGGTCCTTGCTTTCATGCAGCTCACTCCACTCCGTGCTCAAAGCGGATATCTCCTCTCATCGCAGCCAGTTGCCGGCTAGTTGCACAAGAAATGGACAAGAGGCTTACTCTTTTTATTGTAAGGAATGGGATTTTTTTCCTTTTCCCTTGATTGAGGTGAGAGGGGGAATCATTTTCTGTGTGATTCTCCGGGAACAGATTCAACTAATTTAAAAAAAAAAAAAAAAAGGAGGGCTGTAGAGAAAAGAGGCTCTGAGATTGCAGAGGAGGTTAGCTGGATTCAGCTGGCGTCTGAGCAGGGCTGTCTTGTCAGAAACTGAGGGCTCTACTCTGTTCCCAAGGTCAGTCTCTCACAGGTAATGGGCAGCAACGAACCTCTGATCCTACCTGCCTAGGCCAGCTCACCCACTGCTACTCAAACTTGGACTTGAAGCACCAAGGAAAAAGAAACTTGCTTGCACCAGGAAATACCACTGGAACTCTGTTTTCCCAGCTCACATGGATTCATACTCTCTTTTGTAACCAAAATTACAAAGTTGAGGGGGGTGTGTTTTGTTTGTTTGTTTGTTTGACTTTTTGGGGAGGGGGTGCTGGGGATGAGAAGGCATTTTGTCACCGGCCACAGAAGGAGACTTACTAGCCTACACAAGGGTCATGCCGTGTCATTGGCATGAGCCTGTGGATGATCAGGCTCATGTTTAAGCCTGATCTATGTTTAAATCTCTACTATGTTTAAGATTAATCGAAATTCTTAGTGATTCAGTTGCCTAGTTAAGCATTGGCTCTGTGCTGAGTAATGTGATGTGATTTGACAGATGAGGAAACTGGAATTGTAAGAAGTCACATGACACGATTAAGGTCACACAGCAGCAGATTATGGAGCTAAGAATTAAACCCAGGCCTGTGAATCTGGCACATAATGTCCACAAAAGCTCTGCCTTGTTGAACAGAGAACCCTCCTGCTCAGAGTCACCTCCTAAGGAACCAAGAGCAGATCTGTAGCTAAACTGTTTGATTCACCATCGTGTTTTCCTTCTCAGAACTTACTATACAAAGCACTAATTTAAGCAGCAAAAGAGTTTATCAAGGAGGCTTCCACCAGGGATGTTTAATGTCTGTTTGTGTCAACAGATATTTTGGAGAACTTCCCTGGTAGTCCAAAGCTGAGACTCTTCACTCCTAATGCAGTGGCCCAGGTTCTATCCCTGGTCAAGGAACTAAATCCCACTAAGATGAGGCCCAGCCAAACATTTTGGAGGGAAACCTACTAAGTAATGGAAACTGTGTTAGGCACAAAGAATAGTGACCAAAAACAAAGAATATCCCTAGGCTCCTGGAGCTGACATTCTAGTGAGAAAGATAGAATGTTAACCAAAAGTAAATGTATAAATCACTCAGAAAAATACAAAATCCCACCTATATTAAACATGACAAATAAGAGACTCAACATAAGAGAAAAGCTGTAATGAGGTAATTGGATTCAGTCAGAGAGGTCAGTGGATGATTCTCTGAGAGAGTGACTCTGGAACTGAGAACAGAAGTTTGAGAAGAAATTAACTGAGCAAGAAAGAAGAGGAAAGAGCCTCCTCTGTAAACTATCATTTGATCATAATAACACTATCATGATCAAGTATATCACAATTATCCTTTATTTTCTAGTTGAGGAAACTAAGGTACAGGAGATTAAGTAACTTACCCAGATCAGATCAGATCAGTCGCTCAGTCGTGTCCGACTCTTTGCGACCCCATGAATCGCAGCACACCAGGCCTCCCTGTCCATCACCAACTCCCGGAGTTCACTCAGACTCACGTCCATCGAGTCAGTGATGCCATCCAGCCATCTCATCCTCTGTCGTCCCCTTCTCCTCCTGCCCCCAATCCCTCCCAGCATCAGAGTCTTTTCCAATGAGTCAACTCTTCGCATGAGGTGGCCGAAGTACTGGAGTTTCAGCTTTAGCATCATTCCTTCCAAAGAAATCCCAGGGCTGATCTCCTTCACAAATAATATGTAGAATCAGGATTTGAACCTTGGCAATCTCCCTTGAAAATTAGTTTTGAAGAGTGATATGCTTAGCCACTAAGCTACATTGTATCTTAATAGAATTAGTGTAAGCAAAGATATGTGGTTAGAGGAGGCAGCGTGGGGAGCTAAAGGAAAACCTGAGCTGAGAATGAGCACAGCTGAGAATAGGAAATTAGATGGTGCTTGCCAAGGCAGGAGAGGTATGTAAGGAACAGAGCTTGTGAGGCCTACAGGCCAAGTTGAGGAGTTCTTCCTTTTTATCCCTAGAGCAGAAGGAAGCCATGTAGAGGCTTTGAGCAAAGGATGATGTACTTAGATTAACACTTTAAAAAGATGGCAGTGGCCACAGTATGGAAAACAGATTGAGGGACTGGATAGAACTAGTTAGGTCAATTAAGGGACTATCCAGGAAATTTAGATAAGAGATGCTGGTAGCTTCCCTAGAGAGGTGAAGATGGAGATACATAAGAGGATTTGAGAAATACTTTGGTGGTAAATATCAACTAGATGGATGATGGATTGGATATGGGGTGGTAGAAAGGAAAATGTCAAGAATGACTCTAGGGTTCTGGCTAACATAAGTGAGGAGAGTTAAGTGCCCTTAACTGAAATAGGAAACACTGGCAGAGGACTGACTACCTCAGAGGAAAGTTGAACAGGACATATGAGTTGAAACCTCCAAGAAGATATGTGAAGTAAACACTTGGATGTATGGGTCTGGAGTTCAGAAAAGAGGTCTTGGCTAGAGACTAAAATGTATTATTTGTTTATAGGTGGTAATTCTAGTCATGTGCATGGGTACGATTAAGGAATGAGAGGAGAATTTAAAAGAACCAAGCAAAGAGCCTTTCAGAAATTCTAACAGTGATCACGTAGATGACAGTATAATGGGAAAGGTGATATAAAAAGTAATGAGAAGGAAAAACAAAGTTTTAACATGTAAGCACAGGAAAAAGACTATTTCAGAAAGTAAAGTGTGATCATCTTTGTATAATGAGGTCAAACATTTTGGTGGAGGTCACTGGATCTTTAGCAAGAAAACCAGAATGGAATGGTAGAGGAATGAATACAGCTAACGAAATGAGTAAAGACAACAATTTGGGAGATGTTTGGCTGCGAAGGGGAGGAAATAACAGTAGCTGTAGGATAATGTGGGAAGAAGACGTTTCTTCTTTATTGCCTTGGTTGGTATTTAGGCTGGGTGATGATTTAATGAGTGAGGTCTGAGTACTGGAAAAACCACTATATATGATCCAGTTGACAGAAATGGAATATAAAGGAAAAAAAGGAGGGATCATTATTATAGCACTTTGAAAACAAGAGCAGAATAGACTCCAAGATATAAGTAGAGGAGAAACAGTTCATCAGAAGATGAACAGAAGGGTATGAAAATAGGTCTGTTTGTAGATTTCATTTCTAGAACACAAAGGCATCCCTTCTGATGGCTTTTATTTTCCCCCCAAAAAAGTAAAAGTCAAAGTGATCTGTTGAAAGTGTGAGAGGAGAGCTTCCAGAAGTTCGAGAAAAGTAGAGAGGGGTGTGCATGCATGTGTTTCTGTCCAGAGGTTTTAAAATAGCTTCTGCATCTGTAAAACAAAGAACTGGAATGCTGCTGCTTAAAATCAACTATACTTCAATAAAATTCTTTTAAAAGAGTGAATTCGTACTGTTGAGAGTTCAGTTGATGTTGGTAGTCATAAATTTATAATGGGATCAGCCTGCTTGTCCTGACTTTCTCCACCAGTGCTAAGCTTCTTGGGTGCAGACACAGAGAAACATAGGAGTCCTGCCAAATAGATGAAACACCAGGAGCTTGAAGGCAATAAAACAGGGCCTGATAGAAAATAATTTTCAATGTAGAAGCTGAAACTTCTTCAATGCAGAAGTAGAATCTAGCAAAACTATCTATCAAACATGAGGACAAATTCATGCATCCGTATGAACGGTCTCAAAGACCTCTCCTCATATCTATCTGAAAAAGCTGTTAAAGGTTACATGCCACCCAAACATGGGAGTCAATCAAGATGAAAAGAAAAACTTACAACATGGAAAATAAGAGATCCAGTCCGTAATAGAGGCAAAGGAGCTCCACAGAATAATGATGAATGGAGAGCAAAAATTGCAATAGGTCATGAGTCTGAGGGGTTGAGATTTCTTCTAGATTAAATAGACTTTCTTGAGTATGAACGTATTCAGAGATTAAGGAAGTTCATGGAAATTTTGGGGTTATATTCATGACTGGGTCATATAAAACTATTCAGTTCAGTTCAGTTCAGTCACTCAGTCATGTCCGACTCTTTGCGACCCCATGAATCGCGGCACGCCAGGCCTCCCTGTCCATCACCAACTCCCGGAGTTCACTCAGACTCACGTCCATCGAGTCAGTGATGCCATCCAGCCATCTCATTCTCTGTCGTCCCCTTCTCCTCCTGCCCTCAATCCCTCCCAGCATCAGAGTCTTTTCCAATGAGTCAACTCTCTGCATGAGGTGGCCAAAGTACTAGAGTTTCAGCTTTAGCATCATTCCTTCCAAAGAACACCCAGGGCTGATCTCCTTCAGAGTGGACTGGTTGGATCTCCTTGCAGTCCAAGGGACTCTCAAGAATCTTCTCCAACACCACAGTTCAAAAGCATCAATTCTTCGGCGCTCAGCCTTCTTCACAGTCCAACTCTCACATCCATACATGACCACTGGAAAAACCATAGCCTTGACTAGATGAACCTTTGTTGGCAAAGTAATGTCTCTGCTTTTGAATATGCTATCTAGGTTGGTCATAACTTTCCTTCCAAGGAGTAAGTGTCTTTTAATTTCATGGCTGCAATCACCATCTGCAGAGATTTTGGAGCCCAAAAAAATAAAGTCTGACACTGTTTCCACTGTTTCCCTATCTATTTCCTATGAAGTGATGGGACCGGATGCCATGATCGTTTTCTGAATGTTGAGCTTTAAGCCAACTTTTTCACTCTCCGCTTTTACCTTCATCAAGAGGCTTTTCAGTTCCTCTTCACTTTCTGCCATAAGGGTGGTGTCATCTGCATATCTGAGGTTATTGATATTTCTCCCGGCAATCTTGATTCCAGCTTGTGTTTCTTCCAGTCCAGTGTTTCTCATGATGTACTCTGCATATAAGTTAAATAAGCAGGGTAACAATATACAGCCTTGACGAACTCCTTTTCCTATTTGGAACCAGTCTGTTGTTCCATGTCCAGTTCTAACTGTTGCTTCCTGACCTGCATACAGATTTCTCAAGAGGCAGGTCAGGTGGTCTGGTATTCCCGTCTCTTTCAGAATTTTCCACAGTTTATTGTGATCCACACAGTCAAAGGCTTTGGCATAGTCAATAAAGCAGAAATAGATGTTTTTCTGGAACTCTCTTGCTTTTTCCATGATCCAGCGGATGTTGGCAATTTGGTCTCTGGTTCCTCTGCCTTTTCTAAAACCAGCTTGAACATCAGGAAGTTCACGGTCCACATATTGCTGAAGCCTGGCTTGGAGAAATTTTGAGGATTACTTTACTAGCGTGTGAGATGAGTGCAATTGTGCGGTAGTTTGAGCATTCTTTGGCATTGCCTTTCTTTGGGATTTGAATGAAAACTGACCTTTTCTGCTGGCATATTGAGTGCAGCACTTTCACAGCATCATCTTTCAGGATTTGGAATAGCTCAACTGGAATTCCATCACCTCCACTAGCTTTGTTCGTAGTGATGCTTTCTAAGGCCCACTTGACTTCACTTTCCAGGATGTCTGGCTCTAGGTCAGTGATCACACCATCATGATTATCTGGGATGTGAAGATCTTTTTTGTACCGTTCTTCTGTGTATTCTTACCACCTCTTCTTGATATCTTCTGCTTCTGTTAGGCCAATACCATTTCTGTCCTTTATCGAGACCATCTTTGCGTGAAATGTTCCCTTGGTATCTCTAATTTTCTTGAAGAGATCTCTAGTCTTTCCCATTCTGTTGTTTTCCTCTATTTCTTGCATTGATCGCTGAGGAAGGCTTTCTTATCTCTTCTTGCTATTCTTTGGAACTCTGCATTCAGATGCTTATATCTTTCCTTTTCTCCTTTGCTTTTCACTTCTCTTCTTTTCACAGCTATTTGTAAGGCCTCCCAGACAGCCATTTTGCTTTTTTGCATTTGTTTTCCATGGGGATGGTCTTGATCCCTGTCTCCTGTACAATGTCACGAACCTCTAACCTAAATTATAACTAGATTAGGAATTGGCAGTTTGGGAAGCAGACTTGTGGGTAGTGGGGAGTTTGGGGAGGCAGTAGTAAACAGTGTTAAACCTCATCTGCTTTAGAGTAACATCAATAGATAATGACTAAAACTTTTAAAATCAGGAAGTAGCAGTATATGCATGTTATTTGGAGATATGGAGGTAAAAATGGAATGGAGCTGAAAGTTTTGGAAATGGCTGCCTGTAGGAAATGGGAAACGGGAAAGGCATATTGTACTTAAGGTGGTTGTTACACAAGTCTTCTAGAACAATTTGATTCTTTAAACCATATGGATGCATAACTTTAATTATAAAAAAGCTAATGAAGTAATATATAATACTGTTACTGAAGAGTGAAGTGAAGTGAAGTGGCTCAGTCATGTCCGACTCTTTGTGACCCATGGACCACCAAGCTCCTCCATCCATGGGATTCTCCAGGCAAGAATACTGGAGTGGGTTGCCATTTCCTTCTCCAGGGGATCTTCCTGACCCAGGGATCAAATCCAGGTCTCCCGCATTGCAGGCAGACGCTTTAACCTCTGCGCCACCAGGGAAGCCATTATTGAAATGGTGTATAAATAACAGAACCTTGAATTCACAACTTTGAGTGCTGTGCTCTTTCTACAAAAAATGAACCAGAGTTGGTTGTTGTTATTGTTGTTTAGTCACTAAGTCATGTCCAACTCTTTGCAACCCCATGGACTGCAGCACGCCAGGCTTCCCTGTCCATCACCAAATCCCAGAGCTTACTTTGAGTCAGTGATGCCATCTGACCATGTCATCCCCTTCTCCTCCTGACTTCAAATTTTTCCCAACATAAGGATCTTTTCCCATGAGTCTTTTCTTCGCATCAGATGGCCAAAGTATTGGAGTTTCAGCTTCAGCATCAGTCCTTCCAATGAATATTCAGGACTGATTTCCTTTACAATGGACTGGTTGGATCTCCTAGGAGCCCAAGGGACTCTCAAGAATCTTCTCCAACACCACAGTTCAAAAGCATCAATTCTTCAGCATTCAGCTTTTTATAGTCGAACTCACATCCATACATGACTACTGGAAAAACCATAGCTTTGACTAGATGGACCTTTGTTGGCAAAATAATGTCTTTCCTTTTTAATGTCTTTTTAATACATCTAGGTTGGTCATAGTTTTCTTCCAAGGAGCAAGTCTTTTAATTTCATGGCTGCAGTCACCATCTGCAGTGATTTTGGAGCCCCAAAAGTCAGCCACTGTTTCCACTGTTTCCCCATCTATTTGCCATGAAGTGATGGGACCGGATACCATGATCTTCGTTTTCTGAATGTTGAGCTTTAAGCCAACTTTTTCACTCTCCTCTTTCACTTTCATCAAGAGGCTTTTTAGTTCTTCTTTGCTTTCAGCCATAAGGGCTTCCCTTGTGGGTCAGCTGGTAAAAAATCTGCCTGCAGTGCGGGAGACCTGGGTTCAATCCCTGGGTTGGGAAGATTCCCCTGGAGAAAAGAAAGGCTACCCACTCCAGTATTCTGGCCTGGAGTTTGCTCAAATTCATGTCGATGGAGTACACGATGCTATCTGACCATCTCATCCTCTGCCACCCCCTTCTCCTTTTGCCTTCAGTCTCTCCCAGGATCTTTTCTAAGGAGTTGGCTCTTCACATCAGGTGGCCAAAGAATTGGAGCTTCAGCTTCAGTATAAATCCTTCCAATGAATATCCATTGTTGATTTCCGTTAGGACTGACTGGTGTGATCTCCTTGCTGTCCAAGGGACTATCAAGAGTCTTCCCCAGCATCACAACTCAAAAGCACCAACTGTTCAGTGCTCAGCCTTCTTTATGGCCAGAGTTAGAATAACTGACAACCGTCTTTGTTTTCATTAAGTATATTTGTTTTGCCTTTATCTTCCTATGTCATTCAAGAAAAGAATAAATTTCAGTTACTCAGAAGGATAGGAATAGGTCAGATGCCAGATAATCAACTGTGTAGAATTTTTAAAGGAGTAGGGCTCTCAAAAAGAAAAATCCCTAATGCTAATAAAAATGTATTTGTCCTTCTTTCCTAAGGTGGAAAATAAAAACTGCTTATATTTCAAAAACAGAAAGAAAGAAACAGAAAAATCCCTGGGAAAAAACTTAAATAACTAAAATTACCTTAAATCTTCAAGTTTACAATATATGAAAACCCATAAGACATTAAATGAAAATAAGAAATGACAGTTATCTTACATTTACTTTAGAAATGGATGCTGAACTCTGATTAGTGGTCATCTAATGAAAAAACTCCTCTAAGAAGTTTTACAGTAAAATGGATCAATATTCTTTTCCAGATTCTCTTAATGAGTTTCCCTGAATTAATTTCTTCTAAGACACAATACAAAACTATTGATCCTGACCTTACATATTTTTGTAAGAGTTTCAGAAATGTACATTAATAACTACTTTTCTATTTCATTTTAAATCCTTGGCCTTTCAATTTGAATAATCTCAATATATGGACAGATTGTATTCAATTTAATGGCCTACAGAGCTCCTAGCAGGCCCCTGTTTAGCAATCCCAACTCATTCTCCTTTTACATTTCGCAGTCCAGCAATATGGAATAGTTCGTAATTCCTTGTCCAGTCCTGCTCTCTCATCAGAGCTCTATGCTTTGCAAACAGTATTCCTCCAACTAGAATATTTTCTCCCCTTTCATTCACCCGACCTTCACAAGCACCTCACCAGCAGACTGATGTAGGTTCTCTTTACCTTTTGTTTCCAATGAGTGCTGTGCTTATTCCCATTAAAACAATTATCTTTGCATGTATTATCTTCATTATATCATCACTATTATGGATCTGATACCTGAGTTCCTGAAGGTAGGAAATGTATCTTTACATTATTGTGTCTCCAACACTCAGCAATTCCCTGGTATAGGTTGCTGTGCTATGCTTAGTCGCTCAGTTGTGTCCGACTGTGACACCATGGACTGTAGCCCCCCCAGGTCCGTTTGTCCATGGCAATTCTCCAGGCAAGAATACTGGAGTGGGTTGCCATGCCCTCCTCCAGAGGACCTTCCCAACCCAGGGATCAAATCCAGGTCTCTCGAATTGCAGGCGGATTCTTTACCTTCTAAGCCACCAGGGAAGCTGGTATAGATTCACCATGCAACTAGAAACATGTTTAAAAATCATTTTGTGATATAGTTTGGATAACTGTGTAACCAGAGTTCAACTAAGTTGAAGAAGAGCATAAAAAGAAAATTTAGAAAACTCTAATGCCAGAATTATAAGCAGCTGATAGGAAGTTCTCTTCTTAATTTGCAGCTGAGGAAGCAGTCTGGAGAAATGAGACAAATTGATTACTGGAGTGCCACATTATGTGAAAGTCAACTTAGAAGCATAAGTGCTGAACCTGCAAAGTTATCTGGTCCAGTCCTTCTACGTCACAGCTCAAAAGACTGAGACAAAAAGACTCAAAGAGAAACAAAGTTGTGCAAAGATATGCTTAAAACTTACGAAAAAGATGATTTTCAGCAAAGAATCATTGAAGAAACTAGTTGTTTCATCTTTTTTTTTTTTCCCTTTAACTTTCCACTGAAACTTTTTGGCCCAAAAATGATGGTTATGGTATGGCACAGTATACTTCAGAGGTGTTAAGTGAATGTGCTAAAACTATATAAAATTTCCCTGCAATGTCAAGTGAAGCCAGCAGCAAAGAATCCGATATTCTATTTATAGATGATTCAAGGAGGAGGCTTATTTGAAATAAACACAAATGAAGTGGTAAAGGAAGATGAGCATACCACGTATAGTGGGAACATCTTTTCAGACTAACAATAATGCCAAATACTTACCGGGCGTTTATACATTTGCTGGACACTGTGAATTATCTCATTTGGTTCTCACCACAATCCTGTGAGATTGATTACAACTATTATCTCCATTTTAAAGAAGAGAATAGCTAAGGCCTTGAGAGGATAACGTGCCTGAAGACCCGCAGCCTGGAGTGGTTGTGACTGAAACACAGAGACACCTGACAGAGATGATGTTCTTAACCATCACACTGGCTTTCTCTCATATCTGGGCCTGATTCCATGCAGGTACTGCAAACTGTTAGACGTGGAAGAAACCTGAGACTCACTGATGCTGGCAGTTTTCACGTGTAAAAAGTAGGCTCTGTGTTTCACATAAATTCTAATGCAGAACGTCTTACAGAAAACTAATAATAACTGAGTTAGTCTGGTCAGAAAAGGACAGGGGAGTCTCACTAGCTCAGTTCTTGCCTTTTCTTTCCATGATCCCAGGGTTCCAAAGGCACACAAAACTACTGATCTTTCTCTCTCTCTCTCTCTCTCTCTCTCTCTCTCTCTTTCTCTCTCTCTCTCTCTCTCTCTCTCACACACACACACACACACACAAACACACGTTTATACCTGGATACAAAAAAAGAACGCGTGCTCAGTTGTGTCCAATTCTGCCACCCCATGGACTGCAGCCTGCCAGGCTCCTCTGTCCACGGGATCATCCCAGTGAAGCATACAGAGTCAACGTGACTTGCCTGAATTCCACACCTCAAAGCATCAAGGCATGTTCAGGGTTCTACCACTTTCTCATCCAAAAAAGAATGGTTTTGTGTTTTCCAGAAGTCAGGGGCAGAGAATATCTAGTTGCAAGAGGACATTCTAGGAATCTCTTACTATTTCAATAAAATAGGCTTCTGATAGAGAATATTACAAAAAGTGAAAGTCTTCATTGGGGTTTCAACACTGGGGAATGGGGAAAATCGAAAAGAGAATAGAAAGGATCCAAATGAAAGAAGAAAGTTAAACAGAGGACAGAAGAAAAGAAGAAGGAAACAAACTTTCCCAGTCACTTACCGGAATTCTAACATTGCCCAATACTCCACTTTACCAAAATGGGAAAGGGAAAAAAAAAGCTAGCAGTAGGGTATTGAAACTACCACCCCTGAAGATATGCAAGCCTCTGCCTCACAGCTTTTGCAAGTTTCTGTCCAAGTTTCAAAGCGCATGTTGATTGTGCTTTTGATCTACACACCAGTATTTTACCCTGTCATCCAGGGTATCTGGACTAACATGCATGCATAAATTTATTCACATGAAGCCCTGGGACTGAGGAAGATGGAATGTTTAGCTAAAAATCAGAGTAAGCGTGTGCAAAATTGTACCTTCCTGGACTTTTTTTTTTTTCCAGATAAATGGACAGTCTACTGGCAATGTGACTCTCAGATCTAGCCAGAAATGGAGCCATAAAAGCATCCAGACTTCAGGGATGTGAAAACTGGCTCCACTTCTAACACTGCACTCAGTTACAAGATAAATTCCACCAACGCCACTTATGTGCTAAACCTCACATCAAATGAGAAGAAAAAGATTCCAGAAACAAGCACTGATGGAGCATTGAAAATGAGCCTTCCTGGGCAGCTTGTTGTGGCAAGAATGGTTCGCAGCAGGAAAAGTGTGGGTCATCAAAGGAGGGACCAGGCCCCAAAACTATAGAGACACCAGCGGGCAAATCCATGGCACAAATTCTGCCAAACCCTCAACTTCCAGTCACAGATGACATTACTAGCTGATCACAGCCCCTTCCACTCCAGCTCAGGAAATGCTTCTCAGTGAGTCCAAAGAGCCAAGACAAATCATTTGCAGTTGACTCCGCATATAAAACTCCATTGCCATGTTGGATCCAGTGCTGTGGTTAAGGGATTAGAAGATGAATAATCATTCAGCTGGGCCCAGGCTGTTGGCCTGTCCTTCAGAGAAGGTGAGCCTAAGAGCAAAGGAAGTAAATATCCTACTCTATCAGCCAGCTGTTCCCTTCATGATCCTTGTGTTTTTGTACAGAGAAAATGAATGGGAATTAAATTGAATTTACTCCACGTTCAGAATGTGGTAGTGAGCTACGTCCATGTAGAACTACCAGTATGTACCTGCTCACACTCCTGAACTGGACATCAGGAGACCTGGATTTTAATCCCCATTCTTTCACTAATTCTGTAACTTTAGGCAAGTCTCTTAATTTTTAAAACAATTTTGGCCACACCCCACCCACAGCATGTGTGGTCTTATTTGCCCCGCCAGGGACTGAACCTGTGCCTTCTGCATTAGAAGTTGGAGTCTTAACCACTGGACTGCCAGGGAAGTCCCAAGTTTCTTAATTTTGTTGGGCCTAATTTCCTTACCTGTAAATATTGGGTACAGGTTGATGTGAACTATATCAATTTTCAGGTTCCTTCCTACTTTAAATTTCCATAACCTAAAGAAAGTGCTCACTTATTACTCAGTTCAGCAACAGGCAGTTTCTAGGTAGAAATGGTTCATCTAAAGAACAATGAATAGAGTAAAGGAAGTCAGGAAGACTATCAAAATTCTATGTGGTAGAAATAGTAGCCCATAAAGGTAAAGGCTACTCAAAGTCAGTGTCACAAAGAGGTGAAAAACATAGACACTCAAATCAGAGGCCCTGCATTCCAGGTCAGATGGCATAGCCATTACTTTTATTTGTTGTTGTTGTTCAGTCACTCAGTAGTGTCTGACTCTGTGATCCCATGAACTGCAGCATGCCAGGCTTTCCAGTCTTTAACCATCTCCCAAAGTTTGCTCAGACTCATGCCCACTGAGTCGCTGATGCCATCCAACCATCTCATCCTCTATTGTCCCCTTCTCCTTCTGCCTTCAATCTTTCCCAGCATTAGGGTCTTTTCTAGTGAGCTGGCTCTTTGCATCAGGTGGCCAAAGTATTAGAGCTTCAGCTTCAGCATCAGTCCTTCTAATGGATATTCAGGATTCATTTCCTTTAGCATTGACTGATTTGATCTCCGTGCAGTCCAAGGGATTCTCAAGAGTCTTCTCCAACACCACAGGTCCAAAGTATCAATTCTTTGGCATTCAGCTGTCTTTATAACCCAACTCTCACATCCATACATGACTACTGGAAAAACTATAGCTTTGACTTGATGGACCTTTGTCGGCAAAGTAACATCTCTACTTTTTAATACACGGTCTAGGCTGGTCATAGCTTTTCTTCCAAGGAGCAAGTCTCTTTTCATTTCATGGCTGCAGTCACCATCTGCAGTGATTCTGGAGCCCAAGAAAATAAAGTCTGTCACTGTTTCCATCATTTCCCCTCTATTTGCCATGAAGTGATGGGATCAGATCCCATAATCTTTGTTTTTTGGATGTTGAATGCCAATGCTGATGGATAGGAGAGATGCGGGTTCAACCCCTGGGTTGGGAAGATCCCCTGGAGGAGGGCCACCAACCCACTCCAGTATAACTGCATTACTTTCATGCCCTGTGCATTGGCTGTTTCTTGCTGTGTAACAAATCACCCCCAGATTAACAACTTAAAACAATGAACATTATCTGTGGATTTTTGTGGGTCAAGAATCCTAGCATAACTTAGCCAGGTGTCTCTGGCTCGAAATCTGTCATAACACTGCAATCAAAATGTCAACTGGAGGTACTTCCCTGGTGGTCCAGTGGTTCAGACTCCATGCTTCCACCACAGGGGCCACAGGTTCGAGCCCTGCTTGGGGAACTAAGATCCCTGTCTGCCACATGATGCAGCCGAAAAAATAATAATTTTTTAAAAGTCTACCTGAAATGGTGTATTGTCTCTGAAGAGCATCATACTTAAAATGAAAAATAACTTTGGAAAAATTAATAAAAATTTCATTGTCTATTTAAATTTATTTCTTAAAAAAAGTCAACTGGAGTTGTGGTCTCATTCAAAGGCTCAACTGAAAGATGATCCACTCCCAAGTCATTCACGTGGTTGTTAGCTATATCCAGTTCCTCAGGGGCTGCTGGGAGGAGGGTCTCACTTCCTTGCTGGCTGTTGCCTGAAAGCCTCCCTCTGATCCTTCTCTATGGGTCTCTCCTAAAGCAATACACAACATGTCAGCTGACTTCCATCAGGATGAGTAAGCAAGAAAGCAAGACAGTGCGGGTTGCTGGAGCCACAGTCTTGTAGTGGGCTAATTTCAGGAGTGACATACCATCATATTTTCCATACTCTATTTATTATAAGCAAGTCACTTGATCCAGTCCACACTGAAGGAATGGGATTACATAAGGACATGAATACCAGGAAGTAGGAATTGGTGTCACTTTAGAAGCTGCCTACCCCAACCTGGGATCAAATATTTTACCTTTTTAAACCTCAGTTTAAACTTACTTAAAATAGGTAGAAAGTACCTACATCCAAAGGTTGTTGTAAAAATCAATGAATACTTTGTAAAACATTCAATCCCTTCAGTACCTAGAATGTAGTAAGTACTTGATAAATGATGGGTATTATTTCTGAAAATTATTTTGTGTTGAGAAATTGGGAAATCTGCTGAGGAGAGAAGATATATTAATATACCCAAAAAATATAAAGAAAATAAGATTGGGGTAGGGTTAGTTGTATATTTTCTGAAAATCTCTGAATCCTCTCTTCTCTACCTGCCCCACCCCCTGCCACCAAAACCCCAGACAGAACAGTCAGTTTGCAAAATCAAAAATTCCAGAATATACAGAAGAAAACTAGATGATTATACATTCCCTCAAACCTCAGAATAGAGGCTAGTGGGAACAGCATCAGGAGAACCCCAAAACTGCCATCACGTACCCCTTGGAAAGATCCCCTGGAGAAGGGATAGGCTACTCGCTCCAGTATTCTTGGGCTTCCCTGGTGGCTCAGACAGTAAAGAATTCTCCTGCAATGTGGGATACCTGGGTTTGATCCCTGAGTTGGGAAGATCGCCTGGAGGAGGGAATGGCAACCCACTCCAGTATTCTTGCCTGGAGAATCTCCAGTGGACAGAGGAGGCTAGGGGGCTACAGTCCATGGGGTTGCAAAGAGTCGAACACGACTGAGGACTAAGCACACACTCACTGGAAAGTGCAGAAAGCTAATCTGAACTCAGCTGAAACCAGGTGGGAGTCCTGGAGGATGCAATCTGTAGGTGAGTGCAACGGGATGGCAATAGGTCTGAGTGTTGTTGCTGAAGCAGGTTGGCTCCTGCAAACTCTCAAGCTCTCTTCCAAGTCAAATCTCTGTATTAAGGAAAAACTACTGGAAATAGGATTCAATTAAATAGGACAGAAAATAGGGGCAAAGGAGAAAAACGATCAAATACAAATGGAAGAAGGGAACAGAGGAAGATCTAAGGAATATGGGGCCATGTGTTTGTATCTCTTTGCTAAAGAAATTCACTTTCACTTTAAAATGAGCAACAGAAATAAATTGAATTATGACCCAAAAAAAGGAATAAGAAGTCAAATAATGTAGAAGGTATCCCTAGAGATCATGAAAACATGTCAGACATACCCTACAAAAATCTGAAAAATGTAACTTATAATTTCAAAACAGATGAAAAGAAAGGTTTTTAAATAATAAGAATTACTAAAGAAGAGATAAACTAGAATTGAAGACACTCTAATATGAATGGAGAAAATGGAGATTTGACAGAGAGAATAAAGGACTGGGGAAAGAATTAAACAAGTTTAAATTAAGAAATTAACACTCGATAAGAAGAAACTAAAGAGTAAACAAGGGACTTCCCTGGTGGTCCAGTGGTTAAGACTCCAGGCTCCCAATGTCAGAGTTCGATCCCTGGTCAAGGAAATAGATCCCACATGCTGCAACTGAGACCTGGCACAGATAAATATATTAAAAATAGTAAATGAACACAATGAATAAAACCTGAAGAGAAATGGAAAGTGGAAGGAGAAAAATATTCTAAGTAAAAAATAAAAAAATATTTTTAAAGAGATTTGAGAGAAGTGATTAGAGTAGAACTAGAGGAGGAAAACTTCTGTACAATAATGGGCTCTGAAGAAGAAAAATCAGAGCAATGGGGCAAAGTAACACTAACAACTGTAATTTAAGAAAACATTCATCAAATAAAAGATGATATAAATCTACCTATTAAATCAAATTTCCAGAACTTAGAGCAATCAACCTAGAATAGTCCACTCTGGGACTTTTCTAGTAAGAGGTATTTTATATATATATATATATATATATATTCATCAATTCAGTTGAGTTGCTCAATCGTGTCCGACTCTTTGCAACCCCATGGACTTCAGCATGCCAGGCTTCCCCTGTCCATCACCAAATCCCAGAGCTTACTCAAACTCATGTCCATCAAGTCGGTGATGCCATCCAACCATCTCATCCTCTGTTGTCCCCTTCTCCTCCTGCCTTCAACCTTTCCCAGCACCAGGGTCTTTTCCCATGAGTCAGTTCTTTGCATCAGGTGGCCAAAGTATTGAAGCTTCAGCTTCAGTATCAGTCCTTCCAATGAATATTCAGGACTGTTTTCCTTTAGGATGGACTGGTTGGATCTCCGTGCAGTCCAAGGGACTCTCAAGAGTCTTCTCCAACACCACAGTTCAAAAGCATCAATTCTTTGGCTCTCAGCTTTCTTTATAGTCCAACTCTCACATCCATACATGACTACTGGAAAAACCATAGCTTTAACCAGATGGACCTTTGTGGGCAAAGTAATGTCTCTGCTTTTTAATATGCTGTCTAGGTTGGTCATAGCTTTTCTTCCAAGGAGCAAGCATCTTTTAATTTCATGGCTGCAGTCACCATCTGCAGTGATTTTGGAGCCCAAAAAAATAAGGTGTGTGTGTGTGTGTGTGTGTGTGTGTGTGTATATATATATATATATATATATATATATATATATATATACACATATACTTTTTATTTGGCTGTGCGGCATAACATGCAGGATCTTAGTTCCCCAACCAGGGATTCTGTGCCCCCCTGCAGTGGAAGAACAGAGTCTTAACTGCTGGACCACCAAGGAAGTCCCAATATATTATATTTTAAATAAAAAGAAAAGATTCTTTGGACTATCAGGCAAAAAAGACCAAATCATTTATAAGTAAAAATAATAAGATCATAATTAGACTTTACAACAGGAACATTTTGTGCCATGAAACAAAGAATTAATATATTTGAAGTATTCAAAAGGATAAAATTTGAGGCATTCAAGAAAAGAAATAAGAAAACCCCCATATCAAGGATTCTATATCCAACTAAACTTGTTTAATAGTATAACAAGGCAACAGATAAACTATTGTGAATATACTTAGGAAATAATGCTCCTATGAGCCCTTCTTACAAAGTCTTCTAAGGAATCTACTTTAAACTCTCATCACACAAAATGATTTGGGAGATAGCCAACATAAGGACTAAACATTAAATTATGATTAGGAACTAAGGCTAAATTATGGTTATAAAGGAGATAGTGTAGTAGGTAATGTCTCTGTATACTGACAATGTAGATACAGAAAAACTGAAAGAAAGGAGGGAAAAACAGGAAAGGATATGAAAAATAGAAAAATATTTTTTAAGAGCTTTTGATGTAGACCATTTTTTTAAAAATCTTTATCAAATTTTTATTGCAATATTGCTTCTGTTTTATGTTTTGGTTTTTTAAAATCCCTGACCAGGAATCTAACGCATGGCCCCTGAACAATCTTAAAAAGAAAGAGAGAAGGAAAAGAACAAGACAACTAACAAGATCATACACTATCATCACTCTCATACTTGCAGGCATTAGTTAGGCTAGGAAAGTCATCTTCAGCAGAAATCAGTAAGAAGAATATCAATAAGAATTGCTCCAAGCCTTTGGCCTTTTCATATATCTATATTCTGCATTATGAAGTAGAAATTTCAAATATGAAAAATCTCAGAATGAAATTTCTGTGGTGCCTTTTTTTTTTCTTTTGGTTGCCCTATTCAACACGTGGAATCTTAGTTCCCCAACCAGGGATTGAACCCAAGGCCAAGGCAGTGAAAGCGCCAAGTCCTAACCACTGGACTGCCAGGAATTCCCTCTGGTGCCTTTCTTAAAGTGTAGTCCAAGGTCATCTATATTAGAATTACTTGGAGTACTTATTAAAAATACAAATGTATGGGACTCTTCCCAAACTGAATCTAAATCTCACAGAGGGAGATGGAGGAGGAGTCCTTGAAAATCTACACATTAAATGTTTTCCAGAAGATCCAGGATTCACTTGAAAATCACTATTCTAAATTCTTTTTCCAATAAAACGTCATCTCCATGGCCAGGGATAATCCCTTTCTCTGCAGTTGGATCTTGGTGACTGGAACACAGATGACAGTGGAATACGGTCAATTCCTGCAATGTACTTTCACTGAAGTCATAAGGTATCCAATCACGTATTCTTCTTTTAATAAAAGAGAAATAAAACACTTAGATGATATGTTTTCCTCTTGAAATTCAACCAAAAAGACTCCCAGACCCATCCTTCAACCCATGTCCAAATACATTATTCAAAATCCAAACCATCCAAACCCACACATTTGTGACTGAATTCCTCCCTCAAATACGCTTCAGTTACTGCCATGTTTTAACTCCAAGCTAAATTCTACCCTCAGTTATGCTGCTCAATATTCCTTGATCATAGGCCATACTTTGTAAAAAACAAATGGAATCTGTATTTAATTCCTATATTAAAATTGCTTTTGCATAGTATAATTTGCATTTTATGAGGCCAAAGGCAAAATGTCTAAAATAACATTTAAAGGGACCAAAGGATTAGCTAGACAGAAGTGGAAATAGTGTATTGAAAAAGCTCAAGGTCAAACCAGCAATTAAACACACACACACACACTTGCTCTTCCTGGCAAAGATCGGTATATTTTTCAATTCTTTCTTCTTTCTTTTGGCCCTGTTACCACTGCGGTTACTTACTTTCACTCTTCCATTGGTACAATATGTCTGACATTTCCACATATAATATCTGATACACACACACACACACAAAAAGGCAGAAGGTGGAAAGAAGAATCAATGAAGGTTATTTACCTATGTTCACTGTCCACTTGATTGATCTCCATATTCACATTTTTGAGACTCAAATGTCACTTCCTCAAGGGAGACTTTCCTATCTATCACCAACCCAAAGGCAGAACTGACCACTCCTCTAAGTGTCTTCAAGGCACTGTCTACCTGATTCTCCCATGAGCATGTGTGCGTGGTAAGTCACTTCAGTCGTGTCCAACTGTTTGTGACCCCATGAACTGTAACCCACCAGGCTCCTCTGACCATGGGGATTCTCCAGGCAAGAATACTGGAGTGGGTTGCCATGCCCTCCTCCAGGGCATCTTCCTAACCCAGGGATCAAACTCAGGTCTCCCGCATTGCGGGTGGATTCTTTACTGACTGAGCTACCAGGAAGCTCAAGAATACTGGAGAGGGTAGCCTATCCCTTCTCCAGGGGATCTTCCTACCCCAGGAATCGAATCAGGGTCTCCTGCATTGCAGGTGGATTCTTTACCAGCTGAGCTACCAGGGAAGCCCCGATTCTGTCATGGTATCTGACAATTCAGGCACTGCACACATAGCCATCTTTATCTATTAGATCATTAAGTCCCTTAAGAGCAGGCTCAATCTCCTTATATCCCTAGCACTAAACAAAGTTAACACAGTGGAGGCACTAAATAAAGTGAATAAATTAATGTTCTGCTTCCCAACAAAACTGAATAAAAAGTGGAAATGATAAAATAATCAGGAGTTCCACTCAAGCAGAACCAAAATGATTTCTCTCCTGCCTTTTTCCTTAAGTGACTGGCTGTTTTGACACATATACATGGTTTTTACATGATTGTTTTCAAGGACTGTAAAAGGAGAGCTACTTCAAGGGGTCTTCCCTGGAGGTCCAGTTGTTAAGACTCTGCGCTTCCAGTACAGGGGGCTAGGGTTCGATCCCTGATGGGGGAGCTAGGATCCCACATGCTGCCCATGTGTGGCCAAAATAAAACAAAAACACAAAAGCAGAGCTACTTCAAGGAAGGGATTAAATAACAGGAGCAGAAAAGAAGGACTAGCCCTTGTTACATGGTGTCTATTTATACTCTACAGCTATTTACTACAAGTCTGACACTGGTTCTAAATCTGTCAGGTAGAATGCAGAGTTGGATTAAGTGTTCAAATTCTCAGGTGAATAATGCCAACATTTCCCCCAAATCTCTTTTCAAATATTAAATTGATATATGAAGTTCTTCAATTTTAAGTTTTTCTCTCAGAAAAATTTTTAAGATAATTTTGGAAACCATTGCTTATTTGTTGACAAAATTAATCAGATTTTCTTACTAAACACAGATTAATGGAGTACTTAATTACCATGACTTAGGCTTTAGTTAGACAACTTGTCTTTTTCATAGGCTTTTTTGTTTGCAGTTATGGGTTAATAACTCATAATCAGAGAAACAGGAACATCCAGGTCACTCCACCAGGGATTAAGCACCTATCAGCTGCAAACTCACAGTTTATATAAATTGGGTTAGCTAAAAAGTACATTCAGGATTTTCACTAAGATGTAATGGAAAACCAAAATGAAATTTTTGGCCAACCCAACACATGCTCCATGATGCCTGGACTGGGGCGCTGCAAATGCCATTTCTCTTCTGTGAGAGTACTTTCTGTTGTTGTTATTGTTCAGTAGCTAAGTCTAGTCCAGCCCTTTGCAACCCCATGGACTGCAGATGCCAGACTGCTCTGTCCTCCACTATTTCCTGGATTTTGCTCAAATTCATGACCATTAAGTCAGTAATGCCATCTAATCATCTCATCTTATCTTGCCCCCTTCTCCTCCTGTCCCTCCTGTCTTCAATCTTGACCAGCATCAGGGTCTTTTCACATCAGGTGGCCAAAGTTTTGAAGCTTCAGCTTCAGAATCAGTCCTTCCAATGAATGTTCAAGGCTTGATTTCCTTTAGAATTGACTGGTTTGATCTCCTTGCAGTCCAACGGACTCTCAAGAGTCTCCACCAGCACCACAGTTGGAAAGCATCTTCAGCATTCAAACTTCTTTATGTTCCAACCCTCACATAGGTACATGACTACTGGAAAAACTATAGCTTTGAAAAAATGGACCTTTGTAGGCAAAGTGGTATCTCTGCTTTTTAATATGCCGTCTAGGTTTGTCACAGCTTTTCTTCCAAGGAGCAAGTGTCTTAATTTCATGGCTGCAGTCACTGTCCACAGCGATTTTGGAGCCCAAGAAAATAAAATCTGCCACTGCTACCACTTTTCCCCCATCTATTTGCCAAGAAGTGATGGGACCAGGTGCCATGATCTTAGTTTTTTGAAGGTTGAGTTTTAAGCCAGCTTTTTCACTCTCCTCCTACACCCTCTTCAAGAGGCTCCTCAGTTCTTCTTTGCTTCCTGTCATTAGAGTGGTATCATCTGAGGTTGTTGATATTTTTCCTGGAAATCTTGATTCCAGCTTGTGCTTCATCCAGCCCAGTGTTTCTCATGATGTACTCTGCATATAAGTTAAATAAGCAGGGTGACAATATACAGCCATGACATACTCCTTTCCCAGTTTGGAACCAGTCCGTTGTTCCTTGTCCAGTTCTAACTGTTGCTTCTTGACCTGCATACAGATCTCTCAGGAGGCAGGTTAGGTAGTCTGAAATACCTATCTTTTGAAGAATTTTCCACAGTTTGTTGTGATCCTCACAGTCAAAGGCTCCAGCATAGTCAATGAAGAAGTAGACGTTTTCCTGGAATTTCCTTGCTTTTTCAATGATCCAGTGTATGTTGGCAATTTGATCTCTGGTTCCTCTGCCTTTTCTAAACCCAGCTTGTACATATGGAAGTTCTTGGTTCACGTACTACTGAAGCCTTGCTTGAAGGATTTTGAGCATTACCTTTCTAGCTTGTGAAATGAGTGCAATTGTCCAGTAGTTTGAACATTCTTTGGCACTGCCTTTCTTTGGGATTGGAATGAAAACTGATGTTTTCCAGTCCTGTGGCCACTGCTGAGTTTTCCAAATTTTCTGGCATACTGAGTACAGCACTTTTCTCTTAGGTTCTGCAAATGGAAACAATAGAGGGAGACAACAAGGCTGTAGGAGGAAGAAGGGATTTGCCCCACCCCTGTGCCACCTGTCCCTGTCATTACTGTCCAGGGATGTCCTTTGGCCCCAGAAGCACAGGTTATTTCCAGTTTCGAGCTTCTCCCAGCACTGCTGGAGCCTGCCGCATCCTCACAGATACCAGTAAGAGGTGGTGCCACCCTCTCTGTGGAGGTTGTATCCCCAGCTTTTCAGGGCCTCTCCAAGTTCACAGATTTTGCACATCTAACTCTCCCTTTAGTTCTCCAGCCATGGGGATCACAATTGCTCCACAAAAGTATTTATCTCAATTACCTCAATGTTCCCTTTTAGCCCATATCCAATACTATTTGACAGATTTTCTTGATTAAATTTTCTCTGTTAGAATGATGGCCAAGATAGTGGAATAGGAAAATCCTGAGATCATTTCCTATCACAGGCATAACAAAATTACAACTCTTTACATGGCAACTACTGATGAGAAACGCTGGGAAAGAGCAGAAGAGATCTTCTACATCTAAAGGCATGAAGAAGGAACCACAAGATCAGTAGTAGACATGATATAGTCAAGACCCATCTCCCCGGATGATCCACAAATGGAGGATAATTACAACTGCAGAGGTTCTCCCCAAAGAGTGAGGAGTCTGGGCTTCCCTTTGGACTCCCCAGCCCAGGGGTCCTGTATGCAGAAGATGAGCCCCTAGAACATCTGAATTTGAAGGCCAGCAGGGCTTACTTTGGGGAGAGCCAGAGGGCTGTGGGAAATAGAGACTTCACTCTTAAAGGACGCATAGAAAATTCACATGCTCCAGGACATTTGAAAGGAGCCTGGGTCAGACCTACCTGCTGATCTTGGAGAGCCTCCCAGAGGAGCAGGAAGCAACTGGAGCTCACCCTGGAGACATAGATACTGGCATTAGCCACTTTAAGGAGCTCCTTCTACCACATGGATGGTAGTGCTGGTTCAATTCATTCTGGAATCCTCCCTCTAGCTTATTAGCACCAGGACCCTGCCCCACTCACCAGTCTGTCCTCCTGGTACTGGGACACCCCCGGCCAAGCAATTAGCTGTACAGGGACACACTCCATCCCCCAATGGACAGGCTGCTTTCAGACCCCGCTGAGCCCACACCCACTCTAGGGCACAGTCCTGTTCACCAGAGGGAACACTATCACCTGGACCCCAGCACAGTAGCCAGGATAAGAGGATGAAGTTCCAACTTCCAGTGGAACCACCTACCAGTCAGCACTAGCCCCGTGACTCCCTGGGTAGCCTCCATGGTTCCAGGGAGGACTAGTGGGAGAGGGAAGCTAGGAAGGGCAGGATAGATGAAGGGGATTAGGAGGTACAAACGACTATGGAAAAAATAAGTCAGCTACAAGGATACATTGTACAGCACAGAGAATTTAAACAATATTTTATAATACCTTTAAATGGAGTATAATCCATAAAAATATTGAATCACTATGTGGTACACCTGAAACTCAAATAAATAGGAAGAATACTTTAGGTTACAGAGTTGTCATGATGATTAAATGTAAAATGTATGAAAAATTATTAGTGGAGTGCTCTAGTGGACTGTCAACAAGTAAAATACCTATTGAATGAGACGGTCAAAAAATTTCCTTTGTTAAAAATAACTTGGTTTTTTGTTTGTTTGTTTGTTTTCTTGATTGGAATCTGATGTCTTGTTTGGTTAATATTATCATTCACAGATAAGGAAACAAGGATATCTGGTTCCCCTCCAACAGACTGTAACTGCAAATAGGGGTCCCATTTATCTTTAGCCAAGCACTTCTTTACCAGCTAAAGCAGGAGTTTAGTGCCACATCAAAGGAATCCTCAAAGAGGACATTAAACATTGTCACACATCAATCTATTGGCACAATCCATTATCAGACATCCCCAGGTGGCTCAGGGGTAAAGAATCTGCCTGCCAAGCAGATGTGGGTTCAATCCCTGGGTTGGGAAGATTCCCTGGAGAAGGAAATGGCAACCCACTCCTGTATTCTTGTCTGGGAAATCCTGTGGACAGGGGAGCCTGGTGGGCTACAGTCCGTGGAGCCACAAAGAGTCAGACACAACTCAGCAACTAAACAACAATGTGCTGGTCCAGCTCCCACTTACTCGTGTCCACTTCTCATAAAACTGTTTTGAAAACATCTCAATGGCAATGCCTTTGGCAAGTCTACAGTAAATGGATGCCTCCAAAGTCACCAATTTTCTTGGATTTGCTGGAACCTTTACATAAATAAGAAATGCCAGAACTTCTGAAGACTGACATGGAAACATGCCTATGATATATACTGCTAGGTTAAAAAGTTGCTTTCAGAGCAATACTCATGGTATTACATTACATACATGCTATTCCTTTAAAATCTGGATTGTAAATGGTGAGGGAATAAGAGGTTGCAATATATATATATATACTGAAGATAACAATTAAGAATGACTATCTCTGGGTGAAAAATACTATAAATTAAAAAATATTAGACCACATTGTAAAGCACTTGTCCACCAATTAAGAATAAATTTTAAAAATATTGTGCATCTTCCTACCAGAGAAAATTTAAAGTTGAATTAAAATTTAAGTTGAATTAAATTTTTCTCCCGAGATGAAAACAAAACAAAAACAAAAACAAATCTCAGGATATCAATCAAGAAAGTAGCTCCCTACTCTATTTTATAACTTGTACAAAGGTTAGCTTTAGGTTGCTTGGTATTTAAAGTCCTAAAAGTAATATCCCAAAGCCGGTCGATTCATTCTGTTATTTATGACTACACTGTTTCATGGAATGAAATATATGATACTAACACTTGTACCTCAATTTTTAAGTTATGAGTTTGGATCTATCCATAAAGATCATAAAACTGAAAGTAAAAGAAACTGCTTTTTTAAAATCAGCTAAATTCATTTGTCTGGGAAGCTGTTTACCCAATACATGATTTCTGGTCTGGTTCACCCATTTTTCTGTTTTTGGCATCTCTGGAACCCTTTATTGTATACCACATAATTACAGCCATTCCCAGCTAGCCAACACGTATTATTTATGCTGAGGGAAAATAGATACCTTGGTTTTTGAGTCATAAATGTAACAAGGTTTTTTGTTACATTTAAGAGATTTAACCCAAAATTTTCATCCTTCATTTTCTTAGGCTTGATACTATTTCTAATTATTCATTTCAGGATTATAAAATTTGAGACATCATCTACCTTTTTTTCTTAAGTTTAAAATGGTTTATTAAGAATATTCAGCAAAAGAAATTTCATTTTAAAGTTTCTGATAACTAAAATTATAACATATCATGGGCATTTAATTATTTTAAAAGCTATATATTTTACAATGTGCTTAGTCACTCCATCATGTCTGATTCTTTGCAACTCCATGGACTGTAGCCTGCCAGGCTCCCTCTGCCCATGGGGATTCTCCAGGCAAGAATACTGGAGTGGGCTGGCATGCCCTCTTTCATGGGATCTTCCCAACCTAGGGATCGAACCCAGGTCTCCCAAACTGCAGGCGGATTCTTTATTGTCTGAGCCACCAGGGAAGCCATATGTTTTACAATATTATTTGGCTAAATGATATATAGTTTAGAAACATAATGTGTCAATTAAGAAATGCTATCTACCTTTGAAATTTATTTTCTATCTGCTTTTAAATGATGAAATAAACATATTTGTAAGTATGCTCTGACTTGAAAACAACCTATCCTTGGGAATTAAAATCTGCAAGAAGTATATGGTGGGGTTGGGGGGTGTGCTGATTATTCAAAAGAGATGTCCACAAACCATGAATTTCTTGATAGAGAAGAGAGAGGTGTTTTCAAGTTGTGAAATAGAAAGAGGGAAGAAACACTTAAACCTTAAGTGTTAAATATCTATAGACAAGTAAAAAGGTACCTGAAATTATAATTCCTTGGAAAGGCACAATGATAAATACTCAATTTAGAAAAAAACTAGTCTACAGCACAAATTTCAGGAACATGTCATCTACAGTGGGAAATCTGTCCTTCACTTATTATAATTAGAACAGAGTGTCTGCCTTGTTTCAAGGCACTCTGTGAAATGGTCACTGATGTAAATGTGGAGCCAGCTTACAAAATTAAAATTAAAAATCAGGAATCCATTAGCAACATAAAAAAGAAATATATTAAATCATTTAAAAACTGTTGATGGCATCAGTGATACCCCATATTGAATGGTTCTTAGGCAAAGCTAACACTGGGGGTGGTGGGGTGTTGATGGGCTCAGAGGGCCTGCTGGAAGCCAACACAGTCTACTATTTCTACGAGTCATCTTTTGTTTTTCCAGAGATATATCCAGTGTCAGGAGAGCACCTCCAAATGTGCAGTCTAGTGAGTAGCATGGAATTTTTACTCTGCAGAATGAACGCTTGTACTCAGAATCTGCCGTTTCCAATGGTAAAATCTATCTGCATTTGGCAGGTTGCATGTTAAAAAAAATTTTTTTTGAAGTCACCTAAATAAGAAAAAAATTTCCACTGAGTTTGAAAATAATGAGTTGAAATACCAAGTAATCACTAAAATGGCAATGTTTTCTTTTTTATTTTTTACTATAGTAAGAATTTGTTTATTTTGCCACACCATGCAGAATGTGGGATCTAGTTTTCTGATCAGGGATGGAACCCACACCTCCTGCATTGCAAGCTCGGAGTCTTAACCACTGAATCACCAGTAAAGTCCCTTGATTTCTTAACAAAATGGTATTTGTAGCTATCTTCAGGTGGTCTCCATGTAATGAAGAGAAAACATGTACTGATAGCTTATAATGTGCCACTCACTGTTCTATGTGCGTTGGGTTGATTATCTGACTTATTGCTCACAACAGTCTTTTGAAATAAGTCCTTTTATAATGACACTCTTATAAATGAGAAACCTAAAACACAGAAAGGGAAAGCAATTTAACCAACCACACGCAGCTAATGAGCATCAAAGCTGATCCACTATACAGGCAGTCTCAATAATTCATTTGAGGGCTCCATTTTCCCAATTTATGGATGCTTTCAAGGTTAATTATTTTTTAAGACTTGATTCAAGTTATTTTTTCTGGATTTTAACAAATTCTATCTACCAGTTTTCCAGTTGATGAGTTTCTATATATAGGCCTGATACGTACCTCTCACAGTTTCAAAAGTTTACTTGTCTATGAAAATATAAAAGTAGCTATTTTCAGGACTGATTTGAGAAGAATTTTTTTTTCCATAAGCTACTTTTTGAGCAGATCATGGGACTCTCAGAATAAAAATAGTAAAGTTCAAACCCATTTGGGTAATGGAAGCAAGAAGCCTGCATAATAGAAGATGGTTTAGCTTTTCCTCTTTGTACATCTCAAAAACATCTGAAAAGATTTAACCTTCCCAAAAAAATGCTCACCTTTGGGCTGAAACCAAGTAGAAAGAACTTCAGTTCCAAAGGAAGCATTTAAAAAAAAAAAAAATCTGCCTGAATTAGACGAGGCAATTGCCTGGAATTTGGTTGCATACAAAGCTACATTTTGTGCCCACACGTGCTCTAGTGTCGGCTTCCTGCTCAGTCAGCTCTGATAGTTATTATTCTCTAAAATAAATGTTTGCTTCTCAGGGCTATAAATCCTGAGACCACCTCAGAATCTTTAATGGACTTCATCTCTTACAGCAAAGACGAAAACAGCCTCCCTTTTCTTTCCATGCAGGATTTAAGATGTGGTGGAAAGAAGACACTGTAATATTTTCCTATCTTCCAACCCTGCCCCATATGTAGTAGCAACTTTATTATGTCCTCTACAGAAAGCAATGGATGCCCTGTCGATAATATATGCAGTATTTCCTCAGTTTAAAAAAAAAAAAAAAACTCACCAGTTTAATGATAGTTTTTGGCTGTGGGGGAGGAAGAAGAAGAAATACTACATTATACTTCATGACATGAACAGTGATTTTGAGGCGTGACTAGATATTAGATACATTAACTTATGAAAAAGTGTGTCTTTAGAACTGAAGAGGTTTGAGTATTTTTTTAATTGAATCAAGTTGAAATAAAAGTTAATTTAGAAGTTACAAAGCCCCATTTTTCCCCCATGTCAGAGATGGCAGCCACTGCTGCCACAGCTTTTTCTAAGAGAATCTGCTCCCAACCCTCCACCCCAACTGAATCTCCAATTACAGCTGATTGGAGGATGAAGGACATCTGACATAATCTGGGCCAATCACATTTTTCCATTCTGAGAATTTGACATGGGGACACTGAAAGACGGAAAGACTGGGGAAGACAAGTTTCAAGACATTAAAACGTGGCTCAAAGTCAAGCTCACAGCCAGAGCCATCACCCTGAAGTCAAAATTATGAGAGAGCAGTGTGCAGAGGGGAGCATAAGAATGCAGACCCTGCTGCCTTTGAAAAGTCTTGGAATAGCCTTGGTTCCCCGGTTTTCACTTTCACTGCCTGTTTGACTCAGCTGTTCTTAATTTGCTGCCCTTTGCTAGTTTCAGGCCTAAAGTCAACTTTTTTTTCCTCTAAAATAACTTGGACACGACTGAGCACGCACGCATGCAAAATAACTCCACTGAACTTTTTTTGAAAACAAAACAGTCCCACTTTTCCATTCTCAAGGCATTATTTGTTGCCTTCCTGGCAGTCACAGTGTCATGTTCATGCATACAGATAATATCTGCTACAATATTACCTATTAATAGCGGGATCCAAACAACCAAAGTTCAATGACTTGCCCACAGTTTTATCATCTAAGCCAGAGCTGGATCCTAAGACAGGTTTTCTTTACCACCTAATGAAGTGAAATTTGGTCCAAGTCTGGTCCTTTTGAGCAAGCTTCTGACCAAAGGCTTCATTCACTTGGAAGTAAATACTCGCTGTTCCCACTTATCTTCCCAAAGTTTGTCGGTACACATTTTCTTACAGAAATAATATTATAGTGGTGGCCAAATTTCAATATTAGGCCTGTTTTACCTATCATGAACCTGAACCCCACTTTGTTTATTAAGAAAATACTGCAATACAATACTTTTAGCAATGGTAGTTATTAAAATAATAAATTAAGAATTCTTTTTATGTATTTTGAATGTTCAGTTTGAGGAAGACCAGATTTTATTGGAGGTTTAAGGCAGATTCCAAAGAGCGAGTCTGGGTATTTTCAAAGGCTTTTAAGAGTTTCAGGAAACCAACTCTTCTCCATTATGCCTAAATATACTTTAAAAGTTAACACCATTAGGAAAAAAAAAAAAACCAGAACCAATATGTCCCAAACTGTTAACAGTGGTTGCCTCTTCAAGGCAAGGTTATATGAGACTCTCTCCCTTTCATACACTTTTCTATCCTTCAAATTTTTTAAGCCACCCTGTATTATTTTTATAATCTGAATAAAAGCAATAAAAAGACAAGAATCTTTACAGCTTCCTTTTCCTGGATATTGCTGCCTCCTATACTTCAGATTTATGATCCTAGTCATTTGGGGATTCACAAATAGAAGAGTACATTTTATTATAGATATGTGGGAAGAGAGAGAGAATGAAAGAGGATTTGAGAAGTGGAAGAGAGTTGTCTGAGGTGGAAATATCTGAAATCTAGTTTGACTGGAGTGTCAAGGCATTACTATCAGCAGAAAGAAAAGAGGTGGTAGTAAAAGAGGAAAAAAAAAAAAGAAGAAAGAATGAGAAGAAAGAAAGGAAGGAAGGAAAGTAGGTAGGAAAGAAGAAACAGAAAGATTCCCTTCTTTCAAAGGCGCAGAATGGGAGGAGACTTTGGGAAGATAAGGACCCAATCATCACATATACAATCATGTATACTACACTGGGAGGGTCACCAAGAGGGCATTTAGAACCAGGGGAAATGCCTAGGATCTGCTTAACTAAAAGTGGAAGTAGGAGAGAAAAGGGATGAAAAGACATTTCTCCTCTCCTCCTCTTCAATGTACTTCATGAAATGACTTCACTGAACTTCTTCCAATATAAGAAGGGCCATTACACTCTGCAAAAATAAACTGAAGTGAAGAATACAAAACACTCTTGGGAGAGTAACAACTCAAAATCACACATTTTTCATGAATTAATATTAAAAGCTATAATTTATAGCTTGAGTGATGGAATTCCAGCTGAGCTATTTCAAATCCTAAAAGATGATGCTGTGAAAGTGCTGCACTCAGTATGCCAGCAAATCTGGAAAACTCAGCAGTGGGCACAGGACTGGAAAAGGTCAGTTTTCATTCCAATCTCAAAGAAAGGCAATGCCAAAGAATATTCCAACTACCACACAATTGCACTCATCTCACACACTAGTAAAGCAATGCTCAAAATTCTCCAAGTGAGGCTTCAACAATACGTGAACCAAGAACTTCCACAAGTTCAAGTTGAATTTAGAAAAGGCAGATGAACCAGAGATCAAATTGCCAACATACATTGGATCATTAAAAAAGCAAGAGAGTTCCAGAAAAACATCTACTTCTGCTTTATTGACCACACCAAAGCCTTGACTGTGTGGAAAATTCTTAAAGAGATGAAAATGCCAAACCACCTTACCTGCCCCCTGAAAAATCTGTATGCAGGTCAAGAAGCAACAGTTAGAACTGGACATGGAACAACAGACTGGTTCCAAATTGGGAAAGAAGTATGTCAAGGCTGTATATTGTCACCCTGCTTATTTAATTTATATGCAGAGTACATCATGCAAAATGCTGGGCTGGATGAAGCACAAGCTGGAATCAAGACTACCAGGAAAAATATCAATACCCTCAGATATGCAGATGACACCACCCTTATGGCAGAAGGCAAAGAGGAACTAAAGAGGCTTTTGATGAAAGTGAAAGAGGAGAGTGAAAAAGCTCGCTTAAAACTCAACATTCAGAAAACTAAGATCATGGCATCCAGTCCCATCACTTTATGGCAAATAGATGGGGAAATAATGGAAACAGTGACAGACTTTATTTTCTTGGGCTCCAAAATCACTGCAGATGGTGACTGCAGCCAGTAAATTAGAAGACACTTGCTCCTTGGAAGAAAGGTTATGACAAACCTAGACAGCATATTAAAAAGTAGAGACAATTTGCTGACAAAGGTCCATCTAGTCAAAGCTATGGTTTTTCCAGTAGTCGTGTATGAATGTGAGAGTAGGACCATAAAGAAAGCTGAGTGCCAAAGAACTGATGCTTTTGAACTGTTGGAGAAGACTCTTGAGAGTCCCTTGGACTGCATGGAGATCAAACCAGTCAATCCTAAAGGAAATCAGTCCTGAATATTCATTGGAAGAACTGATGCTGAAGCTGAAAGTCCAATACTTTGGCCACCTGATGCAAAGAACTGACTCATTGGAAAAGACTCTTATGCTAGGAAAGATTGAAGGCAGGAGGAGAAGGGGACGACAGAGGATGAGATGGTTGGATGGTATCACCAACTCAATAGACATGCCTTTGAGTAAGCTCCAGGATTTGGTGATGGACAGGGACGCCTGGCATGCTGCAGTCCATGGGGTCGTGAAGAGTAGGACACGACTGAGCAGCTGAACTGACTGACTGATAATGTATAGAGAATAACTTTGCTATAATGGTGAGAGACTTGTAATACAGTGCTTGATGAAGGGGAAGGGGCTCCCCAAATCTGCTTCATCCAGGCTGACCTGAACCCAAAACTATACTTAAATAACAAACACTTCTCTGACCAATTCCCCAAGTGAAGGGAGAGAACACTGTATAGGTGTCCCTTCCATGGCCCATAAGGCAAGAGGCACCCTCCTCATTCAAAGGGACAACTGAATTCACCATGTCATCGTGCCTCACAGCCATTTAAAGTGTGAGACAGAGCAGAGAGAAGGAGGAGTAGGAGAAGGAGGGAGAGGAAGAGGAGGAAGCAGAGGAGGGGGAGGAGGAGAGGGAGGAGAAGAGGAGGAGGGGAAACAAAGTCACCTAATACCTCAGAGCCATGTCCTCTTCAGTGGAATATCAGGTTCAGTAATCTATAAGGTTCTTGTTAAAAAAGAAAAAAATAAATGAAAACCATGAGGATAGCAACTATTAATGTAAATGGAGTAACTAGTCAATATTTAAATGGAGTAAATAGTCAGATATTTCCTGTTATGAACAGTACCCTCTCTCACACACATCACACACAAAAGTTGAAGACATCATAGATTTTAATATGCACAATTTTGTATGTCCCATTAATTTTTAAAAATGCTGCCAAATGACACACTGCAGATTATAGGATGCATCCCACTTTCAGAGATACTGAACTGGATCCTAAAATCAATGAAATACACTGAGTTGCTGGATGCCTCACTTCTCACATGAAACCCTGACACACTGTTGGCATTTGCTACAGCATACCTGTACTACTCTATCAAATAGCGCAGAGTTCATTCTTATTTCCCCCTATTGCACATCCTACTTCCTATCTATCGATGGCTCTTCATATCCTCATTCCAGGTTCCCCAAAGCCTCAAGCTCCCACTTGTTTCCCAACTGTCTCCAAAACTTCCCAGAAGTATCTCTTCCTCACTATGATAATTTTAACTTTTCTAGCTCCCCTGTCCCTTTGAAAACAATTCAGTCCTATATCTCATTCTCTTGGATCTAGCTAAACGATTAGCATAAAAATTTATGATGTAATTATAGCTAGAGTTTTCATGGTGGGCAATAAAATTTTCAGATGTCAGCTTTTCATCTTAATGTAGGCAGTCTTACAAAAGAAACCAATGTGTATTTATGCAGGAAGAAAAAGGGTTGTATATGAGGAGGAAGAGTTTTGTTCCCTTCAAGTCATACTGCTTTGATCTCTATTTATTACCTCAAATATGTACATCTGGGTGGCCCAGTTGCCTTCTTACCACAGGGGCTACTGAAAGCCTGGGGACAAACCTCACTTTCCTTTGTTTCCTGCAGGAATGCAGAGGCAAAGTCTCAGAAATAAAGAAAATCTAAGCATATACTATGACCACCACAGATGCATTGTGGGATCATCTACCCCTCCCTCCTCCTCTCCATCATCATCATCACCATCATCCCCTTGCTTTCCTCTGATTTTACTCTTTTAAAAAAACCCTCAAAATTAAAGCCATTCCCTTTCTCCAAGGATCTATAAAGGAACCCAATGCCTATACTTTGAACACTAATTTCATTTCAAGTTATATCTTAAGTTTGGACCCTTACTTTTTTTTTATTTCTTTATGATTTCCCTGTAGTAGATATAATTTAGAAATGCATTTTTCCGTTTTTAAAAATAAGAAGGGCATTAATTTATGAGCTCTTTCTATCTTTTCAGCACTTTTCCCCATTGAAAAAGCCCTTTTGTTGGTATCTATACACATTGCTTGGAGAAGGAAATGGCAACCCACTCCAGTGTTCTTGCCTGGAGAATCCCAGGGACGGGGCAGCCTGGTGGGCTTCCGTCTATGGGGTTGCACAGAGTCGGACACGACTGGAGCGACTTAGCAGCAGCAGCAGCATACACATTGCTAAGGGGAACAAAATGTGATAAGATTTCTCTGGTGGGCATTTTGTCAATACGCATCAAAATCCTTAATATTATGCAGGAATTTTAAACCCAGAAGTTTCACATCTAAGAACTTACTTTAAGGAGAAAATTTGAGATAGATACAGACACAATAAGGAAAGCTTAAGGATATTCACTAAGTGCATTTTATAATTCAACCAAAAAATGAATTTCGTTAGGTAAGTGCTAGTGAATCCAAATGACAGGGACTTCCCTGGTAATCCAGTGATTAAGAATCTGCCTTCCAATGCAGGGAATGGGGTTCAATTCTCGATGGGGGAACTAAGATTCGACATGTCAATAAGCTCTCACATTGCAATGAAGAGCCTGCTTGCTGCAAACAGAATCCTGCCTGCCACAGCTAACACTTGATGCACCCAAATAGTTAAAAATTTTTTGAAATCTCAAATGATGGACTATTAGGTAGCCATCATAAGTCATATTTTTCAAGAATATTACTGACATAGAGGGGTTCATAATAAATTTCTAACCCAAAAACACATGCTACAAAACACAATGCTCGCTTTTATACCATTTTCAGATAGTATCAAGGTTAAAATGTTTAGAGTCAAAGACATCTTCATTCCAATACCCAGTTCTGTCACTTGCTCCTTACCCAATGTGGGTAGCTATCCAGCCTCACAGAGCCTCAATTTCCTCATGTTACTTAGAAATAATATGCAGCTCTTTGAAAGTTTAATTTTTACAATTTATTTATTTGACTGTGCCGAGCCTTAGCTGTGGCACACAGATCCTTAGTTGCAGCATGCAGGATCTAGTTCCCTGCGAAGTCTTAGCTATTGGACCATCAAGGTAGTCCCAGGAAGATTAAATTAAATAATGATGCAAAGCCCTAAGTACATGGCCCTACATATAATAAGTGCACCATAAATGGTTCTCAACATGTGTGCTATTTGAGGTTTTTGATTACAGGTAACAGAAATAAATTTTGGCCAACTGAAACAAAATTTATAGAAATAAATGTAGGAAAATTGGAGAACTAGGCCTCCAATCGGAAACAGGCAGAAACCAATTTAGCGTCAGGGGCTTAGAAATCGGGAATTAAAGTAGGAATGGTTTTGTAGTGGAGAGCCTGGTAGGGATGTTGCTGCTAGGATAAAAGAACACCAATCCCTTCACTGACTGTTTCACACACTCAAAATCAAAATCCCAGCAAGGAGCTGCTGTGGACTGAGCTGAAGCCACTGCACACCTTCTGGCTAGGAAAGAAACAATCTACACCCCACTGTTCATGTCAGGACTATTTACAAGAGCCAAGACTTGGAAGCGACCTAAACGTCCACTGACAGAAGAATGGATAGAGAAGATGTGGCACATGTCTACCATGGAATATTACTCAGCAAATGGAGTTTGTTATTATAAGAACAAAATAATGCCATTTGCAGCAACATGGATGAACCTAGAGATGATCATACTAAGTGAAATCAGACAGAGACAAACATCAGATGATGTCATTTATATGTGAAATCTAAAGAAACGACACAAATGAACTTTTTTACAAAACAGAAATAGAGTCACCAATGTAGAAAACAGACTTATGGTTACCAGAGGGGGAAGGGAAAAAGGAATAAATTGGGAGATTGGGATTGACATGTACACACCACTGCATATAAAACAGATAACGAATAAGGACCTACTATATAGCACAGGGAACTCTATATAATACTCTCGAGTGACCTAAATGGGAAAAGAATCGAAAACAAAGTGGGTATACGTATATGTATAACTGACTCACTTTGCTGTACAGCAGAAACTAACACAACATTGTAAATCAACTATACTGTAATAAAAATTTAAAAAGAAAAAGAAGAAAGAAACAATGTGGGCCTTCAAGAGCACAGGCAGCTGGATTTTTTTACCTCAGCAAGATGGTACACAATGGTTGTAGGCTGACTCTCCCAAAGGAAATCAGGGTTCTATAATGAAGGATGGTGGATGCTGCTGGGGGGCCATAAAATGACAGATGTTCTGGGACTTCCCTGATGGTCCAGTGGCTAAGACTCCAGGCTCCCAAGGCAAGGGGCCCAGTTTGGATCCCCGGTCAGGTAACCAGATTCCTTATGCTGCAACTAAGTTCACACTCCCCAACGAAAGATCTCACATGCTGCAACTAAGACCCGATGCAGCCAAAAAAAAATAAGGACAGGTGTTCTTATAGCAATAAGCATTAGGTAATTTTTTTTCATATTCTTTTCCATTATGGTTTCTCACAAAATAGTGAATATAGTTCCTCGTGCTTGTTGTTTATCCAACGTATATGTAATAGCTTGCCTCTGCTAATTCCAAGGTGCTTCACAGGTGGCTCTAGTGGTAAAGAACCCACCTGCCAAGGCAGGAGACATAAGAGATGAGCATTCGATCCCTGGGTCAGGAAGATCCCCTGGAGAAGGGTATGGCAACCCACTCCAGTATTCTTGCCTGGAAATGCCATGGATAGAGGAGCCTGGCAGGCTACAGCCCATAGGGTTGCAAAGAGTCGGACATGACTGAAACAACTTAGCACACAGCACAATCCCAAACTCCCAATCCTTCCCTTCCTTTTGGCAACCAAAATCTGTTCTCTTATCCATGAGTATATTTTTGTTTCCTAGATATGTTCATTTGTATTATATTTTAGATTTCACATATAAGTGATATCATATGTATTTATCTTTCTCTTTCTGACTTACTTCGCTTAGTATGATAATCTCTAGGTCCATCCATGGGGCTACAAATGGCATTATTTCATCCTTTTTGATGGCTGAGTTATTATTCATTGATCATGAGGTAATTCTGAATTGGAAAAAATGTAAATATCAAACATTTATTTTAAAAAAAAAAGCTCTTTCACCATACATGTGACCAGCATAAAGCCCTGTGAGGAGAACATAGAAGAAATTATTTTCATTTTACACAGAAAAACTGAGACTCAAGGAAGATAAGGGACTAACCCAAGGACTCTGCACTGTGTTTGGGGAGAGCTCAGACAAAGTCCTGACCCATTGTCTAAGGCTGTTCTCTAGGTACTCAGTGGAAATTGTCAAACATCCCCCAGCCTTCTCCGCTTCCCAACCCAAAAGTTCAAAGGACATAAGATTACTGGTTGGTGGTGTTTCCCTTTTAGGACTTGCTGGTCCCCCTGCCGCGTGGAGTTCAGGCCCTGAGCTGGAGGCCCTGCTGGAAGCAGGACAGTTGGCGTAGCAGAGGGAGGCCGGGAGATTTGGCAGCCCGCCTTCATCACATTTGGGGGAGGGAGTGGAGAACCGAGGACTGAGAAACCACTGGAGAATAAGTCAGGCTAGAGGAAGACAAAAAGCCGGGGGCCAACCTAAAGAGGAAGTGGTATGGAGAGCAGGCAGTGGGGAGACAGAAAGAATGATCTTTTTTTTAAGCCAAAGAATTGGGAAAATTGTTAACTCAGCCAGAAAGGGGCCCAGTGGTTACCAAGATCTCCTGCACCTGGCTGCAGAGAAAAAAGTGAAAACCTCACAAAACTGCCTCCTCCTCTCTGAAATAAATCACTTCTCATGATTTACTTTGATATTTGACATCTAAGTTACTTAGGGTTATTTTCTGCTTTTTCTCTCTCCCTAGCTTATAGAAAAGCCCACCAGAAAGAACAAACCAACTGCAAATTCCCAGATTTCACAAGATACAATGAACAGCCAAATAGTTCGAGAAAGATCCTATTTAGGAGTCATCTTATCTAAAATATGCATTTTTCAGTTAGAGAAACTGAGACACAGAATTACGAGTTTGTCCACATCTATTTATTTACTTTAAGACACTTAAAATATGACTAGGTCAGGAACTGGCAAACTTTTTCTATTAAGGGCCATCTGGTGAATATTTTTGGTGTTGAGGGTTATGTGATCTCTGTTATAATACTCAACTCTGCCACAATAGAGCAAAACAGCCATAGACAATATAGACACACATGATTATGGCTTTATTCCAATAAAACTTTATTTAAAATACAAGGTGTGGGCCAGTCTTGCCCAGTAGGCTGCAGTTTGGCAAAACCTGATCTAGACCTAGGTATTTACTAAATACCATGTAAACAGAAAAACAATATGAGCCAATAGTGGGCATAAATTAAATTCCCATAGAAATGATAATAATAATTGCTACAATTTATGAAGTACTTCCTGTGTGACTTTCCTCACTTAGTTGTTCCACCAGTCCTCTGTGACACACACTAGATGCTCTCCATGTTTACAGACAAGAAAATGAAAACAGGGACTTCCTTGGTGGTCTGGTGGTTAAAAATCTGCCTTCCAATGCAAGGGACGTGAGTTCAATCCCTGGTCAGGGAACTGCAATCGATCCCACATGCCACAGGGCAACTAAGCCGCACACCGCAACAAAGACCCAGAACAGCCAAAAATAAAAATAAAATTTAAAAAAAGAAAATGAAAACACATGCAAGTCAAATAACTTGCCAATGGTCAGAAAGCTTGGAGGTGTGCTTTGAACCCAGATCTGTCTCACTTCAGGACTCGAGTGCTTAACTACATCAGGTAAGAACACAAATACCAAGAAGGCAGAACAGAAACTAAGTGATGTTCCTCACAAAGCATTTACAGTTTTCATGTTTGTCTGAAAGAAATTTCCACAAGTTTATGTATTTTAACAATGCATCTGTATCAGCAATTTGGATGAGTCATGAGTCTGCCTCTCTGTCTCTCTCTGTACATTCATTTTGTTACATCTTTCTCGCAATCAGTCTGTCAGGCTCTCTCTAGCACACACACCAGGATTTAAGGAAGGATATTAGCTGGAGCCCACCCACCTCACACACTGGGAAGCGAAAGGTCTCGAACAGAGAGGAATTTAAGCCTGAAGGGGAGAAGAGGACAGCTCTTGATGATTATCCTAAATTTCTGAAGCCAAACCAGGGAAGACTTGAGGAAATGACTCACTGAACCCAGGAGAAAGAAAAACAGCCAAGTGATGGCCGGAGAAAATGAGGATAATATAGCCTTACTGTTAAAGTGAGGGTTAGCAGTCCACAGAGACCCAGAAAGGAAACACTGAAATGGCTGAGTTACATTCCTGAAACTAACATGCAATATTGTTTTATCAGGCTTATGGCTGTTTGGGCCAAGAATGAGGCAGGAACAGATTTCTTCGTAACAGAGACATCATCTCATGTTCTTTGCTGTCCCCAGATAGTCTCCTCTGCTACAGCCCTAATGGGAAACCACAGCCATTTCTGTCCCTTCTCGTCTTCTTTTTTTCTTTTTTCCCCACAAAAACTGGTTGTTCCTGACTCCAATGCTGAGATTGGTGTGACAAACAGATGTACTCTACTGTAGCAGTTAAAAAATCTAACATTCGTCCTGTGCCCAAAGTCCAAAGGACTTTGAGCCATCAATTTTCCAGCTAAAAAAGAAGCCTGATAGGAAACGTTGGGGAATGTGTTCAAGTATGAATACAGTTGGCTTGCACTTGGTAGATCATTAGCAACAAAACAAAACGATGAGGTAAGTAAATTTTGTCCTTGGCCTTTTCCTATCCATCTATCAAACTGTCCCTGAATTAACCTTAATGCAAAGCTCTGGTCGTGTCACTCTGTGCGCAAAGACCTGCAAAGTTAACACAGTAACAGCTTCCCTGGTGGCCCAGTTGGTAAAGAATCTGCCTGAAATGCAGGAAACCACCTGAAATTATCCCTGGGTCAGAAAGATCCCCTGGAGAAGGAAATGGTGACCCATTCCAGTATTCTTGCCTGGGAAATCCCATGGACAGAGAAGCCTGGTGGACTATGGACAGAGGAGCCTAGTGGGCTACAGTCAGAGGAGCCTGGTGGGCTACAATCCATGGGGTCTCAAGAGTTGGGCACGACTTACGGACTAAACCACCACCACCATCACACTGCTGTGAAACAGGCACTTTTGTACATTGCTGATGGAAGTGTAAACTGGTACAATCTCTAAGGAGAGCATTTTGGCAATGTCTGCTAAAATTATGAATGTACCTATATTTTATCTAAGAATATGTCCTAGAGCTGCAGCACATTTGTATGCAATGAAGCATTATAAGATTATCTGTCATATTATTAAGAATAACAGATTAGATACACTTCTGCTCCTGGATACAGGGTAGGAGGTCACAAGAGGCCAAAGCTCTTGCTGCAACAACTTTAAACAAATGGACAAAAGGAAAGAAACATCTTAAAGGCATCAAAGAACTGTAGAGAATTAGATGAACTAAAAGTCCAGAGGAAAAAGCCATTCTTAGGGCTGGGAACAGAAAGACAATCCAGGCTCTCAATCAAAAGCCTGGAAAGGACGTGCCTAAAGGACAGAGACAAACCAGGGATTGACAGAATCTTGCTAAAACTGTAAATCCAGCCTCAACTTAGTCCATGACTGCTGCTGCTGCTGCTAAGTCGCTTCAGTCGTGTCCGACCCTGTGCGACCCCAGAGACGGCAGCCCACCAGGCTTCCCCGTCCCTGGGATTCTCCAGGCAAGAACACTGGAGTGGGTTGCCATTTCCTTCTCCAATGCATGAAAGTGAAAAGTGAAAGTGAAGTCGCTCAGTCGTATCCGACTCTTAGCGACCCCACGGACTGCAGCCCACCAGGCTCCTCCGTCCATGGGATTTTCCAGGCAAGAGTACTGGAGTGGGGTGCCATCACCTTAACTAACAAAGGAAAAAAGAAGATACCTCTCTGGTGAAAGTCATCATCAAAGAACTCACTAGGCTGCCTTAAGAGCAAACAGAACATAAAACTCAGAATAAACAAAGTATATATTTTAAAATCAGTCAAAATTTTAAAATTCAAAAGCAAGTCAATAGTAACTATGCAAATTGAACCACAAAAAGAAACTAAACTGGGAATAAAGAATATGTCCAACAGTGAGACATACTCTATGTAATACACCTGGAATGGAGTCCCAAAAGAAGAGGTGGGCAAGATAATGGAACAGAAGAATATTTGAAAACATATCACTGAGAAATTTCCAGACATGAAGGAAGACATAAACCTACCAATTCAAGAAGCTCAATAATCCCCCAAACATGGTAAATACAAAAAACAACAACAACAACTCATACCTGAACATATTACAGAAGCCATTGAAAAACAATGAGAAATTCATAAAAGCAGCTAGAGGGAGAAACACCCATTGTCTTAAGGGAGCTACAGTAAGACTGTATGTGCTAAGTCACTTCAGTCATATCTAACTCTGCAACACCATGGACTGTAGCCCATCAGGCTCCTCTGTCCATGGTATTCTCCAGGCAAGAATACTGGAGTGGGTTGCCATTTCCTCCTCCAAGCGATCTTCCCGACATAGAGTTCAAACTCATGTCTCTTATATCTCCTGCATTAGCAGGCAGATTCTTTACCACCAGTGCCACCTGGGAACAATAAGACTGACTCCTAACTTTTTTTTATAAAGCTTTTTAAAAAATATTTATTTTTGGTTGTCCTGGATCTTCCATTGCTGTATGTGGGCTTCTCATTGCAGTGGCTTCTCTAGCTGCTGAGCACAGATTCTAGGCACAAGGGCTTCAGTAGTTACAGCACACAGGCTCAGTAGTTGTGGCTCACAGGCTTAGCTGCACCTCAGAATGTGGAATCTTCCTGGACCAGGGATTCAACCCACGTCCCCTGCATTGGCAGGCAGATTCCTATTCACTGTATCACCAGGGAAGTGCCCGACATCTAACTTTGCTAAAGAAACTATGTGTGGTGTCCATGGAAGTGCACTCATCAGACATTCCTTCAAGAAAGCCTGCTGCAGGGAGCATATCTGACAGCTGCTACACTTTCAGATCCACAGAAACCTTCACTCCAAGTCATACTCCCTCTGGGCTGCTTCCACCCAATGAATGAGTACAACGAAGGTATTAGAACCAGGCCACTTCAGTAGAAGCAGGATTTCTCTAACAGCCAACTTATACTCAGGAGATCTCCACTGGTCTAGCCAAGCATTTCTTACAACTGTTGCATAGTCTGAAGCTTTTATGACCCAATTCTTTCTTCCTTCCCATCTTGGTGGCAGAAATTCCTGGTTGTCTGAAGGTTCTCCCTTCCTACACCTCTCCTTCTTTTATTTTTCACAGGCATTTTTCCTCCAATAAATCTTCCTCGCATTTTTAATCCCATCTTGGTGTTTGCTTCCCATAGAACTCAAAAGTGATGCTATGGAAGTCAGAAGACAATGTAATATGACTTCTTTAAAGTGGGGGGGAAACCCTGCCAATCTAGAGTTGCTTGACAGTAAAAATATTTTTGTCAAACAAAAACGAAGAGAATTTGTTGCCAGCAGCACACCATTGATGTAAGTACAATAGCAATTTCTTTAGGCAGATGGGAAATTTTCCTAGCTAGAAACACAGAAAATAGGGAGGAATTGGAAAGCACTGAAGAGTACACACTTGTGGAAAAATATTTTTAAAAAATTAACTCTTTAAAGAAACAACAATAACATTTTTTAGAGTTTAGAACATGTAACACAAAACATATAACAGCAGCACAAAAGGTAGGACGGGGCAAATGAAATCAAGTTAGAAGATTCTTACATTCTCCAGAAAATGTACTGGCAAGGGAGACTATAATAAGTTAAGTATGCATACTGAAGTCTCTAGGGCAATGCCACTCAACTGGAGCAGATTTACTCACAAGAGACATTCGTCAGGGACTTGGTTGGTGGTCCAGTGGTTAAGAGCCTGCCTACTAATGCAGAGGACACAAGTTCAATCCCTGGTCCGGGAAGACTGCACATGCTGAAGAGCAACTAAGCCTGTGCACCACAACTTCCAAGTCTGGCCCTAGAGCCCCAGAGCCACTACTCCTCAAACCTGAGTACCTAGAGCCTGTCTCCACAACAAGAGAAGGTACCACAACGAGACCACGCACCTCAAGGAAGAGCAGCCCCCTCTCACTGCAACTAGAGAAAGCCTGCTTGTATCAGTGGAGATCCAGAACAACCACAACAGCTTTTAAACGTAAATCAACTATAGTGAAAGTGAAGTCGCTCAGTCGTGTCCGACTCTTTGCGACCCCATGGACTGTAGCCCACCAGGCTTCTTGGTCCTTGGGATTTTCCAGGCAAGAGTACTGGAGTGGGTTGCCATTTCCTTCTCCAGGGGATCTTCCTGACCCAGGAATTGAACCCGGCTCTCCCGTATTGTAGGCAGACGCTTTACTGTCTGAGCTACCTACTTCAATAATAAAAACAAATTTTAAAAGAGAGACATTTGGCAGATAGATAGATAGGCAGCTAGCTGATAGAGCAGGAGAGATAGAGAAGTACTGAGAGACAAGAAGAAAGATTTACCAGTATCTGTAGAAATTTTTGGTTGTCACAACTACGTCACAAAATCATCCTCAGTTGAGATATAAATGACAGAATGTCAGAGTAGATGAAAAAACTTTACCCAACTCTATGCTGTCTCTAAGAAACTTACTTCAAATGTAATGACAGAAGTGTGTGAATGCTCAGTCATGTCCAACTCTTTGTGACCATATGGACTGTATCCTGGCAGGCTCCTCTGTGCATGAGATTCTCTAGAAAGAATACTAGAATGGGTTGTCATTTCCTTCTCCGGGGGATCTTCCCGACCCAGGGACTGAACCCTCGGGTCTTGCATTGACAGGCAGATTCTTTACCACTGGGCCTCTTGGGAAGCCCCAAAGAGATAGGTAGGTTAAGAGAAAAAGGAAGGAAAAAGAGGTTCTAGACAAACCCCAATCAAAAGAAAGCTGGAGTGGCTGTATTAATATCAAAGTAAACTGTAGAGCAAAATAATTTACTAGGGATAAAGCAGAGTATCACATAATGATAAAAGGCTCATTTCACCAAGAAGACATGGCAACTCTAAATATGTTTGTACCTTTAACTGGACTTCAAAATGCACGAAGCAAAAACTGATGGAACTAAAGACAGAAACAGACAAATTCACAAGTATAGTTAGAGACTTCAATTTGCCTCTCTCGGTAACTGATAAAAGTAATAGGATAAACTTCCCCAGCAGTCTAATGGTTAAGATCTTGCCTTCCAGTGTAAGGGGTACAGGTTCGATCGCTGGTTGGGGAACTAAGATCCCACATGCCTCAAGGTGTGGATTAAAAAATGCAGGATTATTTTTTAAAAAACTAATAGGAAATCAGCAAGGATGTATTGTAGATGAACTGAACAACATCAACCAAAAGGATCTCACTGAAATTTTTAGAACTTTCTGCCTCCAGTGGCAGAATACATATTATTGTCAAGTGCATGTGGCAGTCTCTAAGATAGACTATATGCCTGGTCATGAAGCAAACTGTACAATATTTAAAAGAACTGCAATCAGGTGAAGTATGCTCTCTGACAATAACAAAACTAAGATGGAAATAACTGTAGAAAGACAACAGAAAATCTCCTAACACTTGGGAATTAACTATCATCTTTCTAAATAAACCTGTGCATCAGAGAAGTCTCAAGAGAAATTAGAAAATATTTTAAACTCAACAAAAATGAAAATACAACATATCAAAATTTGCATAATGATTAAAAGCAGTACTTAGAGGGAAATTTATACCATTAAATGCTTACAGAAAGGACTTAAAGAAACTAGAAAAAGAAGAACAAAATAAACTCAAGGCAAGCAGAAAGAATGAATCATAAAGATAAAGGCAGAAGTCAATAAAATTGAAAAAAGAAAAATAATAAAGTCAAAATAACCAAAATATTATGTCAAAAGATCAATAAAACACAAATTAACCTGTAGTGAAACATACAAAAAAGAAAGAAGACATAAATTATTAATATCAACAATGAAAGAGAAAATATCACTACAGACCCTACATATAGGAAAATAAATAAATAAAGGGATACTGTGAGCAACTCTTCACTCAAAAATATGACAACTAAGAGTCGGATACAACTGAGCGACTTCACTTTCACTTTTCACTTCCATGCATTGGAGAAGGAAATGGCAACCCACTCCAGTGTTCTTGCCTGGAGAATCCCAAGGACGGGGAAGCCTGGTGGGCTGCCGTCTATGGGATCGCACAGAGTCGGACATGACTGAAGTGACTTAGTAGTAGTAGATGAAATGGACCAATTACTCAAAACTACAAATACTAAACCTCATCCATGATGAAACAAATAACGTGAATAGTCCAAAACTATTTAAGAAATTGAATTCATGGTTTAAAATCTAGAAAAAAATTATCCAGCACTTCTTCTCATTTGTAATGAGAAAATTTCAAGTTCTCTTAGCTCACAGTATTGCCAGCCGTGAAACTTCAGTGGTTTTTTTGTTTCTCTTTCTTTAACACCAATTTGAGTTGAATTTCCTGTGACCTAAAGGCAGGTTTCTAAAACATAGTTTTCTGGAGTTTTCTCCATAGTTAAATACTACAGTTGTTGAGTGTTCAGATACAATACTGAGATGACTCAGAGTAGGAATTATAAAGGACTGGTAACAATCATTAGTGGTAGTGTATTGTCTGGAGTAGGAAATGGCAATCCACTCCAGTATTCTTGCCTGGAGAATTCTGTGTATAGAGGAGCCTGGCAGGCTACCATCTATGGGGTTGCAAAGAGTCAGACACAACTGAGCGACTGAACACACACATGGTGGTAACAGCATTAGAGTGTAATAAGAAGAACTGTGGGGACTTCCCTGGTGGCCCAGTGGTTAAGAATCCACCTTGCAATGCAGGGGACACAGGTTTAATCCCTGGTCGGGGAACTAAGATCCCACATGCCCCAGAGTAACTAAGCCCATGAGCCCCAGCTAATGAAGCCTGGGCACTCTGGAGCCCATGCTCCACAACTAGAGAATCCGTGCACCGCAACGAAAGGTCCCACGTGACACAGTGAGGATCCTGTGTGCCACAAACAAGACTTGACACAGCCAAATAAATACACATTAAAAGAGAGAGAGAGAAAGTTAGAATAATAACTAGGTAATATTTAAAATGGAGAAGGAAATGGCAACCCACCCCAGTGTTCTTGCCTGGAGAATCCCATGGACAGAGAAGCCTGGTAGGCTGCAGTCCATGGGGTCGCACAGAGTTGGACATGACTGAAGCGACTTGGCAGCAATATTTAAAAATTGCTTTCTTGACTTATCTTTCCATTATTTAGTCTTAAAAAATATAAGCAAAAACACACCTATGGTTGTATTCCACTTCCTCTCCTTTTTCAAAAGCTCTTCTTTTCCTTGCTGATTCCACAGACAGTATATTTTGATTATTTCAAAGTTGTGGATAGGACTCTTCCTCACTGCTTATCACAGATGCATAGTATTCTATTCCTGTGGATATAGTATTGTTTATTCAACCAGTCCTCTACTCATGAACATTTGAATGTTTTAGTCTCCTGGTTTTGTAGATGATGCTGCAATAAAGTGATTTGTTCACAAAAAAAAAGAAAGAAAGAAAGAATTGTGGCTAAGATATACAAAGCATTTACTGATGACACTGCAAAAAAACTTACATTTGCAATAGGCAGCACAGTATTGTAGAGGAAACAGAAGTACATACATTAAGTGAAAAAAAAACAGTAGAATGGAGTATCAAGTGGGATTTTCTGGAGAACAGTTTTCTTCCAACCTACTGTCTGGTTGGGATCATCATGCTCTGGAGAAGGTGAAACTTAAAAAAAAAAAAAAAAAGCCATTTTTCCCACCCATAGGAAAATGCCTGAAATGGCACAAAATTGGTTTCCAGGAAAGTGCTCCTAGCCTGAGAAAAACCAAGTCCTCCCAGCATCAAGATCCTGCCAAGAGAGGGGGCCAGTTTGTGCTTCTCCAGTGAAGACTCGTCTTTTTTGCCAATTAGACCATAGATCCATCAACTGTACATGCTGAGGGCTCCCAGAACCTTCTGAAACACACACACCATGAGCAGTGAGTGGACACAGAGTTCCTGAGAGAGCTACCAGCTTAATAGGAGGAACATCTTGATGAGATGGCCCGTCTTTATGCTGATATAACAATGATCATCAGAGAAAGAGACATATCATTATACTGCGAATATGCAGGATCTAAAAAGAAATGATATAAATGAACTTATTCACAAAACAGAAACTGACTCACAAACTTGGAGACCGAACTTAATGGTTGCCAGTGGGGAAGGATGGAGGAAAGAAATAGTTAAGGAGTTTGGGATACACTGCTGTATTTAAAAGAGAACCAACAAGGACCTACCGTGTAGCACAGGGAACTCTGCTCAGTGTTATCTGGAAGCCTGGACGGGAGAGGAGTTTGGAGGAGAATGGATACATGTATTTGTATGGCTGAGTTGCTTTGCTATGTACCTGAAACTATCACAACATTGTTAATTAGCTATATTCCATTATAAAATTTAAATTAAAAAAGATCTTCAAAAAAGTATGCAGATTCATCTTGTTTACTTATTGAAGACCCTGAAAGGTCTACTATGCAGTTTAGAACTATGCCCATAAACTCTTGCTAATTTCAAGTAACTACTTTCCATTAATTTCCTAAAAAATAAGAGAAAAATATACATACAAGTGAACTGAAAAAAACAAACAGATAAGCACCACTTACTTCTACACTTCCTCCATTCTAATGAGGCAGTGGTCCAAGAAACCACATTCCTGCCCTTTATAAGTCAGCTGCCAACATGAATGTGATTCTTCAGCTATGAGAAAATGTCTTTTGAAGGGTACAGGTTGGTTAATATTGGAAATTCTTCTGTACTTTGGGAGATAACACTATTTGCCCTGATAAGGACCAGTACTTTCTTTGCTCTGATAACCACCAGTAGTTTTTTTCTTCCTTTTTATCGGGACTTGTCAAGAATCAGTCATGTCATTTTGTATTTTTCCTTTTTCTCTCCCTCTGTCTTGCCCTTTTTGGGATTAATGCCAGCAACATGTTTTTCTGATATTGTGGTGGATATAATCCAGTACTGACCTTCTCTATGTTAAATAAAGTCTTGAGATTTAGGAAAAGTTCTCATCTAGGAAAAATAAATAAAAGTTACAATGTGGAGCAGTTACAAGGCAAGAGTATCCTAACTGCCAATTGTAAGTGTTCACCTATATGACTCTAAAACCTCTTACTGTAAATCAATTCACTGGTGTCAAGTTTTACACATTAAGTACAAAGAAGATGGATGGATAGAAAGAAAGAAGAGAAAGAAGAAGAGAGGGAGGGAGGAATCCAAATTGGGATTTAAGTATTTGGAGGAGTAAGTCATCTTTGGGACTTTCCAGGTAGCTCAGTGGTAAACAATCTGTCTGCCAGTGAAGGAGATGCAAGAAACATTGGGTTCAATCCCTGGGTCGGGAAGATTCCCTAGAGTAGGAAGTGGCAACCCACTCCAGTATTCTTGTCTGAAAAATTCCATGCCAAGAGGAGCCTGGCGGGCTACAGTTCATAGGGTCACAAAGAGTAGGACATGACTGAGCAGCTGAGCATGCACGCCAGTCAGCTTTGAATGAGAAAAAGAAAATAGAGCCAACTCCAGAATTTCCAGCTACCTATTGGCTACTGTTCAGAAAGAAATGCTCGCTGACAGATGGAAATTGACTCTCAGCAAAAAGATTCTATTCTGAGTTCTATATGCCTGAGATATAAATGGTTCTCAGTAAATATTTGGTAAATAAATAATGAACAAATATATGTTTCTTTCCATATGTTAGTAAAACTGAAGCCTACATATATGTTTAGTGAGAAGTCCAAAATCACATAGGAAAGCTTAGGTGCCTAAAGTATATTAGATGCAAAATATAAGAAATATCATCAATTGGACCTAAAAGATCTGGATTCTGGTTTGGAGTTTGTTTTGTCATTTACCTCCTGGGTCCCTAGATTGCAGAAGGCAGGGACTCATCTGTACTGTTTTTTGCTATTCCTTCAACGCCTAGCTCAGTCTCTAGTACATACTAGGTATTAAACGGATGTTTAAATATCCACCATTGCCTCATCTGTAAACTTATTTCCCTCATGTGAAAACTGAAGAGGTTGGCACCACGGCTTTCTGGGTGTTCCTTCCAGCTCTATGTCACTGTGAGAGAGGATCTATGCTCTTAGTCCTCATTTTATCCCCACTTTTCAACTTCCACAGCTCAAATTGTATGGGAAGCCAAACACAGGTGGGTGAGGCTCCAACATAATTCCAACATCCCTTCCCCAGTGTTATACCATCATCCCTCTGAGCTCTTACTTCCACAAGAAAAACCACAAAAATGCAATCTTAATGGAAAACAGTGAATCAATCAATTACTTCATTGTCTATTTTGTAAAATGAGTTCCAGAATCACCACAGACCTCCCAATCTCTCAACCTCAGCAACCAAAGATTCCCCAAACTTTCACATTAGGTGGCTCCAGCCACCCTTCCCTAGAGGGGAATTCTTTCTCCACGTCTTCCGGGGGTGCTCAACAGGAATAAATAGCCTGGAAAAAAAAACAGCAGCTCAGTGTATTACAGGATGACATCCTGGAGAGAGGCGAATTCTCCCACACTCCTAATGTAAACCCAGTCCCTCTCCTTTGGTGACACCCCTCTGGCGAGAAAAATAGCTGTAACCCTGAAGCATGGGCAAGAGAATCCGCAGAATTGGCAACATAGCTTCCTGTTTGTCCAGAGAGGAAGGGGACCCACTCGCCCAGAAGACATATGTTTTTCTTCTTTGGGGGAGTCTTTCCTAAGGGCAGCCCCACCAGCAGTTCATCTTGAGTGACTATGGGGTCATTTACAGTATCTTGAGAAGTGTCCTAGCCAGGCAGTTGAAAATCCCAATTTGACCTCTGACAGACTGTGTAACTTTGGAAAAGTCACTTTCCTCTCTGAGCTTCAGATTCTGAATTTTTTTTAAAGGGAACTGTGAGTCCCTCCCCTTTTTTTTTTTGGCTGTGCTGGTCTTTGTTGTGGCACACAGGCTTCTCCAGGGGTGGTACCTGGGCTTAGCTGCTCCTCAGTATGTGGGATTTTAGTTCCCAGCATCCCCAGCATTAGAAAATGGATTCTTCACCAGACTCTGAAATATTTTAAATGCATTTGCCCTTTTAAGTGATTACAAGATTCCTTTTTTAAAAATACCTTTCTTAAGTCATTATGTTGTATACTTGAAACTAACATAATATTAGTCAATTTATAAATCAAATTAAGTGACTTAATGCAATGCAGGGGATATGGGTCCGATCCCTGGTCTGGGAACCAAAGTCCCACATGCTGCAGAGCAGCTAAGCCCTCCGCCGTAACTACTGAGCCTGCAAGTCACAACTGGAGCCCATGCCCCACAACGCATGATCCCACACGACACAACCAACATTCCTCGTGCGGCAACTAAGACCTAAGGCAGCCAAATAAAAAAAATGAAGTAAAATAACATTTTAAAAATTAAATTAAAAAAGACTTTTCTTATAAAAATAACACATCATATTGCAGACATTTAAAAATGCAGATACAGTTAAATAAAAATAATCATAATATGGTTAACATTTTTGTGTATTCCTTTTGGTGAGACTTCTGGGATTTTAGTTATCACTGAATATACAATTCCCAGTGAGAGCTGCCCCTTTGGTGTCTCTCTGATGCTCACACTTGTGCCAAAAATGCTGTCCACATAGTAGGAAGTTGGGGAACCCCCTTCGCTAACTCTGTAGACTGTGACATAGTCTTTTGAAGGCCCTCAGTGATAAGTCATGTGAGGTTAGTTTCGAGTATTGGAAAAGTCACTTGAAGACAAATCTGCCTGATTAGAAGAATGGTTGAGTTGGGTACTTACATTTGGTGTAGATTATCATCATCATCACTATAAAGTTAAAGACTGTTTTTCATTTTTCTCTGAAGTTTCCAAAATTTTTTGATGCTTAGATGTATGGAAGGAGAGGGTTAAATTTCATTATTTTAGAGCTACAGTTCTCTAAATATGTTCTATGATACACATTGCAGATGTTCCCCCAGGAAAAATGAGTTCTGTGCTGAAAAGAGCTTGGGGAAAATTACACACATCACTCCCTTAAAGACTCAGGGCACACTGAATGTATTAAATGCTCTGAGATTCCTCTGCAAAGAACATCCTTTAATTTTAACGAACTGTATTTTCTAAACCTATTTGAGTTCAAGATGTTGACTGAGAACATCATATCAGTTTGTCTCTCAGTCATGACAAAGAGCAGAGTTTGGTGGACAAGCACACAGATTTCTATGTGTCTTAAGCTTAACTTTTCTGAACCTCCGTCTCCTCTTCCACAAGAGAAAGATTAAATTTTACCTACATCACAAGACTGCTCTAAATTCTAAATGAAATAAAACGTGTAAGGAACTTAGAGCAGTGACTGGCACATAGCAAGCATTAAGACAAATGAGAGCTCCTATTATTTATTAGTTGGGATAGATAAGATAATGAAAAGAGGATGAGGATGAATAAAATTTGTGGAGGAGGAAAAGGGTAATAAGGGCAGAGATTCCTCTTAACTGAGATGGCAAGTTGTTGCCTGGACACAGGACATCTATTTTTGGCACTTAAGGCAACTAGATTCCAGAAAGGATCTCTGAGTACAGAATATCAGAAAAATTTTTCTAAAAACACAAAATTCTTACTTTTAAACACATAGCTGAACTGGTAGGAAAGAAGAGGAAATAAGAAAGTATTGGGTTGGTCCAAACGTTTGCTCCGGTTTTTCTGTAACATCTTATGAAAACCCCAAATGAACTTTTTTAGCCAACCCAATACAAGTCCAAGGAAGAAAGTAAGCACTGGAATCACTTTCCCTGGAGGTCATTTTACAAGTCTCTGCTGCTGCTAAGTCGCTTCTGTCGTGTCCGACTCTGTGCAACCCCACAGACAGCAGCCCACCAGGCTCCCCCGTCCCTGGGACTCTCCAGGCAAGAACACTGGAGTGGGTTGCCATTTCCTTCTCCAGTGCATCAAAGCGAACAGTGAAAGCGAAGTCACTAGCAGCTGACAATTCTGGTTTAACAGCCTAAGCGTGAGTGGCAAAATACAAGTCCTCAGACCACTGCAATGTGAGAGTTTGCATTAAAGACCACTGGATAAATTCAGGAGCCCCTTAAAGACAATGAGGACAGTGGATGAAACGGGGGGAGGGGATCCACAAGAAGATGGATAGTGGGAATGCTATTGTGTTTCAGCCTTAGGTCCTAGATGGAGCAGAACAAAAGAAAAAAAATAATCTCCCGTGGTCATTCCTAGCTCATCATGAGCCCACTCACACGCAGGCTTGGAGCTAGAACTCATATCATTTGAGCAGCTTCAGGTTGATGGCACCATAATACATCTGACAGAGCAGGAGCCAATCCTCTCTTGAGGAGCATACTTAAAGACGGACCTTAAGGATATCAGAGGAATTTGGGACCAATTTTAAAAGTCTCTGAGCATATCTGGAAGCGAGTTGTCATTATCATCATCATGAAATAAATAACTGCAGGATCAGCTTTAAACAGCAGATGATGGAATTACCAGATACCAAATACAACTAAGTTTAAAGAACTGTACAAAAGTATTTAAAGTATCTGGAACTTCTATGATGATCCAGTGATTAAGGATCAGTATGTCCACTGCAGGGGGCATGGGTTTGATGCCTGGTCTGGGGAACTGAGATGCCACATGCCGCTGGGTGTGGCCAAAACAAACAAAAAAATATTTAAAGTATCAATATTATCAACTCTACTTCAATAACATTTTAAGTGGCTTAATTATAAAAAAAATAATAAAGTATCAACACTGATGAGACAAAGTAGAAAAAGACGACATTTTTAAAAGTCTAACCCTGGTGGTTCAGATGGTAAAGAATCTGAATTGTGTCTGCAATGTGGGAGACATGAGTTTGATTCTTGGATCGGGAGGATCACTTAGAGAAGGGAATGGCTATCCACTCCAGTATTCTTGCCTGGAGAATTCCATGGACAGAGGAGCCTGCAGGCTACAGTCCATAGGGTAGCAAGAGTTGGACAGGATTGAGCAACTAACACTTTCACACTTTCACTTTCAAAGACTACAAATAAATAGTTAAAATTTGAACCTCAGTGGAAGATTTAAATATTGGTTTAGACACAGATGAAAGGAAAACTGCTAGTGACCTGGAAAATAGATCTGAAAAAACTACACAGAATAAAGCACTTTATTTGAAGGGGAAGCCGAGAAGCCCACTACCATAGTGACAGATGTTAATATGCATTTCTCAGTTATTGATAAAGAAGCAAATGGAGAATATGGTAAAGCAGTAGAAGATTTTACTGCAGGTCCCTGGTGTTTGGATTTCCAGTTCCTGGACAGAGGAAACATGGTGGGTTTCCAGGGGGTTGCAAAGAGTCAGACACGACTGAGTGACTGAGCACCCACACATGCGCACAAATGAAAAGTAAAGTTCCTGTCCTCATGGCATTTACATTTTTTTCTATACTTTCATATATGTAAATATGCATACTTGTAATTTTAAGACAAATGAAGGGGAAAAAAAAAAACCCAAGATCATTAGTTAGCAATTATTCACATTACTCATGTATCTGTTATTTCCTCAGCAAGGAACCAGATGGCAGTAATCACAGTATTCTTCTTATCTCCTGGCAGAGTACCTGCTTAAAGAAGGCACTTAATGAAGTTCTGTGGGTCCAAAAGTCGAGAGAGTTAAAGGGAAAAGACAAAAGGCAACTGGAATCATGGGTCCCTCACATCTTTGGGCAGGCCCTAGTAGACTGGCAAACCAGCTCCCTGGTCGGGGGGTGGGAGTCCTAACTAATCTGTAGTGTCAGCTGATTATTTCAAGTTTCCAATGTTACGTCTCTAAACACAAAGCTTAGAAAACATACTCTCGAAGTGGTACAAAACAGCTCCAGCGCACCAGTATCCGGCAATGATACAACCTTTACATCTTTCTGCCTCCAGTTCCTTTTTTTTTTTTTTAATTGGCCACATCAAGTCTTAGTTGCAGCACACAGGACCTTGGTCGCACCATGTGGGGTCTTTCATTGCATCCCACAGACTCTCTGGTTGTGGCACTCGGGCTCAGTTGCTCTATGGCGTGTGGGATCTTATTAGGTTGGTACAAAAGTAATTGTGGTTTCAGACTGTAAATTTTAAATCATTATAACTAGGCTCAAACACATCTTTATTAATCAAAATAGGAACCATTAGAATCAACACATTTTTGTCAATGAGAAATAAGTTTGTTTATTCCTGTAGTGTAAATATCCATGCTTCGGGATTCAGTGGACTCTTGAAAAGCATTTTCTGCATTCTGCTGCTTATGGAAGCATTTTGTGTGCAAAAAGTTGCCGAGATGCTTGAAGAAGTGGTAGTAAGTTGATGAGATGTCAGGTGAATACGGAGGATGATGCAAAACTTTGTAGCCCAATTCAATCAACTTCTGAAGCATTGGTTGTGCGACCCGTGGCTGGGCGTTGTCGAGGAGAACTGGGGGCCCTTTCTGTTGACCAATGCAGGCTGCAGGTGTTGCAGTTTTCCGTGCATCGCATCGATTTGGTGAGCATACTTCTCAGATGTGATGGTTTCGCCAGGATTCAGAAAGCTGTAGCAGGTCAGACGGGCAGCAGACCACAAAGCAATGACCGTGAGTTTTTTTGGTGCAAGTTTGACTTTGGGAAGTGCTTTGGAGCTTCTTCTTGGTCCAACCACTGAGCTGGTCATTGCCAGTTGTCATATAAAATCCACTTTTTGTGCATCACAATTCCATCTAGAAATGCTTCACGGTTGTTGAGTGAACCAATAAGAGAACAACAATGAGAGAAGGTGACACTTCTAAATGATTTTTCTGATTTTTGGTCAGCTTATGAAACACCCACTTATTGAGCTTTTTAATCTTTTCTATTTGCTTCAAATGCTGAATGACCATAGAATGGTTGATGTTGAGTTCTTTGGCAATTTCTCATATAGTCCTTTCAATTGGTCATTGTCAACTTTTGACGGCCAGCCACTGTGCTCCTCATCTTCAAGGCTCTCGTTTCCTCTGAAAAACTTCTTGAACCATCACTACACTGTACGTTCATTAGCAGTTCCTGGGTCAAATATGTTGTTGGTGTTGCAAGCTGTCTCTGCTGCTTTCCCATCCATTTTGAACTCGAATAAAAAAATCATTCAAATTTGCTTTTTGTCTAACATTATTTCTATAATCTAAAATAAACATAAAATAAATAGCAAGTAATAAGTAGCAAAAAAAAAAAGAGAAAGAAATGCACATGAAAATCGTGTATAACATAACCACATTTATTTTTAAATGTATTGCAATATCAAACAGCGAATTTCAACAGTGCAAAACCAAGGTTACTTTTGCACCAACCTAATAGTTCCAGGACTAGGGATTGAACCCACATCCCCTGCATTGCAAGGCAGATTCTAAACCACTGGACCACCAGGGAAGTCCCAGCCTTCCAGTTCTGATGGAGAAAAGAGGAGCAGAGGGAGAAGCTGGGGTGCAGAGATCAACCACACCAAACCCCCCTTTTGGCCTAGTTTGCTTTCCTTTTCAGAATCTGATCTCCAGATAATCAGAGAGTTGCCTAGAACAAATGAAGACCGACTCTGTGCAAGACCTTGGTGATGCAAAGGATACAGAAAACAGAAAGTCAGGATCCCCACTCTCACAATGTAGTTAGGGAGGGAGTCAGAATGATTGCAAGATGATATTTTTAAAAATGGTAGAGAATGCGGACTTTCCCTGGTGGGCCAGTGGTAAAGACTGTGCTCCCAATGCTGGAGGCCTGGGTTCCAATCCTGGTCAGGGAACTAGATCCCACAACTAAGACTGCCGCAACTAAGATCAAGTGCAGCCAGAAAAAAGTGGTAGAGAATATATAACTGATTAACTTTGCTGTATACATGAAACTAACACAACATTGTAAATCAACTATTCTCCAAAAAAATTTTTGTTAATATTATGAAAGTATTTCACTGTATAGCAATTCAGCTAAGTGATAGCTCTGATGCTTTGGATTAACTTTTTGTTGTCTTTTCTGCTGATTAACTTCTCCTTTACATTTCTGCCACCTCAAAAATGCATTAAAAAGGACATTTAATGAATAAAATTATGCTGTTCACCTGAAACTACCACAACATTGTTATATTGGCTTTGCACACATGCTAAGTTGCTTCAGTTGTGTCCCACTCTTTCTGACCCAATGGACTACAACCCACCAGGCTCCTCTGTCCATGGGATTCTCCAGGCAAGAATACTGGAGTGGGTTGCTGTGCCCTTCTCCAGAGGATCTTCCTGACTCAGGGATCGAACCTGTGTCTCTTACATCTCCTGCATTGGCAGGCAGGCTCTTTAACACCAGCACCACCACGAAGTCCTATATCAGCCATCAGTTCAGTTCATTTCAGTCGCTCAGTCGTGTCCAACTCTTTGCAACCCCATGAATCGCAGCACGCCAGGCCTCCCTGTCTATCACCAACTCCAGGAGTTCACTCAAACTCATGTCCATCGAGTCAGTGATGCCATCCAACCATCTCATCCTCTGTCGCCCCCTTCTCCTCCTGCCCCCAATCCCTCCCAGAATCAGGGTCTTTTCAAATGAGTCAATTCTTCACATCAGGTGGCCAAAGTATTAGAGTTTCAGCTTCAGCATCAGTACTTCCAATGAACTCCCAGGACTGATCTCCTTCAGAATGGACTGGTTGGATCTCCTTGCAGTCCAAGGGACTCTCAAGAGTCTTCTCCAACACCACAGTTCAAAAGCATCAATTCTTTGGTGCTCATCTTTCTTCACAGTCCAACTCTCACATCCATACATGACCACTGGAAAAACCACAGCCTTGACTAGACGGACCTTTGTTGACAAAGTAATGTCTCTGCTTTTTAATATGCTGTACAAAATGTTTTTGGTGTTAAAAGATAAAAATAAATTTTAAATAATAAATAAACAAAGATTAAAAACAACAAAAAACAAATAAAATTACATATTATTTTTTAAATGGTAGATAAAATGAACTCTCTCAGAAATATGATTTTTTATGGAAGTCCAGATGCAGTATAATGAGGGCTCTCATGTCAGACATATGACATGAAAGGATCAAATCCTTACTCTGTCACTTGCAGGTCCTGTGACCTTAAACAATTAATCAGCAACTCTGTGTCCAGACCATCATGAGAATGAAATATGACAATGCACAGACAGTCATCACATGGTACCGGGCACACAGTCAGCACTCCACTAATACTAGAGTTAATAACTGTACTGAAAGCAACTATACTCCAATAAAAATTAATTTAAAAAAAAAAACAGAGAAAACCATAACTGTACCAATATCCATAGTATTTGTCATACTACATGAATAAAGACAACAAAATAGAAAAGATAGGGGATAATTCATGGACTAGTCAGTAATCTAGTTCTATTAGAATCTGTATGATTAATGGACGATAAGTTGAAAAATTATTGGGGAGGGTGCTGAGAGTCGGGGGCTTTCCAAGTGGCTCAGTGGTAAAGAATCCACCTGCCAATGCATGAGACGCAGACTCAACCCTTGGGTCAGAAGATCCCCTGGAGAAGGAAACGGCAACCCACTTCGGTATTCTTGCTTGAAAATTCCCATGGACAGATAAGCCTGGTGGGCTACAGTCCAGGGTGTCACAAAAGAGAACTGACTGAGCACACACTGAGAGCTGGACTGAGGAATCTGCACTTAAATTTTATTGTACATGATAAAGGGTCAGTAAAACTTTGGTGACTCGATCTGAGCTGCATTTTGGGAAGATCAAGCTTGATAGTTTCTGCTAAAGTTTGAGCAGATTAAAAAAAAAAAACAAACATTGAGTGTGGTCACCGGACCTGGGCCGTCAGGATTCTGCTCCCAGGATCTCCTTGTGGTCTCATCCCTGGGGATCATTTCCCTCCAAAGTAGGCAGCAACTATTTTTCTGGAATGATGCAAAGGCCTCTTTCCCCTTTCCTACTCTGCTATTTTTTGGCTTACAGAGTCACTAAATGTAAACATCCTTTAAAAAGATCCCAAGCCAATTTATTCCAAAGAGTAAGAGTTATCTAGGAATTGAAGGCCCATCAAGATAAGGCTGCTTCCAAGTCATAGTCTGCAATATCTTTGCCCAAGTTTTGGGGGAACCAGGTCACCAACACTGGCTTTTCACATTTCTCATTATCTTATGTAAGAGGCTAGTTTTTCAAGTTTGTTGACACATGAAGCAAATAAGCTGTTGGAGAAGTCTGTTGCAAAACTGGAAACAAAATGTATCTCAAATATTTTATAACCACTGAGAATCAGAGGTTGGGAGGTGGCCCAAAAATTCCTGCTTCCTGTTGAAAGCACACTCAGCTCAGTGGGATACATTTGTCTGGTTGTGATATGTAAATGATCTCTGATCGGTATTTACACTTGAAATTTTCACTGATTCCTGTTATTTCAGACCGCATACGCCCACACAACTATGGTTACTTGGAATCTTTGACTGGAATACATCAGGAGTAATCGGGCTGGTATGCCATCTTTTGTTGATAATTGGAAACTTTTGGATGCAACACAAGAAGTTAACAGATTGCCCTGAACCTAGCCATATGTTTGAGGAGTTGTAGCAACAATAATTTTCTGCATATTTCTAGCTGGAACTCAAGAACTTTGTGACTACTGCATAGGTCTAGCCCTAATGGTCTCCAGAATAGTATTTCAAAAACAGAAACAAGATCCTTGCCTAATAAATTATTCATAGACCTGGTTGGGACCCCATATTTCACAAGACCTATTCAAAAGGCCTTTCTTTTATTAAACTACAGTCAGGCCTCGGGGCAAAGATAAAGGTTTCCATTGCAAGGCAAATCAAACACCCCCACGCAATTTATCATGTGTACTGATTGAAACTGGAGGACTCAATGGGATGTTAAATATTTTCCACATCTGATTATAAAAGTGAGAGAAGAAACACAGATGGAGATGATTGTATTTTGGATGAATCTGGGAAAACAAGGAGGCTTATATTTTAATATATCATATTTTCCTCCCCTAAATACTACTGATTCCCTGGTGGCTCAGATAGTAAAGAATCTGCCTGCAATGTGGGAGACCTGGGTTCGATCCCTGGGTTGGAAAGATCCCCTGGAAGGGGGCATGGCACCCCACTCCAGTATTCTTGCCTGGAGAATTCCACGGACAGAGAAATACTATTGAAAGAGTTGTTTCTCTAGAAAAATCTATTAGGTAAAAACTAGTCAGTCAAGATGAGGAGGCAAATTTGATTCACAGGATAGAGAAACAAAAATCTAATTAAACATCAAGGATAAACACAATAAAAGCTTTAAAAATACCCCCAATACTGAGTATACATCAGAGATAGCAAATTTATGTAAAGAAAACATGGTGTATAAATTACTCATATGTGAAATAATAGTATTATCAATATCAGTTCAATTCAGTTCAGTCGCTCAGTCGTGTTCAACTCTTTGCAATCCCATGAATTGCAGCACGCCAGGCCTCCCTGTCCATCACCAACTCCAGGAGTTCACTCAGACTCGTGTCCATCGAGTCAGTGATGCCATCCAGCCATCTCATCCTCTGTCGTCCCCTTCTCCTCCTGCCCTCAATCCCTCCCAGCATCAGAGTCTTTTCCAAAGAGTCAACTCTTCGCATGAGGTGGCCAAAGTACTGGAGTTTCAGCTTTAGCATCAGTCCTTCCAATAAACACCCAGGACTGATTTCCTTCAGAATGGACTGGTTGGATCTCCTTGCAGTCCAAGGGACTCTCAAGAGTCTTCTCCAACACCACAGTTCAAAAGCATCAATTCTTCGGCGCTCAGCTTTCTTCACAGTCCAACTCTCATATCCATACATGACCACATGAAAAACCATAGCTTTGACTAGACGGACCTTTGTTGGCAAAGTAATGTCTCTGCTTTTGAATATGCTATCTAGGTTGGTCATAACTTTCCTTCCAAGGAGTAAGCGTCTTTTAATTTCATGGCTGCAGTCACAAAATATTAGATGAAGTTAAAAAAGGCCAGGATGGTGAAAACATTAACTAGGCTTTGGTAGGACCATAACTTGGTGGAAGGGAGGGACCATGATTAGTCTAGAGAGCTTAAGACTGAAAAACCAGAAATGAAGCTTCCAACCTCACTTTATCACCAACAAGCTGTGTAATATTATTCTTATTCTCTCTAATTTCACTTTCCTTCTCAGTAAAATGAGGAAGCCAGCAACAGACACGTGAAAATATACTCATCATCACTAATAATTAGAGAAATGCAAATCAAAATTACAATGAGATATCACCTCATACCAGTTAGACTGGCCATCATTAAAAAGTCTACAAATATTAATAACATATGCTGGAGAGTGTGTACAGAAAAGGGAAACCTCTTACACTGTTGGTAGGAATGTAAATTGATGCAGCCAATATGGAGAACAGTATGGAGGTTCCGCAAAAAACTAAAAATAGAATACCATATAATCCAGCAATCCAACTCCTGGGCTTATATCTGGAATTCAAAAAGATACATGCACCCTAATGTTCACTGCAGCACAATTTACAATAGCCAAGACATGGAAACAGCCTAAATATCCATCAACAGATGAATGGATAAATGTGATACATATATATCTACAATGGAATACTATTCACTCATAAAAAAGAATGAAATAATGCCATTTGCAGCAACATGGATGCACCTAGAGATTATCATATTAAGTGAAGTAAGTCAGAAAGAGAACAACAAATGCTATATGATATCACTTATATGTGGAATCTAAAATACAACACAAATGAACATACCTAAGAAACAGATGGTAATGAATCCGCCTGCAATGCAGGAGACCTGGGTGCGATCCCTAGGTAGGGAACATCCCCTGGAGGAGGGCACGGCAACGCACTCCAGTACTCTTGACTGGAGAATCCCATGGACGGAGGAGCCTGGCAGGCTACAGTCCGTGGGGTCGCAAAGAGTCGGACATGACTGAGTGACTAAGCACAGCACAGCAAGAAACAGAAATAGACTCACAGATAGAGGAACAGACTTGTGGTCGCCAAGGGGAAGAGGGGATTGGGGAGGGAAAGATTGGAAGTTTGGGATTAACAGGTGCAAATCGTTATATATATGGGTTTCCCAGGGGCACTAGTGGTACAGAACCTGCCTGCCAATACAGGACATGTAGAATGGATAAAGAACAAGGTTCTGCTACATAGCACAGGGAATTATATTTAATATCTTGTAACAAAATAATGGAAAAGAAAAAAATGAGGCGACAAGGCTGTACTAATTTTACTCTCTCTACATGCTAAAATTCAAATTAAAAAAAAAATTCAACCTATTGCTCTCTCTTCATATATCTAGTCTAATTTCACATGAAATTAATGTACTTAAGAAAGTGAAGAGTAATATCATTAATAGGATTTTTTTTCATTAATAGGATTTTATATTGAAAATTTTCTGCAGACAAAAGGCTTCATTCAGTCTACCATCAATTCATGCTTTAATTCATTCAACAAAAATTGATTTCAAAGCCCAATGCCTATTGTGAGCCAGAATTGCAAACCTATACTATTCCATAAAAGGCTTTCCATATAAAATATAAAAGTGAACAGGAAAAATTACCTGCCCTCAAGGAGTTGATAGTCTAGTGGTAAAAACAGACACATAACCTGAATAAAGGCACAAGAAATGACAGAGGTAAACGACAGCAAGCTTTGGGAGAATGGAGAAAAGATATCCCTTCCTTAGAGGAGGAAGGCTTTCTAAAGGAGGTGACACTTGAGCTAAAGGATGAGGATTAGCTCTTGCAGGTAGAGAAGAAAAAGGGCCACAAAGTAGAAAAGAGTAGGAGCAGAAAGAATGACACACAGCTCACAGCTGCTGGACTGTAAAGCGCAAGATAAGGAACAATAGGACAGGAGGTAAGCGAGGACTAAGATCATGGAAATACTCAGTGTTTTACTTTAACCCAGATCTACTGATTCAGAATCTCTTGGGATGGGGTCTGGGGTTCTGTATTTTGAAAGAAATATTCCAAGGACTTCCTGGGTGGTCCAGTGCTTAAGATTCCATGCTTCCACTGCAGAGGGCGAGGGTTCAATCCCTGGTCAGGGAACTAAGACATCACATGCCAGGTGGTATCGCCAAAAAATGAAAAATATTAAATCCCAATATTTCAGATCCACCTAAAATTTGAGAATCATTTGTATTAAGTGCTTTTCCACCCATTATTTTTACTTAATTTCCACTACAACACTATGAGTTATGCGAGTTGGGTTCAAGGAAAGATTTCTTTCCCTAGGAGAACTGATGAGAACAACATAGATGTTATGCACTGAATAAACACTGGGATAGATGGATAGACAGGAGTCTCAGGAAAAGAGAATAAAACTGGGAAATGGGTGCCAGAAATACGTTTCAAAGTGGAGATTTAATCTCTAAAAGGTAAAATATCCAGGCCACAGACTGGACAAAATCAGATATAATGAACATGAGCAGTTGAAACATCTCCTAAAGCCTCAGTTTCTATTCTGTGAAATAGGAATAGTAAAATCTTTGAAAGACTGTGTAGACTGAGGCATTTGCCCTACTTTCAAGCTAATAGATCAGCCGGCCATATGATAGTAGACAACTACTATCTTATGACAGTAAGATAGTAGTTTATCTACCTTCTAATTCTTATGATAATAGAAGACATAAGATTCCTGGGTCAGCGGCAAAGGACAGTTTATGACTTACAGCAACAGCAGTAGCCAGAGAATCAGCATTTTTGTGCTAGCTCCTCAAGTCCCACTTCCCATATGGAGATGCAAAGAAAGTTCTGTTACAAAAGAGGAGCCCTGAGTTTAAGGAACACGAATCAATAAACACATCTGTCCTTTATTCTGATAGGAGATACATCTCTATCTTCCAAGGTTTCTTGTTATATAAACATCCTTCAAAACTTAGTCTGGAACAGGGTGGAGCCAGTACCTTGCTCACAAGAAATGCAGAAATGTGACAAGAGACACTCAGAGAACTGTTTCCTCATAATAGAGACCTCAGAAGGAAATGGCAACCCATTCTGGAAAATCTCTTGGATAGAGGAGCCTGGAGGGCTACAGTCCATGGGGTCACAAAGAGTTGGACACGACTGAGTGATTAATCACAGCACAGCAATGATTTAACAGTTAAATGGTTTAAAACATACAAGTTATTTGACAAAGTGTTCCGAATGCAGAAATAAGTCAGTAAAAGTGATGCTATTATTAGTGTTATAGTAACTGTCATTTGGGGTTTTGTTGCTGCTATTACACATTACTCACATTACAGCTGGCTTATGGTTTACCCACCAGCCTCTAACTCACCTTGGTCAGGAAGAGGACTGATCCAGAAACCAAGAGCAGCATGGATTCTGCAGTGGAGCTAAATGGCCATGGCTGGGGAATGGGGAGTAAAAAGGGAAGACTGCTGCTGCTGCTGCTGCTAAGTCGCATCAGTGGTGTCCAACTCTGTGCAACCCCACAGATGGCAGCCCACCAGGCTCCCCTGTCCCTGGGATTCTCCAGGCAAGAACATTGGAGTGGGTTGCCATTTCCTTCTCCAGTGCATGAAAAGTGAAAGTGAAAGTGAAGTCGCTCAATCATGTCTGACTCTTAGCAACCCCATGGACTGCAGCCTACCAGGCTCCTCCATCCATGGGATTTTCCAGGCAAGAGTACTGGAGTGGGGTGCCATAGCAATACAGTCCCCCAGCATGTCAGCAGTAACAGCAATGGTCAGTCCTCTGCAACCTGTGATTAACAGGGTAAGTGATAAAGCTGGTAATTGTGGTCATGGGCTTCAACCTCTAATATTCTATTTCCTTATCTATCCAAACAGAATCTGGAAATTCCAAACACAGCATCCCCCTATGTGGAATACCTCCCCCGCCCCTCTTTACCACCTGTTTTCTGGAAGGTGGCACATAGTAGAGAGAACCCAGGAAGTCCTGGACTTGATTCCAAGCTTTGCAACTTATGGAAACTTTTTTTAAAAACAGAAAAACTGATATTTAAGTCTTTTGTATTTCTACTACCCAGGATAAGTTTTAAACAGAGTGATGAATTTTGTTTTGACATAGGGCATCAGTCTCCTTGAGGTCCAGCCTTTGGTGTCCACTTCCAGAAGATGATGGGCCTAGATCTGCCCTTCAAGGCCTAAAATATAGGTCTTACTGCTCCTTTACTCTGTCCGGGGACTTTCCTCACAGTCCAGTGGTTAAGACTTTGAGCTCCCAGTGTATCTGTTGCAGGGGACACAGGTTCGATCCCTGGTCAGGGAACTAAGATCCCACATGCTGTGCAGCCATGTATTTATGGGCAGAGCCCAAGCCATTTGGAATTTGTACTCCTTATTTAGCTTCCTCACAGGATTCAGTCTTTCCCATAAAAATACCTTATGGTGCTTTTTCGTAGCTCAGTATGCCATTAATGGTGAAAACTTTCAATCAACCCAAGAAGCACAGGTCAACTGTATGGCGATTGTCTGGTCTATTTGTAATTTAAGGCCTATGGAGACCCACTCCAGTATTCTTGCCAGGAAGGCTCCATGGACAGAGCAGCCTGGTGGGCTATAGTCCAGGGGGTTGCCAAGAGCTGGACATGACTGAGCACACACACATCTTCAAAATGTATTCTAGGACACTTAAGTCATTTCCCAGTAGGAATGGTTCTTTTCTTCTTGATTCTTCGTGGAATATTTGTTTGCTTCCTTTGCATATAGCAGGGTCTATGCCTCTGATGTAGTATGGGATTTGAGAATGGAAGCTAGGCTTGGAGTCACTCTGAATTCAAGACCAAGCTTTATTACTTCCTAGTTCTCCGGGAGACAGCATCTTGAGGGGATGAACTCAGGCAGCCACGGGTTGTAATTCTAGCTGTTCACTAGGTAGGTGACTTTGTGCTGACCACATAACGTTTCTGAGCCTCAACTTCCCCATTTATAAAATAGGAAGGATAATACCTATCTAGCAGTGTCTTCTATGAGTAGTTTATGAGCTACCATAACTACCACAATGCTTGTCACATTATAGCTGAGAACTGTGGCAAAGTGGGGAGTATGTGTTTCACCTAACATGCCCACCTCTCCAGCCCACAGTTACCCCACAAGAGGACAAATACATATTAGTACATCTTTTTTTTTTTTCCGAAAGGAGTCAGCAACCTGAGTTTTTAGGTACATGCTCTCAGTTTTTAAATACTGGCTCACTAAAAAACAACCATACACAGAATCTGGCATCCAGTCTCCAGTAAGATTATTACTTTGAGACGTTAGTTTGCCATCTTCTTGGTCAGCCAGCTTTCTGAGTAAAGTTGAATTCCTTGCCTCAACACCTCATCTCTCAGATTCATTGGCCTCTTGTGTAGTGAGCAGAGACAGCTCGGCCTCGGTAACAGGAAACTGCTCAGAGAATTCATGCAAGTGGAACTTACAGCTTCCTGATCAGACTCAGCATTCAGACATCAAAGAAGAGTGCAATACCTGTGTGGAAACAGAGGACAGAAAGAGATCAATCCCTGTGCCTTTGGAGTGGGAGCACTGACTCCAAGACCCTAGACTACCAGAGAACTAACCCTCAGTTCAGTTCAGTCATTCAATCGTGTTTGACTCTTTGAGACCCCATGAACCACAGCACCCGAGGCCTCCCTGTCCATCACCAACTGCTGGAGTCTACCCAAACCCATGTCCACTGAGTCAGTGATGCCATCCAACCATCTCATCTTCTGTTGTCCCCTTCTCCTCCTGCCCTCAATCTTTCCCAGTATCAGGGTCTTTTCAAATGAGTCAACTCTTCTTTGCATCAGATGGCCAAAGTATTGGAGTTTCAGCTTCAACATCAGTCCTTCCAATGAACACCCAGGACTGATCTCCTTTAGGATGGACTGGTTGGATCTCTTTGCAGTCCAAGGGACTCTCAAGAGTCTTCTCCAACACCACAGTTCAAAAGCATCAATTCTTCGGCACTCAGCTTTCTTTATTGTCCAACTCTCACATCCATACATGACTGAACTGACCCTAGGGAGTATCAGATACTGAGAACTCACACAAAGGAAACCACTTGAATACAAGACCCGGCATCACCCAACCACCAGTAGCACCCTGTGCAGGATGCCTAATCTAAACAACAAACAAAACAAAAATACAAACCCAATCATCAGCAGACAGGATTACCACCTCACTCAGCCTTGCCCATCAGAGAAAAACAAACAAACAAACAAACTCAGCACATATCTCACCCTATACAAAGCTTACACAAACCACTGGACCAACCTTAGGAGGGCAGAAACCAAAAGGAAGAAAGAATTCAACCTTGAAGCCTGGGAAAAGGAGACCTCAAACACAATAATTAAAAAAATAATAATAATGAAAAGGCAAAGAAATACTACACAAATGAAGGAACAAACTAGAAACACAGAAGTCCAAATAAATGAAGAGGAAATAGGCAAACTACCTATTTCCTAAGAATTCAGAATAATGATAGTAAGGATGATCAAAAACCTTGAAAACAAAATGGAGAAAATGCAAGAATCAATTAATAAAGACCTAGAAGAATTAAAGAATAAACATACAGAGACAAACAACACAATTACTGAAATTAAAAATACTCTAGAAGGAATCAATAGCAGAATATCTAAAACAGAAGAACAAACCAGTGAGCCGGAAGATAAAATAATGGAAATAAGTTCTGAAGAGCAGAATAAAGTTTAAAAAAATGAAAAGAACTGAGGATAGTCTCAGAGACCTCTGGGACAATATCAAATGTGCCAACATTTGAACGATAGGGGTCCCAGAAGAAGAGAAAAAGAAAGGGTATGAGAAAATTTTTGAAGAGATTATAGTTGAAAATGTCCCCAACATGGAAAAAGAAATAGTCAATCAAGTCCAAGACGCACAAAGAGTCCCATACAGGATAAACCCAAGGAGAAACATGCCAAGACACATACTGATCAAACTAACAAAGACTAAACACAAAGAAAGAATATTAAAAGCAGCAAGAGAGAAGCAACCAGTAGCATACAAGGGAAACCCCACATGCTTAACAGTTGATCTTTCAGCAGAAACTCTTCAGGTCAGAAGGGAATGAATGTCAGGATATATTTAAAGTATTGAAAGGGAAAAATCTGCAACCAAGATTACATTACCTGGCAAGGATCTCATTCAAAATTGATGGAGAAATAAAAAGCTTTTCAGACAAGCAAAAGTTAAGAGAATTCAGTACCACCAAACCAACTTTACAACAAATGTTAAAGGGACTTATATACTCAAGAAATATAAGAAAAAGATCTACAAAATCAACCCCAAACAATTAAGAAAATGGCAATAGGAATATTAATTCAGTCTCTCAGTCATGTCAGACTCTTTGAGACCCCCTGGACTGTAGCACCCCAGGCCTCCCTGTCCATTACCAACTCCCGGAGTTTACTCTAACTCATGTCCATTGAGTTGGTGATGCCATCCAACCATCTCATCTTCTGCCATCCCCTTCTCCTCCCTCCTTCGATCTTTCCCAGGTCTTTTCAAATGAGTCAGTTCTTTGCATCAGGTGGCCAAAGTATTGCAGCTTCAGCTTCAGCATCAATCCTTCCAATGAATATTCAGGACTGATTTCCTTTAGGATAGACTGGTTAGATCACCTTATCAATAATTGCTTTAAATGCAAATAGAGAATAGATACAAAAACAAGACCCATATATATGCTATCTACAAGAAACCCACTTCAGACCTCAAGACACATACAGACTGAAAGTGAGAGGACAGAAAAATATATTCTATGAAAATGGGAAGCAAAAGAAACTGGAGTAGCAATCCTCATATCAGACAAAATAGGCCTTAAAATAAAGAAGATTACAAGAGATAAGGAAGGACACTATACAATGATCAAGGGATCAATCCAAGAGGAGGACATAACAATTTAAATATCTATGCATCCAACATAGGAGCACCTCAATACATAAGACAAACACTAACAGACATAAGACATAAGGGCTTCTCTTGTGGCTCAGCTGGTAAAGAATCCACCTGCAGTGCAGAAAACCTGGGTTCGATCCCTGGGTTGGGAAGATCCCCTAGAGGAGGAAATACTCCTGTATTCTGGCCTGGAGAACTCCATGGACTTATGTATAGTCCATGGGGTCACAAAGAGTCAGATATGACTGTGTGACTTTCACTAACTTTAACCACACTAACAGACATAAAAGGAGAAATTGACAGTAACACAATAATAGTAGGAGACTTTAACACCCCACTCACACCAGTGGACAGATCATCAAAACAGAAAATTAATAAGGAAACACAAGTCTTAAGTGATACATTATATGAGATGAATCTCATTGATATCTTAGGACATTCCATCCAACTGCAGAAGAATACACCTTCTTCTCAAGTGCACATGGAACATTCTCCAGGATAGACCACATCTTGGGTCACAAATCAAACCTCAACCTCAGTAAATTTAAGAAAACTGAAATCATATCAAGCATCTTCTCCAACCACAACTCTATGAGACTAGATATCAATTACAAGAAAAAAAAACTATGAGAAACACAAACACATGGAGATTAAACAACACGTGTCTAAATAACCAACAGGCTACTGAAGAAATCAAAAGGGAAATCAAAAAATTTCTAGAAACAAATGACAATGAAAATATGACAACTCATAACCTATGGGATATAGCAAAAGCAGTTCTAAGAGGGAAGTTTATAGCAATACAATCCTACCTCAAGAAATAAAAAAAAATTTATACCTAAAACAACTGGAAAAAGAAGAAAAAAAATAGTAGAAGGAAACAAGTCCTAAAGATCCAAGCAGAAATAAATGAAAAAGAAATGAAAAAAAAAAAATAGTAAAGATTAATAAAAATAAAAGCTGGTTCTTTGAGAAGATAAACAAAATTGACAAACCTTTAGCCAGACTCATCAAGAAAAAAAGAGAGAAGAATCAAATCAACAAAATTAGAAATGAAAAAAGAGAGGTTACAACAGACAATGCTGAAATACAAAGGATTATAAAAGACTATTATGAACAACTATATGGCAATAAAACAGATAACCTGGAAGAAATGGACAGATTCTTAGAAAAGTTCAATCTTCCAAGACTGAACCAGGAAGAAATAAAAATTATGAACAACCCAATTACAAGCACTGAAATTGAAGCTATGATCAAAAATCTCCCAAAAAACAAAACTCCAGGACCAGATGGCTTCACAGAAGAATTCTATCAAATATTTAGAGACGAGCTAATGTCTATCCCTCTAAAACTTTTCAAACAATTGCAGAGGAAGGAACACTTCCAAACTCATTCTACAAGGCCACCATCACCCTGATACCAAAACCAGACAAAGATGAACACAAAAAAGAAAACTATAGGCCAATATCACTGATGAACATAGATGCAAAAATCCTCAACAAAATTTTAGCAAACAGAATTCAGCAACACATCAAAAAGCTCATACACCATGATCAAGTTGGGTTTATTCCAGGAATCCAAGGACTCTTCAATATATGCAAATTAATCAATGTGATACATTATATTAACAAATTAAAAGATAAAAACCATATGATCATCTCAATAGATACAGAAAAAGCCTTTGACAAAATTCAGCACCCATTTATGATTAAAACACTTCAAAAAATGAGCAGAGAAGGAACCTACCTCAACATAGTAAAGGCCATATATGATAAGTCTACAGCAAACATTATTCTCAGTGGTGAAAACTGAAAGCATTTCCCCTAAGATCAGGAACAAGACAAGGGTGTCCACTTTCACCACTATTATTCAACATAGTTCTGGAAGTCCTAGCTACAGCAATCAGAGAAGAAAAAGAAATAAAAGGAACCCAGATCGGAAAAAAAGATGTAAAGCTCTCACTGTTTGCAGATGACATGATACTGTACATAGAAAACCCTAAATATAGTATCAGAAAATTACTAGAGCTAATCAGTGAATTTAGCAAAGTTGCAGGATACAAAATCAATACACAGAAATCACTTGCATGTCTATACACTAACAATGAAAAGTCAGAAAGAGAATTAGGAATCAATCCCATTCACCACTGCAACAAAAAGAATTAAATATCTAGGAATAAACTTACCTAAGGAGACAAAAGAACTGTACACAGAAAATTATATGACACTAATGAAAGAAATCAAAGATGACATAAACAGATGGAGAGATATTCCATGTTCCTGGGTAGGAAGAATCAATATTGTGAAAATGACTATACTACCAAAAGCAATCTACAGATACAATGCAATCCCTATCAATTTACCAATGGCGTTTTTCACAGAACTAGAACAAAAAATTTCACAATGCATATGGAAACACAAAGGAGTCCAAATAGCCAAAGCAGTCTTAAGAAAGAAGAATGGAGCTGGCAGAATCAACCTTCCTGACTTCAGATTATACTACAAAGCTACAGTCATCAAGACAGTATGGTACTGGCACAAAAACAGAAATATAGACCAATGATACATACACACAATGGAATATTACTCAGCCATAAAAAGGAACTCATTTAAGTCAGTCCTGATGAGGTGGATGAACCTAGAGCCTATCATACAGAATGAAGTGAGTCAGAAAAAGAAAGATAAATATCATATTCTAATGCACATATACAGAATCTAGAAAAATGGCACTGAAGAATTTATTTACAGGACAGCAATGGAGAAACAGACATACAGAATAGACTTATGAACATGGGGAGAGGGGAGGAGAGGGTGAGATGTATAGAAAGAATAAAATAGAAACTTATATTACCATATGTAAAATAGATAGCCAACAGGAATTTCCTGGATGGCTCAGAAAACTCAAACGGGGGCTCTGCATCAATCTAGAGGGGTGGGATGGGGTGGGAGATGGGAGGAAGGTTCAAAAGGGAGGGGATATATGTATACCCATGGCTGATTCATGTTGAGGTTTGACAGAAAACAACAAAATTCTGTAAAGTAATTATCCTTCTATTAAAAAAAAAAACACAAAAAAACAAACTTATAGCCCAAACAAAATACTGGGTTGGCCAAAAAGTTCATCCATTACATCTTACAGAAAAACCCAAACAAACTTTTTGGCCAGCTTAATATTTCTCTGAGTCACAAAGAGTCAGACATGACTGAGCAACTAAACACACACACACACACACAATGACTAGGAGACTGTTCAGTCACATTCACTTGATATCACTTAAAACCTGAGTTTCTAATATTCCTTAGCTCTTTTTAATTTTATTGTGTAGTTTTCAATGCTCAAGTTCTATCTCCAATTATTTCTTGTAAAGCTACTTCAATAAGATATTTGAGAGTGGGGTTGGTGTCTTGCTCAGGAAATAGGCTTGGTTGGTAAACTCACTTTTGGATTATTTCCTTCAAGCTTTGAAAGTGGCCTGCTTCCCTCCAGAAGACTTCACTCTGCCATGACACAAGAACACAACAGCTGGCTGCCTCTGGGAGGCTGAAAATAAACAGGTTCAGAAGCTCTGAGGACGGCAAATGGGCGTTGTAGGTGGAGAAACAGCCCAAAATAAATACAGCTGTTGAAGCGGAAAATTCTATTTACTTTGGCTCCTTTGAGGTCTATACTGCAGGAGGGAGAGTTGCTAATCCTGAGACTTTTCATAGACTGACCATGGAGACCCCACTCAGGGGCTGGTCCCGATGCTAAGCACGTTTAAATTGATCATTCACTATATATTTGATGATTAACAGATCAACTAGGTGTTGCAAATGATGGAGGACATTTTAACCCAAAGAAAATTGTGTGGTAAAGATCTCTGCACTGGAGGGTCTGTTAATGTCTTTTCTAGTTTAAAATATAATTCACATTGAACAGTCTTTAACAATTAGGTTTTGTTTCCCATGTAGATGCAATAAAAAAGACACCAGTTTGGGAGGCAGAAAATCTGGAGTCTAGTCTTAGTTTACTGGCCAGCTGTATGACCTTGGTAAATCACTGCAATATTCTGGACCCCTGTTTCCTCAATTATAACGTGAAGATTCAGAGAGATCTCCAGGGGGAAGAGTGAAAAGGGTATGGGATGAGGAACCAGACAGTCCACATGCGCTGCCTGGCTCTTATCACTCTTTCCTGTGAGAACTTGGATGGCGAAGAACACGATCTCTGACTCTCTGTCTCCACCTCTGCCTCACAGGACTAATCACGGTCTCCTTCCTCATGCTGCAGCTGTGGATTAGAGTAGAACTGACACGAAAGTGCTTTGCAAATGGATACACAAGCATGGACATTGGTATCAGCCAGAACTATCTCTGAATCCTGACTCTACCATGTCCATGTGTTTATGAAAAGGTGACTTAAGATCTTTAAAGCACGGGGAACTATATTCAATATCTTGGGATAAACCATAATGGAAAAGAACATTAAAAAGTACATATGTATGTAACTGAGTCACTTTGTTATAGCAAAAATTAGCACAACAGCAGAAATTAGCACAACATTGTAAATCAACTATACTTCAATTTAAAAAAAAAAAAAAGATCTTTAAGCATCATTTTCATAATTTACAGAGTCTAAATCATAAAACCTACTTCATAGGACTGGGTTGTTGTGATGACTAATTTAAGTGAAGTCATGTAGAAAAGTGCAATTAATAGAACAAGGCCTGGCACAAAGTGCCATCAGCAGTTATTCTTTTTTTTAGTAAAAGATAAATGACTTTGACAAGTCATTTTTCCATTCCATAAGTTTATGATTCTGATTGTGCTCATTCATGTCCAACTCTTTGTGACCCTATGGATTGTAGCCCACCAGGCTCCTCTGTCCATGGGATTTTCCAGGCAGGAATACTGGAGTGGATTGCCATTTCCTCCTCCAGGGGATCTTCCTGATCCAGGGATTAAAGCTGTGTCTCCTGCATTGGCAGGCGGATTCTTTACCACTGAGCTACCTGGGAAGACCTCATGATTCAGATTACCTGAATCCCAAACCAAACTTCTTTTTTACACATTGATCTGAATCAAAATTGCTTCCTACCGTTTACTGCCCCCCCATGCACACAAAAAAAATAGGGGCAGGAAGCATCAACAACAAAATAAAAACAGTGATCCAGTGTAAATTGGGCATAAACCCAGTTGTCATCTGAAGCCCAAGAGAGAACTGAGCCAAGATATCCAAACATTCTGGCCCAAGTTTAGCCTGTCCTGCAAAGACCTGTCACACTGAGGCAGAAAGTAATGGGAAAAGTTTTCCTCCAGAAAAGATCTCTTTTTTTTCAAAGGGGAGCCCTGGAAAGACTTGGGTCTGTAGTGAGTGACCCAAGAAGCCAAGTAAAAATTCCAGACAGAGCCTGTTGCAGATTGTGTACTCAGGGCAACATTCCATACTTTCGTAAAATCCAAATCACAAGGGTGACTATCTACATGGCTTTCCAGACTTCATCAATATCATCAGGTACACTTGAAATCAAGCTGCATCTAGACGGTGAGAAAAGGGTTGAAACTCTTCGCAAGAGACAACTGAACTAATCATTTATTTATTCATTCCAAACGCAGCTCTTACAAGTCTAATAATAGGCACTATGGTACATGCTACAACCATCAACATGCAAAGTCCCTTATCTTAGTAATGATCTGGAATAGGATTCTCACACATATACTTTAAGAGCTTTGTAATGTCAGGGTTCTAGTGAGTAAATATTAAGATACATGTGTGCATGCTAAGTCACTACAGTTGTGTCCGACTCTTTGCAACCCTATGGACTGTAGCCCATCAGGCTCCTCTGTCCATGGGATTCTCCAGGCAAGAATACTGGAGTGGGCTGCCATGCCCTCATCCAGGGGATCTTCATAACCCAGGGATTGAACCTGGGTCTCCCGCATTGCAGGCAGATTCTTTACCATCTGAGCCACCAGGGAAGCCAAACCAATATTAAATGTATCTATTCTACTACAGATGTCTACTGTTGATAATCTATGTCCCACGAAAGGGAAAAACTAATTATATACATAAACATGTTCATGGAGCTTTTATCTTTTTGGCCAGTTCCCCAACCAGGAATCAAACTTGGGCTCCAGGCATTGGAAGCATGAAGTCCTAACCACTGGATCACCAGGGAACTCCCATGGAGCATTATTTATAGTAGTGTTAGTGGTAATATAAATGTCAACAAAATTGAATAATGGTTTAAAAAGTTGGGGTGTATGAAATAATGGACTATTTTATGCAGACATTAAAAACAATGCAATTATGAAGACCAGCAAAATGAAAATTTCTTATTCAGTCAGATGACGGAAATAATAAAAATTATGATGTATCCAGGACATTCAACATGGGGCATGATTACATATATGAAAAAATATACCTTTGTTTCTGAATAAGGGAATTCATAAAGATATGAATTTCATAAGAATACTGGAATTTGGAATGATTTTTTCCTCTTTTTCTAGACTTTATAGAATGCTATTACACATGTAAGCCCAGTAAGAGTTGATGCATGCAGCAATCTGAGTGGAGAAAATGTTTCTAATCCTTATATTTCCTTCAACACCATATCACTGAATACAAAGCTTACCACTTTTTAATTCTCTTTCAAATCTGGTCCCTTTCTGCATTCTCATTGACACTGCTTTTGTTCAGCTTCTCAGTTCCCCTGACTCCTGACAAAGCCTCCTACTAAATAACCCTCATCTCCATTTGCAGACTTCCCAGGTTTTTCTGCATTCAACTAAAACACTTATTGTCCTCAGATATTCTGTCCTGATGATTAAATGACCTTCCTCCAACACATAAGACATGCACTTGAATATCATGTCTGTGCCTCGGGTTGTCATCATCCCTGACATTAGAGATGCATGTGCAAAGCATAAATTTTCTCTACTATATTTCACATATTCTTTTTTTGGTGTGACTAATTCTGAAGTCCTTCCACTTACACTTAGGAGGTAGAATTGTGTACTAGGCAAGACTTCTGGTTCTACACTAGAATAGCTAACATATTTCTGAAGAATTAGACAAAGGTGAGGGCAATTGTCATACAAGTTATAAGCTTAATTAAAAGTCAAAATAAATAAAATAGTGTGAGTACTCTGCTCCCAATAATGATTGAGTAGGTCCTATCAGACTAAGCCTACACATACAACAACTAAAAGAAAGAAAGAAAGTGAAGTCGTTCAGTCGTGTCTGACTTTTTGGGACCCCATGGACTGTGTAGCTTACCAGGCTCCTCCGTCCATGGGATTTTCCAAGCAAGAATACTCGAGTGGGTTGCCATTTCCTTCTCCAACAACAATTAAAATCCTAGAACAAATATAAAAGACAACTTGCTGAAAGAACCGGAAAGCAATGAGAAGCAGGCAGAAACTGGGGAGGAATCTACACTCACATGAGGGTAACAGAACCAGGTGAGTTTTCCATTTTCAAATGGATTTGTATTCAAGGGCACGCATTAGTTGGTTGAAACTCAAATAGAAGCCTGTAATCTTCATGGCTTGACAAACCAAAGAACAGAGTGTGGGCAAAAACAATAGCTAAAAAATGAGGGGAGAAATCTAAGAAAGAAGAGAGCCAAAAAAGAAAAGTCTCAAATTCTGTTTATAAATTCTCCCCCAAATCTCTGACTGATCCCTGAACTGTGCATGTGTGGAGCAGACTCTTAAGAGGCCCTGCTAAGGCTAAAGGAGTTAAACAGAGATTTCACCTACACAGGAGATAGATTTAGGAGTTTGAGGTCAGCAAAGTGAATTGCCTGCCAAATCAACACTCTCAGAGGAATATAACAGAATTCAGAGACTACAAAATATCTTTATGGTATCCAGGATATAATTCAACATTGCTAGACATATAGAGAACTATAACAATGTGATGCATTTTCAAGAGAAAAGGCAATCAGTGGAGACTGGTCAGTTGTCAGAATTAGCAAAGATTTTATTATAAGTATTCTTAAGAACATAGAAGAAAAACATTCAAATGAATGAGTAGTAGAAAATCCTCCAGCAAAGAAACAATAATTATTTTTTTAAATGGAAATAGTAGAGTGAAAAAATATGTCTGAAATTTAAAAATAAGAGATTTTTCTCAGGAACAGATGACATGACAAGTAAAACAGAAAAAAAAAGTCCAGAAGCAAACCCATGAAAGTGTGCAAACATGCGATAAAATGACATTATAGATCAGTGGGTAAAAAACAGCCTACTCAACAAAGTATATGGGACTAAAAAATAAATAAACAACAGCAAAAAAAGAATGGATAGCTCCCTCAGACCACATGCAAAATCAATTCTAGACTGATTAAAGACAAATGAAAAAGGCAAAACTTTAAAAATTTAAAGGATAACACGGTAGAACATTTTCATGGGAAGATAAGGGATTCTTAAACAAGAAACAGAAAGTACTAAAGTTATAAGATGATAAATTCAAACATATTCTTAAAAATTTACAGTGAAGTGAAAGTGTTAGTCTGTGAGTCGTGCCCGACTCTTTGTGACCCCATGGACTGTAGCCTACCACGTTCCTCTGTCCATGGGATTCTCCAGGCAAGAATACTGGAGTGGGTTGCATTCCCTTATCCAGGGGATCTTCCCAACCCAGGGATTGGACCCAAGTCTCCTGCAATGCATGCAGACTCTTTACTGTCTGAGCAAAAGCTAGAAACAATAAAGAGGGTATGGAGTATGCCACCATTTTTATAAGAAGGAAGAAAAAGCGTATATATACAGAAGCAAAGATAGAAAACAGATGAAAATGATCATCCATATGAAATGGAATAGTTGGAAGCTGAGTGAAGAGTGAAGAAACCAAAATCAGGACTTCTCTGAGTAAATATATATATTCACCTGTAAAACATGTAAATATTATATTTTTAAGTTAAATCAAAATGGATTTTTAAAACCCAAACTCTAAAAGGGAACACAAACAAAAACAAATGACTCTACCTATAAATCAACTGTGGTTAAGGGATGGAACTCTTAACCACATAAGAAAAATAACTAATTCAAGTAAATTTGGAACACAATTATCTGACTGTTCATACTTATTATTACATGGTCTAATGTTAAAGAATCACAAAGAAAATTTGAACTCTATTTAGCAGTTTTGTTTTGAATAAGGGTACTGTTCTATTGTTCTAGGGTACTGTTCTGTTCTATTGTGGTATTGTTCTAATACTGTTTTGTGTGCACTGCAGGATAAAGAAAATGCTGCTGCTGCTGCTGCTGCTAAGTCTCTTCAGTCGTTTCCGACTCTGTGCGACCTCACAGACAGCAGCCCACCAGGCTCCCCCGTCCCTGGGATTCTCCAGGCAAGAACGCTGGAGTGGGTTGCCATTTCCTTCTCCAATGCATGAAAGTGAAAGTGAAGTTGCTCAGTCGTGTCTTGTCTCTTAGCGACCCCATGGACTGCAGCCTACCAGGCTCCTCCATCCATGGGGTTTGCCAGGCAAGAGTACTGGAGTGGGGTGCCATTGCCTTCTCTGAAAGAAAATGAGTAAGCACTATTTGCAGTGTCGTCCGGGAAGTAGGGTTTTCACAGTGGGCAAAGAGGGTAATATAAAAATGGAATGGGAGAAGATGAGAAACACTGGGGGACTTCCCTGGTGGTTCAGTGGCTAAGACTCCACACTCCCAATGCAGGGGGAAGGGGGCCCTGGGAGTGACCCCTGGTCAGGAAACTAGATTCTGCATGCCACAACTAAGACTCAGCACAGCCAAATAAATAAATAAATGCTTTTGAAAAATAATAAAAGTATTAAAGAAAAAGCATCTAAAAATAAGATATATTGTGGCATTAGACTTGAATTAGACATATCGATAAAAACCCAGGATTTTTAAAAAAGCAATTTCCTAGTACTGTCCCTGAAAACAGTAAGAAACAATGAGCATACCTAGAGCCCTGTCACTGTATTCTAAATCTCATTCCCCAGCAAAAGGAACCAGAACTCCTTGGCGAAATGGCTGCTACCAAGTCTATGGTGAGGAATGTACAAAGTAAAACTGAAGCATTACGGAGTGCCAGAAAGCAAGTATGTGCTTACAGACTAGTAGATTCATGTTGTAATCAACAGCAGAGCTATTTTCCAAAGGAAAAAGTATTTGGAATGGTGACACGTAAAGGGGACAGCAGCAGAACTGTGAGAAGGGTGGGAGGCTCAGATCCCTAATTATTCACCCTCCATCTTATCTCCCATTTCCCTTCCGTGCCAGCCCCTGAGAGCCACAGAAGAGGAAGTAAGTGTTCGTCGTCAGCTGTGTCCAACTGTTTGCAATCCCATGGACTGTAACCCACCAGGCTCCTCTGTCCATAGGATTCTCCAGGCAAAAATATCGGAGTGGGTTGCCATTCCCTTCTCCAGGGAATCTTTCCAACCCAGGGACGAAACCTGGGTCTCCTGTATTGTGGCAGATTCTTTACCGTCTAGCCCACCAGGGAATAGCTCAAGTTTAAATGGCTGGAGACCTGAATTCTAGCCCAAATTTGGCCAAACATTAGCCATATGGTCTTGGGTAAACATTTAGTCTCTCTGGGCCCTAGTTACTTCTGTGTAAAGCAAGGCTAGAGCTACTAATTCAACCTATTTCACAGTTGTTGTGAGGATCAAAGAAGAGGATAACTTTGAAAATGCTTTGAAAGATTAAATAGAATGGCTCTATACTAGTGTAATTTACTACATCCCATGGGCATTTAAACACATTCCTGTACACCATTTGGCAGCTGTCATTCTTAGCAGTTGGCAAATGGTAATGTGACAGTAAGGGATGTTGTGATACATTATCAGGGAAAGATGGACTTTCCTGTCCAGTTTCTTTCATCAAACTTTACTAAAAAGGATTTCCCTGGTAGCCCAGTGACTAAGACTCTTCACTCCCAATGGAGGGGACCTGAATTCAATCCCTGGTCAGGGAACTAGATCCCACATGCAGCAAAAAAAAAAAAAAAGATGTCTGCATGCTGCAACAAAGATCAAAAATTCGGAGTGCTACAACTAAGATCCAGCACAGACAAATAAATAAAGAAGGCTTCCCTGTGGCTCAGTGGTTAGGAGTCTGCCTGCCAATGCAGGAGACACAGGTTCAATCCCTGAGCCAGGAGGATCCCACGTGCCACAGAGCCTGTGCACCACAACTATTGAGCCTGTGCTCTAGAGCCCATGCTCTGCAACAAGAGAAGCCACTGGAACTGAAGAGTATCCCCAACTCACCACAACTAGAGAAAAACTCACGCAGCAACAAAGATCCAGCAGAGTCAATAAATAAATGTATAAAAGAGAAAGAAAACTAGAATAAACCCTATGGTACTGAATTAAAATTAGAATTATCATTGTGGCCTCATGGTTTTTAACACATAGATTGATGGGGAAATAGATATAAATGAGAGGTTGTGAATATTATAAATACACATTAGATATATGCATATACACATATAAATGTGTGTATACACATATATATTCTCTAGTTATGTTTACTAAGAGGGCATGGGAGCAGCAGCATCCTCAAAAGCAGTAACCACACCTGGGGCTCAGATCTTGTTCTCTAAATATCCATTAAATGGAATCTTGGTGTTAAATTTATCAGAGGAATAGCTGGTTCTAACATATAGGCAGGGAACATAGAAGATGATCCTGGAGCATTCTTTTTTCTTGTGCCAGAAAATGGGAAATTGCTCAAAGAATGATGGTGATATGTCAAAGGGGCAAAGAGCTATCTTGAAGGGATCCCTGTCTGGCATCATTTGAGCATCACAATAAATCATATATTAAAGCACTGTAACCCACTGAATAAAATTGGAAACCATGACTCAAATTTAATATGAATCAACTGAAAGCTTTGTAGAATATTTAAATGAAGTGCTTCAATACCATAAAAAAAAAATCTTCTCACAAAATATCTATTGGTAATAAAGGGGAAAAGAGTAAATTTACAGCTGAGAAGCCTAGCAGACTTAGCTTAATCAAATGATCAAAATTAACAACATCAATAATGGAACAAGTTAAAATTATTTGCCATCTGGCAGAATGCAATGAAAAGAACAATATCATTTTTATAGGTTTTTTTGGTCAAAGATGTATAAATTAAATATTATCAAGAGGAAATATTAGATAATCTCTAATTAAGGGATATTCCACAAAATAACTTATATGTAATCTGTAAAAGTATCTTGGTCCTGAAAGTCAAGGAAAGATTGAGGAACTATTCTGGATTGCAGGAGACTAAAGATGCTGAACAAATAAATGCAACATGTGATTCTGAATGGGGTCCATTAGCTATAAAGGGCATTTTTGAGATAATTTACAAAACTTGAATGGAATCTCCTCCAGTACCATGGAGGAGATGGTACTGCACCAATGCTATTTCCCTGTTTCTGATGACTGTATTAAGTTATACAACAATGTCCCTGCTTATAAAAAATACCTGCTATAGAATTCTAAAATGATGGGGCATTTTGTTAGCCATCTGTCTCTAATAGTGCAAGAAAAAAACGTTTTGATCCATATTTTCAACTTTTCTATAAATCTATTTCAAAAAATTTTTAAATGGAAAAAGAAAGTCAACCACAATAAAATATACAGTGTATGATTTCATTTATATAAAATTCGAAGATGAGGACTTCCCTGGCAGTCCAGTGGTTAAGACTCCATGCTTCCAACGCAGAGGGTGAGGGTTCAATCCCTGGTTGAGAACTTAAGATCCCACATAGCATGTAGTGTGACCAAAAGATTACCCAAAAAATTCACAGACAAAAATATATATTTTAGGGCTTCCCTGGGAGTTGGTGATGGACAAGGAGGCCTGGCGTGCTGCGATTCATGGGGTCGCAAAGAGTCGGACACGACTGAGCCAATGAACGGAACTGAACTGAACTTACTGGTGGGTCAGTGATAAAGATTTACCCACCAATGCAGAAGACATGGGTTCAATTCCCTCCTCCATCCAGGAAGATCCCACTTGCAACAGAGCCACTAAGCTCCAGCACCACAACTACTGAGCCTGTGCTCTAGAGCCCAGCAGCCGCAAGTACTAAAGCCCGAGCACCCTAGGGCCTGTGCTCCACAACAAGAGAAGCCATTGCAATGAGAAGCCCACACACTGTAACTGGAGAGTAACCCCCACTCTCTGCAGCTAGAGAAAAGCCCACGCAGCAACAAAAACCCAGCAGAGTTAAAAATAAAGTTTTATATATATCGTGCAAAATTAAAATGCAAAGCAAGGAAATGAACATATAAGAATTAGATTAGTGGTTACCACCAAGGGTATGGAAGAGTGTCATGACTGGAAATAGTAATACTAGGAGAGTTAAGAGTCAGAGTAAAATGTGATGACAAAAGCAAAGTTAAGAGATGCATGAAGTGATCAAGACTCAACCAGGCTTTGAATATGGAAAGAAACTAAATAAGACAAGACAAATATAGAAACCAAATAAGACAAGATAACAGGTTCTCTCCTAGAGGATCCAGAAAGCAACACAGCCCTACCAACATTTTTATTTCAACCCATTGAGACCATTTCAGACTTCTGACCTTCAGCAGTATAAATAAATGTGTGCTGATTTAAGCCCTAAGTATGTAGGAACTTGTTTGCAACAACAGGCAACTGAAATAGCGGTGAAGCATAAAATTGGGAGGAAAATACCAAAACAGGTAGCAATATTGGGCCACCCAGTTCAGTCGCTCAGTCGTGTCCGACTTTGCGACCCCATGAATCGCAGCACGCCAGGCCTCCCTGTCCATCACCAACTCCTGGAGTTCACTCAGACTCACGTCCATCGAGTCAGTGATGCCATCCAGCCATCTCATCCTCTGTTGTCTCCTTCTCCTCCTGCCCCCAATCCCTCCCAGCACCAGAGTCTTTTCCAAAGAGTCAACTCTTCGCATGAGGTGGCCAAAGAATTGGAGTTTCAGCTTTAGCATCATTCCTTCCAATGAACACCCAGGACTGATTTCCTTTAGAATGGACTGGTTGAATCTCCTTGCAGTCCAAGGGACTCTCAAGAGTCTTCTCCAATACCACAGTTCAAAAGCATCAATTCTTCGGCGCTTAGCTTTCTTCACAGTCCAACTCTCAGATCCATACATGACCACTGGAAAAACCATAGCCTTGACTAGACGGACCTTTGTTGGCAAAGTAATGTCTCTGCTTTTGAATATGCTATCTAGGTTGGTCATAACTTTCCTACCAGAGCAGACCTATCAGGGCTCCAAAGTGGTGAACTCTGGCCTCTAGAGGGCGCTAGGAAAGTTCTGAGCATGGGAAGATGGAAATAACAGATCCTGGAAGGGGAAAGGAGATCTGAGAGAAAAGAGTCCATGACAAATTCAACTTGGTTCATTGTGTTCCGAAACACAAACCCTGGACTTTGATCCCCAGAGAAAGGAGAGAGCAGGTTTTCCTGGCAGAAAGATTCCTGAGACTTGCTTAATAGCCCAAGGGAATCAGTTCCTTTATAGTTCCCATCAGGTCCTCTCATTTTCCTAGCTTCAGCCTGGCCAGCATCTTACCTGAATTAACGCTGAAAGGCAGCTTTCCCAACCAGCGCATGAGCTGCAAATCTGGAACATTTTTGAGGTTTGACTCCAAGCTATTTCTGCAATCCTTGAATAATCGCCATCCTCACTCAAACCAACGCAAGTTTTATTTGTGTAAAAACTCTTAGCCAGAGTCCTTTATTACTGTGTTATATGATTGATGACCTTAAACCACACTCGCAGTAGAATAAGGCATCAAAAACAGAAAAATCTGCTTACACAGTCTTTGGATCTGAAAACCAAATGGAAACATTAATGTCTTAAAGCTGAAAGCAGTTACTGGATAAAACTCCTAAGGAACCTTGAACAACCTATTGAACCAAAACAACATCCTGTCCCACAAATGCTTTCAATTCATGTTGTGAAATAAAACAGACATCATGTTTTTACCCTTAGAACATAAAACATAGTATTGAGCTTCCAGTGCTCTGAAATAGATATACAATTTCAAAAAGCAGGATGAATAAGTCTCTAGTTCTGTTGAAAAATAATTATGGCTTAATGTTTATTTTTTTCAAGTTTAACATATTGCCAGATAATTATTTCAAAATGAATCTCTTTCCCAATCCTCTGGAAAAGAATGCTTGGTATGTTTTGATTGGTCAGTGTGCTATCAAGCATTTTATAAGCTCTTTGCTAAATCTGATGTTAAAGTAGTCTTCCCAAGTGAAGGAGAAAGACATGCCCAGAGATGACAACAGTAGCACCTGGACAGCTCTACAGATATTCACTTGGTTTTATACACCACAGAAAGGAAGGCAACTGTCTGCTTTTTAAAAAATTATATTCTTCCATAAAGGCTTCCTTGACTGACTAGTTTCAATAGCACCATACACTTCTTCGTCACAACTCTGAATGCACACATTTAATGTCTGAATGAGAAATAACCTACTCAGTGTCTGCCTTCCCTGTTATATTGTAGGCTGCTTGAGGGTAAGGACCTTGCTCGTCTTATTCTCTGTCCTCCTTCTAGTACCTAATACTATGCGGTGCTATGCTTAGTCACCCAGTCATGTCCGACTCTTTGTGACCCCAGGGACTGTAGCCCTCCAGGCTCCTCTGTCCAAGGGATTCTTCAAGCAAGAATACTGGAGTGGGTTGCCATGCCCTCCTCCAGGGGATCTTGACTTGGGGATCACAGTCATGTCTCTTATGTTTCCTGCATTGGCAGGTGGGTTCTCTACCACTAACACTGCCTGGGAAGCCCCATATAAGACTGTGCTGGATGCATGGTAAGTTCCATGTAAACACATTTTGAATTAAAGAATGAGCGAACAGGCAGTTGCTTCTTTCCCTGAGGGCTGAGAAGTTTAGTCTCAAGACATCTAGATGCTTTTGAAATAGTTCTTTCCAGACAAGTACAAATGACATGGAAATTTTCTAAATACACTATTCATTAAAGAAGTATTTATCTGTCCTGCCACACTATAAAAACACTCTTATGTGGCAATCTCCTCAGCATGTTTACATTTAATATAGTGGTGGTGGTGGTGGTGTTCAGTCACTATGTCTAACTCTTTGTGATCCCATGGGCTGCAGCACTCCATGGTCCTCTGTCCTCCACTATTTCCCAGAGTTTGCTCAAGTTCATGTCCATTGAGTCGGTGATGGTATCTAACCATCTCTCTTTTCAACTCTAACTTTTTATTATGCTTCTATCTTATCAAATCATGTATGTCTTTATCATGGGTGCTCTTCAACTCCCTCTTTGTCTGCTCTGGCTTGGGTCTGAGATTCAGATGCTGGCATTGGCCCATCCTACCTCCTGGATAAGCAGACATCAGATCCTGTTTGACTATAATAGAGAAATGAATTTGTAGTGGTGCGGATGAACCTGGAGTCTGTCACACAGAGTGAAGTAAGTCAGAAAGAGGAAAACAAGTATGTATATTAATGCATATATATGGAATCTAGAAAAATGGTACCGATGACCCTATCCACGGGGCAGGAATAGAGATGCATATGTACAGAAGAGACTTGAGGACACAGTGGGACAGGAGAGGGTAGGATGAATTGAAAGAATAGCACTGACATATGCACACTACCATGTGTAAAGTAGATAGCTAGCGTATAACACAGACTGGGCTCTGTGACGTCCTAGGTGGGTGAGATGGTGGAATGGGAGGTGGTGGATGGCAGAGAGGTTCAAGAGGGAGGGATTCACTTGTTGTACAACAGAAACTGCCACAACACTGTAAAGCAATTATCCTTCAAATAAATAAATAAAAGCTAGTAACTAATCTACAGGAAGTAAAGAACCCAAGGAATAAGAAAACTTTAAAATAATAATAAAATACAACAGAAGGAGAAATGAACAAACCTATGAAACAGAAAGAGACTCACAGACATAGAGAACAGTGGCTGTCAAGGAAGGGAGGGAAGGATTGGGAGTTTGGGATTAGCAGATACAAACTATTATGTATAGGATGGATAAACAACAGGGTCCTACTAAACAGCACAGGAAACTATATTCAATATCCTGAGATAAACTATAATGGAAAAGAACATGAAAAAGAATGTACATGTATAACTCAATCACTTTGCTTACAGCAGAAATCAACACATTGTAAACAACTTTACTTCAATAAAATTTTAAAAAATAAAGATCTGAATATTAGAAGATAATAGACAAACTGAGGATGCATATAATTTTAATCTTAGAAAGGGGGGGTGGAAAAAAGGGGGAAAGACAAGAACTCTGAGTGCATGCAGGGATGAGAAAGAGGTTTGGTGAACTGAGAAAGTCTTTGCAAAGATCTTGAGCATGGGCAGAAAATGTGCCAAGAGATGAGGAAATAATTAAGGACTCTAGATATTCTTTTGACATTCTTTGAGAATCTCAGTAAATATTTGAATTAACTTCTCGGTTGTCAAATTTGTGTTTAATGGAATGTGATGTGTCATACAAACTGGACCACATGGGGCCCCATGTTTAAATGGGCTGCTCATCCCTTTCATCTTTGCTTTATGCCTATAGAAGGAAACCTATATATGTGGAACCCAGCTAATCAGCATTTCCTTAGCTAATTTAACTTTTATTTTCCCAGAAAACTCAAAGGAAAAACAAATAAATGAAAGAATTATCTTGTATGAGAAATTCTCTCAGAACATGCATATACACAACTGTGACAGAGTATATACATTCCAATCTTTACAACTCTATAAACATGAACACGCAACTGAAGTTCAGAATGATGAGCCTGAGATACTTTTAAATGTCTAACTTTTTGTACCAACTAAAGAAAGGAAAAAAAAAGAGAGAGAGAGAGAGATCTTGGCACAAGACTCAGTCCTTTATAGCCCTAGACACTGTGCAGTCTGCAACACATTGGGCTCACACCTTAAAGACACTGCATGTGGTTCAAAAAGGGATCAGTCACATGTGTGTGAAAGGAAACCTCACTTCGATGCACCAATCAGGATTGCTGTCTTGTTTCTTTAAAGGATGGGACTTAGGACTTCCCTGGCAGTTCCCAGGTGGTGATAGTGGTAAAGAATCTGCCTGCCAATGCAGGAGATTCGAGTTTGATTCCTGGGTTGGGAAGATCCCCTGGAGGAGGAAATGGCAACCCACTCCAGTATTCTTGCCTGGAGGATTCCATGGACAGAGGAGCCTGGCGGGCTACACTCCATGGGGTCACAAAGAGTTGGACACAACTGAGCACACACACATTCACACTACTGCTTAGGACTCAGCACTTTCACTGCCGAGGACCCACCTGGGTTCAGTCCCTGGTGGGCAAACTAAGATCCCACAAGCTGTGTGGATGGCCAAAAAAAATTAAAATTAAAAAAAAATGGAACTTTAATGAGCAGCATCTGAAAGCAGCACATTGGCATCTCTCTGTACCTGGAAGGAATTCTAAAACACTGAAGGGCAAACACTACACTCTTCTCTTTCCCACTGGAAACTTTTTCCCAAAATGACCCATTTCTACTATTTTTGTTTATACCTCCTGAACCAGGACAAAGAGGCAGGCCGTCACACCCACACACCATTTATAGGCTTTACTGCGGCCAGTTTTTTGTTGTTGTTGTTTCGTTTTGTTTTTGTTTTTTGCCTCCTTTCATTTCTGTTGAGAATTCCAACCTCTATTGATGGCTTTCCTCCAAGGCCACACATTTGGCCAAACCCTGGGTCCCAAGACCTCCTCAAAACATAGAGACGCCTGGGAATCTGAGACAGGTACCACAGATTATTTTAGCAGTCAGATCTTTTGTTTCGATTTGCCAGAGTTACCTAATTCTTTAGACATGACTCTCAGGTCCCTTGCTTGGCTTTTTTCCCACTGACACATTTACCCCAATTCTCTCCTCCTCTTCTCAGGCATTGGCTCTTGACATCTCTGCTAGAATCGATGGCGACACATGTTGTGTTTACATCTCCCCCCAGTGCCAGGCTTACTGATGTGGTAAGCGGAGCCCTGGGCAGTGGAGTCAGGAAGGCTGAGTCATCAGTCATCATCCCCTGTCGCCCGGGGTCTGACCAAAATGACAGAGGCTCCTCTCACCGGAGTGTCACTGAGAGACCACAGACGACAGGAGGCAGGGGACTTCTCCCGTTTGACTCTAACCACTTTAAGGTCATATTTTTGGCAAAACAGTGTGGAGATGTTAGGAGAGAAATCTCATCGCAGCCTCCATGTCCCTTTGTCCTTCGGGCCTCTGCTTAAATGCAGTCCTAATTTTTTTTAATTAACTTTTTTAACTGCACCATGTGGCACGCAGGGTCTTACTTCCCCAGCCAGGGATGGAACCCATGCTTCCTGCAGTGGAAGCATGGAGTTTTAACCACCGGACTGCCAGGGAAGTCCCAGTGTGGTCCTTTCTTTTTTTTTAACTTTTATGTATTTATTGGCTGTGCCGGCCTTCATTGCTGCTAGCAGGCTTTGCCTACTTGCAGCGAGCAGGAGCTCCTCTCTAGTTTAGTGCCAGTGCTTCTCATTTCGGCGGCTTCTCCTGTGGAGCACAGGCTCTGGGCGTGCGGGCCTCAGTAGTGGCAGCACATGTGCTCGCTCGGTAGTTGTGGCACTGGGCTCAGCTGCCCCTCAGCATGTGAAGTCTTCCCAGACCAGGGGTCGAATGCATTGGCAGGAAGATTCTTTATCACTGGACCACCAGGGAAGGTCCCCATTATGGTCCTTTCTAAATGGGTAAATCACTTTGAAAAGCTACCAAAGCTGAACGAACATACACTCTGTTGTTGCTCAGTCAGTAAGTCGTGTCCGACTCTTTGCAACCCCATGGTCTGCAGCAGCCAGGCTTCCCTGTCCATCACCAACTCACGGGGCTTGCTCAAACTCAAGTCCATCGAGTCGGGGATGCTATCCAACCATCTCATCTTCTGGCACCCCCTTCTCCTCCTGCCTTCAATCTTTCCCAGTATCAGGGTCTTTTTCAATGAGTCAGATCTTAGCATCAGGCGGCCAAAGTATTGGAGCTTCAGCTTCAGCATCAGTCCTTCCAATGAATATTCAGGATTGATTTCCTTTAGGATTGACTGGTTTGATCTCCTCGCTGTCCAAGGGACTCTCAAGAGTCTTCTCCAAAATCACAGTTCAAAAAGGATCAATTCTTCAGTGCTCAGCCTTCTTTATGGTCCAACTCTCATATCGGTACATGACCACTGGAAAAACCATAGCTTTGACTATACAAAGCTTTGTTCCCAAACTGATGTCTCTGCTTTTGAATATGCTATCTAGGTTTGTCATAGCTTTTCTTCCAAGGAGCAAGCATTTTTTAATTTCATGGCTGCAGTCACCATCCGCAGTGATTTTGGAGCACAGGAAAATAAAATCTGTCACTGTTTCTACTTTTCCCCCATCTATTTCTCAAGAAGTGATGGGGCCAGATGCCATGATCTTAGTTTTTTGATGTTGAGTTTTAAGCCTGCTTTTTCACTCTCCTCTTTCACCCTTAGCAAGAGGCTCTTTAGTTCCTTTTCGATTTGTGCTGTTAGAGTGCACACGTCATATGCATATGTGAGGTTGTTGATATTTCTCAAGGCAATCTTGATGCCAGCTTGTAACTCATCCAGCCCGGCATTTCACATGATGTACTCTGCATATAAGTTAAATCAACAGGGTGACAATATACAGCCTTGATGTTTTCCTTTCTCAGTTTTGAACCAGTCTGTTGTTTCATGTCTAACTGTTGCTTCTTATCCTGCATACAGGTTTCTCAGGAGACAGGTAAGGTGGTCTGGTATTTCCATCTCTTTAAGAATTTTCCTCAGTTTGTTGTGATCCACACAGTTAAAGGCTTTAACGTAATCAATGAAACACATGTTTTTTTGGAATTCCCTTGCTTTTTCTATGATCCAGAGAATGTTGGCAAGTTGATTTCTGGTTCCTCTGCCTTTTCTAAATCCACCTTGTACACCTGGAAATTCTTGGTTCACGTACTACTGAAACTTTGCTTGAAGGATTTTGAGCATAACCTTACTAACAGGTGGAATGAGAGCAACTGTATGATAGTTTGAACATTCTTTGGCATTGCCTTTCTTTGGAACTGGAATGAAAACCGACCTTTTTCAGACCTGTGGCCACTACTGAGTTTTCCAAATTTGCTGGCATATTGAGTGCAGCATTTTAACAGCATCATCTTTTAGGATTTTAAATAGCTCAGCTGGAATTCCATCACCTCCACTAGCTTTGTTTAAACTAATGCTTCTTAAGCTCCAGTTGACTTCACATTTCCAGGATGTCTGGCTCTAGGTGAGTGACCACACCAACATGGTCCTTTGGGTCATTAAGACCTTTTTTGTCCAGTTCTTCTGTGTATTCTTGCCACCTCTTCTTAACCTCTTCTGTTTCTGTTAGGTCCTTGCTGTTTCTGTCCTTTAGTGGGCCATCTTTGCATAAAATGCTTCCTTGATATCTCTTAATTTTCTTGAAGAGATCTCTGGTTTTCCCATTCTATCGTTTTCCTCTGTTTCTTTTCATTGTTCACTTAAGAAGGCTTGCTTATCTCTCCTTGCTATCCTCTGTGGCCCAGCATTTCCACTGAATATGTATGTGCAGTAAGTCCTCTTACACGTTCACAAGTCCAATTTGTTCTAAGTCCAACAAAGTTAGCCCAGGTACACAACTAACACAATCAGCTGTATAATACTATACTGTAATAGGTTTATAATATTTTTTACACAAATAATACGTAAAAAACAACCCCCCAAAATAATGCATTTTTAACCTTATAGTACACTACTTTGAAGCGTACAGTAGTACCAGCTATATTACCACTGCTTTTGTGTTTGCTTCCAGACATCCTAGGCTTGAAATAAAAATACTGTAGTCTACACAGCACTGTATAGCGAAATACACAAAAGCACAACCACTTATAGAGGATGTAAGCATGTGACAATGTATGCCAGATACAAGAACTAACATATGATTGGACATGCAAACAAAGGTTCACACCTTTGAAAGCTCCCAACTTAAAGGTTCAAATGTAGGGAACTTAACTGCACGTGCATATATAGATACGCCAAGCTTTTAGAAAGTTTGCTTTATACTCCTTCAGTTTAATGAAAGGCTTACATTAGCACCTGTGTTTGCTAACTGAAAAAAATCTAAAAAGGAGTTTTGCTTTTGAAAAACAGAAGAAAAGCAAAAACAATGTTCAGTGTTGGTTTTACAGGGATCCATTCTAGAGGCAGGGCTCACCTGAGCAGCCAGACAGGCACCACCAAGCTCCTTCCCTGGCAACTACACTCTGCATCTCAGCATTAAGCTGCCAGAGCTCTGAACTATGTGTGTGGGCATCTGTGCTTTATTTCATCAAGAGCCTCTTGATGAAAGTGAAAAAGGAGACTGAAAAAGCTGGCTTAAAATTCAACATTCAAAAAACTAAGATCATGGCATGCCGTCCCATCACTTCATGGAAAATAGATGGGGAAACAGTGGAAACACTGACAGACTGCTTTCTTAGGCTCCAAAATCACTGCAGAGGGTGACTGCAGCCATGAAATTAAAAGATGCTTGCTCCTTGGAAGAAAAGCTATGACAAACTTAGACAGTGTATTAAAAAGCAGAGACATTATTTTGCCAACAAAGGTTCATATACTCAAAGCTATGGTTTTTCCAATAGTCATGTAAGGATGTGAGAGTTGGAAAGCTGAGCACCCAAGAATTGATGCTTTTGAACTGTGGCGTTAAAGAAGACTCTTGAGAGTCCCGTGGATTGTAAGATCAAACCAGTCAACCCTAAAGGAAATCAGTCCTGAATATTCATTGGAAGGACTGATGCTGATGCTGAAGCTCCAATACTTTGGCTACCTGATGTGAAGAACATCAGAAAAGATCTGATGGCTTTGGCTACCTGATGTGAAGAACATTAGAAAAGATCCTGATGCTGGGAAAGATTGAAGGCAGGAGGAGAAGGCAGTGACAGAGGATGAGATGTTGGATGGCATCACCGACTCAATGGACATGAGTTTGAGCAAGGTCCAGGAGTTGGTGAACAGGGAAGCCTGGTGTGGTGCAGTCCTTGGGGGTCACAAAGAGTGGACACAACTGAGAGATTGAGCTAACTGACTGTGCTTTATTTCCATTTGTCCTGTGCACCCATTAGCAAGATGTGTCCTAAGGTAATTGGTCCTTCATTTTAGCTTATGAAATATTTCATAAGAATGCTCTGCTTTCAGATAGCAAGGGAAAACTGTATATAGGTTCATATTACATATTCACATTATATACCATATATTTTACATATATATATTATTGTTGTTCAGTCACTAAGTTGTGTCCAACTCTTTGTGACCCCATGGTCTGCAGCCTTCCAGGCTTCCCTGTCCTTCACTATCTCCCAGAGCTTACTCAGATTCATGTCCATTGAGTTGGTGATGCTATCTGTCGTATCCTCTGCCACCCGCTTTCTTTTTGCCTTCAGTCTTTCCCTGCATCAGGTCTTTTCCAGTGAGTCAGATCTTCTCATCAGGTGGCCAACGTATTGGAGTTTCCACTTCAGCATCAGTCCTTCCAATGAATATTCAGGATTGATTTCCTTTAGGACAGACTGGTTTGATCTCCTTGCAGTCCAAGAGACTTTCAAGAATCTTCTCCAGTGCCACAATTTGAAAGCATTAATTATTCAGCACTCAGCCTTCTTTATGGTCCAACTCTCACATCCGTGCGTGACTACTGGAAAAACCACAGCTTTGACTACACCAACCTTTGTCAGCAAAGTGATGTCTCTGCTTTTTTAATACACTGAGTTTGTTACAGCTTTCTTTCCAAGGAGCAAGCATCTTTTAATTTCATGGCTGCAGTCACCATTCATAGTGATTTTGGAGCCCAAGAAAATAAAATCTGTCGCTGCTTTCAGTTTTTTTCCCTCCTATTTTCCATGAAGTGATGGGATCAGATACCATGATCTTAGTTTTTTGAATCATGCAATGATAGCAATGAAATTCCCAGTCTTTGGCTAGCTCTCAGGTACAGGCTAGATCAGAACAGCACATAGATTTCAACCCAATGTGATCAGATGGTTTAATGTTAGCTGCTTCCAGAGTTTGTTGAATTGTTGAAGATGATTCCGAGGCCCCATCTGGACTCAGCAGAGACAGAAATGTCATTAAAAAAAAAATTACTGGTGTGGGATTTCCCTGGTGGTCCAGTGGTTAAAAATCCACCTTCCAATGCAGGGTATATGAGTTAGATCCCTGGTCTAGGAACTAAGATCCCACATGCCTTGGGGCAGTTAAGCCTGGACTCTTAACAGGTTGGCCACTTCTGGATGGAGCAGTATGTGAGATGACCATGGATCTCATGGTCTTGGCTCCTGCCATCCCTACCTGATTGGATGCTATATTATGTAGGACTCTAAGACTATGGATTAGGTGCTCCCTAGCCATACCCTCCAAATATGACTCATTATTGGGCTCACAGACTCTTAGGATGAAGAAGACTCAGAAGTCATCTGTTAGTTCAGGTTCAGAGTACTCCTAGGCAGTACTCTGCAAGGACCGGGTACCATCCTCCAGGATGCAGTGCACACACTGAATCAGACACCCATTGGTTTCATGTTCTCAGTAGGAAGAATCCATGGATCCAGAAACCAAGCAGGGGTGACCCGACTTAGCATCACTAGCAAGATCCATCAGGAGACTTTGTGTTTTCTGTCTAACAACTCTGGGCTCTGCAGGATTCTAGATCCTGATTCCAAAACGGAACATATCCTTGCAATGGGACACAGCAAGGTTTCCGCTGATCTCACAACTGCCATGTGGGCATTCTGGTCTCTTTATACTTAGGACCAGGAGGCAAGAACAGGAGTTCCTGCCTTTCCAGGGGTCGTTGAGCATGAGCAGTAGGAGGTGAGGCTGCTGTGACACAATTAGGACAGGGAGGAATATTCGTGGAACTCAGGTGACCCACCTGGGTACTTCCGGTTACTTCCTTGTCCAATCATAACTGTAAATGGACAAGTACTGCTGGATGAGAAGAGTATGGTTCCCAAGGATTCAGTATTCTCAGAATTAGCACATGGGTTGAACCAACAGATGAAGCCACTAAGAACAGACAGCAGCTAAAGGAGTGAGAGGGGAATTCAGAACGGATATTGGAAGGGAATAGACACTGAAAAATAGTGTCTGTTATTCAGACACTTTTTATTTGCTGTTTGTTGTTCAGTTGCTAAGGGGTGTCTGACTGTTTGCAACCCCATGAACTGCAGCATGCCAGGCTTCTCTGTCCATCACTATCTCCCTGAGTTTGCTCAAACTCATATCCAGTGAGTCAGTGATGCCATCCAACCATCTCATCCTCTGTCACCCCCTTCTCCTCCTGCCCTCAGTCTTTCCCAGCATCAGGGTCTTTTCCAGTGAATCAGTTCTTCGCATCAGGTGGCCAAAGTATTAGAGCTTCAGCTTCAGCATCAGTCCTTCCAATGAATATTCAGGGTTGATTTCCTTTTAGGATTGACTGGTTTGAATAATAGTAGGAGCCCATAACTTCAGCAGTAGGAAGAGAGGTTCATTGAAACCCTGGAGAAGCTGCTGCTCTGCAGCACAAGGGGTGGATGTGGAAGTCACAGAGGCTGACCACTCAGAACTCCCTTCAAAAAGAACTTCTGGTAGCCTGTCTATTCATGCTTGGGAATCTGCCTTAACTTTCAAGCTAAAGCCACTCTTTCCAAGGATCCCCCAGCCAATGACAGCACAGCAGGGACACCAGGGCCTGGTCATTTCTGCTCTAAGAGCAATCTTTGCTCTGGAGCTCCACATCAGGTTGGTTGAGGTCTTGTCACCTCTGCCCCTCAGTCTGAGGCTCTCCATTCCCCATCCTACTTCCTTCTTGTCTCCCTTCCCAGGCATCATCACAGTCTGAAGACTCTCCGTGCCAAATACCACTTTTTTTCCCTTTTGTTTTTCACAGATATTACCTCCCAATAAACCTCTTGCATTCCCAACTTTGTCTCAGGGTCTGCTTACTCCAGAACCCCAACTAATACAAATGATTTGAAGCATAAGCTCCAAGTTTTAACACCACAAAGCCCAACATTGCAAACTACAAGGGCTCATTCGAAAAAAATTTATTTATTACTTCAGCAACTTTACACAGTGGGCTCCAGGGTGAATGGCAGCATGGATTTATTTAATGAGCATTATGATTCTTTCGAGAAATGAAAGGAAGGCCAGCTAGAAACAAAATTGTAGTTAAAATCTATGGCATCGTTACCATGTACCAAATCTTCAAATGCAATTCTCCACTTGTTGCTCGCAATGCCTTATGAAGGGTGTAGTATTTTTAAGCATTCCCTCTGGTAGAGGGCAAATGGAGATTAGTTTGATTACCAAGTGACATAATTAGTAAGTTAAAGTATCAGAATTTGTGCCCAGGAAAGCCTAAGCTATTAACCACTACACCATTCCAGTTATATAGCGTTGATTTATGTTGTTTACAACTGAAGAATCCTAACAGATAGTGAAAATTGGTTCCAGGGAGCAAGATGTAGGGTACAGACCATTTAGGGAATTGTCACCCAGAGAAACAGATTAGCGCCATCTGAAAGTAACAGCTGTTTCTGAGCCAAGTAGCCTCAACATCTATTAGTAAAAAGGGGTTTGTTTGTTTGTTTGTTTGTTTTTGCTGATAAAAAATTAACCAATTCCTGCAATGTTTTCAGAACATAAACTTTCTTTTAAAATGTCTGGTTTTGCATAAGACCCCAGGGAAAAATGGGCTTCCCTAGTGGCTCAGATGGTAAAGAATGTGCCAGCAATGCAGGAGACCTGGGTTCAATCCCTGGATTGGGAAGATGCCCTGGAGAAGGAAATGGCTACCCACTCCAGTATTCTTGCCTGGAGAATCCCATGGGCTATAGTCCATGGGGTCGCAAACAGACATGACTGAGCATCACACACCACCACCAGGGAAAAAAGGGACCTGGTCCCAGTCCCTGGCCTGCTGACAGTAGCTGTAGCCTAGGGGGGAATATTGGCTTCCTCCTGGAAGAGGGCTCTCTGGATGGCAAAAAAAAAAAAAAAAAGTTGCTACAGACAACGAAGGTGGAACTGCTTCCTTATGCAGTGAAATTTCAATGGTGGGGCTTCCCAAGCGGCACTAGTGGTAAAGAACTCACCTGCTAATGCAGGAGACATAAAAGACTTGGGTTTGATCCCTTGGTCAGGAAGATCCCCTGGAAAAGGAAATGGCAATCCACTCCAGTATTCTTGCCCAGAGAATCCCATGGACAGAGGAGTCTGGTGGGCTGCAGTCCATGGGGTCACAAAGAGTAGGACACGACTGAAGCGACTTCACACACATGGGTTTTTAAGAGAAACTGAAAAGTTGGAAATCTATGATTCCTGTTCAATTCTTATCACAATCTCAGCCTTGAAGCTATACAAGTTAAGGATTCTTGTCACATACCGGTCATATAAAACTGAGGAATTTCAGTTTATGACTTCCTGAAAATCAAACTCTGAGGCTGATTTTCTAAACTGTAGGTTGAATTTGAGGGTTTCCCTTCCCTGAGGGAAGCTGACTCAGCTGGTAAAGAATCCGCCTGCAATTCAGGAGACTTGGGTTCGATCCTTGGGTTGGGAAGATCCCCTGGAGAAGGGAACAGCTAACCACTCCAGTATTCTAACCTGGAAAATTCCATGGACCGTATAATCCATGGGGTCGCAAAGAGTCGGACACAACTGAGGGAGTTTCACTTTCAGGTTGAATTTGAAGTCTTTTCAAGTATCTTATACAAAACTCTGGATATTCTCAGTAGAGAATTCACTTACCAGAAACTCTTTATTTGATAAACCATCTGGAGAAACGTCATTCTAAGAGTTCCTGGTATACTGGGAATTCATGTAAAGTGCCCCTGGACTTCAAATACCTCCAAAAGCAGATGTTGAAAAGTATAAATAAATAAAATGTGGGGAACTCCCTGGCAGTCCAGTGGTTAGGACTCTGTGCTTTCACTACAGAGGGCACCAGTTTGATCCCTGATCAGGGAACTAAGACCCCACATGTGACATAGTGCGTCCAAAAAAAGTAGAATGTGTCTTGTTTAGGACCAACCCCATGAGGTCGAATGGGCTTAGATATTCCTCATACGGGTATGGATAGTGTCGGGGAAGCCATCTCAGCTGTGCCTCATTCGTGAGGCGAGTACGTAGAGTAGCTGAAGAAGTTGGTAGGCATCTTCAGATCTACAGATTCTTCACGCCAGTGATACCAGAATCCATCACCCAGGATGTCTGTGGGGTCAGGGAAGCCACACTACACTAACGTTAATCGTGGTTACTTCCTAATAAGCCTTTCTAGACTCTCTCACTGTCATCTACCGGGTAAATGCTTTTTGAGTGAATTATGGCTGTGAGCTTGATCACCAGCATGCAATCCAAGAGATTATCACCTCACGTCCATTATAATAGTAGCAGTGGAGGGATCATAATTATGTACTCTGGAAGTGGGGCAAGGTACACAGGAAGAAGTAACTCGTTACACCCAAGATTCACGGTGGTATTTCATCAGTTAACCTGAAGACTACAAAGATCACAGAGGTATACTTGAGCTGCAGTTTCTGTTTACCTTCAGCTAATGTATCATTCATGGGTCAGTTTTAGAAAAACAGAAACCACTTTAGCTATTTTAAGCAGGAAGGGATTTAAGAAATGCAAAGGATTGGAGAAGGCAATGGCACCCCACTCCAGTACTCTTGCCTGGAAAATCCCATGGACGGAGGAGCCTAGTAGGCTGCAGTCCATGGGGTCGCTAAGAGTCAGACTCGACTGAGTGACTTCACTTTCACTTTTCACTTTCATGCATTGGAGAAGGAAATGGCAACCCACTCCCGTGTTCTTGCCTGGAGAATCCCAGGGACGGGGGAGCCTGGTGGGCTGCGGTCTATGGGGTCTCAGAGTCAGACACGACTGAAGCGACTTAGCAGCAGCAGCAGGGTAAATAGAAAACACTGGAAAACTCGAATTCTAAAAGATATATGGAACCCAATGTTCACAACAGCATTTATGGACAATAGCCAAGACATTAAACAACCTAAATCAACAGATGAATGGATAAATATGGTGTGGCACACATTATACCTGTGTGTGTGCGTATGCATATATATATATATATATCTATCTCCATACACTGTTTATGTAGACCTATCTTTAGACTTGCAGTTTCTACTCATTGCCAAAGTTACTTAGGTCAGCTTTTGTTCCCCCTGTACTCTTCAGTGAGCTTTATCATTCATTCTATTTCTTTAAAATTGAAGTATAGTTGGTTTACAATGTTGTGCTAGTTTCTGGTGAACGGCAAAGTGATTCAGCCATATGTATTATATGTGTGTGTGTGTGTATAATATATATAACATTATATATGTGTATATATATGTAATATTACTCCATCATTTAAAAAATGAATGAAATAATGCCATTTGCAGCAACATGGATGACCTAGAGATCATCACACTAAGTGCAAACAGAGAAAGACAAACACCATCTGATTTCACTTATATGTGGAACCTAAAAAATGATATGAATGAACTTATTCAGAAAACAGAAACAGACTCACAGACAGCAAAACTAAACTTATGGTTACCAAAGGGGAAAGGCTGAGAGGAATAAATTGGGAGTTTGGGATTAACAGATACATACTACTATATAGAAATTAGATAAACAGCAAGGACCTACTGTATAACACAAGAAACTATATTCAATAACCTGTAATGGAAAAGAATCTGAAAAAGAATACACACACACACACACACATATATATACACACACATATATATAACACATATGGCTGAATCACTATACCGTACACCAGAAACTCACACAACATCGTAAACCAACTATACTTCAATTTCAAATAAATAAAATGAATGATAAAGCTCACTGAAGAGCACAGGGCAAAAGAAAGCTGACCTAAGTAACTCTGGCAGTGAGTAGAAACTGCAAGTCTAAAGCCAGGTGTACATAAACAGTGCATGCATAGACAATTCTGAGACTACTACATGTATACAGGTGTTAAACAAAAAATGGATGAAAGAAAAAATGCTGGAAGATTTGGAGAAGCATATTTGAGGCAGGGCCTCCAGAAATGGCTCCCAGATGACAGAATGGTCCTGCCAAGGAACCACATAAAATCAAGAAGCTACAATTAGAAACCACCCTGGAACTGTTAGCTGTAGAAACTTAGAGCCTAATCAGCAGTCTGGGTATCACAACGGCCCGCCGCTGCTGCTGTCACCTTCGGTCACACTGCTAGACTGGCATCAGCAACACGCTGCATGTTCAGACCTCACAAGGCAACCCCCATGAAGCTAGTAACTAGACATGGTGATGCTACCCCAGGAAGCCCAGCCTCTCCGCACCATGATCACCTGCAGCTAACAGGCAACAGCAGTGCCTCTCTACATACACACCTGTCTCCCAAATGCCCCACAGGAGCGTCTGATTGGACAAACTTAAATGACATTTGGAATCTTAACTCTAAGCGAATTGGAAGATAGGGGTTTTGGCATTCCAGGCTGTGTGGTACAGACCAACATCCCCAAAGGAGGGGGAAGGGGATACTGAGCACTAATCCACTATAAACCCCGGCCAGCTAGCTGTGTTCCTTGAGGAAGAGGGCGGTGGGCAGTGAAAGCCACAGGGAAAGGCATTTCCTGGCTTGAAAACAGAAGTGGAACCAGAAAAGAAGGGAGAAAAACCTAGCCCAACGGAGCATTGAGGCGGGTTTGACGTGGAGCTTTGGATCTTTCTGAAATCCCTATCAAATGCTGCCCTCTAGTGTTTGTGAAATAAACTACGTTTAAGAAACGCTGAAACAGAACTTGAAACAATGCACCTAGCCAGCGTGAACAGCTGTGGCGATCCGAAGTTTATGGAACCTGGGGAAAATTCACTGAACTGGACGCTAAGACTACTTACAAATGATTAGGCCAATTGACATGCAGATCAAGTTTTGCCAAGATACTACTCAGACCTCTGGATATGGGTTATTGTTCCCTCCGTAACAGAGTGAGGGTAAGTATTCTTGGAGGTTCATGTAATGATCAGGAAAGCAGATGATCAATTAAATTATAAATCATTTACACTGGGACTTCCCTGGCAGTTTAGTGGTTGGGACTCCAGACTTCTAATGCAGAGACATGGGTTCGATCACTGGTCAGGGAACTAAGATCCCACACCAGCATAGCCAAAAAAATAATAATAAAGAAAACTACTATAAATCTCACACATTCACAAAAAAGAAAGCAAAAAACTAAATCATTTACATAAATTATAGATCCAAGAGACGACTTCCAATAAAGCATTAATTTATTGCCATTATTGTTCATTTTATTTTCTTGGTTATCTTTCTTTGCAAGGTCTGCCCCAAACATACCACCACCACAGTTGGTTAGGAGAAAAATGACATCACTGATGTTCAGAATTTCGTATGTCAGGAGAAATAAGTGTATCAGCAAAACAAAATTCTTATATAAAACTCTTGGTCAGTACAACCAAAAAGTGAAAGCTACTATGTTTAAAATTATTAAATCCACAGCTCTCAACCCAAAACACCTGCCAGAATCATGGATTAAATAATCAAATCCAAGAATTAGAGGCTGTCCCTTGGTCACATCAAGGATATTGTGCCTCGGTACCCTTAGCTTCTCCCTGCTTGGAACAGGCTTTTCCCCAGCAGTGCATCCCTATATAGAAGTATGGCTCTTTAAAAAAAAAAAAAAAGTGGGCTCTTAGTTACCCAGTTGGGATGGAAGCCATGCCCCCTGCACTGGGAGTGCAGAGTCTTAACCACTGGACCACCAGGGAAGTCTCTTTTGTCTTCCTTCCAAGCTGCTAAAGTGGTAAGGTGCAGGGTCCATGCTCACCAGAAAGTAACCTGTAGTCATTTCCTTTCTTTCCCTCTTCTTTCCTATGGTCATTTCGAGGTACACCAAAACTATGGCTTGGGATCTTTGGATGGGTTCATTGGTGGGAGCAAGCCTCCTCTCTATAGTCAACTTCATGTGAGTTGTCTGCATTGGGATTAGGGATCAAAAGCAAATTCATCAACCAAGTGTTACTGTTTTCCTTTGCTAACCTTGCTTGACTATATGACTTTCTTGGTTATTCTTTAGCTGTTGTTATTCAGTCGCTAAGTGGTGTCTGACTCTGCAACCACACGGACTGCAGCATACCAGGCTTCCCTGTCCTTCATTATCTCCCTGAGTTTGCGCAAACTCATGTCCATTAAGTCGGACATCCAACCATCTCATACTCGTCGTTCCTTTTTCAGCCTGCCCTCAATCATTCCCAGCATCAGGGTCATTTCCAATAAGTTGGCTCTTTGTATCAGGTGGCCAAAGTATTTGAGCTTCAGCTTCAGCGTCAGTTCTTCCAATTAATCTTCAGGACCGATTTCCTTTAGGGTTGATTGGTTTGATATCCTTAATGTCTAAGGGACTCTCAAGAGTTTTCTCCAACACCACAGTTCAAAAGCATCATTTCTTCAGTGTTCAGCCTTCTTTATGGTCCAGCTCTCAAATCTGTACATGACTACTGGATAAACCATAGCTTTGACTAGATAGACCTTTGTCAGCAAAGTGATGTCTCTGCTTTTTAATATGCTGTCTAGGTTTGTCATAGCTTTCCTTCCAAGGATCAAGCTTCTTTTAATTTCATGGCTGCAGTCATCCACAGTGATTTTGGAGCCCAGGAAAATAAAATTTGTCACTGTTTCCACATTTCCCCCATCTATTTGCTATGAAGTGATGGAACTGGATGCCATTAAGTTTTTTTTAATGCTGTTTTTAAGCCAGCTTTTTCACTCTTCTCTTTCACCCTCATCAAGAAGCTCTTTAGTTCTTTGCTTTCTGCCGTTAGAGTGGTATCATCTGCTAATTCGTGTGTGTCTGGCCAAAATAATTCCTAATAGCATTTTGATTTCACTCTGATTTCTAAGCAAATATAAGATAGAGAAAACAAGGAGATTAATGAGAAAAGGCCATCATGGTTGGAACTGTAGCACTCTTTTCTAAGAACTGTCTCCACCCCAAGACCACCATCTCTGAGAACCGCTAAATATTTGGGAACTCTTTCACAAACAGTATGAAACCATCCAAGTGTGAGGCTAGAGCAGTACCAAAACACTACAGCTGGAGATGCTCAGCAGAAACCACTTCATGTATTGCTTCATGCAATCAAATCATCAGTTTTCAGGTGCCAGGGCTGTCCCCGTTCTCACTTCTCTCTTGGATCCTCTGGGATGAAGAGAAAGGTATTTGCAAACAAGTCACTGCAGAGATCAGAGTGTTCCCCTAGGCATAGCCCAGGGGACATGCATCATCGCTCTATCCACCCCACTATTTTTGCTCTCCCACTGGGCAGGAGATGGACTCATCTTCAGGTTGCAGGGATGAAAGGCTGTAGAAAACAACAAGATCAAGGCTGTGTGGGGTCAGAGCTGTGTGTAATCAGTCATTAGGGGGCCCTGCTCTGCTGATTTGCTTCAAAGCTTTGGAATTTGACTTACGGGATCTCATCCTGCTGGGTTCACAGAAGAAAATTCCCAGAGGCTAGAGGTGAGGTCTAGCCACAGAAGTGAGCTCATAGATGGAGACACACTTAGAAAAAGAGAATGTGTAGGCCTGTTGTTATGATAATCAAAACAATAATAAGTCAACCACAAGGATCCTCCCAAGATGGCCAAATCCCTCATGCTGGGTAGTTAAGTCATAGGACAGTCAAACAGTGTGGCTTTGAGAGCAAAAGAAATGTGGGGCAGAGAAACAATTTCAGTGTTCACAAACAGCAGACAGATTAAACAAATGATGGTAATTCCTCCAACAGAATAACATGCAGCCATTAAAAAATAACGTAGGACACTCGCTGTTCACCTGAAACTGTCACAACTTTGTTAATCGGCTATACCCCAATTCAAAATAAAATGTTAAAAAAAAACAAAGTAGGAAAACACATATCACTCATGGGTATGTAATGGGTACTGCCCTCAAGAGGGCAACTTGGGCCCACAGATGGAAAACGCAAATGCATAAACCTCTATCTAATCCAGCATGTTCCACTTGGATGAGTTCATCCTCTAGACATATTCAGAGGTGCAAAACGATGTATGTACATACGTGCCTGTACAAGATTACTTATGGCAGCACTTTTTGTAATGGCAAATGTTTAGGAACCAGGAACGTATTTTAAAAGTTATGGTACAGCCATATAGTGAAATACAGTATGCTCTTTTAATTTTTACATTTGGCTGCGCTGGGTCTTTGTTGCCAGGTGAGGGCTTTCTGTAGTTTTGGCAAGCAGGAGCTCCTCTTTGTTGCAGTGCCCGGGCTGCTCATGGCACATTGCAGTGGCTTCTCTTGTGGAGCACAAGCTTTACAGTGTGGGCTCAGTAGTTGTGCAGACAGGCTTAGCTGCCCTACAGCATGTGGGTTCTTCCTGGACCAGGGATCAGATCTGTGTCCCCTGCAACAGCAGGTGGATTCTTAACCACTGGACCACCAGGGAAGTCTTAAAAAAAAAAGTTGTCTATGTCTGGCTATATTGCTAAATGCAAAACAACAACAAAAAAATCAAGCTGCAGAACAACATGTGTATTACACCACCATTCAAGGCTAATGTAAGGGAGACAGGAAGAGCATTTGCTAGAAGGAAGGATTTGTTGTCCACGTCCGATGCCTTTGGCCTCTTGGCCAGCTGGGGACTGAGCTTTCCTGAACTGGACAGCCTCAGTGGAGGAAGCTGCACATCAGTGTTCTCTAGTGAAGCAGATTACATATTAAGTGGGAATACGAGTCATCGGTTACTTGGTGAAAATGAAAATTTAAGGGATCTTCCCTTAAAAATTGTGACTCAATAGATATGGAGTTGAACCCGGAATTAGTAGAAATTTTTGTTTTTTAAATAGACTTTCTATTTTAGAACAGTTTTAGGTTCATTGCAAATTCGAGAGGCAGGTATGGGAATTTCCTATATACTTCCTGCTCTGGGCTTCCCTGGTAACTCAGTGGTAAAGAATCTTCCTGCAATGCAGAAGTAGCATCTGGGATGAACTAAAGGCTTCAGAGTTGAATCCATGAGGATCTATGAGAGGGCAATCCAGACACATCAACTGGTCTCAAGCTCAAGCTCAAAAGAGCCCTAAAATGTGGCTACCATTCACTGAAAAACTTGCTCATGGAAGCAAGCCCTTCCACAACTGTTCATATTTTTGTTCTTTTGAGCTTGAGGTTATCTATATCATTTTATAGTAATTGTAATGGAAATGCAACAGAGGTAACTGCTGGTCATCCAGAGTTATTCACAGATAGCAAGTTGGATCTGTGAGTACAAAAGAATTGGTTTACCAGTTTATGGCCAAAGGATGTTTTGCCTACTTCTATTTAGATGGTGGGGCTTCCCTGGTGGCTCAGTGGTAGAGTCCGCCTGCAATGCAGGAGACCATCTGCTATGCAGGAAAATGATGATTTGATCCCTGGATTCGGAAGATCCCGTGGAGAAGTACATAGCAACTCAATCCAGTATTCTTGCCTGGAAAATCCCATGGAGAGGAGCCTGGCGGGCTACAGTCCATGGGGTCGCAAGAGTCAAACACAACTTAATGACTAAACAACAATAATTTAGATGGTGACAGTTTTTTTCTCAGTGAACCCATGAGATAGATACTCCCTTAAATGATCATTTATACACTTCTATGTATTATATATACTGTAGTTCATGTATATAACATGAGTATTGTAGCTTCATTATTGTCAATTATCTTCTTTTCTTGAAGGCTATTTCATCATTAGTTGTCTTTCGCCATTTGTTTTTGACTTAAAAAAAGCCTTTTGTTATCTTTAGATACAATTTCTTTCACTATCCTTAGATGTGATTCAGATAAAATAGAAGTGTAAATACATATGTAACATGTATACATTTTTCTCATACTACTATTCATCATTCTCTTCATCAGCTCTATAATATTTTTCAATTTATTTATTTCTGTTTGGCCATGCCTTGTGGCTTTCAAGATCTTAGTTCCTTGACCAGGGATCAAACCTTTGCCCTCAGCAGTAAGGAAAGTGTGCAGTCCTAACCACTGGACTGCCAGGAAATTTCTTGTAATATTTTTCAAAACCATCAATATTCCTGGACTCAACCACAATTAAAAAGTTAGTGCTCAGTTGTGTCCGACTCTTTTCGACCCCATGGACTGTAGCCCGCCAGGCTCCTCTGTTCATGGAATTCTTCAGGCAAGAATACTGGAGTGGGTAGCCATTCCCTTCTCCAGGGGATCTACCTGACCTAGGAATCAAACCTGTGTCTCCTGAATTGTAGGCAGATTATTCACCATCTGAACTTGCTAAATTTATATTTTATTCAGGAAAATATAATATTAAATACTAAATGAGAACATAGGCATTGCATTTTCAAAAATTCTATTATAAGACACTATGTCTGATAAGTTAGCACTCACGATGTAAAGTACTGTTCTAAATGCTTTATAACTAATTTAATCTTCAAATAAGACTATAAGGTAAGTGCTAGTCTCACAATGCCATGATGACTCTCAATATTGTTGTAAAAGTTAGACTTCTGACCCTAAATGAAATCCATCTTGAATTCAAATCTCCCCATACTATCTAATTTTAAGAGTAAATGATCTGAAAATATGAACACTCAGTGGCCACCCCAGTGCTCTCAGAATTTTCCCTACATATTGGAGGGCTCCAAGACAGCCCCTGCAACTACAGTGTCTTTTTTTGGGGGGAGGGGAGGACATGGAGGGGCAACTGCTTTACAGTATTGTGTTAAGTTTCTGCTATACAATGAAGTAAATCAGCTGTATCTGTACACATATCCCCTCCTTCTTGGACCTCTCTCCCACCTCTCCCTACTGCCCACCCCACTCCTCTAGGTCATGAAAGAACACCAAGCTGAGCTCCCTGTGCTATACATCAGGTTCCCACTAGCGCTCTGTTCTACACGTGGTAGTGTAGTTATGTCAACCCTACTCTTCCAGTTTGTCCCACTCTCCCCTTCCCGCCTCCCCTGATGGTGTACACAACTCTGTTCTCTACATCTTGTTCTCATTCCTGCCCTTGAAATGGGCTTCTCTGTACCATTTTTCTAGAGTCCATATTTATGTGTTAATATGCAATATCTGTTTCTCTTTCTGACTTACTTCACTCTGTATGACAGATTCGAGGTCCACCCACATCTCCACAATGACCCAATTTCATTCCTTTTTATGGCTGAGTAATATTCCATCAGAGTGTCTTGATAGCTGCTGCTGGAACTGGGAGTCCTTGCTATCACTCCACCCTTCTTGACACACTGCCCAGTCTTTGCCCTCAATATCTAGGAAATGGCTTCCTGTGGCATTACTGTTGCGTCTACCTGTCTCTGAGTATTGCCTGCTATCTCCATTGCCTCAGAATACTGTGTATTTCACCTGCACCCCACCCTTAATTGGGCTATTGGGTTTGACTTCCTAGAGACTATTGTCTACTTGATCTATTCCAGAGTTCACTAGGCCCTTTAAATGCTGACAATAACCCCATAGCTGGGACAGTTTCTCCCGACCCATTATTGACATCATGTCCATTTATAGGGCTTCAGTGCTTAGCACATGTAGTCTATAAATCTACCTAAGCTATGACACTTTTGTGTCAAAGGTGGAGGTTTCTTTGGTTTGGGAAATTAATAAAGGCTCTGAGAAAGTAGGTTTCAGTATCTTGACTGAAAGCACAAAGCTCTCGTGTTATACAAGGAAGGAGCTGGAATGTGACAGAAGCCCCACAGGAAGTTCAATATCCTGGGCCCCACCCCTTCTACTGCAGAGATGTCCCCTATTCTGCTTCACACCTGATCTGCTCTTTCAGTTGGTTGTTGTTTTGTTTTGTTTCATTTTTTTGGCACAGCATGTAGGATCTTAGTTCTCTGATCAGGGATCAGACCCATGCCCCTTGCATTAGAAGCCTGGACTCTTCATCACTGGACCCCCAGGGAAGTCCCTGCTCTTTCGGTTTATATGAAGAACCATCTATTTAGAGCTTCTGGGAATTTTGTTCCCCCAGATAATGGTATTTTACTTCAGGTTAGGCAACTCAACATATGTATTCAACCATCCTAAACTTATTTCCCCTCAAATTTACTTTTCCTCCTAAGTCTGGTACTCTCATTGTGAGGAAGAAGAGTCAGTGCTGAGTTTTAGGGAATTCCGCTTCATATCCAAGACCCTGTATTGGTTCATCAGATGTTTATACTGAGTACTCCTAAAAAAACAAAACAAAACACAAATATATAAAAAAAATACACCTAGTACTCCTGAATTCCACGGTATTTATAACCTGCTTGTTTTATCTCAAAAGCACCAAGTTGACCTCTTTGAACTGAAGGTTGTTTGGGTTTTTTGTTTGTTTGTTTCAGACAGGGTACCCTCATAGAAACCCCAATAAGGGTTTAAAATGTTTATAAGCAGGGATTCTATTGACCCAAATATATACTAATTTGAAAGCCTTCAGTTTTATAATTTCTTTTCTAGTTCTTAATCTTTTTTCTTTTTGTGTTATAATTTACATAGCATACAATTCACTTACTATTCTTGTGCAATTCAATGATTTTTGGTATACTGGCAGAGTTGCCTATCACCACAAGCACAGAGGTGCTTTTTTTACAGAGGTGCTTTTTTTGGCCTCATGGCATATAGGATCTTAGTTTCCCAACCAGAGATCGAACCAGTGCCCCCTGCATTGCAAGCACGGAGTCTTAACCACTGGACTACCAGGCAAGTCCCCAGTCTTCAGTTTTAAGTCTACTTTAATTCATTCTTTTATTCAACACTTTTGGGGGACTGAGCAAGAGCCAGGCACAACTCTAGGTACAACAGAGAACAAAAGAAAGACTGCTGCCTTCCTGGAGTTTATATGGCAATAAATACTAAACATAATGAGTAAATTATATAGTTTTTCAAAGGAGTTAATGTCTACAGAATAAAGAAAAATAAAAAGCGATAAAAGAGATGGGAGTGTGGGGATGGAAACTGCCAGTTTAGAAGGTGTTCAGGATGGGTATCATTGAAGAGATGACATTTGAGAAAAGACTCAGAGAAGAGAAGCATGCTCCAGAAGTAGACATATTGCCTGATGGGTGCAACATGAGTAAAATGAGAAGAGTTGAGTACAATAGGAAATGAGATCAGAAAATGAAATGGGGGAGGAGAAGAGGTGAATCTACCTATTAAAAGTAGCCTATTAACTTTGGTTCAAAAAATAAGAGACTTTTACTACTTTGAGAAGGGATTTATTCCTCTGGGAATGATATACCCATTTGAACGCAGAGTTCCAAAGAACAGCAAGGAGAGATATAAAAGCCTTCAGTGATCAATGCAAAGAAATAGAGGAAAATAACAGAATGGAAAAGACTAGAGATCTCTTTAAGAAAATCAAAGATAGCAAGGGAAGATTTCATGCAAAGATGGGCTCAATAAAAGACAGAAATGGTATGGACCTAACAGAAGCAGAAGATATTAAAAGGGGGCAAGAAAACACAGAGGAACTATACAAAAAAGATCTTCAGGACCCAGATAACCACGATGGTGTGATCACTGACCTAGAGCCAGACATTCTGGAATGTGAAGTCAGGTGGGACTTAGGAAGCATCACTACAAACAAAGCTAGTGGAGGTGATGGAATTCCAGTTGAGCTATTTCAAATCCTAAAAGATAATGCTGTGAAAGTGCTGCACTCAATATGCCAGCAAATTTGGAAAACTCAGCAGTGGCCACAGGACTGGAAAAGGTCAGTTTTCATTCCAATCCCAAAGAAGGGCAATGCCAAAGAATGTTCAAACTACCGCACAATTGCACTCATCTCACACACTAGCAAAGTAATGCTCAAAATTCTCCAAGCAAGGCTTCAACAGTACGTGAACCATGAACTTCCATATGTTCAAGCTGGATTTAGAAAAGGCAGAGGAACCAGAGATCAAATTGCCAACATATGTTGGATTATATAAAAAGCAAGAGAATTCCACAAAAATATCTACTTCTGCTTTATTGGCTATGCCAAAGTCTTTGACTGCATAGACTACAACAAACTGTGGAAAATTCTTCAAGAGATGGGAATACCAGACCACTGGACCTGCCTCCTGAGAAATCTGTATGCAGGTCAAGAAGCAACAATAGAACTGGACATGGAACAACAAACTGGTTCTAAATTGGGAAAGGAGTATGTCAAGGTTGTATATTGTCACCCTGCTTATTTAACATATATTCAGAGTACATCGTGTAAAATGCTAGCTTAGATGAAGTGCAAGCTGAAATCAAGAATTCCCAGAGAAATATCAATAACCTCAGATATGCAGATAACACCACCCTAATGGCAAAAAGTGAAGAGAATCTAAAGAGCCTCTTGATGAAAATGAAAGAGGAGAGTGAAAAAGCTGGCTTAAAACTCAACACTCAAAAAACAAAGATCATGGCATCCAGTCCCATCACTTCATGGCAAATAGATGGGGAAACAGTGGAAACAGTGACAGACTTTATTTCTGGGGGCTCCAAAATCACTACAGATGGTGACTGCAGCCATGAAATTAAAAGATACTTGCTCTTTGTAAGAAAAGCTATGACCAACCTAGTGAGTGAGTGAAGTCGCTCAGTCGTGTCTGACTCTGCGACCCCATGGACTGTAGCCCACCAGGCTCCTCCATCCATGGGATTCTCCAGGCAAGAACACTGGAGTGGGTTGCCATTTTCTTTTCCAGGGGATCTTCCCAACCCAGGGATTGAACCTGGGTCTCCCAAGTTGTAGGCAGATGCTTTACCATCTAAGCCACCAGGGAAGTCCAACCTAGACAGTATATTAAAAAGCAGAGAGACATTACTTTGCCAACAAAACTCCATCTAGTCAAAGCCACAGTTTTTCCAGTAGTCATGTATGGATGTGAGAGTTGGACTATAAAGAAAGCTAAACACTGAAGAATTGATGCTTTTGAACTGTAATATTGGAGAAGACTCTTGAGAGCCCCATGGATTGCAAGGAGATCCAACCGATCAATCCTAAAGGAAATCAGTCCTGAATATTCATTGGAAGGACTGATGCTGAAGCTGAAACTGCAATACTTTGGCCATCTGATATGAAGAACTGACTCATTAGCAAAGACCCTGATGCTGGGAAAGATTGAAGGCAGGAGGAGAAGGGGACGACAGAGGATGAGACAATTGGATGGCATCACCAACTCGATAGACAGGAGTTTGAGCAAGCTCCAGGAGTTGGTGATGGACAGGGAAGCCTGGCTGCTGTAGACCATGGGGTTGCAAAGAGTCAGACACAACTGAGCAACTGAACTTATTCTTCTGCATATTCCCAATAAAGCTGTACATTTCACTACTTATAAAAACTTGGAATATATTCTTGTCGACCTTATTGATGTATAATTTAAACTGTACAATTCAATGAATTTTGATAAATGATGACACCTGTGACCTCACTACTACACTCAAGTTCCAGAACATTTCCATCATCCTGTAAGCACCCACCCTCTTTTTTTGGCCACACTGTACAGCATGTGGGATCTTAATTCTCCAACCAGGAATCGAACCCATACCCCCTGCATTGGAAGCTTGGAGTCTTAACCACTGGAACACCAGTGAAGTCTATGTCCCATTCCTTTGCAGTCCATGCCTCCCTCCACTGCTAGTCCCAAGCAACTATCAGCCTGCTTTTTGTCACCAGAGAGTTGGTTTGCATTTTCTAGGATTTTAAATAAACAGAATCATAGAGTATATACTCTTTTATGTCTGGCTTCTTTCAATCAGGATGATGCTTTTGAAGTTCATAAGTACTTCTTTTTTATTGATGTGCATTCCATTGTATAAACATACCATATTTAGTTTATCGTCTCACCTATTGATGGAAATTTAGGTTTTGTGGGCTTAAAGCTTTAATATATGTACACTGCTTGTATTAACTGTGTTTTAACAAGTACTATAAAGATCCCACAATCCAGAAATTTTAAGTACTTAAAGCCTGTGGACAGAGGAAATCTTAAAAGTTTAATCCAAATTTATATACATATTTTTGCTCCAGAGAATTATAAAGTACAAAGTACAAAATGAAGTTGCTCAGTCATGTCCAATTCTGCAATCCCATGGACTCTAGCCTACTAGGCTCCTCCATCCATGGAATTTCCCAAGCAAAACTACTGGAGTGGGCTGCCATTTCCTTCTCAAAGGGTGATAAAGACATTAAAGCATGAATATATTAGTGGGATAAAATTATATGGAGAGTAGAACAGAAAAGAATGATGAGAAACGTCCCAATGATAAGAAGTTTATCACATATTACACCAAGGTTATTACAACTTATTATTCGCATTTAAAGAAGTGAGGTGACTTTTATCTTTTAAGTCAATATTTACAAATACCAGAAATTAGATATTTCAAAATTCTTTAAATTTATAAAATTTTAGATATTAATTTTAAAATATGAATGTGAAAATTAAAAAATAGAAGTAAGAAACCTGGAGTACCCCTTCTTTCGGTCCTGTTTGTAAAGGTTGCTCTTTAATTGGTTTGGGATGAGCAGAAACATCATCATTTTTAAAGTTCCCCAGGTAGGGACTTCCTTGGTGGCCCAGTGGCTAAGCCTGCTGCTGCTGCTAAGTTGCTTCAGTCGTGTCCAGCTCTGTGTGATCCCACAGACAGCAGCCCACCAGGCACCCCCGTCCCTGGGATTCTCCAGGCAAGAACAGTGGAGTGGGGTGCCATTTCCTTCTCCAATGCATGAAAGTGAAAAGTGAAAGTGAAGTTGCTCAGTCGTGTCGGACTCTTAGAGACCCCATGGACTGCAGCCTATCAGGCTCCTGCGTCCATGGGATTTTCCAGGCCAGAGTACTGGAGTGGGGTGCCATTGCCTTCTCTGAGTGGCTAAGCCAGTGCACTCCTAATGCAGGGGGCCTGGGTTCAATTCCTAGTCAAGGAACTAGATCCCACATACTAAAGATACAGCACGCCGAAAGCTACAACTAAGATCTGGTGTGACCAAACAAACTAATTAATAAAAAAAGTTTCCTAGGTGATTCTAAAGTATACCCAAAGTTTCTCTGAAAACAGCGTTCTCTCTCAGTAGACAAGGAATATAAAAAATGAAAGCTACAGAGTTTACTGTTGAACTGAGAGTATTAGTCATCTGATAAGTAACTATCTGCAAGGTTTATAAAAATATCACATCAGCAGTCCTCATAGAACTAAAGCACAAATACATTAACTGATAACCATGGCCAGTACCTATGATGCCTTCCAATGGAGAAGTGCTATTATTTGCAAGGCGCCGAGCCAACTGTTTTAAGTAAATGGTATTATCTCCACCGTAGATAGTTCCAGGCCTAGAATACTAACCCACAAGTGTGGTGACAAAAAAGAAAAAAACAGGGGAATAGTTATTTATTAACAACAATTGCCCCTGGGCTCATCTGCCTTTTTTCACAGTAGTATTTCTTTTAGCTTACTGTCCCAAATCTCAAGTCTGCTAAAAACTTAATTTTGTTTTCTACTTCTCTATTACCCTTCTATTCTCTTTTTGTGCCTTAGCTATTATTTCTCTCTCTCTTGTCTCTTGTTATGATTTATAGTATAGTGATAAAAAATGGGATTAGGATTTGGGCTCAAAGCCAAATTCCACAATTAATTAAACATGTGACTTAGTAATTTAAAATGGAGGTCGCTGGTGCCCTGTGTAGTGCACTGAATACAGCACTAATGTTTAGCACTAATATACATAGCTTGTGTATAATGCTTATGAAGCACTTGCACATTCCTTAGCCGTGGAAGGTATGTGCATGCACGCTAAGCCACTTCAGCTGTGCCTGATTCTTTGAGACCCTATGAACTGTAGCCCGCCAGGTTCCTCTGTCCATAGAATTCTCCAGGGAAGAATACTAGCATGTGTTGCCGTATCTTCCTTGAGGGGATCTTCCTGACCCAGAGATTGAACCCACATCTCTTGTGCCTCCTGCATTGGCAGGTGGACCCTTTACCACTAGCACCACCTTAATCCTTCTCTTGACACAACAGCTTAGTATTTGTTTTGGTGTTGGTGAGGGTATTGCTAATGGTAGTTACTCCCCCTGCAAAATGATTTAGAATGCAGAGTTCCAAAGAATAGCAAGAAGAGATAAGAAAGCCTTCCTCAGTGATCAAATCAAAGAAATAGAGGAAAACAACAGAATGGGAAAGACTAGAGATCTCTTCAAGAAAATCAGAGATACCAAAGGAACATTTCATGCAAAGATGGGCTCAATAAAGGACAGAAATGGTATGGACCTAACAGAAGCAGAAGATATTAAGAAGAGATGGCAAGAATACACAGAAGAACTGTACAAAAAAGATCTTCACGACCCAGATAATCACAATGGTGTGATCACTGACCTAGAGCCAGACATCCTGGAATGTGAAGTCAAGTGGGCCTTAGAAAGCATCACTGTGAACAAAGCTAGTGGAGGTGATGGAATTCCAGTTGAGCTATTCCAAATCCTGAAAGATGACGCTGTGAAAGTGCTGCACTCAATATGCCAGCAAATTTGGAAAACTCAGCAGTGGCCACAGGACTGGGAAAGGTCAGTTTTCATTCCAATCCCAAAGAAGAGCAATGCCAAAGAATGTTCAAACTACCACACAATTGCACTCATCTCACACGCTAGTAAAGTAATGCTCAAAATTCTCCAAGCCAGGCTTCAGCAATATGTGAACCATGAACTTCCTGATGTTCAAGCTGGTTTTAGAAAAGGCAGAGGAACCAGAGATCAAATTGCCAACATCCGCTGGATCATGGAAAAAGCAAGAGAGTTCCAGAAAAACATCTATTTCTGCTTTATTGACTATGCCAAAGCCTTGGACTGTGTGGATCACAATAAACTGTGGAAAATTCTTCAAGAGATGGGAATACCAGACCACCTGATCTGCCTCTTGAGAAATTTGTATGCAGGTCAGGAAGCAACAGTTAGAACTTGACATGAAACAACAGACTGGTTCCAAATAGGAAAAGGAGTTCGTCAAGGCCATATATTGTCACCCTGCTTATTTAACTTATATGCAGAGTACATCATGAGAAATGCTGCACTGGAAGAAACAAGCTGGAATCAAGATTGCTGGGAGAAATATCAATAACCTCAGATATGCAGATGACACCACCCTTATGGCAGAAAGTGAAGAGGAACTCAAAAGCCTCTTGATGAAAGTGAAAGTGGAGAGTGAAAAAGTTGGCTTAAAGCTCAACATTCAGAAAACGAAGATCATGGCATCTGGTCCCATCACTTCATGGGAAATAGATGGGGAAACAGTGGAAACAGTGTCAGACTTTATTTTTCTGGGCTCCAAAATCACTACAGATGGTGACTGCAGCCATGAAATTAAAAGACGCTTACTCCTTGGAAGGAAAGTTAAGACCAACCTAGATAGCATATTCAAAAGCAGAGACATTACTTTGCCAACAAAGGTCCGTCTAGTCAAGGCTATGGTTTTTCCAGTGGTCATGTATGGATGTGAGAGTTGGACTGTGAAGAAGGCTGAGCGCCGAAGAATTGATGGTTTTGAACTGTGGTGTTGGAGAAGACTCTTGAGAGTCCATTGGACTGCAAGGAGATCCAACCAGTCCATTCTGAAGGAGATCAGCCCTGGGATTTCTTTGGAGGGAATGATGCTAAAGCTGAAACTCCAGTACTTTGGCCACCTCATGTGAAGAGTTGACTCATTGGAAAAGACTCTGATGCTGGGAGGGCAGCATCCCCCCTGATTGGGGGCAGGAGGAGAAGGGGACGACAGAGGATGAGATGGCTGGATGGCATCACTGACTCGTTGGACGTGAGTCTGAGTGAACTCCGGGAGTTGGTGATGGACAGGGAGGCCTGACGTGCTGCGATTCGTGGGGTCGCAAAGAGTCGGACACAACTGAGTGACTGACCTGATCTGATCTGATCTAGGGAGTGAAAGTCACTCAGTCATGTCCCACTATTTGCGACCCCCACAGACTATACAGTCCATGGAATTCTCCAGGCCAGAATACTAGAGTGGGTAGCCATTCCCTTCTCCAGGGGATCTTCCCAACCCAGGGACTGAACCCAGGACTCCCGCATGGCAGGCGGATTCTTTACCGACTGAGCCACCAGGGAAGCCCAGAACTACTTTGACTCTCTCTTAAGTCTTGCCAGCAATTACTCTTCTCTTTATTTCAAGATCTTTTTTTAGTCCAGTTGTAAGCAAATTGGGTAGGGAGTCTCAGGAGAAAGAGAACTAGGCAGGACTTTATTAACATAAGACAAGCAGTTTTTTGGCCGAAGCCATTTTGGAATCTAAGCCTGGTCACAATGCTTGCCCTTCATCAGGTCTCAGTAATAATAATCCTAAGGGAACAAAAGAACAAACTGTTATCAGGCCAGAGAAATAACAATAGCAAAGACAGTAAATCAGTTGTAAAGTGAAATTCTTAGTCACTCAGTCCGACTCTTTGTGACCCCATAGACTAGCCTGCCAGACTCCTCTGTCCATGGGGATTCTTCAGGCAAGAATATTGGAGTGGGTTGCCATTTCCTTCTCCAAGGGACCTTCCTGACACAGAGATCAAACCCAGGTCTCCTGCATTGCAGGGAGACTACACACTGTTTGAGCCACCCAGGGAAGTCAGTTGTAAAGACTCCCAGTTCTCTTTCAATGATAAAGATTAGCCTGAGGCACTTTCTTTAACTGTTTTGCATAATTTAACCCCTCCTCAAGGTCTCAACCTCTAAATCAACTGGAACCAAAGGAATGATGATATTGACCTTTTCTAACCCTCACAACTTCAAAGTTTGGACTCTATCAACCTCTGCCCCTATTCTATGCTGAATTCACTTGTTCAAATCGCTTCATGAATATTCATGTATCCTTAGCTTAAAACTTCCCCAATTTTGCTGTTCAGGGAGACACTGCTTTGAAAAAGGTTCCCTGTGTTCTCCACACCTGCTGCAAGTAATAAATCCCTCCTTCTCCTGATCTTTGGCTTGGATGTGTCTTTTGGCTCGACACCCCTCAAGAGGCAAATCCCGTTTTCAGGTAACACAGGATTTAAGCTTCTCAACAGCAGCATAATTGACATTTGGGACCAGATAATTTTTTTGGTTTGGTAACTATCCTACAAAATGTACATTTAGCAGGATTCTTGTCCTCCGTCCACTGAATACCAGTAGTACTGCCCCTAGTCATGACAATCAAAATGTCTACAAAGGCCAAATGGTCTAAGGGATAAATCTGTCAAAAACCACTTATTTAGTCATGTCTGGCTACAGATCTACCTAGTATTGGCTCTACTCCTGGTAGATAATCCCAATCTCCATTCATGTATTAAGAAGTGTCTTAAACCTAAAAAGAGAATATGTCTTCTACGAGCCTACTGATGCTTCATTAAATTGCTTTTTTTTTAACTTACTCATTTATTTGTTTTTTGGCTGTGGTGGGTCTTCGTTGCTGCATATGGGCTTTCTGTAGTTGCAGCAAGTGGGGGCTATTCTCTAGTTGCAGTGCGCGGTGGCTTCTCTTGTTGCAGAGCTCAGGCTCTAGGCACATGGGCTTTAGCAGTTGGCAGCAAGTGGGCTCAGTAGCTGTGAAACAGAAGGGAAGGGGGCAGGGCACAACCTTGGAAAGAATGACATAGCCTAGAGGATACAACATAAACTGATTAGAATCAAATGAGTTCAAGATGGCAGACAAGTCAACTTGGATGACTAGACCATGATCCTCAATCAGCAAGCTAAAGACACACCCAGAGGTACCATGACAGTTCCAAGGTCAGCTGTCAAAAGACCAAAAACTGGGCAGCGGCCCAATTCCTGGAAATCTTCACCCCGTCCCAAAAATAGTTGGAACAATCCTCCCACTCACTAGCTTATGAAATTACCCAGGCCATAAAAGCTAACCACACATTTCAAGGCCACTGCACTCACCCTCTGCAATGACCCACACTCTGTGGAGTGTGTTTCTCTGAATAAATCCACTTCTTACCTATCACTATGTCTCTCACTGAATTTTTTCTGTGATGAGACATCAAGAACCGTAGCTTCATTATGACCTGAAACCAAGTTTGTGATCTCAGTTGGAAGACTATGGGTTCTGCATGGGTTCGAGTCCCAAGCAGGGTTTTGGCCGGGTTTTTGAGTTTGAGTCCATATGCTGAACTCAAGCATGCAGATCCCAGACTGGTTGGAACCAGAAGATTGATGTTGCTGACTTCTACTTACCTCACCAATAAACAGTCAGAAGAATGTCCACACGCTGATCATTAGTATAAAAACTCCTCACTACCTCCTCTAGGTTGGGACATAGTTTGAAGGGCATTTGCCTACTGTGGCCCCCTTTGCCTGGCAAAACAACATAGTTATTCATGGCTGCATGTATGTGTGCTCAGTCATATCTAACTTTTTGTGATCCACTGGACTACAGCCTGCCAGGCTCCTCTGTACATGGGATTTTTCAAACAAGAATACTGGAGTGGGTTGCCATGCCCTCCTCCAGGGGATCTTCTTAACCCAGGGACTGAAACTGCATCTCCTGTGGCTCCTGCATTGGCAGGTGGATTCTTTACCACTAGGGCCACCTGGGAACCCTATAGCTATTCATACTTCACCCAAAACTCCACCTCCAAGATGCAATTTTGTACCAGTGTACAGGGGCTGAATTTTGGTTACACTAGCTCACCATCAACCTATCAAAAGGAAGTCATACACCCGAAGCCTTCATCTCAAATTTAGCTTATAAAAACTTCTCAGGCTTCCCTGGTGCTCTAATGGTTAAGAATCCACCTGCCAATGAGGGGACATGGGTTCGACCCCCAGTCTGGGAAGCAGCATGCCATGGAGCAACTAAGCCTGTGTACTGCAACTACTGAACCAGAGCACTAGAGCCCTCAAGCCACAACTACTGAGCCCACACACCACAACTACTGAAGCACACGCAACTACAGCCTGTGCTCCACAAGAGAGGCCACTACAGTAAGAAGCCCACACAACGAAGAGCAGCCACCGCTCACCACAACTAGAGAAAGCCTGAGCAGCAACAGACACCCAGAGCAGCGAAAAATTTTAATAAATAAAAATAAACAAATTTAAGCAAAACTTCTCCACCAAAACAATGGAGGAAGGGGATTTTGAGCATGAGCGACAAGTTCTCTTTGCTTTGCCCTGCAATAAACCCTCTCTACTCCAAACGCCACCATTTTGGTTTGTTTGGCCTCACTGTCCATAAGACACACAAACTTTGTTCAGTAACAAAATGATGGCCTAAAACTTTCCACACTTAAAAAAACACTATAAGGTTCCAAGAAACTCAATGAATCCTAAACTAAAGAAACATAAAGGAAATGACACCAAATAACATCAGAATCAAATTGCTCAAAATAAGGGATTTTTTAAAAAATCTTAATCATTTCTCAGCCTTTTGGCTCAGATCAAGTGTATTTAGTCTTAAATCAGCCAGAAAGACATGTTAAGTAAAGAACATACAAAGGATAACATCAGATTTCTCACAGGAGACAATACAAAAGAGAACACTGTGGAATGACATCTTTAAAGTCCTAAAAGAAAAAATTGTCAAATAATTTCAAAGAGAGCAAAAATACCTTTCAAAAATAAAGGCAAAACTTCCAGTTCAGGATAAGATAAAGAAGATATCTTCATATTCCTCCCATTAAATATGGCTAAACATACTGAAATTATAGAGATAAACTTAACAAAACTGAAAGGTGAAGAGAAACTAGACCAGGAAATTATCTTGGGACTCAAGAAATGACATGACATAGGGTTCCTGAGTTTTCTTTTTGCCTCATATATTCTACATTGGGTGTCTGAGAAGCCAGCCATCTGAAAATGTCAGTGGGTACTAAGAGAAGCTTGCTCTTCTGAGCCAAAGGATAAAGAAAGGGGTAGCCTTGAAAGACAAAACTTGCAGGCAATAACCACCCTACTTCAGCCAAGCTCCACAGAAAATAAGTGTGCCACCCCCGCCACCCATATCAGTCAAGGCCTAACAGGAAGCTCAGACTTCCCCTCACCAGGCTGCAACACATACATCTCATTCTTGCAGCCAAGCCACTGTCACTGAAGGTCCGGTAGGGAACCGGACAGCCAACCCAGTCCACTAGAATGAGGTACCTCTCCCAATCCCCAGCCCCAGTTAGTCAAAAGAAGCCTAGTGGGCAACCTAGACTTCCACCCTACCTGGCAGTAATGAGGTAGCATCTCCCTTTCCTTAGCCAGTATGGTGTCAGAGAAAACCTGCTAAAAAGAGATTTGGGTAAGAGCCACAGTCTCAAGAAAATGATAAAAATATCCAGGATTAAAAAAAAATAATCATCATACCAATACCAGGAAAATTCCCACTTAAATGAGAAAAGAAAACCAGAAGAAATTCCCTGGTGGTCCAATGCTTAGGACTCCACAGTTTCACTGCCAAGGGCTCTGGTCTGATTCCTGCTCAGGGAACTAAGATCCCAAAAGCCCCATGGTGTGGCAAAAAAAAAAAAAACCAAAAACTAAAAGACAGAAACACCAATATTTGGAATATCTGACAAGGAATTTAGAGCAGCCATCACAAAAATGCTTCAGTGAGCAATTATGAACATGTTTTAAGTAAGTGGAAAAGTACAACTTAGCAAAGAAACAGAAGATTTAAAGAACCAGGGAGAAATTCTAGAACTGAAAAATATAACTACCAAAATTAAAAACTCACTAGATGGGCTCAAAAGCAGAATGGACCCAGTAGATGGGGGAAAGTCAGAAAACTTGAATAAAGAATACTATAAGTTATCCAATCTGAAGGAATGAAAACAGAGCATCAAAAAATTAAAAATGCCTCCAGAACCTGTGGGAATATAACAAAAGATCTAATGATCACATCATGGGAGTCTCAGAAGGGAAAGAGAAAGAATGTGAGACTGGAAAGTATTCGAAGAAATAATGACTGAAAATATTTCAATTTTGGCAAAATAACCTCAAAGGTTGTTTTATGAGAACACTATAAAGAACTCTACTCACGTAAATTTGTCAACTTAGATCAAATTCCTCAAAAAGTTACTATCACAGCTCCTCTAGTATGAAATAATTTGAACAGTTCTATAACTATCAAAAAATTGAATTCATAATTTTAAAACTTTCCCCCAAATCTCCAGACCAGATGGTTTCACTGGAAAAGCTATATCAGATATTTAGAGAAGAATTAAAACCAAGTTTAAACAATCTCTCTCAGAAAATGGAAGAGGAGGAAACATTGCCCCAGACCAGAAAATAGGTACTAATTCAAAGCATCACTGTTTATAATACAGAAAACTGAAAACAATCTATAACTCCTTTAACAGAATAGTGGGGAAATAAGTTGTTGCCCACTTACTAAATGGAACGCTATAAAACAGCAAAAAATACTATAGCTTTATGCTTGGTCTTCATAATACTGTGAAGACAACAGACAAGGCCGATTAACCGAAGAAAGGCATAGAAGAAATGGAGTATGGAAACAACAGATATAGAATCCAAAGACATGCAAAACTATTAAATACATTTTTCTATGGGATACAATTTTAGTCAAATTATAAAGAAAAGCAAGCAATTGACAAACATAAAATTCAAGATAGTGATGGGGGAGCTGGGAAGACTGGGATCACATGAAGTGTCTTAAGATAAATGTGGCGTTCTCGTTCTTTCTTTTTTACATCCAGGCATCTTCTACTGCTTACTGATATGCTAGGTACCAACATTAGCAAACAAAACAAAAGAATCTACTATCTCTTAGTTCTCCTCTTCCTATAGAAGATCCTCTGTATATCCACAATAACGGACAAATACATTTTTACTGGTAACATATTTTAGACTAAAGGATCACTCTCAATCAAGAGGCAAGAGAACTTATGAGAAATCTCTCCCAAATACAGAAATATTAATCAGCAATCACTGTATCAACAAGCTGGAATCTAGATTGCGGGGAGAAATAGCAATAATTATGCAGATGACACCACCCTTATGGCAGAAAGCTAAGAGGAACGAAGAGTCTCTTGATGAAAGTGAAAGAGAGTGAAAAAGCTGGCTTAAAACTCAACAGTCAGAAAACTAAGATAATGGCATCTGGTCCCATCACTTCATGGCAAATAGATGGGGAAACAATGGAAACAGGGAGAGACTTTATTTTCTTGGGCTAAAAAAATCACTGCAGATGGTAACTGCAGCCACAAAATTAAGACGCTTGCTCCTTGGAATAAAAGCTACGGCAAATCTAGAGAGCATATTAAAAAGCAGAGACATTACTTTGCCAACAAAGCTCTATGTAATCAAAGCTACGGTTTTTCCAGTAGACACGTCTGGATGTGAGAGTTGGACTATAAAGAAGGCTAAGCGCCAAAGAATTGGTGCTTTTGAACTGTGGTGTTGGAGAAGACTCTTTCGAGTCCCTTGGACTGCAAGGAGATCCAACCAGTCAATCCTAAAGGAAATCAATCCTAAATGTTCATTAAAAGGACTGATGCTGAAACTGAAGCTCCAGTACTTTGGCCACCTAATGGGAAGAGCTGACTTGTTAGAAAACATTCTGATACTGTGAAAGATAGAAGGCAGGAGGAGAAGGGGACAGCAGTAGATGAGATGGTTGGATGGCATCACCAACTCAATGGAAATGAGATGGGAGATGGCAATGGACAGAGAAGGCTGGAATGCTGCAGTCCATGGGATCACAAAGAGAACAACACGACTGAGCAACTGAACAACAAAGCTTCACCTACTGTTGGGCTTCCCTGGTGGCCCAGACAGTAAAGCATCTGCCTGACTGCAACAAAGGAGAGCCAGGTTCCATCCCTGGGTTAGGAAGATCCCCTGGAGAAGAAAATGGCAACCCACTCCAGTACCCTTGCCTGGAAAATCCCTTGGACGGAGGGACCTGGTAAGCTACACCCCTTGGGATAGCAAAGAGTAGGGCATAACTGGGCAATTTCACTTTTAAGCCTGAGATTATGCCATTGTACGGGGGAGGAGGAAACAAGTTCTAAAAGAATTTAACCTTGTTTGAAAGAAGCCCACAGGCCATACAGCAGACTCCAAGCACTATGAGGAGAGTCTCATTACTACTACTTTATGACCTTTATGACCGCCAAGACCAGTGCTCAGATCTGATGAGAAAGAGAACCACGCTGAGTTCTATTTCTTAAAATTTGGATTGAGTAGTATTCTTTATACCGTTGAGGTATGTTTTACAAAAGATCTCTTACATGTCATATTTTTAAAGTGGGGAAAAAAATAAACTACACGCAAATCTTGATAATAAAGAAAAGTATGAGAGCCTTGGACCCACTCCCACAATCTGCTGAATTCAAACTCACTCCAAGATGAGCCGTCAAAAATGGAACCAGTGCAAAATATAGTCAAGGATACGTCTAGAAAAAGAAAGAAAAGCAAACAGCTGCCTATACACATGCTGCAGAAAAGTGTGACCAGGAGGCAAAGGAGATCAATCAGGAAATATTTCAGACTTAAGTATTCAAATTTAGCGAAGCTGATGAACGAAATACACAAAGAGATGCAGATACAAAAGGAATAAAACTAATGGGGAAGAAAATTCAAAAGTTTGAAATTATTTCCTCAGGGAACAGGAAATGGGTAGGAGAAAAGTTGAGTAGCAAAGCCTGCAGTCCATGGGGTCGCTAGGAGTCGGACACGACTGAATGACTTCACTTTCACTTTTCACTCTCATGCATTGGAGAAGGAAATGGCAACCCACTCCAGTGTTCTTGCCTGGAGAATCCCAGGGACGGGGGAGCCTGGTGGGCTTCCGACTATGGGGTCGCACAGAGTCGGACATGACTGAAGCGACTTAGCAGCAGCAGCAAGATATAAAATAAAGTAACAAGAGCTTTTTCCCAACCACGTCTACACACCTGATCCCTACAGGCTAGCGCAGACCTCTCGTACCCTTGGGTCCTAGGATTTGGACCACTCAACGACTCCCCTAAATCTCTACCCTAAAAAAGGTATTCTCCCCAAACACGACCCATTTCTGGCCCCCTTGACTCCGTCTCCCTAGATGGGCTGGCGACTCCTCCATTGGAACCAAGGATACTCCACAGTCTCTAACCCCAGGGGTTCCAGGTCCCAGTCTGTTCCGAGTGTGCAGGTCTCGAACAGGCCGCCCGCCCCACCCTTCGCTTAAGGCTCCGAGTCTCCCTGTTCCCGCTCTTCTTCACATCCCACACCTCGGCCGTCCTTGTTCCCTGAACACCCTGCTGCTGCTGCTGCTAAGTCGCTTCAGTCGTGTCCGACTCTGTGCGACCCCATAGATGGAAGCCCACCAGGCTCCCCCGTCCCTGGGATTCTCCAGGCAAGAATACTGGAGTGGGTTGCCATTTCCTTCTCCAATGCATGAAAATGAAAAGTGAAAGTGAAGTCAGTCATGTCCCACTCTTCGAGACCCCATTGACTGCAGCCTACCAGGCTCCTCCGCCCATGGGATTTGCCAGGCAAGAGTAATGGAGTGGGTTGCCAGAACGAAACGCCGGGGACTGTGAAGTTCTAGTTAACTCAAGGGAGGCTTGTTTACCATCGCCAAGAAAATCCCTGGGGCGGACTACGGAGGGGCGTGGTCAGAAGCGCTGTGGGCGGGAGTCAAACAACTCCCGCCGCCCTTGGCACACGCGGTACCTTCACGAGCCCTTCGGTTCTCGGTGTGCCCTGCCCCCTGTCGGTCATGTGCCCGAGCAGCCGGGAACAACAGCCCACAAGCCCGCGCCCCCGCCCCGCTTCCGGATTATTGTCAAACCCCACCTTCTTCCCCCGGAAGACGGCGCAATCCTACGTCTAAAAGCGAGCCGGAAGGACAACACGGGGGCGGGGTCTCCGAGACGGGCGTCCGGGGGCGGGGCCACCAGGACGCCATTGTGACGCACACGGATTGGCCGTCCAGGCGCAGGGCAGGGCCGGGGCATGCTTAGCGACCCGCTGCAGGGAGGGGTGCTGCGGGACGTGGGCGAGCCCTTGGGAGAGAAGAGGCCTTTTGTGGCAAGTTTGAGGCTTTAGTGGTACTGACTGGGAGGGTCTCCCAGTGAGCTCAAAGAATGTCGAGACAGAAGACTAGCGTGGTAGAAGGAAATGAGAGTCATTTCCTGGCGAGAAAGAAGGAGGGAACCAGGAACATCGGAGACCGATGAAGGCGGATCGAGCGACCGCAGCCGCAAGGTGTGCTCTCTAGGGTCTACTCTGCACTGTCACGTGACATCGGCTAGCTCTGTTAACTGGTTCCTTCAGAGGGCAGGGCAGGCCTGGGGCAGAGGAAGTCACCGCGGAACCCTTCACTTCTGGAGGAAACGCGGTCCAGGCCAGTGTCGTTTGGTTTCCTGCTACATCCAGGCCAGCTGTTTCTGCTCTAAACAAGACACATTGACCTTTCCAGCCCTTGGTAACGAGTTATTTGGGTTAGGTAGTGTCAGGGACCAAGAGTTGTCATATTCTGTTACAAAAGCAGCTGAGTGATCTCCTTTTGTTTTCATCTTAATTATGCTCAGATTTAGCGTTAAAAAGTAAAGGAGCCCCGACAACCATCGTGGGTAGCTGGCCTGAATCCCCGGATGAACATAAGCGACATCATGGAATTTTGATGTCAAATGAGGTATCTAACGAGACGGAAGGTGAAGAAATTTAAGACTAACTGTGCATGAACAGTAAACAGACATGCAAACACAAAAAGACCAAACATCCCTTCTCTAGCTAACATGAGTGACTATTGCTTTTCCAGTGACAACTCTAGTCCTGCTCCATTCCTCCTGCTTTTCAGATAACAATTAAATCACCATTTCCTTGGGCCCTCCCCCAAATCACCTACATACACCCAAACACTACAATAAGCCCTTTTAATTTTTTTTAAGATTTTTTTTTATGTGGACCATTTTAAAACTCTCTACTGTTACTGTTGTATGCTTTCGGTTTTTGGCTAAGAAGCGTGTAGGATTCTTAGCTCCCCGAGGGGAGGATCCAACTGGCACCCCCATGCTTTGGAAGGTGAAGTCCTAACCACGGGCCTTTGAGTAAGTCCCAGTAAGCCCCTTTTAACATTAACTTCCTAAGATACCCAAGGGTTCCCCATAGTGTCAGATCTCCCTGGCTACAACAGTTAGTCCTATATTGTTGACCATAACTGTGTTTTGGTAGTTGTGGGCATCACATTTATGAATTATACATAACCATACATTTATGGGTATAGATAATTACATTTATGAATTATATATACGGGCTTCTCTGGTGGCTCAGAGGGGTAAAGCATCTGCCTGCAATGCCGGAGACCTGGGCTCAATCCCTGGGTGGGGAAGATCCCCTGGAGAAGGAAACGGCACCCCACTCCAGTATTCTTGCCTGGAAAACCCCATGGACCGAGAAGCTTGGAAGGCTACAGTCCATGGAGTCGCAAAGAGTCAGACACATATGGTTATGTATGCATAACCATACATTTATGGATATAGATAATTACATTTATGAATTATATATAACCATACAAAACCTTAGAGCCTTTATTCTGAAGAGAAATGGAAAAAAAAACATTGTGAATAGTAAAATGAGGCAAGATCTTGGTATATACTGATGTTGAAGCTGAAACTCCAATACTCTGGCCACCTGATGGGAAGAGCTGACTCATTTGAAAAGACCCTGATGCTGGGAAAGATTGAGGGCGGCAGGAGAAGGGGATGACAGAGGATGAGATGGTTGGATGGCATCACCGACTCAATGGACATGGGATTGGGTGGACTCCGGGAGTTGGTGATGGACAGGGAGGCCTGGCATGCTGCAATTCATGGGGTCGCAAAGAGTCCGACAGGACTGAGCAGCTGAACTGAACTGAACTTGGTATATAAAAAACTTGTATGCTAAATGCAATATGGGATTGTAGTTTCGATTCTGAAACAGTGGAAGGACATAAATGGTAAAATCAGATTAAAGTCTGTAGTTTAATTAAGAGTATCATATCAGTGTGAATTTCTTAGTTTTGACAAATATGCCATGGTTATATAGACATTAAATACAGGAGACATAATGCAGTGTATACAGGAACTCCCTATACTAACTTTGCAACTTTTTTTTTTCTTTTTTTAGTATTTATTTGGCTATGATTCGTCTTAGTTCCAGCAAGAGGTCTCTCTGGTTGTGGTACATAAGCTCAGCTATTCTGTGGTATGTGGGAATCTTAGTTCTCCATGTGCTCAGTCCCTCAGTCATGTCTGACTTTTTGTAACCCCATGAACTGTAGCCTGCCAGGCTCCTCTGTCCATAGGGTTATCCCAGCAGGTATACTGGAGTGGGTTACCATTTCCTCCTGCAGAAAATCTTCCTGAGCCAGGAATTGAACCCATGTCTCCTATGTCTGGCATTGACAGGCAGATTCTTTACCTCGGAGCCACCTGGGAAGTCTTTAGTTATCCAGTTCAGTTCAGCTCAGTTGCTCAGTTGTGTCCGACTCTTTGCCACCCCATGGACTGCAGCATGCCAGGCCTCCCTGTTCATCACCAACTCCCAGTGTTTACCCAAACTCATGTCCATTGTCAGTGAGTCAGTGATGCCATCCAACCACCTCATCCTCTGTCATCCCTTTCTCCTCCTGCCCTCAATCTTTCCCAGCATCAGGGTCTTTTCAAATGAGTCAGCTCTTCACATCAGGTGGCTAAAGTATTGCAGTTTCAGCTTCAACATCAGTCCTTCCAATGAACACCCAGGACTGATTTCCTTTAGGTGGACTGGTTGGATCTCCTTCCTGTCCAAGGGACTCTCAAGAGTCTTCTCCAACACCACAGTTCAAAAGCATCAATTCTTTGGCACTCAGCTCTCTTTATAGTCCAACTCTCACATCCATATATGACTACTGGAAAAACCATAGCCTTGACTAGATGGACTTTGTTGGTAAAGTAATGTCTCTGATTTTTAATATGCTATCTGCTGCTGCTGCTAAGTCGCTTCAGTCGTGTCTGACTCTGTGCTACCCCATAGACGGCAGCCCACCAGGCTCCCCCGTCCCTGGGATTCTCCAGGCAAGAACACTGGAGTGGGTTGCCATTTCCTTCTCCAATGCATGAAAGTGAAAAGTGAAAGTGAAGTCATTCAGTCGTGTCCAACCCTCAGCGACCCCATGGACTGCAGCCTTCCAGGCTCCTCTGTCCATGGGATTTTTCCAGGCAAGAGTACTGGAGTGGGGTGCCATTGACATTAAGCAGTGTGAAATAAGCCAGTCACAAAAAGACAAATATTGTATGATTCCACTTACATTAAGTATCAAAAGTAGGTTCACAGAGCCAGAAATTAGAATGGTGATGTTTCCAGAGATTGGGAGGAGGCAGAAAATGGGGAGTTGTTAATACATAGTTTCAAGTTTTCAAGATAAAAATGAGCTGTGAAGATTGGTTGCACAAAACTGAATGTACTTAACACTACCTAACTTAGAAATGGTTAGGTACACAACTTTATGTACTTTATGTTGTGTACCTGACAAAGTTAAGCTTCTCAGTCATATTCACCACATTTCAAGTGCTTAACAAGCCTGTGTGGCTAAATGGCCCCCTTATCACACAGAGCAGCTTGAGACAAAGGATAAAGAGGACTAGAAATCCCTATCTTCAGGTGCCACTCTGAAAGCGCTGCTAAGATATAAAATAAAGTAACAAGAGCTTTTTCCCAACCATGTCTACACACCTGATCCGTACAGGCTAGCGCAGACCTCTCGTACTCTTGGGTCCTAGGATTTGGACCAGTCAACGACTCCCCTAAATCTCTGCCCTATTTTTAGGTATTCTCCCCAAACACGACCCTTTCTGGCCCCCTGCTTAGCAGCTCAGTCTCTGCTCTATGTCATTGCCTTTCTTCACTCAGCCTGGAGGATTCAGTTCAGTCGCTCAGTCGTGTCCAACTCTTTGCGACCCCATGAACCACAGCACACCAGGCCTCCCTGTCCATCACAAACTCCCAGAGTCCACCCAAACGCATGTCCATTGAGTCGGTGATGCCATCCAACCACCTCATCCTCTGTCATCCCTTTCTCCTCCTGCCCTCAATCTTTCCCAGCATCAGGGTCTTTTCAAAGGAGTCAGTTCTTTGCATCAGGTGGCGAAAGTATTGCAGTTTCAGCTTCAACATCAGTCCTTCCAATGAACACCCAGGACTGATCTCCTTTAGGATGGACTGGAGGATTATAAACTGTTACGTAAGTCTTAGGTGTGGTGTGTGTGCTGTGCAAGGGTGCTAAGTTGTTTCAGTTGTGTCCTGCTCTTTGTGAAGCTATGGACCATAGCCCTCCAGGCTTCTCTGTCCATGGGATTTCCCAGGCAAGAATACTGGGGTGGGTGGCCATCCCTGCCTCCAGGAGATCTTCCTAACCCAGGGATTAAACCCAGGTCTCCTGCAAGGCAGGCAGATTCTTTGCCATCTGAGCCACCAGGGAAACCTTACGTGTGGTGAAAGTGAAAGTTGCACAGTTGCATCCGACTCTCTGCGACCCTACGGACTGTACGTCCGTGGAATTCTCCAGGCCAGAATCCTGGAGTGGGTAGCCTTTCCCTTCTCCAGGGGATCTTCCCAACCCAGGGACTGAACCTGGGTCTCCCTCATTGCAGGCAGATTCTTTACCAATTGAGATATCAGGGAAGCCCCTAGGTATGGTACTCAGACTAATTAAAGTGATTAGTGTTAAATGCTTAGTCGTGTCTGACTCTGCAACCCCATGGACTGTAGCCCTCCAGGTTCCTTTGTCCATGGGATTCTCCAGGCAAGAATACTGGAGTGGGTTGCCATTTCCTTCTCCAGGATATCTTCCCAACCCAGGGATCGAACCCGAGTCTCCCACATTTCAGGCAGATTCTTTACCATTTGAGCCACCAGGGAAGTACTACTTACCTCAGAAGAAAAGCTTGTTTCCTTGAGGAAGTTTCCCTTGTATGCAGAAGGAAATGCAGTTTTCTGGGGTGCTAGTCATTCACTGTAACTCTGTGGATGTGATATCTCTCAGAAGGAAGTCACCAGAGACTTCTTCTAACTCCGTTGGTCACCCTGTGAACTTCTATCCCACAGTGGATTCTTTCACACTGGACTTAGTCTAAGCCAGCGTCTAAAATTTAAAAGCAGCTTTTATGAAGTTGTCTCATTTGTGAAAAGCACAAATATTCAAAATCTCAGGGTGAAAGAGGGATGGGCAGCATCAAGGTTTGCTCTTAACTCTCCTTCTTGGGATTAAATGTGATTGGCTTTTATTTACAATTTTTGGTACAATTTAGGATTGCTCACAGGTGCTTGATAATATATTTTAGACAAGTGATGGGAGTTGTATTGTTTTTGTAGTTAATCTTTGTATTTTATTATGATGTTATTTATTCAAAGTTTCAGTTCTCATAGTCTTTTTAGTTACATGTGATTCCTGAGAATTTTTATTCTTTGTATCTTGGTCTTGCCATGAGGCTTGTGGGATCTTAGTTCCTCAATGAGGGACTGAACACAGGCCCTCGGTAGTGAAAGTTCAGAGTCCTAACCACTGGACTGCCAAGGAATTTCCAAGAATTTTTATTTATAATTTTTTAAACTTTTATTCTTAAGAATAAAAATCCCTGAGCTTTGTGGTATGCTCTCTAAAGGCAAGCACAAACAATTTAATTCTCTTTATCATCTGTATACTTTCTCTAACTTCTTCCCTATGGGTTATGCTCTAACAGTGACCTGGAATTTATGGTCTTGAGATGGATCTATTTATTTTCTACTACTATGTGGATCCCTTCAAACCCATGAGTGGGAGTTTCAAGGACTGGGTGGTATGGGATGGGAGCCCTGATCAGTGATGTCTCCATCCTTTGGAAACTGCAGATTGACGATAATGGGACATACACCTGCCAGGTGAAGGACCCACCTGATGTTGATTTGGCAGCAGGGAACAGGGGAGCTCTGGCTCACTGTTGGGTACACTGTTCACCTCTCTGACCTCCACTTCCTGGCTCTGGCCACTGGCTTTGCCTGTGCATCAATGGTCATAATGATAATTGTGATTCTCTTCCAGCATTTCCAGAAAAAGTGATGGGGTCATAAAGGGATGTATTTAAAATCAAAAGAAAGAAAGCTCAACCAAGAAAAAAGGTCTCTATTGAGGAAAAACAGACGAACATTCTTAGATGAAAACTGAAAATTTGTTAGAACAAGAACCCTAAGATAAGTTAAAGTTAATGAGACCTTCTCTTTGGCTTTTCCAGCTGTGATCTGTCTTCTAATCATCTCTGCAGTGTACAACCAGGCCTCCCTGTCCATCACCAACTCCCGGAGTTCACTCAGACTCACGTCCAATGAGTCAGTGATGCCATCCAGCCATCTCATCCTTGGTTGTCCCCTTCTCCTCCTGCCCCCAATCCCTCCCAGCATCAGAGTCTTTTCCAATGAGTCAAGTCTTCACATGAGGTGGCCAAAGTACTGGAGTTTCAGCTTTAGCATCATTCCTTCCAAAGAAATCCCAGGGCTGATCTCCTTCAAAATGGACTGGTTGGATCTCCTTGCAGTCCAAGGGACTCTCAAGAGTCTTCTCCAACACCACAGTTCAAAAGCATCAATTCTTCGGTGCTCAGCCTTCTTCACAGTCCAACTCTCACATCCATACATGACCACTGGAAAAACCATAGCCTTGACTAGACGGACCTTTGTTGGCAAAGTAATGTCTCTGCTTTTGAATATGCTATCTAGGTTGGTCTTAACTTTCCTTCCAAGGAGTAAGCGTCTTTTAATTTCATGGCTGCAGTCAGCATCTGCAGTGATTTTGGAGCCCAAAAAAATAAAGTCTGACACTTTCCACTGTTTTCCCATCTATTTCCCATGAAGTGATGGGACCGGATGCCATGATCTTCGTTTTCTGAATGTTGAGCTTTAAGCCAACTTTTTCACTCTCCACTTTCACTTTCATCAAGAGGCTTTTGAGTTCCTCTTCACTTTCTGCCATAAGGGTGGTGTCATCTGCATATCTGAGGTTATTTATATTTCCCTGGCAATCTTGACTCCAGGTTGTGTTTCTTCCAGTCCAGCGTTTCTCATGATGTACTCTGCATATAAGTTAAATAAGCAGGGTGACAATATACAGCCTTGATGAACTCCTTTTCCTATTTGGAACCAGTCTTTTGTTCCATGTCCAGTTCTAACTTGCTTCTTGACCTGCATACAGATTTCTCAAGAGGCAGGTCAGGTGGTCTGGTATTCCCATCTCAGAATTTTCCGCAGTTTATTGTGATCCACACAGTCCAAGGCTTTGGCATAGTCAATAAAGCAGAAATAGATGTTTTTCTGGAACTCTCTTGCTTTTTCCATGATCCAGCGGATGTTGGCAATTTGATCTCTTGTTCCTCTGCCTTTTCTAAAACCAGCTTGAACATCAGGAAGTTCACGGTTCACATATTGCTGAAGCCTGGCTTGGAGAATTTTGAGCATTACTTTACTAGCGTGTGAGATGAGTGTAATTGTGCAGTAGTTTGAGCATTCTTTAGCATTGCCTTTCTTTGAGATTGGAATGAAAACTGACCTTTTCCAGTCCTGTGGCCACTGCTGAGTTTTCCAAATTTGTTGGCATATTGAGTGCAGCACTTTCACAGCATCAGAAACTGATAAAAATAATTTTTAGAATATTGTACAAATTATTAAATGTTACTATCTCAATAAAAGACCACTAAAAGTTGAAAGTTTAAGCCGAAAGCAGATCAAAGGACTATGGCTCGTCAGTGAAATTTGTTGTAGCCAATATGCTTGTTCCCTAATTTTATGTATAGGCATACCTCATTTTATTGCACTTCACTTTATTATGCTTTGTAGATATTGAGGTTTGGGGGGTACTTTTGTTTTCACTTTTATAAAATGAAGGTTTATGGCAACTCTGAATTGAGCAAGTCTGCTGGCACTATTTTTCTAACAACATTTGCTCCCTTTGTGTCTCTATGTCACATTCTGGTAATTCTCACAATATTTCAAACTCTCCACCAGCAAAAGGATTATGACTTGCCAAAGGCTCAGATGATGGTTGGCATTCTTTTACAATAAAATGTTTTTCAATCAAGGTATGTACATTGGTTTTTCAGTCAGTGTGTAGCTAATATACTACAGCATGGTATAAACATAACTTTTACATGCACTGGGAAATCAAAATTTATGAAACTTGTTTTACCATAATATTTATTTTATTGTGGTTGTTGAGAACCAACCCAAAATATATCTGAGGTATACCAGTGGAGTCTCTACTTCTATAGAGGAATTTAATCCATGCACAGTAGGTGGCATTTGCATTCATACAAATGCTAGGTAACCAAGAGCTACTCAATTATCCAAAACTACTTTGGCCAGTGAGTCAAGTAGTTGTTCTTGGGCTGCTATTGTCATAATGGTAGGATTGGCAAGTCTGCCATGAATAAGTGCCCTTCCAATGGAAGCAAATCTAGTCATGTATGTTACCTCCTGGGAATTCCCATTTAAGGTGGCAATGTGGTTTAATGGAGAAGACAAATGACAAGACCAATGGGAGAATTCAGATTTATTGTGAACGTCCATGGGGACAGTTAGAAATCCTAGTAAGCACTGGCCTTCAATCCACCAGCTGTACAAACATTCATAAACTCATCAAGAGGCCCATTCATTACAGATATAAGAACAGGTGGTATACATAAGATTCCTGCTGGGTTTGATTATTATTAGTGCCATTAATTGGGATTATTCTATTGGCCCTTTCAAGCCAAGGGTCAGTGGTGTCTGGTGAACAATTAGGAAGAAACCATCCTGTTCTATGGACTTTGTTCTCAAAGGCCATACAGAAGGGAGTTCTTTTGCCATGACAAGCAGACCTAATCTACTGGTAAGAACTATTAATATATAGGCAGAATAGGTATGATTAGCTGGATTAAGAGTTACAACACAGGAGAGGTCAAAGCAAGGTACAGGAAAATCTGGTTGCAGAAGTTTGACTCGATAAATATCCAAAGGGGTGCAGCTACAACTAGCTGTAACAGTACTGCTGCTGCTGCTAGGTTGCTTCAGTCGTGTCCGACTCTGTGTGACCCCATAGACGGCAGCCCACCAGGCACCCCCGTCCCTGGGATTCTCCAGGCAAGAACACTGGAGTGGGTTGCCATTTCCTTCTCCAATGCATGAAAGTGAAAAGTGAGAGTGAAGTCGCTCAGTCGTGTCTGACTCCTAGTGACCCCATGGACTGCAGCCTTCCAGGCTCCTCTGTCCATGGGATTCTCCAGGCTTAGCAGAGGTCAAACCACTGGGGATCATTCTGGGTTACAGGAAGTCATGGGGATCTGGGTCACAGGGACTTCTAAGGTCTTCAGGAAAGGTGTGGAAATTGTAATGTTCTTTGATATAATGTTGAGGTGTCTTATGTGGTGCATGGATGAGGCAGGAGATCAATTATCAATTATCAGGAGGTCCTCAAAGGGAGGGGGGCTGTTGGGAATGGGCTTCAGGACAAACATTCGGCTATAAGATGCATCAGCCATCCATGGGAAATCCCCAACCCCACCCCAGCTGAGGGGCCTGGACTTTACTGAGCAAGATTGTCTGACCCTCAGCGACCTGACCCCATGGACTGCAGGCCATTAGGCTCCTCCATCCATGGGATTTTCCAGGCAAGAGTACTGGAGTGGGGTGCCACTGCCTTCTCTGAGCTGTCACAATAGAGATGGCTAAAGGGTCATGGCTGTCATAGACAGATTAGGTTTTCTAATGACCGATCCAACAATCAGAAGTATCCAAGTTCCTCTAGACCATGATCCTTTGAGGGCAGCATTTTGTTTGTGGGGGGAGGGGGAAGGGGGGAATGGGCCTGTGTTGTGTGGCATGTGGGATTTTAGTTCTGCGAACAGGGATCAAACCTTTGCTCCCTGCATTGGGAGTGCAAAGTCTTAACCACTGGAGTGCCAGGGAAGTCCCAAAAGGGTAGCATTTTTTTGTAGAAATATCAACAAGGTAACTTCTTTTAGCTTCTAAAGAGTCGAGCTTAGCATAACCCAGAACTTTAATAGCAAAGTAGCAAGTAAGAATATGGCATTTAATAATTCTTGAACAAAAAGGCTGTTTTTAATTTGATCTCTCCTGGAAGTAAGGAAGCCATGTTGTTTCCATCACATTCCAAAATTGTGAGCCATGCCAAAGACAAAGCTACTGTCACTGTAAATGTTGTCCATTTTGCCCTTGACTAGGCTATAGGCCCACATGAGTACATATATTTGGCTTATTGGGCCAAAGTAGCCCAAGGCAAAATTGTCACTTCAGTTTCTTCTTTTTTTTTTTTTTCACTTCACTTTCTTAAAGAAGAATGGACATTGCATGTCCAGCACAATAGTTACCATGTTCATCTTTCAAAGAAAAACCATCAGTGAACCGTATAAGTTCAATTATCTAAGGGCATTTCCTATAAGCAGTCATGGCGATGTGGGCGGGTGGGTGCATGAGGGGCACATTTCAACTGCGAGAGAAGAGTAGCAGGGTTAAAGTTATTACACTGGGCAAGAGTGATTTGTGGGGCAGTTCGTTAAGGAGAATTTCATAGAAAGTGAGGTGGCTTACTGCAAGATGTTGAGTATGATAAGGGTTAAGAACCTCATCAGCATGTGGCACAAAATGGTTAAAGAAGATCCCATGACTATTCTTCAGTGATTTTTACAAGAAGGGCAGTTTCAGGTACAGCTTTGAGGTAGGGGTTAAGATATCTGTATCCCAGGCTCCAGGTTCTTGTTGACTATAAAACCCTATGGGTCAGTCGTGATCCACATACTCTTGGGTGAGTACCCCAAGGGAATTCCCTTCTTTTTCATGTACAAAAAGAAAAGGAATTGATAATTGGGGTGTTCAAGGGCAGGAGTGGTTATAAAACTTTCCTTTAAGATTGTAAAAGTCATGTCACCTGAATATTCCAAGGTGATAAGAGATTTATTAGTTTTTAACAAGAATGTAAGGGTTGGGCCATTGGGGAAGTTTAAGGGATCTGGTTGAGAAAATAGCCTGCCAATCCAAGAAAACTTGGCAGCTTGCATTTGGTTTGGGGCTTTGGGAAGTTCAAGATGCCGTGAAGTCTGTCTGATCTAGGTGCAGTCCTTGTTCTGAGAACAGATGTGCTAAAGAAACTTGAGTTTGAACAAAGTGCAATTTTTCCTTAAAGACTTTATGCTCCTTTTTGGCTAGGAGTTTGAGTAAATGGAGACTCTCTTCTTGTGAGGAGGCCTAGGAAGCAGAGCAGAGAAGTAAGTCATCCACACATTCTATTAAAGTGGAGCCTCCAGGGATTTCCCTGGTGGTCCACTGGCTAAGACTGTACTCCCCATGTAGGGGGCCTGGGTTTGATCCTTGATCGGGGAACTAAATCCCACATGCCACAACTAAGACTCAGTGCAATCAAATAAATAATTTTTTCAAGGTGGAGCTTCCAGAGAACTGGATGTCTTCTAGATCAGCCTTCAAAGTTTATAAGGGGAATTTCCTAGTTTCCCAGTAATTAGAACCCTGTGCTTCCACTGCAGTGGGTATGGGTTCAATCCCTGGTCAGGGAGCTAAAGTGCCACAAGACGAGAGGCCATAAATAAAGTTTGTGAGAAATAAGAAGGGTGGAGGTGACTGCAGTCATTCAATTAAAAGATGCTTGCTCCTTGGAAGAAAAGCTATGACAAATCTATAGTATAGTATAGTGAAGTCGCTCAGTCGTGTCCAGCTGTTACCCGTGGACTGTAGCCTACCAGGCTTCTCCATCCATGGGCTTCTCCAGGCAAGAATACTAGAGTGGGTTACCATTTCCTTCTCCAGGGGATCTTCCCAACCCAGGGATCAAACCCAGGTCTCCCGCATTGGAGGCAGACACTTTAACCTCTGAGCCACAGCGTATTAAAATACATCACTTTGCTGACAAAGGTCTGTATAGTCAAAGCTATGGTTTTTCTAGTAGTCATATACAGATGTGAGAGCTGGTCCATAAGAAAGGCTGAGCACTGAAGAATCGACACTTTGAATTGTGATGCTGGAGAAGATTCTTGAGAGTCTCTTGGACTGCAAGGAGACCAAACCAACCAATCCTAAAGAAAGTGAACCCTGAATACTCATTGGAAGGACTGATGCTGAAGCTAAAGCTCCAAAACTTTGGCCACCTGATACGAAGAGCTGACACACTGGGAAAGACCCTGATGCTGGGAAAGACTGAAAACAAAAGGAGAAGTGGGTGGCAGAGGATGAGATAGTTAGATAGCATCACCAACTTAATGGACATGAATCTGAGAGATAGTAGAGGACAGAGTAGCCTGGCATGCTGCAATCCGTGGGGTCAGACATGACTGAGCAACTGAGCAACAAAAGAAGAGCTTTCACTGGGGCATTACTATAAAGGAATATTGCTGACCTTCCCCAGTAAAGACAAAAAGATACTATATTGTCTTGCTTTATATTCTGGGAACTTCTAAAACACACATACATACATTAATTCACATCAAAAAACTTGCTTTCAGTTGGGATGGAGGCTAATGAAGTGTAGGGGCTGGGGTAACAGGGTGACAAATTGTTTATGGCTCGAAGGTCCTGGACAAGTCTCCATCCACAACCATTTGGTTTCTTCACAGGTAAAATAGGAGTGTTGCACTAACTGCTGCAGAGGATAATGAGGCCCTGGGCCTTTGTTATTGGCTTAATGCCTTGAAGGCATTATTTGTAGGGTATTGATTAATCCTGAGGGAAGTTTTGAGAGTCATACTTGGATCTTAATAAGGGGTGCACATGGGTACTTCAGAGATCAATTGAGGATTTTGCCCGTAAGGAGAAAGTGAAAGTGTCCGTCGCTCATTCAAGTCTGACTCTTTGCGACTCCCTGGACTGTAGCCTGTCAGGCTTCTCTGCCCATGGGACTCTCCAGGCAAGATTACTGGAGTGGGTTGCTATTCCCTTCTCCGGGGGATCTTCCCGACTCAGGGACTGACCCCGGGTCTCCTGCATTGCAGGCAGATTCTTTACCATCTGAGCCACAGGGAAGAGTGGTAGCTAATCCAATGGAGACAAATGATCAGTGTTCTCAGAATTAGCGCTTGTGCCATTAGAGATGGAGAAATTAGAAGATGCTGAAGGGCCATTTGATTTACCTAATGGGTGATTTTGGTTGCTACTGTCAGGTTCCAGAATTATTTCCCCCTTTTGGGAGAAAGAAATTCCAGTGGTTATTTTTCTAATGTATTTTGGCTCAATAAATAAGTAGAAGTGGAGGAAGTAAGGAGAAAAGGGTAAGTATCTCTTAGAGAGCCTAAGCAAAAGGGGACAGGTTTAGTGATAATCTGTTGAGGTTTACTAGAGATCCCACCACTTGAATCATTTTAGTAGTCTGATGCAAGAGCTTTTTAATGGTAGTGGGGCTGAGCGCCAAGAGTGTAGCTCTTACAAAAAGGACAAAAACAGATTTGTTTCCAGTCTAATGAGTAGTTTCTTCAAGTTGATGAAGAGAAAGGATTGGGGAAATTCTCTGTAATTCCTCAGAGTCCTGGACATTAGGAGGACATTAGTAAGGCTAGTTAGAGGACTAAAGGTGTTTGGAGTACTTAAGCTTATAGAAATTTTCCTTTCAATGTTCCAGCTTTTAGAAATTTTGATGGAGACTAGGAAGGTTTGTTTAAAGGCTTCCTTTTTTGGAGTTGAAAATTAGGAATTTTAGTGGTCTTCATTTTAGTTGCATCATCGAGGGTACGGTTGAGATGGACATAATTTTCCATTATATTCTTTTAACTAGAAGAGAGATCTCAGTTCAGCCTGTTAATGTACATAGATCAAAGGCAACTTGAGTGGATTCAGCATTCAAAGGAAGACCAAAATTTTCCTTAAGGACAATTTGGGGGAATTCCCTAGTGGTCCGGTGTTAAGACTCAGCACTTTCATTTCAAGGGCCCAGGTTCAATCCCTGGTCAGGGAAGAAAGATTCCGCAAGTCTCATGCCATACTAAAAAAAAGAAAACAAGTAAAGACAATTTGGAGCTGTCTACTTGCATGAGCTAATCAGTTTTCTGGATACAGGCATGAATCCTATTCCAATCAACTGACTTTAGAAACCCTTAGGTTTGCCAAATGGGTTACTTGGTGATTCCATTACTCTGAGTGTATAATAAGACAGCAAGGGTTTCTTCATCCCCAGGATGTAATTCCGAAGACTTGTATTGATTGCTTATGGTGAACCATTTTGGATTTGTGATCTCTGAAGAAGATGATTTAGGACCAGACACCTGACTTGATCAGAGCTTTTGTGTGGCAGAAATTTTATTACAGTGAAAACGGACTGAGAAAGCTTCTGACATAGACATCAGAAGTGGGAAGGAGAATGGCCCACTTGCTAGTCTTATCAAGGCCTTATATACTTTTACCAGACCCACTTCCACAACACAAATCTTAAATTAACAAGATTCAGTTCAGTCGCTCAGTCATGTCCAAATCTTTGTGACCCCATGGATTGCATCACGCCAGGCCTCTCTGCCATCACCAACTCCCGGAGTTTACCCAAACTCATGTCCATTGAGTCAGTGATGCCATCTAACCATCTCATCCTCTGTCATCCCCTCTCCTCCTGCCTTCAATCTTTCCCAGAATCAGGGTCTTTTCAAATGAGTCAGTTCTTCGCATCAGGTAGCCCAAGTATTGCAGTTTCAGCTTCAACATCAGTCCTTCCAATGAACACCCAGGACTGATCTCCTTTAGGATGGACTGGTTGGATCTCCTTGCTGTCCAGGGGACTCTCAAGAGTCTTCTCCAACACCACAGTTCAAAAGCATCAATTCTTCAGCGCTCAGCTTTCTTTATAGTCCAACTCTCACATCCATACATGACTACTGGAGAAACCATAGCCTTGACTAGAAGGACCTTTGTTGACAAAGTAATGTCTCTGCTTTTTAATATGCTGTCAGAGAAGGCAATGGCAACCCACTCCAGTATTCTTGCCTGAAAAATCCCATGGACGGAGGAGCCTGGTAGGCTGCAGTCCATGGGGTCGCTAAGAGCCGGACACGACTGAGCAACTTCACTTTCACTTTTCACTTTCATGCATTGGAGGAGGAAATGGCAACCCACTCCAGTGTTCTTGCCTGGAGAATCCCAGGGATGGGGGAGTCTGGTGGGCTGCCGTCTATGGGGTCGCACAAAGTCGGACATGACTGAAGCGACTTAGCAGCAGCAGCAGCAGCAGCAGCAGCTAGGTTGGTCATAACTTTTCTTCCAAGCAGTAAGCGTCTTTTAATTTCATGGCTGCAGTCACCATCTGCAGAGATTTTGGAGCCCCTCAAAATAAAGTCTGCCACTGTTTCTCCATCTATTTGCCATGAAGTGATGGGACCAGATGCCATGATCTTTGTTTTCTGAATGTTGAGCTTTAAGACAACTTTTTTACTCTCCACTTTCACTTTCATCAAGAGGCTCTTTAGTTCTTTGCTTTCTGCCATAAGGGTGGTGTCATCTGCATATCTGAGGTTATTGATATTTCTCCCGGCAATCTTGATTCAAGCTTGTGCTTCATCCAGCCCAGCGTTTCTCATGATGTACTCTGCATATAAGTTAAATAAGCAGGGTGACAATATACAGCCCTGATGTACTCATTTTCCTATTTAGAACCAGTCTGTTGTTCCATGTCCAGTTCTAACTGTTGCTTCCTGACCTGCATACAGATTTCTCAAAAGGCAGGTCAGGTGGTCTTGTATTCCCATCTCTTGAAGAATTTTCCACAGTTTATTGTGATCCACACTGTGATCCACAATGTCAAAGGTTTTGTCATAGTCAATAATGCAGAAATAAATGTTTTTCTGGAACTCTCTTGCTTTTTCAATGATCCAGCAGATGTTGGCAATTTGATTTCTGGTTCCTCTGCCTTTTCTAAAACCAGCTTGAACATCTGGAATTTCACAGTTCACGTATTGTTGAAGCTTGGCTTGGAGAATTTTGAGCATTACTTTACTAGCGTGTGAGATGAGTGCAATTGTGCGGTAGTTTGAGCATTCTTTGGCATTGCCTTTCTTTGGGATTGGAATGAAAACTGACCTTTCCCAGTCCTGTGGCCACTGCTGAGTTTTCCAAATTTGCTGGCATATTGAGTGCAGCACTTTCACAGCATCATCTTTCAGGATTTGAAATAGCTCCACTGGAATTCCATCACCTCCACTAGTTTTGTTCATAGTGATGTTTCCTAAGGCCCACTTGACTTCACATTTCAGGATGTCTGCCTCTAGGTGAGAGATCATACAATCATGATTATCTGGGTCATGAAGATCTTTTTTGTACAGTTCTGTGTATTTTTGCCACCTCTTCTTAATATCTTCTGCTTCTGTTAGGTCCATACCATTTCTGTCCTATACTGTGCCCATCTTTGCATGAAATGTTCCCTTGTTATCTCTAATTTTCTTGAAGAGATCTCTAATCTTTCCCATTCTATTGTTTTTCTCTATTTTCTTTGCATTGATCACTGAGGAAGGCTTTTATATCTCTCCTTGCTATTCTTTGGAACTATGCATTCAAATGGGTATATCTTTCTTTTTCTCCTTTGGTTTTTGCTTGTCTTCTTTTCTCAGCTATTTGTAAGCCCTCCTCAGACAGCCATTTTGCTTTTTTTCATTTCTTTTTCTTGGGGATGGTCTTGCTTCCTGTCTCCTGTACAATGTCACAAACCTTAGAGGGACAGGTTTTAATACATTCAGGAAAGAAGCAGAAATGGAGAGGTTCAGAGAAAAAGGAAAATTCAGTGAAAGGATGAGAATCAGGAAGTTGAGAGAATAGAGGAGATGGGGACAGTGCAGAAGAGAAAGAGGAAGCTGGCTGCAGAGACAGAGTGGGGAAGAGGGAAAAGAAGTCCCAGAAGCTTTTTATGGTCTTCTGTTTTTTTTTCTCCTTGGTTAATTTAGAAATGGTATTTTGTAAAGAGGCAATTTTAGAATCTTGGATACATTTGGAAGTCTCCAGGTACCAATTAAAATAGTTATCCCATCAATCTGTTTAATTTTAATTTAATCAATTAGTTTTTTTAGCCACAGCACTCAGCATGCAGCAAGTCCCTACCCAGGGATTGAACCCATGCTCCCTGCATTGAAAGTGCAGAGTCTTAAGCACTGGACCACCAAGGAAGTCCCACTCTTTTTAATTTTAGAGCTGCAGTCTTTTAATTTGGTTCTGAGAAAAACCTGTTTGGGGAGGTCAGAAATTTCTCTTAATGGCCACTGGAGTTCTAAATTATCTTTGATCTATTAAATTAAGATTGTGCAGAAGGAGGGACCGTAGTTTTTTTTTTTTAACATAAAACAGGCCAGGGGCCCCAGGAGTACCCTCCTGAGAGAATTTAGGGGATTACATCATACATCAAAATCAGAGGCTTGGAAACCAATGAGTGCTCACCAAAAGGAAGATATCTTTAAGAAAACAGATCCCAAGTAAAGTTAGAAAGCTCAACCAAAAGAATGGAACTTGAATCTCAGAGGAGACTTACTGAACCAAAAGGGAGATAATAACCTATTAAATTGAAGGGCACAAGGGGCTTAAGTGAGTACCACATACAGGTCTGGGGGTGTTTCATTACCTTCAGATCCCACTTCTGACACCATGGTATGTCAATTTTTTTCAAAGAAAAAGGTAAGCAGTGTAGCCAGCAAAATCAAGTTAAGTCAGAAATAGCAAAGGAATTACAATTCAGGACAATCAAACTATGGGGAACCAAAGGCAAGTCTGGAGAACAAAAGAGGAGAGTGTTTTTTATAGAAGAAAGGAGGGAACTGGGAGAAGTTGGGGTTATTTTAAATAAAAGTTCATTGGAGGAAAATGAGAGTTCAAAGTGGTGGTGGCTTCTCATTGGCTGCAGGCAATCAGTGTGGTAGCACTGGCTACAGGTGAGGGCAGCTTACTGTTGCTAGGTACCTACAGCTTGCTATTGCAAGGCTGAGAGGAAGTCTTCCTTCTTCTTGCTGTATTATACACACTGAGATGAGTAATGTGTGTGAGAGCTCTCTCTCTGTGGCTTCCCAACTACAGATGTTTCCTTAAAATATTTTCACAGTGTATATATGTCAGTATAGATATATTTGTAAGTCATACGCATTAAAGATTACAAGGTAGATGTAAACTTATAGTCTTTATTAGCATTTCCCCCCACACACCCTCTCCTATGAAATGGTTTTTCAGAAAAAAAATGTAACATTTCCTTTGATGAGATTGCTCCTCAGATTCTGTTTTTAGCCAATGAAATTAGACAGTTGAGACCTGTAAGAGCAAAGAGAGATAACTTGTTTCAGGAGTGCAGCCAGATGCCTGCAAGTGAATTTGCTATAGTGAGGCACCATAAGCTTGGAGAAACCTTAGAGAAAGGATGAAGGGGTAGAATAATAGAAATAGGCAGCTGTCCCAATATTCAGAAGAGAGGGAGAGTGGAGGAAACCATTGTTAACACTTTTAGCTACATCCTTCTGGAACATTTTTTTTTTTTTTGCTGCGCTGGTTCTTCATTGTGGCACAAGGGCTTCTCTAGCTGCTTAGGTGCACTGGGGAATGTGGGATCTTAGTTTCCCAACCAGGGAACAAGCATGCCTTGGAAAGTGGATTCTTAACCACTGGACCACCAAGGAAGTCTCATAGAACTTCTTAATGTATATAAATATATTTTAATCACAACACCAGAATATATCATTTAAGGAAAGTATATACTGGACTCCTTTAAAAAAAAAAAAGAATCCAAGGTATCTGTCAGGAAGACAGCATAGTTAACTGCCTGTCAGATCAGGTGATTTATATTTCCCACGTATGATAAGAAGGAACATTAAGAACTCAGCCATGTCACTAAGTACCAATATATTGTATGCTGCTGCTGCTGCTGCTAAGTCGCTTCAGTTGTGTCCGACTCTGTGCGACCCCATAGACGGCAGCCCACCAGGCACCCCCGTCCCTGGGATTCTCCAGGCAAGAACACTGGAGTGGGTTGCCATTTCCTCCTCCAATGCATGAAAGTGAAAAGTGAAAGTGAAGTTGCTCAGTCGTGTCCGACTCTTAGCGACCCCATGGACTGCAGCCTTACCAGGCTCCTCTGTCCATGGGACTCTCCAGGCAAGAGTACTGGAGTGGGGTGCCATTGCCTTCTCCAAGTACAACTAAAAATTCCTTTATCTGTCAAGGTTCAAAGAGAAGAACAGAACCATCAGGAAATGTGCATATATAATTTGTTACAGGGATTTGACAGTTATGCCACTGTGGGAGCTGGTTAAGCAGTCTCTGTCAGGAAGGGAAGATGGATGTAAAGAGGGGGATAGCAGGAACAAGCTGGAAGTCACATATCCAAGCTGGAGTTGAAATTCACTTCAGTTCTCTTTATGTTTCCTGCCTTGGAATTGTGGGTGTTCAGTAGAAGACCCTTTACTGCCATGCTAAACTCATACCTGGCCCAGGAGTCAGTGAAGTTAAGGAAGATCTGGTAGGGGGATGGTCTAGTGGCTAAGACTCCTCACTTCCAATGCAGCAGGCCTGGGTTCAATCCCAGGGTTTGAATCCTATCTGCTGCAACTAAGAGCTTGCAAGCCACAACTAAAAAAAAAAAAAATTCCCACATGCTGCAATGAAGATTGAAGGTCCTGTGTCCACAACTAAGACCTGGCACAGTCAAATAAATATTAAGAGAGAGAAAAAAAAAAGAGGATGCAGGGGAAATGGAGCAGCTGCAAGGCCAGCCACTGCCACCCACTAAGGAAGATAAGCTATGGCAGGTTCTACCCCTAGATCTCACAGAAGAATCTTATAGTCCCTTAGTCATTCAGAAAGACTCAGGGAAGGGAATTCTGAGCAATGTTTTGCTTAGAAGGTTGCTACAGCATGAAGCCACCCCCCTGGTTTCTTTATAGCACCCCACGTGGCCTGCCTCTTGGGATGCTCTGACAAGAGCAAGAGTTTAGGTAGCTTTAATGACTCCTGATATGAGGCTGTCTGTGATGCAGAAAAGTTTTGGTTTCTCCTTACACTTAAGAGGAATAAGTCCTATCCTTTCCTTCTGTGTCCACTCACCCCCCCACCCCTGTCTCTCATTACCATTTACACACTAAACCACTCCAACTGATTCTTAACTTATAAACTCTAATCCCCCTTTTTCATCTGTTGTAGTTCAGAAGCTTTCAAAGTCAACATTGTTAAGCACTCCTATTATGAGGATAAAGATCTCAAATTTATTCCAATTTTCCAGGATAAAACTGGGGACTTATTTTTTATAAATGAAGTGGTCAAAATGAAAATGTTAGGACACATTGTTGCTTAATAAATCCCAAGTGATAGATAGAGAACTTCTGACAAAATCATGGATAATGAAAATGCTTAGGGACATTCCTGGTGGTCCAGTTGCTAAGGTTTTGCACTCCCAATGTAGGGGGCCCAGATTCCATCCCTGGTCAGAGAACTAGATTCCACATGCCACAGCTAAGATCAAGGGCAGCCAAGTAAATAATTATTTTTTTTTTAAGAGAAAGAAAATTCTTAGCATGTAGTGAGCTCTCAAAAGGAGAACTGCAACCCACATGGCCTGGGCCCACACTTCTGTCTTGTCACTTCTTTGCCATATGAATTGAGGTTCAAAAATCGCTGGCCAACCCTGGCCTCCTAGCTCACTGGCCCATGGGGAGCACAAACTGCTATGAAGAACCAGAGACAGGAGTCTGCACCCAAGATGGAGCTAGTATGGATGCACGGAACTTACTGCCAGACTCTTTTCCACCTATCCAGTCATGATAGTTTTGAACTAGAAGCTGCAGTGGGAAGGAATTGTTTTAACCATATTATCTCGGCTTGGGTATCACCAAGTCTGATGCAGATCAACAGAGAAAAACCGGAAAAAATTTTACAGTGTTTTGTACTCACACCTCTTGGGGGAGAACACAGCATGCCACCCAGGGCTTCTTAGGGGACGCACTAGGTCAGTCACACTGAAGAGCAAAGGGAAGTGTGGGCAAGCACTTTTATTGTGGTTTTGCTGGAGTGAAAGAGAGCAAACGGGTGTGGGGTTGGCTAATTTGAATAATTTCAGCAGGTTCTTCGGCACAGGGACTGTCGCTCGTTGTTTGATATCTGGCCCCAGGGCAATTAGGGTGAGCATATGTTGGTTCCAGAGTGTGAGGGCCTGATAAGAGTGGTGTTTGGTGATATGGACTTAATCATCTAAAGAAGAGAAACTGACCAGCTTCTAGTTAGGACCTCAAAACTGGATCAAGATAGCACACACCTACCCACCCAAACTGGGCTTCCCAGGTGGCTCAGTGGTAAAGAATGTGCCTGCCAATGAAGGAGACAAAAGGAGACTCGGATTTGATCCCTGGGTTGGGAAAATCCCCTGGAGAAGGAAATGGCAATTCACTCCAGTATTCTTGCCTGGAGAATCCAATGGACAGAGGAGCCTGGCTGGCTACAGTCCAGAGAGTCGCAGAGTCAAACAGGTCTGAGCATGCACACCCACATAAACTATATTATAGGAAGCAATAGTCTTAAAAAAATTTTGTTATGCAAATGGAATACATATTTTGTTACCTTTCTGCTTTCAAAGCTTTAATATTCCCCACTGACTTTATGTACATATTATCTTCAATTTTTTTCTCAAATTTTGAAATATATCATCATCCAAAAATTGTATTCTAGTGGTTCCAAATAGGAAAAGGAGTTCGTCAAGGCTGTATATTGTCACCCTGTTTATTTAACTTATATGCAGAGTACATCATGAGAAACGCTGGACTGGAAGAAACACAAGCTGGAATCAAGATTGCCGGGAGAAATATCAATAACCTCAGATATGCAGATGACACCACCCTTATGGCAGAAAGTGAAGAGGAACTCAAAAGCCTCTTGATGAAAGTGAAAGTGGAGACTGAAAAAGTTGGCTTAAAGCTCAACATTCAGAAAACGAAGATCATGACATCTGGTCCCACCACTTTATGGGAAATAGATGGGCAAACAGTGGAAACAGTGTCAGACTTTATTTTGGGGGGCTCCAAAATCACTACAGATGGTGACTTCAGCCATAAAATTAAAAGACGCTTACTCCTTGGAAGGAAAGTTAAGACCAACCTAGATAGCATATTCAAAAGCAGAGACATTACTTTGCCAACAAAGGTCCGTCTAGTCAAGGCTATGGTTTTTCCAGTGGTTATGTATGGATGTGAGAGTTGGACTGTGAAGAAGGCTGAGCACCGAAGAATTGATGCTTTTGAACTGTGGTGTTGGAGAAGACTCTTGAGAGTCCCTTGGACTGCAAGGAGATCCAACCAGTCCATTCTGAAGGAGATCAGCCCTGGGATTTCTTTGGAGGGAATGATGCTAAGGCTGAAACTCCAGTACTTTGGCCACCTCACGCGAAGAGCTGACTCATTGGAAAAGACTCTGATGCTGGGAGGGATTGGGGGCAGGAGGAGAAGGGGACGACAGAGGATGAGATGGCTGGATGGCATCACTGACTCGATGGACATGAGTCTGAGTGAACTCCGGGGAGTTGGTGATGAACAGGGAGGCCTGGCGTGCTGTGATTCATGGGGTCGCAAAGAGTCGGACACGACTGAGCGACTGATCTGATCTGATCTGATCTGAATTGCTTTTTAGAGTAATTACTTTTTGAAAAGCATCTCAGACACTGGTTTATCTGTAATTTTTGGTGCAAAAAACAATGAAAGGAAGTAGTATGTCAAAATCTCTTACATTTTTACAATACCTATAATTTTCTGTATGTTTTAAATATTCCATAATTTCTAAAAAGTGGAGGTTACTGAGAGAGAAAGAGAAAAGCTGCAAGCTGCCCTGTATCCAGCAAATTTTTTTTCTAGTTATATTGAGATCTAATTGGCAGATAATAGCACATCTTGACGAAGATGAAGTTTTCTGACTTCTGAGGCCCCACAGAAGTGAAAGAGTCTAACTGTACATATTTTAGGGTGGGGAAAAGACCATGATGAGGCTAAAGGGGGACAACACAGAATGGTGACAGAACTAGGCCCAGCTTAAGTCAGGCTTTGTTGATGGCCAGGCCTGCTGTGGAAACAAAGGGCAGCCACACAGCACTGCCCAGGACCACACAGCCCCACTGCAGTCTCTGGTGAGACAAAAAAAATCAATTCTAGCAAGTAACCATCAAGCTCATGGGGTGCCATAACCCCAATTTTACTATTTCACACAAAGTACTGTTTGAGATAACTGTAAACTATCCCCAAAGAACTGCAAATAACCTAGGGATCCAGTCTTCTGTGGTGGTACTGCTGCTTCAAAGATGCATTTTTTTCTATGTTGGTCAAAAAAATTAACCAGACAAGGCTGTGACCGCTGAGCCTGCTGGTGTCCCACCTGGGTTATCTTATCCTTCTTCTCTGACTACTACAGCAGCTGGCCTCAATGAGAAACATCCCATTTGGACTGGACCTATACTGTAGCTGGGCAGTTCAATACTTTATTTCATTCTTTCCTTCCTTCACATGGGAAAGGGAGGCAGAGAAGGCACTTGGGAACTAATCCAGAAAGACCTATCTCTCACTGGGCTTGAGAGTGCAGTACTTAAAAGAGTGGAGACTCTGAAACCAGAGTGTCTTAGCGCTGCACTCTGAAACCAGAGTGCATTAGTGCAATGCCCAGACCTGCTATCTACAAGCCGAGTAATTTTAGGAAAGTCACCTAACAATTCTATACCTCAGTTTCCTTCTACTAAGCAGTTATAGTAACATCCTGGTGAGTTGCTATGATGCTTAAATGAGATTAAGTACTCAAAATAGTGGAAAGCACAGTAAGGGTGCAGTACATGCTTGCAAAGACTCTTCAGTCATGTCCGACTGTTTGTGATCCTATGGACTGTAGTCCACCAGCCAGGCTTCTCTGTTCATGGGATTCTCCAGGCAAGAGTAATGGAGTGGGTTGCCATGCCCTCCTCCAGGTGATCTTCCTGATCCAGGGATCAAACCCTTGTCTCAGGCATCTAACTCCATTGACAGGTGGGAAGCCCAAAGATGCAATACAGGTCCACTGTTGTTATCACCACTGCCATTTGACAGGTAATGTGATTGTGAGTAAGAACCTTCTCCGAATCTCCCTGATCCTGCCTATACAAATGCTCTCCTGGGAAAGAAGGGGCGAGAAGGTGTCAAAGCTTAATGGGTAAAGTGTTCTTTCAAGGGGTACCAACTGGAACATTCTAGACAAAACTCTATACTATTTGCTAGTGGTTTCCAGACATGAGCTTATTTTAAACACTCAAAATAAAACTTATTAAAAAGTATTAAATTTGTGATAATAATCCACTTACATAAACATCAGGAAGTAAACAGGCAGGTCAATCTGTAAGAGGATACATCTTGGGGTGATTTTCATTTGTGGTGAATTCAACTGTTTATAAATCAGATGGTAGAGGTGCACTTGTGCAGACACTCTCAAGAATCAAAAAAGATGTCTTTTGACTTCAGAGCCCGGGTGAAACACTTTCGTGGACACAAACGTGAAAAGAAAAGGTGGAGACCTCTAAGGCCCTACAGCTGAGGAGGCAGTCCATGTTAGACTAGCTATGGGCAAGCATCTTCCAGTTAGTGAGATGAGATGTACATCTGTTGAAAAGGTCTGGGATCTGTGGCACCAGTCTGAGCTTTCTGTGGAAGAAAATCCACACATGACTGTGCTGGTGCTCACCTGCAAAAGATATCGTAGTGGACACCTGCGATGACTCCCAAGGAGCAGGGGAGGCTCAGCATCAGGCCAAGGCCCCAGTCTTTCATTTACAGAAGGCCTCAAAGATTACTGCATCATGGATGAATGCTGGAGAACTGTCAAACTTGATGAGGGGATCAAAAAGCCCCCACGGCTCAGAGGCCTGCTTAGTGCTTTGTAGGAACATGTCTTATTGGACCTGATTTCAGTCTCTAAATTCTGAAGCTTTTGTGTGTGTATGTGTGTGTGTGTGTAATTTGAATATTTGCCTCAGATTAGGTATTTGCATTTTCTCTCCGGAGTCGGACTTTTCTATAGCCTGACCTGTGATGGAGTCATTGGATTTCTTACAAATAACTTATTTGATTTTTGAAGAACCTGTTTTCTGTAATTGTGCCTCATCAGTTTTCTCTTAATTTTCAAGTCCTCTTGTTTTTACTTTTCTTTTCCCCTTAGAATCAACTTCTGGTGACAAATTGTGCTCCTTCCTTTTCTATAGTAACTACTCATAATGACAACCCACTACAGTATTCTTGCCTGGAGAATTCCAGGGACAGAAGATCCTGGCGGGCTATGGTCCACAGGGTCGCAGAGTTGGACACGACTGAACAACTAACATTTCACTTTCACTCATAATCTGACCCTATTCCAAGCACCCCCTTATTAAGTGGTGGTTTTTAAAATAATCTTCTACTTAAGCAGTGATGAGTGCCTTCATATCTTCCTCTTTATGGAAGCTCCAAAAATAAAATAGTAATGATTAACCCCAGAACACATTAAAGAATCTGCTCCACTGCCTCAGGCAGGGTAGCCATTTCAGTTACCGTCTTGCCAGTCTGCTCAGGGGCTCTGACTGAAAACTAATTTTCCTCGGGGTCCTGAGGGCCACCTTTAGCAATCTTGGGGCTTCTCAGCCTAAGAGAGAATCAGTTGAGCAACCCTAGGTCAACTTGCTAATCCCTCTCTAAACCCTGCCCTCGGAGCCGCCTTTATAGGTTTCCGGTGTTCTCGGTTCCCTCTTTCTTCATTCTCAGCAAGAAATAACTCTGTTTTCTTCTGTTGCCCTGGCCTTCAATCCAGGGGTCCTTTGGGCTCAATATTTGGGGGACTCTCCCAGTCAGTATCTATTGGGGCTCAAAAGGGCCCCACTAACCATCCTAGAAAGCTCGCCCCCTGCTCGTAGCTCCCCTCCCAGCAGCGCCCCGGCTCCGTACGCCCCTGCCCCGCCCTACTACTAGCTAGCCAATCCCTGGCTCCGCTCCGGGAGCGTCACAATGGCGCCCCCGCGGCTCCGCCCCCCGGACGCCCGCCTTGGAGACCCCGCCCCTCCGCGGTCTTTGCGTCTTTCCGGCTCCGTCTGGGAAGTGAGACCGCGCCGCGTCTTGTTGGGAGAAGCAGGTGGGATTCTGAGGGGAAGCCGGCCAGCGGTTACACCGGGAGCCGGGAGCGGGGCGGGGGCGTGAGTTCCTGGGGCTCTTGTTCCTGGGAGCTTGGGCGTGGGGCCGAGGAGGGGTAGGGCACTCCGAGAGCTTTAGGGCTTCCGGAAGCGCCGAGTGCGCACAACGGGCGGGGGTTGTGGACTCGGGCCTGCCGCGTGCCTGAACCCGCCCCTCGGGGCCCCCTCCCGGGGCGCGCTGCCAGGGGTTTCCATGGTGATGGTAAACAAGCCTCAACTGCCTCAGCCACAACTGCCAAGTCCCTAGCGTTCCACCCTCCTCTAGGTACTTAGAGGGACGACCAAGGTGCCGGATGTGAAGAAAAGCGGGGGCGTGGAGACTCGGAGCCCGAGGTGAGGGGTGGAACAGGCAGCGTCCGAGGCTCGCACACCAGGGACCGGCTGGGGACTGGGCCACTTGGCATTGAGGGCCGAGGAACTGAGATTTGGGGGTCAGCGGAGGCGGGATCTGGGGTGAAGGCCCTCACACCCGGGACCGATTGGGGTCTGGGCCTACGGGGGGAGTTGTGAACCGCGGGGCTGAGGTTTGGAGTCGGAGGAAATGGGCCGTGTATTCGGGGACCGACAGGGTACTGAAAGGGGACCCGGCCCACTGAGGGTGGGGACCGCGGGACTGAGATTTGGGCTTGGGGGAGGTGGATTTGAGGTCAGGGGCCTTATATTCCCGGCACTAGACCGCGGGGCTGAGGTTTGGACTTGGGGAAGTAGAGAGCCTCGTGCGGACTCCAGAGGGAGCAGAGCCCTAGCGCCCCTGGCAGGAGTAGGATGGGAAGACCAGGCAACCGCTCGAGGAGGGTCATTTTAAAATGAAAGCGGTACTTGCACGTGGCTGAACGCGTCCGCGAGTTGAACTAGACGGGTTGGGACCTGACTCCTCCCCCCTCCCACGTTCCCGCTCGCCGAGCCTCGACTTTGGAGCGTTGCCGCCTTTTCTTCCTGTCCGTGCGGCGTGTGTGCCCTAAGCCCCGTCTGCATTCGTCTCCTGCTCTTGAGGTATCCTGCCTGTATTTTGGTTGAAACTCTGGTTCTCGTTGTCTTGGCTTGGTGACCACACTTCTGCTGAGCTATCTTAATTTGGCCGTTTCTTTTTTTTGTTCTGTACTACTTTTCTTTTGAATGTACTTTGTGCCCGTTCTTGCCTGCGCCCGAGAAACTTCTGGACGCAGCTCGCGCTGCGCCTCCACCTCCCTGTTCCCGCGTGGCTCACGGAAGGCGGCGCTGGGCGACCCGGGGCGGGGCTCTGCGAGTCGCGGGGACCCGACCGGCCTTGGACCCCGGTCTTTTACCTGAATGGTTGGAGGGGCCGTGGGCCTCTCACCTTGAATATGTACTCTAAAGGGGCTCTCAGAGGTTCCCAACAAATAACCCCAGGCCCTAGAGAGCCGCCCCACCCCCACTTCGCCGGGCACCAGCGAGTCCCGCGTCCTTTGGGATGCCCTCGGCAGTTTTCTAACCCTGGATGTCCTAAGACGAACCACCATGCTTCACAACTGTTTTCGAGGTTGAGGGGAGAGGGCCTGTCTGCCACTGCGGAGGGTGTTCGGAGGGAGAGCGGCCCGCGAGCGGCCATACTCTGAGGGGGGCGGTGCGGCCGCGGCGGCTTCCGGAAACCGCCGGCTGGGAGGCCGGGGGCGGGGGGGGGGGGGGGGTGCCTCGGGTGGTCCGACCCTTGTGGAACTCTTAGGGTTGAAGGCGGCAAATCTTTTAGAAACATCTTCGAAACTATTCATTTTACTATAATTGTCAGTATTTCAGTCACGTTTTTAAAAGTTGACTGTTTCTGAATTTCTAGTAAAAATGAAAATAATTTGGGGTTCTCCGGTCAGATAAAAACCTGTTAGGGCCTATCAGTGAAAAGTGATGTTTTCAGTGCTAATTTTTAGGCAATTTTTCTTTTTTCATTTTAATTCCTGCACTTAATGAATATTGAGAGAGATCGTTTTATTACAGGTGTGAAGCAGATTCATCCTTTGCCTTGAGGATCTCATCTTCCTGTGTGCATTCTCTGTAAGTTGATTCGGTTTTTTATTTCCGTTTTACGGTGTCTCTTTTTTAATCTTTTATTTTAGTAACGTTCTTTTTGTATTATTTGCTTTTTGTTGCTTTTCTCTTTAACTGGCAAGTGACTGGTTTTCACTTGAGTACTGTTGTTACAGAGCTCCCTTTAAACATAAAATATCTGAAAAATGTGAGTTGATTTGAGGAGAGTTAGTCCTTGTTGTGACCGAAACTGAGGGAGAGTGTGGAGACAAGGGGTGCGTGCCCTTTGGAGTCGGTGCCTGTAGAGACTACAGAAACGGGAGGGGGCCACCTTCCACAGAGCTGACTTTACCACCAACCTGCCCTCTCCAATCTGAGTTCTGGTTCTCAGATTCTTTGTAGAAACACATTAAGTGACCCTTAACTGGATCCACACACAGAGCTAGGTGTTTTTCCACATTTTCTAATCGCATGCTCATGACCAGTTTGCAGGAAAGTATTACTGTGTTGTCATCATAGAGATGTGTCTTAAGGGATATAGGTGGGACTGGGACGCAGGTCTGCCTGACGGCTTCAGTCTTCTACCAGGGCCCCTGCCCCTAATTAGCTGCCACAAAGGTTCTTGAGGAGGACAGAAAACGGGGCAGAGGAGAGCCAGGCTCATCTAAGACCAGCCTGGCTTATTTTACAACAAATCCCGGGCATAGTAAGATTTTTATTCATAACTTTGTATTTCTAAAGACTTTTAAAATATAACCGCAATACCATTACCACACCTAAAAAAATAATAATTCTTTGATATCATCTAATACTCAGTGTTCACATGTACCTGATTGTGTAATATTTTTATATAGCTGGTTGGTTTGATTTGGAATCCAAACAAGTTCATTATATATTTGTTAGATAACTATCCTTTAAGTTTATGGTTTTTTTTTTTAATTGTTTGGCTGTGCTGGGGTGCTGCATGCAGGATCTAGTTTTCTTACCAGTGATGGAACCTGGTCCCCCTGCATTGGTAGCACCACGTCTTAGCCACTGGACCACTAAGGAAGTTCCCTCTTAAGTTATATTTTAAGCTAGAACAGCACTGTCCAATAGAAATACAATGCAAGTCACATAATTTAACATTTTCTGATGAAAAGAAACATACAGTTCACTTTAGTAATTTAGTTTAATGTGATATATATGTACCTTAAATAGATCCAAAATATCACTTCATCGTGTAATAAATTTTCATGCTTTTTTCCTGAACTAAACTTTCAGAATCCAGTGCGTGCTTATTTTATAGCACATCTCAATTTGCACCAGCCACAGTTCAATTGTGACAAAGAGGCTCCCTTATTAGTGAGGATCTAAAGGTTTTCTATTCTTAAAGTTTCTTCTTATGTAGAAGTCAGGTTTTGTGGCTCATGTAGAATTCTTTTCCCACACTCTGGGTTTTTCTGACTACATTCCCATGGAGTTAGTTGTTTGAGTCTCTGTCCTCTGCATTTCCTTTTAAAATGTTAGTTAACCTCTATACGCTGTTCTGATTCCCTTGAAATTTTTAAAAATATTGCATTGGAGGTGTTTGGTACTCCTGCCAGGGGCACATACTGGTTGGTGTCCCTTGTGATGTTAGCAGCTATTGATTGTTCTCTAGATGCATTGTTAATTATTTCCATATCTGTGATATTTTAATTCAGTATTCCTCATTTATTAGCAGGAGTACTCCTATAAGGAAGAAATTTTCTTTATTATTTGATTACTCTAAGATGTACTTTTATAAAAGGTTAAGGTTTTGATTTCTTGTTTATATTTATCAATACTAGTGTAATGAACTGAATCTTTAGTATGTGCCAAAATCAGTAATTTTTCTGGTATCATTATGAAGTCATGGATTTTATCATAGAGGATGTGTTTTAATCCATTGTAGCTTTTATTCTCTTTGATGCTCACATTATTCAATTTTTGGCTAATGGGAGTGCCCTTAAGATTGGTTCTTGAGTTTCTTGACTCAACTTCATGGTCTTTGGCTTATTGAGTTTAAGATATAATACTTTCTTAAGTGGATCCATCAAAGTTCATTCAACTGGACCTCTGCTACTGCTAAGTCGCTTCAGTCGTGTCAGACTCTGTGCAACCCCATAGACGGCAGCCCACCAGGCTCCCCCGTCCCTGGGATCCTCCAGGCAAGAACACTGGAGTGGATTGCCATTTCCTTCTCCAATGCATGAAAGTGAAAAGTGAAAGTGAAGTCGCTCAGTCGTGTCTGACTTTTCGACACCCCATGGACTGCAGCCTACCAGGCTCCTCCGTCCATGGAATTTTCAGGCAAGAGTACTGGAGTGGGATGCCATTGCCTAGTGATGGGCAATTGGGTTGTTAGTCTTTTCCTATTAGAAATAGTGCTGCAATGCTTCATTTACGATTCTAATTTATCTTACATGGTGATGAGCATCTTTTCATGTTTAAGGGCATTTCTTTTTCTATCAATTGTCAATATATCTAGCCTTTAAAAATTTTTTTGGACTGTTAGACTTGTGTTTCTCTTTTTAGAAGCTCTCTATATGTTTAAAGATATTAACACTCTTGGGAATAAATTGCAGATGTCTTTCCTATTTTATCAGTGATATTTTTGCATAGCTTATGCTATTTTTAGCCATGCATAAGATGTTTAGGTTGGGTTTTTGTTTTTTTTTTTTTTTTTGATGTGTGTATATTTGTAACCCTATATGTGAGTCATGATCAGGCATGTTCTCTACTTCCAGTGTGGAGGAATTTTGTAATTTAGGATATTTCTTAGCATTTCTTAGAAATACGAAAAATTCTTAGCTAACTCCTATTTTACCTTCATTAAGATGCTAATGTGACATCATCAGTGATTAACTTGGAAATGATGAATTACAGTGGGATTCTTGGAATAAATCCAAGTTGATCATGACATATTAAGTAGCCTTGTGTATTGTTGGATTTGGTTGTCTTATGTTTATGTAGGAATTTTTCATGTGAGTTCTGGAGTGAAATTAGCCTGTGAAACTGGATAAACTAATTCTAAAACTCTTGAAAAAATCAATTCCAAGTTTATTGTAGATTAAAATGTTTAAAAATGTAGATGAAAACAACAGAGCCTTTAAGTTTAAAAACTGTCCATATGGCCTTGGGCCAAGAGAAAGATTTCTGAAATAACACAAAAATCGATATTCATTTAAGAGAAAAATGACAAGAATGAAAAAATTCTAAACTATTATGTTTCTCTTACAGTATGCCTTTTCAAAAGTCCTGACTATATAAATATTAGAAATTCTTACCACATTCTCTCCTTTTAAGTTTATCTGCATGCAGGGATGATCCACAATTCACATCTCCAGTCTTCATCTTCACCCTAATTGAGGTCTTTTCTGCTTTACTACAAATATTTGGTTAGAATAGTGCTGTCCAATAGAATTATGATATAAATGCTTTTTTTTTTTCCATTTTTATATAATTCACATACCATACAGTTCACCTTTGTAAAGAGTACGATTCAGAGGGTGTTTTTTTAATTCGCAAAGTTGTAAAAAGCCATCACCACTAATTCCAGTATATTTTTGTTTGGTTCAAGTATAGTTGATTTCTAATATATTAATTTCAGGTGTAAGCACAGTGATTCAGTTATTCATGTGTATATTCTTTTTCCTTCAAGGTGATTACAAAATACTGAGTATAGTTCCCTCTGCTATGTAGTTAGGTCCTTGTTTATCTATTTCATGTTATGTGTATGTTAATTCCAACCTCCTGATTTACACCCCGTCCTTTTGCTATAAGTTTATTTTCTGTCTGTGAGCCTTCTTTCTGCTTTGTAAGTAAGTGTGTTTTGTTTTTAGCGTCTACCTATAAGCAGTATCACATTTGTCTTTGGTTTCACTTAGTATGATAGTCTCTAGGTCTATCTATGTGGCAGCAAATGGCCCGGTACATATTATGTTGAAACATTCCTAGAGTAAATTCCAGTTCATTATGGTGTATAACCCTTTTTATAGGTTGCTAGATTCATTTTATTAGTATTTTGTTGGAATTTTGCATTTATGCTCTTAGGGGTTATCTTGTGATATCTGTCTGGTTTTGCCATCTACATGTGTATTAATTTGCTAGGGCTGCCATAAGAAAGTCCTGCAGACTTGGTGGCTTAAACAGAAATTTATTGTGCCATAATACTGAAGGCTAGAAGTCCTGCATTATGATATCAGCAGGTTTGGTTCCCTCTTGAGAAGCTTGAGGAATATATGAAGGATATGTTCCAGACCTCTCTGGTTTTTAGGTGGGTGTCTTCCCTCTGCTTTCTGTGTCCAAATTGCCCCTTCTTCATTTTGGAATACAGACGACATTAATTATGTCATTTTTAATTTAGCTATCTCTATAAATATATCCAAGTCTGGTCACATTCTGAGGTACTGGGGGTATCTTTAACATAAGAATTTTGGGGGCATGATGTTCAGCCCATAACAGACATAATTAATACTGGTCTTGTAGAATGAATTGAGAAATTTTTTAATAGTTTATTTTAATATATTGTGATTAGTTCAAAACATCCAAAATATTACTTTAGTACATAATGAAAAAATTGGAAGTGAAGTTGTTCAGTCGTGTCTGACTCATTGTGACCCCATGGACTGTAGCCTGCCAGGCTCCTCTGTCCATGGGATTTTCCAGGCAAGAATACTGGAGTGGATTGCCGTTTGCTTCTCCAGGGGAATCTTCTCAACTCAGGGATCAAACCCGGGTCTCCCACATTGCAGAAATATGTAATAAGTATTTTAATTATTATTTTTTTCTTTTTTGGCTGCACTGCAAGACTTCTGAGATCTTAATTTTCCAATTAGTGATTGAACCCTCAGCAAGTGAGCAAGCAAGTGGGATCCTAACCACTGGACCACCAGGGAATTCCCTGCAATTCTTTGTATATGTACTAAATTTTATCACTTGGGGCACATCTCAATTTGTTCTTGGCACATTTCAAGCTCTACGGGCTACTCTTTTTTTTTTTTGCTACTCTATTTTTATCCTTTGTACCTAACCTGTTCTTTTTTTCAAAGCAGTTTTCCTTTGTACTTTAAATTTAGTTTACCAACATATGCTTGATTTTTGTGTTTTTAAAGTATCTGTGGGGAACTACACAACAGTGTTTATCTTAAGCCAGGAAGGTTTCCTTCTATTCTTTATCTGTTCTCCTGCCTCCGTTTTGTCTTTTTATTCTCGAATGCCTACCATTCACTTGTTTCTCCTGTCCTGTCTCTTATTATATGAGTCCTCTGAATTTCATCTCTTCCCCCTTGTTTTTTTTTTTTTTTTTCTCCTTTGTTTTGAGCTTATTTCTTCTACTTGGTTTTCCAAGCCACTAACCTTTCTTTCATTATTAACTACAAATCAAAACTCAGTTTTTAGCACTGGAAAATGTTTCATTCTGTAATCAGGTCTGTTAAAATATTTACTAAAGTTTAGTGCAGTATTTCTTTATCCTAGAAAACTGTTGTGTGCTGTTGTCCGGCTTGTATTACTGTTGCTAGAGCCCCTCTCAAGTACATAGTCCTGTTCCTTTGCTGCTCTTGGTTCTGTTCTCCACTCCCCTGGCATAGTGTGCTTGTGGTCCTGAGCAGTGAACATTGAGCACCAGGAGCTATAACTGCCTCCATTCTTATGGCAGCTGCAGGTGATCTGACAAGGTGTCAGCTCTCCCCCTGGTCCCACGAGGAAGTTCCAGGCCTCCTGAATGGACTGGGCATTTGTTAATACAGGTGACAGATACTTCCCTCTGTTGAGAACAGATTTTAGCACTAGAGATCTAGTGTTTCTATTTTATGAACTGCCACACCTGATATTTTTTCTGTTCTAACTTTAGACATTGATTCTTGAGTCACCAACAAAATGCAGTCAATATCATGGAACGACTTCTTGTTTTATGTTGGCTAAAAAATTGTTCCGTGTGTTCATTTCAAAACAGACATTATAGATATGATTATTTCAACACAAACTTTATAGATATGATTTACCTAACAGTACATTACAGTTTTTGCTTTTTAGTTAACACAGCTTTTGAGAAATGAACACTGGGGAAAACAGTGTATTATTCCCCCAGGCTTAGCCACAGTAAGGTAAAGAGCCTAATAGTCTAAAGATAATGGAAAACAGCCTTCCTGTTGCTTTCAGATTATGACATATCTTCTTTGACATATGAAAATATAATGGCAAACATTTAAAGTGTCAATGTATTTTAATCCTTCATCTATAGCTTTTCTCTTTTTTAATTGAAGTTAATTTACAATATTGTGTTAGTTTCTGGTGTATAGAAAAGTGATTCAGCTGTCTATATATACCTTTTCATATTCCTTCCCATTATAATTTATTACAGAATATTGAGTGTACTTCCTTGTGCTGTACAGTAGGACCTTATTATTTCATATTAGTTTGTATCTTAAACATTTTCTTCTTATTTTTGAATTTAGTAAGAACTAAATATAGTGATTAAAAGGATTCACTACAAATTAAAAATATTTTTACAAAGCATATCCTAACAAATGACTACATTTTAAAGTCTTACCTGTATACCAGGGTAAAAACGTTTTAACATTTCCACCCCTGTTCATGCATGCTTCTGATCTGTTTAAATGTCACTTCCTCAGAATCCCTATATGAGTTAGCCCCCATTTTCTAATTTGGGGTTATTTCAGAATTTGTCATCACATGTTTATTCTTTATTGATTCCTAGTCCACTGTTCTGTGGACTTAGCACAGTACCTGCATTTTGTTAGTGCACAATATTTCTGGGTTAATGAATGACTTGAGATTGAGTAAATTTTATCCTGCTGCATATCACTGAAATCCTTTGACACGCTTGAGTTTCCACCACAATGTTTTTGTTGCAGAGTATCATCAGTTCTTCCAAAATTTGACGTATTTCTTCCCATCTAGTTTCCATGCATCTGTTCCCATCATTCATCTTCCAGAGAGCAGCTAGACTGTTCTGTTGGAAAGTAAAACTCGTTTCCATTGGTCTTAGAATAAATAAAGTCTAAAATACGGTATCAGGCCTTCAGGGCCTTGGGGGAATCTTGCTCTGCTTCCCTCATTGATCTCAGTCCTGGCTGCAGGTGTTTTTGGGTGTTTTCTGTCCCAATACTTCCCCTGTGTATTCTGTACATGTTGTTCCTTCACTGGGCAGGAACCCTATCGTGACTGATCAATTATTAACACTAAGCTAGCCAGTGTCATCAACCAGTTAAGCCAAGAAAGCATATATAACGTTACTAAACTGAAACAAATACATTGAAAAAAGTGAGGAAACGGATGTCAGTCGTGTAGATTACCAAGAATATGTTTTGACAAGGTTTTTAGGAAGTGAGAAAAGTGAAATAAATGCTCAGGAAGCAGTCAGGGTACTCATTTCTGTAGATAACTGTTTCCCAAAACAAGCCAATTTCATGGCTTAATTTTTCTTCAGAATATTCTTTCTTGAATGTATGAGTTTTTAGTGTCTTTGTCATTTCCGTGGGATAGCTGCATTTTAAATCCTATCACCCAGCTTCAATAGCTACCAGTTGTGGACAGTTTTTCTTTACATCCCCCATTTTTTGAGGCAGATCCCATCCCATCCATCACACTATTTCACCCACAAATATTTAAAAATGTATCTCTAAAAGCTAATGCCTTTCGTTTTAGGATAACTAATTTCGTTACTTAAGTAAATATAATACTTTAATATCAAATTTCTAGTCGATGTTCAGGTATTTCCTAAATTGTCCTATAAATGTTTACCAATTTGTTTGAATCAAGATCCATATATTTCCCATATATTGTGAATCCCTGATAATTCTTGTTATTTTTATTCATTAAGTGCTCCTTTGAAGCTATTTCGTTGAAGGACCGGCTATTGTGCTTGTCTAGTTTCCCAGGGTCTTTGCAGACTGCATTATTACATTCTCACTTAGTATGGTTCCTTTTCCCTATAAATTCTGTAATTAAGTAGATTCTTACAGACTTTTCAAGATAAAAACTTTATTACTAAAAGTATTAAACATACACAAAAGTAAAGACAACAGTATAAAACTCCATGTACCCATCCCTCAGCTTCAATAATTACTGAATCATGGCCCATGTACTGACTCCCACCACTCAAGATTATTTAGAAACAGATTCTAGATAATCATACGAATCTCTAACGACTTAAACACAGCAACAAAGCTACAACTAAAGTTTTATAGTTTCTTCATCTAAATTCAAGTCACTGCTAACATTACTGCAATTGCCTTATAATTGTTTTCCAGTTCATTTGAATTAATATTCAGGTGTTCATAAAATGTAATTGCTTGCTAGGTTGTAGAGTTAAAGAATTGCGAGTTTTAAAATTAATCCTTTTAAACTGAAAAAAGTTATGACTGCTCAAACCTACAAAACAAGGTACTGTATATACAAAGAGGATTCTGCCTTTTGTACATTAGTTTTCATTCGGAATTCTTTCCTGCCTTAAAGAGTTTGTTTGTTGTTGGGTTTTTTTTTTTATTTTACGGTTTCTCCTTCCTTAAGAGTGGTGACGGCTAACTCCTCCCCTCCTCTCCGCCTGTACTCTGGACTTTTCTCTACCCTGGCACCTCTCCTGAGAGCTCACTCAGAACGGTCTTCCTCGTTGCTTTCCTTCCCTCCTCCCACTTCCTGCCTTGGCCGACCGCGCGGGCCGCACCTGCAGGGCGCGTTTCCATTGGTGACATCTTGGCGGGCCCGCCAGTGGCACTTCCTCCTTTACACCCCGTGACCCACGTCCGGCTCGCCGCCCTCCCAGTCACGCGGCCTCTGCCTCCGGGACGCAGCCCCGTGCGCCGGCCTTCCGCACTCCAGGCCCCGGACCCGTCGTGGTGAGCCGCCGCGAGCGGACGACCCCCGCCCGCACTTCCCCCAGCCCCCGTGGGTCCCTGGAACTCCCCTACCTCCTCCCGCGCAGCCGCCCCCTACCCCCAGGAACTCTTTCTGCCCCCTCTCGCTGCCCCAGGAACTCCCCCTCCCCCACCTACCCTGCGTCCCCAGGAAGTCCCCCCGACCCGACCCGACCCGACCCGACCCGAGAGCTCCGCCCCCAGCCCCGGGAGCCGCCCGCCCCCCTCGGGTACCGGGAACTCTTCCTCACGGCTCCACGGAGCCCCTGGGATTCGGGAGCTCCGCCTTCCCTCCCCCGCGGCTCCGGGAAGCCCGGGCCTGAGAACTCTTGCCCACTTCGCTGCGAACACTTTCGCCTCTATCCGCGGCCTGAAAACTCTGCCACCCTAGTGAGTCCCCGCTGTCCTGGGAGCTCCCCCCCCCCGCCCCACCTCGGGCCCCGGGAGCCTACGTCTCGTGACCTTCCCCTCCCCCCAGCTCGCGCGGCCCGGGAAGCCTCTCCCTCCCCCACCCGTAGTTCGCCCCGCCCCGGAAGCTCCCGCTGACCCCGCCCAGGCCCGTGGATGGGGCCCCCTGTCGTCGGGCCTTCCTGTAGGGCTTTGCCGACCGAAGGCTGTCGGATCGGCGGTTGGAGGCCGAGCGAACCCCTTCACGTCCCAGTGCCCCCGCCAGGAGCCTAGCGTCCGGGACTGATACCGCGCTTCCCGCCGAAATCGCTCAGACGCGCCCCTGGCGGCCCGCGGCCGCGAGCTTGAGAGCGCACTTTGAAGCCTGGTACGAAGCGTTTTCCCCCAGCCAGTTGAGTTTCAATTTCAGGTTGATAACAAAAGGAGGTGCACCTGGCCTTTCCGCGGAATCTTCTGCGTTTTTAAGCTTCGGGTGGAGTTGGGGGTCCTTTGGCTGTAAACTGCGCTTGCTGGTTGAAAATAGAAATCGGTCCTGCTCTCTTCAGCGGTAAGTTTTAGGGCAGAGTCAACTGCGTAATCCTGAGGCGGCGTCTCCCGTGGACTGTGATTTAAGAGGTAGAACTTTCTGATTAATTAAGACAACCTACCAGTCTGTGCGTGCTGCCAGCTGTAGGTTAAAATTCATTTACAAGTAAGGGCGAAAATGCTTTTCAGGCCCCATTGGGACGCGGATAAAGCAGGGTGAAGCCAGGGAGCTGCTGAGTTCCAGTCCCTGAATAGAAACGGTGGGGGCGCAGTTTGAGCCGCCCTGTGTACTTCGTAGATAAACCTAATCAGTCGGGCGCTGGAGGTGCGCCCTTTTTATCTCGATGGGTCTACCTGGATCTCAACTAAATCTTGTCTAACCAGTATAGTAGAGTGAGGTCGAACTCGTTCTGGAATACCTCCTGGGAGCAGTTAGATATGTTGAATCTCGGCCCCGGCCCAGATCTATTGTTTTAGAATCTGCCTTTTAACAAGATCCTTGGGTGGTCCGTGTGCTCACTTACGTAATAGACCACTTGCGGGCAGGGGGGTGGAGTTGTGCAAAATGAGTCTCCAGGTGCTGGACCCAAGAGGAGTGTTTTGTAACACTTGGCCCCAGTGGTGTCGACGGGCTGTCGGGGAGCCGGGTGGGAGACCAGTGTATATCCTTAACGCTTGAACATGTGTGCGCCATAGTTCAGCCACGTGGGAATCGGTTTCCTCATGTCTGACCGCCCCTGGGTTTGCGTGTCCGAGCAGGGGCTTTTGGTCTGCGGACCACACTGGAATGAGCATGTAGCAGGGTGATAAACCCAGGCAAAGAATTCGGACCACTAAGATGACCGGGCTCTCTACCCTTTAGATTCTACTCTTTTCTGAGGGTAGAGGAGAGGGACAGTTGAAGCTTCTTGAAAACCCTCGTCTAGAGAATTTGAAACTGTTAACTTCTTAAATTGTAGTACTTTATGTAGATTTTCCTCCCCAAAGTAGTATCTCATGTAAGAGAGGGTGCTAATAAGGCAAGACAGGTACTGTGTCTATGGCAACAGGCTCAGAGAAACTGACTTTTCTCAATTCTGTGGTTCTAAAACTAAGAATGTTCTTTAGTTCTCAAACGAATTCGCTGGACATACCAAAGTTTTCTGCTACAGCTTTATTCTGTGGCTGTGGTTGATGGTAGATTGATGTTTTTCCTATTTTAAAACATTTCAACACTACCTCCCCTCATTCTCAGTTAAAAGAGCAATGTTATATAAATACAAGTCTCAAGAAATGAAATTATTAAAAACAGGGAAGGAAAATCTTTTTAATATCTCCACCCAGACCTCCAGGGATGTTTGCAAATTGTAAATACTGTTAGGCCAGTTTATAGCAAACTACTTTTGCCTGGAGCACGTCTCTGTGAATACGGCCTGGTCTCCAGTGCCGATCAGCGGTGCAACTCCTCTCCCCCCTGCTCGGCCTGCCTTCTGCTTCCGGGAACCGCTCCTCGACCCAGCCCCGCCCAAAAGGTGCGCCTCCCACTCTAGGTATTTAAATTTTCTTAACCACGGTTAGGGGTTTCTGTACAGAACGCGCCTTCTGAGTAAATCTTTCAGGGCAAGTGGGATGGTTCCAGGCTGTTATTCTCTGTATAACCCTATGAAAAAGGTAAACCTTTCCAAAGCTGTTGGGGTGGGACGGGCGTGTACTTTCTTTAAGGCAACCCGGTGCTTGCCACGGCTCCGGAGAGGAGCTCAGAGCCGGTCCCAGTCAGGGGATTGCTGCCTCTTCTCGCTCCGGGAGTGCTGGGACATTAAGGTAAAATTTCCTTGTCGCTTTTTTTTAGGACGATTCGTTACCTACCTGGAGTGTCTTTGACTGTGGGCATCCCCCGGTGTTCTTTAAGGTGAGCTATTTTAAGAAAATTAATTTCTCAGTTTATAATTGATTTCTTGATACAGATAACTTCCTGAGTGAAAACTTTTTTTCACTAGCTGTAAATCTAACGTTGAGCAGAAAGCCAGCTTATTTTCACAAGTTTTAGTTAACGTACTGAAAGTCTGCGAAGAATCCAAATGTAGAGGATTCTGAGGTCAACAGAAAGGATATTGCTCTGTGTTTTAGAAGTACATATGTGTTTTGGGAAAGTGCTTTTTTCGCTTTATAATTTCTGTTTCGGGCACTTTAATTCTTACATGACATATTTGTTTTTTTATGCTTCCTGTCCCCCCCCCCCCCTTCTGCTTGTCTTTTTTAACCTAACCAGAAGGTGGTGTTGGCCCCACGTGGCTGTCAGTTAATCTCTTGCTAATCTTGGGCCTGCTGTGCTGGGGGTGGGACTACAGTGACCTACAGAACAGATAAGTCTGTTGCCACTAGCCTTTCAATGCAGTTGCAAAGAGTTTTAAACAAATTATGGATTGTTTCCCTAGAATGCTCTGGGATCATAGAAGTATAGATTTAATTTGTGGGGGGGGAGAAAGTCTTGTGGAAAAGTTGGTAAATTTAAGCTGAGACCGTAAGGATTAGTGGGATTTAGCTAGACAGATTGGGTGGGCTATCTTCAGACAGATAATTACTACGTGTGTCAATTCCAGTGGAACAGAGAGCCTGCCACATTTCGGCACAGAGAAATACGGGAATAAAGGTTTGTTTGCTTTCTAATGCAAGTGTGTTTCAGGTCAAAGTTTCAAGGCCTGAGCACCCCCTTGGCCCTATGATTGGTGTTCCAGACAGTGGGGAGCCACTGAGGTGTTGAAACAAAGTGACATAAAATTGCTCTTAAAACAGCTACAGGTTGGGCTGGTAGCAAGGATTGGAAAAGTTGTAGATGTGAATGTCTTGGAAAGGGCTTGTTGGTATTGGAAGTAGAAAGGGATGAAGGCGATGCACAAAGATGATGATGATTTGATATTCAAATCATAACGTCAAGCAGGTCTAAGGACCAAAGTAAGATATGAGAAACCTCTATACTTGTTGGAATCAAGAGTTGCTGAATAGAATTTAGGCATGGATTAGGAATAGGATTAGGGTGGAGAATGGGATCACCCCCCAAAGAAATGATGAGCTCATTAGATTTAAGGGCTTATAAGTTGTTCAAAGATTGCTTCAGTTTCACTCTAGAGCCTTTGGATGACAGGTAAGGCCATTTATGCCGCACCCAGGGTACTGTAGAAGAGTTTCAGGAAAAAGCAGTGTAACCTGTGGAATGGAGTTTGTCTAGGCCAGTCTTGCCCTCGGGGAGTCTAAGTCTAGGAACCTGTGTGTCCTGAACCCAGAATTGGCCCTGGACATACAAGGATCAGGTAAGGTTGCCTGAAAAAAGGGGGCCAGTGATTATGTATTGTTAAACCTTGGGGAAGGACTTAAAGAGGCAGAGTACCTAAGGAATTAACAGGAAAACCAAGAGCCAAGAGGAGAAAGGATTTCCAGAGAGAATGGTTAAATCCTGAGGGCACAAAAGAGATGGAGATAAGAAAATGTTTCTTTTCTTGCCATAGAGATCCTTGGCAGAGTGAGATGTGCCCTAGTTTAATGGTGGGGTAGGGTAGGGCATGTAAGAAGTCTTTTTGAAGATGAGATTTCACTGAAAGGGAAAACAAAACCAAGTAGCTGGAGGCAAAGTTGGTATCAGAAAAGATACCTTAGGGGATACCTTATATCTTATAAAGATATCTTAGGGGATAATTAGAAATGAGAAAATCTCCTTAATTGATGGGGAAAAGTGTTCAGTGAAGTTTGTGTGAAGATGAAGATTGCTTGGGGTGGGTGGAGTTGACCAGGGCAGAGCCACAGATAAGAGCTCAGCTATAGAAGAAGCAACTCCCTTGTTTATAAAGTTCTAAAACTTGCTCTGATTTGCTTCACCAGGTCTCTGTTAAACCGATTTACTTTACTTTTCTTACCATTCATGCTTTCTAGTTTTAATCGTGGGGTTTTTAGAAATCTGTCCATGTTTTGCTCTAATCGTGTAAATATGCCATGCCATTTTAGATAGTTTTAGGATTCATCTGAGGTAAGATTCTGTTTTATCTTTTTCTGTGTGATAACGTGCCTAAATTTTTTTGAAAAGGCAGCTTTTACCACTGACTTAATAGCTACATCTGTTACACTTGTTATCAAATGACAATTCCATAAAACTTGTATATACTTGTGCCTGTTCTGAATATATTTTTGGCCCTATCTGTATTTTTATTGTCCGTGTTATTCATGTATTGCTATCTGACTCAGCTCCCGCTCTTCAGAATGCTGCCCTTCGACATGGATTTAACCTTTACTCTTTTTTAGCTTGGACTCTAGGTGTCAGATGCCACTTGCACTTCATGGCACTTTGTCAGGAGGGGCACCTGTCATGCCTCTTGTACAATGAAGAGTCCATTCCATTTCTAGTCCCTCAGTGAAACACAGTGATGTGTGTGTTACGTTGAACAACGTAATGTGTTTTATTTTGTTTTTTTGGGGGGGGGGAGGGGGGTCATGCTGTGCTGCTTATGGGACTAGGGATTGAACCCAAGCCATGGCAGTGTGAAACTGAGAGGCATATAATTTGATTTCTATGTTTGCATCTCATATAACTGATACTCTGCTGATGTACTTATCTGTTTGTTTAGATATGTCTTAATTTGACCTTGCACTTGATTGGGGTTTTGAATAGACAGTAGGACTTGCCACCTACTCTCTTGCGTTTTAGTGATGCAGTAATACAATCTGTTTTCCTTTAGTTTCATATTCTTGTTATACATATTAAATGAAAATTTATGTAAAGTAGTTTTTGCTTTCTTTTCAGCCACAAAAGCTGCACCCAAGCTTGTTTGACGTCTGCTCTGTCGAGTGTCCATGATGTTGGGCCCTGAGGGAGGTGAAGGCTTTGTGGTCAAGCTCCGTGGCCTGCCCTGGTCCTGCTCTGTTGAGGATGTGCAGAATTTCCTCTCCGACTGCACGATCCATGACGGGGTCGCAGGTGTTCACTTTATCTACACTAGAGAAGGCAGGCAGAGTGGTGAGGCTTTTGTCGAACTTGAATCAGAAGATGACGTAAAATTGGCCCTTAAAAAAGACAGGGAAAGCATGGGACATCGGTACATTGAAGTGTTCAAGTCCCACAGAACCGAGATGGATTGGGTGTTGAAGCACAGTGGTCCAAACAGTGCTGACACTGCCAATGATGGTTTCGTGCGACTTCGAGGACTCCCGTTTGGATGCACCAAGGAAGAGATCATTCAGTTTTTCTCAGGGTTGGAAATCGTGCCAAACGGGATCACATTGCCTGTGGACCCCGAGGGCAAGATTACAGGGGAAGCCTTTGTGCAGTTTGCCTCACAGGAGTTAGCAGAGAAGGCTCTAGGGAAGCACAAGGAGAGAATAGGGCACAGGTATATTGAGGTGTTCAAGAGCAGTCAGGAAGAAGTTAGGTCATACTCGGATCCCCCACTGAAGTTCATGTCAGTGCAGCGGCCAGGGCCCTATGACCGCCCTGGCACAGCCAGGAGGTATATTGGCATCGTCAAGCAGGCAGGTCTGGAGAGGATGAGGTCTGGTGCCTACAGTGCAGGCTATGGGGGGTATGAGGAGTACAGCGGCCTCAGTGATGGCTACGGCTTCACCACCGACCTGTTTGGGAGAGACCTCAGTTACTGTCTCTCTGGAATGTACGACCACAGGTATGGAGATGGTGAGTTCACTGTCCAGAGCACCACTGGACACTGCGTCCACATGAGAGGTCTGCCCTACAAAGCCACAGAGAACGACATTTACAACTTCTTCTCCCCGCTCAACCCTGTGAGAGTCCACATTGAGATCGGCCCTGATGGAAGAGTGACCGGCGAAGCTGATGTTGAGTTTGCCACTCATGAAGAAGCCGTGGCGGCCATGTCCAAAGACAGGGCCAATATGCAACATCGATACATAGAACTTTTCTTAAATTCCACAACAGGGGCCAGCAACGGGGCATATAGCAGCCAGATGATGCAAGGCATGGGGGTGTCAACCCAGTCCACTTACAGTGGCCTTGAGAGCCAGTCTGTGAGCGGCTGTTACGGGGCTGGCTATGGTGGCCAGAACAGCATGGGTGGATATGACTAGTTTTGTTAGTAGCTTTTGAGTTATTTCAAATTTTCACAGGCAGCCAACAAGCAGTGAAAAGCAGTTATTACTCTAGAGGAAGCTATGGGACCCAATTTGCACCATGAGTTTGTGAAATCTGGATTAAAAAATTACCTCTTCAGTGTTTTCTCATGCAAACTTTCTTCTAGCATGTGATATTGAGTAAACTAAAACTTTTCAGCTTTTCTCAATTAACATTTTGGTAGTGTACTTCTGGAGTGATGTTATCTGAGTTTAAAGTAGTTTTAAGTATGTTAAATGTGGATCTTTTACACCACATCATCGTGAATACATTGGGGAGGCGTGCTTTTTTGGAAAACTCAAGGTGCTAGATCCCTAATTCAAAGAGGACATTTCTCATGTTTGTTCATTCTAGTTTATTTTCATTTAAAATCTCTTAGGTTAAGTTTAAGCTTTTTAAAAGTTAGTTTTGAAAATTGAGACACATTACTAATACTGTAGGAATTGGTGAGGCCTTGACTTAAAAACTTTCTTTGTACTGTGATTTCCTTTCGGGTGTATTTTGCTAAGTGAAACTTGTTAAATTTTTTTGTTAACTAAATTTTTTTCTTAAAATAAAAAGACTTTTTCACAATGACTGGCACAGACTATATACTCACCAACAAATAGCAAAATGACTTGGGTGGTTGAATTTAATACTGCTGTGTTAAACAGTGTGAATTTTAAATTTAGCACTATGATTTCCCTTGTGTTCTTATAACAAGGCTAAATTAAAAACTTTAAAAACATTAAACACACGAGTGGAAATGGTGACTAGAAACTAGAATAGAAACATAGAGTTCCAGTTTTCCTGTGACTTTTCTGTTCATCAGCCATTTGTAATATCCTGATGTTTCCTTTATACCAGGGTGGCACCTATTCATAGCTAGAGGTCTTTAGTTTTTGGTGCTACATACATTGAGTCATTAACCACAATTTATGGTTTTATATAAGATGTGCTGTTTGGAACAGTCTCCCATATTTATTATTTTGATAGGACACACTCAGGTTACAGTTATTGGTTATTGCAGGATATGCATATTCTGAAGTTTGAACGACCTACATCCAAATTGTTGGTAGAAAATTGTTGATCTAGCAGTGGGAACAGCATTACAATCACATTAAACACTATCAAGACTTTAACATGAGAGAATTTCACTTCGTGGGTGTTCATTTTCCCACTTTAGAGTCCAATCAGTGTAGCCCAGATCTAATAAGTCTGTAGGTCGACGAGAGGGAGTCTTGGGTCTTTCCTGTGTTGGACTTCATGGCCCCACCCTGTCATTCTTCCCACCAGTGGTCTGCTGACTCAGATGGCAAAGATACAGTGGCAGCATCACCCAGGAATGCCAGAGCTAGGATGCAATGAAAAGGCTAAGATTTAATTAGAGCAGTGAAGTTTCAGGGAGTATATTTATTCCCTGTAGATCTTGGCAAATTTAAAAGTTCAAATATGGAAGGAGTGGGCTTCCCTGGTGGCTCAGATGGTAAAGAATCCACCTGCAATGTGGAAGACCTGGGTTTGATCTCTGGGTTGGGAAGGCCCCATAGAGGAGGGCATGGCAACTCACCTGAAGAATTCCCATGGACGGAGTCTGGTGGGCTCCAGGCCATGGGGTCACAAAGAGACACAACTGACTTAATAAGCACAGCACATGGAGTGGGCTCTAAGAACCTGGGGTAGGAAATCAGGAATGTGCTGGATGACTAAATCCCACTGCAGCTGCAGTGGTTACCTGCCTCTTCCTAGACTTGGTCACCTCACCTGAGGTGTGTGGTTGATACAAAGGAAATTTGTGTATCAAAGTCTGCGCCAGGAATGAGGTAAAATGCTGGTAAGCCAAATCCAGCCTGCCCTGAAAATGGTTTCCATTTTGATGAATCAGTTTGATGGCAGGGGACCCAAGTTATGTCTCAAAATCTATTCCTAATAGACCTGCAGTACAAAATACTGCACTTGTTTTCTAGTTTTGTCAAAAATTGTGAAAACTTCAAATGGGCCTTGGCCTTCATATTTTTATTACACAACCTCGTGAAGGAAACTACACAAGTATTAGGACTGAGTGTGTAAGTTGTAAGCACTTCTGGAGCCCTTTTAATACAGAATTCAATTCTGACTGACTTATAAGACTGACCTATAGGAGGGAGAGATCCTGAGTGTTGAGAAGGATGGATATGCAATTCCAGAAGAGGAGAGAAAGTGGAAGCAATTGTATGAATGGGCAGCAAAGCCTGAAAGGCAGTTAAGGAGCCTGGACCCTGCTATATCTGTGGTGAGGCTAACACCTATGTGTCAGGGTCCTGCAGGTGCAGTTCTGAGGTGTCTGTCAGCTTTTGCTCCCAGCATTTGCTTCTCTTTGATTATGTGAGCAAAAAGCAGATTGAAAAATCAGAGTCTTCTATTTTCAGAACAGAGCCAGGTCTCAGGCCCAGAGACCATCAAATGAAGTGGGGGAAGGGCCTGGCAGCATTGCGACAATGTGTGTGTAGTAAAGATTAAATCTCTTAACATGATGTTGCATTGATAGTCTGAGTTAATACTGATCCCAGGCATCCAAAATGCCAACTTCTCTTATAGTGGGAGCATAAGAAGGCCAGGTGATATGGATTCACAGGCCCAAGTTCATGTCACTGGATTAAACAGGTGAAGACACCTCAGGTTATCTCCATGAGTGAGTAGGAAGGGGTATCTTTGGCAACTAATAGGTTTTCCCCCACCTGGAAACAACGCTTGGGTCCTTATAAGTCTTGGTGGTAGGTAAGGCCAAGAGGAACCTCTCAGAAAGCACTCCCCATCCAAGACAGTGAACAGAGATTCTGTGATGTCTGCAACGTGTGGGGTTAGAGCCATACTCCAAGGCTTGAAGGGGTTAAGCCTAGCCCTTTTTATTTGCATGTCTGGTCCCCAGAAAGCAGATGGATTCTGGCAGATGAAAGCAAACACAGAACTGAACCATACATTAGCAAACAACCAGGAACTTAACCACACGGTTGCCCCAGTTGCAGCTCAGTGCTTAATGTGATGTTTGCTGGAAAGGTAAAGCCTCTGGAACTTGGGAAGCCCCTGACCCTAGTGAATACATTCTGAGTTAGCATCAAGCAAAAGATTTTTTTCTAATGACCTTGTAACCTGGACATTCTTGTCTGTCGTCTTCTGGCTGGTAACTCCTGCCCTCTGGAGACGATCACCTTGCCACATCCACTGTATTGATGATATGCTCATTGGTCTTGGCAAGGAGGAAGCAGTGAGTACTTGGGATGCCTTAGAAAGACACCTGTGTGCTAGCGAGTGGAAGAGTTCAGGGCTCTGCTGTGTCAAGGACGTTTTTAGGGTCTAGTATAATAGTCCTGGGCAGCAACTGGCAAACTAGGGCCCATGACCCAAATCTGGACCTGTTTTGTAAATAGTTGTTTTACTGGTACACAGCCATCTGCATTCATTTATTTTGTATAGGCTGCTCTTATGTTACCTCTGCCAAGAGATGAGTAGTTTCATCAGACCATGTGGCCCACAAAGCCTAGCAGATTTTACTCAGCCTTTATAGGAAGTATTTGCTGACTTCAGGCCTTGGGCAAAATGGACATTTCCTCCAATGGAAAAGTAAAGACACTGCCTCACCAAGAAGCATAGTTTTTGGCAGGACCTTTTGGATTTTGAAGAAATCCTACTTGACTTGAAAACAATGCTGCTACCCAACTACCAGGTGACTAGCAGGCTGCAGGGACAGCCTTTGCCCTGCTGCAAAGGACAGAGCAGGCTTCACCATCCAGGAATCACTGTTCTAGATGGTTTTGTGTGCTATCTCTGATGTCTCACTACATGGTGACTGCTCAGCCACCTGCGTGATGGGAATGAACACTTCCTCTGTAGCAGGGAGCCGTTTACCATTCAAAAAACTACTGGAGCTACTGTGCTCACCCTGCACTAAGATCCCTCTCTTGCTGAGTGTTGGCATATGCATCTAATCCTGAGGCTTTTTTAATGGTTTTTAGACTGTGTAAAAATTCTTGGACATATTTTGTTAGACATTTCTAGGTATTTTATATTTTAAATGGTGCCTTTTTCTTTTGCTGAAAGTTTTGTTCCTGGGACTAGAAATAGTTGACTTTTGTGATCTTGCTAAAATCACTTATGCTGATTTAAATGTATATTCTTTGGATTTTCTTCTTTTCTTTATTTGGTTGTGAAGGGTCTTAGTTGCAGCATGTGGGATCTAGTTCTCTGACCAGGGATCCAGCCCAGGCCCTTGCATTGTTAGTGCAGAGTCTTTGCCACTGGATCATTACAGAGGTCCTGATTCTTTGAATTTTCTATGTACAAAGTCCTGCCATTTACAAATAATGGCAGTTTGAATAATTTCTTTCTAATCCTTAGGTACTTTTTTTCTTTTCTTAGCCTTGTTGCTTACTTAGGTACGTTCATTTTTTATCATTAGAAAACATGGTGATGAACAAAGTTGGGATCAGGGGGCATCTTACTCCCAATTTCAGAGAAAGCTTTCAATAATATTTCTCTATTAAAAGATTGATTTTTGTTGTTGTTGGATACTATTAGAATTTGCAGTTACTTCAGGTTTAGTATTTATTTTTTAATCACTGGTAAATTGGATTTTATTTAATACTTTCCTTATATGTCTTTATTCCTTTTATCTATCTTCCAGTCATTCTCTTCAGCTAAGTCTAATTGGCTGTTAAACATCAGTTACTGTGAGTTGTAAAGTTGCCATGTAACTTTTTTACATAATGTAGAAAAATTAATTTTTTCACAGTTTTGGTGGTGAGAAGTAGGAATTAAGGCGTTGGCAAAGCCCTTCTCACTCTGAGGAAGAATCCTTGCCTCTTCCAGCCTAGGCGACTGCTGGCAGTTCTTGGTGTTCCTTGGCCTCTTTGTTCTTCCCTGTCTCCGTGTCCAAATTTTCCTCAAACTCATGTCTGTCGCATCGGTGATGCCATCTAACTATCTCATCCTCTGTCATTCCCATCTCCTGCCTTCAATCTTTCCCAGCATCAGAGTCTTTTCCAGTGACTCAGTTCTTTGCATCAGGTGGCCAAAGTATTGGAGCTTCAGCTTCAGCTGAAGGGGTTTTTTGTAAGATAATACTCCTTTGATGGCTGGGTTGAGACTTGAGTGATAAACCCCTTTATAGGATCTGGCAGAGGATCTAACCATTGGCCAACCAAGATAACGGGATCATGCTCCCTCATGTTAGCTGTTAGCCCTCACTTCTTACCCTGAGCTTTATAGTATTTACATGTAGCTCAGATGGTAAAGAATCTTCCTGCAATGGAAGAGACACAGGTTCAATCCCTGGATTGGGAAGATCCCCTAGAGAACGGAATAGCAACCCGCTCCAGTATTCTTACCTGGAAAATTCCATGGGCAGAGGAGCCTTTTGGGCTACAGTCCATGGAGTCGCAGATTCAGACACAACTGAAGGACTAACACAGAAATTGAGGGTAAAAGACTGCTACCTTCTGTGGAGCAGAAATACCAATGTTTTCAAATGACTAGTCTTAGAATAAACCGTATTAATTCTCTTTAAGTTAGTAGGCCCTCCCTTATTTTAAGAGGACTGCCTGGGACTACTCAGCAATACAAAGTAATGACCTACTGGTTCATGCAACAACCTGGAGCTCCAGAGAATTAGAGAATACTGTCATTATATATCAAAACATACCCTTTATTATTTCTGAGTGCTGAGTAAGAAATTGGTTTCTCTTCTGAGGTATCTCTGTACTATTCACTTTTCTGGATAATCATGAAAAATGCTTGCAATCAGAAAATCAGATTGTTTAAATAAAGTGTGTGTGTATATGTATAATATATATAGTCCCCCGGCAGGTACAGAACCTGGATTCTCTTTCAGATAGTGAATACCATAAAGGCAGTGTAACCTAGTCCTTCAGAAACGGCTCAGTGAGTAAGATGACCTGTGAGAACCTTGGTGTCCTCTTAAGAACAGAGGGCGTAATATGAAATCCCCATCACATAGGTTGTTAGGAAGTGTTTATAACGGTGCCCATAACGACCCAAGTGTTCAGTTAAGTGGAAATGACCCTTCGCTTTCTCTGGTTCTTTCCTGGGCAGCCCTCATCTAGGAGATGACAAAAGGCAGGAATGGTGACATAAACCCAGCCTCCTCCCAATCCCCAACCCCCTGTTGCCTCGGTCGGTGGGTGGGGTTGGGGGGGGGGTGTGTGGAAGGGGCTTGAGGGAGAGGTCTCTAAGGCACAGCGAGTAATTCCACACAGTGAAGCCTGGGCAGAGACTCCTCCCGTCCTATGACTGACTGACCTTCGCCACTTGCTACTCCCTCCTTCCTACTGGGAGGGAAAAAGGAGAGCTAGCTTCTCTTGGGAATCAGCACCAGGCGCCAGCCACACCAGGCTAACATCAACTCTGTCCTGCATGGCCCTCTCCCCCAACCTTCTCATCGCAGTCAGTGACTTTTCCCACCCACTATCAACCCAGGCTCCCAGATGTTCTCCATGAACCCTGTGCCTTGGACAGGTAGAATCAACCTAAACCACCAGGTGGGACCCTGTAATTGGTCAAAGCCAGGTTCACTGACTAGGCCATGAGGGAGCTGCACAGCAAGGGTGTATGGGGATATAGTGCCTTTCAGTGGATTATGGGGCGTGAGAAAAACTGGAGTTTGTTTAGGTGAAATTAGGCTGTTTGGCGGGGTGAAAGCAGATTAAAACTGTGTAACTGGTCTCCACCGCGAATCGGAGCTGGGGAATCAAAACGTTAAGATGGTAGGGAACACTGCGTCCAGAAACGCCTCTTCCGGAGCTGGGCGCCCCGGTGGCAATCGAGGTTGAATCTCTTGCCAGAGTGACTCAGGTTCCCCTGGCAGCGATGGGCTTTCCTTCATAATGACTGAATTTCAGACAGAAGAACACCTCACCCTTTGCGATGGTAGAGACCTAATTTTCTCAGAGAACGGTTGCCGGTCACCCAGAAGAGGGCGTTCTGACAATACTGCGTCCGCGTCTGCCACTCTAGCCCCGTGTGAGGCCACAGACTTGCTTTTTTTTTTTTTTTTTAGGCGGAGCTAATTTTACTCTCCAATGCAGTTATTCACATCAGCAGCCTCCGGTGTTCAGGGAGCAGCCCCCTCCCCAAGACGGAAAGGCGGGGCCGGAAACCGCCTTTGGGCAGATGATGCTTCGTGTTGCGTCAGGGCTTCGCCCTCCCCTGGGCGCGCCTGTTCCCTGCCTTCTTCCTGGTCTCAGCTCCCTGCGCAGCTGCCGGTCTCTTATAATTCCTACTCAGGATTTGGCGGGGGTTCTCGCCTATGTACCAGTCACGGTGACTTTCCTCTGGCCCTCAAAAAAGCAAAAGGCCAAAGTTCCTTCTACCAGGAAAGATGTTTGCGCGACTGGCCCCTCTCCACTTTGACCTTTGAGGATTCATCTCAGATATTATGTCACTTCATGACTTGACCATATCACCCATCGCTAACCAGGCACTCGCGCCGCTGCAGCACACTCATTTTACTTTTTTCATGATATCTATCCGACTCCTAATGGCATAGCCGTCCACGCCCATAGCACCCTGCTAGGGCTCCCCTACTCACCTTGGACAGTGAATGGCTCCAATTTCAGCCAGGTATTCCGAGTTCCACTCAGGTTCTTGGAGTAATGGCTGTAGCTCTGGGCCAGCCTTCGAACCATCCTCTCACCCTGCTTATATATCCTGATCAAGGGCCCTAAACAGATCTATGACCCTCATTTTTAGACCTCACGACCTGGGAGGACTGAAGACCAGAAGGCAGGCTCCTCAGCCTCTAGAATCTCTTGTGCTGGCCTCCTAACCCCAGCCCACAGGTCTTGGACACAGTATACTTTCCAGAGGATCTGGTACCAACACCCTGGAAATGGATGGAAGGTTTGGAGCAGGACACCAGTAGAGGTGGGGCTTCCCAGGTGGTTCAGTGCCTGCCAAAGCAAAAGCCACAAGAGACTTGGGTTGGATCACTGGGTTGGCAAGATCCCCAGGAGGAGGAAATGGTAACCCACTCCAGATATTCTTGCCCGAAAAATCCCTTGGACAGAGGAGCCTGGCGGGCTACAGTCCACTTCAGACACAATAGCATATGCTCCACGCTGCCAGTAGAGGTGGCTTGAAGCAACATTAAGGCAGGTGGCTGCCCCGTCAGCCCAGATTCAGACCCAGGTTGTGAGCCACTGCCTGGCAGGGACAGGGCAGACCACTGCTGCCCTGACCTGTCTCCACCCCAGGGTCTCTGCCAGGAGCAGGGGCTGGGCAGGGTAGGCCTCAGCTCCTTCCACCTTAGGGTATGGAGGTCGGCAAGAGGGGTGAGGCTCCAGACGAACAGGCTGCCAAGTGGAAGAGCCATTTCCACAGACCTATGCCATGCATGCTGGGGCCTCTCAATGAGGTATTCCAGGAGTGGACTTAGGACATCCTGAGACCCAGAGTGGCATGTATGGTTTTGGGTTCTGAAATGCACTCTGCAGGGCTTCTTGGGATGTTGCTCATAGTAGGGTCTCACAGGACATTACCCGGAGTAAGAGGAAGGGTCCATGGATTGCTCTAAGGGTTACAATAGTTTTACTGGGCTGAGTCTGTGAAGGAAGAACTGCATTTCCTGGATTGTGTGAACACTCACTGGGTGAGCTGGGGTCTTAGCAGAGGGCAAACCACTGAGGATCATTCTGGGTTACAGGAAGTCATGGGGATCTGGGTCACAGGGACTTCAAGGTCTTCAGGAAAGGTGTGGAAATTGTAATGTTCTTTGATATAATGTTGAGGTGTCTTGTGTGGTGCATGGATGAGGCAGGAGATCAATTATCAATTATCAGGAGGCCCTCAAAGGGAGGGGGGTGCTGGGAATGGGCTTCAGGACAAACATGCGGCCACAAGGTGCATCAGCCATCCATGGGACATCCCCCGCCCCACCCCGGCTGAGGAGCCTGGACTTTCCTGAGCAAGACTTTATCGTCTCGTCCCAAACTACCCATCCCCAACCAGACCCACAGAAGGTCATAAGTCCATCAGAGGGGGAGATAAATTTAATTTAGAAATAATCTCTGGACAGCCTTTTGATCAGAAGAGAGCCTCAGGGCCCACCAACAGAGAGAAAAGCCATCCTGAGGGGTAAGGCCCCCAAGGGGAAGGGGACAGCATGGGAGCCAGTGCAGGGAGGGTCATGAAACCAATCCTGTGCTCAGCAGGTACTGGCAGAGCCTGTGGAGAGAATGTGGGGTCAGGTCCTCACAAACTCCATATACACATCCTCAGCCTCAGGCATCCCCAAGGCTGACTGGTTCAGGACAGTCCTGCCTTACACACAGCACAACATGTATTAATCCTCAAATTATACGGCTCTACTGCCTGAGTGCCAGGAAGGCTCTCAAGTCCATCTCACCTGGAGTGAGGAGTGGTACAGCTTTCTCAGGTAAGGAGCTGCGAAAGGAACATACCAGATTAGCATCCTCGAACTTTCTGTCCTTTTCCCCCACCAAGATTCCTGGTACCAATTTAAACAGTACAAAGGGTCAGAGGTTTCTCTGACAGAGGCCCCCTCAGGGTTGATTATCTGTGAATAACAAATTCTACTGCAAACCCAGGGACAGCCAGGACTCTGTCCTCCTTTTCCAAATTGTAGGACATTATGCCCAAATTGCTCTGCTCAGCTCAAAGGACACACAATAGGAGTCTCACCCGTGCTTCTGCTTGTTCTTGCATTTGCATTTGCCACCTGTGAAGGAAGACACAGCCAGTGCAAAGAGCCCGGAAAGCCTGGGCCACCCTCCTCCCATCCGCTCCCCGCCTCCACCCGACCCTGCTAGTCCCACTGCTCACTCAGGGCAAACAAGAGTCCAGCGATGCACATGAGGCCCGCACAGATCATCCCGCCCAGCTGCAGGCCTTCCCAGTCTAAAGGAATGGAGAGTGGGCTAGCATCAGCCTGACTCCACCCCACTCATTCAACAGATAGTTATGCGCACCTGCTTATACAGACTTATACAGACGCACTTACATTCCAGGCAACAAGCAGGACAAACTCATAAATACATCATGTTATATCTGGTGGGAACAAGTACTAGGAAGAAAAATCAAGCAGAAATGCACAGAAAAAGAAGAGGCTTTGAAGAATGATCAAGGAAGGCTTTGCTGAAAGGTGACATTTGAGCTGAGACCCAGGGAAGATGAGGGTGTGTGGGGGACAGTGGCAGGCAGAAGGAGAGGACACCTCCTTGCAGGGGTTGTAGGGCAGCAAGGAGCTGGTCCTGGGGAAGGCAAGAGAAGAGAGAGTGAATGGAAGAAAGGAGATCAGCCAGCTGCCTCCAGCCACTTTCCCAGGAGTCTTCCTAAACATTCTGCAGGCCCCTTACCTCCTTGCTGGAGGGAAGTTCTCCCAAAGACGACGTTACATGTTGGCCTGTCGTTCTTTTGATCCACCATGCTGATTCTTTAATTCCCAGTCTCATCCTCATTCTGCCCCTCCTTGCCCACTCCCTCAAGCCCCCGTCTGTCTACACTGGGCTCCACATCACCCCTTACCAACTCTAGCAAAGGGGTCTAGCATAGGCAAGGGTAGGGGTCAGGGGCAAGGGACATCAGCTCTTACCATAGTAGAAGGGACTGTCTTTATCTGCAGGAAAGGAAAAAAAAATTAACAGCCGGAACCAGGAGGCAAGATGTGGGGTCTTAGAGAGAAAACTTGGGGGCAGGGCCAGCAGAGCAGTTTAGGGCCTCACTCACCAATCACGTCATTGGCTTCCAAGACAGGCAGTCCTGGGTGAGAGAAGCAGAGGGACTGTGTGTTAATTCATGATACTGGTCTCAAAATGAATCAGCAGGCAGGACATCAGCCCAGAGGCAAAAGATCAACCAGCCCTGCTTGGGGCACCAGAGTGGGGGGTGGAGGGGGACCCTGAGGTCACTGGTTCCCCTCCTCATACCTTTTCAACCCAAACAGACCTAGGATTTTGTCTATTTTCTGGCCTTTGTGCCCCGCTCCCCCATTCCAGCCCGTCCTGCTATTTCTCAGGCTTCTTGTTATTCTTTCTTATATTCAAAATGGGATGGTGTGTTGGTATCTTCACCCTCTCCTGAAAAGCTTCCTACCCAGATCCTGGCTAATGGTCTGCCTCCTAAAGAAGCTGGGAACACTGGTCTCTTCTTGCTAACAGGTGATTACAGTTTCCCAAAATTCCATGATTCAGGATAATGTTGGGAACATCTACCTCACTGTAATCAGGTTGGCCAAAAAGTTCGTTCGGGTTATAAGATCTACGGAAAATCCAAACAAACCTTTTGGCCAACTCAACACTTCCTTTATGTTTATCTTTAAGTTAGCAGTCTAAATGAAAACCCATTTATTTAACATCAGGCGCTCTTTATGAGATGCTGTCCTGGTTTTCACAGCCTTGGTAGGTGGCAGCAGGGTCGCCTCTGGGAGGACTCACCGGCCAACAGGAGGAGAAGGGCCCGGGTCACTCCCTCCATGACACAGCGGCACGCAGGACCGGTCTGCAGGAGAAGAGGGCAGGCTGGGGTCAGACAGTCCCGACCAGCTCCACACCCACAGAGGCCAGTGGCACAAATCTCAGGGCTGCTTGTGGGGTAAACATGAGAAAGTTACTAATTTCTGTGTCCTTTCTAGAGTTAATAATAGTAGTACCTCTAATACTTACAGCGATGCCTGCACATATTGGGTTGCCCAAGAAATTTGTTCAGGTTTTTCTGTATCAGCTGATGGAAAAACTCGAACAAACTTTCTGGCCAACCCAATAGTAAGCGCCATATGAGGTTCTGTTAAAATCTGGTAATCAGATGCCTGACACACCTTCAGGAGGAGGGCTACTGCTCTAAATCAGGCTTTGGTGCCTGCCTTCCTGACCCCCAGCTCAAAGGACTTGAGGTATTGTTTTCAAAGATCTGGGCCTGGGGCACTACCAGGCTGAAGTCCAAGACAGCCTCCAGCTAGGGCATGCCCAGACTTCCCAGGGAGTGCAGTGGTAAAGAACCCTCCTGCCAATGCAGAAGATGTGGATTTGATCCCTTGGTTGGGAAGATCTCCTGGAGAAGGAAATGGCAATCCACTCCAGTATTCTTGCCTGGGAAATCCCATGGACTGAGGAACCTGGGAAGCTACAGTCCATGTGGTCGCAAAGAGTCAGACACGACTGAGTGCGCACACACAGGGCAAGCCCAGAACTCCTCTGAGTGAGCAGTGGGACAGGGTAAGTGGAAGAGTTGGGGGCAGATGCTGGGTGCAGGCAAATGCCTCCCACTCCAGCCCCGGCCAAGGACCATGCTCCAGGTAGCCTCGAATTCCACTCTCAGAGTACAGACTGCTGTTAGCAGAAAAGTGCCTGGTGGCTGGGACATGGCCCATTCTTTCTCCTTAGGGTGGGAACTATTTCTGTCTTCATTTATTAGTCCCTAGGGTGGCTGTGTCCTTGAGATAAGACGCTCCCAGCTTTCTGCCTATTATTAGCCTCAGGCAGGCATAGGGATTGTCAGTGTTCCAAATTGCAACCCCAGTTATTACATGTTGGGCCCAGCTAGCCGGAGAATTCCTCTCTCAGCACTTAATAGCTGTGTGAGTCAGCTAGGTTACTTAACCTGTCTGTGCTTCAGTGCCCCATAAAAATGAGGATAATAAGAACAACCTCCTAAGGTTGTGTTTGAATTGAATGAGTTACTATATGTTGAGCCTAAGAATAGTGCCAAGCACATAATAAGTACTGAAACATGTTACAGTAAGTAAATACACAAGTACATGGATCCTTTTGCAGTAGGAAGTCAGAACTATTAAGCTGCTCCTTCAGAACATGGGGGTCTTTTGGCTTTGAGCAATTTGTAAACCGGGCCCTCCATTGGCCTCTGTTTCTCCCTGCCCCTTCTATCACCCTGGAACTCCTGGATCATGAGGGGCGCAACTCCCCATTATTCTTTAGCCAAAGACTGCTTCCTGTTTCCTCCAGCCCCCAGTCCACCTTCCGCATGATGGTGCTCACAGGGCAGGCAGCTTCCAGTCCTCCAAACCCCCAAACACATCTGTTACTGGGAATACTTTGGCAGGTACCATACCCTTCCTCAGACTGGTACCCCAGACCACCGCTCCACCTCCACCCCTCTGCCTAGGAGTCCTGAAGTCCTAGCAGAAACCTGCTCACCTGAGAGGCTTCTCCTGAGCTCACCCGAGAGCTGGCTGGGTGCAGAGAGCTGGTTTGAGGAGGCTTCTAGGGCTGCGTCCAGCCCAGGTGGGTTCCGGTTTTTTAAGCCCGCGGCCCCGCCTGCCCAGGGCAACAATACTATCAGGCAGAAGGAACTGGTCAGATTCCTTGAGAATCTGGAAGGATTCCTGCAGCTCCCTCTCCCCAGTGTGCTCTTAAAGGAGACTGCCACACCCGGCGGACAGTGGAGTGAGAGACCTAGGCCCGCTCAGAGTCTAAGGCAATGGTGGGGAGCGGGCTGGGCCCCAGACCCTTCTCATGAGGAGAAGGTGGGCTTTCTGCTTCTTTAGTTCACCTGGACCCTAAAAGAGAGGTCCAGAAAGGTGCTGGAGGGAACCAGGATGTTTCTGGGTACTTATACCAAAAGTAGGGGTTCCAGGACTTCTGTAGGGGAGTGTCCCAGAAACATGGTGTCAACGAGAGTCAGGGTCTGGCCTTGAGGCTCCATTTGCTCAGTGGTCTCATTGCTTTTCCTTGGACTGGTTTCATTGAGGTGAAGAAATGGGGCTGATGGGCACCCCTTAAGATGGCCCACCCTCTGACCAGCCCTGAGAACCACTTAGCTGTGGGTGGAGGCAGGCAGAAGCTGGAATCAGAACCACCCCCCAGGTCCTCAGTTCCTGCCTACTGCCTGGGGGCAGGGGTGTAAGATAGGGTGGTGGGGCCAGGTAGGGGGCAGGAGGAGGACCACCAGCCCCAAGATGAGGAATGGGCCACCTCCCTCTGTGGACCCTATGCCTGGCCAAATTCTCTTCCTGTCCCTCACCCCCCACGTGCCTTCTACCTGTGCTCTTGACCTTGGATGACTCCAGGCCTATCTATTATCCTGTCCCCCCTCCCTAATTCCTCTCTCTTCACCCTCTTCTCCAATGCATGGTGACCAACTGAAACAGGACTGTTGCCTCCCTATTCCCTCCCAATGCCCAGTCATGGATACTGATAGATTTTGATTGAATTGTTGAGTCATTGAGGACAGGAAGCCATCAGTGGATCACAGTGCTAAGGGTCAGAGGGCAGGAGAGAGCCCTGAAAGACAGGGGTGGGAAGGATTCCGAGAGGATCTTCCTAGTGCAAACATGTGGCACCTCCTCATGAAAACCTTCCATGGTGCTTCCTATTCTTGATTCAGTTTGTACAGAGTTTAAATTAGGGCCTCTGGGGCCAGAAAGAGCTGGCCCCAGCTTGCCAGTAGCTCACTGAGTGATCTCAATCAGCTCCTTCATTCCAAGCCTCAGTTCCCTCTCCTCTAAACTGCAGAAACAACAGGACTTACCTGAGGTTTGGGGTGGAGATGTTGCAGGGGCAAGGGGCTGACCCATGGCTGGTCCTCAATTTGTGGAATGAATGCCTCCCAGGCCCCATGTAAGGAGAGTCTGTGAAACTCAAGATTCAGAAAAATCATTAATAGTGCATGCCTTGAAGTCAACCCCAGGCTCTGTTAGTTACTTGCTATATGCACTTGAACAACTTACCTCTTCCAGCCTGTTTGCTCATCCATGAAGTGGGAACTATGACCGAGCTGACTCTGAGTATGTGCTGTGATGATGACATCTGATTATGCTGCTCAGTTCACAGGAGCTATTTGTGTAGCTGGGAATGGCCCTTGTATACACACAGTGAGCCCTGCAGCATGAGAGAAACTGTGGTCCAGAGAAGATAAAAGTCTTGCTCAAGGTCACATTGCATGCCATGGTAGCAGAGTGGAAACTCAGCTCAAGTTTTCCCACTCCACATGTGAGAAATAAAGAGCAAGAAAGCAAGCATTTGTAGGAAGAGGACTGTTTAAGTCCCAAGTGCTTGGAAAGATCTCCAGGAAGTATGAAAAAGGCCTCAGATCCACTTCTCCAGAAGGTTCTAGCACTTTTACTCCATCCTGAAGCTGCTGCCCACTTGAAGGATCCTCCATTCCCATCCCTATCACCATGAGATATTATCACCTTTAACAGGTAGAAGGAAAACTTCACCTGTGTCAGGTGTTACTGCCACTGGTTGAAGGTAGAGGACAGGTTGAGCCCAGGACAGAACCAGGGAGAGGGAGCCCAGCTACCTGTGTGTAACTTCTGTGAGCACACAGTGAGTTACCACCTCATCTCCCGCTTTTGCCAGAGTTCAGTGTAGGTGCATTAAGACTGAGTGTTGCTTCTGTCCCCTCCGAGAGGCCCCAAAGGCTGGCCACACACTCAGTGGTGGGCAACAATACTTTCTACACTGGAAGCAGCATAAATCAGTTCCCAAGCTAATGAATTTAGCTTCTTAGATATATTAAACTCAGTGCTTATAAGTGATCACGAAGGTGCATGTAGAAAACTTTACAAGCTTTGTATATTAAGAATTGTCCCTGGTGGTCCACTGGCTAAGATTCCAAGCTCCCAATGTAAGGGGCCCAGGTTCGATCCCTGGTTGGGGAACTAAGATCTCCCAGTTCAGTTCAGTTCAGTTCAGTCACTCAGTCATGTCCGATTCTTTGTAACCCCATGAATTGCAGCACGCCAGGCCTACCTGTCCGTCACCAACTCCCGGAGTTCACTCAAACTCGAATCCATCGAGTCAGTGATGCCATCCAGCCATCTCATCCTCTGTCGTCCCCTTCTCCTCCTGCCCCCAATCCCTCCCAGCATCAGAGTCTTTTCCAATGAGTCAACTGTTCGCATGAGGTGGCCAAAGTACTGGAGTTTCAGCTTTAGCATCACTCCTTCCAAAGAACACCCAGGGCTGATCTCCTTCAGAGTGGACTGGTTGGATCTCCTTGCAGTCCAAGGGACTCTCAAGAGTCTTCTCCAGCACCACAGTTCAAAAGCATCAATTCTTCGGTGCTCAGCCTTCTTCACAGTCCAACTCTCACATCCATACATGACCACAGGAAAAACCATAGCCTTGACTAGACGAACCTTTGTTGGCAAAGTAATGTCTCTGCTTTTGAATATGCTATCTAGGTTGGTCATAACTTTCTTTCCAAGGAGTAAACATCTTTTAATTTCATGGCTGCAATCACCATCTGCAGTGATTTTGGAGCCCCCCAAAATAAAGTCTGACACTGTTTCCCCATCTATTTCCCATGAAGTGATGGGACCAGATGCCATGATCTTCGTTTTCTGAATGTTGAGCTTTAAGCCAACTTTTTCACTCTCCTCTTTCACTTTCATCAAGAAGCTTTTTAGTTCCTCTTCACTTTCTGCCATAAGGGTGGTGTCATCTGCATATCTGAGGTTATTGCTATTTCTCCCTGCAATCTTGACTCCAGCTTGTGCTTTTTCCAGCCCAGCGTTTCTCATGATGTACTCTGCATATAAGTTAAATAAGCAGGGTGACAATATACAGGCTTGATGTACTCCTTTTCCTATTTGGAACCAGTCTGTTGTTTCATGTCCAGTTCTAACTGTTGCTTCCTGACCTGCATATAGGTTTCTCAAGAGGCAGGTCAGGTGGTCTGGTATTCCCATCTCTTGAAGAATTTTCTACAGTTTATTGTGATCCACACAGTCAAAGGCTTTGGCATAGTCAATAAAGCAGAAATAGATGTTTTTCTGGAACTCTCTTGCTTTTTCCATGATCCAGCGGATGTTGGCAATTTGATCTCTGGTTCCTCTGCCTTTTCTAAAACCAGCTTGAACATCTGGAAGTTCACGGTTCACATATTGCTGAAGCCTGGCTTGGAGAATTTTGAGCATTACTTTACTAGCGTGTGAGATGAGTGCAATTGTGCGGTAGTTTGAGCATTCTTTTGCATTGCCTTTCTTTGGGACTGGAATGAAAACTGACCTTTTCCAGTCCTGTGGCCAGGTCCAAACAAATGAGACACTTTTTTTTTTTTTTTTTTTTATGAGGTTTGGGAGAAATTTGGAAAAGATCTACCAAACCTCATGCAAAAAAAAAAAAAAAAAAAAGGTGCCTCATTTGTTTGTAGTATTTAGGATGAACAGTTGCTCTCTCAAGATGTGATTCCTGAGGGGCTGGAAGTCAGCTGGAAGTCAGGAAGTCATTTTCAAGGAGATCTGGCCACTTGCCCAGCTTCTTGGGCATGCATTCCTTATCAGAATTTCTGGAATCATCCATTTGGGCCTGATTTCTTATCTACCAGATGGGGAGCTTGGTGAGAGGAACTGACACCTACAGGGAAATCAAATCTCTGATGATGAAAGGTTCAGAGGAGTGGGTGATGGAGAGCCAGCCTCAGTCAGATGGATGCAGATGAGAGCCTAGAGGTATCAGAAGTCAAAAGAGAGAATGTAGCAAGATCCAGCTCTGAACTCTCCCTTCCCCTTCAGGACTTCAGTGCTGCAAATGATACAAAGGACCTTGTGTGAAACAAGGGAAGTCTGTTGCCAAGAGTGGCCATCTGAAAATCAGCACTCACACCAGGACTCTCTCTTCTACTCATGTCAATCACTGCCAAAGCTCTTCATACTCCCAACTTATACTTTTCCCCTTCCCAAAGCATTACCAGTTAGTTACTCTGTGGAGAACATAGATGCATCCTCAAAGTCATTAATTTTTCTGAAGAAAGATACTAAAACAGGAATTAGCTAAGGTTGGCCAGAGATAAAAGGGAAGTGGCTAGTATTAATGCCTGGCTCAGAGTGGAAGTGTTTTTTTCCTGCCTTCGAAGATAGACTGAATGTCACAGGCATCAGTAGAAAGCTGAGATTGTCTATTTTGATGAATCTGGTAGAGGAGAGAAAAAACCTCATTCATGACAGAACAAGGACAAAGGAAATCTCTGAGGCTTCTCCTGGTTGTCAGAAATACTGTACTCCCACCTGGACCCCTTCTGTCCTGTCTCCCTCAGGAGACCCCTGTTCTTATTCCCGTCTCTTTAGCATCTGGGTATGTATTTAACTTCATTGGCTGATATGTTCCGCAGGTCCCTTTCTGTGTGCTCAGGATGCTGGGCTCCTTGCCCACAGACCTGGGTCTCGCTTTGAGGACCGTGTGGAGGGAGGAAGCCTGACTTCGCTCGCCTGCCTACCAGTGCGAGAGCAGGAGGCGAATGGGTGTAAGACAAGGAGGTGAATGAGTGCAGGGAAAGCCATTTGAAGGGAAGCGGCAGTTTGAGGGCTTTTCCCTGGATCTAGGTCTAGGCTGACTCCTGCGCATTTGGGAGGCGGCAGGATGGGCCCGTCACGTTGCGCGATCTAAGAGCCTTCCAGACGAGGGGATACTGAAACGATGTGGGGGAGTGTCTCAAGAATGGGGATATGGAGGTCTCTGCGACAGTCAGTGACTGCCTGGCTCTCTTCGGGCAACTTCGGCCAAAAAGACGTCATTGACTTTTAGGATGTCCTTCCAAGAAGCCATCCGTACCCACTACACCTCGTGCAGGGGGCCGAGAAAAGAGCCATCCGGAGCGGGACTATGATGACTTCCAGCCAATCGGCACCAAGGAAAGGGAGTTGAGGCGGGGCCTTGGGCAAGCCGCTTGTGAGGCGCAGGCGCGGGCCCAGGCCGTGTGGGCGGGGCTTTTCTGGCGTGGAAGCAGTCCCGCTCATCCCGGTGCGGATTGGCCCTACGTGGGTTCTCGCGAGTGGCTGTCAAGCAGCCGTCCTATTACGCATGCGCAGTTTTCCTTTCACCGCTGCGTCAGCCTGTAACGGTCGGGGTTCTGGTTGTTTCTGGGGCCTTTGTTCACCCGTTTATCCGTTTCTGCCGCGAGGTGGCCGTAGTCTTCCGGACTTGGGTCCTTAGAGGCTGTGAGGGATAGCTGAGGTGAAGAGACAGAGCATCGGATGAGCTCAGGAGGCCAAGGAGGAGGGGGAGGAGCCGTGGAGGCGGACCGCAGGGAGTGAGGCCAGAAAGCCGGCAGTGGATCTTGGGAGGGAGGACTTCAAGCAGGGGAAAGATATTGTTAGATTTGCATTTGAGAAGGCCCTTCGAGGAGTGAGGATGAAAACCTGTGCGAGAGGAGAGAAGCGCAAGGGTTCCCAAAACAGATACCGGGAGATGTCATTTCTCATCGACCCTTCATTCCGCTTCTGTTAGAGCTCCTCCAGGGGTCTCTCGTCCAACTGCTGCTCATGTCTCTCAACCGTACTCCTCAGCCCTCGACCGTATTATTGAAGTACCTCCTGGACACACTGCCCAGTCAACCACTTCTGAAATAAACCTTTCCATTGTGTCACCTGCCCCATAGCCAACCCTGTCTCATTTCAGAATTCCCTGAAAAGTCACTCCTTTATCCACCTGGTCACACAGGCCACCACTGAGCACATCATAATGGGGATTATCTATTGATATGTGTCACCCCCTCAGATGATGACCTTCGTAAGGGTAAGGGAACTAGCACCCCTCACTCTGGGTGTATCCACAGTGGCAGCCTTGGTGAGTGCTTGCTACCTGGCAGGCTACTTTCCTCATGTTAATTCATGTCATCATCGCAACCTTTCCAGAGAAGGCTCTCACCTTGTTTCAGGATGAGGAAACTAGGTGAAGAGAGATTAAGAGAAGCATGCTGGGAAGTTGCTGTATAACACAGAGACCTCAGCGCTCTGACATCCTAGAGGGGTGGGCTGGGGTCAGGGGTGGGAGAGAAGTTCACAGGGGAGGGGACGTATGTATACGTATGGCTGATTGAAGTTGTTTATGGCAGAAGCCAACACAATATTATAAAGCAATTATTTTCCAATTAAAAATAAATTTTAAAAAAATAAAAAAGAAGCATCCAACCTCACAACTGGAAACGACAGCTCCAGAACCAGTTCTTTTAACCACCACTCTCCACGTTAAACTGCATGTGATTTTATTTTGAATGTGATTTAAAAAACAGCTTTGATTTCACATACCAAACAATTCTCCCATTTAAATTGTACAATTTCAGTGTTTTTTAGATTGTATATTGGAGAGATATATATGTGTGTGTGAGTGTGTGTATTTCTCTTTGGTGTGCATGCATATGTGAATTTTAGGCTGATGCCTATCTGTTTAGATATTTTGTGTCCATAAATATGTATTTTCACTAACATGCCAATTGTGGGAAAGTTGGTATTACTATATATGTACTGGGCTTCCCAGGTGTCACTAGTGGTAAAGAATCTGCCTGCCAGTGCAGGAGATGTGGGTTAGATCCCTGGACTGGGAAAATCCCCTGGAGGAGGGCATGGCAACCGCCCCAGTATGCTTGCCTGGAGAATCCCGTGGACAGAGTAGTCTGCGGAGCTATAGTCCATAGGGTCACAGAGTTTCAGACATGACTGAAGCAACTTAGCATGCATGTACATACATGTACTATGTGTATTGTGCTTTTTTTAAAAAAACTGAAGTATGTACTTATTTATGTATTTATTTTTGGCCTCGCCACACAGCATGTGGGATCTTAGTTCCCCAACCAAGGATTGATCCAGTGTCCCTTGCATTGGAAAGGTAGTCTTAACCACACTGGATAACCAGGGAAGTCCCTACGATGTTTTTTAAATTTAATGTTATAATTTGATCTTACATCTTTCAAAGTATTTTCATTCTAATATAATTACTTGATATGTATTCACTGATTCAATGTCTGTCTTGAATTTTACTACTGTTCTGGCACTTTTTCCAGAAACTGAGGGTTCCAACTGGGTAATGCAAAGCTTCTGCCTTGAACAGCTGACATGATGAGGATGAGTAGGAAAGAGAAAAAAGCTGGTATAATATTTCAAGTATTGATTGACATTGATGAGTGTGGTGAAGACACATAAAGTAGCTGAGTTATATAGTGATGGAGGAGAGAGACTGCCTTCTTAGAAGGTTAGAGTTGGCCAGTGTTCGAAATACAGGTTTAAAAATATTTGTGTTGACATAGTCGTAAATTTCCCTTGGCCCATTTCACCCTTGTTAAACTGGGCCAATGAGGTCAAATACATACCCAGATTGCAGATTAGAGCATAATTTATGAAAAGGGTCTCTTATCTAGATCAAGTTGCTCTCATTCCAAAAAATGTCTCTCCTTCAAACTTGTTTATCCACATCTTTGTATAAGTTAGTTATAATAAGATTAAGTGTCTGATAAAGAGCATTACTTACTTATTTGGCAATAATAGAATAAAAGAATGTTTTTACTGGCATTGAATGTTACTGTTGAAAAGCTGAAAACATTAGCTCAACAGACCAAAGACACTAGGCTTGGAAGGGGTTTTAACTCTGTGTTTGTTAGCATTGAATATGACTGTGAATGTCAGTAGTTTCTAGAACCTTGCCTGGAGGATAAAGAATGCATTGAATTTGTGGCCACCTGAAATCTGGATTCAAAAGCAATCAAAGCTTGACAAAGTCTTTGTTGTCTCCACTACAGTAGCTCATCTAAAAGTCCCCTAATGTTCTGCAGTTGTATGTTAGGCAGTGTTACCAATAAACAAAGAGAGCTACTGTTCTGTTCTACTCCAGTCAGACGACATAACAGGATGACAAGTTCCTCCCAGAAATGTTTACCAAATTAAAATGACTGCTGAAGTTGAAGATTAGTAAACAATAGGAAATCATATTTTAAAAGTTGTGTAGCACTTTTTCCTCCTGTAGAAAGTCTTGTAGTTTCATGGATAAAGTCTTAAGTTCTTAATATACTAGTAAAATATTAATATATTAACTTCTAATGATCAACAGTGGCATTTTCCATAGTGAGGGTCTGAAGCCATCCCTGCTCCCTGGTCCGCGCTTTCATTGCACGCAGCACTTGGAGAATCAGTTTTGCCACTAGAACTGGGTGGAGTTTGCTGTATTCTACTTTTTCATCCATGGTGACTAAGACCTTCAAAGCTCCTAGGCTTGGGCAGAGTGGGGTGCACAGGATCTCAGTTTGATTTCTAAATTGGCATACCTGCCTTGGGAAACAAGAGTCATTGCTTCTGAGAACTGGAATAGTGCAAACGTGGTGCCCAGCAGCAATGCCCCACGTAAGGCCCTCAGAGCACAAACATACCAGCCCCAGAAGAGAGGCAAGGGCAGATCTTGGAAGTGGGAGCTGAAACCAGCTCAGTGCTGAAAGTTCTAGGAAAAAGAACACAAAGTATGAACATAATATGTTTGTGTGAAAGTTCATATGTATTTAGAATAACAGAACAATTGCTTTTTTTTTTTTTTTTTACTGCATGGCTGTGGGATCTTATTTCTTGGACTAGGGATTGAACCTGGGCCCAGGGCAGTGAAAGCACTGAGTCTTAACCACTGGACTTCCAGGGTTAATATTGCAAAGTGTGTGCCCAATTTACAGATTAGAAATGGAAGTTTGGAAGGATTAAATGAATTCTCCAAGGCCAGACTGACTCCAAAGTCCCAAGTTTTAACTCTGTTCAGTGCCACACTTTGCAGTATTAACTGAATCCTCACGACAATGTTATAAAGTGGATCCTATTAGTATTCTGTCTTATATTTGGAGAAGTGGAAGCAAGGAGAGCCAGATGGTAAGTGGTAGGATCAGAATTAGAATCCAGGGGACTTCCCTGGCAGTCCTGTGGTTAAGACTCTGCACTTTCATTGCAGGGGGGTGCAAGTTCCACCCCTGACTGAGAAACTAAAATCCTGTGTGCTGTGTGGCGTGGCCAAAAAAGTTAAAAAGAAAGAATTAGAATCCAGAAGGTCATAATCTAGGCCTCTAGGCCACAGACAGTGGCCTCAGGGTGAGACTAGTTGGGGAAGGTGAGAAGAGAATGCAGGAGAACTGAAGTTGGAGTTGACATTTCCTACCTTCCCAAGTCCCTCCGCTGTTAACTCACCCCACATTCTCCAGGAGCTTGCTAAGTGCCAGCAAGGAGGTGGTCCTGGAACACAACACAGAAATAAGCAGACTGCATGGGGCAGATGAAGCCATGAGGTCTCCACGGTGGGTTAAAACAGATCCTGTTTTCCATCAGCCAGTCAGGGATCTTTAGCAAGCCAGGAGAGATCCCTGGACCCTCCAAATTCACAGCTGTTTATGCCTCAGCAAAACAGAGTCAGTTGGGAAGAAACCCATAGTCAGTTTTGTTTTCTCCAGGCAAAGTGCTACAGAATTTTTTTTTTTTAACTTTTCAGCCCAACCACACAACTTGTGGAATCTTAGTTTCCTGACCGAGGATGGAACCTGTGCCCCCTGCAGTGGAAGCACAGATCCTTAACCACTGGACTGCCAGGGAAGTCCCTACTGGCATTTTAAAAATATTTATTTATTTATTTGGCTGTTCTGGGTCTTGGTTGTGGCATGCGGAACCTTCAGTTGTAGCATATGGGATTTAGTTCTCTGGTCCCCAGGCCCCCTGTGCTGGGAGCATGGAGTTTTAGCCACTGGACCATCAGGGAAGTCCCTACAGAGATTTTTATGTATAAGAAAATATACATTATGTATATGAAGGAGACCTGGGAAATACACTCACCAGGAGAAAGAGAAGGGCAAAGAGACAATGGCTGCCGGGTTTCGGAAGCTGTGAATCTGGACCTGCCACAGCAGAGGTGGCACCTCAGCCTGTCCCAGGGAAAGCCCTGAAATAAGCTAATTTGTACCAACGAGTCTCAGAAAGGACTAGGAATTAGAGTGCCAGGACCTTCTGAAAGGTGTATTTGGATGGGGCTGGAGGACTACCTGGAAGTCCGTGGGAACAACGGGGCTTTTCCTATTTGGCAGGCCCTCCCACCTGCCGGCAGCCTTCTGTGAGTCCGCGTCTCCTAATGTTGCTTGGTGTTGCTTTCTGAATTTGTCTGAGACTTTCTTTCTGTCTCTCTCTCTCATCCCTCTGGGTCTCTTAAGTTGTTGGCATGTTTATTTCCATATCTTTGCTATATCCACGTATCTCTCAACGCCTCCCTGCCTTAGTTTCTCTGTGACATTACTGTCCCTCCAGGCCAGGCCCAGAAACTGCCCCCTCAGGCCAAAGCCCCACCAGGCATGAAGCCAGTGGTCAGGTCCTCATTTCACTTACCCAGGGCCTTTTCTGTGGCCTGGCCTCTGAGTCAGGCAAGAAAGGGTGTGGGATCCCAAGGTGGTTTTCATTTGGGGAGACAGGGAGGAGGCCACCCCCAATAGCCACTAGATGGCAGTCAAGGACTGCTTCAGCATTGGTTCTTCCTCTATGGGTCAATGCTCCCACTGGTACTCTTGATACAGGACTTGACAGGACTGTCCTTGGCTTGACCTGGCTGAAGTTTTTAGTGGGAAAAGCTTGTCTTCATAACATTCAGGTGCCTTAACAACTAAACTTAACTAACCATTAAGTATCTGATTATATGTTTATTGAATCACTCTATACACCTTGTTTATCAAGAAATGTGAAAAATATATTTTCCTATGTATATAGTGTCAACTTAGACATATTTATCTAACTACTGGATACGCAAATGGCTATCTTTACCAGTCTACTGAGATAAATCTGTATATTGACTATGCATGGGCCTCCCTGGTGGCACAGTGGTAAAGAATCCACCTGTCAATGCAGGAGACATAAGGGATGTGGGTTCAATCCCTGGGTTGGGAAAATCCCCTGGAGGAGGAAATAGCAACCCACTTCAGTATACTTGCCTAGGAAATACCATGGACAGAGGAGCCTGGCGGGCTAGTCCATGGGGTTGCAAAGAGTTGAACACGACTGAATGACTGAGCGTGCACATACTGTGCATATGTATACCATTTTTCCACTTAGAATTAATTTAAGCACTATTCTACATCTCTTCATTTTTAAAAATATTTATGTAACCACTATATTTGTCTAACCACATAATTTTTATTACAGTAGTCTTCATTTCTGTCCATAGGGAGATAGATGTAATACATTTCTTATATAGATGGCAGATTCTTTCTCTGTTTTATGAAATGTTTTATATACTGCATGCTTCATATCGCTGACATGTGTGTGCATTTCCAGTGCTCTTCATGAGAACCTATTCCGTCCAGGCTGTTGTTGTTGATCATTATGAACCTGCATCTTTGAGGCCTTCAAAGCCCTGGCAGTCCAGTGGCTAAGACTCCGCACTCCCAATGCAGCCTAAATTATCATCCTATATCACATGTCTTTATTTAGCACTTATGTATGCATGTCCCCATTGTGTTCCATGTTCTTACCAAAGGTCCCTGTCCTCCCTGCCCTTCTTATGCAGGATAGACTCTTAGATGATGTGGCCTTTGGTGGCAGCAGCTCAGCAGGCCAGCGTATCATCCGCATGGCTCATGGCAGCTCCAAGGACACCACATGCAGTCGAATAACACCCCTTCCAAAGCTTACCTGTACTTCTCACTTTTCACTGCCCTATCCTTTTCTTTGGGAAGGTTTTCTCTCATGGTGGGAGGAGGAGCGGTGTCCCAAGGCAGGTTACAAAGGTCACACATCATCTGGGGGCTGTCGGAGAACATAATTCACCACTCCAAAACGTCTCTCTGGTATGTGGATTATTTCCAGCTGAAAATAGTCAAGGACCGAAAGACTCCAGAAGAAACTTTGGCCCTGCCCTTCACCTCCCCAGTCCACGTTCAGCCTGTTCTAGCATGAACAGGAATTCAGGGTGAGGTAGACCAACAGAAATGAGAGTTCATGGGGAACAGGTCAATAACCATCTCAGGACTTTCCTGGCGGTCCAGTGGCTAAGACTCCACACTCCCAATGCAGGGAGCCTGGGTTAGATTCCTGCTTATGGAACTACATCCCACATGCTGCAACTAAAGATCCTGCGTGCCTGTATTCGCCTCACAGTTATGGGGGTCAGGAGTCCAGGTGTGCCAGGCAGGGTTCTCTGGCAGGGTCCCAGGGGCCAAGTCAAGGTGTGGGCCAGCTAGTTTCTTATCTGGAGGCTCTGAGCAGGAATATTTCTAAGCCCAGTTGAGTTATTGGCAGAATCCAGTTCTTTGGGTTTATAGGACTTGCAACGCAGGGGCAGGGAGAGGTCCTTGAGGGTAGTGGTCAGTGGAGCCCCAGAGCCCATCTCTCTCCCAGGGGCCTCAGCCCCTAAGCCCCACCCACACACAGCAGACCACCGTGGTCTCCATGGTAAACAAACCCCAGCTTTCATCTGGCTACCCTTTTCATCTCTCAAGTATAACCCAGGGAGATGGAATTGGAGGTGAGATGAGGTCTGGTGCCCAGGGCAGCAGGCACTGGGAGGACAGGGTGGGGCTAAGAGCCTAGACGGAAATGGAGGGATATGGGGAGGGGGCCTTGAGGGTCTGGGTCCCAAGCAGAGTTTAGAGCTCAGATCAGTACACCCTGGTCCTTCACTGATGTCACTGCCTGCATCCACCTTGGCCTCCTTCCTTCTCTGGGTCTTTGATCGTTACGTTCTGCCCCCTAGTATTCCACGCCTGTCCATGGATTAATAGCCCAGGGAGAGGGACCTCCACAACCACCCTGATGATTTACACATGACTGAGCTTGGAACTGACCTTGGCACTGCCGTTCATGCTCCTACTCCATGTGTGTTAGTTGTTCAGTCGTGTCCAACTCTTCTGGACCCCGTGGACCGTAGCCTGCCAAGCCCTCCAGACTCCCCTGGCCATGGAACTTTTCAGGCAAGAATACTGGAGTGGGTTGCCATCTCTGCTGTTGGCCAATTCACTCTCCCAAGACATCTTCCTTGCCCTGACTCTCCGAGAAAACTTGGTTTCATTTTGACTAACTTGACAGAAGCAGTCAGGAGGGAACCTCTGGGCTGCCCTCCAGGGTGAACTCTTCTGCTCTTCCAAGTGACCTCATTGCCTCTCCTTGCTCAAGGACATGTTCCTCCACTTCTGCACTTCCTCTGTCCTCCAATGAAACATTCCCATCCGTAGGAAAGCATGACCCCACTGGTCTTTCTTGACCTAGCAGATATTTCATGGAGGATAATTTCTTTCTCTTTGAAGTATTCATAGTTTTTTCCTTGGCCTCCAGCACCACTGTCCCATGGTTCTCTTACCCGACTGGCTGGTCCTTCTTGGACTCCTTTGCTGGTTGCTGCTCACCATCCTGACCTTTTAAAGTTGAAATGCCCAGGGATCAGTCTTTGGAATTCTTCTCTAAAACATCCAGTACCTGGGGGTCCTTATCCTTCCTCACTGAAAGATCATGATTCCAAATTTATCTTCTTGGACCAAGGATAAAATCCATGTCCCCTGCATTGGCAGGCAGATTCTTATCCAGTGGGCCACCAGGGAAGTCCCACACACAGCTCTTTGCAGAGCTCATTGCCCCCTCTTCCCCTCCAGCCTCCACTGGCCTCTTCAGCATGGCCTCTCTCCCAGCTCCTGTAACAGAGTCTATTAGATACTGCCAGGCCCTCAAGCTGCGACTGGGATTCTTCTTCCCTTTCTGAAAAATGTCCTAGGCATGTCTGTTCCCATCACACCACTCCCTTTCTGTCCGCCCCCAGCCCCAGCGTTCCTGGGAGCCACTTTGTCAAGGCTGTTCCTGGCCCTTTCATCTCTTTTTTTTTTTGGCTGCGCAACGCAGTTTGCAGATTAGTTCCCTGACCAGGGATCGAACTTAGGGCCCCTGCAGTAGAAGGTTGAAGTCCTAACCACTGGGCTGCCAGGGAAGTCCTGGCCTTCTTCATTCTTGACCTCCTGAAGCCTCACAATGGGCAGAGTAGCTTGGCATCTAGGGTCATGGGTTCAGGTGCCAACTCGGGTTCAGGTCCTGACCCAAGCACTTCCAAGCTGCATTGTTTTGGGCCCGTTACTTCCCTTGGGAGGAGATTCCTTTCCTGAGAGAGGGAGATGAGGGCACATCACCCTCCTCAGGATGAGCTGAGGTGGAGGTGCCTGGCAGCTGGCACTCAATACGTGAGTGTTTTACTGGAGGACTTTGTCTCCTGCCTGACAGCCTCACTGCTGGGCCTCCGATGGCCTGACTTTGGCTTAGTCCCAGAATTTCTGGTGGCTCCTTCCCTGAGAAAATACAGCAGGATCTATTTTTTTTTAAGTATTTATTTGTCTTGGGTCTTAGTTGAGGCATGCACACTCTTAATTGCAGCGTGTGGGATTTAGTTCCTTGTTCAGTCGCCAAGTTGTGTCCGATTCTTTGCAACCCCGTGAACTGCAGTACACCAGGCTTCCCTGTCTTTTCACTGTCACCCAGAGTTCGCTCACATTCATGTCCATTCAGTTGGTGATGCCAATCCAAACATCTCATCCTGTGTTGTCGCCTTCTCCTCCTGCCCTCAATCTTTCCCAGCATCAGGGGCTTTTACAATGAGTCTGCTTTTCCTATCAGGTGGCCAAAGTATTGGAGCTTCAGCTTCAGCATCAGTCCTTCCAGTGAATATTCAGGTTCTTTGACTAGGGATTGAACCTGGGTTCCCTGCATTTAGAATGCAGAGTCTTAGCCACTGGACTACCAGGGAAGTCCCTAGTAGGAGCTATTTTTGTACCTTTGCTCAGACTGTAAGGAAACCACCTGCAATGCAGGAGCCGCAGGACACAGGGGTTCGATCCGTGGGTAAGGAAGATCCCCTGGTGGAGAGCATGGCAACCCATTCCATTATTCTTGCCTGGAGAATTCCAGGAACAGAGGAGCCCAGCAGGCTACAGTCCATGGGGTTGCAAAGAGTCGTGTATGACTGAAGTGATTAACATTAATACATTGATCAGTGGAGGCACTGAGAGCCCTGGGCCATGGCCAGGGCCACACAGCTTGATTTCAGATACACACAGCAATAGGTGGCAGCTTGCGGCAAGCAGCATGAGCAGTAGCAGGGAGCAAGATCTTAGTTCCCAGCCTGGGAACTAAAAGCCTTTTACAACTACTAGACCACCGGACCAGTGACAAGGGCCTAGACCCCTAGTTCTTGCCTGCCTTGTCAAGAAAGAATTCAGGCAAGGAGGCAGAAAGTAAAGAGAAAAGTAAGTTTATTAGAAAAGAAAAGTATACATGCAACAATGCATGGGCAAACTCAGAGAGAGAGTTGCACCTTTGGGAAGTTTAAATTCTTTATAAGAGAGAAGTTTTTCAGGTCTTTGTCTTCCTTCAGGCCAATCATTTCATTTTGCTCCCCCTGACTAGTTAATCTCAGGACCCTCCCCTTAGCTGTGCATGCACCCCCTCAGCCAAGATGGATCTTGATGTGAAGGCATCCGGGAAAAGTAAGACTCATTATGGCCTGACATTGTCCCCTGACCCTTGACCTTCAAGGACCCTTTCTTCGAATTTGTAGTGTCTCCCTTGTCTTGAGAGGGTAGGGAGGGGAGATCCTTAATCCGTTACTCAAACAGGGTTTTGTTCTCCATTCTTACCATGACTGTTTATCTTAAGGTGTTTGCAAGAGACAAAGCTTGGCTATTTACCCTGTTTCTACTGTTACTTCCATTTCAGAGGGCAAATAGAAGGTTGATTGTAAATGCCTTACCTGGAATCCACCTATCTCCTATCTCAGGAAATGCAAACAGGAGGCCAGTTGTAAATGTCTAACCTGAAGCCTGTCTCCTGCCTCAAGCTGACAGCAGTAGATCTTATATCAAAAACTGACCCCTTGATTCAAGGGCACCACTTCTCTGCTCTGCTTCTGACTCAATCCAGGTACACAGCCCTCTCTCTAGCCCTCATTTAGCATCCAGGAGCTGTGTAGACATAGCCCGGGCTCCACGCTGCCCCTGGGTCTGGGCCTTCAGGACACATTCGTCCAAAGCCCTGTGGGTGCCCTCCACCAGCCCTGCCTTGGCCTCCCCAGGTGCTGCTCCTCTCACATTCCTTTCTCCCTTGTGCATTCCAGCTTCCTCATTCTGATGCTCCTGGAGGTTGTGAAAGCAGTCCTTTGGGCACCTTGCACAGCCCCAGGAAATTTGTGCTTCTACCCACCTCTGATCCACCTCCTGCCCTTGCTCTTCTGGTCTTTCTGGCTGAACTGGGTGCAAAACTGTACTGCTGCCTCACCCCCACTCTCCATCCAGTTTCCAGGCTGGCTGCCACCAGTTGTCTCTCAGATCCCTCTGTCCCCTCGTTGCCCTGGGGACTTACCCTCCTCCCACACCTTATCCTTTCCCAGACTTGCTTGGCCGCTCTCCCCTCCACATCAGATGGAGTTTTCTCAAGCGTTGCTCTAACCATGCCTGGTCTCTGCTGGAAACCTCCCGGGGCTTCCTCCTTCCTCCCCAATCACGCCCAGCTCCTCAGCTCCAGCTTCAGCATCTCCCTGCCGGCTTGATCACTCCCTGCCTATTCCACCCCTTCTCCAGCTTCTCCCCAACCCCCAGCGTTTGCTCCAGGCTGTCAGATGCCTCTTCAGACTCACCGTATGCTCAGGCCGACTGTCTGTCCCCTTCCGTCGTCCACATCTCCATTGCTGGCAATCAGCCTGGTCCTCCTGGCATTGGGAATTGGAGGTGGAGGTGTGTCCACCTCCAATTGTGCAGTCCAGGGTGGAATGTGCTGGAAGGGACATTCACAGGCATGTGGTATGCTGGACCATGGAGCACTGCAGGGCAGGATTGAGGCAGGAGATAGATGGGCTCCAGGCTGGGTATTTACAACTAGCCTCCTGGTTACATTTCCAGGGATAAGAGGCAAGTGGGCTCCAAGGTAGATATTTATGACCAGCCTTCTGCCTACACTTAGAGATAAAACTAGCAAGAACAGGGTAAATAGCTGGATTTTGTTTCCTGTGGATTCTTTAAGTAAACAGGGAGGGACGTGCGTGTGTGCTCAGTTACTCAGTCGTGTCCTACTCTGGGAACGCATGGACTGTAGCCTGTCAGTCTCCTCTGTCCATGGTATTTTCCAGGTGAGAATCCTGGAGTGGGTTGCCATTTCCTACTCTAGGGATCTTCCTGACCCAGGGATTGAACCCATGTCTGACAGAGAGGGGCTAAACCCTGTTTGACTAAAAGATCAGGAGGTTACATATTACCTGTCACTGGGGCAAGAGATACACTACACATGTGCGGAAAAGTCTCCTGCAGGGGTGTGTCAAAAGGCAGAGGGCGACAGACCATAATGAGTCATGTCAACCTCCTCCTCCCCCAAGCCCTTGGGCTAAAATCCATCTTGGCTGAAAGGTGTGCGTCCACATAGGAGAGGGTCCTGAGGCAAATCAGCCATGGGGTCAAAGCAAGACAACTGGTCAGAAGGAAAGCAAAGATTTGGAAAATTGCCCCTTTTTATTTAAACCTCCCAACGTCTCAACTCTCACGCTGACTCATCAGTGCGTCTGTGTGTACTCTGCTTTTCTACTAAACACTTAACTTGCACACTGCAGCACGCTTTCCTCTCTATCTTCCATCTCCTTGTCAGAATTTTTTCTTTTCAAGGCAGACAAGAACGAGGACCCAAACTCTAGCAACTGGCTCTCACGGTCTAGTGGTTAGAATTTGATACTCTCACCACCACAACTAGGGTTTTGTTTTTTTTTTAACTATTTATTTTTGGCTATGCTGGATCTTCATTGCTGTGCGTGGCCTTTCTCTTGTTGCAGTGAGCAGGGGCTACTCTCTCGTTGTGGTGCGTGGGTTTCTCATTGAGGCGGCTTCCCTTGTTGTGGAGCACGGGCTCTAGCGTGCAGGCCTCAGTAGCTCTGGCTCCCGAGCTCTAGAATACACACTCAGTAGTGGTGGTACATGCGCTTAGTTACTCTGGGGCATGTGGGATCTTCCCAGACTAGCCGTCAAAACTGTCCCCTGCATTGGCAGGTAGATTCCTAACCACTGCACCGCCTGGGAAGCCCTGCAACCAGGGTTTGATCCTTGGTCAGGGAACTAAGATCTCTCTTCAAGTTGCTGCTCACTGCTAGCTACCATTCAAGTAGTGGCTGCTGTTGACTCCCAACTGAGTCCTGTTCCAGGAACTGCCTTTGGCCCAAGGCCACATCCCCTCCCTGGGGGCAGTCCACCTCCAGTGACAGGCAAGGCAATGCACAGGCAAAAAAGCTCCCCTGCCTCAAGGCAGGACATCCCTGACCAGCCAGCCAGGCTCCAGAGCTTCTCTGTGGGCTTGAATGAGGCCTCTGGTGTCCTGGGTCACTCCTCCTCTGCCCATCCTGCTTTAAGCCATGTCTCATGGGTATTGTTCCCAAGAACATTTGCCAATAAACTTCCTGCATGCACATGGCCAGATCAGTCTGCTGGCCAGTTCAGTCTTCTGGCCAGGGATCGTGACCTAAGGCAGTTGGTTCCAGGGTGGGTCAAGGTAGGTGGGACCCTAAATGGGATTATGGAGTTTCATTGCTGAGTGGTTGCCTAGTGAAAACCTCCTGCCCCGATCACTGATGGTGGGTATGTGTTGATGCCATGGCATGCTGAGAATAGGTGAAATTGTTAACACTTTTGCTACTGGTAAATTGGAATGGGAAAAAAAAAATGCACTGGGGACACAGTATCTCAGGCTTCTGAGAGGTAACAGGGCAGGACTAATTATAAGGTCTGGAACTGGATGGCTGCTATTGAGACCACTGACTAGGAAAAGACAGTGAGAAACTAAGTATGACTCATCACCAACAGGTAGTGAAATGTCAGAGTCAGAGGCTTTCCACGCTGTGTTTAAACAGACACTTTTTCCCTGCTGCTAGAGCACTGAAAACGCTGATAATTGGGCCCAGGGCTTAATTAGACCTAGAGCAAATGAGGAACTCTCAGCCTTAGCAAGTTTCCGTTCCCGCGGTGGGACAGAAGTTCCCTGAGGCTTAGCACGGGGACATCTGAGCAGACAGTTGTACTGTCAGATTTCCAGGAACCCTCTGCACCTGCAGAAGTGCCTTCCCTCCCTCTCAGGATCCCCCCTCCTCTAACCTGGTAATAACACCAAGTACTTGGGCTTCTCTGATAGCTCAGTTGGTAAAGAATCTGCCTGCAACGCAGGAGACCCTGGTTCAATTCCTGGGTCAGGAAGATCTGCTGGAGAAGGGGTAGGCAACCCACTCCAGAATTCTTGGGCTTCCCTTGTGGCTCAGCTGGTAAAGAATCCACCTGCAATATGGGAGATCTGGGTTTGATCCCTGGGTTGGGAAGATCCCCTGGAGAAAGGAAAGGCTACCCACTCAAGTTTTCTGGCCTGGAGAATTTCATGGACTGTATAGTCCATGGGGTCACAAAGAGGTGAACATGACTGAGTGACTTTCACTTTTGGGCAGTGAAAATGCTGAGTTCTAACCACTGGATTACCAGGGAATTCCAAGAAAATGTGGACACTTTTCTTGCTCCATGAGTGTGTGCACTGGGGTTACTCAGTTTTCAGCTAGTGACTGGGGTGATCTGGGGCCCATGATGGCTTCATTCATGTGCCTGGTACTTTTGTTATGACCGGAAGCTAGGCTCAGCAAGTTCTCTCTCTATGCAGTTTCATGGGCTCTCAATATGGTATCTTTAGAAAGGTAGCAGAAATTCTTACCTTGCAGCTAAGAACTCCAAGGCTGAGTGTTCTGAGAGACATAAAGTGGAAGCTTCTAAAATCCTGAGCTCCAAATTGGCCTAGCATCACTTCCTCTATATTTTGTTGGTCAAACCAGCTGAAGAGCCTGCCAGATTTAATGTGAGGGGACATAGACCCCACTTCAGTATGGGAGAAGATCCAAAAAATTCATGGCCATCTTTGAACTACCACCGTGGCACAGCAAGAACCCTCTTAGAAAGGAGAGTCCATACTCAGACTAAGTGTCTATTCCAGTAAGATCAAAGTGATTTTTCTTCCATGATGTAAGCTGTCCAGCAGAATCAACTTGGCACTGTGGCCACTTTGCTCATGATCCCATTGGGTGATGACGGGGTGGCTGAGGAAAAAGGCTGAATAGTAACCACAGAAGGGATCATCCTATCCCCTTGATTATTAAAATTCTCCTCTGCTGCAATCACACTTGGGTGAGCATTCACACAAGACACAAATGGTTTGGTTTTTGTTTTGCCTATTCAGAGAAGCAGATCCACGTACTTCTTCCCCAAACTTCACTGTCACCAATATTGCAATTGTGTTCCTTGTTATATTCCTAAACACAGGTTCACTGTCATTCTCCAAGACCTACCTGTCTTTCACATATGCCAAAAGAGTGAGTTGAATGGGTTTGTGGGTGGGAATCACTGCCACTCCAGTATCCTTCAGATCCTTGATGGTGACACTAATCTGAATGGTGATCTTCAGAAATTACTTCAGAACCAATGTGCAGTAGTTTCTGAAAAGTATGATTATCTTTACCCATTGCACCGTAATGACGCTGGCAAACAGCTTTTAGTCTTTTGGGGGAAGGCTGAGAGAAAGATTAACAATATCCGTGGTTGTTTTTGGCTCTCTGCTTCTGAGTTTCACGTGTCCTACAGAAAAAAGTTGCGGGGGTGTGGGGCATCAGGAGCGGCCAGCACGAGGATATTTTTGTTCCTGTGGAGGTCCCTTAAAGTGATAAGGGGCGAACATCTCCCTCTATGACTTTGCCAGGCCCCAGAAATGAGGTTGCTGCTGCTGCTGCTAAGCCACTTCAGTCCTGTCCGACTCTGTGTGACCCCATAGACAGCAGCCCACCAGGCTCCCCCGTCCCTGGGATTCTCCAGGCAAGAACACTGGAGTGGGTTGCCATTTCCTTCTCCAATGCATGAAAGTGAAAAGTGAAAGTGAAGTCGCTCAGTCGTGTCCAACTCTTAGCGACCCCATGGACTGCAGCCTACCAGGCTCCTCTGTCCATGGGATTCTCCAGGCAAGAGTACTGGAGTGGGGTGCCATTGCCTTCTCCAGAAATGAGGTTTCTACCTGTTAAATCCACGGCCCGTCCCTGCCACTACCCACCTGGCGCCTCCAGGCTCTCAGCTCATCCCCAGCCGGCCCCGCCCCGCACCCTACCGACCAATCCAAGGCTCCGATCCGGGAGCGTCACAATGACGGCTTCGCAGCCCCGCCCATGGTGTTCCCATGGTGACAGTAGGTAGCTGGAGTGTATGGAGAAGCTCACTTCCTTAGAGCTAGCAACCTCAGGCAGGGAGACCCGCACAGGTACATTAGGAGCAGGTGAACGGCGGAGACCGCGGGGAAAAGTTTATTCAGAGGGCCCCTCACCTCCCCCGCAGCCCTCCTTGTTGGTTAGTGAAAATTTTGGATTCACCTAGCGTGTGTTCTGGTTCCCTCACCTTCTCACGGGTACTCTGGCCTCTTCTTGTCTCCGAAACCAAAGCTGTAGTAACATTCGTGGGGTGCTCTGAGCAAAGTGCGCGGAGCCTCCTGAGGACCGGTCTTTTGTGTCAGGGATGGGGCAGCCTGCCTCAGTGTTGACCATATCCGGAGATTTGGGACAGGGGGCGGGGAGAGGGGGCGGGTGTGTGGTTTCGGCGAGTTTTGTTCTGGGTAAATGGTGTATGGAACTGTGGTGCTGCCTGTGACCATGAAGGGCAGGAAGAGCTTCTTGGGAAGTGGACTTAGTTACGGTGGGTAAGAGGCTGAACTAACGAAGCCCAGCACCGGTAATACCCATTTCAGCTTCTCACTCCAACCTTTCTTCCAGTTTACCTTACCTTCGCTCTTCTTTGAAGCCCTTGTCCACTAAAGAAATTATTCACCACCTTAAAGTTGAGGGTTTACTACAGGAGCCTAAGAAGGGATCCCCCTATTGCTGCTCTGGATCCCAATCTACTCTCCCCACATATTGGAGCATGTCACCTTGAACTTTCCCCCCACCCCATCCCTGCTCCTGAACTTCCCTGACCTCCTCACTCTGGCCCCTTGCAGTTCTCCTGGCTTTGAAAACTGTTCCTTCTGCATGACTCACCTTCGCTGATCATTATACCTAAACCTGCCCCCTAGTCCAAGAAACTCCCAAATAGGTAATACTACAAAGTGAGGAATACCACTAATAAGCATGTAAGGTAGTGTTCAGCTTCACAGTTCTGGTGGAATTACTAGTCTGGATGTTTCACTTTCCTGCAGTAAGGACCATCAGCCACCATGACATCATGGTGAGAGGCATGGACTTCCTGTCCCTTGACACTGGGCTTGGCAGGGACTTGTTTTGAAACTCTTGTGGCTATGATGTGAGCAGAGACTTTTTCTCCTGTGTTTCTGAAGCACACAGGATGTATGCTGTTTCTGCAGCAGAAGAATGTATGTGAGTTGTCATTGGTCCCAGGAGAATTAGAGACCCAGGGAGCAGACCTGAGCATACCGTGTTGGCTGAAGTCCAGCCACCCCATGGGTGCATAAATGTGGAACAAAGTCTTTTATGTCATGGAAACTTTGTGGCTGTTTGTACACAGTATTCTGGCAATAACCAACCAATATACTTTTATAGGAACTTTTATACTTCAGATAATTTTTCATCTATGAAACTAGCAGTGATATATAGAGATACAGACTATGTAATGTGTTTGGGGACTTCCCTTGCAGTCCAGTGGTTAAGACTCCATGCGCTTCCAATTCAGGGGGTGTGCATTCGATCCCTGGTTGGGGAACTAAGATCCCACATGCCTCTTGGTGTGGCCAAAAAATAAAATTAAAAAAACCCCAAAACTATGAAATGTGTTTTTGGTAAGGGCTCAGGAAACAGGAATGCCAATTTGTGGCCGTATGTGTTAAAATTATTACACTAACCCATTACTTCTATTAGTAAAAACTTATTTTAAGAAACACTTAAGGGCCTTCCTGGTAGTCCAGTGGTTAAGAGTCTGCTAATGTAGGAGACATAGGTTCAATCCCTGGTCTGGGAAAACTCCACATGCCTCAAGGCAACTAAGCCCATGCACCATGACTACTGAGCCTGCGCGCTAGGGCCTGCATGCTCTAACTACAGACTGTCTGTGCCACAACAACTGAAGCCCAAGTGCCCTAGAGCCCGTGCTCTGCGACAAGAGAAGCTGCTGCAATGAGAAGCACACACACTGCAACTAGAGAAAACACACGCACAGCAACCAAGACCCAGTACAGCCAAGAAAAGGAGGGGCATGCACAGAGAATTATCATTATTATTGACAAGGATATTCACTGAAATGTTATTTCAAATGGTGCACGTGTACTAAGTCCCTTCAGTTGTGTACAACTCTTTGCGACCTATGGACAGGGTTGATAAATATTCCCCTGACAGCCTGACAGGCTCCTCTGTCCATGGAAATCCCAGGCAAGAACACTGGAGTGGGTTGCCATCTCTTATATCTTCTGCATTAGGAGGCAGGTTCTTTACCACCTGCGCTACCCGGAAAGCCCATAAGTGAAAGTGTTAGTCGTTCTGTCTTATCCAACCCTTTGCAATCCCATGAACTGTAGCCCACCAGGCTCCTCTGTCCATGGAATTCTCCATGCAAGAATACTGGAGTGGGGATTCCCTTCCCCAGGAGATCTTCCCAACCCAAGGATTGAACCTGGGTCTCTTGCACTGCAGGTGGCTTACTGTCTGAGCCACCAGGGAAGTCCATTTCAAAGGGTAGTAAATGTAAATGTTAGTAGGGGAAATTGTTGTTTTATAACCCTCCAGTGATAAGCACTGGAGCACTTCTGACATAGGCCTCAGTTATAGGGAATGTTTATCAATGTGCCAGGCAAATATTAATAGCTCTCTGTGTGAGGACTGGGACCCGCTTTCATCCTATGGCCCAGACCTCACTCTCAGGCCTAACAGTATGGAGTGAAGCTTGCCCACAGCCATTTGCTTGCCCACCCTGCTCCTGCCCTAAAGAACTGGAGACAAAAACTGAGATAGGAATGTCAGGTTCTTCAGCAGGGAGGGGCCCACAGAGGGCTCCAGCAGGAGGCAGGAGCACAGGACTGCAAGGGGAAGGGCACACCATTGTTTTAGGGAAGCTGCAGAAATGTGCCATAGTGACTTCACGAGTCACTCCTGTATGGTCAAGTGGCCCTGGGTGAAGCACTTGCCTGTGATCTCATTTGGTCTTCAGGTTGGGGCTGAGATGGACAGTGCTCAAGGAACAATCTTCCCTGAGGTCTCTGGATGAAAATGACAGCTAACACCATGGGCACTCATGAGGCTATTCTAAGTTTTTTGAAGATATTAATTCATTGAAGGGTCATAACAAGGCAAGGGAAAGAGGCTGTCTCACCATTATTTTATAGAAAGGCAGCAAGGCCACAGCCAGCTTGTGGCAGAGCTGGGTCATGAACTCAGGAGTCGTCACTCAGGTTCCACACACCCGGCCCTCTGGCCTAGATCCCAACTGGCTCCTGGGTCCGCCTCACTGGTTTTCAGCCCGACTCTCAAATGTCTTCTTTGCCTTACTGCCTGGCCCTGGGCAAAGGGCAGGCTGAGGGCTGGAAGTAAGTGAATTGTCCTGGCTGGGCACTCTAGGGCCAAAATGTGTGGTTTCCTCTTTTTTGTTAATATTTTAAAAAATTGAGTTATAATTCTCTTGCTTTACTTGCACAATTCAGTGACTTTGATATATTTACAGAGTTGTGTAACTATCACCACAGACATAGAGATTTTTGGGGGAGCTACACCCAGCACATAGGACCTTAATTCTCCAACCAGGGATTGAACCTGTACTCCCTATATTGGAAGAACTTAGCTTAGTCTTGGCTGTTGGATCACCAGGGAAGTCTCTATAGGATTTCTTCTTGATGCCAAGGCCCACTTTTAGGCAGGAATGAAGCAGAGGAGGATCCTGGAGGAGTGGCAGCTGCCGACCTCTCCCAGGCATGAGCCAGGCATCCGTCATCTTGTGGGGTGGGGGCTGGGGTAGGCACTCTGGGCTCTCCCTGTCTTTGTTTCCTTCCCCTCCATAGCACAGGCACGTCTACTCATGGAGTTCATCAGGCAGAGTGAGGGCCCTTGCCAGAAGATGTGGTTCTGTGCCCCTGCACCCTGAAGACAAGGCAGTGCCAACACATGACCCAACGATGTGTCCATCTCCGTGGATTCCCGGAACACAGACAGGCCAGTGCCCCAGCCACACAGTCATGATTCACTTGCTTCTGTTCTGAACTCAGAGTTCTAGAAGCTCTCACTCGGTTCCCTGGGACAGCTTTACAGGTGATATTAGCTGATGCTAAGAATCATGTACCCATGGGTCTTTCTTGTAGTGTCCTTTGCTGAGTATACAATCCAGTCCTTCCCATCCTGGCTTTGAGAGGATCCTTTGTTGGACATGCAGTTTCTGGCTCTTAGCTTAAAATGGGTCTTCAGGCAAGCCTGGCAGGAAAGCAGAGGCCATCTGCTGAAGACATAACTGCTTGACCTGGTTAAATTATTACAGTAACCAGCAATATCAGAATGAAAAGTAACCTTTCGAGGGGTTTGATACAGAACTACTTCACACATGACCTTTCCCAGAGGCCTCAGCACCATGACATAGCCAGACCTTCTGAGTCACCCTGTAAAGTGTACAGATGCTAAAAGTTTTTTTTTTTAATAAAACATTTTATTTATACTCTGTACATTCTGCATATACAAAATTAACCTCCAAAAGGTTGAACTTCATTTTTAGATTTTAGAGCTTTTCCTACCCTGCAGGCTGGATAAATGGGTCAGCAGGTCAGTTCTTTAATGTTGCTTTAATAGAAAATGTGGAGCTAATTAAATGTAAAGGATAACGCTATGCCTCTTATATCTAGGGTCTCTTACATGTGACTACTGTGACAGGTGGCAAGTGAAGGAGCAAAAATTTCTGGGGCTTTTGTTTATTCAGGAGGCATCAAGATAGATTGGGGGTAAAACCACATTGAGAGCACTGTTTTTTTTTTTCCCTGGAGTTTAGTGTCTGATCATAAGAAAGGCAACACAAAAAAGGCTTGTCTGGACAGACTGACCTCTTGGTTAAGGCAGAATCCTAAATTTTCTGGGAGGAAGACACAGGCAGAAGGTCATGGACAGAGACTGTCAGGGCATGTGAAGCCAGCCCTTTCGAGATATGGCACAAAGGGAGCAAGACTATGAAGAAAAGCAAGGAAATCGTTAAAATTGAGGATCAAAGTGAACCTCTGGGTGGGTCTCAGGGATATGGCCACATCTGGAACCAATGGTCTGCCTCCTTGAATTGCAGCTCAGGCTCAGGTACATGGAGGATCCCTGAGATGATGGTGTGTCCACTTTGCCCTCTGAGACTTCCTTAGTAATACACTGGCCCTGCTTCCTAGTATTCTTTTTTTTTTAAGTCTTTATTGAATTGTTACAATGTTGCTTCTGTTGTTTATATTCTGGGTTTTTTGTTTTTTTTTTTTTTTGGGGTAGAGGCATGTGGGATCTGACCTCTCCTACCAGCAATCGAACCCACATCTCCCTCATTGGAAGGCAAAGTTTTTAACCCTGGACAACCAGGGAAGTCCCCCTAGTGCTCTTAAGGCCCTACCTTTATAACCTCTCATCTACATAGTGTGACCTTTATTCTTTCAAGATGAGAAAGACGATTACGTATAAAAACTTGAATCACCACACAATCTGTGCAAGCCTAGAACACAGCACTGACACTCACAGCCCTGATTCCCCCTGACACAAATGTCCCATGCAGATCTAATCCAGGAGAAACTCAATTCCAAGATGAGATAAGGAAAAGAAACCAGCAGAGGATCACTTTGGAGGTCACTACAGGAGAGTTCCCTAAGCAAGAATGCTGGAGTGGGTTGCCATGTCCTTCTTCAGGGGATCTTCCTGACTCAGATCAAATTCATATCTCTTGCATCTCCTGCATTGGCAGGCGGATCCTTTACCACCAAGTCACCCAGGAAGCCCCAAAAAGAAGTCCGGGCAACACAAATGGATGAGGAGGGACTGCTGCCATGAGGCACATATTGTGTTGAGTGACAGTGGCTGATAGGATCCCCTCTGCAAACAGGAGACAAATATGGAGACACAGAGCTGAGGGGGAGATGGCAGGACCTCAGAGATGAACTGTGACCTGGAAGAGCTCAGGGATGGAAAAGCCCAGCTCGGGAGTGATTTCCTCTGAGAGCAGGCAGTGGGCAAAGGAGGAGGGAGTCACTATCTTTTGTGATACAGCCTTAGAGAAATATTTGACTTTTCCAACTATGTGATACGTAACTAAGATTTAAAACGTTTACAAAGAGCCTCTTTCCTCACTGGACTCAGTGTCTCAGCCCTCTGGACAGATTGCTTGTAGGAATGATCAGGAGTCTGCCCGCACATCTCCAGGGCCTGGAGGCCTGTTCTAGGACTGCTCTACAATGGAGAAGGCCTTCCTTAGGATGAGCTTTTCTCTCCCTGACCTTGCCTCCCCACTAGCTGGTCCTAGATCTCTGCTTTTTATGGCTCCGTGCACCTCTGGACTCCCTCTCATGGGCATCCCAAGTCTCCTTAAACCCCCAATCCTTGACCTCTCAGACGCTACACAGCCTTGGACCATAGCCTCATAGTTCCTGACCCCAGAGGCCCTCTGCCTCCTGTCAAAAGCACCCTGGCCACTCCTTCCCCAGGACCTCTGTAGCCCCACTTATTTGTATTCTGCCTCATTGCACATAGACATCTGAGCACTGAATTAGGGATGGGGGTGTGAGGACCTGGACATGATGCAGAAACAAGAGTTTAGGGTTGCATATCATCACCATGGAAATACCTGTTTCTGTGATCTGGGTGCAGCTTCAGAGAGGTGGGACCAGAAACAAACCAGAAGAGGCACCAGTCCCCTCCAGTCCACAGTGTTTCTCTTACTGAGCTTCACTCGCTCCTAATCTTGCCAGAGTGTTGGGTCCCTGGGAAGCATCAGATTCCTGGGCCTCAGTGAGCAACTGGGGAGCTCTCAAGTTGAGTGGCTGCCCTCTGCAGTGTCAATGTGTGAGGGACGCAGAACAAGTATCGGATAAGGAGCCCATCACAGGACACCTACAGCTGACAAAGAAGCATAAACACCAGCTAAAGGAGATCATCAGAAAACCCTCGGGATTACAGATGTGAGTAAGTGGGGTGAGGACTGTCACTACTCAGCAGAAATGCAAAAAGAGGGCTAGGCGTACCGGAAGACTCCCATGACCCAAGAACTCAACACCTCTGACTCTGGCTTAGTCCTTAAGCTATAGTGAGGGCAGGGCTTTTAATAAAATAACATGTTAAGAAGGACTGAGTGACTTAAATGCTGTTCTGCTTGAAGATCCATGGCCTGGGCCAGTTTCTCGTTGTGCACTGGCAGCCTGTGCCTAACACCATTTTATTCTTGGCGCTCCGCTCTCTTTAAGACATTGAGTGAATCAGCATGAATTGAGCCAGAATTTAGAAATGTCTGCCTAGAAATGTAGCAAGTGCTTGGAAAATGGCCAGATTGTGAACAGAGGGCCAGAGCAAGAGAGTACTCTTGAAAATACCACGTGGCTGGCCTCCAAGAGCCAACTCCCAGAAGATATGTTCATAAAAATCTTTCCAGAAAAGTCACATCTGAGTCAAGAAGGCTCTTCTGGCCAGTGTCCTGAAACTGGAGAAGTCTTTTACAAACCATTGGGTGATGTCCCAAACTGGTTCTCTAGTTTCTAAATGTGTCTGAGAATGAGCCTCAGCCTTAACTAGGGAGTCACCCACAAGTCCTCAAACAGTCAAGTCACATACAGAAGGCCACACATAGAACTGAGAGAGTGCCTGAAAAACTATGGATAGAGGTTCATGACATTGTACAGGAGGCAGTGATCAAGACCATCCCCAAGAAAAAGAAATGCAAAAAGGCAAAATGGTTGTTTGAGGAGGCCTTACAAATAGCTGAGAAAAGAGACGCTAAAGGCAAAGGAAGAAAGGAAAGATATACCCATCTGAATGCAGAGTTCCAAAGAATAGCAAGGAGAGATAGGAAAGCCCTCCTAAGTGATCAATGCAAAGAAATAGAGGAAAACAATAGAATGGGAAAGACTAGAGATCTCTTCAAGAAAATTAGAGATACCAAGGGAACATTTAATGCAAAGATGGACACAATAAAGGACAGAAATGATATGGACCTAACAGAAGCAGAAGATATTAAGAAGAGGTGGAAAGAATACACAGAAAAACTATACAAAAAAGATCTTCAATGACCCAGATAACCACAATGGTGTTATCACTCACCTAGAGCCAGACATCCTGGAGTCCAAAGTCAAGTAGGCCTTAGGAAAAATCACTACAAACAAAGATAGTGGAGGTGATGGAATTCCAGCTGAGCTATTTCAAATCCTAAAAAATGATGCTGTGAAAGTGCTGCACTCAATATGCCAGCAAATTTGGAAAACTCAGCAATGGCCACAGGACTAGAAAAGGTCAGTTTTCATTACAGTCCCAAAGAAAGGCAATGCCAAAGATATTCAAACTACTGCACAATTGTACTTACCTGACATGTTAGCAAAGTAATGCTCAAAATTCTCCAAGTGAGGCTTTAACAGTACGTGAACTGTGAAATTCCAGATGTTCAAGCTGGATTTAGAAAAGGCAGAGGAACCAGAGATCAAATTGCCAACATCCATTGATCATCGAAAAAGCAAGAGAATTCCAGAAAAACATCTATTTCTGCTTTATTGACTATGCCAAAGTTTTTGACTGTATGGATCCCAATAAACTGTGGAAAATTCTGAAAGAGATGGGAATACCAGACCACCTGACTTGCCTCATGAGAAATCTGTATGCAGGTCAAGAAGCAACAGTTAGAACCCCACCAGGCTCCCACGTCCCTGGGATTCTCCAGGCAAGAACACTGGAGTGGGTTGCCATTTCCTTCTCCAATGCAGGAAAGTGAAAAGTAAAAGTGAAGTCACTCAGTCATGTCCGACTCTTCGAGACCTCATGGACTGCAGCCTACCAGGCTCCTCCATCCATGGGATTTTCCAGGCAAGAGTACTGGAGTGGGGTGCCATTGCCTTCTCTGCCTTGGTACACTAAAGCCCAAGAATACCTCATTCCCTCCCACTAGTGGCCGCACAGAGAACTTTTGGGTGCTCAAAGGGGCCTTTAAGCTCAGGGGAGCTAAAAGAGCCCCTTGATGAATGTGAAAGAGGAAAGTGAAAAATTTGGCTTAAAGCTCAACATTTCAGAAAACTAAGATCATGGCATCTGGTCCCATCACTTCATGGCAAATAGATGGGGAAACAGTGGAAACAGTGGCTGACTTTATTTTTCTGGGCTCCAAAATCACTGCAGATGGTGACTGCAGCCATGAAATTAAAAGACACTTACTCCTTGGAAAGAAAGTTATGACCAACCTAGACAGCATATTAAAAAGCAGAGACATTACTCTGCTGACGAAGGTCTGTCTAGTCAAGGCTATGGTTTTTCCAGTAGTCATGTATGGATGTGAGAGTTGGACTATAAAGAAAGCTGAGCGCCAAAGAACTGATGCTTTTGAACTGTGGTATTGGAGAAGACTCTTGAGAGTCCCTTGGACTGCAAGCAGATCCAACCTGTCCATCCTAAAGGAGATCAGTCCTGGGTGTTCATTGGAAGGACTGATGTTGAAGCTGAAACTGCAATGTTTTGGCCACCTGATGTGAAGAGCTGACTCATTTGAAAAGACCCTGATGTTGGGAAAGATTGAAGGCAGGAGGAGAAGGGGATGACAGAGGATGAGATGGTTAGATGGCATCACTGACTCAATGGACATGAGTTTGGGTAAACTCTGGGAGTTGGTGATGGACAGGGAGGCCTGATGTGCTGTGGTCCGTGGGGTCGCAAAGAGTCGGACACAACTGAGCAACTAAACTGAACTGAACTGAAAAATCTTTGTGGCTGGCCTTCCACTGAGCAGGAACCTGGCAGGCAGTGGGCCAGGGAGCAGATGGTGCTTATTTGGAGACGGTCTCACTTTCACAAATCTCATAACACACTTCTTTTGCTTTATACCTTGCTAATGACCTATATGCTGTAAATGTCTTTGCTTGACACCTATTTTCTTGACAAATGGTGCCAAAATATCACAGTGCTATTTGACTATTCCATAGGAATGTTTTGGTTAAAAAAGCAGACCATCAAGTGGTTCCCAGTGACTGGTACTGGATTGTGGCACAGAAGCCTTTTTTTGACTGTGCCTCAAGTCTTGCGAGATCTTAATTCCCTGACCAAGGATTGGATCTGGGCTTTGGTAGTGCAAGTACTGAGTCTCAACCACTGGATCACCAGGGGAGTCCCATGAAAGCCCTCTTGTTCATCCCCACAAACTGGTTGGGAACACGCCGCTTGCTTCCAGGATTATTCCTGACCTTGCTCGGTGCCCATTTTGGTCCATCAGTTTCTCCTCTAGGAAAAAAGATTAGATAATTCAAGTGGGGAAAAAAACTGGGCCTCGAGTTACAAACAGGAACCCCAAACACCCAAGGGGAATTCTGGATTGCTTTCTTCTTTACTCAGTCTTCTTCATTTCATGCTTTACAACAGTCCCAGAAAATGGGGGACTCAGAGACCAGCAGGCAGCTCAGACCAAACGCTCCAGTGCTGTAGATCTCATTATAGAGGTTTCTGAATTGGGTGCGGACGAGGGTGAGGCAGGTGTGGACATAACATTTAAAGGACTGCCCCAGATGCCTGTAATCCAGATAATATTTTAATATAGCCTTTTAAAAAATAAAAATTAATGCAAAAATTTCACAATGAATAAAAATATCAACGTTTGAAATAAAGAAGGATCAGTCCCATGCTAAGCCAAATTGGAAGCTAAAGAAAACAATCAATAATGCTGATTTTCTTTTTATTTAAAAGGTTGATATTTTTCTCATCATGATTTTTTTTTTTTTTTTGCATTGGTTTGTCACATTCACCTTACTCTAGTTCTGCATAAAATTGGACAGGGGATGGTTCAACACAGAGTGGCCTTAGCTACTCTGTGATCTCTCGAGGGGACCATGTGATGTTTGGGAGGAAAAGGCAGTGCTTACATTCCTGTGCACCTGTCTGGTATCCTTAATATTAATATTACTAAAAAGATGCAGGAAAAAAAAAGAAGGCAGAGACAAAGGAGGAGGAGGCAGAGGAGGATGAGAAAATTTCAGCATTGGGTGATTTTAGGCAACTTCCATTTTTTTCTACTGCTTAACTTTTCCATTTTTACTGATTTTCTACAATCAACAGTATTACATAATAGAGATTAAAAAAGGAAAATAGAAACAAAAATGATCAAGGGCAGATAAGACCAGAAATGTACTTTTAGCCTTCAAGGTCAACTTCTTGAGTTATTAAGTGAAAACCAAAATTCTGTTACTCTTTTTCAGTTCTCGTATAAACAGATTAAAAACTCTAGGATACAAAAGAGAGAGGTACTTCCAGGGTGGTCCAGTGGCTAAGACTCTGCTTTCCCAATGCTGGGGGCCTGGGTTTGATCCCTGGTCAGGGAACTAGATCCCACATGCTGCAACTAAGAGTTGGTGCAGCCAAATAAGTATTGAAAAAAAAAAGAGAGAGAGTGAGAGAGGGAGACAGCTGATAGACAGATAGAAATGAAAGAAAAGAATAAAAAGAGAGATAGGAACTTCCCTGGTGGTCCAGTGGTTAAGACTCCACATTCCCATCACAGTGAATGTTGGGTTGATCCCTTGTTGAGGAACTAAGAACCTGCATGCTTCGAGGCGCAGACAAAAAGAAAATAAAAAGAGAGGTAATAACATTGACATAGTTCACAGGCAATGTGGCCATCTATTAAGAATACCCACCAAATCAAACAACTATTTCTATGTTTTGTCCCAAGCATCATGAGGCTCCTCCTTAATCTGGGTGTCTTCTCCCTGTGGACATGACTTTAGGGAAGGAGGCAGAAATGCCAGACAATGGTAGTTCCCACAGTAGGAGTGCCAGTTTCTGACTCTGGCATCCTAGGGTAGCATGAGAGGAGAAAAGACTTGGGATTTACCCTAGCTGCAAAAGTAAATTTTACTATTTTTACCATTGCTAGTGGTAAAGAATCCACTTGCCAATGCAGAAGACTTAAGAGATCCCAGGGTCGGGAAGACCCCCTGGAGGAGGGCATGGCAACCCACTCCAGTATTCTTCCCTGCAGAATTACATGGACAGAGGAACCTTTAGGGTCACAGTCCATGGGGTGGCAAAGAGTCAGACACGACTGAAGCGACTTAGCACGCAAGCAATACCCTTTCTACCAGTTCAAAAATATTATATGTGCTCACTCTCTCTCTCTCTACACAAACATACATCCCACCTTGACCAAAGTAGTGTAAACTGGAATCAGACAAGTATTTACTAAGTGACATTTCATGTTGTGGGCCATTGACTGTCTCCTAGGTTTACATCAGAAAGAAAGGTAGGACTTCCCTGGTGGTCCAGTGGTTAAGAATCCACCTTCCAGTGTAGGTGACACAGGTTCAGTTCCTGGCCCAGAAAGGTTCCATATGCCGCTGAGCAACTAAGCCCATGTACCACAGCTACTGAACCCATGTTCCGCAACAAGATAAGCCACCACAACGAGAAACTCACGCACGGCAATGAACAGTAGCACTGGCTTACCACAACCAAGACCCAGCACGGCCAAAAATGAATGAATAGAGAAATAAAATTAATTTTAAAAGTAGAATATATATATATACACGAAGCAAAGATAGGTAAGTGTATAGTTGAGTGTCCATCCCAGAGAAGAAAAAATCAAGTGTATATATGGTTGACCCTCCATATCCTTGGGTCCTGAATTAGTAGATTTAACCAGTCGTAATCAATTGGGTGAATCCTCAGAGGCAGAGCTCTCGGATGCAACTGGCTGGCTTACTGCACCATTTTATAAAAGGAACTTGAGCCGCTACACGTTTTGTTATTTGTGGGGTCCTGGGATTGATCCATCGAGGATATCAGGAGACTACTGTTTTTCATAAGAAACAAAGCCAAAAGCCAACAACAGTCAAAGGAAACTCCAATTTACCTCCTCTGGAGTCACTTTCAGGATTTGTTTTGTTGTAACTGGAAATTCAAAGATCCTGGTGATTGTTTCCAGGAACTGAGCCCAGAGAAAGTGAAGGCATTGATACTTAAAGAAATGTTTACATCTTTAGGGATGTATTTCCTTTGATAGGCACTTCTTGCCTTTCTAGGAGGAATTAGAGATAAACTGATGCGACACCAAAAGTTAAGCACTTAGTCCTATGCCTGACACAGGCTGAGATTTCAGTTCTCACAAACTCAGATAGTTCAGCCATGGGTTCACAGGACCAGCCTCTCCAGTACACAAGGATGGGAAACCAAGATGGTGCCAGGCAGCCACTGGACTTTAATATTTCATTTCAGAGGCTTTCCTGGTGGCTCAGTGGTAAAGAATCAGCCTGCCAATGCAGGAGACACGGGTTCAATCCCTGATCCAAGAGGATCCCACATGTCTCAGAGCAACTTAAGCCCGTGTGCCACAGCTGTTGAGCCTGCCTGTGCTCTAGAACCCGTGAGCTGCAACTACTGAAGCCCTCGTGTGCCCTAGAGCCTGGATTCGGCAACAAGAGAAGCCCATGGACCACAAGAGAGTAGCCCCAGATCGCCACAACTAGGAAAAAAAGCCCGTGCAGCAGCAAAGATCCAGCACAGCCAAAAATAAATAAAATTAAAAAAAATTTTCATTCCATCCTCTGGGTAAGCAAACCAACATGTGGAAGACTCCCCTGTTGCCAGGAAACGAATGTGACAAAGAAGCCAAGTCATTAACAAGCTAATTTATAATGGAAGCCTAATCATTTGAGTAAATAAGATTGAATGTTTATCTCTCAGGCCAAATACAGATCAAGAAGCAAGAATTATTAAATAAGAGACAAGTTTCATATAAAAGGAAAAAAGAAATTTGGGAATGTCTTAACAGATTAGTTCTTGTAAAAGATGACTGGTTCTCAAGTAAAAAATTATAGGAAGAATAAGACTTAGGTAGAAAGTCTTTTCTGTGTCAAATCTCTGAACGTGACTTTCTACTTAAATGACCTGGAGGGAATTTTTTTTTTTTTTGCATCACTTTATTATTATTATTTGGCCACACAGCTTGTGGGATCTTAGTTCCCCAATCAGGGATTGAACCTATGCCCTCAGCAGAGAAAGCACAGAGTCGTAACCACTAGATTGCCAAGGAATCTCACCTGGAGATTTTTAAACATACAGATACTCAGGGTCTCATCTGGAAGTACCTAGTGCAGGGGACCTAGGACTGGTCTGAGAAACTGGTGCTTTTAAGAGTTTTGGAGGGACTTCTCTGGTGGTGCAGTGGTTACGAATCCACCTGCCAATGCAGAGGACACAGGTTGGATCCCTGGTCTGGGAAGATTTCACACGCCACGACTACTGAAACCTGTGGCTCCGGAACAAGAGAAGCCACCATGATGAGAAGCCCGTGCACTGCAATGAAGAGTAGCCCTCACTCACTGCAACTAGAGAAAGCCCGTGAGCAGCAACAAAGACACAGCATAGTCAAAAAAAAAAAAGCAAAAACCCAAAAAACAGTGTCTTGGAGTCTTTCCATTTGATAATAGTGACTCTAAGTTGGCATTTTCTTTTCTTTCCAAAACCAGATAAGAACAAATATGGTCTTCAACTAAACTAGGGAGAACTGAAGTGCTGAACGAATCAAGTAGGAGAGGAGCCATCCACAGAGCTAGGAGAGGGAACGGAATGGGCTGCAGAAGGAGTGGACATCCTGCAGTGCAAAATGCAGACACCTCTCGTGAGATCAGGAATGAAATGCAGCCACCTTCTCTGCAGGGAAAAAAATGAGTGGGTCCGAGTAAGGAACCACACGCTCAAGTCACATAGAAGATAGTTTGGTGGAGAAAAGGAGTGTGGAGAGTTTCCCCCATGTCTCCCACTGTCCACTCCCTGTTGGTGACAATGACAAAAATATGAAAGATGTGAAGGACATAGAACAGTGAGCCATCTCTGAGGGTTGGAGCATTGTCAGCACAGTCACTTTGGAAACCGGTGTGCAGGGTGGGGCAGACTTGGGGCCTGTCCCAAGTCCCAGCAGTTCTTCTCCAAGAAGCATAGCCCTGTGGGACTCTTGGAAAGGAGTCCCAGGGACCAGATGATTTTGTTCTAGGCAGTCTAGATGGATAACATGGCAGAGCCTGGGACAACACAAACGTCCTCCAACAGAGGAATGGAGAAATCAGTTGTGTACAGTCAGCAGAGTGGAATGCCATTCTGAAGGGAGTGTAACAGTCTCACCACCACCTCCAACGTGGAGCCATCTCTCAAGTATGATGTTGACTAAGAAAAGCATATCAGGGACTTGCCTGGTGGGCCAGTGGTTAAGATTCTGCCCTTCAGGGGGCATGGGTTCTATCCCTTCCAATGGTTAGAAGGTATCATTCAAAAAAGGACAGACACATCATTCAAAAAAATAAAAAAAATCACAGAAGATGATATAAAGCATAAAACTGTGTCTTTGAAAGTCCAAGTATATATGATACTATTTAATATAATGTGTAGACATAAAACAGGACACTGAAAATCTATAAAGAATAACAGGGATTAGTAAGCACACATTTAGGGTTATGTTGCTTTAGGGTGGGCACCCTGCAAGGGCCCCAAAGATGGAGATAGCACCTGATTTTGTTACCTGAGCTCCAGATACACTGATCTTTGTTCTATTTTCTTTCTTTAATCTTACATATACATTTTATATTTCATATATTCTCTCAATTTAATTTTTCAAAATGCAAAAGAAATAACTACACATTAAAGCCTTGACTAGCCCTGGGCCCTCCTCCACGTGAACCTTCTGCAAAGTGCTGGTTCAGAAAACACCTCAAGGGAGATGAGTTATCAAAAATGAACCAGAAAAAGATCTATACAAAGATATTACAAGGGAAAGGGAAGGAAGAGGATAAAACAGTTGACCAACTCGCAGAAAAACACTGCTACAAGATGAACAGAAAGGAAGCCCAGCACTTCCCATGAACATTTACTGAGGTATGTGTGTGTGAAAGTTGCTTGGTCGGGTCCGACTCTTTGCGACCCCATGACTATAGCTCCCCGGGTTCCTCTGTCCATGGAATTCTCCAGGCAAGAAAATTAGAATGGGTAGCCATTCCCATCCCCAGGGGGATCTTCCCAATCCAGGGATCGAACTGGGGTCTCCCGCATTGCAGGCAGATTCTTTACAATCTGAGCCACCAGGGAAGCCGTTACTGAAGTGATCACCTCTGAAAAATAAGACAGATTCTTGTAGAAATACAAGAGTTCAAGACTAGATGGCGGTCTATTTCAAATAACTCAGCAAAACTGAGCATGGAACTGCAACCTGGTCCTGCCCTCTGCCTGAGTGTCAGGGAGAATGAGTATGTTCCCAGGGACTAAAACTGACTTGGGGAACTTCCCTGGTGCTTTAGTGGTTAAGAATCCGCCTTGCAATGCAAGGGACAAGGGTTTGATCCCTGGTCAGGGAACAAAGATCCCACATGCCATGGAGCTACTGAATCCCTCTGGCTCTGGAGCTCTGGAACCACAACGAGAGATTCCCTGCATCTCAGAGATAGATCCCGCAATGATACAACGAAGATCGAGCGTGCTGTGACTAAGCTGACGCTGCCAAATAAATATGAAAAAGATAAAATAAAACTGACTTGGGAGAGTTTTTTAAGGATCTCTCCAGTCTCCCATATATCCTAACTGAACCACTTAAGCCATTTCAAATGGTGTCTATTTCATTTTTAACCCCTGTCTTTCAAACATTCCTGCATGTCAGGTGCTGTGCTAGATGAGTTGTATTCTAGAGCCCTTGGTGCCCGGAAGTGGAGATGTCAATTAGATGGTGCCACAGGAGGGGGTATCTAGGGCCTCTCTATGCAGAAGCATCTAACTGGTCTAGGGGTCTGGGAAAATTTGCCAGAGGAAATAGCGTCCCAGATGGGGCCTGAAGGAGGAGTAAGAGTCAGCCAGGGAAGATAAAGGGTGGCGGGTGGGAAGAATGTTCCAGATAGGGAAATAGAATATGCAAAGGCCTAAAGGAGGCAGAAGGTGTGGAATCCTAAAGGAGAGGCTTGAGTGGGATGCCAGGCCCAAATAGGGATGCCTTGTAGGCCAAGTTAGGGAATTATTTGCTGTCTTATAGGAATTGGAAAACACCATTTTAAGCAAGGGAGTTATATATCAGACTGGTATTTTAGATCCCACATGTGGCACGGGGCAGCCAAAAAAAAGAAGTATTATCTTACAGTTATAGAGGTCAGAAGTCCACCATGGGTTTCACTGGTTGTATTTGCTAGGACGCAAGTCTCCTGTGGCTCCTGCATTGCAGGAGGATTCTTTACCAGCTGAGCGCTCAGGGAAGTCCATCTCAAACTTAATACATCCCAGATAGAACATGTGATTTCCCCACAACCTGTTATCCCAGCTTCTCTATTCCAAGAAATGCACTCTCTCCACTCATTTGCTCAAGACAAAGACCTGTGAGTCTTTGCCCAACCCCACTGCCAGTGCTGTGGAATTTACCCTACAGGTGCGTCCACGTCCGTGTCATAACATTATTGTCAGAGCAGTGCTGTCCAACAGAACTGTCTGAGATGATGGGAATACCCTGTCTCTGCATTGTCTAATTTGGTGGCTACTAGTCTCATGTGGCTGTCAAGCATTTGAAATGTGGCTAGTGTCCCCAAGGAGTGAATTTTTAAGTTAATTAGCCACATGTGGCTAGTGCTACCATATTGGAAAGCACAGGTCTGCCATGACTCATTTCATATCCTTTTCTGTTCTCAACCCAGTCTACTTATACTTTCTCCCCACTTCTCTACCAGGATTTCTTTTCTCAAGGCCGCCAATGGTTATCCATTGTCAAGTCTGGTCATCATTGTTCTGTCCTTTTTTATCTTACTTCTCAATTGCTATTGGCCTAGTTGACCAGACCTTCATTTTTTATTTTTGGTTGTGCAGCATGTGGGATTTAGTTCCCTGACCAGTACTTGAACCCATGTCCCTGCATTGGGAGCATGGAGTCTTAATCACTGAATGGCCAGGGAAGTCCTGACGAGACCTTCATTATGACATGTTCTCTGCCTGGGCTCCGTGACTCTTCTGTCTTCATCCGTCTGTACCATTGTCCTACTCTATCCCTGTGGCTGGCCTCTTCCTCTGCTTCAGCTGGAAGTGTCTGACTGCCCCAGATATCTATCCTGTACCCTTCACCATCTATCCACCTCTTTGCAGGTGCTCTCACCCAGTTACCTAGCATTAGACACAGTCTATGTACTGATCAGAACCAACTCTGTGTCTCCAGCCCGTCTTCCCCACTGAGCTCTGAACACTCATATCCAATTGCCTACTTCACATATCCACGGAGATTTTTGATAAGCATCTCAAACTTGAGCTGCCATCTTTGCCCCTGAATTATGGCAAAAACCTCACCATTGTTTCCTCTGTTGCCACCCTCCCCACACCACCACTGCATACAGTGTCTGCACAGCAGCCAGAAAGAACTTTCAAAGTTGCAAACACTTTAGAAAATGTTTTGAAAATACTCCAGTAGCTTTCTCTTGCGCTTAAAATATGGGATCAGTGAGTCTCTCTGTCAACGCACTTGGGAATTTCCCCACCTCTGAGTTTCATATGACATGAGGTCCTGCAGTATCCTTATTGTTTAAACCTTTCATTTGGATTTACTGTTACTTGAAGCCAAACACATCCTAACTGATCCAGCGCTCAGTGGGTCCTCTCTGAGCGTGTGTGCTCAGTCACTTCAGTCGTGTCCAACTGTTTGTGACCCTCTGAACTGTAGCCCACCAGGCTTCTCTGTCCATGGGGCTCTCCAGGCAAGAATACTGGAGTGGGTTGTCATGCCCTCCTGCGAGGGATCTTCTCAACCAGGGATCGAACTTGTGTCACCTGCATTGCAGGTGGATTCTTTACCTGCTGAGCCACCGGGGAAACCCAGAGAACTGCTTATTAGTAAATAAAAGTCCTCTAAGATGGCAGGCTAGGGTCCTAGAGAACCGTCTTGCTAGGGTCTGGATGGAGGGGGAGGTGAGGAGGCAAAGTAAGAAGACTTGTAAAAGTTGTTGCAAAAATGTCCCGATTTTGGCCTGACTGGGGAGGAGGTGTGTTAATTTCTTCTTTCCTGCAGCCATTCACAGGTGGGCTAGATCAGGATGTTTCCTTTGAGCCCTACAAAGGTATTTTAGTTTAACCTTCAGGCATGGGGATCTTCTCAGAGATGGGCCATCATGTAAATTTTAAAATAGACAACATCCCTTTAGTGATTAACTTGTAGCAAAAGCAATAGAAAACAAAGGTTAAAGTAAAAGAAACAGATCTAATATGGAGTCAGATTTGTTATTCCCTATCCTTATCCCAACCTAATTCAATTAATGAATTTTTAATTAGGTGAAGGTAAACCTGCAGGCCTGGATCTGAATGACAATTAGTTCAGAATCATGTCAGAAAGTGAGTGAATTACCAAAATATCTTGGAGCTTTTCTTGCTGTATCAGAGCAGCTAAAAGAAGGCAGTTCTTTTTTTTTTTTTTTTAATTACTATTTATTTTTGGCTGCTTTGGGTCTTAGTTGTGGCACACGGGCTCCAGAGCACATGGGCTCAGTTGCTCTATGGCATGTGGGATCATCCCTGACCAAGGATTGAACCTGTGTCCCCTGCATTGGAAAGTGGGCTCCCAACCACTGGACCACAGGGAAGTCCCAGAATGGCAGGTCTGATCAGGCCAAAAATAAAACTGGAAAAATCATTATCCTATAGAAGATGACTACAGGGTAACCATAGATGAACTTGTTTTAAATGATTTAAGAACAGCAAGCTGGTAAAGCATTCTGGTAGAGAGGAGTGTTGTAATCGATGAAGGTAAATTCTAGCTCCTAGGAAGGAAGGGTCTGTCCAGAGTCCCTCAAAACAGTCTGCAGAACTTGAACCAAAATGATTTTCAGAAGTCCACAGATCAAGTATTTGTACTCTATTTATTTTTGTCAATTCATGCTTCTATTCAACTAACATTTCTGAAGCCCTACTATGTGTCAGTTACCATTCTAAGCACTGTGCATGTAGCAGTGAAAAAAGTCCCTGTTTTCGTTCCTTCTAATGGAGGGAGACAGACATCAAAAGCTAATTTAGGACTTCCTTCGTGGTACAGTGGATAAGAGTCTGCTTACCAGTGCAGGGGACATGGGTTCAGTCCTTGATCCAGGAAGATCCAGCATGCTGCGGAGCAACCAAATCCCATGCACTGCAGCTACTGAAGCCGTGCTCCTCAGCAAGAAAAGCCACTGCAATGAGAAGCCAATGGAAAAGTAGCCCCGGCTCGCTGCCACTACAGAAGACCCACGCAGAGCAACAAAGACCCAGCACAGCCAAAAATAAAATAAAGACATTAAAAAATAATTTACCAGGGCAAAACTGGGCAGGTAGACGGAGAGCAGGTGTGATGAGGGTGGGACTCATGAAGGAATGGTTGACTCTCGAGCTCAGATCTGCAAGGGAAGGAGGGGCAAGGAAATCTGAGGAAAGATGGCTCTCGACACAGGAAAGAGCAAGTGCGAGTCTCCAAGGAGGGGCTGCCTGATCTGTTTGAGAAACTCAGGGAGGTCAGGGTGGCCAGAGCCTGAGGAGCAAGGGGGAGGTTAGCAGGTGGCAAGAAGGAGCCAGAGTGCTGAGGCCTTGGGCTGTTTTAGGAACTAGACTTGGCCTGTGGGTGAGCCAGGTGCCACACCCGTAAAGACTTTGAGCTGTGTCAGAATCTGACTTGTACCTGAAAATTCTCAGCCTGGCTGCTGTCTTGATGGTAGGCATCAGAGTTCAGGGTGAAAAGGGGCTGGATAGAGGTTCCCCTTGGATGCAGGTGAGGGGTCCTAGGGGCTTTGACCAGAGCAGTGGTGGGGGATGGGGTGAGGGGAGCTCAGATTCTGAGGACATGGAGCAGAGGGGAGTCACTGACAGGCGGCAGGTGGAGGTGGAAGAATGAGGAGGATTAACAGTGACTCCAAGGCTGTTGTCTTGGGAACTGGAAGAATGAGGTTCCCATTTTCTGAAATAGGAAGACCCCAGTTCAGGTTTTCTCTTTTCATCTGTAGCTCTCTCTGTGTCTTTCTTTCTGTTATTTATTCATTTGACTGTGTTGGGTCTTAGTTGCATCATGTGGGATCTTTCACTGTGGCACAGGAACTCTCTAGTTGTGGTGGGTGGGCTCAGTGGTTGCAGCGTGCAGGCTTAGTTACTCCATGGCATGTGGGATCTTATTTCCCTGACCAGGGATTGAACCTGAATCCCCTGCATTGCAAGAGGAATTCTTAACCACTGGACTGCCGGAGAAAACCTGTCAGTCTCTTTCTGTCTCTCTTCCCTTGTAATGTATTGCTCACCTGTTGAAAAACTAGGTTATATGATGTACATGGTTTTCCACAGCACAGATCTTGTTGACTGTTTCCCTTTGGTTCATTTTGAACTGTTCCTCTTCCCCCTGTATTTTCTAGCAGTTGGCAGGTAGGACTATTCATTCCTGTGTGCTCAGCTGCATCTGATTCTTTGGGACCCCACAGACTGTAGCCCTCCAATCTCCTCTGTCCATGAGATTATCTCAGAATTTGTACGTGAGCTGGTTGCCATTTCCTCCTCCAGAGGATCTTCCTGATCCAGGGCTTGAACCCTTGTTTCTTGCATCTTGTGCGTTGGCCGGCGGGTACTTTACCTATCCTTTAGCTAGGACTGTAAGCTTGGTGAAATCCATGTCTGATTTGTGTCTGCACTGCTTCACTGTAGAGCGGGTACCGGCTCTCCTGTCCCAAGCCCGTGGGACACACTTCTTGTTTCACCTGTGGGTGTGGTTAGCAGACATGATTAACCCTCCTTGTGTGGGAGCATGCTCAATCACTTCAGTTGTTTCCGATTCTTTGCGGCCCTATGGACTGTAGCCTGCCAGGCTTCTCTGTCCGTGGAATTTTCCAGGCAAGAATACTGACGTGTGTTGCCATCCCCTCCTCCAGGGGATTCTCCCCACCCAAGGATCGAACCTGCGTCTCTTGTTTGGCAGGCGGATTCTTTACTGCTGAGTCACCGGGGAAGCCCAATTCTCCTTAAATTCTACTAACTTTTTACAAGTTACAAAATGATAACACTCTAATTTATCATTTAGCCTTTATTTATAAGCTGAAATATTTTTATAAAGGGAGTATCTAGTTATACTAAACGTTTAGTTATATTACACTTCATGTAGGTAACTTGGACTTAATGCTGTATTTTTTTGCCTTCATATACTATATTCATATATTCAAAATGTGTTAGTTACCTAGCATCTTTCAAAATGTTGGGTTTTTTTTAGTGAACTCATAGAATTAAATATCCTTGATGTATTTTAATTCATTGCAGAAAAATCTGATTCATGTTAATTAAAATCTTTCTTCTTTGACCCTGGGGATTTTTGAATGGTCGTCTGTCTCCAGTAATTTATTTGTTTTTAATATGACAATATGTTACTGACACCTTTTACCATTTCCAGCCCTGGAATCAGCCATTTCTCCAGGAGCTTAGTTTTCTCTTCATAGAAAATGATATTGAGTGGTGATAATCTGGGGCCAGAGGTTGGTCCTTGTTTGGGAACTTTGTCAGTGGACAGAGTTAGAACATATATCTACATTTAAAAAAAAGATAACATCATCATGGGTTTATAATCACACTTAAAAAAGCTTTTAAAAAGTAATTTTATTTATTTATTGGCTGCCCTGGGTCTTTGTTGCTGGTTGGGCTTTTCTCTAGTTCCAGTGAGCAGGGACTGCTTCCGTTGCAGTGGCTTTTCTTGCTTTGGAGCACAGGTTGTAGGGCGCTCAGGCTTCAATAATCTCGGCACGTGGGCTCAGTAGTTGCGATTCCGGGGCTCTAGAGCACAGGCTCCAGAGAAGGCGATGGCACCCCACCCCAGTACTCTTGCCTAGAAAATTCCATGGACGGAGGAGCCCGGTAGGCTGCAGTCCATGGGGTCTCGAAAAGTCGGACACGACTGAGCGACTTCACTTTCACTGTTCACTTTTCACTTTCATGCATTGGAGAAGGAAATGGCAACCCACTCCAGTGTTCTTGCCTGGGGAATCCCAGGGACGCGGGGGAGCCTGGTGGGCTGCCGTCTATGTGGTCGCACAGAGTCGGACACGACTGAAGCGACTTAGCAGCACCAGCAGCAGCAGAGCACAGGCTCAACGGTTCTGGTGTACAGGCTTAGTTGCTCTATGGCATGTGGAGTCTTCCTGGTCGGGGATTCTTTACCATCTGAGCCACTAGGGAAGCCCATGAGAAGAGAGTAGGGGTAGGTTAAGGCTTACTGTCCTTAACTGTTCTATAGCAGTTCAGGGAAAACACTGTAAAGATGAAAGTGTAGCTCACTTATTTTCTGACATTTGAAGATGCCTTTGCATACTAAAAAGCCATCCTTGTGGCATTTTTCTCCCCACAGAGCACCAAGTATGGATCAGTGTCTCACTATGAACCATGGAGGGTTACAACCCAGGGACCAGCGCATTTACAATGCCGCCTCCGTGTGAGCAGCATGTCATTATTCCGGCAAGCTGTCGACGTTGTTGAGCACCTCAGGCAGGCCGAGAAGGACTGTTACTTTTCATCACTGTATTAGCTGGTGATTGGAATGACCAAAACAATCCAACAGGTGTGGTTTATTCTCTGAACAGCCCAGTCTTCAAAGGGCTGGCAGCTGTGAAACTGAAATAGAATCTCTTGGTCTGTTTTCTGGGTAAGGAAGCTAAGAACGTATGATAAAAATTTCATTGTCGTTATAGATTTTTTTCAATTTTTTATGCATATATGTGTATGTGAATGCTTCCGGTGTTTAATGGTCAGTAATTGCTTTGGGCAAAAGTTTATGTGAGCTCCTTGTGAACTTTCAAGTAGTTCTCTTTGAGTTCCTCAGTTGTCTTTAGGCTGTCTGCAGGTTAACAGCATAGAGAATAGTGATAGAATGTAGAGCTTTTTGCTGTCTGTAGTCATTTAACAGTATCTGTTGGTCTCAAAAAATCCTCTCTCAATTTCTTTTTTCACAATGGCTTACTTTTAGGATGTGTATGTGTATACATTAGGAGTGTAGAAAATAGAGAGTTACAAACAGTATATTGGAAGTATCTTCATTGCAAGACCCATACATTCTGGGGTTCTTAGCAGTAAGTTGAACACAATGACAGAACACCAAATCTCTCTGTTTCTAGTATAACATAGTGGCGATAACGCGCATGCTTTGAGTCGGAGAAACATAGGTTCGCACTTTTCAGGCTTGCTGCTCCTTGGGTATGTGGCTTTGGGAGAGTTCCTTGAACTCCTCTGCCTTGGTTTCCAATGTCTTTCTTCAGTCAAATAAAGATCCTAATGCCCATTTCAGAATGATTGTGAGAATTTAATGTGGTAATGTACTTAGTGCTTATTATAGGACTTGGCACACTTAAGGAGTTAATAAATAGCAAATGATATATCGATTATTTTTTGTAATATTAAGCAACTTTGGAAGTAGCATTCTGTTAGAGATCAGTGGGCTGTTTGGAGTCAGTGTTGTTCTGAAGTCAGTGTTGTAGGGATTTGGTTACAGAGAAGAGTTATAAGCAAAACAATATTTTGAAGATTTAAGTACGTTTTCTGTGCAAGTTCAGTTCAGTTTAGTTTAGTCACTCAGTCGTCTTCAACTCTTTGAGACCCCAATGGACTGCAGCATGCCAGGCCTCCCTGTCCATCACCAACTCCCGGAGTTTACGCAGACTCTTGTCCATTGAGTTGGTGATGCCATCCAACCATCTCATCCTCTGTCGTCCCCTTCTCCTCCCACCTTCAATCTCTCCCAGCATCAGGGTCTTTTCCAATGAGTCAGTGCTTTGCATCAGGTGGCCAAAATATTGCAGTTTCAGCATCAGTCCTTCCAAAGAATATTCAGGACTGATTTCCTTTAGGATTGCCTGGTTGGATCTCCTTGCAGTCCAAGGGACTCTCAAGGGTCTTCTCCAACACCACAGTTCAAAAGCATCAATTCTTTGGCACTCAGCTTTCTTTTTAGTCCAACTCTCACATCCATACATGACTACTGGAAAAACCATAGCCATGACTAGATGGACCTTTGTTGGCAAAGTAATGTCTCTGCTTTTTAGCATGCTGTCTAGGTTGGTCATAACTTTTCTTCCAAGGAACAAGTGTCTTTTATTTATTATTTTTTTTAATTTTTTTTTCTAATTTTATTTTTAAACTTTACATAATTGTATTAGTTTTGCCAAATATCAAAATGAATCCGCCACAGGTATACATGTGTTCCCCATCCTGAACCCTCCTCCCTCCTCCCTCCCCATACCATTTCATGGCTGCAGTCACCATCTGTAGTAATTTTAGTGAAAGTGAAGTCGCTCAGTCGTGTCCGACTCTTTGCGACCCCATTGACTGTAGCCTACCAGGCTCCTCTGTCCGTGGGATTTTCCAGGCAATAGTCCTGGAGTGGATTGCCATTTCCTTCTCCAGGGGAACTTCCCAACCCAGGGATTGAACCCGGGTCTCCTGCATTGTAGATAGACGCTTTACTGTCTGAGCCACCAAAGTCTGTCACTGTTTCCATTGTTTTTGCATCTATTTGCCATGAATAGATGGCATATAGATGACCAGATGCCATGATCTTTGTTTTCTGAATGCTGAGTTTTAAGCCAGCTTTTCACTCTCCTCTTTCACCTTTATCAAGAGGCTGTTTAGTTCTTCTTCACTTTCTGCCATAAGGGTGTCATCTGCATATCTGAGGTTATTGATATTTCTCCTGGCAGTCTTCATTCCAGCTTGTGCTTCATCCAGCCCAGTGTTTCTCATGATGTACTCTGCATATAAGTTAAATAAGCAGGGTGACAATATACAGCCTTAACATACTTCTTTCCTAATTTGGAACCAGTCTGTTGTTCCATGTCCAGTTCTAATTGTTGCTTCCTGACCTGCATACAGATTTTTCAAGAGGCAGGTCAGGTGGTCTGGTATTCCCATCTCTTTCAGAATTTTCCACAGTTTGTTGTGATCCACACAGTCAAAGGCTTTGGCATAGTCAATAAAGCAAAAGTAGATGTTTTTCTGGAACTCTCTTGCTTTTTCGATGATCCAACGGATGTTGGCAATTTGATCTCTGGTTCCTCTGCCTTTTCTAAAACCAGCTTGAATATCTGGAAGCTCATGGTTCATGTACTGTTGAAGCCTGGCTTGGAGAATTTTGAACATTATTTTATCAGAGTGTGAGATGAGTGCAATTGTGTGGTAGTTTGAGCATTTTTTTTGGCATTGCCTTTCTTTGGGATTGGAATGAAAACTGACCTTTTCCAGTCCTGTGGCCATTGCTGAGTTTTCCAAATTTGCTGGCATACTGAGTGCAGCACTTTCACAGCATCATCTTTTAGGATTTGAAATAGCTCAGCTGGAATTCCATCACCTCCACTAGCGTTGTTCATAGTGATGCTTCCTAAGGCCTGCTTGCCTTTGCACTCCAGGATGTCTGGCTCTAGGTGAGTGATCACACCATCGTGATTATCTGGGTCGTGAAGATCTTTTTTGTGTAGCTCTTCTGTGTATTCTTGCCACCTCTTCTTAATATCCTCTGCTTCTGTTAGGTCCATACCATTTCTGTCCTTTATTGAGCCCATCTTTGCATGAAATGTTCCCTTGGTATCTCTAATTTTCTTGAAGAGATCTCTAGTCTTTCCTATTCTATTGTTTTCCTTTATTTCTTTGCACTGACCACTGAGGAAGGCTTTCTTATCTCTCCTTGCTATTCTTTGGAACCCTGCATTTAAATGGGTATATCCTTCCTTTTCTTCTTTGCCTTTCGCAGGAGACCTGGATTTGATCATTAGGTCGGGAAGATCCCCTGGAGAAGAAAATGGCAACCCACTCCAGTGTTCTTGCCTGGAGAATCCCGGGGACAGAGGAGCCTGGTGAACTGTCGTCTATGGGGTCGCAGAGAATCGGACACGACTGAAGCGACTTAGCAGCAGCAGCAGCCAGGTATTTCTTGACTTCCTACTTTTACATTCCAGTCCCCTATAATGAAAAAGACATCTTTTTTGGGTGTTAGTTCTAGAAGGTCTTGTAGGTCTTCATAGAACCATTCAACTTTAGCTTCTTCAGCATTACTGGTTGGGGCATAGACTTGGATTACTGTGATATTGAATGGTTTGCCTTGGAAATGAACAGAGATCATTCTGTTGTTTTTCCAATTGCATCCAAGTACTGCATTTCAACTATAACTCTTTTGTTGACCATGATGGCTACTCCATTTCTTCTAAGGGATTCTTGCTCACAGTAGTGGATATAATGGTCATCTGAGTTAAATTCACCCATTCCATCCATTTTAGTTCGCAGATTCCTAAAATGTTGATGTTCACTCTTGCCATCTCCCGTTTGACCACTTTCAATTTGCCTTGATTCATGGATCTAACATTCCAGGTTCCTACGCAATATTGCTCTTTACAACATCGGACTTTACTTCCATCACCAGTCACATCCACAACTGAGTGTTGTTTTTGCTTTGGCTCAGTCTCTTCATTCTTTCTGGAGTTATTTCTCCACTGATCTTCAGTAGCATATTAGACTTCTACCGACCTGGAGAGGTCATCTTTAAGTGTTTGCTTTTCTGTGCAAAGCCTTGTGCTAAAGTTACAGACAAGTGTAACCTATGAACTCTAAGAAAGTAAAATCGGAACTTGATTGGTTCAGACAATTAGTGCTTCTGCTATCTGGAGAAAGACAAGACCATGGCTGGGATGTTAAAGTGATGCCTTGTTAAAGAGGTCAAAAGGCAGTTTGAGTTTGTTGAAAGAGACTCAACAAGAGTCTGAAAGACAGAATATGAATGGTCCTTTAGGCCATGGTGAGAAGTGGTTTAGCAGGAACAGTGCTGTGCTCAGTCTGCGTGCTCAATGTGTGACTCTCTGTGACCTCATGGACTGTAGCCCACCAGGCTCCTCTGTCCATGGAATTTTCCAGGCAAGAATACTGGAGTGGGTGGGTTGCCATTTCTTACTCCAGGAGATCTTCCCCACTCAGGAATCAAACCCATGTCTCTTGGATAGCCTGCACTGGCAGGCAGAATCTTTACCGCTGGTGCCACCTGGGAAGTCCTGAGAACCATGGCTGGGGGCAGTAAATCCTTAAGGTCCCTACAGCTGGTTTTCTGTCCACCTTTACCTATCATGACTTAGCTACTTAGCATGCACACAGGCTAGGCCACTCTCACCTTCTGAGATGGTTCATACTCTGTGAAGTGTGTTTCTCTCTAAATAAATACACTTCTTACAAAAACGAAACTGCCTGAAGGTTGGATGAGGTAATATTTATACTCTTTGCAACCCCATGGACTGTAACCCTCCAGGCTCCTCTGTCCATGGAATTTTCCAGCCTAGAATACTGGAGTGGGTTGCCATTTTCTCCAGGGCATCTTCCCGACCCAGGAATCAAGCCTGCATCTACTGTGTCTCCTGCATTGGCAGGCAGTTTCTTTAATGCTAAGCCACCTGGGGAGCTCTTAAAATAAATGTGTATGTCAGAATTTTCAGGTTGCTTGTCAGAATGCTGATTCTCGTGATTCTGTCTTGGTAGAACTTGGTTGAGGCACAGGAATGTTTGTTTTTAACAAACATCCAGGGGTCATTCTATGATCTGTACATTGAAAAATACCATCTTGAATTCATGGCATGAGGTCTCTAATGTTGGATTTTCAAGTGTGAGTCCTCCAGTGTAGTAAAAAAATTAAAGGGAACATTAGAATTTGTCTGGCCGGTCGAAATAAAATAGCATACACAACTACCTCTTCCTTCAGCTAAAATATATTGGCCTAGGGCTTCCCTTGTGGCTCAGCTGGTAAAGAATCTGCCTGCAAGGCCAGAAACCTGGGTTCTATTCCTGGTTTGGGAAGACCCCCTGGAGAAGGGAAAGGTTATCCACCCCAGTATTCTGGCCTGGAGAATTCCATGGACTGTATAGTCCACGGGGTCACAAAGAGTCGGACACAACTGAGCGACTTTCACCTCACTTGAGTGGTATTTTTAAAACTCTTTTCATAGACTAAATATTGTAAAGTGAATTTCAGCCTCCCCTTCTGAATCATTTTTTGCATCCCAGTTTCTATTTTCCAGGCTAATTGATCCATGCTAATTGAGGCATGGAAAAGGAGTGGGTGATACAGCAAGTTTTCCTGTATTATTGTATTCTGTACATGTCCAGAGAAGAAAGAACACAATTTAATACAAATCTTTCATTTGCTATTTTAAAAAACTAATGTTTGTTGTTTTTTTTGAAATGTTGAAAATCCAGCATTAGAGACCTCATACCATGAATTCAAAACTAATGTTTTGCTGTTAATTGTTTTTTTCCTCCTTCCTGGTAACATGTAATTTTAAATATCCATTTACTCCTTCTTAACTAAGGCTGAATTATATTGAAACCACTGTAGTAGTACTTGTGACCTCAGTTTGAATACAAACTATATTCATTAGCATCATGGCAATTAAAAGGAATATCAAATGGGTTTGTAATAGCTATGCACTTAAAATGTTATTGTTTTAAGAGCCTTACTACCATTCAAGAGTTCATTTGGGGCTCTATAAAGAGTTGATTTTGTATGTATATGGACCTCATTTTTACTTTGATAAATGTTTGGTTATACCATACCATTAGGTAATGTAGAATTACTCATTCATGCCTTCTCAGAAATTTTACTAGGATGGTATCTACAATATATGACCTGCATCATTCTCTCTTCTTTTTATTACTACAAAATTCTTTTTATTTATTTATGGTCGTGCCGGGTCTTGGTGTTTGCACGGGGAGTTTCTCTAACTGCAGTGAGTGAGGGCTGCTCCTCTATGTGGTCGGGTTCCTCATAGTGGTGGCTTCCCTTGTTGCAGAGCACAGACTCTGGGCACGCGCTCGGGCTTCAGCAGCTGCAGCGCTCGCGCTCAGTAGCTGTGGCTTTAGGTCTCTAGGAGGCACACTCAGTATTTGTGGAGCAGGGGCCTACTTGCTCCGCAGCCTGTGGAATCTTCCGGATAAGGATCGAGCTTGTATTCCCTGCACTGGCAGGTGGATTCTGATCCACTGTGCCACCAGGGAAGTCCACAACATTCTTAAAAAAATAAATTCTAAACTAATGCTTTTGGGGACTTCCCTGGCGGTCCACTGGTTCAGACTCCACTTTCCCACTGCAGGGGGCATGGGTTTGATCTCTAGTTGGATTCCACATCACACGTGGAGGAGCCAGATATAAATAAATTAAATAAAGTAATGCTTTTGCCATTCTTTATGGTCATATATATTCTTGCAATGTAACTATTATTTCAATTGTCCTTAACTTTATAAAAGACATAGAAACAAGGCAAAGTTATTTGATTTCATACCAATTTGAAAATAAACAAATTAATTTTACCCAAACAGAAAAAAACATTAACAGTTATCCCAGACCACAAGGATATCAACATGTTTTATATTTATATCCTTGATAATGCAAATAAACTGATATTTGAAGCTAGGGAAAGGCAGAAATCTTTACACAACGAAATCTACTTCTGAAATAAATACCTTAATAACTTGAATTGATGAATTAGACACCAGAAGAAAGTTTCGCTTAGATCCCACTTAAGTCAACTGTTAGTTGACAATCCTAATGCTTTTAGATAGAAAAAATATTCCTGTATATTTGGAAAAGACTTATTAGCCTTTTAATAATGCTTATATGTTTCTAAGAGAAATTTTCATCATGTATTTATTTTACAAAATGTTCTGCTCTCTAAGAATTTTCTATTGAACTATTTATTCCCTACCATGTAAGTATTTATTTAAATACAGAGGTATAAAGATGATGTTTTCTACTTTTCCAACTATATTTAGTATAATTTTCATTAGTTCCCAGTGTATCATTTCTTTTCATTTCTCAATGTAGTCTTATTCTCATAAGTCATTGTTTTATTGTTTCTTTTGTTTAAAGTAGCAATATAAATTATCCATCGTTTGGGTTAGTTTGCTATTAGATCTTGCACCTATTATAAAGGAGTTAAGTTCACAAATTTGCCTGTAAAGTAAGCTGTGTAAAATTCAGTATAACCTTGATGATACTAAACTGTGATTTAATGGCAGCCAAAAGACAAGAAAGTTGCTCAGATGTGTCCAACTCTTTGTGACCCCATGGACTATACAGTCCATGGGATTCTCTAGACCAGAATACTGGAGTGGGTAGCCTTTCCCTTCTCCAGGGGATCTTCCCAACCCCGGGATCGAACCCAGGTCTCCCCCATTGCAGGCGGATTCTTTACCAGCTGAGCCACAAGAAAGGGGAAGATAGACCCTTCTGAATGCAGAGTTCCAAAGAATAGCAAGGAGAGATTAGAAAGTCTTCCTCAGTGATCAGTGCAAAGAAATAGAGGAAAACAATAGAATGGGAAAGACTAGAGATCTCTTCCAGAAAATTAGAGATACCAAGGGAACATTTCATGCAAAGATGGGCTCAATAAAGGACAGAAATGGTATGGACCTAACAGAGGTAGAAGATATTAAGAAGAGGTGGCAAGAATACACAGAAGAACTATACAAAAAAGATCTTCACAACCCAGATAACCATGATGGTGTGATCACTCACCTAGAGCCAGATATCCTGGAGTGTGAAGTCAAGCAGGCCTTAGGAAGCATCACTATGAACAACGCTAGTGGAGGTGATGGAATTCCAGCTGAGCTATTTCAAATCCTAAAAGATGATGCTGTGAAAGTGCTGCACTCAGTATGCCAGCAAATTTGGAAAACTCAGCAATGGCCACAGGACTGGAAAAGGTCAGTTTTCATTCCAATCCCAAAGAAAGGCAATGCCAAAAAAAATGCTCAAACTACTGCACAATAGCACTCATCTCACACACTAGCAAAGTAATGCTCAAAATTCTCCAAGTGAGGCTTCAACAGTACATGAACTGTGAACTTCCAGATGTTCAAGCTGGATTTAGAGAAGGCCGAGGAACCAGAGATCAAATTGCCAACATCCATTGGATCATCGAAAAAGCAAGCGAGTTCCAGAAAAACATCTACTTCTGCCTTATTGACTATGCCAAAGCCTTTGACAGTGTGGATCACAACAAACTGTGGAAAATTCTTAAAGAGATGAGAATACTATACCACCTTACCTGCCTCCTGAGACATCTGTATTCAGGCAAGAAGCAACAGTTAGAACTGGACATGGAACAACAGACTAGTTCCAAATTGGGAAAGGAGTACATCAAAGCTGTACATTGTCACCCTGCTTATTTAACTTATATGCAGAATACATCATACGAAATGCCAGGCTGTATGAAGCACAAGCTGGGATCAAGATTGCTGGGAGAAATATCAATAACCCCAGATATGCAGATGACAGAGCAGAAAGTGAAGAACTAAAGAGCCTCTTGATGAAGGTGAAAGAGGAGAGTGAAAAAGCTGATTTAAAACTCAACCTTCAAAAAACGAAGATCATGGCATCTGGTCCCATCACTTCATGGCAAATAGATGGGAAACAATGGAAACAGTGACAGACTTTATTTTCTTGGGCTCCAAAATCACTGCAGATGGTGGCTGCAGCCATGAAATTAAAAAGATGCTTGATTCTTGGAAGAAAAGCTATGACCAACCTAGACAGCCTGCTAAAAAGCAGAGACATTACTTTGCCCCAAAGCCATGGTTTCTCCAGTAGTCATGTATGGATGTGAGAGTTGCACTATAAAGAAAGCTGAGTGCTGAAGAATTGATGCTTTTGAACTGTGGTGTTGGAGGACTCTCAAGAGTCTCTTGGACTTCAAGGAGATCAAACCAGCCAAAGGAAATCAACCCTGAATATTCTTTGGAAGGACTAATGCTAAAGCTGTAACTCCAATACTTTGGCCACCTGATGTGAAGAACTGACTCATTGGGAAAGACCCTGATGTTGGGAAAGATGGAAGACGGGAGGAGAAGGGGGATGACAGAGGATGAGATGGTTGGATGGCATTACCGACTTGATGGACATGAGTCTGAACAAGTTCCGGGAGTTGGTGATGGACAGGGAAGGCTGGTGTGCTGCAGTCCATGGGGTTGCAAAGAGTCGGACACAACTGAACGACTGAACTGAACTGACTGAAAAGATAGGAAAACGTGACGCTGGCATTTTAACCTATTTTTAGCAAAATTCTACACTTTGGTGAAGCTATCAAGAAAGTGAATTTTCCAAGTTTGTGATATGCATTATAAGAAACTATATTTGACTCTTGAAACAACATCATATAAGACATCACTCAAGTGCAACTAAAGATGGGTATTTTCAGTAAATGAGATCTATGCTGACTTGTCAGTATGTTAATCAAAAGATGAGTCATTTAATAAATTACTGTGTTAAGTACTTATACTGAAATTGGAGAATACAATTAAATGGGAACAAAGAAGGAAGAGGTAAAATTAGAGCATTAAACCTAGTAATTCAACCTAGGCAACTAGCATCTTCATAGAGGACACTGTACAGTAAGTCCCTTACATATGAATGAGTTCTGTTCTCAGAGTGTGTTCACAAGTCAACAAAGTTAGCCTTGGTACCCAACTAACACGATCAGCTATATAGTACTGTACTGTAATAGACGTATAATATTTTCCACACAAATAACACATAAAAAACACAAAAATTAAAACCATTTTAAATCTTACAGCCTAGTACCTTGAAAAGTGCAGTAGTACAGTACAGTAGCTGGTGTAAAGGGGCTCGCATTGAGTGAACAGGCAAGAAGAATTACTGACTGGAGGAGGGAGAGGAGGTGGAAGATGGTAGAGCTAAAGGATTATTACCAATAGAAGACAGAGGGCAAGCCGCAATTGCACTCATGCCTGACGGTGATGGAATGCATGTTTGCATCTTTGATGTTCGAAACTTGAAGGCCAGTATATAGGGGACTCACTGTAGTTAGAAGGGACAGAATGACGCAGAAGAGATTGGAGGCTATTTTAGCAGTGTGGATCAGAGTTGGTGGAAGTCTCAGCTGGAATAATAGAGAGAATTGAGCCACAAACGTTTCTTGTTTCTTGTGTATCAGGAATTGTGATGTATGATGTATAGGCTGAGACGTAAAGGATTCATGTGAGTCAAGTAAGAGGAAAATGGCAGGGGAACTTCTAGGTTTGAGATGTCTGAATGGACAGTATTCTGAGATGCAGGTCAAGAAACACAGGAGTTTGAGGGAAATGGGAGAGGTCAGAGAGGCTGCAGCAGAGAACTTAAGTGTGAGAGAGAGGAGAGCAGACAGATTAGTCCAGACTGTCTGTGTGATGTTAAGGATTTCACTTGAAGGGCAAAGGGAATGGTTCTAAGTAGGGGGATTCTGGCTGTGATGTGGAGAACAGAATCCAGGAAGGGCAGAATGTGTATGAAGAGACCATCTTGCACAATGAGATTGGGTGAGATTGGGAGGTTCAATTGGAATTAACAGGAAAGATTTTTTTTTAAGTTTAGATAGAATAAACAGGATCTGTGATTGCTTCTATGTGGAGCGACTTTGTTGTTATTTAGTTGCTAAGTCATGTCGGACTCTTTGTGATCTCATGGACTGCAGCATGCCAGGCTTCCCTGTCCTTCACTATCTCCTGGAGTTTGCTCAAACTCATGTCGATTGAGTTGATGGTGCTATCCAGCCATCTCATCCTCTGTCATCCCCTTCTCCTCCTGCCATCAGTCTTTCCCAGCATCAGGGTCTTTTCCAATGAGTCAGCTCTTTGCATCAGGTTGCCAGCTTCAGGGTCAGTCTTTCCAATGAATGTTCGGGGTTGATTTCTTTTAGGATTGATTGATTTGATCTCTTTGCAACTTTGTTGTTGTTCAGTCACCCAGTCATGTCTGACTCTTGGTGATCCCGTGGACTGTAGCACGCCAGGCCTCCCTGTCTGTCCTCATCTCCCAAAGTTTGCCCAAGTTCATGTCCATTGCATTGGTGATGCCATCCAGCCATCTCATCCTCTGATGCCCTCTTCTCCTTCTTCCCTCAGTCTTTCCCAGCATCAGGTACTCTTCCAATGAGTTGGCTGTTCTCACAAGAGGACCAAAATGCTGGAGCTTCAGCTTCAGCATGTCTTTCTAGCGCGTATTCAGGGTTGATTTCCCTTAAGATTGACAGGTTTGATCTCCTTGCCGTCCAAGGGACTTTGAGGAGTCTTCTCCAGCACCACAGTTCAAAGGCATCAATTCTTTGGCATTCTGCCTTCTTTACAGTCCATCTCTCACAACCGTATGTGACGATGGGAAGACCATAGCCTTAACCATACAGACTCTTGTCGGCAGAGTTATGTCTCTACTTTTCAACACACTGTTGACTTTAGGAAGGTGAACATCCAATCCTCCCATGTACCTAGAGGTAAGGATAAAATGAATGACTATGAATAGTTGTAAAGCCTTCATAAGGTGACTCAAAGAGGTCATGGGAGGAGCAGGAAAAGAAAAGGAAGAAATACTAGTTTGAAAAAAATGATTGAAGGAGAGGATGCTACTAATTAAAGAGACTCAAAAATAACCATCAGAGCAGAATCAAATTAGAAAAGCCTTACAAAGGGGAAGCTAAGGAAAATGAGTCTTGAACAATCTACAAATAACAAATAAACATAATCATGAAAACTGAGCTGTCCGTCAAGTCTTCAGACATCAAAGAAGGAAGCAGCCCCTGGCTTTGGCTGTTTGGAGGCCATTCCTGTCTAGTGGGTGGAGCCATGAAGATTGAATGGGAGGGACTTCCCTGGTGGTCCAGGGTCTAAGGATCCATGCTCCCAAAGCAGGGGGCCTGGGTTCCATCCCTGGCCAGGGAACTAGATCCCGCATGTCATAACCAAGACCCAGTGCAGCCAAATAAATAAATAGAAGAAGGAATGGGAAAAGGAAACAGAAAGTGAAGTTTTTCAAAAAGTTCCATGTAAAAGGGATGGCTAAATACAGAATTGTTGCTTAATCAGGAGTCAAAGCAAGGAACTGAGATTTTTTTTAAAAATATTTTTAAGGGTGAGGAAATTATGAGTAAGTTTATAAATGTAGGAGTTGGTGGAATTGATGAGGATGAAGACATGAGAAAAGGAACGTGTAAGTCCCCGAAGAGAAAACAGAGTTTTCTGGACAAAGAATTAACACCTGCTTTGAGAAAGGAGCTAAAGGAAAACGTAGAGATTTTCTTTAAATTCTATTGACCAATACTGTCCTTGACATTTTATCTCATTTAATTCTAAAAGTTACAAAAATGGGTTTTATTATCTGCATGTTACAAAAAACAGTGTCAAGAGGTGAATAAACATACTGAAGAAGAAAAGTTGGAAGAAGAAAAGCTGGGATTCAAAGCCTGCTACTGCTGCTGCTAAGTCGCTTCAGTCGTGTCCGACTCTGTGCGACCCCAGAGACGGCAGCCCACCAGGCTCCCCCATTCCTGGGATTCTCCAGGCAAGAACACTGGAGTGGGTTGCCATTTCCTTCTCCAGTGCATTAAAGTGAAAAGTGAAAGTGAAAAGTAAAAGTGAAGTCGCTCAGTCGTGTCCGACTCTTCGAGACCCCATGGACGGCAGCCTACCAGGCTCCTCTGTCCATGGGATTTTCCAGGCAAGAGTACTGGAGTGGGGTGCCATTGCCTTCTCCATCAAAGCCTGGGATCCATACTATTATAAATCTTTCTCTCTGACACACTGAGAAAGTGTGAACAGGTAGAGAGGTCGGCGCCCTGCTTCGCACAGTGAGGGTAGAACTGACCCGAGCAGGAACCGCACCCACCTGGACGATTCAAGCATCATGAAAGAACATATTCCCTCCTGTCATTTACTCTTTCTGTCTTTAATTATAAATACTCTTTGTCAAGTGGCCTTTGGTCAAGTCCAATATTTCAAAATAAATACATAGAAAATAAATAAAATTTTTTAAAAAAATCTTAAGGTCAAATTTCTTGAACATAGTCCCGCGCTGTCCCCGGGCGGGGGACGGGGAGGGAGGCAGGAGGAAGGGCTGCGAGTTGCCCTTAGAGCCGATCGCCACAAGAGGGCGCCAGAGCACCATCAGGGCCCGCCCGCAGCTCCCTGCCCAAACCTCCCGGCTCTGAGATTAGGGTGGATGTGGTGTTGGCAGGACCCCAAGAAGGTGCCCAGAGAGGAGGAGCTGGTTATCCGGTACCTCTGAATTTACAGCTCAAATTGCCTCACCTCAAAAACGGGGCAGAAGTCGGCCGTCAGCTTTGCTGGTGGCACTTCCTGCCTAGTGGGCTGACCCTGTGGTTATACAGCCTGACAGGCGGAATGGACTGACTTTTGTTTCTCCAGAGGCAGGGTTCTGGACCCAAAAGTATCTGCTTTCCAGCCTGGTGGGGTGCTGGGAAAGGTTTTAAGCTGCAGCTCTGTGACGGTATCGGCATCTGGAAAACGAAGCTGCTGGTCCTGAACCCGAAGTCTGGATTGGCTGGGTGGGCTGTGCTCATTCCTGTGCCCTTTCTTTTTCTCTAGAGTTCTCTCCAAAGAATTTCTTTTCTTTCTATCTGATTCTTTACTGTTTCCAACCCCCTTCCAGGGGGACCTGACCTAAAGCCAGGTTACCTGAATTGAGGAGGAAATGATTGATTTAAAGCCTGGTGGCATCATGCGAGTCTAAGCTGTGTCTGACTCTTCGCGACCCCATGGACTGCAACATGCCAGGCTTCTCTGTTCTTCACCATCTCCCAGAGCTTGCTCAAACTCCTGTTCATTGAGTCGGTGATGCCATCCAATCACCTCATCCCTCTGTTGTCCCTTCTCCTCCTGCCCTAAACCTTTCCCAGCATCAGGGTCTTTTCCAGTGAGTTGGCTCTTCACATCAAGTTGCCAGATTATTGGAGCTTCAACTTCAGCATCAGTCCTTAGAATGAATATTCAGGGTTGATTTCCTTTAAGATTGACTGGTTTGATCTTGCTGTCCAAGGAAATCTCAAGACTCTTCTCTAGCACCACAGTTCGAAAGCATCAGTTCTTTGGCACTCAGCCTTCTTTATGGTCCAACTCTCTCATCCATACATGACTACTGGAAAAACCATAACTTTGACCATACGGACCTTTGCCAGCAAAGTAACGTCTTTGCTTTTTTTAATTTGCTGTCCAAGTTTTTCATAGCTTTTATTCCATGGAGCAAGAAAGTGTCTTTTAATTTCATCATTGCAGTCATTGTCTGCAGTGATTTTGGAGCCAAGAAAATAAAATCTGTCACTGTTTCCATTTTTTTTCATCTGATGCTGAAGCTGAAACTCCAATACTTTGGCTACCTGATGCGAAGAACTGACTCATTAGAAAAGACCCTGATGCTGGGAAGGGTTGAAGGCAGGAGGAGAAGGGGATGACAGAGGATGAGATGGTTGGATGGCATCACCAACTCAATGGACATGAGTTTGAGTAAACTCTGGGAGTTGGTGATGGACAGGGAGGCCTGGTGTACTGCAGTCCATGGGGTTGCAAAGAGTCTGACACGACTGAATAACTGAACTGAACTGAACAGAACTGAACTGAATACTTCCTAAGGTCCACTTCACTTCACACTCTAGGATGTCTGGCTCTAGGTGAGTGACCACACCATCGTGGTTATCTGGGTCATTAAGAGCTTTATTGTACAGTTCTTCTGTTTATTCTTGCTACCTCTTCTTAATCTCTTCTACTTCTGTTAGGTCCCTACCATTTTTGCCCTTTATTGTGCCCATCTTTGCATGAAATGTTCCCTTGGTATCTTAATTTTCTTGAAGAGATCTCTAGTTTTTTCCCATTCTACTGTTTTCCTCTATTTCTTTGCATTGTTCACTTAAGAAGACTTTCTTATCTCTCCTTGCTATTCTTGGGAACTCTGCATTCATTTGGGTATATCTTTCCCTTTCTCCTTTGCCTTTCACTTCTCTTATTTTCTCAGCTTTTTGTAAGGCCTCCTCAGATGACTATCTTCCCTTTTTGCATTTCTTTTTCTTTGGGATGGTTTTGGTCACCACCATCTGTACAATGTTACAAGCCTCCATTCATGGTTTTGCAGGCACTCTGTCTACCAGATCTAATCCCTTGAATCTATTTGTCACTTCCACTGTATAAGCATAAGGGATTTGATTCGGGCCATACCTGAATGGCCTAGTGGTTTCCCCTACTTTCTCCAACTTAACTCTGAATTTTGCAATAAGGAGATCATAATCTGAGCCACAGTTAGCTCCAGTGAGTTCAGGGGCTATTTAATTTAAAGTGGTGGGGTAGGGAGAGGTGAGTGCCCTGGGAGATAAGGATAGAGAACTATCCTCATATGTAGGGCACTTCATTGTGCTTAGAGGGAGAGGAGGAAGGAATCAGGCTGGCAGTGCTTAAAACCAGGGCAGCCCCTGGCATGGGGAAGGAGAGGAGGAAGGGCTGAGAATTGGAGTTAGAGCTGATGGCCACAAGAGGGCGCCAGAGCACCGGTGGAGCCCACCTGTGGACCCCTGCCCATACCTCCAGATAGAGTTGGATTTGAAATTGGCAGCACCTCAAGAAGGAGCTCCGGAGAAGGGAATGGCACCCCACTCCAGTGTTCTTGCCTGGAGAATCCCATGGACGGAGGAGCCTGGTAGGCTGCCGTCTATGGGGTCCCACAGAGTCGGACACGACTGAAGCGACTTAGCAGCAGCAGCAGCAGCAGCAAGAAGGAGCTCAGAGAAAAAAGGTTGATAACTGGGCCACTCTGACTCACTGGCTCAGATTTGATGGGGGCTCTTCTAGCTTGGTCGGGTGGCTAATTGGCCAGTCTACCGGCTGTCTGTAGACTGACCGCCCTGTTTCTCCAGAGGCAGGATCCTGGACCCAGCGATGGTCGGTTTGACTATTGGGCACTCAGCTTTTAAGCTGCAGGTCTACAACGGTATTGGCATCTGGAATACAGGGCTCCTGGTCCTGCATGTGGAGCCTGTTAAAGACCTGGTATTTGCTGGGCGGGCTGAGCTCTTTCCTGTGTCCTTTCTTCCTCTCTAGAGTTCCCCCCAAACTTCCTTCTTCCTTTCCCATCTGAGCCTCCTCTTCCTGTCCCCTCCTAATCTGACCAAAGCCAGCTCAGCTGAATTAATGGGGAGCAAACTGAGTTAAAGGTAGGGAGCATCATGTGAGTTTGGTGGGGAGGCTATGTAATTTAAAGTAGTAGGGTGGGATAGGGAAAGGTGAGTGCTCTGGTAGACTTGGAGAGAGAAATATCCCCATCTGTAGGCCTCTTCTTTGTTCTTAGAGGGAGAGGAGGCACGAAATCAGGCTGGTAGTTCGAGAAGGCAGTGGCACTCCACTCCAGTACTCTTGCCTGGAAAATCCCATGGACAGAGGAGCCTGGTAGGCTGCAGTCCATGGGGTCGCGAAGAGTCGGGCAGGACTGAGCGACTTCACTTTCACTTTTCACTTTCATGCATTGGAGAAGGAAATGGCAACCCAAGTGTTCTTGCCTGGAGAATCCCAGAGACGGCAGAGCCTGGTGGGCTGCCGTCTCTGGGGTCGCACAGAGTTGGACACGACTGAAGCGACTTAGCAGCAGCAGCAGTTCCCAAGGCAAGTGCAGCCCCGCAGGCTAGGGAGGGAGAGAAGGAAGAGCCGAGAATTGGCTTTAGAGCTGACTGCCACGAGAGGGCGCCAGAGCACCAACGGAGCCCCGCTGTGGATCCCTGGCCACCAGGCTCCGAGATGGGGTTGGATTTGGGGGTGGCAGAACCGCAAGGAGGTGCCCAGAGAGGAGGGGTTGCTTACTGAGCCCTCTGACTCACTGGCTCAGATCGCTTCACCTCACAGAGCAGGCAGAGGTCTGCCTTTGGCTTCGATCGCTTATGGCCTGGTTGGGTGCCCAGTGTTTACTCAGACAGGCTATCTGCAGACTGAACATCCCTTATTCCTCCAGAGGAGGGACACTCTGAACCCAGAAATACCTGGCTCGGCTCTTGGGCTAACAGCTTTTAAGCTGCAGGTCTGCGAGGGTGTTGGCATCTGGAAAGTGGGGCTGGTGGTCCTGAACCTGAAGCCTATAAAAGCCCTGGCACTTGCTGGGTGGGCTGAGTTCATCTCTGTGCCCTTTTTCTCAAAAGTTCTCCCCAAATGCTTTTCTTCCCTTTCCACAGGATCCACTTCTTCCTGTGCCCACAGCCCTGCTAGGGGAACCTGACCAAAGCCAGTTCACATGAATTAATGAGGAACTAATTGAGTTAAAGTCAGGTAACTTCATCTGACTTTGGGGGGCTGATTGATTTAAAGTAGTGGTCTGGGGTAGGGAAGGGTGAGTGCCCTGGGAGACTCTGAGGGAGAAATACCCTCCTCTGTAGGGAACTTTATTGTGCTTGGAGGGAGAGAAGAAGGGATATCAGGGTGGCAGGTGTCCAAAGCCAGCGCAGCCGAGAAAGGGGAGGGAGGCAGGAGGAAGGGCAGAGAGTTGATGTTAGAGCAGATGGCCACTAGAGGGCGCCAGAGCACCAGGGCAGCTCACGTGAGGCTCCCCAGCTGGACCTCCAGGCTTGGACTGGGTTTGGAGACGTTGTCTCCATATGGCCGCCCCAGCATAGTGGGGGCGGGGGACAGACTTCTCACCTGTCAACTGAGATACCCAAGGCTCGTCCCAAGAGAGGTCCAGGAGGAGGCTGTGTTGACTCATATGACTGACCTTTGGAGTCACATGCTTTTGGTTGAGACAGTTATTTGAGGTCTGCCCAGGTTCAGGGGTAGGGGACTCAAGCCCCACCTCTTGGTGGAGGCAAGTCCCTGTAACACTGTAGAAAGAGCATGTGTGGCCACCTGTGGAAAATACTGCTGCAAGAGTTCCTACATTAATGTGCAACCTAAATCACAATCTATTAAAGATATGTAGCCCATCCTGTTGATAAGTTCCACCTGCATTTTTCTAAAATGACTCTCTCTCTAACACCACTTCCATGTCTGTCTTGACCATTGAGGGGGGACTGAATGATCCCCACCCACCAAAGGCAGATTACAACTTTCTGGGTTCCAGAGATGTGAGTTCCGGTTCTGCCACCTATGAATCCTGTGGTTTCGGTCAAGTCTCTGAATCTCCCCAGCCTTAGTTTTGTTATTTTTAAAATGTGGATGATAATATCTCTTTACAGAAAACAAACATTTATGGAGCTCTTACAATGTGCCTGACCTCTTACTTTGGATTGTTGGATGCGGTGGTCAAACAAGCCTGGTGGAGATTATACTCCAGTGGCTGTGCTGGCTTGTGAGCTGTTGAGAAAATTCAGAGAAACAATGCAGAGGATGCAGGCATGCAGCCCAGCCTGGCCATAGGACTGCCTGGAACGCAGGTCATCGTCTCCAGCATCCTGCTCTCTTCAGTGCTCTTCCTCCTACGACAGGCAAAATATGTTCCCACAAACAGTGATGCCCAGGAAACCTTAAGACAGTGAATTTGCGTTTCAAATCAAGAATCTGAATCTTTTGGGACAAAGAAAGAGAAGAACTGGCTGGGGGAAAAAAAAAGTTAAAAGCATTTCAAGCACATCATCATCACCAGTGTTATAATCACTTAAGAACAGTTAAGTCAACCATGAAATTAACAAGGAGCAGAAATCTGTGCTCCTTCCACTCAGATCTCTGTGGCTGGTCTTCACATTTACCAAGATAAACGTCTCCAACCATCATCCTGTGCCTCCGAGGAGAGCGTCCCTTCTCAGAGATAATATTCTTATTAACGCTAGTCAAACAGGAGGCAGGCTTTGGCAGCAGTCCCAGCCCTGACAATCTCTGACCACGTGACAGTCTCCCTCCTGTGGAGAACCCTGGGCTGGGGACAAGGACAGAGGTCGTCTACATATGGCTCTGCCCATATCCAGCCCACCCCATGCACACCAACCTGTGCACCTGTGGTCTGCTTCCAGCCTCTGGTCTCCGGGGTCTGTGCCGTCCCACCTACACTACACGACCTGGGGACCGGCCGTAAGCCTTTGGCCAGGTGTGCTAATACCTGGGATACCTGGCTTGTCTTCTGCCTGAATGTCTAAAATAGGATATGTGACACCTCATCCCCAATAAAGGCTTTCCTGGTGATTCGGTGGTAAAGAAGCCACTTGCCAATGCAGGAGATGCAGGTTCTATCCTTGGGTGGGAAAGATCCCCTGGAGAAGGAAATAGCAACCCACTCCAGTATTCTTGCCTGGGGAATTCCATGGACAGAGAAGCCTGGCAGGTTTCAGTCCATGGGGTTGCAAAGAGTTGGACATGACTTAGCGACTAAGCATGTATGCGTGCACTCACAACATTTCATTATTACTGAAAGACTTGGGGGACTTCCCTGCTGATCCAGTGGCCAAGACTCTATGATCCCAATGCAGGGGACCTCGGTTTGATCCCTGGTTAGGGAAATAGATCCCACATGCTGCCACTAAGAGTTTGCATGTTGCAACTAAAAATGAAAATATCCCTCAAGCTGCAACTAAGACCCGGGCACAATCAAACAAATAAATAAGTATTTTTTAAAATGAAAAAAGAAGGACTTGGAAGATAAGTAATGTTCCTGTTTTTACACTGAAACACAGCCAAGAACGCAGCATCACCGGGTCCCTCTAGGTCTTCAACCCAGGACATCCAGGGTTTTCTACCTGCCCGCCCTTCCCTCTGCTCCATCACTCCTGGCAGTGCCACTCCCAGCCACTGTCCTTGGTCCCCTCCTGTGCTTCTGAAATTTGGAGAATTTCTCTTCCTAATTCACTATATATACCAAGCCTGATGGATGCTTCTTCCTTCCGGGGAGATGGTGAGAAACCAACAAACACCCCTGATTTGCTGTGCTTGTATCAGTCAGCGTGGGCTAAGAGATGTTGCTGAAACAAACGATCCCAACTCTCAGTGCTGTATGACAGCAAAGGATTATTTCTCACCTGTGTCTAAAGTCCACTGCAAGCTGGCCTCAGCTCTGTGCACTTAGGGGTCTCAGGATTCAGAAGCAGTCAGTCTGTGGGACCTGCCAGTCTCCCAGGCAAGAGAAAAGAGCAATGGGAGAACCACATGATGGCTCCTTATGTTCCACTTGGAAGAGGCACATGGTACTTCCACTCAGATTTCTTTGGCCAAAACAAGTCAGTTGCCAAACCTGCTGTCGGTGGGTGGGAAGCATGGTCCTAACAGGGAGGGGCTGTAGGAGGGACATCAGGCTTTCAGAGCAAATCATGCCAACGCTACAGAACCACTTGCTGGGCTGGTGCTTCTCTGATGGTAATGCCTTGAGGCTCCTGCATGGAACCCTGCGGAGAAGATAGAAGTGACTCACCTTTTAGAGGTAAACAGGGGCTCTGGGGCCATGTGAGCAGCAATTCAGGGAAGGTCTGGAATTCTCTCTGGAGAGCCCTGGAGTGCTGCGTTCCAGCACCGGTTTGGAGTCAGTGACCTGGGAAATTCCATAGGGAATTCCAGCTCCAACCCAGGTGGACAGAGGGACAGGATGTTTAGGAAGACGTGCAGAGGCAGATGGAGTTCTAGGCAGATTGGTCAGGAGGGTCCAAGACAGCCCATGGGTGGGAATGGAGTGGTTGATGGAGGGACTGGGGTGATCCACAGGTAGATCAGCCTTTCCTGCTGGGAACAGCCCCCCTGCTCTGCAGAATACCATCTGAATTTCCCTTCTGGGACTTTTTCCAGAATCAAGGGAGGACCTTTTGGTCCTGGCTGACAAGGACCCTGTTTTCCCCATTCTTAGTTTCTAGCTCCATGATCCTGGGCTCTCAAAAGCTGGGCTTAGCAATCCATGGCCAGAGGCATTCGCTCACAGGTATTCCCTGGACCCAGTGGACTGTGGAGCCACCTTCCCTGATAGGTGGAGCCCCGTTCATTGAACTTCAGTCACACAGTCTTTTGCCACCCACGAAGTCCAAGTCCTTGGGCAGGACAGAACACAAGAGTCCTCAGTTCAGACACTCCCACTAGACTCCTCAAACCCATCTGCAAAGAAAGGAGGCTACACAGTCCCACACAATTTTCTTTCTGGAAACCACCCAGTTGCAGAGCTTCAGAATTAGGAGGGCTTTTGGACACCCTAGAGTCCAACATGCTCTTTCCAGAACTCACATCCAAGAGGAAGAAGATCAAGAGCAAGATCACCAGCTGTTCAGGGCTGAAACAGAAGCCAAGCATGTTATGGCCTACCCCCTCCTGGCCCAACAGTGTCTGGTCCTATAACAGTGAGAGCCGTACTGGGCCACCCCCTCCAGGTGTTCCTAGGAGCCAGAACATGCTGCATGGTTGAGGACCAGCCCTGTCCTCCAGAAGGCTCCCTTAGACGTGTAGCAGAATAGAGTGAGCACTGGATTCAGAGCCACCGGCCATGAGTTCAAGTCCTGACTGCCATTTATTGCCTGTGTGACCCTGAGGAATTGACTTAACCTCTCTGAGCATCTGTAAATTTTAACTGGAGCTGCATCAACCTTGTTTGCTGGGTTTCAGATGATAAGAAGACCGCACTGCCCTTTCCCACCTGCCCTGGATTTCCTACAGACAGACTAAAGACTTTTCTGGGTGTATGGAGTTGATGGGAGAGAAATCATACATTTAATCAGTTCTGAAATGTACACTTGTACACCCCAGCATTTCAGAAATCATGTCATATCGCTCCATCAACAGTTTTAATTTTCTGTTGGCTCGGTGGCAGCCCTGGGGTTAATATTGCTTCCTGCACACATTACTCCTGGTAGCTTACTGGATGACCTCACCCCCTCAATGTTTCTGTCAACAAACTATTGAAGGACCACTGGAGGAAGCAACCAGAGTCTTAAATGGTGTCTGAAGTGATCTACTGATGCCTTCTGGGAAGATCAAGAAAGAGCCAGCACCAAATCGTGTAGAATGGGGACCACTGGTGTATCCTGAAAAAGCGAATGGGGCGTTGTGTTTAGAAATGCCACATCACTCATGCTCCTGCTGGCATGGAGGAGAGCTTCGTGTGGAAAACCTGGATGCTGATGTCACAGAGTTAGAAAGTGGCCATCAGCACCTCTCTGTCTCCACCCCCACACACTCATCCCCTACCTTGGGACCAGGGGTCTCCCGTGATTGGGCAGAGACTCAAGTTCTTTCCTCTTTTTTCTGCCCCAGGAAGCCTTTGTGACTGGGAAGGCAGCCCAGGAAACCTCATTAAGCATAACCAAGGCCTGGCATGGCAGGTGCTTTCACATATATGCCCACTGTTTGCCCCCAGGCAAAACAAATCTGTTATGTTTACATTTGATTATATTCATTGCACAAATAGTACATATACATGTTCTGTGATTTAGAAAAATGAAGCTTAGAGATGCATCAGAAATCTTCCTTCATGGCCACCTGCTCCCTGCCACCAAGCCCAAGGCCCTCCCCGAAGATGACATCGTAACTGTCTGGGGTATGTATCCTTCCCCACAGTTTTTTGCTTGATTTGCTTTTGCATAATTTGGGTTTCATGGTGAGCTAACACAAATTGGAAACGAACAGAGATCATTCGGTCGTTTTTGAGACTGCATCCAAGTACTGCATTTCAGACTCTTTTGTTGACTATGATGGCTGCTCTATTTCTTCTAAGGGATTCTTGCCCACAGTAGTAGATATAATGGTCATCTGAGTTAAATTCACCCATTCCAGTCCATTTTAGTTCGCTGGTTCCCAAAATATTGACGTTCACTCTTGCCATCTCCCGTTTGACCACTTCCAATTTACCTTCATTCATGGACCTAACATTCCAGGTTCCTATGCGGTGTCGCTGTTTACAGCATTGGACTTTACTTCCATAACCAGTTACACACAACTGGGTGTTGTTTTTGCTTTGGCTCCATCCCTTCAGTCTTTCTGGAGTTATTTCTCCACTGATCTCCAGTAGCATATTGGGCACCTACCGACCTGGGGAGTTCATCTTGCAGTGTCCTATCTTTTTGCCTTTTCATACTGTTCATGGGTTCTCAAGGCAAGAATACTGAAGTGGTTTGCCATTCCCTTCTCCAGTGGACCACGTTTTGTCAGAACTCTTCACCATGACCCGCCCGTCCTGGGTGGCCATTGGAAAAGACCCTGATGCTGGGAAAGATTGAAGGCAGGAGGAGAAGGAGACGACAGAGGATGAGATAGTTGGATGGCATCACCGACTCAATGGACATGAGTTTGAGTCGGCTCTGGGAGTTGGTGATGGACAGGGAAGCCTGGTGTGCTGCAGTCCATGGGGTCGCAAAGAGTCAGACATGACTGAGTGACTGAACTGAACTAACACAAATAGTTAACATAAATAGTATTCCGGGTAGTCGGGCTTCTGCAATATGCTGTCTCTTTAACAAGAAATCCTGGAGAACCTCCCATATTAAGTGCATATAGGAAGATCTCATTTATAAACTGAATATTGATAAAATTTATTTACCCTTTTTCATGTTGATAGACATTTGGTTTTTGTTTTATATATTTGTGTTGCTACTATTGTTGTTGTTTTTGTTGAGTCACTAAGTCGTCCAACTCTTTGCAACCCCGTGAACTGTAACATGCCAGGCCTCCTTGTCCTTCACCATTTCCTGGAATTTGCTCAGACTCAAGTCCATTGAGTCAGTGATGCCATCCAACCATCTCATTATCTGTCACCCCCTTCTCCTCCTGCCCTCAATCATTCCTAGCATTAGGGTCTTTTTCAATGAGTTGGCTCTTTGCATCAGGTGGCCAAAGTATTGGAGTTTCAGCTTCAGCTTCAGTCCTTCCAATGAATATTCAGAACTGATTTCTTTAGGATGGACTGGTTGGATCTCCTTGCAGTCCAACGGACTCTCAAGAGTCTTCTCCAACACCACAGTTCAAAAGCATCAATTCTAGGTGCTCAGCCTTCTTTATGGTCCAACTCTCACATCTGTACATGACTACTGGAAAAACCATAACTTTGACTATAAGGATGTTTGTTGGCAAAATGATGTCTCTGCTTTTTAAATACACTGTCTAGGTTTGTCATAGCTTTTCTTCCAAGGAGCAGGCATCTTTTATTTTTGTGGCTGTAGTCACCATCCGTGGTGATTTTGGAGCCCAAGTAAAACTTGTTTCCACTTTTCCACCATCTATCTGCCATGGAGTTATGGGACCAGATGCCATGATCTTCGTTTTTTGAATGTTGAGTTTTAAGCAAGCTTTTTCACTTTCCTCTTTCATACTTAGCAAGAGGCTCTTTAGTTCCTCTTTGATTTCTTCCTTTAGAGTCATATCATCTGCATATCTGAGATTGTTGATATTTTTGGTGGCAATCTTGATTCCAGCTTGTGATTCATCCAGACCAGCATTTCAATGATGTATTCTGCATATAAGTTAAATAAGCAGGGTGGCAATATATAGCCTTGATGTACTCTTTTCCCTATTTGGAACCAGTTGCTACTATCAGTTGAGTTCAATTCAGTCACTCAGTCGTGTCCAACTCTTTGTGACCCCATGGACTGCAGCATGCCAGACTTCCCTGTCCATCACCAGCTCCCGGACCTTGCTCAAACTCATGCCCATCGAGTCAGTGATGACATCCAACCATCTCATCCTCTGTTGTCCTCTTCTCCTCCTGCCTTCAATCTTTCCCAGCATCAGGGTGTTTTCTAATGAGTCAGTTTTTCGCATCAGGTGACCAAACTATTGGAGTTTTAGCTTCAACATGAGTCCTTCCAATGAATATTCAGGACTTATTTCATTTAGGATTGATCTCCTTATTGTCCAAGGGACTCTCAAGAGTCTTCTCCAACACCACAGGTCAAAAGTATCAATTCTTCAGTGCTCAGCTTTCTTTATGGTCCAACTCTCACATCCATACATGACCATTGGAAAAACCATAGCTTTGACTAGATGGACCTTTCTAGGCAAAGTAATGTCTTTGCTTTTTAGCATGCTGTCTAGGTTTGTCATTGCTTTTCTTCCAAGGAGCGAGCGTCTTTTAATTTCATGGCTGCAGTCACCATCTGGAGTGATTTTGGAGCCCCCAAAAATAAAGTCTGTCACAGTTTCCATCGTTTCCCCATCTCTTTGCCATGAAGTGATGGGACTGGATGCCATGATCTTTGTTTATTTAATGTTGAGTTTGAAGCCAGCTTTTTCACTCTCTTCTTTCATTTTTATCAAGAGGCTCTTTAGTTCTTTGCTTTCTGACATAAGGGTGGTGTCATCTGCATATCTGAGGTTAATGATGAAATAACTAGTATGAAAAGGCAAAAAGATATGACACTGAAAGATGGACTCCCCAGGTCAGTAGGTGGCCAATATACTGCTAGAGAAGAGTGGAAAAATAACTCCAGAAGGAATGAAGAGATGGAATCAAAGCAAAAACAACATCCAATTGTAGGTGTGACTGGTGGTGGAAGTGAAGTCTGATGCTGTAAAGAACAATATTGCATAGGAACCTGGAATGTTAGGTCCATGAATCGAGGTAAATTGGAAGTGCTCAAGCAGAAGATGGCAAGTGTGAACATCGACATTTTAGGAATAAGTGAACTAAAATGGACTGGAATGGGTGAATTTAATCCAGATGACCATTTTATCTACTACTGTGGGCAAGAATCCCTTAGAAGAAATGGAGTAGGCATCATAGTCAACAAAAGAGTCTGAAATGCAGTACTTGGGTGCAATCTCAAAAATGATAGAATGATCTCTGTTCATTTCCAAGGCAAACCATTCAATATCACAGTAATCCAAGTCTATGCCCCAACCACTATTGCTGAAGAAGCTGAAGTTGAATGGTTCTATGAAGACCTACAAGACCTTCTAGAACTAACACCAAAAAAAAAAAAAAAAGATGTCCTTTTCATCATAGGGGACTGGAATGCAAAAGTAGGAAATCAAGAGATACCTGGAGTAACAGGCAAATTTGGACTTGGAGTACAAAATGAAGCAGGGCAAAGGCTAAAGGAGTTTTGCCAAGAGAACACACTGGTCAGCAAACATCCTCTTCCAGCAACACAAGAGACGACTCTACACATGGCATCACCAGATGGTCAATACTGAAATCAGATTGATTATATTCTTTGCAGCCGACGATAGAGAAACTCTATACAGTAAGCAAAAAGAAGACTGGGAACTGACTGTGCCTCAGATCATGAACCTCTTATTGTCAAATTCAGACTTAAATTGAAGAAAGTAGGGAAAACCACTAGACCATTCAGGTATGACCTAAATCAAATCCCTTATGATTATACAGTGGAAGTGAGAAATAGATTCAAGGGACTAGATTTGATAGAGTGCCTGAAGAACTATGGATGAAGGTTCATGACATTGTACAGAAGGCAGTGATCAAGACCAAATCCAAGAAAAAGAAATGCAAAAAGGCAAAATGCTTATCTCAGAAGGCCTTACAAATAGCTGTGAAAAGAAGAGAAGTGAACGGCAAAGGAGAAAAGGAAAGACATGCTCTTCTGAATGCAGAGTTCCAAAGAATAGCAAGGAGAGATAAGAAAGCCTTCCTCAGTGATCAGTGCAAAGAAATAGAGGAAAACAATAGAATGGGAAAGACTAGAGATCTCTTCAAGAAAATCAGAGATACTAAGGGAACATTTCATGCCAAGATGGGCACAATAAAAGACAGAAGTGGTATGGACCTAACAGAAGCAGAAGATACTAAGAAGAGGTGGCAAGAATACACAGAAGAACTATACAAAAAAGATCTTCATGACCCAGATAACCATGATGGTGTGATCACTCACCTAGAGCCAGACATCCTGGAGTGAGAAGGCAAGTGGGCCCTAGGAAGCCTCACTACCAACATAGCTAGTGGAGGTGATGGAATTCCAGCTGAGCTATTTCAAATCCTAAAAGATGATGCTGTGAAAGTGCTGCACTCAGTATGCCAGCAAATTTGGAAAACTCAGCAATGGCCACAGGACTGGAAAAGGTCAGTTTTCATTCCAATCCTGAAGAAGGGCAATGCCAAAAATGTTGCTACTATAAACAAGGCTAAATAAACATCCTTGTTTAGCCAGCTTATGTATATGTGTAGGAACTGAAATTATTTTACACTTTTAGTAGATATGGCCAAATTGTCCTGTAAAATGCTGTACCTATTTATACTCTTGGGGCTTCCCTGGTGGCTCAAACGGTAAAGAGTCTGCCTGCAATGCTGTCTTATCAATTCTAAATATTATTCATTTTTTTTTTCAAACAGATTACTGAAAAATGTATCTCATATTTTGAGGTTTTACAAAGTAATATTAGTGTAAATTTATTTTATAGATTCTGTACTTTGTGTCTTAAGAATGACTTTCCTACCTCAATATATATTCTTTCATATTTGCTTCACTTAAATATTTTAAAATAATTTCTTCAAATGATTTTTATAATTTTCTTGGAATGAATCGTCTGTTTGTTTTAACTATCTACCTTTATTATATTAGAAATATATAGTTAGTCAACCCAGGACCATTTTAAAAATAATGTATATGTTTTACACTCTTTCAGTTTATATGGTAAATTCCTAAATGGATAGGCCAGTTTCAGGAAATTCTGTTCTTTCAGAGTGAGTATCTGATATTCTATATGTTTATTCTTACATATTACTTCAATTACAATAGTTTATTATATATCACAGATAATTCACATTTCATTGTTTTCCTTTTCCAAAACAGTCTTGACTAGTCTTGCACATTTTGACTAAAAGAATGTGTTCATCAATTTCATGGGGAAAAAACCTGTGATATTGTAATTACCATTGAATTTAAATTCTATACTAATTTGGGGGGAATGGACATTTGTGTCATATTTAATCTTTCCATCAAAGAACACAGTGTATCTCTTTTTTTAATTAAATTTTTTTCACAGTGTCTCTATTCATGTACATTTTAATTAGAAAATTATACACTTTATCATTTCTCATATAGGTACTGCATGAGATTTTTTTCTGTGGTTGCTGGTTTATCCCTCGCTGTGCTTTAAGAGTGCTGCTATTATGAATGACGTTTTTCTTTATATGTTACAATTCATCGCTGGTAGATAGGAGGGCTTGACATAGACAGGCAGTTCTCTCGACCTGATGGAATTTATCCAAATTATTCTTCCAGTTTGTTAGCTCAATTTGCTAGGTAGGGAATCACCCTGTCTGAAACAAATGACCCTGCATTTGAGGACAAACTTTGTACTCTCTTGCCCATTTCCTCCTTTGCAGTTATTTGTTTGAGTTTTCTCACTCATTTTGGTAATTCACATTTTTCTGTGAATTTCTCCATGATGTCTATGATCTCAAACCTTTTACCATACATGTTGGGTTGTTGTTTAGTTGCTAAGTTGCATCTGCCTCTTTTGTGACCCCGTGGACTGTAGTCCTCCAGTTTCCTCTGCTCATGGAATTTTCCAGGCAAGAATACTGGAGTGGGTTGCTATTTCTTTCCAGGGAATCTTCCAGGGGTTAGACCTGCATCTCTAGCATTGAAGGCAGATTCTTTACTGCTGAGCCACCAGGAAGGCTCACATACCAGCCTACTGTGAGTTAATCTCCTTGATCTTGCTTCGTTTTTCCTCACCTCGTCTGTGTTTTCTCCTCGTGGGTCTGACCAAGTTGCAGTGCCCACGTTATAAACACACGTGTGACAGCACTGCTCTGCTCAGCATTTATGCAAACTCAGCGTTGCTAATTCTGAGAGAACGTTTCAGCTTTTATGGATTAACAGTGCAAGGTTTTTCCTATTGTATGTTTGATTTCTATTTTATTACATTCATCTTCTTTATCAATCACTCTTCAACTTTCTTGGGTTTGTTTTAATGTTGGCATTCCTGCTTTTGAACTAAGATACTAGTTCACTTATTTTCAATTTTTCCTTTCTGTAAGTAATGCATTTAAGGTTCTAAATTTTCTTGGGCTACTGCTTTGAAAACTTTTCACACGTTTAAAAAGTGGAGTACTCTGTTATCTATTTCTCAGTTGTCATCAATTTCTGTTATTATGTGTTGGGGGCCAGAGTGAGGTACTCCGCCCATGGCAAAGGTCATGAGGAAAGAGGCTCGACATACGCAAAGGCGGGATCGAGCCTCAGGAGTCCCCCTGGAAATCCTCGAGCATCTACCCCCATAACCAGAGCCTGCCTACTTTACTACTTTGTGCTCTCACCTACACCTCTGACTTTACGGGGGGCTGTCCCCCACCACCTCTTTCGGAGAAGAAGTTAACCTAGAGCTCCAGTTAATAAAAACTCCTGGGCGTGACAAGAGTGTTTTAACCTACAAACTCCTCTGAAGGTTCTCTAGCCTGCCTGACAGGCTTGTCCGGCCACATGTGATTGCTCACAGCCTCCCAACCGTGAGAGGCACGAGATGCTTTAAACCTTCTAAAAACAGGTTCCTTAGAAAAGTTAGAAAACTATTAGTATAAGTATAATGGGCTGATTAGAAATTGTATTGGTGAAGGGTTTTTCATTTGTTGAGCCAACGTTTGTTGCTAAGTCTCCACATCCCCTGTCCTTACACACATTAATGAATATATAGAAGAAATGAGTATTAACCTTTGATATAAATCACGTTAGACCTTAGGCTAAGTAAATTCTTTCCTTAACTAAAACCCACTATACCCTCACCCTATAGGAATGTAACTTTATTTGGGTGGCGTCTGTTTTAAGAATAATCACCCCTGGAGAAATAAGTGTTCTGGTTGACTGACCGCTGTCACAAGGAGAGGGTCATAAATTGTCAGCAGGCCCCCCTGGCCAGAAGATGATGTAACACCCCTAAGACCTCTGTATACATTTGTATGAAGCACCTGACTTTGATAAAAGTCAGGACTGCTGACCCCGCGTGACTTGCGTAACATCTCAGTGTATAAAAGTAGACCATGAAAAATAAAGAATTGGGATCAGTTTCTCGAAATACTGGTCTCCCCATGTCTCTCTCTCTCTCTCACTCTGGCTGAGTCTCCATCTGGAGCGCGGAACCTACAAGCTTACTAATTATGCCTGGGCTTCTAAGATCCGACCGGGGAGGCCTCAGTGTCTCCTCTGCTTCGGGAGAAGGGAAGGACGCCTGCGGCCTCCATAAGTGGTGCAAGCTTCTTGTCTTGAAGTTTTATTGGTCTCCCGCGTAAACCAAGCTACTCAGCCTCTTTTCTGCACTGAATTTTCCTACTGAGCTATCCTCATTCTATTACTCTTTACATCTTTAATTAATATCTAATTGAAGCTATTGTATCCTGATCCTTGCCGACGCCGTCCCCGCTTTGAACTCCGTGGATCAGCCGAGGCTGGACCCCGGCAATTATGTTGGTAATTTCTGTCGTGGTGTTCTTTTAAATACAAAAGTTATTATTAAGTGTATTTTATAATTTGTTGTTGGTGGTGGTTTAGTTGCTAAGTCGTGTCCAACTCTTTTGCAACCTCATGGACTGTAGCCTCCCAGGCTCCTCTGTCCATGGGATTTCCCAGGCAAGAATACTGTAGTGGATTGCCTGGGTCTTCCTGACCCAGGGATTGAACCCACACCTCCTGCTTGGCAGGTAGGTTCTTTACCATTGAGCCACTTAGAAGATGTTATGTAATTTGGGGGATCACTAACTTCTAACTTAATTACTTTGAGGTCAGTGAATATGGCTATACGAATTACACTTTTTAAACTTAATTTAGAAGTATTTGAGAGTTTCAGTCTGTTCAGTCGCTCAGTCGTGTCCGACTCTTTGTGACCCCATGGACTGCAGCATGCCAGGCTTCCCTGTCCATCACCAACTCCCAGAGCCTACTCAAACTCATGTCCATCGAGTCGGTGATGCCCTCCAACCATCTCATCCTCTGTCATCCCCTTCTCCTTCTGCCTTAATCTTTCCCGCATCAGGGTCTTTTCCAATGAATCCGTTCTTCACATCAGGTGGCCAAAGTATTGGCTTTTCAGCTTCAGCTTCAGTCCTTCCAATGAACATTCAGGACTGATCTCCTTTAGGATGGACTGGTTGGATCTTCTTACAGTCCAAGGGACTCTCAAGAGTCTTCTCCAACACCACAGTTCAAAAGCATCAATTCTTCAGTGCTCAGCTTTCTTTATAGTCCAACTCTCACATCCATATGTGACCACTGGAAAAACCATAACTTTGACTAGACAGACCTTTGTTGGCAAAGTAATGTCTTTGCTTTTTAGCATGCTGTCTAGGTAGGTCATAGCTTTTCTTATATCTCAGGAGATTTTGTACTTTTTAAAGATTAATTCTATTGTTGATAGATTTTAATATCAAACCCAGGTATCCTGCATTACAGGCAGATTCTTTGCCATCTGAGCCATCAGGGAAGTCCAAGATTAATTCTACTGTTGATAGAAAGATTTTAATGGCATTTTTCAAATTTATTTATTGTTTTCTACTTTATATGGTGATTTCTTAGTAAGATATATAAATCTATAAGTAATTACATATATATATATATGTAACCTACTATGTGTGTGTGAGCTATTTTAATATCTTCTAATGTTTCCATCAGTTTAAAAATATAGCTTTACTGACATATAATTCACATTCTATAGAGTTCACACATTTAATGAGTACAATTCAATGGCTTTTGATCTTATTACATTATTAATTTTTTAAAATTGTGGTAAAAAATATAACATAAAATTTGCCATTTTAACCATTTTAAAGTATACAATTCAGTGGCGTTAATGACATTCACAAGGCCACACAACCTTCACCAGTGTCTATTCCCAATGTTTTTCATCATCCCAAACAGAAACTCTATCCATTAAACAAAAGCTCCTCATCTTCTCCCAAGACCCTGGTAATCTTTAATCTACTTTCAGTCTCTATGAATTTGCTTCATATAGTCTGGATGCCTCGTATCGTGAAATCATACAGTATTTGCACTTTTCTATCTGTTTTTTCACCTTATTTTCAAGGTTCATCCATGTTGTAGCATGTATCAGAACTTCATTTCTTTGTATGGACAATATTTCATGTATATAATGCATTTTGTTTATCCATTCATTTTTTAATGAACACTTGGGTTGTTTTCGCCTTTTGGCTACTGTGAATAATGCCATGAAGAGTGGGATGCAAATATCTGTTCCAGTCTTTGCTTTTCAATTCCTTTGGGGTACATAACCAGGAGTAGAACTGTTGAGTCACAGTAATTCCATGTTAAGCTTTTTGAGGGGCTGCCAAACTGCTTTCCACAGCAGCTGCATCATTTTAACATTCCCACTGGCAATCTCTGAGAGTTCCAATATCTGTGCTTTTGGTGTCTAATCCAAAAAAATAATTGCTAACTGCAATGCAATGCAGATTTCACTTACATTTTCTTCTAAGTATTTTATAGTTTCAGCTCTTATTTTTGAGTCTTTCATCCATTTTGAGTTAATTTTTTTAATATGGCTTCAGTCTAACTTTGTTTACATGAATATCCAGTTTTCCTAGCATCTTTTGTTGAAAAGATTATCCTCTCCTTATTGAATGATCTTGGAACCCTTGTCAAAAATCTTTTGATCATATGTGGGGAGGTTTACTTCTGGGGTCTCTATTCTATTCCATTAGTTTAAATGGAATACAGGCCAGTACTGAAGAGTACTGTACTTTAGGCCAGTACTGTATGTTTTGTCCACTGTAGCTTTGTAATATAGCACAAAATCATAAACTGTGAGGCCTCCAGCTTTGTTCTTCTTTTTCAAAATTGTTTTGGCTGTTTGGGGTCCCTTGATATTCCGTATAGGCTTTCCGGGTGGCGCAGTGGTAAAGAATCTGCCTGCCAACGCAGAAGATGCAGGAGACTTGGGTTCGATTGCTGGGTCAGGAAGATCCCTTGGAGTAGAAAATGGCAATCCACTCTAGTGTTCTTGCCTGGAGAATTTCATGGTACAGAGGAGCTTGGGCCATAGGGTTGCAAAGAGTTGGACATGACTGAGTGACTGAGCACACATGATATTCCCTATAAATTTTAGGATTTTTTCCTGTAGAAAATGCCATTGGGATTTTGATGGATTGTAATCATTCTGTAGATTGTTTTGGATATTATTTTTATGTTAACAATATTAAGGCTTCCAACCAGTGAACATGGGTTGCCTTTTCATTTATTTATGTCTTCTTTAATTTATTTCAGCAACATTTTTCAATCTTCAGTATATAAATCTTCAAGTTCTTGGTTAAAATTTTTCCGATAAGGACCTACTGCAGAGCATAGGGAACGATACTCAATATTTTATAAAAATCTATAATGAAAGAGAATCTGAAAAAAATAGCTGAATCACTGTGCTGTATACCTGAAACTAATACAACATTGTAAACCAACTACACTTCAGTAAAATAAAATAATAAAGATTATTAGTAAGACTTCTACTCTTTTTGATGTTATCACAAATCAATTAAATTTTCTCTTTTGATGTGTTTATTGTGAACATATAGAAATACAACTGATTTTTGTTTACTTATTTTATATCCTGTAACTTTGCTGAATCACGTATTTGCTCTAACAGTTTGTGTGTGTGTGTGGTTAAGAGCTTTATTGAGTTGTAATTTAGGTACCATAAAATTCACTCATTTTGTGCATATAATTCAATGAGTTTTTAGTAAATTTACAGAGTTGAATAGCCACTGTGTGTGCTAAGTCACTTCAGTCGTGTCTGACTCTTGTGACACTATGGACTGTAGCCCACCAAGCTCCTCTGTCCATGGAGATTCTCCAGGCAAGAATACTGGAGTGGGTTGCCATGCCCTCCTTCAGGGGATCTTCACAACCCAGGGATCAAAACCAGGTCTCCCGCATTGCAGGCCGATTCTTTACTGTCTGAGCCATCAGGGAAGCCCATGAATACTGGAGTGGGTAGCCTATTCCTTCTCCAGGGGATCTTCCCAACTCAGGAATCAAACCAGGGTCTCCTGCATTGCAGGCAGATTCTTTACCAGCTGAGCTGCCATTATCCCCAATCCAATTCTGAGCATTTCAATCACCCCAAAAGGACCCTTTATGTCCATCTGTAGTAAATTCCTATTTCTACTCCCAGCCCTAGACAATCACTAATCTACTCTGTCCATAGATTTGCCTTTTCTTGGCATTTAATACAAACTGAATCACAGAATGTGTGGTCTTTTGCTTCTGGTTTCTTTCACTTAGCTTTCAAGTTTCATCTTTCTTGTGGCTTGTATCTGTACTTTCTTCCTTTTTATTGCCAAATAATATTCCTTTGTGTGGATACACCAGTTCACCAGTTGGTGGACTTTTTGGCTACTATGAATAATGCTGCTACAAACATTTGTGTACACATCTTTATGTGGAGGTACGTTTTCATCTACCTTGGGTAGATACCTAAGAGTAGAGTCCCTTGGATCATACAGTAAATTTATGTTTACCTTTTAAAGAAAGTACTGGCATATTTTTCCAAAGTAGATGCATTTTCCAAATGCATCCTTTTTCATCAACAAAGTATGTGTTCCAGTTTCCTGCATTCTCACCAAAAGCTGGTATGGATAGTCTTTTTATTACAGTTATGCTCAGTCATGTCTGACTCTTTGCGACCCCATGGACTACAGCACGCCAGGCTTCCCTGTCCTTCACCATCTCCCAGAATTGCTCAAAATCATGTCCACTGAGACGGTGATGCCATCCACCCATCTTGTCCTCTGTCATCCCCTTCTCCTCCTGCCTTCAGTCTTTCTCAGCATCAGGGTCTTTTCTAATGAATCAGCTCTTTGCATTAGGTGGCCAAAGTATTGGAGCCTCAGCTTCAGCATCAGTCCTTCCAATGAATATTCGGGGTGGATTTCCTTTAGGATTGACTGGTTTGATCTCTTAAAGGACTCTCAAGAGTCTTCTCCAACACCACAGTTCAAAAGCATCAATTCTTCTGTGCTCAGCCTTCTTTATGGTCCAACTCTCACATCCATACATGACTACTGGAAAAACTATAGCTTTGACTAGATGGACCTTTGTTGGCTAAGTAACGTCTCTGCTTTTTAATGATGGTGACCTCCTTCAGAAGGTCTTATGCACAGTTATGCTGCTGCTGCTGCTGCTAAGTCGCGTCAGTCGTGTCCGACTCTGTGCGACCCCAGAGATGGCAGCCCACCAGGCTCTGCCGTCTCTGGGATTCTCCAGGCAAGAACACTGGAGTGGGTTGCCGTTTCCTTCTCCAATGCACAGTTATGCTAGTGACTGGCAAATGATATGTCACTGTGATTTTGATTTGCATATCCCTAAATGATGAATGATGTTGAACATCTTTTCATTTTCTTATTAATGATCCCTACATATTCTTTGGTGAATATCTCTTCAAATCCTTTACCTATTTAAAAATTAGGTTTAAAAAATTTTTTTCCTGATTTTTAAGAGATCTTTATATATTCTGAATACAATTTTTTAAAGCAGATATATGACTTACAAATATTTTTTCCCAGTTTCTGGCTTGATTTTTAGTTTTCTTAATCATGTCTTTTGAAATATGAAAGTTTTTAATGTTAACAAATTTACCTGTTTATCTTTGATTGCTTGTGTTTTAGGTGTCATATCTAAGAAATCATTGTTTAGTCCAAAGTCATGATGATTTACACCTGTTTATTTCTAAGAGCTATATATATTTAGCTCTTACATTGACATTTCACATTTACTTTCAGTTAATTTTGATATATTGTGTGAGCTAGGGTCTGTCTCCATTCTCTTGCATGTAAATGTTCAGTTGTCTCCATAGTATTTTTTGAAAAGATGATTCTTTCCTCCATTAAATTGTCTTGGCAGTGTTTTCAAAATCAATTACTCATAAATTTGAGGGTTTATTTTTGGATTCTCAATTCTATTTCTTTGATCTCTCTGTGTATATCTTATGCTAATAACACAGTCTTGTTATTGTAATTTGGTGGTAAATTTTGCAACCCCTAAAATTGGGAACCCCTAATCCAGTATGGCTATGTCCTTATAAGAAGGGGAAATTTGGACATAGACATGCGCACAAAGGAGCTTCCCATGCAGCAATAGTGATAAAGAACCTGGGTGCCAGTGCAGGAGACGTGAGAGACGAGGGTTCGATCCTGGTCGGGCAGATCCCCTGGAGGAGGGCAGGACAACCCGCTCCAGTGTTCTTGCCTGGAGAATCCCATGGACAGAGGAACCTAGCAGGGTACAGTCAATAGGGTCACAAAGAGTCGAACATAGCTGAAGCTTCTTAGCACACCAGCTAGGAGAGAGGCCTGGAAGACAGCCTTCCCTCATAACCCTCAGAAGAAACCAAACAAGCCAACACCTTTATCTTAGACTTCTGGCCTCCAGAACCATGAGACAAAAAAAGATTCTTGTTTACGAAACAGACCCAGACTTAGGGAATGAACTTATGGTGCTGGCGGAATGGATAGGGGGTCTGGTATTAATGTGCACACACTGCTACGTTTCAGAAGGATAACCACAAGGACCTACTGTGTAGCACAGTGAACCTGCTCAGCGTTACGTGGAAGCCTGGATGGGAGGGGAGTTTGGGGACGAGGGGATACTCTGTCCACCCGAAACTATCACAACATTGTTAATTGGCTATACTCCAATATAAAGCAAGAAGTTTTTTTAAAAAAAGGAAAATTAAAAACATTTCAGTTTAAGCCACCTATTTTGTGGCATGTTGTTATGGCAGCTCTGGCACACTAACAGAGAATTGTTTTCTTAACTTTATTTTTAGATTGTTCACTGCTGATATATAAAGATAAAACGGATTGTACACTGATCTTGTATGCCCTGCAATCTTGCTGCTCTCATTTATTAGCTCTGATAGTTGTGTGTATGTGTTTTTAAAATTTACTTATTCTTTGGCTATGCTGGCTCTTTGTTGATGTGTGGACTTTGTCTAGTGTGGTGCGTGGGCTTCTCGTTGTGCGGCGTCTCCTGTGTGGAACATGGGCTCCAGGTGTGTGGGCTCAGTGGTTGTGGTGCACAGGCTCAGCTGCCCCATGGCACATGGAACCTTCCCGGATCAGGGGTTGAACCTCTGTCCCCTGCATTGACAGGCAGATTCTTAACCGCTGGACCACCAGGGAAGTCCTTTATGTGTGTTTGTGTGTGTGTGTGAGTGAGTGTGTATTCTTTAAACTTTTCTACATACTAGAAGGCAATGGCACCCCACTCCAGTACTGCTGCTTAGAAAATCCCATGGATGGAGGAGACTGGTGGGCTGCAGTCCATGGGGTCGCTAACAGTCAGACAGGACTGAGCGACTTCACTTTCACTTTTCACTTTCATGCATTGGAGAAGGAATGGCAACCCACTCCAGTGTTCTTGCCTGGAGAATCCCAGGGACGGGGGAGCCTGGTGGGCTGCTGTCTATGGGGTCGCACAGAGTTGGACACGACTGGAGCGACCTAGCAGCAGCAGAGTACATTATCTGCAAATAGAGATGGTCTTACTTCTTCCTTTCCAATCTGGATGCCTTCAAGATTTGTAATTGAATATTTCTCTGGCTTCCTATTTAGTCTCATCTCCCTGTGGATATTAATTATACTTGTGCTAAAGTCTTTTCTGTTTGCTCACTTAACTCTAGGTCCTTGAATGTCGATGCGTTGGTTTCCTCTTTTGTGGGATTTGTTTTCCTTTGGCGCGTGTTAAATCACAGGAACATGTGACTGTCACTCATCCTCGTCTTTGCCATTTCCTGTTTACTCTGTAGGAATGTTCTATTTCTTCCTACAGCCTCCTACCCAAGGAACATGAGGGACAGGGGCAAGCCTGTGGTCAGTCATGAGCCCCAGTGACAGAGGTTTCTAGACTGGGGACTACTTGACCTCCTAGGAGTTGCCCCAGGCTTTGTCCTCTGAAGCCCAAGTGCTCACACCTACTGCTCCCGGAGCAAGTGAAGGACAGAGCACCTCAGCCTCCACTTCCTGCCCCCAGTGTCCCAAGTCTTCAGCCCTCGGGATCTCAGGTCCCCTCTGCTCTGTGTCTCTTTCCTCAGAGCCTCCAATACAACCAACCTTTCACAGAGGTCCTTTCTTGATATGCATTTTTTTTTTTTCACGAAGGTATATTTTTATTCCATAAAGTTGTGTCTCTATGTGCTATGTCGCTTCAGTTGTGTCCCACTCTGTGCGACCCTATGGACTGTAGCCTGCCAGGCTCCTCTGTCCTTGGGATTCTCCAGGCAAGAACACTGGAGTGGGTTGCCATGCCCCCCTCCAGGGGATCTTCCCCACCCAGGGATTGAACCTGCATCTCCTACATCTCCTGCACTGCAGGCAGATTCTTCCCTGAGCCACCAGGGAACTCAAAGTTGTAGCCACAAGAGACTAAAAGACTGACCTCATAGGTTCCATCCTCTCATCTGTAAAATGGGTATACTATTCCTTTCTCAAAATGTCAACATGGAAAGGAACACATGGAAAATTTCAGACAGCACCTGTGCACTGAAGTGCATTCAGATGTCCAAGACTGTCCTCACTGCAAGCAAGTTTGGGAAGTGCCTGCACCACACTGGCTTGTCTGTATCCCCCAGTCCCTGGCCAGTGGGTGGCCAGAGTCTCTGGGAACTCATGGGCGCAGGAAAGGTCACATTTTATCCTGGCTCCACCCCCTCGAGATTTCTAGAGGCTTCAACATGCTTTGCTACCTTCCTGGCAGTGCCCACATGACAGATGCCCAAACCATGATGGTGGCCAGTTGACTGATGCTCACCTGCAGCTTGGCAAGGCTCAAGGAAACATGCACTATTCCCACACACGCCCCCCACACCTGGCTCATGTGTGTGTGCATGCACGTGTGCGCACACTGTCCCCTTCAGGAGTCGGTTTTATTCTTTCTTTCCCCATCCTTATCTGTTTCTTCATCTTTTCCTGTCCCTTTCCCACTCTTTCTCAAGAAATCTTCTCTTCGTCTCTCTGTCTCCCTTTCTGTTCTATCTGCCTCAGTTTTGGTTTTCTGTGTGTGTGGTTTTTTAAATATTTATTTGTTTGTCTGTGCTGGGTTTTAGTCGTGGTGTGTGGGATCTTTGATTTTTGTTGTGGCACATGGGATCTAGTTCCCCAACCAGGGATCGAACCTGGGTCCCCCGCACTGGGAGTGTAGAGTCTTAGTCACTGACCACCAGGGAGGTCCCTGTTCTGTTTTGTTCTCACCAGCCATCAGCTGTGCTGCAGGCAGAGCAGGGGTGGTTGGTTCAACAACAGTCACGATGGCCCCTGAGCAAGGAGGCAAGACTGAAGCTGCCCCTTGGCCCTGACCGGGAAGGGCTGGTGTGGTCTGTGAGAATCAGGACCAGAGACCCACTGCTGTGCGCTCATGGAGCACAGACCCTGCAGCCCTGGGGTGAGGCTCAGAGCGCTCCCAGAGCACCTCATCCCTCTTCCCTCATTTCCTGCTCAGGGGTTCACGGGCCACCCCTGCAGGGACAGCTGTGATTGCAGTCCTGGGGTCCCCAGAGGAGACCTGGTCCAACCTGGAAGAATGGCCAGAGGACTGGTTGGGAGCCACTCAAGCTGCATGATGGGTGGGGCGGGCCTGTTGCTCTGGGATCTGGATTCTGCCTAAACCTTGCCGTTGGCTTGGAGCAAGTCCCCCAGCCCCTTGACTCAGTCTCCTCTGTCAGACGGCTGCCTGTTTTTCCTGTGAGATGTGAGTGTTAGGGGACCTGAGTGGCCATCTTACCAAGCTAAGCAAACACCAGTTCTCCCCTGCGTCTCCCACTTCTCTGCCTGTTTTCTTCATTCATTCATTCACTCATCCATCCGTTCAGCCTGCCGCGTGCTGGACGTGGCCCTGTGCTTTGGAGCTGCAGCAACGCGCTCCAGCCCTGGCCCTTTGAAAACTGTTTCCTCTTTCACGCTCCAGCCCTGGCCCTTTGAAAACTGTTTCCTCTTTCACGCTCCAGCCCTGGCCCTTTGAAAACTGTTTCCTCTTTCACGCTCCAGCCCTGGCCCTTTGAAAACTGTTTCCTCTTTCACGCTCCAGCCCTGGCCCTTTGAAAACTGTTTCCTCTTTCACGCATCCCATCTTCCTTGCTTCTCTGGGAGCTTTTAACTTATGGGCCCCCCCCAACCTGGACCCCACTGTCTGCTTCCTTGAAATTGACATTTAAAAGCAGATAAATCAGAAGAATGGAGGAAATTTTTTAACCAGTTATGATCTGCTTAGATCAGAGATAAATATTGTTAACAGAAGCACACACGTAGGAGCTTTTTATCTACCTCAGAGCTTTTTTTATCTAAATGAGAATTGAGTCGTTTAATGAGCCGTGAGGAGGGGCAGAAGTTGGATTTGACAAACACATCAACCTTCAGAAAGACAAGAGTACTCAACTCTCTTGGCCTCCATTAGCAGGACACCCCCTTACCCCTTGCAACCCCATATGTGGTTCTGTTTTCTAGTAGAGAAAAGAGTGAGGAAGGGGGAAAGAGGAATGGATGTGTCCACAGACCACCAGTGTTCTGATGGGTGCGGGTCAGGAGCCTGGGTGGTGAGGGAGGCATGAGTGTGGACCCAGGACTCCATGTCCTTTCTCTTCCCCTCTCCTGTGGGCTTGGGGAGTGGGCAGCACATCGTGTGGGAAGCAGGCATGAACTGCACTCTGAGAAATGCTGTTGGCCTCAGGCATTTATCACTCGCAAAATGTTTTCATTATTCAAAACTCAGTCTCAGAGAGCATGCCCTGATGGATGAGTTAAGCAGGCTTTGAGGTGTGTGTGTGTGTGTGTGTGCGCGTGTGTGTGTGTGCGTGTGTACTGTCAACCTCTGTTGATCACTGCCACTGTGGGGACTTTCCTGGTGTCTTCCACTTGTTACCTCCTCCTTTATCTAAAGAAGGAGCTCTGACTGACTCACTTGACTGAAGTGGAAACGGCTGCTTGCAGGGTATGAGGGATTGCCCAAGTTCAAACAGCCAGTGAGTGGCAGAACTGGGACAGAAATCAGCTGTGACTGCGGCTCTGTGTGACCACGCCCAAGCCCCCTGGGAATGCAGCTCTGTGTGACCATGCCCAAGCCCCCTGGGACCGCGGCTCTGTCCGCCTCTAGCGCAATCGTACCTAGGGGCTTTCCTCACCTCTCAGTTTGGGACACAACCCCCCTCCCTCCAGATCCCCATGCTCTGTGGGTTTCAAGCAGTCTCCTTACTGAGAGGCACCTTGGGCTCCCAAGGAAGTAAGTCACGTGGCCCGGGAGGCCACCATACTGGCCTTCAGCAGTGTAAGGGTAAAGGAAAGGGAAGTGACCAGGAAGTGGTCCTGGGGAAGGTTCCACCTCCCACCCCCGGGACAACAGATACACCATGATGCAGCAACTGCTCAGCCTTTATGACCCCTGGCTGGGGATCTGCTGCCTGTGCCTCAGGGTCCAGAAGGGAAAGGCTCAGTTCACAGGCCCACAACGTGCAGCTTAGCAGGAGGTCATGTCTATTGAGCATGTACCCTGGGCTAGACACCTTTTAGTGGAATTTCTTCCTGGGCAGTGCATGAGAGAGACATGAAAAGACACATCGTGGAGGCTGGGAAGTTAACACCATATGGCTATTTGTGCATCAAGGCTGGTCTTCCTGTTGAAGTCTTAATTTCAGGAGCAGAGACATTGTAAGACCAGCACTGAGCAATGCCATTTGTTTGCTGACCCTCAAATCTAAATGGCCCCTGACTACCTAGAGAAGCACTTGGCTGTAGTGTGTCCTTTACTCCAGGATCCTCACCCCAGAAATCCTGTGCCTTGGAGTCATACAGTATGAAAGAGGGACATTGATGGGAGGCAGATCTGAGTGACAGTCCTGGCTACAGTTCCTGGCTGTAATTTACCCTCTCTTCGTCTCCCTTTCTTGTCTGCAGAATGGGAGCAGCAGCCAGATCCACCCCACCCCACCCCCGACTGACCCGGGTTGCTGTGATGGTCAAAGAGAGGACACAGGTAAAGAGATCAGTGCTTGTGGGACATAGGAAGTGGTCAGATAGCTCCTCAGAAGGCCAAGAAGGAACCATGTTGCACCACTCAGTGATCTGAGAATGGAACTCTGCCCCAACCCAGAAGTAGTGTTGGAACCCTGGGCCGGAAGCTGGGGCAGCCTCTTCCCATCGTGACTCTCCCTCTTCTCCCTCTTGCAGTGATTCCTACTGCTCTCAGGATTTCTCCACGTAAAGGTGTATCTATAAAGGCACTTCCTGTCCTGTGTCAAGGGGCCTTGGAAAGCCCAGCATCCCATGTGAACAGCATGAGCACAGAAACTAGAAAGTGTTTTCTGAGCCAGGAGACAGAACCACGAGGCCAGCCTGTGTTGGTCAGGTAGAGCTTGCCATTTGGGGAGGCGTATCACGTATCTTTCTCCAGTGAAATTGTCCAGACTTCAGTCTTCTCATGACATCCATTTGTGCCAAATGTTTGCCCCCTAGCCCCTAAGTCAGTGTCCGTACTTCAGAAGGTGCCACTAGGTAACTCATGTTGTGATGACAAGAAAGGGGATGTCAGCTGCTTGTGGCATTTGCAGTACACCTGGGCACACCCTTAGCCTCAGTCTCACCCTTCCTGGTATCCGTGGGGAGGCGCTTCTTTCCAAACTTGACATCCAATAATTCTAAGAAGCGCTGGTCCAGGAGCTATCCTTGGTGCTGATCAACATCACACCTCCTTATGACAAGCTGCCAAGGACCCCTATGATAGGGGGTGAGCTTTAAAATTTTTGTGTAAAGCTGCATTTGGTTTCAGAATTGCAAGCTTCTAAGTGTTCATGCTACCTGAAGCCTGATGCCTCCTGACTTCTCAGACTCAAGAGGTGCTGAGACCCCATTTGGCCATGGGAGAAGCACAGCACGCAGTCTGCTGCTGGTAGAGCCGGAAACAACCGACAGATCACAGTGTCTAGAGGAGAAGCAGCTGCAGTGAACACACTCCCCCATCAGAGGTAGAAGCTCTCCCCCATCCAGGGCAGAGAGGTATCAGTCTTGGTCATTGTTTTAAATATGTGTTTGTTTGATATTTCCCTTTCCATGTAGCTAAAAAAAAAATCCCCATTCTTTTGTGAAATGAGAAAAATTTGACATCTTTAAGGAGACAAATTGAACCCAAGCCTTGGGTACTGATGGAAATGAACTCACCACCACCATCTGGGGCAGGGTCCTTCCGTCTCTGCCGCAGGACTTCCTGGCTCAGGATGAGGACTGAGCCTCATTCAGAAGCCCCCATGCCTCTCTCACAAGGATACATCTGAATCAATCATACTTATATCATCCACAGGTGTCTGATCAGGACTCAAGCCGTGTTCCTAGCATAGATACACACAGAGCTGCTTGGATGAAGTGAGAATACAGGGCTCTGGAATCTCACACTCAACCTCCTTCTTACTCCGCAGGGACCCACAGACTTTGCCATGAAACCCATGACCCTAAAAAGAGCCTTGTAAACAGTGGTCTTTGAATGGGTCCATGTGGGGTGAACAGAAAAGCTCAACCTGGGGGCATTTTGAAGGACCCAACCTCCTCTACCTTCTAGCTTCTCCTGGGCCTGATAATTTGGTAAATGCACATACTTTGGACTACTTTAAGGTATGAGCTCTTAGCCTGGATGAAAGAAAGAATGTCTCAGTTCAGAGAACGAGCCCGTAATCATGTTCTAGAGGCAAGAAAAATGTTTAGCTTTTGTACTTGATGCAATACACTTCTGGATAAGATGGCTACATTTGTACACAATGCTAACCTGTTTCCAAATTTCCATCAATAAAATATAGAAATAGGAAAAGCATGCATAAACGCTAGAAAGTGGAGCAATGTGGCATTGCCAAATCATAAATTCAGATGTCCGAGATATTCTTCCAGAAAAAAAATGGGATACAGCCAAATAGAAACGAGGATCAACTCAACCCCTGGTAGAACACCAGGAGCATCGCCTGTGGACATCCAGGGCTTAGAGGCAAGGACAGCTCAGGATACAAATAGATTTCAGCCTTCCCCCCGAGAAAGGACTAGAGCCTTGGGTCATAGCAAAAGTGTTGCATAAGGTTGCACTTGATTTGTGTCCAATGAAAAGGGTGACTGCACTAAACAAAGAATGGGAATTCTGTCCCAGCTGTGGTTGCCATTACAAATATTGTTAAAGCAATGTCTCTGATCGGGGTCAGAGAGCAGTGCCAGAGATCTCTGAATTTTCATCTAACCCTCAATAGCTGGAGTGACCTTAGGAAAGCTACTTCATTATCTCTGAACATCAATTTCTTCCATCAGTGAGAATTATCTTAGAGTCAACTCCATAGAGTTGTGAGAATTAAATATAATAAAAATTTAATTAAAATAAAAAATATATAATAAATTGAGCACAGGGACGGTACTTAGTAGGTAAATATTACTTCCTGGGCTCATTCCAGTGTTAGGTGAGCAAGCAAGATGATTCGTTTATATCTGATTATTTAAAATAGATAAGTTCAGCTTTACCAATAGCTAATATGCAGACCGACTCAGGTGCCTGCCTTGATCGAGTGTCAGGTGGGCTTTGGTCGTGCCTGGCAAAGGCCACATGCTTTTTAAAGGGCAGAGCAGGAGCTCCCTGCAGAAGGTGGACAGTGCTTCTCTCACATGCTTTGCAGCTGTCATCATTTTGTACCTACTATAGTTTCCAAGGGCCCAGCTACACACAAATGCATGTAGACTCTATTTTCTTAAGTAGCTGAATCTTTGCTTGTACTATCTCTGGTTCAGCTCTGAGGGTAATGTGAGCCTCACCAAATGATTTACAAAGTCATCCCTCTACTTCAGTCTTCCGGAAGTTTGTAGAAAATTGGAATACTTTCTTACATGTTTGATAGAATACATCAGTGAAAGCATATGGGGCTGGTGTTTTTGGTACATTATAAATTATTGATTCAATTTCTTTAATAGATGTGGGCCTATTCAGATTGTTTTTTTCTTAAGTGGCTTTTGGCAGATTGTGTCTTTCAAGGAAATGGGTTGTTTCCTCTAGGTTATCAAATTTGTGAGCATAGAGTGGTTCATAATCTTCCTTTGTTATCTTTTTTAATATTCATGGGCTTTGTAGAAATGTCCCTTTTTCATTTCTGATAAGTTATTTGTATTCTTTCTTAGCCTGGCAAGAGACTTATTGATTTTATTGATTCTTTCAAAGAACTAGCTTTTGGTTTCATGGATTTTCCTTTAAAAAAAATAAAAACCCTTATATATATAGAGTTGGTTTACAATGCTGTGTTAGTTTCTGCTGTACAGCAAAGTGATTCAGGGTTAAAGTGATTCTGTTTTGTATTTAGGTTCATTTGTGCTATATTTTATTTTATTTATTTTTTTTGTGCTATATTTTAGATTCCATATATAAGTGATACCATATGATATTTGTCTTTGTCTGACTTACTTCACTTAGTATGATAATCTGTAGTTCTATCCATATTGCTGCAAAAGGCATTATTTTGTTCTCCCCTTTTTTTAATAGCGCTGAAGAATTGATGCTTTTGTACTATGGTGTTGGAGAAGACTCTAGAGAGTCCTTTGGACTGCAAGAAGATCAAACCAGCCAATCCTAGAGGAAATCAGTCCTGAATATTCATTGGAAGGCCTGATGTTGAAGATGAAACTCCAATACTTTGGCTACCTGATGTGAAGAACTGACTCATTGGAAAAGACCCTGATGCTGGGAAAGATTGAAGGCAGGAGGAGAAGGAGGCGACAGAGGATGAGCTGGTTGGATGGCATCACTGACTCAATGGGCATGAGTTTGAACAAGCTCCGGGAGTTGGTGATTGACAGGGAAGCCTGGCATGCTGCAGTCCATGGGGTCGCAAAGAGTCAGACACAACTGAGCTACTGAACTGATTACTTTTAATCTATATACATCTCTATTTAAGTGGGTTTATGCAGACAACGGGCTTCCCTTGTAGCTCAGTCAGTAATGAAATCTGCCTGCAATGAAGGAGACCCCAGTTCGATTCCTGAGTCAGGAAGATTTGCTGGAGAAGGGATAGGCTACCCACTCCAGTATTCCTGGGCTTTCTTTGTAGCTCAACTGGTAAAGAATCCGTCTGCAATGCGGGAGACTTGGATTCGATCCCTGGGTTGGGACGATCCCCTGGAGAAGGGAAAGGCTACCCACTCAAGTAGACATTACTTTGCCAACAAAGGTCCGTTTAATCACAGCTTTGGTTTTTCCAGTAGTCATGTATGGATGTGAAAGTTGGACCATAAAGAAGGTTGAGCGCTGAAGAATTGATGCTTTTGAACTGTGGTGTTGGAGAAGACTCTTGAGAGTCCCTTGGACTGCAAGGAGATCAAACCAGTCAATCCTAAAGGAAATCAACCCTGAATATTCATTGGAAGGACTGATGTTGGAAGGACTGATGCTGAAGTTGAAGCTTCAATACTTTGGCCACCTGATGCGAAGAGCCTACTCACTGGGAAAGACCCTGATGCTGGGAAAGACTGAGGGCAGGAGGATAGGAGGATAAGGGTATGACAGAGGATGAGACATGAGTTTGAGCAAGCCCCAAGAGATGGTGAAGGACGGGGAAGCCTGGCATGCTGCAGCTGGTTGCAAAGAGTCAGACACGACTGAGTGACTGGGCAACAACAATTTAGATGATGGACACTTAAAGTGATTATTGACATAGTTGGATTAATATCGACCATATTTGCTATTCTTTTCTATTTGTTGCCCTCGTTTCTGTTTCTATTTTTGTCTTTTAACACATTTTATGCCTTTTGTAGTTTTAAAATTTTTATTTATTTATTTATTTTTGGCTGTGCTGGGCCTTTATTGCTGCGTGTGAGCTTTCTCCAGTTGTGAGTGGGGGCTACTCTTCTTTGCAGTGCTCGGGCTTCTCACTGCTGCGGCTTCTCTTGCAGAGCACAGCCTCCAGAGCACAGGCTCAGTAGTTGTCACATACCTGCTTAGTTGCTCCACAGTCTGTGGAATCTTCCTGGACCAGGGATCGAATCTGTGTCCCCGGAATTGGCAGGTGGATTCTTAACCACTAGAGCACTAGGGTAGTCTGTGCCTTTTGTAGTTTTAATTGAGCGTTTTATGATTCCATTTTCTCTCCTTGATTAGCATATTTGTTGTACTTCTTTTTTTTTTTTTTTTTTTACTGTTTTTAGTGGTTGTGCTAGAATTTTTACTACATGTTTACAACTAATCCAAAACCACTTTCAAGTGACTGTGGTTTCCTACTCATGAAACCTACTCAGTGAAAGTATCTTATATAACAAAATATCTCTAATTTTCCCCTCCCATCCCTTGTATCATCACTGACAATAATTTCGCTTATGTTGCTGCTGCTAAGTCGCTTCAGTCGTGTCTGACTCTGTGCGACCCCACAGAGGGCAGCCCACTAGGCTCCTCTGTCCCTGGGATTCTCCAGGCTTACATGTAAGTATAAATATGCTTATACATATAATTATTTTGCACTAGGCTCCTCTGTCCCTGGGATTCTCCAGGCTTACATGTAAGTATAAATATGCTTATACATATAATTATTTTGAACAAACTGTTATCTGTTAGATCAGTTTAAGAAACTAAACATTTTTATTTTACCTTTACATATTCATTTTCGAGTGTTCTTCCTTTCTTTATAAATAAGACTTTATGACCTATATAATTTTCCTTCTCTCTGAAGAATTTCTTTTAACATTTCTTGCAAGGCTGGTCTGTTGGAAACAAATTCTCTCAGCTTTTTTGTTTGTCTGAGAAAATCTTTTTTTCTCCTTTCTCTTTTTAAGGAGATTTCACCAGGATACAGAGTTCTAGGTCAGTTTTTTTTTCTTTCTTTCTCTAGTCACTTAAAATATTTCACTCCATTCTCATCTTGCTTGCATAGTTTCTGCTGCTGCTGCTAAGTCGCTTCAGTCGTGTCCGACTCTGTGCGACCCCATAGACGGCAGCCTACCAGGCTCCCCTGTCCCTGGGATTCTCCAGGCAAGAACACTGGAGTGGTTGCCATTTCCTTCTCCAATGCATGAAAGTGAAAGTGAAGTTGCTCAGTCGTGTCCGACTCTTAGCGACCCCATGGACTGCAGCCCACCAGGCCCCTCCATCCATGGGATTTTCCAGGCAAGAGTACTGGAGTGGGGTGCCATTGCCTTCTCTGATAGTTTCTGCTGCTGCTGCTGCTAAGTCGCTTCAGTCGTGTCCGACTCTGTGCGACCCCATAGACGGCGGCCCCGATAGTTTCTGAGGGGAAGTCAAACATCAGTCTTATGTTTGCTTCTCTATAGGTATGTTCCCCCTGCCCCCTGCCCCAGGCTTCTCTCAAAATTTTCTTTTCACCTTTAATTTTCTGAAGTTGGAACCCAATATGCTGAATTATAGGTTTTTATTATTATTATTCTTTGGCATTTGTCCTCCTTGGTGTTCTCTGAGCTTCCCAGATCTGTGGTTTAGTGTCTCACATTAATTTGAGGGAAATTGTCAGCCATTATTCCTTCATATATTGTTTTTTACCCCCCACCCCTTTTTATTCTTTTGATAGTCATATCATATATGTGTTACACAATGGCACCCCACTCCAGTGCTCTTGCCTGGAAAATCCCGTGGACGGAGGAGCCTGGTAGGCTGCAGTCCATGGGATCCCTAAGAGTCAGCCACAACTGAGTGATTTCACTTTCACTTTTCTCTTTCATGCATTGGAGAGGGAAATGGCAACCCACTCCAGTGATCTTGCCTGGAGAATCCCGGGGATGGTAGCTGGTGGGCTTCTGTCTGTGGGCTTCCGTCTATGGGATCGCACAGAGTTGGACACGACTGAAGCGACTTAGCAGCAGCACAGGCTTTGGATGTTCTGTGCTGTTGGTTTTTTTAGATTTGATTTTCAGTTTTGGAAGTTTCTATTGTCATGTCCTCAAGTTCAGAGATTCTTTCCTCAGCCATGTTCAGTCTACTAATAAGCCCATCAAAGGCATTCTTCATTTCTGTTCTAGTCTTTGTGATCTCTAGCATTTCTTATTGATTCTTTCTTAGAATTTCTATCTGCTTACATTACCCATCTGTTCTTGCATGTTGTCTATTTTTTCCATTAGAGCCCTTAGCATATTAATTATACTTGTTTTGAATTTCCAGTCTGATAATTCCAACGTCTCTGCTATCAGTTCAGTTCAGTCGATCAGTCGTGTCCGACTCTTTGCGACCCCATGAATTGCAGCATGCCAGGCCTCCCTGTCCATCACCAACTCCCTGAGTTCACTCAAATTCATGTCCATTGAGTTGGCGATCCCATCCAGCCATCTCATCCTCTGTCATCCCCTTCTCCTCCTGCTCCCAACCCCTCCCAGCATCAGAGTCTTTTCCAATGAGTCAACTCTTCGCATGAGGTGGCCAAAGTACTGGAGTTTCAGCTTTAGCATCATTCCTTCCAAGGAAATCCCAGGGCTGATCTCCTTCAGAATGGACTAGTTGGATCTCCTTGCAGTCCAAGGGACTCTCAGGAGTCTTCTCTAACTCCACAGTTCAAAAGCATCAATTCTTCGGCCCTCAGCCTTCTTCACAGTCCAACTCTCACATCCATACATGACCACTGGAAAAACCATAGCCTTGACTAGACGGACCTTAGTTGGCAAAGTAATGTCTCTGCTTTTGAATATGCTATCTAGGTTGGTCATAACTTTTCTTCCAAGGAGTAAGTGTCTTTTAATTTCATGGCTGCAGTCACCATCTGCAGTGATTTTGGAGCCCAGAAAAATAAAGTCTGACACTGTTTCCACTGTTTCCCCATCTATTTGCCATGAAGTGATGGGACCAGATGCCATGATCTTTGTTTTCTGAATGTTGAGCTTTAAGCCAACTTTTTCACTCTCCTCTTTCACTTTTATCAAGAGGCTTTTTAGTTCCTCTTCACTTTCTGCCATACGGGTGGTGTCATCTGCATATCTGAGGTTATTGATATTTCTCCCAGGCATCTTGATTCCAGCTTGTGCTTCTTCCAGCCCAGCATTTCTCATGATGTACTCTGCATATCCCTGCTATATCTAGCTCTTATTCTGATGCTCATCCAGTATCTTCAAACTGTGTTTTTCCTCTTTAGAATATGTTGTAATTTTTTTTGTTGAACTCTGCAGATGATGTACTGAGTGAAAGGAACTCTGGTAAATAGACCTTTAGTAATGTGGTGGTAAGTTGTGGGCCAGGGGGAAACTATACAGTCCTGTGATTAGATCTCAGTCTTTTGATGAACCTGTATCTTGGTCTGTGAACTTCACTAGTACTTCTCAGTTGTCTTCCCATCTTAGGTGGGACAGGATGGCTAGAAGGGGCTGGAATTGGGTATTTCCCTTTCCCTGGGTAGATAAGGCTCTGAAAAAGCTCCAGTTAGGCTTTGGTAAAACAGATTTTCAAGAGTCCAGGCATTGTCAAGAACAGAATGCTCTGGTGTATTTCAAAATGATTTCCTTTCCCTCTTCTCTGCCAGAAGCTTGGGGGGATTTTTCTGTGATATTCACTGTTGGGACTCGGTAGGGCTCTTGGAGATAAAACTCACAAAAGTGTCCAATGACTAGGAACCCCTGGAATTTTTAACTCTCAGACTTGTCCATATAGGGCTTTCAGAAATCCATCAATTACAGTTTAGGTTGCTCTGACACTGCTTCCTCTGAGGTTTCTGGTCCATTAACTTGTAATTCTCCCTATCTGCCTATCTCTCCAATTTGGGGAATGGTTTGTCCTGTGATTTCACTTCTCTGAAGAATCTAAGAAATGGTGTTGGTTTTTCAGCTTGTTCAGCCTTTTTTTTTGTTAGAACAGAGTGACAGCTTCTAAACTCCTTACATATTGGACTAGAATACCAAAGAGCTGAATCCTAATGTTCTCTGTGAGGAGGTAGAGGACAGCCATGGAAGTCCTCTGTATCATTGACAGCTGTGCTGGTTACTACATGCAAATCACTAAAAGGAGTTATTGAAATTCATGGTGTTACACATTTTTCTTAGACAAAAGGATAAGTGTTCTAAAGTGTTGACGTTAATGGAACTTTTGCTTGATCCTAAATGTGATGGAAAATGAACATTACCTCTCAGGGAAGGGAGAGACATGTCAGATTTGAGTGTTTGAAGGATCACTGTGGCTGCATCAGACAAAATAGGTCTCAGGCAACCTCAGCAAGAATGGCGTTAATCTAGTATTTGGGGTGGAGCTCTTTGTTACTCATTTTGGATACCAAATGTATGGGTTTTTGGGTTTTTTTTTCCCTCTTTGTACCGACAAGTTCCCTGACTCTCCAGACACCAACAGGGTATTCTTAATTCAATTAGATTTTGACATCCTGAGTTAGAATTAGACTCCACAGGTTTAAAGACTTATTCCCAGGGAATTTCCTGGTGGTCCAGTGGTTAGGATTCTGTGCTTTCACTCCAGGGGGCTCAAGTTCAATCCCTGGTCAGGAAACTAAGATCCCATGAGCCATGTGGCTGGCCAAAAACAAAAAACAAACAAAAAAACCCTCTCAGTCCCATAAGACTGCCTTTACTTCAGACTTCAGTCACAAATGTCAGTTCCCAGGCTACCCACATTACTGTCTCACTAGGATTCCCATGACCACCCCCTGTCCCAAGTTTTGATAATTTGCTAGAACAGTTCACAGAACTGAGCAAAACAGTTTACTTACAATGGTTTATCATAGAGGAACTCAGGAACACCCACATGGAGGAGACGCGTAGGTCATGGAAGGAGGGCACGATGTCTCGCTCACCACCCTCCCAGCTCTTCAGTGTGTTCACCAACCAGGAAAACTCTCTGAATTACATTGTTTACCTCCATTTTATGGAGGTTTAATCATGTAGGCATGCATCATCAATTATTAAATCAATCTTCAGCCTCTCTACCTCCTGGAAGTTGGGGACTGGGGATGAAACTTTCAAGATTCTTATCAAGGTTTGGTCTTTCTGGTGACCAGCCCCCATCTTGAACTAAGGCACTTGCTAAGAGTCATCTTATTAGAAGAAAACACACTTCTCTCACTCAGGAAATCCCAAGGCATATGGAGTTCCATGCCAGGGAAAGGGGACAAAGACCGAGTATGTATTTCTTATGTCACAGAGGTTCAGGCAGATTGGAGGGAGACTGCTAGTTCTTTAAAGAAGCCTGGGAATTTGCTGTATGTCTCAGGAAACTCAAACAGGGGCTCTGTATCAACCTAGATGGGTGGGGTGGGGAGGGAGATGGGAGGAGGTTCAAAAGGGAGGGGATATATATGTATACCTATGGCTGACTCATGTTGAGGCTTGACAGAAAATAACAAAATTCTGTAAAGCGATTATCCTTCCAATTAAAAAAAAATATGTGTATATATATAAAAGAAGCCTGACTCTGGATGGGTGGAAAAATGTAGGATGGACTCTATGAGGCATGGATATTCCAGGTAGTTTTTGAAAATGAGAAAGCTTAGGTGTTTAAATGGAGGACATTAAAGAGAGAGAAGAGAGAGGGTATATTTAAATGCACCATAATAAAGAGGATGCATGTGGAATGGCAGCCAGGGCCGAGGAGGAAAGAATGACCTCTGAGAGAGAAGGGACTGTGCCCGCCATTGTGACGGGGAGGAAGGAGGGAAGGATGCAGACAAATGTATAAATTTGGGGTAAGAGCTGAGGCAGTTCCTGGTGACAGTTTAGAATTTCCCTGTGAGATCCAATATTTTGGCCACCTGATGCAATGAGCCGACTCACTGGAAAAGATTCTGATGCCGGGAAAGACTAAAGGCAGGAGGTAAAGGGGATGACAGAGGGTGAGATGGTTGGATGGCATCACCGATTCAATGGACATGAGTTTGAGCAAACTCCGGAAGATGGTGAAGGACAGGGAAGCCTAGTGTGCTGCAGTCCACGGGGTCACAAAGAGACACGACTGAGCAACTGAAACACAACAACAATGAGGTAAAAGTGGGAAAGTCACCATCGGACAGGGAGAGAAATAGAGAGCAGTCCGGGGTTGGTAAAGGCCTGGAGGACTTGAAATTCTTGGGAATGTTTGGAGAATTTAGAGAGGAGTAGGGTGAAAAACTCCCAGGTGGCATAGTGGTAAAGAATCTGCCTGGCAATCTGCCTGGAGATGAAATAGAAGCAGGTCCAATCCCTGGGTCAGGAAGATCCCCTGGAGTAGGAAATGACAACCCACTGCAGTATTCTTGCCTGGAAAATTCCATAGACAGGGGAGCCTGGTGGGCTACAGTCCGTGGCATCTCAGAGATCTGGACATGATTGAGCATGCATGCATGCAACAGCACAGAGCGGGAAACTCAAACCATGAAAAAAAAAAGGCCATAAACGGGACTCTTTCATATGAATTATGACTATTGTCTCCATCAAAAGATAACACAGAGAGGGTGATAAAACAAGTTATGAAACTGGAGACAGTTGTCCAAACAATTGAATGTTTACCAATTTATAACACATTTAACTCTCACCATACCAGTATCTAGTGTATATAGAAAGCTTCTAAATCAATAAGAAAAAAGAATAATCAATAGAAAACTGAGCAAAGATCTTGAACAGACATTTTACCAAAGGGTAAACTCATCATGTTGATGTTTGACAGAAAACAATAAAATTCTGTAATTATCCTTATTATCCTTCAGTTAAAAAAGAAAACAAAGAGTAAACTCAAATGACTAATAGATATATGAAAAGATGTTTGATATTATTCATAATCAGGAAAATAAAAATTAAATCTACAGTGAGATAATACTATACAACAAACAGATTATCAAAAAATGAGAAATCAACACTTGAAAAGTATTGGCAAGGATTACATAGTATTTTCCAATTTCTGCTGGAATAAATTACCACAATCCTAGTGGCTTAAAACAACACCTATTTCTGGAGGTCAGTCTCCTGGGATAAATTCAAGATGTTGGCAGGGCTAGTTCTTTATGGAGCCTATAGGAGAGAATCTGTTTTCCAGACTTCTACAGCTTCTAGAGGCTATCTACTTTCCTTGGTTTGTAGTCCTGAAACTGTATACCTCAAGCTGGGACTTGAACCCACAGGTTGGTACTTGAACTCAGCCAAAACCCAGACTAGGGCTTGAACTCATGGTCTTTTCATTAGAATTACTCACGTGGTTTCTGGACTTACTGAGGCTCAGCACAAGAATTAAGCAGGCTACATCTTTATAATCAAAGGAAAGTGGGGAGGGGGAGAAGACCACCTTCCTCCTCATTCTCTGAGTAGAGGACAGGCTTACATCACTCACTCCTCCTTCGCTTCAGGCAGGAGAGCATTTGATCCTATGAGGTCAAACTAGGACTGTCATGGTGTTTATTCAAATCAGCAGAAGGGTGGTGACATATACTAAACTTGGTTAAAATCATCTCAGGTTTCAGTGTAATGAGGTTCTCTCACTTTGGAATGTTACCTCTCCCTGATATTCCTGTCCTTGGTTCTAAGGATGATCATCTTGCTGGACTTGAGCAGCAGGATGCAGGCCTCATTTTTTTTTTCACTTAATGGCCAGGGGCATATCCTGTGCCTTTATTGATGGCTTTATAGTTAAGCAAGTCTGCTGCATTCCAATAGCTTTCTTGAGTGATCATTAACTTATAGTGGTCTCCCAAAGTTTCGTAAGTTTCCCTATCTATAACCCCCTAGTGGGATTTCTAAAACTACCTATGTAACTATCCTATTCTATCCTTATCAGTCCCTCCTTTCATCTTCAAAGTCAGCAATGTAGCATCTTCAAGCCTGTCTTGGAGAAAGCAATGGCACCCCACTCCAGTACTCTTGCCTGGAAAATCCCTTGGACGGAGGAGCCTGGTAGGCTACAGTCCATGGGGTTGCTAAGAGTCAGACATGACTGAGCCACTTCACTTTCCCTTTTCACTTTCATGCATTGGAGAAGGAAATGGCACCCCACTCCACTGTTCTTGCCTGGAGAATCCCAGGGATGGGGGAGCCTGGAGGGCTGCCTTCTATGGGGTCGCCCAGAGTTGGACACGACTGAAGCGACTTAGCAGCAGCAGCAGCAAGCCTCTCTCACCTCTTCTGACCTCTGCTTTTCCTATCACATCTCCTGTGACTCTGAACCTCATGCCACCCTCTTATAAGTGTCATTATCATTACATTGGCCACCCCCATTCCCTCCAGTCTCCCCAAGTCAAGAGCCTTAACTAATCACATCTACAAAGTTTTTTATAATCTAAGAAAAGGAAACATACTAAGAGATTCTTGGAATTAGGACATGGACTTTTGGGGGCCATTATTCTGCCTACCACAGACCGGAACAATGGGAACTCGTTGTGCTGCAGTAAATGTGTATACTTGGTATAGCTGAAATTGTGTAACTCAGATTGAGACTTGAACACATGGGCTGGAACTCAAATCCAGCCAAAACTCAGATTGAGACTTAAACCCATGGTCTTTTAACTGAGCTCACACACCTGGTTTCAGAACTTAATGAAGCTTGGGTTCTTGATGTCTCATCACAGAAAGAATTCAGTGAGAGACAAAGTAGTAGATAAGAAGTGAATTTATTTAGAGAGAAACAGATTCCACGAATAGAGCACTGGCCATCTCAGAAGGAGAGAGTGGCCTTGAAATATGGCATGATTAATTTTTATGGGCTGGGTAATTTCATAGGCTAATGAGTGGGAAGACTATTGCAACTATTTTGGGGTAAGGGGTAGGGATTTCCAGGAATTGGGCCACGGCTCACTTTTTTGCCTTTGATGGTTGGCCTCAGAACTGTCATGGTGTGGGTGGGTGTGTCATTAGCAAGCATTAGCTTGCTCTGATGTGTTACGATGAGTATATGTATATGAAGCTCAAGGTCTAGTGGAAGTCTACTCATTTGCCATCTTGGACTTGGTTGATTCTATTCAGTTTATATTTATCCTCAGGCTATATAATTCTTTTAAAAGTTTGTGCCCTGCTCCCTTCCTTCCTGTTTCAAAACTGCTTTAGAAAACAATTGGCTATTTCCCAACAGAATTGAACTCGTGCATTTCCTATGACCCAGAAGTTGCACTTCCAGCCTCCACCTGAGAGAACCCTTGCACCCAGGTACCAGAATAATCAGAAAGATCTAGTCCGAGTATCTCTCTAATCTCATCTCCTTTTATTTTTGACTTGCTGACTCTTCTTTAGACACAAAGGGTGTTATAAGATGAAGAATTTCACTGACCTTTGTCCCTTGGTTCCTGGGACAGAGCTCCTGAATCCTTGGAATTTCCTCAGCGATAGAAGTGTCTTTGCTTTGTTAGTTTTTGGCTGTGCTAGGTCTTTGTTCCAGCACTCAGGCTTGGTTGCCCCATGGCATGTGGGATCTTAGTTCCATGACCAGGGACCCTCTACATTGGAAGGTGGATTTTTAACTACCAGACCATGAGGAAAGTCCTAGAAGTGCCTCTGTTATTCATGGTGGGCCCTCAGACCACACCTAAGTTCATGCAAATGAAGTGACTCAGGATGGGGGCTGGTCATGCTAGAAAGACCACATGATAAGAGGGTTGGGGCTTTGAGTCATGTGACATGAGCCCATCTTATGGGGGAAAGGGCCGCAGATTGAACTACATGGGCAACAGATGATTAATCATACCTACTTAATGAAACCCTGGACACAGAAATAAAACTTGGGACACAAAAGCTCAGGGGAGACTCCCTGGATAATAATACTCTGTTCTAGGAGGGTGATACATCCTGATGGTGGGGAGGAGACATGGAAACTTTGTGTTTGGAATCCTCCCAGATCTTGCCCTGTGAGACTCTTCTTCCTGACTTGAATCCTTTTTATTACTGTAAGATTGTAATCATAAGTACAGTGGGTACCTGAGTTCTATGAGTTCTTTTAATGAATTCCTAAACTCAAGGAGTAGGGGGAATCTCCATATGTGTAACCAGTTGTGGGTGGCCTGGGGACCCCTGAGCTTGGAGCTGGTGTCTGAAGTGGGGATAGTCTTATGGGGAATGTGCCCTTAACTTGTGAAGTTTGGCCTAACTCTGAGCAGTTAGTGATAGAACTGCACTGTGCAGACCCTTCTGTGTGGGATCACGCCTTGAAACTGCTACGCTGCTCCTTATTCTGTTGGAGCTTCTTCTGCTGCTGCATCTTATCACCTTAGATGGCTGCATGTCTTGTCTTAGATGTCAGCTCAGTGGGAAACCCGCTTATTTAACTTCTATGCAGAGTACATCATGCAAAATACCAGGCTAGGTGAATCACAAACTGGAATCAAGATTGCTGGGAGAAATATCAACAACCTCAGATGGGCAGATGATACCACTCTAATGACAGAAAGCGAAGAGAAACTAAAAAGCCTCTTAATGAAGGTGAAAGAGGAGAGTGAAAAAGCTGGATTGAAACTCAATAGTCAAAAAACTATAATCATGGCATCCAGTCCTACCCCTTCACAGCAAATAAAAGGGGAAAAGTAGAAGCAGTGACAGATTTTATTTTCCTGGGCTCCAAAATCACTGTGAACAGTGACTGCAGCCATGAAATTAACAGATGCTTGCTCCTTGGAAGGAAAGCTATGACAAACCTAGAATGTATTAAAAAGCAGAGTCATCACTTTTCTAACAAAGGTCTGTATAGTCAAAGCTATGGTTTATCCAGTGGTCATGTACGGATGTGAGAGTTGGACCATAAAGAAGGCTGAGCGCTAAAGAATTGATGTTTTTGAACTGTGGTTCTGGAGAAGACTCTTGACAGCCCCTTGGACTGCAAGGAGATCAAATCAGTCAATCCTAAAGGAAATCCTGAATATTCATTGGAAGGACTAATGCTGAAACTTAAGCTGCAATACTTTGGCCACCTGATGCAAAGAGCCAACTCACTGGAAAAGACCTGATGCTGGGAAAGATTGAAGGCAGGAGGAGAAGGGGACGACAGAGGATGAGATGGTTAGATAGCATCACCAACTCAAGGGACATGAATTTGAGCAAACTCTGGGAGACAGTAGAGGACAGAGGAGCCTGGCGTGCTGCAGTCCATGGTGTTGCAAAGAGTAGGACAGCTAGTGACTGACAGTAGCAACAATATTGTTGCTAACAACAATAGCAACAGTGGGAAATACCACAAAACCTCCCATCCTGGTACTTTCCGTCTCTTTCCCTGCTTTTGTTCCTAATTAGGACATCTCATCATTTAACGTACAATATAGCCTATCTATTTTTAAAATATTAATTGTAGTCCTCCACATCTAGAATACCCATGTGGGAAGGAATTTTATCAGTTTTGATCACCGTTCTATCCCAATGCCTAAAGTAGTGCCTGGCATCTACTATAGTAGATGCTCAAGAAATGCTCACGGAGATGCTCAGGGAATGAATGAGTAATAGCAAAAATGTCAGCTCCCCAAATGTCTACTAATAGTAGACCAAATAAATATAACAGAATACCAAACAACAGTGAATAAACTACACATACAACATGGGTGAATCTCACAAGCCTAATGTTGATGATACGAACAAATGACTGGAAAATATACAATATGATTCTGTCCACAAAAAGTCAAAAAGAGGCACACACATCTAGGAGTAAAAGTTGAAACAGAGGCATGAGAATTAATATCAGGCTAATGATCACCTCTGAGAGGGAGGTGGTAGGGAGAGGAGACAATTGGGGAGGACACATATGCGGCCTCACGTGTGCTGTACAAATGTACATACATGTGTGCTCAGTAGTGTCTGACTCTTTGTAATCCCATGGACTGTATGTAGCCTGCTAGGCTCCTCTCTTCATGGGATTTTCCCAGCTAGAATACTGGAGTGGGTTGCCATTTCCTTCTCCAGAGGATCTTCCCAACCCAGGGATTGAATCCTCATCTCGCATCTCCTGCATTGGCAGGTGGGTTTTTTACCATTAGCACAACCTCTCAGGTACTGACAATGCCCTAAGTCCTGATTCCAGGGGTATTCTCATTGTGATTATTCTTGAAACTGTACATACACATTTCATATACTCTTCTGTATGTCTGACATATTTTACAGTTTAAGAAGAGGAGAGAAAAAACCATAAAAGGATGACTGAATACTGTTGAGTTCTCAGTTCCATTGATGAATTTACTGTGAATTTAGAGTGATAGCAAGGCTGTGCTGCCTCTGGCAGCACTTAGATACCTGAGGGTACATCTGGAGAAGGCAGAGTTGGATTCGTCTGTCACTGGAGTTTTGCAGGTGGGAGACATGAAGGTAAAGCGAGCAAGGAAATTTAGTGTACTGGCAAGAGAACAACTGAAAACTTGTTCTGTGGAAACAAGGCTAAAAGGGGAGGCAGGTGAAACCAGGAGGGAGAAAGCGGAAATCCTGGGAAGACCTGGTTTGGGCCAGGAATCAGAGATCTTGAGGACCCACGGAGGTCAATGAGCTGGACTCCATGAAAGTAAAAAGCTGCAAGACGATGCAGTCATGGGGTTGGGAGGTGTTCAAAGGGGGCACAAGACGATGTCTGGGTGCAGCAGGGGCTGAATTGTCATAAACATATTTATTTTAAAAATATTTCTATTTATTTATTTGTCTGTGCTGGGTCTTAGATGTGGCATGTGAGATCTAGTTCCCTGACCAGGGATTGAACCTGGGCTTTCTGCTTTGGGAGCATGGAGTCTTAGCCACTAGATCACCAGGGAAGTCCCAGACGTATATATCTTAGTTCCCACAACCTGCAGAAATCCCTCTACCCCAAACCAGCCTAAATAAAGCAACATTCAAAGCACACCAGCATCCCACTATGCAGAGGTACCTTGGGACGGGACGTGCTCCCCAGCATGAGTCACTGGAGCCAAAGGATTTGGGGCTGCTCCCTTTTCTCTGACCCAGGCACTTCTGGCTCCATCTGCAGTATGTATCCAGTTGCAAACGTTTAGCACCATTAGCCCTATTAGCTCCACTAGGTATCCTGGTCTGTCACCATCATCTGTCATCTAACTATTGCAACAGCCTCTTAACCTCTCCCTCCACTTCCCCTGTGCGTCCTGCCGACTTCATCTTTGTGGCAACAGTGGCCATGTTCACTGGCAGTAATGGATCATCCTGATTCCCCCCCACAATAATGGATATAGCAAAAAGGAAGGGAGAGTCACAAACTTATGGACAACATCTCAAGAAAAAGAGATGACAAAGTAGTCACAGAGGCCCATAATTATATTGGCGATTAAAAAAAATTTAATTTACATGTAGTAAAATTCACTCTTTTTGGTGTACAGTTTAAGTCTTGACAATGCAGAAAGTCATGTGATGATCACCACAAATCAAGATACAGATTCGCTCCATGGTTCCTAAAATTTTACCCAGGCTGTAGTCAACCCTCCTCTGCCCCCACCCTACCAACTCCTGGGGACCACCCATCTGTTCTCCATCTCTTGGAGTTTTGCCTTTTCTAGAATGTCATATAAATGTCATATACATGGAATCATTCTGTTTGGATCCCTTTGAGTCTGGCTTCTTTCACTCAGCGTAACGCTTTTGAGAATCATTCACGTTGTTGCTGAGTAGTCTTCCACGCTGTGGATGTAACTGAAGGACTTTGGGGTTGTTTCCAGTCTGTCCCAGGAACTGAGAGAATACAAGATGCCATTCAGTGGCAATATAGATTTGGACTTGACTAATCAACCTGACCTGATACATACAGCATTTTCATTCTTTTCAAAGGCATATGGCACATTTACCAAAATAGAACATATTCTGGGTCATAAAGAATCTATAAGCAGATTTCATATAATTGAAGTAATTCAGAGTCTCTGACTTTTGTATAATTAAATTGAAACTCAATAACAGGAAGATAACTAGAAAATCCCCTAATACTTGGAAACTAAGTGACACCCTTCTATTATTAATACATAACTCATAGGCCAAGAGAAAAATCAAAATGGAAATTTAAATATTTTGAGCTAAATGATTCTTTTAAAAAACACTTAAAACTTGTGAGAGACAGTAAAGCAGTGCCTAAGAGGAAAATTATAGCTTTAAATGTACCTAGTCAAAAAGAAGTTTGAAAATGAGCCTAGCTTCCAACTTAAGAAACAAACAAAAGGACAATAAATATCCCTCTACAGTAGAAACACAGACATGATAAATTTGGACAGAGATCAATGAAATAGAAGACACAATAGAAAAAAAAAACAAATGATAAAATGGACAAAATTTCAGCAAGACTGATCAAGAAAAACACCAAGAGCCCCAATATCAGAATGAAAAGTGGGACATCACTACAGATTCTACAGACATCTGAGGGATAATATGAGGATGTTATGAATAACATGTCAGTAAATCTGAAACTTTGGATGAAAAGGAAAAATATTTCAAAAACACAGTTTACCAAAGTGATACAGGAAGAAGTGGATAATCTGCATGGTCCTCTAGCAAAGGAAATGATTCTGTAATTTAAAACCTTTCCACAATAAAAATCAAGGTACAGATGGTTATTAGTATCCTCACTGAAAATCTATCAAGCAGAAATTTATGATTTATGTACTATTGTCTATGTATAAAATATATGTTACCTAGAAAGCTGTCGGTGTTCACTTGAATAATATAGGGAATGGTGGGTGAGGGTACAGATGGAGCAAAGTTGGCTACATACCGATGATTACTGAAGCCCAACATTGGGCTTATTATACCTTCTTAGGGCCTACTTTTGAACATGCAATTTTTCATAATCAAATGTTTTTGTTTAAAATTTAAAAAGTCAGACCATAGCATCACTGTGCAAAACCCTCCACCAGCTATGTAGCTCCCTCTGAGTCAAAGCCACAGTGGGCTGGCTGATGGCCAACTAACCAGGCTCTTCCGGATCTGGTCACCCTGGCACCCTCTGGAATCGCATCGCCACCACACTCTCACTCACTCACTTTCGTATCACTCTGACCTCCTTCTTATTGCTTGCACACATCCAAGGCATACTCTCATTTCAGGGTCTTTGCCCGTCCTGTTCCCTTTGTGTCACATCTTCATTTTTCAGATTCAGCATGTTTTGCCTAAGTCAAACCTTTGCTCTAACATCACCCTTTCAGTGAAGACTTCCCTGACCAAAGTCAAAGTAAAATAACCCCATAAATTGCCCTCTCCTCATCATGCTTTTCTCCAGAGCATCTGCATCATGACATATGGAATATTTACTTGTGTTTTTATTTATTGCCTAGTTCCCTCAAAAATGCAGACTTCAACCAGACAGGGACATTCACACCTGTACCCCAGAGTCCAGAATGGCACAGTAGGTGCTCAATAAACATGTACTGAATGAATGAGTAAAAAACGTGCTCAGCTTCTCCAAGGGGTGTGGTAGGGCACCAGACCTGGTCCATAGTCCCCTGAGCCTGAGTCACTCCTGACCCCTGTCCCCGCCCCCACCTTGTTGTTAGGGAACAGTGATATCCCTTTAGAGGGAGAGATAGGAGGCTTCTCTGGGAGCCAGAAGACCTGGATCGTCCTCTTAGTGGTTTTGGAAAAATGGGGACTATGGAATCTTGTAAGATGATTTTGGACTCTGGTTCTGCCACTTATCAGCTCTGAGATGCTGCTGGGTCACTGCACTTCCCTGACCATATATTTGTTTCCTCATCTGCCCAATGGCAACAAAACCAAAACCAACCCCACAGGATGGTTGGGATGGTTGGGATAACCAAAGGGACCAGATTTGCCCACGGAAGCGCTTTCACTGCCAGATGCCGATGATAAGAATTTTGGCAGCTCTGCGAGAATTTCCAAAGGGTCTTTTACCTGAGGCGGCCACATCACCTTTCGCGGTGTTTGTTGCCTTGTCTTTTTTTAAATGAAAGGCTGGCCCTTGTCTCTCCCTGCGCCCTCCCTCTTAGCCCCCAACCCCCTGCTCCCGCCCGCCGCCCTGCGCCCTGGACACGCGCCCTACCTCTCCTTGCACCTTCGTCCCACACTTTTCGCTCTCCACGCGCCCATCCCACACCATTCCTCACCCCGCGCCCTCCCTCTCTCGGCGCCCGCCCCGCATCCTCGCCCTGCGCCCTCCCGCTCCCCGCGCTCTCGCGCCCGCCCGCTCCGTGCCCGCTTCGTGCCCGCTTCGTGCCCGTTCCGTGCTCGCTCCGCGCTCGCTCGCTCGCGCTCCCCGGCGCCGGCTGCGGAGGGAGCCGCTCTGCCCGCAGCTGGCGCAGCGCGGGGGCGGCCGCGGGTGGGCGGGTGCCGCGGGCCCGAGTGCAGAGCATGAGCCGCCGCCGGCGCCGGCCGCGCGCTGCTTGGGGCCCGACTGCGGCGCGAGGGCTGCGCGGGAGCTACGCTGGCCCGGACCGAGGTAGGCAGCGGCCGCCCGATCCTCAGTCCCTCCGTCCCTCCCTCCCTTCTGCGGGCCGTCCCCTCCGGTCGCCCGCGCGGGCAGGGCGGGGCGTACGCGGGTCCAGGGTCCCGCCCGGCGCGGCCGTCGTGGGGCCGGGGCGCGGGCTCCCAGCGCGGGTCAGGGGACGCGCGTTGAGAAGGGCGTGCGGGAGCCCAGTGCGGAGTTCCCCGGAACTCCGCCCGGGGCTGGACAGCGCCAGGACCCCCCAGTCCCCAGCCCCTGTGGGGCACCGGGCGGTCTCAGCCTGGGCGTGGCGGGAGCGCACTTGGCAGGCTGGCGTGGGCTCCCGCGCGTGGGTCGCCTGCCCCGGGCCTGGCGTGGAGGAGGGGGCTGGGAAATCTGAGGAGCTGGGGCTGCGCAGTTGGAAGTTTCCATTTGCTTGTCTGCATTCTGGGCCCCGCGGTGGCATCTCACGCCCTTGCTGTGTGGCGAGGAATTGGGGCGTGAGCGCAGCCTTTGAGGAGAGCCGGCTAGGGCGAGATGCCCCTCTCTGCACCGTGGGCAAGGGTCATTTGAAGGACCGCGCTCTCTTTGCCCCAGGCCCCCCCGCTGCTGGAAACAGTCAGGGGCAGGTGCCGCTAGTTCTGATCTGCGCCTGTGGGGCGGGGGGAGGGGGCACTGGGTCTAGGGAAAGACACGCAACCGGCCCCTCGCGCCCTCATCTCTAGCTGCTTGGGAGCGCTGGAGCTGATGGACAGTTACAGGGAGGCTGCCTATTTCTTGGGAGCCACCTGGGGCAGAGATGTGGTGGGGCCGGGACACCCTCCTTCCCTGCTTAGAACTGGGAGCCCCATCAGGTTCAGCCTCCCCACTGCTCTCATACTTCCCCCACCCTCCAGACCAATGGAAGGGCTCTGATGGCCACCTGCCCTGGGAGCTCAGGCCGTCCAGAGTGAGCTTGGCGTGCTGAGGGACCTCGAAGAGGCAGTGGTCTGTTCTGCCCCTCAGGGGTCTCCCACCTCCCTCTGGACATAGTCTTTTCCAGCCTAGCGTGGGTCCAGGCCCTTCCCTGCCCAGGTAGGAGGCTTAGAGAGCAAAGCAGTAGCTCTTGTGTGCAGTTGGGAGGCCACGGGTATTGACTTTGGAGCTGTGGGCAGGCTGCAGGCTCCTTCGAGACTCAGTTTCCTTGTCTGTAGAATGACACCGTGGTTTCAGCGACTTCTGAGGGTATGTCCCCTACATCTGGGGACACTTTACACTGGCACCTCAGGACCCCAGCCCAGAATAAGAGGAGGGGATTCAGAGTAGGGGGATGTGGAGGGCCTTGGCTGGGGGCACAAGGGTAGGTTTTCCCCCCTCCTGCCTTTCTTCGTTCATAGGGACGTGTATCATAGTGACCGCATGGGCCTGGGTGGGGGTGGCAGCAGAATCTGCAAGCCCGGCCCCTGAGAAGAGTAGGCAGTGTGGACCCACAGGCTAACACCCTCCCGAAGGCAGCTGTGTGCTTAAGCACATGGCTCCGGGGTTGGGGAGCATAAACAGGTGTCCCCAGGTATGCCCCGGGGGCCAGAGAGCCAGCCAACAAGTTTGTTTTTCTCTGGGAGGCATCCTCGAACTGCCAGCCTGATGGCTCCCTTCCACCTGGCAAATCGTGGAAATGGAACAGTTCACACAGAGCAGAGGGGTTTTTTGGTGTAACTTAGCAACTGCAGGCAGAGGAGGAGGAGGAGGAGGAGGAGGAGGAGTGGGAGGAGGGGGAGGGGGAAGAAGAGGATGGAGAGGAGGAGGAGGATGCGGGGAGGAGCAGTAGGAAGGGGAGGGGGAGGAGGGAGAAATACCAGCACCACCAGCATCTGTGCTGGGTTGGCCTGAGTGAGGCTGGTGGGCCCAGGCTGATGGGGTAGGGCATCCCCTGCAGCCAGCCAGGCCAGGAACAGACCCACCAGTCTGTCTCCTGGGTCCTCCAGAGAAGATCCATTGGAGGCTGTGCCCACCTGTCTCCTTATCTGTGATAATAGGCCGAATGGGTGGGACTGGAATAGCTTTGGTTGATATTTGTTTTTTTGACCACAGAACCCTGTTCTGAAGCCGTATGTTTCAAAGCCAAGTTGGTCAAATAGACCAAGTGAAGGTGCAGGGCTAGGAGCTGAAGCTGGGCCCGGGGTGGGCGAGTGTCAGCTGCACCTCTCCGCATGACCCTACCCCAGAAGAGGGGCCCCGGGCAGCCCCACAGAACCTGCTGGGGGTAGGTGCCAGGCCACAGTGTGGGAGAGGGGCAGAGAAGCAGGAGACGCCTGTTCAGGTGGTCTTGGCTCAGTGTGGCTCCCGGTCCGGTGGCCCTCCTACTGCCCCCTGCTGGGCCGCCTCCTCCCTCCCTCTCCCCTCCCGAGGCCATCTGCTTGCTTCAGCCCTGGTCCGCGCTGGCTGTTTTTTCTCTCAGAGCCTCCAAATGCTGAGCAGAAATCTGCCTCGTGGAGCTCCCACCCACTGCAGGCTGCCGCTCATCCCTTTGCCCTCGCCTGCCCACCTCCCTCCTGAGATGTGTGTTTACTTAGCAACGCGGCTTCCAGCTGAATCCAAGAAGACAGGCAGGGAGCTCGGAGGGAGGCGGCGGGGATGAAGGGAGGCCTGGAGTCACAGGGCGGCTTCGGTGGGAGGCTGCCGGGCCCTTGGCCACAGGAGGGAAGGGTGGCCTCTGACACCCACTGGCCGCATGTCAGGGCCCCCGATCTGCTGGGGTCTGGGAGGACACTCTGCCCTCTTTTAAGACTAAGTGTGTTTCTCACTTCTTTCTGGGCACAGAGGCTGGGGCTCTGTGTGTGTGTGTGTGTGCATGTCAGAGAATGAACACAAGGATGCCCTGGGCAGAGTGAACTGGCCGCTGTGGATGCATTCAGAATGTCCCTGCAGTGGGGACACCGGGAAGTCCCAGTCTCACAACCCGAAGCAAGCTTTGGGAAGGTCAGCAGATATCAGCATGGCGGGAACCGTGGAAGGGAGAGTCGAGAACCTCATGTTCTGGCCCACACAGAATATGGGAGGGCGGGGGGGGGGGCAGGAGTGGAGAGCAGGGATCACCCTGGGGCAGGGAAGGGACGGGGCTCAGGCCTGCAGAAAGGTGACAGGTGTCTGGTATGGCGGTGTTAGGGTCACACGGATGCCTGTAGGGCCAGGGAGGGGCGGGGGTGTGAGCGCTGCCTGGCACTGACCCTGCCTCAGGATGGACAGACATGGCTTCCCGTGTCTGTGTGCGAAGCATTTCCTCAGAGCCCCACAGGGGCTTGGGGCAGGATTCAGGGCAACACCCAGGGATCCTGCCCTGGACGCTTCTTCCCAGCTCACTGGACAGGGCAGCTCCTCAGGGCTGGTGTGCTGGCCGGGGAGGGGAGGGGCAGGCTGTGGCCTGTGCCGCCCGGGGTGGTGGCAGGAGCTTGGGGTCCCCGGTGTCCCTTTGGAGTGGCTCTGGGTTCTCCACAGTGCAGGGTGACTTTGGGGAGTGGTGGGTGAGTGCCAGCTCAGGGAGGAGGGGCCTGGGCCTTGGTAAGTGTCCTAGCTCTTCAGAGGAGAGGCCCCCGTTTCTCCTGGGGGACACACGTGCTGAGACCCCCAGCCAGGGAGCTGGCCCGGTAGGTGTAGCCTTGAGAACTCAGGGGGCGCTTAAATCGGCTTGTCCAGCTCCCCCCACCCCGGGCTCCCCCCAGGTGCAGTGCTGCTACCCTCGATGACTTGCCTCAGAGGTGAAGCCACTTGCCTACTGCTTCTCCCAGTTTCAACACAACAAACCTTCCTCAGCTGTCTCCCCCTCTGGCTCTTTTGCACCCTGCTCTCCTCCCTTGCACGGGGCCGACTGTGAAGGGTGTTCTCTGCTTGCTCACCGCACACCATCACCTCCCACACAGCCCGGCCCACTCCCATCTGTGCGCCCCCCACTCCTGGGAAACAGGCTCCAGAGGCCCGGGGACGTCTCCAGCCCTGCTCCCAGGCTGTGGTCCCCTGGGCTCTGCAGGTCCCCCCCTTCCTCTCCTGGGGCACTCGGTGTCCCCCTTCCTAGGGACCTGGGCCTCCACTTTCTCTTCTCAACCCTGGCTTCCGTTTCTTCCTTGGTGCTGATCCCAACCCAGCTCTTCTGGGCAGCATTCAAGCCCAGACCCGCCTGCTGCCTTCTAGGTGAGCACTGTCGTTGCACCCCTAAGCCTCCCCTGCCCCATCTCCTCTCTGAGCAGCTGGGACAGCCAGGGTCTCTCCTGGACCTCTGCCAGGTCAGCCCTGGCATTGACTGAGTGTTCAGCTAGTTTGCCCCCACCGCGACCTCTCTTCCCTTCTCCTCCCACTGCCCCCTCCTGGGGCCGGGCGGCCCTCCCCTGGCCTGGACACCCCAGCAGCCCCCTGCCCCTGCAGTGCCTGCCCTATAGCGCAGCCTGGTGACCTTTTTAACCTTCTCTTTGTAAAAATGCTGAGCCTTACGCTCCATGCAGCCCTGGCTCTCCCCACCTAGTCGGCTCCCAGCCTTCCTCAGGGTGCCTTCCTGCACAGGTGCGCTTTGAGGGTGCCCTGGGCGTGCAGTGTAATTGTCAGGGCGTGATCCCTCGGGGTCAAGTCTATACTTGGCCCACTGGCCCCAGTTGGACCACCAGCTCTGAGAGTGTGGCTGTGCTGGAGGACTCAGCAGACATTTGTGGGATGTGTGTGAAAATCTGTGAGCTGCTGTGTGTGGCGGGGTAGAGAAGTGCGGATCTGTGTCTGGGAACCTGTGTGTTGGGGGTGGAGGCGTGCCCCCTCCCTTGGCCATCTTGCTTCCCCTTTCAGGGAGGGGAGAGGGGAGCAGATCCACAGGTTCTGGGAATGGCAAGAGGGGGGCGTCTCTGGGGATCCAGACCCCTGTTCAAGAAGGAGTAGGGGGGCGTCTGGGAGGCCAGGCCCTCGCCTGTTGTCACCACCACTTCCGTTTCTCCAAGTGTCACCCTCAGACTCTACCTTGAAGAGAGAGTTCTCCCTGGATCTGGTTGTCATGGCAACGCTGTTAACAAAGAGTAGCTTCCGTGGAGGAGGCTGGCTCACCCAGAAACTGAGGGGGCTGGGCGAGGGTGTGCTTTCTGACGGGTTCATTAGCTGAGCCTGTTTCCCCAACCCCCACCAAGGCTGCCCAAGTTGCATGGACCCCTCTGGCTGGGCCTGGTACCCAGACCCTCCCCATGTGACTGTCATGAAGCCTCCATCCCATCTGGGTGTGGCTTGTATTTCAGCCACAGCTGGCTCTCGGGGCAGGCCCAGGGAGGCCTCTGAGTTTGGGGGGTGCAGGCTGTGCCCTGGCACCAGGCACCTCCCAGGGTGAGGAGCCTTTGTGGAAACCCAGGCTCAGAGGCTCAGATTTCTCTTTCCCAGGACTTTCCCGAAGGCTGGTTCTGGTGCCCAAGCCCGTTTCAGTTGTGGCCTCTGAACAAGCTCTGTCCGGATTCTGTTACTGCTCTGAGATTAGGGCTTTGGTTAAATGAGGGGCAGCCCTGGCCAAGCTGACGGGGGACGGTGGGCTCTGGGGTCCAGGTCTTTGCCCCTAGAGTGGGGTGAGAGTGAAGGAAGGCAAGAGCTGGCCACGTGGACCAGCTCAGGGACAAGGCTGGGTGGATTAGGGTTGGATGGGATTAGAGGCTCATAGGGGAGGAGCTCGTGGAGTTCTGAGGCCAGCTTCCTCAGCTTTCCTGAGTTAATCACTCTGAGCAGGCAGAAGGCTCCGTCAATTATTCGTTTCACTGTGGTTATTAGCAGTGGGTGGCCCCCACTGGGCAGATGAGGCCAGGAGCAGGAAGACATCAGGGCTGCTCCGGGAAGAGCCCACGTCCTGTCCACACCACCCAGGTGTCCACTCCCTGCTCAGCCCCACCGCAGGAAGAGCCCCCCATGCCCGGCACCCCGCCCTCCTCGAGCCTGGGAGCCCGCCCGACCAAGGCAAGTCTGAGTGTCTCTGTCAGTGTTCCCTGAGCGCTTGGGCCCTGGCCCCTCCCTGCTGGGTCAGGGGGCTCTCCGGGACGAAAGAGCGAGGGTTGACAGTGAGCAGGGTGGGCCACGGGTCCGAGCTGTTCCTGTGGGAAAGACGAGGGCAGACAGAATCACTTCCGGAGTGGGCGTGTCACGGAGGGCGGAGCCTGGAGCCTCCCACAGCGCCTGGACGGCCCCCAGGGTGCAGGGCTCAGGAGCTCCAGGCTGCTTGAGGAACCCGGCAGTCAATGATGGAAACGTTCATGGATATTGCCTACAAACCGGCCATCAGAACACCGCAAGAAGTATCAAAGACACCCTGTGATTCAGACCGTGTTTTCTGCCTACAATGCAGTTCTGATAGAAATTAATAACAAAACAGAGTCTAGGTATTTGGAAAATTTTAAATACGTGTATGGCAACTCACTCCAGTGTTCTTGTCTGGAGAATCCCAAGGACAGGGGAGCCTGGTGGGCTGCCGTCTATGGGGTCGCACAGAGTCGGACACGACTGAAGTGACTTAGCAGCAGCAGCAGCAGCAGCAGCATAAAGACTTAGTGAATCCAAGAAGCAGTCATAATGGAAATGAGATGACAATGAAATTAAATGATAGAAGTATTATGAGGGACACTTGTGGCACGCAGCCTTCATGGCACTGCAGCTGTTACCAGCTGACCTTGTCTGGAGAGCCCGCATCCGTGTCCAGGTGCCTCCTCCTCGACCCTGGCTGCTGGGAAAGGGGTCAGAGCAGTGGGCAGGCCTCCCAGACTGCAGGGCTGCCTAGGGGAGAATTCAGTATCCTTTGGCTTCTCCGTGTGATCAGGCCAGGCTGGGTCTGGGGGAGCTGCCCTGCCCCCAGTACACAGACACAGCTTTTGAAGAATATTTATTTGGCTGCGCAGCATGTGCAATCTTCCATCTTCCTTGCGGCATGTGGATCTTTAGTTATGATGTGTGAACTCTCAGTTGCTGCATGTGGGATTAAGTTTCCTGACCAGGGATCAAACCCGGGCCCCACGCATTGGGAGTGAGGAGTCTTAGCCACTGGACCACGAGGGAAGTCCTGAGACCAAGGCTCCTAAAGCACATACTCTGGCCACGGCCACCATTCACACATCACAGCCACTCCCACCCCTGGAGGGGAGGACAACATGTGTGTCTCAGGTTGGACTGAGACTTTGAAAAGCTGTGGTTCTGTGAGGTGACTGGGGCTTGTTAGGGGAAGAAAAGGAAGGACCCGTGCAGGGAAAGGCCCAAGGCCGCAGACAAGAGAGAGGATGGAACCGTGGGCAGTGTGGTGGCCAGAGCCCTGGGCCGCCCCATCTGTGCTCAGGATCTTGGCATACTGCATGTGTACGTGGGCTCCGTGTGTGTGTGTGTAAACGTGTGTGTGTGCACATTCACGCACAAGCACCAGCCCTGACCAGCCCTCTATCCCAAGGACTCTGCTGGGCATTTCACTAATACCTGATGTAATTTAATGCTGCAGACTTCTTTTTTGATGCTGGCATCATTATGCCAACTTTGCTCATGAGCCTCTTGGGTCTGGAGAGAGAGGCCAAGGCTGGGTTTGAATGCAGGTCTTTCCTCTGGGCCAAGGACACTTTGGAGAGTAGGTGACGTGCTTCTTTGGGGCCTCCCCTCGTCTTCCTGTGCTCTTCGTGCTACCCTCTCCCTGGGTGCAGCCCCTGAGTGGGCTCTTGTTCCCTTCCCTGGCTTTGACTGTGACCTCCCCTGGCCCCCTGTGCTTCCCTGAACTCACACTCACACCTCAGGTCTCAGCTTGGACAGGGCTCCCGGCAGGAGGCTCTCCACCCCCTGGAGCTGCTGAGGTTCCTTTCCTCTGGGCTGTGGAGCCCCAGGGATGTGTAGCGGGCGTAACAGGCTCCCCAGGTGCTGGCTGCTCTTCTGAGTACTTTGCCTGTATCCACTCATCTCACAAACACTGTTGAAAGATCAGGTTCCCCAGACGCAGAGCCTGAGATGGGGATTTCTGACGCATGGGGTGTACAGGCTGTGCTCTTGGGGGCATATGGGGGTGTGCAAGCAGGTAGAGAAATGGGGAGGCAAGCATGCAGTTTCACAAACATGCAGTTCCTTTTCTATTTGTACTATTATAAATAGTATAATAAATTATTTATACTATTTACATTTTGTTTTGGAGTATATTTTGGAGTATACTATTTTATTGGATATAATTTACAATGTTGTATTAGTTTCTGCTCTACAATGAAGTAAACCAACTGTATGTATACATACACCCACTCTCTCTTGGACCTCCCTCCCTCCTGCCCCACAGTCCCAACCCTCTGGGTCATCAGAGTCCTGAGCTGAGCTCCCTGTGCTATACGGCAGCTTCCCACTAGCTCTTTCACATGTTTTACTGTATATATGTCAATCCTACTCTCTCAGTTCATCCCACCCTCCCCTTTCCCCATTGTATCCATACGACTGTTGTCTATATCAGCAACTCTATTCCTGCCCTGAAATTTTTACTTTTGGAACATACGTGATTTACAATGTTGGGTTAGTTTCAGGTGTACAGCAGTGATTCAGTTGTATATATACGTATGTCCATTCTTTTTAAATTCTTTTCCTATATAGTTCATTACAGAGTACTGAGTAGAGTTCCCTGTGCTATACAGTAGGTCCTTATTCAGTTCAGTTCAGTCGCTCAGTCGTGTCCGACTCTTTGTGACCCCATGGACTGCAGCACGCCAGGCTTCCCTGTCCATCACCAACTCCCGGAGCTTGCTCAAACTAATGTCCATAGAGTCGGTGATGCCGTCCAACCATCTCATTCTCTGTCATCCCCTTGTCCTCCCACCTTCAATCTTTCCCAGCATCAGGGTCTTTTCCAGTGAGTTGATTCTTCGCATCAGGTGGCCAGAGTACTGGAGTTTCAGCTTCAGCGTCAGTCCTTCCAATGAATATTCAAGACTTATTTCCTTTAGGATTGATTGGTTTGATCTCCTCGAATTCCAAGGGACTCTCAAGAGTCTTCCGCAACACCACAGTTCAAAAGCATCAACTCTTCAGCACTTGGCTTTCTTTATGGTCCAACTCTCATATCCATTCATGACTACTGGAAAAACCATAGTTTTGACTAGACAGACCTTTGTTGGCACAGTAATGTCTTTGCTTTTTAATATGCTGTCTAGGTTGGTCATAGCTTTACTTCCAAGGAGGAAGCGTCTTTTAATTGCATGGCTGCAGTCACCATCTGCAATGATTTTGGAGCCCAAGAAAATAAAGTCTGTCACTGTTTCTGTCAATCCCAATCTTCCAATTTATCCCTCTTTCCCCCTTTGGTAACCATGAGTTTATTCTCTACATCTGTGACTTGATTTCTGATTTGTAAGTAGGTTCATTTGTACCGTTTTTTTAGATTCCACATATAAGCAATAACATGTGATATTTGTCTTTCTCTGCTGACTTCACGCAGTATGATTACAGGTACATCCGTGTTGCTACAAATGCATTACTTCATTCTTTTTAGGAGCATGTTTTTACTTGCCCTTGCCTTTCACCTCAGGCCTCCTGATAAGGCAGACTTGTTTGGAAGTGCCTTCACCCATGCGGGAGTCCCCCACCTTAGGGTTACACACCCTCACACCCACCTACTCAGGTGACCCCGAGTTGAACTGAAGTCAGTCGTTCATCTGTTTTCCCATTGTTTGTTAACAGGTTGACTCAAGCAGTTTTCAGAGCTCTGGTCCCTGAGGGGCTCAGGCGAGGACTGGCCTCTGTCAGTGCTCCTGTGCACACCGGCCCCCACCCCCTGCAGCCCTGAGCTCACCTGTGCTGTGTGGCTTTCGCCAGGGGCTGTAAATGTCCTCCCGTAGATGACCGCTGCAAACCTGAGCCTCTGCGGCTCTGGTGTTGGAGGCCCACGTGTCCTGGCCCCAGGCTGCAGCCATGTGCCTTGGCTGGAAGAGCCGACTGCCCAGTTGGCCAGGCCCTGGGCGGTAGGAGGAGGGTGGTTGTGGGCTTGTGAGTCTATCAGCCCCAAGAGAAAACTGGAGCAGGGCCCACCTGCCCTCTGTGGGAACCCAGTGAGGATGGACCCAGTTTCCATCACATTTTACTGCAGGGATTAAAAACTATAAGCACAGCCTAATGAGATAGCCCCAGGGCTGGCGCTGGAGAATGATTACGTGTTTGCCCCAGGCCTGCTCCAGGGTGGGAGGGGGCCCTGGACTCAGGAAGCCGTCATTGCCACGTGCTCGGTGCTCTCATGGCGGGGATGAGCGAGGCGGGAAGAGTGTGCGTCACAGGACACTGGTGCTGTGTGGATCGGCAGGCCAGATCAGCAGAGGTGGGGACTGGGCACAGAGGAGTATGGGGCCCAGGTGCCCATGGGGGGAGGTGGATGTGGAGGGGTGGTCAGACACAAGTGGGCCCCAGGTGGCCATGAAAATGGTCACCCTTGTAGCAACAAGTCTCCAGGGGGTTGAGAACCTTGCCCAAGCCCAGACAGCCGAGAAGTGGCCAGTCCAGGGTGTGGACCCAGGCCTGCACTCCTTACCATACTGCGGGCCAAAAGAGACCCATAGTCTGAGGTGCTGCCCGTCCTCACCTCTTTCTGAGATGGGCTTTGGCAGAGCCATTGAAGAACTCGAAGTACCTGGGTGGATGCCCCGTCATCCTCCCATCCCTGAGGATGTGTGCGGAGGACCTGTGCACCAGGCCCAGCCCAGGATCGGGGAGCGCAGACGCTATCCCAGTCTGAAAACAGCTAGAGAAAGGCAGAACAGGGAGTCAGAAATCAATGAGGGGGAGGAGGAGGGAGAGGAAGCACCCGGAGGCTTCCAATCAGAACAGAGGGACTAGGACAGCCTCACTGGAAAGAGAGAGGAGGAAGCTGTATGGACATCGGGAGAGAGGGGTTCCTTGCAGGTGGGGTGCTGGTGGTGGTTTAGTCGCTAAGTCATGTCCAACTCTTGCGACCCCATGGACTGTAGCCTTCCAGGCTCCTTTGTCCATGGAGATTCTCTAGGCAAGAATACTGGAGTGGGTTGCCATTTTCTTCTCCCAGGGATCTTCCCAATCCAGGAATAGAACCCAGGTCTCCTGCATTACAGGCAGATTCTTTACTGACTGAGCTATGAGGGAAGCCCCTCATACTTGTGGGAGAGGGGGGGGGTCTAAGTAAAAGTACATAGTAACAGCATGGATCACAAGTCCCTTGAAAGTCTATGATCTGACAGATTTCGTTAGTAGTTCTAATTCCCCACGCAATTACGAAATGGTCAAATAGACCAGGAAAAGGTGACCGAGAAAGGAAAGTTTGGTTCACACGCTTTGCTCATCTCTGGCTGCTCCCCTCGCAAGGATGTTGAGTGTCTCTTGGCATTGGCAGGTTGGTTAAAACCCCGATAAGGGTCCCCTTTTGGGGGCTGCCTTCAGTCATTACGAGGCATCACAAAACTGCAGAGCAGGGCTCATCACTTGCTTGTGCAGGGCGGGTCATTCATTCACACGAGCACACTGTAGAAGTTAGTAAAGTAAAGCAGAAAATGTGCTTACTGAGAAAGCAGAGAGGCTAGAGCTCTGAGTCTTCTTAACCTTATCCTGAAGATCCCGGACAAGCCCCCAGGTTGATAGCTTACAGTGAACAGCGTCGGATTTGTGATCTCTGAAGAAGATTTAGCTTTGGGACCAGGGACCAGCCTTGATCATTCAGGAGCATTTGTGTAGCAGAGTTTTATTAAAGTAAGAAAAGAGACAGAGAAAGCTTCTGACATAGACATCAGAAGGGGGATGAGAGTGCCCCTGCCGAGGGCGCAGCTAGCCCCCAGCCCTGAGATAGACACACTCTGGAACACCTGGGAATGCCAAGTCATTGGGGGGATACAGTCTGGGGCAGACAGTGACTGTCACCAGTAATGACAGGTCACCCTGGGGTGAGCCAGGGGAGTTGTGGCTTTGACTGGGGTCTCACACCACCTCCATGGCTCAGCTGTGTCCACGTGTGGATGGCTCTGGCAGAGGGGCAGCTGACCCACCACACCACGTGCTCCAGCCCCACGTGGACAGCACTGCACTTCCTCCAGGAGAGAGCCTGGTGGTGGGGCTTGCTCAGGGGGCCTGCCTGGGGGAAGAGGCTGAGATCAATGGAGTCATGTTGAGTTTGAGGTGCTCTGGGAAGCTGAGAGAGGCATGGCTGGCGTGTGGGCATGTGGTCGCGTGGGTGGGGCCCTCTCCAGCTCTTCACCCTCCCCAGCTCTTCTTTCCTTAGGATTCCCTTCCCCCTCCTCAGTGTGCAAATTGCAGTATTGTATTTATTTTAATAGCATTCAAAAAGTAAAAAGGGGGGAATTCCCTGGTGGTGCAGTGGTCAGGGCTCAGCGCTTCCACTACTGTCGGGACTAGTTCTATCCCTGGTTAGGGAACTAAGATTCTGCATGCCACATGGTCAAAAACAAACAAAAAAAAAAGTAAGAAAAAGTGTCCAGGTGGAGCATGTCTTCTTCCATCCCCGGCCAACTGTTGGCTCCTCCCAGCTGAAGCCCTGTTTTTATCTGTTTCCTGAGTATCTGCCTTGTGTTTCTGGTCCCCACACAGTGGCAGTGCATCAGTCCCTGTCAGGCACGTGGTGGTGATGCCTGTGCCTGGCTTGGCTTCTCTCCCCGGAGCGTCTTGGAGCTCCTGTCTCAGTGTGTGTAGAGTGGCCTTGCTGCTTTTAGCACACATGTGGTCTTCCCACAGTGGATGTATGTATGACAACTCAGGACTTTCCAGGTGGCTCAGAGGGTAAAGAATCCACCTGCAATACAGGCAGATACAGATTCTATCCCTGGGTTGAGAAGATCCCCTGAAGGAGGGCATGGCAGTTCACTCCAGTATTCTTGCCTTGAGAATCTCGTGGACAGAGGAGCCTGGCGGGCTGTGGTCCATAGGGTTACAAAGAGTCAGACATGACTGAAGCGACTGAGCACGCATGCATGATAACTCGTTCATCCAGGGACTGAAAAATGGACATCCAGACTGTATCCACTCTCCTTTTCTAAGCAGTGCTGCAATGAGGACCCTTACACATGTATGCTTTTGCTTAAGTGTGAGCATATTTGTAGGATAAATCCCTAGAAATAAGATAGCAGGGTGAAATGGAGGTGCATTTATAATCTTGATAGATTTTGCCCAACTGTCCTCCATGGCCATGCTTGGTTATACCTCTGCTGGCAGTTTATGTGAGCCTCTGTTTTTCCATCCTCTTGGCCAATCTGTTATGTGAGAAATGGTATCTAGTTGCAATTTTATATAGAATTTCTCTTACTATGAATGAGAAAGAGTCGGACACAACTGAGCGACTGAACTGAACTGAAGATCCACCTATATTCTCTTTGATGAATTGGTGTTTGAATTATTAACATATTATGTTGGGTTGATGGCATTTTTCTTATTGATTCACAGAAATCTCTATATATTGAGGCAACTGATACTTTGGAGTATGAGTTGCAAATCTTTTCCCCAATTTATCTGTATTTTCATTTTGTTATGATTTTTGCCATGCAATCGGAGAGGGCAATGGCACCCTACTCCAGTACTCTTGCCTGGAAAATCCCATGGATGGAGGGGCCTGGTGGGCTGCAGTCCATGGGGTCGCTGAGAGTCGGACATGACTGAGCGACTTCACTTTCACTTTTCACTTTCACGCACTGGAGAAGGAAATGACAACCCACTCCAGTGTTCTTGCCTGGAGAATCCCAGGGACGGGGGAGCCTGGTGGGCTGCCGTCTATGGGGTCGCGTAGAGTCGGACATGACTGAAGCGACTTAGCAGCAGCAGCAGCAGAACCATCATTTTTAAAAATGGTTTTGGGGTTTTGTAACATACATGAACTTATGTGAAATTACTATTTCTGTAGGCAAAAATGGTTGCCTACCAGTACTTTCGTGGGATTCAAATGAACAGAATTTATACTCTTCTCTGAGAGTATAAAGAAATTCTCGTATGTTCTCATAAACTTATGGTTTCATTTTTTTTTCAAGTGTGAATGTTTGATCCATCTGCTGGACTCCAACTTAATTTTTTTCCAGATGGTCATCCATTTGTCCAACACCACTTATAATTACTTTTTTCCCCACTGTTTTGAAATATCACCTTTATCATATATTGAGCTGCCATGTGTTTGGGGTTATTTCTAGACTTTCTCATTGGCTTCATTGCTCTGACTGTATATTCATGGGCTGATATCGCGTTTTAAATTTAACTGTTATTATGCAAATTTTCAAATGCCATAGAAGGTAAAAAGAATAGTCGTGAACCCTCATATTCTTATCACCCAGATTCAGTAGTTAAGGTTTTACCCACTTGCTTCACTTAAATTCATTTTTCTTTCTTCCTGTCTCTTTTTTGTCTCCTGTTTTTCTTTTCCCTTTTGATTGAAGTATTTAAATCAAATCCCCAACCTCGGTAATTTGCCCCTATATACTCTGGTATGGATCTCTAAAACAAACAAGGCCATTTTCAAACAAAACCACATGTTTATTAACACACTTAACAAAATTAACAGCAATTCCTTGCTATCATCTAACACCAAGAACACATGCCATTTTCCTTAATTGTCTTGAAAATGCCTTTTTGCAATTGGTTTGTAAAATTGGTAACCAAATTAAATCCATATGTGGCATTTGGTTTGTATTGTCCTTAAAGCCTCTTTAATCTAAAGCAGCTTATTTCCCCCACCACTCTTTTTAAAAGCTGTTGGCTTGTTGCATAATCTTCTTGAGTTCTCTATAGTATCCTGTTTTTAAGACTTGTCTGTTTGCTTCCTCTTGGTGTCATTTAACTAGTTCCTCCAGTCCTCGCATTTCCTCTAAACTAGGATGTAGCTCAAACAGCTTCATTTTGAGGGGGGTTCATGTTATCTGAGCAAGAATCGTGTTGCCCTTTGCATGGCATTGTGGCAGGAGTCTATCACGTGAGGTCTGGTTGTAGTCAGTGGTCATGAACATGGGGGAGATAGAGGGAGATACCCTCATGCTCTGGCATCTCTTTGTCCTGATTGTTTGAGCCACTGATGACCACCATCTGAGTCAAGCATGGCATGCAGGGTTGCAACATGGCACCTATCTAATTGTTCTGTCTGAATGCATTAGTGGAATTCTGTAGAAAAAAGTTCCTTCATCAACCAGGGCTATTTGGCTGCCCTGAAATAATTTCATGAAAAAAAGGAAGATAAGTGTTAAATTCTTTCCTTTACCAACACATGGTTCCTCTGATTTTTGCAATTTGTGCTTGTTCTAAAACTCAGCAGCCACACCTGACCACATTCCTTCTCAAGTTGCCTTTACCATTTTTTTTTCCCCCAAGTTGTGTCTTGAAACTACAGCCCTGTATTTACTGTAGGATTCCTTTATCTGGTAGGACTTAGCCTTATTAACTGTGCTATTTACTGTGGTCACTGCGACTGTTTCCTAGTGTGACATCACACCCATGGGGGTGGTTGACCCAACCTGGTTTTCTCATCAGTCCTGATATGTTGAGGGGCAGTCTTACAGCAGGTGAGGCTTTTTTCTCCCTGAATGCTAGATCTTGTTGGAGCAGAAATGCGTGCACATTTGAGAAGCTGGTGAAGAGGATTTGTGGAGGGAAACTGGCCTGAGACATCTCAGCTCTCGGTCCATGGATGTGAGCTGTCTGTGCATTAGGAGAGAGGGTGGGAGGGACGCTGAAGGCCTTGACAGGCCCAGCGTCTATCGAAACCAAAGCAGCTTCTTCGCAGGGTTGAGAGCATTAGAGAGCATCAGACAGTGGCAGCCTCATGACATGGCAGAGTTCCCAGCTGGGTGGAGACCCTAGGAGCTCTAGGAGAGGTGGGGCACCCACTCTGTACATACAGAAGCTGGGTTTTCCCAGTGAAGGGCTTAAGAAGGTGATGAAGAAGGGCCCCTGGAGGCAGAGACCTGGGTCTTCTGGGAAGGCAGGGTCTGTGGGGGCGGGGCCTATGGGAGGGGCCAACACAGGGAGTCCCTGTGGTCTAGATCCCAGCTCAGCGACCTGCTCCTTTCCTGCTGGCTTGTAGGGATCTGAGCTCTGACCCTGTCCTGCTGTGCCTGGGGTTTGCTGAGGCCCTGTATGGATGGGCTGATGCTGGTTTGGATCATGGGCAGTGAGCAGGGGGTCTCTGACTTCACTGGCCAGAAGAATCCACCAGTAGCAGAATCCACACTTAGGAGTCCTCTTGCCGCTTCCTTGCCAGGAGGCCTTTCACAGCCTGGTCTTGCTCCAGGGCCTGCCTGGCTGTGAGTGTGGACACTGACAGCAGGGATTTGCTGTTGTTGTTTAGTTGCTAAGTTGTGTCCAACTCTTTGTGACCCCATGGACTATAGCCCACCAGGCTCCTCTGTCCGTGGGATTTCTTAGGCAAGAATACGGGAGTGGGTTTCCATCTCCTTGTCCAGACAACAGGGATGTGTGGTGCATGTACAAAGGGTCTCGAGTGTTAGGCAGCCTCCTTCCCTCTTCCCTTCCCCCTCCCTTCCCCCCAGCACCCAGCCCCCCGTGTTTGCCGAATGAATGAACAGGCAGAAGCTGTCTCCTCGCCAATGCATTGCTGGAGCCACAGAGGCAGCCACGCCTGTGGCCCCCTGGCTGCTCTGCGTCTGATTCTACAATGGTGGTGGCACAGCCAGAGGTATGTGACAGGGCTTTGCTCAGCTGGGGGTCGGGAGCCTCCCCGGAGGTGAAGCTGAAGGATTGGTGGGCGATGGACAAGGGCCCAGAGGCAGGAACACGCACCATGGGGAAAGCGGGTTTCTAGAAGCTCCCAGGACCACCTGTCTGGTGTGAGGGACAGTGCTAGGCAAGGGTGCTAAAGCCCAGGGCTCCTTTCCTGGCAGGCTGGGGTGTTCTTGCCACGAGGTGTGGCCTGCGTCTTGAGCTACCTGCTTCCTAGCCCTGCCCAGCCCAGCCTGGACTCCCACTGACCCTGAAACTGTCTCTGATGGGGAGGGGCGCCGGGCTCTGAGCACGGGGCCTCCTTCCTTCTGCTTTCCAGACCCTCTCCCAACTATGATTTTATTTTGCTTAAAATACTAATTTATTTATTTTTGGCCGTGCTGGGTCTTTGTTGCTGAGTGTGGGCTTCTCATTGCGGTGGCTTCTCTGGTTGCAGAGCGTGGGCTCTAGGCGCACAGGCTTTAGTACCGCAGCTCACAGTCTCAGCAGTTGTGGCACACAGGCTTAGTTGCTCTGCAGCATGTGGGATCTTCCCAGACCAGGGATCAAACCTGGGTCCCCTCCACTGGCAGGCAGTTTCTTAACCACTGGACCACCAGGGAAGTCCTTCAACTGTGATTTTAGATCAGCGGTTCTCAGAGTGGGATCCCAGGACAGCAGCCTCAGTATCCCCTGGACCATGTTAGAAATGCAGGTTCTCAGGCCCCAGCCCCGACCTCCTGATCAGACACTCTAGGGGAGGGGCTGCCCACCAGGGGATTCTGATACGTTCTCAAGAGCAAACAGACCAACCCAGGGGTTCAGGCCTGGGTGAAAATAAGACCCTTCCTCTTGGTTCCGGCGTCTTCCCAGACCACAGCCTGCCGTCCTGAGCCAACCGGGCCCCACTGACTGCCACGTCTGTCCCAGATGCGGACTGACCAGGGCCAGCCCCAGAGGTCAAGTTGAGTTGGGACCTGGACACTACCCCCGGCACTGGGGAGCCCGAAGGTCTCAGCGCAGGGACCTTTCATTTGATTTGCTTTGGTCTCTGGAGAGCTGCCCGGTGGCCTTTGGCCAACTCGGCATCAGTCACAGAGTCACGGGGCAGAATCGTGGGGCAGATCAGGTCGACCGCACTTTTGGAGACCCCTCAGGGCCTGTGGTCCGTGCCCTTACCTCAGAGCCTCTGGGAGAGGTTAGTGGCTGGCCCAGGGCCAGGATGTGGGAGAGCACCTTCCCAGGCCACCCCTGCCTGTTACCCCCCCACGCTCAGCTCAGACAATCACTCGGGTGTCACTTGGATCCAGTTACTCAGAGCACAGATGAATCCGACTTCCCGTAATCAGCATTCAGGAGCTTGAAAGGGCTTCTAGGACATGCGGGGGCCTGATGTCTCTCCTTGGCGTCTCTCTCCCTGCCTGGGGCAAGACAGCGTCTGGGTCAGGGAGTCGCTGCATTAGCGGGAATTGTATCTGGCAGGAGCGTTCCCAGGTGGCTCAGCGGTAAAGAACCCACCTGCCAGTGCAGGAGACATGGGTTCGATCCCTGGGTCGGGAAGATCCCCTGGAGGAGGAAACGGCAACCCACTCCAGTATTCTTGCCTAGGAAATTCCAGGACAGAGGAGCCTGGCAGGCTACCATCTATGGGGTCTCAAAGAGTCAGACATGACTGATCATGCTTGTGGTGTCCCTACCTGGCAAAGACCTTCTCTAAATTGACCATTTGACAAGGATCCCTGACTTTGGGTAAGAGAGGGGGTGGGTTGAGAAGGAAGGGGATGTCTTCAGGTGAGATCTCTTCATTCTCACTGATGCCCTAGGATAGCAGCCTTCTCCAGTTCTATAGAAACACAAAGTAGACTCAGAGAGGCTGGGAAGCCCAGTAAAAGTCACACAGCAGTATGGATCAGAGTGGACACTCATTTCCTGTCTGGCTGTGCCCAGAGCCCCAGGCCCTCTCATCAGGTAAAATGCAAGCCTCAGCCTTTAGGAGCAAATGTGCAACCTGGGGGCCCCCTCTCCCCAAAATACAGGGAGGGATATTTAGTCATTACATAACAAGTTAAGCTGATGTGTTTATCATGGGCTTTGCTGGGACCTTAGTGTATTCACTTGGTTTCTGAAGCTTCGGGAGGGAAACAGAGTGTATAGAATCTCCATAGCCTCCGGGGAGGAGGGGTCCCTGGACTGGGAGGCTGCACAGGCAGCTGTGGGCCAAGGCCCCGGGAACCGGCCCCCAGCAGCTCCTCCAGTCTGACCAGCGGCCTGGCAGCCCGGACCACGTGGTGCTGGATTTGCCTCAGGGTGGCAGGGGGGGAAAGGCAGGTTCCATGGTGGCCATGGGGACCATAGCCTGGCTGCCTGCCTTCCCCTGGGCGGTGGGTCAAGACTGCCTCAGACCTGGTGGGTGGGAGGTCTTTGTCAGGAGTAAACAGCCCTCCACAAGGTCCAGAAAGGTCACTGGGGAGACCGCACAGCCGGAGCCTCTGCACCCACGGGGCCCAGGCCGCAGCCCCTCCCCTTCCCGCTCCAGGCCTGGGGAGAGTGGGGGCCGTCTGTTGTTAAGTGCAGGGGGTGGTGAGCGGAAGAAATGTCCCCAGGACAGGTGTTCCCTGAGAGCTCAGAGGTGGGTTCACCTGCCTGGCTGAGCCTCCAAGCTCTCATCCTCCCCAGGATCCTGGGCGGATGCGAGCGGAGACTCGGCCCAGGGAGGGTGGGGGACAGGACCCTTCATAGCCCAGGTGGAGTCCCTGGTGGAGGAGGGTCCGTCTGATGCTGGGAGACCACACTTACTTCGTTCACTGACCCCTGTGGAGCTCCAGCCCACTAAGACTTTCCTCCTCACCCCTCTCCCTGTCACTCACCATGCTCCCTCCAGTGGTTTCCATTTCACCATGGATGCTGTCCCGCCTCCCTGCCTCACCCTTGCTCTGTGCTCTCAGCCTCGCCCAGGCCTCTGTTCCACTCCCCAGGCTTGATCCCAGCAGCCTGTGGACCACCTCAGGTCTCAGGTCTGGAGCCGAAGTCCTGGTCAGGCCTGGAGGCCCTGGGCAGAGGCCTGACCTGGGTCTTCTCTGGCTCAGGCCATGTCCTTCCTAAGACCAGCATCTGTCCCTCACTGTCTGCCCCATACCCTGCAGCTCTGCCCCAGCAGGCCACCTCCCACCGGTGACCCCACTGTGGACTGCACCCCTCCCGACCTCCACCTTCCTCCCTGTGGATAAGCCACCTGTCCCCTTTCCACCCTTCCTGTCCGGGAGCAGAATACCACAGTTTGAGCCCAGACCTGGGAGTTTTGCAGCCTTTCCCGTGGAGAGGAAGCCTATGGCCCAGGAACCTCAGAGACAAGCCTGCCCTCCTGCTCCAGAGGTTGCAGAGCTGGGCTGTGGGCACAGGGGCGGGGCTGGGGTTCAGTGAGGCAGGACCAGATACGCTCATGGGGTCCTTGTGTGGTAGTGTGGGCAGAGGATGTGCCGATTATGATGGCTGCTCACAGGGGATGCTCTGTACGGGCTTTGTGAGCATCTCATGCATGGTAACTCATCTAGTCCTGAGACACAGGGCTGTTCCCACCCCCATCTTACAGGTAAGGAAACCAAGAGGTTAAGGACTGGCCAGGAGGTGTAGGCTGGCTCCAGGCTCTGCTGTTGACCGCAGAGGAGAAAGGGATGCTGCAGAGGTACCACTGGGCTCTGTGGGCACCCTGCTGGGCTCAGAGGCCCCACAACCCTGCCCTGGGCAGGTCTGTGGCTTCTGATTTTGCCTGCCACACCCTACTAGAGCTGGCCCGTTAAGTGGTACCGCAGGCAATTTCTCCGGCTGCTTGCTTGGGCGGGGTGAGGTGACCAGACCCGCCTTCCCTCTTCCTGCTCCCCAAATGCAGTGGGGGCCACGCTCTGGGCCACCAGAGTTAGCCCAGAACCAAGGCCTGCTGCCTGGCTGGGCCCAGGATAAGCAGTGTGGTACCCAAGCCTCAGTTTCCCCATCTGTGAGTCAGATAGACAGGCTGGGACTCCCCAGCGCTTCCCAGGGTCAATGCATACGGGCTGGCTGGACCCATGCCCAAGTCCCCCAGAAACCATTTCCCTGAGTCCCCAGGTGGGTTGATGGGCCAATTCTCCTTACTGTGCTTCTCATGTGAGGCCAGGTGGTGTCACCTCTTGTTGACAAGGGGGGCCCTGTGGTGGTCTGGTGGTTTGGGGTTCTCCTTAGGGCAGGAATGGTGGGAGGTACCAGGGATGCCAGACAACCAGAGGCGCTGGTCAGAGGTGCTCCAAAGTGTCTCGCCTGGGGGCTGCCAGGCTGGAGCTCTGGTCTTTGCTTCATGTCTCCCCCAGATGTCTGCACCCCCAGATTCTGACTCCCCAGCATGGAGTGCCCGCTCAGGCCTGGGCTGCCTCCTCATGTCTAGAGCCAGGGGGGCCCCTGTCTCACATGATCCCCTCCAGGAGAGCCTAACAGGCACACAGTGGTGAGGGTGCAGCCCTATGTTGGAAGGCAGTTCTGCCACTTCCAGCCTGGCACAAGTAGCTGCCTCCCCCGCCCCTCCCCGGGTTTCAGACACCTCCTCTGTAGAGGGAGGTGACCTGTAAACTGTGCCCCAGGGCTGGATGGATGCACATCGCTGGGGGCCGGGCCGTATCTGCCCTGCTCCCTCCCCAGCTCTCCCACCTGGTAGGGATCCCCAGCACTGCCCGCCCCAGGCCCATGTGGGCTCCACCCAGCTCAGTCTCTCAGATCCAGCTTGGAGAATGAGTGAGCCCAGCTCACCCAGCCGCGTGTAGGCGAGGCTGCGTGGCAGGCCCGGCTCAGCGTGGCCCGCATGTCAGCAAGCACCAGTTCCCTACCATCAGGTCTACTTTGGGTCACCTCGGGGGCCTCCTCCCGTACATGCTTCCCCCAGGCAGGGGACACAGTGCAACTCTACTGTAAACAGTCTGACAGAGGCAGCAGGGCGTGAGGGAAGGGAGAGGGAGGGAAGGCTGGAAGGGCCTCCCGAATTCTCCTGCATGCTGAAGCTTTTAGTGTTGCCTGGCAACCAGAAGAGCAAGGAGGGTGTCATAGAGGAGCCCAGCCTGCACTGATGCCCAGCCCCATGCTGGGTAGCCTTCCTCTGAAGGGGGCTGTCAGAGGGCTAGGAATCAGGCTCCTTCAGGCCTGTCTTCTCTAAGGAGCCAAGGGTAATGGCTTCCCAGGAATGGCCACACACCTGCCACCTGGTGGTCCTGAGGCTGGTCTCCCCTTCCCTCCAGCACCAGCCTCTAGGGCACCCCTGATGTGAAGTCTCGGCTTTGATCTAGACTTTGACCCTGACCAGTGCCTGGTATCCTTGGACGGACTGCTTCACGTCTCTGACCTCAGTCTGCACTCCTATAAAATGGGCCAGTAGCCCTCCTCATAGGAGTTACTGTGAGGAATAAATGACAAAGCTGTGTGGGGCTGCAGGACACGGGAGGCTCCATGAGGAGTGGTCCCTGCCCCCAGGGGGTGACAACCTAAGAAGATGATGGTGACAGACTTTCCAGGGCCTTTGGAAGAACTGGTTGAAGGTACCGAGGTCAGCTCTCCATACCCCCAGCCTGCGTGACTATCCAGGACATCCCTGGAGGGGTCCAGACGCAGAATGAGGCCAGGGTGGTGGCAGAGGGTGGGGCAGGAAGGAGTGACACTGAGCAGGTGGCCGGCGAGGGCGTGAGGTTAGCCAAGGCCAGGGGTGGGGAGAGTGCCTGGGTGTTGGCTCCAGGGAGGGGCTGTGGCTGTGGCTGAGACATTGGGAGGGTTTTCCTGCATCTCCATGTGGCATTTCCACCTAGGTCAACCAGAGGACTTGGCCTGGGCTGAGTGGGGCTGGACTCTGCCGGGCAGTGATCAGGCAGTGGCCGAGGGGACTTCCCGGGAGGGTGCTGGAAACCCCAGCACTGCCCGGTTTCCGCTCCAAAGGCCTGGGAATGCCGTGGCCTCTGCCCAGGAGGAAAGTCCCCAGCTTTCCTGCTGTGTGCTGTGGCCAGGGCTGCTTGGGCCAGGGGCCTGGAGTGGGTACCACCACCAGCCAGGCCGGGGGTGCCCGTGTGGTCAGACCCCCTGTGCCACCCATGTGCCATGCTGAGGCTACCTCACGGTCCCTTCCTTTAACCACAGTGTCAGGGCCTCCAGGGAAAACCCCTGCTTGAAGTTCATCCTGCAGTGATCTTGAGCTGCAGCTGTGGCTCCAACTTTGGTTTAGCAATAGACACTGTGCTCAGGAAACACCACCTTAAACAGGGCACCACCCAGAGTGACTGCTGAGCGGGGTGCCCACCATCCCCCTGCCCCTCCTGCAGCACAGGGCCCAGGAAACCTGGTGTCTCAGGGTGGTAACTGGGTGTGAAGGTGTCAGTTCCAGGTCGTCTGAGAAGCCGAGGGTGGGGGCTAAAGGGGAAGGGCCCCGGATGGAGAGATTAGGACAGGGAGGGCCAGGCAGGAACAGCCACAGACCATAGACCGCATGGAGCCTGCAGGAAAGGTGCCCGTTAGCGGAGGCCTGCCCTCAACAGGAGTGGTTTGGAGTGGGGACAGCCCCAGTGCCCTGCGGTGGAAGCAGTCTGGGGAAGTGCGGCCTCAGTGGGCACCAGGGCGGATGCAGAGAGGCTGTGCTGGGGCCTGTCAGCCTGCGGGGGCCCCTCACGGTTATCTTGGTGCTATCTTTGCAGTGTGGGGGCCTGAGAGGGTCCTGAGAGCAGCCCCCCGCCCCTGTGCACCCCCTGCCCTCTTTGCATCCCAATTCCTGGGCTTCCTCCTTGGGTATTTTGGTCCAGATTGCTTCCTCCTTGGACAGTTGGTATCATGACAGCCTCCAGGATCAAAGGAAGCACTTCTGAAGGGATGCACCTTCTCTGGGTTCCGATGCTGACACTTGCTAGGGCCTGGCACGCAGGTCCCACTCAGCCCTCACTCAGCCTTGCGGGGTGGGGACAATGGTTCTGGCCCTGGGCCCCGCTCCTGAGCTATTAGGGACAGGCAGGCAGACCATCAGCTCTGTGCATGCAGCTCTGTGGCAGCTGCTGGTCGTGGGCGGCTCCAGAGCCCACATCCAGATGGGCTTGTGCGTGGAGCCCAGGTGGTGTGTGAGGCCCCTTTCAAGGTGCCACCACGGCCACCCCCTGGTGCTTTGAAGCAAGACTGGTTGCCACGGACCCAGGGATGTGCATGGGGTGGCTGTCACAAGATGATCAATAACACACACTTATCATCTTATGGGCTTCCCTGATAGCTCAGCTGGTAAAGAATCTGCCTGCAATGAGGGAGACCTGGGTTCGGTTCCTGGGTTGGGAAGATTCCCTGGAGAAGGGAAAGACTACCCACTCCGGTATTCTGGCCTGGAGAATTCCATGGGGGTTGCAGAAAGTCCGACGGGACTTTCACTGTTTTTTTATCATACGGTTTTGTGGTTCAGAGGCCAGCAGTCTCAGTAGGGTGGCTGGCCTTCCTCTCTGCAGGCTCTGGGGGAGGGTCTTTTCTTGCTCATCCAGGTGTTCATTCCACGTGCTGTGGGACTGTGGTCCCCATTCTCTGCTGGCTATCAGCTGGGGCCACTCACTCCCAGGCCTGTCATATGGCTCCCTGTACCTCAGAGCCTCGGAGAAGGCAATGGCACCCCACTCCAGTACTCCTGCCTGGAAAATCCCATGGACAGAGGAGCCTGGAAGGCTGTAGTCCATGGGGTCGCTGAGGGTCAGACACAACTGAGCGACTTCACTTTCGCTTTTCACTTTCATGCATTGGAGAAGGAAATAGCAACCCACTCCAGTGTTCTTGCCTGGAGAATCCCAGGGACGGGGGAGCCTGGTGGGCTGCCATCTATGGGGTCACACAGAGTGGGACACGACTGAAGTGACTTAGCAACTTAGCAGCAGCAACCTCAGAGCCTGCAGTGGTCAAGGGAGGGAAAGTCTGCTCATCTCTCTGACTCTACGCTGTCGTCGCATCTCTTGCTCTGACCACAGCCTGGAAATTTTCAGACTCGTGATTAGATCAAGCCCACATGGGTGACACAGTATAATAATCTCAAAAGCCTTAATTTAATCACATGTAAAAACTTCCCTGGTGGCTTAGACAGCAAAGAATCTGCCTGCAATGCGGGAGACCCAAGTTCAATCCCTGGGCTGGAAGATCCCCTGGAGAAGTAAATGGCTACCTTCTCCAGTATTCTTGCCTGGAGAATCCCATGGACAGAGGAGCCTGGCGGGCTACAGTCCATGGGGTCGCCGAGTTGGGCATAACCGAGTGACTAACACACACAGACAAAGTCCCTTTTGAAATGGAGTCTTTTTGCCAAAGGTCCATTTTGTCACATTCACAGTCTCAGGATTTAGGCATAGTTGGGGCCCATACCCACTGTTAGGAGCCTGGTCCCTCCTCTAGGGAGTCAGAGGGCCTTGGGCCATCACAGGCCAAGGCAAGCCTGGTGGGGCTTCCCTGCTGCCCAGCCTCTCTGGTGTGTGGGAATGTCACGCCCCATCACCCCCACTGTGCCACACTGCACACCATGGCAGTGCGTGGGGCAGCCACTCCCCACAGTGGGCTTTCCCAGGGCTGGGTGTGCAGCGCCCCCTGTTTGTGGAATGGACACCAGAGAGGCGTGGTGGGTGGGTGGTCCTGTGGGAAGGGAGCAGCAGATGCTCTGTGAGGGAAGTTTGGGGGAGCGGCATCTGCTACACGTTGTGGAGTTCTGGTGGGGTTGGGGCACGGGCGGAGCCTCTGCTCAGAGCAGGGAGCCTGGGATGGGGGCAGGGAGGGTCCCCAGGGCTGCTCTCAGGATGCTGGCAGCCGAGAGCCCCAGTCCCGCCCGGCCTGCCACAGGGCAGGAAGGGCAGAGTTCCCATGTGCGCCATCCTGCCCAGCCCTTCCTGCAGCGGCTCTCTGCTGGTGCAGCTAGACGCAGCCGGCAAGCGCACTGCATAACACTCGCCCAGCCCTCCACTCCTGGCAGGCAGTCCTGTAGCCTGAGCCCAGAGTGCCCCTCCTGTGGTGCTGCTAAGAATCCCCAAGTTTGGGGCAGGAGAGGGGAGTGCAGAGCACTGTGGGTGCCCACCCTGTGCCACGTGGGATCTGGGTTCAGCGTGTACCTGTGTTAAGCCACTGTGCCTGACCTGGGATCTGAAACCCTGCCAGGGGTCTGACCAAAGCCTCCCTCCCTCTCTCCAGCCACCCGTCCATCTGTCCTTCCATCCCTGTGCATGGGCTGTCCCACCCCGCCCCACTCCCATCCATGATGGATGTCCCGTCTAGCCCAGTATCTCTGCCTAGCGGCCCTCTAGCCAGAGCTTATGTACTTCTCTCTTCCTCCCTCCTAGAAGAGGCTGCTGGATGTTGAACTCCCACCATGGGTCAAATTCCTCTGCCTTGGCCAGGCTGGGCCTGGGGAGGGTCAGGTCTGCTCCACCTGCTGACCGTGTCTGACCTGGAGGCTGGTCTCCTGATATGTAGAGCGTGTGTGTTTGGCAGGACATCAGACACGGATGGGAGGGATGTCCTGATTGATCCACCAGGGCCTCCAACCTCCGTTTTCTCCTGGGGGCCTGACATGGGCAAGTCTTTGTCCTGGCGCCTTCTAGGATCATTGGGGACAGGTGTCCCCCCAAGTCCTCATGCAGAACTCTGACACCACACATCCTGGCCTGGCCAGGCAGGAGTTGGCCAAGGAATGGCAGGCCACTCCTGTGTGTCCTCAGGGATGATGCCACCACCCACCCAGGGACCTCTCCCTTGCCACCTGTTCCCGTGTTATCAGCCATCAGTCTGTCCTGGGGACTCGAGGGGCATGGCATCGTCACCTGTCTTCCTCTGAACCCAAGGAGAACAAGAGGAAACTGATGCTCATAGAGGCTGGGGGCCAGTTCAGGTTATCCACCGGAGGCAGAACTGGGCCAGAGCATGGCTCGTCCTTGTCGGGCAGCACCTTGTCCACCTGGGGGTGCAGGCCTGGAGGAGTGGGCCGTGATCGGGAGCAGAAGCGCAGGCGCCCCTCAGCTGAGCTGTGAGGGCAGAGGCCGCGACCCAGATTTCTGATGAATCCGAAAGGCCTGAGGCTCTGCCACCACTGTAATTAGCTCATCGCACAGTCTGCTCAGGGTTCGCACGACGAACAGGACTGTGATGTGTGTCCCTGGCCACGTCTGGAGGTGAGATGGCATGGCTGGGGGCTCGGGGCTGACATCTCAATTTTCACAGCTGCCTGCGTCCATCACACACCCCGGCGCCTCCTGCTCCGCTGCGAATGAGGAACAGAAAATCAATCTGTGTGGTTTTTTTCTTTTCTTTTCAATACGTGTGTAGGTGTGTTCCTGCTCCAGCATTTGCGCCTCCTGAGGCGCGCCTGATAAAGCCCCGAATCGCAGGATGGCGAGGGGGTGGCCTGGGAGGCAGCATGTGCCTGCAGCCTACGCCAGGCAGATGAGGGGACCTGCTGCTGAGCCCACGGGGACACTTCTCTCCAGGGATCTGCCCAGGACTGGGGCAGGAAATGGGGTCACAGTGCAAGTGGAACCAGGCTCCAATCTCAGAGCCGCCTCTCCGCTTCCTGTTGGATTTCTGGTGCATTTCAGGTTTCCCTCATGGGCTGGCGCCCATCAGAGGAGCGAGGCATGCCTTCTGTGACCTGCAGCCGTGGAGCACACCCCCGCCCCCTCTGCCCCCGCGGTGCCTGGGTTTGTAATGTAACGTGCACTCCCCTGTGTGACGCACAGGCCTCGGTCTGCTCCTCAGGGCGGAGGCCCTGCTCACACCCATCCTTCTAGATACTCAGGGAGCTGTAGGAGCCACTGCCTGGCCTGGGACGGGTTCTGCCCCCAAGTCCCCCCCGCCCCACCCCAGGGTGGACAGACCTTGTCCCTTGAGGACTGCCCAGCCCCGTTTGGCCCCCTTTTCTCCTCCCAATGGGAAACTGCCCTTGACCAGGTGGCAGGTGGGAAATAGCTGAGCCATGATGCCTCTCGTGTGCTTTTGACTTTTTAAAAAAACATGTTTGTTTATTTTGGCTGCGCCGGGTCTTAGGCGTGGCACATGGGATCTTTGATCTTTGTTGTGGCATGCAGGATCTAGTTCCCCAACCAGGGAAGAAACCCAGACCCCCTACACTGGGAGCACAGAGTCTTGGCCACTAGACCACCAGGGAAGTCCCTGCTTTTGATGCTTTTTAGCCTGACCTTGGGCTGGTTGAGGGGCTGATGGAAACAAGGAGATGGGGTTAAGGGCCTCACCTGGGCCCACCTTCCCCTGCGGTGTGCATTTCCCACACCCAGGGGTTCTCAGACCTGATTGCACAGAAGCCCCTCAAGTTGATGAGAAGTATAAATTCCTGAGCCACGTCTCCAGAGACTCTGGTTTAATTGGTCCAGGGGTGGAGCCCAGAAATCTATTTTTATCAGTCTTGTGGGGTGACCTGGGTGGGGGGGTGGGGGGTGTAGTTTTTGAGAGTGAATTATGCCAGACAACAGGCAGAAACTGGACCCTCCTCTGTCCGCTGGGACAACTTGTGGTTGGTGACAGATGCTTGCCGAACGGGGGGCTGGTCTCTGCATCACCCCAGCTGGGAATTGTCGAAGCTTCTTGGTGTGTCCCCTGGAGGGGACCCCTCCTCCAGGGTCTCCCACCTCCAGGGTCACCCTTCATAGGTCTGAGACCTTAGCCGCATCTGTGGGTATATTGTGCTGGGAGGGGAGTTGCACCCACCCTCCTGGGTGTCCATCACATGCTGTGTTTTCTAGAAGAGGAAACTGAGGCTCAGAGAGGTGGAAGGCTTGTGCCAACTCCCTCAGGGGGAACACAGAGCTAGAGACCTCACCGGGCTACCGGGCACCGCTGCATGCCCTGTGTGCCCTCCCATGGGCGGGGTGGGGGGGCTCTACCTGAAGAGAACATTGAATAATCCTGCTTTATAAAGAAACTTTAAACACCTGAATTGAATCTCTGCAGGAGCATTTTCTCTGATGAAGGAACTATCAGAGCCTGGAGCCAAATGCTTCAGTTAGCACCCCCTGACTCAGACAAGTTCCCCTCCATCTCAGGACCTGGTCTCTTACCACAACAACCCCGCACCCCAAGACCCTTGGCCTCAGACCCTTGGGGTAGTGGTGCTCACTGAGCCCTGGTCCTGAGAGTGAAAACGTGCCATGTATCTCATTCTAAAGAAGGTTCCTTCCCAGAGTCCTGTGAACGTCTGAAGGAAGATTGAGTCCATGCTGAGAGCCTGATAGCAGAGAAGGTAGAGCTTCATCCACGTCTCTAATGCATTCTTGGATCCCGGGTCTCCATCCCCCGCCCTTACCCTCCACTCATCAAGTAAGATAGGACTCAGGCCAGACTGCAGAGGGCTCAGCACACCAACCCCGTTACTCAGAGTGCCTCTTCCAAACTGGAGGCAAATATAGTGTATGCCAGGCATTCTCAAACTTTCTGTAGCAGTGAAGTGAAAGAAACCCAGGGTGATGCAAAATAGATCAAAGGGAATCAGCTCGGCTTGAAAGGAGGTGGAGAAGGCGGCCGAGAGTCTGGTAGGAGAGACAGTCACAGGATGGTCCCCGGAATAGCACACCTGAGATCTGGGAAGTGCTGCGAAGAAAAGGCTGCTGCTCCCAGGCAGGGAGGTGGGGCCGGGGGAGGCCAGGCTGGAAGAGCACCCTAAGCAGAGGGAACAGCAGCGTGGGGCTCTATCGGGGTGCAGGAGCAGAGCCACGGGACAGCAGTGGGTATGGGGTCAGGGTGAGGCTAGGCCTTGCCAGCCATGTCACCAGATTTTGACTTCTATGACGTGTTGTAAGTTGAAGAGTTGAGTGCGTGCTAAGTTGTTTTAGTCATGTCCGACTCTTTGCCACCCCATGAACCATAGCCCACCATGGGAATCCTCCATCCTTGGGATTCTCCAGGCAAGAACTGGAGTGGGTTGCCATTTCCTACCCCAAGGGATCTTCCTGACCCAGGGATTGAACCCTCGACTCTTGAGGTGTGCAGAAGCCACACGTGTGATCCCATCTGTAGAGTGATTAGCAGATGGAGAGGGGATGGGATGTGGGGCGCAGTTGTGAAACAGCCACTGGGAGGTCAGTGCGGAGAGAGGACAGCTGCTTGGGCTAGGGTGTGCCAGTTGGGGTGGACAGACAGACGTGGTCAGACGTGAGAAATGCAGAGCAGGCACACTGCTGGCATCAGGTGGTGGGTTGGCTGTGGGGCAGGGGCCGGGGAGGGGTCTTGGCAGCTCTTCTTGGTCCTCGATGTGGCATCCTACTCACTAGAGAGATCCAGCTTCTTAAGTCTCTCTCTTTCACAATTGTTTCTTCATTTAAGATTTCTTTTGTTGCTTTGGGGTTGGTCCTTCCCTTGGCTGTTTGTCCTTTTGCTTGTATGCAGTCTATCCTCTCAGACAGGGCCTCCACCATCTCAGGACCTGGTCTCCTGCCCTGACAACCCTCGACCCCAAGAGTCTCGGCCTCTGACCCTTGGGGCAGGGGTACTCACTGAGCCCTGATTCCTGAGAGTGAATTGTTAACCCGCCTTGTGAACATGCTAACATGCAATTGTTAACACGCCTCCTGAACTTGGGGCTGTCTGTCCATTTTAAGGAGGAGGTCTGGGGGTCCACCGAGTGCGCCTTCTGTTGTATTTGGGTCTAACTGCCCCACAGCATCTTCCCCCTGTGGCTTTGTGAGCAGATATGTGCAGTGAGGTGGGGTGTGCCAGCACTTGGAGGGCTTCACACTGGCCTCCCGGCTCCACGCTGGAAGCCCCCTTAGAGGACTCTGTGTGGGGTCTGCACTGCCTCCGGGCCCAGTAATGACCTGTCCGTGTCCTGTGTCTGGAGGGTGGGCGTGACACTCCCCTGCCCCCAGGCAGCCCTCTGCCTTTGTCTGTGTGCCCACCTGAAAGGTGGGGTTTCCTGCTCGGGCTCCTCTGTGGTTTCTGCCATCCACCCGCCCTCGTGCCTTCCGTTTTCCAGAAGCATGAGTCAGTCTTGTCCACCAGCCACCCACCCTCTTTCACAACGGTTCCTCTGTTCTCTCTTATCTCATGGAGGTTGGAGGGGTATAAAGCAAGTGCACGTGCTCAGCAGAAGTGCTACATGGAGTACTCTTACAAATCCTCAGATTCTGTTGCCTTTCCTCGGGCCTGACTCAGCTGTGGCAGCCTTGATTTCTCTTTCTCTCAAAACCTACGTCTGATCAATGAACAGATCCTGTCTCTGCAATAAAGTCCAGAACCTGCCACTTCTCACTCCCTGCACATCTTCCAGAGCACGTAGGTTTTTGCAGGAGCTTCTAACTGGGCTTCTGCTTCGCCTCTGCCTCCTGTGGTTTTGGCTCTGTAAATCAACCAGAGTGGTTTAGATTCGATTGTGTCAACCCCCACTCCAACCCTCCAGTGGGAAGTAAAGAGATTGTGTGGATGGATGAAAGAGGCAGGGAATACCAACACAGGGACATAGACTCCAAGGACCTGAAGAGGAGCCCTGTACTGGGGTGAACGGTGTCCCCCAAATTTACATCCACTTGGAAACAGTGATGTGACCTTATGTGAAAATGAGCTTTGTTGCTCACTCGTGTCCTACTCTTTGTGACCCCACAAACCGCAGCCTGCCAGGCTTCTCTGTCCCTGGAATTCTCCAGGCAATAAAACTGGAGTGGGTTGCCATTCCCTTCTCCAGTATGTGAAAATAAGGTCTATGTAATCAAGTGAAAATGAGGCCATATTGGATAATAAAGTTAGTCACTCAGTTGTGTCCAACTTTTTGTGACCCCATGGACTGTAGCCCACCAGGCTCCTCTGTCCGTGGGATTTCCCAGGCGAGAACACTGGAGTGGGTAGCCATTCCCTTCTCCAGGGGATCTTCCTGACCAGGGATCGAACCTGGGTCTCTTGCATTGCAGGCAGATTTTCTGCCATCTGAGCCACCAGGGAAGCCTGGTTCTTAAATCCAATGACTGGTGTCCTTACAAGGAGAGTAAGTGTAGAGGCATGTGACCATGAAGACAGACATTGAAGCAAAACATCTACAAGTCAAGGGGTGCTGAGCATCACTGGCAACCAGCGGAAGCTACAAAGAGGCAAAGGGCTGTAGCATGGACTTTTCTCTAGGACCTGAAGGAACATGGCCCTGCTAACACCATGATTCTAGACTTCCAGAACCCCAAACTATGGGAGAATATGTGTTTCAGACCACCCATTTTTTGGTAGTTTGTACAGCAACCCTAGGAAACAGCCCTTATCCAGGCCTACAAAGCCTAGCAGGGCCTGTTCTCACCTCTTCCCACTCTTGCTTTGCCTCAGCAACACTGGCCTTGAGGAGGCCTGTTCTTTGAACAGGCCATGTATGCTCTTGCCCCCGGGCCTTTGCACTGGCTGTTCCCTTAGACCCACAGGTATTACTTTAGTCAGGGCTTACTAAGTCACGTCATCAGAAGGAACTCCCCTGAATGCCTGGTTAAACAACAAAGCCCCCACCTCCCCTATCCGTCCCTGGTCCGCCCTGCCTGCTCTGGTTCTCTGAAGGCTCTTCCAGACAGCTGGAGCCTATTCACTTGTTTGGTATTTATGTCTTCCCTCTGCCAGGGGACCTGGACTCTGTTGATTGTCTTGCTAGTGCCTAGAACAGTGCAAGTCACATGCTCAGTATGTGGTCACTGAATGAATGGATAAGAAAAATCCACAAGCCAGTTGAATAAAGGGGAAAACCCCAAAGTAGGCAATTTCCGGGGGGAAAAAAGCCTTTTTTAATCTCAGTCTCACTCATAATTAAAGAAATACAAATTAAGTCTGCAATGAGACCATTCTCAACTGTTAGAATGTATTGTCGGGGAAATGTCCTGAGCCTATAACTTGGACCATCTCTTTTTTTCTTTACAAAAGAATTGGCATATAGAATTCATATAAGGGGCTTCCCAGGTGGCATAGTGGTAAAGAATCTGCCTGTCAATGCAGGAAATGCAAGGGAGGCAGATTTGATCCCTGAGTTAGGAGGATCCCCTGGAGGAGGGCATGGCAGTCCACTCCAGTATTCCTGCCTGGAAAATTCCATGGACAGAAGAGCCTGGCAGGCTACAGTCCATGGGGTCGCAAAGAGTTGGACACGACTGAGTATGCATGCGTTGAATTCATATAATATAAAATCCACCCTTTCTTTCAAAGTGAATAATTCAGTGGTTCTTAGTATATTCATGGGGTTAATAGAAGCATCATCACTAATTCCAGTACCTTTTCATTACCCCAGAAAGAAACCGCATACCCGTTAATATCTACATCCTCTTCTCCCACCCACCAGCCCTGGCAACCACTATCTATTTTAGAACTCTACAGTGAAAGTGAAAGTGTTACTTGCTCTGTTGTGTCTGACTCTTTGAGACCCCATGGACTGTAGCCTGCCAGGCTCTTCTGTCCATGGAATTCTCCAGGCTAGAATACTGGAATGGATAGCCATTCCCTTCTCCAGGGGATCTTCCCAACCCAAGGATCAAAGCTGGGTCTCTTGCATTGCAGGTGGATTCTTTACTGTCTGAGCCACCAGGGAAGCCCATGTTTATAACTCTATGGATTTGTCTATTCTGAACATTTTGTGTAAAGGAATCGTGCAGCATGCAACCTTTTACGTTCGGTGTCTTTAACTTGGCATAATGTTCTCAAGGTTCACCCACGTCATAGCATGTACTTCATTCCGTCTTATTGCCACGCAATACTCACTTGTGGGCTTCTCCAGTGGCTCAGTAGTAAAAGAATCCACCTGCAGTGCAGGAGATGCAGGAGACATGGGCTCGATCCCTAGGTTGGGAAAATCCCTTGGAGGAGGGCATGGCAACCCACTCCAGTATCCTTGCCTAGAAAATTCCATGGATAGAGGAACCTGGTGGGCTACAGTCCATGGACCGCAGAGACAGACATGATTGAAGCGTCTGAATACCGCAATACCCCATTGTATGGATTTCCCACATTTTGTTTGTCCCTTCATAAGTTGATGGATGTTGAGGTATTTCCACTTTGTGGCTAAAATGGACGACGTTGCTATGAACACTTGTGTGCAATTTTTACATGAGCATAAACTCCCGCATTTCTTGACTATGTACCTAAGACTGTAGACATTGGTAACTCTATGTTTAAAATCTTAAGGAACTGACAGACTTTTCCAAAGTGCAAAAAAATTTTTTGGCAATGACTTTTATTTTTTAATTGAAGTATAGTTGGTTTACAGTGTTATGTTAGTTTCTAGTGTACAACAAGGTGATTCAGTTATATATGTATTCTTTTTCATATTCTTCTCCATTATGATTTATTACAGGATATTGAATATAGTTTTCTGTGCTATATAGTGGGACCTTGTTGTTTATTTTATGTATAGTAATTGTTCTTGTTTAGATGCTAAGTCGTGTCCACCTCTTTGAGAACCCATGGACTGCAGCACACCAGGATTCCCTATCCATCACCATCTCCCTGGGTTTGCTCGAACTCATGTTCATTGAGTCGGTGATGCCATCCAACCATCTCATCTTCTGTCGCCCCCTTCTCCTCCTGCCTTCAATCTTCCCCAGCATCAGGGTCTTTTCTAATGAGTCAGCTTTTCACATCAGGTGGCCAAAGTATTGGAGCTTCAGCTTCAGCATCAGTCCTTCCAATGAATAGTCAGGGTTGATTTCCTTTAGGATTGACTGGTTTGATCTCCTTGCAGTCCAAGGGCCTCTCAAGAGTCTTCCCCGCACACTTCAGAAGCATCTCTTCTTCAGCACTCAGCCTTCTTTATGGCCCAGTATATAGTAGTGTGTATCTGTTTATTCCAAACTCCTAATTTATCTCCCCCTTTCCTTTTTTGTGGTTTGTAACCATAAGTTTGCTTCCTATGTTTGTCAGTCTGTTTCTGTTTTGTGACTAAGTTCATTTTTTGGACATTTTAGGTTCTACATATAAGTATTAGATTCCACATAGGATATTTGTCTTTCTCTTTCTGACTTATTTCACTTGTGTGATAATCTCTAGGCCTATCCATGTTGTTGCAGATAGCATTATTTCATTCTTTTTTATGGTTGAGTAATTTTCTGTATCATGTACGCACCAGATCTTCTTTGTGCATTTATCTGTCGATAGACATTTTGGTGGCTTCCATATCTTGACTATTGTAAGTAGTGCTGCTGTGAACATTGGAGTGCATGTATCTTAGAATTATGGTTTTCTCTAGATATGACTACACAACTTTACGTTGTCATCAGTATTGTACTAGAGTTCCGATTCCTTAACAGCTTCATTAAGACTTCTTATAGGAGTCTCTTTATATCCTAGTGGGTGTGAAGTGGTGTCTCATTTTGGTTTTGACTTGTATTCCTCTGATGATGTTGAGTTTTATGTGTTTACTTGTAGTTTGCATACGGTCTTTAGAGAAATAGTATTCAGATTCTTTGCCACTTTTATTTTTTAATTTTTTATTAAAAATATATAATTACATAGTTGGTTATGCCAGGTCTCAGTTGCAGCCTGTGGGGGTTTTAGTTGCAGCATGCACTCTTACTTGAGTGCGGGCTCTAGTTCCCTGACCAGGGGTCAAACCAAGGCCCCCTGCACTGGGAGCACGGAGTCTTGGAAGCCATTGGTCTACGAGGGAAGTCCCCTCTTTGCCTGTTTCTAAAGTGAAATTATGGCTAAGGGGAGACTACTGCATATGATATACAAATGTTTTTTTTTTCCTTTTTTCCATTCTGGAGGTTGTATTTTCAATACCTTTATAGTGTTCTTTGAAGCACAAAATTTTAAATTGTCATGAAATCCAATTCATCTCTTTTTCATTTGGTTGCTTGTGCTTTTGCTGTCATAACTAAAAAACCATTGCCTTATCCAGGGTCACAAAGATGCTTTTTCTTCGAGTTGTATAGTTTTCACTCTTATCTTTAGATTGAGTTAATTTTTGCACATAGTAGTGAGATAGGGTTCAACGTGGTTCTTTCAAGTGTGGCTCTTTAATTATCTCAGTACCATTTGTTGAAAAAACTATTCTTTCCCCAGTGAAATGCCTTGCTACCTTGGTTAAAAATCAATTGATTATCAATGCACAAGTGTATTTTTGAACTCTCAATCCTATTCCCTTGGTCTATATATAACTAACCTTATGCCAGTATTATACAGACTTGATTACTATAGGCTTTGTAGTAAGTTTTAAAATGGGGAAATGTGAATCTTCCAGCTTCATTTATCTTTTTAAAATTGCTTTTGCAATCCTTTGTTCCAGGTCCCTTGCATTTTCTTGTGAATTTTAGGAACAACTTGTCAGTTTCTGCAAAAAAATAAGAAAAGTAGCTAGAGTTTTGGGGTAATCACATTAAATATGAAGATCAGTTTGGGGAGTATTGCCATCTTAATAATATTGCCTTCTAACCCAGGAACGTGGCTGTCCTTCCATTTATTTAAGACTAAATCTCTTCCAACTATGTTTTGTAGTTTCCAGTATACAATTCTTGCACTTCTGTTAAATTTATTGCCAAGTATTTTGTTCTTTTTGATGCTGTTGTAAATGAAATTGTTTTCTTAATTTTATTTTCAGGTTGTTCATTACAAGTATATAGTATTACAATTGATTTTTGTATATCGATCTTATATCCTGCAGCCTTGCTGAACTTATTTATTAGTTCTAATTGTGTGCATTTGTGTGTATATGTGTATTTTTTAAGGAATTTTCATACAAAAGACCATGTCATCTACAAAAAAGATTATCTTACTTCTTTCTTCCAGTGTGGATGTCTTTTTTGTCTTATATCTTTCCTAATCAGTTCCATTCAGTTCAGTTCAGTTGCTCAGTCATGTCCGACTCTTTGCAACCCCATGGACTGCAGCCTGCCAGGCTTCCCTGTCCATCACCAGCTCCCAGAGTTTGTTCAAACTCATGTCCATCAAGTTGGTGATGCCATCCAACCATCTTATCCTCTGTCATCCCCTTCTCCTCCTGCCTTCAATATTTCCCAGCATCAGGGTCTTTTTCAAATGAGTCAGTTCTTCTCACGAGGTGGCCAAAGTATTGGAGTTTCAGCTTCAGCATCAGTCCTTCCAAAGCATATGCAGGACTTATTTCCTTTAGGAGTGACTGGTTTGATCTCCTTGCCGTCCAAGGGACTCTCAAGAGTCTTCTCCAGCAGCACAGTTCAAAAGCATCAATTCTTTGGTGCTCAGCTTTCTTTATAATCCAACTCTCACATTCCATACATGACTACTGGAAAAACCATAGCTTTGACTAGACGGACCTTTTTAATATGCTGTCTGGGTTGGTCATAGCTTTTCTTCCAAGGAGCAAACGTCTTTTAATTTCATGGCTGCAGTCACCATCTGCAGTGATTTTGGAGTGCCCCCAAAATAAAGTCTTTCAGTTTCCTAATAGTCCTAGTTAAAACCTTTAGTACAATACTGAATAAAAGTTGAGCTCTCTCTTCTTTATAGGCATATATTTACAGTTATTACTATCATTCTAAGCACTGTTATCTGCATTCCATAAGTTTTGGTATATTGTGTTTTCATTTCCATTTATCTCAAGTCATATAAAATTTCCCCTGTTATTTCTTTCTCCAGTGGTTATATAGTAGTGGTTTGTGTAATTTCCACACATACTTGTGAATTTCCCAGATTTCTTTCTGTTATTGACTTCTGCTATTCCTTTATGGCCACAGAACATACTTTGTATGATTTTAGTTCTTTTAAGTTTACTAGAATGTGTTTTATGACCTAACATATGTATCTTGGGGGATGTTCCATGGCCACTAGAGGAGAGTATGTACTCTGTTATTGTTAAATGTTCTATGCACGTCTGTTGGTTCTAGTTGGTTTATTGTGTTGTTCAGGTCTTCTGTTTACAAAATCACCTGCTGTCTAGTTGTTTTATCCATTATCGAAAGTGGGATATTGAAGTCTCAAGCTTTTTTTGTTGAATTGTCTATTTTACTCCTTAATTCCATCAGATTTTGCTCTTAAATTCGGGGGTTCCATTCTTAGGGTCATACATTAATAATTGTTATATCCTCTTGATGGATTGACTCTCTTATCATTATAAAATGTCCTTTGTCTCTAGTAACATTTTTTCTTAAAGTCTATGTGTCTAATAAAGTCTGTGTTGTCTGATATTAAAGTCTATTTTGACTGATCTAGCCATTCCAGCCCTTTTTTGGTTACTATTTACATGAGACATCTTTTCCATCCTTTCTTTCAACCTATTTGTCTTGGAATCTAAATTGTGTCTCTTGTAGGAAACATGGTTAGATAATATTTTTAAATTCATTTTGCCAATCTCTGGGTTTTAATTGCAGTGTTTATTTTAATCCATATATATTTCATGCAATTACTGGTAAGATAGGGTTTGCTATTTGTTTTTCATATGTTATGTTTGTTCTTCTATTCCTTCATTATTGCTTTCTTTTGTGTTGAATAGATCTTCTGTAGTACCATTTTAATTTCCTTGTCATTTCTTTTACTGTATATTTTTGAGTTATTTCCTTTGTTGCTTGGCAGATTAACACTGACATCTTTACTAATAACAATATAATTCTGATTAATATCATCTTAATTTCAGTAGTGTACAAAAACTTTGTTCCTCTGTAGTTCTGTTATCTCCCCTCTGTTTATGCTCTTATTGTCATAAAATTTACATTTTTATACATTGTGTACTCCTCAGCAATACTTATAATTATTGCTTTATACAGTTGTTTTTTAATTCAGATAGGAGAAAAAAAGAGTTACAAACATAAAAGACATTTGTGCTGTCTTTTATACTTACTGATATAGTTACTTTTATTGATCCTTTTCATGTTTTCATCTGCATTTGAGTTCCTTTAATTTCAGCCTGAAGGACTTTCTTTGGTAGTTATTATAGGGTAAGCCTCCTAATGGCAGGTTCTGTTTATATTTGCTGGGCAATCCCTTCTTCATGTTTGAAGGACAGTTTTGCTGCATAAAGAATTGTTGGTTGACATCTTTTTTCTTTCGGTACTTTGTATGTGCTATCCCACTGCTTTCTGCCCTGCCCTTCTCTGGTTTCTGATAAGGAATCTACTTGGAGTTTGTTGAGCTTTTTGGTTGTGTAGATTGATGTTTTTCATCAAGTTTGGGATATTTTAGCCATCAATGCTTCTAATATTCTTTTCATTTATTTATTTATGGTTGCACTGGGTCTTTGTTGCTGCACTGACTTTCTCTGGTTTTGACGAGCGAGGGCTACTCTTCAGCGTGGTGCACGGTCTTCTCATTGCTGTGCCTTCTCTTGCTGCAGAGCACAGGCTCTAGGCACATGGGCTTCAGCAGCTGCTGCACGTAGGCTCAGTGGTTGCGGCGTGTAGCCCAGTATTCTTATTGCTCCTTTCTCTCTTTTCTTTCTGAGACTGCTGTTATACACCTGTTGGTATGTGTGATGGTATCTGAGGCTCTCTCTATTTTCCTTCACTCTTTTTAGTTTCTGTTCCTCAGACTGGGTCACATTAGTTGACCTCACCAGGTTTATTGGTTCTTTTTTCTGCCTGTACAAATCTGCTGTTGAGTCCCCTAGTTAAATTTTCATTTCGGTTACTGTAGTTTTCAGTACTGGAATTTCCATTTTTTTAAATAATTTATACTCCTTTGTTGATATTCTTTATTTGGTGAAGCATTGTTTCCATACTTTAATTATTCTGACACAGTTTCCTTAATTTCTTTAATTCTTTTTTTCCTATTTTATTGAGATATAATTGACTTAATATTGTAAAAGTTGAAGGTATAAACCATGATGATTTCATATATGCATATTTTTCAAAATGATTAGCACAAAAGTTTAGTTGATATCCATCATGCCACAGTTACAAATTTAGTTTCTTTAAAAAATTTTTTTTATTTTCTTTGCGCCAGGTCTTAGCTGTGGCGTGCAGGACCTTCAGTCTTCATTGCTGTATGCTGAATCTCTTAGCTGTGGCATGTGAACTCTTAGTCATGGCGTGTGGGATCTAGCTTTCTGACCAGGGATCCAACCTGGGCCCCTGCACTGGAAGCATGAAATCTTAGCCACTGGACCACGAGGGGAGTTCCACAAATTGTTTCTTTATGATGATAACTTTTAAGATTTACTCTCTTAGCTACTTTTAAATATATTCTACAGTACTGTTAACTGTAGTCATCATGTTGTCATTATATCCTCAGAACTTATTTATCTTACTATGAGTTTTTACCTTTTGACTGCTTTGTCAGGATGGTCACTGAGGTACGTTTGTGGTCACTGCATCACACCACACTTGAGTGCCTCGTGCTAGGGGACAGCCCAGCCACCCAGCAGAATGTCCTGAAGCTGGTACAGAACATGAAGAGTTGCCCAGAGAAAACAGCAAGTTTAAACTAGTGTGTGAAGTGTGTGCCTTTTAGTTCAGAAAAAGAACCCCAAATGTACATGTCAATCATCTCATGAACACAGAAAATTCTGAGTGGTTGCACACAAGATTAATTAATTGTGGATGTCTCTGGGGAGGGGCTGGGACCTGGGGTGGGAGGGCATTTACTCTTCCTTGTGTGATCTTTTATATTGAGTGTTTCTTCATGAGCATATATTGCATTTTCAATTTTAAAACAGGTAAAAAACAAGCAAACTAGGCAAACAAACATGTGAATGCAAGCAAAGACCCTGCCCAGCCAGGCTTTGGTCTCTTCCTCTCCTCTGGGGCCCTGGTGCTGGATGGGAGAATGAACACTTCTCTGTAGGCGGTGCCCACAACTCCTACCGTGCCCCCAGGACAGGGGTGGGACCTGGAGGAGAGAGGGCACACGGTGTGCTCTCAGCTCTGTGCCCTTGCTGGGTCTTCTCAGGACAGGCCTCAGGCAGTGAGGGCCAGGATGGGGGTGCTGGCCCAGGGGCTGCAGTTGTCTGGGGTTAGATGAAAGGGTAGGTTGGTGGGATCCTCCAAGATGCCATGATTCTGGAAGTAACTGTGAGAAACCCCTCCTGGGAACGTTTGTGTCTGCCTAGGGATGGGCACGTGCACAGAAGTACATGTAGAGTGCTTCCAACCAGCCTGTGTACCAGAAGTATACACGGGTCCCTTCCCACCAGCCCGGAACATCGGTCTCTCTGGATCCAGACAGGATGTGGCTGCAAGGATGTTCCTGGGCAGGCAGCCGCGGCCCCTCCCCAGGGAGGCGCTCAAAACTCCCAGAGGCCCCCCGCCTGCTCACTCCCATCAGCTCAACCAGCCTTTCCTCTGGGCTCTCCTTGGGGTCCCTCAGTGAGCCTCCCCTGCTCAGAGGCCTCCCTGTCCATCACAGACGGCCTCTTCCTGCCATAGGAGAGAGGGCTGTGAGAGAGCCTGCAACCTTCACGATGGCCCGGGTGTGTTTTCAGGGTCGTAGGGTCTCTGCAGGACCATATGTGCTCATGAGGATGGGACAGTGAGCAAGGAAATCAAAGGAGGAACCCAAACTTACCTCAACAGATAAGTAAACTGTCACAAAGCATAATGTAACTCTCCAAAATATTGAAGTCAGCCAAGTAAATAAAGAAGCTCAAGCGTAGGAGACCATATGTTCTGCTCTGGGTAAAACCTTTTCCCGAAGGTGGAATTCAAACGTACCTGCATTACACCCCACACACTTCCACCTGCTCAGCTCCCTACCCCACTGGGTCAGGTCCTCACCCAGCCTAGGTCGCTGCCCAGGGTGTGCAAGGAGTGGGTCCCCTGGTGCCTGTGCCCAAGAATCACAGGACAAGTCTCCACTCTCCTCCACGAGGAGAAAGGCTTGTGGTGGTCCTGGGACGTGTGTCTTGATGGCTTTGGGCTGGGACGTGCAGGTGAGCGGGTTCTCAGGGGCTCCTGCAGGGCTGGTTGGTGGGGAGGGCCCCCACAGAGGAGCAGCTCAGAAGGAGGGGAGCCAAGGCCAGTCCAGCATCTGGCATGGAGCCCTTGAGGACTTCCCTGGGCTTGGCAGCAGCCTGAAGCTTGGCTGTGAGCAGTCACGTCCTGTTGAAATCCCAGGCCTGGGTCAGCTGGGTGCCCCAGGATGGGTCAGGTGGCCACAGTGAGGGAAGAGGTAAGAAGACTGTTCCAGAGGCTGAGGGTTGGGGGAAGCCCGGGCTGGAGAGTGTGCGCCAAACCAGGAGAAAAAGAAGTGGCAGATGCAGTCTGCTTTTTATTTTTTAGAAATGTGGATGATAAGAGATTGGAAGACAGCTAACAGGGGTCAGGGGTCAGGGAGGCTGTGTTTGTGGGTCCAGAGAAGTGCAGAGCTGAGAGGAAGCGGAGACAGAGGCTGAAGGGGAGAGGGGGTGGGAAGGAGGAGATCCCCCCAGGGGGCTCCAAGGACCAGCCCACCTGATGGCTAGGGCTCCATCCAAAGGAGAGGATGAAGTGGGAGGGCAGACCGGGAGCCCCAGGGCCTGGGGAGGGGCAGGAGGAGCTCCAGAAGCACAAGTGGGGTTGGGAAGGAGTTTGGGAGCTGGCCAAGGATAAGGGAGAAGTGAGATGGGAGAAGTCCCTCCCCCATATGCTGGCAGCTCCAAATCCTGGCCATCCCCACCCCTACCCCACCACGCTGGGCTGGTACTGACTCCCTGTCCCCATTCCCCACCCCCACCCCAAGCAGGTCCAAAGCATCCACCCACCCCAACACACACACACACACACACACACACACACACACACACACACACGTGCTCAGGGGATCTCAGGTATGAGTTCTCTTGCAGTCTTCTCTGAGAACTGGAGCTAGATAACCTTGTGGGTAAGTCACTGACTCAGTCCCACCACACCTTCTCTGTTGTCCAGTTGCTCAGTTGTTCCAACTTTTGTGACCCCATGGACTGCAACATGCCAGCCTTCCTTGTCTTTCACTGTCTCCCAGAGTTTGCTCAAACTCGTGTCCATTGAGTCGATGATACCACCCAACCATCTTATCCTCTGTCACCCCCTTCTTTTGCCTTCAGTCTTTCCCAGCATCAGGATCTTTCCCAGTGAGTCGGCTCTTCTCATCAGGTGGCCAAAGTATTGGAGCTTCAGCTTCAGCATCAGTCCTCCCAATGAGTATTCAGAGTTGATTTCCTTCAGGATTGACTGGTTTGATCTCCTTGCAGTCCAAGGGACTCTCAAGAGTCTTCTCCAGCACCACAGTTCAAAAGCATCAGTTCTTTGGCACTCAGCCTTCCTCATGGTTGAACTATTACATTCATATATGACTACTGGAAAAACCATAGCTTTGACTATATGGACCTTTGTCAGCAAAGTAATGTCTTTGCTTTTTAATACGCTTTCTAGGTTTGTCATAGATTTTCTTTTTTTTTTTTCCTCTGGAGTTTGTAAGCACCTAGGTTTATCGGCCTGCTGAGTAGCTGACAGAAGCAAGTGTCTTTTAATTTCATGGCTGCAGTCACCGTCTGCAGTGGTTTTGGAGCCCAAGAAAATAAAGTCTGTCACTGTTTCCACTGTGTCTCCATCTATTTTCATGAAGCGATGGGACAAAATGCCATGATCTTAGTTTTTTGAATATTGAGTTTGAACCCAACTTTTTCACTCTCCTCCTTCACCTTCATCAAGAGGCTTTTCAGTTCCTCTTCACTTTCTGCCATAAGGGTGATGTCATCTGCATATCTGAGGTTATTGATATTTCTCTGAGCATCCCTAAGAGACCACTGCTGAGTCAGCTCCCAAGGGTTTAAAGCTAGTACCTAGCTGCACCGGGACTGCTCAGGGTCTTGAGGGGGAGCATCGAACCTTGAACCTTCTGTTTCTTATTTTCTGTTGGGGAAAGCCTCACAGGTAGCTTGGGTCTCCCTGCCTCCTCTCAACTCGGCTGAGCTTCAAAAGAATTCCCAGGACAGCCATAGTGTGCGTGGTGGAACCGTGGGTAAAGAATCTACCTACCAATGCAGACACATGGGAGATGCAGGTTTGATACCTGGGTCGGGGAGATCCTCTAAAGAAGGGAACAGCAACCTGCTCCAGTATTCTTGCCTGGAAAATTCCATGGACAGAGGAGCCTGGCAGGCTACAGTCAATGGGGTTGCAAGAGTCAGACACGACTGAGCGCGTATGCACGCACTCACGCACATCTCTCACTGCAGGCCCCTACAGCAGTCTTTCTTTACCTTGAGGGCAGTAAGCTCCTTCTGTTCTTGGGGCCTTTGCACTTGCTGTGCCTTCTGCCGGGCACACCCTTCCTGGTACCTTTACCAGGACATTCCCACCCAGCATAGCAGCCTCTGCTCCAGGCTCAACCCCCCTGCCCAGGGAGGTGGCCTTGGACCCCCAGGCTCTATGCCATCCCTTTCTCATCACCAGCTGGATTTTGTTCATTTGTTTACCATTCTCCCTTCCCATAACCCTGAGGGTAAACCCTGAATGCAGGGAGTATGTCTCTGAGAACTTGGCACATAGTAAATGTTCATTAACTTTAAAAAAAATGAATAAGTGAATAGTTAGGAATGCAAAATGCCACTCAGTGGTTGAGGAGCCCACCAATGAGGAGCTGGAGGAGTGGTGCAGATCCAGGGCCTTGGTGCCTCTTTCTCCACGCTCTCACCCAAGGCAGACATCACTCGTACCACACAGCACACGTGACTAATGGAAACCAGACAGGAACTCAGATCTCAGGGAGGCCCTCCAGGGAGCCACTAGCTCTCCTTAAGATGTGGTGGGAGGAAGACTAGAGTATAAGGTACCATACAAGGGCAAGGCCCTCGAGCATGCTCTGAGCGTCCGGAAGGCTTCGGGGAGGAGGTGACAGGGTGGGTCCCAAAGGCACTGGGACAAAGAGAGAAGAAGAACCACAGTTTGGAGGATGGGTGATCACATAAATCGTGGAGGTGAGAATCAAGTGGATATGTCCCCAAGACAGTAAAAACCAGCCTGTACAGGGAGGAAGGTGCCTGTTAGGCTGGCTCCCACAGACTGTCCTTGCCTGGGACCAAGCAGAGCCTTCTGGTCTGCCAGCTGGAGGGAGAAGCTAGTGGGATGTAAGGAGAGAAGCGACGAGCACTGCTGAGAACATACAGCAGATCACACTCTCGGTGAGCGAGGCAGCACAGGGCCCTGTCCTGAGGCTGGAGGGTGCTGCTCCCATTCAGCTGTGCTGCCTCATGCCGCCTTTCCTGATGCCCACCCAGCAGGGTCCATAGGCTTTTCTGACCCTTCATGCTGCCTGCCTGCCCTGGGCACCCTCTCTCCCTTGGTTACACGCTGGCTGGCAGGAACAGGTCTCCCTTCTCTAGGAGCAGTGAGGATGCTCAAGGGCTGGCACCCCCTGGTAGGCTACTGCCAAGCCAGCCCTGCTTCCTACCAGGCATCCTCAGGAGGAACACCATAGTATCCCATCCTGGTTTAATCAAAAGAACATATATTGTTTCAATATGCTGATGACAGAGACATTCATGTGCAGTGGAGAAAATTTGGGAAGTGTTCGATGAAGACATAGAAGAGGAGGCCAGTGGTGGGCAGGTGCCCTGATGACCCTTTCAGGGTGGATATGCCAGTTTGTGTTATAGGCACATACTCGTGCACAGGGAGGCCACAGGTACATGCATGCACACACGTGTGCACATATGTGTAGTCATGATACCCATGCACACTCATGCACAAAGAACACACATGCAAATATTGATACGTGCACACAGGCACACACAAGCCTGTGCACAAGTGCAAGATCACGTGTGTGTGCGTGGACCTGCTATGCTGTTTGTGGACCTGCTATACTTTCCACCAGGCTGCCAAGGAGGGGCTGTTGTCCTGCGAGGTGCCTTGTGGAAACCCACCTCTGTCATCCTCTTCTCGCCTTTCCCACCAATGACTCTGACACTCGCGCTAACACCCTGTGCTACATTAAAGGATATTTTTGCAGATGGCACAAGTGAGAATTGAGGGCTTCTGGTTGCCGGGAAGCAGCTTGCTCCTGGTAGATGGGCCTCTCCTGCGTCTTCATTTGCAGGCCTTCTGTCTCTCGCCAGCTCTGAGGTGGAGGCCCTGCAGGGGGCCCTGAGGACATTCCCACCTTGTCCTGGCCCCACTGGCTGGCCTGTTCCCCAGGCAGTCCTCACTCCTCTAGGGTGGGAGCTTTGTGTGGGGCAGGGTCTTTTCCTTTACACCTCCTGCCTTTGCCACCCCTGTGTATCCTCTCGTCAGGCTCTTTTTGGGTGCCTGTTTGACATCATGACCTATGTCATCCCAGGCAGTGAGTCCCTGTTTGGGGTGGGGACTGAGGCTCACAGAAGTGTGACCTGGCCCAGAGTCCAGGGGCAGCTCGCTGAGGGTCCTGTGTGCTTCCTCATCCACCACCGCCCAGAGAATGACCACCGTCTTGGACAGAGTGGCCTGCGGGGCTCCAAGGCCACGGGGCTGCCCAGCCTCACGTCACGGGCCTTCTGGAGGACCTAATCTCGGGATCTTCATCCTCTCAGTGTGGGGCCCTGCAGGACCCAGAAGTCTCACCTTGGCCCTGACCTCCACATGACCCCCCCAGGGTCAGCTTCCCCATGGCAAGGCCTCCAAATGGGAAGGTCGTGTTCTCTTGGCCAGAGGACTATTCTCTGATGATAACCAGTACTGGAATGGCCGTTTAACATCAGGGTTGCCCATCAGGTTGCCAAATATTTGACTCAGAGGAATGGAAACTTTCAGGGTGCCATGGCAGGTGGGGCCTTGCCACTCTGGTCCAGGAGGAGTCTGTCTCCCCAGGCCAGTAGCCAGGTTCCTCTGCAGCTCCCACCACTATCACAGGCCAGGGACTCGGGTCTGGGTTCCTCAGGGAAAGCGGTTTCTTTCTCCTCCTGTGCTTTTGGGAGATAAATGCTGGTGTCTGGTTCCACACATAGACCAGAAAACCGCCTCAGTCCAGAAGTTGAACCTGCTAGGGAGTGTCACTAGAAGGGAGGCCTGGGTTGTGAGGAACTAACTTATTTCTTGGAGAGCAGGAACCTGAGTGTGGCCTCTCTGAGACCTGGGGGTGGGGCCGTGGAAAGGGCCAGAGTGTGGCCTCTGGTGGCTCTCCTGGTACTTGCTTGCTCCCCACCCCTTCCTGGTCCACCCACTGTGGGCACCAGAGCACTGGCCCAGAGGCTCTGCAGGCCCCCCTGGGCTGGTTGCTCCACCTCTGCCTGGTGATCTCTGCCCAGTACTGCCAGCCAGGACTGGTGGGCACTCAGTGTGAAGGGGTGGCAGGATTCAGGGGATCATGGCCAGGGAGAGGCTGCTAGGACCTGGTCCCCATTCGCTGGAGGACAGGACCAGATATGCTTATGCCCAGGTCCCCCCTCTTCCTTTCCTCCCTCCACTGAGGGACCTCACGGACCTCCTCCCACCTGCCGTCCCTCCTTCTCTGGAAGTGGGAGCCAGGCTTCTGGCACCAAGCATGGAGGGACGGCTCTCCTGATGCACCCAGTTCCCCTTCCAAAGGGCTGCTTCTCTAACGGCTGGCCCCTCCTGGCACCCTTGGTGAAAGCAAGCCCCCCTGCCCAACCCCATGCACCAGGATATCTGCCTCCTCCCAGTCCTGCCCACTGGGGCACCCAGGCCCCTCCCCAACCCCTAGGACCCTCTGGGTCTGGCTAGGCCCCTGGGGAACTGTCCCCACCTAGCCTGCCTGGCTCCCTGGTCCCCCTGTGCCTGGGCCCAGGGATGGAGCCAGGCTGCAGTTAACACACGACCCTGTGGCCACCTTAAGTCCCTTCTCCACCTACTCCTTTGCCAGCTTGTTGACAGGAGAGTGATGACGGGCCCGGGTGCAGGGAGCGGCCGCCATCCCAGGTGGTCTGTGCTGTTAGTCATGGTTAGTTACATGCCCAGGTGCACACTTGACGCAAGTTACACAACCTGGCGGATGGGTGGCTCTACCTTAATCTATTTTCACATAAGACGAAGGGGAGTGCCACAGTCAAGGCAAGCAGAGGCAACGGGAAGGCTTCTTGGGGGATCCTGCAGGGGGCTGCTCTGTTGGTAGAGCAGTAACCTGTGTGCTGTGAGGGGGCATCAGAATGGTCTACTCTCCTCTCATTTGCCCTCCCCTGCCCCTTGTGCTCCAGTGGTACCTAAAACCATATCAGTTTGTTTGCTTCCAACATTATTTTCCAAAAGGGAGTATCCATGGGACAGGGCTAGGGAAGTGCAGAGACCCGTGTGTGTTCTCAGTGGACATCAGCCTGCCTACCTCATCTGGGTCCCCTGAGGACAGGGTCAGCAGTCAGGGTCCTGCCCCAGGGTGTCAAACACACGTGCCGTGAAGCTCACGGGATAGCGTGGGTGTGAGCTTGTGCGACCCATGACCACTCAGACTGCTGACTGGCCTTCAGGGCACACCACATCCCACAGGTTCCTGTTAAACACTGTTAGCGCGGGCGTGGAGGAAACTGGAGAGGGCCTCTCCGGAGGTGGTTATGAATTCAGATGGCCCGGGCTGCTTCCCAGGGCAGATGGAGAGCCCCTGGACAGCTCAAGTCCTCGGAACTAGAAACTGAGAAGTTTCCAAGGCTTACCACGTGCTTGATTCTCTGGCTTCATGTTTTGCTGGCTGCCCTGTGACCTGGGGGTCATGAACCCTGCTTTATATCCAGGAAATGATAACTCAGAGAGGCGCCTGCCTCATCCATGACACTCAGAGTTGGAGCCGAAGCTCTGCCTGCACGGCCGCCCTGGGTGATAAGTGGCTGGTGGGGTGGGGGGGCCTCAGCTGGACAGTGTGGGGAGGGGAGTGTGTGCAGGAAGCAGAATCTGACTGTCACCTGCTCCCTCACCAGTGGCGGTCACCTCTACTGGTCCCTCAGGTCCCATCAGACTCTCACCTGAGCCTGCTGGCACCTGCCCCTGCCCCCATCACCCCTCACCCTCCCTGGAGCCCTAGCTTCTGAGGACTTAACCTCCACAGGGTCTTTGTCATGATGCTGGTCCACACCCCCTGTGTGGGCACCTGGGTCCCTGCTTCCTCTGTTCTGCAACAGCAGTCACCCAAGGCGAGGCCCCCTTCCATCTTCCGAAACTAAAACCTTGCAGGCTGTACCTTTTTAAAGGAAGGAAGGAAGTTTTTACCCAGAGAGGCCTTTGGTTTTGGAGAGATAAAATGCTCCTTTCCCCAGTTCTGCTTCTCTTGAGTTGCGGCTCACAACACTTTTGGAAGGGTCTTGGGGCTCAGACAGCTTTGCCCTGACTGGCATGTTATTTCTTCTTTTTTTTTTCCCTCTCTCAACTTTTTTCTAAACATAAATTGTTCTGAAGTGTAATGTACATATAGCAAAGTGAATGAGTCATAAATGCTGCAGCTCAGACTTTTCATGGGGTGAATCCATGGGTGATCAGTACCCAGCCCGAGCAGACCCCTTGGATCCTGATTAGATGTTCTTTTGTGTCTGGTTTCTTCTGCTCCACGTGATGCTGGTAAGACTGGTGTGTCCACTCTTGTTGATGGTGGCGGTCCCAGAGTGATTCTACCTCCTCGCTGTGGAGGGCAGCTGGATGGTTCCCAGTATAGAACCATTGTGGACAGTGCTGCTCTAAACACGGGTGGATGGGTCTTTGGGTGTGAGTATGTAAGCATTTCTGGCGGTTCTACACCCAGCGAGGAGTTCTTCAGCCTGTGTATACTTGGCTTTCTTAGGCACTATTGGTCTGTCTTCCTACGTGGCTTTACCAGTTCAGCTCTCACCACCAACGATGGGAGTTTCTCTTGTGCCACATCCTTGTCAGCACCTGGAATTTTCTGCCTTTCCATTTTAGCCACCCTGGTGGGCGTACAGCAGTATGACATGGTGGTGTGAATTTTCCTTCCCCTGATGACTAATGAAATTGAGTGCTTTTTCTTATGTTTATCATCTTTTTGGACATCCTTCTTCAAGCCTTTTGCCTATTTTTAAAAAGTTGGGTCTTCAGACTTTTTGATTTATGTGAGTTCTTTATATATGTTCTGGACATGAGGCCTGAACTGGATGTGTACACCTATGTCTAGCTCTGCACACGTATTCACAGGCATACATACACACACGTGTTCACTCAACAGAGAGGTGTCAAGTGCCCCTGTAGGCAAACATGTCCCAGTCCCTGGGACACAGTGGTGAACAGACCAAGGCCTTGCACTCACAGAGCTCAGTTCTCCCTAGAGGAGACACTGACAAATAAGGAAGTAGAAAGAATATGTCAGACTTAAGTGGCCATGAGAAGGAAAGTTCAGGGGGAGAGGAAGTGTGGGAGTGGAGGTTAACACTGTAAATATGTCACCAAGAAGGTGAGACATCAGTAAAGACTCAAGAGGAAGAACGCTGCACACAGAGGGAGGGCGAGCAGGGGGCGGGGGTGAGTGGAAGGTGGGAGGGTTCCAGTCGGAGCACCCACATGGCCACTAGACCCTGGCTTTCATTTCACTGAGGGTCCTGGGCAGTGGATGGGCAGGACCCGACACAGGTTTTAACAAGGCCAATCGAGCTTCTGTGTCAAGGCAGGATGGGTGGAAGCAGGGACATTAATTAGGAGCCTGTAGCCCTGAGTCCAGCCTCCTGTCCCAGTTTCTCGTTGGTCCCAGGTGTGGTACTTGTGAGGATGTCCAGGGTCACTGTCATCCCGGAATCAGGCTTTTTGCTCTTTGCTCAGAGCGTCCTCTCATGGTCATGGGATAGATGCCCTAATTCCTGGCCTCATGGCCAGCCCACACCATCTGGGCTGCCTCATCTTCCCAGAAGCCCTCAGCACATGTCTGCTGGCCGCACCACACCTGGTTCCTTTTCCGCTTTCTAAAGCCAGCTCTGGAAAGGTTACTGGGTTCCCGTATTGGTCCCCTCAAGCTCTCCCTGTAGCATCTTGCTCCCTGAGCCCAGCCCCACCCACAGCTTCAAGCAGGGCAACACCCTGGCAGGGGTCAGCCCTGGCAGGCCCATCACCCTGCCTCCATGGGAACCAGGAAGGATGTGGCTGTGGTCCATGTACACACATGAATGCTGAGGTCACACCTGTGAACAGAGAGAGCACCATCCATGTATGTGAGGACATTCCCATCGCAGGGACAACGGGCAGCTGGTGCTCCTTCCTCCTGGGAAAGCATCTACCTTATCAAGGGATGCTAGTGAAACCTGTGAGTGAGCATGTATAGAAAGGTGCAGTGGGGCTGTACATGGGCTCAGCCACCTCCTCTGGACCACAACACCTAGAGAGGCAGAGGGGAAGTCTTGCTCTGAATGCAGGTGGGGTGGCGGTAGGCATGTTAACTGCCCACGTGGACTTTCTGGAACTATACTGTGGCCACCTGAGGGCCTAATTGTCCTGCAGAGCTGTGGGATAGAGCCGAGGACTGCAGGGGTGGGTGCCTGGCAGACTCCCTCAGGGCAAAACCCCTCACCCCTCTTGGCACTATGGAATTTTCTGAAGGGGCAGGGTGGCCAGGCAGGCTCAGGACCAAGGACGCAGGCTGGTCCTGGTGCCATGAGTCCCCTGTGGAGGCCACTTTGAGCTCTGCATCCTCTGGCCTGAAAGGAGATGCAGAAGCAGCAGGGGGAGGATACTGTGAAAGCTTGTGTGTGTGTGTGTGTGGTGGGGCGGGGGGGGGGGGGCGGGCTGATGTATCTGCAGCCATGGCCGTTTCAGCTGATGTTGCCCCCTTCTACCTAACTACCCACCCCAGGAGCTGTACAAGGCTGTAGCTAAAGTGCAGGTGCTGGAGCAGTGAGATCTGAGTTCCAGTGTTAGAAGAGAAGGTGGGGTGGTTTCCAAACTGCTGTATCCTCTTGGAGGAGACTGGTGAAGGGACTCAGCACAGCCCCTCATTCCTCAGGACAGAAATAGCTGTCCTCCAGGACTCAGCCTGAGGGCCAGTTTTGCTGCTGCTGCTGCTAAGTCGCTTCAGTGGTGTCCCACTCTTTGTGACCCCATAGATGGCAGCCCATCAGGCTCCCCCGTCCCTGGGATTCTCCAGGCAAGAACACTGGAGTGGGTTGCCATTTCCTTCTCCAATGCATGAAAGTGAAAAGTGAAAGTGAAGTCGCTCAGTCCTGTCCGACTCTTAGCGACCCCATGGACTGCAGCCCACCAGGCTCCTCCATCCATGGGATTTTCCAGGCTTGAGTACCAGAGGCGGGTGCCATCGCCTTCTCCGCCAGTCTTGCTACTGGTGACAGAACAGGCAAAGGAGAGGGAGTAACTGAGGGGAGAGATGGCTGTCTCACAAGGCTGCTGGGGGTGAGGTGTGGGGCTGTCGAAGGCAGGCTTCCAGGGGACCTACCTGAATACTGACAGGGTCACCTCTTCGCATCCCAGCCCCAGGCTTGCTCATGAGCTCTTTCAGATTCTGCCCTGTTCCCAGTCCCAACTCAGCCTCTGGGCCCTCTGGTTCTAGACCTCCCAAAGAGGACAGTCTTCCCTCAGTCCACCTTTCCCTTTCAGATTCTCGGAGCCTGAGTTGAGGGCAACGCAGGAACCCGGTGGAGGGGAAGATGGTCACCTGACAGGATTCTTTCTCAGCGCTGGGGCTCCTGAGGGCGGAATGACGCCTGGCTGTGCCATGTGCCAGGCCCGCCCCACGCCGTGTCTTAGATTAGTCCTCCCACAAAAGCAGCTGCTGTGTCCCCAGTGTTCACTCAAGGAAACAGGACAGAGTTCCGTGGGAAGCTCGAGGCCAGAGCTGTGTGGAGTGAGAACCCCGTGAGGGGAGGCATTCAAGCCAGGCGCTGGCCAAGCACCTGCCGTAGCTCTGTGGTGGACATCTAAGATGAGGTGAGTCTGGGGAGGGCGAAGAGAGGCTCGAGGGAGGATACGGGGGGGCGCAGGGGGCTCTCCGTGAGCTGGATCTCACCAACACGACCGTTCCCACCCCGCGCGAAGCGCCTACCAGCACGCCGCCCCTTCGCCTAGTGGCAGACCCCGTCCGGAGCACCCAGCTCCGACACCCTGCTGTGGCCTCTGTACTGACGCCACTGCCTGCTCCCCCTGCACTCTCGGCGGCCCCAAACCCCGCGCCGGGCCGGTGAGCCCGGCCAACGTTGCGCCGGTCCCCGCGCCCCAACCCCTGCACCTTCCCCACCGCCCTCCAGCAGCGCCCCGCCCCGCCCTTGCCACGCCCCTACGCCACGCCCCTTTCGAACCCCGGCCTGGCGCCGGCCCCTGCCACGTGGCCCGCTCGGCCCCACCCAAGTCCCCTGCTACCCCTGGGCCCCCTACCTCGGCCCCACACAGACTCCTAACATTCCCGGCCCTGCCCCTCCCCGGGCGCCAGCCGCCCCTCGGCCCCGCCCCTGGCCCGGCCCCGCCCCGCGGGAGGCGGGAGTGGGGAAGTCCGCGGGCGGGGCTGGGGTTTGGAGCCGCCTGGGCGAGCGGGCAGAAAGGCAGCCGCACCCGAGACGCCCTGGGCGCCGGGGGACAGCGCTGGGAGCAGGTAGCCAGGATGTTTCTGGAGCCCCAGGTAGGGCTGCGGTGCGTGGCAGGTGCGGGGCGGCGGGTGGCGGAGGCGGTGACGGGGACGCGCTCGCAGGGCAACCCCCTGATTGCAGTAGGACCGCGGGGCTAGGGATTCCTGCGCCGCCGAGCTGCGGAAGCAGGTCTCACCTCCCGGCAAGGAGTGCGGCCAGCCGGAGAACATCTTCGGCCAGACCTGGAAGAAGCTTGCCCTTGGGAACCACTCCCTCTGTGGGTCCCCCCGGGCACCTGCTGCCAGGTGGGCTGCGCCCAGGGCTCAGAACGGATGGGCAGCCCAGGCTGCCACTGCCTTGCCTGGCCCTGCTTGCGGAGGCCAGTGTTAGTCTACGGCTGAGCGGCACCTGCACAGCTGGTACGGACCCCTGTGGGGCGGATAGCGCTGGGAGGCAGGTGACAGCAGCCTAGCAGCAGGGCCGGCGGGAGGGTGGCTGCCCTGGGACTGGCACAGTCAGGCGTGTAAGAGACAAGACCACAGTGCATCCTTTGCCCGACTTGAGGGGCACAGAACCACCTGTTTGCCCTGGAGGAGACAGGGGGACTGTAACGAGGTGGGCACGTGGGTGGTGTGTATGTGTGATGTGTGGGTGAGAGTGAGATTATGTGAAAACCGTGGGATGTTTAAATATGGGATGTGTGTGAGAGAGGGAGAAGCACGGAGTGGGGCAGGACACAGACACCTGTGTGTTTAAGGGCAGTGAGCCTCAGGCTAGGGCTTTGAGGGATGTGGGCCCCACGATGAGGGGCAGCTTCTTTTCTATAGGAAGGAAGCTGAGAACCTGCCATGGAATTAATCCTGAGCATGAGGCAGTGTTGCATTTCCATGGCTGTTTATTACAGTTCTTCCTTTGAGATGATCAGGTGATGCGATTCAGGTGCTGCTCTTTAAGCCCTCTCAGCCTGGAGCTGATCAGTGTAGACCCAGGACCTCAGGGGCCGAGAAGGGGGCTGCAGCTGGGCTAAATCAGGCCCGGCTGTGCCCAAGAAGCAGGACTCATTCATTCTTTCACGGAGTCATTACTCATTTATTGAGCCCCTGCTGTGTGCAGGCACTGTGGATTCTGCAGGGAACCAGATACAAACCACAGCTCCTGTCCTCATGGCTTACCTTCTAGCAAGAGAGACAGGGGGAGAAAAAAAGCACAATCAATAAATGAGATATGGAATGTTACATGGTGATAAGTGCTAAAAGAGAAAAAGTAAACGAATAGAAAATATCAAGGGTGCATCAGGCAGGATAATTTAGATTATCAGCAGTAGCTGAACAACCCCCAAAGCCAGGGGCTGATAACAACACAGTGTAATGTCCACTTATTGGCTTGTCCGTCAGGGGTTGACAGGGCCCCACCCCGAGCCTTCCTCTCTCAAGGACCTGGGCTGACAGGTCCCATGGCAGAGGGGGAGTGAGGCCCTTGCACTGACATTTCAGTGCCCCACTTCACAGTGCCACACGTCACTTCCACTCACTGTTCTTGAGCCAGATGAGTCACATGGCCCCACTCAATCTCACTGGGACCAGCAGTGACCGTTCTGCTCAGCCTGGCGACATGTCCAGCGAGTTTGGTGCCCAGCACATTGACCACCAGTGTGGGGCTGCCTTGGGTAGGGCAGTCTGGGGAATCTTTCACCTGAGGACCTGCTGGACGAAAGGCAGGGAGATAGTGGCAGGGGGAGCAGGAGTGCCTGGCAGGATGTCAGGCCAAGCTTGGAAGAGGAAGCTGCCCGTGTGTTCAGGCACCAGACTGGAAGCCGGTGTCGGGCAGGGCTGGTGAGGGTGAGAGGATAGTTTGGCCAGCTCAGGGGCTCAGCTGAGGGAGTGAGGAGGAGAGATGGCCCGATTTGATCACACTCTGAAGGTAAAGCAAGAGGCCCTGCTGATGGTGGAAATGGGTACAGATGGAGAAGAGGCAGCAACTCCAGGAAGGAGCAGTGGGGAAGGATGCAGGTGGAGCAGGCGGGGGTGGGGAGGAGGGGGAGCAGTTTGACACCCCCTGGGGCAGTGTCACCTGGCACTCGCGGGGAGTATGGAGTCCAGGGAGGGTCTGCCTTGGGTGCTGATGCGGAGCCCCAGCTTGCTCCATCCTGCGGGCTCTTGCCACCTCTTGGCCATGCTGCCTACACTTGTACCTGCCGGTTCAGGACAGCCCGCCCAGGCGCCACACCCCCATCTTGCTGGGCCTGCCTGCCGCTGGAGTTGGGGGAGCCTCGTGTGAGCTCCACCAGGGGAGGCAAGGGGCGTGGAGGGAGCCACAGCATCCTGTGTCCACCTGGCTGCCTTCTGAGGTGCTGGAACACTGGGAACAGTCGCATAACCACCAAGACAGGGACCATAGCGGTGCAGGGTCTGCACAGGCTGGGCCATCTAGGACAGCCGCGTGGGTTATTGGCTTTGGCATGGGTAGGGTTTGACCAGAGAGATGGAGCTGAGGTACCTGTGGAAGCTACCTGCACCCTCCACACCTCTGGGCTCCTTGGGAGTCTCCCTCTGGGGAGTTGCAAGTAAGTGACCAGAAGAGGACTGGTCTCTCAGGGCTCTGGTATCAGTGAGACCTGTTATGTCTCCCTGTTATTCCTTCTCCTGACCCACTGGAAACTCCCTGGTTTGGAGTTTCCTTGGAAGCCCACCTCAAGTTCTCCCTGATGTCTCCCTACAGAGTTATACCCCCCACCCCGTGCCCCCTCAGCACCCAGGACAGACATCTGATCCCGCGTCTCTCACACTGCACGGTGGTGTTACTGCTGCCTCTGGTAGCTGACATGGTGCTCTGTGGGCTCCTCCAGTCCCAAGTGTGTGGCACAGGTCACAGGACCGCAGGGATGTTTGTCAGCTAAATAAGTGAGGGAAGAAAGAAGCAGACACAGGGCTGGAGCGGCCCGCGGGGACTGCCCAGTTCTGCTTCCTGGTTTTACACATGGGGAGGCTGAGGCCCACGGGGGCTGCGGCTGGCCTGAGTTCAGCCAGGGGTCAGAGCTGGCCCCTTGACCACAATGTCCACTGTCCCAGGTTCTGGGCTGGCTGGAGCCCTGTGGGTTCCAGGACAAGGGGAACCTGGAGGCAGACAGAATGGAGAGTCCTAGGTCTGGTGGGAGCATGTGGATGATGGCCTCTACTGGGGTTCTCCACTTCTTCTCCCTTGGAGCCCTGCTGCCCCCAAGGGCTCTGGTCCCTTGGCCTCAGGGCAGTTGGTGGGCCGTGGGGTTTCTCTGGCAAACCCACTGCCCTGTGTCTCGGCCTCCAGTGGAACCAACCCCCTCACTGTCCTGCTCACCCCCGCCTGCCTGGCTGGGGCCAAGCCCACGGCATTTCCCAAAGGTCAGTGTGGCTGCCGCACAAGCCGCCCCCTGTCCATGGCAAGTGTGAGTCAGAGGCCCTGGGAGCCAGCTCTCCGGTCTCCTCTAACCCTCACAAGGTCGCTGTGCCAGTGACACAAGAGGAGGCTGAGGCTCCACAATGTAAGGCAGCACCATGAGCAGACCAGGCGTTCATCCTGGGGCTGGCTGACCCCAGAGCCTGGACCCCCTGCACACACCAGGGGCCTGTGCAGCATCCTTAGAAGAGGGAAGCGAGTTCCCAGGGGTGCCCAGCCCAGAGGGCAACATGGGGGGCTGTCCGGGGTGTGTGACCAGGAAAGGGGGCTGTGAATCGGGTGGCTGACATGGGTGGCAGAGCGGGCGCATTGGGAATGTGTCCCTGGCCAGTGAAGAGCTGGGAAGCCCCAGGGCATGCACACATGCAGATTCCTGGCTCATACCCCCTTCTCTTTCGCCACTGGAGTGAAAACACATTCCACGTGGACTGAGTCGGGATGTTCCCTGAGGAGGTTGATAGGTAAGATATTGATCTTTAAAATAAAAAAATGTGTGTTAGGTAATTGATAATTAAACTCTCTTATTAGTTTGAACAGATTTTCAATTGGGCTCCCTGGAAAACCAAGAATGATTTAATTCATTTCTAATGTATCTTTTAAAAACTTTCTGATCTTACTGTTTTCTAAAAGGTACACAGCAGCTTTCAATAATAGCAGTTGTCCTTGGCTTGATCTTCATTTTAATGAAGAGGCCTCTGACGTTTTGCTGTGAAGTCTGAAATTGACCCTAAATTTCAAACAGATATTCTTCATCATGAGGTACACTTAATTCCCACGTTAAGTGCCAAGAGTGTACACCAAAAATGGATATTCATCCGAGGCTTTCCTATATCTGGCAAAATCATCAAATTCCTTTCCTCCTTGGACCTATTAATGTGTTGACTTATTAGCTTTTCTGAGCTAAATCATCCTGTTCCTGGAATAAATCCCACAGGGTCAGGCTCAATTGTGCTCTGAAATGCTGCTGAGTTCATTCAGCTGATATGTTGCTTGGGGTATTTTTCATCTATATTCATAGGTGAGAATTTATTCATACTTTTCTATTAGGGTAGATATTTGTCACATTTATAAATCATGGTTATGTTAGCTTCATAAAATGAATAGGAAAGGTTTTCAATATGAATTGTGTAGTTGAAATAGTTTAAATATCATATAAAATTATCTGACTCTCCAAGGCTTGAAATAATTCATTTTGGAAACTGGCTCAGCCGGGGCTTGCTTTTATTTTTCCCTGAGGTTTTAGTTGGCTGTGAAGTTACTTAATTTGTACTATGGTTATTGGTCCTTTTGGGTTCTAAATATTTTTAGCCTATTTTGGTTATTTATATTTCCTAGGTAATATCCCAGTTCGAAATGCTTTCAGGGCTTTTAGCACAGATTTATATCATCTATCCTTTTGAGGTTTCTTCTCCACATTAGCTTCTCTTTTTCATCCATCTTCCTCTCTTCATTCTTTGCTTCCCTCCCGTCCTCCTTCTCCCCCTTTCTGCTAGCTTTCTTCCTTTCGTTGATGAGAATTGCCAAACGTTTATCTTTTAAAATTTTCACTTTCAAAAGAAAACCAACTCTTGAGTGTACAGCAAGTCCTACTGTCTTCCTTTCCTTAAATCCACTAATTTCTCATTTAGTAATTCCTTCCTCCTGTATGCTTTGCTGAATGTCTGTTTTGTTTAGAAACTCTTTTTTTAGCTTTTTGAATCAAGTGCTTAGTTTGTTTTCATCCACCCCCCCTTTAATTAAAATATATTGAAATCTATGAATTTTTCTCTAAGTACAGCTTTGGACATATTGAATTTCATGGGATTTCTTCTAAGGGTTATTTTTCTGATGTGTCTGTAATTGGAGTTTTGATTGCTACTTGAACACAGACATGACTTAGGGAAGCTTTTTATTAAATGGGTGAATTTTTTGGGGGGGGGTTCATCGTTTGTTTATTAATATCCAGACATATCATTCTGTCGCCTGTACATTTCCATTTGGGAACTCCATCAGGGTTTCATTGGTCATTTGATGTATGAGCAATGTGGGTGAGTACTCTTGGACAGAAGAACATGCCTTGCTGTTTTTAGGGCATGATATTTCACATATTTTTCTCTTTATGCTTCCATCCCCACGTCCTCAGAGAATGCCCTGCAGTATTTTCATTCCTTTCTACCACGCATCTCTTTGGGTCTGAATCGCATGTCAGGAATTGTAGAAAGTTCTAGTTGTTGTCCTGCCTGTTTCTGGTCCACGAAGAGCCCTATGCACTGTGCTTGGGCGCCGGGCCCATTTCCTGGGCACAGCGGGGCAAGCGTGTTCTCGGCAGTGTGCCTTTCACTTTCAACCCTTGGCAGAAAGAACCCGCCTGCAGGCTGAAGCATCGGGCTGTTCCTGGCTCTGCTTGGCCAGACCGTGTGACCTCAGGCTGTCCTTGGCCTCCTGGGCTGCAGTTCATCCCAGCAGCGGTCAGTAATGCCTTGGGGGGCGCTGTGGGGATGTGTAGGATGGCCCAGTAGGTGGAAACCTTCTGCGAGTGTCCTTATTGGCAGTGACACTGCTGGCTGTTTCAGGTCAGGCCTGGATCTGGCTGTCCAACACGGGGCCCCTCGGGTGCTCGTGCACACCTGGCCCTCAGATCCTGCCCTGGCACCCCACAATGCTGTGCTCACTGGCCCCTCCATGCACTCTGCAAGCAGGTGGCTCTGGGCCAGGCCTTGTCCATCTCTCAGGGACCCTGGAAGTCTCCCTCCACCTGCCTTTGCCTTGCACCTGTCCTCCCTTCTCTGGAGCCTGCGCTGAATCCTGGGTTTCATAGCAGATCATGGTGGTCACACTCACCGGGGTTCACCACTCTGGAGCTGTAAGGCCTGGGGCTGATGACTTAAACCCTTGGGGCTTTGTTCCCTGTCTGGAAAATGGGATGACAGCTGCTGTGCCAGCCGTGTATGCAGAGCGGCGAGTGGGAAAGTGCAGTGCCCTGGGGAGGAATGGAGACAGCTGTGCTGCTGGTGCTCCTAGGGGCCAGCCAGTTCTAGACACTAGGGGGTGCAGGTCAGGCACAGGGCAGGAAAGCTGCTTGTGTACACAGCGTGTGCATAGGGAGCAGGAGATGTTTCTGTTTGAGGGTCAGGACACGTGTCCAGGTCCTGTTTCTGAGAGGCCGTGGCCACTGGACAGGCTGTGCTGTAGGGAGCTGGGTGCCTGCTGCTCTCCACCCTGAGGCTGGCACACACAAACCTCCAGCCCCTGCAGAGCGGCAGGATCCCAGGGGTGCCACTCTGGGTGTCTGCCAGGAGGATGACAATTCAGGCGAAGGAAATGGATTTTTATTTGTTTTTAAACACAAAGGAAAATCGTTGTTCAGCCTAATTAGATGTCATTCAAACATGAAAGAACTGTACGTTCTTCCCCCTGCCCCCCCCAACCCCTGCACCCCCAGACAGCCTGCAGGGTGGAATAGAGGCCACTGTCTACTCAGGCCTGAGTGTGGTTTGTCTCTCCAGCCGCTCCAGCCCTAGGGGCCCAGCCTCCCTGTCTCTCAAGGACCCTCAGCTCTGACCCAGTTCCCTGTTGTCCTGCTGGCTCACAGCCATGCCCGCTGCTCCTTGGGGTCCTTCCTGTGTGGGGTACCGGGAGAGCCTGGGTCAGATGTCCCCTTCTGGAACCTGGGGTTCTGACAGGAGGCAAATTTCTGCAGACTTTTTTTTTTGCCCCAGATTTTGCTTCACATACTAAGCACCAATCTTAAGTGGACGCCCTGTAGAGGAAGGAGATCCCAGAGGTGGGATTTCAGTGGAGGTGAGGGGCTGCACAATGCCCTCCTCGGTGGCACTTTGAGGACAGGAGTGCCTCCCAAGTCTATCTCATCTTCCTCCCCCTTCTGGCTGAGGCTGTGCCCAGCTCAGCCTCCAGGAGTCTAAGAGTCACCTGCCCACGTGCAGGAGTGCACAGTGATCCTTGTGGAATCTGAGGCCATGGGGGGAATGGGGAGGCCCTGAGCACCATCCTCCTGCCCTGGGGGCCCTGAGTGGGAGGTTGGCATGCCAGCAGCCTGCCCTCCAGGAAAAGGGCAAGGATTCTCTGAAATCCTACCTGCTCCTCCCTGGGCCTCTCAAGGCTCAATAATGGGATGGTTATTGGTGGACAATGACATTTTGTCCCTCGAGCAGCCACCAGAAGAAGCTGACCGGGCAGAAAGGGAACGAAGGAGGAGGAAACCCGGACTCGGCAGAATCAGTGTTTAGGAGGGTGAAGAGGAGATGGCAAGATTCCTTTAGTCAATTCAAATAGGATTTGGTAATAGGAAAGAATTCAGAAGGAGAAAAAAAAATGAATCATGCATCTGTAACAAAGCTTTAATTGTTGGCATCTCTCCGAGGCCGGGCCTTTGTGGAGAAGGCGCCGAGGTGCTGCGTGGCTCCATTCCCATGGCAGCCACCTCCTGGCTGGAGTCCAGCCCACAGCCCTCCGCCAGCCTCCGGGACTGCCCTGGCCGGCCCAGAGGGTGCACGGAGGTACATACGGCTCTTCTTCCTGGCATTTGTGAATATGATTTCTTGAAGCTTGGTTTCTGTGGAAAATGCCACCCTTCGCCCTCATTCCCCACAAGATCCATCAGGCTGGGAGGATGGGAGCTGCACAGCACCCTGCCTGCAAGGATGGGGCTAGCCATGCCCTCCTGAGGGCTTCCCTGCTGGGAGGGCCACGGGGGTGCAGGGGTGAGGACTAATGAAGCCTCTCCACAGAGGCATGTCACCCCTGCCACTCTCCACCCCAGGTAGAGCAGCCACCTCAAAGGTAGAGCCAGTTCTTTTATTTAAAAATTTTTTCAAAACAATTTAGCCATGCTGCAAGGCTTATGGGATCTTAGTTCCCTGACCAAGGACTGAACCTGTGCCCTCAGCAGTGAAAGCACTGAATCCTAACCACTGGACACCAGGGAAGTCCCCAGAGTCAGTTCTGAGCCCCACATGCCAGGACAGGGCAGCGTGGCCAGGCAAGTGGGTCTACTTGCCCAGAAGGAGAGGTGGCTTCCCCCTACTTTCTCCCCGTCTGCATCAGGGGCCCAGCGGCTATCCAGAGTGTATGTCCAGAGGGGAGAGGGCCCCCAGGGAAGGGTCAGGAGAGGGGCAGCACCAGCCCCCATATTGAGTCTAGAAAGGTGGTGGGGACCCTGGAGAACAAGTGTCCCTGGGGCCTACCAGTGTCCTGCAGTTCTGACTCCACGGAAACCAACAGGTACTAAGCCTGTCCCGAGCGTGGTGGCCTCAGGTCACACTCAGTACCACCTGTGAAGTCCCTGCTGGAGGTGCCAGCATATAGGGGAGGTTGCAAGCTCTCAGCTCAGGGGTGGCCAGGTGTCACTCCCAGCCTGCTGGACCCCCAGCCCATTTTTGCAGCCAGACCCTGAGTTTCTTTAGTATGTGGTCCTGGCAGACAAGACGAGGCTTGCAGGAGCTTAAGAGACACATTTGAGCTGAAAGGTAGGAAGATCTGAAAGCCAGGAATTGGGGAGGGGAAGACCCGCCCCCAGGAGAGAGCTGTCTGCCTACTTGTGTCTGAATTCAGGCTGGCAGCTGCTCTCCTGACCTTCTCTTCTTCTTCCTCTTCTGGAGGACTGATCTCCTTTTAACCCATAATATCACATCCTTATCTGTGTAGTCACTGTGCATCCCAGCCACAGCCTGCCCCAAAGGGCTCAGTGGGGCCAGAGACCCAGTTTCCTTCATTGGTAGGTCTCCAAGGTGTGGGCGGGTCCTTGGTAACACTTGTGAATGAATGAATGAACGAGTGAATGGTCAGTTGGTCAAGGAGTGAGGGCTCTGTGGAACACCCATCTCTTACCCATCTCCAGCACAAATGACATCAGAGAACCAGACAGTGAGCCCTAGAAGGGTGAAGGGCTCCATTTTGCAGATGTAGGAGGCCCAGCCTCAGCTGCCCCGAGGATCCCAGCAGAGGTCCCTAGGCCAAGCAGCCAGCATGGATCTTTCCCTAACTGTGGCTTCTGAGTGCTGATGGGGCTACTGCCCTGCTCCCACCAAGCCTGGGTTTTTCTGGAACTGGGATGAAACCAGAGACAGCCCCACGTATACACTCATTCTGAAATCTCTGCCAAAGGTTGCCCTCTTGGTTGAGTGGTCCTCCAGGGTGGGGGGCCAGGGCTGGCACCCAGTTTACCCCCAGGAGCACTTGCTCTCGCTCTCCTCCAGTCAACAGAGGGGAGACTGGCAAGATGTGTAATTTTCAGTTGCTAATTGTGATGCCCTGCAGCTTGCTGAGCTAAAAATAGTCTCCATTTTGTTGAGTAGGTTAAAAAATAGAAGCCCATGTGCTGCCTCCAAAAAAGCACCCCTTGCGAAGCCTGGCAGAGGCGGGGGGCTGTGGTGCCCCTCCTCCACCTCCAAGCAGCTCCCTGGGGGCTCATGCAAGATGGGCCCTCAGGGCCATTTTTGTCCCCGTTTTCCAGGAAGCTGGGATGCTTAACTTGGCATCCATGGATGAGCTTCCGGGAGCCCGTCAGTCCCTGAAATTTTATGCAGAAGGTCGTGGGAAGGTGCACTTATCCGTGTGCTCAGGGCGAGGGCCTCAGTGTTCATCTGATGCTCAGAGGGTCAAACCCTGGCCAGGCACAATGACAAGCTGGAATGACAGTCTCCAGATGGAGCAGGGAAGTGGGGCAGGCAGGCCTGGGCACACCTACTCACCGCCACCTGCCTGGGCAGCCTTGTACAAGTCCTGCGCACTTGGCACCCTCATCTAAGAAATGAGCATCTCCACACTGCCCTCTGTGGGTTGGGGGAATTGCACTGGATGAGATGACACACCCAGCACCTGTCTGGGCTCCCAACTCCCAGTGATAAACATCTCAAGTACAAAAGGTTAGGACTTCCCTGGTGGTCCAGTTGTTAAAACGCTACGCTTCTACTGCAGGGGGCATGGGTTCAATCCCTGGTCGGGGAACTAAGATCCCATGTGTGGCACGGCCACACACACACAAAAGTAAATTAAAAAGAATATATAGAAGAATATATAGAATATATATAATCAAAGAAAGCTTATCCCTGCTTCTCCATTTAGAAACTTCCAGAACTGCAGACTCCAGGATTGAAAGGAGCCCTATATTCTGACTGTACCCTGGGAGCCTGGCCTAGACAGCTCCTCCCCTTCAGAGCTGAATGGAGGCCTGACATTGTTCTGTCCAGCTGCATAGGAGTCTGTCCCCTTCCTGGGCTGTTGACCTCCCTCTTAGCTGGGCAGAGCCAGTGGACAGTTATTCCTGGAGCCACCCTCTGACTCTCCTCCCTCTGGGGCTGAGAAATGGGTGACATGCAGATCCCCCTGGGGTGGGGGCCATGCATGCCCATTGGGCAGTGCCTTCCCTTTCCTGGGATGCATCCTGAGAGCAGAGTTGCTGTTAGGAACAGGTAACTGGGCATCAGAGGCCAGGAGGCTGGAGGACCCCTGAGAGCCCACAGGTGGGGTCCGTCCCCAGTGGCTCCTGAAGGTTGAGGTCTCTGCCCCACCTCCTGCCCCAAGTCCCTTCCCTCCCACCCCGCCTTCCTGCCCTGCCCTCCCACCCCACCTTCCTGCCCGGCCCTTCCACCCTACCTTCCTGCCCAGAGCTTGGGGGATCGAGCCAGGGGGCTGACTAGTGCCCCACAGGCCCTGCTCCTGGGCAGGGACCATCGCCTCCCAGGGCTGGGAGGCAAGAAGTGAGGCAGGAGCAGACCTCAGGTGTGGGAACACCTCCAGGAGGGTGTGCAACATTGCCCCAGACAGTCAGGAGCACGCACAACCCTGCACATGGATGCTGCAGTAACTGGATTTTTGTCTAGAGTCAGTGTCACTTACATTCTTTACCCAAGTATGTTTAAGTAAATCGTTTGTGATAGCTTCAGCTGTGGAAGTCTTTTACGAGACCACTGGGCAGGGTTAGGCCTCCCCCCAAGGCCTTGTTGGGTCTCTCATACCAGAAGCAGGAAAAGCACTTGGGAAAGGCCTTTAGCCAGGCCTGGACGAGGTTGCGAGTGGAGGATGTGAGGATGTGCGAAGGAGTAGCCATGGGCTCATCCGGGTACACGGAGCGGGCTCTGGCCATCTTAGTAAGGCCAGCAGCCCTGGGCCTCTGTCACAGCTGCGGCTCCCAGAGGTGCAGGGTCTCTGAAGGCCCTCTTGGGCACAGCTGGAGTTTGTGAGTGGAAGGACTGTGCCTCAGGTCACAAAAGCTGTATACATGTGCACATGTGGGTGTCTGGCTTTTGCATGCATGTGGCCAGCAGCAGATACCCTCCTCCTGATTTCGCTGCCTAATGGGGAGGCATGGACTCCCCTGTACTAGGGCCACATTAGAAGGCATATAGCAGTGAGTGGCCCCCAGATCTCTAGCTAAAGTCTCTTGAAGACGTTGCAAAAGAAAATTTCGTTCCTAATCTTCGGCAAAACAGTCCTAAAACCCCTCTTTTCCCACCTTTGCCGGTATCTCTCACAGCACAGGGGCTGCCCGAGGTCTCCTCTTACTCCCCGACTGTGCCTCCCTCACCCACTGGCCCTCAGGCCAGCAGTTTCTATGTCCTTGATACTTTGGTGCACTGTGTTTCTTAGAAGGTGTGCACGCGTGTGTGTGTGTGCGCGCGTGTGCGCAGGGCAGCTGCACATACTCTGAAGCTAAGCTTTTTGGCTGAGTCCCTAAAATGGGCCTTCGACCTGAGTTACATGGACGCAGTGTGCTGTGTGCACACTTGCATCCGATTCTTTGTGACCCCCTGGACGGTAGCCCGCCACGGTCCTCTGTCCCTGGGATTTCTTCAGGCAAGAATTCTGGAACGGGTTGCCATTTCCTACTCCAGGGGATCTTTCTGACCCAGGGATGAGCTCCTGCTTATACCCTGTGGGAAGGATCCCGTGTTCACAGAGTCCTTGGCCTGGCTGAGCAGTACCTAGGGGACAGCGTTTACTTTCTGAACAATGACACCCCTAGTGTGTGAGCTCTTGTTCTAGGCTGAAGACAGGCTCCTTGTGGTTCTCCCCCCGCAATACATCCACACTGGGAAGTTTGGGGACCAGTATCTTGTCTGACAAACACGGCCAGGGCTCACACAGATGGAGTAACTTGCCCCAAACCAACATCTGGAGGGAGGCCTGGATCCAGGTCGAGGGGTGTCGGCTCCTAAGCCCTGACCCTCGGGGCACTTAAGAGCCGCTGGGTCTCATTCAGATGTGGGGGGTGGGGGCAGGGGTGTGTGTGGAAACCGGAAGAATGGCTGCCCTTCTCTGAACTCGGCCTCCCTAAAGATGGAGGCAAGGCTAAGGTGCGAGCACTTTACTGGGGAGCTGGCCCTGGGACACAGGAGGGAGGAGGGAGAGCAGCCAGATAACGGCGCTGAGTTCTGATGGTCCGCCTTACCGCAGTCTTTGGAGGCCCTGTGAAGCCTGTGATCTGAGTCTGCCCGGGGTTTTCGCCTGGCTCCCTGAGTTCGGCTGGTTGTGCGCATGCGCACACCCACACCCCGGGCGGGGAGTCACAGGGTCTCCCTGCCAGCTCCCAGCCCACCCTCGGCACCCACTGGTGCCCGCAGTGCCACCACCTGGCTGGTCACTGAAATGCAGGGCGTTGAGTCCCAGCCCAGGCCCGCCGGGTCATGCCTGCACTTGACCTGGACGTGCTTGTGCCTTTGAAAGTTGAAGCCTCCAGGTGACAAGAGCATCTCTGCTCTCGGTGCTGCTCATCCCTCCGCTGCTGCTCTGTCCTGCTGATGGCTGTGAGGCTGCAGGTCAGGAGTGGTGGCGGGCGGTGCTGGGTGCCACCGAGGCAAGGCACAGATGCAAGTGGCACACAACGGCCCAGGTACCACTCCCAGGGACATGTTTTCTCATCTAGCCTTCATCCCTACCCAGCGAGGGAGGAGGCGCAAGAAACTATGGCCCATTTTACAGCCGAGGAAACTGAGGTTCAGAGCGGCTCAGAGGTTTCCCTATGGTGTGGAGACCGTGTCTCCTGACTCCAGCCTGGACTCTCTCACTGGCTCCCAGTATTGAAACCGCAGGAGAGGACTCAGCAGGTATGTGTGCGGAGGTCACAGGTGAGGGTGCAGGCAGGGAGTGCTAACGGAATGTAGTTTCTAGGAGGCCGGGGGCTGGGCTGGACCATGGTGTAGGGGTAGCTGGTGTCCGGCTCTGGAGGGCCAGGACAGCCTGCGGTCAGGCAGTGGGGCAGCCCAGGAGGGGTGGAAAGAGGGCAAGGCAACAGTACAGCCACAGGAAGCCCTTGTGCCTCCTTGCTTGGCCTACCCGGCCCTCCTGACCTACAGCCAGCCCGCTAGACACTGCTGGTGGCAGCGTATCCAGGCAGTAGCAGAGGGCCCCTCAGGCTCAGCCTTTGCCTGACCAGACCTCCCTGCCTGCTCCCGGCCCACCCTCGGCACCCGCGGTGCTGCTCTGCCCATGCAGAGGCACCTGGCACCCTCTGAGGCTTGGCCACAGGGACTCTGGGCCCAGTTCCAGGGAGGACCCTCTTCCTCCATAGTGCCGCTGGAGAGCCGGGTAAACCCATGTGTGAGACAGACAAGTGCTGACACACGACAGCTGGCGCTGCACTCAGTGCCAGTTCGCTCCCAAGCTGGCAGGAGTGCCCGCTCCCCCCTGCTCCTGGGCCTGCCCTCATGCCCACCTGCGCCTATGCGAGAGGTGGGAAACTTGAGGGCCAGGCTTCCGAGAACCAGTGAATCACTTTCACCGGCCTGACTGAGTCGATTGCATCTATAATTAGAAAGCGCTGGCCTTCCTGCCAGAACAGAGGAAGAGCTGTAAGGAGTCAGAGGAGGCAGTGCAAGTCCGTCTCCCACTGCCCTTAAAAGGCCTGCTGCCTTGTCCAGACCAGTACCAGCTGACCGGGGCCAGAGGTGCAGGTCCCCTGGGAGCTCCATCATTGTCCCCCCAACCCTAGCCCCGTCTTCCCCCTCCCTCGTTCTGGCCTCTGGAGGCTTCCAGAGAGCTCCACCAGTGTCTGAGTCTGCAGCTTTGAAGCAGGTCTGGCTGTAGGCAGGCGCAGCGGAGGCAGGAGAGAGGCTCTGTGTACTTGTTACTTTGCCTTTTCACCTGGAAAGCCTTGAAAAACACCAGTGCCCAGGCTGTACCCCCACCAGTTGGAATTGTTGCGGTGGAAGCTGGGCAAAGCGGTTTTCTAAATTCTCCAGGTGATTGTTATGCAGCCACCAGAGGCACTGACCTAGGTGAAGCTGGTCTCATCACCTGGAGGCTAAAACTTTGAAACGGACAAGCACATCCAGGGAAAGTGCGGGCATGACCTGGCAGGCCTGGGCTGGGACTCAGTGCCCTGCATTTCAGTGATCAGCCAGGTGGTGGCGCTGTGGGTTGGGCCACACCAGGTGCAGCAGCTGCTGCTGTTTAGTTGCCAACTTGTGTTGGCCTCTTGCAACCCCATGGACTATAGCCTACCAGACTGCTCTGTCCATGGAATTCTCCAGGCAAGAATACTGGAGTGGGTTGCCATTTCCTTATCCAAGGGATCTTCCCGACCCAGGGATTGAACCTGAGTCTCCTGATTGGCAGGTGGATTCTTTACCACTGAGTTACCAGGAAAGCCCACACTAGGAGTAGCAAAGCTTTCTAAAGGAGAGGATCTGAAACTTCAGAGAACAGTGAGTTCTGACTCAGGGGAAGGTGCACTGCTGCCACCGACAAGTTCTTGGTGGTGCTGACCCTGCGGCTTCAGCTTTGCATTTGTTTTAGAGCATCCCTGCAGGGTCTGACTCCCCGGGGGCCTGTGTGGCTAGAATGGCCTGTGTGGGGCATGGAGTAGGAACATGTGTGGGAGTTTGCTCCTCAGGTGGGAGGTGGTACCGTGTTCTAGTGTGCAGTGCTTTACCCAAGTGAGCACATTCCATCCTCCCAGCATACCTCTGAAATAGTGTTCCCCATGCCCATTTACAGATGAGGTCATTAAGGCTCCGAGAGGTTGAGGGTCCTGATAAAGCCACAAGTGGCTGATCCGGGCACAGACGCAGGCCTGCCTGACCACCTTTGCTGCCATCCTGGCCCTGTTGCAATCGCTCCCATCTTGAACTCTTCTCTGTGTCTTCCAACATCTCCATGCCTTCATCATCACCACCTACTGAAGGTTTATCAGACTTGTCAGTGGCAGCTCTGAAGCCCCCACTGTATCTGCTTCCTCGGATTATCTGCTGTGTGACCCTGGACAGTTACTTGGCCTCTCTGTGCCTTGTCCTCATTGGCAGCATGCAGAGAGTGGCGTTTGCTCCCTTGGGGTTATTGTGAGGATGAATGAGATGATTCAACTCTAGCAATAGTGTCACTGGTGACGCATACAAAGTACTCAGAGTTTTAGCTACTGTTATTTCATTTAAAAAAAAACTTATTGGAGTATAGTTGATTTACAAGGTTGTATTAGTTTCTGCTGTACAGCAAAGTGAATCAGTTATACATATACCTATATCCACTCTTTTTTTTTTAAGATTCTTTTCCCATATAGATCATCACTTAGTATTGAGTTGAGTTCTCTGTGCTATATAGTACATCCTTATTAGTTATCTGTTTTACATATAGTATGTGTATATAGGGCTTCCCAGGAAGCACTGGTGATAAAGACCCGCTTGCCAATACAGGAGATGTAAGAGAGGCTGGTTCAGTCCCTGTGTCAGGAAGATCCCGTAGAGGAGGGCATGGCAACCCACTCCAAGTATGTAGACGTCAGTCCCAACCTCCCGATTTATCCCTCCCTTTCCTCCCCCCGCTGGTAGCCATAAGTTTGTTTTCTACATCTGTTATTTCCTTCTTTACCACTTGTACCATTTTTAAAGATTACACTAATATGAGTGATACATAGTATTTGTCTGTCTCTGACTTCACTCAGTATGACAATCTCTATGTGGTTGCAAATGGCATTAATTCATCTGTTCTTACGGCTGAATTATATTCCATTGTGTGTACACACACCGCATCTTCTTTATCTGTTCCTCTGCCAGTGGGCATTTAGTTTGCTTTCATGTCTTGGCTATTGTAAATAGTGCTGCAGTGAACACTGGGACACATGTGTCTTTTTGAATTACGGTTTTCTCTGAATGTATGCCCAGGAGAGGGATTGCTGGATCCTATAGTCGATCTGCATCTGGTTGTTTTAGGGAACCTCCATACTGTTCTGCATAATGGTTGCACCAGTTTACATTTCCATCAACAGTGTGGGAGGGCTCCCTTTTCTCCACATCCTCTCCAGCACTTTTTATTTTTTTTCTTTCTTCTTCTTTTTTGCCTCCTGTGTCTGTTGGTTTTCCAGCTCCAAACCCAAATTTCCACTGAGTTTGGTGACTAGGCTTTGCCAATTACCATTCTGGACAGCTGGTTTCCTATCAGGTTCTACCAGCAGGGGTCATTGAAATTGGCAGCCAGGGGAGCTCTCTGTTCCTCCGTATCCCACACCAGCAGTTCCCCTCTCCAGCACTTTGGATGATGGCCATTCTGATTGGTGTGAGGTGATACCTCACTGTAGTTTTGATTTTCATTTCTCTAGTAATTAGTGATGTTGAGCATCTTTTCATGTGCTTTTTGGCCATCTATATGGCTTCTTTGGGGAAATGTCTATTTAGATCTTCTGGCCACTTTCCGATTGAGTTATTTTTGTTATTGAGCTGCATGAGCTGTTTGTGTATTTTGGAGATTGATCCCTTCTTGGTAGCTTTGTACACAGATATTGTCTCCCATCCTGTGGATTGTTTTTTCGTTTTGTTTGTGGTTTCCTTTGCTGTGCAAAAGCTTTTAAGTTTTATCAGTTCCCATTTATTTATTTTTGTTTTTATTTTCATTACTCTAGGAGGTGGATCCAAAAAGATTTTGTTGCTATTTATGTGAAAGAGTGTCCTGCCTATGTTTTTCTCAAAGAGTTTTATAGTATCTGGTCTTATATTTAGGTCTGTAATCTATTTTGAGTTTATTTTTGTGTTTCGTGTTAGAGAGTGTTCTAATTTCATTCTTTTACATGCAGTTATCTAGTTTTCCCAGCACTACTTACTGAAGAGACTGTCTTGGCTTCTTTGTATTCCCTTGCCTCCTTTGTCATACATTAGTTGACCATAGGTATGTGGGTTTATCTCTGGACTGTCTATCCTGTTCCATTGATTTATATTTCTGTTTCTGTACCAGTACCATACTGTTTTGATTAATGTAGCTTTGTAATATAGTCTGAAGTCAGGGAGCCTAATTCCTCAGCTCTGTTTTTCTTTTTCAAGATTTCTTTGGCTATTTGGGGTCGTTTGTGTTTCAACTGAACTGAACTGTGTTTCCTTACAAATTGTAATGTTTTTGTTCTAATTATGTGAAAAATTCCATTGGTAATTTGATAGGGATTGCATTGAATCTGTGGATTGCTTTGGGTAGTAGTCTCATTTTCACAATATTGATTCTTCTAATCCAAGGACATGGATATCTCTCCATCTGTTTGTATCATCTTTGACTTCTTTCATCAGCATCTTATAGTTTTCTGAGTACGGTTCTTTTGCCCCCTTAGGTAGGTTTATTCCTAGACATTTTATTCTTTCGGATGCAGTGGTAAATGGGATTGTTTTCTTAATTTCTCTTTCTGATCTTTCATTGTTGCTATATAGGAATGCAAGATATTTCTGTGTGTTAATTTTGTATCCTGCAACTTTACCAAATTCACTGATGAACTCTAGCAGTTTTCTGGTAATGTCTTTAGGATTTTCTATGTATAGTATCATGTCATCTGCAAACATTGACAGTTTTACTTCTTTTCCAATTGGTTTCCTTTTTTTTTTTTTCTGATTGCCATGACTAGAACTTCAAAAACTGTGTTGAATAAAAATGCTGAGAGTGAACATCCTTGTCTTATTCCTGATCTTAGAGGAAATGCTTTCAGTTTTTCACAGTTGGGAATGTTGTTAGCTGTGGCTTGCTGTATATCTTTTTTATGTTGAGGAGGGTTCCTTCTGTGCCCAGTTTCTGGAGTTTTTGTCATAAATGGGTGTTGAATTTTGTCAAAAGCCTTTTCTGCATCTATTGAGATGATCATATGGTTTTTATTCCTCAGTTTGTTAATTGTGTTATCACATTGATTGATTTGCATATATTGAAGAATCCTTGCATCCCTGGGATAAATCCCACTTGATCATGGTGTATGGTCCTTTTAATGTGTTTTGGATTTGGTTTGCTAGTATTTTGTTGAGGATTTTTGTGTCTGTGTTCATCAGTGATATTGGCCTGTAATTTTCTTTTTTTGTGGTATCTTTGTTTTTGGTATTAAGGTGATGTTGGCCTTATAGAGTGAGCTTGGGAATGTTTTATCCTCTTTGATTTTGGGGAAAAGTTTCAGAAAGATAGGTTTTAACTCTTCTCTAAATATTTGATAGAATTCACCTGTGAAGCCATCTTGTCCTGGACTTTTGTTTGAAAGTTTTTTAATCTCTTTCAATTTTAGTACTTGTGATTGGTCTGTACATAATTTCTGTTTATTCCTGATTCAGTCTTCGATGGTTGTACCTTTCCTAGAATTTGTCCATTTCTTCTAGATTTTTCTTTTTATTGGCATATAGTTGTTTGTAGTTGTCTCTTATGATCTCTTTGCATTTCTGTGGTGTCCACTTTAACTTCTCTTTTTTCATATCTTATTGATTTCAGCCCTTTCCCTTTCTTTCTTGATGAATCTGGCTAAAGATTTATTAGTTTTGTTTATGTTTTCACAGAACCAGTTTTTTTTTTTTTAACTTCATTGATCTTTTCGATTGCTTTCTTCATCTCTATTTCATTTATTTCTGCTCTGATCTTTATGATGTCTTTCCTTCGACTAACTTTGGGTTTTGTTTGTTCTTTCTCTTGTTGCTTTAGATGTAAGGTTAGGTGGTTTATTTGAGATTTTTCTTGTTTTGTGAGGTAAGATTGTATCACTGTAAACTTCCCTCTTAGAACTGCATAATATTTGGATCATCATGTTTTTGTTGTCATATGTTTCTTGATGTTTTTGATTTCCTCTTTGATTTTTTCGGTGATCCATTGGTTGTTTAGTAACATGTTGTTTAGCCTCAACATGTTTGTGTGTTTTTACTATTTCTTTCCTGCAATTTATTTCTAATCTCATAGTTTTGTGGTCGGAAAAGATGCGTGATATTATTTCAGTTTTCTTAAATTTACCTAGGCTTGATTTGTGGCCCAAGAAGTGATCTCTCCTGGAGAATGTTCCATGTGCACTTGAGGAGAAAGTGTATTCTGCTTCTTTCAGATGGAATGCCCTATAAATTTCAATGAAGTCCATCTTGTCTAATGTGTCATTTAAGACTTCTTTCCTTATTGATTTTATGTCTTGATGATCTGTCCATTGGTTTAAGTGGGATGTTAAAGCCCCCCCCCCCCATTATTGGTGTGTTACTGTTGATTTCCTCTTTTATGGCTGTTAGCATTTACATTATATATTGAAGTGCTCCTATGTTGGGTATTATATATTTACAATTGTTATATCTTTTTCTTTGATCTCTTGATCATTATGTAGTGTCCTTCTTTGTCTCTTGTAGTAGTTATTTATTTGTTTATCTTTGGCATCGCTGTCTTCATTGCTCTGCAGGCTTTTCTCTAGTTGTGGCGAGTGGGGGCTACTCTCTAGATACAGTGCAAGGGCCTCTCATTGCAGTGGCTTCTCTTTTTGTGAAGCACGGCCTATAGGGCATGCAAGCTTTGATAGATGTGTCTCATGGGCTCAGTAGTTGCGGTTCCTGGGCTCCAGAGCACAGACCGAGTGGTTGTGGCACACGGACTTAGTTGCTCTGTGGCATTTGGGATCTTTCTGGCCCAGGTATCAAACCCACATCTCCTGCATTGGCAGGTGGATTCTTTACCACTGACTCATCAGGGAAACCTCTAATAGTCGTTTAATTAAAGTCTACTTTGTCTGATATGAGTATTGCTACTCCAGTATTCTTTTGATTTCACTTTGCATGGAATATCTTTTTCCATTCTCTCATTTTCTGTCTGTATGTGTCCCTAGATCTGAAGTGGGTCTCTTGTAGACAGCATATATAGTGATCTTGTGTTTGTATCCATTTAGCCAATCTGTGTCTTTTAGTTGGAGCATTTAATCCATTTATATTTAAGGTAATTATTGATATGTATGATTCTTGATCTGTATTATTCCATTTATTGATATGTATGATTTCTTAATTGTTTTGGATTTGGTTTTTTTTTTTTAAGTTTTTTTTCTTCCCTTCCTCTTTTGTTCTCCTCTTTTGTGATTCGGTAACCATTTTTAGTGTGGTGTTTGGGTTGCTTTTTCTTTTTTGTGTGTATATCTATTATAGTTTTTTTGGTTTGCATTTCCCACCGAGAGAAGTTCCTTTAGCATTTATTGTAAAGCTGTTTGATGGCACTGAATTCTCTTAGATTTTGCTTGTCTGTAAAGCTTTTGATTTTCTGTTGAATCTGAGTGAGAGCCTTGCTGGGTAGAGTATTCTTGGTTGTAGGTTTTCCCCTTTCATCACTTTAAATATGTCGTGTTACTCCCTTTTGGCCTGCAGAGTTTCTGCTAAGAAACCAGCTGATAACCTTATGGGGATTCCCTTGTATGCTATCTGTTGCTTTTCCTTTTTTGCTTTTAATATTTTTTTCTTTGTATTTAATTTTTGTCAGTTTGATTACTGTGTGTTTCAGCACGTTCCTCCTTGGTTTTATCCTGTATGGGACTCTCTACACTTCCTGGACTTGGGTGACTGTTTCCTTTCCCATGTTAGGGAAGTTTTTTTAATCTCTTCAAATATTTTCTCAGGCCCTTTATCTTTGTCTTCTTCTGGGATCCATCTAATGTAAATGTTGGTGTGTTTAATGTTGTCCCAGAGGTCTCTGAGACTGTCCTCAGTTCTTTTCATTCCTTTTACTTTTATTGTGTTCCATGGAAGTTATTTCTGCCACTCTTGACTTCCAGCTAACTTACTCATTCTTCTGCTTCAGTTATTCTGCTATTGATTCCTTGTTATGTATTTTTCATTTCAGTTATTGTGTTGTTTATCTGGTTTTTTTTGTTGTTCTTTAAATCTTCTCTTTGTCAAACATTTCTTGTAATTTCTCAGTCTGTGCTTGCATTCTTTTTTCGTTGCTGTTGAGATTTTGCATCATTTTTACTGTCATTTCTCTGAATTCTTTTCCAGGTAGTTTGCCTATTTCCTCTTCATTTAGTTGTCCTTGTGGGGTTTTCTGTCTTGCTCCTTCATCTGCACCGTATTTCTTTGTCATCTCATTTTGTCTTACTTTCTGTTTGTGGTCCCCTTTCTGCAGGCTGCAAGATAGTAGTTTCTCTTGCTTCTAGTGTCTGCCCCCTGGTGGATGAGGTTGGTACTGGGGCTTGTGCTCGTTTCCTGATGGGAGCCTGGTGCCTTCCCTCTTGGAGCTGGGTCTTGTCCCTCTGATGGGCAGGGGTGTGTTAATAAGTGGTGTTTTGAGATGGCTGCGAGCTCAGTATGACCTCAGGCAGCAGGTGGCGCTGTGCTCCTGTCTTGCTGGTTGTTTGGCCTGAGGTGTTCCAGCGCTGGAGCCTGCAGGCTGTTGGCAAGGTCAGGTCCCTGACCTCTGCCTCCCCAGAAGAGTGTCCAAGATCCCTAAGTGTGTCTTGCCCAGGTTCTTGTGGAGGTACTGCTTTGGTCTTGGTGTACATAAGACCTTGTATGTGGCCTCCAAGAGTGGAATCTGTTTCCCCCAGCCCCATGGAGCTCTTGTTACTCAAGCCCTGCTGGCCTTCAGGGCTCAATGCTCTGGGGGGGTCTTCCCAGTGCCAGACCCTCAGACTGTCTTGGTGGGATGTGTTTAGGAAGGATCATCCCTATGTGGGTTTAATATTTTTGGTGCGAGGGCTCTTTTTAGTTTGGATGTCTGCTACCTCTTTCCTTGTGTATGCTGGCCGTGACGCACTTGATGAGACATGTGACTGATGTGGTGGTGACCAGACCCTGCCCTGGGTGCTGAGCAGGGCTTCCCCTTGCTGTGGCTGTCACTGTCCTGTGAGGGTGGGGTCTCCTCCCCAACTGTTGCTGTAGAAGCCCCTGGATCTGTTGTTGATCTGTTTCTTAGCTGTGTTTCTGATCTTTTGTGTGAAGTAGGGAGGGTTGGAACACGCCCACTGGGAGAGAAGTCACTGAGTATCGGTTCCCTGGAGCAGTTCACCCATGAGCACGCTCTGTTGTGCCCTCTGACCCATGATGTGAGCTCTCGCATTACACTGTAGTTGGTACTCCTCTCTTGCATGTGTGCGTGCTTAGTCGCTTCAGTCGTGTCCAACTCTTTGCGACCTCATAGTCTGTAGGCTGCCAGGCTCCTCTGTCCACGGGATTCTCCAGGCAAGAATACTGGAGTGGGTTGCCACGCCCTCCTCCATGGCAAGACCCAGGCGTCTAACTTGAGTCTCTCACGTCTGCCTGCATCGGCAGGCGGGTTCTTTACCACTGAGCCACCAGGGAAGCCCCTACTCCTCTCAGCCCCACCTTAACCCTGTGTGCGCCGGCAGTTGGCCCTGGTGTCTCTCAGGCGTTGTTTTCATCAGATTCCCCCTAGGGCCTGAGGCTGCGGTGTCATGCACTTAGACCTGCTTGTGGGGACAGCTCAGACTCTGGCCTGGCCCAGCCGCCGGGTGTGCAGCCCACGAGGCCACAGGTACTAAAGGTAGACTCATCTCCAACGTGGGAGCACTGCGTGTCTGTTCAGATGTTCCGGAGGCACTGAGTTTACAAAGCAGGTTGTGGGGATGTAAATCTGTAGTTCGCATAAGGAGAGATTTCAGCTCTTCCTCTCTTGCACAGCCCTTGGGGCTCAGTGGTTTCAGCCCCACCTCTGCATGTGGACCCCTTGCAGGCATCTGCTCCCAAGGCTGCCCCGGAGCACCCTCACCCATCCAGGCAGGAGGGGACGGACACAGTGACCAATATGGGGTCCCGTGCTCAGTCCAGCAGGAGCAGGAGCCCCTCCTAATAGCTACAGTACTCCTGATTGCAATTGCTCGTGCTGTGAGTTCCCTCCTGAGACAGGAGCCCAGATTTCCTGGTGCTCTGCTCTGAGTGGCTCCTGCCTGAGAAGAGGTCCAGTCAGGGGCGATGGACACACAGGTGTGTGGCTCTTGCTGGAACTGAGAGGAGGGCCTCACGTGTAGGAGCAGGAGGGACCACAGAGCGGGCTGCGATGGCCAACAGAGATGCCAGGCAGAGGTCTCAACAGGGGTGGTCCTGCCATCATCTCCATTTGACAGCTGAGGAAATCAAGGCTGGTTAGATTCGTCTAGGAGCAAGGACCTGGCCTGTTGCAGAGCTGGGATTCAAACCCAGGATCTAAACTCCTGTCCTGGAAGACCCAGTCAGGGAACCTGTCTCCTCCCACTTGGCACTGAGCCTGGAGACCCTCCCCAAAGTGCTTATGACCAGGCAGGGATGGGTTCTACTGGGGACTGGGCAGGGGCCAGTAAGGAAGGACTCTGGGGGGCGGTCGTCAGGATCCACAGGGCTCAGTGTACAGAGGAGGGGGAGGAGGCTTGTGGTCAGGGAGATCTGGCCCCAGGCTGGGTCCTAGGGTAGGGGACAGGCTGGAGGAGTCCCCTGTGGGCTCTCCCAATCCCCCGAGAGGTTTTGGGCCTCTACCTCGAAGCCCACCTCACAGGTGACTTGCTGGATGGTGGCCATGCTTCTGTCTGCAGAGCCAGCACCTGTTTATCGTGCCTTTACGCATGCATACTAAGTCTTTTCAGTCGTGTCCAGCTCTTTATGACCCCATGGACTGTAGTCTGCCAGGCTCCTCTGTTCATGGGATTCTCCAGGCAAGAATACTGGAGTGGGTCACCATGTCCTTCTTCAGGGGATCTTCCCCACCCAGGGATGGAACCCAAGTCTCTTACATCTCCCACATTGGCAGGAGGATTCTTTACCACTAGCCCCACCTGGGAAGCCTATTTTGCCTTTATAAAAAGTGCTGATTTCAAAACTCAGCTTCTTTGCACTAAAAAAGAAAAGTTATTTAAAAGATGACAAGATAGATGTGCCATTTAGAAATGTTATCAGATAGATGACAAATGTGTAGAATGGAAAGCGAGTACTCTCCCTCCTCTGCTCCCTTGCAGTAATCTCTGTGATGAGCATGGCCAGGGGTGGCTGGATGTCCTCTGTGCATTGATGTGCGTGTCACGGTCACTGCTGATGTCATTTAATGACTGATATGGGGTCTTGTGCACCTGGTGAGTCCAGTGGTGGGGTCACCACTGTGAGAGGGGTCACCACCCCAAGCTGGAGGGATGGGCCTCACCCAGCTGCTCATTCCCATGACCTCCTGGGCTGTGCGTAGGCAGATGTTGGGACACAGTCTCTGGGGGAACAGAGACCCTCACACAGGTGGGGAGCCTTGGGGTAGGAGCAGCATGATGAGTCCAGGACACGTGGATGAGGGCCCCACCCCTGGGTAGGTGACTCCACCCTGAGCGTCTGCCCCTCATCTGTCAAGGGAGACAGTGCTGAGGCTCCCAGGGAGTGGTGGGCTGGACTCGTCCATCCCCTTAAGGGTGGCAAGGCTGGGGGTGCTGAGTCCCCAGGCTGGTTTCCTACTGGCTCCTGACCTCCTAGCCCCGGGGCAGGTGTCCCTGCAGGTGGCCTTGCCCTGTGGGCATCGGGTGGGGACTGTGCAAGTTAGCAGAGGGTATCAGCGTGCTCCCTCCATAGCACCTCCTGACCAGAGCAGCCTACTCCCTCCACAGGTGAGGGGCCTGGGGCTCCAAAAACACCATCTCTGATGACTGAGAAGCTTGGGGTCAGGATGTCCAGCTGACCACAGTTACCAGTCTCAGGTCACCTTTTGAACCCAGAACTGTGTGATTGTGGGAAAGTCACCCCACAGCGATGGCCCCTCAGCTGAAGCTCTGGGGTCCAGGTCCCCTCCGGAGCTAGTGACAGCAGCAGAGCAGCCACTAGGGCGTCCACTGTTTCCTCCCCCAAATGATTCCTGAGTGTGGCTACGGGCTGGGCTCCAGCCAGACAGGAAGACGTTGAGGTGGGTGATCAGGCACTTCTCGCCTTGTGGGTCGGCAGTCCAGGGATTAACCCAGGGGAGCTTCCTAGAGGTGGTGGCACCTAGGCTGGACTTGGAAATCCTAGGGTTTCCTCAGTTGAGTTCCTTCTTGTGGAGCCTCTCATTCATTATCTGAAAGATGAAGAGTTTGTCCGAGTCAGTGATTATTTGACTTGAGTGGTAAAGAAGACCCAACCCAAATTTTTGACCCAGTGTGGCCTGGGAATGTTCATTTTAACATGGGTTGCACTGTTAAAGAATGGGTTGCATGGGAGTGTGCTGTGAGTCTGAACCCATGGAGCAAGGGCGGCATGGAGCCTGGGGGGACAGGCTTGGCACTGTCCTGGCCTTGGCCCCGGGGACTTCCCTTGAGCACTTGCCCTCATCTCAAAGGATGTTCTGCGAATTCTAAGGTGACCTCCAGGCGTTTGGCAGGGAAGCCAGTGTCGTTTGACCCAGGGCCCCTTTCACCCTGGTGTGAGGCTCGGCTTATGTGCTGTGGGGCGGGAGCGGGTGCTGCTGGTAAAGCCTTTGGAGGGGTCCTTTGTGGCAGTAAAGTAATTGTGGCTGCTGTTTGCTCTGCACGGTGGGGAAGCTGAGGCCGGAAGGGCTCCAGGGCTGGCCCTGGTCCCAATGAGAGAGCAGACCAGGTCCGGTTGAAGGCGTCGTCCCTGGCAGGTTGGCCCTGGGGGCTCTTTCTGCTTCCCAGGGCTTGGAGAGGTCAGTGTGGCTGCCTGGGGAGCTGGGCGTGGGGTGGTAGCCCCTGCCTGCTGGTGACCCGAGAGGGTGAGACCTGGCTACAGTCCCCGCAGAGGCAGGAAGGGCCAGCTCCTCCACCCCTGCTTCAGTCTCCCTGTCCTGCCTGGGGGGACTAGCCCAGCGGGTGGGGTAGGCCCCCTCCACCTGTCCAGGAAGTAGGAAGGAAAGTGTACCCTCGGGCGCTGGCTCCCGAGCCTCGGGCTGGCAGGTGTGTACCCGCTGACACCGCAGAATCAGCTGCCTGGGCAGAGAGGAAACTGAGGCACAGAGGGCTGCAGAGTGTCCCAGGCCTCAGGAGAGCCTCCAGCAGAGCCTGGCTGCCGTGCGAGGGGGGACCCTCAACCTGTCACACTGAACCCCAGACTGCTGCCCAACACCCGCGTCTAACAGGCATTTCAGATCCAGCGAGTCCAAAGCAAGTTCCAGGTCTTTCCCCAGACCCCACCCTCAGAGCCCTCCCCCATGCCGGTCAGTGGCTCAGGTCAAAGACCAGCCATCCCAGTGTCCAGAGCCGACCCTGCCCCACTCCTCTGTCACCTGACCTGGGCCATCTCTTCCAGGGTTTTGTTATGGCAAAGCCCAGACCAGTTGGTTTTCAGATCTCTCCCTTGCTGGTCTCCACACGGCGGCCACAGTGACCCTCCCCCCCAGTCAGGTCACTCCTGTGCCCGGAGCGCCCACGCCTCCTGGGTCACTCACTGGCTGTACCCTGGGCCGCCAGTGTGTACGGTCAGGCTGGTCACTCCCCAGACTACTCTCCTGCTGATCCCCTCCCGCGCCCTGGCCTCAGGACCTCGGCACCGGCTACGCCTTGTACCTGGAACATCCCTCTTTTATGCCGGAAGCCGCACAGCTCACGCTCGGTCTGCCTCAGGGCCGCCTCCCTGCGGCTGCCGTGGCCACCCCTACACACTTGGTGTTCCCCTGGTGCTGTTTTTACTTCTTCCCCATGGTTTGTCTTTTCTGCTGGGACGGAACCCCAGGAGGCAGAGCGCTCTGTGTCCAGGTCTCTGGAATGAGGCCTGGTATGCACAGAGCAGATGCTGAGGAAATGTGTATCAGACACCTTGATCGGTGGCTTCAGGGCTGCTGAGGAGCCTGTTCTCTGCCTGCGCTGACATCTGATGACCCCCTCCCGGCCGTGCTGGGGCCCAGGCCCTCCCGGCGGCTGGCCCTCAGGGCGGAGGAGCCTTTGATGTCTGACCGCCCCATTCTTTCCTCCCAGGAAACTATGCCCCAGACGTCCGTGGTCTTCTCCAGCATCCTCGGGCCCAGCTGTAGTGGACAGGGGCAGCCCGGCATGGGGGAGCGAGGCGGTGGGGCCGGCGGCTCTGGGGACCTCATCTTCCAAGATGGACGTCTCATCTCGGGGTCCCTGGAGGCCCTGATGGAGCACCTGGTCCCCACAGTGGACTATTACCCTGACGTGAGTGCCTGTTGCCCGGCGGGGACGGCCACGGAGGGAGGCCGGGCCGGGGAGGGAGGCCGGGTCAGAGTGGATGGAGCCGCGGGGGCGGCGCAGGGCGGCCCGGAGCCCTGCCTTCCCCTCCCCTGCTCCCCCGCCCCGCCCATCTCTGCCCCTGCTGCGCCCAGGCGAGTAGGAGGTGGCCCTGGGGGAGAAGAAGAGGCTCAGGGGCAGGCCGGTGCCGCGGGGTTCCGGGGAGGGTCCAGCCAGCATGGGGCCTGTCTCTGAGCTGGGAAGCTGACTTTGTTCCCGAGCCGCCATGCTTCAGAATGACTTCCGCTCCCGCAGCCTACAGACCTCAGGGCACCTGCCCATGCAGGCAGGGCGGCCCCAGGCCTCCCCGTCACTCCAGATGACGTTGGCACGTTCTTGGAAGCGTGAGAGTGTCCCCTGTCGTGTGTGGCTTCCCTTCTGCTGCCGGTAGTGACCACTCATGGTGGAGTGGGCTTGCTCCTGGCTCCCTCTCCAGGCGCCCCTCCGTCCTGGGGGCCGCGTCACACACGGGGCTGCAAGGGAGAGTGGGGAGCAGCCGCCCCCTCCGCCCTCCAGCTGGGCTTCCCGGCTTCCTGGCCCACCGTCACCTGTCAGGCCGCCTCCCTCCTTCCCGGGGTTCTATCCACACCTCTGTCTGTCCATCCATCCACCCCCCGTCCTCTAGGGGCCCGGCCAGGGCTGCTGTTGGGGGTGCAGGCATGGCAGCCGAGGTTCCCGGCGGCAGAGCCAGGAAGAGGGGACCCTAGGCCGTGAAGAAGCCCGGAGCGGGGCTACAGCCCCCAGGGGCAGGGACCTCCAAGCCCCGTGCTGGTCTGTGCCACAGTGGCCTTGTGTCCACGTGGGGGGAGGCTCCCCTCTCAGCCTGTCCCAGAGGAGCCTCTTCAGCCAGCTCCTCCTGTGTTGTCCCCAAAACACTGTGCTCCAGGGTCCCAGCCTGAGCACCAGGGGAGAGCAAAAGGTGGGTGGTGGCAGAATGGGGTCCCTCTGGTGAGCACCTGGGCTCCCTGCCCTCTCACGCCCCTGCCCTGCAGACCCCTCGGAGACGCCAGCTCCTGCTCTGGGCTCTCCTCTGCCCTTGGCTAAGAGTTCCCAGATGTGGCCGCCAGGCGCCTTTTTTCACATTCAAAGCCTTCTGCTTCCAAGGGGTCCTTGAGGATCTCACGCTGACCAGCTGGGACCCCAGTGTCTGTGTGCTGCACAACCTGGGGACAGGAAGTGGGCAGTTTGGAGTTGTTGGGAGTGGAGGTGGTGGGGGCAGGGGGAGGGTGCTGGTAGAGGATCCCCTGCTACTCCAGGGAAACCCGCCTCTCCCGGTGGCCTCTGAAGGCTGTGTGGGGACCATGAGGGCCTGAGGGTGGAGCCTGGTTCCAGGAGCTGCACACCCAGCACACACGGCCCGGATGGCGTTAGGCTGGAGCAAGGGAGACCTGCTTCTTTGGGCCTAGAGCTGGGGCGGAGGCTCCCGGGCCCCTCAGCCTGCAGCAACCAGGTTGGGGTGGATTACTGTCTGACTAGAGTCCCCGGGAGAGCCCCAAGCAGCCTCCCCACCCCCAAGTCCTCCCTGTCTGCAGGCAGGGGCCTGGCAGAGTCCACATCAGACAAAAGCTTCTGAGAGCCCTGGGTCCTGCTGCCTCTCAGACCATGAGCACCCCGCAGCCTGCACCAAGCCCGGTGACAAGGACATGGACGTGGGACTGGGGGGTCCTGGTGTGGCAGGTGGGGGCGAGGCCCGCAGCTGACTGGTGACGGGGGCTTGCAGCAGTTTCTGATGTGGGATCCTGGGGCCAAGGAGAGCCTGCCCTGCCCCACAGATGAGACCCCCATGTACCCCCCACCACCCAGGCCCTGCCTCACTGGCCACTGAGCATCTGGCACAGAGCAAGCTTGGCGCCTGGCCCAGGGAGCACTGTGGCCTGGGCAGCAGGCCCTCCCAGGCCCGGAGGGTCCCCCCAACATGTACTTTCGGATTTAGTTCCCAGCGTGGGGTCGGGCAGTGGGTAGGGGAGCCTCCCAGCAGAGTAAGAGCACTGGGAACTGAGCTCGTCAGGGGAGGTGGTGGAGAGCCGCTACCAAGCGGGGTTTCGTCTGTGCCGTGCCTGGTGGGCAGGATTGGGGAGCAGTGAGGAGGAGGAAGGGCATTCAAGGTGAGCTGAGCTACGCAGCTGATGCTGGGTCTGGGGGGTGGCTGGGCCAGGGGGCAGGGTCGGCCGCGCCACCCCTGGGGGCCACACCGGGCCTGACTCCCTCGTCACTCTCTCCATCTCTGTCTTCAGAGGACGTACATCTTCACGTTTCTCCTGAGCTCCCGGGTCTTCATCCCCCCTCATGACCTGCTGGCCCGCGTGGGGCAGCTCTGCGTGGAGCAGAGGCAGCAGCTGGAGGCTGGGTCCGAGAAGGTAAAGCAAGCTCCTGACCGTGCCCATCTTGCTCGTGCTTGGGCAAGAAGCTGGCTCAGGATGGGGCCTGGCTGAGCTGGCCAGGGCCCCTTCCTGTTGGGGGCAAGTCTGCTTGTCTGGCCTCCTGGCATCGCTGGAGTTGGGCTCCCTGGGGGTCTGCAGGGGCGCACGTGGAGCACACTCCCAGGGTGCTGGAGGGACTGTCGCTGGTGGGTGCCCACGCCCCTCCCGGTGGAGGACCACAGTGGACGGCTCTCCTGCTCCAGAGGGAGAGTCCGGCTACAGCTGGTGGAGAAGGCTGGGTCACCTTCTGGGTCACTGCCCCTGCTAAGGAGGGTAGGGTGCGGCACCCTCAGGCTGGAGTTTGCAGTGACTCAGATAGGGTTATCTGTCACTGTCATGTCTTCTGACTGAGTCAGGCTTTGGGTGGTCAGGATGGTTAAGAAATCACAGCTTATCCCTGAGGTCCTGGGGCAGAGGCTGGGGTGTGGATTTCAGAAGCCCAGGGTCTGGTACAGAAGCAGAGGTGGCAGGCAGACTGGCAAAAAGCCGGCAGGGCCTGTTCCCAGTGACCTGTCCCTCCACCTGGCCGGGCCTTCTGCCACCAGAGGTTTGCAGCGAAGGCTCTTCCGAGTCTCCCCTCGGGGTTGCTGGGCTGGGAGGAGGACGGGCACCTACTGCAGCCTGGGGACCAGGAAGGGCTCCTGAAGGCATGGGTGGAAAACAGCCAGAACAGGGTGAGTGGGAGATGGAATCTGATGTTGAGGGTCAGCGAGGGGTCAGTAGAGGCCTGAGAGGAGCCTGGGGTGAGCCCACCAGCCTTGTCTGGGGTGATGTGCAGGGCGGGGCCTCTGAGGAGGGAACGCAGGCCTCCTGTTCCTGCTGAGTGTGGGTGCAGCGGGCACCTGGGGGTTCTAAGCAGGGTCTCCTGAGGTGCCATGACTGCTGTGTGTGGCTGGGGGAGGAGGCTCTGAAGGGCATGGGAGTCACCACCAGGGCATGGGCAGGGGGCGAGAGTGGAATCAGTGGGCTAAATAAGGCCGGCGTGGGTGGACAGGGACAGGCAGGTGTAGGGGTGGGCAGTGGGGTCATGAGGGGGCCAGGCCCCGAGGGCAGGCGAGGCCAGGATGGTCCAGGTAGGCACAGGGAGCTGGTCAGGGGCAGGCAGGAGCCAAGGTGGGCCCAGGAAGGGTTTGGTGAACCTGAGCGGGGCTGGGTACCACGCATCCCGTACCCACTTCTTGAGCTGTGTATGCGTGTGGACCTGGGGAGAGGACGCCTGGGGTGTCTGCAGTCCTTCCTGGCACTTGCCAACCTGCTTTTCACTGAGAGAAGGCAGTTTCTTGCTTAACATTCGTGATTCTGCTTGGTTTTCATCATTTTTTAAAAAATTATTTTGTATTTTTGGCTGTGCTGGACCTTCATTGCTGTGAGGTTCGTTCTTTCCGTTACGGCGCATGCGGGCTACTCTCTAGCTGTAGCGTGCGGGCTTCTCGCGGTGGTGGCTCCTCCTGTCGCGGAGCACGGCTCCAGGGTGTGTGGGCTCAATAGTTGTGGCTCCCAGGCTCTGGAGAACAGGCCCAGGAGTTGTGGTGCACGGGCTTAGCCGCTCCGTGGCATGTGGGATCTTCCTGGATCAGGGATCGAACCTGTGTCTTCTCCACTGGTAGGTCAGTTCTTTACCACTGAGCCATCAGGGAGGCCCTTCATTGTGTTTTTTATGGGTAACTTCTAATTACAGCAAATGAAACTAGTTTTCTGTGTCATGGTGGTCCTTTGAAAATGAATTTAAGTGGAGAGAGCTGGTGTCAGGGGAATGGGAAGTGAAGTGGAGAAAGACAGAACCACAGGTGGACGAAGGCAGCGGGGGTCTGCCCCTACCCGGTAGCCCAGTGTCGGGGCAGGGGATGCAGGTCCTGTGGGGATGGGTGGGGGGAGCCACAGACCTCACTTTACCCGCCCTGACCCAGGCCAAGCTGAAGTCCTTCTCAGCCAAGATCGTGCAGCTGCTTAAGGAGTGGACGGAGGCCTTCCCCTTTGACTTCCAGGACGAGAAGGCCATGGCTGAGTTGAAGGCCATCACCCATCGGGTTACCCAGTGTGATGAGGTGAGGTCTCTCTCAGACCCTGGCAGGGTGCCTTGTCTGGGGGAGCTTTCTACGTGGTCCCCTCGGCAGTCACTCTCCTGGAGAGGGCTGCCGGGCCGCCCCATTTGCCTCACCCCCACGGGGGCAGCTCAGCTGGCCAGCAACACACAGGCCTGCCCTCGGCATCCTCTGCACATGAACACCCTGTGGCTAGAGTGGGAATGGCCCAGGCCCCCTCCTCCTGCCCTGTGGGTGGGTGCCTAGTGAGAGGTAGGTCCCCAGAGATGAGCTGGGTACCTCCAGGGGGTCCCTCCAGCCCACAAGTACCTTCTCCACCCCCACCCCTCAGGAGAACGGCACTGTGAAGAAGGCCATCTCCCAGATGACGCAGAGCCTGCTGCTGTCCCTGGCTGCCCGGAGCCAGCTTCAGGAGCTGCGGGAGAAGCTCCGCTCACCGGCCATGGACAAAGGGCCCGTCCTCAAGGCCAAGCCTCCAGCTGCTCAGAAGGACATCCTGGGTGTGTGCTGCGACCCCCTGGTGCTGGCCCAGCAGCTGACACATATCGAGCTGGTTAGTGTGGTGAACACCCTTCCAGTGCATGGCTGGGGGGGTGGCATTCAGATGCTCATCCTCTCACCACTCCCACAGGGTGCGGCAGGGTCTCCCCTGCTGGTCAGACTGGGGTGTCAGGGGGAAGCCCGCACGGCAGCTTTGACCACTGCCTCTGGCAGGTGTCTACTTGAGCAGCTGGTTGCCCGGATCACGGCAGCCCCGTGTTCATGGCAGGGGCTTCCAGGGGCAGAACTCCTCCCACCAGCTCTGGTCCCCTAGTCCTGCCTGCGCCCTGGGCTGGGCAGGTACCCTGCATGTAGCAGCCGTGGCCCTGAGGCTTCTGCACACAATCCTGTCCCCCTGCTCCCAGGGGCGCCTTCCAGACCCATGGGGTACTTCTAGGGGGCCTGTCCACTGGGCACTCTGATCGAGGAAGGGCCGTGGCTGTGGTGCCTGCCCAGGCAGATATGGTCACCCCTCCTGTGCTGTCTCCCTGTTCCCCCCAGGAGAGAGTCAGCAGCATCCACCCTGAAGACTTGATGCAGATTGTCAGCCACATGGACTCCCGGGACAAGCACAGGGTGAGGGCAGAGGGTGCTCTGGAGGGGGGCTCACAACTGATGCTCCTGGGTCTGGTCTCCTAGCACCTGCTCCAGGGGTGGACGACGGCCATGCAGGGTGATGTATGCTGGGCGGGGGGTGGTGTTCCCAGAGGCCTCCAAGCTGATCCCTGCAGGGCTTGGGGGGATCCCCTGGGGCCCGTCCAGCAGCCCCACTCCCCTCCCCTCCCCGCTTTCACAGTCTCCTCTCCCGGGTCCTTGGTTCTGGGGGTGGGGGTGGAGCAGCACCCACTGGCAGGGTCCTTGGGCTCCCCCTGACCTGCCTTGTCCCCACAGTGCCGAGGGGACATGACCAAGACGTACAGCCTGGAGGCCTACGACAACTGGTTCAACTGCCTCAGCATGCTGGTGGCCACCGAGGTGTGCCGGGTGAGTGCTGCATGGCGGCCCCGGTGGGGCGCAGTCTCCTCCTGACCCCACCGTGTCCCCTGAAGCTCTGCCTCCCCTTTCCCGCAGAGGATGAAACTTTCTAAGTGCAGACAGGAAACTTTTATTGCTGGGGCCTTTGAAGTACCCCACCCCCGCCCCAAAGTGATGACTTAAATTACAACAGTGACCCACTGTGGAAGCACCCTGACGTGCCCAGCATGGTCCCCTCTGCCTGCCCTCCCCTCCCGCCCCTTGGCCCAGCATCAAACCACCACGGCCTCATCTCCTGCCTTTGCAGCCTGGGCATGTCCCCTCACCTGGTCCCACAGCTCTGTGGGACAGGCAGCTCCCCATCAGGCTGCCCTTCGGGGGCTGGGGCTGGAGGGGACAACCCCCAGTGGGGCCCAAGCTGAGTGGTCTGGCTGCCCTCCAGGTAGTGAAGAAGAAGCACCGGACCCGCATGCTGGAGTTCTTCATTGACGTGGCCCGAGAGTGCTTCAACATCGGCAACTTCAACTCCATGATGGCCATCATCTGTGAGTGTGCGGCCCCCGGGGTCCCCCTCCGGTGCTGCGGGGCCCGCCTCCCCCCGCCCTCACCCTGCCTGTCACCCCCCGCAGCTGGCATGAACCTCAGTCCTGTGGCGAGGCTGAAGAAAACGTGGTCCAAGGTTAAGACAGCAAAGTTCGACGTCTTGGAGGTAGGCGTCAGCCTCAGGAGGGGGCTCCCATCGTGCTTTGGCCCCTGTGAAGACGTGCTGCCCTGAGTGCCGTCTGGTGTCGGGCGTGTCAGCAGGCCTGGCTGCACTGCCCCTGGGAGGCGGGCGGCCCACGCATCCTTGGCTTCGGGACTTCAGTCAGAACTGGCACTGCCTAAAGCAGAATTCTGGGGAGAGATTGGTAGGGGTTTGGCAAAGGCAGGCCGATAGCCCCAGGCTGGGCAAGGTTGACCAAGCAGAGACTGGCCTGTTCCCTGAAGTCCTGGGTCGTCTGGGTGGCCCAGGGGCTGGCCAGTGAGTGTGCAGCTGGTCAGGTTTGGGGCTGTGGGCCTCTGTGAAAGGGCAGAGGAAGGTTTTGAAGGTTAAGACGCATACTCAGGAGGCATAGAAGAGGTGTGAGCGAGCTGCTGAGACCTCTCCAGCTCTTCCTGTGATGCTCGGACCCTAACCCAAAGGCCTAGCCTGGCGCACAGCCGGGACCCTCTGCACTTCCCCCGCTGTGCTCACTCCTGGAAACAAGGGGCTGCCCAGAGCTGGTTCCTGCAGAGGGTGTCCTGAGCAGGTCTGAGGGCTGTGGAGGTACAGTGCCCACCACGTCCTCCCGTCTGCCCACAGCACCACATGGACCCGTCCAGCAATTTCTGCAACTACCGGACAGCCCTGCAGGGGGCCACGCAGAGGTCCCAGACAGCCAACAGCAGCCGGGAGAAGATCGTCATCCCCGTGTTCAACCTTTTCGTCAAGGACATCTACTTCCTGCACAAAATCCACACCAACCACCTGCCCAATGGACACATTAACTTCAAGGTTAGCTCAGTCCCGTGCCCTGTCCCTACCCAGGGAGGGTCATGGCTACCAAGTGACCTCCAGGTGTGTGGTGGCCCTAGCTCTGGGTGGGTGATCTGGTTACATAGCTAGGAGACACAGGCTCCTGGGGAGTGAGGTCAGGGTGTGTTCTGGTTGGTGGTGCTGTGCTGTGTGGGGGGGCCCTTCTGGGGTCCGAGTTGGCTCTGTAGGGCTACCATCCTGTCTCACTGGGACCAAGAGGGTGAGCAGCAGACTGAAAGCAGAGCCTACGTCCCCTTCCCTAACCAAGGTTTTCAAGCTTAAGGTGCCAAATCTTCTGACCCTTCAGAAATTTTGGGAGATCTCCAGGCAGATCCATGAGTTCATGACATGGACACAGGTGGAGTGTCCCTTTGAGAAGGACAAGAAGATTCAGAGTTATCTGCTGACGGCTCCAATCTACAGCGAAGAAGGTGAGCGCCCCCCGCCCCCGCCGCCCAGGCACACACTGTAAAAGTCACTCTGACTTGTGGTTATTCCCATGCTACGCTGGGGAAGCTCAGCTCTCAGGGGTGAGTGCATGAGGGTGGGATGCGAGCGGATGGGAGATGAAGGACAAGAAGAGATCGGGCTCCTGAGAGCCAGGATGGGGCTGGGTCAGTGCTGCGGAACCAGAGAAATCTTCGAGTCCCCAGGAAACTGGAGCCCCACACAGCAGACCCCTGGGGACCATTCTGGGCCAGATGTCACTGCCTGCTTGGTCTGGGAGTTCCTTCCTGGGCCTCACTCCACCCTGGAAGGGAGGGTTTGAGAAGGGTATGTGTGTCAGGCGCAGACTGACCGTGTGTGGACATGGCTTCTGAGGGTCTTCTTGTCTCTCAGCTCTCTTCATCGCCTCCTTTGAAAGTGAAGGTCCAGAAAACCACATGGAAAAGGACAGCTGGAAGACCCTCAGGTAGGAGAACTCCAGGAGCAGTCTCGTGACCCGACCAACCCCCATGCCCGAGTCTACAAGGAAGGGAAAGGATGAGGTGGGGGAGCATCCCTGAGGACCTGGGGTTTGAACTCCCCTGATCCTCCCTCCATGGCCGGTTCCTGGCAGCCAGACCTCCCCTAGTTGCACAGGCCCGCCCGGGGGAAGGGCTCGTGACCGCCTGACCATTTCCCCATTCCCTGCCCACCTTTAGGACCACTCTCCTTAACAGAGCCTGAAGGCACGGATGCGGCCTGCAGATGCTGGATGAAGCACACTTATGTACTGAGTTTTAATCTTGATTGATATGGGTTGAGATGAGGAGGCCTCACTGGTTGGGGTCCATTTTGTACATAACTTTTATGAAGAAAAAAATAATTATTTCATGCATCAACCTTTGGCACTTAACAAAGTTCTTTTGTTTACTTTAACAGGGCAGGGCCCTGCTTTGGGGAGGGGTGGGGAAAGAGTATCATGGGAGATGGTGTCCATGATAACATCTTATTCTAATGAAATGTAGATTTTTATTTTCTACTTTTGATTATTAACATCTTACAAAAAAAAAAATATTTAAAAAAACCCAACCAAAACCAACGTGAGCCCTGCCTCCTTTCCAGCCAGTGTCTCTGATGTCGGGGTTAGTGCCTTAGAGGGTACTGAAGGCCAGTCTCGCCCGCAACTAGGCTGCTGGAGGCGCCGGGGAAGTGCTGCCATCAGTGCCCAGGCCTGCGAGGGTCCGGCAGGAAGGGCTCGGGTGGCCAGGGGGGTCTCATTTGCTTATTTCTAGAAGTGCACCTTGAACATGGGCTTTCCAAAGTTTACATTTTCATTTTCCTTTATCAGGGATTTATCGGAGTCAGTGGGGAGGGAAGGGGGAATACCTGGCAGTGTATTTTCTGTTGGAGTATGTCTGGCAAATTACTCAACTACAGAGAAAATCTCAACGTAAGGAGGGGAATCATGGAATTGTCAGTTTTCCAGGCTTAGCCGTAATGAAGTAAAAACACAGTACAGTGAAGGATGGGGACACTCACTGAAAGCCACCTTGAAGTCCAAGTACAAAGTGAAAAGAAGCAACTTACAAATCAGGACCCTCCTTCCCTCTGGGCAGGGGGCTCCCCTAGTGGAACTGAAACCCAAAGTTAGCCAGGCCCGTATCTGCTGGAGCCCATGCACATACAACTGCCCAACGTTTGGACTTGTTTTCCACACCAAGACTCGAGGCGTGCACTCCATTTTCTGTCTGGCTTCCTGGCCGTGGGACCATGACAGCCCTGCTCCCTCCAAGGCCAGAAGTGGGCAGTCCATGCTGACTGTCTCCCTCTTGGCGGGCTTTCATTCCACCCAAGCATACCTGGAACCCTCTCTCCCCGCACATGGCTGGCATTCGCCAGAGCCTCCAGCTGGGAGGCCTGGGTGAGGACGGATCTGTTAGTTGCCAATTCCCAGAACTCCTGGGAGAGCCTGGAGATGTGATCTGCTGCTGACGTCGCCCTCAGCCCCGGGTGGAGCAAGGATATTCACACTGTATTGTCACAGTGGTTTTGCACTTTTCAGATGTTCTAGATAGTACATACTGTATACTGATAGTACATATTGCTTTATGTATTTGAAATAAAGGTTTAAAAGTTGAGAATCTATATTTGGAATACAATGTTAGAACCTTTTTCATCCACGTGTTAAGGAGCTTCCACATCAATGTGCACTTCACTGGGTTATCAGTTCTAGTACCGACCTGCCACAGTGTCTACATTTGCTATTTTGTTTTTCCAATTTGATACATACCCTAACTCTGATGTTTTGGTATTTCGAGATGAACTCTGAGTATAAAGCTGTACCATAATGCAGGATGTCAGCTACTGGTGTGACTGGACGTACTTGCATCAATAAAAGAACATGTTGCTCCCCTTGTTTGCCTGTTCTCTGTGTGCGGCTGTGAGGATGGTGGCTCTGATGCTGGCAGGAGGCACAGGGATGCCTGGCCAGAAGGGAGGATGAGATGCCAGGGCCACCACGGCCTTTCAGAGATGGAACAGGAACTCTCACCTCCACATTCTGACAAAGGGCTTTTCAAATAATGCAAAACAAGAAAAAATTGTACAAGAGTCAGGTTCTATCCTGCTTTCCTTAAAGACAGATCCAGAAGGATATCACTAGCAGCCTTGAATTACGTGGTCGTGTAAGTTCAGGGCCTACCTTCAAGACTGCCAAGGTTCCTTTATTGCAGGGCGGATAGGAACCTTTGGTGTCCATGGGGGCTGGGGGTGTTGGGGTGCGCTGGCTGATGTGCTTCTCCATCGCGGTTCTTCTGTTTCAGTTGGTCGTGTTCAGGAGTGCTAAAGGAGAGAGGGTTGTTGAGGGGCACACAAGAGCTTGTGGAACTGAAGGAAAAGAAGTGAGATGCTGCCTTTGTCTGGATGTCTCACAGCCAACCTGTCAGGTGCCCAGGCTGGACGAGGTCAGCTGCGCAGACCTGACACTGCTCCTCAGAGCCAGCTCATTAAAGAGTGCTGCCTGCAGAAAACTTTCTGTGCTGGGGGGGGGGGGGGGGGGGCGGTGCTGAGAGGGGATAGAGTTAGCTCAGCCCATTAAAGAGTGCTGCCCGCAGAAACCTTTCTGTACTGAAGGAGCTGCTGTGCTGCGTCATCATCCACCAGTATAGTTGGTCACCAGGTATGCTGAGGGACTGGCACCGAAATGTGGCCAGTGCAAGAGGAACAGAACTCTGACTTATTTACATTTAAATAGCTAGTGGCCACTGTACTGGAGAGAGGCAAGGCCTGGCGGACCTCGTCACCTGCTGCCCCTCCAAGTGCCTTGTGGAATAGACAGCATGCGATAGGGGCTTGGGTGTTTGTGGAGCAAATGAGGACCCCTGTAAGGATTCCTAAGTGAGTTTTGGATCAATGAAAACACTTTTTAGGTCTTTCCACTCAATGGCATCCTTACTTTCTTGGTATAGTTAGTCTTGGAAGTTACTACATACCTCACCTGAAGGAGGAGCTGCACCTCACCTGGTCTGCATCTTGGAGCTTGAACTGGGAGTGGGAGGCGAGCTGGCTCGGTAAGCCACGGCACTGTCCTTCACACATGGGGTGGTGCCCTCCAGGTAGTGCTTCTCAGGGTGTTGGTCCCCACCCAGCAGGAGCAACAATGGGAGACTCAGGTGTGGATCTACAGCAACAATGTTAAGGGAATAATGTTGTCAGGAATAAAAGAAAATATCCATCAACAGATGCATAAAGAAGTTGTGGTACATATATACAATGGAATATTACTTAGCCGTAAAAAGGAACAATATTGGGTCATTTGTAGTTAGTTATGTGGATGAACCTAGAGTCTGTCATACAGAGTGAAGTCAGTCAGAAAAAGAAATATTGTATATTAACACATATATATGGAATCTAGAAAAATGGTACTGATGGGCACATTTGCAAGTCTGACAGAGAACAGCTGTGTGGGACGACTTGAGAGAGTAGCACTGACATGTATACACTGCCTTGTGTCTAACAGACAGCTCGCAGGAAGCGACTGTGTAGCACAGGGAGAGAGCTCAGTGCTCTGTGAGGACCTGGAGGGCTGGTGTGGGGGTGGGCAGGAGGGAGGCGAAAGGAGGAGGGGATACACGTATACATATAGCTGACTCATTCTGTTGTACAGCAAAAACAATGACACAACATTATAAAGCAATTATCCAATTAGGGCTTCCCTGGTGACTCAGTGGTAAAGAATCTGCCTGCCAATGCAGGAGACACAGGTTCAATCCCTAGTCTAGAAAAATCCCCTGGAGAAGGAATTGGCAGCCCACTCCAGTATCCTTGCCTAGGAAATCCCATGGACAGAGAAGCTTGCTTCCAAGAGTCGCAGAGTCGGACATGACTTAGCAACTGACAACAACAAATCCTCCATTTAAAAAATTTTAAAAATGGGAGAAAAAAGAATATAAGAGAGTTAAGCACCTGCCCTTTTCTGACAGCATGAAAGACTTAAATGCTTCAGTTCAGTTCAGTCACTCAGTTGTGTCTGACTCTTTGCAACCACATAGACTGCAGCACGCCAGGCCTCCTTGTCCATCACCAACTCCCGGAGTTCACTCAAACTCACGTCCATTGAGTTGTGATGCCATCCAACCATCTCATCCTCCGTCGTACCCTTCTCCTCCAACCTTCAATCTTTCTGAGCATTAGGGTCTTTTCAAATGAGTCAGTTCTTTGCATCAGGTGGCCAAAGTATTGGGAGTTTCAGCTTCAGCATCAGTCCTTCCACAGACTATTCAGGACTGATTTCCTTTAGGATGGACTGGTTGGATATCCTGGCTGTCCAAGGGACTCTCAAGAGTCTTCTCCAACACCACAGTTCAAAAGCATCAATTCTTCTGCGCTCAGCTTTCTTTATAGTCTAACTCTCATATCCATACATGACTACTGGAAAAACCATAGCTTTGACTAGACAGACCTTTGTTGGCAAAGTAATGTCTCTGTGCTTTTCAATATGCTGTCTAGGTTGGTCATAACTTTTCTTCCAAGGAGCAAGTGTCTTTTAATTTCATGGCTGTAATCACCATCTGCAGTGATTTTGGAGTCCAAGAAAAAATCTGTCACTGTTTCCACCGTTTCCCCGTCTATTTGCCATGAAGTGATGGGACTGGATGCCATGATCTTCGTTTTCTGAATGTTGATCTTTAAGCCAGCTTTTTCACTCTCCTCTTACACCCTCCTCAAGAGGCTCTTTAGTTTTTCTTTGCTTTCTGCTATAAGGGTGGTATCATCTGCGTATCTGAGGTTATTGATATTTCTCCCAGCAATCTTGATTCCAGCTTGTGCTTCATCCAGCCCAGCATTTGTCATGATGTACTCTGCATATATGTTAAAGAAGCAGGGTGACAATATACAGCCTTGACATACTCCTTTCCAAATCTGGAAATAGTCTGTTGTTCCATGTCCAGTTCTAACTGTTGCTTTTTGACATGCATACAGATTTCTCAGGAGGCAGGTTAGGTGGTCTGGTATTCCCATCTCTTTCAGAATTTCCCACAGTTTGTTGTGATCCATACAGTCAAAGGCTTTGGCATAGTTCCAATAAAGCAGAAGTAGATGTTTTTCTGGAACTCTCTTGCTTTTTTGATGATAGCAATTTGATCTCTGGTTCCTCTGCCTTTTCTAACTTCAGCTTGAACATCTAGAGTTCATGGTTCACATACTGTTGAAGCCTGGCTTGGAAAATTTTGAGCATTACTTTGCTAGCGTGTGAGATGAGTGCTTAAATGCTCACCTACTGAAATTGACTGATAAACCTAGGCAAAACTTTAACATCCAAGTAAAGGCAGAAACTCATAGCTTTAATTTTCAGTCCACAAGGGGGTCAGAGAAGAAAGTCCAGAGCCTGCTCTAGAAGGGTCAATAGGAGATCTTAGGCCATAAAGCTGACATATCAAAGAGCCATTCCTCAGCATAACAGTGAACTTGAAATAAAACACTCCTACTCCAATCCCACCAAGATGCTAAGGAAGACTGCCTGTTTTGAACCTCAGCACTCCATGGGAATGGGGAGAATTTACCCCTGATAATTGACAACCACAAACCAGTGAGTTTCACAAAGTTTAACAGCACAAACCACACTGGTCAAAAAAACTTCAAGCTCAGAATTTAGTTTAACATGGCCCTGAACTGGTATTGTCCCTAAGTTACCCAGTGGAAGCAAAAGTTCTGTCTATATTCTAGTTGGAAACGTCTCTCCTTAGCTGTGTCTAATATACCATTAAATCCACCTACTAGATTTAAAAAATTTTCATTTCTAGATGCTCTATTTGGATAAATTCTGTATAAATTACCTACTTATGCAGATGCTCTATTTTTGTCCAAATCTACTTGGACAAAATCCTGGATAAATAACTGGAATGTAACACAGAAAGGCAAAGGTTGGAAAATATGAAACAGAGTTAACATATGTTATTAGAGTTACAGAAGGAAAAAGAATGAGGCAGAGACAATGAAAATGTAATAGCTGAGAATCTTTCAGCTGACAAAAGACAATCCAATTAGCCCAAAGATTCTCAAGCAGGATCAGAAGGGAAAAAAAAAATCTGCATACAGACATATCATAGTGATTCAGAATAGAGATAAAGAAGAGATTTTAAAGACAGCCAGAGGAAAAAAAGGTTGATTACCTTTAATGGCGTGTCAACTGTTAAGCTGATAGCTTATTTCACAACAGAAATAACTGAAGGCAGAAGACAGTGGCATCATACCATCAGTGTGCTGTGGAATTAAAGAATCCTCAGCTAGAGTTGGAACAGGCCAGGAGGGGGAGTTCTCATACCCAGCTACGCATCATCAATTACTCCAAACAGCAAGAAAGGCAGCAAACATTTCCATCACAGGAAGGTGTTGCCTGCTTTATCACCAACCAGGAAGAGAGAAAACTTCTTCTTCTTCAGAGAGTACAGAAGCCCACCAACTAGAATGAACTCCCAGCTTCCTCCATTGAACATTTCGGTTAATACAGTTCCTCCTAATTCCCCATTTTACCATATAGAAGCAAGTTTCCTTTTCTTGTTCTCTGATTTGCCTATGGCCCACTGTAGTTCACTTATTCTGAACTGCAATTCCTCTGGCTATTCCTGAGTAAACTCACTTTTCCTGGTCAAATAGATGAATATATTATTAGAGTTGACCATGCTAAAAAATTTCTCAACCTAGAATTCTAAACCCTTCAAAAATATTTCTTAAATGAGATAAAGATATTTATAAACTAAAATAGAGTCTGGCATAATGCCTTCACCAAAAGAAATTCTAAAGGATGAATCTTGACTCTACTACATGAAAATTATTTCCATATGAATCACAGATCTAAATATGAAACGCAATCAATAAAGCACTTAAAAGAAAACATGAACATTTAATCTTTACTTTGGAGTAGGCAAAGGTTTTTAAAATTGGACACCAAAATCACTAGCCATAAAAGAAAGCAGATAAACTGGACTTTATTACTAACTACTTCTGCTTATTAACAGGTAATATTAAGAGAATGAAGACCAGTCCCCTGCCTGGCAGAAGATATTTGCAAAATATAAATCTGACAAAAGACTCATATCCACAGTACAGAGGTAACTCCTATACATCAATTAAAAAAAAAAAAGCCCATGAAAGAAAAAAGGGCAGAAAAAAGGAATAGGCATTTCACAAATAAGATATTCAAATGGCCAATATGCATCTGAAAAGATACTCAACATCATTTTCCTAATGATAAGCTAAAATAAAAATTAAATAACTGTACACATTCAACAGAAATTAAAGAGTCTGAATTTAAAATGTTGAAAATATTTGTGGGGACGATATGAGGCAACAAGATCTCTCATATGTGGCTGGTAGGGGTTCAGTTATTTGGAAGGACTGAGAAAAATTTGACAACACCTGGTAAGACTATTTAAGAAAAACAAAAAGCACAAATAAACAATATCAAGAATAAAAAGGTTATCATGATTGATCCCATACATATTACACAGATAACAAGAGGAAATGGCAAACAGCTTTGTATGTTTCATCTAAAATTTCAAGTTTATACGTATAAATTCCTAACAAATAGCACCTTACCTAAAATAACTCAATCAAAACTGACTCTAGAAGAAACAGAAAATCTGAACAGTTCTAGAGTCATTAAATAAATTGAGCTCGTGATAAGAGATTTTCCTGTGTAGAAAGGTTCAGGCTCAGGTAGCTTTCAGGAAGTTTTGTCAAATATTCTAAGGAAGAAATAATTACGGTCATACAAAACTTTTCTAGAAACAGAGTACAAAGGAACACCTGTAACTTAATTTATAAGTGAGCAAAACCTTTATAGAAAAGCCCAAGAATGAGAAAGGATGTACAATATATAGGCAATCTTATTCATGAACACAGATGAAAAACACCCGAAAAAAGCACTTATATATACAACACCCGTACACAAATATATACAGATATGCAAACAAATGTTTGTATATGCATGAAAACCGAATCCAGCAATGTGTAAGGATCATACATCAGGACAGATTGGTGTTTACCCCAGGAATGCAAGGGTACTTCAGAAAATTCTATCAATTTAACATATTCAAGATGGAAAAAATCATATAATCATCTCAAAAGATATAGTAAAAACATTTAACAAATGCTTTCAAGCATGATAAAAACTTGCCAAGTGGTAACAGAAGGTAACTTTATTAACTTAATAAAGGGTATTTATTAAAAAAGAATACCATACTTACTGATGACACTGCAAACGTCTCCCTTGAAATCAGAAATACGGGCAGGACGTCCACTGTTACCACTTCCAGTCAACTGCAAAACAAATCCTAACAAGCACAGTTTAAAGCAAGAAAAATATACGGAAACTGAAAAGAAGCAAAACTTCTCTATTACTCATAGATATGTAAGTGTGTAACAGAAAAAATGCCAACTAGAAATACAATATTAGAAGTGCTTGGGACTTCACTGGTGGTCTAGTGGTTACAACTGCACTCTTTCATTCCAGGAGGCATGGGTTTGAGCCCTGGTCAGGAAACTAAGATCCCACGTGCTGGTGTGGGGGAAAAAAAAAAAAAATTGTGTTTGGCAAGGTTACTAAACACAAAAATTAACACAAATCAGTTTGATTTCTAAATCTCAGCAAAAAATTAAAAATAAATAAAAACAAAAGATATTTACAGTGGCATAAAAAATGCAAACTATCTAGGAAAAAAAAGCTTTAAAAAATCCACTGTGTGAAAAAGTACAAAACTTAACTGAAGATAATAAAGACCAAAATAGATAATATCACGTTCAAGGACTGGAGGGCTCTGTATGATAAAATGTACTTTTTCCCCAAAGTGATCTTATAGATTCAATGAGATTCTAATAAAAATTCACAAAAGTTTCCATGAAACAAGCTTATTCTAAAACTTTTATGAAAAGTATAAAGGTTACAAATAACCATGACAATCCTTAAGAACAAAGCCATGTATGAGGTATTCAGAAGATAATACAGAACAACAGCTTTAAGATACTTTTCTCCATTATGATGTCAAAAATTAATAATAAAAAGAATACATAAAGGAAAAAAGATTAACTAAACACATTAATTTTTATTCATCAAAAAGTACCATCAGGAATGGGAAAGGACAAGCCACATCCCAGGGAAGATATTTGCAAACATTTAACCAGTAAGAATTGGTACTCAGAATATTTGAAAAATTCTTATGAATTTAAAATAATGGGCAAAAAGACTGGAAATGAAAATTATAACTACGATTCATGCCTAAAGCCCACTAGATTAGCAAGAATTAAAAAGTCTGACATAATTAAGTATTGCCAGGGATGCAAAGTGAATCTCTTACAGTGCTGGAAGTGGTCCACTTTGGGAAGTAAGTTGAATATACACACACTGGTGACTTGGCATCATTACTCCTACAGAAGTTCTCAAATGTTCCTAAGAGACACGCACAGCAGTATTCATGGCAACATTGCTTGTGACAGCAAAAGCAAATAAGGAAACAAACAACAAAAAAACTGAGTGATCCAAATATCTGTAAAGAGCAGAGAGAATACTGCAGTATATTCATTTAGTGGAATACTAATCGGTAATTAAAATGAATTAATTTTGAGATTAACGTGAGTGAACAACAAAAAAAAACCACGATTAGAGAATATATGATGAAATAATACACATATTAATTCAAAAGAGGCAAAACAGTCTATTGTGTAGATATATATACATAGTTGGGAAAACAGTGAGGAAAAATAAGTGAAAAATTATCACAAAAATCATCAGGATAGTGACTAATATGGACAGAGTGAGGGTATGTGATTAAGAAAGTGCACACAGAGACCTTTCACCAACAAAGTTCGAGATTCTAATCTGAATAGCTGCTACACTGGTGTTGACGTCACTATTCAAAGTACACAATTACATGTCATGCAATTTTCTGTATTTGATACTTTTCAACAGAAAGAAATTAGCTTATCACATTTTCATTTAACTTTGGTAATAAAATACTTTATTGGTACCTCTTACTATCAAAAACACAGTAATGTTGCCATTGCTTAGCTTCCATCTTTAAATTAAAAGCTTGTTTTTAAAAAAAAGAAAAAATTGATTTGGTTCTGTCAAAAAACAAGCTACAACTCAGTTCTGTAAATAATTAGGTTCTCTCACTTTAAATATCTTAACTCACTGGTCTTTACAATAAATAACTGTATATAAAAGGAGACAATGACCTGAACAATTTTGCAGAGACCATTTTACACATCTTAAAAGACCAAGCCTAAATGCTATCCCAACTTAATCCTTAAAAGAATATTCAGTAAGAGTTATTGTAAAATTGAATTCATGTAGCACCAAGAAGTTTGGGACTTATAATATTTCAGATGATATGATATACGCAGCAAAAAGAATAATGATTTGTCTTCCATGAATTTTCAGGGTTTTATATACACAGTAGAAAGAATTCCGTATAGGTCCCTTTTAAAAGCCAGAAGTTCAAAAATCTATGCATGCCTTTCACCACATCTCCAATTTGTGGATATAGCGATTGACCCTATGGCAAAAGATCCATGTGTGATAAACAGCACAGTACAGTCCTATCTGAATATAACTGCTTACTCATCTTGTCTCATTAATATAATTTATACCTCAATTAAAATATCATTCTATCTCCAAGTTATATATTTCCCTAAAATACTCTATAATTCAGATTTCCATTTAGACAATGTTCTGCTCTGCCCCTTTCCTTGAATCAGTATGATCTTATGGCATACCTCACTAAATTGTTTGGTTTTCTCCTCTCAGTGAAACTTCCCCTCAACTCAAAGTATTATAATAATGTAAATACAGATGTAGCATAATTAACATGTAAGACAAAAAGGATAATACAAACATATGGATCCATGCTAAATGAGACAACACAAAGCAAAAAACACACAACACTATGCTATGTTCATCTATTCTGAACCACAGGGCCCTGCTAGAGCCCTGGCTCATGTAAACTGATGTTCCAGACACCCCTGGTGTCCTGGACTCCAGCATAATTAACTGTTACGTTTAAGGTGTTTCCATATTTGTTTGTTTGTTCAGAACAGCCTATAGCAACTCTGACTCCTAATCCTGAACATGATGATAAATTAGTAACACATTATATTTTTAATCAAGTCATAGATTCTATCCTTAGTATTTTCTATTATTACACATTTGTTTAAAAATAGACATTCAGGGGGCTAGGCAAAGCTGAGGAATTTTTATCTCTGCCTCCTCTTCATTAGTTGGGAATTTTAGACATGTCATTTAGTTATCCTCCGCTTCAGTGAAAAAGGATTTTTTAAGCAACTGACCAAAGATCTTCATTTAAAACCAAGCAGGTTGACTCAGTGGTCAGCAGATGAAGAACCCTTGTTGACACACTCCATCCATAACACTCCATCTTCTCTAAAGGAACAGGATGCTCCAACCTACCTTGAGCACAACACATTCCACCCCTCAGCCCAGATGCAACCAGGATACACATCAGCACATGAAGCCAGGAAGAAATTAACTTAAGACTACTCTTAGAACAAATACCAGATTTTGATTTGTCAATGATCCATAGTGAGGTATGCTCAGAAAAAGAGACTTTGCATTGCAACGCTGCTTTTTCTTCTCACACCAAGTTAAACTGCTGAAGTAACATAAGCAAGAACACAAAAGCATGTCTTCCTGAAAGAGGCACTGCATCTGGAATTGGAATTAAGGCTAAACAAATAGTGCTGGTTTGTGGTTCAGATTAATGTGTCAACGATTACATTAACCCACAGCTTCGCTATTTGTCCTGTATGCCTGTTTGTGAAGATGCGTCTCTATCTCCTCCCTGAAGACCAGCATTCCCAGGTGGGAGTGTGAGGCCTCATTCATGGCTTTGGACTGGATGCACATGCGGTACTGCTCGGGGGTCAACTCATCAGCACAGCGCTTCTCATGCCAGAGGTGGAAAAGACCAGGAACCGGAGTCCGAATCACAATCAGGTCACTGTGTAAGTATTTTCGATACAGATGAACATCTTCTCCACCCCAACCTTTTACTTCCATGTCAAATCCACCTGCAGGATCAAAACTCATACTATTAAATAGCTGCCTGGCAGAGCACAGTCAAACCTGATAAAGATTTAAACCTTCTACTTCAGATGAGATGACATGTACAATCTAAAGACACCTGAAGTAGAGGACTGACATCTTGGCTTAGAAATACAGTTATCAGCTGACAGCTGGAAGGTCAAGGGTCTGTTGTTGAGTATCAAAATAAGATTAAATATTTGAGAATACTTTGCCAACTTCAGTTTTATAGAAAATGTCTAGAAAGTCAAATAAAGGAGAAGGAAACCTGAATCACCCATAATATCACCACCATTAATGTTTTATGGTGTTTTCCCTCTATCCTTTGAGATCCAAGTTTTTCTGGGTCACAGGAAATTTTCCAGAGCGGAAAACAGAAGAAATGGGCCAAGTGGGACACATAAAATTGAGAATGGACACACAGATGAGTTAAAGCCACATTAGTGGGTGAAATTACTAATAAAGTTTACAAGGAAAACAGGGCCCAGGTCTAACTGCTAAGAAATGCCAAATATCTAGAGGGCAAACAGGCAGAGAAAGTCAGCAAAGGAGACTCAGGCAGCCCCAGAGGAAGGAGAGAATTCTGGAGAAAGTGTCATCACAGCTGTCAAGTGAGGAAAGCATCCTGAAGAAATGGTCATGTGCTTCTCAATTAAAGAGAATCAAGTAGACTTGGCAACGTTAAATGTCACTTACAGCCTTACCTAGAGCATAGGAGATCAAGTTCACACTATTTTTAAGTTGGTTTAGGCTGAACTAACTTTAAAGAAGCATGGAGAATACAAACTATTTTGAGTTTTTTGAAGAGCTAGAAAAGATTCTGAAAGATGGAGAAAAAATTAATTCTTTAATTAAAATCTAGGTTTCCAAATGATGTCTTTTTATCAAATAATTCCATGTCACTTAATTTCATACTTACAGGATGATAAGAATCCTGAGATCTCTGAAAAGTATTATTTTAAATAATCACAGCTTTAATAAATGCTATGTTTGGTATATCTTGGCTTTTCTTACTTGTATCTGAGTAAGTTCCTCAAATATTAGAGATGGTGTAGACAGTGAAAAGAAATAGAGGACTTCCCATTTCTGTCCAGCATGTACAGACAGACCTTCACTCCATCCTTCCAACAAATAAAAAGTTGAACAAACTGAAAACTCAATTCTTCTCAGATCCCTCAGAGAAATAAAGTCACAGGGCAAACTGCTCTTCCCTAATCTGAAGAGATAGGTGTGTAAGACAGAATCACAACTATTACCGTTAGAGAAGAAACAGACTAGAAGAAATCTCCAGGGGAACCAGTACAGGGGTAGGAAAGTCTGAACTGATGAACTGCCAGAGGCTCAGGGGAAAAATCTAATAAGAGTTGAAAACACCAGAGGGGCCCATACACTTTTGTGAGTTTTATCCCTAGGTTTACCAGGTTCTCATGGTGAAAACTGCAGAAAAATCCCGCAGTGCTTTCAGGAAGGGGAAACTAACCCATTATGAAATATGCCAGGGTGTTTTTTGTTCTTAACAAGGTCTACCCTCAGGAAAAACTATCCTACCAGAGCCTAACCTATCTGGGGGAAAGGATATAGCCAACTAGTCCACTCTAGCCATCCTGTCCTACCTAAGATTGGGGGCAGTGTCTGAAAAATGACTGCAAAATTCATGGTCCAGACTCACAGGATCGCTAAAGAAAGGACTGAGACCTTATCATAGGACTATAGAACACTTTATCTTCTCCCACGCCTTACCATCACATCACTGAAGGCCTATTTACCTCAGTCTTCTTTACCCAGTACATCATGCTCAGCTATGAAAAAAAAAAAAATTAGGCAAACTGAAGGTCAAAAAATATTGAAGAGAAAGAGCATCAGAACCAAACTCAGATATGGCAGGGATGTTGGAACTAAAGGACTGTGAATTTAAAACAACTATGATTAATACACTAAGGGCTGTAATGGAAAAAGACAATATGCAAGAACTGATGGGCAATGAAGCAGAGATAAGAGTCTAAGAATGAATCAAAAGAAATGTTAAAGATAAAAAACAGTAACGAAATGAAGAATGCCTTTGCAGGGCTCACTAGGAGACTGGACTTGACTGAGGAAAGATCTCTAAACTTGAGGACATGTGAATAGAAACTTCCAAGACTGAAAAGCAAAGAGAAAGAAGACTGGAGGTGGGGGAAAAAAGAAAAAAACAGAACAGAATACCCAAGAACTATGGGACAACTACCCAAGGTATAACGTTTGTATAATGGGACAGCCAGAAGGAAAGAGGGAAAGGAATATAAGCTCCAAATGAAAGAGGCGAAATTGCAAACAAGTGCTGGGGCTCCCTACCTCCCCCAGCCCACATTCACAGGATAGAGGCTCTCCATGAGGGAGAGGGAGTTGGTGATGGACAGGGAGGCCTGGCATGCTGCAGTCCACAGGGTCGCAAAGAGTTGGACATGACAGAGCGAGTGAACTGAACTGAAGAGGGAGATGGGCCCTTCGGCTCCCACCTAATATTCTGATCATAAGGCAGGGATGTTCCTCTGAGAGAACTGTGCCACCATCTCCACCCCCAGGTCTTAAGCAGAGACTCAGAGCTTTTTAGGGGAAGAGGGAGTCCATAAGGACAAATACTCCAGAGCTCTTCCCAAAGGAATTGACTTTATCTGAAAGAAAGTGTACAGAAATTAAGGCCTAAAGGGGCTCCTGTAAATATTGGAGATGTGGTGATGAACAATTAAGAAGTGGCTGGTAGCCCATTAGAGCAAGCTAAAATGTAGGCCACCCAGTTTACCAGAGAGGAAGGAAGAGAAACAGCTAAGAGCCATCCTGGGGTCCAAACAAACCTCAAAAACTTGCCTCCAAAACTACCCTACAAAAGGGTTTAAGAGCTTCTCTGTGGCTCAAATGGTAAAGAATGTGCCTGCAATGAAGAAGACCTGGGTTCAATCCCTGGGTCAGGAAGATCCCCTGGAGGACAGAATGGCAACCCCCTCCAGTATTCTTGCCTGGAGAATTCCATGGACAGAGGAGACTGGTGAGCTACAGTCCATGGGGTTGCAGACAGTCAGACACTGAGCTGAGCGACTAACACTTTCAAAAGGGTTTAGTTTAATCTGTTAAGACTGGAGCAATCTATGTCCCAGAGCACTGTCCTGTGAGCAAATTAATGCAGCCTAATAGTCGGGCGTGACACCAACAGAGAGGCACGGGAGGAGACAGTGAAAAAGATATTCACTCAATCCAAGGTCATCCCAGGATGACTGTACACATGCCCTGATGAGTGACATGAGAAGTGACATGAGATGGAGGATGCGGAGCCACAGCTCACTAAAACAGTAAAGCAGAGTCAGTTAATAAACAAGTAAAGGTAAAACAAAATGTAAGCCCTGGAGGCAGGGGAAATTAATATCTAGAATCAACACAATATATAACTTAAAATGTCTCATTTTCAAAAAGAAAGGTATTGAAAGAAACAAAACTGTGACCTATATATCAAAAGAGAAGCAGACAACAGAAACTGCCTATGAGAGGAAACAGATGTCAGTTTTAGCAAAGATTTCGAAACAACCATTATAAATATGTTCAAAGAATTAAGAGAAATCATGCTTAAAGAACAGAAAGGTGACAATGTCTCATCAAGTAGAGAACATTATAAAGAGATAGAAATTATATATTTTTAATAAGAGAAATTCTGGAGTTAAAAAGCACCATAACTCAAACGACAAAGTCACTAGAGCAGCTCAACAAGTAGATCTGAACAAAAAGAATCAGAGAACCTGAAGACAGATCAATTGAGATTATGTTACACGAAGACAAGAGGAAACAGATGAAGAAAAATGAACATGTCTCAGAGAAATGTGGAACACCATTAACTGCACCAATATGCATCTGATAGGAATATGAAGGGAGAGAAAGGAGCGGTGAGAAATAACACAGGTCAGAGGCGATGATGGATCCTTACTATTTTATTAAGCAAGAAATCAGGGGAAAAATTTATTAGTTTCACTTAATAGTCTTTTTATTACTATTTGCTGATTTTCCATCATTTGTTACAGAGATAAAAAGACAAGGTGGAGGAATTTCCAGAGCAAATGGCTGACTATAAAAATGAAGGTAAAATGGACATATATTTATGTATTCTATTAAAAATACATCAGCTTCTCAGAGCAAAATTCAGGCTTAAACTTAAGAAAGCAGGGAAAACCACCAGGCCAACCAGGTAAAACTTAAATCAAATCCCCTATGCATATACAGTGGAGGTGACAAACAGATTCAAAGGATTAGATCTAGTAAACAGAGTGCCTGAAGAACTACGGATATTGCACATTGCCTCCGTAATATTGCACAGGAGGCAGTGAACAAAACCATCCCAAAGAAAAAGAAAAGCAAGAAGGCCAAGTGGTTGTCTGAGGAGGCTTTACAACTAGCTGAAGAAAGAAGAGAAGTGAAAAGCAAGGAAGAAAGGGAAAGGTACACCCAACTAAACGTAGAGTTCCAGAGAAAAGCAAGGAGACAAGAAGGCTTTCTTCAATGAACAGTGCAAAGAAATAGAGGAAAACAACAGAAGGGGAAAGACTAGAGATCTTGTCAAGAAAACTGAAAATATCAAAGGAACATTCATCCAAAGATGGGTACAATAAAGGACAGAAACAGTAAAGACCTAATAGAAGTAGAAGAGATCAAAAAGAGACAGAAAGAATACACAGAATAATTGTATAAAAAAGATATTGATGACAACAATAACCATGATGGTGTGGCCACACACCCAGAGCCAGACATTCTGGAGTGTGAAGTCAAGTGGGCCTTAGGAAGCACTGCTGTCAATAAAGCTAGTGGAGGTAATGGAATTTCAGCAGAGCTATTTAAAATCCTAAATGATGCTATCAAGTGCTGCACTCAATATGTCAGCAAATTTGGAAAACCCAGCAGTGGCCACAGGACTGTAAAAGGTCAATCCTCATCCTAATTCCCAAGAAGGGCAGTACTAAATATTGTTCAGACCACTGGACAATTGCACTCATCTCCTATGCTAGTAAGGTCATGCTCAAAATCCTTCAGGCTAGGCTTCAGCATTATGTGAACAAGAACTTCCAGACATCCAAGCTGGGTTTAGAAAAGGCAGAGGAAACAGATCAACTTGCCAACATTTGCTGGATCATAAGAGAAAGCAAGGGAATTCCAGAAAAACATATACCTCTGTTTCATTGACGATGCTAAAGCCTTTGACTGTGTGGATTATAACGAACTGTGGAAAACTTTTTAAAGAGACAGGAATACCAGATCATCTTACCTGTCTCCTGAGAAACCTGTATGCCAGTCAAGAAGCAACAAGTAGAATTCTGTATGGAACAACTGATTGGTGCAAGACTGCAAAAGGAGTATGACAAGGCTGTTTATTGTCACCCTGTTTACTTAACTTATACACAGAACACATCATGAGAAATGCTGGGCTGGATGAGTTACAAGCTGGAACCAAGATTGCCGGAAGAAGTATCAACAACCTCAGATATACAGATGATACCACTCTAATGGCAGAAATCGAAGCAGAACTAAAGTACCTCTTGATGAGGGTTAAGTAGGACAGTGAAAAAGCCAGTTTAAAACTAAATATTAAAAATATAAGATCACAGCATCCAGCCCCATCACTTCATGGCAAATAGAAGGGGAAAATGTGGAAGCGGTGACAGATTTCTTCTTGGGCTCTAAAGATGGTTACTGCAGCCATGAAATTAGAAGACAATCACTTCTTGGCAGGAAAGCTATGACAAACCTAGACATATGTTAAAAAGAAAAGACATCATTTTGCCGACAAAGGTCCATATAGCCTTTCCAGTAGTCACATATGGTTGTGAGAGCTGAAGCATAAAGAAGGCAGAGCACCAAAGAACTGATGCTCTCGAACTGTGGTGCTGGAAAAGACTCTTGAGAGTTCCTTGGACAGCAAGGAGATCAAACTAGTTAATCTTAAAGGAAATCAACCCTGAATACTCACTCACTGGAAGTACTGATGCTGAAGCTGAAGCTCCAATACTTTGGCCACCTGATGTGAACAGCCAACTCACTGGAAAAGACCCTGATGCTGGGAAAGATTGAAAGCAGGAGGAGAAGAGGGTGCCAGAGGATGAGCTGGCTGGATGGCATCACCAATGTAATGGACATGAACTTGGGCAAACTCCGGGAGATGGTGAGGGAGAGGGAAGCCTGGCATGCTGTAGTCCACAGGGATGCAGAGTTAGACGTGACTTGGCAACTGAACAACAATATGCAGTGGAAAGGGAGCCCCTGAGTGAATCAGGAAACATGGAACAAATAAATCAGGTTTCAGCTTGCTTCCTTAAACTATGCTCTGATGCTTTATTTTTGCTGGGTAAGACATGGTGGGATTCGGCAGGTAGCTTAGATCAGATTCTTCATGGTCAACTTGGTTTAGGGGAGTGGATGACTAAGGCAGTGATTCTAAGTCCCTTACTCCAACTACAACCACAGCTAGAGACAGAGATTTCCCGCCCCCCCACTTTTGTTTTAGATACTGAAATTCTGCATTATGTTCAAAAGACAAATAAAGGTGGTTTCCTCTCTAAATAAAAAAATATGAAAGCCCTTGAGCTAGATAATCCAACATTACTTCTAGCTGTAACAATCTGTGACTGCAACACCAAAGTTAGGTGCAGATCTTTTGTTACAGTACTAGAAACAACTGCAAACATGGGTATTTTACCTTTATAACCTCATTTTTCTAGTCAAAGACTCTAATAATAAACTTATTTTATCTTTTGTATTTCCTGACTCTTCAGCTAATCTCAGATATTCAAAATTTATTAGGAAAACATTCAAATCTCAGACCTTTTAGAAAAACATCTTAAGATATCATAGTAAACACCTAAAGTCCTATTCTTAAAAGTAAGGTATACTTACCAATGGTCAGGAAATCTGATTGGTACTGACAAGTCATTCCAAATCCAAAATCTCGCCAAAAGCCAGAATCCTTTTTGTGAACCTTAAGTTTAAAAATCAAAACTCAATTTAATCCCTCAAAAACCAGAAGTAGTTTCAATCAACAATGAAACAAATTAAAATATTTTCCAAATAATTTTTTCTGTAAAAAAAGAATCATTTATGTGATTGATAATGGGATCACATGGCTTTATATTATTAAATCCTTATAAAAACCAACAAAAGTATAGTAATCCCCATAAGCATAGGATTCTTAACCGCCTTCAACTTAATCTGATTCAAGTCTTGTACGAGGTTTGAGCTGAGGTTACTAATAATCAAAGAGTGTGATGCTTGATCTCAGGGGGCTTACATTCTATTTTAGGAGGATACCAGTGGTGTAAGCACATACTGTAATACACCAATCACTTCCACACAGCAGACCTTATTTGATGCATGGCCAGCATCCATTCCCCTACCCCCATTCCTAATTGTGTACAGTTTTGCTCAGGTAATTACCTGGCCCCATGCAGCCCATGAGCTTCAGGGACGCTCCTTCCACTAGCAGCATCAGACTGGACTGCAAGCACTCTCCACCAATGAGACAGTCTCATCCCACTCACTCACGAACTACTTCATTAACAGGCATTAGATAATCAACCCCACAAATGTAGCCTGTCAGGCTTCTCTGTCCATGGAATTCTCCAGGCAAGAATACTGGAGTGGATTGCCATTCCCTTCTCCAGAGATCTTCCCGACCTAGGGATCGAACTCTGGTCTCCTGCATCACAGGCAGATTCTTTACCATTTGAGCTACAGGGAATTCCTAGATAATGTTCAGGGCAACATGCTAAAACAGGACGCTTGTTGGGAACTTTGGAAAACAGAGAGCCCCCTCATTCTTCTGAGAGAGATACTAGAAAAAGACGCTTGCTCCCCTTGGATAGTGCAGGGCAAGAGTAAGCCAACTATAGCTTCCAGGCTACATCCGGCCAGCTACTGGCTTTGTACATCATTTTACTGTAACACAGGCACACTCATTTGTTTATGAATTGTCTGTGGGTGTTTTCATGGTACAATGACAGAGCTGAACAGTTGCACCAGGGATTTACGGCCTGCAAAACCTAAAAGATTCCCTATGTGGCTCTTAACAGAGTAAGTTTGTCAGCCTCTGGTATAGCGTGTAAATATGAAGTCTGGAACTGCTGCAGTTTTTTCCCACCATGAGGGAAGCCAGCTTTAAAATGGAATAGTCACCACTGAAGTCCAAGCAGAGAAAGAAAAAAATCAGGGCTTTGATTATATTGGGCATGTAGAATCAAGTAAAGGTTGAAGCTTGATAGACTGCCTTTTAAAATTCACAATTCAGTGGGGACCCAGCCATGAACAGAGGTGACAGAGTCTCTGCTACCATAGAGCCTCCATTTTGATGGGAAAATAGCAAATAAATAAATATAGATCTCAGATGGTGACACATGTTAGGAAGAAAGATGCCGTAGGCCAAACACACAGCAAAACAGAAGGCCTATTTTAGATATAACAGCCACAAAAGGCCTGAGGAGGTAAGTTTGGGCAGAGACCCTAGTGAAATCAGGGAGTGAACTATGCAAATATCTGGAGATCATGCCAGGAGCACGTACCACGGCTCTGAGGTAGGAGCACATCTGGAGTGGTCAACAGTAAAGAAACGACTATGGCAAGAGCTCAGAAAACAAGGGCAAGAAGAACATGGCCCCAAGAAACATTTTTCAGACCTAAGTGGTATTACAGTATTTTTGTAGGCTAATTGCGATGATCCAAAAGAGGCAAAATGTTAGGATATGAGAGAGTGAAGAAAGCTGGAGGGATGTCCTTGTGTAGACATCAGGAATGAGCTCTGTCTAGTTCACTACAGAAGGACGAGCTGGCCTTAGCAAGGGACATGGGTAGTTCCTCCACTGGGACTGGAGAGAGAGAGGCTGAGGATGTGACAGGGCCAGTGAGGCCCATGGGTCTCAAGACAGGAGAGTAAGGAAGTGAATGCTTGACTGCTGCTCCTTCCTAAGTGAAACAGGAAGCAGGGTACGTGGAGTGAGAAGTGGTGAGGGTTGCTGGGAGGCGTAAGGACAGTGCGACTGGACTGGAGGACGAAGCGCAGGGGGACCAGAGGCAGCCTGAGACCCAGAAGCCTGTGGTCAAGTATTTAAAGTTGTGCTGTGCAGCGGGAGTGTGTTTCTCACTCTCTACCTTCTGCTGCTCAGCGGCCTGGTTGACAGTGGTGCCCTTAACTAGGCTGGGGTTCTAAGAGCAAACACTGGAAGGAGTGAGGGATGAGGGAGGTGAGTGTATATCAGAGAAGAGGCTGTAGCTCATGACTGACCATGGAGTCTAGTCAGATATGGAGGGAAGTGAGGATATGGCTGTGAGGAGGGTGACAGAAAGCAGAAAGACTGATCCCTCACCCAAATTGCAACATTCTGAGACAGCTTCCTCCAAGAAATGAAGTGAGAGCTGGGATCTGAGAGAGAAGCAAGAGTTAATCAAGTAAAAGAAGATATGCTGGGAGACAGTTTCAGGCAAGACAACAGTTTGTGCAAAGGCCTGAGGTGGGAGAGAGCACTGTGGGTGAAAAATGATGCGTCTGAATACTGGAGTCAGAGGTATCAGTGCCCATGAATGTAGAGCAGGTCTCAGGAAACGTTGATAAAAACTAGATAGTATATATTTTAGGCTCTGAAGAACACAGAATCTGTCTCAACTTTGCCAGTGTAGAGTGAAAGCACTCATTCCCAATAGTTAAAGAAATAAGCTGTATTCCAAAACACTCTATTTAAGGCCACTGAAATGTGAATTTCATGAAATTTTCCTATGTCATGAAATATTATCCTTTTGAAAATATTTTTCAACCATTCTTAACTCCTGGGCCCTACAAAACTAGGCAGGAGGTTGGACCACAGACTGCCGTCCTGACAAAGGGTACGTGATGGTCATCTCCCCAAGAGTGGGAGCCCCAGGAAAAGGTCATCCCAGGAGGAATGACGTGGAGCAACGTTCTGGACATAATGAATTTGAGTAATCTATAGGGCAACCATGTGGAAATTCTTACAGAAAGCAGGAATATAAGAATATATAGGTCTGTAGAGGCAGTAACTTTTGAGAAGAGTTAGGGGAGTTGAAAGTTTCAGGGGACAGTCTGAAAAAGTTGCTGTGCAGAATGAGAGAACCAACTGGAAAACAGAATGACCCAGGCAGTACTGAGGATCTGGCTGAAGTAGAAGCTAATAAATGAAACATAAACTTTCCTATTCCATTTGAGAGGTTTGGGGTGGGGAAGGCTTCTTTTCTCCTGCTTCTGCTGCTAAGTCGCTTCAGTCGTGTCCGACTCTATGAGACCCCATAGACAGCAGCCCACCAGGCTCCCCTGTCCCTGGGATTCTCCAGGCAAGAACACTGGAGTGGGTTGCCATTGCCTTCTCCGCTCCTGCTTCTAGTAGAATGTAAAACTTCCTGAGGGCAGGACCTTTTGCTAATTTTAATCACTTCTATATCTCTAGCACCTGGAACAATGCAGGGCACAGCACAGGCTTTCAATAAATATTTGAACGAATAAACAAACTTATAGAGGTATAACTTCTGTGGCAAAACCAAGATTAGGCTCTAATATTCTTATCTCTTCAAAAATATATAATACATATAATCCTGGTGTAAAGTATTAAAACATCTACTCTGACATTTCTACCCTATGCCAATTCTGATTTAATAAATATTATGAAAATTCTTCAAATATCAGACTTGTGGGAAAGAGTCATTGGCTTTGATTTTTAAATCTGCACATTTTCATGGAGGAAAGTAGAAGGAAACTCATATTATCCATAATCTCTGATTGTTTGTTTTTACTCTTATTCTTCTCCTAAGCAAGTGGGGGATGCAGCTATCCACACATAAGCTACATCTCCAGCTCTCAGCCCCTCATAAAAAACAGGTTCATGAATCCTCTGGCAACCCTGACACATCCCCTTAGGCCACTAATAAGCAATACACACCTACCAAGCTCAAACCGAAGTCCTGTTCTCTCCTCTTGCCACTCCTGTCTCTCCCTCAATCCCCACATTCTAATCCAACAGCAAGTGCTGTTTCTAAATCATACCTAAACCTCTCTACACAATTACCACCCTTGCCCAAGCCACAGCACCTCCTCGATCTACGGCAAAAGCCTAACTGGCTGCTTGCAGCTGGAGCCACACACAATTCATGCTCCACAGAATCAAAGCTCCCAAGGCTGTCTATCACCCTTAGCATAAATTCAAACCGCTCACAGGGGTATAAACAGGCTCTCCACAACCTGGCCTCTGTGCTCCCTCACCCACTGTGCTCCAGTCACCTTAGGAAATCCACTAGCTATCTTTCTGTCTGGAACTGCCTTCCCCAGTCATTGTGGGGCAGGTTCCTTCCTGTCATTCAGATGGCCCTCCAACAGCCTCATCTCAGAGAGGCCTTTCTGACCAAACAGCACAGAAATGATCTCATCATTCTTCACCACTCAGCCTCTTTTAATTATCTACTGGTTATTTGCTAACTGATTTTATTTTCTGTCTCTTCCTGCAAGACTAAAGATTCTTATGAATAATAACCACATTTGTATGGATCTCGGGGTTCCAGTGGTGAATAATGGCTGGCATAGAATGGACACTCACTATTTAATGAATTAATATAACAGTGGAGACTATGGAGCCAACATTGCCCAGGCTCCTGGCCCCACCTTGGTGAGCTGTGCACTTGGGGAGGGGCACTCATTCATGCCTAGCTCTCTCTTCATTTATAAAATACGGGTAATAACAGTGCCTACCTGAGAGGCTGTTACAGGATTAAATAAATTAACATGTATAAAAAACAGAACAGTACCCTGTATGAAGAAAAACATACATAAAAATACTAGATATTACAGTATTAAAATATCTAACATATATATATATATATAAAACCCACCATTTTTTAACCTTACATTTACTTCTACGTTTATGCAGTTGTATTTATTTCCATTTCATGAACAATCTCCTCTTGACACATAACATTCACCACAGTATATTCTATAATTCAACTTATAATTTTATTATTAGAGTTCTACTTGCTTTGAATGTTGTCCATGTTCTGCATACTGCTACTCTACACCTCTGATTATTTCCTCAGGAGAGACTCCTGCCGTGCAAATTACTGGATCAGAGGGATGATCCTACCTGACAACTCTCAAACCAGAAAGTGTACCTGCATTCCCACACCACTGCAGGGATGGAAGAAGCTCTACCCTGCCAGCCTCACTCATGTGACTGTTTTTTTAAAAAGTGCTTTAACAGCAGAAAAAATTATCACCTGTTGTTTTAACTCATTCTTGTGAAGAATGACTATTTCAAACTGTTTACTATGAATTATTGTCAGATGTCTTTTACCTATTTTTTTCTGTTTGGTGTATTTCCTATTTACTTTCTAATGTATCTTTAAACATTATAGAGAGCAAACTTTTGTCTTATGCTTTTTAAGGAGAATGAAGCTTAAACAGGTTAAATAACTTGCAATGGTTAGAAAGTGGTGAAACTAGAATTTGAAGTGGAAGCACTTAAACTTATTTTTCTATACAACATCTAGAATGAATCTACTTCAAAACATTCTTTGTCCACATTCTCTCAAACTAGACAAGAATATTAGCTCTTCATTCTTATACGTTGAGTCCATTTTGCATTTCTTTCGGTTTGTTTTTCAAGTAAAATTTTTAGATTTTTAAATTTTGAAACAATTTCAGGTTTACAGAAAAGTTACAACATAATAAAGAGTTCCCATATATTTCTCATGTAGCTTTAGCTTCCTTTAAATGTTATGATCTCACACTGCTGTGGTACATTTGTCAAAACTAAGAAACAACACTGATACATTACTACTAACTCACTCCAGACTTTATTTGGATTCCATCAGTTTTTTCCTTTATTTGAATTCTACCAGTGTTTCCTTTAATGTTCTTTTTTCTGTTCTAGGGGATCTGTCCAGGACACTACAGTACATTTTAGTCTCCTGAGAAACTGGGAGTGCCTCTCAGTCTTCTTTTTGATGATCTTGGCAGTTTTGAGGAGTAATGGTCAGGTATTTAATAGGATGTCCCTCCATTTGGGTTTATCTGAAGTTTTTCTCATGATTAGGCTGGGGTTATAGGTTTTGGAAGAAAGACCACAGGGGTGACATGCCCTTCTCGTTACACCTTATGTGGGGGGTACAGCACTAGTGATGTTAACCTTTTACTTAGTTTAAGGTGGTGCCTGCCAGGTTTCTCTGTTGAAAAGTTAAGAAGAAAAAGTTTTCTTTTTCCTTACTTCTTTGGAAGTGAGTCACCTAGCTCCACCTTGTGGAAAAGGGAGTACCTACAAGAGTTCTTTAAAATTCTGTGGGAAGATCTGTCCCTCCCCCCGCCCCATCTAATTTAATCAACCTATCAATCTGTCATTTATTATTATTATTTATCTCCTTATTCCCTCACAAAGTTATTCATATCAGTATGGACTCATGATATTTATTTTATGCTGGTGTTATAATCCAGTACTAGTTTGTTGCTCAAATTGTTCCAGCTTTGCCACTGGGAGCTCTTTCAGGGTCTTACATCCCTCTGACATATACCATCATCTTTTTTTTCCTAGAGCTACAAGATGTTCTGGGCTCCTCTATTACCCATCTCAGCACTGAGATCTGGGAGCTGGGCATGCTTATTACTCTAAGGATGTCACTGCTTCTGGGTATCTTGGGACAGAGTTGGGTAATACGCATATTATACCATGTATATACCTTTTGACTTTTTTATCCTAAATTGCATTTAACTTTTTTTATTATGTGTTTCATCAACTATTTAAAGAAACTAATTAAAGAAGTTTTACTGGGTTCTTGTTGTTGACCACTCTTAGGTCTTCCTCCTTCAATATGCTCATTTTTCATTCTGCTAAATTAGAAAAGGCCTCTGAAAAATAGTTAAACTGAGTTCTTCAGTGTTCAAAAATGTCTATTTTGCTTTCAAATAGGTCAAATATGGATTCTATAATTGAAGTTATTTTTCTTTAGAATATTCAAGGGACTGCTTTAGTATTTTCTAGTATCAATATTATCACAAAGGCTGCAAGTGCCAACCTGATTATTATTCCTTTGTAGATAAGCTAGATTCTGCTACTTTGAGCATCTCTGGAAACTATTAGGATTGTCCCTTCTGTTCTCAAATGCCAGAAGATTTCTCTTTCCCTAGTTCTTTGATGTTTTCTTCTATTTCCTCCTCGCTCTGTTCTCTCTTTTCTCTCCCTTTCAGAACTCCAATTATTTAACAGTCTTAGAGCTTCTGAATTGATTTCCCATATCTTGATTTTTCTCTCACATTGCCTCTTGATCCCAGTTGGCCTGTCTGCTAGTTTACAAATCTATTTCAACTGTGATCATTCTGCTATTCAGCCCATTTATTGAGTTCTATATTTTTGCAATTTCCAAGTTCTATTTTTAGTAACAAATCCTAATAATTTTATGAAATTAACATTTTCTTTAATTTCTTTAAAGATATATTTAAGTTAAAGTTGTTTTCTATTTCTATTTATAATCTCATGTATCAATTTTTCTATTTATTAAAATTTGGTCTTCTTTCACAGTGTTAGTTTCCCTCAACTGTTTGGCTAGCTGTGGTTAGCTGCTTATCATTTTTGTTTCAAAAATCATTGTTCAAAAACCATGGTTGTTAGCTATCATTACAAAGGTCTATCTCCAATAACAGTGAAGAAGGGGCTAAACGTGGTCTTGGACAGAATGTGCCAGTAGCAGTTCACCTTTGGAGTCTGCGGCTCCCCATCCACCCTATAATCAGTAATCCTAGGGCTCTATCCTGCCTCTCTAGCTCCAGGGACCAAACATACTGCCTCAGCCTGAGATGCCTGTGATGCCTGCTGCTCAGCACACCTCCCAGAGAAGCACACAGACTCCACCACTCCTGTCTTCTATGAGCTCGGAGGATGCAAGGCAGCCTCATTGTCACTGTTCTCCTAAATATGTTCCAGACTGCCCTCTCCTCCGGTAACCAATCCTATGACAACTACTGTCATCTTATAGAAATTTCTCAAAATTTAGATCTCCCAATGGCACTTCTCTCATTCTCCAATACTAATATGGCTTTTCATTTTTAATAATTTACTTCTACAAAGGATTTAGAATGTCAGATAAGGCAGATGTGGTGCCCAGTTTGTCATTTTGACCCCATTTGTATCCATATTCCTAATACTGGCCTACAGATAAAGTAGACATCTGTGTATATGTATGCTATGTATACATGTTTTACCAGGGCTTGGCATGAAGATGGGCTTTCCTGGTGGCTCAGACAGTAAAGAATCTGCCTGCAATGCAGGAGACCTGGATTTGATCCCCAGGTCAGGAAGATCCCCTGGAGGAGGAAATGGCAACCTGCTCCAGTAATTTTGCCTGGAGAATCCCCATGGACAGAGGAACCTGGTAGGCAGATGATATGGTACTAATATTATCTGTTCTTTGAAAGTTTTGAAAAACTCAACAGTAAAATATATATATATATATATATATATATATATATATATATATGAAGGTTAACTATTTGATAACTGTTCTTATATTTTTAGTTGCTCTTAATCTCTTAAGAGCTTCCACCTCTTTTATTTATAGAATACTAAGATGAGCTTTTATAAAATACTAACATGAATTTAGTTCATGTTAGTATTTTATAAACTTTCAAATTTTTCCTTTTAGTTTTTTGGTTGTGCTGCATCTTCATTGCTGTGTGTGGCCTTTCTCTACTGCGGTCAGTGAGGGCTACTGTCCGTTGCACTGCACTGGCTTCTCTTGCTGACGAGCACAGATTCCAGCAGCCGCAGTACACAGGCTCCATAACTGTGGTGTGTGCCTTAGCTGCTCTGAGGCATGAAGAATCTTCCCGGACCAGGGATCGAACCGTGTTCTCTGACTCTGCAGGCAGATTCTCATCCACCGTACCACCAGGGAATTCCTATTTAGAATTTTTAAAAACTTACTATATGAGGTTGATTTCTTGTAACGTTTTCTTATTCTAATTTCCTATGTTGTGTTTTCTTTTATACCCTGAATTCACCTAACTTTATGATTATTTTTTTCCTGCACAAAAAGAATAAGCTCCTATGTGTGGCAACCTATTATTTTTGGTTCATTAATTTCTGCTTTTATCTTTACTTCTTTTCTGGAGTTAGTTTTCATTTTTTAAACATGTTAAATTATCTTCTTAGTTTATTTGTTTCCTTTTTGTTCTTAATGTTATAAATAACAATAAAAAATTAGGCTAAACGCAATGTACTATGGACCGGATCCTGGAACAGAAAGAGGACTGTAGTAGAAAACCTGGTGAAATCCTAACAAAATCTACAGTGGAATTAGAAGTAACTTACCAATGTTAATTTCTTAATTTTGACAAATGAACCATGGTTATGCAAAATGCTAACATGAGGGGAAACTGGGTGAAGTACAAGAACTTTCTGTACTGTTTTTCCAACTTTTCTGTAAATCTGAATTATTCCATAGAAGTTTAACCTTTTTTTTTCAACACTTGTGTAACTTTGTCAATAACTGTTAAATTCTGATATATGGAATTCCTATTCTAAAACTTTCTAAGTAATTTCTCATAGTATACTATTCCTTCTTATTTAGTAGTTTTAATTTCCAGTAAGGTTTTAAAATTAAATTTTTAGTATCACTAAAAGTAATTTGGTAGAAATGACCAGAAAATTTTCACAATCTAGAATATGAATTTTTCTCTGTAGCCTAAACTTTTCTCTCCCATCCCCAACATCTCTGCCAGAATGACACAACTCTGAAATAATAAATACGAAAGCATGTTATGGAGGAGGGTACACTATGAAAATGTATTTATAGTAACTATAGTTTTCAACTGAAACTTTTTCTACTAGTGAAACAAACATTAAGGAACCATCAAAGATCTTTGAGGCTTTTTCATAACTGACAGTAAGAGTCTTACCAGCTGCTGTTCCACAGGTGGGGGCACATCCAGGTTGGCATAAACGATGGCAGGGTTGTAAAGACTGAACACCACAGGGTAAAACACCTTCTTACCTATAAATGAAAATATACATTTACACCACAAAAAGAATAAAATAAAGCACTGATCTTTACTGCAATATCTACTGCAATTTTGTTAAAGTTTTTATTACATATGATGATTTTGTTTTATTAATATTGCATTCTATCAACATTCAGGTTACTAAAACCTTGTGTTGATGATCATGATAATGATTTTACAATGTATCAGTAGTTCAGGCTATGAAACTATAACCCTGCAAAAGAACAGAGAAAAAAAGACTAAAAGATGCTTTATTCCCTTTTGATATATTTATTCCCTTTCACTCTGAGGAGATGCTCAAAAGTATTCTCTTACTGTTCATGAGGTGAGTCATTTATTAATCATTATTTCATTGAATTAGCAGTAACAGATATAGGTTAACCAATCACCAAGAAACTCCGAAACATCTATTAAATCCATCCTTCAAAATGAATTGTGAAACAGTGAATCCAGAGGATATTGTACAATGGATATACAGAGAATAAGTAAACTATAGAACTGCAGACAGATCTGAACAAGATTTGGAAAACCTGGGAAGACTAGTTTTAAGTACCCGATGGCCCCTCAAAAGGCCTTGTTATTAGCTTTCAAATAGTTAGCACTGAAGAGACCACTAAGGCTAACTAGCTAGCCCACCTCCCTCCCCTCAACAGAGAACACCTTGCTGAGATTGGCTTCAATCAGACATGGTAATATAAAGTGCTCAGAAACTGCAAAGGACCCTGTAAATAATGTGACAGTCTTTTTAATACAAGATCCCCAGCAGACTTCATTCATCTTGATTAAAACCCACATAGGGAAGGGGAGCTCAATTTCCCCAAGACAAATTGTTCTTTTACATTAAAGAAACAATTTAAAATGAATATAAAATACTTCAGATAAAATATTTATTTTACATTAAGAAAATACATCTTCAACTACCGCATTCTGGCCTTCATGCTATCTGCTACAAAAAAAGTAAATCTAACCCTCATTTATCCCCCTGAGTCTCGAAGAGTTCCTGACAACCATCCCTAACCAAAATGATTCACAAGAAGATAACCTGCATGATCTGAGTAGTTCTATAAAAAACATACACTATGAAAAATTTTAATATAGAAAAACCTCCTTATCACATTACAGTAATATCTGATATATAAAAGTCATTTGCTCTTATCATTTTTGAAATATGTACAAATAAAACAAAGTATAGTAGTCATCCCCAAATGCACAGTAGTTGCCCAAGCACCATCTATCTGTACCTAGACCTCTCCGTGACTGCACGCCTACACGCATGTTGGCACCACCTGCCTGAGGAAGAGTGCTTCTGACTCACACACATCACACTGCTTGGCTTTTTCTGATGAGTTCTACTTCCTCCTTAATCAATTTCAAGATTTTTTATTTCTTTGCATTTGTTTATTTGGATTCAAATGTATACACTGGAATCTGGCCATAAAATAATAAGTGTATGAACTTCAGAGGGGCAAATTTTTACTTTCCTACTTAATATTCCAATTAAATCATGCCAAATATAACTTTAAAAAACTTAACTTGATTCAAAATATGGAATGTGCTGACACTTGAATGTTCTAAAATTTTACACTCAATTCACCTGCCAACATTTTACGCACCTGGCTCAGCATTTAATCGGCAGCTGTTAAGGAATTCGGCTGAGAAATATATATCGACATCACAGAAAAACATCAAGACTTCTCCCTTGTCCCAGGCTCGGGCACCCACATTTAGTCCTCGTCCACGATTAAATTCTTCATTCAGTGAGACCAAGGTGTAATTGTGAAAATTAGACTCACTATGAGGAAAACACATACAACAAATGGTAAGTCCCACTTGAAGCTGCCTCTGTTAACACAAGTTACAAAAAATACTTTACACTTCAGGTATTTATTATGTTGGGTCTATACTGATATAGGGAAATCATCAGCTTTAAATGTCTCTATCATCAGGGATACAACTAAATGCCCACATCTGAGGCAACATGCTAGTGACGTGAGGTTAGTATGTGTTGAGAGGCCACTACCTTTCATGATCTTAAAAACCTATTGGCGAGGTTAAGAAATATACACAGGGGAAAACAATCATAGTGTCTGGTGATAAATAATGCAATCCACATGAATGATACATACAAAGAATATTCTTTTCTCGAGTTTCTTAGATCTTTGCTCTAATGTGCCCTCATGAGAGGGATCCCCTTCACACCACATGTGAAGTAGTCCTGACCTCCCTTTGCTTCAATCTTCATCCCTCTGTCCAGCGTTGTTTCCCTCAGTATCACTGGACATGTCTGTTCCAGTGTCTCCCACTAGACTGTAAGCTCCATGAGAGCAGGGATTTTGTTTTGTTCATTACTATGGACACAGTGCTCCTCACAGGGTATGAGTTCAGTAAGTATTTTCTGATTGAATGAATGAAGTGCAGTTCAAGAAAAAAAGACTGCTTGTGTCTGTAGTAGTTAGAAAAGATGTTAGAAGCAGAATTTAAGTTATGCCTTGGTTAAAATACTGAATTCAGTGGGGAATGTAAAGGTCATTCCAATTAATTATTCTCAAAGGCAAGGAGGTAAGAAAGTACAAAGCTTTTTAAAGAACAGTAATCAGACAAATCAGACTGGAACACAGGGATAAAAATGGCAACAATGAGAGAAGACCAGAAAAGGGTCAGATTGAGGAGGAGAGGTTAAAGAATTTGGTTAGTGCTCTGACGTCAAGGAGGAGTCAGGGTTTTTCCACAAGGGCAGTGGTTTCCACAGCCAAGGGACTGCACCCACTGCATCAGATCTGCCTGGGAACGTGTTAGAAACACAAATTCTCAGGCCCCACCCCAGACCCCTGAATCGGATATCAGGGGAGGAGCCAAGCACCTGTGACTCTCTCGCGACAAGTCACTCTCGACAAGTGACTGATGTTGGAGAACTACTGCACTAGGGGATAGCTGGATCAAAAAAGAACATTTTAAAAAGATTACTCTTACAACACGATAGAATGGGGACTGGAGAGATGGATGCCAAGGCTTAAACAAGGCATGGAGTGGACTCTGAGTGCCCCTGCCCTTCCACCCGACATGCTGCAAATCTCTCTCTTCTTTTGAGGAAACTGTCAATCACCATCTCTCACTTCCAGATCAAGTGGAGGAACTAATCATAGAATATACAAACCACAGTGACTTCCTAGGGGCAGGGAGCCAGACTCAAGCTCGGCTAATCAAAATATCCCCACCCCACCTGGCCATAGTAACTGGCTCAAGACTGGGCAAAAGTCCTTCCCTGGGATTTTCTCAACTGGACCTGGGAGAAAGCTCTTTCCTCTCTGACAGCAAAGCTGAGAAGATGTGAGCCCAGAGCCGCCAACAGCCATATACCTCACATGTGGAAGGAGCCAATCTGCAACAGGAGAATGAAGTCAACATGCAGAGAAAAACAGACAAGAAGACAAGAGAATTCTGATGGTATTCAAATCTCTGACCCCAGTCACTGAGACACCAAAGCTGTTTTGGTATTCTTCATTAAATTTGGTTTTAATAATCCCTTTAATCTGGGGAGTTATCCAAGATTCTTCAATAACGCTCTCATTTTCCTCAAGTAAATTCAAAATAAGTTAATAAGTTTCCATCATTTGCCACAGAGGAGTCTTGATTAATGCAACTTCTGTGATACTAACATCAGTCACTGGCACTTAGTAGGTGATCTGCAAATGGTAAGGAAGGAAAGGAACCTGGGTTAAGGTGGTGGCAGCAGCAAGGAAAGGGCAGAGCAGAGGTCCTGGGCAGTGCGCAGAAACTGACTAATTACAGGGAAAGAATGAGTGAAAGATGCTGCTCTCAGACATCAAGCCCGGGGATTATGAGAATGAGCTTAGTGTGAACTGAAAGAGGGCCATCAGGAGGAGGAGCTAGCGAAGGGGAAGGAGAAGACAGTGTTTTTCATACCCCAATGCTGTGAGTCCCTTTGGGACCGGGAGCGCACTCCCTCCTCTGTGCCCAGTCCTATCCCAACCACCCCAGTCAGACTCCCAAGCAGTGTACCTGGAACATAGTCGGTGGGACTCAATGAATGTTAGTTGAACGACTCGAGAAGAAAGGCCGGCCAAAGCTGGACTCTTAGGGAGTGGCCACAACTAGCAGAAAGGTAAAGAAGCAAGTAAAGGATACAGAGTTGATGTGGTCAGAAAAGACAATCAACCTAGTATATTACATTATAACAAATCTACATTTACAAAATATATACATTTTACAAACATCAGAGGAGAGTTTCAAGAAGAAAATACTGGTTAGGTATCAAGTGTAAGAAAGCAGTCAAAGAGGATGACAGAGAAAAGGCTGTAATTGGCAGTTAGGTCCTAACTCTGGGCCCATAACTTAGAGATGAAAAGGAAGAGAAGCTACAGAATTAATAATGGAGTATTAAGGAATGACTAATTCATTCGTTCAAACCTCTGAGCACCTACTATGTGCCAGGTACTACATGAGTTGCTTGGTTAGAGAACTACTGTTCTGTGAGGTTTAGTTGTGAAAGGACAGAAACCTAATGGTAGTTACTGGGTACTGCACAGTTGGGTGGGGGTCTCTGAAGGATAGGGGAGACCTAAGCATCATTTGCAGGGAGAGAAAGAACTTAGGAAAATGGAAGGAAAGAAAGGTGGCAAGTAAGAGACAAGCTTAGGAGATGATATAAAAGTGAAAGGATTAGACTTAGAAAAAAGTTAAGAGTTCAAAAGAAGGAAATGAAGAGTGAATGGAGGCAAATACAAAGGTGAGTGGGCCACAGAGTAACAGCACCCTAATCATGCCACGCTGAGGTTAAGGAAGACGAGTCATTAGAGTTGCATGAATAAACTCAGGGGTGAAACGAGGAACTTACTACCACCACCACTCACATCTCAGCCAACTTTCAACAGCAACTATTCAAAATTATTAATTCATTAAGTATCTGAAATTCTCATTCTTCTGCTATTATACATACAAGACTTCAATGTGGACATGGCTCACCAACCTTGCGACAGATTCTAGGATAGACTTGACTTTAGAAAGTCCTTCTTTACCAAAATACACCACTGTGAGATGAATTCTCTTGTCCTGATGAATACATACATCCCTGACAGGGTTGAAAAATAAAGTTCATTCAGGAAAATATAGAAGGCACTGCTCATTCAGAAGGCAATCATACGAAGCTTTACAAGAAAACAAAGCATTACTCATTTAGAATGAAATCACATGAAACTAAGGAAATATAAAACTGGCAATACTGCTGAATTATTAAAGGCATCACAGCAAATGTGTAACAGCATATATGTCAAAATGAATGCAACACCTGGAGAGCCAATGTAAGCAGCCCAAGAAGCTGCCATATTTTGAAACATTTTGGGAACTTTTGCTTTGGTATTGCCTTCAGAAGCAAACTATAAGCTATTCAAAGAATAAAGTTCAATCAGTTCAAAATCAAATAAATAACTCAAGTTTTAGTTCAAAACTTATTTTGTCCTCAGACTACCTAATTAGAGAAATTATATCTATCATCAAGGAATAAATATAGGTCATGATTGAGATTATTAACTGTGGAGAAAAATGTAGCATCTGAAGGTAATTCCCAAAGGCAATTAAAAATGCTTTAGGAAATCAGTTCTCAAGCAGGCAATTTCAAAAAGGCAACTCATTTGGAAGCATGATTTCTAGATGTTCTGTAACAGAATTGTGTTAACTAGTTTTTATATGCAACAACTCCAATAAGAACAAAAACTGGGATTACAAAGAATTAAGACTACCATATTAAAGTATTAAAAACATGACAATTATTTAATTAAAAAAACCAAAAGTTTTCTCAAATCAAAAGTCTAATATGTAGTTGTTAATTTTTAACACTTTAGCGTGTAAAAATATCCAAATTTAATAATTAAAAAATGTTTTTAAAACCGTTAACAATCTTTGCTTCCCAAGATAGAATAACATTCTCCCATTTTTACTTGAATATTTGTCTTTTCTTCCAATTTTGAAATTCAAATTGTTCTCAGAGGAGTTTTCTGGGGAGATAGTAATGTTCCATATCTTAATTGGAAAGGCAGTTACAAGAATGTATAAATTTGTCAGAAGTCATGAAACCTGTATGCTTGGAATAGGTCAATTTTATTGTATGTAAGTTACGCCTCAATAAAGTTATTTTTGAAAATTCAACTTGTCCTAAAATGAATTCAAACACAATTATAAAGGTAATCAAATTTAGTTTCTAATAGTTGTCACCCTCAATTTACTTCACAGTTCAAATTGTCAACAGCATAATACATGTGTCAATAACACAATACATGCCTTAAGAATAAAAGAAATATTAAAAACATAAAAGTTTCCCAAAGCCTATAAAATTATTCTGCAATTCTAAGTAACCCTACTCAGTGAAGGTAAACTAAATAAAATGGCAAGAAATGTTTTTTTTTTTAGGAGCACTTAGCCAAATCACTAAGCTCTGGGAATTACCTGAAGTTCTGCATAAACTGTGCAAATGCCTCAGTTCTTCCAGCAAGTGGCACGATGATATTAATAACTGATCTAGTAATGTCAATCATCTCACTCTTCACTTTCATGAGAGGTCCAAAAGGGCGGAAGAGAGTCACGTGTCTGTATTCCATAAGGTCTGCTTTCTTAAAAAAGAGTTCATACTGGGTGCCCTTATCTTTCTCAGTGCGATAATAACCTAAAGGAAAGAATTAGGAACAAAGATATCTCCATATTAAAGTTCACAAATTCAGTACAACTACTGACTTTACTCAATGATCAAAAGTATGAAATCCGACTCATACAGCTTTTATACATTTGTGAAAATTTTATCCCCATGATACAGTCAGTAAAAACTACTACTTTAAAAGAAGGTTAAAAAAATATTCTGCTCTATTATTCAATCCATAAAATTTATTCCAAATGGTGATGATTCCTTTTTACATGACTTTTTAAAAAATAGCAGAATCTATCAACACAGAAACCAAATGATGAAAATAAAGAAATTACTTCTAGCAATATTAAGTTCTAGACCTGAAAGTCAAACTTCTGTTGCTTGGTTCAGCTTAACAAAAAATGAATTGAGTTTATCTGTGTCAGGTACTAATGGTATAAAGAGGGCTTCATGGTCCCAGTTCCGTCTAGCAATGGAGAAAGAAAAAGGAAATAATAATATAGTGATATACACATGCAAACACACAGACTCTAGATAGAACGAAGTCAGACAAAGAAAAATTAGTATAAATTTAAACATGGTGATTTGAGATGCCTTTGGGAGAAAAGCCTGGAAGTCTATTAGGCAATCTGATTTGTAACTGTGACACTCAGGAGAGAGATTAGACCTACAGATGTGTCAGTCAGCCAATATCTGGAAATAAAATGGTGAACAAGAGATTGGTCCCACTCCTCCTGAGGCTTATAGTCTAACAGAACTACAAATCAGGAAATGGGCAATGTGGTATATGAGGACAGTGCTCTGAGAGGGGGCACAGGGTAAAGATTACGAGAACATATAGGAACACTGCTATCTTAAACTTGTAGGTTGGTGATGACCTCCCCAGAAGAAGTGACATCTAAGCTGATGTCTGGAACAGGAACAGGAGCTACTAAATCATTGTCTGTAATTATTTTTCTGATGAGGGAAGTGGCACAATGGAGGAAAAGCAAGGGACAAAATATGTTTCACAACAGAGAAAAATCCTGTAAGTGACAGAATCCCAGGAGAATTATATTAAAAAAAAAAAAAAAAAGGCAGGAGCTACGGAATATAAAACTGGCATAGGTTCCTTTCTTTTTAAGAAGACACGAAGACATTTTACATATCTTAGCTACTTCCTCTGCAGCTTTCAATTCTGCCATAAGCTATAAACATATTGAGTGAAAAGATAAAAAGCTGAGCCTGCAGAAAAACTACAGGAGTTTTGAAAGAAACAACCCATCAAAAACTGCAGGAAGTGACGGGGTAAAAAGAGAGGGCTATAAGGAGAAGATAGCTGAAATGCCACAGAAAAGCACAAGGCCCTTGCTGATGGCCTCCAAAGGCTGAAGGTATTACATTATAGCAAGTGATACCCATGAAGACTGGGGTAAAAAAAAACAAACAAACCAAAAAACTACATGTGGCATACAGAATCAAGCAAAGAGAACTTTTAAGAAATATTTGTATTCAAAACGGCTTTAAGCCTACAATTAAGTATCTAGCATGCGGTATAAGATGGAGATGGGTTGGGGCCTATAATTATTTCTGATATAATCTTATCAATAAACAAATTTCTTAAATGTATACGAGTGCTCCTCAACTTTTGAGCCATGTCCCATCTTGACATTTAAAAATGCTATGCCCTTTCTGCAGTCTGTATTAAGAAAATGGGTTTATTTCTTTACTTTTCCAAATGCCAAATATGCTTTTCAAAATTATGTATGCCTCCTTGATGTTCTGACATGTGTTTCTCCTCCACTCAAAATACAAAATAACCACTAATCTTAATTAGGTTCTTCTTTCCTTTAGCAAATGGTTTTCAAATTTTGAGCCTTAATTCATACATTTTAAAAAATATAAAAAAGGAACATCAAAACCAGTTCAGAGATGAATGCAAATACATATACATGCAAATATACACACAACCCTAAGAGCCGTTCAACTTGGGGAGTATTCTGCTATACAAGCTTAGATTTCTTCTATTTCCCTGGTTCTTATTTTCTATTTTATTTTGATCACATTATAACTTTTTCTGACATATTATCAGCATACAATAACAGAATTTTGTCATACTAATGTTAACGGATCAACACATTTTTCACATTACCTTCTATGAAGTCATTTTCATTAAATATCAGTTTCTCTCCAAGGGGACCATCCTCATCTTCCTGTTCATCATCTTCATCAGGATTATTAATGACCTCCAAGCCAGCTTCAATAACTTCTACCAATTCATCTCGCTTATCTTTTCTAACTGGCTTTTCCTCAGGATGGCGAGTGAGACCCATTTCCAACTGGAATACCTTCATTAAGGTAAAACTTTCAAAGGGAATGACTCCATACTCACTAGGTAGTTTGGCTCCTATGCTAACTTCAGCTTTGTCAATCTGTGAATGAAGAAACTCTAAAAGATCACTAGGTGCTTGTTCTTTGTTGCCTTGATAGCTTATGCCATTAGCCCCTACATTCTTTCTCTCTTGTAAAGATCTCATCTTCTCACTCATTTCTTGTAGTTCTTGTTTCAGTTGGGCAATTTGGCGTTTCAGACTGGTTGCTCTGGTTTGATAATGTTCTTCTTGCTCCTGTAGGAGGGCTTGATAATACTCTTTACCATAATTTTCCCCAATGATACCAGGAAGAGATGCATTTCCATCAGTCTGGGGGGCACATTCCAGAAGGTATAAAAATAATATCAAACTGCAGAGTAAAGCAAGACCCAGCAGTAGCCAGTGGGTCCGGGTCTGAAGAATCAACCCTCTTCTAGGCATTCTTATTAATCTGGACTTGCCTAATGAGATGAGCTCTTTGCTTGTTAATACCTTTTGCAAAAGGTTATAAAAAAGTAAAAACAAAATCAAGATTTCCATAAAAAGTATCAAAATGAATTTGGCTGTAGCTTAAAAAATTGCTTCCTTCAGCAGTGAAGACTACTTGCAGACATGAGAAATAATGCATTTTCCCAATACTGTTACCATGATATCCAGAATAAAAAAACCTGATCTACACAGTCAGATAAAATCCATGGGTGTTGATTTTTCTGAAAGAAACACATCAGAATCAATCAGAATTTTGTTTCCTTAAGTATATCAAACTGTTGACAGCTTTAGTAAGCTTAGCTATGTGATATCATAGCTAAGCACCATGAGAGCCACTAATATACTATATAATATTCAGTTAATGCTGGGGGAAAGTATTAAGAAAAACACCTTCTGAAACACTAAAATATATGTAATACTTTCAACCAGAATATCTACACGTCCATAACTTGAATGAATCAAGGAAACGTTAAAATTATGTTTAGCATAGTTTGTGTTACATAGATTATATCGGTCCCTAACTATTTGTAAATTACCTTATGTATAATTCTATACTAACATAATATTTCAATTAACTCACCATTTCCCAACTATAACATATCACCATTTGGGAGTTGAGCTTCTATAAACTGTTTTTGTTATACTGATAATGGCTTTCTAGAGAGATATATTTTCTTACTGTTTATTCAATTCAAGCATTCTACTTTATTAATTTCTATACCTCAACTTAGTGAATCTAAGAGACTTAAAATTAAGGGTGGGGGGAGAAGCAATTTCAGAAGGCCACAGACATCTGGAAAACACATTAAGAAACATTTTTATATCCAAAGTCTTTCTTCCAGTGGATTATTTGAGCATTAGATCACATAATTCTTTCCACTGTATTACACAGCAACAGATTTCCTACAAGTCTGGAAAAGTTTGGAGTCTATATAAAAAAAAACATGAACATGTTTATCTGCAGGAAAAAAATTAAAGAATCCATTATGTGGGTGGGTGGGTTAGTCGCTCAGTTATGTCTGACTCTGCGATCCCATGGACTGTAGCCCACCAGGTTCTTCTGTCCATGGAATTCTCCAGGCAAGAATACTGGAGTGGGTTGCCATTCCCTTCTCCAAAGAATCCCTTATAAATTTACAAAATTATATGCTATCGTTCATACTACAACCAGTTATATGAGCTCTTCCATGTTTCTTTTTAAACTTTAAGGATACTTAATTCTAGAAATAGAGACGATTAAACCTAGGAGACAGGAAGCAGGGAAGGCCTCTACTGCAGAGAGAACTACTCTACTAAAGTGTCTGTCAAGAAGAATACGTGGTACTACAGCTAGCTTTTAACAGAATTGGTTTCTGCCACTGCAGCAGAACCTGTGGAAGAGAGTCACTGGGGAGCATTGATCCTCATCAGTTTCTTACTGATCTGCAAAGTCTGGATGCCTTCTGTGTAAAACGTGTGATTTCCCCACGCCGTGGCACATCTCTGTACAAAATGTGGGATAGATTCAAACTTCTTTGGGCTACTGGATCACAAACAATGGACTTTACAATCCTTAGCCATTTATTACTTTAGTTAACCAAAAGATAACCATGTATCCTTAAAAATTTAATTCACAAGTAAATTTTACTATGATGGCATCTTTTTTTTACTGATTTTAAATCTTATTTTAAGTGATATAGAAAAATAAGGAAAAAAATCAGTATTAAGAAAACTAAGTAAAAAATAAGGATGCAAAGCTAATAATAGTTCCAAGACTTTTAACATGTCTCAAAACTAATTCTCTGCATAAGAAACCACTTAAATTTCACTGTTTAAAACTTAAAAGACATTGCTCTAAATTATTTATAAGTTATTACTAGCCTGTTTATCAAGGGAAAGAAAGACTAAATCTAAAAATGTGGAGATATAATCTTGAATAAACTATTAATAAAGTAACACATATTTAACTGTACTATATTCAAACTCGATAATATTTTGAATGAAATAATCTAGGTACTTCAACCTTTCATTAATATGATACCTCATAATTTCTTTCTTCATATAGACTGTATTTGAAACTGAGATATCATCCATTAATGGCTTCCTAATGGCCTGCCAATGCATGAGACGGCAAAAGACACAGGTTTGACCTCTGGGTTGGGAAGATCCCCTGGAGTAGGAAATGGCAACCCACTCCAATATTCTTGTCTGGAAAATTTGATGGACAGAGGAGCCTAGGGGGGGACTACAATCCATGGGGTTACACAGAGTTGAATCCAAGTGAATGCACCCACACGCACCTAAGGTTTACTTTTCAATGAAACAGAACAGGAAATATTGGCATACATTATGTACAGTAGCAAACTTTGTATTGTAAATCCATACACATACACACATATGAGCTAGCCACACAAAATGTTTATGAGTTGTGATCCAAAAATCTTGAAAAAATACTGATTTATACAGTATTTTTATACATTTCTCATGCCATCCTTTCACAACAGTGCTGTTTTAATCTCCATTTTGTCTAGGAAAAACAGAAATGAAAAGATTTAATTTAAATATGGTAATATAACTATTAAGTGATCGCATTAAAGCCAAGATCATCTTTCTCTTTCCTTTAAGCAAAATACAGGTCTGAGAGATCTTACATGCCTGTTTTACAATTAAATATCTTATGCTGAATATTACCCACTGAAATGAAAGAGAAGTTGTTGTAATTACTTTAGAATATAAATGTTAGTTGCAGAGCTCCATAGTCGTTAACCATAAAAGACGCATTCTATTTTAAGCATTCCAATTAAAGTCTTATCTACCTAGTTCCTATAAGAAATTCTTTAACAACATCCTAAAAAATTGGATTACGACAGCTCTAAATATGTTAAGAATAGTATTAGAGAACACACCCATTTTCATGCTGTTACCCGCTGACTGCCGTCACTGTAGTAGTGTGTTTGTATGATAAACAAGATTCATTCATAACCCAAAGGTAATCCCAAGCAACCAAGCACCAACAGCAGATAGTTAAGTATTCTGAGGGTGGGATATTGTGGAAATGAAAAATGGAACTGTCACAGGTGTAAAACAAAATCAAAGAGCTCGGAGTAGAAAGAAATCCTTATTGTTGTTGCTGTTAAGTCACTAAGCCTGCCAGGCTCCCATATCCATGGGGTTTTCCAGGCAGAATACTAGACTTGGTTGCTATTTCCTATTCCAGGGATCTTCCCCACCTAAGAATTGAACCCACATCTCCTGAGTCTTCTGTGTTGGCAGGCGCATTCTTTACCACTGAGCCACCAGGAAATCCTCAGACAGAAAGTTTAGAAGCCATCAATTCTTACTCTTTAAAACAGACTAAGAGATTTCCTCTTATAGCCAAGATGAAGTAATATGGACCAGATTTACTCTCACACTTGAAACAACTAAACACAAACAAAATCGATTAAAAAATAAACCCAATATACGAAACAATGATTTTCAAAATTCTGAACATTAGGTAATAAAGTACACTGATCTCTGGAAGAACAAGAAACAAGTGCCCGCACAGCTAACTGCCTTAGTTTCTACACCACAGCACAGGAAGTCCTCTCTTAAGCGGAGCCCAGCTAACTCCCTGAGTTGAGGAGGGGAAGCTGACACTCTGAGGAGACCAAGGCAACCAGGTTCAAAGGATACAGTACCAGAGGACAGAGCTGCACACGGAGAGAAGGCCAGGGATCTTCAGAGGACAGCCTTTGGGTGTGCAGCAGAGTACTGAGAGGGCAGGCACACAAAGAAACTAACTGCAGCTAAGGAAAGAAGCGCATAAAAATGAGAAGACACAGAGCTCAGCACTCAAACAGGACCAGGAACCGTGCATGTTCCCACCAGACAGACTGGAAAACTTCAAATTCACGGGGCACTGACTGGGTAGAGGACTCAAAAAGGTCTTGCCTCAGTAGTGGGAAATAATTAGCCCCAGACTAAACATGGACCTGATCCTGCCAACAAATCTTAAAAGCAAGACCTGAAAGGATCGAATTGTTTCCATTTAATTGCACAAGCCTCACAAATATTTATAGAAATATAAAAATATCTAGCATTCAGTAAAATAAAATTCAATTTTTTGACATCCAAACAAAAATGATCAGACATACAAAGAAAAACGCAACCCATAATTTTAAAAATTAATGATTGAAATTGACCTAGAAAGACACAGATGCTGGAATTCACAGAAATACATTAAAAAAGCTATTACAACTGTATTTAAAAGACACTCATGTCCAAAAAACATATGGAGAGACAAATGACATTAAAAAAAAAACACTCAAATTAAACTACGGAGATGAAAACGTCAATGTATGAGATTTAAGATACACTGAACAGGATTAGTAGTAGGCTAAATATTTCACAACAAACTAGTAATGAATTGAAGACATAACAAATTGTTCAAAACACTGAAGGAAAAAACAATGAAAAACATGAATAAAGCACCTGGTAAACATCTCTTTCTGCTTTACTGACTATGCCAAAGCCTTTGACTGTGTGGATCACAAACTGTGGAAAATTCTGAAAGAGATGGGAATACCAGACCACCTGACCCGCCTCTTGAGAAACCTATATGCAGGTCAGGAAGCAACTAGAACTGGACATGGAACAACAGACTGGTTCCAAATAGGAAAAGGAGTACACCAAGGCTGTATATTGTCACCCTGTTTATTTAACTTATATGCAGAGTACATCATGAGAAACGCTGGGCTGGAGGAAGCACAAGCTGGAATCAAGATTGCCGGGGAAATATCAATAACCTCAGATATGCAGATGACACCACCCTTATGGCAGAAAGTGAAGAAGAACTAAAGAGCCTCTTGATGAAAGTGAAAGAGGAGAGTGAAAAAGTTGGCTTAAAGCTCAACATTCAGAAAATTAAGATCATGGCATCTCGTCCCCTCACTTCATGGGAAATAGATGGGGAAACAGTGGAAACTGGCAGACTTTATTTTGGGGGACTCCAAAATCACTGCAGATGGTGACTGCAGCCATGAAATTAAAAGACGCTTACTCCTTGGAAGGAAAGTTATGACCAACCTAGACAGCATATTAAGAAGCAGAGACATTACTTTGCCAACAAAGGTCTGTCTAGTCAAGCTATGGTTTTTCCAGTGGTCATGTATGGATGTGAGAGTTGGACTGTGAAGAAAGCTGAGTGCCGAAGAATTGATGGTTTTGAACTGTGGTGTTGGAGAAGACTCTTGAGAGTCCCTTGGACTGCAAGGAGATCCAACCAGTCCATCCTAAAGGAAATCAGTCCTGAATATTCACTGGAAAGACTGATGCTGAAGCTGAAACTCCAATACTTTGGCCACCTGTTGTGAAGAACTGACTTATTTGAAAAGACCCTGATGCTGGGAAAGATTGAGGGCAGGAGGAGAAGGGGACAACAGAGGATGAGATGGTTGGATGGCATCACCGACTCGATGGACATGGGTTTGGGTAGACTCCGGGAGTTAGTGATGGATAGGGTGGCCTGGTGTGCTGCAGTTCATGTGGTCGCAGACAGTCGGACACGACTGAGTGACTGAACTGAACTGAAGCTTCAAGGAGCCAGTGTGACCACTTCAAGCAGCCTAATATATATATAATTAGCTGAATCGTAAAGAAGGCTGAGTGTTGAAGAATTGATGCTTTTAACTATGGTGCTGGAGAAGACTCTTTAGAGTCCCTTAGACAGCAAGAAGATGAAACCAATCAATCCTAAAGGAAATCAACCCTGAATATTCACTGGAAGGACTGATGCTGAAGCTGAAGCTCCAACAATCCGGCCACCTGATGTTAAGAGCAAAAGAAAGACTGGGAAAGACTGAGGGCAAGAGGAGAAGTGGGCAACAGAGAATGAGATGGTTGGTTGGCATCACTGACTCAATGGACATGAGTTTGAGAAAACTCTGGGAGATAGTGAGAGAGGGAAGCCTAGTGTGCTGCAGTTCACAGGGTTGCAAAGAGTCGGACACGACTTAGTGACTGAACAACAGAGTCTCCAAAGAAGGGGGAGGGGGCTAGGGGAAATATTTAAAGCAATAAGGCTGAAAATTTTCCAAATTTGATGAAAACTATCAACATATAGATGCAAGAAGCTCTGCTGCTGCTGCTAAGTCGCTTCAGTCGTGTCCGACTCTGTGAGACCCCACAGACGGCAGCCCACCAGGCTCCCCCGTCCCTGGGACTCTCCAGGCAAGAACACTGGAGTGGGTTGCCATTTCCTTCTCCAATGCATGAAAGTGAAAAGTCAAAGTGAAGTCGCTCAGTCGTGTCCGACTCTAGCGACCCAATGGACTGCAGCCTAGCAGGCTCCTCTGTCCATGGGATTTTCCAGGCAAAAGTACTGGAGTGGGGTGCCATTGCAAGCAGCTCAATGAATACCAAATACAAAAGCCACAAAGAAAACTAAAGTAAGGCTCATGATAATTGAACTGCTTAAATCCTACTGATAAACAGAAAACCCTAAAGTGAACCCTAGGAGAGACACATCATACACATACAAGAAACAAAGACAATGGGGCAATGTCTTTATGAAACTGAAAGGAAAAATAAAAAAGTGTCTTTCAAGAATAAAGGCAAAAAACTTTTTTTTAGACATTAGAAAGTTAAAAATAATTCATCATCAGACCTGCTCTAAAGTCCTTTAAGCAGAAAGAAAATGTTAGCAGTTGAATATATGGATCAACACAAAGCAATGAAGAAACAAGAAGTGTTAACTTCATGGATAATTACAAGATTTCTTCCTTTCTTCCTTTTTTTTCTTTTGGTTGCATCACACACCTTGTGGGATTATTAGTTCCATGACCAGGACTGAACCTGGGCCACAGCAGTGAAAGCACAGCATCCTAACCACTGAACTGCCAGGAACGCCTCAAGATTTCTTTTATTATTTAAATTGCTTTAAAATATAACTGAATGAAATGGGTAAATTCCTAGACAAACTACTGTAACTGACTCAGGAGAAACAGCAAATATAAATAGATCTGTAATAAGACTGAATTAGCAATGAAAAAAACCACCCACCAAGAGAAATTCAGAACCAGATAGTTTTACCAGTGAATTCAAGCATTAATAAGAATTAATATCAGTTCTTCACAAAATCCTTCAAAAAACAGAATACTTCTTAACTCACTCCATAAGGCCAGTATTACTCTTGATATCAAAACCAGACAAAGATATCAATGGAAAATAACATTCCTTATAAATACAGACACAAAAATCCTCAACAAAATATAAGCACACTAAATCTATCAACACACAACACCATGACCAACTGAAATTTATCCCAAAAATGCAAGCTGGATTTACCATCTGAAACTCAATTAATGCAATACACCACATCAATAGAATAAAGGACAAACCCTATAAGATTGTATCAACAGACAGAAAAACATTTCACAAAATCCAGCACCATTTCCTGATAAAATCACTCAACAAACTAGGAAAGTTATTGTATTTCTTCTAAACGTATTTTTTACCCCAGTGTTCAGGATGGAAAGAAAATTATCTAGTGAAGTTTTTACAGCGTATAACTACTCATAACATATCACTGCTTACTTTTAAGTCTACTGCTAAAAGCACATGTACAATGTTTGTGTCACAATTTGGTACAATTGATAAAACATGTAGGCTATAAAATGTTTTCCTATTAGCATGCCAAAAAAAAAAACAAAACACCAGCCCTGACATCAAACATATATTAAATCCACACAGGCCACACAGGGATGCTCCTGACTATAAACAGCTCTCCAAGATTATAGTAGATAACTGTTTCTCCTAAACTCATAGAGTAACAGAAATATAAGCAAAATGAAGAAGCAGAGAAACCAATAGTCCAAGAGAATTCCCCTGATGGAACAAGCAATAAAACAGATCTCTTTGGTCTGACACCAAGTTCAAAAGGAGGTAATGAAGATACTGAAGTAAAGAATCAAGAAAGCGTAGCAACAGAAATGCAGATTACTGTAAAAAGGAACGAGAAACTATATGGAGGAGTCAAGAAAAATTAGAAAATTGATTTGCCAAGATAAAACCTGAGCTAAACGCAATGAATAGCAGAATGAATAATGCAGAAGAAAGAATAAGTAATTTGGAAGATAGAATAATGGAAATTACCCAATCAAAACAGCAGGTAGAAAGTAAAAAAAAAATAAAAAGAAAGCAATTATAAGAGATCTATGGAATAATATAGGCTTCCCTGATAGCTCAGTTGGTAAAGAATCCACCTGAAATGCAGGAGACCCTGGTTCAATTCCTGGGTCGTGAAGATCCACTGAAGAAGGGATAGAATACCCACTCCAGTAATCTTGGGCTTCCCTTGTGGCTCAGCTGGTAAAGAATCAGCCCGGAATGTGGGAGACCTGGGTTTGATCCCTGGGTTGGGAAGATCCCCTAGAGAAGGGAAAGACTACCCATGCCAGTATTCTGGCCTGGAGAATTCCATGGACTATATAGTCGATGGGGTCGCAAAGAGTCGGATATGACTGAGCAACTTTCACTTTCATGGAATAATATAAAGCATGGGATGCAGGAAAAGCAGTTCTCAGAGGGAAGTTCATAGTGATACAGACCTTCCTCAAAAAAAAAAAAAAAAAAAAGGCAAGAAAAATCTCAAGTAAAATTAAACAACCTAACTTACCACTTCATCAATCCTGAACATTCTTTGGAAGGACTGATGCTGAAACTCCAATACTTTGGCCACCCAATGTAAAGAACTGACTCATTGGAAAAGACCCTGATGCTGGGAAAGATTGAACGCAGGAGGAAAAGGGGACTACAGAGGATGAGATGACTGGGGTATCACCGACTCAATGGACATGAGTTTGAGTAAACTCCGGGAGTTGGTGATGGACAGGGAGGCCTGGTGTTCTGCAGTCCGTGGGGTCGCAAAGAGTTGGACACGACTGAGCGACTGAACTGACTGAAAAGACTTAGAAAAAGAAGGACAAACAAAAACTAAAGTCAGCAGAAGGAAGGAAATAATAACTATCAGGCAGGAAACAAACAAAATAGAGATTAAAAAAAAATAGAAAAAAAAATCACTAAAACCAAGAGTTGGTTTGAAACAAAACTGACAAACCTCTGGCCAGGCTTACCAAGAAGGAGAGAGAGAATCCAAATAAGATAAAAAATGCAAAAGGAGAAACCTCAACCAATATCACAGAAATACATGAAAAAAATATATAAGAGAATACTATGAATAATTATATGTCAACAATGACAGTCTACAAGAAATGGACAACTTTCTAGAAGCAGCCCATCAAAACGAGACAGAGGAGCTAATTTGAACAAACCAATTACTAAAAGTGAAATACAATCTTAAAAAAATCAAAACAAACAAAAAACTGCCTACAAACAAAAGTCCAGGACCAGATGGCATCACAGGCAAGAAGAAAGAGCTAATTTGAACAGACCAATCACTAAGAGTGAAATATAATCTTTAAAAATCAAAAATCAAAACAAACAAAAAACTCCCTACAAACAAAAGTCCAGGACCAGATGGCATCACAGGCAAATTCTACCAAATATACAAAGAATTTATACCGATCCTTCTCAAAAGCTTCCAAAAGACTGAAGAGGAGGGAATATCCCGAAGACATTTTATGAAGCCACCATCAACCTTGATACCAAACCAAAGATAACCACCAAAAAAGAAAATCACAGGTCAATATCTTTGAAGATTATAGATGCAAAAATTCTCAACAAAATATTAGCAAACCAATCAACAACATATAAAAAGATCATACACCATGACCACGTGGGATTCAATCCAAGTTCACAAGGATGACTCAATGTATGTAAATCAATGTAATATATCACATTAAAAAAGAAAAGTCAAAAACCACATGATCATCTTAACAGATGCAGAAAACACATCTGACTAAATTCAACATTCATCCATGATAAAAACTCTTACCAGAGGGTACAAAGGGAATATATCTCTAAATAATAAAAGCCATTTATGACAAACCCACTGCCAAAATAATACTCAATGGTGAAAAGCTGAAAACTTGTCTGCTAAAATCTGGAACAAGACAAGGATGCCCACGCTAACCACTTCTATTCAATACAGTGTTAAAAGTCCCAGCCACAGCAATCAAACAAAAAAAAAAGAAATAAAAGATACCCAAATTGGAAGGAGAAGAGGTAAAACTGTCACTATATGCAGATGACACGATATTATATAGAGAAAATCCTAATGACGCCACACAAAAACTACTAGATCTAGTAAATGAATTCAGCACATTGGACACAAAAACTACTAGATCTAGTAAATGAATTCAGCACATTGGCAGGATACAAGATTAACATTCAAAAATTGGTTGCATTTATTTACACTAACAATAAAAAATCAGAAAGAGAATGTAAAGAGAATGTAACATCTTTTAAAATCACACCAAAACAACAACCAAAAAAACCCAAACCTAGGAATAAACCTGACCAGGGAAGTGAAAGACTTATACGATGAGAACTATAAAACATTAATAAAGGAAAATTAAAGCATGATTCAAAGAAATGTTAAGAAATCCCACACTCCAAAAATGTATATGGAATCATAAAAGACACAGAATTGACAAAGCAATTCTGAGGGGGGAAAAACAAAGCAAGAGGCGTAACTCTCTCTCTCAGACTTCAGACAACACCAAAGCTACAGTAAAGAAAAGTGTGGTATTGGTACAAAAACAGGACATTTGGATCAGTGGAAAGTAATAGAGTCCAGAAATAAACCCACACACCTGAAGTCAATTAAACTTCAACAAACATAAAATGGGAAAAGGATAACCTCTTCAGCAAGTGATGCATGGAAAGGTGATCAGCTGCATGCAAATCAATGAAGTCAGAACATACCCTCACACCATGCACAAAACCAAGCTCAAAATGGCTCAAAGAGCTCTTTAGAAATAAGACACGACACCATAAAACTCCTAGAACAGAGCATGGGCAAAACATTCTCTTACATAAATTACACCAATGTTTTCTTAGGTCAGTTTCCCAAGGCAATAGAAATAAAAACAAAAATAAACAAATGGGACCTAATCAAACTTATAAGCTTTTACACAGTAAAGGCAACCATTTAAAAACAATGAAAAGACAAACTACAGAGAGAGAAAATATGTGCAAATGATGTCACTGACAAGGGCTTGACCTCCAAAATATACAAAGAGGCCATACAATTCAACAACAAAAAAAGCCAATTAAAAAACGGGCAGAAGACCTTAATAGATAGTTCTCCAAAGAAAATATACAGATGGCCAGTAGGCACATGAAAATATGCTCAATATCACTAATTATTAGAGAAATGCAAATCAAAGCTACAAGGTACCACCTCACACCAGTCAGAATAACCAAAATTAAGAAGTGTACAAACAGCAAATGCAGCAGAGGGCGTGGATAGAAGGGAGCCCTTCTATACTGTTGATGGGTATATAAGTTGGCACAGCCACTATGGAAAACAGTGTGAAGTTTCTTAAAAAACTAACAACAGAATTACCACATGATCCAGAAATCCCACTCCTGAGCACATACTTGGTAAAACTATAATATCAAAAGATCCTATGTTCATAGCAGTACTGTTAACAATAGTCAATACATGGAAATAACCTAAATGTGCATCAACAGATGAATGTATAAAGAATATGTGGTACACATATACAGTGGAATACTACTCAGCCATAAAAAAGAATGAAAGTCATCTGCAGCAACATGGATGCAATTAGAGATTATCATGCTAAGTGAAGTGTCAGAAACAGACAAACACCATATCACTTATATGTGGAATCTAAAATATGGCACAAATGAGCCTATCAGCAAAAAAGAAACAGACTCACAGACACAGAAAACAGACTTGTGGTTGCCATGGGGTTGGGGGGAGGGAGAGGGAAAGACTGAGTTTTGGGTTAGTAGATGCACACTATTACATTTAGAATAGATAAACAACAAGGTCCTACTGTATGGCAAAGAAACTATATCCAATCTCCTGGGATAAACTATAAGGGAAAAGAATATTTAAAAAGAATGTCTATGTATGTATAACTGAATCATTTTGCTGTACAGCAGAAATTAGCACAGCACTGTAAATCAACTATACCTTAATTAAAAAAAAAAGTTTAAGTCCTGTACTCTGAAAACTACAAAACACTGTTAAAAGAAACTAAAGATTTAAATAAATGGAAAGATAGCAATGGTCACTGACTGGAAGACTTAATATTATTAAGATGGCAATACTCTCCAAATTGATTTACAGATTCAACACAATCTCCTTCAGATTCCCAGCTTTACAGAAATTGACAAGCTTATCCTAAAACTCACATGGAAATTCAAGGAACCCACAATAGCCAAAACAGTACTAAGAAAGAAGAACAAAATTGTAGAATTCAACTTTTCCATTTTAAAACTTACTTCAAAGCTATAGTAATCAAGAGAGCATGGAACTAGCATAAGACTAGACATATGGATCAATGGGGCAGAATTGAGGGTCTAGAAATAAACCTTCACATTAAGTCAACTGATTCTCAACAAAGGTGGCAAGGTAACTCAATGGAAAAAGAACAGTCTTTTTAATAAGTGGTGCTAGGCAATGGCACCCCACTCCAGTACTCTTGCCTGGAAAATCCCATGGTTGGAGGAGCCTGGTAGGTTACAGTCCATAGGGTCACTAAGAGTAGGACACGACTGAGCGACTTCACTTTCCCTTTTCACTTTCATGCATTGGAGAAGGAAATAGCAACCCACTCCAGTGTTCTTGCCTGGAGAATCCCAGGGACGGGGGAGCCTGGTGGGCTGCCGTCTATGGGGTCGCAGAAAGTCGGACACGACTGAAGCGACTTAGCAGCAGAATACCTAGATGCTCACAAGCAAAAGAACAAAACTGAATCTCTACCTTACCCTACAGTCAAAAATTAACCCAAAATGGATCAAAGATCTAAGTGTTTTAGAGTTAAAACTATAAAGCTAAGCACTTACAAAAAAAATAAGTGTAAATCTTTGGGACCTTAGACTGGGCAATGGTTTCTTCGATATGACATCAAAATACCAAAGATCAAATAAAGTAGACTTCATTAAAATTAAAAACTTTTGTGCTGCAAAGGGTATCATCAAGAAAGTGAAAAGGATGGGAGAAAATATTTGTAAATCATATATCTGATAGAGGTCTGCATCTAGAATATATAAAGAACTCTTACTACTCAACATTAAAAAGATAAATAACAGGGAATTCCCTGGCAGTCCAGTGGTTAAGACTCTGTGCTTCCAATGCAGAGGGCATGGGCTCCATTTCTGGTCAGGAAACTAAGATTCTGCATGCTGCCTGATGCAGACAAAAAAAAAAAAGATACGTAATCCAAAAGGTATGAGTAGACATTTCTTTAAAGATTAAGTCTACAAGCAATATAAAAAGACGCTCAACATCATAATCCAACAGGAAAATGAAAACCACAATGAGACACTGCTTCATATGCACTAGCGTCCAGTTCAGAGTGAGTCACGGGGGAAGGGGCATGACAGGGGAAGGGAGTAAGAGGTATGAACTCCTAGGTATCAGTAAGATACAAGGATGTATGGATAGCACAGGGAACACAGCTGATATTTTATAATAACTTTCAATGGAGAATAACCTATAAAAATAGTGAATCACTATGTCGTACACTTGAAAACTCAAATGATATTTTAAGTTAACTACACTTCAACTTAAAAAAAATCACAAAATGAATCATAGTTCTATATGCAAACTATAAAACTAGAAGCATAGGGGAAAATCTTTGTGCCCTTGAATTAGGCAAAGATTTCTTTGATATGTAACTAACAGCATAATTAATAAATTGAACTTCATCAAAATTTGTGCTCTTTGAAGAACACTATTAAGGGAATGGAAAAACAAGTCACAGACCAGGAAAAAATATGGGTGAATCAAATATATGATAAAAGACATATTCAGAATATATTTTAAAAAGTATCAAAATGCAATAACAAAACAAACACAATTTTAAAAATCGGCAAAAGATGTGAGGAAACACTTTAAATAAGAACATGAAAAAAATACTCAACACTGTTGCTGCTGCTGCTGCTAAGTCCCTTCAGTGGTGTCCGACTCTGTGCGACCCCATAGACGGCAGCCCACCAGGCTCCCCCGTCCCTAGGATTCTCCAGGAAAGAAGACTGGAGTGGGTTGCCATTTCCTTCTCCAATGCATGAAACTTAAAAAATAAAGTGAAGTCGCTCAGTCATGTCCGACTTCTAGCGACCCCATGGACTGCAGCCCACCAGGCTCCTCCGTCTATGGGATTTTCCAGGCAAGAGTACTGGAGTGGGGTGCCATTGCCTTCTCCAACTCAACACTGTTAGCCATTCAGATCAGATCAGTCGCTCAGTCATGTCCGACTCTTCGAACCCACGAATCGCAGCATGCCAGGCCTTCCTGTCCATCACCAACTCCCGAAGTTCACTCAGACTCCCGTCCATTGAGTCAATGATGCCATCCAGCCATCTCATCCTCTGTCGTCCCCTTCTCCTCCTGCCCCCAATCCCTCCCAGCATCAGAGTCTTTTCCAATGAGTCAACTCTTCGCATGAGGTGGCCAAAGTACTGGAGTTTCAGCTTTAGCATCATTATTAGCCATTAGGGAAATACAAATTCAAAACATAATGAGACACCACAATGGTTAATCTTAGATGGGCTAAAATTGAAAAGCCTGATGTTAGTGACAAGTGGAGGAGTTAGAACTTCCATACACTGCTGGTGATAATGCAAGATGGTTTCAGTTTCTTAACAAGTTAAATATAAGCCTATCATTTGACTGAGCCATTCCATTCCTAGATATTTAACCAAGAGAAATGAAAGTATATGTCCATACAAAGACTTGTGCACAAATGTTCAAAACAGCTGTACAGGAAACAGCCAAACACTAGAAGCAACTAAAATGTCTATTAACAAGTGAATGGATAAACAAACTAGTACAGCCATACAGTGGGAACACCGCTAGTAACAAAAAGGAATAAACTACTGACACCGATGTCAACGGGTTTCCCCAATGGCTCAGTGAGTAAAGAATCCACCTGTAACAGGAGAGACAGAGCGATCCCTGGGTCAGGAAGGTCCCCTGGAGGAGGAAGTGGCAACCCACTGCAGTATTCTTGCCTGAAAAATCTCATGGACAGAGGAGCCTGACAGGCTACAGTTCAAAGGGTCACAAAGAGACAGGAGTGAATGAGCTTTAATACGGATTAATCTCAATAATAGAAGTCCAACAATAAAAAGAGTACAATGAAAGACTCAGATTCCATTTATATAAATTCAAGACAATGTAAGGTAATTTGTAGTGACAGAAAGCACAGGCGTTAGTGGTTGCCTGGAATGCGGTGAGAGTAGGGGAAGGTGATACCAGGAAGAAATTATTAAAGGGCACAAAGAAACTTTTGGTAGTGATGGATATGTCTATCATTTTGAGTGTGGTGATGATTTCAGGTAGACATGTTCAAATCATCAAATTTTATACTTTAAATGTGTAGGGTATTATAAGTCAATTATACCTCAATGAAGCTGTTTAAAAAATAAAACCAAATCCGATTTAGTTCGAGTAGTAGTGTCAAAGAGGCATTTGCAAGTAAACTCCATTTTGGTCATTTGGACAAGTACAAAGATTTGTACAAAGTACAAATCACCAGTCCAGGTTCGATGCACGATACAGGATGCTCGGGGCTGGTGCACTGGGATGACCCAGAGGGATGGTATGGGGAGGGAGGTGGGAGGAGGTTTCAGGATTGGGAATACGTGTACACCCATGACGGATTCATGTTGATGTATAGCAAAACCAATACAATATTGTAAAGTAAATTAGCCTCCAATTAAAATAAATTTATATTAAAAAGTAAAAAAAAAAACTAAGAATACCCCAGGCTCCATCCCTACAAAAGTAGAACTTGGATTACTATGAAAGTCTCATTCATCTTTTCTATCTGCCTTGTGATTTTGAGACAAGAAGAGAGTATTAAAGATAGTTCATTCTATAGTACCGATCCCTACATAGTATGACCTTTCCAGTTCCTACTCAAACATTTGATTCTATAATTTTATGGAACTACTAATAAACTTTTCAAACATCACTTCCTGAATGCTTACACTGCAGGATGCCAAACTAACTTCTGCAATAAGAGTAGCCTGTCTTCTGCAAAATACAAGCAATTCATTTGAATCTGAATATTTATTTTCAAAGTTCTAGTCTGTATAATCTGCCTAAATTTTCTGTGCAGAATAATTTATTAAGTTTTCAAAAACTTAATACATAATTTTGAGTTCATTTAAACAAAGTCACAAAAATTATTAGGAAAACAAACCCTGTCAGTAGACTAAACATGAAGTACAAACATATGTGAGGGAGGGAATTAGAACTTCTTCTTTCTTGAGCAACTGATGAATATTCCAATGATACATGGATTCTTTAACATGTTACTGAATAAATGTTTTATAGATATTTAGAAATACTGATTACTAAAAGGCAGTGTGCATTCAACAAATATTTTGAGTATCTACTGTGTGTCCAGGCACTGCAATGAATGAGCCGCACCCACCACCCCCCAGCAAATTCATATGTTAAAATCCTAAACCCCAATATGGCAGTATTAGGAGTCAAGGCCTTTGGCAGTTCATCAGTTCGTGAAGGTGGAGCCCTCTTGAATGGGACTTATGCTCTTATGAGAGAACAAAAGTGAAGTCGCTCAGTCGTATCCGACTCTTGCAACACCATGGACTGTAGCCTGCCACGCTCCTCTGTCCATGGGATTTTCCAGGCAAGAATACTGGAGCGGGTTGCCATTTCCTTCTCCGGAGGATCTTCCCGACTCAGGGATTGAACCCAGGTCTCCTGCACTGCAAGCAGACTCCTTACCCTCTGAGCCAGCCAGGGAAGCCCTAAGAGGGAACAAAGTAGCCCTCTTCTACTTTGTGAAGATACAATAAGATACAGCCTGGAAGAGGGTTATGGTCCTCAACACAACCCAATCATGCTGACATCCGGATCTCAAACTTGAGAAATATACTTGTTATAAGTCACTCAGTCTATGGTCACCTGCTTAGTTGCATCTGACTCTTTGTGACCCCACAAACTGTAGCCCACCAGGCTCCTCTGTCCATGGGATTTTCCCGGCAAGCATAGTGGAATGAGCTGCCATTTCCTCCTCCAGGGGATCATCCAGACCCAAGGATCTAATCTGCATCTCCTCCACTGCAGGCAGATTCTCTGCCTCTGAGCCACAGGGGAAGCCCTCAGTCTACAAGTACTTTATTATAATTTTCCAGACTCACTAAGAGAGGCATAGTGCTGGGTGTCAAGAACAAGTAATGTCAGATGAATTAATTCTCACGAGTGTTTCTGGGGAAAACTAAACTTATGGATTTCACAAGTTTACCAAAACTAAACTTATGGTACGTGGATTTCAGCAAGATAAATGCAGTAACATCAATATCATTATAGATAAAGCAGAAAATTGTGCCAAAGGTAGCCTGCAGCACAATAAAAAAGAGTCAAATCATAGCTACTTAATAGCTATGCAATCTTGAGCATAACACTTAACCTTTCTGGGCTTGGTCTGTAAAAAGAAATGGTTTGTCTGGATGACGAAAGATAAACTAAAAATATACACATACACATACAGACAAAGATAAACTAAAAATACATATATGGACATACATGCACACACATTCTTATTTTTTGGAGGACAAATTTGATTTAAATGCACATGCCCTTTAATTCAACAATTTGCAATTCCATGTTTAAGATTCTAAACTACAGAAATATTCATACTAATACGTAAAGTCAATGCATAAGGTATTTGCTAGTGTTATGAGTGTGAGTGAGTGTTAGTTGCTCAGTCGTGTCTGACTCTTTGTGATTCCATGGACTGTAGCCCACCAGGCTTCTCTGTCCATAGACTTCTTCAGACAAGAATACTGGAGTGGGTAGTCATTCCCTTCTCCAGGGAATCTTCCCAACTCAGGATCAAACCCAGGTCTCCTACACTGCAGGCAGATTCTTTACCGTGAACTCCAGGGATATAACAGCTAAATAAAAGCAATTTAAAGTCCTTCAATAGGGGAAAGGTTTAGTAAACTGCAGAATGTCTACCAGAAAATAACAGAATGTCTATCTAAAAGGGATGAAGCAGATCCAGATGCGGCTGACATAGATAATATCTATACAATGGTGTTGCTAAGTCGCTTCAGTTGTGTCCAACTCTGTGCGACCCCACAGACGGCAGCCCACCAGGCTCCCCCGTCCCTGGGATTCTCCAGGTAAGAACACTGGAGTGGGTTGCCATTTCCTTCTCCAATGCATGAAAGTGAAAAGGGAAAGTGAAGTCGCTCAGTCGTGTCCAACTCGTCTGACCCCATGGACTGCAGCCTACCAGGCTCCTTCATCCATGGGATTTTCCAGGCGAGAGTACTGGAATGGGTGCCATTGATTAACAAACTACAAATACTTCTTTCAGGTTTTGTCTGTATAACAGTCTTAGGAGCCAGATGGTCTGAGTTCACACATCTGCTCTATCACTTTCTAACTCATCAATACAAACAAATCCTGAATCTCTGTAAACTTCAGTTTTCTCATCTGTTAGGTGGGGACAGTTATAGAATCTACCTTAAAGTGTTATTGTACAAATTAAGCAAAACGTGACAATCATTAAGTGTTCAATAAGTGTTAGGCATTATTTCCCATTACACAAAGTTTTGCTTTGTTGTTGCTGTTAACGGTTAAACCTACCAATCTTTTCCTGCAGGACTTCTCAATTTTGGCTTCCCTACCAGAAATTATTCTAGTATAAAATTTATTTCCTCAAATAGTCAATTCTTACAATTTATTAAATAATCCATGCTCTTGACACTAATTTGAAATGCCACTTTAATCAAAGCAAAATTCCTACATATATGGAAGTCTATTTCTGGCCTCTAAATAAGGGGTTAGCAAACATTTTAGGTAAAGGGTCAAGCAGTGACTATCACAACCAGTCAACTCTGCCTCACAGCACAAAGGCAGCCATAGAAAATGAGTAAATGAATGGCAGAGGTGCATTCTAAAGGATGCTGAAATTTTAACTTCATATAATTTTCATGTTACAAACTATTCTTTTTTCCCCAAGCACTTAAAAATATAAAAGCCACTCTTAGGTCACACATAGTAGGAAAGTAGGATCAAACCCATGCTCTAAACCCTTACAAATTTTTACATTCTTAAAAATGTTTTGTATTTATAAAATTCCACAAACAAATACATGTAATAAAAAGGTTAAACACAATATAAAGGCATACAGTGACACCTATCCTTCTAACCCAGAGGCCAGGTTCCCCTCTCTAGTTTTTGTGTATTCTTCTAAATCCACCGACATTATTAACATCTCAGCAGAAATAGTCTTATATGTGTATACATAACTTTCCACATGTGAATTCATCTTCAGGATAAATCCCTGGAAATGGAACTTTCCAGCTGGGACAAATTTCCATAAAGCATTCATTTCAACAGTAATTGGTCAGTTATTTATAGCTTCTCCCTTACTCGGGACAAACCTTCCAACATGCTTTATCTATTATCCACCTTCCCAATTAACTTTAAAATCATGTCAAATATCTGTTGCAGATTACAGACTTAAAAACTATATACTCCGGCTTATGAATTCTTTTGCATTGCGTTAAACTTCTTAGCTAGTTATCAATACCTTGGAGTAAAGAAATACATTTTACTGTTTTCTTTCATTGCTGTTTCTTGAATTCCACATGTATTTTTCTTGGATTAATTTTTCATTTGATATAGTACATCCTGAGACATTCCAAGTGGGTCTGGGTAAAAATGATTTTATTTTGCCACTACTTTGAATGAGAGTTTGGTGAGAAATAAGATTCTGAATTCAAAACATGTCCAATGAGGTGGCGTGGGCGGGGGTGGGGTGGGGGGGGGTGCTCAATGAGAGCTTTTCTGGGGGAGGAGCCACAACGCATGGCATGTGCAATCTTAGCTCCCCATCCAGGGATGGAACCCTTGCCGCCTGCAGTGGAAGCCTGGAGTCTTAACCAATGGACCACCAGGGAAGTTCTTTTTCCAACACTCTATGTTTTAATATTCAAGAACTGACTGTGTATTTTCAGGCCAGCTGGTATATATTCAGTAGGTATGTGACTGCTGACTGTGCTCAGCTGCTCAGTCATGTCCGACTCTTTGCAACCCCATGGACTGTAGCTCACCAGGCTCCTCTATCCATGGGATTGTCCCAGCAAGATTACTGGAGTGGGTTGCCATTTCCTCCTCCGGGGATCTTCCCCACCCAGGGATCGTACACACATCTACTGCATATCCTGCACTGCAGGCTGATTCTTTACCACTGAGCCACTCGGGGAGCCATACCTTCCCAAATCTGGGCATATTAATACTTATATTAAAGCTTTCTTCTTTTTCTTACATGAACTCCATTGTTTCAGGTCCAGTCCTTTGTGTTTTGTTCAGTCAGGGGTGTCTTTTATGTGCTACCATTTCCCACAAATGTTTAGTGATCTTTGTGGTCTGTTTCCATTATAAATGTATCACTATCTCAGCACAGGTGGAAATCACTGTACTCCTGTAGTAAATTCACAATTGTAACTAATCTTATAATTCAATTTTACATTTATACTCAGAACTTTGTGCAGTATGACAACAACAGTGTTAAGTGTTTTGACTTGCAATCCTATGACTCTTCAATCCATTTTTAGTCACCTTCTTTCGGTGTTTCATTTCCCCTAACAACCACTAACTTGAGTAACAACAGTTCTTACCTAAGTTTTGGGAACAAAACGGCACCAGCTTTATCCAACAGACTTAACTAAGGGACAGTTAAATAATGACAATCATAGATGTGCAATCCAAGGAGTAAATAATATGGTAATAAATCACTTAAGTCTTGAAAATATTAATGGTTATGCTTTTTACCAATCTTTAATGTTACAAAAGTTAAGATAACAAATTGTATTTTTTTAAAAAGGAAGACTCCAGGATGGTTAAGAAGTAATTTTCCATCTACTTTATGATTTAGCCATTCCACAGCTGACATAGATCTTCACCAAGACATTTGTTAAGAATGTTCATAGCAGTCTTCAAAATACACAATATAGAAAAACTGGAAACAAAAAGATCAACCAACAGCATAGTCATATAATCATGCAATGGATTCTACACACAATAAAAAAGAACAAACCACTGATACATGAAACATTATGGGTGAAACTCATAAGCAGTATGTGGAGTATACTGTATGATTCCTTTAATATAAACCCCCAACTAAAAAAACGAATAGAAGACAGAAATCTGAATACGGATGAGGGGGCGGGCACAGGGGTATAACTGACTTAGAAGCAGCAGGGGGAAACTCCTGGAATGATGGAAACGTTCCATAGGTATATAATATGATGTGGCTGGTGGTTGCAAAACTTAATAAATACATAAGAGTTCACTGAGCTGTACAACTAAGATTCATGCACTTTATGACTTCATATATATTTTATACTTCAATCAAAAAGTTAAGAAAAAATGTAATTTCCAAACTGATGGACTAAAACTATGTTTATGCCAAAATTCTCTGAGCCACAAATACTGGATATCCAAAATCCTTTTTACATTCTTTAAGTCATAAGACAATTTAAAACAAACGGTATCAGAATAATAATACAAAACCAACGTTAACATTCTCAGTCATAAGATACTTGGGAGTCCTACTTCCACATTTGAAGTACACATTTTAATACAACATTAATTCCAGCAAAAGTGAAGGCCCAGCTCCTGAGAACCATCAATGATAGTTAAATATCCAGACATCGTATATAAATCTGAAAAGCAGGCTGAAGGATAAAAGCTTAAGATTTTTACAATCAAATTTTCATTCTGCCAATAATATCAACAAAAGCCTCACTATGGCGTTTACAAATTATTCCTCTGCAAGTTGCTCTGGAATAGTATAATTTTCAAGATGAAGTCTGAAAATGCAAGAGGTTTCCCGTCCCTTGGTCTCCTCAGCCCCACTAATTGCTCCACAAATGTGTGTCTTTCAAAGGCGCCTAGCGTCTGGCAGAAAGCGAGGCTGCCGCCAGAGAATACTAATTTAACGCAATAAAGAGGTAACAGCTGACTACAAAGTTTATCCACTGAGGGGAGCAGAGACAGTGGTGTATTGGTTTTTTTAAAAAACGTGATAAAAATAAAACACGCAAACCAACGGTCTCTGGCAGCACTGTTCATAAAAAGACAACTCAAACCGCTCCGAAAAACCGCAGCTTTTCCTGACACGGGAGCCGGCTCCGGAGGGCTTGTCCGTGCGGCGACCCCACGCGGACAGGACCCCCCGGAGAGCTCGTCCGTGAGGTGACCCGACCAGGACCGAGACCCACAGTCCGGGACCCGCGCCCCCACGCGCGCAAGGGCCGGACCCGCGCTCTGGAAGCTGCAGGCCGGTGAGCCAGGAGGGCTGGGTACTCACCGCGTTCACCCATCTGCTCACGGCAGCCGCAGCCCTGCCGCCAGCTCCCCAGCCGCAGGCACTGCTGGGCGGCGCCCGGCTCTCTGAGGCCGCCACCTCCTCACCTCCCACCCTCGGGGCGCGCCGCCGCGCCGCCGACCTCCACTTCCGGCGCGCGTGAGGAAATGGGGCCGCCGCAGCGGAGCGATCTCGCCACGCCCACGCCCGCCCCGCCCCCGCCCCCGCCCCATCCGCGCGCAGTGCTTGGCGAAGAAAGCGCAATAATTAGCATCCAGTACTGATTATAATCCATGATCTGTTACACTGTGTGCGTGACCGCGTGTGTATAGTTCAAAAAACGATTTGTGGAGGCTGGGAGAGTGCGGGAGGCAGGAAACCCCTTTTGCCCGAGCAGGCGTCTACAAGGACGGGAGTACCAGCTTGGGCCGGACGGCTGGCTTTGCAAAAGGGAGGGACTCAAAAGAGGATGGCAGTGCTGATCCTGCCCGGGAACCCTGACTTGGGAGACCGAGGGGGCGTTAAGTGCCTGCGTGGGAAGTGAGCTGAGGAGTGACAGGTCGCCAGAGATGTCTGAGCATCCTCAGGAGTGCTGGGCTGCGTGTTTAGCCCCAGCGAGGAAGCCCTGGCTTCCAGTCACTCCATTTCTTTGGCCTTTAATTTCCTTGTATGTGAAAGGAGGGGATTGGGGTAGATTTTGGAAGTCATTATGGAAAATGACTTCGAGATCTGACGTTGCTTGACTTCAGTGGGTGAGGGGGCAGAAAAGCCATCCCTGACATTCCCATCGTTCAATTGCTGTTCCAGAGACATCCCCAAGGCACTTTGTCAGGCCCCAAGCCGAGCAGTAGAGGAGATACCGGGCATCTGCCTTTGTCTGGGCAGGACATGACTGTGCTAAGAGGGCTTAGGTCTCTTATCTGGGCTCTGCTTTCCGCATTTGGTTACCTTGGCAGGCTTCGTGGACTTAGCCTCTTCAAGCCTGTTTTCTCAACTATGTTATGGGGACAGTAACACAGCATGTACTTCCTAAGATTGTTGTGAGGATTAAACAATTTTGTATTTGAAGTGTTTGGCACTATGCCTAGCAGGTATGTGGTAGGCAGAGCTCATGGCTCTCATGAAGTGCATCAGTTAGAGCAGAAGTCTGGGGTGACTAGGGGGTGCCTCCTGTGGGAGTGGTGGTGTTCTGTGTGTTAGTCGCTTCAACTTTTTGCGACTCCATGGATTGGGGCCCACCAGGTTCCTCTGTTCATGGGGTTTTCCAGGTAAGAATACTGGAGTGGGTTGCCATTCCCTTCTCCAGGGGATCTTCCCAACCCAGGGATTGAACCCAGGTCTCCCATATTGCAGGCAGACTCTTTGCCACTAGGGAAGGTCACTCTAGGTGGTGTTCTGAGGGGTTTCCTAATGACCGCTGTCTTTACTGGTGATGGTTGTTGGGATGTCTTTAAGCCGGATGTTCTCCTTGGATATGTCCTGTGGAAAATCCCATGGGTAGGAGAGTCTGGAAGTCTACTTCTAAGCCAGGCTTGTAGAATATCCTGTCTTTACCCAACTTCAAGGTCTCATTCTGCTCTTATTATCATTTCTGAACAAATGAAAACATTTACAGTTCTGACACCCTTTCCCCCTCAACCTGACTCAAGGGTAAAGAATTCATCTAATTATAGACTCCATGGGTCTCTAAGCTTCTGAAAATAAGGGTCATGTCTTTTGTCTCCCAGGACTTTGCACATAGTGGTCAATAAATATATATTGAATTGGTTATAGTAACACGTAATGATCCCTCTCTTTTCCAGAATCTCTACCATTTGACCAGCTTCTAGAGCAGATGACAAGCCTGATTACATTTTCTGCCTGCCACAACTACACTTCGGTCTGGTTGCCTGGTCATGCTCTAGGGAGAGTCTTTTGATACCTCTATGGAATAGGTTATGGTCTTCAGTTTACAACAGGGAAAACGTAAACTCAAGAAACTGTAGAGGCTCTCTCAGTGCAGGATCTGGCATGAAATCATAGCAGTGTGTCATTTCTTTAAAACTGTTTTTTGAATCCTCCATTAGAATTGTTTTAAAAATACAATTTAGGTGCTGCCATCGATGAATTTAAATTGTAAGCTTATTGACTGCCAAATCATACACTGCTAAGTCACTTCAGTTGTGTTCGACTGTGAGACCCCATAGATGGCAGCCCACCAGGCTCCCCCGTCCCTGGGATTCTCCAGGCAAGAACACTGGAGTGGGTTGCCATTTCGTTCTCCAATGCATGAAAGTGAAAAGTGAAAGTGAAGTGGCTCAGCCGTGTCCAACTCTTAGCAACCCCATGGACTGCAGACTACCAGGCTCCTCCATCCATGGGATTTTCCAGGCAAGAGTACTGGAGTGGGGTGTCATTGCCTTCTCCAAAATCATACAGTAAATATATGTAATTTGAATTTAGAGAGAAGATAATGCATAATGCAAATTCTATGGGAGATAATGGGTGATATACTGGGGCTTATAAAATAGTTCCCTTGGGAAAAATGCTAAAGCGCAACTGTGGTATGATTAGTATCAGAAGGATGTAGTTTAAAGAACCCTAAATCTCCCACCAATCTCTGAGGATTTTCTTTTAAACTATAAAGTTTTCCTCAGCCTGCTTCTGCATGTCTGTGTGCGTGTTCAGTCGTGTCCAACTCTGCCAATCCATGCACTATAGCCTGCCAGTTCCTCTAACCATGGGATTATCTCAGCAAGAATACTACAGTGGGTTGCTGTTTTCTCCTCCAAGGGATCTTCCTGACCCAGGGGTTGAACCTGCATCTCCAGCATTGGCAGGTGGATGCTTTACCACTGAGCCATCTGGGAAACCCAGCCTGCCTTTGAGTCTCTGTCAAAAATAAGTGATGGGTCTGACCCCCTTTCTATGGCAAGCTCTGAATAAATGGCCTTTGCCTGTTTCATTGGGGCAATCTTCATCTGTATCATTTTCCTGGTGGCCCCACCAAGATATGGTCTGCATCATAGTCTGCTTGTTGTCTCAGACTGAAGACTTCAAGCAGATGCGATACATGTGGCCTCCTTGTACCTTGCAATTCTTCATTTGGGGTCTTACCTCTGCTCTCTCTTTTTTTAAACTTCTGCTGTCTTTATGTTAGATTCCTGGGCTATTTAGTTGCAGTCCTGGGCTATTTGGTACTCAGGTTTTGTTGTTGATTCCCATTTGACTGGCATCTTTGATAGAATCAGATCATTCTTTTGCATCTTTTTTGCTGTCTTTTGTGTTTCTATTTTGTGTTGTACTGTCTAAAAGTGTTGTCTGTCAGGAGGAGGAGAGTTATGGTGCAGAACACAGGCAGAGCCTCCTCGACCTGTGAGTCTAGGGTTCAGCCATGAGGACAAACTTTATTGCAGTTGTCAGTAAAACTGGATGGGGTTCTTCCATCTCAATTATGTGTCCTGAGAGACATGAGGTGCACAAGCATGACATTCCGATCTGATGTTGCCGGCTCTCATCGTGTTCCCTAAGTCTAATTCCTCTCCTCCTCCAGGAAACCTCCTGCTTCTTATATTGTTTCTTTGCAACATCAACCAACTCTTGGGTCTCTCTCTCTAAATGGCATAACTTCACCAAGGATGCTCTGGGCCTTCTACTCTGAGGAACATTGACTTTGAACAAGTTTGTTCATTTGAGAAATGCCTTTGAAATTATGCACCAAAAACTAACGGGGAACAGAATCAACCTGTTTATGAGTAGAGGAGTCCTCAGGAATCTCACCAATAGTCCCCAATACTCTGGTGTATATTTAATATTGCATTATTTTTGGTGCATGCCCCAGATAAATACTGAAACTGAACCTGACACTCCATGGGCTCACAGTTCCACTGTTATGGGAAAATAATCAGAAGAGAACCTATTAAAGTTCATATAGATCCTACCAAACCATTGCTTAAACTTCCCCAATAACCCTTGAAACTGTAAGCATAGTAAGGAATCCAACTGATAGTTGAAAGCCTTAGATCCAAAGGTCTGCTCATACCCTGCCATTGTAATATGCCCACATTACAAGGACAGGTTTAAGACTGCAGGACCATCAATAAAATTGTTACTCCTCACTTCTTAACTCAAATACCATCCTGTTACTCCTCACTTAACTCATACTTTCTGTAGTGAATCTTTGCTTAGCTTTTTCAGTGTGCTTCTAGATCAAGACAATCAACTGCTTTCTTTGTGTGTGCATGGTAAAATATACATAAAATTCACAATTTTATCCATTTTAGAGTGCACAGATCAGTGACATTAAGTACATTCACATCCTGATGCAACCATCACCACCATGTCTAGAACTTTTTAATCACCCCAAAACTGAAACTCTACCAATTAAACACTAACTTGCCATTTTCCCTCCCCCCGCCACTGGCAACCACCATTTGACTTTCTGTATCTAAGAATTTGACTGCTGTAAGTACTTCATGTAAGTGGAAAAATCTAGTGTTTGTCTCTTTGTGGTCTCATTTCATTTAGCATGACGTTTTCAAGTTTCATCCATGTTGCAGCACATGTCAGAATTTCATGCCTTTTTAAGGCTGAATAATAGCAGTCAATACCTTTTCTGCCTTCATCTGGGAGGGAATATGTTACAGCAGCGAAACTTTAGGGCATCAATCCTCGGGTTCACGTTTCACAACTAAGAAGTAATCTGGAATTCCACATAATTGGAAGGCTATTCCAAAAGAGGACCTCAAACTGAGGATTCTGAGACCCCCAAAAGTGGCTGATCTTCAGAAGCAGGGAGCTGACTCAAGACCTTTAGAACAAGCAGATGACCTAGGATAGTGCGCAAGATATAGAATAGTTCTCCCCAAGATATTAGACCAAAAGCCTGTCTAATTCTTGTGTGTGTGTGTATTTTTATTGGCTTGCTTCTTCTTATTCTCATTTTCTGTAGATCTCTGGTTGTCATTTACCAATAATGACCCTTTTCCTCATCTGTCTTTTCTCTTTATTACAATGGTTATGTCAGAACATACTCATTCTAACACCATTGATAGATTATCCCAAGAAGTAGCCACTGCCCTAGATCTTAAACTGACTGCTGAGTCTACCCTCCATCTAGAGACCCCCGTGATGAAAACCACAAGGAAGCTATCATCTCATCAAAGTAGACAATAAGAATTACAGTTGATGGCAGCTCCATTTGCAGCAACATGGAAAATCACCTTAAACAAGTTCACCTGTGACTTTCCTTGTGTCCTGCTTTGTCAGAAGAAAAAAAAAAACAAAACAGTTATTACAATCTAGGTAATTGCCAGACCTTAGGTCTGAATTCTGGAGAAGGAAATGGCAACCCACTCCAGTGTTCTTGCCTGGAGAATCCCAGGGACAGGGAAGCTTGGTGGGCTGCCATCTATGGGGTCGCACAGAGTTGGACATGACTGAAGCGACTTAGCAGCAGCAGCAGCAGGTTTGAATTCAGTGACTTTCACAGAGTGATAAGTCAAATATTTGCCACCTGTAAAAGACCAACAGTGACCCAAACACGTAGCACAACTCATGTAAGCCCTGGTTCCAGCCTTCTGTTATGAGTAACTTCTTTCCTAGATCTCCATTGTCCCTACCAGATATTACATCTTTTGTAATCAGGATGCCTGGTCCTGTTTCCTTTGGGCTTCCCTGGTGGCTCAGCAGTAAAGAATCCACCTGCAATGCATGAGATGCCAGAGATGCGGGTTCAATCCCTAGATTGGAAAGATCCCCTGGAGAAGAATATGGCAACCCACTCCAGTTTTCTTGCTTGGAGAACCCCACAGACAGGGGAGCCTAGTAGGCTACAGTCCATAGAGTTGCAGAGTCAGACACGACTGAAGTGACATAGCATGCATGCACACAACATCTCATGCAAGTTAGTAATAATATTCAAAGACTTGTCTATACACAGACTCTAAGTCTCTAAATGACCAAGGCTGAAAATTCTGAGTTCCAAAACAAAGCCAGCCTTGATTATGCAGCACTCAACCTGGAGGAATTTCTGTCTCATTGTTTATGTGAACAATTAGAGCAGTGTTCCATCAGTAGAAATCATGAATATAGATTTGTAAGAAACTTAGCACTAACTCTGGCAAAAGACATTAGCAGTACCGCCTCTTCCCCAGATGGAACACCGATCAGTCCCATCTTGTTAACACAAGTAGTGATGGACAGTTGCATTGCTCTAGATTTCTCGTTGGTTAGTCAGGATCTGTGCCATTCCTAATACCCTCCTTGTGTCATTGAAACGGGGAAGCTGGGACAGACGATACAATGCCTTCAGGCAAAGCTACTTCACTCTCTAATAAATTTGATCCTCATGGTCTATATGGGATTTGTGCTTGGCTTGGGTTGGGATTCTTGGTTCAATAAACTTTACAGGGTTTATTAACTGTTCTTGTTTTTGTCCTAGTGCTCATGATGCTGGTTCTTTGCGTCTATCTGGGACCCAGATGCTTCTGAACAGCCACTTTATTGACAGGTGATCAACATGATGATACAACAGGAAGGTAAGGGAAAATCAAGTCCAAACAACCATGGCATATTACCTCGCATTTGTTAGAATGACTCTTACGGGAAAAACAAAACAAAACAATCAATAGGGACTTCCCTGGTGGCATAGTGGTTAAGACTCCGTGCTTCCAGAATGCAGGGGATATGGGATTGGTTGCTGGTCTGGGAATTAAGATTCCACATACTCCCCTCAGCATGGCCAAATAAATACACATTGAAAGTAAATAAATAAATATAATCCATCCTTTAAAAAAACTACCTCACAATACAGTTAACCATGCAGATGACTGAAAAATCAGCCTCTAAGCGGTGAAGGCCTGGATTTATAAACTTCCTTGTATTCATCAACTTTCAAGCAAAAAAAGGACCAAAAGAGAGGAACTGAGAGACTGAATATGCAAACAGACAACGGCCAGCCCACGTAGAACCAAAGAACTCCAACCCGTAACCTCTGCAGTAACCAGCCCCAAATGGTCAGGATCTGGTCAATGACTGCCAGACTCCCTGTTTTATTTTGCCCCAATTTCCAACTTGAAACCGCCCAAAGAAAGCCAAATATATCCTCCAAGTGAATCACCTAAGATGCTCAGTTTCTAGTTACTTTAGTGCCTTCAGCCTCCTCATGCCAATAGCCTCCAATCACAGTATACCTTAAGCCTCCCCCACTATTTCTCTTTTTTCCGGTAAAGCTTTCTTCCTCCTCTGCCTGCCTTTGAGTCTCGCCAAAAGCAAGAAGATGGTGGTCTCTTCCTTTGCAAGAGCAAGTGCAGAATAAATAAACCCTGCTCATTCTCTTTTGGTGGTCTTATTTATTTCTACAAAGCTATATAGATGATTCAACTCTCTTAAAAAGTACAATTTCCTGGGAATTCCATGGTGGCCCAGTGGTTATGACTCCATGCTTCTATTGCAGGGGGCATGGGTTCAGTCCCTGGTTGGGGAACTTAGATCCTGCAAGCCACAACAGTGCAGACAAAAAACAATTCTATTTTTTGCCACAACACTTCTTTTCATTTCTTTCAATGACTATCCTTTGAGAAACTTCCATCTTTCCCTCTTCTGGGTCATTCCTGACATTAAAAATTCTTTCCTATGGGCACTTCCCTGTTGATCCAATGGCTAAGACACCACGCTAAATAAACACATACATACATATATTTGTTTCCTGTAATCTTATCTTTCTTTTCATATGTTCATGAAGTCCTCCAACCCCTTTGCCCTGGAGTTCTGAAAAAATCCAAGAACTTTGACTTCTCATGTCCTGTGGCCAGAGAGTCTCAAGGAAAATTTTCAAGCTTTTTAAAACTCCCAGAAAAAAAAGGTACAAAGCATGGAGCAAGTCACTTGCTCTTGTTGAGAGGAGCTCCTAAGGGCAGAAGCTGTGACAAGGCACATATGGGCTCCCTGAAGTCCTTCAAAGTCCCTTGCCTCCGGTAACAAGAGGCAGCCTTATGTTCTTTCCTTCCAGGCTATGTGTAATCAGTTGCTCAGTCGTGTCCAACTCTCTGCGCCCCCATAGACTGCAGCCTGCCAGGCTCCTGTGTCCGTGGGATTTCCTAGGCAAGAATACTGGAGGGGGCTGCAATTTCCTACTCCAAGGGATCTTCCCAACCCAGAGATTGAACCCCAGTCTCTTGTACCTTCTGCATTGGCAAGTGGATTCTTCACCACTGTGCCACCTACGGCTAGACCCTTTGCAACCCACAGGAATGACTTTCCTCTAAGGGAAACTGAAAAGTGCAGAAAAGGACTGGACCACAGGTGAAAACCAAGTGCAGCCTGAAAGAATACCACTGACAAAACTGACATCAATAAAAATAGGGATGTAAAAAATGAACTTTGCATTTTTATTAAAAAAACTGATGATATGCATGATAAATACAGTCTCTGTCTGAAGGATCTAAATTTATTTTTCTTCAAAAATGATTTTTTCCCCCTTAGTTTTAGAATGCACTTACCTCACCTGCCCACACCAGTTTTGAACTTGAACTGCACAGTGTCATCTGAAAGGACGCAAGATCATGGTCTCTCCTGGGGTGGTACAGAAGTCCTATGGTCAGTGATTGGCGTGGTCTCTGGTCGCGGCTCCCTCCATGTGCCTGGCCCAGTTCCTGTGACACTGATGTCCCTGAAGCTGACACAGCGAGATGGCCTCCCTGTCACAGCTCCTCTGAGAGATCGCCATTCGCCAGGTCCTGTGACTTAGCACATTCCAGAAACATCTGCAAAAATATCTCGTCACTTGGCACAGCAATTGAAACCTGAGGTGCACAGATTAACCGGGATTTCTTTCAAGCATTCACGTACGTGCCTCTTTAATTCCGGGAGTGAAGCTTATCCTCCCAGCTGTTAGTTAACACAGCCACCCATCCAGCCTCTTCTGGAGGCACAGCACCATACTCCACACTGAAAAACTCTCTACATACAGGTTCTGGTTTCTCCTGATCTCAGCCAAGAATTATTGATGTGAATCCCAGCTCCCTAAAGAAGTGGGAAACTCTACAAAGTTCTTTTAATTATTAAAAAAACAAAACAAAACAAAACCTTTGGCTGTGCTGGGTGACATGTGGGGATCTTAGTTCCCTGACCAGGGATCAAACTCATAACCCCTGCCATGGAAGCACAGAGTCTTAACCACTGGACTGCCAGGGAAGTTCCTATCAAGTTCTAGTGAGCCTGCCATGGTTGTTGCCGTGGAGAAGGGACGGAGTGGTGCAGGCAACCTGAGTGGATGGTGCTTTCTGGATGTAGAGGCCCACCCAGAGGGTAAGCACCACGGGCAAAATCACGCGGAAGGGAGGGTGTGCCCCCACTGCGGCACATGCCCTTCAGACCCACTCTTACTGCATCTTTCCAGGGACAGAGAGGTAAGGATTTCTTCCACACTTTCTAGAATCACCCTATATACCACCATCCAAATACCCCATATATAAACATGCTCAAAGGAGAAGAGGGAAATATCCACTCCTCTGCCTGGAAAAATGCTCTGTTTCTAGTGGGGGAAACTCTGCTTTCCCTTTTATGCTAAGTGTTTGTCCAAGACGTTCTCAGACATTATATTCAAATACCTGCTCAGTTGCTCAATTGTGTCTGACTCTTTTGTGACCCCATGGCCTGTAGCCCACCAGGCTCCTCTGTCCATGGAATTTTCCAGGCAAGAATACTGGAACAGGTAACCATTCCCTCCTCCAATATTCAACTACATTTCTAGCCAAATAAGCTGACCTTGTGGCTAAGCAATCCTGTGTGGAGCCTGGTGGAGAATGTGCCTTTTCAGAAAAATAAACCACATGTAGACACACACACTACTTATGGAATGTTTCTCTGCTTGAAAAAGGAGTTTTTCGTATTTTAGTATTAGCTTTTTTCAACACGGGTTTCTAAACATTCAGAGGCAAACAACTGAGTCTAGAAATTATATTCACTTCCCATCCCTGAGGTCTAGATTGAAGGAGGCCCTGAGGGCCAGGAGCTGGAGCACCGTGGGCCTGGGGCAGCCCTTGGGTGGCTCACGCATGACTGTGTGCACACGTGTGCACCCAAGGCCCTCAGTGTCCAGTGCACAATGTAACCGCTAATCAGACTTATGTTGCTAATAACTCGTGTTTCCCTACTGACCCACCACCTGCTCCTTGCCAGGTTTCTGAGGAGCTCATAGCATTCCTGCATAACCCAACAGGAAGTCATAAACAGAAGCATTTAGTATTTTAGATTTCATAGTGGCTCAGGGCAAAGTTTTTCCTCCAGCAGACCTTTCACTCATGACAATGCCTTTTACAGTCTCTCTCAGAAGTGTCCAACTCCAGCTTCAAGAAACAAACAGCAAATTGCAGAGAAGAGCAAATACCTGAACTCGACATTGGCTGCTGCTCTGGTTTAGGGAAGGAATCCTTTGAGTGGCAGAACAAGCTTAGTTTTCACAATTACTATAAATGCGGCTGTTTGTGTACATATTATACAAGGCAAGTCAACAACATCACCAAGTGGCCCCACAGTCCTTCAATCAGTCTTACTTCCCCAGTGGTCACCACAATAGATGCCCTTGTGACATCTTACTCCTTATATGGAAACTTTAAAATCAGAAACCTAATGTTTCCAACCAGAAAGTTAACAAGAGAAAAGAAGTTTACACATTGTACAATACATGATTTTATTTACATAACTGAAATGATTTTCTTAGTCACCTTGACTACAAAAGCAAATTGACACGGGATGGTTTAATAACCTTTCATAAATAGATTTAACAAATTTTAAAACAGATTGTTACTTAATACTCAGTAACACTTAAATACTTAGTAACTTCTGTGTATATGCATATGAAAATTGTCTGATAGACTAACAAGTATGAATACCTGGATAATTCAGGAACAGACAATTAGATTATGAGTCAAGGGTTAACTCCCCACCACTGGGTCAGCCAGTTAGACTTGGAGTTCTCCCTGTGCTGAGGACAAACTGCTACAGCCTCTCACGCTGAGTAGGCATTTTTAATAACTTGAGAAAGTTTCTCCCTCCTTCTGCATTTAACAAGACGATCATTAAGCACATCTGAAACCCACAAATTTACTACCATGACTAGATACCTGTAAAAGAACTTATCACAGTGTGTCTGAACAATGGCTCAAACTAAAGCCATGTTGCATCTGCAGTTAAGTGTTTTTCCCGTGCTCTCCCTGAGTGTGTGCACACACACGTGCATGCACATACACACACTCACACACATACGGCTCCTCCACATAACTCATCCAAGCCTTCTTGGCCACAAAAATGCCATAATTTTACCACTTTACCACTTTGGTGAAATGGCTATAAAATCCAGCGTTTTCATGAGACATCGTTAAGTTCTTTCACAGTGCTTTAAGTTTGAAACCCAGGCAGTGTTTTGGCAACCAACCCTCTCCTGCAAAGTGACAGCGTTTGGACAGAAAGAAGAGCCCCTGGGACTTCCCGAAAGCCACCCCCGCAGGATGGGAGGAGTGCTGAGTGTCTGTGACCACAAACAAGCAGTGAAGAATGACAAGAAGCTTATGAGTCATGGTCAGAACCTAAGAACAAAAATGTCTTGCCATAGCAGCGTTACGTTACAAACACAGGAAGAATGGACACATGTAGCTTTTCACACAAGCTCTATAAGAGCCAAAACACTGTCGTTTCCCCATCAGAATCGTCATCAGAGGTGTCACAGTCCTTGGTCATTTGTCGACCCTACTTCTAACCTAACTAGCTGAGACTGAGCTCAAGTCCCAACCACGAACGTGTGAGATGAGCCCCTGCCACTTTGGGGCACTGGATGGGTAGGTACTGAAGGCTGTGGTGGGGGAGGCTGGGGAGTTTGCAGCAGCCAAGTCTCTGTGGTCAGCAATCCTTGGATATGAGTCCACTCCACTCCAAGGCCCCCTCCTCCATACACTTCTCATCACAGGGGTGTGATCTCTCAGCCAGGTGGACAAATGTGTCCTAAAAGCCCCCTCCCCTCACACCACCTACCTACATACTAAATATGGCATCATGTTTCTCCATTGTGCTAAACCTAAGGATCATTTTAATCATAATAAGAATCAAATGTCTTCCTAAGAAAAGGTTACATGATTAAAAAAAAAAAAACAGGATATTGAAGGTTGCGGTGAGGCCTGTCCAGAAGTCCCCTCTTCCCCTCCAGCCCTGGTTGGGCTCTGACATCCCTATGCGGCCTGGCCGGGCTCTTGTTCTGAACAAGGACAGGTCGTCTGGGCCAGGTTTTTTTTCCCCTGCTGCCTTTTTTGGTGTGTGTGCTTCATGTTTAAATCATGTGGCCTTGTTTGGAGGCAACCAGAAAAAATCAAACAGTTCAGGTAGTGAGTGAGGGACCCATACGTGTGAGCGCGGAGTGCGTGGTGCCCACGGACGCACCGGCTGGGCGCTGCCGAGGGCGGAAGAAGAAGGAACACCTGCACCGTCCAGCGCGCTACATCTGCTGGGTGGCAAGCCTGCCAGCCAGTGTGAAATGTGCAAGTAGGGGCCGGCAGACCTTCTGTTCTCAGCATGTGTCTTCCCCTTGCGAGTCCATTACTTTTCACAAACAAATGTTAACTATCAAACGCGTCCATTAATTGTGCCGCTGAGGGTGAAACCATCCAGTTAGCATATACACTATCATTTGCATATCTCGGACACCCAATGTTGGTGCCAGCGGCTCTCGTGAGTGGTACAGGACTCTCTTCAGGCCAGTTCGGGTCTGACATGCCTAAAAATGAAAACAGATCATTTGTTCTGCGCTGAAGAACCCAAACTTCATGTGCAGACAGTAAGGCCTTGGCAAAACTCCCTTTGAGGTTCAAACCAAACTTCTGGTTTCTGGGCCAACTGCCTGCAGGGTTTCGTGCTCCAGGTTTCCAAAACATGGGTAATGTTTGGGGGAAGGGGGGAACATCACATGTTCTCTTGGTAACTGTAGCTTACCAGAAACTACCAATTTTGACTTTTACAAGCTTCAGATTCTCAAATCTGATCAATCTCTGGTGACCTGTTTAACTCTTTCTGTAAGGCAGCATAAAGCATCAGCACCTTGCTGTACTGCCTGGCTTACTGCAGCAGGAAGCTTCTATAAAAAGTGCTCTAACGTAAAGGAGCCTACTTGTCTTCCATCCCAGCCTACTACAGAGGAGAGGATCTTCCAAATCAAGGGCGGTCGACGGGACAAATAGCAAGAAACACTAGCCAGCAAGGAATCACTGACCCAGGAGGCATGCAAAAGGAACAACCTCGGCTGAGAAAGGCTTCAGACTCCAAGATTTCAAAACACTCCATGATGAAGTTAGGAAACAGGAAAAAAATTTCAAGTATTGAAGACAGAAGAAGGAGTTTTGGCAAGAACCGCATTTACTGTCCATTGCAAGACCACAGCACCACAGACTACGTTCTTTCAAAAAGCATTTTGCTCCAGCTTTTAGCACTGACTTCATAAGTGACAACTGTCATGACAGTGTGTGATACAAAGGATGTGAAAACAGCAGTCTGTGTGTGTCCCCCCAGCCAATGGTGGTCCCCAGCACTGGGTGGCCTCCAAGCCCCCCCACCCCCACTCACCCAGACAGAGCCTGGGGGGATGCTGGCTGTGTTCTCTGTGCAGGCAGGGTAGTGCTGGTTCCGCCTTTCTAGATTAAATGCCTCCCCAGGTCAGGAAAATGTACCCCAGTAGTTAAATTAGAAGTACCATGACTATGTCCCCACCCTGGAAATGATTGAGTCATCATTTCTCAATAGCCCCTGAGAGTTCTGCCCCGCCCTCTCCTCTAACATCTTAAGCTGCTGGGCAATGTGGTCATCACACATATTTTCACATCCTTTAAAAAAAACACAGTTGTAAAAAAAAAAATGCCTGAATGTAAACGGATGCAAAGTCAGACATTTACAAACAAAAAGATTCAGAGCAGACTTTGGTTTCATTCAAACCAGAAACTCTTAAAAAGCTTTACAGAGAGTAAGGACAGTGCAGAGAGCAGGAACAACGTGACTAGAATCTAGTAAATGCATGTGAAATTCTACCATAGAGTTTGTTTTCAATCCACGTGGAGGGGAGGGTGCGAGGGAGGGGAGCGTTATTACAGTCCACCAGGGGCGTCTCCTCCTCCGACAGGCCGTCGTCATACAGTAGGGAGTCAGATGGGGTGGACGCGGCCAGGTCCAGGTAGTCCTGGAAGTGAGAGACAGCTGGTCACCCCTGGAGCCGGCCACTGCTGGACACGCCCACCCCAGCCCCCACCCACACCCTGCCTGAGAGCAGAAGCCCCAGCCGAGTCCCACCCTGCACCTATCAACCTCTCGCGAGATCTGAGCCCCTGGCCAGGGTTGCCAGAACTGAGTTCCCCCAGCCTCTGCCTCATCCGGCCCTGCTCTGTGGTCCTCATCGCAGAGAATCACCTCCTTGGAGGCAGAAAGGTGTTCATTCATTGTCCTGGTCCTCTCTCTGCAGCGCTGGGGGCACTAGCCCCGGCACTGGAGAACGGGCCTGTTTATAAAACCTGAGGCTCTGGGATTGCAGCCCCATGACTCATGTGGGAAGGCCAAGACACATTCCCCGTCTGCTCCACACTTTCCGGCTTCCCTCCAGGCACTCCTGCCATCTCCAACATCAAGTCAGGACGGAGAAATCTGAGTCATCGGTGTGGGTTTTGGATAAGACGCTGCTAGAGGCTTCAGCTCCCAAGCAGGATGATTTGTGAGGACCAGCTACTTCCACTGCCCTGGTTAAAGGTGTCAAGAATGCTTTCAGTGTGTTTCTGGCTGGTTCTCAGCATTGTTCTAGGAAAGCTGTCTGTAGGCATCAGCTATTACCTCTGTTTAGGGTGAATCATAGGATTTGCCCAAACGATACACTGAGGTTGGGTTTTATTCCAAGGGGCCCAGTCCATGCATCTTGCTTTCCATGTTTGGAGAAATGACAACTTTCAGTAACTGTGTTAATGTAAGGATGAAACCACCAGAGGGCAAGCAAGGTCTGTGTCTATTTTCTTTACCTGTATCCCCAGCATCTAAGGCAGAATAAGGGAGGCGGCCCATTGCCCAATCAATATTAGTGGAAACTGTTGTCTTCCTCCATCACCTAGAGTTGTAAACTGGAGGCACACGGATACGTTGTTTGGCCCACACTGAGCTTTTGGAAATTGCTATAAAAACTGGGAAACATAAACATCCCTGAAAATTCAAAAGCCCTGGCGCTCATATTCCTACAGGTTACATGTGTCTATGGTGAGAGGTCCTTCAGAGGCAGCTGGTGGGCTGCTGTTTGTCACAGTTTCCACTGCTCCTTTCACTTCCCACCTCTAGCGGGACCCTTCATAGAATCTGAATTTAGGACACATTAATTCCAACTCTACTTTTTCAAGTTCCATTATTGAAAATAATTTTGTTCGGCTTTGGAACATCTTCTTCCCACCCCTGTCTGTGGAAGGGCTCTTCCTAAGTGTCAAGGTAAAAGTCCTAGAAGTCCAAGAGGCCTGGATGAAGGATAAAGGCTCGTGCCCGCCCCCCACTCTCCCCACCTGGAGACATGACCATCTCACTCTGCACAGCCGCACTCTGCCTTTGCACTGGGAATTCCACGAACCAGGATGAGGGAGGTGGCACCAGGGATTGGCTCTGGGTACTCACTCTGCTCTTAACCATCATCTTATCCAGGTCTTTGCTGATGTCAGCAAACACTGGCCTCTTGTCTGGTTCCTGCTTCCAGCACTGCAGCATCAGATTGTACCTGGTGGGACAAACAGGTGGGTGGTGACAATCCAGCAAGGATTGCCCAGTCACAGCCACCACACCCAGTACAGTGCACCCTGGGCCCCAGAGGCTGTGTTCCCAAACCCCAAGGCTGTTCCTGTGTCACTGACATCGTCCTCTGAGTTGGGCCAGGGTATGATGGGTCAGCAGGGGCTCACAGTGTCTGGCGCTGTGGTCCAGCCATGCTCACTATGGCAGCTACTGCAGAAATGCCAGTCCTTAAAACTCTTATGAAGGATGAACTGGGTATGAACACAAACACCTGCCAAGCACACTCTGTCTTGCACCTCCCTCCCTCCCCTGGGGCTCTGGCAGGGCTGCAGGGGCCACCCTGTGGGTGAGTGCTGGGCCTGTGCTTGCCAGTCCAGGGTGCCCAGGGAAGCAGCACCTACTCACCCTTGCACTCCCACAGCCCCGAGCCAGGCACATGGCAGGTGCATGACAGATCTTGTAGAATGAATGGACCAGTGTGTTTTCGCCCACGGACGACCCCCTCTCATGTGTTCTCAACCTATCCTTCAAGGATCATCTGATGGAACCACCATTTGATGAGAGAATTCTGGTGCCCTTGAGCTGAAGTCCAGGCGCCACCTGCCTGCTCTTTGGCTGCCTTGGTGTCTCCACTTGGGTGCTCCCCTGTATGCACCCCTGGGGCCATTCTGAATTACCTTCCCCTCCCCAAGCACCCTGGGACAGGTCTTCAGCCTTGGACTGAGGCTGCTCCCTCGGTCTGAAGCACCCCCTCATCCTTCCACCACCTCTCCTGGGGTCCTGCTCCCCCTCAGCCTTGTAAGTCCCCCCAGGAGGCCCACCCAGCCCCAAGTGGAATCTGGGTCCCCAGCATCTGCCATCATGCCCAAGGGTGGTTTTCTGTGCTTTTGTCTCAGCCTGTCGCTTCCAGCTGCCCAGTCCGCCTGGGGCTGGCACCCAGGGCTGCCCAGCAGCGGGAAAAGGATGAGTGCACGTGACCCCACTCTGCCAAAGCCCGGAGTGTCAGTGTCTGGGGAGGCTGGACCAGAGAAAGCATGCTCACATCTCCTCACTGCAGTTGTCCGGCCTCTCCATCCGGTAGCCTGTCTTCAGAAGGTTGAAGAGCCGCTCTGGAGGAATCCCAGGGTAGGGGTTGCCGCCCAGGGTCACAATCTCCCACAGCAGAACGCCAAAGGACCACCTGCAGAACCAGAGGGCCAATGAGTGGCTGCACTGGGTCTCTGGCGCCCTCAGCACCCCAGATATCCCCTCCCCGAGCAGCAACAGGACCCGAGTTCCCCGTACTGAGATTGGTCCAAGTGCCCACGGTTTCAGCCTGGGCTGACCAGACAGATGAAAGTGGAATGGAGATGGGAACAGGTGTCTGCCTGCCCCTCCCTGACCCCCCGACAAGCTGCTGCCCAAGCTCAGCCCCCACACCCAGAAGGGGCAGGTGGCTGACCCGAGGTCAAGCTCTGTAGCATCAGGGAATGCAAACGAGCACAGTGAAAAGCAGGTGGAACCAAGGCCGTGGGGCGCTGGGGGCACTCTGCAAAACCCCTTCACTTATTCTGTGTGCTTGGAAATTTTCATAAGATGTTAGAAGGAAAAAACACTGCAACGGGAAAATACCTAACTGTGAGGGAAAATTTACTGTGAAGTGGGGACAAAACAGCATTATCACACAAGCCCGCTTACAGTAATTAAGAATATATACCTGCATGCCACAGACAAATCTAGGCAAGGCCTGTGAGGGCTGGGCCGAGTTATTTAGGGATGGTGGGGTCCCAGTGACTTTTAGTCTTCGTTACGCTCTCCCCTGCATTTCCAGTTGTTTTACAGTCAGCTTGGTAATCAGAACACAGCTGTTAAAACTGTAAAGAATTGCCTTTTCACAGCCTACCTTATTCAAAACATGCACGGCTGTTTACCGCAGAACATTTGGAAACAAGTCTGTTGTGGTTTTGAAAACTATCGAGAATGTAGTTGGACTTGGAAGACTGAGTTTTGGTCTTGGAGCAGCTTGGGGTACTGGAAACCCACTCAAGGTCACCCCACCCTAAACTTGTCTCTGGGTGGGGACAAGTCCCCGGGGACCTGCTTGAAGCCAGCTCATACTCAGGCCCACAGAGAGGGGACTGTTTGGCTTGTGTGTCACTGAGATGTCCAAAGAGAGGGCAGGGGAGGCGGGGCAGGCGATGGGGTCTGCAGCCATGGCTCATGCCCTCATGCATTCCACGGTGGCACTCAGGACTACTGCCTGGGCCCTTGCCATCTGCTGTGTGAGTACACAAAGCTCCCCCACCCGCAGCCCCCGAGTTTGGGGAGGTCATTCTGGACGGTTGGAATGAGTTGACAGGCACTCAGGGCAGCTCTGTTCCCCAGTGGAGCTGCCCAGACAGGTGCATACGTGTAACCTCCACCCCAGGAAGGCAACATCCAGACTCACACATCACTCTGGGTGGTATAGATATGATCGAAGAGGGACTCAATGGCCATCCACTTGACTGGGATCCGACCCTAAGGAGGGAGTCAAAGAAAGGCATTAATGTTGCTCTGAGATCCTGGGACCTGGTGTGGGGGGGCATGTCTCAGGCTCTTTCAGCTCTGAGGGGATGCTGAGTAATGACTCCAGTGTGTTCCTGGGTGCAGACCAGCAGCACAGCCTCACAGGGGCTGGCGTCCCAGCCCCACCTTCCAAGGCTTGGCTGAGACACTGGAGGGAGCCAGTCGGCCTGCCCACAGCTGTACAAGGCATGCTGGTCACGCACCACTTCCCAAGGAACTGATGCTGAGTGCAAGCCAGGCCCCACTGTGGCCACTTCTGGGGAGATCAGGGGCACCCTGAGTGCTGCCCAGTGTGTAGGCTGGAAGCACTTCCATCGAGATCTCCCCTGATATCTGAGGGTGAAGGAGTTTGGGAAACCGACATCCAGTGTTTCCACCTTGGCAATTTCTGACACAAATGAACACACTAAAGGCCCTTCTGAGAAGCTCTGAGGGAAGAAATCAGTGTGAGTGTCTTGAGTCTGGTTTTTCCCACTTATTTTATCCCAGGGCCCTTTTAGCATCCTCTGAAAGACTGCCCTCCACCATGGAGAGGCTGGGGTTCAACCTAACAAATCCTCTCTAATGCAACTTAAGAAAGAGCTTTTTGGTACAAATAGATCAGGTGGCTTTCCTGGTGGCTCAGTGGTAAAGAATCCACCTGCAGTGCAGGAGATGCGGGTTTGATCTGTGGGTCAGGAAAATCCCCTGGAGAAGGAAATGGCATCCCACTCCAGTATTCTTGCCTGGAGAATTTCATGGACAGAGGATCCTGCTGGGCTACAGTCCATGGGTTGCAAAGAGTTGGACATGACTGATTGATTAAACAACAACAAATAGGTCAGCCTCAAGGCACAAATCAATTTAAAAAAAGGCATTTGCTTTGGATTTTAATGCATTTATTATAATTCCTTTTTAAAAAAAGTACTATTTAGGATTCATACCCTACATGAAATGTGACTGCTTCGAGGGTGTGTGTTTCTAACAATGCCACCCGCAGGCTGTGCTCTCAGGGGCCGAGTTTGGGCACCCTGTGCTTCCTTGCTGGGTGACACAGGGCCTTCCCGAGGACCAGTGCATCAACAGGAAGTTCCATCCACCCCCCTCCACGGGGTACAGAGCACCCCACTCCACTTCCCCTTCAGCACTTCTAAGACGTGCTGTCACAACGGAAACCCAACAAGAAATCAAACGTCATCCTCACAGCCCCAGGACTACCTGGGCTTCTCTCGTCCCTCAGAACAAAGCTGAAGTGTATGTCGTGGCTTTCTGTGTTTTTCTTTTTGAGCAGCATCTGTTCTGAATGCCAGCTTAGCTGTGTGTTTTGAGGGGGCCTGTGATCTGCCCTGTCTAGTCTGTCACAGGGAAGCTACTGGAGAGGGGTTGAGAGAATAACAGCATCAAGAGAGTCAAGACCAATGTCACAGGGAAGGGGACCACACCAGGGAACCAGGTTTCCCAAGAAGGGGCCCGAACCACCTGTTTCAGTGACTTGGAAAAAAGCTTCCCAAATCTCTACCCTGCGACTCCGGACTTTGTCTCCAGGACCCTCTTGATCGCCTTCCAAACTCGCTTAGTCAGCGCTTCCTAGGCCCTTGGACCAGGAGCATACCCTGCTGTAAAGTGGTTCATCCCCTTCTGTGAAGAATGACTAGCAAGCTTGGGTTTAATTCATTTTTTTTCCCCAAGCGAAGGACTGAAGTTACACAGAGTAAAACAGTGACCTTCACTCTGCAGCAGTGAGAGGAACAACTGCAGACAAGAAGACTGTTATTTCTGCAGTGGTAGGTGACCTTTAGAAGTGATAGTGATGAAAAGCAAGAGAAGCTGCAGGAACCCCGCTCCCCAGCAGGCAGCTCCGAAACAGCACGTGTGGCTGTGAGGAAGAGAAGGAACAGGCTCAGGACTGAGTCCTGCTCTGGGTCTCTGGAGACCCAGGACTAGGGAAGAGTTAGGGGATGTGGACTGGAAGTTTACACTCTAAAAACCTGCTTTATCTTCTTCAGATTAAAATCTGTCCCCACCCCGTGGGCACCCTGACCACTGCCCTCTGCCCTCAGGCCAACACACCCCAGGACCTGGTACCTTGCTCCTCTTCACATAGGAATCCTCTTCATAAACATCTCGGGACAGACCAAAATCTGAGATCTTCATCCTGCGGCCCTCAGCTACCAGGACGTTTCTGGCTGCCAAGTCCCGATGGACAAGCTGTGGGGAAGACAACAGCAGGGACCCCTGAAACCCGGGCCCATCACCGGCAGACGGGGCGCAGGGCTGGGGTGGCACGCACCTTCATCTCAGCCAGGTACTGCATCCCTCGTGAGATCTGCCAGGCAAAGGAGATGAGGTCGCCCATGGTCAGGGCCCGCTCCTCCGGGTTGTCCAGGTAACTGGAATTGCGGCTGCCCCCGCTGCCCACGTAGCCAGGCCCCGCCTTGCGGCTCTCTCGGAGGAAGCCCCGCAGGGAGCCGTACTTGGCATACTCCACGATGAGGAGCAGTGGCCCTGGGGGCAGAGTGGTAGGTACGTGGGCTGGCTGCCTAGGTGGCCCTGGGCAGGCAGAAGTTGGGCCAGCATGCGGCAGTCACTTCCGGCAGCCTGAGGACTCAAGCCCCAGCTCACTCTCACATCACTCTGCTCTCCACCTTGCAGCGCTATGTTGCTTCAGCGGTGTCTGACTCTTTGTGACCCTGCAGACTATAGCCCGCCAGGTTCCTCGTCCGTGGGATTTTCCAGGCAAGAATAATGGAGTGGGTTGCCACGTCCCCCTCCAAGGGATCTTCCCAACCCAGGGATTGAACCCACGTCTTTAACGTCTCCTGCATTGGCAAGCAGGTTCTTTATTACTAGTGCCACTTGGGAAGCTCCTCTATCTTGCAGGGGCTTTGGATTCCAAAGCCAGCTGCCTGGACGGTTGACCACAACCTCTTTCCTGGGTGCCCAGGGCAAGCAGTCACTGCATTTGGAGCTGCCCTGGGAGATAACCGCTGCTGCACAGATGTCAGGCCTTTCTGTACCCCTGGTCTTGCCATACTATTACCTGGGGACGGCTGATGGAGGCAGAGGTTCTGGACTGCCCGTGGCCACCCTCTCCCTGCCCTGCCTGCTCTTGGGCCGCAGTCCTGCCCGAGGCCCGGCCCTGAGTGCTACTGGTGCTGACCGGTGTCCCTGCTGCTCTGTCCCTGTCGGCCTCCCATCTCCCTCACACCCCACACACACGTGCACACACACACAAAGTGAGAGGCCCCCAGGGTGGCAAAGCAGTTTTGGAAGCCCAGTAGAGCAAGATGCTCTTATGTGAAAAATGGTGATGCTGCCTTTGCCACCCCAGGCTGGGGTGGGGCTGAAATCACCTGGAGGTTATGGCGTATCTAGTTCCCAGTAGGTGCCCAGGAGACACTGCTCGTCTCTGGACTTCCCCGTCTTAGGGGCTTGGCCTGGGGCAGGGTGCTGACAACCAGGATGTTGCCAGAGACCTCACGGCAGCCCTGGAAGGCCCAGGGAACGCTCCTGTGGCTCCCCTCATGGTCCACTGACACACAAGTTCCAGGCAAGGGCCAGAGTCAGAGACCGTGCTTCCGGGAAGAGAGAGGACAGGGGCCAGAGAAGAAAAGGATGGGGAAGAGGGAGAATGCAGAATGCAGCGGCCCGGAGCCCCTGGCCTGTGCCCGGCAGCTGCTAGGCCCCGGCCGCTCTTACCGTCCTGGCTGCAGGCCCCGTACAGCTTGATGACTTGCGGGTGGTTGACCTGCTTCAGGAGGTTGAACTCTGATAGCAGGTCCCGCAGCTCGCTTGGGGAGGCATTCTCTGAAACGCACAGAAACAAAGCGGGTTGCAAAGCCCCTGCTACCACCTTGCTGGGTCACAGACGCACACGAGGGGTCTACACAGACTCGTCTCCTTCCCAAACATCCTACCCAGGTTCAGACTGAGGCCTGCCAGGACTTCACTGCTTGGGGCTACTCTCAGCCCATGGAGGGTCAACAGGGGCCTCAAGTGCCTCCAGGGAGTAAGAACTGGAGGAGTGCACTTTCATGTAAGCAGATCTTTCCATGGAAAGCCTTCTGGGCTGGGCTATGCACGCAAATGGCATTATTTCCCTGCAATCACCATCTCTCAAAGACAGTGGTGCACAAAGACACCCCTCCATTAACCCTTCTGGGGAGGTAAAGGGACTCCCTGGTGTCCCCAAACACCTGCTGACCAAGCACTTGGCAATGGGGGTGTGAGGCCCTGGAGAAAGCTGAAGGCCATGAGACTTCACGGAAGTCCTCTCACCACACTGAGCATGTGAGTCCCAAGGGCAGACAGAGTTGTGCTCAGGAGCTTGGGTGTGGAGGTCTCCTGGCCAAACCATTCTCCTGGGTCATGGCCCCACATCCCACTGCCCAGCTGTGCCACCACCTCTGGCTGTAGACTTGTCTGGAAACGAGAAGACAGCTGGGAGATGGGGCATTTGGACCACACGTAGGTGACCCAGGGCCAGTCTCACTGTGCCCTCTTAGGGCCTGGGGTCTCATAGGCAAGGGGTGACCCCAGTCTGAGGGCCTGGGTAAGTACACAGAAGTACCCGGCACTGCATGGCTCCCCAACTGCTGAAGATCAGTGTGCATTAGCCCAAAATGTGCCCACCATATGGCTGCTGGGCCCTCAGTTGGTCCAGCTGAGCCAGAGCTGGGCCATGGCAGAGGACCGGCTACCCAGTCCCTGCCGAGAAGCAGCAGTGAAGACACCCAGCTTGTGCCAAGACTGGAGCAGTGCTTGCCCGCTAAGGGCCGGTGGGGGACTGGGCAAGGCAGGGCCCCAGGGGGCAGGGGCCAGTCCTTACAGGTGGTCTCTTCACCAGGACTTCAGTGGACGCTTGGCAAAAGGAATAAATGCGGCAGACTGGGGTGGGGAGAGCTGTCAGTTTTGAACTAAAGGGCTTTTCAACTCCGATCTTTACCCAACAGAAGCAGCATGGCTCTGGAAGCTTTCAAGGGAGGAATGCCTTACCCCGCTTCGCCAGGGACCACACCAGCCCACATCATCCGTGGTTGGGGGGTCCCTAGACTGCAGCCGCTCAAGAAGAGCAGGGGTGGGGGATTGGTTCTTCAGGAGGCAGCAGGCTGACTGCCAGAGTCCTGGCTGTCACTAGGGCTTCATCCACCCGCTGGGGCCCCCGCAGGTGTGACTGGCAGAGCCCCCTCTGTGTACTGCCCAGTCAGGTACCTTTCAGCATCTTCACAGCCACAGTCGTGTACCCCGCTTTGCCTTTCAGCCGGAAGGCTGTGGCCTTGACCACTTTTCCAAATTCGCCTTCTCCCAGAGTTTTTCCAAGCACCAAGTTCTTCCGAGGGAATTCCCACTTGGGATCCTCCTACATTGGGTGTGAAGGAAGAAGAGAGAGAAGAGAGATGGTGAAGGTAAGAGGAAAGGAAGAAGGCAAGAGCCGGCAGACAAGCTCCAGTGTGCAGATGACCGACTGTCACCTGGGTGACAGTCACCATGTCCAAGGGCAAGACCCCACAGTCAAGCCCTGAGGTGCCATGACAAGATGCGTCCCCCCGACAGGAAGGCAGGTGTTGCCACAGACCGGCTGGACTCCGTATGCTCATACCCTCACTGGCCTCCATCTACTGTAGATGCCCTGGGCCACCCCAGGCCCAGGGCCTGGTATCTCCAGTGAGGGACTCAGGGTTTACTCAGCACCCAGTGCTCACAGGGGAGCACAGCCTCTTCCCCAGGAGTCAGGCCCAAGCCTCATGGCGCCTCCTCTGCTTTGGACATCAGGCATTGACAGCGGCCCGGGCTCCAGGACTTCAAAGAGAACTCGAGCGGCACCTGTGGCCCCAGATGCCTACCAGCCCTGGACTCCCAGCTACAGGTGGGAGTGTCAAGGACACCTTTCTGGTGTGGCAGCCTCTAGAAAGTTACCACTGTGCCCCTCAGAACCCTCCCCACCACCCCTCCCTGCCAACATGTGGAAGGGTCTGCTCCCCCCACAGCCCAGCCACTACCCAGAACTTGCACACACCAGCCTTCCCAACACGCCATGCCCACTGAAGACCCCTCTGGGGTGGGGCCTTCCCAGACCCCGAGGCTGGCTTGAAGACCTGAACTCTGGGGATGCTGAAGCCTGTCTGGAACCTGCCCTCCTGTCAGCCCTGGGTGCCCAGGTTCCCAAGTCTCGCTGCAGCTGGGTGTGGGCGTGGCTCCAGGGGCTGCTTATGATATGCCTGCCAGGCTCGCCTAACCCACAGACACACCACCACTGGGGACCCACTGCCCCCCAGAGACCAGAGCCCTGTGTTCTTACATCTGGGAGCAGAGGCAGCCTCCTCTCAGCACCACGGCCAGGGGCGCCTTCCAGCCAGCTCCCCAGGCGTCCTGGTGTCTCAGCTTCCCCAAGAACCCATTTTGTTTGTTCTTTAAGTTGCAAAAGAGTCAGTCGTGTCTGACTCCCAGGGACTGTAGCCCACGAGGCTCCTCTGTCCATGAGATTCTCCAGGCAAGAATACTGGAGTGGGTTCCCATTTCCTCCCCCACCAAGAACCCAGAGTCAGGCTCAAAGGTGACAACACAGTCACCACCGCCCTGGTGTCCACACTGCACTGGATAACAGCTGACTGCACGCAGAGACTGGGCTAAGAGGGGATATCATGGATTTGTTTCTCTTTAAAAGTGCTAAAAACCCAAAGTGTCCTCCCCACTTTATGTAAAACACAACTAAGGCCAAAGGGTCGAGTAATGTGTCTAAGACCTCAGAGCTCGTCAGTGTGGCCCCTGGGCCTCAGGCCCAGCTCTGGCTTCTCTGCACTCTGGGCTGGAGGCCGAAAATGGTCCGTGGCCCCCCAACAGAAGAACCGCTCTCATTGTGCATCTCAGCACAAACTGCCAGGGCATATAAGGGAATCAAATGGCTCGTCCCTGGGCCACGAGGGCCATCCCCAGATGTGGTGGCCTCAGGGGCCTCCCTCCTGACTTTGCCGGTTCCAATCACTCAGCAGCCCCCAGTCCCCGTAGCATTTCAGTCTCCTCAGCAAGCACACTGGAGGGCAGACAGGCAGAGGAGCGGCCTGGTCGGGCAGGAGGTGGTGTCTGAGGCTCCTGCACTGACTGCAGGCCCAGACCATGCCCTGGAGGAGGAGGCTTGGGCTGACTCTCCCCACTTGGCAGGCCAGTCACTGAGTCCTGGGGCCAGGCTCACCCGCAGATGCCTGAGAGGCCTCTCAGCGCCCCCACTCTCCAAGCCACCGACAGACTCCCCTCCCGGCTGCTGCCGCCATGGCCAAGCCCCCCACCTGCCAGTCTCTCTCGCCTGGGTAGGGACAGTGTTTCATCACGGGGCTCCTACCCAACAGGCTCCCCAACAGAGCGACCTGTGGAAATGAAGGCAGAACAGTGGCCTCCAGCCCTAGGGCGGTCCTACCCTCTGATAATAAAACTCACACTCCTTCTCAGGGCCTCCCCCCAGACTTCGTCCTCTAGCACTTGGGGCCTACGCAGGAGCGATCTCAGGAGGGTACAGAGTGGCCTGCCCTTTTCTTGGAGCCTAACGGCCCAGATCTCACTCATTTAAATCAGCACCCATCCTTCTCCACCCTGCTTCACACTCTCTGCCCCACCCCTGCCTTCTGCCCTCCCTGAAAGGCAGCTCGGTGGAGGTAGAGGATGACTGGAAGCTCACAGGGTCCTCCCAGCGGGCAAGGGTGCAATAGCCCCGGGGGCCCTGCACCCTCTGTCCCCGCCATCCCTTCCCCAGCTGCCCTAGACCAGAGGATACCCACAGGGCTCCCTGGAAGGGCTGCCTCCCTGGCCCTGCTGCCACCTGGAGAACCTCACCGGGATCTTGAAGGTGTCCACCGAGACCTGGTTCTCCATGGAGTCCAGAGAGGGCCGGCGGGCGCCAGACGAGGAGTAGCTGACCGGGAAGGCTTGGGCGGGCCGGCGGAAGGTCATCTCGGCCGAGGCAATGGGCGGCTTGTGGGCGTTCTTGTGGTAGCGGTGGATGCAGAACGTGGACAGCAGCACAGACACGATGAAGGAGAAGAGCACGGCCGCCGTGATCACTGTGCGGCAGAGCTCATCACACAGGGAGTCTGCGGGCAGGCGGGGGCCGTGAGAGAAGACACCCCGGGAGAGGGACCCCCAACTCCCAACAGAGCCACACCTGTGACAGCCAGGAAGTGGCTGCTGTGACTGACTGTGAGCTGCCTGCCAACCCTCCGGACCCATGGCAGGTACTGTTCGTATGTTTTTGCTACAGGAGACTGTTATTGCCCTTTTCTGGAAGGAATGAGCACTCATAAGCAGCCTGCCTGAGGTCACACACCAGAGGTTGTGCACCCCTGCACCCCACCACCCCCGACCCTGGAATGCTGCACTGAAGCCAGAGGCCCAGGGGCTTTGAGGGTGGGAGGAGAAGCTCTTCTCCTACGCTCCTAATATTGTCTGTATTTTCTTTATGTTTGATATATAGTGGAGAGGAAAGACAAGTAGCCCAGGATCTGGGCTGTGCAATGACCACTTAAATGCCAGAAAAGCTCCCCATGTGTTCACTGGGGCCCCCCTGTTCTAGAAGAAGCACCTGGAAGCTGCTGGGAGGGGGGACCCAGCTGGCCAATGCCACAGGCCCAGAAAAGGCTCTACACAGGGACAGTCTGAGGAGATGCTGAGTTATTTGGTGGAAGAACTAATTTTTCAGTCCAATCTTTATTATAGAACTTGAGGCCGAATTCTTTGGTGGTCCAGCGGTTAGTACAGGGAGCTTTCACTGCCGTGGCCAAGATTCAATCCTTGGTTGGGGAACTAAGATCCCACAAGCCTTGCAAAAAAAAAAAAGGAACTTCAAGCCACAAGGCGGTCTTAGTAGCCCTGAGCCAGGTCCTTGTCTGCACACATGGGGGAACCAAGACCCCAGGGAAGGAGAAGTTCTCCTAGGTATCTCTTCCTTCCTGCAATCTTCTCCCTCGCTCCCTGGAGGCTCAGGGAGGCATGGGGATCCCAGCCAGCTGTGCCATCCCCCTCCCCCAACGCACCCTGGCTGTCCTCTGGCTCGCAGAAGCATTTCTTCTCCTCAGGGAAGCAGTTGCAGATACCGAAGCCAGCTTTAATCCCCCGGCGCTCCCCAGGCTCGTGCCCACCAATGATGCTGCCGCCCCCTGAGGACAGACATCACCACTCAGCAGCCCACTCTCAGCCTCCAGGGGGACCTGGCCAGCCAGGACCACCAGACAGGGTCATGAGAGGCCCCTTCCCACCTGATGTCAGCACTCTCAGGCCCAGGATGCACAGTGAGCTCAGAAGTCTGGGTCACCCTGGGCAGGAGCCTCAGCATGCATGCGTGTGTGCTAAGTTGCTTCAGTCATGTCAACTCTTTGCAACACTATGGACTGTAGCCCACCAAGCTCCTCTGTCCATGAGATTCTCCAGGCAGAAATACTGGAGTGGGTCACCAGGCCCTTCTTCAGGGGATCTTACCGATCCAGGGATCAAACCCGCGCATCTCCTGCATTGGCAGGTGGGTTTCTTTACCACTAGTGCCATCTGGGAAGCCCTAGTCGCAGCATGATGGGCCTCCAAACCAGCTCCCTGGCCGCATTGGGCGAGAGGAGGAACCTGCAGGCTGCCCTGGGCCCTGGCCAAGGTCCACACTTGGTTACTTTTCAGAAGCAGAAAAGGGGTAGTGGGGGCAGCTGGGAGTCAGCAAAACAAGGGACAGGGAGTCATGGACAGGAGTTGGCCAGGGAAACACTGGAGAATGTGGGTCAAGCCGGCAAGCTCTAGTTTTGGGGGAGGAGCGCCTTTATTCAAACAAAATGTTAGGAAAGGGTTCTGCACTCAAAACCCAGGAACTCGGCTGGTCTGGCTGAAGTGCAGGTGAGAGTCGTTACTCCCCACCCATCCAGGCTCCTGCTCGCTCAGGCTCATGGTGCAGACTCCTCAGGTTGCTTACGGAGGCAGTCCTGGGGGCAGATGTTGGGGTCTCTGCTCTCCACGGCGTCACAGTGGCCATCGGGGCAGGTCCTGATGCTGGGGGAGCAGGTGGAGAAGTTCCTGGTGATCCCTACAACACAGAGCGGGCAGGTATGACCACAAGGGAGCAGCTGCCCTGTTCGGACTGCAGAGCCAGGAGGGTCGCACCCCAGGGCCTTCCAGGTCAACCCTGTACCCCACCCCATCCCCTACAAGGAAAAGCAAACTGAGATCTGAGCAAAGAAGAACCACACACAGAGCCCCACCAGCGGGGCATGCCTGAGGTGCAGGGCAGCCAGGATGGTGAGGGCCGGAGGAGCCAGGCAGTCCCAGAGCTGTGCCAGGGAGACCAGACGAGGCTGGGACCCTCTCTAGGCCGCAGTGTGGGTGGAACCCTCTGATTGGCGGACCCAGCTGGCAGCCAGCCACTGTCCACACCCAAGCCTGCTCAGGTCCCTCCTATTTGGGTCCACGTCCCCTGGACTGGGACCTCCCGGGTACAGCCTCTCTGAAGACCATTTTGGATATTTTGAATTATTTTAAGGTTTGTGTTTTCATGAAGTAAAGCCAACTACAAATGACATGTCAACAGTGTAGCCTACCTTAATTCCTCCACTTCTTAGACGCACAGTAATATTACCAAGAGATCTTCGAAAAGGGTCTGTGAACTATGTGTCTAAAAGCATTGGGTGAATGGGGGGAAGAGTGGGGAGAAGGGATAGTCAGGGAGTTTGGGATATACATGTACACAAGCTATATTTAAAATAACCAAAAAGAACCTACTGTATGGCACATGGAACTCTGCTCAATATTCTAAAAAAAGCCTCAATGGAAAAAAAATTTGAAAAAGAATATATACATGTGTATGTATAACTGAATCACTGTGCTGTAGACTGGAAACTAACACAACATTCTTCATGAACTATGCTCCAATATAACATAAAAAGTTCAAAAAAAGAAGGCATTGGGTGAATACAGTGGCTCAGATAGTAAAGAGTCTGCCTGCAATGCTGGAGACCTGGGTTCAATCTCTGTCTGGCTTGGGACGATCCCTGGAGAAGGAACTGGCTACCACTCCAGCATTCTTGTCAGAAAATTCCATGGACAGAGGAGCCTGGCGGGCTGTAGTCCACGGAGTCGCAAAGAGTCAGACACGAGTGAGCGACTAACACTTTAACTTTCACATTCACAACTGCATGTGTATCTATGTGTACATGGGTAGAGAAATGGATATACTCATATTAATTACCATCTGGTTTGGGCACCAATACAGAAATTCAGAATTTTAGAATAAAGTAAAAAGAAAACACACACATCTCAACTTTGGCCCCAACCTTCTCAAGTCTAGAGCGAGTTCAGGCTCAGGCGCCTGTGATCCCATCGGTGATAAACAGTTGGAAAGTTCCCTGCTCCCTGCGCTTGTGACCATCGTCTCTCGGCATCAGGAGCCACGGCAGGGACAGAGCACAGGGGAAGACTCGATGGGCAGGGGTGGGAGGTGTCGCAGAGGCTGGCAGGGCCCGCACGCACAGACCCCACTCCCACTCAGCCCTCATCACGCTCCCCACCGCCTGGCTCTGCCCAGGGCCTACCTTTGCCGTCTCCCTGTCTCCACTCGCACCTGCCCGTTAGAGAGCCCAGGCCGCCGCATTCCTCACATTCGGGCCGCCTCTTGCTGACCGCGCAGGACAGGGGGCAGCCAGGCTCCTCAGGCACGTCTAGGGGTGGCAGAAAGCAGTCACAGGGGGCCAGCCTGCCACGGGCACCCATGGGTGCAGGCAGCACTGGCTGAGCTGTCCCCACGAGTTGAGCCCAGAGGGGAGGCAGTCACTAAACTCTGGGGCCGCGGGGTAGTGAGGGGGCTGCTGGGGGAGGGGTGGCATCGCAGTCACACAGCGGGGCAGCTAGGGGGCTGAGTATGGAGTGGGGATGGGAGGTGGCCAGACTCAGCCAGGGACACACAGGACCCCCAGTTAAACTTGAACTTCAGAGAACAGTGAATATCTGCTTTGTGTAAACACGGCCCTAACATCACAGGGACATAGGGGAGTTTGTCTTCTAACATACTGCAAAGGCTACATGAGACGTACTTACACCACAAAAATTGCTTGTTGTTTACCTGAAATTCACACTCCACCCGAATCCTATATCGTACCTGGCAGCCCTAAAACGAGTGCACAGGTAGGACCTGCTGACAGACGCGATGGGCAGCAGGGGCCACCCACAACGCTGTCACTCTGAACTAAACTGTGTCACACCTCCCCCCGTCATCCTCCCAGCACAGCTGGGCGCTGTTTTCTCATCTTACAGAGAAGGAGGCTCAAGGAAGCCCACCAGTCAGTGACGGGGTACAGGACCGCACCCTTCTACAGGGACAGCCCGAGGCTCTGCCACACCCCGTCCACCCCGACCCTTCCCGCAGCCCGGGCACTCACATATCCCTTCCACGCTAACGAGCAGCGGGGTCTGGGCTTGCTGGCGGGTTGGTTTCTCGGCGGCCACCACCGTGTACTGGAGCTGGGCACACTCGGGCCGCTGCAGGGCCTCTATGTCATTCACGAACAGGGTCCCCGAGGTGTCCTCAGCCGAGGTGACCATCCCCAGGGCGCTGCAGTTGGCGCTGGAGGGCTGCAGCCTGTACTGCACTTGGATGCCGCTGAACTCCTGGCAGTTTTCCACGCAGACTTTCCCGATCTAGGCATGGGATCAGGGAACCCTTAGCCGGGTGGCTGGACCACCTGGGACAGTGGCTGGAGGGGCTCCGTGCCAGCTTGAGTCCCAGGACAGTTTCCCACTCAGCCCAGAGATGGCGGCCCCCAATCTCCCCATCCTCCAGGCCCCTGGAGTCTTTAGACCCATCTGCCTGCCTGGCCTGGCCCTGCCCAGGCCATGACACCACCCTTCACTCCTGTTCCTGGGAGGCGGAGGTGGAAAGAACACAGGGTTCCGGGCTTTGGTTTAGGGACTGGCCCTCCAGGGAGGCGCTTGCCGGCTTGCCCGGCTCACCCCTCACTTGCTTCCTCATTCGAGCACAAAGGCAGCCTGGATGCCTCCCACACACCTCCCTCTCCTCTGGGCAGACCCGTCGTGCTCTGGGGACCACTAAGGTCCATCCTTAGTGTCCTGTCCGGGTCACCTGCCTGGTCAGTCAGAGCACGGCACTTGGGCCACAGTTCACACAGCAGGGTTACTGTCCCACCCAGGACCCGCAGCCTCCTAAGACTTGGGCCGGAACCCCTGGGAGAGAAAGGATACTTCTCTAGGGATGCCTCATGGCCGCAGTGGTCACTGGGGCCTGGAACTCTCCTTTTCCCTCCCTCACCACCCAAGTTGGAGTTAGGGTTGCTGGAGCTTGAGATCAGAAGCTCTGACTAGTCAGGGCTGAGGGCTGGGGGACTGGAGGCAGCCACAGGCCCTTGCTCAGGCCCAGGGCAGAGCCAGGCTCCACCAAGCCCACTCCTGATACGACAACAAAACCACCTCCTGGGCTCCGAGCACTTCCTTGTACACAGCAGGTTCACTTCCACTTTCACCTGTGATCCTCAAGACTGCCTGAAGTCACCACCTTCAATTTATAATCATGAATACTAAGCGGGGGGCGGGGAGGCTGGTGAGAGACTGCAGTGTGTGTAAGGCCGGGATGGGACTCAGGTCCCTGCACCCTCCTGAGTCCAGGCTCAGGGAAAGACTTAGTGGGCAGGGCTGGGGGGCATCGCAGAGGTTGGCAGGGCTTGCCCTCCCAGACGCCACTCCCACTCAGCCCTCATCACCCTCCCCACTGCCTGGCTCTGCCTGGCAATGCCTGTGCCCACCTCAGCCCCCCTGGACACCCCTCAGGCTCCTCTGCTTCATCACCTCTCACCACCCTTGCCCTCTACCTCCAGGAAAGGCCTGGCAGGAGTGGCAAGTGGGGAGTCTGGCTGTGCCCAAGAGTGGGACTCTTCTTGTGCTGGGTCCTGAGTGACTGCCAGGAGCGGAGAGGGCATGGGAACCACCCACAGAAACTGGCAGAGCCGCTGTCCTATGTAGGAGATGACCCTAAATGGGACATTCTAAAGGAGACATGGCCACAGCTATGCGATTAGGAGAATGCAGTATGTTAAGTCATATGCTTCCCGTAACTGCAAGTAAACTTTAAAAAGTGCTTCAGAGAAACATTCTAGACAGAACTGCACCAAAACGTTAAACACTGGCTGATATGAGGAAACGAGATCGCTCCTGTCTATCCCTTATACCCTTCTGACGAATTCTTACTACTTTTCCTTTTTTCCCCCTACTATTAATCACTATTTTCTGATGACAAATGCAAAATAAGCTCTAGCAAGCAGACTTGCAGGAAAGAAGAAAGTAGAAGCACTCCCTGTCTTTCCCTGATGCTGCTGCTAAGTCGCTTCAGTCATGTCCGACTCTGTGTGACCCCATAGACGGCAGCCCACCAGGCTCCCCCGTCCCTGTGATTCTCCAGGCAAGAACACTGGAGTGGGTTGCCATTTCCTTCTCCAGTGCATGAAAGTGAAAAGTGAAAGTGAAGTCGCTCAGTTGTGTCTGACTCTATCGACCCCATGGACTGCAGCCCACCAGGCTCCTCCATCCATGGGATTTTCCAGGCAAGAGTACTGGAGTGGGGTGCCATTGCCTTTTCCGCTTTCCCTGCAGAGGTCTCCACTAAGGCCTGTGTTTGCACACTTGGAAATTTCCGGCAACGAAGACTTGGTTTTGAACATATGGAGCCACCTGAGACCAATACTTCTGCAAAGTACTTTTTCCCACTTCATTCACCCTCAGGAACGTCTTTTCAAGTTGGCACAGATTTACCTGGCACTGCTCTTTCATTAGTAAAAAATGTAAAAATGCTGAGAAGGGAGAGGCCAAAGAGGGGCCCACAAAGCCCCCCAGCCCCTCTCACGACTGCTCCATTCTCCCACAGCCTTAGCCTCCCTGGCTCTGTGCCTGTTGCTCCCCAGGGACACTCTTTGTACTCAGGGAGGGGGTGTCCATATATGTCCCCCATGTGACCCCCATCCTGGGGGTCCCTGCTCCTCTATTCCCCTCCCCAGGTTGGCAAGAGGCCAGGGGCTCACCTGGGCGAAGCGGTGGGCCCGCCTGCTCACGGAGAAGGAGTAGGCGCTGGGCAGGCGCAGGCTGACGGGCAGCACGGACACGTTGAAGTGGAGGAGGACGACACCCTCCCCTGGGCCCTGGAAGTCTGAGTCGTTGACCAGCACGGCCAGCTGCACAGCCCAGCTCTCCGAGATGGGGAGGCTCCGGTTGAGAACCAGCTCTGCAGGTGGAGACATGTGATGATGGGCAGGGGCCCTGCTGAGGGTGGAGACCACTGCCCCACGCTGCTGCACATCTCCCCTGCAAAGCATTCCCTGGACACATGGGCATATGTGTGTCAACAGGTACTTCTACCCACATGGTACACAGACAACAGACCTGGCAGGAGGCACTAAGGTTGAACTATTTTAAACACGAGTCACTGTGCTGAGCTGAGCCCAGAAGACCCTCCTCAGCTGGGAGGTAACCTCAGCGAGGTGTGTGTGTGTGTGCGCCTGTGTATAAGGAAGATGCGTGTCGGGGGCAAGCACACACAGGTAAAGACCCACCACCACCACCACCATCACCACCTTCAAGATCCTAGGAAGACTGTCCTGGCCTCTGAGCACTTGTTGCAACAGCACCAGCCTCCTGTGGACCCTCAGATTCCACAGGCCTCAAGCACCCGGGAGCTTCCCACTCCTGAGCAGTCACCATGTGCCAAGGCTAAGATCCCCATTTAGTGGAGCACAAAGGAGGCGAGGATCTCTGGGAGCACATGGCATAGAGTGAGTGTGCAGGGGCAAGGATGACATTTTCCCTCGCACAGAACAGAGGTCATCAGAGGCTTGGTGAGGAAGGAGAAGACGGGAAACAGGATCAGGCCAGGCAGAAAGGGGTATAGGCACCAGTGGTCCTGGGTTCCCCAGAAGCAGGCCCCCAAACAAGGATCCAAGCACAAGGGGCATATTTGCAAGGTGATCCTACAAAACACAGGCAGGAGGGCAGGCGAGGGAGGCGGGGTTTGGCAACTGATGAGGACACCCCATCCTGCAGGTGAGCCCTGGGGGCACATGGTGCTTAGGCCTGAGGGTGGGCACGTTTCAGAAGCCAGACGGGATAGTCATCCCAGAACCCTCCAATTTGAGGGCACAGAGCTGCTACTGGACATCAATTCCTGTTAGCAGAGAGTTGCTGGTGGGGGGTCAAGGATCCCTGAGCACTTGGGCACCTAGGAGGTGGCACAGCTGGTGCCAGGGGCCAGAGGGAGATAGGTGTTGCAGTAAGCCCTGGTGTGGTCAGCACAGGGTAGTGTGGTTGGGTCCTGCCACGGTCGGCCTCGGGCTTGGGGCAGTTCAGGGAGAAAGGATGGCCTGTAAACACCCACCAAGGTGGCCAAGGTGAGCCCAGCAGAGACAAAGGCTGGGAAGAGGGTTGGAAGGGATGGCCACCTGGGCTGAGAGGGCCAGGATAGGTGTTTACGTGTGCAGGGTGCTGCCCTGCCCACGGAGAGTGGGCTGCCAGTTCCCCAGGGGGCCGTGTCAGGCCACACTGCTCCCCTCTTACTGTAGTCATGCACGGTTGCCCTCACAAAGCTGCCGTTGGCCTGGGCCAAGGTCTCATTGGGCGCGTGCTCCACTCGGAAGGTCCGGAGGGCCTTGGGGTCCCCAGAGAGCAGCGTGTTCGTGTACCGTCTCAGGAGCTCCCCGGAGGCTGGCACCACGTCTGCATCGAAGACACGTAACGTGGCTACCACTGTGCCCTGCAAAGAATACGGGGGCCAGTCAGGGCCCCGAAAGCCAGAGCCCATAGGAGGGCACGTGCCCCACAGGTTGATCACGTGTGTGCGGTCAGAGCTGGCTCCAGGGTCAGACTGACCAGGATTCGAGCTGCAAGGGGCCCCCAGCCAGCATGCTTGTCACCCTTCCTGGGCCACTGCACCTCACCTTTCCAACAGGTGCGATGGCATCTCCAGACTTCCCATGATTATTGGTTAGAACAGACGCCCTGGTGCTCTGTGGAAGACCTCATTCAGGTCCCCACAGTGCAGAGTGGTCACCCCCACACTCCTTCGAGGAAGCTGGGCCCCGCACAGTGGATAAGTTAGCTCAGTGTCATGGAGTGAAAGACGACAGAGCTGGGACCTAAGCACAGTGTCCACCAGTGTCTCTCCTAAAGCTTCTTCTGTACCCCAGGCTGGATGGGGGTCATGAGGGGCTTTCTGAGTAAAGTCACAGGTCATTTCTGCTCTCACTACTGACCAGGCTCCACAGTGTCACCATGGAGTTGCCCTGCAAGGCTCATGAGACATTTCCCTACGCCATGTGCTTTCCTCCTGCCCATCCATCCACCAAACCTGCTCCCGGGGTGCCCAGAGAAGCAGGCAACCACTGCATATCCGACTCCGACCCTCCCCTTGCCCCCGCCAGCCTGCCGGCTGCAGGAGAGCCCAGGGCCCAGCAGGTGGCAGTCACGCTCCGCCTGCGCGGGCCAGAGGAAGACGGGACCCGATGGGCGGGGCGGCGCAGGGACATCCCTGTCAGGTCCACTGGCCTGTCTTCCTCCACTCCGGGGTACCTTCCCTGAACTCACTGGCCCTCCCTTGAGGGGCCGACAGCCCGAAGAAGGGAACGCCCTCCTGCAGATGTCCTCTCCGTCTCCTTGGGGCAGCGCGCCCCGCCTGTGCAGCAGCACAGTTGCGCCCCTCTGATGTGAGCCCTGCCGGATGACTCAGAGGCTGGGCACCCCTACCCCCAACCCCACCGGCACTCCAGCCCCTCCCCTCACCCTCCTCCCGGGGCAGGGATCAGCTCGGTGCCAGTGGGGCTGGTCCTCTCTCCTCCTCAGCTGTCCTGGAAACCAACAAAACCCCGACAGACAGACTGATGGACAAATGAAAGACGAATAACTAGAGTGGTCAGCCACATGACTGGATGGCTAGATGGACAGCTGAATAGACCAAGGAACAAATGACGAATGGAGGGACCCAGATGCCCAACAGAGAGACGACAGACACTAGACGAGCACCAGACAAACGCATAGGCACCTCCTTCCGCTTGAACTCCACCACGGCGCTGGCGCTGTCGACGCCCCCGAGGAAGGTGGGCGCAGAGTCGTCCTCGTCGTACACGGTCACGGGGAAGGGCACCATCACCTCCTCCTCGCGCGCGCCCACGCGAACCGTGCACGCGGCCACCAGCTCATACTTCTCCCGCTGCTCGCGGTCCAGGGCCCAGCGCGTGCTCACCTCCAGGCTGTCCGGATCGCAGCGGAAAGGCAGACTCTCACCTGAGCACCAAGCAGACCAGCAACCCCGGGATGACCCCGAGCTGCGGGGAGGGCGAGCTGCCTTCCTCAGGGGCCCACAGGAGAGGAGACAGAGCTGGGGTGCATGCTGGCCCTGCGCCGCGACCCCTGTTTAGCTCCACAGTGGAGCACAGCCTCCAAGCACAGTTTGCAGTGAAGACACTGCTCTGAGCATCACTGTGCCTGCAGCCTGCACCGGTGCTGATAGGGAAGAGAGGGAACCAGGAGGTCTGCCTCAGGTCCTCAACCTGATCACCTAGGAGAGGCACACCCCTTCACACACCCTGCCTGCCTCCTCTGTGGCGAGGGCTGGCACCAGTCAGGCTGCAGCCCAGAGATCCAGCTCCTAGCGTTTGCTGGTTTTCAAAAAACTGTTAGGAATTTCCTTAACTATGGAAGCAAGACATGCTCATTTTAGAGAATGTGAGAAAAAAGCCACAATTACACCACTTGAAAACCAACATGGGGGACATGTGGTGTGATTTCATGTTAACACACAAATATTTCTGACTGTCTGGTTTGGATCCCTGCCCTATACACCTGCAGGCTGCATGGCCTGAGGCTGATGGTTCTTGTCTCTTTGTGCTTCAGTTTCCTCGCCAGAAGATGAAGTGAAGTGAAAGTTGCTCAGTCGTGTCTGACTCTTTGCGACCCCATGGACTATACAGTCCATGGAATTCTCCAGGCCAGAATATTGGAGTGGGTAGCCGTTCCCCTCTCCAGGGGGGGGTCTTTCCAACCCAGGGATCGAACCCAGGTCTCCTGCACTGCAGGCGGATTCTCTATCAGCCAAAGCCACCAGGGAAGCCGCAGAAGATGAGATGCTGTGTGTATTCAAAAGTTCAATGACTCACTGCAACGTGATGAGGGGAGGACCAGTAATAACAACATACTCTTCAACCCAAGCCTGTCCCGGAATTCGTCCTCCAGAAACGACCCAGAAAGGGGGAAAAGCTGAAGGCTTGAAGGTGAACAGTGACCACCCCATAGCCAACCTCAGGAGGGTTGTCAACTCCACTTGGTGGAAAAATCACATCAAAGCCACATATTACATGTGAATTACACGTTTCCCTCTATTGATTATGGTTACAAAAACAGCTTTTATTTTTCTTTTAAGTGAAAAAGGCACCACACTAAAGCATAAGCTTTGGGGACAATTTTGTACAAAGACATCCATCCCTGTTGCAGGATAAATGAAAGGATGCTGGGAATGTGAGTGACTACTTTCCTTACACTACTGAGATTTCCTCTAACATTATGACCATGTGTGGGTGCCATCAACCTGGTGGGAATCCAGGCTTCATTTCCTAGCTGACCAGCATAGTAAGTGTCCCCTTTAAGTCCCCTTTAAACTGTCTAATGGCACCTCACACATGGCGGCTCAGTTGCCTTATCTCATCTCCACTCGAATCCAGTGCCCTTCTCCTACCCCATATCCATATGCCCTCCCCAGGGCCATTGTATGTTAGGACCATCTTGTGACAAGGTCCACTGTCCTTACAGTGGCTCAGGTGGAATCCTGGAACCAAGGTTTGTCCCCTCGTGAATCTCTCAACACCCCACATTCAACTCCCCAGGAAATCTTGCTGGATCTTCCTGCAAAAACATGCCCAGAGCCTTCCTGCTTCTTGTGGCCTAAAGGCTTCCACCCTCAACCCCAGTCCTCATCCTCTCACTCAAGGATTTCTCCTGCCTCTTAATTGTTTTCCTGCTTCCTCCAAACCACTCACCCCAAATCATTTCTCACACATCAGCCAGACACACCTTTTAAAGGGAAGTTATAGCCTGTCAATGACACCCTCCCCTCCACCCCTGCAAGTACCTTCTATGGGTCCCTAGTCCCCTAACCAGGAAGTCCTGCCCCTTCCCTTGAATTTTTCTGCCCTCAGCAGCCTCTGCCCTCCCTTCCAGCTACAATTCCCCCTTGGCACTTTCAAAAGAGCTCGCCCTGCTTGCTGGGCACCCTCCTTTACCTTGCTCCAGCCACCTGACTTGGGACAGTGGTCTCCACCACTCTATGCCCTCTCAGCTTTACCTCCAACTAGTCTCTTCAGAGGCCACCCAATGTCCTTAGCACCCTTGTGGGCTCCACCTGCTATGGGCGTGGAAGGTCCAGACAGGCGGGATTTGGGCCTGAATTGTTCAGTTTCATCCTTGGTCCCTAGAACCACGCCTGGCCTGTGGCCTGCATACATGAGATACACACGGACCTCTGAATGAATGGATGATGGGGTGGTGCAGAGTCAACTTGGACAGCTCATGTAGAGGAACCACAGTGCTGTGCCTGGCACTCGGCAGGCATCGAGGAAGGCTCCATGCGGCTGGCACTCACCTCCCAGGAGCCTGTAGGCCACGCTGACGTTGGGGCAGAGGAACTGCACGGGCAGCAGGCGGAACTGGTGGAAGGTGCCGGGGGGCCTGTTCTCCCGGATGCGGAAGGACAGGCCTGACTCGGGGAAGCAGAGCTCCCGGGGTTTGAGGGCGCCGCAAGCTGGGAAGGAGGCATTGATGACGGAGAAGTACACACGGGCACAGCCCGGCCACTGGCACTCGCCCTCACGAACGGACGCGGGTGACAGGAAGACCCAGAGATAGACGGTAAGCAGTGGGAAGCCGCCGTCTGCAGAGAGACAAGTCAGGCCCCACTGGGGCATCAGCCACACCTGCCCAGCTGGGACCTGAATGGGGAGAGGGCAGGAGCTCGGGGCTGGTGCAAAGCCTAGCCCTCACCAAGGCCCGCAGGGCTCTGCTGGGCACCCCGCCTGGCCCCCACCTCCTGCTTGCCCCCTACGGCCCTGGACTTGGGATCTTGCAGCCTCAGGGCCCTGTGGCTCTGCTCCCTTGTCCTCACAGGCCCACCTCTCTGGTTATTCCAAGACTCAGTTCAAATACCCTTCCTCAGAGAGGTACCCTGAGCCCTGGGTCTACGATGGAGTGCTTCCCCAAGGTGGGCTCTTGGCACCTCAGGCGACCTCCCTTCCCTCCCTCACCCACTGCCCCAAGCACTTTCTTTCTTTTCTCACTTTTAAAAACACTACAGGGGTGGGATTGGGTGGGAGGTGGGAGAGAGGTTCAAGAGGGAGGGGACATATGTATACCTGTGGCTGATTCATTGTGATGTATGGCAGAAGCCAACACAATATTGTAATTATCCCTCAATTAAAAATAAATAAAAATAAAATACTTATTCTATTTTTGCCCATGTTGCTGCTTGTGGGATCTTAGTTCCCTGACCAGGGACTGACCCCAGGATCTCAACAATGAAAGTGCAGAGTCCTAACCACTGGACCCCCAGGGAATACCATGCCACCCCTGCAGAGACACAGACTTCCCCAGAGAGGGGATTTCTGGCAAGTTCCATCATGGAGGCACTATAGCAACCCCCCTCCAACCTGTCTGGATCTCAGCTGGGGCAGGGGCTCTTCCTGGGCCTTCTATCTCAGCCCTAGGGAAGTGTCCCCGCCTCACATCTGCTCCTCCCATATTTATCAGTCCTCTGCTTCTTCCTAGCCTGTCCTCTGTTGCTCCAGTCCCCTGCTGTGATTAATAATTCTCCATATAAACTTTCTCTGTTCTAATTACCGTGATTTCTCTCCTGACTTGAGCTGGCAGGTGCATGGGGCCACTCTCTAATTATGAACAGAACACGCCTCCTATCAAACTCAGACCCTCGGCAAATTCCACTCTGGCAGTACTGTTTACAGCACTCACAGGAGTTTGGGGCTGGCGTGAGGGTCCAGGGAGGCCCTGTCTATGGAGCAGGAGGTGGGGTTGTGACCACTACTTGGTGCCACAAGGCAGCACTCTGCTCCACAAACACTCTCCTCCCAGTGCCAGGGCATATGTGGGCTTCACTCCAGCTTGGACCCCTGCTCTGAGGAGCCGGCCAGGCCTTCCTCCTGCTCCACTTTCCTCCCTGGCACCAGGCCCCCGTCCTCACCAGGTGCCAAGGGCAGCCTGCTGCTGATGGCAAGGTGGGTTCTCCGTGCAAACAGCTGCTTCTCCACCAAGTTCCAGATCATCCACTAAATCAAGATCTTGGGATTTTTCTAGCCTTTCTTAACTCTTCTCTCACAACCCCACATCTCTGTTAATCCAACTGGAAAAGACATTTGGAGCCAGCATGGAGAGAGCCCCTCAAGTTCTACACATAAGTTCTCCAAAATCCCAACAGCCTCAGAAGGCCTGAGGGTCATCAGTGGTCCTCAAGCTCATCCTGGCTCCCTCACAGGCTGGACAAAGAAGACAGGCCAGCACCATCTCACTCCTTGGGAGCTGTGTGATGGGCGCTAAGGAGGGACAAGGAGAGGGCGGGGCGGGGCGTGGGCAGTGAGGCGTGTGGGGGTGGGGTCAGGGCCGCCCCCTTACTGCGGATGTTGAGCTTCTCCCAGGAGCTGTGGTCCAGGCTCTGGTTAAGGTAGAGAAGCCCCGTGTCCTCCTGGATGCGGACCCAGTCGTTCTCGTGCAGCCGCGTGCGGTAGGCGCCGTAGAGGTGCTGGCCCAGGCGGAAGCTGGGCACCTCCTCCGGCACGTCCCGCAGGGCGTGGACATAGAGCAGGGGCGTGCCGGCCGGCTGGTCCACGTATAGCTTCTCCCAGTAAGCATCCCTGGAGAAGTAGAGTCCCAGCGGGGCTGTGGGAGGCAGGGAAACACGTGAGGGAGGGAGGGATGACCACGGTGACCGTGACGGCAGAGCCCAGCAGCCCTCCCAGGCAGACCAGCTTTCCCAGCGGCTTGACTTGACATTTTAGCAATAGCTTCCTTGTGGGCCGAAAAAGAAAACCTCACTAATTTAAAATTCTGATCTAAGTAGGTCTTTCTCATCTGTAGTCCTAAGAACATCAACACACAGTTATCTGTATAGCTAAACACTAGCTGCAAACACACAGCTTTAAAACAGAAAGAGGAGGAAGTGAGGAAGCATAAACAGCTACAAAATCATCCTCAATTACCCAAGATAGATAAGCACTTAAGCCACTCGGCTTTCACCCAGGCTTCTGCTCACATCACCTGGAGCCAGAGTTTTCAAGTGTACAAGACGCTGCCAGACAAGCAGAGCAGGCAGGGGTCCCCAAAGATGAACGAGAGTACTTTATAAGTAACAACGTGTGTGTGTACTAAGTTGCTTCAGTTGTGTCCGACTCTTTGTAACCCTATGCACTGTAGCCCTCCAGGCTCCTCTGTCCTTGGAGTTCTCCAGACAAGAATACTGGAGTGGGTTGCCACGCCCTCCTCTAAGAGATCTTACTGACCCAGGGATGGAACCTGCATAGCTTACGCCTCCTGCATCGGCAGGTGGGTTCTTTACCACTTGTGCCACCTGGGAAGCCCCTATAAGGAACAAAATCTTCATCTAAAGTCAAACACGCTTCTACCATAGTACCGAAAAATTCCACTCCATTTATCTGAGAGAAATGAAAACATATGTCCGTCAAGTGACTTGTTCACAAATGCTGGGGTTATTCACAGAGCCAAGAACTGGAAAGAACCCAGATGTGCTCCAGTAGGTGATCAGATAACAAACCTCGGTCCATCACACCATGGAACCCTATGCAGTCAGGACGGGGCACAAACTATTGATACACACGACAGCCTGGACACATCTCATAGACATCCTGCCAAGTGGAAGGAACAGCACAAAAGAATCACATGGCACCGTTCCAGACTGATTTTAGGGGACAGAAAATCAGCCCTGGGTGTTCACTGGAAGGACTGATGCTAAAGCTGAAACTCCAGTACTTCGACCACCTCATGTGAAGAGGTGACTCATTGGAAAAGACCCTGATACTGGGAGGGATTGGGGGCAGGAGGAGAAGGGGACGACAGAGGATGAGATGGCTGGATGGCATCACCGACTTGATGGACATGAGTTTGAATGAACTCCGGGAGTTGGTGATGGACAGGGAGGCCTGGCGTGCTGTGATTCATGGGGTCGCAAAGAGTCGGCCACGACTGAGTGACTGAACCGAACTGAACTGAACTGAACCAGCTGGGGGTGGGAGGGGCAACAGACTAGAAAAGCAGGGGGCACATTTTGGGAAACATACAGGTTTCATATCCTGATGGGGTCACACAGGCACATCCATTTGTCACCAACATACAGCCAAGATTTCTGCATTTCAGCCTATGTAAATGTGGCCTAAATTGATCACTGAGGGGCTGTGGGAGAGCTGTAAAATGCCATGCGGAAGAGGGGTGCTGACCATGGCCACGCTGGGTGAACCCATGGACTGCTCAGCCTACTACTCTCTTGACTTGGTTTAGGTTCAACATTTTGCATCATAAAAAGTTATTTTTAAATAGTAAGAAGTTTTAAAAAGATGGATAAATGGGCAGGCAATGCTTAAAAAAACGACTGAAAACCTGCCAACATTCTCTACAAAGCACAAAAAATACTACCGCACAAAGCAAACATGAGAAACATTGTACTTGTGTGTAAGTACAAGTTCTCTTTTCAATCAATTTGTTTCCACATACATTCTGCTTCTCCTGCAGCCACCAGGGTGAGTGGTTGGTCCGCTCGGCACAGTGGAAGACACGCTGGGGCTGCCTGGGTCCTCGAAGACACACTTGTGTGTGGGCAACAAGTGCCGAGTGGAGTCAGGTGAGGAGAACAGGTTAAGACCTTTTGGATCCCAAAGTGGCGAAACAGTAAGAAAACTGGAAGGTTGCCAGCACTGTGCCAGGTTTCCCAAGGATGACTTCAAAGGCAACCTGGCTGGGAATGCCAACTTGGAGGGAAGTGTGCATTGATTGGGTTCCGCCCACCCAGAGTGGGTGCTGCCCTGCCGGACAGGCCTGGACCACGGAGCCAGCAGGAGAGGGAGGGAACAGGAAGAGAAACGGAGAGAGACAGAAGGAGGGAAAAGACAAAGGAGGGTAAGGAGTAAGGGGGAGAGGATGGAGGCGAGAGATGCTCTGGCCAGTAGTCAAAGGTCTGGCCCTGCACACCCGGGACTAAAGACAGAGATGGAAGGAAGGGGCTGCAGGCATGGCGCTGACCTATTAGACCCTTGGAAAACTGCTCCCTAGGAGTGCTGTCCCTGGAGTGGGACCCAGAATCACTGGGCCTCTTCAGGTGAGGTGTTGGGAAGGGCAGCTGGACTTCAAGGAGCTGGCACTGTGCCCAAGTTGGGCTCTGCACTGGGGCCTTCCTGCCCCACCACCTCTTGAGGGAGGGGATCCACCCAGAGCATCATGCTGCCTGCCGTCCAAGGGGGTGGCAGTTCCAGGAGTCCCAGAAGAAGTCACCCTGAGGAACTCTGGGGAGGGAGCACGGAGACCTGACTTCCCCTGCCAGGGGTCTCACTGGTAGAGACCACGACAGGAGCCGCCCACACATGGCTGAATGCCACCCTCCTGTCCCACAGCCTCCCAACTGGCCACAAGGACATGGGCTTCCTCTCAGATGCACTCAGGATGCTCATTTCTTTTGGATTTAGTAGCCAACTCTCAGAGAAGGCAATGGCACCCCACTCCAGTACTCTTGCCTGGAAAATCCCATGGATGGAGAAGTCTAGAGGGTTGCAGTCCATGGGGTGGCTAAAAGTCGGACACGACTGAGCGACTTCCCTTTCACTTTTCACTTTCATGCATTGGAGAAGGAAACGGCAACCCATTCCAGTGTTCTTGCCCGGAGGATCCCAGGGACGGCGGAGCCTGGTGGGCTGCCGTCTTTGGGTCGCACAGAGTCGGACACGACTGAGCAACTCAGCAGCAGCAGCAGCAGCAGCCAACTCTAGCAGGGACGGCTGGCAGCTCAGAGAACTGTGTCAGCCCTAAATGGCCTCAAGACTGGCCTTGTCCCTGCTTCTGTGAAAGGGCGGCCAATGGCACCAGCTCGGAGCAGGCCTTTTGCAAGCTGGGCAGAGTGATGGGCCGCAGCTGACAGATCGATCCTCCTGCACAGCTAGGATTCACTCCACTGGCTCACGCTTCCTGCAAAGTACATACACGTCTACAGAGGACCCTACAGCATTGCTCATCACTGCTCTTGTGACAAAGACAGGAGTGCCCCTGTGGTGTTTCCTCAGCCAACGGGAGGGAAGGGGCAGCCGCAGAGAGGCTCCCCACCTGTAATGCACTGGAACCCCACTGCACTGCCTGGTAGAGTAATAACCCTGGGTCTTCCCTCCTCACAGAAACCAGAAGGGCTCCCAGTGCACAGCGGCCCCCTGTCCCGCCCCAGTAAGGCCAGATCTGGGAAGGCAGATTCAAAGTGGGGGTCAACACCAGACCCAGCCCTGCTGCCCCAAGACAAGTGCCTGATTCATAAGCAGCAGCCTGGCTTCCTTTCCCTCCAACGCTCCATGAAGTTTGCAAGTCAGAGGGTCTCGGGGGAGCTCTGGAGTGGGCTGTGGGGGGCTGGGGAAGGGGCGGGGAAGATGATGCTCACCCCCGTGGACAGGAAGAGGAGTGGCTTGCTTTTCCCTCCACTGCCACCTTCTCCAGAGGACCTGGCCCGCCGCATCTGCCCACCCTGCCTCTCAAAGGTACAGAGTGGGGTGAGCGTGGCCAGGTGGACCCACACAGCGCGAGGCCAGGCCCCGTGCACATGTGACCCTCCACTTTCTTGCAGCCCTAGACGGAGCTGCTGATGGGATCACTGCTTTGCAAGCAGGCACCGGGGCAGGACAGGAAGAAAGCTGTTTGTATGCTCGAGGGCACACGCATAGCCAGCCAGGGGATTGGGATTCGGAAGGCCGTCTTTCCAGCGGCACAGACCTCACCGGCCTGCTCAACCCCGTGTCCCACAGTCTGGAACCCACGGTTACTGTGCCCACCCTCCATCCCCACCCCAAGCCCTGAGTGGTGACTGCAAGTCAGGGATGCTGGCCTGCAGAAGAAAGCAGTCCCTGAGGGCACACTGTCTCTCGGGAAGCTTGACTTTCTGGCCATAAAGAGAATGAGAGATTTCCCAGTGGCTTGACAGGGTGGTGGCCTGGTGGCAGTCCAGGCTCGTGACACCATGCTGGATGGAAAGGAGGCTCGGCTGGGGCTGGTGCTGCCAGCCTCTTCCTCATCCTGGCAGAAAGGTGAGCACCAACCACTAGCAATCTGAGATGCTGCCTGCAGGGCCCCAACCCCAGAGCTGCAGGAGACTCGGCTGGTGGGGAGGGGGGTGAGCCCAGGGTGGGTCCCCCAGATGGCACGCAGCAGAGGGCAGCCTGTGTCTCCCAGCCTGCCTGGCCACCAGCTCTCCTTGGTGTGCCAGAGCTCTCTGTGGAGAAGTGAGGTCTGCATTCTGGTCCCCGGAGTACTGGGAAGGATACTGTGGGATGCCTGCACCCACATCAGAGGAGTATCATGACTTCTGCCTCCTTATTCTCTCAGGATATAACCCCTGTGGCCTTGGTCAGCTGTGCAAGAACCGGCAGCCCTGGGAGCCACACGTGGCGGGGGGACCTTGCAGATGGGTCTTCTAAGGGGGTGAGATGCTCACTCCACCTGCCAGGTAGCGAGGAGCAGATCCAGATGGGGCTCCTCCCTTTGGGCCCCCTTGAGCACATGTACTTTCAATGGTCGGGGGGCTGGGAGGTGCCTGAGCTCCAGGCAGCCCCCACCTCCGAGCTGGTCGAGTCCCCACCACACAGACCTCACGTGCGGGATGACAGCACTGCCTGCTCTCATCTCTGAGCCAGGTCCTGCGGGATCCATGTGGGGCCTGGTCTGTTGCTGCCAAAAGGGATTTGTGGGTTGGGCGTTGATTGTGAACAGAAACAGTCTTAAATGCACTTAAAATGCTTCCCAGGTGGTCCCTGCTCAGGGCATGGCTGCCTTAATGCTCCTCCTTGTCACAGACACTTTTAGATGGAAAAACACATGGTCCAAGTCAGGGAATGAGGGTGTGGGTGCAGGCAGGGCTGGCCTCAGGTGGGTGTAGCCTGGGGAGACCACAGGTCCCCATGCTTGGTTTAATGCTCTCCTGTCATTGTCCTAAAATAATTCATAATTCTAGAACAATCCGCATGCCATGCTGAGCCCCACAAATGATGGGGCCAACCCCAGGGTGTGAAGGAGAAGAGCCCGGAATGGGCCATCAGAGGTGTCCAGTTTCCTGGGCTGTGCAGCCTTTGTAGAGTTCTGGCCTCCTCTGGGCCTCGCTTTCTCTGACTGTGAACAAGAGAAGGGCAGGCTAGGGAGAGAAGGAGCTGGGGCAGGTGCAGACAGGCCTCACCTTTGCACAGGTACACAAAGTATGAAGTTCTCACTTCCGATTTATAATCATTGGGCAAACCCCTTCACTGCCCCAGTAAACAGGTAAGAACACAGAGGCTGGGAGGTGAGAAGCCTTCCCAGGACCAAACAGCTGGAGGTTGGGCATCTTGGGGTTTGGTACGATGACTAACAAAGCGGCGATGGGACTCAGGACCAGGGCAAACGCCATCCCCTCTGGGAAGCCCCAGGCCCCGCCAGCTGACCACCCCTCCCTGCTGGCACCGTTTTGCCAGGAAGGGCTTCTTGACCAACCTCTGATGAGAGTCTCCCCTGGAACTTGGGGCAGGTCGACACAGCAGGACTTGCAAAACCTGTCCCACCCACGCCTTCTACCCATGAATGCTGCTGGGTGACAGGGTCCTCCCCCCACACTTAGTCTCACGTTTCTGCCTCGACAGGTGTGGCCAGCACCACCTGGGGTTCTGGCCCCTCAAGTTGCTCTGGCATCACACCAGGGAGTGAGGAGCTGGGCTTTGCTCTCACAGGAGCGGGGAGGGGACCCACACTGCTCATGACATACCTGCCAAAGGCCCAGGTTGCTGCTCGCATTTGCAGAGACCCCAGGCCCCCTTCATGGCCTGTGTGTGTATGTGCATGAGTGTGTATGTGTGTGAGTGTGTATGCACAAGTATGCAACAGGAGAGAGAGACAGGCACGTGGCCCAAGATCCCATCGCTCCCACCCCTGCCGGGGAAGATGTGCAGCTAATGGTCAGTGAGGACAACGGGCTGTCCTGCTCCAAGCAGGGCCTCCTCCAGCATCTTTACAAGCAGAGCCATCAGGCACGGATGGTCTCATTCAGCGCACGCAGTCACCAGCCTTTTGGTATCCTGGAAAGGCAGTCTTCAATGTTCCACACCTGGCTGGATGTGTCATTTACTCACATTTGTATGCAGAGAGAAGCAGGCCCAAGTCTCTACTTCACTTTCACTCATTCAACCGTCCACAAGCTCAGCCCCATGTGAACACTCACACATGCACTCCTACCCACACCGGTCACACTCGCACACATTCTCAGACCTACACAGATGCTGTGAGCCCCCTCCTGTGCGGTAGAGGACCATGCAGGTGGACTAGCGTTTCTGGTTGTCATCCCTCACTTCTGCAGCTCAGGGTGTGGGGACATCCTGCATGCTCCTCCTCAGTCCACGCCAAATGCACGCAGCCCCTTGGCGCTAGTGTAGCCCACGCCCTTGCCCTGTGATCATCTCCCACAGCCCCCAGATGCACTCATTGACAGCCTCTGCACACCAGCCTCAGCTCTCCCGTGTACTGGAGGGTCACCTCCCGCTGGCCCCAAGGCTGCAGACCAGTCCTGGCCCCTGCAACCCAGCGAACTTCTCAACATGCAGTGAGCTGTGACCCTACTCTGGGAAGGGAGCCCCTTCCCCGAGTTCCCGCCCTCTGCCTCCAGGTGGCCCACAGAGCTTTCCTACACTCATCACTGCCAATCAACTCTTATGTTAACCTTGTCTGGTCCAGTCGTTGTGTGGGTGTCTCTGGATTGGACCCAGACTGATACACACATCTCTCTTACACTTAGCATCTCACATGCACGTTCTCTCACACTGTTGCAGACCCACTCCCACCTCCCCCATCCTCTTGCTCATTTAGTAAGACATACCGAGCCTACCAGCCCTGACTGCAGGCTCACCTCACCAGTGCCCCTTGGTCAGCCCTGGCCATGAGAGGCCATGCACAGCTTCCCTGAGGTTCCTTCCACCTCCTTGCTACCCTCGACAGAGGATGTGCTGCCAGTCTGACCATACCAGCCCAGATCCAGGCAGGTGCTTCCTAACTGGGCTGCTGCTGCTACTGCTAAGTCACTTCAGTTGTGTCTGACTCTGTGTGACCCCATAGATGGCAGCCACCAGGCTCCCCCATCCCTGGGATTCTCCAGGCAAGAACACTGGAGTGGGTTGCCATTTCCTTCTCCAATGCAGGAAAGTGAAAAGTGAAAGTGAAGTCGCTCAGCCGTGTCCGACTCTTCGAGACCCCATGGACTGCAGCCTGCCAGGCTCCTCCATCCATGGGATTTTCCAGGCAAGAGTACTGGAGTGGGGTGCCATTGCCTTCTCCGTCCTAACTGGGCACCCTTGACTAATCAGAGTGAGTGGCAGTCACTGTAGTCATCCTACACAAGGCCCCGGACAACGAATGTCCTAGGACTGCAATGTAAAAGCCAGAATTTGGGGCTCTCAAGAAAAAAACACACGACGAGATAGTCTGATCTAAGAATGGAGTGGGGTGACCATAGTACCCACATCTGTGTGCAAGGCAGTACCTTCCCACAAAATCCACTCACCGGGCAGCCCTGCTCCTGCCTGTGACGAGCACCAGATCCTGCAGATGACAGCTTTATTATGGCCCAGCACAATCTCCTTAACAGACGGTTTCCTAATGCCATCATCTTCGCTGCAAACAGGAAGCAGGCCTCATGGACTCCTCCCCAGGGACGGCCCCTCTCCCTGAGGGCCAGCTGTCCCTGTGGGGGGTCCCCCCAGCCCCACCGCCCAGACAACAACTTTTGGCACCATTACCCTCTCCTCGTCCACCCCACGCCCCTCCTCTCATATCCTGTTCACGTTTTCTCTTTATTCTAGTTGAATATTTGATATGTACAAACAGTATATTTTGCAGAACATTTAAGTCAAAATAGTATTCTGCAACAGACACTCACGATCCCACGGACAACTTAACTGGACATTTAGCAACGGTGCTGCCCCCTCACACCCCCCCTTCCACCTCATCCACTCACAGCAAACATGAATCTGGGTCTGTGTTTTCCTTGCCCTTCTTTTTAAATCACTTTTACCTCATTCTTGAAAGGCACTTCTGGGCAGAGAATTCTGTGTGTGCAAGAGTGCTCAGTCATGTCCAACTCTTTTGGGACCCCATGGACTGTAGCCTGCCAGGCTCCTCTGTCCATGGAATTTTCCAGGCAAGAATATCTGGAGTGAGTTGCCGTTTTCTCCTCCAGGGGGATCTTCCCGACCCAGGGACTGAACCTGCATCTCCTGCTTGGCAGGCAGATCCTCCAGCAACTGCGCCAACTGGGAAGCCCACTTGGGAAGCCCTGAGACTTCTACAGGTCAGTTATTCTGTCCTTCAAAAGCACGATTCCGCTGCCCTGCTCCTGAGCGCTCTGTACTCGCTCTAATGGTCCCTTCTTCGTTCTCTCTTCCCTCTGGTTGCTTCAGGACCTCCTGTGTTCGGAGCTCTCCTATTTCACTCTGATGAGCCAGCCTGCTCGCCCCCATGTGGGTTTCCTCCGTCTCAGCTTATCTTCTAGGTGTTCTCTCCAGAGTCTCCTTAAGCACACGGCAGCCAGTCCCACAGCTCGAACGGCTGCCTCTGGGCCAAGAACTGCCACGCTCACCAGCCCTGACCTCCTCCCGAGGACCAGAGACACCCCTACCAACTCGCTCCACCCTCTCCCTCATCTCAGCTCAGCTTAGGGACCACTTAGCCTCCCTGAGCCCACTCTTTTTTTTTTTTTGGCTGTACTGGATCTTAGCTGTGGCATGCAAGATTTAAGTTCCCCGACCAGGACTGAAGCCAGGCCTCCTGCTTCGGGAGCACAGAGTCTTAGTCACCGGACCACCAGGGAAGTCCCTCCTTGAGACCACTCTTGACCCCAGAGGCGCCTTGCCCCAGAGCAGCCAGGGTCAGTCAGATCAGGTCACCATCTGCCTGAAAGAACTGTCTGAAGGAACAAACTAGTGAGCGAAACAACAAATGATCTAGGAAGGAACAAACTAATACATAAATGGATTCATGGACAGAGTGGCAGGGGGTGGGCGGGAGGGTAACGGCTGGGCAAATTTGGAAAACAGTGAGAATTTGGGACAGGAGAGGGGGTAGGGGATCAGAGAGGTGGGTGAGATCACCTTGGCCCAGACCCCTGGCTTGGTCTGACAGGCACTGGGAGCCACAGCTGGGTGGCCAGTGGCAGGATGAGCCCAATGCAGCCTCGCGGATGCCCCCTGCCCTGGGCAAAATGCCCATGAGGCTCGCGTGGGGCACACAGCGCCCTCTAGTGCACAACCTGCCTGGGTGAGACCAGAGTTGGCATTGAGCAAACAAGCCCTGAGGACAGCGAAGAACAAAATCACTGACCACGGCTCAGGAAATGACGACCTGGTAACTGAGGAACACTGCCAACAGGGAGACGTTAGGCAGAACAGCACACAAGTGCACACACACACACACACGTGTGTGCACTCACAGGCAGGGTCACCCTGTAGGACGCTCCACACACCCTACAATCTCCATGTTTTGTCGCAGGTGGAGGCTAGTTTTGCAAGGGATTGTAATGTAATTTCTGCTTTTTAGGAGAAAAGCACAGATCAGGAGAGCCTGTGCCTATGAGCGCAGAGCGAGCCCCGCAGGCTAGCCCCACTGTGGCCGTAAGTGGGACTGGTGGGATGCTCCGTTCCTCCTGTGTGTGGCCATAAAACCATCACCACCATCACCACCATCACACAACCCCAATCACCACCCCAGCTACACCGTGACCACTATTGTCCCCACATCCACCATCACCTTCACCCCCCACCTACACAGCATCACCACCACCATCACTAACTTCCCCTGAACTCAGCCCCCCACTATATTATCATCCCCACACCCTAACCACCACTGACACCATTACCACCCTCCCCACAACCGTCACCTCACACCTTCACCCACCACCTTCAGCACCACTGCTGACCATGCCTACAGCATCACCAGCCACCATCACTCCACCGTCCAACCATCATCACCATCTTCACTCTGCTAGGCATCCAGAGGCTTCCAAATGAAGCAACTTTGCCAGATTTGACCCACATAAGATGTGGGAAGAAAGCTGGACTGGAAAGACTCACCAGGCCAGCCCTGGGCCTGTCCTGCTCACTGCTGCGTTCCCAGAACCTTGCCTGACGCCCGGCACAGAGCAGGCGAGAAGGGAAGGCCTGGGTTGGCTTCAGTAATTTGATGGTTCACGGACACCTCACTTTGAGAGCCAGCCACCTCTGTTCACGGGTCCTGGGCTCAGCTTAGCGCTCACAAGCCACTGCCTCCCTGCGGGGAATATGACAGCTTGTCCCAGTCCTGATGCTGGGAACTGAAGCTTCTGTCTACAAAATGATCAAGAAAACTCTGGCCTGTGCAGGCGTTCCCAAAGCTGGACAGCTAAGTGCATACGTGGGTGGTGAATAAAAGCCAGGGCTGGCTACTTTACCTGGTGCCCTGTGAGGACACTAGTCACCACGAGGGCAGCCTCAATTCCAGTCTTAAATTCCCTCTTCCCAAATGCTGCCAGCAGCCCTCAGTGGGCAGCTTGTGTGCCACTGTGGCCACAAGGCTGAGTGGCCTTCCGGGTCTGCCCTGAGCAACCAACAAGGGCCAGCTGGATGGCCTGGCACACAAGGAGGAGTGAGCAGTCACCCTGGCACACCCTGGGTGCCCGGGGCTCTCCACGCTCCTGAGGATTCTGTCTAGCGCAGAGCCCAGGCTCCTGCCTGCCTGTCTGGTCAGGGGCTTCACACACAGCCCAGCTCTGCAGGCCTTCCCTCCATCATCCCTTCAGACTGAGCCTCACTGTGTGATCCACGGTGGGCAGGACAGGCGACCCCATGCAGGGGCACTGTGTCTCCCACACACCTGTCTGCCTGGGCCCTGCCTGGACAGGGTGGCTGGGGGCCTGGAAGAGCAGGTGGAGAGAGGGGGAGACACCCGAGGAGCAGGCCTTGCCTCAGAGGCACCACAGACCTGTACGCACGGGCACCTTCCTCCACACGTGAAAAGCTCTGACTTGCCCGCCTTGCCCAAGCTCTCACTGCAGACCTCACTCTCCCCGTCTGTTTCCCAGTTCTGGGAAAGAGAATTCACCTCTTGCTCTCAGAATGGAACTGCGACCTGGCCTAGGTCTCCTGACAACCCCCTCTTTCACCATGCCATCCACATAGTCCTCTGCTGATGGGAGGGAAGGGGTCAGGCTGTGGCTGAAGTTTGGGGTAGTGAGGTGTGCACACGAGGTCTGCAGCCCAGATGCATGGAGCCAGCAGCCCAAACTCCTCCCTTGAGCCCAGGCCCCAACCTTCTGCTCCCAGAGGCCTGGGGGCCAGGCTGCACCCAGCAAGCGCCCGCGGCCACCACCCACGTCCCCACCCGCCCGGACCAGCTGCAACAGCCTCGCTCAGATGATGGACACTCCTGCCCAAATGTGATTTCCCAGCTGCCGCTGAGTTAATCACCAGCCTCACTGGCAGTTCCTTCCGGCTTCTATGCAAAGGAAACAGCCAATTAGGTTACAATTAATTTCTTTACCCAGGGCAAGGCCTGGCTGGAAAAAGACTGGCCACCCAAGTGGCCTGCTGATGACTGCGTGCAGGTCACCAGGCTCCCTTGGCTCTGGGGTTCCTGTGCTCTGTGGCCCCAGCTAACGGCAGGTGTGTCAGCCCTGGCCTGGGGTGGGGGCGACAGGTCATGACATCCCCGCTTTGACTCTGTCCCCCTCACACCCAGAAGGGCACTATGACTCAGATCTCAACAAATCCGTCACCTTGCTGGATCTCCTTGAATAGCCACAGTCCTGCCCGTTTCTGCCCCTCCCCCCAGCATCGTTCTCGCCCAGCCCAGGTTTAACATTAACCAGCAAGGGCTTCAAAGGCTCATCAGGTAAAGAATCTGCCTGCAATGCAGGAGACACACGAGACACGGGTTCGATCCCTGGGTTGGGAAGATCCCCTGGAGGAGGAAATGGCAACCCACTCCAGTATTCTTGCCTGGAGAATCCCATGGACAGAGGAGCCTAATGGGCTACAGTCTATGGGGTTGCAAAGAGTTGGATTTGCCTAAGCACGGGTGAAACTTCTATTGGGCTGGCCAAAAAGTTCGTTCGAGTTTTTATACACGATATTACAGAAAAACCCAAACGAACAGTTTGGCAAGCCAACGCATCGTCCTGACAGGCTCTATTCCAAATGCTTCAAGTGCTTCACCCTACTAATGGACACGGCAACTGCCAGAGGTAAGGACAATTTCCGGTTCCTGTCTTAGAGCAGGGAAACCAAGGCAGAGAGAGGCTACCTTGCCCAAGGCCATACAGAGTGAGTGAGCCAGGACTTAAGTGTGCGTGGCCACCAGGCTCCTCTGCTCAGTGACGGCTGTGCACACACATGCAGAAAAGCCAGGGAACCATGACCTGGGACTCCAGGCCACCCATCCACCTGCTTGCTGACCAGGTGAAAAATGCAACCTAAATAATCCTCCATAGCCTTCTTCAGCCTCCTCAAAAAGGCAGGTGCCCCTAAAAGTCTCCTCATGGAAATTTGCTCTTTCATATCTCAGTGAAACAGAGCAAAGGCCCAGGAAGGCGCGACCAGGTGGGAGTTTGCTCAGCCAGCGCTGTCCAACAGGGATGGACATGGTCAAGGTTGCTGAATGTGCAGGCACCTGGGGATGCTGGGCGCCTGATGCGCCCATGGCCCCTGGACACAGGAGTGAGCCTTGAGGGGTCCTTCTCTCTGCCACTCTTAGATGCTACTATTGCCAGTTCGATCCCCAGGTCGGGAAGATCCCCTGGAGGAGGAAATAGCAACCCACTCCAGTATTCTTGCCTGGAGAATCCCATGGAGAGAGGAGCCTGGCAGGCTAGAGTCCATGTGGTTGCAAAGAGTAGGATACAACTGAGCATGTGTGCGTGCACATGCATGTGTACACACACACACACACACACACACACATTTCACCTTGAGAAGTGAGTCTAGATACAAAGGAGAGATTTCAGCGTGACTCATGAAAGCAGAGAGACAAGTGCAGAGGCCCAGGCCACGCTCCTTCTCTGCCTTGCCGCAGCTGGCTCAGTGCTCAGCCTCTCTGCGTCTGTTCCCAGCTGTGAACAGGACAGGGACCCTCCCTGGAAGGGCTGCTGGGACCAAGCGCCTACTGCTGGGAGCCAGAGCCACTTCTCCGCCTTTCTTTCTTTCTTTTTTTTTTTTTTTTAAACAAAGAACACATGGTTTATTAAAGACAACTTGTCATCAGCAGCATTTATTCAAAGAACAAAACAGATGAAAAAATAAAAGCAGACTAACATTCTGACCCTTAGAGTGAGACCGACAGGATTCATTCAGCCCAGTGTCCAGAGTCCTAGGGGCAGCTTCCCAGGAGGAAGCCTTGGAGTCTCGGGGTCTCTTGGCACCTCCCTTGAGAGTCTTGGGAGGGGGAATTGCCAAAGGAAGATCCTCTCATTGGGGGAACTCAGTCTAACCTGGGTATGGTCCCTGTGCTCTTTTGACCTTCATCACAAGGTCAAGGAGAGGGCACTGGACCCAGGTCTGCCACTGAGGCAAATGAGATGCAATGATTCAAGGAGGACGGTCCCAAGGAAGAGCAAGGCAGAGGGACAGGCAAGAGGGAATGCACTGGGGTCCTGGTCAGTGTCTGCTGGGTCACAGGCTGGGGCCCCAGCCTCGGCCTGTGAAGGGATCACGCAGGGGCTGACCACCAGCAGATACGTTCTGGGACGAGGGCGAGCCAGGCTGTTGGGAGGAGGTGTGTTTCTGCCCCATACTGGGGTCTTTACACCCTAGTTCTCCCTTATACCCAGTCCTATTACAGAGCTCAGTGCTCCCCCAGCCAGGACCTCCCGGAAAACCAGGAAGGTCCCAGAGGTAGGGAGAGAGGATGCTGAGACTCTGGAAGGTCAGGAAGACCATGTCTCCAACTGGCTTCCTCCTTTCCAGCCTTACCCTTCATTTCCAAATCAAGCACTTGCCAACCTGTAATAAATAACCAGGAGTCTGAATAAAGAGCAAAAATCTCCCAGATCCTGTGTGGGAAGAGGAAGAAAAAGGGAATCATACAAAGTCCCAGAAGCATCCACAGGACAGCCTGGCAAGGAGCCGCCTCCTCCCTGACTGCTGAATGAGACCTCCCTGGGCCCACAAAGGCTTCCTGCTAACCCAGGTCAAGGCCGTCCCACCCTGAGCAGGGTCCCAGTGCTCATGCAGCTTCTGGGTGCGAGGAGTGGGGCGCACTGCTTTGGTACATTCTGCTGTCCCAGGAAACAGCTTCAAGGGACTGGCGGCACGACATCACACAGCTGCAATTATGGTAATCAACTTACCCCAGATCTGCCTGGTTATTTTTAGAGTCTGGATTGAGGTTTAGTAAGACAAGACAGCCCTGGGTTCTCCTATTGCTCAGTCCTGCCTTGTCAAGTGGGCTGGGTAGGTCACTGGTCCCCAGAACCCCCCACCTTCCTCCCCAGCCCCAGATCTTCTACAGGATGGTCCTTCAGTTCAGTTCAGTCACGCAGTCGTGTCCGACTCTCTGCGACCCCATGAATTGCAGCATGCCAGGCCTCCCTGTCCATCACCAACTCCCGGAGTTCACCCAAACTCATGTGCATCGAGTCGGTGATGCCATCCAGCCATCTCACCCTCTGTCGTCCCCTTCTCCTCATGTCCCCAATCCCTCCCACCATCAGTCTTTTCCAATGAGTCAACTTTTTGCATGAGATGGCCGAAGTATTGGAGTTGCAGCTTTAGCATCAGTCCTTCCAAAGAACACCCAGGACTGATCTCCTTTAGAACGGACTGGTTGGATCTCCTTGCAGTCCAAGGGAACTCTCAAGAGTCTTCTCCAACACCACAGTTCAAAAGCATCAAGTCTTCGGGACTCAGCTTTCTTCACAGTCCAACTCTCACATCCATACATGACCACTGGAAAAACCATACCCCTGACTAGATGGACCTTTGTTGGTAAAGTAATGTCTCTGCTTTTTAATATGCTATCTAGGTTAGTCATAACTTTCCTTCCACGGAGTAAGCGTCTTTTAATTTCATGGCTGCAGTCACCACCTTTAGTGATTTTGGAGCCCAGAAAAATAAAGTCTGCCACTGTTTCGACTGTTTCCCCATCTACTTCCCATGAAGTGATGGGACCAGATGCCATGATCTTCGTTTTCTGAATGTTGAGCTTTAAGCCAACTTTTTCACTCTCCTCTTTCACTTTCATCAAGAGGCTTTTTTTTTTTAGTTCCTCTTCACTTTCTGCCATGAGGGTCCTTGGCCACTGGCATCTCACATATAAGAAGGGACACCATTGCTTCTGGGACATTTGAGCTCAAAGTGGCTTTAAGGTCTGTGTCTTCTGAGACTATCCTTAGGGTCCCAGTGACTCAACCCCACAGAAGGACACTGGATGAACCCATGTCCTCTTCAAAAGGGACCTGGGGTTCAGACACTGAAATGTCTCTGGCCAAAAACTGCTTCTTGGCAACACCTGGTGGAAATCTGATAAAGCAAAGTAAACTCAACAACAAAAGAAGGTCCACCCAATTAAAACAGGGGCACAATAGTTACTTCTCCAAAAAAGATACAAATGGCCAAGAAGCTAGTGAAAAGACTCTCAGCATCACTGATAATTAAGAAAAAGCAAATCAAAACCATAGGTAAGGACACTGCTCTGTATCCAAGAAGATGGATACAATTTAAAAGTATAAACAGAAAGTAACAAGTGTTGGTGAGGATGTGGTAAAACTAGAACCCTCACACACAGCTACTAAAACTGTCAAATGTTTCAGTTGTTACCAGAAAATAGCTTGGCAGTTCCTCAAAAAAGAAAAGTTAAAATTATCGCATGACCCAGCAATTCTACTCCAAAGTAAACACCTAAGAGAACTGAAAACAGGGATTCAAACAGATAACTCACACATGAATGTTCACAGCAGCATTATTCACAGAAGTCAAAAGATGTAAACAACCCAAATGTCCACCAAGAGATGAATGAATAAATAAATGTGATAATGTTGCATTGGCCCAAAAGTTCATAGACCCAAACAAACTTCCTGGCCAGCCCAATACATTCAATGGAATATTACCCTTAAAAAGGAATGAAATACCAATACATGCTACAATGTGGATATACCTCCAACCAAGTAAAAGGAACCTGATACAAACCAAAGGTCAATTGATATTAAATATCCAAAATAGACAAGTCCATAGAGATAGGTGCAGAGTGGCATTCACCAGGGGCTAGTGTGGGGGACCTAGGTGTACTGCCTCATGGGTATGGGGTTTCCTTTGGGGGGTTGACAATATGTTCTGGAACTACACAGGGGTGATGAATATGCAATGCTTTGAATGTACTAAATCCCACTGAATTGTTCACTTTAATTTTGTTATGTGAATTTCATACCTCAAAAGAAGTGAATTCTAATTGTTTACCACCCCATTCTTTCCCCCATCTCTGCAGGAAAGACCACCCTGGAAGAGGCAGGGGCACAAGTCCAGAGGGGACCCCAGGAGTCTGCACAGGTGCCCCAGTGTGCATCCCACTTAACCACCATGCTCTCCTCTGCACAGAGGCTTCTCTTGCAGAGAGAAGGACCCTGTGATGGGATTCCAGCCTGTGGACACGGGCAAAGAGCCCAGGGCCCTACAGGCCTGACTCCTCAGAACTCTGGGCCCCTCCTGTGCACACGGTCAGGTGGGGAGTGGCTACCAAGGGTGGGGGGCGGCCAGGAGCAGGAGACAAATGAACAGTGTTGAGACGTTGAGACTGGGGGTTTCTGTCACCCCCAAGTTCACAGTCTTTCCTGCTCATATAGGTACAGGGGATAGGAGGCTGCAGAAGCAGATTCAAGAGGGTCCCAGGTGAGACTTCCCAAGGCTCTGTGGAGTCACACGTGTGGTCTCCTGTAAAGATCCCCTGCAGGTGCCAATCTGATGAGGCGGCTCAACCCAGTGGCAAAGCATGTGCTCACAGCACAGAGTACATGGTAACCTTGAGCCCATGTCATGGCTAAGAGGTGGCGGAATGGAGCCCTGATTCCATCCTTTCTCCTTCACAGAAAGAAAAAAAAGAGACAGCAGTGGATGTGCCACGGGCAATGCTGGAAGGGCAGGATGGGGGAGGAGGCAAGGAGAAAGCCCACTCATGACCAGCCCCCTAGCTTCTGGGTCTTTCCCTGTTTCAATGTATCAGTGTCTTTGACTGTTTGAGGGGCAGAAAAACTTGAGGAAGAAACTCCTAACCTCTTTCCCTCCACTCGGACTCCCACCACCACGCTGTGCACCCCAGATCGCCCCCCACCCCCACACCTGTCTCACTCTCAGGTTCTGGCACACAGAACGTATATCTTCCCAAGCATTTTCCAGGCTGTTCATTAAAGCTTAGGAACTTATACTTTCTCTTTTCCTCTTTTTGTTAATTAAAGTTTAAGAACTTACATGGTGTCTTTTCCCCGTTTGCTAAGACTAAGAACCACTGGAAATTTCTGGCAATCCCATAGGCGGGAATGGGGGACTAGAACCAGTTCTGATGTCCATTGTCTCACCAGGGAGGTTCTGATTGTTTCAGAAGCAGAATCCTTTCTCCAATCACAGGGCAGTCAGAGCTGGTACTCAGGGCACAGCTCGGAGCTCTGCCTCGCTCTCCCAGCCACCCTGCCCCTTGGGCACTTTTCTGGCGCCCACAGCTCTGTGGAACCCAGACAGTAGCTCCCAGGTCAGAAGAGTGAAGGCTTAAGATGGGGATAAAGTAAAGTCACAGTACCTGAATCTGGGGGCGGTGGGCTGACAGGCCCCCAGGACCTGGGTCTGTAAGGGCAGGGGCATCTTCCCTGAACTGGTCCCAGGACTGGGCCCTGCCTGCCACAGAGCCCCCCAGCCCCACTAGGTATCGCTGATGTCATGGAGAGCCTGCATTGGCCAGACCAACAGGTGGGCACACACCTGTCCAGGTGCACAGGTGACCTTTCTACAGCGGTGCCTTGGCTGCTATACTCTGTGGAGCCACTCACCAGGCAAAAGCAAACAGAGGTGTTTGCTCAGGGCTGGCCACCTGCTCTCCTTGAGGGCCAGGTGGCGCCTGAACTGTCTTCCCCAAGGTCCCGCTGGCGTCATCACCCCCACAACCACGCTTTCTAGGGGGAGTCAGTTCTGCCTCCCCACCCTCTCTCGCTCCGCCCTACCTTGCCCAGGGTCTTGGAGTGAACAGCTCACAGGGCCACCGGCTTACAGCTGCCAGCCAGTGGACAGGTGCTAGGGGCTCCCACGTTACCCAGCTGTGAGGCCAGAGTTTGACGGAAGCCCAGGTCTCGTCTGGCCCAGAGCTCAGGCAAGGTGGATGGGGGGAAGGTTGGGAGGCAAAGCCAGGCAGGAGGTAGGCTCCGTCCACAGGGGCTCCCAGGGCTTCGGCCTGAAGAGGACAATACTCTCAGGTCCTCTGAGGTGTGGCGGAGCCTGTCTTAGGAGCCACAGCCTCCCTTGAGCATGGCAACACGGGGGTTGGGGGGGGGTGCCTGGGCTGCCACTCTTCTGCTCTGGAGCAGGGAGGGAAAGCCGTGTGGGCTCTGGAGGTCTGAGTCTTCACATCCCTTATAGTCTCCCTGAGACCACCCAGGTCATGGCTCTCAGAGGGACATCCTGGGCTGATCTCTCTGAGTCATAATGACCCCCCAGCCTTCCAGGGGCTGAAGCGTGCCCACCCATAAAACATAGCACTCGGCCCGTGAAGACCCAGGGGAAGCAAGTGAGAGGGAGGGAGGGAGGGGGTGACCTCCACTGCCATCACACCCTGTGGCCCAAGCCCAGGAGTGCCCCTTTCCTGCCTGGCAGCCCACCATCGGCCCTCCCACCCGGCCCCCCAGCCTGCCTTCTGCCACGCATTTCCATTTGAAATCACACACACACATCTGAGATAAGTGACCACTTGGCACTTCCTTTACTGCCCCTTTCTCCTATAGGGAGACAGCTCTGAGGTCAAAGTCACCTTCTGCGTTCTCCCCGGGTGTACCCCTAGTCCTGGAGAAGCTCCCTGGGCAGCAGGTGGACCCTCGGAGGGTGTTTGTGGGCTGCTCACCAGTGTTATTGTGTTATTATTACTACTAGTAATAGTAATAGTGTTATAGTGTTATTGTTACTATTAAGTCACTCTCTCAGAAAAACAATTGCAGAAACCAGGAGGAAGAAGAGAAAGAAATGAAGAGAAGGAGATGAGGGACTGGAGCCGGAACACAGCCCCCACAAGAGGAAGTGTCCTCCCCCACATCCACAGGAAGGGGCTGGGTCTCCACAATGGAAACTAGCCACTTCTTCAGAATAGAAGGAAGCAATACTGTTGCGGGGGGCACTTCTCCAGCTCTGCCTCTTTCCTGGGGTGCCCAGTGGGCACTTTCTTCTCCCAGCGTGTCCTGGAGTCCAAGTAAGGAGACATAGTTGTACCCACGCGCCCTGAAGCCCAGCCCCTGCCCCCCACCCCCACTCCTCAGCACAGTGGCTTCTGTCAGGTTCTAGGTCCCCAGGCAGAGGCTGGTACAAGGGTCACATTCTCAGCCTACACCACTAGCACGCCCCCTCCCCTGGGGCCAGTTATGACAGGACCCCACCTGGAGGCAGTTCCTGGACCCCTAGGATTCCCAGACATCAGCTACAGTAGCAGTCCCACCTGAGAATCAGCCAGAGTCCTGGGGGCTCCTGACTCAGGTGTTGGGGAGCATGGCAGCACACGTCCTCCCAGAGCCAGGCCAGGCTGTCCCTCGGGCCCCCAGGGCACCCCACCAGAGGGTGACCAGTGAGTGAGCAGGCTCAGGGCCACCTCTCCTTCCAGGACCCCTCCTGAGCCCTGTCTCAGGTCCCCACCGCCGCTGGCCCAGAAGAGGGGCTTGCTGAAAACCAGAGGACCAGGGGTGCAGAGTCATGAAGTCCTCTTCACAGGCTCAGGTACACAGGCTGTGGGAGCCTCAGTTTCCTTACCTATGAAATGGGAAAACAAGGCCACATCCCTCAGGGTTTGGGGACGATACAGTGAGTAGCAGACAGGCAGTGCTGAGCACAGGATCAGCAGGCCGTGGGCCTCCTGGGGTGGCCTTTGCTGGCATCACCTGATCCAGTTAAGACCAATGGGCAGAGGACACCTCTCTAGGATCACAGGGGGAGAAGCCCTCAGGCAAGGCAGCAGTTTCCTGCCCCCCACCCCGCTTCCCCTTGGCACCCCATACTCCAGTTTTACAGATACCATAATTTTTAATTTGTTTTCTCCTCCCCTGGCTAAAAGGCCATTAGCACCCCATTAGGTGAAAGAATCCCATTTTCTTCACACCACTAAGGAAACAGTGATTTACTTAGCCATCCCTAATGCAATTCTGCAGAATAAAGGCAATTTTGCAATGGTCTCAATAAACTTCCCCATTTGCTCTCTGCTCACAGACCCCACCCTTAGGAGCCTACCAGATGACCCAATCCCTTGCTCCCTCAGAAGGCTGGACTCTGCTAGGGCCCAGGACAGTCAGTGTGGGGTGCAGGCAGCTCCCAGAGGCCAGAAGGGCTTAGGAGGAGGAGAAAGGAGCTGGACCCGGGTGAGCCTGGTGAAGCACACCATCACTCGTCCCTGGCCAGAGAGGGAAGGGGCGGAAAGAGAAACAAAGAGGTCAGCAGAGCAGCCTTCCTGGCTGAGGGGCTGTGCTGGCACCCGCTGGTCCAGGCAGAAGTGGCACACCCAGGTCCAACTGCAGAGGGGCAGGGCCCGCAGCCTGGAGAGCAGGCTGTAAGTCATGGCCAGTATTGGGAGTGAGAGGCCCCAGGGGCGTGCAGGCACAGAGGGCAGGTCCCTCCTAGTGGGCAGAGGTGCTGAGCAAAATGGGACCCCAGAATCCAGGCCAGGAAAATGGGAGGTGTGAGGCCTAGTGAGGAAGAGCAGGGGGTCAGGGAGAAGGTGCTGGGTGAGCGGTCAGCCTGAGACATTCAGGGCGAGCCCTGGAAGCTGGGACTCAGTTTCCTCATCCACGCCACAGGGACGCCGTACCTGCACTGGAGCAGCCAAACGCCACACACTCTTCTGAGAACAACTTCTAGATGGGAGTTCTTTAGCTCTGGATCCAGGATGCCCCAGGTGGACGGGCTGTGCCCCTGAGTGTGAGCAGGGAGGGGCAGGTGTCCCTGTGTATACACACGGGGGTCCCAGTGTGTGGGAGTGGCAGGGAGGGGAGCTGGGTTTCCCAGATGAGGGTGTAGTGTGAGGAGCCGGGCATGGGCGTGAGTGTGTCTACAGGTCTCATGATAACGTATCCTTGAGAAAGGGCAGTGGTGTCTCAATGATCGCCAAGAGTGAGTGTGAGAGTGTGTGAGCATGGATTTAGGAGTGTGTGTGTGCCCGTGTGTGCCCTCACACTGATTCCAGAGTGTGGGTGAGTAGTCCTGCCCTACTCTGGAAGTCTGTGTCTGGGATGGCACCTTTTTCTGAAGGCGTGCGCATTCTTACACAATGAGAGTGTGTACACGTGGAGGGGGTCACACCCTAGGGGTCTGGTGATGTCCTTTGACCTTGCTCTGAGCACCCCTGAGCCCTCTAGCCCATCCCTGCCAGCCCTGAGGCAGTGCTTTGCTTCCCCAACACTCGGGTCCAGGCCATCGCCGCTCCATCTGGTTGCCTCCCTACCCGGCCTCTCATCAGCCGTCCAGCACAGAAGAGAGCTTCCGGTCTCGGGGAGGTAGGTCTAGGCCAGCAGGGAAGGCTTTCATCCCCTAGAGACCCAGCCCATCCCCCAGGTAACTCATTTGAGGAAGGAGGGTACCATGAAGGAAGGCCACTGAAGGGCTGCATCCACAAGGGGGCGCCCCGAGGCCGGGCTACTCCCAGCCTGGGCGCGTCCCGGAGCAGTGGCCCCGGCTCACTAGCGGCAGGCTGGAGCACACCAAGAGAGCCCCAGGACTGCCACTCTGAGTAAAGTGTGCCCGCAGGCCTCTCCAAACGCCCCGCTGTCTCCTCCTGGGTACCGCGGGGCCACCTCTCCACTCTCAGTGTCACCAATCATGTTTCTTACTCATCCCGTTGGAAGGGTGGGTGGGGCAGGAAAGCTGCTTTCCCTGGATTGGAGGGCCTTTCTCCCACCACCCAACTCCGTGAGTCCAGGCTGTGAAAAAGCCACTTGCATTCCTACCAAGCGTCACAGGTCCATGCTAGCGGCCCCGCTCCCAGTCCAGTCCTCCTAGCCTCAGCTGGACACCCTGGCTAAACATAGGAAAGGCATGGGAAGTCCTCTGCTAGGTTCTGAGGCCGCCCAGCCCACCCTGGCTTCCGGCTCTCACCTGATCACCCGCCCATCACTACAAAGTTGCAAAGCAGAGTTAACAAGAAATCTTCTGAACACCTCGTCTGTGTTTACTTCTGTCCTGTCTTCAGCCTTCTCCTGCCTGTTTCCCCCTCACAGCATCTTGACCCCAGACTCCCAGTGTTTCCCCCATTCTTCCCCCGGGCATGGAAAGGATTTTCCCCCTGCCTTTCCTGTGATGGGCTGGGGGCCCATCCTAGTCTAAGTATCTGCCTCTAGAGTTTAGGATCCAGTCACACAAATGAAACCTTGGGCAGGCCTGTGAACCCACGGTCTATGCAGGACCCAGGGCCAGAAGCAGGAAACCTTTTGTATTACCAAAGGCCGCAGGGAAGGGTGGGGGAGGGTGGCGGGGGCTACTCTCAGAGGGAAATTTGGTGCATACATTTAAGTATTTAAGAAAGAGAAATCGGGGACAATTTGAGAGAAACTAAAATTCGTGGCCACGGGGGTAAGGAGGAAAGATTCCACAACCTTGGGGTTCATTCATCTTGTCAAGAGTTTTGGAGGTGGGGGCCTTCGAATCCTCCCAGCACCGATGCTGATGGCACACAGCCCTACTCCACTCCAGGATGGTCAAAGCGCTTGGTGCAGGTTGGCCCCGAACCGTTAATTGGTACCAAAGGCCACACCTTCAGGTGCCCCTGCGGGGCAGCAGCAGGAGACTCTAAAGACGCAGGTGGGACTGGAACCAGGGCCGGAGGCGCTGGGCCAGCCCGAGCGGGCCCTCGAGGGCAGCCTCCCTGGAGGCCACAGGCTTGGGGGATTTTTAAGGAGTAGGGTGGCAAGAACGCACAAGGGAAAAGCAACCGTTTTAAAAAGAGCAGATCTCCTCCGCTCTCACCCGAGAAAAGACATCAGAGCTGGAGGAGAAACGCACCGACGTGGAGTGCGAAAAGGAAACCAAGACGGAGCAATCGTTTACAGAAACACAAGTCCTCCTGCCCCAGTGACAGGCTTTCTAGGGCTACCTTACCGTCCTCCCCCACCTGCACCGAAACGTCGACAAGACCCGCTCGGTTCGCCCCGAGACGCCGCTGTGGCGCGAGGCGCAACCAGGCAGGCAAGCGCGGCTGCGACTCGGGCCCTGGGCACCGACCCTGGCCGCCCGGCCCGTGTCCCGCTCCGGCCCGAGACCCGCCCAGCCTGGGGCCCGAGGCGCGCTGCCCGCCACACAACCCCACTCCCAGTGGAGCCCAGGAGGCCAGTAACTGCGTGGCCCGCTGCCCGCCGCAAACAGAAGGGCGTTTTCGAACGTGTCCACTCCACCGCGCGGAGCCAACTTCGCCCCGGCCGCCGCGGGCACCAGTCCCCGACAGAACTCACCTTCGCCGAGCAGGGGCAGCAGCAGAAGCAGCAACCGCAGCCCCACGGTGCTGGCCGTCGCCTTCGCCATCGCCGATGCACGCTGCGGCCGCGGCGAGAGGGACGCTTCCTTGGGCTGGGGGGCTCAGCGGCGGGGTGCGGTACTCAGCCGGGCCGCCCCATGCCCGTCCCGGAGCGGAGGACGCGGCGAACACTGCGGGCGCCTAGCGTCGGGGCGCCGGCTCCCAGGCACTCTCCGCAGCTGTGCGCGGGGCTCCGGGCGCGGGACTGAGGCGGGGAGGGCGCGGGCTGCACCCGAAGCGAGGGCAGGGGCGGGGCGGGGCGGTGAGGGGGGCGGGCCGGGGGCGGGGCGGGAGGGGCCAGGGTGCGGGAGTAAGGGCGGGGCGCGGGGTACCACTCCAGGCGATGCCCGGTGCGGTTTCCCCGGGGCGAGGGTTAGGAGACCAGAGCCGGACGCAGGGTGCAGCTCCGCGAGTAGGGGCGAGGTGTGGGACCCGGGTACCGGCCTGGCAGCCGCAGCCCCAAGCCGCGCACCTCCGCACGCACAGTCACTCTTCCTCAGCCTGTGCGTCCTCTCGCTGTCTCTGCGCTTCGACCTTCCCTGCCGCCCAGAGAGGACAGGGGAACCAGGAGGGGATGCGGGGTCTGGGGGGTGGGGGGGGGGGGTTGCGCCGGAGCGGACATGCAGACTAGGCAGGCGCCCCGCCTCCAGGCTCCGGGCGCGGCGCGCATCCTCCGCCATTTCTCGGAGGGGGAGGTGCGGTGGGAGCACGGCCTCTCTTGGGGCCGGAGGAGGGAGGAGGGGAAGAGCCCCCGCGAGCGGCCGCGAGCCGGCGCGCCTTCTGCGCACTCCAGGGGTGCGCCTGGCGCGTGGCTTCTGTAGTCCCTTCGGGGGTGTCCTAGCGTTAGTTTGTGAACCCCTCTTTAGGACTGGTCCAGCCAATGAAAACAAGAATCAGACTGGGCACACCTTTCAAAGAGACGGGAGCTGGCTTTAACGGGATGCTTGAAGGGTAGTACCCTTTCTCCCCCACCACACATTAGAATTCTTAGGATGTGGGGCTGACAGGGTAGCAGAGCAAGTAGCAAGGAGGAACTGGAGCCCAAAGGAATTAAATTTTTGCCCCAAGAAATGATGCCTATAAACACATCTGATATTAAAGAGGGAAGATTCTGGATCCCTAACGTGGGAGGTCCTGGGGAGAGGTGGTGGGTGAGTGCTAGGCTCCTGTGGGAAAAGTCCACTGTTCTCCTCCCGCCTGCAAGCTGCCTTTTGAGGCCTGGCCCCCACCAAGGCGCAGAGGAATGGGAAGCACATTGGACCTTGGGGTGGGAGGATCCCAGGTCCCTAAGCCTGAGGTGCCCCTATTTCAGGGTCTTTTCTTCCTGCTGTGCACAGAGCCGCGCCCTCCTGCCTGGCTGAGCTCAGGGCTGAGTAAGAGCTGTGCACATCACTGCAGATATGAAGTCAAAGTGAAGTCACTCGCCGTCAGGAGGAGGAGCTGCCAAGACAGGCTGGCTGGGGGCTCTGCCAGCCGAGATGTCCAAGCCGGCCTGTTGGCAGAAGGCCAGGGCACAGTGCTGCCAGCTCAGGAGAGCCACCCTGCGGCCACCAGACCTGGTGTTTCCTGCCTCACCCTCCCAGGGCCTCAGGCCCTTGGACCTCTGGGGCTGGAGTTGGCTGTGGGGGACTCCCCTGGGTGTGGACCGGCCCTACCTCTTGTGCTAATAATATCCACCAAGGCTGAGCGCTCAGGCCTGTGCACAGCGAAGGGACCTGAGTTAGGAAGGGAGATACCAAGAGAGACTTCTTTGTTACAGGCTTCTGTGGCAGGAGGATGCAGAAGGAAGAGGGGTAGCCTGGAGCATTCTTCCAACTGGCCCCACCCTTGTGGAACCGCCCCGGGCCAAGCCTTGGCTGACACTGGTCAGGCCGAATGTCCAGTCCTGCTCTGGGTGACCATCTCAAGGGCCTGTTGGACACTGTGCTCCTGCCTGATCCCCTCAGGCCCTTCCACTCCCTCTCCACCACCACCCTTGGGGGTCTTGAGAGGACATCTGACACTATGGTGGGGGTATTGCCTTCTTCTTAGAAAAAAGTCCAGGGAGCCGCCTATGTGCAGTTCTGTCCCCACCTGTGTATGTACACATGTATGCATGAGCATGTACCTGTGTCATGTACAGGGACGCGGATGCACACTCTCCCCCATGTGTATGCCCAGAGACCCGACCAGACAGTCATCCAGGAGAGGGCAGAGGTGAATCGCTGGGCTTTCTGGCCTCGGGTCCTGCATATCCATGAGACACCCACGAGACCCAAACAAGGCCCACCTCCACCAGAAAGCCTGATGTCAACTCTTGGCCCCAATCACCCTTCCATGAGCCACCTCAATGGAGTTGTTTTTCTCCTGTGAATTTCTGGCCCCACCTTGCTCTTTTCCCTTCCTTCCTCTGTTCTTCGTTTTCCTCCCTGCCTGCTTCCCTCCCCCTTCTCTGGAAGAATCTCTTCTCCATTCCTCCCTGCAGCACAAGAACCAGGCTAGCTGCATCACTGGGGCCTCAGGGTCTTCATCATGTACTAGAACATGGAAGTAATAATACAGTAACTAACTACCTGGCAGTGCTGTGAGGCTGAACCCAAATGAAGCTTTGACAGAATCAGCACAGTTTCTGGCTTTCTAGAAAATGAGCTTTTTTTTTTTTGGCTCTTCTTCCAGGGGTCCTCTAAAGTCCAAGGTGCTGTCTGGGTGGTAGGCTGGGGGCAGCGACCTGGTGTGAAGGTTGTAGGTGGGCTCTGAATTGTATCCCAGCTGTCTGTCTCTAGTCTGTGTGACCTTAGCATGTTTGCAACATCTCTGGGCCTCAGGAAAGCAGAGCTCCCTCCCCTTAGGTGCCTGAGGACAGGTGAATCTGCGGCAATGGGCAGGAGCTGTCCTGGTCATCACTGATTCCCATCAGCTGTGGAAGCTGAGGCCGAGGCCAGAGTGGTTAGTGGACCTTGCTCAGGTAGCACAAAACACAGGTGGCCCCTAAAACGAGCTGTCTGCTGCCCTTAGCTCTGGCTTCCCACCTGCACAGGTAACAAGTATGTTACCTGTATGGGGATGGCAGCCAAAGATACCAGCCTGCAGGAGCCAATGCCTGTCTCCAGCCCTCCCCACAGGACCTACAGCTTTCTTAGTGGAAGGAGAGAGAGCCCTAGAACCCCAGAGTCCTCTTTGCCACTACAGCACTTATCTGAGCATGTAATTACACATTCGGGAGTGGTGGGTTGATTTATGCTCATATCTCACCTGGGCTTTGGGGGCTTTGCTCACATCAAGTCCCCAGCCCAAGGGTACCTCTGGCCAGAGACTGCTGGAACCTGATGGGGCCTCAGGCCTGGCAGTGCCTGCCTCTTGCCTCAAGGACACCAAGGAGAAGGCCTGTCCTGGCTTACAAGCAAGCCATAGCAGTAACAGGGAGCTCGAATTGGCCAGTCCGACAGATATGGCCTGAATGCTCTTTAGAAAAAAACATCTCCCAGGGCAGTTTCATAATCTGCCTCGTAATGCAGATTTAGACAAGTTTTTACGAATGCACTTTTTAAAATAGGTCTTAATGGATCCTTTGCAGTAGTTACAGTCCATTGTGTAAATGCAAACAGAAGGCTTTTTGAAAACATGTATTATTGATCAGAAAGGCAGCAGCAATTAGAAGCCAGTATGTCATATCATTCAATACACACTTCCTATACAGCCCTGCTTGTGCTCACTCATAACTTTTTGACAAATTATCCTGTCATTGGGAAGCCTTTTCTTTTCCCTTTTGCTTCTAGAAGCGAAGGCAAACCTCCCCATCAGTTATTAGCTAGAGGTGAATGAAAAATTAAGCTTACCTTTACTATCGCAAAACCTATTTATGACTTCTCCGGTTTTCAAACTGAAATGGCAAAACCTTCAGGTAAGATGGATGACGCATCTCGATTTGGTCTGTGGCCCACAGTGGAAAAACAAAACGAAACTGGTGACAAGTAGCATGTGCTTCGGGAGGGCAGAATCACAAAGCCAGGGAGGTCTGCCTTGTGGCAGGGTTGCTTACTTAGCCAGGATCCACAGGGAGGAGCCTTGGTTGTCCGTCCCTGGTCATGTAACCTAAAATGATCAACAAGCATGAAGTTGAGCCTTGTTTTTGCTCAAAAATTCATATCTGAGTCTGTATTTCACCCGATCTGCACATTTATCATTTGCTCTTCTTCTTGAAAAGTTCATCTATTTAATAAATATTTGCCAGGCACTGACTGTTTTCCCGGCACCCTTTTCAAACTATAGTGAACTAAGCCAAGACCCTCCCTTTGGGGTACTTCTCAAGGACAATCGCCAACAGGTAAGGCAGAGACACACGGGGCATTCACAAGTGACCCCAGATGGGGAAGGACACGGGGCAGGGTATCAGGGCGGGTGTCCCGAGGAGTTGACTTTGGGCAAAGAAGACAGAGCTCTGGGTGCTGCCCACAGGGAGTGGGGAGGTGACAGGGTGGCCCTTGGGTTTCCTTTGTCGCCCCAGCAGGGATAAGGGGTCTTTGTCTCCCCTTGAAGCACTTCCTCGGTAGCCTCACCCCACCCCTCTAGAAGGTGCACTTCTGGTCTCTGAGAGGGTTGCAGCCTGCAGGATTGGCACCGTGAGTGCTCTGACCCAGGCAATCTTTCGGAGTGGAAAAAGCCTGCTGTGTTGTTGGTGTGCTGACAAATAGGAAGTCCATTGACTTAATGTCCTGTAAATGGCTTCCGAGGCCTCCTTGCCCAGGATGGGGTGGGTGCAGCTCCAGCACGCTGTGCTGCTTCTACATCCGTCTCAGGCCTGCGGGTGCTGAGACAGTGTGTGGGGGGCTGCCGCTGTCCCTGGAAGGGATGGGGAGGGGGGCCGGCCACCTGCCTGTGGGAGGGCACAACCTGTGTGGCTCCCCCAGCCCCCTGTGCTTACAGACAGGCCCACGAGCAGCAGGGCACTGACTGACCCCCGGGCTCCCACCCCGATCCAGGAAGTGCTCCTAAAGACCTTGTTCAGCGATGGGAGCAGCCCCAGGTCGGGGGGGTGCTGTCTCGGGTAGAGCTAGGGTGCCCCCATTGCTTCCTTTCCAACACCTCCCTAAAGGTGGCTGTCTGAACCTAGGTAATTGCGGGGGGAGGGGGGGTAGCTCCAAGCCCTGCTGTTGACCCTTTACCCGGTCCCGGTGGGCACCCCTCAGCACCCCTGATTACTGGGAAGCTGGCCAGCCTGGCCTTCATCCCCAGTGCTGTCCACAGAAGGTTCTGTGATGGCGGCAGCTTCCTCTTCTGTCCCATCCAATGTGATGGCCACTAGCCAAGTGTGGCTGTGGATGGTGTGACTCAGGAACTGAATTTATAATAATGTAAAATTAAGTAGTCATACATGGCTAGTATACTTATTGGGCACTCTAATGCTCTAAGAAACACCTTCCCAGCCTCTCCCTGGGGCTCCTGGGGGGCTGGGCAGGCTCCTAGCCCAAACCTCCCCCGCCGTGGGGAGAGCAGAGAAGCCAGAGCCTGCTGAGTCCCAGTGGGCGCTCTGATCCAGCAGCTTCCACTCTGTTTCCTGGTGGATTGAAAGTGCCAGAGCCCCCAGCCCCACCCCAACAGCAGCAGTCTTGCTGGGGTTCCCCCGGGCACACTGTCTCTCATCCTGGGGAATCTTCTGTTCCCCTCCAGACCCAGCACCAAGCCTGACCACATCTCCTGAAACCCCTGCCTCCTGTAGGCAGAGTGGGTGCTGGAGGGCCCTGTTCTCAGGGGCCTCTTTGGAAAAGGGCTGATGAGCTCGTGCATATTAATATGTGGTAATGAAGGGCTGTCAGGGGACTCTGTGCAGCAGCCTGAGACCCAAGGCCCTGCTCACTGGGGCTGGGAACTCAGCATCTAGCCCCTCTCCAGGGCCCACATCCCTCTGCTCCCAAGCCACCCTGTCCCCAGTGACTTCAGACTCCCCACATATTCTCTGGCCACTGACCTCCACTGGCTGTTCCTTCTGTCTAGAAAGCTCTTTCTGCCTGCTCCTGGCCCCCTCTGTTGTTCAACTCTTAATCATCATTCAGAAGTCTGGGCTCCAAGATACCCCTCTCCCCAGCCGATACTCAGATGCTCCATCTAAACAATTTGAAGGGAACCCAGTATGCTTCCTGGGTTTCCCTGGTGGCTCAGTGGTAAAGAATCTGCCTCCATTGCAAGAGTCACAGGAGATGTGGGTTTGATCCCTGGGTTGGGAAGATCTTTGGAGGAGGATATGGCAACCACCCCGGATATGGCAACATCCGCTGGATCATGGAAAAAGCAAGAGAGTTCCAGAAAAACATCTATTTCTGCTTTATTGACTATGCCAAAGCCTTTGACTGTGTGGATCACAATTAACTGTGGAAAATTCTGAAAGAGATGGGAATACCAGACCACCTGACCTGCCTCTTGAGAAATTTGTATGCAGGTCAGGAAGAAACAGTTAGAACTGGACATGGAACAACAGACTGGTTTCAAATAGGAAAAGGAGTACGTCAAGGCTGTATATTGTTACCCTGCTTATTTAACTTCTATGCAGAGTACATCATGAGAAACGCTGGACTGGAAGAAACACAAGCTGGAATCAAGACTGCCAGGAGAAATATCAATAACCCCAGATATGCAGATGACACCACCCTTATGGCAGAAAGTGAAGAGGAACTAAAAAGCCTCCTGATGAAAGTGAAAGAGGAGAGTGAAAAAGTTGGCTTAAAGCTCAACATTCAGAAAATGAAGATCATGGCATCTGGTCCCATCACTTCATGGGAAATAGATGGGGAAACAGTGGAAACAGTGTCAGACTTTGTTTTTTTGGGCTCCAAAATCACTGCAGATGGTGACTGCAGCCATGAAATTAAAAGATGCTTACTCCTTGGAAGGAAAGTTATGACCAACCTAGATAGCATATTCAAAAGCAGAGACATTACTTTGCCAACAAAGGTCCACCTAGTCAAGGCTATGGTTTTTCCTGTGGTCACGTATGGATGTGAGAGTTGGACTGTGAAGAAGGCTGAGCGCCAAAGAATTGATGGTTTTGAACTGTGGTGTTGGAGAAGACTCTTGAGAGTCCCTTGGACTGCAAGGAGATCCAACCAGTCCATTCTGAAGGAGATCAGCCCTGGGATTTCTTTGGAAGGAATGATGCTAAAGCTGAAACTCCAATACTTTGGCCACCTCATGCAAAGAGTTGACTCATTTGAAAAGACTGATGCTGGGAGGGATTGGGGGCAAGAGGAGAAGGGGACAACAGAGGATGAGATGCCTGGATGGCATCAGTGACTCGATGGACATGAGTCTGAGTGAACTCTGGGAGTTGGTGATGGACAGGGAGGCCTGGCGTGCTGTGATTCATGGGGTCGCAAAGAGTCAGACATGACTGAGCGACTGATCTGATCTGATGGCAACCACCCCAGTATTCTTGCCTGGAGAATTTCACGGACAGAGCAAACTGGCGGGCTACAGTCCATGGGGTCGCAAAGAATCTGGACGTGATTGAAGCAACTGAGCACAAACACACGCACAAGGTGTGCTTCCTGGATTTTGTTGTTGTTGTTGTTGTTTTGGCCACGCCCTGCAGCATGTGCAATCTTAGTTCTCCAACCAGGGATCAAACTTGTGTCCCCTGCATCAGGAGCATGGAGTCTTAACCACTGCACAGCCAGTGAAGTCCTGCTTCCTGGTTTAACTGTGCTGGATTTATCTCCCGGACCTCTCCGTGGGGACATGGTGAGGACTCAGGGGGCTAGTTGGATGACCTGCTATGAGGATTGGCCCTGGAAGCTAAGAAGACAGCCTGGGCAGAGGCACAAGGTGCATTCAGGAGGCAGGAGGTGGGGCAGGGCCATCTGCTGCAACAGCATCAGTCCTCACCGGTGCACAGTCACACCCTTCTATGCCCCTTCTTCCTCTGGGCTGCCTCCTCGGTGTGAACAGAAGCCTGTTGAGTCTGTAAACATTAGCAGAAGGGGCGACAGGAGCAGGGCTGGAGCCGGAAGACAATTCACAGGGAGGGAACAAGATGCCCCAAATAAATCATTCGGGGCCTGACATTTGGAGCGTTTGAGTTTGAGACCAAACACAGATGCCCTTTAGATAAATACATTTTTGAGACGTGTTCTGCAGGAGAAGTTTATGACTTTAATAGGTTTTTAGTGTCAGACGAGCATCAGGAAGTGTTTTGTTGAAAGACCTTCTCTTAAAAGCTCGGAATCCTTCTCCTCCCTCTGGCCCTTTAAACAGAAGGATACAGGGATCCTCAGCAAGGGGAGCTTCTCTTTCTCCAGGTTCCCTGGGGACTGGCCCTGGGCCGGGATTGCTCAACTGAGGAATGTTCTGGAAGGTTCTGAAGACCTCGGTGCTCCAGGCCAGCAGGGTGGGGGGTGGAGGGTCTCTCGGGAAGCTGATTTAGAAGCTTAGAAGCACCCTCCTCACTCAGAGCAGCTCTCCCACCCCCACCCCCAAATCCTCCCTCCCACAGAGGTCCACAGGGATGAGAAGGACTCTGTGTGGAGGTCGTGGGTCCCCCTCAAGCCTCCAGAGGTTGACAATTTTCTGTGGGTTGGAAACTTTACAAAGTTCCCCCACGCTGAAGCCCAGGAGTACGAAGGAGCTGAGCTCACTCCAGGCCCTACGCCAGAGAGGAGACATGAGGAGAAGGTCAGATGCAATCATGTCTGGAAGCTTCTCCCTTCCGGCTTAGAGACAGGCCCCCACCTGCCCATCCTGGGCTCTGCCCCAGGACCTCCAGGGAGCCTTGCGGCTGCCCTCTGCCCAACTCCAGCCCAGACACCAAGCAGCCACTAGTGGGGCTGCTTCTACTACCCCGTGTGTACTGCTCAGTCCTTGCCCTGCCCCCCAAGACAGGGGCTGCATTGTTAGGGGGTGGACGCAGTTGCAACCTCCACGAATTGCAACCCGTCCTCGAACGAGGCCAGCATGGAAGAACTCACGGCAGATGGTCTGTGTTGTGACTCTGGGCCACACGGGGAGGCCCCCTGGCTGAGCCAGGCAGAACTCGGGCTTGTCCTCCCACCACACGTGGATGAGGATGGGCTGGGGGCACACAGGGAGGCCCACGACCTGGCTCACAGAAAACACATGAATGGAACTGAAGGGAAGCCCATGTGAACTTTGTGGACACAGCAGGCCACCTCCTAGTACAGCTGTGAGATGAGCACTGGGATGGTGCGGGATGGGAGAGAAGGGACCGCTGTGTCTGTGCGGTTCTCCACACAGGACATCTCCCGGGGGCAGGAGAAAGGTTCTAATCAATCAATACACCAAGACTCCACACTGATTTCAGGGATGGCCTTTTGTTTCCCATAGGTGACTTCTGAGGACACCTGGAACCACATTTTCATCCACTCCTGTAACTGTGAAACTGCTGTAACTGAGAAACTCAACCTTGGTTTTTTCATATCTGTGGATAATTCTGCCCTCCCACTCTGCTCCTCCATCTTCCACCCACTAGCCCTGGCCCTCAGAGGCCTGTCTCAGACCCTCTCCTTGCCCCAGACCCCCAGGGTCTCATGGAAAGCTGATTCAGAAGCTTAGAAGCATCCTCCTCACTCACAGCAACTCTCCTTCTCCTCCCCAGTCCCCGCTCCCATCCACAGGAATCTGATGGCTGGTCCACAAAGATGCATTTATCTAAATGACCAGATCACTCCCTGTCCTAGTCATTTCATCCAGGGCTATGTCAGGCAATGAATGAACAGGGAGTCTGATGCAGAGAGGCCGGGACTGAGCAGGGACCTGGGTGCCTGCTCTCCCCCCCTCACCCCTGCCCCAGGCCCCCTGGGACTTGCCCAGACCCTCATCAGGAGTCCACCTCAGGGATGGAAGAGAAGAGGTTGGATGAAGCACCTAAGATCTTCTAAAGCTTTGCTCCTGCCTCAGAACTGTTTCCTTACAGGATTTAGACGCTTGGATTCGGCTGATTCTCTAACACCATTCACAACCTTTTTTGGTTTTCTTCACGGTTGTCTTGGAAGCAGCTGCCCACAGATGAAAGCAGCCCATAAACTATGTGTCGTCTTCGGGGGCTCCTGTGACCTTGCCTGTGGCGGGGGGCAGAAGGGAATGACCTCTGTTTTATTTCCCAGGTGGATACTCAGGTTGCAGAGGGGCTTTGCCTGGTTATCCATTTGTATCTGTAGTTTACCAGCAATCTCAAAATCCTAAAGGTTGAATTATGCATGTCTGACCCCTAGAAGAAAAGCTGAGTGAGGTTTCCCTGGGAGGCAAAGCTTTGAGGCCCGAATCTTCTCTCCTAGAAGAGGAGGCAGGCCTTGAGTGGGCACGGGTGGGAATGGCTCATGGCTGTGGAGAACCTATGTGGGGGCAGCCCTGGACTGGAGCATCCAACTCATTCAGGGTCACAGCACCCTCCTGGGTAGGAGCAGTGCCCCATTTTCCAGGCAGATCGCTGAGGTGCAAACCCAGCTGTTCCTTCTCTGGGCTTCTTGCCCTCACTTCACTGTGCTCCCCGTTTCCAAATTCTAGTGCAAGGCTGGTCAAACACTGTGAGCCCGCCCCCCAGGTTCTAACTCTGGGTGTGGGGGTAGGGCGACAGGCTGTCCTTGGGACTAGGTCTGGGGCTGCTGATGCTGCTGGTACCCAGCCCACTCGGTGGGGATCAACTGCCCAGGAGCATGGTGCAATGGGAGAGACACAGGTGAGGATCTCAAAATTGAAGGTGCCCGCTTCACTCTGCTGCCAGCACGCCCTGTCCCCAGTGAGCCTCCCCTCCTCTGTTTCTACTCCCTGTCCTTCATCTGCCCCTGGTTTATGGCCATGGCCCTCCTTTGCTGGGAGTCTGCCCAGAACACACCTTCTCCGCTCCTCTGCAGGGACCCACCTGTGTTTGCAGACAGCTGTCTCCTCCTAACACCCGTTTTTTCAGCTGGGTCTCTCGTGGGGGACTCAGACCCAGTGGAGTCCACTGGGCGATCCAGCACCTCACTGTGTGGGTAAGGGGTGGTCATCTCTCTGATTGAGCTGGATTCTACTGCCATCCAACTCTTGCACGAGGTGGAGCTTCAGAGAGTCTCCAGCAAACACGATTCTCTCATTTGCCGAGCAAGTTGCCATCACCCAGAATATGCCTGCTCCACTCCTCTGCAGGGACCCACCTGCATTTCCAGACAGCTTTCTTCCCCTAACACCCATGTCTTCAACTGGGTCCTCAGAGAAAGACTGTTATTGCCATCAGCCTGATGACCATATGCTTGACTCTCAGGGACCCAGTCTCTGCCAAGCCATGGTCACTTGACAGAGGCTGATTCAGGTCCCGTGCATGGCCAAGGGGGACTGGGGAAGCTGAGGAAAGAGAGGAGGCCAGGGGACTCTGCACCCTTAGTCAGGGGCTCACAAGCCCCTCCAGACAGCGCACACACACGGCAGTGATGGTGCTGGTAGCAGTGACTCCGGCTGGCCTGTGCATTGTTATCTCCAAAGACTGAGTCTTTGAAGCAAAGGAATTTTCATTCCTTTTACATTAATGAAAAACTTGCAGCCAGAGGAAGCACCCCACTAAATGACTGATACTCCACAAGATATGCACTGCTCAGAAATGTCTCCTAGTCAATGAAGAAGAGATAATAGTCAGTGGAATAAAAATTAATCTGGCTACTATAGGAATTAATATAAAAACATCAGATGCAGGACTTATAAGGGATGCCACCTCCAGCTAACCCTCCCTGGGTTAAATACCCCAGGGATGATGATTTACATTCTGTGCTGCAGGGCTCTGCCGGCATAATCGATAGGGATGAGAAATGGGGCCATCCGGCCGTGCCTGCCCACAGGGCTGGGGAGGGAAACCGAGGGGGCACAGGGCAGCCCTGCAGGCTGCTGGGAGCAACAGCCCATCTGAGCCGCCCGCCCCTTCTTCCCCTTCCTCTGCCTCCCTGGTGAGCTCCAGGTCTGTGGCCCACGTGTTTCTGGAAGCTTGGGCCATGGCATGGTCCCACTGGTCCTTACTCCTGTGCCCAACTCCTCCAGGTATACAGGAGGTGGCCTAGGGAGAGGAGGGCAGGGTAGGCTAAGCCAGGTGCTTCCCAAGACGAGAGCAGTGGGACCCGCACCCCAACCCTGGAAGCCTGGGTGAACCTCCTGACAGTAATCAATCACACAGCCATCTTTGCTCTGCAAGAATTACTGTCCCCAAGTCTTGGTTTAGGGTGAAACTTGCCTAAGCAACTATTTATTCCCACTGTTCCAGACTTAGGATCTGCTGTTGGATCTAAGCTCCTGTTGGGCATTCCTTGGGTGCTTCTCTGCAGGGAGCTTCAGGCTGGGGCTCGTGCCTGGAAGCAGACGGGCCTCACCGCAGCTGCAGGGCTGGCTTCCCTGCTGTGCTGGGTGAGCCGTGAGTTATCCCCACTCCTCCACGGTGAGGGCTGTGCCTGCTCAGTTTTGCCCCAGTGTGCACCAGCCACACTTGGCGGGGGCTGGGCAGGGGGTTGGACCAGCGGGTGTCAAGGCCAGCCAGGCTGCTCCTGTGGGTGGAGGGGTGGGCAGAGGAATGCCCTGTCATCTGGCTCTCAGTGTGGAGGCCCCGGAAGAGGCCAAAGCAAGGAAGACAAAGTGTTTACTCCTCAGCCCCTCCCTGCCAAGCCTCCCATGGTCCGTCAGCCACACTCTCTACTCTGGAGTTGCAGCAGCTGTCGGGGGAAGGGGCACCAGCCTCTCATCTTGCCTTGCCCAGCCCTCTGCTCTAGTGTTAAGCCCTAGTCATTGCCCTTCAGGAGCGTCATCTGCTGCTCTGACCATACAGCCCCCAAGGGAAATTCCTGTACGGCTGGCAGTGAGGAATGTCTGGGGGAAAGGGAAACTCGGGTTCCTTGTTCTTGATGCCACAAGAACCTGGCCTTTCCTGGGGAGGCCTACTGGTGTCTCCTTTGCATGCCCATCCTGAGCAGCGTGGCCAAGTGCCCTGGTGGCCACCACACTTCTGTTCACACCCACACTGAGTGGGCCCAGCACAGGCCTCCATGCCTCATGTGACCTAAAGCCAGGGACAAGTGACCCTGAGCAATCTCAGGGACAGAAAGGCCCAAAGGGACCACTCGGTCTAAGTCTCATCACGGAAAGACTGAGGTTCCACGGAGACTGGCCAAGGCCACAGGGTAAAGCCAGCCTCCGGGCCCCAGGGCAGTGCCCTCTGCCCTCTGCCTGCCAAATTACCCGTGATGCTGGTCTAGGCTACCGTGCAGTCATCCTCAATCCTACTAAAGGGAGAAACATGAACTCAAATATTATTTTCATTGTATCAGGAGTTGAATGGTGTCCCCCCAGATCCATATATTGGAGGCCTCTCTGTAACTCAGAATGTGACCTGATTCAGAAACAGGGTTTTTACAGATATAATCAGGTTAAAATGAGGTCACTGGGGTGGGCCCCAATCCAATATCTCTGGTGTCCTTATAAAAAGAGGGAATTTGGACACAGTCAGGCCCAGAGGGAAGGTGAGGTGAAGAGATATAAGCTGAGGAGAGAGGCTGCCAAAACAGGCTCCCATCACAGCCCTCATAGGGACCAGCCCTGATTTTAGACTTCGGCCTCCAGAACTGTGAGATAATAACATGTCTGCTGTTCAAGCCGCGCAGTCACCAGAAACTGATGCAGACTGGAAAGAAGGTCCTGGTAATGAACTTAGAGCACTGTTAATTTTGTTTTTGTTTTTTTTGGTGGGGGGTGGCGCTGTTGGTGTTTCAGATTTTGCTGTTGTTTAGTCACTAAGTTGTGTCTGACTCTTTGTGACCCCATGGACAGTAGCCCGCAGGCTCTTCCATCCATGGGATTTTCCAGGCAATCATACTGGAGTGGGTTGCCATTTTCTTCTCCAGTTTCCAATTATTTGTATGCTTTTAGTTTTTATTATGAATCCACAAACTGGGGTGTATTTATCAACGGTCAGAGATTCAGGAGAGGGTGCTGATGGGGAAGTCTGCTCAGTGCATTCTAGGGGCCGAGGCCCTCCTGGGACGTGGGTTCCCAGGTTGCTGGGATAGAGGGCAGAGAATTGCTGGATATGTGGGTGAGCCACTGAGGTGTGGAGTGGGTGAGGACGCTACAGCCCACATCTCTCGCTGACTTAGTGATGTTTTCTGTGCCCACTGATGGCAGTGATGTTGATCAGGAACCCCATGGTGACCCATACAGGGCACCTCCATCCAGCCAAAGAGATGGAAGCAATGGGCTCCTGAGTGCTTGCTTGTTGTTTCACATAATAACAGGTCAGTGTTGTTCTAATGAAAAGGACTTTGTGGGCATTACTGCTGCAGGCATAATCACACAATATGAATTCTAAACAAAATCACAGACCCCAGCTTGGTGAAACTTATTCCAGGGGATTTCAGTGTATTGTTTGACACCCCATTGACTCACCCTGCTCAGTGCATTTTTGCTCTCACAGCAGCCCTGTCACTACTGAGTTTCAGTGGAGGCTTAAAAAAAGCAATTTCTCTGCAGGCCGGAGCTCAGCTTGCTGTAAGATCACAGGAGGGATTCACAGACCTCACAACCTTTGGGAAAATGACCAAATATTCTGAAAACTGATACCTAACATTTTGCTACCAAGAAAACATTTCCCATTAAATAGAAAGCCCCAGGGACTTCCCTGGTGGTCCAATGGTTACAACTTCACCTTCCAGTGTAGGGAGTGTGGGTTTGATCCCTGGTCGGGGGAGTTAAGATTCCCACATGCCTTGACGCAAAATAAATAAAACAGAAGCGATGTTGTAAATGTTAACTTTCCTGGTGGCTCCAGACAGTAAAGGATCTGCCTGCAATGAAGGAGACCTGGGTGTGATCCCTGTGTTGGGAAGATCCCCTGGAGAAGGAAATGGCAATCCACCCCAGTATTCTTGCCTGGAGAATTCCATGGACAGAGGAGCCTGGAGGGCTACCGTCCCTGGAGTTGCAAAGAGTCAGACACAACTGAGTGACTAACACTTCCACTTTCAAAGTTGTAACAAATTCAATAAAGACTTTTTAAATGGTCCACATCAAAAAATCTTATAAAAAAATAAATAGAAACCACTTCCAGGCATGAGACGCTTCCCCTCCCACATATGGCAGACCCTCTGGAGTAGCTCTCACTGACCCAAACCAACTGGAGCTCCTCCAGAACAAGGAACCCTGTGCCTACCCATGTTCTCAGTTGATCATCCACAGAGCGGGTGCTGCATCCCTGGGTCAGAGGAATTCAGGGAAGGCCAAGAGATCACCAAGGGCACCGTTCTCACCATCTATTACTCAATAACAAACCATCCCCAAACTGTCTTAAAACAACACCGTTATTTCTTTTGCTCACGAGTCTGCAACATGGGCAGGCCTCAGCAGGCGTGCCTTGTCTCTGCTGCACTCCACTTAGCTTAGGGTGGCTCACAGGCAGGACTGGAATCACATGACTTATGTCGTGTAGAATCACACGGGCTTCCTCACGTGACTGTGTGTGGTATTGGTTACCAGCCCAGACCCACTACCTTCACTGAAACTGTCCACCAGGACACAGACATACAGCCCTGTAGGAGCTGGGCTTCCTTACAATATGGCAGTCAAAGTCGTATCACCTTCTGTATCCTCGCCTCCAAAGTCCCCTGCATCCCTCCGTCACATTCTATTCATCATAGCAGTCACCAAGTCCAGCCCAATTTCTAGGAGAGGCGAAACAGAATCCATCTCTGGATGGGGGTGGTGGGGGCAGGATTCTGGAAGAGCATGTAGGACAGAAATACTGCTGTGGTCATTTGCAGCCTGCCACATCCTGGTCCAGAGGTCACACTGGGGAGTCTGGGTCAGGGGGGCAGGTTCCCAATGTGGTTCACCATCAAGAGTTAGGGACACAGTCCAAAAATGCCTTCCTACTGCTCCTGAAGTGAGTCTGAGCTAACACTGAACAGGCCACACCTGTGTCCCCTTCGGCCCCGTGGGCCATCAGCACAAAGACCAGCAATAATCCTCTCTCAAGACTCCTCAGCTTTGGCTGTCTGTGATGCCAGGACTCTGATCTATGGAATGAGTCATCAGTGGCATCTTCTTCAGCAAATGACCCATTCAAAGGCAAGATTTGTCATGCCTGGGGCATTTTATGGATCTTGTTGCTTCGTCTGGCAGGCTGTGATTCCATTAGGAACAATACAGCCAGCATGAGGTGATGCTGCCAGGGCGGATGCTTGGATCAAGGGCGCATGGGAGGGACGGGTGACCCGTGCCATGGCTGCCTCCTCCCACCTACCTGAGGGGGACCCTGGGTGGTCAGCTCCTCCCAGACAAGATATTGTGGGGGTGGGGGCTGCAGGCTCAAGCTTGCACTCTACACTTATGACACCTGTGTGAGTGACAAAACGATCCTGAGCTGGGTTCCCCGGGACCCCCAACACAAGGGAGGAGCTGGCCAGGCCGCAAAGACAGCTGTCTGCACCCAGGACCCAGGCCCATGCCCTGGTCTTCCACTGCCTGGTGTGGGTGAGTGTGCACCACCGCCTGAGGCCTGTGCACCTGTGCACAGGTGACACCCACCTGGCAGCGACAGGTGTCAAAGGGCTCAGCCCAGGAGTGCTGGATGCCAGGGGCACACCCCTTCCTCCTTCCCTTGCTCTCTCCCCGTGAGGCCTAGCACAGTGCTGGGCACACACGGGGTCCTGTGGCCTCCTGCTCATTCTCAGAACAGGTCAAGGAAGACATGGACCTCAGGGTCTCTGAGACGGGGTGGAGTGGGCTGTGTCTATGATGCTGGGCAGGGCTGCTGCGAGGACCCCAGAGGCCTGGGGTGGGTGTGTTCGTCAGGGCAGAAAGGGCTCAAAGTGGTGCCTGCCCTGGGGTGGGGGTGCAACAGAGCAGAGTATGGGCGAGGGCTCCAGGAACTGAGTGTGACAAGGACAATCCATGGACGTCTCTCTCCTTCTTCCCCCCAACACCGCCCCCCAAGTGTTCCTATTCACCCGGCGAAGCTCGACCTCACATGGCCCAGTTTTCTTCTTCCCCCGAGTCCTCCCCTGGCTGGAGGAGGTGAGGGAGGCTGCCTGTGTTCAGGACCCTCTCCCCGCAACAACAGTCTCAGCCACCCTGCTTGCTCGCTCCCTGTTTTCTATGCCTCTCCAGCCCTCACACCCACCTCCCTGGGCCTCTGGCTCTCCTGGAAGGACCTACTCAGCCTTTTCCAGTCCGTCTGCACCATGCACTCAGTCACAGCTCCTGAACCTTGTGCATCGTCTTGCTGCAGCTTGAACCACTTCTCAGGCTTCCTGGATCACTCCCTCCAGAACATGCTGGAATGCTCCTCATCTTCAAACCCAAACTCCAAGGTCTTGTGCCTGTCCCTTATTCCTTGGCTTTTTTTTGGGAGGGGAGGGGGGCCTCATGGCTTGCAGGATCTTTGTTCCCCAACCAGGGATCAAACCTGTATCTCCTGCAGTGGAAGCATGGAGTTCTAGCCAGTGGACTGCCTGGGAATTCCCTTGGTTCTCTTGACAGGTGTTTTCTTTGTAACCGCCTCCTCTTCTGGCCCCTGTGGTCCCTGCAGCCCCCTGAAACCCCTGTGGTCCCCACCCTGCCCTGACTCTGGCTTTGTCTAAGCCTGAAAGCTGAAGGACCTCCACCCAATGGGCCAGAAGTGACCCTCTGCTGTCCACGTGCACTCAGCTCCTGGCGGCGCTGGACTGCTCATCCACCTGCCTGCGTGCCCCACCCCCACCCCCGCCCCCACCCCTGGACCTCTCCTCACTTGGCTTCCCAGACGCACCCCTTCCCCTTCATTCGTGCGCCTTCCTCGTCTCCATTACTCAACATGGATGTGTTCACAAATGATCTCCAACCTGGGCCATCAGTTTAGCCCACACTGACTCCTCAGCGACCTCATCCAGATCCAGCTTGAAACCCAGTCCACCCCACCCCAACACTCTCCTCCGTCCCCCATCGACTCCCAGTCTCTCCTCCCCACTAAAGTCCACTCACTAAGATGCCTGCTCTCCATGGACTCTCTGCACGACCCCCAGAGGGCATCTCAGGTTTAATGCATCAAAATCAAACTCTCTCTTTTGTGTGTGTGTGTGTGTGTGTGGCTGTGTCATGTGGTTTGCAGGATTTTAGTTCCCCAAACTCGGAGAAGGCAAAGGCACCCCACTCCAGTACTCTTGCCTGGAAAATCCCATGGACGGAGGAGCCTGGTAAGCTGCAGTCCATGGGGTCGAGAAGAGTCGGACACGACTGAGCGACTTCACTTTCACTTTTCACTTTCATGCATTGGAGGAGGAAATGGCAACCCACTCCAGTGTTCTTGCCTGGAGAATCCCAGGGACGGGGGAGCCTGGTGGGCTTCTGTCTATGGGGTCGCACAGAGTCGGACAAGACTGAAGCGACTTAGCGGCAGCAGCAGCAGTTCCCCAAACTGGGATTGAACCAGTGACCTCAGCATTGAAAGTATGGTGTCTTAACCACTAGATTACCAAGGAATTCCCAAAAACAAACTCTTAATTTCCACTTTTCCCATCCCCAAATCTTGCTTGTCCTTCAGTTATTCCCATCTTAGTAAAAGGGGCCATATTCACTCAGTTTCTCAGGACGAAGACCAAAAAGTTACAAATGATTCCCTTGTTTCGTTCGTACCTTGAATCTGACCCAACGGCATGTTCTGCTGGGTCTCCAGAACATACTGAGAATCTCATCCATCTGCGTTGGTCCAAGCTGCTGTCTTCTCCAGGCTGTCGCAGTGGCCTTCTCAGGCTCCCACTGTTGTCCTCATCCCCTTCTCACAGTCCCACAGGGATGCTGGGGAAAAACTCAGCCCATTGCATGGAGCAGGCAGCTGAGGTCCCAATCCCACCAGGGTGGAGTCTGAGCAGCTGCACTGGCTCACATGCCCCTGAACCTGCAGCCTGAAGGGTAAGTGGTCCACAGCCAGCGTCACCCATCTGATGCTCACTACCCACCTCTGCTCACCCCACCTCCCTGACCTCAGCCTCCCCCTGCCTCTTCCTCCCCTCTCTCTTCTCCTCCTCCTCACTCCACTTGGGCTCTCCAGCCTGCTGTAGGTGTGTGCTCAATCGCTCAGTCATGTCCAACTCTCTGCGGCCCCATTGTCTGCAGCCTGCCAGGCTCCTTTGTCCATGGGGATTCTCCAGGCCAGAATTCTTGAGTTGGTTGCCATGTCCTCCTCCAGGGGATCTTCCCCTCTCAGGGATGGAGCCCTTGTCTCCCGTGTCTCCTGCATTGGCAGACGGAGCCACTGAGCCACTAGGCCAGTTGGGACGCGCCCCGCCTGCCCCGGGACTGCTCTTCTTTAAATATAGCAAGCCTGTTGGTTCTGCGGGCTCTGCACTGGCTGTCCCTTCTATCTGGGAGATGCCTGCCCTTGACCTCTCCTTCACTTTGCCCAGATGTCAGCTCAGATGTTCCTCAGCGGCCATGCTCTAAGAAGCAGTCTCCCATGCTCCCCCTGCTCCACTGGGCTTTCTTTAGAATCCTGTTATGTTCTCATGGTTGTATTTGTTGGTGTGCTTTGCACATGCGTGTATGGGTTCACATGAATGTAAGCTTCCAAGAACAGGGAGTTTGCTCTTTTGTGTCCCTGGCGCCTAGAATAATACTTGGAACATAGTAGATGCTCAAGAAGTAGCTGTTGATTAACTCAATAAATGAGATGATGTTGCATTCACATCAGGACATGTGGCTTCCCGGGTCTCCCCAATAGCTGTGTGCTATTCCACAGGTGGACATGCCCAGGTTTAACTAGCTGGCCCCTCACTTGAGGACATTTAGCATTCTTATTCTTTAGCTACAATAAACAAAGTTGCATTGCACATCTTTGTACACCTATCTTTGCATTTATGTGTGAATATAGTGAAAAATCAATAATTCCAAGCTCTGCACTTGCTGGATCAAGGAGTGTGTGCATTTAAAGCTTTGGTAGATAATGCTAAATGGTCACCCAAGAGTATTTTTTACCAAACTATGATTTTTGAATTTTTAAAATATTTGAAAATCCATATGTCAAAGAATGAATTAGCCTCACTCCTTTAAAGAGCACTTGAAACTGAGATCAGGCCCTGGGACTGAGTGTCATTTCACAAGGGCGAGGCTGAGTCTCAGGGAGGGCACAGGGACAGTCATTCCTTGGCCGTGGCCATAGTAACCAGCACCGTCCAGCACTGGCATCCCACACCCCAGCCTCTTTCACTCTTACAGAAGTCAGCCTGCAGTGCCTGTCACTGGCTGACTTTGGGAAAAATTAAAGGACAGTCACTGAGAGTGGAGGGCTGTTATTCTATGTTGTCAGGAACTTCCTGAAGCACCAACCCAATAAGGATCTATTCAGTGCTGGCTACGTGCTGCAACGGTGTGGACACAGCCTTCAACAACACAGAACAGCTTGGCCCTCAACTTGCAGGGCACTCGAGGAGACAGGTAATGAACAGAAGAGTACGTCAGATAGGAAGGAAGGCTATGAGAAAACCAAACCAGCAGAAACTGTGGGGTTGCCAGTTTCAGAAGTGGCTTCAGGTGTTCATACCTCTGGATTCTCACACTCTTGTGCAGTTCCCCCACTCCAAGTTTGGACTGGACCTGGGACTTGCTTTTAATGACTAGGAAAGGCAGAGTGATGGGCTGGCACTTCCAAGACTAGGTTACAAATGCCTGTGAGGGGACTTCCCTTGGTCCAGTGGCCAAGACTCCACTCCCAATGCAAGGGGCTCAGCTTCGAGCCCTGATTGGTGAACAAATCCCACATGCTGCAACTAAAGATTTGGCACAGCCGAATTACTTAATTAAAAAACAGAACAGATGTCTGTGAGTCTGTCTCACTGGCACACCCTCCCTTTCCCCTTGCTCATCTTGATGTTTTGAGCAACACTAGGAGAACCCATGTTCCAGGGATTGATGGCAGCCTGGGAGGAGACAATCGCTGCCTCGTAAGACAGCCTTATGCAGACCCAGCCCTGAAAGGACCCCAGCCTAGCTTGCCTGAAGTTATGAGAGACCCAGAGGAATGGCAAGGCCACACCCATATTCCTGACTCATAGAAACCATAAGATAAACATGCAAATACTGTCTTTAAGCCTCTATGTTTTGGGCTAACTTGTTACACAGCAGTAGCTAACTCACACAAAGGGGAATCGAGAGTGCCAGGGGAGGGGATGCAGTTTAAAATAGGATAGGAGGGAAGGAATTATTTGAGAAGACTTGAAGAAGGGGGAGACTGAGCCTCGGGATTCCAGGGGCAGAGTTGGATTCTGGGATGGCACTTACCAGGGTGGCTGGAATAGAGCAAGAGGGGCAAGAGGCAGGGGTAGGAAAGAGAGGGATGGAAGGATGTCACACTAACATTTTTTTTTTTTTTGGACCCTGAACTTGGGGAAAGGGGACTTTGAGCAAATGCACATTTCAACAGGGTCCAGGTAGGCAATAGGTTTAAGGGAAGGTGATGGTGGGGTAGCAGGGAGACGGCCAGAGGTGTCAGGTCCCTAGTTTACTTGAAAGGTGACCATAATAATAGACGGAGGGTGTGAGGGAAGAGTCCCTGCATCTAAGGGCGGGTGGAGGGGGCAGGTTTGGGGAAACCTGGTGGTTGGGGTTCACAGGCCCCAGACGCCTGTCTGACCTTGAGGCGGAGGGCTGAGCAGGCAGTTGGATCAGGCAGCGTGTACAGTGTTTAGGGCCACAGGACAGGAGTGAGTGTAGGTGGAGGTGAGGAGAGGACCCAGGGGTGGGAGTGAGGCAGGTAGTCTATAGTCCAGCCGAGGAGAGCATGGGACCAAAGTGCTGGGTTACCGAGAGTTGAGGCCGAGCACTGACTTAGCAACTGGGACGGTCAGTGCAGAGTGAGTCCAACAGAGGCCTGTCTGAAGGATGGGAAAGTAAGAGTATATTTGGACCTGGTGGGAACAGTCTAGCTGGAGAGGGACACACTCGGGACACAGCATCAAGGGAACCAGGCCCAAGACAGGGAGAGGGCAACAGCCCTGGGAGCTGATGGGGAGTCAGGGCACCTGGTCCTCGGGAAGTTCCAAGGACCCGGGTGCCTCTGCAGCTCGTGCCTGCCCCCCGCCCCCCACTTCACTGGCAGACGAGTGACCCTGGGGGTGTCAGCAGGGCTGGAGACGAACTGGGCGACTGCCTTTGGAATTTCCTGACCTGGATGAGGTTCCGCCTTTAATCTCATGTTGCATCTACAGCCTTGTCTCATGTGGTTTGTGAAAAGCTGGGGGAAAAAAAGAAAAGGGCTGATAAGCTTCACAGAGGGGAGGAGAGACCAACCCAAGATGTTTTAAGTGAGCTCCAAGGTGTCAGTGGGGGGAAGGACAGAGACTCAGGGTGCATGGGTCAAAGCTGAGGGTGCAGCCAGGGGATGCTAAGTGTGCCAGGCTATAAGACCAGCCCCAGTCAGGCACCCGCTGTGGGGCTGGACCTCCCAAGCCTCAGTTTCTCCATCAGACAAATGGAGTGACTGGGAACACTACCTCACAGGCTGTAGCGCAGGAGCAGGAGGTAGGCAGTGACCCTGTGTCCTTCTGGGAGAGGAACCCAGGTGGCACCAGCAGTGGCAGGGGGAGAGTGTCCTGGAGAGTCAAAGTGTTGCTCTGAGTGATGGGGGTGGGGGGTGCAAAATCATATATGTGAAAGTATAAACCTGCCACTGAACTGAGGAAAAACGCCGTCTGAAACAGCATCTGCTTCCCTTCCTTTTCATCTGGGCCCAGGAGGATTTGCTGCCTCTCATGGGCCAAGAAAGCAGGTAGTGAGAGCAGGACCCGAGGGCTGGATGTCTTGACAAATTGAATTTTCCTTCTTTTCTGGCCTCCTGGGAGAGATATTGTGTCCTGCATTGATGCAAATGTGTTCAAAGTGCACTTTTCACAGACTCAGAAATAACGAGCCGCCTTTCCACTGAGGCCTGGGACCGTGCAAGGACCCTCTTGCTGAAGGTGGCCTGTGGCTGGTCACAGAGTCTGTGGCTGGCACGGGGGCAGAGTCTGGGGGCCATGATGGGCGAGCCAGAGGAGCCTGCAGAAGGCATGCAGAGGGCAGCGACCCCAGGAAGCATCTAATGCACCCCTTTTGTTGTGGGGAACCAGGCCCAGAGAAGGCGCTGAGCTGCCTGGGGCAGGCAGGGAGTTCTGGGCAGCTGGCCTGCTTCTCCCTGCCCCACTCTCCAGGACATCTCAGACCAGGTTTGCTTCTGAGAAGGAGCAAGGAGCTCTCAGCCAGCAGTTGGTCTTCAGCCAGGAGTTTGGGCTTTGGCCAGGAGTTGATACTTGTTAAAAGAGATGGAAAAGGTGAAGCTGTTATCAAGAGGCGGTATCTGAGGGCTGAGTTCACTGCAGGGTCTCAGGAACTAGATACCATCAGCCTGGCCTGCCCAGAGGACATGAAGGAAATCTAGGGCGGTCACACATGGGAACTGCCTACTCTCTGGCTGGCCTGCCCAGTGCTCCTGAGAGCCCGGAAGATGGAAAACAGGTTAACAAGTCCAGGAGGAAATGAGCAGAGATGCCTTTGCTGCCAAGGGCTTGGTTCAGCAACCTGATTACTTCTGGCTTCCTCACCGACCTAAGGCTGGGTAGTGATGGCCATTTCTGGCATAAGGGTGTCTGGGTTTGAAAGTTGGAAAGGGGTTCTTTGGAAACCTTGGATCCTGGTCTGCACAGTTCTCAGCTTTGCTAAGTCTCAAGAAAATGTGGGCTCCCAGGTGGTCCCCATGGCTCGATATTTGCCTCTTGTTTCACAACAGGTGGGCTTCTATTTAGATGGACCCCAAGAGCAGGAGAGGGTTCTGCTGCTGAGAAAACATTTGGTGAACTTCCCCACCCACTCCTGATTCACTGAACATGGTCACGGATTTTCCTTTCATGGGGTAAAGAAAATAGTGGCAGACTCAGCAAGGTCATTCTTACCTTCCTTTCCCTTATGATCTGCACTAATTGAGGCTGAAAAGCTAATTAAATTCCCAGCCTGTCTTGAACTAAGTGTGGTCAAATAATACAGTTCTGGTAAATGAGATATAATTGGCAGTCAGCTGGGGGATTCTGGGAAGACTTGTTTTCTTGATTAAAGAGCCATAGGTGGCTGGTATTTCTAATTTTCACTGCATTTCCCTTCTTCCTGCCTTGCAGGTGGATGTGACGCCAGGAGCTGTGGCAGTCATGTTGTAACACTGAGGCAGAACACATGAAAAACAGGCAAAGCCCTTATGGAGACAGGCCTTGACGTGGCTGAGCTGCTGAACCCAGGCCAGCAGCTGTCAACTTGCAGGCCTCGTAAACTGAGGTAAAACCAAGCTTTATTTGTTTAAGCTGTTGTGTCTGGAATTGCTGCAGCTGAAAGCATTGCTGGCTAACGCACACCACTATGACAAAGGATCAGCCAGGATCACAGGTGACAGCGAAACCCTACCTGCACTCCCATCACATTTTGAGACAGGGGTGTGTCTGCTGTAACCACCAGGAATGATAATAATACAAATAACATTTCTGAGTGTTCATTACATGCCAACTATCCTAAGCACTTGGCATATTGACTCATCTGATCTTCTAACAAATCCCATGGGGAATGTTTTACAGGTGTCAAAACTAAGGCACAGAGAGGTCGAGGGAACTTGCTCAAGTTAGTAAGCAGTGAGCCAAGATGTGAATTCAGAAAGCCTGGCTCCAGGATGCATCCTCACAGTCACATGTGATACTCACCCTCTCTCTCTCTCTCCCATCAGGAGTCAGGGGAGACCAGCACAGCCCTGATCGAGGCTTTTTGTCCTGAGCTTCATGGCTGCCTCATTCCTTCCTTTCACGCACTTCTCCGGGGAAGCCAGCTACCTGCTAAAGGAGGGTGGAGAGCTAGGATCAGAGCTGGGGAACTGTGATCTGCAGTGTTTGACAGCCTCAGGCTGGGGCAGCCTGTGGGGCGACTTCACAGACAGCCAAGACCTTGGCCAAGACCCCTCCTCTGCTCCAGGGCATGTTTGAGTGACCACTGTCAGTATTCTCTTCCTTCTCCCATTTCCCAAGTTGATTGACCCCACGTCTGATTAACATCTTTTTCATTTATTTTTAAAGCTACTTTAGTATTCAGTAATACTGGTGAGTCTTATAGGCCGGGGAGCTGGCTGTCTCTTCTTCACCTATTATCACTTAAAGCATTTTTCTCATTATTCATTTATTTATTTTTAGTGTGCTGTGTTGCTATGCGGGCTTCCTGTAGTCACGGTGAACCAAGGCTCCTCTTTGTTGAGGTGCGAAGGCTTCTCAATGCCGTGGCTTTTCTTGTTGCTGAGCACAGGCTCCAGGCACACTGGCTCAGTAGTTGCAGTGCATGGGCTTAGTTGCTCCTCGGCATACAGAATCTTCCCGGACTTGGGATTGAACTCCTGCATTGGCAGGTATCTACTTGCCTTATCCACTGTACCCCCAGGGAAGTCCTTAAAGCTGTTTTTTCAATTGTGAAAGAAATACATGGCTGCCATAAACCCTTAACATAGTTCAGAAGTGTGTGAAATGCAAAGTATGATTTTCTGCTCCTATGTTTTCAACCTCCAGGGCCTTTCCCCATAATTCAGAGGGATAACATTGCCTATGAGATTGGAGTGTGTCCTTTTAGTTTTCCCTAACAAACGTGCTCACCTTTGTAAGATGCACATCTCTTATCTTAAATTAAAAAAAATCAGACTATACATGGCATTCTGTAAATTGCTGCTTCTCTAAAAATAATTCATGGACTTAAGTTTGGAAGGAACTCTGGACTCATTTTAGGAAGGAAGTACTGCAATTCCCTCAGTTAACTTTGTGTCCATGCACACTGATTGTTTCCAACGTGTTGCTTTTGTGTACTTGTGTGCTAGTTTGGGTTGAAGGGGTTCTGACAAGTGGTATGGTTGTGTGCATGTGCACACCTATCACCATCAAATAGGTGTGACAGGCATGGCCAAGTGCCCTTTCTCTCTGCTGTCCCAGGCCCTCCCCCACTGACTGAGGACAAGAGTGTTCCTCATCCATGCCTCGCTAATTGTAGATACTTTCAATACTTCAAAATGTTGCAAACACCCCAGGCACAACATGCAGTACCCTAATCTTGGTTTCTAAATACAGCCCCACTGAAAGGAACCAGGAACCAAGGCTCCTTGGAGAAGTGATTGATTCCAGGGTTGGGACAGGGAATTTAAAAATGGGGTTAGAGGGACTTCTTTCGTGGTCCAGTGGCTAAGACTCTGTGCTCCCAATGCAGGGGGCTAGGGTTTGAGCCCTGATCAGGGAACTAGATCCCATATGCCACAACTAAGACCCGGCACAGCCAGATAAATAAATAATTTTCTTTAATGGGCTTAGAATAGCTTGCTGTGACAGAAAGTAAGGAAGTAATCAAATTATGATGGGGGTGTGTCAAAGAGACACAGGAGGCAACTTGAAGGAGTTCCCATTGACCTACCTGGGATATTTTGAGCATCAAAATAAGTAATTACAGAAATGAATTATAACCACTAGAACTTAGAAACTCCATGCATCCTATGAGATTGCATGCTTGCTCAATCATGTCCCACTCTTTGCAACCCTATGGACTGTAGCTTGCTAGGCTCCTCTGTCCATGGGATTCTCCAGGCAAGAATACTGAAGTGGATTGCCATTTCCTTCTTCAGGGGAGCTTTCCAATCCAGAGATTGAACCCGCATCTCCTGCATTGGCACTCAGATTCTTTACCATCTGAGCCACCTGCAAAGCCTGGTGAAAAGAAAAGGAAAGGCTAGCCTTCTAGCAGAATGTCAGCTAATAAGTATAAATAGAACTTAGAAAAATTATCATTTGGTAACAATTGTAATGATAACTGATACAGACGAGGATCAGCAGCAGATGCCAAATTTGTGGGTGAAAGTTTGAATGGAATAGTGGAATCACTGAACTTGTTTATTACAAAAGGAAAAGTAGTAACGTGGGGCTTTCCCAAGGCAGAGCGGGGGTCTGGGAGATAAAGTTATAGTGGTCCTTACGGGGGAGGGTTGGATAGACAGAGTTCCAGCTTCACGTCCTCCTAGTGGATGATTCTGAAAGCTTCTCAGGGGGGCCCAGCAGCCCCCAGTCCCCATGATGACCACCCACTCTATTGGATTTTCTTCTCTCTTACTCCTGCCTCTTGCGATCGCCTCCCAAACCAACTCCTACCCCAAGTCCTATCTCAGGCCCTGCTTTGGTGGGGACCAAGGCAACCTGCTTGGTGGGATGCTGAGCCCCAGGGTGCCCATGCAGCTTGGGGAGACCAGTCAGGAGCAACTACCATGGTTGAGTTAAGGGCCACTGTGGGTGGGACCCCTGGGTGGGGTTGGGGAGTTTGCCGATAGAGCAAGGGCGACAACAGCAGTGTCATGGTGGCTCTGCCCCCAGGCTTTGGAATGGAGCACTGAAAGGACGAGGTTGCCACCCGCTGCTATGCAGGAGAGTTCCGGGCAGAGCTGTGCAAGGGCTATTAGTTACCCTGGAGGTGCCTTCTGGAGCGTCAGAGTGACCTTCGTGGGCGGCATCAGTGCACAGATGCATGAAGCCATAGCCTGGATGAGCTCACTGTGGAGGGAGTGGGGAAGAGAGGAAGCAACCAAGAACAGAGGCTCCTGGGACATTCCAAAGTCCACATGTCAGGACAAGAGGGTGAGGCCAGCCAGGGGACCAAGGAGGGCGGGTGGCAGGTGAGGTGAGACTCCGAGCCAGCCGTGTGAGCCGGGATTCTGCTGCTGCTCTGCGGGTCCCAGCCAGGGAGCGGAGCGCTGCCAGGAGGGAGTGACTCACCCCGTCAAGGGCAGCCAGCAGTGTGGAGGGTGCGACAGCCTGGATGCGAGCGCACCCCTCAGACATCCTGAGATCCAGGGAGGAGGGGTCGGCTGCCTCGGGAGCCGCTGCATCGCTGACGTGTCATTAGCACTTGGGAGGACAACTGACCTTTGTTCCTTTATGGCTTTTTTAAAATCTGTTTTCTACTTTGAGCAGATGTTATTTTTTTGTGTAAGAAAAAAACAGTGAATTTTATTTTATTTAAAAGTAAGTTAGGATATTTGTAAATTATATATCAGCTACAGGGTTAATATCCAAAATATATATACAACAAACTCATACAACTCAAAAGCAAAAAAAGAAAAAGAATGAAAGAAATTTGATTTAAAATGGGCAAAGGACCTGAATACAGACATACCTCCTTTCAGCATGCTTTGCTGTACTGTGCGTCACAAACACTGCTTTTTTTTTTTTTTTCAAATTACATGTCTGTAGCCAAAAAAAAAAAGTAAGTTAGGTTCCAGACATGTTCTAGATTCTTTAGGCACAGTGGTGGGCTAGTGATAACTCATGGCTCCCAAGTGCATCTGGGGACTTTACACCCAAGGGAGGGCAGTTCACCTGGGTTTTGGTTCAGTGGGGCTGGACTTCTAGTTGATCCTGAGTGGCTTTCCCTGGAGAGAACCAGAGCCCCATTTCAGACAGCCTGTGTGGAGTCTCTTGACCCCTCTGTGGTGCTCCTTTGTCCATGAGGACGGAAGAGTGGCCTCTGTACACTGGGTTGGTGAGGAGCAGAGGGGCATCACTGCTGGTCATGCTGTTTGTCTGCCATGACCTTCCTCAGAGAACAGGCGTGGAGGTCATCGTCTCCTGGCCCCAAGGCTGGCTCAGCAGGACCATCTGACCGACATCACAAGTAGTCATGGTTAAGATAGATTTATACAGCATTCACCTGTTACATGGCAACTGAGCACCCACTCTGTGCCGTCTACTATTCTGGCTGCTGGGAATGTAGCAGTTAAGAGAAGATGCAGTCAGAGTAAGGTCAGGGACCACCTAAACATCTCATCCTCTGGTTGGATGGCATCATTGACTCAATGGACAAGAGTCTGAGCAAACTCAGGAGACAGTGAAGGACAGAGAGGCCTGGCATGCTGCAGTCTGTGGGGTTGCAAAGGGTGGGATGCGACTGAGCGACCGAACAAAAGCAACAGAGGTCAGGACTGGATGCAACGAGCAGAGGCGGGCCCAAGGCCCCGAGCTGAGCTGCTGCCACAGTCCAGTCCACAGTGCCTCTCCTAGCGGAGAACTGAGAGTGGCCAGGCCTGGGAGCCCAGGTGAGGAGGGGCTCCTCAGACTCCTCCACAGCAGGTGAGGAGTCTGAGGACGGGGGCAGAAAGTGCTGCCCAGGGCCGTGAGCGAGTGCTCTTCTCCCAGCCTCAGCCCACTCCCTGCCCCTCCTTCACAAAACATTCCACACTCCCTTACCCTAACTGCCCATGCTGAGCCCCTGGCCCCACCTGGCATACTGCCCAGGAAAGGTGACCTTGGCCTGTACCACAGGGACAGGTCACAGGCAGGGCTTCTCCACAGGACAGGCCACACTGGAGTCATTTACAAACACATCACAGGACAACTCCAAGCCAGTCGAAAATCAACACGGTAAAACAAAAAAACAAAAACCAGAAGAAGTCGGCTGACGCAATAACCGTAAGCAGCTTTCTCTGGACCCTGGGCTCTGGGTGGTTTCTATGGTGATGGTTCTTTGGGGCTTTGGACCCCTGGAAATGTGCGCTGCAGTTCTTCTCACAGCATCTCCATCAACTGCCTTTTCAGCCGAGTCTCCAGGGTGAGAACCCTCTCATCACTTTGTTGTTTTGTTAGATTAGCCTGTCTTTTCCAAACTGTGCACCAAGCGTGAGTTACCTTTATAACTGAAAAGCCAATACTTCCATTAAGATTCAGAGGAAAGTTTACAGTTTATTTATAAAATCAATAGAAGCGGCTCTGGCCAAGCTGAGTTGGGTAAAGTGGGCGCCCCAGGGGTCTTCTGGCCAGTGCCTGACCCGCTGCGGAGCCTCTGGGTGTTTGGCAGGACACAGAAGTGAGCCGGTTGCCGATTCATGGATCCCAGGGCCTCTTGGTTTGGGCCTGGAGTCTTCTTGGCCTCTGGGTCTCCTCCTGTCCCTGGCCCCTCCCATTTTTCTTCTTCCAAAATGACCAAAAGAAATACAATCTCCCATTTCAGTGAGGGAAAAAAAATTCATCTAAGTAGCCTTTTAATAAAAACAGAGGCTCTTGCTTGATCACAAAATCAATTAGTTGGTAGAGAATTTTATTAGTCAATCATGTAAGTAATTAAAAATATTGATTGATGGGGGCGCCAGGGGCCGAAAGCGGCTGCTTCTCCCCAGCAATGTGGGGCAGCTGCTGGCATGGGGGCACCGGGAAGTGATCCTGAGCGGGGGCTTTTAAATCACTCCCCAGTGTGCCTCTCCCAAGGTCAAACCAGGACACATAAGACAAGGGACTCAGCCGGTCTCAGAGCCTCCATTTTCTCATGTGAAAAACAACAGGGCTGATAATCTGGGATTCTCCCGTGGACTAAATGAGACAGAGCTGGGATGGTGAGTGGCATGGCTTGAGGGCTCATGGCAGGTGGGGCTGTATTCCTGACTGTCAAGGAATTCTAGGCCAAGGAATTCGAGTTCAGTCTTGTCCTGGGGATGGGAGGGACAGAATGGTCAGGGGGCCTGGTCTTCTGAGTGAGGCCTCGCCAACAGGCAAGGGCTCTGCTGGGTTAAGTCTGACCAGAGGTGGATCAGGTGATGTGGGCACCCAGCCTCCTATGCTCAGCACCCAACTCAAGTTCAAGCGGAGAGGAAACGGACTCCCTGTTGGCGGGGGAGGGGCAGTTTCTAAGACAGCATGTGGAACTAGAACGCTTTTGTGGCCAGTTTTGGGAGATATCACCTGCTGCCTTGGATCCCTTCCTGGAGGCCTGAAGATGGTGTCCTCGGCCTTAAGAAGCACCAGCCTTGGTGCCTGCTGCAGAGGGATCATGAGGGGGGAACAAACCTCCACTGACTGAGTGCCCTGCCCTGTGCCTGCCTCCTCTTCATGGCACATGCAGTGGAAATCACTGCCCCACTCCACAGATGAGGAGTGGGGAGCTGGTGGCTCCACCACTTAACTGCTCTGTTGTAAGTTCTCTCCTCCATTCTGGGCCTCCCGGTCCCCTGGTCCAGCAGGGAGGCCCACCTCATCCTGGGAGGCCCCTCAGGATCAGACTCCATGGGTGCCTCCCCTAACATCTAAGAGATCTGTGTAATGGACCAGGAAGATGGGGCTCCCTGTATGGGGAGGGGAGGAACAGAGCCTGAGGGTCCTCTGCCGACAGCCCCTTCATCCACCTCCTTGCCCACAGGGTGCAGCCTTGTCTGAGGGTCCTCAGGAGGGACCCCCGGTCTGATGGGAGCCCAGGTCCTCAGGACCACCTGGGACAGTTACCCCTACACCAAGCCCTGGTCCAGCTGCCCCTTCCTCCCCGGGAACCCTGTAAACCTCACCTGTCTGGGCACTAAAGGCTTGCCCCACCATGAAGGCTTCTGAGCTTCTTTCCTGGCACACAATTTTGCAAAGCCACCCTGGAAAGCGTGCCCTGGAGGTGCTTGTATGCAGGCTGTTCGTCCTCTGTAAAGCCTGGCTATTTGTTTAGACTAGCTGACATTTCCATGGTCTTTTATTAAAGAAAATATCCTGGGGAGAAGGCAGGATGTTTGCACACAGCTTATACCCTCCGCCTCTGGTCCCCAGTGCCCTGGAGCGGGTAAGGCAGCAGGGGTGCCAGCCTCTCCCCCACCCTTCTTCCCTGAGAAAGGAGGAGTGCTAGGGAGCCCCCCACAGGTGCAGGGATCCTCCCAGTCTCTGCTTGGCCCCATGCTCTGAGGGGCAGGATAGAGACCAGGCAAGACCACGGCTTCCTTCTCGGTGGGACTGTGGTCAATGACCCCACGGGGGACTCCCGGCCAGCTCCATCGGCTGTGCCCTCTATTAGCCTGTCTCTGGCTCTTGTGTGCTGTGCCCTTTGCTCTTTGTGTCTTTGTTGTCAGCATCTGCCGGGGGTCCCCCGCAGTCAAAGGGCTGAGTTAACGGCTGGCGGGCTCCATTCTGAGCTAAGAAACCTAGTTACTCTGTGGGATCTGTCTCAAGGTGCCAGAGGCACCTATGGCCAGAGGAATGTCCTTCCCCGTCAGCCATCACCCAGGCACTTTTGAGGTGGCCGCACTGGGGTCTTTCCTCTCCCCCAGCACCAGACAAAGGTGTCACAGTCACACTGACTGGGGTGTGGGTCCCAGCCCTGCACAGCTGCCGACGAGGGCCTGTCTGCAGAGTGGCCCCCTGGGGGGCCCTAGGATGCTTACTGGACCTTTCCCAGGGCAGCAGCCTGGGGGGTCCCCGTCTCCCTCACCATGACTGGAATGCAGTTTAGGTACGAGGTCCTGGAACCTGGCTTTGCAAGCAGATGGAACACTGGTCACTCCAATGCTATGTGTTCTTACCTGTCCTGGAGAAAAGGGAAGAAGGACAGGCTTGGCACTGTCATCCAGCGACACCTGGCAGGGAGGAGCAAAGATCGGCGCTGGTTTGGCCTTAATTAAATCACCCACGGGCCTGGCTCATAGTTATAAATTGCTATCACTCCCATGGACCCATTTCAAGCAGCATCCTTCCAGGTCTGTGTAAACAACCCCACACCCTCCACTCCAGCTCCTGCCTGCAAATCACAGGAAGTGTTTCCATTTTAACCGAGATCAACTACTGACAATTAGGGATCCTTGGCCTCATTCTTCATGAAAGGGCTCCACATCTGTGGATTAGGAGAGTACAACTGCCTGCCTCCTGAGAGGAGACTGAGCCACCAGGCCTGGGGCGGCCCAGTGGGTGGGGCTGAGCAGGTGGGGGTGGGGTTGGGGAAGCCCAGATTCTACTTACTGGAGGTGGGGATGATCCCACCTGCCAGGAAGCGCCCCTGTGGGTCGAGTATTAGTCTTGACTGCAGATAGGGTTGGGCGGAGTCCGGGATGCTGAGAGCCTATCTGAGGGGTCAGGCCTGGGCCTCCTCACAGGAGGGGGTGGGTTGGGAGGGTGGGGGAAGAAAGGGAAAGGGAGGGGACACAGAGGGAAGAGGGAGGGGAAAGGCGGGAGGGGAGAGCAGCAGCATCTCGGTCCTAGACCAGAGCAGACGCCTCTCACTGGCCTCCCTGCTCCCCTCGGGTCCCCCAACACCCCCCTTCACACAAGCATTAGCCAGAGGGAGCTTTCCAAACGACAGTCAGACCCTGACACTCCTTCATGCAAACCTCCCTGCAGCTTCCTGTTGCCAGCAGAATAAATTCCACATCCCTTTCGATGCCCCCCAGGGCCCTTCATGGCTTCCTGGCCCCTCTCCATCTTCAGCCACTGCCTTCCCTGGGACCACGCTGACACCCATCCATCCTTCCAGCCGCAGGTCCCTGCACTTTTCTTTCCGTTGGGCCCTTTGTCTCCTCTCCTGTCTGGCTTTTTGTCTTTCTCAAGCTCAGCTGTCATTTCTCAGGAAAGGCCCTCCCTGAGCACTCCCATCCATCCTGTGTGAATCACCTCCCAGCAAACCCTGTCCCCTTGGCCCGTCTGCCCCCTTCACGGGGCCTGCTGGTCAGAGTTGGCGAGCATGTTCCTTATTGACCTGTTGGCCATCTCTCTGCTAACAGAAGTAGGGGACTCACCTGTCTGGCCCGTGCTCTGAATGGTTGCAGGCACATGAGTGTCGCCCCTCCCTCCGCAGGCCGTCAGCTCATTGAGGGCAGTGCTCCTTCCACCTCCAACCCGGGTACACTGTGTGATGCCCTGACCTGCATGGGCTCTGTTCACTGAGTCACAGTGCTGATCTTCTTCCCGCTGTACAGACGAGGAAACACTGCCTCCCAGACCCCGTGCCCTGGAGGGGTGCTCCCCAGTGAGCGGAGCAGCAGTGGGGCCAGCACTGGCTGGAAGACCTGTGCTGACCCTCAGCCGAGGCCCTGCCCCTGACCAGCCGCACATGGCCTGATGCCTGGCTGCCCTCCAGCTGCGGCGGACATCTGCTGCAGCTGGGCCTGGCCTGCAGCTCTGCCACATGTGTTCTGTCTCGAACCCTCCACTGGGGACGCCCCTGGTGATGTGAGACTCACACTGTGATTTCCTGTGATGTAATTAGCTCCCTGGAGCCTGGGGAGCGGCCAGCTGCAGGCGGGTGGAGGGTGGGCTTCCCTGCAGGTGTGTGTATGCAGGCACATGCGCCCGTGTGTGTATGTGTGTGTGTGTGTGTGTGTGTATGCATGCATGTGCACGTGAGTGTGTGGAGCTGCTCCTCGGGGACAGAGGGGTCTGGGGTTGAGAGGTAGCACAGTTGGGTCTGCTTTTTTAAAGATATAGTGTCATGGGCTGCCTAAAGGCTTTGGAATCTCAGAGGCCACACTTCCTGATGCTCCACTCCATTCAACTTCTCAAGAGTCTCAGTATACTTATCCATAAAACAGGGCAACAATTCTACCTCACTCTCAGGATCACCATGAGGATGAAAATGCAGGACAAGTGCTGAGGGCCACTCCCACCTGGAGAAGGTGCTGGGAAGTGTCACGGAGAGGACCGGGGTGGGGCAGGAGGGAGACCTCGGGCTCCAGCACACTTAGTGGCGGGACCTCAGGAAGCCGGGAACCTCAGAGGCAACCTCGTTCCCAACCTCTCAGGTCCATGAGAGGATACAGGCCAAGAAAGCCGGCCCGGTGCCAGGAGCTAGAGAGACCGTCACGCTCACGGCTGAAATCTGAGCTCTGTTCAGGCCTCCACTGCTGGGTGTGGGCCTATTTGGGGACTCTGCTTTTTCCCCTGGAGCCTCCTGAGATCTTCCAGCCTGGGAAGATGGAGAGTGCCAGCCCTTGGGGATGCCCAGGGGTTCCCTGGAAGCTGGCAAGGGGCAAGAAGCTTCAGCACCTGTGCTACACCGCACAGAGAGAGTGCACCCACCCCTCCATCCAGGCTTGTGGGTTTTCTGGGGCTGTTGGGGCAGGGATGGGGTAGCTGAGATCACACACCAACCCCTCCTTCTCGTAGGCCTCACCTGTCACCTCTTGTTGCAGGCCTCCAGGGCGAGTCCTCTGGAGGTTCAGGGTCCATGTCGCTCTCCAAGGTGCTCTCCTCCCTCAGCAGCCAGATTTGGGATATGGGGAGGATTAAAAACAAGAGCAGTTAATCCCAATCTGGGTCTTTGTGTTAATCATTCAGTCGTGTCCAATTCTTTGCTGCCCCGTGGACTGTAGCTCGCCAGGCTCCTCTGTCCATGGGATTCTCCAGGCAAGAATTCTGGAGTGGTTGCCATTCTCTCCTCCTGGAATTGGGATCGAATCTTCCCTCCTCCTGGAATCTTCCCAACCCAGGGATCGAATCCAGGTCTCCTGCATTATAGGCGAATTCTTTACCATCTGAGCCACCGGGGAAGACCAATCCCAATCAGCTGTATATAACATAGATAACTAATAAGGAACTCCTGTATAGCACAGGGAAGTCCATTCAACACTCTGTAATGGTCTATATGGAAAAAAATGTAAAAAAGGGTAGATACAGGTATATGTATAACTGATTGTTTATATAACTTTGCTGTATACCCAAAACTAACAAAACATTGTAAACCAATTATACTCTATTAAACAAACAAAAACCAAGAGCAGTGTCAGAAAAGGCTCTCCAGCCACCCAGGGAGGGGGCCTTCGGGTGGGGGCAGCCCCCTGTACCTCCCAGGCCTCAGCCATGTCATGGGAGCTTGGTCTGCCCTTCCTGCTCCAGGGCCACCTGAAGTCCAAGTGGCAGTGCTGTGTGAAAGGACGGAAGTAATAAAAATGATGAACACAAGCCAGCCCAGGTTATTATTTTGCCCTCCATGTCCTAGTTCTGCTAACTCCCCTGGCTCCGGGCTGAGCTGAATGCCTCCCTGGAATGAGACGACGGACAGTTTATTCCTTGTGTTCAGCCAACCAGAAACTCAGCCTGCGGCACTGCAGTCTGTGCCCGGCGGGCAGCCCCGGAGCCTCGCCCTCTAACTCAGTTTCGCCTCTGAATCGGGGCGCCAGCACAGGGTTGCCTCTGAGCTCTCCTCCTGCTGAGTTGGGATGGGTTTTTCCTGTGTTCTCCGGCGTCTGTCCAAGATGGCTTTCCCTGAGCATGGATTGTTCTAGCTCTTCAGGTACTTATGCCATCTCAGGGGATGGAATCTGGAGAACACTGCACCCAGTACCCCGTGTTTCCCGTGGCCTGGGCATATCCCCTCAGAGGATGAGACAACCCAGCTGCTGAACCGAGGCTGCCTGGTCATGCCTTCTGCTTGGTGGGACTCCTTGAGGGAAAGCCTGGACCATAGCTTAGTGCCAGCCTCTGAACCCTCCTCCTCTTGCTTCACAGAGCATTGGACAGAGACCTTTTGCTTCCCACCACCTCTGAGGCCCAGCGCTCCTGCACAGAGTGACTGTCATCACACAGGCAGGATGCCGACCCTGGGGAGGCCACCCCATCATGCCACACAGTCCCTACCCACTGGCCAGCCCATGGCCCTGGCCCTTCCCATTGCAATTCTGGGGCACCCCATTCTCTGAGCCTCACATGTACCCAGGCCCTAGGCACTGACAGCACTGTCCCTTCTGTGTCCCCAGTTAAGCCTCCTCTGTGACGCCTCCTGTGACGGCAGGGCTGGGGACAGGGCCTGTCCCCTGCCTCTCTGAGTCTCTAGGCTGTTCTGCTCCAGGGAGGGGCTACACATCACCTGCCCCTCCCCTAGGCCCTGCTGGCAGGTGGGATGAATGAGGGCCCAGTAGCCAGGTCACCATCCCTGCAGAGCCCTGCCCAGCTGGACCAGTGGACCACAGACCTAGTGATGAAGTCAGAATCACAGGCTCAATCCCATGGGCCAAGCTCTGGGCCTCTGCCTGGGGATGAGTCAGTTCATGAGCCCATGGGCAGGACGCATCTGTCACTCTGCTCTCGGACATCCCTGGTCCCTGAGCTCCTAGCCTGACCTGCCCCAGGCTGCATGCTTCTGCTTATGGGATGGATCCTTCACTCGATGCCCAGAGTTAAACAGGCATTTCTTTGCTGCTTTTTCTTATCCCTAACACAGCTTCTGGGATTAATTATCAATACAAAGTAATATTTGAAAGGTAGTTATTACAGAGCCAGCCCAACATGAATACCATAACTCAATAAACAGCAAAAAACAATGGAGAGCACCAGACCATGGACCACTCTCCTCTATGAAGACAAATGCAAAAAACCTTAAATTATTAGAAAATAAAATAATATGCCACAACCAGGAGGCCCATCCATCTGGTAAGTAAGGCTATAACACTGGTAGAAAGGGTATTAACAGAGTCCACTCGTTAATGGGTCAGATGGTGGACAGTGTTTGGAGGGGTGCAAAGGGGCTTTAGGACCCAGCAGTGCTCTGACCTGGGTGGGTGACACCGACTTAGGCACTCTGGAGAAATCATGGACCTACACATTTGGAGCTGTGCTGTCGCTGTGTGGTGCTATGCTTCAAAAACAATTCAATAAGAAAAGTAACCAACAGAGAAAAGATGTTGCTTCAATAAGAAGCAACTAACATACAGCAAACTGAGGACTAGCAACTTTAAAAATCAGTAAGAAAAAATAAAAACAACCTCAACCCACTCCAGTATTCTTGCCTGGAGAATTCCGTGGACAGAGGAGCTTGGTGAGCTTCAGTCCATGGGGACACAAAGAGTGGGACACGACTGAGCAACTGTTGATGATGATGATAGGAAAAGTGGGCAAGGGATAAAGAAGAGCAATTCACTAAAGAGGAAACACGAATGGTCATAAAAATGTGAAATCAACTGTTCAACATCAGTAATCCACTGAGAAAATACAAACAAATAAAAACGGAGTATCATTTCATATCCATCAGTTTGGGGGGAAAATGGCATCTGATAATCCCAAGAGGGGATGAAATGATGAATTGTGAGAACTTTCACACCCACGGACAGGGGTGCAAATTAATCCAACCACTTGAAGAAAAGAAATGTGTGAATTCGAAACAGTGCATGCCTGAAGATGTGGAAATTCCAGTCTTGGTATATGCCCTTGGATACCACTGGGAAGCTGAATAAGCATGTTCATTATGGTATGAAGTTCGTCATAGAACAAAACTGGAAATAGCTTAAATCATTAGGGAAGCAGACAAATAAATTGTGAGATATTTATGAAATAGAATCCTTGCGGAAAAGTTAAAATGAGTGAATTAAATCAATGTAGATGAACTCAAATTTAGATTATAGTTTACAGCTCGTGTGGCTTCACCATCCATACATGCTCATGGGCCCTTTGTACACGTGTGTATACGTATGTATGTGCATCTGTGTCTGTGTGTCTCAAACTATAGAACGCACCTTGAGTTAGGAGGAAAGGAAAAATTCTGCAATATTTTGTTGCTTTTACATGAATTTAAAACTTCTCAAGTAAACATGACCAGATCTCAACATTTACAAATTCTGACACTGGTGTCTGCTACAGACCATACTTTTCTACAGTTTTAAAATTTTAAACAGGAAAAAAAAAACACAAAGGAAAACCAAGGGAATGAACTGGGGAAAAAAACAACTATTAAAAAAAGGCTTATGGATTTGAAGAAAGTGGCAGCTGCCATTACTCTCAGAACAGTGCAGGGCCCTGGCCAGGCTGGATCTCAGGGCTTCATTTATGAACTCGCCCAGCCCGTGACTGGGTCTGAGTTTGCAGAGACTCTTGGCTAACCTTGGAAGCATCTATGGGTGCCCTGGATTATAGAGCTGGTCACTGTTCGATCAGGCTACGCAGGCCATCGTTTCAGTTCCAGCTCTGGTCCAGCTCTGGGCAGCCCCTCTGGCCTCTAACTCACCCTCATCATGGAAGCCACTTGGGGATCTGGTGGCTGTGGCCCCAGCCCAATATTAGCCCAGTCCACTCCCTCCTACACCAGATTCCAGAGCCCAGACCAGCTCAGAGACTGCAGCCCTCCACACGCCCCTCCTGTTCAGGGGCTTCAGGAGAAGCGAGGTGTAGGTATATACCCAAGCTATAAAAATAACAGCCTACATTTATCCTGTACTTAGAATCCCCTGTCATCACCTGAATTACCTCTCACAACCATCCTCTAGGAAAGCAAACACCAGGAGACCAGGACCCCTCACAAGGGAAATCCATGTTCCTTTTAGCCCACTGAAGACCCAGGAACAACAAAAGGACCCAGAACAGACAAGGAGGGGGAAAAGGCTGGGAAAACTATTTGACTTTTTTTTTTGTCCCAGCCACATGGAAGTCAGAGAGAGCTCACATGTGAATGGGGATAACAATGAGTGGTGCCCCAGTGCTTGCCCCCCTCCAGGCTTGGGACTTCCTCCTGCTTCAGGAGGAAGGGCCTGGAGGAAGGAAATGGTTGCCTCCTGTCAGGAGAGGCAGGATCCAGGCTGGCATTGCTGAGAGATGTAGGCACTGCAAGGTCTTAGGCTATCACCTGTTGGGACCCTTGCTCTCTAGCTCTGGTCCCTCCTCACAGCCTCACAGTGTGGGCACCCAGAGGCTTCACCTGACCCTTGCACCCATCTGGCCTACTCAGGTCTCAGGGGCAGAGGTTGGGGTGTGTCCCCCATGTTCACCTCCCCCCCCCACCCCCCCGGCAGTAGTGGGCAGGAGCTGGTCTCTTCATTTCTCACCAGCACTTGGCACAAACGGAAATAAGTTCCAGGGACCCGGCATACTGTCGTGCTCTCCACAGCCCACGGCACTCTCTAGACTCAAAGAATTCCATGGTCACATCTGATGTTTCCTGCTGGAGCCCATCATGTTTACACGTCAGAGTGCAGTGGGGGGTGGAGCTAGGGTGGCCTCTCTGGGCCCTGAATCCCCCACCCCACCCCCAAGGAGCTGGCTGAGGTTTCTGCTCTCAGTGGACCCCAGGGAGGGAGGCGCGGAGCCGGGGAGCGCCTGAAAGGATAGTAATGCAATCACCACCCGAGACCGAAAGCTTTTGCCACAGTATCATGTTCACTCCTTGTGACCCCAGCACACAGCTAGATAGGGAGCCCCGGTGGGGCTGAGGCCTTTCTGGGGCTGGCACCCTCCATCTGCCTGGCACTGGCTCCTGCGGTCCAGCCTTCCCAGTCTGACTGTCTTCTGGGCCAGAGGCCCTGCTCAGAGGCCATGTCCTTGGCTCATCTGCAAGAAGCCAACTCTCAGATGACATCTCATTTACATGCCCAGTGTCCCAGAACAAACTTGTGGGCAGTAAGTCTGATCAATTCATGTTATTATGCACAGGTTCAAATAATACATTAGAAATGGTCTTTGTCATCTTTGGGGAAACATCTTAAGGTTGAGCTTAAAAGAACAGGTATACAAATAGGAAAAACAGGCCAGCTGAACACAGCAGGTGTTCTATCAGTAAATGCAAATCGTGCAAAATTCAGGTGAAGACCCATGTTTGGTCTTGCACAGGCCTAGAAGCTCTGAAGTGGAAAGTGGAAGGTGAAGCAGGTCAGCTCCAAGTCAGGGAGGCCTCCCTCCAGGCACAGGCTGCTCCTCCCTAACCCAGCAGCCCAGGGCGGTGGAGGAGGCCAGGGGGAGCTGGGCGCCAGACTGGACAGGGGGCCTGCCCAGACTTTCATTCTCAGGCTCCTGAGGGTCTGAAACCTGAGGGCTCAGGGCCAAAAGGACAGTCGGCACATGTCCTGGGAACGCTCCTGGCAACCAGGCTTTTACATCAGCAAGATGGGTCAATCCTTTGGGCCCCACTTACATCACAGAGCCCAAAGTTAGAAGCCGTGCAGGTGGGAATAAGGCTGGGAGGACCCCGCCTCCCAGGGGGCAGAAGCTGTTACATTGTCTGCATCTCTGGACCCTGGACATGCCCAGCGCATCCTAGGTGTTCGATGAATACTCAGTGAGTGGTTGATGAATTTATTCAGCAAACATTAATAGCTATTCAGCACAGGTGCCAGGCTCAGTGTGGTGCCAGTGGCCAATAGGACAGACACAGCCCTGCCCCCGGAGCTTCTGTTCTAGAGGGTGAGATAGACCCATAAACAGCAGCCTGAGTGGCAGGAGGGATACCTGAGAGAAGAACCCCTGGGCCACAATGACGGCCCCTGTCCTGTGAGGTCCCAGGGTCATGGACAGAGAATCAGTCAAGGCAGACAGCAAGGGATGGTTGGCATGGCTAGTCTCAGGTGTGGCCATCTTGAAATTCTTAACATTTTACCTTTCTTTACATTTACATAGAGAACTTGTGTTCTCTGAGTGAGGCTCTGGAGAAAAACAGAGCACCTGTGATCGGGGGAGACATGCAAATTCGTTGCAGCTTCCTTAATATTGAGAAATGGATTATTTCCTGCCATATCAACAAACAAGGACATCACGGTCATCAGTGATTCCAGCCCTTCAGGGCAAATAGGAAGGAGAACAATACCTGCTATCTGGCAGCTATCAGACTGCAGCCACTCCTTACGGTGAGCTCAGGATGTGAAAAACAGAGGACGCTGGCCTCAGATAGCATATGAAAGGAGTGATTTCAGTGAGCCCAGACTCTATCATCTTCTCATACATAGAAAAGCACTAAATGCCTTAACTTGGGATATCTGGTTTCCTTTAATTAACAGGTGGCACTAGTGGTAAGAACCTGCCTGCCAGTGCAGGAGACGCAAGAGATGTGTGTTCAGTCCCTGAGTTGAATCTCCACGGAAGATCCCCTGGAGGAGGAAATGGCAACCCCCTTCAATATTCTTGACCAGAGAAGCCCCATGGACAGAGGTGGGCTATGGTCCTAGGGTTGCAAAGAGTCAGATAGGACCGAAGCAACTACGCGTGTACGCACTTGATGTTCAGGGCTATCTGACCTTTGTTGTAAAACTTCTGTATAACCTGACTCCTCCCCCCACCTCCCTGGAGCAGCTCTTTCAGGGTTACTTGAGATGCTGTCTCCAGGGCCTGAAGCCCTAAAAATTTCTGCTGAACAAAATATAACTCAACCTTTAGGGCGTGGCTAGTTTTTCAGTGGACTACATAGGCCTTCATGAAGCCTCATGAGCACAGGGTGCTGGGTGGGCAGTGTTTTAGGCCAGCGACTCAGCAAGGACAAAGAGAGCTTGTCCTGTAGATCACTGAGTAAGGGTGGCGGTGAGACCCGAGGGCCCTTGCTTTCTGGTAGAATCTGAACGCACTGGGCATTGGCGGGGTAAGAAACCCAAATGAGGGCCCATCGTGTCCTTTCTCTCTCATGTCACTTTGACACTTTTCATATCAGTCAGCCACTTGGATGAGAATGATGATAGGAGAGGGGCTTCTTCCTCATGAGTAAGCTGAGGTTTGAGGGTGTTGGTCCCCTGGTGTCAAGAAGTGAAATTAAAATAGTTGAGTTAGTAGTGTGAAGCATTTTCACTGTTCTGATGAGAAAAAAAAACAAAACAAAACATACATGAACATACAAGTTATAGAAGTCTTGGGAATCTGGGTATCAGTTAAATGTTCTTACACTTGCATTTAAAACAGAAAGGTGAAACAGTAAGGTTCATGCTAATAATTAAAATTAAAAATTTTTTCTTTCCTTAGAATAACATCAAATAACAAATTAAAACACTGCAAAAGAGGAAGATGGAAAAAAAAGGAAAAGAAGAAGCTTCACATTTCGGTACTTTTTCCTTGCCTTTTGAAGGTGGGGCCCATGACTCACTCTGCACTGAGCCTGAGTGAGCATTGTATTGGAGCCAAGGTGCCTGCAAAAGGCAGGTGGGAGCAGGTGGGGGAAAAGGGGTTGGTCAGAGAGGAGGCTGTGATAAGGGTCCAGCGTGGTCTTGGGGGACAGTGGCTGCCCCCCAGCGGTGGTCATTGCAGGGAGGAGGAGTAGGGTGGAGTGGACCCCTCATGTGCCATTTAGTGCCCTTTTAGGGACAGCCTGGGAGTCGGGGTGCAGGGCAGAAAGGGAGCACCCCCTGCCTCATGTCAGCCAACAGTTTTTATGCATCCTGCCTCCAAGTAACATTTCCCTTGAACATGGTTCGGAGGCTGCGTGGAGACCTGGGGCAAAGGCAGCCCCTGGGATGAGTTCAGGACCGGCCTTGAGTCCTTCCAGCCTGGCACCCAGAGCTCTCTGGAGGTCCAGAACACCTCCTCCCCACCAATGTCCACCGTGGGAGCTGTGGTTATGGGAAGCAGTTTGATTTGACACCTCGCCCCACCCCTAGCCTGGAGGCCGTCTTGGCCCCGAGTGAGGCCGGCCTGCGAGGAAGGTCCAGCATCTCTCCTTTCACTCAGCAGCCCTGCTCCGCAGCCCGGGTGGGAAGCTGACGGCCGGCTGGTGTCTGGGGAGCGCTGCCTTCCACTTGAAAGTGTGGATGATTAAAGCCGAGGCTGGCGGTGATGGAAGTGGCTCCATTAGCTCCGGGGGAAAGTGGCACATGGTTTCTCCCTTCTGCGCTTGCTCTAGGCCCTCCCCGGGGTCACACACACACACACACACACACACACACACAGGACCTTGTGTGATACAGCCGTTCTGTGAGGTCGGCAAGGCGGGGCTGGGCAGGGAGGTTAGAGAGGTGGACATAAAGAGAATTCAGGCTTCCCACACAGCCACGCTGGACCTGGCTCTCTAAATGCATTATCTCATTTATTTAATCCTCACGTGGGTTCTCATAACTATTACCAGAGCAACTGCCGTTTCCAGGGCACCGACTCTATCTCAGGGATTTCCAGTGTTTCATCTCAGATCCTTATGTGTGGGTTTAACTGACAAAGGGGTGGTAGGGATGCCTTTGCATTTTTTAAAACAATTATTAATTTTTGGCTGGTCTGGGTCTTCGCTGCTGAGCAAAGGCTTTCTCTAGTTGTGGCAAGTGGGGGCTACTCTCTAGGTGAGGTACGTGGGCTTCTCATTGTGATGGCTTCTTTGTTGCAGAGCATGGGCTCTAAGGCACTTTGCACTTCAGTAGCTGAGGCATGGAGGCCTAGATGCCCCTCAACAAGTGGAATCTTCTGGGATCAGGGATCAAACCTGTGTCCCTTGCATTGGCAGACAGATTTTTAACCACTGGCCCACCAGGGAAGCCCTGCCCTTCCATTTATTTAGATCCTCTTTCATACCTTTCAGCAATGTTTTGTAGTTTTAAGTGAATAAATGTTGCACATCTTTTATTAACTTTTTTCTTAGCATTTTATTCTTTCTGGTTCTATTAAATGGAATTTTTATTCATCTCATCTGCAAATTGTTGTTTGCAAGTATATGGAAGTACTAATACACGGATTTTTGTCTGTTGACTTTCTATCACAAAAACTTGCTGAACTCATATTAGTTTTCATAGTTTTTTAGGATTCCTTAGAATTTTTTATGCACAGGATTATGTTATGTTACCTGTGAGTAGAGATGGTTTTACTTCTGCCTTTATGATCTATATGCCTTTTCCTTTTTTTTTTGTCTAATCGCCCTGGCTCGAACCTCTAATACAGTATTGAATAGACATGGTGAGAGCAGGCATCCTTGTTTTGTTTCTTATCTTAGTGGGAAAGTACTCAGTCTTTTTACTGTTAAGTATGATTTTGTGGGCTTTTCATGGATGCCCTTCTGAAGATTAAGGAAGTTCCCTTCTCCTTGTTTGTTGATTGTTTTTCACATGAAAATACATTGTATTTTGTCTAACTCTTATTCTACATCTATTGAAACAATCATCTGAATCTTTTTCCTTTGTTCTGTTTAATATGGTGTTTTACACTGATTCTTTTTCAGATGTTATACAAACCTTACATTCCGAGATAAATCTCACTTGCTTACAGTATGTAATCCTTTTTAAAAATCATGTTGCTGGATTTGATTTGCTAGCATTCTTATATCTATATTCATAAGGGATATTGGCCTGTAGTATTCTTTTATTGTGGTGTCTTTGTTGAGTTTTGGAACCAAGGCATTATTGACCTCATGGAATGAGGTGGTTAATGATCCCGTCTATTTTTTTGGAAGAGTATGTGAAGGGTTTGTAGCAACTCATCTTTCAATGTTTGGTATAATTCACCAGTGAACTATCTGGGCTTTGGTTTTTCTTTGTGGGTAATATTTTTCATTACTAATTCAACTTCTGTACCTATTATAAGTCTATCCAGATGTTCTATTTATTCCTGAATCCATTTCAGTCATCTGTGAAATAGATTCTTTATCAAGGTACCTAATTTGTTGGCAACTCAATCATAGTATTTCTTTATAATCCATTTTGTTTCTGTAAGGTTGGTAGTAATGTTCCCTATTTATTTCAGTTCTGACTTAAGTAATTTGAATCCTTTCACTCTGTCTCTCCCTCTCCATCTCCTCCCTCTCTCTCTCTTTCTCATCAGTCTGCCTGTGGTTTGTTCCTCTGTTTCTCCATTACTTCCTTCTTTTGTGTTATATATTCTAGCATACTGTTTCACTGTCCTTGCTGTTTCTTTTACTGTACTTTTAAAGTTATTTTCTTAATGGATCCCTGCAGATTACAGTGGACATATTAATGATCAGCTAATGTTTGGGAAGATTTCCTTAAATGCTCTGAACTAATAAGTCCTTTAGCCTGTGCTGAGGGACTTTGTGTGTGTGTGTGTGTGTGAGAGAGAGAGAGAGAGAGAAATGACGGGGGCGGAGTTGGGGGGAGCATCTTTAAAACTCAGGCAGGCAGTTTACAAGTCTGCCTTAACTTTCACTTTCTGCTTGCAGAGAGCTTCAAGTTACATCAGAAGTGAGAGATTAGGTTCATGACAGGTTTTCCTAAGCATGTGCATAGCCCTGCATGTGCATATGACATCCCAGGAATGTGCCAGAGCTTTTTAAAGCCCCCTGTTATAATCATCATGTTCCCCAGGCTTTCTTTTGCAGTTTTTTGTTCAGCCTCTTGTCTGCCCCAACTACTATTGCTACCTCAGACAGTCAGAGTGAGAACTGCTGCTCATTGCTGTCAACAAATGCCTTAGGCATAGAGCTATTCATATGCAGTAAGCTTTGACTAAAAAAAAAATCATTTAAAGGGACCTCCCTGGCGGGCCAGTTGTAAAGACCCAGCACTTCGAATGCAGGGGGTATGGGTTGGATCCCTGGTTGGGGAACTAAGATCCCACATGCCATGTGGTGCAGCCAAATAAATAAATAATTTAGGAAGTTGGAAGGTGCTAGAACGGAATGCAGAATGTGACAAAAGAATCTAGTTGCGCTAGAAATGTCTGACATTACTTCATGAAAAGGATGGGGGGGAAAGTGCTGATCTAAGTAACTTCAGAAATGAGTGGAGGGACTTACTTGGTGGTCCAGTGGCTAAGACTCTGTGCTCCTAATGCAGGGGGCCCAGCTTCGATCCCTGATTGAGGAAATAGATCTCATATGCTGCAACTGAAGATTCCCACACGCCACGACTAAGACCCAGTGCAGCCAAATAAATAAATAAATGCATATTTTTAAAAAAATGAATGGAGTTTGTAAGACTAAAAAGGAACGGTACACAAGCATTGTATTCTAGTTGGTATAGTCGTTCCTCACAAAAGTATGAGTTAACAATTCTGAAGCCATTCTATATGTATACTGAAACTGAGCAATTAAATATAAGGGTGGTTGATTCTGGAAGTCAGGTTTCTCCTTGTTGGAGTGCAAGATTTCAGCTGAACAAGGAGGGAAAGGTAGAATGATCTGTAGCCTAGCCACATTGACACATAAAAACTAACCATTGCATGTAGTATGAGCAGTTATTTCTTTGCTTTGTCAGCTAAGAGAGCCTAGAAGCAACAACACCCCAGTAGCAATGATCATACTCAGCACTCAGATCTTGGTTTCTAAAACCATTCTCCAATAAAAGGAACCAGAGCACTTTGGAGAATGGCTGAATCTAGGCTGGGATTGGAAACATGCAAGGTGAGGCTGGAGCATCTGGTAGTGCCAGAAAGTAAGAAAATGGTAAAAATGAAAGAGAAAAAGAAAAAAAATCTACAACGATGGAGCTAAAAGGAGCACAGGAGTCAAGTGAAGGAGTTCTCATGTCCAAAGCTGGAATAATTTGAGTGACAAAATAAACTAGTATTGGATTATAACCCAAAGTATAAAATAAATATTGATGATTCCTTACTGATGTAAATAAAAGTGAAAGTGAAAGTGTTAGTCATTCAGTAGTGTCTGACTCTTCGTGACCCCGTGAACTAGAGCCCTCCAGGCTCCTCTGTCCATTCTCCAGGCAAGAATACTGGAGTGGGTTGCCATGCCCTTCGCCATGGGGTCTTCCCAACCCAGGGATCGAAACCAGGTCTCCTGCATTGCAGGCGGATTCTTTACCACCGAGCCACCAGGAAAGCCTTATATAAATAAATTACTGAGTAAATAAATAAAATGGGGGGAAGAGACAAATATCACATGTAGAAGAATTCCAAACAATTGTTGTAGATACTACACACTTAGGGGTAGCGTGTAATTCCCACTCCTTAAGTGTGGGCTGTTCTTAGTTACTTTCTTTTATAGAATACGGTATACTTTGCAAAAAAAAAAATAAAAGTGGGAGTGAAGGAAGAAAGAAAGGAGGGAGGGAGGGAAGAAAGGAAGGGAGGAAGAAAGAGGGTAATTTTACAGTAGAGGAAACTCACAAATACTATCTCAGCCAAGTAACCAAGGTCAATATTGACAATCCCAAGACATATTAACAGCAAAGACCCTTGATATGATGGGATGAGATGGGCCTTTTACCTCTGTGGTCTTCATCTCCAAAACATATTACCCCAGCCTAATCATGATATAACATCAGACATATCCCAACTGATGGATATTCTACAAAATATCTGATTAGTACTCCTTGAAACTATGAAGGTCATCAAAGACAAGGAAAGTCTGAGAAACTGCCACAGCCAAGTGGAGCTAAAGGAGATATGATGGTTACAAGTAATGTGTTCTGCCGGATGGGCTCCTGGAGCAGAAAAAGTACATCAGATAAAACCATAAAAATTCAAACAAGGTGTGGTGTTTAATTGATGACAGTGCCTCAGCATTGGTACCTTGCTTCTGACAAAAGAAGCTAATAACAGGGGGAACTGGGTGTGGAGTATACAAGAACTCTCTGTACTATCTTCACAATCCTTCTGTAAATCTAAAGCTCTTCTAAAAGAAAATTTTTTATTAAAAAAAAGTGGATTGGAAACTTTGTATAGAGAGATGTCATCGATGTGCTGGCATTTAAGTAAGGGATATTTTCCTAAATGCCTTTTCTCTGGGATGATTCACTTCCCTGGAGAAAAACCCTCTGATTTCCGGCCTGGAGACTACGGGACTGGCTGCTGATACTCGGGCTGCTGCTTCCTGGGGGAAGGGGATGGGGAGCCTGTGTGCTCAGGAGGCAAATGTTTACTCATCTGTTCCTCACTTTCAACAGGACACCTCCCTTTCTCAGTGGGTTCTCTTTTTTAAAAGATTGGGGTATAGTTGCTTTACGATGTTGTGTTAGTTCCACTGTACAATGAAATGAATCAGCTACACATATACGTATATACCCTTCCTTTTGGACACACCCCCCCTCTCCCTTTTGGATACCCTCCCCCACCAACCCACCCATGTAGGTCATCACAGAGCTCTGAGCTGAGCTCCCTGGGCTCTACAGCAGGTTCCCACTAGCTATCTACACATGGTAATATATATATGTAAATCCTAATCCCCCAATTCATCCCACACTCCCTTCCCTCCTCACCCTGTCCACACATTTGTTCTCCACGTCTGCACCTCTATTCCCCCTACAAATCTGGACCTTTTTTCTAGATTCCACATATATGTGTTAACATAGGATATTTGGTTTTCTCTTTCTGACTTACTTCACTCTGTATGACAGACACAGGTCCATTCATGTCTCCACGAATGACCCAATTCTATTCTTTTTTATGGCTAAGTAATATTCCACTGTGTATATGTACCACATCTTCTTTATCCATTTCCTCTATTGATGGACATTTAGGTTATTTCCATGTCCTGGCTGTGGTAAATAGTGCTGCAATGAACACTGGGGTACATGTGTCTTCTTGAATTACGGTTTTTCTCAGGGTATATGCCCAGAAGTGGGATTGCTAGGTCATATGGTAGCTCAGTTTTTAGTTTTTAAGGACCCTCCATACTTCTCCCCCGGAGAAGGCAATGGCACCCCAAACCAGTACTCTTGCCTGGAAAATCCCATGGATGGAGGAGCCTGGTAGGCTGCAGTCCATGGGGTCGCTAGGAGTCGGACACGACTGAACGACTTCACTTTCATTTTTCACTTTCATGCATTGGAGAAGGAAATGGAAATCCACTCCAGTGTTCTTGCCTGGAGAATCCCAGGGACGGGGGAGCCTGGTGGGCTTCTGTCTATGGGGTCACACAGAGTCGGACATGACTGAAGCAACTTCTCCCCATTGTGGCTATATCAATTTACCATCCCAATACTAATTCTTGATGTTTCTAATACCCGGACCTTTCTGGATCACTTTTCCTGTGAACACTGCTCCCACCTCTTGCAGGCGTTTGGTGGGGGTCCTGGGGCCTGACTCTGGGGCTCAGTCACTGCTTCTCATTCATTCCCTCCATGGGACTCAGTGCTGTTTCTACCAAACCATCTGCTCTCCGTGTTCCCACAAGTGTGTTGACATCAGTTGTTCTGTTGTCTCTTCCTGTGTGTTTTGATGGACCCCCTTGTTTGTCTTTCTAGCTTTCAAAGTTTTCTTTTTACTCATGATCATTTCGGTAGGATTTGGGGAGAGAGTGAAAATAAATGAGATGCTCCTTCAGCCAATTTTAACTGAAAGTTTCATGGTTCTTCCACCATGATCAAGGACTTTCCTGGTGGCTCAGATGGTAAAACGTCTGCCTGCAATGTGGGAGACCTGGGTTCAATCCCTGGGTGGGGAAGATCCCCTGGAGATGGAAATGGCAACCCACTCCAGTACTCTTGCCTGGAAAATTCCATGGACAGAGGAGGCTGGTAGGCTACAGTCCACGCAGTTGCAAAGAGTCGGACACGACTGAGCAACTTCACTTGATCAAATATTCTGTAGGAAATCTGGGGCATGACCTTTCCAATCTTAAGAGCCTGGGGCTGAACACTGGCCCCAAGGCTCCTGTCAGACAAAAACTAATCAGACAATGGGCAGATAAAGTACTAGAGCTGAAAGATCAAAGTCAGAATCCCCAACTCCCTAAAAAGCCAGATTCCCTTGGAAAGCCATGACCCCATTACCTGGAGGGAAAGATGACCACGTGGGTGAGCTTCGCTGAGCTTTAGCTTGTGCAGGTAGGTGGCAGCTCTCGCCTTGTGGCTGTGTAATTACATAGGAGCTCTGATCTCTTTGAGGCCCATGGGAGCTTCTCAACAGAGCCCGAATGACCATCATGAAGCCAGCCAGCACTGTCCCATTCTCAAATGGGCCAGCAGAGTTTGGGCATGCTCCTATTGCCCTGATCAACCACTTGGAGATGGGGTCACTCAGCATGTCCCCTGACCCCCTTTATCCTGACGTACATTTAAGGTGTAGGCTGCAGCCCAGTGGAAATATAAAAAGGAAGTCAATTCCATGGGTTTTTCCTCACAAAAAGAAAGCTAAACAATGTCACTCAGGCCAAAGTAGCCTGAACATGGGATGTGAAGCTTCAAGAAAGTACTTAAGAGACTGGCTCCAGGCATCTCTGTTACTCAGGGCTCTGTCCCTCTCTGGATCCAGGAGGATCTGTGTGGAATTTGGCTCCCAGCTGCCCGCCAGCCTTGGTGTCACCTCGTTTTATTCAGGGGGACAACCAGGCCAGGAGAGCCTGGTCTGAGACTTGACCCGCCACACCGAGAGCCTGTCTAAGTTGGTGCTCCTCCCCACTTGGGGCCAGACTGAATGTCCCTCTGAAAGGCCTTCCCCCTCACAGCAATCTCATAGCCTGGAAAATGCAGACAACCACCTGAACCGCTGGCCTGCACCGCCGTCTCCCCTGCGCTCACCCGGTCCTGGGAAGTGGGAGTCTACACTGTTGTCCGCTTGCTCTGCAGCCCTGCTTGGGCAGTCAGGCAGGAGGTGCTGGTGCTCACAGGCCTTGGTGTACTCCAGGCCTTCCCTCCTGCTCACAGCCCGATTCACTCCCTAGAATCCAGAGAAGCCTCCCTCACCAACCTAATCAGGTCCATTTACCTGGGAATGGGCGGGGCTGTGAGGTGAGTAGGGGTGGCCCCACCCCAGCCTCCTCCTGGCGTGATGGCTGTGTCTCCACTAAGGCTTGGCTCCCATGATGGGGGTTCTCTCCTGAGCATCAGTCCCCTACCCCAGCCCATCCAGCCCTCCTGGGACCCTCTGCTGCGTCCCCTCTCCTGCTGGGGCTGAACCACTACTCCCTAAGCACACTCCTTGTGCCTGGATTCCAGCCCTGACGTCATCTCTGCTCTGGCACAGCCCAGAGCAGCAGACCCAGGACCCCTCACAGGGAGGCAGGTGAGGCCACTCGACGAGGCCACCACCACACGTCAGGGGCCCCCAGCACCTCTCCCTGCCTCTCCCCAGGCAGGGCCCAGGCCCAGGCAGGCAGCAGGGAGGGGCATCTCAGGACCAGTCTGCTAGCCCCACTCCCTTCAGAAAACAGGCTGTGCTCCATCTTCATGTATTTATAATAGCCCTTTCTTGTTTTCTGTCAAGCTGTGTTCTCTGTTTATCAATAAAATCAATGATACAAATCCCACACCAGGGGCTGGTTGGAAATCTCTGCTGGGAAACATCTCCTTCTAAAGTCTTCCCTCTTCAAAGAGCTCTTTCTAAAAGGAAGTAATGGTCTCTGCCCGCGTAAGAGCCTTGGGGGACACGAAAGGAGCTCTCAGGAGAGGACCCAGGCCCAGAGGTCCGGGGACAGACCTCATGAGGCTCCCAGACCTGCTCTGGAGCACTGGAGGTGGGATGCAGATTCCAAGGCCCCCTTTCTTTCAGGGTCTTGCCCTCGCAAGGACCATGACACGTCTTGCATCTGTCATGAGAACCCTAGCTCCTGTTGGGGTCATCAGGGTTAGCACAGGCATGGGGTCAGTACAGTACAGGGGATTGGTGGGGAGAGGAGAACTGGGGACTAAGGGCCCTCGGAGCCAATGAATTCCATCCCTCTAAAGGGAGGCTGGTTCAGGGTTTTTGGACTCCAGGGAGGGCAGATAGGACACCCGGGATGCACTGGATCTGTTCCCAGTCTCTCTGAGAGCCTTGAATCTCCTGGCAGTCACCAGCACACAGATGGGCAGGGGACACACCCTGAGAACAGTTATGAATTAAATGGTGTCCTCCCCAAATGCCTGTATTGAAACCCTGGCTCCTAATGTGACTGTATTGGGAGACAGGGTCTTAAGAGAGAAGATTAAGGTTAAATGAGGTCATAAGAGTGGGGCCCCTACAGGACTGGCATCCTTATAAGAAGAGGAAAAGACATCAGAGAGTTCTCCACCCCTCTCTCTCCCTCTTTGCTCACCCACAGAGGACAGGGCATGTGAGGACACAGCAGAAGGTGGCTGCTTGGTAAGATCAGCTAGAGGCACATAGAGCACAGGTGCCTGGAAGTGGGGCCTATGTGGACCGGGGCTTGCAGGACCCCTCCTCATGCAATTCCCCTCCCCTGAGAGGATCCTTCCCCTGGACAACCCCTCTAAAGCCAGGGGACATATTGGGACCACTGGGAAGCTGGATTCTGTTGATAAACAGTCCTCAAAGGTGCCTGAGACCACTGATGACAGGTTGATGACAAAACTGGCATAGAAGGTTGACAGTGCAAGGTGACCGACGCACCCCTGGAAGCTAGCTCTTGGGCCAGCTGTCATGGGACAGGCACAATCGGGGTGTTGCTCTTGGCTGGGGATCTGAGAAGAGGTTTCCATGGGTTCTGACCAGCAGGGTGTGACCCACGGCACAGATGCAGGCCCTGACTGCCTCCCAGTGGGGAGTGTGGGCTTACCCTGCTGTACTCCCGGAGGTGCTGGGCACACAAACTGCAGAGGCACCAGGGCCTCCAAGGCTGCATCCTCTGTGTCCCCTGGGGCTCCCACTCCTAGTAGATGCTTCTGTTGGACAGCTGCAGGTGTTCTGGGCCAGGGGCCCCTTGGCATGCAGCCCCGGGGTCCTCAGAAATGGGGCTCAACCCTCTGTCCACAGCCAAACATGGGACAAGTCTGGCCCTTTTATGGAAGTCAGCTGTCTACTTTCCATTTTTTTTTTTTTTTCCAGCCACCAGTAATACTTATCCAATGTCAGCCTTGTGCCAAGCACTGTTCTGGGCATTTATGACCCTGTGAGGCAAATGCTCTCAAACCCAGATTTCACAGGAGAAGTAGCTTGCCCCAGGCCGTGCTGGTTGAGTGTCTGAGTTGAGTTTACACATCAACCCATTGAATTTCACAGCCCAGGGTGCCTCTCTTCATAGCAGCACTGACCTTGGAGGTGGTTCCCTCAGCCCATGGCTGCTGACCTCAGAGACCCCGGAAATGCTGGCTGAGGCAGAGTGGCCCTTCCCTACCTGAGGGACCCTTCCTGGGAGCATGGAGGAGTGGATCCTTTCTGGGTACCATGGCCCCAAGGCTCTGTATCACCCTGATGCCTGGGCTCTGTATTAGTCAGGGTTCTCCAAAGAAGCAGACCAATGAGATATTCTACCTGTCTATCTATGCATCTATCTAGAGAAATTTATTATAAAGAACTAACTCACCTGATTGTGGAGGCTGAGACGTCCCAAGATCTGTAGTTGGCAGCTGGAGACCCAGGAGAGCTGATGGTCTGAGTTCTAGTCTGAAGGCTGACAGGTTTGAGACTCAGTATTTCAGTTCAGGCCTGAAGGTCAGAAAAGATCAATGTCCCAGTCCAACTATCAGGCAGGAGGAATTCCCTTTGGCTTCAGGGAGCATCAGCCTTTTGTTCTATTCAGGCCTATGACTGACTGCATGAGGTCCACCCACATCAGGGAGGGAAATCTGCTTTCTACCTTCTACTGATCCAAGTGCTAATATCCTCCAGAAATAACCCCAGGGACTGTGTGCATGGTCAGTTGTGTCTTGACTCTTTGCAACCCCATGGACTGGGCTGTAGCCTGCCAGGATCCTCTGTCCATAGAATTTTCCAAGTAAGAATAATGGAGCGGGTTGCCATTTCCTTTTCCAGGGCATCTTTCCCACTCAGAAATTGAACTCAAGTTTCTTGTGTCTCCTGCACTGGCAGGTGGCTTCTTTACCACTGTACCACCTAGGAAGCCCCAGGGACACCACTGACCAAGTTACATACATGTTGACACGTAAAATGCAAATATCTTGTGCTCAGAGAGTCCAGGCCCAGGAGCCCCGCATGTGCACCAGCTCCCAGCCATACACCCTGCTCTGGGACAGGCTTTGGCTGGATGGCCTGGATGTGGGTGAGACCACTTAACAGCACGTCTCCTGAGCACACCCTTCACACTCTGAGCCTCCTTCCTCCTCTGGACATGAGTGTACAGTCCATGACCAGTGACCCAGGCAGGGTAGACCAGGGCACTGGGGTTCGAAGAGGTTCAACAGTCCGGTCCAAGTTACTGCTGGGATCTGAACCCAGTACTCTGGCTCCCAGCCCCAGACTGTCCTGCCTTCTGCCTCCTGCTGAGGGTGGAGTGCTTTCCCCACTCCTGCTGACTCGTGGCTGTTTCTGAAGCTGGGTGGCCTGCCAGTCAGGGTCCTTGGAACAGTCTGGGATATGAAGAGGAAGCTGATGCTGAATGGGAGGTCTGGGGGTGAAGACAACTCCCTCCTGCTGAGAGAGGACCATGTCTCTCCCTGGAACCCACCAGGGGCTGGCCTTGCAGGGGGCAGGCCAAGACAGGCAGTCAGAGGAAGGCTGGATGGCCTTGAAGGGGGCAAGTCTCCCAATGTCTTGGCGAGATGACTCCCCCTCCATCATGGAGACCCTAGACTTGGCATAAGATTCCAGACAGAATGATGTTCACATGCTGTTTAAAAACAACTCCTTCTAAAAATCAATACAGGCTCTTACATACTGAAATAATTCTGGTACATGCTGAGATTTGTAGAACTGAGTCCAAAGTTCTGGTGTGTGTGTGTGTGTGTGTGTATGTGTGTGTGTGTGGTGGGGGTAAGGGTGGCCCTAAGGATTTCAACTAGAGAGGATGGCCTTTGAGGTTCTGGAGGGTGGATCCAGGGTTCCTATTAAGGCTGGCACATTTAATATAAATATATATATATATATATATATTATTTTTTAAATATATATTTTCTTATCTGCACCTGGGAACATGTGGGATCTTAGTTCTCCAGCCAGGGATTGGACTCGAGCCCCTTGCATTGGAAAGCACAGAGTCTTAACCACTGGACCTCCAGGGAAGTCCCAAGGCTGGCACACTTTTGACAGGGTTCTCGAGGGCTCAGGACCCAGAGATAACAAGGAGCATTTTTGGGAGGGAAAGCCCTGGTCTATGGCTGCTCACAGTGAGACCCAGGTCCACACGGTTTTCACCTTCCAGGCCTCAGAGATCAGCACACCCATCCCCTGTCCTCTAGATGAGGCCCCTCAGGGGAGAGGGGTCCTGCCAGGCCCCAGATGCCAAGACCAGCCAGGTGCTGGTCACTGCCCCACACCGGACCCCAGGAGTTAGCCCCTCCTTCTCCATTTATGCTGTGTCCAAATACCACATTGGCTTTGTTATCACTTTTTGTAAATCAACTTACTTCTTAACCTATTCCAATTCCAAAGAAGGGCAATGCCAAAGAATGTTCAAACTACTGCACAATTGCAATCATCTCAATGCTAGAAAAATAATACTCAAAATCCTCCAAGCTAGGCTTCAATGGTCCATTAACCGAGAACTTCCTAATGTTCAAGATGGATTTACAAGAGGCAGAGGAACCAAAGATCAAATTGCCAACATCCATTGAATGATTGAAAAGGCAAGAAAATTCCAAAAAACACATCTACTTCTGCTTTATTGACTATGTAAAGTCTTTGACTGTGTGGAGCACAACGAATTGTGGAAAATTCTTCAAGAGATGAAGACCAGACCACCTTACCTGCTTCCTGAGAAATCTGTATGCAGGTCAAGAAACTACAGTTAGAACCAGACACGGAACAATGGGCTGGTTCCAAATTGGGAAAGGAGTATGTCAAGGCTGTATATTTTCACTTTGCTTATTTAACTTACATGTAGAGTATATCATGTGAAATGCCAGCCTGGATGAAGCACAAGCTGGAATCAAGATTGCCTGGAGAAGTATCAATAACCTCAGATACGCAGATGACACCACCCTTATGGCAGAATTGAAGAGGAACAAAGGGCCTCTTGATGAAAGTGAAAGAGGAGAGTGGAAAAGCTGGCTTAAAACTCAGAAAACTAAGACCATAGTATTCAGATGTTTCCCCATAGCAAATAGATGGGGAAACAATGGAAACAGTGACAGGCTTTCTTTTCTTGGACTCCAAAATCACCGCAGATTGTGAGTGCAGTCATGAAATTAAAAAACACTCACTCCTTGGAAGAAAAGCTATGACCAACCTAGACAGCATATTAAATAACAGAGACATTGCTGACAAAGGTCCGTCTAGTCAAAGCTATGGTTTTTCCAATAGTCATGTATGGATGTGAGAGTTGGACCATAAAGGAAGCTGAGTGTCGAAGAATTGGTTTTTGAACTGTGGTGTTGGAGAAGACTCTTGAGAGTCCCTTGGACCGCAAGGAGATCAAACCAGACAATCCTTAAGGAAATCAGTCCTGCATATTCTTTGGAAGGACTGATGCTGAAGCTGAAGCTACAATACTTTGGCCACCTGATGCAAAGAACTGACTCATTGGAATAGACCCTGATGCTGGGAAAGACTGAAGGCAGGAGAAGGGGAAGATGGAGGATGAGATGGTTGGATGGCATCACCGACTCGATGAGCATGAGATTGATGAAGCTCTGGAAGTTGGTGGTGGACAGGGAAGCCTGGCATGCTGTAGTCCATGGGGTCGCAAAGAGTCGGGCATGGTTGAGTAACTGAACTGAACTGAACATCTTAAGTAATGTCAGCCTTCAAATCAGTCTTTCAATGTACTTAGGTTTCTTCTCCCCTCGCAAAGATAATTCATGGAGATGAAGACGGTTTGGATAGCTCCTGACTTAAGGAGTGAAGCTTTGTTCTGCAGCTGCCCACGGGGTGGTCCCGAGGCTGCCGTGAGGTGGCCCCAGCCCAGGAGGACAGGGTTGGTCAGGCTGTTCTCTGGGAGCCAGGCTGCCCTGGGCTGATCTCAACCACAGCCCCATAATCTTTGTTAAAATGTCTTTTTCTTTGTAAATCCAGGTCATGTGCCGTGACTGACCCATCTTCATACGACTGAGGGTTCATTAGAGTAGAGTGGGCTTCATCTTCTCCTGTGTCTTGTCCAAGTGGCCACCTTTATCCCTGGTGTCTGAAAGTCTACATTGTCTTGGGATGTACACATTCACATTTAGTATTTATGTGACAGGATCCCCCCGTCCTCTTGCCTTCTACCTTTTTCTGATTTAGTGTGACACTTGCTACCAATATAAGGCTAGATTTTGCTTTTGTGTCCAATCTGACAGTCTCTGTGGAGTACATGTATGTTTATTGTTTCCACTGAACTATGAGAATTTAATTCCACCTTTTAATTTTTGTCCTGGATTTTTCTAGACTTCTATTTTCCCTCTCCTTCCTAACTCCTATTAGAATGACTAAAATTTTCTGTCTTCCCTTTTCCTCTTCCTAGTGGTTTGGAAATTATTATTGGCTGATAACAGTAGGCCTGCCAAGTAGCTTCAGTCGTGTCTGACTCATTGTGATCCCATGGACTGTAGCCCACCAGACTCCTCTGTCCTTGGGGATTCTCCAGGCAAGAATACTGGAGTGGGTTGCCATTTCCTTCTCCAGGGGATCTTCCCAACCCTGGGATGGAACCCACATCTCTTATGTCTCCTGCATTGGCAGGCGGTTTTTTTTTTTTTTTTTTTTAATCACTAACACCACCTGAGAAATCCTCCCAAGGATACAACCACATGCTAATCCCCAGAACCTGTGAATATCATCTTTTAGCAAAAGATGTGATTAGGTTGATGATCTTGAGACCAGGAGCTTATCCTGGGCCCTCTCAGTTCAGTTCAGTCACTTAGTCATGTCCGACTCTTTGAGACCCCATGGACTGCAGCACGCCAGGCTTCCCTGTCCATCATCGACTCCCAGAGCTTTCTCAACTCATGTCCATCGAGTCAGTGATGCCATCCAACCATCTCATCCTCTGTTGTCCCCTTCTCCACCTGCCTTCAGTATTTCCCAGCATCAGAGTCTTTTCCAATGAGTCAGTTTTTCACATCAGGTGGCCAAAGTACTGGAGTTTCAGCTTCAACATCAGTCCTTCCAAAGAATATTCAGGACTGATTTCCTTTAGGATTGACTGGTTGGACCTCCTTGCAGTCTGAGTGACTCTCCAGAGTCTTCTCCAACACCACAGTTCAAAAGCATCAATTCTTCGACACTCAGCTTTCTTTATAGACTAACTCTCACATTCATACATGACTATTGGAAAAACCATAGCTTTGACTAGACGGACCTTTGTCAGCAAAGTAATGTCTCTGCTATTTAATATGCTGTCTAGGTGGTCATAGCTTTTAATTTCCATCTTTTAATTTCATGGCTGCAGTCACCACCTGCAGTGACTTTGGAGCCCAAGAAAAGAAAGTCTGTCACTTCACTGTTTCCCCGTCTATTTCCCATGAAATGATGGGACTGGATGCTATGATCTTCGTTTTCTGAATGTTGAGCTTTAAGCCAACTTTTCCACTCTCCTCTTGCACTTTCATCAAGAGGAGCTTTAGTTCTTCATTTTCTGCCATAAGGGTGGTGTCATCTGTGTATCTGAGGTTATTGATATTTCTCCTGGAAATCTTGATTCCAGCTTGTACTTCATCCAGCCCAGCATTTTGCATGATGTACTCTGCATAGAAGTTAAATAAGTAGGGCGACAGTATACAGTCTTGACATACTCCTTTCCCAATTTGTAACCAGTCTGTTGCTCCATATCTGGTTCTAACTGTTGCTTCTTGACTTGCATACAGATTTCTCAAGAGGCAGGTAAGGTGGTCTGGTATTCTCATTTTTTTCAGAATTTTCCAGTTTGCTGTGATCTACACAGTCAAAAGACTTTAGCGTAGTCAATAAAGCAGAAGTAGATGTTTTTCTGGTATTCTCTTGCTTTTTCGATGATCCAATGGATGTTGGCAATTTGATCTCTGGTTCCTCTGCCTTTTCTAAATCCAGCTTGAACAGTTTGAAGTTCATGGTTCATGTACTATTGAAGCCTGGCTTAGAGAATTTGGAGCATTACTTGAGCACCCAGGCTCTCTGGGTGGCCCTAAATGCAATCACATATATCCTTATAAGAAAGAAGCAGAGGGAGTTTTCCAACAGACCTGGACAGACAGTAGTAGATATAATGGTCATCTGAGTTAAATTCACCCATTCCAGTCCATCTTAGTTCACTGATTCCTAGAACGTCGATGTTCACTCTTGTCATCTCCTGTTTGACCAGTTCCAATTTGCCTTGATTCATGGACCTAACATTCCAGGTTCCTATGAAATATTGCTCTTTACAGCATCGAACCCAGCTTCCATGACCAGTTCCATTCACAACTGGGTGTTGTTTTTGCTTTGGCTCCATCCCTTCATTCTTTCTGGAGTTATTTCTCCAGTGATCTCCAGTAGCATATTGGGCACCTACTGACCTGGGGAGTTCATCTTTCAGTGTCCTATCTTTTTGCCTTTTCATATTGTTCATGGGGTTCTCAAGGCAAGAATACTGAAGTGATTTGCCATTTCCTTCTCCAGTGGATCACATTCTGTCAGACCTCTCCACCATGACCCAGCCTCAGATGACCATTATATCTACTACTGTGGGCAGGAATCCCTTAGAAGAAATGGAGTAGCTATCATAGTCAATGAAAGAGTCTGAAGTGCAGTATCTGGATGCAATCTCAAAAATGACAGAATGATCTCTGTTCATTTCCAAGGCAAACCATTCAATATCACAGTAATCCAAGTCTATGCCCCAGCCAGTAATGCTGAAGAAGCTGAAGTTGAACAGTTCTATGAAGACCTACAAGACCTTCTAGAACTAACACCCAAAAAAAGATGTCTTTTTCTTTATAGGGGACTGGAATGCAAAAAGTAGAAAGTCAAGAAACACCTGGAGTAACAGAATGAAGCAGGGCAAAGGCTAATAGAGTTCTGTTAAGAGAACACACTGGTCATAGCAAACACCCTCTTCCAACAACACAAGAGAAGACTATACACATGGACATCACCAGATGGTCCATACCAAAATCAGATTGATTATAATCTTTGCAGCCAAAGATGGAGAAGCTCTATACAGTCAGCAAAAAACAAGACTGGGAGCTGACTGTGGCTCGGATCATGAACTCCTTATTACCAAATTCAGACTGAAATTGAAGAAAGTGGAGAAAACCACTAGACCATTCAGGTATGACCTAAATCAAATCTCTTATGATTATACAGTGGAAGTGAGAAATAGATTTAAGGGACTAGATCTGATAGATAGAGTGCCTGATGAACTATGGATGGAGGTATATGACATTGTACAGGATACAGGAATCAAGACCATCCCTAAGAAAAAGAAATGCAAAAAAGCAAAATGGCTGTCTGAGGAGGTCTTACAAATAGCTGTGAAAAGAAGAGAAGCGAAAAGCAAAGGAGAAAAGGAAAGATATACCCATTTGAATGCAGAGTTCCAAAGAATAGCAAGGAGAGATAAGAAAGCCTTCCTCAGCGATCAATGCAAAGAAATAGAGGAAAACAACAGAATGAGAAAGACTAGAGATCTCTTCAAGAAAATTAGAGATACCAAGGGAACATTTCATGCAAAGATAGGCTCAATAAAGGACAGAAATGGTATGGGCCTAACAGAAGCAGAAGATATTAAGAAGAGATGGCAAGAATACACAGAAGAACTGTACAAAAAAGATCTTCATGACCCAGATAATCACGATGGTGTGATCACTTACCTAGAGCCAGACATCCTGGCATATGAAGTCAAGTGGGCCTTAAGCATCACTATGAACAAAGCTAGTGGAGGTGATGGAATTCCAGTTGAGCTATTCCAAATCCTGAAAGATGATGCTGTGAAAGTGCTGCACTCAATATGCCAGCAAATTTGGAAAACTCAGCAGTGGCCACAGGACTGGAAAAGGTCAGTTTTCATTCCAATCCCAAAGAAAGGCAATGCCAAGGAATGCTGAAACTACCATACAATTGCACTCATCTCACATGTTAGTAAAGTAATACTCAAAATTCTCCAAGCCAGGCTTCAACAATACATGAACCGTGAACTTCTAGATGTTCATGCTGGTTTTAGAAAAGGCAAAGGAACCAGAGATCAAATTGCCAACATCCTCTGGATCATGGAGAAAGCAAGAGAGTTCCAGAAAAACATCTATTTCTGCTTTATTGACTATGTCAAAGCCTTTGACTGTGTGGATCACAATAAAATGATGGAAAATTCTGAAAGAGATGGGAATACCAGACCACCTAACCTGCCTCTTGAGAAACCTGTATGCAGGTCAGGAAGCAACAGTTAGAACCTGACATGGAACAACAGACTGGTTCCAAATAGGAAAAGGAGTATGTCAAGGCTGTATATTGTCACCTTGCTTATTTAACTTATATGCAGAGTACATCATGAGAAACACTGGGCTGGAGGAAGAACAAGCTGGAATCAAGATTGCCAGGAGAAATATCAATAACCTCAGATATGCAGATGACACCACCCTTATGGCAGAAAGTGAAGAGGAACTAAAGAGCCTTTTGATGAAAATGAAAGAGGAGAGTGAAAAAGTTGGCTTAAAGCTCAACATTCAGAAAACGAAGATCATGGCATCTGGTCCCATCACTTCATGGGAAATAGATGGGGAAACAGTGGAAACAGTGGCTGACTTTATTTTGGGGGGCTCCAAAATCATCACTACAGATGGTGACTGCAGCCATGAAATTAAAAGACGCTTACTCCTTGGAAGGAAAGTTATGACCAACCTAGACAGCACATTAAAAAGCAGAGACATTACTGTGCCAACAAAGATCCGTCTAGTCAAGGCTATGGTTTTTCCAGTGGTCATGTATGGATGTGAGAGTTGGACTGTGAAGAAAGCTGAGCGCAGAAGAATTGATGGTTTTGAACTGTGGTGTTGGAGAAGACTCATGAGAGTCCCTTGGACTGCAAGGAGATCCAACCAGTCCATTCTGAGGGAGATCAGCCCTGGGATTTCTTTGGAAGGAATGATGCTAAAGCTGAAACTCCAGTACTTTGGCCACTTCATGCGAAGAGTTGACTCATTGGAAAAGACTCTGTTGCTGGGAGGGATTGAGGGCAGGAGGAGAAGGGGATGACAGAGGATGAGATGGCTGGATGGCATCACTGACTTGATGGACGTGAGTCTGAGTGAACTCTGGGAGTTGGTGATGGACAGGGAGGCCTGGTGTGCTGCCATTCATGGGGTCTCGAAGAGTCGGACACGACTGAGCAACTGAACTGAACTGAACTGCACAGACAAGAAGGCCTTATGAAAACTGGCAGAGATTGAAGTAACTATAAGCAAGTAATGCTAGGACAGCCACCAGAAGCTGGATGAGGCAAGGAAAGATTCTCCCATAAATCCTCAGGAGGGAGCCTTCTTGATTGACACTTGCTTTCTGTCTTCTGGCCTCCAGAACTGTAGGAGAATACATTTCTGTTGTTGCAAACCACCAACTTTGTGTTAACTTGTTAGAGCAGTCACAGGAAACTAATACAGCACTTATCTTGTCTATTTCTATTACTTTAGTAAGTTGCGCTGAAATTCTCTGCCTGTGTGCTGGAGCATGTAGACTCTTTATGGACGTAGTTAACATCACTCCCTGGTCCTCCTGAGTGGGCTGGACTTTGCTCCTCAGTATATCAATTCCCATTTTCTCTCATGGGCCCAAGCTCTTGACACCTCTCCTGTAGGTACCTTTAAAACTGGAAGCAGGCCAAGATGCTACATTCACCAAAGGGCCAATTTATGGAAAATCAATTTGCTGAAACTCAATTTTTCAAAAAATCAATTTGCTGAAGACAGAATTTGCCAGATGACCAATATGCCAAATTTACTAATTTAAGAAATGTCTGTTTGTTTGGTGATAATAAAGTGTGCAGCTATTGGGTGGTATAGTTTTTAACAGTTTCTAAAGATTTCTGTGAAGTTTTAGCTGACTGTTGTGTTTCCTGGCAGCCCCCTAAGGAAGGCCCAGCTCACTGAATGCTGAGGTCGCAGAGTGCAGTTAGTCTTTTGTGAGTGTATCCAAGCCTTGGTCCTGGCTAGGCAGCCATTCCTCTGCCTGGCTCCAGTCAGCACAGCATCAGATCAGCACCTGGGATTCCACTCTGATTTCTCACTCTTCATTTCTGTTCTTGGGAATGCCTCTCACCTTCTCGAAAGCTCAGCTATGCATTTAAAGGTTGTTTGTAATATATTTCCCAGTCTTTCTAAGTCCTGTGTGGAGGGGGATGGGGTGGGGTAAAAGATGTCTGAGGTCTCCAGGATTGAAACAGAGCCTGCTGTGCCCTTTTTGTGGACAAGGAAGCTGAGGCTGGCATCAGGAAACCCACCCTACAGCAGTCCTGCAGTCACTGGGGTGCAGCTGAGATTTGACCCTGGGTATGCCTCCTCAGGGCTTCCCAGATGGCGCTAGTGGTAAAGAACCCACCTGCCAATGAAGGTAGACATAAGAGATGTGGGTTCAATCCCTGGGTTGGGAAGATCTCCAGGAGGACGGCATAGCAACCCACTCCATATTCTTGCCTGGAGAATCTCATGGACAGAGGAGACTGGTGGGCTATGGCCCATAAGGTCACAAAGAGTCGGACACAACTAAAGCAACTTAGCATGCACACACTGCCTCCTGGTTCAAAGGATCTTCCTTTGAATATTCAAATCCTCATCATGGTCCACAGAGTGGCTTTGAGGAGGAGGGGCTGTGAGCCCCCTGTGGCTCCAGGGCTCTCTAGTTGGGCAGATGGGTAGATGACTCTACCCATCGCAGGGACCTGGCACCTACGATATACATTTTCAGTAGATTGTCACCGCAGGTGTGACACTCAGCACTCGTGCAGTTTGCAGATGAGTAACTGAGGCTCAGAGTGGCAAAAACGGCCTCTACCTTCCCCTGCTTGGCGAATGGCAGAGCTGCAATGCTCATCCAGTCTCCTGAGTCTTCCGAAACTGGCAGTGTCCACGGTGATGTGTCTCCACTCTCACACTCCGGTTCAAGATGACCCGTGAGACAGAGGGCAGGGCGCAGGGGGTGGGGCCAGGCCTGAACCAGCGCTGCAGCTCAGAGCAGCCTGGCCCGAAGAGAGATGGCTGCGGTTCCCTACACCTTGGTGGGGCCACCACCATCGGTGAGTGGGGGTGCCTCTTATGGCGTCGGGAGAGCAGAAACCTCCCCAGGCTTCCAGCCATGGAATCCATGTGGGGACTTTGAATTCCAGTTAGGAAGCCTCCTCCAACCCCCACTGCCACCAACGTGTCTGGGGAAAGCAGCCCAATGCTGGGCTTTCTCTGGGTCTCAGTCCCCTGGCATATAGAACAGGGTAGGATTGCCCGCCCTGACTTCTCTTAAGTCCAGGCTTTGCTGTGCCTGGTTTCCCCACTCCTGAGAAGGTGTTAGTGCAGAGGCCATGGGCCATGACTGTCAGGAACCTCCCAGAATTAGTGGGGGGATGAACCAGAGCTGGAAACAGATGGACCAGAGCTGGTGTTGGGAATGCCAACAGCTTCAACCCTGCTTGTCCACTTGGGCATCTTGGTTGTGACTACTGTGTTGAGAAAGATCCTGAGAACTCATCTGGGCTGCAAGTGATTACAACAATGCCCTCCTCGGGGGGCACGGGTGACTCTGTGTAAGTGCCAGCTTCGCTGCCCACCTCGTCTCCACGGATGGCTGTGATGAAGGTATAGCAAGAAGGAAAGGGCCCGCAGGCTCTGCTGTGGGCCCAGATCTCCCGGCCCCAGCCTGGCACCCCATGGAACCACCCCAGCTGGTTCTTGGGCCTCTTCTTCTGAGTGGTGGCAGGTTCTGCTGTGCTGGCTCCCTCTCGGGCATGCGGGTTAATATGCTGTTACATATTGCATGAGGCAGCCTGCTGATAAAGCACCCGAGATTCTTGCTTACAGGCAACCCAGCCCCTGGACTCAATGCCCGGAGGGTCCCATTAGCTCGGCTCTTGGGTCGATCGCACCTTGGAAAGGCCCGGCTAGACCGAGCCTGAGGTCCTCCCTGAACACTTAATGTCAGAGGAACAGGCTTCCTGTCCACCGCAGGCCAGAGCTCCGGGCACCTGAGCTATTGCTGTGGGAAGCAGAGCCCAGCTGTGCCCAGCTGGCAGCCCAGAGCAAGGGGAATGTGGGGGCTGCCTCTGAATCCCCATCCCCTTGGAGTGGTGGTCAGAGGCCGCCGTGACCTTCTTTGACCCACCTTGCCTCACCCACCCCTGCCTGGGGCTGCACCCCTTCTCTGTCACCCCCAAGCCTCAGGCTTGGCTGCCTCAATCAGCTGATCTTTAAGCCACTGACCCTCACCTTCACCCTGAGCGAGCTCAGGCAACACCTCACAGACTGTCCTCACTGGTGGCCGACACACCAGGGAGAATGCACTGGTGGAAGGAGCTCTCACAGGAGAGCTGGCGGCAGCTTCATCTTGTCCAGAAGCCTGCATGGCCATCTCTGTGGCCTGCAGGGCCCGGCCGGCGCGATCCTGCTTCCTGACCAGAATTGAACCTTTCCCAGACCAGAATCTGGGTGGACCAGAATCTACCTTTCCCAGAATTGAACCTTGACCTGGACCTGTTTGGATGAAGAGACAAGGTTGGGGGCGGGGGGGCTTGCTTCCTCGTGGTGACACAGGGAGTTCTGGGAGTCCCTGGCCAACTGCTGCCCCCTCAGGCTTGCCCTCTGGTCATCTCTGTGAAGCAGCCCACAGGGCAGGTGGTGGACATGGGTGTCCCATGCAGCCTGGAGAGGGGTCTGCAGGGCTGCATTTAGCCGACCCATGGGGAACACCTCACCTCCACTGGCAGTCGCTGCACCACGAGAGGTCTGGGCTTCTTGGCTGGCCGTGAGGGGGTGATGGGCCTGGGCCTGGCAGAGGGGGCGGCCTTCAGTCAGGAGTTCCTTCTTCCGTGTGGGCCTGTGTCTACCTGAACCCCCCACACAGTGAGCCCCTCTGGGCCTGCCCCTGCCTAGATGTGACAAGGGGTCCCCACAGCATTCTCGGGTCCACCCTAGAGTGCTCACATCCTGCTGAAAGTCTGGGGTTAAGCTCTCCAGCTGGTTTCTCTGAGCTGGTGTTTCAGAGGAAGGGACCTTGGTCTCTGAATCATGCAGGGTTCACTCTGCAGCCCAGAACAGGCAGTGGTGTGAGCTGGGGGTGAAGGAAGGAGGTCACAGCTAAGGCACCTGCTTGTATGGCTGAGACATGGGCTCCTCCTCCATGGAGCTGACTGGCACCCCTGGTCCCTACCCACAGGGAAGCCCTGATACCAGCTGCCCCACCACTTTGCACAGGCCCTCTGGCTCCTAGGCCTGGTCCGGCCTTGGGTGCCAGGGTGCAGCCCACTCAGCTGCCCCTCAGCCCCCAGCCTCTATCTGGGCCAGCACAGGGATCCAAACTTTCTGGAATCAGGAGTCCAGGAGAAATCTGCTGCCCTTGCCCCATCCCCAACTCCAGGGAATGAAACGAGGTCACAAGCAAAAACCACACAGGCTTCTATCAACTCCCTGTCCTTGGAGTTACCACAAGGGTCTGTGGAAACAGGATGCCAGCCCCTGGCCCAGCATTGTGAAGGAAGGTGCAGATGGTCATCACTACCCCCTCATTTCTTCCCCAACAGGAGCGCTGTCCGTAAACGTGTCTTCATATATCACTGCACTGAACTACAGAGGGGACCCGGTGAGAGGCAGCTAAATGCTAGGAGCTGACAGACACGAACCTCCCGGCCTGGCGAGCCTCCAAGTTCCAGACAGCAGGCCCAGATGAGGGGCGGGGATGAGGGGCAAAGAGCCCCTGGCCCCACTGGGCCCACAGAGTGTCCGAAGGTCGGGGTGGGGGGGAGGGTGCTGTGACCCTCATGCTCCAACTGTATGAAGGGACCTGCTCAAGGCTGCCATAGCCAGCTGGGCCGGGCCAGGCGGGGGATCCCTGAGTTGTGAGCCACTGTCTCTCTGATGTCTGGCCTGGCCTGGCCTGGATTCCACTCCCCACAACTGGTCACACTCGATGGCCCAGGGCTTGTGTGTCTCATGGGCCTTCCTTCCAGCACCTTTACAGCCTGGAGCCGGCAGGGTGCTGGGTGCAGTGATGCTGCAAGGGTGGGCTTAGTGTCCGAGCCCAGCACTGGCCACAAGGAGACCAGGTTCTCCTCCAGCTGCTGCTGTTGGCAGGGGCTTCTGTGGGAATAAGGACAGTGTCCTGCCGGAGGCCCAGGGAGAAGAGTCAAGTGATGGCTGTGGAGCTGAGCTGGCCAACCCTCAGCTCCAAGACCACGGAGGACACTTTGCCTCAGTCGTCAGGCAGGGCCCTTCCAGCGGGCCTGGCTAGAGACCTCCTGGGCAGGCCTCGTCCCTCCTGTCCTTCACCTTATCACGGCCAGCCTTCTGCGCTCAGCAGAAACGTCAGCAGTCCTCACGTCTCCCCACGGCCACCTGCCAGGCCCCTGAAGCCCTCCTGGGAGCTGTCCCCGAGTGCCCTGCTGAGCACACACACGGCCCAGCTCACACTCTGCCAGGGATGTGGGTGCCAGTGCAGCTCCCCAACAAGCTTCTCCAGGCAGGGCCTTGGCGACCGTCTGTGACACGCCTGAGCAAGGGGCTCACGGAAGGACAAGAGCAAAGGCGGCCATGAGGCCCACGTTCCCCGAGCTCTGGGTCTCACCTGGTCCCCCCACACTCACCTTGTCCTTGCTACACCCACGGGGAGATGCGTGAAGGGAGGTGGGGTCTCAGGCCTCAGGCTACAGAGAGAACTGAGGCCTAGGCCCTGGCTCCTGCCGCCACTCACGCTCTTTGCACACTCATGAGGGCCGCTGTGGGAAATGGCCACCCTTTGGAGATTCTGAAAAGCAGAGGCTGGATATCCCAGTCTCCTACCCTATCACCCCATGTCCCCTCCACGCAGGGGCTCTGAGACACCAGGGTCGCAGGGGAGTCCCCCCTGCAGACTGTGTTCTGGAGGGGCCCAGGCTCACCCACAGCCCAGTACGCGAGCACTCTCAAATCCTGTGCTGGACCTGGGTGGGATTGAGCCTCCTTCCTTCTCCTTCTCAGTCTGAGGCCCAGGTCTGAGGCCCCTGCCTCTCTCCTGGCTGCCTTTCCTCCCAGCCCCTGTGCTAATAGGGAGAGCTCCCATTAAGGCCGATGACAGGAACTGCCACCCAGGAGACACCCTTTGATCTCAGGGCAGCAGGAAGCAAAGGGTCAAGGAGGGTTGCCCTTCTAACAGATACCAGTGTTGAGCAGCTCCCTGACTGTCCTGGACATGGGGGTGGCAGGTGAGGGGACAGGAGGGCAGGGCTATGGAGGCAGGCCTCTGACCTGAATGGGACTACGTGCAGAGGAAGGGGCCAGTCCAGGGAGGTCCTGGGGGGCACCCCAGAGCAGGCTTAGTGCACCCTAGTATCCCTTGACCAATCATGAGGGCTGTCAGCTCTGGGAGGCTGGGCTGATCATTTTCCAGAACCTCTCTTGGAGTTCTCCCTGCCCTTGCCACAGTTACAACCCTTAGGAGACTACGAGCTGCACTGACACTCCTTAAAACACTTCCCGCACAGTGATGCCTCCAGGCTGCCAGTCCTGAGCAGCAGGGACCCCTCAGCTTCCTTCTTGAGAAATCTGATGCTCCCCCAACCCGTTGAGCCGAGGTCTGAACACCCTCCTGATGCAGTCTGCATTTAAAGGAAGCCCTAAGGGAGGCCTGAAGAAGTTAGGGATCCCAGACTCCAAGCTGGCAGGATGCTCTGAGCCATGAAGCGTTTTCTCAGGGAGAAACATTCCTGAGAAACATTCCTCCTCAAGGAGGGACACTTCCTGCCCTACAGCCCATGGTATCATAAACAATGGGCCCAGTTTGCTTGACTGGAGTCCTGGACTCATTTCCAAGAAGAAAGTTGCTCAGAGACTTCCCTGGTGCTCCAATGGCTAAGACTCAGCACTCCCAATGCATGGTGCTCAGATTCAATCCCTGGTCAGGGAACTACATCCCACATGCTGCAACTAAGAGCTCGGCATTGCTGTTGTTGTTTAGTCGCTCAGTCGCGTCCGACTCTGTGACTCCATGGACTGTAGCCCTCCTGGATCCTCTGTTCATAGGATTCTCCAGGCAAGAGTACCGGATGGGTTGCCAGGCCCTCTTTCCCGCTATCTTCCCGACCCAGGATTGAACCCACATCTCCGGCATTGTAGGCGGATTCCTTACTGCTGAGCCACGCTGCAATTAAAAGATCCTACATGCTGCAACAAAGATCGAAGATTCTGTGTGCTGCAATTAAGACCTGGCACAGACAAAATAAATAAATATTAAAAAAAAATTAAAGAAAAAAGAAAAGGAAGTTGCTCAGGCCATTGGCTCAAATTCCTGCACCTGGCCCTCACCCTCCATGGGATCCTGGGAGGGTCAGGACACCTCGAGCCTTGGTTTTCTGCTTTGCAAGGTGGAGATGGGAAGCCTGGAGTTGATGGGAGGCTGAGCGAGGAGATGTGCTCAGGTGTCCTGGCTGTGCAGGGGGCAGGGTGGGGAGGGGGTGAGCCTCTGGGTATGGGGCCAGCACAAGCCTGCAGAAACCCAGCCTGGGAGCACCCGCCTGGTACTCCTGAGTCGATACCCTGGACTCCAGGAAAAGGGAGGGTCAGCAAAACAGGGCAGCACAGCGTTCGCTGAGACGCAGCGGAAACGTCCCGGGAGGTAAGCGCCAGGCCATAAACGTAGAAAGGAGTCCGGCAAGACCAACTAATGGTCCTTCAGTGGGAGAGGCAGACAGCTGGGATTCGCAGGCGGGCTTCCAGATCAATACTTGCGTGCTGATTTGCTGAAGAGGCTTTTATGAAGTTTAAGCAGAGTTCATTGTTAAATACTCTTATGTACAAAGGATGTGGGCGGCCGTATTAATTCCTTTTCTCTTACAGATCAATAATTACATTGCTGATTTGCTTAAAAGGCTCAGGTTGAGGCAGGGGTGAGGGAAGTGGGCCTCACGGCTCCAGAGAGCGTGGCTGCAGGCCCAGGAAGAACACGCTGGATCAACAGGGAACAGAAGGGGCTGGGTGACAGAGGGACATGTGGCAGCCAGTTCAGGGTCCCCTCCAATCCCCGAGCTTCCCTCTCCGTCCTCGCCTCTTCTTCCAGAAGCCCTTCTCTTGAAGCCAGGACAAGAGGGAGGTCCCGGCTCCCTTCACCCCACTCACAGGACCTCTGTCCTGACCTCCTCTGCTCTTTTGGACAGCTCATCCCACGGGTCCAGCTCAGAAGATCCAGGAGAGGAGGCTGGGCCCTGTGAGCCAGGACATAAGGGAGGGAGCGGGCAGGTCCCAGTGGACCAAGGCTGCAGAGGGGCCAGAGCTGACACAGTTCTCCAACAGCCAGGGAGATGATGAGCAACCTGGGCCCCGAGCCAGTGTCACACTCAGGCCGAGGGCAAGCCCTCCTCACAGGGGAGAAGGCAGGACAGGGTGGCCGCAGGCTTTTCTTGGCTTTGACTGTCAGCCTGGGTGTTCACGCTTCAATGTCACAAAGCTAACAGAGCACGGCTTGTTCACTGCTGACTGCCTTTAATCCCGGCCTTGTCTAGCAAAGTGTTTCCAGGCCCCAAAGCTGGGGTGGTCTACATAAGAGCCCTGTAAGGTGGGAGGTAGGCAGGCTTGGGGCTGCTCTTTCCTGGCCCTGCAATAGGGTCCTGGCTGGGCCCCTGTTAACAGCGTGGAGGAGGCCCAGTGGGAGGAGCTCAGTCACCTGATGTTATCCATGCTCAGAAGTGGTAATGCACATGAAAAAGAAAGGAAGGAAGGGAGAGAGTGAGAGAGGGAGAGAGAAAAGAAAGAGAGAAAGCAGTGTGTGAAGAGCCATCAATTACTTCTCTTCTCTAGATGGTCAAGAGGTTTCCTTGTCCAGGCTTGGACTTAAATCATCTGTTGATGACTGGGTAGGGAAGCCCCCTGTCTGAACTCAGAGGTGAAGAGTGCCTATAATTAATCAATAATGTCTGCCATGGGCACGGAATTGGCAGTTTTGGAGCATGTGTGATATATTTTTAGCTTCACAGGAGCCATAGAATCCATTTGGCACCAAGAGTACCACATGGCTTGAAGTCTGGTTTGAAGAATCTTTTGAAAAATGCTGAGTCCTGGCTGAGGGGGATGCTGGGGTCCTGCCTGACCCCACACATGTACACAGGTGCACGGAGGCTGTCGGCAGGCTATTATGAATTCTAATTCATCTAATAGCCTGGTCAGGAAATAGAAAGGTATATTACAGATCATTAAGTGGGTGAAGGAATTTGACAACCTTTGATCCGAGTCGGGGAAATAGATGGTATGAATTAATTTGCCGGCTTGCGAAGAGAAGAAAAGTCATCCCTCAATAGTGACAGGCAGGGAGTTCAACCCCCAGGGGTCTGGTCCCAGGGAAGGCACGCAGCTGCGATTCTGGGAGCGGAGGCTGGGATGCACAGGGCAGGCGTCGGAGTACCGAGGTGTCCAGTCCAAGGCACAAAACTGTCCCTCACTTCACGATGGTTGGGGCACTGGCTCCCAGAGAATTTCCACTAAAGCAGAAACAGCCATCAGGGACAATACACCCACCAGGCACCCCTGTGTGCCAGGCCTGGGTGCGGTGTCGGGTCCATGACACCCAGCAGGGTCCCCAGGGGACTGGCTGCATCTTGGTGGTGTGCTGACCCCGTGGGAGGCCAGGGACAAGGGCCGGGGCTGGGGCCGCGGGCTCACAGATCCAATGTCCACTCAGACACACTTCCACTGGGGTGGCCGGTAGGTGTTCACAAGGCACCTGCCTGATCTCCCTCCCCTCCCCCAACCCCAGGTGGAACATTCCAGTTTCTCAGGGTCCAAGCCTTGATGTCTCCCAGTGCCTTTTCCTCCCTTCCCCCACAGCATGGCTTCCAGCAGACCCTGTGACCTGTACCTTCCTATACACCAGAATCAGACCTCCACTCACCCCCCTGCCCACCTACCTACCTGAGCCCTATCCTCTCTCACTCCGTTCCCGCACCAGCCCGTGCCTGTCCTTCTGTGCCCACCTGCCCTACAGTCTGTCCCTTCCCACAAGCCACAAGTCCTTTGGAGGCTAAAGACAGAACCCAGCAGTGGCCGTCCTCTTCCCCGCAGCAGCTTCTTGGACCTTGCCCTGTTCACCCTCCACTTCCTGCGCTCTGTTAGACCCGAGCTCATCTCTAACCCTCCAGGGCATACCTGGCCCTGGGTCTCCTCCTGCCTGGCACCTGCACACTGCCTGGTGAACACTGAAGCCCTTTGGGCAGGATTCTGGTTTGTTTTGTCACTGTGGCGTCTGAGTGCCCAGAGCTGGGCATGACACACAGTGGGCCCTCAGTCAGTGTGTATTGAATGAGAGTGTCCAGGTCTGAACAAGAGTCTGCAAGGAGTGCAGCGTGGCCAGGGGAGGGCTGGCCAATGCGAGCCCGAGGCAGGGAGGCACTAGTCACAGGGGTGCAAGCACAGCATCGTGGAGCCCCAGCATCTCCCGAACTGCAGTGAAGAATTTTAATAGCAAAAGTGAGTGGGTATATATCTGGACAAAACTATAACTCAAAAAGATACACGCACCTCGATGTTCAAAGCAGCACCATTCATGACAGCCAAGACATGGAAGCAACCTAAACGTCCACCAACAGATGAATGGATAAAGAAGATGTAGCACATATATACAATGGAATACTACTCAGCCATAAAAAGGGAATCGTGCCATTTGCACCAATATGGATGCAGCTGTAGTGGTAAAGAACACACCTGCCAATGCAGGAGACCTGGATTTGATCCCTGGGTTGGGAAGATCCCCTGGAGGAGGACATGGCAACCCACTCCAGTATTCTTCCCTGGAGAATCCCATGGACAGAGGAGCCTGGCAGACTATAGTCCACGAGGATGCAAAGAGCTGGACAGGATTGAAGCAATTTAGCATGCATGCACACAGATGCAATTAGAGATTATCATTCTAAGCGAAGTAAGTCAGAAAGAAAAAGACAGATACCATATGATATTACTTATATGTGGAATCTCAAATATGACATGAATGAACTTACCTACGAAACAGAAAGAGACTCACAGACGTAGAGAAGACTTGGGCTGCTGAGGGAGAGGGGGAGAGAGGTGGGTGGTTGGGGTTAGCTGACATAAAGCCACTCGGTCGTGTCTGACTCTTTGTGACCCCGTGGACTGTAGTCTACCAGGCTCCTCCGTCCATGAGATTTTCCAGGCAAGAGTACTAGAGTGGGTTGCCACTGCCTTCTCCAGGGGATCTTCTTGACTCAGGGACTGAACTCAGATCTCCTGCATTGTAGACAGACGCTTTACCATATGAGCCACCAGGTAGCAGATGTAAGCTTTTACAATGGACAAATGTAAGCTTTTACAATGGATAAACAACAACGCCCTACTGTATAGCACAGAGGACTATATTCAATATCCTATGATAAAACAGAATGAAAAGAATATATAAAAGAATGTATATACATGTTTAACTGAATCACTTTGCTATACAGCAGTAATTAACACAATATTGTATATCAACTATATTTCAATAAAAATAAATTTTTAAAAGACACCTAAAAAGGGGGAGTTGAGAACATTTTGCATTTAGAGGTTTAAGTTGGTGGTGGGCAGGACAGATTGGAGGAAGACAAAATGCAGGGCAAACAGTGAGGAGGCAGTGCCATGAGCCAGGCAGGAGTGGGAAACGAGTCAGCCAGAGAGTGGGAGTGAGGGAGCTTGTGAGCAATTTTCTGGAGGGCTCTCGGCTTCCCTGCTCACCAGCTGTGTGGACTTGGACATGTTCCTTTATCTTTTCTTTCTTTTTGACTACTGGAGTGGGTAGCCTATTCCTTCTCCAGGGGATCTTCCCAACCCAGGAATAGAACTGGGGTCTCCTGCGTTGCAGGCGGATTCTTTACCAACTGAGCTATCAGGGAAGCCCTCCTTTATCTTTTCCCTCCTCAATTATCTCACCTATAAAATGGGCTGACAGTGGGAGTCTCTCCAGGGCCGACTGAGGTTCGATGAGGGAGGTGTGCAGAGAACCTGCTCAAAGCCCAGGCCCCCAGGCCGAGCCTCTGCCCCGCGCTGCTGCGGACCCTGGAAGGAGCCAAGTGCACACCGCACCTCTGAGCTTCCTCCTCCCCTCCGTGGCCCTGTTCTCAGCCTGCCAGTTGATCACTCAGAGGGCAGTGCCTTGACAGGCAATGGGATCTTTCTCTCGAAGAACACCCTGTGTTCAATGGAAACATGTCCTTAGTATGCAAGGGCGCTGGATCTGTTAGCTTAGAGTACGTCGTCATGTTGCTGGACTGATTGTTCCTCAAATAGAATTACTTCCTACCATTACCCTCTAAAGAGACAGGCCCCGGGACACGGGCAAGAGGTGCTCGGAGACCAGCGCCAAATCAAATCAAGGACCTGGTTCTTTGGAGATGAGTCTGGCCCTGGGGTCCACGTGGCATCCATGTACATGGGGACTGCCAGGACCCTCAATGGTGCCACTCTGCTACTCTCCCAGCCCCAAACCAAAGAGACTAGAGCTCCAGCTAGTAGAAGTGGTGTGGGGCAGGCTGACCAAGGGGACTGCTGAGTGAGGGAGGCAGCGGCAGGCAGGCACAAGCAGCACAAAAAAGAGGGACTCTGCTGAAGGTACATTTTGCTCTGAGTGGAGCCAAATGGATGGTGGCCTTGTGGCCTTGTGCCGCCTGCTCACCTCCCTGACTCCACGGCCCCAAACAGACTAAGCAGCTCAACATGAGTTGCATTAATAGTAATCAGACTGCACACTGTCCTAAGGACCTAGATGTATCCCTCATTTCATCCTCACAACGACATTGTAACTGCCCCCATTTTACAGATGAGGAAACAGAGGCACAGGAGGCCACTCAGTCAGCATATGCAGGGCACTGAGCACCTCCAGGGCCCTGTTCTGGGCATCACAACAAATGAGTTGAAGAGTCAAACAGCTGACACATCAGAGTGAAAGAGGGAAACTCACCATCAGTGTAAAAACAAATAACAAGGCCAGCTTGGCTCAGGCGGTGATAAGGATGTACAGAGGGGGACCCCAGGGAGGCACTCTGGCTGGGCTGGAGAGAAAGCCCCCGAGGGGATGTCTGAGTTGGAGGGAAGGAGGTTGCCTGCCGAGATAGGAGATAAAGTGCTCCAAGCAGAAGGCACAGCAAAGCAAAGACCCAGAGGCTGGGTGGACGCGGTGAGGTTGGCGAGGGCAGCCTGGCCGGAGCATCTGATGCAGGCACAGAGGTGGGAGAGGAGATGAAAGTGGAAGGGGAGCGAGGGCCCACAGAGAGTTCTGTAGGAGTGAGCAGCAGGGGTTGTCTTGGCTGCAGTGGCAGCTAGTGGTGGGATCAAGCCCGGAAGCAATGGGACCCAGTGTGCATTTGGGAAGATGATGCTGTGGGGGATGGATGTCGGGTGGGGGTGGGTGAGTGTGCAGGCTGGCTGGACTGGGATGGCAGCTGAGGTGACAGAGTAGACGAATCCTCGAGAGATGGGTCCGAGTGAGGTGTCGCTGTGCTGAGCTATCCTGGAGGTGGGCAACAGAGCTTCCTTGGTTGGGTGTGGGGGTGAGGGGATGGTGGTGAGGGGACTCAAAGGAGGTTTGACCTGAGTAGCAGGAGTGGGTCAGTTCAGACAGGGAGACCGGGGGTGGATCTCAGTCTGGTTCTGGGTTCTGGGTCCTGGGTACCACATGCTACAGGCGTCAAGGGGATGCAAAGAGTGCATTTGGCAGGTGAGACTCAGCTGAAGACAGGCGGGGCCTAGGAGAGGGGGGCCCAGGGAGAGGCGGGGCCCGAGCCTGAGTCCAAGTAGCCAGTGCAAGGTGGCAACGGAGTAGCGGGGCTGAGACCACAGCAGGACCCTCCTGGCTCTACCTGGGCTCTGCCAGTTCACACAGCTCCACACATAGCTCCCCTCAGCCCTGTGCTGCCCTTCCTTCCCCTGCCTGGGCTGGAGCCCAGGCCCCCCGAGCATATGTCACCCGCCTCCTCCGACCCCCACCAGGACGGTGCCCTGGGCCTGCCTGTCAGAACAGAAGAGGACGCACGTTATCTCATCTGTCACTGTACCCCCATAGCACTTAGCAAAGAGTAGACATTCTAAGTGCTTGCTCCACTAAATTGAATAAACCAGGGCATTTTCTTATCTTATTCCTGCTCAGAAGTGGGCTGGCCTCCACTCACATCAGGATCCAACATTCAGCACGCTCCATTCTGTGGGGCCCAGCGCACGCGTGCCAGATTAGGATCGCGGTCAATATCTGTTTTATTGTCCTTCCACACCAGCACAGCAGAGAGTGATCGATCGCCCTCCTGGCTGTTGATAAGGCACGTTCTCCGCTCGGGCAGACAAGCCTTCAGGCGCCAGAGCTGAGACCCCGCAGCCTCCTGGCCCCCCACCTCCCTGGCTTCAGAAAGCTCTGCCCTCTGTCAGTGGGCCCTCCAGCCTGGGATGACTCAGAAGGGAGCTCCTGTGGTGGGGGCACAGCAGCCCCTGGCATCTGATTTGGGACTGGCCTGGGAACAAGGTGGCCCTGGTCATGGTGGAGGATGCTGGGTGGAGGATGCTCCTACATGGCGGAGGAGGCCACCCCTCATTGGCCTCCTGGCTGAGAGCCACTAGTTCTCACATGTCACCCATCACTGTTGAGCCCTACACCTGAGTTAGCATTCAGAAATGGCCCCCCTCTGCCCATAAGTCATCCTCCCTGTGCACAAGGTTGCTACCTCACCACGCTCAGGGCTGCCCCCTGGGGAGTGTTTCCTGGACCTGTCAGAATAGACCTCCCCGGACTTCCTTGATGGTCCAGTGGTTAAGACTCCATGCTTCTAATGCAGGGGGTGTAGGTTCGATCCCCAGTCAGGGAACTTAGATTCCACATGCTGTGCTGTATGGCCAAAAACCCACAACAAACAAAACAGAATAGAGTCCCCTGCCCTGGCCGGGCATGGGGGGTGTGGCACAGCACAGACTTGAGGGGCCTGGAATACAGCAGGGTCTGCTCAGCTACGGCTCAAGACACTGAGGACCAGCCCTTTTCATTCTGTCTCACCTGTATACTTTTTGCTTCCCCTAGCCCTCCTTGATCCTGGCTGGACAGGACGTGTGCCCCTCTCCTGGGGTTCAAGCCCAGACTTTTTGTGTCCTGCCACCTCAGAGCCCCCAGCTTTGCCTTGTGGCCCTCGGTGCAGACTGGAACTGAGCCAAGGATGGGGATCGTAGAGTCTGACCGGCAGGGGCCCCGGTCCTTCTCCTCACCCCATGTATGTGCCAGCAGAGCTGTAGGACTCAACTTGAGGTCTTGGTCAATCCTTAGAGTGACTCGAGAGAAAGATACATTTATTCCCGTTTCACAGATGAGGAATTAAGATTCAGAAGCTCCTGGTCCCTTTCTATGAGGGACCTTCTTTGCTTCTGAAAGGAGGACCTTCTCCTTCTTTGCTCCTTAAAGGAGCATTCCTCTTCCAGGTGGGCCTGCCCCCGCGGACAGACACTGAGTATCTCCTGCTTTGTTCAGTCCTCCAAGCATCTGGGGAGACAAGTGGTATGTTGGCCTCCGGGGTCTGCGCCCTGGGTGTCCCGGCCGCCATTCAGTACCTAGGCTGGGTACCAGCATCCCTTTCCTTGGCCGTGACCTTCCCCTGTGTGCAAAAGGGATGTGGGCAGGGGCAGCACACGGTGCCTTTACCTGAAGCTGTAAGGGCCCCTCTGCATATCTGCACAGCTTAGAGGCAGGGAGGCTCCCACGGCTTGTTCCAAAGTGAGCTGCTTTGGGTCTCACCCTCTGCTCCGGGCCAGACAGTCCAGTTCTGACAGCACTGGCCAGTGACAGCGTTAGCTAAGGTACCTGGAGACACTGCTGAGTCTCCCATCCAGGGGCCTGGATTCTCCAAGCCAAACGGGATGAAGAGAAGATCCCAGAAGGAATTTCTGAGTAGAAAGACCCCCTTGGAGCTCATTAAGAGGCCTGGTCTTTTCACCTCGGGGCTCTGTCCCCCTCAGAAGCCCCTCTTCCCATTCCCTGTCCCCACCGCACCCTGCTGCTTCTCAGGCTGGAACAATCACGTCCATTAGTTGTCATAGCAACCAAGACAGGGCGAAGTCATTTTCTAGAGGGCCCTGTGCAAATTATGGCATTACACCAACTTATTGCCAATCTTTTTAATTAAAACATTTTGCTTTCAACTCTACTAATGGCAGAGATCAGTAAACAGGGAAGATTGAATTACTGATATTGAAGCTCCCACATCTCTTAAAAGGCTTAATTACTGGTGGGACCACAGTGAGGCCAGAGAAAGGTTGCTAACAAGCAGGTGGGCCTCACGCATGAAGAGGCCAGCCCCTGTGAAGGTGACCAAACAAAGCCCAGGGCACTGAAAAGATACATATTACAAAAAAAATTGTTTTAGAACTCTTAAAGGACATAAAAAGCTGCTAGAGTTATGGCTACAATTCAGCTTCCAGGAACTATGTCACATTGCTGGCTGCTCAGTTTGTGTTTAATTAAATTGCCTGGCCTGATACCTGGAGGCAGAACCCTGTGTCCATGCATCCATGGTGTGTGGCTGATGGTAAGGGGGTGACTTGCTTCAAAGGCCCCTCCCAATCTCCTCCTGCAGTTAACATCCATCTAACCAAAGTCCCCAGGGAGCACTTTCCCTCCCAGCAGGCCCCATCAGGGTGGCTAGAAGTGGCTCAGCAGGAAATGCCCTCAGATGGGCCTCATTTAGTGAAGGGAAAACAAAGGCCCCAGAGAGAAGGGTCACACTGAGGCTCCTTCTGTGTATAATGAATTGTGCTAATTACAGTAATCTCCTTCATCTCCTTCAGGATCTATAATGCCCAGGTAGGAATGAGTAGCTATTTTTAAACGGAAATTTTCTGTTAATTAAAACTGCTTCAAGTGTGTGTATGTGTGTGTGTATATGTGTGCATGTATGTGCTGTAAGAGTGTAGGTGTTTGTGAGGTGTATTCGTGCAGTAATGTACTTGTAGTACAAACTTGAGCACAGATACTTCTGGGTTCTTTCCTCCTGAGGGTTCGGGACAGTCAGGGTCCCTCCAACAGAGCAGATCTTGGTTCCCATGAATGCAGTGGACATCACAGATGCACCTAATCAGATCATAGGAAAAGGTAAAGGGCAACTTCCCTGGCAGTCCAGTAGCTGAGACTTCACCTTCCGATAAATGGACGGTGCAGATTTGGTCCCTGGTCCAGAAACTGGGATCCCTCGCGGCCAAAAGACCAAAACATGAAACAGAAACAATATTGTCACAGATTCAGTAAAGACTTTGAAAATGGTCCACATAAAAAACTCTTAAAAAAAAAAAAAGGAAAAGGGATAAAATATATGCCCAGAAAATCTTAGACCAAAATGTCAAAAAAAGTAGACATGGCAATAGTAATTTCAGACACAACAGAATGCAAGGCAGAGAGCAATACTGAGGATAAAGAAAGAAACCACGGTTATGTTTGCCAATATGACTGACTGACCAGGGACTTGTGTGAACTTAATAATATGATGTTGCAAATTAGCAAGAATTTGCATAAAACTAACAAATTTGCCCTTCAATGGAAGTTTGAAATATTTAAAAATCGGAAATGGACAGATAGCTCAAGGAGACAAACATTAGTAAGTAAAAGGAAAAGTCTCATGAATGTTCAGAGGATGGTATTGATACAGTCCAAGAAGTCTGAGCACAGGAGAATTAATGCTTTCGAACTATGGTGCTGGAGGAGACTCTTAAGGGTTCCTTGGGCAGCAAGGAGATCAAAACGGTCTATCCTAAAGGAAATCCGCCCTGAATATTCATTGGAAGGACTGATGCTGAAGCTGAAGCTCCAATACTTTGGCCACCTAGCCGCTTTGGCCACTCCAATAGTTCGGCGAAGAGCCAACTCATTGGCAAAGACTCTGATGCTGGGAAAGATTGAGGGCAGGAGGAGAAGGGGGTGACAGAACATGAGATGGTTGGATGGCATCACTGACTCAATGGACATGAATTTGAACAAACTCTGGGAGACAGTGAAGGATAGGGACGCCTGGTATGCTGCATCCATGGGGTCACAAAGAGTCAGACACAATTGAGTGATTGAACAACACTCTGGCCACAGTGTGGTAAGCTGGAAATCAACTTTTGAAGTACTTGCATAAAAGTGTACTTGGAAATTTATAAATATACTCCTAATTGACTGAACTCAAGATGAAATTTCAAACCATTAAGCATAGTAGGGCAGGATATAATATATAAATTACTATATATTGTAGAATATAAAACTTGTGGAACTCAGCTAAAGCAGTGTTTAGAGGAAAATGTATAGCCTTGAATACATTCATTGAACCAGAAGGAAAATTCTAAAGTTTTTAAATAAAAAAAACAGGAAAAGCAAGTAAAGAAGGGCTAAAAGGCCGAGATTAATAAAAACTTTTTAAAAGAAACAAGCACAAATAAGGCTGAAAGCTATTTCTACTTTTTAAAATACTAATGAAATTGATGAGGAGGGAAGAAACCCTGTTTTGAGAACCCAGGCACCTCAGTGCCCCCTTCTCTTGTCCCTCCAGGCCTGGTCTCTGACCCAGGCAGAGGTAACTCATCTAGTTCTCAGGGTACCTGGGTACTCTCTAAGACTTTGTGGTTTGGACAGCCTGTGTTCTGTAAAACAGTGGCAAGTAATTTTGCCTGTCTCTGCCCTGCTTTCTTCCCAGATATACGGGGCAAACAAAGGAGAGTTGAGGATGACCAAACTCTTGGTCAACCATAAAATTCTACGTAGTCTATAAGAATCAACCTGAAGTAGCAGGGCCTCCTTGGTGGCCCAGTGGTTAACAAGCTGCCTTCCAACGCAGTGGATGCCAGTTCGATCCCTGGTTGGGGAACTAAGACCCCACATGCCGTGTGCAGCTACTGAGCAAGCCCACACGATCTGGAACCGGTGTACTACAACAAAGATCCCATGTGCCACAAATAAAGTCCTATGCAGCCAAAAAATAAAAAAAAAAGAACATGAAGTACGTCAGTTCAGTTCAGTCGCTCAGTCATGTCTGACCATGAATCGCAGCACGCCAGGCCTCCCTGTCCATCACCAACTCCCAGAGTTCACTCAGACTCACATCCATCGAGTCAGTGATGCCATCCAGCCATCTCATCCTCTGTTGTCCCCTTCTCCTCCTGCCCCCAATCCCTCCCAGCATGAGTCTTTTCCAATGAGTCAACTCTTCGCATGAGGTGGCCAAAGTACTGCAGTTTCAGCTTTAGCATCATTCCTTCCAAAGAAATCCCAGGGCTGATCTCCTTCAGAATGGACTGGTTGGATCTCCTTGCAGTCCAAGGGACTCTCAAGAGTCTTCTCCAACACCACAGTTCAAAAGCATCAATTCTTCGGTGCTCAGCCTTCTTCACAGTCCAACTCTCACATCCATACATGACCACAGGAAAAACCATAGCCTTGACCAGACGAACCTTTGTTGGCAAAGTAATGTCTCTGCTTTTTAATATGCTGTCTAGGTTGGTCATAACTTTCCTTCCAAGGAGTAAGCATCTTTTAATTTCATGGCTGCAGTCACCATCTGCAGTGATTTTGGAGCCCAGAAAAATAAAGTCTGACACTGTTTCCATTGTTTCCCCATCTATTTTCCATGAAGTGATGGGACCGGATGCCATGATCTTCGTTTTCTGAATGTTGAGCTTTAAGCCAACTTTTTCACTCTCCACTTTCACTTTCATCAAGAGGCTTTTGAGTTCCTCTTCACTTTCTGCCATAGGGGTGGTGTCATCTGCATATCTGAGGTTATTGACATTTCTGCTGGCGATCTTGATTCCAGCTTGTGCTTCTTCCAGTCCAGCATTTCTCATGATGTACTCTGCATAGAAGTTAAATAAGCAGGGTGACAATATACACCTTGACATACTCCTTTTCCTATTTGGAACCAGTCTGTTGTTCCATGTCCAGTTCTAACTGTTTCTTCCTGACCTGCATACAAATTTCTCAAGAGGCAGATCAGGTGGTCTGGTATTCCCATCTCTTTCAGAATTTTCCAGAGTTAATTGTGATCCACACAGTCAAAGGCTTTGGCATAGTCAATAAAGCCGAAATAGATGTTTTTCTGGAACTCTCTTGCTTTTTCCATGATCCAGGGGATGTTGGCAATTTGATCTCTCGTTCTTCTGCCTTTTCTAAAACCAGCTTGAACATCAGGAAGTTCACGGTTCACCTATTGCTGAAGCCTGTCTTGGAGAATTTTGAGCATTACTTCACTAGCGTGTGAGATGAGTGCAATTGTGCGGTAGTTTGAGCATTCCTTGGCATTGCCTTTCTTTGGGATTGGAATGAAAACTGACCTTTTCCAGTCCTGTGGTCACTGCTGAGTTTTCCAAATTTGCTAGCACTTAAGAAGTTTAATGCAAATGAGCACTTGCACAGCTCTTTTTCACTCAACCTGTTTTAAAGTTGTAAAATCAAAAACAGAGACAAGTGGGACCTGGAGTTTGCACTCCAACCCAGGAGCCCCGGCACCAGTGGGGACTGTGCTTCCCCACAAGATAGAGGGCTCTGAGTACAGGATGATGTCCTGCTGTGGCCTCCAGCCCCATCTAGGGTCCATCCAGGTGCTCTGACCCTAGGGGTCTGAAGAAAGCAGAAGTTCCCACCAGAGGATCTGAATCAGGGAAGGGCTATCCCCAGGCTCTGCTAGGCCTGCACCCCGCCCCGCCCCCCACCTGCCAGGGTCTTCTCAGGAGCAGAGCCAAATGCCCTGGTCTTTCCTTAGGCTGCCTAATAACAAGCATTTACATAAAACCAGGCTTCCCTGGTGGCTCAGATGGTAAAGAATCTGCCTGCAATGCAGGAGACAGGGTTTGATCCCTGGGTTAGGAAGATCCCCTGGAGGAGGGCATGGCCACCCACTCCAGAATTCTTGCCTGGAGAATCTCATGGACAGAGGAGCTTGGCAGATTCAGTCCATAGGGTCACAGAGAGTTGGACACAACTGAGTGACTAACACTTTCCATAAAATGTCACCTTTGCTGACTTCTCACCAAAGACTTTCCTCCTTACCCATCCCCCCTGAGATACCATCATCATCAACACACTTATATGGATGAGGGCAATAAGGCTCAGAGACTAAGCCTCAGACTAAGGCTCAGAGAGAATTAATAACCTTCCCAGGAGCCCAGTCTAAGAACATGGAGCAGGGCTCGAATGTGGTGCCCTGAATACCAGCCTCCATCTGCATGCACTGGTCCCAGCTGGCCCTGGCCCTCACTCCAGACAGTGAGGCTACCCCCGCTCAGGGGGCTCAGCCTCTGTCCCCTTCAGAGCTACCCTCTGTGAGCTCTGCTTCCCAGGGGCACAGCCTCACTATATCAATCTTATCTGCCAGCAGGAGGGAGAGCTGGCAGCTGAATCATAGAAAAACGTCCTCTCCCAGTGGAGCTGGAGATAAGGAGGGCTGCATTAACCCCAGAGCCCTCCAGAAATGCTCCCAGTGCTCAGGAAGCAGCCGCAGCCATAGTCACAGCCCCCATCAATCGCCCTCTGCAGAGCCTGTCTGTTGATACACAGGCCTTGGGCGGGTGGGTGGTGTGTGGAATCCATCTCCCTGTCCTTGATATACAGGAGCACAGGGACCCTGACTGTCAAGCTGTCAAGAATTTCTCATCTGCCCATGACGTGTCCCCACAGTGAGTGTTAATCAGTAGGTCTCAACTGAGACCCCATTCTCACACACAGCCTGGTTAAAATGGCCTCATTACACTCACTGGAGGTGTCGTGTCCCTTGTCCTTCCAGAAGACGGGATCTTTGGGCCTTGGATCTCCACCTCTGGCCAGGAACCCTGCGTCCTGCACACCTGAGCTCTGCCTCGGGCAGTTACCAGCCCACGCCTGGTCAGCGCCTCTGTTCATGCTGGGACTGAGGGTGCGGAAGTGGTCGGTGATAGCATATGCGTGTCCCCAGGGATGGATCAGCCATGCCAACAGGTACTAGGGTGGGGACAGGGGGCGGCCTGGCCTTAAATCCTGCTCCTGTCTCAGTGGTCTCTTTGAACTTCAGAGAGATTAGGGCTGGCCAGTCTGTCACCTGATGGCCCTGATGGTTCCAGTTTCCTCCTGGGGTTACCGGCATGGGGAAGTAGATTGTGCGGGTATCTCACCGGGCACAGGGCAGGCAGAGAACCCCTCTGACTTCCACTGCAGGTCAGGGCACTGTCCTAGTACGGCCTCCCTCTGCCCTCTGCCCCCAGGACGGTCCTTCGGCCTGTGTGACCCATGCCTGGCTCTGAGCCGGTGTGGGTGCCGATGTTGGAGGCTCTGGGAGATGCAGACCCTCAGGAAGGAGACTGGGGATGCCTGGGGCTCTGAATACCCAGGGATGAATACGCAGGGCTGCCTATGAGGAAGCTTGGGGGAGGCGGGGCTCCAGGCTCCCTGACTGATGGCCTGTGTGATTGCTCTGGGCTGTGCTCAGCTCCAGGGCCTGTGTTGGCAGGAAGTCTCAGGGGGCCTTTCAAATTGCTCAGGGTCAGCCCAGGGCAGCCTGGAGGGAGGCCGGCACCCCTGCTGGAGAAGCAGCTTTCCCCCTCCCACACGGCCTCTCATCTGGGCCCCACAGTGCGGGGAGGTCCAGGGGCCACGGCAGGCCGCCCAGCTGGGGGTGCGCCTGGTGCCTAGCCCCCTCCTCCCAGGGTGCCCACCTTGCCCCAGGCACTCAGATACCAGAGAGGGTGGGGGACTGGCCCCTCAGTGTTCAGTGCTCTCCCGCCTTTGCTCATTCAGGAGGGGGTTCAGTCCCAGCATCTTGGCCTTGGGCAGGGTCTCTAGAAAGCCCTGAGGGAGGCCAACGGGCAGGTAGAGAGACAGCAGAGCATGACAGCAGAGCCTTGGTCTGAAACTCGGGCTCTGCGCTCCTGGAGGGCAGTTCTCATAGCACAGACTCTCACGACGGGCTGACCCCCGACACCGTCCCCCCTCGCCCAACCTGATGATGGCTCTGAGCCTCTCCACAGGGCTCTGGGCTCACTGCTGGGGCCCCAGCAGGTCCAGCCCAAAGCTTCAGGGCCCCATTTGCTACCTACTGCCCACCCCACCCTCTGCCTCAGCCACTGCCCGCTGAGGAGCCACCTTAGGAAGTTTCTCAGGTGTCCAGGCCTGAGGTGGGGAGAAGCCCCTTACTGGTGGGCTCCAAAGTGGATCTGCTCCACCCTGTTTCCCAAGTCCCTCTGAACAGTCCACCAGCTGCTGCCTCCTATCCTCTCTAGCCAGAGACCCCACAGGGGCTCTCTCTCCTTCCTGCCACTTGCCCTCCCCTCCACCCCCACCAAGAAACCTCCACCTGCCCAGTGATAAAGTCCCCATGAACATAGAGGTATGAGTGTGTCTGCACATGTGTGTATGTGTATTAGGGACAGACACAGAGAGTCATGGTGTTGGTGGCCAACTCCTGCTCTTATAGGGGTTGGGAAAAGGGTGGAGGTGGGAACAAGAAACAGAAGACCCCACGCGAACTGTAGACTTCACCCATCTATCCCTTCCTCTTGGTGCCCCAGCGTCCCTGACTGCTCCCAGCCAGCCCACCATGGGCAGCTCTGCATGCACCCATGCAAGAGCCTCCAAGAAATCAGGGGTGATTTGGAGCAGTAATAAATCCTGACTCCCTGCTGCCTGCTCCTCCACCCTGCCCAGAGGAAGGCAGCCACCTTTCGAGCAGGGACTCAAGGAAGTAGTGAGCCCACTGGATGGTGGAAGAGGCCTGGAAAGTGGGGGGCAGGGGGCACTTGGGACGCCACTGTCCTGACCCCAGGTTGTCAGAGCTGGTGGTATGGCCTACAGCAGATAGGACGTTCCCTCTATGTGGGTCAAGCCAGCCTTGAGCTTGGAGAGTGGACTTCAGCCTCTACCTGTCCCTTGGCAAGGTATCTTGGGCAGCTGTCTGCGGAAGCCCTGTTGGGCATATCAACTTCCCGAGTTGGAAGTGCCTATGGGGCCCAGCTCTGTTGACCCAAGAGATGGGACAGAAATGTCCCTTCAGGGAAACTGAGCCCTTATGACGAAGTGACCTGGCAGTCAGCACCCCACCATGCAATGAGACTGGCAGTGGGTGACCTCACTGGCAACCCTGGTCAACACCAAGGAAGCCCTGCTATGAGACGGTCTCTCCTAAATGGGCTAACTTCTAGTTTACGGGCAATACAGGGGAGAGAGCAACAAGTTCAACGACACTAAATAGGCAGATCCTGGACGTGAGTCTTCCGTGAGACAGTGGTCCGTGGATTCTTCAAAAAGACAACAGAAGAAGGGCTATTCTCTACTAGAAAGACCACAAGGGTGAGACCAAATGGCAGCATGGTCCCAGATTGATTTGGACTTTTTAAAAGGACATAAAACAGATTCTTGGGTCGATTTGGGAAATCGGAGTATGGAGTAGAGACTGCATGATATATTGGAGTCATTCTTAATTTTCCAAGGTATCATAACAGAATATAAGGAAATGTCCTTTCTATTGTATGACACAGGCTGAAGTATTTAGGAATCAAGTGTCTTCAAATCACTCAGTCAAATTACCTGTGCATCTGTGTGTATAGGTGTGTATGCGTGTGCAAGGAGAGAAAGGGAAGGAAAGAGAAGAGGAAAAGCCAACATAGCAAATGTTCACAATTTTCACAATTGCTCAGTCCAGCTGTGCTTGTACTCATCTTTCAACCCTTCCAACCTTCGTGTTTGATATTTTTCATCATAAATAAATAGGATACAGCCCCACCAGACACAAAGCTCTCCTGTCTCTCTGAGGACCTGTGCCTCTGGCCACCACTCCTGGATGGCCCTCTTCTTCCAGCTGGAGCCAGGTGGCCCTGCTTGTCTGCACCTCTCCACCTGCTACTCTAGAACTGTCAGTCCTGCTCTGGGCATCAGGTGCCTTTGGTCTCAGAGTCCCATCCCTGCTGTTCCCTGCCTGCAGCCCTCCTCCCTCATGACCAGCAATGCCGCCCCCCACCACCCCCCCGACTCTGCCTGCACACACCCTCCCCCCTTGTAAGCCTCACTTCACCAGGGAGCCTTTCCTGGCTGCTGGAAAGAGTCAGCACAGCCCCATGGCAGGGTCCTGTCCTTTCTCATTTTATGTCCTCTTCATCAATCCAGAGTGATGAAGCTGCTCTCTGCCAGGCCAGGATCTGATAAATGGAGACTACTGATGGTAGCCACCAGGTCCACTGGAGACTAGGGACACTGTTGGGGGCAGCCAATACCATCCACGGGGCCATTCCATCTTGATAGCTTCTGTCCTTTCCCCAAACCAATGTGATGCATTGACATGGGTCAGGCTTGGCCTGGACACCCACAGTGCGCCATGGGCATCACTCATTTCCCACTTGCCATGGTCTTCTCATGCTGCTCTAAAGAGCAGGTCCCAGCCTGTTTGGGTCACACTGAGATAAGGCTTCCTTAGTGTGTTCTGGAGCTACCAAAGACCAATTCCTCTAGGCTCTGGATGTGCCCTTTGGAGGGGCCCATCTAGGCTGGGCCCTCCTCCCTGGCCTGGGAAGAGCTCCTTGACCATGCAGAGGTGAAAAGTGGGCTCCCAGGGGCTACTCCCCCTTTCCCTGCCAAGCCCCTGGGAAGGCCCAAGAGCAGCTCCATGTGATGCAGCATCCTATTCAAGGATATTTTTCATTTGGCACAAATTAAATATGTCCTGAAAAGAAGTCAATAGAACTAAATTTGATAATGTCCAGTCCTACCTAATGGGGAATGTGGCAATTTTCTGATAAAGGAATGAGAGTTCCAGACCCTGGCGCTGACCTGCCCAACCAGCACCCCAGCCTGTGTGTGGTCTGCTGCGGGACCCATGCACCCCAGCCCCATGTTCCCCTCAGTACAGCCCTCCCCAGGCACATCCAGCCCGAGGCTGGTCTGGGTTGAGGCCTGGGCCCTCACATCTTCCCAGGGCAAGCATTCACCCTGACTCACGGACACATTTGCAGCTCATCTGCTTCCCTGGGCTTCCCTTTGGCCAAGAAGAAAGTTTGGCTTCCAAGCAGCACAGAAGGTCAGAGGTGCTGCGCCACCAGGCAGGGACCCAAACCACCAAGCATGGGCTTCCTGGTTTCCTGATGATCCAGAAAGATGCCCTCCACCCCTCCCTTCCTCAAAGTTAGGATGAGGAAACCCCAGTTTATGACCATCCCAAGACACCTCCCTGAGCTTCTGTCTTGCATTTATTGCTTCTGCAGGCTTTCAGGAGGGTTGGCTGAAGAGAGCTGTACCCAGTGTTCTACCAGGGCTAACATGGGTCACAGGAGCCCCCAAAAGGCCCAACCAGAACTGCAGGCCCTTCCAGAGAGAAGGGTGTGAGCTTCTGGGGTCACATGGCGCCCACCTCACCATCCAGATCTCAGCTGAGCAGACCCTGGTGTTATAGCCCGGGCCCAGCATCCCATGACTACCCCCCAGCTGCCTTTGGAGGGGACCCCAGGCCTGAGCCACACAGGGCCACCTCTTCCCTTTGGGCATGCTTGGAGCTGAGCCCCAACCTTGGACCTGCAGAAACACAGCAAAATTGCCACATAACAGGCTCTGACCCCTCAGTCTGGAGCTCCCCACCACAGGTCACAATTAGGCCCATCAGTGATTGTGGGGCCAAGGAAAGGCTGACACTTGAATCCAGGCCCTGAATGAAGAGAAGAGGCCCATGCCATGCTGGGGCCTTGGGGCCAGCCCCGCTCTGTGAAGGACCACTTTCCTCCTGAGTTGAAGGCTGGGCAGCACAGGTGTGGCCAGGACGAGGGCCTCTCATTCCCTAGTGCATCCTGGAAGGCTGAGCGGGCATGCGTGGTAGGAATGTCATCAGGCACACTCTATTCACCTTCACGATGGCTTTGGGGCAAAGACAGATATTCTTCAGTTCACAGTGAAGGAACTGAGGCTTGGAGATGTAAAAGACTCGGGTCTGACATATGGACCCACGGAACACAAGAGAGAGCCCAGAGAAACTCCTACAGCTATAGTCAATTAATCTTCAACAAAGGAGGCAAGCATATACAATAAAGAAAAAATAGTCTCTTCAATAAGTGGTGCTGGGAAAGCTGGACAGCTGCATGTAAATCAATGAAGTTGGAACACTCCCTCACACCATACATTAGAGATAAACTCGAAATGGCTTAAAGACTTAAATGTAAGACACGACACCATAAAACTCCTAGAGGAGAACATAGGCAAAACATTTTCTGACATAAATCACAGCAATGTTTTCTTAGGTCAGTTTTATTTCTTAGAAATAAAAGCAAAAATAACAAATGGGATCAATCCGACTTATAAGCTTTTGCACAGCAAAGGAGACTGTAAACAACATGAAAGGACAACCTATGGGCTGGGAGAAAATACTTGCAAATAATGCAACTGAAAAGCCTCAATTTCCAAAATACACAAACAACTCATACAACTCAATAATAAAGACAAACAACCCAATCAAAAAGTGGACAGAAGATCTAAATAGATATTTCTCCAGATGGCCAATAGGCACATGAAAAGATGCTCATCATTGTTAATTATTAGAGAAATGTAAATCAGAACTATCAGGAGGTACCGCCTCACACTGGTCAGAATGGCAATCATCAAAAAGTCTAACAAATCCTGGAGGAGGGTGTGGAGAAAAGAGGACCCTCCTGCACTGTTGGTGGAAATCCACGTTGGTCCAGCCACTATGGTGCTGGAGAAGACTCTTGAGAGTCCCTTGGACAGCAAAGAGATCAAACTAGTCAGTCCTAAAGGAAACCAACCCCGAATGTTCATTGGAAGGACTGATGTTGAAGCTGAAGCTCCAATACTTTGGCCACCTAGCCACTTTGGCCACTCCAATAGTTTGGCGAAGAGCCAACTCATTGGCAAAGACTCTGATGCTGGGAAAGATTGAGGGCAGGAGGAGAAGGGGGTAACAGGACATGAGATGGTTGGATGGCATCACCAACTCAATGGACGCGAGTTTGAGCAAACTCTGGGAGATAGTGAAGGATAGGGAAGCCTGGCGTGCTGCAGTCCATGGGGTCGCAAAGAGTCAGACATGACTTTGTGACTGAACAACAGCAACAGCCACTATGAAGAACAGTATGGAGGTTCCTTAAAAAACTAAAAATTGAGTTACCATATAATCCAGAAATCCCACTCCTGGGCATATATCCAAATAAGACTTTAATTTGAAAAGATACAGGTACCCCTATGTTCATAACAGCACTATCTACAATAGCGAAGCCATGGAAGCAACCCCAGTGTCCATTGATGATGAATGAATAAAGAAGGCGTGGTACATACATATAATGGAGCACTGCTGCTGTTGCTGCTGAGTCGCTTCAGTCGTGTCCGACTCTGTGCGACCCCATGGACGGCAGCCCACCAGGCTCCCCCGTCCCTGGGATTCTCCAGGCAAGAACACTGGAGTGGGTTGCCATTTCCTTCTCCAATGCATGAAAGTGAAAAGGAAGTCACTCAGTCATGCCCGACTCTTAGCGACCCTGCGGACTGCAGCCCACCAGGCTCCCCCGTCCCTGGGATTCTCCACGCAAGAACACTGGAGTGGGTTGCCATTTCCTTCTCCAATGCATGAAAGTGAAAAGGAAGTCACTCAGTCGTGCCCGACTCTTAGCGACCCTGCAGACTGCAGCCTACCAGGCTCCGCCATCCGTGAGATTTTCCAGGCAAGAGTGCTGGAGTGGGGTGCCATTGCCTTCTCCGATAATGGAGCATTACCCAGCCATAAAAAAAGAATGAGAGAGTGTCATATGCAGCAACGTGGATGGACCTAGAGATCATCACACTAAGTGAAATAAGTCAGAAGGAGAAAGACAAACACAATATGATATCGCTTATATGTAGAATCTAAAATAGGACACAAATGAATCTATCTATGAAACATGAACAGAATCATGGACATAGAGAATAGATTGGTGGTAGCCAAAAGTTGGGGGTGGAGGAGGGAAGGATTGAAAGTTTGGAATTTTCAGCTGCAAACTAGTATATATAGAAGGGATCAACAAGGTCCTACCGTATACCATAGGGAACTCTATTCAATGTCCTGTGATAAACCATAATGGCAAAGAATATATATATGTTTAACTGGGTCACTTTGCTGTACAGCAGAAATTAACACAACATTGTCAATCAACTATACTTCAATAAAGAAAGACCCGGGTCTGACATGCGAGGTATCGCGCCAGGAACTCTGACCCCAGGGCTCCTCCTGCTTGGTCTGGCCTATTCTTGTGAGGGACTGAGGGGCTGGGATGTGCTCACTTTCCACTTGGAGTGTGCGTGTGTTTGTGGTGTGATAGGTATATGTGCAGTGTGTGAGTGTGAATTTTTTGGTGTGTGTGCGTGCACACATGCTGTGTGCACATGGTGTGTGTATTTGTGTGTATGTGTGATGCATGTATGTGTGTGTGTGTGGTGTGTACACACGTGTGTACTGTATGTGTGGTGCCTGTGTGGCTCTGTGTATGTGTGTGTGTGGTGTGTATGGCACATTCAGTGTATGTATATGTGTACTGTGTGTGTAGCGTGTGTATATGTGTGTGCCGTATGTATAAGTGTTTAGGGTGTGTATATGTGTGTAATGGAGAAGGTAATGGCACCCCACTCCAGTACCCTTGCCTGGAAAATCCCATGGGCGGAGGAGCCTGGTGGGCTGCAGTCCATGGGGTCGCTAGGAATCAGACACGACTGAGCGACTTCACTTTCTTCACTTTCACTTTTCACTTTCTTGCTCTGGAGAAGGAAATGGCAACCCACTCCAGAGTTCTTGCCTGGAGAATCCCAGGGACGGGGGAGCCTGGTGGGCTTCCATCTATGGGGTCACACAGAGTCGGACACGACTGAAGCAACTTGGCAGCAGCAGCAGCATGTGTGTATATGTGATGTGTGGTACATGTATGTGTGTGTGTGAGGTACGCATATAGATGTATGTGATGCGTGCACGCACTGTGTGTTTGTGTATATGTGGCACCTGACTGCTGATACCATCCACGTCCTCCAAGAACAGGGTGCAGGGTCCCCAGGCCTTCACAAGTGAAGTTCAAAGTCTCCACTGTGCACTGAGCTGCCTGAGACGGGACACCTGGAGGACATCTGCCAACCTCGGATGAGGGAGGCTCCTGGGATCCCCCTGGCCTCCAAGTTGCTCCCCTGGGTCCACTCCACAGCCCTGCATGCCAGCAAAGGGGTCAGGGCTCCGTAGAAGCCGGCTCTGCATCACTCGTCTTGGGGCCCCAGAGAGCACAGGGGTACAGGGAGTGGACAAGTGCTAGAGCTGGCCTTTTCTACCCATGACCTGATCTGGTTTCCCTGTAGGTCCCGCCCACTGCGTGTGCGCCTGGACCCTGCTGGCCCTCAGCAACCTCAGCACTGGGACAGATCCACCCCAGGAATGTCCTGGGGTCTGCCGGGGCCAGCTCACTGGAAGCATCACCCATGGCCTCTCTGGGACTCTCCTTGGACTTCCCTGAGTAGCCTGACCTCTGCACGGTCCAAGCTGACAGTAGGAGTCCAGGTCGCAGAGAAGGGAGAGGCAGGCTCTCTGGGGGCCTGGGAGCTGGTGGACGGAGGAGTCTACAAGTCAGGTGATAGGCGTGCAGGGCCCTGTGCTGAGAAGGATACTTACAGAGGACCCACTGAGCCTGCAGAGAAGCCGCTTACCACTGCTGCAAAGAGGGAGCACCCCAAGTGTCTCTGGGGTATGCTGCCCTGGTTGGGGCACCTGTGACTGGCAGGATGGCCCCCAGAAGGCCAGGGCTGGACTAATGCAGGAGTGGGGCCAACACAGCCTCAGCCAGCCCATTCCAAGCTTGCCTCAGGGCACAGATGACAATGCCGGGAATCAGCCTCTTGTCCCCATTTCCACGGCAACTTGCTCAGGACAGAGTCCCTTGCCCAGGCCATTAACGCTGCCCTTGGGATGTATTCACAAAGTCTTTTCTTCCTGGGGCTCCTTCTAGCAGGCAGACATCAGATTCAGGTGAGAAACAGGAAGTACTGTGAGGACGCATGTCTCCTCTGTGTGGCCCCCATGTCCTCCTTCTGGAAGTCATTCCCAGTAAGCCTGGGCCTACACCAGGCAGAGTCCAGTGGGCTTCTCCTGCTGTTGTGATTCAGGGTCAAGGGCCAGCAAACTGCCACCCACGGGCCTTGTCCAGGCAGCTACCAGCCTGTTAACCGAAGTCTCATTTGTTTATACATTGTTTTGGCTGCTTTCACTTGAGCAGCTGTGACAGAGGCCCCATGGCCCACAAAGCTGAAAATATTGCTGTTTGTCCCTTCAGGGAAAAGCTTGCCACCCCATGTATTAGAAGCACTCACTGCTGCTGTGTGCTTACCCATGTTTGACTCTTTGCAACCCTACAGACTGTAGCCTGCCAGGCTCCCCTGTCTATGGAATTCTCCAGGCAAGAATACTGGAATGGGTTGCCATTTCCTACTCCAGGGGATCTTCCTGACCCAGGGATCAAACCCACATCTTGTGTCTCTTACATTGGCAGGCAGATTCTTTACCACCGTGCCACCTGCGAAGCCCTAGAAGCACACACTATAACAGGCTTAAAGGTCCTGTGGCCTGTGGACCCAGCTGCCAATTTGCAGAAAATGCCCAGGTCAGGGAAGGTATATACCACCACAGGGGAGCAACTAGCCAAATGTAGACGGGGAGCTCTACAGGCAAATAATTCTTCAATGAATATTATAAGACAATAAAGGATGGGATAGAACAGCAATGATAGACAAAAAGAGTGGGTCTTCCTTGGATCTCGTTCAAATAAACTGTAAAGAGAATTTTGGGCGGATAACTGGAAATTTGAACACTGGACATCTGATGAAAAGTCATGATTAATTTTTCAGATGTGATAACAGTATTGTGGTTATGTTTTAAAAGTGTCCATTTTTTTCAAAACTTGTGAACACCAAGGGGGAGAGGGTAGGAAAGGGAAGGACTGGGACTTTAGGATTAGCAGATTTAAACTATTACGTATAGGAGGGATAAACAACAAGGCCCTACTGTACAGTGTGGGGACTATACTCAATATCCTGTGATAAACCGTAGTGAGGAAGAATATATTAAAAACAGAATGCATATATATAGGTATAACCTGAGTCGTTTTGCTGTACAGCGAAGATTGGCATAACACTGTAAATCCACTACACTTCAATTAAAAACACAAACAAGTTTTTAAAGTTTCATTTTTTGTAGATAAGCTACGTGCTGCAATGTCTATGGATGAAATGACACGATGTTTCGGATGTGCTTCAAAGTAACAAAAACGGGAAGTAGCTGGGGTGTGGAGAAGGCAGGAGAAACGGCAGGCCAATGGTTTGGGGGTGGGGTGATGGTACAGAGGGGTGCATTATATAATTCTGTCTAGTTTTACATATGTTTGGAATTCTCCATCAGTTCAGTTCAGTTCAGTGGCTCAGTCGTGTCTGACTCTTTGCGACCCCATGAATCGCAGCACACCAGGCCTCCCTGTCCATCACCAACTCCCAGAGTTCACTCAGACTCATGTCCATCGAGTCAGTGATGCCATCCAGCCATCTCATCCTCTGTCGTCCACTTCTCCTCCTGCCCCCAATCCCTCCCAGCTTCAGAGTCTTTTCCAGTGAGTGAACTCTTCGTATGAGGTGGCCAAAGTACTGGAGTTTCAGCTTTAGCATCAGTCCTTCCAAAGAAATCCCAGGGCTGATCTCCTTCAGAATGGACTGGTTGGATCTCCTTGCAGTCCAAGGGACTCTTAAGAGTCTTCTCCAACACCACAGCTCAAAAGCATTAATTCTTCACTGCTCAGCTTTCTTCATAGTCCAACTCTCACATCCATACATGACCATTGGAAAAACCATAGCCTTGACTAGACAGACCTTTGTTGGCAAAGTAACATCTCTGCTTTTGAATATGCTATCTAGGTTGGTCATAACTTTCCTTCCAAGGAGTAAGCGTCTTTTAATTTCATGGCTGCAGTCACCATCTGCAGTGATTTTGGAGCCCAAAAAAACAAAGTCTGACACTGTTTCCACTGTTTCCCCATCTATTTCCCATGAAGTGATGGGACCAGATGCCATGATCTTTGTTTTCTGAATGTTGAGCTTTAAGCCAATTTTTTCACTCTCCTCTTTCACTTTCATCAAGAGGCTTTCAAGTTCCTCTTCACTTTCTGCCATAAGGGTGGTGTCATCTGCATATCTGAGGTTATTGACATTTCTCCCGGCAATCTTCATTCCAGCTTGTGCTTCTTCCAGCCCAGCGTTTCTCAAGATGTACTCTGCATAGAAGTTAAATAAGCAGGGTGACAATATACAGCCTTGGAACCAGTCTGTCGTTCCATGTCCAGTTCTAACTGTTGCTTCCTGACCTGCATATAGGTTTCTCAAGAGGCAGGTCTGGTGGTCTGGTATTCCCACCTCTTTCAGTATTTTCCACAGTTTATTGTGATCCACACAGTCAAAGGCTTTGGCATAGTCAATAAAGCAGAAAAGGGTTAATAAAATAAAATGAAACAAGGCAGACCCCAAACGGATGGTGAACCCCCAGGATTCTTCAGCATCCCCTGGCAGCAGTTTCTCTAGTCTGCCTGATTCTGGGGCAAGAGACAGGAAAATGCCAGCACCAAACATGACCCAGGGGCCACCCTCCATCAGCAGGGAAACCATTCCTCAACCTGGACAGCACAGGGCTGGAGTCTGACCAGCCCAGTCAGGAGCAGAGCACAAGGCCAGCAGCCCTTCTTCTGGAGTCAGAGGCCCGCCAGCCAGCAGCTGTTGTTTCCCGACACAGAGGAGGAGGAGGAGAAGTGGGTGGTGGAGGGACAAGAGAGAAAAGTAGAAATAAATAAGGGGAAATTGCCACAGAGGCAAAAGAACTTCAAAAGAGCCCGCTTCGGAAATTGCTATGCAAATAAATTTGAATACCTAGATAAAAAGAATGATTTTCTAAAATTATGTAAATGATCAAAATTAACCCCTGAAGACTAGAAAACATAAACCTTAATAAATGCTACAAAGGCACTGAAAACAATTCAACAGTCGTGAACCTGAGAAAACAGAATAGACAGGGATACAGCAAACAGGCACCAACCCCAAGAGCCACAAAATCATAGATTTACGACCACTGGATGGGGTGAAGCCAGGACACAGCCAATTAAGAGGGAGAAACAGGGGACTTCCCTGGTGGTCCAGGAGCTAAAACTCTGTGCTCCCAATGCACTGGACTGGAGTTCGATCCCTGGTCGGGGAATTAGATCCCACATGCTACAGCTAAGAGTGCTCATGCTGCAACTAAGATTCTGCATCCTGCAGTGAAGGCTGAAGATCCCATGTGCCTCACCTAAGACTTGGCACAGTCAAATACATAAATGTTATAATTATATATATGTATATCTATATATACACACACACATATATACAGTGTTGAAAAAGAGATGGAGAAATGGGACATGGGAGAAGGGAGGGGGCAGAATGATGGTTAATGCAGATATGACAGACTGCCCAGTAAACCCAAAACTGGTAAGAGTAGAATTCTGTAGAGTTGATACTAACAAAAATAATATACACATGTTAGGGGCTTTCCAATGCATAAACGTCAACAAAATAAAGATACAACTACAGTTTTTCCTCCTAAGTGTACCTGAACAGTAGCAGTTTTCTGCTGGATTGTGTTAAGAATTAGGTGATTTGATCACAGGCATTAAATGTGTACAGTGCCATGAAAATAATCCTCTTTAGTGAGTGCAGTGGGAAGTTGGAGTCTGGGCTTTTGTTCGAGGCTTAGGATGGTGAACTGCAGGGCATATCTTGTAACCCAGGACGTGGAGCGAATAGTTGAATTCTGAAAGTGAGAAATATGGTCAGTCTGACCCTGTTGTGTTACTGTTCTTCAGTAAAACCTGTTGTGGGAGTCACCCGCTCGGGCTGGGGTATGTTGTTTCACCTGTGTTGTTACCTGTGACTCTGAGAAGAAGAGAAACTTTTATTTGAATCTTTTATTCTTCATTCTATAGTTTGAAATCACACACACTTATTTCCCCAGATATATAATGTGCTTCCATGTGTTGTTACAGTGACTCTACAGTCACGTGTGGTTCGGAATATCCCATTTTCCTTTTGCTGTTTACACGGTGGGGATACAGTTTTATTAATTAAAATGCCTCGCCAGACCTGTGTGTTAGGTGTTATCCTCCTTGTCACGTGTCAGGAAATGTTCTGGGACCGACTGTGTCTTAAGTATTTTGTTACTGCTGGTGGACATGTCACTCTTCGGTTTTGTTCTGAGATACGCACAGTGTCTGAAGCGGACCTGCCCGTGGTAGTCTGATGTCAGACCTTTCTCAGCTCTGTTCTAAGGCTCCTTTTCCCAAATAATTGTGCATCTTCAGCCCCACTTCTCAAAAGAGGAGTATGCAGCCGTAGTCCGCTTCCTCCACACCCACTCACCACCCGCTCCCAAAACATTTTAAAGGGTTTAAATTTTTATTATGTATTTATTTATCTGGCTACACTGAATCTGAAATCTTCACTATGGCATGTGAGATCTAGTTCCCTGACCAGGGATCGAACCCAGGCCCCCTGCATTGGGAGCACGGAGCCTTAGCCACAGGATCCCCGGGGAAGTCCCTACCCAAGCATTGTATTATGAAAAGTTTTGAATACATCAAAGTTGCAAGAAGTTTATAGAAAATACCCATATATACACTGCCTAGATTCTGTCTTTAATGTTGGCTGTATTTGTTTTATCCCATATCTACCCATCTCTTCATCCTTCTACCCATCCATCAACCCATTTTATTTTTCTGATGCATTTCAAAGTAAATTGCAGACATCAGTTCACTATGATCCAAACACTTCAGCGTACATATCATTAGAGTTCAATATTTGTTTACAATTTTCTTTTGCTGTAGAATTTATGTATGGTGAAGTGTATGCATCTTAAATGTACATTAGCTAGGGACTTCCCTGGTGGTCCACTGGTTAAGAATCTGCCTTCCAGTGCATGGGACGCATCTACTTCTGCTTCATTAACTGCGCTAAAACCTTTGACTGTGTGGATCACAACAAATTGTGGAAAATTCTTAAAGAGATGGGAATTACAGACCACCTTACCTGCCTCCTGAGAAACCTGTGTGCAGGTCAAGAAGCAACAGTTGGAACTGGACATGGAACAACAGACCGGTTCCAAATTGGGAAAGGAGTACGTCAAGGCTGTGTACTGTCACCCTGCTTATTTAACTCATATGCAGAGTACATCATGCAAAAAACCAGGCTGGATGAAGCACAAGCTGGAATCAAGATTGCAGGGAGAAATATCAATAACCTCAGATATGCAGATGACACCACCCTTACGGCAGAAAGTGAAGAAGAACTGAAGAGCCTCTTGATGAAAGTGAAAGAGGAGAGTGAAAAAACTGGCTTAAAGCTCAACATTCAGAAAACGAAGATCATGGCATCTAGTCCCATCACTTCATGGCAAATGGATGGGGAAACAATGGAAACAGTGACAGACTTTATTTTCCTGGGCTCCAAAATCATTGCGGATGGTGACTGCAGCCATGAAATTAAAAGACGCTTGCTCCTTCAAAGGAAAGCTGTGACAAACCTAGACAGCATGTTAAAAACAAAGACATCACTTTGTCAACAAAGGTCCATCTAGTCAAAGCTATGATTTTTCCAATAGTCAGGTACAGATGTGAGAACTGGACCATAAAGAAGGCTGAGCGCTGAAAATTGATTCTTTGGAACTGTGATACTGAAGAAGACAGTTGAGGGTCCCTTGTACTGCAAGGAGATCAAACCAGTCCATCCTGAAGGAAATCAGTCCTGAATATTCATTGGAAGGACTGATGCTGAAGCTGAAGCTTAAGAAAAGCTAACTTGTTGGAAAAGACACTATACTGAGAAAGATTGAAGTCAAGAGGAGAAGGGTGAGACAAAGGATGAGACAGTGGGATGGCATCACCGACAGTGGACATGAGTTTGAGCAAACTTCAGGAGACAGTGGGAGAAGGCGATGGCACCCACTCCAGTACTCTTGCCTGGAAAATCCCATGGATGGAGGAGCCTGGTGCGCTGCGGTCCATGGGGTCGCTAAGAGTCGGACACGACTGAGTGACTTCACTTTCACTTTTCACTTTCATGCATTGGAGAAGGAAATGGCACCCCACTCCAGTGTTCTTTCCTGGAGAATCCCAGGGACGGGGGAGCCTAGTGGGCTGCCGTCTGTGGGGTCGCACAGAGTTGGACACGACTGAAGCAACTTAGCAGCAGCAGCAGCAGAATAAAATATTCTATGTACAAAAGCAATTCATTGAAGAAAACCTCAAGAAATAATCCTACCCGTAAATGTATAGGAGCTACATGAAGAAAACTTTGAACTGCTACTGAAAGATACAAAAAAGTTTGTGCCAAAACAGAGAAGGCCAGGGGCTTCCCTGGTGGCTCAGTGGTAAAGAATCTGTTTGCCAATGCAGGAGACACAGGTTCGATCCCTGATCTGGGAAGACCCCACATGTCGAGGAGCAATGAAGCCTGGGGCCACAACTACTGAGTCTGTGCTCTAGAGCCCAGAGCCGCAACTACTGAGCCCATGTACTGCAACTACTGAAGCCCTCGTGCCCTAGAGCCTGTGCTCCACAAGAGAAGCCCCTGCAATGAGACGCCTACATACCACAGCTAGAGAGTAGCCCCTGCTTGCTGCAACTAGAGAAAAGCCTGTACGAAGGCCCAGCACAGCCAAATACAAGTAAATAAATAATATTCTTTTAAAAAAGGAATCTGCCTTCCAATGCAAGGCACGCAGGTTCAATCCCTAACTTGGGGAACCAAGATCCCACAGCCTGCAAGCGTAGGCCCTGCACACTGCAAGGAAGACTCAGCGCAGCCAAAATAAAAAGAAAATTCTTTTTTTAAAAAAAGAACAGAAAAGTCCTTTCTACAACTATAGCAATTAGGATAATCTTGTGTAAGAAATTTATAGAACAGGTTCCAAAGTTAAGTCAAAATGTATGGAAATTCAGTAGAAGGTAGAGTGACATTGTAGCAATGGGGTAAAAACGGACCATTCAATAAACAATGATGTGACAGCAGATAAGCCATTTGGAGAAATACAGCAACATCTTGAGCAGAATGAAGTTATCCTGCTGCTGCTGCTAAGTCGCTTCAGTCGTGTCCGACTCTGTGCCACCCCATAGACGGCAGCCCACCAGGCTCCCCTGTCTCTGGGACTCTCAAGGCAAGAACACTGGAGTGGGTTGCCATTTTCTTCTCCAATGCATGAAAGTGAAAAGTGAAAGTGAAGGTTGCTCAGTCGTGTCCAACTCTTAGCGACTCCACGGACTGCAGCCTACCAGGCTCCTCTGTCCATGGGATTTACCAGGCAAGAGTACTGGAGTGGGTTGCCATTGCCGTCTCCGAAAGTTATCCTACTCTAACTCAATACCAAATATATAAGAAATTTAAATATAAAACATAAAACCACAAAATGACTAGAAGAAATGTGATTTTTAAAAATAATAAATGCCTTTCGAAGCAATGCCAAACAAACTTGATTTTTATATGATTGATATATTTATTTAAATTAAAAAAATTTTAAACTTTGGTATGATACAGTAAACAAATGGGGGAAAATATTTGTAACACACAGGACAACCAAGGGGGTCTAATTTCCTAAATTGATCAAGAGCACTCACACACCAGCTGGAAAAAGACAACCCATAGGACCAGGGGCAAAAATATTAAAAAGTACTCAACTTCATTTGTGACTAAATACATGCAAAACAGAATGAAATGCTATGTTCATTTGAAAGCATTGACAATCTGTGTTGTTAAAAGATGGGTAAATAAATGTGGTCTTTTTCGAAAGCAATTTATCAAGATTCCTTTAAAAACTTATTTCCACATATGCTTTGGCTCAGATGAATTGTGGTGGTGGTGGTGGTTATAATTCTTAGGAAATTATCCTAAGAATACACTTGCAAATGTTGCCAAGTATTTCCTATAAGATGTCCTGGAGCGTTGTCTGCAGGGGCCAATGGCTGGAAACAGCCTCAGTGTCCACCAGTGGGAAATTGCTTAGCCATGGAACATGCGCTGCACATGACCAATCTACTACAAAACTTTAAAAAAGGAGTTGCTTTTACACTGTGATTCAGATGAGTGTGTAGTATGATGCTCATTGTATGGATGCTGAGTATGCATAAACATTTTTTTCTGAAAGTATACACAGTGAATGGTTAACAGCAGTCACTCTAGGAGAGAGGGACTATTGGGAGGTGAGCTTTTAATTTTATATATTTCACCAAATCTGAATTGTTTGAAATTGATCATGTGCAGGTATCTGTTTTAATACAAACCTAACTGAAACAACACAAACACAGACAAAGCAAAACAGGATAATAAAAAATCCATTATCTCAACAGAGGGTGCCAAAGGTATGGATTTATTTATCCTAAAAAGTCTATGAATAATAAATAATTTCAAGAGCTTCCAGGCAGTCATGCTGGCCCAGAGATGAAGTGAGTGGGTTTGAGCATCAAGCCCTGACCCCCAGAGGTGCTGGGGGTACCCTGAGGATGCTGGACTTGACCCTGAATCGGCCCACCTCCTAGGAGGGGTATACCACACATTTTTATGTAGAAAGTGCCCTGGAAGTTCAGTGGTATTGAATGAGTCACAGGAAAACTAACTCAAATGATCAATAGAACATGCACGTTAAGAAGTTAACACTGCAAAGCCTTACCCTTAAGTAGTCATACATGTCTCATGTCTCCACGTGTCCTGAACCTCAGCTGGATTTAAGGACCCTGCTCTTAATGGCAGTCCCTGGTTGGGTAGGTAGGAGTTGGACTTTTTGGTCTCTCTAATCCCAAGTCCTGAGATGCCAGCGTCTCTGGGTCTAAGATTTGAGCTTCGGTGAAGGAACCATTCAGGCTGGGTGTTGAGGGACCTAGGGGTGTTTGGGACACAGCCTTGGCCTTGAGCCCCATAAGGGAAGCCACACGGCCCCTCCCCTGTGCTTCCCTCGGTAGGTCTGGCTGGAGCCTAATCCAGCTGTGCCCAGTGCCTGTTCCACCTCCCCCAGCCCAGCAGCACCCTTCCCACCACGGTTACTTCCACTTGACCCTCCAACTGGCCTGGAGCAACGCCGATCACAGCATAGCACTCTGCCGAGAAAGGAACCCGGCTAGAACAGAACATCAGCTGCGGACAGGCCTGTGTGGAGGCTGCGGCGCTTCCTGCTCCCTGCGGCTGACATGACAAGCCCCCTGTCCTCCTGAGCCCAGGCCTGACGGAGGGGTGCCTGTGGGGAGGTGGCAGGGTGGTGGCAGCAGGGCCCTGGTACCTCTCGAGGCAGGGGTGGCCCCAGCCTGACTCCTGAGCGGAAGCTGACATGTTAATGGTGGCGGCCGGGCCGCAGAAGGGAGGCCTTCATTCGATTTGGGAGAGCCTTTCCCGGGCCAGGCCTCTGGTTTGGCTCCTATTGAATTACTCTGCTAAGCAGAGCAGGAAGGAGCTGTTCACCTAATTGCACTTGATGGATCTCTTCGTCTTGTTCAGATGCCAGACACAAGATAGATGCCCTCTCTTTGCATCTGAGCCCCACGCTGGTGCTTTGGGGTCAGCAAGTGGCCGCTCCACATACCGCCTCCCCCAGCTTCAGCCGAGGGGCTGGGCCCCCACGAGGAGCGCCCTAAGCAGGGGCCGCCAGGGACCAGAGGGGAGCTCAGTCTTGCCAGCGGGGGTGGTGGTGGGGTGACAACAAAGGCGGACCCGCGGGCGTGCCATTGACTCCAGCTCCACGGGGTTAAGGGCTCCTTGTCCGGGTAATTGTCTCCCCTTTAATTACAGTGACTGAAAGTGCCTCCTAATTTACTTTAGGACCCTCAGATGACATCTCAAGAAGGATCACATCCGCTCCCCGGCACGGGCCCTGGGAAGACGGCGCTGGCCTCTGCGGCCATTCAAAGACCGCAGCTTCTGCGCGGGGTCTCTGTTCTGCATCTGCTCCCCTCTCAGCCCCTCAGCCCGCCCCGCCCAACACACTTCTGGTGATGATGCAAGAGAGAAACAGAGAACAGAACACAGGAGGGGAGGCAGGCTTCCTGTCTTAAGAGAACCCAGCCCCTGACTCAGCCAGCAGCTGAGGGGCCTGATCTTGGGAGCCCCAGCCCCAGTTGCCAGGGGGCCAACTAATCAGCTAACAGCTTCTGTTATATCCTAGGTGATATGTTGTCTTTGGAACAAATTCTGTTGAGCGCTGGGAATGTTGGCCAGGTCTGGGAGAAAGAAAGAAACCATTTCAAAGGGCCTAACACAGCCAGCAGAGGAAGGGGGTCATGGCTCCTGACACCAGGAGAAGGAAGAGCCCCCTTGTCCCCCGTTTCACGGGAAGGAAGCAGTGAGGGGCTGCCTTGTAGCTAAGGGTGTCCTTGAGCAATGGGCCTCAGCCACTGCAGGACTTGGGACACCACCCTGAGGACTTGGGATCCCCTCGGTGTCTGTTGGCCTCTGCACCACTGCCTTCCTTTCCCTTAAGGAGACCCAGGGCCTCGCACTCAGCCCAGCAAATGTCAACTGTGGACAGAAGGTGTTTTCATGGCAGGCACTGGTGCATCTGATATCCAGCAAGAAAACGAGAGTGTCCCACCCAAAAATACCCCAAAATGCATCCCAGAGCAATTTACATTTTAAAATTAACAAGGAAACCAAGAAAAGCCAAATGGTAAGCATGGGGAAGGCCTTTCCAATCATAAAAAACACTGAAAACCGTTAAAAAAATGAAGGCTTCAACTCATAACAAAATTTAAAAGGAAAGAAAAAAAAGTTAACACACAAAGCTCCCAGTAGAGTTCAAAGGCAAATAACACTGCCCTCGGGGGGAATGTTGTCACATGAATGATAACCAAAGGATTGTTGTCTTATTGTATAAAGATCTCCTGTAATTCAATAAGGAGATGGTGAACAGAAGCCAGTAACAAAAGCTGTCACATTATTGAGGAGGCAGGCAGGCCAGCAACCTTCGGAGACTGGTTCGCAAAGCAGGTGATTTTTTTTGGTGTGAGTTGCTAAATTGTGTGCTGTTTTCTGTTTTGCCTTCTCAGGAAATGGAAAGACCCTAGTGGGTAGCCACTCCCTTAAGAGGCTAATGCCCAGAATGGATGATGCTGGGTGTCCTGGGAGGAGAAGGCAGAGAGAACATTTGAGAAGCAGAAAGAGGCCAGGGGCTTTGAGGAGCCAAGAATGAGTGGAAGGGTCTGGGTGCTACATCAGCAGAAGGACCCAGAGCCTGGGTCCCAAGAGAAATAGGGTGAGGGGTGTCTTATGGCCAAGGTAGGGAAGGAACAGCCAAGACTACAAATCTCAAAGGTCCATGCACATTAGCACCCTGGGGGGCTCAGGGGCACCCAGTGTAGAAGGGCTTCTTAGGCTACCTGCCCCACGGGGAAGTTCTGAGCTTGGAGTGAAAGCAAGTTGGTTTTAAGAAAGACAAAGATGAGATCTTTCTCCATATGTGCAAATTATACATAGAGTGACCCATGATTTATGATAAGGAATGCAAATTAAAACAATGCAGTAAAAGATTTTACCCATACTAAAGGCAAAGGTGGGACTTCCCAGGTGGCTCAGTGGTAAAGAATCTGCCTGCCAAAGCAGGAGAGGCAGGTTTGATCCCTGGGTTGGGAAGATTCCCTGGAGAAGAAAATGGCACTCTAGTATAGAGTATAATACTCTCCACTCTAGTATTCTTGCTTGGGGAATTCCATGAACAGAGGAGCCTGGTGGGTTATAGCTGGGGTCACAGAATAGGAAACAGCTTAGCTACTAAACAACAACCACCACAAAGCAAATGCAGTATTTTAAAAATAATCAAACATCCACATAGAAGAATGTAGGGCACACTGTGTGGGAGTTAATTTGGGATTAAATTTTCCAGAGGGCAATCTTAAAAAAGACCGTATCCTTTGACACCAAAATTCCCCTTTAAGAGTTTATCTTAAGGAAACAATCAGAGACCATTCTAAAGATTTATGTGTGTTTTTGTTCACAAAACCCACTGCAAAAATTAGAAACACTTAAATACACAGTAACTGGGGACTTATGGTATATATCTGGAGAAGGCAATGGCATCCCACTCCAGTACTCTTGCCTGGAAAATCCCATGGACCAAGGAGCCTGGTGGGCTGCAGTCCATGGGGTCGCTAGGAGTCGGACACGACTGAGTGACTTCACTTTCACTTTTCACTTTCAGGCATTGGAGAAGGAAATGGCAACCCACTCCAGTGTTCTTGCCTGGAGAATCCCAGGGACGGGGGAGCCTGGTGGGCTGCCGTCTATAGGGTCGTACAGAGTCGGACACGAATGAAGCGACTTAGCAGCAGCAGCAGCATGGTATATATCCACATATGCTAAAATTGTATTTTAGGACAATATTTGATAATATAAAGATATACTTGAATTATTGCTAAGTGAATGTGTTCAAAATACACATGCACTTTATTTTTTTTTTTTAAAAAAAGATCATATAAAAAATGTTTGAAGGTGTCCCTGAGGACAGCAGTAGTCAAAAAGTGGTGGAAGAGGCAAAGTTTTTGAATACTTGCTCTCTCTACACTCTTTGATGTTTTCCAAATTTTCTCCAGTAGGAATGTAATTACTTCATTTGTTGTTGTTCAGTCGCTAAGTTGTGTCTGACTCTGAGACCCCACGAACTACAACATGCCAGGATTCCCTTCTCCAGCGGACCTTCCTGACCCAGGAATCAAACCAGGGCCTCCTGCATTGCAGGTGGATTCTTTACCAACTGAGCTATCAGGGAAGCCCTTTTAATGAAAATCACTCGGTCGTGTCAGACTCTTTGCGACCCCATAGATTATACAGTCCATGGAATTCTCCAGGCCAGAATCCTGGAATGGGTAGCCTTTCACTTCTCCAGGGGTTCTTCCCAACCCAGGAATTGAACTCAGGTCTCCCGCATTGCAGGTGGATTCTTTACCAGCTGAGCCACAAGGGAAGTTCCAGGCTTCCCCATCCTTCACTATCTCCCAGAATTTGCTCAGACTCACATCCATTGAGTTAGTGATGTCATCCATCTATCTCATCCTCTGCCACCACCTTCTCCTCTTGCCCTCAATCTTTCCCAGCATCAGGGTCTTTTCTAATGAGTCGGTTCTTTGCATCAGGTGGCCAAAATTACTTTAAAATGTAAAATAAATGTTATTTTTAAGTTAATCACAGAATCAAACTGTTAGAAAGGTTTTCTGAAGATCTGCTTGGTGGGGGAAACATGCTCTGAGACAAGAAGCCTCAGTCTTCCCAGAAGTCCATTGCAGTGGGTATATGATCTCTATTTTCTGATGAGAAAGTGCTGAGAGCTGAAATAACCAAGCCACAGACCAGGCTGAGAGGCAACAGACCCTGTCCTTTCCTGACCAGGTTTCTCTGTCTTCTATACCATCTGCCTCAGTTAAGCTTTCATTTGCAAATGAGCATACCTGAAGCTCACAACTGTAGAGCACTAAATACTTGCATTAGAAAAAAGAGGGACTTCCTGGTGGTCCTGTGGCTAAGACTCCATGCTGTCAATGCAGGGGGCCCAGGTTCGATCCCTGGTTAGGCAACTAGATCCCATATGCCACAACTAAGAGTTTGCACACAGCAACTAAAAATCCTGCATGCTTCAACAAAGATTGAAGATCCTGCAGTCAAATACAGACCTTTTAGAAAAGAAAAGGAAAAATCAAAAGAAAGAAGGAAAGAAAATCAAAAGAAAGAAAGAGAGAAAGGAAAAGAAAACAAAAGAGGCAAAGTCTCAAACTGACAATCTAAATAACTGCACCAAGAAACATAAAAAAAGAAGGGCAAAATAACCCAGAGCAAGCAGAGTGAAGGAAACCATAAAGATAAAAGCAGAAGTCAATGAAACTGACAACAGGACAATGATAGAGAAAAACAGTAAAACAAAACCCTGGTTCTCTGAAAAAAAAAAAATCTCTGGCAAGACTGTCAAAGATAAAATAGTGAGTACACAAATAGCTAATTCTGGAATGAAACAGAGATATCATCACAGACCCTCAAGCCATTTAAAGGGAGTACTGCAAACAATTTACAATCATAAACTTGACAACAGAAAAATGGACCAGTTCCTCAAAACCCACAAACTACCCAGACTCAACCAATATGAAATATACATCCTAAACAGTCCTATAACAATTTTAGAAATGAATTTGAAATTTAAAAGAAATCTACAGGCCTAGATGGTTTCATTGGAAAACACTTCTATACGTTTACGAAGACTGCACCCCACTCCAGCACTCTTGCCTGGAAAATCCGATGGACGGAGGAGCCTGGTGGGCCGCAGTCCATGGGATTGTCGCTAAGAGTCCAACATGACTGAGCGAGTTCATTTTCACTTTTCACTTTCATGCATTGGAGAAGGAAATGGCAACCCACTCCAGTGTTCTTGCCTGGAGAATCCCAGGGACGGGGGAGCCTGGTGGGCTGCCGTCTATGGGGTCACACAGAGTTGGACATGACTGAAGCGACTTAGCAGCAGCAATGCCAAGTTTACACAATCTTTTCCAGAAAATAGAAGAAGCCGTTATTTTACGAGGCTAGTATTAGCCTGATACCAAAACCAGACAAAAGATAGTACACAAAAAGAAAACTAAGGTCAGCATCTCTCATGAATTTCAATGCAAAAATGTTCAACAAAATATTAGCAAATCAAATTCAGCAACCTGTAAATCAAATTCAACACCATAAGTTGGGACTTATTCCAAGCAGGCAAGCCTGGTTCAACATTACAAAGTCAGTGTGACACCCCTTACCGAGAGGCTAAAGAAAAAACCACATAATCATATCAATTGATACAGAAAAAGCATTCAAGAAAATCCAATGCTTATTCATGATAACAACTCTCAGCAGACAAGCAATAGGAGGGAATTTCCTCAACCTCGTAAAGATCATCCACAAAAAAACTATAGCTAATATCATAAGTGATTTAAAAAACTGAATGTTCTCCCTCTCAGATTGAGAACCATGCAAGGATGTCTGTTCTCACCTCTCTTATTCAATGTAACACTGGAAGGTCTGTGTGTGTGTGTGTGTGTGTGTGTGTACACACGCACACACGTGCACAGTCAGTTGCTCAGTCTGACTCTGTGGCCCAATGGAGTGTAGCCTGCCAGGCTCCTCTGTCCACGGAATTTTCCAGCCAAGAATGCTGGAGTGGGTTGCTATTTCCTACTCCAGGGGATCTTCCCGACCCAGGGATCTAACCCATGTCTCTTGCATCTCCTGCATTGGCAGGCGGACTCTTTACTACTGTGCCACTTGGGGAGCCCCACTGGAAGTTTCTACCCACTCCAATAAAGGGAAAAAGAGGAGAGGGCATACAGTTTGGAAAGAAAAAAGCTAACTGTCCTTATTTGCATATGACTGATAGTCTACATAGAAAATGTCAAGGAATCTACATGAAACACCTAGAACTAATAAGTGTATTCAGCAAAATTGTAGTATATGTGATCAACACTCAAAAAAAAACTCAATCTCATTTCTAAGCACTAATGATGAACTGACTAAATACAAGATCATTTACAATCACCCCCAAAGTAATAAAATATTTAGGTGTAGACTTAACAAAACATACAGGACCCAGTGTAAAAACAAGGCCAATTCTTTCCAAATTGATCTACAGTTGGATCAAAATGTTAGCAAGATTTCTTGTGTAGATATGGAAAAACTTCAAAAAGGCACAGGCCCTGAAACAGCGAAAGCAATCTCGAAAAGGAAGAATAAAGCGGGAAGAATCGCTCTGCCTGATATTAAAGCTTACTAATCGAGACAGTGTGGTATCAGCAGAGCGACAGACAAATCACAGATTAATAGCACCCAGAAATAGACCTACACAAATTTTCCCAACTCAACTTTGACAAAGGTATAAAAGCAATTGAGTGAAGGAAGGATGGCCTTTTCACAAATGGTGCCGGAGCTGTGGACATGATGGATGTGTGGTCAGTCGTGTTCAATTCATTGCAACATGGGGTCTGTAGCCCGCCAGGCTTCTCTATCTGTGGAATTTTTCAGGCAAGGATACTGGAGTGGGTTACCATTTCCTACTCCAGGGGATCTTCCTGACCCAGGGATTGAACCCAAGTCTCTTGAGTTGCCTGCTTTGGCAGGTGGGTTCTTTACCACCGCGCCACCCAATTGACATGAAGGCAAAAATAAGAAATCTTGATCTAGATCTTATGCCTCATACAAAATTAACTCAAAATGGATCATGGAGGTAAAAGTAAAACTATAAAATTTTTAGAAAAAAAATAGGGTAAAAATTTTATAATCTAGGACTAACAAGAGTTCTTAAATTTGACTGAATTTCCTTAAAATTAAAACAAAATTTAATTAAAATGAAAAAACAACTGAATTTCCTTAAAATTAAAAATGTTATGCTCTGTGAAAGACCCTGCTAAATGGATGAAAAGACAAACTACACACAGGTAGAGTGTGGTAAAATCCATCTCTGACAATGGTTTTTAGTCTCTAGAATAAATACAGAACTCTCAGGAATCAATACTTTAAAAAAATACAAATAATCCAATTAGAAAATGGGCAACAGACATGAGCAGACATATCACATAAGAGTCTATACAGATGGCAAATAAACCCATGAAAACATGTTCATCACCATTAGCCATTAGAGAAATGGGAGTTAAAACTACAATGAGATATCACTATATATCTGTAAAAATGGCTAAAATAAAAAATAGTGACAACATTAAATGCTGGTGAAGATGTGAAGAAACTGGATGTTTTTGTCGCTTGCAGGAATAAAAAATGTTACAGTCACTCTGGAAAACAATTTGTCAGTTTCTTATATATAAACATACAATTCCCACACACTCCAGAAATTGCACTTCTGGGCATGTATCTCAGAGAAATTAAGACTTATACTTATATTCACACAAAAATCTTTACATAAAAGTTCATAGTAGTTTTTTCATAATAACCAAAAATTGGGAACAACTCAGATGCTCTTCAGTAAGTGAATGGTTAAACAAAATTGCAGTATCATGGAGTACTATCTGTACTTTAAATTTCTATTAAAAAGGAATCAACTATTGATACAGACCCTAACTGGGATGGGTCTCCAAGGCAGGGTGAAAAAAATCAAGGCCAAAATATTCATAAGGTAATGATTCCTTTCACATAACATGGCTCAGTCCCTGGGGGTCGGAGGGAAGTGGGGTGGTTCTAAAAGACAGCAGGAGGGATCCTGGTGGGATGGACATGTTCTGTCTCAATGTCAATATCCTGGTTCTGACATTGTGCTCCAGTTTTGCAAGGTGTTACCACTGTGGGAAACAGCACAGGGGACAGGGGATCCCTCTATTATTTCCTAGCTGCCAGGGAATCTCCAATTATCTCAAAATACAAAGTTAAAAGAGAGAGGGAGGTGATACAACTTGGTGAGGTTGAAGCTAGTGGGCTGGGCAGAGGTCTATCTTGCACCATATTCAGTCACTCGTTGAAGGCCCATTACACTTCAGAGCTGCCTCAGGAGCCAGACATGAAGGGCTGTCCACAGAGCCACATGGAGACCCTCAACAAGCGGAGACAGTGAGGGATTTCCCTCATGGTCCAGAAGCTAAGACTCCGCACTTCTAAGGTAGGGGACCCGGGTTCAAACCCTGGTCAGGTAACTAGATCCCACATGCCCCAGCTATGTTCCCATGCTGCAATTAACGATCCTGCATGCCACAACTGAGACTCGGCGTAGCCAAATAAATCAATATATATTCTTTAAAAAACTGATTTCTGTCAAATTAAAAAAAAAAAAAAAAGAGTTGACAATGAGCCTTAAGAACAGGCCCCTTGACTTTCAGGCTTCTGGTGGAGCCTATAGGCCCTTTTTAAAAAATTATTTACTTATTTATATTTATTTTGGGCTGTGCCGGGTCTTTGTTGCTGTGCGTGGGCTTTCTCTAGTTGCGGCAAATAGAGGCTACTTTCTAGTTGCGGTTCCTGGCTTTTTATTACAGTGGCTTCTCTTGTTCAGGAGCACTGGCTCTAGGGCACTCGGGCTTCAGTAGTTGTGGCGCACGGGCTTAGATGCCCTGTGGCATGTGGAATTGTCCCAGACCAGGGATCAAACCCATGTCCCTCATACCAGCAGGTAGATTCTTAACCACTGGACCCCTAGGGAAGTCCCTGGCCCTTTCTTATAGTAATATTTTTAAATGTACAATATAAAAATACATATGATTACAGAGGAAACCAAATAAATAGACAATCATCAAGTTAAAAGCAGATTTGAGACACAGTAATCCACAGGCTTCTTTATTGACATGTTAAATAAAGAGATCTGTGAGCAGGTCTAATAATTGCTGTCTTTAGACATATAAACATTTTAAACATCTGTAATGTTATGTAAAACATTCAGGGACTCCTGAATTTCAAAGCTTGAACAGAAGGACAGTAGGGGGTTGCTTATTAGGGATGTAGTGGTGCCCCAGCTGGAGGCCAGGCACCCGCCTTCACTGCTGTGGGTCAGCGTCACTTCACGTGGGTCATGAGACAGAGGGTTTCTGTGGCTGGGTCTGGGGAGGGGAGGGCTGGAGAGGCCCCTTCTTGAGGACACTTGGGAGCAGGCTCCCTCTGGAGCCCCGGACGCTGACCCGCAGCAGTGAGGGCCGGGTGCCTAGCCTCCAGCTGGGGCACCACTACATCCCTAATAAGCAACTCAGCACCTCTATTTCTTCACCCCTGAAATGAGGACCATAGCCAGGGTCTAACTGCTATGCTTTGGGGGGCTCAAAGGAGCTAAAAGACAGACGGGCCTATAGAAACCACTCAGTATGTCATGTTCTTATTTTTAGTACTACATCTTGTTGAATCTTCCTGACAACCCCACTGAGGAGGCCTGTGGCCCCTTTTACTTCTAAGGAAACTGGAGAACACAGATGTCCTGTTACGGGCAGCGGGTGGAGGCCACGTGGGCTCAGGGCCTCCAGTCTCCCCACTGTGGCCGATAGCTTGGCATCCCCAGGGTGAAAGAGTGCAGAAAGGCTGCCGGTAAGAGCCTGGCCTGGCAAGGTGGTGGCCTCCGAGTCGGCTGTGGCTGTGGAGCCCACCCTCCTGTGAACCCCACACAGCCCTGGATCATTTTCTTCTACATTGCGCCACCCCTCTCCAATGCTAACACACTATGGAAATCTGAGAATCCCACCCAAAGGTGTCCTGAGCCCCTCTGTCCTTCTGGCCAGACAACTGTCCCAGCTGGGAGGTGCTGCTCCAGGCCAGGTTGACTTGTCCCTCGGGGTCCCATGGTTCCTGATACGACCCCTACTTCGGCCAGCTCTCTAGGCCAGCCTTAAACACACCCTGCTCCTCAGTGTGCAAGAGCTCTGCAGGTGGACAGCCGAGAGCCGGTGTGGACTGAGGCCTCCTCTAGCCTGGGGCAGCAGCAGCCTCGAAAGCTTCACAGGCCACATGGGAATCTTAACTTTTACTCAGAATAGAGAAGGGCTCTGAACTGGCTTTCATCCTACAGGACACTCTGGCATGTGGTGAGAAGAGTTATGACAACTGATGATGCCCGTGACCTTTGTGGGTTGGGCCTTGGCCAGCAGCGTGCTCAGAAGTGTTTGCTGTGGGACTTCCCTGGTGGTCCTCCCTGGTGGTCCAGTGGTTAAGAATCCATCTGCCAACGCAGGGAACTCGGGTTCTATCCCTGGTCCCGAAACTAAGATCCCACATGCCTTGGGGCAAGTAAGCCCATGTACCACAACCAATGAGCCCACACTCTAAAGCCTGAGCTTTGCAACAATAAAACCCATGGCAACAAAACCTGCACTGCATCTAGATAGCCTCCCTCTTCTCACTGCAACTAGAGAAACCCCAGGCACACCAATGAAGATGCAGCACAGCCACAAATAAATAAAATTATGGGGAAAAAAAAGGAAAGAAATGTTTGCCGTGGTGATCATTGCTGTTTTGTGTGAGAAGACAGAGACAAGTCCTGGAGGATATAAGCCCAGGGGTGGGTGGGTGCCTGGAGGGAGAAGAGCCCTTTCCACCCGTGGGGCTGGGCTAAGAGAGGGTTGGCTGTCGATGGAGCCCAGAGCAGGCCCCTCATGAGGGGAACATCTGGGCAGGAGGCCGGAGCCTACGATGTCATCGCTCTTGGACTCCGAGCCTGCAAGCCAGCACAGCCGGCTCACCCGGCCACCTGCTGTCCCCAGGAAACCCCTGCTCGGGGATGACGCATCTGCCCAGCGCACCCGCGGCACTCCTCCGCGTTTTTGGACTTCCCTCTTGGGGACTTCTGGTCTCTGTCCTCATGCAGCAGCTGGAGCAGCCACCCCCTCAGCACACATCCCTCCCCCACTGTCCTCCCAGGCCCAGGCTGTCCCAAGATAAAAGACACAGAGGCCCTGCCATGTGAGCCCAGCATGAGAGTGGGCAGGGGAGGGCAGGCCAAGCAGGGCACCCAGCTGTGAAGAGGGAACCCGAGCATGTCGAGCCTGTGTCAGTCTCCAAAAATGAGCACCGTGTGGGGCCAGGAGCACAGGGAGGCCCTTGCTTGGGCCACGGGCACACACACTCGGGCTGGTGGGTGGCAGCCAGGCTCTCCACCCCAGTGCAGAGTAGGATCTGGTTTCAGGGACTGGTCCACTGCTGGTCAATAAATAAGTTCAATAGACACTGGGCTCAGGCACAGAGAAATGGCCCCAGATAGCCTCCTTCTCCCTGCTCCCCTCCTTCTCCCCGCTCCCAGGGGTTGGGGTGGGTTCCCATGGCCAGGCTGACACTGCAGGCTGAGCCAGGGTGGGGCCTAGGTGGAGGGGGCATGAGTGGTGATGTTCACAGGTGCCCAAGGAGCTGAGGGAGCTGGAGAATAATCTCCCCTGACTTTGGTTCCCCTGGAGTGGCAGTAATGGCCCCTGGGAGGAGGAATGCCCAGAAGAAGGGCCAGTGGAGGCCAGGCAGCACCGGGTGTGAGTGTGGGACAGGCTTGCCTGGAGTCCAGAGGAGCCAGTCTGTGGGAGGCCTCGGAGCTGGCTGTTCAGGGACATCTTAGAAACAATGATGGTGTGCCATAAACATGATCATTATTGCTGTAGGTGCTTACAATATGTCAGGCCCTCCTGTAAACCATCATATCATGGTGAGTTATGCAAGAATGGTTTCCTTTTATTACAGAAGAATGAATAAAGATTGACACATATATACAATGGAATACTACTCAGCTATAACAAGGAATGAAACTGCATCATTTGTAGAGACATGGATGGACCTAGAGGCTGTCATACAGAGTTAAGTAAGTCAGAAAGAGAAAACAAAATATCGTATTTTAACACATCTATGTGGAATCTAGAAAAATGGTACTGATGAATCTGTTTGCAGGGCAGGAATAGAGACACAGGCATGAGGAGGGACATGTGGACACGGGAGGGAGTGGTGGGATGAACTGGGAGGTTGGGAGGGAGGTATGTGAACTACCAAGTGTAAAACAGCTAGTGGGGACCTGCTGTGCAGTAGAGGGAGCTCAGCTCAGTGTTCTGTGGAGACCTAGATGGGGATGGGGGGAGGGGGGATATCTGTACACATATAGCTAATTCACCTTGTTGTATAACACTGTAAAGTAACTATATCCCAATTAAAAAAATAAAACACAATGGAGTCCCGGAGAGGCTCTCACACCAAGTCACACAGGCAGCAAGAAAGGACAGGACTTGGGTGGGGCCCTCTGAGACTTTAGACCCAGGGCTCTGGGCTGATCTGTCTTTCTCTCAGAAGGGGTTGGCTCTGCTGGGCAGGCTAAGTCAGGGTCTGCTCTGAGCTGCCTGGGGAAGCAGCTCTGGAAATGTCACCCTTGGAGCATGGACCACCTCGGAGTGCGTCTAAATTGGGAAAACAATATGTGGTCTTAATATAGCACCGGGACAATCTCTGTAAACAATCCCAAAGCTAATACTGCATAAACAGAAAGACCTTCTAAAGAGAGGCCAGGGAGGCCCCGGGGATGGAGGCCGTGAGCCGCATGGCTGAGTCCCTGCCTCTGTGGGCACTGTGCAGGGCTGGCTGGACCCCAAGGACAGCTGAGAGTACTTTGGAGACAGCCAACAGTGATTAGCCCTGAGAACATTCGAACAGTTGCTCCTTGGAGTGTCTTCTGCAGGACGGGCCAGTGGGCAGGTGGTCAAGGGTGGCTGTTTTCCCAGTAAGTGAGGCGCAGAGGGGTCTGGGGGTGAAGCGGCAATGGAAGCCGCACTGGCCATTCCTGGGCTGCTCTGTGAGGCCAGGGAGGCCCTGGGGATGGAGGCCGTGAGCCGTGTGGCTGAGTCTCTGCCTCCCCGTCACCTGAGCCCATCTGCTCCTCAGGGGCCTGCAGGCGCTAATGCCTCTGGAAGCAGTGTCTGCTTATGCTCCCAGTTCTCTGTCCCAGAGCCCTGTAGATGGAGGCACCACGCCCGCAGTGTGATCTCATTAAGGCTAGAGGGATGCCGGGGGCAGGGAGGTGGCTCCAACTGACAGCTGGACAGAAGCCTCTAGTGGGGTGTGGGCTGCCGGGCGTGGCTGCCTGCATGAGTGAGAGAGGTCCTGACCTGAGAAGCTCCCATTCTGACAAAAAGCCTATGTGAGCTCAGAAGCACCCAGTCGCTGACTTGAGCATCTCGCCTCTGCCAAGGATGACACTTTGGATGCCTCACAAGCCCAGATATCTGCCGGAGCCTTCACTTCTTGGCCAGAGTCTCTGCTGAGGCTTGGAGGAGCCCAGGAGGAGCTGGGCCACCTCTTACTTTGCCTTGCTGCTGCTGCTTAGTCACTTCAGTCGTGTCCGACTCTGTGCAACCCTATGGACTGAAGCCTGCCAGGCTCCTCTGTCCATGGGATTCTCTAGGCAAGAGTACTAGAGTGGGTGGCCATGCCCTCCTCCAGGGGATCTTCCTGACCCAGGGATCGAACCCAGGTCTCCTGCATTGCAGGCAGATTCTTTACTGCTGAGCCACCAGGGAAGATCCTGACTCTGCCTTAACAGCCCGTAATCATTGCCCTGGCACGTGACGCAGGCACAGCTGGTTCACAGCAGAACACCGAAAGCTGAGCCCCTGCTGCCCTCTGTCCCTCCAGCAGCAAACCCACAGATGTGAGGCAGAGGAGTTGCAGCGGGGGAGGCAGTCCTCCTTCCGGAACCAGGGGATCCCACTACACAGGATCCACAGCCTCCTGAGGTTGCATCCAGCAGAAACTGTTCGCTGTGTTTTTATCTGTGTGTTCTCATCTAGCTTTCATCAAGTCTTAAAGAGGCCCATGACCCTAAGAAGGTCAGAGCTGGAGTCTAGGACACGGAGGACTCCAGAACTCCCCCACCCCGCACAGGCTGCAAGTGCATGTTATAAGCTGGGTGGAGTAGGGGGTCTGGCAGTTGGAAGGAAGAGATGTCAGCTTCTGTGGATAAGACTGATCTCTCAAATCTCCCAAAATCTTAGAGACAAAATGCATTGCACAATTTTGAAATTATATAATTTGGAAACTTAAAAATCCAACCAGTCCATTCTGAAGGAGATCAGCCCTGGGATTTCTTTGGAAGGACTGATGCTAAAGCTGAAACTCCAGTACTTTGGCCACCTCATGTGAAGAGTTGACTCATTGGAAAAGACTCTGATGGTGGGAGGGATTGGGGGCAGGAGGAGAAGGGACGACAGAGGATGAGATGGCTGGATGGCATCACTGACTCGATGGACATGAGTCTGAGTGAACTCCGGGAGTTGGTGATGGACAGGGAGGCCTGACGTGCTGTGATTCATGGGGTCGCAAAGAGTCGGACACGACTGAGCAACTGAACTGAACTGAACTGGACACATTGATAATATGCTTGGCTGAATACCTACATCAGGTCTTCCACTTGAAACAACTGAAAACCTGGACAAAATACAAAAATAATTTTCTAAAATGCATTTAAAAATTAGTCAAAAAAGCAAGAACTTAAGTCAAAACATTTAGACAATATGGAAATCCAGAAAGACAAGCCGAGATCCAAGTATATGAAAAATCATACCCATGTTTTCTAAGATTTTAATAGCTTTGGCTTTTACATTTTGACCTTTGATGCCTTTGAGTTCATTCTTATATATGGTGTGAGGTAGGGTTCCTCCTTCATTTGTCTGCATGTGGATATCCAGTAGTACCAGCATCTTTGTTGAAGACTAACTTTTCCCTATTGAATTGATTTAGCACCTTTGTCTAAAATGGACTGATTATAAATGTAAGAGATTATTTCTGGAGTCTCAATTTTATTCCATTGGTCTCTAAAGTCTGGCCTTTTGCCATTACCACATTGTCTTGCTTATTGTAGCTTTATAGTAAGTTTTTTTCCAAACTTTAAACATTTATTTTATATTGGGGTATAGCCGATTAACAATGCTGTAGTCATTTCAGGTGAACAGTGAAGGGACTCAGCCATACATATACTCCCTCAAACCATCCTCCTCTCCTCCAGGCTGGTTATAGTAACTTTTGAGATAGAAAAGCATGTGTCTTGTGATTTTGTCCTTTTTCAAGATTATTTTGATTATTCTGGGTCCCTTGTATTTCCATATGAATTTTAGGATCAATTTCTTGTCAATTTCTTCAAATAAATAAGCTGGAATTTTGATAGGGAGTTTTAGAACTGTATGTCAATTTGGGGAGAATTGCCAACTTAATGATACTATCTTCCAATCAATGAATGTGGATGTCCTTCCATTTATTTAGGCCATCCTTCATTTCTTTCAACAATGTTTTATAGGTTTCAGTACATAATTCTTGTACTTTTGTTAAATTATTCCTTTGTATTTTATTCTTTTGATGCTATTGTAAATGGATTTTTTAAAAAACGATTTCACATAGGGATGTTCAAGTGTTCCCAACTACAACTGATTTTTGTCTATTGATTTTGTATCTTGCTGATTTTGTTTACTAGTTCTAACATTTTTTTGTGGATTCATTAGGATTTTTCACATGAAAGATCATACCATCTGCAAATAGAGAATTTTACTTCTTGCTTTCCAATCTGGATGCCATTTGTTTTTTCTCACCAAATTGCCAGGGTATAACTTCCAGCACAATGCTGAAGAAGAGTGCAGACTTGCTTGTCTTGGCTTTGATTTCCAAGGGAACATCCTCAGTCTTTCACCACTAAGTATGATATTGGATACGTGTGTGCTAAATCGCTTCAGTCGTGGCCGACTCTGCGACCCTATGGACTGTTAGCCTGCCAAGTTCCTCTGTCCATGGGATTCTCCAGGCTAGAATATTGCAGTGGGTTGCTATGCCCTTCTCCATGGTATCCTCCCAACCCAGGGATTGAATCTGCATTTATTAAGTCTCCTGCATTGGCAGACAGGTTCTTTACCTCTAGTGCCACTTGGGAAGCCCCAAGTATGATGCTAGCTATGGGATTTTCATGGATGCTATTTAGAAGGATGAGGAAGTGTCCTTTTACTCCCAATTTGATGATTGTTTTTGTTAAAGAGGTATTGAATTCTGTCAAGTGCTTTTTCTGCATTGGTTCAGATGACCATGGGTTTTGTCCTTTATAGTAATATGCTATATTACATTAATTGTTTTGGTTTGTTAAACTAGCCCTGCACTCCTTGAATAAACCCCTTTTAAAAGACGATTACTCCTTGGAAGGAAAGTTATGACCAACCTAGATAGCATATTCAAAAGCAGAGACATTACTTTGCCAACAAAAGTCCGTCTAGTCAAGGCTATGGTTTTTCCTGTGGTCATATATGGATGTGAGAGTTGGACTGTGAAGAAGGCTGAGCGCCGAAGAATTGATGCTTTTGACCTGTGGTGTTGGAGAAGACTCTTGAGAGTCCCTTGGACTGCAAGGAGATCCAACCAGTCCATTCTGAAGGAGATCAGCCCTAGGATTTCTTTGGAAGGAATGATGCTGAAGCTGAAACTCCAGTACTTTGGCCACCTCATGCGAAGAGTTGACTCACTGGAAAAGACTCTGATGCCGGGAGGCATTGGGGGCAGGAGGAGAAGGGGACGACAGAGGATGAAATGGCTGGATGGCATCACCGACTCGATGGACGTGAGTTTGAGTGAACTCCGGGAGTTGGTAATGGACAGGGAGGCCTGGCGTGCTGCGATTCATGGGGTCGCAAAGAGTCGGACACGACTGAGGGACTGAACTGAACTGAATTATGGTATATAGTCCTTTTAAAAGATATTTATTTATTTATTTATTATTTGCTCCAGGTCTTAGTTGCAGCACACAGGGTGTTTGTTTGTTTGTTTTAGTTAAGGCACGCAGAATCTTTGGCTGTGGCACGTGGGATCCAGCTCCCTGACCACAGTGGACCCCCTGCATTGGGAGCACCCAGTCTTTGCCACTGGACCACAGGTGAAGTCCCCATAGTCCTTTCTATATACTGCTAAATTCAGCTTCCAAGTATTCTGTTGAGCAATTTGTGTCTATATAGTAATAAGACTTTTTGGCCTACAGTTTTATTTTCTTGTGATGTTTTTATCTGGCTTTGGAATCAGGGTAATATTGCCCTCATAGACTAAGTTAGAAAGTGTTTCTGACTATTCTGTTTTTTGGAAGAGTAGGTAAAGGATTTTTTTTTTAATGGCCCACCCTGGATTCTAAGTTCACTCCAATAGCCAGTTTTATCTGTTTTGCCAAATCCAGAGCTCTCTGGAGCCCAAGTAGATGAATGCTGGCATTGAGAGATGGTCCAAATGACAGGACTCTTTGAATATTTGGTTTGCTTTACCCGTAAAGATATCTGAATCTAGACTTTACTTTGAGAGCAACATTTTGATTTGCTCTCATTTGATTGCTTCCCTTGTCATAGGTCATCTCAGCTCTTCTTTCTTGAGTCAGTTTTAGTAGTTTGTGTCTTTCTAGGAACTTCATCTGAATTATCTAATTTGTTGCACTCAATCGTTCATAATATTTTTGTAATTATTTTTATTTCTATAAGGTCAACTCCAGAATTTCCACTGAGATCATTTTATAACTTCTTTTCATTGATATTTTATTTTTGATGAGACATTGTCATCTTAGCCTCTTTCATCTTTTAAACATGGTTTTCTTTAGCTCTTTGAGTGTATTTTAATAGCTCTTTTAAAGTTTTTGCCTGTTAAATCCAACATCTGGGCCCTTTCACAGAAACTTTCTGTTGCCTGCTTTTTTCCTTGTGTATGAGTCACACTTTCATGTTTCCTTCCATATCTTATGATCTTCTGTTGAAGACTGAAGAGTTTAGGCAATAGATTGCAGAAATTCTGGATACTGATTCCCTTTTTCACCCTCTCCAGGGCTTGCTTTTGCTATTGTGATTCTCTTATTTTTTTAGTGAGCTGGCAAAATTCTTCTAGTGAAGCATTCTGCTACTCAAAGTGTACAACCTCAGATATATACACAGCCACCTTGGGATAACAGTGGCTTTCTCAGGGCTCTCTCTGACTTTCTCTTTCCCTGATCTCTATGTTCATCTCTCTACCTCATTTGCCATCACATCCAATTGTCAGTTTCCATTAGTTGATGGTAGATACTCTATGTTTTTAATAATGTCCATCAATTATTCCATAGTCCAATTCAAGTAACTTATGCAGGGGTAATTTTTGGATTTTTTTTTTGACCCTAGGAAGTTTTTTCTTAGCTATCTCTTTGGTTCTTCCTGGCAAACTAGCTGTCCTACAATTTAGCTTGGTGCTCATGGAGTTATCAACTTCTTCTTTGCCTACCAACAAAATCTCCATTCTCTTAGATAATTCTTAGGTATGAATTTGCCTCTATTCTGTTTCAAATGAAGACTTCCTCAGCAGAGAGTTTGGGAGCTCTGTGTTCTCATGGATGGCCTGTCCCTCAGGGAAAAATCTTGTGGACACTCTTCTAGGTCACTGGGTGGGAGTGGTAGCCTCTGATCTTCTCCCTTTGTTTTTCCTGGTGTGGAACAACTGCTTGTAAGTGAGTGAGAGTAATCAGGGACCCAGTATTCTTGGCCTGCTGTGCCTGAGTCAGGAAATGTAAGAATGGATTCCTCAACTTTTCAGCAGCACTTGACTGTAATTTCGCTTCTGCCACTCAGAGTTCACTAGAGGGTCCAACAGCAGGTTTGAGCAAGCAGATGATTGAATCAGTGAGCTTAAAGATAGGTTAATTGTGATTCTCCATTTGAGGATCATTAAGAAAAATGAACAGATCCTAAGAGACCTACGGGATACCATCAAATGTACCAACATATGGATTATGAAAGTGCCAGAAGGAGAAGTAAGATAAGGTAGAAAAAATATTTTTTTTAAATTAATGACCCAAACCTCCTATGTTTGAAGAAAGAAGTGAATACATGCTTTAAAAAAATTGTCAAGTAGGATAAACTCAAAGAGATCCACACTGAGACATGTTATAAATGAACTATTAAAAGATAAAGATGAGGAGAGAATCCCAAAAGCGAGCAGAGAGAAGCTACTTGTAATACACAAGAGATTTTCAAAGACATTGGGCAGAAACCATGGAGGCCAGAAGGCTGTGGGATGGAATATCCAAAGTGTTGAAAGAATAAGATGGTTAACCCCAAATTCCATATCTAGCAAAACTATCCTCCAAAAAACCAAAGAGAAATTCCCAGATTTAGAGAACAAAACTGAGAGGGTTCATCACTAGTACAAAATATACTAAAAGGGAAATGTCCTTCAGGAAAGGACACTAGTGAGTGAGTGAAGTTGCTCAGTCATGTCCGACTCTTTGGGACCCCATGGACTGTAGCCCACCAGGCTCCTCTGTCCATGGAATTTTCCAGGCAAGAATACTGGAGTGGGTTGCCATTTCCTTCTCCAGGGGATCTTCCCGACCCAGGGATTGAATCCATGTCTCCCACATTGCAGGCAGATGCTTTACCATCTGAGCCACCTGGGAAGCCCTCGAAGGTTGTGGGATGAAATATCCAAAGTGTTGAAAGAATAAAATGGTTAACCCTAGATTCCATATCTAGCAAAACTATCCTCCAAAAAATCAAAGAGAAATTCCAAGATTTAGAGAACAAAACTGAGAGAGTTCATCACTAGTACAAAATATACTAAAAGGGAGTCCTTCAGGCTGAAATGAAAGGACATTAGACCATAACTCAAATCCACATGAAGAAACAAAGTGCACTGGAGAGGGTAACTGCATAGATAAATATAGAAGTCAATATTAACATAGCTTATTTAGCATTTCCCCCTTTTATTCCATATGATTTTAAAGACAACTACATAAAACAATAATTATAAACCTATGACAATTAATATCCAATTTAAAAAAGCTTAATTTGTAATAATGACACAGAGGAGGTGCTGCTATATAAAAGAAGAGCGTTTACATACTAATGAAACTAAGTTGGTATGAACTCAAACTGGATTTTTATAAGTCAAGGTGATAATTATCACCTGCAAGGCAATCATTAAGAAAATAACTAAAAATATATAAGTAAAATAAATAAGAAGGGAATCAAAATGGTATACCACAAAATATCTACTTATCACCAAAGAAGGCATTAAAGATGAACATGGGAAAGGGGAAGAATATGATCATAGAAAACAACAAGTAAAAAGGCAGATGTAACTCCAACTATATAATAACATTACATGTGAATGAACTACTCTTCAGCAAGTGGTGCTGGGAAGGTTGGACAGTTGCATGTAAATCAATCAAGCTAGAACACACTCTCACTCCATGCACAAAGATAAACTCAAAATGGCTTAAAGACTTAAATAAAAGACAAGACACCATAAAACTCCTAGAAGAGGTCATAAACAAAATAATCTCTGACATAAATCATACCAGTGTTTTCTTAGGTCAGTTTCCCAGGCAATAGAAATAAAAAGAAAAATAAACAAATGGGACCTAATCAAACAAAAATCTCTAGCACAGCAAAGGAAACCATAAACAAAACAAAAATATAACCTATGTAATGGGAGAAAATATTTGCAAACAATGCGACCAACAAGGGCTTAGTGTCCAAAAAATAAAAATTGCTCATACAACTCAATAACAAAAGAAACAAACAACTCAATCAAAAAATGGGCAGAAGACCTAAATAGGCATTTCTCCGAAGAAGACATACAGATGGCCAAAAAACACATAAAATATGTTCAACATCGCTAAGAGAAATGCAAATCAAAACTACAATGAGGTAACACCTCATACCTGCCAGAATGGCCACCACTAAAATGTCTATAAATAACAAAGCTGGAGAGGGTATGGAGAAAAGGGAACCCTTTTATATTGTTCAGTTCAATTCAGTCGCTCAGTTGTGTCCAACTCTTTGCGATCCCATGGACTGCTGCATGCCAGGCCTCCCTGTCCATCACCAACTCCCGGAGTTTACCCAAACTCATGTCCATTGAGTCAGTGATGCCCTCCGACAATCTCATCCTCTGTCATCCCTTTCTTCTCCCACCCTCAATCTTTCCCAGCATCAGAGTCTTTTCAAATGAGTCAGTTCTTTGCATCAGGTGGCCAAAGTATTGGAGTTTCAGCTTCATCATCAGTTCTTCCAATGAACACTCAGGACTGATCTCCTTTAGGATGGACTGATTGGACCTCCTTGCAGTCCATGAGATTCTCAAGAGTCTTTTCCAACAGCACAGTTCAAAAGCATCAATTCTTCGGCGCTCAGCTTTCTTTATAGTCCAACTTTTACATCCATACATGACCACTGGAAAAACCATAGCCTTGACTAGATGGACTTTTGTTGGCAAAGTAATGTCTCTGCTTTTTAATATGCTATCTAGGTTGGTCATAACTTTCCTTCCAAGGAATAAGTGTCTTTTAATTTCATGGCTGCAGTCACCATCTACAGTGATTTTGGAGTCCCCCAAAATAAAGTCTGACACTGTTTCCACTGTTTCCCCATCTATTTGCCATGAAGTGTTGGGACCAGATGCCATGATCTTAGTTTTCTGAATGTTGAAATTTAAGCCAACTTTTTCACTCTCCTCTTTCACTTTCATCAAGAGGCTTATACTCTTAGTGGGAATGGAAGCTGGTGAAGTAACTATGGAAAACAGTATGGAGGTTCCTCAGAAAATTAAAACTAGAATTAACATAGGATGAAGCAATTCCACTCCTGGGCAGATCTGGACAAAAATATATTTCAAAAAGACATATGCACTCCTTTGCTCATAGCATCACTATTCACAATAGCCAAGACATGGAAACAACCTAAATATCTATTGAAAGATCAATGGATAAAGAAGCTATGGTACATATATACAATAGAATACTACTCAACCATAAAGAAGATGGAAATAATGCCATTTGCAGCAATATGAATGCAACCAGAGATTATGACACTAATTGAAATAAGCCAGAAAGAGAAGACAAATACCATATGATATCAGTAACCTGTTTATTTAACTTATATAGAGAGTACATCATGCAAAAAACCAGGCTGGATGAAGCACAAGCTGGAAGCAAGATTGCCGAGAGAAATATCAATAACCTCAGATATGCAGATGACACCACCCTCATGGCAGAAAGCAAAGGAAAATTAAAGAGCCACTTGATGAAAGTGAAAGAGGAGAGTGAAAAAGTTGGCTTAAAACTCAACATTCAAAAAACTAAGATCATGGCATCCAGTCCTGCCGGGGTCCAGCCCCAGCTGATCCAGGGAGTTCGAAGTGGAGATGGCGTCGGTGAGGATCAGGATACAATAGCTTCAGTTAGATATTCATTAAAGATGTAAAGAGTAATAGAATGAGGATAGCTCAGTAGGAAAAATCAGTGGAGAAAAGAGGCTGAGTAGCTTGGTTTACACGGGAGATCAATAAAACTTCAAGACAAGAAGCTTGTACCACTTACGGAGGCCGCAGGCGTCCTTCTGTTCTCCCGAAGGAGAGGAGACACTGAGGCCTCCCCGGTCAGATCTTAGAAGCCCAGGCAAAATTAGTAAGCTTGGTGGGTTCCAAGCTCCAGATGGAGACTCAGCCAGAGTCTAAGAGAGAGAGCGACATGGGGAGACCAGTATTTTGAGAAACTGATCCCAATTCTTTATTTTCCATGGTCTACTTTTACACACTGAGATGTTATGCAAAAGTCACGTGGGGTCAGCAGTCCTGACTTTTATCAAAGTCAGGTGCTTCATACAAATGTATACAGAGGTCTTAGGGGTGTTACATCATCTTCTGGCTAGGGGGCCTGCTGACAGTTTATGACCCTCTCCTTGTGACAGCGGTCAGTCAACCAGGACACTTATTTCTCCAGGGGTGATTATTCTTAAAACAGACACCACCCAAATAAAGTTACATTCCTATAGGGTGAGGGTATAGTGGGTTTTAGTTAAGGAAAGAATTTACTTAGCCTAAGGTCTAACATGATTTATATCAAAGGTTAATACTTATTTCTTCTATATATTCATTAATGTGTGTAAGGGCAGGGGATGTGGAGACTTAGCAACAAACATTGGCTCAACAAATGAAAAACCCTTCACCAATACAATTTCTAATCAGCCCATTATACTTATACTAATGGTTTTCTAACTTTTCTAAGGAACCTGTTTTTAGAAGGTTTAAAGCATCTCGTGCCTCTCACGGTTGGGAGGCTGTGAGCAATCACATGTGGCCGGACAAGCCTGTCAGGCAGGCTAGAGAACCTTCAGAGGAGTTTGTAGGTTAAAACACTCTTGTCATGCCCAGGAGTTTTTATTAACTGGAGCTCTAAGTTAACTCCTTCTCCGAAAGAGGTGGTGGGGGACAGCCCCCCGTAAAGTCAGAGGTGTAGGGGAGAGCACAAAGTAGTAAAGTAGGCAGGCTCTGGTTATGGGGGTAGATGCTCGAGGATTTCCAGGGGGACTCCTGAGGCTCGATCCCGCCTTTGCGTATGTTGAGCCTCCTTCCTCATGACCTTTGCCACGGGCCGAGTGCCTCACTCTGGCCCCCAACACAGTCCCATCACTTCATGGCAAATAGGGAAACATTGGAAACAGTGAGAGATTTTATTTTTGGAGTCATCACTGTAGATGGTGACTGCAGCCATGAAATTAAAAGATGCTTGCTCCTTGGAAGAAAAGCTATGACCAACCTAGACAGCATATTAAAAAGCAGAGACATTACTTTGCCAATAAAAGTCCATCTAGTCAAAGCTATGGTTTTCCACTGTGGTCATGTATGGATGTGAGAGTTGGACTGTGAAGAAGGCTGAGCACCAAAGAATTGGTGCTTTTGAACTGTGGTGTTGGAGAAGACTCTTGAGAGTCCCTTGGACTGCAAGGAGATCCAACCAGTCAATCATAAAGGAAATCAGTCCTGACTATTTTTTGGATGGACTGATGCTCAAGCTGAAACTCCAATACTTTGGCCACCTGATGCAAAGAACTGACTCATTTGAAAAGACCCTGATGCTGGGAAAGGTTGAAGGCAGGAGGAGAAGGGGATAACAGAGGATGAGATGGTTGGATGGCATCACCGATGCAATGGACATGAGTTTGAGCAAGCTCTGGGCGTTGGTGATGGACAGGGAAGCCTGTTGTGCTTCAGTCCATGGAGGTGCAAAGAGTTGGAGTGAATGAGTGACTGCACTGATTGAAAATACGGCACAAATGAACTTATCTACAAAACAGATTGACAGACGTAGAGAACAGACTGGTGGTTGCCAAGGGCAGGGGTGGGAGAGGGATGGACTGGGAGTTTAGGGTTCAGTTTGGTTCAGTTCAGTCGCTCAGTCGTGTCCGACTCCTCGAGACCCCATGAATCGCAGCACGCCAGGCCTCCCTGTCCATCACCAACTCCCGGAGTTCACTCAGACTCATGTCCATCGAGTCAGTGGTGCCATCCAGCCATCTCATCCTCTGTCGTCCCCTTCTCCTCCTGCCCCCAATCCTTCCCAGCATCAGAGTCTTTTCAAATGAGTCAACTCTTCGCATGAGGTGGCCAAAGTACTGGAGTTTCAGCTTTAGCATCCTTCCTTCCAAAGAAATCCCAGGGCTGATCTCCTTCAGAATGGACTGGTTGGATCTCCTTGCAGTCCAAGGGACTCTCAAGAGTCTTCTCCAACACCACAGTTCAAAAGCATCAATTCTTCAGCACTCAGCCTTCTTCACAGTCCAACTCTCACACCCATACATGACCACTGGAAAAACCATAGCTTTGACTAGATGGACCTTTGTTGGCAAAGTAATGTCTCTGCTTTTGAATATACTATCTAGGTTCGTCATAACTTTCCTTCCAAGGAGTAAGCATCTTTTAATTTCATGGCTGCAGTCACCATCTGCAGTGATTTTGGAGCCCAAAAAAATAAAGTCTGACACTGTTTCCACTGTTTCCCCATCTATTTCCCATGAAGTGATGGGACCAGATGCCATGATCTTCGTTTTCTGAATGTTGAGCAGTAAGCCAACTTTTTCACTCTCCTCTTTCACTTTCATCAAGAGGCTTTTGAGTTCCTCTTCACTTTCTGCCATAAGGGTGGTGTCATCTGCATATCTGAGGTGATTGATATTTCTCCCAGCAATCTTGATTCCAGCTTGTGCTTCTTCCAGCCTAGTGTTTCTCATGATGTACTCTGCATATAAGTTAAATAAGCAGGGTGACAATATACAGCCTTGACGTACTCCTTTCCCTATTTGGAACCGGTCTGTTGTTCCATGTCCAGTTCTAACTGTTGCTTCCTGACCTGCATATAGGTTTCTCAAGAGGCAGGTCAGGTGGTCTGGTATTCCCATCTCTTTCAGAATTTTCCACAGTCTATTGTGATCCACATAGTCAAAGGCTTTGGCATAGTCAATAAAGCAGAAAAAGATGTTTTTCTGGTGATAGAAGCAAGGTCCGATGCTGTAAAGAGCAATATTGCATAGGAACCTGGAATGTCAGGTCCATGAATCAAGGTAAATTGGAAGTGGTCAAACAGGAGATGGCAAGGGTGAACGTCGATATTCTAGGAATCAGCGAACTGAAATGGACTGGAATGGGTGAATTTAACTCAGATGACCATTATATCTACTACTGTGGGCAGGAATCCCATAGAAGAAATGGAGTAGCCATCATGGTCAACAAAAGATTCCGAAATGCAGTACTTGAATGCAATCTCAAAACCGACAGAATGATCTCTGTTTGTTTCCAAGGCAAACCATTCAATATCACAGTAATCCAAGTCTATGCCCCAACCAGTAATGCTGAAGAAGCTGAAGTTGAACGGTTCTATGAAGACCTACAAGACCTTTTAGAACTAACACCCAAAAAAGATGTTCTTTTCATTATAGGGGACTGGAATTGCAAAAGTAGGAAGTCAAGAAACACCTGGAGTAACAGGCAAATTTGGCCTTGGAATATGAAATGAAGCAGGGCAAAGACTAATAGATTTTGCCAAGAAAATGCACTGGTCATGGCAAACACCCTCTTCTAACAACACAAGAGAAGACTCTACACATGGACATCACCAGATGGTCCACACCAAAATCAGATTGATTATATTCTTTGCAGCCAAAGATGGAGAAGCTCTATACAGTCAACAAAAACAAGACCAGGAGCTGACTGTGGCTCAGATCATGAACTCTTTATTACCAAATTCAGACTGAAATTGAATAAAGCAGGGAAAACCACTAGACCATTCAGGTATGACCTAAATAAAATCCCTTATGATTATACAGTGGAAGTGAGAAATAGATTTAAGGGACTAGATCTGATAGACAGAGTGCCTGATGAACTATGGATGGAGGTTCGTGACATTGTACAGGAGACAGGGATCAAGACCATCCCCATGGAAAAGAAATATAAAAAAGCAAAATGGCTGTCTGAGGAGGTCTTACAAACAGCTGTGAAAAGAAGAGAAGTGAAAAGCAAAGGAGAAAAGTAAAGATATAAGCATCTGAATGCAGAGTTCCAAAGAATAGCAAGAAGATAAGAAAGCCTTCCTCAGCGATCAATGCAAAGAAATAGAGGAAAACAACAGAATGGGAAAGACTAGAGATCTCTTCAAGAAAATGAGAGATATCAAGGGAACATTTCATGCAAAGATGGGCTTAATAAAGGACAGAAATAGTAGGGACCTAACAGAAGCAGAAGATATTAAGAAGAGATGGCAAGAATACACAGAAGAACTGTACAAAAAAGATCTTCAGGACCAAGATAATCACAATGGTGTGATCACTTACCTAGAGCCAGACATCCTGGAATGTGAAGTCAAGTGGGCCTTAGAAAGCATCACTACGAACAAAGCTAGTGGAGGTGATGGAATTCCAGTTGAGCTATTTCAAATCCTGAAGGATGATGCTGTGAAAGTGCTGCACTCAATACACCAGCAAATTTGGAAAACTCAGCAGTGGCCACAGGACTGGAAAAGGTCAGTTTTCATTCCAATCCCAAAGAAAGGCAATGCCAAAAGAATGCTCAAACTACCTCACAATTGCACTCATCTCACACGCTAGTAAAGTAATGCTCAAAATTCTCCAAGCCAGGCTTCAGCAATACGTGAACCGTGAACTTCCAGATGTTCAAGCTGGTTTTAGAAAAGGCAGAGGAACCAGAGATCAAATGGCCAACATCCAATGGATCATCGAAAAAGCAAGAGAGTTTAGGATTAGCAGATGCAAACTATTACATATAGGATGGATAAACAACAAGGTCCTACTGTATAGCACGGGGAACTGTATTCAATATCCTGTGATAAACCATGATGGAAAAGAATATTACAAAGAATGTATACATGTGTATAACTGAATCACTTTGCTTTACAGCAGAAGTTAACATCACATTGTAAATCAACTATACTTCAATAGAAAAAGTAATTAAAATGCAAATCTTTCTTCAAAACATGTGAATGAACTAAACAATGAAATCTAAAGGCAGAGATTTTCAGATTAAAGAAAACATGGTCCAACTGTACACTGTCTATAGAAGATGCTTCCTCAATAAGTTAAACATAGAATTACCACATGATCCAGCAATTCCACCCCAGGTACGTACTCAAGCAAATTGAAAATTTGTGTCCACACAAAAATTTTTACACAAACGTTCACATGTTTGGTTTCATAATAACCAAATAGCAGAAACAACTCAAATGTCCATCAAGTGATGAACAGATAAACAAATGTGGTATATCCATCTAATGAAATAATATTCAGCCACAAAAAGGAATAAAATATTGATGCATGCTTCAAAATGAATGAACTTCAAAAACATGTTAAGCAAAATAAGCCAGCTAGACAGAGCCACAGATTGTATGATTCCATGTATACGAAACATCCAGAACAGGCAGATCCACTGAGACAGTAAACAGATTAATTGCTGCCAGGGTCTTGGGGGAAGGGTGAGGAGGGGGAGTTACTATTTAATGGGTACAATATTTCTTTTGGAAGAGATAAAAATGTTCTGAAATTAGATAGTAGCTATCGCTTTACAACATTGTGAATATACTGTAAGCTACTGAATTGTACTCCTTAAAATGGTAACTTTCAGGGGACTTTCTTGGCAGGCCAGCGGTTAAAACTCCACACTTCTAATGAAGGGGACACGGGTTCGATCCCTAGTCAGGGAAATAAGATCCTACATGCCACATAGCACCGCCAAATAAATAAATATAAAGTGATAACTTTCATGTCATGTGAATTTTACCTCAATAAAAAAGGAATATTTGAAAAAAAAAAAAAAGAATATTTGACCTTGCTTGGTGAAAAAACCCTCAGAATGGGAGAAAATAATAACAAATGAAACAACTGACAAGGAATTAATCTTCAAAATATTTAAGCAGTTTATGCAGCTTAATACCAGAAAAACAAACAACCCAATCAAAAACTGGGCAGAAAACCTAAACAGACTTTCTCCAAAGAAGACATAGAGGTGGCTAATAAACACATGAAAAGATGCTCAACATTGCTTATTATTTGTTTAGTCGCTAAGTCATGTCTGACTCTTGCCATCCCATGGACTATAGCCCACCAAGCTCCTCTGTCTATGGGATTTTCCAGGCAAGAATACTGGAGTGGGTTGCCATTTCCTTCTCCATACTCATTATTAGAGAAATGCAAATCAAAACTACAATGAGGTGTCATCTCATACCAGTCAGAATGGCCATCATCAAAAAGTCTACAAACAATATATGCTGGAGAGGATGTGGAGAAAAGGGAACCCTCTGACACTGTAGGTGGGAATGCAAATTGATACAACCATTATGGAGAACAGTATGGAGATTCTTTAAACAACCAGGAATAAAATTACAATAGGACCCAGCAATCCCACCCCTGGGCAAATACCCTTAGGAAACCATAAGTGAAAAAGACACATGTATCCATGTTCATTGCAGCACCATTTACAATAGCTAAGACAAAGAAGCAACCTAGATGTCTGTTGACAAATGAAAGGATAAGGAAGTTGTGGTATGTGTACACAATGGAATATTACTCAGCTTAAAGGAACGCATTTGAGTCAGTTCTAACAAGGTGGATGAACCTAGAACCTATTATACAGAGTGAAATAAGTCAGAAAGAGAAAGACAAATATCATATATTCATGCATATGTATGAAATCTAGGAAGATAGTACTGATAATCCTATGTACAGGGCAGCAAAGGTAAAACAGACATAAAGAACAAACTTTTGGACACAGTGTGGGTAGGAGAGGGTGGGCTGATTTGACAGAATAATATTGAAACATACACATTACCACATGTTAAACAGATAGCCAGTGGGAGTTTTCTATATGACACAGGGAACCCAAAGCCGGTACTCAGTTACAACCTAGAGAGATGGGGTGGAGAGAGAGATGGGAGGAGGGATCAAGAGGGAGGGGACACATGTATCAGTCAGTTCAGTTCAGTCACTTAGTCATGTCCGACTCTGCAACCCTATGGACTGCAGTATACCAGGCTTTCCTGTCCTTCACCAACTTCCGGAGCTTGCTCAAACTCATGTCTATCGAGTCGGTGATGCCATCCAACCATCTCATCCTCTGTCGTCCCCTTCTCCTCTTGCCTTCAATCTTTCCCAGCATTGGGGTATACCTATGTATGCCTGTGTATCTGTAGACACATGTATACCTATGGCTGATTCGTGCTGATGTATGGCATCACAATATTGTAAAGTAATTATCCTCTAACTTTTTAAAAAGGAATATTTGATAGAGATTTTTGGTGGAGAAAGTCTAGGGAATGGGAGAAAAAAAGATACTAAGAAAAAAATATGTGAAAACTAAATTTTATGTTCTATACACTACAATGGTTGAACAAAGCTCAAACTAATAATAAATTTAAATACATGATACATGGTAAATTGTAGTCTAAGCATGACATAAATAAGAGTCAGAGAGGAGGACGAAGCCCTCCAGAGAGGACTAGAATGTCAGATCTAGAATGTAGAGGCCCCTGAGGTATCACTCAGCATGTTAAGATAACTCAGGTTCACACAGAACAGATACTTTTTCTCTAGGTCCACCTTTAACCACTTAAAAGGTGAAAACTTGAGCACTACCTCCAATACTTCTATGCTGGCTCTGGGAACGCGGTTCTGGAAATTCTCATAGCTAGTCCCTGCATTCACAAATAAAGGATTGCTCAGCCACACCCTTGGCTGAAGGGCACGCTTCCTAACAGCGAATCCCCTAATTGTAGCATCTTTTGCAAACTGGATAGGCTGAGAATTTTCTAACTCATCAAAGGCTGGTTCTTTTTTGCCTATCGGTTCTTTCCTCAATTTCTCTCTCACACATTTTTCTGTAAGCAACAAGGAAGGAAAAACAAAAAAAACCTGCATCTTTCACACTAAGCTTGGAAATCTCAACCAAATATGCAACATCACTGTTAGAAACCCTGCTTTCCATACAACCTGGAACACACTTCAGCTCAGTTTCCTGACATTAAATACCGAGGATTGCCTTTCCTCCAGTTTCCAAATGTTCCTCATTTCCTTCTGAATCTTCACCAGAAGTTCCTTTAATGTTCCTGTTTCTAACAGTGTTCTGTTTATGATGATATATGGATTCTCTATGACAATGCAGCCTTGCACACCTGAGCCCTCACAGGCTGAATCTTTAACAACCATATTTTTACCAACTGTCTGTTCAAAGCAATCTTGGATTTTTCTATCATGTTCTCACAATTCTTCCAGCCCTACCTATTATCCAATTCCAAAGCCACTTGCCTATTTTAGGTGTTTGTTAGAGCTGCTCTCCACTCCCCAGTGTCAAAATGTGTATTAGCTTGTCGTGGCTGCTTTAGCAAAAGACCACAAAGTCGGTAGCTTAAAACAACAGAAATTCACTTTTTATGAAAGTACTCATGGTACAATTGCAGAAGGGCAACTCTGTTTTTGTTTTCCCTTTTCTCTTTTCCTATTTTCCTTTTACATAAATCAAGTCTGTGTTATGAATCCATTTTATTTCCTTTATAAGCTCATGAGCTGTAACCCTGTTTTGTTATTTTATTTTAAAGTTTAGAGTACATATCATTACCTGATCACAGTCCGCCCCTTCAAGTGCTATTGGCCCAGTCATCTATATTTAACAAACCCTCCAGGGGTGCTGGATTTTGTGATACACGGCGGTAGAGATGGCCACGTCTCCAGCTGTATCACTGGAGAGCTGACTAACTCAGGTAATAACTACACAGTCACCATCTATTTTTAAAAACATCTATCAAATTCCAAGGGTTTACATACACTGCCATTTAATCTACACATACCCTGAGCAATGGGACTGTTCATTCTTTTCACAGATGAAGAAGCCAAGGCTCAGTGGCTATAAAGGACCCGCCCAAGGTCCCCTGCTGGCCAAGGGCAGCACCCAGGGTCAAGTCCAGTGAATATGACTCATACAGGCCATCCTCTGCTCCCAGCTTACCCTATCACCCTTGAGAGATTCAAGGCTGGTGGGGTGCAGGGAGCATCCCCTTATTCTGTTCATGCAGGAACCCCCAGAGTACCCACCGCCTGGCTCGGGAGAAGGCAGTGCACACTGCTGAGCCTTTTATCTCCCTGTATGGTCCAGAGGGGCCTGGGACCAGAGAGAAGGCCCCAGATGTGTGCTTAGCTGCTTCAGTTGGCCAGAGGAGGGAGTGGAGGCAAGGAGTGCTGGCCACCTACCCAGGGATCAGATGGAGTGCAGGCACGGCCTGGACAGACTGTAGCAGTAGGAGGCAATGGCTTAAGTTCCTGATCATCCCCCTTGGTCAATACACCCAGGGAGACATCTGTATCAGAGTAGGGGTATGGTTTTGCTCATGAAGCTTGGAGCACAATCAGAGGCAGTGTCCTAGCTCTTGCCTGTCCCCACTGACCACTGAACATGCAGCCAACTGTCCAAGTCCTGTGCAGGCACAGGGCCAGGCACCTGGCAAGTTCGGTTTAGGGGGTCTAGCCCTGAGCCCCGTCCTTCCATCCTAGGCCCACCCTCTCTCCAGCCCTGCTCAGTCCTCTGCACAGGTTGGCAGTGACCTCTTCCCGGGGAACTGCTGCAGCCGTTCCTCATGCCTGTCCTGAGGCCCACGCTCTCTGGTGTCTCTAGCCTTCGAAGTCACACCAGTTCAGCTTTGGTCCTTTGTGAGACTCCTCTGATGGCTCAGACAGGGTGATGAGGGCTTTTCACAGGACCCCATATCGTGTGGCCTGTAACTCCTCATGGGACCATCATGGCTTCCCTGGAATCAGGCTCTCTCTGCAAGTCCTCTCTGTAACCTGTTGAGTCTGTGAGATCTTGTATGATGGGCTTGAATCAGGGTCACCTCCAAAGATGTCTGAGCCCCTTTGCAACCATTGCCAAAAGCTCCCCTGGGCTTCCTAACCCCAAATTAGGCAAAAATGCCCATCCTGCTAGTCACTCTAGACTGCCCTAACCAATCACCTAATGCCAAACTTCCAGCAGGAATTTTCTTTGTCCTGAGGCCATAAAAGTTGACCACTAACCCATGAAAAGTGTCGATTCCCCCTGGTCTCTCAGGAGGTCAGCCAGCTGTGCTTGCAGTGCCCACATTAGCTCTGCTCTTTGCTCTTAATAAACTCATTCCCTCTGATATGCTCTGGGTCTGGAAATTCTTTTCCAAGCTCATGTTTGGACTCTGCCTCAACACAAATGGAGCCTCCTGGAAGTCCTGATGGACTTCTGGCTAGCTCTGGGGAGCTGGGGGGTCTGTGGGCCCTGGCAGTGCCCAGACAGGTTGGACAGCTCTAGCTCACCTGCCCTGGGGTGGGAAACAGTGCCCAGCATGCCTGTTGCCTGAGGATTCCACACTCTCAAAAACCTGAGTCACAGCTTGGGGTGGCCCCAGCAGGAGGTGTCCCTGGGCAACCGCAGAGGGGCTATTTTAGGTTCTGTTGTATTTTTCATAAGAAAATATTTTTAGACCAGATTCACCCTGAGTGGCAACATGTAGCTTCGAGCTAATTATGCAATTAATCAGTGGGAGTGGGATGACGCTGGTGAGTGTGTGAAGAGCACACTGGGCCACTCGGCTGGCTGGGACCCAGGTGGGAAGGCCACAGCCACTGAGAGCAGAGACCACACAGAGTCTAAGACGCTTGCCACCTCCTTTTCTCAGACCAGCCTGCCCTGAGTCCAGCAGGGAACCTGAGCACCCCACTGCCAGGGGCTGGGACTGCTTACCCACAGCTGCAGCTCCCCTGAGAGAAGGAGAAAGGCCCCCTGTCCTGCTCCTGGGAGCAAAGATACCAGCCAAGACTGGGCCCTGCAGAGGTCAGAAATCTGGGAGCCAGCCTGCTCGGGAACTATGTGGGGCCCACAGTGCAGAGGTGCTGCATGCAGCTATGGGAGCCACACCCGGAGTCAGGGTGTTCGCCGGCCTGGAGATGAGAGCCAGGAGCCCACCCAGCCCACCACCCACCCTGACTCAAGGCTGCCTCCTCTTCTTAACTCACACCAAGCCTCCCTAAGAGTCAGGGCGGTTCAGAGCGATTCCCTGATGGCCCTGCTGAGCAAACGTGTGGGTGACTGAGCTGCAGGTCAAGAGGCCTTTCCTCTGCCGGGTTCCAGGGAAGCCCTGCTACCGGCAGATACATCCCTGCTCTGAAGGACGACAACACATTCTGTCCCGGAGTCAACGGCCAGGGTGAACCCTCTGACCAGTGCAGCCGCACCCCGCCTGCTGCTGCAGCACATGGCCTCTGCACTCAGACCCCAAGTTTCTGCCATGGGACTGGGGACCGCAGTGGGTAATCAGGATTCTTTCTATCTTTCCCTTTTGCTCCTGCACCTAAGAAGTGGGGAGCTGTGACTTTTCAAAAGGTTGACTTTGATGGTGCTTCACTCAGTTGTTGGGCTTCCCCCATGGCTCAGCACTAAAACTCTGCCTGCGATGCAGGAGACCTGGGTTCGATCCCTGGATGGGGAAGATCCCCTGGAGGAGGACCCGCCCAGCACCCCACTCCAGTATTCCAGCACTCCAGTGGCCCGCTCAGCACCCCACTCCAGAAAATCCCATGGACAGAGGAGCCTGGCAGGCTAGAGTTCATAGGGTTGCAAAGAGTCGGACATGACTGAAGCGACTAAACACGCACACCCTCAGTTGTGAGGGTAATAAGAAGGTGAAACTGGCCAGGAGACACATCCTGCCCCCTCAGATGAGGGAATGTCACCTCCCAGGTAGCTGTAAGGGTTGCTCAGAGCTGTGGGAAGCAGCTGCTTCCACTATGCCAGCCCTGTTGGGAGCCCCCCAACTCCTGGCCCTATGACAAAGCCAGAGCATCCCCAGGAGAGGTTCCTGCCCCCACAAGGACTCCCTAAGCCTCCTTCCTTGCCTTTTGCTCTTTGCCCAGAACTGCTCAGCTTAACAAACTCCTATGCTCTTGCCCTATTCAACTGCTGACTGGTAGTGAAGACTGTCCCCAGACCCCAGCCCACCCAGAGACAGTGCCTATGGCCTGCGTCATGGGGTGCATCCTTCGCCTGGCCGGCCTGGCAGGTATCTGCTTAGACACCTGTCCCCTCCCTAAACTGAGCACCACAGAAGCTGATGTTGACAGGAATCTGATTTCCCTGCTCCAAGGGCTCCTCCAGGCTCTCCTCCAGGGGTGTTGACCCCTCACCCAGCCTGAGCTGGGACCAGCCTGGCCCTGTTCCCAGGCAGCTGGAGGAGGTAGGCGAGCCTGCCACTCACCACCCACGGTGCTACCACGGCAGGTGCCTGCTGCCTGACCCAAAATAGCCTGAGCTGGGGAAGCCGAGCGTGACAAGGACCACACAGCCCAGCTGTTGGGAACGCAGCACCCTCTCCTCCTCCTCCTCACTCGCTCCCGTTCAGCTGAGCTCCATTTCCCTGGTGACATCTCTGCTGACTGCCTCAGCCCTCCAGGTGGGCCCCCCGCCCCTCCCTCGGGTGTGGAGTTTCTATCCCTGGGAGATGAGCGGCAGGAAGAGGTGACGGAGCTCTGTGGGGAGAAGACAGGACAGCAGATGCAGGCTGTCACAGAATTTTGAAAGATGGAAACTTGGAGGATGAGCGGTACCTAACTTCACAGAGTGGAAAAGGCCGAATCTTAGCACCAAGGGCAGGCAGGGCATCAGTAAGTGAGAAGCGAGCCTGACTTCCAACACGGTGGGGGGCCCCGGGTGGAAAGGGGGACTGTTAGCTCCCCCCGACCCCCTGCCGCCGCTGCCCGGGCTCTGATGTCATCTCCTCTGGTTCCCTCCTCTTTTCCATCGCTCTGTCTCATCAGCCTGGGGACACACCAAGCTTACTCCCACCCAGGGCATTGGGGCTTTACGTTCCTCCTGCCTGGATAAGCTCTTCCTCCAGAAACCCACAGGGCTCAGATCCGTGATCGCCCTTGTCAGGTGATCTAACTTCTACTGTTAAAAAAAAAAAAAGGAAAAACCAAACCCAATGCTCAAGTATTTGGACTTTTTAAAAGTTATTTTGACCAAGTATCGAAGACACGAAGTTCACCTTGTAATGGCCAGAAGAATTTAGGAAACAAGATCTCCCTTGTCAGGCCCCTAGTGTCTCCTCCGTCCGCTCTGAGAAGACTGGAGCCCTCCCTGGAGCTGTCCTCAGCTAGTAGTCGGTAAGGCTCTGCTGAGAGATCCAGGGAGGGTTTGAAAGCTGCTGGGAAGAATAACACCCAGAGTCGTCAGCATTTTTATCTATTCTTATTTCATCCCTGGTATCAATTTACTTCTGCATCTCAGTTTTTCATATTACCTAAAGGAAAGAGTCGGACACAACTGAGCGACTGAACTGAACTGAGAGGAAATAACTAAGTAGATATTAAATTCTACTTCAATTTTTAAGTACTGTGTTCTGTATTCTATGTTTGTTTAAAGGCTGAGTGCAAACACTGTTCCCTTTTTAGCACCTATACCATTTTATACACCGTTTCTCACACACACACACACACACACACACACATGCTGCACAGATCTGAGAGTTGGCAATTCTCAGTAGTCCTGTTTCCTAAATTCTTCTGGCCATTACAAGGTGAACTTCGTGTCTTCGATACTTGATCAAAATAACTTTTAAAAAGTCCAAATACTTGAGCATTGGGTTTGGGTTTTCCTTTTTTTTTTTTTAACAGTAGAAGTTAGATAAATTTTTAGATCAAACCATGATGTATTCCAATACATAGACATTATTACATCTCTAACACACAAGCTCGTGACATTAAAAAAAAAGAAAGCATGCAAATGCTGAAGACCTTCAAATCCAATTGACTAGGAACAGAAGTAACTGACATGGAGGTTGGCTGCTTCCCCACAAGACGCTGGCCCAATAATATTTCTTCCCATTCCTCTTTCCATCTCTGACCATTCTTTTCCTAATTCTTACACCATAAAGGTTTTTATCATTTTTTTGTTCACCTATTGCTTTGCCCTGGGCCCAGAAAGATAATGTTATCGTTCACATATCTCAGGCTGCTACAGTTCAGTTCAGTTGCTCAGTCATGTCTGACTATTTGTGACCCCATGAACCACAGCACGCCAGGCCTCCCTGTCTATCACCAACTCCCAGAGTCCGCCCAAACCCATGTCCATTGAGTCAGTGATGCCATCTAACCATCTCATCCTCTGTCGTCCCCTTCTCCTCCTGCCCTCAATCTTCCCCAGCATCAGGGTCTTTTCAAATGAGTCAGCTCTTCGCATCAGGTGGCCAAAGTATTGGAGTTTCAGCTTCAACATCAGTCTTTCCAATGAACACCCAGAACTGATCTCCTTTAGGATGGACTGGTTGGATCTCCTTGCAGGCCAAGGGACTTTCAAGAGTCTTCTCCAACACCACATTTCAAAAGCATCAATTCTTCGGTGCTCAGCTTTCTTTATAGTCCAACTTTCACATCCATACATGACCACTGGAAAAACCACAGCCTTGACTAGACGGACCTTTGTTGACAAAGCAATGTCTCTGCTTTTTAATATGCTGTCTCGGTTGGTCATAACTTTCCTTCCAAGGAGTAAGCGTCTTTTAATTTCATGGTTGTAGTCATCATCTGCAGTGATTTCGGAGCCTCCCAAAATAAAGTCAGCCACTGTTCCCACTGTTTCCCCTACAAACAAAGCTAATTCATGTTACTCTCTCCATACATCCCTGGAAACGTATATACCATCATATGTAAAATAGACAGCCAATGGGAATTTGCTGTATGATGCAGGGAACTCAAACCAGGGCTCTCTAACAATCTAGACGGATGGGATGGGGAAGGAGGTGGGAGGGAGGTTCAGGAGAGACGGTATGCAGGTATACCCAGGGCTGATTCATGGTGATGTAAGGCAGAAACAACACAATGCTGTAGAGCAATTATCCTTCAATTATAATAAGTAAATTTCATTCTTTTAAAAAGAAAGGTAATCTAAGCTTCAAACGTTGGATTTGCTACAATGTTGGAATCCTATAGCTCTGCCAGTTGCAAACTTCTGCTTGACTTCTGAGGCCTCTGTTTCTCTGAAACAAGAGATCAGTGCTTCTGGGGAAGTGGAGACACAGTTACATGAAATACATAAATAGGTCAACTGGCTTCAAGAAGTATCCCTAAGGTATGCAACAGGGCCAGCTTTATATATATATGAGACTTAGCTTTCGCCATTGCCTTAAAAAAAAAAAAAAAACTTGACATGCTTCCTATATGTCTTTATATTAGAATTGTTGTTCTCCTTCCTTATTCCTGCAACTTGTCACCTTTAAAACAAAACTGTCCTCTTTTTTTTAAATTTTAAAGACAAGGTTTTCCCCGTTATTCTTGATATTTTAGGAAAACAAGAATGTATAATAAATTGGAAAATCACATATCTCTGCTATAATACCAAAGAAGCATTTTAATCAAAGCTCTACTAAAAATCCTAACAAGAAAAGGCAGTGCAGCCATTAGGGAAAACAGTATGGAGGCTCCTCAGAAAACTAAAAATGGAGTTGCCAAAGGATCCAAGAATCGCACTCCTGGGCATATATTCAGGCAAAACTATAATTTGAAAAGATACATGCATCCCTATGTTCATAGCAGCACTATTTGCAATGACCAAAACATGGCAACAGTCCAAGTGTCCATAGATAAGTGAATAGATACAGAAGATGTGATATATATACACAGTGGAATACTAATCAGCCACAAAAAAGAACAAAATAATGCCATTTGCAGCAACATGAATGGACTTAGAGATTGTTTACTGTGAAGTAAGTCAGATAAAGAAAGACAAATATCATATGATATCACTTAAACATGCAATCTAAAATAGGGCACAAATAAACTTAGGAAATAGACTCACAGACCTAGAGAACAGCCTTGTGGTTGCAAAGGGAGAGGAGGATGGGGGAGGAGGAAGAATGGATTGGAAATCTGGAGTTAGCAAATGCAAACTATCACATATAGGATAGACAGACAAGAAGGCCCTACTGTATAGCACAGAGAACTGTATTCAGTATCCTGTGATAAACCATAATGAAAAGAGTATGAAAAAGAACGTATACATATATATATATATATATATAACTGAATTACCTTGCTATACAGCAGAAATTAACACAGCATTGTAAATCAACTATCTTTAATAAAAAAGAGACATTGCATGATTATAGAAAAATCAAAAAATGAAAGTTAATAGAAAAAAAATCATGAATGTCAAATTATCACCAAAAGGTGATGCTGCTGCTGGTACTACTTTTTGACCTAAGCATGAAAGTTACAATATGATTGACAGTTACTCAACATTCAGTGAAATACCTGACACAGAATTATTGGGTTGGCCAAAAATATTGTTCAGGTTTTTCTGTAAGTTGTGATGGAAAAACCCAAATGAACTTTTGACAATACTTCTATATTGTGGGCTTTTGTAGGGGAGGACTAGTACTCATTCTGAATACTCATAGTCTAACACAGCACTAGGAATAACAGTAGACACTCAAGCATTTGCTGTATTGACATGTTCCTTTTCTTATTAATATAGTCAATTCTTGGCAGTTCATCTACTATATAATATTTTGTGGTTATTGCTCAAGAGCATTTTGCACCCCATTCTCTAATCCTCTGTAGTGCTTAAGACTAGAAAAATAATCACATATTTGTTTCTTATCCAGCTCCTTGAGCCTCAATGCAAAGCATTTCATTTGTTTTGTTCTGTGCTGGGTCCTCAGTACCTAGAACAGTGCCTGGCTCATACTAGGCGTGCATGCCTGGGTGAACGAATAGAAAAGGATCTGACTTGGCTATAAAAGATATTTACTTAATCATATATTAAAAAGTAAAATTAATTTAAAACGATATCATAAGAGGGACTTCCCTGGTGATCCAGTAGCTAAGACTCCGTGCTCCCAATGCAGGGGGCCTGGGTTCGATCCCTGGTCAGGAAACTGGATCCCATGTGCCACAACTGAAGACCCTGCTCACTGCAACTAAGATCTGACACAGCCAAATAAATAAATACATATTATTTTTTTAAAAAGAAGCTGTCATGAGATAATGCCACTGGAAGTTGAGGGCAGGGGGTGGAGAGAGGAGGGGATGTAAGCAGAACCAAACTCTTAGTTTCCTTGAAAGCAGGTTCATCACTTAGTTGACATCTAAATGGAAAAATCAAGAAATAGCAATGTAAGCATTTTTCTTAGAATCTGAAAGTATATACCAGATGGAAGATCTATAAAGCCTAAATGAGATCCTTCTAGGGGTGGAGAGCGTTAGGGCAAAGGACTGCCATTTTTCTTTATAAGCCTTGTAATAGGCTTAAATGTTTTATATCGACAATGTATACAGATCACTTGGATGAAGTTTAAAAGTCAGGTAATCAAAGATAACTTTGTTTTAATGCTTTATGTCATTAAATTCACAGCTTAGCTTGATTTTGTTAAATCTAGGCAACTTTCTTAGTACTTTTTAATGAAACTTTTAATTTTTAAAAACAGATTCATATGAAATTCTAATAAATAATACAGAGGTTTATTAGTACATTTATAATGTACTTTTTACCCAATTTCCTCCAATGATAACATCTTGTAAAACTATACTACAATGTCACAATCAGGATAACCATAGATACAGTGGAGAGACACAGTATTTCCATCACCACAAGGATCTTCATGTTGCCATTTTATTGTTATACATGTCCCCCCGCCTCAGCTCCCCCAAGGAAAGGAGCTCCCTGCCCCTTAACCCTGCCCCATCCTTAACCCCTGGGAAACATCAATCATTTCAAGAATGTTATGCAAATGGAGTCATGAAGTATGTATCCTTGGCTTTGGTTTTTTTCACTTGGCATAATCCTCTGGAGTTTCATTCAGGTTGATGCATGGACCAATAATTTGTTCCTTGTTAATGCTGTGTAAAATTCCATGGTGTGGATTTGCCATAGTTTGTTTAACCAATCACTCAATGAAAGACTGTTTTCTAGGGTGTTTGCAATTTTCAGCTACTACCAAAAAAGCTGTTATGTATCTTCTTGTACAGATTTTTGTGTAAACCTAAGTTTTCATTTCTCGTATATAAATGCCTAAGAATGCAGTTGCTGGGTCACAGTGTAGTTGCATACTTAGGGATTTTGTTGTTGTTGTTATTGCTGCTGCTTGTTCTGTTTTGTTTTGTTCTTAAAGAACTGCCAAACTGTTTCCCAGAGTGGCTTTACCATTTTATGTTCTCATGAGCAATGTATCCAATGGATCTAGTTTCTCCGCATCCTCACCAGCATTTGGTGCTGTCACTATTTTTATTTTAGACATTCTGATAGATGTGTAGTGGTTTTAATTCACATTCCTCTGATGGTCAGTGATGTTGAATATCTTTTCATGTGCTTATTCGCCATCTTTGGTGAGATGTCTCTTCATGTCCTTTGCCCATTTTCTAATTGGGTTTTTTTTTTTCTTTATTGCCTTCTGAGAGTTCTTTGTATATTTTATATTTTTATCAGATATGTGTGCTACAAATATATTTTCCAAACATATTGTCTATAGCTTGTCTTTCATCCTCTTAATAGAATATTCTGCACAGCAAAAGTTTTTAATTCTGAAGAAGCCCAATTTATTGATTTTTTTAAATGGATTGAGCTTTTAGTGTCAAGTCGAAGAACACTTTGCCTAATACTAGGTCCCGAATTTTTTCTCTTATTTTTTTCCAAAAGCTTTATAGTTTTAACTTTTACATTTAAGTCTATCATCCTTAGTAAGTTAATTTTAAAAAATCAGATATGAGGTTTAGATTGAAGTTCAACTCTTTTTTTACCCCAATGACTATCTGATTTCTGCAACACTATTTGTTGAACAAGCTATCTTTCCTCTACTGAGTCACTTTTGCACCTTGCCAAAGATCAGATCAGATCAGTCGCTCAGTCGTGTCCAACTCTTTGCGATCCCATGAATCGAAGCATGCCAGGCCTCCCTGTCCATCACCAACTCCCGGAGTTCACTCAGACTCAAGTCCATCGAGTCAGTGATGCCATCCAGCCATCTCGTCCTCTGTCGTCCCCTTCTCCTCTTGCTCCCAATCCCTCCCAGCATCAGAGTCTTTTCCAATGAGTCAACTCTTCGCATGAGGTGGCCAAAGTACTGCAGTTTCAGCTTTAGCATCATTCCTTCCAGAGAAATCCCAGGGCTGATCTCCTTCAGAATGGACTGGTTGGATCTCCTTGCAGTCCAAGGGACTCTCAAGAGTCTTCTCCAACACCACAGTTGAAAAGCATCAATTCTTTGGCACTCAGCCTTCTTCACAGTCCAACTCTCACATCCATACATGACCACAGGAAAAACCATAGCCTTGACTAGACGGACCTTTGTTGGCAAAGTAACGTCTCTGCTTTTGAATATGCTATCTAGGTTGGTCATAACTTTCCTTCCAAGGAGCAAGCGTCTTTTAATTTCATGGCTGCAGTCACCATCTGCAGTGATTTTGGAACCCAGAAAACTAAAGTCTGACACTGTTTCCACTGTTTCCCCATCTATTTCCCATGAAGTGATGGGACCGGATGCCATGATCTTCGTTTTCTGAATGTTGAGCTTTAAGCCAACTTTTTCACTCTCCACTTTACCTTCATCAAGAGGCTTTTGAGTTCCTCTTCACTTTCTGCCATAAGGGTGGTGTCATCTGCATATCTGAGGTTATTGATATTTCTCCCGGCAATCTTGATTTCAGCTTATGTTTCTTCCAGTCCAGCATTTCTCATGATGTACTCTGCATATAAGTTAAATAAACAGGGTGACAATATACAGCCTTGACATACTCCTTTTCCTATTTGGAACCAGTCTGTTGTTCCATGTCCAGTTCTAACTGTTGCTTCCTGACCTGCATACAAATTTCTCAAGAGGCAGATCAGGTGGCCTGGTATTCCCATCTCTTTCAGAATTTTCCAGAGTTAATTGTGATCCACACAGTCAAAGGCTTTGGCATAGTCAATAAAGCAGAAATAGATGTTTTTCTGGAACTCTCTTGCTTTTTCCATGATCCAGCGGATGTTGGCAATTTGATCTCTGGTTCCTCTGCCTTTTCTAAAACCAGCTTGAACATCTGGAAGTTCACGGTTCACATATTGCTGAAGCCTGGCTTGGAGAATTTTGAGCATTACTTTACTAGCATGTGAGATGAGTGCAATTGTGTGGTAGTTTGAGCATTCTTTGGCATTGCCTTTCTTTGGGATTGGAATGAAAACTGACCTTTTCCAGTCCTGTGGTCACTGCTGAGTTTTCCAAATTTGCTGGCATATTGAGTGCAGCACTTTCACAGCATCATCTTTCAGGATTTGGAATAGCTCAACTGGAATTCTATCACCTCCACCAGCTTTGTTCATCAGGCAGGCTTTATTCTGTGGGTTTTCTCCTGAGTTCCATATTCTGTTCCATTCATCTATGTAACTAACCTCTACCAGTACCACAGTCTTGATTACTGTAGCTGTATAATGTCTTAAAATCATGTGGACTAATTCCTCCTATTCTATTTTTCTTTTTCAAAACGATTTTGGGTATTCTAGTTCCTTTGACCTCCCATGTAAGTTTTAGAATAATCTCAATTTGGGAAGAATTGATAGGTATCTCTACCATGTTCAGTCTCCCAGTATACAAACACAGTATGTATCTCCCTTTATTTAGATCTTTGATTTCTTTCATCAGTGTTTAGTAGTTCTCGGCATTCAAATACTCTACATGTTTTGTTTCAGTGATTATAAATAGTATTGTGTTTTTCCAGTTTTATTGAGGCATAATTGACAAAATTGTATTTAAAGTATGAAAAATGAAAGTGTTAGTCACTTAATCATGTCTGACTGTTTGCAACTCCATGGTCTGTCCATGGGATTCTCCAGGCAAGAATACTGGAGTGGTTTGTCAGTTCCTTCTCCAGGGGATCTTCCTGACCTGGGGGTCTAACCCAGATCTCCCACATTGCAGGCAGATTCTTTGCCATCTGAACTACTAAGGAAGATTATTTAAAGTATGCAATATTATTATTTGATATATATAGACATTATGAAATAATTACCACAATCGAGTTAACACATCTATCACTTCACACAGTTACCTTTTTTGTACATGGTCAGAAAGCTTAAAAATCTACTCACAGCAAATTTAAAGTATACAATATAGTATTATTAACCATAGTCACCATGTTGTGCATTATTCATCTTATAACTGAAAGTTATAATATAATTTATTCATCTTATAACTGAAAGCTTTCACCCTTTGACCAACATCTATCCACTTCCTCCTCCAACCCCCACCCAAGACCTTGGAAACCACTCTTTTCCTCTTTTCTTCTCTGAGTTTTTAAAAAATTCCTCATATTGATGAGATCATACAGTATTTTTCTTTATATGGCTTATTTCACTTAGCATAATGTCCAGATTAATCCATGATGTTGCAAAGGGAGGATTTCCTTCTTTTTTATGGATAATTATATATAACATTTTCTTTATCTATTTACAACACTCAAGTCATTTCCTTATCTTGGCTATTGTGAGTAGTGCTGCCATGAACATGGGAGTGGAGATATCTCTTCAAGATACTGATTTCATTCCCTTCAGATATACCCAAAAGTGGGACTGCTAAATTGTATTATAGGTCTATTTTAAATTTAATTTCAGTATTCCTGTGTTCAGACTAATATATAAAAATACATTGATTTTGTTCATCTTTTATCATGTGACTTTGTTGAACTTACTTAACAAGGGTTCTCAGAGGGTTTGGTGGGGTTTTTGCATGTTTTTTTGAATTTTCTATGTAAACAATCATGTCACCTGCAAACAGAGACAACATTACTTCTTCCTTCCCAGGCTGAATGACTTTTATTTTATTTTCTTGTCTTATTGCACCATCTAGACCTATCAGTACAATATTGTGGCAAGAGTGGTCATTCTTATCTTTTTCCTGAGCTGGGGGGAAAAGCATTTAGTCTTTCAGCCTAAAAGACTGATTTAAATTTAAATTTTGATTTTTACAGAATAAAATATATTTTAAATTTTATAAGTCTTCTCTCATCCTAAGAGGGTACTTTTTTTCTATTAAACCCTTGGGAAGGCAATTATTAATTTCAAAAAGCACTTGTTAGTGAAATTAATGATAAATAACTATTTTAATCAAATTGAAATCAAAATTTAAATTTTGATTTTTACAGAATAAAATATATTTTAAATTTTATAAGTCTTCTCTCACCCTAAGAGGGTAATTTTTTCTATTAAACCCTTGGGAAGGCAATTATTAATTTCAAAAGGCACTTGTTAGTGAAATTAATGATAAACAACTATTTTAATTATTAATAAACAATATCTATAAAATGAAGAATGTTATCCAATTGATTTGTTAATGCAAAAGTCCCAGAGAGATAAAGACAAAAGAAATCAATAAGAACAATGGAAACTATATACAAGATTATTGCTACGATTAATTAGTGAATTACTTTGAGCACTTAAGGCAGCCTGTACTGACTGTGAGTCTGGATGAGGGCTCTCTTTGCAGGTAGGAATAGTTCTAGTATTAAAAAATGTGAATAAATGCCTAGTAAGTTAAGGATAGTAGCTAAAAAAGTATAATGTCAACTGTAGGTTTTTGATATTAATAAAAACACTTTATCAAGTTGAGCTATTTCCCCTTTGTTGTTAATTTTTCTGAGACTTTTATCATGAATTGGATATTAAATTGTTATAAAATTTTTGTCATAAAATAGACATAACCTAAAATTTACCATTTAAGTGTTTTAAAGTGTACATCAGCGTCAGATGGTGTAAATTCAGTATACTGTTTTGTAGAGAAGGAAACAAAGAACTCGGCAAGGACACCTTGTCCCAGGCCTCTCAGTGGGAGGAGTGGAGCTCTGCTGTTGGCAGCACCCCGAGCTTGCGCAAGTACACAAGCTCCTTAAGGAGGGACAAGTTCCCCAGGCTGCCAGGTGTGAGGCCTGCCAGGCTTAGCACTTGGGCAGACCAAGGGGCCAAAGACAAGCAAGAACAATCTGCCAGTTCCCTATTGAAAAGCCCCTTCCAGCTTCCTATCTCCTCCAGGAGAATGTCTTACCTCTTCAGGCTAGCATCCAGGGTCCCTCAGACTGACTCTTCTAAAAGCATCAACCAGGGCAACTCTTGCTCTAAACCCTAATGTCCTGCCCTTAGAATGGAACCCAAGCCCTGCCTGCATCCTCAATAAGGAACAGTGCCCAGTACTTAAGTGGGGCATGTTGTGGATACACTAACATACATCACTGTCATGGATAGATAGAGGGACAGATAGGTACAGATACTCTGGTGAAAGGCTTATGGTTATCATTTAAAAGTTTATTGATTATTATTTCAAAGTTTATGATTATTATTTGAAGTTTCATATCTGTTACCATCTTGCCATTTATCAAGCACATACTTAGAAAGTGTAGATCCAACATGAAACTTTGTCCATTGCGAAGGGAAAGAGATAATGCTGATTATGTGTGTGTGAGAGAGTGAGAGGAAGGGGGAGGGTGCTGATCAGGGGCTGGGGGGCACAGGCCTGCTCGGGCTGGACCACTGCCCCCTATAGGACCTGCTCCTGGATGCACTCAGCCTGATGCTGCCCACATCCAACACTTCCAGCTTATCCAAGGGGAAGGTGGGGGTGGGAAGTGTCATATCTCATTTCCTTTGACTAGCTCAAGAAGAAACAGAGCTTGGTTTTCTGAGACTCATAATTAAATGAATTAAAATGTTTTCCTTCACCGTGACTTTGCCAGCTCCCGTCCACCTCTCCCTGGCCCTGTTCCCAGCAAGGGGATCGAGCCTGGGAGGACACAGAATGACATGCTGTGTACTTCCAGAGCAATTAGCTTGTGCATCGTCATGTTGGGGAGAGATTTATGGCTGGCTCTCGGAGCATTCCAGCCCAGACCTCTGCAGCCCAGATTTGTCTGCTGGGGAAGTTCCTGGAAGCGGAGTCTCAATATTAATTCCAATTACAGTCGGATGAGAACCCATTCATAAGGACTGCCTTTGACAGGCTCCTCTCCTGCCGCTCTGGCCTGACCTTGAGCTGCCATCACTGTCGCCAGCCTCAGAGAGAGAGGAAATTGCACTGGGCTCAGCCCCAGACTTCCCAGCAAGCTGGGAAGGCAGGCCACAGTGTGCTGGGCTTGGAGGGGAAGAGCTGAGGGAGCATGAGGAGGAAGAATATGAAGGACATGATGTCTCATCACCTTTAGTTGGGGGACCATCCTCAGTATTATCCCTAGAATCTTCTGGAAGAGTGGCAGTATACAGAGGGGGAGAGTCTGAGCTTTCCCTGGGACCACCCTTTGACCTCTACTCCCAGAGCAGGAACCCAAGCCCTTGATGGACCCAGGTTTCGCTGCAACCACATCCTCCGAAGGCTCCTGGACGCTGGGGACAAAGCCTGACCATCAGTGTCTGCTTTCTGAGCTGTCCCTTGAGGGGTCCTGGGTAAGCAGGGCTGTCAGTGACTGACACACACTCATTATCACATCTGGAGACGGATGATCCTCGTGATGCCAAGACCCCAAGGACTAAATACAAACCCAAGGAAGCAATTACCCGAGTATCGATTATGGATTAGGCTAACAACATTGCTAATTACATCAAAAGATGTGTAGCCACTGCACCAGCCTGTTAATGGCTTTCATGAGGTATTAAGGCTGCTAATTGGGAAAAACAGCAGGTTTATCACCAGTGTAATGACAGGGTCCCTGGAGAAACAAGATGGCCAAGGCGTGTAGCCTTCTTTTCCATGACCCCGGCTTTCCAAGGATTTCCCCGCTGCAATGGAGGCCTTGAGGACCATGTCCATCACCTAAGATCAGAGTGAGTGCCCTGGTCAGCCAGTGAGTGGTGAAGTGTGACACGGGCCCTCCCTTGCAAGGGTGGTGGCTCACGAAGGCCAGGGACTGGGCCCCTTCCTCCAGGACAGGAAAGTGGGGGAAGCTTTGGGTCCCTCTACCAAAAGGATTATCTCATGCTTCTCTCTCTGCCAGGACCACTTCTCCCCTTTCCCATCCCCACCACCACCTGCCACTTGCCTTACTTGCCTTACTGCTTAGGGTCACTCCTGGAAACCTCCCCCTGTTCCGCTGATTGGGTGAGTCCCTCTCCTGGCTCTCAGAGGCCAGTCCCTCCTGGGATAGAAGGTTGAGTCCACCTTCCTCTATCCAGACCATCAGCTCAGTAAACAGTGACTAAACAGACCTGATTAGATAAGAGTTACTGGACCAACCATATGTAGTTCTAGTTTTTTATGTGTTTAGCTTTTTTCACAATTTCTGAGCATTCTATATACTTTCAATATTACAGGGGTCCTATTTCACTTTTCACTTTCATGCACTGGAGAAGGAAATGGCAACCCACACCAGTGTTCTTGCCTGGAGAATCCCAGGGACGGTGGAGCCTGGTGGGCTGCCGTCTATGGGGTCACACAGAGTCGGACACGACTGAAGCGACTTAGCAGCAGCAGCAGCATTCTGAATAAGATATTTCCTCATTATATTTTCTTTTAAATTATTGTATTTTATTTACTCAAGAAATACACAAATACATTTTTCATTAAAAACCCAGACCTTATAGTCAGTCTCCCAAGGCAACAGAAATAAAAGCAAAAATGAACAAATGAGGCATAATCAAATTAATAAGCTTTTACACAGCAAAGGTAACCATAAACAAAACAAAAACAACCTATGGACTGAAAGAAAATATTTGCAAACAATGCAGCTGATAAGGGCTTATTTCCAAAATATACAAACAGCTCAACAACAACCAAAATATAAACCAAATAAACCAATCAAAAAGTGGGCAGAGCTGGGGAAGATGTAGCTGCCTCTTCCCCGGGCCACCCCTTTGCCTCTAGACTTCTCTGGGGCCAGCAGCCACCGGAGAAGGGGCCCGGGATCGCCGGCTCAGCTGACTACCACGGGCTCTGTGTCAAACCAGCAATTTGCAGGTGGCTGCACCAAAGCGCCGGAGAAGATGCCGGAGGACGAGGGCAGCGCAGCTGAGGAGCTGCAGCTGCTGGCATCTGTAAGTGGTTCAACGAGCACATGGGGTTTGGCTTCCTGTCCATGACCGCTCGCACAGGGGTCGCACTCGACCCCCCGGTGGATGTCTTTGTGCACCAGAGTAAGCTGTACATGGAGGGCTTCCGGAGCCTGAAGTGGGGTGAGGCCGTGGAGTTCACCTTTAAGAAGTCCACCAAGGGCCTGGAATCTATCCGAGTCACCGGCCCTGGTGGGGTGTTCTGTATTGGGAGTGAAAGGCGGCCCAAAGGGAAGAATATGCAGAAACACACATCAAGGGAGACAGGCGCTACAACTGTGCAGGTCTAGACCATCACGCCAAGGAATGCAAACTGCCACCCCAGCCCAAGAAGTGCCACTTCTGCCAGAGCATCAGCCACGTGGTAGCCTCGTGCCCACTGAAGGCCCAGCAAGCTCCCAGCTCCCAGGGAAAGCCAGCCTACTTTCCGGAGGAGGAAGAAGAGATCCATAGCTCTGTCATGCTCCCTAAGGCCCAGAATCAAGTCACAGTGGGTGGGGGCTATCCTTTTGTGATCAGAAAATTTTGAGGAGCAGGCATCAATCGGCAGAGTGGAGAAAGTGGGGACAGGGTGGGTAGGGAGCAGCTGGCACTGCCATATATCTGAGGCTAGAGTCCACAGAATCACCTCTTCTTCCCTCTTGGTGGGAAGAAGGGGTGAGGCAAAGAAACTCCAATCAGCCCTATCCAAATGCACATGAGGGCTTTGGGGGTTAACCCTCCCTGCATGCTTTATCTGAGTCTCCAACCCCAGAATCTCCAGCTTTTGAAAGTGGCCTGGGTAGGGAAGTTGTCTGACTCTTAAAGAAGAATGTGGAATAATATTTCCCATATCAGAGCGTAAAGATTAAGAAGAGAACAGATTGATGGACCCAACCCACAAGCCACTACATTCCGTGGGAGGAAACATCTCAGCGGGGTGGCAGGGTTTTCCTCATTTTCTCTCCTCATAATCCCCTCTTGGGACAGAATGCTGAGAAATGTCTCAAGGAGTGGGTTGTGATGACAGGCAAAAGGGGTGATCGAGGGAACAGCTGCAGACCTGCCGCTTCTAAGCTCATTCTCACCCCAACCTGGGCCAACACAATATTATTTATTTGCTGCCTTTGCTGACTGTACCTTGGGTCCCGCTTTCTCCAGAATGTCAACTGCACTGGCTGTGTGCGAATGACGTATCTTGTGCATTTTAATTTTTTTTCCCTGTAATATAAATATTCTGGTTTTGTATTTTGTGTATTTTAATCTAAGGCCCTCATTCCTGCACTGTGTTCTCAGGTTCATGAGTAATCTCAGGGATAAGTAGGCAGCAGCTCCAGGTCTGCATGGCAGGAATGCTTTTTGTTACTGCACCACCAGAGAGAACAACTATTTGGAGTACTCTTGCCTGGAAAATCCAATGGATGGAGGAGCCTGGTGGGCTGCAGTCCATGGGGTCGATAAGAGTCGGACACGACTGAGCGACTTCACTTTCACTTTTCACTTTCATGCATTGGAGAAGGAAATGGCAACCCACTCCAGTGTTCTTGCCTGGAGAATCCCAGGGACGGGGAATCCAGGGAGCTGCTGTCTATGGGGTCGCACAGCGTCAGACACAACTGAAGCGACTTAGCAGCAGCAGCAACAGCCTATTGAACTACCTTATTTTTGCCAATTAGAGGTGGCTCTTCTGCTATAGTGTCTTCTTGAAACCCCTCCATCTTCAGCGTTTCATGAAAGACTAGGTTTTAACTGGGTTGCCCTATGACTTGGGTCTCCTTCCTACTGAAAGATTGGAAATTGGTCTGAACAGGAAAACATGGTGCAGAGAGGTTAGGAGAGGCTGGGTCAGGTAAGAAGTGCAGGGAGGGGAAGCCAAGATTAGGCAAAGGTCATCTATATGTGTGATAAAGGATTCCCGTTCCAGATCAATAATCCCAGGGCACAAGACTCGCTTTATATACCAGATCCATCCTTCACCTGACTGGGCTAGGCCGACCCTGCACAACAGGGTGTAAGTGTGTGTTTTTATAAGAAATGGAAGTTGGTAAGGAGAGGTTTTTAAGAACAATGCCTCTGTACCCATCTTGAGCTGCCCAAGGATGGATATGTGAAGCAAGGACAAGATCTTAAACGATTCTGGGGTTTTCCTCCTTGGCTTCCAGAGGGACCATCAGCAATGGCTTCTTTTGGTTCCCAGAGCCAGGGTCCTGCCCTGCTGAAGCAGTGATTAGTATCATGGCAGCTAAAGGAGACGGAAAAGGCAATGGCACCCCACCCCAGTACTGTTGCCTGGAAAATCCCATGGATGGAGGAGCCTGGTAGGCTGCAGTCCATGGGGTCGCTAAGAGTAGGACATGACTGAACAACTTCACTTTCACTTTTCACTTTCATGCATTGGAGAAGGAAGCCTGGAGAGTCCCAGGGACGGGGGAGCCTGGTGGGCTGCCATCTATGGGATCACACAGGGTCGGACACGACTGAAGCGACTTGGCAGCAGCTAAAGGAGAAAGTGGAGGCGGGGTTCATTTACATGCTGTGAGATCACTGCAGACCTACCTCACTGTGTTGTCATGGGGCAAATGCAATAGAACGCATTGGGTGATGCGTGTCTGATCCCTACCTCCCCCAACTGCTGCCCCCTCTAGTTATTATATCTGTCTGGGCTTTGTAGGACTTCACAAGTAGCTGATTTGGTGACTTCTAGGTGGCCTAGTTTGTGTAAATATAATGTGTCGGTCTTCTCCATATTCTTTTGGGGTTTTATTGTTTACAAACTTCTTTTTATATTGAGAAAAATAGCCAAAGCATCTTTGACAAAATGTTCTGCACCAGGCAAAAAGAAACATAAGCTTGGGGGCCCCATTTCTTGAAGCAGGATCATCTTGAATCGCACTTTCTTTTGTGTTCCCCTTCCTTTATTTCCTATTTCAAACAAGATCTGTCCTAAAAACTAAATTTCTACCCCCTCCTCTTTCCACCTTTGTGCCTCCCAAAATAGACCATATAACTATATGTTAAATTTGTGGGGTATCTGCAATTAAATGATTTGTGCAAAAATCCTGAAGAAGCTAAGATCTCTCCATCCCTTGTTCCCAATCTTGAGTCATGTCCATTCCTTGATTTGATTCATGCTAGGACTGCTATATTTGGATGGATTAAGACCAACTTTAATTTATAATCCAAGGGTAGAGAGGAGCAATAAAGAGGGCTTTCTATGTAGAAGATGGGCTGGGAGACCACGAAAGGAAAGATGAATATATATCCAAGTCACTCAGGAACGATTATGCGGGTGCAAGAAACTTACGTCAAAGTAGCCACAACATTGTTTAATAGCAGATGGGCGAATGTAACTCCATGTTTACTGCTAGAAACCAAAGCTTTGTATGAAATCTTGAATTTATAGGGAGGGAGGGTAGAAAAGCATGTACCCATCTGTTCTTTCCCTCATCCCTTCTCATTCCTGAACTGCAGGAGACATAGCCCCCTGGACCTTGGCGACCCCATCTGGGCAGTGTTGATTTGACGGCTGGTTTTGCTGTGCCAGGTACTTCCCTTCCCATTTGCTATCATTTTGTAACATATTTGCTGACCCTTTTCCCTTCCCTTTCTTTTCCTTGGGAATATACAATGAATAAAACCTTATTGGTACTGAAACTGCAAAACAAACAAACAAAAAAAAGTGGGCAGAAGACCTAAATAAACATTTCTCCAAAAAAGACATACAGGTGGCCAACAGGCATATGAAAAGATCCTCAACATCACTGATTATTAGAGAAATTCAAATCACCACTACAGTGAGGTACCACCTCACACTAGTCAGAATGACCATCGTTAAAAAGTCTACAAATAACAAAGGCTGCAGAGGGTGTGGAGAAAGGGAATCCTCCTACACTGTTGGTGGGAATATAAACTGCTGTAGCCACTATAGGAAATAGTAAGAATGTTCCTCATAAAACTAAAGATAGGATTAACATAGGAAGAGCAAATCCCACTCCTGGGCATGTATCTGAACAAAACTATAATTTGAAAAGATATATGCACTCCTGTTTTCATAGCAGCACTATTTACAGTAGTCAAGACATGGATACAACCTAAATGTTCATTGACAGATGAGTGGATAAAGAAGATGTGATACATATATACAATGGACTACCACTCAACCATCAAAAAGAATGAAATAATGCCATTTGCAGCAACATGGATGGATCTAGAGATTATCATACTAAGTACTGTAACTCAGAAAGAGAAAGACTAATTTCATATGATATCACTTAAATGTGGGATTTAAAATATGACATACATTAACTTATGAAACGTAAACAGAAATAGACTCACAGACATGGAAAACAAACTTACCGTTACCAAAGAGGAAAAAGGGTGGGGAAGAGATAAATTGGGAGTTTGGGATTAGCAGATATAACCTGCTGCTGCTGCTGCTAAGTTGCTTCAGTTGTGTCCGACTCTGTGTGACCCCACAGACAGCAGCCCATCAGGCTCCCCTGTCCCTGGGATTCTCCAGGCAAGAACACTGGAATGGGTTGCCATTTCCTTCTCCAATGCATGAAAGTGAAAAGTGAAAGTGAAGTCACTCAGTAAGTGTCCGACTCTTCGTGACCCCATGGACTGCAGCCTACCAGGCTCAGATACAAACTACTATATCTAAAATAAACAACAGGGCTTCCCTGGTGGCTCAATGAAAAAGAATCCACCTGTCAATGCAGGAAGCACAGATTCAATCCCTGGTCCAGGAAGATCCCCTATGCAGTAGAGCAACTAAGCCTGTGCGCTACAACTATCCAACCTGTCCTCAAGAGCCCAAGAACCACAACTACTGAGGCTCACACACCTAGAGTCTGTGCTCCACAGTAAGAGAAGACACGGCAAAGACACGCCCGAGCAACACCATGAAGAGTAGCCAGTGCTCGCCGCAACGACAGAAAAGCCCCCGCAGCAACGAAGACCCAGCACAGCCATAGAATAAATAAATAAATAAAAATAAATAAATTCAATATCCTATAATAAACCATAATGGAAAAGAACATGGAAAACAATATCTATATTAGGCTTCCCCGGAGGCCCTAGTGGAACACACTACCAATGCAGGAGACATGAGACGCGAGTTTGATCCCTGGGTCAGGAAGATCCTCTGGAGGAGGAAATGGCAACCCACTCCAATATTCTTGCCTGGAGAATCCCATGGACAGAGATGCCTGGTGGGTTACAGTCCCTGGGGTTGCAAAAAGTTGGACACGACTGAGCGCGCGTGTGTGCGCGTGTACACACACACACACACCCCTGAATCAGTTATATACATCTGAGTCACCTTGTATTAGTAGTTTCACCAGAAACTAAAGAAAGTGAAGTGAAAGTTGCTCAGTTGTGTCCGACTCTTTGCCACCCCATGGACTATATAGTCCATGGAACTCTCCAGGCCAGAATACTGGAGTGGGTAGCCTTTCCATTCTCCAGGGGATCCTTCCAATCCAGGGACTGAACCCAGGTCTCCCGCATCGCGGGAAGATTCTTTACCAGCTGAGCCACAAGAGAAACCCAAGAATACTGGAGTGGGTAGCCTATCCCTTCTCCAGCGGATCTTCCCAACCCAGGAATCGAGCCGGGGTCTCCTGCATTGCAGGCGGATTCTTTACCAACTGAGCCATCAGGGAAGCCCTGATATTAATAGTTTCACTAGAAACTAAAACAACATTGTAAATCAGTTATACTTCAATAAGATTAAGTTACAAAACCAATCCAGGAACTTGTACTGATTTACAAAACAAACAATGACTCCTGAAAAAAAAATAAAACTCAGACCTTCTGGATAAAGTTAAATCTCCTCTTTGCTGCTGTCTATTAATACAACCCCAGAGGGGGCACAGTTGTAAGCTGGTGTGGATACCTGTAGACTATTTGTGTGTCTATGCACATACATTTGTTCCTACAGAAATAATGTTTTGCATGCTGGTGTGTGTGTACCCAGCTACATGACTTTCTCGTCCCACGTGCCAAACCAGAGTATGGCAAGAATGAAGGGAGGACAATCTATCCTGCCGTAGATGGTTTTCTTGACCATCCTGATAAAGAATGAGAAATGGTAGCACTGGAGTACCAATAAAAATAATGTGGACACTGACTTATGATGCAGTGAACCACTCCACAACACTGACACAGGTACCGTTTTCCCCTCCTGGGACATGCATTGGGATATTGAGAAGGACACCTGGGGCCCTGGGATCACAGGCCCCTGACGGTCCCTCCCACCTCCTTCCCCACTGTGGCTCAGGCTATTGTGGGTCAGGACCCAAGTCTTACTCTTCCCTGTAGTGGTACCTACACAGGCCTGGTGTACCCGGTAGATGCCCACTGAATGCCTGTCAAAGGCATGGAATAAATCCAAGGAGAGCCATGGTAGAACAAGCAGCCTCCAGCCAGTGGCACCAGCTGGGACCCCGGTGCACCTGAACAAGGACATCTGATAATAGAGAGTCTGTCTATAAAGGTGGGGGAGGGCAGAGAGCAGTGAGCAGTGACGTCTTGAGGGATGAAGGGACAAGGGGAGGGTGTGGCCGTTGCCCTGGAGACAGGGCTTGACAGAAGCCAGGCATTTAGTAGAGGATGTGGCCACCCAGTGCAACCTGGCAGTGGAGGAATAGGGAGAAGAAATGCTCCCAGGTCCCTCTTCACGATTTGTCGGTGCCTCCTGACGTCTGAGCCCAGCAGGAGCCAGAGGTCAGAGAGCCTGCCGCCGGACAGAGCTACGTGGACAGCATTAGGCCTGCCACCTCCTTGGGGCCATTTGTTGGTGTGAGAGGGGAGAAGAAGGCAGCAGCAGGAGCATGCCCTTCAGGGCTTCCACCTGTGGCCTGAGCCTGAGTGACATCAGAACCTCAGGAGTTCCCTACCTGCCCACCAGCCCCACCACACTCCAGCAGCAGTGGGGGATGGACTGCACACCTGGGCACTCGGGGGGAAAACCGAAGCATACTCCTGTTCCTTTGCAGCCGGTGACATCAGTCGGTGACATCACCAGGCTTGTCCTGCACGTAGAGGGCGTCAGAAGTTCAAATACCTCATCAGGGAGGTGGGGGGAGGGATGGCGTCAGCTGTAAGGGCTGTGCCAGGAATGCTCCTGCTGGTTTTTGGAGGGGCCCCGCTTGTGCAGCTGTCTGGGGTTGTGACCCCAGCTCTGAGCAGGAAAGGTCTGTTCACAGCTGGGCTACTTCCGAGTGTGTGTGACTGGTGCTGCGGGGTGGGTGCCTGGCCCCGGCCTGTGGGACTGCGTGAAACTGCAGGTAAAATGCATCCAGGTCTCCATTGGGCTGGAGGTCAGTGCCTACCTGTCTTCTGCAGCCCAAGCGCCTCCCCTCCACCGGCAGCCCATTCTCTTCCTCTGCTGCCCCAGCCTCTCCCCACGTCTCACATAGGCGTCTCCAGAAGAAGAGTCCAGACCCACTCAGAAGCTGCCTCAGAATACAGCGCAGAGCAAGTGTAAGGGAGGGAAGGGGACAGCCGGCTGCACCCGCCGGGCTTGAAGTCTGCTGTGTGTCCTTCCACATCCCCTTGAGAACTGCAGGGCTGAGGTCTGGGAAGTTGGGTGTGGTGGCTTCCCAGCCCCTGGCACCATGCCAGTCTTCACACCTCACATCCTTGCACACCGGGCCTTCACTGTCTCCTCCTGCTCACCAGCCACCCGCAGCACCCTGCTGTCCAGTGAAGTTAGCCCCACGGCCCCACCTCCCCCTAGCAATCCACAGCTTCCCCGGCTTTCCCAGGGCCCCTCCTGAGCCGTCACCTTGGCCCTCGCTTCCCTTTGCCTCAGGAATCTCACCGGTCCCCTCTATGCTTCCTGTAGAGAGAGGCCAGGTCACTGTCCAGGGTGGCACTGCTCCCTGGGAGGTTCCCATGTCGGGGCCAGCAGGGAATGACTGTGGAGGGCACCCAGCCCTGCACTCAGGCCCAGAGAGCCCTGCCCGGAGCACGCGGTTCTGAGCAGAAACCCGAGAGACTGAAGGGAGCAGACCCCCAAAAAGCTGTTCAGGTGCCTGGAAGGAAGGAAGCTGGCAAGGCTCCAGCAGGACAACCCTCCTGGAAAAGGCGAGCCATGACGGGAAAGAAAGGGAACAGCAGGGATGAGGCCTCAGCCAGGGTCTGCCCGGCCTGTGCTCTGCAGAAACCGGAGGAGCCTGAGTCCCACCCCAGTTTGCAGCCTCCAGGCCTTCTGTGTCCTACTTCCTTCCTCCGAGGTACCTGGCCCACCAAGAGGAGGAACCATGCAGCTACCAGCTGTCACCCAGCGAGGATCCCACCCTGGCTACTAGCCACCCCCCTCCTCAGCATCCCCAGGGACAGGTTCTGAGCTCTCCCCCAACTCCGCCCACCCTCCAACAGCCCCAGAATGACGGCCCCTGGGGTCGGCAGTTCACGGGAGTGCGTCCTTAACCCTAACCCACAAAGTCCTTTTGTCACGTGCACTGGAAAAGGCCGCACCCCACCTCCCCTCCACTCACTGCCAATCTTGCTTCTGAATTTTTAATGCAGATAAAAGGCTCTGAGAGATTCTGCAGCAAATAAACATGCAACATTTCCCACATCTATCTGATCATGAAGTCCTTTCGCATTTTGAGAAGAGCTAACTAAAGTACAGGGCCGATCACTTCTTCCTTCAACACTCGAGTGTCTCCTTGGACCTGTCCTTTCAGTCACAGATAGGCACCCTGTTGGCCTTCATCATTCCTGCTTGCCTCCAGGACACGGGTCCTTTGCTTCACCTGCCCTCTGGGCCACCCTGAACCCGGCCCTGATCTCTCAGCCTGGGCTCATCTCCCTCTGCACACTCCGCACAGCCTGGTGCTCACACACTCTCTATACACAGCATATGTTGTAGGCCTCCTCGCCCTCTTCCAGCGCTTCTCCAGCCCAGACTGCCCTCTCCCATCTCTTCTTCAATCCCTTCAATTGTAACGCATCATCAAAGTCTCAAATGCTGCCCCTTCCAAGGAGCCGTTCCTGATTTCTGTCAGGATGACTTACTCCAGATGGATACTGTTTCTTGATTCTTCCCTTCCTGTTTCAGCCAAGTGCTCTCCATCTCCTGCAAAGAGCAATTCTTGTGGGAGAGCACCAGATCTGATCTGGCTCAGTGTCCCTCCCCAACTCCATCTGCCAGGACCTTGCACAAGACTGTTTCAATAATACTATGAAAGTGAAAGTGAAACTGTTGGTAGCTCAGTTGTATCCAACTCTTTGCGACCCCATGGACTATAGGCTACCAGGTTCCTCTGTCCATGGAATTCTCCAGGCAAGAATACTGGAGTGGTTTGCCATTCCCTTCTCCAGGGGATCTTCCTGACCCAGGGATTGAACCTGGGGCTCCTGCATTGCAGGAAGATACTTTACCGTCTGAGCCACTGTAGTTTTGCCAATAAAATTATACCAAGCAATAATACACCAGTAGTAATATACCAAGCAATATGTAGATGTTATTGGAATCACTTCTCACACCTCTCTGCTTTGTCCCTGGGAAGAGCAAGAGGCCAAGGCGTTCCTTTCATGGGCGCTCTGGGATTATAGCATCATGTGCAAGCCATGAGAAGCCGTATATATAAGAATAACACATCTTACTAAGACTGAGGTGGGGGCTCCTTTGAAGCACGCACATAGTGAAGTATGGAGTCAGCCCCAAGATGAGCTATCATCGAAGGCACCCCTGAGGCCTGGGACCCTGAGGACCAGCACAGCGTGCTCTGTCCATGCAGGTAGGTATGGGGAGGAAGTGTTGGGGAGATGAGGAAGAAAGGAGGCAAGTAGGAATGGGAAGGAAGTAAAAGACAATAAAGAAGCCCAAAGAGGGGAGAGGAAGGGTCGCCAAGGAATCCTGGTGTGTCCTCTGTTTTTTTTTTTTTTTAATCTTGGCTGTGCTGGGTCTCTGCTGCTGTGCAGACCTTTCTCTAGTTGCAGAGAGTGGGGGCCACCCTCTAGCTGCTTCTCATTGCAGTGGCTTCTCTTGTTTTGGCGCACAGGCTCTAGGGCACTCAGGCTTCAGTAGTTGCAGCTCCCAGGATCTAGCGCACAGGCTCAATACTTGTGGCACACAGGCTTAGTTGCTCTGTGGCATGTGGAATCTTACCAGATCAGGGATTGAACCCATGTCTCCTCAATCTTTACCACTGAGTCACCAGGGAAGCCCTGTCCTCTGGTCTTGTCAGACATTTGGGGGACAATCAGGAGAGTGCTGGAACAATATAGCACATCCTGCCTCACGTCTCTCTGCTGGTACTGCTCTGGGGAAGCTTCGCGGGGTAACGTGTGCCACCTTGAGAAGGACAGTAGTGCAGGGCCAGGTCCCTGGAGTGAGTGGTGAGGACAAGGTGGGCTAGTGCCAAAAGTGGGGACAGGTCCCCTGCCACAGTCTGGGCTGACATGGGTCGCCTGGGTGCACGTGCCTTCTGCAGGGGACTGAGAAGTGATGGAGGAAGAGACGGCAGGGGAGAAGGCTCTGCCTCTACCACGTCCCTACTGGGGCCTTAGGCCCCCGCTGGTCCTCCCAGCACAGCTGTGTGCACGGACCCTCCCCTTTCCTGGGTGCACCTTTCTGAAAATGAACTGCTGAGCCCAGAGGTCATCCCAGGCCCTGCTCCTCAGCCTGTGTCCTTGAAGCAGCCATATCCTATGACCTTCTCGGTCATATGACAGGCTCCTTGATGTGCAATCCCGTCTTAGGTATCTTGGTTCTCTCTCCCCTCCCCTTAAACACACCCATATAAGTTGTCCCTAAACCTGAAGGGATGCCAGTGCTCAGCAAGGAATGAATAAAGCAAATGAAATCAGGCCACTGGGCTCAGCACACTCTGGGTCTTAACTGATAATACTCTGATCATGGGAAACCGTCATCAAATATTTGCACTGGCATCTCCACTTTAGGTCATCTGTCATTAGAACCGGAGTTGGACAGGAACCCAAGACCCTCCTCACTCAATTTGAAGAAACCACAGGGCTCAGTTTACCCCCTCTGCTGGGGGTGGGTTGAGGGAGTGACGGGCGTGGGGTGTGTGTATGTGTGTGTGTGTGTGAAAATCTTGCTTGTTTCAGAGGCTTTGGAGAACAATGCCTGTGCCTGTGAATGCGTGCTGAGAGCTGCCAGCTTCTGTCATGGTCCCATTAGGCATATGGGGATTCTGACCGGAAGTCCCTCTCGGGAAAGGCAGCTGTTCCCGTTCGCAGGTGGAGCATCCGCCTGACGTCACCGGAGCTGGAGGCAGACAGGCCCCTGGACAGCAGGGGACGAGGGCGGTGGCCTTCCAACACAGCCACCTGCCACCGCCTGACAGATTGACGCAAGAAAGGTGGAAACGGCCTGTTCCTGGCCTTCTCCGACCAGAGGAGGATTGAGAAATGTGTCTGGCATCGGTGCCGCAGGAGAATACATAAGCAGCCAACTCGCTTACTGGAAAAGAAATGAGCTCATCCGCCAAGCCAGCCTGAATCTTAATAGGAACACCATGCGGTGGGGTGGGAGGGCTGGAAGGGGGTTTTGTCCCAGCCTGGGGTCGGGGGCACGGAGTACTTTCCATCTCAGGCGCTGCCCCAGGAGCAGCAGAGTCCCTTGGAAAGCAGCGATGATTCTGAACACAATAGTCTTGAAGCCAAGAGCCAAAGTGGAGGAGAGAAATGCACCCAAGAAAAACGAGGCTTAAAATGAGAGTGGTCGGCAGGAACCCAGACTGCTGACCTGGCCCATCTGCCACATTTTCAGATGGAAAAGAACCAGGAAAGGTCTGATGACAATGAAGCCACCAGTGTGCATTGTGGAGAAGGCCTATCACTCTTTCCCCCTCTTTATGCCAATAATATACATCAAAAATAAATAAGCAGGGGGCTGGGGAGGGAAGGATTGGGAGTTTGGGGTTAAAAGACACGAAGTTAGAATGGATAAGCAACAAGGTCCCGCTGTATAGTACGCTAAGTCGCTTCAGTCGTGTCCGACTCTGTGCGACCACATGGACAGCAGCCCACCAGGCTCTTCTGTCCATGGAATTCTCTAGGCAAGAATAGTGGAATGAGTTGCCATTTCCTTCTCCATACTGTATAGTACAGGGAACTATTGTATAATACCCTGTAATAAACTATAATGGAAAATAATATGAACAAGAATATATATATATATTACTGAATCACTTTGCTATACAGCAGAAATTAGCACAACATTGTAAATCAATTATACTTGATTTTTTAAAAACCCCAAATAAATTAAATTTTAAAAAATTAAATATCAAGTTAAATAAATTTTTTAAAATCTCAAGTAAATAAATAAGCATAAAGAAGGGATGAAAACCCCTCATCGTCCCATATGCAGACATGGAGAGTGAGTATATGACACACTGAACCCACTCAGGTCTCTGACGAGCTCCTGGGTCATGAGGAGGCTGCTGGGGGTGTGATGGAGGTGGGTGTGTGAGGGGAGAGGAGGCTGTCAGGGAGAGAGCTGAAGCGACCTGAGCCATGTCCATCCGCTCCTGGGGACCGGGCGTGCATGGTGCTGGTCCCAAGTCCTCAGGACCCAAGATGCACTTGGGATGAATGGCCCAAGTCAGCCTGGGATGCGGTACCAGCCCTTACTTGTTCCCGTGTCCCTACTGCCCTCAGAGCTGGGGGTGGGGGTGGGACAACTCCTGCTGAGCTCTCCCCTGAGGGTGAGGAGGAGGAGGAACTATGCTGCCAGGGCAGGTGGCAAGCCAGTCAGGGACCATAAAACCAGGCCTGGACTAGGACAGAAACAGAGGGACACCCAGGAGTGGTCAGTTGGAGAAATGGATCTGAGGGCGGGTCAAGAGGACCTATCCCTGACAAAGAGGGGAAGGAGAGCATGGTGTCTATGCTGATGGGACATTTTCCTCTGGGTATTACAGGACATAGAGAGAGAAAGTATGGGGGCAGAGGTTAAGAGAATTTAGGACACAGGTGAATCTGGAATGACTTTGGGATAGCCCAGTGGACACATGTGGTAGAAATTTGGACAAGAGGCTCGGGAAAAGTTGATCACCATGATGGTTAGTTTTAGTGTCAACTAGACTGAGAAAAGGGATGCCCAGAGAGCTGGTAAAACATTATTTCTGGGTGTGTCTGTGAGGATACTTCCTGAAGAGATGGGCATTTAAGTTGGTGAACTGAATAAGGCAGAGGGCCCTCTCCAGTGTGAGTGGGCTTCACACTGAGCATCCAAATAGACAGACATCAAAAAGACAGAGAGAAGATAAATTCATTCTCTGCTTGGGCTGAGATGTCCATCTTCTCCTGCCCTAGCTCACTGGTGCTTCTGGTTTTCAGGCTTTCAGAATCAGATGGGAACTGGCACCACCAGCCCCACCTGATCCTCAGGTCTTCAGGCTGGAATTGAATTTCACCTCTGGCTTACCTGGTTCTTCAGCTTTCAGATGGCAGGTGGTGGGACTTCTCTGCCTCCATAACTCCATAAGCCAATTCCTTCAGTAAATCTGCTCTTATATATCCATCCACCTATATCCAATTGGTTCTGTCTCTCTGGAGAACCCTGACTAGTACAGGCACTTACCCTCCTGAGATCCAGTGGGAACCCATGAGAAAGTTGGTCTAGGAGTCCTTGGACTCAATGCCTGGTGAAGCAGGTAGGGTGGGTGGACACAGCTCAGGGAAAGAGCATCACCAGAGCAAAGAGGGCTGAGCAGAAAGCCCTGACCCTCCGAGGGTTTCTGGACATTCACTGGGCAGATAGAAAAGATGCAAAGAGGAGAAGTTGCAAAAGAGGGTCCAAGAAAGAATACACAGGGAGGTGTTGAAGGAGGAACATTTCCTAAAAATGATCCATTAGGGCTATAAGTGCAGCTTCCTGTTGACCCACAAAGCTACCTCCAAGAATCTGTCCTTCAAAACCACTTACACAAATGCTTGAAAACGCTTACAAAGATATTCATAGTTTTTGTAAGAGAGAAAAAATTGGAGGCAACCCCAGTGCATATGGCAGCAGCTGGCATGCTGTAGCACTTCATAAGCCATTCATTTAATGAATGAATAAATTCAATTTCATGAATAGGACTACTGATCACCTAAATTATGGAAGATCAATTCCCTAGGCAACTCCACTACCATGAAAAACATTAAGTAGACTTACATTCAAGGGTGTTTATGGTGTCCTGTAAAGTGAAAAAGTCACCAAATGGACTCCTTTCTGAAAATACATATGTGTATATTTGCAAACATACACCTATGTTTTATGGGCTTCCCAGGTAGACCTAGTGGTAAAGAACTCAACTGCCAATACAGGAGTATATAAGAGACATGGGTTTGATCCCTGGGTCAGGAAGATTCCCTGGAGGAGGGCATGGCAACCCACTCCAGTATTCTTGCCCGGGAAATCCCATGGACAGGAGTGCCTGGTGGGCTACAGTCCATGGGGTCACAAAGATTCACACATGACTGAAGTGACTTGGCATGCCCACACCTGTATATTATACATTATATAGTAACATTTATTTGCAAGGGATTTGTTTAGAAAGTGCTCTCAGGTGAAATTTTTAAGGGACTGAGGGAAGCAGGAAAGGGCAGAGAAATAAGCCAGGGAAGATCCTGGGCCCATCGAAAGCCTCACCCAATCCCCAGGGGAGCTCTAGAGCATGAATGGAACCACAGAGCTGCCCCACCTCAAAGAAAGGGGACCAGATTTCTGTTCCTTCACGATGCAGTCATTGATTTCCCAGGTGGGCAGTGGTAAAGAATCCACCTGCCAATGAAGGAGACGCAAGAGATACGTGTTGGATCCCTAGGTTGGGAAGATTCCCTGGAGGAGGACATGGCCACCTACTCCAGTATTCTTGCTTGGAAAATTCTATGGACAGAGGAGCCTGGTGGGCTACAGTCCATGGGGTCGAAAAGAGTTGGACATGACTGAGCACACAGCACAAACACATATGATGCAGTCATTGGTTGGGGGCTGTCCCCATGGGACATGCTTTGACCTCCCAGACACTGCTGGGTGAAGCAGATCATTTCTACTAAGGGTGATTCTCCAGAAAAGGTGCAACTCTGAACCATTAGCAGCTAGGATGGGTTTATTGGTCAGATGAACAACATGTAGGCAAGCACTAACAGTATCCAATGTAGATGTGCAAATATGTGTGTGTGTGTGCAGGTGTACAGAGAAAAATCTGGAAGAATATTCTCCAATGTATCAACAGCAGCTACCTCCAGAATTGGAGATGGGTGTTGGAGGAGGGCAATGAGAGAAGAAAGTGTTATATTTCACTTAATATGCTTCTGTCTTAGGTGCATTTTCTTGCATGTAGCATGCATAACATTTGTAATAAAAAAAAAAAACAAAAGGAGGTTGGCCAGCAGAGTTAAAAGATGCAGCTAGGCCAGGCTATCTAAAAATGGAGAAGTGCCCTAGTGGGTTCATAAGAACCCTCTGACTGCAAAGTGCTTGGGGATCAGGAATGGGAACACAGGGGGGCCATGAAATAGGACTAGCAGTTTAGCAGAGGATGTTGGAGACCAGAGGGGTGGCCAAGAGCCACACCTCCAAGCCATGCAGGGACCCTCAGCCAGATCAGCCTTTCTGGGGCTGAGTCTCCCTATCTCTCCTCACTCTCAGCACTCTCTCTGTAATGAATGATTCTTTTCTTTCTCTTGAAATGAATGAACTGATGCTTAAGGAACTGATGCCAAGGGCTGGGATGTTCCTTCCCAGAAGATAAATCATACATATTGTCATGAGGGAGAACAGGAATTTGTCAGGAATTATGGTTCTTGGCCATCTGAGGTTCCTCTTAGAAACTAGAGTGCCAGGGCACCTGGCCCACTCAGAGGTGGTGAGTGGGGAGGAGGTAGTGAGCAGGCTGGCCCAGAGGACACTAGCCCCATGGGCAGCAGAGACCTTGCAGCCAACCCTCTGCCAAGCTTCTCTTGGGCCCTGTAGCCCAGCAACATCCTGGTCCCCATCGAGGGGTGGGAGCCAGGCTGAGAGCCTGACCACCAAATAAGGGTCACAGACAACACAGCAGGAAGTGAAACTCTGAGAGACTCAGCCAGTGTCTGCTGGCTCAAAGCAGGGGCCATCACTCACTGGTGCCTGTCTCAGGGAGTCTGGGCTGCCACAGACCGGGTGGCTTAAAGAATGAACATGTTCTTCCCATAGCTGTGGGGGCTGGGAGGCCACGATCTGGATACCAGCAGGGTCAGGTTCTGCTAAGAACACCCTTTCTGGGTTAGTCAGCCACCTTCTCGATGTATCCTCACATGGCAGAGAAAGAAGAGAGGCCTAGCTCTTTGCTGCTTCTTATAAGGGTACTAATCCCATCATCAGGGTTCTACCCTCATAACCTAGTTATCACCAAAGGCCCCAGATCTGAATACCGTTGTATTGCAGTTAAAGTTGCAACATATGAATTTGGGAAGTCATAAACATGCAGCCCATACCTACAGTGATGTCTTCAGGGAAAGACAACCTCATGAAGGTGCCTAGTGAATTTAGAACAACACTTAGTATGATGGTGATGACACTTAAGTGGGTGGTTCTGGCAGGATCTGAAAACATGGAGAGTGCCAAAGAAGGTGTTCTGTTGGAGCAGATGAACCTGTAAATGTGACTGGGCAAAGAAGTCACTCGCTAGGAATCACTGATGATCCCAGAGGGGACAGCCCAGCCCCTGCCTTAGCTCCTCAGAAACCCCCTATGGAATGTTTCTGTACCATGGCGAGCCTGTTTGACAAGCATGAAGTCAAGAGAAAGGAATGGAAATATTAATGATAGATGAATTGACATGATAAAGCAAGTAGGTAGGATAGGTTTAATACTCTAAAATCTCCATGTGCTAAGTTGCTTCAGTTCTGACCAACTCTTTGCAACCCTATGGACTATGGCCCACAAGGCTCCTCTGTCCATGGGATTCTCCAGGCAAGAATACTGGAGTGGGTTGCAGTTCCCTCCTCCAGGGGATCTTTCCAACCCAGGGATAGAACCTGCATCTCCTGCACTGGCAGGCAGGTTCTTTACCACTAGCACCACCTGGGAAGCAGAATCTCCATATGTAGAGCCAGCTTTTCTCTCTGTTGTTAAAGATGATCACAAGATTACACAAAATGATGCTTGGACATATGAGATTTGTGGTTAGGGTGTTAGAGACAAGCCACTGTGGGTGACCATGGATCGCAGTTTAAAAATGATGGCTGTGGGTCACACAGACCAGTAATACCTTGACCAAATCATTTCAGAGTGGAATGTAGAGACCTGGAGTACAAACATGGGAGTAGCATGTGAAAGTAATTTTTACCCCAGATAGAGTACAAAAATTATAGGGTAGTGGAAAAAAAGTGCAGTGCAAGTCGCTCAGTCGTGTCTGACTCTTTGTGACCCCATGGATGATACAGTCCATGGAATTCTCCAGGCCAGAATACTGGAGTGGGTAGCCTTTCCCTTCTCCAGGGGATCTTCCCAATCCAGGGGTTGAACCCAGGTCTCCCACATGGCAGGTGGACTCTTTTGCAGCTGAGCCACAAGGGAAGCCCAATGGAAAAAAAGGAATAGACTTTATCCTCAGCAAAAGTAAGACACAGTAATGATCTATGGATTGAAATTTTCTGTTTCTAGTCATGTCCTTCACCATCTCCTGGAGCTTGCTCAAACTCATGTCCACTGAGTCAGTGATGCCATCCAACCATCTCATCCTCTGTTGTCCCCTTCTCCTCCTGCCCTCAATCTTTCCCAGCATCAGGGTCTTTTCTAAGGAGTCAATTCTTCGCATCAGGTGATCAAAATACTGGAGCTTCAGCATCAGTCCTTCCAATGAATATTCAGGGTTAATTTCCTTTAGGATTGACTGGTTTGATCTTGCAGTCCATGGGACTCTCAAAGAGTCTTCTCCAACACCACAGTTTGAAAGCATCAATTCTTCAGCACTCAATCTTCTTTATGGTCCAACTCTCACATCCATACATGAATACTGGAAAAACCATAGCTTTGACTAGACGGACCTTTGTCTCTGCTTTTTAATATGCTGTCTAGGTTGGTCATAGCTTTTCTTCCAAGGAGCAAGTGTCTCTTAATTTCATGGCTGCAGTCACCATCTGCAGCGATTTTGGAGCCCAAGAAAATAAAGTCTGTCACTGTTTCCATTTCCAACTTTTTCACTCTCGTCTTTCACCTTCACCAAAAGGCTCTTTAGTTCCTCTTCGTTTTCTGCCATAAGGGTGTTGTCATCTGCATATCTGAGGTTATTGATATTTCTCCTTGCAATTTTGATTCCAGCTTGTGCTTCATCCAGCCTGGCATTTCATATGATGTACTTTGCATGTAAGTTAAATAAGCAGGGTGACAATATACAGCCTTGATGTACTCCTTCCCTAATTTTGAACCAGTTTGTTTTTCCATGTCCAGTTCTGTTGCTTCTTGACCTGTATACAGATTTCTCAAGAGGCAGGTCAGGTGGTCTGATATTCCCATCTCTTTCAGAATATTCCACAGTTTGTTGTGATCCACACAGTCAAAGGCTTTAGTGTAGCCCACGAATTAAAAGTAGATGTTTTTCTGGAATTCTTGTGTGTTTTGTATGATCCAATGGACATTGGCAATTTGATTTCTGGTTCCTCTGCCTTTTTTTAAATCCAGGAAATTGTACATCTGGAAGTTCTTGGTTTATATACTGTTGAAGCCTAGCTCGAAGGATTTTGAATATTACCTTGCTAGCATGTGAAATGAATGCAATTGTGCAGTAGTTTGAACATTCTTTGCTCTTCTTTGGGATTGGAATGAAAACTGACCTTTTCCAGTCCTGTGGCCACTTCTGAGTTTTCACAACACTTTCACAACATCATCTTTTAGGATTTGAAACAGCTCAGCTGGAATCCCATCACCTCCACTAGCTTTATTTGTAGTGATGCTTCCTAAGGCCCACTTGACTTCACATTCCAGGATGTCTGGCTCTAGGTGAGTGATCACACCATCATGGTTATCTGGGTAATTAAGATCTTTTTAGTATAGTTCTTTTGTGTGTTCTTGCCACATCTTCTTACTATCTTTTGCTTCTGTTAGGCCCATACCATTTTTGTCCTTTATTGTGCCCATCTTTACATGAAATGTTCCCTTGTTAGCTCTAATTTTCTTGACGAGATCTCTAGTCTTCCCATTCTCTTGTTTTTCTCTATTACTTTGTATTGTGCACTTAATAAACTGAAATCTGCTTAGAATTCACATGGGGAGAAGATGACCTGGAGAGGATTCCTTGTGAGCAGCAGATCTCAGGAGACAATCACAAAACCCGCCTTTCCTATAGGCAAGGGGCACACTCTGGAGTGATAGTCTTATATCCATGACTGTGAGACAGCGGGAGCAGTAAGCAGGAGGCAACAGAAGTGCTGGGACTTCCTGGTGGTTCAGTGGTTAAGACTGCATGCTTCCATTGCAAGGGCCATGGGTTCAATCCCTGCTCAGGGAACTAAGATCCCAGATTCCACTCAGCTTGGTGAAATAAATAAATAAACTGTTTCTAACAAAAAAAAAAGGAAGAAGTGCTATAAAAACATCCAGAGAGTGAGGCTGCAATTCTCAGAAACTTCCAGTAAAAAACATTCCCTAAAATAACCTCCCGCTGATATTGAAGCAAGGAATATCCAACTCATTACACAGTGAACTAAAAGGCTGCTGGCATGGCATCAACATAAAGAAAATCCCAGGGGGCGAAAGTGAGTAAGATCAGCAAAAATTACCAGGCCAAAAAAAAAAAAAAAAATCTCATCTGAAAAATGTTACCATAAAATGTTAACAACAAAACATCTTTCTATGAATTAAAAAAAACTTTACAAAGTAACAACGTATTTGAAGGAAGATCACAAAGCAGAAATACAAAATAGTGAGAAAACCAAAGAGAATAAAAAAAGAGTATAGCATTTCCTTTGTGGTGATAAGAATCTACCTGCCGATGCAGGGAACACAGCTTGGATCCCTGATCCAGGAAAATCCCACATGCTGTGAGCTCGCACTCTAGAGCCCATGCTGCTGCTAAGTCGCTTCAGTCGTGTCCAACTCTGTGCGACCCCATAGATGGCAGCCCACCAGGCTCCCCCGTCCCTGGGATTCTCCAGGCAAGAACATTGGAGTGGGTTGCCATTTCCTTCTCCAGTGCATGAAAGTGAAAAGTCAAAGTGAAGTCGCTCAGTCGTGTCCGACTCCTAGCGACCCCATGGACTTCAGTCTATCAGGCTCCTCCGTCCATGGGATTTTCCAGGCAAGAGTAATGGAGTGGGGTGCCACTGCCTTCTCCGCTAGAGCCCATGCTCCCCAACAAAAGAAACCACTGCAATGAGAAGCCTGAGCACCCCAACTAGAGAGTAGACCCTGCTCACCACAACTAGAAAAACCTGTGTGCAGCAACAAAGACCCACAGCCAAAAATAAATAAAGAAAACTCTTTTTAAAAAGAGTATACACACGAGGGAAACATATTAAAGGACCTGGAGGATAAAAATGAGATAGGCAATCAAAATGAAACTCACAAGAAAGAGCTAAAAGAGTTTGAGAGAAAGAAAGAAGGATTTGAGACAGAGATCAGAGTTAACATATTTGGCGTATAAATAATTGTAAGTGTCCCTCATCTGTTTTTTAGAAACGGATTTTCAGATTACATCACAAAATAAAACCCAACTCTAAGCAAATACAAGATAAGTACCAACAGATGGACAAATATACCAGGCAAACGTTAATAAATAAAATTACTCCCTCATGCACTTCTCTCTGTTAATCACATTCTTTAAACATGTCTCACCGAGCATGAACTGCAAGAACTACACACTTCCAAACTAAAGGCTTTACAAAGACAACTGTGTTCATCTTGTCACGCAGCGTTGAAACATATCTCAGAGTATCACTCTATAAAATGCTGTGTTTAGAAGTGTTTGGTTCCTGTAGTTCATGATGAAAATGCAAAATGGTATAGCCACTCTGAAAACAGTTAATAATTTTCTTAAAAAGTTATAGATACCCTTACTATATGACCCAGTAATCCTACTCTTGGGGATTCATCCTACAGAAGAGAAGACTTACATTCCCACAAACACCTGTACACAAACGTACCCAGCAGCTCTATTCATAACCGCCAGAAAAGTGAAGTGAAAGTTTTAGTCCCTCAATCATGTCCAACTCTTTGTAGCCCCAGGGACAGTAGCCTGCCAGACTCCTCTGTCCATGGAATTCTCCAGGCAAGAATACTGGTGTGGCTAGCCATTCCCTTCTCCAGGGGATCTTCCTGACCCAGGGATCAAACCCAGGTCTCCTACACTGGGGGTGGATTATTTACCGTCTGAACCACCAGCTCATAACTGCCAAAACCAACCCAAATTTTCTATGATAGACAAATGTCATATAGCCATACAATAGAATACTACTTCACAATGAAAAGAAACAAAATACTGATGCCCAGAACAATTTGGATGAATTTCAAGGTATTGTGCTTAGTGAAAGTAGCTGGTCTCAAAAGGTTATAGACCATATGATTCTACTCCAACGTAATTTTCTAAAAGACAAAATTATAGTGATAGAGAACAGATCAGTGGTCTATAGGAGCTAGAAATGAGGGGAGGGTGTGAATAGCATAAGTTTTTTTTTTAGGTCATAGAACAAGTTTGTATCCTAATTATTGTGATCGCTATGTAAATACATATATATATTGTATACAAATACATATACATGTTTCATAACTCATTGAGCTATACACCAAAAGAATTTTTTAAAAGTCAGTTTTACTGTATAATTATTTTTAAATAAATGCATTTAGTCATTTAAAGAAAAAATAAACTGAGAGAAAACCTAAAGAAGTCATTAACAAAGATAAAAACATAAATTGGTGATTTGGAAAAAAGAAAAATAGCATAATTGATGAATAAATTCAAAACCTGGTTGTGGGAAGGCTGGTGGTAGGCTAGAATCTATACACCACCTACATGAGGAAAAAGGGTTTTATTAATGTCACAAAGAACAAATGATAAGAGAGAAATAACCAGAAACAGAAGATTAAAAGAATTGCAAATACTTATGTGGTCAATTATATTCAAATATGTTTGAAAATATTTAAGAAATTAATAATTTCCTAGAAAAATATAACTTTATTAGAACTAACTTCAAAAGAGTTAGGAAATTTAAATAGAGTGATTTGCAAGAAGGAAATAAGATTGTTGTTACAAGTTGAATTGTGTCCTCCAAAATTTATATATTGAAATTCTAACCACCAGCAACTCAAAAGGTGCTCTTGTTCAGGGATACAGTTATTGAACATGTAAACAGTTAAGTTAGGATGTGTTAGCTGCTCAGTTGTGTCTGACTCTTTGCGACCCCAGGGACTGCAGCCTGCAAGGATCCTTTGTCTATGGGATTCTCCAGGCAAGAATACTGCAATGGGTAGCCACTCCCTTCTCCAAGGGATCTTCCTGACCCAGGGATCGAACCCATGTTGCCTACACTGCAGGCAGATTCTTTACCACCTAAGCCACCAGGGAAGCCCAAGTTAGGATGAAGTCTCACTAACTTGCATTAGAGCAGGTTGGGACTAATACAGCAAGACTGATGTCCTTATAAAAAGAGGAAATGTGAACACAGACGCAGGCACACAGGGAGATGCCACATGAAGATGGGAGCTATGCAGCCACAGAACACGCGGTCCCCAGAAGCTAGGAGAGAGGCCTGGGACAGGTCCTTCCCTAGACCCTTCGGAGGAGCGTGGCCCTGCCAACACCTTGATATCAGACTTCTGAACTCCAGAACTGGAGACAAGAAATTTCTGTCATTGAAGCCACTCAGTTTGAGGTACCCTACTATGGCAGCACCAGCAAACTAATATTGTTTTCAATGAATTATTCTCCAGGATAGCCTTAGATAATTGTATAAGATAATTTACACACACACACAAAAAAAGATAATTTACACAGTTTTTTAAAAAAATAAATAACGATACTTTCAGTGCTTTTTAAACTACTACAAAGTGGTGAAAATGAGAAAAAACTTCTAATGTCTTCCTATGAAGTAAATTTAACATTGAAACCTGACGAGGAGTGTACCAACAAAAAGGGAGAAAATATAGACCGATCTGAATTATTAATTCCAATTTTAAAATCCTAAATTGAATATTCAAAAACAAAACTTATCAGTGGACTAAAATAAAAATACATCAGTATGACTAAGTAGAATTTATTCCAAGAATAAGAGGATAACTGAATATCAGGAAATTAATTCATGAATGTGATGGCTCTAAATAAAAAAATTAGATTGCCTTCACAGACCATAAAAAATTTATATCCAGTCTTAGTTTAAATATTTTAAATGAAAAAGAATATATTAATACTTCATAATATGATAAATGTATATCTACATCAAAAATTCATATCACTAGAAAAATTCCTATCAGTGTCAGAAACAAAACAAGATGTCCTCTATGACATTATATCTAATATAGTACTCAAGGAAGCAGCCAATACAATTAGATAAGAGAAATAAATTGGCAGAAATATTGGAAAGAGAAACCATGGTATGACTGTATATCTGAAAAATCCAAGATAATCAGTGTTTTGAAACAGTATAACAAACAAAACACATTTATTGAATTAGCAAAGAACAAGGACTTCCCTGGTGATCCAGTGGCTAGGTCTCCATGCTACCAATGCAGGGGGTCTGGGTTTGACCCCTGGTAGGGAAAATAGCTCCCACATGCCACCAGTAAAGATCCAGTGTGCACAGCTAAGATCCAGCACAGCCGAATAATTAAAATAAACATTTTTAAAAATTAGCAGATAACAAAATTAATCCACTAAAATCCATAGCTTTTCACATATAAAAGCAATAATCAAGCAGAAAATATGAATTATCAACCCAATAACAAAAAGACAAATAGTCTAATTTTTAAACTGGGCAGTTGAGTGCATACCATTAAAGACGACACACAAATGGTCAAGAAACATAAGAAAAAGTGTTCAGCATGATTAGTCACTTGGAAACATACATCAAAACCACAATGATATACCACTCAGCATGATTAGTCACTTGGAAACATACATCAAAACCACAATGATATACCACTCAGCATGATTAGTCACTTGGAAACATACATCAAAACCACAATGATATACCCCTTCACGCTCTCCAGGAGGTTATAATAAAAAATATGGACAATAACAAGTACTGATGAGGATGCATAGAAACTGAAACTCTCATAAACTATTGATGGGAATATAAAATGGTGAGCCACTTTAGAAAAGTCTGGCAGTTCCTTAAAATGCTAAAAATAGAGTTACTATATGACCCTGTAATTCCACCCTTAGATATATCTACAATATTGTAATTTATAAGAAATATATATTTGGCCACTCAGATGACCAATATATTTTTCTCATATATTTTTGTCTTTGTTCATAGTTCCCGGCTTACAGTTCCCCAAACGCTTTCTATCTCCTGAGTAATAAGAAAAATGGGATTATCTTCTTTTACAATATTTATATTTCGTTCTTGTCTCAGTTCCTGAAATGGCTTCAGAATGTCTTGTTATTTGTAACAAGGCCCTTTCCACCACACTAGGTTTATGTTAATAAGGTGATTTTTGGTAAACACCTAAAGATAGGGGCTGGTTGTCAAGGGAACTGACCATAAATGGTGGGTTGGAACTTTCAGTCCCACCCTCTGATTTCCGGAGATGGGGGAAGGGCTGGATGTTAAATCAGTCACCAATGATTAGTGATTTAATCAATCACACCCATGTAAGGAAGCCTCTAGAAAACCCAAAAGGACTGGGCTAAGAGAGTTTCCAGGTGGTTGAATACCTGGAGACCTGGGGAGAGGGGCACCCTCAGGGAGAGAGCATGGATGCTCTGCACAACTTTCACATGCCCTATGCATATCTTCCATTTGACTGTTCCTTAGCTATATCATTTTATAATAAACTAGTGATCTAGTAAGCAAAATGTTTCTGTGAGCTCTATGAGCCAGTCTAGAAAATTAATCCAACCCAAGAAGGAGGTTATTGGAACTTCCAATCTATAGCTGCTGGGCAGAAGCTCGGGTGACGACCTGAGTTTTTAGTATTTATTTATCATTTAAAGATGCCAGAGCCTGGACTTTTGATTGGCATCTGAAGTGACAGATGTGGGGAAGGTGGTCTCGTGGGACTGAGCCCTTAACCTGTAGAATCTGTAAACAGTGTCAGAATTGAGTTGAGTTGTAGGACTCTTAGCTGAAGTCCAAGAATTGCATGATGGTGAGGGAAATCACCCTACACACACCTTGGAACTGATTTCAGAACCTCTTAATACCAAGAGAGTTAAAGGCAGGTCCACACAAAAACTTGTACATGAATGTTCATAGTAGCATTATTAATAGCAGCCAAAATATGGAAATGACCTAAATATCTATCAGCAAATGAATGGATAAACAAAATGTGGTGTGGCTACCCAGTGAAATACTATTTGGCAGTAAAAAATGAAGTACTGATGCATGTTGCAACGTTAATGAACTTTGAAAACACTATGCTATGCAAAAAATGCTATTCATGAAAGACCACATATTGTATGATTACACTTATGTAAAATGTCCAGAATAGACACATCTACAGAGATAGAAAGTAAATTATTTGCTGCTTGGGGCTGGAACAGGTGGGGGCAGGGGGAGGAGTGGGAATAGGACTGAATGCTAATATTCACCTGGCTTCTTTTAGGGGTCAATGGTATTCTAAAATTAGTGTGTAGTGATGTTTCCCAACTCTGTGAATATGCTAAAATCCACTTTAAATGAGTGAATTTTATGGCATGTGAAATATATTTCAATAAAGTTCTAAAAAAGAAAACATCAGTTATGAAAACGCTTCAATTTCAATATAGTACTATTAAGTCAAAATGCCTAGGAGTAAACTCCAGAAATATGCAAGACCTATATGTTAAATTTAAAATGAAGATGGACTTCCCTTGTGGTCCAGTGGTGAAGAATCTGACACGGGTTCCCTGGTGCAGGAAGATTCAACACGCTGTGGGGTAATTAAGCCCTTTTGCCACAACTACTGAAGCCCACACACTTTAGAACCCACGTTCCGCAGCAAGAGAAGCCACCACAGTGAGAAGCCCGTGCCCTGCAACTGGAGAGTCGCCCTGGCTTGCTGCAGCTTGAGACAGCCCACACGCAGCAATGAAGACCTAGGTCAGCCAAAAACGAAAAAAATAAAATAAATCAATAAAAAATAAAGCAAATACATTTCAAAAATAAATAATAAAATGAAGTGAACCTTAAGATATTGGCACTGGAGAAACAAAAAAGGATTTTTGAACAAATGGGAGTGGGTATGAAGAAACAATAACATAAAAAGGGGAATTCTCTCTGATTTACTTCATAAATTTAATATGAACCCAGTGAAAATATCAATAGACTTTTTTTAACTAGACAATCTGGTCCTTAAATATACACTGGAAAGTTAAAAAAAAAAAAAAAAAACAACCCAAAGACTGTTGAGTAAGACTCTGAGGAAGAAAAGCAAGGATGGAGCAACAGTTCCACTAGTTATTAAAATTTTTCTAAAGCCTCAGTGACTAAAAGAGTACGGTATTGATTTCATGGACATTCAGATGGATCAATGGAATAGATTTTAAAACCCAGTGATGGATTCAGAAAGAGCATATTAGTGTGCAACATAGGGTAGAATCTCAAAGAATGAAGGAAGATGGATTTTTTAATAAATAATTTGGTGACAACTTGGTACCCATTTTGAAATAAAATTAGTATATCTGTACTTGATCCACTAAACCAGAAAAATTTCCAAACAGATCAAAGACTACAATATTAAAAACTGAACAAAAATGTTCCAGAAGAAAGAATTTTTGGAAGATTCTTTTTAAAACTTTGAAGGAAGGAAAGCCTTTCTTACCATGACTCAAAATCTAAAGTACATGAAAGAAAAGATTGATAAATGTGTCTATAAGAGAATTTGAAAAAATACTATAAACAGTATCAAAAAACAAATAATAACCTGGAGGAAACACTGTATCTCGTATGAGAGCAGAGAGCTAATCCTTCTAATATACAAAGAACTTCTAAGAATTATCATGAATAAGACCAATAATTCAGTTCTAAATGTGTAAAGGTGATGGGCTTCCCTGGTGGCTCAATCAGTAAAGAATCTGCCTGCAATGCAGGACAGAGAGTTCCATTCCTGGGTCAGTAAGATTCTTGGAGGAGGGCATGGCAACCCACTCAAGTATTCTTGCCTGGAGAATTCCATGGACAGAGGAGCCTGGTGGGCTAGTCCACGGGGTTGCAAGAGTCAGACAGACTGAGCAACTACACCACCACCACTAGAATGTTCATTAAAAAAAAAAAAAAACTCTGGAAACATGCTTAACATCATATCGAGAGAAATGCAAATTATAACCACACTAAAAACTATTTTCACCTATCAGATTGGCAAAATCTTTTTAAAATGTGAGATACTCTATCTGAGGCTGGGGCTCTTGCCCACTGCTGGTTGGAGTATAAATTGGTCCACCCCTATGGAGAGCAATTTAATTATCAGAAATGACAAAATTAGATGCCCTTGACTCAGCATGTCCAATCTGAAGGTGGCGGTTATCCTACAGACATCCTTTCACACATGTGAAATGGTGCAGGCTACTCACTGCAGTTTTTTCATGGTAAATGTTGTTTGGAAACGACCAAAATGTCTATCGGACTGGGCCTTATACCATGCTGGAGAGAGCTGAGGAGCAGGTCAGGAGACTGAAAGAAAAGGTTGAGAACATTTCATAAGACAGCAAAGAATAAAGCATTTAAAACTATAAGAGTGCTTCCCTGGTGGCCCAGGGGCTAAGACTCCATGTTCCCAATGCAGGGGACCCAGGTTCAATCCCTGGTCAGGGAACTAGATCCCACAAGCCGCAAATAAGACTTGGCACAGCTGTATAAATAAATAAATATTGGGAAAAAAAAACTATAGAAGAAAGCTAAAAGATATGGAGCATAGATATGGAAGTGCCAACATCCAGAAGAGAAGGAGGTGATGGAATCCTCCAAAAGAGAGAGAGAGAGACATCTGAGTAAAGGTAAAGATAAATCTCCCAGAAATAAAGACTTCAGATTGAAGGGGCTCATAAAGTGTCAAACAGAAAAGATAAAGACACACTCACTCTCATTACAGTGACACTTAAGAAAATGAGAGACAAGAGAAAATTCTGAAAGCTTCCAGAGAACACTTACATAGAAGAAGGCTGAGCACCAAAAAATTGATACTTTTGAATTGTGGTGCTGGAGAAGACTCTTGAGAGTCCCTTTGACTGCAAGATCAAACCAGTCAATCCTAAAGGAAATCAACCCTGAATATTCATTGGAAGGACTGTTGCTAAAGCTGAAGCTCCAAAACTCTGGCCACCTAATGTGAAGAGCTGACTCACTGGAAAAGATGTGGATGCTGGGAAAGATTGAAGGCAAAAGGAGAAGGGGGAGGCAGAGGATGAGATGGTTAAATAGCATCACCAACTCAAAGGACATGAGTTTGAGCAAACTCTGGAAGATAGTGAGGGACAGGGAAGCCTGGCATGCTGTAGTCCATGGGATTGCAAAGAATCAGTTATGACTTCGTGACTAAACAACAACAACAATCATATTGGCTTTAAACCTTTCAAAAGCAACACTGGAAGCAACAGGGCAATTGAAAAATATTTTAAAGTGTTTAAGAAAAAGAAATTTGAAACTAGAAGGGTTTTTTTTGAAACTAGAATTTTAATCTCCAGCCAATTTTTCATGAAAACCTAAGGATATATTAAAAATACGCTGAGCCATAGATAGGGCCTCAGGTTTTCACTCAAAGATTCAAAAAAAAATCCACAGTGAGAATTGTTGTTTAGTTGTTAAGTCATGTCTAACTCTTTGCGACCCCATGGACTGTAGCCCGCCAGGCTCCTCTGTCCTTGGGATTCTCCAGGCAAGGAGAGTGGAGTGGGTTGCCATGCGCTCCTCCAGGGGATCCTCCCAGCCCAGGGATTGAACCCAGGTCTCCACACTGCAAGCGTATTCCTTACCGTCCGAGCCACCAGGGAAGCCCCCTATCTCTCAGAGTTTGCTCAAATACCTGTCCATTCAGTTGGTGATGTTATCTAACCATCTCATGAGAATAGTTCTAGAGAAAATACAGAAATAAGAAGAGAAGGAAATTCAGAAGTATGCTCTAGAAGATGTAGGCAATAAGGATCCTCAAATACATCAGCAAACATTGTCTTTGTTTTAGAAAGAAATGAGGGATAGAAAAAAGAAAGAAAGGAAGACATGGAAAAATTGAAGTAAGAGAAAGGAAAGCAGGAAGGAAGGGAAGCAGGGAAGAAGGAAGGGAGGTAGAGAGGGAGGAAAAAAGTATAACACCAAAGAGAAGAAAGCGTATTTATGGCAACTAAGAACTGAGATTCTAAACAACGTCAACATGACAAGGACTGGAGGAACAAGAATAAAACATTGAAAGCACTGTGAACATCTAATGTACTTTCATTGTTAGAGGAAAGATGTATATATTAATATGCTTAAGAAACCAGAAGAGGTAAATAAACAGGTATTTGGATTTTAAGGCAATTGCCTCATGAGTATAAGTAAAATAACAGTTGTAAGCTTAAATCACTGAAAGAAAACAATGTATTCAATGGAAAAAAGTAAAAAGAAATATGAAACAAGTATGCAGAAATAATTACAAAGTATATAAAAAGTGTTAAATCCAACAATTAAAAGGCTGAGAGTAAAACAACAGCAACAAAACAGTATCCAACAATATGTTGTCTCCAGAAGAAACTTTTAAAACAAAGAGTCACAGAAGAATTGAACATAAAAGGTGCAAATAGCCATTCCATGAAAATAGATGTCTAACAAAAAGCTTATGGAATAACTGTAATACTTACATTGTATCTGAGGTTTCATCTGTTATACTATTTTATGTATAATTAAGAAAGAAAAATCCTACCAGCTAAATCATGAAACAATTCTTTCTTATCACATAGAATTTTTAATATCTATATTAAAGTAACTCTTGGGACTTCCCTGGTGGACCAGTGGTTAAACTCCGTACCTCCAGTCAGGGGATAGGGGTCCGAGCTCTGCTTGTGGAACTAGGTCCCACGTGCCACACGGTATGGCCAAAAGATAAACAAATAAAATGAAAAATTCTTTAGACCCACTTAGATACAGATTTTTATCATATATCACCCTTGTTCATACATAAAAAGGAAAATTAAAACTTCTTCACATCTGAGTATAACTCTTCTGAATTACTTTTTCATTCAGTTACTCAAGCTTTTAAGTACACTAACAGGTCCTCTGGGACAATAAGAGATTCGTGATGAAACATTGTTTAAGAATGCCCCACTCTTCCCTTTGGCACGGTTCTCTCTTCCAAGACACTGACATCAATCTGCAAGTTGATGAGTGTTTTTACAATCTTACCAGAACTTGCCAGTGGAAGGTTTTCGGATAACAAACAGAAATCCTTTCCCTTCTTCAAGCAGATCTTAAACAGTTTGTCGGTGGAATCATCAAGGGGTCATACGCTGGTCATGCCTCGTGGAAATAACAACCAACTCAATTCACTTTTCAGTGAGTTTATTTTTTAGCTGATCAGATGCATCAAAACAGATGCACTTGGTTGGCTGCTTAGGTTGCCTAGACACCTATTCCAGATTCTCTAAGTTAGCCTGCTGTCAGTTTACCTCATGTCCTACTTTTCTTTTTAGTGCAAGCACAGTAGCATATTTGGGGAAACATCTCACTCTTGGTTATTGCTCTGTGGTTTAAAATTAAATCCGGTGGCAACTTTTGATTTGGGTAGTTATTCATAGCAACACAGTGACGCAGTACTTTTTATAACCTGTGCTCAGAACAAGGCAATGTTAGCAGTGGCTCCATGAAAGCATCAGGGTTTTATTAGTATTTATTTGATGTAATTCATAGCTTCACGTTTTTTCCCAACTGAAACGTGTTGTTGATGTTGTTTAGTCGTCAAACCACATCCAACTCTTTTGCAACACCAAGGACTGTAGTCTGCTAGGATCCTCTATCCACGGGATTCTCCAAGCAAGAATACTGGAGTGGGTTGCCATGCCCTCCTTCAGGGGAATCTTCTCGACCCAGGGATCGAACCCACATCTCTTAATCTCCATTGGCAGGTGGGTTCTTTACCACTAGTACCACCTACGAAGCCACTGAAACATGTGTTACTGGAAGTGAAATAGCTTCAGATCAAGTCAGCAGGAATTTTCTGACAAAATTGATACATGACATCTTGACTAAAGTCCTACATGACATATCAGTAGGCCATGCCTGCCACTTGTTTTTAATTTTCTTCATCCATTCCAAGAAATCTAACAAAGTATCTTCCCTCTGACTGGAGCACGTGGTGATAATAGGCAGCCCTTCTGCATGAGTCTTAGTAACAAAAGAAATACACCTCATCTACTTGTATCTTCAATTCTCCGGTTCCACAAAGCATGTGATTATTGCTTTGCATAATAATTTAGAATTTCAGTCATTTTTCAATGACAGTCTTTTAAATATTGAATGTATTACCTATTTCCATGTCTTTCTGCATCTATTATAACTTTTCATTATTTCACTAGCAAATTATAACACAGCAATTAAACTCAACACATTATATAGTGCCAACTGCTGCTGCTGCTGCGTCAACTGCTGCTGCTGCTGCGTCGCTTCAGTCGTGTCCAACTCTGTGCGACCCCATAGATGGCAGCCCATCAGGCTCCCCCATCCCTGGGATTCTCCAGGCATGAACACTGGAGTGGGTTGCCATTTCCTTCTCCAATGCATGAAAGTGAAAAGTGAAAGTGAAGCCGCTCAGTCGTGTCCGACTCTTAGCGACCCCATGGACTGCAGCCTACCAGGCTCCTCCATCCATGGGATTGTCCAGGCAAGAGTACTGGAGTGGGGTGCCATTGCCTTCTCCGATATAGTGCCAAAGATGTACATAATTCGACTGAAGTTTTGACAAGAAGAACAGCTATCATTATGTGCACATAAATACAAGCAATGACAACTGGGTCACATCTGCTGTTTCTGTGACAGCAAGTGTAAGAAGCAACTCAATTTAGAGAGGTTAAAATGTGGAAAGATGCTTGACTTAGAAACAATGAAATATGGTATCTCACAAAACAGAATTTAGGATAAAATGTTAGGCAAAATTAAGGTGTTGTGAACTACTTAAAGGAAAAATAAAATATACATATCACACTCATGAAAATATATGCCACTACCATGCTAGTAACAAAATACAGAAAGCCACAGTGAACAAAATTGCAACTGTACAGAGATGGCCCAATATTTTCACTTGCCATTTCAGAAACTGATAGATCAAGCAGACAAAGACTCACACACATCAAGATGTGAAACTATAATAAACAGACATATAGAGAGAACTCCAAGCCCAACAGATAGTTGGAACACACTGAATTAGAGCACAATTGGAACATGCACAAAACTTGACCATGCACTAGGAAACAAATAAATTTTAAAGGATGAATTTCACACGGAATGTGATTCCTAAGCACAATACAAGACAAAACCAGGATAAGAGAGGTTTTTATTTTCTAATCTCACAATTCTTGGAAATACATATAATCCTTGGGTTAAAAAAAAGAAATTGAGGGATACTTAAGACTAAAAAATAAAAACACAACTTGTAAAAAAAAAGTCCATTTTCAGAGGGAAAATTATAGCATTAAGTGCATTTTTGAAAAAGTAAGATTAAGAACAAACAAGCTAAGCATTCAATTTAAAAAGTTGGAAAAACAGCAAAGCCAAAGAAAGAAACAAGACAGAAAGTAATGATAACTGTCAGGACAGAGATCAAGTAAATAGAACAGTAAAGATTAACAAAAGCAAAACAAGTCATTGTAAAAATTAAAAATGGAAACATATTACCATATGTAAAATAGATAGCCAAAGGGAATTTGCTGTATGGCTCAGGAAACTCAAACAAGGGCTCTGTATCAACCCAGAGAGGTGGAGTGGGGTAGGAGTTGGAGGGAGATTCAAACAGGAGGGGATGTGTGTATACCTATGGCTGATTCATGCTGAGATTTGACAGAAAACAACAAAATTCTGTAAAGCAATTATCCTTCAATTAAAAAAAAAAAAAAAAAGACAGACACGTGTCTCACAATACTCCTCAAGGAAAAAAAGACAAGTATTAATACAAAAGAAAGTATGACAGACAGAAAGTGCAGAACAAAAGGGTAATAACTACAAACACAGGGGATGTTTTTTAAAATAATAGATGAATAGTTTTGTTACATGTGAAAAAATTTTAAATTCTAAGTGAAATGAATAATATCCTACAAAAATATAGAAAGTCAAAAGTACATAAGAAGAATGTGGATAGTTAAACCAGGAAAAATTAACAAAATTAAACTGATAGTCAAAGCTCTCCTTTCTACCCTCATCCCTTCTTCAAAATAACCATCCAAACAAATTCTGGCCAAAATGGCTAAATCCAAGAATGAAGCAGGAAAAGTACATTGTGGTACATTTTCTTGTACCAGAAAGCAAGAAAGTGCTTGAAAACTCATTAGGCATGACGAAGGACACAGTATTCAGAGTGAAGAGGCTCCCGCTGGCAAAACCCGAGATAATCTGAGAGTGAAAATGAAAAACGGCAGCAATAGATTATAAGACAGCAGATAAAAATAGAATACACAGTATCATACTATTACCAAAGGTTAGCAAATGAATGAATGGATGACTGTTCTTCTTTACAAGGAATGATCTAGAGTTAGAAACCACCATTCTGTAGCACAATTGTAATAATTGATTCAGTCAAAAAAAAAAAAATCAAGGGATGCTAAAACCATCAGACAAGTTAATTGATAAATAGATTATTTATACAGATTAGTTCAGTTCAGTCGCTCAGTTGTGTCTGACTCTGAGCGGACTCAGACCCCATGGACACCAGCCTTCCCTGTCCATCACCAGCTCCCAGAGCTTGCTCAAACTCATGTCTGTCGAGTCAGTGATGCCATCCAACCTTCTCATCCTTGGTCGTCCCCTTCTCCTCCTGCCTTCAATCTTTCCCAGCATCAAGGTCTTTTGCATCAGGGTCTTTTCCAGTGAGTCAGTTCTTTGCACCAGGTGGCCAAAGTACTGGAGTTTCAGCTTCAGCATCAGTGCTTCCAATGAATACTCAGGACTGATTTCCTTTAGGATGGACTGGTTGGATCTCCTTGCAGTCCAGGGGACTCTCAACAGTCTTTTCCAACACCACAGTTCAAAAGCATCAATTCACTTTCCCTTTTCACTTTCCTGCATTGGAGAAGGAAATGGCAACCCACTCCAGTGTTCTTGCCTGGAGAATCCCAGGGAGAGGGGAGCCTCATGGGCTGCTGTCCATGGGGTCGCAGAGTCGGACATGACTGAAGCAACTTAGCAGCAGCAGAAGGAGCTTTCTTTAATGGTCCAACTCTCACATCCATTCGTGACTACTGGAAAAAAACCATAGCTTTGACTAGATGTACCTTTGTTGGCAAAGTAATGTCTCTGCTTTTTAATATGCTAAGTTAGTCATATCTTTTCTTCCAAAGAGCAAGCTACTTTTAATTTCATGGCTGTAGTCACCATCTGCAGTGATTTTGGAACCCAGGAAAATAAAGTTCGTCACAGTTCCCATTGTTTCCCCATCTATTTGCCATGAAGTGATAGGACCAGATGCCATAATGTTCATTTTTTGAATGTTGAGTTTTAAGCCAGCTTTTTCTTTCTCCTCTTTCACCTTCATCAAGAGACTCTTTAGTTCCTCTTCACCTTCTGCCATAAGGGTGGTGTCATCTGTTCATCTGAGGTTATTACTTATTAGTTTTATCTAATTGGCCCACTTGGCTGATTTCAAGCCACCAACATGAGAACATGAGGTCTCTGAGTGTAGAGGGAAGAGATGGGCACAGTTGGTTCTCATGAGGCTGGTCTGAGCAGCTCCATTACAAAAATCAATAAGAAAAGAAAATTCAATGGGAAAATGTGCAAGAGACTTGAGAAGATTTTTATGAAGTCATAAAAGAGAAAACCTGAATGGATAATAAAATATGAAAAGATGTTTCACTATGTTACTGATAAAAGAAATGCAAATAAAAACCACAATTGGATACTATATTACCTTCATATCGACAAATGTTTAAAAGTTTGGCAATACAGTGTTGGTAATGTTGAACAACAGGAACTTGATCAATGGGAATTCTGACTCACTGCTGGTGGAACAGGTTAGCATTTCCTAGAAGAGGTGAAATGTGCAAACCCTGCAACCCAGGGTTTTCTCTCCTATAAATATATATACAACATAAATATATATACAATATAAATATATATACAATATAAATATATATATTTCAGGCAACACACACACACACATATACACTAAAGAAATTCTTTCCCATGTATCCCATACAGTTCCTGGGAGCATGATGAGCAACAGGAAAAAAGTGAAAACAACCCATATCAATATTAGCACAAAAAATAAATAATTTGTAGTATATACATAAGATGGAATAAAATTTCATAACAGTGAAAATGAATGAATTGTACAGAGTGACACACATTGCCATGAGTAAATTCCAAAACCTTCATAGAGAGTGAGCATCACAGAACACATGCAATAAAATTGCAATAATATAAAGTTCATTATATACACTAATAAAGAAGAGCAGGGATGTTTATCACCAAACTCAGAAGAATGGTTGTTTCTGGCAGGGGAGTGAGAAAGGAAGGGGAAGGGTATATTTTGAGCAGCTAGAAATATCCTATTCTTAAATCGTGTGCAAGTACACAGATGTTCAAATTATTATTATTTAAATAGTGCCATTGCATTGCATAAGGTTCTTCTCTATGTATATGCACATTTTGCTTCATCAAAAGGTATGTGTGTGAAAGGGCACTCACAGGACGGCATGAGCAGTGTGACATGTGGGGAGAGGCCAGGATGCAGGCTGCCGAGGAGTATCTTTCTTAACCCAGAGGCAGGAGTAGGCATGGGAGAAGGCTTCCAAACTGCAAACCGAGAAGTGAATTACCGATAGGAGTTAGCCAGGCGAGGAGCAGTGGGCGAGTCTCCCAGGCAGAAAAAAAAAACATCATGTGCAAAGGCCCAGTGGTCACCTAGCTGACAGGTGGAACTCCAGTCTGTCTGGCCTCACTTTCTTTAACCCCTCACTGCCTGACCTAAAACACACACATATATGTACACACATGCATGCATAAACATATGTATAGCCAAGCTAACTCACAGAGGTCCATAAAAGAGAAGCAAGAATTTAGCCTGTCAATCTCCTTTTTTCCTACCTCATCGCCTTTCTTCCTACCACACATACACATGCAAGGTGTGCATACGTCTTCCCTCTAGTTGTGCCTTTTTATTCCACTTGTGACTTTCTCATTCCATCATTACAACAGTCTTCATAACCCAACGGCCATCACCTCTGTCTGGTTTTTAAAGCTGGATCCTTGTGGTCACATAGCTACTGGGCCCTAGAAGTCTTCTGCTTGCTCTTCCATTGGCTGGTGGGGCCCTTCTTCTTTCAGAGCAGCATGAATACCTCCTCTGCAAGCTGCGACGCTTGTGTCTTTACTTCTGACAGCACAGCTCAGAGTGACCCAGGCCACTCAGCCGACAACAGGGAGCCAGCTGGGGTCTTGCCCCGTGTCCCTGTGAAAAGTGTCCCTCCACCAGAGAAGACAGGGTGGAGCCTCCCTGTGGAGTCAGTGCTCCTGAGGGACCATCTTCTCAGTTCCTGCAGAAGTGGCCCCACAGAATAGCAGGGAAGTAAGGGGAAAGACTCAGAGCCCCCAGCCCAAGCTCCTTTCTACTGTGCTCAGGGCATCTCTAAAAGCCCCTGCCCAATGCCCAGGGCCCCGGAATGTGAGCCACACACCTTGACTGTGCCTTTTATTGTGGTCAAGCCAGCACCCACTGCTGAGGGAACAACTTTGCCACCTTCTCTCCTCTGCCCAAGAACATCCTCCCTGCTCAGCCAAAGCCACTTTCCTAGTTCAAAGAGGCAAGCAGGGGCCCTTATTTTACACTGATAGTTTGGGGACGAGGGACAGCAGAGGCCTCAGGGCTTGTTTGTAACAATTTGCGCTTCTGCCAGGCCTAGTTCTCATTCCTTTTCCAAGAAATGAGAGGAAATTCATTTCCTTTTCCAAGGTCAGCATTTTAAGGTTTCTCCTGACTGTATTAGTTTAATTATGGGGAGGGTGAGGGGACAGAGAGGAGAAAAGACACAGAAGGATCCAAGATACAGACACATGCCTTCCTTAATCTGAAAAGCAACCCCAGCCTCTTGAACTGTAAATGATCGTGATTTCCAAACATTTCTCCAGACCAGATGCAGAGTGAGCAGTCAGCACCGCAGGTCCTGAGCCAGCATCTCTGACACCTTCTTCATGGAGAAGCCCTATTCCAAGGACAGTTATGGCCTTGATGAGAAAATGGATTTATGTGTTTATGGGAGGGGGTACTTGGGTGTTGGGACGCACAAGATTGAAAGAACTTGCCCTCTAGTTGTGACAGGCCAGGCTTCCAGCTCTCACTGGGTCTCTTGCTGGGTGATCTGGCAGTTTCTTCCTCTCACTTTATTCCTGGCAAACACAGGCGGCCAAAACCATATGAAACATGAGGCTTTTTCCCTGTTGCTTCTGAACAGTCCTGATCAGGCCACCTTCCACCACATGTTGGCTCACAAGAGAGACAAATAAAATACACATTACAAGGGGATTTTTTTCTTTATTCTACCTAAGAATCTACTCATCAACTATCTGCCAGGCCCACATCTCTCCAAAAGTAAGATGAAATAGAGCCACACCCCAAACCCCTTCTTAGGGTCCATGAATTTCAAATTATTCCTCTGTCTTCCTGGTGACTCAGACAGTAAAGAATGTGCCTGCAATGCAGGAGACCCAGGTTTGATCCCTGGGTCAGGAAGATCCCTTGGAGAAGGGAATGGCTATACCCACTCCAGTATTCTTGCCTAGAGAATTCCATGGACAGAGGAGCCTGATGGGCTTCAGTCCATGGGGGTTGCAAAGAGTCAGAACAACAAATTCACTGATGTAGGTAGAGACTGTGATGGGGAAGAAGAGAGAAATTATCTTAAATAATTTTTTAAAATATATCCTTCCTTCTCCTCTCCAGCATACACATATTCCTCCTGGAACTAGACACTTTAAAAGGTCAAGGCAAAAGAAGTAAGCTTTCTCTAACACAGAGGGACACACATGCTCTGTTAGCACGAATGGCTAGAGACACATGAGCGGGAGGTTCATCTTCATAGTGTAAACAGTATAAAAGACTACTTCACTCAAGAAATTATACATGGAGTGGCTGTCACACAGAAATGAGTAGCTAAAACACAATATTTGCTCTCAACTTTTAGCCAAGCCCCTATAGGAATAGCCAAACGACCATCCCATTGGAAACAAGTATTTGTATTCTTTTATTGTGTTACTAAGGCAACACCCAGTTGTAACCTCTTTTTTACCTTATTTGAGATAGTAATGGGCAGTTTTCACCCTGGTCTTTTATGGATCTATAAAAAGCAAGCATGAATTCAAACAACAAAGGATTCTTAATAGGGGATTGGGAAAATGGATAACCCATCTAGAATAGAACATGAAGACCGTGGGGCACCTTGCTTAATACGATCCTTAGACAGTAGCCACTGTTAATCCAACCAACTGGCCATGGAAAAGAAAAATTAGTTCATGCGGTGTTAGAAGGCCTCAGGAAAGGTCACGGAGGACACGGTCTCCTCTCTCCTAAGACACCTCCTCCCCACCCCCATCCAGTAGGAAGCACTGATGGAACAGATGACACCTGAGGAGCTCAGCAGGAGGCTGGGTGCCAGGGAAGGTGGGCTTAGGAGACAGAGGGGAAGCAAGAGATCTGTGAACACAGAGGTACTGGGGTTGGTGGGCAGAGAGCCTGCGAGGTGGATGCTTTCAGCCCTCCGAGGGGATGGCTGCAGGGGTCCGGAGACAGGGAGGGCACAAGGACACAGTGAGGGTAACAGAGAAGACCTCTTTGCTCACCCCCACCATATAGACTCTGTTTCATGGTCTGGGACTAATCCTCTGTGATGCGAGGCTCAGTCCTTTGAGCTAGTGGTTCTGCCCCTCAGAGTCATCCTTCCTTTTTCTTAAAGGTTAACCCATGAGTAGTTTTATGGGCTCCCGTTGCTTGCCTGTAGGATTTTAGGGGTCCAACAGCCTCTTTTGTTTTTGTTTTTGTATTCATTTAATTTTGTATTCTCTCTATACTCTTCAGTCCAGTCTGGCAGTGTTTCCACTGGTGTAACATCACCAAGAACCATATGAGTCTTCCATGCGTGTCACAGGGATTCACACCATTAGACGAGAGGATTCATCCTAATGCCTTCCTATGAAAAGCTCAGTTACCACCTGCCAGGGAGGCAGATTGGGAGTCCACTATCAATAAATGGACAGAAGAAGTGTTCACTTCTCTATGGGCCTGAGATCTGTCTCACTATCCAGCAATAGCAGGACAGGGGACAGAGCACTGGCCAAGGAAATTCTACCAAAACAAGCGCTTAACTGGGGAGGCACTCTCTGTACCCCACCAGCAGGACAGAACCTCCCACACAGACGGGAAGGCCTCTTTGTCCCTGTGGGCCTTAGACTCCCTTCCCCTACTCAGAGACAACAGGCTGACAAGCCTAGAGAAACTCATCAGCCTTCCAGGTAGCAAGAGCAGGGACCAGTGGGAGCCTGACAGCATGACTTAAACCAAGAAAATTAAAATAATACCACAAAGTGCTTGAAAATTAAACTGTCATTGGAACCACAGAAGTAAACTAGCACCTTATACTAAACCTAAACAAGGTGATGGTCTGCTAAAATAGAAAATTTAAATAAGAATCAGCGTCTTCTTCATACAGATGGCCAAAAAGCACATGAAATGATACTCAACATCACTAATTATTATTGTTCGTTGCTAAGTCACATCCAACTCTTCTGTGACCCTATGGACTGCAGCCCTCCAGGCTCCTTTGTTCATGGGATTTTCCAGGCAAAAATACTGGAGTAGGTTGCCATTTCCTTCTCTAGGGGATCTTCCTGACCCAGGGATAGAACCCAGGTCTGCCACATCGCAGGCAGATTCGTTACCAATTGAGCTAATTATTAGAGAAAATAATAATCAAAACTACATTGAGGTACTAGTTCACAATGATCAGAAGGGCCATAATTAAAAAGTATACAAATAACAAATGCTTGAGAGGTGTGGAGGAAAGGGAATCATCCCACGCTGTTGGTGGGAATATAAATTGGTACAGCCATGATGCAGAACAGTATGGAGGGTCCTTAAAAAACTAAAAATACAAATACCATATGATTCAGCAATCCCACCCCTAGGCATGCTGCTGCTACTGCTAAGTCGCTTCAGTCGTGTCCGACTCTGTGCGACCCCATAGACGGTGGCCCACCAGGCTCCCCCATCCCTGGGATTCTCCAGGCAAGAACACTGGAGTTGGTTGCCATTTCCTTCTCCAATGCATGAAAAGGAAAAGTGAAAGTGAAGTTGCTCAGCCGCGTCCAACTCTTCGCGACCCCATGGTCTGCAGCCTACCAGGCTCCTCCGTCCATGGGATTTTCCAGGCAAAAGTACTGGAGTGGGGTGCCATTGCCTTCTCCAATCCTAGGCATATATCCATATAAAACTGTAATTAGAAAAGATACATGCATCCCAATATACATTGTAGCACTATTTACAGTAGCCAAGACATGGAAGCGATATAAGTATCCATGGACTGATGAATGAATAAAGAAGATATGGTACATATATATGATGGAATATTACTCAGCCATTAAAAATGAAATAGGACTTCCCTTGTGGCTCAGTGGTAAAGAATCCACCTGCCAACGCAAGAGATGCAGGTTCAATCCCTGATCCCGGAAGATCCCATATGCCCTGAAGCAACTAAGCCCGTGCGCCACAACTATTGAGCCTATGCTCAGAGCCCAAGGGCCTGTGCTCTGCAACCAGAGAATAGCCCCCACTCGCAGCAACTAGAGAAAAGCCTGTGAAGCAATGAAGACCCAGCACAACCAAAGATAAATAAATTATTTTCAAAAAAGAATGAAATAATGCCATTTGTAAGCAATAGGGATAGACCTAGAGATTATCAAACTTAATCAAGTAAGTCAGACATAGAAAGACAAATATCACATGATATCATAAGTGGAATCTAAAAAAGTGATCCAAAGGAACTCATTTAGAAAACAAAAACAGACTCACAGACTTAGAAAACAAACTTACGGTTACCAAAGGGAAAAGGAGGGAAGAGGGATAAATTAGGAGGTTGGGATTAACATAAACACACTACTGTATGTAAAATGGCTAGTCACAAGGACTACTTACAGCGCAGGGAACCCTACTCTGTAGTAACCTGTATGGGAAAAGAATCTGAACAAGAATAAATATATGAATATGTATACCTAAATCACTTTGCTCTACACTTCAAACTAACAGAACGTTGTAATCAACTATACTCCAATATACAATAAAAAACTTAATAAAAGAATCAGTCTTCTAATAGACTAAATGTCTAGTATGCAATTTTAAATTATATTTATTAATATGTATTGCTTATTTTTGACTGTGCTGGGTTTTTGTTGCTGTGTGGGCTTTTCTCTAGTTGCGGCAAGCAGGGGCTACTCTCTAGCTGTGGTGCTCAGTCTTCTCATTGTAGTGGCTTCTCTTGTTGCAGAGCACGGGCTCTAGGGTGCATGGGCTTTGGTAGTTGCAGTTCCCAAGGTCTAGATCACAGGCTCAATAATTGTGGCACACGGGCTTAGTTGGTCTGAAGCATGTGGGATTTTCCCAGACCAGAGATCAAACCCATGTCCCCTTCATTGGCAGGCAGATTCTTTACCACCGAGCCACCAGGAAAGACTCTAGTATATAATTTTAAAAACCACCCATCCTATGAAAAATCAGAAATATAACAACTTAACTGAGAAAAGATAATCAAATGATACCAACGCAGAGATAAATCTGACGGTGACATATTCTGGAAAGGGCTTTAAAGAAGCCATCATAAAAATGCTTCAACAATCAGTTATAAATAAAGAAACATAAAACACCAGCAAAGAAATTAAGTAATAAAAAAAATCAAATGGAAAGTATAGAACTGAAAATACTGTAACAGAAACTTAAAACTTGCTGGATGGGCTAGAGTAGAGATGATGGAGGATAAAATCAGCAACTTGAGACAGATCAACAGATCTGTTGATTATTATTTACCCATCTAAATAATAGAATGGGAAAAACTAGAGATCTCTTCAAGAAAATTAGAGATATCAAGGGAATATTTCATGCAAAGATGGGCACAATAAAAGACAGAAATGGTATGGACCTCACAGAAGCAGAAGATATTAAGAAGAGGTGGCAAGAATACACAAAAGAACTATACAGAAATGATCTTAATGACCCAGATAACCACGATGGTGTGATCACTCACCTAGAGCCAGACATCCTGGAATGTGAAGTCAAGTGGGCCTTAGGGAGCATCACTATGAACAAAACTAGTGGAGGTGATGGAATTCCAGCTGAGCTGTTTCAAATCCTAAAAGATGATGCTATGAAAGTGCTGCACTCAATATGCCAGAAAATTTGGAAAACACAGCAGTTGCCAGAACTGGAAAAGGTCAGTTTTCATTCCAATCCCAAAGAAGGGCAATGCCAATGAATATTCAAACTATTGCACAATTGCACTCATGTCACACTATAGCAAAGTAATGCTCAAAATTCTCCAAGCCAGGCTTCAACAGTACATGAACCGTGAACTTCCAGATGTTCTAGCTGGTTTTAGAAAAGGCAGAGGAGCCAGAGATCAAATTACCAACATCCATTGGGTCATCAAAAAAGCAAGAGAGTTCCAGAAAAACATCTACTTCTGCTTTATTGACTATGCCAAAGCCTTTGACTGTGTGGATCACAACAAACTGTGGAAAATTCTTCAAGAGATGGGGATACCAGACCACCTAACCTGCCTCCTGAGAAATCTATATGTAGGTCAAGAAGCAACAGTTAGAACTGGACATGGAACAACAGACTGGTTCCAAACTGGGAAAGAAGTATGTCAAGGCTGTATATTGTCACCCTGCTTATTTAACTTACATGCAGAGTACATCATGCAAAATACCAGGCTGGATGAAGCACGAGCAGGAATCAAGATTGCAAGGAGAAATATCAATAACCTCAGATGTGCAGATGACAACACCCTTATGGCAGAAAGCGAAGAGGACCTTAAGAGCCTCTTGGTGAAGGTGAAAGAGGAGAGTGAAAAGTTGGCTTAAAACTCAACATCCAAGAAACTAAGATCATGGCATCCAGTCCCATCACTCCATGGCAAATAGATGGGAAAACAATGGAAACAGTGACAGACTTTCTTTTCTTGGGCTCCGAAATCACTGCAGATGATGACTACAGCCATGAAATTAAAAGACGCTTATCCTTGGGAGAAAAGCTATGACCAACCTAGAAAGCATATTAAAAAGCAGAGACATTACTTTGCCAAAAAAGGCCTATTTAGTCAGAGCTATGTTTTTTCCAGTATTCATGTATGGATGTGAGAGTTGGACCATAAAGAAAGCTGAGCGCTTAAGAATTTATGCTTTTGAACTGTGGTGTTGGAAAAGACTCTTGAGAGTCCCTTGGACTGCAAGGAGATCCAACCAGTCCAACCTAAAGGAAATCAGTCCTGAATATTCATTGGAAGCACTGATGCTGAAGCTGAAGCTACAATATTTTGGCAACCTGATGCCAAAAACTGACTCATTAGAAAAGACCCTGATGTTGGGAAAGATTGAAGGCAGGAGGAGAAGGGGACAACAGAGGCTGAGATGGTTGGATGGCATTACTGATTCGATGGACATGAGAATGAGCAAGCTCTGGGAGTTGGACAGGGAAGGGTAGCATGCTGCCGTTCATGGGGTTGCAAAAAGTTGGACACAACTGAGTGACTGAACTTAACTGAAATACTAGAAAAAAATAGGCTGAAAAAATGAACAGAGACTTGTGGAATAATAAGAAAAGATCCAACCTCCATATCATCAGATTCTCAGAAAGAGAGAAAAAAGGAAAGCCAAAAGAGTATTTGAAGAAATAATGGCTGAAAATTCTCATTTTGAGAAATGATACATAAACCTACAGATTCAAGATAGTACAACATCCACAAACAGGCTAAACCCAAAGAAATACATACCACAACATACCATAATTAAACTTCTTAAAACTAAAAATAAAGAAAAAATATTGAAATAGCCAGATATAAATGACACCTATATGGGAATATCAATTTGAACAGCAGTGGATTTCTCATTTGAACCTATGGATGCCTGACAGTATTGGTACATTTTTCAGGTATTAAAAAAAACAGAAATGTCAGCCACAAATTCTGCATCGGGTGAAAATATCCTTCAAAAATTAAGGAGAGGACTTCCCTAGTGGTCTAGTGGTTAATAAACAGCCTGCCAATGCAAGGGACATGGGTTCAATCCCTGGCCCAGGAAGATTCCACATGCTGGGGAGCAACGAAGGCCAGGTGCTACAACCTCTGAGCCCGTGGGCCCTCGAGCCCATGCTCTGAAACAAGAGAAGCCTCCACGATGAGAGACCTGTTCTCCACAACAAAGAGTAGGCTCCACTCACCAAACTACAGAAAGCCTGAATACTGCAACCAAGATCCAGCATAGCCAAAAAAAAAAATTAAGGTGAAAGTTAGACATTCTCAGATAAAGGAAAACAAATAATTTGTCACCTCCAGATATATCCTTAAAAATTGGCTAAAGGATAATCTTCAAAAAGGAAAGAAATTGAAAAAGAAGGAAACATGGAACATCAGAAAGGAAGAAAGAACAACAGAATAATCAGAAATATACACAAAACAGACCATCCTTTTTCTTGTGAGTTTTATAAATCATATTTAAACATTGAAATAAAAATTATGGCATTACCTGATGCTCAGGACTATAGTATATAAAATTAAGGAAAGTAAATTAACCTAAATGGAAAAAGGTTTTCAAATTTCACCCTAAGTGGTAAAACATTGATACCAGTATTCTGTAATAATGCATTTCCTTGGTGCCTCAGACAGTGAAGAATCTGTCTGCAATGTGGGAGACGTGCGTTCAATCCCTGGGTTGGGAAGATCCTCTGGAGAAGAGAATGGCAATCTACTCCAGTATTCTTGTCTGGGGAATTCCATGGACAGAGGAGCCTGGCGGGCTACAGTTCATGGAGTTGCAAAGAGTCAGACACGACTAAGCGACTACACTTTCACTCTGTAATAAGTCATATGTGTATATTGTAATATATAGAGCCACCAAAATGAAAACTATACAAAGAAATATATTCAAAAGCACTATAAATAAATAAATACAAAATACTAAAAATTGTGCAAGTAACCAAGAAGACAACAAAAGAGAAACAATAGTAAGAACTAGAGGAAACAAACAGAAAACAAATCATAAAGTGGCAAGTTCAAGTTCTAACATGTCAAAGATTACCTTAAATGTAAATGGTCTAAATATACAAACACAAAAACAGAAGGAGTGGATTAAACAAAAAAATTAAAAACCCATAGTTCAACTATCTACTATTTACAACAAAACATAAAAACTCACTTCAAATTCAGTGACATAGGAAGGTTAAAAATAAAATGATAGAAAAATACATACCATATGAACATTAGCTTTTAAAAAGCAGGACTGGCTATATTATCTAATTAAGTAAAAACTTCACAGCAAAGATAATTACTAGAAACAAAAAGGAATGTTATAAAATGATAAAAGAATCAATCCACCAGGAAGTTGTAAAAACTAAATTTGTATGCACCAAAAACAGGGCCTCAAAATACATAAAGCAAAAACTGACAGGACGGAAAGGAAAAACAGAAAATCAACAATTATAGTTGATGATTTCAATACTTCCCTTGCAGCAACTGTTAGAACTACGAGACAGAATACTGGCAAGGATATTGATATGAAAAACAGATCCGACGACAGCAGTAGGTCACTCCATACAACAGCAACAGAATATACCTAGGTTTCAACTGTCTGTCGGGTAGACATCAAAACATACCATATCCAGGGCCACAAAACAAACTGCAACAAATCTAAAATAATAGATGTCACACAGATCGTTTTCTCTAGCCATAATATAATCAAACTAGAAATCCATAACATAAAAACGAGAAGATCTCTAAACACATGCAAGTTAAGCAACCCAATCCTAAATAACCCGTGGTCAAAGCTGAAGTTCCAAAGGAAATTTTAAAAATACAAAGAAGTGAATGAGAGTAAAAATACAATATATCAAAATGTGAAATGCAGTTAAAGTAATCTGAAAAGGATTAAAAGGATTTTTAATAGAGAAATGTTCTTAAAATCAACGGTCTAAGAAACTAGAAGAAGAAGAGCAAGATAAACCAAAGCAAAGCGAAGAAATAATATACAGCAGAAATCAACAAAATTTAAAACACAAAAGCAGTGGAGAAATTGATAAAATAAAAATCTGATACTTCAACAAACATTGGTAAAACTGACAGCAAAATTGACAGATATAAAGAGAGAATAAACAAATCACCAAAATCAGAAATAAAACAACTCACAGAAGATCCTGAAGCCATTCAAAGGCTAGTAGGAAAATACAATGGCACCCCACTCCAGTACTCTTGCCTGGAAAATCCCATGGACAGAGGAGCCTGGTGGGCTGCAGTCCATGGGGTGGCAAAGAGTTGGACACGACTGAGTGATTTCACTTTCACTTTTCACTTTCATGCATTGGAGACAGAAATGGCAACCCACTCCAGTGTTCTTGCCTGGAGAATCCCAGGGACAGGGGAGCCTGGTGGGCTGCCGTCTATGGGGTCGCACAGAGTTGGACACGACTGAAGCGACTTAGCAGCAGTAGCAGCATGATCAATTTTATGCTCACATATTCAACAATTTAGAAGAAATGGGTCAAAGAAAAAGTCTCAAAATAAAATTTTAAAAATACATAGAACTGTATGAAGTGAAAATACTACATATTAAAATATACACATAAAGCAATGCTAAGGGGAAACTTCTAATACTAAATGCTTATACTAAAATGGAGGAAAAGTCTCATTTCTCAAATGAGTGAAAACCAAAACTACCAAAACTCAACCATGATGAAATGCATAGTCTTATAATCCTATGACCATTAACAAAATTGAACTTTAAATCTGTAATTTAAAATCTCCTGAACAAGAAATCTCCAGGCCCTGGGAGTCTCACTGAAGAATCCTCCCAAGTATTTAAAATAGGAACAACACCAGTTTTACACATTATCAACCCCTCAAAAATAGAAGAAACTCTTTTCATTTTATGAGGCCAGTATTATCACATAAAACCAGATAAAATAAGTATACAAAAAAAAAACTGCAGACCAATATTGTCCAAAAACTCAGATGCAAAAACAATTGGTTTGTTGGACAATTAACAAGTGAGATTTATTCCAAGTATGCAATTTCATTAATTATACCAAAAGACTTAAGAAAAATCACGTGATCGTATCAGTTATGTGGGAAAAGCATTTGACAATCACAACACCCATTTTTTTACAAAAACAAACCCCAAAAAACCCTCATCATGTTAGTAACAAAGGGGAAGTACTTTAATTTGATAAAGAGCACCTTCATCACACTCAACTAAGATCACTTCCCTCATGGCTCAGACGGTAAAGAATCTTCCTGCAATGCGGGAAATCTGGTTTCAATCCCTGGGTTGGGAAGATTCCCCTGGAGGAGGGCATGGGAACCCACTTCAGTATTCTTGCCTGGAGAACCCCTGTGGACAGAGGAGCCTGGCAGGTTACCATCCACGGGATTGCAGAGTCAGGCACGACTGAGCGACTAAGCACAAGCTCACGCTTAATGATGAACGACCGGATTCCTTCCCTTAATATGCCCACTCTCATCACTGTTATTTAACATAGTACTGGAAGTTCTAGCTGTTGTGATGAGAAAAGAAAAAGAAATAAAGGCATAACAATTGGAAAGAAGGATATAAACTGTCCTGATTTGCAGAGGGCATGATTGTCTATATAGAAAACCGAAGGAACCTACACAAAAAATATAAAAGAACTAAGTGAGTTCAGCAATGTCTCAGGAAATAAGTGTATGTTCAGTCACTCAATCATGTCCAACTCTTTGCAACCCCATGGGCTGTAGCCCACCAGGTTCCTCTATCCATGGAATTTTTCAGGCAAGAATACTGGGGTGAGTTGCCATTTCCTACTTCAAGGGATCTTTCCAACTCAGGGATTGAACCCATGTCTCTTGTGTTTCCTGAGTTGGAAGGTGGATTCTTTACCACTAGAGCCATCTGGGAAGCCCCTCAGGAAATAAGATCATGCACAAAAGTTCACTGTATTTCTATAAACTAACAATGAACAAGTGAAAACTGAAATCTAAAATGCAATATTATTTCTAATCACTCCAAAGAAAATTAAATACTTAAGTATAGACTTAATAAAACATGTACAGGGTCTGTATGCTGAAAATTACAAAATACTGATAGAAAAAAAAAAATCAAAGAACACCTAAATAAATGTCAGCACATACTGTGTTCATGGACTGAAAGGCTCACCATTATAAAGATGTCAGTTCTTCTTAAACTGATTGATAGATTTAATGCAATTCCTATCAAATTCTCAGCAAGGTTTTTTTTGGCATAAGCAAGCTTATTCTAAAATTTACACTTGATCTTAGCCAAAAGGCCAAGAAGTGATTATTATTCTAAAACTTAAATGCAAAACATGTGCCCTAGAATAACTAAAATAATCTTGACAAATAAAAATAAAGTAGGAAGAATCATTCTACCTGATATTAAGTCTTACTATAAGTGCAGTAATCAAAGTATTGGTGGATGGACAGACACACAAATCAGTAGAATAGACTCAAGAACCCAGAAAAAGACAGACATAAATATGCTCAACTTATTTTTGACAAAGGTGCAAGAGTACTTCAAGAAGGAAAGGTAAAAAATTTTAAAAAGAAAACGAAGAAAGGATAACTTTTTCTACAAATTGGGCTGTAACAATTGAATATCCATAGCAAAAAATAAATCTCCACCCACACCTCATGCCTTATACAAAAATTGACTCAAAATGGATCACAGACTCAAATATAAAATATAGACCTATAAAAATTTTTAGAAAAAAATACAGGAGAAAATCTCTGGAGTCGAGGCCAGGCAAAGAGATCTTAGACTTGACACAAAAGTACAATTAATAAGTTGGATCTTCTCAAAATTTAAAAACGTTTGCTCTACAAAACAAGTTGGAACTGAAATAGTAGAGAAGAATAATAGTAAAATGGGATTCAAGACAAGGATCTGAGGTATTTCTTGAAAGGTTGTTATTAACATTTATCAACTTTGGCCTTAGTCAGGCAACCAAGTTAAAATAGAAAGACATAAAACTGCTTTCATTTGAAGATGATCTAATGGTATACATAGAAAATCCAAAGGAATCAACAGATAAAATTTTAGATGAATAAATTATTTTAGTAATCTTGATAGATAAAAGATCAACATATTTAGAAATAATAGTTGCATTGTTGGAATATTACATGGCCATAAAAAGTATGAAATTTGCAGCAACATGGATGGATTTAGAGTTTATTATACTAAACTGAAGTAAGTCAGAAATTGAAAAGCAAATATCACATGATACAACTTATCTGTAGAATCTAAAATATGATACAAATGAACTTTTCTTTGAAACAGAAACAGATGCACAGACATAGAGAACAGACTTACGGTTGCCAAGGAGGAGGGGAGTAGGTGGGGATGAACTGGGAGTTTGGGATTCAGATCAGATCAGATCAGATCAGTCGCTCAGTCGTGTCTGACTCTTTGCGACCCCATGAATTGCAGCACGCCAGGCCTCCCTGTCCATCACCAACTCCCGGAGTTCACTCAGACTCACGTCCATCGAGTCAGTGATGCCATCCAGCCATCTCATCCTCTGTTGTCCCCTCCTCCTCTTGCCCCCAATCCCTCCCAGCATCAGAGTCTTTTCCAATGAGTCAACTCTTTGCATGAGGTGGCCAAAGTACTGGAGTTTCAGCTTCAGCATCATTCCTTCCAAAGAAATCCCAGGGCTGATCTCCTTCAGAATGGACTGGTTGGATCTCCTTGCAGTCCAAGAGACTCTCAAGAGTCTTCTCTAACACCACAGTTCAAAAGCATCTATTCTTCGGCGCTCAGCCTTCTTCACAGTCCAACTCTCACATCCATACATGAGGAAAAACCATAGCCTTGACTAGACGGACCTTTGTTGGCAAAGTAATGTCTCTGCTTTTGAATATGCTATCTAGGTTGGTCATAACTTTCCTTCCAAGGAGTAAGCATCTTTTAATTTCATGGCTGCAGTCACTATCTGCAGTGATTTTGGAGCCCAGAAACATAAAGTCAGCCACTGTTTCCACTGTTTCCCCATCTATTTTCCATGAAGTGATGGGACCAGATGCCATGATCTTCGTTTTCTGAATGTTGAGCAGTAAGCCAACTTTTTCACTCTCCACTTTCACTTTCATCAAGAGGCTTTTGAGTTCCTCTTCACTTTCTGCCATAAGGGTGGTGTCATCTGCATATCTGAGGTTATTGATATTTCTCCTGGCAATCTTGATTCCAGCTTGTGTTTCTTCCAGTCCAGCGTTTCTCATGATGTACTCTGCACAGAAGTTAAATAAGCAGGGTGACAATATACAGCCTTGACATACTCCTTTTCCTATTTGGAACCAGTCTGTTGTTCCATGTTCAGTTCTAACTGTTGCTTCCTGAACTGCATACAGATTTCTCAAGAGGCAGATGCAGATTACTACATTTAGAATGGATAAACAACAAGGTCCTACTGTATAGCACAGGGAACTATATTCAATATCCTGTGGTAAACCATATGGAAAATAATATTAAAAATATATGCATATATATAGCTGAATCACTTTGGTGTACAGCAAAAATTAACACAGCATTATAAATCAACTATATTTCAATAAATAAATAATTGCATTGTTATACATCTGCAACAATGAAATTTTAAATTTTGATTTTTGGCTGAGCTGGGTCTTTGTTGCTTTTGCGTGGGCTTTCTCAGCTTGCGGCTAGTGGGGACTACTCTTCACTGTGGTAGGTGTGTGGGCTTCTCACTGTGGTGGCATCTCTTGTTGCAGAGCACAGGCTCTAGGTGCATGGGCTTTAGCAGTTGTGGCTCACAGACTTAGTTAATCCATGGCATGTGGAATCTTCCCAGACCAGGGATCGAACACATGTCCTCTGCATTGGCTGACAGATTCCTATCACTGCGCTCTCAAGGAAGTCCCAACAATGAATTTTACATTTTTAAGTGATATCATATAGAAAGTGAAAGTGAAAGAAAGTGAAAGCCGTTCAGTTGTGTCCGACTCTTTGCGACCCCATGGGCTATACAGTCCATGGAATTCTCCAGGCCAGAATACTAGAGTGGGTAGCCTTTCGCTTCTCCAGGGGATCTTTCCAACTCAGGGATCAAACCCAGAACTCCCACATTGCAGGTGAATTCTTTACCAGCCGAGCCATAATGGAAGCACAAGAATCATGGAGTGGGTAGCCTATCCCTTCTCCAGCAGATCTTCCCAACCTAGGAATCAAACCGGCGGGGTCTCCTGCATTGCAGGCAGATTGTTTACCAACTGAGTTACGAGCTATGATATATATATCATATATATCAAAAAAGAATAAATTTAACAAACTGTGTGTGCTATACAGAAACACAACAACTAAATAATTGGAGGGATGTATCATGTTCTTAGATTGGAAGATTTAATACAATAAAGATGTCAATCATCCCCACATAGATAGATTCAATGCAATCAATCAGTCACAGTCAAAATCCCACCAGGGTTTTTAGAAGGATTTGACAAACTAATTCCTAAAATGTTTAGAATAGAAATGAAATGGACCCTAAATAGTGAAAACACGCTTTAAGAAGACAAGGTGACGGAACTTGCTCTATCAGATATCAATAAAAATTATTTTAAGCTGTCTGACAGATAGTCTTCGTGCAAGAATAGACAGATTAGCAGAACAGAATAAAGAAGCAAGAAACAGACTCATGCACTCATGGGCACTTGATTTTAGTTGTCATTGAAGGTCAAAGAACAAAGGATGGTGTTTTCAATAAATAGTGCTAGGACAACCAGATATCCATGTGGGGAAAAAAATAAGGATTGACTCCTACTTCATATCATACATAAAGATCCATTTTAAGTGAACTGAAGATAATACAGGAGAATGATTTGGGGGGTAGGGAAAGACCTCTTAAACAGGATACATAAAGCATAACCATAAAGGAAGATTGCTAAATTGAACTACATTAAAGTTAAGAATATCTATTCATCAAAAGATACCACTGAGAGTGAAAAAAGCAACCCACATACTAGGAGAATATATTTACAATACATATAAAAGACCAAATTACTTTAATTTTCTCTATATAGCCCGTTGAATAAAGAAAAGACAGGCAAATCAAAAGAAAAACAGTGGAGAAAACTGAACATGGAATTCAAACAAAAGATACACCAGGGGGTAATATACACATGCAAAATTGCTCAGTCTCAATATCGGTCAAGGAAATGCAAATTCACACCTCTTTGAGAAACCATTACACACTCACCAGAATGGCTAAAGTTTAAAAGACTGACAATGGGGTGGGTGGAGACTGTGGAGAATGGGATGGGTACTCACACTCTGCTGGCAAGAGTTTATACTGTACCAACATTTTGGAAAACAGATGGCACTATTAATTGGAGTTAATATAAGCATATCCTATGACCCAGAAATTTCACTCTTAGATACATACCCAATCTAAATGTATGCGCATGTATCTCAAGAGTCATGTACAGGGACTTCTCCGGTGGTCCAGTGGCTAAGACTCCATGCTCCCAATGCAGGGGGGCCAGATTTGATCCCTGGTCAGGGAACTGGATCCCACATGCCATAAATGAAAGAAAAACAACCCACATGCCAAAACTAAGACCTGGCACAGGCAAATAAACAGTCATGTACAGAATGGTCACAGTAGCATCATTCATAAAACCAAGGATCAGAAACAAGCCAAATATCCACCAACATTAGGATGGACAGATTATGACATAATCATTCAATGAAACATTATATAATAGAGAAAATGAATACGTTACAGCCACAGGCAACAATGTGGATAAAACTCACAAACAAAATGCTGAGTGCAAAAATTGAGGCATAAAATAATTCATACTGTATGATTGATTATAACACATCATTGATGAAAATAATACATATCAAAACCTGAGGATGCCATTGAAATGCACTAGAGGAATTCATGATCTTTAATGTTATCTGTTAGAAAAGAATATTTAAAGAGTCCAAATGAAGAGGAAGAAGTTAATAAAAATAAACTAATCTCTAGATAAGAAGGAAATAACCATGATCAGAGCAATGAAAGAGAAAATAAAACATAAAGGATCAGCCAAATCAAAAAGGTAGTTCTGGGTCTTCCCTGGTGGTCCATCTGGTGGTTGAGAGTCCGCCTGCTAATACAGGGACATGGCTTCAATCCCTGATCCGGGAAGATTCTACATGCCGTGGGGCAACTAAGCCCGTGTGCCTAGAGCCCATGCTCTGCAACAAGAGAAGCCACTGCGATGAGACCCTCGCACTGCAAGGAAGAGTAGCCCCTGCTCATCACAACTAGAGCGAGCCCCCACATAGCAACAAGAGGAGACCCAGTGCCGTCAAAAATAAAATGAATGAAAAGGTAGTTCTTTGAAAATACTAATAAAAACAAACAAACTTCTAGAGCAAATGATGAAAAGAATGGAAAGAGAAAGAATTATTAGCACCTAGGACAGAAGAGGATATAATTTTAAATATAACATAAAATTTAAGATAAATACAGAACATCATTAAGCCAGTGCATTTGAAATATCGACAAAACGGACAATAACTTGAAGAAACAAAAGCTTGCACAGAATCTCACAGAGAAAGAGAAAAGCTGAATATGTCTTGAACATTCGGGATTTAAAATCTACCCACCAACTACAACAAAGTCAGATGCAGAAATCCAGGTGCTGTGTTCGTCAGATGTTTTCTGACCAATCTCGCCTCAGACAAGCTCTGCCAGTTTGTGGACAAGGGGACCTACTGCTCCACTCAAATTAGGAGACTGAGGTAATGAGGTCTCCCCTGGGTGGGGTCCGCCTGGCTGGCTCTCCTCCTCCAATATCTTTTTCTCTCATTCTTGCACACACACACTCCACTACCAAGGGAGATCAAGAGGCAGCTGTTCACCCATTTGGGGAACCAACGGTCACACCTCTGTCCCCACTGGTTCACACTGGTCTCCCTGTGAAGCATGGACCTAGCAAACCTGAAGGGTCCCCCTCTGCTCGTTGTCCCTTCCCTGGCCTTGATGGCCATCTCACTTGGCACCCTCTCCCTTCTGCTGTCCATGCCCCCTGACCTTCTCCACGGGCCCCCTGGCTCTTTCCCACTCTCATCTGCCTGCCAGCTACCCTCAGCCTGCACACTCCTGGGGCCTCTGGATCTTCTGTGACCCACTCACTGGGAACCCTGCGATCAGGGTGACTCCAGTCTGGGTCCTCTTTACTTCTGTCTCGACCAGTGCAGGATGCCTCCTGTTCCATGGATCCAACACGGAGCCGGTCAGTTCCTTGGAACACTCACTGGGTCCCCCAGCCCTTGACCTCCTCCTCCATGCCTCCCTTCCCCCGACTGCAGCCGACCTGAGGGACCCTGATGCCCGGCCTTCATTCCCAGAAGCTCCTGGCTCACCTCTGTCTTCCCGCCCATCATCCTTGAATGCAGCTTCAGGACCTTTCAGAAGCACAGTGACCCAGTGGGCCCCCAGGATCCACTACACCACACAGGGCCCAGTTAAAGCTCCTGGGCATGTTTGTCACCCTCCGAGCCTGGCCTGCTTCCTTGACCTCTCCTCTTACACCCACACCCTGCCTCCCAGCAGGAGGACCAACCATTCAAGCTGGACCTGGATGCAGTGCTTTTCCGGCCCTTAGGACTTTTGTTGCTAAAACCATGGAAGTCCTGATCAGAGGGATGAGCCATGTCCCTCCACCTCTCGGTCTTGTGCTGCTGTGTCCTCAGTCTGAATCGCCCTCTCCCCATCAAGGTCAGCTCTTCCTGCTCCAGGACTCACTTGGGGAGACTCTCACCCCCACTCCCCTACCTCTGACCCCATTGGGCAGGGTTCTTGTGTGCTCCCGCAGGCCCCAAGGACTTAATGCCCTACTCCCATAGGCTCTGGCTCCTGGGGAGAAGGGACCATAGTTTTTAACTCTGTATCCCCCATCCAGTTAATGCCCAAAGGCACAGGGCATATTTGCTTACAGCTTGCTTAATAGGCATGAAAGATGGATTTGGTGTGTGTCTGACCTCAGCCCTGGGTCTCTCTTGGGGGAAGCGGAACCATGGAGAACATGGTAAAGCTCAGGGCCTGATTCTCATGACTCATACCCACCCAGAGGGAGAGGGTCATGGCGGGAGGGACAGGGGAGAGGCCCCCTGGAGATAGCTCTTAGGCCAGGCTGTGATTGTAACTGTGGCCCCTGAGGACCCAGGAACAGCGAGGCTCCAGGGAGGGACCCCAATGTCTTAAGGGTCAGCCCTGAGTCCCCGGGTGTGGGGCGGACACACAGAGAGCCTGGGTGACTCCAGGAGGGAGGTGGAGGCAGCACAGGGGGGCCAGACCAACTACAGATCCCACTGTCTTCCGACAGGAGGATGCCTCCGGCCATCACACTAGTCTTCCATCCCTGGCATAGCTCTGCCCACCACTGTTTCCAGCTGCCCAAGGGGCACTTCCAGCTGTCACCACCTAAATAAGAACAGGGAAAGGGGTGGTGAGTGAGAACTGCCCCATGAACCTTCCAGGAGTGACTGTGGGTGAGGCTGGGCCGGTTCCCAGGTGATGCCCACCAAGGTGGCTGAATGGGCTCATCTCCAGGCACCATGCCACCACTAGAGACTCTCAGAACCCATTGGCTGAGGCCATTGACCGCTTAGCAGGCGCCCGGTCACACCCCTGACTCCTGCGAGGGGCCAGGGGCGACTGCAGGTAACACTGTAGGAGGACCAGATGAAGGAGTGTGGCTGGCCCCTCTGAGCCTGGGCAGGAAGCGTGCCACTGTTGAGCAGAGCTGAAAATAGAAGGTGCTCCAGGAAGGGAGGCCAGAGAGGGATGCTCCAGGCCCTCAGAGCCCTGCAAGGGCTAGACGCCTGCCCTGCCTCAGGCAGTCCCTGCCTGAATGCCTCCTGTAGGATGAAATGAAGGCTGAAGATGTAGCCTGGCTGAGTGCCGGCTGCCTCGCCTGGGGTGGCTCCTGGGGTCTGGCAGCTCTCCAAGCCCCGTGCTGCTTCACAGACCTGCAGAGCTTCTCCCACCTGCCCACCCAGCTCCCCGGGCCTCGTGAGGCGGGTGGTGCCCATGGTGCTCAGTCCTCAGCAGGCATGTGGCCATCCTCACCCTTCATTGCCATGGCCCTGCTGCTGCCTGCACAGTGCCCACCCTCTGCATCTCTCTACTTGTTCACCAGTTCACAGCCCATCTCCCCAAAGAACCTGAGCCCCACGGGGACAGACAGGATCCAGATCCACCCTGGATCCCTAGAGTAGGGCCCAGCACAAGGAGACACTCAGCAAGTGTTTTTTTTTGGATGAACAAAAGGAAGCAATCGGTGCTTAGAAAGTTTTCCTATTTAATTGCAACAGGGATATTTCATCCATTTTATGTTGTTTTTCATGACCAGCTTGGTTGTTTTGATCACCTTCATGTCTGTATTAGTCAAGGTCTTGAGAGAAAAACAGAACTAATACATAGATGGATTGTTGAGACAGATACATACATAGACTGACTGATTATGAGGAACTGGCTCTTGTGAGTATGGAAGCTGAGAAGCCCCACAATCTGCAAGTTGGAGACTCAGGCGAGTCAGTGCTGTAATTCCAGCCCCAGTGCAAGGACCTGAGTACTGGGGGACTGATGCTGTTAGCCCAGTCCAAGGACAGGAGAACACTGGCATTCCAGCTCAATCTGACAGGCAGGAAGGCAACAGATCCTCCCTCCACTTTTTGTTTGGTTCAGGCCTTCAACTGATTATGAGGCCCACCCCCCTGGGGAGGGCAATCTGCTTTACTCAGTCTACCAGTTTAAGTCCTAATCTTGTCCATGCATGCCGTCACAGACACACCCAGGAATAATGCTTAATCTGCTTGCCCCATGGCCCAGGCAAGTTTGACACATAAAATTAGCCACCACAATATCTTAGTTATCCGCCCCTCATGCCTAGTCAAGTATCCTAGTCCCCTGTTTGTTCTGCTGAGAGAGGCTGCCAGAATTTCAGGGATGTTGTCAACCATCAACCTGCATCCATCAACCGGAATGAATACCAGTCACAGCATCATGTGTTCCGGGCTCATGTGGCCTCAGGAAGAGACAGTTGAGAGGGCAGGCCACATGACTCACTAGCTCAGAGCTGCAGTTTGAACCTGTTCCAGCCGACTTCAAAGCCAAAGCTCCCAACTACTGGGCTACTGACTCTCAAGGGGTCTTCTGGCCTGGGGCAGTTTAAAGCCTCCCTGGTCACCTGATGACACCATGCCAAGTGCTGTAGAGCCCTGTACATGCCAGAAGTGACACACCCAGGGGCTCTAACCCAGCCTCTGAAATCCTGTAGTTGGGGTGCATACATACATACCTATATATATATATACACATATTGTATACATATATATATATATTTATTTATCAGAATAAATTTGTGGCAACTTGCAAATAACACAAACATAAGAAAACTGGACATCAGGGAATTCCCTGGAGGCCCAGTACTTAAGACTCTGCACTTCTGGCTGCAGGGAGTATGGGTTCAATCCCCAGTTGGGAACTAAGATTCCACATGCCATGATGCATCCAAAAAAAAAAAACATTCAACAAACTGAACATCACAGCTAGACAATGGTTATGTGTGTGTTTATGCAACAGTATCACACAAATACAGGTCTGTTGGCACACGTAGGCACATGTGTGTGTATCATCCACACACCCACGCACACGCAGGTCTGCATCATCTTCTAGAAATGGAACAGGCTCAGCCTTCTGACCATCAGCAGCTGACTCACCTTACATTTGGAAAATGTATTTGATGGGAAGGTCCAAGAAAGAAAATGGCAGTGTGAGGCTGCAATGATTTCTTAAGAACATGTTGCTAAATGATTTAATCCCTTCCTGAGACACTGCCCATGAATTGATGACCTCTGCTTTTCCTTTCTCCAGTCTGATGAGCAATGGCTTTTCTGACAGGCCAGTAAATTTCTCCCATTGCTTCTGTTAAGAAATTTTTTTTAAAAAGATGATGAGGGGGAAGTGCTTTATTGCAAAGCACTGTGCACCCTGCCCCCTTTCTCCACAGAACCGTAAAGATACAGTTGAAGGAAGGACAAGCTGGTGGCCGTGCTCCCAGGATGAGCTGAGTCCCGTTAAATTAAAATAAATGAAAGCGACTTCCAGATGGTGACTCACACACGAAGGAGGTCGGAGACAAGGAGATGGCTGGCTGCCTTCCGGAACTATGCCCAGGCTCTGCGATGAGGCAGGAAAGGAGCACCTCCCAACCTCCCACTCCACCCGGAGAATCCCGAAAGTCCACACTCACATCTGGGGGAGCTGAGGGGATCCCAGAGGGACCAGAAAGGAACCTTACTCACCCTTCAGACCACACCATCCAACAAACACATTAGCCTGACAGCCATCTTCCACACCTAGCTGTGGGCCAGGTACACAGCCAACAGGAACACCTCTACCAGGAAGTCCTCCAGGATGCAGCACCAAGGAAGTGCTGTGCAGAGGCCTGGGGATCAACTGCAGCAGCCAGCAAGGGAAGGCTCATGAGCAGGGTATGGTGGATGATCAGCAGGACTGACTGCCACCAAGGCACCCCAAGGGGAGGACACAGTGGGCAGGAGGCTGAGGAGATGCTGGGTCTGCAGAATGGGAAGCGCTGGGGGGTTGGAGCGGGTTCTTGCTCAGCACATGTGGCTCAGATCCTCCCTAACTCTGACTCTGTAGCACATAACCCTCCCCTGGGGGTGCTCCTACCCCATCCCCAGAGCAACTGCCAGGGCCCATTTAGTGCGGGACTAACGTGGAAGACTGTGAGGCCCCTGAGGGCCGTGTCCTTGGGACTCTCCTTCTCACGTGGGCGAGCCTTGAAGAGCCACACAGCCTGAGTAATAACTCCTTTGTGGCTGCCCTCCCGGGGCCAAGTGGGGAGCTCACCCTCCTGGTCCTTCCAATCCCAGGAGGCACTGTGTGCCCCAGCCCTCGTCCAGATGTGTGCCCTTCCCCAGCTCCCGGGCCTTTACTCCTGAATAGAAATACAGCATGATGTGGTGTGCAGGACCTCAAGAACACTCCCAGCCTGGCTCCAATAATCCCCAGATCGGGGTGGGGAACTGCATTGGGACAGGGGTGGTCCCCAGAAAAATCAGGGCCATGACATGGGTTCAGTCAGTTCAGTTGCTCAGTCATGTCCAACTCTGCGACCCCATGGACTGCAGCACGCCAGGCTGTCCATCACCAACTCCCGGAGCTTACACAGACTCATGTCGATTGAGCTGTGCCATCCAACCATCTCATCCTCTGTCATCCCCTTCTCCCACCTTCAATCTTTCCCAACATCAGAGTCTTTTCCAATGAGTCAGTCTTTGCATCAGGTGGCCATAGTATTGGAGTTTCAGCTCCAGCATCAGTCTTTCCAATGAATATTCTAGCCATGACATGAACATTCTCCCCATGACATGGGTAGAAAACAATCTGAATTTCTAAGGAAAAAAAAAAAAACTAAAATTAGAAGGACATCTGTCCTTGTTGCTATTTAGTCAGTCTCCAAGTCGTGTCTGGCTCATTTGCAACCTCATGGACTATAGCCCACCAGACTCCTCTGTCCATGGGATTTCCCAGGCAAGAATACTGGAGTGGTTGCATGCTTAGCCGCTTCAGTCTTGTCCAACTCTCTGCAACCCTATAGACCATGGCCTGCCAGACTCCTCTGTCCACAGGATTCTCCAGGCAAAAATACTGGAGTGGGTTGCCATTTCCTTCTCCAACTGGAGTGGTTAGCCATTTCCTTCCCCAGAAGGAAAGACAAACTAGGGAATACTTCTATTAAATAAAACTGACCAGGGACTTGCCTGGTGGTCCACCGGCTAAGACTTCAACCTTCCGCTAGAAGGAATGTGGTTCAATCCCTGGTCGGGGAACTAATATCCCACAAGCCTTGTGGTGCAGCCAATAAATGAAACACATATCAAAAAAACAAATATGACTGACCTATGGGTAGTTTTATGATACATAAAAAATTCGCTCAGGTTTTAATGAACTCAACAAGTCCTTGATAAAGTTGTAATGGGTCTGAAGAAATAGTTTAAGAGAATGAAATACAAATAGCAAAGCAAAACAAAACACAAGAACAAAAAGTAGAGCAATCTGTCCAACTCCATAGCAGTCAAAGAAATTCGGATTGAGTGCTACACCAAATTAATGTCTTAATGCCAAAGCCAGCAGTGACAAGTCTGAGTGCAGGAGCAAGTGTCTGGAGCAGTGGCCCGGGAACAGGTGCCGTGCTTTGGGCTGGCCCCACACACAACCTGCATGCAAATGCTCCTCCTCAGGTGCACTAATCCCCCATTTATTACCCTCAGAAATGACTGAAGAGAAGAGAAACTGTGCACTAACAGGCTCACTGTACACTATCTTCATCAGGGGGCAAAGAAACAGGGACAACCTGGATCTCAGCAAGAGGCAGGCAGGCCACTGTCAGACACAAGCTCACGTAGAGCCTGAGGCTCCTCTCTCTGGCATGAGGTCAGTGAGCAAAGCACAACACAAACACACACAGTGCTGCCGCGGGTACAAGCCCAGACAGCCAAGAAATACGAAAGCAGTGACAACTGAATGAGGGGCATGGACTGTGATCTGGTTTTCACTCCTGTGCACAGGGAGGTTCAGCCATGCTCATGTGCAACACTTCTGTGCATTTCTAGAGTCCATGTCACACGACATGCCATGGTGTCCCTGTAGGTGTGTGTTCCTTGACACCTACTCCTTGAGGCTATCAGTCCCACTCCTTTCCAGCCCACAGCCATAACCCATCCTGGGCAGAGAGCCCTTCACAGACAGTCATCTCCTATTATTTCTAACTCACTCTTTATGCCTGACCTCCTTCCAGAAAAGATGTCCCACATCAGCAATAATGGGAGGAAAATGGACAAAAATTGAGGAACAGTCTTATTTAATAAAGAGAGAGGGACTTCCCTGGTGGTCCAGTGGCTAAGACTCCGAGTTCCCAAAGCAGGGGGCCCGGGGTTCAATCTCTGGTCAGGGAACAAGATGCCACATGCTGCAACTAAGAGTTCATATGCCACAACTAAAGATCCTACATGTCGCAAGAAAGATTGATGATCCTGCATGCACTGCTGAGACTTGGCACAACCAAATAAATATTTTAAAAAATAAAGAGAGAGACTGGGGGCTGTGCCAGTGAGCCAGGCCAGATGCACCTGGAGAAGTGGCTCTTTTGGTCACGTCCTGGGAAACAGGGACCCCACCACTAAACCCCCACATCAACCTCAGTCTCAATCTCTAGTTCCTGCGTGGCTGGGAAAACCCAGACCCTAAATTCAGCCCCAGACCCTGACCACCACACACCCTGCACAGCCCCCAGTGTCCCCTGCTCATGCAGCTACAACTCAAACTCATCCCTTGGAGGGTCAGTCCCCACATTCTCAGATTGCATGACATCAAGTTGCCTCTGAGGTCAGTGCTGGGTGCAGGCTGGAGTGAGGAGGTGGGGGTGCAGAAAAAACCAAGGAGCAAGGTGCACGCCAGCTGTGCCTATATCTGCTTCCTGGAATGTTCGACTCCTTCAGTTCCATCTCACCCTGACTGCCAGTGTCTGTTGAAGCCGCACTCTGGACAATTCCCAGGAGAGAACCCTCGGGAATTAACACAACTCTTTCGTTCTGATTACAGCTTTTAATGGAGAGAATTTCTGGACTCTCCCCAATTTTCCTCTCTTCCTAAAATTTTCAATTAAGAGCCTAACCTTGATGGAAAATGGCCATTGTCTGGAATGCCCAAAGTACTGATTCTTCAATGCTAAGTGCTTTTTCTAAGCAGATAAAACAAACTCTCAATGATTCTGAGTAACACCAGAGCCAAGGACCTCAAAAGGAGGGAGGAGAGAAGAAGGCAACATGAAGACTCTCTGGCGAGGCCGTGTCCCAGAGCCAGCCTCTCCCTGTGGGCACAGGCATGGATGGCGGAGGGTCCCTGAGGCCCGTTCAGCCTGGAGAGAAGCCGTGAGCCAAGGAGCAGCGCAGTCGTCCAGGGAGCCAGGCCCGTCTGCCAGCAAAGCAGCTGAAGTCTTGAGGAAACTGCCTGATTGCATTAGCGAGGTGGCACCACCAGGACATAATCAAATCTCTCTGGAGGACGTGGCTTCCAGAAGGGCTACTGCTCACTTGTGGCCAATTTAGGGTAACCAGGACCAGACAGAGCAGGAGAGAGGAAGGCCAGTGCTTGGGACCCAGGGCGGGGTGGCTGGGGGGCCACCCGACTGGGGATCAAGGATATCACAGGGCCAGCCAGCACTGGATGCCAAGCCCCAGGAGGCAGCCTTTCCCGTGACCACGTGTGCAGACACCTGACATTGGAAGGCCCAGTTACCTGCCCAGCAGCCCCACATCACAGGTCCCCCTAGTTTTACAGGTAAGGAGGGCTGCCTAAGAAAACTGTGTGCAGCAGGTGGGCACGGATCTGAGTTCACTGGCTCACACCAGGGCCCCCTGCTCAAGGGCATGAGCTCTGGACTCTCTTTCCAGGTCTTTCAGCTGGTCCTCACTCCAGCCTGCCTGAACCTCAGTAGGGCAGGACCAATCACAGCTGCTTGTCAAGACTGCTAAAAAGAGATTATACCATGCAGGGCTCTGGATGCAAGCCTAAGAGCTCCAGGGGTGAGACCAACTGCAGTGCTGCCACCTACTGGCTAAGGGACTTAATTAACTCTTAACCTCTCTAAGCTCATTATCCTATACTTGGGGCAAGTATAGGGTGGTTTTGAGATTCCAAATAACAGAATGTATGTAAAGCACTAAACACAGAGCCTGGCCCAGGGAAAACACCTAGTATATGACAGTGGATGTTGGGTGTTAGACGCTCGTCATGTCCGACTCTTTGTAACCTCAAGGACTACAGCCCACCAGGCTCCTCTGTCCATGGAAATCTCCAGTTAAGAATACTGGAGTGGACTGCCATTCCCTTCCTTCTGACCCAGGGATCGAACTGGGGTCTCCTACATTGCAGGTGGATTCTTTACCTTGAGAGCCACCAGGGAAGCTCCAAGTGGCTGTTAAGTTGATTGTTATTAGAAAGAAAAGACAGGACCATTCCCACTGGAGTTAGTGGCTGGGGTGGGGATGAGGGGATGATCTCAAAGCCTGATTCTTCATTTTGCAGATCCAGTACCCTGGAGACACAACTCCTACTAACCCAACCACACCCAAGGGATACACCCAAGGCCAATGTCTTATAACGATGCCTCCTGGTTTCTTCTCTAAGAGTACTTTTTATAATAGTTCTTAGGTCAGCTATAGTCCGATGTCCTGACCACGATGAGAAAGTACACATGAGAGTTTCTCCACATTGATTTGCTGGACAAACAGACAAATACAGGAATTAAGGAACAACACAGAAACTAGGACATGGGCCTGCTGATGAGCACGGGGGTGGCCATCACGGGCCTCTCAGAGGAGCTCAGGCTTGGCACATAGATTGCACTCGGTGGCTGCACCTAACAGGGGAGGCCCTGACATTCACTAAGCGCCCAATGAATGTTCAGTGGCGGAGGAAGGGAAGAAAACAGGGCCAGATATGGCTGAGATGGGTTTGGAATATGGCTTTAAAGGACAGGCAGGGATGGGCAAGGGAGGGTATAATTCAAGGTTCGGAGACAAGAGGGCGTGGGTGTGTGTGTGTGTGCATACAGGGGAGGCTCTGGTGGCAAGATACACACTACAGTCCACCTTCCCAGAGCTAGGAGAGCCCGGTCAGCTCCATATCTCAGGGCAGCCCAGGGACCGAGGGGCTGACAAAACCCCTTGAGCCGGCTGGATGGACCCAGCAAGATTCCTGGTGGTGTCTCTGTTATGCTGGGAAGGGGAGTAGGCAGAGGGAGAAGGGCTGGTCTGGGGACAAAGCAGATGAAAAGGGTAGGCCTTTGGTCTTGTTCCTTAACCTCCGCAAGCTCCAGCACCTCATCAGTAAATCAGGTGACAACTGTGCCTCTGCTTCTCAGATAAGAGCTGAGACTAAATTCCTATAAAGCACCTGAAATTGGGCTTTGTGCACAGAAAGTTCTCCATCAGTGCTGACAATGATGGTGAGGATGGAAATAACAAGGCAGTTCACAGTGTGGTCCACCTTGGAAAGTCCATGCCAGCCAGCCGCACAGAGGCCCCAGGGCAGAACCCTTACAGTGGGAAGAGCATAATGATGGCAGCAACCTGAGTGTCTAGCCACGGGGGAGGTCTCAGCAATGGCAATATCAGGACAGAGATCCAGATACTCATATTAAGTAGATTGGGAATTCCCTGGCAGTCCAGTAGCTAAGACTCTGAGCTCTCACTTCCAAGGGCCTAGGTTCAATCCCTGATCAAGGAACTAGAACCCCAAAATTTCATGGCCAAATAAATGAATTATAAAAATAAATAAAGCTAAGTGCGTAAGTCCAGACTGCTTAGTAGTGCACCATTCCATGACTGCAACCATGGAAATATATGCAGACCTGAAAAAAAGCATGGAAGGGTCTGCTGCTGCTAAGTCACGGCAGTCGTGTCTGACTCTGTGCAACCCCATAGACGGCAGCCCATCAGGCGCCCCCATCCCTGGGATTCTCCAGGCAAGAACACTGGAGTGGGTATGGAAGGGTCTAAGCAAGTACAAGTAGGTCCTCAGGCCATGGTCTTGGCGGGTCAGGACTTTTCTCTTCCCCAAACCTGTGGAAGCAGGTGCTGCTTGTGCCCTGGAAGGTCTCGGTGGACCCTGTGATGTCAAATACTGTGTCTTCCCTAGCACTTGTCCTTCCTGACTCAGGGAGCCTGTACGTGAGAGGCATCCAGACCTCGGAGGAACTCCCGAGGCAGCAGTGGTAGGAGGAGTCCCACCCCCACGCTCCCCACCCCCTCACCCCACCCACACCGCGCCACCAAGCTGGCAGCCTCAGAGGCCCGAGGTCAGCATCTCCCCCACCCCGTCTCCTCTCCACTCCCTCACACCTGCTTCCTGCACTCATCTTCGAATTAACCACGCGCTTGCAAGTCTTCTGTTTAAATTTTCCTCTCTTTTTTACATTTAAAGGTTTAAACCATCTGGAATCTTTGTTAAACCATAGTGTAAGGAGTGAGTTTATGAGTTGGATTAACTACCTGTCTCAACTACCTTTGTAGATTAACCCATCTCTCTCCTGCTTTGCCTCCTGCTTCACCTCTCCTGTGGTGCCATGAAGTGGCAACATCACCTTATGCCCACTTGTTCACACTCTGTGGGCCTCCCTCGAGGGCTTCTACTCCAAGCTGTGAGCATAGTTCCTACTGCAGCCTCCTTCCCAAGGGACAGGCTCAGCCCAGGGGCCAGGATGCCCTCCTGGCAGCGTGTGCATTTCTCAGTGCCCCCTCTTTCCACTCCCTTCTCCAACCACTGTCTCCGTCTTCTCAGTCACTCTCTCTTCACCTCCCCTGAAGTACGGGACTGTCCTGATCCAGTCACCAGTGCTCCTCTTTTCTTCCTGTAAGCAGGTTCTGAGCCTCTCCCCAAAACACGACACCGGGGATGCATCTGGACCACGGCATCTCTCCTGGGCACCAAATGCCCCGTGTTAACTGCCTTCCTGGCTTCGCTTGACTTCTCCAAGTCCAGCTCACACAGCCTTAATGTATACGTGCAAGCACACACTCACACAGACACATCCATGAAAACACACGTGTGCATGCACACTCTTGCACACACCTGCACACATCTGTGTATGTACACACACAGGCTAAAAACAAAAAAAAATCTATTTTATGTAGAAGAATCTCAGGCTCAAAGATGTGTCCAAAGTCACACAACTACTGAGTGGCAGAACTCAGGTCTCTATACTTTTAGCTCAATCCTGAGCAGGGGTGTTTAACATCAGATGTACAAAAATACAGAGTTCCAAATTTTGGCGAAATAAAATGAGACAATGCACATTATGCGGTCAGCCCAGTGCCTGGGAGCATAAGCGCTAAATTAGCACTAACTGTCCTGAACAGTCATAATTATTACTCTCACCAATTGCGGTAGGCCAGGATCAGCGTCACCCGCTGCTCGCTCCCTCGCCATCCGCCGGAGGCCCACCGGCCGTCGCTCTGCATTTGCTTGTCTGGGGCGCCCCCTCCTGGCCTCTGCGTGTAGTTCCCTGGACGAGCGCTGGGGAGCGGAGCCGAAGGCCGGGGAGCGGAGCCCAAGCCCCGGGAGCGGCGAATTTACTCACCCAAGACGTCGGAAACAGTCCTCCTCCTCTTATCCTCCAGGGTCTGAAGAGAAAGAAAGTCTTCCGCTCTGCTGGCAGCTCGGGCCGTCCTCTGTCTGAACACACACCTGTGCACGCTTACCCGCACGTACACGTGACACACATGCACGCACACGCACGGACACTTGTGCACAATCTTTTGCACCTGGATGGCTCTGCTCCGCTTACACCGGTTAGACACAGCTCACTATCAGGAAGGCAGGCACACGGTATCTGTGCTACGATAGCCTTGTTGGTTCATATCACAGTTGGGGAAAGTGACGCCCCAGAAGAGGAGACACTGTGTCCAGTCCAGCCCCACAGCATTTGCTGACGGGCGGCAGGGCCGGATGTTAGGGCAGCAAAGAACGTAACCTTGTGATCAGTTCCCAGGTGGGGCCCGCAACGCCGAGCCCGGCCAGCTGACTGTGGTAGCGGAGGATCCAGGAGGGCCCCACGGCCTCGGTCAGTCACAGCTGAGGACCTTGTCCAGGATCTTAACATTCAGTGGCAGAAGCAGGTGTCTCAACAAACATGCAATGAAGTGTTAGGAGACATCACATGAACGCCTGCGCTGAGCTCACCGAGAACCCGGACGTCAGTGGTCAGGGGCTGGTGGCGGCCTCTTTAGAGCTGAGCATGAACGGATGTTATTAGAGGTCAAGGAACAAGTAGGGCAGGATGAGGAGGGGTGCTGAGGATTGGGCGGGAAGGCAAACCTGGCTAAGCTCTCCTGGAAGAAGACTGGGAATAAACCAGACGATAAAATGAGTTTCTTCTTGCAATCCCCACCCCCAAGGAGGCAGCCAGGGAAGGTGGCAGTGGCCGTTGCTAACACTGGGCGGGGCCGATGGAACAACTCTGCCAGTGTTAGCCCCCAGAATCATGCTTAAAATACTAGGATTTCCATTTTACAGATGAGGACTGAGGAACAAAGAGGTTTAGTAACCTGCCTAAGACCCAGTGACTTAACACCCAAGGCAGACAGACAGGTTCCAAAATCCAGGCCTTAAAAAAAGAAATGTGATAAAATCTGCATAACATAAAACTTGCATTTTAACCATTTTTAAGTGTCCAGTTCAGTGGTATTAAGTACATTCACAATGTTGTGCAAATGTCACCACCATCTCCAGAATTTTTTCATCTTCCCTAAGTGAAACTCCCAACCCATGAAACAACTCTGGTCCTCCCTTCCCCCAGCCCCTGGCAACCACTGTCCTATTTTTTATCCCTTCGATTTTGTCTTTTCTGGATATCTCATATAAGTGAAATAACATAATATTTGCCTGTTTGTGTCTGGCTTGTTTTACTAAGCATAATATCTTCAAGGTTCATCCATCTTATAGCATATATTGGAATTTCCTTCCTTTTTTAAGGCTGAATAATATTACATTGCATGTATGCACCACGTTTTGTTCATCCATTCATACACTGATGGACAATTAGGTTTCTTCTAAGTTTTGGTTATTGGGAATAATGCTGCTGAGAACACGGATGTGCAAATATCTGTTTGAGTCCCTGCTTTAAGGAATTACGCACTCTTAGCACCTGCTAGAGCAGGGATGGAGCCAAAGCAAAAAGAATACCCAGCTGTGGATGTGACTGGTGATAGAAGCAAGGTCCGATGCTGTAAAGAGCAATACTGCATAGGAACCTGGAATGTCAGGTCCATGAATCGAGGCAAATTGGAAGTGGTCAAACAAGAGATGGCAAGAGTGAATGTCGACATTCTAGGAATCAGTGAACTGAAATGGACTGGAATGGGTGAATTTAACTCAGATAACCATTATATCTACTACTGCGGGCAGGAATCCCTCAGAAGAAATGGAGTAGCCATCATGGTCAACAAAAGATTCCGAAATGCAGTACTTGGATGCAATCTCAAAAATGACAGAATGATCTCTGTTCGTTTCCAAGGCAAACCATTCAATATCACAGTAATCCAAGTCTATGCCCCAACCAGCAATGCTGAAGAAGCTGAAGTTGAACGGTTCTATGAAGACCTACAAGACCTTTTAGAACTAACACCCAAAAAAGATGTCCTTTTCATTATAGGGGACTGGAATGCAAAAGTAGGAAGTCAAGAAACATCTGGAGTAACAGGCAAATTTGGCCTTGGAATATGGAATGAAGCAGGGCAAAGACTAATAGAGTTTTGCCAAGAAAATGCACTGGTCATAACAAACACCCTCTTCCAACAACACAAGAGAAGACTCTATACATGGACATCACCAGATGGTCAACACCGAAATCAGATTGATTATATTCTTTGCAGCCAAAGAAGGAGAAGCTCTATACAGTCAGCAAAAACAAGACCAGTAGCTGACTGTGGCTCAGACCAGAAACTCCTTATTGCCAAATTCAGACTCAAATTGAAGAAAGTAGGGAAAACCACTAGACCATTCAGGTATGACCTAAATCAAATCCCTTATGATTATACAGTGGAAGTGAGAAATAGATTGAAGGGCCTAGATCTGATAGATAGAGTGCCTGATGAACTATGGAATGAGGTTCATGACATTCTACAGGAGACAGGGATCAAGACCATCCCCATGGAAAAGAAATGCAAAAAAGCAAAATGGCTGTCTGGGGAGGCCTTACAAACAGCTGTGAAAAGAAGAGAAGTGAAAAGCAAAGGAGAACAGGAAAGATATAAGCATCTGAATGCAGAGTTCCAAAGAATAGTAAGAAGAGATAAGAAAGCCTTCTTCAGCGATCAATGCAAAGAAATAGAGGTAATAGAGGAGTTATGACCAGCAGAATGGGAAAGACTAGAGATCTCTTCAAGAAAATCAGAGATACCAAAGGAACATTTCATGCAAAGATAGGCTTGATAAAGGACAGAAATGGTATGGACCTAATAGAAGCAGAAGATATTAAGAAGAGATGGCAAGAATACACAGAAGAACTGTACAAAAAAGATCTTCACAACCCAGATAATCACGATGGTGTGATCACTGACCTAGAGCCAGACATCCTGGAATGTGAAGTCAAGTGGAAAGCATCACTACAAACAAAGCTAGTGGAGGTGATAGAATTCCAGTTGAGCTATTCCAAATCCTGAAAGATGATGCTGTGAAAGTGCTGCACTCAATATGCCAGCAAATTTGGAAAACTCATCAGTGGCCACAGGACTGGAAAAGGTCAGTTTTCATTCCAATCCCAAAGAAAGGCAATGCCAAAGAATGCTCAAACGACCGCACAATTGTACTCATCTCACACGCTAGTAAAGTAATGCTCAAAATTCTCCAAGCCAGGCTTCAGCAATATGTGAACTGTGAACTTCCTGATGTTCAAGCTGGTTTTAGAAAAGGCAGAGGAACCAGAGATCAAATTGCCAACATCCGCTGGATCATGGAGAAAGCAAGAGAGTTCCAGAAAAACATCGATTTCTGCTTTATTGACTATGCCAAAGTCTTTGTGTGGATCACAATAAACTGTGGAAAATTCTAAAAGAGATGGGAATACCAGACCACCTGATCTGCCTCTTGAGAAATTTGTATGCAGGTCAGGAAGCAACAGTTAGAACTGGACATGGAACAACAGACTGGTTCCAAATAGGAAAAGGAGTACGTCAAGGCTGTATATTGTCACCCTGCTTATTTAACTTATATGCAGAGTACATCATGAGAAACGCTAGACTGGAAGAAACGCAAGCTGGAATCAAGATTGCCGGGAGAAATATCAATCACCTCAGATATGCAGATGACACCACCCTTATGGCAGAAAGTGAAGAGGAACTCAAAAGCCTCTTGATGACAGTGAAAGTGGAGAGTGAAAAAGTTGGCTTAAAGCTCAACATTCAGAAAACGAAGATCATGGCATCCGGTCCCATCACTTCATGGGAAATAGATGGGGAAACAGTGGAAACAGTGTCTGACTTTATTTTTCTGGGCTCCAAAATCACTGCAGATGGTGACTGCAGCCAAGAAATTAAAAGACACTTACTCCTTGGAAGGAAAGTTATGACCAACCTAGATAGCATATTCAAAAGCAGAGACATTACTTTGCCAGCAAAGGTTTGTCTAGTCAAGGCTATGGTTTTTCCTGTGGTCATGTATGGATGTGAGAGTTGGACTGTGAAGAAAGCTGAGCGCCAAAGATTGATGCTTTTGAACTGTGGTGTTGGAGAAGACTCTTAAGAGTCCCTTGGACTGCAAGGAGATCCAACCAGTCCATTCTGAAGGAGATCAGCCCTGGGATTTCTTTGGAAGGAATGATACTAAAGCTGAAACTCCAGTACTTTGGCCACCTCATGCGAAGAGTTGACTCATTGGAAAAGACTCTGATGCTGGGAGGGATTGGGGGCAAGAGGAGAAGGGGACGACAGAGGATGAGATGGCTGGATGGCATCACTGACTCGATGGACGTGAGTCTCAGTGAACTCCGGGAGTTGGTGATGGACAGGGAGGCCTAGCGTGCTGTGATTCATGGGATCGCGAAGAGTCGGATACGACTGAGTGGACTGATCTGATCTGAGAGCACCGTGTGGGAGTTGGTTTTCATAAACCTCATGGAAGATGTGAGTCAGTTTGGGAGAGCAGAGGATAAGCAGTGAAAGAGCAGGGCAAGACAGAGTACAAGAGAGACAGGCTGTGAGAGGGACACCCTGAAAGCCACCACAGGAAGAGGACCGCCCACTGGGGAAGAGGTATGGGGCTTCCCAGACATCCTGATATCAGAGCAGCAGCAGCCTGGGGAGACCCTGGTTCTCTCAAAGGAACCTAAGTTCTTCTCCATCCCTGCTGGGACCATGTCCACACTGTGGGCTGGCCAGGATCCCAGGCCAGGTGGGAGCCAGCTGACCAACAAGATCTATCATGAGGCAGGGGACTGGGCAGTGTCTCAGCTGCAACAGCACAGGTGGGACTGCCCCCGACCCAAGGGAAATGCACCCCACCCGGCCACTGTGCTCACTACGCTCTGAGACAGGGGAGTGCTTACCTGGCAAGATGCAACGAGAGTAAATGAAAAGGTGCCAGTCCTGGACGACAGGCATCTGGGCCTACTCTACCCCTTCAGCCTAAGCAGAGAAACATCCTGGATACATTAAAAGTCTCACTAGCTTGAGAGATTTCAGCAAACAAAACAAATGAGGCTATTACAAAACAAGAGAACAGATTGGAATATCTCTAATGTGCTTTTACAGAAAGATTTGAACCCAACAGAGAACATATGTTCTTGTCAAGCTCCTGTAGAGCATTTGGAAACACTGATGCTGTGCCCGATGAGCGAGGGGCTGTCAGCATCTCTCACAGATCACATTCTGTCGCCAGGGTGCAGTACAATTATGGACAATAAGAACATTAGAAATGCATTTTGGAACCCCAATTAATTTCCGCAACAGGAATTATAAAATGTTGGATCTCAACAGCCATAAGGTATTTATATAAAATATGGAGTTCAAAAAAATTGTGAAGTAGAGAGAAATCCATATCCACAAATGAATTTGTAGTAAACAGAATAAAGCGGAGGGGGGGGGGGTGGGCGGTAAGAGAAAGGCAGCTTGTGTTGAAAAGAAAATAAGAGCTAAAATGAAAAACTCTTTACAGATGGTCCTTGACTAAAAATGTTTTAATGATTTTTCAACTTCATAATACAGTGAAAGTGATACACATTCAGTAGAACCACATTCAGTTTTTGAGTTTTGATCTTTTCCTGGGCTAGGGAAATGTGGTACAATATTGTCTCGTGATGTGGAACTGAGGCTCCTAGTCAGGCACACGATCACAAGGATAAATGACTGATAACTTAGAACCATTCTGTACCCAGACAACTGTTCTGTTTTTCACTTTCAGTAAATTACATGAGCTATCAACAACTTTCTTATAAAATATGCTTTGTATTAGATGGTTTTGCCCAACTATAGCTAACCTGAGTGTCCTGAGCACATTTAAGGTAGGCCAGGCTAAGCTACGATGTTTAGTAGATTATGTGTATTAAATGCATTTTCAACTTAAGATATTTTCTACTTACAATGGGTTTATCAGGATGTAACCCCATTGTAAGTGAAGAAAGATCAGTACAATAAGAGCATGATCTATCAAAACCTATCAAATAAGGGGACATTTCTTAGCTTTGAGTATGCATGCTTGCCTGCTAAGTCACTTCAGTCGTGTCCGACTCTTTGTGACTCTATGGACTGTTGCCTGCCAGACTCCTTTGTCCATGGGATTCTCCAGACAAGAATACTGGAGTGGATTTCCATGCCCTCCTCCAGGTGATCTTCCCTATCCAGGAATCAAACCCGTATCTCCTGCAACTTCTGCATTGCAGGCAGATTCTTTACTGCTGAGCCACTGGGTAAGCCCTGAGTATCGATAAGTATTCTTAAATATAGGAAAGATATAGCCAAGCTTTAAAAAAAAAAAAAAGGCTGAAATAAGAAATAAACTAATTTAATTTTAAAACAACAATAAAAGTAGATTTGATAAGTAAAACCAAAAGCCAGTTCTTTGAAAAGACCATTAAAATAGGCAGAGCTCTGAAAAATCAAAAGAAAAAGGGGAAAAAGTATGATGCTGAAAATAAGAGGTTAAAAAAAGGGACACAACTGCAGATATGAAGGAGATGTTTTAAACCACAAGAAGATGGTAGGCACAGCTTCACTCTGATTGGTTTCAAATGGAAGATTTTCCTGAAATATATAAATCACCAAAATAGGCCTAACAAGAGGCAGAAAACCTGAAAAGAACAATGTGGACGTGTGTGCAGGCTAGTTGGTTCAATCGTGTTTGATTCTATGAGACCCTATGGACTGTAGCCTACAAGGCTCCTCTGTTCATGGGATTCTCCAGGCAAGAACGCTGGAGTGGGTTGCCATTTCCTTCTCCAGGGGATCTTCCAAACCCAGGGATCAAACTGGTGTCTCTTATTATCTCCTGCATTGGCAGGTGGGTTCATTACCAGTAGGGCCACCTGGGAAGCCCGAAAAGAACAATAAACATAAATGAAAAGGTAATGAAGGAGGGCTCCCTCAACCTCCAGAGACAAGGGATTGCTGTTATGGATGTTACCAGAACACAGGAGAGAATGGGAAGCTCCCAGTTCTCTCTACAGGATTAACAGACTGGACAAGGATCACACACGCACACACACACAGGCTGCAGTGATATAAAAGATCCTCCAGACGCATACAGTAGTGAAAATAGAGAGCTCCCATGGAAGAAAATAAATATACATGAATACAAGTGTCTAAAATTAGAGATCAGGAAGATACACATCAGACAGAGTACACGGTTAACTGTGAGGCAGAGAGTTTAGAAGGAAGTTAAAGAGAAAACCATTCCTTTTATGCTATTCCTATATTGCTGGAATGTTTACAATCTATGTTCATATATTACTTCAAAATAATTAAACTAAATGTAAATAAATTAGTCAAAATAAAACCAATAATCACCTGATAAATATGAAATTGAAAAGAAAAATACTTTAATAATTATTCATATTTTAAGCTAAAGAATAAAAATTAAAAATTTAGAAAACATACAGAAATATTTTTTGAAAAAATAAGAGGATATTTAAAATAGAGGGTCATTTTTGTAATTAAAGTGGTAAGAATGACTCACCCAGACAGGACACAAAACCTCAAAGCCAAAAAGGAAAACACCAGATTTGATCATATCAACATTTAAAACCTCTGTACAAGGAAAGGCATCATGGACTTCTCAAAAGACAAGTGTTATACTGGAGAAAAAATATTTATAAGATTTATAAACAGCCACATGGTTTATATCCAGAATACCTTAGGAGCTTTTACAAAGTCAATATGGACCAACAGAAAAACAAGCAAAGAATATGCACAAATTACAGAAGATATGAGAATGGCTGATAAACACTTGAAGAGATGCTAAAGCCCTCTAGATATCTAATAAAAATGCAAATTTAAATGATAATGGAATATTTCTTGTACCCACCAGACTGGCAAAAATTAAAAGCATTGAGCACAAGTGTCACTGGCAGGAATCGGAAATGGGAAAATTCTGTTATTTTTCAAATATTTCCTCTTATCTGTTGATCTTTCCCTCTCCCTCTGGCACTCATATTATTAATAGATAAATAGGAACACTTTCCCTTCTCACCTCCATCCTCCCTTAACTCTCCATCTCGTTGGTTCCTCCCCGTTCATTCATTTGTTCTTCTCCCCTTTAACCTTCCCATTAAGTTCATCATTTCTTCATTGTTTACACCCTTTATCCCCAGCTGGTTCTTCTTCATAACTGCCTCATCTAGCCTCGTCTTTCCAGTACCCTACTGAGGGTATTTATTAGTCACATGTAAATGCTTTTCCTGTCTTTTCTGTCTATCTGCTCCCTCTGGTATTCAGTTTGTGAACTGATGTTTACTGATGTTTACTCTTCTCACATGTCTCATTTTTCCCTACAGCCATTTTTTTTCTCTTTTATTTCTGTTTGTTTTGTCTCACTTGTTTGGTTGGGTTTTTTGTTTGTTTTTGGCTACACCATAAGACATGTAGGATCTTAGTTTCCTGACAGGGATTGAACCCACGCTCCCTTAACCACTGCTCTTGCAGTGTAGGCATGGCATCTTAACCACTGGCCCACCAAGGAAGTCCAAGCCACTCACTTTCCCTGATGAAGGTCAGCCAACTTAGCCGGTTGAGTACACTTGGGAGGAGGAGCCGGCAGCCTTTGCCCTAGGCTGCACCTTCCAGGTCGGTTAGGGAAGGCGGGCAGGATGCTCCTCAGGGCAGAGCACAGGGCGAGATGGGCTGGCTCAGCATCCCCTGTTTCGTTCATCCCTGCAAGGCCACTCTGGCCTTAGGGAACCTCCCTCTCTTCTAGCCTGGTTGTCGTCTTTGTCCTGGGGCTGTCAACCTGCATTGTGCCTGGGGATGGGGAGGTGCCGTGGGACAGCCAGCTGATCTGCCCAGGTGGGGTGGCACTCACTCCAGGTAGGTTCCAGGCTGCTCTGGTCTTGCCTGTGTCTGGCACAGAATCTGCTCCTCACAAGAGCAATGCTGGGCAGGCAGGGACCCCAGGGTGGTACAAGTAGGAGAGATGCTGCTCTGGCCTGGTCCTAGGTAGCTGAGCAGCAGCTTCCAAACTGGAATGTCTCCCCTCCCCCCTTACCCCGCTTGGCTCTGCCTCCTCTGGATTTGTCTTGCATTTTCACCTTTGTTCTGGGCTCTATCAGTTATTTCATTTGTGATTTCTCGAAGGTTTGGGTTCATAGACTAGAGTTAGCAGCCCATATTAATTAATCATCTAATATAGGTGTTCCTAATATAGGAACAAGAAGCAAAATTTAAAACCAAGATCTCAACATCAGATGCTTTTGCATGGATGAAGCAAATGGATGCATGCAAACATTACTGGTGGGGTTATGAACTGTTACAGCCATCCCAAGGGACAGACATTGAATGGAACACATTCCAAACACTTGAAAGATTGGGCATTCCATGACAAGATGGTATAGACTCATCTGTTCCTACTCCTTCCCTCTAAATATGACTAAATGCATTGGAAATCCCTTCAATCATAAAAGGATTTGTAAGGTGGGAAGAGGAAGGCAGACTGGCAGGAAGAAGGAGACTTGAGAGATGGCACTGTACTGAGCTCCTGGGTTTCTCCCATTGTCTTAGTCCATTTGGGCTAAATAAATGCCATTAAACTGGGTGGCTTAAACAACAGAAGCTTCTTTGTTACAGTTCTGGAGGCTGAGAAATCTGCGATCAAGGCACAGGCAGAAATAGGGGGTGGAGGGAGGAGAGACTAGACAAAGAGTTCCGAAACCTTGACACCAAAAGTACAATCCATGAAAGGAAAAGTTGATAGATTGGACCACACTTCATCAGAATTAAAATTTTTTTTTGTTCTGCAAAACATCCTGTTCAGATGATGAAAAGACAAATTACAGATGGGATAAAATACTTGCAAATTGCATACCTAACAAAGAACTTAAGATGTCTAGAATTTATTAAAAAAAATATTCTCAGAAGTCAACATTAAACAAAATTGAAAATGTACTAAAGATTTAAACAGATATTTGACCAAAGAGGCTATATAGATGGCAAATAAACACATGAACATATGGGCAACATCATTAGTCATTAGGGAAGTGCAAATTAGAACCACAATGAATTATGACTACACACCCATTAGAATGGCTTTAAAAAAGCACTAACACTAAATGCTTGCAAGAATGCAGAGAGCCAGAGTGTTCGTACATTGCTGGTGAGTCTGTAAAATGGCACCACCACTCTGGAAAATAGTTTGGAAGTTCCTTTGAAAACTAAAAACAGACTTATCATTTGGCCCAGAAAATGCAATGTTGGGCATTTTACTGGAGAAATGAAAACTTATTTTTATACAGAATCTTATGCATGTTATGTTCAGAGCGGTTTTATTTGTAATAGTAAAAAACTAGGGATTCCCTAATAGCTCAGTTGGTAAAGAATCCGCCTGCAATGCAGGGGACCTGGGTTCAATACCTGGGTTGGGAAAATCCCCTGGAGAAGCGAAAGGCTACCCACTCCAGTATTCTGTAAAGTCCATGGGGTTGCAAAGAGTCAGATATGACTGAGCGACTTGAACTTTCACTTTCACTTTTCAGAAACTATGCACATGTCCTTCAATGTGGAATGCTGAACAAACTGTAGAACATAATAAATATTATGAAATACCATGCAGCATTAAGAAGAAAGAGATTGAGCTTCCCTGGGGCTCACTGGTAAAGAATCTGCCTGCTAATGCAGGAGACGTGGGTTTGATCCCTGGTCTGGAAAGATTCCACATGCTGTGGAGCACCTAAGCCCACGCACTGCAACTCTGAGCCCGCGTGCCTAGAACCCATGCTCTGCAATGAGAAGCCCACATATTGCAACTAGAGTAGCCCCCACTCGCTGCAGCTAGAGAAAAGTCCTGGCGGCAGTAAAGACCCAGCACAGCCAAAAATAAATAATTAAAAATGTTTTTTAAAGGATGAGACTATTGACACTTGCAACAACTTGCATGAACTCAAGGAAATTATGCTGACTGAAATAAGCTGATTTTAAAAGGACACATATTATATGATTCCATAAAGTTGTGAAGTAACATAACTATAGAGATAGAAAACAGATTAATAGTTGTTGGAGGTTAGGGATGGGTGAGGTGTGTGTGACTTTAAAGTGGTAGCATGAGGAAGCCTTCCAGTGATGTCACAGTTATGTATGACTGTGATCATTAAAGCTACACACATGCTATCACACAGGATAACACACATAAATTAGTACATAAATGACTCATGAGATCTGAAAAACTGTGGATTTGTACCAAGGTCAGTTTTCCTGATTTTGATATTGTACTACAGTTCTGCCAGATGTTAGCACTGGAGGAAGCTGGGTAAATGCCCCAAGGAAAACTCCCTGCAAATTTTTGGGCAAATTCCTGTGAATCTATAATTATTTCAAAATAAAAAGCAATTTTTAAAAAGTGGCCTCAGAATCTTATTTATAGGAATTTGTTTTAAAGGGAAAAACAAAAGGGGACTTCAGATCAGGAAAAAACATTCAGTAAGTACATTTCACTCTTCCACAGAAATGCAAGTGTAAAAACTTGAATGGAATGCATAAAGGAGCTATTTGACATCTTGGAACGTGAAGTCAAGTGGGCCTTAGAAAGCATCACTATGAACAAAGCTAGTGGAGGTGATGGAATCCCAGCTGAGCTATTTCAAATCCTGAAAGATGATGCTGTGAAAGTGCTGCACTCAATATGCCAGCAAATTTGGAAAACTCATCAGTGGCCACAGGACTGGAAAAGGTCAGTTTTCATTCCTATCCCAAAGAAAGGCAATGCCAAAGAATGCTCAAACTACTGCACAATTGCACTCATCTCACATGCTAGTAAAGTAATGCTCAAAATTTTCCAAGCCAGGCTTCAGCAATACATGAACCGTGATCTTCCAGATGTTTAAGCTGGTTTTAGAAAAGGCAGAGGAACCAGAGATCAAATTGCCAACATCCGCTGGATCATAAAAAAGCAAGAGAGTTCCAGAAAAGAATCTATTTCTGCTTTATTGACTATGCCAAAGACTTTGACTGTGTGGATCACAATAAACTGTGGAAAACTCTGAAAAGAGATGGGAATATCAGACCACCTGACCTGCCTCTTGAGAAATCTGTATGTAGGTCAGGAAGCAACTGTTAGAACTGGACATGGAACAACAGACTGGTTCCAAATAGGAAAAGGAGTACTTCAAGGCTGTATACTGTCCCCTGCTTATCTAACTTATATGCAGAATACATCATGAGAAACGCTGGGCTGGAAGAAGCATAAGCTGGAATGAAGATTGCCAGGAGAAATATCAGTCACCTCAGATATGCAGATGACACCACCCTTACGGCAGAAAGTGAAGAGGAACTGAAAAGCCTCTTGATGAAAGTGAAAGTGGAGAGTGAAAAAGTTGGCTTAAAACTCAACATTCATAAAACGAAGATCATGGCATCTGGTCCCATCACTTCATGGCAAATAGATGGGGAAACAGTGAAAACAGTGTCAGACTTAATTTTTGGGGGCTCCAAAATCACTGCAGATGGTGACTGCAGCCAAGCTTACTCCTTGGAAGGAAAGTTATGACCAACCTAGATAGCATATTCAAAAGCAGAGACATTACTTTGCCAACAAAGGTCCGTCTAGTCAAGGCTATGGTTTTTCCAGCGGTCATGTATGGATGTGAGAGTTGGACTGTGAAGAAGGCTGAGGGCCGAAGAATTGATGCTTTTGAACTGTGATGTTGGAGAAGACTCTTGAGAGTCCCTGGACTGCAGGAAGATCCAACCAGCCCATTCTGAAGGAGATCAGCCCTGGGATTTCTTTGGAGGGAATGATGCTGAAGCTGAAACTCCAGTACTTTGGCCACCTCATGCGAAGAGCTGACTCACTGGAAAAGACTGTGATGCTGGGAGGGATTGGGGGCTGGAGGAGAAGGGGACGACAGAGGATGAGATGGCTGGATGGCATCACTGACTCGATGGACGTGAGTTTGAGTGAACTCCAGGAGTTGGTGACGGACAGGGAGGCCTGGCGTGCTGCAATTCATGGGGTCACAGAGTCGGACACGACTGAGCGACTGAATTGAACTGAAAGTCAAATAAAAGAACAGCAGCAGAACTGGGACAGGAGACCATAATTCAAAGTAACACTGAGCTGGTGGTGAGTTTTACCATTTTCCCTTTCCTGGTACCTCACAGCTATCCTCACCCAAGTGAGGCAGCCTAAACCTCGAGGTGGATATAGGCGCAAACAGAGACCACTCAAGAAAGCCTTCAGGCTGAGGAACAAGAGTCTCCTAAAACCCAGAGAGAGTGCAAGAAATCTCTCCTCTTCTCTACTCCGTTTTCTCCTGCCCAGCCCCCTGCAGCCCATAAGCACGCCCTTTTTGGATCCAGGTTGGAAGGAGTTTTGTTGGTGGTGTTTTATTCATTGTTTTCTTACTCTCTTGGTCCTTGGCTTGACTCTGGATTTGGGCACAGACGTGGTATGGAAGCTGCAGTGTTTAGACTGAGGGCTGAAAAGGAAACTGGGAAAGTACCAGGAAGTCATGGAGTGGGAAGAGTTCAGGACAGTGACCCCTCAAAGTTGTTAATGAGCTCCTGGGCTCCCTCCTGAGCTGTGCACGCATAGATCTGACTCTAAGCAGCATATCGTTGACTCTGAGAAGGGTCAAAGAACTAGATCAATGTCCCAGGCCCACACAGGCTATAGGTAATGCACATGTGAGACTGACCCAAATAACACTGCAAGGGCTTTGTTTGTAAATGGAACTGACACTGGCCACAACCCATAGAAGGCTGTAGCACTCTGCAGGACATGTATGCCATTAAATGCTTATTTTAGGAAAAGAGAAAAGTCTCAAATCATTAATCTAAGCTTCAATCTTAAGACATTAGGAAAAAAGAACACAATAAAATCAAAGCAAGCATAAGAAAAGAAATAATAAAGAGCAGAAACCAATGAAATTAAAAACAGGAAAAGAATAGAGAAAAATCAATGAAACCAGAAGCTCATTCTTTGAAATAAAAATTAATAAACTTCTAGGAATACTGACAAAGAACAAAAGTAGAGAAGACACAAATGACCAATATTAGGAATGAAAGAGGTGATGTCACTACAGACACAAAAGACAGTAAAAGGATAAAGAGATTCATATAGGGGGCTTCTCAGGCGGTGCTGTGGTAAAGAATCCACCTGCCAATGCAGGAGATGCGGATTTGATCCTTGGATAGGGAAGATCCCCTGGAGAAGGAAATGGCAACCCACTCCAGTATTCTTGCCTGGAGAATTCCATGGACAGCGGAGTCTGGTGGGTTACAGTCCTTGGGGTCACAAAGTCAGACACAACTGAATGAGCATACACACATACAAGGGACACACAAATAACTCTATACCCATAATTTTGACAATTTAGGTGAAATAAATCAATTCCATTTCATAACCTATGAAAATTCACTTAGGATGAAATAATGAGTAGTCCTATAACTATTAAATATATTAAATTCATTGTTAAATAAACATTAAAATAAAATCTTTCTGGTCACAGTTCACGGCTTGCAGGATCTTAGTTCTTCAATCAGGTATTGAACCCATTTCCCCTGCCTTGGTAGCATGGAGTCTTAACTACTGGATCACTGAGGAATTCCCTCACTGACAGATTCTACCAAACATTTAAAGAAGAAATAACAATTCTACCCTCAATCCAAGAATGTAAAAGGAGAGGGAACATTTTCCAAATCATCTCATAAGGCCAGCATTACCCTGATACCATAATCAAATAGACGTAAGAACTCTACAGAACCATATCCCTTACAACATTCATTCACGATAAAGATTCCCAGCTAAACCAGGCATAGAAAGGAATTTCCTCAAACTGAGAAAGTGTATCTACAATGGGACCAAAGCAAGAATGTCCACTTTCAATACTTCAATTTCACATTACCCTGAAAGTCCTAGCCACCGAAACACATCAGTTTCACAGTTATAAAGGAAGGAATAAAAACCCTTTCTACTTGCAGAAAACACGATAGTCTAAGTATAAAATCCCAAGAAATCTGCTCTCTTCCCCACAAAAAGATCTAGACTAACTGGGCGCATTACAGTCACAGAATGTAAGTTTAACACACAAAAACCAATCATTTTTCTAAAAACTAGCAGCAAACAATTTGAAACCAAAAAAGTCCTAAATAAACAGAGAGATATGCCATGGACTGTGGGACTCTATATTGATTTCAGTTCTTTCCAAGTTGATCTATAGATCAAAAGCCATGAAAATCACAGCAGGATTCTTTGGTAAATGTAGGCAAGCTTATTAAAATTTATATCAAAAGGGAAAGGCCCTAGAACAGCAGCAACAATTTTCAAAAAATAGAGGAATCACACTTCTTAGTTTTCAGACCTAATATAAAGCTACAATAATCAAGATACTGTGGAAAAGTGATGGATGCATCAATCAAAGAGAATACAGCCCAGAATATACCCTCACAAATACGCCCAACTGATTTTTGACAAAGATGCAAAGGTATTTCAATGGAGAAAGGATAGCCTTTCAATAAACGGTATTAGAACAATTTAAGTTAAAAAAAAAAAAGGACTCCAATCTAAATCTCAGATCTATATAAAAATTAACTCAAAATGAAAAGCATAAAGCTATAAAGCTTTTAGAAGAAAACATACAAGAATATCTTCTTGACCTGGGGCTAGGAAAAGAATTCTTAGTGAGGACACCAAATTCACAATCCATAAAAGAGAAAATTAATAAATTAGGCTTGACAAATCTTTTAAATTTTGTTAAAGATACTCTTAAGAAAATGAAAAAACAGCAGTAGATTAGAAGAAAGTATTAGCAAATCATATATGTGACAAAGGACTTCTTCCAAAATATACAAAGAACTCTCAAAATCAACAATAATGATCCAAATAAATAGTAGGCAAAAGACTTGAAAATAAAACATATCACCAGAGAGGACAGACACAGTACATGAAAGGCTAGTAAGCATATGAAAAGATGCTCCACATTATTGGTCATTAGGGAAATGCAAATTAAAACCACAGTGAGATACCACTACATATCCATTAGCTGGTGGGAATGCAAAATGGTACAACCCCTCCAGAAAAGTTTGACAGTTCTTTTAAACCATATGACCCAGAAGTGCTTCTCCTGGGTTATTTTTTAACCCTGGAGTAATGAAAACATGTTCACACAAAAACCTCTATACAGATATTTATAGCAGCTATATTCATAATTGCCCCAAACTGGAAACAACCACAAGGCCTTTCACTGGAGAATGGATAACCAACTGTGGTCTGTCTGTACAGCTGGTAACTATTTAGTAAACAAAAAGAATACACCACTGATACACAGGACAATTGGGATGAGTCTCAAAGACATAATGCCAATTTCAAAAGATTACATACTCTGTTGTTTTACTTACATATTCTTGAAATGACAAGTTGTAGTGATGAAAAACTCATCAGCAGTTAATGGGGGTTGGAAGTGAGGAAGGCTTGGGCTACACAACATGAGGAAGTGCTCTGGAGAAGGGACTCTGGTATCTTGACAGTGGTGGTTACATGAACATATATATATAATGTGTTAAAATCTATGTAAGTGTTAAAACTCTTGGATCCTATACAACTCTTTAAAATAGGACCAGGAGAAACAAAAAATTTAAAAATCTGTTCTGTGCCAGTCATTTTGCATTAGGTCTCATTAAAGCCTCACAAACTGCAAGATTAGTTTATTACCTCCATATTACAGATAAGAAACTTGAAACTCAGAGATAACTTGGGAATTTGCCCAGTTCAGTTCAGTCACTCAGCCGTGTCTGACCTTTGTGACCCCATGGACTGCAGCATGCCAGGCCTCCCTGTCCATCACCAACTCTCAGAGTTTACTCAAACTCATGTCCATCCAGTTGCTGATGCCATCCAACTGTCTCATCCTGTTGTCCCCTTCTCCTCCCACCTTCAACCTTTCCCAGCATCAGGGTCTTTTCAAATTAGTCAGTTCTTTGCATCAGGTGGCCAAAGTATTGGAGTTTCAGCTTCAGCATCAGTCTTTCCAATGAATATTCAGGACTGATTTCCTTTAGGATGGACTGGTTGGATCTTCTTGCAGTCCAGGGGACTCTCAAGAGTCTTCTCCAACACCACAGTTCAAAAGTATTAATTTTTCAGCGCTCAGCTTTCTTTATGGTCCAATTCTCACATCCATACATGACTACTGGAAAAAACATAGCTTTGACTAGGTTGTCTAGGTTGGTCGTAACTTTTCTTCCAAGGAGCAAGCATCTTTTAATTTCATGGCTGCAGTCACCATCTGCAGTGATTTTGGAGCACCCCCAAAATAGTCTGTCACTGTTTCCCCATCTGTTTGCCATGAAGTGATGGGACCTGATGCCATGATCTTAGTTTTCTGAATGTTGAGTTTTAAGCCAACTTTTTCACTCTCCACTTTCACTTTCATCAAGAGGTTCTTTAGTTCTTCTTCACTTTCTGTCATAAGGGTGGTGTCATCTGTGTATCTGAGGTTACTGATATTTCTCCTGGCAATCTTGATTCCAGCTTGTGCTTCTTCCAGCCCAGCATTCTCATGATGTACTCTGCATATAAGTTAAATAAGCAGGGTGACGATATACAGCCTTGACATACTCCTTTTCCTATTTGGAACCAGTCTGTTGTTCCATGTCCAGTTCTAACTGTTGCTTCCTGACCTGCATACAGATTTCTCAAGAGGCAGGTCAGGTGGTCTAGATTCCCATTTCTTAAAGAATTTTCCAGTTTATTGTGATCCACACAGTCAAAGGCTTTGGTATAGTCAATAAAGCAGATGTTTTTCTGGAACTCTCTTGCTTTTTTGATGATCCAGTGGATGTTAGCAATTTGGTTCCTCTGGCTTTTCTAAATCCAGCTTGAACATCTGGAAGTTCACAATTCATGTACTGTTGAAGCCTGGCTTGGAGGATTTTGAGCATTACTTTACTAGTGTGTGAGATGAATGCAATCGTGTGGTAGTTTGAGGATTCTTTGGCATTGCCCTTCTTTGGGAATGGAATGAAAACTGACCTTTTCCAGTCCTGTGGCTACTGCTGAATTTTTCCAGTTTGCTGGTATATTGAGTGCAGCACTTTCACAGCATCATCTTCCAGAGTCACACCATAAAGAGTGGCAGAGCCAGGAGCCCCACCGAGCCCCTCCCTGCATCTAGCACTGTGATGGTAAAGTCTGCATGTAGCAGTCTAGGACACTGGGAAGGACAGGCTGCCCTCTTTGTTTATGTAAGTTATGTGTCTGGCTTCTGTGCACAGCCTGGCTTAGCTGGACCTGTTCAGCTTTTAGATGAGTGGATGTCTTAGCAGGATCACTTGGGCTTCTTCAGCCCTGGCCTGAACATGGGGATTGGACTTGATGATGTTCTTTGACGTATGTGGAGATGCTTAACTAATGGCAGGAACACTGCACTGAGACCTGGCTGTTTCATCTTGATCCTTTCCTATTCCTGGATGATTCCGCTCACTCCCAGGTAGGTGGTGTTGTCTCTCAGTTATGTGCTTTAGACCTAGAGGGTTTACCAATATGAACTTCAGACAGTATACATCATCCCTGGTCTAAAACATTAAATGAGTATTTAGTGTTAACTAGCTACTATTGTCTTCCCAAGTGGCACTAGTGGTAAAGAACCTGTCTGCCAATACAGGAGACGTAAGAGATGTGGGTTTGATCCGCAAGCCAGGAAGATCCTCTGGAGGAGGGTATGGCAACCCACTCCAGTATTCTTGCCTGGAGATTCCCACGAACAGATGAGCCTTGTGGGCTACCACCCATAGGGTCACAAAGAGTTGGACACGACTGAAGTGATTGAGTATGCACAGCTAACACTAACTTGCAAAACGTGAAGATGTAAAATGTCCATTAGGATCAATGATCAAAGAACACAACATGTAACAGACAAAAAACCAAAAATTACATATCCGTCTCTAAAATTTTACCTTAATGCCAAGGATTCAAGTTAACATTTTTTCGCTCCTGGAAAACGCATCATGAAGTTGCTTGAAAAAGCAATTATCAAGTATTCATCCTTAATGAAAACTACTCAGGCAAAATTAACAAGAAAATATTTTAATACTTTTGTAGCACAAAATTAAACTGAGACAGGTTAAGAGGAATGTGAGGGGATCTAGAAAACCATAAATTATGTAGCTTTATTTTGCCATAACCTAGATGTCCTATGAGCAGGATACCTAGATGTTGAGAATGAACAGGCGTCCTTTGAGCAGTCTCATTTCTCCTCTCGAAGGCACAGTCTGGGTAATGCCCCGACAAATAGGCTTGTCCAGTCCCCTGACCTGTCACTTACAATGCGAAAACATTCATCACTGCGGGTTCGAATGACAGTCTAGTCTGTCTGCAGCTCACTTCAACTGCTCCTCAGGCCCCTTTAGACTGGACTTCTGATTTCTTCTTTCTTTCTGACCCTGAATTCGGTAGAGCTTCTTCCTGAGGTCCTTCTGTCGCTTCAGTTTCTCTTCTTCCTCCTTCTGCTTCATTTTGAAGTGTTCTTTGTTGTGGAGATGTCGCTGCTCCTTGGCTTTCTTCATCTTCTCACTGTGCACTGTACTCAGAGCATCCAGCAGTGCAAGGATCTGACAAGGACAAAACCCACTGAGCATCAAAATATTCTTACAGTTATAGCATGCCTTCGTTCTAAGTTTCAGGGATCTTAAACACTGCAGCTGACTGTATCAAAATGAGAATCAATTCATTATCCAAATGAATATTAATCTAGTGAAAACGGATCCTGAACTAGGGAATTATAATTTGCATGGAAATATAAGTAGGAGCATACTGACTTAGCAAAATACTTATATAACAGCCTTGACCACAAAACCACCTTTGTTAATCACTCTATGGATACTCTGTACAGCTGATAGAGTGATGTGCCAGCTGTGTGCTTCTTATTCCCCATTAAAATGCATAAGGCAGAGCATGACTAAACAAAAGAAGGGAAATGGATTCTGGCCTTTCTTCTAACTTCCAGATCTAGTGCCCTGAGTGTCTGACCCTTATCCTTTCCTCATGTAAAGTGAGAATGCAGTAAGAACGCCAAGTGTGTTACTGACAGCATGATTTTCACATCTAAATGCAAAGTACTGGAAGCCATCCATTGACAGTACCTTCCTTTCATGAGGCTCCCGTATGACGGCTGGTCTCACTCTGTCCTTTGGAGTCTTGCCTGCCTTTGCCTGGGTCTTGGGCTTGCTCTTAAACGGCAGGGCCTTCTGCAAGGCTTTTGGAATGTGCAGTGAGTTAAAATGTTTCTTTTGCCTCACAATTGGCTGAAAAAGAAAAAGAAAACAAAGACTATGACATATTTAAATTATGATCTATGCACACTTAAAATTTGCATGAAATCTTCTCAATGGATTGATTTTTCCACAAATCAGTAATACCACAGTTTGCTGACCATGAGAAATGAGGACTCAATCATCCATCAAATATAAATCGCTTCTGTGAGCATGCACAGCTACAGGAAAAACAAAGGAATATATAGAATATACATAGCATACATATTTATAATTCTTCCAAGAAATCAACTGTGCAAATTTCTACAGTATGGGCAATGGGATCTTAATAGATTTGATGAAAAGATCCAACCTTTCTGTTAATGGCAAATTCAGGCCTTATCTTTGGAGCACTGAGATGGCTTTTTCTAGCCTGACAAGAATAATCTAGCTTTTCATCTTGATCAGCCTCTCTGGATTTAAGGACACATTTATTCCTCCAATGAAGAGCCAAAGTGCCCCCACCCCTGATTCTCATTAAGAAGTTTATTGTGTTTCTAATAAAAGGCTGATTTAAAAAAGCGAGATTTAAATGACAAATGAAGGCAAAACTCTCTCTACATTCAATTTTCAAGCTAACCAAATTCTATACTTAAATTGAGATGACAAAAATCCTTAACTGCCTCAAAAGTAGTTAGTAAGCTGACAGTTTTGCCCTAAACCTTTACTAAAGTAGACTACATAGAGAATATTTCTGCAGTATCTTTAAATTTATTGTTAAAGACATTGCCCACAATAATATTCAATATTCTCTGTTTAAAAACCAAAATATTTTAGAATGAAAGAATTCAGAGAAATATCCTTCTCAAAAATAAGTAAGCTCCACAAACTGGACAACAGGTACTGTGTCCTCAAGTATATTTTAAGGGCAATTCATGGCAACATGACTCAAATTTTATTAACTATTTTACAGAAAAACTAATGCCTGGAAAACTGTTTCTAGCAGAATGATAAACCAAAACCCTGAATTATCCACGTATTACAAAACAATTAAATATCCACCATTAACACAAACAAATCTTTTCAAATGCCTTGTTAAGCTGTGAACAAAATAATGGACATTCTCAGAGACTAAAACCTGAATGAAAATGGGCATTCAGGCAGGGACTGAGAACTTAAGATTTAAAGGGTAGGATGCGGTGGGGATGGGAGGAAGGTTGAAGAAGGAGGAGACATATGTATACTTAGGGTTGATTCACAATGTTGTGCAGCAGAAACCAACACAATACCGTAAAGCACTTATCCTCCAGTTTAAAAAGAAAGCAAAAAAAAAATTCATTGAGCTGTATACACTTATTATTTGTGTACCTCCTCTCTGTATGTATGTTGAAAGTGAAAGTCGCTCAGTTGTGTCTGACTCTTTGCGACCCCAAGGACTATAGTCCATTGAATTCTCCAGGCCAAAATACAGGAAGTGGGTAGCCTTTCCCTTCTCCAGGGGATCTTCCCAACCCAGGGATCGAACCCAGGTCTCCCACGCTGCAGGCAGATTCTTTACCAGATGAGCCACAAGCGAAGCCCAAGAATACTGGAGTGGGTAGCCTATCCCTTCTCCAGTGGATCTTGTTAACCCAGGAATTGAACCTGCAATGATTTCTGCATTGCAGGCGGATTCTTTACCAACTGAGCTATCAGGGAAGTTGTATGTATGTTAACACTTCAAAAAAAAGTTTATTAAAACCTTCAAAAATAACCTTCCACATTGTTTCTATGAGAATAAGTATATTAATGTTTTTAGGAGTAATATATGTTTAGTGCCAAGAAAAATAGTTCAAATGAGGTATATACAGTGAAAAGTTTAAGTCTCCTTTCCAATACAGAGAAAACCACTTCTACCACTTTTTCTGTGTTCCTTCCAAAATAGTCTATGAACATAAACAGATTCACTCAAGTTTAATGTTAGACTTTCTACTTGAAAATTCAAACCACAAAAAACCATTACATACAAAGCTTCTGAATGACACGCATCTACAGAACACATGCGCAACTATACCTTATAGAGAGAATCCTTGTTGGCTTTTAGTTTGATGCCATGGGCAAGCCGGAGTTGACCAGTTGTCCGCATTCCTGACCAGGTGTCTTTCTCACCAACTGGTTTTAACAAAGATGTTACTGGGTTATAGAAGGCTGGAATGGAGACAGGATACCAAGTTCTCATGAAGACAATATCTGGAAAGAGAGTGTATTTACATTACTGTTTTGAGGAGACGATTCATATCCATGTTAGTACACACACACAAAAACAAAATACTCCAAACTTCTCTAGCTGGTTGCATAGTATTTGAAGAGAGACTGTGCCAAGTGAACTACTTTTGAATAGTATATAAGTTCTCTGGTTGTTGCTGGGCGCAGTGCGCAAGATGTTCCAAGCGGGGAGAACTACAGCTGACTCCTGTTTTTCTTTTCTTTTGATGTGTACCGTTTTAAAGTCTTAATTGAGTTTGATACAATATTACTTGTGTTTCATGTTTTGGTTTCTTGGCCATGAGGTATGTGGGATCTTAGCTAACCCACCAGGGACTGAACCCACACCCACCACATTAGAAGGCAAAGTCTTACCCACTGGACCACCAGGGAAGTCCCGATTCCTCTGTTTCTAAAGATCTAAACTCCCACCTATAATTCACACTGGCTAGAAATCAATACAGAACAGTAACATGCTGTTAAGAACACACCACAAAGGAGATTTACCACTCATCAGCAATTTATCCTCAAACGTGGCCCGGAAAGCTCCTTCTGGAGCCCGGAGCGCCTTCTTGATCTGTCCCCTTATTCCACTGACCGTTCGAATCACAGCACCTTCAAATTTGGCCACTTCCAAGGCAGAATTAAACATTCCCTAGAGATATATATATAAAAATATTTAAAAAGTATATAGACACAAAGTCAGATATTTTATCTCTTAGTTCATAAATATATCCTTGGTTAAAAAACAGACAATAATTCATTGAAGGGTAATAAAATAATCAAAATGTATTTCTCCTCAAAAGTAGAATTACTAGGTCAACAGGAGTACAACTCTATTTTTCCTGAAATAACACTAAGACTATTGTGAGCTCATACATATGCTCATTACTGCTATCTTTGTAGAAGAAAGGAACGAATGATGTTTATTGGCTGAACTAGCCTAGATGGCCTTTGCTGTCATCTCACGGGGCTGGACTACAGCTCATATCCTATTACTTACATGTACACACTTCAAAAATAAAGAAAGCTAGACAAATAAATGCTGATGGTTGTATATTACCTTAAGAACATTTTATGATCATCTTAACTCTATATTTTTAATGGAAACAACCCACTAATGAAATTTTCAATAAATGTTGCTCAAACTACCCTCTCATGTTATACTTACTGCTTGACATAACATCCATTTCTCCATACCCCTGCCAATCAAGTATTTTGAGAACTGCTTTGTCTATTTTTCTACTGATCTGTTTGACAAACCCATGATTTTCCCCCTCTCTCAACACAAACCAAAAAGGTAGGAAACAAAACCTAGTGAATGAGATTACATATTTTCAATATTGGCTCTGTGACAATCTCACAGGGAAATAATAAGTAATAGCCTTAATGATTAAATATCTCTATTTTATTTCACCTTAAGATTTCTGAGCACATTTAAGTAACATAGAGAATAATATAAAGGAGTAAACTAAAAATATAAAAAACCAAGTTTAGAGAAGATTTCAAATACTTTTCTGAAAGCATTAGATCTCTTAGACCTAAATGAGAAGTATTTCATGCCTCCTTTAACAATATATACATTAAAAATATTTGAATATATAAAGAGATATACAGACCTTAATGAATGAAGTGTTCTTGAAAATTTTATATGGAAAACCAGTTAGTTTTAATTTCTTTACAATTTTTATAGATTTATCCAGATCAAGGACAACTCCTGTGGCAGCTATCCGGAAATCAGGCTAAAAAGGAACCCCCAAAATTTGAATACAGGAATAATATCAACAAGAGAAAAACTACATTCTCTGTAATGCAATAAATTACTGAAGTCCAATTCACTTACAGTCACCTAAGAAAAAGAATATGTGAACATACAAACCAGTATTTTAACAAAAGTTATCTGAAATTATAATACACATAAGCCAAAACTGATGATATCTTGAGCATTTTACTCAGGGTGATTTCATAGTAATATAGTTTCACAAATATGAATAAATGAAAGGGAATATGAAAATTTGGCTACAATGGCTGAAAAATTAAATTTTTTGACATTTAGGATGGATTACATTTGCCCATTATTCTGTTTTCTTTGCTGTTAAATGAGGCCAAAAACCTGCTCTGATTGGTCAAATGAAGGCTAAACCAGCATCATTAAGTTCAGTCGCTCGGTCATGTCCGACTCTTTGCGACCTCGTGAATCGCAGCACGCCAGGCCTCCCTGTCCATCACCAACTCCCAGTTTACCCAGACTCACGTCCATCAAGTTAGTGATGCCATCCAGCCATTTCATCCTCTGTCATCCCCTTCTCCTCCTGCCCCCAATCCCTCCCAGCATCAGAGTCTTTTCCAATGAGTCAACTCTTCGCATGAGGTGGCCAAAGTACTGGAGTTTCAGCTTTAGAATCAGTTCTTCCAAAGAAATCCCAGGGCTGATCTCCTTCAGAATGGACTGGTTGAATCTCCTTGCAGTCCAAGGGACTCTCAAGAGTCTTCTCCAACACCACAGTTTAAAAGCATCAATTCTTCAGCGCTCAGCTTTCTTCACAGTCCAACTCTCACATCCATACATGACCACTGGAAAAACCATAGCCTTGACTAGATGGACCTTTGTTGGCAAAGTAATGTCTCTGCTTTTCAATATGCTATCAAGGTTGGTCATAACTTTTCTTCCAAGGAGTAAGCGTCTTTTAATTTCACGGCTGCAGTCACCATCTTCAGTGATTTTGGAGCCCAAAAAAATAAAGCCTGACACTGTTTCCACTGTTTCCCCAACTATTTACCATGAAATGATGGGACCAGATGCCATGATCTTCGTTTTCTTAATGTTGAGCAGTAAGCCAGCTTTTTCATTCTCCACTTTCACTTTCATCAAGAGGCTTTTTAGTTCCTCATTTTCTGCCATAAGGGTGGTGTCATCTGCATATCTGAAGTTATTGATATTTCTCCCAGCAATCTTGATTCCAGCTTGTGCTTCTTCCAGCCCAGCATTTCTCATGATGTACTCTGCATATAAGTTAAATAAGCAGGGTGACAATATACAGCCTTGACTACTCCTTTTCCTATTTGGAACCAGTCTGTTGTTCCATGTCCAGTTCTAACTGTTGCTTCCTGACTGGCATATAGGTTTCTCAAGAGGCAGGTCTGGTGGTCTGGTATTCCCATCTCTTGAAGAATTTTCCACAGTTGATTGTGATCCACACAGTCAAAGGCTTTGGCATAGTCAATAAAGCAGAAATAGATGTTTTTCTGGAACTCTCTTGCTGTTTCTATGATCCAGCGGATGTTGGCAATTTGGTCTCTGGTTCCTCTGCCTTTTCTAAAACCAGCTTGAATATCTGGAAGTTCAGGGTTCATGTATTGCTGAAGCCTGGCTTGGAGAATTTTGAGCATTACTTTACTAGCGTGTGAGATGAGTGCAATTGTGCGGTAGTTTGAGCATTCTTTGGCATTGCCTTTCTTTGGATTGGAATGAAAACTGATCTTTTCCAGTCCTGTGGCCGCTACTGAGTTTTCCAAATTTGCTGGCATATTGAGTGAAGCACTTTCACAGCATCATCTTTCAGGATTTGAAATAGCTCAACTGGAATGCCATCACCTCCACTAGCTTTGTTCATAGTGATGCTTTCTAAGGCCCACTTGACTTCACATTCCAGGATGTCTGGCTCTAGGTGAGTGATCACACCATCGTGATCATCTTGGTCAAGAAGATCTTTTTTTGTACGGTTCTTCTGTGTATTCCTGCCACCTCTTCTTAATATCTACTGCTTCTATTAGGTCGATATCATTTCTGTCCTTTATCGAGCCCATCTTTGCATGAAATGTTTCCTTGGTATCTCTAATTTTCTTGAAGAGATCTCTAGTCTTTCCCATTCTGTTGTTTTCCTCTATTTCTTTGCATTGATCGCTGAGAAGGCTTTCTTATCTCTTCTTGCTATTCTTTGGAACTCTGCATTTAGATGCTTATGTCTTTCCTTTTCTCCTTTGCTTTTTGCTTCTCTTCTTTTCACAGCTATTTGTAAGGCCTCCTGAGACAGCCATTTTGCTTTTTTGCATTTCTTTTCCAGCATCATTAGGGGTAGTCTAATGTCTAGCTGGTATCCAGTGGAAGTCAGAACCCAGTAGAGTGGTTAGCTCATGGTGAGCACTGCTTAAGTAATTTTAGAAAAATATGTCCGTAAAAACATAAAAATATAAAACATTATCAGTACCATTATAATTCTACTTCCCTCTTCTCTGCTCCCACACCTTACTTATTAAAAAGACGAAGGAAAATTGAAAGTAAAGAGAAGACTGTGTTAGTCACTCAGTCATGTCCAACTCTTTGCGACCCCATAGACGATAGCCCACCAGGCTCCTCTGTCTATGGGATTTTTCCAGCAAGAATATTGGTGTGGGTTGCCATTCCCTGAAGACTATAAATACCAAAAATGAGTAATTTTCAACTTAAAGTTTCAGTACATATTCATAATCAAGACATTATTTCTCAAACACAATCTATAAAATAAAACAACCAAGATACTTACCATACTGCCACTGACAGACTGTACTGCCAAGAACCCAGTACCCTGTGGAGTGATAGGACCTTAAAGGAAACAGAAAAAAATAAAAAATACAGTGAACCACACATTCTGGATTCTGTTTCACATATATACTCCAACCCCAGAAAAGAGAAAAATCTTATGAATTTTGATTTCATAAAAGGAAAAAAGCAAAACTACAATGATCAATCCTAAAAGGTCTAAATTAACCTATAAAGAAGTCTATTCTAATCTGTTTTTACCCCAAAAGGTTGCTCCACAATGCATGTGCTGTGGGGTATATTTTAGAAGCCTCTGTCTTCCATTGTGGTCTTCAATATAATAAAGTGGGATGGTTTGAAACCTCCTCCACCCTACAGAAAAAATGATTGGATCTCGGGACTTGAGGATTTTCTTATACCAACGATGTTTCTTCAGACGCATCTGAGGGGAGAAGAGATTTCAGTAAGATTATTGCCTCAAGTATGACCAAAGAACCTCAGCTGTTAAGTATGCAGCAAAGGGTACCTACCTGTACATATCCAACATTGCCCTCACTATTGCCCAGACCACCCAAAATAATTGGGTAATGAGGGTCAAAGTTAAGCACAAATTCACAGGGGACATTTTCTATCTCAATTCGGACATACATCCCAGGTCGAAAACCCTCATACTGAACTCTGGCTTCATCTTCTTGATCTTCAAATTCTGCCCGGTTAAGCTATATACGTGAGAGGGGGAAAAAGAAAACAATTAAAAATCCACAAGATTAACATTTAAAAAAAAAGCCAATTTCTAAATAAAGCAATCATGAACAGAATTACTTAGGCTTTATACTAGTTAAAAATAGTGTATGTTTTATCTTTAGAGTTTGCTGAGGATATGTCCCAACTGTCTTCTCTGGTGCTCCAAGCTATAGCACAGCAAATACAAACAACTCTGAAGGAAGCCCTTAATGTTGGTTGACACACACCCTGAACTTTTTCATCCACACATTGTCTTTTTACTCTCCAATTATTTCACACTTCTCGTTTCATCAATCAGTATCTCCTTCCTCATCTCCATTCTCAACTGTTGACTGTCTCCTAATTCACTCAAAATTTAAGCAATGTAAAAGAACTTCTAATTAGCCCTTCTACCAGGGTTTATACCCATATTCAGCCTTGTAGCTCTGCACTATTCAATATGGTAGGAACACATGGCTATTTAAATTGAAATTAATCAAAACTAAATAAAATTTAAGTTGTCATTCACAGTAGCCATATTTCAAGAGGTCAGTATCAACATGTGGCATTCCATTATCACAGGAAGCTCTGCTAGGCAGCTGTTAAGAGACTATCCATGCCTCAATTTAATCCCAACCTTTACTTGCACCCTAGATCATGTACTCTTGTTGGACTTTATTCCAACAAATCTTGCCTGTTATTTCTCTCATCTTAAAACATTTTGACTTCACTTCCTATAACTATTGCCCCATTTATCCACTTACCTTTGAAGCAAAATTCCACAGATGTGTTCTAAAAGGCTGGTTCCAGTTATGCCACTCCTATCCCCTTAAATGCTCTAAAATTAAGACTTTAACCAACACTCCATTGAAATGCTTGTCAAAGTCACTAAAGGCCTCACAATCTAGTGGTCAATTCTGTCTTCACCAAAATTAATACATCAGCAGGATCTGAAACAATTTATCACTTCCATCTACAGTGGTTTCCCGTGTACCTCATGTCCTCTTAGAGTTCTTCTATCTCCTGAGTGCTGCTCAGTCCCCACTGCTGCTTCATCCTCTCTGCCCAGCCACACAGAGTACCTGGGGTCAGTCTCAGTCTTCTCCTTTCCTGCCCCTACACTCACTCCCCAGGTCACTCCACCCATCTCATAACTTTAAAAAGCACCCAGATGCTGAGGACAGCACATCTCAGTCCCTGGACCCCAACAGCTCTCCTCATTGACCACCTGACACCGCTCTTGTCCGAAAAGTATCTCAAACCTAACCAATCCCAACTTCATCTTCCTTGGTAGACTGACACCAGTGAAAGGCTTTTCTATCTTACTTATGACAACCCAGTCCTTAAAGTAAGTCATCCTTATTTCCCCTTGTACATCTCACATTCAAAGTTCTTTATAAATGACCCACAATGTTCCAGGTGATTTTAAACAGAACTAGCCTTACACTTTGGAGAATGCAATGGCATCCCACTCCATTACTCTTGCCTGGAAAATCCCATGGACAGAGGAGCCTGGTGGGCTGCCGTCCATGGGGTCGCGAAGAGTCGGACACGACTGAGCGACTTCACTTTCACTTTTTACTTGCATGCATTGGAGAAGGAAATGGCAACCCACTCCAGTGTTCTTGCCTGGAGAATCCCAGGGACAGGGGAGCCTGGTGGGCTGCCGTCTATGGGGTCGCACAGGGTCGGACACGACTGAAGCGACTTAGCAGCAGCAGCAGCCTTACACTTCCCTAGTCACTTCTATCAAAGGTGAATACCCAGTAGGAATCACTATGTTAATGACTAACCATACTTCTTTGACTAAATAAAGGACTAGGTTGAGCAAATCCTTCAACTGCATCTTCAGAAATCGCATACTTTTAAAAATATTTATTTATAAGGCTGCACTGGGTCTTAGTTGCAGCATGCAGGCTTAGTTCCCCTGTGGCATGTGGGATTTTTGATCCCTGACCAGGGAGCAAACCTGCAACCCCTGCCCTGGAAGACGGATTCTTAACCACTGGACCACCAGAAAACTCCCTAATAAATCATCATATACTTAATCTGCTTAAGACATATTAAGGTGTGCTCCAGTTTACAGGGATTCTTGGTGGCCCCATCTGTCAAAGCATAACTTAAACACTCACCATCAACTATGTACACATCTTTGTGTCTCTAACTTTAGAGTTCATCAACTCAACAGCCTGCTCAGCATCCCTAGACAGCAGAGAAAGACCATCTCCAGCATTCTACATCCTCCCTTTACCTCTGTATCTGACCTTACATTCAAAGTATCCTTTGAACTCTGATCAAGGAGGGTTTTCAGAAAATCTTCCCTGGAGAGCACTGGTATGTGCATAAGCCACACAAGGCCAAGAATCACATGCCCATTCAAAATATTCAATCATCACTCCAGGGAGCAGTAATCAAAACACACTGTCTCAAATCACCACATTGTGAGATCCTCAAAAATGGAGGCCATGTCTCAGCCATTTCTGCCTCCTCCACATATAATGCTTGGTACAAAATAGATACGGATATAATTCTGGTGAATGTCTGACTGAAGACATAATTAGATGACTGCATGAATAAACACACTCATTTGCATCTCGACCTAGAAGTGCAAACAAGAGGCCCAGATGCCGGTCACGGAGCAGAGACCTAAACAAAGTTACATATTCACATCACTACTACAACCTTGAAATGAGGCTGATAGGAACTGAGTTTTCTCACCTGTGCTTGTTTCTGCATTTCTCCTTTAAGATCATCAAAGTATGTGCTTTCTCCTTCATCATATTCTGCATCAAACATCTCCTTCAATTTTCTCTTTTTATCTAAATGCTTTTTCTTGGCACTTTCCTCTGCACTGGGGTCAATTTCTTCTTTAACTTCTTCCTCCACATCTTCAATCTTAAATTTCCAGAAGAGTAAATTTTGTGAAAATTTGTGGAGACCTTTTCTTTACATATTAAATACTAAGGCAGATTTTAAGAGTTCTATTTGAGCTGCAAAAATCATAGTTATGCCCATCATGAAAACAAAATAAAACAAAGCCTTTGGCTCTAAATAACATGCACTGCAACAAGAGACATTTAGACAACTCCATTACAATGAACTGCAATTCCTTAATATGGCTGGGACTGCCAAACATGAATAGAAGTAACAGCAAGCATCCCCAACCCAAATGCTCCCAGGAACTTCTCTAAAAATACTAGGGAGAACAGGGAATTCGTTTTTTTAAAACGGCACTTAGTGTAAGAAGAGGAAAATGATGACAAATTACAGTGACCCAGGAGCTAAAACTTTCAATGACTGAAGAATCATAACAAGAAGAGATAACAAGTATCACTCAAAAAACTCAAGGAATCAAGGATAACAAATAAACCAACATTTTTTACTCTGTTCTCACCCACTTCACTTTTAGGAAGAAATTCATCCAGTCTGTAATCTACACAGATAAGCAAGATTTGTGTTTCTCAATATGGGGCCTCCTGCAGAACGTACCGACCACAGATCAAGGCAGGGCCAGTGGCTGACAGCGAGCCACGGCCAAGTCATACCTGAGTATCTGGGCCTGGTTTTCCTTTGTGCACGTCCCCGGTTTCCAGGTCTTCAAAGTCACCATAGAGTTCCTCTGGGAAAAGAACATTCAAATAACTCCCCTGCATGTGACACTCTAGCACCACCTAGCAGTAAGAGTGTTTAGTTGCTCTGCATCTCAAACTTCATTTTCATTGTTCGTATAGCTACCTACCCCTAAAGAATCCTGCATTTACACAGCCTTCTTTTTCTTGTCAAATTTTGTATTTCATCACCTATTTAGGTTAAGTAAATGAACTTAATCCACTTTTCCATATTTTACTTCAAAATCCCACTTAGCCAAGAGCTATTTTCCCAGGATTAGTGATAGATATTCTGCAGTAGAGAAGCATACAGAGGTAGCAAGCATGGCCATGTACATCAGTCCCCAAACCAAAAGTTCAAAGAGTGACTTGAAAATCCCTGTCATGATAACAACACATGTGAAGGAGTCTCAATATAAGATTAACACAGTACAACCATATGATATACCTAGGGAAAATCTTGTTGTTGTGTTATTCTTTAGTCACTAAATTGTGTCTGACTCTTCTGTGACCCCATGGACTGTAGCCCGCAAGGCTCTTCTGTCCATGGGATTTCCCAGGCAAGAATACTGGAGTGGGTTGCCATTTCCTTCTCCAGAAGATCTTCTCAACTCAGGGATCAAGACCAAATCTCCTGCATTAGCAGATGGATTCTTCACCACTGAACCACCAGGGAAGCCCAGGGAAAATCTCAGATTACATAAAACACAGCATTGAGAGTAACAGTAGTAACCAAAAGGATATCGAGCCCAGAAGAAGTGTTCATTCGTTCATTTTTAGAGCTCTAAGTTTAGTTATGGATCCTACCCTTAAAAGAAACAGAGAAGTTAAACTTTGGGAGGCATCATTTAGAAAGGTATCAAAATATTTTCATGTAACATAAAGGAAAAGGACCAGAAGAGATACAAAAGATGGGAAGATTTCATTTGTAATAAAAATAAAAAAGGATAAAATACTTAGGACTAATCTAAACAAGAAATGTGCTGGAACTTCATTCAAAAAATGCTGAAAGTTTTAATATGCTTTTTAAAGGACACATGGAATAACCTTATCTGATGCTTTTAAGTGCTTCACATACTAAGCACTGCTCTAAGTTCCTTAACCAACTTCTTCAACATGGCTCAATGAGAAGGTATTATCTACTGAACAAATCGACTACCGTGTGTTTGGAAAGGAAGATTCAGTATCATGAAGATTTTAATTCTCTTGTTTATATAGTTACAATGAAAATAATCACCAAGGCTTTCTAATCTGGAAAAGATGGTATAGACATATTTCCTCTGTTCCTCCTGACTGTGTATAACCATCAACTCCAGAAATGATGCAAGAGCACAAGGGATAACCAAAGGAGAACTCTCAAAGGTGGAAAGACAAAGATGGGTTGGTGAGAGTCCCCAGGAGCAGAGGAATGACATAGTGGCCTGTGTCTCCCTATACCACAACCCACAGAAAAGCAACTTAATGCCAGTGTTTCCCAACTGCCAAGCAGCAAGAGAAGGCAGCCCAGACAGGCTCATTCTTGCCTCAGACTGAACTAGATCTCACCAGCAATCCAGATAAATCAGGAATCCCACTGACAGTAAGTGATGAAGGAAAGTGCTCACTTTCCCAAAGAGCTTGAATCTCCTTTCCTCCACCGAGATACAGCAGGTGCCCAGCGGTTATCAGCAAGGGGGAATTCCACTGGCCATGAGACTCTCCTCTTCCACCTTAGACACAATATGCATCCAGGCAGAACCAAGCAAAGGAGATGCCCAAAGCATTTCACAGTTGACTAGCATCTTCAACTTGACTATTAAAGACATGGACGAAAATAAGACATAGAGAAGGCAGTCTTCTCTGAAGAATACAGTACTTTACTTACCATCTTCTGCTAAGATCTTGGCTGCATCTTTATCCTCTTCCCACTTCCCAGTCACAAAGCAATCTCTGATACTGTTCATAACCTTATACAGAAAAGTCAGCACTCAGTTGACAGGCTCCAATCATTCAATAAATAACCACTTTTAGAAACAGTAGCCTTTAAATATTTTTCAAGATACTTCTATAGATATATTCATTTTAATTCTATGGATATTTTCATTCCAAACTTTGACGTAGATAGTATAATAACAGATAAAAACATATCATAGCATTAACAGTGGATAGGGAAATACTATCTGCCTAGTGACTTCATAAGTAAACAATCAGACATTTAACAATTCATTAATCTGTACTTATCGTGGCTGTTTGAAAACCTAATTCCTCTAGCCAATACTCTAACAAAGACAAAATGTCTTGTATCAGTACAACACTGCAAAGAAGTACTGAGGCTCTCAGTCCCAGATCTGCCAGATCATCCAGTATATACATGCAGTGGATGCCAGGTGCACTTCTCAAATATAGACTAAAACTTGTACACAACTCTGTGTTTCAGAGTGCTTCCTAGGGAACCTGACCTAAGACAGCACACGGCCCTCACTGCCAAGGGCTCAAATCTTCACATAACATTTTGACCATGATTCATGTTTTTCATATATAACCCCACTCTCTAGGAGTAGCCTTGGGGGACTTCCCTGGTAGTTCAGTGGTCAAGACTCTGCACTTCTACTGCAAGGGGTACAGGTTCAATCCTTGGTCAAGTAACTAAGATCCCACATGCCACATGGAGTGGCGCCCTCCAAAAAAAAGAAAAAGTAGCCTCGAAGCTAGTATGATTACAATGGTTGCAAAAGCAAGTCTGTGCATTCACTCATCCCTTCATGTCTACACTCACTCACTAATTATTACTGAACATCTGTTCTATGCCAAGAAGCTTTGCAGGCACTGAATGACAAACTGTTCTAAGAAGATCCTTGCTGTCATGAAGCTTAACAACTGACTTATGGAAACCAGGGATCAAATAAATTTTCAAAAACAGACCCTCCATGATAAAAAACACTCAACAACTTAGACGGGAACTTCCTAAATCTGACAAAGGGCATCCTTTAAAAAACCCATAGCTAACATCATACTTAACAATGAAAGACTGAGAAAACTTTCCCTCTAAGATCAGGAGTAAGATAAGGATGTCTCCTCTCACCACTTCTATCCAACATTGTACTAGATGTTCTAGTCAGGGCCATTAGGCAAGAAATTGAAATAAAAGGAATCCAGTTCAGAAAGAATAACTATTTCTACTTGCAGGTGGTATGATTTTACATATGGAAAACCCTGAGGAGTCCACAGAAAAACTATCAGCACCGCAACCACTGAGCCCGCGTGCTCTAGAGCCTGCACACCACAACAAAGATCCCACATGCTGTAATCAAGACCAGATGCAGCCCAATAAGTAAGGATTTTTTTAAAAAAAGAACACAAGGAATAAATTCAACAAAAGTGCAAAGCTGACACTCTGATAACTACAAAACATTATTCACAGAAAATATTTAAATAAATGGAAAGGCATCCTGTGTTAACACATTAGAAGACAATATTGTTAAGGTATTGATACTACCCAAAATACAGATTGAAAGCAATTCTTATCCCAGCTGGTTTCTTTGTAGAAATGGAAAAGTTGATTCTAACATACAGAAAATCCAAAGGATGCAGTAAAGAAAAAATATTCTTGAAAAAGAACGAAGTCAGGAGATTCACTTCCTAATTTCAAAACTTACAATGAAATGATAATCAAAATACTATGATACTGGCACAAGGATAGTTGGATAGATACATGGAATATAATTAAGAATTCACAAGTAAACCCATGTATTAAGGTCAAGTGATTTTCATCCAGGGTTTTAGGACAAGTCAATGGAAGAGAAAACAGACTTCAAAAGATGGGGCTAGGACAGCTAGATATTCACATGCAAAAGAATGAAGTTGGGCTCATCTCACACCAAATTCAAAAATTAATTCAAAATGTATCAAAGACTTAAATGTAAGAGTTAAACTATAAAACTCTAACCCAAAATCATAGGAGTCAATTTTTATGATTCTGGATTTGACAATGGTTTCCTAGATATGATACCAAACAAGAAACAACAAAAACACAGTGAGACGTGTTGTCCAGAGGGTAGCTATAACATGTGGTTATTTAAATTCTAATTAAGATCAAACAAAACAAACAAAATTTTAGTTCTTCTGTCTCAGTAGCCACATTTAAAGTGCTCAATAGCCACAAGTAGCCACACAGGATGGTTCTTCACAGATCATTTTATTATCCCTCTTCCGTAGAGAAGAGTGGACTGTGACTAGGATGGACACATGGTGGCTACAGAGGTACTCACCCAGTCAGCCATTAAGTCAAACAATTACTTTATGTGGTTTTTCTATAATCTGTATTAAATTTTGCCCCCCCTCCAAAAAAGGATTATATAAAATAAATTAAAACAGATAATTGACAGTGACTGGCCCTCCCTGACATTTCAACTAAACTGAATGATCAAAAGAAGCCAGCCACGGAAATGTCAGAACATTCCAGAACAGAAAATAGAAGGCAAGAGGTCTAAGATGGGATTAAACCTTGAAAGTCTGAGAACTGAATGAATTCTGTGACTAGACAGTGATGAGTGGGAGATGAAAATTTACCAGTGTTATGGATATCTGTTTCCTTATAAATAGTAGAAATTCTAAATGTTAACTCAAGGATATTATACATCTCCTAGTTATAAAATACAAAATATCTCACATGTATGAAAACCTACATGCAACACTTCGAAATAAAGATTAATAATACTATCCACACTAAGAGCTAACCATTCTCCTTTGTTCCATTAACACATGTATATGGTCTGACTAAACTCAGAACATAGTATTGCTTAGGATGCATGAAATACTCATTCCAATATCTGGAGAAATGTCCTCTGTTATGTTATAAAAATAAGCCTAATAACAGGTAGGCAATTTTGAAATTATATAATCTTTTAGAACAATTCCTGAATTCTCTGTAAGTCAAATACACTATTCATATTCAGCCTTACCTCCTCTAAATCCCAATCATGGGGCGCCTCTACATGAAATCTGGAGCAGTCCAAAGAGTCAGCCTTGTGCTTACACTCGCTGGCAGGCTGGCTGACACGAAACAACCCTCCAAGCTCTTCTCCATTATCACCATCTTCTTCTTCGTTATCCTCTGTCACTGAAGAAATCACCATGACAGAAAGGTGAGAACAAATCTACCCACTAGAGGACCTGGCACTGAGGTTCCCTCTTTGCGGTAGATATGGTGATGCCCCTAAGCACATCAGCCACAGACACAGAAAGGCCAGGAAACTTCTGCTCAGCATGTAGTCTGGAGGGAGAATACTGAGGGTTGGGGCAGGGAGGGGACGTTTAAAGACAGAGCTTTCAAATATCATAAAGAGTTTCTCTTTAAGAGCATTGAGTCTCTAATCACTAAGATTACTCAGGCAAAACTTGAACAGAAATCATTAAACACCAACCCAATTCAAAGCTCCTAGGTCACATATACTCTTTGGCTTTGTTCTAATCATATAGTAAATAGGAACTGCAATATCAGGTTCACCACTTTGTCTTTTGCATTACTGAGTCAAGCTCTTTCCATAAAGAACATATATACAAATTAGATCAGAGAAGGGTAAAAGGAAAAAACAGAATGAGTTATACAGAGCACTCATTCTCAGAGAGCAAAAAAAACACCTTTAGAGAATTTTTTCTGCTACTAAATTCTACAAAAAATTCCCATGAAGGATTTTCTACAGGGGGTACAAAATGACATAACAGAAGAGTATTCTTATCAAAAGTTTTGTTTTATGGCAAACCCGTAAATCTACTTTGTATGACTGATTTACAGTTCTCATCAGCTGAAGATTAAAAACATCTGCCAAACATAAAATATGACACCCAGGAATATCTTATGGATGTCAAAAGTATGACAGAAATCCTCTAACCAATCTCATCTCCTTTTCAGAAAACAGTTTAAAAGATTAGAATGAGCTCTTTTACCTGTCCCATAAATAAGCTTTCGAAGGTTTGGAGTTGTTTGCTGCTGCCTCAGAAAGGCCTCAGCTGCCTTCCTGGAAAGGTCTTCCTTCCACTTGAGGGCACCTGAAAAGACAACACAGACATCCAGTTAAGTCTGTTTATCTGTCCCTATGCTTCGTGCTCATTGCTCATTCATCCTGAAAACCTTTTATGAGTTATAATATTTGAACAGTTAACAAAATCTCCAAAACAGCTGAAACTCAAATGTAGACATTCTATCTGTAGAACCCTTTCAGTGCCAAGTTTACAATGGCAGTTAAATAAATTTAAGCATACCTGAAGTTTCTGTGGAATAGTTATTTTCTTCCTTATAATCTTCTTCTTCTTTGAGTAAGTCTTCTATATCACTGGTCTCATCAATTAAGTTCCCTGATCCCAGTTTCTGACTACTGACAACTTGAGAAGGTTTTGGAAACTTTTTCCCAATAGCCTCTTCATTTTCTGAATCCTCCTCCTCTGTACTGAGAGAGGAATTTCCTTCAGGTTCGTCTTCAGATGCAAACGCCTCTTCAGCTGTGCAATGACCTGAATCTGAAGTGGTGAAAGTTGCTTTTTTCCTTGTCAAAGACTTCTCCATATTCAAACTATCACTTGAATCATCAGTTTGTAACAGTTCTGGCTTACCACCTTCTCTAACAGCCTCAGATTCTAAAATATCCCTCTCTTCCTCTGCAGTGGAATCCTCTTCTTCACTGCTTTCATCAGCTTCCTCTGCTTCTTCTTCCACTGAGCTCCTCTCAAGGTCATCATCACTGTCAGCAAACGCTGGCAAATCCACCTCAAAGTCTTCTTCCGTCTCAAGTTTTTGCCGTTTTATACCTTTACCAGACATATACTGTTTATCAGTCACTTCAGCATCTTGCCCCTCTTCTGTTTCATCATCACTATAGCTATTTTCCAATCTGTCACTATCAGACATTTCATCATCTTCATCATCACTCTCTCCAGACTCATCTTCTTCTTCATCTCCAAAAATGGCTTTCCGACGCACTCGACCAGTTTTCAAATCCACCTGCTTTTCCTCTTTTGGCATCCACTGCCTATATGAACAAAAAAATGCAAAATAATTCTATTTGTACAATAATCAGCTACGCCAGAGATGGCAGGTCAATAAATATGCAAAGAAACAGAAAAAAATGTCAAGAAATGGTTTTAATGACACAAGATATAATGGAATGATTTGATAAATACTGGAATAGTTATAGTCATATGCAAACTCATGTATATTTATGTAGTACCACTCTTCAAAAGAACTTACAGAGAAAATAGAGAAATAACTTTCATTTAAAAAAAAAAAGTCTAATTTTACAAAGAAATGGCTCAAAAGGGAAGTGGGCGCTTAATAGATCTTTTAGAAAACCCATTATTTCCAAGCTTGAAACCGATGATCCTCAGGGAAATAACTGACTCCAGGTCCAAGGCAGGGAAAGTACAAAGCAAGCCTGAAATATCCTATTATTAGAAAGCAAGATGTGCTCTGGCACTAACAGGAACATGCCAAAAGGACACAGAAGACAGACTGAAGGGGCAATAAAGGCATCACAAGCAATAATGATAGTAATCGCATAATAACAAGTAGATTTTTTATTTGGGGGGCTGCCCCCACAGGTTGAGGGATCTTAGTTTCCAAACCAGGGATCAAACCCAGGCCCCAGCAGTAAAAGCACCAAATCCTAACCACTAGACTGCTGGGAAATTCCCCTTTGAAACCCCATTATTCAATTGTGATACTAAAATAAAAAGGTGAAAGTTCTGTGTCAAAGAATGCCAGCTAAAAAACATAGAAGCAGTAACAGATGACAAATACTGCCATTTTGAAAATACCAATACAATAATTGATAAAGAAGAATCAAGATGCCAAAATTGGGGTAAGAAATAAAAAACTATCAAGCTATTTAATGTAGCAGCATTATATAAAACTGTGAAAAAAAATCAATTAGAAAAATATTAAAAATTGTACTAAATGAAAATGGGTAAGTTAGAATACATCAATAACAAAATGATGACTATATAAAGAGAATGTATAGAAAAAGCAAGTGCTTACAATTAGATACAAGAATTCTACATGTTTTATAACTAACTGTAACTATCTTAAAGTATCCATGTACACAAGAATGATTAGAGGAATGTTCAAAAATGGTAAAAGATAATAATAATGATCATAATAGCAGGGATCTTTTAGTGATCCTTCCTAACTGTCAGGCACCATGCTAAGTAGTGCATGGGCACTACTGTGTTTAATCATCATAACTCCTATGAGATATTAGGAAACGGATTTCTCCAAACTGGCAGACACACTGAATTTAACTACCACAATATACCTGTGGTGTTGGAGAAGACTCTGAGAGTCCCTTGGACTGCAAGGAGATCCAACCAGTCCATCCTAAAGGAGATCAGTCCTGGGTGTTCATTGGAAGGACTAATGCTAAAGCTGAAACTCCAATACTTTGGCCACCTCATGTGAAGAGCTGACTCATTGGAAAAGACTCTGATGGTGGGAGGGATTGGGGGCAGGAGGAGAAGGGGACGACAGAGGAGGAGATGGCTGGATGGCATCACTGACTCGATGGACCTGAGTTTGAGTAAACTCTGGGAGTTGGTGATCGACAGGGAAGCCTGGCATGCTGCGATTCATGGGGTCACAAAGAGTCGGACATGACTGAGTGACTGAACTGAACTGAACTGAGTTAGAGGGCAGCTGACGATCTTTTTCTAAAAATGTTTTCCTGTTTTTGTATATATATATATAGTAAGTTATAAAGTAGATAATCTCAATCATTTTCAGACTAATTTTTATTAGCAGTCATAAATCACTATTACTTCAGTTCAGTTCAGTCCAGTCGCTCAGTCGTGTCTGACTCTTTGCGACCCCATGAATCGCAGCACGCCAGGCTTCTCTGTCCATCACCAACTCCCGGAGTTCACCCAAACCCACGTCTATCAAGTCAGTGATGCCATCCAGCCATCTCATCCTCTGTCGTCCCCTTCTCCTCCTGCCCCCAATCCCTCCCAGCATCACAGTCTTTTCCAATGAGTCAGCTCTTCTCATGAGGTGGCCAAAGTACTGGAGTTTCAGCTTCAGCATCATTCCCTCCAAAGAAAGCCCAGGGCTGATCTCCTTCGGAATGGGCTGGTTGGATCTCCCTGCAGTCCAAGGGACTCTCAAGAGTCTTCTCCAACACCACAGTTCAAAAGCATCAATTCTTCGGCGCTCAGCCTTCTTCACAGTCCAACTCTCACATCCATACATGACCACTGGAAAAACCACAGCCTTGACTAGACGGACCTTTGTTGGCAAAGTAATGCCTCTGCTTTTGAATATGCTATCTAGGTTGGTCATAACTTTCCTTCCAAGGAGTAAGCGTCTTTTAATTTCATGGCTGCAATCACCATTTTGGAGCCAAAAAAAATAAAGTCTGACACTGTTTCCATTGTTTCCCCATCTATTTCCCATGAAGTGATGGGGCCAGACACCATGATCTTAGTTTTCTGAATGTTGAGCTTTAAGCCAACTTTTTCACTCTCCTCTTTCACGTTCATCAAGAGGCTTTTTAGTTCCTCTTCACTTTCTGCCTTATATACAACCAAAATACCCACTATGTATAGATATGTACAAATTCCCAACCCAGACTGAAAATAACTCACATAAGTCAGATATTAGTCCAAATTAACCCACAAGAGATATTACAACACAATCTAAGTAAAAATTTTAGAGACAAGGTATGTGATTTCTAGACAGAGACCTGAACTCTGCCTGTTATTTTGGCCAATTAAAGTCAAGTGGCTTCAGGACTCCTAAGAAATAAAAACAACCCATGGAAAAGGCTTTGTAATGTTTGAGAAATATTCTGAGTCTGTGAAAACTGAATCCTTCATATAATTTCAAGAAAATATTTCCATGTATCGTTACATAAATGAAGAGCCCTCAGAAACAGAAGCACATACAAAGCAAAGCAGGACCAAACCACCAGGAATGATTCCCACCAAAATGTTTTATGATGGCAAAATGATGTATGATATAATCTTACATAATAAAGTTTTTTTTTTTAATATTAAGAATAGAAAAACAGCACACTTACCCTTGGTTGTCTATATCTTCTGACCCCAGTGGTTTGGAATCAGAAAACAGTGTCACTCTACTTGAAGCCATCTTGGCATCAATAGTGGAATGGGTGGAAATGAGACTCTGGACCAGTTCATGAGTGGGCCTCACCTCCTCCTGTCAAGGTCACCAAGAAAGGGAAAGTGAGGAACGCGCAAGGATTCTGAAGAAAAACACACTGGTTTCAATCAGTTTCTCAAAATTACCTTAAACACAGTTTCTGAGAACCTTTCTTACTGCCTCAAAGAAACAAAAAAAAGAATTTCTACAACAAAGCCTACAACTGATCTCTGTCCTCATTAAACTCTTCCAAAGTTCATGGAGTAAATAATCTAATAACCTGAATACTGTGTTGCCAATGCTATAGAGAGCAATTACAGAAAAATCTCATTTCAGAACAAAGAAATAAAAATCTGGAGTCTAGTTTTTAAAAATATATTATCTTCTGATATAAACATTGCAATTCAAGGAATTTACTACATAACAAGATCCCTCCCAGTGACCAAAGCTGCATGTGTGAGGGCACTCACTATAATACTCAATTGCTCAAACTAGGGGGACACTGGGACTGAGACCCATAGTCCTCCAATGATTGGTTCAGTAAACAAAGTTTATCTACACAATGAAATACAACATGGCTATGAAAAGCCTGAAGCAAATATGCGGAAAAACAGATTCACATATTCTTAGGTGCTTCCCAGAAGTTGCAAAAGCATTTACAGTCAGCATCTAACAAATACTATCTCTGTCTCTCTAACACACAAATACTATGTATATGATATCTGCATATAATCATCTAGAATATAATCTAAGTAAATACGTATATGTTTAGAGAAAAACAGAAAGAAGACAATGACCAAGAGAGCTGGAGAAATGGGAAGTACAGGCACTAAACTGCTTCCAAAGCTCACACTGGGTGACATGGGATCCCTGGTGTGTCTTGGCAACAGGGATGTATGGAGAGCATGACTTTTCCCTTTCTGCTTGTTGTACTTACATATTCTGAACATTTACAACATGCACTGTGGCCTTTACCATAGATATGAATAAAGATAAAAAGCTTCGTTAAATAAAAGCTGACTACATTACTTCCCATGACTTCCTTCTCACCGATTCCTGGAAGCCATGGCTGCCCCCAAGGTCCACATAGACAGCATCTTTGTCATACAGCACACCACCAACTCCAGAGAGAGGTGCATACACCAACTTCTCCTTCTCATTTAAACAGCGCTTCTTCTGTTGCTCAGGCAGCGCACAAGGGTCTGGGAGGAAACTGACGTCACTCACAGCAAAATCTCCTACACCTGGAAGACAGACACAGAAAGTCGGCGTTTGCTGACAAGTGACTGGTGGCAGAAATGACACAGACAGAAGGCTTCAACCACAAGGGCGGAGCCTGACACTAGCACTGTGCCTGTCCAGCTGAACACCACCATCAAAGTAGAGGAAATGTGGTCAACTCAACACCTCTGGCGACCAATATAGACCTGAGTTACTCTTAAAACTTCAGCAAGATGGCTTTATCTTGTTTGGCCATTTTCCAGTTTTCTTGAAAACTGATTCTTTTGAACTGTGGTTCAAAAGAGAAGACTCTTGAGAGTCCCTTGGACTGCAAAGAGATCCAACCAGTCTATTCTACAGGAAATCAGTCCTGAATATTCATTGGAAGGACTGATGCTGAAGCTGAAGCTATAATATTTTGGCCTGATGTGAAGAACTGACTCACTGGAAAAGACCCTGATGCTGGGAAAGATTAAAGGCAGGAGGAAAAGGGGATGACAGAGGATGAGATGGTTGGATGGCATCACCGACTCAATGGACATGAGTTTGAACAAGCTCCAGGAGCTGGTGATGGACAGGGAGGCCTGGTGTGCTGTAGTCCATGGGGTTGCAAAGAGTTGAACATGACTGAGCCACTGAACAGAGAACTGAAGTCAGGCCAAGAGTTCTACAGATATATTTTACAGCAAAAGGATACCTGGTATGTGAACTTGGCTTTTGTTTTTCAAGTGTGCTCCCCTTAAATAACCATAAAGAGACACCTTCCGGTCACACTTGGTATTTGTTCGAATGTCTTCTGGGTTTGTCAAATCTTCCATCCTAGAAAAACAAACCCAATGTCAGAAATGAATGTCAGAGCTCTTATAACTCTCTTCACATTTCAATGATTCTCACATTCAGTAATTCACTACACATATTATTTAGAAAAGTATAGAAAATACAAAAATAAGGGAGCAGAGTTCACCATCTACCAGAGAAAAAGAAGCAAGGCCTGACTATATCTCTCTTAGGCTCTACAAGATCCCCATTCCATAAGCGAGACACCAGAAATGGGAAACGACATGTACCTGGGGTTAAGGAAAAGTAGAGAACAAATCCAGAAAAACCCTATAAGGAGAAGATAAGCTTTGATCTGGGTTTTTTAGTGTGGCTTAGACTTTGGTAGGTGGAGAAAGGGTATTCCAGGTTGATAAAAAAATATGAAAAAAGCATAAAGAAAGGAGAGCGCACAGCACATCGGAGTGACCGGAGCACCACAGTCCAAAAACAGCATCACTCTGAATTAAGGCTCAAACAGCAGGACGGGGCTCACATCCTATAGCCTTCAAAATCCTCACATTTTTTTGAACACTTCATACTTTTTTTTACTCCTGAAGCCATAGTATCTATAAGTAATGGTACAAAAACAGTAGATATTTTCCATCAACTATAATTCTCTCCATACTTTCAATAATTAAGACAAAATAAGCTAACCTTTTTTAGCTTTGAAACACATGAGTCAGGAAGGAAAAAGTTTACATTCACTTTTTACCTGTCTGCCAGGATATAAGGGTGAGAAGTTTGCCACGTAAGAGGTCTAAACTTCATAACTGTAATAAAACGGCCCAGGTTGTGAATTTCTTGGTTTTGGTATTCTCCGTGTACCATTCCAGAAAGGTAAAATAGCTTCGCACCCTAAATATTACGAAAAACAAAAAATCAAATTCTTGTCAATACAGCACAAAAATAAAGGCCTTTAAAGAAGTAATTCTAAGAAAGGGAGACTTCTAGCAACCCACTGTGCCAACGCTTCCAGAACTTCTCTGGCTTCTCTCAGGATTCATATTGTTAGGGCTCTGTAAGGACAGAACTGCAAATATATTTAGTTTCAAGTTAAGCAGTAGCATGTGTCTGGAGTATGGTACGTAAGGAACACAGGCTCCCTGGCACAGAAAAAATTCTATGACGGATGGGACACAGTGGTATTGCGGAGAGGAACGAGGGGCAGTGTGTGTGCACTGTAGTTCCTGGTCCCGCAACAAGGAAAAACTTTGGATAAATTCTCTTAAATCACAAATTCAAAATACCTAAGAGCGAGACACTGCCTGGTGCAGGAGGAATGCAGAGACAAATGAGACACAGAAAGAGGCCCAGAACAAAGACTATCTAAAGGCGATATTTCAGGGACTATGAACAGATATATTAAGGAAACTAAGGAGGTGATCCTGTAGAGACGCTTGTTAATCTCTCCTACTTATTCTATTTTCAAAGGATTACAGTGTTAGTATTCAATAATTAATTCTTTTCCTACCGGGTAGACTTCTGTCCAGAACCTATGTTTTAGTCGCTTCTTCGTTTTCTTCAGTTGCTTATTATGCTTGAAGGAATCCAGGTGAGTAAGAACACCCATAATTTTAGGAAAGCCATGTACTTGGCAGATGTTTAGAAATTCAAATGTTTCCATTTCAAACCCAAAGCTGGCATCTATAAGCATCAAAACCTAAAAACAGAAGACACAATTTCTTAAGGAGGCTACCCAAAATAGACCACCACCAAACTATGGCTCATGAGCCAAATCTGGCCTATCACTTGTTTTATCACTGAAGTTCCACTGGAGCGCAGCCAGGTTGATTGGTTTATATAGTCTATACTGCACTTGGACTACAACCGCCAACTCAGTAACTACAACAGAAACTGGGACCCACAAAGCCTAAGATGTCTACTGTGTTGTCCTTTATAGAAAAAGCTTGCCAATTCCTGCTCTAGACTAAAACAAATGATTATTTCGGGAATCACCGTGATAGAGAAGAGCACTACCCTTTGTCAACTCAAGATAAATGAAGCCACTATTACTCCTTCAATGTTCATACACGTGCACACAAATCCATATACCATTGTGCCTTCACTGTGACTTCAGAGGCTTTGTGACAACCCAGAACAGAGAAATCAAATTAAGCTGGAATAAATAAATCAATAAATATTTTAAGTATCTACATAACTGGATACTTAAAGAATGAGGTTGAACTATGGTACTTATTTTACACATTCAAGGCATACTAAGTGAAAAAAAAGCAAAGCACAGACAGCATGTATGATAAATAGTGTTAGCTTTAAAAGGGTTGTATGTGTGTTTATATACATATCTGGAAAGATATTGGAGGGTGACTGAGAATGAGGGGTCAGAGAAAGGAAAGCAAAAATCCTGCGCTGTGCATACCCTGTAGCAATTTGAATATCTCATCAAAGGCATGTGTGCCTTTTAAAAGCTTGTATGTATATGAAAGGCACTTTTCTTATTACGTGTACGCTTTTAAAGTTAGTATATGGTGTACGTTACATAAAAGAGAAACTAATGACATGCTGAACTATTTCAATCACTTTAAGTATACAAGATTTAATAAGTTTATACTATTTTGTATTGGCAATAGCACATTTTTATTAATGGTAGTATTACATATTCAAAATTTGAATGGTATTTATTTCTCTGATATTAAGATGGCATAACTGTAACACCTATATTAAATTACTTTTTATGTTTTAGGAGAGTTCCTGGGCCAAAGGATAAAATCTGCAGCTCTTTGTCCCAAAAAGCTCTTCAGAGGTGCTAAACAAACTCTTCAGAGATGCTAAACAAATTTTTTTTTTTTTTTTTTAAAAAGGTATCTGTCAACCCACACTTACTAATCAATATGGTTTAATTTTTTTTCTCTTTGGCTTTATTTTTGCTAGTTTTAAAGGTAATTAACAGAAATTAACATTTCTATAAATGCAATCAAGGCTATAAAATTTCCCTATGCTAAGTAAAACACAGATTTTTCTATTGTAAATGCTCAGAAGTTGTCATGAGATTTTTTTGCCCAATATGGTAAAAAGATCCATATTTGATCATAATTTAAGAACAGAGTTTCTGACACAACCAAGAACAGAGGTTCCATCCTGAGACAAGTTGCTTAGTTTCTGGGAGCCTCAATTTCATCATATGTAAACTAGAGTTAATACCTACTTACTGCAAAGGCATACTGGGGGATTAGCTGAGCTAAATTTGTAGAAACGGTTAGCACAGTGCCTAGTAAAGGTCCAAGAAGTGGTATTATTATAAACTTGTATGTATGTACGTATGTATATCTTAATGAGCTTTAAAAATATATATATTTATTTACTTGGTTGTGCCAGGTTTTAGCTGCAACACGCAAGATCTTCAGTTGCAGCATGGAGGAATCTAATTCTCTGACCAGGGATTGAATCTGAACCCCCTGCATTGGGAGCATGGAGTTTCAGCCACTGGACAACCAAGGAAGTTCCATCAATGTGCTTTTATTAGCTACATTCATTAAACGTTTTCTCTGACCTTTCTTTGCCTTTAGATTTCCGAATATGTTTCATTACGCACATTCTATTTTTATTATAACAATTATCATTATCATCACCAATTCAAACACATCTTTTGTATTCCTGATGATACTCATCATTCTTTCTATAATCTTAAACCTTTCTTTCCTTCAACATGGGATAAATAACCTATCTCATTGCTATAAGTCCCCATCAGAAACCCATGCTGTCCCCAGTGACTTACCAAATCTGCTACTTTAGCCAGGTCAATCATCATGTTAATGTCACAGCCACATTCAATAATGGTGAGTCTGCGCTTTTTACCTATAAATGAAAAAATGAAAATTTTACTTTTAAAAAATCTTGGAAAAAATCTGTTAACTATAATTGTTATTATTTTTTAATTGCATCTGGTAAAGCACCTTATACATTCACAAGAGTATATCAGAAATTCATTTTTATGGGAGAAAACTAATCAAACAAATTCCATCTTAGTTTTCTTGCTATGTTCTCTAACTTTAAAAGAGTATCAAAAGTCCATCCTATGAATTAAGTGCTCAAACAGGTAAAATTCCAACTGGATGGGCAGATAAGTAGGCTTCATGATGGCCACGATCATGCTATTTAGAAGTGGATTAACACTTCTATCTCTATAAAAGTTTTCCCTGTTCTCATAACAGCGGAAAAAACCCTCAAACATAGTGCAACAGAAAGTTCCTGTAGCAATCATTATTTTTAAATTAAACTAAAAGAAATCAGTCATAATCATGGGAATGCCGTAAAGAAAAAGAAAAGCCTTAATCCAAATATATTATTGCTATCAGAAGAGACTTCACATTTTACCACTGTCACATGGGAATTTGTTTCATCTTCCCTCAGACTTTATAGAAAGGTCACCATTTCCCAGAGCAGATGAGTTCTCACAGGAAAAAGAAATGAAAAACTCACTTCCACAAGAATGTGGCTTCATGAGGGCAAGCAGCTGTGCCTGGTGCAAAGCAGGTACTCATTATCTGTTAAATGAAGGTGCTCACCATGACCAAGTCAGCCCACCCAGGTCAGCCAAGCCTTTCAGAGGAGCACAGCTTGCAAATCCATATAGCAGTCAGAATAAGGTATAAATCTACATTATTATTACCTTGGGGAATCTATCCTTTTCTGAAGCTACAGCCACAATAAAAGTACAAGAGCAGTAACATGAAGCGACAGTATTACTTTAACATTTACCAGTCAAGAAAGTGTTCAACAAAGACAGGCATGTCCCCTAGATGACAACACTTGCCATGCCAGTCTGTGATAGCACCTCTTACCTGACACGATTGTTACTGGGCCTCTGATCTCTGTCAGCTTCTGTCTGGTAAAGTTCCGAATGAGGCACTGAATCAAAGTGCTCTTTCCAACTTTTGGAGGCCCCATCACTACCACCACTATTGGTGGGGGCTCTAGTGGAGTTCGATCAACCACTGGAATGTGATGCTTTTTTGTCTTCAAATCCTGAGTCCTATTTGTTTTTTTAAAAAAATAAATAAATTCACTTTCAATATAGACAGCATTATTCCTAGAAGCAAAGACTTTAAAGCGAGCAGAACAGACAATATGTGAATACAATTATACATTGTTAACTTCTGGTCCCAATCCAAATAACCACTTCAGTAAATATACTTATATCAGGCTGACTTCAATAGTACAGATTTGAAAACTATACACACCTTAAATCTGTTTGCCTTATTAGTTGACTTCAATAGTTTAAAAAGAAAACAAGAGACAAACATGGAGGCAGTGTACCATAATAAATAAAAGAGGAGGCTTTGGGGTTAAATTTGGCTCTCCTACTAGAAGAATTTAATTCAATAATGTTTAACATACCTATAATAAGGACTCATTAATGAAAGCTATTTAATACTACACACTGTAACTTTATGAAAGATATCCAGAAAGTAACACAAGTGTACCCATTATCATAGAAATTGTTTAAAATTTACAAATTCTATAAATTCTTAAGCTTTTCTCTTGGACAAAAGAAGCCAATCTGTATGCAAATGCTGGAGGCTAAGTGGCTTCCACAGGAAAGACTTCTTAAATTTCAGTAAAAGAAACACAGCTTGCACCTCCATGTCCTTCAGAGTTGGAACAGACTCATGAACTGAAATAACTGGAGAGGCTCCTACTATTTAAAAAAAATAAATGGAAGAACCACTGCTGCTGCCGCTGCTAAGTCGCTTCAGTCGTGTCCGACTCTGTGTGACCCCATAGATGGCAGCCCAGCAGGCTCCCCCATCCCTGGGATTCTCCAGGCAAGTACACTGGAGTGGGTTGCCATTTCCTTCAGATTCCAGTTAAACATACCTGTGAAAGGATCTCGCCATCCGCACAGCAGACTGGACTGCAAATGCTTTGGGGTTTCTCTTCCGGGCATCTTCCTCATCACCAAGTTGGAGATCTTGCAGATGCCGTTTCTTCTTCTTTTCAGCTTTGGGCCCACTGTTTTTCTTTCTGTGTTTCTTCTGGTCCTTAGTCTCCATAATGGCTTTTTACCAATTCACAAGTAACTCTAACCTACACTGAGTGGGATGAAGGCAAGAGAAGCATTTTACAATCAAAAAAAAAATAAAAATAAAACCCCAGAGAAACATAGTAAATTTCATTTGAATCTTTATGAGGGGATACATATTTCCCACCCCTGTTACTCAACGGGGGTGGGGAGGGGGGACTGCTTAATATTATCCCCAATTTCACTTTTTTCTATTTTGCTATAAATTGGTTACCTCTGCTTAGGTTACTTTTGTCTTAAATATCCTGTATTTTTCAACACAGTAGCTGCCAGGCACATGTAGGTATTGAGAACTAGTGAAACTGAATTTTAAATTTTATTTAACTTTACTTAATTCAACTCTAAATTTAAATAGCCACATGTGACTAGTGGTTACCCTATAAACTCAGCCTTAAAAATCAACTGGATTAATGAAATGGCTTTCATACTTACATATTTTTAAGATATTTTATTTTGAAAAATAAAATCATTTTATAATCTTCCACGACTGAGCGACTGATCTGATCTGATCATCTTCCAACATATTAGCAGTATTATTTTTATCAACTGTTGAATATGCAACATTTCTAAGTTCTAATACATGTGTATATATATATTTAAAAAAAATGGCAATAGCTCCCTGCTGAGATGTGACTGACTCTGGATGTTGCCTGGATACCACATGGGTTTGCAGAAACCCTTACAATGATTTCTGAGTCCCAGGAATTCATGGCCCATAAATTAGGAACCACTAGACTGGAGAGTTTTTTAGGAAAACAGGTCGCATACAATCTGGTGCTTGCTTGGGGGGCGGGGGGTGAGGTTACTTAATTCAATTAAGGTACTAAATTTATTTCAGTTCAATACATATTTGCATCGGCCTATAATAAGCTAGACATTGTACATGGAGACGACTACACCTAAGATCCAGTGGAGGAAACCCAAACCCATGTTCTGTGATACTCTATAGGGACATCAGAAGTCTGCACAATTGTTGGCAAAGACTTCCCACGGACACTCACCAGAGGAAACAGAAAGAACACATATACCAGCATAATGTAAAAAATAAAAACAAATACCCAGAAAAACACTAGCAGGGAGTTGGGAGTGCTGGGTTCTAGGAACGCTTTGACTAAACACGTGTAGAATTTCAGAGACATTATTTTTCCTCTCTACTATGAATATATTTTGGTTCCGAACTTGTACTGATGACTTTCTCCTTCTTACGGCTGGGTGGGGCGTGGTGGCGTGGGGGTGGGGGTGATGAGAAAAGCACAATTTACAGTCAACAGATCTGGCTCAGGTCTAAGTCACTGCTAGGATTACCCAGCTATGAAACGACCTCTCACCTCACCTTGTCACCTTCCCTCCTGGTCCTGGCTCTCTTGAGTGAATTTCATTCAACACTTGTCTGGCAGTTACGAAATATGTCTGCCCGCGGAAGAGACGCTCCTCAGGAGCAGACTGTCCAGGAGAACCGAGGGAGGACCTTAACACGCGCGCGACTCGTGACTCTCTTGGAGCCCCAGGCCGGAAGACCCCACTGCCGCCGATTCCCCCAGCCCGCGGCCGTTACCGGGTTCACAACTGCTACTCTTCCTCAGGCCCGCATGGACAGCGCCGGAAGCGGAAATGTAACCTACCAGCGGACTCTAAACGCCGGCGGGAAACAAGGAGGCAAAAGAAAAAGAGCAGTGGGAGGAAGACTTTCAGAGGAAAGCCAGAAGGAAGGCTTGTGATTGGCTGAGGGCAGATGTTGCAACGACTACGCTGTGCGCTCTACCCGGAGCCCCACCCCGCCCCGGGCCACAGCCCAGTCCCACCCGCGCTGCTACGATGGGTTTGGGAGCCCCCCTACGCACCCCATCCCGGCGTCGCACACGCTCAGGTTCGTCCCGAAGCCGTGGTGATGGTGCGGCATGGTACCCGTTCCCTGGTTCGGGACAAAAGCTAGAAATGACACATTTGTCCTAGTCACACCGGAGTCACTAAGCCCATCCACTTCAAAAGCCCCAGGTACTGCATCCTCCAACTGGCCAAATGGAGTAGCACTCCACTGAGAGTCGCGCTGATTGTTCCGTGTGCACATGTTTAATTCAGGATTTTGACAGAAGTCTCTACTCTTGTGTCAGTTCACCAGTATACAATGTGTACAGACCTCTCAATGGAAGTCAACTACCTTCCTACCTCACAGAGAACAGAGAACATGAAGGACTGCCATGGAGCCCGGAGGTGAATGACATCATTATGTTCACATCCCATTCGCCAGATCTCATTCACATTGTCCCATATGGATGTGAGAGAGGCTGAGAAATATAGATGAGCAATGTGTCTAGCAGCAAAGGGAAATGCATTTTTGCATATAAAAACACTGCCAGGATTCCTTCCATGTAGTTTTCTGATGTAAACTGAACGCTGACTTCGGGTGCAAGGACTTCCCACATTCATTACATGCATAAAGTTTCTTTCCCAGATACAGTTTCTATCATACCAAAGGCTCTGAATTATGGGAGGAATGTTTTGTACACCCATCTTTACATCGTATCTCTCCTGCATGTATTCTCTGATGTGTGACAAGAGTTGGTTTGTACCTGAAGGTCTTCCCACACTCTTTACCGTTATAAGGTTTCTCCCCTGAGTGAATTTTCTTATGTTTAAGGTGGGTTGAACGGTCATAGAATGATTTTCCACACTCTTCACAATCAAAGGGCTTCTCTCCTGTATGTGTTCTCTAATGTACCTAGAGGGATGCCTTCTGGCAAAATGTTCTCCCACATTCTTGACATTCATAGGGTTTCTCCCCTGTATGAATTCTCTGATGTTGAAAGAATTGTGGCTTTTGGCAGAAAGCTTTGCCACACTTGTTACATTCATAGGATTTCTCCCCAAACATCCTCTGATGTTTGGTAAGTGTTGACTATTTTTCTACATAAAACATTCACAAAGTTTCTCTCCTGTATGAGGTCTCTGATGTTTAAGAAGAAGTGACTTCCCACAGAAGGTCTTCCTACATTCAGTGCATTCATATATTTTCTCCCCTGTGTGAAGTCTTTGATGTTTACCAAGGGTTGACTTCATTTAATAAATTTTCCACATTAACTATATTTGTAGGCTTCTCCCCTGAGTGTATTCTCTCGTGTACTGTGAGTTTTGACCTTATACTGAAGGATTTCTCACAGTCATCACATTTATAAGATTTTTCTCCCATGTGAGACCTCTGATGCACAGTCAAATTTGACTTTTGGGAGAAAGATTTTCCACACTCACTATATTTATAAGGCCTCTCCCCATGTGTGTTCTTTGATGTTGATGGATGGCTGAGTTCTGATAGAAGGTTTTCCCACACTTAGTACATTCTTAGGGTCTCTCTCCTGTATGAATTCTTTGATGTACAGTGAGGGCTGGCTTATGATAAAAAGATTTCCCACTTCATTACACTGATAGGGTTTTTCTCCTGTGTGTGCCTTCTGGTGTACTGTGAGGTTTGGCTTCTGGAAGAAGACTTTTTCCACATATGTTACACTCGTGGTATTTCTCACCTGTCTAAAGTGGACAACATTTCCTCTAGAAGACTGACTTATCACAGGTTTCCTTAGATGCATTGTTTATAGTGAGTCTTCCTTGAGTAAATTATCTGAAGTAACATAAGATTTGACTCATCCCTGACGGTTTTCTCACAATCATCATAATCACAGAGTTTCTCTCTAGTGTGAGTTCCCTCTTGAGTAATGAAAAGAGCATTACTTTGGAAGGCTTTAATGCACTAATTATATTCAAATAGTTGCTCCACACTGTGCCTCTCTCTTGTTGAATAAAATCCTCATTAAGATAAAAAGTGCTCCCATTTTTATTAAATTCATTATGTTTCTCCCCAGTATGAGTTTTCTCATGATTAATTTCAGGAAGTAATTTCTCACATCCATTGGCATCACCAGATTTCTTTCTTGAATAGTTTCTATTATTAGTGGTTAACTCTGACTTATTTTCTAAACTGATTTCTTCTAGGTTATATTTATTCCACATTTTTCTGGAAGGAATAGTCTATGTAAAAATAAAATTACTTTCTTAATATATTCTCTTTCTCTGTAATTACTTTTTTATTAATAATAAATGTACCTTGCCATATATGTTTATCTTGGTTTTCTTTGCTCTTTATCATGCCATCAACTTTCAACTCTTCTAAAGACAAGAAAAATTAAACATATGTTATGAATGAAAATAATTCTTAAATTGGACTAATACACAAATACACTCTATTTATCTCTTTGGTTTCAGAACCATCTTTTTGAGATAAAATTCCCAAATACATTTTCCCATTTCCTCCACTTTTCTGAGGATTTGAGGGGAAGGGGTGACAATGAACCAACTAATCAAAGCTACTTTGGGGTAGAAAAGGGGAGAGGAAAGTTGGCAATGAATGTACATATATTTATGTGGCCCTTCACATACATACCTTTCAAAATGGATAGAAGAGGTGAAAGAAACACCAGGAATAGAGAATAAAAGGTTGAGTAAGAATGGATGAATTACCAAGAATGGAGTTCACCATAAAACATGCTCAATCAGAGAATTATGCAGTAAATGTGACATGGAGCACAAGCAGACAAGGATGTTGTTCCAAGAATTTATCAGAGGAATGAAAGTGTTCCAAGAAATGACCAGAGGAGGTATATTAGAGTCTGAATGCTAATTTTGTTAACCCCACTGTCATCATATAGAACTCCATCACTATATACACTCTGTCCTCCTAGGCCTGGTCCATGGCCCTATCACTTTTCCCGACTGATCTCCTTGCTTCTACTCTTGCCACTCTTCTAAACCATTTTTTTGCAGTCACCTTCCTGTGTCTGTTTCCTGCAAATATGTAAATTCCCTAATAGCAAAAGACTTAGTTCACCCACTGTGGTAGCTCTTTCACTTAGAACATGATTGGAATGGATCAAATACTCAATTTAGTATTGGTTAATTAATTAACTCCTGAAAACAAAAGAAGTCCTTGATAGGAGGGAATGTGGGCAACGGAGAATGCTAGAGGAAAGAGAACTAATGAAGATAAAATACTTATTACAAGACAGAAATGAAACTCAAGGTACAGGTAATAGGGACTAAACTCCTAAAAAAGCCAAGCCAGAAAGAAAACATTTATGTGTGAGACTATATCTTGTGGTGAATTCAGGAATCTGAGGCAAGTAAGCTAAATATCCTTAGTCATTTCCAAATAGATTGAGCTTCTAAAGGATTTGTTGAAAATGCTCCAAAGATTTTTTGTTGTTGAAGCTCCAAAGATGCCTGTACCTAAAACAACCAACAAGGATCTAGTTTCCCTTGTATTACTCACGTGGGTAACACTAACTTGTAAATTCTTCCTCTGATATCCATGGTGCTTCTTGCTCTAACTTGATGATCTCCTCTGATTTGGTAATGCAATACCCTGAGTAGAAAGTGATATAGGACATAGAGAAAGCTGTCTGACTTCAGGAATTTAGAAGAAAAACCAAGATCCAGCTTCAGGAGCTGCACAATGAAAAAATCCATTGGAATCTTTCAATGGGCAGGTGAAAACACAAACAATATTCCTGGTCCATGCAGCCACTAAGTCGTGTCTGACTCTTCGCGACACTTTTGACAGCAGCCCAGCGGGCTCCTTTGTCCATGGGATTTTCCAGCCAAGAATACTGGAGTCGGTTGCCATTTCCTCCTCCAGGGGATCTTCCTGACTCAGGGATCAAAATCACATCTCCTGCATTGGCAGGCAAATTCTTTACCATTGAGCCACCTTATATTCCTGGTATCCAAAATCAAATATCATTAAACTCTACAAATGATCCATATGTTCTGGTAACAAAGAGAGGATAGGCTGATGCTGTTACTCTGCTTGCCCAGTGAGATGAGGATGCTGTAGTTCTCTAGCATTATGTCCCTGTACAAGACCCTCTGAGCAGGTGAAGTTCACAGTCGAATCCTCAAATGAAGTTGATCCTTATAACAGGAAATATCTGATTAATCTGAAATAATCACAATTGTAAGATAGAGAAAAGACATTTAGGAACTAATTCTTCACCAAGTTCACTGTTGAGTTAATTAGAAAAAGTTTACATAAGATGTTTAGTACACTACCTGTTTTGTGTTATTTGTGGTGAGAGAAAGAAAAACATAGTGAAAATTCCCAATTAATTTATTAATTCATGTATTAATGTTGTCAGGGAGGAAGAAATTTTCCTCTTTCATTCTAGATTCTTCTGACTGGTCTAAGAATTAAATTGACATGAGAGTTTTACCTCTTCCTTTTAAATTTTGAAATCATAAAGATATAAAAAATTATAAGAGAATTCTATGAAACAGTTATGTGCCAACAAATTGGAAAATCTAGAAGAAATGGACACATTTCTAGAAACATGTAGCCTGCCAAGACTGAGTCAAGAAGAAACAGACAATTTGAACAGACCAATCACTAGAAGTGAAGTTGAATATGTAATTTTAAAACACCCTGGACAAAAAGTTCAGGACCAAGAGGCTTCACAGGGGTATTCTACCATACACCTATCTCAAACTATTACAAAAAACTGAAGAGATTTCCATGCGCAAAACTGACAGCTAGTGGGAAGTTGCTGTATAACACAGGGAGTTCAACTAGTACTCTGTGACAGCCTAGAGGGATGGGTGGGAAGGGGGATGGGAGGAAGGTTCAAGAGGGAGAGAACATATGTATACTTGCATGATGTCTATCATTCATGTTGATGATATGCTGCTGTATGACAGAAACCAACACAACATTGTTAAACAATATCTTCCAATTAAAAATAAATTCTAAAAAAATTTAAAAAAAAGAAACTTGAGGATCAAAAATAAATAAATAAACTGAAGAGGACAGACACTTCTAAATTCATTCTATGAGGCTACCATTACCTTGATAGCAAAACCAAAGACACTACAAAAAATAAAATTATATGCCAGGTTGTTTGATGAATACAAATGTAAAAATCCTCTACAAAATATTAGCAAACCAAATCCAACAATATATAAAAAGGATCATACAGTGTGACCAAGTTGGATTTATTCTAGGGTCACAAGAATGGTTCAACATTTGCAAATCAATCAATGTGATACACCACATTAACAAAAGATAATACTCTCTACGTCAAGCTTGTTTTCTGTATCTGTTAATCTGTTTCAGTTTTGCATATGCATCATTTGTATTATTTTTTAGATTCCACATATAAATGATATCATATAGTTTCGTCTTTCTCTGTCTGACTTATTTCACTAAGCAAATATTTTCTAGGTCCATCTGCGCTGTAGCAAATGGCAAAGTTTCATTCTTTTCTATGACTGCGTAACACACATCCTATTCAGTCTTCTGTTGGGCTCATGCGTTGCTTCAATGTCTTGGCTGTCAAAAATACTGCTGCTATAAACACTGGGTGCATATACCTTTTCTGAATTAGTGTTTTCATTTTTTTTCTGGGTATACAGCCAGGTGCGGAATTGCTGGATAGTCTGGGAGTTCTATTTTTAGGTTTTTGAAGAAACTCCATACTGTTTTACATGATGGGTGCACCAATTTACAATTCTACTAAGGGGAGAGGGAAAAGGAGAGCGACAAATTAGGGTATGGGATTATCATATACAAGGTACTATGCATAAAACAGATAAGTAACAAGGATATACTGTATAGCACAAAGACTTATAGCCATTATCTTGTAATAACTGGTAATGGAGTATAATCTGCAAAAATACTGAATCACTATTCTGTACATCTGAAACTAACACAATATTGTGAATCAATTATACTTAAATAAAAATAAAATAAATTAACATGGAACAGATTAACAAAAGAAAATCAAACAAAAATTTAATAAAATGTATACAGAGGCGAGACCCAGGAAAACTAAGTAACTTGTCAAAATGGCCCCAAACCCTCACTTTAGACACCATCTTTAGCAAAAGACAAAAGAGGATGTTGGTGGCAGGGATTTGGGATTTCAAAAGGGAGGAAATCAATTTACCTGGAGATGGAAAAGCAAACGTTTGATGAACAAATGTTTGCTGGGCTCTGCAGAGACAATGGGACACAGAGTAGGCTGGGATCTCTAGACTGCAGTTTCCCCCACCATGCCTAGCCTTCATTTTTTGCAGATTCTCTGGTGGCAGCTCTACTCCAGGAACTGGCCCTGTATCTAAATTCTTTATGTAAAAAGATAGATGTCCTGAGTCTTCTGTTTCTTAAAAATAATCAGCTTAAGTTAATCCTCATACCAAAGGACACATTTTGTGGTTGCAAATTTTGCTCCCTTACACTATATACGTATAGATAAGTACACACAAACATAAAATACATTGTAGGCATGAAAGCATCCTAGTTTCTGTGGATATATAAAATACATAAAACACTGTTTCTACTCTCAGGAAGCTTAGAATCTGGTATGGATGCAAACTGGATTAACAAATAGCATAAAGTCAGGAGAGAACTGAATTTGGGTCTTTAATGATATAGAATGCCCTGGTCTGTTCAGGGCATAGATAATGTGTAATCTTGGGAACACTCCTTTACGTAAGAGTTCTCCTAAGTATCTGAAGACCCACTCTGCCAGGAAAAACTTTTAAGCATCTACAAATTTGTGTTGATAGGTATGCATGAAAATCTATGTCTACACAGCTTGTCCAACTTTGCATGGCTTTGATATGCACGAATTTCAGTCACCACTGTTTAGTTGAGTAACACCAGCCAAACAACAGGTCAGATTTTTAGTTATTATGAAATAGTAGAGCTCATATTTAGCACCAAGTTCCCCTTCACTAAGTTCCTCTGGCTACAGATCTCAAATGTCTCCAGTGGCAGCAAGTATCAACATTCCCACAGTCAGCTATTTCTTCTCAAACTCCATATATATTCAATTTGAATTTCACGTCTAATATAGTCACTTTGCATTTCTTTACTGCTCTTTCATCTTTGTTGGCCTTGTTGCAGTTAACTGTTCTTGCAAATGTCTTATTGCTGAGAGATAAGGAGGCAATATAACTACATGCTTTGCTGTCTGTATGATGAATGCATGAATGATTGGCAGATAGACCTTGAAGATGACATGACTGATCATTGTTCTTGATGTATGTCTGTTATTTTGTAGTGATTTGTGAACTGAAAAACAAGCAGTGAAGTTTGTACTTTATGTAATGCAAATCAGATTTCTGATAAAAGACCTGTAACTAGAAAATGTAGGCATATATCTAAAAGAAAGTAAAACAAATCAATTCAAAAAGGTGCAAAAGACTTGCATGAGACATCTCACCAGAGAAGATATACAAATGGTTAGTCATTTGTAGGGCTAACCATCATTAGTTACTGGGGAAATTCAAATTAAAACTATGAGATACCATTTCACACTCACTAGAATGACTATTATAAAAAGACAATACTAAATGGTAGTCAGGATATAGAGAAATTGGATCTCCATAAGATGAAAAAACCTAAGGATTAGACAAATCTAGATTAGAAAATTTTTGTCTAATAAAAGAAATTGGATGAAAAGGGTCATATATTTGTTTGAAACATTCAGAAAAGTCATCTATTTACAGAGACAAAAAGCAAATCAATGGTTGGCTGTGGGTGGATACTGAGAGCATATTTACTCAAGGGAATATTTCTGGATGATAGAAATGTCCCTAATTTGGATTACAGTGATATTTGCACAACAGAAAATTTACTGAAAATCACTGAATTGTACACTTAGTGAGTGAATGTTATGGTATGCAAATTATACCTCAATAAAGCTGTTTAAAAAGCCAGTGGAGGGACTTACCTAGCAGTCCAGGGGCTAAGACCACGAGCTCCCAATGCAGGGGGCCTGGGTTTGATCCCTTGGGAATTAGATCCCATTTGCCACAACTGTTAGCATGACTCAACTAAAGTTCCTGCTTGCCAAAACTAAAAGAAAAAAAAAAAAAGATCCCGGGTGCCACAACTAAGGCCAGGTGCAGCCAAAAAAGGAAAAAGGCCAAAGGAAGCTTCTTCTAGGAACAATATTTTCCCTACAGATTAGTTTTTCAGGCTCTATAAGCTCACTATTAGGTGGAGAGAGCAAACACTTCAAAGGGGATTCAAAAAGAAGGTATCTACTAAATACTGTTATCAGTTAAGATGACACTTTATGGTAACCCAGAAAGACAAACCACTTAGAAGCATGTCTTCTTTTGATATCAGCTTCTTAGTAGGTGTCCTTCCTTGCAAGGGACAGGACAGTGAAGATTTCTCTCTCTCTCTCAACTAAGATGTAAATATAGTTACATATAAGAACACCAGGTAATTTATTAGGCTATTTATTTCTTGCACTAGAGCATTAAAAGAGGAAAATACAAAATAGGACTTCCTTTTTCTCAACATTCTCATATACATATCACAATATTGGCTTATATACTATAAAGTATTTCATATTACATCTTATATTAAAACTGTGATGCTATGCTATTTCTTTGTAATATACTTTTCCATCTTAAGAGTCCTCTAAATGATTCTCTGATGTGAACTTTTTTGAAATCTTATCAAAGGCTACAACATATTCAAACTGTCTACAAAGTTTTAATCATAGACTAACATTCTGATGTAAAATTAGTTATACCTACTTATGGAAGTGGATTTTGAAGAATGTATTGCATTATTCTGATTCCTTCATGCTCAGTGTTTCATCTCATCCATTCTTTGACATACAATGAGTTTGATTTATGAATTTGATTTTTATTTATTTTTCTCCCAGGTGTGCTATCTGATGTACCATGGGGTTTGCCTTCTACCAAAAAAGATTTCTTACATAGATTATACTTACAGTTCTTCTTTCCTTTTGGAATTCCCTGGTATTTCAGTTCAGTTCAGTCGCTCAGTCATGTCCGACTCTTTGCAACCCCATGAATTGCAGCACGCCAGGCCTCCCTGTCCATCACCAACTCCCGGAATTCACTCAGACTCATGTCCATCGAGTCAGTGATGCCATCCAGCCATCTCATCCTCTGTCATCCCCTTCTCCTCCTGCCCCCAATCCCTCCCATCGTCAGAGTCTTTTCCAATGAGTCAACTCTTCACATGAAGTGGCCAAAGTACTGGAGTTTCAGCTTTAGCATCATTCCTTCCAAAGAACACCCAGGGCTGATCTCCTTCAGAATGGACTGGTTGGATCTCTTTGCAGTCCAAGGGACTCTCAAGAGTCTTCTCCAACACCACAGTTCAAAAGCATCAATCCTTCCGTGCTCAGCCTTCTTCATAGTCCAACTCTCACATCCATACATGACCACAGGAAAAACCATAGCCTTGACTAGACGGACCTTTGTTAGCAAAGTAATGTCTCTGCTTTTGAATATGCTATCTAGGTTGGTCATAACTTTCCTTCCAAGGAGGGAACAAACTGGCAGAACGATGTGTCCCGTTTATCATATTCACAGGGCTTCTGCCTTGTATGTGTTCCACAATGATAATTAAGACTTAATTTGTGACTGTAGGCTTTCCCACAGTCAGTACATTCATAGGGCTTCTCTCCTGTGTGTGTACTCTGATGCAGTTTGAGATTTGAATTGCTGCTGAAGGTTCTCCCACACTCACTACATTCAAAGGGTTTCTCCCCAGTGTGTGTTCTCTGATGCTCAACAAGAGAAGACTTTGACTGAATGTTTTCCCACATGCTATATATTCATAGGACTTCTCTCCTGTGTGTTTTATCTGACATCCAATGAGGTGTGAGTTACCACTAAGGTTTTCCTACATTCCGTACATTCATAACATATCTCTTCAGTGTGTGTTCTCTGATGTATAATCAGTTTTGACTTTCCATAGAGGGTTTTCCCACATTCAGAACACACAAAGGGTCTCTCCTGTGTGTGATCTCTGATGTTCAGTCAGTGTCCACTTGTCACTGAGTTATCCCACATTCAGTACATTCATAAGGTTTCTCTCCTGTGTGTGTTCTCTGATGCACAGTAAGTGCTGACTTCACACTGAAAGTTCCAATATTTTTGGAACATTCATAGGGATTCTTCCCTGTGTGTATCCTCTGATGTGTTGTGAAGTATGTATGTTTTTTGTTGAAGAGTCTGAAACATCGATTACATTCATAGAATTTCTCTCCTATGTGCGTTCTCTGAGTATGGGTGAGGTGAGTCTTGTTGTATAAGGCATCCTACACTCAGTGAACTCATAACGATTCTCCACTGTGTCATTGTTCTTATATTTAAAGTTTGAAATCTTAAATGCTTCTTCACATTCATTACATTCACTGGGTTCCTGTCCTGTATGAGCTCTCTGATGTTCAGTGGGCTGTGCTGTCTGAATTATGGCATTCACATTTTGAGGCTACTCGTGGGGTGTCTCCTTTGTTTGATTTATGCAATGTACAATAATGGTTGATGAGTAACTGAATGAATCACACCCAAAGGGATTCTCTCCTATATGTGTTCTCTGATTTAAATTTTTTGATACTCTGCAGGATTCCTCAGGTTCACTGCTTCCAAAGGGTTTTTGTCTATGAGTTTTCTCATATATGATGACTGACTTTTGGATGAAAGTTCTTTCATATTCATTACTTTTCCAGCATTGGATTTCTTTTAGCTATCAGAGCCTGCCTTGTAAAAATGTTTTCGAGATTCATTAAATCCAGAGTCTGGCTCCAAAGTTTGAAGATGAGCAAGGTATTCATAATGACTGATATCCTTCCTATTTTTATTATATTCATTAAGTTCAGCAGACAGTTCTCTAAGCTTGGTATTGAAAAGTGACTTTCCACATACAATACCTTCATCAATCATTTCTTAAACAGTTTCTATTACTGATCATTAATTCTGAAATATATTTCAAATTTTCTCACATGAATCACATTTATAGTGTCTTTTTCTTGAACCTACAGGATTTATACCCATAGTAAGTGTTTTTTCACATGAAGTATTTCTCTCTTTAATCAGTGTTTTGTTTTTGATGAATATAAGCTGCCTGGATTGTTGATCGTGATTGTTCTGGCCTCTTCAGACTTTTTCTAGAACAGAGGAAGATTGAAAACATCTGATGAATTTAACATTGGTTTTGAATTGGCTTTCTAATTGTATTTAAATGTAGTTAACTTTTGGCTTCAGACATGGTTGTCCAGGAAGAAAATGTATATTCCTCTTAATTAGTTGTGTTCTATTTAATTATTGATTAATCTATCTCTCTATGTCAAAGACCCTTTTGTAGTCTTAGAAAGGGGGAGACTGGCCTGTAGTTTTCTTTTTTGTGGCATCTTTGTCAGGTTTTGGTATTAGGGTGATGGTGGCCTCATAGAATGAGTTTGGAAGTTTACATTCCTCTGCAATTTTCTGGAAGAGTTTGAGTAGGATAGGTGTTAGCTCTTCTCTAAATTTTTGGTAAAATTTAGCTGTGAAGCCATCTGGACCTGGGCTTTTGTTTGCTGGAAGATTTCTGATTACAGTTTCAATTTCTGTGCTTGTGATGGGTCTGTTAAGATTTTCTATTTCTTCCTGGTTCAGTTTTGGAAAGTTGTACTTTTCTAAGAATTTGTGCATTTCTTCCACGTTGTCCATTTTATTGGCATATAATTGCTGATAGTAGTCTCTTATGATCCTTTGTATTTCTGTGTTTGTTGTGATCTCTCCATTTTCATTTCTAATTTCATTGATTTGATTTTTCTTCCTTTGTTTCTTGATGAGTCTGGCTAATGGTGTGTCAGTATGGTACTGGTACAAAGACAGAAATATAGACCAATGGAACAAAATAGAAAGCCCAGAGATAAATCCACACACCTATGGACACCTTATCTTTGACAAAGGAGGCAAGAATATACAATGGAGAAAAGACAATCTCTTTAACAAATGGTGCTGGGAAAACTGGTCAACCACTTGTAAAAGAATGAAACCAGAACACTTTCTAACACCATACACAAAAATAAACTCAAAATGGATTACAGATCTAAACGTAAGACCAGAAACTATAAAATTCCTAGAGGAGGACATAGACAAAACACTCTCCAACATAAGTCACAGCAGTATCCTCTATGACCCATCTCCCAGAATATTGGAAATAAAAGCAAAAATAAACAAATGGGACCTAATTAAAATTAAAAGCTTCTGCACAACAAAGGAAACTATAAGCAAGGTGAAAAGACAGGCTTCAGAATGGGAGAAAATAATAGCAAATGAAGCAACTGACAAAGGACTAATCTCAAAAATAAACAAGCAACTCCTGCAGCTCAATTCCAGAAAAATAAACGACCCAATCAAAAAATGGGCCAAAGAACTAAATAGACATTTCTCCAAAGAAGACATACAGATGGCTAACAAACACATGAAAAGATGCTGGAATTTAGAAAGATGGTAACAATAACCCTGTATGTGAGACAGCAAAAGAGACACAGATGTATGGAACAGTATTTTGGACTCTGTGGGAGAGGGAGAGGGTGGGATGATTTGGGAGAATGGCATTGAAACATGTATAATATCATATATGAAATGAATCACCAGTGCAGGTTCGATGCATGGGACAGGATGCTCAGGGCTGGTGCACTGGGATGACCCAGGGGGATGGTACGGGGAGAGAGGTGGGAGGGGGGTTCAGGATGGGGAACATGTGTATACCCATGGCAGATTCATGTTGATGTATGGCAAAACCAATACAATATTGTAAAGTAATTAACCTCCAATTAAAATAAATAAATTTATATTTAAAAAAAATTAAAAAAGAGAGGGGGAGAAAACAGGCAGTTTGATACATGTCTTTGGTTTCTCCAAATGTGATCTTTAATGCTAGGTAAGAAATAAGTTGGAGAAGGCAATGTCACCCCACTCCAGTACTCTTGCCTGGAAAATCCCATGGACGGAGGAGCCTGGTGGGCTGCAGTCCATGGGGTCGCTAAGAGTCGGACCTGACTGAACGACTTCACTTTCACTTTTCACTTTATGCATTGGAGAACGAAATGGCAACCCACTCCAGTGTTCTTGCCTGGAGAATCCCAGGGATGGGGGAGCCTAGTGGGCTGCCGTCTATGGGGTTGCACAGAGTCGGACACAACTGAAGCTACTTAGCAGCAGCAGCAGCAGCAAGAAATAAGTAGGCCAGGTGGTGATCCTTGCATCAAGATCAAATATTTAAGAGCTTCATTTTGAATGCTGATACAGCCATTTTGGTCTATCAGAGTTATTTAATACTAAATCTATGCTAATAATGAATTCCTAGTTTTTCCCAAATCAATATTCTAAACTTACCTCATTTTGCAAAGAAGTCTTACTCTTGCAATAGTCATACTTCTTAACTGAATTTTACATTCTGGCTAACACATCTCTGATTTTTATTAATTTTAGGATCACAGAAAAAGGTTTATTTCTCAAGTAACTCCTCTATCAATCAGTTAATTACTGAATATATTGTTCTCTTACACATGAACATTAGGAAGGGAAAAATTAATGCACTTATCTAACAGGATTATAAACAAGTGAGAAAAAGAAACTCACAAATCAACATATGTAATTGTTAGTAGAGCTCCTAGGAGCAAATGGAGGACAAGAAAGAAGAGAACAACAATAACATTTAATATGAATTAACACTTAGTTGATTTAATCCTCACAACCTTTGAGACTGGTTCTATTTCATCCCCATTTCACAAAGGGGACACTAAGGCATATAAAGATTAAGAACTCATCTAAAGTCATATAGCTAGAGCAGTAAAGAATAGTTTCTTGAAAGCAATTACAACTTGAGCTTACAATTAAAGATTTAACAAAACTACAATGACGTTACACTTACATTGGTCAGAATGGCCATCATTAAAATGTCTACAAATAACCAATGCTGGAGAGGGTCTGAAGAAAAGGGAACCCTCCTACACTGTTGGTGGGAATGTAAACTGGGGCAGCCACTATGGAAAACAGTATGGAGGTTCCTCAAAAAACTAAAAAATAGAGTTGCCTTACGATCCAGCAAACCCACTCCTGGGCATATCACCAGACAAAACTATAATTGAAAGAGATACATGCACCCCTATATTTATACCAGCACTATTGACAAAGTCAAGACCAGGAAACAACCCAATTGTCCATCAACATGTGAATGGAAAAAGAAGATGAATACAAATGTATACAGCCATAAAAATGAATGAAATAATGCCATTTGCAGCAACATGAATGGACATAGAGATTATCATACTAAATGAAGCAAGTCAGACAGAGAAAAACAAATAGCATATGATATTACTTATAGGTGGAATCTAAAATATGACACAAATTAACTTATCTACAAAAAAGAAACAGACTCATAGACATAGAGAACAGACTTGTGGTTACCATGGTAGAGAGGAGGTAGGGGAGGGATGGATTGGGAGTTTGGGATTATCAGATGGATACTATTGTGTATAGAATGGATAAATGACAAGTATATATCACGGGGAACTATAATCAAAGTCCTGTGATAAACTATAATGGAAAAGAATATGAAAAAGGGTGTACGTATATTATGATAATGAATCGCCATGCTATACAGCAGAAATTAACACAAGATTGTCAATCAACTATACTTCAATAACATTTTTTTTTTCCTGGCTTAATAAGGACTTATTTATTTTGAGAAAAAAGGTCCCAAACATCAGGCTGTTCACAAAAATAACACAGAGTATCAACTTTAGAAGACAAATCTTAAGACAATTACACTAGTTATTTTTCTAGAAGATGCATTTAACATGCCAACTCTTATTCACAAAAATACATTGTTACATTTGTGTTGAAAAGCCTCACATAGCACTCTTATGTGGGGTATAACACACATACCTGTAACTCAAAGCTGCTCTCAGGGGCTACTCAACTAATGAGAAGTTAGGGAAGCAATTACTATATGAATGGAAAGAACTGTACTCCCTTTATCAGATCAGATCAGTTGCTCAGTCGTGTCTGACTATTTGTGACCCCATGAATCGCAGCATGCCAGGCCTCCCTGTCCATCACCAACTCCCAGAGTTCACTCAGACTCACGTCCATAGAGTCAGTGATGCCATCCAGCCATCTCATCCTCTGTCGTCCCCTTCTCCTCCTGCCCCCAATCCCTCCCAGCATCAGAGTCTTTTCCAATGAGTCAACTCTTCACATGAGGTGGCCAAAGTACTGGAGTTTCAGCTTAAGCATCATTCCTTCCAAAGAAATCCCAGGGCTGATCTCCTTCAGAATGGACTGGTTGGATCTCCTTGCAGTCCAAGGGACTCTCAAGAGTCTTCTCCAACACCACAGTTCAAAAGCATCAATTCTTTGGCGCTCAGCCTTCTTTACAGTCCAACTCTCACATCCATACATGACCACAGGAAAAACCATAGCCTTGACTAGACGAACCTTTGTTGGCAAAGTAATGTCTCTGCTTTTGAACGAGACGAGAACGAGAATGAGAACGAGACGAGAGGAGTACTCCCTTTATAACAAGATATTATTTTGGAGACAGTTGATAACCATACATCCTTTTTATTGTTAGGTCATAATGAGGTATCAAAATTAAAGCAAAAATTACAGGGTAAGACAACATAACTACTAGGAGGGTTAGTAAGGTAAGACAACATAACTACTACTTCCTTTTACTTCAAAGGAAGTGAAAATGGGATTAGGCACAGGGAAATGTGAATTAATGAATATGGAAAGGACAAGGATGGGGAAAACAATGAGCATGTGCTAAAGATACTAGGGGAGAGGATCTGGTGAAAATTTTGATCTTAGACAAGCGCCTAGGTAAAGAAATAATGGGACAAGATTTCTAAAGTTTGCTATGTGCTTAAGAGTCATCCTCGCCATTGGTGCTCTGTCATCCTCTCCTTCCTCAGCCTCTTTTTCATCGTCCTTGATCAACTCCAGCTGGTCATCCCCCCAGTCTTCATTATCATCATCATCCAGTAGGTTCCCCTCCTCAGCAGAATCTGACCCCTCTGCCTCCCCCTCAGACTACATCTTCACGTTAGTCTCATCTTTCTTAAGGGAGTTTCTGCTCTGCTCCTCTTCTGATTTATCATTCTTCATCTCTATTCCATGTTTGCTATGTTCCTTTTCAATTTTTTTCCAGGCTTTCCAGTAAAGAATCCACTTTTTGTTTTATCTGGGTTAATTCCTTCTTAATAGTCTGAAGGTCATCTCCTTTCAACTTTTCAGACTTAGAAGAAGCTCCCCGCTGTCTGTTCTTAGAATTGAAGCCACTTTTGCCCCTTCATGAGGTGTTTCCTGATACACGCTGGCATTTTGAGGGCACTACAGCCCAGACAATAGGAGGAGGATGAGGAACATGTGCTGGGTAACTGTACACCCTGTCCTAATAGTCCCGTTCAAAGTCATAGTCCAAGTTAAAAGATGAGCCTGATATCTCTGCTGTACATCATTTCACACCTGCTTTTTCTCGGTTCACTTTTGGCTCTGCAGCCAGATTAGTATCTAAAAACCTGGCCAGCAATCATTCTGCCATTCTCTCCTACCACAGCATCCTGGGCATTTCTCTCATTAACATACTGAATGAAGGCAAAGCCCTTATGAACAGAGCAACCCACGATTTTGCTGTATTTTGAGAAGATTGCCTCCACACCAGATTTCTTGACCACAAAGTTATTGAGATTCCCAATGAATACATGAGAGTTCATGGAGTGAGGATCCGTCTTGTTGGTAACATTGCTGGCCATTGTCTTTGATGATAAGGTGCCTCACAAAGCTGAAAAATGTAGCTGAAGATAAAAAAAATCTCCCAGGATGGGGAAAGAAGAGATTCCATTCTGAATCGCCTACCCCTGGGTTCTACGTGGAGAAGCTGATTGCTGTTCAAGGTCAGCAACGTGGCGGCAACTGCTCAGTCTTCACCTCTTCACAAAAAAATCCAATAACATTTTTTTAAATTAAAGATTTAAGGTTTCTTATGAGGCAAAATAAACTTTAATAAAAGATCTATATATGTTTCAGGATATTTAAGAATATGGATCTAGATGAAATTAAGCCTAAGTTTAGGACAAATAGAGAAAAGTAAAACTTGATTAGGAAACACAGGGCCATAATGATAGTCCTTATAAAAAACAGAATTATAAATTTGGAAATTATAGTACATATAGACTTATCTTCTTAGGCTAGTATCAACATATATTTTACAATTTTGGTACCAGATCTGTCAAATGCAATAAGAATCCAGATATGTGATAATACGGTTCTGGTTCTAGTTAAAACTCATGACAACTGAGCACACTAAAGGAACTTAGGCATAATAATAACAGATAACCGATACTGAGAGAAAATTTATAAGAAAGAATGATAGAGATGGCAGTTTAAGATGACTCCATACATGCTAACAGGAAAAAAAGGAGGACCTTGGGCATGTTACTTAGTCTCTTTGGACTTCAGTGTGTTAATCCAGTAAAATAGTAAGCCTATTTATACTGTTATATCATGGGGTAATTGTGGGAAGTAGATGAATTAATATACATAACCTGCTTAGAATGGTGCCCAGTACACCGTGGGCTATAATGCAAGTGTTGATTATGGTGATTATGAGATTGCCACCAATTTCGAAGTCATAAAGAAAGCTTAAGCCCTGAATATGGGTTAATAATCACTTAAAAACATCTGAGAAGAGCAGAAGGTAAAAACAGAGCCTTTACAGACATCTCAGATTGAACAAATGACTACATAAATTAAAATTTATTGATTTAATTAACTGGTGCTGGTTGGTAAAGTAGACAGACAACAGAAGGATAAATATTTAGGAAAGGTGAGTGTGATCGAATTAGTTCTACTTGCCAAAGGCAAATTTAAGTGTATTTTAGAAAGGATTTTGAGTGCTATCAAATAAAGTACAGGGACTTCCCTGGTGGTCCAGTGGTGAAGAATCCTCCTGCCAATGCAGGGGCCATGGGTTCTATCTCTGACCCAGGAAGATCCCACATGCCTCGAGGCAACTAAATCTTTGCCTACAACTACTAAAGCCTGTGTGACTGGAAGCTTGTGCTCTACAACTAGAGAAAGCCCCAGTATAGCATCAAAGATCCAGTGCAGCCAAAGATAAAAGTAAATTTAAAAATAATAAATATATAAAAACAAAAATAAATCACAAAGGTACAGAAGGTAATTATCAATTTGGGCAAAAAAAATGGTAATGAAATCTTTAACAGCAGGGATAACTGAGAAAGTGAGTCAGGATACAGAAAAAAAATATGAGGCATTTTACCACAAAAGGAAAGAAGGAATGAGCAGAGAAGCTTGAAGGCACACAAGAATCACAGATGTTTATAATAATTTCTAAAGAAGATATCTAAAAATGATGATGGTCAAAGGACTATGTGAAAATAAGAGGAAATTTGGCAACTGAAAGTGCTACTGAAAGAGCGGAATTATGAAGAAATAAATATTCAAGAAGCAGTAACCAAGAATTAGATTTGAGTAATGTCAGAGCACGAAGTTTCTCTATAAACACTAAGCATAGAGGGAGCACTTCCTGTGAGGAGGTGACATTTCAAGGTGTTAATTTAAGTATTTGAGGAATGGTGGTTGGAAAATCCTCAAACTTTGAAAAGGTATGAAGTCTCTAAAAAGAGATTTCCAAAAAGGTTTCAAAGATATTATACTGGGTTGACTAATGTCTACTCCAAGTTCATGTCCACCCAGGATCTTAGAATGTGACCTTATTTGAAATGAGGGTCTTTGCAAATGTAATGAATTAGGATGAGGTCATAATGGATTAGGGTGGGTCCTAAACTCAACAGGACTGCTGTCGCTACAAGAAGATGACACACAAGAAGGTCATGTGACAATGGAAGCAGGGACTGGAGTAATACAGCTGTATGTCAAGGACGGACAAGTGCTGTCGCAACCACCAAAATTTAGGAAGAAGCAGAAAGGACTCCCTCTTAGAGTCTGTGGAGGGAGTGTGGTCCTGCTGACACTTTGATTTTTCACTTGTAGCTTCCAGGACTGTGAGAGAATAAATTTTGTGTTGTTTTAAGCCTCCCAGCTTGTGTTACTTTGTTACAGCAGCCAAAGAAACTGTGTAAGTGTCAAGCAACTCATTGTCCACTTGAGATCTAATTTCCACTAGCTTCCACTCTTTTGGTACACAATGACTGTCCTGGAAGGCTCTGGCTTGAGAACTCTACCTCTGTTATCCATGGCTCTTTTTCCAGCTTAACTGGGAGATTACATCAGGTTTGGTTATGAGACACCCTGTCAATGGGAAGTGACACAGGGCTCATATTCAGACACTTGTGCCTCATGGCACCTAAAGACTGTCATGCATGACGACAGTGCTTATATCAGCCTCAGCAGAGTAGGACTTCTCACAAGGGGCAAAGACACTGACATCCTTCCTAGAGCCTCAAAGTAATTAAGTAATTCTGAGGGCTTCCCTGGTGGCTCAGTGGGTAAAAAATCTACCTGCAATGCAGGAGACATAGAAGACACTGATTTGATCCCTAGGTGGGAAGATCCCCTGGAGGAGGAAAATTGCAACCCATTCCAGTATTTTTGCCTGAAAAAATCCCATAGACAGAAGAGCCTGGCGGGCTACAGTCCAAATAGTGGCAAAGAGTCAGATACATCTAAGTTACTGAGCACACAGCAATGGTGGTCCAGTGATTAAGAATCCTCCTGCCAATGCAGAGGACACAGGTTTGATTACTGGTCTGTGAAGATCTTACATGCTGTGTAACAACTAAGCCTGTGTGCCACAATTACTAAGCCCCCACTCTAGAGCCTGCAAGTCGCAACTACTGAGCCCATGTGCTGCAACTTTGCCTAGATCCTGTGCTCTGAAACAAGAAAGGCCATCACAATGAGAAGCAATGAAGAGTAGCCCCCACTCACTCCAACTAGAGAAAGCCAGTGCCGCCATAAAATTAATGTTTTATGAAAAGAATTTTTGAACCCAAAACTTTAACACTAAAAACAATTCAACTCTTCAGAGGTTTGATGTTTCATCAATTGAAAGTGGAAATCAGGTTCCAGAAGTAACGTGGGAAGCTCGGCTTACTCACTGAGACCAGGTTGCTATAGTTTTCCAGCATCACATCCCTATACAAAGTCTTCTGAGTTGAGTCTAGCCACTGCCACTCTGCCTGGATGAAGTTGGTTAACACATCCTTGAATGATACTAGTCCCTGTAAGAGTACATTTTATTTAATCTGAATTGTTAACAATTGGAGAATGTGAAAAATATGTATAAGAAATGGACCTTATTGCTGCACTGATATAAAAATTATAAAAGTTATAAAAATTTGATTTGATGCATACAGTATATGATGTTTTCATTTTTATAGGAGAAATAGGTATTAGAAATAGCTTGTCAACAAGCTTAGTGATTAATTACTGAATTAAAAAATCCTTCGGTTGGACTTCTCTGGTGGTGTGGTGGTTAAGATTGCCGGTGCAGGTGACATGGGTTCGATCTCTGGTCTGGGAAGGTTCCACACGCCACAGGGCAACTAAGCCTGTGCTCTGCAACTATTAAGCCTTGTGCTCTAGAGCCCAAGAGCTGCAGCTACTGAACTACTGAACCTGTGCTGTAGTTCAATAAGGGAAGCCTCTGTGATGAGAAGCCCATGCACTGCAACTAGGGAGGAGCTCCCACTTGCTGCAACTTGAAAAAGACTGTGCCCACCCATGAAGACCCAGTGCAGTTGAAAATAAAATACATAAATAATAAAGAAAAGAAGCTTTAGGAAAGCTTCTATTGAGCTCACTACTCTGTACATGGAAACATTCTAATTGCCCAGAAAAATCAAGATCAATAAGCTTAAATTCTAGTAGCAAAATAGATATACAAGCATCTGTTTACAATAAGGTATTATAGGAACTATGTAGAAATGCTTACAAGATTGTTTAGTCACTTAGTCATGTCCAACTCTTTGCAACCCCATGGACTGTAGCTTGCCAGGCTCCTCTGTCCATGGGGTTTCCCAGACAAGCATATGGGAGTGGGTTGCCATTTGCTTCTCCAGGGGATCTTCCTAACCCAGGGATCAAACCCACATGCCCTGCACTGGCAGGTGGATTCTTTACAGCTGAGCCATCAGGGAAGCCTGTACAAGGTATATAATGTAGACATAAGGAAGGAAAAATTAGTTCCATTCTATTATTTTGTGGCTGTTATGAGGCTGAAAGTCTTTGAGTAGTTGTATTACGTAAAAATATGCATTAGCCTCCACATGGTCAAATGCATTTTGTAGGCATTTAAAATGTATTTTAGAAGTTAAGTTCAGAGGAGAGCAACTAGAGTGTGTGTTACATCAATAGAGTAAAGGGATATGGTAAGATAAAGAACTAAACTAGGCCAGACATGGAATAATTCAGAACCAGTTTCTATAAATCAGTGGTCTCCAAACATCCTTTGATCATCACTCCATCATTTGAAGTATACTATTTGTATATATTGTACATAAGTACATGTAATTACTACTCAAGGATTATTTAATGAAAATCACTTTCTCAATTTTAGATAAAAATTTAATACAAATTGTAATATCTTATTCAGAGATTCTGATGGACAGTCTTACCTATATCCTGGAATGCCCATCTCCCATTCTGAAAGCCCCCACTCCAGAAAATGTGGAATCAGTAAAAAGATGTGAATAAGTCCTGGACTTACATAATTTCAGATTTAACATTCTGGAATGGTGGTTCCCAATTCTGCCTGCACATCTGAGTCACCTTGGAAAGTATATAGACCAGACTCTATAATGTTAGTTTTTAAAAAAATGTTCAAAAGTGGTCAAACCCACAGAAATACTGCAAAAATAAAATGTGTACAAGGAATACTCACATACCTAGATTCACTTTTTGCTAACATTTAACCCATTTTGTCATTTGTAGGTGTTCCCTCTTCTTCTTTACCTATAAACACATATCTGCTAACATACACTCACACTTTTTCCTGTACTATTTGAAGCTAAGTTACATATATCATGGCCATAAATATTTCAGTGTGTATTGCTAAGAATAGGGATATTCTCCTATATAACCAAGGTATAGTTACCAAATTCAGTACATATCACATCGACATAGTACTTTTTTTTAAAGTTTCTTAAATTTATTGAGAACTCTGCATCTGTCTTACATTACATATATTGTTTGAGAAGTTGGAGTTTAACTTGTTACTCATTCAATGTAAATAATGGGGTTTTTTTGGGGGGGGGGTCTGGCATAAAGCATTGCTGGCAAAAATCTGATAATCTAATTTTCTTTCCTTTGTAAGTCACTTGCACTTTTCATCTAGTTATTGCTCCTATTTTTTTTTCTTTTTTAAAGTCAAGTAATTGTATGAATATGTCTTGCTTGAGTTGATATGCTCAGATATAAGTTGTGCTTTTTCTTTTTTAAAATTAATTAATTAATTTTAATTGGGGGCTAATTACTTTACAATATTGTAGTGGTTTTTGCCATACATTTACATGAATCAGCCATGAGTGTACATGTGTCCCCCATCCTGAACCCCCCTCCCACCTCCCTCCCCATCCCATCCCTCAGGGTCATCCCAGTGCACTGGCCCTGAGCACCCTGTCTCATGCATCGAACCTCAACTGGCGATCCATTTCATGTATGGTAATATACATGTTTCACTGCTATTCTCTCAAATCATCCCACCTTTGCCTTCTCCCAGAGTCCAAAAGTCTGTTCTTTATATCTGTGTCTCTTTTGCTGTCTCACATATAGGGTCATCATTATCGTCTTTCTAAATCCATATATATGCATTAGTATACTGTATTGGTGTTTTTCTTCCTGACTTACTTTACCCTGTATAATAGGCTCAAGTTTCATCCACCTCATTAGAACTGATTCAAATGCTTTATTTTTAATAGCTGAGTAATATTCCATTGTGTATATGTACCACTGCTTTCTTATCCATTTGTCTGCCGATGGACATCTAGGTTGCTTCCATTGACATGGTACTTTTATCTGTTATCTTTCTTATGTCAGTTTTGTTAATGGACACAATAACCTCTTTTACAGAACTTTCATCTTCCAAGCAGATTCAATCTGGGGTCAAGTATTGTATTTAGTTGCCATGTTTCTTTAGGTTCTCCTGTTCTAGGACATTTCCACAGTTTTTGTCTTTTATGACATTGGCATCTTTGAAAAATGTGGTTCCCAACCCTTTCTAAATGGGCTTCCCTGGTGGCTCAGAGATAAAGAATCCACCTGTAACGCAGGAGATAAAGAAGATACAGGTTCAATCCCTGGGTGGGAAAGATCCTTTGGAGGAGGGCATGGCAACCCATTCCACATTCTTGCCTGGAGAACATCATGGACAGAGGAGACTAGTAGGCTACAGTCCATAGGGTAAAAAGAGTTGAACACAACTTAAGTGACTGAGCACAGCCTTTCAAAAAATTAGAATCAGTGTGTCTGCTGTTTCCTCATGGTTAGGTTCAGGTTATGTGAACTAGGCTGGAAAGTGCATAGGTGATGTTGTTCCCTCCATAGGCATCCCATCCACAGCATATGCTGCCACTCTCCCTCAGTGAAAATGCTAATTCTAATCCCTTTGGCAAAGGGTTGTCAAATTTCTCCACCACATAATTACTGCCTTTTTAAATTCCCTTGGAACTAATAAGCGATCTCTGGGGAGACTTTAAGACCATGAAAAGCCCTCAGTCCTCATCAGATTTAGCATCAGTTGATGATTCTTTTTTAAATTTGCAAATTTTCTTTTTTCCTTTGGCCACACCTCATGGCATGCAGAACTTCTCCGACCAGGAGTCAAGCCAGTGCTCCTTGTAGTGAAAGCAGTCTTAACCCCTGTACCACCAGGGAAGCCCCAATTCATGATTCTTGCCTGATAACAATCTTCACTATGATAAATGCAAAATGTTTTTCAGCTTCTGTACTCCTCCCATATTTACCAATTTGCTCTTAATCTATCATAAGCAAGAAATCTCCTTTTTGCCAATTTATTATACATATGCTATGCTATGCTATGCTGTCACGTCAGTCGTGTCCAACTCTGTGTGACCCCATAGATGGCAGCCCACCAGGCTCCCCCGTCCCTGGGATTCTCCAGGCAAGAACATTTGAGTGGGTTGCCATTTCCTTCTTCAATGCATAAAAGTGAGAAGTGAAAGTGAAGTTGCTCAGTCGTGTCCGACTCAGCGACCCCATGGACTGCAGCCTACCAGGCTCCTCCGTCCGTGGGATTTTCCAGGCAAGAGTACTGGAGTGGGGTGCCATTGCCTTCTCCTATTATACATATAGACTCACAAATTCCTATTTTTCCCAGTGGTTTACAATTCATTATTGTACCTAATTATATTGGTGTTCAACTATCTCAAATTTGACTGGTAGAAGCCCCTGCAACCTGACATGCCCTGTGGTTACTTTGAATACTTCTTTCCTTTAGGGTATAACACGATGTCCCAAATTCATCTTACACTCTTCCTGCTCCAGCCCTGGAACAATCAATTCTCCAGTGAGTTCTGGTTCCTTTCAGTGGGGAGTGGCATTAGACATCAAGCTCCAGATGCAAGGTGTATGCCAAAATGCTGGTTTGTTTTTTTTTTTTGGCTGAGTCAGGCCTTAGTGTAGCATGTGGGACCTTTAGCTGTGGCATGGGGGATCTTTTTTTTTTTAGTTGCAGCATGTGGGGTTTGGTTCCTTGACCAAGGATCGAACCTGGGCTCCCCACATTGTGAGCATGGAGTCTTATCCATTGGACCACCAGGGAAGTTTTAACCACAATGCGGTTTTTTACCCCTAATTTTTTCATTTTGATTTTCAAACTTAAAGAAAAGCTGAAAAAACTAAAATGAACACTTGAATAATCATCACCTAAATTCCTTTTTGTAATATTTTTGGTACTTCTTTCTATATATAACTTTTGCTGAATTACTTGAAATTTGCAGTGATCATGACACTTCACTCTTCTATATTTCAGCATGTATATCCTTAGAATAAAGTCACATTCCCATACATCACATTCATATCTGAGGAGATTAATTCAATAATATAATCTAACACAACTCTTATTTATGCAATTGTTTCAAAATAGTTCTCCAATCCAGAATTCAATCCAGTCTCACATATTACACTTGGTTGTTGTGCCTCTTCTATCTTCTCTAATCTAAGAACAAAGTTTATCTTTTTGTTTTGATTTTTTTAAATATCCAGGACTTCTCCAGTGGCCTAGTGGTTGAGACTCCATGCTTCCAGCACAGGGGGAGCAGGTTTGATCCTTGGTCAGGGAAGATCTCACATTACATGTGGAAGCAGCCAAAAATAAAATTAATTAAAAAAAAAAAAAATCCAGACCAGCTGTTTTGTAAAATATCCCATATCCTGGATTTGTCAGATTGTTTCCTTATGGCTAAATGCAGATCAGCTTTTTATATTTTGGAAAAGAGCACAACACAGGTGCTTTGCACACCTCTTATTGCAACAGAAAGGGGAACTAAACACCAGATTATCCCTCTACTGGTGAAAATGAGTATGAGTATTTGGTTAAAGTTTGATCACCAGCAATCTCCATTGTAAAGGTACACTTTCTCCTGGAATTGATAAGTACTCTGGGGAGAGAGAGGAAGCAATGCTTTAAGGCCTTATAATTATTTAACCTGTTCACCTTCAACATTTCAGTCAATGGTTTTAGTACCAATGGATGATTGTTGTAAAGTCAGTTAATACTGTGGGGCTTATAAAATGGTGATTTTCTTATTCTCATTCCTTCTGTATTTGCTAGCTGGCATTTTTTTCCATGAGGAAGAGCTTTCTTTCTTTCTTCTACATCTCTCTTCTGTATCACTAGGAACTCATGACATTTTTTTGGTTGTTGTGTAATAATCCATTACCAGTTATTCTTTTTGAAGCTAAGCTGTCTCAGTTTGGTCAGTGGTAGCCTTCTGTGTTCTTTTAATCAGGTATTTCAGTACATTTTTATTTATAGCATAAAGTGATTTTCCAGAATTTACTTTATACTTTCCATGTCCCATCTGCAAACGGTACAATTATCAAAATCAAGAAATTAACAGCATAGGAATTCCCTGGTGGTCCAGTGGTTAGGATTCCTCACTGTCACTGCCAAGGGCCTGCATTCAATTCCTGGTCAGGGAACTAAAATTCCACAGGCCAAAAAAAAAAAAAAAAAAAAAGGAAATTAACATTGGTATGCTATTAACCAAACTATACTCTTTATTTAGATTTCACCAATTTTTCCATTAATATCCCTTTTTTGTTCCAAGATCTAATCCAGGATTCCACACTCTAAGATGAATTAAGAACTAATCAAATAAATTAGAATGTCCAGAAATAGATGTGTGGAGACATGCTAATACACTGTGGCATTACAGTTGCAATTAAACTACAATTACAAACATTAATAATGAGTTGGTGCACCTGGCTTTATGTGTTAAAAGGTAAAACTAGATTCCTTCCTCAAACTATCTACAATAGTGAATTCCATATTGATTCAAGGCTTAAATATTTTACTTAAATATTTTAAAATAGTATTAATGTTAATTAAAGAAAATACTGTGATCTTGGGTTAGAGAAGAATTTTAAAATAAAATTCAAAAGAAAAAAAATCAAATGGGAAAGATCAAAAGATCAGCCTACACAAAAACACAAAACTCTCATAAGGCCAAAGGCACTGCAGAGGGAGTCTGGGAGAGTTAGAGAAAACATACACAAAAAATACAATAGACAAAGAACTACTGTTTAAAATATATAAAATATTATTTAAATTAATATGGAAAAATACAATTTAAAAATGAAGTCATTCACAAAAGCAATGAAAAGCCAATATATGTGATGTACAAGCTCATTAGTAATCTCAGAGTGAAAGTCACTCAGTTGTATCCAACTCTGTGACCCTATGGACCATACAGTCAATAGAATTCTCCAGGCCAGATTGCTAGAGTGGGTAGCCATTCCCTTCTCCAGATGATCTTCCCAACTCACGGATTGAACCCAGGTCTCCCACACTGCAGAGGGATTCTGTACCAGCTGAGCTACCAGGGAAGCCCAAGAATATTGGAATGGGTAACCTGTCCCTTCTCCGGTGGATCTTCCTGACTCAGGAATCGAACCAGCGTCTCCTGCATTGCAGGCAGATTCTTTACCAGTTGAGCTACATGGGAAATCATTTCTGGAAGTAATTTCAGAAATGCAAATTAAAATTATGAGCTTTTTTTCAGAAGTGTGATTGGCAGACTTCCCCTGTGGTCCAGTGGTTAAGAATCTGCCTGCCAATGCAGAGGACATGGGTTTGATCCCTGCTCTGGGAAGATTCCACATGCCAAGGAGCAATAAGCCCAGGCACCACAACTACTGAAGTCTGCAAGCCTAGAGCCCATGCTCCACAATAAGAGAAGCCTGCATACTGCAACAAAGACCCAGTGCAGCCATAAATAAATAAAATAGTCATAATCAAATTTCTTAAAAAAAAGAAAGAAATGAGATTGGTAATACATCTAGAGTCTGACAATACCAGTTGCTGATTGCTGGCAAGAAAGCAGGGTAAGTGGCAGTCTTATGCACAGCTCCACCATCTAGCTAAGGAAAATACTCATGCAGAGCTATTTTAAGGGCATGCAGAGCATTCAACCGCCTTCCAATATTCTAGATCTTACTGCTGGACCAAGCAAGACCATTGGAAAATTGTCTATTTAAACCCTGTAATGGACTGAACATTTGTGTCCCCTCTTCACTGTCCCAATTTGTATGTTGAAGCCCTAATCCCCAGTGTGATGGTATTTGGAGACGGGGTCCTTGGGAGGTAGTTGGCTCGTCAGCATGGAGGCCTCATGATAAATTTAGTTCCTTTAGAAGAAAAGACACAAGACAGCCTGCCCTTCCCCAGCCCTCTTTCTCAACCACATGAGGATACAAAGAGAAGGTGGCCATCTGCAAACTGAAAGAGGGCCCTCAGTTCAGTTCACTTCAGTTCAGTGGCTCAGTCATGTCCGACTCTTTGCGACCCCATGAATTACAGCACGCCAGGCCTCCCTGTCCATCACCAACTCCTGGAGTTCACTCAGACTCACGCCCATCAAGTCAGTGATGCCATCCAGCCATCTCATCCTCTGTTGTCCCCTTCTCCTCCTGCCCCCAATCCCTCCCAGCATTAGAGTCTTTTCCAATGAGTCAACTCTTTGCATGAGGTGGCCAAAATTTGGAGTTTCAGCTTCAACATCAGTCCTTCCAATGAACACCCAGGATTGATCTCCTTTAGGATGGACTGGTTGGATCTCCTTGCAGTCCAAGGGACTCTCAAGAGTCTTCTCCAACACCACAGTTCAAAAGCATCAATTCTTTGGCACTCAGCTTTCTTCACAGTCCAACTCTCCCATCCATACATGACCACTGGAAAAACCATAGCCTTGACTAGACGGACCTTTGTTGGCAAAGTAATATCTCTGCTTTTCAATATGCTATCTAGGTTTGTCATAACTTTCCTTCCAAGGGGTAAGTGTCTTTTAATTTCATGGCTGCAGTCACCATCTGCTGTGATTTTGGGGCCCAAAAAAGTAAAGTCAGTCACTGTTTCCACTGTTTCCCCATCTATTTGCCATGAGGTGATGGGACCAGATGCCATGATCTTAGTTTTCTGAATGTTGAGCTTTAAGCCAACTTTTTCACTCTCCTCTTTCACTTTCATCAAGAGGCTTTTTAGTTCCTCTTCACTTTCTGCCATAAGGGTGGTGTCATCAGCATATCTGAGGTGATTGATATTTCTCCTGGCAATCTTGATTCCAGCTTGTGCTTCTTCCAGCCCAGTGTTTCTCATGATGTACTCTGCATAGAAGTTAAATAAGCAGGGTGACAATATACACCCTTGACTACTCCTTTTCCTGTTTGGAACCAGTCTGTTGTTCCATGTCCAATTCTAACTGTTGCTTCCTGATCCGCATACAGATTTCTCAAGAGGCAGATCAGGTGGTCTGGTATTCCCATCTCTTTCAGAATTTTCCACAGTTTGTTGTGATCCACACAGTCAAAGGCTTTGGCATAGTCAATAAAGCAGAAATAGATGTTTTTCTGGAACTCTCTTGCTTTTCCCATGATCCAGTGGATGTTTGCAATTTGATCTCTGGTTCCTCTGCCTTTTCTAAAACCAGCTTGAACATCAGGAAGTTCACGGTTCACATATTGCTGAAGCCTGGCTTGGAGAATTTTGAGCATGACTTTACTAGCATGTGAGATGAGTGCAAGTGTGTGGTAGTTTGAGCATTCTTTGGTATTGCCTTTCTTTGGGATCGGAATGAAAACTGACCTTTTCCAGTCCTGTGGCCACTGCTGAGTTTTCCAAATTTGCTGGCATATTGAGTGCAGCACTTTCACAGCATCATCTTTCAGGATTTGGAATAGCTCAACTGGAATTCCATCACCTCCACTAGCTTTGTTTGTAGTGATGCTTTCTAAGGCCCACTTGACTTCACATTCCAGGATGTCTGGCTCTAGGTGAGTGATCACACCATCGTGATTATCTGGGTCGTGAAGATCTTTTTTGTACAGTTCTTCTGTGTATTCTTGCCGCCTCTTCTTGATATCTTCTGCTTCTGTTAGGTCCATACCATTTCTGTCCTGTAAATCATAGTTGGCTGATGGTGTTATGCAAGTTTTCTATGTCCTTGATGATTTTTCTGTCTGCTGTTTCTACTATTGATTAATTGGCGTTACCCAATTGTTCCCTCCCCATATGCACACTATCATTAACAATAGTAGTCTCTACCTTAGGTTGGGAAATAGCATCGCTGCAAGAGGGGCTGGAGCAGGAGCCTGATGTAGGCTGGGAGGTACCCTGAGATGGTCATGGCATGCCTGCCAGAGTCCCAGGCAGTTTTCAACCTACTGCCTCTGTGCTGTGACCAGGAGTAAAGCAAAACTGTGCACATACTCCTCAAACTAAGAAGGAGCTAAGAAGCTCCTAACAAGCTAAGAAGGCTCATATTTTCTGGTATCAGACCCCCATAGCTGAGGTGCCTAATGTGTAGTTCAAACCTCTCACTCCTCAGGGATGTAGCTCCTCCTCTGTGTCTACCACTAGGGGTGTGGGTCCCAACCAGGTCACTCCTCTCTTCCTGCCAGACCCTGTAAGGAGCTTTCTTTACAGCCTTGGTTGTAGAAGAGCTGTTTTGCTAGTCTCCAAGTCAATTTGAGGGAAAGTCGTTCTATATGTTGTTGTAGTTTTGACGTGTTTGTGAAGGAAGGTGGGCTTGGCATCCTCCTATTTGCCATCTTTATCTTGCTCATGTTCTCTGTTTCTTCATGAGTCAATCTTCGTAGATATTATTTCTTCATGAGTCAATCTTTGTAGGTTTTGTGTTTCTAGGAATCTGTTTCATCTATGTTATGCAATTTGTTGGAATAAATTACTCAGTACTTTAATTCTTTTTATTTCAGTAGGATGAGCAGCTATGTCCCCACTTTCATTTCTGATTTTAGTAATTTGAGCCTTCCCTCTTTTTTTTTTTAAATCAAGCTAAAGTTTTGTCAAGTTCATTCATCTTTTCAAAATCAATTCTTCAGTTTGCTGATTTTTTTTTTTGTTGCTTTTCTATTCTCTATTTTCTTCTACTCTGTTATTATTTCCTTCTTTCTGTTATGTTTGAATTTAGCTAGTTCTTCTTTTCCTAGTTCCTAGTTTGGTTGTTTTGAGCTCCGTTTTATTTTTAAATGTAACTACTGATAGGTATTGCTTTCATGGAATCCATAAGTTTTGATATATTGTTTTTGCTTTCATTTGTCTCTAAGTATTTTACAATTTCCCTTGTAATTTCTTCTTTGACCCTTTGGTTTTTTAAGTGTGTCTTGTAATTTCCACAAACCTGTGTATTTTCTAGCTTTTCTTCTATTTATGATTTCTAACTTCATCCTGTTGTTGTCAGAGAAGATACTTCTTATGACACCTATCTTTTAAAATCTATTGAGAGTTAACTTGTGGACTAACATAGCCTATTCTGGAGAATGTTCCATGTGCACTTGAGAAGAATGTGTATTCTCCTATTGTTTGGTAGTTTTCTGTATGCATTTGTTATATCTAGTTGATTTACTGTGTTTTTTTAATCCTTTATTTCTCTATCTCGGTCCTCTATCCCCTATTGAGAATAGAGTATTAAAGTCTCCAAGAAGTATTGCAGAACTATATATTTCTCTTCTTTTCTGTTCATTTTTGCCTCATCTATTTTGATGGTCTGTATTAGGTGCATAAATGATTATTTTTGAAACTTTTATTGGGTGGAACCTTTTATTGGGTTGGATTCTTGAGTTTGGAAGATCCCCTGGAGAAGGGAATGGCTACCCACTCCAGTATTCTGGCCTGGAGAATTTCATGGACAGAGGAGCCTGGTGGGCCACAAGTTCATGTGGTCGCAGAGTCAAACATGACTGAGCAACTAACACTTTCACATCACTATACTTCTTTACAAAGTTTATTTTTAATTGAAGCATAAGTGCTTTACAATATTGCCTTGGTTTCTGCTAACATCAACATGAATTATCCATAGGATACATATGTCCCCTCCCTCTTGAACCTCTCTCCCACCTCCCACCTCATTCCACCCCTCTAAGTTGTTACAGAGCCTGGGTTTGAGTTTCTTGAGACATACAGCAAATTCCCATTGGCTATCTATTTTGCATATGGTAGTGTATATGTATCCATGTTACTCTCTCCATTCACCCCATCCTCTCATCCTTTCCCCACCCCCATGTCCATAAGTCTGTTCTCTATGTGTCTCCACTGCTGCCTTGCAAATAGGTTCATCTATACCATTTTTCTAGATTCCATATATATGTGTTAATATATGATATTTATTTTTCTCTTTCTGACTTACTTCACTCTGTATAATAGGCTCTAGGTTCATCTACCTCATTAGAACTGACTCAAATGCGTTCCTTTTTATGGCTGAGTAATATTCCATTTTATATATGTACCACAGCTTCTTTATCCATTCATCCACTGATAGACATCTAGATTGCTTCCATATCCTAGCTTTTGTAAATAGTGCTGCAATGAACACTGGGGTACATCTGTATTTTTCAATTTTTATTAACAAAATATAATGCTTTATCTCTTAAAATTTTAAAGCCTTAAAAAAAAACTGATAGTATAGAGACCTCTGCTGTCTCTTGGCTATTATTTGTACATAATATCTTTTTCAATCCTTCCACTTTTAATCCATTTTTGTCTTCAGATGAAAAGTGAATATGTTGTAGGACAGCATACCATTGGCTCATTATAAAAAATCCTTCTGCCAATCTTTGTCTTTTGACTTGAGAGTTTTATCCATTTACATTTAATCACTTATAAGAAAGGATTTATTTCTGTCATTTTGCTATTTATTCTCTATATGCCTAATAACTTTTTCCCCTTATTTTCTACATCAATGTCTTCCATTTAGTCTTTTTGTAGTGAAGTGTTCAGTTCAGTTCAGTCACTCAGTCATGTCCAACTCTTTGTGACCTCATGGACTGCAGCACACCAGTCCTCCTTGTTCATCACCATCTCCCAGAGCTTACTCAAACTCATGCCCATCGAGTTGGTGATGCCATCCAACCATCTCATCCTCTGTCGTCCCCTTCTCCTCCTGCCTTCAATGTTTCCCAGCATCAGGGTCTTTTCTAATGAGTCAGTTCTTTGCATCAGGTGGCCAAAGTATTTGGTGTTTTTAATTCTCTCCTCATTTCCTTTTGTGTATTTTATATAGCTACTTTTATTTGCATTTATTATAGGGATTACATTTAACACTTTACAGTTAATAACATTTAATTTCAATTTATACCTGCTTAACTTTAATAAGATATGAAAAATCTGTTTCTTTACAGCTCTATCCCAACCCCTTTCAGTTACTGATGTCATAAAATTACATCTTTGTGCATTATGTATCCCAAAACATACACTAATAATTTTCAATGCATCTATATATTAACATAGAAAAAAATGGAGTTACAAAAAAATTATAGTAACACTAGTTTTTATAATTATTTATGTATTTAACTTTACCATAGATATTTATTTAACAGTTTTGAGTTTCTGTCTAGTGTCTTTTCATTTCTATCTTAAGGACTCCTTTAAACATTTTATTAAGGATGGATCTAGTGGTAACAAACTTCCTCAGCCTTTGTTTATCTTCCGATGTCTTAGCTTCTCATTTTTGAAGGACAGTTTTGTAAGATATAGGATTCTTGACTTGACAGATTGTTGTGTTTTTGTTTTTCCTTTAGAGCTTTGAATATACCACCCACTGCCTTTTGGCATCTAAGGTTTCTGGTGAAAAATCTAATGATAATCTTCTTGGTGATTCCTCATATGCGATAAGTTGGTTCTCTTGCTGCTTTCAAGGTTCTCTTTTTGTGACTGGCTTTGGACAGCCTTTCTGTGAAAAGTTTCTGAGGTCAATATTGGAGACGCATTTTGAGCTCAGGTAGACACTTATTTGTCTTTTCCTTGCTTCTTTCTAGTAAACTACATGTTCCATGATTTAGCCTACATCTCTCATGATGCCTTCAGTCTCCTTGGAGAGAGCATAGGACCTCTTGATTCTATGATCTGCCTTTTCCCCTTTGCAGAAATCTCTGAGCCATGCTCCAGATGTAGGAGTGGAGACAGTGACATTCTTCTGTGACACCCATATTTTAGGATAATGCTGTGTGGACATAGTAGCCTCTGATCTTCTCATTTTCCCTTTTGGCTTGGAACCTCTACCCAACATAGTCAAATTGGGGGTGACTGGGGCCTCAGTATTCTCAGTGTGCTGGGGAATAGAAGCTCTTGGCTTTTCTTCAGCTGCACTTGTCTACAACGCAGGCTGTAAAAGAGGCTGCAGGAGAAATGTAAGAAATGACTGGAAGCCTGCCTTTCCCAGGCAGAGGCCATAGCATGTGACTAGAGCTAGGGAGGCAGGGGTGGGGGTAGTTGAGGTTCAAATACCACAAACTCCTGCTGTTCTTAATGACCATGAGTAGATTTTCTTGAATGTTTCCTCTTTGCCATATGCCTTTAGGACAATTTCCAGAGACTTTGCTTTAAAAAAAAACTTTCATTACACATAATGTGAAGCATCTGCTTGCTTCACATGGGAGTGGGTCTGTGGAGTCAAAAGTAACTGTTTTTACATTTGCTGCCATTCTGGGAGTAATAAGTAACCATTTTTATGTTTGTTGTCCCTGTTAGAAAATAAGCTCTATAAGAAGACAGAGATTTTCCCCAGTTTTATTGAAATATAATTGACATATAATATTGTGTAAGATTAAAGTGTAAAATGTGATGATTTGATACACTTGTAGATGGCAAAATGGTTACCACCATAAGGTTAGTTAATTACTATTTTGTTGTTATGGTGAGAACAATGAAGCTGTGCTCTCATACCAACTTTCAATTATATAATACAATAGTATTGACTATACAGTCTCCAAGCTCTTCCTTAGATCCACGAATTTATTCATCTAATGAATGAGTTTGTACCCTTTGCCCCACATCTTCTCATTTCCCCCACCTTTCAGCCCGTTGGCATTCTACACTGTTTTTACGAGTTTTTAGATTCCACACATAGATGAGAACATACGGTGTTTGTCCTTCACTGTCTGACTTATTCCACTTAACCTAATGCCCTCAAGGTCTATCAGTGTTATCTCATATGGCAGGATTTTCTCCTTTTTTGATGGCTGGATAATCCTTCATTGTATATATGTAAAATATGTATATATTATTTCTATTTTTTCCCTTTGTCAGTGGACACCTAGGTTGTTTTTATATTTTGGCTATTGTGAATAATGCTGCAATGAACATGGGTGCAGGGATCTCTTTGAGACTGTGATTTCATTTCTTCTGGATATACACTGAGTGGGATTCCTGGATCATATGGTAGTGCTGTTTTTAACATTTTGAGGAATCTCTGTACTGTTTTCCTTGGTAGCCTTACCAATTTATATTCCTACCAGCAGTGCACCAGAGTACTCTTTTCCTCACCAGCACTTGTTAACTGTCTTTTGGAACCCATACCCCTTGCAGTGAAAGCATGGATTCTTAACCACTGGACTACCAGGGAGGGCCCTGAACTGTCTTTTTGATAAGAGTTATTAGTGTGAGGTGATATGCCATGGTCACTTTGACTTAATTTCCCCTGATGATTAGCGATGTTGTTTCAACATCAATTATGTCTTTTTTGAAGGTATGTCTATTCAGTTCCTCTGCCCATTTTAAAACAGAATTATTTCAGGTTTTTTTTTTTTTTGCCATTGTGTTGTGTGAATTCCTAATATATTTTGGATATTAACCCCTTACCACTTTTATTATTTGCAAATATTTTCCCCCACTACATAGTTTGGTTCTTTTGTTGTGCAGCTTTTTAGCTTGATGCAGTCCTACTTGTGATTTTTGCCTTTGTTGCTGGTGATTCAGGTGTCATCCAAAAAATAATTGCCAATGTCAAGGAGCTCTTTATGCATTCACCTGGGAGTTTCATCATTTCAGATCTTATGTTTAAGACTTTAATCCATTTTAATTTTTGTGAGTGATGTAACATAGAGGTCTAGTTTCATTCTTTTGCATGTAAACAGTCCAATTTCATTCTTTTGCATAAAGTATACTTTGATTCCCTTTTCTTGAGTGAATCTACTATAGGTTTTTGTTTTCTGGTTACCATGAGGCTTATTTGAAACATTTTACTGACAAAACAGTTTAAGCTCAAAACAGTTTCCATCATGTACAAAATCTGTGCTTTTTTAAATCCCATTTTATGCTGTTGATTTACATATTTTTGTATTGTATGTCCATTTACTATTACGGCTATAGTTATTTTAATGCTTTTGTCCTTTAAGGTTTATACTGATACTAGAATTAAATGGTTAACACACCACATATTACAGTATTAAGAGTATTCCAAATCTGACTTAGAATACCTATATTTACCAGTCTGTTGTATATTTTCATGTTATTAATTAGCATCTTTTTGTTTCTACTTGAGTAACTCCTTCCAGCATTTCTCATAAGCCCTGATCTGTGAGTGAGTGATAGTCACTTAGTCGTGTCCAACTCTTTGTGACCCCATGGACTAGAGCCTGCCTGGCTCCTCTGTCCATGGAATTCTTGAGGCAAGAATATTGGAGTGGGTTGCCATTTCCTTCTCCAGGGGATTTTCCCGACCCAGGGATCAAACCCTGGTCTCCTGCATTGCAGGCAGATTCCTTACCATCTGAGTCACCAGGGAAGCCTACTATTAAAGAGACTTTTCTAAGTATAAAGACAGGGCAACTCAAAAAGTATCAGCAGATATATACTTGACTTTATCTTATAATCTATAGACAATATATTAGAATATGTAATGAATCCATACACCTTTTCCAAAGGAATACCCAAGACAGAAGTAGCAATAAAGTTATGTGACAATCATCAATCAGATGAAATAATTTAGACAAAGGCCAATCTAGTGGTGATGAATTCCTTCAGCTTTTGTTTGGGAAAGGGGACGACTTTTCTGGGTAAAGTATTCTTGATTAACAGTTCTTTTCTTTCAGCACTTCAAACGTAACCTGGCCTGCAAGATTTGTGTTGAAAGATCCACTGATAGCTTCATGAGGGTTTCCTTGTATGAGAGAAATTTTTTTTCTCTTGCTGCTTTTTATCTGTCTTTGATTTCAGATAGTTTTATTAAAATGTGTCTTGGAAAAGATTATTTTGGATTGAAATGATTGGGTGATTTATTGGTTTCATGTACCTGGCTGTCCAAATCTCTCTCTTGGTTTGGGAAGTTTCCAGCCATTATTTCTTTAAATAAATTTTCTGTCTTTCTCACTCTTATCCTGGGTCTACATGATACATATATTGCTTCACTTAATGGTGTCACATTAGTCCCATAGTCTTTCTTCACTTCTTTTTTCTCCTCCTGTCTGGATAAATTACAAGTGATCTTTTTGTGGGGTTCACTCATTCTTTCTTCTTTAAGGTATAGTCTGCTGGTGAAGTTATTCTTCATTGTGTTGTTCAGCTAAAATCTTGTTGTTTTTTTGTTTTTAATGCTTTCTCCTTATTAAACTTATTTTGTTTTTGTGTTTTCCTGATTTCATGAAATTCTTAATCTGTGTTCTCTTGTAGCTCTCTGAGCATATTTAGAACAAGCATTTTGAATTACCAAGCAATTCATGAATCTCTATTTCTTTGTGGTCAGTTAAGGGAAAGGCTCCCCAATCCAGTATTTTGGCCTGGAGAATTCCATGGACTATACAGTCCATGGGATTGCAAAGAGTCAGACACGACTGAGTGACTTCCACTTTCACCGTAAGTTTACTGTTTCTTTGCTATTGTTGTATTTCCCTAATTTTTCATAATCCCTGTATTCTTGCATAGGTGTTCATACAGGGGTTGGTTGCAGACACACAGCGGTGAGGACCAACGCCAGCAAAAAGGGCCTGCACCAGCTGTGGGCTCACTGGCTGCTGTGGGGGCCCTGGCTGTTGGTGTGTACCCCTATGAACTGATTGCCTTGCACTCCTATGGCTATAAGGTATAGCCACAGGCACACAGCAGTAGATGTTAGTGACATAGTTCAGGCCAGAGGAATGCAGTGCAAAGCTGGCAGTGTGTTCAGTTCAGTTCAGTTCAGTCGCTCAGTCGTGTCCGACTCTTTCCGACCCCATGAATCGCAGCACGCCAGGCCTCCCTCTCCATCACCAACTCCCGGAGTTCACTCAGACTCACGTTCGAGCCGGTGATGCCATCCAGCCATCTCATCCTCTGTCATTCCCTTCTCCTCCTGCCCTCAATCCCTCCCAGCATCAGGGTCTTTTCTGCCAGTGAATCGAGAGATACAGTCCAGTGACTTGAGATATGGCTGAATCCAGGCCCACAAGCATTTATGGGGAACTTGGCTGACAGCATGCACTTCCATGGCCACAGGATAGCACAACAGGTGTGAACATGGCAAAAGAAATTGGTGACAAGAGTCAGGCTGGCAAGGACTTCCATGGCAGTTCAGTAGTTAAGACTTTGCCTTCCAGTGAAGGGAGTGTGGGTTTGATCCCTAGTTGGTGAACTAAGATCCCAGTGCTTTGTGGCTAAAAAACCAAAACATATAAAACAGAAACAATACTGTAACACATTCAATAAAGACCGGGGGGAAAAAAAAAAAAGAGGCTGGCACTATGCAAAAGCACAGCTAAAGGAGCTAACCTCAAGGGTGCCTATGGTGGTAGAGGTTAGTGTGGGGTCTAGGCTGGTGTCTTACACTCTCCCAGCTGCAGAGGTCTTGACTATGTGCTCTTGTGGATCCCAGGCTCTGGAGGAGGGGGTGGAGCTGAAGGGAGTAAAGAAGGACTCAGGCAGCTGGTGTCGGTAAATGCAAATATCTGTTGGGCAAAAACTGGTGAAATCTGAAGGGACTGTGTGGCTGTGCTGGCTGTTGGTTTCTTCAGTGGGAAAGCTGCTGGGATCCTCTGCAGAACAGGTGACTCAGAACCGTGGTTATTCCACTGTGTGACTGATACTGGTGGCCCCTGCTCTTCTTCCTTGTTCCTAGCTACCTCTGTTCACCTCAGCTGTGCCAGTTTCTGGGTGGAGTGAAACCTAAGTGAGTCCTTTGTGTGATGCCCTGAAAGGCTGGGGAGGCTGGCTGCTTGCCTGCTCCTCCTTTTCCAAGAAAACTTTCTAGCAGGGTTGTCCCGTCTGGCACCGAGCCTTGCTGGCGAGGGTGAGTGTGATGATGCAGGCAAAATGAAGTGGTACTTCCTTTTCTTTTTGAGTTCTTCTCAGGTTTCTTGTTTTGCTCTGTATTCCAGGCTTAATTGGACTCCTGAGATCTCCCAGAGCTGTTTTTGTTCCTGGGTAATTATTTTTTGATCTTTGTTGGGGGATGCTGGGGTCTCCTACTTCACTATCTTGGTGACGTAAGTCTCCAAAGACTTTTTTGTTTGATTTTCAAGTAACTCTTAATCAACTGTAAAATTGTCTGACTCCTATTAATTGAATGAATAAATTTAAAATTTACTTATTTAAGTCCTATAACTCTATAAAGTAGGCACCGCTGTCATTCACATTTTAGAGAGGGATAAACTTAGGTTTTCAGTGGCTCGATGCAGAATGCCTATGTAGAATCACAGATGTATTATTAAGCAGTAGAATCTGGACATGTATGCAGACCTAACTCCAAAGTCCATGCTTCTGAACAGTGTGCTTTACTACACACCACTAACACCCCATAGCCTTAGCTTTTATCAGAGAGCCTTTAACAACTCTCCTCAATAACAGGGCATGAGGTCATGCCCTGGCATGTACAGCTCTAGAAAGATCTTCTGGAATTAAGATGTATACATTTTACTGCACACATCTGGCTGCTGACATAAGGAGCTTTCCTCAAGGAAAGTAACAAATGCAACCACAGCCCATCCCCTGCTTAATTCCAGTCTGCATCCTCTCTCTCTGCATTGTTCCCATTACACTGAAACACAGACCCTGGAGCATAGCCTGTCTTCAGAGGCCTTTATCTGAAGGTAAGTCCAGGGCAAGCACAAAAATATTATGGGCATAAATTAAAATGTAAATGGACCCAACTGAGAAGCATCTGGAGAAATTTTGGAATCTATCCACTGTAAAATAATCTTCTTTTCTGACTGTCAAACTCCACAGAACCCCAAAGTGCACAAACTTCCTTTCCAGCTCTCTGCCCCAACTAGGTCTCTGAAGGTGAGACGCTGGAGCCTTAGGAAGCTGGAGGCAGTGAACTGCACACGTGCAGAGCAGAGGGCTGCACCTTGCCTTCCCAGTGTCAGAGGCCCAGTTTGTCACTTTTCTGGATTCAGTGGACATTAGCCTCTATGGTCCCTCCTTCAGTGCTTCCTAAATAAATAACCTCTTCTCTCTGGAGATACTCCTCTTTTATAATCCCAAGAAGATGATTCAGAAATGGGCTATAATCACACCTTGACTCTATACTAACATAAAACTACCACAGATGTATGTCACCAATATATCCACTTCATTTATGAATACAGGTACAACATTTAAATAAAGCTGAAAACAGAGGCCAACAATTAAAAAGTGTCATATCCATGGTAATCAGGGATTCTCCTGGGTTGCAAATTATGTTAAATGGGAAAAATTACACAATTATGAAACAAAAATGAAAACATACAAAAAAACAAATATTACCCAAAAGAAACCCCCTTCTCTCAAAGTTAACTTTAAGTACCAGCTCTTTTTTTTTAAACAAATGCTTTGTGACTATCTTTTCATTGAGCATACAGTGAAAATCTTTATTGGTATATAAATTTTAATAATATAAATTGTCCCTCTTATGTCCACAATAATACAGTCAAGAGGTTTACAAGTTCAAAGAAAAATATGTAGACATAAATAACAAATATGCAGAATCTATATGAAGGAAATGAACTTTATTAAACAACAGTTTAAAAGATTTGAGTAATTAGAGGTACAAATCACTTTTCTGAATAAAAAATGAAGCATATTATGGCACAACATTCCCAACAAAATCTCAAGTTATTTATTTCTTTTGGTTTCATTGTTAGAACAAATGTAAATTTTATGTGTAATATTGGGAAGAGCCAAACATTTTGTGAAAATGGAGACTAATACTTATCTGAAAATGTATCTTTAACGACTATAATAATCTAAATATTTTAGCTTTGAGTGGGGAAATATACATGTTAAGTCCTAAGATTGTGATAAGAATTTAGTCTATGATAGTGTTTCAAAGAAGTGGAGAGAAATGGGCCTATTCAATAAGTGGTGTTGGGATGGCAGAGTAAGATAGTGTGAAAATAACAGGGATTCAACAGGATAAGCCTTCCCCAAAAAACACAGATAAAGGGGTAGGTTCAGGACAACCTATCAATTGGAAGCTGCAGTCTCCAATTGGAAGCAATAACAGGGGTAGTGGCTGAAGACATATAGTCTACTCATGAGTTGAACCCTCCCAGAGTCTATGGCTCTGCCAAATATACCTTCCCTGCCAAGTATAGACTGGATATGAAGTGATGGGTCGTATCAGGCAAGAGGAGGTCAAGTTCAAGATAGAAAATGGGCCCAATGCCAAAACAAAACAGGTTATACATATATATGCATCACACACACACACACACACAGCTTCCTCCAGATATTCAAATGGCTCCGTCCCTCCATGCTGGCCTCCCCATTGAGGTCTTTCCCTTTCCACACTACATAAAATCACTCTTTCTGACAACTTTTCCCATTGTATGTCTATAAGTGGGAAAATTTTATACTGATCATGTTCTCCCATGGAGATGTATTTTCTTTATATGGCTGCTGACAGCAAGAAGGACACAAGCTATCTGGTCATGATGACTTTTTGATAAATTCTAGAATGGGTTCTCATTGGCTTATTTTTAACAAAGGATTATTCCTGGATGAATACAGACATGGGGCCAGAAGAGATGGTATCATCTGAGGTAAATTCCAACTCCATGTACACAAAAATAGGTTATATTACTAGAAGAATGTATAAGAGTTGCAGTAGCCACTACATAATCTTTTTAAGTACGTAATCTCAAATTCCTTCCTGTCGTCTGAGGAACTAAGTCTCCCCTTTCCCAGCCTGCCTCTCCTTTCACACTCAGGATTGTCTTCCAGACAATGAGAAACTGGTGTCTACTCTTAGACACACACTGTTTAAGAGCAGGTTCCCCTCAGATACTTGGGGAGGTGGAGAAGTGAGGCTTAATATTTTTCATGCCACCCTGAACATGTTTGGAGTCTAGAGTATGGGATGGTTGATCCTTTCTGGGTTCATATTCCTCATCCACAAAATAGGGGAGGTTGCTGCTAAGTTGCTAAGTCGCTAAGTCACTTCAGTCGTGTCCGACTCTCTGTGACCCCATAGACAGCAGCCCACCAGGCTTCCCCGTCCCTGGGATTCTCCAGGCAAGAACACCGGAGTGGGTTGCCATTTCCTTCTCCAATGCATGAAAGTGAAAAGTGAAAGTGAAGTCACTCAGTAGTGTCCGACTCTGTGCGACCCCATGGACTGCCGCCTACCAGGCTCCTCCATCCATGGGATTTTCCAGGCAAGAGTACTGGAGTGGGGTGCTGTTATCTCTATGTAAAAGAGGTGATCGTATCCTGAACTTACTTCCAATAACACACAGGCCAAACGTTCTCAGTTGTCTAACCCCTCAAAAGAGGCTCAAGTCCTTAGAGAATAAAGAGGGTTTTCAGAATTCCTTGAAGCCCCTAGTGATGACAAGCTCTGCTCTTGTCACTCTTTAATTTATTTCTTAAAATGGAAGAACTTGGTGAAGTATGGCAGCGCTGATCTGTGCCCAGGGGGTAGTGGAATTTCCTAAGCTTTCCTAGGACTATGCTGATTATGCCAGGGCCCATACTGTGCGAAGAGGGCATACATACTCTTTGGAGTATAACAGAAGAGTGTTCTTCAATCTCTACATGCAATAGTTGCTGCTGCTAAGTCACTTTGGTCGTGTCCGACTCTCTGTGACCCCAGAGACGGCAGCCCACCAGGCTCCACCATCCCTGGGATTCTCCAGGCAAGAACACTGGAGTGGGTTGCCATTTCCTTCTCCAATGCATGCAAGTGAAAAGTGAAAGTGAAGTCGCTCAGTCGAGCCCGACTCTTAGCGACCCCATGGACTGCAGCCTACCCGGCTCCTCCATCCATGGGATTTTCCAGGCAAGAGTACTGGAGTGGGGTGCCATTGCCTTCTCCACACGCAATAGTTACCACCCTTAAAATAACAATTGGCTTTTAGATCAGCATGTATCCTGGGCCTTTTGCCATGTAATTTAACACATGTATGGGTGCCCCTAGTGGCTCAGATAGTAAAGAATCTGCCTGCAATGCAGGAGACTCGGGTTCAATCTCTGGGTTGGGAAGATTCCCTGGAGAAGGGAGTGGCTACCCATGTTAGTATTCTTGCCTGGAGAATTCCACGGACAGAGGAGCCTGGTGGGGTACAGTCCATGGGGTCACAAAGAGTCAGACACACTGAGCAACTAACACTTTCACTTTCTTAACCTTATATATCTACCTATAGAGAATTTATAACATACCAGAGTCTTATTTTATGGGCATTTGAATTTTACCAACCAGAAATACTGTCAAAATATTATATTTGAATTAAAAATCCCATAAAATGTACTTATTATAATATGTGAGTTAACATCTACTATTATGCTACCTAGAGAGGTACCCAGTTACCCCAGTGGTCATATCAAGCCAACAAGAAAAAGAACGAATTAATCAAACAGTGCAGAGAGGACTTGCTATTTATTTGGAAGAACACAGAGCTGCTAACCTCACACCACATATGACAAGAAATATCATGTGGGGTTATATGAATAATCAAGTTAACATGTCTGCTTCACATATATCAAACGAGAGACATACCTGCCACAGTGCTCAGTTCCAAAAGGAATTTACTTATGACAGCATAAAAGCACAATGAAGCAGAAATACTTAACTTTCAACTAGAAGAATAATTTTATTTCTAATACTGAGCCATTATATAGGAGTTTACAGGAATAAAAAACACTGTGCTGCTTATTCTCCAGTAGCTCCACCCAGACCTTCCCCTCTACGTTCTCTGTGCCCACGTGGGCTCACTTGCAGACGGCATCTGATTGGGTTCCAGAAATGTGGTCCATAATTTTGGAGATGACAATATCTCCCATGAGATGGCCCCTCCTCCACAAGAGCAGCGGCTCTTATTGGGCTCTGGTGAACACCTGCTTCCATCCTTTGCCCTTATGGACTTAGAAGGGTAATGGCCTCCTGGGGACACTAATCTCTAGGTGCTTCAATATCCCTTGTTTCTGGCAAACCACTGTAGTAAGTCTGCCATGAAAGTCTTCTTAGTTGGATCAGAATTGTTTTTCACTAGAACCATGGCTGATACAAACAGCCCTCCCTACATTAATCTGTCAAAGAAAATAATTCATCTCTAAAACTAGAACAGTAACACCAGAACATTAAATAGAACATTAACACTTCTATTAGAAAAGAATTCATTTGAATCAGGTGAATGCCTTCAGTGCTAAATAACAGACATCTCCAAGAATAAACAAGAAGCCTCTTTTGTCCTAGTATTTGAATTAAATACTGAGCAGAGAGCAGGTCCAGAAAGAGTTGTGCAGTTCAGTGACAGTACCTCTGAGTCAGGTTTTTCCCATCTTGTGTACTGTTCTCTTCAGGCTATTGCCCTACCAGGCCACAACTATAATCTAGGATAACATACAGCCATGAAAAAGTTCAGCAGATGAGAGACAATCTGTTCTCATGTCATGACAATATTTTATCACTGAGTTCTTTCCCCGAAGCACTGAGAATATTTTCCAAGTATCTCATTATTCACCTGTCCATCCCAACAAAATCATTAGAACAGAATATTCATGATTAACTTAGACTAATATGGATTTACCCCTAAATCATCTGGGGAAAGGATGGACAAAAAGACAAAACATGGCCCAACAAGGAGGAAGCAGGGAATGGCTATTTGGGGGGCAGTGTTTCTTGGAACTGCTTATCAGTGTTTTCCAAAGAAGCAAAGAAAACGGTAGGACAAAGGAGAGAGAGATAGTATATTACATTCTATTAAATTAGATACAAATACATAGTTCCTGAGTTACATACAACTTGGGTTACACACATCATGCCCAAATAGATACAGCAATAAAGCACCAAGAGTAGAACAGAAGCATTTCATTATACAACGCTACTTTTATTTGCCGAATACCGTGAGCGTTACTGTTCATAACTGATGTTAACCTTTGCAAAATTTATGTAATTATCATTATTATTAACAGCATTCACATTATTGACTGACCCAAGGCAGCCGAGTAACTTCAGGAAAATATTGTTTGGCCTTTTTATCGAAGTGGAAGCTCAGTAATAATGGCCATACTCATTCACATATGCCAGCAAAATTAGAAGAAAGGTAAGCAACAGGTAGTAAAACAGCATATACTGGCCACATTACAGAGAGTCTCGGGTAGTAGTGAAAATAAGATTGATGCATAGGTAGTTAAAAACCTCCCCACAAACATATTTTGGCTTCTTTTTTGAAGAGGCCATTCAGCAGTAATGGACAGAGCCATTTATCTATGGAAATGGGAGAAGGGGTATGTGGCTAGTATTTTAAATTTGCCAAATGTATTTGCATATATACACAGTGATGTGCCACTGTAAATACTGCCACTAATGCCACACTACCAACACAATGGCACTGAACGTAGGGCTGGTCACAGATGTATAGTACTACATCATTATATAATATTCATCATGCTGATTTAACAATACAGATAACCTAGAGAACAAAGATAATAGCAAAACACTGTGAAATAATTAGGAAATGATGAGTGTTGAGTATGTATTACCTTTGTTTTTTGAATATTTAACTGTAAATTAATACTTTAAAATAATGACTGTGTTTAACAACTGGCTCATAAACTTCCTGAAAATTTATCAGCAGTGCTTGCAAGTCAGTATAAACTTACTGTAGCACATCACTGTGTATTGGTAAGTGTATATAAATACATTTACATATACAAATATACATAATTATTACAACCTAAAAAGACATTGATGGTATCTAGTGTGGGAAATGTTAATATAGACTCTAACAGTTAATTAAGAGTTTAGATTTTCTCTTCATAAGCATGTTAGGCTCTAATATACCAATCAAGAATACCTCAAATTTCTATGATATTAGCATACCCACAGAAGGCCTGCAAACATCAAGGACTCTTCACATAAATGTTTAATGCTGTTGTCATTTAACGTCTTTAAACTTCAGATTCCACTGTGAATATGACTGCAAATGAGTATCACCTATTATATTAACAACAATAAAATTTTTGTATCACATCCAGAATACGGCACTACACAACATAAATTCTAGACAAAGGTGTTTTTTTTTTCCACCATATTATGTAACTGAATTTCCCTTCAATATAAATTTTCTGATGAAAAGTTTTACTTTTTTTGGAAAGCTTTTACATATTCAAAACATGAATAAGGTTTTATTCTAGTACTAATTATCTGAATTACAACAAAATCTCACTCTCTAAAGGAATTTGTGATATTCTTTGGGTTTCATTCATCTCATTTTAAAAACCTGTATAACATATTTGAAAGCGTGGATGAAGGCTTCTTAATGTTCAGGATGCTGCAAGAGCTTTCACCCTTGTGTGAATTCTCTGATGTTTAGTGAGTACTGACCTCTGACTAAAGGTTTTCCCACATCCATTACACTCATAGGGTTTCTCCCCTGTGTGAGTCCTCTGATGTTTAGTGAGAGCTGATTTCTCACAGAAGGTTTTCCCACACTCATTACATTTGTAGGGTTTCTCTCCTGTGTGAGTTCTTTGATGTACAATGAGGTTTGATTTCACACAGAAGGATTTACCACATTCATTACATATAAAGGGTTTCTCTCCTGTGTGTGTTCTCTGATGTACAGTTAGGGCTGACCTGTGGCAGAATGATTTTCCACATGCATTACATTCATAGGGTTTCTCCCCTGTGTGTGTTCTCTGATGTTCGGTGAGGTTTGACTTCACACAGAATGTTTTCCCACACTGCTTACATTCATAGGGTTTTTCTCCTGTATGTGTTCGCTGATGGTTGGTAAGATGTGGTTTCTGACAAAAGGATTTCCCACATTCAGTACATTCATAGGGTTTCTCTCCTGTGTGTGTTCTCTGATGCTGAGTGAGGTTTGACTTCTCCCAGAATGTTTTCCCACATTCACCACACACAAAGGTTTTTTCTCCTGAGTGAGCTCTTCGAAGTTGGGTGAGATGTGACTTCTTGTTGAAAGTATTTCCATTTTCATTGTGCTCATAAGGTTTTCCCCCCATGTGTACTATCTGATGTTTAAAGAGAGCTGACTTTTCCCATGTTTTGTGACTGACTTTATATTCATGGGGAATCTTTCCTGTGTAAGTTCCCTGATGGATAACAAAAGTTGAATTGCCGCAGAAAATTTGCCCATATTCATTATATTCATAAGGACTGTCCCCCATAAGAGCTCTCTGATGTCCGAATCTTAAATCCATATAGAAGGACTTACCACAAATGCTGCATTCACATGGCTCCATTTCAAAAAGAGTTCTCTGAGATAAACTGAGCTTCAAACTTTGGATGAAGTTTCTTCCACATTCATTATATTTACAGTGTGTCTCTCCTATCTGAACTTTCTTATTTGTGAAAAAGGCTGCCTCTCCATGGTTGCCTCTTCCATTTTCATTATACTCAAAAGGCTGGTCAAAAATGGACTGAGTGAGATCCTGTCCATGATTGAGGACATTCTTTTTTTGATTATATTTATAAGATTTCCCTCCAAGAGGAGCTTTGTCATGCCCAATATCAAGGAGCAATTTCTCATATACATTAAACTCATCAGGTTTCTTTCCAGAATAGTTCTTTCTGTTAATAATTAAGCCTGAAATATTTTTCAAACTCACTTCACATGAGTCACATATTTTATATAGAAAATTGCTTGAAGGAATGGAGTCTGTACCTAGATTTAAAGTTTTCCTTACTCTGTCACCACTATCTGTACTTAATGTTTTGTTGCTGGTGAAAGCAAGTTGCCAAAAATGTTCATCTTGATTTTCCTGGGTGCTGTCTATTAGGTCATCAACTTTCCAGTCTTCTAGAAATGAGAAAAATAACCACATCTTATGAATCCTAGTACATTTCTAATTGAATTCGACTTTTACACAAATGCCCTATTACACAGTCAGTTCTTTTGCTTTAGGCTCAGTTTTCTGGTGTGAACTAAAATCCAGCATACATTTTCTTTACTCTTCTGGTTTGAGTGGAAAATAAAAACATGCTTCAGTAAAAATAGGGGAAGGAAACTGGCAGTAACATTTAATACTTTATTAATACACACTTTAAAACTAGACAGAAAAAGGTGAAATATATTCAAAACACAGGGAACCAGAGAGTGGCTGATTCAGAAATCAGGAAACTCAAGAGAATGGAGTGAGCCCAACAGAGACATTGAACACTGAATATCATTACACTGAAGATTAGTAGACAAGGGCTTTCAGAAAATGAACTATGTTTTGTGGAAACAAAACAGTCGAGTCCTAACCCCCTCAGACACTGATTACCTGGTGTGATTCCTACTAGAGTACTCACTTCTACTCTACACATCAACACCAGACTAAAGTTCTGAAAACACCAACTGCCTCAGGTTCAGAAGAATAGTCTGAGAGTTCAGGATTCCTTTAATTCACATGGAATAATTATAATAAGACATGGTAAGCAAGGGATGGAGATTTTGTAAGAGTTATTCATTTAGGGAACAGGAAACTCCAAGAACTGGATGAGTTTAACAAGAGAGGTTTTTTGTTTTGTTTTGTTCATTTGTTTCTCAAGAAAAATAGACTGTTTAAGAAACATATTAGAGGATGAACTCAGTTTGACAGAGGTAGATCATGCTTTCTTGTCCTTACCTTCCCACAGCTTGATTACTGTGGTAGGAGCCTCACTAATGTGCATGTTACTATTCTTTTTTCCCATTTGATATATGAACATCAAAACAAATTTCTGAAGGTACCTACTTCCTCATGCTCTAAAGGACAATGCTTTAATCCAGACTCTAACTCTCTATCAAGCTGTGATTCGCAACAACACAAATGCCCAACAGGAAATACAAAACAGATGATGGACAGACCATCTCTGCAAAAGGACCAGGCTCATTCTGTGGACTCACAGCTGTTAATGAAGTTGTCCCAACCATCAAGGCATACGTTTCTTTATTTCAATCTGCTGCCTTACTTTCCCCCAAAACAATTTTGTTCCTGAACCAATACTGATCTTTAAGTCTGCTTTCATATCTAAGTTTATAATTTACATCAAGGTTTTCTGCTTTCATATCTAGACTATCTGTGGCTTTTGCTTACAGATGAGACCTATAACGATCATATTTTTCTGTTAATATATGGTTCTGAGGCCTTCAACAAACTTTATTGTAAAAATTCTTGGCTATTCTTTACTGTCACTACTCAATGAAACTGGCTTCCCAGGTGGCTCAGATGGTAAAGAATCTGCCTGAAAAGGAGGAGACCCAGGTTCGACTGTTTGAGTCAGGAAGATCCCCTGGAGAAGGGAATGGCTACCCACTCCAGTATTCTTGCCTGGAGAATTCCATGGACAGAGGCCTGGTGGGCTACAGTCCATGGGGTCACAAAGAGTTGGACATGACTGAGTGACTAACTAGGTGAAACAATATTAATATATGTTAAAAAAAAAATCTAAAACAGTCCTGAGTCCATGGCTCCAAAGACTAACTGATAATAGTTACTACCTTGACAAACACAAATTAAAACAAAAACTGAATTCATATTATGAGTTCAAGTCATAATTCTGTAAGTCCATTAAAAAATATGTGCAGTTCTAGCTGGATATTTAACAAATTGTTCATTCTCAAAAACACACCTTTTATGTAATTAGTTACACTCCAGCCTTGGCTCTTCTTGGGACCTGAACATCCTCCAGGAAATGCTACTTTAATTTAAAACAACAAACCACAAAACTAATAATAAAATAACAAAGCCAACAAACTCTACAACATCCCTATCATTTTCAGTCTCCACCTGCTGCCTTTAGAAGTTACTACCTGTTTAATTCACTGTAAGATGAAACAAGTCCATTGCTCAACGATACACCCTGTGTCATGATCACAGTCTAGGCAGGTGTTAGCAAAATTCTATTTTCTCTGACTTCACTGAGGAGACAGGACATTTATGATTCTTAAAAACTGATGTGCGTATGAATTATTTTCAACCTGTACTTCAGGATAAAATAAGAGAATGTGCATTTAGTAAAAATACTATAGAATGCTTTCTGAATGGATGAAAAAGAGTGATCTCTTCTAAACTTGGTTCAACAAAGTAATTATTAAAATATCAGAATCAGGAAAAGTATGAAAAGAAAGTATGGATACTTCTAGTTCTGGCCTCAACTATGTACTTTATACCATATATGGTGTGTATGTATATATATGTATGTGTGTGTGTATATCGAGATATATATGTACACATATATATGTAATATATGTACATATATATCTATATATACTGAAAGTGAAAGTCGCTCAGTTGTGTCCGACTGTTTGTGACCCCATGGGCGATACAGTCCATGGAATTCTCCAGGCCAGAATACTGGAGTGGGTAGCTGTTCCCTTCTCCAAGGGATCTTCCCAACCCAGGGATCGAACCCAGGTCTCCCACACTGCAGGCAGATAGATTCTTTACTAGCTGAGCCATGAGGGAAGCCCAAGAATCCTGGAGTAATATATATATGAAACTTATTCCATCTCAGATTCAAATAATTATCTCAAGCTTCTCTTTGGGAAAACAACATCTCAGCAATGATAGAAACCCTAAGCAACAATCATATCATCAGGTATGAGTTTTGGGGCTACAGATGCTAGTGGATTAGGGTTATAAAATACAGACTATTTAAGTTACAGCAAAAAATTGATCACTAACTTAAAGTAAGTGAAATAATAATAACGCTTTACCCTCTGAGCCACTAGGGAAGCCCAAAATAATAACAACAAGCCATTATTATAGACCATGCAATGTTTAAACACTTTGCATGCCCAATTTTAATTAAGTTACTTAAAAGGCAAAATAAACCAAAGTGAAAATTATAGAAAAATGAGAAAATATTTAAAAGTGAAATTTAAGACATAAGATAGCATGAAGTTTAAAATGAACTCTGAAGAGCAGTAAAAAAGATACAGATATGTAAAACAGCGCTAGACTGTGACAGTCACTGAAAGGAGATTTTGATTTCATTTATTAATAAGGATCAACTTTGTTAGGCTAGTGAAAGATAAATTGGATGCTTTAGGCAGGAAAAAACAACAACTAGGAAGATCAAGTCAGGTATCAGTGACAAGTGAGAAAATGAATAGATGAATATGAAGAAGATGGAAAAGAAAATAACATTAGGAATTTGAAAAAACTAGTAACAGGGGATAACAGGTTTAGGACACTGAACCCATGGTTGCCATTTAAGGTAGTAATGGATGGCTGAATGTTCCTTATTTGACCCCTGGGAAACCAGGCTCTCTAATTTTCAAGTGACTCAGACTGTTCCCCTCAATCTCCTCTAATGACAAGATTTAGTGGATTCACACACCTTGTAAAAGCAGTACTGCACCACAACTACCTCTCTCATTTACAAACAACCACTCTCTAGAAAAGGGGTCAGCAAACTCTTGACTGTAAGGTTGTGGGCCTAGAACTAAGGATGTTTTTAAAGGGAAATATAAGAGTGAGGAGGAAGAGAAAGAAGAGAAAGATGTAAGAGGAGGAAGAGCAGCAGCAGCAATTGAGACCATGTGTGGCCCACAAAGCCTAAAATATTTACTGCATGGTCTTTTACAAAGAAGTTCTATGTATGTCTCTCCCAGAGTCTAGCAGTTATCCCAAGCTTCTTGTGACCAACTGTACTAACTCTCCTCTAATCGCTCCTCCAAATTTTTTCTCTCAGTAAATAGTACTCTAAGTTATCAGGTACTGGAAACAAATCACTGAATTCATGCTCAACTCCTCCTCCTTTCACACTCTATATCCAACCCAGTAACAAATCCTCTTGGCCTCATGTTCAAGATATATGTACAAATCCACCATTTTTCAGCATTTCCAACATAGCCTGAGCAGCTAGCTTCTCTCCTCTGGGTATACAATAGTATCCTAACTGGTATTCTTTCCTTGCTTGTGCCTCAGCACCATCCACCCATCACATGGTCACAACAGAGAAGTCAGAGGGAGTCTTTTAAACTGTAAATCCAATCTGCTAGCTTAATTTGATTTATATATACTGAAAAAAGCCTGAGGATTTCCCACATCACTCAAAATAAAATTAATATATCTGCCACAGTCCATGCTACTTATGACATCATCTCCTACCAATCTCCCCCATGCCCACTCACCTCCAGCTACCATGACATCGTTATACTTCCTTAGATACTCTAACGGCACACTAGTCTGACAAGTTTAACACCAGCACCTGATGTTCCCTCTGCCGGGAGTATTCAGAATCCACAGAGCTCACACTTTAATTTATTAGAGACTAATATCTATTGTGTACCTCATAAAATATATTTTCTCTTGAAGTGAAGTCAAAGTCGCTCAGTCGCGTCCAACTCTTTGCAACCCCATGGACTATACAGTGCATGGGATTCTCCAGGCTAGAATACTGGCATGGGTAGCTGTTCCCTTCTGCAGGGGATCATCCCAACCCAGGGATTGAACTCAGGTCTCCTGCTTTGTAGGCGGATTCTTTACTAGCTGAGCCACGAGGGAAGCCCATTTTCTCTTGAATTCTGTATATTTGATTACAAATAGGATGTTATCATTCTCTAACCCCCTTTTCACTGCTTCAGTTCTTCACAGTACTTACCACCACCCAACACCATGTGTGTGTGTATACATGCACATACATCTTCATACACACACACGAATGCTTTTTGTCTCTCACTGTATTACACACTCTGATAATAGGGACATTCTTTTAATTATGTATAAACATAATTGGGTCATACTGAATGCTCACCATATATTTGTTAAATGAATATATTAAAGTATTACATGAATCATACCATCTAACAAAAGATGTCCAAAGACAATAGATGGAAGGTGGACAGTTTTAAAATAATCAAGAAAAATTATCTCAGATGGAGCCAAATGAGTTTGGATTATGACTATAGGTAGATGACTCTAAAATGTCAAAGAAGAAAGGGAAAGATTTATGAGTGAAAGTGACATACAGAAGAATGTGATTAAGGTAACATAAGTATGTGGGCCAACTGTCAATCACTTTCAAAGGTCAGGGGTTGGAATCATATACCAATGGCCTAAGACCTCATTTCCTCTGGCTTCCATCTGCCTGTGAACTCACTAACTCACCTGAGTGCCACTGTTTTGGGAATCTTTCCTCTAGTATCCAAGGTTCTTCTCCTTGCTCGATCTTGAAGATCACTTCTGGCTTAGTAATGCAATTCCCTGTAAAGAGAGTAACACAGGACTATGGCTGAACAGTCTGGCTTCAAGAACTCTAAAAAAATGATGGGGAAGAAAGGTACAGCTTTGGGAACTATCTAAAAGAGGTGCCTAAATAAACCAATTCCCAAGGAGGTAAGACTACAGCATACTTTATAGTGGGCAAAAGGGACCAGTCATTTAGGGCCTTGAATCTCCATCAGAAAATTTCACAGGGAGTTTTTACATTTCATCAGCTAAGAAATGCATGCTACTGGTAATCATGTGGAAAAGAATTCTTACCTACGGAGACAAGGTGGCTATAATTTTCAAGGATCACGTCTCTGTATAATATCTTCTGAGCAGGATCCAGCAGGTACCACTCTTCCTGGGTGAAGTCCACACATACATCTTTGAATGACACTTGCTCCTGTAACAGTACATTCCTTTTCTATAAGAAATTGTCAGAGCTATACGAGTGGAAAATATTTAAAAGAATGACTTTGCCAACAAAGGTCCGTCTAGTCAAAGCTATGGTTTTTCTAGTAGTCAGGTATTGATGAGAGAGTTGGACTATAAAGAAAGCTGAGTGCTGAAGAATTGATGCTTTTGAATTGTGGTGTTGGAGAAGACTCTTGAGTCCCTTGGACCGCAAGGAGATAAAATCAGATAAAGTCTGAAAGGAAATTAATCCTGAATACTCATTGCAAGGATTGATGCTGAGGTTGAAGCTCCAATAAGTTGGCCACCAGATGTGAAGTACTGATGTTAAAAAAGACCCTGATGCTGGGAAAGACTGAACGTGGGAAGAGAAGGGGATGACAGAGGATGAGATGGTTGGATGGCATCATGGATGCAATGGATATAAGTCTGAGCAAGGCCCGGAAGTTGGAGATGGACAGGGAAGCCTGGCATGCTGCAGTCCGTAGGGTCACAGAGTCGGACATGACTGAGCAACTGAACTGAACTGAATCTCTTTAGTTTACTAAAAATTTAGGACTGCTTTCTTTAATGCTGGGCTTCCCTGGTGGCTCAGCTGGTAAAGAAACTGTCTGAAATGTGGGAGACCTGGGTTCGATCCCTGGGTTGGGAAGATCCCCTGGAAAAGGGAACGGCTATCAACTCCAACATTCTGGCCTGGAGAATTCCATGGACTGTATAGTCCATAGGCTTGCAAAGAGTCGGACACGACTGAGCAACTTTTGCTTTTTTTTAATGCTATACTATGTAGGATAAAAGTAGTATCTTGTATAAATTGAGTTTCCATGAGAGGGTGGAATGGTCCTAGTTGCTACAAATATTATTCTTAATGAGAAGACATACACATTAACATGTATTAAACTGGAAACTGTAGGAGCTAGCACTATACAAAACGTAGAATGGGATGACCAAGAAAAAGTTATTTCATATTATCTTTTGTATTATAAAGTTAACTTTTACTAAGGAAGTAAAAATTTCAGTTGTTAAAATGAAAAGAAGGATTAAAACTAATATGTTATGGGCCCTAACCAAGCTCACTCATGTCTGATTAAAGTGACCAGTTCTGTATTCCACCTGCCCAGCAGAGAAAAGGATGAATCCTCTCTACTTCAGATAATTTTTGGAGCCTCTCCTAATATCTGTGTTGTTAGAGATAATGCTCACCATCCAACAGAAAATGTCATGTTATACGAAGAGACAAGGCCAAAGGAAAAGGACAATGATAGAATAACCACAATGTTTGTTTGAGGAGGCCTTACAAAAAGCTGAGAAAAGAATAGAAGCAAAAGGCAAAGGAAAAAAGGAGAGATGTACCCACTGAATGCAGAGTTCCAAAGAAAAGCAAGGAGAGATAAGAAAGCCTCCCTAAGTGAAAAATGCAAAGAAATAAGAGGAAAACAACAGAATGGGAAAGACTAGAGATCTCTTCAAAAAAACTAAGAGAAACCAAGGGAACATTTCATGCAAAGATGGGCACAATAAAGGACAGAAATGGTATGGATCTAACAGAAACAGAAGATATGAAGAAGAGGTGGCAACAATATACAGAAGAACTATACAAAAATATCTAAATGACCCAGATAACCACAGTGGTGTGAGCACTCACCGAGAGCCAGTCAAGTGAGCCTTAGGAAGCATCACTATGAACAAAGCTAGTGGAGGTGATGGAATTCCAGCTGAGCTATTTCAAATCCTGAAAGATGATGCTGTGAAAGTGCTGCACTCAATATGCCAGCAAATTTGGAAAACTCAGCAGTGGCCACAGGACTGGAAAAGGTCAGTTTTCATTCCAATCCCAAAGAAAGGCAATGCCAAAGAATGCTCAAACTACCGCACAACTGCACTCATCTCACATGCTAGTAAAGTAATGCTACAAATTCTCCAAGCAAGGCTTCAACAGTACGTGAACCATGAACTTCCAGAATTAAAGCTGGTTTTAGAAAAGGCAGAGGAACCAGAGATCAAATTGCCAACATCTGTTGGATCATAGAAAAATCAAAGGAATTCCAGAAAAACATCTACTTCTGCTTCACTACACTAAAGCCTTTGACTGTGTGGATCACAATAAACTGTGAAAAATTCTGAAAGAGATGGGAATACCAGACCACCTTATCTACCTCCTGAGAAACCTGTATGCAGGTCGATAAGCAACAATTAGAACTGGACATGGAATGGACTGGTTCAAAACTGGGAAAGGAGTATGTCAAGGCTGTATATTGTCACCCTGCTTATTTAATTTATATGCAAAATACGTCATGAGAAATGCCGGGCTGGATGAAGCACAAGCTGGAATCAAGATTGCCAGGAGAAATATCAATAACCTCAGATATGCAGATGACACCACCCTTATGGCAGAAAACAAACAGGAACTAAAGAGCCTCTTGATGAAAGTGAAAGACGAGCGTGAAAAAGCTGGATTAAAACTCAACATTCAAAAAACGAAGATCATGGCATTTGGTCCCATCACTTTATGACAAATAGATGGGGAAACAATGGAAACAGTGACAGTCTTTATTTTCTTGAGCTTCAACATCACTGAAGATGGTGACTGCAGCCATGAAATTAAAAGATGCTTGCTCCTTGGAAGAAAAGCTATGACAAACCTAAACAGCATATTAAAAAGCAGACATATTACTTAGCCTACAAAAGGTCTGTATAGTTAAAGCTATGGTTTTTTCCAGTAGTCCTGTATGGATGTGAGGGTTGGACCATGAAGAAGGATAAGTATTGAAAAACTGATGCTTTCAAATTATGGTTTTGGAGAAGACTCTTTAGAGTCCCTTGGACTGCAAGGAGATCAAACCAGTCAATCCTAAAGGAAATCAACCCTGAATATTCACTGGAAAGATGCTGAAGCTGAAACTGCAATACTTTGGCCATCTGATGCAAAGAGATGACTCATTAGAAAAGACCCTAATGCTGGGAAACACTGAAGGCAGGAGGAGAAGGGGACAACAGATGAGATGGTTAGATGGCATCACAGACTCAGGACATGAGTTTGAGCAAGCTCCTGAAGATGGTGAAGGACAAGGAAGCCTGGCATGCTGCAGTCCATGGGGTCACAAAGAGTCAGACATGACTGAATGAATAACAACATAGAGACTCAGATATTATAACACAAAAGAACTTCAGAATGAATTATAATTAATATAAAAGAGGAAAATATGAACAAAATAAATGAAAGGATGGGAGAAGTCAACAGATACATGGTATGTCTGTTGTAGATAAAGAATTAATAGAGCAGGCCTGAGACTGCTATCTTCTGAAAGATCTGCTACAAGGGTGTCTTGTGGCTGGTATCTGGGAATTTGGAGTTCATGATGGTTCTTACCAGTCCTTGGTAAGAATGGTTCACTGAGCCTGAACTGTTTGTGTGAACTATATGGTTTTTTCTGCTCATGTACATTCCTTCTGGAGTCTGAGACTTTGTTATATGTTAAGCAAACAGTACCTACGTGACTAGCCCCTAATAAACATTTTGAACGCTGAGTGTCTAATGAGATTCCCTGGCAGACATTTCACATTTGTCATCACATCTCATTGCTGTAGGACTTAAGCCTGTCCTGGGAAAAGTCTTAGGAGCTTATGCCTGGGGTCCTCTACTTGGGACTAAACCCCAAGTATCTTTTCCCTTTGCTGACTGTGCTTTGTATCCTTTCACTTTAATAAGTCACAGCCCTAAGTACAACTACATGCTGAGTCGTCCCAGAAAATCACTGCACCTAGTGATAGTCTTGGGGACCTCTGATAAATGTGTATACAAACATGTACATGTACATACATACATGCATAAAATGGGCATTCCAAAGTTGAAAATTATAGTATCTGAAATTAAGAACTCATTAGATGGCTTTGTATGTATCCAACAAAAGTATCAAAATACATACAGCAAAAAGTGACAGAACTGAAAGGAGAAACAGACAAATCTATAGCCACAGCTGGAGACTTCAATACCCCTCCAATTGTCCTGAGAAATAAAGCAGGCAGAAAAGCAGTAAGTATATAGATGACCTGAACAGTACTGTCAATCAACATGATCTGAAACTTCTAGAATATTCCATCCAAAAAAATAAGCCACACATTCTACATTCTATTCTACCTCTTATGGAACATTCACCTAGATAGGTTATAGTCTAGGCCACAAAACACACCATAACAAATTTAAAACAATAGCTATCATAAAAAATATATTATCAGACTACAATGGAATTAAAGAGAAATCAATAAGCAAAAGATAGCTGAAAAATCCCTCAAATACTTGAAAATTAAATAGCATATAGGTCAAAAAAGAAGTCTCAAAGAAAATTTTAAACTACTTTAAATGAAATGGAATAAAAATGAAAATACGATATATCAAAATTTGTGGGATGCAGTGAAAGCAGTACCAGAGGGAAATTTATAGCATCAAATGCATATATTAGAAAAGATTTTAAATCAATAATCTAACCTTCTATCTTAGTAAACTAAAGGGAAAAAAAGGCAAACTGAGCCCAAAGCAAGCAAAATAAAGGAATTTTTATTAAAATAAATCAGTTAAATTGAAAATGTGGAAAAAAATAGAAAAGTCAATGAAACTGAAAGTTGCTTCTTTGAAAAGATCAATAAAAATTTTAAAAGCCTCCAATCTAACCAAGTAAAAAAGAAGCAAACTGTGAATCTCTGAAATGAAAGACAGATTTACACTACTAATCCTAATGACATTAAAAAATAATGAGAATACTACAAACAATTCTGCCCCTGAAAAATTGGTAACATAGATGAAATTAAAAGACACAGCTATGAAATTCACACAAAGGAGATAGAGATAACGTGAAAAGATTCATTTCTGCTAAAAAAATTAAATCAATAATTAAAATACTTCCAAAAGAGAAAGCACCAACCCAGACAGTGTCACTAGTGAATTCTAATAAACATTTAAGGAAAAACTAATACAATTCTCCATAATCTCCTCCAGGAAATAACACTTCCAAACTCATTATATGAGGCCAAGTGAAAGTGAAAGTGAAGTCGCTCAGTCGTGTCTGACTCTTTTCCACCCCATGGACAGTAGCCTGCACCAGGCTCCTCCATCCATAGGATTTTCTAGGGAAGAGTACTGGAGTGGGTTGCCATTTCCTGAGGCCAACATTACCCTAATACCAAACTAGATAAGGATATTATGAGAAAAATAAAGATCAGATTATCTTTCAATAACAGAGATGCGAAAATCCTCAAACATGGGTAAATCAAATCTGACAATGTATAAAAAGAAATATAAACACAGCCAAGTGGAATTTATTGCAGGTATGAAAGGGTCCCTGGTGGCTCAGACGGTAAAGCGTCTGTCTATGATGCGGGAGACCCGGGTTCGATCCCTGGGTTGGGAAGATCCCTTGGAGAAGGAAATGGCAATCCATTCCAGTACTATTGCCTGGAAAATCCCATGGACAAAGGAGCCTGGTAGGCTACAGTCCATGGGGTCACAAAGAGTCGGACACGACTGAGCGACTTCACAACGACCATGACGACAATGAAAGGCTGGGTCAACATTAAAAAAAAACACAAAACAAGAACATGATCCAACGTATCAGGAAGTCAAAGAAGCAAAATGACACAATAATAGCAACTAATGAAGAAAAAACAGTCATTTATCATAATGAAAAAAAAAAAACAACCTCTCAACCTCTCAGTAAACTAGGAATAGAGGGGAACTTTCCCAACTTGATGAAGAAGAGAACATCATACTGAAAGGTTGTTGCTGAACCACGAAAGACACTGGGATTCTTGGCCTCCAGAGAAGAATTCAATCCGGGGCCAGAGATGAGGCTTGATCGCTCAGAGCTTTTGTGTAATAATGTTTTATTAAAGTATAAAACGGATAGAGAAAGCTTTTGACATAGACATCAGAAGGGGGCAGAAAGATACCCACCTGTTAGTCTTTAGCTGGATGTTATATAGTTACTAGCAGTCTGTTAATGAAAGAAAGCAATGTCTCAAAACTCAGAGAATGGCACCAGGCCCCTCACCCACAGGATGCATTCTGAGGTAATCTTGGCACCAGGGGGGTCATCCAGGGCCATAAAATGATTGACTTGAATCTCCTATAAAGGCAGATCACCATACAAAAAGTTTCATTTACATGACTTAGGAGAACAATGTATGAGGATAACGTAGTGGTTTGCCAAGTCAGTTCTAAGCCTTTAGGTGGAATCGACTTGAAGACAAGAGTCTGGGGTAAATGTATAGTACATTAACATAGCTTAACACAAACATTTCCATAAGAAAAATGTATTTGTTAGCTCAAAATTTGAGAAAAGTTAAGTTCAGGTGGAACCAGGTGTCATTATGGCAACACAGTATTTTAAGAGAAATCTCTTTTTAAATTTGTGTAGAGAAGGGGAACTCCAGTACTCTTGCCTGGAAAATCCCATGGACGGTGGAGCCTGGTGGGCTGCAGTCCATGGGGTCGCTGGGAGTCGGACATGACTGAGCGACTTCCCTTTCACTTTTCACTTTCATGCATTGGAGAAGGAAATGGCAACCCACTCCAGTGTTCTTGCCTGGAGAATCCCAGGAATGGGGAAGCCTGGTGGGCTTCTGTCTATGGGGTCGCACATAGTCGGACATGACTGAAGCGACTTAGCAGCAGCAGCAGCAGAGAAGGGGAAAAAATATATCACTAGTTTGTTTCCTCCTGCTGCTTAAGAAAGAAATTAAAAAAAAAAAAAAAAAAAGTCTGATACTTGCAGGCTATTTCCTCCATTTGGAGACCCCTGGCCTTCCTGCCTGTTACCCCCTCAATACTTACTGTTAGGACTTGACACTTTTCCCTGAAATGCAGGAAAAGAGCAAGGATGCTCTGTTTCAAGACTATTATTCAAGTCCTAGCTAGTACAGAAAGACCTAAGACAAAACAAACAGAAAAACCTGAAATAAAAGGTAGATGATTAGGAAGAAAAAATAAAACTGTCTTTATCTGAAGTCAACATGATTGTCTATGCAGAAAATCCCAAAGACTCTGAAAAAAGGAAAAGAATAAAAATCCTGGAAGTAATAAGCAAATATAGCAACATCATAGGATACAAGGTCAATATAAAAAAGCCAACTATTTTCCCATATCAGAATAAACTACTGGAATTTCATATTTTGAATGAAAAAAAACCATTTACAACACCACCACCACCAAAAAAAGGACTCAAATATAAAACTAATACATTACAAGGATATACAGAAAAACAAAAACTGATGGAAGAAATCAAAGATCTAAATAAAGGGAAAGACAGTCCATATTCATCACTCAAGACAATTCAGTATTGTTAAGATGTCAGTTCCTTCCAATATAATCTACAAATTCAATGCAATTCAAATTAAAATCCCAGCTATTTTGGAGACGCTGACAAACGATTCTAAAGTTTATATAGAAAGGTAAAGCAACAGAATAGCCAATGCAATATGGAAGGAAAAAGAGGATTTACACATTACCTGATTTCAAGACTTATACAAAGCTACCAAATAACATGTACAAATAACCAGATGTTCAAGCTGGATTTAGAAAGGCCAGAGGAAACAGAGATCAAATTGCCAACATCTGTTGGATCATCAAAAAAGCAAGAGAATTACAGAAAAACATCTACTTCTGCTTTATTGACTATGCTAAAGCCTTTGACTGTGTAGATCACAACAAACTGTGGAAAATTCTTAAAGAGATGGGAATACCAGACCATCTCACAACCTCCTGAGAAACCAGTATATAGGTTAGGAAGCAACAGTTAGAATGGACATGGAACAACAGACTGGTTCAAAATTGGGAAAGGAGTATGTCAAGGCTGTATATTGTCACCCTGCTTATTTAACTTACATGCAAAGTACATCACGCAAAATGCTGGGCTGGATGAAACACAAGCTGAAATCAAGATTACTGGGAGAAATATCAATAACCCAGATATGCAGATGACACTACCCTTATGGCAGAAAGCAAAGAAAAATTAAGCCTCTTGATGAAATTGAAAGAGGAGAATGAAAAAGCTGGCTTAAAACTCAACACTCAAAAAATGAAGATCATGGCGTCTGGTCCCATCAGTTTATGGCAAATAGATGGAGAAACAATGGGAACAGTGACAGACTTTATTTTCTTGGGCTCCAAAATCACTGTGGGTGGTGACCACAGCCATGAAATTAAAAGACGCTTGCTCCTTGGAAGAAAAGCGATGACAAACCTAGACAGTATATTAAAAAAGAGACATTATTTAGCCTACAAAGGTCCATATAGTCGAAGCTATGGTTTTTCCAGTAGCCATGTACAGATATGAAAGTTTGACAATAAAAAAGGCTGAGCTCTGAAGAATTGATGCCTTCAAACTGTGGTGCTGGAGAAGACTCTTGAGAGTCCCCTGGACTGTAAGGAGATCAAACCAGTCAATCCTAAAGGAAATCAACCCTGAATATTCATTGGAAGGATTGATGCTAAAGCTGAAGCTCCAATACTTTTGCCACCTGATGCTAAGAACCGACTCATTGGAAAAGATGTTGATGCTGGGAAAGATTGAAGGCAGGAGGAGAAGGGGACCACAGAGGATGAGATGGTTGGATGGCATCACAGACTCAATGGACATGAGTTTGAGCAAGCTCTGGGAGATGGTGCTGCAGCCCATGGGGTCGCAAAGAGTTGAGCACTTTGAGTGACCAAACAACAACAACTAATATCCAAGACAGGGCGTTATTGGTGAAAGAAGCCCATAGCTTAATGGAACAGAATAGAGTGTCCAGGTACAGATCCACTGAAATATAGTCACCTGATGAAATAAAAAAAGGTATAGATGATGCATAATACTATGTAAGTTTTAGGTGTACAACGCAGTGATTCACAAGTTGTAAAGACTATATTCCACTTATAATGGTTATATAATTTTGACAATAGTCCTGTGTTATACAGTATATCTTTATAGCTTATTTATTTTATACATAGAGGTTTGTACCTTTTAACCCCCTACTACCATGCTCCTCCCCACTTCCCTCTCTCCACTGATAACCACTAGCTTGTTCTCTGTATCTGTGAGTCTGTTTCTTTGTTGTCATATTCATCAGTTTGTTTTAGTGAACTGATTTTCAACAAAGCCCTAAAGGCATTTAAATTGAGAAAAGACAGTCTTTTGACAAATGCTTCAACAACTCTACATCTATGCAAAAAAAATGAACCTAGACACAGACCTTACACTTTATACAAATGTTAACAAAAATGAATCACAGACCTAGATATAAAATGCAAAACTATTAAATTTCTAGAACACAGAAGATAGGAGATCTATGTGATCTTGGGTTTCATGAAAAGTTTTTGAATACAACAGAAAAATCACATTCCATTTTTTAAAAAAATACATGGATTGGCTTTCATTAAAAATATTTTAACCTGCAAAAGTCATTTCTAAGAAAATGAAAGGACAAGCCACAGAGTGGGAGAAAATATTTGCAACATATATATCTAATAAAGAAGTTGCATTTAAAATATACAAAAGAATTAGTAAGAAAATAAATTGCCTAATTAAAAAATGGATAAAAAATGTGAACAGGTCAAGTAAAGACATACAGACAGTTCATAAATTTATGAACAAATGCTCAATGTCATTTGTCATTGTTGTTGTTCAGTCACTAAGTTGTGTCTAACTCTTTGTGACCCCACAGACGGTAGCCCATCAGCCTCCTTTGTGCATGGGATTTCCCAGGCAAGAATAGTACAGTGGATTGCCATTTCCTTCTCCAGGGGATATTTCTTACCCAAGGATCAAACCCACATCTGCTGCACTGGCAGGCGGATTCTTTATCACTGAGTCACCAGGGAAGCCCATTATGTGTATTAAGGAAATGTAAATTAAAACAAAAGTGAGATGCCATAACACATTTATTAGAACCATTAAATCTAAAACAATGACAATGTCAATTTCAGGTCCAGATGCAGAACAAGAGGAATTCTCATTCATAATTAGAAATATAAAATGATACAGCACTTTTGTAAAATAATTGGGCAGTTTCAACTTTGTACAAAGCTGAAGTCTTAACATATGATCAAGTATTTTTAATTTCACACTCTAGCTATTTAAAAAACATGTATCTAGGTAAAAACCTACATATGTTTCTAGCAGCTTAATTCATAATGACCAAAAACTGGAAGGAACCAAGAGTCCATAGGTTAGTAACTTTGAAATAACTTATATATGTATGCTGGAATTGAACAATTAAGTAAAGAAATGATGATGGTGGTGGCCAAAATGCTGGAATGGGAGTTATAGACAAGCAAGGGGATAAGGTCAGAATGTTTCAGGTGATAATGATTACAGCAGGAGACATTAGTGTGAACTAATACTTAGCTTAATATAAATACAGATGGTTACATGCTGAAATATTATTCATAGATATGTGTTAGTATACATAAATATTTTCTTGTTCAGTCAGCTGACAGGATCTATAAGGAATTACAAACCAATAGCATACTCAGCCCTCCAGTCTTGGTTTCTAACACTAAACTCCAATAAAAGGAAGCAGAGCTCTTCAGGGGAAAATGGCTTATTCTAGGGCAGGAAATATGAGCCTGGACTATCTTCTAGCATCAGAAAGTATAGAAGAAGTACTCAAACAGAAACACAACAATGGGGTTCGTTGAAAGTGGTTTATTTAATAACCAAGGTGGGACAAACGATTTGAGCAACAAAGTGAACAAGGTAGTACTTGGACTATAATAAGTAAAAAGTAACTAGCCATGAGCTCATATTGATATTAAACACTGACTGAGTTAATAAATATTAAAATCTCCTGTGCAGAATGCCTAATTTATGTGGATACGCCACTGAGAAGGAGGGGTGGTATAACCCCCCACTTCCTTCCAAACAGTATATTACGAAAACAGAGGGAAAAACGGGTAACTTTACAGTGGAGAAAGTTAATACTGCACAGCTTCAGGCTGGTGATCAACAGTGGTACATCATTTTTTGAAAAGTGAAAAGTCATTTGAGAGAATTTACCCCTGATAAGACATGACCAAATGACATTTTACCTCTCTGGTCTTTCTCCAAGAAAACAATTACCCCAATATAATCAATCATAGGAAAAACAGTAGACAATTCCCATGTGAAGGACATTCTACAAAACACCTGATTTATACTCCTCAAAACTGACAAGGTCATCAAAAACAAGGAAAATCTGAGGAATTGTCACAGCCAAGGGGAGCCTAAGGAAACATGATGACTAAGTGAAATGTGGTATCCTGAAGCAGAACACCTGCATGGGGAGGGGAGGGAGACCAGGAACAATTATCAAAAGACAAATGATATACAAGAAAATAATATTCTGTAACTTATATGAAAGATAAGCATTAGTATCACTAACATGCAAAGAGCTAACCAGACATTGAAAAAAAGAAAAAAAAGCCAGAAACCTAAGAGCAAAATGGGTAAAAGACATGAACAGATCACAGAAACATAAAAACAAGACATCTTTTAGATATGTGAAAAAAATCTTCAATCTCACTGAGCATTAGGATAAGTACAGATGTAAACTACATAAAATACTAATTTTTACCTATCAGATGTCAAAATCCAAAAGTGAACCACATTATTTCTACGGGAGAAGCTGTGGAGAAAAAGCACTCTCATGCAATGCCAATGTAAGTACAAAGTATCTATAATCCCACCAAACAGATCAAGTTTATCAATTGTAGTCAACCCTTTGGGAATTTATATATTCCCAAATATCACTTCTGGAAATTTACCTGACAGAATAAATCTCATTTCTGGGGATGTATATGATAGAATAAACCTAATGTACAAAGTTATTCATCAAAACAGAGTTTATAGTAGCAAAAGGTTGGAAATAGTTAATTACTAGTTTAATAAACTATGGAACATTCAGAATTGAATTTCCATGTGATTATAACAAAGAAAGAAGTAATCCACGTTCTGTTACAGACAGATTCCCTGGGACAAGCTGAAAAAAGAAGTGAAAAAAGCAACCAAAAAAAGAAAGAATGGGAAACAGTGTTTAGACTCACTACTTGGTGTGGTTCTCTGAGCAGCAGAATCAGCTCCATCTGATTAGAAATGCACCTTCCAAGGCCCAACCCAGATCTACTGAATCAAAATCTGCATTTTTAAGACATTGCCAGGTATGTACAGGTGCACCTAAACTTAAAAAGCCCTAATATAATAGATTCCCATTTAAATAAAAGAGGGCTCATACTTTCTTTCAACTGAATAAAGAAACACTGGAAGGACAAACAAGAAACCAGAAAGAATGTATACCTATAGCTGAGTGACTGTACACTGCAGTTTATCTGGGACTGTCCCAATATATGCCAGTTGTTCCAGCATAATCGTTAATAAAACCTCTCTCACTCTCAGTGAAAGAGACACGGTTTAGATGAGAAACAAATGTCACCCTACGTGGAGGAAGCCTAAGGTACAGAGAGGAAGGGATGTGAATTTTTACTTTCTCTGTATCACTTACATTTTTTTAAAAACCATGTTAATATACTAACAATTTTAAAGTATTTTAATTTTTAAAGACAAAAGTTGTCAGGAAAAATAGGTATCTGAGAAGAGCAGTTGTCTAAGAACAGAGAAACAATGGATAAGCAATAAACCCAGGGATAAGCAATGTTGGGGCAAAAGGCAAAGACAACTTCACGCTGGAAGAAGTTAGGAAAGGGAGAACTAGGAGCGTAGCGTCAAAGACAACAGCAGAGCAGACTTTCAAAACAGACTATGCATAATAGTATCAAATGCTGCAAAAGGGTCCACTAAGACTAAGACAAAGACAAAAACTGGATTTGACTACAATTTGGTGGCTTTTTCCAGAAATGATTCAGGTGGAGAGGTATTAAAGGAGCAAGACTGCATGTATTAGGTTGAAATTTAAGTGGAAATGCAGAAACAAAAGCCAGGACTATCTGCTACTGAAGCCAGAAACACAAATGAGCTGACCCCTTTAAAAACTTTAGAAAACTCATTTTAGATAAAGTGGGAATAAAAAAAAACTCACCTGGGATTTGTTCATTTTTCACTCTTAGTGGAGGAGGGAGAGCTGAGGGAGAAAGAAGGAAGTAAGAACTTGGCTTGTCCTGTAGTTTCTGGATTCACCAGCCTACACAGCTCCACACACAAGACACTTACCTGCTCACGTGTGGCTCCCATTTATGTTGACCTTAGACCTGATACTTTTCACCGAGTGAATGTAAACTTTTGCTTCTTACTGATTTATTACCGGGTTTCCCTGGTGGCTCAGTCCATAAAGAATGCTGGAGACCTGGGTTCGATCCCTAGGTTGGGAAGATTTATTACCAATTTAGGTTTTGTAACACAGAAAAATTAAAAACATGAGAGGATTTTTAACACAGAACAGTAAAGTAAAGGATACACTAGGGATTTGTCATAACTGAGGTTCTAGGGGGTAAAAACACCTTCTCACTGCTGTTTAGTCACTAATCCTATCTGACTCTCATCTGCTGACACCATTAATCCTATGAGATCAGATAATCAAAGAAACCTCTGAAAAAAGGGATGGGAGTGTTTAAGGCAAGATTTATTTTTTTAAAAAGTCTGTTCTAAGCTGCTTACAATTTTCAAAAGGATCTTTTAATAAAAAACTAACTCTGACCTAACAAAATGACAAAATGGGCTGTGGCCCAAGAATCTGCAGACCTGACTTTCAACTGTGATTCTGTCACTAACAAACTGCATGATCTGAGCCAGTCATCTTCTCGGGCTCATTTCTTTTTGCATCTTTCAATAAGAAACTGATAACCCAAAAAGGACCTGTCTGCACTACCATCCTGGGAGCAGGAACCTCAGCATTTCTCTAGAAGCCATCAATAATGGAACACTGCTCGAGGGCAGCTAACCTCAGGAAAAAGTGAATGGAGAGTTAGGAGAGGAAGAGGTGTTAGGCTCGGATAATGACAGAATTTTAACTATGGCTGGTGAGCCTTTCAACCCGAACTATGGCTTCACAAATTTCTAAAGAGGTGACATTTCCTGTGTAGCCTGTGTGCCCACCCCGCTCATCTCCAGCTCACCTCTCTTCTTAAATTTGTCCCAGACCTTCCACCATCACACAGCCTTCGATGGCTTCAGGACACCGTGTCATGATTATATACAACAAATAACAAATGAAGATATAACAAATAATAACTTAGGATCCGAGTAATGTTAACAGAGCCAGGAAAAGGCTTTGGTGGCTAGGTGGTCCAGCCCCTTCCAATCCATTTCACAAACGACTTAACGGAGGGGTCCAAGCTCCAGCCGCCTATACAGAACAAATACAACAGCAGCTGACAAAACGTGGGCGCTCAAAACAACCCAAAGAGGCAAGCACTATAGAGGTCTGCATTTTACAGATAAGAAAACCAAGTCTCTAGGCGGCAATTTGGTCCGGGAAATTCATTTATTTCTGGGCCCTGCAGGAGACAATGGTCTCCTACAGCCTCCCGGCTCCCCGTAAGCCTGGCGCAGGAGAGACGTATACGTCACTACGTTAAGTGCGCACAAACATGTCACACAGGCGCAATCGCTCTTCCCCTACCTCCTATCCGCCCCCGCCCCCCACCCCGTGGGCCCAGCTCACACTTCACGCACGCGCACTCCCCACCCGCGGCCACAGGACAGCGCCGCCCGCTCCGCTGAGGGGCGGAACACCTGCAGACCGAGTGAGCCTGAGAGGCCGCGTTCCCACACGGGACTCTGGCCCCTTAAGTCGGAAGCGTCCCCGCCTGCCGTCCCTTCAGTTCTGCAGACGCTGCAGACTCCCGGGGTCGCGCAGTGTTCGCGGGGCTCCAACCCACCACCCGGCACCGCTGCCTCGGCCGGCTCTCCCAGCCGCGCGGAGCCCGCTCGGCCCTCGCCCCCACCCTCCGGGGCTCACCCGCAGCTCCCTCGCCCGTGGACCTGGAGGATAGGGATTGTTTCCCACGAGGGGCTGGAGGCCGCGGAAGGACGAGCCAGCAGCAGAAGGCGGGGATGCACATGCGCAGAGGGAGGGAGCGGCGCGGTGCGGCGCGGTGCGGTAGCAGAGAGCTGGAACTTAGCTCCTGGTAGTTTGCTTTGGAAAAGTGGCTCTACCTTTAGAAGCATGCCTCGCTCCTAAATTGTAAAAGTAAGCTAATAGTAGTACAGTACCTAACGGTTTTTATGAAGATTCAGGATGTTTGTCTTGTACAAGCACTTAGGATGAGTTCCGGCACATAAATTGTTCAGTATGTTTCTTAAGATTATCTTTCCAAATATACACCATGCCCACTCTAGAAATCAGCTGGAGAGTTTCTGCCTTATTGACTGAACTGAGAGATTACTATCTGTTATACTCACTCCTGCTACCTGAACCCTGGATTCTGTCCGTGTCCCATAGAGATATGTCAAAGCAGTGTGCATTTTTGACTAGACGCATCAAGTGGCACATGAATTTTATTTATGAAAGTGAACAGATGTTATTTTAGTTTTGATAAACTTATCTTCTAGCAGTTTAGACAGCAAATTTATGTAAAGTAAAATTATATCTGTGAGCAGCAGAGTTGTTCTCTGGAATGAGGAAAAAAGCGACCTAGCAGTTCAGTATTAATAAAAGTTGTTCATATATGCAAAACTGTTCATACATTAAACTTAAGGAAGAAAGCACTTTCTCATCTCTCCAAACCAACTATGTTTTCCCTGGAACCAAATATATATTCTTTTATGTGGGCATTCTCATGACATTTTTAACACAGTATAATCATATGACCTGTTAGTTTATGATGAACTTTTCATAAAAGAATATGTAGTTAACTCTTTCTGGTCAACGTCATTTAAATTTTTTTAATAACTTTAAGTTGCTCAGATTGGTCCCATGTACTCTTCACCCAGTTTCCCTTAATTGTTAACATTTTGCAAAACCGTGTACATTTAGCAAAACTAAGAAAGTGATATGGGTACAATTCTAATGAAACTACAGAGTTTATTCGTTTTTTCATTAATGCCCTTTTTTACTGATCTAGGATTCAATCCAGGCTACCACAGTATGTTTAGTCATCACATGTTTGGTCTCATCCAATCTATAATAATTTCTTGGTCTTTGTCTTTTATTACCTTCAGATGTTTGAAGACTAGTGGTCACATATTTTGAAGAGTGTCACTGAATTTAAGTTTGTCTGATATTTTCTCCTGATTGGACTAAGGTTTTAAATTTTTAGAAATATCTCAGAGAGGATGTGTCCTTCCTATATATGAGGGGACACATGATTATCAACATAACTTATATTAGCCTTGGTTACTTCGTTAAGGTCGTGTCTGACAAGTTTCTCCATTATCTTTAGGATTTTTCCCTTTCCAATCTATACTTAGAAGTGCAGTGTATACACTGGTTACAAAGTCTAGTGCACTCAGCGGGGGCAGAAATAAGCTGCATCTCAAATTTAGGGTGATATTTTTAAACTGCCACATTTAGTAGTAAATTTGGGTTGAGAAACTCTGAGGTTACGCAGATATACTCTTCCTGCTTAGACTTTTGGCCACTAATTTTACCTTTCATTGGTGGATCTTGCACGCAACACTTATTACTGTGGTATTCCAATTTAATATTTCACCTTTTTCTTCTTTATTAATTGGAAATCTTCTATAAGAGAAGATTTTCATTCCCCAAATGTATTTATAACATCATTTATTTATATCAGTATGGATATTTGTTTTATTCCCAACTGTCGGGGGAGTGTGTAATTTCCTCGGTTCTGTCTCAATGCAAAGATCTGAAATGGCAGATCAGTGTTACAGCTTTGTTACAGCCCAGTTTTATTTGGCGAGCAAAGGATGGTACATCCTGGAGATGTGAAGACACGCTGACCCAAAAAGGACAGAGGTTCAATGTTGGCTCCTCTTTTTATAAAAACGTTTTGTCTCCTTCCGCTGAGCCTGTCCTGTGTAAATGGGGCTAGCCAGGAGGTCTGTTTGTTTCACCTGTGGTACTCACTCTGGTCCTCAGATTTTCTTTTGTTCCATTTTCACGAGCTTTTTCCTTTGTCTTTTAGCCACTGCCATTTTGGACTCTTTTTTCCTATTCTAACTACCTAACATTCCCCCCTCAAGAGATGGGAGGCCCAATTCTTTGGGAATAGGGGTGTCGAGATCTCTCTGGCTACTTCCTGCTGAGCTGGGATGACGAGGGGCATTGGGCCTCCCTCTCTTGCTAGTCTCAAGCGTCAGAGTCCTTATAGCAGTGTTCATCTAAGGGTGAATGATATTTTCTGTGGTTGGGTGTAGTTTTCTATATCCTTGTTGAAGTGGCATTGCATGTTGTAGCTTGTTGACCTGAGCAGACAAAATGGGTTAGACAATTGCTAATATATGGAGCAGTCATAAGCAGCATTAATATGGTGATAACATGGGTTAGTAGATGCATTAGCCAACTCCAAATTCCCCTTCGCCAGAAGAAGGATCCCCCAAAGAGAGATTATAGCCACCTTGAGGACTCTCCAGCTCGTTCTTTGACATCCCATAGGATCTTAATTTTTTTTTGAGGACTGTGAGACTTTCTTTAACTTTTCTGGAGGTATTTACCCAGCAACAACACGTCTCATTCAAGACGCCTCAAGTCCCTCCTTGTTCAGGGATCAGGAAATCTATCTTCTATCTGTTTTGGAGTACAACCACTGTCAAGCTGTGTTGGCTCTTTAGAGCTATCCTGAGAAACCTTATTCCTGGAAACTTAAATTGAGAATGTTCATTAGAATGACACTCTTTGTAGTCCTGGATAGATATCTGGAAGAAACACAAGCTAGAATCAAGATTGCCAGGAGAAATATCAATAACCTCAGATATGCAGATGACACCACCCTTATGGCACAAAGTGAAGAGGAACTCAAAAGCCTCTTGATGAAAGTGAAAGTGGAGAGTGAAAAAGTTGGCTTAAAGCTCAACATTCAGAAAACGAAGATCATGGCATCCGGTCCCACCACTTCATGGGAAATAGATGGGGAAACAGTGGAAACAGTGTCAGACTTTATTTTTCTGGGCTCCAAAATCACTACAGATGGTGACTGCAGCCATGAAATTAAAAGACGCTTACTCCTTGGAAGGAAAGTTATGACAAACCTAGATAGCATATTCAAAAGCAGAGACGTTACTTTGCCAACAAAGTTTCGTCTAGTCAAGGCTATGGTTTTTCCTGTGGTCATGTATGGATGTGAGAGTTGGACTGTGAAGAAGGCCAAGCGCCGAAGAATTGGAGCGCCGAAGAATTGATGCTTTTGAACTGTGGTGTTGGAGAAGACTCTTGAGAGTCCCTTGGACTGCAAGGAGATCCAACCAGTCCATTCTGAAGGAAATCAGCCCTGGGCTTTCTTTGGAAGGAATGATGCTAAAGCTGCAACTCCAGTACTTTGGCCACCTCATGCGAAGAGTTGACTCATTGGAAAAGACTCTGATGCTGGGAGGGATTGGGGGCAGGAGGAGGAGGGGACGACAGAGGATGAGATGGCTGCATGGCATCACTGACTCGATGGACGTGAGTCTGAGTGAACACCGGGAGTTGGTGATGGACAGGGAGGCCTGGGGTGCTGCGATTCATGGGGTCGCAAAGAGTTGGACACGACTGATCTGATCTGATGTGATCTGATAGATATCTGAGATTTCCCAGGGCTCACAGGTGTACTGAGTGCCCTCTTATATTTTCTTCCATGGCTTTACTCTTGAGTAGTGAATCCAAGAGTTGTGCCCTGGAACCTTGTCTGCTGTGGGGGTAGAAAGTATAACAGGGTAGGGGCCCTTCCGTGTAGGCTGGAGTTGAGCCTTTGGGGATCCATCTTTCCAGACTTTAATTAGGACTTGAGTCCCTGGAGCATATAGTGGTGGCTCTTTAGAATCTTTTGGGTCCTGGTTGACACCCCACAAGGGTATTTCTTGTTGGAATTGCCCAGTGGCCATGGTGTAAGACCAGAGGGCTTGAGCCTCTGGATCTAGGAAGAGGTCATTGATATAAACAAAATGTCTCCCATATAGCATCTCATAAGGGCTAAGACCAACCTATTCCTTAGGGGCAATATGAGTGTGGAGGAGAGCTATGGGTAAAGGCTTCTTCCATTCAAGGGAAGTCTCCTGTGTTATCTTTGTTATTGGTGATTTTAAGAATTGGTTGGCTCTTTCTACTTTGCCTGAAGACTGAGGCCTCCAGGCACAATGGAGGCAATAAGTAATGCCCAATGCTTTAGAGACTCCTTGGGTGACCTTAGAAGTAAATGATGTCCCATTGTCCCTTTGTAATGACCTGGGCAGACCAAATCTTGGAATGATTTCATCTAGCAGTTTTTTTTTTTTTTTATACTACCTCCTCAGCCTTCTCAGTCCAGGTGGAAAAATCTTCAGTCCACCCTGTGAATGCGTCTATCATGACTAGTAGGTATTTATACTCTTGAGAAACTGGCATCTGTGTGAAGTCCATCTGCCAGTCCTCTCCTGGGTATGTCCCACGCTGTTGGACAGCCTGGGTCAACTGGAGTCTTCTAGCTCCTTGGAGTTGTTATTGGCAAGTGGAACAATTGGAAACCACTTGACTTATAGTCATTTTGGAGGCCTGTTCCTCTGAAGGACCTTTCTAGTAATCTTTGGAGGGCCTTCTCCCCTAAATGAGTGGTGGCATGTAAGGAGTTAACCAACTTCCAGTGGAAGTTCCCAGGCAGAAAAGAGTCAAGGAGTCCCTCCTTTTGGAACCACCCCATATCGTCTTCTTGAAAGTCCTCACTCTTAGCTTTAAGAGTCTCACTTTCAATATATGAAGGAGTTCCTGGCAAATTAGTCTGCGGAACTAAGGTGGCAACCCCTATTAGGTCATGGTTCTGTAATGCTGCTCTCTTAGCTGCCTGATTGGCTGCTTGGTCCCTTGTGCCACTTCCGTGCTCCCTTTTTGGTGTCCTCTGCAATGGGAGACTGAAATCTCAGCGGGCAGATGGACTGCCTCCAAGAGCCTAAGGATTTGATCACCATACTTGATTTGGAACCCTGGGGTGGTCAAGTAGCCTCTTTCTTTCCAAATAGCGGCATGTGCAGGTAGCACCAGAAAGGCATACTTGGAGTCAGTGTAAATGGCTACTCTTTCTTTTTCCCAGCTCTAAAGCTTGAATCAGGGCTATGAGCTCAGCCAATTGGGCTGAAGTACCGGTGGCAAAGGTTTAGCCTCTATGATCTCAAAATCGGAGACTACTGCATATCTGGCTCTTCTTTTTCCATCCAAGACAAAGGTGCTTCCATCAGTGTGCCAGATTTGCTCAGAATTGGTCAGAAAATCTTCTGACAATCTCTCTTGGGGTTTTGAACAATGGTCCAAAGTTTCTAGGCAAGAGTGAAGGGAGAGAGCCCTTGGGGGTAGACAGGAGGATAGCTGGGTTAAGAACCTCACAAGGGGATATAGTGAGGCCCGGATTTTCCATCAGCACTACTTGATATCTGTGGATCCTTTGATCAGACACCTATAAATGGCTTCTCCCATTCAGGAGTTGTTTCATTTGGTAGTTGGTAAAAATAGTTTGCCCCCAAGAGAAAGTTTTAAAGCATCTTCTATCAGGACTGCAATAGCTGCAAGATTTCGAAAGCAGAGAAAGATCTCTTCCCAATAAAGGAGTAGGACACTCAGGGACCACCAGAAACTGGTGGGAAAATATTTGTCCATCCAAGCAACAAAGAAGTGCTTGGGTGAATCTTTTTGTAATTGTTTTTCCTGTAGCACCCACAATGGTACGGGTTTGGGAGGAGAAGGCTCCAGAATAGGAGGTCAGGACAGAGTAGGTAGCCCTTGTGTCAACCAAGAAATTCTCAGACCTACCTGGCACATCTTGCTGCACTCTTGGCTCCAGCCCCATGATGGTTATCTGTGACAGGTGGGCTGGCTGGAGTGAGCCACTTCAGTCCTGTCAACCATCGTGAGGGAAAGCTCGGTGCTTAACCTTGAGGCTCTTAGGTCCCAAGGACAGTGTACTGTCCAGTGTCCCAATTGATGGCATTTGTAGCAAGCCATTTTAGGAGACTTGCCACGGTTTGGACACTCTTTGGCCCAAAGTCCCGCCTGTATACAGATTAGGCATTTACCTCATGCCTTGTCCTTTGAGTACTCGGAGTTTGCCATAGGGCTTCCCTGGATGGCGGCCAGCATCTGGGCATGCCTTGTCTCTTTGCTTTTCTCCCTTTCCTGGGCCTTGGCCTCCCTCTCCTGTTCTGTTATAAAAGGTATTTATGGCTGTCTGGACCATCTCATCTAAAGAGGCAGCAAGGTCCTGCTTCTCTAGCCGTTGTAATTTTATCCTGATGTCTGATGCACTTTGGGAAAGGAATCTGTCCTTTAAAATCACCTGTCCCTCGTAAGAGTCTTTAAGTCCAGATTGGTAAACTTTTGGAGGGCCTCTGTTAGACTTTCCAGAAAGGCGATGATGTTCTTGTTAGACTCCTGAGTTATTGCTGAGACCGGGCACATTCCCACAACTAATAGGCTTCCTTCTATTTCCATGGGTGGACTTCCTTAGGGGTGAGTTTTTCTGAAGTTTATCCTACCTAGTACTGTTGCAACCTGAGAGCTGGGCATCCCTGGGTCGGGTGCAGATCCCCAGGCAGATTGAGGCATAACACCCTCCTGGAGATCAAAGCCCTGGGCAGGTTGAGGCAAGTCAGCCTCCTGAGAATTGGGTCCCTGGGCAGGTGGAGGCATGTCGACTTCCTGGGACCCTTGGACTGGCAGATTCCTGAGTAGGTTGAGGTGTGACAACCTCCCGAGGACCTGGTTCCTAGGCAGGTCGACCTCCTGGGACCCCTGGACTGGCGGATCCCTGAGCAGGTTGAGGTGTGACAACCTCCCAGGGACCAGATCCCTAGGCATGTCAAGGCAGGTTAAGCTCCTGGGACCCCAGGCTGGTGGATCTCCGAGCAGGCTGAGGCACGACAACCTCCCAGGGACCAGATCCCTAGGCAGGTCGAGGCAGGTCGACCTCCTGGGATCCCAGGCTGGAGTTGGGCATCCCCAAGTCTCCAGCATGACTAGTGCTGGGTAGGATTAAGGGGTTGTAATCTTAACTCATTGCCAGTTTCTTCACCACGGATGGGAATAGGTACCATGATGTAAAGCAATCCAAGCCTGTGGCCTGAGACTGAACCTGGCAAAATAGCCATAAGCCTTATCCTCTTATTGCTCTGAGATAGTATAATTTCCTCCTCTAGTCCTCAATAAGAGCAGTTTAGGATGTTTCCAATGGTAAACATTTCATTGTAATAGGCCCACTTTAGGTAATAACAGAAGTAATGACAAATGAGTGGGTTATCTGGTCCTGTTAGGGGCATTAAGAATATTTTAATAATAAACTTGGTGGAGCATTGTTGCCTACATGGGTGCAGAGTCCTGGTTGTAGGAGTTAGTAAGTGGCTTAAGGACAAATTGATAATAGGCAACAGACCAGATGTTCCCTAAAAGTGGAGTGGAGATTTGATCTGAGGGTATGTTTGTAACTTTAGGAGAAGGGTGGTAAGGGTTTGGGCCCAAACAGCCTGAAGGGCTAACTCCCAAGGTAATAAACATTGTCCCTGGAAGCCCAGTTGCCCTTGAAGGGATGCCACCCACAGATGGACTTCTGGCAGGTATTGTGTGCCTCACCCACCCTAGCAGGTCCACTGAGAGGGGCTGTTGTCACACATGTAGGAAACGTGGAAGATGAAGGCCTGAATCTCTAGAGGGGTATACAGTATTTCCCTCCCAAGGGCCAGCTGTCTTCTGGTGGTCCTGCCAGAAGATTATAGACGCAATATTGTGGGCCCAGATGGGCCTCATGAAAAGAGCCTGAAACAGGACTGAAGGGGGCAGGGCGCAACTTTTGAAAGAATAACATAGCCCAAGGGCATAGCATAAAATGATTAAAATAAAATGGGTCCAAGATAGCAGACAAGTCAAATTTAACTAAACCTTGATCCTCAATCTGCAAGCTAAATAACATACCCAGAGGCAACAGAACAGTTCCAAGGCCCTATCAAAAGACCAAGGACTGGGTGGTTCCCCAATTGTTGGAATGATCCTCCCACTCATTAGCATATGAAATCACCCAGCTCTCAAAAACTAAGCACACATTTCATGGCTGCCACACTCACCCTCTGTAATGGCACACACTCTGTGGACTGTGCTTCTCTCTGAATCCAAACAAATCTACCTCTTACCTATTGCTGTGTCTCTCACTGAATTCTTTTTGCAATGAGACATCAAGAACCTGAGCTTCATTAGGTCCTGAAACGAGGCACCATGGGCTTTCGCTTAGCTCAAGTCCTGGTAGAAGCCAACTGAGTGACTGAGCATAGCACATAGTACCTGCCGCGTGGGTTTGAGTCCCAGTCTTAGGTAAACAGTTTCAAACACAACTTTCAGAAATGGAAAGATGATGACCTGCTCTATACTTTGTAAACAGTGGCATAGATGGAGAGAGGAACTGAAGGATGGGAGGAAAAAGCAGTGGGAAAAACGTGCCGAGGAACCCCTTTCAAAACTTGCTGGAAAATCTGCTATATACCTGACCTGTGCACACTATTTTCATTGGCTTGATCACTGGCACAAAGGAGGTTAGGGACAGAAGAACCCTCACCCGCCTGGGCAACAGCTCCTAGGGTGCAGCAGACAGCAGAGCCTTTGGGACACACTGGGGAGTAGCCCCTGCCAGAGTCCCTCAATTGCACCCACTGCTGCTCGTCTGTTTGCAGGGAATTTGAGGAAACAAGAAATGAGAGATTGGAAAGGAATTAAGATTTTGTTAGCCATATGTCCTTCCAGACATGGGGGTGAGAACCTCCTACCTTAACCGGAGGTCTTCTGGAATCTGAGACTGAGCCACGTGAGCTTTCTGCTGTTTGTTCTTGTCCCAGTTGCCAGCATCCTAGGCTTCTCATCACTTCCACTGCACTGGGCTTCCTTTGCATTCAGCTTCCACCATGTGAGATTTCACCAAGTTGGGCTTCTGCTGTGCTTGGTCTCTGCCTCGATGGGGCTGAGCTGGGGTTGTTTCAGCCAGGTTAAATCTGAGACATGTCGGATTTAAGGTACCAGATATGTTGGGGGGAGTGTGTCATTTCCTTGGTTCTGTCTCGCCACAGCAAAGATTGAAATGGCAGACCTGTGTTACAGCTCGGTTACAGGTCAGTTTTATCTGGCAAGCAAAAGATAGTACATCCGCGAGGCGTGAGGGTGGGCTTACCCAAAAAGGAGAGAGGCTCAATCCTGGCTCCTCTTTTTATGTTTTGTCTCCTCCCCCTGAGCCTGCCCTATGTAAACTGGGCTAGCCAGGAGGGCTGTTTGTTTCACCTGAGGTTCTCACTCCATCTGCAGATTTTCTTTTGTTCCATCTTCATGGGCTTTTTCCTTTCTTTGTCTTTTAGCCACCACCATTTTGGACTCCTTTTTCCTAATCTAACTGCCTAACACAACCATGGTTATTCAACCCGTTACTGAATCACAAGTCTCTGCTTGACACACAGTGAGGCCCATCAATACTAAAACAGAGTTTAGAACAGAGAAAGGCTTAATTCAGATTCATACAAGGAGATGGGTGACTGATGCCCTCAGAATCCCAAAGTTACTGAAAGCTTTTGGCAAGCCCCTTTAAAAGCAAAAGGTGAGGGATGGGTGTGGTTGTTGCAAATTTCTTGCTGTAGGATCTTCTTGAGGTCAGGTCATGGCAGATGTTCCTGTAAATCTCTACCAAACGAATGTTATTCTCTGTCCTGAAAGAAAGGGTAAAATCCCAAGGCATAGCTTTCAGCCTCCAAGGTCCCAGTCCTGGCTAACAGGAGGCAGATCTCATTTGGTATTTCCTTCAGGCCAGGTTCCCACACCCTACCCAGTTGTCATCCCTGAGGGAGTGAGGCACCCAGCCCAACTGGCCCTCAATCTATTCAGGGTGCCTAAATGGGAAAATCATGTCTCAGAGACTGTGACCAAAACAGACGGCCACTGCTATTAGGTCTCAGAGACAGGGATCGGGGAGAGGTTCACTGCTACCTCAATACCTGGGCCAATACCTAGTGGAGGGCCTTAGCAAGGGCTCTGGGGCCCTACAGAACATAGTCCCCACTCTGTTCCCTGGGCCTTCCAGCCCAAGGCTGGATGAGCCGGAGGGCCTCAAGGAGAATACCTGAATCTGACTCTTAGCTCACTCACCACCCGGTGACCACCACACCACTGAGCCTTGGCTGAATCACTTCCCTAACAGTCCCTTATTAACAGTTACTTGTAGGCAGGGCCCATTGTGGCACTGAACAATAGCTGAGCAGGACAACTAACGGTCACTTACTGACGGTTGGTTGTGGGAAGGGCCCCCTGAAGCATCGAACAATGGCTGAGCAAGATCTATTGCCTGGTATCAGAGTGCAGAGTAATGAGGCACAGCAATGGCTGCCTACTAAGGGCTGTGCTCACCCTGCTCTGGTACACCCTCTGATCTGTTTTCTTTCTGTAATTTTACCCTTTTCAGAATGTCACATGGAATTATGTGTATTTCCTGGGTTTGGCTTAGCAAAATTCATGTAAGATTCATTTATGTTGTTGCTCCCCACTTTTTTAGGTCAGTTCCTTTTCTCCCACTCTTTTCACTTCATTCAGTACTACTATATTATTATGTTGTTCAAAGTGTTCTATCTTTGGGCATCAAGAGCTATCATAGGTTAGCTTTTGAATCATCTTAAAGAGTCGGACACGACTGAACGACTGAACTGAACTGAACATATTCTTATCATTTAAAAAAAATAATATTTTTTTTTTTCCCTTCGGCTGCACTGCATGGCATATGGGATCTTAATTCCTGACCAGGGATCAAACCCATGCCCCATATATTGGAAGTGCAGAGTCTTAAGCACTGGATCACCAGGGAAGTGCCAAAAATAGCAGTTTTATTGAGATACAATTCATGTAACATACAACTCATTCATTTAAAGTGCACAATTGTACAATTCAGTCATTTTCAGTGTATTCACAGATAAGAGTGATCATCACCACAGTCAATTACAGAACACTTTCATCAACTCAAAACAAATGCCATATGCTTTAGCAGTCATCCCCGGTGCCTTCATCCCCCAATCCCATGCAACTACTAATCTATTGTTTCCATATAAATGAAATCAAACAATATATGGTCTCTTGTGACTGATTTCCTTCCCATTAGCATAATGTTTTTCAAAATTCATCCATGTTTTAGCATGTATTAATACTTCATCCTTTTTTATGACTGAATAATATTCTGTTATGTGGAATATTTTTGTTTTATACCACATTTTCTTTATCCCGTCATCAGGTGATGGACGTTTGGGTTGTTTCCATCTGTTAGCTATTGTGAATAACATTGCTATAAATATTCATGTATAAGATTTGTTTGAACATGTTTTTGTTATTCTTGGGTATTTACCTAGGAATTGCTGATTCTCATGGTAATTCTATGGTTAATATTTTGAGGAACTGCCACTTTTTTTTCACAGTGACTTCACCATTTTTCATCCTCACCTGAAGTGTATGATGGTTCCTATTTTTCCATATCCTTACATACACGTTAAAAAAATTTTATTTTGGCTGTGCCACATGGCTTGCATTCCCAAGTAATTTTGCAAGGATGCTAAACATTTAAGTCCTGACTAGGAGAGCAATGGTCTAAAAGATAATACCTCAGAGGAAATGGTTAAGAACCTGAGGTTTTTATGGGGAATGTTACCTTGGGCAGATGGCGCCAGGCAGTCAACAAGGCCCAGATCCTCCCCAGGGCCAGGCTCTGAGGGGCACCTTCTGAGGTCCTTACTGGGCACACACTTCCTGACTGGTGCTCAATGTCTCTGCTTTAAACCAATTATCCATTCCTCCTCTCATATGTGATGGCAGATGTGCCATCATTTAATATGGCATCCTTATTAATAAGGCATCATTAATATGGCAATATCTCAATGGCCATAATTTAAATATGCCATTGAGATCTGAAGATTACCAGTCTGTGTTGAGTACCTTCTGCCATATAAAGGTGCAGATTGTCAAACTGGAAATGGTCCAGAAAGCCATACATGTGAAATGGACTCATGTGGCTGGAGTTGGTTGTTTCAGGAACCAGAAGAAAATGTCAGCAGTGGTAAGGTGCCAGATAGTCCCCAGAAGAGGTCAAATACTGAAGCTGGCACCTGCCAGGAGTGGGCAGGGAGGCCATGCTCCATGTAATGTGGGCTCACCAGCGAGAGACAAATGCAGGTCCAGGGCTGCTGCTCCTTAAAAGAACTCTAGCCTCACAGACACCCTTAACCCCACCCAGCCTGCCCAGCCTGTTTCCAAGGTTGCCTGCACTGCCTTCCTGCACACATGCTCACAGGCACGTGTGTGTCCACAGGCCCTGAAATGGCTGGTTCAAGCCTGGCTTTGACAGGAGTCACAGGTGTGGCATGCAGCAATAACTTCTGCATCAGAAACAGTCTTTTCCCTTTATGCTCAGTCTGTGGAGGTGGACATGTTGCCACGTTCAGAAAGGCGATGAATCCAGGCAACATTTGTTGCAACCTGGATGCTGGGAGCTGATTCCAGTTGGTCTTAGAGAGGTTATGGTAGAAAGTGAAGAAGAACTAAAGAGCCTCTTGATGAAAGTGAAAGAGGAGAGTGAAAAAATTGGCTTAAAGCTCAACATTCAGAAAACTAAAATCATGGCATCTGGTTCCATCACTTCATGGGAAATAGATGGGGAAACAGTGGAAACAGTGGCTGACTTTATTTTTGGGGGCTCCAAAATCACTGCAGATGGTGATTGCAGCCATGAAATTAAAAGACACTCCTTGGAAGGAAAGTTATGACCAACCTAGACAGCATATTAAAAAGCAGAGACATTACTTTGCCAACAAAGGTCCATCTAGTCAAGGCTATGGTTTTTCCAGTGGTCATGTATGGATGTGAGAGTTGGACTGTGAAGAAAGCTGAGTGCTGAAGAATTGATGCTTTTGAACTGTGGTGTTGGAGAAGGCTCTTGAGAGTCCCTTGGACTGCAAGGAGATCCAACCAGTCCATCCTAAAGGAGACCAGTCCTGAGTGTTCATTGGAAGGACTGATGTTGAAGCTGAAACTGCAATACTTTGGCCACCTGATGCGAAGAGCTGACTCATTTGAAAAGACCCTGATGCTAGGAAAGATTGAGGGCAGGAGGACAAGGGGACAACTTGAATGAGAGGGTTGGACGGCATCACCGGCTTGATGGGCATGGGTTTGGGTGGACTCTGGGAGTTAGTGATGGACAGGGAGGCCTGGCATGCTGCAGTTCATGGGGTCACAAAGAGTTGGACATGACTGAGCGACTGAACTGAACTGAACTGAGAGCTCTTTGTGGGCATCTACATGAGTGAAACAGTTTCATCATCACCTGCAATTTGTTTCCAGTTTCCCAATTTCCTGCCCCAAAGAGAGTTTCTTTACTGGGTTTAAAAAAAAAAAAAGAAGGAAAGAAAAGTCTTCATTCTGCCCACAGTAGGAGCAACCCTAAGCCCTTTCAGTCTGTATAGTTGGTCAAGCTGGTTCTGAGACTATTAGTGGACAATATTGAGTTTCAATTTAGTTGGAGCATTAGTAAACCAGGACCTAGCAGTCAGAGAATCATCTGTGAAATGAAAGCCCCAAAGACCTGGTGACTTTGAGCTTTTTTGAGGCAGCACAGAGGGAGATAAAATTTCCTCCACAGAGATAGCTGCAATTAAAGCTGAGATGCTACTGCATTTTCCAGTGTACATATCCATTTCACAAGTGAAGGTTTATTTGGTCCTTTCCTACCTTATCCATCATGGATTCAAGGTTACTCACCCTCAAAATGGACATAAGAGACTCACAAGGTCTTTAATTGGACAACAGCTCAGTAACAAGGTATTGTAATAGCTGTAGTAGCCATGCCAAAACCCAAAGTCCAAACCCATAAGAAATACCAGTCCCTTTATCAAAGGTTCCAATAGGCAAAAGGCATCAGTGTCAGAACCTTGTACTATCTCCAATTTCAAAAGAATTGAATAAGGTGAGAGGAACTTGTGTTAAATCATGACCTGATCACTGGTGGCTAATGACAAGAAAGTCAGGCCCAACATTCTTCTCTACCTGCAGCTCTTCAGCCATGGGGTGAATATCCTGTCAAACTTATGAGACAGGGAATTAGAGCTTATAATGTTCTACAGTAATTCTAATGCAAAAACAACAGTAAAAGTGTACATCAAGGGACTTCCAGGGTCCAGTGGTTAAGATTCCAGGCTTCCAACACAGGGGGCATGAGTTAGATCCCTGCTCGAGCATTCCATGTGCCACATGGATGTGGCCCAAAAATTTAAAGAGGAAATAAATTAAAAAACGTCTTGTTTTAATATATTGTACATCAAATCTGTCCAAAGGGCCCCACCCACAAAGTCACGTTTACATTTTTTTCTTTTCCACTGCATTGTTTCTTTGAACTGGCTCAATTGGACACATGTGGACAGTTGTTTGTTTTTCTCCTACAGGAACACAGGAGCTTAACATCTGCTTGTTGCAGGCGTTAACAGCTTCCAGATCTTGCTACCTCTCGGTTGGGGGTTTGAAGGAGAGGATTGAAGGGTGGAGAGTATTGGATGCTAGGTTAAGGAGATGGCTGACACATTTGAGATTTAATTTTTCTCTTTGGTACATATCCCCAGTCTTATCTCCTCCTGTGTGCTTTCCGGCGTCTGGGGAGCACTGGGCTCAGAAGCTTTTTATTTACGCTCCCTTACATGAAGCGATGGCTCTGCCCTATAGTCCATGGCACCTTCTGCATCCCTGTCCAGAGCCTTTTCCCCCAGGGGACCAGTTAGGGCGGGGACTAGGCTGCCTGTATCCCATACAGCTCTAAAATTTTAAGACTCTTTCTTCCCTGAGGCCCCCCAGCATATTCAGATTGATCTATTAGAGTCTTTGATCTCCTTAAGGATAGGAAGAACCTATCCCTCATTTGAAGCAGCTGAAGTTAGGGTAGATGGCGGATGAGGAATCAGTGAGACATATAGAAAATACTAATATCTCCACACAAGAGAGACACATTTACTTTCAGGTTTGAGCAGCTGCTTGTGGCTCACTCCACCCAAAGCCCTATAGTAGCAGCTCTGGAGACTCCTGAACTCTTCTTCCATGTCCCACACGAGTTTGGTTTTTGTTGTTAATCGCTCAGTTGTGTCTGACTCTTTAAGACCCCATGGACTGTAGCCTGCCAGTCTCCTCTGTCCATGAAATTCTCCAGGCAAGAAAACCCAAGGAAGTGGGTTGCCATTTCCTTCACCAGGGGATCTTCCTGACACAGGGATCAAATGCCAGTCTCCTGCATTGCAGGCAGATTCTTTACCATCTGAGCCACCAAGATTTCTTGTCCCATATGAAGTAAAGAACAAATAACAAAATTGTAATTCAAGATGCTTGTTTCAGTCAGCAACCACCTTTCCTATTTAGTGCCTAACAAGTTCTGCCTTTCCATTTGTTTATACTTTTGGTTTTCTTTCATAAGTTGCTAGCTTTACATTTACACCTGAATTTAATTTTCTATGGAGTAATTGTAAATGGTGTTGTGTTTTTCAGTTCATTTCCCATATGCTCCTAGTTAGTATATGAAAATGTGATAGGTTTTGCACCCTATGATCCTTTTTGTTCTTGCTTATTAATTCTCAAAGATTTCTATAGATCCTTGGGATTTTCTATGTAGACTATATACAATATACAATGTCATTTGCAAACAGGGATAATTTTATTTCTTTTTCCTCCCAAACTGTATGCCTTTTTATAGCTTGTGCATCTATATGTATGCTTTATTGTACCATCTAGTACTTCCAGTATTATGCTGAATGAATAAGCATGGTGAATGATGATGTTCCTGACTTTAGGAGGAAAACATTCAGTCCCTCAACACTAACTGTGATGTTAAATGTAGGATGTTTTGTAGATAATCAAGATGAAGTTCCCCTCTACTCCTAGTTTCCTGAGAGTTTTTATTTTTATATCACGAGTAAATGTTGGATTTGATTAGATGCTTTTTCTGAGTCAGATATGATCATATGACTTTTCTTCTTTAGCCTGTTGATATGGTGAATGTCACTGATTGATTTTTTTATCTGAACCAGCCTTCCAAACCTAGAATAAACTCCACTTGATTATGGTGTATAATTCTTTTTATACATCATTGGATTCAGTTTGATAGTATTTTGCTGAGGATTTTTGCATCTAAGTTCATGTGAAATACTTGTCTATAGTTTTAGTTTTGTACTGTCTTGATTTGATATTGATATCAGAATAATACAGATGTCATAAAATGAGGTGAGAAGTATTCTGTTTCTGAACAAGATTGTATATAATTGAAATGAATTCTTCTTTAAAATTTTCATAGAATTCTTCAGTGGGCCTGGCATCCTCTTTTTTAAGGGGATTTTTAAAAGTACAAATTCAGGTCCGCCATGTTAGATTCACTCCGCAGGGGATAGCAGGAGAGCTGGCAGTGTAAGGTTCTTGCATTGGCCTTCGGCAGGCGCCCCCTGGGGGCGGAAAGCTGCCCCACAACATGGGGAAAAAAAAAAATAAATAAAAGTACAAATTCAATTTTAAAAAATGGCTATAGGACTCTTCAGATGTCTATTTCATCTTGGTCGAATTTTGTAAGTTTGTTGTTTTTGAGAAATTGATCTATTTTTTCTAAGTTTTTGAATTTATGCTTATAAAGTTGTTCACAGTATTCTCTTATTATCATTTTAGTGAGTAAATGAGCTATAGTGAAAGTCCCTGTTTCTTTACTCACATTGATGTTTTATGTCTATTTTTATCTTTGTCAGTCTTGCTGGAGGTTTACCCGTTCTATTGATTTTTCTGAGGCACCAACTTTTTCTTTCATTGATATTCTCTGTTGCTTTCCAGTTTTCAATTTCATTGATTTCTGCTCTATCTTCAGTATTTCCTTTGTCTACTTACTGTGGGTATATTTTGTTCTTCTTTTTCTTAAGTTTCTTGGAGTAGAAACTAACATAATTGATTTGAGATCTTGCCTTGTTCCTGAAATAAGCATTTGGTGCTATAAACTTCTCACACCACTGCTTTAACTGTCTCAAATATTTTGATAGGCTGTATTTTCATTTTCATTCAGTTCTGTATATTTTTAAATTTTCCTTTGAGACTACCTCTTTTATCAACTGTTATTTAGATATATTGTTAAAATTTTCAAGTGTTCAGAGATTTTCCTGTTGTCTTTCTGTTATTGATTTCAAGTTTTATTACATTGTGATCAGAGAGAATACTCTGTATAATTTCAGTAATTTTAAATTTTATGAACTTATTTTATGACTCAGTATGGTTTCTCATAGTGAATGTTTCTTTGGTACTTGAAAAATATATATATTCTGTTGATTTTGAGTAGAGTGTTTTATATATGTCACTTAGGTCCTGTTAGTTGACTGTGTTGTTCTTCTGTATTGTTACTGATTTACTGTTTAGTAGTTCTAAGAGTGGGGTGTTGAAGTCTTGAACTATTAATATAATTGTGGATTCATCTGTTTCTCCTTTCATCTCTATTATTTAAGGAGAATATCAATTCAAATGACAGTAAATTTCCAAGTGTCTTTTTTCTCTGTCTGCTTTCAAGGTTTTTTCTTTGTCTATAGATTTTTATTTTAAGTTTAATTATGATGTAACTTGGTATGGATTTCTTCAGGCTTATTTGAGATTTGCCCAGTTTATTTATGATTATGGCTTAATTCCCCCCCCCCCCCCCCCCAATTTATGAAAGCTTCAGCCATTATTTCTTTAAGTACTTTTTCAGTTCCTCTCTCGCTCCTCTTCTTCAGGAATGTTAGCTCTTTTATTGTTATCTCAGAGATCCTGAGACTCTGTTCATTTTTTTAATGTCAACTGAATAAACTCTATTGATCTCAGATTCACTGATTCTGTCCTTTTAATTTCCACTTTACTATTGATCCCACACAGCTATTTACAAAATTTAGTTATTGAATTTTTTCAGTTCTCTAATTTCCATATTCTTCTCTCTCTCTCTCCCTTTCTCTGTCTTTCTCCCTGTTCCTCCCTCTCTCCCTCTCTTAACTTTTATCTCTTTGCTGAGATTTTTCTATTTTTTTCATTGGGTTTCAGGCATATTTGTAATTTTGATGATTGATAGCTGCTTTAAAATCCCAATCAGACCATTCCAGTATTTAATTCCTCTCAATGTTGGTGTCTGTCTTTTTTTCATTCAAGTTGTTATTGTCCTAGGTATTGGTATGATGAGAGATTTGCAATTGTAGCCTGGACACTTGAGATATTATATTTCAGGACAATTGGACCTATTTCATTTTCTTTTTAAATAGGCAGTCCCATTGTTTAGCTGCAACATGAAAACCTGGTTGGAAGTGTATGTTTTGCTTCTCGCTGGGCTTTGCTGATACTACCCTGGAAAAAGTGGAGTTCTGACTCACTTTGCCTTGTTGTAGATGGGTGGGATACATTGTCAGTCCCTGCCTCAGTCTCATTGACATCTTCCTTGAGAGAAAGGGCCCTGACTCACACCATCTCATTGTCTCCAGTTGTGCATGTAAGCTCAGTTCCCTGCTGGGCCTCGCTGATACCAGGAAAACAAGGTAGCTCAGTACCTGCCTTCCACCCATAGTTCTTTTTTGATGCTGAGTTGTGGAGGCTCAGCTTCTCCTGGGCCACCTGACACTAAAGAAATGGGAAGTGGAGTGTCAACTAGCTCTCCCTTGAATCACTTGCTCTGCCTCATTGTTGCCAGTGGGGGTAGAAACTTAGCTGCTCACTGGGCTCCCCTGACATGAGGTGGTTGGAGGCACCAAATTACAGACCAGCCCTCCCTTATATTGCCTTATTTAATCTCATTGCTGCCAGATCACTAAATATGTTCAGCTACCCACTGGGCCTCACTGATACTAAAGATGGAAAGAAAGTGGAGTGCTGAGTTGTATTACCTTGCTCAGTCGGATCAGTGAGGCTTAGATCAGCACAGGAATCAGGGAGGCTAGGGATCAGAGAGGCTTAGGTCACCACAGGACTCCTCTGTCATTGCCTTTGCAGAGGAATCCAAATACCATTTGCTTCCACTAGGTGAGAGATGAAAAATCAGCTCCTGGCTCAGTCCCATTGACACTTCTGTGGTAGCTTAATCAGAGAACCTTCTGCTTCTTATTGAGTAGAGATGGAAATTCACATCCCTGCTTGTGTTGCATGACCCAGCAGGGGAAACTGAAACACTGCCTACTTTCACTAGGAAGGAATGGTGGATGAGTAGGGGAATCAGAGCACCATCATCTGCTACCACACAGCACAAAGTGGGTGAGTGGGTTCTGTTAGGCAACTCTTTTCTTGGCCCTTTGGCTAGAGGGAAAAAGCTTGGCTTTTGTTTTATTTTCAGGCTTCTGCAGTACTCTGTCTGAGATGTATAAGAGGGAACAAGAAAACCAGTGGAAATCATCACCACTGCTCTAGTGGTACTATATGCCTTGGTAGTCCCACAGACAGTTTGCCTTCTTTCCACCTTTCAGAGACTTTCTATGGTTTCTTGGTGTATTATGTTCAGGATATTTTCATTGTAAGAGAGAATAATTGTAAAAAATGGGACGACTCCACCTTGGCCAGAAACAGAAGTCTGTTTGAATTTTATCAGTGTCAGACATAACAGCAGCAATGAATAAGAGCTCCTTTTAGGGCTGTCATGGAAATTGTCTGGCTCTCACACTGTGATTTTTGCTGAGAAATCTCACACTGTGATTTTGCTGACAGACCTAAGTTTGTGATTTCCTCTTTGTAAATTCCCAAAGGCACTCAGAAGAATTTCTTCCACACCACAATCCTTATATTCATCATTACTGCTACAATAGTCAAGTTCTGTAGCCTCTTGGGCCAGCAAGACACACGTTTCAGTTAGTGCTTCATACATGGTAGATTCATTAATTGTGATGTTTCTACATGTCATGGATTACATTGGCAAGGAGAGCAGCACTGCACTCAAATCAAAAGGCAGAGCCAAACCAATCCTAAAATTCCATTTTGTGTGAGTGTCTCCTGAGATCACTCCTGGTATCAGTTCTGTATTGATCAGAGCCAACATAGTACTTAGTAACTTGAACTGGGAAATTTTAATATAAGGAATTATTAAAGCAGATTGTAGTATTGAAGGATTAACTTCAATTAGTAAGGATTAACTCTCATTAGTAAGAAACAATGAGAACTTTCACATTCTTGGTTGAACTACAATTTTTATTAAAAACATGTAAAACCACTCCCACTTGTGAGTTAGTATATCTATGTTATTACTTTTATATGCCAACTACTGTTTCATGTTATGCATCAGTACAGTTTATTTTTAAGTTGCTCTCAACTGTTATTATGAACCAATTTGCAAAATATACAAGATGGCTAATTGTATGTGATAGCAACTCTGTAAGTTAAACCACTTGTATTCCTGGAATGAATTCCACTTAGTCATGGTGTATAGTCTTTTTTGTTTAATATGGTGTTGGATTTATTCCATAGTTGCTAGTATTTTGTTGAGGATTTTTATTTCCATAGAGATAAGGAATTTTCATCTGTATTTTTTCTTTTTTGATGTTTTTGTATCAAGGATAATGCTAGTATCATAGCATGAGTTAAGAAGTCACCTCTCCTCTGCTATTTTATGGGAGAGTTTGGGAAATTCTTTAAATATTTGATTTTGTTGTTGTTCAGTTGCTAGGTCATGTCTGACTCTTTGTGACCCTGTGGACAGCCGCACAACCAGGCTTCCTTATCCTTCACTATCTCCTGGAGTTTGCTTAAATGAATGTCCATTGGGTTGGTGATGCTATCTAATTATCTCATTCTCTGCTGCCCCCCTTTCCTTTTCCTTCAATCTTTCCCAGCATCATGGTCGAGTCAGATTTTGCATCAGGTGACCAAAGTATTGGAGCTTCAGCTTCAGCATGAATCCTTCCAATGAATATTCATGATTTATTTCTTTTTGGAGTGACTTGTTTTGATTTCCTTTAAGTCTCTTCTTCTCCACCACAATTCCAAAGCATCAATTCTTGGGTGCTCAGCCTTATTTATGGACCAGCTCTCACATCCGTAATGACTACTGGAAAAACCATAGCTCTGACTATGGCAAAGTGATGTCTGCTTTTAATACACTATCTGGTTTTGTCAGAACTCTCCTTCCAAGGAGCAAGCATCTTTTAATTTCATGGCTGCAGTCACCATCCACAATGATTTTGGAGCCCCAAAAGAAAAATTTTCCCCTTCTATTTGCCATGAAGTGATGGGACCCGATACCATGATCTCAGTTTTTGAATGCCGAGTTTTAAGCTAACTTTTTCAGCCTCCTATTTTACCTTCATTAAGAGGTTCGTTAGTTCCTCTTCTCTACCATTAGAATGATATCATCTACGTATCTGAAATTGTTGATATTTCTCCTGGCAGTCTTGATTCCAGCTTGTAACTCATTCAGTCCAACATTTCATACGATGTACTCTGCATATAAGTTAAATAAACAGGGTGACAATATACAGCCTTGTCGTACTGAGAGAGTCATTTCCTAGGCAGGTTAATAGGAAATCTAGGGGTCCCCAAGGAGAGAGGGGTCTGGAATTCTCAAGGAGGAAGAAAGGACAAACTTTTCACAGTCTTTGTAGACCAGGACCTGGGGACTGGAGTCGATGAAAATGAGAGGGTAACAGGCAGGAAGGCCAGGGGTCTCCAAATGGAGGAAATAGCCTACAAGTGTCAGACATTTTTATCTCTCTTAAGCGGCAGGAGGAAACAAACAAGCAATATTTTTTCCTTCTCTATACAAATTTAAAGGGAGGTTTCTCTTAAAATACTGTGTTGCCATAATGACACCTGGTTTGGCTTGAAGTTAGCCATTCTTGAGCCTAGAGATAACCAATGCCTTTTTCTTATGGAAATGTTGTCTTAAGCTATGCTAATGTACTATGCCTTTACCCCAAACTCTGTCTCCAAGTCGATTCCGCCTCTTGGCCCAGAACCTACTTGACAAACCAGTTTGTTATACTCAGATATTGTTCCCCTAATCTATGTAAATGAAACTATTTGTATGGTGGTCTGCCCTTCTTCAAGATTCAAGTTAATCATTTTATGGCCCAGGATAAGCCATTTGGTGCCAAGATTATCCCAAAATGCATCTTATGGGTGAGGGGCCTGGTGCCATTCTGAATTGTAAGACATTCCTTTCTTTCATTAACAGACTGCTAGTGACTATATAACATCCAGCTGAAGACTAGCAGTGGGGTACTCTTTCTGCCCCCTTCTGATGCCTATGTCAGAAGCTTTCTCTATCTCCTTTATACTTAAGTTAAACTTTATTACACAAAAGCTCTGAAGCGATCAAGCCTCATCTCTGGCCCCGGATTGAATTCTTCTCCTCCGGGGGCCAAGAATCCCGGTGTATTTGCGTGATTCAACAACAACCTTTCATCTTGGGGGCTCATCTGGGATCCTTCAGGACAAGGTAAGGATGCTTGGAGCTTTAGTTCTTTGTTCTCTTAGCGAACACGTTTTTTGCCGTGCTTTACTAATGGCACGTTAGTAAATGTGTGAATGAAGGCATGCCCTGCGTGAAGCAAGTAAGGGGCCCTGCTCTGCGGTTCCACGGTGATCTCATACGGCTTATGGCAGAAACCTGTCGGGGCGTTATACCGACCTGCCAATGCCAAGAGGCACCCAATGTCTCCTTGGGGAACCGACCAGAAATGGGCAAAGCGTGTGGACCGAACTCTCCTTTCTTGGTCAAACTTTTCGGTCTCTTTGACCATTTCATAACTCCTTGGGAATTAGAAGTACTAACCTAATCTATCGGATGATAGACTTTCAAGGGACTTGTGATCTATACTGTTACTGTGTACTGTGGCTTAGGTCCCAAACTTGGATTGGTAGTCAAGAAAGTGTCTAGCTTCGCTAGGAATCGAAAGTTCGGAAGCTAGATGGAGCTCTAGCTCCCAGAACATCTCTGAGGTTAAAGGTTACTCAGATTGGGACTGCAATGGGTTTTTTCCTTTGGTAATGCCGGCTCTTAGTGGATCAGAGGAGGCTGTTATACTGGTGTGGTGATGCTTGGAAAGAACATCTCAGTTTTATGTTCGCGTCGGTCTTATTGTGGTCAGGAAATACTCAGGGCCGTGCACAGGCACTCAGGTAACGAATGTTTCCCCCGGTAGTCTTAGCTTGGGAGGCATTCCGGAAGGTTACTCTGATTCACCCCGGGTGACATCAGAGGCAAGCAAGGTTAAGGGTGAAGAGCTGGACGTCAAGTAGGGATGCTATCAAGTCTACCCCTGGTACATCCCCACCCCATCTCGGTGGTAGAACCGGGAGGGACGAGTACGGCGCCTGCGTCGGTAAGGGACAGACTAAGTCCGACCAGGAAGGAAAAGCTTTTGGTGTAACGTCTGTCTACACCCCCATCTAGAGCAGGGAGGGACGCCTCCGGTAGAAAAAATGGCGCTGGTCGCTTTTTTTCTCTCTTACAGATGGGAGCTAACAATTCCAGCCTCACTCCTTTGAACTGTATCCTGAAAAACTGGGATAGATTTGATCCCCAGGGCTTAAAGAAGACACACCTGGTCTTCCTATGTGATACTGCATGGCCACGGTATCCACTGGAGGACGGCGAACGGTGGCCAGTTGGAGGGTCTCTTAAGTATAATACTGTTCTGCAATTAGACCGGTTCTGTAAGGAACAAGGGAAATGGGTAGAAGTAGCATATGTGTTGCCCTTTTTCTCTCTGCGAAATATGCCAGACTTATGTCCTAAGGGTATAGATTTGGGCGTGAAATCTTCAGCTCCCTCCTGTCCTCTTACTTTGCCCCCATACCAGGGACTCCAAACTGGGATTCAAACTGCCCACATGGAGGTCCAAAGAACTCCTGTCTCAGTACGACCTCAGACTACTCTGGTTTCAGTAGAAACTCAGACCATCGAAGTAAGAGATGAGATGGAGGACAGGAGACAAAGAGAAGAGGAGAAACAGGTTTCTCCAACCTATCCCTGGGATCATATGCGCAGAGCAGCCAGAGAGACTGAGGAACAGCCACACAAGCTGTTGCCTCTTTATGAAACACCCACCGGGAGAAATAATCAGTCTGTGAGAGTTAATAAGCCTTTTTCTTATCAAAAAATACAAAGAATCAAGGAGGATCTGGGAGACTATTTAGAGGACCCAGAAAAATATATTAGAGCTTTTAAAGGTGTTACTTTGCTTTATGACCTCACTTGGAAGGATGTGATGTATATCTTGGGACAAACGCTGACTCCTGAGTCAAAGACTCGAGTTTTGGGAAAAGCGGTTGCTTATGGAGACGAGTGGCTTGGTAATGAATCAGTAGGGAAGAGGGAGAACGAGATAGCGGCCCTCCCCACTGGAAATCAGGCGGTCCCAACTATAGAACCAGACTGGGACTACAACACAGCTAAAGGAAGATGGGATCAGAGTCATTTTGTTAGATGTATTCTTGAGGGACTTAGGCAGGCGCGTTCTAAGCCTTTAAACTATGGCAAATTGGCAGATATAGAACAGGAGAAAGAAGCTCCTGGTAAATTCCTAGATAGACTGAGAGAAGGCCTTCGCAGATTCACTGAGATTGATCCCAGAAGTGAAGAGGGAAAAGTGATCTTTTTAAAGGATAGATTTCTCACTCAGTCGGCTCCAGATATCCGCCGTAAGCTATTAAAACAGGCCTATGGACCAAATCAGTCTTTAGATACTCTGTTACAACTGGCTCGGACAGTCTATTATGGTAGGGAATATGAGAAAAAGAAAAAAAGACAAAGAAAAAGGCGGAAGCCTTCGCCATGGCTATGAAGAACGTTCTTAAACAGCCTGAGAAAAATGCCCACAGGGGCCCAGGTGAAAAGGGATGGGCTTGCTACTACTGTGGAAAGGAGGGGCACCTCAAGCGGGATTGCCCTCAGGCATCTAAGCCGCCCCCGGCTCCATGTCCGGTCTGCAAAGGACCACACTGGAAGAGAGACTGCCCCCAGAGGCGTAGGTCTCCTGGGTCGGACTCTCAAGACAATCAGGACTGAAGGTGCCCGGGGGTCCCCACACAAGCTCCCGTCCTAATTACACCTGATGAACCTCGGGTATTAATAGTTGTGGGGGGCCAATCCGTCGATTTCCTTTTAGATACTGGGGCAACTTATTCTGTGCTTACTGAAGCCCCGGCCCACTTTCTTCCTGATCCGCTTCCGTAATGGGACTGTCTGGACGAGCCAAAAGGTATTATTTCAGTTATTCTTTATCTTGCAACTGGGATTCTGTGCTGTTTTCACACGAGTTTCTGATTGTGCCAGAATCTCCTTCACCTCTTTTGGGAAGGGATATGCTGAGCAAGGTCCATGCCTCTGTTTTCATGAATATGGAGCCCTCCCTTTCTCTCCCTTTAGTTGAACAAAATGTAAATCCTAGAGTATGGGCTGATGGAAAATCTGTGGGTTGAGCACAAAATGCTATTCCTGTAGTTGTTAAGCTCAAAGACCCACACGTATTTCCACATAAGAAGCAGTATCCACTGAAACCTGAAGTTAAAGAAGGGTTAAAACCCATCATCGAAAATTTAAAGGAGCAGGGACTATTAATTCCCTGTAACAGTCCTTGCAACACTCCTATTTTGGGTATAAAGAAATCAAATGGTAAATGGAGACTAGTTCAAGGTTTACGAATAATAAATGAGGCTGTAGTTCCTTTACACCCCGTGGTGCCTAATCCTTATACTCTATTGTCTGAAATTCCTGAACGGGCCAAATATTTCTCAGTAATTGATTTAAAGGATGCCTTCTATTCAGTGCCTTTGGCGGAAGAAAGTCAATTCCTATTTGCCTTTGAAGACCCTACGCAGCCAGCTTCTCAGTTAACCTGGACAGTTTTGCCCCAGGGATTTCGTGACAGTCCTCACATATTCGGACAAAGTTTGTCACGGGATCTACAAAACTTTAATAGCTCTGAAGCAGTGGTGTTACAATATGTAGATGATATTTTGCTCTGTGCTGAGACAGAGGAAGCTTGTTCGCGAGCCTCAGATTTCTTAAACTTTCTGGCAGACTGTGGTTACAAGGCATCAAGAGAAAAGGCTCAGCTTTGTCAACAATCAGTTAGATATCTGGGCCTAATCATATCAGAAGGGACTAGGGCCATAGGCCCTGAGAGAATTAAACCTATACTAAATCACCCCCCTACCTATGACTTTAAGACAATTGAGAAGATTTTTGGGAATCACAGGTTACTGTCGCATTTGGATTCCAGGTTATGGGGAACTTGCCTGGCCTTTATATAAACATAGCTGAAACTCAGCAGGCCCAAACCAACAAACTGGTTTGGTCTCCAGAAACTCAAAAGGCTTTTAAGGTTCTTCAGATTGCTCTCCTGCAAGCTCCAGCTCTGAGCTTGCCCACAGGGTCAGAATTTTATTTGTTTGTCACTGAAAGAAAAGGTGTGGCATTGGGAGTTTTGACACAACCCTGAAGGCCTCACCAGCAACCTATTGCTTATCTAAGCAGAGAATTAGATGTAGTTTCACGTGGGTGGCCCCACTGCCTAAGAGTAATTGGGGCAGCGGCTTTATTAGCACCTGAAGCTTTAAAAATAATTAATGGACGAAACCTTACTGTACTGACTTCTCATGATGTGAGTGGAATCTTAAATTCTAAGGTTAATATTTGGATGACAGACAGTAGGCTTCTTAAGTATCAGTCGTTGTTAGAAGGACCAGTAACTAAGCTTAAAGTTTGTGGAAATTTAAATCCTGCCACTTTCCTTCCTGAGAAGAAAAATGAAACACCTGATCACGATTGTTCTCAATTCCTAACTTTGAACTATGCAGCTCGGAAGGATCTAAAGGATACCCCATTAGACAATCCTGACATGGAAATATTTACAGATGGCAGTTCTTTTGTTCAGGATGGAAAGCGTAAAGCAGGTTACGCCGTGGTGACTGCTGAACAGGTTTTGGAAGCAAAATCTCTCCCCCAGGGAACCAGTGCTCAGTTAGCGGAGCTTGTGGCCCTGACCCGAGCTCTAGAGTTAAGCAGAGGGCAGCGGGTAAATATCTACACAGATTCTAAGTATGCTTATTTGACTTTACATGCTCATGCTGCAATATGGAAAGAGAGACACTTTAAAACAGCAACAGGAGAACCTATTAAGCATTTCAGAGAGATCGAGAGACTTTTAACTGCTATATATTGTCCTAAAGAAGTAGCTGTTATGCACTGCAAAGGGCACAGCAGGGATGGGAGTAAAATAGCCCAAGGTAATCATCTGGCTGACTGTCAAGCCAGAAAAGCGGCACTTTACGAAACCCCTTCACTACAGACGCCTTTGATCTGGACAGGTCCTGTGGAACAGGAAAGACCACAATATACTGAGGAAGAATTAGAAAGATATGAGAAACGAGGAGCAAAGATTACTGATAAAGGACGGTTACAGTCTGAGGATGGACAATTAATAATTCCTGAAAATGCTCAATGGAAAATTCTTAAGGGTTTACATCAGAGTTTTCATTTGGGTGCCGAGAGTACTCACCAAATGGTTTCTCGTTTGTTTGAAGGTAAAAGGGTAATGAAAACTTTAAAGAATATTATCAAAAGGTGTGAGATTTGTAAAAAAAAAAAATAACCCAAAGACTGAAAAGCTAGCAAAATCTGGATTACAACGAAGTGGGAAGTATCCTGGAGAGGATTGGGAAATTGATTTTACTCATATGCCAAAAGCTAATGGATATTCTTGCTTAAAAGTTTGGGTAGATACCTTTACTGGATGGATTGAGGCTTTTCCCTGTCGTAGTGAACAGGCTAAGGAGGTTATAAAGATTTTAATTCATGAAATTATCCCCAGGTTTGGGCTGCCACGGAGCCTTCAGAGTGACAATGGCTCCGTCTTTAAAGCTGCTGTAACTCAGGGGGTATCTAAAGCTCTAGGAATAGAATATCACTTACACTGTTCCTGGAGACCCCAATCCTCCGGAAAAGTTGAAAAAGCTAATGACATTATCAAAAGGCATCTGCGCAAATTAACTCAAGAGACGCAGGACAAATGGATTAAAGTCTTACCCATAGCTTTAATGAGGGCTCGAACTACCCCCAAAAAAGAGGGACTGTCCCCCTTTGAATGTATTTATGGAAGGCCTTTCTTACGCACAGACATTGTTATAGACCCTGAAGCCTTGGAATTAACTAATTATGTAACTCAGCTCTCAGCTTTTCAACAGGCATTAACAGAACTCTGGGAGATGACTCCTGACCCAGCCTCCGAGACAAGCAAGCCTCTATTTGAGCCAGGAACCGAGGTCCTCATAAAAACATTGGGATCTGGGGGCCCATCCCTCGAGCCTCTCTGGGAAGGTCCTTACCAGGTTATTCTTTCCTCTCCCACAGCTGTCAAAGTACCAGGAATTGATTCGTGGGTACATCATACTCGAGTTAAGAGGTGGCACCCTGACCAAAATTAAGTGACTTCATTTTATGTCTTTACTTTCTATGCTCTGACTTTGTACCTTTTTGATGGGCCTGATAACCTATGTGAGCTTACTTCTGCTGACTCCAAATATCCTGAGTCTGCCGTTGGATCCTCAAGACAATGTCTTCCTGTCCTGGGCTCACTCTTACGCTGCATTCCACAATCGGTCTAACTGCTGGGTCTGCGGAGCGCTCCCCTCTTCGTCAGTGAAAGGCTTCCCGTGGTGGACATCCCCACTTCAAGGAAAAGACTTTCTCCAAGTCTGTGAATACCTTCGACAACAATCACATGCGATGCCTCTTCTTCATCTGATGACATCTACCAACCCTAAAATGGACTGGTGCAACACTTTGTACTCTAACTATGGACATAATGTGACTTTTAATTTTGATTATACATTGTCTCGGTTCAATGACTATTTTGCTACATATAAGGTAAATAGGTCTAGATCTAACGGTTTTTTACCTGACGTTTATCAAATATGGGATGAGGTTACATGGCTAACTCCTGAAAAAGGACGTTTAATATCTACTGCCTCTATATGCTGGGAACAAACAGAGCCGTCCCCAAAAGTTAGCCAACAACTTAATTACAATGATTGGAAACAAGTGGGATATTTGTCTCAGGAAACATGCAATGTAATCATTTCCGTGTTTTCCAATCCCAGTTCAGGTTCTCCCTTTGTCTGGCCAGGCACGAATTGGGACTGGATATCTCAGTCGTGCTGGCTTGCTCCAAACAGGACTTATTGGATATGTGGCTCTTACCTATGGGCATGGCTCCCCCCTGGTTGGATAGGGAGATGCACCCTGGGTCTAGCCTTTACTCATGGCTTTATATTTTCAGAGCTTCCAGAAAAGCCTGCTAATTTACCCCACCTTAGAACTCGGTGGGCAAGGTCTGTATTTCATTGGTATGATTATTTGGCTGCAGCGTTTGTTCCCTCTTTGGGAACTACAGATGTTATGTTATGAGTGGATGCTTTAACTAATTTTACTCAACAGGCATTACAAGATTCTCAAAAGGCTATTTCAGCTCTTAATGCTGAACAAGCACAAATTAGAAAGGTGGTTTTACAAAACAGATTGGCTCTAGATATTCTGACAGCTGCACAAGGAGGAACTTGTGCCATTATTCTTACCCAATGCTGTACATACATACCTGATATGAGCACGAATGTTACTCATTTTACTAACCACACGACCAAGATGATTGGGGCCATGGATACTCCTGAAGCCTCAATTGCTTCACTTTGGGAAACGTTAACTAGTTCCCCATGGTGGACAACTATCTTAATTACAGTCATTCTGGTTGTTTTGTTCTTGCTGTTTGCTCCCTGCATCTGTAATTGTACAACTGGATTTGTTTCTAGCCGCATGAAAGCTTTTAAGTTACAAATGGTTGCTCAAACTCCTGCTACTGCTGTAGCTTCCTCCAGCTACTATTTGGGGCCCCTGGATCAGATATTCTCAATATGAGGATTAGGAGAATATGTTGCCTCACCAATTTAGGGACAACGCCCCTTGTCAGCTCGGAAGTAGTTATGGAAGTAGTTATGGAATGAGAACGACACCCCTTTTCCCTAGACAACATAATTCTCCTAAAAGAAAAGGGGGGAATGAGAGAGTCATTTCCTAGGCAGGTTGATAGGAAATCTAGGGGTCCCCAAGGAGAGAGGGGTCTGGAATTCTCAAGGAGGAAGAAAGGACAAACTTCACAGTCTGTAGACCAGGACCTGGAGACTGGAGTTGATGAAAATGAGAGGGTAACAGGCAGGAAGGCCAGGGGTCTCCAAATGGAGGAAATAGCCTACAAGTGTCAGACATTTTTATCTCTCTTAAGCGGCAGGAGGAAACAAACAAGCAATATTTTTTCCTTCTCTATACAAATTTAAAGGGAGGTTTCTCTTAAAATACTGTGTTGCCATAATGACACCTGGTTTGGCCTGAAGTTAGCTATTCTTGAGCCTAGAGATAACCAATGCCTTTTTCTTATGGAAATGTTTGTCTTAAGCTATGCTAATGTACTATGCCTTTACCCCAAACTCTGTCTCCAAGTCGATTCCGCCTCTTGGCCCAGAACCTACTTGACAAACCAGTATGTTATACTCAGATATTGTTCCCCTAATCTATGTAAATGAAACTATTTGTATGGTGGTCTGCCCTTCTTCAAGATTCAAGTTAATCATTTTATGGCCCAGGATAAGCCATTTGGTGCCAAGATTATCCCAAAATGCATCTTATGGGTGAGGGGCCTGGTGCCATTCTGAATTGTAAGACATTCCTTTCTTTCATTAACAGACTGCTAGTGACTATATAACATCCAGCTGAAGACTAGCAGTGGGGTACTCTTTCTGCCCCCTTCTGATGCCTATGTCAGAAGCTTTCTCTATCTCCTTTATACTTTAATAAAACTTTATTACACAAAAGCTCTGAGCGATCAAGCCTCATCTCTGGCCCCGGATTGAATTCTCCTCCGGGGGCCAAGAATCCCGGTGTATTCGCGTGATTCAACAACAACCTTTCAGTACTCCTTTGCCAATTTTGAACTAGTTAGCTGTTACATGTAAGGTTCTAATTGTTGATTCTTGACCCACATACAGGTTTCTCAGGAGACAGGTAAGGTGGTCTGGTATTCCCATCTCTTTAAGAATTTTCCAGTTTGCTGTGAGCCACACATTCAAAGACTTTCTCATAGTCAATGAAGCAGAAGTAGATGTTTTTCTGTAATTCCCTTGCTTTTTCTATGATCCAGTGAATGTGAGCAATTTGATTTCTGGTTCCTCTGCCTTCTCTAAACCTAGCTGGTACATCTGAAAGTTCTCCGTATATGTACTGCTGTAGCCTAGCTTGAAGGATTTTGAGCATTACATTAGTAGCATGTGAATGAGTGCAATTGTATGGTAATTTGAACATCCTTTGGCATTGCCTTTCTTTGGAATTGGAATGAAAACTGATCTTTTCCAGTCCTGTAGCTACTGCTGAGTTTTCCAAATTTGCTGGCATATTGAGTGCAACACTTTTAACAGCATCGTTCTTTAGAATTTGAAATAGCTCAGCTGGAATTTCATCACCGCCACTATCTTTGTTCCTAGTAATGCTTCCTAAGGCCCACTTTACTTCACACTCCAGGATGTCTGGCTGTAGGTGAGAGACCACACCATCGTTATCCAGGTCATTAATATCTTTTTTGTATGTTCTTCTGTGTATTTTTGCCACCTCTTTTTAATCTCTTCTGCCTCTGTTAGGTCAGAATTGCCTCTGTTAGGCTGGAGTTAATATTGTCTTAGAATTACCACTGGTGGGTTTGTCTTTAAATTACATGAGAAACAAAAGAGTTACTAACAAAAACCCCAACAATACTGGTTTTTATGTTTACCTATGTAATCTTCACTGGTATTCTTTATATGTTATTATGTCTTTAAGTTATTGTCCTGTTGTTGAGTAGCCTTCCTTCTCAGGCTAACAGACTCAGTTAAGAATTTCTTGTATGGTAGGTGTGCTGCTGCTGCTAAGTCGCTTCAGTCGTGTCCGACTCTGTGCGACCCCAGAGATGGCAGCCCACCAGGCTCCACCGTCCCTGGGATTCTCCAGGCAAGAACACTGGAGTGGGTTGCCATTTCCTTCTCCAATGCATGAAAGTGAGAAGTGAAAGTGAAGTCGCTCAGTCGTGTCCGACTCTTAGCGACCCCATGGACTGCAGCCTACCAGGCTCCTCCGTCCATGGGATTTTCCAGGCAAGAGTACTGGAGTGGGGTGCCATTGCCTTCTCCAATGGTAGGTGTAGCTTGAGTCAAACTTTAATCAGGCTTATCTCACCCTCATAAGCCCCTGAACCTTGGCTTTCTCCTAATCTGACCAAACACAGATATACCGAATATCCCTCTGTCCCTTAAGGGCTCATTCTAAAAAGGGCTAATCAGAGTCAGACAAATTTCCTGCCAGACTACCCCATCGTGCTGTTTGTTCACCTCCTCCACTCACTTGCCCAATTAGTTCCTGTTGTTCCTGTTAATCCTTATTCCTTCCTAGGAAAGAAGATCCTTTTTCTATTTAATTTTGAGATGCTTTCTGATATTTAAATCAGGGCATTATTTCTACTGCAATAGTCTTAAAAATGTTTCTCTTTACCTGAAGCCTGGATTTATTTTTACTTGATAGCTGAAGTGTCAACTTATGTTTGTCACTGCTGAAAGAAAGGCTTTTATTTATTGCTTACTTTTAAACAGTACCATCTTATTGATAGTATTTCCTAGTATTTAATTCATTTATTTCTTGGGATTTAAAGTAACTTTCCTATTTTTATTCATAATTGACATTGATTTGCAACTTTGCTTCTTTGGGCAACTGCTGTTTTAAAAGGCACATTGGCTGTGAGACTTTTTCTGAGGTACTAAAAAAACCCTCAGGGCTGCATATGGCAGAAGTGATAACCCTAGCCCACAAACTCTGAATTCCTAAAGAAGGTGTCGGATTTCTAAAATTCTCTCAAGGTCCTCCAGGAGCCGGCTTCTGGGAGATAGAGTCTGGAAGTTCGAGCGCTCGCCGCGCGTGGTTATGGGTGGGACTTGCTCGCCTGCAGCTCCTTCTGCGCATGTGCAATACCCTTTGAGCTCTACCTCTAAAAAGTCTCAGGGGCTATTGTGGCAGACGGTTCTGAAGAGTCTGGGTCTGCGCCCCCGGCTTTGAGCAGGTGCGGCCCGAGTGGGAGTGGCAGATGAAGCAGAATGGTTGGGCGACAGCTAAGGGGTACCCTACGCAGCTCCAGCGAGCCGGCGTGGGGCAGGGACCCTCGGCGTCAGAACCTGAGAAGGCGGACAGGTAGGCGCTGCCTAGGCGGAGTCTCCGTCAGGGGAAGTAGCCAGCGTCGGGCGAGGGGACACGGGACCTCGGTGAGGCTGCGGTTCCGCATGTGTCCGGCCTTTCCACGAGGTGGACAGCGTAGACGCGAGCCGCGAGCCCGGCAAGTGCATAGGCGTGATGTGATGGGCGAGCCCTGCCTGAAAGAGGGGGCGGGTTTGAGGGACGCTTCGGTTCAGGGCAGAACTTGGTACACAGGAATTATCCGGCAGTTACCTCGTGACACTTCATTTCCTCATGTGTAAAACTCAAGGAATTAATAACATGTGCCTCGTGGGGTTGTTCAGAAGATTGAATAATGTAACATAGTGCCTGCCAGTAAATATTAGCTGCTGATGTTCATAGAAATAATCATTCTTCTCACTCATTAGTTTGTGGCTCACACCTTCTCATGTAGGATAGTGTAACTCTCCGCTTTGTGACAAATTAGGACATTGAGACTGAAAGGACAGTTATATATTAAAAGTCATGAAACTATCTGGTAACTAGAAGACAAACATTTTCTCCAAATGTATGATCTTCTGCCTTTACTGTCTTGATTATGAAAGCCAGCTTTGCATCATCCGCAGCACTTAGCAGAAATAATTTGACGTGTTAAGACATAATTTGAACGTTTGAATATTTCCATGTAGCACCTCTGTATCTGAGATTTCTGAATGCTTTTGGAGTCCTTGGAACGGGCAGCATAATTGTTTCTGAGTTCTGTTAACAGTCTAGCTTTCTCTGTGTTCTGAGCAGCACGCGTTTGAGTTTATTCAAGGTCTTACGTGATATTCTGTGGAATAAAGTGTACAAAGAGTTGAACTGAAGGTTCCAGTTAAATGAATTTGTCCCTTAGACGCATTTCTCATATATTTTGGAATAAAGTGCCTCTTGTGAAGTAAGAAGGAGAAGCCTCTAGGAACAGAATACGACGTGGGAGAGAACTGCTCCACCATTTGAATGAGTTTCTTAGCAGAGCAGGTCCCAGGTTTGAAGCGCCTGTTCAACATGAATGAAATTTGGATGATGTTGCCACATTCAGAAGCCATCATAGGCTGCCTAGTGGAACAAAGTCCGGACTTTGTTTTAGAAGAGAGGGGAACTGGGCTGAGAGGAATGAGGGAGGGTTAGGCTACTCAGGAAGCTTAACTTCATTGGAAAGGTTTTGAGGAAAAGGTATGGGGAAAGGAGCTTTAAGCTAGATTGGAATAAATTCTGTTTTACCAATCCTGGTTTAACCCCACTTTCTATTTTTCACTCACTGGTCCCAGATTTTGAGCTCTTATCATAGTGAATCTGACATCTAAAAATATTCTGATGATTTTCTTACGCATATCAGTATAAGAAGAGTTTTCTATTTGTCTTGTTAAAAAGTTGGGAAAAATTGGCTCTGAGGGTGCAAGTGAATTTCCCTGGTTTTGTGTTAGTGGCAGAGCCGAGAAGATATGTTGAGTCTCCTGATACCCAGGCCAGTGGCTGCTGCATCATCACTGGTAAAACGTTTATTAAAAGGCAACTCTTTGAGGATCTATACATTTTAAACTTTTATCCATTTTTAATGGTTTTTTTAATTAGTTGATTTTTTAATTGGAATATCATTGACTTACAGTGCTTCAGGGGTACAGCAAAGTGATTCAGTTACATATGTATTTACACACACACACACACACACACACGTATGGATGCATCCTTAATAAGTCATTTCAGTCATGTCCAACTCTTTGTGATCCTATGGACAGTAGCCTGCCAGGCTCCTTTGTCCATGGGATTCTCCAGGCAGGAATACTGGAGTGGGTTGTTGTGCCCTCCTCCAGGGGAACCTTCTCAACCCAGAACCCATGTCTCTTATGTCTCCTGAATTAACAGGTGGGTTCTTTACCACTAGTGCTACCTGTGAAGTGTATGTATGTGTGTATATATATATATATATGTGTGTGTGTGTGTGTGTGTGTGTGTGTGTACATACTTTTTCAGATTCTTTTCCCTTATAGTTTATTATAAGATATTGAATCTTATAATATATATATATATAGTTTCTTGTGCTATACAGTAAGTCCTTGTTATTTATCTATACATATATTGGAAAAACACTTAAAAAGTAATGTTACCTTAAAGTGCCTCCTTCCCTTTTTTCACAGCTTTGGGTGAATTCTCTGTTTCAAGTAGTAAATAAGAAAATAACCATGGATGTTACAATATTTGCTGTATAACTTAATGAAGGCTTAGTGTTCCTTCACTTAGAATATTGTAATTTAACCAATTTCCTTATAATTTCTTAATTTCTTTCAAATAAAGAGCTACATATGTTGTTTTTAAAAAGTAGAAACTAATTTCATTCAGCCAGTGAAAAATTTTCGCACCCAATATCTGCATGACCATAGACATGTGGATACTTTTTCCTTATGTCCCTTCTTGCCCCTTCTCCAGAATGAGAAGGATATTCCTTCACAGAGAAGCATTTAACCAGGTGATGTTTGTAGCTATTTAAATATGCAAATCCAAGAGTTGCAGGCAATCTGTACCCCTAATGATTTTATTCCTCTTTTTCTATTCCAGCTATACCTTCAGAGATTTCAGCATTTTTCCAAGACCAGCAAAATATGAAGAAATTCTGTGTGAGTTGTTGTAAGTCTTTCTACAGTTTGTTTTACAATGTATTTTATGAGGTTAATGAGTCCTAGATTTGACACAGAACAGTAGAAATATATCAAATGAACCTGAGGGAAACAGTCTAGCATAATTGTTCTCAAACTTTAATGTGCATTAAAATCACCTGGAAAGTTTGTAAAACCCAGAATGAGGCCTGAGATTGCAGGTGATGGTGATATTAACCTTTCCAGGCCAGTAGCATTGGAATAGTAAGTCACTAGAGCAGAGTTGGCAAGGAGACACACACACACACACTCTCTCTCTCTCTGGCTCTCTCTCTGTCTCTAAGAGGTTATGCGGTTATCAGAGTGAGCTGCAAATATTTCTGACTGTTCTGGTAGTTATGACCAAAAATAAGACTCTTACATGGCTTTCATTGATCATGTGAATAAAGCTGCCTGATTCCTTTTGGAACCTAAAGACTTTCTGGCATTGAAACCTCAAAACAAAACAAAACAAAACCTTTTGTTTCTTTTCATGTAAATGATGAACATCCTTCTAGTGGCAACCATGAAATAAATGCCTGAAATCATTCTTCAATGGATGCCAATAATGGTCCCAAGTAAAACTCAGTTAATGAGGTTTCTCAGGAGACCATATTACTGATGCTTGTGTAGACAGCTTTCTGTTGTCTACAGGATTTTTTCCCCCCACTCCTGGATAAAACTATGGTTAGAACATCTACAGAATAAGTTGACTGCATGTCCTTATAATAAACTTATAAAATTCTCTACCTTGCTTGATATGTAGTGTTCAGTTAATAGAAGAAATTTCTGCACATAATCAAATTTCAGTCTCCTTCATGCAGAATTCTTCCTCCTCATTTGCTAGAATTTGTTCAGTATAAGTCACCAATAATATATATTATTTAAACACATGTAAACAATTAGCCATTTTAACTTTAGTTTTTCTTGGCTGTGCTGTGTACACAGCGTGCAGGATCTTAGTTCCCTAACCAGGAATCAAACCCGTTCCCCTCTGCAGTGGAAGAAGAGTCCTAACCACGAGACCTCTAAGTCCCCTACTTAGCCATTTTAAAGTGTAAGTTCAGTGGCATTTAATACATTCACAGTGTTATGCAAGCATCATCACTGTCTAGTTCGAGAACATTTCCATCATCCCTGAATAAAACCTAATACCCTTAAAGTCATTCTCTATTCCCCTTTTTACCCCAGTCACTGGCAACCACTAATTTATGCTCTGATTTTAAAGACTTGCCTCTTCTAGCTATTTTATATAAATGTAACTATACAATTTGTGTTTTTTGTGTCTTCCTCTTAATATAATGTTTTCAAGCTTAATCTGTATTGTTGTATGTATCAGACTTTATTCCTTCCCCCCAGCTTTGTTAAGGTATAATTGACAAAATTGTAAGATATTTCAGTTGTATATCATGACAGTTTGATGTGAAAGGATTCCTCCCATCTAGTAAACACATCTGCCACCTCACATATTTATCTTTTTTTGTGTATGAGATATTTAAGTTCTCTCTTAGCAAATTTCTAACACTTAGCAAACATTGTTTTATAGTACAGTGTTATCGACATAGTCACCATGTTATACATTAGATTCTCAGACCTTTTTCATTTTATAGCTAATAGTATCCTTTTACCAAGATTTCATTTCTTTTCGTGACTCAATAATATTCCACTGTATTGATGTACCTCATTTTGTTTATACAGTTATCAATTAATAGACACCTTACAGCTATTGTGAATAGTGCTGCTGTCAATATTTTATACATTTTTGTTCGAAAACCTGTTTACTGCCTGTACCACTGCATCTTTTCCTGTCTTGAATATTCTCATTAAAGTAATGGTTCTTTTTTTTTTTTAAAGAAAGAAAACCTGTTTTTAACTGTGGTATTGGCTTAGTAGTGCAAGTGCTGGGTCCTGTGTTAATTATTTTTAACTACATGAGCAACCACTAAACTTTTTCACAACGGCTGCACAATTTTACATTTTTACTAACAATATATGAGATTTCCTGTTTTTCCTCATCCTCAACAGCACTTGTTGTCTACATTTTTTTTATTATAGCCTTCCTAGTGTATGTGAAGTCATATCTTACTTTTCCCTAATAACCAATGATCACCTTTTTATGTGCTTGTTGGGTAGTTCTATATCTACTTTGTGGACGTGTCTGTTCATGTCTTTTGTCCATCTTTAAATTGGGTTGTTTAATATCAAAGCATTTTGAGTTCTAGGCTTTCATCAGATATGATTTTAAAGTATTTTTTCCCATTCTTTGACTTGTTTTTCCATTCTCTTGATTGTATATACTTTGAATCAAAAAAGGTTTTAATTTTTATGAGTTTAGTTTATATATTTATCTTTTATCGTATGTGCTGTTGATGTCATATCTAAGAACTTGTTGCCAAATTAGGATCATGAAGATTTACTATGTTTTCTTCTAAAAGTGTTACAGTTTTAGCTCATATTTTTAGGTCTTTGATCTATTTTGAGTTAAGTTTGCATATATAACAGGAAGGGATCCAATCTTGTTTATTTGTATGTGGATATCCCATTGTCCCCACACCATTTATTGAAGATACTGTTTTTCCCCCTATTGAATGGCCTTGGTACTCTTGTTGAGAATTAGTTGACCAGAGATGTATAGGTTTGTGCTAAATCGCTTCAGTCATATCTGACTCTTTGCAACCCTATGGACTGTAGTCCATCAGGCTCTTCTCTCCATGAGATTCTCCAGGCAAGAATACTGATGTGAGCTACCATGCCATCCTCCAAGGGAATCTTTCCAACCCAGGGATTGAACCACATCTCTTATGTCTTCTGCATTGGCAGGTGAGTTCGTTACCACTAGCGTTGCCTGGTTAGTATAGGTTTATTTCCAGACTTTCAGTTTCGTTCACTGGATTTATATGTGTTTCATTATGCCAGTTCTGTACTGTTTAGATTCTCTAGCTTTGTGGCAAGTTTTGAAGTTAAGATGTGTTAGTCTTGTGATTTGTTTCTCTTTGTCAAGGTTGTTTTGGTTATTTGAGGTTTCTTGCATTTCCATGATCTTCAAATTTAAAGATCATGTCCATTTCTGCAAAAAAATGTCCAGTGGATTTTTCATCAAATATGTGAAACTATGGGGAGTATTCTGATCTTGACTATATTAAGTATTTTATCCCATGAACAAGGAATGTCCTTCCACTTATTTAGGTCTTTAATTTCTTTCAACAAAGTTTTGTAATTTTCAGTGAATATAAGTCTTGTACCTCATTGATTAACTCTGTTCTGAAGTATTTTATTCTTTTGGATGCTATCATAAGTAGAGCTGTTTTCTTAATTTACTTTTGGATTGTTCATTGTCAGTGTGTAGTAAAACAACAGAGTTTTTTTTGTGTTAATCTTGTGTTCTACAATTTTATTGAATTTATTAGCTCTAATAGTTTTTAGATGGATTCTTTGGGATTTTCTGTGTATAGGATTATGTTCTACAGATAGAGGTAGTTTTACTTAACTCTTTCTAATTTGGATGCCTTTATTTCTTTTTATTACCTGATTTTCTCTAGCTGGAACTTCTTTTACAGTGTTGAATAGAAGTGTCCAAAGTGAATATTCTCGTCTTGTTCCTCACTTAAGTGGGAAAGCTTTCAGTCTTTTACCCTTGAATATTTTTAGCTGTGAGTTTTTCATGCATGCCTTTATATCATGTTGAGAAGTTCACTTCTGTTCCTAGTTTATTGAGTGATTTTATCCTGAAAAGGTTTTTATTGTAGTCAAATGCTTTTTCTGCTTCATTTGAGCAATTTGTGGGGATTTTTATCATTATTTAGTATATTAAATTGATTTTCTCATGTTGCATTCCTGGTATAAATTCTACTTCATCGTGATTCATGATTGATTGATTGCTGCACCAGATGGCTTGTGGAATCCTGGTTCCCCTATCAGGGGTCGAATCTGTGCCTCCTGCAGTGAAAGTACAGAGTCCTAACTACTGGACTGCCAGCAAATTCCCCGTGACCCTTTTAATATGTTGTTTGGGCTCAATCTTACAGTATTTTGTTGAGTATATTACATTTATATTCATAAGGCATATTGACCTGTAATTTCATTTCATTGTGATTCCTTTATTTGGCTTAAATATTAGGGTAATTAACACTGGCCTCATTGAATTAAGAATTACAGTTTATCCTTGAACTACATAGGTTTAAACTGCATAGGTCCACTCATGTAGATTTTTTTAAGTGCTAAATATTACAGTACTGCACAATCCACAGTTGGTTGAGTCTACAGATGCAGAAACAGATAAGGAGGGCCAACTCTAACTGCACTGAGGTCATTACCCCTAACCCCTGTTTTTTTCAGGGGTCGACTATTTCTTCCATTTATTTTTGGAAGAGCTATTCTTCTTTAAATGTTTGCTAAAATTCACCAGTGAAGTCATCTGGTTCTGGACTTTCCTTTGTTGAGAGATTTTTGATTACTGATTTGATCTCTTTGCTTGCTATTTACTTTTGTATTTCTTCCTGAGTCAATTGGTTATTTCTGTGTTTCTAGGAATTTATTCATTTAAGTTTCTAATTTTTTGACATATAATTGTTTGTAGTATTGTCTTTTTATTTTTATTTTCTTTTTATTTCTGTTAGGTCAGTAAAAGTATTTTCATTTCTGATTTTAATATTTTGAGTCTTTTCTCTTTTTTCTTTGTCAGTCTGGCTCAAAGTTTGTTAATATTGTTGATTTATTTTCAGAGAAGCAACTTTTGGCTTTGTTCATTCTATTTTTATACTCCACTTATTTATCTCTCTAATTTTTATTGTCTTTCTTCTTGCCAGAGATAAGAATATATAATCCTTACTATATCACAGTATCACCAGGATAGAGACAAATGGGGAGAACACTGTCTGATTACAGAAGCAGAGATTGGAGTATTGCACCTTCAATCTAAAGATTGTCACATATTGCTGGCTACCATCAGAAGTGAAGGGGAGGCAAAGATAATATCTGTCTAGAGTCACAGAGGCACTTTTTAAAAATTCTAATATTTATTTAATATTGGTCCAAGTTGATTAATACTGTATTTATTAAAGTCATATAATGTCTTATTATGAGACCATACCACATTTTAGTTTTCCATTTCTTTACTGAAAGACACTTGTCATTTCCATTTTTTCATTGTCATGTATAATACAGGCATACCTTGTTTTATTGTGCTTTGCTTTATTGCACTTAACAGATACTGCATTATTATTATTTTTTAATAAATTGAAGGTTTATGTTAACCCTGCATTGAGTCTTTGGCACATTGTTCCAAAAGCATACGTGCTTCATATCAATGTGTCATATTTTGGTAATTTTCACAATATTTCAACTTTTTCATTATTATTATATTTGTCATGGTGATCTGTGATCAGTGATCTTTGATGTTACTATTGTAATTGTTTTGGACCCCCACAAACCACATTCATGTAAGATTAACTTACATATTGTATGTGTTCTGGCTGTTCTACCAACCAGCTGTTTCCAAGTTTATTTACCTTTCCTCAGGCCTCCACATTCCCTGAGACAAAAAAGTATTGGCATTAGACCAGTTAATAACTCTACAATGGCCTCTCAGTGTCAAAGTGAAAGTAAGAGTCATACATCTCTCACTTTAAATCAAAAGCTGGAAATGATTAAATTTAGTGAGGAAAGCATTTTGAAAGCCTAGACAGACCAAAAACTAGGCCTCTTGCCCCAAACTGTTAATTAAGTTGTGAATGCAAAAGAAAAGTACTTAAAGGAAATTAAAAGTGCTACTCCAGTAAACACACACATGATAAGAAAGTAAAACAGCCTTTTTATGATATGAAAGTTTTAGTGGTTTGGATAGAAAATGAAACAAGCCACAACATTCCCTTAAATGAAAACCTAATCCAGAGGAAGACCCTAATTCTCTTTTCTTCAATTCCATGAAGGCTGAAAGAGGTGAGGAAAGCATCAGAAGAAATGTTTGAAGTTAGCAGAGACTGGTTCATGAGGTTTAAGGAAAGAAGCTGTCTCCATACCATCAAAGTGCAAGGTGAAGCAGCAGGTGCTGTTGTAGAAACTGCAGTAAGTTATCCAGGAGATCTAGCTAAGGTAATTAGTGAAGGTGGGTATACTGAATAGATTTTCAGTGTAGACAAAACATCCTATAGCCAGAAAAAGACAGAACTTCCCTGGTGGTCCAGTGGCTAAGACTCCATGTTCCCAGTGCAGGGGGCCCAGGTTTGATCCCTGGTCAGGGAACTAGATTCTCCATGCTGCAACTAAGAGTTCATATGTTGCAACTAAAGTACTTACATAATGCAACTAAAAGATCCCACGTGCCACAGTGAAGATTCCATGTGCTGCACCTAAGATCCAGCACATCAAAATAAATAAATCTTTTTTTTTAATCATTAAAATGTCAATTTTTAAAAAAATTTGAAGATGCCATCCAGGTCTTTCATAGCTAGAGAGAAGTCAATGCCTGGCTTCAAAGGACAGGCTGACTCTCTTGTTAGGGGCTATTGCAACTGTTGACTTTAAGTTGAAGCCAGTGCTCATTTGGCATATGAAAAGTCCTAGGTCCCTTAAGAATCTTCTCTGCTTTTGCTCTGTAAATGGAAGAACAGAGCCTGGATGACCTCACATTGGTTTACAACATGGTTTGGTAAATATTTTAAGCCCACTATTGAGACTTACTGCTCAGAAAAAAAAATTCCTTTCAAAATATTACTGTTTGTTGACAGTGCACCTAGTCATCCAAGAGCTCTGATTGAGATGTACAATGAGATTAATGTTGTTTTCAACGCCTACTAATACAACATCTGCAGCCCACAGATCTAGGAGTGGTTTTGCTGTTCACATCTTATTATTTAAGAAATACATTTTGTAAGGTTTTAGCTGCCATAGATAATGATTCTTCTGATGGATCTGGTAAAGTAAGTTAAAAACCTTCTGGAAATGATTCACCATTCTGGAAACCATTAGGAATGTTTCTGATTCATAGGAAGAGGTTTATGTATCGACATTAACAGTCATTTGGAAGGATTTCAGCCCTCATGGATGACTTTGAGGAATTGAAGACTTCAGTGGAGGAAGTAATTGCAGATATGGTAGAAATAGCAAGAGAACTAGAATCGGAAGTGGAGCATGAGGATGTTACTGAATTACTCCAATCTCTTGGTACAACTTTACTGATGAGGAGTTGCTTCTTATAAATGAGCAAAGAAAGTGGTTTCTTGAGATGGAATCTACTCTTGATGAAAACTGTGAAACAGTCTGTTCAGTTATGGGAAGTAAATACTCAGGTGCCTACCTACATTTTTTTCTAAATCATAAATTTGTAAATAAATTTCCCAGATGCAAGAGTAACCAGATATTTTGGACACCCCTATTCTACAGGTGTTAGGTCCAAAATTATTCAATAACTCATTCCTTGAATACCTCTATAGCTTTTAATCTTATCATAGTCCTGAATGGCACTCTCTTATGTGCTAATTGTTATTCTTTTAACTATATATTTTAGATGTATACTTGGTTATGCTGTGGCCCTATGTTCATGAGTATCACTCTAATATTTTTTTAACCTCCTCAGTGAAACCTACCCTAATAGCAGGAATAGATCTTTTGTCCCCTTTGCAATCTCTATCAACTTTGCCATCTTCTCACTATAATAACCTCTTATTGTAGTTATATGCATGTATGTTTGTTTTCAGATTATATGCACCTTGATAAAAATAACATTGCTTTGTCTTCAGATTCCCTCAAAGTAGGAGAGTTCTTTATGGCTTGCAGGCACCAATAACTTATAACAATAGTAGGGAATATCTATTATGATTTCTCCCTCTCCAACCAAGTAGAATGCAAAAGTAGACATCACACACATTTTTATTAATTCAGAATAGTGAACAGTATAACCACTTCATGCATATTTTCCATGTCTCCCAGTTATGATTACTTGAATTTGAACACAAATGTGCTATTTCAGGGATCCTTATCATTTGAGGATGTAACTGTGGGCTCCACTCAGGAGGAATGGCAGAAGCTGGACCCTGCTCAGAGGACCCTGTACAGGGATGTGATGCTGGAGAACTATAGTCACCTCATCTCAGTGGGTAGGGATTGTTTTCCATGTAGATTCCTAGTTGCACATCCTTGCTTGGTTGCTAAATCCTGTGGAAGCTTTTTTGGGTTTGATCATATTTAGGCTTCAGATTTAGGGTGAGTAGAAGGATTGTTGAAACACTGTAAAGAATGTTTTTCTTTTTCTAGTAAAAGTTTGAAATGGGTGTCTGAAGCTTCATTTTCTGTTTTCTTCAGAAGCCCCAAAGCCTGTGAGTCTAGCCCAATTCCCATGTCATTTCCTGTTCACAGGGTATTGCATCCCTAAACCAGAACTGATCTTCAAGTTGGAACAAGGAGAGCATCCATGGGTATTAGAGGCAGAGTCTCCAAGCCAGAGCTACCCAGGTGAGTTAAGGTGTGTTAAATAGGACACCTGGTGACAGGTATGAATTCTTTTTATTCTTAATTTTTGCTCATATGTTCATTTTTTCATTCAACAAATATTGAGTACCCACGAGCATCACTCAGGTTTTAGGTGTTGGAAATACATCAGTGAACTAAATTTTGTCCCTGACCTCATGGAGCTTACATTCTGATAGGGAGAGAAGGACAATCAACAAACAATAACACATGTATATATATAAAATATGCCAGTAAATACCAAGGAAATCGAGAAGGGTAAGAATGATGGAGTGTTATACTTTAGAAAGGATATCAAGAAGGGCTTTCTGATGATATCAACTTGAATAAAATGAGAATGAGACTCGTGGAGAGTCTTGATGGCAAAGGTAACATCAAATGTCAGTCTACTAAGGCAATGATGTATTTGATGTGTTTGAGGACACATAAATATCACTCTGGATTGGGGGAAATGAATGAGCAATGAATAGTAAGAGTTGGCATTGTAAAGGCACTGGGAGCTCAAATTATGTAGGGCCATTTGGGCCATGATAAGGACTTTGATTTTATTCTGAGATGAGAAGCCATTGGCATAATTTAACCCAGTAAGCAACATACATTGATATGTCTTTTAAATTGATCTCTCTAACTGCTGAGTGAAGAAAATATTGGGGGAAGAGGGCTGAAAGCAAGAACATCAATCAGAATAGTATTTCTGTCTGTGTGAATGTGACGGTAGCTTATCCTTGGTTGAAAGTGGTGAGGAAGAATAAAAGTGATTGGCTTATGGATGTATGTTGAAGGTGGGAACCTATAAGATTTGCTGTTGAATTGGACAAGGAATATGAAAAAAAGACAAGAATCAAGAAAGACTCCAAGGATTTCATCCAGAAAAACTGGATCAATGAGCACCAATTGCCAAGATTGGGAAAAAATGGGGAGAAACAGTTTGGGAGGACTTAATAGGACTTTAATGGCAATGGCAAGCCACTCCAGTACTCTTGCCTAGAAAATCCCATGGATGGAGGAGCCTGGTAGGCTGCAGTCCATGGGGTCGGTACAAGTCGGACGCGACTGAGTGACTTCACTTTCACTTTTCACTTTTACACAATGGAGAAGGCAATGGCAACCCACTCCAGTGTTCTTGCCTGGAGAATCCCAGGGACGGCAGAGCCTGGTGGGCTGCCGTCTATGGGGTTGCACAGAGTCAGACACGACTGAAGCGACTTAGCAGTAGCAATAGGAGTTTAAATTGCACACATTGAGTTTCAGGTGACTATAAAATATCCAGGTTTACTTGTGAATCAGCATTTGGGTATATAAGCAGAAGTAGATTAGGGAAGAATCCAGGTGGTAGATATTTATTTGAAAAGTGTCAGCTATCACAGTATTTAAAGCTTCAAAATGTAGTATTTAAAGCTAAGGGATTAGATAACATCTCTCCTTAGGAGGAGGAATGCACATATTTGAAAGGTCTGAAGGCTTATACCCTGGGACACTACCTTTCAGAAGACATGAGAATGAGATGACTCAGAAGAAAAAAGAGAAGAAGCATTTGCAGATTGGGTGGAGAATGTGGTGTCCTATAGCTAAGTGAAGATGGTATTTAAAGGACAGAATGAACTTCTTTGAAGAAGGATGTGTGAAGTCAGCATTTTCTCCATCCTTGCCTTAGGTCATCCAGAATCATTAATATAAATGAGCAATACAAATTCAGTTTATGACACTAGAGAATATCTAAAATCGCAAATCAGCACAAGTATAAAAGTGTTAAAATCACTGAAAAACTCAAGTAGGAGTAGGCAGGTGGATGGAAAAAAGCATTTCTCTTCGTAAGAGAAGTTGGCAAAGTACTTTTCGGGGACAAAGTCAAGTAAATACTCTTGAGGTGTGAAACCTAACCTTTAGATTAACCACAATGTTGCCCCCAGGGAGGTAGAACTTCTTTGGATACAGTTTGGTTCTGTAAAGCAGACTCACTCGGGCTAAGTGTGGAAACAGATACTTAAACCGTATTTTTAAGTAGCAGTCTTATTTCTCTGACAATGTAAGAAAAGAGACTTTCTGTCTGTGGGGGGAAAAAAAGACCCTCTCAGACACCTAAACGTGGGTTAATAAACTTACATGCTGTCTTAGTGGGTAATCCTAGAACACTGAATTTAAAGCAAAAACTTACTTGATAGTAATTAGCTAGGATGTACAGTCAGTTCAGTCACTCAGTCGTGTCCAACTCTTCGTGACTCCATGGACTGCTGCACGCCAGGCTTCCCTGTCCATCACCAATTCCTGGAGCTTAATCAAACTCATGTACAGATCACCTTAAAAAATGAGCAAATGAGGAGTAAGGCTGGTGAAGAGGAATGGTAGGTGCAAAGGGGCCATTACCTAGTTAGCTATGGCTCTATGATAAGCACCTCTGGTTTCACAGTCAGCAAGACTTCATAGTCTTCATGTGAACCACTGTGTCCTCAAACAGTCTGCCAGAGAGGTGGAAGGGAAGTTTCTGTCTTCTTGTTCCTCTCTCTCATTAGATAAGACTGGTCTGTAGAGTGTTTAACTCCCTCTCACTTATGGATTATATCAAACAGCCTCTCTAGGTAACTGCTGGGGAAGCCAGAGTCTTCCTGGCTCCAGTTCAGCTCCTTAGGCAATGTAGTCTCTGTGAAGTCAGCACAACTTTTGGTGTTCCTCAGTTGGTAGCTGCAGTGGTGCCAACCCTGACTCCATGATTACCAACAGAGCAAGCCACTTGCTACTCTCTTGAGAAAGGAATGCAGATCTGAGTTGATCTATATACCAAGTCTGGTATGTGTGTAAAGCACTTGTTCATAAGGAATTATCCTGTTGGCCTAAGACATGGCTCTATTCCTTCTCCCAAGTAAACCTCATTTAGTTGGCTGTTTCTTAAAAAGCTCATGTTCTTTGAAGCTGAATAATCAAAAAGGAACCAGCACAAGTTCATTCAAGACAATTACAAGAAAAAAGGGGTGGAAAAGGTAACAAAAGGAGTAGATTAGATAAAGTTGTCTTATGATCACAGGGAGAAGGCAGTGGCATCTCACTCCAGTACTCTTGCCTGGAAAATCCCATGGATGGAGGAGCCTGGTAGGCTACAGTCCATGGGGTCTCAAAGAGTTGGACATGACTGAGTGACTTCACTTTCACTTTTCACTTCATGCATTGGAGAAGGAAATGGCAACCCACTCCAGTATTCTTGCCTGGAGAATCCCAGGGACAGAGAAGCCTGGTGGGTTGCTGTCTGTGGGGTCTCACAGAGTCGGACATGACTGAAGCAACTTAGCAGCAGCAGAAGCATGATCATAGTAGTTATAAAGTACATAAGAAATGTTATAAAATATTGAATCATGAATTTTAAATAGGATAATGCATCAATTACTATTGTGATAGAAGAATTCAAGAAATCTGCTGCTGCTGCTAAGTTGCTTCAGTCATGTCCAACTCTGTGTGACCCCATAGACGGCAGCCCACCAGGCTCCCCTGTTCCTGGGATTCTCCAGGCAAGAACACTGGAGTGGGTTGCCATTTCCTTCTCCAATGCATGAAAGTGAAAAGTGAAAGTGAAGTCACTCAGTTGTGTCTGACTCTTTGTGACCCCATGGACTGGAGCCTACCAGGCTCCTCTGTCCATGGGATTTTCCAGGCAAGAGTACTGGAGTGGGGTGCCATTGCCTTCTCTGAAGAAATATGCTAGTAAGGTAGAAAACAATTATGGGACGTCAAATTCAGAAAACAGTTGAAACAAAATCAGTGAAGTAAACAAATTAGAGTAATCTTAAGGAAGAATAGATACTGCTAAAATTATATACAGAAAGATGAGAAAAATAAGCAAGAAGAAACTGACATAAAATTTGAAGTAAATAACAGAATAAAAGAGATTCAATATGCATTCCATAAAAGCAATTTCTTCTCCAAAATAGAAAATCTTAATAACAGCCAGAGGGAAAGTCACATTGCCTCCTAAGGAATGAGACACTGCTCAGTTGAGTTCAGTTCAGTTGCTCAGCTGTGTCCGACTCTTTGCGACCCCATGAATTGCAGCACACCAGGCCTCTCTGTCCATCACCAACTCCCGGCATTCACCCAAACTCACGTCCATCGAGTTGGTGATGCCATCCAGCCATCTCATCCTCTGTTGTCCCCTTCTCCTGCCCCCAATCCCTCCCAACATCAGAGTCTTTTCCAATGAATCAGCTCTTCGCATGAGATGGCCAAAGTACTGGAGTTTCAGCTTTAGCATCATTCCTTCCAAAGAACACCCAGGACGGATCTCCTTTAGAATGGACTGGTTGGATCTCCTTGCAGCCCAAGGGACTCTCAAAAGTTTTCTTCAACACCACAGTTCAAAAGCATCAATTCTTCGGCGCTCAGCTTTCTTCACAGTCCAACTCTCACATCCGTACATGACTACTGGAAAAACCTTAGCCTTGACTAGACGGACCTTTGTTGGCAAAGTAATGTCTCTGCTTTTTAATATGTTGTCTAGGTTGGTCATAACTTTCCTTCCAAGGAGTAAGTGTCTTTTAATTTCATGGCTGCAATCACCATCTGCAGTGATTTTGGAGCCCCCAAAAATAAAGTCAGCCACTGTTTCCCCATCTATTTGCCATGAAGTGATGGGACCGGATGCCATGGTCTTAGTTTTCTGAATGTTGAGCTTTAAGCCAACTTATTCACTCTCCTCTTTCACTTTCAAGAGGATTTTTAGTTCCTCTTCACTTTCTGCCATAAGGGTGGTGTGAGAAACTGCTAGAGACATCTAAATTGAAGCAAAAAAAAACAAAGTCAATCTAGAATAATGAACTCAGCAAACTATTTTTTAAACGATGAGATTTGTCGAAGAGAAATAAAGCCAGATACTAGTTAAAGGCGATATAGGTTTTATTCATTAGCTATTGCAGTAGGGGGATAAAGTTTTTTTTTCTAAAACTGAGTTCAACTCTAAATACAGCAAAGACAGCTGAGGATTTGTAGCCAACAGAGTGAAGGGGTAAGTGAATAGAAAATTACTAAGAGTTAACATCAAGAGTAAGGAGATTCTTGCTAAACTGACCTTACAGAATTCTTGCTAAATTCAGGCCAAGGGTTTATATATCAAGGTTGAAACATGAGGAACTTTGGGCGAGGAAATACCAAGGGTGAGGAGATTCTCCCTAGACTGACAAGGATTCTTGCTAAAACTGCTCAGGAGAAACAGACACGAAAGGCAAGGTTGAGACCTAGTCAAGAATAGGTCTCAGAGGAGCTTAACTAAAATTTAGTCAAGGAGAGAATCTTTGTCAGGATATATCGTTAAATTTGGATTGGTTCTGAAATAAATTATAGAAGCAATACCTTTTAGTGTATAATTTTGTTAGTATAATTCTAACAGAGATACTACAGGAAGAGAAAAAAAAAATGAAACCTAAAGAATACTTGAGAGGAGTGGTAAGCAACAAGAAATTAGTAAACTTATAGGTAAGTCTAAATAATATATGGGTAAAAATAATTATGATACCTAATTTGTACGGCTAAAAAAGACTATGATATACTAAAAGACAGTTTCATAATTGAATTGGGAGTTGATCAAATTGCATTTGATTCTTCTGTTAGAAAAAGAGTTTCAGATTATAGAATCACTTTAGATTTTAAGTTAAATATTAATGACAAAATTTAAGGGACAGCCACCTAAAGTGGAGAAACAGGTGTGTATAACTTTCAAAGTTGTATAGAGGAGAAAATGGAAAAGATAACAAAAAACCAAATCAGTCTAAAACAAAGGAAGAAAGGTAGAGTAGAAGTAGTGATAAAGCTGACAGATATAAAGCAGAAAGTAAAATGTAGGAGACAATGTGATATAATAATGACCATAATTGTGTAAGGACTAAATTTACCAATCAGAAGTAAAATTGTCACATTGGATCTTCAAAAATAAAATTAATCTCTAAGACATCAGATTTTAGTGACTTGATATTTGTCTTTAGCATCTTTTGCTTTTGCAGTATTCAATGTTTTACCTGTCTGCAGAGTATCTCTTATAGGATACTCCAGTTCGTCCAGTATAGCAAGAACTACTATTGAAATCATCATTCACAAAGCACAATCTTCCATACTTATTTTCATTCATTAGATTCTATGAACCTTCTACTCTTAAAACTGATATACCATCATTTTATTTTTCTCTCATCCTTTCTTACAGATACTATTGTTATACTTTTGTAAAAGCGTTAAAAATATTTTTATTTTCTCATTTTCCACTGAGACCACCCAAAACACTAACCATATTCTTTTAGTTTGTTCTAATTTCCAAATGAAATTATATTCTCCCCAAACTATTTAGTTTATCATGTTATTAACTTGAGTTACTTTTTCCCCAAAATGTAATATATGACATCTAAGTTTTTCTTTTTTAATCATGCTTAAAATACTGCTATATCTCATCTCTGTGGAACAAAACTGGGGCTGCTAAACTCCCATTTAATCCTTCATGAATATGATCCATATATATGCTTTCCTTTCCTACAGCTATGTCTTGGATTCTGTATACTTAATGATTCTCATGAATTAGTATGTGAAAGTACATGGAGCAGAGCCTGGGTTGTGGTGATAGTTTGTTAATTTTCCTGTTATTGTTATTATTAACATTTTTTAGCTTTTGTTTTTACTCTCCTTTTTAGATTGTTTTTTTATTTTGTTTGCCCAGCTTTTTGAAATGTTTCTTGCTTGTTTTGATTTGCCTTACCAGCTATAGATTCTGATTCTTGGTAGTGTATGGATATTGAATGAGGCTATTTTCTTATCTATGTTATACTTTCTCCAAAGAGAGCCTATCTTATTTTGTTATATAACTTATAATGGATATTGGATCATTTCTTAATTGTAACTCTTGATGAATGAGAGGCCCTTTATATTGATTCATTCAGACAACACTGAAAGAAAATAACTTTTCAATTCAGATATTGAGTTATAAACCTCTAGATTCCTGTTCAGAAATTAAAGGTTTGAACAAAACTTGAGATTTGTGTTTTTGAAACCACACGACTTGTTAAGAACCACTAATTCCAGTACTCAAAGGAAATCTGAGGTAAATACTTGTAAGATCATAGGTTTCAGTTAGAAAAAGGAGGAGAAAAAAAAGACAGCTGAATATTTTAAATTTTAGCAGTTAATAGAGGGTGTTTATGCTACAAAGGGTTAGGGTGACTGTGTGGATCACAATAAACTGTGGAAAATTCTGAAAGAGATGGGAATACCAGACCACCTGATCTGCCTCTTGAGAAATCTGTATGCAGGTCAGGAAGCAACAGTTAGAACTGGACATGGAACAACAGACTGGTTCCAAATAGGAAAAGGAGTACGTCAAGGCTATATATTGTCACCCTGTTTATTTAACTTATATGCAGAGTACATCGTGAGAAACGCTGGACTGGAAGAAACACAAGCTGGAATCAAGATTGCCGGGAGAAATATCAATAACCTCAGATATGCAGATGACACCACCCTTATGGCAGAAAGTGAAGAGGCACTCAAAAGCCTCTTGATGAAAGTGAAAAAACTGGAGAGTGAAAAAGTTGGCTTAAAGCTCAACATTCAGAAAATTAAGATCATGGCATGTGGTCCCATCACTTCATGGGAAATAGATGGGGAAACAGTGGAAACAGTGGCTGACTTTATTTTTCTGGGCTCCAAAATCACTGCAGATGGTGACTGCAGCCATGAAATTAAAAGACGCTTACTCCTTGGAAGGAAAGTTATGACCAACCTAGATAGCATATTCAAAAGCAGAGACGTTACTTTGCCAACAAAGGTCCGTCTAGTCAAGGCTATGGTTTTTCCTGTGGTCATGTATGGATGTGAGAGTTGGACTGTGAAGAAGGCTGAGTGCCGAAGAATTGATGCTTTTGAACTGTGATGTTGGAGAAGACTCTTGAGAGTCCCTTGGACTGCAAGGAGATCCAACCAGTCCATTCTGAAGGAGATCAGCCCTGGGATTTCTTTGGAAGGAATGATGCTAAAGCTGAAACTCCAGTACTTTGGCCACCTCATGTGAAGAGTTGACTCAATGGAAAAGAGTCTGATGCTGGGAGGGATTGGGGGCAAGAGGAGGAGGGGACGACAGAGGATGAGATGGCTGGATGGCATCACTGACTCGATGGACGTGAGTCTGAGTGAACTCCGGGAGTTGGTGATGGACAGGGAGGCCTGGCGTGCTGTGATTCATGGGGTCGCAAAGAGTCGTACACGACTGAGCGACTGATTTGATCTGATCTGATGCTACAAAGGAGTATTATTCAGTGTTGTGACAGAATTAGATGTACAGAATGTAATTGTTTTTAAATTTCAATATAAATATAACTTGGAATTGTAGAGATGTTGTAAAGATTTATTTGGAAACAGATATGACACAGTGTAATTTCCCTGATGTTTAATGTTTAGGTTCTGAGCAAAGCCAAAATGGAAATGTAAGCCTGTTTACTGAAAGTCTTGGTTGAACTTGATCAATTTCTGGCAATCTAATAGTCTGTCATTTTGAGAAAGAATACATTTATTATAGCTTTGTGGTGTGATAGTATAGATACCCAATATGAATATAGTTGGTAAAAAGTATTTTTTCCCCTAGAATTGTATCTATAGTCTAATTTGTCTAATGTTGCTTGGAAGCAAAGGGATCTGGGCAGGTTTTTGAGTAAGGTCATCATTGTTATATTGTATATACTGAATAGGAAGATAATAAGGTGAAGTCTAGCTGAGAATTCTTAGGGTAAATAAATATAAGTATCAGTAATTATTTTAGGTTAGGTCCTCCATGGTTTTAAATATAAATAAAACACAGAAACGTAGAGATCTGTTTAGAAGTTAAAAAAATGTATTAATGTATTAAACTCATCACAGCAAATTTAAGATGAGGAAAAGTTAGCATTTGTTAGTAGGGTAAGATAACTTTTGCAGAAACTTAGAGAATAATATGAATATACCAAAACTGAAAACAAATAGATCTGGCCCTCTTTCAATCTTTCTTGTCTCTTTGATTTTACATTCCTGGTAGACATTTGTAGACTTTGTAAGTCACATGAGTAGAGGGAGAATAAGAAAGTAGGCTGCTACAGGTCTTCTTAAGCAGGAACAAATTGGTGCTTTTCTATAAATTTAATTTTATATAAATTTAATCAGTATAATAAATTAATATATAAAACATTAAAATAATTTTAAAAAGAGAATTCAATTAGAAACACTGGAAACATGTAAAGCATAGAGATTTATCTATAGTATATTAAGTATAAGAAAATTAGATAACGTCTAATTTGTTTCCTTCAAAAGATCAAATCAATCCTCTGATATCTCTCCAGGGTACTCTTATATACTAATCTTCATTTCCTTTCTGGTTTTCTGCATTTCTCAGACCTGGCTCAGTCTTTTTCCCCCAAAATATGTCTTCCTTTATTCACTGTGCTTTTATTTATTTTTAACCCCTATAGTAAGTCTTGAAGTATTTACCTATGTAAACATTGTCAAATGTAGATGTCTTTATTCTGAGTTTTTATTCCCCATTTCCACTGTGTCAAGTTTTGTTTCTTTCTTCTAAGCTGAAACAATGGGGCACACAGACATCTTGGATTACTCTTATTTAAAGAAACTGAGTCAATCATATAAAAGGGTATTTGTATATAAGGGTAAGTTTATCATAATTATAATAAAATTAATAATGTACAGTTTTTTGCTTATTTCTAGCAGTCTGCAGGATTGTTAATCGGCTGGAACAGATTCAGGAAATGCACGACAGAGATTTCTGGCAAGCTCCATTTATCAACGACAAAACACTGACTATATAGAAAGGTAATGTATTAGGGAAAATGTTTAATTTCAGCACATACCCAGTTCCTTTCATAAAAATACCCTGTAAATGTGACACAAGTGGGATGAGTTTGAAATATATTTCAGAATTAATTATTGAGAAAAACTATTTAAGAAAGAAGTTTGGTGATCTCAGTGCATATGAAAAATTATTCCTTCATGTTAACCATGAAAAGCTCATGTAAGAGAGAAACCTTATGAATTAATTCAGAATAGAAAGTATGTCAGTCAAAATGAAGACTTCTTTCCATATGAGAAAATTAAACATGTAGAGCAGTCTTTTGAATATAAAGAATGTGGTGAAGATTTCTGTGAGAAGACAGTTTCATCACATATAAACAAGCTCACAAAATACAAGGTCCTTGTGAACATAATGAATGTGACAAAACATTCTGTAATTATTCAGTTCTCATGGTCCATAAGATAAGAGAAAGTCTTTATGAGTTTAGTGAATATGGTAAAACCTTTGAAAAGGTACCTCTCTTGAGACATTTGAAGCTGAAAGATTATGAACATAATGACAGTAGATAATTTCAGCAGATCAAACTTTCTTGATACAGAAAGAACATTTGAATGTAATAACCTGGGGGAACCTTTCTGGAAGTCAGTTCTTAATGTAACTCAGAAAACGTGCATAGGAGACAAGGTCTATGAATGTAATGAATGTGAAAAAGCATTCTGTGAAAAGTCAAAACTCACCAAACAGCAGAGAGTACATACAGGAGAGAAACATTATGAATGTAATGAATGTGGGAAATGCTTCTCTAGGAAATTCCTTCTCACTTTACATCAGCGAATCCACACTGGAGAGAACCCTATGAATGTAATGTATGTTGAAAATCCTTCTATAGGAATTCATACCTCATAATTCATCAGAGAATTCACACAGGAGAGAAACCTTATGAATGTAAAGAATGTGGAAAAAGCTTCTACCATAAGTCATATCTCACAATACACCAGAGAATTCACACAGGGGAGAAACCTATGAATGTAGTCAATGTGGGAAAACCTTCATAAGCAACTCAGTTTTCACAATACATCAGAAAACACACACAGGTGAGAAATTCTGTAAGTGTAATCAGTGTGGGAAATTCTTCAGGAATTCATACCTTACAATACATCAGAGAACTCACACAGGTGAGAAACCATATGAATGTAAGGTATGTGGGAAAACCTTTTGTCATAAGTCATATGTCACCAAACACCATAAAACTCACATAGGGGGGAAACCCTATTAATGTAATGAGTGTGGGAAAACCTTCAGTCGCAATTCAGGCCTAAAAGTACACCAGAGAACACACACAAAGGAGAAACCCTATGAATGTAATGAATGTGGGAAATCATTCTCTGAGAAATCAGTCCTCACGGTACATCAGAGAATACATACTGGGGAGAAACCTTACAAGTGTAATGAATGTGGAAAAACCTTTTACAATAAGTCGGATCTCACTAAACACCAGAGAACTCACACAGGTGAGAAACCCTATGAATGTAAGGAATGTAGGAAATTCTTCTCTAGAAATTTATATCTTACAGTTCACCAGAGAACTCACACAGGGGAGAAACCCTATGTGTGTAAAAAATTTGGGAAAACCTTTTACTATAAGTCTGACTATACGGTACATAAGAGAACACACAGAGGGGAGAAGTTGTATTACTGTGATCAGTGTGGGAAAACCTTCATTTGCAATTCTGTCCTCAGATCACATCAGAGAACTCACACAGGGGAGAAGCCCTATGAATGTAACGATTGTGGGAAATCTTTCTCTGAAAAATCAGTCCTTATTGTACATCAGAGGATACACACAGGGGAAAAACCTTATAAGGGTAATGAATGTGGGAAGCCCTTCTATCGTAAGTCAGATCTCACTAAACATCAGAGAACACACACGGGAAAAACCCTATGAGTGTAGTCATTGTCGGAAAACCTTCAGTTGCAACTCAGGTCTCAAAGTACATCAGAGAAGGCACATAAGGGAGAAAGCCTATGAATGTATTGAATTTGGGAAAACCTCTAAGAAATCAGTTCTCCCGATACATTCAAAATTACATACATGGGGAAAATCTATTAAATATATTAATAGCAATGGGAGAAATCTTAGTACCTAGCTATTCATACCTTGAAGTACTGTGGAAAATTCATACAGGACATGGCCCTTATTAATGTAAAGTGGTAAATTTTTTACTCTTAAATCATATTCTAAAACAAATGAAAGAGTTACCATGGGAGAAATTACTATGAATGTGATGAATATTGTTAATAAGACAACTTAAAATGAATACATGTGGAAGAAACCCTACTAATATATGTAGGGAGTGTGTGGAAATATAAATTAAGGCTTATTAAATAACTTAAGTAGGAGATAATCTTATGAATCAAACAGATGTGAGAAAATTTTCTTCCAGAAGTTGGCCACTACTAATAGATATACCACACCTGGGGGAAGCTGTCAACATCTTATATGTTTTTTGAGACCTTCATACACAAGTTGTAGTTATTGCATGTCAGGCAAATAATAGGGATGATATCAATAACCCAGCCTATGTTAAAAAATGCCATTTTATTGAACAAGAAAATTGATACTAAGTTGAAATCTTAAAGATTTTTTGAATGTGACGGTTTTAACAGAATTCAGATTTTATTATAGCTGAAGTTTGTTTTGAAGGAAGTCTATCAACTTAGGAAATATGGACAGAAATTTTCCTTATTCTAAATGTTATGTTTTGTAGTAATTTCAAATTTTTTCATAGAAATAAAACTGAAAATAGATATTTACAAAAATATTAACTGTGGAATGTGAAGCTTTTTTAAAAGCACACATTGAATAATCTTCTAAGTCTCTGATTTTACTTTTGGAGAAACACATGTTGCTCATGGTCCTCCCCATCATGAGTTATTACATGTGTTTGATGAATCTGAACCCCAACTGTGTAATTACTCATGCAAATACAGTTCCTGCATGTCTGTGTTTTCCTATCTGCGGTTCTGTGGTTGGTTGAATCCACAGATGCAGAACCTGAGGGTAGGGAGGGCCTACTGTGAAAGACTTGAGCATCAGCTGATTTTGTTATTCAAAGAGATATCCTGGAACCAATCCCCAGCAGATGCTAAGGGGTGACTGTACTGCCTAATGGTTTGGTTCAGCCCCAGGCCTACCTCTGGGGCATCTCAAAATGGACTAGATCCACATCAGAACAATTGCCAGGATCAGCAAGAGGTAGCTTTGGGACTGGTTCTGCTTCCTCTTACTATGTTCAGTAACCAGAAACATTGAGTGTGAATGAGCTGGTGTACTGGCTAGAATACTCTAGTATATATGACTTCAGTGCCCCCATCCAGATTCACAGGAAGCTTTTCATAGTCCATTCTACAACCTGTAACCATTTACATCTTCCACAGATTCTAAATTTGGTTAATATCGATCCCACACATGTCATACTTCTACAATAATGCATATATATCATTGCATGTATATATGTGTAATAACATTGTTTTACAAGTAATATCAGTGAGAATGTTTTATACAACTTGCTTTTGTCTTCAAATGTGTTGTTTTGGTATTTATACATGTGGGTATATTTGCTTTAGTGGATTCATTTAAATAAAAGAACCCAAACTAAAAAGTGGCAAATGATTTGAACTGATGCTTCACAAAATAAGATACGCAGTGGCCAATAAATAAGTTAAAAATGCCTAACATCATTATTAATCAGGGATATTCAAATGAAAACCACAATTAAATAAAATAGCTATTGCTAAGTCGCTTCAGTCTTGTCTGACTCTGTGCGACCCCAGAGATGGCAGCCCACCAGGCTCCCCCGTCCCTGGGATTCTCCAGGCAAGAACACTGGAGTGGGCTGCCATTTCCTTCTCCAATGCATGAAAGTGAAAAGTCAAAGTGAAGTCGCTCAGTCATGTCCGACTCTTAGCAATCCCATGGACTGCAGCCTAACAGGCTCCTCCGTCCATGGGATTTTCCAAGCAAGAGTACTGGAGTGGGGTGCCATTGCCTTCTCCAAAATAGCTATTAGAATAGCTATATAAAAAAGTGACAATATGAAGCATTGACAAAACTGTGGAACAACTGCAACTCCTGCACACTGATCACCGAAATGTAAAATGGAACAACCATGTCAGAAAAGCTTGACACTACATATAATAAATGTAACAACCCAGAAATCTTGCTCTTCAATATTTAACCAATCAATATAAAAACAGATGTCTACACAAAAATGCACATTAAGTTCATTACAGCTATATTCTTAATCAAAAACTAGAAACAATAGATGAATAAATAAATAAATTGTAATATATGCATACAATAGAATACCACTCAGCAATAAAAATGAAGGTGTTCACTGCTCCTTTCACACTGGGTGACTGCATTTCCATAGTATGGTTAGAGGCCACAAGCCAGAACATGGAAAACCAGTAAACTTTTGAGAATGGGGGAAAATGACAATCTAGCATAAGTTAACAGTTTCCTAAATATAAATCATATACTTGACACATATTTTAAAAAGTTCTTCTGTCATTGTTAATGACATAAAACTTCTCTTGTTTGAAGGCAAGACCACCACATTTTGTTTGTGTAGGGAGGGTGAGTAGAGGAATGTTCTTAAAATTGGTATCAGTTCAGTTCAGTTACTCAGTCGTGTCCAACTATTTGTGACCCCCATGGACTGTAGCATGCCAGGCTTCTGTGTCCATCACCAACTGCCGGAGCTTGCTCAAACTCATGTCCATCAAGTCAGTGATGCCATCCAACCATCTCATCTTCTGTCATCCCCTCTCCTTCTGCCTTCAGTCTTTCTCAGCATCACAGTCTCTTCTGATAAAATTGGTATAATTATTCTTAAAAAATAGAAGTACTTCTTTGATGAAGCCTCAATACCCATTCAGTTCACTGTAATAATCTGTAAGCAGAACAGCAGTACAGTGCTAGGCGTTGATTCCAGTAATGTCAGGTACCACATCCTTTTCTCACAGTCCTCTGAATGATTTTGAAGAAAATATTCTAAAGGAGGACAAGTAAAAGCAAAGAAAAACAAAGGAGGATTTGAAGATCCCTGTTTAAGATTTATTTTTTAAAAGTGCCTAATATTTTGAATTACAAAAGCTGTCATCCTGTGGGCCTGCTGGACACTAGACTGTGTTTTCTACTCCTTTAATGATAAAGATCACCTCACAAAAAGAGAACTTCTGCTTACTGGCTGGAAAAAGGTCCCTTTTCTTGATTTTCAAGTGCAATCTGTTGTCCAGTTCCTCTAGATAAGTCTTTCTGTATTTTAAACAGATACCATTTCCATTTTGTAATTACATCTAGGTTAAAATTTATTGTCTTATACTGCATCTTGAAGTAGAGTCATTAGTGTTTGGAGTTCTCATTTTAAGCCCTCAGTGCTGGCACATTCAGTGCATCCACCACCAGCAATGGATTTGGGGCCAAGAAAACCTACATCCTGGTACAGAGGAACTCGGGAAAAATGGGCATTCTCCAAGAGTGGTAGTCCATCTCTGTGCATGGATGGGTGTGTGCTGCCTTTTGTAAGATTTTGGAGGGAGTTTAGGGAATATGTTGAGAAGTGCTTTGTCATCAAGAAACAGGTGACCCAGCAGTGGAATGCAGGTCTACTTCTTGTGTCGGTGGTGATGGCAGATGCCTTCTTGTGCCATGTGGAGAAGGTATTTGAGGAGGAGGTGGTGTAAAGGGGAAAGGGCACTTTGGGACAAAGACATTACTATGGTCACTTTTTTCCCCAAAGTGGGAGGTTGGAGGTATAGTGGTGAGTTTAAGAAAACATCAGATGTCCTCATGGGTTCTCATGGAGGTAACAAGGGAGAGCTTTCAGGAGGGCCTGAAATAGAGGTCTGGTCTGATACTGAATATTGTGGTGAATAAGCTTTTGGCGTGGGTTACCCCGGAGGAATTGCTGGGTGGCTGTCCAAATGCTTAGACATCATCTTTGATGGTGAAGATTCTGTTGGAGCAGATTCTTGTCATCTTAGCGGAGGAACAGGAGGGTAGGGACCGGCACTTCATCAGTGCTCTTGGTTAAACTTATAGATGATACTGAAGCAGATCTTGAATGAAAGGGCTTGAATGGTCAGAGTCAGGTATGCTGCAAACATCTGTGGTACTGGAAGCAGCAGAAGCAGGAGGTGCTAATGGTGTTCTTGGAGAATTTGGTGCAGATGCTATATTTTCTGTTTCAATTTCAGGGGTTTTACTTTAACTGTTTTTCCTTGGCTCTTGCTGCGGAGGTGTGGGATGTCTCATAGTACCTGGTCTTGGGTTTAATGGACAAATACTGGGAGATTTTAGTGAATGGCTATATTCTTTTGGAAATCTTGGGAGAGGCTTAGGGTTTCATGGTTATGTTTCTAGGTATTTGTTGAAAAATAGTCTTTAAATTCTTTTTCCATGCTGTTTCCCATTGGATTGAAGTTTTCAAAGAACTTTTTGATACCTGATTTTAGTCGTAAACAGTAACACTGATTTTGGTATTTCTGGATTTCACCTGCAATGTTCTTCCCTTTACTAAAGTTTATAAGCTCTTTTCCATGCCTTTTTAGGACCTCAGGACTGCCTTCTGTTTTCAAGATATTAGTTAGATAAATTCCAAAGAAAGGCTCATATGGTGGATTAATAGACCTGAGTTTTGCCAAATATTTCTCTTTTTTTCCCCTCAAATATTTCTTACAGTGATCTTCACGTAGTTCATGAGCTGTTTCTGAAATTTTCCTTCGGCAGCTTTGTATTTGCTCAAACATGTGGTCTAGTCTGTAAACAGGTAATTTAATAGCACAGCCAACCTCAAGGACACCACTGACGTTGTTCAGCTCTTGAAAGACTTGCAGAATCTCAATTATTCAGCTCACCACAGCTACTTTTTCTTCTAAGTTTTCAGTCTCTACATTTCTCAAACCACAGGGTGAAATTCGTGGTATGCTGGATCATTTTCAGAAGGGTAGGAGAATTAATCTCTTTGTTTTCTTTTGCCCACATACTGTCAACTAATTCTGATGACCGTACAGCTCGATATAAATCTGATTCAAATAGAGTGAGCTGTCGAGCAATTCCTGTTGGTTTAAGGAGAGCAGGTCAAAAGTCTCTATGTGGTCAAAATTCTCTCTTTCCACCAGGTCTGCTTATATGCCATTCATCCGTGGGAGGTGAACTCTGAAATGTAATATTATGACCTGGTCCATTGTCTCTTGCAATTCAGTTCTTTTCCTTTTGATTATTTTAGTGATGGATTCAACCCATTTTTTCATTGTTTTACCTCTTACTGTTCCAAGAAATTTCTCCATTAGCTGCAAACGATCTGAATCTCTTTCAAAATCATAGTGGTGCACTACTCAGTGCCAACATACATTTAATGCTTACACCTGCACAGGCTGTATATATATTTTTCTAAACCCTTTTGAGTTCTGCACTCAAGGGCTAACCTTCTCTAAAGCTATGCAATCAGGTTCTGTTGGCTCAGACTCTGGAATTTCAAACCTTTCTATTAAAAGACTCAGTAGTTCTTAAGATTTACAAAAGGATCTATATGTTGTAAGAAATGCCTGAACAAAATTGGGATCCATGTATATATGGTATGTGAGCCTCTCTGTAAGTTTAATAACAATTCCTGCTTTGATGACTGGAATTCCAGCTTTGGGCTACACGTTTTCTTCAAATATGATATTTTCTTCAGAGTCAGGCTCTACAAATCTATAAACATCAGCACTAGGGAGTCTCATCTGCTGCTTTTCATCCTAAAGTATTGTCACATCAACCATCCTTTCCAATGTTCTCTGATATGATAAAGATATCAATGCTGCCATCCAACTGTTTTTCTCTTCATCTGACTTGGCAGAAAACATAACACTATTTACGTCTTTTAAATTATTTCAGAAGTATGCTTGTACTCACTAGTGTCATCTTTGTCATTAATCTGTACCTTTCTCATAAAAAACTTTTCTTTAAGGTGATATTCTGCATTGCTAGCACCAGGAAGTTTTAGCTACCCATGATTTGATTTACAGCAAATCATTGAGCCATCAAAGAGAAATATGTTTCTTTAATGTTTCTCCTACATGTATAAGAGTTCTTTCCATTGCAAATTCATTGCAGCACTGTCCAGTGTCTTTTCCTCCCAACCATCAATATTCTTCTGAATCTCGTTCATTTTCTTGATTGCTAGTTGTTTCCCCTTCATTTGGTGACTATAAATCCAACATGCAGATTCACCCAGTCTACATTTTGCAAGGCTTTTAGAACATATTTTGTTCCTATACCACTATGAACATTAAGCAAAGCTGTTATTTCTTGTTTCAAACATTCCTTGTCTTGTTCTTTACTCTTCTTACTGCTTCAGAAGTTTGAAGTAATGTAGACAGTGGTAAATGGGCTAGAAGTAGCCTGGGTAAAACATATTGAACAGCTTCTTTGAAACCTTTGCCTATTGACTGAGAAGACTGAGGGCAAGAAGAAGATGGTTGGATGGCATCACTGACTCAATGGACATGAATTTGAGCAAACTCAAGGAGATGGTGAAGGACAGGGAAGTCTGGCGTGCTGCAGTCCATGAGGTTACAAAGAGTTGGACATGACTTAGCGACTGAAAAACAACAGGAGTGCCACTCCAGGCTTTGATAACTGACTAAGGAATGGTCATGAAAACCAGGTAATAGAATATCTCGAGCGTATGATTCAAATGGATCAAATGCCAGTTCCTCTGCTGCCTGCAAAGCAGCTTCCTACTAATGGATGGTGACTGCCTTCATCTGTCATTTCTACAGTATCTTCTATATGGCCCAGTAACTTTCCACAAGGTTCATGTATATCCACTATATGACCAAATGTATTTTCTACATCATTAGCTGAAAAACAGTTTTGTATTAATGACAAAGCACTCTCTAAAATCGTTTATAATTTAACTTCCCTTATGTATGTCAAATTTCTGCCATAAATGCTTTTACAAAATCATAATAACATTGCTCTCCTGAGGTGGAAGGCTCTTTCATCAGTTAAAGATAATATATCTTCTACATCTTGATGAACCATATCCATCAATACTTTATCAACATATATTGCCACTTTAATATCTTGTTTTGTAATTTCATAATGCTGTATATTTTGCACCAACTTTTAAAGTGTCTGCAGAAATGAATTCTAACACTACTACTAGATTATAAAACCTGGTGGTCAGTTTTATAATCTAGGACCTCCTTTAACAAAAGATGAATTTTTTTCTACGGGGAGAGAGAAAAAAATTTCTTTGGTTCCTCTTTTCAGTAGCCGACTGGGCATCAACTATTGCCCATGTATCAACTGGATGAGGGAAACTTTTTTGAACATGTTCCTCTACATCTGAAGAACTTAGGGGCTGAGCTTGACATTGCATATTTAATTGCTAAGTTAATTCTTCAGCATACTGAAGAGCATCATCACTAGACTCAACAGTAGGATGAACTTGCCCCTGAACATTTTTTCAATGCAGACACCAGCAGCCCCAATTGGGGCGTGTTCTTTTCAGCTAAACACTCAGAGCAGCTGCTGCGCCTGCATGCCCCCGCCTCTGGGCAGGGAGAGGGCCAGCGGTGGCCAGGCTGGGGGAGTCACCAGAGGGTGAGCTCCTAGCGCAGAACTGGGCCGCAGTCTCAGCGGATGGCCCGGACTCTGCACGGGGCCGAGCTGCTGGGCTAGCCCTGGAGATGAGGCTGGGGGTGAGGCTGGCGCCTGGCCACCCATCCCACAGGCACCGGCTGAGGAGAGAGAACGCAGCCGGTAGGCGGCGGTGGTGGCATCATCGGGCGACGCCACCCAAGGACCAGGCCTCTCACGCATCCCCGGCCCTCCGTCGCCTCCCCAGGTTGCTTTCCACCGCGGTTGCTGGACTCTGGGCTGGTCTGCCCCGGTTGCAGAGCCGGTGGCTGTGGGAGGGGTGCGGAGGGACACTCCGGCCGGGCCCATTTTATTTAAAATTGTTTTCTGTTGCCATATACTCCACAGCTATTTCCCATTAAATTCTGAAAGAGATGGGAATACCAGACCCCCTGACCTGCCTCTTGAGGAACCTGTATGCAGGTCAGGAAGCAATAGTTAGAACTGGACATGGAACAACAGACTGGTTTCAAATAGGAAAAGGAGTACGACAAAGCTGTATATTGTCACCCTTCTTATTTAACTTCTATGCAGAGTACATCATGAGAAACGCTGGACTGGAAGAAACACAAGCTGGAATCAAGATTGCCGGGAGAAATATCAATAACCTCAGATATGCTGAAGACACCACCCTTATGGCAGAAAGTGAAAAGGAACTAAAAAGCCTCTTGATGTAGGTGAAAGAGGAGAGTGAAAAAGTTGGCTTAAAGCTCAACATTCAGAAAACGAAGATCATGGCATCCAGTCCCATCACTTCATGGCAAATAGATGGGGAAACAGTGTCAGACTTTATTTTTTGGTGCTTCAAAATAACTGCAGATGGTGATTGCAGCCATGAAATTAAAAGATGCCTACTCCTTGGAAGGAAAGTTATCACCAACCTAGATAGCATATTCAAAAGCAGAGACATTACTTTGCCAACAAAGGTCTGTCTAGTCAAGGCCATGGTTTTTCCAGCGGCCATGTATGGATGTGAGAGTTGGACTGTGAAGAAAGCTGAGCGCCGAAGAATAGATGCTTTTGAACTGTGGTGTTGGAGAAGACTCTTGAGAGTCCCTTGGACTGCAAGGAGATCCAACCAGTCCATTCTAAAGGAGATCACTCCTGGGTGCTCTTTGGAAGGAATGATGCTAAAGCTGAAACTCCAATACTTTGGCTACCTCATGCGAAGAGTTGACCCATTGGAAAAGACTCTGATGCTGGGAGGGATTGGGGGCAGGAGGAGAAGGGGATGACAGGATGAGATGGCTGGATGGCATCACCAACTCGTTGGACGTGAGTTTGAGTGAACTCCGGGAGTTGGTGATGGACAGGGAGGCCTGGGGTGCTGCAATTCATGGGGTCCCAAAGAGTCGGACGTGACTGAGCGACTGAACTGAACTGAACTGAATAATTAATGATGTTGAGCATCTTCTCATATGTCTTTGGCCATCTGTATGTCTTCTTTGGAGAAATGTCTCTTTGGATTTTCTGCCCATTTTTCAGTTGGGTTTGTTTTTGTTGTTGGTGTTGTTAAGTTGTATGAGCTGTTTGTATTAATATATTTTAGAAATTAAGCCCTTGTTGGTCACATCATTTACAAATATTTTTCCCCCCATTCTTTAGGTTGTCTTTTCACTTTGCTCATGGTTTCTTTTCCTGTTAAATTTGAATATTTTTAAAATTCCACTTTATCTATTGACTGTTTATGTATATCTCAGTTCGGTTCAGTCACTCAGTCATGTCTGACTCTTTGTGACCCCATGAACCGCAGCATGCCAGGCCTCCTTGTCCATCACCAACTCCTGGAGTCCACCCAAACCCATGTCCATTGAGTCAGTGATGCCATTCAACCATCTTATCCTCTGAAGTCCCCTTCTCCTCCTGCCCTCAATCTTTCCTAGTATCAGTGTCTTTTCAAATGAGTCAGCTCTTCACATGAGGTGGCCAAAATATTGGAGTTTCAGCTTCAACATCAGTCCTTCCAATGAACACCCAGGACTGATCTCCTTTAGAATGGACTGGTGTGATCTCCTTGCAGTCCAAGGGACTCTCAAGAGTCTTCTCCAACACCACAGTTCAAAAGCATCAATTCTTCGGCGCTCAGCCTTATTTATGGTCCAGCTCTCACATCCATACATGACTATTGGAAAAACCATAGCTTAGAGTATACAGACCTTTGTCAGCAAAGTGATGTGTCTGCTTTTTAATATTCTGTCTAGGTCGGTCATAACTTTCCTTCCAAGGAGTAAGCGTCTTTTAATTTCATGGCTGCAATCTCCATCTGCAGTGATTTTTGAGCCCAGAAAAATAAAGTCAGCCACTGTTTCCACTGTTTCCCCATCTATTTACCATGAAGGGATGGGACTGTATGCCATGATCTTCATTTTCTGAATGTTGAGCTTTAAGCCAACTTTTTCATTCTCCTCTTTCACTTTCATCAAGAGGCTCTTTAGTTCTTCTTCACTTTCTGCCATAAGGGTGGTGTCATCTGCATATCTGAGTTTATTGATTTCTCCCAGCAATCTTGATTCCAGCTTGTGCTTCCTCCAGCCCAGTGTTTCTCATGATGTACTCTGCATATAATTTAAATAAGCAGGGTGACAATATATAGCCTTCATGTACTCCTTTTCCTATTTGGAACCAGTCTGTTGTTCCACGTATCTCTTTTGCATTATGTATATAGTAATTTCTCTATCAGTTACAATATACATCAACTTTTCACCATCTATTTAGAGTTAATAATGTACCATTTCTCATAAAATATAGAAACTTTGCAAATATAAAAGTCCATTTCCAGCTACCTGGCACTGTCCGTTTTGTTATTGTTGTCATACCTACATTATAAGCTTAAAATGAGAGGTGAGTTTCTTTTAGTCTGGTTGTTATAGACTGAATGTTTGTCCCCAATCCCAAATTCATTTGTTGAAACCCTACCCCAAGTGTGATGGTGTTAGCAAGTAGGACCTTTGGGAATTAATCAGCATTAGATGAGTTCATGAGGATGGAGCCTCCTATTGTACCTTCTAGGTACAATGGGATTAGTACCTTTTAAGAGTCACCAGAGAGCTTGTTCTCTTTTCTCTGGTCTCTGCTACATGAGGATATAATGACCAGTGTGTAGTTTCTATCTCAGAAGCAGGCTGTCTTCAGAACTCTACTATGCTGGCACCCTAATCTCAACCATCCAGTCTCTGGAGCTGTGAGAAGTAAGTTTCTGCTGTTTATAAGCTACCCAGGATATGATACAACTCACTACATTATTCCTAGTATATGATACCCCATATATGGTACATTTCTCATGTTCACAACTGGAGAAGGAAATGGCAACCCACTCCAGTATTCTTGCCTAGAGAATCCTGTGGACAGAAGAGCCTGGTGGGCTGCTGTCCATAGTGTCGCACAGAGTTGGACATGACTGAAGCGACTTAGCATGCATGCATGCATTGGAGAAGGAGATGACAACCCACTCCAGTGGTCGTGCCTGGAGAATTCCAAGGGCAGAGGAGCTTGGTGGGCTGCCGTCTATGGGGTCGCACAGAGTCGGACATGACTGAAGTGACTTAGCATGCATGCATGCATACGTTGGAGAAGGAAATGACAACCCACTCCAGTGGTCGTGCCTGGAGAATTCCAAGGGCAGAGGAGCTTGGTGGGCTGCCATCTATGGGGTCGCACAGAATTGGACATGAGTGAAGTGACTTAGCAGCAGCTGCATGTTCACAACAAGAAAAAAAAAAACAAACTGAACAAGCATTGAAAAATGAACAATTTTTTTTTAGGTTAGTCAGAATATTGAAGCCACAGGACAGAAGCCCAGGAGGAGAAGCCCACATCTGGAGCCACTACTTTACAGCAGCATTCCTGTAAGTAATGAATTGTAGGCTAAATTGAGAGTTAAAAATTCCGAGGGGAGGCAGTCTTTGATCAGTTTGTCCTCCAAGAACATGACCAAATTCTCACTGTGAAAATCATGGAAAAATCCCTTTGTGCTTCTGGCAGGGAGAAGGGAAAAGTAACCATTTAAAATATGCCTTTAATTAGGGCAAACCATTTTCTCCTTAACAAGGCCTGACCTCAAGATAAAATGTTAAACCAGAGCCTAACCTGAGAGAAGAGACTCATCCCAGACTCCTCTAAACTTACCATCTCACCTAAGTGTGGCAGGGGAGAACCAAATTGAGCAACTCTTATTAAGGTGACATCATAGGCACACGTGCTCACTAAAAGACTGAGACCTAATCATAGAACTATAAACACTTCCTTCCTCTAATACCTTATCACCGTATCAATTAACTTCCTATAGAATACCAAGAAACTGAAAGAACTAAAAGCTAAAAGAAGCTAAAATACCAACAGCTGAAAGAACTGCAAGCCTAAGATCTTATTTAAGAAGGAGTCTCTAAGGAAACATAAGGACAACAGAAGAGAGAGACAAAAAGACACTAGAGGGAATTTTAGCCTCTGATGCACAGCTATAACAAACAGTAAACAGAGTCTACCTCGTAGCCACATAAAATCAAACCTCACATTAAAAGTGTATTATATCAATTCCTTTAATTGAATACATAATTTCTTGCTTTTGAGCAAAAAATTACAAAGCATGCTAAAAGGAAAGAAAAAAGGTTCAAAAGGCAAAGCATGTTTCAGAACCTGGTTCAGATATGGAAAAGATTTTGGACAGAAATTTAAAATAATTATGATTAATATATTAAGAGCTCTGCTGGAAAATGTGGACAGCATGTAATAACAGAAGGTTAATGTAAGCAAAGGAATGGAAACGATAATAAAGAATAAAAGGGAAATGCTAGAAATCAAAATCAAGCAGGAAGAATGAAGCAGTATGCTGAGCATAACAGGGAAAGAATCTGTGATCTCAGTGAGGTCAATAGAAACTTGCCACACTAAAAATTAGAAAAAGGATAATAAAAAGAATAAAGGAACACAATTTTGAAGAACTGTGGAACACTTACAAAAATTAACACATTTTAATGGGAATATCAGGAGAAGAATGAGAGAAAGGAGCAAAAGAAATATAAAACCACAGATCCAGGAAGCTCAGGGAACACCAAGCAGGATAAATATGGGGGGAAAATCTACACATAGGTATCTCATATTCAAACTACAGAAAAATAAAAGGTAAAGAAGAAATAAGCTAGAGAAAAATATAGCTATAGAGGAGTAGGGATAAAAATTACATTGTTCTTCTCTTCAAAAACTATGCATGTGAGAGTGGAGCAAAATATTTAAAGATTTAAATATTTAAAAATCTAGATTTCTATATCCAGTGAAACTGTCCTTCAAAAGTAAATAAGAAATAAAAACTTTCTCAAGTAAACAAAATTGAAGGCATTTTTCACCAGTAAACCTTGTAAAACATGTTATTAGGATTCTTTAGAGAGAAGGAAAATGGTATTAGAAAGCTCTACCTGTGCTGTGTAAGGAATGGAATATATGAACAGGAATTATTAAAGGCCAAATATTGTCTTCCATGTTTCTTATTAATTAATCTAACAAATAAAAATTTGTTCAACTTAATACTAGTACCAGTAGTCTCAGTAATTATAGATTTGTGTAAATGAAGTGAATGGCTACAATATTATAAAGGGTTGGAGAGAAGAATTGGGAATACTCTGTTATACGGTACCTGCACCACCTGTGAAGTGATACAGTGTTGTCTGAAAGTGGACTTGAATTAGTTGTACATGTATATTTCAAATTCCAGGGCAACGAGTATAAAAATTTTCAAGAAGTATCTCAAGAGATAGAGAACACAAGTCACAGAGTGGGAGAACATATTTGCAAAAGGCATATCTGATAAAGGACTGTTATCCAAAATATACAAATAACTCTTAAAACTCAAGAATAAGAAATCAAGAAACCCTATTTAAAAATTGGCCAAAGACCTGTATAGATACCTCACTAAAGGAGACATAAAGATGGCAGATAGCCATATGAAAAGACCCTCAACAAATGTATCATAAGGGAATTGTAAATTCAAACTATTCTCAAACTACACTGGACATATATTAGAATGGCCATAATTCAAAACATTGACAACAAACTCTGGCAAGGATGTCAAGCAACAAGAACTCTTCTTCATTACTGAAAGCTTTAGCTTATCTTGGGATCCCGGATGAGCCCCCAAGATGGAAGCTTTATGCTCAGCCCCCATGATGATAGCTTACACCTTGTCTTAGGATCCCGAGTGAGCCTCCAAGATGATAGATAAAAACTTAGTGTTCTACCACATTCGTTGCCTCTGAAGGAGAAGATTTAACTCTGGGACCAAAGACAGTCTCACTCACTCAGAGCTTTGTGTATTATAAATTTAGTTAAAGTGATACTGGCAGAAAAAAGCTTCTTACATAGACATCAGACGGGGGTAGAAAGATGATCTGCCTTGCTAGTTTTAAGCAGGAAATTATATACTTTTCTGCCAGCTGCTGAGAATAGAAAAAAATATCTCAAGGCTGTGAAAATTTTGCCCAGACCATTTCCCATAACATACATCCTGGGATGACATCAGCACAAGACTAGCCAGAAAGAAGGGTTAACCCAGAGCTCAAGGCTGTGGACCCAGACCTCCCATAACACACATTCTGAGCTCAAAAAACGTATGTCCTTGAACAAGACTTACTGCTGCCTACAAGGCCTATGTGTCTAAGGCAAAAGAATGTGAGTAAGAAAGATGTTCAGATCAGATCAGATCAGTTGCTCAGTCGTGTCCGACTCTTTGTGACCCCATGAATCACAGCATGCCAGGCCTCCCTGTCCATCACCAACTCCTGGAGTTCACTGAAACTCACGTCCATTGAGTTAGTGATGCCATCCAGCCATCTCATCCTCTGTTGTCCCCTCCTCCTCTTGCCCCCAATCCCTCCCAGCATCAGAGTCTTTTCCAATGAGTCAACTCTTTGCATGAGGTGGCCAAAGTACTGGAGTTTCAGCTTTAGTATCATTCCTTCCAAAGAAATCCCAGGGCTGATCTCCTTCAGAGTGGACTGGTTGGATCTCCTAGCAGTCCAAGGGACTCTCAGGAGTCTTCTCCAACACCACAGTTCAAAAGCATCAATTCTTTGGCACTCAGCCTTCTTCACAGTCCAAATCTCACATCCATACATGACCACAGGAAAAACCTAGCCTTGACTAGACGAACCTTTGTTGGCAAAGTAATGTCTCTGCTTTTGAATATGCTATCTAGGTTGGTCATAACCTTCCTTCCAAGGAGTAAGCGTCTTTTAATGTCATGGCTGCAATCACCATCTGCAGTGATTTTGGAGCCCAGAAAAATAAAGTCTGACACTGTTTCCACTATTTCCCCATCTATTTGCCATGAAGTGATGGGACCACATGCCATGATCTTCATTTTCTGAATGTTGAGCTTTAAGCCAACTTTTTCACTCTCCACTTTCACTTTCATCAAGAGGCTTTTGAGTTCCTCTTCACTTTCTGCCATAAGGGTGGTGTCATCTGCATATCTGAGATTATTGATATTTCTCCCGGCAATCTTGATTCCAGCTTGTGTTTCTTCCAGTCCAGTGTTTCTCACGATGTACTCTGCATATAAGTTAAATAAACAGGGTGACAATATACAGCCTTGATGTACTCCTTTTCTTATTTGGAACCAGTCTGTTGTTCCATGTCCAGTTCTAACTGTTGCTTCCTGACCTGCCTACAGATTTCTCAAGAGGCAGATCAGGTGGTCTGGTATTCCCATCTCTTTCAGAATTTTCCACAGTTTATTGTGATCCACACAGTCAAAGGCTTTGGCATAGTCAATAAAGCAGAAATAGATGTTTTTCTGGAGCTCTCTTGCTTTTTCCATGATCCAGCGGATGTTGGCAATTTGATCTCTGGTTCCTCTGCCTTTTCTAAAATCAGCTTGAACATCAGGAAGTTCACGGTTCACATATTGCTGAAGCCTGGCTTGGAGAATTTTGAGCATTACTTTACTAGCGTGTGAGATGAGTGCAATTGTGCGGTAGTTTGAGCACTCTTTGGCATTGCCTTTCTTTGGGATTGGAATGAAAACTGACCTTTTTCAGTCCTGCAGCCACTGCTGAGTTTTCCAAATTTGCTGGCATATTGAGTGCAGCACTTTCACAGCATCATCTTTCAGGATTTGGAATAGCTCAACTGGAATTCACCTCCTCCAAAAAGGGGCCTTAGGCTTGGATACCTTATAAGGTGCCTAAGTTAACCCTATCCTTACTAGTGGGAATCCAACGTGGTACAACTTTGGAAGATACTTTGGTAGTTTATTACAAATCCAAATATACTTCTTTTACTATATAATCCAGCCATTGTGATCCTTAGTATTTCCCCAGTGGTGCTGAAAAACATATGCTTACTCAAAAACTAGCACACAGATGTTTATAATAGCTTTATTCATAATTTCCAAAACTTGGAAGCAACCAAAATGTCCTTCAACAAGAAAAACTGAATATCCAAACTCTAGTATATCCAGACAATGGATTTCGTTCACTGCTTAAAAAGGGGGGTGGGTGGGGGGAGGGTGCCAAGTCATAAAAAGACATGGAGGGACCCTAAATGCATACTACTAAGTGAAAGAACCCAATAGACTAAATATTGTGTGATTCCAACAATATAAAATTATGGAAAATGCAAAACTGTGGAAACCATAGAAGAATGAGTGGTTGACACAGATTGAAGCAGAGGGCTGAATATGTGGAGTACAGAGGATGTTTAGGGAAGTTAAACTATTCTATATAATGTAATGTCGGATACATTTAATTATACATTTGTCAAAACCTACAGAAGGTACAACACCAGTAGTGAACCCTAATATAAACTGGACTTTGGTTAATAATAATATCTGTATGAACTGTAACAATTACACCACTCTGTGCAGATGGAAGCTGGGAATGTTCATGGTGAGGGAGGCAGTATATACATAGAGGCAGGTCATATATTGGAAATCTTCATATTCACTTGTGCTGTTTACCTAAATGTGCTCTTAAAAAGTCTATAAATTATAAAAAAGTTATGAAATCAATAAAAATTTAAGTGTAACTGATATGCAAAGAGAGGAGAGAAAATGGAATAATATAAAATACTCAAAACCAGAGAAAGCATAAAAGAGTGGAAGACAAGAGAAAGAATAGGGTAAAACATGGAAAACAGTTAAAAATGTGGTGACTATTACTTCAACTATATCAACAATAAATTTAAATGTGGGTGACCTAAATACACCAATTAAAAAGGACTATCAGAGTGGATAATGAAAGCAAGACCCAACTAAATGTTTTCTACAGAAAGCCCACTTTTAAGCAGTGGAGAAAGATATACCATGCTAATACTAATCATAAGAAAGCTAAAGTAGCTATATTATTTGTTGTAGATGTCAACACCCCTCTATTAGTAGTTAATAGTTCCAATAGTCAGAAAATCTGTAAGGCTATAGTTAATATAACTATCTAATTGACATTTATAGAATACTTCATCTAACAGCAGCAGAATACACATTCTTCTCAAGCTTGTATAGATCATACTCTGGGCCATTAATTTGTACCTTAACAAATTTAAAGGAATAGATATCAAAGTATGCTTTCAGAACATGGAATAAAACTAGATATCAATAACACAAAGATAGCTATAAAATTCTAAAATAGTTTGTGATTAAATAACACACTTCTGAGTAATACATGGATTAAATCTCATAAGAAATTTTAAAATATTTTTAACAATGAAAATATGACCTATCAAAATTTATAGGATAAACCCAGTACAATGTCATGCTTTTTGCTTTAAACAGTTATTTGTATCTTCAAGAAATTAAGAGAAAAACTGTTCTTTAATATTTACCCAATTATTTACATTTCTGGTGCTCTTCATTTGTTTTAAAAAAAATATGAGTGTTTTCTTCTGGTATAATTTTCTTTTATCTGTAAGAACATCATTTAGCATTTCTTAAACTTTAAGCCTGGTATATAGGAGTTCTCTTTGTTTTCCATTATCTGAAAATGTCTGCTTTTAGCTTTCATTGTTTAAGGATACTTCTGCTGGATTGACTTTTTTTTTTTTTTTTCCTTAAAAGATGTTGCTTCCCTGTTTTCTGCCTGTGGTTTCTGGTGAGAGTTCTTTGGTTATTCAGATTATTGCTCCCTTGAGTGTAATATATCTTGGATATTTTAAATATTTTCTTTTTATTCATGTTTTTGGAAGTTTGACTTTCAAATATCTAGACTTTTCTTCATATTTATCCCATATTGAATTAAATATTATCTTTGTACATTTCTCTATTTCTAAATTCAAATTTTGCACATTAGACTTTTGGATGTCATACAGGTCTAGTATTCTATTTATTTTTTTCAGTGCTTTTTCCTACCTGTTCTTTGAATACTTCATTTTCTTTTTTTTTTTCCTCTCCAAAATCACTGATGCTTTGCTTTTCCATTTTGTTCCTGCTATTAAATCCATCCAATGAATTTTTTATTTCTGATTTTGTGTTTTTCAGTTCTAAAATTTCCAATTTGTACTTTTTCATCATTTCTATTTATATGCTAGAATTTCTTGTTTTTTTCACTCATCATGAGTATATTGTCCTTTATGTCATTGAATTAGTTATAATGTACACTTTAAAGTTCTTATCAGACAGTTCCAACACTGAGTAATATTGATACTGGCCTATGTTGGTCATCTTTTTCCTTCAGAATGAGTTACATTTTTTTGGTTCTTCATATGTTGAGTAATTTTATAATGTATCCTGAACATTTAAAATGTTATTTGTGGAGACTAGATTCTGTTAAATTCCTCTGGATGACTTTGTTTTAGTAGGCAATTTAACTTGGTTAGACTCAAACTGAAAACTTGTCTCAGTTGCAGATCAGTCAGTTTAGTTCAGTCACTCAGTCACGTCTGACTCTTTGCAAGCCCATGGACTGCAGCACACCAGGCTTCCCTGTCCATCACCAACTCCTGGAGCCTACTCAAACTTATGTCCATCACGTGGGCTATGCCATCCAACAATGTCATCCTCTGTCGCCCCCTTCTCCTCTTACCTTCAATCTTTCCCAGCATCAGGGTCTTTTCCAATGAGTCAGTTCTTCACATCAGGTGGCCAAAGTATTGGAGTTTCAGCTTCAGCTGCAGTCCTTCCAATGAATATTCAGGACTGATTTTTTTTTAGGATTAACTGGCTGAATCTTCTTGCAGTTTAAGGGACTCTCAAGAGTTTTCTCCAACACCACAATTCAAAAGCATCAATTCTTCAGTGCTCAGCTTTCTGTATAGTCCAACTTTCACATCCATACATGACTACTGGAAAACCCACAGCTCTGACTAGATGGACCTTTGTTGGCAAAGTAATGTCTCTGCTTTTGAATATGCTATCTAGGTTGGTCATATCTTTTCTTCCAAGGAGCAAGTGTCTTTTAATTTCATGGCTGTAGTCACCACCTGCAGTGATTTTGGAGCCCCCCCAAAATAAATTCTGTCACTGTTTCCATTGTTTCCCCATCTATTTGCCATGAAGTGATGGGATTTGATGCCATGATCTTAGTTTTCTGAATGTTGATTTTTAAGCCAACTTAAATCAGACACATCAATTTGTGTGTAATAATCAACATCAATTTTATTTCTTAGTATTCTTAGCATTCATTCTCTAGCAAGTGAATTTTTAGTCTGTAAGATGTGTACAGTTTAAGTTGTTTTATTATTTGTCCCTAAGTCAGACATAAATAATGGATCACATGTTTTGGTAATGTTCAGTCATGGTTTTATTCTTGTAGCATTTATTTGTGATTAAGAATGTAAATACAGAAAATGGTCCTTTTCAGTGTGATTTTAAGGCTTACATTGGTTGGTGTCTCTTTTCACATATTTAATCTATTCATTATATAAGCACAAATGTTTCTGGTGACCACTTTTGGAAATGCAGTTTTCACCCATTGGGCATATGACTGTGTATATGTTATTAGATATTCGATAATCTCAATTTGGAATCTGTGAGGAGAAAATTCAATCCAAGTTTTAGATCATTCGATAACAATTTCATGAGAATTTATAGGGATTTTAAGATATAATCACATTGTCTTTATCATCATAAACAGCTGTAGAACTTTAGTCTGAGAAATATTAAGCTTTTTCAAAGCATAGTGTATTAATCATATTTTTAAATTTTATGTATCTTATGATGTTTTGACATCTTACACAGCTTGCTGACCAGGGAGAGACTTTGTCTCCTAGGGCTAGCCATTTCTTAGAGATAGCAAAGGGATAGAGCCAGGCCTGGAGCATAGCTTTCCTATACAAAATAACCAGTCTCTCACACCAACCCAGTATTTTCTCTATCCTAAATTATCATGAGACCATGTACTAGTCAACTACACACAACTTTATAGCCCATGGCTATAATACTCTATGAAGGAGTGTCCAACAACATCTGAACTTTACAGATAAGGCAAGATCTTATCACCTGTTGAATTTCTCGAGTAGAGTCTTTATTGTAAAAAAAAAAAAAAGTATGGATAATTCCTCCCTTCCATTGGGGTTTATTCTTTGCTATGTGAGTTTCAAGGTCTGGATATAGTTGGGATGACACCATGCAGTATGAAATAGTCTAATTTAGCCAAGATTGCTTCTCTTCCATGGAAATAGGGTGGTGTTTGGGAGGTAAGTCTTTTTTAGAAACTAGACTAAATAACTGTCATAGTATTAATGGTGGTAAACTTCTAAGGGATAATTATACTGCATAACTATTACTGTGAAAGGAGAGTCTAACCAACATTTGAAACCAAAAGCTTGACTTACTGCTTTTCTGTTTCAGCCATCTATTACTGTGTAACAAAAACACCTAAAACTTAAAAGGCTTAAAATAACAACTTTTTATTTCTCTATAGGTAAAAGTGGATGATTTTTCTTCTCTACTAGTTATTATCTGTAGCCTCTCATTCAGCTAGCATTTAGCCAGTGATGGGGCTAGGCTGGAAGGTCTGAAAAACTTCACTTGTATGTCCAGCACTGTGGGGTTTCATCCCCAATAGCTTGAGTTTCTTCACAAATTGGTGATCTCAGACTAGGTGTACTTTTTCCATGTTATTAGCTTTGAGAAGTAAAGTGGAAGCTGCCGCACTTCCTAAAGGGGAGGCCTGACACTTCTCTAATATGCAGATAAGCCAAAACAAGTCACAAGACCAATCCAGATTCAAGAAGATGGGGAAATGAATCTCTTATGGATAGAATAGCATGAGGGAAGGAATTGATACTGTCCATCTTTGACCATCAGACTAACCAAAAGAGGCCTGTATTTGTAAATCAGTCAGAGAAAGAAATGATACAAGGTTTGGGGAAATGGGGGATTCAGGGATTTGTAGACTTTCCAAAGCAGGAGTGTTGAGGGACTGACTGGCTCTTTCAAAAAGTATAGTAGTCACTGGAGTAGGCCATAGCTGACTTTCTGAATTTCCAGAGTGTGTCAGAGTGAAAGCTGTTGCTTGGCTTTCAGAAATGAGTTGTCACAACTAGCTGATTTTCATAAGCTTGTGCACTAGTGAGAAAATTCTCCGGTTAATTGCTATTAGTGTCTGATCGCTTGTCTCTGATCTATCAATTTTGGTGGTTACTAGTTCATGTCTTGGGGCTTATGGCCAACAAACAGTGTCTCAGGTTTTCTTCAACTTGGGGACTAGCAACATTTTACTCTTACTAGAGTATTAGTTTTAAAAGTATTTTTATTAGTACAGGCTTTATTCTGAAAGCAGATTTGCTTCAGTTATTAGACTGTCCCCAGAAAGTACTAATTTTGATTTAATTTTTGATTGAGGGGCCCAAGGAAGTTATACAATGTATTTGTTTTCACACTGAAATAAAGAACACTAGAGATAGTTTCTTCTTAAACATGTATCAAAATGGTATGCTCATGTAAGAGCTGAATGAAATACTGGTAACAGTAGTTTACCATGGAGTATTCAGAAGTTATATAAGTACAAAGTATACATAAGATGTAAGCAATCACTAAATATACTAGGTGTTCATTAATATTAAGCATCAGATGAATCAAAATGGAAGCTTAACATCATAAAAGTCCTTTTTATTAGGAAGGGGAAATAAGATGGCAGGATTTAGATTGGAGCAGCATTTGACAATTCTATGAAGTATGGGCAATAAAGTAATTTTACTAGTAATATAGCTGGTGGAGTTGGGTATTCTTTTTGTTGTTGTTCGGTTGCACTAGTTAAGTATGACATAAAGATGTATTTTATTTATGTGATAGAAAATTAAAAAATGATACAGGGAAAACTGGCCATGGACATAGAAGAAAATATAGGAATACTGTGAGTAGGGATCAATTAATTTAGACAATGTTTATTTCATAATTTACTGCTACATTCCATCAGGGTATTTGTTTTGATGCTATGACAGTCCGGCAGCTAAAACATATCTTTGAAAAAAAACTCTAATGCTTATAGTCTTGTAACATATATATTTAATGCACATAACAAAGATATTGCAAAAAACCTCCACCTACCCACAAACTGATATATGCATAATTTCTGAAACACATACCATATATAAAAATATACCTCTATGTTGGCTGTGATGTTTTCAGCTCTAAGAAAACTTGAGTTTGTAAGATACCAGAAAGTAACTATCTTAGGCCCTGTGGGGCATATGGTCTTCTTTAGCCTACTCAGCTTTGCTACTGTAATGTGAAGGCAGCCACAGGCAAAACAAACATTTTTTATTAGTTCTAACAAAAGTTGAATTTACAGACACATAAGTTTGAATATCATAGTTTTCACATCACAAAATAATCTTTTTCAACCATTCATAAAGGTAAAACATTGCAGGCAGTGGGCCAGATCTGAATCATTTGCAGAAAAATGTACAACCAAATCAAAGCAAGGCACTGCAGCAGTAAAGTGAGGGGCTAATGCTGGTAGCCAACCTTTTATTTTGCAGAATAATTCAAGAAATACAAATTATTATGATAGTATCTAACATATAGCTCTTCCTTTGTCTCAGACACTACTCTAAGTGCTTTAAAAATATTAACTCATTTACAACTCAAAGCAATCCTATTATCACTTTTTTATGAAAAAGGAAACTGAGGCACAGAGAGGTTAGGTGTGTGCCTCATACTAGAAACAGCCTGGGCAGTAGGAGTCAAAAGTCCATACTCTTAACCTCTATGTCATGTTGCTTCTAGTAGAAAGAAAAAGGTAGTGAAGAACATTTAGGACTCTCATACAAAATATAAATTCAGACAGCTCTGTAACTTGCTAAAACAACACTAACAGATATTTATTCACATAGTATTATTTTTTATTGTGTAGGGATTTTCAGCTATTTTTAAAAATGAACTTATTGTTTTTGTTTAGTTGCTAAGTCATATCAAACTCTTTTGTGAACCCATTGACCAGAGCCCTCCAGGCCCCTCTGTCCATGACATTTCCCAGGCGAGAATACAGGAATGAGTGGGTTGCCATCCCAACCCAGAGACCGAACCCGTATCTCCAGCATTAGCAAGAAGATTCTTTACACTGAGCCACCAGGGAAGCCTTTTTCCTATAAATGTATCCCTAGTGTAAAATTTGGCCAACCATAAGAGAGTTGCAAATTTTACAGAAACATTTTTATATTCTTTCTGAAGGGTTAGTTCAGTAAAATCCATATCCATTCAGAAAGAGGGGGGAAAAGACACATTATAATTTTAAAAGAATACTACACTTAAATATACATTCTGTTAACAACAGGAGTCTCTGCTGAGACTAAATGAGAGATATCTTCATACACATAAAAGTTACTGAAATAAACAAGGCTACATATTTCACTATGTACAGTTATGGATGGGTTCACGTGCACATCAAACATCCACAATCTGTGTTCTGTAGCACACTGACATTCACACGTAAGTCCTACATACTAAAGGACTTTTCACATGTGTTAATGATACCACATTTTTCAATTTATTTGTGCTTTTTACAAAACTTCATATACCTGACATTTGCAGGTTTCTTTAAAACAACGTTGTAATCAGATTTCTGCAACATGACTCCTAGTGTAAGTAGTTCCCTTGTACATATTCTCTTAGAATTTTTGTGTAAAAGGTTTCACATATTTAAAATATTTTTTAAAAAGTTTCTATACTTTATATCACTGATCTGACATTCACTGAAACATCACTTCTTGATAAAGCCTTCCATGTATGTTTTAATCTTTGTGATTATCTCCTTTTAGGATGTGCTAATGAGTCCAACTGGTATAAAAAGATTTCTGAATGCTCAGGATACTGATAGAAATTCCTCACTTATGATGGCTACCCTGACGGAAATTTCCTGATATTCATTTTTCTTACAGGATTTCTCCTGTATGGTTTAAATGTCATACAATAAAGTATGACTTCTGAAAGAGAGGTTTCCTTCATGTTTTACCATTTGTAGTGTTTCTACCATGTATGCTGTCTGAAATTTAGTACAAGTCTGACATATGGTAAAAATTTCTCCCTAACAGATTTATAGAATTTCTCCCCATGATGAAAGAATTGGCTGCAACTTTCCCATATTGATGATATTTCATAAGGTTTTTGTCTTGTGTGAGTTATCTGATTATTCTGAAGGACAAATTCAGACAGAAGAATTCTCCAATTGATATTGTTTATAAGCTTTTCCCTTCTGTGTGTGTCTTCTGATGTGCAGTGAGTTTTGATTTTTGAAAAAATGTTTCCTTACACTCCTTACATTCATAGGGTTTCTCTCCTGTGTGTTTTCTCTGATGTATGACAAAATGTGACTTCTGAGAGAAAGATTTTCCACATTCCTTGCATTCATAGGGTTTCTCTCCTGTGTGAGTCCTTTGATGTAATCTGAGGACTGAATTCACAGAGAAAGATTTACCACATTCATTACATTCATAGGGCTTCTCCCCTGTGTGTTTTCTCTGATGTTTAGTGAGGTCTGATTTATAGTAAAAGGTTTTCCCACATTTATTACATTCAAAGGGTTTCTCCCCTGTATGAGTTCGCTGATGTACTGTTAAGGCTGACTTCTGGTAAAAGCATTTACCACATTCCTTACATTCATAGGGTTTCTCTCCTGTGTGAGTTCGCTGATGAGTTTTGAGGTGTGAATTTCTAGAAAAGAATTTCCCACATTCCTTACATTTATAGGGTTTCTCCCCTGTATGTGTTCTCTGATGTACTGTGAGGTGTGATTTCTGGGAAAAGGACTTCCTACATTCCTTACATTCATATGGTTTCTCCCCTGTGTGTGTTTTCTGATGTACCATGAGGTATGCCTTAACATAGAAGAACTTCCCACATTCAGTACATTCAAAGGGTTTTTCTCCTGTGTGTGTTTTCTGATGTTCCATGAGGTGTGGCTTCTGGTAGAAGGATTTCTCACACTGATTACATTCGTAGGGTTTCTCTCCTGCATGAGTTCTCAAATGTCTACTGAGAGATGACAGATGGTAGAAAGTTTTCTTACATTCTTTACATTCATAGGTCTTCTCTCTGGTAGGAGTTTTTGGTTGTCTTGTGAGGTCTCCATTCTGAGAAACAGATTTCTCACATTCACCGGGTTTGTCCTTTGAATGAGTATGCTCATGTATTATGAGGATAGACTTCTGGTAGAAGGCCTTTCCACATTCATTACATTTATAGGTTTTTTCATTGGTATGAGTTTTCTGATGTTTCTTGAGTTCTCCATTCCTAGAGAGAAATTTCCAAATTCGTTAATGTATAAGACTTTGGGGTGAGGGGGTGGGGGTTGGGTCTGCTATGTATATTTTCCAAGTAACTCTGAGAACCGATTTCTAGAGGTTTTTCCAATATTCATTAGATTCATAGGGTTTCTTCACTGCGAATATTCTATGTTGACATATACTGTGGTTTAACATTTGGTAGAAGGTATGTCACTTACATTATATTCTCCAGGTTTCTCAACTGCCTGAACTTGACTTTGTATAGTAAAGCCTCTATTATTATGTAAATAAGAATCAAAAGACTGTTTCAGAGTTTTAATCTCCTGATCTTGAATTATAAAAGGTCTCTATTATGAAAGAGGGCTTTCCCATTTGGATTATGTTCTTTGGAATTTGCTTCAGTTTTCTCAATTATCGTTAACTAGTGCTGTTCCAAGTCCAGTACCCCTATTAAGACCCTTTCTTAAAAAGCTTCTAATCTCAAAATTGAATTCTTGAACTTGCCTTGAATTTTCAGCTTGGCTTTCTGGGCATCTTGCTCCTTGGTCATGAGTATTGCATAGGTCTTCTACAAAGGAATCCAAAATTTAATACTTTATACATCTTAACACATTATTATGCTCATAGGGTGGATTCTTAGGTTTCAGGCTGTTATTCTCAAATGAAGGAGTTCTTAAGTGCAAACTTCCTCTATCTCAGTGGCTTAGAAAAAACATATAAATAACACTAAAACCTGCTACAGAGAAGAGAGAGAGATCTAGTTATAAATTCAGGTAACTTTGACACTACAAATATGACCTTAAAACCTTGGAGGAGAAAGTATAGACAAAAAAAAAAAAAAAAAACCCACCAAAAAACACAAAGAATAGGGAGCAGAAAACAAAAGGTATTCAAAGTGCTGCTGAACAAGAATGTGAGACTCACAGAGCATGATGTGAGCCCATTAAGGAGAATGAATAGTAAGTAGGGTGATAAGGAAAATTAGTAGACAACTGTATTCACTGGAAATATCAAAGGAAAGATTATATTCGATGAAGGAGCTAAGTATAGGTCTTTACCCTCTCAAACCTAGTTTATAGTGTTAGGATTTCTAGTAATTAGACTATAAACTTCCACTTTATTCCTCTTTGCCCATACCCAACAATCTAGATGTCAACACTAAAGTGACCTTCTCAGAATATCCATTTCCTCATGTTTAGAGGAAAATTCTTTTTCTAGTTGGCTGGTTCAGAAGACCCAGAAACACATACATCCAAAAGGTTTTTAAAAAAAGATTAAAAAAAAAGCAGAGTACAAGCCATCCCACAGAATGAATTCTCAGTTGTAGCACCAGAGATTTTCAGTATCACCACATACTGCATCTGTGACTCAACACTAGTCTTATTCTGCTTTTATATCTTAACTCCCACATCTCTGCTTCAATTTTCTACATGATCTTTAAAGGGTAATTATTCAACGTCATTCTAGAATCTTGACAGACATTCATGTTTATTCATTTTTAAATGCTTGAAAAAAAGTGAGCTTATGAGTAGAGATTTTGGGTTAGAATTTCATGGCACTTGTAAGGAAAACACAAAGTTATTTGATAGGGATGTGTGCAAGGTTAACTTGGGATACTCATGAAATAAGACCTTAAGTATAAAAAGCACTTGAGAGCAGATAAAATGAAGATTAGCACATGTTTTGGGGCCACAAGGAAAAATAAGATGCAGCAGGCAATAAAGGGCCAGACTAGTTCTTGACAGAAAATTAGGTGTATTTTGTATCAGCTCTGAAATAATATAGCTAATGAAAGGCATAATGATTTATAATCCAATTTCAGAGATTAAAGAGAGAATAGTAAATTAAAATGGGTGCTGAAAATCTAAGGCATTTTATTGTTAATGAAAGGAGGAAAAATGGCACTTGAAAATTTTATAAGATAGATTTTATAAACACTTTAAGATTATAGCTGCATACTTTAATGCCAAGGAGTAACTGGAAATTCTAGCAAAAAGACAAAATGAGAGTTTAAGTGAAAAAGAAATAAATCTACTTTAAAAATGTCAAGTAAAAGAGGGAATGTTTTTTTAAACAAAAAATCAACCATCTCCATCTGCCCCACACAAAAGAGGGAATTTAGATGAGGAGGCAAAAACTGGAGGTGTGATTTATTTTGCTTACATATGCAGATCAAGTATCCTCAATCATTTCCAAAAGTTTAAGGACATTTAAAAAAGAGATTCTTGAAAAAAAATTTCAAAAAATCAAAGGCACCAATTCCAACCCCCTTATACAAGTTATAATTTCTAACTTACCAGGGTTGTTCTGACGTGGAAATTGTACTTCTAATATCCATGGTTCTTTTCCTTGCTTCAACTTGAAGATTGCATTTGGCCTATTTGCACAATAGCCTATTAATAGAAAAGATAAAATAACACAAATTACTTGGAATACAGAAACTCTGAAGGATAAGGAAGTGTAGGTTAGGATCAGAACAATGAAGGTCTCACATAGATTTGGCAAATTTATTCTATTAGGGGAGTGCATGGGGACACAAATATTTTTCTGGTACCCAAAATGGATTCATCAACTTTGACCCTGAAAACAATGCTAATATTCAACCCTACAGGGGATTTACAAATTTCAGTAAGTGAGAAAGGAAATGCAAACTACTGGAGTTACAGATGCAGAAGATTTCCTCACCCACTGAGATGAGGTGACTGTAGTTCTCCTGCATCACTTCTCTATACAGGGTCCTCTGAGCAGTGTCCAGCAATTTCCATTCCTCCCGGGTGAATTCCACAGTAACATCCTTAAATGTTACTGGTCCCTGAAACAACATATTTCAATTCAAACGGAAGTGATCAAAATAGAGTACCATTAAAAAGACACGTAAACTAGCTGTTAATGTGTTAACTACAGGATTTACTCTGGAGAGTTAAAATATACTGCTACCTGTACCCTGTTTTACACATATATAAAATGTTTGTTCAGTATATATTTACTAAGATATCACTCCATGCCTAGAACTCTGCTAGAGATACAAAGATGAATTGAAAGCAACTATTCTTGTCATCAAGGAGCTTACATTCCAACAGAGAGGCAAAGATTAAATTCATAAATGCAATATGCATAGCAGGTGCATTGACAGAAATATGTACAAGATAAAAGGTGGTAAAAAAAGAATGACCAAGATGGTGGAGAAGGAAGACTCTGAGCTTACCTCCTTCCACAGGCACACTGAAATTACAACGATTTACAGAGCAACTATCTTTGAAAATCATCTGAAGAGTAGCAAAAAAGATTCCCTACAACTAAATATATAAGGAAGGAACTACAATGACCTATATAGGAGGGTGGAGACACCCCTCTAGTAGTCAAGACCCACATCCCTGAGTAGGTGACCCACAAATGGGAGGCTAGTCAAAACTGTAGAAGTTCTCCCCAAGGAGTCAGAGGTCCAAGCCCCACATTGCGCTCCCCTGCTGAGGGGTCCTGCACCATGAAGACAAACCCCCCAGAACACCTGGCTTTGTAGGCCAGTAAAACTTGAGAGCCAGAGGGCTATAGAAAACAGACACTCCACTCTAAAGGACACATGCAAAATCTCACACGGTCCAAATCATAGTGCAGAGGCAGTAATCTGAAGTGAGGCTGGCTCAGACCCATTTACAGATCTTGGAGAGCCTCTTGGAGAGTCAGGAGGCAACTGGAACTTCTCTTGAAGACACAGACACTGGTAGCAGCCACTTTGGAAGCTTGTTCTGCCATAAGGACATTGGTTCTAATAAGCACCATTTTGGAATCCTCCCTCTAGCCTATTAGTGCTAGAGGCTTACTGGCCGACCAGTGAGCCGTCACCAATCCCAGTACACTTCAGGCTATTCTGCCAGCTGCATTGGGTCCCAGTCCAGGAACCCCATAGGACATGCAGCCAGCCAGGCAGGGACCCAGCTTCTTGCAACAGTGGGCCAGTAGCCACTGCATGAGGCAGGATCTGGCTTCCAACAGGGCTGAGGGTCAACCCTGGCTGTTAGTTTGCCCACAACAGTCAAGCCCACAATAAGGAAGGATTCATGTAGCCCATACATAAGGAGCCCTTAGAGCTCATAGCTCTGATGATGAGAAGCATATATTGCTGGGTTTCTCAGAATATCTCCACATAAGATTACTTCTCTAAGATTGGGAAATGTAACCAATTTACCAAATGCATAGATATAAAAACAGAGGATTAAGCAAAATGAGACAGAGAAACATGTTCCACACAAAAGAACAAGACAAAACCTCAGAAAAAGGATTAAATGAAGTTGAGAAAGCATTCTACCCAATAACAATATCTTTTATGAATACCTTTAACAAGTTACTAGTAAATCAAATTGAGCAAAATAAAAAAATTAGATTATAATTTACACTGTGATTTTGTGTGATTTATCCCAGGAATGCAAGAATGGCTCAACATACTAAAGTCAATAAATTTCATTAACAGAGCAAATGGGGGAAAAGTAGAAGATCATTTCAGATGATGCAAAAAAGTGTTTGACAAAATTCAACACTTTCATGATAAAAACATTTAGTAGACTAGAAATAGAAGGAAACTACCTCAAAATGATATTTTTAATCCACCTCTATCCCAGCTAACTTTATACTCAGTAGTGAAAGACAAAACTACATATAGAATATCCCTAAGAATCCACAAAAATAGAGCTAATAAACAAAGTCAGCACATTTCAGAATTATAAGATCAACACACAAACATCAGTTGTGTTTCTATTTACCAGTAATGAAAATCCAAAAGAGAAATTAAGACAATTCCATTTAATGTAGCATCAAAAAGAATAAAATACCTAGGGATAAATCTACTCAAGGAGTATATAAGACTCACACACTGAAAACTGCAAAACATCGCTGGAAGTATTAAAGAAGACCTAAATAAAAGAAATGATGGTATGTGTTTATAGACTGTAAGACTTAATATAGCTCAGGTGACAGTACTACTCAAACGAATTTATAGAATCAATGAAATCGCTATTAAAATCTCAATGACTCCTTCACAGAAATAGAAAAGCCAATCCTCAAATTTATACGGAATTGCAAGGAGTCTCTAACAGTGAAACAAAATTGGGAAAGAAACAATCAAAGGACTCCCACTTACTTAAAATCTTACTGTTAAAAGATGACACACAAAAAGAAAACTACAGGCCAATATCACTGATGAACATAGATGCAAAAATCCTTAACAAAATTCTAGCAAACAGAATCCAACAACACATTAAAAAGATCATACATCATGACCAAGTGGGCTTTATCCAGGGATGCAAGGATTCTTCAATATCCGCAAATCAATCAATGTAATACACCACATTAACAAATTGAAAAATAAAAGCCATATGATTATCTCAATAGATGCAGAGAAAGTCTTTGACAAAATTCAACATCCATTTATGATAAAACCCTCCAGAAAGCAGGAACAGAAGGAACATACCTCAACATATTAAAAGCTATATGACAAACCCACAGCAAACATTATCCTCAATGCTGAAAAACTGAAAGCATTTCGACCCTAAAGTCAGGAACAAGACAAGGGTGCCCACTCTCACCACTACTATTCAACATAGTCTTGGAAGTTTTGGTCACAGCAATCAGAGCAGAAAAAGAAATAAAAGGAATCCAAATTGGAAAAGAAGAAATAAAACTCTCACTGTTTGCAGATGACATGATCCTCTACATGGAAAACCCTAAAGACTCCACCATAAAATTACTAGAGCTAATCAATGAATATAGTAAAGTTGCAGGATATAAAATCAACACAGAGAAATCCCTTGCATTCCTATACACTAATAAGGAGAAAATAGAAAGAGAAATTAAGGAAACTATTCCATTCACCATTGCAACGAAAAGAATAAAATACTTAGGAATATATCTACCGAAAGAAACAAAAGACCTATATATAGAAAACTATAAAACACTGGTGAAAGAAATCAAAGAGGACACTAATAGTTGGAGAAATATACCGTGTTCGGAAGAATCAATATAGTGAAAATGAGTATACTACCCAAAGCAATCTATAGATTCAATGCAATCCCTATCAAGCTACCAATGGTATTTTTCACAGACCTAGAATAAATAATTTCACAATTTGTATGGAAATACAAAAAACCTTGAATAGCCAAAGCAATCTTGAGAAAGAAGAATGGAACTGGAGGAAATCAACCCGCCTGACTTCAGGCTCTACTACAAAGCCACAGTCATCAAGACAGTATGGTACTGGCACAAAGACAGACATATAGATCAACGGAACAAAATAGAAAGCCCAGAGGTAAATCCATGCACCTATGGACACCTTATCTTTGACAAAGGAGGCAAGAATATACAACGGAGAAAAGACAATCTCTTTAACAAGTGGTGCTGGGAAATCTGGTCAACCACTTGTAAAAGAATGAAACTAGAACACTTTCTAACACCATACACAAAAATAAACTCAAAATGGATTAAAGATCTAAACGTAAGACCAGAAACTATAAAACTCCTAGAGGAGAACATAGGCAAAACACACTCTGACATACATCACAGCAGGATCCTCTATGACCCACCTCCCAGAATATTGCAAATAAAAGCAAAAATAAACAAATGGGACCTAATTAAAATTAAAAGCTTCTGCACAACAAAGGAAACTATAAGCAAGGTGAAAAGACAGCCTTCAGAATGGGAGAGAATAATAGCAAATCAAACAACTGACGAATGACTAATCTCAAAAATATACAAGCAACTCCTGCAGCTCAATTCCAGAAAAATAAACGACCCAATCAAAAAATGGGCCAAAGAACTAAACAGACATTTCTCCAAAGAAGACATACAGATGGCTAACAAACACATGAAAAGATGCTCAACATCAGTCATTATCAGAGAAATGCAAATCAAAACCACAATGAGGTACCATTTCATGCCAGTCAGAATGGCTGCGATCCAAAAGTCTACAAGCAATAAATGCTGGAGAGGGTGTGGAGAAAAGGGAACCCTCTTACACTGTTGGTGGGAATGCAAACTAGTACAGCCACTATGGAGAACAGTGTGGAGATTCCTTAAAAAACTGGAAATAGAACTGCCTTATGACCCAGCAATCCCACTGCTGGGCATACACACCGAGGAAACCAGAATTGAAAGAGACATGCGTACCCCAGTGTTCATCGCAGCGCTGTTTATAATAGCCAGGACATGGAAGCAACCTAGATGTCCATCAGCAGACGAATGGGTAAGAAAGCTGTGGTACATATACACCATAGAGTATTGCTGCTGCTGCTAAGTCGCTTCAGTCATGTCTGACTCTTTGCAACCCCGTAGACGGCAGCCCACCAGGCTCCCCCGCCCCTGGGATTCTCCAGGGAAGAACACTGGAGTCGGTTGCCATTTCCTTCTCCAGTGCATGAAAAGTGAAAAGTTAAAGTGAAATCGCTCAGTCATGTCTGACTCTTCATGACCCCATGGACTGCAGCCTACCAGGCTCCTCCATCCATGGGATTTTCCAGGCAAGAGTACTGGAGTGGGGTGCCATTGCCTTCTCCATATACACAATAAAGTATTACTCAGCCATTAAAAAGAATACATTTGTATTAGTTCTAATGAGGTGGATGCAACTGGAGCCAATTATACAGAGTGAAGTAAGCCAGAAAGAAAAACACCAATACAGTATACTAACGCATATATGTGGAATTTAGAAAGATGGTAACGTTAACCCTGTAAGCGAGACACCAAAAAAGACACAGATGTATAGAACTGTCTTTTGGACTCTGTGGGAGAGGGCAAGGGTAGGATGATTTGGGAGAATGGCATTGAAACATGTATATTATCATATATGAAATGAATCGCCAATCCGGGTTCGATGCATGATACAGGATGCTCAGGGCTGGTGCACTGGATGACCCAGAGGGATACTATGGGGAGGGAGATGGGAGAGGGGTTCAGGATGGGGAATGCATGTTCACCCGTGGCGGATTCATGTCAATGTATGGCAAAACCAATACAATATTGTAAAGTAATTAGCCTGAAATTAAAATAAATAAATTTATACTAAAAAAATTAAAAAAAAAACTTACTGTTATAGCTTCAGTATCAAAACAGTGTGACTGGCATAAAGACAGACATATTGTCCAATAGATAGAAACGAGAGTCTGAAAATAAAACCATACATCTATGGCCACCTCATTTTCAACAAGGAAGACAAGACCATTCAATAGAGAAAGAATAATTTCTTCAACAAATGACACTGGCAACTAGATGACCACATGCATAAGAAGAAAACTTGACCTCTACTTCACTGCATATAAAGAAATTGATACAACATAGATCACTGACCTAAATATTAAGAGCTAAAAATATAAAACTTAGAAGAAAACATAGGAATAAATTTCCTTATCTTGAATTTGACAACAGATTCAAGATATGACACCAAAAAGTACAAGCATTAAAAGAAAAATAAACTGATCTTACCAACTTTAAAACTTTTATAGGGACTTCCTTGGTGATCTAGTGTTAAGACTCTGTAGTTCCAATAGAAGGGGCATGGGTTTGATCCCTGGTTTAGGAACTAAGATCCCATATGCCACACAGTGTGGCAACCAAGAAAATATAATAAATAAATTAAAATTTGCATGCATCATAGAATAGTACCAAAACAGGAAAAAATATAACTCACAGAATAGAATATTTGCAAATCATATATCTGATTAAGGTATATTATCCAGAATATATAAAATATACTTAAAAATTCAATAACAAAAAAGGTAACCCTGACAAAAAATGAGCAAAGAAATTTAGCAGACATTTCTTTAAGTTATACAAATGAGCACATGAAAAGATGCTCAACATCATTATTAGTCTTCAGGGAAAAGCCAAATCAAAACCACGATATCACTTCCCATTCCTTATTATGGGTGTTTTAAAAAAAAAACAAAATAACAAGTAATGGGGAGGATGTGGAGAAATTGTAATCCTTATACATTGCTTGTGGGAATATAAAATGGTACAGCTGCTATGGAAAAGTTCATCAATAACTTGAAAAGTTAAATATACAATTACCATTCGGTTCAGTTCAGTCACTCAGTCGTGTCCGACTCTTTGCGACCCCATGAATTGCAGCACACCAGGCTTCCCTGTCCATCACCAACTCCTGAAGTTCACTCAAACTCATGTCCATCGAGTTGGTAATGCCATCCAGACATCTCATCCTCTGTCGTCCCCTTCTCCTGCCCCCAATCCCTCCCAGCATCAGAGTCTTTTCCAATGAGTCAACTCTTCGTATGAGGTGGACAAAGTATTGGAGTTTCAGCCTTAGCATCAGTCCTTCCAAAGAACACCTAGGACTGATCTCCTTTAGGATGGACTAGTTGGATCTCCTTGCAGTCCAAGGGATTCTCAAGAGTCTTCTCCAATACCACAGTTCAAAAGCATCAATTCTTCGGCACTCAGCTTTCTTCACAGGTCAACTCTCACATCCATACATGACTGCTGGAAAAATCATAGCCTTGACTAGGCGGACCTTTGTTGGCAAAGTAATGTCTCTGCTTGTTAATATGCTATATAGGTTGGTCATAACTTTCCTTCCAAAGAGTAAGCATCTTTTAATTTCATGGCTGCAGTCACCATCTGCAGTGATTTTGGAGCCCCCCAAAAATAAAGTCAGCCACTGTTTCCCCATCTATTTGCCATGAAGTGATGGGACCAGATGCCATGATCTTCGTTTTCTGAATGTTGAGCTTTAAGCCAACTTTTTCACTCTCCTCTTTCACTTTCATCAAGAGGCTCTTTAGTTCTTCTTCACTTTCTGCCATAAGAGTGGTGTCATCTGCATATCTGAGGTTATTATTATTTTTTCCAGCAATCTTGATTCCAGCTTGTACTTCTTCCAGCCCAGCGTTTCTCATGATGTACTCTGCATATAAGTTAACTAAGTAGGGTGATAATATACAGCCTTGACATGCTCCTTTTCCTGTTTGGAACCAGTCTGTTGTTCCATGCCCAGTTCTAACTGTTGCTTCCTGACCTGCATACAGGTTTCTCAAGAGGCAGGTCAGGTGGTCTGGTATTCCCATCTCTTTCACAATTTTCCACAGTCTACTGTGATCCACACAGTCAAAGGCTACAACCCATCAATTCCACTTCTAGATACATACCCAACAGATTTGAAAACAAATACTCATACACAAAAGCTATAGTGGCACTATTCACAAAGCCAAAAAGTGAAAGCCACCTGAATCTCAATCAATGGATGAACTGATAAACAATTGTGGTATAAACATACAATGGAATATTATTTTTCATAAAAATGAAGTATTGATACAAGGTACAGGGTGAATGAATTTGGAAAACATGCTAAATGAAAGAAGCCAAACAGAAAAGGCACATATTATATGATTCCACTTATATGAAATATTCAGAATGGGTAAATGCACAGAGACAAGGGCTAGGAGAGGGAATAGTTTAACAACGGTTTAATGGGAATGGGGTTTTCTTTTGGGATGGTGAAAATGTTTTGGAACTATATGTTGTAGTGGTCCCACAACATTGTGGATATACTAAATTGTATCCAATTGTATACTTGAAAATGGTCAATATTATGTGAATTTCACTTCAATTAAAACCAATAACACCTTCTAACAAATCTTAAGGCCCAAATGGTGTCAAAAGTGAATTCCACCAAGCATTGATGGCAAAACAATACCAATTATATGTAATCTTCCCTAGTGGCTCAGACAATAAAGCGTCTGCCTGCAATGTGGGAGACCTGGGTTCAATCCCTGGGTCAGGAAGATCCTCTGGAGAAGGAAATGGCAACCCACTCCAGTATTCTTGCCTGGAAAATCCCATGGACAGAGGAGCCTGGTAGGCTACAGTCCATGGAGTTGCAAAGAATCAGACATGACTGACTTCTCTCTTTTGTCTCTACCATAAAACAAAGAGGAGAGAACTGTTCTCGATTCATTTTATGAAGCTCATATTACCCTGATACCTAAACCTAACAGAAACATTACCATAAAAGAAAATTACAGTGGAGGTTGGCACCTGTTTGTACCAGATTAAGAGTGCTGGTTGTTAAATTTTTAGCAATTGATTAAAATTATTTTGTAGCTTGAAATTAGCCACAGCAGGGGTATTTATACCACAAAAGTTGGTAAAGAATACAAAACCAGGTTTCTCTCTCAGTACCTAAAACTCTGATCGTTAAAACACTTACCAGCATATTGACTACCAACCAGTATCTCTCATGATTATGATACAAAAATCTTCAACAAAATATCAGCAAATCCACTACCTGATTTCAGACTTATCACAAAGCTGTATTAATTGTGTTATTAGCAAAAGGATAAACACTCAGGATCAGTGGAACAAAAATAGTGTATCCAGTAATAGAACCACACATATAATTTTGATAAAGGTTCAAAAGAAATTCAGTGGATAAACAGTCATTTCAAAAAACAGTGCTGGAACAATGGACACTTAATCAAACTCCAGACTTTCACCAGTCTTTTCTTTAACGTCCCTTTTTTCATCCCATGATCTAATTCAGAATACTATATTGCATTTAGTTGTCATATCTCTTACGGTTTGTGACAGTCTTTCCTGTGTTTTATGACCTTGACAACTTTGAGAAATACTAGACAGATACTTTTTAGAATACCTTTTAATTTGCATTTTGTCTAGTGTTTTTCCGTTCGATTAGACTGAGATTCTCTGGGAGAATAACCCAGAGCCCTTCTTATCACAGTATATCAGGGGGTACATCATATCACAGGTGACGTTAACCTGGATCACTTTGTAAGGTAGTGGTTGCCAGTTTTCTCCACTGTAAAGTAACTGTATCTCCTTTTCATACTGTATTCTTTGAAAGCAATCACTAAGTCTAGCCCCTATTCAAGAAAGGAGGGAATAGGCCCCATCTCCAAGAGGGGGTAGAATCTAGATATATTATTTGGAATTCTTCAGAGGGCTCTCTTCTTCCCATTTATTTATTCAATCATTTACTTATATCACTGTGGTCTCAAATATTTATTACTTAGGGTTAGAATCCAATACCATGTTATTTATTTTGTTGCTCAAATTGTTCCAGCTCTGTCATAAGTCCAGTGGCCACAGGACTGGAAAAGGTCAGTTTTGATTCCAGTCCCAAAGAAAGGCAATGCCAAAGAATGCTCAAACTACTGCACAATTGTACTCATCTTACACACTAGTAAAGTAATGCTCAAACTTCTCCAAGCCAGGCTTCAGCAATATATGAACCATGAACTTCCAGATGTTCAAGCTGGTTTTAGAAACGGCAGAGGAACCAGAGATCAAGTTGCCAACATCCGCTGGATCATGGAAAAAGCAAGAGAGTTCCAGAAAAACATATATTTCTTCTTTATTGACTATGCCAAAGCCTTTGACTGTGTGGATCACAATAAACTGTGGAAAACTGTGAAAGAGATGGGAATACCAGACCACCTGACCTGCCTCTTGAGAAACCTGTATGCAGGTCAGGAAGCAACAGTTAGAACTGGGCATGGAACAACAGACTGGTTCCAAACAGGAAAAGGAGCATGTCAAGGCTGTATATTATCACCCTACTTAGTTAACTTATATGCAGAGTACATCATGAGAAACGCTGGGCTGGAAGAAGTACAAGCTGGAATCAAGATTGCTGGAAAAAATAATAATAACCTCAGATATGCAGATGACACCACTCTTATGGCAGAAAGTGAAGAAGAACTAAAGAGCCTCTTGATGAAAGTGAAAGAGGAGAGTGAAAAAGTTGGCTTAAAGCTCAACATTCAGAAAACGAAGATCATGGCATCTGGTCCCATCACTTCATGGCAAATAGATGGGGAAACAGTAGCTGACTTTTATTTTTGGGGGCTCCAAAATCACTGCAGATGGTGACTGCAGCCATGAAATTAAAAGACACTCCTTGGAAGGAAAGTTATGACCAACCTATATAGCATATTAAAAAGCAGAGACATTACTTTGTTAACAGAGGTCCGTCTAGTCAAGGCTATGGTTTTTCCAGTGGTTATGTATGGATGTGAAAGTTGGACTAAAAAGAATGCTGAGTGCTGAAGAACTGATGGTTTTGAACTGTGGTGTTGGAGAAGACTCTTGAGAATCCCTTGGACTGCAAGGAGATCCAACCAGTCCATCCTAAAGGAGATCTGTCCTGAGTGTTCTTTGGAAAGACTGATGCTAAAGCTGAAACTCCAATACTTTGGACACCTGATGCAAAGAGCTGACTTGTTTGAAAAGACCCTGATGCTGGGAAAGATTGAGAGCAGGAGGAGAAACAGACGACAGAGGATGAGATGGTTGGATGGCATCACTCACTCGATGGACATGAGTTTAGGTAAACTCTGGTAGTTGGTGGTGGACAGGGAGTCCTGGCGTGCTGCGGTTCATGGGGTTGCAAAGAGCTGGACACTACTGAGCGACTGAACTGGACTTGCCATGAGAAGCTCTTTGGGGTTGGTGCCTATGTCCATTTGATATGTCCCCATCACTGTGCTTTTGAGAAGTCCTTAATTTCTAATACTACAAAATGCTCTGGGCTTATTTTATGTTAGCCTTGCCTTTGCCCTAGAATCAATCATTTTCTCTGTGGAATTCTGGTTCCTTTTATTGTAGAATGATACTTAGAAACCAAGACCTGTGTGCAAGGTTTGCTCATGGCTACTGAGATGTCACTGCTTACAGGCCCTCTCAGCAGACAGTAAGTACATGTATGTTTGCATATTAACTCATGTACAAGCACATCTTTAACTTTTTATGTATCATATACATGCTAAGTTAATATGTGTTAAGATAACATATATCATTTGCTTTTCAATAAGTGGCAATGAAAAAAATGGGGATCCATACACAAAATGAACCCTAGTCAGTAACTTATTCTTCATACAAAAATCAAGTATAGATCTAAATATAAAATGTTAAACTACAAAATTATTTTAGAAGAAAAGTCTTTGTGACTTTAAAGACTTTTTAGACATGATACCAAAAGAAATTAAAAAGAAAAATATGGAGTTCATCACATTTTCGTGAAATACAGTGTTAGGTGAATAAAAGATTAGCCACAAATAGTGAGGAAAATATTTGAAAATCACAAATCTAACAAAGTATTGTTCTTGTATACAGAATACATAAAGAATTTTGAACATTCATTAAGAAAACAGCCCAATTTAAAAATGAACAGAAGATTTGAAGAGACACTTAACAATAGAAGATATATGGATAACACAAGCACATCAAAAGATTTTCAGTATCATTAGTCATTAGAAGAATGCATATTGAAACCACAATGGGATAGCAAAGCACACCTATCTAAATAACTTTAGGAAAAAAGCAAACTGAAATACCAAGTGCTGACAAGAATGGGAAATAAGTGGAACTCTGATACATTGCAGTAAGAGCACAAGCTATTCAAGAAAACAATTTGGCAGTTTCTTATAAAATTAATTATAACAATACCATATGACCAAGTAAGCACATGCTGAAGTATTTACCCAAAGAGAAATTAAAATCTGGGTACACACAAACATCTGAATGCAAATGTTTATAACAGCTCTTTTCATAATTGCCCCCCAAAACCAAAACAACCTATATATTTGTCAACTGGTATATGGGGTACACACATACAACTGAATTCTTATTGTTTAGTCAATAAGTCATGTCCAACTCTTTTGCAGCCCTATGGTCTGTAGTCCACCAGGCTTCTCCATCTGTGGGATTTCCCAGGCAAGAATACTGGAGTGGGCTGCCATATCCTCTTCCAGGGCATCTTTCTGACCAGGGATCAAACTCGTGTCTCCTGCATTGGCAGGCAGATTCTTTAAAACTGCTGAGCCACCAGGGAATTACCATATGATCCAGCAATCCCATTTCTAGTTATGTATACAAAAGAATTCAAAGCAGGGTCACAAACAGATATTTGTACATCAATGTTCATAATAAAAGCATTATTCACAATAGCTACAAAGTACAAGTAACCAAGGTGTCCACCAACAAGTGTAAACAAAATTATGTATATTACATAAGCAAAATGTAATATGTATCAAACAATGGAATATTATTTGGCCCTAAAAGGAAGGGAATCCTGTGACATGCTACAACATGGATGAGCCTTAAACACACTGTTCTGAGTCAAATAAGCCAGGACAAATACTATAGGATTCTACTTATATGAGGCACCTAGAGTAGTCAAATTCATACAGACAGAAAGTAGAATGGTGTTTCCCGAAGTATGGGGGGAATGGTGACAGTGACAGTTGCTCAACAATGCGAATATACTTAATGCCACAAATCTATACATTTAAAATTTGTTATGATGGTAAATTTTGTTGTGTGTGTGTTACTACAATTATAAATAAATCAACTACACTTCAATTTTAAAAAAGAAAAAGCAAAAAGCAACCCACCACAAACACAATAAAAACAGCTATATGAAAGTATCAAATATTAACTTAAGCACTAGAATTTGAAGGGTAAAGATCCAAGGGCTCCCTTGGTGGCTCAATGGTAAAGAATCCATCTGCCAATGCAGGAGACATGGGTTTGATCCCTGATCCGGGAATATCCCACATGCCTCAGAGCAACTAAGCTCGCATGCCACAACTATTTAGCCTGTGCTCTAGAGCTTGGGAACCAAAACTACTGAATCCCCACATGCCCTAGAGCCCATGCTCTGCAGCAAGAGAAACCCACACACTGCAACTAGAGAGTAGCCCCCATTTGCTGCAACTAGAGAAAGTCTGCACAGTAATGAAGGCCTAACACAGCCAAAAATAAATATTTTTTAAGAGATCCAAGAAAAAAGTGAAATTAATTGAGATAAGTCCTACCCCTGCTTAGAATTTTCAGGGCATTTTCAAATGTCATAGCCAGGATAAAAATGTAAAGCAAAAGCACCTCAGGGCTAGCATCTCTAAAATAAGGATAAAGAAACAATTCCTGATAGAATGTAGAGGAGCAAAAGAGAAACTGATCTTACCTTAACAATGAGAACAAGCCCCTAACCTACAAAACTATTTTCTAAAGTCAGAGATCTGAGAATCTAAAGGTAAACAAAGGAAAAAATTCAGAAGAGACAAATATTTCAAAAGCAAACAGAAAACCACAATTTATTTCATTCTCCAGGGCAAGCAGGTAAGAGAGGAAACTGTTCAACTTTTAATAAACATTTAATGTTTGCTTATGATCTTGTGTGATGTATCAGAATCCCTAAGAATTCTGGTCACAAAGCAAGCCAACACCAACTTGCCTGCTGACACTACCTGGTAACTGAATGGGGATTTCATATTCAAGAGGTCCCCAAACAGAAGCTTTGTATCTGTGGAACTTTTTTACTTCCTATCAAATGTCACAAAGTAATAAGTTCATTTTAAGCTGGGGAAGCAGTTTCTGGAACCAAAGGAAAGCATAATTTATATGGATGCTCTGAAATACAAATACTATCTCCCCCCATCTGTCAGTTTAGTCGCTCAGTCGTGTCCGACTTCTTGTGACCCCATGGACTGCAGCACGCCAGGCTTCCCTGTCCATCACCAACTCCCGGAGCTTGCTCAAACTTATGTCCATTGAGTTGGTGATACCATCCAAGCATCTCATCCTCTTTCACTCCCTCTCCTCCTGCCTTTCATCTTTCCTAGCATCAGGGTCTTTTCCAATGAGTCAGCTTTTTGCTTCAGATGGTCAAAGTATTAGAGTTTCAGCTTCAGCATCAGTCCTTCCAATGAATATTCAGAACTGATTTCCTTTAGGATTAACTGGTTTGATCTCCTTGCAGTCCAAGGGACCCTCAAGAGTCTTCTCCAACACCACAGTTCAAAAGCATCAATTCTTCGGCAGTTCAAAAGCATGAATTCTAAGGCGCTCAGCTTCCTTTATGGTCCAACTCTGACATCCATACATGACTATTGGAAAAACCATAGCTTTGACTAGACGGACTTTTGTTGGCAAAGTAATGTCTCTGCTTTTTAATATGCTGCCTAGGTTGGTCATAGTTTTTCTTTCAAGGAGCGTCTTAATTTCATGGCTGAAGTCACCATCTGCTGTGATTTTGGGGCCCAAAAAAGTAAAGTCAGTCACTGTTTCCACTGTTTCCCCATCTATTTGCCATGAAGTAATGGGACCGGATGCTATGATCTTAGTTTTTTGAATGTTGAGTTTCAAGCCAGATTTTTCACTCTCCTCTTTCTCTTTCATCAAGAGACTTAGTTCCTCTTCACTTTCTGCCATAAGGGTGGTGTCATCTGCATATCTGAGGTTATTGATATTTCTCCCAGCAATCTTGATTCCAGCTTGTGCTTCATCCAGCCCAGCATTTTGCATGACATACTCTGCATATAAGTTAAATAAGCAGGGTGACAATACACAGGGGACGACAGAGGATGATATGGCTGGATGGCATCACTGACTCAATGGACATGAGTTTGAGTAAACTCCAGGAGTTGGTGATGGACAGGGAGGCCTGGCATGCTGCAGTCCATGGGGTTACAAAGAGTCAGACACGAATGAGTGACTGAACTGAACCAAACTGAATACACAGCCTTGACGTACTCCTTTCCTAATTTTGAACCCATCCATTGTTCCACTTCCAGTTCTAACTGTTGCTTCTTGACCTGCATACAGATTTCTCAGGAGGCAGGTAAGATGGTCTGGTATTTCCATCTCTTTAAGAATATTCCAGTTTGTTGTGATCCACACAGTCAAAGGCTTTGGTGTAGTCAATAAAGCAGAAGTAGATGTTTTTTTCTCTAAGTACATGGCAATGACCCTGCAAAGGTTGGGAGCAGGGCACTGGGGCAGAATGAGATGTCTCAGGTGCTAAAAGCTCTACAGGGCAGGAACTCCTCAGTCACCTGAAAGAAAAGCTGAATGCTAGGCTATAAAGCACATCAATGGAGCTTTGGTGGTGTTCACCACCCAAGCCCTGCTGAAGGGAAGCCTTGATACTGCCCTCAAATCATCTGATGTTGGTGAAGAACTGTGTCTAATTTAAAGCCCAGGGCCAGCTCAACTACATATGTGACTTAGCAAGCAGAGGAAGGGATGTGCCTTTTTATGGAGGTATTATTTACTTCAATCTCTACTGTACTTTTACACATAATGTCTAGCATAAAATAAAGAAATAGGAGACATGCAAAGAAGTAGAACATTTTGATTCATACTGAACAAGGGAGTCTATTGAAACAGACCTACAGATTAACCTGGATTTGCGATTAGCAGATAAGGACTTTAAAGTAATTACAATAAAACTAAATAAATAAAATTAAATGACCTAGTGAAAAAAATAGAAAATACAAGTGAAATAATGGGGAATCTTAGCAGATAAAGAAAAACAAAGAGAAAAAAAACAGGAATTTTTAGAACTGAATAATACAATATCAGATGTGGATTTTACAGGCTTATGAATGAAGAACACTGACAGAACAAAAGAAGGAAGCCATAAACTTGAAAAAAGTCAGCTGAATAGAAACAGCCAACCCAAGGGACCCCACACACAAAACAAACCTCAACTAGATAGATCATCTGAACATTTGGGACAGTATGTACATAGTTCAATATTTGTGTAACTGGAATTTTAGAAAGAAAAAGAGGATGAGGCAAAGAAAATATCTGAAGAGTGAGTTCTGAGAATTAAAAAAAAATGATAAAAAAGCAACAACCCATAAATCGTTGTCATTCTTCAAAAGAGATACAGAACAAATCATGCCTATGTACATTATGGTCTAACTATTGAAAACTAAAGATAGAATGAAAATCTGAAGCACAGAGGAGAAAACACATTATATTCAGGTGGATAACAGTAAGATGAAGACAAGTTTCTCATCAGAAACAACAGAAGCCAAAAGACAAAGACATCCTAAAAATGCAGAAACAGAAAACTCTCAACACAGTTCTATACCTAGCAAAATATCATTCAAAAACCACAGTGAAATAAAGACATTTTCATAAAGACTAGCTAAGTAGATTTGTCACCATCAGTGCAGAATACATGAAATAATAAAATAAGTTGCTTAGACTGAAGGGAAAATATATCAAGAGAGAACCCTAGACCCATAGGAAGGAATAATGAGCTCCCAAAGCAGATACATATATAAACAGTAAGAGTTATTTACACATGTGCACACATGTTTCTTTAGAATATTAATATTGTTTAAAGCAAAATAACAAGTATTGGGGGTTAAAAAATATAAAAGTGAGATATAAGGACCATAAGGTTTGAGGGTATAAAGAGAATTATACTGATAAAAGTTCATTACACTGTTCATGAGTATAGTATTTGAAGACACCATTATTTTAATGGTGCATGTTGTAATCTCCAGACTAAGGAGTAAACAAAATAACACATAAAGCTTCAAAGTCAATAAAGAAAATACAATGTAATACTCAAAATACTCAAATACTCAATCCAAAGGAAGTACAATAAATCTCAGTAGGATAAAAAGAAATATACATAAAACATACTAGAATAAAAGTTATCTTAAAAAGCAGCTAGCCCCAGACAAATTTATTTCAAAGTTAACAGGTGAATTTTCAATAGTACTAGTAGTAGAAGACAGTGAATGCTTTTCAATGTTTTAAAAGGTAAAAACTGTCAATCAAGATTTCCACACACAATGAAAAAGCTCTTTGTAGATATTTCATATAGAGAAAACTGAGAATTTCTACCAGCAGACCCTCACTAAAACAACAGGCAAGCAGAATAAAAACAATAACTAAAAATGCTATTTTCAAACAGATAAAAGCTGATGCCAGTAGAACTTGAGAGATGCAAGAAATAATTAAAAGAAAGATCTAATTTGGCCAAAATCCCTTAAAAATCAAACTATCTGCATAAATTAAACTTTTCCAAGAGTTTGTAGTGATGACTGCACTTAAAATTATTTCAGAAAACAAAAAGGTTACTAATTATTTCTGTTGTCCCAAACTGACCATTCAGCAGTAAGTTACAGAGACTAAGGTAAGAAAAACGTCATGTGCCACCCCTGAATTAATACTATAAGGAAAATTTTTAAATGTGTTCAATACTGACCAAAGCAGAACTGTAGAATAGGTTAAAAATTTCCCTCTTTCTAGAGTCTCTATTTTTCCCACATTCAAGCCAAAAGGCTATGATTTCTAGTCAATAAAAGAAAATTTCCACACTGAAAATGTATGGCATGGTGGTAATAACACTTCCCAAGTTGGCTGAGAGGATTATGTAAGACAAACTACATCAAGCACTCACCAAACGGCCAGGAATTTCATTAATTGCTAAGTATGCTGTTTTGTTTTTAAAAATTAAGTTCAAAAAGCAAAGAAATGGTTACCACAGAATTCAGAATTTTCTCTGGTTAATGGTAGGATGAGATTTAAGGAAGGGTACACAGGGTAATTTTCATTGCTTAAGTCAGACAGGACATAGAGTGGTATTACTTAATTAGTATTCCCTAAATTATACTTATATGTTATGTGTATTACTTTGACTGCATAAAGTATGATTTTTAAAATAATTTAATGAATAAAAAATTAATTTCTATAGCCAGTAAAATCCTACATATTCTACTCCCTCTACCTCTTAGACCTTAAGTTTTACTGCTGTCTCCCAAGTTCACCTCTCTCTCAATACTGTTTTTGGAACATGCCTCAGGGTGCCTGCATCTGCTTTTCCATCTATGAAGAATGCTTTTCCTCCAGATTTCTACCTGGATATCTCACTTAATTCAAGATATTCCTCAAATATTACTTTTTAGAGTGGCATTCCTTAATCAACTTATTCCTTCTTCCTCACTTTTAACATGCTGTTCTCTTACATTGCTTGAGTTTACCTTTGAGCACATACATCAGAAATATTGCTCAAATATTGACACACTTTATTAACATTAAAAATCACATTCATTAATACTCTTATCAATCTCATCAGAAAAATCTTTAAATATTAGCATTTGTTAACTTTGCAAGTTTTCCAACATTCTGATTTTCACTTGAAAGCACTTTTAATGTTAGCAACAAACACAAACAGGTATTTCCCATCAATTGACAGGCTCACTTCACTCATTTTTGAGAAAATGTATGAATACCACGTGAATACCATAGTTTGTCTGTCAGTTGCTCTTTCACATAAAAATGAGATTTCATGAAAAAAAGTGGCTAGGTAAGCTCACAAATCAATCACTTTAAGTGCTTTTCCTCAAGACAACCAACCATCATATACCAGTATGCAGCAAATTTATGAACTTTCCATTTCATCCCACTGGGTAAGAAAAAGATGTGTACTCAAAGGTCAAGATTTAATAAAATTAATAACTTTTACTGTTTCATCAAAGACATCCTTAAGTAAAGGTGGCAATTTTTTTTAACTATGCAACGTATTGTGGAGGAATATAGTCATTGGTGTCATCATCCTGATTTATGCCAGGTAGGCAGCTGTGCTTTTACACTATCAGTGCTAATTTCATCAGTGTAAAAGGCAATTTGTATCCTGGTATTATGTTTTGACAGAGAAGGCAATGGCACCCACTCCAGTGTTTCTGCCTGCAGAATCCCAGGGATGGCAGAGCCTGGTGGGCTGCCATCTATGGGGCCGCACAGAGTCGGACACAACTGAAGCGACTTAGCAGCAGCAGCATTATGTTCTGAGGGGCTTCCCTCGTGGCTCAGATTGTAAAGAATCTGCCTGCAGTGTGGGAGATCTGGGTTCGATCCCTGGGTTGGAGAAAACCCTGGAGAAGGATATGGCAAATTGCCCCACTATTCTTGCCTGGAAAATTCCATGGACAGAGGAGTATGGCGGGCTACAGACCATGGGGTCACAGAGAGTCAGGGATGACAGAGCACACACATTATGTTTTGACCTCACAGACTCACGGAAGGGTCTTGGGGTTCCCAGAACACACCTTGTAACTTGTTGTATTCAAACAATATCTTCCCCAAAGGTGATTTTTAATGATTTCCACATTTCTAATTTAATATATGGTCTCTCTTTCATAAAACTCACTGAAAACTTACAGAGTGAAATAAAGAAAGAGGTAAATAAATGACTTACCCTGTACTTGTTCATTTTCTGCTGCTATTGGAAAGTATAGAAACTATGAAGTCAGGAGAGGAAAAGTTGAAAGACAGAAGTCCTAAGAGACCTTATCTTGAAGTCAGGATCACCTGTGAGAAATTTACATACAACATTTTAGTAAAAGATAAACCTCTGGGAAAACGTCCCTTTGAGCCACACGAAGGAATAGGAAGGACCATGATAAAGGAGTACCCACCTGTCCATTGGTGACTCATATAATCTTGATGAATCTGAACATTTTTGAATCTAAACATGCTTTCCTATTGGCTGTTTCAAAAATTATGTGTCCATTACTAAATAATACAAACAACTGAAAACTTGTATGTCCAATAATAGCAGATTAGTTAATCAAGGTATATAATATATATCCAAAGTATGGAACCCTATACCGGCATTACAAATAATGTTTGTAAAGAGAAATATCTATTAATATGGAAAATCTTTAAGTTACATAACAATTTTGCCTATCAATATTATAAACCCCACAAGGTTAGAAAGTCTTCAAAGCTCTCAAAAATAGGATTTTTCTTCTTCCTAAATTTCATTTTCTCCAAAATCACTTTTTCAAAAATTTTGTTTTGACTGTAAATGGTGTAGTGACAGGGAGGCTCCAGCTCTGCTAAGCTCTATTAACAAACCTAGTGACAGTCTTAGTTCTATGCTTTTATCTTTAACATGAGAAGGAATTAGGTAATTTTAAACAATCATGTACTATTCTAATTCTGTAAATCTTCAATTCAACACCACAGATACAATAGAACCAGGGCATGCACTGTCCCCTCCAACCTTGGACTGGGGCCTAGAGCAAACAAAGTGCAGATAGGCCTTAATGAATTCTGACACAGCCATCTAATCTGTTCACAGTGACACAAATTTAACTTCTAAAATAACAATTCGGCACCATAATCCCCAAACAGGCACTTCATGTAGCGAGCAAAAGTTAACTAGATGCCATAATGTGAGGTCCTTCCCATATGCAGAGGACACCACTTCCAGCCGCCCTGGTACTTACAAAACGTCTACTTACTAAATCTAGATGCACCATCCAATCAGAGGCATGATATCACCTTCATAATATGGAGCATGGATGAAACCGCAGTTTTCATCTTTTTAAAAAGTCTGTCCCATTTCCGACCTGGCTTGGATACGATTCTTAGCTTCTCCAGTAAAACTTAAAATTCAGGGTTTCAACTATGGTTTAAATTTCCATGTTTAACAGTCATCTGAGAATACACAGGTCAGAGAATGCAGAAGGGCCTTAACCTTTTACACAGGGGTTCTAAGGAAAATAGAATACTGTAAGGTAAGATTCCTGGAGAAGGAAATGGCAACCCACTCCAGCATCCTTGTCTGGAAAATCTCATGGACAATGGAGCCTGGTGGGCTGCAGTCCATGGGGTCGCAAAGAGTCGGCCACTACTGAGCGACTAACACTAAGGTAAGACTAGATCCATGACACGCTGGTGGTGCTCAGGGACAATCACTGTATTAAATAAAACTTCAGGGTGGGAAACAGCATGAATACAGAGTAAAACAAATCAGAATTTAAATCCCACCTGCTAATGATGGCTAAACCAGTTTCTCTCTCTGAACCTTTAGTATCTGTATTTATTAAATGGAGGTGGTTAATACCGATTCGAAGGATGGTTATTATTAAATGAGCCAATAATGAAAAGAACAGCATAATGAGAAAAGCAGCTCACCTTTATTGAAGCCTTATCATACTTCATATACACTTCCCTATTTAATACAAGAAACGACCCTAAAGGCTATTGTACTCTTACAGATGAGTATCAGAGTCCTACCCGGATTAACTTGCCCATTTACCGGCGGGCTCTGGAGTTGAGCCCAGATCCCTCTGGTTTCACAGCGCCACGTCTCCAGCAGCCAGCGCCGCCCACGCGCCGGCGCGGACGTGACGGGCTTGGGATACACGTCACAATCGGCCGTTCTCTCGCGCGCCCCAGGCCTCCTCCAGCCACCCCTTTCCCGCAGGTCGAGAAACGCGGCTCCTGGGGAGGAACGGGGCTGCAGACAACCGTCCCTCCGCCAGGCCCCTTGCCTGGCCTCCTCCCCAGGCCTCCTCTAAGGGCAGTCCGGCGCGTAGAGGGGGGCGGCCGTCGGCTGCCAGATTTCCCGACTTGGCACAGCCGCGGAAACCTGGCTTCCCCCCAACCCGGCCTAGCGCCCGTAGTGAGGCCTCCGACACACCTGCAGGGGCTCGGCCTTCGCTCCTGGCCCGCGCAGGTTCCAGGCCCGCCCTCTGCGGCGCCTAGCGGACCTGGAGGCTCCTGAGTCCTCTCCCCCCGGGGGCGTGAGGTGGACAATGGCGACCACTGAAAGGAGGTGGAATTGCTCATGCGCGGAAGGCTTCTGCGCCCCACTCGGGAATTGCGCTTCCACTTTGGGTGACGTCACGAGGATCGGCTTCTTCCCGCGATCTGAGCTGGTCCTTTCTTTACTCTCAGTGGAGACGGGTTAGAGCTGGCCATCCTCAGTGTATGGTTTGAAAACAGGAAACTACCGTGAGGTAGTGCGATGAATAGCCATAGTAATACTTAAAGATAGTACTCGAAGCTAGGGGGATGAACAATGCGTAGTAAATGGTGTCAAGTTTTCTCACTTTTATCTTTCATCCTAAATTCACATGGTAATTGGGGTGGCCATCTCTATCAGTAAATTGCTTTTATCCAGATGAAAAGTAAAGCTTCTTGTTTGTTTATGACAAATAGTTACAACTTGTAAACGAAGAGCCTGGGAGTTTACCACAGGCAGGAGGAGATGGGGTGCTATCTTCCTAGATGTTTGTTTACATTTCAAAGACTTGCCTCCAAGGCCTTTAAAGGTATTCCTGGGTGGTAAAACTAACAAGAGGTTTATTTACTTTTAAAAAAGATTTGCATGCATCTCAAAGGGACAGAAAAAGGATTTCAATTACAAGTTTTAACAAAGAAATGCTCTAAGAAAAGAGGGGAGGAAAATCTTCCCCATTTTTGAACCAGGGAAAATTCAAGTTTTTAATATTTGGATTTACTCTAACAGGAAACTCTGTAAAACTTAATTTGAGTCAAATGACAATTTTTTTTTTCTGAGAGTTTGGTTTTGTTTTCCTTGACAAGTAATTTTAAACTTCATCAGGAAATGCATAATCTCAAAAGAATAGGTACGAAATTTTATTGGAAATGCATACTATTGTAAACATAATTTAAAATTTGGTGCTGGCTTCAAAGGAGAATAGAAACAGAGCCAAATACATAAGAACTGAATATGTGTTAAAATTGTTATTTAAAACTGGAAATAGTTTGGAATATTCAGGTAATGATTTGGGAAAAGAAGGTTAATAATGGTACATGAATTCAGCATGTAAAGTTAAAAAGCAAACCATCAATTACTTAGAATATAAATAAAAAGTTTTAAAGGACATAATTTGATATAGCATGAAACAAAAGCAAAAACAACAAAGATATAACAAAGCGAAATCACAGACTGAGAAAATACATTGAATGATTATGAGACAGATTTAACACTCGTGCATAAACTACTCACAAATTAATTGAAAGATGAACATCCAATATACAATAAAAATAGAAAAAGAATATCCTGTTGCAGATTTTCATACAATCTACAATGCAGTGGACTGCCAGACGCTTCAGTATTCTATTTACTATTGCAAAAGAAAATATTTGGACAGTTAAATTATGACAGGCCGTTTACTTTAAGATGCATTACAAATCTAATTTCAAAGCTATTAAAATGTGACAAAAAGCATGTATTAGAAACACTGAAATGTAGTCATAAGAAAGTACAATTAGTTACTATGTATATGAAAACTTTGTAGCATCACCAGACATCAAGGAAATCTTAAAATGAACATGAAACACTTTTGTCTACAGGTTTCAAGTTTCATTCCTTTTAGAAATTACTGCATTAAGTAAAAACCCACATAGAAATTTCCCGAATTTTATTTTCTTCATACCACTTACCCCAGTGATTTCTCTTTGACAGGTCCCAGGAAATGATGGTAGAGTAAATTTGTAGAATGATGCTATTTATGTGGCCATTTTATGGTCAGGAATTTTTGGTGTCTGTTCAGAGCATTTGAGTTTCTCTGCATTTCTCCAGTATCTAGATCTTCTTAAACTATGTTTTGTGCCTACTCAGTGAATTTGGCCCAAGTTTACTGAAAACCCAGCTTCATATTTTAGAAGTCAGTAAATTTCAAGATAAGTGGCAGTTTGGGGTCATTGGTGAAGACTTTAGATAAAGTGAACTTTTGCTTTGGGCTCAGGTCTGAAACTACTCTTTTGAAACAAGGAGGAGGACCACCTAGGAGACATCATCCTGATCCGACACTTTTCACTGAACTATATGAAAGTGTGCATGGTATAATTGTAGTAACAGATGAATTAACAAGAAAGAAAAAAGGTGAAGATAACCATATAAACACCAGGAATTCAAACAAAATATTATCAACACCTGAAGTCCCTCCTAAGGGACCATTCTCTGTTACTACTCCTGTCCTCAAAAGTAGCCCCATCCTGACTTCTTTCTTTGTCATAAAAACCTACATAGTTCCCTTGGAACTACAGTTTTTATAGTTTTTATCCAGATAATATGCACAGAAGTGGAACTGCTGGATCATATTTCGTTGCTCAGTTGCAATAGTGGGATGCCATGTGACTCCATGGACCCCAGTGCACCAGGCTTCCCTGTTCTTCACTATCTCCTGGAGTTTGCTTACACTCGTGTCCATTGAGTGAATGATGCCATCCTATCATCTCATCCTCTGTTGCCCCCTTCTCCTTTAGCCTTCAGTCTCCAAGCATCAGGGTCTTTTCCAGTGAGTCAGCTCTTTGCATCAGGTGGCTAAAGTATTGGAGCTTCAGCTTCAACATCCATCCTTCCAATGAATATTCAGGACTGATTTCCTTTAGGATTGACTGGTTTGATCTCTTTGCAATCCAAGAGACTCTTAAGAGTCTTCTCCATCACCACAATTTGAAAGCCTCAATTCTTTGCACTCAGCCTTCTTTATGGTCCAGCTCTCACATCTGTACATGACTACTGGAACCATAGCTTTGAATATATGGACCTTTGTTGGCAAAGTGATGGCTCTGTTTTTTAATATGCTGTCTAAGTATGTGATAGCTTTTCTTCTAAGGAACAAGCATCTTTTAACTTCATGGCTGTAGTCACTGTCTGGAGCCCAAGAAAATAAAATCTGCCACTGTTTGCACTTTTCCCCCACCTATTTGCCATGAATTGATGGGACTAGATGTCATGATCGTTGTTTTTGAATGTTGAGTTTTAAGCCAGTTTTTTCACTCTCCTCTTTCATCTTCATCAAGAGGCTCTTTAGTTCCTCTTCACTTTCTGCCACTAGAGTGCTATTATCTGCATATTTGAGGTTGTTGATATACAACCTTATATCAACAATATGAGGCAATCTTGATTCCAACTTGTGATTCATCCAGCCTGGCATTTCATAATATATACTTGCATAGAAGTTAAATAAGCAAGGTGACACTATACAGCCTTGAGGTACTCCTTTCCCAATCTGGAACCAGTCACTTGTTCCGTGTCTGGTTCTAACTGTTGCTTCTTGACCCGCATACAGGTTTCTCAGGGGGCAGGTAAGTGGTCTGGTATTCCCATCTCTTTAAGAATTTTCTGCAGTTTTTTGGGATCCACACAGTCAGAGGTTTTAGCATACTTATTGAAGCAAATCCTCTTGCTTTCTCAAGGATCCAATGAATGTTGGCAATTTGATCTCTGGTTCCTCTGCCTTTTCTAAACCCAATTTGTACATCTGGAAGCTCTCAGTTCATGTACTTCTGAAGTCTAGCTTGAGGGATTTTGAGCATAACCTTGCTAGCGTGTGAAATGAGCACAATTGTAGGGTAGTATGAGCAACATTCTTTGGCATTGCCTTTCTTTGGAATTGGAATGAAACTGAACTTTTTCAGTCCTGTGGCCACAGCTGAGTTTTCCTAACTTGTTGACATATTAAGTCATCTTTTAGGATTTTAAATAACTCAGCTAGAATTCCATCACTTCCACTAGCTTTGTTCATAGTAAGGCTTCCTAAGGTCCACTTGACTTCACACTCTAGGATGTCTGACACTGAGTGTGTGACCACACGGTCATGGTTATCCGGGTCATCAAGACCTTTCTTGTATAGTTCTGTTTATTCTTACTACCTCTTCTTAATATTTTCTGCTTCTATTAGGTCTTTACTGTCTCTGTCCTTTATTGTGCTCATCCTTGCATGAAATGTTCCCTTGATATCTCCAGTTTTCTTTTTTTTTAATTATTTTAATTTGAGGCTGATTACAGTTTTGTAGTGTTTTTTGCCATACATTGACATGAATCAGCCATGGGTGTACATTTGTTCCTCATCCTGAACCCCCTCCCACCTCCCTCCCCATCCCATCCATCACAGTTATCCCAGGGCACCAGCCCTGATCTCCAGTTTTCTTGAAGAGATCTCTAGCCTTTTCCATTCTATTGTTTTCCTCTACTCCTTTACATTGTTCATTTAAAAAAGGGCTTCTTGTCTCTCCTTGCTATTCTCTCAAATTCAGTTGAGTATATCTTTCCCTTTCTCCCTTGCCTTTCACTTCTCTTCTTTCCTCAGCTATTTGTAAGGCCTCCTCAGGTGAGCATTTTGCCTTCTTGCATTTCTTTTTCTTTCTGATGATTTTGGTCACTGCATCCTGTACAATGTTATGACCCTCCACTCAGATCTTTAGGCATTCTGTTTATCAGGGACTTAGTTGACAAGGCAGTAATTACATGGGCATATAAAGCACAACATGACTGTATCTTAATGGATTGTTTTCCTTTAACAGTTAATGTTACACTCAAGGCATAAAGCAAATATATATTGCTTTGAAGTGAGCATGCTTGCTGAATGTCACCCTTTCTCTGATGATACTCTGAAAGACACAGCAAGAGAAACAGAAGTAAATTAAGTCGTTATAATTCTGTAGAGGATTGTATGATAATTTTGAAAAATGCTATTATACTATTGTAAAGGTTCGTCTAGTCAAGGCTATGGTTTTTCCTGTGGTCGTGTATGGATGTGAGAGTTGGACTGTGAAGAAGGCTGAGCACCGGAGAATTGATGCTTTTGAACTGTGGTGTTGGAGAAGACTCTTGAGAGTCCCTTGGACTGCAAGGAGATTCAACCAGTCCATTCTGAAAGAGATCAGCCCTGGGATTTCTTTGGAAGGAATGATGCTAAAGCTGAAAGTCCAGTACTTTGGTCACCTGATGCAAAGAGTTGACTCATTGGAAAAGACTCTGATGCTGGGAGGGATTGAGGGCAGGAGGAGAAGGGGACGACAGAGGATGAGATGGCTGGATGGCATCACTGACTCGATGGACGTGAGTCTGAGTGAACTCTGGGAGTTGGTGATGGACAGGGAGGCCTGGCGTGCTGCGATTCATAGGGTCGCAAAGAGTTGGACACTACTGAGCGACTGATCTGATCTGAGTTTGAAGAAATTTAGTGTGAATATTGGCTTTCCAGATTTCTCATGCTTAGATGAAATTCAGCAAATGGTGTTCTAATCTTAATAAGTGCCTTGTACAAGAAATGTTATATTGTATTACCTGTTATAAAACAAGCCTCTTGTAGGAAAATCAAAAGTTGTATGGTCATACCTCAAAAAGCTAGTAAATAGTTATTTTTCTCAACAAAGATCTTTATCTGAAGTCAAAACACAGAAAAATTATTGAAGTCTTGGTTCTTCAAGAATAGTACTTAAGTAGAACCACCTAGACCATGGAGGCCTTCAATCAGTAGGGCCTAATTCTGTCCTTGAGCCCATGTATCAAGCACTGATAGTTGATAGTACTTTGTCTATCAACTGGGATAAAGTTGGGATAAAATTAACTTAGTTTAAATTAAAATGTTAAGACTATATTTCATGTGTGAGGGGGAGGCATCTAACAATTTTAGGATGCTTCTCTGTAGGACCTTTGATAGAGAAGGGAGGTAGTGGGTAGCTCGAGCCATGTTCAATTTGCCTTTATGTCTTCTTTCTGGTTAACAAGATGTTTATCTTCCTCTTGAGTCAGTCAGTTCATTTGCTCAGTTATGTCTGACTTTTTGCAACCCCATAGACCCCATGGACTGCAGCACGCCAGGCCTCCCTGTCCATCACCAACTCCTGGAACTTGTTCAGACTCATGTTCATTGAGCTGGTGATGCCATCCAACATCTCATCCTCTGTCATCCCCTTCTCCTCCTGTCTTTCCCAGCATCAGGGTCTTTCCCAATGAGTCAGTTCTGCTAATTAGGTGCCACAGTATTGGAGCTTCAGATTCAGCATCAGTCGTTCCAATGAGTATTCAGGACTGATTTCCTTTAGGATGGACTGGTTTGATCTCCTTGCTGTCCAAGGGACTCTCAAGAGTCTTTTCCAACAGCACAGTTCAGAAACATCAGTTCTTCAGTGCTCAACTTTCTTTATGATCTAGCTCTTACATCCATACATGACTAGTGAAAAGTCCTCTTAGTGAGCAGTTAAGAAACCCTAGAAAGGGAGTTCTAGTTCTGAATAGTTCACCCTGGATTCATATTCAACACCAACCATCCCCCTGGGTTTGAACATTGCAGCAGGTGGATTTTGAAGCTCTTCACCTTAAGAAAAACCATGCCTTGGCTAGTAGAAACCAGAGAGACAGAGAAATAACATTTGGAGGCTTAATACAAATTGTTGAGTGAACACTAATGCAAAATCAGACCTAATAATTCTACCTGTAGAATTTGACTACTTAACATATATACATTATCTCCAAACATTATATTTTTTTATTCAAAAGGCTGGAGGCCTAATTTTTAACTGCTTTATTGAGGCATAATTCATGGCTGTGCAATTCACCAATTTTTATTGTAAACAGCAGTAGCTTTCAGGATATTCAGAGTTTTAGAACCATCATCATAATCCATTTTAGAGCCTTGTCATCATCCACAAAACACACCTTTTACTCCTAGCAGTCAATTCCCACTACCGTCCAACCTCTCCTAATCGTGGACACAATGAATCTACTTTCTGTCACTTGTAGGTTTGCCTGTTCCACAGTGGAGAACTTGTCTACTCCATAAATGGAATTATACAATATGTGGTGTTCTTGAATGACTTCTCTCACTTACCATAAGTTTGTGAACCCTAACAGTGACTCTTACAGAATTTGGTTTCTTGTAACTGTAAGACAGTGAAGGTGGCAAGTGTGAAGGTTGACTGCTTTTGCCCACGATGCCCTAGATCCCAGCAGCGGTTCCTGCCATTCCTCAGAAGACCACCAGAGGGTGGTGTGTAGCTGCTTCTGACAAGCACACTCCCATTCGAAAGTGGTCCTTTCCGAGTTCAGTCAGTTCAGTCACACAGTCATGTCTGACTCTTTGCGACTTGGTGGACTGCAACACGCCAGGCCTCCCTGTCCATCACCAACTCCGGAGCCTTCTCAAACTCATGTCCATAGAGTGGGTGATACCATGCAACCATCTCATTCTCTGTCGTCCCCTCCTCCTCCTGCCTTCAATCTTTCCCAGCATCAGGGTCTTTTCCAATGAGTCAGTTCTTCGCATCAGGTGGCCAAAGTATTGGAGCTTCAGCTTAACATCAGTCCTTCCAATGAATATTCAGGATTGATTTTCTTTTGGATGGACTGGTTGGATCTCCTTGCAGTCCATGGGACGCTCAAGAGTCTTCTCCAACACTACAGTTCAAAAGCATCAATTCTTCGGCGCTCAGCTTTCTCTATAGTCCAAGTCTCACATCCATACATGACTACTGGAGAAACCATAGCTCTGACTAGACGGACCTCTGTCAGCAAAGTAATGTCTCTACTTTTTAATACGCTGTCTAGGTTGGTCATAACTTTCCTCCCAAGGAGCAAGCGTCTTTTAATTTCACGGCTGCAGTCACAATCTGCAGTGATTTTGGAGTCCAGGAAAATAAAGTCTGTCGCTGTTTCCATTGTTTCCTCATCTATTTGCCATGAAGTGATGGGACCAGATGCCATGATCTTAGCTTTTTGAATGTCGAGTTTTAAGCCAGCTTTTTTACTCTTTCACTTTCATCAACAGGCTCTTCAGTTCCTCTTCACTTTCTGCCATAAGGGTGGTGTCATCTGCATATCTGACATTTGACATTTCTCCTGTCAGTCTTGATTCCAGGTGAAAGCCTTTCCAAGTTAGCCTTCATCAAAACAGTTTTTATGAACTTAGGGTATTTCTTTAAGGTATTTTTGTTTGATTTTGTCTTCAATCTTGTTTGGAAGCTAATTAAAATCGCATCTAGTGATAAGTTGAACAACTGACTGAAAGTTGTTTCTTGTGATATATACAAGCATTTAATTTTATGTGTTCACCCCTTTTCTCTGCCCACCTTTGTCCCTTCCTCTCTATGTCTATACACAGCTATTTATAGGTATATCATATTTCACAATCTATATAGTTTATTAGGTATATTTTTCTATCACATTGACCTTTTTGTGATTTGGATCTTTGGGTGTGACAAGGATCTGTGTCCTTGAAAATTATGTTTCTAATTGTGGAAGAAAGGAGAAAAGATGTCACAGAGAAGTTAAGTAGAAATGTCAAAGTTTGCAGTTTGATTGGATGTATCTGTAGACAACTACCAGAATATTTTAGCATACATGTAGTATCTAGCTCTTCCCACTGAGAAGACCTAGAAAACAATGATCAAACCAGAAGTAAGGATTCCCACCATCCTAATGTTCTATATTTAATATTTAATGCCATTTTCCAATATACAAATCAAAGCTTATTGAGGAAATGACTATTCTAGTCCTGAGCAGGAGATTCACAAGAGTAACTTGAAGCATCTTGCCAAACCAGATAACAGGAAGCATTCAGAGTACAAGGGTCACATCAAAAGTACTTGAACAGATTTCAGGTGGTGAAAGATGGGGCAATTTCAGTTCAGTTGAGTTCAGTCACTCAGTCGTGTCCAACTCTTGGTGACCCCATGAAATGCAGCACACCAGGCCTCCCTGTCCATCACCAACTCCTGGAGTTCACACAAACTCATGTCCATTGAGTCGGTGATGCCATCTAAGCATCTCATCCTCTGTCGTCCCCTTCTCCTCCTCCTGCCTTTGATCTTTCTCAGCATCAGGGTCTTTTCAAATGAGTCAGCTCTTTGTATCAGGTGGCCAAAATATTGGAGTTTCAGCTTCAACATCAGTCCTTCCAATGAACACCCAGGACTGATCTCCTTTAGGATGGACTGGTTGGATCTCCTCTAAGTCCAAGGGACTCTCAAGAGTCTTCTCCAACACCAGAGTTCAAAAGCATCAATTCTTCTGGGCTGAGCTTTCTTTAGAGTCCAACTCTCACATCCATACCTGACTACTGGAAAAACCATAGCTTTGACTAGACAGACCTTTTTAAATATGCTATCTAGGTTGGTCATAACATTCTTTTCAAGGAGTAAGCGTCTTTTAATTTCATGGCTGCAGTCACCATCTGCAGTGATTTTGGAGCCCAGAAAAATAAAGTCAGCCATTGTTTCCACTGTTTCCCCATCTATTTGCCATGAAGTGATGGGACCAGATGCCATGGTCATAGTTTTCTGAATGGTCAGCTGTAAGCCAACTTTTTCACTCTCCTCTTTCACTTTCATCAAGAGGCTCTTGAGTTCTTCTTCACTTTCTGCCATAAGGGTGGTGTCATCTGCATATCTGAGGTTATTGATATTTCTCCCAGCAATCTTGATTCTAGCTTGTGCTTCATCCAGCTCAGCGTTTGTCATGTTGTACTCTGCCTATGAGTTAAAGAAGCAGGGTGACATATACAGCTTTCACGTACTCCTTTTCCTATTTGGAACCAGTCTGTTGTTCTATGTCCAGTTCTAACTGTTGCTTCCTGACCTGCATACAGGTTTCTCAAGAGGCAGATCAGGGGGTCTGGTATTCCCATGTCTTGAAGAATTTTCCACAGTTTCTTGTGATCCACACAAAGACTTTGGCATGGTCAATAAAGGAGAAGTAGATGTTTTTTTCTGGAACTCTCTTGCTTTTTCCATGATCCAATGGATCCAATGTGATCTGATTCCTCTGGCTTTTCTAAATCCAGCTTGAACATCTAGAAGCTCATGGTTCACGTACTGTTGAAGCCTGGCTTGGAAATTTGAAGTATTACTTGGCTAGTGTGTGAGATGAGTGCACTTTTGCGGTAGTTTTAGCATTCTTTGGCATTGCCTTTCTTTGTGATTGGAATGAAAACTGACCTTTCCAGTCCTGTGGCCACTGCTGAGTTTTCCAAATTTGCTAGCATATTGAGTGCAGCACTTTCATAGCATCATGCTTTAGGATTTGAAATAGCTCCCCTGGAATTCCATCACTTCCGCTAGCTTTGTTCATAGTGATGTTTCCTAAGGCCCACATGACTTTGCATCCCAAGATGTCTGGCTCTAGGTGAGTGATCCCACTATCTGCCATTAGAGCAGTGTTATCTGCATAAATGAATTTGTTGATCTTTCTCCAGGCAATCTTGATTCCAGCTTGTGCTTCATCCCACCCAGCATCTCGCATGATGTACTGTGGCTAGAAGTTAAATAAGCAGAGTGACAATACAAGCCTTGATGTTCTCCTTTCCCAGTTTTCATGCAGTTTGTTGTTCCACGTTCAGTTGTGTTGCTTCTTGACCTGTATACAGTTTTCTCATGAGGCAGGTAATGTTTTCTGCTATTCCCATCTCTTTAAGAATTTTCCACAGTTTGTTGTGATCCACCAGGCTTTCCTGGTGGCTCAGCTGGTAAAGAATCTGCCTGCAATGTGGGAGACATGGGTTTGATCACTGGTTTGGGAAGATCTCCCAGAGAAGGGTAAGGCTATCCACTCCAGTGTTCTGGCCTGGAGAATGCATGGACTGTATAGTTCATGGGCTCGCAAAGACTTGGAAACAACTGAGAGAATTTGACTGACAGAGTCAAAGGCTTTATTTTGTGTAGTCATTGAAGCAGAAGTAGATGTTTCTCTGGAATTACCTGCTTTTCTATGATCCAACGGATGTTGGCAATTTGATCTCTTGTTCCTCTGCCTTTGAAATCCATGTTGTTCATCTGGAATTTCTTGGTTCATTTAATGTTGACCTAGCTGGAAGAATTTTGAGCATTAACTTGCTAGCCTGTGAAATGAGCACAGTTAAGCGGTAGTTTGAAGATTCTTTTGCATTGCCTTTTGTGGGATTGGAATGAAACCTAAACTTTTCCAGCCCTGTGGCTACTGCTGAGTTTTCCAAATTTGCTGGCATATTGAGTGCAGCACTTTAACAACATCATGTTAAATACCTCAGTGGAGGGATCTATCCCCTTCACAAGCTTTATTTGTAGTAATGCTTCCTAAGACCCACTTGACTTCATCCTCAAGGATGTCTGGCTCTAGGTGAGTGACCATCCCACCATAGTTTTCCATGTCATTAATGCCTTTTTTTGGGTACAATTCTTCTCTGTATTCTTGTCTGTTCTTAATACCTTCTCCTTCTGTTAGGTCCACAGCGTATCTGTCCTTAATTGCGCCCACCTTGGCATGAAATGTTCCCTTAGTATCTCTAGTTACCTTGAACAGATCTCAGGTCTTTCCCTTCTATTGCTTTCCTCTGTTTCTTTGCATTTTTCCGTTAAGGTTTCGTATCTCTCTTTGCTATTTTTTGGAACTCTGATTTAACATAGGTATATCTTTCCTCTTCTCATTTGTGTTTTGTTTCTCTTCATTTCTGAGGTATTTGTAAGGCCTTTTCAGACAAATCAGAACTTACACCCATTTCTCAAAGGGATTACTTTTGTGTGCTTCTTTGCTTTTAAATTGTGTGTGTTTCTTATATATTTTGGATATGAACCCTTATTAGACATGAGAATTGGCAGTATCTTCTCCATTTCCTACTTCACTTTTCATTTTATTGATGGTTCCCCATGCAGACGCCTTTGAGTTTGATGTAGTCTCACATGTCCACTTTTCCTTTCACTACTTTTGCTTTTGGAATTACATCCAAACTTCATTGCCAAGACTGATATACAGGAACATGGCATCACTTTTTTCTAGGTGTTTTATGGTTTCAGTTCTTCGATTCAAGGTTTTAATCCATTGGCAATTAGAAAACCTTAGATCCTGGAGATCTCTTACCAGCCCTCCCTATTTGGGGGGCAGTGTGCCTCTGGCCTCTAGAGAGTGAGCACAGACACACACATGCACACACACAAATACACACAAGCACAGTGAATATGAAAAGGACTATGGGGTGGGAACAAAAGAGGGACAGATTTGAGGAGGGTAATAAGAAGAGTATACAGGGGCTGGAGACACTGCCTGCCTGAGACACGGACTCCCACATTTCTAGGCCTTGTCTCACCAATGTCGGAGGACATCCCTGGAAGTCCATGCAGGCATCATCCCCGGTGTGCAGGTGAGGACACAGACAGGCTTTGAGAGACACAAGGACTCATCCAGGATGGAGAACAGGTAGGAATCGGGAGGTGAGCCTGGACCCAGGTCTGTCTCCTCAGAGCTGCACACAGACCCTGCCCGGGAGCTGTGTGGAGGGCTGTGTGGAGCAACTGTGTGAGCCCGGGCTGCGGGGATGAGGGATGAGCGATCAGTACCCCGAGGGCTGTGTGCACAGGTGTCAACTGTCAGTTCAAGGAAGGGGCCCCCAGGACGTGAAGTCACTTCCTTGACAGCAGATCCTAACAGGATTGGGAACCTTGTAACCAGGCACCCACCTCCTAGCAACAGCGCCATGGCCAGTTGGGGTCACTCGGCTGGAGAGACTTCATCCAGAAGGATGTTCTCCAGCTGTGTCTCAACTGACCAGGGCTTCTGCTTGAGGAAACCCTGGAGGGAGAGGTTTTTCAGATGTTTCAGGCGGTTCAGCGCTCAACCCGGATGCCTCTGGTCCTTCTAGGAGGTCACCTAAGGTAACCGCAGGCAACCTAGAGCTGGCCACACCAGGCCTGGCCGCCACTGGGAGCCCTCCCTGGGCAGCACCAGCTGCCCTCATCTCCATGTGGGGGGAAGTGGAACTTGAGGTGAGGTTCTCCCTCTGGGCAGGAACAGGTTGGTGGTTCCGTGGTGACCTGGTGGTCCTGTCACGGTCACACCTGAGGACAGGCTGGCAGTGGGGAAACAGGATCCCTGAAGTGCTCTTCTCTGTGCCAGTGTGGATCCAAGGCCCTCAAGTGGTCGGGTGTCTGCATCCTCGGTGGAGGTCTGTGGGGAGATGGTGGGCGTGTGTCTGGAGGGATGTCTGGGGGTCCGAGAAGCACCACAGACAGCTGGCCGGTGCCCTGAGACTTTCTGCCTGGCTGCCGGGCACTTGTTCACAGGGCTCCTCACCAGACTGCACACAGGAGCAGATCCATGGAGCACCCTGCTCCATCTCCCTGCATGAGGGGCTGGAGCCCCACACCAGCAACAGAGCCCAGGGCGGGCACAGGGTGAGTGCCAGCCAGGAGGCGATCCTACACCCAGGAAGTTCCGGGTCCCAGAGCCACCCTGGCCCTCCCCTGGGTCCCTCCTAGAGTCCTGCTCCCAAAGGATCCTGGGACTGTCAGCTCTGCAAGGCACCCTTGTGGCCCAGGGCCTACTTGTCCAGATGCAAAATCTCTGTTCACCTCCATGTGGGAATCTCAGAAAGAGGTTGTGATAGGATTTCACTTCTTGTTCCCCAAGGAGCCTTTCTGCATTTTTCTACAGTTAATCCTGTATTAACTCCATCCCAGGTATCCATGTGGGCCTGAGAATCCTAATGCTTCTCACCCCTGGTTCAGCCCCTCTCACCCCAGTTCTCATCCCCAGAATGGGATGTTGTGGTCACCACCACAGGGATGATGCATACAAAGTGCCCCGAGATGCCTACACATAACCATGGCCCAGCGCCAGTTCACTCGTGATGCCAGGACGATTATTCTGCGGAGGGCACTGCTGCCCCTCCTCCTGACATGAGTCCTGGAGGCTTGGGGACTCGGTTTGAGCTCCAGAACGTGCCTTCCTGGAATCTTTGGTGCCGCATCTGACTCGTGTCTCTGCTGTGTTCCACCCCAGGGGGAAAGTGTCCACAGGGAACAGGAATGAGACCGGCAGGTTGTGGAGTGTCCGGAGACGCAGACTGGAGACGTTGGTGGACAACCTGGTGCCTGCATTCCTGGGTGGTGACCCTGCCTACCTCCCCACATTCCTGGGCACCTACAGGGCTTTTGGCACCCCCCAGCAGGTGCTGGACCTTCTCTTCACGAGGTGAGCACTTCCCCTCCCCCACTGGGTACTCGGGGAGACCTGGCCACCTTCCAGCTGTGAGTCGTAGGAATGTCTCTCCACCTCTGTGAGCCCCAGTTGGCCCCCCCCTGCACTTGAGGGGAAAGGGAGAAGCAGCTCCCTGGGGGGTCTAAGTGGGTGCATCCTGGAAAGTGCTTCAGTTGTAGATCCAGAGAAAGTGCAAGAAACAGCTTTCTTCCTCCTTCAGAGCCTGAATCACCTGGAAATCCTGTGCAAGCGCTCTTTCTACAGTTCAGTCCCCAGGCTTAAGCCAACCTGGGCCAGGGCACTGCCTGGGCTCTGGAGCCTCTTGGTGCTTTGCAATCAGCTGTGGCTCCGGTGTTATCCAGCTGTGGTTCTAGAGACCCCAGCAGACCTACCTTGTGTAGCAGCTGTGGCGCTGGAGCCAGTTCCTCCATTAACATCCCTGGAGCCGGTCTCAGATCATCAGTGAGCCTTGGTATCACCGAATCGATGGGCATGAGTTTGAGTCAACTCCAGGAGTTGATGATGGACAGGAAGGCCTGCCGTGCTGCAATTCATGGGGTCGAAAAGAGTCGGACACGACTGAGCGACTGAACTGAACTGACTGAACTGAACCAGTGATGCCATCCAGCCATCTCATCCTGTGTCGTCCCCTTCTCCTCCTGCCCCCAATCCCTCCCAGCATCAGAGTCTTTGACCCATGTGAATGAGCCACCTCTTTGCATGAAGTGGCCAAAGTACTGGAGTTTCAGCTTTAGCATCATTCCTTCCAATGACCACCCAGGACTGATCTCCTTTAGAATGGACTGGTTGGATCTCCTTGCAGTCCAAGGGACTCTCAAGAGTCTTCTCCAACACCACAGTTCAAAAGAATCAATTCTTCAGCGCTCAGCTTTCTTCACAGTCCAACTCTTACATCCATACATGGCTACTGGAAAGACCATAGCCTTGACTAGATGGACCTTTGTGGGCAAAGTAATGTCTCTGCTTTTTAATATGCTATCTAGGTTGGTCATAACTTTCCTTCCAAGGAGTAAGAATCTTTTAATTTCATGGCTGCAATCACCATCTGCAGTGATTTTGGAGCCAAAAATAAATAAATAAATAAGAAAGAAAGAAAGAAAGTCTGACACTGTTTACCCATCTATTTCCCATGAAGTGATGGGACCGGATGCCATGATCTTCGTTTTCTGAATGTTGAGCTTTAAGCCAACTTTTTCACTCTCCACTTTCACTTTCATCAAGAGGCTTTTTAGTTCCTCTTCACTTTCTGCCATGAGGGTGGTGTCATCTCCATATCTGAGATTATTGATATTTCTCCCGGCAATCTTGATTCCAGCTTGTGCTTCTTCCAGCACGATGTTTCTCATGATGTACTCTGCATATAAGTTAAATAAGCAGGGTGACAATATACAGCCTTGACGTACTCCTTTTCCTATTTGGAACCAGTCTGTTGTTCCATGTGCAGTTCTAACTGTTGCTTCCTGACCTGCATATAGATTTCTCAAGAGGCAGGTCAGGTGGTCTGGTATTCCCATCTCTTTCAGAATTTTCCACAGTTTATTGTGATCCACACAGTCAAAGGCTTTGGCATAGTCAATAAAGCAGAAATAGATGTTTTTCTGGAGCTCTCTTGCTTTTTCCATGATCCAGCGGATGTTGGCAATTTGATCTCTGGTTCCTCTGCCTTTTCTAAAACCAGCTTGAACATCAGGAATTTCACGGTTCACATATTGCTGAAGCCTGGCTTGGAGAATTTTGAGCATTACTTTACTTGTGTGTGAGATGAGTGCAAGTGTGTGGTAGTTTGAGAATTCTTTGGCATTGCCTTTCTTTGGGATTGGAATAAAAACTGACCTTTTCCAGTCCTGTGGCCACTGCTGAGTTTTCCAAATTTGCTGGCATATTGAGTGCAGCATTTTCACAGCATCATCTTTCAGAATTTGAAATAGCTCAACTGGAATTCCATCACCTCCACTAGCTTTGTTCATAGAGATGCTTTCTAAGGCCCACTTGACTTCACATTCCAGGATATCTGGCTCTAGGTCAGTGATCACACCATCATGATTATCTGGGTCATGAAGATCTTTTTTGTACAGTTCTTCTGTGTATTCTTGCCACCTCTTCTTAATATCTTCTGCTTCTGTTAGGTCCATACCATTTCTGTCCTTTATCGAGCCCATCTTTGCATGAAATGTTCCCTTGGTATCTCTAATTTTCTTGAAGAGATCTCTAGTCTTTCCCATTCTGTTGTTTTTCTCTATTTCTTTGCATTGACCGCTGAGGAAGGCTTTCTTATCTCTCCTTGCTATTCTTTGGAACTCTGCATTCAGATGCTTATGTCTTTCCTCTTCTCCTTTGCTTTTCACTTCTCTTCTTTTCAACGCTATTTGTAAGGCCTCCCCAGACAGCCGTTTTGCTTTTTTGCATTTCTTTTCCATGGGGATCGTCTTGATTCCTGTCTCCTGTACAATGTCATGAACCTCAGTCCATAGTTCATCAGGCACTCTATCAGATCTAGTCCCTTAAATCTATTTCTCACTTCCACTGTATAATCATAAGGGATTTGATTTAGGTCATACCTGAATGGTCTATTGGTTTTCCCTACTTTCTTCCATATAAGTCTGAATTTAGCAATAAGGAGTTCATAATCTGAGCCACAGTCAGCTCCCAGTCTTGTTTTTGCTGAGTGTATAGAGCTTCTCCATCTTTGGCTGCAAAGAGTATAATCAATCTGATTTTGGTGTTGACCATCTGGTGATGTCCATGTGTAGAGTCTTCTCTTGTGTTGTTGGAAGAGGATTTTTTCTATGACCACTGCATTCTCTTGGCAGAACTCTATTACATGAGGCCAGGGGCGGCAGCCAGGAGGAGCTACCCCATGTCCAAGGTCAGGGGCGGTGGCCGCAGGGAGCAACCCCATGTTCAAGGAGCGGTGGCTGCACGGGCACAGGAGGGCCGAGAGGAGCTATTCCATGTTCAAGGTCAGGAGTGGCGGCAGTGAAGAGGTACCCCTCATCCAAGGTAAGGAGCAGTGGCTGCGCTTTGCTGGAGCAGCTGTGAAGAGATACCCCACGTCCAAGGTAAGAGAAACTCAAGTAAGATGGTAGGTGTTGCAAGAGGGCATCAGAGGGCAGACACACTGAAACCATAATCACAGAAAACTGGTCAATCTAATCACTAGGACCACAGCCTTGTCTAACTCAATGAAACTAAGCCACGCCCTGTGGGGCCACCCAAGACGGGTGGGTCATTGTGGAGAGGCCTGACAGAATGTGGTCCATTGGAGAAGGGAATGGAAAATTACTTCAGTATTCTTGCCTTAGAACCCCATGAACAGTATGAAAAGGCAAAATGATAGGATGCTGAAAGAGGACTCCCCAGGTCGGTAGGTGCCCAATATGCTACTGGAGATCAGTGGAGAAATAACTCCAGAAAGAATGAAGGGATGGAGCCAAAGCAAAAACAATACCTACTTGTGGATGTGACTGGTGATAGAAGCAAGGTCCGATGCTGTAAAGAGCAATATTGCATAGGAACCTGGAATGTTAGGTCCATAAATCAAGGCAAATTGGAAGTGGTCAAACAAGAGATGGAAAGAGTGAACAACATTCTAGGAATCAGAGAACTCAAATGGACTGGAATGGGTGAATTTAACTCAGATGACCATTATATCTACTACTGCGGGCAGGAATCCCTCAGAAGAAATGGAGTAGCCATCATGGTCAACAAGAGTCCCAAATGCAGTACTTGGCTGCAATCTCAAACATGACAGAATGATCTCTGTTCGTTTCCAAGGCAAACCATTCAATATCACAGTAATCCAAGTCTATGCCCCAACCAGTAACGCTGAAAAAGCTGAAGTTGAATGGTTCTATGAAGACCTACAAGACCTTTTAGAACTGACACCCCAAAAACATGTACTTTTCATTAGAGGGGACTGGAATGCAAAAGTAGGAAGCCAAGAAACACCTGGAGTAACAGGCAAATTTGGCCTTGGAATACGAAATGAAGCAGGGCAAAGGCTAAAAGAGTTTTGCCAAGAGAACGCACTGTTCATAGTATACATTTAGTGTTTCCATTTCCACTTCTTCATCTGTGTTGCAGTGTGCTCTCTGCCACACATTCCCCCCTCCTGGTCCCTCACTCTGGGGAAGAAGCCTCTGAGGAGGCCCTTGTGGCCCGCCCCTGAATGAAGCAGCTCGTGTCCTAGGTGAGTCCACAGCCTCAAACCCCTGGGAGAGACTGGCAGAGGCCTCTGGTGGAGTCATGGTCTGTCCTGCTCCAAAGACAGTGTGAGGTCCAGTCTGTGGTCATCACCTTGCTTCTTTTTCATTTGTTGCCTCCCCAGATCTGCTCCTCTTTGACCCCATGCCCTACTGTCACTTCTTCTGATGTTAGTGTGAGTGTCGTGTATATTTGTGTGGACACCCGCAGACATCTAATCCAGGTAAGTGGAGATGTTCTGAGGTTCTTGGCTCTCTAATTCCCAAAGCCAAGCCTGTGTGTGTGGTGCAGCCCTAGCCTAGGATGGCCTGAGACTCTGCCCCTGCCCTGGGCCCTGGATTTTCCCACTCCTATCAGGGCCTCAATTTTCCAAAAGGACAGTGACCAATTAAGCAAGGAGCTTTCAAAGGCTGCACACAGTCTGCCCAGGCTTCCACATCTCTGGGTGGTTTGCAACTGGGTGACATGAGCAACCCCAGGCCTCCCTCATAGTTGGAAGGCACCCCCAATGGCTCTGTGGGCCTCTCTTTGCTGAGATGAGGAAGAGAATTCACACTCACTTAACTTCATGCCCTGAAGGATAAGGAACATTTCTCCCCAAAACGGCTGAGGCACTGTGAGTGATACAAGATGACTTGGACATGGACCACGTGCTAGAATGTGATCTGCAGACTAGATGGGCCGTCTTTACCTGTGCTACCTACCGGAGGAGATCTCTCTGAAATGGGGATTGTCACTTTAAAGTTCACACTGTGTTTTAATGCAGAAGTAATATTTTCCTGATAGTAGATATTGGAGTTTAGAGCACAACTGAAATAATAATGTTTGGGTCATGCAGACAGTCCCGTTATGGAAGCAGATTGGGGAGAGAGTGGGTCAGGACTTCAGTAAATACAAAGTAAGTTGCCCTGTGGTCTAAGAGGAAATCGACTGATTGGCCCCCGCAGTTGTCATGCCCCAGGGTTCCTCAGGTGGAATTACCACAGGAGCTTGTGTGGGGAGCCCCAGGCACCTTCAGTCCTGATTGCCATGAGAGTCCGATCCCTGGGGCCTAGGCCTCAGAGAGCAGCATTCTCCAGTGTGGACGTCTGCAGACTGGGCATGGAGACAGTGGCGGCTTAGATGCCTGAGAGCAACTCTCGCAGGTGTCCCCGCTTTCTTCAGTAACAGCAAGGCTGTTCCTTTCCGCCTGGGTCCCTGTGGGCACTTTTCTCTGGCTGTTTCAGAGTGGATCTGAGAGCTCTTGCTGGGACTTCAGTCTTCCCTGCTCTTTTTCTGCCTCTTCTCCTCTTCCTCCCTGCCATGATAAAGTGTCTGAGCCAGTTGCAATAGGTTATCTAAGATGATTTGGTCCATACGCCTCTTTGAGTAGCTTACTGTGGATATCTGGATCCGACTGAGTGAGAAATCTCTCTTTTGAGATCATTCCTCCCTCTGCACTTTCGGAATCAATCTCAGGGAATCTGTGAAAGGCTTCTGTAGTCCATCTAGGGATTTACCTGGAGCTTCCCTCTCTCCCTGTTCTATGTTTGCCAACTTGGCATCGTTTAATGTCTTAGTGCCCACTCACTTGAGTCCTAACGAAGTGACTCTGATCCCATCTTCCTTTAGCCATGTTCGAATCCCAGTGTGATTCTGTGCTGGAGCCAGCTGGCAAAGTCGATCAGGTCCCGAGAACGTGCACGGCGGGGCTAAGAAAGAAACTAAAGCAAGAGACTACAAAGATGGGGTCGAGAGGTTCAGACACGTCACCACGAAGGGACGCAGTCTGACACCAACTTTATTCAACATCTCATATTTATACAGAAAAGTGTGAGAGAGACAAAACAGTTGACATTTTTTCTTGGTTAGCCTATACATCTTACAAACAGTCACAAGAAATCTTGAGAGCATGGGAATGGCTCCCTGTTATTATTTCTTACACCAGATAACATTTCTCTGTGCGTGAGAAGTTTGCACAGAACTCCAGGTGCCTGCAGTAAATAAGCGCCTAATCTCTGGGGTGGCGGGACAGAGAGCTATGTTTGCAAGCAAACCCTCAAGGACTGAGGCAGCTCCCAGAGCTGTGTCCTTCGGACAAAGGACCCCGTTCTCACGGGCAGCTCCCCGCAATTCTGTTGTGGGGGCAGTCTGATTCCTAGTAGGGAAGGTGGCTATCTCGCCCTCTTCCTCTTCTGCCAATTCCTTACCAAGCCATTCATCCCCATAGGCAATCCCTCCCCGGGGTCCCCCTGCTGGGTGACGGGCTGCCGCCTGCCTAGATAGAGGAACTCAGCCATGCCCACCTCATAGGTTACTTATAAATCTCAAAATATCCATGCTGAGGAAAAGCATCCAGATACAGAACAATGTCATTTCTGAAGAAAGCAGATTAGTGGTTGCCCGGGGATGGGTGGGAGGCGTGGGTGACCAGGAGCATGAAGCAAACGTGGGGAGCAGTCTCTATGTCTTAATCTTAATTCCACTGATGCTTTTCTGGATATATACATGTGTGAGACCTTACTGAATTGCACATTTTAGACGTGGGTTTTTTTTTTTTTTAAACCTCATCTGTACATCCATGAAGCTGTGATTAAAGCACACAGAGTGAAGGATATGAAGCACAGATTTCCCTAGTCGGTGCTGACAGTTGAAGCCCCTGGTGCCACGGAAAGTCCACACCCCTGTCCCCCACGCAGGGTGTCCGTGATGCACCAGGGCAGTTGTGCTTCCTGCAAGGGTGCCAGGAATTCTCAGGCTCTGGAAATGGGAAACCCTCATATCAAATAGGTGATAGCTGAGAAGGAGCCTTCCCTCCTCTTGACCAAACCATCATCAGGTGAAGTCTTTGATTTTCAAGTGTTTCATATAAGTCCATGATGAGTAACTACCATAGAACATAGGTTTGTCACCAGTCTACCTGTAAAGGAGTCTTCTCAGCCCCCAGCATCTTAGATCATTGGATTCCTTGGGAGAAACCTTACCTCCATCTTGGGTAAATGGGTAACATGTGTAAATGGTTTTCCATGGGATTCACGTTACTGCAATTATGCAATCAAGGCCCGAGCTCTTAGTTAAAAAGGTGACTTTCATACCACGTAAGGCATGCTACCATTGAAAAACCTTTGTGTAATAGCAACGGTTGAAAGTCATTTAAAACGCTCTTTGTCTTCGGTTTCGGTAAGGTCGGGGGTGTGTTTTGAGATTTACTGAGCATGGCAGTTCTTCCGATGTGAGTTTTTTTTAACACTCTCTGTCTGTTTTTTCTATTTTATTTTAAAAGGTTTTCATATTCTTTGTATGTGGTTGCTTTTAATTCCTTGTCTTATAGAGTAGAAAACACATACTTTTAAAAATTAAAAGTGCATTAATTTTTTAAAACACCATCATTATAGAGAAGGGGGACAAAAAGAAGCAAATGTAGACAAATATGGGAAATCTATTGAAAATGTGTTCATTTCCCCAGTTCCCCTATCTATCCATCACTTACTATCACTTCATTTTTGCTGTGCTTTTTTTTTTTCTTCACTTATGGCAGCTGTGCTTTTTTTTTCCTTTAGTAAAACTTAAACGTTTTCCCTTACATTTCAAAATTGAAATTACACACCACACTTACTGTACCTGAGAATTGAAGACAAAATTTTAAACAGTGGAAGTGGAGGAGGGATTTAATATGGAAATATTAAACATTAATCAATCGGAATAGAAACAGTATGTTTGATGGAGTCAAGTAAATTTTGGTTTTGGAACATGGAAGTGTAGTCTTTCTATCTGGAAATTAGATGGACTCTTTCAAGCCAATTAAAATGAGCCTATTATGAATAAGATAAATGGTTTCCCAAAAAGGATTATAGAAAAGAGAATGAAAAATTTCATCCCTATATGCTTAACATGTTAGACTATGTGCGTAAATTTCTGGAAAGCAAACATCATCAAAATTCAATCAAGAAAGATTATATATGTATGTTCTGTACACCCATATTTCCATTCATCTACTGCTAGACACATAGATTGTTTTTACGCCTTGGCTATTGAAAGTAATGCTGCAATGAATAATCAGATGTGCATGTTTTTTCATATTGGTTTATTTGTTTTCTTTGAACATAAATATTCAGTAGTGGAACTGCTGAATAACACAGTAGTTTTATTTTTAGTGTTTTGAGGAAACTCTATACTGCCTTCCAAATCGGCTACACCAATGTTCGTTCCAACCAGTTTATGAAGGTTCCCTGTACTCTACATCCTGGCCAAGATTTCATAACTGTGTTCTTTCTGATGATAGCCATTCTGTATCTCATTGTGGTTTTTATTTTCACGTGTGTGATGATTAACGACGTTGAACACCTCTTCAAATGCCTGTTGAACATCTACGTGTCGTCTTTGGGGAGATGTCTTGTTGTTCATTCGCTCAGTAGTGTTTGACCCTTTATGACCCCATGGACTGCAGGATCCCAGGCTTCCTTGTCCTCCACTATCTGCCAGAGTTTGCTGAAACCACTGTCCAATGAGTCGAGGATGCCATCCAACCACCTCATCCTCTGTCACTCCTCTTCTCCTGCCCTCAATATTTCCCAATCAGGGTCTTTTCCAGTGAGTTGTTACTGGCATCAGGCCGCCAAAGTATTGGAGCTTCTGGTTCAGCATCGGTCCATCCAATGAATATTCAGGGTCGATTTCCTTTAGGATTGACTGGTTTGATCTCCTTGCAGCACAATGCACTCGCAATAGTCTTCGCCAAGACCACAGTTCAAAAAGCAACAGTTCTTTGGTGCTCAACCTTCTTTATGGTCCATCTCTCACATCCAGACAGATCTACTGGTGACACCATAGCTTTGACTACGTAGACCTTTGTCAGCAAAGTGATGTACATGCTTTTTAAGACGCTGTGTAGGTTTGTCATAGTTTTTCTTCCAAGGAGCAAGTGTCTTTTAATTTCACGGCTGCAGTCACCATCCACAGTGATTTTGGAGCCCAATAAAATAAAGTCGGTCACTGTTTCCATTCTTTCCTCATCTATTTGACTTGAAGTGATGAACTGGATGCCATGAACTTAGTGTTTTCAATGTTGAGTTTTAAGCCAGCTTTTTCACTCCCCTCTTTCAGCTTCATCAAGAGGCTCTTTAGTTACTCTTCTCTTCCCGCCATTGAGTTCAGTTCAGTCGCTTAGTCGTGCCCAGCTCCTTGCGACCCCATGGACTGCACCATGCCAGGCCTCCCTCTCCATCACCAACTCCCAGAGTTTGCTCAAACTTGTGTCCATCGAGACGGTGATGCCATCCACCCATCTCATCCTCTGTCATCCGATTCTCCACCCGCCTTCAATCTTTCCCAGCATCAGGATCTTTTCCAATGAGTCAGTTCTTTGCATCAGGTGGCCAAAGTATTGGCATTTCAGCTTCAACACGAGTGCCTCCAGTGAATATTCAGACTGATTTCCTTTAGGTGTGATCTCCTTGCAGTCCAAGGGACTCTCAAGCGTCTTCTCTAACACCGCAGTTCAAAAGCATCAATTCTTCGGTGCTCACCTTTCTTTCTAGTCCAACTGTCTCATCCATACATGACTACTGGAGAAACCATAGCTTTGAGTGGATGGATGTTTGTTGGCAAAGTAATGTCTTGCTTTCTAATGTGCTGTATAGGTTAGTTATAGCTTTTCTTCCAAGGAGCAAGCGCCTTTCAATTTCATGGCTGCAGTCACCACCTGCAGGCATTTTGGAGCCCAGAAAGATAAAGTCTGTCACTCTCCCACTGTTTCCCCATCTATTTGCTATGAAATGATGGGACCGGATGCCATAATGTAACTTTTTTGAGTGTTGAGCTTTATGCCAACTTTTTCACTCTCCTCTTTCACTTTCATCGAGAGGCTCTTTAGTTCCCTTCGCTTTTGGCCATAAGAATGGTGTCATCTGCGTATCTGAGGTGATTGATATTTCGCCCTCCCACAAACTGGACATTCTTGAGTCCTAGTCCAGCTTGTGCTTCTTCCAGCCCAGCGTTTCTCATGATGTCCTCTGCATATAAGTTAAAGAAGCAGGGTGACAATATACAGCCTTGACATACTCCTTTCCCGATTTGGAATCAGTCTGTTGGTCCATGTCCAGTTCTAACTGTTGCTACTCAACCTGCATACAGATTTCTCAGGAGGCAGGTCAGGTGGGCTGGTATCCCCATCTCTTGAAGAATTTTCCACAGTTTCTTGTGATCCACACAGTCAAAGGCTTTGGCATAGTCAATAACGCAGAAGTAGATGTTTCTCTGGAACCCTCTTGCTTTTTCCATGATCCAACGGATGTTGGCAATCTGATCTTTGATGCCTCTGGGTTTTCTAACTCCAGCTTGAATATCTGGAAGCTCACAGTTCATGTACTGTGAAGCCTAGCGTGGAGAATATGGAGCATTACTTTGCTACTGTGTGAGATGAGTGCAATTGTGAAGTCGTTTTAGCATTCTTTGGTATTGCCTTTCTTTGGGACCAGAATCAAAACTGACCTTTTCCAGTCCTGTGGCCACTGCTGAGTTTTCCAAACTTGCTGGCATATTTAGTGCAGCACGTTCACAGCCTCGCCTTTTAGGATTTGAGATAGTTTCCCTGGAGTTCCATCACCTCCACGAGCTTTGTTCATAGTCATGTTTCCTAAGGCCCACTTGACTTTGCATCCCAAGATGTCTGGCTCTAGTTGAGTGATCACACCATCTTCTCTAGGTGAGTGATCATACAATGTGCAAACGGCGGTGTTATCTGCATATCTGTGGTTACTGATACTTCTCCAGGCAATCTTGACTCCAGCTTGTGCTTCATCCAGCCCAGCATTTCGCATGATGTACTGTGGCTAGAAGTTAAATAAGCAGGGTGACAATATACAGCTTTGATGTTCTCCTTTCCCAATTTTGACCCAGTTTGTTGTTCCATGCCTGGTTCTAACTGTTGCTTCTTGACCTGTGTACAGTTTTTGCAGGAGGCAGGAAAGGTTTTCTTCTACTCCCATCTCTTGAAGAATTTTCAACTGTTTGTTATGATGCACAGAGTCAAGGCTTTATTCTATGTAGTCAATGAAGCAGAAGTAGATGTGTCTCTGGAATTACCTGCTTTTCTATGATCCAGTGGCTGTTGGCAATTTGATTTCTTGTTCCTCTGCCTTTTTGAAATCCAGCTTGTTCATCTGGAATTTCTTGGTTCATTTAGTGTTGACCTAGCTTGAAGACTTTTGAGCATTAACTTGCTAGTCTGTGAAATGAGCACAGTTATGCGGAAGGTTGAAGATTCTTTTGCAGGTCTGGATTGAAAACTGAACTTTTGCAGCCCTGTGGCTACTGCTGAGTTTTCCAAATTTGCTGGCATATTGAGTGCAGCACTTTCACAGCATCATCTTAAATAACTCAGTGGAAGGAACTATCCCCTCCACAAGCTTTATTTGTAGTAATGCTTCCTAAGACCCACTTGACTTCATCCTCAAGGATGTCTGGCTCTAGGTGAGTGACCATCCCATCATAGTTGTCCATGTCATTAATGCCTTTTTTTGTATAATTCTACTGTGTATTTTTGCCTCTTCCTAATATTTTCTGCTTCTGAGGTCCATACCATATCCATCCCTTATTGTGCCTATTTTTCCACCAAAGTTCCCTTAGTGTCTCTAATTATCTGGAAAGGATCTCAGGTCTTTCCCATTCTATTGCTTTCCTCTATTTCTTTGTATTTTTCCCTTAGGGTTTCTTATCTCTCTTTGCTATGTTTTGGAACTCTGATTTAACATGGGTATATCTTTCCTTTTCTCATTTGTGTTTTGTTTCTCTTCATTTCTGAGGTATTTGTAAGACCTTCTCAGATAAATCAGAACTTACACCCATTTCTCAATGGCGTTACTTTTGTGTGCTTCTTTGCTTTAGAATTGTGTGTGTTTCTTACATATTTTGGATAAGAACCCTTATTAGACATGAGAATTGCCAATAGGTTCTCCATTTCATCCTTCACTTATCATTTTATTGATGGTTCCCCATGCCGAGGCTTTTGAGTTTGATGTAGTTTCACTTGTTCTGTTTTCCTTTCACTTCTTTTGCTTTTGGAATTACATCCAAACTTAATTGCCAAGACTGATGTACAGGAACATAGTTTCAGTTTATTTCTAGGAGCTTAATGGTTTCGGTTCTTTTATTCAGGTTTTAATCCATTAGAAATTAGAAAGCCTTAGATCGTAAGAATCTCTTACCATCCCTCCCTATTTAGGGGCAGTGTTCCTCTGGCCTCTAGAGAGTGAGCACAGGTACAAACACGCACACACACACACACACACACACACACCTGAGCAGAGTGAATATGAAAAGGACCGTAGGGTGGGAACAAAAGAGGGACAGATATGAGGAAGGTAATGAGAAGAATATACAGGGGCTGGAGGCACTGCCTGCCTGAGACAGGACTCCCACGTTTTCCAGGTCTTGTCCCACCGATATCTGAGCACATCCCTGAAGTCCATGCGGGCATCATCCCCAGTGTGCAGGTGGGGACCCGGGCAGGCTTTGAGAGACACATGGATTCATCCAGGATGGAGAACAGGTAGGAAATGGGGGGTGAGACTGGACCCAGGTCTGTCTCCTCAGAGCTGCACACAGACCCTACCCAGGAGCTGTGTGGAGGGCTGTGTGGAGTAACTGTGTGAGACCCGGGGCTGTGGGGATGAGGGATGAGTGGTCAGTATCCCGAGGGCTGTGTGCAGAGGTGTCAACTGTCAGTTCAAGGAAGGCGCCCCTGGAGGAGAAGTCACTTCCTTGACGGCAGACCCTGACAGAACTCGGAACCCTGTAACCAGGCACCCACCTCCTAGCAACAGCGCCACAGCCAGCTGGGCTCACTCGGCTGCAGAGACTTCATCCAGAAGGATGTTCTCCAGCTGTGTCTCGACTGACCAGGGCTTCTGCTTGAGGAAACCCTGGAGGGAGAGGTTTTTCAGATGTTTCAGGCGGTTCAGTGCTCAACTCGGATGCCTCTGGTCCTTTACCAGGAGGTCACCTAAGGTAACCCAGGCAACCTAGGGCTGGCCACACCAGGCCTGGCCGCCACTGGGAGCCCTCCCTGGGCAGCGCCAGCTGCCCTCATCTCCATGTGGGGGGAAGTGGAACTTGAGGGGAGGTTCTCCCTCTGGGCAGGAACAGGTTGGTGGTTCCGTGGTGACCTGGTGGTCCTGTCACGGTCACACCTGAGGACAGGCTGGCAGTGGGGAAACAGGATCCCTGAGGTGCTCTTCTCTGTGCCAGTGTGGATCCAAGGCCCACAGGCAGTCAGGTGTCTACATCCTCGGTGGAAGTCGGTTGGGAGAGTGGTGGGCATGTGTCTGGAGGGGAGATGTCTAGGGGTCTGAGAAGTACCACAGACAGCTGGCCGGTACCCTGAGACTTTCTGCCTGGCTGCTGGGCACTTGTTCACAGGACTCCTCACCAGACTGCAGACAGGAGCTGGTCCACGGAGCACCCTGCTCCATCTCCCTGCGTGAGGGACCGGAGCCCCACACCAGCAATAGAGCCCAGGGCAGGCACAGGGTGAGTACCAGCTGGGAGGCGATCTTACAACCAGGAAGTTCCGGGTCCCAGAGCCACCCTGGCCCTGCCCTGAGTCCCTCCTAGAGTCCTGCTCCAAAAGGAACCTGGGACTGTCATCTCTGCGAGGCGCCCTCTCGGGCCAGGACCTACTTGTCCAGATGCAAAATCACTGGTCACCTCCATGTGGAAATCTTAGAAAGAGATTGTGATAGGATTTCACTTCATGTTCCCCAAGGAGCCTCATTGCATGTTTCTACGGTGTATCCTGTATTAACTCCATCCCAGGTATCCATGTGGGCCTGAGAATCCTAATATTTCTCACCCCAGGTTCCGCCCCTCTCACCCCAGTTCTCATCCCCAGAATGGGATGTTGTGTCACCACCACAGGGATGATGCAGTTAACACACGGGGAGCTGTCCAATACAAACTGCCCCGAGACGCTAACACACGTAACCATAGCCCAGCACCAGTTCACTTGTGATGCCAGGACATTTATTCTGTGGAGGGCACTCCTACCCTCCTCCTGTCATGGGTCCTGAAGGCTTGGGGACTCAGTCTGAGCTCCAGAACGTGCCTTCCTGGAGTCTTTGGTGCCGCCTCTGACTCGTGTCTCTGCTGTGTTCCACCCCAGGGGGAAAGTGTGTCCACAGGGGACAGGAATGAGACCTACAGTGTGTGGAGTGTCCGGAGACGCAGACTGGAGATGTTGGTGGACAACCTGGTGCCTGCCTTCCTGGGCGGTGACCCCGCCTACCTCCCCACATTCCTGGGCACCTACAGGGCTTTTGGCACCACCCAGCAGGTGCTGGACCTTCTCTTCATGAGGTGAGCAGTACCCCTCCCCTACTGGGTACTCGGGGAGACCTGGCCACCTTCCAGCTGTGAGTCATGGGAACATCTCTCTACCTCTGTGAGCCCCAGTTGGCTCCCCTCTTCACTTGAGGGGAAAGGAAGGAGCAGCCCCCTGGGGGGACTAAGTGGGTGCATCCTGGAAAGTGCTTTCTGGGAACTTGGACCCCTGGAATGGCTGTGGTTGTGCTGAGACGTCACATTCCTCCTCCCCTCGAGGAAGCCTCTGTCTCCGTTGTCTCTTTGCCTTTGACTTGGGCCCAAAGCATTTTCCCAATTGCAAGGTGAGGTGTAAGTGGTGCCCTGTCCTGGGTGAGTGAGAACAAGGGTCCCTGGGAGTGATCCATGGTGCCCCAGGCACTCGGATGGGGCTGGTTGGGCTCATTTGTTCTTGAAATATAGAGGAAGGCGCACGAGGTGCAGGCACTTTTCTAGGAAGAAGCATGACGTAATGCATCGAGCAGACAGTAGTCCTGCCCCCCAGGGCTTCAGTTCTCCGGGGTGGGGGTTGTGGGCGGGAGGGAACCCTGTCACACTAGCCATCACATCCAGGCGTGTCTGCAGTACTGTCCATGTGACGCCTCCTGGCCTCCTGTAGGTACGGATGCATCCTCCCTTACTGCGATGAGGATGGTGGACCCCTGCACCAGCTGAAAATGTGAGTGGATTGTGACTCAAGAGGGAGCGACTCCCTATCCCAGAGAACTGCCTGGAGTAATGGGGTTGCTGTTTGGGCAGGGCTGGCAGAATCCTGGATCCCACATAGCTGGGGGCCAAGGTCTGGGGAGCTTGTCCTGGAAGAGAGGAAAGGAGGCCAAGAGAGCTGTGGAGGGGTGTGGGGTGCTGTGAGGAGCATCTGGGAGGTCAGAGGTCAGAGTCCGCCCATGCCAGTGCACACCCGTACCCTGTCCATCCCAGTCCTGCCTCTACCCCTGATCCTGGGACCCAGAACATAAAGTGTAGAGATCACCCAGCTCACTGTCTGGTGGAACCTCGGCAGCAGTGATCAGCTGGTGCTCAGTGGACCCAGTGACACTCAGGGGACAGCTGAGGCCTTCCTGAGGAATAATGAGTGTCAGTGGCGGGAGGAGACGCTGGTGCGTCCCTAGCAGATGAGGCAGCCTGTTGATGTAGGAGGTAAATGTGCGGTGTTAGGAGGCCCGCAGGAAGCCTGAGCAGATGACAGAGTCTGTGTGTGCCCTCCTTAGACAGATACTCCTGGGACCCCCGACATGTTCCAGAGATGCAGTGACCAGAGTAGACACCCTGCCTGCCCTCGCAGTGGTGACACCAGGGGGAGGGGCAGAGAGAGGGAGCTGTGTCAGGCAGACCTCAGGAAGCGGACAGATGGTCACACCATGGATCAAGGGCTGTCACTTGAGCAGGCTCCTTGGCAGCCCCTGCCCTGTATCCAGGCCTCCTCTGCCTGGTCTGCCAGGTGAGATGGACCGTGGAGGAGAACTGACCTCTGGATGGGCAGGGGCAGAAGGCACAGAGGCCCAGGTCCCTGCAGGGTGGCCCTGGAACGCAGTGTGGCGGGAAGGCCAGGTCTCTGACTCTGCTGCCCACGTGACTCCCCCCAGGGCCATGGCCTCCATCCTGGGCACCTGGCTGCACCTTTACCCTGAGGATTTCCAGCAGGCCCCAGAATTTCCCTGCCTGAAGATGCTCCTCGCTTACGTAGAGCTCAACATGCCTGACTCAGACCTGGAGCAGCAAGCCCGCTATCTCCTGGCGCAGCTGGAGACCCTGGAGCCCACTGAGGCTGAGGGGCATGGTGAGGAGGATTCGGGGTGGGTGAGGAGGATGGAGACGAATAAGGAAGGGAGGGGGCTGAACCACACAGAGCAGAGCCTCCTGAGGCTGGAACTAGGCCAGGAGCATTGAGGAGGCTCAGATTATTATTCCCCTGGACTGCAGCCTGGGAGGACTTCCTGGGGGTAGGTGGCATCTTGGATTGAGATTTCAGGGCTAAGTAGCGAGTATGTTCCTGTTTTTGGGATCCATGGACAAGCAGTCTTACTGACAGTGTTTTCTCTTCTGGGAGATCCAGCATCCGCTGGAGAAGAAGCTCTGGAAACATCACCAGATCTCACGCCAACAGCACCCCTAATGCCTGCCACAGCTCCACAGTCAGAGCAAGCTCAAAGCCCAGCTCCTATTCAAGTTCAAGGTCTGCATCAAGTAAACATGCCAGCTCCAAACCCAGAGCCACAGCATGCTCATGCCCTGGCTCTCACTTAAGCTGAGAGGCGAGGAAAAGTACCTCCAGGCTCCAGTTGTAGATCCAGAGAACATGCAAGAAAGAGCTCTCTTTTCCCTTCAGAGCCTGAATCACCTGGAAAATCCTGTGCCAGCACTGCTTCCACAGTCTCAGTCCCCAGGCTTAAGCCAACCTTTGCCAGGGCACTGTCTGGGCTCTGGAGCCTCTTGGTGCTTTGCAATCAGCTGTGGCTCCGGTGTTATCCAGCTGTGGTTCTAGAGACCCCAGCAGACCCAGCATGTGTAGCAGCTCAGGCGCTAGAGCCAGTTCCTCCCCTAACGTCCCTGGAGCCAGTCTCAGATCGTCAGCGAGCCTTGCCTTGCCCGGCAGATGGTGTGCTGCCCCCGTTCCAGCACCAGGCCTGGAGCCTGTCTCTCCACCTTAATTCCCTCTCTTAATATGTGTTTTGTTTTTTTTTAATTACATGTACAAACATTTTTTCTATGAGATAAAGTAAACTTAGATAGAAATGGAATTCTATGACTTTTTCAATTGTACGTGTGAGCGGCATGGAGAACATTCACTATGTTACATGACCCTGTCGATTGTCTGTTGCAGACCATCTGCATCCTATTTGACACCAACTCTTATTTTGGGCTCCAAAATCATTGCAGATGGTGATTGCAGCCATGAAATAAAAAGAAGCTTACTCCTTGGAAGGAAAGTTATGACCAACCTAGATAGCATATTACAAAGCAGAGATATTACTTTGCCAAAAAATGTCCATCTAGTCAAGACCTATGGTTTTTCCAGTGGTCATGTATGGATGTGAGAGTTGGACTGTGAAGAAGGCTGAGTGCCACAGAATTGATGCTTTTGAACTGTGGTGTTGGAGAAGACTCTTGCGAATCCCTTGGACTGCAAGAAGATCCAACCAGTCCATCCAGAAGAGACCAGTCCTGGGTGTTCATTGGAAGGACTTATGCTGAGGCTGAAGCTCCAATACTTTGGCCACCTCATGCGAAGAGTTGACTCATTGGAAAAGACCCTGATGCTGGGAGGGATTGGGGGCAGGAGTAGAAGGGGATGACAGAGGATGAAATGGCTGGGTGGCATCACCAACTCGATGCACATGAATTAGTATGAACTCCGGAGTTGGTGATGGACAGGGAGGCCTGGCGTGCTGCGATTCATGGGGTCGGAAAGAGTCGGACAGGACTGAGCGACTGAACTGAACTGAGTCCTGCAGTCTGGAAAGGCACTGCATTCAACTCTCCCTCATCTCTTGATGGACATTAGGACTCTTTTCACTTTTGGGCTCTTGTGTATAGTGCTGCTCTGAACACTTGTCTACAGGCTTGTGACTTTCTGGGTTTACTTCTTTCGTTGTTGATGTAGGAGTGGAATGTGGGCGGTGACTGAATTCTCTGTAGTTACCTTTGTGAGGACCTGTGGCGGAAGTGTACCTTTAGTGTTTCCATTTCCACTTCTTCATCTGTCTTGCAGTGTGCTCTCTGCCACACATTCCCCCCTCCTGGTCCCTCACTCTGGGGAAGAAGCCTCTGAGGAGGCCCTTGTGGCCCGCCCCTGAATGAAGCAGCTCGTGTCCTAGGTGAGTCCACAGCCTCAAACCCCTGGGAGAGACTGGCAGAGGCCTCCGGCAGAGTCATGGTCTGTCCTGCTCCAAAGACAGTGTGAGGTCCAGTCTGTGGTCATCACCTTGCTTCTTTTTCATTTGTTGCCACCCCAGATCCGCTCCTCTTTGACCCCATGCCCTACTGTCACTTCTTCTGATGTTAGTGTGAGTGTCGTGTATATATATGTGGACACCCGCAGACATCTAATCCAGGCAAGTGGAGATGTTCTGGGGTTCTTGGCTCTCTAATTCCCAAAGCCAAGCCTGTGTGTGTGGTGCAGCCCTAGCCTAGGATGGCCTGAGACTCTGCCCCTGCCCTGGGCCCTGAATTTTCCCACTCCTATCAGGGCCTCAATTTTCCAAATGGACAGTGACCAATTAAGCAAGGAGCTTTCAAAGGCTGCACACAGTCTGCCCAGCCTTCCACATCTCTGGGTGGTTTACGACTGGGTGACATGAGCAACCCCAGGCCTCCGTCATAGTTGGAAGGCACCCCCCAATGGTTCTGTGGGCCTCTCTTTGCTGCAGTGAGGGAGAGGGTACGCTCACTTAACTTCATGCCCTGAAGGATAAAGAACATTTCCCCAAAAATGGCTGAGGCACTGTGAGTGATACAAGATGACTTGGTATGTCCAGCAACCCCACTGCTGGGCATACACACTGAGGAAACCAGAAGGGAAAGAGACACGTGTACCCCAATGTTCATCGCAGCACTGTTTATAATAGCCAAGACATGGAAGCAACCTAGATGTCCATCAGCAGATGAATGGATAAGAAAGCTGTGGTACATATACACAATGGAGTATTACTCAGCCATTAAAAAGAATACATTTGAATCAGTTCTAATGAGGTGGATGAAACTGGAGCCTATTATACAGAGTGAAGTAAGCCAGAAGGAAAAACATAAATACAGTATACTAACGCATATATATGGAATTTAGAAAGATGGTAACAATAACCCGGTGTACAAGACAGCAAAAAAGACACTGATGTATAGAACAGTCTTATGGACTCTGTGGGAGAGGGAGAGGGTGGGAAGATTTGGGAGAATGGCAATGAAACATGTAAAATATCATGTAGGAAACGAGTTGCCAGTCCAGGTTCGATGCATGATGCTGGATGCTTGGGGCTGGTGCACTGGGACGGCCCAGAGGGATGGTATGGGGAGGGAGGAGGGAGGAGGGTTCGGGATGGGGAACACATGTATACCTGTGGAGGATTCATTTTGATATTTGGCAAAACTAATACAATTATGTAAAGTTTAAAAATAAAATAAAATTAGAGAAAAAAAAATAAAAAATAAAAAAATAAATAAAAGCTTACAAAAGGAAAAAAAAAAAAAAAGATGACTTGGTATGGACCACGTGCTAGAATGTGATCTGCAGACTAGACGGCAATCTTTACCCGTGCTACCTACGGGAGGAGATCTCTCTGAAACGGAGATTGTCACTTTAAAGTTCACACTGTATTTTAATGCAGAAGTAACATTTTCCTTGATAGTAGATATTGGAGTTTGGAGCACAACTAAAATAATAATGTTTGGGTCATGCAGACAGTCCCGTTACGGAAGCAGATCGGGGAGAGAGTGGGCCAGGGCTTCAGGAAATACAAATTAAGTTGTCCTGTGGTCTAAGAGGAAATCGACTGATTGGCCCCCACAGTTGTCATGCCCCAGGGTTCCTCAGGTGGAATTACCACAGGAGCTTGTGTGGGGAGCCCCAGGCACCTTCAGTCCTGATTCCCTTGAGAGTCCGATCCCTGGGGCCTAGGCCTCAGAGAGCAGCGTTCTCCAGTGTGGACGTCTGCAGACTGGGCATGGAGACAGTGGCGGCTTAGATGCCTGAGAGCAACTCTCGCAGGTGTCCCCGCTTTCTTCAGTAACAGCAAGGCTGTTCCTTTCTGCCTGGGTCCCTGTGGGCATTTTTCTCTGGCTGTTTCAGAGTGGATCTGAGAGCTCCTGCTGGGACTTCAGTCTTCCCTGGTCTTTTTCTGCCTCTTCTCATCTTCCTCCCTGCCATGATAAAGTGTCTGAACCAGTCACAACAGGTTATCTAAGATGATTTGGTCCATACGCCTCTTTGAGTAGCTTACTGTGGATATCTGGATCCGACTGAGTGAGAAATCTCTCTTTTGAGATCATTCCTCCCTCTGCACTTTTGGGATCAATCTCAGGGAATCTGTGAAAGGCTTCTGTAGTCCATCTAGGGATTTACTTGGAGCTTCCCTCTCTCCCTATTCTATGTTTGCCAACTTGGCATCATTTAATGTCTTAGTGCCCACTCACTTGAGTCCTGACAAAGTGACTCTGATCCCATCTTCCTTTAGCCATGTTCGAATCCCAGTGTGATTCTGTTGTGGGGGCAGTCTGATTCCTAGTAGGGAAGGTGGCTATCTCGCCCTCTTCCTCTTCTTCTGATTCCTTACCAAGCCATTCATCCCCATAGGCAATCCCTCCCCGGAGTCCCCCTGCTGGGTGATGGGCTACCACCTGCCTAGTTGGAGGAACTCAGCCATGCCCACCTCATAGATTACTTATAAATCTCAAAACATCCATGCTGAGGAAAAGCATCCAGATACAGAACAATGTCATTTCTGAAGAAAGCAGATTAGTGGTTGCCCGGGGATGGGTGGGAGGCGTGGGTGACCAGGAGCATGAAGCAAACGTGGGGAGCAGTCTCTATGTCTTAATCTTAATTCCACTGATGCTTTTCTGGATACATACATGTGTGAGACCTTACTGAATTGCACATTTTAGACGTGGGTTTTTTTTTTTTTTTTAAACCTCATCTGTACATCCATGAAGTTGTTTTTAAAGCAGCACAGAATGAAGGATATGAAGCACAGATTTCCCTAGTCGGTGCTGACAGTTGAAGCCCCTGGTGCCATGAAAAGTCCACACCCCTGTCCCCCATGCTGAATGTCCGTGATGCACCAGGGCAGTTGTGCTTCCTGCAAGGGTGCCAGGAATTCTCATGCTCTGGAAGTCGGAAACCATGGTACTAAATGTGTGATAGCTGAGAAGACGCCTTCCCTCCTTTTGACCAAACCATCATCAGGCGAAGTCTTTGATTTTCTTGTGTTTCATACAAGTACATGATGGGTAAGTACCATATAACATGGGTTTGTCACGTGTCTCTCCCTGAAGGAGCTTTCTCAGCCCCCAGCACCTCAGTTCATTGCATAATTCAAGAAAGCTTACCTCCATCTTGGGTAAGATTGGATGGGTATGGTGGCTCCTCTATGGGATTCACGTTACTGCAATTATGCAATCAAGGCTCAAGCTCCTTGTTAAAAAGGTGGCTTTCATACCACATAAGGCATGCTACCATTGAAAAACCTTTCTATAATAGTAACAGTTGATAGTCATTTAAAATGCTCTTTGTCTTAGGTTTCGCTAAGGTCAGGGGTGTGTTTTGAGATTTACTGAGCATGGCAGTTCCTCCGATGTGAGTTTTTGTAACACACTCATCTGATTTTCCATTTTATTTTAAAAGGTTTTGATCTTCTTTGTATGTGGTTGCTTTAAACTCCTTGTTTTATAGAGTGGAAAACACATGCTTCTATCCATCAATTACTATCACTTCATTTCTGTTGTTTTTTTTTTTCTTCATTTATGGCAGGTGTGCTTTTTTTCTTTCGTAAAACTTGAACGTTTTTCCTTAAATTTCAAAAATGAAATTACACACCACATTTATTGTACCTGAGAATTGAAGACAAAATTTTAAACAATGGAAATGAAGGAGGGATTTAATATGGAAATTCTAAACATTAATCAAACAATCGGAATAGAAACAGTATGTTTGATAGAGTCAAGTAAATTTTGGTTTTGAAACATGAAAGTGTAATCTTTCTATCTGTATATCAGATGGACTCTTTCAAGCCACCGGCCTAGATGGAGGAACTCAGCAGAGCTCCCTTCATAGGTTACTTATGAAGCTCAAAACATTCATGCTGAGGAAAAGCAGCCAGATACAGAACTATGTCATTTCTAAAGAAAGCAAATTAGTGGTTGCCTGGGGATGGTTGGGAAGCGCGGGTGACCAGGGGCATGAAGCCAGCTTGGGGAGCAGTCTGTATGTCTTTATCTTAATTCGGCTAATGCTTTTCTGGGCACATACATGTGTCAAAACTTACTGAACTGCACACTTTAGACATGTGGGTTTTATTTTATTTTTTTAAACCTCATCTGTACATCCATGAAGCTGCGATTAAAGCACACAGAGTGAAGGATATGAAGCACAGATTTCCCAGCCGGTGCTGACAGTTGAAGCCCCTGGTGCCACGGAAAGTCCACACCCCTGTCCCCCACGCAGGGTGTCCGTGATGCACCAGGGCAGTTGTGCTTCCTGCAAGGGCGCCAGGAATTCTCAGGCTCTGGATATGGGAAACCCTCATATCAAATAGGTGATAGCTGAGAAGGAGCCTTCCCTCCTCTTGACCAAACCATCATCAGGTGAAGTCTTTGATTTTCAAGTGCTTCATACAGGTCCATTGTGGGTAAGTACTATATAACATGGGTTTGTTGCAAGTCTCTCTGTGAAGGGCCTTCTCAGCCCCAGCATCTTAGATCATTGGATTAATTGGGATAAAGCTAAGGGGATGGGTAAGATGGCTCCTCCATACAATCCATGTTCCTGCAATTATCCAGTCAAGGCCCTAGCAATATAGGTGAAAGAAAAAAAAAAAAAGAAAGAAAGAAAAGAGCTGTGCTTAACACTTCCACTTAAAGGGAGTTGCTGGTTTCTATTGGGAAAGGGGAGCGTTTCATACGTGGTAAGGCAAGTGACCATTTATAAACTATTCCATAATATCAGTGGTTGAAAGGATGGGGAGCACATGTATACCTGTGATGGATTCATTTTGATATTTGGCAAAGCTAATACAATTATGTAAAGTTTAAAAATAAAATAAAATAAAATAAAACAAAAAACAAAAATAAAAATGTGACTGAGATAAAAAAAAAAAAAAAGAAAGTCATTCAAAATGCTCTTTGTCTTCTGACAGGGTAAGGTCAGGGGTGTGTTTTGAGATTTACTGATTTATATATTTGTAAGTTCCTCAGATTTCAACTTTTGTAACACTTTGTCTGTTTTTCTATTTTATTTAGAAAAAAACTTTTATATTCTTTGTATGTTGTTCCTTTTAACTCCTTGTCTCACACATTTAAAAAGACAAAATTCTATCCATCATTTACTATCACCTCATTTTTGGTGTTTTTTTTTTTTTTCTTTAGTAAAAACATGATCTTTTCCCCTTACATTTCAAAATTTTAATTATGAACCGCATTTTGTACCCGGGATTTGAAGACAAAATTTTAAACAATGGAGATGGAGGAGGGATTTAACAAGGAAATACTAAATATTTATGAAACAATCTGAGTACGAACACTATGTTTGATGGAATCAAGTAAATTTTGGTTTTGGAACATGAAATTGTAGTCTTTCTATCTGGAAATTAGATGGTCACTTTCAGGCCAATAAAAATGATTTTATTATGAATATGACCAATACAGTACAGAAAAAAATTATAAAAAAGAATGAAACATTTCATACTTATATGCTTAAAAGCCTCTTGATGAAAGTGAAAGAGGAGAGTGAAAAAGTTGGCTTAAAACTCAACATTCAGAAAACAAAGATCATGGCATCTGGTCCCATCACTTCATGGAAAATAGATGGGGAAACAGTGGAAACAGGGTCAGACTTTTATTTTTTTTTGGCTCCAAAATCACTGCAGATGGTGACTGCAGCCATGAAATTAAGACACTTACTCCTTGGAAGGAAACTTATGACCAACCTAGATAGCATATTGAAAAGCAGAGATATTACTTTGCCCACAAAGGTTCATCTAGTCAAGGCTATGGTTTTTCCAGTGCTCATATATGGATGCAAGAGTTGGACTGTGAAGAAACCTGAGTGCTGAAGAATGATGCTTTGGAACTGTGGTGTTGGAGAAGACTATTGAGAGTCCCTTGGACTGTAAGGAGATCCAACCAGTCCATTCTAAAGGATATCAGTCCTGGATGTTCATTGGAAGGAATGATGCTAAAGCTGAAACTCCAGTACTTTGGCCACCTCATGCGAAGAGTTGACTCATTGGAAAAGACTCTGATGCTGGGAGGGATTGGGGGCAGGAGGAGAAGGGGACGACAGAGGATGGGATGGCTGGATGGCATCACCGAGTCGATGGACATGAGTTTGTATGAACTACCAGGAGTTGGTGATGGACAGGGAGGCCTGGCATGCTGCAGTTCATGGGGTTGCAAAGAGTTGGACACGACTGAGTGACTGAACTGACTGAACTGACTGACTGACCCTGAAGTAGAAGTCCTGAGTCATATGGTAGTTCTATTTTTACTGTTTTGAGGAAACTCTATGTTTTCAGTGTTGAATGTACCAATTTTCGTTTCCACCACAGGTGGACAAACCCTTTTCTCCACATTCTCACCAAATTTGTTATTTCTTTACTTAAGTCATTGTAACAGGTGTGAGGTGATATCCCATGTGATTTTTATTTGTATTTCCCTGATGTTTAGTGATGTTGAGCATCTTTTCTTGGGTCTTTTTACCATCTTTATGTGTTCTTTGTGAAAATGTCTGTTCAGATCTTCTACCTATTTTAAAATCAGATTGTTTGGAGTTTTTTGTTTGTTTTTGCATTATATGAGTTCTTTATATATTTTGGATTTTAATCTCTCATCATATATAGGATTTGCAAATATTTTCTCCCTCTGAGCAGGTTGTCTTCATTTTGTTGATGGTTTCCTTTGCTGTGCAAAATCTTTTTAGTTGATGTATTCCCCTCTTGTTTTTACTTCCCTTCGCCTTTGAAGTCAGTTCCAAAAAACCATCACCAAGACTGGTTTCTAAGAGCTTATTGCCTATATACAAATTATTTTTTTCTTCTAGTTTTATGGTTTCAGGTCTTACATTCAAATCTTTAAAGTGTTTTGAGTTCATTTTTTTAAGAGAGTAAGGAACTTATTTGACTGTCTTCAAGTTATACTTATGATTACCCTAAGATTTTTGAAATGGAGTCATTAATTATGGACCTCTCAGGGAATTTATTTTTCCCCTTAGGAATGTATTAGTTTATATCTCTGGGTCCATAAAAAGAAGAGATTGTCTTTTGTGGTCCTTTAAAAAATCAGTCTCATTACTAAACCAGTAAGCCATAATATCATCGAGGGCAAGGTTACACTCTGTAAGATGAGAACAACATCATATATATATAGAATCAGATCAAGCTGGAATAATTTCTCAGCTTTGTTGCTTATTAGCTGTGCAACCTTGGGCAAGTAACCACCTCTCTGAGGGTCAGTAGGTTACATGTTTCACAACAGTTCCTAGTGTCATGAACCATATGTCTCAGTTTTAGGTAGTGCTCAGGGTAGTTCTCTCTTGAGTCATAAACTGAGCGTTTTCTTTGACTTCTACTTGAATTCGTCTTGTTTGGCGAAGTTCACGCCTACCACCATAGACTATGGCACTGTTTAACACACACTTTAGGATTGTTAACTGCTCAAATCCACAGCGCGGCATGCATCTCTAATTTTCCGGCACTGGGGTGAAAATGCAGATTCTGATGGGGCAGCTTTGGAGTTGGGACCAGGCTCTGCACTGCAAAGCATTTCCCAGGTGATGTCTGAGCCAGATTGCTAGTACTCCACCACCACCTCCGCTGGTACTACAGATACTTGGGTCTTGGCGCATTTGCAGTGACATGGGGCAGTCCTGTGCATTGTAGGAGATCCAGCAGCATCCCTGGTAGTTTCCTCTGGATGCCACTGACTCCCAGCCTGCAGCTAGGTCACCTGAAATGCCTCCAGACATTGGCAGATAGCCTAAATCGGTGGGTGGAGAACCACGCCCTTTAGGATGCCATGCCAGTGGTGCACCTCGGGGCAAGCCGGTAGGGATCCTGGAGGTTGGTGCAGATTGGGAAACAGGCTGGACTGCGCGCGCAGCGCCCGGGGTCGCAGAGGCTGGACGGAAACTTTCGGCTCCTCTCGGAGCATCGCGCCCTCACGCACCTCCCCTCCACGTGCACTGCGTCCCCACGCACACTGCGTCCCCACACGTGGCGCAGCCGCCGGAAGTGAGTTCTTGTAGGCCAGTCGATGATGCAGCTCCCAGCTCCTTCTAGTCAGCCTGATGTGGCTCCAGTTTCCCCGTCGTCGCTCGCCGGGAGGTCCCGCACACCTCCCGGCCTTAACTGTGCCTCACACTCCTCAACAGCCTTTGACGGGTGAGGCCGCAAGCTACCCATCCAGGAGGAGGCCGTCCGTGTCAAAGAGCAGGTGGGGGACGGGCCAGGGCTCAGGCACCGCCATTGTGCTGCCTTCCAATCCTGGTGGGGTCAGGGGCATGAGTTTATTTCTGTAAGATTGAATTTGCAGGTGGTGTAAGATTGTGGTCCTCATTGCTTCTTTTGCGTGTTGCTCCTGCTGCTGCTAAGTCACTTGAGTCGTGTCGAACTCTGTGCGACCCCATAGACAGCCTCCTACCAGGCTCCTCTGTCCCTGGGATTCTCCAGGCAAGAATACTGGAGTGTGTTGCCATTTCCTTCTCCAGTGCATGAAAGTGAAAAGTGAAAGTGAAGTCACTCAGTTCTGTCCGACTCTTAGCGACCTCATGGACTGCAGCCCACCAGGCTCCTCCGTCCATGGGATTTTCCAGGCAAGAGTACTGGAGTGGGGTGCCATTGCCTTGCTTCCTAGTTTTCCAAACTCCAGCTATTGAACATACTGTCCTTTCCCCATTGTATATTCTTGGCTGGTTTGTCATAAATTAATTGACCATACACGTACTGATGTTTCTGGGCTTTCTGTCCTGTGGTTTTTTTTTTTTTTTTTTTTTTTTTAATGAGAGTATTATGCTGTTTTGGTTACTCTAGGTTGGTAATATAGTTTGAAGTTATAGAATAGGAGAAAATATTTGCGAACCATGTGACTGACAAGAGGTTAATATCCAAAATATGAAAACAGTTCATACAACTTAATTTGGAAAAAGCAAAAAACCAAATGGAAAAATGTAAAGAAGTCCTAAATAGACATTTTTTCAAAGTAGAAATCCAGATGTCCAACAGGCACATGGAAAGATGCTCTACATGGCTAATTATTAATTGCAAATCAACACCACTATGAAATATCAACTCACAGTGGTCAGAGTGTGTCATCATCAAAAAGTCTATGAATGATAAATGCCAGATAGGATGTGGAGAAAAATGAACCCTCCTACTCTGTTGGTTGGAATGTAAATTGGTGAATCCATTATGGAAAATCATGTGGAGGTTCTTTGAAAAATTAGAGTTACTTTATGACCCAGCAATCCCTCTGCAGGGTATTTATCTGGAAAAAAAAAATGAAATCTCTAATTTGAAAAGATGAATGCACTCCAGAGTTCATTGCAGCACACTTTACAATAGCCAAGACATTAAACAACCCAAGTGCCCATAAACAGATGACTGGCTTAAGATATGAGATATGTGTCTATACACACACACACATAAACAGGTATGTATATATAAAATATATGTATATAAATAATGGAATATTATTCAGCCATTAACAAGATTCAGATATTGTCATTTGCCTCAACATGTGTGGACCTAGCGAATATTATTGGAGAATGCAATGGCACCCCACTCCAGTACTCTTGCCTGGAAAATCCCATGGACGGAGGAGCCTGGTAGGCTGCAGTCCATGGGGTCGCTAAGAATCGGACACAACTGAGCGACTTCCCTTTCACTTTTCACTTTCATGCATTGGAGAAGGAAATGGCAGCCCACTCCAGTGTTTTTGCCTGGAGAATCCCAGGGACGGGGGAACCTGGTGGGCTGCCATCTATGGGGTCGCACAGAGTTGGACACGACTGAAGCGACTTAGCAGCAGCAGCAGAGAATATTATACTTTTTGAAGTAAGTCAGAGAGTGACAAATACTATTCGATATTTGATATCACTTTTATGTGGAATCCAAAAATAATATAAATTTATTGTTCACAGACATAGAAAACATATGCTTACTGAAGGGAAGATGGAAAGAGGATTGAATTGGGAGTTTGGAATTAACATACAAACTACTATACATAAACAAATAAGCAACAAGGATTTCTTAAATAATTCCACAGAGGGCCATCAGCCAGTTCTGGGTTTTCAATTGTTCTGAAACAGCAAGTAAAAACTTGGTTAGATTTAAACTGGTTTTGTCTCTTTAGATTTTTGATCAAATTGAAACAGTACCAGCTTAAACTGATTTTGTCTCCTTTAATAGATTGTTGATTATTCAAACCTTGCTGTCAGTTTGTAGAAACAACACTGTGCATGTGTAAAATGGGAATCCCATATCTCTAGTGTTACCCTAGAGCCAGGAACTCAAGGAATAGAAGTGTGGCCACCTGAGCTCCTTGAAGTGTGAAGCCCTTCAAAAGGAAAATCTGGCTTCCAGCAGCATGAGTAGCTTATATGGACTGATTTAAACTAGCCAAAGGATTTCCAACTTTGAAATTCCCCTAACCCTTTACCTTTTGCCCTGACGTGGTATTGGGGAGACAAATTTGACAGCCTTGCCAGTTAACCTTGCTGTAAAGCTCTCTTTTTTCTCAAAAGCCAGTGCCATAGTGTTGGCTTCTATGTATGTCTAGTAGGGAGCCCTTGCTAGATAACAATTTGGGGAACACAAAGTTTTGTAGGTCTTGTGACCACTTGCTTGAGTCACTGCAGTTCCTGGCAGAGTGTGCACGCACTCTTGGCACTGCCCTGAGTGGCCACCTAAACCACGTTCGTCTACAGTGTCAGCGTGGGGTTCTTGCTTCCCAGCGTGCCTCTTCAGGTCCTGAGGGCTGCTTTCACTTTTTAGAAAGGACACGGCTTCTGGACCAGAGGCCTTTGGAGTGAGTGATGTGGTTAGAATGCTTCTGTGCCTAGATTGTCTAGTAACCTCGCCAGGACTGTGGGTTAGAGTCTTCCGCGGGGGAGATTTTTGTCAGGTTATAGTTCTGAGACTAGGGTTAGAGTCTCACTCTATGGAGACAAGATGAAAGGTTACAACCAGTGAGGTTCTCAAAAGATTGGGTTAGACTCCTGAACCCTGGGTTGAAGTCCTATTGTTTTGGATTTCTTTGTCCGTGTTTTTTCTATGTGACTGTTTTGTTAAAATTGGCTCATAGGAGTTGGTTCTTAGGTGACTGTCAAAATTCTATTGAACCTGATATTAATGAAAAAGTTCTCTGCCTCAGGAGATCACGTTACTCCCTGACTAGGAACATTACTTAAAGGAAGTGTCAGAGTTTTTCACCTGTGCCAAGTATAATTTCCTGGAAGTATTGATACAGGTGTACATTCTTCATGGAATCGTCCCTGGTTATCTTGTTGGGGTGAGAGGTAACTCCTGAGCAAGTAACTCCTAAGTAAAAGGGTTAATGAATATTCTAGGTTTAAAACCCAAGAGCTCAGAATGGTCTATGGATTGCAAATCTCTGGAAAATATCTAGAGATATTTTCTCTAGGAGAAATGAAGGAGTGTGAAGCTGGAAAATTGCACATTGCAGAGAAGCCTATGAAGCCCAGGCTCTGTGTCACTCACCACCCCGAAAAACATACTGGGTACAGAGGGTGGTGGAAGAAGTGAAAGGAGAAGTGAAGGAGTGTAAAGCAGGAAAAGTCTGTACCCCAGAAGAACATACCTGGTGCCTGGATTAAAGGAATTTTATACATTTTGGTTTTTCCTCACTAAGAATTTTAACCTTCTTTTGTATGAATCCAACTTGCAGGAAGTTAGCATTAAAATGCTTTTAAGTGTGTGTGTGTGTGTGTATGTGTGTGTAACATAAATTTTCCAGGAGGAAAAAAAAATGATGACCTTAAAGGCCATGGGCCATATGGAAGCCTCATGAATAGTTCTACGTGGAAGTGGCCCAGACATCTAGATCATAGCATATCTGGTATATGATCTCTGCTGGGGAGGTAAAACTTTTTGGTCATCTACCAGAAAGATTATACTGTACATGCTCAGAAAGAAAGTGAGGGCTTCAGTATTTCACCTTGTATACTCTTGAATTCCTCCTCAGATTCAGCTCAGATGTGTCTAAGAGAGCCTTCTCACTTGGATTTCTTCAAGGTGATACAGTCACCACTTCCATCACCCTCCTCACCCAGTATGTTTTTCAGGGTGATGAGGGACACAGAGCCTGGGCTTCATAGGTTTCTCTGTAATAGGCAAACTTGCCTTCATCATGTGGGGTGGGGGAAATTAATAGGAACCTCTGAGAAAATTTGTTACAGCCTTGGAACTGTTTGGACAAATTCCTTGGTAACTAGGTAGCGTGTGTGACTTTCAGGGTACAGTGCTCGACAATCATCTCTAATAGAAAGCTTCTCAATGTTCCCTAAGTAAACGTTCACATCCGAACTGTTCATCGTTGAAACTGTCCATCTTCTGAAGTGGCTTCTCCAGGGAATTCTTACAGCTAGGTTGCATAAAGTTGCTGTACATTTGCTTGCTCTTTTCCAGAAATCAAAGTAGGAGACAGAATTGGTTTCCTAAATCCTAAGGCTCTTGCTGTCTCATGCCTCTTGAGGTTGTTTGAGTTCCATATACTTTTTTTTTTTTTTTTTTTGAGGGGGTGTGGCAGGATGTTTTCTAGAGTTTTGCAATCCATAGACTGTTCTCAGCTCTTGAGTTTTAAACCTGGGATCCTAATTAAGCTTTAGACTTAGAAGTTACTTGCTTGTATGTTTTCTCCCCCCATTTCTCTCCCCATCTTTCTCCCCATTCTCAGAGAAGCCAGCTAACCCCTCAGAACCAGCAATAAGGTCAAGAATAGTTGAGGGGGGCAAGCTTCTAGTGTGTCCTGGTGCTTTCTATAAAGCAGTGTGTTCTGAACCACCGATTGGCAAACCATGGTGCTTTTTTTCTTGTTTCATGAGCTCAAGGATTTTCCAGGTGCAGCCAACATTGCTGCATCACATAGCCCTTAAGTTTCTGGTAAGACTGCTAGTTGACTTTGGGCCCAAACCATGAAGGCTTGAAAGAGGTGGCTGGCCTTTGCTAAAGGCACTTGTTCTAGGCTCATCCATGTTCTTATTGGCTGAGAAATAAATTGTTGAGAGAACAACTATGGAGGAGGTCTGGACAGCCAACTGCAGAGCACTGATTTCACCAAGGCCTTGTTTTTCCTAAGAGGAGGGACTCCTAGATGGCAGACTCTTAGCTGTCCTCCCATCAGCTCTGCCTTGCACTGTGGTTATCAACTTTCCTCAGTAAAGAGTAGTTAGGTACAAGGTATGGGCTCACAACGTTTGATCTTGACTTGACTTCTCTAGTTATTTTGTACACTGTTCAGCAGCGACAAGGAGAGACAATCAGATAAAACCTGTCTTACCTGAGTCAGAGTCTAATGCTCTCCCGTATATTTGGCTCCTCCTCTGGTGTTGGCTCAGATGGTAAAGCATCTGCCTACAATGCAGGAGACCCGGGTTTGATCCCTGGTTCAGGAAGATTCCCTGGAGAAGGAAATGGAAACCCACTCCAGTATTCTTGTTTTGGGGTTCTTTAATGGACTGGAACCTGGTGGTCTGGAGTTGATGATAAGAAAGGGCAAGAGAGAGCTGGAGGGAGGGAGAGAGAGAGAGAGGAAGAAAGAAAGACACGGAAACCCAAGCTCTGATGGAGCAAAGGTATTTTATTAGCAGAAATGCAGGCTTATATATCTTTAGTAAGATGATTACTCAGTTATTACACAGGATGAAATTTTATCAATAGTCACAATATGGATAGTCAAATACATACAAGGTCGCTGACACTGAAAAGAGTCACTGAAGGGAGTTACTGAAAGGAATCCAAGCAGATACTGTTTCTCATGATCTCAGTCCTGAGAGCTGCGTGCAGCACTATTCATTCCCGGAATAAGAATTGATAAGGAAGAGAATTTATGAGAAACAGCACGTAGGAATCCTCCTGTTAAACATTCCCTGACACTCTTGCCTGGAAAATCCCATGTACGGAGGAGCATGGTGGGCTACAGTCCATGGGGTTGCAAAGAGTTGGACATGACTGAGTGACTTCACTTTACTTTACTTTACTCTGGTGTCTCCTGCAGTTCCCTCACTGTTTGAAGGGGGAATCTCTGCCAACCTTGTGGAGACTTCCTCCAACAATGCTTCTAGAGCCATGGGTCTAACCTTAGCCCCTTCCCTACCATGTAGTCAAAAGGGATTGGTCTCTTCTCCATGTACCTACCAGGTTACTCAGTTCAGCCCGGGGGTTCTCTGCTTTAGTCGGGGCAATATCCTCTGAGACAGGTTCCTGCAGGTCTGAATGGCCAAGTTCAACGAGGGGATTTATATGTGTGAACTCCCCATTTTCTATCCCTGATGTATATAACTGGGAAAAAATTTAAGGTACAGCTTTTTGTATGTGTCTGAATGTCCTATTCTCTTGCTGGGGCAGGATCTACTAACAAAATTAAATGAATTTTACTAGAAAAAGTAGATATTAAAATTTCCCAGATCATGCCTATTCCCTCCAGGTTGCACTATTACAGTTGGTAGGTCAGCCTCAACAAAAGTCCCTGAAGAAATTCTGTAAAAGTTAAGAGAGAATATTTGTACTGAAGAAGGCCAGGAAGAACCAAGACAGCTGATCTGATAGTAAAACTCCGTTCATGTGTCAAGCCTCCCAGTTTAGAGGAACTAAATGCTTCTTTACAAAGAGGAATGTTAAGAAAGGTATAAAGCCACTGATAACCACTTTTCTCAAATTCCAACTAGTCAGACGTTGCCAGTTCCCATATAACACTCCAGTCTTGGTGGTACAAATACTGGAGGCCAGAGATTATTGTTCTGTACGGAATTTGAGAGCCAGTGACCAAATTGTAGTACAACCAGTGATGTGTACTTACACTCTGCTTACAACTTTATCTAGAAACTTTTGCTAGTTTACAGTTCTGGGCTTAAGATGTTTTTTGCTACATATTCCTAGGTTCCGAGTCCCAGGAATTGTTTGCCTTTGAATGGGCTTACCCAGGTACCAGTATAAAAATAGGAATATTATTGGATGGTACTTCCACAAGAATTTAAGAATGTCCCCACTGTCTTTGGGGAATCCTTAGCCAAGGACTTAATGAATTTCCAATTAAGTGAGAAAGTCTTACTATGATATACTAATTGCTCATAAAACTACAAAAGTAAAAAATACACTCCTCTCTTTAAGCTTTCTGGCAGACCAGGGATATAAAATCTCCAGGGAAAAAGTAAATTTCTCAATTAATTGTAAAGTATCTAGGGCTTGAGTTAGCAAAAGGACAAAGAAGCATATTGCTGGATTGAAGGGAGTTATTAGTTTGGGTTACGTACCCATCACCAGAAGGCAACTGAGAGGACTGTAAGGCATGACTGGGTTTCGTCTTATTTTGCTTCCTAACTTTAGACTCATGGCCAGACATCTATGTGAGGCTCCTAAAGGAGATGACATAGACCCATTAAGCTAGGCTGCAGCTTGCCATTAGGTATTTCATTGAAGAAGTCTATTCTTGTAGATTTGACTGAGTTGATCAACCTTTAGGATATCCAGATATGGACATGTTTATGGATGGGTGCAGTTTCATGGATCACAGACTTTAAAAGGCTGGATATGCAAGAGCAACTCATCAGCAAGTCCTGGAAGCAGAAGTTCAAGATACTGAATATAGTTTCCTGTGCTATACAGTAAATTGTGTTGTTTATCTAAATATTTTATGTGTAATAGTGTGTGTCTTTGATCCCATACTCCTAATTTCCCCCTTCCTCCCTGCCTCCCCCATTTCTCTTTTTAACCATATGTTTTCTATGTCTGCAAGTCTGTTTCTGTTTTGTAACTAAGTTAGGCTTCCCTGGTAACTCAGCTGGTGAAGAATCCGCCCGCAATGCAGGAGACCTGGGTTTGATTCCTGGGTCTGGAAGATGTGCTGTAGAAAGGATAGCCTACCCATTCCAGTATTCTTGGGCTTTCCTGGTGGCTCAGCTGGTAAAGAATCTTCCTGCAATGTGGGAGACCTGGGTTCAATCCCTGGGTTTGGAAGATCCCCTAGAGAAGGGAATGGCTACCCACTCCAGCATTCTGGCCTGGAAAATTCCATGGATGTATAGTCTATGTATAGTCAGATGTATAGTCTGACACAAAGAGTCAGACATGACTGAACTGCTTTCACCTCACTTTCATTTGTAATCTTTTTTAGATTCCAAATATAAGTGGTAAGTCCTGGTCTTGCTGTGTGACTTACTTCACTTAATATGATAATCGCTGGCTGCCTCCACGTTGGTGCAGATGGCAATATTTCATTCTTTTTACAGCTGAGTAGTGTTCCATTGTAGGGTTTCCCTGGTGGCTCTGTGGTAAAGAATGCACCTGCCAGTGCAGAAGGTGTGGGTTTGATCCCTAGAGAAGGAAATGGCAACCTGCTTCAGTATTCTTGCCTGAGAAATCCCATGGACAGGGGAGCCTGCCAGACTACAGAGCATGGGATCGCAAAAGAATTGGGCATGACTTAGTGACTAAATAACAATCCCATCTTTAGTCATCTGTTGATGATGGACATTTAGGTTGCGTCCATGTCTTTGTTGTTGTGAATACAGCTTCTGTGGACATTAGGGTGCATGTATCTTTTCAAGTTAAGAGTTTTCATCTTTTCCAGATATATTCCCAGTAGTGGGATTGCTGGATCATATGGTAACTAACTCTAGCTTTTTAAAGAATATCCAGACTCTTCTCTGTAGTGGCTACCCCAATTTACATTTTTATCAGCAGTATAGAAGACTTCCATTTTCTCCATACTCTATCTAGCAATTATTATTTGTAGACTTTTTGATGAGGGCCATTCTGACCAGTGTGAGGTGATACTTCATAGTACTGGTTGTTCAGTTGCTAAGTCATGTCCGACTCTTTGTGACCCCATGGGTGGTAGCACACCAGGCTCCTCTGTCCTCCACTATCTCTTGGAGTTTGCTCACATTCATGTTCATTGAGTCAGTGATACTATCTAACCATCTCGTCCTCTTCCACCCCCGTCTTTTGCCTTCAGTCTTCCCAGCATCAGGGTCTTTTTCAGTGAGTCAGCTCTTTGAATCAGGTGGTGAAGTTTTGGAGCTTCAGCAACACTCCTTCCAATGAACTTTCAGGGTTGATTTCCTTTAGGATTGACTGGTTTGATGGTCATGCAGTTCAGGGGGCTGTCAAGAGTCTTCTTGAGCACCACAATTCAAAAGCGACAGTTCTTTGGCACTCAGCTCTCATATCCGTACGTGACTACTGGAAAAGCTGTAGCTTTGTCTATACAGATCTTTGTTGGCAAAGTGATGTCTCTGCTTTTTAATATGCTGTCTATGTTTGTCATGGCTTTCTTTCCAGGGAGCAAGCGTTTTTTAAATTTCATGACTGCAGTCACCATCTGCAGTGATTTTGCAGCCCAAGAAAATAAAATCTGTCATTGCTTCCACTTTTCCCCTTCTATTTGACATAAAGTGTTGGGACTGGATGCCATGATCTTTGCTTTTTGAATTTGAGTTTCAAGCCAGCTTTTTCACTCCTCTGTCCCCCTTATTAAGAGGATCTTTAGTTCTTCACTTTCTGCCCTTATAGTGGTATCATCTGCGTATCTGAAATTGTTGATATTTCTCCTGGCAATCTTGATTCCAGCTTGTGATTCGTCCAGCCTGTTATTTCCTATTATGTACTCTGCATATAACTTTAATAAGCAGCATAACAATGCAGCCTTGTAGTACTCCTTTCCCAGTTTGGAACCAGTTAGTTGTTCCCCATCTGGTTCTAACTGTTACTTCTTGACCCTCATATACATCTCTTAGGAGACAGGTAAAGTGGTCTGGTACCCCAATTCTTTTAAGAATTTTCCACAGTTTGTTGTGACCCATGCACTCAAAGGCTTTTGAGTAGTCCATGGAGCAGAAGTAGGTGTTTTTCTGAACTACCTTGCTTTCTCCATGGTCTAGTGAATGTTAGCAGTTTAATCCCTGGTTCCTCTTCCTTTTCAAAACCCAGCTTGTACATCTGGAAGTTCTTGGCTCACATACTGCTGAAGCCTGGTTTGAAGGATTTTGAGCATAGCCTTATTAGCATGTGAAATGAGCACAGTTGTATGGTAGCTTGAGCATTCTTTGGCATTGCCCTTCTTTGGGATTGGAATGAAAACTGACCTTTTCAAGTTCTGTATCCACTGTTGAGTTTTCCAAATTTCCTGGCATAGTGAGTGTAGCGCTTTAACAGCATCATCTTTTAGGATTTTAAACAGCTCAACTGGAATTCTGTCACCTCCTCCTTTGTCCATAGTAATGCCTCCTAAGGCCCACTTTACTTCATACTTCAGGATGTCCAGTTCCAAGTGAGTGATCTCATTATTGTGGTTATTTGGGTCATTAAGACCTTTTTTGTTAGTTCTTCTGTGTATTCTTGCCACTTCTTAATCTTTTACGCTTCTGTGAAGTCTCCTGTTTTCCTCTATTTCTTTGCATTGTTCACTTAAGAAGGCTTTCTTATCTCTTCTTGCTGTTCTCTGAGACTCTGATTCAGTTGGGTGTATCTTCCCCTTTCTCTCTTGTCTTTCACCTCTCTTCTTTCAGCTATTTGTAAAGCCTCCTCAGACAAGCACTTTGCCTTCTTGCATTTCTTTTTCTTTGGGATGATTTTGGTCACTGCCTCCTGTACAGTGTTATGAACCTCCATCCGTAGTTCTTTAGGCATCCCGTCTATGAGATCTAATCCCTTGAATCTATTCATCATTTCTACTGTATAATCATAAATTTTATTTAGGTCATACCTGAATGGGCTACTGGTTTTCCCTACTTTCTTCAATTTAAGTCTGAATTTTGCAAGAAGGAGTTCATGATCTGGCCATAGTCAGCTCCAGGTCTTTTTTTTTTTTTTTTTTTGCTAACTGCATAAGGCTTCTCTATCTTTTGGTGCAAAGAACATAATTAATCTGATTTCAGTATTGACCATCTGGTAATATCCGTGTGTAGAGTTGTCTCTTGGGTTGTTGGGGACAGATGTTTGCTATGGCCAGTGTGTTCTCTTGACTAAACTCTGTTAGCTTTTGCACTGTTTCATTTTGTACTCCAGGGCCAAACTTGTCCTGTTATTCCAGGTATCTCTTGAATTCCTACTTTTGCATTCCAGTCCCCTATGATGAAAGGACATCTTTTTTGGTGTAACACCTAGGTGTTACAGGTCTTCATAGAACCAATCAACTTCAACTTCTTTGGCGTTAGTGTTTGGGGCATAGACTTAGATTACTGTGATGTTGAGTGGTTTCCCTTGGAAATGAACCATGATCATTCTGTTGTTTTGAGATATTCATAGTGGTATTGACTTGTATTTCTTTAAAAATTAGCCCTGTGGAGCATCTTTTCATGTTTCTGTTGGCCATTGGATGTCTTCTTTGGAGAAATGTCTATTTAGGTCTTCCTGTTTTTTGATTGGGTTGTTTGTTTTTTGATTATTGAACTGTATGAGCTTTCTGTATTATGGAAATTAATCCCTTATTGGTCACATAATTTAAAAATATTTTCTCCCATTCTGTAGATTCTTTGGTTTATGGTTTCCTTTGTTGTGCGAAAACTTTAAAGTGTGATTAGGTTCCATTTGTTTATTTTTATTTCCATTTCTCTGGGAAATGGATCCAAAAAATGTTGCTGTTACTTATGTCAGAGTGTTCTCCCTGTGTTCCTCAGGAGTTTTAAGTATCGGTCTTAAATTTAGGTCTTTAACCCATTTTGGCTGAGAGTTTTAGAAGATGGCAGAGTAGAAGGATGTGTGCTCATCCTCTCCTGTGAGAACTCCAAAATTACTACTCGCTGCTGAACAACCATCAATAGGAGGATGTTGGATCCCACAAAAATAGGTACCCCATGTCCACGGGCAAAAGAGAAGCCACAGCAAGATGGTAGGAGGGGCAAAATCACATTTAGAATCAAACCCCATACCCACCAGAGACGCTCAGAGGGCTCAAACTAAACCTTGTGCACACCAGGAGACCCCACAGAGACTGAGCCAGATCTGCCTTTGAGTGTTTGAGTGTCTCCTGTGGAGGTGCGGGTCAGCAGTGGCCTGCCGCAGGGGCAGGGTTCTGGGTGCAGCAGACCTGGGTATAGCATAAGCCCTCTTGGAGGAGGTCACCATTAACCCCACCATAGAGCCGTCAGAGATGCCACAGGAGATGACAAAAGTGAACATCAACATTTTAGGAGTCAGCGAACTAAAATGGACTAGAATGGGCGAATTTAACTCAGATGATCATTGTATCTACTACTGTGGGCAAGAATCCCATAGAAGAAATGGAGTGGCCATCATAGTCAACAAGAGAGTCTGAAATGCAGTACTTGGGTGCAATTTCAAAAATGACAAAATTATCTCTGTTCATTTCCAAGGCAAACCATTCTGTATCACAGTAATCCAAGTCTATGCCCCAACCAGTAATGCCGAAGAAGCTGAAGTTGAACAGTTCTATGAAGACCTACAAGACCTTCTAGAAATAACACCAAAAAAAAGATATCCTTTTCATTATAGGGGACTGGAATGCTAAAATAGGAAGTCAAGAGATACCTGGAGTAACAGCCACGTTTGGCCTTGGAGTACAAAACGAAGCAGGGCAGAGACTAACAAAGTTTTGCCAAGAAAATGCACTGATCATCGAAAACATTCTCTTCCAACAACACATGACTCTACACATGGACATCATCAAATGGTCAATACCGAAATCAGATTGAATATATTCTTTGCAGCCGAAGATGGAGAAGCTCTATACAGTCCCCCAAAACAAGACCAGGAACTTCCTGTGGCTCATATCAGGAACTCCTTATTGCAAAATTCAGACTAAAATTGAAGAAAATAGGGAAAACTACTAGACCATTCAGGTATGACCTAAATCATACCTGTGGAAGTGACAGTGGAAGTGACTGTGTACCCATCTTTTCCTGTGAGAATTCCAAAATCACTACTGGGTTATACAGTGGAAGTGACAAATAAATTCAAAGGATTAGATCTGATAGACTGAGTGCCTGAAAACTATGGACAGAGGTCATGACATTGTACAAGAGGCAGTGATCAAGACTATCCCTGAGAAAAAGAAATGCAGAAAGGCAAAATGGTTGTCTGAGGAGGCCTTACAAATAGCTGATAAAAGAAGAGAGGCTAAAGGCTAAGGAGAAAAGAAAAGGTATATCCATTTGAATGCAGAGTTCCAAGAATAGCAAGGAGAGATAAGAAAACCTTCCTCGGTGATCAATGCAAAAAAACAAAAAAACAACAAAAAAAAGGAAAATAATAGAAGGGGAAAGACTAGAGATCTCTTCAAGAAAAATAGAGATACCAAGGGAATATTTCATGCAAAGATGGGCACAATGAAGGACAGAAATGGTATGGACCTAACAGAAGCAGACAATATGAAGGAGAAGTGGCAAGAATACACAGAAGAACTATACAAAAAAGATCTTCATGACCACAATGGTGTGATCACTCACCTAGAGCCAGACATCCTGGAATGCCAAGTCAAGTGGGCCTTAGGAAGCATCACTATGAACAAAGCTAGTGGAAAAGATGGAATACCAGTTGAGCTATTTAAATCCTGAAAGATGATGCTGTGAAAGTGCTGCACTCAATATATCAGCAAATTTGGAAAACTCAGCAGTGGCCTGTGACTGGAAAAGGTCAGTTTTCATTCCAATCCCAAAGAAAGGCAATGCCAAAGAATGTTCAGACTACTGCACAGTTGCACTCATCTCACATGCTAGCATATATAATCCAAATTCTGCACATGAGGCTTCAACTATATGAAGGCTTCAACATTCAAGGCTTCAAAGTACGTGAACCATGAACTTCCAGATGTTCAAGATGGATTTAGAAAAGGCAGGCAGAGGAACCAGAGATCGAATTGCCAACATCCATTGGATCACTGAAAAAGCAAGAGAGTACCAGAAAAACATCTACTTCTACTTTATTGACTAATCAAAGCCGTTGACTGTGTGGATCACAACAAACTGTGGAAAATTCTTCAAAAGATGGGAATACCAGACCACCTTCCCTGCCTCCTGAGAAATCTGAATGCAGGTCAAGAAGTGACAGTTAGAATTGGACATGGAATAACAGACTGGTTCCAAATCGGGAAAGGAGTATGTCACGTACTGTATATTGTCACCCTGCTTATTTAACTTATATGCAGAGTAAATCATGTGAAGTGCCAGGCTGGATGAAGCCCAAGGTGGAATCAAGATTTCTGGGAGAAGTACCAATATCCTCAGATATGCAGATGACACCACCCTTATGGCAGAAAGTGAAGAGTGCAGCACTTTCACAGCATCATCTTTCAGGATTTGGAATAGCTCAACTGGAATTCCATCACCTCCACTAGCTTTGTTCCTAGTAATTCTTTCTAATGCCCACCTGACTTCACATTCCAGGATGTCTGGCTCTAGGTCAGTGATCACACCATCGTGATTATCTGGGTCGTGAAGATTTTTTTTGTACAGTTCTGTGTATTCTTGCCATCTCTTCTTAATATCTTCTGCTTCTGTTAGGTCCATACCATTTCTGTCCTTTATCGAGCCCATATTTGCATGAAATGTTCCTTTAGTATCTCTGATTTTCTTGAAGAGATCTCTAGTCTTTCCCATTCTGTTGTTTTCCTCTATTTCTTTGCATTGATCGCTGAAGAAGACTTTCTTATCTCTTCTTACTATTCTTTGGAACTCTGCATTCAGATGTGGCAAGTAGATGGGAAAACAATGGAAACAATGACACACTTTATTTTTGGGGGCTCCAAAATCACTGCAGATGGTAACTATAGCGAAGAAATTAAAGACGCTTACTCCTTGGAAGAAAAGCTATGACCAACCTAGACAGCATATTAAAAAGCAGAGACATTACTTTGCCAATAAAGGTCCATTTAGTCAAAGCGATTGTTTTTCAGTAGTCATGTATGCATGTGAGAGTTGGACCTTTAAGAAAGCTGAGCGCTAGAGAATTTGTGATTTTGAACTGTGGTGTTGGAGAAGACTCTTGAGAGTCCCTTGGACTGCAAGGAGATCCCAGTCCATCCTAAAGTAGATTGATAATCAACCATACTGTTTTGATTATTGTAGCTTTGTAGTATAAATCTAGGCAGTGTAATTCCTCCAGCTCTGATCTTTTTTCTCAAGATTATTTTATCTATTATGATCTTGTTAACAATTGAATTTTTTTTTCTAGTCCATTGAAAAACGCACTTGGTATTTTGATAAGGATTGCATTGAATCTGTAGATTGCCTTGGGTAGCATGATCATTTTAACAGTATTGATTCTTCCATTCCAAGAACAGAGTATATCTTTTTGTTGTGTCATACTCAGTTACTTGCATCAGCATCTTTAAGAGTTCCTAGAGTTCGTCTTTTGCCTCCTTAGGTAGGTTTATTGCTAGGTTTATCATTCTTTTTGATATGATGGTAAATAGGATTGTTTCTTTAAATTTTTTTGTGATATTTCATTGCTAGTGTATAGAAATGAAACCGATTTCTGTGTTTTAACACATTATTGACGAGGGGATTTTTGCAGAAACTAATACCTGTGACTGGCAATTTGTTATGTAAGTGAATACTTAAATGTCTCTGAATAACGTTAGGGTTACCAAAGACATTTTAATACATCTCTGGGCTTCCCTGGTGGCTCAGATGGTCAAGAATCTGCCCTCAATGCAGTGCAGGAGACCCAGGTTCGATCCCTGGGTTGGGAAGATGTCCTGGAGAAGGGAATGGGCAACCCAATCCATTATTCTTGTCTGGAGAATTCCATGGATAGAGGAGCCTGGCAGGCTATAGTCCATGGGGTCACAAAGAGTCTGACACAACTGAGCAGTTAACGTACACAATGGTCAATAAGGTGTTAATTTTGTACCCTGCAGCTTTACTGACTTCATTGAGCTCTAGTAGTTTATTGGTGGTGTTTTAGGATTTTCTATGTATAGTGTCATGTTGTCTGCAGATGGTGACAAATTTACTTTTTCCTTTTCAATTTGAAATATTTTTATTTCTGTTTCTTCTGATTGCTGTGGCTAGGACTTCCAAAAATGTGTTGAATAAATGTGGCAAGACTGGACATCTTTGTCATTTTCCTGATCTCAGAATGCTTTCAGTTTTTCACTTTTGAGTATCATGTTAACTGTGGGCTCTCACGTTATGTGTTATACTGAGGTATGTTCCCTCTGTGTTTACTCTCTGGAGAATTTTTATCATCAATAGGTGTTGGATTTTGTAAAAAAAAAAAAAAAAAAGTCTGCATCTAATGAAATGATTATATGGTTTTTATCCTTTAATTTGCTAACATGGTATTTCACATTGATTGATTGGAGGATATTGGAAAATTCTTGCATTCCCTGAGTTAAATCCCATTTGACCATGGTGTATGATCCTTTTCATGTATTATTTGGCTCAGTTTACTAGTATCTTGTTGAGGGTTTTTGTATCTATGTGCATCAGTGATACTGGCCTGTAATTTTCTTTTTTGTGGCATCTTTGGTTTTGCTATCAGTGGTGGTGGCTTCCTAGAATGAGTTAAGAAGTGTTTCCTCTGCTATCATTTGGAATAGTTTCTTCTCTAAGTGGTTTGTAGAATTCACCTGTGTAGTCCTCTGGTTCTGGACTTCTTGTTTGTTGAGAGTTTTAAAATTACTGATTCAATTTCAGTACTGGTAACTGGTTTGCCTGTATTTTCTATTTATTCCTGATTCTGTCTTGGGAGAGTATATCTTTCTAAGAATTTGTTCATTTCTTCTAGGTTGTCCATTTTATTGGGTATAGTTGGTTATAGTAGTCTCTTATAAGCCTTTGTATTTCTGTGGTATAACTTTTTCATTTCTCATTTTATTGATTTGGGCCCTCTCCCTTTTTTCTTGATGAGTTTGGCTAAAGGTTATCAATTTTGTTCATCTTTTCAAAGAACCAGCTTTTAGTTTCAGTCATTTTTTATATTGTTTTAGTTTCTATTTCATATATTTCTGCTCTGATTTTTAAAAATGTTATTGCATTTAGAAATATATTCATGTGTACATTCCCTTTATATTTTGAAGATAAATGTTACCACTAGGCTATATTTTATTATTTTGGATTATACATTCATTCATTTAATCAAAACTATTTGGGTACATTATATACATTAGGTACAGCAGTGAGTGCTGGTGAAATAGGAATGAGTGCATATTGGTGTTGATTCAAAAAGAAAAGGTATAGTTCCAAATTGATATAGTGATTTAATGATAAGCTATACATGGGAACTATGGAAATAGGTATCCAGGTATGCATATTTTAAACTGAGACATTATTCTTAGGTTGAAATCTTTGAATGAATGAGTTTTTTAAAGTAATGTTTACTGGTGTATACGTGCTTTAAAAGGTTGTGTTATTGATAGTTTCTACTGTACAGCGAAGTGAATCAATTGTATGTATACATGTATCTCCTCTTTTTGTATTTGCTTCCCTTTTAGGTCACCACATTCCGCTCAGATCTTTGATTTCTTTCCTTCTGTTAACTTTGCGTTTTATTTCTTCTTTCTCTGGTTCCCTCAGATGTAATGTTAACAGTACTTGAGATTTTTCTTGTTTCCTGAGGTGACCTTGTATCACTCAAAACTTCTCTTAACACTACTTTTGCTGTATCCCATAGGTTTTGGTTCATTATTTTTTTTTCTTCATTTGTCTCTAGATATTTTATATCCACTTTAATTTATTCATTGATAGTTTAGTAGCATATTTTTAGCCTTCATATGTTTGTTTTTTAAAATTTTTTCTCATGTGGTTGATATTTAGTCTCATAGCATTGTGGTCAGAGAAGATGCTTGATATGATTTAAATTTTTTAAAATTTACTGAGGCTTGTTTTGTGGCTTAGTAGGTGATCTGTCCTAGAGATTGTTCCCTGTGCACTAGAAAAGAATGTGGTTTTCTGCTTTTGAATAGAATGCACGCTCTGTCTCTATATATGTGTTTGTGTGTGTGTGTATAAAATCAGTAAGTCCATTTGGTTTAATGTGTTATTTAAGGCCTATGTTTCCTTATTAATTTTCTGTTGGGATATGTCCACTGACATAAATGGGGTGTTAAAGACCTATCTACTGTTACTGTGTTACTGTCAATTTCTTCTTTTATGTCTGTTAATATTTGCCTTATATATTGAGGTGCTGCCATGTTGGGTGCATTTTCATTCTTGATGAAAGTGAAAGAGGAGAAAGAAAAAGTTGGCTTAAAGCTCAACATTCAGAAAACTAAGATCATGGCATCCAGTCCCATCACTTCATGGCAAATAGATGGGGAAACAGTGCAAACCATAGCTGACTTTATTTTTGGGGGCTCCAAAATCACTGCAGATGATGATTGCAGCCATGAAATGAAAAGACACTTACTCCTTAGAAGGAAAGTTATGACCAACCTAGACAGCATATTAAAAAGCAGAGACATTACTTTGCCAACAAAGTTCCATCTATACAAAGCTATGGTTTTTCCAGTAGTCATGTATGGATGTGAGAGTTGGACTATAAAGAAAGCTGAGTGCTGAAGAATTGATGCTTTTGTACTGTGGTGTTGGAGAAGCCTCTTGAGAGTCCCTTGGATTGCAAGGAGATCCAACCAGTCCATCCTAAAGGAGATCAGTCCTGGGTGTTCATTGGAAGGACCAATGTTGAAACTAAAACTCCAGTACTTGGGCCACCTCATGCGAAGAGCTGACTCATTTGATAAGACCCTGATGCTGGGAAAGATTGAGAGCAGGAGGAGACGGGGACAACAGAGGATGAGATGGTTGGATGACATCACCGACTCACTGGAGATGAGTTTGAGTAAACTCCAGGTGATGGACAGGGACGCCTGGTGTGCTGCAGTCCATGGGGTTGCAAAGAGTTGGACACAACTGAGTGATTGAACTGAACTGATATTGGGTACATCTATTCACAGCTGTTATATCTTGTTGGACTGATCCCTTCATCATTATGTAGTGTCTTTGTCTCTTGTAACAGTCTTAAGTCTGTTTTGCTTGAACCAAATACTGCTGTCTGGCTTACTTGCGACTTCTGTTGCATGGAATACCTTTTTCCATCCCCTCACTTTCATTTAGTATGTGTCTCTAGATCTGAAGTGAGTGTTTTGTAGGTAGCATATTTATGGGTCTTGTTTTTGTATCCATTCAGCCACTCTATTTTTTGGTTGGAGCATTTTGTCTATTTGCATTTATTTAATTACCAATATGTATGTATATATTGCCATTTTGTTAATTGTTTTGGATTTGTTTTTATAGGTATTTTTCCCTTTTGTTCTCTTCTTGTGATTTGAGACTCTCTTTAATCTTGTGGTCAGATTCAGTTTTCTTTCCTGTTTATATATATATATATTATAGATTTTTGGTTTGTGGTTACCATGATGTGTTTGTTCAGCAGTCTGTGTGTTCTTTTTAAATTCTGATTTCTTAATTGCAAATGCATTAAAAAAACCCTGCATTTGTACTCTTCTACACATGATTATTATGTTTTAATATCATATTTTACATTAATTGTTTTATGTACCCCTTGGAGGGATTGGGGGCAGGAGGAGAAGGGGACGAGAGAGGATGAGATGGCTGGATGGCATCACTGACTTGATGGGCGTGAGTCTGAGTGAACTCCTGGAGTTGGTGATGGACAGGGAGGCCTGGCGTGCTGCGATTCATGGGGTCGCAAAGAGTCGGACATGACTGAGTGACTGAACTGATCTGAAAACTGCCTATTGTGGATACAGATGATTATATTACTTCTGTCATTTAACTTCCCTGTTAGCTTTGTATGTGGTTGATTCCATACCATTACTGTATGTTTCCCTTTACCAGTGAGCTTTTTCATTTCATAATTTTTCTTATTTCTAGATATGGTCTTTTTTTGTCTAAAGAATTTCCTTTGATATTTGTTGTAAAGCTGGTTTGGTGGTGCTGAATTCTTTTAGCTTTTGCTTATCTGTAAAGCTTTTGATTTCTCCACCAAAACTGAATGAGAACCTTGCTGAGTGGTCTTGGTTATAGGATTTTTCACTTTCCTCACTTTAAAAATATCATGCTATTCCTTCAGTTTCTACTGAAAGATCAGCTGATAGACTTTTGAGAGTTCTCTTGTATGTTATTTGTTACTTTCCCTTGGTGCTTTTATTTATTTATTTATTTATTTCTGCATCAGTAGATGGTGCTATTTTATTTTATTTTTTTTAAATTTTATTTTATTTTTAAACTTTACAATATTGTATTAGTTTTGCCAAATATCGAAATGAATCCACCACAGGTATACCCTTGGTGCTTTTAATATTCTCTTTTTGTTTTTAATTTTCATCATTTTTGATTATGGTGTGTTTTGGTGTGTTCTCTGGATTTACCCTTTCAAGGACTCTGTGCTTCCTGGACTTGGGTGACTGTTCCTTTCCCAGATTAGGGAAATTTTCAGCTATTATCACTTCAAATTTTTTTTAGGCCCCTTCTCACTCTCTTTTCTCCTTCTGGGACCCCTGTGTTGCAAATAATAGAGTACTTGATGTTGTTCCAGAGGTCTCTTAAACTGACCTCATTTCTTTTCCTTTTTTCTGTTAGCTGGCCATGTATTCCACTACTCTGTCTTCCAGATCACTAATCTATTCTTGTGTATCATTTAGTCTGCTATTTATTCCTTTTGGTATATTTATCATTTCACTTATTATTGTTTGATAAGTTTTCATTTTTATATTTTCTAACTCTTTTAAAAGTTAATTTTATTTACTTATTGGCTGTGCCGGGTCTTTGTTGTGGTGCACAGGCTCTTCTCTGCTCTGCACAGGCTTTCTCCAGTTGCAGTGAGTGGGGGCCACTCTCTAGTTTGGTGTGCAGGCTTCTCATTGCAGTGGCTTCTCTCTCGTTGTGGAGCATGGGCTCGAGGGCACGCAGGCTTCAGTAGTTGGTGGTTCACAGGCTCTATAGCATGGGCTCAGTAGTTTTGGCAAGCTTAGTTGCCCTGTGGCCTGTGGGATCTTAATTCACAGACCAAAGATTAAACCCATGTCTGCTGCATTAGCTTGTGGATTCTTAACCACAGGACCACTAGGGAAGTCCCTGTATCTTCTATCTCTTTATTAAAAAACCACCACAATGTTATAAAGTAATTAGTCTCCAATTAAAATAAATAAAAAAACACACCAAACTTCTTGCTCTGTGTATCCATTCACCCCCTGAGTTCTTTGGTTATTTGTGTGATCATTCCTGTGAACTCTTTCTCAGATAGATTGCCTGTCTCCACCTCATTTAGTTGTTCTGGGATTTTGTCTTGTTCCTTCATCTGAAACATTCCTCTGCCACTTCATTTTGTCTAAGTTATTGTTTTTATGTTTATGATAGGTTGGTTATATTTCTCAGCTTTGGAGAAGTGGCCTTATGTAGATGTCCTACACATCCTAGAAGTGCACTCCCCTCTTGTGACCCAAACTGTATGGTTTAGGGGTTCCCCCTAAGAGAGCTGTGTGGGTCCTTCTGTTGTGGCAGGCTCCGTGGGTGGCCCAGCAGGCTTGGTTGTCCTCCAGTGTGGTTGGTGCAAGATGCAGCCTTGTGTGGATGCTGCTGACTGCTGTTTAGTGGGGCCTGGTATAAGGCAACTGGCTGCAGAACTCTAGGCGGTCCTGAAGCTAGTGCTGGCTCAATGATGGGCAAAGTCAGGGTCCCAAAGACTCTGGGGCCATTGCCCACCTACTGGCAGGTGGAGCCGAATTCTGGGATTAGTGTCAGACTGTTGGCTGGAAGAGCTGCTTCCTAAAGTTGTGCTGCAGGGTTCAGGGATCCCAGAGCTTGTTTCAGATCATTGGCTTTGAGGAAGGGGCAGTTTCTGACACAGTTGGGTATGGGATCCAGGGTGTACCGAAGGCTGTACTGGCCTGCTAGTGGGCATAGCCAGGGTCCAGCTGGTCCCAGGGTAGGATCTAGCTTGCTGTTTGCAGGCTTAGTCTGTAGGCTGTGGGATCATAGTTTTCTGCTTCTGGTGTTTGCCCTCTGGTGGGTCAGGCTGGTCTAGAGGCTTGTGTAAGCTTCCTAGTAGGAAGGGCCAGTGCTTGCCCACTGAGGGGTAGAGCTGGGTCTTGGCCCTCTGGTGGGCAGGGCCATGTCTAGGGGCATGTCTAGAGGTGTCTGTGGGCTCAGGAAAACTTTAAGTGGCCTATCTGCTGGTGGGTGGGATTGGTCCCCTCTCAGTTATTTGGCCTGAGGCATCCCAACACTGGTACCTACAGGCTGTTGGGTGTGACTCACTCTTAGCATTAACAAGCCAAGATGGCAGCCACCAGCATCAGTGTTCATGTGTTTGAATATTTCCCAATATGTGTGCCACCAGTGTGTATGTCCCTAGGGTGAGCTGCAGCCACCCCCTGCTCCTCCTGGAGACTCTCCAAGACCAGGGGGTAGGTCTGGCTCATGCTCCTATCAAATTACACTTTTACCCTTAGTCCTAGTGTGCGTGGGAGTTTATATGTGCCCTTTAATAAGAGTGATGTCTCTGTTTCCCCTAATCCTGTGGGGCTCCTGCAATTGAGCCCTGCTGGCCTTCAAAGCCAGATGGTCTTGGGGGTCTTCCAAGTCCTGGACCCCTTGGCTGGGCAGCCTGACATGGGGCTCAGAACTCTCGCTCCTGTGGAAGAGCCTCTGTAATACAACTACTCTCCAGTTTGTGGTTCACCCGCCCAGCGAGTATTGGAGTTGATTGTATCATGAGTTCTCTCTTCCTCGCTTTGGTTCATTCTTTATGTTTTTAGTTGTAGAAGATCTGTTCTGATAGGTTCCAGTCTTTTTCATCACTGGTTGTTCTGTAGATGTGATTTTTGGTATGCTTGTGAGAAGAGGTGAGCTCAGGATCTTTCTACTCTGCCATATGGGTACTCTCTGGTGGGCTCAGCTGCTCAGTCATGTCCAACTCTTTACAACCCCCAAAACTGTAGCCCACCAGGTTCCTCTGTCCATGGGATTTTCCTGGCAAGAGTATTGGAGTGGGTTGCCAGTTCCTCCTTCAGGGGATCTTCCCAACCCAGGGATTGAACCCATGTCTCCTGCATTAGCAGGCAGATTCTTTACCACTGTGCCATCTGGGAAGTTCTCTCTCAGGCACATATATGTAAATGAGTGTAATATCATCTTTTTGTATTGATCTTTTTATCATTGTGTAGGGTCCTTTTTTTCTGTATAGCCTTTGTTTTAAAGTCTTTTTTGTCTGATATGAATATTTCTGCTCCTGCTTTCTTATTGTTTCCATTTGCATGAGATGTCTTTTTCCATCCCCTCACTTTCAATCTGTGCATGTCTTTTGCCCTGACGTGGGTCTCTTGTAGTCAGTATATTCTAGGTTTTTGTTTAATTATCCAGTCTGCCTTTCTGTGTCTTCTGATGGGAACATTTAGTCTGTTAGCATTTAAAGTAACTGTTGATCTGTTTTTATTGCCATGTTAGACCTCATTTTCCAGTTGATTCTGTATTTTTTCTTTTTCCTTTTATGGTTTGATGATTTTCTTTATTATGCCTGAGTTCATATCTTACTGGTTTTGGTAAGTCTGTTGTATGTCTTTGAAATGTGGTTACCTTGGTTTTCAAGTATGTTATCCCATGACTATATTTATTTGCTATAGATGAACAGTCATGTACACTCAAACACATTCTAAAAGATCTCCATTTTTCTTACTTTTCTCTCCCCATTTTGATTCTGATGTCCTATTTTATATCTTACTGTATATCCTTTTTTCTGTTTATTATAGTTATAATTGATTTCACAGAATTTTTTGATTTTTTAAAATTTATGAACTGGGTTATGTAAGTACTCGAGTTCTTTTATATATTTGCCTTTCCTATTGTGATTTTCCCCTTTCTTATACATTCTTGCTTTTCTACTTAGAAAAGACCTTTTAATTTCCTTATAAGATAGGTTTATTATTGCTGTATTTTTTTAGTTTTTTCTTGTCTGAGAAATTCTTTCTCTCGTATTCTAAATGATCTTGCTGGGTAGAGGATCCTAGGTTGCAGGTTTTTCCCTTTCAGGACTGTGAAAATATCTTGCCATTCCCTTCTGGCCTGCAAAGTTTTCTGTAGAGAAATTAGCTGATAGCCTTATAGGGCCTCCCTGTAATTGCCTTTCTTTCCCTCTTTCTGCCTTTAGAATCCTCTTTTAACTTCGGCCATTTTAAGTGATGTGTCTTGGTGTGTGTCTATTTGGGACCCTCTTTGCTTCCCGTACCTGGATATCTGTTTCCTTCTTTAGCTTTGGGAGGTTTCAGCCATAATTTCTTCAAATACATTTTTATCCCCATTTTCTTCTTCTTCTTCTGGAATTCCTGTTATGTGTAGGTTAGATGCTTTATATTACCCTGTAGATCTCATGTGTTGCTTCCATTTTTTTTTTCTCTCTTTTCCGACTGTTCTGGTTGAGTGACTTCTGTCACTCTGTCTTTTAAATCACTTATTCTTCTGCAGTTTTTAGTTTGCTATTTATTGCCGTAGGCTGGGTTTTTATCTTGGCAGTTAAGTTGTCTGATTTTGATTGATTCTTCTTTATGGTTTCTAGTTCCTTGTTACAGTGATCTGCACTTCTGTCAGTCATCATTCTTAGTTACTTTAGCACTAAAAAATACTTAATTTTGGCTGTACTGGGTCTTCATTGCTGTGTGCAGGTTTTCTCTAGTTGGGGCAGGTAGGGACTACTCTTCAGTTGGGATGTGTGGTTTTCTTACTGTGATGGTTCATTTGTTGCGGAGCGTGGGCTCTAGGGCATGAGTGTTTCAGTAGTCGCAGCATGCAGGCTTTAGAGTACAGGCTCAGAAGTTGTGGAACATGGGCTTAGCTGCCCCTTGGCATGTGAAGTCTTCCAGGAGCAGGGATTGAACTTGTGTTCCTTGCACTGGCAGGTAGATTCTTCATCACTGCATGTATGTTCAGTCGTTTACATCGTGTCTGACTCTTTGTAACCCTATGAACTGTAGCCAACCAGGCTGCTCTGTCCATGGGTTTCTTCAGGTAAGAATACTGAAGTGGGTTACCATGCCTTCCTCCAGGGGATCTTCCAACCCTGGGATCTAACCCATATCTCCTGCATCTCTTGCGTTGCGAGTGGACTCTATATTCACTGAGCCATACTGGACAACCAGAAAAGTCCTCCTTTTGCATTTTTATTACCTCACCGCTTTTTTGGACTTTGGGTCTGGTAGACCGGCAAGATCTATTTAATTGTTCTTTCAGGGGATTTCTCTTATTCTTTTTTTTTTTCTTTTGTGGCACTGCATGTCTTGTGGGATCTTAGTTCTCTGACCAGAGATTGAACCCAGGCCCCAGCAGTGAAAGTTCCAAGTCCTAACCACTGGACCACTGGGAAATTCCCTCTCTTGTTCTTTTAAATGGGAGTAGTTTCTGTACTTTTAAACTTTACTTACATTTCTTTGGCTCTGTGAATTTAGGAGAAATAGTTATCTACTGTGGTTTTGAAAAGCTGTTTATATGTTGGAGTGTCTCTGTGTAGGCTGTGTTGAGTCCCGTATTTTTGGTGTTCGAGGTGTATTTGGTATGGATACCTGCCACATCTTTTCCCAGGGTGTGCTGGCAGTTGTCCCCTTGACTGAGGGAGTATGTTTGGTGTCTTGGTGACCAGAGCCTGCACTGGATGTGGGCTTAGGCCCCCCTTTGGCTCTGTGGTTGTCACAGTCCTGGTGGGGCAGGGTCTGCTCCCCTTTCGTTGGCTTAGAGACTCCCAGTTTGATTCCAAACTGCAATGTGAAGTAGGTGGGGCTGGAATCCTCCCTCTAGGCGAGGAGTTCCTCCCTAGGAACGTGAAACGTGCGATTCTGTGACACTACCCATAACCAGAGTACACACCCACAGAATCACACTTGTCTCTGCTGTGGGAGCACTGATAATTGGCTCATGCACCAGCTCCTCCTGATTTCAGCATGTGCATGTTTTCAAAGCCCAAGCTAAAGTCTGCCAAGGTTATGAGCTCTCAGAGCTCACTGAAGCTGTCCCCCGTTTTGGGAGCACCAACAGGCTGCTCAGATGTCAGTGTGTGCATGCTCTTAAGATCTGGCACGGCCAGAGCTGTGAGCATGACAGTGAGTCTTCTATGATTGACCTGTGACCCACCCTTCACATTGACATTGGGGCTTCTGTGGTGGACCAGGGCTCCATCGCATGTGCACTCCAGTTGCAGCTTAGTCCACACTCCAGGCCCTCTGAACTGTCTCTGCACAGCCAAACCAAGTTCTCTCCTGTTGTCTGTGCACTGAAGCCTGTTTCATCACCAAGCTGCTTTGCACCAGTAGGTCTGCCTCTTGGGCTGGTAAGTACAGCAGGGTGGCAGCCGTTAGTGCTGGCACCTCTCTATCCTGCTTGGCAGCAAACCAGCCCATGCACACTCCTCTCTGGCCGATTCCAGGCCCCTGCAGCTCCATCCCAGCTACCAGAGGAGGCTCCCAGGGTGAACCTTTCCTCTTTCACGGCTCTTTCCCAGTGTGTAGGTTCTGTTTTGATTCCCTTGTTGTTGTTGTTGTTGTTTTTTTCCTTTAGTCGTATCTGGTCATGTGGGGCTCTTTCTTGCAGCTTTGGTTGTTCGAGATCTTCTTCCAGCTTTCAGTTGGTATTCTGTGAGAATTGTTGTAGATGTAAGTTTTTCCCCACTCTGCTCAGCTTGCAGGATCTTAGTTCCGCACCCTCTGTGGTGGAAGCACAGAGTCTTAACCGCTGGATCACGAGGGAAGTCCCTGTAAAGGTATTTTTGATGTATTGTGGGGTGAGGTAAGCGCCACATCCTTCTACTCTACCATCTTGGTTTCCTAAAACTCCTTCTTTAAAGCTGATGCCATAGTGTTGAACTCTATGCTCACAGGGCAGTGAGTGAGTGTTTTGTTCAGTTGTGAATCACTACAGTTAACCTTTGCAAATACGTTGACAAGGATTAAGTGACAATCAGTTACTTTTGTGCTCAGGACAGGAGTGACTCAAGTCCTGGCAATGACTGTGCATCCCTTGGGACAACACGGCCAGAGTTATCTGTATGTCTATAGGCCTGTTGCACTGGATGATCAGAAAGGAAAATTTATGAGACAGTGAAGTATGAGGCTGATTGTACCAGGGATTTGTTCCTTTATTGCTTTTCTTCAGGAGACTACCTGCCCTGAGCAGTCTCTGGTCAGATACAAAAGGAGTAATTAAAGAAAGGGAGCTAGCATTTGACCTCAGTGCCTGAGACATTACCACAGGTCCACAGAAACTGCTTGCCTTCTCTGTCGAAGGGTTTTCTAGATTTATCAAAATTTCCACACAAAAATTCAGAAATGGCTAAAAAACATACTACAGTTCAGTGTCTGGTAATGGGGAAGCAAGCCTCTCATATAGGAAATGGGAGCCTATCAAGATGGGAATCAGGTACATAATAATCTCCTGACCTAGAAGTGACTGTAGCATGTATCCACTAAAAGGCAACTGTAAATGAGTATTTGGAGAAGGCAATGGCACCCCACTCCAGGACTCTTGCTTGTGAAATCCCATGGACGGAGGAGCCTGGTAGGCTACAGTCCATGGGGTCTCGAAGAGTAGGACATGACTGAGCGACTTCACTTTCACTTTTCACTTTCATGCATTGGAGAAGGAAATGGCATCCCCCTCCAGTATGCTTGCCTGGAGAATCCCAGGGGCAGGAGCCTGGTGGGCCGCCGCCTATGGGGTTGCACAGAATCGGACATGACTGACGTGACTTAGCAGCAGCAGCAGCAGCAAGTATTTCCCAGGCAGCATAGGATTTTAATTACTGTTATCTGAGTTTAGTGAATTTTTTACAGGGGCACTTGCCAATGCATTGTGTGTTATAAAACAGTATTGCTTCTGAGGACATAGGAGAGACTGAGAAACATTCCTCAGGCATTGACCACAGGAAAGATGAGGCAAAAAGAGCAAAAGAGAACAAATGAAAGAAAGAGGAGAGACAGAGACAGACAGATAATGAGAGGTAGAAAAACAAAGACAGACAAAAACTGGTAGAATGAGACAATTAGAGACAAAAGCCAAATAGAGAAAGTGGCAAAATTGATGGGAAGAAGATAGAGAGAGGGTGTGGCCACAAGCTCACTCTGACTTTCAGAAAGCAACCATTTCTCCTAAGTGATGGGTATTTGTGTACCATCAAGACGGCTAAAGGAGAAGTGATTATTTTCTTTGATTGCAGATTATGTATTTTCTGAAATTCTGTACTGTTACTAATAGATAAAAGCATTATTATTCTTTACATACATACACTACTATCTTTGAATCAGATATTTCCATTGGGGATAGATGGGCCATTTTGGGTTTTCACTAGTGTGTTCCCTTGTTTGACCAATTGTGCATCATTGCAAAAGATCTTTGAAAATATATTTCTAAGCATTGATGGGTTCCCTGTTTGTGCTTAGGATTTGTTTCAAAATCAGTAAAGAAGAAATCTTAAGGCAGAGCCCGTTGGTGTCCATGAAAACCCCAATAAGAGAAGGGCAATTGCATCATCATCAAAAGCCTCAGATTTGGAATCAAAGAAAGTACCCAGCATTTCCAAATGCATTGCCTCAGAGGATCTCCTGGAGATAGAATCACCTCTGAATATGAATGATAAATGTGTGGCAAAGAATGCTTAGGAGAGAAACCAATGATAATCTAATTCTTGCCCTGTTAGAGCTCCCGATAACCCTCCTGACAACCCTCCTGGTTGTAGGGTGCAATGATGCATGGCCAGAAAGTTTTTGACTCTTGTCCCGAAGCTGCCAAGAAGTCAGAATTCCTCTCCTCCACCACCTTGGCAGTTTTATCCTAGGGCTCCTGAGCTAGGGTTGTTGAGTGGGTACTTTTGAGCACTCAGTGGGGAGAAGGGTGGTGAGGAAAAAATACTTACGTATGTATATACATATATGTGTATAAGATAAATTATATAAATGATACTATGTATTATATGTAAATAATGCTGTACTACATGTAAATATACTATATACTTTATATAATACATACTGTATATAAATGTAATATATACTGTATGTAAATGATACTATATTTCATGCATCCTACGCACTGTATGTGCACTTGGCCTAAATTTCTTCTCTTTTTTAATTTATTTTCCTTCAGAATGCTTCCCAAAGGGACCAGGAGAAAGGGGACATTCATCTTTCTATCTCAAACAAGTATCCCTGTGCAAGTTTTCAAGAAGAACCAGTTTCCTGGCATTGCAACTAGGGAAGAATTGGCTTGTCAAACAGGAATTTCAGATTCTCAAGTCTAGGTAAGTTCTCAATGGGAGCAACATGATTTGTCCCATGTGAGGGGTTATTAAACTCTGGGGTAATACTGGATACATGTAGGCTTTAGGGGGGTTATCCTGCTGATTGAAGGCAAAGCTGTGGGTTTTAGAGTCCTGGCATTGCAAGTGAGAGTCCTTCCAAGGTAAGAATTCCCAAATCATATTGGCAGCAGTGCATACCATGTGCAGAATGGCAGGACAAAAGCGGGAGGAGGAGGCGTTGCTCTCTGTAGTCAATACCTTAAATGCTGTTGAAGCTCAACAGTGCTGTTACATTGCCTGAGAAGCATCTTGGTTATCACAGTGGGAGCACTGAACTGTGTGTGGCAGCATGTTGTCTGCATTGTGTTTGGGGTTTTCAAGGTCATTGAACTCGTGCAGAGCCTGCCCTCTTAAAGGGATTTGTTGTTCAGTTGCTCAGTGTGCAACTCTTTGCAACCCGACAGCAGCACTCCAGGCTTCCCTGTCCTTCACCACCTCCTGCTGCTTGCTCAAACTCATGTCCATTGAGTCGGTGATGTCATCCAACCATCTCATCCTCTGTCGTTCCTTCTTTTTGTTTTAAATTAATTAATTAATTTTAATTGGAGGCTAATTACTTTACAATATTGTAGTGGTTTTTGCCGTACATTGACATGAATCAGCCATGGGTGTACATGTGTTCCCCATCCTGAACCCCACCTCCCATCTCCCTCCCCATCCCATCCCTCAGGGTCATCTCAGTGCACCAGCCCTGAGCACCCTGTCCCATGCATCAAACCTGGACTGGCAATCTGTTTCACATATGATAATATACATGTTTCAGTGCTATTCTCTCAAATCATCCCACCCTTGCCTTCTCCCACAGAGTCCAAAAGACTGTTCTATACATCTGTGTCTCTTGCTGTCTCGCATATAGGGTCATCATTACCATCTTTCTACATTCCATATATATGCATTAGTATACTGTATTGATGTTTTTCTTTCTGACTTCACTCTGTATAATAGGCTCCAGTTTCATCTACCTCATTAGAACTGATTCAAATGCATTCTTTTTAATGGCTGAGTAATATTCCATTGTGTATGTGTACCACAGCTTTCTTATCCATTCGTCTGCCGATGGACATCTAGGTTGCTTCCATATCCTGGCTATTGTAAACAGTGCTGCGATGAACATTGGGGTACATGTCTCTTTCAGTTCTGGTTTCCTTGGTGTGTATGCCCAGCAGTGGGATTGCTGGGTCATATGACAGTTCTATTTCCAGTTTTTTAAGGACTCTCCACACTGTTCTCCATAGTGGCTATACTAGTTTGCATTCCCACCAACAGTGTAAGAGGGTTCCCTTTTCTCCACACCCTCTTCAGCATTTATTGTTTGTAGACTTTTTGATAGCAGCCATTCTAACTGACGTGAGATGGTACCTCATTGTGGTTTTGATTTGCATTTCTCTGATAATGAGTGATACTGAGCATCTTTTCATGTGTTTGTTAGCCATCTGTGTGTCTTCTTTGGAGAAATACAAAGAAGAAATAACTGTTTAGTTCTTTGGCCAGTTTTTTGATTGGGTCGTTTATTTTTCTGGAATTGAGCTGCATGAGCTGTATATTTTTGAGATTAATTTTTTATATTTTTTGAGATTTTTGAGATTAATTCTTTGTCAGTTGCTTTGTTTCCTGTTATTTTATCCCATTCTGAAGGCTGTCTTTTCACCTTTACTTATAGTTTCCTTCTTTGTGAAAAAGCTTTTAATTAAGTCCCATTTGTTTATTTTTGCTTTTATTTCCATTACTCTGGGAGGTGGGTCATAGAGGATCCTGCTGTGATCTGCCCCTTCTCCTGCCATCAGTCTTTCCCAGGATCAGGGTCTTTTCTACTGAGTCGGCTCTTTGCATCAGATGGCAAAAGTATTGGAGCTTCAGCTTCAGTCCTTCCAATGAATATTCAGGACTGATTTCCTTTAGGATTGACTGGTTTGATCTAGTTGTGTTCTAAGGGCCTCTCAAGAGTCTTCTCCAACAGCACAGTTCAAAGGCATCAGTTTTTCAGGGCTCAGTCTTCTTTTTAAGGGGGATCACTACAAATTATTGACTTATTTTTGTTTCCTTTGACAATGGTTGTGACACTTCAGTATTCATCTAGTAGTGACTACCTTACTGAACTCACTCTTAAATTTTAATAATTTTTCTTTGGGATTTCAATACCATACACAATAACAAATTTTATCTTCTGTTTTGCCTTTTTTTTTTTTTTTTTGCTTAACATGTTAGCTAGAATTTCCAGAGATGCTGAGTAATGATGGTGATTCTGGGAATTAAGGCAAGTTTCTGGCTTCAGTGCAAAGATCTCTAATGTTTCAGAGTTATGTGCAATGCTCATTAGTAGGATGACCTACTAATTTAATATTTAATATTTCTAAATTAAATTTCTCACTTTTCAAAATGTACAAGATGTTTTTAGAGATGCTTTAGATAGCCTACTTCTCTTTTAGAAAACTTTAAATATGTATGAGTAATCTTTCATTTTTCAACAAATTCTCCAAGTATACAGAGGACTAGCCATGCCTGCAGGATCAGTTACAAGTCAAGGAAGAAATCTGGCCTTATTTAATGAACAGTCTTCTTTTTGGTCCAACTATTATATCCATACATGACTATTGGAAAAACCATAGCTTTGACTAAATGGACCATTGTAGGTAATGTCTGCTTTTTAATATGCTGTATAGGTTTGTTTTAGGTTTTCTTTCAAGGAGCAAGTATTTTTTAATTTCATGGCTGCAGTCACCATCTGCAGTGATTTTGGAGCCCACAAAAATAAAGTCTGTCACTGTTTCCATTTTCCCCCATCTATTTGCCATGAAGTGATGGGACCAGATACCATGATCTTAGTTTTGTCAGTGTTGAGTTTTAAGCCAGCTTTTTCACTCTCTGTTTTCACTTTCACTAAGAGCCTCTTTAGTTCCTCTTTGCTTTCTGCCATAAGGGTAGTATCATCTGCATATCTGAGGTTATTGATATTTCTCCCAGAAATCTTAATTCCAGCTTATGCTTCATCCCACCTGACATTTCTCATGATGTACTCTTCATAGCAGTTAAATAAGCAGGGTGACAGTATGTAACCTTGACGTACTCCTTTCGCAATTTGGAACCAGTCCGTTGTTCCATGTCCGGTTCTAACTGTTGCTTCTTGACCTGCATACCTGTTTCCCAGGAGGTAAGTAGGGTGGTCCAGTATCCCATCTATTTTAGAATTTTCCAGTTTGCTGTGATCCACACAGTCAAAGGTTTTAGCGTAATCAGTGAAGCAGAAGCAGATGTTTATCTGGAATTCTCTTGCTTTTTTCTGTGATCAAATTGTTGGCAATTTGATCTCTGGTTCCTTTGCCTTTTCTATACCCAGCTTGAACATCTGAATGTTCACAGTTCACTTACTGTTGAAGCCTGGCTTGGAGAATTTTGAGCATTACTTTACTAGCATGTGAGATGAGTGCAATTGTGTGGTAGTTTGAGCATTCTTTGGCATTGCCTCTCTTTGGGACTGGAATGAAAACTGACCTTTTCCAGTCCTGTGGCCACTGCTGAGTTTTCCAAATTTGCTGGCATATTGAGTGCAGCATTTTCACAGCATCATCTTTTAGGATTTGAAATAGCTCAACTGGAATTCTATCACTTCCACTAGCTTTGTTCATAGTGATGCTTCCTAAGGCTTACTTGACCTCACATTCCAGGATGTCTGGCTCTAAATGAACGATCACACCATCATGGTTATCTAGGTCATGAAGATCTCTTTTATATAGTTCTTCTTAAAGGGATACCTTAATGATTTGGTGTCTTCCCTATTATCCTCAGTTGGAAGGAGGGACTGTTGCCCCTAGATGAGAACTGTTGTACTCTGTACATTATTGACATAGTGTTTTTGAGAATCAGGAGTCAAGAAGCAGGTCCATGGGCATATGGAGACAGTCTCTGAAAGACTCACATTTGAATCAGGACCTGTATCTGTGCTTCAAGTGGCTTACATCTGTTCACCATGGGTCGGGAGGAACCTCAACCTAATTAGCAGAGCCTCTTTATTGATTTAGTCTAGAAAGTTGGGGGCTGAATCTAGACCCAGGTGATTTTCATCTGGACTCGATACCTGCTGGGTCCTGGACCTCTGTCCATAAGAGATGGGCTGGTGAACATACTCAGTGGACATGGGGACTGGATCCATGTATTTTAACTTATGCCAAACCAGGAAAGGCATTGGATCAAAGAAAGGTGATTTTTCATTTGGACCCTAGGCACTGACAAACGCAGGAATGTTTGGAGCAATGCTGAGGCCCTCGAGCCTAGTGTGTAAGAAAGTGAAGGTGAATCTCTGGCTATTCCCTAGAGGACTCCTAAGGGGGCTGATCTGAAGGCATCCATTTTCAGAAGAGAGGGCAGTACAGGTGCTGGGCAGTGTGTGAAGGGCCTGACATTCTGGCCAGTCAGTGGGGGATCTGCTGGAAGCCAAGTGTCTGGTGTTGACCTGATGTGCCCGTCATTTCCAAGGACTAGTTTGCAGATCTAGATCAAATTCCCCTGATTAGGCCTAACCAAAAATGCCCTCTACCTGACAGACTGGGTCAAATTGATTTGGAATATGTTACTTCTGATGTGCATACCTCCCTTCTTCCCTAGATGTGGTTTTGGAACCGAAGAGCTTGGCACCTGGAGCAGAGCAGAGGTGGGCCTGTGAAGGTCCTGGCACGTGCATATGTGCTCAGCTGTGTCCAGCTCTTTGTGACCCCATTGACTACAGCCCGCCAAGCTCCTCAGTCCATGGAATTTTTCAGGCAGGAATACTGGAGTGGGTTGCCATTTCCTGCTCCAGGGGATCTCTTCATTCCAGTGATCAAACTCAAGTCTCCTGTGTCTCCTGCATGGGCAGGTGGATTCTTTACCACTGAGCCACCTGAGAAGCCCAAAGTTCTTGGCAGAAGGCCCCAATGCCAGGCTAGATCTGACTGTTCTTGGAAACAAAAGCCCACAGTAGCTCTCATCAATTGCCTCCTGCCAATTTGCTTTAGAGCATCCAATCTTTTGCCACAGCAGCTCCTTTTTTATTCCCCATGTTGTTCCTTGTGTGCCCTCTGCGGGCTGGTCATTGAGGTCCATGGTGGTGCAGCCTACCCAAGCTGTGCAAGGAAGAGAAAACTCTAAACCTCTTGGAACAGTTCCAAGTCACTCCTCAGCAGGACCAAATCTGGGAGTGGGTCTCCACCTACTCACACAGCTCTCTGGCCTCCATCCCAAGGAACATACCAGGAGAGCAACTTGCAGACTGGCTTGAAAGCACTCCCCCTCCAAGACTCTCCTCAGCCTGACCTTGATAGTCCTTAGCCACACTTGTAGGATTTGGCTTGGCCGTGCTTATCCCAAGCCACGGAACAGGGGACCCAAGTTGTAATCTGCAGATGGGAGTCTCGGGAAAGAAAGATTCTGCAGCCTGCACGCGCTGAGCCACATGTCCGGCAGTAGCAGGCACTCTCAAGTGAAAAGGACGTCCCCTTTGCTGGACCAACACCAGCACTCAGCACTTGGAAGCTTATCAAGCCTTTTAGATGAACTCTTGTCAGCCAAAGACATTTAAGAAAAGGTACAACCCTTCCTGAATGTGGATGCATGGGAACAGAAGCCACCAGAAACTCCAGAAGCAGCCTTCAGCAAAGAAAAATTTCAGGCTCTTATTGACATGCTGCCAAGCTGACCAAGGTCTCAGACTTAGGAGGAAGAAAGAAACTTTCTCCTGACCCTCTTTCAGACCTTCTTTCTTGGGATACAGGGCCATCGTGATAGAAAAAAAGGAATAAGCAACACTTAGTGTTTGGGAAACACATGTAGGCAAGAAGACCCATCCTTGACTTGAAAGCCTGAAAGGCTTGTTTCCCCTTTGTCCTGTTGCCTCCTTGAGTGTTTCCCAGCTCCACCTGGATTCTGAGGAAGCTTGGACACCAGGAGAGGCAGCCTTCCTGAAGTGTTAGTGAAATCTCACATTGTAATGACAAATGTGGCCCAGCTCTTCTGTCTGCACCATCCCTGAACTGGAACCATAACAAGAAGATGAGATATAAGAAGGAGTTGTTCACATGTGTTACTTTTCTGGCAAGATTGGAAGGCACATCTGAAATGTGCTTGGTGTATAGAAGAGGAGGGAATGTGATGTGACTTGAACACTCAGGTCTAGGAACGTGAGCTCTTTTCATGGTGGTGAATGTCAGATCTGGCAACTGGAAGCAACTTAAGCCTCTAACTAGTAATGAGTGCTTCAGAGCTTCAGTCCTTAATACACTGGAGACTTCGCATATTATTTTCCCCTGGAGCATTTTCAATATAAAAAAAAATGGCAGGAGAAGGTACAATAACATCTCCAACCCATTACTCTGGAAAGGCTGGGAACCTCACTTTCCTTTGCTTTAGCATGTTTGAATGTATGGGCCTGCATACGTACCTGGAATTTTTCGTTATGGATTTAAAAAAAAAGTCTGTATTCTGACTCTTTGTGGTCTTCCTTCAACAGACCCTGCTCCCTTCCTTTGAAAAGGATACATAGGATTTTCAAGTTGTATGTGACATTCCATTGATTCCACAAGTGTATCTTTGAATTCACTGTGACGTCTTTGTTGTGTTTTGGTTCATTCATACTGCTCTGTCCCATCTTTCCAGTTCTCCTTATTGGTAATTACGTATACATCTACCTCTATTTTCATTTGACAGGAAGACTGTTAGGTGGCTACACATGGTGAGACTGTTAGGTGCCTCTGGAAAAGGGTCTGAGTGTGGTAGCCTCATGACAAATGGGGCTTGAGATTTGGAATGGGACTCCTTGTGGAAAGGATTGTGTATTTCAATATAGTGGGAGGAAGACTACATCAAGGGTGGCGAGAAACACTCAGATCCTGTGTTGGCAGGACTTCTGCAGGCTGTAGATAGAGCAAAGGGCTATTGTTTAACCCCTTTTGGGTCCAGTGACACCCACATAGTCATCTGATGGCCTGTGCAGAAGTAAATCTGCATGCTCTTGGGATACCCTGGATGCTGTGCACATCAAAGCCTCTGCTCTGGGACTTCGCTGGTGGTCCAGTGGTTGGGACTGCATGCTTCCACTGCAGGGAGCCTGGATTTGATCCCTGGTTGGGGAACTAAGATCCCATGAGCTGCATGGTGAAGCCAAAATATAAAAGCCTCTGCTCTGACAAGCAGCCTACCACTTGAGTTGTCCAGTTGGGAGGTGGTGGAGGTCTGGCAGTCAGTGCTTTGGCAAGAGAAACCATCTAATCAGAAGTTTCAGGAAAGTTTATCAACAAAAACGTCCACCTTCTTGAGACAAGACTGTCCTGATCCACAAGATGGTCTCATCACTTCCCAATCTCTGGCACCTGAGGACGAAGGACTAGAATCTGGATGTCTTCAAGACATTCTCCTGAGACTTGAAGACAGCTTCTGGTCCTGTTGGCAGCAATCCACAGGTACCACCTGATAACCATCTTTAGAGTGGGCAGAAAATCAAACACACACAAAAAGGAAAGCAGCCAGAATGACCATTTGGCCTCTGGAGCCATGATTAAGACATAGATCCTGGACCAGCTTGGGGGTTTTATGCCTTCACAAATGCTATAGTTGAGGCCCTCCTTCTGCAAAGGAAGTTATTGTGCTCATGCCTGAAGCTTTCTACTCAAGTAACTCCTTGTGCTGTAAGTAAATAAGTCCTAGATGCATTTGAGGGTGGAGAGCAACCTACTGTTTGGGAAGAGTCATGTGCTTCCACAAAACATATGTTTAGTTAAAATAATGGTGTTTTGCCAATGGTGTTTTTGTTGGGCATTCTGCCAGATGTACAGCAAAACAAGCACACTCACATCAGCATTATTTTAACTAATTAACTTTAATTAAGAGCCGGTGCAATTATTTGCATTCCAAATTCTAAATAGTCTTAATTTTCTTCATCTTAGTCCATATTTTTGAGTTTCATAAACCTGAGTGGCAAAAGAATATACTAAAGTTGGTAATATGTATGTGTTTTAATTTTTGAATCGCCAGGAGTTCAAACTGAATTGAAATGTTGGCATGGTAGTATTTTTCATCCAAATCATTCCTTTCAAACACAGCTGTGTCATCGGTCATCTGAGTTGCTGCATCCCCCTTTTCTTTTTAAACACACAATTTAAGAAATATTAGTTGTCACTTCAGGTCGTATTTTGTTTTCATGTTGGTATAACGAGATCTGTCTTGGATGCTGTGGGGCTATCATGGTACTTCCCACCTTATTTAAATTGTCTTTTTCTTCTCACAAGTTGTTGAGTCACACCCTTCTTTTCTGCACTTGTGGTTTTCTGATACTCCCAGACCAGAGAAGGAATAACCAGCTACAGATGGTGAGTTTCTCTTTCCTTCAACTATTAAACAGTTATATCTTATTCCCCTTTAGGGGGATATTGTCAGAGAACATTGTTTTATAGATTATGTTGTATTTGTATGGGATGGGCTATTCTTAGCCACACATTCAGTGCTGTGTTGGGCATGTGTTGCTGGAATTCATGGAGAAAATATGACCCAGGTCGACCTGGGAGATGAACCTAGGTAATTGAATCACCTCACCCATCCCCCCAGCCTTGTGCTTGAAATGTGCATTCTGCTTGATTTCCCCAAGAGTTAAGCTTAACAAGGACACACTTTTGAGACAGCAAGGTGTTGTTGGCGCCTGTGGACAGGATAGCTGACTGAACTGTTAAGGCTTCTATTTAATGTTCTTAAAGATTCTGGCATAAAGTAAATTCCTTTGCTTGTTAAACATCTACCTACCTATCTAGTGTGGTTTTCCCCTTTCTTCAGTCTCTGTGGCATGTGAGTAACGGGGTGGGTTTCACTTTACACGCAGGAAGCTCCTGAGTAGTTGAGATCCAAGAGCATGATTGGGTAGACCCTGGCCTTATCATTCACCCATAGTATTCAAAGTATCATGATCGCACCCTCAAATGAAACGATTTAGAAATGGAACGCAGTGGGTCTCTGAAGATGCCAAGGGAAATGTGTAGCGTACACAGGGAAGTTAGGCTGTTCGTTTTGGAAAGAGCATACCTGAACCTAATCCCGAGGAACCCAGAGTCACAGATTGCAACTGGAAGCAAACTGTTTAAGTATGTGAAAATTAGAGAGTCCTGAAACAAAATTTAGGTGAAAGGATGATAGCAGCTTCAGAAGTATCTGATACTTCTGGTACTTAAGGCCGCTGAACTTGTTTTTCATTTAATTAACACTTGCCTCACGGGATTCCTTCAAGGTCATAAATTTTGGATGAGGGTTTATGGTAGGAAGCGGTTGAAATAGATAGGAGTGGAACATCTTGTGCTTCCAGAAACTGAACAATTGGCCAGCAGTTTCTGTGTGATCCAGGTAGTTCCCCCAACATGGATTCATCAGCTCATCAAGCGATAAGTTTGCATCAGCGTCTGGGCTTTGTTGTTGGATCATCTAAATGACTTGATGCAAAGTATAAGTGACCACTAAGATTGCAGTGACAGGCTTTATCGGGCTGTGTTTCTGCAATAAATTGGGTAAAAAGATTGAGAGTGGCTTGGGCATTTTCTTGAGACAGAAAATGAAGTTGTTAGCCCTGTTGCCCATCAAATGCTTCTCTATCAAAAGTCTTAATTAAAGTTGGCACTGTAAATGTACAGAATGGCACATACATTTTCAAATATCTTTAATTTAGTTGATAAAAATATATGTTTTCCAGGAGACCAAGTTTGGAATTTTGAATTGGTTTGGTTCTTTTTTGTTGTTTTTATTGTTTTGTTTTCAGTTTTAAGTGGTTAATTTCTGTTGAGTTGATGGAAATAATTAAGAAACAATTCTCAGTAAGAATAGAAGAGAGTTTATTTTTGCCAAACTTAAAACTAGACCCCAGAAGACACAAGTTCCAGATTCACTTGAATTGTCTTCCCCTGGATTACAAAATGGAGGAGGCTTATCAAGGCAAAATCTGCAGCGTTGTACTTAGTTCCATGAGTTATTTCTAAAGAGTTACCATTGGAGCTGGCAAGAAATAAGGGTGGTATAAGTATTGTATTGTAAGTAAGTATTGGTTGAGGTCTGAAACCCTTCCTACTCACAGAGGGAGACCTTGAGACTGTAAGTTTGCAGCTGGCAGCTGCTAGCAGTCCTCTTCTTCTTCTTCTTCTTCTTTTTTGAAGGGCTAGTTTGTGTCCTGGAGTTTGATACAGTTCAGGAAATTCAGGATCTCAGTGATACAGGAACATGTGTGGAACCACAACCATCATGGCTATCTGGCTCCAGTTGGAATGCCTGAAACACAGATCTATACTTTTTCATAACAAAGAACAAACATCAGATATGATGGAGTATGTCACTTCAAAGTTTGAAATGAGAAAGATTAGCATGTACTCAGCTAGCAGCATGACCTCGCTATCTTCAAAGGGAAACTCATCCTCCAAGGAGTACCAGCCTGGGAATCATCAGAAGGGGGACGTTTGTCCTTATCTTGAAAGTAGGTATTGAAAACAATCTAATAAAGGGAGTCTGTGTCTTTTTAATAGTTCAAGCAGATGTGCAATGTACATATGACAGGCCATAAGAGAAGTTTTTCTGATTAGCACAAGTATAAGGACTTTGCCATGAGTCAGTTGGAGAAGGAAATAGCAGCTCACTCCAGTGTTCTTGCCTGGAGAATCCTGTGGACAGAGGAGCCTGGTGGTCTACAGTCCATGGGGTCTGCAGAGAATCAGACATGACTGAGCAACTAACATGTATCAGTATGTGAAAAATTCTTCCATCAGTTTAGTGATAACCTGTTTTTCTATGGCTTTGCATTTCATTTGCATATAATTCTGTGGATTGTTTCTTAACAGTTCGTAGATCCCAACAGTGTTGACTCTCATTTTTTCTGATAGGCATATGTCAAGCTCCCAGTGTCCCATTCAGTTAAAAATGGAATGTAATCTCTGGACTTAGAAGTTTCCCACTTGACATAAAGACAGCAGCTAGGCTGGCACCATTGTTTGTGTCTATATGGAATCTCCTGCCCCCCCAAGACTTTTTCCCTTTTCTGTTCAGCAGGCTGACTCCCAGGAGGACTGTGAAGAAGGAGGCTTGTGTGGAAGCCATATCAAAAGTACACTCTGTAAGCAGTGCTTCAAAAGAACCCCTACCCTGGTAAAACTACCAGAGAGCAACTGGCCTGAGAACTTGGCATTCTAGAAAACAGAATTCAGGTAAACTTGAATGTTTTTATTCATTCTCTGTCCACATCCAGAAGCAGTCTGGGCTAAGAAATCTGGAGTCAGTCTTTTAGGTCTGGAAATTTGCTTATAAGTGTTAGCCTTATGGTGTCATGCAATGTGAAGAATTAAGTAAAGACAGCCAACACGTGAAAGTGACATACTAGGAAAAGGGTCTGAGATGAGAGTTTTCTATTGGTTGAACGCCCAATATGCAGTCTGCTACAGGGACTTCAGTTTTGAGGGCACGCTAGAGAGAGGTGCTTCTCTTCAGCTGCTTGAGACAACAGTGACTCCAGTCTTGGCAACGGTTGTTCATCCCTTGGGAAAACATGGCCAGAGTGAGCTGAGTGGCTCTAGGCCCATTCCAGAGGATGGTGAGAAAGAAAAGTCCATGAAACAAGGAAACACGAGGCTTGGTTGTGCCATGGAGTTTGGTCCTCTATTGCTTGCCTTCAGAGAACTGCCTGTGCTGAAGACTTCCTCTCTGGTCAGGTAGGAAAGGAGTAATTAAAAGAGCGTTTGAGCACAAGGCCTGGGATGTTACAGCATATCAGTAAAGATTGACTGTCTTCCCCCAGAAGTTTTTTCTTGGTTTATCAAATTATGCACACACAACATTCAGAAGTGACTGGAAAAATGGACACATGTTGTTCTTTGGTCTTCAGTAGTGAGGAAGCAAGGATACTGTTTCACTATTGAAGTCAGTGGCACACGTTTCAAAGATGGGGATTGGGTACATCAGAGTGTCCTGACCTGGAAGGGACGGTGGCCTGTATCCACTAAGATGTAACTAACTGTAGATGAATATTTCCCAGGCAGCATGAGGTTTTAATTATTGTTATCTGGGTTTAGTGAATTTTTGACAGGGGCATTTGCCCCAATGTCTTGTGTGTTATGAAACAGTACTGCCTGAGGTAACTGAAGAGAGACAGAGAAACATTATTCAGGCATAAGTGGGGCAAAAAACCAAAACAGAACAAGTAAGAATAAGAGGAGAGAGAAATGGAGACTGAAGCTGAAAGAGAGGAAAACAGACAGAGACAGGTAGAAAGAGGGAGTAGAGATGGAGACAAAAAGTCTGATACAGCAACTGGCTAGTTTGATGGTAAGAGAAATCGAGAGAGAGAGGGTTTGCTAGTGAACTCATTCTGACTGTGGGAAAGCACATATTGTCTCCACCGTCACAGGTCTCGACCTTGGATACCAAGAGAAAGACTAAAGAAAAAATTACTATTTTCATTGATGCAGATTGTGTATTTTCTGAAATTCTGTTCTCTTATTCTAAGGTGAAAGTATTCTTTGGATAGTTATATAAAGTATATATTACTAATATCCATGGATATAATACAGATCTCAGACCTTTGAATCATTACTATTTCCGTTGGGGGCAGATGGGCCATACTGGGTTTTCACTAGTTTCCTGGCTTGTTTGTTCTGTTGTAAATCACTGCAGTAGATCTTGGAAATAGGTAAACTTGATAAGCTGTAGCTTAAATGAGAGCTAGATCATGACCGTTCTCTAGTTTTAGCTAAGGAACTGGCAGTGTTGCATGTTCTGGCTCTTGAACCTGAGTGGGAGCTGTGGCTTGAACTTGCTCTGGTGCTATAGTGGGCAGTAGAGACTCTAGATCTCGAGATGTTTTCAGAGCTTGTTCTTGAGTTGGTGCTGTAGCTCCACGAAGAGAAAATATCATCAATAGGACTGCTTTTCCACGTGTCTCAGGAAACTTCTCACTGTCAATAATTGAAGTTTCAGTCCAAGATGCCATCTATCACCAGGGCAGTCCTCCCAGACTACAGTCCAGGGGAAGAGTGATCTGAGCCTCCTCATTGCTCCTGGCCCAGTTCCAGCCTTGGGAGGCTCTTATCTGTGTGGCCCAGTCCCTTTCTCTCCCCATTTGCCCCCATCACCCACCCTGAGTCCTCCTCACTATCCCCCTCTGCCTCAGTGGGCTCCAGGTGCTCAGGTTGTGCCCAGAGAAGGCAGGCTTGGTGTGCCAGGTCTGAGTCAGGTATGCTGAGTTCTATGTAAGCCAGTAGCATCTTCAGGGGGGGAAATTATGGGGCTGGTGGAAGTCCTCAGGGTAAAGGTGCCCAGGATGGAAAGATGAACCTGGAGGTTGTTATGCAGGCAGCAGAGTCAGAGGCCAGGCATTTCCTTCCACACTGCTCTCCCAGGACAGCGCTGTCTAGTGTGACTGTCTGAATTCAAACTAAAATGGAAGCCCTGGAGGGCAGGACTGCTGTCTGCCTGATACATTAAATGTTGGGTGTTCCTAGAAAAGCACCTGCCTCTAGTGAGCCTTCTATATTTGAAGAGTGAGACCAACCAGCCCCATCATATGCGTCTGAGTGGCCTGTGGTCCCACTGCTCACCTCCAGTGGTCCTTGCTCTTATTCACCCAGGACACAGAACCCTTACTGGAATCACAAATCACCTTTTAAAATGGGAAAACAGCTCAGCCCAAATCCACAAGGACAGTGGCAAATGAGGTAGATATTTCCTCAAGGGGAATAAATAAATGATCAATTAGCACAACCGCAGACCTTTCCATGGGGCCAGGTCCCTAGAAAGCACTTTCCATGAAGGACCCACTTGGTCTCCACAATCACCCCATGGGGTTGGTCCTCCCTTTACCCTAGGGTGTAGAGGATCAAACAGGCTCAGAGAGGTGAAGTGACATTCCAAAACCTCTCAGCTAGGAGGTGGCTGAGTCCCCAGTGTCCCATGGCGGGCACAGTGCTCACCTTGTAAAGAGAAGGTCCAGCACCTGCTGGAGGCTGGCAAAAGCCCTGTAGATGCCCAGGAATGTGGGGAGATACGAGGGGTCCCTGCCCAGGAAGGCAGGCACCAGGTTCCCCATCAGCGTCTCCATCCTGCCTCCCTGGATACTCCATAGCATGCAGGTCTCATTCCTGTCCTCTGTGGACACATATTCACAGCAGAGACATCTGGAATGGCCTACTCTACAATATTTAAAAGAAGCTTAATTCAGGCCTGCTTCTGGGAACCACTCTGATCCATAGCATGGTAACTGGCAAGACCTTATCCGAAATTAGTCTCTTGAAATATTACAGCAGCACTCCTTTGTAAGGTATAATTCATTTTTTCTTTTTGGTTTTTCCTTTTGATTGTGGTCTCTAGGATTAATGTAGCTTCCAAATAATTTGCAGTGCCTGTGGATACTTGCTGGGTTATGCTAGAGGCAAAAGCAGGCCCATCATCTCTTGGAAGGGTATTGTTGTTGTTCAGTCACTAAGTCATGTCCGACTCTTTGTGACCCCATGGACTACAGCATGCTAGGCTTCCCTGTCCTTCGGTGTCTTCCAGGGTTTGCTCTAACTCTGGTCCATTGAGTCAGTGATGCTGTCTAACCATCTCATCCTCTGCCACCTTCTCCTCAGGGTCTTTTCCAATGAGTCTGCTCTTCACATTAGGTGGCCCAAGTATTGGAGCTTCAGCTTCAGCATCAGTCCTACCAGTGAATATTCAGGACTGATCTCCTTTAGGATGGACTGCTTTGATCTCCTTGCAGTCCAAGGGACTCTCAAGAGTCTTCTCCAGCACCACAGTTCAAAAGCATCAATTTTTCGGCACTCAACCTTCTTTATGGTTCAACTCTCACCATCTGTACTTGATTTCTGGAAAAACCATAGCTTTGACCTGGAAAAACCTATATAGACCTTTGTCTGCAAAGTAATGTCTCTGCTTTTTTAATATGCTATCTAAGTTTGTCATAGCTTTCCTTCCAGGGAGCAAGTGTCTTTTAATTTCATGGCTGCAGTCACACAATGATTTTGGAACCCAAGAAAACAAAATCTGTCACTGTTTCCACTTTTATCCCTTCTTCTTGCCACAAAGTGATGGGCTGGATACCATGATCTTTTTTGAACATTGAGTTTTAAGCCAGCTTTTTCACTTTCCTCTTTCACCCTCATCACGAGACTGTTAATTACTCTTCACTTTCTGCCATTAGAGTGGTATCATCTGCATATCTGAAGTTGTTTATATTTCAGGGTGTTAAGCAGCCCAAATCTGGGCATAATTTTCTTTTTTTTTTTTTAAGATCCTCCTCCTTCAAGCTGTTTTATTGAGATGTAATTGAGATATAACACTGTGTAAACTTAAGGTTTACAAAGTCTTAATTTGATACATTTATATATGGCAAAATGATTACAATTACCTCCTTAGCTAATAACTCCATCTTGTCACATCAGTCAGTTCAATTCAGTTGCTCAGGCGTGTCCTACTCTTTGTGACCCCATGGTCTGCAGCACAGCAGGCTTCCCTGTCCATCAACAACTCCCGGAGCTTGCTCAAACTCATGTCCATCGAGTCAATGATGCCATCCAACCATCTCATCCTCTGTCATCCCCTTCTCCTCCTGCCTTCAATCTTTCCCAACATCAGGGTCTTTTCCAAGGAGTCAGTTCTTCGAATCAGGTGGCCAAAGTACTGGAGTTTCAGCTTCAGCATGCTGCTGCTGCTGCTGCTGCTAAGTCGCTTCAGTTGTGTCCGACTCTGTGCGACCCCATAGATGGCAACCCACCAGGCTCCCCCGTCCCTGGGATTCTCCAGGCAAGAACACTGGGGTGGGTTGCCATTTCCTTCTCCAATGGGGGTAATTTTCTTAAGGAGGGCTTTAATTTTATCTGAGCTGCCTGGTATTTTTGAGACATTGACCTGCAGGAGAAGTGACCCTCTTGTGGCTTGAGAACTGCTTTTCCTTTGCTGCCTTTCTTTGCAGCTTGGTCAGTTGACTAGCCTTTTTATTACGAGTTTTGCCCTTTTGGTGACCTGGGCAGTGCATTATGGCCAATCATGAGGGCTTATGGACTGCTTGTAATAGTGACAGGATTTAAGAAGCAGGCTTTATGTCTTTACTGTTTCAAGTGAGGAGCCCCCTCTTTCCAGGTTGCCCCGTGGGCATGCTCTTCCGAGAATATATAGCAAGTGTCTTTGTGTCTGTTTACTCACTTCCCTTCCGTGAGTGGTAAGGCTCTTTTGGAGCAATGGTTTCTGCCTCCTGGTCTGAGCTCCCTGGGGATAGGGCTTTTGCTTCAACAGTCTTTTTAAGGGTTACCAGCATACCCATCACATTGCCTACCTTGGTCCGTGGTGCTGCTTCCATTGGTGAACAGTTCCATACCTGGCTCAGCTGAAGGTTGGTAACTTCAGTCAGTCTGCTGGAGTATACTAGCTTGATGACATGTAGGCAGTCATGCTCTTGGGATTGTGCAGCATTAATCTGGAGTAGTGTGACTGGATTTAGGGCTGAAGTGACCTAAGGTTTCACATTGGAATTGTCTAAGGGAGTGGCTTAGTATTGAGTTGGCCAAAAAGTTCTTAAGTTTTTTAAGTAAAAAGACCAAGAACTTTATTGAACAATGTATTTACTGTTTTGTTCCAATACCTATTGTCTTTTTTCAGGCAAATTTATAATTTCATCTTCCCAAAACTTTTATCTTTTTGAACAAATAACTGTTTTAAGGTGCCTTTTACAGTCTTCCAGGGAATTGAAATTTTTTCCATTAAGAGAATTTTGGAAAGACTAAAATAAATGGACATCTGAAGGTCCAGTGTCTGGTGAATACAGCAGATGAGTCAGAACTTCCTAGCTAAGCTGTGACAGTTTTTCCTGGTCATCAAAGAAACATGTGGTCTTGCGTCACCCTGGTGGAAGATTATGCCTTTCCTGTTGTTGAATTCCAGATGCTTTTCATTGAGTGCTGCCTTAGTTGATCTTATTGGAAAAGTACTTCCTGGAATTAATCATTTGGTTTTCTGAAGGAACTCGTAATAGAGGACTCCCTGCCAGTCCCACCATATACACAGCATCACTTTCTTTGGTGTGGTTGGTGGTGGTTCATTTTGCTTGCCTTAGCAACTCTTCCATTCCACATTATTTTGCCATATTCCCTTTTTATTGCCAATCACAATTTGTTTTTAAAATGTTTTCATTATGTTTTAGTAGAGAATCACATGCAGAAATACAGTAATTAAGATTTTTTTTTGCTTATGTTGAACCCAAACATCAAAGCAATTAAGGTGGTACAAATAATTTTTTGTGCTTGATTTGGAAATTTTGAGTATTTTGGCTAATTCATGTTTGGTGTAATGTTGGTTGTTCTCAGTTCATGTCCCGATTTGATTGCTGTCAACCTCAGCTGGTCTACCTGACCGTGGAGCATCATCCAGTGAGAAACTTTGCAGATCACTTTGGACACATTCAGTCAGTCACAGCACCTTTTCCATACACCACACACATCTTTTTTTTGCTTTTCAGTTGAGTTTTTACCTTTCTTGAAATAATAAAACATAATATGATAGAAATGCTTTTTTCTTCCATTTTCAATATTAAAATGGATACACAAAAATTCACCAAATTTAGCAAGTTTTTTTTTTTTTAATGCAGCTGTCACAATACAGTCTAACAAAATTGTTTTAAGTGAAGTTGAAGATAACTCAGTGCTACTATATCCATTTTGTGGAAAAGACCAATGAACCTTTTGGCCAACCCAGTACTTTCCCATTCTCCCAGAAGCCAGCCAGTAGTCCCCTTTTTGTTCCAATAAAGAAAGGACATGCTGAGAGACATACATAGTGGGAGTTGCCCCAGGGTAAACTACTCAGCTTCTTGAAGTGTGTCACAGATAGCTGGTTCAGCTCAAAGGCAGAGGGGCTATCTTTTAACAGTCTGTTCTAGTTGTTTTGAGGAATAGGCAATGGATGGAGGGATATTCCCCATAGTTTGTATTAATACCCCAAGACATGCCTTGTCTCTCCTGGACATACAATTTGAAAGGTTCCTTTAAGTCTGATAATTCCAAAGCTGGGGCTGAGACTGACTTTGTTTTTGTTGTTTCAAAGGCTGTTTGAAACTTACTTTAATCCAAGTAAGGGGCTCAGGATCATGTCCCTTTAAAGATTAATAGAGGGGCTTTCTTTGAGCCCCTATTTCTGGATCCGATCCATAGCCAGCAGAACCCTGCCATTCCCAGAAAGCCCCTCAGATGTCTGCCAGTCTTGGGTGTTCCCAACCCTGGAGTTACCTGTTTTCTCTCAGGCAGAAGATGCTGCTGTCCTTGGGAAACAGCAAAGCCTAGATGCATGGCTTGTTGATTCAATATTTGGGTCTTCTGGGGACACCTTATGTCCACTCTTGGCCAAATAGTTGAGGTTTCTGATGATATCAGTATTTTGCAGACACTTAACCACGTGTAGGGCTTGCTATGAGTAAATTGTCCACATTTTGGAATAAGAGTCCTTATCTAGTATTAAGTTTCTAAAGTACCTAGCCAACATTTCCCTCAAAGAAGGTGGGGGAATTTTTTCAGTTGGGGGATAATTAAAATTATTTAATTGCTTTACAGTGCTATACAACAAGGTGAATTAGCTGTATGTATACATAAACCCCTTCCCTCCCCTACCATCCCACCCATCTAGGTTACCACAGAACACTGAGTTGAGATTCCTAAACTATACAGCGGGTTCCCACTAGCTGTCTATTTTGTACATGAAAATGCACATATGTCAGTCCCAGTCTCCCACTTCATCCCCACCACCATTTCTACACATTCATTCTCTACATCTGCGTCTCTGTTCCTGCCCTGCAACTAGGTTCATCTATACAATTTAGATCTAGACTCCACATATATGTGTTAATATGTGATGTTTGTTTTTCTCTTTCTTACTTCACTCTGTATGACAGACTCTAGGTTCATCCACATTCTCTATAAAGGACCCAGTTTTCTTCCTTTTTGTGAGTAATATTCCATTGTATATGTACACCACATCTTTATCCATTCATCTGTTGATAGACATCTAGGTGTTTCCATGTCTTGGCTATGTAGATAGTGCTGCAGTGAACACTGGGGTACGTGTGTCTTTTTGAATTATGGTTTTCTCAGGGTATATGCCCGGTGGTGGGATTGCTGGGTCGTACGGTAGTTCTCTTTTTAGTTTAAGGAATCTCCATGCTGTTCTCCATAGTGGCTGTATCAGTTTACACTCACACTAATGGTGCAAGAGGTTCCCTGGTCTCCACACCCTGTCTAGCATTTGTAGATTTTTTTTGACGGAGGCTGTTTTGACGGGTGTGAATTGATACCTCCTTGTAGTTTCGATCAGCATTTCTCTAATAGTGAAAGGTGAGCATCTTTTCATGTATCTCTTGGCACCTTTATATCTTCTTTGCAGAGATGTCCATTTAGGTTTTCCACTGATATTTTGATTGGATTATTATTATTATTTTTTTCATACTGAGCTCCATGAGATGTTTGTATATTAATCACTTGTAAGCCGCTTTGTTTGCAGATATTTCCTCCCATTAGGAGAGCTGCCTTTTTGTCCCATTTATGGTTTCCTTTGCTGTGCAAAAACTTCTAAGTTTAAATAGATCCATTTGTTTATGTTTTTATTTTCATTAGTCTAGGAGGTGAGTTAAAAAATCTTGGTCTGGTTTAGTTAAAAAATATTCTTCCCATGTTTTCCTATAAATGTTTTATAGTGTCTAGTCTTACATTTAGGTCTTTAATCCATTTTGAGTTTATTTTTTTGTATGGAATTAGGGAGTGTCTGAATTCATTCTTTTACATGTATCTCTCCAATTTTCCCAGCACCACTTATTCAAGAGACTGTCTTTTCTTGCCTCCTTTGTGATAGATTCAGTTCAGTTCAGTCCTCAGTCATGTCTGACTCTTGGCAACCCCATGGACTGCAGCACGCCAGGCCTTCCTGTTCATCACCAACTCCCGGAATTTACTCAAACTCATGTCCATTGAATCAGTGATGCCATCCAACCATCTCACCCTCTTTTGTCCCCTTTTCCTTCTGCCTTCAATCTTTCCCAGCATCAGGGTCTTTTCAGATGAGTCAGTTCTTCACATCAGGTGGCCAAAGTATTGAAGTTTTAGCTTCAACATCAGTCCTTCCAATGAATATTCAGGATTGATTTCCTTTAGGATGGATTGGTTTGATTTCCTTGCAGTCCAGGGGACTCCCAAGAGTCCTCCCCAACACCACAGTTCAAAAGCATCAACTCTTCAGCGTTGAGCCTTCCTTATAGTCCAACTCTTATATACATACATGACTACTGGAAAAGTAGTCTTGTAGACTTCAAATAGCCAAAGCTATCTTGAGTCTTCACTAGATGGACCTTTGTTGGCAAAGTAATGTCTTTGCTTTTTAATATGCTAAGTTGGTCATAAATTTTCTTCCAAGGAGTGAGCATCTTTTAATTTCATGGCTGCAGTCACCACCTGCAGTGATTTTGGAGCCCCCCAGAATAAAGTCTGTCACTGTTTCCCCATCTGTTTTCCATGAAGTGATGGGACCAGATGCCATGATCTTAGTTTTCTGCATGTTGAGTTTTAAGCCAACTTTTTCACTCTCTTTCACTTTCATCAAGAGGCTCTTCAGTTCTTCTTCGCTTTGTGCCATAAGGGTGGTATCATCTGCATATCTGAGGTGATTGATATTTCTCCTGGCAATCTTGATTCCAGCTTGTGCTTCTTCCAGCCCAGTGTTTCTCATGATGTACTCTGCATAGAAGTTAAATAAGCAGAGTGACAGTGTACAGCCTTGACAAACTCCTTTCCCTATTTGGAACCGGTCTGTTGTTCCATGTCCAGTTCTAACTGTTGCTTTCTGACCTGCATACAGATTTCTCAAGAGGCAGGTCAGGTGGTCTGGTATTCCCATCTCTTTCAGAATTTTCCATAGTTTGTTGTGATCCACATAGTCAAAGGCTTTGGTATAGTCAATAAAGCAGAAATAGATGTTTTTCTGGAATTCTCTTACTTTTTTGATAATCCAACGGATGTTGGCAATTTGATCTCTGATTCCTCTGCCTTTTCTAAAATCAGCTTGAACATCTGAAAGTTCACAGTTCACGTATTGTTGAAGCCTGGCTTGGAGAATTTTGAGCATTACTTTACTAGCGTGTGAGATGAGTGCAATTGTGTGGTAGTTGGAGCATTGTGTGGTTTTATCTCTGGGTTTTCTGTCCTGTTCCTTTGATCTGTATTTCTGTCTTTTTTTTTTTGCCAGCTCCATACTTTTCTTAATCCTGTTGTTTTGTAGTACAGTCTGAAGTTGTCTGATTCCTCCAGCTCCATTTTTCTTTCTCAAGATAGCCTTGGCTATTTGAGGTCTTTTGTGTTTCCTCCCATACAGATGTTAAAGAGCTTCCATACAAAGGGTAAAGGGTGGCGCTAGTGGTGAAGAACCCACCTGCCCACGCAGGAAACTTAAGAGTTGTGGGTTTGAACCCTCGGTCGGGAAGATACCCTAGAGGAGGGCATGGCAACCCACTCCAGTATTCTTGCTTGGAAAATTCCATGAACAGAGGAGCCTGTCGGGCTACAGTCCATAGGGTCACAAAGAGTTGAACACAACTTAAGCAGCTTAGCACTCATGCACAGATGGTAAAATTTTGGGGTCTAATTCTGTGATAAATGCCATTGGTAATTTGAAAGGGATTGCACTGAATCTGTAGGGTGCTTGGTGTGGTATAGTCATTTTCACAATATTGATTCTTCCAATCCAGGAGCATGATATTTGTGTCATCTTTGATTTCTTTCATCAGTGTCTTATAATTTTCTGAGTACTGTTCTTTAACCTCCTTAGGTAGGTTTATTTCTAGGTATTTTATTCTTCCTGTTGTGATGGTAAATGGAATTGTTTCCTTAATTTCACTTCTGATTTTTCATTGTTAGTGTGTGGGAATGCAAGATCTTCTGTGCATTAATTTTCAAAAAATTTTATATATTTTCCCTTTCTTCTTTCCCTCTCCTTAGTCAGTTTTTTAATTTGTTTGTCTGTATCAGATCTTAGTTGTGTCATGTGGGATCTTTCTTTGCAGTGCACAGACTCTCCAGTTGTGGCACTCAGGCTTAGTTGCTCCATAGTATGTGGGATCTTAGTTCCCCAACCAGGGATTAAACCCATGTCCCCTGCATTGCAAGGCAGATTCTTAACCACTGGACCACCGGGGAAGGCCCCTATGCATTAATTTTATATCCTGCAACTTTAACAGATTCATTGATTAGCTCTAGTTTTTTGGAGACATGTTTAGGATTTTCTATGTGTAGTATCATGTCATCTGCAAACAGTGACAGTTTTACTTCTTTGCCAATATGGATTCCTTTTATTTCTTTTTTCTCTCTGATTACTATGACTAAGACTTCAAAAACTATGTTGAATAATAGCAGGAGTGGACATCCTTGTCTTGTTCCTGATCTTAGAGAAAATGCTTCCAGGTTTTCACTGTTGACAATGAGGTTTGCTTTGGGTTTCTTGTATATGGCCTGTTTTATATTGAAGTAGGTTCCCTCTATGCCCATTTTCTGGAGACTTCTTATCATAAATGGGTGTTGAAATTTGTCAAAGCCTTTTTTTTTCATCTGTTGAGATGATCATATGATTTTTATTCTTTACTTTGTTAGTATGGTGTATCACATTGATTGATTGGTATATTGAAGAATCCTTGCATCCTTGGGATTAATCCCATTTGCTCACGGTGTGTGATCCTTTTAATGTGTTGTTGGATTCTGATTACTAGTATTTGTTCAAGATTTTTACATCAGTATTCATCAGTAATATTGGTCTGTAATTTTGTTTTTTGTGTGATGTCTTCGTTTTTGGTATCAGGGTGATGGTGGCCTTGTAAAAGGAGTTTGAGATTGTTCCTTCCTCCACAATATTTTGGAAGACTTTGTGAAGGATAGATGTTAGCTCTCCTCTAAGTGTCTGATAGAAATCGCCTGTAAAGCCATCTAGTGACTTTGATTTATTGGAAGTTTTAAAATTGCAGTTTAACTTCCATTACTGTGTTCAGTCTGTTTGTATTTTCTATTTCTTCCTGGGAGCAGAATTTGCGTATTCTCACAATTAGGGCACCTAAGGAGATGGGATCAAGACCATCCCCATGGAAAAGAAATGCAAAAAAGCAAAATGGCTGTCTGGGGAGGCCTTACGTAGCTGTGAAAAGAAGAGAAGCGAAAAGCAAAGGAGAAAAGGAAAGATATAAGCATGTGAATGCAGAGTTCCAAAGAATAGCAAAAAGAGATAAGAAAGCCTTCCTCAGCAATCAGTGCAAAGAAATAGAGGAAAACAACAGAATGGGGGAGACTAGAGATCTCTTCAGGAAAATTAGAGATACCAAGGGGACATTTCATGAAAGATGGTCTCGATAAAGGACAGAAATGGTATAGACCTAACAGAAACAGAAGATATTAAGAAGAGGTGGCAAGAATACACAGAAGAACTGTAGAAAAAAGATCTTCACGACCCAGATAATCACAATGGTGTGATCACTAACCTAGAGCCAGACATCCTGGAATGTGAAGTCAAGTGGGCCTTAGAAAGCATCAGTACGAACAAAGCTAGTGGAGGTGATGGCATTCCATTTGAGCTATTTCAAATCCTGAAAGATGATGCTGTGAAAATGCTGCACTCAATATGCCAGCAAATTTGGAAAACTCAGCAGTTTGCCACAGGACTGGAAAAGGTCGGTTTTCATTCTGATCCCAAAGAAAGGCAATGCCAAAGAATGCTCAAACTACCGCACGATTGCACTCATCTCACATGCTAGTAAAGTAATGCTCAAAATTCTCCAAGCCAGGCTTCAACAATACGTGAACTGTGAGCTTCCAGATGTTCAAGCTGGTTTTAGAAAAGGCAGAGGAACCAGAGATCAAATTGCTAACATCCGCTGGATCATGGAAAAAGCAAGAGAGCTCGAGAAAAACATCTATTTCTGCTTTATTGACTATGCCAAAGCCTTTGACTGTGTGGATCACAATAAACTGTGGAAAATTCTGAAAGAGATGGGAATACCAGACCACCTGACCTGCCACTTGAGAAATCCGTATGTGGGTCAGTAAGCAACAGTTAGAACTGGACATGGAACAAAAGACTGGTTCCAAATAGGAAAAGGAGTACGTCAAGGCTGTATATCGTCACCCTGCTTATTTAACTTATATGAAGAGTACATAATGAGAAACTCTGGACTGGAAGAAACACAAGCTGGAATCAAGATTGCTGGGAGAAATATCAATAACCTCAGATATGCAGATGACACCACCCTTATGGCAGAAAGTGAAGAGGAACTAAAAAGCCTCTTGATGAAAGTGAAAGAGGAGAGTGAAAAAGTTGGCTTAAAGCTCAACATTCAGAAAACGAAGATCATGGCATCTGGTCCCATCACTTCATGGGAAATAGATGGGGAAACAGTGGAAACAGTGTCAGACTTTATTTTTTTGGGCTCCAGAATCACTGCAGATGGTGACTGCAGCCATGAAATTAAAAGACGCTTACTCCTTAGAAGGAAAGTTATGACCAACCTAGATAGCATATTCAAAAGCAGAGACATTACTTTGCCAACAAAGGTTCATCTAGTCAAGGCTATGGTTTTTCCTGTGGTCATGTATGGATGTGAGAGTTGGACTGTGAAGAAGGCTGAGCGCCAAAGAATTGATGCTTTTGAACTGTGGTGTTGGAGAAGACTCTTGAGAGTCCCTTGGACTGCAAGGAGATCCAAGCAGTCCATTCTGAAGGAGATCAGCCCTGGGATTTCTTTGGAAGGAATGATGCTAAAGCTGAAACTCCAGTACTTCGGCCACCTCATGCGAAGAGTTGACTCATTGGAAAAGACTCTGATGCTGGGAGGGATTGGGGGCAGGAGGAGAAGGGGACGACAGAGGATGAGATGGCTGGATGGCATCACTGACTCGATGGACGTGAGTCTGAGTGAACTCCAGGAGTTGGTGATGGGCAGGGAGGCCTGGCGTGCTGCGATTCATGGGGTTGCAAAGAGTCAGACATGACTGAGTGACTGAACTGAACTGAACTGAAGGAGATGGGGTGTGGTGGGGGAGGCCTCAGACACCTAAGGGGACAGGTGGAGTCCCAGCGTGACCTGGTAGGATGTGAGAAGGAAGAATGGAAGTGGGGAAAGTGGAGGAAGGACTGGACTGGTGCCCCTGAGTGGGGGCTGGGGGAGGGGAGAGGATCGGTGGCGCCTACTCATAAGGCTTGGAGGGGCATATTCAAAAGGAGCAGATCATTGCAGATGAGGAGGGACCTTCGAGGGATCAGAGGATAAGGTGATCAGTATTTCCACCAACTGCTTGGGGCCTGGTGAGCCTGTTGAGGATCCTGGGTCTGAGTGGTTCCCCACTAAGGCCTCGTCTGGCCATGTGGATCCTGTGCCATCCTCCAGGGCCTATTCTAAGCCTCGCCTCTGCCAAAACCTCCTCTGGCCATGCTGGTCCATGTGGGCTGAGTGCTGCTCCCTCCAAGGCCTCCCCCAGCTGTGCGGGCCCTAGCTGGCCTGCATGGGCATGTGTGATCTGAACCAACTCCAGGAACAGATGCTGGTACAGAGGTGGGGCTGACACAGCAGATTCAGAGACCTACCTGGAGGTTTTGGAAGCCTACTGGGGAGGTGAGGGTAGGCTGTAGCTCACCTCTGGGGCAAGGACACTGTTAGAGGAGGTACCAGGGAATTTAAAAATTTTTATTATTTATTTAGTTTGCTGTTGTGGTTTTGTTGTTTCATTTTTACTTATGTATTTTATTTAGTTTTGGCTGCATGCAGGCTTTTTCTAGTTGCAAGTAGGGGCTACTTTGTTGTGGTGCTCAGGCTTCTCATTATGGTAGCTCAGCAGTTGGGGCTCGTGGGTGCTAGAGTGCTCTGCAGCATGTGGAATCTTCCCAGACCAAGGATTGGACCCGTGTCCACCACATAGCAGGCAGATTCCCAACCACTGGACCACCAGGAAAGTCCTGTTGTTTCATTTTTATGGTTATTTTTTTTCTAATATATTAGTTTTAAAGTTTTTATTTAATTTTTTATTCTTTGTTATTCTGCTCTTTTCTGTTTTTTATTGTTGTTAGCGTCTTGTAAGGTCATGGTTCTCAGGCCAGGAGTTGGGCCTGAGCTTCTATGGTCGGAGTGCCTAGTCCAAGGTAGGGGAGTTCTTAAATCCTGGAGTCAGGACTATCCAACTATACTGTTGGGCCACCTGTTTTTCTGGGTCCTGCCATTCAGAAGCAAATAGATGTAGTGATTTTCCTGCAATAAGAATGCAGAGGGGAAAAAAAACAAACATCCTTCAAGTTCAAAATTGAGAACTAGCTGTATTCTTCCAGAATAGTTGTGAGCAGAATGTGTGGATTAGGTACCACAGGGACAAATCTTGGACTGTTTCATTCATAGCCCTTAAGCTGTAGAAAAATTGATGAGTTTGGCTTTTTGACTTGAAGAATAGGGTTGTTATATGGGGACCTGCAAAGTTTAATTGATCCTTTTTCCAAAAACTTAAAAAAATGTCTGAATTCTCTTTTGGGCCTCTTGCCTCAGAGGATATTGTTTTAGATTCTGTGTCCCAGGGGCCCTTTCTAATGGGAGTTGTGTTGGTCATGCATTTTTGGCCTTCCCTGGGGTGCCATCAGCCCACACTTCCAGCGTTACGTTTTCGTAGACTTTGTGGGGAATGAGCCCTGTCTTGTTGGGGTGTCCATGAGTTTGTATGCTTAAAGTGTGCTCTGATGGGACCCTGACATCAGGCTGTTCTGGTGAAAAAGTTACTTAAGCATTTAATTTACAATGGAGAGAGTGGTCTAAAAGAAAGATCGACCATGCTGGCATAAATAAGATACTGTGTTTCAGGGTGAGATCCCCTAATTGGCATTCTAGATGTTGTAAGAAAGAACAGTTTTGTACTTCTCCAGAAACTCCTGTGACCAGAATGGATTCAGATGTTTTCTGTGCTGCCTTGGTGTTTACCAGAGAGTATGCTTCACTCATTTATCAGGAAATCAATTTATCCCCTACTGTCAAAGTTACTTGGGGCTCCTGTTGGGAAATTGGAATTGGATGCCTCAAGTCCAGGGGAGCCCTGAGCCTCCTTATTCATCATCAGAGTATTACTGTCTTTCTGTTACGTAGAGAGGAAACACCATCCTCATGTAATAACATATGAGAGGCTCCTGTCTTTTGTTTTCCTCATTTTTGGCCCGGGGTGGTCTTTTTTCCAATCCCATTCCTGCATGCAGTAAGCACCTTGCTCCCTCCCCAGCAGTGGCTTTCCTTTCTTCAGGTTACTTACTTTCTGGTAATCCAGCGCTGCTGCCAGAGAAGTGGCCTTCCATTTTGCTTCATCTTCCTTCTGTCACTGTTCCCGGTTTTTGAACATTTTAAAAGCAACATCTACCAATTGAGAAAAAGTTGTTCCAAACGCACCATCTATTTTTTGTAATTTTCTTCTTATATCTGGGATACTTTGCCTAGTAAAGGTCATGTTTCCTATTCTTATATTTTGGGGGACCTTGGGGTCTGCATCAGTGTAGCACCTGCAAGCTTGATACATTCTTTATAGAATCCCTCATGGATCCTCATTGGGTTTTTTTGTGTATCTCCTGAATTTTGTTTAATCTCTTTCCGTATCCCTTGCATTGCAGGGCAGGTTCTTAACTGGATACCCAGGAGTCCCTACCATCTCTTTCTTAGTCATAGGCCCACAGCTATATTTTGCCCATTTAAGATATACCCCAAAGGGCTTTCCATAGGGCAGATGGAGTATTTCCTTTATTTACAAGTTCAAGAGAAACCAAAAACAAAAGGCACAAATTCCAATGCCAGAAGAACAGAAAAATTCCATCATGAATTAACTTGTTCACAAATCAAGTAGATTTCTATAGTCCTCCCCCTACAGGGTACCCCAATCAAATGCAAGGCAAATTGGGTTTTCCCTTACAGGAAAAGCCTCAATTGAGTGTGTGTGGGGGTGGGGGAGGGACATGTTCCCAGTTGTATACACTGGAGTGATTTACCTTACTGTATGGAGCTTGTCACCTCCCAAATTTGATTCCTTGTTCTATCTGTCAAGCACTGAAGTAGCTGGTGCCACTTCAGGGAATTTTCAAGGGAAGATCCTCAGCGTAAGTGATCCTGGCAGCCGCTAGCTAGGATCTTACCCCAAAACCCCAGCCGAGGCCACTGGACCACAAGCGACATGGCTACGGGCTGTCTCACCAAAATTTATCACAAGTCCAAGCTTGTCCTGCTTGCGGCATGACAGGCCAGCAAATTGGGGGACAAGTTGTTGGGGCAAGGAATAACGACTTTATTCAGAAAGCCAGGAGACTGAGAAGATGGCAGACTAGTGTCTCAAAGAACCATATTCCCCTAGTCAGAATTCAGACTTCTTTTATACCAGGAAGGGGAGAGGGAAGGTGGTGGGTGTTTGGTTGTGCTCACTTCTTGGTGCAGAAATCCTTTTTTTTTTTTCAGCTGTCTGTATAGGTCAAGTCATGGTCAGGTCCAAGTGTTCTGTCAACCTTCAACAAAACAAATATTCTCTGTCTACAGCTTGTTTATCTAAAAGTATAGTATTCTTAAAGGTAACAGTCAGAGAAGGGGTTCAAAGAGAGCATCCCACTGATGTTAAACCAGGCTTATGTGGTGCCTGCTGGGCGGCTGGTGTGGGGCTGGGCCAGAGGTCGCTTCTGCCCTCATTGGTTCTCCAGGTAGCACACAGACAGCCACTACTGGCCACAGGTGCCACTGTGCTAGAGCTTTCATGAACCATGGTGGCTGCCTCAGGGTTGTAATAGAGGTGGTCATGGCCTGGGCAAGGCTTGTGCAGTTGGATGCAGGGAGTCCACAATGGGAGTGCTACCAGGAGTGAGGGGAGGCCGGAAAATGTGGCTGTTTGCCCTCCCAAGCTCAGGGAGGAGAGGAAATGGCCCTGGAGGTGATAATGCTGTTGCTTGCATGTCTGGCCTGCTGGCTCCTATCAAGCCCTCCTCGATGCAGGGCTACATGTGCCTGGAGAGGTGGGCTGGCTGGGGCTGCCCCTCTATCATCTAGGATTTGACCCCCTGAGATGGCCCCCTCCACCCCAGTGCAGGGGCGATTTGGCACTGAGGCCTGGGACTCAAGATACTGGCCTCTGCCCGCCCACAACCAGGCATCTGCTATTGGGCAGTGTGAACCTTACAGCCTGGTTGCTGTCCAGACCCCTGCAGTTCTCTTGCAGGATGTAACAGGTAGAGTGGATGTACAGCTGTTAATGTGAGACCTTTAGCATGAGATCCTTAGTGTAGTGGTTAGAGGTCCTGCTCCACCAACAGGCAGCCCTGCAGTGGTCCTTTGTGGAAGAGAGTGTGGTGAGAGACAGATCACAGCCTTCTCCTTGGGACCCTCTGGCCAGTGGGTAAGCTGGGGGGCTTGGGGACAGGCTGAAAGCTGTCTTTCAAGGCTCAAGAGCCCTCACCACAGCCATCCACTGGCCGGGCCCAGGCCTTGAAGCAGCAGTGCACTTGTCCCCTATCCTACTTCTATGACCTAATGGTGACAGTAGTCTCCATGGAGTGTACGGACACTGTCTTCAGGTAACATCTTCAACAAGCTTCAGTTTCTCTGTTTACGTTTCAAAATTTGGTATAGCTTAGATCATTTGTCTATCCCTGGGAGGTGGCCAGAGGTCAAGGTTGCAAGGACACTGTACATCATTACTTCAGGTCCACCTCTGTGGTTGGGGTTATTCTCAAAGAGCAAGTGTTGTAAGCTGGGAATTAACCTGATTGGTGTTTGTTACAACATGAGTCCCTGTTGATCCCATACAAGTGATTCTGTCCATTTTAAATGAAAAGCCAAAGGGCAGGCTGGGTCCTGGGTGCTTGGCTCCCTTAGTGATGACAGCTGGGTAGGATCTGGGGACCTGGCCCTGAGGGTGCTGCCAGCTGAGATCTGCCTCTTCAGCCAGGCCCGGGCACTGGCAAGAAGACCCATTCTGGGTGCTGGATGAATGCTCTAGAACTGGGTTAAGCGGCCCATGCAGGGATCCCCTCCTTTTAGCCAGGGCCTGAACCTTGGAGATGGAAGTTGAGCCTTGGGACTCAGCCCTTTCTTGACAGGACAGAGAATAACACTTGTTTGGTGGAGGTTTATAGGAACATCATGACTTGACCATGACCTGATCTCAAGAACAAAGGGTCTGACACCAAGAAGTTTGCGATAACTGTTGAGTGGTGTTTTTTTTTTTTTTTTCCCCTTAGTTCTTGTCTTGTCACAGCAAAGAATTGAAATGACAGACCAGGACAGCACAAGCAGGCAGGATTTACTGAGCAAGCAGTAAGCAGCATACTCTTGAGACATGAGAGTGGACCAACCCCTACAGGAGTGCTCCTGCCTGGGTTTAGGTTTCCTTTTTTATATTCTTTGTTCCCTTCCCTGGGTGGTCCCTGGGACCTTATTGGTTGTGCCCTATGCAAACGAAGCATGACCCCAAGACTAATCAGGAAGGGAAGTGGGTCAGGCACATTTTCTTGCCAGAAGTCTTCAGTCAGGTCCACGGTTCTCTTTTGTATTTTTCCCCCTTTTTTGCCCTCTGCATGTGTGATATCCTAGCCATCACTTCCTCTGACTGCCATTTTGGACCCCTTTTTTCCTACACCGGGGCTTCCCTGGTGGCTCAGTGGTAAAGAATCTACCTGCCAATGCAAGAGATGTGGGTTGATCTCTGGGTTGGGAAGATCCCTTGGAGAAGAAAATGGCAACCCACTCCAGTATTGTTTTCTGGAGAATCCCTTGGACAGAGGAGCCTGGTGGGCTACAATCCCGGGGGTCGCTAAAGAGTTGGACACGACCTAGTAACTAAACAGCTTCCTATTCTTAACTGCCTAACATTACTGAGTAAATGGGAGGCCTGATTTTTGGGCCACTGAAGTCTCTCTGCTTCCTGCTGAGATGTTGTGGCAAGAGGTGTTGGGCCTCCCCCTCTGGCTATTCTTAGACCTTGGAGTCCTTGTGACCATGTCAGTCTAGGGGTGAGCAGTAGATTCAATTAGCGGTCATCCATTGTTCTGTGTATTCCCTCTGCAACATGATGGCGTTCTGTAAGTTGATGACCTGGGCAGAAATAAAACAGGTTAAACAATTCATAATGCATGGAGCAATCATGAGCAGAATTAGTAGGGTGACTGGTTCAGCTCAGTGTACTCATCCAGGAGTCCCCTGGTCCCACACCTGGGGGTTAATCGTCTTTCCAAGGTCCCTGATTCCTTCCTGTTGAAGGGACCATGAAGGGCTCCTCAGCAGTAATTAGGAGTTGTGGGACCCTGGGAACTGAAAAGCTCCGTTTCATAAAGGGTGATTTCCAGTTTGGAAAATACATCTCTTCCCAATAGAGGAGTAGGGCACTCAGGGACCACCAGGAATTGGTGAGAAAATACTGTCCATCCCAGCAACAGAGAAGTGCCTGTATGAATCTTTTATTAACTGTTTTTTCCTGTGGCACCCCAAATGGTACAGGTTTGTGGGGAAAGGCTCCAGAATAGGAGGTCAAGGCAGAGTAGGCAGCCTTCATGTCAATCAGAAAATTCTTAGACCTACCTGCCATATCCAGTTGCACGCTTGGCTCCAACCCTGTGATGATTATCTGTGACAAGGAGGCTGGCTGGAGTGGACTGCTTCAGTCCTGTTGGACCATCATAGAGGAGGGCTTGGCACTTGACCCCAGGCTCTCTGGTCCTGAGAGCTGGGTGTCACCTAATGTCTCAATTGATGGCATTTAGGAGAGGCCGTTTTAGGAGGTCTATCACGATTTGGGCATTCCTTAGCCCAGTGCTCTCACTATTTACAGATTAGTCACCTGCCTTGTGCCTGGTCCTTGGGGGTTGTCTTTGGGTGCCCCTGGAAGGTGACCAGAATCTGGGGATGCTTTGTTTTCTTCCATTTCTCCCTTTCCTGGGCCTTGGCCTTCCTTTCCTGCTCTGAGTTATAAAACGGATTAGTCTTTTATAGGCCACAGGGTCCTGTTGATGCAGTGTCTTTATTCTTATATCTGATGCACACTGGGGTAGGGATTTGTCCTTTAATCACCTGTCCGTAATAAGAGTCTAGGTCCAGATTGCTAAACTTTTGAAGAGTCTCTTTTATCCTTTCCAAAAAGGCTATGGGCAAAACTAATACAATTATGTAAAGTTTAAAAATAAAATAAAATTAGGAAAAAAAAAAAAGAAATACACAAAAACTAAAGTTATAATAGTGTGCTAATTTTAAGATATCAAAATATTACCATTAATATATAAAATTACACTACTTATTGAAAACTATTACAGAATACCTTAATAAATTAATTTAGAAGATAAACATTCAAAAAAAAAAAAAAAAACAAAAAGGCTATGGGGTTTTTGTTGAACTCCTGAGTTACTACTGAGACTTGGGCATAGCAGGTTATTTTCCGTTGGGCTGCTTTCAGTCCTGCCTTTACACAAATGAGTAACTTATGTCTTTCCTAGATGTGATCATGATCGTTGTAATTCCAGTTGGGATCTGAGGAGGGGACTTCAGTTTCCCCCACAGGACACTTACTGGTTGACATATGAAGCCTGGTAGCATATTTTTGGGTTTCCTTTAAAACCCTAGTGTACTTGATAAATGAATTAATGGTATGAATAAAGCAGAGTGTGCATGCTCATTGTTTCTTTGTGACCCTATGGAATATAGTCTGCCAGACTCCTCTGTCTGGGATTTTCCAGACAAGAATACTGGAGTGGGTTACCATTCCATTTTCCAGGGGATCTTCTTGACCCAGGGACTGAACCTGCATCTCCTGCACTGGCAGGCATATTCTTTACAACTGAGCCACTACTATACTTGGGGTCAGATAAAGTCTGATTAACTACTAACATGATGTCTTTCCACATCAAGTCAAAGACCAAAGTAATGTATTGAAACATATCTATATATTTGCCTGGGTCGTCTGTGTAGCTTCCTACATCTTGTCTGATTTGTCTTAGCTCTAAGAGGGAGAAAGTGAAAGTCACTTACTCATGTCTGACTCTGCAACTCCATGGACTCCCAGGCCAGAATATAGGTAGCCTTTCCATTCTCCAGGGGATCTCCCAACCCAGGGATCGAACACAGGTCCCCCACATTGCAGGCAGATTCATCACCAGCTGAGCCACAAGAGAAGCCCAAGAAGACTGGAGTGGGTAGCATATCTCTTCTCCAGTAGATCTTCCTGACCCAGGAATCAAACCAGGGTCTTCTGCATTGCAGGCAGATTCTTTACCACCTGAGCTCATCACAAGCTGGCAGAGTAGAAAGACATGCACTCATCTTCTCTGAGAACTCCAAAATTACTACTCACTGCTGAACAACCATTGACAGGAAAATGTTGGATCCCACCAAAAAAACACCCCATGTCCAAGGGCAAAGGAGAAGTCCCAGCAAGATGGTAGGAGGGGTGAAATCATGTTTAGAATCAAACCCCATACGCTCCAGAGATACTCAGAGGGCTCAAACAAAACCTTGTGTGCATCAGGAGACTGCACAGAGACTGAGCCAGACATGCCTTTGAGTGTCTCCTGTGTAGGTATGAGTCATCAGTGGCCTGCTGCAGGAGCAGAGGCACTGGGTGCAGCAGACCTGGGTATGGCATAAGCCGTCTTGGAGGAGGTCACCATTAGCCCCACCATAGAGCCACCAGAACTTACACAGGACTGGAGAAACAGACTCTTGGAGGGCACAAACAAAACCTTGTGCACACCAGGACCCATGAGAAAGGAGCAGTGACCCCACAAGTGACTGACCCAGACTTGCCTGTGAGTGTCCAGGAGTCTCTGGCGGAGGCATGGGCTGCTGCACGATCGGGGGCACTTAGTGCAACAGTGCGTGCACAGGACCTTTTGAAGGAAGTCGCCATTATCTTCATTATCTCCACCATAGTTTGGTCTCAGGTCAAACAACAAGGAGGGAATGTAGCCCCACCCATCAACAGAAAATTGGATTAAAGATTTACTGAGCATGGCTTATCATGGTCACAGGACCCAGTTTCCCCCACAGTTAGTCTCTCCCATCAAGAAACTTCCATAAATCTCTTATCCTTATCCTTCAAAGGGCAGACAGAATGAAAAGCACAATCACAGAAAACTAATCAAACTGATCACATGGACCACAGCCTGGTATAACTCAATGAAACTGAGCCATGCCATGTAGGGCCACCCAAGATGGATGGGTGTTGGTGGAGAGTTCGGACAAATCATGGTCCACTGGAGAAGAGAATGGCAACTTACTTCAGTATTCTCACTTTGAGAACCCCATGAACAGCATGAAAAGGCAAAAAGATAGGACACTGAAAGATGAACTCCTTATATATGCTACTGGAGAAGAGTGGAGAAATAACTCCAGAAAAAATGAAGAGAAAGAGTCAAAGCCAAAACAACACCCAGCTGTGGATATGACTAGTGGTGGAAATAAAGTCTGATGTTGTATAGAGCAATATTGCATAGGAACCTGGAATATTAGGTCCATTAATCAAGGTAAATTGGAAGTGGTCAAACAGGAGATGGCAAGAGTAAACATCAACATTTTAGGAATCAGTGAACTAAAATGCACTGGAATGGGAGAATTTGATTCAGATGACCATTATATCTACCACTGTGGGCAAGAATCCCTTAGAAGAAATGGAGTAGCCATCATAGTCAACAAAGGAGTCCAAAATGCAGTACTTGGGTGCAATCTCAAAAAACGACAAAATTATCTCTGTTCATTTCCAAGGCAAACCATTCAGTATCACAGTAATCCAAATTTATGCCCCAACCAGTAATGCTGAAGAAGCTGAAGTTAAATGGTTCTATGAAGACCTACAAGATCTTCTAGAAATAACACCCACAAAAGATGTCCTTTTCACTATAGGGGACTGGAATGCAAAAGTAGGAAGTAAAGAGATACCTGGAGTAACAGGCAAATTTGGCCTTGCAGTACAGAATGAAGCAAGGCAAAGGCTAATAGAGTTCTGCCAAGAGAATGCACTGGTCATAGCAAACACCCACTTCCAACAACACAAGAGAAGACTCTATACATAGACATCACCAGATGGTTGACACGGAAATCAGATTGATTATATTCTTAGCAGCCAAAGATGGAGAAGCTATATACAGTCATCAAAAACAAGACTGGGAGCTGATGGGCTCATATCTTGAACTCCTCATTGCCAAATTCAGACTTAAATTGAACAAATTAGGGAAAAACACTAGACCATTGAGGTATGACCTAAATCAAACCCCTTATGATAATACAGTGGAAATGACAAATAGATTCAAAGGATTAGATCTGATAGATTGCCTGAAGAACTATGGATGGAGGTTCGTGACATTTTACAGGAGGTGGTGATCAAGACCATCCTCAAGAAAAAGAAATGCAAAGGGCAAAATGGTTGTCTGAAGAGGCCTTCCAAACAGCTATGAAAAGACGAGAAGCAAAAGGAAAAGGAGAGAAGGAAAGATATACCGACTTGAATGCAGAGTTCCAAAGAATAGCAAGGAGAGAGAAGAATGGCTTCCTCAGTGATCAGTGCAAAGAAACAGAGGAAAACAATAAAATGGGGAAGACTAGAGAGCTCTTAAGAAAATTAGAGATACCAAGGAAACATTTCATGTGAAGATGGGCACAATAAAGGACAGAAATGGTATGGATCTAACAAAAGCAGAAGATACTAAGAACAGGTGGCAGGAATACACAGAAGAACTATACAAAAAAGATCTTCATGACCCAGATAACCACAGTGGTGTGATCACTCACGTAGGGCCAGAAATCCTGGAATCTGAAGTCAAGTGGGCCTTAGGAAGCATCACTACGAACAAAGCTAGTGGAGGTGATGGAATTCCAGTTGAGCTATTTCAAATCCTGAAAGATGATGCTGTTAAAGGGCTGCATTCAATATGCCAGCAAATCTGGAAAACTCAGCAGTGGCCACAGGACTGGAAAAGGTCAGTTTTCATTCCAGTCCCAAAGAAAGGCAATGCCAAAGAATGTTCAAACTACCACACAATTGCAGTCATCTCACATACTAGCAAAGAAATGCTCAAAATTCTCCAAGCCAGGCTTCAACAGTGCACGAACCATGAATTTCCAGATATTCAAACTGGATTTAGAAAAGGCAGAGGAACCAGAGGTCAAATTGCCAACATCTGTTGGATCATTGAAAAAACAGGAGAGTTCCCAGAAAAACATCAACTTCTGCTTTATTGACTATGTCAAAGCCTTTGACTGTGTGGATCACAACAAACTGTGGAAAATTCTTAAAGAGATGGAAATACCAGACCACCTGGCCTGCCTCCCGAGAAATCTGTATACAGGTCAAGAAGCGACAGTTAGAACAGGACATTGGAAAACAGACTGATTTCAAATCGGGAAAGGAATGCATCAAAACTGTATATTGTCACCGTGCTTTTTTAACTTCTGTGCAGAGTACATCATGTGAAATGCCAGGCTGGTTGAAGCACAAGCTGGAGTCAAGATGGCCAGGAGAAATATCAATAACCTCAGATACGCAGATGACATCACTCTTATGGCAGAAAGTGAAGAATTAAAGAGCCTCCTGGTGAAAGTGGAGAGTGAAAAAGTTAAAACTCAACATTCAGAAAACTAAGATCATGGCATCTGGTCCCATCACTTCATGGCAAATAGATGGGGAAAGAATGGAAACAGTGAGAGACTATTTTGGGGGGCTCCAAAATCACTGCAGATGGTGACTGCAGACATGAAATTAAAAGACGCTTACTTCTTGGAAGAACAGCCACGAGCAACCTAGACAGCATATTAAAAAGCAGACACATTGCTTTGCCAACAAAGGTCTGTCTAGTCAAAGCTATGGTTTTTCCATATATGGTCATGTATGGATGTGAGAGTAAAGAAAGCTGAGCACCAAAGAATTGATGTTTTTGAGCTGTGGTGTTGAGGAACACTCCTGAGAGTCCTTTGGACTGCAAGGAGATCCAACCAGTCGATCCTAAAGGAAATCAGTCCTGAATATTCATTGGAAGGACTGATGTTGAAGCTGAAACTCCAGTACTTTGGCCACCTGATTGGAAGAACTGCCTCATTTGAAAAGACCCTGATGCTGGGCAAGATTGAAGGCAGGAGGAGAAGGGGACGACAGAGGATGAGATGGTTGGATGGCATCACTGACTTGATGGGCATGAGTTTGAGCAAGCTCTGGGAATTAGTGATAGAGAAGCCTGGCATGCTGCAGTTCATGGGGTTGCAAAGAGTCGGTCATGACTGAACAACTAAATGAACTAAGAGGGAGAAGGGCTTACGGACCCAGTTCAGTTCAGTCGCTCAGTCGTGTCTGACTCTGCAACTCCATGAATTGCAGCACTCCAGGCCTCCCTGTCCATCACCAACTCCCGGAGTTCGCTCAAACTCATGTCCATCAAGTTGGTGATGCCATCCAGCCATCTCAACCTCTGTCGCCCCCTTCTCTTCCTTCCCCCAATCCCTCCCAGCATCAGAGTCTTTGCCAATGAGTCTACTCTTTGCATGAGGTGGCCAAAGGATTGGAGTTGGAGCTTTAGCATCATTCCTTCCAAAGAACACCCAGGACTGATCTCCTCTAGAATGGACTGGTTGGATCTGCTTGCAGTCCAAGGGACTCTCAAGAGTCTTCTCCAGCACCACAGTTCAAAAGCATCAATTCTTTGGCGCTCAGCTTTCTTCACAGTCCAACTCTCACATCCATGCATGACCACTGGAAAAACCATAGCCTTGACTAGACGGACCTTTGTTGGCAAAGTAATGTCTCTGCTTTTGAATATGCTGTCTAGGTTGGTCATAACTTTCCTTCTAAGGAGTAAGCTTCTTTTAATTTCATGGCTGCAGTCACCATCTGCAGTGATTCTGGAGCCCAAAAAAATAAAGTCTGACACTGTTTCCACTGTTTCCCCATCTATTTCCCATGAAGTGATGGGACCAGATGCCATGATCTTCATTTTCTGAATGTTGAGCTTTAAGCCAACTTTTTCACTCTCCTCTTTCACTTTCATCAAGAGGCTTTTTAGTTCCTCTTCACTTTCTGCCATAAGGGTGGTGTCATCTGCATATCTGAGGTTATTGCTATTTCTCCCGGCAATCTTGATTCCAGCTTGTGCTTCTTCCAGTCCAGCGTTTCTCATGATGTACTCTGCATATAAGTTAAATAAGCAGGGTGACGATATACAGCCTTGACGTACTCCTTTTCCTATGTGGAACCAGTCTGTTGTTCCATGTCCAGTTCTAACTGTTGCTTCCTGACCTGCATATAGGTTTCTCAAGAGGCAGGTCAGGTGGTCTGGTATTCCCATCTCTTTCAGAATTTTCCACAGTTTATTGTGGTCCACACAGTCAAAGCCTTTGGCATAGTCAATAAAGCACAAATAGATGTTTTTCTGGGAACTCTCTTGCTTTTTCCATGATCCAGCGGATGTTGGCAGTTTGATCTCTGGTTCCTCTGCTTTTCTGAAACCAGCTTGAACATCTGGAAGCTCACGGTTCATGTATTGCTGAAGCCTGGCTTGGAGAATTTTGAGCATTACTTTACTAGCATGTGAGATGAGTGCAACTGTGCAGTAGTTTGAGCATTCTTTGACATTGCCTCTCTTTGGGATTGGAACGAAAACTGACCTTTTCCAGTCCTGTGGCCACTGCTGAGTTTTCCAAATTTGCTGGCATATTGAGTGCAGCATTTTCACAGCATCATCTTCCAGGATTTGAAACAGCTCAACTGGAATTCCATCACCTCCACTAGCCTTGTTCGTAGTGATGCTTCCTAAGGCCCACTTGACTTCACCTTCCAGGAAGTCTGGCTCTAGGGGAGTGATCCAGGTCAGTCCAAATTCCCCTCAAGTTTCAACCAAGGGACATATCTGAGCTAACTTTTGTGGAGGAGGTGCGCTAGGTTATGGGGGTAATTTTGGATAAAACGGGGAAGGATGCTAAGGAGCTTGGGAGCTGTGGGAGGTGAGCCTTCATGGCAGACTCCTTTTTCTTGGATGTGTTGTCCCCCAAACCATTTGCCTAATAGGGTACCATTTAAGGCATACATCAGTCCTATACTCAAGGCAAGGTTCGTTCATGTCTGTTAGTTGGAAGAAATTTGGACATGTGGATCCTTGCCCATTTTCCTTGTCTTTTACAGGATAAATCAAGCTTCAGGATGGTATTGTAATTTAGTCTCTCATTCTCAAGCCAGTGTTTCCTATTCTGTAAAGGATACTGTAGCTCTGCAGTATTACAAAAGAATCTTTAAGTGTCTTTGTCTCAGAGTGTAAGGGTCTAACAGATCTGTTATCAAGGACGCATCTTAAGGGCATCTGTCAAGGAATTGGTTGTTTTCCATCTGTAAAGCTGGCCATTAAAAAAAAAAAAGTTAATAGGCCTCTTTATCTCAGGGGTGGACCCCACAGTGTCTTTCCTGATATTTATTAAGATAGGATCAGAGACTCCTGCGTTGTGCGTCAGTTCCTGGGAGGCCAGTGGCCATATTGAGGCCAGAGTGCCCTCCAGTCCTGGGCGTCCTCTAACATCGGCTCCATCCTTCCCCAGACCCCTTCCCAGTCACTCCAGCAGGGCCTTTGCCTTGACCCCCCGACTTCATGTTGACTGACAACCAACAGCCAGTGAAGGTTTACAGGCTTAATGAGAACCAGCAGTGGAACAGGGGTAGTGGGCATGTCATGTCATCCCACTATGCTGAGTGGCTGAAGGGCATGCCCCTGCTAGTTAGGGCCTGACAAAACATGGTCCACTGGAGAAGGGAATGCAGACCACTTCAGTATTCTTGCCTTGAGAATCCCATGAACAGTATGGAAAGGTGAAAAGATGTGACACTGAATGATGAACCCCCCAGGTCTGTAGGTGTCCAATATGCTACTAGGAAAGTGGAGAAATAGCTGCAGAAAGAATGAAGAGCATAAGCCAAAGTAGAAACGATGCCCCCCTATGGGTTGTTTCTGGTGGTGAAAGTGAAGTCTAATGCTGTAAAGAACAATATTGCATAGGAACCTGGGATGTTAGGTCCATGAATCAAGTTAAATTGGATGTGGTCAAACAGGAGATGGCAAGAGTGAACATCAGCATTGTAGGAATCAGTGAACTAAAATAGACAAATATGGGTGAATTTAATTCAAATGACCGTTAAATCTACCACTGTGGGCAAGAATCCCTTAGAAGGAATGGAGTAGCTCTCATAGTCAACACAAGAGTCCGAAATAAATTACATGGGTGCAATCTTGAAAGTGACAGAATGATCTTAGTTCATTTCCAAGGCAAAACATTCAACATCACAGTAATCCAAATCTATGCCTTAATGACTAATGCTAAAGAAGATGAACTTGAACAACTTTATGAAGACCTACAAGACCTCCTAGAACTAACACCAAAAAAAGATGTCATTTTCATCATAGGGGACTGGAATGCAAAAGTAGGAATTCAAAAGATACCTGTGGTAACAGTCAAATTTGGCCTTGGAGTACAAAATGAAGCTGGGCAAAGACTGACAGAGTTTTGCCAAGAGATTGCCCTGGTCAGGGAAAACACTCTTCTTCCAACAACAAGAGACGACTCTACACATGGACATCACCAGATGGTCAGTACCGAAATCAGATTCTTTGCAGCCGAAGATGGAGAACCTCTATACAGTCAGCAAAACGAAAACCTGGAGCTGACTGTGGATCTGATCATCAGCTGCTTATTGCATAATTAAGGCCCAAATTAAAGAAAGTAGGGAAAACCACTAGACCTTTCAGGTATGACTTAAGTCAAATCCCTTATGATTATACAATGGAGCCGATGAATAGATTCAAGGGACTGGATCTGGTAGACAGAGTGCCTGAAGAACTGAATGGAGGTTCATAACATTATACAGGATGTGGTGACCAAAACAATCCCCAAGAAAAATGTAAGAAGGCAAAGTGGTTGTCTGAAGAGGTCTTAGAAATATCTGAGAAAAGAAGAGAAGTGGAAAGCAAAAGAGAAAGGGAAAGATACACCCAACTGAATGCTGAGTTCCAGAGAATAACAGTGACAGATAAGAAAGCCTGTTTAAGTGAACAATGCAAAGAAATAGAGGAAAGCAACAGAATGGGAAAGTCTAGAGATCTCTTCAAGAAGATTAGAGATACAGGGGAACATTTCATGCAAAGACAAGCACAATAAAGGACAGAAACGGCAAGGACCTAACAGAAGAGGTGACAAGAATACAGAGAACTGAACATAAAAGCCCTTAATGAGGCGGATAACCTTGATGGTGTGGTCACTCACCTAGAGCCAGGCATCCTGAACTGCGAAGTCAAGTGAGCCTTAGGAAGCATCAGTGGAGCAAAGCTAGTGGAGGTGATGGAATTCCAGCTGAGCTATTTGAAATCTTAAGAGATGATGCTGTTAAAGTGCTTCATTCAATATTTTAACAAATCTGGAAAACTCAGCAGTGGCCACAGGACTGGAAAAGGTCAGTTTTCTTTCCCATCCCAAAGAAAGGCAGGAATGTTCATATTACCATACAGTTGCACTCATTTCACATGCTAGGAAGATTATGCTCAAAGTCCTTCAAGCTAGGTTTCAGCAGTACGTGAACTAAGAACTTTCACATCTACAAGTGGGATTTAGAAAAGGCAGAGGAACCAGAGATCAAATTGCCAACATTTGCCGGATCAAAGAAAACGCAAGAGAATTACAGAAAAAGTCTACTGCTTCACTGACTATGTTGAAGCCTTTGACTGTGTAGGTCACAACAAACTGTGGAATATTATTAAAGAGATGGGAAATCCAGGCCACATTATCTGCCTCCTGAGAAACCTGTATGCAGGACAAGAAACAACAGTTAGAACTGGACATGGAACAATGGACTGGGTCAAACTGGGAAAGGAGTGTGTCAAGGCTGTATATTGTCACCCTGCTTATTTAACTTATATGCAGAGTACATCATATGAAATGCTGAGCTGGAGGACTCACAAGTGGAATCAAGATTGCTGGGAGAAATATCAACAACCTCAGATATGCAGGTGATACCACTTTAATGGCAGGAAGCAAAAAACTAAGCCTCTTGGTGAAGGTGCAAGAGAATGAAAAAGGTGGCTTAAAACTCAACATTCAAAAAAGATCATGGCATCTGGTCCCATCTTTCCTGGTAAATAGATGGGGAAACAGTGGAAACTGTCAGTTGTTATTTCTTGGACTCCAAAATCAATGCAGAAAATGACTGCAGCCATCAAATTAAAAGACACTTGCTCCTTGGACAGAAAGCTATGACAAACCTAGACAGTGATTTAAAAAGCAGAGACATCACTTTGCTGACCAAAGTCCATATGGTCAAAGCTGTGAGTTTTCCAGTAGTCATGTATGGATGTGAGAGTTGAACCAAAAAGAAGGTTCAGCAACAAAGAATTGATGTTTTCAAACTGTGATGCTGCAGAAGACTCTTGAGAGTCCCTTGGACAGCAGGGAAGATCCAACCAGTCAATCCCAAAGGAAATCAATCCTGAATATTTATTGGATGGACTGGTGCTAAAGCTCCAATGTTTTGGCCACCTGATACGAGGAGCTGACCCATTGGAAAAGACCCTGATGCTGGGAAAGATTTGAGTGCAAGGGGAGAAGGGAGCAACAAAGGATGAGATGGTTGCATGGCATCACTGAGTCAATGGACATGAGTCTGGGCAAACTCTGGGAGTGAAGGCCAGGGAAGCCTGGAGTGCTGCAGTTCATGAGGTCGCAAAGAGTCTGACAGAACTTAGAGACTGAACATCAGAGACCTTGAATGGGTCTCTTGGAATAAGGACTGGCAAGTAGGCAGCTGGTATCCCAGATCAGATTCACATGACTGTGAGAGGGCCCCAGAGCCTCTCCAGTCAGCTGTGTCAGAGTCTAGATGTCCCTAGGTCTCCTGATGGCTCTGTGCTGTGCCTCATGGGAAGGGATCTGAGGTCTGCTGCCTTAATAAGTGTTGCATCCTGAGAGCTAGGCATACTCAGGTCAAGATGCAGATCCCAAGGCAGGCTGTGATGCTCCTTGGGATCCCCTTTACAGAGTTGGGTGTCCCCAGGGACTCTAGCATGGAGGAAGGGAGGATGTCCGGTAAGCCTGAGCAGAGACAGAGGCCAGATTCATTGTCATTTTGTCCACCCTGGTTTGGGAATAGCATGACGTAGAGACATCCAAGCCTGTGCCCTGAGACTGGGAGGCTGGCTAAATAACCATAAGTCTAATTCTTGCATTGCCCTGAGGGAATGTGAGTTGTTGGTTTCCTCTCTCAATCCCCCACAGTCACAGGGTATTCCCAGTGGTGAACGTTTTTCTATTATGGACCCATTCTAGGTAATAACAGAAGTAATGGTAAAGGAGAGAGAATTGTCTGACCCTGTGTTCAGTTCAGTTCAGTCACTCAGTTGTGTCCGCCTCTTTGTGACCCCATGGACTGTAGCACGCCAGGCTTCCCTGTTTATCACCAACTTCTGGAGTTTACTCAAACTCAGGTCCATTGAGTCGGGAATGCCAACCAACCATCTCATCCTCTGTCATCCCCTTCTCCTGCCTTCAATCTTTCCCAGCATCAGGGTCTTTTCAAATGACCTTCACATCAGGTGGGCCAAAGTATTGGAGTTTCAGCTTCAGCATCAGTCCTTCAAATGAATATTGGACAGGACTCACAGAAGGGGCATATCCTCAGAAATAGGAAGCTGACCCTCCAACCACTTTGGAGAGAGTGGCATAGATAGAAGGGAACAGGAGGATGGGAGGAGAAAGCAGTATGAAAGACGTGGTAAGGAGTCTGCCTCATAGTCCTACAGGGAAGGCAGTGGCCAAGAGGAAATGGGCTCAGTGTTTTGCTTGAACAAGTATGTGCCTGAGTTTCACAGAAGTTGTCTTGCTTGAGGAGAACTGTAATAATTGTCAGGTCTATTCTGTGACCTCCTTATCCTGCCATGCGAGTCTTCAAGCAACAGGTGCCCTAAAGGCTTCTGTGTGCCTCCCCATGCCCGCAGTTTTAACTGGCCTGTTCCACAGCACAAGGGAGGTAGAGGAAAGAGAAGCTGTCACCTGCCTGGGAAGCAGCAGCTGGGGCACAGTGGGCAGTGAAGCCTGTGGAGCAAGCCAGGGGGTAACCCTGGCCAGAGCTCCTCAACTGCTTCCACAGCCACTCACCTGTTCACAGAAGGTTCAAGGAGACAAGAAATGAGAAATTGTAGAGGAGGCTCTAGAGGGAGTCAAGGTCCTTCCAACCATAGGGGGCGAGGACACTTAACTGAAGGAGGTCTTGGATCCAAGTCACAGCAGCAAAATGTTTGGTTGGGTTTTTTTCCTTGGTTTTTGTCTTGTCGCAGCAAAGAATTGAAATGGATAGCTCAAACAGGCAAGATTTATTGAGCAAGCAGTAAGCAGTACATTCTTAAGATATGAGAGCAACCAACCCCCACAGGAGTGTCCTGCCCCATTTCTCTTTTTATATCCTTTGTTCCCTGCCCTGGGTGGTCCCTGTGGCCTGATTGGTTGTGCCCTGTGCAAATGAGGTATGAGCCCAAGACCAATCAGGGAAGATGTACTGGGTGAGTTTTCCTGCCAGAAATCTCCAGTTAGGCTCCTGGTTCTCCTTTTTCCCAAGGTTTTTTCCCTTTGTTCTCCCTCCAATGTGTGATCTCCTAGCTGCCCTTTTTCTGACTGCCATTTTGGACCCCTTTCTTCCTACTCTTAACTGCCTAACATAACCATGCCCCTGCCCCTGTAAAAGGGTTTTGTTGAATGCTTTGAGAACGTTTAGGGTTTTTAAGACATGAGTTACCTGTCTCCTTGCATGGACCTGACCTTTCTCTGCTCCAGACTCCAGCGTTTTGGTTTGTTTGGCTTCACTGTGCATTGGGCACACAGACTTAGATTTGGTTACATGGTGACTGTGCTGGTGAAGGGGATGAGTGTGCAGATAGGCACTCAGTCCTGCAAACTGCAACCCCAGGAGAGTGAGACCATGGGGTTCATGGTGGTGCTGACCATTGGTGAAGCAAGTGGGCTAATGGCTGTGTGCTAATAGCCCCAAGCTCACCCCTCTCCCACCATAGCCTTCCTGCCCCTGTTACAATCCTTCTTCTCTCATGAAGAAGATGGGGTGTGGGCTGCCCAGAGATGACTCCCAGAAGTGGCTGGTCCTGAATTTGTCTGCTCTAGAACTCCTGGTAAATTACCAAAGTTGCTGGGTTTGGGAATTGAACCAACCTTTATAGCATCTGAAAAGGCTTTAACTCAGAGGTTTCCTGAAGCAAGAACCCTGGTAAATCAGGACACAGCAGGAAAGCATTTTTCTATGTGAAATGTTTCCAGCCAAGTGAGCTGACTGTGGGGCTGTCACTGATGTCTTGAGTGCCTGGTTACCAGGGTTCTGAGTTCTGTTGAACTGTATTGTCAAGGAAGTGACTTCAGTTCCTAGGGGCCCCTTACTCGAATCCCTTCCTCAGACACCTCTGCACACAGCCCTCTGGGCTGCTGACTGTTCACTTCTTCTCAATGCAGCCCCATGTCTCACACAGTTACACCACACAGCCCTTTTCACAGCTCCAAGGAAAGGTCTGTGTGCAGTTCTGAGGAGGGAGACCTGGGTACAGACTCAGCTCCCCATTCTTACCTGTTCTACATACTGGATAAGTCCTTGTGTTTCTCAGGACCTTTCTGTTTCCCCACTTGCACACTGGAGGCTGCTGTGGCATATACTTCTAGGGAGGTCCTCAGGCTTAGGTGGAATAACATCTGTAAAACAACAAAGTCCCCATTGATCTCCTACAATGTGTAAGGCAGTAGTTTATTTTATTTATTTTATTTTTATTTTTTAAAAATTCATTTATTTTAATTGTAGGCTACAGTATTGTAGTTGTTTTGCCATACATTGACATGAATCAGCCATGGGTGTACATGTGTTCCCCATGCTGAACCCCACTTCCACCTCCCTCCCCATCCCATCCCTCTGGGTCATCCCAGTGCACCAGCCCCAAGCATCCTGTACCATGCATCGAAACTGGACTGGCAACCTGTTTCACCTATGACAATATATATGTTTCAGTGCTATTCTCTCAAATCATCCCACCCTCGTCTTCTCCCACAGAGTCTAAAAGTCTGTTCTATACATCTGTGTCTCTTTTGCTGTCTTACATATTGGGTTATCATTACCATCTTTCTAAATTCCATATACATGCATTAGTATACTGTATTGGTGTTTTTCTTCCTGGCTTACTTCACTCTCTATAATAGGCTCCAGTTTCATCTACCTCATTAGAACTGATTCAAATGTATTCCTTTTAATGCCTGCATAATATTCCATTGTGTATATGTACCACAGCTTTCTTATCCATTCGTCTGCTGTTGGACATCTAGGTTGCTTCCATGTCCTAGCTATTATAAACAGTGCTGCGATGAACATTGGGGTACATGCGTTTCTTTCGATTCTGGTTTCCTCTGTGTGTATGCCCAGCAGTGGGATTGCTGGGTTGTATGGCAGTTCTATTTCCAGTTTTTTTTAAGGAAATCTCCACACTGTTCTCCATAGTGGCTGTATGAGTTTGCATTCCCACCAACAGTGTAAGAGGGTTCCCTTTTCTCTGCACCCTCTCCAGCATTTATTGTTTGTAGACTTTTGGATAGCAGCCATTCTGACCTGCATGAAATGGTACCTCTCTGTGTTTTGATTTGCATTTCTGTGATAATTAGTGATGTTGAGCATCTATCTTTTTATGTGTTTGTTAGCCATCCATATGTCTTCTTTGGAGAAGTGTCTGTTTAGTTCTTTGGCCCATTTTTTAATTGGGTCTTTTATTTTTCTGGAATTGAGCTGTAGGAGTTGCTTGTATATATTTGAGATTAAGTCTTTGTCAGTTGCTTCATTTGCTATTATTTTCTCCCATTCTGAAGGCTGTCTATTCACCTTGCTTATAGTTTCCTTCGTTGTGCAAAAAGCTTTTAAGTTCAATTAGGTTCCATTTGTTTATTTTTGCTTTTATTTCCATTACTCTGGGAGGTGGGCCAAAGAGGATCCTGCTGTGATTTGCCCCTTCTTCTCCTGCCATCAGTCTTTCCCAGGATCAGGGTTTGTGATTTATGTCGGAGAGTGTTTTGCCTATGTTTTCCTCTAGGAGTTTTATAGTTTCTGGTCTTATGTTTAGATCTTTAATCCATTTTGAGTTTATTTTTGTGTATGGTGTTAGAAAGCGTTCTAGTTTCATTGTTTTACAAGTGGTTGACCAGTTTTCCTAGCACCATTTGTTAAATAGATTGTCTTTTCTCCATTGTGTATTCTTGCCTCCTTTGTCAAAATAAGGTGTCCACAAGTGTGTGGATTTATCTCTGGGCTTTCTAATTTGTTCCATTGATCTATATTTCTGTCTTTGTGCCAGTACCATACTCTCTTGATGACTGTAGCTTTGTAGTATAGCCTGAAGTCCGGCAGGTTGATTCCTCCAGTTCCATTCTTCTTTCTCAAGGTTGCTTTGGCTATTCTAGATTTTTTGTATTTCCATACAAATTGTGAAGTTATTTGTTCTAGTTCTGTGAAAAATACCCTTGGTAGCTTGATAGGGATTGCACTGAATCTATAGATTGCTTTGGGTAGTATACTCATTTTCACTATATTGATTCTTCCAGTCCATGACCATGGTATATTTCTCCATCTATTTGTGTCCTTTTTGATTTCTTTCACGTGTTTTATAGTTTTCTATATATAGGTCTTTTGTTTCTTTAGGTAATATATTCCTAAGTATTTTATTCTTTTTGTTGCAGTGGTGAATGGAATTGTTTCCTTGATTTCTCTTTCAGTTTTCTATTTCTTTCCTGGTTCTCACTGTTAGTGTATAGGAATGCAAGGGATTTCTGTGTGTTAATTTTATATCATGCAACTTTACTGTATTCATTAATCTAGTAATTTTCTGGTGGAGTCTTTAGGGTTTTCTATGTAGAGGATCATGTCATCTGCAAACAGAGTTTTATTTCTTCTTTTCCAGTCTGGATTCCTTTTATTTCTTTTTCTGCTCTGATTGCTGTGGCAAAAACTTCCAAAACTATGTTGAATAGTAGTGGTAAGAGTGGGCATCCTTGTCTTCTTCCATACTTTAGGGGAAATGCTTTCAATTTTTCACCATTGAGGATAATGTTTGCTGTGGGTTTGTCATATATAGCTTTTATTATGTTGAAGTATGTTCCTTCTATTCCTGCTTTCTGGAGGGTTTTTATCATAAATGGATGTTGAATTTTGTCAAAGGCTTTCTCTGCATCTATTGAGATAATCATATGGTTTTTATCTTTCAATTTGTTAATGTGGTGTATCATACTGATTGCTTTGCAGATATTGAAGAATTCTTGCATCCCTGGGATAAAGCCCATTTGGTCATGATGTATGATCTTTTTAATATGTTGTTGGATTCTGTTTGCTAGAATTTTGTTAAGAATTTTTGCATCTATGTTCATCAGTGATATTGGCCTGTAGTTTTCTTTTTTTGTGGCATCTTTGTCTAGTTTTGGTATTAGGGTGATGGTGGCCTCATAGAATGAGTTTGGAAGTTTACCTTCCTCTGCAATTTTCTGGAAGAGTTTGAGTAGGATAGGTGTTAGCTCTTCCCTAAATTTTTGGTGGAATTTCGTTGTGAAGCTGTCTGGTCCTGGGTTTTTGTTTGCTGGAAGATTTCTGATTATAGTTTCAATTTCTGTGGTTGTGTTAAGATTTTTTATTTCTTCCTGGTTCAGTTTTAGAAAGTTGTACTTTTCTAAGAATTTATCCATTTCTTCCAAGTTGTTTGGTTTGGTGGGCATTTATCATGTTCCTTTACCTGCTGGATATTTCTCTGCCTTTTCACCTTGTTTAGATTGCTGTGTTTGGGGTGGCCTTTCTGTATTTTGGCAGTTTGTGGTTCCTCTTTATTGTGGAGGTTCCTCTCTGTGGGTGGGGTTGGACGGGTGGTTTGTCAAGGTTTCCTGGTTAGGGAAGCTTGTGTCGGTGTCCAGTAGTGAGTTTTGAGATGTCACTGGGTTTGGTGTGACTGTGGGCAGCCTATATATTGAAGCTCAGGGCTATGTTCCTGCATTTCTGGAGAATTAGTGTGGTATGTCTTGCTCTGGAACTAACACCCAAGAGCCAATAGAATTGGCCTCATAGAATGAGTTTGAAAGTTTACCTTCCTCTGCAATTTTCTGGAAGAGTTTGAGTAGGATAGGTATTAGCCCTTCTGTAAATTTTTGGTAGAATTCAGCTGTGAAGCCATCTGGTCCTGGGCTTTTGTTTGTTGGAAGATTTCTGATTATGGTTTAGATTTCTGTGCTGAATGTGTCTGTTAAGATTTTCTATTTCTCCTGGATCAGTTTTGGAAAGTTACACATTTACAAGAATTTGTCCATTTCTTCCAAGTTGTCCATTTCATTGGCATATAGTTGCTGATAGTAGTTTTATGATCTTTTATATTTCTGTTGTCTGTTGTGATTTCTCCATTTTCATTTCTAATTTTGTTGATTCTTCTCGCTTTGTGTCTTGATGAGTCTGGCTAATGGTTTGTCTATTTTGTTTATCCTCCCAAAGAACCAGCTTTTAGCTTTGTTTATTTTTGTTATGGTCTCTTTTGTTTCTTTTGTATTTATTTCTGCCCTAATTTTTGTGATTTCTTTCCTTCTACTAACCATGGGGTTCTTCATTTCTTCCTTTTATAATTGCTTTAGGTGTAGAGTTAGGTTATTTATTTGATTTCTTTCCTGTTTCTTGAGGTAGGCTTGTATTGCTATGAATCTTCGCCTTAGCACTGCTTTTACTGAATCCCATAGTTTTGGGTTGTTGTGTTTTTAGTTTCATTTGTTTCTATGCATATTTTGATTTCATTTTTTATTTCTTCTGTGATTTGTTGGTTATTCAGAAGTGTTTTGTTTAGCCTCTATATGTTTGTATTCTTCATAGTTTTTTTTTTTCCCCTGTAGTTGACATCTAATCTTACCTCACTGTGATCAAAAAAGATGCTTGTTCAGTTCAGTTCAGTCACTCAGTCATGTCCGACTCTTTGTGACCCCAAGAACTGCAGCATCCCAGGCCTCCCTGTCCAACACCAACTCCTGGAGCCCACCCAAACTCATGTCCATTGAGTGAGTGATGCTATCCAACCATCTCATCCTCTGTCGTCCCCTTCTTCTCTTGCCCTCAATCTTTCCCAGCATCAGGGTCTTTTCAAATGAGTCAGCTCTACCCATCAGGTGGCCAAAGTATTGGAGTTCCAGCTTCAACATCATTCTTTCCAATGAACACCCAGGACTGATCTTCTTTAGGATGGACTGGTTGGATCTTGCAGTCCAAGGGACTCTCAAGAGTCTTCTCCAACACCACAGTTCAAAAGCATCAATTCTTCGGTGCTCAGCTTTCTTTATAGTGCAACTCTCACATTCATACATGACCACTGGAAAAACAATAGCCTTGACTAGATGGACCTTTCTCAGCAAAGTAATGTCTCTTCTTTTTAATATGCTGTCTAGGTTGGTCATATCCTTCCTTCCAAGGAGTAAGCATCTTTTAATTTCATGGCTGCAATCACCATCTACATTGATTTTGGAGCCCCCCAAAATAAAGTCAGCCAGTATTTCCACTGTTTCGCCATCTATTTGCCATGAAGTGATGGGACCAGATGCCATGATGTTAGTTTTCTGAATGTTGAGCTTTAAGCCAACTTTTTCACTCTCCTCTTTCACTTTCATCAAGAGGCTGTTCACTATCTGCCATAAGGTGGTGTCATCTGCATATCTGAGATTATTGATATTTCTCCTGGCAATCTTGATTCCAGCTTGAGCTTCCTCCAGCCCAGCATTTCTCATATTGTAGTCTACATAGAAGTTAAATAAGCACAGTGACAGTATAAAGCCTTGATGTACTCCTTTCCCTATTTGGAACCAATCTATTGTTCCATGTCTGGTTCTAACTGTTACTTCCTGACCTGCATACAAATTTCTCAAGAGACAGGTCAGGTGGTCTGGTATTCCCATCTCTTTCAGAATTTTCCACAGTTTATTGTGATCCACACAGTCAAAGGCTTGGCATAGTCAATAAAGCAGAAATAAATGTTTTTCTGGAACTGTCTTGCTTTTTCAATGATCCAGCAGATGCTGGCAATTTGATCTCTGCTTCCCCTGCCTTTTCTAAAATCAGCTTGAATATCTGGAAGTTCATGGTTCATGTATTGCTGAAGCCTGGCTTGGAGAATTTTGAGCATTACTTTACTAGCATATGAGATGAGTGCAATTGTGCGGTAGTTTGAGCATTCTTTGGCATTGCCTTTCTTTGGGATCAGAATGAAAACTGACCTTTTCCAGTCCTGTGGCCACTGCTGAGTTTTTCAAATTTGCTGGCATATTGAGTGTGGCACTTTCACAGCATCATCTTTCGGGATTTGAAATAGCTCAACTGGAATTCCATCACCTCCACTAGCTTTGTTCGTAGTGATGCTTTCTAAGGCCCACTTGACTTCACATTCCAGGATGTCTGGCTGTAGGTGAGTGACCACAACATTGTGATTAACTGGGTCGTGTAGATCTTTTTTGTACAGTTCTTCTGTGTATTCTTGCCATGTCTTCTTAATATCTTCTTCTGTCAGGTCTGTACCATTTCTGTCATTTAATGAGCACATCTGTGCTTGAAATGTTCCCTTGGTATCTCTAATTTTCTTGAAGAGATCTCTAGTCTTTCCCATTCTATTGTTTTCCTCTATTTCTTTGCACTTATTGCTGAGAAAGGCTTTCTTATCTCTCCTTGCTATTCCTTGGAACTCTGCATTCAAATGTGTATATCTTTCCTTTTCTCCTTTGCTTTTCACTTTTCTTCCATTCACAGCTGTTGGTAAGGCCTCCTCAGACAGTCATTTTGCTTTTTTGCATTTCTTTTTCCTGGGGATTGTCTTGATCCCTGTCTCCTGTACAAAGTTGTGAACCTCCATCCATAGTTCATCAGGCACTCTATCAGATCTAGTGTCTTAAATCTATTTCTCACTTCTACTGTATAATCATTAGGGATTTGATTTAGGTCATAACTGAATGGTCTAGTGGTTTCCCCCACTTTCTTCAATTTAAGTCTGAATTTGGCAATAAGTTCATGATCTGGGCCACACTCAGGTCCTGGTCTTGTTTTTGCTAACTGTATAGAGCTTCTCCATCTTTGGCTGCAAAGAAAATAATCAGTCTGATTTTGGTGTTGGCCATCTGGTGATGTCCATGTGTAAAGTCTTCTTTTGTGTTGTTGGAAGAGGGTGTTTGCTATGACCAGTGCGTTCTCTTGGCAAAACTCTATTAGCCTTTGCCCTGCTTCATTCTGTACTCCAAGGCCAAATCTGCCTCTTACTCCAGGTGTTTCCTGACTTCTCTCCTTTGCATTCCAGTCCCTTATAATGAAAAGGATATCTTCTTTGGGGTTAGTTCTAAAAGGTCTTGTAGGTCTTCATAGAACCATTCAACTTCAGCTTCTTCAGTGTTACTTGTCGGGGCTTAGACTTGTTTACCATGATATTGAATGGTTTGCCTTGGAAACGAACAGAGCTTATTCTGTAATTTTTGAGATTCCATCCAAGTACTGCATTTCGGACTCTTTTGTTGACTATGATGGCTACTCCATTTCTTCTAAGGGATTCCTGCCCACAGTAGTAGATAAAATGGTCATCTGAGTTAAATTCACCCATTCCAGTCCATTTTAGTACGCTGATTCCTAGAATATCGACGTTCACTCTTGCCACTTCCTGTCTGACCACTTCCAATTTGTCTTGATTCATGGGCCTAACATTCCAGGTTCCTATGCAGTATTGCTCTTTACAGCATTGGACCTTGCTTCTATCACCAGTCACACCCACATCCAGGTGTTGTTTTTGCTTTGGCACCATCCCTTCATTCTTTCTTAAGTTATTTCTCCACTGATCTCCAGTATCATATTGGGTACCTATCGACCTGGGGAATTCATCTTTCAGTGTCCTATCTTTTTGCCTTTTCATACTGTTCATGGGGTTCTCAATGCAAGAATACTGAAGTGGTTTACCATTCCCTTCTCCAGTGGTTCACATCCTGTCAGACCTCTCCACTATGACCCATCCATCTTGGGAGGCTCCACATGGCATGGCCTAGTTTCATTGAGTTAGACAAGGCTGTGGTCCGTGTGATCAGATTGGCCAGTTTTCTGTGATTGTGCTTTCAGTCTGTCTTCCCTCTGAGGCCTTCTCTCAGCGCCTACCATCTTACTTGGGTTTCTTTTACCTTGCACGTGGGGTATGTCTTCATGGCTGCTCCAGCAAAGCGAAGCCACTGCTCCTGACCTTGGACGTGGGGTATGTCCTCACAGTGCGGCTCCTTACCTTGGATGTGGGGTTATCTACTCTTTGCTCCTTGCCGCTCCTGTGCCGTGCAGCTGCCGCTCACAGCTCCTGCACCAAAGATACTTGAGATGATTTCAATTTTTTTGAATTTACCAAGGTTAGATTTATGGCCCAGGATGTGATCTGTCCTGGAGAAGGTTCCATGTGCACTTGAGAAAAAGGTGAAATGCATTATTTTAGGGTGAAATGTCCTATAGTTATCAATTAGGTCTAACTGGTCCATTGTATCATTTAAGCATGTGTTTCCTTGCTAATTTTCTGTATAGTTGATCTATCCATAGGTGTGAGTGAGGTGTTAAAGTCTCCCACTCTTACTGTGTTACTGTTAATTTCCCCTTTCATATTTGTTAGCATTTGCCTTACATATTGGAGAAGGCAATGGCAACCCACTCCAGTACTCTTACCTGGAAAATCCCACGGACAGAGGAGCCTGGTAGGCTGCAGTCCATGGGGTCACTAAGAGTCAAACACAACTGAGCGACTTCACTTTCACTTTTCACTTTCATGCATTGGAGAAGGAAATGGCAACCCACTCCAGTGTTCTTGCCTGGAGAATCCCAGGGACAGGGGAGCCTGGTGGGCTGCCATCTGTGGGGTCGCACAGAGCTGGACACAACTGAAGCGACTTAGCAGCAGCAGCAGCCTTACATATAGTGGTGCTCCTATGTTGGGTGCATATATATTTATAATTGTTATATCTTCTTCTTGGACTGATCCTTTGATCATTATGTAGTGTCCTTCTCTGTCTCTTTTCATGACCTTTATTTCAAAGTCTATTTTATCTGATATGAGTATTGCTACTTCTGCTTTCTTTTGGTCTCCATTTGCATGAAATACCTTTTTCCAGCCCTTCAGTTTCAGTCTGTATGTGTCCCTAGGTTTGAAGTGGGTCTCTTGTAGACAGCATATATAGGGGTCTTGATTTTGTATCCATTCAGCCAGTCTTTGTCTTTTGATTGGGGCATTCAACCCATTTACATTTAAGGTAATTATTAAAAAGTATGATCCTGTTGCCATTTACTTTGTTGTTTTGGGTTCAGGTTTATAAACCTTTTCTGTGTTTCCTGTCTACAGAAGATCCTTTAGCATTTGTTGGAGAGCTAGTTTGGCGGCACTGAATTCTCTCAGCTTCTGCTTGTCTCTAAAGCTTTTGATTTCTCCTTCATATTTGAATGAGATCTTTGCTGGGTACAGTAATCTGGGTTGTAGGTTTTTCTCTTTCATCACTTTAAGTATGTCCTGCCATTCCTTTCTGGCTTGAAGAGTTTTTATTGAAAGATCAGCTGTTATCCTTATGGGGATCCCCTTGTGGATTAATTGTTGTTTTTCCCTTGCTGCTTTTAATATTTGTTCTTTGTGTTTGATCTTTGTTAATTTGATTAATATGTGACTTGGGGTGTTTTGCCTTGGGTTTATCCTGTTTGGGACTCTCTGGGTTTCTTGGACCTGGGTGGCTATTTCCTTCCCCATTTTAAGGAAGTTTTCAACTATTATCTCCTCAAGTATTTTCTCATGGCCTTTCTTTTTGCCTTCTTCTTCTTCTGGGACTCCTATGATTCGAATATTGGGGCATTTGACATTATCCCAGAGGTCTCTGAGGTTGTCCTCATTTCTTTTCTTTTTTCCTCTCTGCTTCATTTATTTCCACCATTCTATCTTCCACCTCACTTATCCTATCTTCTGCCTCAGTTATTCTACTATTGGTTCTGAAAGGTTGTTCCTGAATGAAAAGACACCGGGATTCTTGGCCTCCAGAGAAGAATTCAATCTGGGGCCAGAGACGAGGCTTGATCGCTCAGAGCTTTTGTGTAATAAAGTTTTATTAAAGTATAAAGGAGATTGAGAAAGCTTCTGACATAGGCATCAGAAGGGGGCAGAAAGAATACCCCCTCCCCCCCTCGCTAGTCTTCAGCTGGGTGTTATATAGTCACTAGCAGTCTGTTAATGAAAGAAAGGAATGTCTTAAAACTCAGAATGGCACCAGGCCCCTCACCCATAAGATGCATTTTGGGATAATCTTGGCACCAGATGATTCATCCTAGGCCATAAAATGATTAACTTGAATCTTGTAGAAGGGCAGATTACCATACAAATAGTTTCGTTTACATAGATTAGGGGAACAATATCTGAGTATAACATACTGGTTTGTCAAGTAGGTTCTGAGCCATTAGGTGGAACCAACTTGAAGACAGAGTCTGGGGTAAATGCATAGTACATTAACATAGCTTAAGACAAACATTTCCATAAGGAAAATGCATTGGTTAACTCCAGGTTTGAGAATAGTTAACTTCAAGTGAAACCAGGTGTCATTATGGCAACACAGTATTTTAATAGAAACCTTTTAAATTTGTATAGAGAAGAAAAAAATATCGCTAGTTTGTTTCCTCCTGCTGCTTAAGAGAGAGAAAAATGTCTGACACTTGCAGGCTGTTTCCTCCCTGTGGAGACCCCTGGCCTTCCTGCCTGTTACCCTCTCAGTTCCCTCCAGAGTGCTTTTGATCTCAGCTATTGCATTATTCATTATTGATTGATTTTTAAAAAAAATTTTTCTAGCTCCTTGTTTAACTTTTCTTGCATCTTCTCAATCCTTGTCTCCAGACTATTTATCTGTAACTCCATTTTGTTTTCAAAATTTTGGATCATTTTTTCTATCATTATTCTGAATCCTTTTTCAGTTAGACTCCCTATTTCCTCCTCTTTTGTTTGGCTTAGTGGGCTTTTATCATGTTCCTTTACCTGCTGAATATTTCTCTGCCTTTTCATCTTGTTTAGGTTGCTTTGTTTGGTGTGGCCTTTCTGTATGCTGAAGTTTGTGGCTCCTCTTTATTGTGGATGTTCCTCCCTGTAGGTGGGGTTGGATGAGTGGCTTGTCAAGGTTCCTGGTTAGGGAAGCTTGCGTCGGTGTTCTGGTGGGTGGAGCTGGATCTCTTCTCTCTGGAGTGCAATGAAGTGTCCAGTAGTGAGTTTTGAGGTGTCTGTGGGTTTGGTGTGACTTTTGGCCGCCTGTATTTTTGTGCTCAGGTTTATGTTCCTGCTTTGTTGGAGAAGTAGCTTGGTGTGTCTTGCTCTGAAACTTGTTGGCTCTTGGGTGGAGTTTGGTTTCAGTGTAGGTATGGAGGCTTTTGGATGAACTTTTGTCAATTAATGGTCCCTGGAGTCAGGAGATTTCTGGTGATCTCAAGTTTTGGATTTAGTCCTGGCTTTCCATCTTATACTTGTAGTAGCCTCAAGACTTCTCCATCCATACAGCACTGATGAAAAAACACCTAGGTTAATGGTGAAAAGATTCTCCACAGTGAGGGACACCCAGAAAGGTTCACAGAGTTACATGAAGAAGAAAGAGGGAAGAAGGAGGTAGAGGTGACTAAGAGGAGAAGAGGGGGAATCAAAAAGGGAGAGAGCAGTCTAGCCGGTAATCAATTCCCTATTTGCTCTCCACAGTCTGGAACACTCAGAGAGGTTCATGGAGTTCCATAGAGAAGAGAAGAGGGAGGAAGAGTATAGAGGTGACCAGGAGGAGAGGAGGGGGAGTCAAAAGGAGAGAGACCAGTCTATCCTGTGATCAGTTCCCTAAGTTTTCTCCACAGCCCGGGACATCCAAAGAAATTCACAGAGTTAAGTAGAGAAGAGAAGGGGTAGGGAGTAGATAGAGGTGACCTGGGGGAGAGAAAGGAGAGGAATCACACTCCTAAGTAAAAATGGGTACTGAAGATTGGATTTTTAAAGGTACAATTTTGATAACAATTACTAAAAAGCCAATATTAAAAATCTAGGGTAGAGGTTAGACTCTCAAAAATACAATATTAAAAAAAAATTGCAAAAGTTATATAAAAAATGATATTTGCTTTAAAAATAGGGTCTTTTTTTTCAAGGTTAATAGTAGATTTTAAAAATGAAAATTAAAGGATTATTAAAGAACTTAAAAAATTTAAAAAGAAATTTAAAAATGATAATAGTAAAATATATCTAGGAATTCCTCTGGAGCTGTTGAGGGAAGTGGGTGGTCAGTTCAGTTTCAGATAGTTCCTTGTTCCACCTTATACTTCTTCTCAAAGTCTACAGGTCCCTTCCAACGTAGCCAGTGTTAACTACAGGGTTTTACTGTGTTGCACCTGTCACTTCCAGAGCCATTCCCTCTTCTTGGTTTATTTTGGCTACCTCTCTTTGCAAGTCTCTTCCTTATCTAACTTCTGCCCTGACACAAGGGGGCAAAGGTGGTCATTTATTTAGGCTCACTTGTTCAAATGTGCTACAGGGAGGGAGGAACACTGCAAACAAATACCATTTGCATGTGTGGGGAGTGCTCGCAGTGTCTGGGTCACACTGTGTTTGCCCCCACTCACGGCGTGTGTGTTTTCCTGGTCTACGCTGCTTAGGCTCCAGGTTGCTCTGCCGGGGAACTTTCTGGGGTGGGCCCTGGGTTGCATGCACTTCCCAGATCTACACAGCTCAGGCTCAGGTTCTCAGGTACTCCACAAAGGCACAGACTCAGTTGTGCCTGCATTTTGTGCCCTTCCCAGGTCCAAGCAGCTCAGGCGACCAGGTGTTTGGCGAGCACACACTCCTCTGGTGCCATGCGTCTTATCACCTCCCCGGTCCCAGCCGCTTGGTTTTCTGGGTGTGCAGCTACATCTCAGGTGTGCCATGTGTCTCTTCTGGGAAGCTGATCTCTGGCTGCGACCCTCCTGATGTGTGTTAGCTGTCTAGGATCCCAGGAAGACTTGGTTAGCAACTGAGAACCTCCTCGCAGTTTGGTAGAGGTTGCCCCTTTCTTTCCTTCCAGCTCTGGCTGGCACCCACCTGCCTCTGTGCCTCCAGTGGGGGATGGGCCGGTCCGCAGTGGGCTAGCTCTCCTCTGGTATTCGCTTAGTCCTTTGTTCTGTGTGCCGCCTGGCAGTGCCTTAGGTTAGAGCTTTTTGTGGGAAAGTACTCTTTTTCTCTCTTTCCTTCCTTTTTTTTTTTTTTTTTCCCTCTGTCTATCTCACAGTTTGGGTTGCTATCTCAGGTTAGCTCCATCAGATTGCCCTCAGGGCATTCAGGCCCGATCCTTACCCTAAGCAGTGCGGCCCGCACCTCCCTGTTCAGTCCCCGCTTGCTGGTGGAGGACACGAGTGTCTGGGCTACTTCTCCTCTGGGAGTTGTAGTTAGACCTGTAATCTGTGGGGTTTATTTTTTCTCCCGGTTATGTTACTCTCTGAGATTCCAAAACTCCCCACAGACCCGCCAGTAAGAGGGTCTCCTGGTGTTTGGAAACTTCTAAGACTCCCTCCTTGGGATGGGTCACCGTCCCTACCTCTTTTGTCTCTCTTTTTACCTTTTATATTTTGTCCTACCTCCTTTCAAAGACAATTGAAGACCCAGCTGCCTTTCTGGATGCCTGGTGTCCTCTGCCAGCCTTCAGAAGTTGTTTTGTGGTATTTGCTCAGCATTCAAATCATCTTTCGATGAATTTGTTGGGGAGAAAGTGGTCTCCCCATCCTATTCCTCCACCATCTTAGGACTGCACCCCTGTCTCTGCTTTTCAACACACTGTCTAGGTTTGTTATAGCTTTCCTGCCAAGAAGCTTTCTGATTCCTTGCCTGCAGTCACCATGTAAGGTTTACCTTGCAGTCTAAGTCCTATAGCTTTATTTTGCTACTTCAGCTATTGCCTTTGGTCATGGCATCTGCACGTACATTTTAGATTCAGACTTGTTAATTTCCAACAACAAACCTGCTGTGGATTGGTGATTAGTTTTGTACTACATTAGCCATTCAGTTTAGGGAGAAGACAGTTTTCAAATCAATGCTAAGTAAATGTTTTATTTTTGCTGTTTTGGATTTGTTTTTGCAGGTGTCTTTCTCCCCCTTCTTCTTTTATTTCTTGTGATTTGATGACTAACTTTAGTGTTGTGCTTAGATTCCTTTTTTAAAGTATCTGTTGTAGATTTTTGGTTTGCAGTTATAATGAGGTTTTGATATACCAGACTGTCTATAAACAGGATTGTTTTAAGTTGCTCATCTTGTAATTTCAGATTCACTTCCAATATCTTGCATTTGTGCTCTGGTCTTTTCACAGTTATACGTTTTCATGTCATATTTGTGTGCAAATAAATGATTTCCTACCTTTAGTGTGTTTCCCTTTACTGGTGAGCTTTTCCATTCATAATTTTCTTATTTCTAGTTGTGGCGTTTCTTTCTTCCCCACCTGGAGAAGTTCCTTTAGTATTTGCTGCAAAGCTGGTCTGGTGGTACTGAATTATCTTTTATATTATTGGTCATAGATTGTTCCCTTTCATAACTTTAAATACATTGTGTTACTCCCTTCTAGCTTGCACAGTTTTTGCTGAGAAATCAGCTCATGACTTTATGGGAGTTGCCCTGTATGTTCCTTGTTGCTTTTAATATTTTTTATCTTTAATTTTTGTCAGTTCGATTACTGTGTGTCTTGGCATATTTCTCCTTGGGTTCATCCTGCCTGAGACTGCCTGCTTCCTGGACTTGGGTGACTGTTTTTTTTCCCCCATGCTAAGGAAGTTTCCAGTAGTTACTTCTTCAAGTATTTCCTCAGATCCTTTCTCTTTCTCTGGACCCCTACAATGTGAACGTTTGTGCATTTAATGTCCCAGAGATCTCTAAGGCTGTTCTCATTCCTTTTAATTCCTTTGTCTTTATTCTATTCCATGGCAGTGATTTCTAGTGTTCTCTTTTCCAGGCCACTGATCTGTTCTGTTTTTCTATTGATTATTTCTAGTGTATTTTTCATTTCAGTTTTTCTATTGTTCATCTTTTTTCTTTAGTTCTTCTACATCTTTGATAAACATTTCTTGTATCTGCTGTATCTGTGCCCCCATTATTTTTCTGAGATCTTGGATCATCTTTACTATTGTTACTCTGAATTTTTTTCAGGTAGGTTGTCTATCTCCACTTCACTTAGTTGATTTTCTGAAGCTTTATCTTGTTCCTTCATCTGGGACATATTCCTCTGCTGTCAGATTTTCTGACACTGTCATTTCCATTCCACAGGCTGCAGGATTGTAGTTTTTCTGGCTTCTGCTGTGTGCTCCCTGATGGATGAGGCCAAGAGACTTATGTAGGCTCTCTGGGGGGGGGGGGGGGGGGGCGGGCGGCGGTGGGGGGGGAGTTATTGGTAACTGCCTACTGATGGATGGAGCTAGGTCTTGTCCCTCTGGTGGAAAGGGCAGTGTCAGGGGATGTTTATTGGATAGCTCTTTATTCAGGAAGGCTTTGAGCAGCCTGTCTGGTGATAGGAGGGGCTGTGTTCCCACCTTGTTGGTAGTTTCGCCTAAGAGATCCTAGCACTGGAACCTGCCGGTTGTTGTCTTGGTGAAAAATGGAAACCTCCAGTGGCACCAGTGGGTATTCACCAGAACTGCTACTACCAGTGTCCTTGTCCCTGCAACGAGCCACAGCCATCCCCTGCCTCAGCAGGAGACCCTCCAATACTAATGGTTAAGTCTAGCGCAGTCTCTTATGAGGTCACTGCATTTCCCCTGAGTCCTGCTGTGTATAAAGACCCTATGTGTGCCCTCTAGGAGTGCAGTTTGTTCCCCCAGTACTGTGTAATTTCTGTGATCAAATCCTGCTAGCTGTCAAAACCAGATTCTCTGGAGACTATTCCTCCCAATGCCAGAAACCCAGGCTGGGGAGCCAGGTGTGGGGCTCAGAAGTTCTACTCCTGTGGTATGTTTTCTAGTTTGTGGGTCACCCACCTGGCATGTATGGGATTTGATTTTATCATGATTGCACCCTTCCTACCATTGTGTTGTGGATTTGGATGTAGGGTATCTTTTTTGTTTGGTTCCAGTGTTTTTTTTGTCAGTGGTTTTTTAGCAGTTAGTTTTGATGTTGATGTTTCTGTAAGAAGGGGTGAGTTCATGTCATTCTGCTCCTCCATATTTAACCTTTCATTTTGTCTTTAAATGTCTCAATTTTGTGATACACTGTTAAATTATTATTTCTGGAACTGTTGTAGGGCTGCTGTATGTCTAGTGACTTGAAAATAATTATTTCCTTTATTTTTCTTTACCCACTTTTGTCAGGCAGAATAAATCTGGTCTGTGTCACCCTATCCAGGAAGGATACATTTCTCCTGATATTACTTATATTTTCTATTTGTTATTTATACATAAAAATGATTTTTAAATCATTTGCTAATTCACTTCTAATACTTTTCCCATAGACATTGTTAATGTATACAATGGTATCACCTGCAAATAATTCCAGTTTTTGATGCTTTATTTTTATTTGGCCTTAATGACCTAGCTAAAGCATTCAGTCCAGTGTTAAATAGAAGTGGTGGTAACAAGCATTCATATCTATTAATATAAGGAAGAAACATTCCAGTATCTATCTGTTTAGTATGATGTCTGTTGTAAGTTAGCTTTTTGTTTTTAGTTAAGTCTCCTGTTTCTATTTTGAAATCATGAATGTGTGTAAAGTCTTATCATATTTTTCTGTATCTGAGACACTACTATGGCTTCACTTCTTTTTCTGTAATGTGGTAGGCTCTATGTCAGTTAACTTAAAACTTTCAAACATTTGCTTGAGAATTTCAAACTTAAAAAAAGTCACAAGCATAGTACAAAAAACTCACAATTCCCAACTCTGAATTGCATTTCCTCCACCTACCCCTTACACTTGCTTGAACTCTATCTCTATACACAAATTACTTTTTCCTTTCTAACGCATTTGAAAATAAGCTGCACATGAAACTTCATTTTGCCTATACACCTGAGTGTGTATGTTCCCCAAACAAAACACTTACCTACAGACCCAAGTGTGAAAATAAACACTGTTGCCTATCTAGTCTACACTCTTAATTTTTAAATTTTTCCAACTATTCTGTTTTTACCTTACGAAAATTGAAGTATATTTGCTTTACAATGTTGTGTTATTTCCTGATGTACAACGTATATACCCTTGCTCTTGGACCTCCCATTCCCCCATCCTGGTCATCACAGAGCAGTGAGCTGAGCTCCCTGTGCTACACTGTGCAGGTCTCACTAGCTACGTATTTTTATACATAAGTGTGTTTATGTCAGACCTAATTTCCCAATTCATCCCACTGTCCAATTACCTGCCTGTGTCCATACATCCATTCTCCATGTCTATGTCTTTATTTTTGCCCTAGAACTAGGTTCATCTGTACAATTTTTCTGGATTCCACGTACATACGTTAATATGCGACATTAGTTTTTTCTGACTTAACATCACTATGTATGACAGACTGTCGACTCCCACATCTCTCCAGATGACTCAATTCTGTTTCTTTTTATGGCTGAGTAATATTCCATTGTACCACCTATTCTTTCATCTGTCGATGGACACTTAGGTTATTGCTGTGTTCTGAGTATTGTACATAGTACTGCAGTGAACACTGTGTCTTTCTGAATTATGGTTTTCTAAGGGTCTATGCCCTGTTGTGGGATTGCTGGGTCAAATGGTAGTTCTACTTTTACTTTTTTAAAGAACCTCCATACTGTTCTCCATAGTGGCTGTATCAGTTTACAGTCCTGCCAAAACTGCAAGAGGGTTCTGTTTTCTCCACACTTATTTGTAGACTTTATGATAATGGTCTGACCCATATGAGGTGATACGTCACTGCAGTTTTGATTTCTCTTTCTCTAATAATTAGTGATGTTGAGCATCTTTTCATGTGCCTCTTGGCCATCTGTATGTCTTCTTTGGCACGTGTGTGTGTGCTCGGTCATCTCCAACTCTTTGCGACCACATGGATTACAGCCCACAGGTTTCTCTATCCATGGGATTTTCCAGGCAAGCATACGGAAGCAGGTTGCCATTTTTTCCTCCAGGGGAATCTTCACAACCCAGGGATTGAACCTGTATCTCTTTGCATTGGCGGGCAGATTCCTTACCATTGCACCACTTTTGGGGAAGCCCATGTCTTCTTTGGAGAAAAGTCTATTTAGGTCCTCTGCCCATGTTTTGATTAGGTTGTTTGTTTTATACTGAGCTGCATGAGCTGTTCATAAAGTTTGGAGATGAATCCTTTGTCAGTTCCTTCATTTGCAAATATTTTCTCCCATTCTGAGGGTTATCTTTTCTTGTTTATAATTTCCATAAAATTCAATTTGGTCACACTTGTTTTTTTTTTACTTTCTAATGAAAGTAGGAGGTTGGTAAAAAAAAAAAATCTTGATGTGGTTTATGTCAGAAACTATTGTACCTATGTTTTCCTCTTAAGAGTTTTATAACACCTAAACTTACATTTAGGCCTTTAATCCATTTCTAGTTTACTTTTGTGTATGGTGTTAGGGAGTTCATTCTTTTACATGTATCTGTCTAGTTTAAAAAAATAAATAAATAAACCACTTATTTAAGAGATTGTCTTTTCTCCATTGAATGTTCCTACCTCCTCTGTCCTAAATTCAGTGACCACAAGTGCACAGGTTTATCTCTGGGCTTTCAATCCTGTTTCATTTATATTTGTTCTATGATGCCATTATGGTCTTGATTGCTGTTGCTTTGTAGTATAGTCTGAAGTCAGAGAGCCTCATTTCTCCAGCTCCATTTTTCTTAAGGTTGCTTTGGCTATTTGAGGTATTTTGTGTTTCCATACAAATTTTAAAATTTGTTGTTCTAGTTCTGTGAAAACTTCAAGTGGTAATTTGATAGGCATTGTGTTGAATCTTTAGATTGCTTTGGGTAATATAGTCATTTTGATAATACTGATTCTTCCAATCCAAGAATATGGTATAATCTCTCCATCTATTTGTGTCATCTTTGATTTCTTTCATCAGTTTTTTAAATGGTTTTCTGAGTCTAGGTCTTTTGCTTCCTTGAGTGAGTGAAGTCGCTCACTCATGTCTGACTCTTTGTGACCCCATGGACTGTCCATGGACAGGCTCCTCAGTCCATGGAATTTTCCAGGCAAAGAGTACTGGAGTGGGTTGCCATTTACTTCTCCAGGGGATCTTCCTGACCCAGGGATTGAACCTGGGTCATCCGCATTGTAGGCAGACACTTTACCATCTGAGCCACTGGGGAAGCCCTTTCCTTCCTTACAGAGCTGTATTCCTACATATTTTATTCTTTTCTGGGGATGATAAATTGTATTATTTCCATAATTTTTCTTTCTGATCTTTCATTCTTATTGTATAGGAGAGCAGATTTCTTTGCATTAATTTTGTACCCTGCAACTTTACCAAACTCATTGATTAGCTCTGGTAATTTTCTGGTAGCATGTTGAAGATTTTCTACATATAGTATGTCATCTGGAAAAAGTGACAGTTTTACTTTTTTTCCAATTTGGATTCCATTTCTTTCTTTATTTGATTGCCTTGGCTAGGATGTCTAAAACCATGTTGAATAAGAGTGGTGAGAGTAGATATCCTTACATCCTTATTGTGTACTTCCTTGTCTTCTTTCTGATATTAGAGGAAATATTTTCAGTATCTCACCATCGAGAATCATGTTTGTTCTAGGTTGGTTGTGTTTATGGCCTTTACTATGCTGAGGTAGTTTCCCTTTTTGCCCACTTTCTGGCGAGCTTTTTTTTTTTTTAAATCATAAATGCTGTTGAATTTTGTTAAAAGCTTTTACTTCATCTATTTAATTTTTAAATACAGTGTAGCACATTGATTTGTGTGTTTTGTGACGAGTTCTTGCAATCCTGAGATAAATCCCACTTGATCATGGTGTGTGATCCTTTGAATGTGTTGTTGGATTCTGTTTGCCATTATTTTGCTGAATAATTTTTTATCTGTGTTAATCAGTGATATTTTTATATCTGTTCATCAGTGTCATTGATGTCATTTTCTTTTTTGTGTGTGTGTGTGTTTTTTTTTTTTGCCTGATTTTGGTATCAGAGTGATGTCAGCCTTGTAGAATGAATTTGGTAATGTGCCTCCCTCTGCAATTTTCAGAAAGACTTTGTGAATAAGTATTAACTCTTCTCTAAATGTTTGCTAGAATTTGCCTGTGAAACCATCTTTTCCTGGACTTTTGTGTGTTGGAAGACTTTTAAACTATACTTTCAATTTCATTACTTGTGATTGGTCTGTTTCCCAATCTGGGAAAATCCTAACCTGGTTCAGTCATAAAAGGTTATACCTTTCCAAGAATTTGTCCATTTCTTCCAGATTGTTGATTTTATTGGCATATAGTTGCTTGTAATAGTCTCTTATGATCCTTTGCATTTTTGCAGTGTCAGTAGTAATTAATCCTTTTTCATTTCTGATTTTCTTGATTTGAATCCTCCCCTTCCTTTTTTTTTTCCCCCTAGATCAGTATGGCTAAAGGTTTATCAGTTTTGTCTTCTCAAAGAATCAACTTTTATTGTTCTTTGCTATTGTTTTCTTCATTTCTATTTCATTTCTGCTATGAACTTTCTTTCCTTCTACTGACTTTGGGTTTTGCTCTTCTCTAGTTGCTCTAGGTGTGAAGTTAGATTGAGATTTTTGTTTCTTGACATGAGATGGAATTATTATAAACTTCTTAGAACTTTTTTTGCTCCATCACTTAGGTTTTGTATCATCGAGTTTTTATTGTAATTTGTGTATTTTTTATTTCCTCTTTGATTTCTTTGGTAATCTCTTGGTTATTTAGCAATGCAGTGTTCAGCCTCCATGTTTGTATTTTTTTAGTTTTCCTATAACTTGATTTCTAATCCCATAGCGTTGTGGTCAGAAAAATTGCTTGATAAAATTTCAATTTTCTTAAATTTTCTGGGGCTTGATTTGGGACAGAAGATGTGATTTTATTCTGGAGAATGTTTCATGTGCACTTGAGAAGAAAGTGTACTCTGCCACTTTCAAGTGGTGTATTGTGTAATATAAATTAAATCTATCTGGTCTGTTGTGTCAGTTAAAACTGTATTATTTTGTCTGGATGATCTGTCCATTGGTGTAAGTGGGGTGTTAAAGTCTCCCACTACTGTGTTACTGCCAATTTCCCCTTTTATGGCTGTTAGCATTTACTTTATGTATTGAGATGCTCCTAATTGTTGTATCTTTCTTGGATTGCTCCCTTGATCACTGTGTAATGTATTTACTTATAACATTCTTTAAAGTCTGTTCCATCTGATATGAGTATTGCTATGCCTGCTTTCTTTTTGATTCAGGTTTAAATGGAATATCTTTTTAAATCCTCTGACTTTCAATCTGTATGTGTCCCTAGGTCTACAGAGGGTCTCTTGTAGATGGCATATATACAGGTCTATATTTGCATCCATTCTGCCAGTTTGTATACCTGATTAGTATTTTGTGGGGAAATACTTAGAGATTATGCCAGTATTCTGTCCTTCATTAAGCTTCTACATACAAAGTAGTAGACTATGTATGTTCAGGCCCTCTCAGCTGACAGATCCATAAAACACACACACACACACACACACACACACACACACACACACACACAAAACCACTAATATAACTATTTCTGTGTATTTAAAATATGAGTTACAGTCCAGTGCAACCCTCCAAGACGTTTTCTAGCTTGTTTCCATTTTAACAGATACCTTTTCCAACAGTGAGGAATTTGACTTTAAACATCTTCCACACATTTACTTATCTGCCCAATGTTACCAACACATCAGCCATGCTGTCTTTTTCACCTGCACTCAGAACTCTTGATACACGTGGACAGAACACCTTTCTTATCCCCGATGGCAGACTTGTGGGGAGGCCTGTAGGAGGGCCAGCAGACATTTGAATTCCTTACAACCACTGATTCCAGTTCACATCTAATACCTTAAATTGGAAGGAACAGCACACTGAGCATTGGCCATACTGTATAAATGCTCTGTCTAAATGCAGGCATTCTCCACATTTCACTGATTGATTAGACTAGGTTTAACCTAGAGCTTCTTTCCATTTAAAACAGAAGTATTTTTCTGGTAATTACTGTCTGATGTCCACTGAGATGCTACTTCAGACGTTTCACACAACTGCAATAAAAGTATCACCTCAAAGTAAATGCTTTCCTATAATTTCCTATAGTTTGTGCATTTTCTCTGGCCTGTGGATGAAGTCTTTTCTACAAATACTGATAGAGGGTTTACCTTGATTTCTCTGATATTTAGTGACGTGTAGTTTGGGGCAGAAGGTTCCCTGTATTCATTCACCAATAGGTCTTCTCTATTCTGAGCTTAATTCCAGTAGAAGATTTTTCTATGTCCTGAATATCTTCATATTATTTGCTCCCTTCTCTAAGTTATTTATTTGCTCCCCTCTGTAAGTTAGCTGCTGTATTTTAAGAACTGACTTTAGACCAAAGGTGTTCTCAAAATCCTAACAGATTTTTCTCCCCACTTGTTCTTTGTTCTATAAACTGTTAACTTCACCCAGAGTGATTTCCCTCATTATACCTATAGGGTTTCTTCTCACATGTGTTCTCTGATGTACAGTAAGTTTTGACTTCACATAGAATGATTTTCTGCAAACATTACATTCATAGGGTTTCTCCCCTGTGTGTGTTCTGTGATGTGCAATGAGTTTTGACTTTTCACAGAATGATTTTCCACATTCATTACATTCATAGGGTTTCTGTCTTACATGAGTTCTCTGATAAACAATTAGAGCTGACTGCTGACGGAAATTTTTTCCACATTCAGTGTATTCATAGGGCTTCTCACCTGTATGAGTTCTCAAATGTTTAGTGAGAGTTGACTTCTCAGAGAAAGATTTCCCACATTCACTACATTCGTAAGGTTTTTCTTCTGTGTGAGTTCTTTGATGTTTAATTAGGTCGGATTTTCTTAGGAAGGCCTTCTCACATTCATAACATTCATAGGGCTTCTCCCCTGTGTGTGTCTTCTGATGTACAGTAAGGACTGACTTAAATGAGAAGGCCTTCTGACATTCATGACATTCATATGGTTTCTCCCCTGTGTGTGTTCTATGGTGTTGGGTGAGGGTTGACTTTTCACTGAAGGATTTTCCACATTCTTGACATTCATAAGGTTTCTCCCCTGTATGAATTCTCTGATGTTTAATGAGATCTGAATTCTTGTAGAAACTTTTCCCACATTCATGACATTCATAGGATTTCTCCCCTGTGTGGGTTCTCTGATGTTTTGTGTGGGCTGATTTCTGCTTGAATGTTTTTCCACATTCATAGGGTTTTTCTCCTGTGTGTATGCTCTGTTGTGCACCAAAGACTATGGTTCCACATTCATTATATTTAATTATATTGTCAATTGAGTAGGTCGTCTGAATTGGAGTCAGGTCTGCCTTTTGGCTCGAAGGGTCAACACTATGTTCAAAGAGAATGGAGTCCTCAAAGAAATTTTCTCCACATTCATTAAATTCATAGTGATTCTCTTTTGGATGTGTTCTTTGAGCAATGAGAGGTGAAATATCACAGGTTTTTCTGTATTCGGTGTATTCACAGGTGTTTTGTCCTGTGTAAGGTTTCTTAAGTTTAACAAAGAGTGAATTCACATGGAAAGCTTTCCTACATTCATTGTATTCAAAAGGTTGCTCCAAAATTTGAATTTTTTGATGCTGAACAGAGTCTTCATTAAGACAGAGGCCATTCTCATTTTTATTATATTCATAAGACTTCTCTCCATAATGAATTCTTTCATGCTTGTCATCATGGGACCATTTTCTACCTTTGTTAAAGTCAAACTTCTTTCTGCTGTTGTTAATTAATTCTGAAATAGAGGGACAAGAAAGATTAGTTCACAAGGATATTTAGAGGAAACAGTATTAGGTTTGGGGTAGTTGGTCATTTTAGGTCCTAATCTCTTCATGCCTAGAGTATGACAACAGTGTATACATCCAATTTCATCTCTTTTTCAATTCTACCCAGGAGCAACAAGTCCATATTCTAAAAGCACTGATTCATAAAGGAACAGTACTAAAACCCATGCAATTCTGTTTCTAGCTCTGATTCATGATGAATAAAAATATGCGACAAAAGAGCACGGCAGTGAACCACTCTTGCCGCAGGATCAGACTCACAGCTCTATTCTAGTCAGTGTGTGTGTGCTCATGTGCACGCTCAGTCGTGAAAAACTTTTTGCAACCCCATGGACTGTAGCCCACCAGGCTCCTCTGTCCATGGCATTTTCTGCAAGAATACTGGAGCAGGTTGCCATTTCCTCCACTGGGGGATTGTTATGTTCTCTTTATTATAATACATCAGAGTTACTCATCAGGAGACCTCTCCTGACCATCAAACCCTGTTTCAATCCCTTCTGGCTTTTCCCCCAAATAAATCTCAATCCTGCTTTCACATACATGTTTCAACATCTCTGTATACCATGAAAATGATAAAATTCTAAACCTGGTCCTAAAATTTCATTATCTTTAACCTTACGATTTTTTTGGTTATGTGTACCTGTGTTTACTCCTCTGCTATCTATAATCCTATATGAGTGAGTGATAGTTACTCAGTCATGCCTGACTTTTTGCAACCCCCTGGACTGTAGCCTGCCAGGCTCCTCTGTCCATGGAATTCTCCTGGCAAGGTTACTGGAATGGGTTGCCATTTTCTTCTCCAATAATTCTCTATATTCTTGAGTTTAATGTCCTAAGTGAAAACTCATTTATAATTTTACTTTATTGTAATACAGCTGATTTACAGTGCTGTGTTAGTTTCTGGTATACAGGAAAGTGACTCAGTTATACATATTCTTTTTCATATTCATTTCCATTGTAGTTTATTACAGCATACTGAATATAGGACCTTGTTATTTATTCTACATATAACAGTTTCTATATGCTAAGTCAAAACTTCCAATGCATCCCTTCCCTATCCCTCTAGCCTTTGGCAGTCACAAGTATGTTCTCTGCGTCTGTTTCATAGATAAGCTTGTTGGTGTTGTATTTTAGATTCTGAACAAAAGTGGTATCATATGGTGTTTGTCTTCCTGACTTACTTAATATGATAATATCTGCTGCTGCTAAGTCGCTTCAGTTGTGTCCGACTCTGCGACCCCATAGACGGCGGCCCACCAGGCTCCCCTGTCCCTGGGATTCTCCAGGCAAGAACACTGGAGTGGGTTGCCATTTCCTTCTCCAATGCGTGAAAGTGAAAAGTGAAAGTGAAGTCGCTCAGTCGTGTCTGACTCTTAGCGACCCCATGGACTGCAGCCTACCAGGGTCCTCCATCCATGGGATTTTCCAGGCAAGAGTACTGGAGTGGGGTGCCATGATAATATCTAGGTCCATCCATATTCCTAAAAGTGGTTATTTCCCTTCTTTTTTATGGCTGAGTAATCTTTGGCCACCTCATGTGAGGAGTTGACTCATTGGAAACGACTCTGATGCTGGGAGGGATTGGGGGCAGGAGGAAAAAGGGACGACAGAGGAGATGGCTGGATGGCACCACTGACTCGATGGATGTGAGTTTGAGTGAACTCCGGGAGTTGGTGATGGACAGGGAGGCCTGGCGTGCTGTGATTCATGGGGTCCCAAAGAGTCGGACACAACTGAGCAACTGAACTGAACTGAATATTTCATTGTATATATGTATCACATCTTTATCCATTTCTCTGTTGATGGACATTCAGGTTGGAAGACTATTTATAATAGTCTTGACTATTATAAATATTGCTGCAGTGAACACTGGGGTACCTGTTTCTTTTTGAATTACAGTTTTCTCTGAATACATGCTCAGGAGTGGGATTGCTGGATCATAGGGTAGTTTTATTTTTTAAGGAACGTCCATACTGTTCCCCATAGGGGCTGTATCAATGTATAGTTGCACCAGCAGTGTAGGAGGGTTCCCTTTTCTCCACACCCTCTCCAGCATTTATTGTTTGTAGACTTTTTGATGGTAGCCATTCTGTGGTGTGAGGTAACACCTCATTGTAGTTTTGATTTGTATTTCCCTAATAATGAGCAATGTTGAGCATCTTTTCATGTGCCTATTGGCCATCTGGATATATTCTTAGGAGAGAGATCTATTTAGCTCTTCAGCCAATTTTTGGTGAGTTGTGTGAGATGTTTGTATACTTCGGAAAATAATTTTTGTTGGTTCTGAAGGGTTTAAGTATCATTGAGACAGTTTTTTAGCCATCATTTTACAAACATTGAATGAATATACATTTCTCCAGGTAAGCCCAGCTGTTTAACCCCATAAATTGCTTTTTCATCTACTGTCATCCACTCCTCACTGTTCCCCTAGTTCTGTCTTCTCTGTGTGTTCCAGCCCACCCACCTTTAGATGTATAGGTGTATGGGACTGTCTGGTGTCCTGTTGTGTTGGGCAGAGGAATTTGGTGGTTTACAGATTTTACTGCTTGTAGATTGAAGGCAAATAACAAAACAAATATCTCAACTATAACCATAGTGACATCACTCAAAAGGGTAATTTTTAAAAACAGCTTGTGTTGTTTTGTGGATACTGCATCAGACTATATGGTATAAATTAGTTTGTCCTAAACCCTAGAGAAAGTCATCTTAATCAGGGAAAGAAGTTTTTGTGGGTGAAAATTTAGTGTTCATGCCTAGAATCTTATACTACCGGAGACAGAACAAGTTCCCGTGATGGATAATTTTTGCCTTTGGGGGCATTAAAAGGCTTAGGTTGTCAGGGAAGGTAGTATACAAAGGAGACCACATGACCAAGGTGGTCTTCAGATGGAGCTACTTTGGGAGATGCCTTTTGGAAAAGTAATAGAGTTTTCTAATGAGTTCCCATTGAAATCTGTTGCCTGACCCATTAGAAGCTGATAATGGGTCTCTAGCCTAATGCACCTACTTTTGGGTGGATCACTTGGAATCTACCAGACAACCTGTAAAAAAAAAAAAAACAAGCATAATCTGGGATTATGTTTGTGTGTGTGAAAATCTGGCATTAATTTGTCCTTTAAGTGTGAGCCCTCTGATAACAGGGATAGTTATCAGAATGTTCAAATATTTGTGCAAGCCCCTGATACTGAAAGAAACCTCAGACATGCAGTCTGTAAGCAGTTTTCCTATAGTGTGGTTACTCCATTAGAAAGAGGTGTGAAATTTGTTCTTGAATTTAGCTGAAGAGATTCATGACCCTGCCTCAGCCTAGAAGGCATTTAAACCAGCTTCATTTGGCCAGAATTGTATGTATAGCAAAATGTGGCACTGACTTCATTGCAGTTCAAGGCACAATGTGGGCAAAATACTAATGTATCCTGCTTCACCTGGGTACAGCTAGGCCAGGTAAAACCTTCATTTTAAAGGCTAAAACAAAATGAGAAATGGCTCATTATATAGAAAAATTGGCCTGAAGTCACCTATGGAGAAGTAAAATGAGTGGCACTGTGGGATTCCACAAAATATAATTTTACTTTGCTGCAGTTAGAACTTTGTGAGCGAATATTAACAAAATTTGGAACCTAAATTTTGGAGAGTAATTTATTACATATGGATAGAATGCTAGAGAGATTTCCATTTCAGTGGGGGTGCTTAAACCTGGGACCCTGATGCAATCTTTGGTATAAGGCTGGAGACAAAGTGTTCTTTTTTTTCTTCTTTTTCCCTGAAGAAATTTGTCTACCAAAAAGTTAAGAGAAAGATCTCCAAATCTTCTCTCTCGTCTCTCAGGAGAGGGAGCGCTACCTGTCCCTTCTACAGAACATTGCTCAGATTCATTGTTAGTGTTCTTCACCTGCAATACCAACTTTAGTAGGACTCCTGGCTTTTCTCTCATTGCACCAAGAGAGCAGGTACATCAGACCACATAGTAGTTCATATTAAGAAAATATAATTCATCATTATTCTGTTCCAGAAACTGTATGTACTGTATTTATGATATTGACAAAAATAAATATCTACAATTTAACACTCTGAAAATCTCCACAACTTCAGACCCAAATGGCTTCAGTGGTGAAATTTTCCAAACACCAAAGAATTTATTGTAAAAATCATCAAGAAACAATGTTCTCTTGACTCATCTTATGAAAATAAGTGTATATGCAAAACAGGAAACAAACTTACAGTTGCTTAAGGGGAGACTGAAGGGTGGAGGGACAAATTAGGGGTTTGGTTTAAGAGATACAAACTGTTATGTATAAAACAGATAAGCAACAAGGATATACTGTATAGCACAGAGAATTATATGCATTGTCTTGTAATAACTTATAATGGAGTATAATTTGCAAAAATATTGAATTACTATGTTGTTCACCTGAAACTAATACTGTAAATCAACTAGTTAAAAAGTGTAGTACTATTTTTCAAATACTGAAAAATTCAAAATAAATCTTTTAAAACAAGTATGTTTCAAATATGTACCCCAACTATGTTTCAGTAACAGAATGGAGGGACAAGTTCTGGGATAGTCACAATGGAACACTGCAAAGCAATAAATTACTGATACACGGCATGAATGACACACACAGTGCTGATCCAAAGAAGGCAGACACATTATATAATATATACATAGTGCACGTAGATTTACATATAGTACATACTGTATGACTACAATTATCTGAAGTTAAAAACAGGCAAACTTGATCTATGCTAATAGAAGGGGGAGCAATGTTACTGGGAGGACAACACCAGGGGGCCTTCTGGGGTGATTAAAAAATTGTTCCATATGTTCATCATGATTGACATATGGGTGTCTCTGTATAGACTATTTTATTTACTTGAATGCTTAAACATTTGCATTTAACTCAATATATAATTTATACCTTAAAAGATACCACCATTTTGACACTGGGAAGATATGCATGATTCAATGACACTGAATACTTGAGCCATGTTAATGTGCATTCCAAAGGTCCAAAGCCACAAAAACATGATTCCTGAAGACCCTTTCAACGGTCTTAATCTCTGAACTAACCCTTTGTGATCTTATTTTCTCCTAAACAGCACGGGGCTTATACTCCCACTGACTCTCCCATGTGGGACACTGACTTGAGCACTCTTCCTCCAATATCCATGGCTCCTCTCCTTGCTCCAATTTGAGGATCACTTCTGGCTTAGGGATACAGTACCCTGTTAATGAGGATTATATGACTTGAAATAAATTGGACAGAGCCTTTGAAGGAACATGACAGTGTACTTCAAAGAATATACAATTAAAGAAGGCTCATTTAATCCTATTATGGGGCAGAGGTGGCTCCCCTGGTGGCTCAGAAAGTAAAGAATCAACCTGCAATGTGGGAGATCCGGGTTTGATTCCTGGGTTGGGATGATCCCCTGGAGAAGGGAATGGCAACCCATTCCAGTGTTCTTACCTGGAGAATTCCATGGACAGAGCCTGGGGGACTATTGTCCATGGGGTCACAAAGAGTTGGATATGACTTGGCGTGAGTAGAGGACAACACATTCTTTCTGGTACTCAAAAGGGATAAACTGACCTTGGTCTCTAAATCCCAAACCTAAGTATTATTTTAGTCTACAAAAATCCCACAAGTTTCTATAAGTAAGAAAGGATATGTACACTGGGAGTCTACGTGGGAAATAAGTGCTACCCACCCACTGAGATGAGGTGGCTGTAGTTCTCTAGCATCACATCCCTATACAGCATCCTCTGAGCTGGATCCAGGTGTTGCCACTCCTCCTGAGTGAAACCCACAGTCACATCCCTGAATGACAGTAATCCCTAGAAAACCACACTTTGGCTCAATCTCCAGGGGTGAGAATCAGGTGATTGATGTGGGGGAAGAAAAAGAATTTAAAGACTAATTCTTACCATTTTCCTGTAAAAATGTTAACAAAGGATCTTTACTTTGTAGCTTACACTTTGGAGTTAAAATGTGTATAGTATTACACTTTGTGATTAAACAAAAGAAACCACAGTAGAGATACCGTTGGCAAATTGGTTTATTACTTAATGGAAAAATATCCTCATGCCTTTATATGACTGAAATTGTCCTAGTTTTTGAGAATTCCAAGTTGAATAATTTAGTCTTCCTGGTCTAAACTTATAAGGAAACATATCAAGACATACCTACCATATAACTTAAAGGATTCATATCACAAATACATGCAATGCCGACAGAGATCATAAAGAGATGCTATGCAAGTCCATGTGAGAGTGTCAGCACCCTGGATTTCAATAAGCAGATAACACTTTCAGTGCTTATATAGAAATAGCAGTTTCTTTGCAAATATATGGCAAAACTGCTGGAAAAGAAAATGTGTAGCAAGCCAATGGACTGCACAGCAGGACAGAAGAGCAAGTCTGAAGCTGTGATGAGATGAAGGCTGTAGAAGCAGGGGGAGAGGGTTTGGGGGAAGGAAACCAGGGACTATATTTGGCTTAAATTCTGTTGGTGATCTCCAGATATTTCATCACTCAACCTAATCCATAAAATTCTTGAGCAACCGCTAGTTTTATTTCTCTATAAATTAAATATTATCAATTCACATATAAGAACTCAATTCTGTTCTTACTTTTCAGATAAAAATCTAAACAAACAAGCTAGTACTTTCTTCCTGTGTCCTAAAGAATAGACAGTATGTGACATACACACAGTTATCTTGCACACTCCCTTGGGGCACAGCCTCCCTCTCTCCCCTACCTCTACTCACCCCAGGTCATTGCTGTGAATAGCAGGAAGCCAATGGTGAAATGGAATACACAATTCAGTACCACTTAAACTAACTGTTGCTGAGGAAGCAGTGATCCTAAAGTAGGGTGGAGACTGCACTGGAGGCACTGTTGGAGCTGGATCGCCTATAGTAAGGAGGCAGCAGCAGCAGAGAGGCTAAACAGACAGCTTGGTGAACAGAGGGAGAGAGGAAGAGTTACTCTCCGAGGGTCGGCATGATCTATGTTAGAGGTTCTGGAAGCCTCTTGTCAAGTCTGGGGAAACAAAAGGAAGAGCAGGGTAGACATACAGTGAAATGAAACAGACATAGAGTACACCAAATAAACACAACAAAAAAGTGGAATATCAACTGGAAGTTTGGATAGATGGTTCTGGAAAAGATGAGAGAGCTCTAGTATTAAAAAAAACTTGGGTGAAAATGGCAACTCCATGTCACTGGGGTCACCAGAGTGAATCAGATGGTCACAGAGGAGATAAGGAAAGAAAGAAATGCCAGCACAGAATATGAAGGAATGCCAATATTTGAGTGGCTGATAGAAAAAAGAAAAATAGGCTAGAAAAAAGAAAAATAGGCTATGAAAGCCAAGAAGAAATTTTTTGAAATGTAAGAAAAGAACCAAATTACAGGAGAATAATAGGAAATAATAAGTAACAATTTCACAAGTAGCACAGTTTCACAAATAACTGACACTTCCAATTAAAGATGGCAGACTTAAAACACATCTACTTCTGAAGCCGCTGATGCCTCCAGCAATATAAGTGGAAGAAACAATAAAAATAAATGTGCAAATAACAGAATGTACTGGAAGATAATTTTATTCAACTTCTAGATTATATGAGCAGATAGTATTAGACAGAAACTACAAGCATGGTACCTGTAATTTATATAAGCACAGATGTGTAAGCTTCCAACCACAGCCAGTGACCACCAAGCTCTAAGCCCTCCAACCAGGGCTAAGGGTCAGCATAGGTGGTAAGACGAATGGCAAAATAACTGACAGTTGACTGCTAGGGCATTTTAGTGTCCCCCTTACTCTGTGGAGATCCAGCAGTTAGTGAAGACCAAAGTTGAAGAGCAGCCATTCTATGAAGTTGGACACTTAAAGCTCTCTCTATATAGTTGGCCCTCCATATGTACAGGGTCCACATCCACAGATTAAACCAACTATGAACTGAAATATTTGGGGGAAAAAAACTAGAAAGTTCCAAAAGGCAAAACTGAATTTGTCACATACCAGCAACTATTTACAACTACATACTATTTAAATAGTATTTACATCATATTTGGTATTATAAGTAATCTAGAGACAATTTAAAGTATATGAGAGGATCTATCACAAAGGAGGCAAGAATATATAATGGGGGAATGACAGCTTCAACAAATCGTGCTGGGAAAACTGGACTACATGCGCACACCATAAAAAGTAAAACTCAAAATGGATTAAAGACTTAAATGTAAGGCCTGAAACCATAAAACTTCTAGAAAACACAGGCAGGGAACTTCCTTGGTAGTCCTGTGGTTAGGACTCTGTGCTTCCATGGCAGGGGGCCTGGGTTCAAACCCTGGTCAGGGAACTAAGATTCCACAAGCCATGTCCAAAAAGAAAAAGCTAATAACCCCTGACCCCCTAAGACCTATGGGCACTACCTTCTCTTTAACATTAGTCTTAGTACCATCGCCAGGCTGACCATCGGCAACAAGAAGAACCAAGAGATACGGGGCATCAAATGTTGACTGTCACTGGAGAAGCCCAGTTGTCTATGAAGCCTCTATTGCAAGATGGTGTCTCCTCTTTTCTTTGAACAGGGAAAGTAAGCAGGAAGCCCAATTTTGGAGAGCTCAGCTATTTTTATTCTTGGTTTTCTGTTGCCTTCCTTCTACAAGTATATTAGAGAGCCATTGGAGACAGAAAACTATGAGGTGTTGCTTTTTATAAATGACTATGAAAGCTTTTATCGCTGCTATACCCTTAAGAGCCTAAGCTCTATGCTTTTTGAAATTTTAGGGAGAATGAGCCTATAATTTCAAGATACCTTAAATAGCAAAATTTGAACCACGTCTTCCAAGTGTCATTCTTCATAAATCTATTTAGAATCAAGCTTAAAAATGACCACCAGCAAATCATTTTCGTAGCCTACATGGCAACTGAATATTCTTCTGTTTAATTTTTCAGCACTGCTTTGTTATAAGACATAGGTTGCAAAATATAATAAGCTATTTGTATTGTAAGCTGAAAAGAATGAGAATCATAGAGTAGATCTGCAGCAATCTCTTCTGAGGATGGCAAGAAAAATAGACATTTCAACTGTGCCTTTAGATTCGCAGTCAGGTTGATGGAAACAAATAGCCCCAGGTCATTCACCTTAAAACCTAAATAAAGAAACAGTCGGCCAACTAGAGGTGTAGAATTGGTATAGACTTTAAAGGCTCAAGAGACAGTTTTCTATGACAGTTAACCTGGGGTATCCTCTAATGCACATTAATGAAGTCTCCTTTATGTACAGTTGGGAAGGTCCCCTGGAGGAAGAAATGGCAACCCACTCCAGTATTTTTGCCTAGAGAATCCCATGGACAGAGGAGCCCGGCGGGCTACAGTCCATGGGGTCACAAAAAGTCGGACACAACTGAGCGACTAATACTTTAGCAATGTTTTGGACATTCTACTTAAATAAGGGAAACAAAAACAAAAACTACCAGGTAGGGACTAGATGAGACTAAAAAGCATTTGTACATTGAAGAAAACTATCAACAAAATGAAAAGGCGGCCTAGTGAATGGGAAAAGACATCTGTAAATAAATATACAATAAGGGGTTAATATCCAGTGTATATAAAGAACTCATACAGCTTGACATAAAAAAAAAAAAAAAAAAAACAGTTAAAAATGGGCAGGGACTTGAACAGACATTTTTCTAAAGAAAACATACAGATGGCCAGTAGAAAAATAGAACAGTTTCTGGCTACCAAGTGGCAGCGGTTGGGGAGGGAGGAATTAGATGAAGGTAGATAAAATGTAAAAACTTTCAGTTATAAATAAGTACTATGGATTAAGTACAGCTGATAAAGATAATTTACACTGCTACACATTATTAAATGAAAGTTGAGAGCAGACAATCCTGAGTTCTCATCAAAAGGAAAAACATTTTTTTCCTGTTCCTTTAGTGTTGTGTCCATGAGACAATGGATATTCACTCAGCTCACTGTGGTAATCATTTCATGATGTAAGTCAAATCATTATATTGTACACCTTAAACGTAGGTGCTATATGTCAATCACATCTCAGTAAAAGTGGGAAAAATTTAAAAGTACATGGCATGATGTGAGTAGGTTATATGCAAATATTACACTATTTTATGTATGGAACTTGTGCATCTGCAGATTTTGATATCTTTGGGAGGTATCTGGAACCAACCCCCAGCAGATACCAAGGGATGAGCATATATGGACAATATGGATAATTCTGCCCAAAGTTAACTAAGAAATAAAACTCTTCAAACTTCAGTCCCCCATAATGTTGTGGTTCAGTTGCTAAGTCATGTCTGACTCTTTCTGACCCTGTGGACTGCAGCATGCCAGGCTCCCCTGTCCTACACTATCTCCTGGAGTTTGCTCAAATTCATGTCCATTGAGTCGGTGATGCCATTCAACCATATCACCCTGTGCTCCCACCCCCACCTTGCCTTCAATCTTTCCCAGCATCAGGGTCTTTTTTCAGTGAGTCGGGGGTTTGCATCAGGTGGCCAAAGTATTGGAGCTTCAGCAACAGTCCTTCCAGTTAATATTCAGAGTTGATTTCCTTTAGGATTGACTGGTTTGATCTCCTTGCAGTCCAAGGGACTCTCAAGAGTCTCCAGCACCACAATTCGAAAGCATCAGTTCTTCATCCCTCACCCTTCTTTATGGCCCACATCTCACATCCATATATGACCACTGGAAAAACCATAGCTTTGACTGTATGGATTTTTGTCAGCAAAGTGATATCTCTGCTTTTTAATATGCTGTCTAGGTTTGTCATAGCTTTCCTTCCAAGAAGTACACAGTTTTTTAATTTTGTGGTTATAGTCACTGTCCATAGTGATTTTGAGTGAACTCCGGGAGACAGTGATGGACAGGGAGGCCTGGCGTGCTGCGATTCATGGGGTCGCAAAGAGTCAGACACGACTGAGCGACTGAACTGAACTGAACTGATAGTGATTTTGGAGCCCAAGAAAATAAAATCTGTTACTGCTTCCACCTTTTCCTCTTCTATTTGCCATGAGGTGATGGGACTGGATGCCATGATCTTAATTTTTTGAATGGTGAGTTTCAAGCCAGCTTTTTAACTCTCCTTTACCACCCTTACTGAGAGGCTCCTGAGTTCCTCTTCACTCTCTGTCATTAGAGTGGTAACATGGATGTACCTAGAGAGTACCAAGTGAAACAAGTGAGAGAAGAACATGGATGTACCAAGTGGGTGCCAAGTGAAATAAACAATACAGAGAAAGACAAATAATGTATGATTTCACTTATATCTGGAATCCAAACAAATATATGAACAGATATAACCAGACAGAAACAGAGTCATTAAAAAGAACAAACCAACAGACCTTGGTGCTCTGATTCCAAGACACATCACCCTCCATTTCAGAAACTGAAGGGGGACCTCCTGCTTGCCTGCCTGGCCTGAAGGAAAGTCCTCTGTGTCTATCCCTAGCCATTACCTACAGAACCTTGTGGTAAGAAACATCCACATCTACATCCTTAACTATCCATTTACTTTGCCATAGTTACCGAAGCTAATCAAACTAGATCTTCATAGAGAAATATGAAAAGAAAATGATGACATCAAGCAAGTAGGGAGAACCAAAGCATTAAAAGTAAGCCATCAGAATGAATAGAATGATTGAAGAGTAAGGGAGGGGGGAAGTACAAAAATAAGGGTAAGTAGTGAAATATTCTCAGAGAAGGCAATGGCACCCCACTCCAGTACTCTTGCCTGGAAAATCCCATGGGCAGAGGAGCCTGGTAGGCTGCAGTCCATGGGGTTGCGAAGAGTCGGACACGACTGAGTGACTTCACTTTCACTTTTCACTTTCATGCATTGGAGAAGGAAATTGCAACCCACTCCAGTGTTCTTGCCTGGAGAATCCCAGGGACGGGGGAGCCTGGTGGGCTGCCGTCTATGGGGTTGCACAGAGTCGGACACGACTGAAGCGACTTAGCAGCAGCAGCAGCAGTGAAATATTCTAAACAAAATCCTCAAAGAGGGACTTCTTTGGTGATCCAGGGGTTAGGACTCAGTGCTTTCACTGCTGTGGCTGAGTTCAATCCCTGGTTAGGGAACTACTATCCCACAAGCTGTGTGGCATGGCCAAAAAAAGGATATGCAAAGATATTCAAAAGAATATTGCTTCGACATAAAGTGAGAACAGCTGTCTATAAGAATCCATCAGAGAGAAAAAAGAGTACTTGGAAATGTTCATATTTGCTTAAATTGTGGAAACATAAGATAAATGCTCTCAAAAGGTTACTAGAAAACGAACTTGACAAAGAATACAAAATTGTCTCTCAAAATAAAAATCAGAAAATAATGAGTTTATAAAATGTGAATGAATTCAGAGATAAATACCACTCTAAAAGAAATCCTAGGACAGACCACATAGGATAAAGGAAAGAAGAAAAGAAATAACAGCACATATGCCCAAAGAGATAGATGAATCTTCAGATTTAAAAGACACACTGAATACAAAGGATGGTTTCTGGAAAAAAATAAAAATGTGTATGTAGCTCCACCTGATGAAATTTCTGAAATACAAGTAAAAATCCTTAAACATCTATGAAAGTAAACAAGTAATGACTGACTGCAAAGAAATGAGAATCAAACTGATACCTGATTCATCCTCAGCAGAAATCAGTAACAGAGGAAAGGAAGAGAGAGAGATGCTTACAATTTTCTGAAGACAGTAACTTTTTTTTTCCTGCCAAGAATTATATAGCCAGCCAAAAAGCCATTTATACAACAAAGAAAAACAAGTATATGATAAAATTAAAAACCATACATCCCTGAGCCTGTTTTATAGAATTATTCCAGAGTATACACTATCGAAACAGCAGAATCCAAGAAAGAGAAACATGACACGAGGTAAGTGAGAATGTAAGAGATCAGCATTAAATAGTTTCCAGTAAAGCCAGAGAAGACAGTTATCGGGGTTATAAATGGAAGGGAAGTGGTTCTGTTTACTGAACAGGTGGCATAAGACTGTCAACATCTTGAGAAGTACATGTACCCAAAGCATCCCTCCATAATGACCATGGACAGTGCTGCAGGCTGAGGACTCAGACTGAGCTGCCCTGAAACAAGAGAAGTGGCATTGTTCCACCAATGAACAAAGAATTTACATAAAGAAGTGCTGAAATAGGCAACCTAAAACGAGATGATAAAACCTGCAATAAAAGACAAAACAAGTTCACTGTCATTTATTGCAGTGGGCTCAAACCCAGGTAAAAAGTCTCAACCATTTTCAGTGTTCCATTGAATAAATCACTCCATCTACCTTCCACATATAACCCTTTGTTGACTATCATTCATCGCCTCTAAAATGATATAAAAAGAGCACTGGAATTATATGACCTAATAAAAGGATGGTACCTTCAGGGCCTCACACATGGTCATTCTTCAATTACAGCTCTTCTACAGGTCAAGAGCTACTGTTCTCACAAATTACTTTTGATATTGCAACAACAAAATAACCTGAATACTTCAAGCAAGTCTAACTTATTAGCATTCCATTTTTTAAGAATAGAAAAAGTATTAATATTCAACATATAAATAAACCATTAAAATGATTTCTATAAAACATGAGATGAGATGGGGGAGAGAGTAAAACCTGCTGGAAAAATCACATCTTGTTCATAGTTTTGAAATATATACAAATATCAAATTATGTTATATGTCTGAAATTAACATAATATTGCAAATCAAAAAGAATTCAGTCCAGGCAGAAAACCAGTAGGCATTGTTCAAAAACATTTTAAGACCAAAGAAAAACCCATAGCTACCTGGGCAAAAGATTACTTACAGACATACAATAGGTTACCTAAAGCCTGGGGAAAAATGTTGGGGATAGAGTTTTTTTTTGGGGGGATATTAACCAAAAATACTTGTGTACACTAGGGAATTTAGAAAGTCATACACATACCCAGGATAGGTTGCATTCCTAAGAAAGACCTCAGAAGACCTAAGCTTGTATGCTGTAGTTGATCTCTACATGCAGTGCAAGCAGGATACTGTCGAGAGCCACGTTAGGCATTACTGACAAAATGGAGGCATGGCCCCAACTCCCTCTCTTTGTCCCGCAGGCACGGACTCGGGATGAAGGAGTTAGGCCTTGTGATTCTGACTTGTTTTTTCCTCTCCTCGGCTGAGTTGACTGAAAAGAATATTAAGGTGCTTATCATTCTTGAGAGGAGCATGAGAAGGCACAAAGCCTTCTGCAGCTGTGCTCAGAGAATAATTCATAAAGTTAATCATTGACATTTGTTCAAGGACTTTTACAAAAGAGTGTTCCAGGATGAATACATAGGCCGCAGCTTGAAGCCATGGGAGGGATTGCTATCTGAAGCCTATTTGTGAGGAAAGTGTTTATGGCAAAGGAGTTTGCTGAATTTAGGGCTTAGGAATAATTAAAATAGTTAGAAGCTAAAGATTTAAGGAATGTTGTAATGTTAGCATATTCTACTATAGTGTATAGAGATTAGGAACTTTAGAGATATTAATAGCTAGAAGCCCTTTTTAAGAAATAGTGAGCTTAAGATACTAGGGGCAAACAGGACTTAGAAAGATAAGAAATATGCTGAGGTTTGTATGCAGCCCAGACTTAAGCATGAGTTACAATGTAATCACAAGTTAAAGTAAACACTATTCTGAGAGAACCACTGGAGCAGAAACTCTGTTTGAAGGGCAATAATGATTTATGGAGACAATAAATCTGGGTGAAGGCAAATTGAAAATGTCAAACTCTGACCTAATGCTTTTGTTAAAGTATAAAAAGAATCTTAAGCTTGAAATAAAGTTATGCAGTCCAAGAAAAATGAGAGGCTGCATCATGACTCGCCGACACCACCCATCTCTTCAGGTTGATTCCCTGGCTGCTGGAGCTGGACTCTGACAGGATACGAAGGCTAGGGCAACTGAACATGGGCGTGCTAAGTCCTAAAGAATAACTCTAGATCTGTGTCAATTTGCAAAGACTGGGAAAGGTGGTTGCTTGGGAGGTTTTGGTTGTTTTATTTTTCTTCCCAGCTTTCAAGGAACAGTCTGTCAAAACACTAACTGAACACAAGCTAAAAGAACAGAAAATTCAGTGACCACAGACGATAAAGAGACACGTGTACCCCAATGTTCATCGCAGCACTGTTTATAATAGCCAGGACATGGAAGCAACCTAGATGTCCATCAGCAGATGAATGGCTAAGAAAGCTGTGGTACATATACACAATGGAGTATTACTCAGCCATTAAAAAGAATACATTTGAATCAGTTCTAATGAGGTGGATGAAACTGGAGCCTATTATACAGAGTGAAGTAAGCCAGAAAGAAAAACACCAATACAGTATACTAACGCATATATATGGAATTTAGAAAGATGGTAACAATAACCCTGTATACGAGACAGCAAAAGAGACACTGATGTACAGAACAGTCTTTTGGACTCTATGGGAGAGGGAGAGGGTGGGATGACTTGGGAGAATGGCATTGAAACATGTATAATATCATATATGAAACGAGTTGCCAGCCCAGGTTCAATGCACAATACTGGATGCTTGGGGCTGGTGCACTGGGATGACCCAGAGGGATGGTATGGGGAGGGAGGAGGGAGGAGGGAGGAGGGTTCAGGATGGGGAATACATGTATACCTGTGGTGGATTCATTTTGATATATGGCAAAACCAATACAATATTGTAAAGTTAAAAAATAAAATAAAACATAAAAAAAAGAAATACCTTGCAAAAACAAAAGCAGATTGAAATTCATATGGGTAACTATAGCCTTCAACAATCAAAAACAGAAAAATCTGGAAAAGAGCAAGAAAGTAATTTCTAAAATTACAATGTTACTTTTCAACAACAACAAAATCACAAAGCATACAAAGAAACAAAAAAGTATGGCCCAATCAAAGGAAAAATGTAAACTGACAGAAAGGTTCTTGAGGAAGACCAGACACTGAAGTTCCTAAACAAAGACTTTACTCAAAAAGCTAAAACAGAAATAGGAGTCAAGATGGTGGAGCAGGACATGGAGTTCATTTCTCCCTACAAATATATCAGGAATACATCTACAAGTGGGACAATTCTCCCAGAACACCTGCTGAACAGTAACAGGGATCCTCAGACACCTGTAAGGGCAAGATTAATCCTCAGGTAACCAGGTAGGACCAAAGAAAGAAAATGAAAAGTGGCAATGGATGGGACCTATGCCCCTAAGCAGGAGAGGAGGTTCCCACACCCAAGGAAGCTCCCTCACTGGGGGTAGGGGGATCAGTTGGAATAAAAAGGGGGGCTTCAGGGGTTTGGAGGAGAGTGTAGCACCTTTCTGTGGCAGGCAGGACAGAGTGAGATCTATACAGGTGGTCTGTGCCACAGCTTTGCATGCTCCAGGCGGAGACATGTGTCTGCCAGTGTGATGGGGGCTGGATGCTGAACAGGGTGTTTGGAGAGCAGACCCAGAAAGAGGACTGGTATTGCCTGTGAGGAGGCTGCCTGAGAATGGGCATGAGGAGCACCTTAACTGGGAATGCTCACGGAAGAAGCCTGGGCTGCCACAGAACTGAAGCAGAATTGTTCAGTGACACACAGAGAGAGGAGTCACCACTGTAGCCTCTGTCCCCACATGCTGGTTGCTTGCACTATGGGCACTAGGGGGGCACCTGCTGGAGTGGGCTGGTGTGGCCCTGGTTGCCACCTCTGGCCCCTCCCACTTGGTGGGCAAGTGTGCCACAGTTAGTCATTGCCTCTGCCCGCTCCTGCCTGGGAGGGCCCACGCACCCTTGATCCCTTCCCACCTGCGAGGGCTTCATGTGCTCTGGGATAACCCTGGGAGGAGACGCCGATAGGTAGTGCACATGAAGACGGAAGATAAAACCACAACTGAACCCCAGGGGCTGTGCAGCTAAGGAAGAAGATCTGAAATCTCTCCTCCAGGCTGGCTGCATGAACAAACGATTTACTCCCCCGAACCAACTTTGTAGACATGGCACCTACATAACATCTAAACATATACAACAGCTCTCGCAAATGAGATGGGTCTAGCTATAGCAGCTGGGGGCTCTGGGGGCTCTAACATGTGGGGGATGGGCCGGGCTGAGCTGTCCCCATAACACAGTGGGTCCAGATGCATGATTACTGCAATCCTGGGACCTGACCTCAGTGAATCCAGGCTGGTGACCTGATGAAAACAATTGGCCTGAGAGAAGCCAGAGCCAACTGCTAGAACACCTACAGTTAAGGTCAGGCTGTGAGCAGTGCCAGAAACAGTATAATCTGTGAGTATGGACAGTGGGTGACATAACCGAGCGTGCTTGCAGATGAATAGCTCCACAACAGGAATATTCAGTGGCTTCTCCCCCAGTGGGAGTGCTCCAGTACCACCGCAGATCAGAAACACAGCTGAAAAACAGATGTACTCCAACAGCTAGGGAGGGCAGTGACACCACAGAGCAAAGGAGAGGCTCCGCTCAATATCCAGGTAAGGCTGTGGTCACCACAACATCACTCACAGCTCTTAAGGTGATAAGCATAAGCTGAAGAGCAAGGTGGCACACATTCAAACTAAAAACAGCCCTTGGACCAAAAAATGTTAAAACCCACACAGGCTACACAGAGACATTCCCACGTTAAAAACAGCCCTCCAAGACAGTATGAGGGTTTGATATTGGGAGGAAGATCTCCAGAGCATGTAGCCTTGAATCCCAGTGGGGCTTCAACTGGTCATGCAGGAGCTCCACAGGGCTGGGGGAAACATAGACTACATGCTTGGAAGGTGCACTTAAGGTCTTGTGCAGTGTGACCCAGCTCAAAGCAGTACTTCCAAAGGAACCTGGGCTAGACCTACCTAGTGGTCTTGGAGGGTCTCCTGGGAAGGTGGGGATTGGCTGTAGCTCACCATGGGGGAAAGAATACTAGTAGTGAAGGCCCCAGGGAACTGTGGTGTGAATACTCATCTAGGTCCCCATTCTGGCACCAAGATCTGATCCTACCCAACAACCTGAAGGCTCCAGTGCTGTAAAGTCTCAGGCTAAACATTCAAAAGCAGAGACGTTACTTTGTCAACAAAGGTCCGTCTAGTCAAGGCTATGGTTTTTCCTGTGGTCATGTATGGATGTGAGAGTTGGACTGTGAAGAAGGCTGAGCACCGAAGAATTGATGCTTTTGAACTGTGGTGTTGGAGAAGACTCTTGAGAGTCCCTTGGGCTGCAAGGAGATCCAACCAGTCCATTCTGAAGGAGATCAGCCCTGGGATTTCTTTGGAGGGAATGATGCTGAAGCTGAAACTCCAGTGCTTTGGCCACCTCATGCAAAGAGCTGACTCATTGGAAGACTCTGATGCTTGGAGGGATTGGGGGCAAGAGGAGAAGGGGACGACAGAGGATGAGATGGCTGGATGGCATCACTGACTCGATGGACATGACTTTGAGTGAACTCCGGGAGTTGGTGATGGACAAGGAGGCCTGGCGTGCTGCGATTCATGGGGTTGCAAAGGGTCGGACACGACTGAGTGACTGAACTAAACTGAAACAAACCAACAAGACAGGAGCAGGGCCCCACCCACCAGCATACAGACTGCCTAAAGTCATACTGTGCTCACAGCCACCTCACAAGCAAACTCTTTGATACAGCTTTGTGTACTAGAGGAACTACACCCAGCTCCATCCCACAGAGAGCACTCACCAGTCTCTCTGACAAGGAAGCCTGCACAAGTCCCTAGACCAACCTCACCCACCAGGGGCCAGACATGAGAAGGAAGAGGAACAATAATCCTAAAACCTGAGGAAAGGAGACCACAAACATATAAATTTAGAGAAAATGAGATGACAGAGAAACATGCTGCAGAAGAAAGAACAACCTAACGACCTACAAGAAAAACTAAATGGAGAAAGGCAATCTACCTGAAAAATAATTGACAGTAATTATAGTAAAGATGATCCAAAATCTCAGAAAAAAAAAATGGAGGCACAGACCAAGAGGATACAAGACATGTTTAACAAAGAGCTAGAAGATTTAAAGAACAGAGATGAATAACATAATAATACTGCAATGAAAAATTTACTGGAAAGAATAAATAGGATAACTGAGGTAGAAGAATGAATAAATGATCTGGAAGACAGTGGTAGAAATACTTCCACAGAACAGGATAAAGAAAAAGGAATGAAGAGAAATAAGGACAGTCTCAGAGACCTCTGGGACAACATTAAAAGCAACAATTGAATCGATTATAGCTGAAAACTTCCCCTATCATGGAAAAGGAAACATTCACCCAACTGGAGGAAGCCGAGTCCCATATAGGATAAACAAAAGGAGGAACACATGTTAACAAAATGTTGAGACACATGTTAATCAAGCTAACGAAAATTAAATACAAAGAAAAAAACCATAAAAGCAAAAAGGGAAAAGCAACAAATAATATACAAAGGACTCCACACAAGGTTATCAACTGATTTTTCAGCAGAAACTCTACAGGCCAGAAGGGAGTGACACGAAATATTTAAAAGAAAGAAAGATAAAAGTCTATAGCCAAGAATACTCTACTCAACAAGGCTCTCTCATTCAGATTTGACAGAGAAATCAAAAGCTTTACAGACGAACAAAAGCTCAGAGAATTCAGCACCAGCAAACCAGCTTTAAAACAAATGCTAAAGGAACTTCTCTAAGAGTAGAATAAAGAGGTCACAACTAGAAACAAGAAAATCATAAGTGGGAAAGCTTACCAGTAAAGGCAAACACACAGTAAAAGTAGGAAATCATCCACACAAATATGATATCAAAGCTAGCAACTGTTAGATGAGGAGAGTACTAATGCAGGAAATGAGGACTGCAAACTGAAAGACCAGCAACTTAAAACAATCTTATATAGACCACTATATTGAAACCACATTAAAACACACAAACACACGGGAACTACAAACCGAGAAACAACAGATGCACACACAAAAAGAAAAAGGAACCCTAACACAACACAAAAGATAGTTATCAAACCACAAGAGAACAAAGAGAAAGGAAAGAAAAAGACCTACAAAAACAAATCCAAAAATATTCAGAAAATGGCAACAGGCACATACATATCAACAAATACCTTAAATTTCAATGGATTACATGCCCAAACCAAGATACAGATTTGCTTAATGGATACGAAACTAAGACCCATATACATGCTGTCTACAAGAGACCCACTTCAGATCTAGGGACACATACAGACTGAAAGATGCTGGATGGAAAAAGATGTTCCAGCAAATGGAAATAAAAGGAAAGCCAGTGTAGCAATACTCCTATCAGACAAAATTAGACTATGAAACAAAGACTGTTACCGAGAGAGAAGGAAAGACACTACATAACGACCAAGGGATCAACCCAAGAAGAAGCTAAAACAATTGTAAGTATATATGCACCCAACAAAGAAGCGCCTCAATATTTAAGGCAAAATCTATCAACCATAAAAGGAGACATTGACAGAAACACAATAATTGTGGGGGACTTCAGTATCCCATTTTCATCAATGAACATATCATCCAGAGAGAAAATCAATACAGAACCACAAGTCTTAAATGAAATATTAGACCAGACAGACTTGATATTTGTAGGACATTCCATCCAAAAGCAGAAGAATCTACTTTCTTCTCAAGTGAACACAGAACATTCTTCAAGATAAATCACATCTTGGGCCACTCATCTTGGGTTGCAAAGAGTTGGACACGACTGATCAACTGAACTGAACTGGGCCACTAATCAAGCCTTATTAAATTCAGGAAAATTGAAATCAGATCAAACATCTTTTTGACCACAACGCTATAAGATTAGAAATCAATTACAGGAAATATATATATATATATAAAATACAAACACATGGTGGCTAAACAATGTTACTAAATCAATGGATCATTGAAGAAATCAAAGAGGAATTCAAAGAATACCTAGAGACAAATGACAATGAAAATATGACAATCCATAACCTATGGGGTGGAACAAAAGCAATTCTAAGAGTAAAGTTTACAGCAATACAATCTTACTTCAGGAAGCAAACAAACAAAACTCAAACATCCTAACTTTATACCTAAAGCAACTAGGGAAAGTAGAAAAAACACAACATTAGTAGAAGGAATGAAATCATCAAGATCAGAGCAGAAATAAATGAAATAGAAGTGGAGAAAACAGAAAGGAACCACATGTTCCACGTTTGTTCAGTGGATTAGAGGACATGGAAAACTGTAAAGATGAAGAAAAGAAGGTTTTCTATGTCCTACTGGTCATACTTAGAAGACATTTCCATACTATAACCATTGTTTTGTGTATGCATCTTATTCCTTAACACTATTGCTGTTGTTCAGTTGCTCAGTCATGTCCGACTCTTTTGATCCCATGGACTACAGCACGCCAGGCTTCCCTGTCCTTCACTATCTCCTGAAGTTTGCTCAAACTGATGGCCATTGACTCAATGATGCCATCCAACCATCTCATCCTCTACTGCCCCTTCTCCTCGTGCCCTCAATCTTTCCCAGCATCAGAGTTAATACTCTATATGAAGAGTTTCTTGAGAGTGAAAAACCTGGCTCGAAACTCAACATTCAAAAAGCTAAGATCATGGTATCAGGTCCCATCATTTCATGGCAAATAGAAGGGGAAAAAGTGGAAGCAATGACAGATTTATTTTCTTGGGCTCCAAAATCACTGGGGAGTGTGACTATAGCCCTTACATTAAAAGACACATACACCTTGGAAGGAAAGCTATGAGAAACCTAGAGAGCATATTAAAAAGCAGAGACATCACTTTGCTGACAAAGGTCCATAAATCAAAGCTATGGTTTTTTTCAGTAGTCATCTATGGATGTGAGAATTGGATCATAAAGAAGGCTGACCGCCAAAGAATTGACGCTTTCGAACTATGGTGCTAGAGAAGACTCCTGAGAGTCCCATGTACAGCAAGGAGATCAAGCCAGTCAATCCTAAAGGAAATCAACCCTGAATATTTATTGGAAGGACTGATGCTGAAGCTCCAATACTTTGGCCACCTGATGCGAAGGCTGACTCACTGGCAAAGACCCTCATGCTGGGAAAGATTGAAGGCAAAAGGAGAAGAGGGTGACAGAGGATGAGATAGTTGGATAGCATCACTGACTCAATGGACATGCATTTGAGCAAACTCTGGGAAACAGTGTAGGACAGAGGAACCCGGCATGCTGCAGTCCATGGGTCACACAGAGCTGGACACGACTTAGCCACTGAACAACTGTGTGTGTGTGTATGGTTGACAGTAAGTACTTTTTGGGAAATATCTAGTCATTCTAGACGTTCTGAAGTGCCTGATATACGTTAAAAGTAGAGGTAGTAAAGGGGCATTTTGTAAATACATTTTTGTTAAAATTTGTATGAATATTGTTAATTTCAGAGGGGCTGGCCAAACTACCTCTCTGAACAGTACGCACTGTGTTTGTGCACTGAGGGGAAGGAGATGGAAGTGAAAAGAGCTCTGTGCCAGTGTGTTTATACTGAGGCAAGATTAACCATTGTCTTTGTGCGTTGTTTTTCACTTTTACTGTGTATTTAGTGCATGTAATGGACAAACAAGTCCTAATTTACATGTAGTCTTTCCAGATGTTATAGAGGTTGCCAGTGTATGACAAAACTAGAATTAGTAAATAATACATTTTGTGTTAAAATTTCTAGGAAAGACTGTCTTCTGAAAATTTGAGCATTATAGCCCTTTGGGTTGGTGGAGGTGGAAGAGAAGGGAAGGGTATTGGTCTTAGGCTACAGTGTTCTCATATGTTGAAGACACTTTCAGATTATAACTGTTAACATATATGCTGTTTATTCAAGACTGGACTATATATAGTGGACAAATTAAGTCTTTGTTTGAAATAACTAGCGCATTTAGAGGTGCCCAATGTATTTTAAATGTAGAGGGAGTAAGATAATCACTTTGTAAATATCTTTTTGGTTAAATTCATAGAATTAGGTCTTTGGGGATGTTAAACGTTAAACCACCTCTGTGAGCAGTATACTATTGTCTGTACTTATTCAGTGGCTCAGAGGAAGTGGGAGGGAAAGAATTAGAAAAGGTAACATGCTAGTGTGTTCATACCTGGACATTTTCAGACAGAACCATTTTTGTGTTCATGTATATTTTATTTTGTTGTGTATATAGTCTATATAGTGGACAAATGAGTCCTAAGTTTGCAACATCTAGTCTCTAGATGTTACAGACATCGCCACTGTATGAAACTAATAAAATTAGCACATTTTGTACACTATCTATTGAAATTTATAGGAAGGTTGTCTTCTGTAAATGATGTTTGGATATGAATTTGTTCAACTACCTCTAAACATTACATGTGCCTATTATTTGCCCACTGGATTGGTGGTGGAGAGAAGGAAGTGAGGGAAAGAATAGGTTAGGTCAAAACAGTCATATTTAGAAGATACTTCAGGTTAGGGCTTCCCTGGTGGCTCAGATGGTAAAGCGTCTGCCTTCAATGCAGGAGACCCGGGTTCGGTCCCTGGTTCGGGAAGATCCTCTGGCGAAGGAAATGACAGCCCACTCCAGTACTCTTGCCTGGAAAATCCCATGGACAGAGGAACCTGGTGGGCTACAGTCCATGGGGTTGCAAAGAGCTGGACACGACTGAGTGACTTCACTTCACTTCAGGTTATAACCATTGCTACATGTGTGCTATTTTAATTAACTGTTCTGTGTACATAGTGGATAAGTAAATTCTCATATAAAATATCTAGTCTTTCTAGATATTTAGAAGTGCTTGATGTATTTAAAAGGAGAAGTAGTAAAATAATACTTCTTGTAAATACAGTTTAAAAGCGGATGGGAAGGCCTGCCCTGGTGGTCCAGTAGTGAAGAATCTGCTAAAAGCGGGGGAAATGGGTTCAATCCCTGGTGCAGAAGATCCCGCACGCCACAGAACTAAGCCCATGTGCCACAACCACTGAGCCTGAACTCCAGAGCTTGTGCTCTGCAACAAGAGAAGCCACTGCAACGAGAACCCCGAGCACTGCAACAAAGACCAGCCCCGCTCACCACAAGTAGAGAAAGTCCATGCACAGCAACGGAGACCCAGCACAGCCAAAAAATAAATTAATTAAAAAAAAACACACACACTGATGGGAAATATTGTCTTTAGAAATGGAATTGTTAAACCTCCTCCCTGAACAGTATACTCTGTGCTTTTTCATTGGATTGACGGAGGTGAGAGGGAAGACTGCAAAAGACGTTTTGCTAGTATGTACTAGAACATTTCAACTTGTCCATTGCTCTATATGTTACATATACTTCACTGCATATATTATGTATATACTGGACAAATGGGTCCCAATTTTATAATATCTAATTTCTAGATATTAAAGAGATTGCCAGTGTATGATAAAAATTGAGTTAGTAAATTAATACATTTTGTACCCTTTGTGTTAAAATTCACTGAAAGGTCATATTCTGAAAAGGACCTTTGGAAGTGAAATTGTAAATCACGTTTAAGTGACAAAAGACATTAATCTACAACAAAGGAGCAAGACTAATCAATGGAGAAAAAAATCTCTTCAATAAATAGTACTGGGAAAACTGGACAGCTACATGTACAACACTTAGAACATTCTTTAATCTGTACATAAAAATAAACTCAAAATGGATTTTAAAGACCTAAATGTAAGACCAGATGGATACTATAAAACTCTCAGAGGAAAACATAGGAAGAACAGTCTCTCACATAAATTGCAACAATATCTTTTTTAATCATCCTCCTAACATAATGGAAATAAAAACAAAAATGCACAAATGTGACCTAATTAAACTTAAAAGTTTCTGCATAGCAAAGGAAACCATCAGCAAAATGAAGAAAAAAAAAAAGAATGGAAGAAAGTATTCGAAAATGATGCAACTGACATGGGATTAATATTCAAAATATACAAACAGCTCCTGCAGCTCTATGTATAGAAACAAACAAACAAAAAATGTCGATACACAGCCCAGCTTGGTGGGCTGCCTTCTATAGGGTCGCACAGAGTCGGATACAACTGAAACGACTTAGCAGCAGCAGTCAAAGGCTTTGGCATAGTCAATAAAGCAGAAGTAGATGTTTTTCTGGAACTCTCTTGCTTTTTCAACGATCTAGTGGATGTTAGCAATGTGATCTCTATCTCCTCTGCCTTTTCTAAATTCAGCTTGAACATCTGGAGGTTCACGTACTGTTGAAGCCTGGCTTAGAGAACTTGGAGCATTACTTTGCTAGCGTGTGAGATGAGTGCAATTGTGCAGTAGTTTGAGCATTTCTTTGGCACTGCCTTACTTTGGGATTGGAATGAAAACTGACCTTTTCCAGTCCCATCACTTCATGGCAAATAGATGGAAAAACAATGAGAGATTTTATTTTTTTGAGCTCCAAAATCAATGCAGATGGTGACTGCAGCCATGAGATCAAGATGCTTGCTCCTTGGGAGAAAAGCTATGACCAACCTATATAGCATATTAAAAGCAGAGATACTGTTAACAAAGATCCGTCTAGTCAAAGCTATGGTTTTTCATGTAGTCATGTATGGATGTGAGTTGGGACTATAAAGAAAGCTGAGAGCCAAAGAATTGATGTTTTTGAATTGTGGTGTTGGAAAACACTCTTTAGAGTCCCTTGAACTGAAAGGAGATCCAAACAGTCCATCCTAAGAAAAATCAGTCCTGAATATTCATTGGAAGGACTGATGCTGAAGCAGAAGCTCCAATACTTTGGTCACCAGATGTGAAGAACTGACTCATTGGAGAAAACCCTGATGCTGGGAAAGATTAAAGGCAGGAGGAGAAGGGGATGACAGAGGGTGAGATGGTTGGATGGCATCACCGACTCAATGGACATAAGTTTGAGCAAGCTCCAGGAGTTGGTGATTGACAGGGAAGCCTGGTGCGCTGCAGTCGATGGGGTCATAAAGAATTGGACACGACTGAGTGACTGAATTGAACTATTATCGGAGCCTTCACCAAGTCATGATCTTTTTGCAGTTGTAACATCAGAGGTCACTGATCACAGATCACCTTAACAAATATAGTATTCAGTTCAGTTCAGTTGCTCAGTTGTGTCTGACTCTTTGCGACCCCATGAACCAGAGCATGCCAGGCTTCCCTGTCCATCACCAACTCCCGGAGTCCACCCAAACCCGTGTCCATCGAGTCAGTGATGCCATCCAAACATCTCATCTACTGTTGTCCCCTTCTCCTCCTGCCCTCAGTCTTTCCCAGCATCAGGTCTATTCAAATGAGTCAGCTCTTCACATCAGGTGGCCAAAGTATTGGAGTTGCAGCTTCAACATCAGTCCTACCAATGAATACCCAGGACTGATCTCCTTTAGGATGGACTGGTTGGATCTCCTTGCAGTCCAAGGGACTCTCAAGAGTCTTCTCCAACACCACAGTTCAAAAGCATCATTCTTCAGTGCTCAGCTTTCTTTATATTTCAACTCTCACATCCATACATGACCACTGGAAAAACTATAGCCTTGACTAGACAGACCTCTGTGGACAAAGTAATGTCTCTGTTTTTTAATATGCTGTCTAGGTTGGTCATAACTTTCCTTCCAAGGAGTAAGCGTCTTTTAGTTTCATGGCTACAGTCACCACCTGCAGTGATTTTGGAGCCCAGGAAAAAAAAGTCAGCCACTGTTTCCACTGTTTTTCCATCTATTTCCCATGAAGTGATGGGACCGGATGCCATGATCTTCGTTTTCTGAATGTTGAGTTTTAAGCCAACTTTTTCACTCTCCTCTTTCACTTTCATCAAGAGGCTTTTTAGTTCCTCTTCACTTTCTGCCATAAGGTGTCATCTGCATATTTGAGGTTATTGATATTTCTCCCAGCAATCTTGATTCCAGCTTGTGCTTCATCCAGCCCAGCATTTCTCATGATGTAATCTGCATATAAGTTAAATAAGCAGGGTGACAATATACAGCCTTGACGTACTCCTTTTCCTATTTGGAACCAGTCTGTTGTTCCATGTCCAGTTCTGACTGTTGCTTCCTAACCTGCTACAGGTTTCTCAGGAGGCAGGTCAGGTGGTCTGGTATTCCCATCTCTTTCAGAATTTTCCACAGTTTATTGTGATCCACACAGTCAAAGGCTTTGGCATAGTCAATAAAGCAGAAATAGATGTTTGTCTTGAACTCTCTTGCGTTTTCAGTGATCCAGCGGATGTTGGCAATTTGATCTCTGGTTCCCCTGCCTTTTCTAAAACCAGCTTGAACATCTGGAAGTTCATGGTTCACGTACTGCTGCAGCCTGGCTTGGAGAATTTTGAGCATTACTTTACTAGCGTGTGAGATGAGTGCAATTGTGTGGTAGTTTGAGCATTTTTTGGCGTTGCCTTTGGGATTGGAATGAAAACTGACCTTTCCCAGTCCTGTGGCCACTGCTGAGTTTTCCAAATTTGCTGGCATATTGAGTGCAGCACTTGCACAGCATCATCTTCCAGGATTTGAAACAGCTCAACTGGAATTCCATCACCTCCACTAGCTTTGTTCGTAGTGATGCTTCCTAAGGCCCGCTTGACTTCACATTCCAGGATGTCTGGCTCTAGGTGAGTGATCACACCGTCGTGATTATCTGGGTCAGGAAGATCTTTTTTCTACAGTTCTTCTGTGTATTCTTGCCACCTCTTCTTAATATCTTCTGCTCCTGTTAGGTCCCTACCATTTCTGTCCTTTATTGAGCCCATCTGTGCTTGAAATGTTCCCTTGGTATCTCTGATTTTCTTGAAGAGATCTCTAGTTTTTCCCTTTCTATTGTTTTCTCTATTTCTTTGCATTGATCACTGAGGAAGGCTTTCTTATCTCTCCTTGCTATTCTTTGGAACTCCCCATTCAAATGGGTATCTCTCCTTTTCTCCTTTGCTTTTCGCTTCCCTTCTTTTCACGGCTATTTGTAAGACCTCCTCAGACAGCCATTTTACTATTGGGTTAACCAAGAAGTTCATTTGGGTTTTTCCATAAGAGGTAATGGAAAAACCTGAATGAACTTTTTGGCAAACCCAATAATAATGAAAAAGTTTGAAATGTTGAATGTTATTAAGAAGTAAGCAAATGGTCTTGCAAAAATATCACAACAGAATTTCTTAATGCAGAATTGCCACAAAACTTCAGTTTAGTTTTAAAAAATCTGCAAAGCACAGTAAGATATACCTATATGTACCTTATTTTCAAAGAACTGTGTTTTGATCTGTTTTGGGGCTGTTTGAGGAGAATGCCTACAACTCAATAACAACAACAAAACTTTTAAATAGACAATGGACTTGAACAGACATTTCTCCAACAAATATATACAATTAGCTAACTAGCTTATGAAAATATGCTCAAAATCACTAATCATTAGGGAAATGCTAATCAAAACCACTATCAAATATTACCTACACCTATTATGAGAGCTGCTATTTAAAAAACCTGAAAACAATAAGTGCTGGTGGGAATATAAAAGGGTGAAGCTGCTGTGAGGAACAGTATGGTGTTCTTCAAAAAAAAACAACTGAATTACCATATGACCCAGCAATACCACTTCTTGGTGTTTATTGAAAAGAACTGAAAGCAGAATCTCAAGACATGTTTGTACATCCATGTTCATAAAAGCATTATGCACAGCAGCCAAAAGGCAGAAGCAAATGTCCATCAACAGATGAATGAATAAACAAAAATGTGATATATATACACACACATACAACATGGATGAACCCTGAGAATTATGCTAATTAAAAGAAGCCAGTCACAAAAAGACAAGTCCTTTATGCTTTCACTTCCATGAAGTATGAAAGAGTAGTCAAACTCATAGAAACATAAAGTAGAATGGAGGCTTTCACTGGTCAGGGAGCAGAGAGGAATGGGGAGTTTTTGTTTAATGGGTGCAGTGTTTCCGTTTTATAAGATGAAAATATTTTGGAGGTTGATTGTAGCATAACGTGAATAAACTTAACACTACTGAACTATACACTTAAGAACATTAAGATGGCAAAACAAAACAAAAACAAGGATGCCTGCTTTGGCCACTTATATTCAACTCTGCACTAGAAATTCTAGCCAGAGCAATTAGGCAAAAAATAGATAAATAAAAGGTATTCAAACTGGATGGAAGAATGAAACTATCTCTATGTGCAGATGATATGACTGCATATATAGACAATTCTAAAGAATCTACAAAGCAACTATTAGAACTTGTGAACAAATTCAGCAAAACAGGGTATAAGCTCAACATTCAAAAAATCAGTTGTATTTCTACGTACCATCAATAAGCAATCAAAAAGGGAACTAAGAAAAGACTTCCATTTACAATATCGTCTAAAAGACCACTTAATAGTAAATTTAAGCAAACATGTAAGATCTGTACTCTGAACACTACAAAATAGAAAATCTAACTTATTGGAAAAACATCTCACGTTCATAGATACTCATGACTTAATATTCTTAAAGTGGCAATATTTTCCAAAGCGGTCTATAGATTCAATGCAATCCTTACCAAAATCGCAACAGCCTTTTTGTGTGGAAATAGACAAGCTAACATAAAATTCATATGGACTTGGCAAGGGACTTGCCTTGCTGTGCAACACAGTTTGCCAGTTTCAAAATAAGTTAAACACAGAATTATCACATGATCCATCAATTTCACTCCTAGGAAAGAACTGAAAATAGGTCTTCAAACAAAAACTTGTACATGAATGCTCACAGCACTGTTCTCAATAACCAAACATGGAGTCACCCCCAAATGCCCATGAAATGATAGATAAACAAAAGGTAGTATAGACGATGGAATATTTATTTGGTCACAGAAGTGAAGAAGTAATGATACAAATTACAACATGGAAGGGTCCTGAAAACACACTAAGTGAAAGGCTACATGATTCCACTTATATGAGCTGTCCAGAATAGGCAAACCCATAAGAAGAAAATAGATTAACAGTAGCTAGGGGCTGGGGGGAGTGGGGAGTAGCTGTTTATTAAGTGATGGTACTGCTTATTAGGATTCGCTGGTAGCTCAGTGGTAAAGAATCCATCTGCCAATGAAGGAGACTCAGGTTCGATCTCTGGGTTGGGAAGATCCCCTGGAGTAGGAAATAGCAACCACTCCAGTATTCTTGCCTGGAAAATCCCACAGACAGAGGAGCCTGGTGGGCTGCAGTACATGGGGTTGCAAAGAGTCAGACAGGCCTTAGAGACTAAACAACAGTATGGGGTCTCCTTTTGGTATGACAAAAATATTCTTAAAGTATTTTTAAGAATGGTTGCACATCATCATTAATATACACAATGTCACTAAATTCTGCATTTTAAAACGGTTGAAATGTGAATTTTATGCTATGTGTATTTTACCAAAATTAAAAAAGAAGAATCCCTTGCCAGACTCTACAAAGATTTAGACTTTGCCAAGCCCTCAGGATTGTCACAAAGCCTGCCTCCTCCTACTAAATAACCTAGGTCACCTGGTCTATGCAGATTGTCTCTTCTCTGAAAAACCATGAGTCCTAATGCTGGCTCTAATTCACTTGAATTATTTATCACGTATTTTCTTTTGACATCACTTAACTTTTCCTGTGGAATAGACAAGAATCATTCCCTTTATTCCAACCACTTCTTTATGCAACTGCAAGACTGTCACAAGAAGGTTCACAACATCACATAATGAAGTCTATCAAAAAAATTTTTTTAATGGCTCAGTTTCACAGCTCAATAATATCATAGGATCTGCATTTACCCACATGGCATCTCTTTCCTACTACTGATCTGCTCTTCTAAATCAGAGGTCAGCAAACATTTTCAGTAAATGTTCATAGTAGGTATTTCAGGTCTGTGAGCTGTCTGTCACAATCACTAAACTCTGCCCTTGTAATCTGAAGGCAGTCACAGCCATAAATGAGCATAGCTGTGTCTCAGTAAAAGTTTTACAGACACTGAGATTTGAATTTCACACAATTTTCACATCACAGACTATTACTCTTGATTTGTTTCTCAATCATCTAAAAATTCTTAGTGTGTGGGCAATAAAAAACCAGGCAGCAAGCCTCATTTGGCCCATGGGCTGTAATTTGCTGACTTGTGCTCTATATTTTCCCTGATGTAAACATTTATTTCTACTATTTCAAATGAATGTATAGACATGGTATAAACTTCAAATAATCAAAACTGTGCATAAATTAAACAACTCACCTGCAATGTGATCATTTTCTGTTGCTTCTGGAGAAATGTAGAGAGCTGAGAGAGTACACCTGAGAGAGAAGGAAGGTCATCAGTGATATCACCTGCCTAAAAAGCTCCACCCCAGTAGCTGGCATAACATCTTAGAATGGGAGATGCCTTGAGAAGGGGCAGAAACGGTAACAGTAAGGGAGGGAGCCCTCCATGTCCATGCATGACTCTGGTATGATTATGTAATACTTAGACAAGCTAGTTTTCAAATGTAAAAGCATTGGTTTTCTACTCATTTGTTAACAGTGTATGCTCTAACATACAGAAAATGTGAACAACACATTAAACTAATTAAGCCAATTAGGAAAAGCCAAGATTAGAACATTAAAACTGATGCTGAGCAAAAATATTCAGCACAAAATTTATAATGTTCATTACAAACCAGAAAAACCTCAACAGTGTTCTGAAAAAAAAAAGGATGGGGTATTTTTGGAAGGGGAAAAAAGTTTACTCTTAATTTGGTTTTGGGTCTCAACAGTATTTTTTAATTAAAAACAATAAACTGGTTTTGATTTCTGTGTTGTTAAGGCAGAAAAGACTTCCCTGGACCATCAAGAGACTCCATGGCTGTCCTTGATTCTACCATAACAAAATGTAGGATTGTAAACTAACCACTTTTTTACCCACTTCCTGCCCACCCCACCCCAACTCCATGCTTTAAGTAACACATACATAGACCTGTCTTAAGTCCAAGTCGTAACGACCTGTCTTGCAGCACCATCTCTGATTCTGCAAGCTCAGGACAGGGGACATCAGGTATTCTCTAGCTGTGCTGAGTGCAGGAGCAGCTCAGAATACAAGTGGAGTAAAGAGTGAAGGGTGCAAGAAGGTAAACTCCCTCCCCTGTGGCTGATCAGCTCTTCCTTCCACAGGATGCCTTCACAACCTCCCAGGAAGGAGTACCTTCTGTTCCTTTTGTCCAGAAAGTTGGCCCAAGGTTTCCACCGTCACTACCACCTGGTCCAGCAGGAGGACCAAAGTCTGCTCCTCTGAGGTCCCAAGCGCACTGACTGTCCTGCCAGAGACTCCTGCTCCCGGAATCATCCTTTCTACTCCACAAAAAGCTATTCTGTTGCAACAAAGATGGACCTAAAAGGGTCAGAATATTTGTCCCAGATTAAAGCTCCTGGAATTTAAGCGGGACATCCTGTAAAAGCCAACTAGGGCTACTGAGGGCACAGGCAAAGCTGACCACAGGCGGTTACGCGAGGCCCTGAGTGTTGGGGGCGGGGGTGGGGAGGGAATCAAGTTTCTTCGCAGAGAAGAAAAGTGCACATCTACTGGGAGCCCGAAAGCCAGTTTCTGCGCCGTCTTCCAAGGTCTCAGACCACCCCGCACCTTGGAAATGAGAAAAACAAGCTGCACCTGGTAACAAGCGCTGGGACGTGCTGGTCCTCACCAGGAGCATAAAAACGGAGTCAGAGCCACACCGAGTCTGGAGACAAAGCCGTTTCCTCCTTCACCCGCCCTCCGGTCGCCTGTCTCAACTCTGCGGGGCTCCACCGAACCGTCCTGGTCCTCAGCAGTCGGGTCCACAAGCCTGAAGCTCCGGAATCTTCTCCTCGCGAGACTGCAGCTGCAGACCCGAACCTGCAGGCTAGCAGGGAGAGGAGGGGGAGGAGGGAGCGCACATGCGCAGAAGGCCATAGCGACCGCCGCGTCCAGTCCCAGAAAAGGCACAGTACATTTCTTGAAAGCCTGTTATTGTTCAGTCGGTAAGTCATGTCTGACACTTTGCGACTCCATGAACTGCAGCACGCCAGGCTTCCCTGTGCTTCACTATCTCCCTATAGTTTGCTCAAATGCATGTCCCGTTGAATCGGTGATACTATCTAACCATCTTATCCTCTTCCGCCACCTTCTCCGTTTTGCCTTCAATCTTTCCTAGCACCAGGGTCTTTGCCAATGAGCAGGCTCTTCCAATCAGGTGGCCAAAGTATTGAAGCTTCAGCAACAGTCTTGCCAATGAATATTCAGGTTGATTTCCTTTAGGATTGACTGGTTTGATGTCCTTGCAGTCCAAAGGAATCTCAGGAGTCTTTTCCAGCACCACAATTCGAAAGCATCAATGCTTCCGAGTTTAGCCTTCTTTATGGTCCAGCTCTCACATCTGTACATGACTACTGGAAAAACCAGTTTTTGACCGTATCGACCTTTGTTGGTAAAGTGTTGTCTCTGCTTTTTAATAAGCTGTCTAGGTTTGTCATAGCTTTCCTTCCAAGGGACATGTGTCTTTTAACTGCAGTCACTGTCCCCAGGGGTTTTGGAGCCCAAGAAAAAAGAAAATAAAATTCTCGTTCTATTTACTATGAAGTGATGGGATTGGATGCCACGATCTTTGTTTTTTGAATATTGATCTTCAAACCAGTTTTGTCACTTTCCTCTTTCACCCTCATCAAAAGGCTCTGTAGTTCCTCTTCACTTTCTGCATATCTGAGGTTGTTGATATTTCTCCCATCTCAATTAGGATAGGGTCTGCGATAGAAACAAACTTATGGTTACTCAAGAGGAAGGGGGGGAAGGGATAAATTAGGAATTTTGGATTACTATATATAAAGTAAATAAACTGCATATAAAATTGGTAAACAGTGACCTACTGTATAGCACAGGGAACTATAGTATCTTGTAATAACCTAAAATGGAAAAAATCAGAAAAAGTATATATATTGGTGACCTTAGTCACTCAGTCATGTCCAACTCTTTGCAACCCTATGGACTGCAGGCCGCCAGGCTCCCCTGTGCATGGGGATTCTCCAGGCAAGAATACTGGAGTGGGTTGCTATGCCCTCCTCCAGGGGATCTTCCCAACCTAGGGATCAAACCCAGGTCTCCCACATTGCAGTCAAATTTATTACCGACTGAGCCACCAGGGTAGCCCATGTATATATATACATACATATGTAACTGGATCAATTTGCTATACATTTGAAAGTAACACTGTAAATCAACTATACTTCAGTTGAAAAAAAAAAAAAGGCTCTGCAATTTTGTACATTGGGTAGAATTGCCAGATTTAGCAAATAAAGTACAAGTCATGAGACACTCTTTTATTCGTTGCTCATCTGAAATAAATTTTAAGTATCTAAATTATGTATCTCTCATCAATTAAATTTCTATGATAATATTGGCTCTCCTTAACAGTTCCTTGTTTTGAAGAATTGAGTTACATTATTTATTCCAGAGACTGTCCATTTACATGGTTCTATTTTCATTATATGTTACTTATTTCGTAGTTGTATCTCACTTATTTTGGACATTCATTAATGAGAAAACACATTTAGCTTTATGAATGGATATAATGGCATAAAGTTAACAACTCTGGGAACTGCTCTTCAAATTTGATTAGTTAAACACATAAGACCATCATTCATGGCACAACTTGCCTTTTCCACTCTTCAGGATCATATTGGATCTCTTTGATTAATAATTTTTTAATATGTCCACTAACAAAAAAACTTTTTGCCAGTTTTTTCTGTTCCCTTTTAACACTATAAATGATACTTTCACTTGTCCTTAAGCTAGACAAGCAGTTAGTACCATCCATGTAAAAAAATCAAATTAAGAGATGAAACTCATTTCTAAATACAGTCATAGCAAGCACACTAATGATTATCCACATAATCATTTTATAATCATTATTGAAAGAGGAGAAATTGTTCTCTCAATTTCCATAATTGTTACAGATACTGAAAACTACGAACAAGAAATAAGCAAATTAGCTTCATTTAATGGAATATTTTAAAGGTTAAATAAGAATTTGGGGCCTTTTCTGGAGGATTAAATATTTCAGTGCTTTAAATATTAACTGAGAACTCTTCCAGCTGTATTTGTTAAAGAGTGTCAATGAGTTTCTGAATGCAAGAGAAATGAAGAATACTGACTGCCAACAAAAATCACAGAAGTCCTTTAATAACTCAATTCAAATGTTAATAATATAAATGCTGAAGTAAGAGAACAACTTCTTGTCAATTACTTCAACATCAATATAAAAAGTATCTCTATCTGAATAGCAAGTACTATGAAGAATGTGGCCGGACAATCAACACCTTCCACATAATCTTTCATGCTTTGTTTATCCTTGGAATAAACATGTCTTCACCTTTATGTAAACATCCACCAAAATTTGTATTTGTATTACCTCCATCAAAAGCAGTGTAGAAGCAAGGGGAAATATGTATTTTCCACATTGTAATTGCTTGTACCCATGGCTATGCTGAAAAAAACAATAATGAGGCTATTAAAACACTGATAATCTCTGTAATCGTAAGTGAAGCTATTTTTGTTGTTGCAGTGGACTTTATCTTGGCACTTGAAATTGTGATTGCAACTTTGGAATCAGAAAATACTCTGCCAGTACTACGTTAGGTCATTTGAGCTGAAAGAATGATGATGGTGTAGAGGGTATTTACAGCTTCTGCTTCAATTACTATATCTCAATCTGAATTCCTGTTAAACAAAGACATTATTTTATCTCTTTCGATGGACAGGGAGGCCTGGAGTGCTGCAATTCATGGGGTCGAAAAGAGCCGGACACGACTGAGCGACTGATCTGATCTGATCTGATAATACTAGTTCCCCTGGAGAAGGAAATGGCAACCCATTCCAGTATTCTTGACTGGGAAATCCCATGGACAGAGGAGCCTGCTGGGCTACAGTCCGTGGGGTCGCAAAGAGTCAGACATGACTTATTGACTAAGCAACAACAATATCCTATTTGAGGATTGAAGATTGAATGTTTTCCTCCTAATTATAGGAACAAGACAAAGATGTCCACTATTGGGGAGATATAAATAAAAATAAAATCTTCCAATTCAGAAAACCTCTCCGTATTGCATAGAAGGAAAATAAAACATCATTTCCTAGACCCAGCATGATGCATTGATGTGCTTGCCCTGCATGGTGTGAAAATGCCCCTCTCTGCCATACCTCTTTTTCTTTCAAAGGGCACAGTGTGATCAAATCAGATGTCTTTTCCTCAATAAGCTCCATGGATATTCCATCCAGAGTAGAGAATATGGTAGCCTTTTAGTTGCACAACAGGTCTCTCCTCAACAGGTTTATAGAAGGATTGGGAGAAACCAAGAACACAAGTTCCTTAGTTAGAGGACCTAACTGCATGTGAATTGTACAGGAAAAGGAATAAGTAGACTGATGCAAAATACTAAAACAAGAAATTCTTGAGGAAACTGAAGGATAAGCAGAACTTTATCAGAACAGGCAAAGAGATTAGGCTGAGGAAAAGTTACTGACACATATGGTTCACCATTTCCCACCTCAGTCTCTCTCAATCTATCCATTTTCAGCTGTTAGCCAAGATTTCCTAGCTGGAGATTTTGTTCTTCTCCATCCTGATTCTCTTGTCCCTGTAGTCAGTCCCTGCCTCCTCCAGACCCTGCCTCCTCTGATCCCTTCATGGGTTGACCAGAGTAGGGATTTCTCCCTTTAGTAAAGAGTTCTGATCAGCCAATGCAGAAGTCTTCAATTTCTTTTCTTGGATGTCTTTCTCTAGATTACCCCTACATTGAGTACCTGCTGCTCAGATTTGACTGTCTATTCTTGTCATCCTACCACTTTCCCTTAATTTGGATTTGGATAGTTGACAAGAGAGTCAAAACGAAGGTTGCTAAAACTAGAGCATATTTTGATCTGACCCCAGGTTCCAACCAGGGAGTTCTGAGAAAGCATCAGCAAACCACTGATGGAAATCGATGGGGGACCCCCATGTCTTCTAGGTGCATTGCTGCAACATCACCCAGCTCAACATTTGTGGAAAGGCTTCAAGTATAGCTTTCAGCAACCCTTCTCTGAGTTTGAAACTGCCTTGGTTACTCCATAGTTATGAGGGGTGGGGTGCCAGATAGCCTCCCCTGATGTAGTGATCTTCCAGACCCCAATGTGATTGCTCTACCAAAGGAGCAAAATCTGCTAATTTCAGAATTCCACACAGTTGCTGGTTGCTCAATTTCATCTAATAATCAGTATATATTCCTATGTGTGGGCTGTAAACTGAATACACCCTGAGGTGTACTTTTGCAAATTTCTGGGGCATAGAGGAAAGAAGCCTTTAAATAAGAAACATCAGCTGATAAGAAAGGCATTTGAATTACATGGGCATCCTGAGTAGCTTCTCAATGGCATTGGTGCTGCTGGTGACCCAAATAGACTAGCTGGCTTCCTTCGCATTGAGACCAAAAAAAAAAAAAAAAACACACACAAAAAATTGTAACCAGGGCACTTTAGTTTCCCTTCCTGTGTTTACATTATTTCAATACCTTGTTTCTTTGCTTTTTTCCAAGTGACTAGTATAGCTACTCTCCCTGTTGCCTTCCATGCAGATCTCTTAATCTTCCCATGATGCTCTATCATTTCTGGCTTTCTATTAATAGCTGTGCAGTGTGTGGAGCATAAGGGACTCCTGAAGGAGTCACCTCGTCTAAGACATGAAGTGGACTCAGTCTAGGCCATAAAGTACATTAACTGTGTTCTCAAATTGAGCAGGTAATTTATTACCAGTTAAAGAAGCTGTTGGAGAAGGCAATGGCACCCCACTCCAGTACTCTTGCCTGGAAAATCCCATGGACGGAGGAGCCTGGTAGGCTGCAGTCCATGGGATCGCTGAGTCGGACACGACTGAGTGACTTCACTTTCACTTTCATGCATTGGAGAAGGAAATGGCAACCCACTCCAGTGTTCTTGCCTGGAGAATCCCAGGGACGGGGGAGCCTGGTGGGCTGTCATCTCTGGGGCCGCACAGAGTCGGACATGACTGAAGCGACTTAGCAGCAAAGAAGCTGTGCCTAGATGGGAACCACCCATCTGAAAGATTATCACCTCCCTTTCCCCCGAGTCAGTCTGAGGCATGGAGGGGCAAAGACATCCAGGAAAAGCAGGAGGAGCAGGGACAAACAGAGTGAGGAGAAGCAGGGTTCTATGAGAGAGAAAATGTATTTGTCTTGCATTTTCTCTTTATTCAACAGTTTCTTCTAGTTATCCAAATAATTTTTAAATTTCCTCTTGGAATGGTTAGAATTATATTCATCCCATAAATATCAGCAATTCATTTACTGGGATAGACTCCCTTCTAAGAACCTCTGCAAAACAAAAGAATTGTCCTCTGGCTACTGCAGGACTGGAATCTCATATGTGTGCCAATTCCAAATGCGACAGACACATATTAACTGTTTTTAAAAGAGACCAGCAGGCAACATTACTGGCTTCCCATATTTTCCAATTATCCAGTGATCATGATGAGATCTGGGTAATAATTATTACCCATAATTATTCAAAAGTAAAATCTTGAATTTGGGTGGTTTGTTTAGATAGTATTCCAAAAGAACAGAGGGCTAGGAAGAAGAGTATTTATAATTTAGGGACTTCTACCTGATTGTTGTGTGGCCAAGACTTTCAGCTGATCTGCTCAAATCAGGAACTACCAGACTCATCCCATTATCAAAATTGCTGAAGAAATATAATTAAAAGTTTCTCCCAACACGAAAGTCTATTCACAAAGGTAGAAGACAAAAGAATTTTATTACTGAATAGTTATAAAAGAAGAATGTGATGTGCACTATAGGAAGTCTGCTAAGAGATTACAAAGCCAGAAAGAAACTGCACCCTTTTATAAAGCTGATTGGATACAACTCATTACATACATGTTCTCAAGATAAACAATAACTAAACCTTAAGTAAGAGGACTTGACAGTATCATTTATCATGCTGCTGCTGCTGCTGTCGCTTCAGTCGTGTCCAACTCTGTGCGACCCCATAGACAGCAGCCCACCAGGCTCCCTCGTCCCTGGGATTCTCCAGGCAAGAACACTGGAGTGGGTTGCCATTTCCTTCTCCAATGCATGAAAGTGAAAAGTTAAAGTGAAATCGCTCAGTTGTGTCAGACTCTTAGTGACCCCATGGACTGCAGCCTACCAGGGTCCTCCATCAATGGGATTTTCCAGGCAAGAGTACTGGAGTGGGGTGCCATTGCCTTCTCCATCATTTATCATAGTTTACCTTAAATTCATCCGGTAATTGGGATGAGCATCTGTGTTAACTGAAGCTTCTCATATCTATTTGAAAGGAGGTAGTTTTGCAACTTGGAGCAAGGCACCCATAGAAGAAGTTAGGCTCCTACCCTCCTACAGAAACTGAGAAATTGGGAGTGCAAACACCCTGGAAGGGTACACTTCAAAGAGATAACTCCAAGGCTCCTTGAGAAAGATATTGTAAGGGTGTAAAACTGCCAAAAGGCTTTTAAAAAGGTTCATATTCATCCCAAAGGGATGGATAAAGCATTTACAGTTACAAGTTTACAAAAGAAAATGTTCTAAGAAAAAGAAGTGGGGATATCTTTTTTTTTTAACTGTACGAATCCTCTTTTCATTTCTATTTGCTCTTACTCTCACCACTTCTGGGTAATATTGTACTGCAGGTCTCAGGGCAACTAAGAAAGAAAATGGAGTAAGTGGCATAAAATGGGAAATAAAGAGCTACTGCTACGGCTATATGCAGATGGCTTGACCTTGTATGTAGAAAATGCTCAGGGACTCACTGAAAAATATCAGAACCAATAAATAAGCTCAGTAAAGTTAAGGATACAGGATCAATAATATAAATACCAATGGAACTTGTATACATTAGCAATGAGCAACCCAAAGTTAAGACAACAGACTCATTTGCAATAGCTTCAAAAGAAAAAATTCTTAAGAGTGAATTTAACAAAAGTGTAATACTTCTCCAACGAAAAGATTTGTACAAGACTTGCCCAATTAAAATGTCATTATATTTGGCAAAACTAATACAATATTGTAAAGTTTAAAAATAAAATAAAAAAAAATAATAAAATGTCATTGAAAGATTTTCCAAGATCTAGATAAATGGAAAGTCAGCAAGATAGCAAAAATAAAATTCCAGCCCCCTCTCCCTACAGAAACACCAATTTTAACAACAATCCATGGATGAAAAACCAATATATGCTTTGCATTATGGAAGTCACTGGAAGAGAGAAAGAGAAAAGGGCAGAAATATATTTGCATGTCAAATGGTGGAAAATAAATCTGAAAAAATTCATTACCTTAGTGAAATTTCTAGGCATTCAGTGGTGTGCAGCATGTCAAGATATCCCTTCTATATGCTTGAAGTCACAGTGACGGATATGGATGTTGTCGCAAAGAGTCGGACACAACAGAGTGACTAACACTTTCACTTTTCACTTGGAGCCTTTGTCAGTCTTACTTGTGAGCCAATTTCTTTAAAAATCAATCAGTTAATCTCTGGAGTTAATGCACATTTTAAATGGGATGGGGTAACAATTTTCTACATTTACAGGCAGTTATACCTCTATCATTTATTAACGTCCAAACTTTTAGTGACTTAACACCCCACTTATCACTGAACAATATTCCATTGTATAGATCTGCCACATTTTGCTTATCCATTTACCTACTGATAGATAGTTAATTCTAATTTTGGAAATAATAAACCTGCTATATTTTTATGCAGGCTTTTGTGTTAATGTAAGCTTTTAAATAAGTTGAGTAATCACCTAGGAAAGCAATGGCTAGATTGTATAAGACTACGTTTCTTTGTAAGACATTGCCAAAGCTTGCAAGGATCTTCAACTTTAATTTACTTAACAAATACATTAAACTCATGATCCAATACAAACATTCATTCAACACTCATTGAGTTGAAAAACAACATGCCAGTTTTAGGCACTGGATTCATAGTAGTGTGTGAAGTAGATAAAACTCCAAGCTCTGAATGTAGTTTATATTCTATTGAGGAATACAAAATAATGAGACCACATTAAAATATTTTGTATGCTAAATGATACCTTGACAAAAAAGTTGAAACATTAAAGTGGGATAAAGTTAACACAAAAGGAAAAACTATGGAGACAATAAAAAGATCAGGGGTTGGGGTGGAGATGGAAGGATGAAGAGACAGCACAGAGGGCTTTTACAGCAGTGAAAACACTATGGTACCATAATGATGGATAAATGTCATCAGTACATGTCTAAACCCATATGATACACAATATCAAGAGTGACATGTAATGTAATTGATAGACGTTTATGATGTGTCAGTGTAGGTTCGTCAATTTAACATATATGCCACTGCTGGGGGATGCTGATAACGGGAGGGTGTACGTGTGTGAGGGGGAGGAAATGGGAAATCCCTGCATTTTCCCCTCAATTTTGCTATGAATCTAAAACTGCTCTAAAAATATTATCTTCTTTTTTAAAAGCTGCCAGAAGACAAATTCAATCTTTAGTACGCATATGTACTAGTCTGCCAAGGCTGCTGCCTTAGTCCATTGGGGCTGCTATAACAAACTACTAACAGACTGGATAGCTTATAAACAATGGAACTTTATTTTGCACAGTTCTGGAGATCGGGAAGTCCAAGACCAATGCAGGAGCATGGCTGCATTCTGGTGAGAGCAGTCTTCCTGGTTAACAGATGGCACCTTCTCATTGTGTTCTCATGTGCTGGAAAGGCTGGGGAGCTCTGTGGGGTCCCATTCATGAGCATTCCACTCTCCAGACATAATCACCTCTCAATGACTCCACCTTCTAACACCATCACACTGGAGATGACGTCAACATATGAATTTAGGGGTGAGAGGAGGGGACACAAACATTCAGCTGCCAAAATAAAGTACCATCACAGATGAGGTGACTTAATGCAACTTTGACTCATTTTTGGAAACTGGAAGTCCAAGGTCAAGGTGTTGGTAGGTTTGTTTTCCCAAGGCCTCTCTCCTTGGCTTGCAGATGGCTGCCTTCTGTGTTCTTGCATGCCCTTTTCTTTTTGCATACTTGTCTTTGGTGTCTCTTTCTCTTCTTATAAGGATACCAGTCATGTTGGATTAGAGCCCATCCTTATGACCTCATTTCACTTTTCCACTTTAAAGGCCCTATCTCCAAAACAGTCACATTGGGATAGATTTGGGGGAAAAACAATTCAGTCCATGATAATATACAACTGATTATAAATATTTTTCACAAAATACTATTTGTCAGTATCTCTAATGAATTCTGACATTATGTTTTATTTCTTTAAAAATATTAGCTCTGATTCACTGAACTGATTTCACAGTTCCTTTATAGGCCAATGTGGTTGCTTAGTAATGTGTTACCTAGACTAGGCTCAACTACATTTCCGAGTTCCCTTTTCTGTATGTTTCCCATTGGGGTGGGCCATAAAAGATATTCCTGTGCAAGACTTGGAGTGTGTAATGATGTAATAGCCATTTTGTATCTTTGTAACATGCTGCTGCTGATCTACTGACCACCTCACTGGCATGAGACACCACTAGAACTATGACCATTCCACATAGGTCCTTTGGCATCTCTGATGCTTGCACCAGATATGTGTGATCCCCTCACTGACTGAGGGACCCAGCTTCTGAAGGACACCACACCAAGGCCAGAGGCAATAAGAACTGTCTCCAGGTTTAGCCCCTCCTTGTCGGCACTACTCATTGTTGTGAGTTCTCATATTTTTGCTCTCTTTCACGTCACATCCATCTCCTTTCCCTTATTGTCTGCCCTGAGCATTTTAGTCAAATGTCTTCATCAGGCATGGAGACAACCTCATAGACACCACTTAACCAGTTCCCACAGTTGTAGAAAGCCAAAGCCCTGTAATAAATCCCTTTAGACATACACATTCATCTTATGATTCTATGTCTCTAATTAAATCCTCCTGAATCACAAATGTGTACCAAATTGGGTGTTGCTTCACCAGGGTTAGATTCCTGGGTGGGAAGATCCCCTGGAAAAGGAAATGGCAACCCACTCTGGTATTCTTACCTGGACAATCTCATGGACAGAGGAGCCTGGTAGGCTACAGTCCATGGGGTTGCAAGAGCCAGACATGACTTAGCGACTAAACCACCACCGATCTGATTAGAGTCAGATTTAAAACCATTAAAGATCCTGTTTCAGGTGTAAAGAGGTACCAATAGTCCACGATTTGCAGTGGCAATACAGTTACTCAAATGATTACCCCTAGGTACTTATTATCATGTGCCTACAAAAAGCAAGTTATTGGGGATGAAAGATGTTCTCTCCTAGGTATTTTAATGAACAAAAGGAGTATGAAACTGGTTGTTTATTCTAAACGTGTTGGACAATGTTCGGAAACAACATGAGACGCTCAGGAATTTAAGTTCCCAGCTCAAGATCCACAAAGACCCTAAAGCGTCAATGATAATTCTGAAAGCACCTCATCCCTTAAAGCTGCAGGGCTGAGATTTAGGAAAAGAAATCCAATGACAAATCTGTTGGGTGGCTTAATTACTATGTACATTGAATTTCCAACCTTACATGGTCTCATTAAAATTAAAATTAGGGCACTGACTAGTAAAGAATCCCTGGGATGGGGAAATAACAGATTTCAGTGGAGCTGAATCTTCAATGCCTATAAATACTTGGACTATATCTATCAGGCAACCCCTCACCCCCCTCAATCCACTGCTATGGCTTCATGAGGAATTCCCTATGACGAGCTGACCAGTGAAAGAAAAAAACCTCAGGCTTGGGTCAGATCATTCTGCATGGTACACAGCACCACAGCCCCACTCTAAGTTGGTTTTGAAAGTTGGTAGTGAAATCACCTGATTTATTTTGCCTGGAAGGAGAAACGGCAAAAGTTATGAGTTAACACTTATCTATGCACAGTGCCTAAAGTCAAAGTGAAGTCGTTCAGTCATGTCCGACTCTTTGCGACTCCATGGAATGTAGCCCACTGGGCTCCTCCATCCATGGGATTCTGCAGGCAAGAATACTGGAGTGGGTTGCCATTTCCTTCTCCAGGGGATCTTCCCGACCCAGGGATCGAACCCAGGTCTCCCCATTGCAGGCAGACCCTTTAACCTCTGAGCCACCAAGGAAGCCCTATGGTTTGGCTAAATGATCAAGGACTAAGGAGGGGTACCTTGGAAAACCTGTGAAAGGGAGTTCAGGGGGAGAGGTGCACATCTAGACCTTTCCAGATGAGGAGAGTGAAGGTCTTTGTGTACCATGTGAATGCTCACCAAAGGGTGACCTCATCAGAGGACACATTCTGCGATTCCAGTCTCTTATCAGTCAGCTCCATTACCCAGCCACTTGTCATTGCCAAATGGGCTCATGAACACAGTGGCTGCAGCAGCAGTGAAGAAAATTATGCATGGGCTCAGCAAAGTGGACTTTCACTCAACAAGACTGATCTGGCTAAATTCACTGTTAAGAGATTAATCTCCCAACAGCAGAGACCAACAATTAACTTGGCACCATTCCCTGGATGGATCAGTTTAGCCATGTTACAGGTTGACTGCATTAGACCATTCTCATCACAAAATGGGACTGTATCTTGTACCTTCCGTCAAAGATATTTACCCTGTACAAGCATTTGCTTTCCCTGCCTGCATCTGTCAAAACCAACATCAACAGATTTACAGAATCTGTAAATACCATGTAAATACCATGCTGTAAATCCAGCATGGTATTCCTTGTACTCTTGGACTCCAGGAGGGACAAGAGGCTGCTAAAGCCTCCACAGTGAGAGTGTCTTTGAGAGCACTAATGGGAGTGCCTACTGATTTCGATTCAGATCAATTCTTAAGGCTGTTTGTGAAGGAAGCCCTATATACGTTGGGCATTTGAAAGTAACACCATCAGTGAAATTAAAAATTTTAAGTGGGGGATATGTTGCCTGCAGAGCCCAAAAAGGACTCTTATGTATTTATATTAACATTGTGTGTATTAAGAACAGAAAACAAAAAGCAGTCTGTAGCTGCTTCTTGACAGCACCAGAGATGAAACAGCCCTTGTTTTACAAGTGATTTTCAGGAACTCAACTGATGAGGCAGATCTCTGTGTGGTGAAATAACTTATGCTTTTTTTGGGAGTATTTATAAGCCCTCAATGAATCTGTGAAATGAATTTCCTCAGAGGAGGATGTCATCAATGTCATGTCATACCTGTACTCCTGGAGGAAACTGGATGCAGTTAAGACATTGCCTGCAAAGACTGTGCAATGGCAGAGTTGTTCAGGTCCCATGGGTAGCCTGGTAAAGGCACCTTGCGTCCCTTGAGGTGAAGGTAAACTGTGGCTGAAAGGGTGTTAAAAAGAGCACTGAACAGAACATTAGCCAAACTGGAATAACAAAATATTTACTACTTGCTATTTGAAACAGTAATTTCAGTAACACTGGGTACTAGGTTCTTAGCAGATAGGCCATAGCATTAAGGTTTTAATAATCCACTGTGAAGCACCATCATTTCCAGGCTAAGAACAAGCTATACTGGATCATTAAACAGAGAAGTAGTGGCGATGATCACTTGTTCTCGGCAGGTATTTACAATGGTTTCAATTGAGGTATATGGTACACTACGGTCTCCTTTTGTCAATCCAATTTGTAAGTGCCCAAAATTTAATTTTATTATTCTTTGGATCAGAGCATCCATGCTTTCTATGGGATTATGCTAAAATTAAGTCAGTGGGTGTTATGACCATGCGAAACTTAAGTCAATAGTTCTGTTGGTTAAGATGAAACATACTATTTGTTCCTAAATGACTCAGACTCTCGGGGTTGCTATAATAAAATACAATGGACCAGGTGGCTTATAAACAACAAAAGTTTATTTCTCACAGTTCAAGAGGCTGGGAAGTCCAAGATCATAGCACCAAAAGATTCCTTTTTTGGTGAGAACTGCTTCCTGTTCACAGAAGGCTGTCTTTTCCTAAGTCCCCACATGGCAGAAGAAGTAAGGGAATTTTCTGGAGTCTCTATTTTAAGAGCACTAACCCCATTCATGAGGACTCTGTTCTCCTAACTGAATCACTCCTAATCGACCCGCCACGAAATACCATCATACTGGCAGTTAGATTTCAACATGAATTTTGGAGGGAATTTCAGTATAACACTGTGTTTTATATTCAATAACACCTCTAAGATTTTAGGGGGTAACATAATTAAATTTAGGGGGGTTCCCAGGTATAACTATAACTTGAGCCCTGTATTAAGGCTATGAAAATTTACCAATGGTACACTTCAGCATTAACGTTAATATTCAAGTTAATTTGGAAGATACAAAAGCCAATCAGCACCCTTTTATCTTTTGTTGTACAAATAATTTTAGTATATTCTGGATTTCTAATTGAGTCAAATTGTGGATATAATTTATATAATATTGTACAGAAACCACATCTCAATTTCAAAAACAAACTATGGACCTATATTTCAGTTATTTTGTTATTTACTCTCCTCATATCTAAGTCTCTGCCTCCCTCCCTCCCTTCATTCTTTCCATTTCTTTTCTTTCTGTGGTTACTTGCTACACTTCAGGAGGGTTCTCTTTACTCTGATCAAATTTATAAATTTCTTTCTTCAGGAAAGGGTTAGGGGCCTGCTCCATGGCAATGGCTGCTTCACATGGTGCAAGGATCCCAGGCTTAAGCTGCATTTGAATTAACCTCTTTGCTGCACCACAGGATAGGAGTTTTGTCCTCTAACCATGAGTGCAGAACCTTTTTTCTTTAAAAAAAAAAAAAAAAAAGACACAACAGGTGGTGAAGCAAAAGCATGCTGGGCCCATAACCCAGAGAGGCTGGCTGACTTAACATCCTCTGTCTGCTATGGCTGTCTTTTTCTGCCATGCAGGTTTCTTTCTCTCTTATTTCTCTCATACAAATTTCCTCAGTTATTCTGGACTTCTAGCCATGTACATCACCCCTGATGTGGACATTCTGGGTAGTTACAAGGGCAAGTACCATGGTCCAGAAGCCGGCCTCACAGGTAGCTCAGATACCACCTGCCAAACACACTGAACCCCATGGCAAGTCATGCAGGGGGCACAGCCAATGAACCATTCTCTTAGGGACAAGAGCCTCTTAGAGTGGGAAGAGATAGCAACATCCAAAAAAGAACATAGAGCAGAGCAGGCCGAAGTGCAAGCCTGCCAGCAGTTGGTGGTTCCATCCCAAGCAGCCTCTGCCACATCACGGAACCTGTTAGACAAGAGCAATTAGCTAAGTGACCAGGTGACCTGTCTTAGATGGGACAATCTTGTTCATGCCCAGCTGTATTAACTGCCTCCTAGTCACTCTCTTGGTGGCAGGATTTATGCCCTGGGGTAATGGAATAGCTGAACATGTGACACTTTACACTGGACAGATGAGATCTACATAAGCTTACTAGTTATGTCTATTCACAGGCCAGGCGAGAGGACATGACACCACCATCCAAGGGTCACACAGGTTATCATGCTTGGGAACAAAGGAAAAACCAGGGGTTGTGGGAAATGGCTCTGTAGTATGCAGAGGGTGCAGCAAAGTTTCTGTGAGAAGATGGGAATGGTTTTTCAGAATGATTTTGTGGGCTGGTAGGAAAGTGAAACTTGCCACTGAGGGGAAACCAAGAACTGGTCCCCCAGATAAACAAGGAGGACTGTCTGACTACAATGACCTGGGGGAGAAGAATAGGGAGGGAAACCTGCAGTTAGGCTATCAAAGGTCTTCTTAGTTTCAGATGTGAAGAGACTCTATTACACTGGGCCTTAATTTCAAGCCACAGTTGCTATAATTTAAAGTATTCTGAAGACTATAAAAACAACCCAAATGTTCATTAGTGATTATTATAGCTGCAGGGCAGAAACATATGTTCAGTGCAGAAACAAGATGTTGTAATGAGAGGTAAGTAATTTAAGGTAATTTCAAAAGAAGATAATAAGACTTAGAAAAGCAGAAAGCTATAATTGAAAATATGCCTTAGTGGTTGACAATATATGATTTCTAAGAATGCATTCCCTACCCTACTCCACCCCCACCATGGAAAAACTGGTACTGAATCATATGAGTTTCAAATTCTGTAAATATATAAGAAAGTAATATGTGGCAGGGTTGTTTATTTAATACACTCCATTTTTTCGAGCAGTTTTAGGGCTACAGAAAAAATGAGCAGAAAGCACAGAGTTCCTATATACCCCTTTACCTCTACCTCCCTCCACACTTTTCCCTTATTAATACCGAGCGTTAGTGTGGTGCATTTGTTATAACTGATGAACCAATATGATACATTTTTACAACTAAAGTCCATGGTTTACATTAGGGTTGACCCGTTGTGTTTTACACTTTGTAGATGTGTTTTATACTCTTTTGGTGTGTTTTACACTTTGTATGTTTTGACAAATGAATGACATGTATCCTATAGGATGGTTTCACTATCCTAAAAATTGTCTGTAATCCACCTATTCATCCCTCTGTCCTTCACCCTGAACACCTGGAAACCACTTATTTTTTTAGTGTCTCCACAGTTTTGCCTTTATTAGAATCCATTATGGTTGGAATTATACAGTATAAAACCTTTTCCGATTGACTTGTCTCATTTAGCCATATGCATCTAAGGTTCTTCTGTACCTCTGTTACTTGATAGCTCCTTTCTTTGTATGACCTGCCTGAGCATCATATTCGGTAACCTTTCTGTGACTGTTTTCTAGTGTCAGGAGAATTTTTTGTTGCTGATTCTCTGGAATTTTCTACATAGACAATCATGTTATCTGTGAACATCAATAGTTTTATCTCTTCCTTCCAAATCTGTGTACCTTTTATTTCCCTTATCTTGCTGCATTAGCTAGGACTTCCTGAAGGCTGCTAAAAAGGTATGGTTACAGGGACCTCCTTGCCTTGCTCTTTATCTTACTGGAAAAGCATCTAGTTTCTCATCATTAAGTATGATGTTAGCTATAGGATTTTTATAGATTTTTTTTTTTTTTTACCAAGTTGAGGAAACTTGGTAAAAAGTTCCTGTATTCCTCACTTACTGGGTTTTTTTAATTACCATGAACGGATGTTAAGAGTTTTCGAAATTTTTTCTGCATCTACTGATATGATCATATATTTCTTCTTTAGCCTGTTGATATGATGGGCTACATTAATTATTAAATATTGGACTAGCCTTGCATACCTGGATAAATCCCACTTGATCATGTCATGTAATTCTTTTTATACACTGTTGGATTCAATTTGCAAGCATGTTGTTGAGGATTTCTATATCTGTTAATGAGATCCTGGTCTGTACCTTGGCTTTCTTGTAATGTCTTTCAGTGGCTTTACAATTAGGGTAATGCTGGCCTCAAAGAATAAGTAAAAGCTCTGCTTTTACATTCTGTAAGGTACTGTAGAGAACTGATACTATTTCTTCCTTAATTTGGTAGAATTCATCAGTAAAAACATCTGGGCTTAATACTTTCTGCTTTGGAAGATTAAAAATTGATTCAATTTCTTAAGACATATGCCTATTTAGATTTGTCCTTCTTTGAGTTTTGGCAGATTGTTTCTTCCAAGGAATTGGCCCATTTCATTTAGGTTATCAAATCCATGGGTACAGAGTTGTCCATAACATTCCTTTATAACCCTTTTGATGTGAAGGGGATCACAGTTATGGCCCCCTCTCATTCCTGATGTTAGCAATTTGTATCTTCTCTTTTTTTAGCTAACCTGACTAGACATTTATCAATTTTATTGTCCTGCTCTAAGAACCAGCTTTTGGTTTTATTTTCTCCATTGGTTTCCTGTTTTCAATTACTCTGATATCTGCCTAAGTTCTCATTATTTTTTTTTTTTTTTAATAATTTGAACTTAATTTGCTCTTCTTTTCCTGGTTTCCTACAATGGAAGCTTAGACTCTGTATATAATCTAAGATCACTAGATCGTATAATCTTACGTTATTAGCTTAATGTAATTGTTTACATAATCTGATCGTATAATTTAGTATATCACCTCTACCCTATCAATAAAAGCACTGCTCTAGTTCCATTCTGGCCATGCTCCAGCCTCAGTCTTCCTCCTCAGAGAGTCAACAGTCATTAAGGGCCCAGATCTCAGGGTACATCAGACCCTTGAATTTACAGTCTAATTTATAGCTCTGAGTATTGTCTAATCTGAAACTTCCTTCCTGGACCCTGTCTTGGAAAGCAGTTGCTTACTCAGGGTCTGGATAAATTCAGGCTAAAGGATAGAGTATTTACATATGTATACTCAAGGCACATCATGGTCTTCAGTAAGCTATGGGTGAAAGAGAAGGGGCAATGGGACTAGGGCCTAGATATCCCCATGCAGAGAATACATTTTATTGGATGTTTAGTTATTTTGATTTATAAGTTTTAAAAGGTTAGACATGAGCTTTGTGGGCTTCCTTTTAAACTGTTGCTCCAGGCCTTATACCCAAGGGAGATGTGCCTAATGTTGTAACAACAGGTAAACTAGGAGTATCTATTTTTTATTCACAATTATGTTAAGTTCCATTCTGTGTAAGAAACATACAGTTTATGTAATGTACGTACCTAAGTCCTGTGAACTTAACGGATACTTCACTGGTGTTTAATGCTTCTGCCCTAATTATTCAGTTTATCTCTGCTTTTAAAAAGATTCATATTTAAATGGTTGCCAGGATTAGGGTAGCACAAAGGCTATGATTATTATTAATAATTAATAATATTTATTAACTTCCTGTGGTGAAATCCTGATTCCTTTGTAATCTTCATGTAATACAAACTCCAGATTCCTTTTTGATTTTATAACATGTGTTGAAGGTTACTCAAATATATAAACCACAAAATTTCATAGAAATGCACAGACAAACATAAAGATTACATGTAAACACTAGTGAAATCTGAATAAAGTCTGTATCTGACTTAGTAGTAGGGTACCATCAATTTCCTGTTAGGGCTATTAATATGGTTATGTAACACTGTTATTAGAGTATGTTATAGTTATGTAACTATTATTAGAAAAAGCTTTGTAAAGGGCACATCAGAATTCTATGCACTACTACTACTGCAACTTCTTTTGAGCCTATTTTACTATTCTTTTTAGTCCTTAAAGCTTTACATTGCACAATATGCATCTATAAATTACAACCTGCTGTTTCCTAAAAATAACCATAGCATCAAAACCAAAACACAAATTCTAGCTTTTGAAGTTAAATTACCTCTAAAGAAAATTGTCAATTCATAAGTCTCAAATGGACAGATTTCTCCCCTATATAAATTCTGACATAACCTAGTATTTTTGTTAGAACTTCACAAAATCAAAATCTGTTAGGTTTATGCCAGTACATGACATTCAGTGGAATATTATCTCTTAACAAGACTGCCCTATACTTGTTTCAGTGTAGAAATTGGTCCTATATCATTACTTTGGAGTAAAATAAGGCCAGTTATGTGGATGAAAGTTATTAAACATTCAGGATATCAACAGAGCTTTCTCCATAGTGTGAATTCTCTGAAATGGAGTAGGTGCTGAATTGTGGCTCAACATTTCTAATATTCACTTCAATTATAAGGTTTTTCTCCTATGTGCGTTCGCTGATGTACAATAAGGTTTGACTTCTGAGAAAAGGTTTTCTGACATGTGTTACATTCATAGGGCTTCTCCCCTGTGTGTGATCTCTGATGTTTAGCGAGGTCTGATTTACGGTAAAAAATTTTCCCACATTCATTACATTGACAAGACTTCTCTCCTGTGTGAGCCCTGTGATGTACTGTGAGTGATGATTTGTGACTGAAGGATTTCCCACATTCATTACATTCATAGGGCTTTTCTCCTGTGTGCTTCCTCTGATGCAGAGTAAGTCCTGACTTCACACAAAAAGATTTTCCACATTCGTTACATTTATAGGGCTTTTCTTCTATATGTGTTCTCTGATGTACAATCAGAGCTGACTTATGGCAGAAAGCCTTTCCACACTCACTGCATTCATAGGGTTTCTCCCCTATGTGAATTCTCTGGTGCTGAGTGAGCTGTGACTTCTGGCAGAAGGTTTTCCCACATTCGTTGCACTCATAGGGCTTCTCCCCTGTATGTGTTCTATTATGTTTTGTTAGGTAAGATTTATTATAGAAGATTTTTCCACATTCGTGACATTCATAGGGTTTCTCCCCTGTATGGATTCTATAGTGTTGAGATAGGGTTGACTTATGGCTGAAAAATTTCCCACACTCAGGGCACGCAAAGGGTTTCTCTCCTGTGTGAGTTCTCTGATGTACTGTGAGGTCAGACTTCAAGCAAAAGGTTTTCCCACATTCGTAACATTCATAAGGTTTCAAACCTGTATGTATTATCTGATGCCTGGTGAGTACTGACTTGTGGTAGAAAGTTTTCCCACATGCATTACATTCATAGGGTTTATCTCCTATGTGAGTTCTCTGATGTTGTGTAAGATGTGACTTCTGACAGAAAGACTTCCCACACTCAGGACATTCAAAGGGTTTCTCCCCTGTATGAGTTCTCTGATGTACTGTAAGGTGTGAATTCATACAGAAAGATTTCCCACATTCATAACATTCATAGGGTTTTAGTCCTGTGTGTGTTCTCTGATGTTTAGTGAGGTCTGACTTCTGATAAAAAGTTTTCCCACATGCATTACACTGATAGGGTTTCTCCCCCGTATGTGTTCTCTGGTGTAACGTGAGGGCTGACTTGTGGCTGAACGCTTTCCCACATTCACTGCATTCATACGGTTTCTCCCCTGTGTGTGACCTCTGATGTTTAGTGAGGTTTGATTTCTCCCAGAAAGTTTTTCCACACTCATTACATTGAAAGTTTTTCTCTCCTGTGTGAATCCTCTGATGTCGAGTGAGGTGTGACTTCTCCCAAAAAGCTTTCCCACATTCATTACATTCAAAGTGCTTCTCTCCTTTTTGAGTTTTCTGAAGCTGTGAGAGGTAGAACTTCCTCCTGAAATTATTCCCACTTTCACCATATTCACAGTGTTTCAAATGTGCCCCATCATGTTTTAAAAGGGAGGACTTCAGACATAAGGATTTCCCACAATCACCAAATTCATAGTGATTTTCCTTTGAGGGAGCTGTCTGATGGAACAAGAAGGATGAGCTATCACAGAATCTTCTCCCATATTCATCATAGGCACAGTCATTCTCTTCAGTGATCTCTGTCTTGTATGTATTGAGTACTACCTTTTCATTGAAGGATTCTTGATGTATGTTATATTCGAAATTTTGCTCTAAAGTTTGAATCTTCTCAAGCTGAACAGAATCCTCTTTATGACTGACAATTTTTCCACTTTTAAAATATTCGTTTTTTTCTCTAGTATGAGTTTTCTCATGTTTAATACTGAGTAGCAGTTTTCCACAGGCATTAAATTCATCAGTCTTTTTCCCTAAAGAGTTTTTCTTATCGATAACCAATTCTGAAATATAGTTGAAGCTCATTCCACATGAGACACACTGACAGAGTATTTTTCTGTAAGGAAAAGAATCTGTGTCCAACTCAAGTGACTTCCCTAGTACATTACCTTGTTCTTTAGTCAGCCTTTTGTTATTGATCAATACAACTTCCCATACATGTTTAGGCTGGTTTTCATGGCTCCTTTCTTTCATGTGATCAGTTTTCCAGACTTCTAGAAACAAGAAAAATTTATCTCACCATATGAAAATCAACACATTTCTTATGGAATGAGACCTACTTACAAATGCCCTACATTGCTGGTAGCTGATTTTGATTTGTTGTTTAGTCTCCAGGGATGAAGGTAAATGTAAGTATGTTGTTTTTTCTATTTCTAGAGTTTCAGGTGAAAAAACAAAAACAAGAAAAAAACAGCCCAGAATAGTGGAAAAGGAAGAGTAAACTGTTCTTAGAAAACATACATTTGGTTTTCAGACATTCCTCAGTATGTCTGAGGAGTAAGAGCAACTCTTTAAATCCGAACGTCTCCATGAATTCTCCAAAACACTTACGGATAAATATAATGAGAGAAAATAAAATTACCAACAACACATTACTTGGGCACAACTACAGAATACTACTAACTTCAAATCACCATTAAGTAAGTAAATGAGTATTCAAATACAAAAGAATCTGAGATTAGAGTTTCAATTTTCATAGGTATGCAGAAAGTCAGTTGAAGACTGACTCTCTGCATATCACATATTACCTTGTGTTATAAATACATGTAAAAGATGAGACAGAGAACTTAGAGATGAATAAACACATATATCACAGTAATCCAAGTCTATGCCCCAATCAGTAATGCTGAAGAAGCTGAAGTTGAACAGTTCTATGAAGACCTACATGACATTCTAGAACTAACAACCAAAAAGAGATGTCCTGTTCATTATAGGGGACTGGAATGCAAAAGTAGGAAGTCAAGACATTCCTGGAGTAACAGGCAAATTTGGCCTTGGAGTACAAAATGAAGCAGGGCAAAGGCTAACAGAATTTTACCAAGGGAATGCACTGGTCACAGCAAACACCCTCTTCCAACAACACAAGAGAGGACTACACATGGACATCACCAGATGGTCAATACCAAATCAGACTGATTATATTCTTGGCAGCCAAATATGGAGAAGCTCTATACAGTCAGCAAAAGCAAGACTGGAAGGTGCCTGTGGATCAGATCATGAATGCCTTATTGCCAAATTTAGACTTAAATTGAAGAAAGTAGGGAAAACCACTAGACCATTCAGTTCAGTCACTCAGTCGTGTCTGACTCTTTGCGACTCCATGAATTGCAGCACGCCAGGCCTCCCTGTCCATCACCAACTCCCGGAGTTCACTCAAAGTCATGTCCATTGAGTCAGAGATGCCATCCAGCCATCTCATCCTCTGTCGTCCCCTTCTCCTCCTGCCCCCAATCTCTCCCAGCGTCAGAGTCTTTTCCAATGAGTCAACTCTTCGCATGAGGCAGCCAAAGTACTAGAGTTTCAGCTTTAGCATCATTCCTTCCAATGAACACCCAGGACTGATCTCCTTTAGAATGGACTGGTAGGATCTCCTTATAGTCCAAGGGAGTCTTCTCCAACACCACAGTTCAAAAGCATCAATTCTTTGGCACTCAGCTTTCTTCACAGTCCAACTCTCACATCCATACATGACCACAGTAAAAACCATAGCCTTGACTAGATGGACCTTTGTTGGCAAAGTAATGTCTCTGCTTTTCAATATGCTGTCTAGGTTGGTCATAACTTTACTTCCAAGGAGTAAGTGTCTTTTAATTTCATGGCTGCAATCACCATCTGCAGTGATTTTGGAGTCCCCAAATTAAAGTCTGACACTGTTTCCACTGTTTCCTCATCTATTTCCCATAAAGTGATGGGACCGGATGCCATGATCTTTGTTTTCTGAATGTTGAGCTTTAAGCCAACTTTTTCACTCTTCTTTCACTTTCATCAAGAGGCTTTTTAGTTCCTCTTCACTTTCTGTCATAAGGGTGGTGTCATCTGTATATCTGAGGTAATTGATATTTCTCCCAGCAATCCTGATTCCAGCTTGTGCTTCTTCCAGCCCAGCATTTCTCATGATGTACTCTGCATATAAGGTAAATAAGCAGGGTGACAATATACAGCCTTGACGTACTCCTTTTCCTATTAGGAACCAGTCTGTTGTTCCATGTCCAGTTCTAACTGTTGCTTCCTAACCTGCATATAGGTTTCTCAAGAGGCAGGTCAGGTGGTCTGGTATTCCCATCTCTTTCAGAAATTTCCACAGTTTATTGTGACCATTCAGGTATGACCTAAATCAAATCCCATATGATTATACAGTGGAAGTGACAAATAGATTCAACGGATTAGATCTGATAGAGTGCCTGAAGAACTATGGACGGAGGTTAATGACATTGTACAGGAGGCAGGGATTAAGACCATCCCCAAGAAAAAGAAATGCAAAAAACAAAATGGCTGTCTGAGGAGACCTTACAAATAGCTGATAAGAGAAGTGAAAGGCAAAGGAGAAAAAGAAAGGTATACACATTTGAATGTAGAATTCCAAAGAACAGCACAGAGAGACAAGAAAGCCTTCCTCAGTGATCAATGCAAAGAAACAGGGGAAAACAATAGAAAGCGAAAGACTAGAGATCTCTTCAAGAAAATCAGAGATACCAAGGGAACATTTCATGCAAAGATGAGCACAATAAAGGACAGAAATGGTATGGGCCTAATAGAAGCAGAATATATTAAGAAGAGGTGGCAAGGATACAAAGAAGAACTATATACAAAAAAAAGATAACGATGGTGTGATCACTCACTGAGGGCCTGATATCCTGGAGTGGAAAGTCAAGTGGGCCTTAGGAAGCATCATTATGAGCAAAGATAGTGCAGGTGATGGAATTCCAGATGAGCTATTGCAAATCCTAAAACATGATGCTGTGAAAGTGCTGCACTCAACATGCCAGCAAATTTGGAAAACTCAGGAATGGCCACAGGACTGGAAGAGATCAGTTTTCATTCCAAACCCAAAGAAAGGCAGTGCCAAAGAATTTTCAAACTGCTGCACAATTGCACTTATGTCACACACTAGCAAAATAATGCTCAAAATTCTCCAAGTCAGGCTTCAACAGTATGTGAACTGTGAACTTACAGATGTTGAAGCTGGATTTAGAAAAGGCAGAGGAGCCAGAGATTAAATTGCCAACATCTGTTGGATCATCGAAAAAGCAAGAGAGTTCCAGAAAAACATCTACTTCTACTTTACTGACTATGCCAAAGCATTTGACTGTGTGGATCACAACAAACTGTTGAAAATTCTTAAAAGAGATGGGAATACCAGACCACCTTACCTGCCTCCCGAGAAATGTGTATGCAGGTCAAGACGCAACAGTTAGAACTGGACATGGAAAAAAAGACTCATTCCAAGTTAGGAAAGGAATACATCAAGGCTGTATATTGTCACCCACCCTGCTTATTTAACTTATATGCAGAATACATCATGAGAAATGCTGGACTGGAAGAAGCACAAGCTGGAATCAAGACTGCCGGGAGAAATATCAATAATCTCAGATATGCAAATGTTACCACACTTATGGCAGAAAGCAAAGAAGAACTAAAGAGCCTCTTGATGGAAGTGAAAGAGAAGAGTGAAAATGTTAGCTTAAAACTCAACATTCAGAAAACTAAGATCATGGCATCCAGTCCCATCACTTCATGGCAAATACATGGGGAAACAATGGAAACAGTGACAGCCTTTCTTTTCTTGGGCTCCAAAATCACTGCAGATGGTGAATGCAGCCATGAAATCAAAAGACGCTCACTTTTTGGAAGAAAAGCTATGACAAACCTAGACAGCATATTAAAAAACAGAGATATTACTCTGCCAACAAAAGTCCGTCTAGTCAAAAGTTATGGTTTTTCCAGCAGTCATGTATGGATGTGAGAGTTGGATCATAAAGAAACCTGAGCGTCAAAGATTTGATGATTTTGAACTGTGGTGTTGGAGAAGACTCCTGAGAATCCCTTGGACTGCAAGGAGATCAAACCAATTAGTTCTAACGGAAATCAGTACTGAATATTCACTAGAAGGACTGATGTTGAAGCTGAAACTCCAATGCTTTGGCCACCTGATGCGAAGCACTGACTCATTGGAAAAGACTCTGATGCTGGGAAAGATTGAAGGCTGGATGAGAGGGGACAAGAGAGGATGAGATGGTTGGATGGCATCACTGATTCAATCACATGAGTTTGAGCAAGCAAGCTTGGTGATGGACAGGGAAGCCTGGCGTTTTGCAGTCTATGGGGTTGCAAAGAGTCAGATGTGACTGAGTGACTGAACTGAACCACAAATAAAATTACTCCTAGAAAGAAAAAGTTCCATTGTCAGTGGGAAAATATTGAATGATATCTCAGTTCTGATAAAGGTCAGACTGCTAGGAAAGCCAAATGAACGGACCTGGAGTAATGAGCAACTAAGGAGGCAAGAACTGGTAAAAATGGTAAAAAAGACCAAATCACTTCAGGAGTTAAATTGCAAAGAATCTGATAAAGACTGAATTACTTCCCCCCTTCCAAATTCATATGTTGAAGTCTTAATCCCCAACGTGGCTGTACTTGGAGATAGAACTTTTTAGGAAGTAGTTAAGGTTAAATGACTTCATAAGGGTAGAGCACAAATCCAATGGAAATGTTATCCTTATTAGAAGAGGCAAGGACACCAGAGTTCACTTGCTCTTCATGGGTTGCAGAGAAAAGGCCATGTGAGGACAGTGAAAAGGTGCTGTCTGCAAGCTGAGGAAAGAGACCTCACCAGAAACGAATGCTGCTGGCACCTTTATCTTGAACAACTAGCCTCCAGTACTGTGAGAAAATGCATTTCTGCTCTATAAGCCGCCCAGTATATGGTGTTTTGTTAGAACAGCCCAAGCATACTAATAGACCAAAGAGAAAACAGACTTGAGTGAAAATTTCATAAATGGCAACAAAAAAGGCATTAAAGCAGCAAGAGCAATAACCAAAGACTAAAAAAAAAAAAAAAAAAAAAAAGAAGGAAAACGGAATGAGTAAACTCTGGATTTAAAAAGACAGTCTGCCTGCTGGTGGGAATATAAGTTGGTGCAGACATTACAGAAAACAGTTAAGAAGGTTTCTCAAAAAGCTAAAAATAGAGCTGCCATATAAATCAGCAATCCCACTGCTGGGCATATATCCAGACAAAACTGTAATTCAAAAAGATACATGCACTGCTGTGCTCACAGCAGTGCTAAGACATGGAAACAACCTAATGTTCATCAACTGATGAATGGATAGAGAAGATGTGGTACATATATATGATGGGATACTACTCAAGCATAAAAAAGAATGAAATCGTGCAATTTGAAGCAACATGGATGGACCTAGAGATTATCACACTAAGTGAAGTAAGTCAGACACAGAAAGACAAATAGCACACAATATCACCTATATGTGGAATCTAATATATAATGCAAATGAACTTAATTACAAAAGAGACTCACAGACGTAGAGAACAGACTTCTGGTTGCCAAGGGTGAGGGAGAGTGGGCAGGGATGAAGTGGGAGTTTGTGGTTAGCAGGTGCAAACTATTATATATAGAATGGGTAACAACAAGGTCCTACTATACAGCAGCTGCTGCTGCTGCTAAGTCGCTTCAGTCATGTCCGACTCTATGCGACCCCATAGACAGCAGCCCACCAGGCTCCCCCGTCCCTGGGATTCTCCAGGCAAGAACACTGGAGTGGGTTGCCATTTCCTTCTCCAATGCATGCAAGTGAAAAGTGACAGTGAAGTCGCTCAGTCATGTCCGACTTTTCGCGACCCCATGGACTGCAGCCTACCAGGCTCCTCCGCCCATGGGATTTTCCAGGCAAGAGTACTGGAGTGGGGAGCCATCGCCTTCTCCGACTACAGCAGAGGGAACTATATTCAATATTCTGTGATAAACCATAATGGAAAAGAGTATTAAAAAATGTTTATACACATAACTGAATCACTTTGCTGTACAGTAACAATTAATATAACACTGTAAATTAACTATACTTTAATGTAAAAATAAATTTAAAAATACAGAAAAGCAAATGGAAAAAAATAAACTTGTAATTTCACCACCCAGAAAAGTAGTAGGAGCAAAAATATAATAAATAAAATTAAAACAAAATTGTATGTATGATTATAGTCTTTAAAGAGAAAGAATAGAAAATAATGGGATAAATCTAAAATTGAAAACTATAATCTAAGAAAAGGTTTCCCTAGTGGCTCAGTCGGTAAAGAATCTGTCTGCAATGTGGGAGGACCTGGGTTCGATCCCTCAGTTGGGAAGATAACTTAGCGGAGGGCATGGCAGCCCACTCCAGTATTCTTGCCTGGAGAATCCCCATGGACAGAGGAACCTGGCAAGCTGCAGTCCATGGGGTCGCAAAGAGTCGGACACAACTGAGTGACTAAGCATACACACAGCACAATCTAAGAAAACCATCCAAAGATAAAAGACCTAATCCACATATTCAAAAGGACCACGATGAACTTGGAACGACTGAACTGGAAAAGTCCTCTCTAAGACATACGTTAATAAAACTACTAAAAGGAAGTTAGTAGTAGTTAGACAAAAAGACTTATGTCTCAACAAAAACTAACATGGAGGTTTGGCCATAGACTTTGTCACCAGTAAACAAAGCAAAGCTCATTGGAGCGTCATATTTTAGAAAAGAAAGTGGGTTTTATCATTTATTTATATTCCTTTAAGTAGCAAGGCTATGTAAAAAGGTTTAGATAGTCACAAAGTTAGCTAACAGTGTAATCACGAAACCTTCTAGAAGCGCAGAAACTTAGAGCAACCAAGATCTTTAAGGAAACACTGGGAGAAAAATAGAACAGTGAATACATTTAACTGTAGATCTAAGACCAAAATAAAGATGAAAACAAGAACAGAAGAATAATATATAAATGTTATATATTCTAATGAAGCAGAAATAATGTAGTAACTGCAGGAAACAGGAGAGAAAAAAGCAGGAAATAAGAATAAACTCACAAACAGCCATGTAAATAATGAAGACTTCCAGATGTTGGAGCTGGATTTAGAAGAGGCAGAGGAACCAGAGATCAAATTGCCAACATTTGCTGGATGATAGAAAAAGCAAGAGAATTCCAGAAAAATATCTACTTCTGCTTCATTGACTATGCTAAAGCCTTTGACTGTGTGGATCACAACCAACTGTGGAAAATTCTTAGGGAATACCAGACCATCTCACCTGCTTCCTGAGAAATCTGTATGCAGGTCAAGAAGCAACAGTTAGAACCAGACATGGAACAACGGACCGGTTCCAAATTGGGAAAGGAGTACATCAAGACTGTATGTTGTCACCCTGCTTATTTAACTTATATGCAGAGTACATCATGCAAAACGCCAGGCTGGATGAAGCACAAGCTGGAAACAAGACTGCTGGGAGAAGTATCAATAAGCTCAGATATGCTCAGACATACCACCTTAATGGCAGAAAGTGAAGAAAAACTAAAGAGCTTCTTGATGAAGGTAAAAGAGAGTGAAAAAGCTGGCTTAAACCTCAACATTCATGAAACTAAGATCATGGCATCTAGTCCAATTACTTCATGGCAAATAGATGGGGAAACAATGGAAACAGTGACAGACTTTTTTTTCTTGGGATCCAAAAATCACTGCAGATTGTGGCTGCAGCCATGAAATTAAAAGATGTTTCATCCTTAGAAGAAAAGCTGTGACAAACCTAGAGTGTATTAAAAAGCAGAGACGTTACTTTGCCAACAAAGGTCTGTATAGTCAAAGCTATGGTTTTTCCAGTCGTCATGTATGGATGTGACAGTGGGACCATAAAGAAGGCTGAGCACCAAAGAATTGATGCTTCTGAACTATGGTTTTGGAGAAGACTTTTGAGAGTCCCTTGGACTGCAAGGAGATCAAACCTGTCAATTCTAAAGTAAATCAACTCTGAATATTCATTGGAGTGACTGATGCTAAAGCTGAAGCTCTGATACTTTGGCCACCTGATGTGAAGAGCTGACTCATAAGAAAAGACCTTAATGCTAGGAAAGATGGAAGACAGCAGGAGAAGGGGACAACAAAGGGATGAGATGGTTAGACAGCATCACTGTCTCAATGGACATGAGCTTGACCAAGTTCCAGGAGATGGTGAAGGACAGGGAAGCCTGACATGCTGCAGTCCATGGGGTTGCAAATTGTGGAACACGACTGAGCGACTGAACAACAAAATTTCATTAAGGTATGTCTTAAGACCATTCTAGGTATGTTTTCCCAGGTTTCTAGTGGTCTCTTTGAATATGTGAAATAGGTCTTCTTTTATTTTTGCAGTTTTCTTAGCTCAGAAGTTAAAGACAAAAACTGAACAAATTAAGTCAAAAGGCTGTTTCTTTGAAAAAATTCACAAAAAAGGCAAATCACTGACTAATCTAATCAACAAGTGGGAGAAATAGCAACTACACAAAATAAGAAATGATACGGGAGAAGCAATCATTGAAACAAGGTGTATTATCTTAAAAGGCTATTTTTGCACAACTTGCTACAAATACATTTGGAAGAGAATAAACAATTTCTTGGGAAAATACAACTTATCAAAATATACCCTGGTAGAGACAGAAAATATAAACGGAAAAATTTCCACATAAGCTACAGAAAATAGCAAGTTTGTCTAAGCAGTAGAATGAGCACCTCTAAAATTTTGATCTAGATTCACGAATTGTTGAAGTTTTGCAGCCATGCTTTATCTTTCTCTATATAAAGACTTCTTAACCATTAACTATTTTAAATTCAAATATCATGACCCATTACTCCAAATAACGTCAGCATTCTGTCTTCTAAGAATAAAATATGGTCACACTCAAGGAAATTATACCCTGATAATATATGTTATACAGGCCATTCAAGAAGAGCAGCATCTCTGAAAATATTACGTGCTTTTCACCTATATAAATCCCTTCCTTTCACCTATATAAATCCCTGTAAAATTCTCCAAAGGCAGAGTGTTTAATGAAAGAGGTTTAATCAAAAATTTTTCTTTAAAAAATCTCTGTACATTCTGAAATTTACCAATATGTTTCTTTGACTTGTTTTTTCACTGTTTCCTAAATTCATCCACACTGTTGTACATAGATATATGTCAAAAAGACCACTGTGAAAATACACTGTAATTTACATACTGGTTCCCCTATCTTATGGATAGTCTGGTTGACTATCTAGTTTTTCTAATATTATGAACAATATAGACATTCCTCTATACATCTGGTGACTACTTGCAAGTGTCTCTAAAGCAGTGCTACTCAAAAGTTGAGAGTTTCATATCAATGCCAGTCAATATGATGTATGTAACAAGTAGGTGATAAGATAAATACACAGAAGGCAACCATTTAGAAACTTTCACATCAATCTCAAAGAATTTTAGTGAGATAGACATGAAGAGTCAACTGAATACACTCAAACTATATAGTTTGATACATTCTGACACAATAATAGATACTAATAGATTTATTTCTGGGTTCTGTATTTTGGTCAACGTCTCTATGTGTCCTTGAGGCTAACACCACACTGTCTTGTTTACCATAACTTTATAGGAACTCTTGAAATCAGGCAGTTGTTACCCTACAAGTTAGCTTTTATTTTTCAAAGCTGTTATTCTAGCTCCTCTGAACTTGTATATGAAGTTAGCAATCAGCTAGTCAATTACTCTAAGAAAGCCTGTTGGGACTTGGATTGGAGTTGTTCTGAATCTACACATCTTTTTAATGAGAAAAATCTTAATGATATTGAGCACTTGGATAATGACCATGTATAAAAGTATATATATCAAGACATGAAGCTATCTCTCTCCACTTATTTAGGTATTAAACTGCCCTCTGCAATGGTCTATAATGTTCAGTGAGCTCTTTCACATCTTTGCTAGATAGGTCAGCAAAAAAATATTGTTTATGCTATTGCAAATAAAACTTGATTTTTGTACGCTGACTTTTATCTTGCAACCTACATGCACTTAAAAGTTCTAGCCATTTTTTTTTAATGATTCTACATAATTATCTTTTTGTGAATAGACAGTTCTACTTCTTTTTCCACTACTACCTTCTTTTCTTTTTCTTCCCTGATTATACTGGCCAGATTACATTATGTTACTGAGTATGAGTGGACTACCTGTCTTGTTCCTGATATTGTTTAGGAAGTTATTCAGTTTTAAAATATTAAGCACAACATTAGCTGATTTTCAATAACAGGCCTTTTGTCTTATTTTCACTTGAGAGTCTTAATCTGGAATGAAAGCTGAATTTTGTCAAATGTTTTTCCTGTATCTACTGAAATCATCATACAAGCTTTTAATTTTTTTTAATGTAAATTTCCACGTTACTCTTCCCATACATCTCACCCACTCCTCCCCTCTCCCCATGTCCATAAATCTATTCTCTATGTCTGTTTCTCCACTGTTGCCCTGTAAATAAATTCTTCAGTACCATTTTTCTAGATTCCATATATATGTGTTAGAATACAGTATTTATGTTTCTCTTTCTGACTCACTTCACTCTGTATAATAGGTTCTAGGTTCATCCATCTCATTGGAACTGACTCAAATATGTTCCTTTTTATGGCTGAATAACATTCCATTGTGTATATATACCACTACTTCTTTCTTCTTTATCCATTCATCTGTCAGTGGACATCTAGGCTGCTTCCATGTTCTAGCTATTGTAAATAATGCTGCAGTGAACAATGGGATACACGTGTCTCTTTCAATTTTGCTTTCCTCAGGGTATATGCCTAGGATTGGGATTGTGGGTCATATGGTGGTTTTATTCCTAGTTTTTTGAGCAATCTCCATAATGTCTTCCACAGTGGCTGTATCAATTTACATTCCCACCAACAGTGCAAGAGGGTTCCCTTTTCTTCACACCCTCTCCAACATTTATTCTTTGTAGACTTTTTGATGAGGGCCATTCTGAACGGTGTGAAGTGACTGTAGTTTTGATGTGCATTTCTCTAATAATGCTATATACAGGTCAGGAAGCAACAGTTAGAAATGGACATGGAACAACAGACTGGTTCCAAATAGGAAAAGGAGTACATGAAAGCTGCATATTGTCACCCTGCTTCTTTAACTTATATGGAGAGTACGTCATGAGAAACACTGTGCTGGAAGAAGCACAAGCTAGAACCAAGATTGCCAGGAGAAATATCAATAACCTCAGATATGCAGATGACACTACCCTTATGGCAGAAAGTGAAGAGGAACTAAAAAGCGTCTTGATGAAAGTGAAAGAGGAGAGTGAAAAAGTTGGCTTAAAGCTCAACATTCAGAAAACGAAGATCATGGCATCTGGTCCCATTACTTCATGGGAAATAGATGGGGAAACAGTGGAAACAGTGTCAGACTATTTTGGGGGGCATCAAAATCACTGCAGATGGTAATTGCCGCCATGAAATTAAAAGACGCTTACTTCTTAGAAGGAAAGTTATGACCAACCTAGACAGCATATTCAAAAGCAGAGACATTGCTTTGCCAAAAAGGTCTGTCTAGTCAAGGCTATGGTTTTTCCAGTGGTTATTTATGGATGTGAGAGTTGGACTGTGAAGAAAGCTGAGTGCTGAAGAATTGATGCTTTTGAACTGTGGTGTTGGAGAAGACTCTTGAGAGTCCCTTGGACTGCAAAGAGATCCAACAAGTCCATTATAAAGGAGATCAGTCCTGGATGTTCTTTGGAAGGAATGATGCTAAAGCTGAAACTCCAGTACTTTGGCCACCTCATGCGAAGAGTTGACTCATTGGAAAAGCCTCTGATGTTGGGAGGGATTGGGGGCAGGAGGAGAAGGGAACGAAAGAGGATGAGATGGCTGGATGGCATCACTGACTCGATGGACGTGAGTTTGAGTGAACTCTGGGAGTTGGTGATGAACAGGGAGGCCTGGTGTGCTGCAATTCATGGGGTCGCAAAAAGTTGGACAGGACTGAGTGACTGAACTGAACTGAATAATGCGTGATGTTGAGCATTTTTTCATGTGTTTGTTAGCCATCTATATCTCTTCTTTGGAGAAATGTCTGTTTAGCTCTTTTCCCCACTTTTTTTTATTGGGTTATTTGTTTTTCTGGTACTGAGTTAGTTGTATGAGCTGCTGGTATATTTTGGAAATTAATTCTTTGTCAGTTGTTTCATTTGCTATTATTTTCTCCCATTCTTGAGGGCTGTCTTCTCAACTTGCTTATAGTTTCCTTTGTTGTGCAAAAGTTTTTAAGTTTAATCAGGTCCCACTTATCTATTTTTGTTTTTATTTCCATTACTCTAGGAGGTAGGTCATAAAGGATCTTGTTTTGATTTATGTCATCAAGTGGTCTGCCTATGATTTCCTCTAAGAGTTTTATAGTTTCTGGTCTTATATTTAGGTCTTTAATCCATTTTATCTTTGAGTATGGTGTTAGGAAGTGTTCTAATTTCATTCTTTTAGATGTAGCTGTCCAGTATTCCCAGCACCATTTATTGAAGAGGCAGTCTTTGCGCCAATGTATATTCTTGCCTCCTTTGTCAAAAATAAGGTACCCATAGGTGCATGGGTTTATTTCTGGGCTTTCTATCTTGTTCTATTGGTTCATATTTCTCTTTTTGTACCAGTACCATACTGTCTTGATGACTTCTTCCAGCTCCATCCTTCTTTCTCAAGACTGCTTTGCTATTCGAGGTCTTTTGTGTTTCCATATGAATTGTGAATTTTTTTGTTCTAGTTCTGTGAAATATGCCATTGGTAATTTGATAGGGATTGCATTAAATCTATAGATTGCATTTGGTAGTATAGTCATTTTCACAATATTGATTCTTCCTACCCAGGAACATGGAATATCACTCCATCTGTTTATGTCATCTTTGATTTCTTTCATTAGTGTCTTATAATTTTCTGTGTACAGTTCTTTCATCTCCTTAGGTAAGTTTATTCCTAGATATTTAATTCTTTTTGATGCAATGGTGAATGGGATTGATCCCTTAATTGCTCTTTCTGATTTTTCACTGTTAGTATATAGAAATGCAAGTGATTTCTGTGTATTGATTTTGTATCCTGCAACTTTGTTAAATTCACTGATTAGCTCTAGTAATTTTCTGATACTATGTTTAGGGTTTTCTATGTACAGTATAATGCCATCTGCAAAGAGTGAGAGCTTTACTTCTTTTCTGATCTGGATTCCTTTTATTTCTTTTTCTTCTCTGATTGCTTTAGCTAGGAGTTCCAGAACTATGTTGAATGATAGTGGTGAAAGTGGACACCCTTGTCTTGTTTCTGATCTTAAGGGGAATATTTTCAGTTTTTCACCATTGAGAATAATGTTTGCTGTAGGCTTATTATATATATATATATATATATATATATATATATATATATGGCTTCCCTGGTGGCTCATTTTCACCATTGAGAATAATGTTTGCTGTAGGCTTATATATGGCTTCCCTGGTGGCTCATTTTCACCATTGAGAATAATGTTAGCTGTAGGCTTATATATGGCTTCCCTGGTGGCTCATTTTCACCACTGAGAATAATGTTTGCTGTAGGCTTATATATGGCTTCCCTGGTGGCTCAGAGGTTAAAGCCTCTGCCTGGAATGTGGGAGACCTGGATTCAATCCCTGGGTCAGGGAGATCCCCTGGAGAAGGAAATGGCAACCCACTCCAGTACTCTTGCCTGGAGAATCCCATGGAGAGAGGAGCCTGGTAGGCTACAGTCCATGGGGTCGCAAAGAGTTGGACACGACTGAGCGACTTCACTTTCACTTTATTATATATATGGGCTTCACCTGTGGCTCAGCTGGTAAAGAATCCACCTGCAATGAGGGAGACCTGGGTTCGATCCCTGGGTTGGGATCTAGAGCCCCTGGAGAAGGGAAAGGCTACCCACTCCAGTATTCTGGCCTGGAGAATTCCATGGACTGTATAGTCCATGGAGTCGCAGAGTCAGACACAACTGAGCGACTTTCAGTTTCACTTTCACTATCACATATATGGCCTTTACTATGTTGAGGTAGGTTCCTTCAATGCCCATTTTTTGAAGAGTTTTAATCATAAATAGGTGCTGAATTTTGTCAAAGGTTTTTTGTGCATCTATTGAGATGATCATATGGATTTTATCTTTCAATTTGTTCATATGATATATCACACTGATTGATTTTTGTACACTGAAGAATCCTTGCATCCCTGGAATAAAGTCAACTTGATCATGGAATATGAGCTTTTTGATGTGTTGCTGAATTTTGTTTGCTAAAATTTTGTTGAGGATTTTTACATCTATGTTCATCAGTGATATTGGCCTGTAGTTTTCTTTTTTGTGTTGTGTTTGTCTGGTTTTGGAATCAGGGTGATGGTGGCCTTGTAGAATGAGTTTGGAGGTGTTCCTCTGCAACTGTTTGAGAGTTTTAGAAGGACAGGCATTAGCTCTTCTCTAAATGTTTTATAGAATTCTCCTGTGAAACCATCTGCTCCTGGGCTTTTGTTTTTTGGGAGATGTTCGATGACAGCTTCAATTTCAGTGCTTGTAATTGGGTTGTTCATAATTTCTATTTCTTCCTGGTTCAGTCTTGGAAGACTGAACTTTCTTAAGAATCTGTCCATTTCTTCCAGGCTATCCATTTTATTTGCCATATAATTGTTCATAATAATCTTTTATAATCCTTTGTATTTCTGCATTGTCTGTTGTAACCTTTCCTTTTTCATTTCTAATTTTGTTGATTTGATTCTTCTCTTTTTTCTTAATGAGCCTGGCTAAGGGTTTGTCAATTTTGTTTATCTTATCAAAGAACCAGCTTTTAGTTTTATTCATCATTACTGCTGCTTTTTTCATTTATTTCTGCTTGAATCTTTATGATTTCATCCCTTCTACTAATTTTGGGGTTTTCTTCTTCTTCTTTTTCCAGTTGCTTTAGGTGTAATGTTAGGTTGTCTATTTGACGTTTTTCTTGTTTCTTGAGGTAGGATTGTATTGCTATAAACTTCCCTCTTGGAACTGCTTTTGCTGCATCCCGTAGGTTTTGAGTTGTTGTGTTTTCATCGTCATTTGTTTCTAGAAATCTTTTGATTTCCCTTTTGATTTGTTCAGTAAACTTGTTTTAGAAACATGTTGTTTAATCTCCACGTGTTTGTGTTTCTTACAGTTTTTTCTTGCAATTGATATCTAGTCTCATAGTGTTGTGTTCAAAGAAGACTCTTGATATAATTTCAATTTTCTTAAATTTACTGAGGTTTGATTCATGACCCAAGATGTGGTCTATCCTGGAGAATGTTCCATGTGCACTTGAGAAGGTATATTCTTCTGCATTTGGATGGAATGTCCTGAAGAGATCAATGAGGTCCATCTCATCTAATGTATCATTTAAGACTTGTGTTTATTAATATTGTTTTGGTTTGAGTGGGGTGTTAAAGTCTCCTACTATTATTTTGTTACTGTCAGTTTCTCCTTTTATGTCTGTTAGTGTTTTTCTTACGTATTGAGGTGTTCCTATGTTGGGTGTATAGATATTTACAATTGTTATGTCTTCTTCTTGGACTGATCCCTTGATCATTATGTAGTGTTCTTATCTCTTGTAAACTTCTTTAAGGTCTATTTTGTCTGGAGAACTGCTACTCCACCTTTCTTTTGCCTCCCATTTGCATGGAATATATTTTTCCAGCCTCTCACCTTCAGTGTATATGTGTCTTGAGGTCCGAAGTGGGTTTCCTCTAGACAGCATACATATGGGTCTTCTTTTTGTATACATTCAGCCAGTCTACGTCTTTTGGTGGGAGCATTTAATCCATTTACATTTAAAGTAATTATTGATATATATGTTCCTATTGCCACTTTCTATTGTTTGGGGTTGATTTTGTAGATCTTTTTTCTCCTGTTGTATTTCTTGACTATATAAGTCTGTTTAACATTTGCTGTAAAGCTGGTTTGGTGGTACTGAATTCTCTTTTGCTTTTCTGAAAAGCTTTTTATTTCTGCATCAATTGTGAATGAAGCCTTTGCTGGGTATAGTAATCTTGGTTGTAGATTTTTCCCTTTCAGTACTTTAAATATATCCTGCCATTCCCTTCTGGCCTGAAGAGTTTCTGCTGAAAGATCAGCTGTTAAGTGTATGGGGTTGCCCTTTTATGTTACTTGTTGCTTCTCCCTTGCTGCTTTTAATATTCTTCATGTTTAGTCTTTGTTAGTTTGATTAGTATATGTCTTGGCGTGTTTCTCCCTGCGTTTATCCTGTATGGGACTCTTTGTGCCTCTTGGAGTTGACTATTTCCTTTTCCATGTTGGGGAAATTTTCAACTATAATCTTCAAAAATTTTCTCATACCCTTGACCCCTATAATTCAAATATTGGTGCATTTGATAGGTCCCAGCAATGGCACCCCACTCCAATACTCTTGCCGGGAAAATCCCATGGACAGAGGAGCCTGGTAGGCTGCAGTCCATGGGGTCGCTAAGGGTCGGACATGACTGAGCAACTTCACTTTCACTATCCTGCATTGGAGAAGGAAATGGCAACCCACTCCAGTGTTCTTGCCTGGAGAATCCCAGGGACGGGGGAGCCTGGTGGGCTGCCGTCTATGGGGTTGGTTGCACAGAGTTGGACACGACTGAAGCAACTTAGCAGCAGCAGCAGAGGTCTCTGAGACTGTCCTCAGCTCTTTTCATTCTTTTTTACTTTATTCTGCTCTTCATAAGTTATTTCTACCATTTTATCTTCCAGCTCACTGATTCATTCTTCTGCTTCAGGTATTCTGCTATTGATTCCTTCTAGGATACTTTTAATTTCAGTAATTGTGTTGTTTGTCTCTGCATGTTTATTCTTTAATTCTTCTAGGTCTTTGTTAATTGATTCTTTTAATTTCTCCATTTTGTTTTCAAGGTTTTCTATCATTTTTACTATCATTATTCTGAATTCTTTTTCAGGTAGTTTGCCTGTTTTATCTTCCTTTATTTGGACTTCATTTGTGTAGTATTTCTCTGCCTTTTCATTATTTTTTTTTTAACTTATTGTGTTTGAGGTCTTCTTTTCCCAGGCTTCAAGGTTGAATTCTTTCTTCCTTTTGGTTTCTGCCCTCCTAAGGTTGGTCCAGTGGTTTGTGTAAGCTAGGGTAAGATTTGTGCTGAGTTTTTGTTTGTTTTTCCTCTGATGGGCAAGGCTGAGTGAGGTGGTAATCCTGTCTGCTGATGACTGGGTTTGTATTTTTGTTTTGTTTGTTGTTTACATGAGGTGTCTTGCACAGGGTGCTACTGGTGGTTGGGTGATGCTGGGTCTGATATTAAAGTGGTTTCCTTCCTGTGAGTTCTTACTATTTGATACTCTCTAGGGTTAGTTCCCTGGTAATCTAGGGTCTTGGGAGTCAGCTCCCACTCCATAGGCTCAGGGCTTGATCTTTATTGATCCACAAATAATGGAAACTTGAAAATGTATGCTCCCATTTTGTTATGGCTCCCAGATGATGTCAGGCTCTGTACAACAGAATTCTCCAAGTAAAAGTCTTGCTTGGCCAATAGGAAGTAAACAATCAAAAAATAGAGATCAGCTGAGTTCTGCCTCACCTGAGCTTCAGGATAAACAGCAAATACAGTACAATAGTCCTATGGTCTCTTTGATAAGCTTTCCTATCTTCAACAAGTATCTGGAAATTTTAGGATACAGTGAAGGCAGTGCTCAGATGAATATTTACAGCTATAAACACCTGTGGCGCAGGAGGGCTCCCCAGCTCCTACTCCCTCAATCCTCTCCTCCTCCTCCCCTCCTCTTTATCTCTCCCTCCGTCTCTGCCGGGCACACATGGTGCCAGTTGGGCCTGACCCGACCAGAAAGAGAACAGGGTGGGAGGTGGTGGTGGCAGCAGTGACCGGTGACCAAAATCGAGATCGCTTCCATAATTTCTCTTTTTGATAGCCTGTTGTTAGTGTATAGACATGCAACAGATTTCTATATGTTAATTTTGTATCCTACAATTTTACCAAATTCATTGACGAGCTCTAATAGCTTTTTGGCAGCACCTTTAGAAGTTTCTATGTATAGTATTATGTCATCTGCAAACAATGATAGTTTTTGCTTCTTCCTTTGCAGTTTATATTCTTTGTATTTCTTTTTCTTTTGTGTGTGTGTGTGTGTGTTTATATTTCTTTTTCTTTTGTCTGACTGCTATGACTAGCACTTCTAATACTATGTTGAATAAAAGTGGTGAGAGAGTGAGCATTCCTGTCCTGTTCCTAACCTTAGAGGAAATGCTTTTAGTTTCTTACCACTGAATAATGATGTTAGCTGTTGCTTTATCATATATGACCCTCTATACACACTCTGCTAAGAGTTTTATTGTAAATGGATGTAGAATTTTGTCAAAAGCATTCTGCACCAAATGAAATAAACATATCTCTATAATGTTTTGCAACAGTTTGAGAAGGGTAAGTGTTAACTCTTCTCTAAACATTTTGTAGTATTCACCTGTGAAGTCATCTGGTCCTGGACTTTTGCTTTTTATGATTTAAAAAAAAATACTGATTCAATTTCATTACGGTAGGTACAAAATATTATCTGAAGTATTTGTTTTGAAATTATAAGACATACAAAGAAACAGGAAAATTCCACCTATACTGGGCGAACAGCCAACAATAGAAACTGTTTGTGAGAGGATCCAGATATGGGACTTAGCAGACCTTACAGCAGCTATTATAAATACATTCAAAAACTACCAAGCTTAAGGAAATAAATATTAGTATGAAGGCAGATCATCACATAGAGAGTAAGAATAAAGAGACAAATCAAAATTCTAGATTTGAAAATTATAATAACTGCAATAGAAATTCACTGGAAGGATTCAATAGTAGATTGATGCTTACAGGAAGAAGAATTAGTGAAAGTGAAGATAGCTCAACCAACAAAAGGCAATCTAAGGAACAGAGAGAGAAAAAATAAAGAATAAAGCCTCAAATAAATGAAGGATACCACTAAGTGCATTAACATTCATAATGGAAGTACCAGAAGGAAAGAAAAAAGACCAGGGAGCAAAAAAAGTATTCAGTGAAATGATGGCAAACATTTGGCAAATGTAAAGAAAAACATTAATCTGTAAATTCAACAAGATGAACTCCAAGTGGGATAAACACAGAGATGCATCATAGCAAAACTATTTAAGAAACAAAGAAAAAACTTTAAAAGCAACAAGAGAAACACAATTATTAACATACAAGGAACTCCAATAAGATTAACACTTGACTTCTCATCTGAAACAACAGAGTCCAGGAGATGGGGTGACATATTCAATGTGCTGGGGGATAATGTGTTCTAGTTCTAACTTTTTAGCGGAACCTCCATACTGTTTTCCATAGTGGTTGAACCAATTTACATCTTAACCAATGGTGTACAAGGGTTCCCTTTTCTCCCCATCCTCGCCAACACATTATTATCTCTTATCTTCTTGATGCCAGCCATTCCAACTGGTGTGACATGATATCTCACTGTGCTTTTGATTTGCATTTCCCTGATGATTAGTAATGTTATCTTTTCAGGTACCTGTGAGCATTAAAAATACTATTTCTATAACTCATTAATATGCATTATTTTTCCATTACTATACTCTCAGCTCTTAAGAGTACAGCAGGTACTCAAAAATTATTTGAGTCAAAAAAATGAGTGTATGAAAGAATAGCTAATAACAGCATGAATACAGAGCAATGGAGGTTGTAAGATGAGCAACTGAAACTGCTTTGAGAATCATAGAGTAACCAAGGAAAACAACAATAAAATGGGGTGGGCAAAAACTGGATTACTGGCAAATATAAGAATGATAAATATTCAAAAAGTGAATCAAAAGGAGAACATTTTTACTAAGAGTGGTATCTGGAGACTTCTAAGTTACTTCTAAGTATTAGGACCTCTAAAGTGATATTCTTTAAAAAAAAAATTGAAAGTTGTCAACCTCTGGACTAATCAAAGGAAGATAATAAATTCCCTGGTGTTCACCTGTTCAATACACATTAACTCACCTGAGAAGCTTTGGCTTAGGAATTCTTCCTCCAATATCCATGGCTCTTCTCCTTGCTCCAGCCTGAAGATCACCTCTGGTTTGGTAATACAAAACCCTGTTAAAGTGAAATAATTTATGACGTGGGCCAGGTGGCCTAGATTTCAGGGCCTCTGAAAGAGGAGGAAGCTTCTAGAGCTGCTCAATGAAGGTGCCATTGAACATTTCACTGGAGAAGCAAACACAAATATCTTCCTGGTGCCCCAAAGTGACCTATAAACATTGAGTCTTTAATTCCAATCTTAAATATCATTAAACTTCACATGATGTCCATAAGCTTCTTAATTAAAAGAATTTTTTTGTTACAACTTTGTGGCCAAGGAAAGCCCTACAAAGAGGATCTGATTTAATACTCATATGTATGTATTATTACTTTATGCTTTAGTCTGTTTGGGCTGTTGTAACAGAATATCATAGACCAGGTGGCTTTAAAAACAGAAATTTACTTCTCACAGTCTGGAGGCTGGGAACTCAGAGATCAAGGTGCCAGCATGGTCAGAATCTGGTGCGGCCTCTCTTCCTGGTTTGCAGATCGCTACCATTTTGCTGTGTCCTCACAAGGTGGAGAACACCAAAAGATCCCTTTTCTTCTCCTATTTTTGTAAATGCATTAATCCCACCATGAGGATCTAATAATTCAATCTAAACATCCTTGAGGATTGGGGTTTAAAAGAATTTTTAAATGCCATTTAGAATTGCATAATAAACCAACCTTACCCACTGAGACAAGGTTCCTGTAGTTCTCCAGCATCACATCTCTATACAAGGACCTTTGAGTTGAGTCCAGGTGCTGCCACTCCTCCTGGGTGAAGCCCACAGTCACATCCTTAAAGGATACTAATCCCTGGAATTTCTGTTCAATCTGAAATATTCAGAATTAAGATGACATGGAAAAGATGTATGGAAGCAAATCCCTACCATGATTATTGTTTACAGATTACTAAACTGGTTTGCAGAATGTTCCTTTTGCTTTATACTCTGGGAGAACAAGAGAAAGCATAAAAGAAATATTCTGTAAACCAATTTGCATTAATTATTAATTCTCAAGTTTCCACAATGGATCTGGAACTATTCTAGTTCTTGTAAATATTAAGATTAGCAAATACCATCCTGTAGTCAAGAAGCATATAATCTGGTAAGAAAACATGCAGTTCAGTTCAGATAAGTCGCTCAGTTGTGTCCGACTCTTTGCGACCCATGAACCACAGCATGCCAGGCCTCCCTGTCCATCACCAACTGCCGGAATCTACCCAAATCCATGTCCATCGAGTCGGTGATGCCATCCAACCATCTCATCCTCTGTCATCCCCTTCTCCTACTCCCCTCAATCTTTCCCAGCATCAGGGTCTTTTCAAATGAGTCAGCTCTTCACATCAGATGGCCAAAGTATTGGAGTTTCATCTCCAACATCAGTCCTACCAATGAACATCCAGGACTGATCTCCTTTAGGATGGACTGGTTGGATCTCCTTGCAGTCCAAAGGACTCTCAAGAGTCTTCTCCAACCCAACAATTCAAAAGCATCAATTCTTCAGTGCTCAGCTTTTTTTATAGTACAACTTTCACATCCATAAATGACCACTGGAAAAACCGTAGCCTTGACTAGATGGGCCTTTGTTGGCAAAGTAATGTCTCTGCTTTTCAATATGCTATCTAGGTTGGTCATAACTTTCCTTCCAAGGAGTGTCTTTTAATTTCATGGCTGCAATCACCATCTGTAGTGATTTTGAAGCCCAGAAAAATAAAGTCACCCACTGTTTCCACTGTTTTTCCATCTAGTTGCCATGAACTGATGGGACCAGATGCCATGATCTTAGTTTTCTGAATGTTGAGCTTTAAGCCAACTTTTTCACTCTCCTCTTTCATCAAGTGGCTCTTTAGTTCTTCTTCACTTTCTGCCATAAGAATGGTGTCATCTGCATATCTGAGGTTCTTGATATTTCTCCCAGCAATCTTGATTCCAGCTTGTGCTTCTTCCAGCCCAGCATTTCTCATGATGTACTCTGCATATAAGTTAAATAAGCAGGGTGATAATATACAGCCTTTACCTATTTGGAACCAGTCTGTTGTTCCATGTCTGGTTCTAACTATTGCTTCCTGACCTGCATACAGGTTTCTCAAGAGGCAGATCAGGTGGTCTGGTATTCCCATCTCTTTCAGAATTTTCCACAGTTTATTGTGATCCACACGGTCAAAGGCTTTGGCATAGTCAATAAAGCAGAAATAGATGTTTTACTGGAACTCTCTTGCTTTCTCGATGATCCAGCGGATGTTGGCAATTTGATCTCTGGTTCCTCTGCCTTTTCTAAAACCAGCTTGAACATCTGGAAGTTCATGGTTCACGTATTGCTGAAGCCTGGCTTGGAGAATTTTGAGCATTACTTTGCTAGAGCGTGAGATGAGTGCAATTGTGTGGCAGTTTGAGCATTTCTTGGCATTGCCTTTCTTTAGGTTTGGAATGAAAACTGACCTTTTTCAGTCCTGAGGCTATTGCTGAATTTTCCAAATTTGCTGACATATTGAGTGCAGCACTTTCACAGCATCATCTTTCAGGATCTGAAACAGCTCAACTGGAATTCCATCACCTTCACTAGCTTTGTTCATAGTGATGCTTCCTAAGGCCCACTTGACTTCACATTCCAGGATGTATGGCTCTAGGTGAATGTGAGTGATCACACCATTGTGATTATCTGGGTCATGAAGATCTTTTTTGTACAGTTATTCTGTGTATTCTTGCCACCTCTTCTTAATATCTTCTGCTTCTGTGAGGTCCATACCATTTTTTTCCTTTACTACCTGGCATGCTGCAATTCACAGGGTTGCAAAGAGTCGGACACAACTGAGCGACTGAACTGAACTGAAGCCCATCTTTGCATGAAATGTTCCCTTGGTATCTCTAATTTTCTTGAAGAGATCTCTAGTCTTTCCCATTCTATTGTTTGCCTCTATTTCTTTGGATTGATCGCTGAGGAAGGCTTTCTTATCTCTCCTTGCTGTTCTTTGGAACTCTGCATTCAAATGGGTATATCTTTCCTTTTCTGCTTTGCTTTTCACTTCTCTTCTTTTCACAGCCATTTCCAAGGCCTCCTCAGACAGCCATTTTGCTTTTTTGCATTTCTTTTTCTTGGGGATGGTCTTGATTTCTGTTTCCTGTACAATGTCACGAACCTCCGTCCATAGTTCATCAGGCACTCTATCAGATCTAGTCTCTTCAGTCTATTTCTCACTTCTACTGTATAGTCATAAGGGATTTGATTTAGGTCATACCTCAATGGTCTAGTGGTTTTCTCCACTTTCTTCAATTTCAGTCTGAATATGGCAATAAGGGGTTCATGATCCGAGCCACAGTCAGCTCCCAGTCTTTTTTTTTTTTTGCTAACTGTATAGAGCTTCTCCATCTTTGGCTGCAAAGAATATAACCAATCTGATTTTGGTGTTGACCATCTGGTGATGTCCATGGGTAGAGTCTTCTCTTGTGTTGTTGGAAGAGGGTGTTTGCTACGACCAGTGCGTTCTCTTGGCAGAACTCTATCAGCCTTTGCCCTGCTTCATTCTGTACTCCAAAGCCAAAAACATGGAGTAATATGTTACAAGTACTGTGGTTAAAGTACACACTCAATAGATTAATATAAATAAGAAGCAAAACTACTTCTGTTTTGAGCTTCACTGAGGAAGAACAGCTACTGAATAAAGAGTGACACTGTGTTCTTCATGAATATAAGGTCACTGCACAAGCAAAGGCTAGGGCCCTCTAACACTCTCAGGAAATGAGTAACAAGGCAAACAGGAGTTGAGATAAGAAAAAGGGCCACAGAAGTACTCAAGGAAAGCACTATAGAATAACTTTAGACCAGTGGACTCCAAAGTATGTGATCACTTTCCATCTTAAAGAATACTTTTGAACACTACAGAAGTTTGTCTATAAACCACAGAAATAAACTAACAAGAAGTTTGTTACAAACTTTATTCTTATTTAGACTTAAGAATGTAGGTAAAAATCTAGTATGCTATTACACTACAATACATATCTTAGATCCTAATTCTTCAATTCAGAGACAATAATTAGGATGTGCAGCAGATGATACAGGAGAAGATATTCAACTAAACTGTTTTCAACGTCATCCAGAGTGGGGATAAAAAAGAAGGGCATGTTAACCTACTCCAGCATTCTTGCCTGGAGAATCCTGTTGTCAGAGAAGCCTGGAAGGCTACAGTTCATGGGATCACAAAGAGTTAGACACGACTGAGCAACTAACACAACACCAGAGTGCATGCCTCTACTTTAGGCATCATTGTTGCAGACAGAGCTGCCAAAGGACAGATTCAACAATATACTGAAAATACATGACTAAGTTTTTATTTCAGACCAATTCTGTTTTTAAAAAGGGAATGGAAAGCAAAAGGACAAAAGAACCCACTTATATAAACTTGAAACTTGGATGCAAATAGTGAAGTGCAAGCCTCTCAGTTGTGTCCAACTCTTTGCAACCCCATGGACTGTACAGTCCATGGAATTCTCCATGCCAGAATACTGGAGTGGGTAGCTTTTCCCTTCTTCAGGGGATCTTCCCAACCCAGGGACTGAATGCAGGTCTCCTGTGTCTCTCAATTGCAGGCAGATTATTTACCATCTGAGCCACCAGGGAAGCTCAAAAGGTTTAGAAATTAGATACAAGTTCAATATAACAAATATCAGAATATTAAAATTTTTAAAGGTATAACAAACAGCAGGTGTGAAAAATATAAAAGTCTTTACAAAAAATATAATGAAGGAAAATAAGAAGACCCAAATAAGTAGAAGGATGTAAGAAATTCCTAGATAGGCTCAGTATTGTAAAAATATCAATTCTCTCCATGCTGATATAAAAATTCATACCAATTGCAAAAAAAATTCCAGACAAGCTAATTCTAAAATATGTGAAAATGCAAAGGGTAAAAATCCACAAATCATCTTAAAGAAAAATTAAGCCATAAGAAGTACCATATATCAAGTATAATATATTATCAATGTATCATAATTAAAATATTGTGACTCAGGCACAAGAATTTTCAAATGCATCAATAGAGTAGAAGAGTCCAAAATGTATGTATGTCACTTGATTTTTGACAAGGATAACAGAAGGACAACCATTTCAATACACAGTGTTTAATTATAGGCAGCATTTACTGCTATTTTAACTATAAACAGAAATCCATTTTAGACAGTATACAGATCTAAATTTGAAAAGTAAAACAGTAAAAATTTTAGCAAATACAGTAAGAAATACCTTCATGACACTAAGAATAAGCAAAGACTTCTTAACTAGGATGCAAATTACATTAATAATTTTACAATATTAAGATCTTACCCTTACCAAACGACAGAAAGAAAATAAAAGTACAACACAAAGTGGAAAGAGACATTTGGAACACATATATCTGACAAAGAAGTCCTATCTCTAATATAGAAAGACTTTTTTTTAATTAATGAGGACAAAAATGCAGGCCATCTTGGTAACAAACCTGACAGCAAATCTCTCAACAGCAACTATGAAAGTGAGAAGACACTGGGCAAAAATTTGAATGGGCAACTTGCAAATGAGAAAATGAAAATGGAATGTCATTTTAAAAGAGCTAGGAAAAATGTCACCAGAAAATTCTAAATCCAGAAAGAATATTCTTCTAAAATGAATGTATTTTCCACATAAAGTTTGAAAAAATTATCAATAATACACACAAGTCAAGAAATACTACAGTTAAGGAAAATGATATAAAGAAAACTGAAAATGGAATTTAAAGCAACAAATATAATGTCTTTTGGAATCCATGAAAAACACTGAAAGTAAAATACATCAAAATACTAGTAATAGGATAATTAAGGTTAAACTGATTAAAGATTCTAGTACTATCTGTGAAAAGGTAAAGCACTAACTTAAGGTAAACGAAAGTAAGAATTCTGTAAAGGAAAAGTTCAACTCCTCTGTTTTACTCAGGTCACCAAATTAGTGGGAACTTTTCCCATCCCAAGCAATTAACTAAATTCTAACATTACAGCATCAGGTTCCAGGCTCAGTTCCATGTGACACCATTCCTACTTCAGACACCAAGTGTAAGCCCAGTGTATCTAACCACTGGGTAAAAACCAAGGCTCCCACACCCTCTTTGTTCAGTTTAATAACCTGACAGAGTGGCTCACAAAACACAGAAAAATAATTTACTTATGAGATTAATGGGTTAATATAAAAGGATACAACTCAGAAACATCCAGATGCAAGAGATACCCAAAGCAAGGATGGGTAAAAGGTTACAAAACTTCCATGCTCTCTCAGAGCTCACTACCTTCCCAATAATACCTCCATGTTCAACAACCTGGAAGCTCTCTGAATCCCGTAAGTAACCTGGAAGCTCTCTGAATCCCATAAATTCACGGACTTTCATGGAGATTACATTATATATGCAAGACTGATCAAATCACTGGTCAATGGTGGCTAATTCAGCCTCCAGCCACTCACTCCTCCTCAGAGGTTGGGAGGTGGGGCTGAGAATTCCAACCCTCTAATCATACGGTTGGTTCTCCTGGTACTCAGTACCTCATTCTTATGAGACATTTCAAAAGTCACTTCATTAACATAAACTCAGGTATGGTTGAAACAAAAAACACCATCTTAATTGTTGTGGAGCTATTTCAGGAACTAGGAAAAAATACTCAATATTGTAACAACAGATTTCCCTATAGCTTTTATCACTTAAGATATTATTAGTTTTAGGGAGGTAAGTTAAGAAACCCTGCAGGAAAATCAACATACATATTTATTATAATAACAATATCACAAATGCAAATTGTAGTATCTAGAGTAAAAACTAAAAATATATGAAACTATATAAATTAAAAGCTACTAGATACAAAAAGAAAATGCCTATCAAAAGGAGAATGGGGAAGATGGCAAAGGAGTAAGATGGGGACATCACCAGCCTCCCCACAAATACATCAAAAACTCATCAAGATATGGAACAACTCCTACAAAGCATTCTCTAGGCAGCAGCAGAAGACCCCAGCCTCCAGGCGGACAGGCTAAGCTCCCTGCAATGAGGTAGGAGAGAGGATGGAGACATAAAAAGGGAAAAGACGGGGACCCCCCTGGTGGCCCAGTGACTAAGATGCTGTGCTCCCAATGTAGGGGGCCTGGGTTCAATCCCTGGTCCAAGAACTAGATCCCACATGCTGCAATTAAAATATCCCTTGAGCAGCCAAATAAATAATAATAATAAAAAAATTTTTTAAAGGGAAAAGATGGAGAACTTCTGGGCAGGAGCTTATGCCCCAAGGGAAGGAGGGAGCCCTGAAACAGCAGGGGTCCCCAATGCACAGGGAAACTTCCTTCATAGGCAGGCCCAAGGCGGAGCTTCGAAGTCTTGGAAAACTAGACAAAGCAGGGACTTAAAAGGCAGTAAACAGAGAAAACTGCTCTTCTCAGTCTGTTAACAGACGGCAAGCTTGGGGAACCGAGGGTGGTGCGGCATACAAGCCCAGCCAGCGCACAGCCCTTGCAGCACAGAGGGCTGGCCCAGGTAGCTGAGTATGATGCCGCAGACACACCCAGCCAGTGCACACAACCCTTGAAGTACAGAGGGTGGGCCCAGGTGGCCTAGTGTGACACAGCAGACAAATGGGACCAGGGCACCGATAGACAGGAGGAATATAAACGGGCAGTGCACACAACCCTCCTGGCACAGCTGAAAGAACACGACACTCGTGACAAAGAGGGCAAGGGGGTGAGATGAAACAAGTGCACATAAACCCCGCAACACAGAGTGCGTGCGTGGGAGCTAAGATAAGTGCACACAAGGAAGCAAAGGGCAGGCCTGGGGAGCCAAAACAAGTGCACACAAGCCCCGTGACACAGAGGGTAAGCTCAGGGGCCAGAGGGAAGCCCACACAAGTCACCGTGATGTAGAAGGCACAAGAAAACATCCACACAAGCACCTACCTAACAAGCTTCAACCAGCACCACAGGGCAGGACAGGGGAACAGAAGCACCATTTCATGATCCCAGGGACAAGTAGGGGGCTGGTGACACTGCATATATGCTGAGGTCACTTTAAAGCATCTGCAGAAATACATGTACCTAACACCATGAAAGCTAGAACGACTGCCCAAAGGCATACTGAATGCACAGACACTCCAAAACCTACTACTGGACACTGCACTGCACTTCAGAGAGGCGAGATCCAGCTCCATCAACTGTAACAATAGCACAAGCTCCCCCAACCAGGAAAACATCACAGGACACTAACCGAACCCCATCCACAAGGGCAGACTCCACAACCAAGAACTACGACCTTGAGAACCTTTTTCAGATTTTTTCTTTTTTTCCTCTTATAAATCACACTGTTTATTCTCCCAACATATCTCCACCATCACATTAGCCTTTAGCAGTGCTGTGGAGTTTTCCTTTCTTTTTCTTGTTATAAAAATAAAAAAATTCATTTTAAGATTCTTTCTTTTTATAAATCACAGTGTTTATTCTCCATCATATTTCCACCTTCACATTAGCCTTTTGCGGTGCTGTGGAGTTTTTCTCTTTGTTTTCCTTGTTAAAGAAAAAATTTCATTTAAAGATTTTTTCTTATAAATCACACTGTTTATTCCCTCTACATATTTCTACCTCCAAAAGATAAATGTTGGTTGTGTGGTTTGGAGTTTTCCTCTTTGTGTTTGTAAAAAAAAGGAAAAGAAAGAAAAACATTCATTTTAAGATTTTTTTTTTCCATTTTCTCCTCTTTCACTTTTTTTTCTTTTTTCTTGATGAATTTAATTTTATTTTTTATATATTCCACTGCTTTTCCTATAGTTCTTTACCAGCTGTAACTATTCCTGAATATATATAAATCTTTTCCACATATGTCTATTCATCTTTCTTTTCTTTTTCAATTGTCTCCAGCCCTTTCTTTTCTCTTTCCCCTCCCTTCTCTTTTTTTTTCTATTTTTCTTATTCTCCCCCTTTATTCCTTCACTCTCTCTTCTTTCACCAAGTTACATTGTTGAGCTCTCTATGCTATATTGCCCAGGGAGCCCTCTGCTCATGCTCAGACTTACAGATTGAGCATTAGCTAATTCTGCTTTCAATTGCTTGATATCACCTCTGGGTTCTCTTGCTCACCAAGTCAATCTCCTGTACTCTTCTTTAGAATACTTTGGTTATAACTGTATGTGTGTATGTATATGTCCCAGTATTTCTGTAATTACCTGCTTGATTTCCTCCTACTAGAACACAAGCACAAGTCATCCCTAACAAGAAATCAACACAAACCACCCAACATTTCCCTCTGAGGGTAAAAATCAAAAGAAAGAAGTAATACAATCCTAAAGCCTGGGAAAAGGAGACCTCAAGTGGAGCAAGTTAGAAGGAAAAAAAAAGATGAAAAGATAGAGAAATACAGCACAAATGAAGGAGCAAGGTAGAAAGTCACAAGACCAAATAAACAAAGAGTAAATAAGTAATCTCCCTGAAAGAGAATTCAGAATAATGATAGTAAAGATGCTCCAAGGACTTGAAAACACAAACTCATGTTTGTTGATGTATGACAGAAAACCACAAAATTCTGTAAAGCAATTATCCTTTAATTAAAAAAGAAAAAAAAAGACACAAAAAAATGAAAGCAGATACATTAGTTTGCTGACAAAGGTCTGTCTACTCAAAGCTATGGTTTTTCCAGTAGTCATGTATGGATGTGACAGGTGGACCATAAAGAAGGCTGAGCACCAAAGAATTGATGCTTTTGAACTGAGGTATTGGAGAAGACTCTTGAGAGTCCCTTGGACTGCAAGGAGATCCAACCAGTCCATCCTAAAGTCCTGACTAATTCATTGGAAGGACTGATGCTGAAGCTGAAGCTCCAATACTTTGGCCACCTGATGCAAAGAACTGACTCACTGGAAAAGACCCTGATGCTGGGAAAGACTGAAGGTAGGAGGAGAAAGGGATGACAGATGATGCTGTGACTAAGACTTCCAATAATATGTTGAATAAAAGTGGCAAGAAGAGGAAAAAAAAAAGAGAAAGAATGGATAAGTAAATTGTATTCTTTTCATGTATGCAGCAATACAAGAAATAAACTACTGGTACATGCAGCAACATGAATGAATCAAACATATAATGAAAAAAGCCTCATGTAAAAATGTACACACAAATCCTATACATCTAAGTTTCAATAACAGGCAAAATTAATAAATAATGATAGACAAGCACCACAAAGGGGAAGGAAAGTTGTTCTTAAAGACTGGAAAAGTCATGAAGGAACCTTAAGGGGTGGCGGAAATATTAAATATGTTGACTTAGTTGGTAATTACTAGGATTTATGTATGTGTCTTAAAAAAAGGCTGTATACACTTATATTGAATGCATCTTACACACTTTATTGTATCATGATCTAGCACAAAACAAAATTAAAAAATCAGAATTCGAAAAAGGGGAAAGTGGAATATATGAAATAGTAAATGAATTTATAAAATCAGCAATAAATATCTGCCAGTAAGTTGACAGCCAGTAGCTACAGGGGTTTGCAACAAGATAATTTATACCTTCTGAAAGGAAAGGTTTGAACATGTGATATTTTCTTAAGTTGCTAATAGAGAATATGTTGATAAAAATCTTTGTATCTGTTGATGTAGCTACCTATCATGAGTATCAAGGCTGAGACTGCTTAAATATCTGAAGAGGGAGAGTACACTGATTGAGAAGTAAAGTAAGTTGGTAAGGTGGAGAAGTAAGGTAAGGTGGAGAAACACAGTATCACTTAGGGATCCTATGTTAAAATAGCATATTGCATTGTAAGCTGACTCAGTGTCAGAAAAACAAAGCAAAATAAAATAAATCAATAAAATATGTGTGAACAACCAACAAGAAAGCACAGCAAGTAAATACATTGTGGGACAGAGGGCCTAAAACCAAACAACAATAAATGAAAATAGATTAAATCACCCAACATAAAAACAGGAATCTTAAACTTAAAAGGTCTACTTCTTAATTTTTGACTAGAAAAAACAATCCTAAGGAAAACAAAACAGGATTTTGTTTATATCTCTATCATAGTGAAAGTGTTAATCACTCAGTTGTGCCTGACTCTTTGTGACTTCATGGACTATAGCTCGCCAGGTCCCTATGTCTATAGGATTCTCCAGGCAAGAATACTGGGGTTGGTTGCCATGCCCTTCTCCAGGAGGTCTTCCCAACTCAGGGATCGAACCCAGGTCTCCTGCATTGCAGGCAGATTTATTACCATTTGAGCTACTGGGAAGCCCCCCTTGATAGGGATACAAGTGTCTATCATAAGACTTGTAGTAATATAAAAACTAAACGTCCTACATAATTCTAAGAATTTCTATTTATAAAAACTATATATATCTCTTTCTAGGACACATAATAAATATTCATAAATGGTTGCTGAATGGATGAATTAAGAACCAATTCAGTTACATTAAGTGAATACTAATTACAGTGAAAGGGAGACTCACGTGTGATAAAAAACAGTTGCAGAAAAGTGGAAGAGAGCCTAAACATAAACTCATACCACACTTAACACAGTTAATTGAAGGCAATGGCACCCCACTCTAGTACTCTTGCTTGGAAAATCCCATGGACAGAGGAGCCTCGTAGGCTGCAGTCCATGGGGTCGCTGGGAGTCGGACATGATGGAGCAACTTCACTTTCACCTTTCACTTTCATGCATTGGAGAAGGAAATGGCAACCCACTCCGGTGTTCTTGCCTGGAGAATCCCAGGGATGGTGGAGCCTGGCGGGCTGCCATCTATGGGGTCGCACAGAGTCGGACACGACTGAAGCGACTTAGCAGCTTAGCAGCAGCAATAACACACAATGTGAAAAGGATAATCTCTTTAGTAACTGGTGTTGAGGAAACTGGGTATCTACCTGCAAAAGAATAAAACTGGACCCTGATCTTACATCACTCAGAACAATTAACTTGAAATAGATCAAAGACTTAAACATAAGACCCTAGAAGAAAACACAGGGAAGGAGCTCCTTGACATTATTCCTGGCAATCATTCTTGGATAAGATACCAAAAGCACAGGCAAAAAAAGCTAAAATAAACAAACAGGGCTACATCAAATGTAAGAGCTTCTGGGGACTTCCCTGGTGTTCCAGTGGTTAAGACTCTAAGCTACCACTGTAGGAGACGCAGGTTCAGTCCCCTGGTCTGGGAACTAGGATCCCACAACGCCACACAGTGTGGCCAAAACAAACAAAAGCATTAGAGCTTCTGCACAGCCAAGGAAACAATCAAAAAATTTGAAAAGGCAACCTATAGGAAAATATTCCCGACATGTTTCTGATAATATACAAAATACATAAAGAACTCATATAACTCAAAAGCAAGAAAGCAAATAATCCAATTTAAAAATGGTCAAAGGATGTCAATAAACATTTTTCCAAAGACAAACAAATGGCCGAAGGTGCTCAAAATCACTAATCAAATGTAAACAAAATCACAGTGAGATATTATCTCACACCTGTTAAAAGGGCTATTATTAAAAAGACAGGAGATAACAAATGTTGTAAAGGATTCAGAGAAAAGGGAAGTCTTGTGCACTGTTGGTGGGAATGTAAACTGGTGTAGCAATTATGGAAACACTATGGAGGCTCCTGAAAAAATTTTAAATAGAACTATTTTATGATCCAGCAATTCCACTCTTGGGTATAAACCCCAAAGAAACAAAACCACTATCCTAAAGAGATATCTGTACCCTCATGTTCATTGTAGCATTACTTGCAATAGCCAAAGGATGGAAACATTCAAGGATGAATGAATGTTCAAGAAAAATGAATAACGAAAAATGTAATGGTATATACAATGGAATACTATTTGGCTATAAAAAGAAGGAAATCCTGACATTGGGAAAAATGTTAATGGACCTTGACAGCATTATGCTAAGTGAAATAAGTCAGACAACGAAAGGTATACTACTGGTATCACTTACATGTGGAATCTAAAACCACCACCACCACCTCCAATAAAAGCCAAATTCACAGAAAGAGAATGAAATGGGGGTTGCCAAGGGCTAAGAAAAAGGGGAAACAGAATGATATAAATCAAAAGGTATAAATGTTCAGTCATTATAAGAATAATTTTGCTCAGCCATAAAAAGGAATGAAATTGGATCATTTGTAGAAATGTGGACGGACCTAGAGTCTATCATACAGAGTGAAGTAAGTCAGAGAGAGAAAAATAAACATCACATATTAACACATATGTATGGAATCTAGAAAAATGGTACAGATGAACCTATTTCCAGTGCAAAAATAGAGAAGCAGATGTAGGAAACGGACACATGGACATGGGAGGAAGGGGACGGTGGGATGAACTGGGAGATTAGGATTGACATATACATACACTACCATGTGTATAACAGATAGCTAGTGGGAATATCTGCTATAAAGCACAGGAAGCTCAGCTCAGTGCTCTTGATGATCTAGATGGGTGGGATGGGGGTGGGCTGGGAAGGAGGTTTAAGAAGGAGGGGATATATGTATATATAAAACTGGTTCACTTCATGGTAAATGAACTGTAATGCAATTATACTCCAATAAAAAAGATAAAAAAAGAATAATTTAGGAGGATCTAATGTACAGTATGTTGACTATTAACTGTATAGTATTATATAGCTGAAACTTGCTGAGAGTAGACCTTAAGCATTCTCCAATATCAAAAAAACAAACCCAATCAAAAAATGGGCAGAAGATCTAAACAGACATTTCTCTAAAGAAGACAGATGGCCAAGAGGCACATGAAAAGATGCTCAACATCACTAATTAATAGAGAAATGCAAATCAAAACTACAATTAAGTATCATCTCACACCGGTCGGTCAGAATGGCCATCATCAAAAAACCTACAAAAAATAAATGCTGGGAAAGGGGTGGAGAAAAGGGAACCCTCTTGCATTGTTGGTGGGAATGTAAATAAAACCCAAATGCCTCTCAATGGATACTTTGTGAACATGACAAAATCTACCCAGTCTACGCCAGCAGCTTTCATAATGAAGACATGTGGCAGGTATTCCCACTCAGATCTGTTTTGCTAGTGCTTGGTCAGGAAATATTATCCTTTTATTGTTCTCTTTATTTTTTACAGATGGATAACATAAAATTAGGTCCTTTAATCACATTTTATATATATATATATATATATATATATTTTTTTTTTTTTTTAATTCAAGATGGCTTAAGGTACTATTTTAAAAAAAAAAAACATGCTTGGCATTTTTAGACAAAACAAAAAATTTCATTAGGCCCCTGGGGTAAGGAAAACAAGAATAAAAAACAGAAAGCACAAAAAGATTGTATCACAATATAAAAGTTTCAGAAAATACACTATTAAATGAAAAGACAAAAAGCATACTGAGAAAAGATAATTAGTAACAGTTATAACAAAAGATTACCATTTAAAATACACAGGGAATGCATACAAAACACTGCAAAACCTGAAAAGCCATACACTTATGAAAGCTGCACAACCACAATCAGTCAGAAAATCAAAGTTAAGTTTTTCATCTATTATGGAGGAAGTAATTTTTATATCTGGAAAGATGGAAAGGAAAATAGTCTTGATTTTCATATCCTATAACTCAAACCTATTAATCACAGAACTCTAGAGCAGTGATTCTTAAACTTAGAAAGTATCTGCATCACATGAATACCCTGTTAAAACAGACTGCTGAGCCTACCCCTCCATTTCTCTGCCAGCAGGTTTGAGATAGGGCATGAGCACCTGCAATTTCACACAAGTTTCCGGGTGATGCTGCTGCTTCCAGCCAAAGAACCTCACTTTGAGAAGCACTGCTCTAGAGTCTGAGACACACCTGAAATTTGTGCAGAGTGACAAGAATATTCACAGTAGCACTGTTTATAGTACTAAAAAATAGAAATTATCTAAATGTCTACCAATAGAATACTGAGAATGGAAAAATATGGCATTAAAAGGAATAAAACTACATATCAATAGATTTTAAATTACTAGTGAACCAGGAGAAAACTGTATCACAGATACATTAAAATAGTTTATGTATTTTTAAAAAGCACCCCAAACAATATATAGTATTGTTCAACCATCTACATATTTTTCCAATGTGGGGGTAAAATGAGAAGTCTAGTAGAAGCTGGAACTAAACTCAGAACTAAACTCTGGGGCACAATGAGGAGTACCCCAAGAAAAAGCCATCAGAAGAGTGGTTTCAGAAGTGAAAAAAGGAGACCTTCCAGGAGAGAGCAGTCAGTAATGCAGCAGTTGTTCAAGGAAGACAACTACAATTAAGTCACTGGTGACTTTTACCTGAATAGATTCTCAAGTGGAAAAGAACAAAGACAGAATGCTATGGGATGAAATCTGACCGAAGAACTCAGAAACATTTACCAGAGAATTTAACTTTGAACCACATGCTTCAGGACTTCTACACACAGCTTGGCGAAGATAAAACAGCTTTGTAACAAGCATGCATGCCATTTATTCCTCTAAACATACTCTAAAAATAAGTAAGACTATCATAAAATTCATTATTTGAACCATGTCTTCAACCTTTTTACCCTCAGTAAGGAATGGTTTGAGGCACTCACTTCAGAGCTGTCCCTGGAAATTACTTACCATGTGTCCCGAGCAAAAAGGGTATCTTCCATAAGACTTTGTTGCGTCTTGAAAGGAATCTTTTTGTATCCAAAATACAGTGTATCCCTTTCTGCCATGGTTATCAGAAACATCATAAACCTATCTGCAGGTTAACTTAGAAAGTCTGTTATAAATGATCAGTATATATAAGCCAACTTGGTTCTGTTCTTGATTTGCTATCTTTATATTTTCTATGAAGTTCAATTTTTATCTATTACTGATTTCCTATCTTAATGTATGGACTCTTACAAATCTCACAAAGTCCACTGTTAAACAAAGGAATGAATGAACAAACTCACCTGCGATTTATTCATTTTTGGCTGTTCCTGGAAAAACGTAGACAACTCTGAAGATACACTGGGTTAGAAGAAGAGGACTGGAGTCATGAAAGATCTGGCCTGTGTGGCAGTTCCTGAATTCTCCTTTCCTATTAAAGCTAAACACACCACTAGATAAGGAAAAAAATGTCAATGTCCCTTTGACCTTCAAAGACATGGATATATATATATATTGTTGATGACCACCTACCTAATACAACTCTAATATTACCATGTAGCTCTTGGGTATACATTTTTTCAGAGTTAAGTATTTAGCGCCTAGGGATATCTTATAACAGTTTAAGTCTCCCTTGGTGTTCATGAATTTTTTTTTAATTATAAAATTGATTAAAACAAAAATACACACAATGAATATTAATTACACCAAAACTGTTGTTAAAAAAATACTTAGGAATAAAGAAAGAAAAAGAAGAAACTCAGGACTAGGCTGTTTAACTTCCCTACTAACGTTACTAAACCTTTGCTTAGTGACTCCACAGAAAGCTATAAAAAGCAGTGCTTTAAGCAAAGACCCATGTTTTACCATTGTTGCCATTTCACAGAAGACTCTTCTATAAAACACTTGCTTTTAGTTGTATGGAAAAGTATAAACAATACTGCCTTATGAGTCAGATCTTTTAGTCTTCGCCACTAACTGATCTGAACAAGGCACTAATCTTCAGAAACAAAGAGAAAGAAATTCTATCCAAAGAGACAAAAAAACAGATAACTCTTGAATATCCTTCCTGAATGCTAAGGCAAGCAGAAGAGAAACAACATGAAGTAATGGACATGACCGGAGGGCAGTTTAGAATCCAAAAAGGATAAATGGAGAACCAAAGGAACGGAGTCTGTGTACAAAGCTAAGCTAACTGATCAGCCCCGACTGGTGGCTCTTCTCCCAAGACCCCACGCCCTGCAACACTCGCCCCTCCACAGCAAGCATTCTCTCAGCAGCCCCGCCCCCGCCCCGTGCCACCAGATCGCTGCCTGCATCTTGCTTGTATATTAAGTCCCTCCTCCTGAGCCCTTAGAAACAGGGCGTCTCGCATTCGCACGGGCGGGGGGGGGGCTCCAGCTCAGGGCTGGGGCTAGTCTGTCAGGGACTTCGGCCCACTCTTCCCAATGGAGACGCCCCCTTCTCGCCCCAGGGGTCTACAGAGCTCCTCCCCACCATGGGTACCGACCTTTTCCCTCCTACTCCCTAAACTGCACGGAACCCCTACGGTCCTCAACCAGCCATCCTGAGCTCACTCGCCTCTCCGTCTCCAAGGGGCACTGAGCCCAGAAGAGTGCACAGACTCATCAGCCCCGTAACCGCTTCCCACGCACGGCTGGAGAAAAACAGAAGCAAAGGCGGAAATGCATAGAGGGAAAAGGTGGAACTAGGCATGCGCAGATGGTCCGCACGCAGGGCCAGACAGTCCACGCTGACCACTAGAACTTTGTTTCCCTTTATTCTCCCCGACCAGCGGGTTGGGATTGGCTGAGAGTCCAGCCCACCTGGCAGCGGAAGATTTGGACCTGAGGTAATTTAAGCAGCTAGAGCCGGTCAGGGACTTTCTCCAAAGTTACGGATTACAGCCGAGTTCTCTGTGCAGTCAGAATGCAGATTTACATACAGACAAGTAAAGGAAAACTGTTCGTCAATTTCACTTTTTTTTTTTAATACTGGGAAATGGGGACTTAGTTGGTGGTGCAGTGGTTAAGATTACACACTTCCAGCAGGGAGCCTGGTTCAATCCCTGGTCAGGGAGCTGAATCCCACATGCCACTACTGAGTTCACATGCCACAACTAAAGATCCAGCTGCCCAAAGGAAGATAGAAGATCCGGCAACCCAGCACAGTCAAATGAAATAAATAAACAAATACTAGGAAATATATCCCATTAATACAATAAAAGAGTTATATCATCGGGTGGGGCGGGGGGGGGGGTGTGGCAGACAAGAAAGCAAGTTCATTAAAATCATGAAAGCAATAAATGAAAATAGTAGATAAATTAAGTAGATACAATCCAAAAGAAAATAGTCTTCCTCTATATATAAACATCTTGGAGAAGGGCCTGGCAACCCACTCCAGTATTCTCGCCTGGAGAATCCCATGGACAGAAGAACCTGGCAGGCTACAATCCACAAGGTCACAAAGAGACAGAGGCGACTGAAGAGACATAGCATGCATATATAAATATATTCTTTCATTTGTGACATTAAAATTACTTCATAAAAAGGGAGATAAATCCTTCCATAGATTCAATATTTTTGACAAAATTCCAATAAGAATCTCAACTAATTTTGGCATGTACTCCTTTTCTCTTTGATTTTTAAAGTAGTGTGTACATTACAAAAGCATTCTCAACTTCATCTGGAATAAAATTAAATCTAAACAGCCAGATGTTCTTAAAGTGCTGCATTCAATATGTCAGCAAATTTGGAAAACTCAGCAGTGACCGCTGGACTGAAAAAGGTCAGTTTTCATTCCAATTCCAAAGAAGGGCATTTCCAAAGAATGTTGAAATTACTGTATAACTGTGTTCATTTCACATGCTAGTAAGGTTATGCTCAAAATCCTTCAAGCTAGACTTTGGCAGTATGTGAACCGAGAACTTCCAGATGTATAAGTTGGGTTTAGAAAAGGCAGGAGAACCAGAGATCAAATTGCCAACATTTATTGAATCAATGAGAAAGCAAGGGAATTCCAGAAAAACATCTACTTCTGTTTCACTGACTATGCTAAAGTCTTTGACTATGTGGATCACAACAATCTGTGGAAAATTCTTCAAGTGATGGGAATACCAGACCACCTTACCTGTCTCCTGAGAAACCTGTATGCCAGTCAAGAAGCAACAGTTAGAACTTGACATGGAACAACAGACTGGTTCAAAATTGGGAAAGGAGTACATCAAGGCTATATATTGTCACCCTGCTTATTTAACTTCTCTGCAGAGTATATCATGTGAAATGCCAAGCAGGATGAATCACAAGCTGGAATCAAGATTGCCAGAAGAAATATCAACAACCTCAGATATGCAGATGATACCACTCTAATGCCAGAAAGTGAAGAGGAACTAAAGAGCCTCATGATGAAGGTGAAAGAGGAGAGTGAAAAATCTGGCTTAAAACTCAATATTAAAAAAAAAAACAAACTAAGATTATGGTGGTTGGTCCCAACACTTCATGGCAAATAGGAGGGGAAAAAGTGAAAGCAGTGCCAGATTTTATTTTCTTGGGCTCCAAAATCACTGCAGATAGTGACTGTAGCCATGAAATTAAAAGACATTTGCTCCTTGGAAGGAGAGCGATGACAAACCTAGACACCATATTAAAAAGCAAAGACATCACTTTGCTGACCATGGTCCATATAGTCAAAGCTATGGTTTTTCCAGTAATCATACACAGATGTGAGAGGTGGACCATAAAGAAGACTGAGCACCAAAGAGTTGATGCTTTTGAACTCTGGTGCAGAGAAGATTCTTGAGTCTCTTGGACAGCAAGGAGATCAAACCAGTTAATCCTAAAGGAGATCAACCCTAAATATTCATTGGAAGGATTGATGCTGAAGCTCTAATACATTGGCCACATGATGCAAAGAGCCGACTCACTGGAAAAAACCCCGATACTGGGAAGACTGAAGCAAAAGGAGAAGGGAGTGGCAGAGGATGAAGTGGTTACACAGCATCACCAACTCAATGGACATGAATCTGAGCAAATTCTGGAATACGGTGAAGAACAGAGGAATCTGTCATGCTCTAGTCCATGGGTCACAAAGAGTTGGACATGACCTAGCAACTGAACAAACAGCCAGAAAGCATTTCAAAAAGGAGAAAGTTGTCTAAGAGAAATCTCAATGTGTATAATATTGCTCAGTTTCAACGCCATCCCTATCAAGCTACCAACAGTATTCTTCACAGAGCTAGAACAAATAATTTCACAATTTGTATGGAAATACAAAAAACCTCGAATAGCCAAAGCGATCTTGAGAAAGAAGAATGGAACTGGAGGAATCAACTTACCTGACTTCAGGCTCTACTACAAAGCCACAGTTATCAAGACAGTATGGTACTGGCACAAAGACAGAAATATTGATCAATGGAATAAAATAGAAAGCCCAGAGATAAATCCACGCACATATGGACACCTTATCTTTGACAAAGGAGGCAAGAATATACAATGGATTAAAGACAATCTCTTTAACAAGTGGTGCTGGGAAAACTGGTCAACCACTTGTAAAAGAATGAAACTAGACCACTTTCTAACACCATACACAAAAATAAACTCAAAATGGATTAAAGATCTAAATGTAAGACCAGAAACTATAAAACTCCTAGAGGAGAACATAGGCAAAACACTCTCCGACATACATCACAGCAGGATCCTCTATGACCCACCTCCCAGAATATTGGAAATAAAAGCAAGAATAAACAAATGGGACCTAATTAACCTTAAAAGCTTCTGCACATCAAAGGAAACTATTAGCAAGGTGAAAAGGCAGCCTTCAGAATGGGAGAAAATAATAGCAAATGAAGCAACCAACAAACAACTAATCTCAAAAATATACAAGCAACTCCTACAGCTCAACTCCAGAAAAATAAACGACCCAATCAAAAAATGGGCCAAAGAACTAAATAGACATTTCTCCAAAGAAGACATACAGATGGCTAACAAACACATGAAAAGATGCTCAACATCACTCATTATCAGAGAAATGCAAATCAAAACCACTATGAGATACCATTTCACACCAGTCAGAATGGCTGCGATCCAAAAGTCTACAAATAATAAATGCTGGAGAGGGTGTGGAGAAAAGGGAACCCTCTTACACTGTTGGTGGGAATGCAAACTAGTACAGCCACTATGGAGAACAGTGTGGAGATTCCTTAAAAAACTGGAAATAGAACTGCCTTATGATCCAGCAATCCCACTGCTGGGCATACACACTGAGGAAACCAGAAGGGAAAGAGACACGTGTACCCCAATTTTCATCGCACCACTGTTTATAATAGCCAGGACATGGAAGCAACCTAGATGTCCATCAGCAGATGAATGGATAAGAAAGCTGTGGTACATATACACAATGGAGTATTACTCAGCCATTAAAAAGAATACATTTGAATCAGTTCTAATGAGGTGGATGAAACTGGAGCCTATTATACAGAGTGAAGTAAGCCAGAAGGAAAAACATAAATACAGTATACTAACGCATATATATGGAATTTAGAAAGATGGTAACAATAACCCGGTGTACGAGACAGCAAAAGAGACACTGATGTATAGAACAGTCTTATGGACTCTGTGGGAGAGGGAGAGGGTGGGAAGATTTGGGAGAATGGCATTGAAACCTGTAAAATACCATGTAAGAAACGAGTTGCCAGTCCACGTTCGATGCACGATACTGGATGCTTGGGGCTAGTGCACTGGGACGACCCAGAGCGATGGTATGGGGAGGGAGGAGGGAGGAGGGTTCAGGATGGGGAACACATGTATACCTGTGGCGGATTCATTTCGGTATTTGGCAAAACTAATACAATTATGTAAAGTTTTAAAAATAAAATAAAATTAGAAAAAAAAAATAGTTTGGCATCTGCTTCATGGTAATACAATAACCATGTTTAAGAGTATTTTTTAAATGTAGTATAATAAATGTAGCATTCCAAAACAATGAGGGAAGGAAAGGAATATTCTAAACAGCAAGTCATTCCCAACAAAGATCACATGTGATACAGGTTCATATGGATTCAAGGTCTGAAATGCTTATAAAGTAAACCACTAAGTTAGTAAAGGAAATAAATAGAGATGAGAAGTTGTGACATCAAGAAATCCACACATTTAATATGAAACATTTTATAATAAAAAAATAGCAAACAACTCAGCTCTAGTTTTTAAAATACATTAACCAAATAACCAGGAAATTATATTTTTACTATTTGAAAGAAAAGAAGAATTAATAAGATCTTTAAAGCAATAAAAAGAAAAAACTTAAAATGGGCTATAGAACTGAGCAGTAGTGTAATAAAAAGAAAAAATTCGAATAAACACGTTTGAAAAAGTTGATTAGGAGAATGGAAAGAAATGCAAATGTTTAAGTAAAAACATGCAAGGTATCATTTACTGAGATTTAAATTTTTACTCAATATATAGATATATATATATATACACACACACAAAAGTTCACTTCATTTTGTCCACTTTTATAAGTTTTAACAAGTGCATAGATTTGTGTAACCATCACTGCACTCAAAATACAGAACTGCTGCCCATCAAATTACTTCATACTACCCTTCTGAAATAAAAACCTCTCACCACTTTAAACTTCTGGCTGCTGCTGCTGCTAAGTTGCTTCAGTCCTGTCCGACCCTGTGCGACCCCATAGATGGCAGCCCACCAGGCTCCCCCGTCCCTGGAATTCTCCAGGCAAGAACACTGGAGTGGGTTGCCATTTCCTTCTCCAATGCGTGAAACCAAAAAGTGAAAGGGAAGTCTCTCAGTCGTGTCCGACTCTTCGCGACCCCATGGACTGCAGCCTACCAGGCTCTTCCATCCATGGGATTTTCCAGGCAAGAGTACTGGAGTGGGGTGCCATCGCCTTCTCTGAAACTTCTGGCAGCCACTACGTATTCTTCATGCTTATATGTTCGTTTTTTCCAAAAAGTATTTTTACAAACACATATAACAAATATTATACTTAATGGCGAAATATGGAAAGTGTTCAACTGAAAAGTCAGACAAAGATAAGGATGCATACTATCTGCAACTTTATTTGGCATTTTTTCCGAAGTTCTTAGAGTAAAATAGCAAAATAATCATGTACACAGAATATTCAAATGAAAGTATCCAAAATAAAAGTTTTAAAAATTTGATACAAGTTCAATATAACAAATTTCAGAAAATTAAATTATTTTAAAGGTACTGATAGGGATAGGGACAGAATAAAGAAACAAAGTAGGTGATTAAATAGTTAACACCAATAGGGGATTGTAAGTAGAAAAAAAAATACGGTAGACCTCTGTAAGTTAATGATCACTTAGAAAGCAGCTTTGCTTAACCACAAAACCAAGCAGGCTTGTGGGCCTGCTAATAAACATGCAGCACAGCGTGAGACATGCCCCCAAACAATAAAACAACGGTGGTGTGAGACCCACATCCTGCCCAGTGCGCTAAGTTAATGACCCCCAGGACATTCTTTATGCACACACAAAACAATAATTTATGGCAAGGTGACATTTCAAAGTAAAGATCCTTATTGTACTGAGACCTGAAATAATTTTTCCATAGTGCCATGACCTGAAGAACTATGGGCAGAAATTCATAACACTGTACAGGAGGTGGTGATCAAAACCATCCCCAAAAGAAGAAATGCAAAAAGGCAAAATGGTAGTCAGAGGAGGCCTTACAAATAGCTAGGAAAAAAGAGAAGCAGTTCATGACTTTGTACAAGAGACAGGGATCAAGACCATCCCCATGGAAAAGAAATGCAAAAAAGCAAAATGGCTGTCTGGGGAGACCTGACAAATAGCTGTGAAACGAAGAGAAGCAAAAAGCAAAGGAGAAAAGGAAAGATATAAGCATCTGAATGCAGAGTTCCAAAGAATAGCAAGAAGAGATAATAAAGCCTTCCTCAGCAATCAATGCAAATAAACAGAGGAAAACAACAGAATGGGAAAGACTAGAGAGCTCTTCAAGAAAATTAGAGATACCAAGGGAACATTTCATGCAAAGATGGGCTCGATAAAGGACAGAAATGGTATGGACCTAAGAGAAGCGGAAGATATTAAGAAGAGGTGGCAAGAATTCACGGAAGAACTGTACAAAAAAGATCTTCACGACCCGGATAATCACAATGGTGTGATCACTCACCTAGAGCCAGACATCCTGGAATGTGAAGTCAAATGGGACTTAGAAAGCATCACTACGAACAAAGCTGGTGGAGGTGATGGAATTCCAGTTGAGCTATTTCAAATCCTGAAAGATGATGCTGTGAAAGTGCCACACTCAATATGCCAGCAGATTTGGAAAACTCAGCAGTGGCCACAGGACTGGAAAAGGTCAGTTTTCATTCCAATCCCAAAGAAAGGCAATGCCAAAGAATGCTCAAACTACCGCACAATTGCACTCATCTCACATGCTAGTAAAGTAATGCTCAAAATTCTCTAAGCCAGGCTTCAGCAATACATGAACCGTGAACTTCCAGTTGTTCAAGCTGGTTTTTTTTAGAAAAGGCAGAGGAACCAGAGACCAAATTGCCAACATCCACTGGATCATGGAAAAAGCAAGAGAGTTCCAGAAAAACATCTATTTCTGCTTTATTGACTATGCCAAAGCCTTTGACTGTGTGGATCACAATAAACTGTGGAAAATTCTGAAAGAGGTGGGAATACCAGACCACCTGACCTGACTCTTGAGAAATATGTATGCAGGTCAGGAAGCAACAGTTGAAACTGGACATGGAACAACAGACTGGTTCCAAATAGGAAAAGGAGTACGTCAAGGCTGTATATTGTCACCCTGATTCTTTAACTTATATGCAGAGTACATCATGAGAAATGCTGGGCTGGAAGAAGCACAAGCTGGAATCAAGATTGCTGGGAGAAATATCAATAACCTCAGATATGCAGATGACACCACCCTTATGGCAGAAAGTGAAGAGGAACTAAAAAGCCTCTTGATGAAGGTGAAAGAGGAGAGTGAAAAAGTTGGCTTAAAACTCAACATTCAGAAAACGAAGATCATGGCATCTGGTCCCATCACTTCATGGCAAATAGATGGGGAAACAGTGTCAGACTTTATTCTGGGGGGCTCCAAAATCACTGCAGATGGTGACTGCAGCCATGAAATTAAAAGATGCTTACTCCTTGGAAGAAAAGTTATGATCAACTTGGATAGCATACTGAAAAGCAGAGCATTACTTTGTCCACAGAGGTCCGTCTAGTCAAGGCTATGGTTTTTCCAGTGGTCATGTATGGATGTGAGAGTTGGACTGTGAAGAAAGCTGAGCACCGAAGAATTGACGCTTTTGAACTGTGGTGTTGGAGAAGACTCTTGAGAGTCCCTTGGACTGCAAGGAGATCCAACCAGTCCATTCTGAAGGAGATCAGCCCTTGGATTTCTTTGGAAGGAATGATGCTAAAGCTGAAACTCCAGTACTTTGGCCACCTCATGTGAAGTGTTGACTCACTGGAAAAGACTCTGATGCTGGGAGGGGTTGGGGGCAGGAGGAGAAGGGGATGACAGAGGATGAGATGGCTGGATGGCATCACTGACTCGATGGACGTGAGTTTGAGTGAACTCCGGGAGCTGGTGATGGACAGGGAGGCCTGGCGTGCTGCAATTCATGGGGTCGCAAAGAGTCGGACACAACTAAGCGACTGAACTGAAATGAACTGAAAGGCAAAGGAGAAAAGGAAATACATACCCATCTGAATGCAGAGTTCCAAAGAGTAGCAAAGAAATATAAGAAAGCCTTCCTAAGTGAACAATGCAAAGAAATAGAGGAAATCAATAGAATGCGAAAGACTAGAGATCTCATCAAGATAATTAGAGATACAAAGGTATCTCTAATTTGCATGTGTTCATCATGCAAAGATGGGCACAATGAAGGACAGAAATGGTATGAACCTAATAAAAGCAGAAGATATTAAAAAGAAGTGGCAAGAATACACAGAACTGTACAAAAAGATCTTAGTGACCCAGATAACCACCATGGTGTGGTCACTCACCTACAGCCAGATATCCTGGAATGTGAAATCAAGTGGGCCTTAAGAAGCATCACTACGAACAATGCTAGTGGAGGTAATGCAATCCCAGTTGAGCTATTTCAAATTCTACAAGATGATGCTGTTAAAGTCCTACACTCAATATGCCAGCAAATTTGGAAAACTCAGCAACGGTCACAGGACTGGAAAAGGTCAGTTTTCATTCCAATCCCAAAGAAAGCAATGCCAAAGAATGTTTACACTACTGCTCAATTGCACTCATCTCACATGCTAGCAAAGTAATGCTCAAAATTCTCCAACTCAGGCTTCAAAAGTACATGAACTGAGAACTTCCAGATGTTCAAGCTGGGTTTAGAAAAGGCAGAGGAACCAGAGATCAAATTGCCAATGTCCACTGGATCATAGAAAAAGCAAGAGAATTCCAGAAAAAAACATCTACTTATGTTTCATTGACTATGCTAAAGCCTTTAATTGTGTGACAACAAACTGGAAAATTCTTAAAGAGATGGGAATACCAGACCAGACCACCTTACTGGCCTCCTGAGAAATCTGTATGCAGGTCAAGAAGCAACAGTTAGAATCGGACATGGAACAGTGTACTGGTTCCAAACTGGTCAAGGTTGTCTATTCTCACCTTACTTATTGAACTTATATGCAGAGTACATCATGCGAAGTGCCAGACTGGATAATGCACAAGCTGGAATCAAGATTGCCCGGAGAAATATCAATAACCTCAGATATGCAGATGACACCACCCTTATGGCAGAAAGTGAAGAGGAACTGAAGAACCTCTTGATGAAGGTGAGAGAGGAGACTGTAAAAGCTGGCTTAAAATTCAACATTCAAAACCTAAGATCATGGTATCCAGTCCCATCACTGCATGGCAAATAAGTGGGAAAACAATGGAAACAGTGACAGACTTTATTTTCTTGGGCTCCAAAATTACTGTGCACAGTGACTGCAGCCATGAAATTAAAAGATGCTTGCTCTTTGGAAGAAAAGCTATGACAAACCTAGACAGCATATTAAAAAGCAGAGACATTACTTTGCCAACAAATATCTGTCTAGTCAAAGCTATGGTTTTTCCAGCAGTCATGTATGGATATGACAGTTGGAGCATAAAGAAAGCTGAGCACCAAAAAATTGATGCTTTTGAACTGTGGTGTTGGAGAAGACACTTGAGAGTCCCTTGGACTGCAAGAAGAGCAAACTAGTCCATCCTAAAGGAAATCAGTTCTGAATATTCATTGGAAAGACTGATGCTGAAGTTGAATCTCCAATACTTTGGCCATCTGATGTGAAGAACTGACTCATTGCAAAAATACCCTAATGCTGGGAAAGACTGAAGGCAGGAGGAAGAGAAGGGGATGACAGAGGATGAGATGGTTGGATGGCATCACCAACTCAATGTACATGAGTTTGAGCAAGCTCTGGGTGTTGGTGATGGACAGGGAAGCCTCACGTGCTGCAGTCCATTGGGTCACAAAGAGTTGGACATGACTGAGTGACTGAACTGAACTGATGACAATCCTGGCTTGACAATATAAGGACAAAATACTGCCCTGCTTAATCTGGAGGAAGAGCTGATGATGGAAATATGACATCTAATCAAGAATGAGGAAGAAAGTCGTCATTTCCCCATCTCCACTTTGATTATAAAACTGTATCTTACTAAGTTCTTAGGGTGCAACACCCCCTCACCCACCTGCTTCTAAGCCTCACAAGTGACTTATTCTAATAAATCACTTATCTCTCACTTTTCCTCTTGCTGAATTCTTTTCTGTGCTGAATCATAAAGGACCAGGCTCTTTAGAGCTCTCTGAAACACCACCTAACAGTTTCAGTACAACAAATTATAGCATGAAAATATGAAAATCTTTACAGAAACTACAAAATATAATGAGGGAAAATTTTTTGTTTGTCTGGGAGATCGTGAAGGACAGGGAAGCCTGGCGTGCTGTGGCCCATGGGGTCGCAAAGAGTTGGACATGACTGAGCAACTGAACAACAACAAAATTTCTGAGTGGAAACTCTATAGACCAGGAGAGAATGAAATGTCATATTCCAAAGACTGAAAGAAAAAAATATGCCTGTGAACTTATCATTCACATATGAAGGAAAAATACTTTCCCAGACAAACAAAAGCTGAGGGGGTTCATTACCATTCAACACACCTTGAAGAAATGCTGAAAGAAGTTCTTCAAGCTGAAATGAAAAGACACTAATGAGAAACATGAAAACATAAAGTATACAACACATTGGTGAAAATAAATATACAATCAGACTTCAAAAACTCTAATTCTATAATAAAATGGTATGTTAAACCACTTACCTAAAGTATAATGGCTAAAGGAAAAGAGTATTAAAATAATTATAGTTATTATGCACTAGTGAATATATAATATACAGAAGTAAAAAGTGATATCAAAAATATAAAAGAGGGAGTAAAAGTATGAAGCTTTTGTAGGCTATCAAAGTTAAGTTGCTACCAGCTTTAAGTGGACTTTATTAGTTATGAGATGTCTCATGTAAACCTCACATTAACCACAAGGTAAAAAACCATAATAAATTCACAAAAGAAAGAAGAAATGAGACACAGGATACCACCACAAAAATCACAAATTTACAAAGGAAGGCAAGAAAAGAGGGGAAAAGAATATGTGGAGATACAAAATAAGCAGAAAGCAATTAAGATGACTAGTACATGAATTGATTTCACCAATCAAAAGGTTGAGTGGCCAGACTGATAAGAAAAACAAGGCTCAAGTTATATGCAGTCTACAAAAGACTCATATCAGCTTTAAGGACCTACAGTCTCTAAGTGAAGGAATGGAAAGGCAAATCATATGCAGGCTGACATCAGAGGAAAGCAGGGATAGCTATACTGTATCAAAGACAATAGACTGTATGCCAAAAATGGTAACAAGACAAACAATGTCACTATATAATGATAAAGGGGTCAATTCATGATGAAGATACAATTGTAAATATATATTCACCCAATATCAGAACACCTAAACATATTAAGCAAATACTAATAGATCTAAGAAAGCTGAGTGCCAAAGAATTGATGCTTTTGAACTGTGGTGTTGGAGAAGATTCTTGAGAGTCCCTTGGACTGCAAGAGATCCAACCAGTCCATCCTAAAGGAGATCGGTCCTGGGTGTTCATTGGAAGGACTGATGCTGAGGCTGAAATTCCAATACTTTGGCCACCTCATGCGAAGAGTTGACTCATTGGAAAAGACCCTGATGCTGGGAGGGATTGGAGTCAGGAGGAGAAGGGGATGACAGAGGATGAGATGGCTGGATGGCATCACCAACTCGATGCACATGAGTTTGGGTGAACTCCAGGAGTTGGTGATGGACAGGGAGGCCTGGCATGCTGCGATTCATGGGGTCACAAAGAGTCGGACACGACTGAGCGACTGAACTGAACAGAACTGAATAGATCTAAAGGGAAAAATATATAACAATGCAATAATAGTAGGGGACTTCTAATATAGTCTATTGCTGAAAATAGCCTATTTTCAACAAGGGTAGATCATCTAGACAGAAAATAAAAGTTGGACTTGAACCATACATTAGGCCAAATGGACTTAACATATTTATAGAACATTCCATTCAACAGGAAGGAAATTAAAAAATATACTGAAACAAATGAAATGGAAACACAACAAACAAAACCTCTGAGATACCGTAACACTAGTTTTGAGAGGGAATTTTACAGCCATAAATGCATATATTAAGAATTTAAAAAGCACTCAAGCAAACCACCTAACTTTACATATTGAAGAACTAAAAGGAAGAGGAAGAAACTAAGCCCAAAGTTAGCAGAAGAAAGGAAATAACAAAAATTAGAGCTGACAGAAATGAGACCACAAAAAACAATAGTAAAAATCAACAAATCTTAGATTTCAAAAATCTAGGTTTTTACAAAAAGAAAAACCAGAAAATTGACTAATCTTTAGTTAGACTCACTAAGGAAAAGAGAGAGGACTCATATAAATGAAGTAAAAAATGAAATAATTGACACTACAGGAATACATAGAATCATAAAGAGACTACTATGAACAATTATATGTGAATTTATCGGAAAACCTAGAAGAAATGGATAAAGTCCTAGACACTTAAAACCTACCGACTGAATCATGAAGAAATAGAAAATCTGAAAAGATCAATAACAAATAAAGTGAATCAGAATCAAAACCCTCTCAACACAGATAACCCCAGGACCAAATGGCTTCATAGATGAATTCTACCAAACATTTAAAGAAGAGTTAAAGCCAATTCTTCTCAAACTCTTTCCCAAAATTGAAGGGGGCAGAACACTTCCAAACTCATCCTATGAGGCTAGTGTTATTGAATACCATGATACCCTGATACCAAAGCTAGATATGGACACCACAAAAAAGAAAAGGATAGAATAAAATCCTTGATGAATATAGATGCAAAAACTCCCAACAGAACATTAACAAACCAAATCACAACACAAAAATATTATACACCATGACGAAATGGTACTCACCCCTGAGATGCAAGAATGGTTCAACAAACATAAATCAATCAAAGTGAGATACCATATTAATAGAATGAAAGATAAATATCACAAGATCATCTCAATAGATGCAGAAAAAAACATTTCATAAAATATAATATCTTTTCATGATTAAAAAAAAATCTGAATAAGATATCAGGAACTACCATAATCCTGAAGGTTTATGTGGTTTTGGAGAAGAGAAACAGAGGGTGTGAAAAGATCAGAAATGTCAACTCTGTGCTTTGGAAATTTTATCAGAGGATATACCACCACAACTAGCCAAGAAGGGTGTGTTGAACTATCAGATTTGACTAAAACCTGGAGAAATACATCCCTGAGGCCCATTCTAACCCACAAACTCTGCAATGTCAAGGGGTCTACCCAGGGCTGCCTAGAACTTCCCTTCCAGAGAGCAGTGTTTTTTAGAAGTGAAGGGATAAAGAATATATCACTGTGAAAAGTTTTTGTTTTTATTTTTTTCTAAGATCCCCTTATCTGCCTAAATTCATCCATCATAAATGCTTCCTTCTGGGAGAAATTACCAGGGAAGATTGGCTCCTCTGACAGAAGACAAGACGTTGGCACACTGGACTTCCCCGGTGGTCCAGTGGTTAAGAATCCACCTGCCAATGCAGGGGAAATGGGTTCAATCCCTAGTCTGGGAAGATTCCACACATCTCAGAGCAACTAAGCCGGTGTGCCACAACTAGTAAAGCCTGTGTGCAAAGATCCAGCACAGCCAAAAAAAAAAAAAGTTGGCACCAGCATAAGAAACTGTCTAAACAGACATCAGAAAACTATCATATCTCACATCTAATCTTCTAAAGGCCCATGTTTCTCTTTCCTAAATTCATTTTTTTCTCATAAATGGTCTTTTCTTCTTTCCCCCTATTAATATGGTATATATGCCCCAAATTCTGCTTCTTTGAATCACATTTTTCTGTGAACACTCCTGTATGTACATGAATAAAAATCTTGTCTTTTATCTAAAAACAGCAACAAAACCTAAACAAATTGGATACTGAAGGAATGTGCCTCACAATATAGGGGACAAATACAACAAGCCCATGTGCTATGCTTAGCCACTCAGTTGTGTCCGACTCTGCGACCCTATGGACTGTAGCCCACCAGGCTCCTCTGTCCATGGGGATTCTTCAGGCAAGAATACTGGAGTGGGTTTCCATGCCTTCCTCCAGGGGATCTTCCCAACCCACAGATCAAACCCAGGTCTCCCATACTGCAGATGGATTTTTAAACCATCTGAGCCACCAGGGAAGCCGTCATCGTACTCATTGGTGAAAAGCTGAAAGTTTTTCCTCTGTGATCAGAACAGGCCAAGGGTGCCTGCTCAGCACTCTTATTCAACATGGTAATGGAAATCCTAGCTAGAGCAATTGGGCAAGACCAAAAGATTGCAATAAATAAAAGGCATCCAAAATGGAAGCAAAGAAACTGTCATTATGTGTAGATAATATGATCTTATATGTAAGAAATTCCAAAGAATCAACCAAACAACAGTGAGACTGAAACAAATTCAGCAAAGATGCAAGACATAAAAATCAATATACAGAAATCAGCTGTATTTCTATATACTATTAATGAAACATCTGAGAAAAATAAAGAAAACTACCCCATTTATAATATCATCAATACAACAGTAAACATAAGAATTAAGCAAGGAAGTGAAAGACCTGTATAATGGAAAAAAGAAGATGTTAAAAGAAATGGGAGAAAACACAGATCAGAAAAACTAATATTGTTAAAATGTCCATACTAAGTTCCATTCAAGATGGCAATGTAGGAGGCTCCTGAATTCTCCTCCTCCCATGGACACACTGAACTCAGTCACTTCCTCCTCCCTGAAGACTGCCACAGCTCCTCTTCCTCTCAATATTATGGCAGTTCCAGCCCAGGAACAAAATTCCAGAGACCAGGATCATCAGCTCACAAGTAAACATGGGCACCATTTATGGTTGCCAATCCCAGCTTCCTTTACTGTTTCAATGAATGTGACTCAGAGACCCATGTGCGGGGAAGAAACGAGAGGCCTGAGTACATACCAGTAGTCCTCTGAGCTCTGAATACATGGGCTTTCTCTGGTAAGGTTCTCAGAACCAGTTTAATTTTCAACTAAGTCTGTGTTTTAATTTATAGCTTAACATTATTAGCTAAATTAAAGCAGTAAAACTGTATGATTTATTTATTAAATACAAAATGTTTTATTCTTTGAAAATAAGTCTAAACTTAGAAAATTTGCAAGAATAGTACAAATAAACATTTTTTTCCTCTGAACCATTGAAAGTAGGTTGCCAACATGATGCTCTATCATTCCCTAATACTTTAGTAACAAGAATACTCTACACAGTTATATTTTAACCATCAAAACCAGGAAACTAGCACTGTTACTTACCACCTTTTGACCCCAATTGAGTTTCACCTATTTTATAAATAATTTTCTGTAGAGCAAAATGATTCAATCCAGGATCACACACTGTGATTTCATATCTCTTTAGTCTCTTTGAAAGCGGAACACTTTCTCAGTTTCTTTTAACTTGCAACATCTGAAGGACTTCCCTGGTGGCTCAGTGGTAAAGAATCCGCTTGCCAATGCAGAAGTGGGTTTAATCTCTGCTCCGAGAGGATACTACATGCTGTGGAGCAACTAAGCTGGTGCACCACAACCACTGAGCCTGTGCTCTAGGGCCCAGGCGCCACAACTGTTGAGGCCATGTGCCGTAACTACTGAAGCCTGCACACCATAGAGCCTGTGCTCTGCAATACGAGAGGCAATCACAACAGGAAGCTCGCACACTGTAACTAGAGAGTAACCCCTGCTCTCTGAAACTAGAGAAAAGCCTGCACAGCAGTGAAGATGCTGCACAGCCAAGAAATAAAGAAAAATTTTAAAAATTAGAAGATTATAAGCCAGTATAATCTTTGAACAATATTCCTCAGTTTGGGTTTGTCTGATGTTTCTCCTGCTTAGACTTAGTTATGCATTTTGGCCATGTTCTTCTGATGATGGCATCCTATCAGATATGTATGCTCAGTCACTCAGTCAGGTCTGACTCTTTGTGGCCCCAAGGACTGTAGCCTGCCAGGCTCTTCTGTCCATGGAACACTTTCCAGGCAAGAATACTGGAGTGGGCTGCCTTTTCCTGCCTCAGGGGATCTTCCTGATCCAGGGATTGAACCTGTGTCCCTTGTGTCTGCTGCACTGGCAGGTAGATTCTCTACCACTGCATCACCTGGGACTCAATTTGTTTCAATATTACTTATGTTAACTTTAATCACATGACCACGTTGAGTTATTCCACTTTTTCCATTGTAGAGTTACTTTTTCCCATCGTAACCACATTTGAGTCGGTCACAACTGAGCGACTGAACTGAACTGAACCACATTTCTGTCCATCCTCCCTGCTTTGTCAACAGTATATGCTTAAGGAAGACTACAAGGATGGAGGGAAAAGGGACATGCTCCTTCCTGTTTATTTCCTGGGGTCTTCCCGTTTGCTTCACATGCTGTGTCACTGCAGCAATACTACTTCACCTAGGCAGGCACAGTGCCTCCTCCGAGCAGCAGCTAAAACCAGCTGAATTTTTCTAACGCTTGCAAACCAGCATCATCATACCTCATGAAAGACACCAGTGTCAGTCAGCCAGTACTTGCTCAGTGGCCAATACAGATCCCAGTCTCATGAGCCCCCCTCTTCTGGGACCAGAGATACCTACATCAGCAATCTTTTCAGAGGTCTGCACTTCAACTTGGAGGGATGTCTATTCAGTTACCTTCATTTTGTCAGCCAAGGGTTGATGGCTGCTGTCTGCTGTTGCTATCTCAGTGATAATTTGTCTTCTCTGTTTTACTCTTTTGGATACTTGATACCTTTGTACTATCTCACTCTAGCTGGAAAATAACTAGAACTGGCTCTGCCGTGGTCTCTAGAACTGAAAGAAGATAATACTCCGGCGACAGCTGGTGACAAAGCACAATGGAACAGCACCCTGGCTGAGGCTGGCTTAGCTCTGGAACTGACGGTATTGAGGATACTGGCTGAAGTTGTAGAGGAAGTACTAGGACAGATTTCTGTGATGATTCTGGCTCTGCAGATGGAGGGAGAGGTGCTAAAGAACCTTCTCTGGATCCAGAATTGAAAACTGTGCAGACGCTTTTTCTCCATTATGAGTTTAATGAGAGCTAAGGCATGAGTATGCTCTGGCTCTGGAGCTGTGGCAGGAGAGGTATAGTTGGTTCCAAGTCTGGAGATGTTTCCAGAGCTTGTTCTGGAGCTGGTACTGTAGCCACAAGAAGAGAAAATATCATCAATAAGACTGCTTTTCCATGTGTCTCCCAAAGACAGGAAATGTCTCACTGCCAATAACTGAAGTCTCAGTCCACAACGCCATTCCGCCATGAGCAGGTCCTCCCCGGCTGCAGTCCAGGGGAATAGTGATGCCTCCTCAGTGATCCTGGCCTAGTTGCAGCCTCAGGAGGCTCTCTCTGTGTTGCCCAGGCCAGGCTCCTCCCTTCATTTTCGCCCCCATCCTCCTCACCCACCCCGAGTCCTCCTCACCATGCCCCTCTGCCTCAGTGGGCTCCAAGGTCACCAGCTGCTCCAGGAGATGGCGGGCTCGCTGCTCCAGGTCCGAGTCGGGCATGTTGAGCTCTACATAAGCGAGGAGCATCTTCAGGCAGGGAAATTCTGGGGCCTGCTGGAAATCCTCAGGGTAAAGGTACAGCCAGGTGCCCAGGATGCAGGCCATGGCCCTGGGGGGCATCACATGGGCAGCAGAGTCAGAGACCTGGCCTTCCTGCCACACTGCACTCCAGGGCTGCCCCGAGGGGACCTGGGCCTTTGCGCCTTCTGCCGTGCCCATCCAGAGGTCAGTTCTCCTCCACGGTCCATCTCACCTGGCAGACCAGGCAGAGGAGGCCTGGACACAGGAGAGGGGCCGCCAACGAGCCTGCTCAAATGACAGCCCTTGATCCATGGTGTGACCATCTGTCCACTTCCTGAGGGCAGCCTGAGAGCACAATGTCCCTCCCCCTGGTGTCACCTCTGTGAAGGTAGGCAGGGTGTCTACTCTGGTCACTGTACTGTAAGGGAACATGTAGGGGCTCCATGAATATCTGACCCTGGAGGGAACACACAGGCTTTGTCTCTGGCCCAGTCTTCCTGTGGGCCTCCTAACTCCTCAGATTTACCTCCTGCACCTACAGGCTGCCTTGTCCTCTAGGGACCTGCCTGGTTCTCCTTCCGCCACGGACACTCATCCTTTACCAGCGAGGGCTCAGCTGTCCCTGAGTGTCACTGGATCCCCTGAGCACCAGCTGAGCATCCCCGCTGAGGTTCCACCAGACAGTGAGCACACCACACCATGTGTTCTGGGTCTCAGGATGGGGGGTGGAGGCAGGGCTATGATGGAGAGGGGATGGGTGTGGACTCTCATGGGGTCTGACTCTGAGCTTTGGCCTCCCAGATGCTTCTCAAAGCACCCCAGCCTCATCCACAGCTCTCTTGGACTCCTTTCCTTTTGTCCAGGAGAAGCTGCCAGATCTCTGCCTTCAGTAGGAATCAGAAGCTATGTGGGATCCAGGATTCTGCCAGCCCTGCCCATCCACCAACTCCACTTCTTCAGGCAGTCCTTCAGAAAACAGAGTCCCTCCCTCTTGAATCAAAACACCTCAGGAAGTGCCAGCCTGTCCTCAGGTGTGACCGTGACAGGACTACCAGGTCACCATGTGCCCACCAACCTGTTCCTGCCCAGAGGGAGAACCTCCTCTCAAGTCCCACGTCCCCCCACATGGAGACAAGGGCAGCTGGTGCTGCCCAGGGAGGGCTCCCAGTGGCGGCCAGGCCTGGTGTGGCCAGCTCTAGGTTGCCTGGGGTTACCTTAGGTGACCTCCTGGTAAAGGACCAGAGGCATCCAGGCTGAGCGCTGAACCACCTGAAACATCTGAAAAACCTCTCCCTCCAGGTTTCCTCAAGCAGAAGCCCTGGCCAGTCGAGACACAGCAGGAAAACATCTTTCTCTACCAAGTGTCTTCAGCCAAGTGAGCCCCAAAGGCTGTGGAGCTGTTGCTAGAATGTGGGTGCCTGGTTACAGGGTTCCAAGTTCTGTTGGGGTCTGTTGTCAAGGAAGGGACTTCACTTCCTGGGGTCCCCTTCCTTACTTGAATTGACAGTTGACATCTCTGCACACAGCCCTCTGGACTGTTGATCCCTCATCCTTCATCCATGTAGCCACAGGTCTCACAAGTTACACCACACAGCCCTCCCCACAGCTCCCGGGCAGGGTCTATGTGCAGCTCTGAGGAGACAGACCTGGGTCCAGACTCACCTCCTGATTCCTACGTGTTCTCCATCCTGGATGAGTCCTTGTGTCTCTCAAGGCTTGTCCGTGTCCCCACCTGCACACTGGGGATAATGCCCGCATGGACTTCTAGGGATGTTCTCAGACATCACTGGGACAAGACCTGGAATATGCAGAGTTGTGTCCCATGCAGGCTGTGCCTCCAGTCTCTTTTCTTGTCCTCTAATTACCTCCCATGTCTGTTCCTCTTCTGATCTCATCCCACAGTCCTTATTAAACCTCAGTGTGAGTGTGCGCGCGTGTGTGTATCCCAGTGCTCACTCTAGTAGGCTAGAAGAAAACTGCCCCTGTAAGGAGAGATAGGCAACAGCTTCCTAAGATCTGAGAGTTTCCAATTTCCAAAGCAAACCTGATGAGAGGGGTTTAAGCTTTGGCCAAGGAGGTCAAGGCGCTGTGACACAAGGCCTTAAAGGTGGCAGGGGCTGGAGCTGGGATGACAGACTCACACAGTCTGGCCCCACTGTCCACACCCATAACCACAGCGCAGGCTGTGATGACACAGCTGCCTTCAGTGGCTGTGCCTTCAGGGGCTCACAGCCCAGCAGGCTCAGCATCTCAGGCTGGACACACAGAGGCCCAGGGACAAACTGGTGCTTGCAGCCTGTCATCTGCCACACAGACTTGACCATCTCATCTGCTGTGGCCTTTATGTTCCTGTCCTTAAGTCACTCTGTCATTTTTGAGATTGCACCCAAGTACAGCATTTCAGACTCTTTTGTTGACTATGAGGGCTACTCCATTTCTTCTAAGGGATTCCTGCCCACAGTAGTAGATATAATGGTCACCTGAATTAAATTCACCCATTCCAGTCCATTTAGTTCACTGATTCCTAAGATGTCGATGGCCACTCTTGTCATCTCGTTTGACCACTTCCAATTTACCTTGATTCATGGACCTAACATTCCAGGTGCCTATGCAATATTGTTCTTTATAACATCAGACTTTACTCCCATCACCAGTCACATCCACAACCGGGCGTTGTTTTCGCTTTGGCTCCATCTCTTCATTCTTTCTGGAGTTATTTCTCCACTCTTCTCCAGGAGCATATTGAGCACCTACTGACCTTGGGAGTTTATCTTTCAGTATCATATCTTTTTGCCTTTCATATTGTTCATGGGATTCTCAAGGCAAGAATACTGAAATCGTTTGCCATTCCCTTCTCCACCAACAAACAAGCCCAAAATATAAAAGGTAGGTAAGGACAGTCTCTGCAATAAATGATGTTGGGAAAACTGGACACTCACACACAAAACAATCAAACTGGACCACTATCTTATCTTACAACTGAACTCAAAATGCATTAAGCCTTGAGTAGAAGACCTGAAACCACAGAACTAGAAAAAAAAAAAAAAAACAGGTAGAAAGCTCTTCACCAGCCCTCAGAAATGATTTTTGGATCTGATTCTAAAAACAAAAGAAAGGAAAGCAAAAAGTAACAGGTGGAATTATAGCAGAGGTCAACAAAATAAAACAGAGAAATGAAATGGGAGAAAATATTTGCAATTCATATATTTTGTAAGGGGTTAATACCTAAAATATATAAAAATTCATACAACTGAATAGCAAACAAAAAACCAACTTCATTTAAAAAAGAGCCAAAGGTCTCAACAGATATTTCTTTCAAAGACATACAGATGGCAAACAGGCACAGGAAAAGATGCTCTACATTTGTAATCATCAGTGAAATGCAAATCCACACCAACAGAAGTTACCCCCTCACATCTACCAAAACAGCCATCATCAAGAAGAACACAAATAAATGTTGGCGAGGATGTGGAGAAAAAGAAACACTTGGACACTGTTGGTGGGAATGTAAATTGGTGTAGCCGGTATGGAAAACAGTATGAAGGCTCTTCAAAAAATAAGACTACCTCACGATCCAGCAAGCCCACTCCTGGACATATATTGGGAGAAAACTGTAAATTGAAAAGATAATGCACTACTAGTTATAATGCCTAAGATGTGGAAGCAACCTAAATGTCCACTGCCAAATGGATAAAGATGATGTGGTACATATACACAATGGAATACTCTTAGCCATAAAAAGAATGAAATAATGCCATTTGCAGCAGCTTGGATGGACCTGGAGATGATCATAGAAGTGAAGTCAGTCGATAGAGAAAAACAAATATCATATGATATTGCTAATATGTAGAATCTAAAAATGTGATATAGATGAACTAATTTACAAAATAGAAACTGACTCACAAATTTTAAAAACAAACTTATGATTACCAAATGTGACAGGTGGAGGGAGGGATAAATTAGGAGGTTGAGATTAATACACAGATGCTACTATATACAAAATAATCAACAAGAACCTACTGTATAGCACAGGGAACTCTCCACAATATTTTTTAACAACCTATAAGGGAAAATAATTTGAAAAAGAATGGATATATGTATATATGTAATTCAATCACTTTCTTGTACGCCTGAAACTAATACAATATTATAAATCAACTATTCTCCAGTATAAAATAAAAATTAAATTAAAAAAGAACTCATACAACTCAATAGCAAACAAAATAAATCTCATTTTTAAAAGGGCAGAAGATCTAAATAGACGTTTTTCCAAAGAAGATATACAAATGGTCGACAGGCACAGGAAAAGACGTTCAACATTCTAAATCACTAGAAAAACACAAATCCAAACTGCAATGCAGTATCACTGACCACATGCTATCATCAGAAAGGTCAGAAATAACACACTGGGGAGGATGTGGAGAAAAAGGAACCTTTAGGCTCTGTTGGTGGGAATGTAAAATGGTACAGCCAGTATGCAAAACAGTATGGAGATTCTTCAAAAAACAACAACTAAAATTACCTCATGATCCAGCAATTTCACTTCTAAGTATGCATATCTGAAGAAAATAAAAACACTAATTCAAAAATATACATGGACTCTAATATTTGTACCACATTATTTACAATAGCCAAGATACAGAAGCAATCTAAATGCCCAGCAGCATATGAGTTGATTAAAATAAATTACACACACAATGGACTACTACTCAGCTATAGAAAAGAGTGAAAATTTGCCATTTGTAAAACATGGATACATCTGGAGAATATTATGCTTAGTGAAATAAATCAGAAAAATACAAATACTGTATGTTATCATTTATATCTGGATTCTAGAAACTAAAACAGTAAATTCTCTGGTGATCTAGTGGTTAGGACTCCACACACCCACTGCAGGGGGCCTGGGTTTGATCCCTGCTTGGGGAACTAGAATCCTGCAAGCTACGTGGCAGGGCCTAAATAAATAAATAAATAAAAAGAAAAACTGAAACACTAAGTAATAAAACAGAAACGTACTTACAGATATAAGGAACAAACAAGTAGTTGCTAGTGGTGAGAAGGAAGTAGAGGGACAAGATGGGTTCAAGGATTAAGAGACACAAACTTCTATGTATAAAATAAATAAGCTCTGTGTTGTCAGGAGTTTTCACATGTACGTTTTAAACTTAAACAAGGCACAGTTCTAAAAATGGGTATTTATTATTGATGCTAAGGCAAGGATAAAAGTACCTTTATAAAATAAATTGCAAAGTTTTCCAGCAGTTCAAAGGAGTCAGTTTCTCAGGCCATCCCTAAATGAATGTGTGACCAACTGTTAAAATAATTTACGAAAGTGGTCTGTTTGAAGTTTCTGTCTACTCTAGATTGAAATTTGCTAATTTTTGTTGTTCAGAAAATTATTCATGTAGCCTAACATGTCAAATATATAGGTATGAAATTGTTCTGTATGTTTACATAATTTTGTTTTATACAGTTTTTCTATTCATAATACACTAGTTTTTTTTATTGGCTTCATAGGGTTTATTTATTTCCATATAGAAAAATAACACTTTCCTTTTCCAAAATCCAGCATTTAGTTGTATCAATGAAGCACAATATGTAATTTCCAATTGGTTATTTTAGGTTTTCCACGTTTAATTCATCCTTCATTTCCAAAGTGTAAAATTTTTGCTTCTATTCCTAGGTTGAATGACTGCTCTGTGTAATTTCAATCTTGCTAAATAAATTTTAAAAATCAAGTTTTTATTGGAAAAACAAAGAGAAGCACAGCTGCCATAAAGAAAAAAAGACACCAGTGAGGTTATAGTAAGTGACAGATGTGAAAATATATTTTCAACATAGATAAGACATATAAAAATCAGTGACATAAAAAAATACCTCAGATAGCAGTGGGTCCTCATTTAGCCCCTACACTGTGCATGCGTGGAGCCCTCCTGGGAAATGGGCAGGTGTCGGCTCCTCTGTTCCTGTACTGAACATGTGCAGGGCCCTCAGGAGTCATTCATATGCTGAAATCTTAACCTCTAAGGTGATGGTATTAGGAGGTGGGGCCTGTGGATGTGATTTAAGTCAGAAGGCAGAGCCCTCATGATGAACAGCGCTCTTGAAAACAGGCCTGGGAGAGCCCCTCACCCTTTCTGAGAGGTGAGAGTGCGCTGAAAGCAATCCTCCTATGAACCAGAAAGTGGTTCCTCACTAGTCATGGAATCTGTATTCACCTTGATCCTGGACTTCTCAGCACCTATAACTGGTTAAGAAGTAAATTTCTGCTGTTCATATGCTACTCGGTCTATGGTATTCGTTACAGCAGCCAAGATGGAATAAAACAGCCTCTGATTCAGGCAGCCAGTGTCTGATTATAACTGCTATGGATATGACTAAGCAAAGGAAGAGGGTGAAGGCAGGGAGAAGGGGGTGTTTTATTTTTTTATTTATTAAAAATTTTTTTTAATTTTATTTTTAAACTTTACATAATTGTATTAGTTTTGCCAAATATCAAAATGAATCCATCACAGGTATACATGTGCTCCCCATCCCGAACCCTCCTCCCTCCTCCCTCCCCATACCATCCCTCTGGGTCGTCCCAGTGCACTAGGCCCAAGCATCCAGTATCGTGCATTGAACCTGGACTGGCATCTCGTTTCATACGTGATATTTTACATGTTTCAATGCCATTCTCCCAAATCTTCCCACCCTCTCCCTCTCCCACAGAGTCCATAAGACTGTTCCATACATCAGTGTCTCTTTTGCTGTCTCGTACACAGGGTTATTGTTATCATCTTTCTAAATTCCATATATATGCGTTAGTATACTGTATTGGTGTTTTTCCTTCTGGCTTACTTCACTCTGTATAATAGGCTCCAGTTTCACCCACCTCATTAGAACTGATTCAAATGTATTCTTTTTAATGGCTGAGTAATACTCCATTGTGTATATGTACCACTGCTTTCTTATCCATTCGTCTGCTGATGGACATCTAGGTTGCTTCCATGTCCTGGCTATTATAAACAGTGCTGCGATGAACATTGGGGTACACGTGTCTCTTTCCCTTCTGGTTTCCTCAGTGTGTATGCCCAGCAGTGGGATTGCTGGATCATAACTGGAGTGACATCTTTGTGTTGGGAGGAACATGAAGGAAATGATACTTAAGAATAATTCTAAACGTTCATCTTCATAGGCCCTGGAATGCATTTGAGAAAATTAAAAATCCTTTCCTGATTAAAAGCCAATACAACACTTAACAAAAATGGCAACAGGTAGAAATTTTTAGGTCCATTACATGAGCAAAAACAACAACAAAAAACACATTTATATACATATCGAACCCTACAAACCAGTAAGGATCCACTATCAGCAAAACACGTCCTGACGCTACCATGAACGAGGGTCAGCAGGGACTACAATGGGAGGATTAGACCTCAAGTGCTTCATGAAATAGAATAATTTGACTATCTTATAAAAGAAATTCCTGTAAATCTGTTAAAGTCCTAAAAGACACTATTGGAACCATCAATGAATAAGACACTGTGAAACACACCCATAATAGAGAACAGTGTGGAGGTTCCTCAAACCTCACCCTACAATAATGGACTGTGGAATATTAAAGACAATTGGAGACTTCATCACAGAGCAGGGAAGGCAGACCAAGTGAGACCCAGCAGTAGACCAGTCACCAGTCACAATTTAGGGGGGAACACAAGGGGAAAACAGCTTCAGATACCAATGGAAACATCACAGAAATGGTCTGTAGATTTTTTATTCTGAACTGTCACTCAAGAATAAAAGCAAAATAGGAACATTTTCAGAGGAAAACATTTTAGACTACGAGTGTTTGCCTCTCTCTCAGGCTCTCTCACTGAGAGTGAGGAAGGATGTAGTTTGAGCGAGACCAAGAAGGAAGGAGTGCAGTGTGAGACACGGAGGCAGGAGATGGGTCTAAGGAGATGGGCAGGAGATTCAGGTCTAAGTCAGACAGTTACTGACTGTGTGAAACAACACCCATGGATCAGTAGTAATAATAATCATGAGTCATTAGAAGCAAAAACTTCTGTGGTCCAGTGCTGCATCCTGGCCACCTGCCACCCTACCAGGGTTTAGGAAGCTGGAGCTGAAATTGTGAGCATATATATATATACATATATAATCATTTATATCTATTCATATAATAAGAATTATACACCATGCACAAGTGGGATTTTTCCTGGAATGCAAGAATGCTTCATCTAGTAAAATGCATTGGTGTAATACACCACATTGGAGAAGGAAATGGCAACCCACTCCAGTGTTCTTGCCTAGAGAATCCCGTGGACAGAGGAGCCTGGTGGGCTGTTGTCCATGGGGTCGCAAAGAGTCGGACACGACTGAAGCGCCTTAGCAAGCAAGCAATGCACCACATTCACATAACGCAGGGAAAAATCATGATCATCTTAATTAATGCAGAAAAAGCAATTTAAAAACTTCAACACCTTTTCATGATTTAAAAAAAAAAATAACTGGACAAATAACATTTTAAGGAAACTACCACCATAAAGTCCCCAGTGGCTCAGCAGTAAAGAATCTGCCTGCAAAGCAGAAGATGCAAGAGACACAGGTCTGATCCCTGGATCAGGAAGATCTCCTAGAGGACAAAACAGCAACCTACTCCAGTATTCTTGCCTACAGAGTCCCAGGGACAGAGGCGCCTGGTGGGCTACAGTGCAAAAGGTCGTGAAGAGTTGGACACAACTGACTACACGCACACAAGTAAAACTCACAGCCAACATCACAGTCAGTGATGAAGACTGAAAATTTTTCCTTTGAGATCAGGAAACACATAAGAATGCTAGGTTTTGCCACTTCTATGCAACACAGCACTGAGTCTTAGCCATAGCAGTCAGGAAAGACAGACATACAGACAGATAGATGAATCAGTGACATTTAAATCTGAAAAGAGGTAGAATTATCTCTGTCCACCCATGACATGATCTCATATGCAGAAATCCTAAGTATGCCACAGAAAATAATGTTATAAATAATAAATTAATTCAGCAAAGTAACAAGGCACAAAGTCAATGCTTAAATTCAGTGGCATTTCTGTATACTAATGATCAAAGAAAAAAAGAAAGTAAAACAGTTTTGTTTACAATTGTTTGAGAAAGAATAAACCACTTAGTGATTAACTTAACAAAAAAAGTGAAGACTTGCACAGTGAAATGTCAAACTATGTGAAGACATTAAATGACACAAACCCTGTTTTCATGGATTGGAAGACTTATTGCTAAGATCTCAATACTAACCATTGCAATTTACAATTCCAATGCAATCTTGATCAAAACTCCACCCTAAACCAAAATGCCTATCCTAAAATACTTTACAACTAATATACCCCAAAATAACCAAACAATTAAGAGAAGAAAAAGTAATATGGGAGAACACTGTTACTGATTTCAAAACTTACTTCAAAGCTATAGTAATCAAAACAGTTTGGTACTGGCATGGATCACAGCCTTGTAGTGATGAAGGGGGTTTTCATAACTCAGTGAAGCCATCAGCCATGGTATGTAGCGTCACTCAAGATGGATGGGTCATGATGAAGAGTGCTGACAAAACATGGTCCACTAGGGGATGAAATGGCAACCAATTTCAGTATTCTTCTCTGGAGAACATAAACAGTAAGAAAAGGCAAAAAGATATGACACTGCAAGATGAGCCCCCCAGGTCAGAAGGCATTCAGTATGCTAAACTGGGGAAGAGTGGAGGGCAATTACTAATAGCTCCAGAGAGAAAGAAGTGGCTGGGCCAAAACAGAAATGATGCTCAGTTGTGAATGTGTCTGGTGGTGAAAGTAAAGTCCCATGTAGTAAAGAACAGTATTGCCATCAGTTCAGTTCAGTTCAGTCACTCAGTCATGTCCGACTCTTTGCGACCCCATGAATTGCAGCACGCCAGGCCTCCCTGTCCATCACCAACTCCCAGAGTTCACTCAGACTCATGTCCATTGAGTCAGTGATGCCATCCAGCCATCTCATCCTCTGTCATTCCCTCTTCCTCCTGCCCCCAATCCCTCCCAGCATCAGAGTCTTTTCCAATGAGTCAACTCCTCATATCAGGTGGCCAAAGCCTTGGAGTTTCAGCTGCAGCATCAGTCCTTCCAAAGAATATTCAGGACTGATTGCCTTTAGGATGGACTGGTTGGATCTGCTTGCAGTCCAAGGGACTCTCAAGAATCTTCTCCAACACCACAGTTCAAAAGCATCAATTCCCCAGTGCTCAGCTTTCTTTACAGTCCAGCTCTCACATCCATACATGACTACTGGAAAAACCATAGCCTTGACTAGATGGACCTTTGTCAGCAAAGTAATGTCTCTGCTTCTTAATATGCTATCTAGGTTGGATATAACTTTTCTTCCAAGGAGCAAGCGTCTTTTAATTTCATGGCTGCAGTCACCATCTGCAGTGATTTTGGAGCCCCCAAAATAAAGTATGTCACTGTTTCCCCATCTATTTGCCATGAAGTGATGTGAAAGTGCTGCACTCAATATGCCAGCAGATTTGGAAAACTCAGCAGTGGCCACAGGACTGGAAAAGGTCAGTTTTCATTCCAATCCCAAAGAAAGGCAATGCCAAAGAATGCTCAAACTACTGCACAATTGCACTCATCTCACATGCTAGTAAAGTAATGCTCAAAATTCTCCAAGCCAGGCTTCAGCAATACGTGAACCATGAACTTCCTGATGTTCAAGCTGGTTTTAGAAAAGGCAGAGGAACCAGAGATCAAATTGCCAACATCCGCTGAATCATGGAAAAAGCAAGAGAGTTCCAGAAAAACATCTATTTCTGCTTTATTGACTATGCCAAAGCCTTTGACTGTGTGGATCACAATAAACTGTGGAAAATTCTGAAACAGATGGGAATACCAGACCACCTGACCTGCCTCTTGAGAAACCTGTATGCAGGTCAGGAAGCAACAGTTAGAACCAGACATGGAAAACAGACTGGTTCCAAATAGGAAAAGGAGTACGTCAAGGCTGTATATTGTTATCCTGCTTATTATATGCAGAGTACATCATGAGAAATGCTGGGCTGGAAGAAGCACAAGCTGGAATCAAGACTGCCAGGAGAAATATCAGTAACCTCAGTTATGCAGATGACACCACCCTTATGGCAGAAAGTGAAGAGGAACTCAAAAGCCTCTTGATGAAAGTGAAAGAGAGTGAAAAAGTTGGCTTAAAGCTAAACATTCAGAAAACGAAGATCATGGCATCTGGTCCCATCACTTCATGGCAAATAGATGGCGAAACAGTGGAAACAGTGTCAGACTTTACTTTTTTGGGTTCTAAAATCACTGCGGATGGTGACTGCAGCCATGAAATTAAAAGACGCTTACTCCTTGGAAGAAAAGTTATGACCAACCTAGATAGCATATTCAAAAGCAGAGACTTTACTTTGCCAACAAAGGTGCGTCTAGTCAAGGCTATGGTTTTTCCAGTGGTCATGTATGGATGTGAGAGTTGGACTGTGAAGAAAGCTGAGTGCTGAAGAATTGATGCTTTTGAACTGTGGTGTTGGAGAAGACTCTTGAGAGTCCCTTGGACTGCAAGGAGATCCAACCAGTCCATTCTAAAGGAGATCAGCCCTGGGATTTCTTTAGAAGGACTGATGCTAAAGCTGAAACTCCAGTACTTTGGCCACCTCATGCAAAGAGTTGACTCATTGGAAAAGACTCTAATGCTGGGAGGGATTGGGGGCAGGAGGAGAAGGGGATGACAGAGGATGAGATGGCTGGATGACATCACCGACTCGATGGACATGAGTTTGAGTGAACTCCAGGAGTTGGTGATGGACAGGGAGGCCTGGCATGCTGCGATTCATGGGGTGGCAAAGGGTCAGACACGACTGAGCGACTGAATTCAACTGAACGGATGGGACCAGATGCCATGATCTTAGTTTCCTGAATGTTGAGTTTTAAGCCAACTTTTTCACTCTCCTCTTACTTTCATCAAGAGGCTCTTTAGTTCTTCACTTTCTGCTGTAAGTATGGCGTCATCTGCATATGTGAGGTTATTGATATTTCTCCCAGAAATCTTGATTCCAGCTTGTGCTTCATCCAGCCCAGCATTTCTCATGATGTGGCTGGAGCCATGTAAACAAGATTTATAAAAGTTAACTGGAAAATGAATCAAGAGACATATCCATAGATAAACCTACATACCTATTTTCACCTTGTCTATGACAAAAGAGGCAAGAATATACAATGGAGAAAAGATAGTCTTTTCAATAAGTGGTGCTGGGAAAACTGGACAGTTCCATGTAAAAGAATAAAATCAGAACATTCTCTAACACCACACATAAAAATAAACTCAAAATGGATTAAAGACCTAAATTTAAGACTGGGCACTATAAGAATGTTAGAGAAAAACAGGCAGAACACTCTGACATAAATCGCCGAAAGATCTTTTATGAGCCACTTCCTAGAAGGATGAAAATAAAAACCAAAATAAACAAGGCAGCCTAATTAAACTTAAAAACCATTGCACAACAAAGGAAATCATCAACAAAATGAAAAGAGCCCACAGAAAGGAAGACAATATCTGCAAATGAAGTGACCAACAGGGGATTAATCTTCAAAATAAGCAATGGCTCATGCAGCTCAGTATTAAAAAAAACAAACAAACTAATATCTGCAATCAAAAAATAGGTGGAAGATCTAAATACACATTTCTCCAAAGAAGACATACAGATGGCCAAGAGGAACATGAAAAGATGCTGAACATTACTAATAATTGGAGAAATGCAAACCACACCTGAAACTAACACAAAATTGTCAATCAATTATACTTAAATATAAAATAGAAATCTTTAAAAACTACAATGAGGTATCAGCTCATACCAGTCAGAATGGCCATCATCAAAAAAAAATCTACAAACAATAAATGCTGGAGAGGGTATGGAGAAAAGGGAAGCCTCCTACATTGTTGGTGAGAATGTAAATTGGTACAGCCACTATGGAAAACAGTATGGAGGTCCTTAAAAGACTAAAAGTAGAGTTACCATATGATATGATAATCTTACTCTTGGGCATATATCCAGAAAAAATCATAATTTGAAAAGATACATGTTCCCCAATGTTCATTTCAGCACTATTTACAACAGCCAGAACATGGAAGCAAGTAAATGTTCCTCAATGGAGGAATAGATAAAGAAGATGTGGCTCATATTTACAATGGAATATTACCCACTCCTAAAAAGAACAAAATGATGCCATGTGTGCAACATGGATGAACCTAGAGATTGTCATACTGAGTGAAGTCAGATATAGAAAGACAAATATCATATGATGTCACTTATATATAGAATCTAAAAGAATGGTACATATAAACCTATTTACAGAAATAGAGTCACAGATGTAGAGAACAAACTTATGGTTACCAAAGAGGGGTGAAGGATAAATTAGGATTGACAAATACACTCTACTATATATAAAATAAGTAAAGATCTACTGTAGAGCACAGGAAACTCTATTCAATTCTTTGTAATAACCTACATGGGAATATAATCTAAAAAAGAGTGGAGATATATATATATATACATACACACACACACGTATAAAATTGATTCACTTTGCTGCACAGCAGAAACAGCACTGTAAATCAATGATATTCCAATTAAAATTAATTTAAAATAATAATAAAAACAATGAATCAAGAGACATAAAGATAAGAACTGAAAACACAGAACCTCATTTCTCTCACACAATTATTATAACCACTGTTCATTGTTCTGACCCTTACGCTTCCTCAGGATATACAGGATTTTAGCCAAGTTCCCTGGGGTAGGGCAGATGGGTGGGTTGGGGGGAAGCAGACTCAGTGCTTTGGGGACAGAAGACAATGTGGGCTGGCCTTGGCTGTGCTGACCAGACCTCCCCCTCGACTGACTCCCCCTGAGACCTACTGCCCACCTGAACACTGTCTCTCAGGGGTCAGGGACATACTCAGTGTCATATGAGCAGTGACTTGCTACATAAACATTGACATCACAAGGAAGGATCAACATGATTGAAAAATATCTCTGATATGTTACATAGACTGTCCAAAGGAGTTCCAGAGAGATAGTTATTTATCTACAGATGGATGAGGGGAGAGAAGAAGCAACAAAGGTGGACAGAGATAAGGGGCTGGCACAGAGTTCTACCTATCGATATCCAGATGGTGGAGTGGTAAAGAACCCACCTGCCAATGCAGGAGACACATGAGATACGGGTTCCATCCCTGGGTCAGGAAGATTCCTCTGGAGTAGGAAATGGCAACCCACTCCAGTATTCTTGCCAGGAAAATCCCATGGACAGAGGAGCCTGGTCCATAGTCATGGGATCACAAAGAGCTGGACTTGACTGAGCATACATACATGTCACACGGGACAACTTTCAAACAGTGGCTCACCTTACGTGTGCTACTTGTAATGGGTTTTCACTAGTTTCCAAATGAAATTGGAGATGAAAAGCATGTAAATATATTTTAAAGAAATTCTCTAAGTTTATAAAACATGTTCTGATGAAGTTTAACTTGAAAAGGACTCTTTTGAACGGGGCAGTCAGTCAGTTCAGTGGCTCAGTCATGTCTGACTCTTTGCAACCCCAGGGACAGCAGCACACCAGGGTTCCAATTCCCAAAGCCTACGCAAACTCATGTCCATTGAGTCGATGCCATCCAGCCATCTCATCCTCTGTCGTCCCCTTCTCCTCCCGCCTTCAATCTTCCTTAGTATCAGGGTCTTTTCCAGTGAGCTGGTTCTTCGCATCAGGAGCTTCAGCTTCAGCGTCAGTCCTTCCAATGAATATTCAGGATTGATTTCCTTTACTCTTGCCTGGAAAATCCCATGGATGGAGGAGACTGGTGGGCTGCAGTCCATGGGGTAGCTAAGAGTCGGACACGACTGAACGACTTCATTTTCACTTTTCACTTTCACGCATTGGAGAAGGAAATGGCAACCTACTCCAGTGTTCTTGCCTGGAGAATCCCAGGGACGGGGGAGCCTGGTGGGCTGCTGTCTTTGGGGTCGCATAGAGTCGGACACGACTGAAACGACTTAGCAGCAGCAGCAGCAGCAGCAGCAGGATTAACTAGTTGGATCTCCTTGCCGTGTGTTTGCCATAAGCAACTACACACTGCCCTCTGGTGGCCCTGTGAGAAATAGCAGGAGCACTGCAGGGCTCTATGGTTCTGTCCGCCAAAGAGGCCAACAACCAGTTGCCACCTTCACAGTATTGCTGTAAGAGTAAACCAAATTCTGCAAGTCTCAGTGTTTGGGGGGAGCCTTCTAGTGGAAATCATTGTCTTGACTATGACACAATATGTCACTTTCCAAGTGCAGAATTTCAGAGAGTGATGATTGAGCCCCTGAGTCAGGCCCTGGGACCACAACAGAGAACAGAGAGGAGGTGGCTACCTTGGGATCTGCAGGGAGAGGGTGGGAACCTGCTGGGTGGGATCACTTGCCTATACCCCAACTCTGTGTGTCTAGTGTAGAGATTAGTTTATCTAACCAAAGAATTTTCATAGCTTTCTTCTGATTATGTTATTAACAAAATGTTTTAGAAATTTGGGAAACTATCATTTGAAATAATCTGCATAATTTCACCTACAATTATATAGCATTTAAAAAATGGGATTACCTGATATTACCGGTGACCTTTTCACTTAATATGAGTAATTATTCTATCCATTTATAAATTTAAAAGATGTGAATTTAATAGCTGTAAATGTTCCTTATGATACCTTGCATCACAGGACCTGTTTCTACAATTCCTGATGCCAGCTTCCTCTAAACATATCTTGTTGATCTCTGAAAGTGGGGTCCAGAACCTATCAGCTCCAGGCAACTTCCAAATCTAGTATCATTCCCTGAATTTTCAAAGCAGGTTCTCTTTATCTTTTCTGCTAGGACAGCAGACCCTTCATACCATGTCTCCTCTCCTTTAAGAGCTCCTCCCAGACCAAGACACTGCTCAATCGATTCTCAGTCTGCTCTATGCACAGTGCACACTGTATGGTAAATATTCAATAGATATTTGAAACACAATAGGTCTAAATGAATTACTTGTTATTGCTGATGTCATCCTAAAATTATAAATAAATTCCAGGAAACAATCAGTGTTACCTGAAGCAAAAGGACAGGGTACTGTCTGCAAGGTTTGCAAACTGGGGACACATGATTCTTGCCTGTAACTGAAAGCACATTCCTGGGGCTGAAGGGAGGGAAGAACTTTTAAAAAGCAAGAACCCCAGAATGCTCAGCTGGGAGACTTGTAAGGGGGTTAAATGGCCCTGTGCAGCCTGAGCACAAATTCTTGGAGCTGGACCGCAGTCTGCCATGACTGGCTGTCAATGGAACTTCTCCTTCAGAGTGTTCATAGGTAGGACCCTTAGCAGAATCAGGACTTTTTAGAGCTTTTGTTTGTGGTTTTCTAAGAACACAGAGAACATTACTTAATCTCAGGTCTATTATGATTGCATGACTCTGTTTTATTTTGGGTCTCTGTTAGCTAGAATGGGTCCATTTTCTATGTTCTCTTAAGGAATTTCTCTCATTTTTACTTTTCTTTAGGGGTTACTGTTTTATTTTTACGTGGACAAAGTTGATTTTCCATGAAAATTCACTCCTCTTCCTGGGGCACACCACTGGAAGACTTCCCAGCCTCTTCTGTGGCCACAGGACCACATCATGGCCAATGAAGTAGGAGAAAAATTGATGTTGCATCCTGGCCTGTTACAACCTCCCACAGGCATTTTTCCAAGTTGCTGCCCCTTCTGCTGATGGATGCAGATGGGGGTGAGGTCGTTGGGATGGAGGAGGCCAAGGATAGAAGTCCGGGTTCCTGAATGACCACATGAGGGAGTACAGTCTCCCCAGGATGAACACCCACGCAGCACTATCATGTGGGGAAGAGTGCTGTGCTTCTGAAATTTTGAGTTATTTGATAATTCAGCATAAACTATTATACCCACAAAAATGTTAACCATACTGCTGCTGCTGCTAAGTCACTTCAGTCGTGTCCGACTCTGTGCAACCCCAGAGACGGCAGCCCACCAGGCTCCCCTGTCCCTGGGATTCTGCAGGCAAGAACACTGGAGTGGGTTGCCACATAGGATGAACTTAAGTAGCCATCAATCTAGTACATTTAAATAACAAAAGTAAATTTTGTACTATTAATAGTTTTAACATCCAGTTTAACCCTGTTAATTCTGACTCAAGTAATTTAAATTCAGAGAACTTCAATTCCCCAACATTTTAAATTCTGAACTTAATAAAACCTGCAATAAGAATTATAATATTTGAAACAGTGTTGAGAAAGTATTTTCAAGAAAAAACTTCAATAGGAGATTTTAATTTCTTGATCTTGCTTTGAAAACATAGCACAGCAAACTATTTGTGGTTTATCCATATTTATTTCTAATTGAAAATATTTTAGTTGGGATTCATTTTTTAAAAAAAAATAAATGACAGGTTTCTTAACCACATCACAGCTGAATGACTATAAATTCCCTTTTTGGGAGATTCTTTAGTGATCTGTACTTGTACGTGGCTGACTGACTTGGGTCAAACATCAGATATCTGAAATTTTCAAAATGTTCTTTTCCTGTCATCAATTTTCAGTCAATAATACATTTGATCTCATGGAGTTTTATATGGTGTGGAATACCTCTACTGCTAATGATTTCCCTGATGTTGCAAGAGGCCTTAAGATAAAAATTCTGGCATCCAGTCTATTTGTTTGAAGACAGTGATTAAGTTTTGGTCCAGCTTTTGGAACATCTGCCCCCAAGGCTGCACCACCCTCCCTTTCTGCCTAACTCAATAAGGAAGAGGATGTTCTCAGAGCTACTTACAAGGTTCAGGGAAATGAAAGCTACACAATGGATCTCATCACCTGCCTAGGAATTGAAAGGATCTTTCCCATTCAAATATCCTGGTAAGGAACCACACTTCTAATTTCTTTGGGAGTCAAGAAACACCAAGGAAAGAAAGTCTGTGGTTGGTAAATGAACAAACGGCCAATCCATCTGAGAATCACACCACCTCTTCCCCTTCCTTTGGGTGTTTGGTGTAGGGAAAGAGCTGTGGTCATCACCAGGTGCTTTTCGTTCTTTTTCCCTTAGAAAAGAAACTCAGTTTTATTGAGGACACCAATGCACCAAACTCAGTACTCAAATTTCTCTTGTGTGCCTGTTGCCCATCTTTGAAATGTCTGTCGAATTTCTCTTATGTACCTGGTGCCCATCTTTGAAATGTCTGCCATTATCTTCAACAGTGAAACAACATACTTACTCATTACCAGAGTCGGAACTGCAGGGTTTTAAAGAGTCATTCCTGACTGTTTCAAGTGAAAAAATTGCTAACTCAAGAAACAATTTCGATAGAGAAAGCCAACCTACCTCTGTTACAAAGCATTGTACCTTGTACCAATCACTAGTTTCAATTAGATTGTTTTGAAGCCTCCTAAGTAGGTTCCAACAAACAGCATAGAAAACCACAGAACAAAACCCAAACTATTCTCAAACAAAATACGCATCTTCTGGAAACAATCTGAGAATTAATCTGGATTAGATATTCAAAATTGCAAAATTTTGAAATGTCATGAAATGAACATTTCTTTGGATTCCAAAGTTTTTCCTTCAAGCAAAATTTACCAAACAAACAAACAACCGAGCTCTTGTTAGCTGCTAGAATTTGCAAATACTTGAGCATCTATGATTACTGTGCAGAAATAAAACTTTAAATGCTCATTTAACTTAGAGTAATGCCGCTTCTCAAACACGAACAGAAACAAAAACATAAAATGTTCAAAAAGCCCTCCATACGCAAAAACATAAAAAGACAGGGACTACTTTACTTCAAACTTTGCTTAGGTGTTAGTATGTCACAAATTGCCCTCCAGGAAGCGCTGTGAGTTAGTCACAGTCAGTCAATTAAGCCTGAAAACGCTGAAAGTGAACTTTAACCTTTTATTTTATTTTTTAACTTTACAATATTGTATTGGTTTTGCCATATATCAACATGAATCAATCTTTTGTAGCCGACCCTCCAGAAGGCTTTAGAAAAGAGCACGGAGTCCCATCTGAACACCCGCTGCCGGCGGCCAGCGAACAGGATCCCCGAGCTGTGCTCCCCCGTCACCCGCGCGCATCCCAGGAGCAGAGATCCCTTCACACCTGCGGACCCACCGCTCCCGACAGGCGCGCCCAGCGGCCCCAACTTCGGGCTCCTCGGCGGCACCTCCCCCTCCCGGATCCGGTCGTGGGGCAGCCCCGCGGTGAGGAGACTCGAGGGGCGCCGAGCAGGGAGGGCTGCGAGCGCAGGGGGCGCCCCCCGCTCCACGGCCGCCTTGGGGCCCCGGGCCGGCGTCCTCACCCTGCGGCTGGTGGCGGTGACCCGGGAGCCGAGGACCGAGGGAGGCTCACGCTCCTCTGGGTGGGGGAGTCGGGGCCGCTGGCCGTTAGGCAGGCGGGGGCGCGCGGTGAGGGGCTCCGGTAGAGCTGCACTTACGCGTGTCTGCGCCGCTCCCTGGTCTGGGCGTCCTGCCATGGGGACCGACTCAGTCTCCAACTTCCCTTCGCTCAGAACTGGTCCTCGGGCGCTCAGGCGTCCCTGCGCCTTTGCCTGCCCTCGCACCTGCCTCGCTCATGCCTGCGCAGTCGCTGGGGATGGGGCGGGACCTCGCGGCCACCTTCCACCCTCAACACCCCTGACCTGGATATTCCTGTTTATTTTTAATTTACTGTGTTTTACTTGGGATCAAAACTTTTAAAATAAATAGCAAGGTTTCTTATCTAACTCATAATTTATGATTTATAGATGTGCCTTTTCTAAGAGTTTCGTCTTTTTGTAAGATTTCTTTATGATCATTATTTGTACCTGGTCAACTGACCATCGATTTTCAGTTAGTAACACATTTATTTCGTGTGGAGTTTTCACTGGTGTTGATTATTTTCCCTAAAAATCACCATGATGGCCCATGTGCCCCTAGTTCAAACTGTGGGTGTCCAAATAGGCCTACTTCTTTGATGACAGATATTCTTTTTTTGACAGATACTCAGTTTTGACCCACCTTTTTGAACTGTTTTCCCAAAGTGTCCACCCTCTGGTCTCTCCACTTCATTAGAAAATAGAAAAGGACTTTCTCTCATCTGCTTCCAAGGTCCAGGCAGATGAAAGCAATCAAATGGTTCCCAGTCACCTCCTGAGGAACTGAATCTTTCCCTCAAATATCCTAGTTAGAAACCACATCTCTCCTTTCTCTGGGAACAAAGAAACATCAATAAAAGAGAGTTCGTGGTGGGGAGATGAACAACTCATCTGAAAATGATTCTGTCTTGAACTCTTCCTCCTGGTATTTAGTGTAGGAAAAGAGCACTGAATTTCATCTAAGCATGAGAAATTTGACAGGTCAATATTCATATCCATTAAACAATTACTCTAGCACAAGTGGATAACAGTAGTTTTTAGAGTTATACTACTCTATAACACATTATAACATGACACAATTTACTTATGTTTCTCTTGGTGTGTATCAGGTCTTTTAGAGCATCATCAGAGACAGGTTGACATTCAGCAACCATGCTGACTTCAGAGAAAAAAACATTTCTTTTTATGCCATCAAGTTTAAAATTAATTGTTCAAGGAAAGCAACACCATTAAGATGGGCTTCCCTGGTGGCTCAGTGGTTAAAAATCTCCCTGCCACTGCAGGAGACACAGGTTCAATCTCTAGTGTGGGAAGATCCCATATCCCTTGAAGTAACTAAGCCCACGCACCACAACTATTGAGCCTGTACTCTAGAGCCTAGGAACAGCAACTACTGAGCCCATATGCGGCAACTACTGAAGCTGGAACAAACGCTCTGGACCTCAAGCTCCACAACAAGAGAAGCCACCGCAATGAGAAGCCCACGCACCGCAACCACAGAGTAGCCGCTGTTTACCACAACTAGAGAAAAGCCCGTGCAACGGAGACACAGTACAACTATAAATGAATAAGTAAAATTATTTCTACAACAGGTAGTCATGTCGAACTTATCCTTGTTCGTATAATTATTGCCTTGTCAATTAAAGCCCATCATTAAGCTTTAGCTCCATAGAATATTCTGACATTAGATCCTGAAGGGAATCAGAGGTGATCTCTGAGCCCTAGAGTGGAGAGTCACACAGCAGGACAATTAAGGAGGCCAAAGCGCACAAGAGGAGTCAGAGCAGACGGTGAGATCTGATCTGAGAAATACCCAGGACCAAGTGCATCCTGTCTGAGAGGTACTGTGGGAAGGCCAGCGGGTATACAAGGCCTGGCAGGTGAGGAGGCAGCTGATTTATGATGACCTCCTATCGGGTCTGGGAGAATCCCAGTTTCAAATACATTCTCAAATCTTTCAGCTCCTGATCCCAAATGTATTTATTCAGCAGTACTGGCACATTGCCCAGTACTGGGCTGGGGGGCTGTAATACTCAAAATCAAGGTGCAGTCTCTGCTCCCAGATGGCTGAGCAATGGTTATAATAGAATGAAGGTTGTTGGAGGCAGAGTACCAGGTCATTAACATCATAACCTTCTCTCTCTCCCACAATTATTACAACCATCACTCATTATCTTAACCCTGATGCTCCTTAAAATAATCAAAATTTTATTAAAGTTCCCCCAGGAAGGTAGACTCAGTGCTTTGGAGATAGGAGACATTGTGGCCCTGACCCTGGCTGTGCTGAGCAGATCTCCCAGTTTGGACGACTCCCACTGAGACCTACTGCTCACCTTCACACTGCCTCCCACTGTCTTAATAAGCAGCCCACTTACTACTGAAACATTCACATAACAAAGAAGTAGGGACATGATTGAAAAATATCTGATATGTTACACGGATTATCAAAAGATAGGTTACACAGATGTTTACAGATGGATACAGAGAGGAAGGGACAGAGGTGGACAAAGAAGCGGATTGGACACATAATTTTACATGTCTACATGTCACAAGGTAAAACTTAGTCAGTGGTTCACTTTATGTTTGTTATTTTTAGTGAATTTACATTAACTTCCAAATAAGATTAAAGAAGAAAAGCAATTCAATGTACCTTAAAGGGGTCCTATAAGTTTATAAAACATGTTCTGATGGAAGCTGACTTGGATCAGTTTTGAATGGGACAGTGTTTGTCAGAAGCACCCACACCGCCCTCTGGTGGCTTTTTGAGAAATGGCAGGAGTGCTGCATGGCTCCATGATTTTTGTCAGCTAAAGAAGCCAACATTTACACTTGCCACATTCACAATCTTACTGTCAGAGCAAACCAAACTCTGTAAGGCTCAGTGTTTTGAGGATGTCTGTCTTTACACTGTCTTGAGGCCTTGAGCCAGGCCCTGGGTCCACAGCGGAGAGGAGAGAGGAGGTTGCTGCCACCTCATGGGACCAGCAGAGAGATGGTGGGAACCTGCTAGGATCACCTGTCTATACCCAGTTCTGTATGTGGTGGGGAGAAATTAGTCTATCAAATCAAAGCAATTTATGAAACTTTTGTTTATATTAATAAAACATTTTAGAAAATCACAAAACTGTCATACAACATATCTGTATGATTTCATCTAAATTTACACAGAATTCTAAAAAATGGGATTACCTTACCTTACTGTCTCTTTTTCACTTAATATGAGTAGTTATTTCGTCCATTTGTAATTTTAGGAAATGTGAATTTAATGGCTGCATAATATTTAAGAAAATTGGAGATTTAAGTGAACATTTCATGCAAAAATGGACATAATAAAACACCATAAAAGACAGAAATGTAAAGACCTAATAGCAACAGAAGAGATTAAGAAGAGGTGGCAAGAAGAACTATAGAAAAAAGTCTTAATGACCGGGGTAATACTGGTGTAGGCGCTCACTTAGAGCCAGACATCCTGGAGTGTGAAGTCAAGTGGGCCTGAGGAAAGCTTACTACAAACAAAGCTAGTGGAGGTGACGAAATTTCAGTTGAGCTATTCAAAATCCTAAAAGACAATGCTGTTAAAGTGCTGCATTCAATATATCAGCAAATTTGGAAAACTCAGCTGTGGCCACAGGACTGGAAAAGGTCAGTGTTCATTTCAATTCAAAAGAAGGGCAATGCCAAAGAATGTCCAAACTACTTGTAAAATTGTACTCGCTCCTCATGTTATCAAGATTATGTTCAAAATCCTTAAAGTCAGGCTTCAACAGTATGTGAACTGGGAACTTCCAGATGTACAAGCTGGGTATTGAACAGGCAGAAGAACCAGAGATCAAATTGCCAACATCACTGAATCATAGAAAAAGCAAGGGAGTTTCAGAAAAACAACTACTTCTGCTTCATTGACTATGCTAAAGCCTTTGACTGTGTGGATCACAACAAACTGTGGAAAATTCTTAAAGAGATGAGAATATCAGACCACCTTACCTGACTCCTGAGAAATCTGTATGTGAGTCAAAAAACAACAGCTAGAACCAGACATGGAACAAGGGACTGGTTCCAAATTGGGAAAGGAGTATGACAACGTTATATATTGTCACCCTGCTTATTTAACTTCTATGCAGAGTACATGATGTGAAATGCCAGGCTGGATGAATCACAAGCTGGAATCAAGATTGCTGGGAAAATATCAACAACCTCAGAAATGCAGGTGATATCACTCTAATGGCGGAAAGTGAAGAGGAACTAACTAAAGAGCCTCTTGATATGGGGTGAAAAAGGAGAATGAAAAAGCTGGCTTGAAACTCAGCATTCAAAAAACTAAGATCATGGCATCTGGTCTCATTGCTATGCTATGCTAAGTCACTTCAGTCGTGTCTGACTCTGTGCGACCCCAGAGATGGCAGCCCACCAGGCTCCCCCATCCCTGGGATTCTCCAGGCAAGAACACTGGAGTGGGTTGCCATTTCCTTCTCCAATGCATGCAAGTGAAAAGTGAAAGTGAAGTCGCTCAGTCGTGTCCGACTCTCAGCGACCCCATGGACTGCAGCCTACCAGGCTCCTCCGTCCATGGTATTTTCCAGGCAAGAGTACTGGAGTGGGTTGCCATTGGTCTCATTACTTCATGGCAAATAGAAGGGGAAAAAGTGGAAGCAGTGACAGATTTTCTTTTCTTGAGCTCCAAAATCACTGCAGATGATGACAGCAGTCAGGAAATTAAAAGACACTTACTCCTTGGAAGGAAAGCTCTGACAAACCCAGACAGCCTATTAAAAAGCAGAGACATCAATTTGCCAACAAAGGTCCATATAGTCAAAACTATGGTTTTCCACTAGTCATATATGGATGTGAGAGTTGCACTGTAAAGAAGGCTGAGGGCTGAAGAACTGATGCTTTTGAACTGTGGTGCTGGAGAAGACTCTTGAGAGTCCCTTGGACTTCAAGGAGATCCAACCATTCAAACCTAAAGGAAAGTAACCCTGAATATTCATTGGAAAGACTGATGCTGATGCTCCAATATTTTACCCATCTGATGCAAAGAGCCATTGGAAAAGACTGTGATCCTGGGAAGGACTGGAATCAAAAGGAGAAGGGGGCAGCAGAGGATGAGATGGTTAGATACCATCACCAACTCAACAGACATATATTTGAGTAAACTCCAGGAGGTAGTGGAATACCAAGGAACCTGGCGTGTTGCAGTCCATGGAGTCACAGAGAGTCCGACACAACTTAGCAACTGCACGATGACGACATAATATTCTTTATGGTCCCTTGTATCACAGGACCTGTTTCTATAGCTCCTGATGCCAGCTTCTTTCATAATCATATCTTGTTCATCTCTGAAAGTGGAGTCCAAATCCTATCATTTCCAGGCAGTTTTCAAATCTAGAATCATTCTCTGAACTTTCAAAGCGGGTTCTCTAAATTCCTTTCTCCTAGGATGGCAGGCACTTCATACTCTGTCTTCTCTCCTGGGGATTCAGAACTCCTCCAAGACTGAGATGCTGCTCAATGAATTCTCAGGTCACTCTTAGCACAGTGCTTGGTGTATGGCAAACAGCCAATAAAGATTTGAAAGCTAATTAAATCGAAATGAATTACTCACTGTTGCTGACAACTTTGTTTTCCCTTCCTGGGGAGAACAGCTGGAAGACTTTCCAGTTTCTTTTGTGGCCACAGAAACTGATTGTGGCCAAAGCAGCAGCAGAGAAACTGTATCCTTCCAGAGCTGGCTCATTATAAGCTTCCATATGCATTTCTACATATTCTTACCCCCTTCTGCTGATGGATGTAGATGGGGATGAGGTCTTAGGGAATGGAGACGGTATAGGATCGGAGGAGTCTGGGTTCCTGAATGACCATCTGAAGGAGTCTCCCCAAAGTGAATACCCACCCAGCGTTGTGATGTGGGAATTACAGTGTTGTCCTGCTGAAATCTGGGGAGTTGTGTGGTAATTCAGCATAAACCATTATACACACAAGAATGCTAAGTATATGATCAAATTAAATTGCCCTTAATCTAGTACTTTTAAAATGACATACATCAGTTTTGTATTATTGATAGTTTTACCCTCCAATTTAACCCTGCTTTTCTGAATCAGTCATTTGACCTCAGAGAATATCAATTCCTCAACATTTTTTACTCTTAGCTTCATACACACTGCAATCAGAATTACAATATTTGAAAAATAATGTTGAGAAAGTACTTTCCAGAGAAAACTTCAGTAACTTTTAATTCCTTGATTCTGTTTTGAAAACATAGCATAGTAAACTACTTGTAGTTTATCCATATTTATTTCTAATTAACAAAGTATTTTAGTTGGGATTAATTTTTAACAAATAAATAGCAGGTTTCTTGTCCACATCACAGCTGAATGACTAAATTCTCTCAGGAGGATTTCTTTACTGACCATAGTTTGTACTCAGTCAACTGACCTGGATCAAATACCAGGTATTAAAAATCTTCAGAATGTTCTTTTTCTTTCATTACTTTTCAGCCAATAAGCATTTGACCACGTGGATTTTTCTATGGCCTGGATTATTTTTACTAACAACAAGCTACATGTTGTTGCAAAAGACCTTAAGGTCCAAATGTTGGTATCTAATGAGTCTGTTCCTTTGAAGACAGTGATTCACTTTTGCTCCAACTTTTGGAAAACTTGCCCCCAAAAGCTCCACCACCCTCCCATTCTGCCCACTTCACCCATTACAGAAGACTGTTTTCTCAGTGTTACTTCCAAGGTACAGGCAGATGAATGTTTATACAATGGATTCAGGTACCTGCCTGGGAACTGAAAGGATCTTTTCCGTTCAAATATCCTGGTTAGGAACCATGTTTCTAATTTCTCTGGGAATTAAGAAACAGCAAGGAAAGAGGGTACATGGTTGATAAATGAACGTCAATTCATCTGAAAATCACTCCATCTCCTCCCCTTCCTCTTGGTGTTCAGTGTAGGGAAAGAGCCCTGGTCATTGCCATGTGGCTATTACTCTTTTTCTCTTCAAAGAGACAAGCCATTTCATTGAGGACACTATTCCACCAAAATGGAATTCCTTTTATGTACCAGATGCCTATCTTTATAATATATGCCATTATCTTCAACAGTGAAATGATATGCTTTATTCCTCATTACAGAGATCAAACTGCTATAGCAAAAGTCACTCCTGAGAGTTTTATGTGGAAATTTGCTAACTCCAGAAAAAATTTCTGTAGAAAAAGACAACCCATATCTGTGTTACAACGCATTGTTCCTTGCACCAATCACTAGTTTTAACTACAATCTATTATGATTTGAAGCATGCTAAATAAGCAGATTGTAGCATATTCAAAAGCAGAGACATTACCTTGCCAACAAAGGTTCGTCTAGTCAAGGCTATGGTTTTTCCTGTGGTCATGTATGGATGTGAGAGTTGGACTGTGAAGAAGGCTGAGCACCGAAGAATTGATGCTTTTGAACTGTGGTGTTGGAGAAAAAGACTCTTGAGAGTCCCTTGGACTGCAAGGAGATCCAACCAGTCCATTCTGAAGGAGATCAGCCCTGGGATTTCTTTGGAAGGAATGATGCTAAAGCTGAAACTCCAGTACTTTGGCCACCTCATGCAAAGAGTTGACTCATTGGAAAAGACTCTGATGCTGGGAGGGATTGGGGGCAGGAGGAGAAGGGGATGACAGAGGATGAGATGGCTGGATGGCATCACTGACTCGATGGACGTGAGTCTGGGTGAACTCCGGGAGCTGGTGATGGACAGGGAGGCCTGGCGTGCTGCGATTCATGGGGTCGCAAAGAGTTGGACACGACTGAGCGACTGAACTGAACTGAACTAAAAAAATAACACATAAAAAACCACAGAACAAAACCCAAACTATTCTCAATAAAAATATCCATTTGCTGCAGCCAATCTGAGATTTAACCAGGATTAGGAACTAAAAAGCCTCTTGATGAAAGTGAAAGAGGAGAGTGAAAAAGTTGGCTTACAGCCCAACGTTCAGAAAACGAAGATGATGGCATCTGGTCCCATCACTTCATGGGAAACAGATGGGGAAACAGTGGAAACAGTGTCAGACTTTATTTTCTTGGGCTCCAAAACCACTGCAGATGGTGATTGCAGCCATGAAATTAAAAGATGCCTACTCCTTGGAAGAAAAATTATGACCAACCTAGATAGCATATTCAAAAGCAGAGACATTACTTTGCCAACAAAGGTCTGTCTAGTCAAGGCTATGGTTTTTCCAGTGGTCATGTATGGATGCAAGAGTTGGACTGTGAAGAAAACTGAGCGCCGAAGAATTGATGCTTTTGAACTGTGGTGTTGGAGAAGACTCTTGAGAGTCCCTTGGACTGCAAGGAGATCCAACCAGTCCATTCTAAAGGAAATCCGTCCTGGGTGTTCTTTGGAAGGACTGATGCTAAAGCTGAAACACCAATACTTTGGCCACCTCATGTGAAGAGTTGACTCACTGGAAAAGACTGATGCTGGGAGGGATTGGGAGCAGGAGGAGAAGGGGACGACAGAGGATGAGATGGCTGGATGACATCACCAACTCAATGGACATGAGTTTGAGTAAATTCCGGGAGTTGGTGATGGACAGGGAGGCCTGGCGTGCTGCGATTCATGGGGTCAGACAAGACTGAGAGACTGAACTGAACTGAACTTTGATACTTTAAACTGCAACACTGCATACCAGAATGCCATGAAATAAACATTTCTCCTGATTTGTATATCATCTCCTCCTAATGCAAAATTTAACCCACTCCCCATCCCCCCCCCCCCAAAAAATTCAAAAATCTCAAATACAGCCAACCAACAACAAAAAACCAAAGAAATGCCCCAAAACCAAAGAAACCACGCCCATTACTATAACTAGAGTTCTCAAATATTTTAGCGTCTATGGTAACTGCTCAAAGAAGTATTTTTTAAATGCTCATTTAACTTAGAAGTTTCCCTAGTAGGTGAAGAATCTGCCTGCAATGCCGGAGACTCGGGTTTGATTCCTGGGTCGGGAAGATCTGGAGAAGCAAATGGCAACCCACTCGAGTATTCTTGCTTGGAGAATTCCACAGACAGGGGAGCCTGAATGGCTACAGTCCATGGGGTCGCAAGAGATGGGACACGACTTACCGACTAAACCGTCACCATTTAACTTAAGAGCAGTGCAGCTTCGCCAAAAGTCGCCCTGTTGCTTGAAAAGCCTAATGCAATCGAGAAAAACTGTTCACTATACCCCAAAACATAAAAAGGCGGAAATAGCTTTATTTCAAACTTTTCTTAGATGTTAGTATGTCACAAATTGCCCTCCAGGAAGCGCTCTGTTAGTTAGTCACAGTCAGTCAATAAAGCCTGAAAACGCTGAAAGTGAACTTTAACCTTTTGTAGCCGACCCTCCAGAAGGCTTTAGGAAAGAGCACCGAGTCCCATCTGAACACCCGCTGCCGGGGGCCAGCGAACAGGATCCCCGAGCTGTGCGCCCCCATCACCCACGCGCATCCCAGGAGCAGAGATCCCTTCACACCTGCGGACCCACCGCGCCCGACACGCACGCCCGGCGGCCCCAACTTCGGGCTCCTCGGCGGTACCTCCCACTCCCGGATCCGGGAGCCCGCGGCGACTACAGGGCCCAGGCGGCGTCCGCAGACCCAGAGGCCACCCCCCGCCGCGGTCGTGGGGCAGCCCCGCCGCAAGGAGACTCGAGGGGCGCCAAGCAGGGAGGGCTGCGAGCGCGCGGGGCACCCCCCGCTCCACGGCCGCCTTGGGGCCCGGGCCCGGAGTCCTCACACTGTGGCCGGTGGCGGCGACCCGGGAGCCGAGGACCGAGGGAGGCTCGCGCTCCTCGGGGCTGGAGGAGTCGGGCGCCGTTGGCCGTTGGGCAGGCGGGGGCGCGCGGTGAGGGGCTGCGGTAGAGCTGCACTTACTCGTGTCTGCGCCGCTCCCTGGTCCGGGCGTCCCGCCGTGGGGACCGACTCAGTCTCCCAACTTCCCTTCCCTCAGGACGGGTCCTCGCGAGCTCAGACGTCTCTGCGCCTCCACCCTCGCACCTGCCGCCGCTCACGCCTGCGCACTCGCTCCTGGGCCGGTGGGGGCGCGGAGGGGCGTCTGTCAGCCTCAGGACTCCTGGCTAGAATATCCTTATTTTACATTTCCTTAGTGTTTGACTTGATATCATTTAAAAAAAAAAAAAATTAATGTCAAGTTTTCTTATCCTAATCATAATTTCATGACTACAGATTCTGTCTTTGTAAGATTTCTTTGATAATAGGTACCAAAATTATATATTTGTTCTATAAATTTTCAGTCAATAATACGTTTTACCCTGTGGGGTTTTATTTAGTGTTTTTTTTTTTTTTCCCAGCCTTGGCAGGGGCAGAGTCTTGAGATGAAGGGAGAGTTAGGATCCCCCAGGCTAGGGCTGCCTCCCTGCCACATGGTTTGCCGTGGGAATTAGAGGTCCTAAGACCCCAGGATATTCTGGCAATGTGGAGTAGATTCTCTGGGTGTGTGCACAAGTATACACTGACAGACATCAGAGGAAGGGATCATAGGGAGTGGGGTCAGGGGAGGGGTGGACCTTGGGGTAGCGACAATGACGGAAACATGCATCATTTTTCCCTGGACTAAGGCAAAGACCATCTTGTTGGATCTCATATGGAATCAAGGTCAGAACATCTGCACTGGCTATGGTGAGGAGTCCTCACAAGGGAACTAGACACTCCACAGCTGAAGTGGACAAGAGGAGGTTGAGGGTCCTTTTCAAGGTCCTTCTCAAAGCCCCTGGTTCCTATGAATCCTGTCACATTCCCTCCTGGGGCCCAAGGAATGTTGATGTCCTGAAGTCTCTCAGAGGTATGGTTTGTGCTGTGGTTTCCCTGCTTGGTGTGTAGTGTGAGTGGTTCCCATCAAAGGGTTGATGTGTCTACTGGGGCGAGGAGAGTATCCCTTGCACTCCTACACATTCCCCTGCCCCTGACCTGGCCTATACCTCCTCCTATTAGCATCTGAGCTTCTCAGTGGAGGAATGGAGCCTCTAATCTATTCATTTACCAGCTGTGCCCTGAGCACTCAGTGAGGGCTGTGATGAAAAGAACAACCAGGGTCACAGTCTGAGGGGGAAATGGAGAAACACAGAAAGAAAAGACAGAAAGGAGCAAGTTCTGTGTTGAAAAACAGTAGGTGTGACAATGGGGTCATGGAAAGGCTGCACTGAGGGGACATGTTTGTCCCCAGCAGGGTAATGAGAAGGTGCCCGCTATTCACACATCTGGGGATAATTATCCTAGAAGAAGGCACAAGTGTGTGGACACACAGAATGTGTTTGTCCAGAGATGAAACCAGAGGGAGCTAGTGTGGCTGGTGGGAGCTTGGGAGGAGAGTAGGGGGACAATGGGGAGTGAGGGGCCAGGGCCTGATGCTTGATGGCGGTGTGAGTGGTCCATTCTGTGTGACAACATTAGCCAATCTTGAGTGACTTAAGCAACAAAAATTTATTATCTCACACTATCCATGGACCAGGAATTGACCATGATTCACCTGGAGGCCTCTTCCAGTGTCTCCCGGGCGTCTGGGACTGTGGGCTCATTGAATCAGGACCCAAGAGCTCCTCTGTCTGATGGTCTCAATGCTAAGCCACAGATGCCTCTTCATATAGCAACTTGTAATATACAGGCTTGTACCCTAGAGTGAGGGACCAGGAAGACAGAAAGACAGAGAGAGGGGAAACTGCAATACAAATGAAGAAGTGGAAATTGTACACCTAAACTCTGGGGGATTGTCAAATGGTCCAACCACTGTATATAACACTTCAGCAGTTTCTCAAAAGGACAAGCCTACAAGTTTTCAGTCAATCCCAAAATTCCCCTCCTACATCAATACCCAAAAGCATGTGAACACAGATATTCACATGCCTGTACACAAGTATTCAGAGCACCACTGTTCAGAAGAGCCCAAAGGTGAAAACCCTAAAGTCCATCAACAGATGAAAGTCAAATGTGCTGTTTCCCAAATGGAATATTATTTAGCAATGAAGAGTGCAAATGTTCTCAAATAGACATTTAATAGGGTTATGTAACATTATGAATGAACTTACTGCAATTTACATGTACAGTCTAAGATAATCAAACTATTAAATTCTAAGTGAACTTTATATCACAGAATAAACGATTTAGTATGCATTAAAAAAAATACCAAAAATGGACTTGCTCTAACTCTGGAGCTCTGGTGGGCAGTAGAGGTGCAGTTGGCTCCAGGTCTGGAGATGTTTCCAGAGCTTGTTCTGGAGCTGGTGCTGTAGTTCCAAGAAGAGAAAACATCAGTAGGACTGCTTTTCCAAGTGTCTCCCAAAAACAGAAAAGAAAGCTTCTCACTGCCACTCAATGATCTCTCAAAGATGCCAGCCCCAGAAAGTCTTCCCAGACTGCAGTCCAGGGCAATAGTGATCTGAGCTTCCTCATTGCTCCTGGCCCAGTTCCAGCCTCAGAAGGCTCTGCTCTGTGTGGTCCAGGTCCCTCCCATCCTCATTCACCCCCATCACCCACCTCGAGTCCTCCTCACATCCCCCTCTGCCTCAGTGGGCTCCAGGGTCTCCAGCTGTGCCAGGAGATTGAGCGTTTGGTGCTCCAGGTCTGCATCAGGCATGCTGAGCTCTATTTAAGCCAGTAGCATCCATAGGCAGGGAAATTCTGGGGGCTTGTGGATATCCTCAGGGTAATGGTACAGCCAGGTGCCCAGGATGGTGGACATAGCCCTGGGGGGAGTCACGTGGGCAGCAGAGTCAGAGATCTGGCCTTCCTTCCACACTGAGCTCCAGGGCAGCTCTATGGGGTCTGGGTCTTTTTGCCTTTGCTCCTGCGCATCCAGAGGCCAGTTCTCCTCCATGTCACATCTCACTTGGTGGTTCTTTGGAAAACTGAGTCCCTCCCTCTCGAATCAAAGTCCCACTCACATTTTTCAGCTGGTGCAGGGGTCCACCGTCCTCATCAGAGTAAGGGAGGATGCATCTGTGCCTAGAGAAGGCCACAAAGGCATCACATGGACAGGACTGAAGACATGCCGGATATGATGGCTAGTGTGACAGTGTGACCCCCCGGGAGAACTGAAGCCCTGGGGGGCAGGACTGCTGTCTGCTCGATGCATTACACGATGGTTGTTCCTAGAAAAGTGCCTGCACCTTGTGGGCCTTCCTCTATATTTCAAGAATGAATGAGCCCAACCAGCCCCATCTGAGTGCCTGGGGCACTACTGATCTCTCCCAGGGATCCCTGTTCTCACTAACCCAGGACAGGGTACCTCTCACAACTTACTTTGCAAATGGAAAACAGTTCGGCCCAAGGTCAAAGGTCAGAGACAACTGAGACAGAAGCTTCCTTGAGGGGAGTAGGAACATGATGACTAAGTACAACCACAGGCCCTCCAGCAGACCTTTCCATGGGGCCAGGTCCCCAGAAAGCACTTTCCAACTTTCCAGGAAGGACCCACTTAGTCCCCACATTCACCCTGAGGGCTGGTTCTCCCTTTACCCTCATGTGCGGAGGTGGGCTGCCGTCTATGGGGTCACACAGAGTTGGACACGAGTGAAGTAACTTAGCAGCAGCAGCAGCAAAGGGGCCAACTGGGGCTCAGAGAGGTGGAGAGATATTCCTGTCACTGACAGCTGGAACGGGGCCAACTCCCCAGTGTGTCATAGGCGGGGGGAAGTGCTCACCTTGTGAAGAGAAGGTCCAGCACCTGTTTTGTTGTTGTTGTTCAGTCACTTAGTCTGACTTTTTGCAACCCTGTGGATGGCGGCACACTGGCTTTCCTGTGCTTCACTATCTCCTGGAGTTTGCTCAGATTCATGTCCATTGAGTCAGTGAAGCCATCCAACCATCTTGTGCTCTGCTGTCCCCTTCTCCTCTTGTCTTCAATCTTTGCAGTATCAGAGTCTTTCCCAATGAGTTGGCTCTTTGCTTCCATCAGAGTATTTTCCAATGAGTCAGCTCTTCCCACCAGGGGGCCAAAGTATTGGAGATTCAGCTTCAGCATCAGTCCTTCCAATGAATATTCAAGATTGATTTCTTTTAGGATTGACTGGTTTGATCTCCTTGCAGTCCAAGCGACTCTAAAGAGTCTTCTCCAACAACACAGTTCAAAAGTATCTATTCTTCAGCACTCAGCCTTCTTTATGGTCCAGCTCTCACACCCATACATGACTATCGGAAAAACCATAGCTTTGATTATATGGATCTTTGTTGGGAAAGTAATGTCTCTGCTTTTTATATGCTGTATAGGTTTGTCATAGCTTTTTTCCCAAGGAGCAAGTGTCTTAATTTCATGGCTGCAGTCACCATCTGCAGTGATTTTGGAGCCCAAGAAAAAGTCTGTCACTGTTTCCATTGTTTCTTCATTTATTTGCCATGAAGTGATGGGACTGGATCACTTTTTGAATGTTGAGTTTTTCAATGTTGAGTTTTAAGGCGGCTTTTTCACTCTCCTCTTTCCCCTTCATCAAGAGGCTCTTTAGTTCCTCTTTGCTTTCTGCCATGAGGGTGGTGTCATCTGCATATCTAAGGTTATTGATATTTCTCCCAGCAACCTTGATTCCAGCTTGTGCTTCATCCAGCCCCGCATTTTGCATCATGTACTTTGCATATAAGTTAAATAAGCAGGGTGACAATATACAGTCTTGATGTACTTCTTTCCCAATTTGGAACCAGTCCATTGGTCCATGTCTGGTTCTAACTGTTGCTTCCTGACCTGCATACAGGGATCTCAGGGGGCAGGTAAGGTGGTCTGGTATTTCTATCTCTTTAAGAATTTTCCATAGTTTGTTATGATCCACATGGTCAAAGGCTTTAGCATACTCAATGAAGTAGATGTTTTTCTGGAATTCTCTTGCTTTTTCTATGATCTCCAGTGAATGTTGGCAATTTGATCTCCGATTCCTCTGCCTTTTCTAAATCCAGCTTGAACATCTGGAGGTTCTCAGTTCATGAACTGTTGAAGCCTAGCTTAGTGAATTAATGCTTTTGAGCATTACTTTGCTAACATGTGAAATGAGTGCAATTGTGTAGTAGTTTGAACATTCCTTGGCATTGTTGTTCTTTGGGATTGGAATGAAAAAAGACCTTTTCCAGTCCTATGAACACTGCTGAGTTTCCCTAACTTGCCGGTGTATTGAGTGCAACACTTTAACAGCATTTATCTTTTAGGATATGACATTGCTTAGCTGGAATTCCATTACATCCACTAGCTTTGTTCATAGTGATGCTTCCTAAGGCCCACTTGACTTTGCACTCTAAGATGTCTGGCTCTAGGTGAGTGATCATACCATGGTGGTTATCTGGGTCACTAAGATCTTTTTTGTATATTTCTTCTGTGTATTCTTGCCACTTCTTAATATCTTCTGCTTCTGTTAGATCCACACCATTTCTGTCATTTATTGTGCCCATCTTTGCATGAAATGTTCCCTTGGTATCTCTAATTTTCTTGAAGAGATCTCTAGTCTTTCCCATTGTGTTGTTTTCCTCTATTTCTTGCATTGTTCACTTAGGAAGGCTTTCTTATCTCTCCTTGCTATTCTTTGAAACTCTGCATTCAGATGGCTATATCTTTCCTTTTCTCTTTTGCCTTTAGCTTCTCTTCATTTCTCAGCTATTTTGTAAGGCTTCCTCAGACAACATTTTGCCTTTTTGCATTTCTTTTTCTTGGGGATGGTTTGATAACTGCCTCCTGTACAATGTTATGAATCTCTGTCCATAGTTCTTCAGGCACTCTATCAGATCCAATCTCTTGAATCTATTTGTCACTTGCACTGTATAATCGTAAGGGATTTGATTAGATTTTACCTGTGTTGCATAGTAGTTTTACCTACTTTCTTCAATTTAAGTCTGAATTTTGCAATAGTTTATGATCTGAGCCACAGTCAGCTCCCAGTCTTGTTTTTGCTTACAGTACAGAGCTTCTCCATCTCTGGCTGCAAAGAATACAATCAATCTGATTTTGGTATTGACCATCTGGTGATGTCCATGTGTAGAGTCATCTCTTGTGTTGTTGGAAGAGGGTGTTTGCTATGACCAGTGTGTTCTCTTGACAAAACTGTTTGCCTTTGCCCAGCTTCATTTTGTATTCCAAGGCCAAACTTGCCTGTTACTCCAGGTATCTCCTGGCTTCTTACTTTTGCATTCCAGTCCCCTATGATAAAAAGGATATTTTTTTTCTTGGTGTTACCTCTAGAAAGTCTTGTAGCTCTTCATAGAACCATTCAACTTCAGCTTCTTTGGCATTAGTGGCGGGGCATACACTTGGATTACTGTGATAGGAATGGTTTACCTTGGAAAGGAACAGAGATCATTCTATCATTTTTGAGACTGCATCCAAGTACTGCATTTCGGACTCTTCTATTGACTATGAGAGATACTCTATTTCTTCTAAGGGATCCTTGCTCACAGTATGTGGCAAAAGCCCTGTAGGTGCCCAGGAATGTGGGGATGTAGGAGGGGGTTGCTGCCGAGGAAACAGGTACCAGGTTCCCCACCAGCATCTCTAGCCTATGTCTTTGGACACTTCACATCATGTAGGTCTCACTCCTGTCCCCTGTGGACACATTCTCCCCCTGGGGTGGAACATAGCAGAGACACAAGTCAGAGGCAGCACCATGGACACCAGGAAGGCAGGGGCTGGAGCTCAGACTGAGTCCCCGAGCCTCCAGGACTCAAGGCAGGAGGAGGGGCAGGAGTGCCCTCCACAGAATAAACATCCTGGTATCACGAGTGAACTGGCACTGGGCCATGGTTATGTGTGTTAGTGTCTTAGAGCAGTTTGTATTTGATAGCTCTCCATGTATTAACTGCATCATCCCTGTTGGTTATGAAACCATCCCATTCTGGGGATGAGAAGACAGAGGCTGATCCTGGGGTGAGAGGGGCTGAACCTGGGGTGAGAGGCATCAGGATTCTCAGGCCCACATGGATACCTGGGATGGAGTTAATACAGGATGAACTGTAGAAAAATGCAGAAAGGCTCCTTTCACTTTCATGAAGTGAAATTCTATCACAACCTCTTTCTGAGATTCCCACGTGGAGGTGAACAGTGATTTTTGCATCTGGACAAGTAGGGCGTGGGCTTCGAGGGGGCTTTGCAGAGCTGACAGTCCCAGGTTCCTTTGGGAGAAAGACTCTAGGAGGGACCCAGGGGAGGGCCAGGGTGGCTCTGGGACCTGGAACTTCCTGGGTGTAGGATCGCCTCCTGGCTAGCACTCACCCTGTGCCCGCCCTGGGCTCTGTTGCTCGTGTGGGGCTCCAGCCCCTCGTGCAGGGAGATGGAGCAGGGTGCTCTGTGGACTGGCTCCTGTCTGCAGTCCCATGAGGAGCCCTGTGAACAAGTGCCTGTCAGCCAGGCAGAAAGTCTCAGGGCCCCGGCCAGCTGTCTGTGGTGCTTCTCAGACCCCCAGACATCTCCCCTCCAGACACACGCCCACCACTCTCCCCACTGACCTCCACCGAGGATGCAGACACCCGACCACTTGAGGGCCTTGGATTCACACTGGCACAGAGAAGAGCACCTCAGGGATCCTGTTTCCCCACTGCCAGCCTGTCCTCAGGTGTGACCGTGACAGGACCACCAGGTCACCACGGAACCACCAACCTGTTCCTGCCCAGAGGGAGAACCTCCCCTCAGGTCCCACTTCCCCCCACATGGAGATGAGGGCAGCTGGTGCTGCCCAGGGAAGGCTCCCAGTGGCAGCCAGGCCTGGTGTGGCCAGCTCTAGGTTGCCTGGGGTTACCTTAGGTGACCTCCTGGTAAAGGACCAGAGGCATCCGGGTTGAGCGCTGAACCGCCTGAAACATCTGAAAAACCTCTCCCTCCAGGGTTTCCTCAAGCAGAAGCCCTGGTCAGTCGAGACACAGCTGGAGAACATCCTTCTGGATGAAGTCTCTCCAGCCGAGTGAGCCCAAGTGGCCGTGGCGCTGTTGCTAGGAGGTGGGTGCCTGGTTACAGGGTTCTGAGTTCTGTTAGGGTCTGCCGTCAAGGAAGTGACTTCACCTCCCGGGCGCCCCTTCCTTGGATTGACAGTTGATAACTCTGCACACAGCCCTTGGGATACTGACCTCTCATCCCTCATCCCCGCAGCCCCGGATCTCACACAGTTGCTCCACACAGCCCTCCACACAGCTCCCGGGAAGGGTCTGTGTGCAGCTCTGAGGAGACAGATCTGGGCCCAAACTCACCTCCCGATTCCTACCTGTTCTCCATCCTGGATGAGTCCTTGTGTCTCTCAAGGCCTGTCCGTGTCCCCACCTGCACACCAGGGATGATGCCCGCATGGACTTCTACATCCCTAGAAGTAGGACAAGACCTGGAAAATGTGGGAGTCTGTGTCTCAGGCAGGCAGTGCCTCCAGCCCCTGTGTATTCTTCTTATTACCCTCCTCATATCTGTCCCTCTTCTGATCCCACCTCATAGTCTTTATTATATACACTGTGCACCTGTGTATGTGTGTGTGGAGTGCTCACTCCAAAAGGTGAAAAGAAAACTACCCCCACATGGGGAGGGATAGGCATGAGCTTCCTAAGATCTTCCCTGGTGGCTCAGATGCTAAAGCATCTGCCTTCAGTGCAGGAGACCCAGGTTCAATCCCTGGGTTGGGAAGATTCCCTGGAGAAGGGAATGGCAACCCACTCTAGTATTCCTGCCTGTAAAATTCTATGTTCAGATGAGCCAGGTGGTCTACAGGCCATGGGGTCACAAACAGTCGGACACAACTGAAGAACTAATACTTTGTTTTTTTCAGTTTCCTAAGATCTTAGGGTTCCTAATTTTCAAAACAATCCCTTCATGGGACTCACAGCCTGGTAGGCTTGGCTTCTCTGGCTGGACTCACAGTGGGCCAGGGACAGATTGGGAGATGACAGGCTGCCAGCATCAGACAGACTTGACCATCTGATTTGCTGCTGCCTTTATGTCCCTGTCCTTTAACGGTCCTCCTCAAGACTGAGGCTGGCTGTCTCATTTTATCCAGGCCCAACTCCAGCATAAACAGAGACCACTTCACCAGGATGAAGAGGATTTTTAGTTAGCTGGAGGAAAAAGCTCCTCAGCCTCACCCAAAAATCCCGATAAGTAGTTGCTCCCAGTGACTTCATTAGGAAAGGGGGCTTCAGTTCAGTTCAGTTCAGTAGCTCAGTCATGTCTGACTCTTTGCGACCCCATGAATTGCAGCATGCCAGGCCTCCCTGTCCATCACCAACTCCCAGAGTTCCTGCTCTTATCTAACTTTATAAGTGTTTAACAGCAAGTTTTAATTGGCCCCAAATTGCCCTCCAGACATCCCTCCCCCGGCCCCCATATCCATGCAGCAGCAGCTCCATCTCACCACGTGCTCAATCCAGGACCCCAGGGCTCCATCTGCTCCCTCTTTCCTCCTCACCCCCACATGCAATCACCCCATCCATCCCCTGGCCTTGGAGCCCAAGTCTAGAATGCATTCCTCACCTCTCTGCCCTTCCCTCCCCTCTCCTAGTCCAGGCCACTGCAAACACTGTCCCTGATTCACTTTCTTCTGTTTCTCACGCTCTCTGATCCAGGAGAGATCAGAGATTTGAACAGATAGATCTGATCCTGTCACTCTGCTGACAAACAGGAAACCTATCAGCAGCACTCTGGGAAAAAGCTCCAGTCCTCAGCCAGACCTCAAGCCCCTCCTCCTGCCAGCAGACCCCTAGCCTGCTCCCCTCAGTCCAGCCGCACTGGTCTCTGGCTGTTCTTCAAGGATGCCCCCTCCCCAGCCTTCAAAAGCCCCAGACTGGGACCCCATTGAACTCTTTACCTGGATGGACTCCTCCTTCAGGTCTTGCTGGAGGTTGCTTCCAGTGCTCTCTGTTCCTCCCCCACGGCCATTTCCATAGTTCTGGGAGTTGTCCTTCTGGCCTGCTGGGCCCCAGTACTTGCCAGAGGATATGGCAGGAAGCTGGGACCCGAGGCGACCTCAGGTGCTCAGACCTGGTAATGCTTCAGCCACTGGTGGGCAGGTGAGAGCAGAGGGCTCTGTCGATGCCTGGTGACCAGGGACAAGAAGCCTCACAGTGCTTTCTGAGCCTTGCCACCTGACTGGTTTTCCAGTCATAATTTAGAGACCAAGAAAGCAAGCCAGAGCCGGGGTGTGCCTCCAGAGCCCACGCTCCTGCCCAGGCCTCGCCCCCTTCAGTCTCCTCGGTTGGTCTCTTAAGGATCAGTGCAAGGTGCAAATCCTGACTTCTGCTGTTCCACCATGTGGTTGGTATGGCTGTTGCATCATTTTTATTCTTTTATTAAATGTGCCCGGGACTATTCCAGAATCCAGGAGTGCCTGCCAACTTGGAGTTTACAACCTAGTGTGGGGAGACTGATTTATCGATACATTTACCTGGATCTAGACTCTCCCATCTGTCTCCAACTACTACCCCATTGCTCCTTGTCCTTAATGCAAACACTGTCAGATGCATGTCTAGACTCCCCTTCCACTGCTCTGATGAAAAGACCTATCTGGGAGAAGAACATTCTGGGTGTAACAAATAGCCAGTGCACAGGCATGTTCAAGGGATTCCAATAGGCCAGCATGCTGGGGTGCGTGGGAGGGTAGAGTGGGATGAGTCCTTGGAGGAAAGTGTAGTGGGAGGTGTGCTTTTCCTCCCAGGGAGGCGAGGGCAAGAGGGCTCCTGGCCCAGGAGTGGCAGGATGGACACCTAGTAACTGAATTTCTTTGGCTGGTGAAGCTGAGAAAAGACTGCAGAGAACAAGAGATGAGTCTTGGGACCATTAGGGGCTATTGCAATGGGCTGAGAAGAGGCTGGATTCTGGTTCTAAGTGGAAGACAGAACAGACAGGATTTACTGTTTTAGGGGATGTAGGGTTCGAGGGGATCTCAGAAGTTTCTGACCATCAGAAAGGCTGGAATTATCCGAGTGTCAAAGACAGTTGGAGAAGCATGTTTGGGGAGGGGGAGATGAGGAGCTCACCTTTGAACATGACCACCTTTGAAGTGAGTAGATGGCCTCTAGCAGTGATGCTGGTTACATGCTGAGGATACAAGAGCCAGGAATTCACAGGAGATCTAGTCTGGAAATCAAGGTTTGGGAGACTCGGGCAGATGGCATTTAAAGCCCTGGAACTAGCTGAGACCATCCAGAGAGTGAAGGTGAAAACAAAAGAGTAAAACATGTGGCTGTTGTGGGTGGGGTGGAGAGTAGAGTAGACTGAACTGGAGAAGCCGAGAGGTAAGAGAAAACCAGGCATGAAGCTGGAGGTGGGTAAGGCCCTGTGAAGGGAGTGTTTTCTGGAGAAGCGGATGGCCATCTGGATCAAATGCTGGCGGGACAAGATGAAAACTGAGGTGGGAATCCCAGGTTTCAGCAACATGGAGGCCACGAATAACCCCGACAGGACAGCTGGGTAAATGGTGGGGGTGAAGTCTGAGTGGAGTGGATTCTAGAGAGAACCAGAGGAGCAGGTGAAGGGGAGTCTAGACAAGTCTCTTGACAGTGTTTGTTTTAAAGGGGAAGAGAGTGGGGTAGCAGCTAGAGGGAGGTGAATATACTGATGCAGGACAGAGGAGAGGGGCTGGAGCCATGTCCTAGAGTGGAGCGCTCAACTTCACAGGAGCTAGAGCCCCTCACACACAGAAACAAGAGAGCGAACAGCCTGGTGCACAGATGCAGCTGGTGCTGGTGGTGGGCGCTTGTCCCCATCCCCTCTCTCTTTTTATTATTTTCTAACTTGTGAAATATATTTACAGAAAGGTACACAAAACACATATATACCACTTTCCTAATGATGTAGGTACCTGTGTAACCATCACCTGGGGTTAAAAAAAATAGTAACACCTCAAAAAAATCTTCCCAGTGCTTCTCTCCAGTTAGAATCTTTCCTTTCTGCCCTAGATGTATCACCAATCTGCCTTCACTGATGTTATTTTAAAAATAATTTTGCCATCTAAATGTACTCTGGAACCATCTGGGCTGTTATTTAACTTTGTTTTTTAAAATTTTAGTTAATTTTTCCAGCTTTATCAATGTATAATTGATGAATAAAATGTAAGCTATTTAAAATGTATAGTGTGATATTTGATATGAGTATACATAGTGAAATAATTCTCATTTTAATTAATACATCTGTTACCACACATATTTACTTTCCTTTAGATAAGAATATGTAAGTTCTACTTTCTTAGCAAATTTTAACTATATAATGTAGTGTTATCAACTATATATAGTCACCATGTTATACATTAGATCCTGAGACCTTATTCATCTTATAACTGAAGGCTTATATCCTTTTAGCAACCTCTCCCTATTTCTTCTACCCAAGCCCTGGGAACGACTGTTCAAATTTTTCACTCATTTTTAAAAATTGGGTGGGTTGCTATTTTAATTCTTTATTGTTGCATAAAAAACACCCCAAAACTTAGTGGCTTATCACCAACAATAATGTACCTTGTTCACAAATCTTCAATATGAGCAGGGCTTGGCCTCAGCTGGGATGATTCAAGGCTGGGATCTGAATTAGCTAGACAAGGGCTTTCTCACAGCACAGGGGTCCAGATACTGTCAGATTTCTTATAGAGCAGCCTGTTCCCCCCAAACAAGCACTGTAAGACATCCGGCTTGGAGCTGCAAGGCTTCTTCTGATCTAGTCTTGCAAGCCCTGTGCGTGCTAAGTTGCTTCAGTTCTGTCGATACTCTGTGACTCCTCTGTCCATGGCATTCTCCAGGCAAGAATGCTAGAGTGGGTTGCCATGCCCCACTCCAGGGGATCTTCCCAACCCAGGGATCGAGCCTGAGTCTCTTACATCTCTTCCACTGGCAGGCAGGTTCTTTACCACTAGTGCCACCTGGGAAGCCCTTGCAGGTCCCAGGTGTGTTCTATTCATCAGGCAAGTCACTAAGGCCAGCTAGATTCAAGGGAAGGGAAATTAGATGTCACCTTTCACTGTGAGGAATAGCGAGGAATGTTTATTTCCTGCAGTTGCAGTTTCTTTTTTCTTATTGATTTATAGAAGTTCTTCATATATTCTGTATTTGCCTAAAGTCATTATATGTTTTGGAATGCTCTCTTCCATTAGCTGTCTTTTCAGTCTCTTTATATCTTTCCCCACTTTGTGGCTAATGCTTTTTGAATCTTAAGAACTTTTTCTCTCCCTCAGGGTCATGAAAAAACTCTCTTAAAAAAAGCGTTCCAACTTCTATCTCTAAAGGCTTTCTATGCCTTTTTAATTTAGGCCTTGAATCCACCTTTATTTTAGTGTGTGGTGAAGTAGAAGTCTTTTTCCCACATACATGTTTAAGTGCCACTGATTCAGAAGAATATAATTTTCTCACTGTCCTAGTGTGCCGCTTTTGGCAGATATCGACCATTTGTGTGTGTAAATGTCTTTTTTATTAGTCTGAATGTTTCCTTGGTATCTGTCTTGGCAAGAAGTTTCAAGCTCATCTTGTACATTGCCTGCCTAAGACTAGAATCAGCTATTTCTTCAAGATGACTTGGTTTCCTTTATTAAGAAAGGAATCCTCCTTGCTGCTGGCTTGATCACTGTTTTTAGTTCTTTCCCATGGGAAGAATTAGAAATTACATGTATGGTAAAATACTCTGAGTGTATATTGATACATCCAATTCAAATAGAAACTGTATAGCTTGACACCAGAAATAATTAAATTTGAATATCTAATTAGTCACTTGTTTTATCTCAACTTATGCACACACAGGTTCAGAATAATAATATCCCTAATACTACACAAGACATAGGATATACAAATAAGTGGAATGATATTCCATCCTCGTGGATTGGAAGAATTAATATTGTTAAAATGTCCATACTATTTAAAGAAATCTATATGAGTCAATACAATTCCTATCAAAATTCCAATGCATTTTTTCACAGAAAAAGGGACAATAATCCTCAAATTTGTATGGAAACACAGAAGACCCTGAACAGCCTAAGCAATCCTGAGAAAGGAAAACAAAGCTGTCAGCATCACATCCCTACTTTCAGAATCTATCACAAAGCTGTAGTAATCAAAGCAGTATGGCATTGTCATAAAACCAGATGCACAGATCAATGCAATGGAACAGAGAGCCCAGAAATAAACCCACATGTATATGGTCAAGTAATTTACAACAAATATGGCAAGAATATACAATGGGGGAAAGGACAGTCTCTGCAATCAATGCTGCTGGGAAAACTGGACAGCTACACATAACACAATCAAACTGGACTTACATCATACACAAAAATAGATTCAAAATTGTTTAAAGTCTTGACTAAAAGACCTGAAATTAGAAACCAGCTGGTAAAGGACCAGCTCCTTAACATAAGTCTTGGCAATGAATTTTTGGATCTGACTCCAAAAGCAAAACACACTAAAGCAAACATTGACAAGTTGGGATTTCATCAAACTAAAAAGTTTCTGCACAGCAAAGGGAAAAAAAGGAAACAGCCATAGGGGAGGGGGGCAAGATAAACATTTCTTTGAAAAAGAGAAAAATAAAATCTCCTTCAAAGTATTATAAAACATTAATAAACAGAAACATCAAAGGGAGTTGGGAGACCAGAAGCAGGTGCTCTCAAGCTCTGTGAAGACAGCAGAGTACAGCAGGAAGAACTCCTCTCCTGGCAAGGACTTGGCCTCTGAGAAGCCATGGACTCTGTGTACCGGAGCCCTCCCAACTTTCTTTGCCCCTCAGGAAAAGTTTTCCCCTTCCCTTGTGTCGGAGGGCTTTCATGAAGCTTGCCAAGGTTGCAGATCCCAAATAAATCCATCTTTGCTGTAGAAATAACTGGTAGTCTATTTGTGTTAGATCCACAGCATATATCTAGAAACATTTTTCTTCATATGCATATGAAAATTAGGATTGTGTGTGCATAGATAGTTAATATATGCTTAATTCATAGTCCTAAATACAGGGTATTGCTTTGAGTTACAACAGCAGCAATGTTCATGATGAAAGTTCTAGTGCATGTAAAAGAGAGAAGTCAATGCAAATAACGGTCTGTTTCAGAATTTTCCCTTCAGGGTAAATACTCCACCCTTTTATACAATAAAAAGCTGTTGCTGTATTATCGACCTTGGATTAAAAAGAAAACCAACCACATTCTTTGTTTATTTATAGTTTTATTTCCTTATTTCACTATTAAACTTAGGGGATAATATCACCATAAAGTTGCAGGCATCATTTTATAGTACAGACAATTGACTTGTTTTTAGGAGAAGGAATAAAAATGGCATATGACATATCTAAAAAGACTATTGAGGAAGTGCTGGACACTAGGAAATAAAAACAGGTAAAATTCAGTGCCTTTGAAAGATGGGGACACTAGTTATAGATGCAACTATGATACATGCCTTTTGCTTACAAAGCAAATATATTGCCATCTCTTTGGACAGTGGTTTCTACATCCTCATGAATTAGAAGGATGTGAGCATCACTGAACACTTCATAGACATTTCCCAGAAAGCTTTCTGCCAAAAAATATCAATGTGCTAATTCACTGCCTTGGAAGCCTATTTTAATTAAATTTTCTTCAAACCTGCACCAAACTTAGACAGTTCCCATGTGTTTGAAAAGAGGAGGGGAGTATTCCTTGAAAATGTCACCTTCCCATAGCCCTAACCACAGGCCCCAAAGAAGTTTCTCTGGAGTGTTGTATGTAGGAGGCTGAAAATACCCATGTGTTATATAAGGAATGAATAGTGGATATGAAGAGAGGGCTTTTGTTCAATGCTTGCAGAACAGAATAGATTCTGTCCTAACTTTCATGCCAAGCAAAACTACATGCAAGGATGTTTTAAGCCAAACTACAGAACTTCACCTGTACAAACAGAAGACCTATTTATAGACTCTCCAGGCTCTCCCAATATTTCACTTACTAGGACTAAGTAGAGTTGAGTAATCTGGTAAAAAGTTTCTGAATACTAGAGATCAAGAGTGGATTTTCCTTCTTCCCTGTCCTCTTAATTATATTTATTTCTTCAAATCTATTAAAATGTTTCTCCTTGTTGCTTAGTAATATTTTATTAGAAAATCATCATCTGAATGAACCATTTTTCATTTAATTCACTTTCCCAGCCCAATGACCTCTGGCTGCAGTTGAAATGTGGGGCATGATGTGCATGTAATTCTGATAACTATTTGCTGTATTAATCATAAAGAGTTTATTAAACATTCAACAACATTTATTGAATGTCTACTGTCTGACAGATACTGTGCTAGCCACAGGATGAATAAGACCCGCTTTCTATCATCAAGGAAATCACAGAATCTAGGATAAAAATAGTTTGGGATTTGGAATGTAAATTACAGAATTAATAAGTATTTTGGATTTCAAGAAAGAACAAAAATAAACCTTTATTATCTGGGGATAATATTTTAGGATAAGGTTATTTGGGTAAGCGAAGTGTTATTAATACTTCTCTGCAACTGAGGGTATGGCCTGCTTTTCCCTTTACTTTTCATGCAGAATTTCTCATGCAACTCAGATGAGAGCCACTTTGGATTTGGGTGAATATTTGGGGGGTATGCCAAGCCAGGATAAGAGTGGTAGACTCTATTGAGTCTTCCTGATTCTATCAGGGCAACTACAGTCATCAAATTATACAACTGTTTGGGGGTCCACTTCCATATGTTCAAGTGCACTGTCCATCTCTGTGTGATGCAGTACATGTAATGTGTGTCCAATTAACCATAAGACTAACACTTGCCTACTTTGAAATGCAGTGGCGAAATATTATGCATTTACAAACTTACGTTGAATATAGTTATTTTATGAACTTGTTTTTCTTTATCTATTTTTATAATCTCAACATGAGCCTCGTTTCTCAGATAGAAAAAGGAAATGTAATTCCCGGTTCTAAAGAGCTCTCAGCTACTATGCTGAAACCAGTCTCTTGGGTCTGGAATACAAGGCATGAATCCTGGTAGAGACTGAGTTCCTACAATATAGAGTCATAAAAACACAAGGAAAGTCAGCCTAACCTAGGACTGTAAAGGGAAACAGAAAATACTCTTTTAGAGGAGGTGGTATTAATACAAGTAGAGATGTCAGATTGAAGAAACGATCACTATTTTGGGTATTTTGTTCTACAGTTTCAGTCCATTTTGAGAAATGCCACCAACAAAACAAAACAAACACCAGCTACCCAGCAACTCTGCTTTTAAGGTTGTCAGGCCTTAGGTGAGCATCCTGGACTGAGGTATTTGCAACAAAATTCTAGGTTTATCCACAAATTGGAGAGTTCCTTAGAGTTTGCTGTATTGAAATATAAGGAAATAACTCTAATGGATATATAAAATCAGAATGCTTCAAGTGTTCATCAGACAAATAATTTACATTCATCATGGTAGTTATTTACCTAATGCCCTGCCTCAATTTAACATGTGTGATACAAGAAGGCAAATTAAGATGCTTTTATGTTGCTAATGAGTAGGAGCAGATGGAGATGACCCAGTGAGTTTAAGGGTAAGTGACAAGCATGGCAGAGGACACGTAATTACTTGTTGACAGAACTGGGCTAAGAGTTCAGGGTTCCTCATGCTAAGTTCAGAGCTTCTTTGAGGACCTTCACTTGTCCTCTGAAGCTGCTGTGATGAACTGTCCAGTTTATTAACTATATGTCCCCGTCTGGGAATCTTCTCTACTCGGATAAGTCTTGGGGCACCCAGAATGATCCCCAGGTTCTGCCTCTGCTCACATCGTCTCCAGCAGGCTTCTCCACTGTGCCTGAGCCTTGGTGTCCTTTCCCTTCCTAAGATAGATCCGAGGCAGCTAACTCTGCACCAGAGCTGTGCACCCCCTTCTCACAAGTGATGCACAAAGGGCTCTCACCCCATCCCAGAGCAAGGAACTTGCCTATCTGTACACAGAGGGGGTTGACAAAGAAAGCTGCCATGCCTTCTAGATCTTTAGCTCCTGCAACTTCTAAAGCTTATGCTTTCTTATCTTTTTTTTTTTCTACCAGAATCTAGAACTATTATATGTGAAAAAGTGAATAGAAATGGAACTTATTTGGAGATTCAAGGCTAGATTTGAAGTCAAAGATGATTCAGGATAATACAGAGCACTAGAGAAAGGCCACAGGTAGGTGATGGATAAAAGACAGCAGTGAAAGTGAAAAGTGAAAGTGTTAGTCACTCATTTGTATCTGACTCTTTGCGACCCCATAAACTGTAGCCTACTAGACTCCCCTGTCCATGGAATTTTCCAGACAAGAATACTGGAGTGGGTTGCTATTCCCTTCTCCAGGGGATCTGCCTGACCCAGGGATTGAACACAGTTCTCCTGCATTGTAGGCAGATTCTTTACCATCTGAGCCACCAGGGAAAAGGGCAGAATCAGGGGGAATACAGGATCATAGAGCTCACTTCTCTTATCTAACTGGTAGACCCTGGAGAATAGAGAATGGAAGAACATGTGTGCGTATGTTGGGGGTGGGGGTAGATTCCTCACATGTAGTTTATTTAGGATTTATTCTTTTACTCTCTCAGTTTTACATAATCATGAAAACTCTGCAAACCTCATTCTTATGGAATGAAGCAATTTGATTCCCATTTTGGGAATGATCATATGTAAATGTTGAATACCTTTGCTAGTGACAGTCCTTTGAGAAATGCATGGTCCAGTTCTAAACATTTCACTACATCTTTGATTATACTTCTAAATTCTTTGTGTTCAAAATAATTTTTCTTATTTTCCTTTTCTGATAATGATCTAAGAGTTGGACATACATTTCCATAAACAGAGTCAGTGGGACATACATTTCTAAAAACAGAGTCAGTCAGTATGTAAAAGCAGTTTTCACCCACAGGAGATTTAAAAATAATTCTATAATTAAACCAGTAACACAAAAAAGAGAGCTGATGTCTTAGATGTCTTTCATTTCTTCCATTATCAGCATCATAAAGGGACAAGATTCAGGAGATAATCATGTTTGAGTAGACCTGTTATTAAACTTCACAGTTCCAGTAAAGCTTAGGGATTCTCCGTGTGTTAATTTTAATTATATCTTTTAAAAATACAGGTATTGGCCTTTCAAGAGGGAGGCAAGATAGGAGTTTCAAAGAGAATGGGAATTACTGATGTACAGGGAGACTTGAATCAGCATTCACAAATTTATTAGTGCCAGGCCAACGTGAGTAATAAAATATAGATGCACTTGTTCACTAGACATTTCACAGGTTGATAACATAACATTCTGTAGTCTGCTACACACGTTAGAAAATAGTCTCTGTTTTTTCTTACTCTTTGGTCAAACGTGGGCCAAAAAACCCCACTCTTTCAATTACGCAGATTTGCTTTTTTCCCCTTGTCATGTGATTTCAAACACACTGGTGGAGGGTTGCTTTGATCAGTTCCCATCAGGTTTAACTAGAACAGTATTAGACCGTTACAATAAAGTTTCGGTTGACTTTTTACTATCTAGACAGAGTTAGGTACCTCCTGACACCAACAGGATGACTTTTTCCTCTTCTTAGCAACAAGAAAGCACAATATACCCTACTCATTGCTCAAATGGACCTTAACAATCACTTTCAAGGGACACACCATTACTGAAGACTGAAGAGTAATATTTATCAACATTAAATAGACACTTGGTGAAATATGCATAAATATGTCTTCTTATAAACATAACACGAAATTAAATAGTTCAGGAACACAGACACCATTGAGTACAGTCCCACTGTTGTCACAATCTGCTGTAAACACCAGCTCACACTGAAAACAGAAGCAGCTTCTAACCTGGCTCCGGGTTCACGACACAGAGACCCTGTACAGACAGAAGATTTCTCCTCAGCCCCCCGCCTCCCACCCCTCCCACTCCCCACGCAGCCCCCACAAAAGGAGAAAAGGAACCTCAACAACTATAGCAGCAACACAGATGACAGCCACAGCAGCGCCCCTCCCCCCCAAAAAAGAACAGTTAGCATTTGGGTCAATTCAGAAGAGAACACAAAAATCACTTTTTAGAAATGTACTAAAGAAATCAATTTGCAGCAATACTTTTCAGAGTGTAATACTTTCTTCAGAGGATTTGGGACTTGCCAACCCCCACCTATTCTGGGTGAAGGTCACACAATGAACACCAGAAAGCATTGGTCACAGCAAAGTGACAAGAGGTTTAAGCCCTTTCGCATTTAAAGATGCTGAGTAGCAAAAAATCAAATCCTGTGTTCCTCTCTGGCCCTCACGAGGTCTCTTCTGCTTTGCCCCAGATAATGTTGTGCATGAAATTCAAATGTGGCACTATTATTAAATTTCAAGCAGGTAAGATAGCAAAGGCTTTGGTTGGAAACATTCAGATTTGGACCATTAAATTCAAAGCCACGGATGTGACTCATTGTTTGGGCACAGAGGGGGCCCCCATTTGATTTAGCTTTGTTGAGGGTGTCAACAAAGGTGAAAACTTACTCAGAATCTGGTCAGACCATGGTGCTCATCTGACTCGCTAGGCTGACTGTCCTACACAGATCAGCCCAGAGAGCCTGGCTGCTGTCTGCTGCCTGTTCTCCAGGAAAACAGCCCTGATTTCCAAAACACTACTGGGTTTATTTCACTTTGACATTGTGTTAGGATCCTAGAGAAACTTTAGTCACCAAAGTACTGAAAGCATCTATTGCCGGAGTAATTTGCCAGTTCATTAATTCCCATTATATTATATACACTACGTGTGTGTGCGTGGAATTCACACACATACACACACACACACACACATATATATATATACACATATATACTTATATATCTTTTATTTGTACGAAACTTGAACTGCACAAAACAGTACTTTGCAAGAATCAAGTCCACAAAGAGAGCTTAATGACACACCGATGAGAAGACAGGGAGCTCTACTGGGACGAGGAGGTGCTGTTTTGCAACGTATGAAAGATTTTCAGAACCATGGCTTCACTAGCCTGACATGTTCCATGTGGGATCCGATGGACACTTTGGGGATCCTTGGAGAACATGTGACAACTGGGCCAGTTAGTTATGCTCACCGGGATTCCAGAGCTAACGGGAATTAAAAGACCCAGGCAGACCAATCTGGGTGTGTAATTGCTATGAAAAAATTATTTCCTTCTCTTTAAGAAAAAAACAAAGTCTATTTCAGAATAAATTCCTTCATATTCAGTAATAAGCTTACTTATTTTTGGCTGAACAGGTATTTGACTTTTGATATTAAAATGGGTTTATTTAATGGACCGGGAAACAGGCAGCTTCTTTCACGTCTGGGTGATAAAAACATGTTTATCAGTGCCAGAGACGACCCCCACCCTCGCCTTACTCCCTCCTAAGGTTTGTGGGTTGATGTGTGCGTATGGTGACGGCTATTGAACGCACCCCATTCTATAAGGCCTGCTCAGGCACCCGCTTGTGGAAAATGACCGACTGTCTCTGCTGGTACTGCTGCTTGCGTCTCTTCCTCTTGTCACACTGACACAACAGCAGCATCTTGAAAGTGTTTCTGAATGTTTTGTTGCACAGGGCATAGCACACGGGGTTCACGGTGCTGTTGATGTAGCACAGCCAGTAGCCCAGATTCCAATAGGTTTTGGGGATGCAGCTGTCACAAAAGGTGTTCACTAGAACCATGATATTGTAGGGGGTCCAGGTGATGATGAAGGCAAGCAGGATGGCGCTGAGGGTCTGGGCCGCTTTCTTTTCCTTGATGAGGGACATCCGTTTCCGCTTAGTGATCTGGCTTCTGGTCTTCAGAGCAAACCTCTTGGCCAGTGTAGCTTCCTTAAAGGATAGAGGTAGAGTGGCCGTGGTCTTCCCCACCGAGGAGTTGACATCAGAGGCCTTGGCTGTGTCCACGGCAGACTCTAACTGGATGGGAAGCTTGGAGAAGCTTTTCTGAAAGCTGCCTCCATCGTCCATGCTCTGCTGGGTCTGAAGTTTGCTGGGTTTCCTCTCCAAGCCCACTGAACCCAGCTCCTCCTCCGGCACCTGCAGGTTGTCTGATGAAGGTAGTTTGGTGGAGTTGAGGATGGTGCTGTGACCTGGGAGCTTGAGCACGATGGAGTAGATGGCTCTGGTCTCTGAGCCAATGTCCTCCTCGTCGGAGGAGGCGGAGTTCTCCAGGGAGGCAGCGGCATCATTGTTATTCCAGCTGTCACTGCTGCTGTGGTCTTGGTCCATCTGCTCAGCGCTTGGCTTCCAACTCTTGGTCGTGAACCAGAAATGGCAGCGTCCGTACTTCCTCCTGGCTGAGCGTTTCATGCTCTGCTGCTGGAGCTCATAGCTGCTGCAGCTTCGAGAACTGCCCGTGGGGTGGACAAAGTTCTCCGCTTCGGCCTCTGTTCCAGAGGCTTGCAGCCCAGCAAGTTCTTTGGTACGTTTTTCAGTTTCCTTATAGATCCTCCAGTATAAAATAGTCATGATGGTGACAGGCATATAAAAGGCAGCAATGGCCGTTCCGAAGGTTATGGTGGGCTCGCTGAGGAACTGGATGAAGCACTCCCCTGGAGGCACAGTTCTCTTCCCAACAAAGTACTGCCAGAACAAGATGGCAGGAGCCCAAAGGATGAAGGAGATGACCCAAGCCAAACCTATCATCACACCAGCTCGCTTTGTTGTTCGTTTGGCTCTGTACGTGAGCGGCCTCGTGATGGAAAAGTATCTGTCGAAGCTGATGACCAGAAGGTTCATGACGGAGGCATTGCTAGCCACGTAGTCAATGGATAGCCAGAGGTCACAGGCCAGGTTCCCCAACGCCCATCGGTTCATGATGATGTAGGTAGTAAACAGATTCATCGAAATGACCCCAATAATCAGGTCAGCACAGGCCAGACTTAAGAGGAAGTAGTTGTTGACTGTCTTCAGCTGCTTGTTGACCTTGAATGCCACTATCACCAGGATGTTGCCAATGATGGTCACCAAGGCCAGGACGCCTGTTAAGAATGCAATGAAGACCACCTGCCAGATGGTATGACCTCCTAGAGGGTCACTGGTGGTGCCATTTGGAGAGGAGAGATTCCCAGCTGCCCGAGAAATGTTGTAGCTGCCAAAATGAGTAACTGTTCCTGGGGGCAGCCCTGTATCCGAAGGGCCGTGAATCCAGGAAGAGCTGATGTTCGGAAACAAGGGTGAGGTTGTATTGTTATTGTGCAAGGTCATGGTGACTCTCTGACATAGTCTGGGGAGAAAAGAGAAAAGATGGAGTCAGGACCGTTACTGCCCTCACTGGATTTGCTTTCTGCATTGCACCCTCTAAAAGACACGGAAGACCTATCACTGGATGATATGCGTGCCCCCAAGGACTGTAGCCCGCCAGGCTCCTCTGTCCATGAGATTCTCCAGGCAAGAATACTGGAGTGGGTTGCCATTTCCTTCTCTAGGGGATCTTCTCGACCCAGGGATGAAACCTGGGTCTCCTACACTGCAGGCGGAGTCTATATTCTGAGCCACCAAGGGAGCCCTATTAATATGAACCTGAGACGGACCTGCACATCAGGTTCATTCTCTCATTTTAAAGATCATGAGTTGTCAACTTTATTTCGATAAAAGTAAACAAATTAAATCAAGGTGAGGAGCACAGGGCAGGCACAGATCGATTTGTTCGAGGTAGCACAATTAGCTGGTGGCATGCACTGAGCTTTGTGTTTTTTTTCTCCACATTTTCCACATTTCTACAGACCACAAATACTTCCACACAATGGCGCTATCAAAAAACTCTTCCTTCCTTCTCATATTTTGAAAAGTAGGGGAAATATTATAGATGCAATTATGATATTCAGCACTGCTTTATTCTCATGCTACATGAGAAGTTGATCTTACTCATTTGCATTTTATCCACCTGGGCATTTACCTATCCCAGGCTTTAGACACTGCACCTCTAAGGGAATTCCAGCCATGTAAGCCTCAGTGGAATAAGCAACAACCAGCAAGGGGGGAAGTAAGCATATAATCACATCACTTTATAGTTTCTCTTTGACACACAGTAAGAAAAAGGAATGTACTGGTTCTTTGTAACAGTTGGGAACAGTATACAAGGCAGCTATCTTTTGCTTGATAATATGCAGAACCCTGACGAGACTGTTCTGAACTGAACAGTCTGAACCGAACCAGTTCTGAATATTTCTAGTAGTTAGATACGTTATCTCTAGTTATGAAAAAGCATTTAGTACCATATGCAATAAATAGTTGCAAAACTAAAATTAGTTCTTTGAAAAACAATTTTTTTTTAAAATTTGGCAGCACTGGGTCTTAGTTTCAGCAAATGTGATCTTTTTCAGCTGTGGCATGCAGAATCTTTTTTAAAGTTGTGACTTGTGGGATCTAGTTCCCTGATCAGGGATCCAACCTGGAGCCCTGGCATTGCAAGCAGAGTCTTAACCACTGGACCACACAGGAAGTCCCAGTTCTTTTTTATTTTTTAATTTTATATTATAGTTGATTTACAATGTTGTGTTACTTTCTGGTGTATAGCAAAGTGATTCAGTTATGCATACACATATATTCATTCTTTTTCAGATTCTTTTCACATAGAGATTATTATAGAATATGACTAGAGTTCCTTGTTTAATATACAATAGGTCCTTGTTGATTGTTCATTTTATATATAGTAGTACATATATTGGAGAAGGTGATGGCAACCCACTCCAATACTCTTGCCTGGAAAATCCCATGGATGGAGGAGCCTGTGGGCTGCAGTCCATGGGATCGTGAAGAGTCGGAAATGACTGAGCAGCTTCACTTTCACTTTTCACTTTCATGCATTGGAGAAGGAAATGGCAACCCACTCCAGTGTTCTTGCCTGGAGAATCCCAAGGACGGGGGAACCTGGTGGGCTGCCGTCTATGGGGTCGCACAGAGTCGGACACGACTGAAGCGACTTAGCAGCAGCAGCAGCAGTACATATATGTTAATCTCAAACTCCTAATTTATCCCTCCCCCACCCACATTTCCACTTTGGAAACCATAAATTTGTTTTCAAAATCTGTAAGTCTGTTTCTGTTTTGTAAATACATTTATTTGTATCACTTTTTTTTTTTTTTGCAATTGGTTCTGTCAATCAGTTGTTACCAAAATAAATAAATGACCAAGAATGGTTATAACGAATACATCTCTAGTAAGACCCTCTGTACTGTTAGGGAGAGCCTTAGGTTGAGACCTGCTTCAACCTCTTAGAACCCCCAGGCTTGTACTTTCACATCACAGCTGACTCTGGGATTCTCATACCACCAATCTTTGTGGACTTTATTCAGTGAATCATTCCTCAGTGAGTGTCATACCACAGATACAACATATGAGAATCACAACAAGAATCTATTGAGACCGTGGTCTACCATGTTGCGGCTCTTGGTTAAAAGTGTTCACTGTAAATGTTTACAGTACAAATATGTTGACACGTGCACATGGTAAGAGTCCAAATTAAGCCTTTAGATACTGCAGGTAGGGGCAGCTCTCAAAGGAGTGCAGTGAGGTTCATAGCATGCCTTATGGAAACAGCTTAAGGAGTAGCAGGAAGATTCTGGAGTCCCAAAGGCATAGATTCAAAGCTTAGTTCAAAAACTTCCTGAGGGTGAAATCTTGGGTATTATTTAACCTCTTTGAGTCCCAGTTTCCTCACTGAGAAATAAGAATGAAACATTTTGTATAATGGAATAAATTCAACCTAGAATCCAATGGTAACTGGTCAGGAAAGTTTCTCTCTCATCAAAGTTCACTTAAAAGTCTACATTCAGAAAACTAAGATCATGGCATCCAGTCCCATCACTTCATGGCAAATAGATGGGGAAACAGTGGAAACAGTGATAGACTTTATTTTTCTGGGCTCCAAAATCACTGCAGATGGTGACTGCAGCCATGAAATTAAAAGATGCTTGCTCTGTTATGACCAACCTAGACAGCTTATTAAAAAGCAGAGACATTACTTTGGCAATAAAGGTCTGTCTAGTCAAAGCTATGGTTTTTCCAGTAGTGATTGTATGGATGTGAGAGTTGGACTATAAAGAAAGCTGAACGCCAAAGAATTGATGCTTTTGAACTATGGTGTTGGAGAAGACTCTTGAGAGTCCCTTGGACTGGAAGGAGATCAAACCAGTCCATCCTAAAGGAAATCAGTCTTGAATATTCATCGGAAGGACTGATGCTAAAGCTGAAACTCCAATACTTTGGCCACCTAATGCGAAGAACTGACTCATTGGAAAAGACACTGATGCTGGGAAAGGTTAAAGGCAAGAGGAGAAGGGGACAACAGAGGATGAGATGGTTGGATGGTATCACTGACTCAATGGACATGAGTTTGAGTGAACTCTGAGAGTTGGTGATGGGCAGGGAGGCCTGGTGTGCTGCAGTCCATGGGGTCACAAAGAGTTGAACACAACTGAGCGACTGAACTGAACTGAACTGAAAGTACTTAGACCAGAGCTTGCTTATAATACATGCTGCATTAGTGCAGTATCTGCCATTTTATTTTCATTTTATTCTTTACTGAACAGTGAATTTACTTTGCTTTGGTGGTCAAAGAGCTCAACTTGATGCAATAATAAATGATAGAAGGAAATACTTATTACATAATACTTCCTACATGGTACACATTTTGCAAATTGTCATAAGCACTATCTTATTTAATTTTTAAAATAATATCATTTTTAACAGGAATTTGAGACCCAGATGGTTAAGTAATTTGTCTAAGAATCAAGCTAACGAGTAAAGGTAAAGGGACAGAGATTCATCCCCAGGTAATCCAAGCCTATTGCCTCTTTGTTTAACTGTGGTATTCCTCTGCCTCACCATCAGGTCATCCACACAACTGTGCTGGGCTTAGGTACTCAGTCGTGTCTGACTCTTTGTGACCCCATGGGCTGTAGCCCCCCAGGCTCCTAACTTGTCCCTCCTAACTGGGTACAATTCATTATATACCTCTTTAAAGTCTAATTGAAGAATATTTAAAGTGACTACATGTGGTATATATGTATCGTGTATACGCATATGTGATTGGACATATGTAAGCACACACACCTTTGCATTCATAAATACATTTAGATACATTCACTTCAGCACCATTTGCAATAGTAGAATATTGTAACTAGTCTAAATATAATGTATTATTATATTACAGAGAAAGTGAAAGTGAAGTTGCTCAGTCATGTCCGACTCTTTGCTACCCCATGAACTGTAGTCTACCAGGGCATTCTATCCTTGGGATTTTCCAGGCAAGAATACTGGAGTGGGTTGCCTAGTTTAAAAACTGTATAATCCATCACTATTTCCCCATAGATGAAATCTACATTGCACTAATTTCCAATGACAGGTAATTGCTGCGTTTTTTTTTCTTTATTTCCTTTTACTTTTCTGGGTTTTATTAGGTGCTGTCAGCTCATCTATATCTCCCAGCTCCCTCTCAAAGGGATGTCCGTATTTAGGAAGGGCTACATGTTGTTTGGGGTACTCAACAGCATTTACGATTTCTTCCAAGGTACATAGGGATTCCCTGGTAGCTCAGCTGGTAAAGAATCTGCCTGCAATGCGGGAGACCTGGGTTCGATCCCTGGGTTGGGAAGATCCCCTGGAGAAGGGAACAGCTACCCACTCCAGTATTCTGGCCTGGAGAATTCCATGGACTGTATAGTCCATGGGGTCACAAAGAGTCAGACACGACTGAGCGACTTCTGCTTTCACTTTCCAAGGTACATATACGGAAAGTCAATATGCTCTCCCTTCTCCATGCAGATCCCAGTTTGGCATAGTTCTAAAGGTGTTTGCCTTGGTACCTCCTCCACCGCACCTACAGCTACATATATGAGATCAGCCTTGTCTTTAGTGAGACACCTTTGCTCAATGACCTGCCTCGGAAATTAATGACCACTCTTCTATTAGGGGGCTGAGGATGCCTCTCCAAAGTGCTCCACTACGTTTGTTCAGATAAGGATTATTTTCATTCTATCACTCTTACACATTTCTCTTTTTCAGACACCATACCTTGCTCATTTTTTATATACAGACAACCCCCAGATATTTGACTTTATAATGGTATAAAAGTGATATGCATTCCAGCAGAAATCATACTTTGAATTTTGATGTCTCCTCCAGGTAAGTGATATGAGTTATGGGATTTTCTCATGATGCTAGGCAGTGGTGGAGAGCCACAGGTCTGTCAGCCGCATGATCAAGAGGGTAAACAACGGACACACTAACAACCATTCTATACCCAGGCAACCATTCTGGTTTTCACTTTCAGTACAGTATTCAGCAAGTAATATGAACCATTCAACTTCATTATAAAATAAACTTTGCATGAGATGCTTTTGTCCAACTATAGGCTCATGTGAGTGAGTGTCCTAAGTAGGTTAGGCTGCTGCTGCTGCTGCTAAGTCGCTTCAGTCGTGTCTGACTCTGTGCGACCCAATGGATGGCAGCCCACCAGGCTCCCTCATCCCTGGGATTCTCCAGGCAAGAACACTGGAGTGGGTTGCCATTTCCTTCTCCAATGCATGAAAGTGAAAAGTGAAAGTGAAGTCGCTCAGTTGTGTCCGACTCTTAGTGACCCCATGGACTGCAGCCTACCAGGCTCCTCTGTCCATGGGATTCTCCAGGCAAGAGTACTGGAGTGGGGTGCCATTGCCTTCTCTGAGGTTAGGCTAAGGTATATGTTAGGTAGGTTATGTGTATTACATGCATTTTCAACTTAACAACATTTTCAACTTACAATGGGTTCATCAGGAGTATCCCTATCATAAGTTGACGAAGATCTGTGCTCTCTGAACAGCTTTTATATTCCCACCACCTTTCACTCCACAGCTTCCTGGACACAGCAGCTAAGCCCCCTTGTCAGGGCTTCCCTGGTGGCTCAGTGGTTAAGAATCCGCCTGCCAATGCAGGAGATACGGCTTCGATCCCTGGTCTGGGAAGATCCCACATGCACAGAGCAACTAAGCCTGGGCACCACAATTACTGAGCCTGTTCTCTAGAGCCCGGGAGCTGCGACTACTGAGGCCACATGCTACAGCTACTGAAGCCCTCACTCCACAGCGAGAAACCGCTGCAATGAGAAGCCTGTGTGCCACAATGAAGAGTTTCAGCCCCTGCTAGCCACAACTAGAGAAAAGCCAGTGCAGCAACAGAGACCCCACTCAGCCAAAAATACGTGAGTAAATAAATAAATCAGTTGTGTTCAGCTGATTTTACATTCCTTGCTTCATCTTACTCCCACCTCACTCCAGTCACTGATGTGCTCTGAATCTCATGTAACTTTCTTCAGCACCTTTTAAAGTGCCTTAAATACTAAGTTTCCACTCCCATGTCATATGGAATTGATCACATCCTGCAGAACTATTTTCATCACTTATGCCATGCTGATATTATTATAAATAAATACCGTGGCTAATAATCCCAGTGCTTTATATAAAAAGATAATATATCAGTCTTCTTTCTTTTTCTTTTTTTGCTTTTTATCAAGACCATGCAATGGATGTCTATTATTTGTCTTTCCTTCAGTCCTTCTTTAGGAAGTGGCCTGTCATCTACAGAACATATTTCTGGATGGGCATCAATCACATGGTTCTGATTCCATAACCTTAGTTATGGGCCTGAAGAACATGCAAACAGGAGCAGTAAGAATAAATTTGGGGAGTTGATAGGGATGCTGGCAAGAAAGAGGGTAATTCTCTGTTCCTTGGGATTCCTGGGTGCTGCTGACTATTTATACCCACATGGAAAATTGGTGAAGCACCTAAGCACAGAGGAAAGATATGTGGGAAGGAGAGAGACGGGAAGGAACGTGAGGGAGCAGAGATGGTCTGATCATGATGACCTTCCAAACCTGGAGCAAGCCATTCCTGAAGTCAACCCCACCACTTTGAATTTGGCAGTGATATAAGCTAACCACTTCCTTTGCTGTCTGGTCTGCCTGAGAAAGGCTATTGTTAGCTGCCCCTGAAAGGGTCCTTATTAACATAACAGCCATGTGCAGCATCGACACTTTTCACTGGACCACCACTAGCTTTAGGTCATTAAGATCAGCGCTACTGAATTCAATAAGTCAAGACTCTGCCTTCCATGGACTCACACCTGAGATGAGAACCAGGACATGGATAAAATCATTTTCAAAAGCTCATAATTTTTAGGCAATGTCAAATTGCTCCCTGGAAGTAACACATTATGTTTACATTCAATATCAACTCATTTTACTCATCTGATATAATGGTAAAGAATATAAGTAGGAATTTTGGAAATCAGCCAGAGACCAATTCTCTCTTTCATTTCATTTCTGTGAATTGTCAGGAGCACCACAAGCTATATACTATTCCAGTCCAATTATGCTTTGTTGGAATACGGAATAAAAAAGAAACAAGAATTGAGGAAAGACACCTACAGTTTGGACCAGCTATCTATAATGTGTTCGTTAAATACCTGCCTTCGTGCCTACATTAGGGGCTTTTTGACTCATCATTAGAAAGCCTGTGAATCATGAACTGTTAAGTGATCTTTGATCTGAATTCTTTGGCATACTTACCAGTGGTAATTGTTCTTTTTATAATTCAACATTAATTCAATATCTAATATCACTTAAAATTTCAGATACCTCGTGTACTAGAACTATGCCTGAAAAAACAACGTGCATACCTTAATTGAAAAATAATGCTATTGGAAAAATGACTCAGATAGACTTACTGATGCATGGTTGCTACAAACTTTCAATTTATAAAAAAATTAAATATCTATGAAGAGGAGTAAAGCTAAGTGCAATAAAACAAGATACACACCTCTTCCGGCCTAAATGGAGACTAATGTAGCCAGAAAAGCTCAGAAAGCTCAGAAATAAATCCATGTATATATGGTCATTTGATCTTTAAATACTCTTAGTAAAGACAGAGCTTTAGAGATAAGGTCTACTGAGCTGCAGACACATCGATCTTTGAGCATTAAGGGACGGTATAGTGGCCTAAACATTAGGCAAATGAGAAAGATCTTCTCCCAACCTTCACTCAGGTCCCTGTACCTGAGACATTTTCCATGATCTCTCTGGATTCCGTGTCACCGTTCCAGATTCATCTACTAAAAGGGATCCTTCTGCTCTGGGAGGATGTCTTACTGGTGTACGGTTTGACATCAGAAAAACCTGATCAAAAGTTCATAAGGAGTATAATAAAAATATTAATAAAAGTCCTTATTTGATATGACAGTCACTTCCCTTTCTTCCTGTATAGCTATCATTTTATAAGTAACATGTGACTTTCTAAGAATCAGGGTTCTAGGTGAGACTCAAATGAAACAATGATAAACCTGGACTTAACGTCTTCGGTTTAAGGTGCTTTTTCTGAAAAGAGATGATCACTTCTATGCTCCACACTCTCTTCCTCATCCTGACTCAACAGCTTATATGCTGTATAGGTAGTAAATTTTGAGTCAAGAGAGTTCAGAGCTGACTCTCACTGAAGTGACTTATGTCAGAGAGGAGGCGAGCTAAGGGAACTTTGCTTTTGAATGCTCAAGAATAAACAGATGTTGGGACCAGAGATGCCTGTAAGCCTGCTGCTTTAATACTTTATAAGTGGTCCCAGGCAGGAATTCTAGGAGCGCAGCCTGCATAAGGGCAAAGAGGTTCATCCAGTAGGAGCGGAAGTGGGCAGGGGGCAGGCTCTAGGTCCCCTCTGGGATCTATAGCAGGTTCCTGCCCTGTTCAGGTGGGAGCTGGTAACTGGGGTCCTGGGACATTTAGAGCTTTGCTATTGAAGTGGTCCAGGGCCCAGACCCCAGGCAAAGGAGTGCAAAACAACATAATCTGCCCGTGGGTGAGATCAGCACCATCGAGAGCCCTCCTGGATTCTGGGTGGAGGACAGTTGTTTCATATGGGTTAGTTACAACTGTCCATACAGGATGGTTCTTGATTTCATCTCTCAGTGTATATTTTCCTAGATCGTTTTCACTACATTCTATCTAGGAGCACAAGCAGAATGGATTCACTTAGTTTTTTTAAAAGTCAGGAGTTATTAAGTGGGCCAGCATGAGAATAAACAAGAAAATAAATAGAATTGAATAGGATATACCAGAGCATGAACCACATAATGACCTAAGTATTGTTTCACAGAAGTTCTGTTTAGCATGTGCCCACACACACACACACACAAACATGTATTCAATACACAGTCATGATGTGAAATGTGTTATATTTGAAAACCACTGCAGTGGATAATTTGACATCTTTTATTTAAATTTAAAATAAGACTGAAAGAGAAAACATCAAAGAACAATTTGAGAGTACTAAGTTTAGGGGAAAGTGAAGAACAATTGTAAGAAATTTCCTCCCTTCCCCCTAGTTGTGGAATAAAAAATATTCGGGGTTAAACATCTGTAAAATATACAGATGACTTTTAAAAATTAAAACAAAAACACATGTTTAAATATCTGATATGAAAACACATGTGAAAGTTCTTAGAGAATCCTAAAAGGCCAATATAAATCTGAAGACTTTTTAAATAATGGATTCCAAGGAGACGAACTTTATTTTCTCCAACCATTCTGGCAGCTCATTCTGAAAAAAAGACTGAGGCTTCTCAATTTTTAAACCTCCTGAACTCAGAAAAAAATGTGTAACTTAATTTTTAATATAAGTCTGAATGAGTTCGACTATTATTATTGTTTTAATCATGAACGGAGGAAACCAAAAATATCTTTGCAATTCACAAACATGCTTTTCTTTAAGACCAAATATTTAGTGCTTCTTCCATATTTGGAATCCAGTACACATCATGTTGCAGGGATTGTTTTGAGTGTCTCTTGGACTGCTTTCTTTGCTAAGAGTGTGTCTCTGTTTTCTGTCACAATTACCACAGTATTCAACAACTGAAATGACTTTCCCAAAGCGAACTTGGTCGCACACAGGAAATGCCATCGCTGACCACTAGGTGGCAGAGCTGACTCGGAGAACAACCACTCCTGCAGGCGCCAAAGCGCCGCCTGTTTCCCCAGGCTGGTGACAGGGAAACTTCAGCTTAGTTCAGTCACGCAGTCCGTGGAGGATATCAAACAGGATCAACACACGCTCGGCAATCAAACATGTCTTTAAAGGGCATCCAACCTTTTCAGACGCGCACAGTCAGAATCAAACTCTGTGAACTTAGCTCGTGTGATTCATTTCAAGCCGCAGGGAGGACAGATGAGCCCTAATATGGTGCAGTCGCTCCTGGTGCAAACAGAACATCTCAGAAGCCAAAACTGGAACAGAATTTCATTTTAAAAGGACAAAGCTTGTTTTCAAAAAGTGGATGCATCGTGCTGCTTCCCTTGGTTGCCGCCTTTCATAGGTTTTATTCAATTCGACAACAAAAATGAAGGATGCTTGGAAAAGTTCTTGCATCAGCACTGCCTAGGCATAGCAATTGCTACTAAAATAACATGATTTTACCTCAAAAACAAAAGCTTAAGCAGGACTAGTGGTCGTCTGCCTCAGTACGCCCAAGCCTAAAATCTCTGTTGTTAGAACTTCTAGAGATATGACAAAAAATGAGAAAACATAGGTGAAGACGTTCTTCCTAAATATCTGTAAGCCCACTTTGCCCACTGGAGTCCACACACTCCTCATGTGGTCCTTTTCTGAGGGAAAAACAGGGACAATGTACAGCTGCTGGATTTGTTTCCACTGCAAACATTTATGACTGCAGATACGTTCAGTAGGGTTTCAACATTCTGCAAATTCATTGCTACTTATTTCAAAGACTGTGCTTCTATAATGCTATTAGAGCTAATATAATTGTAGAAATAATTCTGATTGGAAATCTTTTAGTGAAAACAGTCATTGGGGCTAAATATTTCTGACATTTTGGTTTACATTTGGAAAGGACACTTGGGAAGAAAGTGCTTTGGGCTTGATTTTGATGTCTAATGATTACTTTTTGGGCTTCTCTGGTGGTTCAGTTGGTAGAGAATCCACCTGCAATGTGGGAGACCTGGGTTCAGTCCCTGGGTTGGGAAGATCTCCTGGAGAAGGGAATGGCAACCCACTCCAGTATTCTTGCCTGGAGAATTCCATGGACAGAGGAACCTGGCGGGCTACAGTCCATAGGGTTGCAGAGAGTTGGACACGACTGGACAGCTAAGCACACAGTCCATGATTAAACTGGAGGAGTTATGACTTTTTTTCAAGGTCCACATTTATCAGAGTTATTTACTTTTTCATCTGAACACAGACTATACATCTGATTTCCTTTTAAACGGAAGCCTGTATGCACCACCACCCCCTCATTCATCCATGTACAGAAGACTGTTTGCAAAAACGCAGAAGTAGAGGACACGGAGAAAACAGTGTAATGAGTCCTGCAACAGAGCCTTAGGGCCAGAAACAGACTGATTCTGCCACGCAGGCAAGCTGCCTGAGCACTCTGATCCTGCTTTCTCATCTATAAAATGGGGATTATCATTCTTGAGGATTGGATAGGATAGTAGAAAGCACTCAGAATAGGCAGATGGGTCCATGAAAGTTTCTCAAAAAATGGTTAAGATGAATAATTTTCTATGACTGTTTGATTTTATAGATTGGCTTTTTTCAAGGCTCACAAGAGCTGGCATTTGTTGAGCATAAAACATTTGTTGGTTGATTTCTCAAACCAGGGTGACTCTGCCCTATTTGGCAACATCTGGGGGCATTTTTTATCACAGTTTGGGGAGAACATGTTACCAGCACAAGGTGCGTAGAGGCCAGGAGATGCTGATAAACATCCTACGATGCACTGGACAAGTCCCTACAATACAGAATCATCCAGCCCAAGAGGTCAGTAGTGCAGAAGTTGAGAAACTCTAGCATAAAGAGACAACAGAGATGTAGAAAATGTTGCAACATTCCCTTTGCCAGGAAAATCTGTAAAACGTCCTGGCACTCACACACCTGGCAAACTCTAAGTCTCTTCCGGAATCAGCTCACATTTACTTTCTCTGGAAATCACACTCTCCACCTCTCCCCACCAGGATGAATCTCATATTCATTTATGCAGCTTTTCCACTCTTATTTCAGATAGTCAGTGTGTCCGAGGGCTTACTGCAGGCCTCGCATTGGGGACAGAGTTCTTGTTGTCCAGGAACCACTAGGAGACACCATCAACTAAACAAAATCACTGCCACGCAGAGAGAAAGGCGAGGCTACTTTGTGAGTGTGAGGAATATGAACTCCAGGCTGCCACGCACTAAAAACAGAACACAGCCTTCTGAAGACATGGCACAGCCTATGCCAAGTCCACCACTCAGTGGTCCTGCATGCCCTGCACATCCTGCCATCCCAGCACACAGCGATTCGACTTGTCTCCCTCGCTACACTGGAGGTTCCATCTTCTGCTACTTGACTTTTTACTCGGACATGCAGCATAATTTCTTTCCCAGAGTAGACCGAGAACTACTGCCTCCACCCAGCGTCATCACTGAGGTTGACAACATCATTGGACAGGCGAACTAAGAACAAGAACAGAAGGGCTCAGGGGATGCGCTTGGAGAATGTGAAGGTGGTTGGAAGGAAGAGATAGACATTGTATTTGCAACAGGCTCAGGGCTCCAGATGTAGAGAGTGCTGAGAAACTACTCTGGGATTCTCAAAGTGACCTTAGATATGGAGGCATCTGGCTGGGACTGACCCCAGAAAAGAGGATTTGGTGGAATCCATCTTTGTGAACTGGGAGAAGGTGAGGCTGGGAGAGAGGACCCTCCCCTGGACCACCAGGCTACTGTCCAGAGCCATGTCAGCCTCTTCTACCTCAGAGAAAGAGAGACGGGTTCCCAAGTAACCACACCCTCTCTTTCAAGGTTCATCTGGCAGTCAGCACAGTACAAACGCAGAGTTCTCTGGAAAAACAGCATCACATAATACACAATTATTGTAATCCCTCTTTGCTGCTCCAGCATGTACTCTGGACCTCACACCCTTCACACCTGTCACATACCCTGACGGCATTAGGACTCCTGCAAGGTGATAGCCTGGGTTTGAGTCCTTGCTCACTCTTTATCAGTTGTTGTGCCTCTGGTGAGTGATAAAAGCTCTGAGATCCTCAGTCTCCACATAAGAACATTAAGAATAACAATAATAGTAAATTGCAACCCACTTTAGTATTCTTGCCTGAGAAATCCCATGGACAGAGGAGCCTGGTGGGCATTAGTCCATGGGGTCGCAAAGAATTGGGCATGGCTGAGCAGTGACTTTCAGGTAATAATAGTAACTCTGCATGGCTGTGGAGCAGATTAAGTGAGAGAACAGGTGAAGCATCTGATACAACTGCCATCACTCAACAGATATTTTGTAAGTGGGAGACCCTGCCTCTCCCACCTCATCCTCACACTCAGAACTGGGGTCCCTGGAATGTGCCAGCAAGGTGGCCTCGATGAGGTGACCACTTGGACTGGCAACCACATGTGCCATTCCTTGTTTTTAAATATTTGAAATATTACTCTGTGTATATATGTATTTTCATTTGACTATTAGGTTATAAATCTTCAGGGACAGTACCAAAGGTTTATTTTGCTTTCCTCTTTTCTTTCTTCCTTTCTTTTTTTCAAGTTTCCAAGTCTTTCTTAGAACTTCTAGTTGTGATTAAAGTAAAATGGTTTCTCAATAGATAATATGTTTAGTGGGTGGATATTTGATATGCATGGCTTTATTAATAAAATTTAATATAAAACAAATCTTATTAATATAAATATTTATATTTATTTATAAATGCTAACTTTTTCTTATAAAAGCAAATCAGGCAAGAAAAAGACATAGTGATCATGATTTCTCTCAACAACTTGAAAGCAAAAAGCCCTGAAGATCACAACAAATTCTACTGAAGAAGATGCATTGGAGGATGGGGACAAGGAGACAGAATACAAAGTGGATAAACTCTACCACTCATCAGAGTAAAAACCTAGCAAGATGGCTTTAGATACTCAGCGAAGAATGTTATGCATGGTTAAGAGATTTAAAAGCATTGTGGGAAACTAAGATAGCATTTTAGATCAACAATACTTCCCTTGTAGCTTAGTTGGTAAAGAACCTGCCTGCAATGCAGGAGACCCAGATTTGATTTCTGGGTTGGGAAGATTCCCTGGAGTAGGAAATGGCAACCCACTCCAGTACCCTTGCCTGGAGAATCCCATGAACAGAGGAGCCTGGCAGGCTACAGTCCATGGGGTCGCAAGAGTCAGACATGACTTAGCAACTAAACCACCACCCTACTTCAATTTTAAAAAAGCATTGGGGGAAGGATAGGAAACTAGGGAAATGAAAGCAAGACATCACAATTTTAATTTCTTTTGTCCTTCCAGGGATGTGCTTTCTAAGTTCTTTTTTATGACTTTGAGGAGAAGCATCATGATGACCTCAGGATGCTGCAGGTTTTGCTCTTGCTGTTTGCTTTTTGCTATTGTGATAATATCTGTCCTTCAGGGAGCCAGGTGCTTTTCTAAGTGATGTGCATGTGCTAACTCATTGAATCCTTGGCATAATCACGTGAAAATGAAAGTGTTAGTCATCAATCATGTCCGACGCTTTGCAACCCCATAGACTTTAGCCTGCCAGCTCCTCTGTCCATGGAATTCTCCAGGCAAGAATACTGGAGTCAGTAGCCATTCCCTTCTCCAGGGGATCTTCCTGACCCAGGGATCGAACTGAGTCTCCTGCACTGTGGGGAAATTCTTTACCATCTGAGCCACCAGGGAAGCCCCATAATCATGTGAGGTGGAGACTACTGGGCTTTCCACTTGAAGCTGAAGAAACTGATACAACAAGTGGTTGAAAAACCTGCCCCGGGTTCACACAGCTACTATGATGCAGGTGTGCTGGCTTCTGCCCCTAACCTCTACTCTAGTGGTGGACTCGTCATGAACAAGCAGTATTTCCACATAATACCTAAGTGTATAAAGCAGAAATTCAGTCCTCTTGCCCTTGCCTCTTTCATTCTCATGCCCTTGAGGTAACCAGCGGTAACAGTTTACTTAGTAAGTAAATATTTGTTAGATAAATGGATATGTCCTTCCCAAATGTGCTCTTTTACAAAATTACACATGTGTATTTTTAAGCACTCACTATGCACCAGGCACTGATCTCTCTGTTTACACACATTAAAACTTCATCTGCACAACAAGCCTGTGAGTTAAGTGTCTTTTACTTAATGTCCCGATGAGACAACGGAGGCACAGAACGGTTAAGCGACTGAATCAGGTCACACAGCTCCTCAGCAGCAGAGTTAAAGATGTGAAGCAAGGCAATCTGACCCCAAATTTTACTCCCAAACAATGTATATTATGTTCCCTAGCTTGCAACAAACTGAAAAACCTAATGAGGGACTGTTGCAGATTCATCTATTGGCACATCACGCTTTTTGGCTCAAATAGAATTTTCAGGGCAGGAAAGTGCATGAGATGCTGTGTCTGCTGAAGATTCTTTTAAGTGAAATAGTGTAGAGTCTTAGTGAAGCCAATACAAATCCCTAAGATACTCTAAAAAATAAAATAGTAAGTATCTGACTCATTTCCCCCTGACAAGCTCTACTGTAATTTTATAAGGCCTTAAAAGGGCAAGCCTCAGTTTACCAGTGTTTAAAAGACCTATCCATTGACTATGTAGCCCCCATCACAAAATTGTGTATAAAATCAAACAAATGAATAAATATGAAAGTACTCTGATAAAGTACATGATGGATTCAGAGCTTAAAACATTCTTAAAACACTAAACTCCGAGGGCATGTTCAGTTTCTGATTAAAATATAAAATGGAAATGAAATTATTGAAATATGATATATAAATATGAAAAAGAGACTATTTTGTTGAAAGTACTAGCTATTTCTTAAAATAAAACAATAAGAACAGAAACTGTGAGAATTGAAATAAAATAATAATAAAATGTATACTTTGGCACAGCCTGTATAATTAAATATTGGAAAACAATGATCTCTTGTTTTGAATTTCCTGAACCCAAATAGAAACTAAAGCTCACATCACTATTAATTCTGGCTCCACGGGATGAAAAACAAAGAGGCCAAGGAAGAAAGTTGAGCTAGTCCAGCAAAATGGTGTGAATCTGCAAATCCTTACTCTAAAATGCAAGAGGAACATGAATTAAAAATTAAACCCTAAAGTGTGAAATCAGTAAAATGAAAAGATTTATTCAAGCAGAAAAGAAGAAATTATACTGGAGATTATGAATAAAAACAAACAAAAAATAACTTCAGGTTGAATATTGTGGTTTTGTCCCTGGAATTTCTTTCAGAAGGAATTTGCTCTTCCTCTGAGTGATACACTGGCTGCCCGGGTCTGGTCTGAGGATCTTGACATGAGAATACCTTGCCCTGATGAGTCCAAAAGTATCATGTCTCACCACCTGCCTCTAAGCTCCCAGAGGTTAAGAAATGGGGCTCATATGCATACACAATCCAGCCAATGGATTATTTGGAGCCAGATACACCTGAAGGCAAGCTGTCCATGCACACCTAAGTTACCTGGGCAAGTGACTTCACCCTTTGAGGTGAGGCTTGTGTTTCTCTTTCCTGGGATAATATAAGAAAAGTCTTGGCTTCCCAGGTGGCACTGATGGTAGAGAACCCGCCTGCCAATGCAGGAGTCTTAAGAGATGTGGGTTTGATCCTTGGGTTGGGAAGATCCCTTAAGAAGGAAATGGCAACCTGCTTTAGTACTCTTGCCTGGAAAATTCCATAGACAGAGGAACCTGGTGGGCTACAGTCCATGGGGTTGCAAAGAGTCAGGCATGACTGAGCTCTCTCTCTCTCTCTCTCTCTCTCTCTCACACACACACACACACACACACACATATAATTCAGTAGTTCAGATATGAAGTGTCCAACTGTAGTAAATATTATTATAAGCTCTATCTTACTGTTGATAACATGTATCAAACGGCTCATAGAATTAATATGTAACAATTGGGTGACCATAATTCACCAAAGGAATTCTTTTAGCAATTGCTAACCCCAGATTCAAATGATTTTAAGGTCTTCAAGATCTAAGTGACCTAGCATGGAGTACCACATTCATATTGGGGATTGCACTGCATATTGCAAAGAGCTACGCATACTGCTGAACTGATATATTTCAGGGTCTACAACATGGCCAGTGATGAAACCAATTCTATAATAACCAATGATACCTATCATCCATTGAGTGATTACTATGTGCCATTCCACATTTGGCATATATGTCTCCATAAATACCATATATAATGTGTCACTCCGTATATATATAATGTTGGCTGTCCACTTGTTGTTAAAGAAGGTTGCCTATGGCCTGAAATATACATGACAACCTATTCTCAAGGCTTTGATCTTTAAAGGTTTAACATTTTTACACTCATATAGAGATAAAAAGTTGCAGAACAGAAGATAATAATTGTCTTGTTGGAGGTTTATAGGAACACTGTTGCTGGACCTATAAGGACAGCTGCAGGAACCACATCTCATCCCCTTCTAGTATAAAAGAAGCCTGAGTTTTAACTTGGGGAAGATGGTTCTTTGGGACACTAGTCTACCATCTTCTCAGCCTGCTGGCTTTCCAAATAAAGTTGCGGTTCCTTGCCCCAACGACTCATCTCTCAGTTTACTGCCCTGCATGCAGGGTCCAGTATAGGCCTGGACTCAGTAACAATGCTAAGATGACCTGAGACCTCTGGGTCAGTGTCACATGCCAGGGGAAGCAACACTGAGATCATTGCATTCTTCCCCTGATTCTGGCACATTGGGAAACCTGGCTGTAGGAAGTTATTGATGAAAATTAATTGGGGAAGCTGATTAATATACTGGTTGGCTTCTTTGTGAGGGCATTGACATGTCTCAGCTTTATCCAGTTCATTTTTCATTGCCATTCTTAATGATATACAAGTGTTGGTATCACAATGCAGCTGCCTCCAGAGAAATACATCACAATGACCATCAATACAACAACAGCCACAACAAGAAACCCTTCAACTCTATGTGTTGGTCACTCAGTTGTGTCTGACTCTTCGTGATCCCACACCAGTCTCCTCTGCCCATGGGATTTCCCAGGCAACAATACTGGAATGGATTGCCATTCCTTTCTTCAGGGATATTCCTGACCCAGGGATCAAACCCAGGTCTCCTGCATTGCAGGAGGATTCTTTACTGTCTGAGCCACCATGGGAGTCTTTTCATCTCTAAAAGCAGATTATATAAGAACACGCTTTTTATAAAACTCATATTTCAATATATCCCAACTAGAATGCAGACTTTGTAGAGACTGGAGCTTCTCTAAATGTATTATTCTCCTTTAATAAAAAGAACACAAAATGACGAATATAAAATGCCCTCACTTCCACTCCTTTCTCCCGCAGGGGTCCTGTGCAAGTGAAAGAACTTAAAAGTTTTTGCCTTATTAGACTCACAGTAAATTTTCTCCTGATTCCAATAAAAATTGAGATGATCTAGTTATGATTATGATATTGAGTGTTTACAAATCTCTGCACATAACTAAGTACTCAATATATGTATTCTCATATTTAGAGGTAATGAAAGTCTCTCCAAAAACATCTCAACAAACACATGCAAGTAGAGTGGCTAGAAATCCTGATGTTGTGAGGAAGGGAAATTCAGCTTGCCCAGGTATAATGTATTTCAAGGAATTCGACGTCTGATGGTGTAATCAGTTTTTTAGATTGTTTGAGAACCCATGAGTTCCCACTGTATACCATCAAATGATCCCATCAGAAAAGAGGAGAATAAGGAAAAAAGGAAGAGTGAATTCCCTCTGATGGTAAGCTGGTATCAATGCACAGCCAGAAGAGGACCCATCCCACAACACTGTGAGGCACATAAGCAAGTCCTTTAAGGAGGAAAAAGCGACAAATCAAGACATGCAAACATCACATTTGGGGGATTTAGTATCTCTGAGAATAATAAAGAATAACAAGTAGGAGGTCATTTTGATACGACAATATGCCAAAGCAACATTTATGGGACAGTTTTCTCCCTGTATTTGGTACAACATCATGCACAGATGCCCAGTAAGGCTTATTGGAGCCCAGCTGGACTACAACAGCATACCTGTGACAAATGAATGGTGCTATCTCCAGCTGCAGGCAGGTGTCTACTGTATTTCCTGAAGGAATGTGAGGTTCAGCAAACTTAAAATTCTTAATTACAGATCTGGAAGTGAATGCTAATGTGGTTTTCACATGATACGAGATCTGCAACTATTGTAAGCAGACCTATGGAAATTGAAGGAACTGCCCACAATTTTGCAATTTATTTAAAGAACACCGCTGACCAGATGTTAGGCTATCCATGGCCACTGAAGAAGACATACAGAAGGATTAAGTGAAAACTGATTCCAGGAAATATTTAAATAAGATATGATAATAAGATAGACGAGCTGGTCCTGAGAAAATGTTTCCATGGGAACGTCTATTTTCTCCTCCCTGTGATATTTTAAATTAGAATACATATCCATCAGGGTTGGAAACTCTCAGTGCACATACCCGAAAGTAGTATCATTGGTCTTTAGCACATCTCCCCACTCTGCTGGCCATCCATGGCTCAAAATCAGTTTTGGGCTGCCTTCAATCTCAGTCCAAGACTTTCTTCTCTCACCAAAGTTTGGATATGAGAGAAGATTCAATTCAAGGCTTAGACTTTGTTTTAGCAAGCATCAGGAACCATTCTTACCTTCCTTGCTGACTTAAAAATATCACCATCCCATGACTTACTCTGGCTTGACATAACAAAGCGTACTTAAGGAGAAATTATGGGAGCAGACTGTATGGTACCAAATTTCTTAACAGAACTCTGTGGATCACTTAGAAATGGTTACAAGATCATATAGAAACAGTTTCAGGAGCTTTTAAATTAGTCTTCCCCTCAATAATATAGTGGGGAACCAGAGAGAGGTTAGTTTCTATTTGACATGAACGGAGAAGGAGCAAGATGTAGGACCGACTTCAACCTAGTGAACTTGTATCAGTTATTTAGCTTAGTCACCTTCCACTCTATCAGAAGGGCCTGCTAGGGAGCTAAAGGTTCCCTATGGGACCTTTAGGACTTCCCTGGTGGCTCAGAGGGTAAAGCGTCTGCCTGCAATGTGGGAAACCCAGGTTCAATCCCTGGGTTGGGAAGATCCCCTGGAGAAGGAAATGGCAACCCACTCCAGTAGTCTTGCTTGGAAAATCCCATGGATGGAGGAGCCTGGTAGGCTACAGTCCAAGGGGTCGCAAAGAGTCAGACACGACTGAGCGACTTCACTTTCACTTTGATGGGACCTTTAAGGGAAAAACCACAGCGGTGTCACATTTACAGAGGATTAATGGCTTAGTCACCATATGGATGAAGGAGGCACCGAGCAGGTGTGCCGTCGGCTGGATTAAAGTACAATCAAGTACCCATTTTAGGAACTCATTGTTTAGTACCAACTTTGTCTCCAAATAAACTCAGCTGCCGCTAAAAATATACTGAGGGCTTTAGTACAAAAGCCACGTAGTAATATTTCTCTCAGGGTACAAAAAGTGATTGCCAGTAACTGTCAACAAGACAATTGGTTTACTTAGATGAGTATGGACTTCACTCACATGAGTTCCCCAACCATTGGTTCTCAAGAACAGCAACTGAGTTTATTTAGTGACAAAGTTGGAACTAAACAGTGACTTCCTATATCAGAGATATCAATTATTTTTCATTTCTTCTAAGGCATCTGCTGCCTGTTACACTTTTTCCAATGATCTCTATAAAAATTCTCTTCAGGCATTCCTTCTGGTCATTTCCCAAGCTACAAGTCTTATCATCAGATTCTAAATAGGCAGTCAGACTACAAGCACTTTGACAGGAAGAAGGAATCAAGACCAGTAGCCAGACCTTGTCTTCTAGCTGTAATACATCTGAGGTGGGAGCTAAGCATGCTTTACTTGTTTTCTACCAGCCACTGAACAAGAATTCACGTGGCACCTTTCCTAGAGATTCAGCCTGCTATGGCTTTGAACGATATTTAACAAACTTCAAGACATGTGTTTTTAACTCAGGGGTTTATAGTCCAGTTGAAAAGAATGAAACCATCAGAACCATTAAAGTCATAAGACAGGTTTCTGTTTTTCTTTCCCTCCACAACATCCAGTAAAGTGATGGGCAGAGCTTCAACAAAGACATGCTGAATGACTACCTAGGAAGAGCAATATTTAAAACTTACTACTATGCACTGTAGGATTGATAGCTTTAATGTGCATGCACAGGCATGTACATAAAACCAGAGTTACTAAAAGAAAGAAGATATTTCAAGATGCCTGTGGTAAGCTATTTCTCTTATGCCTTATCATCCATTTACACAAAAGAGATGAACCAAATCAGCCTCAAAAAGCTTCATTAATGAAACCAAGAAGCATTTAATATAACCATCATGTATCAGTGTATTAAGTTTCCTTTGGCTGCCATAACAAATTACTCCAATTTAGATGGCTTAAAACAACAGAAATTTATTCTTTCGCAGTTTTAGTAGTTAGAAGTTCAACAAGGTGTCGTAGGGCTACAGGCTTCTTTCAGTTTATAGTAGCTCAGGCATCCCTTGGGTTCTCTGCCTCCATGGTCACTTTGCTACCTCCTTTTTGTCTTCCCCTCTGGATATCTTTTATAAGGACACTCGTCATTAGGTTTGGGACCCTCATAGATAATCCAGGATGATCGTCCCATCCCAAGATCTAAATTTCATCTCTAAAGACCCTTTTCCCAAATAAGGTAAAATTTCCAAATAAGGTAACATTCTTAAGTTCTCAGAGGTTAGGATGTGAACATACTCTTTTGGGGGCTAAAGTGAGCATAGCATAAAGCAGGCAAATTTAGCTCTCCTGACAACAGAACTTCCATCAAACAGGTTGATGTTTGTGTTTGTTTATGGGGTTCTCTTTTCATATGATGAATATGTTTCCTATGGAACACTGGCTTCATTAGGGTGTTTTTTATTTGCATTAGAAAAATTTTAAGAGAAGCACTTTCAATAATACTTCAAAAGAAAAAAAAGGGACCCAAAGATTAGAGGTGTGGATAAAGGTATACACAGATGTAGGAAGTAAAGTGGCGGGAAAGCAGGCATAGGTAAGCAGATATTTCATCCTCTGCTGCTTTTCTTACATTTCATTTATTCATATGTTTGTAATAGGGAAGAACACATCTGACTCCATATTAGTTCTGTTCCTTTTACTTTAACCTTTGTGCTCTGTTGCCTGCTTAGTCATGCTGGCTCTGCACCTTTCATAAAAGAATGCTGCCCAAAGCCTGAAATATACAGGAGAACCCATTCTCAGGGCTTTGACCTTGAAGAATCCATCCACATAGAGATAAAAAATTACAGAACCGAGAATAACATTTGTCTTGTTGCAGGTATAAAGGAACATTGTGACCTGACCTACGGGGACAGCTGCAACAACAAAGGCTTTCAACACCAAGAAGTTTGCAACAACTAACCACACTCCTCCCTTGCTGGCCTTTAACAAGCCTGCTGAAATTCTTTGAGGGCTTGGGGTTTGGGGGGCACAAGCCACCCTCTCCTTGCATGGCCCTGTAATAAACCTTTCTCTGCTCCAAACTCTGATATTTTGGTTTGTTTGTCTTCACCATGGATTGGACACTTGAACTTGCATTTGGTAACATGTTCATACGTTCAACAAGAATTCAGTGTGTATATACTGGCTACAAAGAATGGCTGAACACAAACCTAGAGTTAGTGTGAGTTCAAATTCTTATACATGTTTTGTCTGGAGTTCTGTAATAACCTAGAAGGGTAGGAAAGGGTGGGAGGTGGGAGGGAAAGCACATATGTATATTTATGGTTAATTCATGTTGATGTATGACAGAAACCAAACCAATATTGTAGATAAAAAATCCTGTGATAAACCATAATGGGAAAATATGGAAAAGAATATACATATATATTTATAAAATATGTATATAAATGTGTGTGTATATATATATATATATAGATATATATATAGATATATAAAATTGAACCATTTAGCTGTATAGCAGAAATTAACGCTGTAAATCAACTATACTCCAATAAAAATTTTTAAAAAAGAAAAAAAAAATCCTTATACCAGCTTTGTGCCTTTGGGTAAGTTACTTAATCTCTTCTCCATGCCTCAGTTTCCTTATCTGTAAAACATGGAATGAGTGCCTGAGTATGGGGTTAAATAAATTCATTAAGCACTTCAAATGCAGAACACATATGGAATAGTTCATGTTTGGTAAAGACAGAAAAGTGCCAGATTCTGTGCTAGTTTTTTGGGATGAATAAGACAAGTGAAAGGTTACATTCTAATAGTAAGGAGAATCCTTCAAAAAAAATGAATGGACATAATTGTGTTGCAGAAAAGAAATAAAGCTCTGAGCTGCAGTTAAAGGGCATGTGTAAACTGGAAACCCAATTTTAGAAAATAAGGGCAGGGGTCAGGTCTCTAAGGAGGTGTCATTTAACCTGAGAACTAAAGCATAAAATAGTGGAGCCATGCAAAAAAGTTGGTGGAGTAGCATTGTGGGCTGAGAGATGTGGCTTCCTGATAAGACAAAATTTTTTACATTAATATTTTATAATGACGAGTCAAAGGGGGACACACTTATTCTATTGAGTAACTGGTTAAATGTTGTCATTTGACGTTTCAGCAAAACCTATAGAGGGAATTTTCCTGGTGGCTCACACGATAAAGAAACTGTCTGCAATGCAGGAGACCGAAACCTGGGTTCGAGCCCTGGGTCAGGAAGATCCCCTGGAGTAGGAAATGGCAACCCACTCCAGTATTCTTTCCTGAAGAATTCCATGGACAGAGGAACCTGGCAGGCTACAGTCCATAGGGTCGCAAAGAGTCGGACATGACTGAGCGTAGCACAGCAGTCTATAGTGAGTGGAGACAGGCGGGAAATTCTCCAGAGCCATAAAGAAAACATCCCATGCAGAGGGGATACATGAGTATGTATTTTCTAAGCTATTACAGCAAAGTGTTAGTCGCTCAGTCATGTCCGACTCTTTGTGACCCCACGGACAGTAGCCCAGAAGGCTCCTCTGTCCATGAGATTCTCCAGGCAAGAATACTGGAGTGGGTAGCCACTCCATTCTCCAGGGCATCTTCCCAACCCAGGGATTGAACCCGGGTCACCTGAGGTGCCGGCGTATCGTTTACTCTGAGTCACCAAGGAAACCCTCAGCAAGATGATCCTCAACGATCTTGGAGAGAATCCTTCCCATTGCAAAAAGTAGCCTCAAAATTGTGGAGTACCCTAGAATGGAAATCCCACCCTTTGGTAAATTTCAATTTACTGTAGGTTTATTGGACAGTGCTCGTGGGTGCAGCCAATCTGCCTTACGTAAGGGGCTATTTTCGAGAAGTTCATAGGCTGTGACAAAAGACTCAGCCACAATGGCCTTGTTGTATAAAGATATGTACCTATCAGGTGGAAATTTAGCATAGATTAGATTTTCCTTAAAATTTACATTCTTATTGCTCCCATATAAATTAACCATTGAACGACTCTCAGTGTTTCCTAAATATGCACTAATATGAATTATTGCTGTACCTCGGTTTCCTAAACAGTCAAGCAGAGAAGAGAAGAGCAACCCCTGTCCTAGGACTGTGCTGGAATTAAATGAATTAATTTGTCATTGGAACAGTGTCTGCACATGGTAAGGACCCAGAAAGTGTTGACTGATTATAGCTATCCTTTACTAGTGTCACCAGGAGACTTCTTAATTCAAAACCCCTTAATTAGTAATAACAAGCCAAATGAACAGTTAAAATCACCAGCATTTGGAGCCGGTTTGCACTAATTAGCAGACGATTTGGGGCAAGTAATCATTCCCTGCAGGTTTCGTTTTCTCCAAGGTAAAATGAGGACAGTGAAAGGAATAGTCGTTCTCTAGCTGTAACTTTGTGTTTCTAAATCCCTCAGTGCTTTCTTGCTGTAGGACTTCACTAGCAGTCCATCTAGAGAGGGACCTTCTGCCTTGTAGGGAAAAGAACCATAAAAAGGTTTTCTTCTGCTGGTGAAACTGGCACACAAACAACTTCCTTTAAATAGTTATTCAAAGGGCACAGGAAGCAGATGGTTGAGGGTGAGTTCCAACTCAGTGGCTTAGGGAAGAACCCTGGGAAAATTAAGGTAAAATCTGAAGATGTGGATTTTTCTGTTTGATTTAGGCTATAGGAAGCTTTTGGGGAAATGTGATGGAGGGCAGCATGAGGCAGCTGACGATCTGAATAAGAACCCAAGTATATTTGTGGATGGAACCCTGATCGTTTTGCACTCTCTTTAATTCTTTCTCATTGCTTTCACTTTTTTCCCTTTCATTTTTACTCCTCCCACTTTCCTGTTAGGCGAGTTGGCGGCAGCTTCAGCAACCCGCACAAACTTCTGGTTGAGAGTTCTTTTATTGGGCACTTGCTTGCCACCTTCGTTTCTAAGTATCTTACCCATTGCTTCCTCAGCTGAGAACTAGGATTGCTGCTGTTTCCTCTTCTGAACTCAGAGGAATATCAGACAGGTTAACAGCAACAAGAGATGTTTGAAACTCTCCATTGCATCTTCATGGCCATCAGAAACAGATACAATCGAAGTGCGTCCAATGCTGTTGTCATGACTGGGAAGCAGAGATTTTAACTGCAGCAGAGGGACCAGACACGAAGCTGTCTGTGAGTCTGGAGGGATGGTGGTTGACTGGCTCTGCTTTGGACCAGAGAGTACTTCTCTAAGGGCATTGGAGGATGAGAAGAAAGGGAGCAGTTCTCTCTCTCCTCTCTGGATTTCCTCACTCTGGCTTTCTGCTCACCAGGCACTGCCAGCCTGTAGCCTGGTGCTTGGACCAACCAGTCCATGGGGTGCCCGATTTTCAATTTGATGATTCATAGCTTTCTGCTGGGGGAGTTTTCAATTGAAAGCAGAAAACTTGGCAAATTTGTAGACGCTTTAGTAAACGTTTAGTGACACAAAATTGGTTTCTGAGGTAACATGGCTGTAAACACCAAATTGATAAAACCTGGAAAGCAAAGCTCAATTTGAATGGCCTACAAAGGACTGGGATGTTTAAAGCAGTGCGTCTCAAGTCAGGGTAGGGGGAGGGGTCCAGTAGCTGCAGTCACTGAGGGGCTTGCTGAAAGTGCATGGTTCTTGGTCTCCATGCTAGACCTGCTGAAACAGAAGCTCTGGGGGTGACATCCAGCAATGAGGGTTGTTTTCATTATTTCTCTAGGGGATTCTGATGCTCATTCACGTTGGAGGACTGCCTGTTTTCTTCCTGCTAGTATCTCTGCACTTGCCACTCTCTGGGTCTGGAAAGTCTTGCTTTACCCTCGAGGGTCACCTGGTCAAGCCCAGAAGATGCTGATGGAAAATCCCAGCCCACCCCTTCCAACCCAGCCTGGCTGAGTTGGGTGCCTCTGTTGGGCAGTCACAGAGCACACAGCACATGTTCTCACATGGCAGTGATGAAATCAACTGCACTTCCGCTGCCCATCTGACCACCCGCTTCCCTTAACACCTGTGGTCACCTGAGGGCAGATTTTTTTTTATTAACAACTAAAAATCCTGAGAAGATAGTCATCACATAAAATTTTCCATGAAAAGAATCTGGATTTTCTTCTCACAAGAAGAAGCATATCAACTGACCCCTGGGTTTGAATTCCTTTACAAAACTGAGTTTCAGTGTCTTCTGTAAAATGGATCAATTACCTTTCTGCAGCAGTGTTGAAAATTTATTTGATTCTTAAAATTAAAAAAAAAAAAAGGACTATGGTTTTCCTAAAATTCCAAACTTCCTATAGCGTTTTAGTGAGAAATGCCTTTATGTTTCAAGATACAAATCTTTGGATTAAGTTCTGAAGGAATGAGTATGATAGAATCTGTAAGTAGAAACTAAATTACCTGTGAATGCCTTTTACATATTAAAATTACATGCAAGCACAAAGACTCTTTGTAGGCCTGTGTGTATGAGAGAGAGAGGGAGAAGTCCTAACGTAAATTTGCTTCATTTTCTGTAAGCCCCTTCTGACAGAGCAATTTCCTGGACATTTTGTATTTGCTCTCTCTGTTGATGATATTGATGATGACTTGTGGAACGTGAAAACAAAGTGATGTTTGTCTTTTCCTGAGAGCTGTTCAATAAGCAAATGACTTTCTGCAAATTGGCCTGGTTTGAACCACTTGAGTGACCCCCAAAGTGAAGCCAAAAAAGGGTCATGAGCATAGAGAAGAGACTTAGGGTTGTCAAAGGGGAGTGAGGTGGGAAGGAGATGGATTGGGGGTTTGGTATTAGCAGATGCAAGCTATTATATATAGGATGGATAAACTACAAGGTCCTACTGTGTAGCACAGGGAACTTTAATCAATATCCTATAATGAACCATAATGGAAAATAATACCAAAAAGAATATATGCATATAACTGAATCACTTTGTGCCAGAAGCTAACAAAACATTGTAAATCAACTATATTTCAATAAAATAAATTTTAGAAAAGCCCATATATATATATGGGCTTCCTTGGTGGCTCAGATGGTAAAGAATCTGCCTGCAATGTGGGAGATTTGGGTTCGATCCCTGGGTCAAGAAGATGCCCCGGAGAAGGGAGAGGCAGTCTGCTCCAGTATTCTTTTCTGGAGAATCCCAAGGACAGAGGAGCCTGGTGGGCTACAGTCCACGGGGTTGCAAAGAGTTGGACACGACTGAGTGACTAACACTTTCTTTCACCTTTATATATATTTATATATATGATACCAAAAGTAGAGTAACTTCAATAGGAATCCCTCTGGTGTCCTAGTTTCTGCTATTTATGTGCTGGCACAGATGATTGGCCAGGGTGAGCTGACCAGAGCAGGTTGATCACATTCTCTCTCCCAAGAATGTGTATTTGGGACTGAATGGCAGGCAGTGGGTCAGGGAAGATGTACCTTCAGGCTATGGATGTTGTCTTTAGCTCACCATTTACATATGTGTAGAAAAGCTTGGAGAGAGTTGGTCTGCCTGAAAAACTGGGGCACAGCTGAAGACACAGTCCTTCTTGGGGTCCTAATGGCTTTCCAGGTCCTAGTTAGGGCCCCACATAAGTCTGGCCCTTTCCCGGCCCTCAGGTTTCCTGTGATACTCGCTATCATTTCACAACTTCTTTGTTTTGCTTACACTACCTCCAGCCACTTTTAAGCTGATAAACCACAGGAGCTGTGTCAGTCATAATGCATACCGATATCTTAACATTTAGAGATCAGATCAATTTTAAGGATGTGGGGCCTCTTTATCTCTGCATATCACTATTTTAAGTTATGCAAGAAGACCCCTTACATTGAAGCTGGTTATTTAAATAATTCCTATTTGTTAGACTGATACTACTAACAGCCAAAGGAGAGCTGGAACCAGGAACAAGCGCTGGATTGCCATTCTTTGATTGTGAATAATAAATAAAAGTGGAGTCATTCAGCATGTTACCAGTGGAAAAGGTATGGAAACCAGGTTTTTGATGCCTTTCATCTCCACAATTTAAGGATTAACATGCAGTCAAGTATTGGGAATGCTATTTACTTCTATAACAATGTATAAACTACCTTCAAGGGGGAGAATTTGGGAAGGAGGTTGGGGTGGCAATAAGTGTTCTGATTTGGGGATGGAGGGAGCAACTCAATATAAATTAATTATAATTTATAATTATATAATTCATTTAATTCATTTGAAATTGTCTTGGAAGAAACAACAGGAGAGATTATAAGAAGCATTACATAGAACAATTCTAACTTCCAGTTAATTTTGACCAATTGCTACTCATTTCCCCCAACATGCTAAATCAAAGGCCAAGATGAGATTAACAATCTGAGGCTGAATGAACATAAAAAAACACAATGGCTACACAATGCTGTCTGAAGATTCAGCTCCTAACATAATTACTGTCAATAAAAAATACAATTCAGCTAAGCTAGGTCTTAATTGTCACACTGTTCCACAGATCAGGGGCTGACTGTAGACTAGATCTGGCAATCCCCCCTTATTTTGTAAGGTCTGTTAAGAATGGTTTTTACTCTTTTAAGTGGTTCAACATAAAATCAAAAGAATAACATGTTGCAATGCATATAAAGTATATGCAATTCCATCTTCAGTCTCTAAAATAAAGGCTACTGGAACAATCAGCCCTGTTTGTTTACACTTTCATGCTACGACAGAGTTGAATAGTTGCACCCAAGAGAACAGGACAGGGAAACCTACAGTATTTGCTTTCTGGCCCTTCACAGAAAGAGTCTGTGGCCCCCTGCCATGGAAACCTGTCTATCCTTCTTTGTAACACGCATCTGCTCTCAAGTCTTACTGTCCTGAAAGGCAGGAATCGTGTCTTATTACTACTATTTATCCAGCATGTGGCACAGGCTTCTCACATAGTTTGCATTCAGATATATATGGCACATGATTGAAGAGTGAACTACTACTTTTTAAGGGCATTCTGCTAGAGAGACAGATACAAAGACAGAATATACGGACCCTGTCCTTTGTTGTTGTTTAGTCGCTAAGTTGTGTCTGACTCTCTTATGACCCCATGGACTGTAGCCCACCACGGGAAAGGCTCCTTTGTCCATGGAATTTTCCAGACAAGAATACTGGAGTGGGTTGCCATTTCTTTCTGCAGACCCTGTCCTTAGGTTTGAATGTAACCAGGGACACTGAACATATACGTCTGTGCATGTTCTAAATGAATGACATACAATGTATATGCACACATATATCAATTTATATTTGTTTAAAATATATACATATCCTAAAACTAAAGTTACACAGAGGCTATGTGAAGGAATCTATACACAGGGAAGTTCAAACTGAGTTCACGCTGAAGTCAAAACCCGTTCCGAAGACAAATGCTGGCGCCTTTGGCAAGTCACTTGTACTCCTGAGCCTCGGTTTCCTCATCTATAAAATGGGGATAGGGCCTACCTCTCCGGGTTCCTGTGAGGCCAAAATAAGATGATGTCTGTAGAATTCCTAGTCAAGAGGTGGGCATGAGATAAATGACAGTCCTTGTTTATTAAGAATTGAGTGGACACTGTGGAGACAGAGCCTGAGCCTTATGGACTGAACTGGGAGAAGAGGGGGGCCTTTAGCTGGCCTGCAAAGAACCAGATTCTGGATCTAAGAGGGCAGGTCGGCATCGGGAAGTATGTGGTGCACGCAGAGGAAAATGAGGATGGCAGTACCAGAGGGTTCATGTACTGGGAAATAGGAGGAAGTCCAGAGGGAGAGAAATAGAAAATTATACGAAACCCCTGCTTCTGAGCTTTTGACTCTTGTGTGAAAATAACAGAGGTCAGCTACAGGAAGTGATAGCTGCAAGGTAGTTTTCAGAAAGTTTCCCTCCACATTATCACATTACCAATGTAGGCTTTTGGTTTCTTCGAAGTTCTAGCCTTGAAGACCCTGCAGACATTTGAAGGTACACATCCCAATGTCCCTGCTGGGCCCTGCTATGATTTTAAAACCATCTGAGGACCCCATGAAGAGTCATGCTTCCCTAACAATTCCTGTAGTGGGGCCACTTCAAAAGTACTTTCTGGAGATGACAACCTTCTGGCCCTAGATTCCGCATGCAGTTCCAGAAGGAAAAATAAGAACCAAAGGGTTGTTCTTCAAATCTTTCAAGCTGAACAAGAGACATGTTGACTGAAGCACTGTTTTGGGCAGGTGGCTTATACTCTGAGGGACTCAGAGCCTGCTGATTCCTGAGGTCTGTTCATGACATCAATCACAGCATGTATATGACTAGAAAAAACAGACCCATGATGCCAAAAATACTCCACAGTCTAGCCTGACTGCAGGCTGTCAGAATGTTACATTCTGATTTTTATACTTCCTGCTGATATTTGGACATTTTCACAAGCACAATGTTTACCTTTTTTGTTGTTGTCTTTTCTTTATAAAAGTTGACTGTGTAGACTCAGGCTTAAAGAGGGCTGCCTAAGGAAAGGATGCTTGTCGAAGCCCGACGTTCCTCAGTTGTTCAGGGTAAATCGTTTAGCCCCTGTTGCTTGTCTGTGGAGCTGATTTTGAGACTGGGCCCCTCTCACACATAGGCAGTGAGCTAGTTCTTTGTGGGAGGACCCCCACCATAGCTACTCTTCTTCCTGGCCTACCCATCCCTGAAGGTTTGTTGGGTATATATAACTAGAGCTTTGATCTGTCACAGAGTATCTGAGTTGGAAGATATATCAGCTCGCCAACCTCAACAGACATGCTGGTTTCTCACCCATTTTTCACCTGTGGAAACTGAGGCCTTTAGGGTTTCAGTCTAAAACTGAGAAATGGCAACATGACAAAGGCTCAGGTCTGACTCACAGGAAATTGTATTTCGACCACACCATGCAGCTGCCTTTCTAAATACTCAAGGCTCCCCATGACCTGGTGTTTAATGAGCAGCTCCAGGTCAGAGTGGACTGGGAACCCAGGCCTCATCGATTTAATCAACAGCAGCAGTTTCCAAAGTGGCCAGAGTGGGTGGGGTGTATTGGCCACCTTGCCAAGTTTATCAGAATAACCAGAGACTGGTTGTGTGTGTGTGTTTTCCTATTTTAGAATTCAATCTCTGCAACTGTCTAAATTAATTAACAAGACGTAGAAAGGCTACATATAAATATTGTGGCCCAACCTCTTTCTTCACTCTGGACTCCAGTTAAAATTTTTAGTGCACCCTTCATATTTGGCCAGTCTTTGGGAATGCTGCCTTTTACTGATGAGAAAAGGAGGAACTATTCTAGTTTAATGTCCTTATATAAGTCTAAGACAGTAAGCATTAGAGCTCCAGAACCCCTTTTAGAGTGGAAGCCCATGGAACTACAGGGATCTACTCAAAATATGACAGCAGAGACATATTACAAACAAACAGACCAAAATGAAGTAAAGAGAAGAAACAAACCACTACTCATATATTCTGATTCAGGTTTACTTCAGCACTTATTTCCATCCATACAGTACATAAAACATAGGAAGCATAGCCCCATAGGCTACTCTATAGGGCATTCCAGACAGCCTCTATATAAGTAATATGTGTTTACATAAATGCCATTATAATCCCAACTTTCCACTTTTCTTGATAATCTTCTCTCATTAGCAATCTTGGGAGTGATTCCAGAATCCTAGCTTTGCAGAACCCTGTAGGACCATCTCTCTGCAGGGGTAGGTCAGAGATGGTACCTTAGATCAGAAGGGCGGCACATTCACGATGAGAAATACGAGAAGGAAAGCAGAGTATCACCTCTGTAATTGTTATTATTTCTGTCCCTGCTCCCTTGAAGTGAAGCTAGCTTTCAGGAATGCTGCAGGCGAAAATGAATGAATGAATGTCTCTTTAGTCTAAAGAGGATAAACACGCCCAGCACCTGTGATCACTCATCTGTTTAATGCACTGGTGAAAATGGATGGACAGCAGGATCTTCTTGGAGCAGTTTGGCTTTAGACAGATTTTAATATTAAGGAAAGTGGCTAACAAAGTGGACAGCTATCCTGGAAGCATAACTGCAGAGTAACTGCCCAACACAGTACACACAGGAGGGGTTTCACTCTTCTCCAGAACACCAGGTGAAAATTTGGGGAAAAATATCTCAAGAACAAACAGCAAAAACCAGCCCTCAAAACCCTGAAACAGCTCACCTCTGAGAAGGAGCCATTTCATCAGCTGATCCATCTTGCGTTTGAATTGTTCGTCTGTCTAGCGCTTGCAGGAAGGGATGGTGTCAGATGTCTGGCACATTGCTGACACTCAACAAACAATATTAATCCTTATCATATGACATAATTGAAGGCCTGCACAGGAAACTAACAGACAAAGTTTCATCTGTCCTCCTTGCCCGGAAGGGGTAATTCCACTTATTTGGACAACTGTAAGGTGCCTGGGAAATGGACATGTTCAGCTCTTTGCTCCTCACTTCTCCTCAAGTCCCTAGGTCTAAACACGTGACTGTTCAGAGTATGTGACTTCTAGGTCCACTTCCTTCAGTCAGCCTTGCATACAAATGTCTATTCTTTCCTTCTTTAGATAATAAACTCCTTGTGTGCAAAGACTGTGTGATTTATACACTGCGAATCTTCCCAGCAGCACCTCATAGAATGTTTCCTAATCCTATTCAGCTTTGGGAACCAAGGAATAACTGGCCCACAAGAACACCAGAATGGCCCACAGCATGCCCATTTTGAGTAGAAGACAACGTACCTGGAACCAAGAAACAATGAGTTGAATGTGACTGTAAGTGCTACTTCCCTTCTTTTCCCTTCTTTCCAGATGCCTGCAACCAACTGCACTCTCATAATCAAGGCTGATGGGCTTCATGTCCCATCAATGAATATTTTCCAAACACCCAGGTAAAACAAGGCATATACAAAATTTAGACCCAGCTCTTCCCTACAGGTATTCAAAATTTAGGCAAATGAAGAGATATGCACAGAAAGAGAGAACACCTACTAAGACCTGATAAATACTGTAGTAAGTTCAAATTCAGAGCTCTGGGGGTGAAAGGAAGGAAGCAACCTTGGGTATGGATGCAGGTCTGAGTTGTGCATGCTCTGGGGAGTGCAGTCTGTTACTTCCGGATGAGCCAGGACTGGGGACTTGACTGTGGTTGATTGTGCGATCCAGGGAGAGGATCGCCTCCCATAAGGAAGCTGCAAACCTTCAGTCAAGTAAATTCACTGTTTCTCCTAATTGCCTAATTGTCATGTTTTAGGCTACCAGACTGTTCCAGACTGCATATTCTTCTCCAAAGGAGAGGTTAGAGATGGAAGTGGGGAGGAACTGTTGGCTTGTTCCCAGAGATGGAATAAGCCTTCCTCTGACTTGCCTTCCATCATTGTTTCAGGACCAATTCTCAACTCCTCCATCTACCTCTGTATCCAGCTTTCAGTCTGTATCACACTCCCTTGCACGTGGCTGACAATCTGTAGTGTCACATCCTATGGCTCCTTTCTGTGCACTCTGCTGGGGCCCCACACATCCCCCTCTTGCACACACCCCTTCATATACCAGGGTTGCACAGGTCCACTCTCACCCCTACTCTAGGTGATGCATCCTTCTAGCTACTTGGACCAGACCAGCCACTCATCTCTAAATTCCTGCTGGGCTCCTCTGCCTTCCCCTTTCTTTTTAAATTAACAGTTTATTCATTTGCTTTTGAGAAGGTAATAAATTCACGTGGTTCACAATTTAAGAACTCTAAATGGAAGTGTTTCCCTGACATCCTTATCTCGCAGACACCCAGGGTTCTACCCCACAGGCAACCAACGTTTTCAGTGTCTCGTGATTTCTTTTAGGGATATTTTATGCATGTGTAAGTTTATAGATTCTGCTTCCTTCTCTTCATACAAATGGGAGCATGCTGTAAACACATGGGAGTTTATACTATAGATATAGTTCTCCATCTTGCTTTTTCTCATGTAAAATACCAAGGAGGAGAATAATTCCATGCCTTTCACAGCGAGATTCCTCATTCTCTTCTATTGTATGGATGGATCATAACTTACTCAACTGGGACCATTTAGAATTTTTCCTGTATTTTTACTATTACACAAAATGCTGCAATGTACATTCTTCATTCTGTATTTATTTAACACGTGTCAGTATTCCTAGAAGTGGACTTGTAATTGTGATAGATGTTGTCACATTCTCCATCTTAGAAGATGCGTCAATTTATATCTCCATCAGCAACACTCAGAGGTGCCAGATTCTTATCACTCTTGACAATATAATGTGTCTCCATGCTTGTTAGTTTCTTTCAACCTGATAGATAAAAATGAGATCTTGGATAGTTTAATTTGGATATAATTCTATACTTAGAGAATTCAAGAGAATCCACTAAAAATCTTTCAGATTTCTGGTTTCTTTTTGGACTACAGTAACTTCAGAACTATTTCAGTATTAATGGGGATAGTGACTCCATGTTTTCCATGTTCCCATCTTTAGGAACCAGCCAATAGTTGTTCTATTTGCTACCCTGGTTGTTACTGATTAGACAAGAATACCTCTTGTGATGTTGAGGGGCTGGGCTAAGGCCTTTCAGGGCAAGGTTCTGGCCAATGAGATCAATCACACTGCAAAATGACACAGGACCTGATGTTTTTTGCTCTTGGGGAGTCTCAGTCTGAGCTGCACACCCAGAAGGAACAAAGTGGCCCTGGCTTCTGAGGGTCTCCTAAGATGATGGTTGGGTCACTGCAGGTGCTGCTATCATAACCAGATTAAAGACCAGCCACTATCCCCCTTCTCCCAGATGACAGCTGAGCATGTCATTCTGCTTTCAGGGCAAGAAGGTCCAAGCTTATATGCAAAGTGTCTCTTCCCTGCAACTTGCCAACCTACATAATATGAGATGCTGTGGTTTAGCCATTAGGAATATGGGGTTTGGAGTTCAACAGCCCACGTTTGAGTTCTGGTTCCATCCTCTTGTAGCCTCCCACCACCTACTCCAAGCCTCATCAACTGACTGCAAGTTCCCTCCAGGCAAAAATACCTCCTGACGTCCTGAGACTCAAACAATTTATACAAACATTGATTCTAAACATTGAACCTAGAACTCATCTTAACGATCAAGCCTAGGGAAATTTTTCTGTGAATTTTTTTTTCACAAGTACTTTATTTAGAATTATAAGGCTGAAAATAAATCAGAAAACTGTTGCGATTATTTTCCTAAAATTGTCCCTTAGTTTCAGGGGATTATCTGCTTTGACCTATATAGCCTAATGGAAAGAAGGTTCTGTGAATGTGGGCTGTACTTAGGTGATTCAGAGCCTATGAGCTCCTGGTTTTGCTTTCTGCTTTATGAACCAGTGTGTGCCTTAGTTATATTTATTCTCACAACATGTTACTAACTAATAGGACACTTATAGAAATCAAATGCTACTGCTGCTGCTAAGTCGCTTCAGTCGTGCCTGACTCTGTGCGACCCCATAGATGGCATCCCACCAGGCTTCTCCATCCCTGGGATTCTCCAGGCAAGAACACTGGAGTGGGTTGCCATTTCCTTCTCCGATGCATGAAAGTGAAAAGTGAAAGTGAAGTTGCTCAGTCGTGTCTGACTCTAGCGACCCCATGGACTGCAGCCTACCAGGCTCCTCCATCCCTGGGATTCTCCAGGCAAGAATACTGGAGTGGGTTGCCATTTCCTTCTCCAATGCATGCATGCATGCTAAGTCGCTTCAGTCGTGTCCGACTCTATGTGACCCCATGGACAGCAGACCACCAGGCTCCTCCGTCCACAGGATTGTCTAGGCAAGAACACTGGAGTGGGTTGCCATTTCCTTCTCCAAGAAATCAAATGAACAACTGTAAAAACATTAAATTTAATTATTTGCCTACATGTTCAAACACACTCTACCTGGAAATCTCTATGTCCAAGAGCTATATTTAAATTTCAATTCTGTGTGTGTGTGTGCATATGTTCTACCACTCTCTTGGGACTTAGCAAAGAAAAAAAGGAAAATAACCATGTTGATGGAATTGTCACTTAATGATTTCCAAAGCCATCACTGCACTGATTTTGACAAACCTGTAATTATGACTGTTTTCTTTGATTTATTCTGCAAATAAGTCAAAGTGATGATGATTATCCAAGAAGTTATGCTGCAAAGATGTTTCAGTTTTCTCATACAGCTTCCTTTTTAATATCCTAGATTTCTCAGATAAGAGGAAAATAAACTTGCATAAAAGTTGTTTTTTCTAAAAGTCTGAATAATAATTGAGAAATTTAGCAAACTTCCTCTTGTGTTTACATGGTAGAAAACATTCACAAAATCATGAGAGAACTCCAAGGACTTCAGAAGGCAGTCTCTTCCTTAATTTTGCAGCCTTCATTGAAACAAGCAATCCTGTCTAAACCTGGAGGCTGAGGGTCTGGATTCTGTCATGCCATTCCCCTACTGCAAACCAGAAAACTGGAGAGCATGGCTGATTTACTGTAAGCTGTTCTATTGGATTTTCCTGATGGCTCTGTCTGGGCTCCACACAGAGTCTCAAAAGAGAGGCCTATTTCAAAGAATTCAATGTCCCATCTACAGAATTGTTCATCTCTCCCCAAACCATTTTTTTTCCTACTAAAACATTTATTCACTTAAAAAAAAAATGACTTGATCAGTTTAACCCCTTATTATAATTACCTGAAGAAGTTCCAAAAGAAGAAAACAAAACGAAACACTGGATTGGAAGATTTAATTTCTCAGGGATATATTCCAAGGGTTCTAGAGATGTGCTTCCAGTTCTTAAGAGCTCAGCTAGGTCTCTATGGGAAGGGGACAAAGAAGTCCATGTGATCTTGAACACAGAACACACACTGTCTTAGCCCTGCCGTGCTCCACTTGGTCACACGGATAATTACAAAGTCTTTGTGACCCTAGGCTACGTCTCCAGCCTCACTTTGGACCTTTCTCTGTACCATCCTTGCACTCCAGTGCCTTGGTCCTCTTTCAGTCTCTAACACTGGCCTTGTTTCTTTTCAAAACAGGCTTTTCATACTGTTTTCCTCTGTCTGAAATGAGCTTTCTCTGTTTGGTCTTGCTGAGTCAACAAAAATTATCCTTTAGATATCAACTCATTATCACTTCCTTGGGAAATCTCTCCAGGTTCCCCATCTACATCAATCTCCCACTGCAGGCTCCCCAAATACCAAAATAATTTTTTTTCAAAGACATTTCTGCAATTGTGATTTTTATGGGATTTTTTTGGGGGGGATTTTATGTTTAATTGTGTAGTTATTAGATTTAACAGTTCCTTCTCTTTCATAAGCTCCACAGCTTCTTTTTCTGTACATTGAATCCCTAGGGTCTAGCTGAGGGCCTGACTCATAAAATATATTCAACAGGACATAAACTGAATGTTATTAATAAAGATAATAATTATAGAAAGAAAACAACCTTCTAAATTTTAGTCATAATTACTCTACCAAGTGACTTATGAAATATTGGAGACTACATTTATTTGGCCTTTAATTTTCTTACCTTCTGAATATGAATAATAATAGTGTTCAAAGAACTATAAGAACAAAATAACATATGTGACTATAACTTCTAGGGATTAATTAAAATGATATTTGAAATGTTTCAAATATCTTAGATAAACTCTATCTCCTCCACACTATTTATAATAGCCAAGACATGGAAACAGCCTAAGTGTCCACTGACGGATGGATGACGTAGATGTGGTTTATATATACAATGGAATACTAGCCGGTCATAGGAAAGAATAAAATTATGCTATTTGTATCAACATGGATGGGAAAGACAAATATTATGTGATATCATTTATATGTGGAATCTGAAATCTGACACAAGTAAACTTATTTACAAAACAGAAACAGACTCACAGTCACAGAGGACAGACTTGTGGTTGTCAAGGGGGTGAGGGGCGAGGGAGGGTTGGATTGGGAGTCTAGGATTAGCAGGTGCAAACTATTATATATAGGGATATATATAGTAGTTTTAACAACATTCATATTTAATATACTACTACTACTAAGTCGCCCCGGTCGTGTCTGACTCTTTGTGACCTCATAGACGGCAGCCCACCAGGCTCCGCCATCCCTGGGATATGGTAATTATATTTATCATGTTGTACATTACATGGCTTCCCTAGTGGCTCAGATGGTAAAGAGTCTGCCTGCAATGCGGGAGACCTGGGTTCACTCCCTTGGTTGGGACGATCCCTTGGAGAAGGAAATGGCAACCTACTCCAGTATTCTTGTCTGGAGAATCCCATGGATGGAGGAGCTTGGCAGTCTATAGTCCATGGGTCGCAAAGAGTCAGACATGACTGAGTGACTAAGATTGTACATCATATAGTACTTACAGCTTTTATAATGGAAAATTTCTCTGCTTTGACCATCTTCCCCTGATTTCCCCTCTCTACTCCCTCCCACCTCTGGTAACCACAAATCTGATCTCATTTTCTATGAGTTTGTTTCTGAGGCATAATTGAACTACAACTCGATGTTAGTTTCTGTTATGCAACACAATGGTTTGACATTTCTGTACATTTCAAAACAATTACCAAGGTAAGTTAGTTACAATGTCACCATACAAAGATATTATATAATTACTGACTGCATTCCTCACACTGTATATTTCATATCATGACGCATTTATTTTGCATCTGAAAGTTTATACCTTTTAATCTCCTTCACTTATTTCTTTCCTCCTCCCACCTTCTTCCCCTCTGGCAACCACCTGTTTGTTCTCTGAATCTATAATTCCATTTCTGTTTTGTTATGCTTGTTCATTTGTTTTGTTTTTTAGATTCCACATATAACTGAAATCATACACTATTCATGTTTCTCTGTCTGACTTATTTCACTTAAGATAATACTCTCTAGGTCCACCCATATTGTTGCAAGTGTCAAGATTTCATTCTTACTTAAAAGTGAGTAATATCCCATTATATGTATATCTTCTTTATCCATTCATCTAAGTAGATGAATCTACTGATGCCTATCTGATAGGCACTTTGGTTGCTTCCATATCTTGGTTACTGTAAACAATGCTATTATGAATACAGGGGTGCATGCATATTTTTAAATTAGTGTTTTTATTTTCTTTGGACATACACCCAGAAGTGGATTGCTGGTTGTATGGTAGTTCTATTTTTAATTTTTAAAGGGATCACCATATACTTTTGATATCGTGCTTATTGTTAAAGGCAGAAATGTAGGTATTCATATATTTAATAACAATAGTTTTTGTACAATACATTGTAGCTTACAATGAACTTTCACAGGCATTATTATGGTCCCATTTTATAAATGAGATAACAGGCTTTTATGTTAAGTGACTAAGTGTGTTGCCCAAGGTCACAGACCTAGTGAATGAAGAGCTGATACCTGAACAGAGAGAACTGAAAAGTTCAGTTCAGTACAATCGCTCAGTCGTGTCCAACTCTTTGCAACCCCATGAATTGCAGCATGCCAGGCCTCCTTGTCCATCACCAACTCCCGGAGTCCACCCAAACCCATGTCCATTGAGTTGGTGATGACATCCAACCATCTCATCCTCTGTCGTCCCTTTCTCTTCCTGACCTCAATCTTTCCCAGCATCAGGGTGTTTTCCAATGAGTCAGCTCTTCCCATCAGGTGGCCAAAGTACTGGAGTTTCAGCTTCAACATCAGTCCTTCCAATGAACACCCAGGACTGATTTCCTTTAGGATGGACTGGTTGGATCTCCTTGCAGTCCAAGGGACTCTCAAGAGCCTTCTCCAACACCACAGTTCAAAAGCATCAATTCTTTGGCGCTCAGCTTTCTTTATAGTCCAACTCTCACATCCATACATGACCACTGGAAAAACCACAGCCTTGACTAGATGGACCTTTGTTGACAAAGTAATGTCTCTGCTTTTTAATATGCTGTCTAGGTTGGTCATAACTTTCCTTCCAAGGAGTAAGCGTCTTTTAATTTCATGGCTGCAATCACCATCTACAGTGATTTTGGAGCCCAGAAAAATAAAGTCAGCCACTGTTTCCACTGTTTCCCCATCTATTTGCCATGAAGTGATGGGACCAGATGTCATGATCTTTGTTTTCTGAATGTTGAGCTTTAAGCCAACTTTTTCACTCTCCTCTTTCACTTTCACTGGATCCTTTTAATCTACATCATTTTTTACAAGGATCTTGCAAAATATTATATACATTTTACAGTAAACAAATAGCCTTGCCCAAGGCCAGACTGCTTGATGCCAGAAGGATGAATCAAAACAAAGTCTGCCTGGGTTGAATTCTTCCTAACATACTCCTGCCTCTCTAATTCACAGAACAGGATCTAAGTATGGAAGAGAGTGATTTTAGATAAGCATGCATCTGGCTGGCTTACACTGTCATGGTCACACAGCTGTTCAAGGACAGAATCTTTTCGGATTGGTTAGTAATAACCAAGCCATGTCTGTTGCTAAATACTTTTAGACTGACCTTTGATGTTAGGTACATACTTGGCACCTGTTTGCTCAGAGTTGAATCAGACACTTCTAAAACATCAGGTTGTGCTGGTTGGTTGAAATGTCTCTGCTAATGGCAAAGCTTATATTTCTCACTACCATCAATGGGCTGTAGTAGATGGAGCCACCAAATCTTTGAGTCATATACAGACGCTAAAGAAAAAATATAATAGTCACATTTTTACTCTTTCTCAAAATTACAATTGGGTATGAGAAATAAAGTTGCAAATTTTCCCCATAACAGTTTAAGGGAGTGAGTGAATTTAAAATGAGTGAAGTTCATCTCTGGATCCTGACTGGCTAAAAATATCAATGCCACTAGAATATGAAACCTTAAAAGCATTCTGACCCACCAGAAGAACAAAATCCTCACTGCTGATGGACCAAAAGCAATCAAGTAATTATCCTACTTCTGGTGTCTTCCTGTATGACACAGAGAATAGGAGAAATAATTTTGATATCTTTGGGTAGTAAATCTTAAGTGTTAATCAGTGGTGTAGTAAGAAAAGGAAGATATGGTATTCTTCCCTATGCTTGTTCTGTCTTTCCCTTCTAACTCATATTTATTGTCTGCAAAGTACTGTTCTAGATACTTTACATATAATAATACTATACCTATTTTGAGATTCAGAGATTATATATATATATATATATGTCTGTGTATATGTGTATGTTTTAATATATATAAACAACACACAAAACTTAGTACAACGTGGTATGTACAAGTTATTGTTCAGTCGCTAAGTCATGTTTCACTCTTTGTGAACCCAGGGACTGCAGTCTACCAGGCTTCTCTGTCCCTTACTAACTCCCAGAGTTTGTTCAAATTCATGTCCACTGAGTCAGTGATGCTATCTAACCATTTCATCCTCTGCTTCCCTCTTTTCCTTTTGCCTTCACTCTTTCCCAGCATCAGGGTCTTTTCCAATGAGTCAGCTCTTCACATCAGATGGTCAAAGTATGCTCCAATACTTCAGCAGCATCAGTTCTTCTAATGAATATTCAGGGTTGATTTCCTTTAGGATTGACTGGTTTGATCTCCTTGCAGTCCAAGGGACTCTCAAGAGTTTTCTCTAGGACCACAATTCGAAAGCATCAATTCTTCTGTGCCCAGCCTTCTTTATGGTCCAACTCTCACATCCATACATAACTACTGGCAAAACCACAGCTTTGCCTCTATGGACTTTTGTCAGTAGAGTGATGCCTTTGCTTTTTAATATGCTATTTATATAAGTATTATCTATTATTTACTCATTCAATTCCTACTTTAAAATAGTACAAGATCAACAAGCATATGAAAAGCAGCCTCAACCTCATTCGTTATTAGAGAAAAACAAATCAAAATCACAATAAGGTACTACTTCCTGGCCATTAGGAAAGCCATAGTTAAAAAAAATTCAAAATAAAATGGAAAACAACAAGTGTTGGCAAGGACACAAGAAATTGGAATCTTTATACATTGCTGGTGGGATGTAAAATAGTATAACCACTCTGGAAAACAGTCCTGGGGTTTTTCAAATGGTTAAACATAGGGTTGCAATATGATTCAACAATTCAGAGAAATGAAAACACATGTCCACACAAAAACTTGCACACAAATGTTCTTAGAAGCATTATTTATAATAGTCAAAGGGCAAAAACAACCCAGATGTCTAGCAACTGTTGACTGGATAAACAAATGTGGTATTTCCATAAAATGGATTATTATTCAGCCATAAAAAGTAATATAGCACTGATACATGGTACCATGTGGACAAACGTCAAAAATATTATGCTAAGTGAAGAAAGGAAGACACAAAAGGTCACTCATTGTATAATTTCATTCATATGAAATATCCAGAATAAATAAATCCATAGTGACAGAAAGAAGATTGGTGGTTGCCAGGGGCTGGGGGTAGGGGTAGGGGGAGTAACTACGTAAGTCATACAAGGTTTCCTTTTGAAATTAGATAGAGGTCATCATTACTAATATTGTGCATATATGAAATGTCACTGAATTGTATACTTTAAAATGGTTAGTGATTAATTTTATGTTATATAAATTCTACCTTGATTAAAAAATCCTACAGACTGTATGAAGCAAATACAACACAATACAAGCAAATACAATCTCCTTTCTTTTTTCCAAATGAAAAGACTCATGCAGGTTAAGTAACGTTGCAATTTTCAAAAGTAGTTAATGCAAGAGCAAAAACAGAAGTCTAGGCAGTCTAATTCTAGAACACACACTCAAACAAACAACTCCTTACTAATGTTCTTCTTACTATTCCTTTTGAATGTTCTTTGACTTGATTCAATGAGAATAAAAAGAGTTGATGACCTAGAGGGATGGAATGGGGGTAGGTCCGACTGAGGTTCTGGAGGGAGGGGATATATATATACACATATGGCTGATTCACATTGTTGTACAGCAGAAAGTAAAGCAACATTGTAAAGCAATCATACTCCAATTAAAAACAAATTTTAAAAAAAGGTAAGAGCACTCTAAAGAGGGATATGTGGAGAAGGAAAGGGATGATCTAACGCATACTTACAGTGAATGTATTCATGTGTATGATTAAAGAACAGCACCATTTGGCTGTGCAATATTGTGATATCAAAACAAGGATGCCAGTTTATGAGAGCTCTTGAAAACCAATCAATGAATTTAACGTTGGTGCTTTCTTGCTGTCTAATAAAATGACTAGGGCATCACTGAGTGAATTAATTTGAAGTCTTCTTGCTCGTAGGCAACCAATAAGAGTTATGATGTACACAGTGTGAACTACATAACCTCTACCTTGCACACATATTTATAGCCATATTTCTATGACATATAAATTGTTTAAACATAAACATTTTAACATCTAGATCACTTAACTGACTAGGGACCACACTAATTAATGTCCAAAGCAAGTTCAGATCATGTTACAGATTCTAAGATTTCAGACAGATAGCAATGGGGTAAAATATGATGAAAGACTTATGGATAATTAAGTTCTTTGTCAGCTGATAAATTATTTTAATCTTTGTGTCCAATTGAACTGGAAAATCTGACTGTGCTGCCATTCCTTATGCTTGTCTAGCTACCCTCCAGGTCTCTTCATGACCTAGACAAAGTTAAAAAACAAAAGGCACCTCAAGTAATAGCAGAAATTACAAATTACTCAAAGAAAGCCTCTGGCACCACTAAGTAATAAGAGTAATTTTAAAATAGTAATAAATAAATAAGAACAAATGGCACATATTAGTTCAGTTTCCTTAGATCTAGTTTGTAACTTCAAAATCTTTTGGAATTATAAATTTAAGAAGGATGTTTTACTTATGTTTTAATTTTTATCTTTTGTTCATCATGGATGTTTTTGCATTAGTTTTTTAAAATTTATTTTTCGGCCACTCCCTGTGTAGCATGTGGGATCTTGGTCCCCAACCAGGAATTGAACCCATGCCCCCTGCAATGGAAGCTCAGAGTCTTCACTGGATAGCCAGGGAAGTCCTGGATGTTGTATTTTGAACTTGATTTTATTATATACATACAATTTAAAAATCCAATTTTTTTGATTACTTTAAAATTTTTCATCTCGAAAGCAATAAATCTCATCTCATCTTTAGGAAACAGACTAGTGTTTTGCCTGTTTGTCAGAGCATCATTATAAATCAATGTTGGAAAGGCACCTTAGTTTTCATATCCTAGATTTAAGGAGATTTTTGTTCCAAATAAAAATGGTTTTTACCCTTTGGGAGGAGTGTTAAAATACTATGTTTTTTAAGAAAATATTGGGATCAGTAACTGAAAGTTCTCTGTTTTGCTTTAGCAATTGTCTGTATGTCTTAAATTCACCACACATTCATTTCTACCCTGTGGCTTCTGATTTTCAAAAGTTTTAAACAGTCTTCTACAAAATCATCTAAGTTTTAAAGACAGCCCTGGATGCTAGTTGTCTTCAGGAAGCTTTTTCCAACCAAGTTGCTGCCACAAAGAAAGCATTGGCCAGCTCTACTTTTAATTTAGCAAGTGATTCATTACTTTTAATGTGCTATAGAGATTATGTTCAGCTGAAGGTTTGCTTAAAATTTTGTACTGAGATGGGCCTTGCCTACTCTCTTTATGAAATGTCATTCAAACAAATGTCAGCTCTTCCAAGGAATCTTCACTTACTATCTAAGCTCGTGGTTTCCCTTCCCCTCTCTCTCCTTCCAACCTTCCACCCATAAATGTTGATTAACCACCATTCATGTGTCACATACACTGTGCCAACTATCCCTGTCTTTCATGGATATTTCATGCAATATTATATGGCTGCCAACTGTCTTGCCAGTAATGATCTCATATAACCTACGTGGCTATGAGCATCTTGGTTCAAGAACTGTGATTCATGGTTGCTAAAGAAATCAGCATGGTGAAGGGGAAGGAATACAGATGGGAACACAGAGTTAGGACAATTAACATCAGATTCAAGGGAGTAGCGGATGAAGCCAAAAAGAGAACAGAGAATATTGGATCTCTGCTGAAGCTAGAAAAACTAGACTAAAATTTTCAGTAGTTTATAATACTTAAGATCACCTGAAATGATTCCCTTTTGGAAAATGTTAAAGAAAAACACCCACAACAACATAAAAATGAGTTACAATGATATGCTTCCTGAAATATTTAGGAGAACATGTATGGATGTCTGCAACTAACTTCAAAATCCACCAAGAAAACATGACAAATTGTTGGATGGATGTAAGAGCAGATATGTGCTATATCAAATATAGCACAAAACTAACTGTTGATTCTAGGAGGTGGGTTTAGGGATGTTGTTGTTGTTTAGTGGCTAAGTCATGTCCGACTCTTTGGGACTCCATCGACTGCATGAACCCATGTCTCCTACACTGGCAGGCAGATTCTTCACTGCTGAGTCACCAGGGAAGATATTTACTGTAAAATTCTTTCAACTTTTCGGTATGTTTGAAAACTTTTATAATCAATGTTGGGAGAGAAAGATAGTTATAATGTAAAAAGGCAATATAAAGAGATGTTCTCTTATTTTACCCATTGATCAATCTATAAGCAAGCAAGTTTATCTGTGAATAAAGTCCATTTATATGAGTGCGCGCGTGCGCGCGTGTGTGTGTGTGTGTGTGTGTGTGTGTTGTGAATCTGAAAAAAAGATTCATTTGCTAATAAAAACCCACTAATGTTGACTAAGTTTCCTAGGACACAGTGAAATATTCAGTTCAGTTCAGTTGCTCAGTCATGTCTGACTCTTTGTGACCCCATGGACTGCAGCACACCAGGCTTCCCTGTCCTTCACCAACTCCTGGAGCTTGCTCAAACTCATGTCCATCGAGTTGGTGATGCCATCCAACCATCTCATCCTCTGTCATCCCTTTCTCCTCCTGCCTTCAATCTTTCCCAGCCTCAGGGTCTTTTCTTGTGAGTCAGTTCTTTGCATCAGGTGGCCAAAGTATTGGAGCTTCAGCTTCAGCATCAGTCCTTACAATGAATATTCAGTACTGATTTCCTTTAGGGTTGAGTGATTTGATCTCCTTGCTGTTCAAGGGACTCTTAAGAGTCTTCTCCAAAACCTGAGTTCAAAGGCATCAATTCTTTGGTGCTCAGCTTTATGGTCCAACTCTCACATCCATACATGACTACTTGAAAAACCATAGCTTTTACTAGATGGACCTTTGTCAGCAAAGTAATGTCTCTGCTTTCTAATATGCTGTCTAGGTTTGTCATAGCTTTTCTTTCAAGGAGCAAGCATCTTTTAATTTCATGGCTGCATCTACCATCTACTAAGAAAATAAACTGTAACTGTTTCCATTGTTTCCCCATCTATTTGCCATGAAGTGATAGGACTGAATGCCATGGTGTTAGTTTTTTGAATGGTGAGTTTTAAGCCAGCTTTTCCACTCTCCTCTTTCACTTTCATCAAGAGGCTTTTTAGTTCCTCTTCCTTTTCTGCCATAAGGGTGGTGTCATCTGCATATCTGAGGTTATTGATATTTCTCCCTGTAATCTTGATTCCAGCTTGTGCCTCATCCTGTCCAGCTTTCGCATGATGTACTCTGCACATAAGTTAAATAATCAGGGTGACAATTTACAGCCTTGGCATACTCCTTTCCCAATCTGCCTGAAGAACTATGAATGGAGGTTTGGAAGTGAAATATTAATGTGAGTTTATCTTGCTTATAGCCTGCTTTGTCTACATGCAGTGAAGGAAATTCTTGTCTAATGTGGGGAGGGAGGGGGTAGTGTTTTTCACAATAGTAATTCATCTGAAGATTAAATAAAAATATTTGATGTAAAACTGAGTTATGTAATTTTTCAATGGATTTCACAATGAAGCTGCTAATCAAAAAGGTCCATCTCAAACCTAAAAATCCTTCTGTACTTGTTTTTTTTACTCAAGTACTAAAGAATGTTTGGGAATGTATGATGACTCATAATCATTTTGACCATTTCAAAGCCATAATAATGGGAATTATTCCTTCTAATAGGAAGGCAAGGGTTTATTCAAGGGACACTCATCACTTATGTTCTAGTAGGCATTCCCAAGACAATGGCGAGCAAGGTGGAACATGCTGAAGCGTGTCCGAAACACTTAAGGCATCTGGATGAATAAAACATATTTCGATTTGCAAAGTCAAGAGTGAAGGGCATTGCCAGAAACAACTGTATAATAAGTCTGTTCAATCTTTGCAGATTTTATGAATGAAGTGACATCTGATACACAGTGAAAGAAGTACCTGACAAAAACTAGGAAATGGCTTTTATTCTTGAATCTGAGCAATGCAATTTGTAAAATGGAGCAATTAACTTTAAAATTCCTTCCACTTATCTGGATTCTTTTGACACATTCAGTATTAAGCCTTAAAAGAGTGACGAGAAAATGCTAGAGCTTACATTTTTCATGTTTTCCAAACAGGAAAATATTTTTGAAATCTCTAATGGCCAAAGTGATTTAGAATGAACAGATTGGTAAAAACTTTGGATTTATAATTCTTCCCTGTAAACAATAATGGCCCGTGTTTCATAGTGGATATGACTCCTTAGGCACAAATGCAAGGCAACAGGCAGTTTGGAAGGGATTTCATGTTTTTACTTATGAACCCAGGTGGCATATGAGTCATATCTTCTGCAAATCACCTACAGGCTAAATAGAGCCCATACAAGTTGAGTATTTAGGCATCTGCCTGTTTTTAAAACATGCTTTTTTTTTTTTTTGGTGCATAGGACAAAGAATGAATGCAAGCTTAAATGCCTATGGGCTCAATATATCTTGCTAAGTTCCCTCATCATAGGGACACGGGCACCATAATAGATGGTGTTGTTTAATGCTCTCAAACCATAGAGATGTAAGTGACTGTTTAATAAGAGACCAGATGATTTTAACAGTCTTCAAATGAAATTACTAGGTTTTTAGCTTCTTTATATTTTGTCCTATAGGTTATGACTAAGAATTTTCCAGGTGTTGTCAACAAAGAGACTTATACATAAAATAAAATGTGCTCTCAAGAATAACCAGGAAACAATCCACTTAAGCCTTCACAAATCACTGACTGCTCAGTCCTCACACTGCATGCATTTCATAAGATCAATAATCAAGTGGGCATTAGGGTCAACTCTGTGCTCTACGGTGAAATGTAAGAGAAGTAGAAAGCACACAGCCTCCACATGGCTTTTCAAGAGCTTGCAGTGTGGTTGCAAATAATTCGCAAATGACAAAAGATTCAGTACAAAGCAGTGTTAAGGACAGTAGCATAGGTTATATACTTGGATTACTGTGATGTTGAATGGTTTGTATTGGAAACAAATCGAGATCATTCTGTCATTTTTGAGATTGCATCCAAGTACTACATTTCGGACTCTTTTGCTCACTATGAGGGCTACTCCATTTCTTCTAAGGGATTCTTGCCTACAGCAGTAGATAATTATCATCTAAATTAAATTCTCCGATTCCTGCCCATTTTAGTTCACTGATTCCTAAAATGTTGATGTTCACTCTTGCCACCTCCTGTTTGACCACATCCGATTTACCTTGATTCATAGAACTAACATTCCAGGTTCCTATGCAGTATTGCTCTTTACAGCACTGGACTTTTACCACCAGACATGTCCACAGCTGGGCATCATTTCTGCTTTGGCTCAACTTCTTCATTCTTTCTGGAACTATTTCTCCACTCTTCCCCAGTAGCATATTGGATACCTACCAACCTGGGGGGCTCATATTCCAGTTTCATATCTCTTTGCCTTTTCATACTGTTTATGAAATTAGAAGATGCTTGCTCCTTGGAAGAAAAGATATGACAAATCTAGACAGCATATTAAAAAGCAGAGATATCACTTTGCTGACAAAGGTCCATGTAGTAAAAGCTATGGTTTCTCTAGTAGTCATGTATGGATGTGACAGTTGGACCATAAAGAAGGCTGAGTGCCAAAGGATTGATGCTTTCGAACTGTGGTGCTGGAGAAGAAGGGACTCTTGAGAGTCTTGAGAGTCCCTTGTACTGCAGGGAGATCAAACCAGTCAATCCTAAAGTAAATGAGTCTTGAATATTCATTGGAAGGACTGATGCTTCAGTTGAAGCCCCAATACTTTGGCCATCTGATGTGAAGAGCCAACTCACTGGAAAAGACCTTAATGCTGAGAAAGATTAAAGGCAGGAGGAGAAGGGAACAACAGAGGACGAGATGGCTGGATGGCATCACAGACTCAATGGACATGAATTTTAGCAAACTTCAGGAGATAGTGAAGGACAGGGAAACCTGTTGTGCTATAGTCTGTGGGGTTGCAGAGAGTTGGGCATGATTAAGCAACTGAACAAGGACAACATAGGCTATAGAAGTTTATTGTTAATGAAACACAGAAAGTATGTAGAATTGATAAAACTGTATTAAATTCTCCTAACAGTTATCAGGACATTGTTGGCCTTTTTAAGTTAGATCTTTATAATATGGGAAGAGTGTGAAAGTTCATGAAAGAAAGAGATTCAACTGGGCCAATTAAATTCAACATACTTATTAAAAATCCTACACAGGAATTTCATTGACATGTGCCCCTTTTGAGAAATATCTCTAGTCTTTATGGATGGCCAACAGGTACATGACTAGTGATGCTCAACATCACTTATCATCAGGAAAATGCAAACCAAAACTACAATGAGATATCATCTCACACATGTGAGAATGGTTAGTATATAAAAGACAAGAAATAACAAGTGTTTGTGAGGATGTGAAGAAAGGGGAATGGTTGCATACTATTGCTGGGAATGTAAATTGGTGCAGCCAAAATGGAAAATGGTATGAAGGTTCTTCAAATAATTAAAAATATAGCCACCATAAAATCCAGCAATTCCACTTTTGGGTATTAATCCAAAGGAAACAAAACCAGTAACTGGACAAGATTTATGCACCCATATGTTCACTGTACCATTATTTACAATAGTCAAGACATGGAAACAATCTAAGTGTCCATCAATGGACGAATATATAAAGAATACACACACACAATAGAATATGTTAAAAAATGGGACATTATTCAGCCACAAAATAGAAGGAAATCTTGTTATTTGTGGCAACTTGGATGAACCTTGGACCTGGAGGGCATTATGTTAAGTGATATATAAGTCAGACAGAGAAAGACAAAATTTTAGTTTTATGTGGAATTTTTTAAAAGCAGCAAAAAAATGAGCTTATAGAGTCAGAGAACAGATTGGTGGTTATCAGAGGTAGGGAGTGAGGGATGGGTGAAATAGGTGAAGATGGTCAAAAGGTATAAACTCCCAGTTATAAAATAAATAAGTCCTGGGGATATTATGTACAGTACAGTGGCCATGGTTAATAATACTGTACGAATGTTTGAAAGTTGCCAGGAGTGCAGATCTTAAAAATTCTCATCACAAGAAAAGAAAGTGTAAGTATGTGTGGTAATGAATGTTAACCAGATTTGTTGTGATGATCATTTTTCAAAATATACAAATACTAAATCATCATGTTGTATACCTGAAACTAATATAATGTTAAGTCAATTATGTCTCAAAAACTATCAAAAACCTCAATGAAAAAAAAATAATTCAACTCCCTTCTCACACTTTCTCCTTATTCATTCTATGTGTATATTGATTTATATATGAATTTACCATCCTAAGAACACAAAGTTATATATTCACTATATTTATTTATGTCTTGACCTAATGTTTATTAAAGATTCATATTGAAAGCATTCTATTTTATCTAGAAACAATGTACTTGTGTCTCAAATATTTTAAACTGACTTTTATCATAGGTTGCATTGATATTTTAAATAATTTTTCTCTCCAGATGTGTATCTCTATATACATATATGCATATCTTTATCTCTATATTGGTAATTTTATTTTCAATCTTTCTCCTGAAATACCTTTCTCTTAAAAAGCATATGAATAGCATCTTTAGTTTGTCTACTATACCATATTTTAATATTAATAGCTCACATCTTATTCCCCAGGATTCAGTTAAATACCTTCCACTTTATCCATTTTAGGATTTAGGGAACAACAATAATTTAGGTTGATATTAAGAACACCCCAAACCAACACTCTGAATGAAAGCATGTGAACCGAAGAAAGAATTCATTTCCATTTTCTTACATCCCCAGTTGTTTCCTAATTTGCTGTACTCTGACCCTACTGATCATTTCTTCTCAGAACTCTGTTGTCTGGGGAACTTCTACTACTAGTTTATCATACTATTGTTAGTGATTAGCACTCCTTCTTCCTCTTAAATTGTTTTTTCTCACTTGTACTTTCATGGGTAAAACGTGATGCTGGGCTTTCACGCTCCTTGTCATTCCTTTCTGCTTATGTTACCACCTATAAGCCCCAAGAGGGAAGGGATTTTGTTGCAATTATTTAGTGCTCCATCCCTTGTGTTGAGAAGCCTGCCTGACACACAGAAGGGGCTTAGCAAGTATTTAATGAATGAAGGTCTAAATGAAGAAATGCCTATTTTTATGTCTTTATGTAAATTTCTTAATTCTAAAGAGAAGAATGAATTTACCTTAATTGGATATTTTTAGATTTCACCTGACTCATATCTTAAATAAAATATATATCCCCCTCCCCTGAGAAGCTACATGTACAAAAATCTTTAAAATTCTAGAAAACAGAGAGTAATGTATTTCTTACTTTCTCTACCAATGAGAGCCTTTATCAGAACTTTGAGAAAATCAGGTAGGATCCTTTCTTTGTATTTTTTTAAACTCTTCTTTTCAATTTAGTTCTAGTCCTTTATGAAATATGGAAAGGATGGAAACAAAGATCAGGAAGATTACTTTTACACTTAAGTGTTTTATGGGTTTTGAGGCAACATAATTCCACCCATTATCCCTTCTCCTTTCAACTTAATCTAATTTCATAAATACCAATTTTCTATTGAGCTTAGCATAAAGGAGATGAAAAAGAATATACTGGTGAACCAGACATGTTCTCTGAAGATAAAGAATCTGCTTTCTAACAGACACACACATTGATTAAGTTTTTATACAAACAAACAGTCGAGGTACAAAGAGTATTCTCTTCAAACTAAAAAAGCATTTACATTCTACAGAAAAGGCAATTCTTTATAATGTTGGAACTTAGAAATATATATTTTTTTCCAAGTTACTTACACCTTTTTGGCACTGAAATTTAAAAAATGCTTCAAAATGTTGGATTTACTTTTAATTTCTAAAATTTAGAAGGGTGTCAAACTACATGTCACAAAAGAATCTGCCTTTAAATTTAGTCTAATAAAAGTAGAACATCACAATAAAAAGAACTTCACATTTTTAACTCTATAAACATTTAAAACTACTTCCCCAAATATTGATTTGGTTGTGAGGGAGATACTGAGATATAAAAATATAAATAAAAACTCAGAGGATGAGACCAAACCTTTGTAGTAAATTACTTTTTAGTCATAAAATATTTCATTATATTCAGGGAAGCCCCATATTAATAGAAGCAAAGAAATAAACATCTTAGTATTTCATTTAAGAAGTTGTAAGGAAAAAAAAGATGAAAACCTCAAGGAGTAAAAAGGAAAAAAAATATGAAAATAAATTGATAAATTAATCTGAATACACAAAAAACAAGTATAATAATGGCCTAAAATAATCAACAACAGAACATATTCATTTTTTATGAGAGATCAGGAGAAAACAAAATAAAAATTACCATGTAATTCTTGTCAATACATAAACCAGAATGTGTACAACTTCACATGCATTGTTTTTAGTAATACTACCAAGTATAAACTTTTTTTATTTTCATCTAATTTCTTGAAAATGTTTTTAAGCATGTTAAATTTCTTTTATTTATTTATTATTTGTCCATCTCTGTTCATTTTTTTCTAGTTTTACTGAGATGTAATCATTATATAGCACTGTATAAGTTTAAGATGTCTGGCCTAATAACTTGACTTACATACATTGTGAAATGATTACTACAATAAGTTTAGTTAACATCCATCATCTTGTAAAGATTAAAAAATTTTTTTTTCCTTGTGATGAGAACTCTTTGGATTTGCTTTCTTATGAACTTTAAAATACACTGTATAAGGCAGTGAAAGTAATTTCTTGAAAATACTTTACATCATCAATTCAAAGTACTGAATATTTGCTGAATAATTCAGAGTATATGAAAAATTGATAAAACATGGGCAATTGAAACAATTTAGATTGGCTGCTCATAATCCCAAATTATGGACACTGTTTTCATTTGCATATAATTTCCTAAAGAATTTATTGGTAAGAATAAATTTATTGGAATTTATTGATCTGAATGATAAATCAAGAGACCTGGATTCTAGTCTTGGCCAGTATCCATGACTACACGGTCTTTGTTAAAAAATGAAAAATTCTCTCTAGAAGGACATGGTAGTGCTTGTATCTGAAATCCTGTACAAAGAATATAATTGAAGATTTAAAAAAGATGCCTGTTATACTTGCACAAGGGCATAACATTGTATTGAAAGGGATTTGAGAAATTTTCAGAGGCAGAAACAGGCTCAGAGTTATAATGACTAGACCAAGCTCACATTCCAGTTAATGTACAATTAGGTAGTGTCTAATTCATTGCTTTCTCAGTTTTATCAGACTTCTCCATTTGTTGCCACATTTCTTTTATGAAACAAACCTAGCTTTTAATAACAAGCCATTTTCAAAGTGTGATTCCTTGACTTAGTGAGGGAAGAACTTTCTTTACAACTCTTCAACAAATTCAGTGTAAGTAAGATCCGAGCAAGTTAACTGAAGTTGAATTAGAGTTTTTGTCATATGTTCCAGCTGTTAAGTGAACCAAATCATCTAAATCAGTACTTTTTAAAACTTCAGTGTGTCTACAGGGATTTTGTAGACAGTTCAGTTCAGTTCCCAAGTTCAGTTCCGTGGGGAACTGAACTTATTCCTCAGTTCTAGCAAGTTCCCAGGTGGTACTGATAGTGTTGGTCACTTTGAGAAGTGAATGTCTACTATAAAAAAGGAAAGTCATCTGGGGAAAAGGTTTTCATTCTGCAACTAATTATATAAAGACTCATCCACAAGCTGGAATCAAGATTGCCAGGAGAAACATCAACAATCTCAGATATGCAGATGACACAACCCTTACAGCAGAAAAGGAAGAGGAACTAAAGAGCCTCTTGATGAAGATGAAAGAGCAGAGTGAAAAAGCTGGCTTAAAACTCAACATTCAAAAAACTAAGACCATGGCAACCGGTCCCATCACTTCATGGCAAATAGATGGGGAACCAATGAAAACAGTGACAGACTTTATTTTCTTGGTTCTAAAATCACTGCAGATGGTGACTGCAGCCATGAAATTAAAAGACACTTGCTTCTTGGAAGAAAAACTATGACAAACCTAGACAGAATATTAAAAAGCAGAGACATTATTTGCCAACAAAGGTCTGTATAGTCAAAGCTATATAGAAAACTACTGTTTTTTTTCAGTAGTCATGTATGGGTGTGACAGTTGGACCGTAAAGAAGGCTGAGCACTGAAGAATTGATGCTTGTGAAGTGCAGTGTTGGAGAAAACTCTTGAGAGTCCCTCAGACTGCATGGAGATCAAACCAGTCAATCCTAAAGGAAATTGATCCTGAATATCCACTGAAAGGACTGATGCTAAAGCTCAAGTTCCAATACTTTGGCCACCTGATGCAAAGAGCCGACTCACAAGAAAAGACCCTGATGCTGGGAAAGATTGAAGGGGAGAGGAGGAAGGGATGACAGGATGAGATGGTTGGATGGCATCACCAACTCGATGGACATGAGTTTGAGCAAGCTCCGGGAGATGGTGAAGGGCAGGGAAGCCTGGCATGCTGCAGTCCATGGGTTCACAAAGAGTTGGACATGATTGAGCAAATGAACAATATCACTACACCTATTATTAATATTAACAAGAATAGCTAACATTTATTGATCACTTACAAATAATTTTACCCACGTTAACTGTCTTACTTCTTAGAAAACCCCCATGAGCAAGTATCTTATCATCTCATTTTATATATGAAGAAACTGAGGAAACAAGAAGTCAATCAACAAAGTTCACACAGTGAGTGAAAGAAAGAGCTTCTTTGAACAAATCAAGATGAATTTACATCAAAAGTTTGTGCTTCTATTTATAATAGCCAGGACATGGAAGCAACCTAAATGTCCACTGATGAGAAAAGAATAAAGAAGATATAGTACATATTACAGAATGGACTATTTACTCAGATATAAAAGAGGATGAAATAATGTCATTTGCAGGGAAATGGATGGACCTAGAGATTGTCACAATGAGTGAAGTCAGACAGAGAAAGATAAATATCATATGATATTGCTTATATGTGGAATCTAAAATAACGGTACAAATGAACCTATTTACAGAAGAGAAACAGAATCACATATGTAGAGAACAAATTTATGGTTACCAAGAAGGAAAGTGGGGGACGAATGAACTGGGAGATTGGGATTGACTTATACCAATTCAGTGGACGTGAATTTGAGCAAACTCTGGGAGACAGTGAAGGGACAGGGGAGCCAGCACGCTGCAGTTCATGGGGTTGCAAAGAGCTGGACATGGCTTACTGCCTGAACAACAACAACTACACCCTACTATATATAAAGTAGATAACTAATAGGACTACTGTATAGCACAGAGAACTCTATTACAGAGAACACTCTGTAATAACTTACATGGGAACAGAATCTACAAGAGTGGAGATATTCACTCTGCCATAGAGTAGAAATTAATTCAACATTGTAAATCAACTATATGCTGATAAAAATTAATAGAAAATTGTGTCTTTTACTACCTTAGAATATGGGAAGAATGTAAAAGTATTTTATTATGTCTCTTTATATTTTGCTGCACAACAAATATCTGTGTTTTGCTTCTTATAAGTTAATATCATCTCATATGACAATTTTTCTAGTATTTAAAGAGATGAAGTCAACAACACCTATACACAGGCAGGATTTTAGGTCTGTCTTACACTCAACCCCCAGTTGTGCACTGCACTTATAATAGGAAGTATCCGTAGATGGAAAAATGTAGCCGTTGGTCTTATCTTTGTTCTGCAATGATACTTGAATCATCACCAGTAATAAAGACTCCTGGGACAGGGAAGTAAATATGCAAAATCAGAATGGTATTCAGCGTCTTCCTCCATTCATGTGTTAGCTTTGCTAAAAACAGCCCAGATTTTGCTTGAATTGTAAACTAAGCAAATATGACTAGAGGATACATAGGGAACAGATGTTGATTTTTAAAAGACTACTTATCCATCATCACTTTTTTATATAATCAGCTGAAACTAGCATTCAATCCCTTTTCTTAAAATGGTTTAAAGTTTACCCATAGTGATCAAGTCTCAAAGACTCCATGGTGAAAATGGAACCATTTATTTTGAAAACTCTATACTGTAATGATGGTCTGGTGAAATTTATTTTTTTATGATCAAATTATTTTCAATTTTATAGGATCAAGAATATTTAGAATAGTATTCCTGTACGTGTTGTGTAAATACCATGGTACATTTATACCATAGCTTAATGAGTCAGTTTATTATTCTTGATGATAAATAATAGATACGTGTAGTTCTACTACACCTAAACATGGTATATTGAGATGCCCTTGAAGAAACAAATTCAAATAGATATAATAAGTATTTCTGAAAGGATGAATAATTTCTTTCTAAGTTGGAAAAATACAGCACAGAATTTAAAAACTAAGACCAAAAACTTGCACCTACTGGTTACTTGATGCAGACATTGGTCAGGTTGTTCAACCTCCCTGTACCTCAGTTTCCCTTTGAAAAATGGAGATAAACTGCTATGAGGGTAAAGGGGCATAATATATATAGACCACTTAATGATATCTAGCAGTCAGTAAATTGCAACAGTTTTTTCTAATTTTTTGAATCATTAAAATCATATAAAACTAACTGTAACACCAGGATATTTGGAAACTATTGAAAAGTACTGCATATTTTATGTGGGTTTGAACTTAGCAGAACAGACAACTGAGCCAACTAGGATGATTTTGAGAATAACTTTGAATGATGGAAACATTAACCATAACTCCTCCTCCTCCCTTTCAAAGCATGTGTGATTCCTTAGCTGAGTCAGAGCTAATTTTATTATTGGACAGTATGAAAAATTTCTGAATTTAGACAATGCCTCCCTTGCCATGGATGGATATATCGATTACAATTAGGCACATTTATGCATAAAAGTCTTGACAAAAGGATATTTTAATATGAGGGTGAAGCGAGGGTGAATATGAGCAGTTATCTCATATATTTACAATAGTGAGATCTGCTTCTCAATACCATGAATCCATGTGGTTATTTTTCATTTACTTATTTTTCGCATGTAGTTCAACCTTACATCTACTTTTAATCTTTCTTTTTGATTATAGGCTCACAAAATTCATACTAGTAAAAACATTAAAGTCATTGCAAATAATCCTTAAATATATCTAAATCAAATATATTTGTTATATATTATTTTATATATTTTAGTGATTTTTGAGGCATGACATAGATTCTAACAGCCTACAAAATACTCATTCTCCTTATGTCTCTGAATTTCTATTTTTACTCATGTATATAACTCCTTGGCTAAAAGACTACATTTCTAATATCTCTGGCAGTCAGGACTAAATCTTTGCCATTGAGAAATAAAAGTAAATGTTGGCTGCACTTTCAGAAAGTCTCCTTAAATGACAGGTGGTGTATCATCCCCATTTTCACCTTATTTTTGAAATACAGATGTAATGGGTGGAGTTGCAGCAGAAATCCTTGATAATAATAAAGAAGACAGAACAGAACACTGGAGGGAGTTGTTGTTCAGTTGCTAAATCGTGTCCAACTCTTTGCAACCTTGTGGACTGCATCATGCCAGGCCTCCCTGTCCTTCCCTATCTCCTGGAGTTTGCTCACACTCATGTCCACTGAGTCAGTGATGGCATCCAGCCATCTCATCATCTGTCACTCATGCTGGAGAAGACTTGAGGGTCCTTTGGACAGCAAGGAGATCAAATTAGCCAGTCCTAAAGGAAATAAACCCTGAATATTCATTGGAAGGGCTGATGCTGATGCTGAATCTCTAATACTTTGGCCATCTAATGCGCAGAGCCAACTCATTGAAAAAAGACCCTGATACTGGGAAAGACTGAGGACAGGAGGGAGTTTGAGGACTCTATAAGACATGGAGCCTTGTCAATTCTGGCCTGGCTCCTAAACTTCTTTTACATGTAAGAGAAACAAGTCACTGTTACTGAAGCTTGGTATCCTGTCTCCTGCAGCTAGACATATTCCTAGTCAATATGAGACAGGTCTGGGACCTGAGACCCTTTGCTGCAGTGCTGAATGCTTGCACCTGGACATACCTCTTCTTGAGTAACAAAATACAAAGAAATTGTATGGGACTAAAAATAACTGCTTGCATGCACAGTTAGAGAAAATTCTGAACAAAAGATACACAGAGACCCCAAATCCCCACTGCCACTTTTGAAGAACAGGGAGCAAAAGCAGGGTATTGTACATGTCCTCTGCATACAATACTACATAAAGGGTAGGCAAACCATTTAAGCCACCCCTTTGGTTCGACCCCTGGACACACCCCTACCCTCACCCCATACAAGGAGGAAGCTTGACCCCCTCTGAGAATGAACACGCAAGGGAACCTGTTGTTTGTTCTCGCTCCTCCTTGCTACAGCAGGGGCCCCAGTTAAACCTTGCCTGAATTTCTTGTCTGGCCTCTAGTCAATTTCTATTGATTGAGGAGGCCAAGACCCCTGGTCAGTTAGAAATAGACAAGGTATAGTTTATGGAGTACTTATGCAAAGAGATGTTCTATCCAAACTGGATACTGTATGCCACATATCTTTCCTTAGAATTCACCATTCATAGTAACACAATAACTATAAGAACTCAGAGAATCCTGTAATAAAAGAAAATGCTTGACTTCATTAACTCATTGTTTCCCATACATATATGATCATAGCTTTTTAAATTGTTGCAATAACACCTTTCAATACCCTGGCTTAAAAAATACCCCTTTCATACAATGCACCTTGGAAAGGCTGTTCAGTGGGGCTGTTCCTCTGGATTTGTATTTGTCATAAATTGTCCCTATCGCTCAGCCTTTTGCCAACCTGCTGCTTGGGGAGACCTGTCTCTTTTTTCCCTTAGACCTTGGCCAAACTAGCATGTCTGGAGTATATTTCATTGTGTTGTCCACTGGTGCATTAGACTGAGAATCCTTTCCTTATGTGAAATGGATGCAATTAGTTTGACTGAGTTTAGATAAAGTCTGTTAGATTTTTCTTGGGTTTATAACAAAAAAAAAATCACTAGATATCTACTAGGAGTAATAATTTTTCCTTTACGTCTAGATAAATGTTCAAGTCTCAAATAGACAATAACTATAGTGGTCCCAAGAGTATACTTTTTCTTATAGGCCTTTCAAGAGAAAGCATTTTCTGAAATTTACTTTAAAAATGACATTGACACTGCCATCTATGTCAGAAAGAAAATTTACAAGGAAACAAAGCAGAGATTTATTACATCAGCAGGGAGCCCTATCCCAGAAAATGTCTATTAAATCATAGCTTTTTAAAAAAGTTAGAAGGTTAACTTTAAAATCCCTGAACCTGAGATAAGTGTGTTAAGATACATTTTCTTTTTTAGCAGTTAAAATTTTATTAGTGTGCATTTAAAAATTGTTCTCACCTAGTCCTCTGTTGATAAACTACGTTCTACCAAACTTGTATTCTGCAAAATCAACACAAATTTAAAATTCATTTTCATAAAGGCAATGCTTAAGGGTGTCCCTTCTTTGTAAAAGCAAACATAAAGGAATATTAACCATGGTAAGCAGGGGTCCATGTGACAGTACATGGTTTACAGTGGTATATGTGTCCACTCTTTTTTTAAACTTTTATTTTTATTTACTGTATTTAGTTGCAGCATGTGGGATCTAGTTCCCTGACCAGGGATCAAACCTGGGCCCCTGCATTGGGAAAATACAGCCTTAGTCACTGCACCAACAGGGAAATCCCTGTGTCCACTCTTGACATGTGTTTAGCAGACATCTGTAATTCAAGCTATAATTTGATCACAAGCTATAATTTGATATGGAAGGCCTAAGCTTTGAACTGTTTTGTTGTTGCTGTTCTTCAGATTTACTTAAAGTTTTTTTCTTTAATGCTTCTTTGTGCAAAACGGTTTCAGAAACAAAATGATGCTTTATTCACATAGTGAACTCCAACAACTTAAAAAGTACTCTTAAAGTTAGAGTAAAGTGTGGGTCCATGCTCAAATGACTACATGAGCTGGACAATATACTGAGTGAAACAGACAAGGTATAAGACCTGAATGTATGGTAGGAACCTTCTGGAAACAAGGATTCAGGTCTGGCTGTGCCTTTGACTTTTCAAGCAAAGCATGTAGGTAAACATTCTGGTTTTAAAATGTGTGTGCTGTGCTCAGTTGCTCAGTCATGTTGGACTCTGTGATCCCGTGGACTATAGCCTGCCAGGCTTCTCTATCCACGGGATTTCCCAGGCAAGAATACATGGCAACTGATGATTTGAAAAGCAAAAACAGACACAAAACACAACCCAAATTAGCAGAGTAAAAGTCAACTAAAAGCTAAAAAACAAACTGGGTCTAATTCCTGATTTGGCCCAGTGGCTGCCAGCTCGCTACTTCTTGTTATGCCATCTCTTTTCCTCACTTATCATCTCAGTGAGGAAGCATTTCCTACAGTTCTCTAGTATCTCTTTGTTCACTAGCTCTTTTGTAGGTATTATGTAGCTTCTTAACACTGGGACTAAGTAGAACTTAAGGGAAACTCACTGACTACAAGCTCTTTTCTGCTGTAGCATGCCACTCACTCATCCTTGACCTTTACCTTTAAAAGAGTACATCTTTTGGAGGAGGCAGATTAAATCTCCCCTGAGTCTGGAGGTTGGAAACAATTTCTAAGACATCTTCTATAAGCCCCTTCTCTTTGTTTGCACTGCATTCCATCTACAACTTTCTCAGGCCATCATCTCCCCATCCTTCCCCCTTCTCTACCTTTAATTACCAAAATGGGTATCAGTATCTTGGTTGAGAACCTGGGCTTTGGTTTCCCTGGCTGTCTAGTGGTTAAGACTTTGCCTTCCAATGCAGGGGGTATGGGTTCTATTCCTGGTTGGGGAGATAAGATCCATCATGCCTTGCAGCCCCAAACCCAAAACATAAAAGAGAGGCAATATGGTTATAAATTCAATAAATATTTTAAAATGTTCTACATTAAAAAAAAAAAAAAACTTAAAAAATAAAAAGAACCTGGGCTTTAAAGTCAAATGCATTGCGGTAACTACCTGCTCTGCCACTCACTCATCAAATAATTACTTAGTCTCTTTGTATCTAAATATTCTTATTGGTAAAATGGGTTTGATAGGTGGGAAAGCTGAATGGAATAAGGAATCAGAGTCTGCTCTATCCTTAACAGCAAATATTAGCAAGAGGTACTCATTTTATCATTATATGGTTCTAATTTCCAGGGAATTCTCCCTGAATTTGAGTTAAAATGTCATCCGCTGGCCCCAGTATTACTTCTTAGGATTGAAGCAATCATGTTTCATCTTAACTGTAATCTCAGAGTGAATAGTGTGGCTGGATCCATGTGGAAGGGGATTTACTATCGCCTCTTTTGTTCTGGATACTGACTGCATTTCTTTTCCCATTGTCTGGGATCATATATGCTATAGAAAATAGTAGTGACTCATGCTCAGTTCAGTTCAGTCGCTCAGTCGTGTCCGACTCTTTGCAACCCCATGAATTACAGCACACCAGACCTCCCTGTCCATCATCAACTCCCGGAGTTTACTCAAACTCATGTCCATCGAGTCGGTGATGCCATCCAGCCATCTCACCCTCTGTCATCCCCTTCTCCTCCGGCCCCCAATCCCTCCCAGCATCAGGGTCTTTTCCAATGAGTCAACTCTTCGCATGAGGTAGCCAAAGTATTGGAGTTTCAGCTTTAGCACCAGTCCTTCCAATGAACACCCAGGACTGATCTCCTTTGGAATGGACTGGTTGGATCTCCTTGCAGTCCAAGGGACTCTCAAGAGTCTTCTCCAACACCACAGTTCAAAAGCATCAATTCTTTGGCGATCAGCTTTCTTCACAGTCCAACTCTCACATCCACACATGACCACTGGAAAAACCATAGTCTTGACTAGGCGGACCTTTGTTGGCAAAGTAATATCTCTGCTTTTTAATATGCCGTCTAGGTTGGTCATAACTTTCTTTCCAAGGAGTAAATGTCTTTTAATTTCATGGCTGCAGTCACCATCTGCAGTGATTTTGGAGCCCCCCAAAATAAAGTCTGACATTGTTTCCACTGTTTCCCCATCTATTTGTCATGAAGTGATAGGACCAGATACCATGATCTTAGGCTCAAACAGTAAAGCATCTGCCCGCAATGCGGGAGACCCAGGTTCGATCCCCGGGTAGGGAAGTTCCCCTGGAGAAGGAAATGGCAACCCACTCCAGTATTCTTGCCTAGAAAATCCCATGGATGGAGGAGCCTGGTGGGCTACAGTCCATGGGGTCACAAAGAGTCAGATACGACTGAGTGATATTAATGACTCATATTGAGCTCATTGATACATCAGATCTCCTAAACTTTGATTTTTGAACCCAAGTGTAGAACCTTACATTTTTTCCTCCCTAAGTCTTAGTGAAAAAATTTAATTTCATATAAAAGTCAGCAAATAATCTCTAGATATAAATGACCTGTCCATGATGTTGAAAGGTAAACTAAAAGTAACATCTTTATGTTCTTGTTTAAACATTTTATCCATTTCTTTCCATTTGTTTTGGAGGAGGGAGAGGGTCCTGATACTTTTATATGGACAACTAAAGTTTTTTCAGCTTGGTAACATGTGGACAGGCTAAGGGTACTGGATTAATTGAAATTTTAGTATGGGAAACTCTTGTTCTTTTATTTATAACTAAAATTTCTGCTGGATTTCTTCCTCTCTCCATGTACAATTGCTGAATCATTCATGCTTCCAGCTAACCTCTATAGAGGCAAATGATAAGGTCTCAAAGGAATGCCAAGAAAAATGAGAATCCAACAGAATTTCTAATAGAATCGGTAAGAAATACCCATCAATAGGCTATGGTTTTTCCAGTGGTCATGTATGGATGTGAGAGTTCGACTGTGAAGAAAGCTGAGTGCCGAAGAATTGATGCTTTTGAACTGTGGTGTTGGAGAAGACTGTTGAGAGTCCCTTGGACTGCAAGGAGATCCAACCAGTCCATCCTAAAAGAGATCAGTCCTGGGTGTTTATTGGAAGAACTGGTGCTGAAGCTGAAACTCCAATACTTTGGCCACCTCATGTGAAGAGTTGACTCACTGGAAAAGACCTGATGCTAGGAGGGATTGGGGGCCGGAGGAGAAGGGGATGACAGAGGATGAGATGGCTGGATGGCATCACTGACTCAATGGACTTGAGTCTCAGTGAACTCCGGGAGTTGGTGTTGGACAGGGAGGCCTGGCGTGCTGTGATTCATGGGGTCGCAAAGATTCGGACACGACTGAGCAACTGAACTGAACTGACCTGAACTATAACTTAAGTCAGCATGGATCCTTGGGTGTTATAAAGGTACTGTAACGGAATGATTATGGAGGTAAATACCATAGTCTACATTTGTGCCAAGTTTTTAAGGATGGGCAAAAGTTCGGTAAATGGAGGTAAAGAGTACAATGATGATGAGCTAGTGGGCAGAAGGATTAATACTAGTAAAGCCACCATGTCACCAAAGCATGGTCCTTGTTTGGGGGCCCAAATTTATATTACCTGAAAAGTAAGAAGTAAAAAGGCTGAAAAGCAACAGAAGTAGCTTGGGCCAAGAAAGCCACATCGGAAGTTTTGTCCTTAATTTAGTAAGTGGTGGGATCATATCTACTGAAATTTATCATGTATACTGAAGAGAGGAATTGTCAGTGAGTTATGTCTACTGAAGAGAGGAATGAGATGATCACCACAAAACTTTAGGCTCTGATTTAAAGGATGGTCAAACAACAGAGTTTCCAGAGGCAAGAAGACCATCTAGGAGTCTGATGAGATAGTCTGAGTGAGAGAGGATGAAGATCTGAATCCCTCATAGTAGCCACGAGAATGGAAACCCATGAATTCTGAGATATGGTGATAATATTCCAACATTTTTCTAATCTGCTGCTATACTTTATGTTTAAAAGCTGTGTGTGTGTGTGTGTGTGTGTGTGTGTGTGTTAGAGTGGCTTGGATGATCCATCTAATTTTGGGACTTTATGAAGACACTTGGATTCCTGATATTTCAAAGTGATCAAAAATGTGAGACAAAAAATATGCCTATATAGTTCTGTAGTCTTGTCATGTATTTATCATTCTTCATCTCCCCTTCTCTTCTTCTCTCATTCTAGCTTTCCCCACCCATCATCAATACAGAAGAAGGAGAAAATGAGATTTTATAATTTGATGATATGCAATAACCATAAGGCATGCAGATGGGTGGCATGGATTAAAATTTTAACTTTGTTAGAAGCTGGGTAGCCTTAAATAAATCTTTCAGTATCCTTGAACCTCATTAGTAAAATGAGTGGCAACCCATTTCTGGGGCTTTTGAGGCTATCCTTTGGGGCCATCTTCCCACTGGAGACAAAATAAGAAGCTTGTTATGCCAATGCCTTGAGGGCGTTATGCAAGAATCATATACTACTCTTGACTCCAAACAGCAAGTGAGGTAAGTCTAGTCAGCTCCTGGGGCCTTGGCCATCTGACTCCTAGGATTCATTTTCTACCTTAACTGCCAATGGATTCAGGATACCAAATCCCAAAGACTTTCACGTTTCTAATGATGTGAAAAATCTCATGGTGGAAAAGTCTGGGGACCTGTAAGGCTAATGAAACATAGCAATTCAACAAAGAATAGAGCTTTATTTCCCTACCCCCGCCCCTTTGGAGACAGCTGGAAGTTTGTGAATCTGCACACAATAAAATACTACAGTGAATCCCAACAGATCATCAGAAATGAATATGTTTTAGCAAATGCAACATCAGGTTTAGACATGCCTCACCAAATTCCACATTTCTTCTAAATTCATCTCCAGAGCATGCTAGCTCGAGGCTCATATTGAAAGTTTTCGCAAACTGGCCCCTCAAAGGCCAATATCTAACACATACTACACTGGTATCATTCAACAAGAGGCTGATTCCACAAAAAAATTCAGAGTTAAGTGTCCTGAACTTTATCATATTTGAAGTCACTGCTCAAGCTTCAAGGATCAGTGAAAGGCAACACTACACATTCTCACTTAACCTGTGCTCATTACTGAAGAAGACACCTCAGGTCAGTTTCACAGCAGACAGAGAGGCAGGGTGTCTTGAAGTACAATGTAGGTGGATGACCTCGGAGCAGTCTGTTCTGGTAGCTGGGCCTTTGTCAATGGCCTAAAATTATGATGCTTTCTCTGTGTCTGCTGCTGCCCACACGTGCACCGTGAATCAAGACACAATCAGTTCATATGCCAGAATGACAGCCATGAATGTTAATCGCAAAGAAAGGGAACAGTGACTGTGCTGAATTGCTGGAGAGCATACTACAAATGGAAGTAATCTGAAAGTTCTGAAGAAGAAACGCCATGGGAACTCTATTATTCTAACTGATGTTACTTGAATTATGGGAGGAACACACAAGTACAAAACTGAGATTTCCATTGTCCAGATAGATTTTGTTTGGTGTGACTTTTTTTTGTTGTTTGTCTTGTTATTGTTGTTTTGGCAGCACCACACAACACATGGGATCTTAGTTCCCTAACCAGGCCCTGCAATGAAAGCATGGAGCTCTAACCACTGGATAGCCAGGGAATTCCTTGTTAGGTGTGACTTTTATTTATTTTTTTAAAAATTAAATGTATTTATTTTAATGAGAGGCTAATTACTTTACAATATTGTATTGTGAAAATCACATCTTTAAAAATATTTTCTTTTTATCCCAGGATAACAGTCCATACTTGGCCAGTAAAAATTAGAAATTTAGCATCCTGCCACAGATGAATGGTATTTGCTTCTGCTGCCTGTGTCTTTTTCCTCAGGCCAGAAGACCACATTTTTTGTGGTCTTTGCACAAAGTGCAAAAAAGCAAAAAGTGATATTTGCTTCTTTACAGAATTTTCTTTTGTATATTATCTGTCACTTTCCTCCAAATATCAGTTTGTCAGGAGTTCAACTGGAAATGCAGACCCGACTGCTTCTTTGGGCATGATTAAGAATAGGAAATCAATGCCCTGTCAAGTGGCCAAGGGCTGTCATCTAGTGACAAGTTCTTGAATAAATTATGGGGCATAGAGAACAGGTTAATGGGGTGAATTCTTTAATTTACACATGTCCTAAGATAATTGACTTCTTAATATCTTTAATGGGCTACAAAAAAGAAAAAAAGAAATAAAAAACCACAACCGAAAGAAACCCATGTATTTCTGAATACACACATAAAAGTAAATTTATAGACAACTGGATGGATACACCCAAAATTGAAGAGTGTGGTTACATCCAGGGAGGAGTGTGATACTAGAGTGCTAGTCAAGGGAGAGGTTCATTCCCTCTGCACTGTTTGAGGTTTTTGGAGTAAGAATGTATTTCTGCAGTACTGTCAACATTAAAAATAAATAAAAGGTGTAACAATTTCAGTAATGACTTTAAAACTCTGAGGCTGAGGTTGGACTGTGCTCTGCACCAGAACATGATATTCTTCCTCGAAGGCTGGAAGGAGAGCCCATGTCTACCTCCTTTCATCTCTTTTTCCCTCTCCTCCTCCAGCTCTGGTGCACTGTGCCAAAGGATTGCTCACATCCCCCACTGAATTTAGTATCAAACCTCTCAAAGCATTTATGGATTAGCTGGCCCCTTTGTAAGTCACTTTAGCCGTGCCTCTCTGTTTAAAGGATAGATATGAATGACTGGACCCTCAGGAGGTTCTCATCACTGACCCTGAAAGTTTCAAAGCATTTAAACAGTTAGGAATACAAATGGTAATGTTGCTCCCAAGCATTCTATTCTGACTGAGATGCTGCTGCTGCTGCTGCTGCTAAGTCGCTTCAGTCGTGTCTGACTCTGTGCGACCCCATAAATGGCCTCCTACCAGACTCCTCTGTCTCTGGGATTCTCCAGGCAAGAACACTGGAGTGGGTTGCCATTTCCTTCTCCAATGCATGAAAGTGAAAAGTGAAAGTGAAGTCGCTCAGTCATGTCTGACTCTTAGCGACCTCATGGACTGCAGCCTACCAGGCTCCTCCAACCATGGTATTTTCCAGGCAAGAGTACTGAAGTGGGGTGCCATTGCCTTCTCTGATTCTGACTGAGATAGCACTTCCCAAAGGCCAAACAAAGAACTGTCCCTGTAAAACCTAAAAGATGTTGTTGATGACCATACAGGACCACTGGAATAAATATTTCCCAAACTGAATGTATAGTCTATAACACTTTATTATTTAATCATCTCAAATCATCCTTAATTATGAGTCAGATCTAAGGACAGTGAAAGTGGCTTTGAATTAAGAGCCACCCAAACTACCAGCACAATTATTTTTTTTTCAGTTTTTATTTTATATAGCAATATAGTTGATTTACAATGCTGTATTAGGGAAGAGAAACTCAAAAGCCTCTTGATGAAAGTGAAAGTGGAGAGTGAAAAAGTTGGCTTAAAGCTCAACATTCAGAAAATGAAGATCATGGCATCCGGTCCCACCACTTCATGGGAAATAGATGGGGAAACAGTGGAAACAGTGTCAGACTTTATTTTTCTGGGCTCCAGAATCACTACAGATGGTGACTGCAGCCATGAAATTAAAAGACGCTTACTCCTTGGAAGGAAAGTTATGACCAACCTAGATAGCATATTCAAAAGCAGAGACATTACTTTGCCAACAAAGGTTCGTCTAGTCAAAGCTAAGGTTTTTCCTGTGGTCATGTATGGATGTGAGAGTTGGACTGTGAAGAAGGCTGAGCACTGGAGAATTGATGCTTTTGAACTGTGGTGTTGGAGAAGACTCTTGAGAGTCCCTTGGACTGCAAGGAGATCCAACCAGTCCATTCTGAAGGAGATCAGCCCTGGGATTTCTTTGGAAGGAAGGATGCTAAAGCTGAAACTCCAGTACTTTGGCCACCTCATGCGAAGAGTTGATTCATTGGAAAAGACCCTGATGCTGGGAAGGATTGGGGGCAGGAGGAGAAGGGAATGACAGAGGATGAGATGGCTGGATGGCATCACTGACTCGATGGACGTGAGTCTCAGTGAACTGCTTCGATTCATGGGGTCACAAAGAGTCGGACACGACTGAGCTACTGATCTGATCTGATCTGATTAGTTTTAGGTATACAGCAAAGTGAATCAGTTATACACATATCTGTTCTTTTTCAGATTCTTTCCCCAAATAGGTTATTACAGAGTCTTGAATAGAGTTCCCTGTACCAGCACAATTATTTACTAGCATGGTCTGGGGCAAGTTAATTAGCCTTGATATTCTTATTTACCAAAGGAGGCATAATAATACCTACCATGCCTTTCCTGTGTGGTTATTTGGAGGGTCAAGTGTTTTGAAAATACCCTGAGGGGTGATCAGAGGGAAGGGGTATTTACTTTGCATTCTATATTTTTAAGGATGAATATAACACTCCCTTAATTTTGCTCCTCCTCTTAGAAAATAGCTTTAATTTTCTAGATGACATGACATATTCCTTACTCTAAATTGATTTTTCTTAATTCTTCTCTGAATATACAAAAAAATCCAGCTGTATTTTTTGAAATGTCAGTTTCCCAGAAAATCCTTTCCTATTTCTGCAACAAGAGCTCTCTCCTTTACTTATTACAGTGTTTTACACATAAAAGGACCCATAGTATTTTACAGGGTTACGGTTAATGGTACAATAAGAACTGTGTGTGTATGCCGGGTGTGGGGGGTGGGTTGTCATACAATGGGAAATTTCCTGGTTCTGGAGGGAGGAGATTCCATTGTTCATGTAGTTACTAACTGTCTATGTGACCATAAGACAAATCACCCAACCTCCTTGAGAGCGCTTCCCTTCATCTGTACGTTGGGATAAAGTTTTATTGGCTCCTGTGTGGTAAGGAACAAATGAGATCAGTTTCATACAAAATGGGTGTGGCAATTTTAGAGTTTACAAATGTTCAGGGGAACAGTAAAAAAAAAAAAGAGAGCGTGTCTACCATGTGTTCTGTTCCAATTACAGCCAACATGATCTCTACATATTGCCATGTTATCCAAAACTGCAAGAAAACAGATGGTATTTGTGTAGCTTGGCATCTTTAACCACAAACATCTGTTTCTGATCAAATCTTTCTTCTGCCCAAACACCTTCCCTGGTCCCCACAATCTAGAATCAAGTTGAAGCTCTGTTTCCTATGATTGTCAGACTCTAAGCTACCCTTCTAACTTTATGCCCCATGCTTGCATTAGTTACGCCCCATTCTTTAGTCAAAGCAAACTGTTTCTTGTGCACTTAATACTTTCTGAAATTTCCTACATCACTGTTTATCCATCACTTAGCACACTGTCTTCCATTTTTAAATGCCCTGGTTTTTAGGACAAAATTCAAATATCACTCTTTCATGATTTTTGAGTCCTACATTCTGAAGTACTCTCCCTGTTCTTCAAAACTCCACAGAATGTTGCCATTTTACTGTTTATACCTTCCAACATTATTATATATGCACACAGTGTATCTTCCCAATGACACTTAATTTCAGGGTATAACCCAGTCTGTTCCAGTCTCATGGTAACTATATGATGTAGGCCACTGTCGCTTAACAGAGACTTAGCAAATGGAGAATATTCATTCTCTGAGAGAGTCAGACAGACAGACAGGGACGGCATTCAGTGGATACAGATAAGAGATTATCAAAAGGAGACCTCCAACTCTAACCCTCTTTAGGAGATTGGGAACTTGAGACAAGCAAGTGAAATCAGCAATCAATGAAATTCTAAAGGAGAATTGTCTAGTAATGGTTAAGCAATTGTGTAGTTAAGTGCTTAAGTGTACAAATATTTTGCAGGAACTCAAATTCACTATAATCATACAGGTTTTACCGCTGTGCTTCACAGCAGTGTTCTGAGGAATCTAACCTAAAACTTATGTAACATCATGGAGCCATTAAGTCTCTGGAATTAACTGGTTGCAAATGTCTGTCAGGGTTTGCCACTTTCTAAGGAGCAAGGTAGGGCTAAGAGAGGGAAACAGTGAGGACTTGTACCTGATCCCCTCTCTGGGGTCCCTCCTAGTTCAAAACTAATTGGCAATGTCAGGTAGAGGACAATTTGGAGAGAAGAGTCTGGGCTATGAACCTATACAGCTTCATCCTAATTTTGCAGCTCTAGAGCCCTGGGGATTTTTCTTTCTTGGGCTATCATTAAGGGATATGTCAAAGGTATCATTTTATTGGTTCTAAACAGACTCTTCAAATGGTAAGCATGGAAATGAACGAAAAGCAAGATGTGTTCCCAGGGCTTCATACACCCTGAGGCACGACAGACCCTCAATTCCTGAGCTAGCTGACATTTCAGTGGGAGATACATGAAGCTCTGGGCAAAAGTGTTCCATTTCTTCTCCCACAACCCTCCCACGATGCATCTCTGACAGCAGGAAATGACGTTGACTATGTGTTCAAAAAGATTCCCCACCCCTCTATCCATCTTACATTTTAAGAAACTTTCCTTTTGTTACTGATCTCCATACACATCCACGGTGTTCCTTCCAGGAATCCTGGGAGATTCTGCTCTCAGGTGAAAAGGAGCTCTGAAGTTTATGTCTGGGGATGGTGGGAGTGAATTTGGACCCCATACTTGTCGCAGAGGAGGGTGTTAAGGACAGACTGGCTCCTATCTCAGCTCCGAGGCAAGAAAAATACTGGAATAGGAATCACATAATCACAGGGTTTCTTATATTTTTATCAATTGGAATATATTTATATTCTGAGTGTTTTAAAAAAAAAAAGAGAGAGAAAAAAAAAAACTGATTTTATATGGCTTCATTCAGCAAACACTGTGCCAGGCTCAGATGCTTGGCCAGGCAACAGAATGGAGAAAAGCATACTTCCTCTAGAGCTGCACCCTTTCTTGGTCTGAGGATCAGATTTTGGTTTTGAAATAGCTGAGAGAAACAGGACTAAAATAACTTGCATTTCCTGATGCTTTATTAAGTCTTCTAATTCTCACTTGTGGATTTGCTGGTTGGGGAACTGGTCACCTGCGCTTTATCATGATGAAGCTGGGGACTTCCCTGGTGGTCCAGTGGATAAGACTCCATGCTCCCAATGCAGGGGGCCCAGGTTCATTCCCTGGTCAGGGACCTAGATCCCACGTGACGCAGTTACAATTCCTGCATGCCGCAATGGAGACTGAAGATCCTGTGTGCTGCAACTAAGACCTGGCATGCCAAATAAAATAAATATTAAAAAAGATGAAGCTGATATTCCCCTTGGTTAAAACAAGAGGTAATGCTAGGTGACTGGCTGGAATCTGTGGCCAGTTCTATCCACAAAATGCCATCCGTGCCTGTGCACACATGGCAGGAATTCCTCCTTCTCTACTAATGTACCTCCATCAACTCAAAAGAAGCTGACCTCTAAGTAACCCTGCCTGAGTACATTCTTTCTGCACTGAATATATTATTGTGTATGCATGCATGTGTCCTTTTGCACTGACTTTATGGGCTATACATGGTATTATTTCCCAGATATTTTGCTACAATTTTCACAGAGAAAACAGGAAAACAAATGGGTTTCTGGGGACATTCCCAGGGCTCCATGAATCCAAATACAAGATAAAGGAGACTGATTTATTCCTCATACTAGTTGGCTCTTCTTACATAGTTTCAAACTTTGTCCCTAGAATTGGAAATGATTCTCGCACTGGCTTTTTATAAGGTAGGTTCCCTGCCTGGCTGTCAGCACCACTCTTTCTACCTAGGTTATGTCCTCTGGAAACTTCCCTGTGACGCGCCTCAGAAAACCTGCTTCATTTTTTCCTATGCATGTGATACTTAATTTTTAAAATGAGACTTACTGCATTGTTCTGCTTTGTTTTCCAGTGATTTAACTTTTTCTTATCCCTTACTAGATTACAAACCCTTTAAGGGCAAGGAACATGTTTACATACCTGTGTTCTCAGTGACTGGCACATAGGCGGTTGATTCATATTTGGTACATTCAATTTGAAGATAAAACTCTAAAGATAATTTTAAAAGTCTTTAAGGTTTTCTTTCAGTTGATGAAAAAGATGTGTCAGGGATATGGTTGGTTATTTCTCTAAGAAGACTGAATACATGAGGTTTCCTCGGAAACATTTAGACATCCAAGACAGTGATCTGTGTATAAGTATATGGTATATGATATGTATAGAAAATGACTTCAAGGAAAATCCTAAAAGTGATTATCTCTGAGATGAGGTTATAGGTCATTTTTCTAAATCAGATCAGATCAGTCGCTCAGTCGTGTTCGACTCTTTGCGACCCCATGAATCGCAGCACGCCAGGCCTCCCTGTCCATCACCAACCTCCGGAGTTCACTCAGACTCATGTCCATCCAGTCATCCAGCCATCCCATCCTCTGTCGTCCCCTTCTCCTCTTGCCCCCAAGCCCTCCCAGCATCAGGGTCTTTTCCAGTGAGTCAACTCTTCACATAAGGTGGACAAAGTACTGGAGTTTCAGCTTTAGCACCATTCCTTCCAAAGAAATCCCAGGGCTGATCTTCTTCAGAATGGACTGGTTGGATCTCCTTGCAGTCCAAGGGACTCTCAAGAGTCTTCTCCAACACCACAGTTCAAAAGCATCAATTCTTCGGCGCTCAGCCTTCTTCACAGTCCAACTCTCACATCCATACATGACCACAGGAAAAACCTTAGCTTTGACTAGACGAACCTTTGTTGGCAAAGTAATGTCTCTCCTTTTGAATATGCTATCTAGGTTGGTCATAACTTTCCTTCCAAGGAGTAAGCGTCTTTTAATTTCATGGCTGCATACTGTGGTGTAATATGATGAATATGTATCTTTGATATAATAAATTATGATAAATTTAAGTCAGAAGACAGATACAAGTTCTTCCCATCAGTCTCCTTCTGCTTGTTATAATACTAATGGCTGAAAGAGGACATTCAAAGAGCTAGTTCATCTAATTCCAATACTTCATGATGGAATTCTTAGAGGTAACAATTGAATGCAGAATTTACTGGTCCTAGAAAAGAAGTTATAAAGTGGTACAAACGTGATGTAGTTTTGGCAGTTGGAATCCTTGAAGCTTACAGATTTGACATTGAGTCCTCTTACTCCCATTTCTCTTCTTCAACTTCTTAAAAACTGAATTGCAGTGATTTATACACATGTGCACTGATTCTGTATCAGTGGGCTTTTAACTTTTCAGACTATGTTTCACAGAAAAAAAATTCTACTTTGTGATTCAGTGCACACACATACCAATTATATCCTCACTTTGTGGGAGGTGTTCTAATGTTTTCTATTCTATACTATCTAAATAAATAAAAATGCTCCTCCAAATCTACTAAGTTGATTTCATGACTTGAATTGTGAAAACCACTGTTTGCATGTGGACATGGAGAGGGAAGAGGAGGATGGGATGAATTAGGAGATTAGGACTGACATATATACACTGCCATGTGTAAAATAGACAGCTAGTGGCAAGCTGCAATATAGCACAAGAAGCTCAGCTCAGTGCTCTGAGATGACATAGGGGGATGGGATGGAGGTGTGTATACACACACACACACACACACACACAGCTGATTCACTCTGTTGTACAACAGAAACTATCACAACACTGTAAAGCAATTATACTCCAATTAAAAAAAAAGAAAACCACTGTTTGAAACTCTAAGGACTTTGAGGTCAAGAACCAGTCTTTATTCATCTCTATCTTGTAAGGCACCTTCATACATAGAAGAGAGTCAAGAAATATTGTTATATAAATATTTTTTTCTGAGTAAAAGGAATAATCTCTTGGACAGCACTGCCCAAACCATCTTCTGATTTCTCCTTCTGTGTTTTATGTGCTGCAGAGAAAATAGTGGGAACTGGACAGTTGCTTGCTGTCCACAGTTTCCAGACCACAGAAACTAGAAAAGATTCATACTTCATTGTCTTCATTGAAGGAAGGAAGAAGAAAAGATTTTTTTAAAGAAAGAAAGGCAGCCAGCTCTGTTCATTCTCAAACAAAAGGCATAGGACTGAGCTGGCAAGGAGAAGCCAGAAAGACTGAAGATCTGCCGAGTTTCATGTTGACCCTTGAGAGCTTCATGTGATTTATATTTCATCATTGCTAGACAAAACACTGCTAGCAGGGAAACATGTTAAACCAAAATGGCAATTTAAGGTAAAAGGGTACTTCTTCTTTGATCCCTAGCCCCACCACCTGAATCTTCACAAGAGATGGGCTCAAACATCTCCAAGTGTGCGTGCTCAGTCACTTTAGTCGTGTCTGATTCTTTGCGACCCTATGCCCACCAGGCTCCTCTGTCCATGGGATTCTCCAGGCAAGAATACTGGAGTGGGTTGCCGTGCCCTCCTCCAGGGGATCCTCCTGACCCAGGGATCAAACCTGCATCTCTGGCTTTGCAGGAGGATTCTGAGAGGGTAACAGGCAGGAAGGCCAGGGGTCTCCAAACGGAGGAAATAGCCTGCAAGTGTCAGACATTTTTATCTCTCTTAAGCGGCAGGAGGAAACAAACTAGCGACATTTTTTCCTTCTCTATACGAATTTAAAAGGAGGTTTCTCTTAAAATACTGTGTTGCCATAATGACACCTGGTTTAACCTGAAGTTAACTATTCTCAAACCTAGAGATAACCAAGGCCTTTTTCTTACGGAAATGTTTGTCTTAAGCTATGCTAACGTACTATGCATTTACCCCAGACTCTGTCTACAAGTTGGTTCCGCCTCTTGGCTCAGAACCTACTTGACAAACCAGTATGTTATACTCAGATATTGTTCCTCTAATCTATGTAAACGAAACTATTTGTATGGTGATCTGCCCTTCTTCAAGATTCAAGTTAATCATTTTATGGCCCAGGATGAACCATTTGGTGCCAAGATTATCCCAACATGCATCTTATGGGTGAGGGGCCTGGTGCCATTCTGAGTTTTAAGAGATTCCTTTCTTTCATTAAGACTGCTAGTGACTACATAACATCCAGCTGAAGACTAGCAGGGGGGCACTCTTTCTGCCCCCTTCTGATGCCTATGTCAGAAGCTTTCTCTATCTCCTTTATACTTTAATAAAACTTTATTACACAAAAGCTCTAAGCGATCAAGGCGCGTCTCTGGCCCCGGATTGAATTCTTCTCCTTTGGGGGCCAAGAGTCCCGGCGTCTTAGCGTGATTCAACCACAACCTTTCAATTCTTTATTGCTGAGCCACCAGGGAAACACATTTCCAAATAATGAAAGCCAACTCATTTGCTAGGAACCAAAGCATGCCCATATCTTCATTTGCCTTTCCTAAATCTTTGACTTTAACTACACAACCGTGTGTACGTGTTAAACTTTAGTCCAAACAGATTATTTTAAGAACCTTTCATATTCAAGCTATATTCAGTGAGTGTCACTGAGAACTTGCTCCATATCAGGCACAGTGCTAAATACCATGAAAGATAAGTGAAACCTTAGCAGCTCTCAGACTGTTTGGTGCAGGCGGCCAGCTACACAGTAAGCTTTGCTATCGTGTTTCAAATGTAGGGCCACACATCTGAGCAAAGGGCCATGCATACACAGACATCCAGTTGAGAAGAAACTCGAGGATTATGGTAGGGAGTCGGGTATTTACGGGGCATTTAACCATGTACCACTGCGTTTATTCTCTAATTGTTGAGTGTATGTAAAGCTTGTCTTCCTCAGTGCTTGTGATGTGGAATTAAATAGCTGGAAGGAAACTCAGGTTATTTACCCCCAAGCCACTAATTTTATACATGAAGAAACAGAAGTATAAGTCATTTGGTTAAAAGGGTCTTTTCCCCAAGATTGGAGAGAATTCAGCCCATTTGCATATAGATAGAAAGCAATCTTCCTGCTGCTGTTGTATAGACTGGCACTTAGTCAAAAAGAAAAACAGCTCACTGTTTATTTAAATTGAGCAGGAAGGAAGTGCAGGAGCAGGTGGGTGGACCCGATAATCTCACTATTCAGGACACAGAGGAGTTTAGTGTAAAGGTAGCTTTGATTTGGACCCCTTCCAAGGGAACTGAGCTACAGGAGTACCAAGAGGACTTGGTAATAAGGCAGTTTTATGCCAAAAGTCATCGCAAACCAGGGCCTCTGGACCCCACCAGGGTGCTTTAATTCAGTCACGAACAGCACATAGAGAAGGTCTTCTTCCCCTTCTCTATGTTTAAAAGAAAATTCTCCTTAGTTGGTGAACTAAGGAATTCCTCTGTTGGTAACAATAAATATGGGGGTAGATGCCACCCCATGAATAACACCCTGAGTCTAAAGGTATCAGGGGCTTCCCATGTGGTGCTAGTGGTAGAGAATCTGCCTGGCAATGCAGGAGACAGAAGAGATGTGGGTTCGATTCCTGGGTTGGGAAGATCACCTTGGGGAGGGCACGGCAACCCACTCCAGTATTGTTGCCTGGAGAATCCCCATGAAACAGAGGAGCCTGGTGGGCTATAGTCCAGAGGGTCACACAGAGTTGGACACAACTGAAGCAACTTAGCACACAAGGGTATCAGCCTCCTTCAAGGAGTCTTGTTTCGACCTCCTCTGGGATAAAGATCATAGTATAATGTAAGAGTGAAAGAGAGTCTGAGAAGTCACTGCCTGGAAAAATTTGAGAAGCCTTTCCTCTCAGGAGCTAGTTCCCAATTTCCTTGGACATCAAACTCTGGGTTGTAGGGCCCCACTGAGTGTAGGGCATATTCATCCTAGTAATAGAACAGGCCTGAGTGTCTTTGCATGAACAGTCAAGAAACTCACTGAGAAAGAACTCATCCCGAAGGAGGACAGAGTCAAGGTAATAAGCTCAATTCAAGGAAAAAGCTTCACTTCCAAGGGGAGGGAGCAAGTCATCTAACTATGGCTCAACCCCACTCAGCCACACGAGGAACGTGGACCCAAATCACGTCAATACAAAAGCTGAGTTGCATTAACTTTCTGGGAGAGGTTTTGTAGCTTTTGCAATTGTATCCTGCACAACGGACCTAGTGGCAATGTTCCTGTTGCTCAGGAAGGTCAGGGTACCTTTCTTAACATGCTCTTAATAAGGAATGGATCCAGTGGAGGGTTTTGTCTAAGAATGAAGACAAATGCTAGCGGTTTTGCAAAGGAAAGAAAATAAGTCAAAGTTGAATGAGTAGCCATGGAAATCCAGATGTCCTCACAGGCAGCATGGACACTAATAATCATTTGCTTTTCACACGATGTGGCAGCTTTTGTCTCCATTTGACAAAATTATAATTGGAGAACAAGAACAGAACAAAAGGTAATTGGCTGGAAGCTAACCCGTGGAGAGCCATTGCTTCCTCCAGAAATCAGGAGGTCGGCGTTACAAGGGAAGGACTGCATGGATTCACATGCAGCAGGTTTAAGTGATTTTACCATAAAACATGAAGTGACACATTCTGTCCAAGACCACAAGCAGGTAGAGTTAATTTTTTCCCTCATTTCCATAAAGATCATGAACAAAAAAATGGGCATAACAGCTGAAGCAAAAACGTAACGGCCTTGTCGTAAATACATTGAGAAAGTGCATCACATAAAGGATGCTGATGTCCATTTGCTTTTGAGGAAGGATGCTTCTAAGAGGAAAAAAGAAGTCTAGCTACTTATTTCTTTAAAAGTTTTACTGCTTATTTCTGATAAAATATACAAATATCACCTTCAAATAGTTCTGATCATCACAGGACACTTAGTAAATTATGTCCCTAGAGTGCTGTGAGCATCCCACAGGTGGGCTTTTGCTCCGGGTCAGGGCACCTCCAGACCTCACCTTTGGTTCAAACTTCTGACTTAATTTTCAGAGAATGGATATTTGCCAAGGTAACTTTGGAATGATAAATTATCCCCTTCCTTGGGACTTGCAACAGTATGGATTCCGTAATCTCTTTGATATGCCTTCTGCATTGGAGATAAAATTGTGGTGCATGCATTCACACTTTTCTGCTCACATGTGTTAAAATTGCAAGAACATCTACCATCATAATTGGGAATAGCAATATATTTAAAAAATTCTTATACAAAGAAAAACTGTTCCTTCAGGTATTCTGCTGGTGTACCTAGTTCCCTCAGGGCATCAAGAGAATATTTATAAAACACTTGATGCCAAAAGGCTTTCTTGAAGGCATGGACCTCAGAGACCAACAGCCTCCCACTCTGCCTTCCTGGCCCATCCAGGCCCTGCAGTGTAACCATGTCTGAATTTCACCTCCTGAACAAACTACTCATGGAATCAAAGGATTACAGATGGAGAGAAGATCTTAGAAAGCATTTGATTCAATATCTTCCATTGAGAGTTGAGAAAATGCAGAGATGAACTGATTCCTCCAAGAGTTTCCTGGCTCCTGTATCGTGTTGTGGGAGCAAGCCCCTTCTTATGATTCTTGGCCCAGACTCTATCCTTGGAGCTAAGCTGCTTTTACCTACCTCTCGGGCTGACACGTGATGGGAAAGTAAATAATGCAATACTGTATAGCTCTGATGTTTCTTAAATGCGCTTTTAGAATACAGAGCCCACGTCAAAAAAGAAAAACAAACAAACCAACAAACAAAACTGATCAAACACAAAGAAAGACAATTTAGAAAAATTCCTCATGAAATGAACAGGGGAATTTTCTGCCTCCTCAGTCTACCAGTACTAAATGTTCTGAAATTGGGACAGAAGCAACACAAAATAAAACCAACAGTACTTTCAGGGCAGTGAGAGGCTATAGAATGGTCCTGCAGAGATCACACGTTGGTAGTGCTCACAGGTGTCTCATCTGCCTCCCATCACCCACACGAGTCACCATATATATGGCCTCGCTTTCTTGTAAGCAATTCTCATTTCATTGTGTTCCATGGAAACGTTTCATTTCTGAATCTTGGGGATGTAACATTAAATTTTACATACGCTGTTTAACGGAAGCAGGTTTTGACTGAGGGTGAAGGATAAAATAATACAATCTATTTTCCAACACTTTACATACATTATCTCCTTTAATCTTTACAACAACCTCAAGAAGTACATATTTTAATATTTATGTGACAGATGTAGAAATAGAATCTCAGAAAGAATCTCCCCAAAATACATGGAGCCAATAAATAAGCAGGATGGGAGTAACTGAGTTCTTTCTGATTTGAAAATTTATGGTGTTATAAAAGGCACATTTCACAGTCTGTCTTAAATCACAGTTTCAGGGCATGGGCATCATTTTACCATTAAAAAGAATTCTTGGAAAGAGACACAGATATTTTAAATATTAAACCTTTTTCAAATTCTTTAAAAGGAGAGGTACAGTATTTGAGCAGGGAGAAGGAATGATAATTATAAGAAAGTCCTATTCAGCTTTCCACATGTCAGGCAATGCCCTAAGTGCCTTTCAGACATGAATTCATATGCTCTTCATAGCAATCCTGCGAGGGACATACTGTTGTCTTCTCCTTTTCAGAGATGAAAAAAGTGAACCCAGTGAGGTTGAACCATTTGTTCCAGATCATACAGTTAGTAAGAGGTGGACTTGGGTTTGAAATCCAGGTGGTCAGAGACCTTGCTGTAACCACTCTGTTGGCTGCCTTTCCCAGCCTTCCCCAACCTGCACGCCAGACAAGGCAGGTTGGAGGGTTTTTAAGGAAAGCGGGTACAAAAAGAAACACCAAAGACTGATAGACTGGAATTGATCTGAAAATAAATGCTTTTTAAATATGGAAAGTAAAACACTGTATTAGATAACAGGTGTTTTCAAACCCCAGGGTTGCTGGATTAACTCTTAACCGCAACGGAAACTAAGCTAATCAAGTTTGAAAGTTGTAAAGTTCTTTGGTGACAAGAAAAAGGAAGAAAGAGGAGTTGGGGGAATGGAGGGAGGGGGAGATGGAGAGAGGAAAAAGAGAGGAAAGACAGAATGGAAGAGAGGAAAGACAGAATGGAAGGAAGGAAGGAAGAAAATAAACCAGCCCTTCGAACAAGCTGTTTCCATAGCTTCTGGCAGGAGAATCATATAGATTCTCAGAGGCAGCAATTTTTCTTACCTTATAATTAAAGTGAGACTCAGAGAAGCTAAGATTCCCACTGTTGGAATTAGAACTGCTAGTTCCATGCATAGCTACAGTTAAACACTCCAATTCACCACATAGGTTCATTTCTTTCACAAAAGGATGGAAATAAGTTCACACCAAACCAAACCAGGCAACAACAAAACAAAAGCAAACTGGCATAAAACACATTTCAAGAAAGTAATTCCGCATGCCTACTGTGGCAAATCACACTTTGCTTGTCCACAGAATCTCTACCATCATCTACTGCCCTGAGTATCTCCAGCCCATTGGCAGGTGCCCATGGCTCGAGTTCAGATATACCCAGAGTCAAAGCTGTGATCCTGTCCCACAACAGTTTCCTGTGCTGCCTACTTCTTTCCCCTTAGGCCTCATACCACGCTTTATGCTGACGGCAGCCAGAGGGGGGCCCTTGTAAAACATGAATCATCTCTTTCTGCAGCATAAAATCCCTCCAATCTCTTCTTAGTCCATACAGCAAAATCCAAATCCCTGTTACATCTCCTAGTTACCTTCCTGAATATCCTTCACACCGTTCTTCCCCTTACCCACGGCCATATAGCCTGTGTATACTGCTCCGTGATCCCTCCAAACATGTTCCCACCACAGGGCCTTCGCATCACCTGTTGTCTGTTTCCTGAACTAATCACTTCCTATACAGCAGCATCACATCATTCAGTTCTTTACTTAAATGTCATTGCATCAGGGTCCACTCCTAATTACACTAGATAAGTCATCTTCTTCATGCTATGCCCTCTTGAACCATTTTCCTTCACAGATGTTGCCCATAACATTATGTGTGTGTACATGTGTGTATATGCATGCATGTATATTTACGTATGTGTGTTTGTGTACATGTGTGTGTGTATATATATGTATGTTATGTTTGATTTTACTAACAGAAACACAAGCTCCATGAGAGTAGGGTCTTTGTTTAACTCATCATTGCATCCTTTGTATCTAGAACAACGCCTTAAACATAATAAGTGCTTAATAAAAATGTGTTTGATGAGGAATGAATAATTTATGACTGTAACAGTGAATTTGAAATGCAAAGAGAAAATTAAATTACCTCCCACATATTATAACAAAAAACTTAAAGAATTATATGGTGCACTTTATAATGTTTTCTTATTTAAAACACATTAAAATTATCCTAGCATTTAATACTTAGGTACCATTAAAATCTTTTGCAGTTCAATGTGATATACTGCCAAAAATTTATGGAAAATTGAGGTTTCATTGTTAGGTAAAAATTATGTTGAATATTTTTTTAGTGGGTTAAGTTTGTACTGAAATTTTTTTCTTATTCTGTATTCATAGTGAAATTTATGATGGCTTCTAGGTTTATTCAGGCTTCCTTGGTGGCTCAGCTGGTAAAAAATCTGTTTGCAATGCAGGAGACCTGGGTTTGATCCCAGTGTTGGGAAGATCCCCTGGAGAAGGGAAAGGCTACCTACTCCTGTATTCTGACCTGGAGAATTCCATGGATTATCCACGGGGTCACAAAGAGTCGGACACGATTGGGTGACTTTCACTTCACTTCACTAGGTTTATTCAATCACTTAGCAGAAATAATATGAGAAATAGCTAATATTTACTGAAGCCCTGGTCTAAACCTGTCACCTTTTCTAATTCGTTCTGACGTAGGAACTATTATGACTTCCAGTTTACCAATGAGGACACTGAAATACAGAGAGTTAAAATATCCTAGGGACTTCCCTGGTGGAATGGTGGCTAAGACTCCACGTTCCCAATGCAGAGGGCCTGGGTTCGATTCCTGATCAGAGAACTAGATCCCAAATGCTGCAAAGACGATCAAAGATCCTGCATGCGGTAACCAAGACCTGGCACAGCCAAGTAAATAAATAAAGAAATATTTAAAAGAACAAAATATCCCAATGGAGGCCACAAAGCTCATTAGCAGTGGAGCCAGGGTCACAACAATGTCTTCACACTTCTACATGTTTAGTCATCCATTTTTTAAAGGTTTTTAAAATAACATTTCTTAAAAGTTAATGTGCACATAATAGGAAATCAAAAAACATAATTTGTAGATATATCCTTTTATTAGAATTCATATGAAATACTCTGAGAAATGGAATGATACAAATAATCGAACCACCTCTCTGAGCAGTACATATTCTTTTATTTGTGCTGGTTTAGGGAGAAAGTGCAAGGGGTTTATACCAGTATGTTTATAGTTAGGCAAGGTTAAGCATTGTCCCATAGGTGTCTCTGCATAGTGTTTTACTTAGCTGTGTATATAGTGTACATAAATGTAAATCTGTACAAATGTCTACATTTATAACACCTAGTCTTCCTAGATGTTAAAGAGGTTGCCAGTGTATTACAAAAATAACCAATAAATACATTGTGTATGCTTGATGCTAAAATTCATAGGAAAGACTTCTGAAAACAACTGGCGGAAGTGAAATTGCTAAAATCCACTCTAAGCATTACAGATGATTATTAGACTTGTCCACTGGGTTGATGGAGATGAGAAAGGGAAGGGTTCTTGGCTAGAGTGTTCCTGTTTGGAAGACACTTGGAGACTGTAGCCTTTGTGTGCAGTGTATTCAGTGCTTCTACGTGTATGTATAGCGGACAAACTTAAATCCTTATTTGAAACATCTAACCTTTCTAGCGGAGAAGGCAATGGCACCCCACTCCAGTACTCTCGCCTGGAAAATCCCATGGACGGAGGAGCCTGGAAGGCTGCAGTCCATGGGGTTGCACAGAGTCAGACACGACTGAGCGACTTCACTTTCACTTTTCACTTTCATGCATTGGAGGAGGAAATGGCAACCCACTCCAGAGTTCTTGCCTGAAGAATCCCAGGGACAGGGAGCCTGGTGGGCTGCCAGCTATGGGGTCGCACAGAGTTGGACATGATTGAAGTGACTTAGCAGCAGCAACCTTTTTAGATGTGTAAAAGTACACAACCTATTTTGAAAGCAGAACGCTAAACACCTTTTAAGTATTTTTTTTTTCTGTTAATTCATAGGAATGGTTGTATTTGAGGAGTGGAATAGTCATCCATTTTTAATTTAAAAACATCTATAACGAAGTTACCTGGAGTAGGAAATGGCAACCCACTTCAGTATTCTTGCCTGGAAGGTCCCATGGACAGAGGAACCTGGTGGGCTGGGACCTACACAGTCTTGGACAGTCCACAAGACTACCCAGTCCACAAGGTCACAAAGGTTGGCCATGACTGAGCAACTAAGCACTTTACATAGCTACAATGCGTCAGGCACTGAGTAACAAAATGCAGCACAGTGATGTAGCTCCTACCCTCACACGAAACAGAGAGGTGGGCAAGACGCCAGGCTGCTCGAGAGGTCAGCTCTACGTGGGGTGATGCTTCACTGGACAAGGACTTAGTCCCTTTTCACTTTTAATTCCCATTTAGTGCTGGGCTCATTAAGTATCGTGGAGTGATCCAGGTTCTCCCTCTTCATTCCCTAGAGTCTTCTTCTGAGCACAGAGAAGAAAAGGGCTATTTCAGTAATAAGCTGCCTAAATCTCTCGGTTTGGTTCTGTGGGTGGCCTCGAATCTGTAACTTCGCAGTGTGCCACTTTTGCTGCACTTCAGCCAGGTTTTTCTTGACATCTGAAGAGGCAGTGTCTCTAGGGAGTATATTTTTGTATTTCTCCATATGCTGCTTTTTGTCTCCTCACATATATTGCCAATAAAACTGTGAGTTCCACCACAGGCCAGCTCTGCAAGTTGTGTTTAGTGTTGGCCCGGAAAGACATATATTATTATTATTTCCATTGGTTCATGTCTTTCCCTGTATTGCGGAAATGCTACTTTCTTTCATTTCCCCTCCAAGTATTGGTGCACTTTCTCTTTATTTTATTTCACTCATATATCTTATATGTCTCACGGGTTTCTTTTATTCATGACTGTGCCTGATCCTACCCTGTTTCAAAAATCTATTTAATAAAGTGTCCTGATTCTATATTTATCTCAAAGCTTTTCTATTGATTTCTTTCCCTGATTCTTTTCATTTTTCCAGTCCTGTGGATTAAGGCAATTTTATTGTTGTTGTTTGGTTCTTTGCCATGGTCCTCTCCTTAAAATATCTGCTACATTGACCTTGGTTTAATCAGACTATGACTCCTGCATGACGCTGAAAACAGAGGAAGGACAGAGATGCTTTGATATTGAAAAAATTTCTGTCTCTCAGGTAATGTCATTTTGCAACCCTATTTAAATAAATCTATTGAGTATATTTGTTTGAAAGTGTCTAGAGAACACAACAAATGTCATTAACATTATAAGACAGCAAGAGAGTCTGATTCACAACTGATTAAGTATGAGTAATTGTGTAAAATAAAAGTTTAAATTGTGATAAAAATACACATGCTGCTGCTGCTGCTGCTAAGTCGCGTCAGTCGTGTCCGACCCTGTGTGACCCCATAGACGGCAGCCCACCAGGCTCCCCCATCCCTGGGATTCTCCAGACAAAAACACTGGAGTGGGTTGCATTTCCTGCTCCAATGCATGAAAGTGAAAAGTGAAAGTGAAGTTGCTCAGTTGTGTCCGACCCTGTGCGACCCCATAGATGGCAGCCCACTGGGCTCTTCTGTCCCTGGGATTCTCCAGGCAAGAACACTGGAGTGGGTTGCCATTTCCTTCTCCAGTGCATGAAAGTGGAAAGTGAAAGTGAAGCCGCTCAGTTACGTCCGACTCTTAGCGACTCCATGGACTGCAGCCTACCAGGCTCCTCCATCCATGGAATTTTCCAGGCAAGAGTACTAGAGTGGGGTGCCATTGCCTTCTCCAAAATACACATAAAAGTTACCATCTCAACAATTTTTAACTATATATTCAGGTAAGTGGTATTAAGTACCTTCACACTGTTGGGAACCATCATCCATCTCAAGAACTCTTTTCATCTTGCAAAACTAAATCTGTACCCACTCAATGATAACTTCTATTCCCACTCCCCTCCCTCATACCTGACAATCAACCACCATTTTACTTCTTCTCTCAAGAATCTGACTTCTCTAGGTCCCCCCCTATTAGGGGAATCAGACAGTATTTGCCCTTTGGTGACTGACTTTGGTGACAACCTAATATTCTCAGGGTTCATCCACATTGCAACATGTATCAAAATTCTATTCCTTTTTAAGGCTGAATCATATTCACTGTATGAATACACCACATTTTGTTTCACATTCATCTGTCCATGGACAATGCAACTCAGGCTGCTCCTTCCCTTTGACTACTGTGACCAAAGCTGCTATGAACATGGGTGTGCAAATACCTCTTCAGAGTGTGCAGAGTCTTAAAAGGCTTAAAGTCACAGAACAACACCAATATGGGATGAGAACTGTGCATAAGTGCTAAGCTTACTGAAACCACTGAAGTCAGGCGGGAGCTCTGTAGAAGAGGGAATTGATAGGTGCTTTCCAGGTGGTAAGAGATGAGTTTTGAAAGCAGCAGATATGGAGAGCTCTTGGTCTATTAGTGTTTTTCACAGAATAATCATACAAGTTGAGAAATGAGTGATGTGGGGGACGGAGTGGGAGATGGGCCATCCTCTAGGCTAGAAGGCATAGTACTGGTCAGAACAAATGAAGAGAATGCTGTGCGACCCCACAGACGGCAGCCCACCAGGCTCCCCCGTCCCTGGGATTCTCCAGGCAAGAACACTGGAGTGGGTTGCCATTTCCTTCTCCAATGCATGAAAGTGAAAAGTGAAAGAGAAGTCGCTCAGTCGTGTCCGACTCTTCACGACCCCATGGACTGCAGGCCACCAGGCTCCTCCATCCATGGGATTTTCCAGGCAAGAGTGCTGGAGTAGGGTGCCATTGCCTTCTCCTATACAATGGATATAAAACATTAAACACCATGATTGTAATGCTTCTGCAAAGAATGATGACAATGAAGAAACTATGAGTTTCTCAGAACTAAAGAGCCATCCATTGGACTGTACACCTCTTGACGGCAGGTCTAGCCTATCACTGTGCCCCAGTGCCCAGAGAACAGTACTTGCACTTGTACCCAGGGGCACTCAGTGAACAGCTGTCAACTGAACACTTTGGCCACCTGATGTGAAGAGCTGACATATTGGAAAAGACCCTGATGCTGGGAGAGACTGAGGGCAGGAGGAGAAGGGGGTGACAGAGGATGAGATGGTTGGATGGCATCACCAACTCAACAGACATGAGCTTGAGAAAACTCTGGGAGGCAGTGGAGGACAGGGAAGCTGGGTGTGCTGCAGTTCATGGCGCTGCAAAGGGTCAGACACAGCTTAGTGACTGAACAACAAAAGGCACTTCATGTTCATACAACTGAAAAAGATGCTTGTCACTGATGAAGATAGGCTAAAAGAGAAAGCTTGTGCTGCTGGTTTCAGTTGAAGGAATTAGGGATGACTGGCACAGCTGCAAGAAACACCAAATGTACCAAAAGTATCAGATCTGAAAAATTAAGAAGGAAGAATCTGTGAGACAAAAATGGTAGAACTCCTTGGCGAGGATTTTGTTTACATCTATTGTCAATACTCAAACATGTTAGCTTTTCTAAGTTACTTTAACTTTCTATAACCAATGGATATTTTAATAAGGTATTAATTTCTTTCCCTCTGCCCTGAATGTGTTCTCAATCACTATCTTTCTGTTGCAAGGCTCACCCTGTAGTCAATATTTTCGTATTAAGATACTGGCAATTCTAAAGGAAATAGAGACAGACTCACAGACAAAGAAAACAAATTTATGGTTATTAAAAGGGAAAGGGATGGACGAGGGATAAATTAGGATTTGGAATTAGCACATACAGAATAGAAAAGATAAACAATGAGGTACCACTGTATAGCACATGGAGCTACATTCACTATCCTGTAATAAACCATAATAGAAAAGGATATGAAGAAAGTATATATATGTATTCTGAATCACTTTTCTGTACACCAGAAACTAACACAACATTGTAATTTAACTATTTTAATAATAAGAAAGAAACACAAACATTATCCTAATTAAGGACATGCTAGTTTTGTTTTCTTAGATTATCCTATCTTTTTCTTCTGGGGGGATAAAGAAACAATGCATTCATTAATTATCTTCTGTTTATCCACAACACTAGAGGTTTTATTTATTTATTTATTTTCATGTAATTGTGGTTACGTGCCAGCAATAAACGGAGAAGGCAATGGCAACCCACTCCAGTACTCTTGCCTGGAAAATCCCATGGATGAAGGAGCCTGGTAGGCTGCAGTCCATGGGGTCGCTAAGAGTCAGACATGACTGAGTGACTTCACTTTCACTTTCCACTTTCATGCATCGGAGAAGGAAAGTGTTCTTGCCTGGAGAATCCCATGGACGGAGAAGCCTGGTAGGCTGCAGTCCATGGGGTCGCACAGAGTCGGACACGACTGAAGTGACTTGGCGGTGGCGGCGGCCAGCAATAAATGGATGTCACTGCACTAAACTGAATACTAAGATTTGATGATTTTGCACATTAAGTAAGCCAAGGAAGAAAGTTTATGTTTCCACATTGGAAATGCCCTAGCTAAAGACGCTGAGTCCACCTTGTGTATTCTTGTGGCCTAAATGGAAGATGATAAATGTGTGCTGCCTATTTCTAGCACATCTTATCCTCAGCATGGTGATGAAATTATAAGGATATTCAATCTTAGTCTCAGGAGATAAAACAAATGTTTACAGACTTGTGGTTGCCAAGGGGGACCACAATGGGGGAGGGATGGATTAGCAGATGCAAACTGTTATATATAAAATGGATAAAAAATAAGGTCCTACTGTATAGCACAGGGAACTATATTCGATATGTAGGGATAAACCATAATGGAAAGAAATATAAAAAAAGAATGTATGTGTGTGTATATATAACTGAATCACTTTGCTGTATAGAAGAAATTAATACAACATTGGAAATTTACTACTATACTTCAACAAAATGCACTAAAAATGTTTTAAAGGCCAAAGATATTTAATAAACATGGCATGAGAAACTGGAGTGAAACGAGGCATTGCCATGGTGGGCTGGGGCACCACCCCCTGCCTGGCCTTCTGTGTCTGGGAAGCAGAAGGCCATGCGCGTGCCTCCAGGCACCGGCCCAGGCACATGGCAGCCTCCAGCTACTCTCGGCATTTATTATTTGGGAGTTGTTTGCTTTAGATGTTTGTGAAAGGTCAGCGTCTGATCTGGTTCCACCTACAGTCACACAGTTATAGTTTCCCTCACTGCATTTGCACTCTTTTAGTATCATTTGACATTCTCTTTGCTTGCCAGTTTTCAATTCCTTTTGGAAAACTATTTTTTCCCAAGTTTGTCATTTTACTTAAAAAATGTGTTCGGGAGCTGTCTACTTTTTCTGTCTTTCCTATTTGAAACACCTTCCGTAAGCCACTTACTTATGAGAAAAATAATTCATTTTATCAGCATTGTAAAGTTATAACTGTTTTTTGAGCTGTTTCTTAAAGATGATCTCAACTCTAAGTAAGCTATTTCACAAGGAATCTTTTGAGTGATCAATTAGAATATATTCTCTTGATGATACTGACTTGAGGCTGAGAGGGAAGGGAGTTGGAACAGAGGCATAATAGTCCACTTGCTGGATATATAGAACTCACAGGAAGTAAGCAAAAGCCAGGCTCTGCCTTGAGCATCATATAAGTGGCCTTCCTGGAGCAAGGCTAGGGGAATTTGTCATCATCTGCTTGTCAACTTTCTTGGGAACATTAGCTACCATCCTTCTTAAAGGCACTGGGCATGACCACATTGTGCCTGGAGGCCTTTTCTGGTTCTGTTATTCTATAAGGCTGTTGGTTTTTATATTCTCAGCTGAATATCATTATGTTACTGATTCCAAGTCTCAGTTTCTGGAGGGCTGATCACCTTATCTGCTTCCTTCATCAAGGCTTCTGAAAAATTAGATAACATGATACAGGACACAGGACCTTGAAATTTATAAACTGCTGAATAAAACTTTGAGTCTATTAGGTTATATATAATGGCAATGATCTGACTTTGACATATATCTGTGATAAACCTTCCACCATTGGTTTGTAATATTTCATTCCCAAACTTCTGAGTACCTGGCCAAACAATTCTTTCAGATATTAACCTCTCTTCCTCCTCATTATTATTTTAAATTATTATTTTTTGACATCAGAGTTCTAGTCTATTTCTTTGCCATTTTATAACTGTGGGGAAATGACAAGCTTGGGTTTATTTCTTCATGCATGTCCTTTTTATCTTTTTATTATTATTATTTATTTTTTTCTGTTTGCTTGCTACTCTGGGTACCTATGTTAGGTAATGATGCAAACAATGCAAATTTCCAAGGCTCCTCAAAGGCACAACTTAATGAAAAACATTTCTACATCTCATTTATTAGTAAAGGTATTAGCATTCATAATACAAGTTTCACTCCTATTGATATTTATACATGTTGTTTTTGTCTTGCATGTTATGGTACATCTGGGGATAGATAATAGGAATTGCTGCTTACCTAGGTTATATAATAATTTACTTAAATATAACTATAAAATTACTTTCCTAGATTGATATTGAAAAGCAGGATCTGGGTCGCAGTCTGAACTTTTTCTTCTGTGTTGGTAATTTTTCTAGTTGCAAAAATTATTTGGAGAACTACTTATGGAGCTTCTGGAGAATAACAATTCTTCAATATGCTCACGTGTCATGTTGGGGAAGTCATGATCACTGTACACCCACCTTTACATGTGTCGAAACAGATCCTGGTTAAACAAATGCACAGTCCCTGGAAGGTAGCAAAAAGTTTCTCTCCTGTGACTCCTGGTACTCATCTTAGCTACCTCTGTGTCAATTTTCTATCTTGATTTTAGAAACTCAAATACAAGTTATATGACACTGTTTAGGAATCCCACAATCAGAATTAAGTTTTATGTATTGTTTTTTGGTTATAAAAGGGCAATTATTATTTGTGTTGGTGGTTGTCAAAATTTTTGAATGACATTATAATTTAGCAGATTAGATTTCCATCCAGAAATACTTACGTTAATATTTATCTTCTATTACTTTCCTAATGTTCAAAGTGCAGTTTTAGAAACCTGTATTCTAATTTTTGGATGTAAAGATTCTGTTCTTAGCCTTTAATAGAGTAGTTTCAAATGTTCCCCTTTTGGGATTTCCCTGGTGATTCAGTGTAAGACTCCATGATTCCAATGCAGGGGAGGTGGGTTTGATTCCTGGTCAGGGAACTAAGATCCCATATGCTGTGTTGTGTGGCCAAAAAAAACAAAAAAATATTGTCATTTTTCTATTCCACAGTGAAGTGAGCCCTGGTGTGCATGTCAAAGAGTAATGTCTGGGAGATGGCACAGATAAGGTCTGTGTTCCACCCCCACCCCTCTGCCCTTCACCACTGACACCTCCTTGGTATCCAGCACCTGGTTTTTTATTTCCCACCCAGCACCAGGCAGTGCAGAGTGGGAAGTGGCTATAATCAAAATGTGTGCCAGAGGATTTCTGGGAATATCTTAATAAGTGAAGTGAGTGGGGAGTCACTTCAAGATTCAAAGTAAAGGAAACAGAAGGGCCCCACTGCCTTGTTTTCTCGGAGACAACTCAGATCTGATCCATGAACTAAAGTAGATTAACTGGGGCAGAGGATGGGAAAACAACTGTCTTTAAATCAAACAGAGATTAGTGTTTATGGGACACTATGATTATAGACTTTAACCACACTATCACTGAGAGAGCTGGCTGACATTATCCTGAATGATGGAAATACTGTAAAGTAAATAAAGCTGCTTGAATTTTAAGAACATATAGATCCTTTCTACTAGAAACTATAGATCCTTTACTATAGATCCTTTCTGCTAGATTTAGGATGACCATCTAACCTAGTAAGTCAGAACAGGTAGCTCTTCCTGCTGTTTGCCTCCTTTCATGGTCTGGAGGGACATCATAAGACAATAATAAGCCCACTTAAATCACCATGGGTTATGCCTTTTCTAGTATGGCTTCAGTTTGATGACATAAGAGAATGAAAAGAAAGAAAAGAAGAAACCTCAGTGAATGCCCCTGTTGTGTGAATCCCAAGTGAACAACATATACATCCAGCTGGCTATAGCGTCAATGAAATTGTTCAAAGAAATACGTAACTGCTTCTGAAATACAAAGCAGAGAAAGCAGACGTTTGGCCACTTGTTCTGCTGTCTGTCTTGAAGATCAATGAGGTATCTTCCTATTTACTGTGCTGTAAAACTGCTGGTTCTTCTGGGGTTGGGAATTTGAAAATGGATTATCTGAACACCCTGGAGGTCTTGCCCACCTGATAAATACAGGGTGTGGTCTTGTCCATATCCTGGCTGCCCGATGAGCTCAGAGGCAGGGAGATATCTTGGGGGAGGCCCCTGATGCTGTCCCTAGGAAGTGAGGTCTGTGAATGAGCCGTGAGCAGGGTGGGGACCAGGGTGGGAGGGGAGTAGGCCCCAGACCAGTCACAGAGCTCTTCATTTATGAGAAGCAGAAGATGACTGGTAGGGCAAAACACCTCTAGCTTTCTCTGTACTTCAGGCTTCATTGTGAACAACACATTCACAGGATGATGGCATTCTGATTTAGCAGGTCAATATATGTCTGAGCTCATGGTAATAGGACTTCAGTGAGATTTTTTCCATACATGGTTCTTCAATGAAAGTGAAAGTATTAGTCAGTCAGTTGTGTCAGACTCTTTGTGACCCCATGGACTGTAGCTCACCAGGCTACTCTGTCCATGGAATTCTCCAGGCAAGACTACTGGAGTGGGTTGCCATTGCCTTCTCGAGGGGATCTTCCCAATCCAGGGATCAAACTTGGTCTCTAGCATTGCAGGCAGATTATTTACCGTCTGAGCCACCAGAGAAGCCCCAGTGAAGCAAATACTTATTACAGCCATATTATGTCATTATATAATCTCTACACTACAGACTTTTGTTACATGCATTTAACTTTCCAATCAACTCTCCTCAATCCTTTTAATGTGTATGTTTACATCTCAATGCCTTCAACTATCTTTCTCATCATGGCCAGGAAATAGTAGAAAATTGAGGTCAAATGCAGGCTGAGCTAGGAAAGGACTGTAGACTCATCTGTTTGCTATTCTCCCTCTGATGGAACAATAGGTCCCAGGAGAATACCTGATCTCTGGAAATATAAGACAAGTCAGCTGTAGAAAGTGTTGACTGCACCCTTTTCCATGAATGTGATGAAGGACCTGACCACTTGCCTCCCAGGGGGGACCTAAGATACACTCCTGCAACTGTGGGATCCTGCCTAGCAGCCTCCTTTATTCAAGGTGACACTGGTTGGAGGGCAGATCTCCCACAGGGGTGTTGCTACTCAGCTTGGCCCCGAGCTGTGGTTGGGCAGGTGTGCTAAGTGGCAGGGGGGCAAGGAGATAACTGATACAGGGGAGCAGGCATCCCTAGGAAATGAGATGCTCTCAGGGACACAGATGGCCCTGGCCACTGGGAGCCTGGCTACACCTATGATACAGGACTGTGACTCTCAGGCAATGGGTTACATTTGAGTCAGGACAAGAGGGACACACACATTTGATTTAATAATTGGAGATCAAGGTGCTGCCAGGGGGTGGGAGGAGCACAGGAAAGGCAAGAGTATTATTATTATTTTTTGGCCATGTCGCATGGCATGTGGGATCTTAGTTTCCTGATCAGGAATGGAAACTTCACCCCCTGCCTTGAAAGCACAGTCTTAACCACTGGACCACTAGGGAAGCCCCATGAATATCATTTACTGTGACGTGTGCTATAGACTGAAATGTTCCCCACCTCCCTCCCAGTTCTTACATTGAAGCCCTAACCTCTAAGGTGACCATATTTGGAGATAGTACAGTAAGAGAGGTAATTAAGGTTAGATGAGGTCATAAGGTGGGACCCCTAATCTGATCAGATTGGCGTCCTTATGGGAAGAGGAGGAGACAGCAGAGATCTTCTTCTAGGCATGCACAGAGAAAAGGGCATGTGAGGACATGGTGAGCAGGTAGCCATCTGTGAACCAGAAGGAGATCTCACCTGAGACCAGCTCTGCTGGCATCCGGATCTTGAACCTGTCCTCCTGAGACATGTGAGAGAACAGACGTCTACTGCCTAAACCACCCAGTCAGTGGTGTTTGTCGTGGCCACCAGAGCTGACACAGACCATGTGGCAGACACGAGAGGTACTATTAGTTCAATAAACTTTCAAAACCTCTGTGTGAGGCAGGCCTTATTATCACCATTTCAGGCATGCAGAAACAGGCTCTGAAAAAGAAAGCCATGTCTGTTAACGCCCCAAGTGTCTGTTGACACTGAACAGGGAAGGGGCACAGTAACAGAGGAGCTCATTTTTTGACTGAATCATAGTTCCCTGAGTCTGGAGGGGGAGGGTCTAGTTATGATTTAAAGATCTGAGCTGAGAGATCCGTATGAGCTTGTGGGGGCCGGTAGGTGGAGTAGTGGGCTTGGGCTGAGGGTGGAGATTGTGCATGTGAGTGCTTGTGTGTTCAGGAGAGGCATCAACTGAGAAGAGGTGGGGAAAAGTTAAGGCAGAGGGAGCCAAATTCAGTGCCGTGAACAGACCACTGGAGGCTTCTACCTGCCTTTGAAAGATTCTGGGTGGTTCCAGGGACCCAGAGGCAGCTCTGGCCCATGATGATTCCAGTGGGGCTGTGTTCTATCGTGAAGATCTGGGCAGTTCTGGGGCTTCCCAAGTGGTGCTAGTGGTAAAAAAAATCTGCCTGCCAGTGTAGGAGACATGAGATACTCGGGTTCAATCCCTGGGTTTGGGAAGATCCTCTTGAGGAGGGCATGGCAACCCAATCTAGTATTCTTGCCTGGAGAATCCCATGGACAGAGAAGCCTGGTGGGCTACGATCCATGGGGCTGCAAAGAGTTGGACATGCCTGAAGTGACTTAACATGCAAAGCACAGGGAAATTAGAAAATATGACTTACATCAAACTGACTGAGAAACCCCTGTTAGGAAGGGAAAAGTAAGGAGAAAAATGTAGTTCAGCGAAGTCTCAGGGAAGGAGACCTTGAAGGAAAAGCTAACCTGGATTAAAGTAGGTCTTCAGGATCTAACAGGGAGTTTTAGTGACAGGCATTCCTGGCTCCCCAGGGGGTCACGAGTGCAGCAAACTCTTAGATGGTACTTTCTGTGTCCAAGTATTGTGCAAAGCTTTCGGCCTTCCTCATCTCAACTATCCTCACACGTGCTTTGTGAAACCAGTGCTCATATCCTTAGTTTATAGATAAAGAAAGTGAGGCACAGAGAGGAGGGATGTAGTTTCTCAGGTCATACAGCCAGTCAAGAGGCAAGGTTTGAACCCAGGCAAATTCACTCCCTTTTTCTTGACCACTAAATTCCACCACCTGGTGAATTCCTGAAGAAATGCATCTCTCTGTGTACTTCCTGGATCAGGAGAAGGACAGGCAGGCATGGCCAACAAAGTTTTAAGCTTGGTATTAGAAAGGCTGAGATTGACGCTTTTCTTCCCCTCCCTGTATCTCAGTTTTCCTTCCTTTAAACAATGCCATTCAGTATAGATCTTACTTATAGACTCTCTGTGGGGTTACTAAGGGAATTCTTAGAAGTTATTAATAATTCTACTCAGGAAAACAGGATTATATGGATTAAAAAAAAAAAAAGAGCAGCTCTGCTGGAGTAGTAAAGCAAGACTGTATTAGGAAAGACCATCTCTTTGAAGCAAGACAAACACATTCCCTTAGCCTGAATCAGCCTCCTGGGAATGGGCAGCAGCAAATATCACTCATACTGAGGTGTAGCCTTTCTGCCTTCTAGAAGCTTCTCTGCAGCCTGGCAGCTCTGCCAGCTACAAGAGCATCCAGACAGCACCAATCAGTGAGTCCTCTGGATATGTAACACTGGGAGGAGAGTCTGAAAGAAGAAAGCTGACTACAAGTCTGGGTTATTTTATTTATTTATTTATTTTTGGCTTCCTGAATGACAAAGTCTTAGCCAAAATGAAAGAGAAAATAAATGCATGCCAGAATGAAATGTATTGATGTCTGATGAACTGTAATGACCTACTGTCCAATTTGTCATTGAGATAAAAGTGCCACATTGATTTTGCTGAAGTGCTGTCACTACACATCATTCATCTGGAGAAGAGTCAATTAAGAGTGCAATTCAGAAATACATAAACCCTGGAAGGAAGGTGTAGTGAGAGAGAGACCCAGGCGGCATGTTCCTCAAGATCAAATATAGGTCCCAAGATGAAAACACCTTCCTCCTCCTCCCAAAGTCAATTTATCTCTATTCAATATTCAAAAAACACTTTGTTTCACATTTGATTTAATTGCCTGTAGGCTGAGCTAGACCTACCTGCTGGAAAATATTCTGCAATTTTCTTTATACTTGGGTCTATGAGCTAACATCCTCCTACTTTTAAAATTAGTTTCTTTTCTTTTTTTTTTTTTTTTGCAAAATTTAAGCTTTCAGAAAGACTGTACTATATTATTGGATTTAATTACTGTAAGTTCTGAAATGAATACTGTTTCAATGAAGATACAGACTTATGCATAGTTTATGGAATCAGATAAAAAGACAGAAGGGTTCTGACAATGTTTTAGACAAATCTCTTCATTTTACAAATAAAGAAATTTGGTTAAAAATGGAAGAAAAAATTTCCACATAACAAAGTAAATAGAGTTTAAGTGTCCAGTTTAAAATCACATATTCCCTTGACCAGGTAAGTCATGAAAATGGGTATGCGTTGACTTGCTATGATGGTACAGAGAAGAGTACACAGAAATCAACACAGCTACTTTCCGTTTATTCATGAGTCCTTTTCTGTGACCTTTGACTGGCAAAATTGACTTTATCTCTGCCTTCTTAGAACATGATAAGGTGCTAAAGTATATAAAAGGGATCGACAGATGGTTTGCCAGAGGAAAGAGAAAAAAAAGTGAGTATATAGTAAGTTGAAGGATCAGGAGGTTCAAAAACTAAAAATACAGTTGTCATATGATCCAGCAATCCCACTCTGGGGCACAAATCCAGACAAAATTATAATTGACTAAGTAGCATTATTTACAATAGTCAGGACATGGAAACAACCTAAATGTCCATCAACAGACGAATGGATAAAGAATATATGGTACATATATACAATGGAATACCATTCAGCCATAAAAAGAATGAAGTAATGCCATTTGTAGCAATGTGGAGGGACCTAGAGATGATCCTACTAAATGAAGCAAGTCAGAAAGCGAAAGACAAACACCATATCATATCACTTGTATGTGGAGCTAAAATTTGGCACAAATGCACTTATTGATAAAACAGAAACAGACTCATAGACATAGAGAACAGATTTGTGGTTGCCAAGGAGGATGGGGTGGCAGAGGGAGGGACTAGGAGTTTGGGATTAGGAGATCTAAACTATTATGTATAGGATGGATAAACAACAAGGTTCTACTGTATAGCACAAGGAACTATAATACCCTGTGATAAACCATAATGAAAAGAATATGAATGATATATGTATATATATGAATCATTTTGCCATATACCAGAAACTAGCATAACATTCTAAATCAGCTGTATGTCAATAAAATAAGTTAATAATAAACAGAAAAGAATCAAGAGGAGCCAAAATCCTTTTCGTATCTCTGAGGTCAACTGAGTCACTCTCAGAAACCTCTTGCTGGGCTGAAACACAAAGCCTCATTTACAGCACTTCTGTGTGCTGCCTTCCATCAACTATCTTTTTTCCAAGCTCAGTCACTCATCAGTGTGGGACGACAGAATCAGCATTACAGGCAATTTTACTGACATCCGTAATGCTGAAGGTGCCAGTGGGTACACGTGGCAGTTACCACAGGCAAAAGGAAAACAGGTGCATTCTCTCCCGGGTAGGGCTGTGGGAGGGAAAGGAAGCTTTGGGTGCCTCTGAAATGCACAGTATATTTGTCTCCAGGCCCAGGCAGATTTGATGTGACTCAGGACTATTTCTTTCATGAGTGACTAAGAGGACAAGCAGGCAACAATGCAAAGCAGAGATGGCTGGATCTGCTGAGAAATACATCAGATAAACTCTATACTGCCTTTCTTAAATCCCATGAGCAAGACTTAGATAATCCATATGCATTTTGTGATACTGAGAAAAAGAGAGAGAATGAAAGAGTATGAAGAAAGAGAATCAGAAAGAGAGAATGAAAGAAAGAGATTTAGAAAGAGAGAGCAGTGAGTGAGAGAGAAACCACATATTGAACTTCATTCTCACTTTGATATTTACCCTTAGATCCCTAGACCATGAGTACCGAAAATGATTATAATTTTTCATTTAAATACGACAAAAAAAAATCTCAAATTGGCCTTTTGAGATTGTTTCATCAGTTTTTTCCTAAGGCAAGTTAATATCTTTCACAGGATTGTTATGAAGTTGAGTGTGAATAAAAGGAAAGGATTTGTCATTGGGAAGGCCATCTGCAACTCGATGTGTGACAGCTACCTTTACTTCATAGTGGAAAGAGGGCACATTATAGAATGCGTTAGAAGAAAAGACATTGGTCCATGACTGCACCACTTCCTAAAGAGTTCTGCAGAAAGCTAGTTCCATGCAATTTTCTTTAGAAAATGGATTTCACTTTCTCAGCACCACTTATTGAAGAGAATGTCGTTTCTCCATTGTATATTCTTGTCTCCTTTGTCATAGATTAATTGGCCATGGGTGTGTGAGTTTATTTCTAGTTTTTTGATCCTGTTCCACTGATCTGTATATCTATTTTTGTGCCAGTACCATACTGTTTTGACTACTATAGCTTTGTAGTATAGTTTGAAGCCAGGGAGCCTGAATCTCTGGCTCAGTTTTTCTTTCTCAAGATTTCCTTGGCTATTAAGCATCTTTTGTGTTTCCATACAAATTGCAAAATTACTACTCTGCCATAAAAATGTATGATATAATGCCATTTGCAGCTCCATGGATGGGCCTAGAGATTATCATACTAAGTGAGGTAAATCAGAGAAAGACAAATATCATAAGACAGAGATAATGAATTTCATAAGACAGATAGACATGGAATCTAAAAAGTGATACAAATGAAATTACTGACAAAACAGAAATAGACCCACAGACATAGAAAACAAACTTTTGTTTGTCAAAGGAAATAGAGAGGGAGGCATTAATTAGAAGTTTGGGATTAACAGATATATGAAAAGTGAAAAGTCAAAGTCAGTCACAGAGTCATATCTGACTTTGTGATCCCATTGACTGTAGCCTGCCAGGCTCCTCTGTCCATGGAATTCCCCAGGCAAGAGGACTGGAGTAGGTTGCCATTTCCTTCTCCAGAATATCTTCCTGATCCATTGATCAAACTCAGGTCTCCTGCATTGCAGGCAGATTCTTTACCAACTGAGCCACTGCTATATATAAAACAGATAACCAACATGGACCTACTATAACATGGAGAATTATACTCAATACTTTGTAATAAGTTAAGCTACAAGGGAAAAGATACTGGCAAAGTGTATGTATGTATATATAACTGAACCACTGTGCTGTATACCTGAAACTAACATGATATTGTAAATCAAGTATACTTCAATTAAAAATGAGTTTTAGCAAAGGATGCCTATTATATTCTCTTCTTCAGAGAGTCACAATACATATCAGTATATTAATTGTCCTGAGAAGTAAAACCTACATTTAAAAAGCAATGGGGGGGGGGTGGTAGGAAGAAAAAATTCTAAGTTCAACTAACCAGCATTTCAAACACTTATTTGACCAAAAGAACTTCTCCATGAACTAAATTTGGCAAATATTCATCTTTCTCAACTGCTTCAGCAAACAGTTTATCTCCTACTTCCCGGCTTTATAGCACATGGGGGAGAAGGCACTGAGAAATCCCAAACAAATGAAGTAACAGCAGCACAGGTATTAAGTCCCCAAGGTCACTAGCAAAGGACTTGCTGCATATGAAACGTTTAACAATAGACTCTATAGTTTCTAGGAAGCCATATCACATGCATGTTACAAGCAACCATGTACATGTTTGTGGGAATATTCCCCATTTGGTAGGGGAAATTCAAACAAATGATTAAGGGAATTGCCCCAAGTTTCATCATCAGTTCTGGGAATACCTCAGTGAGACCCAGGCTGTATTCATCAGCAATCACCAACACCACTGGATACAATCTCCCATCCTACTGCTGGCGAGTCATCATAATAGCAGGACCAGATCATCTTTCTTCTACAAGAAGTGATGGTTTCTATTAGATACTAGATTATAGCAAAAGATTCCAGGGGACAGAAATCCTACCCCAGGATGGTGGCAATCAGCCAGTTCATGCATGGCTGAAATGAAATCAAGCTTTACTTCTGGTGTTGATTTCAGGATCCATGGTGCTGGGTTGGTAGCCATGGTTTCAGACTCATACACAAATCCTAGGTGTACTCTATACACAATTGATATTCAAAGGTCTAAGAAATGGACTGAAAGATAGTAATAGATACAACTGCAAAGAGATTAGTATTATCAAAACTTGTTCATAAAACTTCCTAATACAAACATGAAACTTAAAATAACGTTTAAAATAAGTATACTTCAAAGGTTTACATGGGGAACCCACCATAGCTTCTGTCCCCACTGTATTTCATATGTCCCTCTTTCCTATAATGGCAACTTGCATCATGAGTTTTGTAAGGCAGAGACCATATTATTTTTTGGATTCCACCTGAAACATATCAGGCTCTTGATATATTTTGTCAAACAGATGAATGAATGAATTTATAAATGGATGTGGATTAAAAAGTGATCTGTATCTTATACTTTGTTCCATGCTGATCACTTGCAAAATTTATTCATTGGTCACTGAATTGCTTTATCTTCTATTCCTTTTGGTTGTCTCCTCATTTGTGACACTTTCTGCTGCTATAAGTTCTGTTTCTTTTATCATGTCTTTAGTTGGCTTTGCTATGCTAAGTCACTTCAGTCGTGTCCGACTCTGTGTGACCCCGTAGACGGCAGCCCACCAGGCTCCCCCGTCCCTGAGATTCTCCAGGCAAGAACGCTGGAGTGGGTTGCCATTTCCTTCTCCAATGCATGAAAATGAAAAGTGAAAGTGAAGTTGCTCAGTCGTGTCCGACTCTTAGCGACCCCATGGGCTGCAGCCTACCAGGCTCCTCCGTCCATGGGATTTAATTGGCTTTAAAACATCCTTAAACTGTGATTACAATAATACAGAAGGGTTCCTTCTTCCTCCTGAAATTTCTCCTAGAGTGACTCTGACATTGCATGCCTGATAACCATGTAAAATATCCAAAGCATGAATCAACATGCAGGTCTCACTCCCATGTATCCTTCCCTAACTTCTAAAGGTTAGGAAGCCAGTGGAACTAACACATGCCTTGTAGACTTTGGTTTATGTATCCTTGTTCTATTTTGGTAAGCTGTGCTGGTGAAAACAAGGTATCAGAAATGTCAGATTGTGTCAAAAGAATCTGAGAATAGCTTTGTTTGGCTGCAGCAAAGGAGGTGACAGGAGATCGGGGGAAAATCTGTGGTTCAGGGAGGGCCAAGCTGCAGCAGCCAGAGCGAGGAGGCTGAGGCTAATGTGAAGGGCTTCAGGAAACAGTGAGAAGCTTTCAGTGCCAGAGTGACAAGATCAAAGTGGCTGGCAAAGAAGATAATTTTCACAGCGGTCTTGGATGGCCTGAATGGGAGACAATAGGTCCTGTGGTCAGCATGCTATCCAGTGCCAATCGAGCTGCCACATCATAAGTGCTAAAATAAATCTAATCACAGACTACCTGGGAAACACAAAAGGCAGAGCCTCATTGTAGCCACAGTCTGCTCACAGTTCACAGGCAGAGCATTCTCAGTGATATCCTGAAATGCTACCCAGACTGTGAATCAGGATGGCTTTTACCAACAAAGTCCAATCACAAACAAGTGCAAATCCATAAAGTGTGTCTTGCTTCAAAAAGAGAGGAAACTTTCTGAAAAATCACACATACATATTGAGTATGCTTATGCCCTGAATATGCAAGATATCAAGGTTGCTGTATGCTCTTAGAAGCAAAAGTTGGAGTGATTCTAAGAGTATCCTTGGAAACCATGGCTCAAGTTGGAACCACACACAGGTACACACACTGAACTTGACGGTCACAGATGGCCATTTTTAGAAATGCTACCAGGGCCATATTACAAGGTGTGAAAGGTTACACGAGGACACTGTGTGCCTTAGCCTTAAAGGGTTGATAAGCAAGTGGAAGTGTTTAATCACAACTCTGGTCCAGCTCCCTTTGTCAGCTCTTTCTAGCAAGTGATCAAGGTGTCTCTGAATTTGGCCAAGGACACACTAAAGATAACTGCAAGTGCTCTGAAATTTAACATGCTATGCTACTGAGAAACAAAACGTCCAATCAATTTCAAGAAAATGACATTTGAAGTAAGTGACATGGGCTTAAATTCTGAGATCCTAAGCACATGATTTGGAAATCCTCCCCCTTCCTAGTCCTCCAGGCATGTCCCCCTTGAAGCTCCTGGGATGTGTTTCCCTGACAGAGCCTTTCCTTTGATCTCACAGGAGGAAGTCAATGTTTCCCTGGGCCAGCCTTGCTTTCCTCTGGAAGATCAGCAGAACAGTCACCAGGGCCACGGTGAAGCTACAGGCTGTGACTTGGCCTCCAAGGGTCTGTAGGCTTTTCATCAGAGCTTCAGCAGCAAAGCACAGCATCCCTTTCATAGCTTGGGAATCCAAAGCAGCCCAGATCCCTTTTTGGTGAGGATTACCTCACAGCTGGCATTTCAACCCAGCCCCAGGGACTGCAGAAGATATTTGGAAGAACAGACAGTACATTCTGGCAGCCGCAGCACACAGATCAGCTTGAGTCCCCTCAGCCTGGGGCGTGGCCCAGCCTGATAAGCACAAACAGTGCGGCCACATAAGAACTAACAGGGGCCACATTCCACGTGTGGGCCTCCTGAGAGCCCACTACACCTCAGGCAGAGGAGGAGCCTTCCCGAGTCCCAAGATCGAATGGCTGCAAACACCTGCTCCTCCTTAAGGCGACTTTGGCCTTTCTTGAGACTGTCTACCACCTAGGTGGAGAAATGAGTGGCTTCTTTATGTTCTCATGTGGTAAATCAGCTTTGCTGAAGCAAAAAGGAAAAAGAACAAGTGGGCAGATGATGTACTCCGGGTAAGGGCCACCATAGGGATGGTGGGCAAGACAAAGCAGGGTGGGAGACACACTGGTTTCAGAGCTGAAATCTTAGATCTTTCTAACACATTTGGAGAAAAGAAACAGACTTTAGAGTCACAGACCCCTAGTACAGACTGCCTTGTCTCCTCCTTTTGTAAAGACTAACATGCAATGCTTAACTGGGAGCTTGTCAAGATACTGCTGCTGCTGCTGCTAAGTCGCTTCAGTCGTGTCCTACTCTGTGCAGCCCCATAGACGGCAGCCTACCAGGCTCCCCCGTCCCTGGGATTCTCCAGGCAAGAATACTGGAGTGGGTTGCCATTTCCTTCTCCAATGCATGAAAGCGAAAAGTGAACGTGAAGTGGCTCAGTCGTGTCCGACTCCTAGCGACCCCATGGACTGCAGCCTACCAGGCTCCTCCATCCATGGGATTTTCCAGGCAAGAGTACTAGAGTGGGGTCAAGATACTACTGATGGGAAAAGACAGTATTATAAATAAGCCTTTTCAATAACTGCCTGTCCACTGCATCAACATGGGCAGTCATCTGTGCTGGGTTTTATAGAAGACCTGGTTAATTCTTTTTGGAATCAATTTCTAGGAAATGCAAATACTTTAGACAATCGTCTAAAAGGCTTACAGAGAGTCTATGGGAAGTTAAAGGTTATGAAGAAAATCAGTGGTTTGCCCTGAATCTTTCATCCTGATCCATTTTGAGTTTTAGGAAACAGAAGGGATGATAGTCTTATCACACTTGATTAATCAGCCCTATAGACACAGCAAGGATTATCACTAGGTACTTTTCAGGTGACAAATAAGAGACTTCTTTATTCCTCTAGATTTGATATATCATTAGACCTTGAAAAGATCACCTGTATAAAGAGTGAAAATAGTTCACACAACATGTAATTAAGGCAACAAGAGGTTGTCTCCTTATCCTTTGCATGATTCTAGGGCAAATTCTTATTTGTCTCCTTCATTTGAATGGCCAAGAAGAATTCCCATCTTCTCTGATGCAGATTAATCCTGTCCATAAAACAGCTTAGCATTTTATTGGGTGATGAGGGCTGTACTGATTTACCTTGCTGAAGGTTGCACAAGGGGAGAGACACAAAATAGACTTGCAATTCCTTTCTGCTTATCTGATTTTCAGCTATGACTTGTCACGGATGTATGCATGAATGAGAGCTTTCTGGAAGGCTGTCTTTATCGAACTCCCATGGAGTGAATACTTCAGAAGAGCCTGGTTGCAACTGGACATTGGGACTATTGAGAAATGCATTAAAAGAAACCAATGTCTTGAGACAGATGAATATCATACAGTATCACTTATACCTGGAATATAAAAAAGGGTACAAATGAACTTATCTACAGAAACAGAAACAGAGTTAAAGATGTAGGAAACAAACTTATGGTTGCAGGGGGTAATGACGGGAGGGAGGGATAAATTGGGAGATTGAGATTGACATATACATATTACTATATAGCTTCCCCAGTGGCTCTGCTGGTGAAGAATCCACCTGCAAATTCAGGAAACCTAGATTTGATCCCTTGGTTGGGAAGGTCCCCTGGAGAAGTAAATGGCTACCTACTCTAGTATTTTAGCCTGGAGAATTCCATGGACTATATAGTCCATGGGGTTGCAAAGAGTCAGACATGACTGAGTGACTTTCACTTTCACATTACTATATATAAAACAGGTAACTAATCAGGACCGCCTATATAGCACAGGGGACTCTACTCAGTATTCTGTAATGGCCTATATCGAAAAAGAATCTTAGAGAAGAGCATACATATATATATATGCATATGTATAACTGATTCACTTTGCTGTACACATCCCGATCCAGGGATCGAACCCGGGTCTCCTGCCTAGTTGGCAGATTCTCTACCATTGAAGCCACCAGAGAAGCCCAATGAAACTAACACAACATTGTAAATCAACTACACTCCAATAAAAACTTAAAAATAAGACAAAACCAAACAAAGCCCCTAATCCCCTAAATAACCATTGTCTCACAGTGGCAAAACATGGAAGTCTACTGACAAAGAATTCAAATAAATTTTGGAATAATTCTCTTTAAAAGTCTTCACTTTTAAATAGTCATTTATAGTCATATGCACAGTAATGCACAGCCATTGTAGAACAGCTTGAAACTAGAGGAAAGAAAAGAATAAATGAGATCATCATAAGCTCTCATGATGCAGCCACTAAGCATCAACTACTTTATCATTCCAGTGTATTTCAACATTGAGGAACATGTATGTATAAAGTAAAAAACCTCAATTATGTGTATTTCCAATCCCTTACAGCAAATCTGCCTCTGTGATATGCACTAAAAGAAATAAATTAGGTTTTTTATTTGGTGAAGCTGATGAGTTAAAATACAACAGGGCACGTAAAGATCAAAGACGAAGTGAGGAAAGCCAGAAAATGTTTCACTTAAATATTTGAATGCAATGCATGATTACTAAGCCAAAGAAAAACTATTTATCTGGCCTGAAGAATGTTATTTAAATCCTAGGCTCATTCATGCTAAACAGAGGCAACATTTTCCATTCACGTCTCCAAGGCTTCTCTTCTCCTGGAAGTAACTCCCTTTTCTCCCCCTCTAGCATTCCTATTTATGGGCTTAATGCCCACAATTGAGAATGATAAGTTTAGAAGGTGTTCATTGCCAAAATGATGATATTTAAATGGTAGGACAATTTTAAACAAGGTGATTTTTTTTAAGGTTGTGCCAACCTATAAATGTTACTCTTGCCATAAAACTATAAACTAAAACCCACTAATAAAAAGGCCAGAAGAATAATTATTTACAATGATGTATTAGAGAGTTTGAGCTACTTTTCTTTTCTGAACAAGTAAAAAGGAACTGATTTTTAAAGACTAAAAATGCCACATGATCTTCCACCCAACTATTACTTTTGCTTCTTTTCTTGTATTTTCATTGTGTTAACAACTCAAACCTGCAGAAGGATGTATTGGTCAAATTCTGGTACTTTGCTCGATGCAATCATCTAATACCTCAAAGAAAGTGCATGAACTCGAATTTTCATTATCATCACCTTCAAAAGGCAAGTGCAGTCACAGCCATTTGACATGTTCACTGATCAGGGAGCAGCCTACAGAGGATGACAGAATACATGTTTCTCTTTGGTTCTTCTGTGAACTATTACCTTCACAATTTGAAAGAAAATGGATATTAATACATCTAATATTTCTAGAGTCCTTATACTTCTAGCTTTTCTTTCAGCGTTTAAGTGTCTGAGCCCAAACTGCCTATATTACTATACAAAACAGATATAGATGTACAGATACAGAGAAAAAATTAGTGGTTATCAGTGGGGAGAAGGGATGGGGAAGGACAAGATAGGGGTTGGAGATTAATAGGTACAAAGTACTGTGTATGAAACACATAAACTACAAGGACATATTGTACGGCACAGGGAATCTAGCCAATATTTTAAAGTAATTTCAAATGGGGTATAAGCTAAAAAATATTGAATCACTATGCTGTACACCTGAAACTAACAGAAAATCGCAAATCAACTATACTTCACGTTAAAACAGACAAACCAACCAAAAATCCTCTACCTATTCTGAACAATGAGAAGAAAGTTACAATTTGTCTAATTTTTAGAAGGAGAAATAGCGTGCAGGTATGTATTTGTTTTCTATGACATATAGGAACATAGTAATGGCCCATTTCTCAGAGGGAGGCTGGCCCGATGGCCTGTGAGCACACGCGAGGTTATGTGACCTGCAATGCTGTACGTCCTTACTCTGTAGGCCTACTGCATCTGGCCCACTCATGCACTTACTGCTCTCAGCTTAATTCCTGCAGTCAATCCTATTTTCTTGCTAAGCATGCCCATCTGTTCCTGATGAACTCAGCAATTACAATCTCTGGAGGCCCACAGATGTGCACATGGTGTATAACTCCATTTCAAATTGCAGGGCTCTGCTCAACACCTGGCACGAGTGTTTTTTTTTTTTTTTTAAGTGAATGAGGCCAAGACAATGGTAAGCAAACAGGCAGGACACTGGGAGAGCAGGAGTTCTGAGATTTTCTTTCAGGTTTCTTCATGAGATGGCAGCTCAAAGCTGGGCAAAAGCTGCCACTGAATTGGAGGCTGGCAGTTGAGGGCTCATTCCATCTCAGGACCTCTATCTGGAACCTGCAGGCAGCAGTGGGTAAGGGCTTTATGTGGAGCCAAAGGTGTCCAGGGCAGGCTGGGTTCCTTGACATCTTGGGCCAGGAAATTAAAAGCTTTCAAAACAAGTTCAGGAGAGATTCTGTTTTTTAAAAAATGTAATACTGAAGTACCCATTGTTAAGATGCTGGAAAGAAACAGTGGAAGGAAAGTTATGTAGAATTACTCAGCAAGGGAAATCAGATACTTTGAAGTTAGTGTGTGCGATGTGTATGTGTGCGTGTGTGTGTGTGTGCATGCACTCTCAGTGGTGTCTGACTCTTTGTGACCTCATGGACTGTAGTCTACCAGGCTCCCCTGTCCATGGGATTTTCTAGGCAAGAATACTGGAATGGGGGGCCATTTCCTACTCCAGGGGATCTTCCCGACTCAGGGATCGAATCCGTGTCTCCAGCATTGCAGGTGGATTCTCTACCACCAGCGTCACCTGGGAATGCTAATTACTTCCTTCCTTGCAGAGTGTTTTTCATTTCACAAAGCATTTTGAAGTACCCCAGTTCATTTAGCTCTTACAATCATATGACAGGCTACACGGCACTAATGTTTCCATTATTCAAAACATGTGACTAAGATCTAAATATATGCATAAAGAGATAGGACCAAGGGGGTAGAAGCAAACCCAGGAGTTTTTTCCATTAATGCTTATCCTGCTCCGAATCCCCTTCCTCTCTTTCTTTTACCTATTTCACGATTTTATGATGGATTTGGTGTTTTGCTGGGTGATATTATAGCTGAGGGGAGGAGAGCCCAGAAAGGTACCCTTTCCACACTGGTTAGGTCAGTTAAATATGATTTTGAATCACATGTGCATGCTGTACATTTGGACTGAAAACTAAGAGTGTGAATTTTTATACTTAGGTAAACCAACTTTTGGCTCAGACGGTAAAGGGCCTTGCTTACAATGCGGGAGACCTGGGTTCGATCCCTGGGTCAGGAAGATCCTCTGGAGAAGGAAATGGCAACCCACTCCAGTACTCTTGCCTGTAAAACCCCATGAGAGGAGCATGGTGGGCTACAGTCCACTGGGTCGCAAAGAGTCGGACACAGCTGAGTGACTTCACTTAAACCAACTTTACAGTTGCAAAATATATTTGTAGTTTTCTCCTAGGCAGGAAGAAATGCCTTCAATTTTATGGGAAGGGGGTGAGTGAGACTAAGATGAACTCATTCATTCCTTGTCCACCCAATTTAAGGCTCTGATTCCTCATTTCACCTTCCAACATGCTCTGGATTCCTGGAGAGCTTAGCTGGAGCAGAAGTTTTAAAAGCATAGACAAAGCCAGCTCTTATCTTTTTCTCTTCCAGCTGCTTCTGTTGTCCCTTCCTCTCCTCTTACTCCTCCTGATCCTCTAATGTGTCTACCTATAATACCCGAATTTATGATTTCTTAAATACTCAATATATAATTATTGATAGGTTTGCAGTAAAAGGAATTTATCAGCATCACTGGATACAGGTCAGTGAATACCCTGACAGAAATGGCATAAATATTTATTCCAATTCACCAGAAGCCTATGAGTTACAGCTCATAAACAAGCCATGGCTTTTTTGTGTGTGACTCAGATAAATGGCACTGGACTAACAACTCTGTCAGCTAATCATTGTATGAACCTCATTGATTTTCATCAGTTAAAAGAGCATGATACCACCCTCTCATTTGCAGGGATTAACTGAGATGCCAACCTTGAAGTATGTAGCCCAGTGTATCCTGAAATATAGCAGCTTCTACACGCTATACTTATTTCTCTCATCATTATGACTTCCTTTAAGTCTGTGTGTGTATGCTCACTCGACTCCACGAACTGTAGCCCTCCAGGCAACTCTGTCCATGGGATTTCTGAGGCAAGAACACTGGTGAAGTTTGCTATTTCCTACTCCAGGGGATCTTCCCGACACAGGGATAAAACCCATGTGTCTTGAGCATCTCCTGCACTGGCAGGTGGGTTTTTTTTTTTTTTTTACCATTGTGCCACCTGGGAAGCCCCTACTTTAGGTCTAGAAGGGACATAATATAAAAGGGAAGGAAATGAGCAAAGGATGACTTTAGGATAATGGAAGAATAGGAGATGGAAATGAGTTAATAATCTCTGGGAAGAATGAGAAGAAATGAATAGCAGGTATATTAATACAAGGAAATGATAAAGAAGAAAATTTTTAGAGGGAAGAAAAGAGTTTGCACAAATCACAGCCAGAGAGAAATCAAGAGGAAAAAATATGGGAGTAAACGGACACAGAAAGGAGAAGGATCAAGGTGAGAAGCAAGGGAAGATTTTGAAGAATGATACAGCTCCATCTTCTGCTGCCTCGTCAGCCCCAGTTAGGAGGAAGGGACTGTATTTCACTCACGCTGAGTCACAGGATTTGAGGATGAACTTGGACATGCCCTGTGGACCACATGATGTATGAGAAAGAAGCTGTGGTGGTCAGGATCGCCATCAGCTTGTTTCCCTTAGAAACCTGACTGCAAAGTAATCTCCCTTCAAAACAAAAGGCAGTTCTGATGGAAATGAGGATAAGACTTCCAGCAGTGAGAAGAGGTGGAGTGGCTCTCCACCTATGCCAAGCAGGAAGAATGCAGCTCAAAGCCTCGGAACTTTGAGACTTTCCCAGACAGTGTCAAACAGCAAATGCACAAGTCTTTGCCACAGGAAGAATGGTTCCCACAGTGTGGTCCATTCTGAATAAAGAAATGCAATGGATGATATGTGAGGATGCAATGGGAAGAATCAAGTGAAAAAAAGTCAATTTCCCTTCATGGTAACGACATCTCATTTTTCACTCCCAAGTTTTCTTCAGCTTCTGCTTTAAAATATGGTTTCCCTTTCCTGTGCCATTGCCCTTGGAAATATCTCAAAAAGACAGTTGATTTTGTAAAAGCACCTTCCATGGATTTTCGCAGTAAAATCATAAAGCTGTCATCACCCAGGAGAGATAAATGTTCCCTGAGAAGGGGGAGGTTGCCTTTCTCCCATTAGCATAATGCCTACTGTTCTTGGAGACTATAAATCCTCTAATCATCATAGTTTAAAAAATAAATTGATTTGGTTGGCAAATTTGGCAAGTCTTAGAATGGCAGGATACCAGTCTGTCTGGTGCTGTACCCTGGTCTACCACAGCAGATTTAAATTCAGACAAATGCCACTTTGATGGCATTTGAAGGTAGTGACTGAGAGCTCCAATAGACAGTTCTGAAAGGGAGAGATGGTGCCTTGCTTCTCTGCATCACCCAGTGAGAGGTCCACTCTGCTTGGAATGTGGTCTATACCCTTAGGCTGCCTTGCATCATTTAACTTGTTAACCATGTACGGTGCTTAGTTGTTCAGCCATGTCCAGCTCTTTGAGACCCCATGGACTGTTGTCTTCCAGCCTCCTCCGTCCATGCAATTTTCTAAGCAAGAATACTGCAGTGGGTTGCTGTTTCCTTCTCCAGGAGATCTTCTTGATCCAGGGATCAAACTCATGTCTCTTGAGTCTCCTGCATGGGTTCTTTACCACGTTCAGATTTTATCTTAGTGGCTAAGACTAGAAAATTCATACTAAGAAAAAAAGTTGATCTTTAAGAATTTTGTCTATACTTAAATTTGACAGTGAAATGATCACAGTGAGGATGAGTAGAGAATTTGGTCACCTCTTGAAATTCAAAACTCTTCGTATCATCTCCAGCTGATAAAAAAGGAAAATGTTTCCCAGGACTCTTACCTAATGTGGTGATACAACATGCTCTCTGGTAAATGTAATGTGTCTTTTAAAAAGGATCTGGGAAACTGACTCATGTTTTTGAAAAGAGTGTGATGATGAAGATGGTTACCCTGTATTCTTTAAGTACTTTATTCTATTTCCCCCACTATATCCAAGTTAATAAGCGATAAAGCAAATATGTACCTAAGTTCACCAGCAGGATGTGCTTTAAAAAAAGTGTTTTCTGAATTTGCTGCCATGTGTTAGGCTTTGTGTTTCAATAACATGCATATGTGTGTGCTCAGCTGTGTCTGTGGAATGTAGCCACCAAACTCCTCTGTCCATGGGATTTTCCAGGCAAGAATATTGGAGTACGTCCTTTCCTCCTCCAGGTGATCTTCCTGACCCAGGGATCAAATCTTGTCTCCTACGACTCCTGCATTTGCAGGTGGATTCTTTACGACTAAGCCACCTGGGAAGCCCACTGTAATAAGAGATTACATCAAAATGGCTCAAGTAGAAAGGATACTTCACTGACCCCATCCTGTAAAGAAGGTAATAAGACCTTATGTCCCCGTGCATTAGGAAAATACAGCTTTCTACCCTGTTATACTATGAAGGAAGAGTCTGAAAATGCCTTCACGGTGTGATCTGAGGAACTTAATGTATTATTTTTTCTCAGGGATATTTGCATTATGAAGACAATGGGAAGAGCAGGGTCTGATTTAGCAGGAATCACAGTTTACATAGGGTGGATGTTAAGCTTTATTAAAGGACATACTTTCCTATGGGGCAGCTTCCCTGTGCCTCTCAATTAAACCTCAAATTAAAAGTTAGAGCTAATTACTTTACAATATTGTATTGGTTTTGCCATACATCAACATGAATTAGAGTAGACATTTGCAAGCATTACTCAAATGATAATTTATAAAACCAAATTTGCCTGTTCATGTAATAAAATTTTTCACATTTTCACCACAACTTCAAATTAATATGGCCAACAAATTAAAAAAAAAAAATGTTAGAGCTGGCTACCCATGCCGCTCACACGTAGAGTGAGTCCTAGGACCCTCAGCTTTGTACTCTCAGAAAGTCTATACACTATTTATGGCTGCTAATAAACAGATGACACCACTAAGTTGGATAGGGTGGTTAGCATGTAATTCACAGGCATGGAAGTGTTTTGGTTTTTTAAAATCTGTTTTTTTTAAAAAATCTTATATAGAGCTTATTTATTTGCCATACTATGTGGCATGTAGGCTCTTAATTCCCCAACCAGGGATTGAACCCAAGCCCCCTGAAGTGGAAGCGTGGAGTTTTAACCAGAAGTCCCTGTGGAAGTGTTCCAAACTGCTTTGCAGTGTGGTGTTTCAGTTCCTGTTGTATTTCTCGCTCAATGAACTGTGTTACATTTTTACATATTCTCAGCCATCAGTATGAAATGTTTCAAAATGATGATATCATGTGGTTCAGATTCATATTTTTCTTTTAACATATACTTAATAGTTATTAGTTTAATGAGAGAGAAACAAAACTTCATGGTTTCCACTTACCCTGGGAGCTACAGATGATCTCAGTAATGTCAGATTGTCTAATTTCAAGGTGGCTTGCCTTCATCCAAACCCAGACCTCTACAAAAATCTCACTTCACAGAAATGACCTGGGGTTTATCACTTTTGGAAATATCAAGGATTAGAAGGAAGAGGAAGAAAATCTGGTCTATTTTTACAGGATGAGAGAACCATAACACACAAGAAAATCAGACTGGGGCTGAAGTTTCCACTGCACCCGCCCCTGGTCATCAGGTAGATCAGGGGGCAGCAGGTGCACCTGTCCTCATCCCAGGATGTTGCTATTATTCAGTCGTTTAGTCGTGTCTGACTCTTTGTGACCCATGGACTGCAGCATGCCAGGCTTCCCTGTTCTTCACCATTTCCTAGAGCTTGCTCAAACTCGTGTTCATTGAGTCGGTGATGCCATCCAACCATCTCATCCTCTGTCGTTCCCTTCTCCTCCTGCCTTTAATCTTTCCCAGCATCAGGGTCTTTTCTAATGAGTCAGCTCTTCACATCAGGTGGCCAGAGTACTGGAGTTTCAGCTTCAGCATCAATCCTTCTAATGAATATTCAGGATTGATTTCCTCTAGGACTGACTGGTTTGATCTCCTTGGAGTCCAAGGGACTCTCAAGAGTCTTTTCCAACACCACAGCTCAAAAGCCATCAATTCTTCTGCATTCAGCCTTCTTTATGGTCCAACTCTCACATTCATACATGATTACTGGAAAAGCCAGGATGAGCTCAGTGCATATTTGTAATCCCAGGACGAGTTCAGAGCATATTTGTTACCACAGACATGGAAGGTGCAGTATGCCAAGCATGGAAAAATCTAGATGATGTATCTGGATAGCTTCCAGATGCTGAGTTGAAATGCACAGAAGTAGAGCAGTCACTCTTTATAGCAGTCTGGGCACTACTCTTTTTAATCCCATTTGTGTAAGGAATGAAACCAATTAACTGTCACCTAGTAATGCAATTTATAAAAGCTCATTATAGACACTCTTTTCCTTTAACACTGAAGGCTGCTTGGCAGGAAAAGTACACATTAGTGAGAAAGTACTGATTTCTCTGAGCCTAGAACCAGGGCTCAGTTACTGAACAGAAAACCTAGTTAATCTGCTTACTCTTATCATGAAAGAAACAGGAAGGAATAAGTATCCTGATTCTTACTAGACACCATTCCATAACTGTCAAAGGCACTCTTTAGAAAAACTAAGCAATGCCAAGTGCATCTGTCTGCTTTATCCCAGCCTCTCTGTGGCATCTTGGACAGAAGTGAAACAATCCGGTTCTAGCCCCAGCTCAACACACTTCAGGAGGCTCTGAAACACCATTCTTGGCAGCACGAACTTTGAGATAAGTTCTGGGGCAAACTATCCAGCTTTTTGAAGCCTCAGTTTCCCCAGATACAAATAGGAACAACAGTGATTGGAGAAATCTAGCCTGATATTAAATGTGATACGATATGTTTTCTACACAATGCATGGCTCATACGTAGTGAGAGTCCAATAAAAGTTAGTTATTATTATATTATGTAGGATGGACAAACAAGGTGTTACTGTATAGCCCAGGGAACTATGTTAAATATCCTGTGATAAATCATAATTGAAAAGAATATAAACCATATATACATACACACACATATATTTACATATGTATAACTGAATTACTTTGCGATACAGTAAGAATTAACACAACAGTGTAAATCAACTATATTTCAGTTAAAAAGCCACTTCCCTGGTGGCTTAGTTGGTAAAGAATCCGCCTGCAGTACAGGAGACTGGTGTTTGATCCCTGGGTTGGGAAGATCCCTTGGAGAAGGAAATGGCAACTCACTCCAGTATTCTTGCCTGGAGAATCCCATGGACAGAGCAAGCTGGCAGGCTACTGTCCATGGGTTGCAACAGTCAGACATGACTTAGCCACTTAACCACCACCACCAAGTATGTATAACTGAATGACTTTGCTGTACAATGAGAATTAACACAACATTGTAAGTCAGCTATACTTCAGTTAAAAATAAATAAAATTTATTATTATAAACAAACTAGCTATTTGAACCTCCTTGGGGGCCTATTTCCAATTGGTATTATATTAGTGTTTCTCAAACTTTCCCACTAAAGTGCCCCTAAGAGCATCTGGTCAGAATGCATCCCCTGGAGGCTGGCTGGCAGTGTAAACTGAAGAGAGAATTCTCAAGTGAAAAAAAGTCCCTTCCACTTGTCTTACATTTTTGTAACAGCTTACACTTTTTTTTTTCTTACAAATTTTCTTAATCGCATTTTGCATTCTGCTTCATATTAAATCTTTATCTAATTTTTTTTTTTAATGTCATAGTTCAAATTCTCTTCAACCACCTTTAACATTTCAGGAAGAAGAACTTGGATCGTCTTGTGGCTCTGGGTCCCCTCAGCCCAGCCACAGGAGCGGGTGGGCCCCGTGGGAAAGGCACTCCACAGATCCCTGCTATGCAAAGTGCGGTAGAAGCATCCCTAGAAGCTGCTGGGAAGTGAAGAATCAGGCCTCACCGCAGACCCACAGGAGCTGAGCTGCACGTTAGAAAGATCCTTGGGTGATTAGTATGCATGCTAAAGCTGAGAAGCATTGAACTTGATCATCTCCAAGGAATTGCAGGCTCTAACATACTGTGATTAAGTAAGATGGAGAAATCAGCAGTCATTGAAGATCTAATGGGAGCCTGACATTGTGCTAAATGGTGTGAGGAACGCAGAGATGACAGGGATATGTCCTCCCTCTCCTGAGGGTTTGCTCACTGGAAACCAGGGAGGAGTGAGCAGTGAGCTGGTCCTACAGGAACCTGCCAGCTGCTCCATTAGAAATTTACTTAGCTCTTCTTTAGAGATCATCCACTAGAAAGAGAAGTGAAAAATATAGGAGACGGGTGCTCTTTACCTGGAAATCTTGAAAAAATGACCTTAATTGTCTTTCTATCTATTCCACTCTCTTCTCTACCTATCTCCAGCCCAGTTAAAAATTTCTCAGTGTTCTAATATATTACGTTTACATTCCTACACATACCACTAGTGTTGAAAATAAAAATAAAAGACCTGGGGTGAACAAGAAATAAAAATCCATTTTCAGAAGACCAGCAATAAGCAATTTTCTTGTGGCAGCTCTTAGTGTGCGTAACGAGTTGTGTGTGCTCTGCAGACACCTGTATGCGATGTCATCTTCGACATGTGCTCATTTGACTCTGTCGCTAATAATTCATGGGTTTGTTGGAAGCTGCCAGGCAATGAATGCTATTCTGTACTTTACAGAGCTCTTATTTTCTCTCTAGGACAGTGTCATGCTGAGCAGTATTTTCACCTGAATACAATAGGATATGCATTGTTAGGAAAGATGGTCAAGCGGAAAAGGCAAAAAGTCAATGTAAGTCCAATCGGACTGTTTCTCCAGATATCTACAAGGGGGCCTGTGTCACTATAAGGGACAAAGGTGGTGGGGCATCTTCTATAGTATGGCCAGATAACAATAGAACTGCTGGGTTATCTAAGATGATGGACTAAGATATTCTTTTTCTTTTGGGGGGCCATGCGGCATGTGGGATCTTAGTTCCCTGATCAGGGATTGAAGCTGGGTCCCCTGCATTGGGAGTACAGTGTCTTAACCACTGGACCACCAGGGAAGTCCCAAGGGCTGAGGGATTCTGTGAGGAGGTTCCTCTGACCTGGGAACAGGCAAAGAAAGGTGGGTTTCTCTCCTGCACCTCCTAAGAATAGTTCCCTCACTTCCTGATCATGTTTACATCTCGGTCCTTTTCCTGCCTAAATTCCTGAGCCTGTTATCAGTACCAGCCACCCAGCTGTCCCGTATGCTCACTCTGAAGCCCATCCCATCTAGCCTGCATCCCTTCCCATCACTTAAATGGCACACAGAGTCTACCCATGACCTTTTAATCTTTAAGTCCAATGGCCTTCCAAGAGTTCTGCTTCTACTAGACTTTTCTTCAATATTTGAAATGGTTTTGTCTTTTAATGTCTTTTCTTCCTTTGGCACCTCATTATTTGGCTTCTTTTCAACATATCTGGCCTTCTCTTTTGTTTTGCCTTTCATGATTTAACCCCTCACCCTGTCTGTTAAACACAGCCACTTTCTGAGGTCCAGTTTCTGCCTTCGTTAGCTACACTCTCATTTTTATATACTCATCTACTCCCATAGCTTCAAATGAGGCTCCACTGAAAATACCTCCAGGATATAGACATAAGCATCTGTGGTTTCTATTCCTCAGAATCTAGTAACGAATCTCCTGCTGTCTCCCTGGCATTTGCAGATATTCGACAATGTCTCCACTGACTTGCATCTAACTCTTGCATCTACCCTATTACCCTAGCCTGAGCCCTGGTCTTATCTGGGCCGAGAAGCCTTCAGCGACTTCTAAGCCTGTAACAATCCCCCTCTTCCTACTGATATTTGCCAGTTAGGATTTGCAAAGTAGTCTTTGCTCTTTGGTAGTTTTTTATTTTTATTAAAATTTTTTAATGTATTTATTTATTTTTGGCCATGCTGCATGGCATGTGGGATCTTAGTGCCCCAATCAGGGATTGAACTCATGTCCCCTATGGTGGAAGTGTGAATTTCTATCCACTGGACCTCCAAGGAGGTTCCTGTTCTTTGGTATTTTACAGAGCTACTCTTCTCCCCAAGGAGGTACAGCATTGAGAAACATTTGACATTGTACAGAGTAAGATTTCTGCCTTGCATTATTCATTCATTTAACAATTATTTATGGAGTGTCTGCTGTGTGCCAGGCACTGTTCTATGTTCTAGGAACAGGAGTTGACAAACAGGGTTTGCCATCAAGAAGCTTCTATTCTGCAACAGGAGGGGGACCTGGCCAATAAAATATATATTTATTTTATATGTCTATTTGTGGTATTAATAAGCACCATGAAGGAAAATAAATAAAAGTCATGAGGAAGGAAATGACCTGTTTGTAGAGAAGAGCTACTTATTTAGGGGTTGCCCAAGGGAGCCTCTCCGAGAGCCTGATAGTGGACAGAGGTCCAAGGGAAGAGACGGCAAGGCATGACAGCAACTGTAGGAACAGTATATTAGGCGACCGCCCAGAGAGCCTGTGTACCTTGTAGGAAAACAGAGATGAAGCCATTGTGGGCCAGGCAGGGAGGGGAGAGGATACTTGTGAGAGGTGGCATTGGAGAAGCATCAGGGGGCACATCACCTGGTGCTCAGGGGCCAGCAAAGATTTTAGATTTTACTCTGGATGAGAGAAGAGGCTGATGGAGAGTTTTGATTAAGAGTGTTGAGAATGTAATGGATGTAAGTGTAAGAATTGTGTTGGCTGCCACATTGAGAATATGGAAAAACCTGTGTATTCAAAGATGGAAGCAGAGAGTACAGGGAGAAGATGATTAAAATGATTCAAATGAGAGCTGAGGGTGAACTGGACTGGGAAATATGTGTGGGGCTGGTAGAATTGGTTGGATTTTTTTAAAAAGAAAGAACCAACAAGAATAGGAGAAAAAAGAGAAAGTAGGATAACCCCCAAGTTTTAGACCTGAGCAAATGGGAAAAAAAGAGGTGTCAAAAGACAGAAGGAGCAGGTTTCGGGCTATGGGAATATGGAATTTGGGTCTGGACCTTTTAATTTTGAAGTGAGTGCATCAGGCAAGGAGTCAAGGCAGCAATTTGTTATATGCGCTCTAGTTGCCCCTCTCTTAGTCGACTAGAGCACTGAACACAGAACTTTTAAAAGGCTGTGTAGCAAAAGGAAATAGATCCCACAGGGGAAGAAGTGAGGCATATCGTACAAGCTGCTACTGTTGTTCTGCACACTAGACACTGCAAACAGCCATCTACTATATAAAGGGGTTCCTATCACGTAATTGAGGTATTCCTTCCAACAGGCCTAACCATTTTCATATTTTTAAACCAAATTATTTAGGAAAAATTCAGGCCTCTTTGTCTTACTTTTATTGCAATAACTATTAGTGTAATGCGAGAGGAAATACTTACGTAGTTGATGGATTCATTTACTTGGTTTACAAACAACAGTGAGTGAAAGAGACCACAGTATGAAGTGATGGATGCTGAGAAAGCAAAATGGGAGCACGCCTTTCATCAACGCAGCAATGGAGAGAAAGCCTCAGAAGTGGGTCAGCTAAGTAATCTGACCACGGACCCCTGCCAGTAGACAAAAGAGCCTAAAGCAAATAGCTAAGTGCACCAAAATGTACACGGAGTCCACACAACTGATTTCCAGTCTCTGTTCATTATTTATGGAATAACTGGAAAGTTACACTGAAAGCACTTCTTGTGATGTTTGTTTATTGTGAGACCCCTATCTCTGAAAAATGTGTCCTGACTTTCTTTCCCCTGTGACATACAGGTAAAATCACTGTTTTCTACTCCCTCACACTTTTTTCCCCTTGTGATCGCTTTCCTCTACTTCATCTTATTCTAGTTTATTTCTTCAATTCTAATAGAAAAAATAGAGTACAGAGGAAAGAGGAAAAACATCAAAACTTATATATATGTAACTTCAGATGTTCTTCTAGAAAGATGAAGTTCCATCTGGGTACATATTTAATACATATTTGTTCAAAGCAATGGTAGTATTAACAAATGTCCTAAAACAAACTACAATAGCATTAGGATTTTCAGCATTTGCATTTCTTTGATGAACTTAAAAAATATGCATAACTAGAAAACTCTATTTTAAAAAAAGTCTCTTTTCTGCTCTTCATGCCAGAATGCAAATGTCACCAAACACAGTCAACATAAAAATATCAGCATAAACTCCCCTTACACCTTATCATGTGGAAATAATAGTTTATTTATACTCAGCTCAGACTAAGACAAATTGGTCAGATCTAATGTGCTGCCAGATAAATAAACAAACTTCTCAGTTCTTTCAAAATGCAATTCTTCTAAATCTGAAAAAACAAAAACAAAACCTGCTGCTCTTGAAAACACAAGAAAGATCAACTTTTGGTAAAAACTGGGACTCTTTTCAATGTTTTCCCCATTTCTAGGTTACAGTAAACCCACTCAAAGAGTCCATTATTATCATACATTAATAAAGCACTTTACAGAGGGTGGAAATAAACAAAGAAATTAAGAGAAAGGCCTTCGTCTTTTTCTCCTGCCTGCTTCCAATAAGCATGTACTTGGACAATTAACCAGGGCTGGATGAGAGCCAACTCAGACAGCAGGCATGAGATCAGCCTCAGAAAGGATTAATCAGAACATACCCTCTAAGAACCTATGTGCGAACTCACAACACAAGGGGCTAAAACCTCCAGTGCTTATTCCAATCACTCTTGATGCAATTAAACTCCACTGGTGAAAAAAATTAAAGTCACCTAGTCAACAGCATATATTCTCTTGGAGGATCTCAGGAAAAATGACTTTTAAGATTCTGCAATAAAAGTATTCATTAAACCCATTTACTTGAGTAAAATTATTCTTAAAGACAATAAAAATATTCCTTATTTTCTACCTTTTTATGCGAGTTCATTTTCAAAATGCTGTCCATCAAATCAAAGAACTGTGGATAAGTTAACATCAGAAAAGCTAATATGTACTTAATTTGGGGTTTTCAAAAAAACATGGTTGTGCAGCAAGATATTAATTGTTTTTTCCATATAAAAAGTATACAATAATTATTAAAGATGATTGTACACTCTTATGAATAACCAGTATAATACTGTAAAGGTTTGGAACATCAACAGTTAGTTTGCAAATGTGAGTTAATGAACAGATGAATAATCTGTTCTCAGATAGTGATAATATAAGCAACACTGGAAATTATCCAATATTAGTTATTTACTGAGATGTGATAACAAATTAAGTACTGTTATCTAGTCAACACAGTGGCCATTCTGCTGTTTAATTTCACTGATATGAACAGAAACATCTTAAAAATATAGAATGGAAGAGAAAAATGAAATGGAGACACAGCAATGTATTATTATCAATTACTGATTCATCTTAGAAATGGCTTCATATCTTATAAAAGTGTGCAAATTAATAAACAGAAACACTACTGCCTGTTCAAAGGGTGGTAATTATAACCACCAAGCTAGAGCTGAAAGAAACCTTCAGATTTGTAGAGTCCAGCTCCCACATTTTACTAGTAGGAGAATAAAACAGAGAGATTAGGGATCAAGTGCCCAATAAGCAGTAATGAAGACAAAACACCGATTGTATACAACATATTCTTGGTTACAACTCCTACCTTGCATGTTATTGATACATCTGTTTGAGTTATGTGACGGTCACATAATCAATCTAATACAAATGACAGGTCAGCCCACGGGGAAATGACAAAAAAGGAAGAAGCTATTAAGTAGATGAGACAAAATTCAAGTTCATGCTAAAGTGTTTGCTACATTTGTAAGGTTTTCCCTCAACCATGCACATACCATCATTACAGCAAATATTTAGCCTACCATTTATTTTCCTGTGCATTCTGTATTGTCTCTTGTCAGAAATGTTAGAGCTAATAGCTGGAGTATCATTTATTTTACCATAATCTCTATATTTTCCATGTAGAAATACTGGCTGCACAGAAGAGAAAAATGTTCTGACCTAAACAACTGACAGCAGGTAATTGGAGGAGAAATTACATTTCATTTCTTGCAAGTTATACATTTGCTCACTCCTAACCTGGAAGGTGGTAATAAAGTAAGAACTCCTTAAACTCCTCAAAAAGCTAAGGGGATATTCCCGTTCCACCATTCAGGTTTCTTTGCTTAATCCTAATAGAGGAAATTTTTTATGCTTAAAAGCTCAAAAGATAAGAGTGTTTACAGGAGTTTTCACTCCATGATTCCCAATCTGATATGTTTAACTTTTCTGCCCAGGGCACAACACTCAAGTTTTAGACTTGACCCTGTGGCCCACGATGTGAATGTCCTTTTCTGTTAGGTAAAATTTTGGATGTCTCTTGGAATCATTTTGCTTCAGATTTTGGATCTGATTGCTTACCACCAGTTTTGAAAAAGTCCCTTATATGGGTAAGTTCCCTTTTACTCTTTTCTGGAATTGTGATAACCTGGTGGAAAATCTGAGAGGTGATTCTCATCAAAAGGAAGCCCACTGGTCTCACTAGAACCCTCCCCATGGCTCCATCCTTGTAAAAGATGGTGAGATCATCATGATTTTATTAACCCCTCTTCCACAGGCAGACAAAATCTTAATCTCTTGAAACAGAAGATAAAAACCACAGTGAAACAAACAATCCCGATGTAATCCCTAGTGAATTAAGAAACCAGTGTTATACAATATCTCTAAGAATGGAGATTGATTTTAACACAAAATTTAAAAAAATTTCCAAGGCAAAAAAAAATTTTTTTAAAGCACTGTTTTATGGAAGCTCAATAATTCATATTCTAAAATTTCTAAAAATTCTAAAACACAGCCAAGCATGGGACACAGGATGAGAAATGACCAAAGCATACGTGTAGTGTGTCCTGAAAAATAATTGTGAGCAAGTCAACTCTGTCTAGCTGAGAAGAACAGCCAGCAAGTTCAGGATTTGGCTTCCGATTAATACTTGTATCATGAAAGATAGTCATTTTCTGTTTAATGACATCTGTAACGTGGCTATTCACAAACACAGGCTGAGTCTAGCTATAGAATGCCAATCATAGCTGTGTCATTCAAGCATGTCATGATTTACTGAAGACTGCAGTAACACTACAGTTTAATGAACAAGCCTCAAGCCCAGGGCACAACACTCAGGTTTTAGACTTCACCCTGTGGCCCACAATGTGAGTATCCTTGGAAAGAACTAAATATTCTCTGTGAGCCATGAATTCCACCATCTCTAAAATTCATTCAAGTCCTAACATCCTGTAGCTTCATACAAACACATTTTGGTTTTAACAAATTGCTATAAACAAGGGGAGAACAATGCATTTGGAAGTCATCTAATTTATAGATTTGAATAAGAGTAGAAAATAAAAAATGATCTCATTCACTTGTGAACATTAAAAGACACGTTGCTAGTGAAAGTTTCTCAAGGTTTGTTTTGACTAGGATCTACACGAGAGCAGGAAAGTGACTTTTATTTCTATCTTTTCGAAGGTTTTTACCAGGAGAAGGTGGGAGGAAAAGGGGACGCCAGAGGATGAGATGGCTGGATGGCATCACTGACTCAATGGACATGAGTTTGAGTAAACCCCAGGAGTTGGTGATGGACAAGGAGGCCTGGCATGCTGCAGTCCATGGGGTCACAAAGAGTCGCACACGACTGAACAACTGAACTGAACTGAAAGCAGCAGGGCTTTCTTTGGCTGATGTCTGAATATTAATTCTGCATCTCAGAAGCTTTTTGCTGAACAAAATGAAAGCTCTCAGTGGGCAGAGACTTCTGTTCATCATTATTTCTCTTGTGTCTGGTACAATGCCTAGTTTATAGCAGGTACTCAGTAATACATAAACACATATATAAAAAGCAGGTTTTTTTTTTTTTTTTTCTTCCATGATATTGTTAGGGAAAATCAGGGAGAAAAAAGAGCACAGGAAAAAAATAGGATTTTTTTTTCTACTAGCCTGATGACCCAGCGGCCAAAGAGCTCAGACAGAGAGAGGTGGGAAGGTAGCCAGAGTTCTGGACAGCGGTGACAGTGAGATGCAAGGAAGGGGAAGTGAGAAAACCTCTTCTGTGTCTTGACCACCCAAGAGCTTTTTCTTTACACTGGACCCTTCCTCTTCCTCTTCTTTAGACCAGTATGTGCAGTAGGGTTTAGAAGACTAAATACATTGACATATACACTACTACATGAAAAATAGATAACTACAATAATAAGAATCTACTCTATAGCACAGGCTTCCCAGGTGGCGCTAGTGGTAAATAACCCACCTGCCAGTGCAAGAGATGTAAGAGATGTGAGTTGGATCCCTGGTTTGGGAAGATCTCCCAGAGGAAGAAATGGTAACTTACTCCAGTATTCTCTCCGAGAAAATTCCATGGACAGAGGAGACCGGAGGGTTACAGCCAACGGAGTCGCAAAGACTTGGACTCGTCTGAGTGTCTGAGCATGCACTCATGCATACAGCACAGGGAACTCTACTAAATACCCTGCAATGACTGCGTGGGAAAAGACGCTAAGAAGAGTGGATACATGTGTATGTATAACTGAGTCACTTTGCTGTATGCCTGAAACTAACACAACATGGTAAATCAACTATACTTCAATAATTTTTTTTTAAAGACTAAACACATAAACACACACATATTATTAAAGGTCTTCCTGTATCTGCCCACACACCCAATGTGGTTCTGGCATTCATATCTGAATCCATAGACTTTTAATCCTGTCTCCTCACCCAACTTCACAAAGACCCATTCCCTCTTTTCCATACCATCTTAGTGTCTGTATTCTAATGAATTCTAATGGAATATATATTTTTTTTCTCCTCAAGTTCTCAGAACTAACAGAGATTACATTCAAGTTTCTATTTGGTTCAAGATTTCCAAGAGCAAAGCAAGCTTCAGGATGGCCAGCAAAATGTATCATTACCTTGAACCTCAAAAAACATAATTGATGAGAAAAACTGAAATACCACCAATCACATTTCTACAGCTGCTAGAGATGCAAAGATTCTCAGATGTTTTCACTCAACACAATGCTCCTTGTCAGAAGATCTTTAATGATATTATTAAAATTGCTAAATGTGCCCTTTCTAAAGAAATCCTATTGATCTTGACAAGCTGTAGGACATGCTAGCTTTTCTTCAGGAGAGACTCCTGCACATATTTGTCTATTTTGTGTGTATGTGTGCATATGGAATTTTGCTCATAAAAACTATACAAAGCAGTTTGTGAATAATTTCACTGTATGTTGTGTTTAGAACAGTCTTTTGGACTCTGTGGGAGAGGGAGAGGGTGGGATGATTTGGGAGAATGGCATTGAAACATGTATAATATCATATAAGAAATGAATCGCCAGTCCAGGTTTGATGCAGGATATAGGATGCTTGGGGCTGGTGCACTGGGACGACCCAGAGGGATGGTATGGGGAGGGATGTGGGAGGGGGGTTCAGGATGGGGAACACGTGTATACCCGTGGCGGATTCATGTTGATGTATGGCAAAACCAATACAATATTGTAAAGTAATTAGCCTTTAATTAAAATAAATATATTTAAGTTAAAAAAAAATAATTCCACTGTATGTTTTCTTTTAAACTGTTCTTTTCAGAAAGTTACTCATTCTGTATATCTGCTGAATAGATGACTCTCTACCCTCCAACTGACTCTGATGTCAATAAAGTTGTATTTGGAGGTCCAAGCCAGGTCTTGGCTCTGTCATGTTTATGCTCTAGGAGGTTAATGCAATTTAGGAACTAATATTCTGTGCAAGAGGTCAGAGAACTGGTCTTCCCACTTTTAGTTCTGCTGCTAACAATTTTGTGTTTGCTTCTGTTGAAGTTGCACAATCTCCAGGCTAGAGAAAAGATATTTATCTTAAGTAATCCTCAGAAGACTAATGAGGCATTATCTCAGGTAATCCTCAAAAGACTAAAATGGAACTTACTGCATATTTATTCAATGTGGCTGGGAAAGTGGTATTCTGGTTAATAACAGTAAAAAATTTATGCCTTATTTCTTATTGCTTACATACTAGGCATACACTGGCTGCTGCTGCTGCTGCCAAGTCGCTTCAGTTGTGTCTGACTCTGTGCGACCCCATAGACGGCAGCCCACCAGGCTCCCCCGTCCCTGGGATTCTCCCGGCAAGAACACTGGAGTGGGTTGCCATTTCCTTCTCCAATGCATGGAAGTGAAAAGTGAAAGTGAAGTCGCTCAGTCGTGCCCGACTCTTAGCGACCCCATGGACTGCAGCCTACCAGGCTCCCCCATCCACGGGATTTTCCAGGCAGGAGTACTGGAGTGGGTTGCCATTGCCTTCTCCAGTACACTGGCTAATTATTACCAAATTCATTTTCTTTCCTCCTGAGCATACAGCTAGATGACTTCCTCCAGTCTCTTTTGTAATAGGTAGGTCTGAGTGCTATCAGTGGGACCTGGACAGAAGTAATATGCATCACTACAAGCCCAGCCCATAGCACTCCCTCCTATGCCCAGTCTTATATGTTCTTTTCCTTCTCCCAGTGGTTGTGATGGAGACATCCTTAAAGTGGTTGTGAAACCACAGCAGACATGATAAACCCAGAAGATGCAATGATCCTCAAAGCACTGCTTAGGGAAGATACTGCTAACCATAAAAATCCAAAGTGGATTCTTGCATAAATGTAATATAAGTTAACACTGTTGTAATTCACTGAGTTTTTGGAGTTTATCAGTTACATCACCTAGAATAGTCATAAATAATACATATTTAATATCTCTTCAAATAATTAAAATAGCATGTGAATGAAGTTTCATCCTTATTTGGTGATTTAACACAGATTTTCATTTGGGGTCATTCAAATAAAACATTTAAAAAATGTCTAGCTGCTGGAGCTCAGTGGTTGTCTGATTTTCTAATATTAAAATATTTTTCCCAACATGAGATTCAAAGGAAGAAAAACACTTAACTATTTAATGTAAGAATTACAGTTAAAAGTAATAACTATTCACATTAACAAATTACTTTAAATACATCTATGTAAATATAATATAGATTTTATATGTTATACATTTGTTATAAATATCATAAAACAAAGAAAATGTTATAAAAATATGTTACATATAGATATATGACATATATCACATACAACATCTTTTATATGTAAAAGCCTTTTACTAACATTGGCACATTTAATCCCCCAAGTATTCCCTGAGATGCATAGTATTAACTTCACATGTCAGAAAACTGCTGGAAAGGTGTGTTCTCACCTAAGACAGGACAACTTGTAAATGATGGGGCTACAGTGTGAACTCAGTTGTGCTGGTTATCATGTTCCTTCTCCTTAGAAGGAGGTGCTGTCCCCACCTCTGAGCACATCCTCTGAGCATGGGCCTGCCAGCCCACACTGCAGTCTAGGACTCTTTGACTCTTACTGACCTGTCTTCACGCCACAAAGACCTCTGAACTGCTGAATCTACTGACCTTTTTCCTATTCTTATTTGACTTATCTCTTAGGAATCCAGGTTATTGAACATTCCTGCCACTGGAAACTCCTGTTCTAGCTTCTAAGATATAATTCTCTCCTGGTTTTCTTTCCTCCTGGCAGGCTTCTTTCAAGCTACTATACAGCTTCTGCTATATCCTCTGCCCTGTGGACTTCTCTCTCTGTATGGGGATGGCTTTACTTAACTGCCTGAGCTCCCTGTCTTTACCAGCTACCTCAAGGGGAGCTCTGTTTCTTCAAATCAAACGTCCTCCGACTTTCAGACAGGGTTCTTCAGCTGCCTGGTGGATACCATGATTTGATGACTCTGGCACTTCAGATTCTAGAGATCCAAAATTGAGCTTGCCATCTCTCCTTTCCTGCCTGGTCTTCCCACATTTTCTATATGAATTAGCACCGTTCTTCTATTGACAAAAGCCAATACCCTCGGTTTGAACCTTTTCACTTTTCCTCTGGTTTATTGCAACTGCCCACTAATTAGTCATCCTGCCTTCTGTCTGGCCCCTCTGCATTTAAATGCAACCATCTCTGCATTTAAGCCAGAACGGTCTTTCTGAAAAATAAATCTGAATCATTGAATTTGCTTGCATAATGTCCTTTAACAGCACCTCCCACCCCAGGCCCCGCTGTAACTTCAAATTGGTTTAGCTAAGAGATATTCCACAGCCTGGCTTACTGCTCTCCAAACTCCTGTCCTGCACTCTGTTTACCCAGTTCCTACCTTGACTTCCACTGTGAAAATCATGCCCTCAGTTGTTTGATGCTATACTTCTCTCTCTCTTGCCTAATAACAGTTTCTGTCCCAGAGGAATGTTGTGAGGATTAAATGAGGCAATACCTATAATGCACTTAAAATGACACTCAGCACATGGTATTTTATAAGCATTGGTAATAATTACAATTTGCTTTTGCCACAGCACAGCTTAGCAGAGTGGGCAGAAAATGTTAATATAATGAGCTATACCTAAATGAAGGCGAGATGGCTCTTAGGATGTGTTTTAAAAATAAATCGAAATCAGACTTCATCTTGATGATAGCAATGCACAGTCCTCCTAAAATTAAGTGGACATCAGGAGTAGTACAGGTTAATGCTATCATAGAGGAAACAGAAGATGGATTAAAGGTGCAGCTGATGATTCCTTTAATGTATCTCAGTAACCCGAGATAATGTTTAAAATATTATTAATAGATCAGTTGATATCATGCAAGCCCATGGACCTACTATGTAAGATCACTTACCCATATGTACATACATACACAAACACACACACAATTTTTTAAATGTATTTTTACTCCCCCAAAATATTTGCACTCCCTTGCATAGGAAAGGCTCCTAAGGGCCAAAGTAGGAAGGCTCTACAAACTAAACTCTTCCATGAAGATTAAAATAAATATTATAGGCTCTTAGTGACAGTTGTTGCCATAATCAGTTTAGTCCCCATTTCTTCCTGAAGGAACTAACCCTTGTCAATCCCGGATAATACCTGTGGGATCAGGAGAAATCATCATCCAAGGCAAACATGAGATGAAAAATCCACCAAGTATCACAGAGATAATAAGAAATTACACACACAAGAGAGAGAAAGAAACCTCATGCTGAAAGAAGACAGAGGAGTACGGCAAACATCTCAAGGAACGCAGAGACAGGGTGAGACTGCAACAAAGCAAACAAGCTACGTGGCCTCCATGCAGGCGGACAGAAAGCCAGGGGCTTAAGTGATTTATTTTTCTATTTTTACATCCTCAAATGCTCATCTCAACTAAATTCCAAAATCCATTTAAAATCATGCAGGCTTTATAACTCAAAATTTAACTTGAAGAAGTCACATAACTAGATTTTATTTTTCCCAACTCATTAGGTTCTAAATGAGGCCACAGGGGGTTCATCTATAATCATGGGCCAAGAGGATGCTGGATGCGTCCTACGTGGCTTACAGGGGAACAATCACACCGGCCGGGGCTGGACGACTTCCCTCTGCCTCCCTGGTTCTATTTATACTGAGACCCTCATATCATGCATAAGGAGCTGTGCAAGCTTTGCTGCGAGGTTGCAAAGCTGGCACGAGGGTGGTAGAGATATTGCCAAGTCAGCAAACGGACAGATGGCAAATTGGAAAGAGAGTAAGGGAACTGGGGAGACAATGGAAACACTAGACAACTATGGGGTGCAATGCTGATCAGTTTTAATTAACAATTTGGTATGCAAATCTAGTAAGCAATAAAAGAAAAAGAGACAACGAAAATCACTGAAAAATAGAGCTGGAAGAGGTATTAGAGATAACTTAGCCCCTCTTTCCCCTAGCCCCCAATCCAAATATTTATACGGCATGGCTCAAATAATTTATATAAGGCATTGTTAATAAGTTAATTCTGTCCCTAAAAATGTAAAAAAAAAATAAAAACAAACTCACAAATATTAATAAGTGATCACTATAAATAGAAAGAAAGGAAAAACCGTCCACTTCTCCTGACAGGTGACAAGAAGTTATTGTTCATCTACACTTTTTGAAGGAAGAAGGGTGGAAACGGAGCTGTACTCGGAGACATCACCTTTCTGAAACTATAAGTGAGTATCCTTTAAGGATAGGACTTTATATGGTCATGGCAAGTGTTTATAATCAGAGAAGAAAAAGTTGGACAAAAAAGGCCAAAATGAATAGGACCTGGCATCCCTTATAATTGTGGCTCTAAGGAGAGGAATTACAGGATTGCGTGTGGGTAACGTCCAAGTCATTTCTGAACCCAATCCAAATCCCCTCACTGCTATCAGGAAAACACTGTATGCAAACCAACAATTCACAACCATCCACCTCACCACAAGGACTTACTGGGAGGATCCTATAAGGTTACTGGAGTGGGGCCAGAGCAAAGGAGTAGGAATGATCACAGTTGGGAGAGGGTTGTTAAACCTGTATAAATTCTCATCTGCCAAGATGAGAATGTGGAAGAGGGAGCTGATGGAAGTCCACAGAATCAAAAAGGAATGGGGAGGGTAAATATGGAACTTTTATAGCCAGATGCTATTAAAACCTGGAGATGGAGAGAGGGTGGTGAGGTGATGGTTTGGAGATTTCAGAAGTTAATTTAGCTCAGGATAAATAAAAGTACTGCCTAATCAGTGTATAGTAAACTTTTGTCACTTATTACTTCAGGAATAGGTAAAGGTTGCAAATACATAGAACTCTAAAAGACTTGCATAATGTCGGGTCTGATTGTGCACTTTTATGTTTTGAGGCTATTCCAATAATGTTTAAGGATACAGTCTTTGCTTGCTGCACTGCTCTTTGGCAGAATACCGAGGCGGACAATCAAAAGCAGACTCAGGTCTGTGTTTCTTATATTCCCCTGAAGAAAAGAAACTGGCCAAGGGTATATTATATAGGTATCTAGAAACACACCCTCCAACCATTTGAGGGATTTAAGTTTGTTGCGAATGTCTTACATAAAAATCTAAAATACAGCTGGCTCTCTACAAGCTTTCTTTCTTTCTTTCTTTTTTTTTTGCACTTCATTTGCATCTAAATAGCATAAATCATTAGTCAGCCTTATAACCTAGCTGCGCAAAGAACAGGAGACAGTTGTGTTTTTTTCACCTTTATGTAGCTCTATCCCCCAATGTCCTTAACAAAAACTTTGTACCTCACCCAAATTTGGGGCTTAAAGTTTACCGACTTAAACCTGAGACAGTAAAGGTCCATCTACTTGAAGTTTTTGTTGCAGTTGATTATAATTATCTCACCCCATGAAACATAATTTCCAGAAAAAAGTTTTATGAAATAATGTTAGTTTTCTTTTTTATAATTATTAGTCTAATTAATCATCCATCTCTGTGTATTATTAAGCAATCTGTACTCTTTTCAAGCACTGAACCCAGAGAAACTGTATCAAATATCTTTCAGTAGTCAAGATATCCTCATCTGAAGTCAGGATGCACGCTGTTTAATTCTATTAATCTCTTCTACTAAAAAAAAATGATGATGTTGGTTTGGCATGACTTTGTCTAGGGGAATTCTTATTTATTCCTAGGGATGTCTTCTATTTTCCCACTGTTTACAATCATCTGTTTAACAAACCTTTCTAGAATGCAAATAGTACAGTGCATTACATAGACAGTCAAAAAACTTTGGTTGAGAGAATTATTGTTCCAGCTCTGAGATGAAGGAGGTACTGCTTTATACTTAGGTCTACAGTCAGTTCCCTGGCATGATCTTCACTTAGTATATCCTTTCCCAAGGGCAGAGTGTTGCTTTCTTCTCCTCCTCCTTTCCTTTCATAAAGTTTTGTCAAATTTTATCTATCTGACAGGGGGTGAGAGAGATATGGAGTTTGGCATCTAGTTTTGAGTAGCAACATTGAGAGAAACTAGAATGCGTTGAACAATCCTTTATATTAATATCTTATTTAAAAGCAGGTACTATGTTTTTTCCTTCTCTCTTTTTTTTAAATTTTTAAATTTTTTTTTAATTTTTAAACTTTACATAATTGTATTAGTTTTGCCAAATATCAAAATGAATCCTGAACATTGGTGGTACTATGTTTTAAAAATTAATTTAGGACATACTTATATAGGTGTTTAATATGTTTCAGACATGTTTTAGGGACTTTACAATCATTAATTCATATAATCTTTATAACAACTTTGTAAGATAGGACTTAATATTATTCCTATTTTACAGATGACAAAATTGAGGCACAATGCTGCTAACAATTAGAGCCCGGATTCAAACCCAAGGAGTCTGGCTCCACGGTCTGTGATTTTAGCCCCTGTACTCTGCTGCTATGGAAGTAACAGGAGAAACATCTCCAGACATCAGAGAAGACAGTGCAAAGAAAACAAATGGAGAAACAATAAACAACAAGCACAAAAGAAAGGAGGGATGCAAAAAACTTATCAGACTTCTCTTATTAAGACGTGCGTAAAACACGCTATGACCTCAGGTGCTCCCCTAAGCATACCAGGTAAAAGTCTCTTAAGGTTGAGATGTTTCACCAGGGCACGATAGCCAAACTAATCTTTCCTAGAAATCTCTCTTCTTATAAACTCACCTGTACTGAACTAAAACCCTTTTTGTTTTCACTAGCAGTATCCCTAAACCTCAGGCTGCTTCTCCTCAAATTCTGCCCTAGGATAGTCAGTCTTTCCACTGGTTATATAATGAGAAAATGCAATACCCCAGACGTTTGTTTCTCCCACCACATGAAGATATTCTACAATTCATGTTGTACGACGCCTTGTGCTTTCTTTCACCAAGCAGCCTACAATGGAATCTTGATCAAACATACTACAGGAATTGTTGTATGTATACAGCCAGCCAAAGGAAACAGCAGCTGCTACTTTGAGAGATTTTGGAAGTTCTCAAAGTACAAGTTAAAGCTGAACTGAATTTGCTATTGATGCTTCAGGAGACTAAGGACACTTCTTTGTTCATATTACAAAAGATAATATATGTTTTTAAACCTTATTCACAGCAGGATTCTTTTAGGTAAGGTTTTGAAGACAGAAAATCTCTCCCATCTGGGTAGAAATTTAACATTTGTCTAAGACAGTCCTGCACTTTAAAAAAAGATGACTATATTAAATAAAAAGAGTACCTGGAGTTTCCCAAATAAGTACTTTTCAGAGAGCAATACTTAATTGTGCAGGGCTGCAGTTCAAATATTCCTGAAGAAGTAAGTAGGAAAATTTTCAAGCTTCAAACTATTTCTTTAATAATAAATAGAAGAGTGTGACTGGATTATTAATGTGGGTGTCAAAGATAAAGTTATTGTTTGATATTTTAGTAATTCTCAAAACTATTCTGAATTCTTTTTTTTTAAACCTACCTAAAGAAATAAACTTTTTCTAGAGCCATGACCCCAAATTAGAACAGATATGGAAGGCTGTCAGATGAGGAAGGGATATAAGACAGCACTTATTGCAAAGTTCAGTTCAGTAGAGCTCCAAAAAGACAGAATCCATATAATGAATACATGGGAGATTTTCTGCTTTTTAAACTGGAAGATAATTGCTTTACAATGTTATGCTAGTTTCTTCTCTACAACAGAGTGTATCATCTACAAGTGATGCTTCCCTCTCAGGCCTCCCCCACCCCGCCCCCCCCATCTCACCCCTCTAGGTCATCACGGATCTGAACTGGCTTCTCGTGCTAAACAGCAGCTTCCCACTAGCTGTATTTTATACACGGTGCTGTATATATGTCAGTGCTACTCTCTCAATTTGTTCGACCCTCTCTTTCCCACCCTGTGTACACAGTCTCTTCTCTACATGGGAGGCTTTCTGATTTTTAAATTTTTTCCAAAATCCTTTTCCTCCATGGAGTTGTCTCCCTCTTTTTTTTGGCAGGAAGCATTCCAGAACTATTGCACACTAAGCTTTAAGGAAGCTATTTCCCTTTCCCCAAATCCTTCTCTCTCAGCACCCTGCACCACGGCAGCTGTTGGGAAATGTCTGGGTGGTACATGGTGTATTTTTCCTCTGTGAAGGGAAAAACCTTCCTGGTTCTTTTTATTAGTTAGGGTTTCTGACAAGGGCAGCGTGGGGCGGGTGGGCGGAAATCAGATAATTCTTGTTTCTAAATTGAGGGACTTTAGCCACATCCTTCTACAATGCAATGGATCCCCAGTGTTTGGAGAAGTTGCCAGAAGGAAAGGATGGGTGAAGAGTCCTGGATGGTCAAGACTATCTATTCTGAAGTGCAAAGCAATCCCGAGACTCATTATTTTATTTAATGGAACATCTGTCATTGTTGAATAAAACATTTTATTTAATCAAAGCTATGTCTTCTAAGGACTTCAGATTCAAAGATACTTCATTTTGTGTTGGTTCCTAAATTTTCTTCTTTTACATCCTGATTGTACAAATTTTTCTTCTCCCCATGTTGAAAGAGTATTTAACTTTCACCATTAAGTAACACAGGAACTGCTCTGTGTTGTGAGCACCTCATCACTCTCCTTAAATAAACAGATTGCCAAGGTATTCCTACTTTGACTATTTAAATACATACTTGGTGCTTTAAAAGCACCTAATTTATATCTAGCTTGACACAGTCATGACTATACAAAGAACAGTTACACCAGTGGACTCAGATGGAGACTGAAACTCAAGGATAAAGAAGAATCTACCAAGTTCAATCCCTGTGCCAAGACTAATAAAGAGATCTGGCACTGCTGGCATGACAGCCATGTGGTACACTGCATCAGGCTTTGAGGTAAGCCACCTTGATAGAACCTTCACAATAATGCCATGAGACATATAGCATTCTCTCCTATTTTATATATAGAGCAAAACGTCCAGAGAAGTTAAGTAATTATTTCAGGTTCCCATAGCTGCTAAAGGTAGAACTAGAATCCTACTATATAACTGTAAATCCCATGACATTTTTTTCTAGTACTTTTTTTTGAGTTCTGTCATTTAGCATTCTGACAATGGCTGAGCAACACTGATGTAGTTCTTTATTTAGTAAGGACTCATCCTCCTTTTGTCTTCCATTCTAACAAAATGCTTACATGTTGAAGCCAAGACACAGAAGCATTCTAAATGTCCACCGACAAGATAAATGGATAAAGATGTGGTACATATACACAATGGAATACTATGCTGCCACGAAGAAGAATGAAATGATGCCATTTGCAGCAGCATAGATGGAGTTCGTGAGTGTCATACCGAGTGAAGTAAGTCAGACAGAGAAGGAGAAATATCATATGATGGCCCTTATATGTGGCATCTAAAATAATGATACAACTGAACTTATTTGCAAAACAGAAAAAGACTCACAGACTTAGAGAATGAACTTATGGTTCCCTTGGGGGAAAGAAAGGGAGAAAGGATAATTTTGGAAGTTTGGGATTGACATGTACACACTGTATATTTAAAACGGATAACCAAGAAGGATCTACTGTGTTACACAGGGAACTCTGCGCAATGTCATGTGGCAGCCTGGATGGGAGGCGAGTTTGAGGGAGAATGGGTACATGTATATGTATGGCTGGGTTGCTTTGCTGTGCAGCTGAAACTACTACAATATTGCTAATTGGCTAATACTCCATGTTAATCAGCTAAACATGCTAACTGGCTACACTCCAATATTGTCACCCTGCTTACTTCTCTTATATAGAGTACATCATGCAAAATGCTGGGCTGGATGAAGCACAAGCTGGAATCAAGATTTCAGGGAGAAATATCAATAATCTCAGATAAGCAGATGACACTACCCTTAAGGGAGAAAGTGAAGAGGAACTAAAGAGCCTCTTGATGAAAGTGAAAAAGGAGAGTGAAAAAGCTGGCTTAAAACTCAACATTCAAAAATTGAAGATCATGACATCTGGTCCCATCACTTTATGGCAAATAGATGGGGAAACAATGGAAACAGTGACAGAACTTTTTTTTCTTGAGCTCCAGAATCATTGCAGATGGTAGATGTAGCCATGAAATTTAAAGACGCTTGCTCCTTGGAAGAAAAGCTATGACAACCTAGACAGTATTTTAAAAAGCAGAGACATTACTTTGCCAACAAAGGTCCATCTAGTCAAAGCTATGGCTTTTCCAGTAATCATGTATGGATGTGAGAATTTAACCATAAAGAAAGCTGAGTGCTGAAGAATTGATGCTTTTGAACTGTGGTGTTGGAGAAGACTCTTAAGAGTCCCTTGGACTACAAGGAGATCAAACCAGTCCATCCTAAAGGAAATCAACCCTGAATATTCACTGGAAGGACTGATGTCGAAGCTGAAGCTCCAATACTTTGGCTACCTGATGTGAAGAACTGACTCCTTGGAAAAGACCCTGATGCTGGGAAAGATTGAAGGCAGGAGGGGATGGGAACAACAGTGGATGAGATAGTTGGATGGCATCACCAACTCGATGGACATGAGTTTGAGCAAGCTCCGGGAGTTGGTGATGGACAGGGAATCTTGGCATGCTGCAGTCCATGGGGTCTCAAAGAGTTGGACATGGATGAGTGACAGAACTGAACTGATACAGCAATATAAAATAAAAAGTTTAAATTAAAAAAAAAAATCCTTACATATTGAGATAGTAGGTGGAAAGGGTCTAAGGGTTAAATTATGACTGATTCAAACTAATCATCTTCATCTCACATCCCTTGACTAGATTGGTATGCTGCTGCTGCTGCTAAGTTGCTTCAGTCGTGTCCGACTCTGTGCGACCCCATAGATGGCAGCCCACCAGACTACCCCGTCCCTGGGATTCTCCAGGCAAGAACACTGGAGTGGGTTGCCATTTCCTTCTCCAATGCAGGAAAGTGAAAAGTGAAAGTGAAGTCGCTCAGTCGTGTCTGACTCTTAGCGACTCCATGGACTGCAGCCCACCAGGCTCCTCCATGCATGGGATTTTCCAGGCAAGAGTACTGGAGTGGGGTGCCATTGCCTTCTCCAAGATTGATATGAATGGCCCTCAATAAGGGCCCAAATGAAATGAAAGGCAACCACTGTTAGTAAAGACTTCTCTTGCAGAATTAAAAGACAAAGAAGTGAAGGTCTTTTCTCTTATAGTTTAATTTCTTCTTGAATATGGATGCGATTCTTGGTGGTGGAGTAGCCATTCTGCAACCATGTATTAATAAGAATGGGGAACAAAGCCCGTGTGGTAAGAAATAGCAGAAGATGGAAAGGGTATCTAGCATTGAGCAATTAATTCAAGATCAACACACCTGCCTTCCTCTAGACTATTTCATATTTGAGACTAGAAAGTTCTTAATATTCTGTCATTTGCTACTGAATATGTTCACTACAAATATAGCCATAAAATTAACATTTTAGAATAAAGTGTGCCACTTGACTTATACTGCAAAAAGCTTCTGTTTATTTTGGTTGCTTAGATGATGCTGAAAACACCTAAGTACGTTAAGCCCTAAAGCACACTCGAATGTGTACTTCTCTGTTACAGATCATTAACAAAGAACCCTTTTCTAGGTGGGGATATTTAAAAATTTTTGCCATATGAGTCTATGTTGTAGGCTTTTGGAAATATTTTAAATTTCATTGACAAATCTCCATATTATATCACTAAGATCCTCAAAACATTTCCTTAACTTGAAGTCTTCATCAGCATAGGTAATGAGAAAATACTGGGTGCTGAGCTCTGTGCTGAGTGTGGGGATTCAGAAATGATAATACACTAATAACAGATATGGGAAATGGAACCAAGTGTCCATTAACATAAATGGTCGGGAGCAACTTCTGCCTGAAAAGACAGGAAAGCTGGGAAAGCAGGGGACATCTAGCTGTAAAATATGAGTTTGTCTGGAGGAGAAGCAAGACAGAAGTCATTTAGACAAAGGGAAGTGGTCTTTGTAAAGAGAGGGAGTCGTGGAGAGGCCTGGCAGTCTTGGGAGTAGGAAGATTTTGCACAGGAGGCAGGAGGACGGGAGATGAGACCAGAGCAGACAGCTGGGCACATCACGAACTGCCTTTGATGCTCTGATGAACTGCTTGGAGTTTATACTACAGATGATGCAGAATAATAGGTCTTTGAACACTGGAAGTATAGAATCAGATTTGGGAATAGAATTCCTTATTTCAATGTTTTTCTATAACAAGAATATAATACACAAATCATGTAAAAGTTTAAATAATACAGAATATATTAAAATGTAAAATATATAAAAATGGAAAGTTTCCTTGCCTTCACATATATTCTATCTCAGGAGAATTTTTTAGTAATATCTGGCATGTATTTTCTGGATTTCTCTTTTTCACACATACTGTGTTATCTAGTTTATCTATTTATTTCTCTGTTGTATGTATCTTCTTCTGTCTGATATGTATCTATCTTTTTAACAAAAACAGAACCACAAACAATGATAGGATAACAAAGAGAATGTATCTGTAGTGTGCTGAATTATGGGCTTCCCTGGTGGATCAGATGGTAAAGAATCTGCCTGCAATGCAGGAGACCCAGGTTCGATCCCTGTGTCCAGATGGTCCTCTGAAGAATGGAGTGGCAACCCATTCCAGTATTCTTGCCTGGAAAATTCCATGGACAGAGGAGCCTGGCAGGCTACAGTCCATGGGTTGCAAAGAGTCAGACACAATTGAGCAATTAACACCACTACACCACACATACTGTGGATATCCTGTTACCACTTGCAAATTAATCTCACTGTCCTTAACATCTGCATGGTAATCTACAACAGGCTTGGCAGCCCATAGGTTAATGGGCCAAATTAACACAGCTCTCTGTTTTCATAAATAAAGTTTTATTGGAACACAGTCAGACTCATTTGTTCACATGTTGTCTATAGCTGTTTTCTTGATATAAAAGCAAAGCTTGGCCTGAAAAGCCCACAATATTACTATTGGCCCTTTATAAAAAAAAAAGCTTGCTGCCTGCTAGTCTACAATGTATATGCACTAGAACAAATTTCACCATTTCCACATTGACAATGAGGTCACCTAACTGTTCTGTTGCAAATAAAACTGAAATTAACATTTTGATACATATATGTTTATCTGTTTAAGTGAGTGTTTCTGTAGAAGTTCTCTAGAAGTAGATTTGCTATATTTTCTTCTTTTTTCTTTTTTGGAGAGAATCCTGGTGGCAGTGTGAAGAGTCTGGAGTAAGTAGTTCTTACAGCAAATGGATCAACTAGAAAGCGGTTCATATAATCTAGGCTAGAGACTAGGCAAGTCCAAAGGTAGGAATGGGCAGAGAAGTTAGAATTGAAGAGATTCAGGAGGGAATGCTGAGAATGCCACATTGGATACAGTCAAGGTGAACAGGTGGTGTTAAATGCTTCTGAGGTTAAAATACTTCTGAAATCAAGAGGTTAGGTAACTCATCCATTGAAAAGAAGCACCATTAGAAATGTGAATGTAAGGAAATATATTTTACTTGAATATCACTGTTAGGACAAATTGATATAAAACTCACACAATTACTTTCATTTGGGGACAAGTGTGACTCTGAACAAAGGTTTGGATTCTTTTTATTACTCATTTTGACAAAATTCAGTTTGTCTGTATTGAAGTCTAGTGGATTCACAATATTTAGTTAATTTCAGGTCTACAACGAACACTGCTGCTGCTGCTGCTAAGTCGCTTCAGTCGTGTCCAACTCTGTGCGACCCCACAGACGGCAGCCCACCAGGCTCCCCCGTCCCTGGGATTCTCCAGGCAAGAACACTGGAGTGGGTTGCCATTTCCTTCTCCAATGCATGAAAGTGAAAAGTGAAAGTGAAGTGGCTCATTCGTGTCCGACTCTTCGCGACCCCATGGACTGCAGCCTTCCAGGCTCCTCCATCCATGGGATTTTCCAGGCAAGGGTACTGGAGTGAGGTGCCATCGCCTTCACTAACCAACACTAGTTATTTTAAATCCAACAGTTTCTGGTGTGGTCATCACCCTGCTGTCCTTCCAATGTCCTTCACTAGCCTTTCCTTGCTCACTTAGGCAGCCACCTCCCCTGCAGTCCTGTCCTGTGTCCACCCAAACAGTGAAGAAAACTTTCAAGGCAAACATCTGTGAATCCTTAAATTTGAGACCACTGAAATGTTTATCCTGCCATCCGGTTCCATCACTTCATGGCAAATAGATGGGGAAACAGTGGAAACAGTGGCTGACTTTATTTTGGGGGGCTCCAAAATCATTGCAGATGGTGATTGCAGCCATGAAATTAAAAGACGCTTACTCCTTAGAAGCAAAGTTATGACCAACCTAGACAGCATGTTAAAAAGCAGAGACATTACTTTGCCAACAAAGGTCCATCTAGTCAAGGCTATGGTTTTTCCAGTAGTCATGTACGGATGTGAGAGTTGGACCATAAAGAAAGCTGAGTGCAGAAGAATTGATGCTTTTGAACTATGGTGTTGGAGAAGACTCTTGAGAGTCCCTTGGACTGCAAGGAGATCCAATCAGTCCATCCTAAAGGAGACCAGTCCTGGGTGTTCATTGGAAGGACTAATGCTAAAGCTGAAACTCCAATACTTTGGCCACCTCATGCGAAGAGCTGACTCATTTGAAAAGACCCTGACGCTGGGAAAGATTGAGGGCAGGAGGGGCAGGGGACGACAGAGGATGAGATGGTTGGATGGCATCCCTGACTCAATGGACATGGATTTGCGTAGACTCTGGGAGTTGGTGATTGACAGGGAGGCCTGGCGTGATGCGGTTCATGGGGTTGCAAAGAGTCAGATACGACTGAGCGACTGAACTGAACTGAAATGTTTATCCAGGTGCCTAACTTACTTCTGAATTGCATTTTCATAGGAAGTCACATATTTCCTGCTAATATCTTCACATTCCAAGTTAAAGATGTTTTTACGTTTCACTGAGATTATGTCTTTCACTTGACTGATTAAGCTAAGATTGCCAGAAGGTCACAAAGTCACATGAACATATAACATGGATGCTGCTTGGGACCCCTCCCTAGTCCCACAGCCCATTCAGATCTAGATGTGCAAAATCATGCAGGACATATTCTGCAGAAAAATAAAATCACTGATATTCTAGCCTGGCCCCATGGAAAAGTAAAGCAAAGCAGAAACTTAGGATTCAGGAAAAGGCTAAACCTGAAAAAAATAGTAAGCCTTCTATATCTCTCTGTAAGCAACCCCTACCATGTCTAGGATTTCAATAAAGGAGGCATTAGATAAAGAAAAAAAGTGGAATTCCAAAGTACTAACGAAAGCTTAAAATTAACAATTCCTCCTATTATTTCTTACAGCATATTTTTTTTTCACCCTGCACTTAGAATTCATTTAATCCTGCCCTGCAGTTAATTTTTTACACATTTATTTTCACCATGTTGATCTCTCCTTGAAGGCACAAGTTGTGCTTTATTCATCTTTGTATTCCCTATTCACCCCATCCCTTCCCAACTCTGCTAACTACCTGGCTTATATTAGGCATAATAATGGTTATATAATTTTACCCTCTCCTGACTACTGTTTTAATTCAATTTTTTCAGGGAAAAAAAAAAAAGTTACCTTTAGGCAGTCAGCCTGATGGAATGCAATGCTTCAGAAGTGAACACTAATCCTGTGGTATGCTTTACAAGAAAAAATTCCTACTGCCAAAAATATCTGAAAAATGGGGTATAGACCATTCACCTCTGGAAGTCACATGCACATTCAGTTCAGTTCAGTTCAGTTCAGTTGCTCAGTCATGGCCGACTCTTTGAGACCCCATGAATTGCAGCACGCCAGGCCTCCCTGTCCATCACCAACTCCCGGAGTTCATGGAGACTCACGTCCATCGAGTCAGTGATGCCATCCAGCCATCTCATCCTCTGTCGTCCCCTTCTCCTCCTGCCCCCAATCCCTCCCAGCATCAGAGTCTTTTCCAATGAGTCAACTCTTGACATCAGGCGGCCCAAAGTATTGGAGTTTCAGCTTTAGCATCAGTCCTTCCAAAGAACACCCAGGGCTGATCTCCTTTAGAATGGACTGATTGGATCTCCTTGTAGTCCAAGGGACTCTCAACAGTCTTCTCCAACACCACAGTTCAAAAGCATCAATTCTTCAGCACTCAGCTTTCTTCACAGTCCAAATTTCACATCCATACATGACCACAGGAAAAACCATAGCCTTGACTAGATGGACCTTTGTTGGCAAAGTAATGTCTCTGCTTTTGAATGTGCTATCTAGGTTGGTCATAACTTTTCTTCCAAGGAGTAAGCGTCTTTTAATTTCATGGCTGCAATCACCATCTGCAGTGATTTTGGAGCCCCCAAAAATAAAGTCTGACACTGTTTCCACTGTTTCCTCATCTATTTCCCATGAAGTGAGTAGTATTGAAATCTAAGGGCTCTGAAAAACCCTGTATTGAAGTGATTGGTTCAGTCCTAGTAGCTCCATCTCTCCTGTTACGCTGAAAAGGAGTACTTTTTGATTTAGTCATTTATATTAACATACTCTGGGCTCATCCCATTTAGAACCTTGCTACTTGAGGTGTGGCCCATGGACCAGCAGCACTGACATGGCCTGGGAGCTTGTCGGAAATGCAGAATCTCAGGTCTTTCACCCAAACCCCAGTGAACCTGAACCAACATTTTAACAAGATACCCAGAGTGACTCACCTATACATGGATATTTGTAGGACACACTTAAGGAAATTCTGGTATAACTAATAAAGGCTTTAGCTTTGGAACCCGATGAATCTGATTACCATGCTATCTCCTTAAAGACAGTATGTATCTTGCGCAGTCATTGTGAAGATATGGTAAATAAATCACCTGGCACATATATGTACTGAATTACAGTTATTAATACTATTATGATTATTATTCATACTCTATATATACTCCACTCACTATATAATGTATAATTATTCATTTCAAATGGCCACCAGAAGTGACCTGTTGATAGCTTTGATTCTATAAGGATAGCATAATGAATGTTTATTGCAATGAAACAGGAATTTCATAACCTCAAAAGTTCTCTTTTACTTCTCCAAAGGAGTTGTTTTTATTACAGGGATCTACATGTTCAGAGAAACAGGAAGTTGTTTTACATAAGTCTGAGATGATTCTCCTTAGGTTGCTTTCCTTTTCCGGCAGGAGAAATGGAGGATACAGAATTGGAATTTAAGTCTCAGGTCTGAAATGCATAGATTCCTGAGAACACGTTTTATGCCATTAGTTTTTAAAAACTTTTTACTTTATATTGGAGTATAATTGGTTAACAATGTTGCCATAGTTTCAGGCCCACAGCAGAGCAACTAAGCCATACATGTACATGTGCTCTTTCTCCCCCAAACTCACCTCCCATCCGGGCTGCCATGCCACTGGTTTAATACCCTAATATTCAATCAGCAATTTGACTTCAATTTATCTTAGGCATGCACAAAAAATACTCGTTTTTAAAATAATCACATTAGTTTGCTTTCCATGTTGCATGTAGTAGACTTTTATTGAGATTTTGTCAGAAAGAAAAGTATACAAAAATCAGTTGGGAAAGAGGTGAAACTTAACAACAGAAATCTGATCAGCAAGCTTAAATCCTTTCTGCCAACATTTTCTAGTTTTGATACATTATTTAATATATATCCTACGAACTCTATTTGTATTTTGTACCCACATGAACTTTAAATGGCCAAAACTTCACAGTTTTTCTCAGAATTAGAAAGTCCTAGGAATTATGTGTTTTGATTTCTCCATAATCTTCTCTCTCTCTCTCTCCATACACACACACACACACACATATGTATGTATGTATCATATAACACACACACACACATAATATCTCCTTTCAAATGTTCAGAAGGTCCTTTCCCATTATCCCTCTTTACATCTCACAGTATTTTCCTAGAAGAGACAAAGTATTTTTTTCTTTTAATAGGATGCTTCAGGCCCCTGAAGGATTTAAGAAACTTAAAAAAAAAATCAATTTGTATTGGAGTATAGTTGCCTTACAGCATTGTGCTTGTTTCTACTGTACAGCAAAGTGAATCCACTATATGTATACATATATCCCCCTTTTTCTGAATTTCCTTCCCATTTAGGTCGCCACAGAGCATTGAGTAGAGTTCCCTGTGCTATACAGTAGATTCTCACTATCTGTCTTATACATATATATTATATATATAATATACATATATATATATTTGCAGTATATGTAGTTTAATCCCAATCTCCCAATTCATCCCACCCTCAATTCCTTCCCCTTTGGTGTCCATATGTTTGATGTCTACACTGTGTCTCTATTTCTGCTTTGCAAATAAGATAATTTATACCATTTTTCTCAATTCCACATTTATGCACTATTATACAATATTTGTTTTTCTCTTTCTAACTTACTTCATTCTGTATGACAGTCTCTAGGTCCATCCACATGTCTACAAATGGCCCATTTTTTTCTTTTCAATGACTGAGTAATAATCCATTGTATATACATGTAACATACTTCTTTATCCATTCCTTTGTTGATGGATATGTAGGTTGTTTCCACGTCTTGGCTGTTGAAAGCAGTGCTGCAATGGAATTGGGGTGACTGTGTCTTTTTGAATTATATTTTTCTCTGGGTATATATGGGCTTCCCACATGGTGCTAATGGTAAAGAATCTGTCTGCCAATACAGGAGATATAAGAGATGCAGTTTCGATCCTTGGGTTGGGAAGATCTCCTGGAGGAGGGCATGGAAACCCACTCCAGTATTCTTGCTTGGAGAATCCCATGGACAGAGGGAGCCTGGAGGGCTCCAGATCATGGGGTCACCGAGAGTTGGACAGTACTGAGTGACTTAGCATGCACACATGCACTGGGTATGTATAATTTTCTACATACAAGTCTTTTAAGGAACTTTTAAAGGACTTTTAAGGGATACAGTGTTTTATAGGCAGAACTAGAATAAGACACCAGGGTTTTTGTGAATTTGTTATTTTTGTTGGTTTGTATTCCATCTCTTTGGTAAATCTACTACTGAATCAATATTAAGCCTTCTAGAAGTTTTTGTTCTAAAGTGTAAGAGTCTATATGTTCTTAAAGTAGTTTAGCTGGTTGAAAGCTTGACTATTTTGCTCATGTAAACACCACTTCCCCGTCTACCTGGCCAGAAGGGTGAGTGAGATTCATGATCTGAGGTGCATGAATGTCCTTCCTTCTGGATTCTCCATATCTGATATCACATGGAGAACACTTTGTAAGAGGACAGGTCAGATATTTCATGAACTCTCTATAACTCCCTGTGCATGCTTACTAAAATCAAGAAAAAAAGAAGTGACATTAAGGCTTCACTACATTCTAAAGGGGAAGATTTTTAAACTTCTTTATCTATAGTATTGGTAAATAAATCTTTATTTATAATATTATGCTGAAAGGACCCTTATCATTCATCCTGTATTTCAACAAGCCTTGGCAGGACAATGCCCTGTGACAGTGGTGCTGTTTCTCCTCTTGCTGTCCCTTCATTTTATTATTTCTTCTATATGACAGCATATCCATTTATGATAATTTGACGATAAGCTCTCAGAATTTCAGTTATTTATATATACCACTTCTTACTTATCTCTCCCACTTCTAGCATATATTTTTATTAAGAAAATGTTCATTCATTTTATTACATTTATTTTCTTTCCAGTTTAATTCTTTTCCTCAGTTTGATTATGTACACGCATCCCGAATGTACTGACCTCTCGAGGGCCTTTCTAATCTATTTTATACATTCATACATCAAATAAAATACATAAAATCAGAAGTTGGGCTTTTACCCAACAAAGCCACTTTTTGAGTAAGGAAAGAAGTAGACTTCTGCTTTTATGCCCAACCTGACACCAGCAACATCAAGAGGATAAACTACTGATCTTTTGTCGTAAAAATGTTGTTTTCAGCTTATTTCTGTCAAACGTCACAGACTGCCAAAATAAAGTCTGCATAAGTTCCTATTTTCTGTTGCTATAAGCAATTAGCATTACAAACCTCATAACTAGAAAATAATAGAGCATTAACCGGATTTGACCCTGAACAGGACTTATTGCCATAGTGATGAGAACTTAACAGTCAGCAGGGCCCAGGCGCCGATGGCAAAGGGATCTCCCTGCTTCCTAGGAGACCATGAAGAGTAACAGGGGGACAGAGACAGATCCAAAGGCTCTCCGAATGGAGAGAAAGCAGTAGAGAGGTCTGCTGGCTCCCACTGTGAAAGATCAGCATTTTCCTGGAGAAGCCTAGGCAGTGGAATGGCAGCATCACTAGTATCAATACCTCCTGGACCACTGAATAAGGCACCCTATGACTGGTAGAGTCGCCTCATCTCTAAAATGAGGGAATAAAATGATGAGGTAGGTCCCTTTCCTTTCTAGCCTGTTTCAAGTCTATGATTCCAGAAGCACCTTGAAAAATTTTTTTCCTAGAATATTCTGAGTTGGAGACTATGAACAGCAGCAGAGGAGACTTTCTAGAGTCACATAACGTTACCTTAGTGGTAGCCAGTCGACTGCATGACTAAGTTCCTTCATACGATCACACCTGTTATTCAATCAAAGGCAATTTCAGGCTCATCTGGATAAGCCTCTCTTCAACAGTAACTATGTGGATATGTCTTTACCTGTTCAAAATTTGTCAACTTTAGAGATAAATCTTGATGAGAAGTGTCTAGAGAGTCATCTCTTCTTACCAAAATTATTCTGTTGAGTTAATGTCACCTAATTTATTAACCCATTATGCTAGGTTTGGACATTCAGAAGGTACCAAAATTGCTTTCTCTTATGAGAAACTTCATGCACATAGAAGGGATATGAAGATATTTTTAGAAATGGGGTTTTCCAGGCAGCTATTTAAAGCTCCTTCAAAGTCAGAAAGGAAAACAATTATCATGTTTTAATGCATATATGTGGAATCTAGAAAAATAGTATAGATGAACTTATTTGCAAAGAAGAAATAAAGACACAGATGTAGAGAACAAACATGGGTACCAAGGGGGACAGGGAAAGTGGGATGAGTTGAGAGACTGGGATTAACATACATAAATTACTTTGTACAAAACAGATACCAATGAGAGACTCTATAGCACAGGGAACTCAAGGAAGGGGGGATATATGTAGACATATAGCTGATTCACTTTTTGTACAGCAGAAACACAACATTATAAAGCAAATATATTCCAGTTTAAAAAAATAAAAAGGGTAAGCACATGAAGCTTGTCTGGAAGGCAGCTATGCTTACCACTATACCGCTAACACTACCCGAAGCTGGTCTGAAACTTTGGGTCAACCTCAGCCGGGATAGGCAGGAGACTTTGGTTCAATTCCTGGGTTGAGAAGATCTCCTGGAGAAAGGAATGGCAATCCACTCCAGTATTCTTGCCTGGAGAATTCCATGGACAGAGGAGCCATGGGGTTGCAAAATGTCAGACTGATTAACACGTCCACGGAGGAAACAGAGTTTTAGTAAAGCCCCAATGAGATAATGGCCAAATTCTGTCTTTATCCACCCCTGGTGCTTGTGTACACATCTGGATAAATCACACTCGACCTCTCCTCACACCCAGCTCTTCTCTAGTGTTCACATGTGGAGAGAGCACCTTGTTCCCATCAGATGAATTGGTAAAGATGGCAACTTGAGTACCTATTTCAACTTCGATCTGAAAAGTAAAATAAATTGTGGGACATTATACTAACAAATGGGCTTCCCTGGTGGCTCAGAGGTTAAAGTGTCTGCCTCCAATGTGGGAGACCCTGGTTTGATCCCTGGGTTGGGAAGATCCCTTGGAGAAGGAAATGGTAACCCACTCCAGTATTCTTGCCTGGAGAATCCCATGGACGGAGAAGCCTGGTAGGCTACAGTCCACGGGGTCGCAAAGAGTCGGACATGACTGAGTGACTTCGCCTTCACCTTCATACTGACAAAAAAAAAAAAAAACTCCAATTCAAACTCCTATTCCACTTCCTCATCTCTCTCATACCCAAGTCTTAGGCCCAACATACACATCTGGGCATCTGATCTGCTCCAAAGAATTCACTGAGGAAGACCTGCCACACAGCCTCTGTGCCAATTCATCACTCTTTTCTTTTTGTTCCAATGGAAGAGGAGTCTTCTCAAAGTAAAGGATAATTCTTTGGACTCAGCATCAATTTTATCCTTTTACATCCAAATTTTTGACATTCAGTTCAAGAGGCATTGTTATGAACTTAACATTTTTAAAGAGGAATACAGAACAACAATAACAATAAAACAAATGAACAGAGGTGGTACAGTAACATAAACGACTATTTTTACACAGTGGGAAAGAAGTTGGCAACATCATCAGCTTGTGCTATTAATGGCCACCACACCCCCAAGGGGTCAATGAAATCAAGCCTCTCTGAGGACACAGGTCTTAGGTTTTTTGTCCCTTCCATTTCTAGTGCTAGATATGGGAAATAATAAGATTTTTTTTTTTTTCTTTTGGAATGTTGAAGGGATTCCCTGAAATTCACAGGAGTACTTTTTCAGGAGGGCATGATCTCTAGACCACAGACAATATTAATAATATTTACCAGTTGAAAAAAATGCATATTAGTTGCAGCAAGTTGCAGCAAAATACATATTAGTGCAGCATTTTTTTTTTTTTTTTAGTTCCAGCATGCAAACTCCTAGTTACATCATGTGGGATCTAGCTCCTTGACCAGGTATTGAACCCAGGCCCCCTACATTGGGAGAGCAGGGTATTAATCACCAGGGACACTCCCATTTTATAGCACTTTGATGTGTTCAGAGTACTTCCACATATATTCAACCATTTGTTTGATACAGTACTGTAGAGACCTCTATATTTGTCTAGACTAGACCGATAGCTACCTGACTTGAAATACAATTCATTTCTCTGAAACTACTCAATTTTACTTTCTGTAAAATGGAAATAATATTTCACAGAATAGCTGTGGGGCTGAAATGGGATTATACATTCATGACATGCTGAAAACACATCAAAAGAGCTATTGGATTGCTAGGTGATGCTTCGTAATGCTTCAAAAGCAGTTAGTACAACAACCGAAAACCTAGAGAATGTTAATGACAGGTTGTCATGTTTTCTTTACTGACTAACTAAGGCCATTGCTTTTGTTTCAGTTAAAGGCAGCGGTTGTTCTCTTTTGTTTGTGTGTTTTCTTTGTTCTGCTGCTGCTGCTAAGTCGCTTCAGTCGTGTCCGACTCTGTGCGACCCCATAGACGGCAGCCCACCAGGCTCCATGCTAATTTTCTTTACACACACCTTGGTATTGCAGAAAAACGTAAAAGCAAAAGGGGAAAAGGTAGGTATTTTTTCTTCTTGGCATCTGTTAGCAGCATTTTAACAGCCCTCTTCTTAAAACCCTATATTTGTTAATGCTCTCAAGATAAAAATAGACCTCAAAAATGCCACCAAATTTTATAAGGGTTTCATAATTATGACTATAAAAGGATCTTTGCCACTCTTACCTAGCATCTTAAAACAATAGGAAATTTCTTTTTTGATGCATTTTCAACTTGTGGTTCACTATGGTTCTTATGATCTCACTTGGTTCCAATCATTTCTATCATATCATGCAGCTTAGTTTCTTTCTAAAATTTAATACCTGGTAGTTTCATTTAATTTTACTTATTTATTTGTGATCATTCATCCTACTTGCCAAGGATATAGTTAGCTCTAATCTTATATCTAGAAATTTAATGAACATGCTTATTATTCTCTCATTCCTATCACTGGTAAAACTGTGCAGAAAGACAAATGGGGAAGCAGAGCGAATGCAAATATAGGCAAATGGATTTCATTCATCTGCTATGTTAAACACAGGCCCAAATTCTCATATTTTAATTAATGTAAACATATTACCAAGGGGGTGGGAGAAGGAGAAAGGCTGGATTGAGGGTTGGGGATTAACAGATGCAAAATACTATATATGGAATGGATAAACCACAAGGTCCTACTGTATAGCACAGAGAACTATATCCAGTATTCTGTGAAAAACCATAATGGAAAAGAATCTGAAAAAGAATATGTGTGTGTATATATATATATATACACACACACACATATATATATATAATTGGATATATATATATAGAATACACATATATATAACAATCACTTTGCTATATAATAGAAATATATCATAAATGAACTGTACTTAAATAAAATAAATATAAAAACATATTACACATATATTTGAGACAATTTATTAATCATTCGATTGACTTTTATTAAGCACTCTGTGTACAACACATTTTGCTATGTGCAATGAGAAATTTAAAAAAAGAACGTGTCATGGATTCTGCTTTCAAGAAGCCTATAATTTACTGAAAGGTAATTTGTGAACCTTGAGGAATAATGTAAAGTAGAACAGAGATGTGCAGTAATGCTGGAAGAAGTAAAAAACTGGAAACCTGTAGGTGAAGTCACAATTCTTTCTCTTAGGGATAAAAGGGATTCATAAACTTTCATCAGGGAGATAATAGAAAACTAGATAAAATATATGACATGATGGTGACATCGGACAATAGCGAGCAAAGGCAGGGATTCCCAGGAGAAGAGAAGTTCTATTACAGTCCCTGTTTATGGTCTGGAGAACACTTTCCAGGTTGCAGTGCAGGAAAGAGAAACTCAAACAGAGGCAGGGTTCTCTCTGAGTTGGAGAAATCAAGTTGAGAATTCCTGAAGAGAAAAGTGAAAAGAGTCAGCAGTACAGTGAAGAAACAGCTGCAAAAAAAGAGAGCTCCAGAAGTCTGACAGGCATGACTGATGGCTGCAGGAATATGAACAAACTACCTGTGGCCCGAGAAAGGCCTACCTGAAAGGAGCATCAAGATCTACCTCCAGAGCACAATAGGCCAGGAAGAGTCCATATTTCCTCCAGCCAGAGTGCAAAGGCCCCCTGACCCTCTGGACACCTGCAGAATACTTGGAATGGCACTGACTTGGCAGCCTTAGACTAAAGGAATTTTTGGTCCTTCTTAACAAATCTTAAAAACAAGCCTCATAAAGATGGAAATGTCTCCAATTTAAATGCATCCCAGGACAATGATAAAACATTTACAGGAATACAAAAATAACAGTACCAATGGTATACAATTCACAATATCTGCCATCAGATTTTTAAAAAAATCCTCAGACATGCAAACAAGTAGGATCATACAATCTATAAATCAGAGAGAATCAACAGAAATAAACTTAGCTATGACAAAGATATTAAAAGAGCATAGATACGCATGCATACACAAATGTATTCTCTCTCTCTCTCTGTTTCAAGAAGTTAAAGTATGAACATGATAAGAGAATCATACAAGATATGAAAAGAATCAAATCAAATATACAGTGTCTGGGACAAAAACAAAGAATGGAATATATTGAGCAGTGGGATGTCATCAGATAACCATATAAATGGGTAACTGGAATGTCATGAACGGGGAGAAAAGAGGAAATGGATAAACAGTCTGAAAAAATACTGACTGAAACACGTCCCAATCTGTGAAAACTACACCCATCAAAAATGCCAAGCAAAAGAACTATGGAGAAAAACCACACTCAGGAACATTAAAAATCAAATTGCTTAAAACTAGTGATAAAAGAGAAAATCTTAGAAGCACTCAGAGAAAAAAGCTGAAATTATATAGAGGAGTAAACGTAAGAACAACAGCTGACTTCTGGTTGGAGACAATGCAAACATAAGTAAGCAAAGGAGCCCCTTGAACTCAAAGAACATTACCTGCCAACCTAGAGCTCAGAGTCAGAGAAACTATCTCACAAACACAAAGGTGGGATAAAGAGAAGAGAGAATGCACAGAGGGAAAAGGAGTTAGTGTAAGAGAAGGTGTGTGGGTAGGAAGCAGTAGTGTGAATTCAGGAAACAGACAGGAAAGGGGTTGCACCAGGGTTGTAAACAGAGGCACAGGTGTGGACACGAAGAGGAAAAGACAGGCCATCAACAGAGCTAAGAGATCTGTGACTCTCAAGCTACACTAAAAATACTGTTTTTTTCAAGTAAAGTGGGGACTTCAGTGAAAATTTTTAAATGGGATAATACTAAAATGTGTCTTTTCATGTCTATTTATTTTTCATAGTCATATTTAAAATAATCCTGTGTATCTTCTGTAATATGTAACACAGTTTTATAATATGTAACTTTATATATTTACATCAGTCATCATCAATAACCCATATTGTTCAGTTTCGGAGCCTAAGAACAACACGACATTGTTCAGTATGTTAGAGACCTTGTTCTGAATAAAGACTGCAGAACCAACTGGTGAGGTGAAATTTTTAGAAATTACATATATATGTGTGTACTCTCCTGGAGGCTCAGATGGTAAAGAATCTGCCTGCAATGCACAAGACCCCTGTTCGATACCTAGGTCGGGAAGATCCGCTGGAGAAGGGAATAGCAATCCACTGCAGTATTCTTGCCAGGAGAATTCCATGGACAGAGAGCCTGATGGGCAACAGTCCATGGGGTCGCAAAGAGTCGGACACAATAGAGTGAACACTTTCACTTTCATTAGATGAAAATAAATAAAGTTACATATTATATAACAGTGTTACATATTACAGAAGATACACAGGATTATTTTAAATATGGCTATGAAAAATAGACATAAAGAGACATATTTTAGAAACCGGTTAAAAATTATTCACCTACACTTTTCTAGGTATTTAGAGAACGATGTCATATTTACTACTTATGTACTATTTACTATTACTGCGGGCTTCGCTGGTGACTCAGATGGTTAAGAGTCTGCCTGCAGTGAAACAGACCCATTTTCGATCCTTTGGTTGGGAAGATGATCCCCTGAAGAAGAAAATGGCAACCCACTCTAGTATTCTTACCTAGAAGAGTTCCGTGAACAGAGGAGCCTTTCAGGCTATAGTCCGTGGGGTAGCAAAGAGTCAGACATAACTGAGTGACTAACACACACACAGAGATTAAAATTACACTGTAATCAACTAAGTACTCAAAATTTTCTTAAACAAGGAATAGCAGGGGCCTGCACTCATTTATCCTGTCCCTTCCTGGTTGCGTAAAAATGGGCGAAACATGGCACAGCCACACCTATTTTTGAGTTTCAGAATCTCTTAATTTTACAGTTTACTTCAAAACAAATTTAGAGGGACAATATGATTATTTTTTGCTATTTTATACACAGACTGAAAAAACAAATTTAGATATCAAAGAACAAATAAAAAGCCACAGTCAATTTTATTTCATTTTGGATGCTACAAAGGCTAGAAAATGCTGTAGATTAAATCCCCTAGTCCCTTTTGTTTTGTGGTGACAAGGCCAAGATTTATGCAGAATACCAAAAAGCCTGTTATTTCTTTTGCTTGCAGCTCCTTTTTAAAAGTATGAATGGTATCCCTATTCATCCTCACTTCCTCTTTGATAAATTAATATGAAACGAAATCCCAGGTAAAATTAAACAGATATCAAAGAGCTTGCTGCAAAATAACATATTTTTTATTGAGTTAAAATTCAGCTAAATTGTGTATGCATATATTTTGAAATATGAGTTTCCTCTCTGTTAAAGCCCACAGACATTCTGGATAAGCCTCTTAAACTAAACATCGAGTTAGGAGGAAAATGTCCAAGTTCTGATTGGTCTTCCACTCCTGCTCTGATGATTTAGGTATGGAGCCATTTAATAAATCTGATTGCTCGACCACAAACACTGGAAAAACCTACAAATTTAAGCATCAAGTACCTGACTGTGAGACAATCTGTACTGCTGATTCCCTGACTTCTCAGAAAAGATGCCTGAGGCTTAGAGTTTCCTGGCAGAGCTTAAATAGATGCATGAGAATGAGGAATCCTATTCATCAAGCCCAAACTCTATTACATGAATATTTACAAAACAAAGTTGTCCACTTCTGAGCTCAATCAATAACCACAATAATTCACCACAAGAAACACAATGTCAGAGTTTTCCTAAGGAAAATGAAATCATAGAAGTGGGAAAAAATAGCCTTTCCTTTGAGCCAGTTATGTTCAGAAATGCTATTAATAGACAAGGCAATTTTTTTTAAAAAGTTCAGGCATTTAACAATTTTTGTTACCTCAAAATGAGGAAGCACAGAGACAACTCCTAAAAAGTTGGGTAAATCTGGAATCACCTATATAAATGTTTTTAGATACTCATATCCCAATAAGCAATTGTCAGCCATTTTCATGTAAACTTGCTGATTCTCCTATAGGGTCATTGTAATCATTACACACCACCTTGTATGCTGGGGTGGTGGGGAAGACATCATGTAGTGTACCATTCAGTGATTCATTTAGCATTTACTTACCAAGAATGACTATGTGCAGGAACAGAGCCAGAGACCTGGGATAGCACTCAGAGGAACAAAAAAATATCTTTTCTCCTGTCTAGGACATAGTTATTAAGATATAGGCTATAAAAGCCTCTTTCCTAAGGATGATTTTGAGACACTACAGTTTCAAGAGCTACAATTCTTCAATTCAGTTCAGTTGCTCAGTTGTGTCCGACTCTTTGCGACCCCATGGACTGCAACACAACAGGCTTCCCTGTCCATCACCAACTCCCGGAGTTTACTCAAACGCACGTCCATCAAGTCGGGAATGCTATCCAACCATCTTATCTTCTGTCATCCCCTTCTCCTCCTGCCTTCAATCTTTCCCAGTATCAGGGTCTTTTCCAATGAGTCAGTTCTTCACATCAGGTGGCCAAAGTACTGGGGTTTCAGCTTCAGCATCAATCCTTCCAATGAATATTCAGGACTGGTTTCCTTTAGGATGGACTGGTTGGATCTCCTTGCAGTCCAAGGGACTCTCAAGAGTCTTCTCCAACACCACGGTTCAAAAGCATCAATTCTTCAGTGTTCAGCTTTCTTTATGGTCCAACTCTCACATCCATACATGACTACTGGAAAAACCATATCTTTTTCATACAATCCTTGGAAACATTATATTAGGTCATTGCAAGTTGTTTCTTACCCCTTGTTTTCAACTGTGGTCTTAAATCTGATGTTTAACTCACTGTATAAAAAAATATGCTAAACTTTTATATTAATTTTAAAATATTTTGGGGAACACAGCCAGAGTCTAACCTTATACTAGTGACAAGTGAAAGAAAAGGATTCCTCTGAAATAAATGATTCGATTATGTCCAGGGAGCCTGGGCAGTGTCAGGCATCCCTGTTAAGGCCAGGCAAGTTGTATAAGGTACTCAGTGATATAAACCAATATCAGTAATTGTTATCTATGCAACGAACAGTTACGATCTAGAACTACTTTGTGGGGCAGTGCTTGGAATTATTGAATTCTACAAATTAACTTAGATTTCTTAACCACACATAAGATGTTTGCAGTTGAACTGACTGCTTCTGACTTAGAGTCACTCAGGAAGAGTGAGTTGCATTTAAACATCTTCCTATCAACAGGATTATGTGCATCAGTCACTGCTGCTTTTATTAAGGTACCTGCTTCCTTTTGTCTATTTCATGAGATGGGAAAACAGAATGCATTAACATTCGATGTTCATTTACCAAATGTTTATTGAGCTTTAAAGTCAGAGCAGTAAAGGATTAAAATGGATTGCTTATATTGAACTTCTACTTCATAAAGCTGCTGGGCAAGTATACAAAAAGTACTTCCATATCTACCACTCAGACATTCTTAATAAAGAAGTCTTCCCTACAGTTATTTTAAAAGAGGCTATATATAATGAAAGCTATGTTTTTTTCAGATGTCATGTACGGATGTGGGACCTGGATCATAAAGAAGGCTGAGAGCCTAAGAATTGGTGCTTTTGAATTGTGGTGCTGGAGAAGACTCCTGAAAGTCCCTTGGACAGCAAGGAAATCAAACCAATCAATCCTAAAGGAAATCAACCCTGAGTATTCATTGGAAAGACTGATACTGAAACTGGAAAGAGGGCAACAGAAGATGAGATAGTTGGATGGCATCACTGATTCAACGGACATGAGTTTGAGCAAACTCTGGGAGATAGTAAAGGACAGGGAAGCCTGGCGTGCTGCAGTCCATGGGGTTACAAAGGGTTGGACACAATTTAGCAACAGAACAATAATATATACTGAATGGAGATATAACATGCATTTATTAACTAGACAGGAAAAGATAAAGACATATGAAGTTGATCTTTCAGTATCGCACTACTTGAATTAACAACTAGATGAAGATTGGGATAAATAGGAATTTAAACTACTTCATGAATGAGGAAGATAAATTAAGAACTGCAACAATATTCATTTCTGTACCGAAAAACCTTTTAGCATCTTTGTCTTGAAATTCTCAAAGTCCTTTTTAAACAATAGTCACAATATGATCATGTGAGGAAAAGAAATGGTTATTTTATTCTTAAATTAGAAATATGAGGCTAAAGCATTGTATATGTTCTATTTTACATTCCATTAACTAGATTATATATAATTATACAGCTTTTCAATGATTATAAGTCAGTTGCCTAATGCTTAAAAATGCATGTGATAACCTACATCTCAGGATTTCCTCATAAACAGTCCAAAAACTTACCTCTCTGTAGTAAGAGGTCAGAAGTATTATGTCAAAAACTCAGGAAAGAATAAGACAAGTGTGGCAACATTTGATAAGAACAACCATTTACCTATGCTGCCTACTTTGGACATCAAAAGCTAACTGTAACTGGATGGTTTGATAATGAAAAACTTAATATGGAAAACAGGTCAGCCTTCCTCCCACCATTCCCCGCCCCCTTGAGCATTCTGTTCATTGTCTGAAAGCACTCCCACTGTTTATCATCATTTCAGTAACTATGACATGTGCTCATGCTCAGTCACTAAGTCGTGTCAGACTCTTGCAGCCCCATGGACTGGAGTCCACCAGGCTCCTCTGCCTATAAAATTTTCCAGACAAGAATAGTGGAGTCGGGTGACATTTCCTCCTTCAGGGGATCTTCCCAACTCAGGGACTGAACTTCCATCTCTTGTGACTCCTGCTTTGGCAAGCAGATTCTTTAACACTAGTGCCATCTGGGAAGCCCAACTATGACATTATCTTCCTTATTATACATTGGGTAATAGAACAACAGTGATCCAGTATATACAAACATTTTATATCTATGCATTTTACTCTATCAACAATGATTAGTCTTTCTCAGAATTAAACTGATTTCACAGAAATCATACTCCACAAATGCAAATGCAATTATATTAGTCTAAGGGTTATAAACAAAAATATAAAAGTAATGTAACATGCAAGCTTTAGTTATTATGTAACAGCTATCTTCTACTTTGGTAGCATCTAATTTCAGTCCAGTTCCTCAATCCTTTTTAACTATACTAGTGCAAACCCAATAGGAGAAGCACTCTCCCTCCACTTTAATAAATGTCAGGAAATGACCATCTCATGCATGAACCAGCCTGACCATACCCATTCACATGAGCATGAGCTGTGACATACCCAAGTGTGCATATCAAGTGAACTACACACAGTAGTAGGAAGTCTGTAGGTCAGAAACACATCTGTTCTTTGAGGGACATAAGAAAATACAGAATTGGCTGTGTTTGGCTTTGAATCCTTTCAACTTCCAATGGTGGGTTTCTCAACTGAATTTCACTTGTAACTGCTCCCTCCATCCAATTTTATTAAGAAATAAGACATTCTAAATACGAATTTTTCCTCCAGATCACTAGGAAGGTGTACCAGTGTTAGTTGCTCAGTTGTGTTCGACTCTCTGCAGCCCCATGGACTGTAGCCTGACAGGCTCCTCTATCCATGGGCTTCTCCAGGCAAGAATACTGGACTGGATGGCATTCCCTTCTCCAGGGGATTTCCCCAGCCCACGGATTGAAGCCAGGTCTCCTGCATTGCAGGCAGATTCTTTACCATCTGAGCTACCAGGGAAGACTCTAGACCACTATAGCTTAGTCTTATAATTAACACAATTCAAAAAATTACAAATTTGAGGGGAACTTTTTAAAAATATGCCACAAACTTCTCTCATTTCTTACAACATGGCTACTATGATCATCAATGACTCTCCCTAGCTAGACACTAGCCACACTTTAGGAACCACCTGGATGGGATGGTTCCTCTGAACATAACAGCATGGTCCAGACGCATGCGGTTTTGAATGTCTTTTATTGTTTCCAAATGTTTGAAACCATTTTTTTCCCTATCTTTCCCTTCCTGGGCTATAGGCAGTCTCTGGCTCCAGTCCCCAACTTGAACTAAAAACTACTCTAGCTGTTCATTTTCTAATCTGTTGTAAGATAGAGAACCAAGTAACTAAGTTTATCGGAACTACATGTAGACTGAAAATGAATTGACTCCCAGGAGAGGCCAAAAGTTTTCCATTTGGGGCATAAAAATCAAGAACTTTGTTCCCTGAGTTTACCATGTCCTAGATATGTGAGGCTCACAGATAAGGCACTTCCTGATAAGTGAGGGTTTTATTGTGTTACTGAAATAAAACACAATGGCTTGCAAAATTAAGCCTGGGGGCTGCCTGACATACTTAAGGTAAATGAAACCTTTTAGAATGTTGATCACAACATCCCCAGTGATTCTGAATAGATTTCCTTTAAAAAAAAAAAATAGGAGGATAGAGTCCTCTGGAATATTTAACTTGGGTAGTAGAAGCACTGATCGAAGAAGGCAATGGCACCCCACTCCAGTACTCTTGCCTGGAAAATCCCATAGATGGAGGAGCCTGGTGGGCTGCAGTCCATGGGGTCGCTAAGAGTCGGACACGACTGAGCAACTTCACTTTCACTTTTCACTTGCATGCATTGGAGAAGGAAATGGCAAACCACTCCAGTGTTCTTGCCTGGAGAATCCCAGGGACCGGGGAGCCTGGTGGGCTGCCGTCTATGGGGTCACACAGAGTCGGACACGACTGAAGCGACTTAGCAGCAGCAGCAGCAGCAGAAGCACTGATAAGGACATGTTTTGGATTTAGTTTTAAGAGAACAAAGAAAGGATAAATCTCATTAAGATTAAAAGAATTCTACCTCAATAAAGTAGGAAAGTTCTTATAAGCTTTGATGGAACAGAAAAGTCCCTTAATCTGATCCATAATCCTTTTAAGACAGGGTAGGATAGCCTTGAGTCTGCACATTTAAAATTCATTAATGATCTTAACCTGAGAATTAGATTGGACATTTTTTTCTACAATCAGGAAAATTATTAAAGAAAATCTTCCTTTTTCCTTCTGCCTCTTTAAGCCTCTGGAGGACTAGCCCATAACTCATTGCTTTGATGGGCTTTGATGCTTTTTCTCCCTCACAGTCCTTTGGTTAGGGTTAACCCCAGAACCATAGCTCCCCTTATAAATAAAGCATTAGTCATCACAGATTCTGGTATGATTCTTTTGTCCTGTGCCTAGTGTGGGAATAGATTGCCTTTTTATATGCTTAGCCTAGGGCAGATATCTAGAGCAGGATCTTCAGACCACAGAAAGGGAGAAAGAATGACTTGATCTCTCCCAGTGCTTCTCAGTGGGGAACCAGTGACATTTCAGGTCCAACAATCCTCTGTGTTAATGAGTCATAGGGAGTCTAGGCATCCTGGCCTCTGCCCAGTCTCTCCTTTCATTGTGAGAAATGGAAATGCCCCAGCATATTTCCAAAGGGTTTCTGGAGAGGTCATACTGGCCTCAACATTAGTCTTGGTGCTGTGCTGAAATGTATGTAGAAACTACCACCACCACCACCATCTCAACAAGCAGATAAAAATTAGGCCAGCACTGATATTCCCATTAAACAGTTGCTAAATCCATATGCAGAAGATGTTTAGGTTCTAAATTATTTGTTCACATGGAACACAAATATTTATACCTTGTAATTGTGGTTATCAGACATATTTCCTCCGTACAAACAACTGCAAATGAAAGACGTTTGCTTGGACCACCCCAACCTCACCAACCTTACCTGGAACACATAGTCAGCATATACCTAATAGCCTGGTGACTTGGCTACATTTGCCTCTGAAACCCATTTAGAATAGGTTGTCACATCCCTCCTCTTTTGTAGCTGTAATCACAGTGCTAATAAACGCAAGGTCTGGCATAAATACTAAAATAAATAAATACATAAAATAAACAAATACTAAAAACCAATAGTAAATTAGTAAATGAATGAACACAGCAAGGTCTCCTCCAACCACTTCACACCTACAATCAAGCAGGAATGAGCTTAGTAACACATGATTTATGATGTTCAAAACGTCAACAGAGGAAACTGCCTACTTCCATTGAGTTAACTTTTTTTTTACTCTGTCAAAAAACATCTTTAAAATAATCTCTGGGGAAATATCCACTGTTGTGTTTGTAACAAGTGCAGTTGCTTGGTAAACGACATCTTCCCAATCTGCAGGTTGCTTATACAAGCCCGGAGTCAGCTGGGGTCTCCTTGAAGCTCAGACTTCCACAATCATCCATTCATTCAAAAAAATATGAAGACTTGCTGTCTCTATCATCTGTATATGCACCTACATCTGTATCCATATCTATATCTACCATCATCTATGTGATAGATATAGATATAGGCACCCTCCCAGATCCTTATTTGTCCCCCTGGCAAATAAGACAGATATAACTCTCACCTTCAAGACACTATCAAGAGGGACCTCCAGTGGCTAAGACTCCACTCTGCAAACACAGGGGACCCAGGTTTGATCCCTGGTCAGAGAACTAGATCCCACAAGCCACAACCAAAGGATTCCATATGTTGCAATGAACACTGAAGATCTTGAGTGCCCCGACTAAGGCCTGGCGTAGCCAAACAAATAAATGTTGTTGTTTAGTCATGCAGTTGTGTCTGACTCTATTAGAAAAATACATAGTTCATCAAGCTTAGTTTAGAAAAAAGAAACTATAAAAAATTTCTATGTTTTTGATCTAAAGTCATTCCAAGTGCTAATATCTCTGGGAGAAGTTCATATGCTCTCTCTAGATTTCAGAAAGAATAAAAATGATTCTGATCCTACACACAGTAGTTTATGTCTTTGCAGTCTTGCCTTCTAGCTTAAGCAGCTTATCAAAGTATTTTTTCCAAACAAATACTCTGCTGCTTAAAAGAAGAATGAATTTAAAAAACATTACCTATTAATATTGCACATAAATATCAATAAAAATGATGCATATTGTAAACTTCACATTCTCTTTACCAAAATACGAGTCTAACCTTAAACCTGAGCCTAATCCTTTTCTCCTCCTCTAATTTCGGATGTGAGTCCCACAATAGGTGAAAGTGTATTTTAACATATAATTATCACATCAAATAGATAATCATAGGATTTTCCAGTTCATAAAAGCAACTTAGAAAAACCAGCATGATTATACTATCCTATTTGTTTTTAAAATGTTTGAATGGCTAAGTTGGCAGTTGTTTGTCATAACTTCATACTTAACATTATTCACATGTGAGAATGGAAAAATAAATCCACATAGTACTTATCGTATATTTTTGGTGGTAATTTTTCAATTAGGAAAAATATTTAACCAAGGTGATATTTTGCTAAAAGTCAGTATTCTCTAAATCTGTAATACCAAGAACTGGAAACGATCCTGTAAACAAATTTATTTGCACTCCCTCATTTAATAAAAGGGAAACCACAAAACTATAAACAGTAGACAGGCTGGCTTATAAACTCTAAAGGTAGGCAATTTCCTTAAGACTGGTGTGTGCCCTGCCAATCTTCCAAAAACTTCAATCTCCCACAGAAAACTAGGAGCTCAAGAAAACTTCCTCCTCTTCTTCTTCCACAGAAGCACATGGCTGCCCAGCTACATGTTTTTCCCATCCTCCTTTACAGTTGTGAATAACTCTGTGAATATTTATTCCCCCAGTGCAATCTGAGTGGACCTGAGAGCTGAATTTCCATGTCTGGTCCCAAATCTTCCACACTTGCTTTTCCCACATTCTTGTGTCCTTTCCATGTGCTTTTGAAATGAGGCTAACCACAGAGACCTTGAAAACGATCATATAAAATAGCACCCACTGACTTTGAATACTTGTTAAGAAGGATTAAGTGAACAATACATAAATTGCATTCCTTGAGCTCCTGGACTAAAAGGGATCCTGTGTTAGGACAGTGTAGCATTCTCTAATACATAGTCCTGATGGACTCTTTTTTTGGAAAATTTTTTTATTGGAATATAATTACTTTACAGTGTTATGTTAATTTCTGTTGTACAACGTCATGGATCAGTCATATGCATAAATATATCTCTTCCCTCTTGAGCCTTCCCCACCATTCCACCTGTCTAGTCATCACACAGCGCTGAGCTGAGCTCTCTGGGCTATACAGCATCTTCCCACTATCTGTTTTACACGTGATAGTGTATATACGCCAATGCTACTCTCTAATTTGTCCCCTCTTCTCCTCCCCAACCCCAGTGTCCACAAGCCCATTCTCTACGTCTGCATCTCTATTCTTGCCATGCAAATAGGTTCATCAGCACCATTTTTCTAGATTCCATGCACATGCTGGGCATATACCCTGAGAAAACCATAACCCAAAAGACTCATGTACCTGAATGTTCACTGCAGCACTATTTACAATAGCCAGAGCATGGAAGCAACCTAGATGTCCACTGACAGATGAATGAATAAAGAAGATGTGGTACATACATATAATAGAATATTACTCAACCATAAAAAGGAATGAAATTCAGTCAGTTGAAGTGAGGTGGATGAACCTAGAGCCTGTCATACAGAGTGAAATAAGTCAGAAAGAGACAAACACATCATGTATTAATGCATATATATGGAATCTGATGGGCTCTTTCGCAAATTATCTTTTGTGTCTTCTTGCATCCTTTAAAACAATGCATTAATATTATTATAGCACCTCTTTTTATAATGCTTAGTTTGTGGTTCACCCAGTGTTAAACACATTACATGGATATTATTTATTTATTACAAATTCTCAGGTAGATTCTATTTTCTCCATTCTGTAGTTGAGAATACTGAGGTTCCTTGAATAACTTGGTGGATCTGAGATTACAGTCCCAATGCATCTGACTGTCTGTGCTCTTTCTTCTAACTTGACAATTCTTTGCTTCTCTGGAATTACACTAGCTAGTTATGTAGAATGAAGAAGAAGGCATTGGCAACCCACTCCAGTACTCTCGCCTAGAAAATCCCATGGATGAAAGATGGGGTCACTAAGAATCAGACATGACTGAGTGACTTCACTTTCACTTTTCACTTTCATGCATTGGAGAAGGAAATGGCAACCCACTCCAGTGTTCTTGCCTGGAGAATCCCAGGGACGGGGGAGCCTGGTGGGCTGCCGTCTATGGGGTCACAGAGTCGGACACGACTGAAGCGACTTAGCAGCAGCAGTTATGTACATGAACTGTGACCCATAGTCCATTTCCAAAAGAAATGTTGTTATGAGTAAAAGCAGTTTAATAAGAAAGCTTATAAGAATCCCAACAATATGAATTTTATTTAGATGTCCAATGTCTACTTGTTCTTATCTTAACAGCACAAGTTAGTTTAAGATGACCGATGCAAATTGCAGATTTCCACTGCAGAAATTGACTGGGAGGTTAGCACTTTTAGCATAGACACACTACCTTTGTTTTCCCTTAGAGCAACACAAAAGATGCAAACAGGAGGTGGCAATAATTATTCATTGAATATCCCTTCAATGGATAATTATTTTACACAATTATTTTTGATGCAAGCAAGAAATCCCAAAGGGTTCCTTTATCCTTTGTTAAGGATAAGATGTAACACTGGGAGATACTTGGCAAGAAGAACATTTTTGGGTGATGGCAATACAAAATATTTTAATGAGAAGTCTTCACATAGAAAATGGAATCTGAAGTTAACTGAATGATGGCAGTAACACAAGTTATCCAAGAAAGAAATTTCTGTATAAACTGGAAAAGTGCATTTGACTACAATAAATACATATCATTGGAGACTTCCTAGAAAATTCATTTGCCATAGGTATGATTTTTACAAATTCACTATTATAGTCTTTCATGTACTTTCTTTCAAACTTATATCTAAAAATCTATCATTTTCCATTTATATCCTGCACATACTTACTAAATCCTGGGCCAGCCAACTAACCAAGTAAGCTGCAGATTCTAATGCTGAGTGGCAGGTAAAAGATGGAGATAAGTACAAGTCAGGACAGTTAGGGAAAGGAAAGCTCCACAAGAGAGTAGTAAGAGAAGGTATTGCAGGATGGGTGATATTTAAGATAAAACCTGAGGTAATAGGGTAGTTATTATCTGGATTGAAAAGAATTCAATCTATGAATAACTATTTCTTCAACAGCAGTCATGGAGTATTCTAACCCTTAACAGAGACTCTATGTGACATGTTTTGTACCATTCATGCAGATCCTTATAACTCAAAGTATCCACTTACCATTTGGGTAAGCAAGTTCTTCCTAAATGGACTATTTTGTAATCTGAGGTTCAGTTCAGTTCAGTCGCTCAGTCGTGTCTGACTCTTTGTGACCCCATGAATCGCAGCACGTCAGGCCTCCCTGTCTATCACCAACTCCCGGAGTTCACTGAGACTCATGTCCATCAAGTCAGTGATGCCATCCAGCCGTCTCATCCTCTGTCATCCCCTTCTCCTCTTGCCCCCAATCCCTCCCAGCATCAGTCTTTTCCAATGAGTCAAATCAAAGAGTTTCAGCTTTAGCATCATTCCTTCCAAAGAAATCCTAGGGCTGATCTCCTTCAAGAAATCCTAGGGCTGATCTCCTTCAAAATGGACTGGTTGGATCTCCTTGCAGTCCAAGGGACTCTCAAGAGTCTTCTCCAACACCGCAGTTCAAAAGCATCAATTCTTCAGCACTCAGCCTTCTTCACAGTCCAAATTTCACATCCATACATGACCACAGGAAAAACTATAGTGTTGACTAGACGGACCTTTGTTGGCAAAGTAATGTCTCTGCTTTTGAATATGCTATGTAGGTTGGTCATAACTTTCCTTCCAAGGAGTAAGCATCTTTTAATTTCATGGCTGCAGTCACCATCTGCAGTGATTTTGGAGCCCCCTAAAATAAAGTCTGACACTGTTTCCACTGTTTCCCCATCTATTTCCCATGAAGTGATGGGACCGGATGCCATGATCTTCGTTTTTTGAATGTTGAGCTTTCAGGATGTCCTAAATTTGAATTTGCTTACAAAAGAAATTCTTATTTAACCAAATGCAACCATTCTGGTTGGGCTTCCCAGGTGGTGCAGTGGGAAGGAACCTGGCTGCCAATGCAGGAGATGTGAGTTTGATCCCTGGGTCATTCCCCTGGAGGAGGAAGTGGCACCCCAATCCAGTATTCCTACCTGGAGAATCCCATGGACAGAGGAGCCTGGAGGGCTACAGTCCATGGGGTTGCAAAGAGTTGGACACGACTTTGTGACTGAGCACAGCAGTACAACCATTCTGGTTAGAGATTAAGTTGCTCTTGTTAAAATGGGTTTCCAGCACCCTGAAACTCAGCTCACACAATACGCAAAGCCATCCTTGCAACTTCATATCCACCTCTCAGAGTGTGGAGGGATACTGAGAACACATCTGCTTTCCCACTTCAGGGTTTATCTGTCCCATGAAGCCACATGCAGTGGTCTGATCAAAACCAGTCCCCCAAAATGAAAAAAAAAAAAATCCCATTTCACTACTGCAAAGTTGTAAAAGGTCAAAAGGTAAAGTTTCACCACTGTTAATGATTCTTTTCTCTAGCACATAGTGTCTAATCCAAATTTTACTGACAGAGAAAGCAAACATCAGGGGTGAAACATAAATGTGCCCATGGCCTTCTGAACTAGTGATAAGCACAGTCCGTGGCCTTGGTAACAACCTGCTCATGGCCCAGGTACTCCTTCCCTACACCTTAATGAGGAGCCATCATTACTGTGCATTTCAGTACTGATGCTCATTTCAGCACCTGTTTTAAACTTCCTTCACAGAGCCACCAGTGTAGCCTTGGTGTTCCACACACACAATGTTCCCTCAAGAAAGCCATCCCCTAAACAGGAAGGTCAAGTCATCTCAATGCTGCATACTTCTGGAGAAGGGCTCACATAAAAGACAAGGCACCCTGAAATTTGCATGCACCTTTGTTTTCTGCGAATTGTTCCTTGTTTAATGAAGTTGGTGATTTACAGCTAATTATATTTATCAAATGAATTCAATTCATCCATTTTGAACTAATCACATATTCCCTGGCTGTTCTTTCTTTCCTTCCTGACACTGAGCTAACAATGAAGTGAGATATATGCAAATTGATTTTAGTTAATACTTCATCGCTGAAATTTTTCTGACCTCAAAATCAACTTCTGCACAGAATTTACTACTTAGCTGTCCAGACATTCTATTATTAACGGAAAAACATGTATTTTTAAATTTTGTGGAATTAAAAAGTGTCAAGGACTGGTGGGTATTACGATTTATCCTTTAAGAGAATTATGGCTGAGCAAAAGCACCCTATAGGATGGGAAACTGATCAGGCTGAAAATTAGAAAGAAATGCCAATAAAACTCAGTTCTCATAACAAGAGAGCATTGATATTTGGAAAACCAAAATAAGACAGAAATGAGGAACGTGACTTTCAAAATGAGTATTAACAATAAAAAGTAGTCAATAGTCAATACAAATATTTTAGATTAGTGCAGATAATAGGTGAGTGTATGTACACTTTCTCCTGGATTATAGTCTTTTAAAATAACCCAAGAGCTGATAATCCAGAACAATTTTATGAAACAGTGAGATCTATAGGTGTCTGTTCAAATTAAAATAAGATAATCACCTCATTCTTATTTTGATAATGTTCCTTTACACGTCAATATTCCTCACGGATTAAAAACATTATCCTACTTGTAAAACAGATTTATAACATTTAATCGATGCATTTACAACCTTGAGCAAATCGTACTTTCTCAAAACAAGAACTCTGTGCCTTGTATTTTCTTATATTCTCTCCATGTTTGACCAAAGGGTGGAGATTTGATAAGAAAAGAGGAGCAAACGGTTTCAATGGAGGAAAAATGTGAGCATTGCCACTTCTGTCTACAAAAGTCTCCTAGTCTGAGGGACCTAATCAGAATCCTTGGATTCTGATGGTAGGTACTCTGTGCCTGTAAACTGCTCTGTGGGTCATTCTGATGTACATCTTTCATTGAAAATAACACAAACTTAAACTGGATGCCTGCTCCCAAAAGGCACAGATGGTTGCTTACTCTGTTTACTGTTCTACATTATTCAGTTTCCAGAACAATGCCTCGTAGGGAGTAGGTGCTCAAAAATACTCATACTATGGATGATATTTATAGAGTTCCTTTGATGAGAAAATGATAGTAGAAATTGGTTTGTTTGAATGCAGGAAAATTCAAATAATTTATCTTTTTTTTACATGACAGAAGAATACATTTTGATTTTTCTTTTAATTTCATCAATTATTCACCCAAATTAGCCAAACATTTTGTTAATGGATTGACATATTTAGAGCAATAAAGGCTAATCTTTTAGTAAGACTTTTAAGTCCTGGCAACCTACTCCAGTATTCTTGCCTAGAAAATCCCATGGATGGAGGAACCTGGTAGGCTACAGTCCATGGGGTTGCAAAGAGTCGGGTGAGTGACTTTATTTTCACTTTAAGTCCTGAAGGGCAAACAGACAACAACAACAACAACAAAAAACCCTCTTGATTGAAGTTTTTTCAACGCTTCATACCTATACCTGCATAATGACCAGGGACAGGAAGAAACACTTAGAAAGAAAGACAACTGAAATTTATTAATGAGATGGATGGATCTTTAAAACAGCACTCAAACCCTTCTCTAAGGAAAATATTCATGAGACCCTTCTATCTCTCTGGATATTTTGCTTTAGACATCAAGTATGTTTTCTCAACAAGGTATGCAGAGGTGAAATGGAAGAGTTGCAGCCCTTTTAGTCAAGTTATTTAAATCTCTGAGCCTCAATTTTGTCACTTGTAAAATTATACGTAGTCACACTGTTATAAAACTTAAATGAAAATTCATGTGAAAGTTGCCAGGCACAGAATAGACATGCAAGAAATGTGACTTTGCTCTCAATCTCCATTAAGAGGGAGAATAGGCTCCTGTCTGATAATGAGGAATCCCCTTAAGCAAGCTTTATAAGATACGTATTTCTGGCTCCTACAACTTTTATTTGGGCTAAATGCTCCATTGTTTTTCCAGAATGAAGTACTGCAATTTGACCAGCATTACATGGCTAATGGTATCCTGGAATAGAAAAAACAAAGGCATTTCTCAGTTGCCATCTTTCTTTTTTTCACATATCTAATTGAAATGGGATTTAATCACAAGTCAGTTGGATAGCTTTCTTTAGGAACCAAGTGAAAATAATGAGCTAATTGTGACACCCGAGAGTCAAACCCTGTGGACAGAGATGTGAATACTTACAATGTACTCAATATAGATTATAAGTTTAGAAGGACAGTTGTCAAGATAAGAAAAGCCTTTAGGAAAAAGAAGTCAGTCACAGCATATTATCCTCTAACAAAAATTATAGTAAAGTGTAACATCATTTTGCTGTATACCTGAAACTAACACAATATTGTAAATCAACTATATTCCAATATAAAATTAAAATTAAATTAAAAACTATAAAGTACCCAGGTTGATATTTTCCTGATGGGTGTGAAATAAACTGTGAAATAAATATATTTACATATTTTAATTGGAAGGCAAAACAAATTAAAATGAAATGAAAAAGCATGATGCTATAATTGTTATAGACAGAGGCCCCTTTAACTTGTGCTTGGAACCTACTTCCTAAAGTTCATTTTAAATTAGACTGTAAGGTGAAAAATATAAACTGAACTGATATAGAAAAAAAAGTAGCACCAAACACATTGTTTGTCCTTTCAGAAATATTTTTCAGCATGAAAGAGGTACATACAATCTTTCCATAGCACTTAAACTATACATCGTGTGACCAGCACTTTCAACATTGTTGACAGCTTTTATGTACATGAATTAAAGTTTTCTCATTTCCAATTTAACCTTCACCAGTCTGACAGTTATTTTCCTAAACAATGCATCTGATCATGTCACATTCCTTTTGAAAGCCTTCAATAGCTCCCATCTTGTTGCAGAACAAATACTAAATTTCTTAGCAGGCCCTATAAAGATGTTAGCGATTTAGCTCCCCAGTCTGTTTCTCTAACCTCTAACCAGCTCCTCTCTCACATCCTTTCTTCCCTCTAGGTGTTGTGTCCTGCACGCAGCCACATCTGACGTTGCTCCCCACACTCCAAACCTCCCCTTGTCCAACGTCCTTGTACAAAGCTGATCCTTTCCCCTGCCGGTCCTCTTCCTCAATTTCTGCTCCTTGATCTCATGTGACTACTTCAGGATCCTGCCCAGAGAGCATCTCTTCATGGACAACTTACCACAAGTTTGCCATTCTTTTCCCTCTCTGAGTTGCCACAGATTCAAACGCTCTATCAATCCTTGATTTCCACAGGTTGGTCCCAGCCCTACTGTCCACCTGGCACTCTGGATTCTTTATCTATATATCTCTTCAACATCTCGCCATGGATGTTTAATAAGCATCCATGAAAATTAAAATACCTAAAAGAAACCCTCCCCTCCCAACATGCTCTTCTTCCCAATCTCAGTTAATCTCCCTTTACTGGCTGCCTTCCAGCTATGCTGGCCTCCTGGTTCTTTCCTCAATAAGCCATTCATACGCCTGCTACAGGACATTTGCAGTTTTCTTTGCCTCTGCCAAGAACATCCTTCTCCCTAGCCACTGGGCCCCTCCCTCAAGTCCTCCAGGCTTTGACTCATCTACTCAGTAAGGCTTTCCTTGACCTCTGTTTAAAATGGATTCAATGAATGAATCCATTCAATGAATGAATTTAAAATGAATTAATCATCACCCATGCTCCACACACCTTTCCCTTTCCTATCTTCCCTATAGTTTTTTATCACTTACTTATAGGCTGTATATTTTATTACAGGCATGATAGATGAGCTCTGCACCAAAGTTCAATTCAGTGATGCTGACTGAGGAAGCTTGTTAGAAGGTGTAATGCCTGTCCTTATTTATAGAAGTGAGTAGGAGTCAGGAATCCCAGTTTCCAAGCTCCTTTCTGTGTAACTCTGAGCACATTTCATAGATTTTCAAGATCCATCTTCTATAAATTAGCATTAAAGAGGATAACTGATTAAAAGTTCAATAGACATTCAAGGAACCTTAGTGCAATGGCTGCTGTTGTTACTATTTTCATCATTAGCTTATTTAATTTTTATTTTTTTAAAATTATCTTTTAAATTTATTTAGCTGTGCTGGGTCTTAGTTGTGGCATAAGGGATCTTAAGTCTTTGCTGTGGCATAAAGGATCTTTAGTTGCAGCATACAGGATCTACTTTTCTGACCAGGGATCAAACCTGGGCCCCCTGCATTGGGAGCTCAGAGTCTTAGCCATGGACTAAGGAAGTTCCTCTTTAGCTAATTTTATAGCAGCATGTGATTTAGGGGCTGCTGCTGCTGTTGCTGCTAAGTCGCTTCAGTCGTGTCCGACTCTGTGTGACCCCATAGACGGCAGCCCACCAGGCTCCACTGTCCCTGGGATTCTCCAGGCAAGAACACTGGAGTGGGTTGCCATTTCCTTCTCCAATGCATGAAAGTGAAAAGTGAAAGTGAAGTCGCTCAGTCGTGTCCAACTCTTAGCGACCCCATGGACTGCAGCCTACCAGGCTCCTCATCCATGGGATTTTCCAGGCAAGAGTATTGGAGTGGGGTGCCATTGCCTTCTCCAGTGATTTAGGGGGTTACTCCCTAAATACTTCAAGGCTAGAAAGAAACTTGTTGCTAAATGTAAATATATATGTGTGTATGTGTGTGTGTGTGTATCTTTTCTTTGAGAACTAATTTCAGTGTATAAAATTATAAATAATTTTATTCAAATTATAATTTTATTCAAATTATAAATAAAATTATAAATAATTTAAATTATATTCAAATTATAAATAAAACAAGTAGTAAAATGAAGGCATCCTCATTATCTAAACAATTGATTGTTTCTGTTTAAATAGAAGTCATTTCTTTTTCTGACTGGTCTTACTTTTAGGCTCCAAGGCATGGCTTCATTAAATATGACTAGATGTTCAACATATCCCCAAACTGCTGCTTCTTTCAATAGATTATAAAAATTTATAGCTTTTTAAAACTTCTATATTCATTTGAGGTTTAGGTAGAGCTAGATGGTGGTAAGTATCAGTAAAATGGAAAGCAGCAATAAAGTTTTTTAGTTTTCTTTCAACTATCACAGGGCCATAGCTTGTGAATGAACCTTATTAGAGATTTAAAAATGACACCAGATGCTTGTTTCATTGATATTCAGTCTTGCAGCACAAAAATCTTATTTCTCTTATTAGCATATTTACTACTAATTAAATGAAAGGATAAAAATTAAGATGATGCTAGATTAAACATGGTCACACATTATTTCCTGCTCTTCCCCTCATGGGAGTATACTTCCTTTCCTTTCTTTAATCCAGGCTGGCCTGTGGTTTGCCTAATATTCAATCTTGGAACATGACAATCTTATTTGCATATCTACTGCTAATTAAATGAATTGGATAAAAATTAAGAAGATGCTAGATTAAACACGGTCACAAATTACTTCCTGCTCTATATTGTGGAAGTATATATCCTCTCTTTCTTTGAATCTAGACTGGCCCTGTGACTTGCCTTGACCAAGAGGATATGAAGGTCTTGACAAGTGTAACTTCCAAGTCTGTTGCTTCTGCTCTCCCCTCCTGGACTGGCTAGAATGCCACAAGGAAACAGGATATCCTGCCACATCAGCCAAGTGAAGGAGGGCTGAATCACCTGCAGGCAGCCCTGCCAGCTGTCCAGCCAGGTTAGTGAGACAGTCTGGGACCATGTGATCCTGGCAGAGACTCCAGGTTCATGAGTGACCCTTGGGGGGAACCAATCCAAAGTACAGAAATGTCATCAATAGGGACTTCCCTGGTGGTCCAGTGGTTAAGACTTTGCCTTGCAGTGCAGGGGGTATGGGTTCATTCCCTGGTTGGGGAGGTAAGAGCGCATAAGCCTTGCAGCCAAAACACCGAAACATAAACACAGAAACAATTATGCAACAAATTCAATAAAGACATTAAAAATGGTCCATATAAAATATCTTAAAAAAAAAATGTCATCAATAGATGTTTATTGCTTTAGGTCACTAAAATTTGGGGTGGTTGTATAGCAACTGATAACTGAGGCAGCAGTTCTTAAAATAACTTAAATCACAAACATATTTTCTTAAATATGTCACTTTAATGTAAAATTTCTCTTGTATCAAGTTTAGCCAAGGCCATATAAACAGAAAAGGACCAAAATATGTGTACATGCTGAAGCAATAAGACACAAATTGTAACATTCTGTTCAGGCAAACACACATGGCAATTGTTTTCATGTATCTTTTTCTTTTTTTTTTCCCCTGAAAAAAACTGGATTCATCATATCATGGAAGAAATTTAAAAGTTGAAAGACATTACTCCAGAACAGAAGTGTATTATAAAACCAACTTTTATGTGAGTTTTCGACTAACTGAAGCTATGAAGTGCCTTTTGGGTGCCTCACATTGTACCTCAATCTGTGACTCATGAGACAGAACTCATATATCCTTATACACATGACATAATTAGCAGAAATATCAAATTACTTAAGGGATAAATAATTCTATCCTCTACTACCTACAGGTCAAAATTGAAATGTAATAGATCTGCAGAAGAACAAGAGAGGCCTGGGGTTTGCAGGAGAGTGAGAAGGTCTGGGACAGGGCAAAGGTGGCTGGAGAAGACGGTGATAGGGTGAAGAGCTCAAGAGATGAGCACAAGTTACAACTGTCACAGAGGCTGGGCTGGCTCTGCCTCATGCAGACACTATTTGAGGGGCAAGCAGAGAGGAGGCTGATAGGCAAAATGAAATTAGATTTAATTTTTAGAAAAGAAGTCTTACTTTTTTCTCTTAATCTGCCACGACTCTATCTTGTGGAGCTAAATATATCTTTGACTATGTGGACATGCAAATACGAGATTGTGTGTGTGTGTGAGTGTGTGTGAGTACAAATACGTGAGTGTGTGTGAATACAAGTGTATGTGAGAGGGTGTGGGGGCTTATTTAATTGCAAACCACCATCACCACCTCCAAGAAGACTCTAACTGATTGACTTCAGCCAATATTCCATTGGCTTCAGTGATGGAATTCTTTCATTTGTTCGAACTCAGATGTCTTACTAAAAGTATATGAGATGGCTTACAGAACACACACAAAGAACTGAGAAGAAAATATATGAATGCATCAAGAAAGAATAAAAACAGGGAGTGGTAATAAGGTTAAGCTGGGGAAGTCGTTTTTAAAAACAACAACGATTTATTTAACTAAATTTAACCTTCACCGGCACTTCAGTTCATGTTGTCAAAACATCCTCAATGTCAACTTCCTTGAAAGCCAGCGGCACCTCAGAGCAAGCAACACTCAGGTTTCCTGCCTGAGCGGCTCTGATGGAGCCTAGGACATCTTGTCAAAATTCCAAACTTCCAGCTTTGAAAATCAGTAAACAATTATAAGGAAAAAAAGAAATATTATTTTTCCCCTTAAATCCTAGGCAAAACACTTCGTGGTATTATTTTCAAGAGATTTCCAGTTGTTGTTTTAAAAGACAATAGTTCTCTTAACTTGAGTTTTAACCTCTAAAATTCCTGGCCTAGAGAGCATCCTATTTCCTGCCTGGAAGAAGAAGGTTGTAGGATGCAAGGTGACCTTTGCAAGAGGCACCCATATGTCTCCCAGAAGGATGATTTTGCCACTATTACCAATCATTAAAATGCTTGCTCCTTGGAAGAAAAGCTATGACAAACATAGACAGCATTTTAAAAAGCAGAGACATTACTTTTCTAACAAAGGTCCATCTAGTCAAAGCTATGGTTTTCCAATAGTCATGTATGGATGTGAGAGATAGACCATAAAGAAAACTGAGTGCCAAGAACTGATGCTTCTGAACTGTGGTATTAGAGAAAACCCTCGAGAGTCCCTTGGACTGCAAGGAGATCAAATCAGTTAATCCTGAAGGAAATCAGTCCTGAATATTCACTGGAAGGGCTGATGCTGAAGCTGAGGCTCCAATAGTCTGGCCACCTGATGTGAAGAATTGACTCATTAGAAAAGGCTCTGGTGCTGGGAAAGATTGAAGGCAAGAGGAGAAGGGGGCCACAGAGGATGAGATGGTTGGATGGCATCACTGACTTGGTGGACATGAGTTTGAGCAAGGCCCAGGAGTTGGTGATGGACAGGGAAGCCTGGTGTGCTACAGTCCATGGGGTCACAAAGAGTTGAACAACAGTGATTGACTGACCCAACAACAATGAATCATTGTTGTAACCATCATGTAGAATATTTCTATCATCCCAGAAAGTTCCCTTTTGCTAATTTGTAGTTAATTCCTTTCTTTTACCTTAACCTTTGGTGATCACTGACCTTTTGTTCATTATTTCAATTTTGCCTTTTCTAGAATTTCATACAAATGGAATTATTTACTCTGTACTCCTTGGTGTCTGACATCTTTCATTCAGTGTCGTGCTTTTGGGATTTATCCACATCGTTGCAAGAATTGATGGTTTGTTCCTTTTCCTGGCTGAGTAATATTCCTTTTTGGGATATGGTACAATTTGTTTATCTATTCACCAGTTGACAGACACTCCTTCCTTTAACCCAAGTTTTGGATATAACAAATAAAAATAGTATGGAAAGTCAGGTAAAAAATAAAAATATTAGATTACTAAAAAAAAAAAAAATCAGACATTAAGTTTGTTGACATCACTTTCAGTATTTTTCCCCGAGATAACTGGAACACACTCCCTTTTTTCCTGTTATAGTATTTAAAATAAGCCAAAAAAGTATATATATCTACACTGATACCTATATCTCCTCCAGCACATGACTGTGGCTATCTGGGTATGTAATATGCTATTGAGCTCTTCAGTAGAATCACCCAACACCATGGCATTATCCCTGAACTGGCTATGAACCTGGCTGGGTGGGGAAGTCTGGCATTCATTCAGTGTGAATCCTGTAATATCTTCTGCACAGAGAAATATATTGCCTAATGGGAATGTGATTCAGCTCACCTGACTTCAGTCTTAAGAGTTATGTGATGCTATGTGGAAAGATGGCCGCTGTTGGCTTGATCGGTACTCTTTTGGAAAAGAAAAGCTCTTGGAATTTTTTTTCTAAGACAAAAAGGGCAATACAAGCACAAGTCTTGAACTCCTATTAATAGTCCCTGCAAGCACAGCAGCAAAGCCAGTGCATGCCTGTTTCCAAGTGCTTCTGAAATGACAGGGTGCTTTCAAACAGCACTGGGCAGTGCATTTTTCCAATGCCAATGCATGCTGGTGCTGCTGTGCCCTGTCAAATACATAATATTGAAAAGCCCAACTGGACACCTATTTGCTACAATGTTCTTGGCTGTTCTCTACCCATCATGTCCCGATACAGAATCTGCTTAGAGTAGCAAGTCTATTCTTAGGTGCTTCTTGCAGTGAACATTAAATGATTGGAATCTAAGCAAACAGGTAGGGATGGTGAGAGGATAATGGGGTGGAGGGCTGTGTAAAATCCCCCAGGAACAACCTCTGACAAGACAGGATGCCTTCCCTTGCTTCAGCAGTGACCATGATGAGGATTTCTACCTGAAAAACAAGGCTTAAATGAAACCTACCCTTTCTGGAGCCCTTCATCGGTGGTCACTTTCAACCCTTTATGAATAATATCTATTTTGTACACAATGCTTTTCAAAGCACACTGCAAGCCTTCTGAGAACAGAAAGAGTGCCCAAGTGGTTAATTTTCTTTCTCTGTTCCCAGCGCACAAGAACTAGAAAAAGAAAGTATAGGTTAGGCTTTTGCTTTCTCTTTCTCATTTTATTCCTCATGTCCAAACATCTGTTTACCAGGTTTCTAATAACAAACTGACCACATACCCCATTCCAAGACACTTTGACTTTTCTGGGGAAGAAACACTTTTTTTTCCCTCCCTAGTATTAGTGTATCCCCAATCTCCCATTTATACACAATCACTGGCTCCCCAAACCTTCCTGAGCCTGACCCTGGATGATAATCCCCATCATTAAGCCAGCTGGGATCACCCTCTTTCCCAACTGTCAAGCCTCAGTGCTGACTACAAGCCAGGGCTCTCCATATGGGGTGTGGATGCATACAAAACTGAGGAATTCAGCTTTTTTTCTAATTCTGTACAAAGAGAAGTAGATCCTACAATCACAGATAGCATCAGAGTGAGAAACGAAGAGCACAAGGTTCTCAGGGATGAGGATGGGACCAAAAGCTGATTTCCAAAATGCAGGCACAGAGTATGATTAAAGAGGATGTCCAGTCACATGGATGCTTTCCTGCAAAATTGTCATGAAACAAAACTTGTAACCCTCATCACTATTCATTATTGAAAGCAGCTCTCTTAATTCCTGCTAGCAATTAAAGAAACGGGCAAACTAAAGAAGCTAAGTCACTTCAGTTGTGTCTGACTCTTTGCGACCCCATGGACTGTAGCCCACCAGGCTCCTCTGTCCATGGAATTCTCTAGGCAAGAATACTGGAGGGGCTCCCAAGCTCTTCTCCATAGGCTCTTCCTGACCCAGGAATCAAACCGGTGTCTCTTATGTCTCCTGAATTGGTAGGTGGGTTCTTTACCACTAGCGCCGCCTGGGAAGGCCAAGGAAGCTACACCCATGAGTAATTACTATCATTTATAATTAACCATGAGAAACAAATACAGTTTTCACATGTGTTCTGATAGATCAGTTTACTTCATTTGTGGATTCTCAAAGATGCGATCTCAAAGGTACCTGGACAGGCATTTTTGTAATCCAACATGATTCTCTTCTAGTCAGGGTATCTTAGGAAGAATTTCTAAGTTTTCTGTTACTTCAAACAAATCCAAACAGCAGAGACAGAAGTCTCCTGTGATGAACAAAGCCAGCTCAACTCTGGAAAACACTTCTCTGCCCCAGGTCAACCAACAGTGCAGGTCTAAGCTGCAAAGAATAATGATGCAAATATGAGAGAAGAAAGTGGTTATACCTTCAGGGTGAGGAGCAGAGGACGTACGAAAAGAGCAAGCGAGGTCAAAGCTATTTGGCAGAGCTCTAGCTTTGAACTATGTGCTTGGGACTTTGCTAAATGGTATTTGAATGTTTAAATATCTGTACCTATGGTTAGTTGTGTTTTGCTTTTTCCTTAGATAATCTGTAGCAATTGCCCCAAAAGTAACATTATCAGTTTCCTTGAGGAATCTTAGATCTAGAGATGAGATTTAAATTCGGTTATTTACTCAGATTTTCTGTGGAAAATCTTTTTTCCAAAGAGATCATTACAAAGTGGCTATACCCCTTACATATGGTGACAGAGGAGAATAAAAATGAACAAAAGGGAAAAAAAAGTCAACAAAAGTTATTTTGTCATTTTATTAAAATGTGGCTAAAAATACTGGTAAACAACATACTAAACCAAATACTCCCTGGATGACCGATGATTGTAAATAGACTCAGGTATATTATTCTCAACATTCAGAGTGCTATACTACAGAGTGAATTGATATGTGGAAAATGCAGATATCAAGTCAAATATACATTTAATTTCCCAAACGTTAGTGCTATAGGGGAAAAAAAAATCCCTGAAATAAACTCCAAACAATAAACTATTTAAAACACTTCAGCAGCAGTAATTCCATACAGATATAAATGTGTTATATAAGTGTATTCACACACTTTTCAGCAAGACTGAACTTTCATGCAAAATTATGTTAAAAGCATAAAATCGATTTGTGTGATTACTCAATGGAATATTTTAAGTGGATTCCAAGTTGCAGCCATTTTAAAAGGCAACATCTTTACAAGTTACTTTATTACACTTTATTATGGTTAAAGAAAAGAAACATTAAGGACTCAATGCTGCCAGTTCAATGCTGGAGATGTGAATTTTGCTGGCATCGTCTGTTACGGAAGTAACATCAGCAAGATCAGCAATTAATCTCAGAAAAATTCCCTAAACAAAAAACTGACATGGAGTTTCAAATCTATGATAGAAAGCAATATCTGTAGCATTCTGTATTAACCTGACAGTCCTTAGTTTCAACATCTGATAAGATACCCTGAAATAAATCCGTTATTCCCACAGCATTAACTGTGGCACACCCATGTCCCTATGTATAATGCAATTGAAGCTGATGTCATTGGTGTTTAGGACAGTATTAAAGTGAAGATAGAGCTAAATAATGATATGTCAAATTTTACATTTTTCTTCCTCTCCTTCCCCTTGTCCCTTTCCTTTTTCTCCTCCTCCTTCTTGTTATATTACTTGGTGATTGGTTATGTCTTTAACTATACGTTATTTTTTGTTGTTGCTGTCATTTATTCGCTAAGACATGTCCAACTCTTGCAACCCCATGGACTGTGGCCTGCCAGGCTCCTCTGTCCATGGGATTCTCCAGGCAAGAATACTGGAATGGGTTGCCATTTCCTTCTCCAGGGGATCTTCCTGACCCAGGAATTGAATCCAGGTCTCCTGCATTGCAGGAGCTGAGCTGGCTGAGCTACAAGGGAAGCCCGTATATTATTTTTTAGTAGATATTTTGGTTAAAATATAAGATAGTCATTCTCAAAGTAGATGTATTAATTAGATATTAAAAGTGCAGGGTTCAGAGCAAAATGCACAGCTCAAATCCTTGTTTTCTAACCTGTTGGCTTCAGGGCAGTTTGTTTCCTGGACCTCAAGTTCCTCATAAGACATATATAATATATATTTACAGTAATAAAGAATAACCTCCCTATGGGACTTCTGTGCCATACCAGCTTCCCTAGTAGCTCAGCTGGTAAAGAACTCGCCTGCAGTGCAGGAGACCGCGGTTTGACCCCTGGGTTGGGAAGATCCCCTGGAGAAGGGAACAGCTACCCACTCCAGTATTCTTGCCTGGAGAATTCCATGCACAGAGGAGCCTGGTGGGATACAGTACATGGGCTTGCAAAGAGTCTGATATGACTGAGTGACTAACCATAGCATAGGGAGTTCTGTGAAGATTAAAGGTCTTGATATACAAAAAGTACTAGAGCTACATATGACGCATGGAAAGAGAGCAGTTTCTAATAGCTGCTCTCATTTAGTGGAGAACATCACAACATTATATTGTATTTAGTTCTTGTCCTCTCTCTCGAGAGGAAGTAGTAGAAATGGGGATCAAGAGGTCATTAATTTGTCCACAGTGCTTACAGAAGGTCTTCTTGATGCTGAAAGTGTGACCAGCAAACCATCTGGCACATCCATGCATCTCCAAGGAAATCCTCCTGCATAGTCTCAGCAACTAAATTATTTCCGCATAACTGCTTTTCTGATGTATTTTGCTTGTGTGAATTATGCAATAATGTTAATTTGTCAGCATTCATTTTAGGGGAGGCAGTTTTCTCTTGTGGCACATTTCAGGGACAAAAGAAAAACTAATTGAATGAAACAGTCTTCCAGAGGTAATGATCAATCAAATGATGTACTATATATGGTCAGGAAAAAGAAATGTGACAGCAACTTATGCCTTAAGCCAAAATACGGTTTCATTAATTATTTATTATTTGTATTCACTGCTTTTATTTTATTCAAAAGTAATAAACCCATGTCTGGGGAAAAATTTGACAGTGACTTGTTTTGATAAAAAGCATTCAATACTACTCCATGATTTTTAAATTGGCTTATCATTTTTTGAAAATAATAAAAGCAGGGAAAATTTGTCTCTCATTTAAAACTTGTCAGCTACAGGAAACATGTTGTTGAAGCAGATAGACAGTGCTGAGCAGGATTATTTGGCAGTACAGGAAACAGACACATGCCATGTGCTCTGAATATCCAATTTACGAATCGACCGAATCAACAACATCTATAACATGATGGCAGAAACTATTTGACTTTTGCTTTGACAGAAGACCCATGTGGGGGCCTCTGGAGATTGAGATCAGTCACAGCGATCTCAGCCAGGGTGACGTCAGAGATGATAAACTCATGTTACACTGATTTTATAGTAAAGATTTATGTTTCTGTATCAAAGGTCTTATATTCAGTCTGCTTTCTCTCCTTAAAAAAATAGGTAAATTAAAAGTATGAAAATTCTTTTCCTATTCTAACATAACGACCATTTTGAAGAAAATGCAAATGTCGTGTATTTCAAATGAGTATACTCTTTAGAATAAGAAATGTTTGTTTTTATGTTAAATAATGGAAAATTTCCAATATACATAAAAGTAGAGATAATGAACTCCATTACATAGCTTCAACAACTGCCAACGTAAGGCAATCTTATTTCATCTAAATCTCCATCTACTCCTCTCTATTTTGGGTTGTTTTGGAGCAAATCCCAGTTTTGCTTAAATAACCACTTATATATAACCACTATATCAATATCACATCTAAACAGTTAACAAAGATTCCTAATGTTTGTTTATGACATTTTTCTGATTATATCATAGCTGTTATTTTATGGTTGGTTTGTTCAAGTCAAACATACATTTGTTTGACCTTTAAAAATGGGTTCTCCCTTTTCCCTGTTTTTTTTTTTTTTTTGATCTTAATTTATTTATCACATGTAAATTTCTCATGAGCTTTTCTAGTAATGGTTTTTGACAGTGATTGATGATCCCTGCTAAAGTTCATTATTTCATTTACAGGTTAAAAAAGGAGTGATTCCAAATTTACCATTTTTTCTAAGTTAGCTGGATTTCTTCTAAAAAGAACATTTCTCTTATCAATTATGTGGTACAACCCAAGGTATAATTTGCAAAGGAAAGGCAGAAAAAAATTCTTTCCTTTATTTACCAGTTTTCATAATATTGAGTACCTAGTATTCTTTGAAAAGTACTACTTTTTTAGTATTATGACAAACCCACAGAACTGTAACACATTTAATGTATTTCAATTATATGTGAATATACTTTTTGAATTTCAGGTTGTTCTATCTCTAACTAGTGGAAGTCCATTCAAGTTGAATCCAAATCATTTTGACATGACTGTCTCTGGATTCCTCCGCACAAGATACTCAAGGCTCATTCTGAACATTTCCGGTCCCATATCTGAAGCCAGCCATTTCTACAGGAGTGATTCTGTTCCTTAAATGGCAGATGATTTTTGGAGATCAGAACCTGAATGCCTGAGATGCTCGTTGCTATTAGGTTAATTGTCTTTCATGAATAAGTTCTGCTTTGCAGAGTCAGAGGTAATAGTAATGTCACCAATAAAAGTAACATTTGACTAGCACCTTCTATGCTGTGTAAGTGTGTGAAAAGTCTACAGAGTACAATAGTTTCTGTTATTTGAAAAAACTGCCTATATAAAAATAATATTTGAATTCACATCTCGAGTTAAGTTCAGGGTAATTTAATAACCTATGAAGAAGTATAAGGAAATGCTTTATATTAAATTTAATTAAATATGAAATAAGGTTTGCAAAGGAAAGGACCTAGCAATGTCTGAAAGATGACAGATGTTTAATAATGTTGATTGTTTATCTCCTTTCACCTTTCCCTACATTTGGAAAATGTACTGGAGCCATAGTTAGAGTAATGTTTAAGTTTAATTCTTGATTTACCCCAATTTCCTATTTAATACTCATCTTCAACTTCAGTTTTTATAATCTGTAAAAATACTGAATCACTATGCTGTACACCTAAAAGTAATACTGTAAATCAACTATGCTGAAAAAAATTAAAAGTTAAATAAATGTGCTTTGTGATAATACTAAAGTACATTTACGAGCACCTACAGAGAGAGTGGTAGCAAAACAGGAATTTATTGCTAATCTATAATGTAAGGTTATCTATCTTGAAAATGACTAAATGATAATACAAATGAGGAAATATTTCTTGGATGCTAACTATATGTTGGGCACATATTGGTTGGCCAAAATTTCATTCTGTTTTTCCATAATATCTTATGGAAAAACTCAAACAAACTTTTCTGCCAACCAAACATATCTACAAATAGCAACTTGCCTACTGTTCATAGAACCTTTTGCCTCAATTCTCTCCAATTGTTCCTAAGTCTTTGAGGCACCTGGAGAAACCTTTGGAGTCCCCATTATAGTTCTCCTCCGCATCCACCTTGCCCTTGGAGCCTCACCCGAGCATGCACAGCTGGGGGAGCTGTCCAGATGCTGGAGCTGTCTCCACTTCGCCTCATGGCTGATTGAGGCAGTTGGTTTATGGTTTGAGATCAGAGACCACAGTAAGGTAACTTAAACACCTGAAGAATTTGGGGAATAGAAGAATTTGGTCAACAGGATTAAATGATCAGGAAAACAGGATGAAAGGATACGGATGCCGTGAAATCTTAACTGAATAAAATAGCCTATAAACAATGGAGACACGGGGGGAGGGGACTATCACTTCTAAGAATGGAAGTAGTGTTAAAAAGACATTTGTTCCTTTTTTTGAATAAAGCTTACCCAATCAAGCAAGTAAAATGAGACATTGTGATTATTTAAATGTTATATGGTTTATTTAAATAACTTCATCTGAATCACTGAATTTCACCAATTATAAATTTCACCAAGTATAAATTTTTGGAAGAAAGGCCTCTGCTCAAGCAAGCTGTGTTCCATAGTTGAGCATTTTCTAGACTCAGAGATGCTTCTGGGTTAGAACTGAAATTTACAGGTTCCTAAACAATTGTGCTTGAGCCTAATTGTTTATATTTGCTCTTTATAAGAAATACAATCTTTATAAACCAATCTAATAGACATTTAAAAATGCAAAACACAAACACAAATGACTAATTATTGGTTAATTTTTTTTTTTTTTTTCAATTCTGGACCATCATTTCTGCCAAATCACTGAGGCCAGCAGTAAAGACTTTTGAATGTTTTTTTTTTTGAGAGAAAAATCTTCAGCTATTTGTTATGGATCACAAATGATTGGCAAAAGATGTATTTGAATCTAGACCAAAACTGAAACATTTTCTATTATCTAAATGCTGCCAAATATTTAAATAGGGAAAATTTGTACTAGAGTGTATTATAGTTTTCATACACATTCGCTACACTCTAAGCACCTCCTCCCTTCTCTCTACTCTCTTATTCTTGCTCACACAAGAATGTATACAAATAGCAAAATATTAATGGCAGACACAAACTAACTGTGACAGAGAATCAATGGCTGAATTCCTCAATTACGAATACATGACTAACTGAGATCTTCCTTAAACTTAACCTTAGGTTAACTCCAGTTGAAAACAAAACTATTAATATAGCCAATGAGGCTAAATGAACTATTGACAATAGCAATATCACTGGCAGCATTAATTCCTTCTGCCTTGTTCATCTTTTCCATGTTGATATCCCTCAGATTTCCTATGTTCTCATCCTATACCTACTGTCTGAGTGATCTCAGTCAGACTCATGATTTTGGCTATATACTTCCCTTGTGGCTCAGCTGGTAAAGAATCTGCCTGCATGTGGGAGACCTGGGTTCGATCCTAGGGTTGGGAAGATCCCTTGGAGAAGGGAAAGGCTACCCACTCCAGCATTCTGGCCTGGAGAATTCCATGAACTCTATAGTCCATGGGGTTGCAAAGAGTTGGACACGACTGAGTGACTTATATATATATATATATACTGATGGCTCCCACATCTTATGTTCAGTCTCTCTGTTTCTCTTAACAGATGTGCACACTCAGCTGCTCATTGGCTCTTTCTGATTGATGATCCATAATCATATATAGCTCAAAGTATTAAATTATATTTACCAACAGCATCCTTCCCCAACATTTTCCCTCCTTTGTTCTCTCCCTCAAAGAATGACATTATTGTTGTCCAACCACCTAAGCCCCAAACTTAGCTATCGTTTTCACCTTCTTCATTCTCTTTGGTATTCAGCTGGATCCCAAGTCCATCAATTCAACCTCATTAGCATTGCTCAAATCCACTCCTTCATTTTCTCCACCCCTGCCACGCTACTGCCTTAGTACAGGCTTTTATCAATCCTTCTTCAGACTGTTGTAACAGAGTCCTAAATTACTTCTCCCTCTCCCAGTGTTTCCTGAAACCCGCATGAGCATCCATACTACTGTGAAGGTTTATCTTTCTACCAGGGGACTCTTTCAATTGCTTCCCACACAGTCAGAACCACAGGCAAGTTCTGTAGCTCACGCTTTAGTACCTGTGGCTCACTCATGAAACATAAATGTGCAGTTTCCAGAAAACTCTGCTATCTGGAGTTCCTCTGAACAGACTGTTTTTTCTACAAGAATGCCCTCTCTCCTTACTGGCCTAATGTGTACTTGAACTTCAAGACTTAGATGAACTTTTAAACTCAGATACAGTGATATTTCTTTCAAGAAGCCTTTCCTGTCTCACCTGTGAGTTATAATCCTGCCTCTCTCTCCTCATTGTATTTTTACAAATTTCTATTTCAATATCACATGAAATGTAATAGCTGCATTCCTTGTTCTGCTTCTCTATTAAACCACGAAGATGGTTACTTTGTGTCTTTGATTCTGCATTCCCATGTCTAAAAAACTCAAAATTTCTGGTCTCAATTCCTCTTTCTACTATTAAAATCACTGAGTACACAAAAGATTATTTGTTTATGGGACTATATATTAACAATATTTACCATACTTAAAGTTAAAACTGATAATTTAAAAATAATAAGCCAATCATATGCTAACATAGATAACATTTTTTTTTTTTTGCTGAAGAGTGGTTGTATTTTCTAAACAAAATCTTATTGATAATAGTAGCATTGTTTTACATTTTTACATATTGCATTAATGTCTGACAAGAAGACAGCTAGATACTTATCTCTGTTTCTGAATTCAATACATTAATGAGATATGTAGTTTTGCTTCATATATATGTAGAAAATATACCTCCATAAAGATATAATTAGGAGAGTACTATTTTAATACTTTTTTCCAGATAATTGTAGCTATTTTACTTTGAAAATATATCTAAACTCAACAGTAGTTCCTTAAATATGAGATGCAATGTAAAATCTAACCTATAGTTTTTATATAATGTGATATTAAAACCCACGGTATTTTGAATGGTTCTTTTAACCAATGCATAAGTCTGTACTATCTTGCATTAAAAAAAAACAACAACACACATTGGTTCATTACCTTATGTAGACCTTCCAGATTTCAACATTTTTTAAAATTTTTTAAAAAATTTTATTTTATTTTTAAACTTTACAATATTGTATTGGTTTTGCCAAATATCAAAATGTGCCAGTCCAGGTTCAATGAACATTTTTTTTTTCAATACAAAAGAGTTACATTAATACCACCACCAATCTCATTATATCTGTCTTAGACCTTTAAAATATTACTAAGTTGTCAAACTCATGTGATGGATATAATTCTTTGAAAATTTTAATTGAAAGCTTAAAATTACCACTGGCAACAGGTACTGTCAACTATTTTCCTTTGAATGAGATGACAGCTCATCTCATTCATTTTAAAGAAAATATCCACAAAATATTCAAGTCTGAATAACCAAAGTTTGTCTGTTAGTCATTCTTTCAAGTACAAATGGTGTTCCAAGAAAAAAGTAGTTTGTTCAGCTTGCATCTGAAACAAGCACCTGTTTTTTTTAAAGCCAAACATCATGCTTCAGTATGAGACAATTTTATGCACATTTCACACTGTGTACACAGAATATTAAACTGATGTGTCCTCAAGGATGGAGATTTAACAAAATTATTTGGCTCTAGTTTTTTAACTGCTTCATTGCACTCAAGTGAAATCTGTGTGGGCAAGAGGTACTGAAGTCTACAATGACCAGTACAGCTTTGTGTCCCTGCCTTAATTCCTGCTAAGGAACCAGTAGTTTTACTTACCATTGCTTTTATACCATCAAGGGCTACCAGGTGGCACTAGTGGTAAAGAATCCACCTGCCCATGCAGGAGACTCGGGTTCTATCCCTAGGTGGGGAAGATGATCTGGAAGAGGAAATGGCACCCCACTCCAGTATTCTTGCCTTGAGAATCGCATGGACAGAGGAGCCTGGCGGGCTATAGTCCGTGGGATTGCAAAGAGTCAGATATGACTGAGCGTCTGAGCAGCAGCAGCTTACACCATCAACGTAAATGTCAACATAGTATAATTATAACCTTAGCATCTTAAAAGAGTTCTGACCTGGTGTACTCTGTTCTGGGTGGGTCTTGAGGAAAAAAAATACATCTCAACAGACCATACTTGGAGAACTGATCTAGACAACACCTTAAACATGATGAATACACAAAACATTTCAAATGAAGTGAATGAATGAACTTGTGTTGGCTTTATCTGTAACAGTGATAGTCTTTTTGGTGGCTCAAAGAATATAAATAAATATGTATGCGTGTGTGTGTGTGTACAATGAAGACCTGTCTGCTTGATGAAAAGTAGAGCCTCAGTCAAAATTAGAATGAAAAACAGAGACTGGGCCAAAATTTCCATTGTGATTTGGGGATATCCTAAAGCAAAATGTTTAAGTGATTCCATTAATTGCACTACCATCAGCTACAAGGGAATATAATATTTCTTCATTTCCTATAAAGACTTGTCAACTTATACCATTTAAACTATTTTGAAAAAAATTATCTATGTAATACATAACTGAACTACTATTGCAAACTTATAAAACAGAGGACAAAGATGGAAAGATTTCAGACTTAAAACTGAGTCAGAAATATTGACAAATGGACACATTGCTTTCTAGATGTAGTTTTCTATATTACATCCTTAACCAGAGAGTTGGTCACAAAATAGGTATATCTTAATGTTACATAAATCAGAAACTCAGGATTACTGGCAGAATCCCTAAAGTCTCACTGTCTTCAATCCTAATCTCATTCAAATGGCCTGTTATCCTGACCACCAGTGTTAAATTTCTGTCAGTAGGGGGGTTGTGACATGAGTGTGTGTATATTCAGAGAGCGGCAAACTATTGGTTTCACTTAAATGGGAAACCCTTATCAACAACAGGCAGAGAGGTGGTTAACTGTAATTTTGCTGATATTGTGTGAAAAGGAAGTAGGTTATGTAAATGGATTTGGTTGGGGTATCTAACACCTTTTTAAGAAAGATATTTCTTTTCTTGTACTCTTCCAGAGTGACAAGTGTAATCCTGGAAAATTTTAATGAGGAAACGTCAAAGGCAGAAAGCATTCCTGACAAGACAGTGAGTAAGTATATTAGGTGTAGCATATATGAGGTGTCCTTGTCCCAGGATTTTCAAATTGTGCAGACAGAAACTAAACAGATGTGGGGTGGTTAGCTGTCCACTCTAGGAGCACAAATGTGGAGAGCTTGTCTGTCAGTGGAGCAGGTTTGCAAATACATAACATGGGAGACTTACCAATGGCCTTAATGAAGCATAAGCAATTCAGTGCTGAAAGCAAGTAGGAAGACTATTTTTTTTCCTTTTTTCCCCCTTATGTAATACTTCTCTCATGTACTCTTAAAAAGTCATTTGACCCTTGCTGATCTGTGGAGGCACAGTGCCCAATTAAATTACTTCCATTATAAAAGCACATACAGCCAAATACTTTTTATAGCACACGATTCCAAACCTATAATAAGGATCAAGGAAAAGTAGCACAAAAGCTTTTTAAAATTTAATAGAGACTTTTAAACAATTGGTAATACCAAAAAAGGTCAGAGAAAGTGCCTCCCTGTCAAGGGCTCAATTGGCAAAGAAATTATGAAACTGACATTTTGAAATGAGAGAATATTTTAATATTCATTCTACTGGGGTCAGGGCCAGGCTGCTTAGAATAACAATTATATCCAAACAGAAGATGAAGACCTTCCAGGAAGAATTACCTTCAAGACAGGCTATATACCTCTTCCCTTGAGATTCACACTAATACATGATAATAACATATATACAGACAGTTGTCCATGTACCAAGTACGTTGTTAGCACTATATTTGGATTTTACCATTTGATCTTCACAATAATTCTATGAAATAGGTACTGTTATTATCCATATCATGCTGCTAAGCTGCTACTGCTGCTAAGTCGCTTTAGTCGTGTCTGACTCTGTGCGACCCCATAGACAGCAGCCCACCAGGCTCCCCTGTCCCTGGGATTCTCCAGGCAAGAACACTGGAGTGGGTTGCCATTTCCTTCTCCAATGCATGAAAGTGAAAAGTGAAAGGGAAGTGGCTCAGTCATGTCTGACTCTTCGCAACCCCATGGACTGCAGCCTACCAGGCTCCTCCGCCCATGGGATTTTCCAGGCAAGAGTACTGGAGTGGGTTGTGGCTTACAGTTTAACTAATGTATGTAAAGTGATTGAGTGGTGTAACCAATATCCAAATGCAGGGTTGCTAACTCTAGATGCTACACTCTTAACTTTTGTTCTGGTAGCCTTCTAGAACATCTGCAACTCCCTATATCATCGTTAATTTAGATAATAAATAACTAATAAGCACTGTTATCAGGCACTGTGAGATGCTGACATCATAATAGTAAATAAGTCATTCTTATTTATTCAGAAAAGCATAGTTTCATCAGCAGATCATCTCTTGGAACTGGTTCCATAAGACACTTATTGTCATGTCTGGTTTTCTAGAATGAAAACTAAAATAGAGATTGCCCAGGATTTTATACTCAGTGGAAAGCAGAAGTACTGCCCATTGATTTCAGACAAGTGTTTTGTCCACTAAATATTACCATATGTCTTTTAGATAATCAGAAAAGTAATTGTTGAGACCATAAAGATGAATCCTATTCCCCCAAACTTGATAAACCGCTTGATAAATCTCTAGATATAATAGGAGCTACATTAATATTTTTTACTTTGAAGTCTATGGTAGTCATAATTTTAAAAAGATAAACTGAAATCAGTGAAAACATAATAGAAAAGACTAAATGTCTAACAAATGGGGTCTAGTTTAGTAACATAGGGCACATGAACTCCATGGGTATTGGGAAATTACCATTTATTTATTTTGGCCATGTCTTGCAGCCTGTGGGATCCTAGTCAGCCCCCCACCACCCCCCAGGGATTGAACCCAGACCCTTGGCAGTGAAAGCAATGAATCATAACCACTAGACCACCAGGGAACTAGTTAACATTATTTTTTATTCAAAAGTTCAGTGCCAAGATGAACATTATCATAATTCATAGATAAAACATAATCACTCACAAGGTATAAAAAATTACATATTAATATAATTAAATCTAAACAAAAAATTGAAGAACTAGTACGCTAGATCGAGTTAGCAAGCTTTTCATTAAAGGATCTGAGAGTTTCTATTCTATCTGTGCAAATGGGTGAGCATGGCTGTGTTCCAATAAAAATTTTACTTAAAAAACAGCCAGTGGGGCACATTTTACTTGAGGGCTATGGTTTGCTGACTCCGGTTCCAGACTATGGAAGAATGAAAGAGTTTAAAGACATTTACAGTAGTGTTTTTAGTCATATTTTATAATACTGCTTAATAAATTTTAAAAAGGGGAATTGTATACTGTTCCTCATTTGAATTCTAACTAGTAACCATTTATTATTTTAACCCAATTAACCTTTACTCCCTTGAAATAGTTTGCAAATCCAAGCTAGATTTTAGGGCAAGCGATCTTTATATTTATCAGACAGCAAAACTCTCCTAATTGTTGGGTAAAGTAATTCAAAATTCATGATCTGACCCTCAAGCTGGTCAACAATCATTTACAGACTAGTTACAAAGTGTTTTGTCTTTTCTAAGCATAGTGGGAAGCACCTTTTAAGAGTTTCCCTACTGTCAAGAAGCTTAAAACCTAATAGATGAGGCAACTACATCACCTTAATTTATGCAGTGGGACATTTGGCATAAAAAGTATGAATATCCATAGAAACAACTGTCATATCTAGTAACAAGAAACAAAAAGCACATCAGTTTGCAGAGGGTGGAATTACTGTAGTATATAAAAACATAGGCACTCTTGTAGATTTAAAAATTTACTCTAGTATATAATCTAGGTGGTTCAGTGGTAAAGAATCCACCTAGCAATGCAGAAAACGCAGGACACACAGGTTCAGTTCCTGGGTTGGGAAGATCCCTTGGAGTAGGAAGTGGAAATCCAGTCCAGTATGCTTGCCTGGAAAATCCAATGGACAGAGGAGTCTGGTGGGCCACAGTCTATGGGGTCGCAAAGAGTCAGACACGATGGAGTGACTGAGCACCCGCATGCATGCACACACGCATATAATCTAGTATGTTGGTGTCCATCTTAAGTAGACATATATTCAATTTTAGTTTACATTTGCATATTTCTTGGGGAAGCAAATGGAAACCCACTCCAGTACTCTTGCTTGGAGAATTCCACGGACCAAGGAGTCTGGCGGGTCATGGAGTCACAAAGAGTTGAACATGACTGAGGACTAAGCTACACATACATGTATATTTCTATCTTAATATGCTATGCATTTAATTTACAATATCTTAGAAACAAATGATCAATACTTTAGGCTCTTACTTAATATTCATTTTCCAAGCTTCAATTTAATGGTTACAATGGCAGAAAAATGGCCCCATTACTTGGTAAAGTATACTAGCATTATACACAAAAGCAAAGAAAATATAGGGCCATTATTCTCCAGAAAATGTTAACGCTGGACTTTTTCTAATAGCTAAATTATTTAAAAAAAAATCATTTTGTAGGTAACTTCCAAAGTGCAAAGTATGTTGAGGAAGGAACTTATGTTAGAGAGGGAGGTAGGAGCCAGATCAAAAAAGATGCTGTCCTAAAACGCTCAGTTTATAGTTACAAGCGATGGGAAGGGTGCCAGAGTGAGCATGTGCTGTAGAAGAACAGTGCAGGGGAGGGTGCGATGGGGACATCTTAGGCAAAACTGAACGTGAGAATATGTGATTGCTGCTTTAGTCATCAGGTCCAGAGAAGACAAGGGCCTGAAACAAGGAACTGGTATAAGAAAGCAGAAACTTTAGAAATATTTACATGACAAAAGAATCAGGCCTTGGTAACTGATCACATGTGGGAGACAGAGGAAAAAAATAGTAAGCAACTAGAATTTCTAGCTTACATGATTAGGTGAAAAGTTGAAATATGGCACACTGAAAGAAGATTAAGGTGTTCTGCTTGAGATAAGTTGAAAACATCCATGTGGAAAAAATGCCAGATTAGTGAATAATTATTAGATGCTATTCTAACATTAGCATTTAATATATGTGTTCTTTGTACCAGGAACTGTGCTAAGCACTTGAATGCACAAGTTCATTGAATTCTCATGATAGCCCCACTGGAATACACATTCTACAAGCAAGGGACCTAAAGTCTAGTGAGGTTAATAACCTCCCAAAACACACACAATTACATAAATGGTAAAACCTGGTTTTTAACCCATTAAATCATACTTTTCACATTGACTCTTAGCCATTATCATATCTTGTACTAATAAAACATCTCAATTTGAAGAACACTCCAAAAAATGATCCCTTTTAGCCAATGCTAGCCCCATAAGTGTCCATTCAACAAATGACTTGGTAAAGAGAGTCACACTTTACTACACTTCATTAGGAGTCCGAGGATGATTTCCCAGGTGTCTCAGCAGTAAAGAATCCACTTGCCAATGCAAGCAGATACAGGAGATGAGGGTTTGATCCTTAAGTCAGAAAGATTCCCTGGAGGAAGAAATGGCAACCCAACTGAGCATTTTTGCCTGGGAAATGCCATGGACAGAGGAGCCTGGCAAGTTATAGTCCATGGGGTTGCAAAAGAATTGGACACAACTTAGCGACTAAACAAGAGCTTAAGATATTCTTCTGTTAACCGGGGAAGTTTATAAGAACTAGAATGTATCCATGCCCTCCTAAGACAACATTTTAGCCAGAGTGACCACGGTTCCAGCATCTAACCATATGGCCAGCAGAGGCATGGCTTCTGGCTTCAGTCAACACTGATCTGGATAGAGACATGGGCAGATTTGTGAGTTTTCAACCATGTTTGAAAATAACAGAGATTGTACTGCTTGCCTTTAATGACTATCATCTCAAAGTATACTTATTCATAAAATGAAGCTTGTTTCCTGACTTTTTGTGGTGAAAGTCCCTGAATTTTTGGCAAGCTCTGCAGAAGATATTAAGAAGAGGTGGCGAGAATACACAGAAGAACTGTACAATGATGTGATCACTCACCTAGAACCAGACATTCTGGAGTGTGAAGTCAAGTGGACTTAGGAAGCATTACTATGAACAAAGCTAGTGTAGGTGATGGAATTCCAGCTGAGCTATTTCAAATCCTAAAAGATGATGCTGTGAAAGTGCTGTACTCAAGATGCCAGCAAATTTGGAAGACTCAGAGGTGGCCACAGGGCTGGATAAAGTCAGTTTTTATTCCAACCCCAAAGAAGAGCAATGCCAAAGAATGCTCAAACAACTGCACAATTGCCCTCATTTCACATGCTAGCAAGGTAATGCTCAAAATCCTTCAAGCTAGGCTTCAACAGTTCATGAACTGAGAACTTTCAGATGTACAAGCTGGATTTAGAAAAGGCAGAGAAACCAGAGATCAAATTGCCAACATCCACTGCATCATAGAAATAACAAAGGAATTCCAAAAATATATCTACTTCTGCTTCATTGACTATCCTAAAGCCTTTGACTGTGTGGATCACAACAAACTGTGGGAAATTCTTCAAGAGATGGGAATACCAGACCACCTTACCTGTCTCCTGCAAAACCTATATGCAAGTCAAGAAGCAGACATAGAACAATGAACTGATTCAAAATTGGGAAAGGCGTATATGAAGGCTGTATATTGTCAATCTGCTTATATGCAGAGGACATCATGTGAAATGCCAAGCTGGATGAATCCCAAGCTGGAGTCAAGATTTCTGGGAGAAATATTATCAATAACCCCATATATGCAGACGACACCACCCTAACAGTAGAAAGTGAAGAGGAGCCAAAGAGGTGAGTGAAGTGAAGCTAAAGAAGCTAAAGAGGAGCTTCTTGATGAAGGTGAAAGAGGAGACTGAAAAGGCTGACTTAAAACTCAATATTCAATAAACAAAGATTATGTCATCTGGTCCCTTCACCTCATGGCAAATAGATGGGGAAAAAATGGACACAGTAACAGACTTTCTTTTCTTGGGCTCCAAAATTACTGTGGATGTTTACTGCAGTCATGAAGTTAAAAGATGCTTGGTCCTTGGAAGAAAAGCTATGACAAACCTAGACAGAATATTACAAAGCAGAGATACCACTTTGCCAACAAAGGTCTGTATAGTCAAAGCCATGATTTTTCCAGTAGTCATGTACAGATGTGAGATTTGGACCATAAAGAACGGTGAGCACCAAAGAATTGATGCTTTTGAATTGCGATGCTGGAGAAAACTTTCAAGGGTTCCTTGGATAGCAAGGAGATTAAACCAGTCAATCCTAAAGGAAATCAACTCTGAATATTCATTAGAAGGACTGATACTGAAGCAGATACTCCAGTTTTTGGCCACCTGATGTGATGAGCTGACTCACTGGAAAAGACCCTGATTCTGGGAAAGATTGAGGGCAGGAGGAGAAGGGGATAGCAGAAATGAGATGGGTGGTGGCATCATTGACTCAATGGACATGAGTTTAAACAAGCTCTGGGAGATAGTGAAGGACAAGGAAGCCTAGTGTGTTGCAGTTCATGGGGTTGCCAAGAGTTGCACACAACTGAGCAGTCAACAACAATTTGGCACTCAGTGGAACTGGGGCTGTAAAGATGAAAAATGCTACTGGTCTACATACTGTGGCCTCATATTTAAGTTGCAGAATAGCAGAGGCTCAGTGATAAGACCCGGAGAAGGCAATGGCACCCCACTCCAGTACTCTTGCCTGGAAAATCACATGGACGGAGGAGCCTGGTAAGCTGCAGTCCATGGGGTCGCTAAGAGTTGGACACGGCTGAGCGACTTCATTTTCACTTTTCACTTTCATGCATTGGAGAAGGAAATGGCAACCCACTCCAGTGTTCTTGCCTGGGGAATCCCAGGGACGAGGGAGCCTGGTGGGCTGCCGTTTATAGGGTCGCACAGAGTCGGAAACGACTGAAGCAACTTAGCAGCAGCAGCAGCAGAGGTAAGACCAGCTCCCGAAAAGAGCTGCAGTAGCCTTGGTTCAGTCACACTGACCACAATAATTTCCAATCTAGTTCTAGAATCATCTTATACAATTTTTCCCAAAGGAAAAAGATCATATGTATTCACTTGACATCCTACACATAATTAGTGCAGTGAGATACAGCATATAAAGTACCAAACACTGGGTATGGTGCATACAAATTGTTCAATATATGTTAGCTATTATTGTAAGTCATAGGAGTATACTCTAGTAATAACAATATGGAAGCTTAATAAACATTTGTGCAGTTGTTGAACTTTCTAGTCCTTATGATCCATAATGCATTTTAAAGATAAAGTTGAAAATATCAAGTACAAAAAGTAAAAAATGTAATTCTGTTTATGTCATTGCTATCAAAGGTAATAGAAACTATTTATCTTTCAAAGAAAGATTAACATTGAAGATATTAACATGTAAAAAGGTGAAAACTGTAACACTTTAGAAAACCATTTTATCCTTATAATAAAGTATCTAGAATCTATTTAGACCCTGTTTTATGCTTACTGAAGGGGACTGTTTCATGTGTTTGGTATTTCTGGTAAATAACTGAGGGATGTTGCTTTGTATGTGGCTACAAAAATTGAAGTAATGGCTCCTTTCTCATGAAAGCAGATTTAGATACCACTGACATTGCAACTCAGCAATATTTTTCACATTACACAGAGGAAAAAGAGAAAGCAAAGGTATTGAGTAAATTCATACATTTCCATTGACTCCAAGTGCTCATCTAGGTTCTCTCTCACTGTCTTTCTCTCTCTCTCTCTATATATATATCAATAAGGAATTGTTAAGCCTTAATCAGAATAAATTAATATAGTGATGATCAACCAAACCTAATCTGATTTTTATTCCTTTTAACTTTTTATAACCTCTTAAGTGATATCTGCTCTATATCTACCCTAGAACATACTTAAGAAACACACATAAAAGAAATATAGGATTTAATAAAACTCAATGGTGTTTATAAATGTTCTTAAATAAATGCATAGTTTTTCTAGACTTAGAAATAAGTCATTTGAACGGTCATCATAAATGCAACTCTTGCATATGTTGGTTTAGCTCTAAATGAAATATATTACTTATACATTAGTTATCTTAAATATTGAATGTTCTTAACTCCAATATACTTGCATTGCAGACAAGGCATTTGTGCTGCTCAGTGTGATTAATGAATAGTAATTTCACAAGGAACTTCCCCTGGGGTCCAATGGTTAAGAATCTGCCTAGCAATGCAGGAGAAGCAGGCTTGGTCCCTGGCAGGAGAACTAAGATACTACATGCCTCAGGCAACTAAGCCCGCAAGCTGCGACTACGGAGTCTGTATGCCTTCTCAAGAGAGAAGTCCACAGGCCTCAACAAAAAGTCCCACATGACACATCAAAGATCCTGCTTGCTGCAACTAAGACAAAATACAGCCAAATGAATAAATAAATACTGAACCGAAAAATAGTAACTCAATGAAAGAAAACTAAGATGAAAATAAGGTAATTGATTTTACCAAAGTCACAACTAAGAATAACTATAAGATAAGAATATATATCTTCAGATTTTGTGTCCTTTTAACTATTAAACTGTGAGAGAAAAGATTTTGTAAGTTGGTAAACATAATACTTAAATGAGGAGGGGCAGATAGCAATAATATCTGTTCATGCAACTAACTGGGTACCTGTGAGTGGTTAGGCCCATATGGCCAATGGGTGCTAAGAAACATACAGGGGGTTTTCTTGGTCTTCTCAGCTATCAAGTCAACTTGACTGAAACAAAGGCACATTTCACAGGCATGAAAGACAACTGATTTTGGTCAACCTTTTTAGCATTTTCCAGGTAACTACGTCTTCATAAATTGCCAGCAAAATCAAGTGGTTAAACTGCCTCACAGACTTTGGCTAGAACATTAGAGAAATTGAATGATATATGCAGGAGAAGATCAAGTAAGTTGCACTGTCTCTAAATGCTTGTATCTTGAACCAAAAGCTGAATGTGAAGTAAGGAAATAATTATTTTTCATTTTCTTCTAGAATTTCATGGTTTGGAATACCCTTCCCTAACTTTTGTTGAGAGTACAAGTTTTACTCATTTTCAAAGTCCTGGAAATTTCCCACATCAACTCCTTTGTCTTTCCTCACCTTCTGCAACATTTACTTTTTCATGCTACATTTTTATATTTTTTGGTCTTGTTTGTATTTTTCTCCAGTTGGTTTATAGGTGCATATAATACAAATGAGTGCAAACAATCTCCTACCAGATTATATAACACTGCTTTTGTATTCTGCATACTGTACAAAGAGAATATTATGTACAGATTACCCCATGATAAATTATCTGTATAGGAACCATTTCACTGAAATGTTCTTTAATTTGAACTGGAATATGTAAAGACTTTTTTTTCACTCTTTGTAATCTGTTACGAAGGTACTTTTTCTGTCCTTCATTAAAATATAATCTCCCATTTTGACTTACTCTTCGTTTGAAACTTTGTACTACCTGTTAATGAAATGCATTTATGTTGTTCATGGATGACACATTATTGTGTTTCAGAAGCCCTGAAAATGGGACTTCCCTGGCGGTCCAGTGGTTAAGACTAGGTGCTCCCAATACAGGGGGCACAGGTTTGATCTCTGGTACTGGAACTCTGTACCAGACATCTCTGTACAGGAATCTCTGGTAAGATCCCACATGCTGTGTGGTGTGGCCTCAAAACAAATCAAAAAAACCCCGGCGCTTCTCTTGTGGCTCAGTGGTAAAGAATCCACATGTCAATGCAAGAGATATGGGTTCAATTCTTGACCTGGGGGATGACATGGCATGGAGCAACTAAGCCTATGCCTCACAACTATTGAGCCTGTGCTCTAGAGCCCAGGAGTGGCAACTACTGAAGCCCACACACCCTAGAACCTGTGCTCCGCAGGAAGAAAAGCCACTACAATAAGAAGCCTGCAATCGCAACTAGAGAGCAGCCCCCATTCGCTGCAACTAGAAAAAAGCCCTTGCGGCAATGAAGGTCCAGCAGAGTCAAAAAATAAAAATGCAAATAACAAAAGAGAAGCCCTGAGGAAATTAGTGATTACTCAATAAACTGCCAACCGGAAGGTTCAACGCTAGGCCTATCATTTAAATGTGTTTCTTCCCACTTGATCCTGAAAACTCCGGGATCATGATCTAAGGAGAGAGATAAGAGCTGGGGGAAAGGTGGTCCGTTGTCAGGTGAGCTGGAGAAGAACACTCCTTTCTTACCTACCACTAACCTCATCTTTTGTATTCTGCATTCTCTTTGAAGAGAATTTCACTCACTGAATTAGACAGGGACTCTTTCACAACGTCTGTTCTAAGAACTGAAACACACTGGGTTTTCTGAGAAATAGACATCCTTACACAGCACAGAGTTTGGGCTTTTGTCATATTCCCACTTCTTCAAAAGAGTGCTCCTTTAATTGGACCGTGTGTGCATGCCTGCTCAGTTGCTTCTGTCGTGTCCGACTCTGTGACCCTATGGATTGTAGCCTGCCAGGCTTCAGAGGCCAGGTTCCTCTGTCCATCACCTGAATACAATTATGATTATTTAAAATGTCACAATACATAATCCCATATTATAATAATTGATGGAAACCTTTCCTTAAATAAATATATATTCTTCTCAAATCTACTTCAGTTGGATGTAAATAAAACAAAAATAAAATTAAAAAATGCATACTGCCTCTCAACAAAATCACTCCGTCACACATATTTCAAGAAGGAAATTTAATTCACAAAGAAAAAAAGTGCGTTCAAATAAACCTAAGGGGAAAGTGTCTTTATTTTCATTATATACAAGGAGATGGCCACTTTGATGTAAGGATCAAATATAATATTCATGATTTCCAACATGAATTTCATAAGACTTTGTTTTCTCTTTAAATCATGCCTATTCTTGAACTTTATAGTAAAAGCTGTAGAGAATCACATAAGAGAAAGATATAAAAAAGAAAAAAATACCCTCAAATTTCCATATCTCTACAGACAAAACCCTTGAAGACCTGGGAGTAAGCATCTGAAAATATCAGGTGCATTTAAAACGTCACACTCTTTGTTTACTTGGCAACTCTTACAACATGGAAAGGTCCCAATTTTTGCCCTGAGAAAATGGGAGTCAAATAGCATTAGAGAAGTAATGCTTCATTTTAATAATCCAAGCCTAATTTGTAATATAACATTCAATTCTATTAAAAATCTTTTGATTGGGTATTCCTCTGTCTCTGAATAAAGGACAAGATTGTTAATTGCCAATGGCTCTATGAAACACAATACAAAGAAGATAAGCAAAGAAAACAGACAAAGCAAAGTTTCCAGCTTTAGCAAAATAGATGCTTGTATTCTGTATATTCTGGATCACCTTCACCGAAACAACAAGCAGTAACTCACTTCGCTACTACAACATGGCTCATTAGTCTGCAGGCTGGATACACAGCCTGTCAAATCCCTTCCCCTGAACCATAATAATGAGAGTAACGACACACCTATAACACAGTTTGCAAGTCTTCATTCTGCTTCCAAAACTTAATGCTATCATAGGTCTCCTGTGTATGTATTTTTAGTGCCCAGTTCCTAGTTCAGTGTTTAAAAATCTTGCTGATCCTGGAGTTGGAACAAAGCTTTCGGAAGCAATCAACTGCTCTTGCCATCACAGGTGCCAAACACACACACAATGTCCTTTTATTTATGGAAATACACACAGATCTATTCTGCATGTGCTCAGAGCCTGACCAAACACCACCTCTTTCCCACAGGCAGCAGGAAGGATGTGGTTTGAAGGACACGGTTGCTTCATCCAAGTGTTCAGTTTTTCAAAGAACTCTTGTTTTACACAGAATTGCTGAATGACTATCTAAATTTAAGAAGATACAACTGGGCCATGCCTGAAGTCCCACTTTTATTTAACTAAAATTGGCATTAAGGCAGATCATGAAATAGTTTTCCCCTTACCTTGAATGGACACATGCTCAAAGTGCGTTCATAATCAAAAGACATTTCTGTGAGCTGGTGACCCAGTAATTCCTCATGTCTAAAGGTCTGCTGCAACAATACAAGACTAGAATCGCCAGATGAAATGGTCAGAATTACCCAGTGGCTCAATAAAATCAGCTTACTTTGAGTCTAATCCAAGGATAAATATATAGAAATCTCCAAGCAGTGGAAATTGTAAACATTGTACATCTGCCCCCAAAACAGTAACACAGGAAGGTCTGTCATCGCCAGGGAAACAAACATTTGCTAAATTCTAGGGCATTATCTTGATTCTACCTGAATGCAAACAAGGACTAAATAATCACAAGCTACTGTCGAATGGAAATATGGTTTAGTGGAAAAATGTAACATGTAGTACAAGGGAATAATTTCATCCCTCCAAACAGCAATAAACTCAGAACAAGCAATCCATCAAACCTGATTATCCAGCATTCCTGGAGCTCACTGACTTCATCATTTCACTTCCGAAACTCTCGAACTCTATGAACCTTTAATTTACAGCCCCTCACTCATTATTTCCTCCATTTTCTGAAGTCAGCCCTCTTTTCCAGTGTATTAATTTACAGATGATCTCTCTTTTGAAGTTTAGCACCTTGCATTTCCCTGGAGCCTTCTTTGGAGCCTTAATTCACCTGGTATTTCTAAGCTCCTAAAAGAGATGCAGGTTTTTCTATTCTGCAGATTAAGTCTTCTCATGACTTAAACTTACCTTTCAATAAAAGATGCTTCTTCAGCTTTGCATACAAAGTCTGGTCTGCTTTACAATTCCCCTGCAGAGTTCTGAGCTCAGGAGAATCTATAATTTGAGAAAACAGCTTTGGCAACAAAACAGGTAAATTGCTGCTAGTGGTTTCTCCTGAATTACTGGAAGTTAATTCTTTTTTTTTTTTTTCCTCCAGCCACTTCTCCTTTTTTCTAACTAGTTTTTAATATATGTGATAGATAAAGTTACTTAGAACTACTGAAGTAGACATCAAATGATAGAAAAATGAAAACCGGATGAAAATATTTTATTGGTAACACAAAGCTAAAAACAGCACCTTCTGAGAAAGCATACACAATTCCATCCACCAGGTGGAATATTACTCCCACCCCAAGGTATTAGATAAGCTTCCATGTTTCTTCCCCAAGTAGAAACAAATAGTTCTGGACCAACTGTCTGTGCCCCAGTCCTGCAGAAATCCATATCTGGCTCTTCTAAGATGCCAGGAAAATTTCACCTTGTGTCATGTTTCATGCTGAGAAGTTTGTGTAGCTCTTGTATAAACCTTGGTCTCTAAGACACATTCCAAGCTGAATTTATTTCAAATTCCAAACCAAGTTTATTCCATTCCACTCACTTAAAATTCCAATTGTGATTAGAACATATACACTTCATTTACTTTCTGTGCAGTGTTCAATGAACCACTTGCCATGATTCAACTTTGTAAGCTGCATTTCAATCTTGAGTGTGTCTGATTATCAGTTAATTAAAGCTTTGCCATTATTTGAAAAGAACATTATAACATGCAGTTATCTTTCTCAGCATTTTTTGCTACCCTAACACAAGAATTCTGGCAAAATAATATGGTGATTGCTATTCTTTCCCCTACACCTATGCCATTTACTTGTCAGTACACAAAATCATGCTTCTGATGAAGCAGAAATAAATGTAGAAAAATCAACTTCCCTGTCCTAGTGTGGCTGTGTCACTCAAGACACTGACATGGCATAACATGAGCTTGTTTGATAAACTGCTGGAGTCAAGAACAAATTACTACCATTTAGCCAGAGCAGGACAAGTCGTTTCAGGACATTGCCTCGGGGGATGTCAATTTTAGAAGAGGAAGGATAAAACTCAAGTTAGGGAGCTGGTTCTTTGTTCAGTGTTGGTGAATTTCCTGGACAATGTTTAAGCCAGAAGTGACAGGTAGCATAGAAGAGTAAACCACACTTTGAGAAAGCAGACGGTGTATAAGCATCCCCAATTTCATATTTCTGCCACAAAGGACATTACCACACAGGTCACTGCTCACATCTGAAGAGATGTCACTTCAAGCCCTAACCAACGGATAATCGTCAACAACCACTCTTAGTAACATAACTATGAAACTGATAAATATGTGAATCTGTTCCTTCTTAAATTCTGTATTAGGGTTTTCCAGTGGTGATGAATCTCTTCATGGACCACAGCCTTGTCATGAAGAAGGCGCTTATGTAACTCAATGAAGCCATGAGCCATGCAGTGCTCAGCTACCCAAGACGGATAGGTCACAGTGAAGAGTGCTCACAAAATGTGGTCCACTGGAGGGGGAAATGACAACCCATTCCAGTATTCTTGCCATGAGAACCCCATGAACAGTATGAAAAGGCAAAAAGGTATCTGACACCAGAAGATGAGCCCTCCAAGCCAGCAGGTGCCCAATATGCTACTGGAAAGAGCAGAGGGCAATTACTAATAGCACTAGAAAGAATGAAGCAGCTGGACCAAATTAGAAATGACGCTCAGTTTTGGATGTGTCTGGTGGTGAAAGTAAACTGTGATGCTGAAAAGAACAATACCGCATAGGAATCTGGAATGTTAGGTCCACGAATCAAGGTAAATTGGGTGTAGTCAAGCAGGAAATGGCAAGACTGAATACTGACATCTTAGGAGTCAGCGAACTAAAATAAATGGAAATGGGCAAATTTAATTCAGATGACCATTATATCTATTACTATGGGCAAGAATCCCTTAGAATAAATGGAGTAATCTTCACAGTCATCAGGAGACTCTGAAATTCAGTACTTGGGTGTAACCTCAAAAACAAGAGAATAATCTTGATTCCTTTCCAAGGCAAACCATTCGATATTACAGTAATCCAAGTCTAGGCTGTATATTGTCCCATTTTTTTTTTTAATTTACATGCAGAGTACATCGTGCAAAATGCCAGGCTACATGAATCACAAACAGGAAACAAGAAAAATATCAACAACCTCAGATATGCAGATGAAACCACTCTACAGGCAGAAATTGAAGAGGAACTAAAGAGTGTCTTGATGAGGGTAAAGAGGAAGGTGAATAAGCTTGCTTGAAACTCAACATTAACAAAACTAAAATCATGGCATTCAGTCCCATCGCTTCATGGCAAACATATGGGGAAAAAGTGGAACTGGTGAGAGACTTTATTTTCTTGGGCTCCAAAATCACTGCAGATGTGACGGCAGCCATGAAATTAAAAGACGTTTGCTCCTTGGAAGAAAAGCTATGACAAACCTAGACAGCATTTTACAAAGCAGAGACATCACTTTGCTGGCAAAGGTCCGTATAGTCAAAGCTATGGTTTTTCCAGTAGTCATGTACAGATGTGAGAGTTGGACCATAAAGAAGGTTGAGCCACCAAAGAATTGATGCTTTCGAATTGTGGTGCTGGAGAAGAATCTTGAGAGTCCCTTAAACAACAAGGAGATCAAACTAGTTAATCCTAAAGGAAATCAACATTGAACATTCATTGGAAGCACTGATGCTGAAGCTCCAACACTTTGGCCACCTGATGAGAAGAGCTGACCCATTGGAAAACACCCTGATGCTGGGAAAGACTGAAGGAAAAGAGGAGGGGTGGCAGAGGATGAAATGGTTAGATAGCATCACTGACCAACTCAATGGACATGAATTTGAGCAAACTGCCTGAGATGGAGGAGGACAGGTGAGCCTAGTCTTCTGCAGTCCATGAGTTTGCAGAGTTGGACACGACTTAGCAACTGAACAATAACAACAACAACGGTAATGAAATTATCTGGTAAGAAAAACACTTCTATTTCTGCCAAAGAAATGGCCCCAACTCCCTTCCGTGATACTGAAATGTCCAGCAAGGCTTCTATCATTCAAAAGAGTTTGTTCTGTGTTTTCCTGGTACCAGCATAACAAAATCAACACAACTGGTTGCTTTTAAGGTGAGTAACTACCTCCTCAGTGAGCATATAGGTCCAGAACAGGCATAAGACTTCCTGAGAGCCTCAATTCATCTCTGTTCTTACCCTTGAACTTTTTCTTTTTTGGAAGATGCAGTCATGACAAATTTATTCATGCAAAAAACAGTGAAGGTGATTAAGAATACCTATGTCTTTCTGGAACTGAAGACATTTCAATTACTATCCTGACAAGATCATCCTGTAACTATCTTCAGAAACATATTTTTCAAACATATGTGTGTGAAAAGTGAAAACCAAAGTAAAGTAACAAACCTAGATCAGGTCAAACAATCTAAACCCTCTTGGGCATTCTCATCTTAGAAGAGAGCTGCTTTTCCCTGATGGAGAAGGCAATGGCACCCCACTCCAGTACTGTTGCCTGGAAAATCCCATGGATGGAAGAGCCTGGTGGGCTACAGTCCATGGGGTCACTAAGAGTCGGACACGACTGAGCGACTTCACTTTCACTCTTCGCTTTCATGCATTGGAGAAGGAAATGGCAACCCACTCCAGTGTTCTTGCCTTGAGAATCCCAGGGACAGGGAAGCCTGGTTGGGCTGCTGTCTATGGGGTCGCACAGAGTCGGACACGACTGAAGCGACTTAGCAGCAGCAGCAGCAGCTTTTCCTTGATAACCACCTTGGCTGCACCTGGGCTTTTTGCTGTGCCTACTAATGTTTACTGAAGTGCAGGATCTTTTTTTTTTTTTTTTCCTGAATGGGCTCTTTTTTTTTTTTATTTTATTTTTTTTAAATTTTATTTTATTTTTAAACTTTACAATATTGTATTAGTTTTGCCAAATATCAAAATGAATCTGCCACAGGTATACCTGTGTTCCCCATCCTGAACCCTCCTCCCTCCTCCCTCCCCATACCGTCCCTCTGGGTCGTCCCAGTGCACCAGCCCCAAGCATCCAGCATCGTGCATCGAACCTGGACTGGCGACTCATTTCATACATGATATTATACATGTTTCATTGCCATTCTCCCAAATCTCCCCACCCTCTCCCTCTCCCACAGAGTCCATAAGACTGATCTATACATCAGTGTCTCTTTTGCTGTCTCGTACACAGGGTTATTGTTACTATCTTTCTAAATTCCATATATATGCATTAGTATGGTGTTTTTCTTTCTGGCTTACTTCATTCTGTATAATAGGTTCCAGTTTCATCCACCTCATTAGGCTTACTTCACTCTGTATAATAGCTTCCAGTTTCATCCACCTCATTAGAACTGATTCAAATGTATTCTTTATAATGGCTGAGTAATACTCCATTGTGTATATGTACCACAGCTTTCTTATCCATTCATCTGCTGATGGACATCTAGGTTGCTTCCATGTCCTGGCTATTATAAACAGTGCTGCGATGAACATTGGGGTACATGTGTCTCTTTCCCTTCTGGTTTCCTCAGTGTGTATGCCCAGCAGTGGGATTGCTGGATCATAAGGCACACAGAGCTAGAACAAATAATTTCACAATTTGTATGGAAATACAAAAAACCTCAAATAGCCAAAGCTATCTTGAGAAAGAAGAATGGAACTGGAGGAATCAACCTACCTGACTTCAGGCTCTACTACAAAGCCACAGTTATCAAGACAGTATGGTACTGGCACAAAGACAGAAATATTGATCAATGGAATAAAATAGAAAGCCCAGAGATAAATCCACGCACATATGGACACCTTATCTTTGACAAAGGAGGCAAGAATATACAATGGATTAAAGACAATCTCTTTAACAAGTGGTGCTAGGAAAACTGGTCAACCACTTGTAAAAGAATGAAACTAGAACACTTTCTAACACCATACACAAAAATAAACTCAAAATGGATTAAAGATCTCAACGTAAGACCAGAAACTATAAAACTCCTAGAGGAGAACATAGGCAAAACACTCTCCGACATACATCACAGAGGATCCTCTATGACCCACCTCCCAGAATATTGGAAATAAAAGCAAAAATAAACAAATGGGACCTAATTAAACTTAAAAGCTTCTGCACAACAAAGGAAACTATAAGCAAGGTGAAAAGACAGCCTTCAGAATGGGAGAAAATAATAGCAAATGAAGCAACTGACAAACAACTAATCTCAAAAATATACAAGCAAAAAAAAAAATATATATATATATATACAAGCAACTCCTACAGCTCAACTCCAGAAAAATAAATGACCCAATCAAAAAATGGGCCAAAGAACTAAATAGACATTTCTCCAAAGAAGACATACAGATGGCTAACAAACACATGAAAAGATGCTCAACATCACTCATTATCAGAGAAATGCAAATCAAAACCACTATGAGGTACCATTTCACGCCAGTCAGAATGGCTGCAATCCAAAAGTCTAAAAAGATCTTAATTTTAAAAAAATCTTACCGTCTCAAGACCCAATGGCTAGCTTTCTTCATTGTCCAATGAAGCATGTTCTCTTTTGAGGCCTAAACTCTTTAACTATTCCCCATTTTTTCTTGCAACTGGCTGCAATCCCAGGGAGCTCCTTATATTCATCAGAGACTTTGGCACATGGTTTAAGGTCTTAATATTCAATCCAAGATCTTCAGTGACTATAATGTCCTTTGAAATGAACATCCAATGTTCTCCCTTACTCAGTGTAATGATCTTCACTTCCACTCGGCTTCAGTCACATGCATCTTCACCAAAACTCTGTTCCCTCTTTACTTGTTCACTTATTCCCTCACCAGCATCCCCCCCCTCCATCTTTTCTGCTCTCTCCATTTCATAGTTTCTCTACACCTGTCCAACAACCTCATTAAGACTTTGACTCTCTGAAAAGTACCATTTTCTTTGGGTTGAACAAATCCTTTCAGCTTTACTCTTTTCTCTCTTCATCCTAGACATCATAGCATATCTCTTTAAACATGCTGTTGTTAATACCCACCGCTCCCCCAAATCTTTGCTCACCCTCCACATTCTCCTGCAAAATTTCAACCCAAGAACAATGCAGTGGTTTTCATTTCTATGCTACTATATACCTGTGGTAAATTCTGGGAAAATCCATGCGACTGCAGAATGGTGCTGATACGAAGTTCTGGGATCAATATCATTGGCACCTCAACACTGTCCAACTCTCCTACCACATCCACTTTTCCTTCAAATATTACCTATTCTTTCCAATCCAATATTATATACCAACCACCATTGGATTGGAAAGAATAGGTAATATTTGACTCATTGCCTCATTTACATTGGCTAATGCTGAGCCTGTGGAGAAGGCAATGGCAACCCATGCCAGTACTCTTGCCTGGAAAATCCAATGGGTGGAGGAGCCTGGTAGGCTGCAGTCCATGGGGTCGTGAAGAGTTGGACACAACTGAACGACTTCACTTTCACTTTTCATTTTCATGCTTTGGAGAAGGAAATGGTAACCCACTCCAGTATTCTTACCTGGAGAATCCCAGGGATGGGGGGGCCTGGTGGGCTGCCATCTATGCGGTCACACAGAGTTGGACATGAGTGAAGCGACTTAGCAGCAGCAGCAGCAGCAGCATGCTTAGCCCATGAAGTGAGAACGCATTCAACATCATCTCCTCCAGTATTAACTTATTCCAACCCAAACCTCTGCCTCCCAAATTATTACAAGTGATGTATTTTCTCTGTATTCTGAGTTTCCCCTGTATTCTTGATTCTACTCTCACCCTCCTTATATATTTTATTAGATATTTCATTTCACACACAAACCTTTAGGCTTCCCCATTCCATTGGCTTCTACGCAGTGGTACACTGGAGTTGGTGCCTGATTCTAGGCATCTATATCTTTTATCTGCATTTAGTACTATTATACTTACAGCTTGACTTCAGTCATGGTGGGATTATGGTAACCAAGACAATGGCAAAAGGTACCAATCAGGGCTTCTGTTTCCCTTCCCTTCCCAGTGGTGCTGGTATGTCAGGGCACCATTGCACACAAGCCTGCTCAAAACAAACCAAACCGAAGTGCTGACAAAAAATCCTTGCATTTAGCGTATCTCCTCTTCTAGTTATACTGCCCTCTCTCTCCTTTTATGTTCTGGCTACTTAAAAATGTGCAGTATGCTCAATCATTCACTCCTAAATATGTCTTCAATTCGTATCAGTTCTTCACTGAAGTTGATATTTTCAAGGCAATCAATAACCTCCTAGTTGATAAATCTAGTGGATATTTTTCAGAGTTTACTAACTTAATCTGTGGTATTTGACATTACTGGTCATTCCCTCCTTATAATTCTCTCTTGCCTTAGCTTCTAGAATATCACCATTTCCTAAATTGCCCCTTACCTCTCTGGCCAAATTTTTCTTAGGTTTTATTTTCAGGGACCATTCATTTGCCCACTTTTAACAAGTTCTTCTCCAGTGTTCTTTCCTCAACCCTTCTTCTCCTTCATTTATTTAATACCTTACTCATTTGAGTCTTACTCAATAGTCCGTGGCTGCTACTGCTGACAAAATTCTGATCACTCACAAAGTCATTTCTCTCCCATATCTACTTCATTTGTTGCATTTACAAGTGTACAATTGTCCATCTAGATGGTCCAATACACCAAGTACCTCTAACCCCAAACCCACCAAATTGAGCCCTTCAAATTCCTAGCTTAACCTGACACTTAAGTCTGTGACAGGTAAAAAAATGCTCTGGAAAATGATCCCATTTGATCCTTACAACTATCTAGTAAAGTAGGTATCATCCTTTTCACTTTATAGATGAGGTGATTGGTATTTGAGATATTAAGCAATTTTCTCAGGTCACATTTTTAATATATAGTAAACCAAGTCTGGAAACTAGATTTGGTGTCTGTAAAGCCTTGACTCTTAACTACTATGATGCATTGCCTTAATCATTAAGCCTTAATGTTTTTAGGCTCAATGATTGTTTTTCCTTGTCTCTTCATCACCACTGTCACTACCTTGGTTCAAATTCTCTTCTCATGTTGGCTTTGCTACAGAAGTCTCTTTCTTACTTTCACACACCTAGTCTTGACTCTCTCTAGTCTGTCTTCCACATTGCAGCCAAAGAAAGCTTATGAGATCTGCTCATAACACACACCACTCAAAAGTTTAACTATAGGGGGTAATTTAAATCTGAATATCCCAGAATGTCCTGATTTTGTGTTCTCATCTCATCGTCCTATTGAGATCATAAGCTAACAAGACACCCCTTTGCTGGGAGGTTGTTTGTTTTCCTGATAGAAGGGTCATCTGCATAGTCAATTATGGGGAGAAGATCATCTCAGAAAAGGAAATGAGGGCCAATAACTTTATAACTGGGGGAAGAAAGACATGATCTTACTTCAGAATTTTGGACCTTAATTTCAAAAAGCATCTAAATGGGTAAAATCACTCCTGTTGGTGAATATAAGCCAACCCTTGAAACCTGGTGGTATTTTCTAGGTAAGTAGTGATACACCTTGTTATAGATTCTGTGAGGATGAGTGTGGGTTTGGGGGCTCCAAAAGTAATTACTTTGGGGTAGTTTCAAGTTCAGTTCAGTTCAGTCATTCAGTCGTGTCCAACTCTTTGCAGCCTCATGGAATGCAGCACTCCAGTCTCCCCTGTCCATCACCAACTCTCAGAGCTTGCTCAAACTCATGAGTTTTAAGTTAATCTCTGTTATAATTCTCTTTTCTTTCCCCTAAACTTCAGTATAGTCTTCTAAAAGAGAAAAAAATGTCTCAGTTATCCTCCTGGGGAATTCAGATTAAGGTCTCTGCCCACTCTTGAGGATAGCATCCCAGTCCTGGCAGTAGAATGAACACAAGATTGGTCAAATGGACAGTTAAGGTGGAAGATGAAAGGCAGTCAAGATGCATTTGTGAACCATGAAGTTGCCCAAGCTAGAACTGGAAGAGTTTTTTTTTTTTTTTTTCAATTTCTATTGGGGTATGATTGAGTTACAATGTTGTGTTAACTTCTGCTGTACAGCAAAGCGAATCAGCTTAACATATTCATATATCCCATTTTCTCTGGATTTCCTTTCCATGTTACCACATGGAGTTCCCTGTGCTATTCAGTAGGTTCTCATAGTTATCTATTTTATACATAGTATCAATACTGTATATATATCAATCCCAATCTCCCAATTCTACCCACCATCTATTCCTGCCCTTGGCATCTACACATTTGTTCTCTACATCTGTGTCCTATTTCTGCTTTCAAATAGGTTCATCTATATCATTTTTCTAGATTCCACATATATGTGTTAATATATGACATTTGTTTTTCTCCTTCTGAGAAAGAGAAAAGTCATTCTTGGTATGTGATCAGATTTGTGCTTGGAATATATCAGCTCAGCTAAGTTGTGTAAGATAGACTGAGAGGCAAGGGAACCAAAGTAGGCAAGATTACAAGGTAGGAGGCTTTGATAGTGGTCCTGGCTGGAGATGAATTTTGGACAGATTACTAAAGGAGAGACATATGCTGGTTTGATACTCAGGAGGTAAAATCTGTAGGTCAAGGAGATGGGTAAGATATGGGAGTGTGACGATTAGGGTGGGACCAAGAATGACTTTCATATGGAATATCAAACCAGCATATTTTTATCCTTTTGTAATCTGTCTCTCTTCATCTCCAGCCAGGACTGCTATAAAAGCCTCTACCTTGGAATCTTGCCAGGACTGCTATGAAAGTCTTGACTTTTGTTCACTTGCCCCTCAATCTATATTATATAACTTAACGGAGTTGATATATTCCAAGCACAAATCTGATCACATACCCTTGGTTTAAAACATTCCAGTTTTTTCCTACCTCTTGTGATACTGCTGCAGCTTCATTCCCCATGAGGCTTTACCTGACTTCTATACTGTATTTGTGCAAATTCTGGCCTTTTTTTCCCTCCCCAGTCTTGTGCCCATAGTCCCCTCCCACCCCAGGACCTTGGCACAAGCTTTCTTCCACATCTGCTTTTCTTTCTTCACCAAGGTAATGATGACTTAATCATTCTGATCCCAAATCAAATGAAGCTTCCACAAAGAAATATTCCCTGAATATTCCTGATCACTCAAGTCCCCCTACTGTCAGCTTTCAGAGCACCCTACTCCTCCACCTCTCTTTTGAACATTATCAAATATGCAGCTTTATGTTTGGGTGATTAGTAACATTTGTTTCTCTCTTTAGAAGGTGACCTCCACGAAGGATGGTCACCTTCTTGCTCATAATTACACTCCCGAGTTGCATATGTCATGCTAGCTGTGCTGGTCCCATAAATATTTACTGAATGAATGAATGCAGACCTTGGCAACTTCCAGTTTTTCAGGTAGGGAAACTAGTAGACTAGGTTCTCTTCAGCAAGCAGAGGACACTTCTAAACCAGGAAATTAAGGCCTTGACAGAGCTACAGTTTGATTTAATAAACATTGCTGGTTAGATACAGCAGATGAGTTACTCAAGTGATATAAAAGAAATCTGTTGTTTTAACGGTATGTATAGTCTCGAGATCAAGATTTAACATCATAAAGAGCTGTATATATTTCTCCAGTTTTTTGCTTAGTCCATGTTCTATGTAGACTATATCAGAACATCATCATTTATGCTTAAATAGAGTGACCATATAGTTTATCATCCAAACTGGGGCATTTGTTGGTGAAAAGGGTAATATTAATAATTATATCAGGATAACACAGGTGGATTGTGGAGGTCCTTGGCAAACTAGGACTCATGGTCATCCAAGTTTTAGCTGACAAAGAATAAAATAGGTAAATATTAAATTCTCTGAGTGTGTGGAACTGTGTTTGGAGTCACAGAATGGACAAATCCATTACACAAGAAGGCTTCTTACAATATGGTGTTGGCAGCCATAGAAAGCAAACTCATGGTTACCAAGGTGGGAGTAAGGAGGAATAAATTGGGAATTTGGAATTAACAGATACACACTACCCTACATAAAATAAACAACAAGGACCTACTGTAAGAGAACTACATTTAATATCTTGTAATAAACTATAATGTAAAAGAATTTGAAAAAGATATCTATATATATATATGTATATAACTGAATCTCTGCTGTACATGTGAAACACTTAAATCAACTGTAGTTAAAAACAAAACAAAACAAAATAAACAGCAAAAATCATGTAGTGTGGGTGTTTATGCAAGCTACTGAATAAGTAATGTATTTCCAATAATGCATTGCTGATAACATAATTGCATTAATCATTCTATATTTTATCTGGATCTTATTTTTTTATTTGAACACCATGACAAACCAGTTCCTCAAAAGGCACTTAACTGAGCACTGGACCAGGCACAACTGCAGATGTGAAGGAAGCACAAGATACTGGTCACTCTGTAGAGTGGACAGTTTAACGATAAGGCAAGTGGCACTGCCCGCATTTACAGATGGAGAAACTAGCACCCAGGACTCAGAAATGACTTTGGTAGAGTTATGCAGACAGTAAATCACAGAGCTGGAATTGTAATTCAATCTCTGACTTCCAGTTCAGAGTTCAGTTTATTCTGCTAAACTACCGAAATGGAGACAGCACCCTTAACTGTGTTTTATGCTTTTGTCCACTACCACACAGAAATGCCCATGAAGAATGTTTACACAATCTCTGCAGAAGCAGTCTGTGCCCAGGCTCGGCAGGCAGAGTTTGTATTGCCTGTGTGGACTTCCTTTCTAGGCACCGGGAACTGGCCCTGTGACAAGGATTTAATGGGGCTTTAGAATGCCAAACACATTTCTGATTGGCTCGTCATGTATCATAATCATGTTTAAATCCTGGGTAAATTAAAAGGCCAAAAATATGCCCTTTTATTTTATGGTCAAATTCCACTTCAGGGGAGTAATGAAATAGTCCAGATTTAGCTACACTCGGGGATCAAACTATGTCTACCACACAAAACAAGGTTATCTGTCCATGATGGAACATTTTACTTTATCATTAACAGATGAATTCTAATTTACTGGTGCTTTGCGGGTATCCTCAGTCTTTGCAAAATAGATTTATCACTGTTGTCAGGTTCTTAAAGGAAACTGCTTTTGAGATTGTGATTGTGGTGAGAGAGGCAATATGCCATCATGCTTGTATTCTATATGTTGGCAAGAGGAGCTCATTAAAATGCTAAGTATTTTTTAATAATCACACATATCCTCCCACTTACAAAGACCTTTAAGTTTTTATTCATTCTAACCATAGAGTGCTATTAGTATATGATCCTACTGATCAACTCAGGTGAATTTTGATATTTTTAGTTTTTTAAAATCATGTATTTCACTTATTTTACACAAGTATTTCCAAGGAAGAGATGACTTTCAGACAACCTAGTTTTCTTATCTGAGGAGAATTTTGTAAAGGGCAAAGGGAAAATTAAAATAGCTCACAAATCAATTAAGTCATTCAAATCACAACCAAGGATGCCCAAAATAGACTTCTAAAGTTGCCTGAAATTGATCAGGGACCAAGTTAACTGAGACAACAGAGACGATTAAAGTATTTTCTGTTTAGCATCTACAAAAATTTTGGTCTTGTGCTTGTGACAAAGATGAATAAGACTTGAGATAAAGGCAATTGCTCCCTTTCTGGATAGTCTGAGAGTTTCTCTTAAAGGGAGACCTTTGTTGGGAATATTTCTGAATAAGCTTGCTAGGGATAAAAACTGAGATCCTGAGGAGCCCAAGTCTATCAGGAGCTGCCCTGAGTAAGCTTTGGGGAAGGATCCGGCTGTAGCTTTTAAGGGGGATAGGGAGAAACAGGGACAGTGGCAGGGCACTGAGGATTTGTTGTGTTTTGTGACCCTTTCCTCATAATGCCTCAAATCTTTGATGAGTCATTAACTAAGCTCATCAAATTCTGAAGAAAGTCAATTTTTTTTTTTTTTGGTCTGGAAAATTGAGAAGGGGCTGAGTGGTGAGTCTGGTAGGGAATTACTGAGACACACTGAACTTGGAATGAAGACTTTGGTGACTGAACAGAAATTAACTCGAATAATTCTCAGGACTTGTGGGGAGAACTCTGGACTCTAGCACAATGCAAAGCTAGATCTGAGTGAATCAAGTTTACCAAATCTCAGAGCAGCAGAAAAATTTCAACTTGTTACAGACAGAATCTATGCATGGCCCCAAAGCCTCATGGAGTGGAGGGAAAGACAGACAGATGGGCAAGCAATGAACTAAACTGAAATAATCTCACCTGTGCTAAAGTGATCACATTTACACAATGCAATGGGGGTCCCCAACAGGCAGGCACTTATCTCACCTGAGGACTCAGATGGCATTTTTGTAGCATGAGTGGTTAAATAATTGTGAAAACTGAGACCAGTATTACTTCCATCCCCTAAAATAAAGCCAAATAAAACCAGAAAAGAAAAGGATGGGCTTTCCCAGCAGAGGATAGAGCATGAATGAGGATGAACAGGAAGACAAATAGGTTGTCTGGGGAATAGTGAAAAATGCTGCTTATATGAATGAGAAGTGCTCAGAGACAGGCTGTATTTTTTGTCTTTATGCATAGAAAGGAGTGATTTCTCAAGAATGAGACACAAGTACATTTTATTAAATTACTTTATCTAAGTGTGATTTTCAGTTATAGTTATCAAACTCACTGTACTATACCTGGCTAAATAATTAAATAATATGCAGTAAATTATTTGAATTCACATGCTTAATAGAGGCCTATTTTGGAAGTGAACCTCAGGACACCCTCTTCCCATCTCCTTTCCCATATGTCATGTAAGACCCACAACACATCTATCTCTGCAGTGTTAACAATCTCAGTCATTCACAATGTTATGTTATTTCTTAGTTGCAGATGTATTTTCTTTCATTATCTGCCTAGGACATGGACATGAAATTGCTAAGACTTTATAAAATCTCTGTCCAACTTAGATCATGGAATTTTGCAATGATTGATCTTGAGTGATTTGAATACAGTTATACATGACTCAAACACCCTCTTCCAACAACACAAGAGAAGACTCTATACATGGACATCACCAGATGGTCAACACTGAAATCAGATTGATTATATTCTTTGCAGCCAAAGATAGAGAAGCTCTACACAGTCAGCAAAAACAAGACCAGGAGCTGACTGTGGTTCAGACCATGAACTCCTTATTACCAAATTCAGACTTAAATTGAAGAAAGTAGGGAAAACCACTAGACCATTCAGGTATGACCTAAATCAAATCCCTTATGATTATACAGTGGAAGTGAGAAATAGATTTAAGGGCCTAGATCTAATAGATAGAGTGCCTGATGAACTATGGAATGAGGTTCGTGACACTGTACAGGAGACAGGGATCAAGACCATCCTCATGGAAAAGAAATGCAAAAAAGCAAAATGGTTGTCTGGGGTGGCCTTACAAATGGCTGTGAAAAGAAGAGAAGCGAAAAGCAAAGGAGAAAAGGAAAGATACAAGCATCTGAATGCAGAGTTCCAAAGAATAGCAAGAAGAGATAAGAAAGCCTTCTTCAGCAATCAATGCAAAGAAATAGAGGAAAACAAGGGATCTCTTCAAGAAAATCAGAGATACCAAAGGAATATTTCATGCAAAGATGGGCTCGATAAAGGACCCATGGTATGGACCTAACAGAAGCAGAAATGGTATGGACCTAACAGAAGCAGAAGATATTAAGAAGAGGTGGCAAGAATACACAGAAGAACTGTACAAAAAAGATCTTCACGACCCAGATAATCATGATGGTATGATCACTGACCTAGAGCCAGACATCCTGGAATGTGAAGTGGGCCTTGGAAAGCATCACTACGAACAAAGCTAGTGGAGGTGATGGAATTCCAGTTGAGCTATTCCAAATCCTGAAAGATGATGCTCTGAAAGTGCTACACTCAATATGCCAGCAAATTTGGAAAACTCAGCAGTGGCCACAGGACTGGAAAAGGTCAGTTTTCATTTTAATCCCAAAGAAAGGCAATGCCAAAGAATGCTCAAACTACCGCACAATTACACTCATCTCACACTCTAGTAAAGTACTGCTCAAAATTCTCCAAGCCAGGCTTCAGCAATATGTGAACCGTGAACTTCCAGATGTTCACGCTGGTTTTAGAAAAGGCAGAGGAACCAGAGATCAAATTGCCAACATCTGCTGGATTATCAAAAAAGCAAGAGAGTTCCAGAAAAACATCTATTTCTGCTTTATTGACTATGCCAAAGCCTTTGACTGTGTGGATCACGATAAACTGTGGAAAATTCTTCAAGAGATGTGGAAAATTCTCAAGAGACCACCTGATCTGCCTCTTGAGAAATCTGTATGCAGGTCAGGAAGCAACAGTTAGAACTGGACATGGAACAACAGACTGGTTCCAAATAGGAAAAGGAGTTCGTCAAGGCTGTATACTGTCACCCTGCTTATTTAACTTATATGCAGAGTACATCATGAGAAACGCTGGACTGGAAGAAACACAAGCTGGAATCAAGATTGCCGGGAGAAATATCAATCACCTCAGATATGCAGATGACACCACCCTTATGGCAGAAAGTGAAGAGCAACTCAAAAGCCTCTTGATGAAAGTGCGAGTGGAATATGAAAACTTGGCTTAAAGCCCAACATTCAGAAAACGAAGATCATGGCATCCGGTCCCATCACTTCATGGGAAATAGATGGGGAAACAGTGGTTGACTTTATTTTTCTGGGCTCCAAAATCACTGCAGATGGTGACTGCAGCCATGAAATTAAAAGACGCTTACTCCTTGGAAGGAAAGTTATGACCAACCTAGATAGCATATTCAAAAGCAGAGACATTACTTTGCCAACAAAGGTCCATCTAGTCAAGGCTATGGTTTTTCCTGTGGTCATGTATGGATGTGAGAGTTGGACTGTGAAGAAGGCTGAGCACCGAAGAATTGATGCTTTTGAACTGTGGTGTTGGAGAAGACACTTGAGAGTCCCTTGGACTGCAAGGAGATCCAACCAGTCCATTCTGAAGATCTGCCCTGGGATTTCTCTGGAAGGAATGATGCTAAAGCTGAAACTCCAGTACTTTGGCCACCCCATGCGAAGAGTTTACTCATTGGAAAAGACTCTGATGCTGGGAGGGATTGGGGGCAAGAGGAGAAGGGGACGACAGAGGACGAGATGGTTGGATGGCATCACTGACTCGATGGACGTGCGTCTGAGTGAACTCCGGGAGTTGGTGATGGACAGGGAGGCCTGGCATGCTGCGATTCATGGGGTCACAAAGAGTTGGACATGACTGAGCAACTGATCCGATCTGATCTGATTTGATACATGATATATAGATATATAGAGAAAGAGTGTTTACCTTTTAGCATTTAATTTGGCTTTTAAATTGTTTCATTCACAAACTTGTCCTGAGTTCCCATGACAAGTTCAACAAGATAAACCAGACTTCGTGGTCAGTGATGATGAAAAGTAATTGCCATTATAAGAAACATCATCAGCTTCTTTTCTATCTGGCCATGGTATAGAAGGGCTGCATAGTTTGTTTTATTTGCACTTCATGATACAATGGCATTTCATGCCAAATGCCAATTAACATCATTTTAAACTTGATATGAATGTTGTTTTGACTTATGGTATTGACTTTTTAAAAACAATTATGTTTTCTAACTTCTCTTTTTGAAATTTTATTTATTTTTAATTGGGGGATTATTGCTTTACAATGTTGCATTGGTTTCTGCCATATATCAACATTAATCAGTCATAGGTATACTTTTGAACTTCCCACCCACCTCTCATCCCATCCCACCCCTCTAGGTTGGCCCAGAGCAATGGGTTGAGCTCCCTGCATCACACAGCAAATTCCCTCTGGCTATCTCTTTTATGGGCTTCTATTTTACATATAGTAATAAACACTTAGGCATTAAAGATAAAATTAAACAAGTAGCTTTGCTACCAGGCAATCATTTGTCAATAATAAGGAATTTAGATGCACCACTGGTTACCTCTTTAAACTTATTTGAAATATAGTTACTTAACTAGAACTTCACAGCAAATTTTTTAAAAATGCCAGAAATTGCCTCTTAAGTTAGAGAATTCTTAAAAGCTTGTCCTTGTCAACAATTATTCCCAATAGCAGCCAATACAGTTTAAAGGGTTCCTTAAATGGAGGAGCCTGGTGGGCTGCAGTCCATGGAGTCGCTACGAGTTGGACACGACTAAGTGACTTCACTTTCATGCATTGGAGGAGGAAATGGCAACCCACTCCAGTGTTCTTGCCTGGAGAATCCCAGGGACGGCGGAGCCTGGTGCGCTGCCGTCTATGGGGTCGCACAGAGTCGGACACAACTGAAGTGACTTAGCAGCAGCAGCAGCAAACGCCTCTTAGCAGCTCCAGGTCTATAAGATGGATTTCATTCATTCATTTATTCACTTATTCACTCATTCATCATCATTTCAACAAATATGGAGTCCCAATCACACAACAAGGATTGTTCTAGCTTGGACTATAGGGATAAAATAATTGATTAAAAGGAATTGTATTCTAGAGGGCAACACAAAATTGCAGCAAAATTAATACAATAACATTAGCTGCTTTACTGAAAAAATAAAGCAGGGAATGTGTGTAAAAGGAGCAATTGTCTGGAGTATGACTATTTTAGACCTAGTCACCAGTGAAAGCTGCCTGAGGGTGCAGATATTTGAGCAGACCCTTGTTCACCAGGGGGCAGTCTGTAAAAGCATTCCAGACAGTGGGACCTGAGAGAGCAAAGTCCTGGGGTGAGAATCAGCTTCACAGATTCAAGAAGCTGCAAGGTCAGTGTGACTGTACTAGGTGTGAGTGTTAAAACTTTTGATGAATATTGGATTTAGTTGCAGAAAAACAGAATGTAAGAAGAAGCATTATATTCTTAAAAATATAAAAATAACTAGGCAGGACTAGATAGAAAGGAGTTTTGGAAACTTTACTTTTTTTTAAGTTGGAAATTTCTTTCTGGCAACATGGACCTTGAAGGCTGGTTGATGTTACTGAACTTGTCATGGGATCACAGGAATGAACTATTATGAATGGAACAATTTAACAGCCCAACAAAGGATAAAGATAAATAAGCTCAAGTCTATCTTTAGCCTTCAGGCTCAGAAACCACTTCTATACCCAAGGTGGAAGACAAACTCAGAGACTCTAAAAGTTATTTAATTAACTATTCTAGCCCTTTTGCCTCTGAGGAGTAGCTACCTACTTAAGTTACCTTGCATATTTCATAAAAGGAACTCAAATATGTATCTTACAAGTTCATAAACACCACTTCCAAGAAGCAGGAAAAACTTTTTTGTCTATTTTTTGCTTAAATCCTCAAAGTAATATTCATTTGGATATCCTAATCTCTCAGAAAATTAATTTTATCCTTTCTTTATATTTAAGCTAATATTGTAGGTTTATTTTCTTAAGAAATCCAGACACAGTCCTATTAACTCTGTTAAAATGTCTTTCTAATTTGAAATATATTTTCTTTCTTGGTTCCAGGAAGTGGAAACCTGAACAATCAAACCTCAGGAATTATATTCTCAGGCAAGACACAGAACATGAAATCTTAGTGAAGATAAGAAAGAACTTGCTGCATGGTTATTTATAATTTTGAAAATACAGAAACATTGAGATTACTATAAATGCCTAAAAATAGAGAAAATTTAATAAGATGAAAGACTATTTTCTGAAATATAACTAATAAATGAATTATAAATTTAATTAAGCAATGTAAAAGTCCATACCATAATGGGAAATTTAAGGTTTCCGAATACAATGTCTATAAACGTTTATACATACTCTGATTATAAATAGGAAAAAGGATAAAAATGTCAACAGCTGAGGGAAATCATGATTTCTTTCCTATTTTCTAAAAAAAATTATGTAGTGTTCTATTGCTAGGATTGTTTTTTTGCTTTGTCTCCTGGTCCATAAAGAAAGGAATTATTACGTAGACTCACACATCCTGCAGGCCACATTCTTTCCCACATTCCAGAATTACTACATTCAGATGCTGCTATGGTATATAGTCTTCAAGATGAGTATTTCATTTAACAAAATATTCCAGAGCATTTATTTACCAAGTTAGACACAGATCGAAAGAAAAAACTAAAGTTGTACATATAAAAGCACTTACTGTCTATAATTGTATAAAAGATTATTGCAAGGGCACGGTTACCCAATACTTTCTACATTAAGTGATCCCAGGGTATGTTTATCTATCTATGATTAAGTTTAGCTTCAGAATCAGGGATAAAGTGGGATAAGTGAAGGTATTTAATTACTGTTTTGTTTTCTACACTCTCAACAGAATAATTGCTGACAAACTCTGTTGCCCAGAAAATGTCTATTGGAACTTTGGCGTACAAAAAAATTCAAAAGCAATGAAAAAAGGAGGATGTTTTGTTTACGTCTTATTTCAAAACCAGTGCTTCCTTATGAGTCTGTCTTTGCAGGCCCAATATTATACGTCTGCATTAAAAGTTTAGGATCATTGCTTAAGTTCTTCAAACAAACAGTACTGGTATATGCATTTGAAAATGTCGACTTTATTTACAACTAAAACAAGTATTAAGATCTCATTAATCAGAACTTCTGGGTTTGCAAAGCTAAACAGAACTGAAGGAAACTTTACACAAGCAATAGTTACCATTTCTGCTAAGAATCATCACAGTGCCACAAAAGCTGTGGGTTTTTCTATCCACAGATTCAGATGAAATCTTTTATTATCTAGTTAAATTTTTTCAGCTTAAGATAGCAAGTCAGTCTAGGCACACGTTTAAATCTATGGGGAATAACATCTAGAATCCTTCTGCTTATGAAAATTAGAATTCATAATAATGAAAGAGTTATGTAACACTGTGCTCTTTATATAGCTTATTCCACCTAATCCTCCAAATAACTAGTTGACATATTTATCCCCACCTTACATAGCACATTAACCCAAGCATGTAGGATTAGTTCATTTGTCCAAAGTCACCCAGAAAATCGCTTGTGCAGCTCTATGTAAGGCTGCCTGCCAGACTCCAAACTCTTCCCTTCTTCCACTTCTTTATGCTGCCTTCACTTTCCTCACGTATGTTGAAAACTATCATTTGGTTTCTATACATTTTTACAAAATACTTATGATAATAAATTTAGTTTCTGTGTGTATCCCCTTAAGTGAAAGTTGCTCAGACATGTCCAACTCTTTGTGACCCCAAGGAATAGTCCATGGAATTCTCCAGGCCAGAATACTGGAGTGGGTAGCTGTTTCTTTTTCCAGAGGATCTTCCCAACCCAGGGATGGAACCCAGGGCTCACGCATTGCGGGCAGATTCTTTACCTGCTGAGCCACAGGAGAAGTCCAAGAATACTAGAGTGGGCAGCCTATACCTTCTCCAGGGGATCTTCCTGACCCAGGAATCGAACCAGGGTCTCCTGCATTGCAGGTGGATTCTTTTATCAGCTGAGCTACCAGAGAAGCCCCCTTAGCATTTTTCTATATCTGGCATATAAGTGCTAGCGTGCCTGTTGGTGCCTATGTGTGTGTGTATGTATGGGGCAGAGAAGTAATTACTTTTTTCCTAGATGCTAAGTTTCAAGGAGTTAGTGTAAATCCCACCCAATCTGCTTCATGGCTAGGAAATCCTACTCTTTGTAGCCTTTCAAGAAGACAGCCCATCTAACCCAGGAGATGGTATCTGACATCAGGTTTTCAGATATTAGCCTAGTGTTCAGTGGGGAAATAGTCTGCACACTGGGTCATGGATGGCCTTTCTGTGTTCAATGTCTTTTCCATCTCTTGGAAGTTGAAAGAAGGCATTATTTTCCTCAATGAAATTCCATCCATCTTATGATAAACTGACCATTCTCCCTATCCAAATTCCTCATCTCAAGAGTTAAGTTTTGAAAAATCTTTATTTATTGTTGCCTTCAAAATCATTTACATCTATTCTTTCTTTTACAATTTTGCATCCCAATTACATATATTAGCTTATTAGCTATTCTATCCCAAGGTAATTAAACATATTCACTCTGACCATATTGGTCACAGAGCTTCCCTCTGCGAATAATGTCTATGAATATCAAGGCCTCTTAATACATAAAGAGAATCTCTTTTCAGCCCAAACCGTCATTTTTATCTTCTTTACATACTGTCATGGTTTATAAAGGACAAGGATTTACATCCATTCCAAAAGATATGGTAAAGTCCTAGCAGGTCATAATCTGACTTTATTTGGAGACAGAGACTCACAGAGGTAATCAAGTGAACAGTGGGGTCATCTGGGTGGGCCTACGTCCAGTGACTAAGGGCCTCATAAAAAGTGAAAATCTAGACATAGCTAGACACACAGACATGGGAGAATGCCATCCTAAAGATGAAGGCAGAGACTGAAGAGATGCACCTACAAGCCCAAGAACATCAAAGATTGTTCGCAGACTTAAGAAGCTAAGAGCAGGCATGAAACAGACGATCCCTTCCAGCACTCAGAAGCAATCAACCCTGCTGACCCTCTGATGTTGGACTTCTGGCCGCTAGTATTCTGACACCATCAATCTCTGTAGTTTAAGTCCTTCAGTCTGTGGTTAGTTTTTACAGCAGTCCTTGGAAACTAAGACAAATATTGTTTGTTACTTAAGTTGCTAAGTTGTGTCTGACTCTTTGCAACCCCATGGATTGTTGGCCTCCAGGCTCCTCTGTCCATGGGGTTTCCCAGACAAGAATACTGGCATGGGTTGAAATTTCCTTCTCCATGTAATTTTCCCAATGCAGGGATCAAACCCAAGTACCATCACTGCAGGCGAATTCTTTACCACTGAGCTGCCTCGGAAGCACTACCTTGAACTATATTCATAGATGGTCATTTGCTTTTCCTCATACATGTTCCATCCTTTTCTCTCTTCCATATTTATTTGGAGAGCCTTTTCTTTTCATATATGTGTAAAGAATTTCTCATTAATGTTTATAATTAGCACGAAGATGATCTCCACATAAATTCTGTAAAACTCTAGCTGGAGTAAATTTATTTCCTCTATGTTCTCTCTAGCACTTTATTTGTATTTCATAATAAATATTACTAAATTCTCTCTTGCATTGTGGCTACTTGTATACATATCTCATCTCCCTCTAATAAATAAACCATGTCCTTTGAGACAAGGGCTACCTCTTCCTCCTTCTGGTATTGCTCATGATGTTGATTAAAGTGCTCTGTAGAGAGATGATGCTTCATATTTATTTTGCTACTTCAGTTGCACAAGAGAGATTTGGCTACTTGGGAAAAGGTTGCAAAGAACCATTTTCCTGCTTCTGTGATAAGAAATTAAAATATAATTTTGATTATTTATTATCTTTTCAACATTCTTTCAAATTATGTCTTCTTCTTGGATCTGGTTTACTGAAACTTCCCTTTCTGTAATCCATACAATTCAAATCACCATTCTGCAAAAAGGTCTTCTCTGACTGATTCATCAGTTAAATGGAACCATTTACATATAACCATTTACGTATACCATTTATGTATAACTTCCATGGCCAGCTCTTCATTGCTTGTTTTACCCACACTTCCCCACTGTAACAAGATGCAGAACCACTCTGAAGTTTGTACATACTTCTGAAGTATATGTGCAGCTCTTTCTGCTTTTTTTGTTATCTTCAAACTACTTGTACAGAAATCACAGCTGATAGAGATTATTTCCAAAAAAGCTGTGAAATGGTGTTTCAAAAACTTTATCTACAATCCTTCTTTAGGATGAACAAAGCTAAAGCCTCTGAGACCTTCATAAAATGTCTAAAGGACAAATGTTTATTACCATTCTGAAGAACTATTTCCCCAAAGTTCTTCCACTTCTTTCTAGCTGAAATGTCAAATTTTACATAAGAGTTGCTCCTGCATTAATTAATAACTAAGTTCTGAATAGAGTTGAATCTAACACATTTCAAGTGGATTCATCAATTAATTCTTACAAGATGACATTGTTACTTATTAAAGTGATATATACATATACACATACATATCAATTTATGTTACAATTTGATTAAACTATTTTCAGCCTAAATATTTGAACACAGGACCAATCCCAAAGAAAGGCAATGCCAAAGAATGCTCAAACTACTGCACAATTGCACTCATCTCACACGCTAGTAAAGTAATGCTCAAAATTCTCCAAGCCAGGCTTCAGGAATATGTGAACTGTGAACTTCCTGATGTTCAAGCTGGTTTTAGAAAAGGCAGAGGAACCAGAGATCAAATTGCCAACATCTGCTAGATCATGGAAAAAGCAAGAGAGTTCCAGAAAAACATCTATTTCTGCTTTATTGACTATGCCAAAGCCTTGGACTGTGTGGATCACAATCAACTGTGGAAAATTCTGAAAGAGATGGGAATACTAGACCACCTGATCTGCTTCTTGATAAATTTGTATGCAGGTCAGGAAGCAACAGTTAGAAGTGGACATGGAATAACAGACTGGTTCCAAATAGGAAAAGGAGTACGTCAAGGCTGTATATTGTCACCCTGCTTATTTAACTTATATGCAGAGTACATCATGAGAAATGCTGACTGGAAGAAACACAAGCTGGAATCAAGATTGCCGGGAGAAATATCAATCACCTCAGATATGCAGATGACACCACCCTTATGGCAGAAAGTGAAGAGCAACTCAAAAGCCTCTTGATGAAAGTGAAAGAGGAGAGTGAAAAACCTGTCTTAAAACTCAACATTGAGAAAACGAAGATCATGGCATCTGGTCCCATCACTCCATGTGAAATAGATGGGGAAACAGTGGAAGCAGTGTCAGACTTTATTTTTCTGGGCTCCAAAATCACTGCAGATGGTGACTGCAGCCATGAAATTAAAAGACGCTTACTCCTTGGAAGGAAAGTTATGGCCAACCTAGATAGCATATTCAAAAGCAGAGACATTACTTTGCCAACAAAGGTTCGTCTAGTCAAGGCTATGGTTTTTTCTGTGGTCATGTATGGATGTGAGAGTTGGACTGTGAAGAAGGCTGAGTGCCAAAGAATTGATGCTTTTGAACTGTGGTGTTGGAGAAGACTCTTGAGAGTCCCTTGGACTGCAAGGAGATCCAACCAGTCCATTCTAAAGGAGATTAGCCCTGGGATTTCTTTGGAAGGAATGATGCTAAAGCTGAAACTCCAATACTTTGTCCACCTCATGTGAAGAGTTGACTCATTGGAAAAGACTCTGATGCTGAGAGGGATTGGGGGCAAGAGGAGAAGGGGACGACAGAGGATGAGATGGCTGGACGGCATCACTGACTTGATGGACGTGAGTCTGAGTGAACTCCGGGAGTTGGTGATGGACAGGGAGGCCTGGCGTGCTGTGATTCATAGGGTCGCGAAGAGTCGGACACCACTGAGCGACTGATCTGATCTAATACTAAATTTAAATTTAATGATTATTATGTTTTCTTCTCAAAAAAGTAAGAAGACTTTGCTTTCTTTACCTGAAATAAGAGTACATATAATTAGGAAAAAAAAGAGAAAACAAAAGATTGATAGGTAATAGCCATCACCTGGCAGCCCTGAAGAATTTCTTGATTTGTACTGTAGTAATTTCTCACATCTCTACCAAAAACAATCAAATCAAATCATAATAGTAAATATTACTGTTTTTATGTTTTCCTTAACCTGATACCTCCTGAGTGTAACTGGGTCTGGAATTTCCTCACACTTTGCTTTTTTGCCCACAGGCACAGTAGCAGAGAAAGCTAAATCATCCAGTTAAGAGGATTTCAGTGTGTGGGAATATGTAATCTCCAGACAATTTAGATAGTTCCTCTGTCATCCTAGGAACCAGAAACTGATATAAATTTGCAAGAGAATCAAGCAACAATGAGTTTCCCAGGAGAATAAAAAAATATGGCTTATCTATATTGCTCTTTTTATGTAAGATGGAACCTGATGCTGTGGCTAATTAGGGGCCTAATCAATATATCAATATTTTGGGGATGGTGATACAACTTTGAATTATTTATAACAACATAAAACAGAAGTAAGTGGTGTAAGAGTCTGGAATTTTGAAAGCACTTTAAGATTTTATCAATTCAACAACAACATGATAACTATTCAAGAGTGTAAATGTTGTTGAAATAAAAATATTGTAAATCAGGACAAACAAAATAAGTTACACACTGCATGCTAGTTTTTTGAATGGAGACTCAAGTCTCCATAGCAATATATAACTCAAGTGTTGTTGCTGTTCAGTTGCTAAGCTGTGTCTGACTCTTTGTGACCCCATGGACTGCAGCAAGCCAGGTATCCCTGTCCTTCACCATCTCCCAGAGTTTGCTCAAACTCACGTCCATTGAGTTGGTGATGCCATCCAACTATCTCATCCTCTTTCGCCCCCTTCTCCTCCTGGTCTCAATCTTTCCCAGCACCAAATTCTTTTCCAGTGAGTTGGCTCTTCACATCAGGAGGCCAAAGTATTGGGGTTTCAGCATGAGTCCTTCCAATGAATATTCAGGGCTGATTTCCTTTAGGATTGACTGGTATGCTCTACCTGCAGTCCAAGGGACTCTCAAGAATCTTCTCCAATGGATTGAAATAAAATCTTAAAAATGTTACTGTGCAGCAAATGAGGAGAATTTTGTTTTTGTAAATGTTAGATATTGATTTAGTATGTGATAGGCGAAGGCAGTGGCACCCGACTCCAGTACTCTTGCCTGGAAAATCCCATGGACAGAGGAGCCTGATAGGCTGCAGTCCATGGGGTCATTAAGAGTCGGACACGACTGAGCGTCTTCCCTTTCACTTTTCATTTTCACGCATTGGAGGAGGAAATGGCACCCCACTCCAGTATTCTTGCCTGGAGAATCCCAGGGATGGGGGAGCCTGGTGGGCTACCGTCTATGGGGTCGCACAGAGTGGTACACAACTGAAGTGACTTAGCAGCAGCAGCAAAAGTAAAAACAAACAAACAAACAAACAAACAAAAACTGAGAAAAAGGCACTGTTTACTTTTCTAGACTTAAACTGAACACACACACACAATGTGTTGTGAGTGAACACTTGTGAAAGCTCAGAGAAGTGACTGTTATTCAGCAAAGGGAAGAATTTACATGCAGTTTTTAAAAGAAGAACTATACACAGTGTGGGTTTCAGTAGTACAGAATCTGAACCCAGGTGGTTCAGTAGTAAAGAATCTGCCTGCTATGCAGGAGATGTAGGAGATGCAGGTTTGATCCCTGGGTGGGAAGATACCCTGGAAAAGGAAATGGCAACCCACTCCAGTATTCTTGCCTAGGAAATCCCATGGACAGAGGAGCTTGGCAGGAAACAGTCGATGGGATTGCAAACAGTCAGACACAATATAGTGACTAAACAACAACAACAACTCCCTGTGTCCTCCTTTGACAGGAATGCCAGAATTGAATCAAGATAGCCATGTTTGTGGGACAAGTAGACAGCTCTTCAGAAATATTGTTAGAAGAGTGGCAAATAAATCGATGACTCCCAAATATTGTCCTCAGCTTCAAATTTCACAGTCAATACATTAATCAAATTAATTTCACATTTAATCAGTGATTCATTTAAGAACTGCATTCCCTTGCAAGATAATTGTATCAACCCAAGAGCAACATTTACCAAGCATCAACTAGAGGTTTAATGTTATTTCAGGAAAAGTAGTTTAAACCCAAAGTATTAACTGACATGGCCCCTTCATGTCATGGCTGAAGCCCCTTGCTTCAGCCCAGAAGCAGGGAATATAACACATGTAGAACTATTAAGAAAGAGATAACAGAATAATCATGACCTAGACATCAGGAGTTGACTTAACGTTGGCCAGTGCAGACCAGGGTAAATAAATAATAGAGGAAAAGGGATTAAATCTGTCCTTTAAAGAATAGATAAGAACTGGCTGGTCAATAAGGAGAATAAAGAATATGCTATGCAAAAGAAAGAGCATGAACAAGAAAGGAGTCAGAATGAGCAAACATATTTAAGGATACAGAAGTCTAGGCTGCTTAGGACAATGGGTGAGTTTGAAAGAAAGGGGATCATGGAGGCCATGAACCCCAGACAGAAGAGTCTGCACTGCTAACTAGAGCCCATTAAAACATCAGAAGGTTTCCCTGGTAGTCCAGTGGTTAAGAATCCTCCTTGTAATGCAGGGGATGCGGGGTTCAATCTCTGGTGTGGGCACTAAGATCCCACATGCCTTGGAGCAACTAAGCACAGACACCATAAGTGGGGAGTCTAGGCACTGAAACTAAAAATCCCACATGACTCAATGAAAATCCCATCTGCTGCAACTAAGACCCAGTGGAGACCAAAATAAATGAATAAATAAATAAATAAATAAATTTTAAAAAGATCAGGAGTAGAGCAGACATGATGAGAGTGGTATTTTAGGAACATGGTTGGGTAATGATATGAAAAAATGGATTAAAAGAGAAAGAGCCAGCTAGCCAAACCAGTTGATTACTCACAAGATATAGGCTTAATTGGATGAGGGACAATTCCTTCCCAACCATGAGAATGAGTAGAAGAACCAGATAGCCATTTGAAAGGCAGACCTCCCACACCTCAGTGTCAAGTTTTGGTGAAGGAGGAAAGACTCAAAGATGAGAAGGGAGAGCTGGATTTGGGGGGGAAAAGAATATTTGCAGATCCCTGTTTCTAGGTACCTGCCGCAGTTTGGTCCTGTTCACCAGCTTATCAGCACATGACAGAGACAGAGCTTTCTTGCAGATAAAACAACCCTATATAATAGGACTGACAGATCCAGGACCAAAACATTCTCCAATTCTGCCCTGGTGGAATGAACTGAGGAAGAGATGAGCAGTTGTAATAAATGCACAGTCTTCAGCTTAGGTTCAGAAACCTAACTGCACAAGCAAAAGACAGCAGAGACCAGAAGAATAACATATTAATGCATATATATGGAATCTAGAAAAATGGTACTGATGAACCTATTTGCAGGGCAGGAATAGAGAGTCAGACATAGAAAATGGACCTGTGGACACACTGGTGAAGGGAAGGGTGGGATGAATTGAGAGAGTAGAATTGACATATTTTACACTACAATGTGTAAAACAGACAGCTAGTGGGAAGCTGCTGCATAGCACAGGGAGCTCAGCTTGGTGCTCTGTGATGACCCACAGAAGTGGGATGGGGTGGTGGGAGGGAGGCTCAGAAGGGAGGAGCTATAAGTATAATTATAGTTGATTCAAGATGTTTTCCGGCAGAAACAAACACAACATTGGAAAGCAATTACCCTTAAATTCAAAGGCTTCCCTGGTGGCTCAGTGGTAAAGAATATGCCTGCCAATGCAGGAGACATGAGTTCGATTCCTGGTCTGGGAAGATCCCGCATGCTGTGGAGCAACTAAGTCCATGGACTGAGAAGAGCAACTACTGAGCCCTCACCTTGCAACCACTGAAGACTGTGTGCTCTAGAGCCCATGCTCCACAACGAGAAGCCACCGCAGTAAGAAGCTCACACACCACAATGAAATGAGAGAAAAGCTCATGCAGGAACCAAGACCCAGCACAGCTACTAAATAAATAAATAAAATAAAAAAAAGACAGCAGATAACTTACTCAAGAGGAATGTAAAGAGTGGGAAAAGGTCTTAGGAATTTAAGCTATTATTAATAAGACAAATGAAGAGTAAACAAAAGCTGAGAGGATAAATGGTTGATAAAAGTTCTACATTGATTTTAACCCACTAGTGACATGTAATGAATGCAGGAGGTGACAGCTCTCTTTTCCTCCAAACTGTTCAGATCACCTACAATACTGACATGAGTTGAGGAATCTACCCTTGAAGACAGAGGCCACAGAAATGCTTCCAAAAGTTGGCAGGTAACTTAGATGACTCATGACTTCTAGGCATAAGGAAAAAGGGGAGAACGCGCCAAATTAATGAAATAATGCCATTTGTGTCTTTTCTCTTTTCCTTTCAAATGCTCAAGGATCAAAGACTAGGCTGCAGGCTGTGGGTTTATGACATCTACTTTCATATGAACAGGCCCACAGTTGAGAGCTGAGGTGACAGGATTGCTAATGGGACTCAAAGTCATATCCCACAGGGAGAGGGGATGGACTGATAACATTTATCCATGAGAAGGTGGATTCTATAGCTGTTTTCAAATTTCTGAAGGTCTTTAAGTCAAAGTGGAATTAGATTTGCTCTTCATGATTCCTTCAGAAGGTAATACCAGTATTAATAGGAAAGGTGTCAGGGTTTGGGGCTTGCTATTTGCGGCAATTTTCCAACAGTCAGAGATGAATATCAATAAATGAGACTGGCTTGTGAGATAGTGAACTTCCTAACACTGAAGGTTATTTAAGATTAAATGAACACTTTCTAAAGATGTTACAGAAGGAACAACATATATTAGATGGGATATTAGGTTAATAGCCTCGGAAATCCTCTGCACATCTAAGATTCCAGCATTATATAACATCAATTCTCAGGTTGGAAAGAATGGAAAAGAACATTGGTACCCTGACAGAAAGGTACAGAATAAATTTAAAAAACTGAAGGCGTATGGATCCAAGCTTCTTTTTCCTTCTAGAGTGAAGCAAAATACAAGCCTGCTGAATGGGAAGAAAATTAAGAGAAGGGAAAGGAAAGATAAAATAAATTAAATGTCTTCCCTATTTTCCTAAGGCTGATTTCAAATTTAGCTGTGATATTCTAACTAACATTAAAGAGTTGTGATCATGTTTTTCTGTGCAGTGCTATAGGTTGAAGACTTTTTCACATTCTGTTTGGCTATATCAGTCAGTTCAGTCACTCAGTCATGTCCAACTCCATGGACTGCAGCACGCCAGGCTTCCCTGTCCATCACTAACTCCCGGAGTTTACTCAAACTCATGTCCATTGAGTCAGGGATGCCAGCCAACCATCTTATCCTCTGTCATCCCCTTCTCCTCCTGCCTTCAATCCTTCCCACCATCAGGGTCTTTTCAAATGAGTCAGTTCTTCACATCAGGTGGCCAAAGTATTGGGTTTCAGCCTCAGCATCAGTCCTTCTAGTGAATATTAAGGACTGATTTCCTTTAGGATGGACCGGTTGGATCTCCTTGCAGTCCAAGGGACTCTCAAGAGTCTTCTCTAACACCATAGTTCAAATGCATCAGTTCTTTGGCACTCAGCTTTCTTTATAGTCCAACTCTCACATCCATACATGACTATTGGAAAAACCATAGCCTTGACTAGACGGGCCTTTGTTGGAAAAGTAATGTCTCTGCTTTTTAATATGTTGTCTAGGTTGGTCATAGCTTTCCTTCCAAGGAGTAAGCATCTTTTAATTTCATGGCTGCAGTCACCATCTGCAGTGATTTTGGAGCCCCAAAAGATAAAGTCTGTCACTGTTTCTATTGTTTCCCCATCTGTTTGCCATGAAGTGATGGGATCATATGTCATGATCTTCGTTTTCTGAATGTTGAGTTTTAAGCCAAGTTTTTCACTCTTCTCTGTCACTTTCATCAAGAGGCTCTTTAGTTCCTCTTCACTTTCTGCCATAATGGTGTTGTCATCTGCATATCTGAGGTTATTGATATTTCTCCTGGCAATCTTGATTCCAGCTTCTGCTTCATCCAGCCCAGAGTTTCTCATGATGTACTCTGCAAATAAGTTAAGTAAACAGGGTGACAATATGCAGCCTTGACATAGCCTTTTCCCAGTTTGGAACCAGTCCATTGCTCCGTGTCCAGTTTTAACTTTTGCTTTGTGACCTGCATCCATATTTCTCAGGAGGCAGGTAAGGTGGTCTGGTGTTCCCATCTCTTTAAGAATTTTCCACAGTTTGTTGTGATCCACACAGTCAAAGGCTTTGGCATAGTCAATAAAGCAGAAATAGATGTTTTTCTGGAACTCTCTTGCTTTTTCAATGATACAGTAGATGTTGGCAACTTGAGCTCTGGTTCCGCTACCTTTCCTAAATCCAGGTTTAACATCTGATCATTCATACAGCTCTAGTGGCTGTGAAGTCCAAGATCAAGGTATGAGCCAATTTAGGCTAATGAACGATCTCTCATCTTGGCTTGTAGATGGGCACCTTCTCATTAAGTCTTCCCAAGACCTCTTCGTGTTTGTATGAAGAGAGAATGAGCTCTCTGTTGTCTTTCCCTATAAGGGCACTACTAATGTTATAAAGGCAATGCCAAAGAATGCTCAAACTACTGCACAATTGCACTCATCTCACACGCTAGTAAAGTAATGCTCAAAATTCTCCAAGCCAGGCTTCAGCAATATGTGAACTGTGAACTTCTGGATATACAAGCTGGTTTTAGAAAAGGCAGAGGAACCAGAGATCAAATTGCCAACATCCACTGGATGTTGGAAAAAGCAAGAGAGTTCCAGAAAAACATCTATTTCTGCTTTATTGACTATGCCAAAGCCTCGGACTGTGTGGATCACAATCAACTGTGGAAAATTCTGAAAGAGATGGGAATACCAGACCACCTGACCTGCCTCTTGAGAAACCTATATGCAGGTCAGGAAGCAACAGTTAGAAGTGGACATGGAACAACAGACTGGTTCCAAATAGGAAAAGGAGTACGTCAAGGCTGTATATTGTCACCCTGCTTATTTAACTTATATGCAGAGTACATCATGAGAAACACTGGGCTGGAGGAAGCAGAAGCTGGAATCAATATTGCTAGGAGAAATATCAATATCCTCAGATATGCAGATGACACCACCCTTATGGCAGAAAGTAAAGAACTAAAAAGCCTCTTAATGAAAGTGAAAGAGGAGAGTGAAAAAGTTGGCTTAAAGCTTAACATTCAGAAAACTAAGATCATGGCATCCAGTCCCGCCACTTCATGGGAAATAGATGGGGAAACAGTGGAAACGGTGTCAGACTTTATTTTTTGGGGCTCCAAAATCACTGCAGATGGTGATTGCAGCCATGAAATTAAAAGACGCTTACTCCTTGGAAGGAAAGTTATGACCAACCTAGATAGCCAGAGACATTACTTTGCCAACAAAGGTCCGTCTAGTCAAGGCTATGGTTTTTCCAGTGGTCACGTACGGAGGTGAGAGTTGGACTGTGAAGAAAGCTGAGTACCGAAGAATTGATGCTTTTGAACTGTGGTGTTGGAGAAGACTCTTGAGAGTCCCTTGGACTGCAAGGAGATCCAACCAGTCCATTCTAAGGGAGATCAGTCCTGGGTGTTCATTGGAAGGTTCACTGACACTAAAGTTCATTACTAAAGCTGAAACTCCAATACTTTGTCCATCTCATGCACAGAGTTGACTCATTGGAAAAGATCCTGATGCTGGGAGGGATTAGGAGCAGGAGAAGAAGGGGACGACAGAGGATAAGATGGCTGGATGGCATCACCAACTCGATGGACATGAGTTTGAGTAAAGTCCGGGAGTTGGTTTTGGACAGGGAAGCCTGGTATGCTGCGACTCATGGGGTCGCAAAGGGTCGGACATAACTGAACTACTGAATTGAACTGAACTGAATATTATGAGACCAGAGCCCCACTCTCAGGATTTCATCTAACCCTAATACTTCCCCGGAGACCTTATCTCAAAATACCACTAGGGTATGGAATTCGCTATAGGAATTTTTTGGGGAAATATTCAGCCCATAACACTATTCAACTATGTGTTTTATAAAACTATATAATGAACATACTCTTGATATATTAAGTCAAAAGGAGGATGGATCTAGAGATTGTCATAGAGTGAAGTCAGAAAGAGATAAACAAATATTTCATATTAACACATATGAGGAATCTAGAAAAATGGTATAGATGATTATTTGCAAAACAGAAATAGACACAGACATAGAGAACAAATGGAAAGACACCAAGGGGGGACAGAAGGGGTGGGATGAATTGGGAGATTGGGATTGACATATATACACTAGTGATAGTATGTATAAAATAGACAAATAGGAACCTGCTGTATCGCACAAAGAACTCTATTCAGTGCTCTGTGGTGACCCAAATGGGAAGGAAATCCAAAAAAGAGGGGATAAACCTATGCATAAGGCTGATTCACTTTGTTTTACAGTAGAAACTAAAACAAAATTGTAACTATACTTTAATAAAAATTAATTTTTAAAAGGTCACAGAAATTATACATGTAACATCATTAAAGTCATGGGGGAAAAAAGTTAGAAAAAAAACTCTTTAAGGAAAAATACCAATATGCTAGTTGTGATTGTGGTGTGTGATAGGACTGAGTTGAAAAAAAATTTTATTTCCCAGGCTTTAATAAATAAGTATGTACAGCTTTAAAATTATGCTAGAAGAATTAAGTTTGTGAGAATACATCTGCTAATTAACTCTGAAGAATTAAGTCTCTACAACCTGTGTAACACAGAGACTCCCAGGAGCAAGAGAGACACGAACAAGCAAGATCCTGGCCATGTGGAAGTGGCACCCATACACTGCAGTCACAGCCCAGAAAACATATGGTCTACCCTCAGTAACTGGTTATTTAACTTACTGTTTCTGCAATAAGGCAGTCTGAATACAATAGGGGCAATGGGAGACTCACTGTAGTTCTTCCCCAAGCAAGTGTGTGTATTCTAGTTAACTAACCTTTTTATTTGGAAGAATTAACTTTTGCCAAATGCATATATACTTGGCTGGAAATATGTTATATTTATGTTTTAATATATGGGCTTCCCTGATGGCTCAGCTGGTAAAGAATCAGCCTGCAATGTGGGAGACCTGGGCTCAATCTCTGGGTTGGGAAGCTCTCTTGGAGAACATAACAGCTACCCACTCCAGTATTCTGGTCTGGATATTTCCAGGGACTGTAGAGTCGATGGGGTCGCAAAGAGTCGCACATGACTAACTTTCACTTTCACTTTTTACAATCTTATGTACTGCTGAACAACTGAATGGCCTCATAGAAATGTGTAATTTATCCGCACCCCTCCCCCTCCCCACAAAATGCAACCAATTCACTTCACTCTTTGTCAGTGAAGTACGGAATAGAATTCCAGAATTTCAGGCACATCAGGTAGGCATGATTCTCTTTTCAGGGGTTAACAGCTGTAAACTAAATTACTGCCCCATGTAAAGAATAAATCTGCTTTAAACTTTTAAGTTGTCTTTCATACATGCTACTAAAGCACTGTAATATTTCAGATTAATGGTTTAGGACTAACGACCTTTAAGGAGGAAACAGGAGTGATTTCTCAGGACTTGAAATGATCTATTCTTAATTGTGTAGTAATGTCAAGTACTGACACTGTAGTGTTCATACATAGCTGTCACTGTGCATAGTTTTACAAAATAATAATTACCGCTTAATGCCTGTTTTTAGAAAACGAATTTGACAAACTTGGTTTGTCATTTCTTTCTTCGAATCTTTTTAAAAAGTTGTTCCTGTATATGAATAATTCGCTAATCCATCTGCATAAATCCAGGAATGTCAAATTTCCTTCTCTTCCTCATTTGTTCTTCTGCCAGTTCTCACTCACCATCCATCCACCAGGACAATGGCTTTGGACACCATAAGGATTTAGTGATCTTTCCTCTTCCTATTTCATTTTCCTTGGGAAAGGTCTAGAAGGTGGTTTCTTTTTTTTTTCTTTTTTTTTTTAATTAGTATACATGTGTTCCCCATCCTGAACCCTCCTCCCTCCTCCCTCCCCATACCATCCCTCTGGGTCGTCCCAGTGCACCAGCCCCAAGCATCCAGCATCGTGCATTGAACCTGGACTGGCATCTCGTTTCATACATGACATTTCACATGTTTCAATGCCATTCTCCCAAATCTTCCCACCCTCTCCCTCTCCCACAGAGTCCATAAGACTGTTCTATACATCAGTGTCTCTTTTGCTGTCTCGTATACAGGGTTATCGTTACCATCTTTCTAAATTCCATATATATGCGTTAGTATAATGTATTGGTGTTTTTCCTTCTGGCTTACTTCACTCTGTATAATAGGCTCCAGTTTCATCCACCTCATTAGAACTGATTCAAATGTATTCTTTTTAATGAGTAATACTCCATTGTGTATATGTACCACAGCTTTCTTATCCATTCATCTGCTGGTGGACATCTAGGTTGCTTCCATGTCCTGGCTATTATAAACAGTGCTGCGATGAACATTGGGGTACACGTGTCTCTTTCCCTTCTGGTTTCCTCAGTGTGTATGCCCAGCAGTGGGATTGCTGGATCATAAGACAGTTCTATTTCCAGTTTTTTAAGGAATCTCCACACTGTTCTCCATAGTGGCTGTACTAGTTTGCATTCCCACCAACAGTGTAAGAGGGTTCCCTTTTCTCCACACCCTCTCCAGCATTTATTATTTGTAGACTTTTGGATCGCAGCCATTCTGTAGAAGGTGGTTTCTATTCCTGACCCCTCTCCCTCTGTCTATGTGGATAACTCTATAAACCAGCTCTGGAGACATCACTGATCGTAGGGCTGTCAAATACTATACAACTGTGAGAGTGGTACTTGCTCAGTTGTATCTGACTCTGCGACCCCTTGTACTGCCACCCGCCAGGCCCCTCTGTGCACAGAATTCTCCAGGCAGGAGTACTGGAGTGGACTGCCATTCTCTTCTTCAGGGGATCTTCCTGACCCAGGGACTGAATCAGAATTTCTTGTATCTCTTGCACTGCAGGCAGAGTCTTTACTATCTGAGCCACGAGGGAAGCTCAAAATATTACGGAGGCAAGAGTGAAATCAGTGAAGTCAAAGCAAGGGCAAGCACTTTGCTTATTTAGTCTTTGGCATATTGGAGTGATTAACAGTCCTTGTAAAAACTACTATGGTTTTAAAAGTCTTTCTTTTTTCAGAATATTATAATAAACAAATTCTTATTGGAATATAGTTGCTTAACAATACTGTGTTAGTTTCTCCTGTACAGCAAAGTGGATCAGCTATATGTATACATACATACTCTTTTTTTGGATTTCTTTCCAATCTAGGTGACCGCAGAGCACTGAGTAGAGTTCTCTGTGCTATACAGTAGGTTCTCATTAGTTATTTGTTTTATGCATAGTATCCATAGTGTATATATGTCAATCCTGATCATTGCCGACGAAGATCTATATAGTCAAAGCTACGGTTTTTCCAGTAATCATGCACGTATGTGAGAGTTGCACCATAAAGAAGGCTGAGCACCGAAAAATTGATGGTTTTGAATTATGGTGCTGGGGAAGACTCTTGAGAGTCCCTTGGACTGCAAGCAGATCAAACCAGTCAATCCTAAAGGAAATTAACCCAGAATATTCATTGGAAGAACTGATGCTGAAAACTGAAGCTCCAATACTTTGGCCATCCAATACTGATGTCAAGAACCAACCCATTGGAAAAGACCCTGATGCTCAGAAAGATTGACGGCAAAAGGAGAAGGGGGCTGCAGAGGATGAGATGTTAGACAGTTATCACCAACTCAATGGACATGAATTTGAACAAACTCTGGGTGATTTCTGAAGGACAGGGAAACCTGGTGTGCTGCAGTCCACGGGGTGGCAAAGAGTCCAATGTGACTTAGCAACTGGACAACAACAACGTCAGTACAAATCTTCCAGTGCATCACCCCCCTCACCCCTCCCCAGCAAAGTCTTTTGCTTCTTTTTGTCTTATACTTCCTGAATATCTGCCTCCCACTCTGTCCTCACGCCACTGGTTTCCATTCTAGGGACTGGTTTCTTTGCAACCCAAATTCATCCCCTTGCTATTGCTGTCACCTATTTACCTTGGTTTTCCCTGAAATCACATTTGCTCAAGTATTTTTCCTTCTGAAACATGCTAAACAGTGATTATATTTTGATGGCTGCATTGCTAGTGGCTTTTATTTGCCCTTGATGCTTTTCTGTATATTCTGAGCTTTTACTGTACATATGTATTATCTACTGCAGAAAAAGAAATAGTACAAAAAATCATTTTTTCTTCTAAACATAGACTACACTGAGCATGTACTACAAATGCAAAGTACAAAAATGTGTCATTATGCTGTCAAATATGTGCATTTTAAAAGAAGATAATAATGATTATGATTTATTTTATACTCAGAAACTGCTAGGCTCCTCTACAAGTGCTTTACATATATTTGCTTGTTTTAAACTTCACTTTGACCAGGGAGGGGAATGTTTTCATAATTGCTGTTTGGAAGATGAAGAAACTGAAACTCAGGAAAGTGAAGGATCTTATCCTAAGTCAGTAGGCTGGTAAGAGTGAAAGGAATGAGGTGAACTGTACAAGGAGTTCATGAGTATTTATGTTTCCGCCAAGACACCTACTCTGTTTCCCCAATGAGAGCTTACATTTTTAAAAAATTTAATAATACATTTTATTTAACCCTATATGAAGTTGAAAGTTGTTAAGAGAATACATCTGAAATTTTATCACCACGAAAAGAAATGTAATTAAACATGAGGACGGAGGTGCTAGCTAACTTTATTGTGTTAATTGTTTTGCAATATATACATGAATCAAATCATCACATTGTACACCTGAAGCTTATGTAGTTACATGTCCATGTCTCAATAAATCTGGGATTTTTTTTTAAGTGAAAAGGAACAAATAGCAAAAAAGACATTACAGTAAATAATATAAAATTATGAATAGAAAATTATCATCTGTGGCTAGAATATTCACTAAGGGAGCCATTTGCCACATGTGGCCATTCAGCACTTAAAATATGCTGTAAGTGGGAAGTCAATCATGTTATGAAAACTTACTGTGGAGAAAAAAATGTATAAAATCATATTAGCAATTTTATTTGACTACATGTTGAAATTAGAATTTCAAAAAATTGAAAATTAAATTTACAAAATTTATGTAGAAATAAATTCACAAAAATTATAATTTCAAAATGTAACCAATATTACTAATATGATTTTATACATTTTTTTCCACAGTAAGCCCTCATAACATGATTGACTTCACACTTAGAGCTCATTTTAAGTGCTGAATGGCCACAGTGGCAAGTGGCTCCCTTAGTGAATATTCAAGCCACAGATGATAATTTTATATTCATAATTTTTTGTTATTTATTGTAATGTCTTTTTTGCTATTTGTTCCTTTTCATTAAAAAATAATCCCAGATTTATTGAGACAAGGACATGTAACTACATAAGCTTCAGGTGTACAATGCGATGATTTGATTCATGTATATATTGCAAAATGATTACCACAATAAGGTTAGCTAGCACCTCTGTCCTCATACATAATTACATTTCTTTTTGTGGTGATAAAATTTCAGATCTACTCTCTTAACAACTATCAACTTCTACAAAGTGAAAGCATACAGGAGCTTGCCTTTCCATTGTATGTTACAGTTTACAAAAGATAGGCTTATATTTTTGACCTGAGATGTTCATGCAAGCACAGAGCAGGTACTATTATTTCTATCTTAATGATGTAGGGAGCTTAGGGAGGTTAAGTGGCTTACCCACAGCCAGAATTTTTGCAAGTAACAAAGATACTTGGCATCTGGTCCCATCACTTCATGGGAAATAGATGGGGCAACAGTGGAAACAGTGTCAGACTTTATTTTTTGGGGCTCCAAAATCACTGCAGATGGTGACTGCAGCCATGAAATTAAAAGATGCTTACTCCTTGGAAGGAAAGTTATGACCAACCTAGATAACATATTCAAAAGCAGAGACATTACTTTGCCAACAAAGGTCTGTCTAGTTAAGGCTATGGTTTTTCCAGTGGTCATGTATGGATGTGAGAGTTGGACTGTGAAGAAAGCTGAGCATCAAAGAATTGATGCTTTTGAACTGTGGTGTTGGAGAAGACTCTTGAGAGTCCCTTGAACTGCAAGGAGATCCAACCAGTCCATTCTGAAGGAGATCAGTCCTGGGTGTTCTTTGGAAGGACTGATGCTAAAGCTGAAACTCCAGTACTTTGGCCACCTCATGCAAAGAGTTGACTCATTGGAAAAGACTCTGATGCTGGGAGGGATTGAGGGCAGGGGGAGAAGGGGACGACAGAGGATGAGATGGCTGGATGGCATCACCGACTCAATGGACATGAGTTTGGGTGAACTCTGGGAGTTGGTGATGGACAGGGAGGCCTGGCGTGCTGCAATTCATGGGGTCACAAAGAGTCAGACACGACTGAGCGACTGAACTGAACAAAGATAGGGCCAGAAAGCATGCTTTCTGGTTTCTAATCCGAAGTGTGCTTTCCATTATTTACTTGATAAAGATGGTTTACACACTTTCTGTGTTGTAAATAATATTCTTAAGAGATAATCTGTTAGTGCAAAGATGGAAAGTTTGAAAAGGATGTTGAAGTTAGAGGTAACACTTCCTATATATTTTTATGCTTCTAGATGTAATACATGCATTAACATGAAAAAAGATAAATGATTTTGAGTTAATTAGGTCACTTGAATTGTAGATATCTTCTAGTGTATTTTCCAAGTAAGTGAAATTAAATAACTGTGTAAGTCTAGTTCAAAATCCAGTTAAAGAACAGTGAATCTGAAATATTTCAAAGAAAATGAAAATTCTTTCCCTGGTTCTCAAAAATAAAAATGAGTTTCCTTTCCTTTTCATTTTATCTAAATATGCCTACCCTGAGGCATCTGAGGGAAAAATTTCCTTCTTCCTAACTACAAAAATAGTTTAAAAATTTTATAGCATACATTGAATTTTCATCACTTGAGCTTACAGCAGGAAGTTCAACCTTTATCATGTTATATGTAATAACTGTAGTTGACTACAGAGTTTAGGTAATGATTTTAGGCACTGGTTTTTCAAGATCTCCCACATTTCTTGTTAAAGTAAGAAAAAAAGTAAATTTATGAATAATATAAAAGTACCAACATGTCAAAGCAGTAAACTAAATTTCCCTAAATAAAAATAATCTACAAAATACTATTTTGTTAGTGCTGTGTATAGTAACATACTTTGAAAATGTATCAGAAAAATTCCAAAAATAAAGTATTCTTTAATAATCAACTCCAATTTTATCTGTGTCATCATTTCTATGGTTCCTTTTGCTTATTTGTTTTTGCTTGCAGCATAGAGGTCAATGAAAAATACACATATACCTCTAAAAGGTAAATAAAAGTTAGTAAAAATGAAAGCAGTTTGTATTAAAATTACCTGTTCATTATTAATAAAATTGAGGACTTTTTTTTTTTTTGCATTGATGATGCAGATCAAGATTAGTTTGATAATTTTAGGTTGTTAAGTTTATGTTAAAAGACAAATGATGACTCAATTTTTTCTTCAGTTAGTTCCATTTTTATATGTTCATTAATGTTTAAGAGAATGGAACATTTTAATACCTTTGATTTTTAAGCCCAGTTTCAAAGTAAAAATGAAATAAAATAATTTTAAAACAGAGGGAGGGAAATCTCTAATGTTCTAACACCAGTCAGAAAAAAATTAATTTATCATTATGCAAGAGCAAATTTACATTATATAAAGCACTTTAGTCAATTGTGCCAGAGACCTTTTCTTATTTCTTGGAACATCTAATCTCATTTCAAAGATTCAGAACTTAGATGGGTCATTTACACAAGGCCACCTATGTGGGAGCACAGAGATAATCATATGCCTAGTTTGGCTGAGGTCCCTATAACCTGTGACAGATGATTTATGCCTTGTTCTTTTTGACTCAGGGAAGCTCTCATGTGCCCTAGTGGTAAATGAGGCAAAAGACCTTGCCTGTATTATGTGACTTCGTATCTTGAGATCATCTAAAGTTATCTTGGGACTTCCCTGGTGGTCCAGTGGTTAACAATCTGCCTGCCAATGCAGGGGACATGGGTTCAATCCCTGGTCCGAGGGGATTCCCCCTGCCGTGCAGCAATAATGCCAGCGTGCCAGAACTACTGAAGTCCATGCTTCAGTAGTCCTTCATGCGTCCTAGAGCCCATGCTCCGCAACCAGAGGAGCCACTGCCATTGGAAGCTGTACAGAAGCGTCCACTTGCTGGAACTAGAAAAAGTCCAAGTGCAGCAATGAAGACCCAGAATAGCCAAACACAACTTAAAAAAAAAAAAAAAAACCTTTAAAAAAGATGCCTTCGTTACCATAAGTTTTGGTTACATATTGATCTAAATTTTTAAGAATAAAACAAGTTTGAGGGGCAGAGAAGCTCAAGGTGAGGCAGCATGGACTCTACAGAGAACAGAACTGATGAGCAGTACATAGACCGGTGGAAGTATGGACACAGACTGCCTAGTTCAGCTGCCATTCCTGAGACCTGCACAAACAACATCCTTTAGCCTTAATTTTCCTCAACTGAGAAGTGGGCACAATATTCACAGAGCCTACCTTAAAGAACGGCTGCTATGAGGAAGAGAGAAATTAGTAAGTGCAGAATTCTTAGAAATTTCTGTGGCTCAAGATCTTCTAGGTCTGAGGATTGTATAAATTTTCCAGGTCATACTGAATCCAAACAGTATCATGAGAGGTTTCTACACTCAATTATAAGCTTCTGCAGGGCATCACCTATCTTTGAGACAGTTCTTAGATTAATATATATTACTGGTTTCAGTCTTTCATTCTGGATGTTCATTCTTTCAAGAGCAATTCTTATCACTTATATGAATACATGAATATAAGAACGAAACAGTTTTTGTTCAGTGACGTTTTAAAGAGTAATTATCTAAGAGAAAACGTGACTAAGTTCAAGCCTTCCTAAGCTGAATTCCTAATTGTACTGGGTATAGGTATCAGATCACTTGGTCTTCAATTGGCAACCATAAGTCTTCAACTGTTTTTCATATAGGACTCTCCTCTATATTTTACATTTTTGAATGTTGCCTTCTGTCCTTAAAGGTCTTAAACTTCACAGATGCCTAAAGATCTGAAACCTGCATGCCACACATAACATAAAGCTCGTGGCATCTCAATACACAGTATATAATATATATATGAAAAAAAACCCACCACTATGTGCTAAGGAACTAAATATCTTTCTGAAATACAGCTTTCTGTCATTCATATATTTGTCATAGGCCAAGCCATCTTGTAACGATCCTGTAATCCAAGCCTCTGTTTTCACCTTAATAAAAATTGGTTGAAGATACACCTGCCTCAAACTTTTCTCACCATCCTCATTTTACCCCTGATACCTTGAGTTTCCCTACCTCTCACCTCTCATCATTTGAAACAAATGAAATGATGACAGTCAAGGAGCAAACATTCTTCTGTATATCAGTGTGCTCAGGCTGGCATAACCAAATGCTATACAGTAGGAGGCTAGATAATATAAACATTTATTTCTAACGGCTCTGGACATCAAAGATGAGGGTTCCAGTGGATTTGGTTTCCGGTGTGGGGATAGAGGCCACCAATCCTATGCTTTTAGGACCTGTATTTGTGAGATCACTTAACCGTAATTGCCTCTTGAAAGTCCTGTCTCCAAATAAAATTGCCTTTGGGGTTAGGGTTTCAACATAGGAATTTGGGTATAGACAATTCAACCCAAAGCACCCTGAAAAGTCAAAGAACTATTGTAGCTTTGTGAACAAAAAGGAGGTCAAAGTGTGTTAGTTGCTCAGTCATGTCTGACTCTGCAACCCCACGGACTGTAGCCCGCCAGGTTTCTTTGTCCATGGGATTTTCCAGGCAAGAATACTGGAGTGGGTTGTCATTCCCTCCTCCAGGGGATGTTCTGGACCCAGGGATTTAACCCAGGTCTCCCGCATTGCAGGTGGATTCTTTACCAGCTGAGCTGCTAGGGAAGCCCCAAAAGGAGATGGTGTGAGTTTATTTTGAACTATGTGGCCATGATTTTGTTGAGTGCTGAGGGCAGCAATCATACTTTTCTTACAAAGCTATGTGAGGAAATACAGAGGAGGAACAGGTGTGTATGAATGCAGAGCAAGAATATAGATACTAGGCATGATTTGATGATCTGATTTCCTACTCCTAAATTTTCCACTTCAGATGTATTTCTCTGAAGTACATGAATAATCTCATGGAAACAGAAAAGACAAAAGAATCAATCTGGGTCAGAATTTACTGAAGTCAAAAAATAGATGAAAATGTATCCTCTCCTCACCCTAATCCTTCCAACGACTCAAATTTATGATCTCTTTTGGTTCCCACTCCTGCTAGCTCCCAAGTTTTACCATCAGGGAAGTATTTTCTTCCTGCAGTGGAAAGCCCTCCAGCCAGGAAGAGAGCAAACATGACCACCGTCTTCCCTCAAGGAACTGCTCATGAGTTTCAGGATTGTTGATGTTCTTGAGGACTTCTTCAGTTTTCCTAACTTATCCTACCTTCTCTTCTGTTGCTCATCTTTGCAATTATCCTTCAAACCCTCTTCAGATTCACCTCACTTCTCTTGAGTTATGGAATCAATATACTCATTTGGGTCTCATCAGTAATGAGCATAACAGCAGGATAACCTTACTATTTTTGAAAATAGCTGGCAAAATTTCAAAACAGAGAGGCACGACACTTCCTCACATCATCTCAGATGCTATTTCTTATTCCAGGAGAGTCTGTCTCTCAAAACTGCAACTAACCACAAGCCTTCAATTATTTTTGACATACAAATCATCTTGAACTAGAGTTTAAATCCCAGAGTGTTGCTTCTTGAAACCTTAATTCTCTTAAACACCACAGATTTACTGCACCCCCTCCCAATTGCTTGGCCCATGCATATGCAAAATTCTCTGCAGGATGAATGGCACCATCATCACAGAGCCAATTTCTTCAAAAGAAAGATGCATCATTTTTTTCCCCTGCTCGACAAATTCCAGTCTCTAAATATTCATCTAAGAGATATTAAATGTTTTGCTCAAGATGCCTAAAAGTTTGGTCATCTTTCAGATTCAAGAGAAAGAACCTGGAACAGCTTCCAGGGAACTAGCCTAGAGGAAACTGACATAAGATACTGGTGACATTTGAAACTCCTAATACATTTTGAGATAGTTGCATCCCCTGGGGTCTCTTGCCTCAGGATCCTTGTCAAAACACTGGAATAAGTACTCTTTGATTTCATTACTTCACAATTGATCTTTCCAGACACTTGGTCTTGAGGGAAAATCTTCAAATGGTGTGCCTGAGCGGGCTGTAAGCCCTGAGTCTAAAAGGGGACCTTTCATTTCTCATCAAAATATGGAGAGAGCCAATTCTTCCACTGCTTATATGCACCTCCAAATTAGGAGACATCATCATGACTGAATATAAAACATTTAGAGTTCATTTAAAATTATGACTATTTTCTTCATAGAAGCAATATATAAAACGTAAAATGTATAAATTACTATATGATGAGATCCCCAGGTAGACAGAAGGAACGTGGCTTAATGTCACTCTAATCTATCTTCAGATAATTGCTTAGTAGTTACATCCTCAAGCTGACATTTTATTTAAATTAAACTGAATACATGGACCATATTATCTATGTCTCTTGGCTAAATGATGAAAAGCTTGTAGCCTCTGACCTTTAAAATATTTTCTTTTTTGGTGGGGTAAGACTCAGGAAATGTTCAAACAATTGTTGAATAACAAAAAAATTCTCTGAGCAAACACAAATCATATTCATAATATTTTTAAAAATTACTCTTATAATTAAAACCTTTCAACGTCCTTAATCGCACTTACCAATGCCTTTCTTTACTAGGATATGGGCTCCTACAAGGACTTCCTGGGTGGCTTAGTGGTAAAGAATCTGCATGTGATGCAGGAGATGCTGGTTCAATCCCTGGGGTCTGAAAGATCCCCTGGGGAGGGCATGGCAACCCCTCCAGTATTCTTGCCTGGAGAATCCCATGGACAGAGGAGACTGGGAGGCTACAGTACATAGGGTCACAAAGAGTAAGACATGACTGAAGCGACTTAGCATGCATGCATGCGTACATGGGCTCCTACACATTTACAATGAAATCCAACTGCTTCCTGGAGATCTTGAAGTAGCCCTTCAAGCCCCTCTGCCCAGGGCCATGACCTTGGATGATTCCTCACCTGAATGGGATTACTTCCTGGCTTTTCCTACCCTAGAGTGGCTTCCTGTAGCCCTTGACAACTCCCAACTGAGTCTGATATATTTTCCTGAGTGATGCTGGTTCCTTAATTCTTTAAGTCCCCTGGAGGAGGAAATGGCAATCCACTCCAGTATACTTGCCTGGAAAATTCTGTGGACAGAGAACCCTGGCAGGCTACAGTCCACGGGCTTGCAAAGAGCTGGACACGACTGAGCACAGCACAGGGACCAAGAAATCACTTGCTAACGGAGGGTGTCTGCTTTTATGGCTGTTCTCAGCTGAGATCTGAGCATCTTAATGACTTCAACCTCAGATCCTCTGCAGTTTTCCATCAACTCTCTGGATTCCTTTCACTTGTATTTATATATATTTCAGTATTTTGTTATGAACAGATAAATTAGTAATAAATGCACATTAAAAAGTTTCAGCCACTCACTATGTGTCACACAAATGTTTTGAATTTTTAGGAATGCTAGTAAAAACAATAATATGCAACTCTTTTCAATGATGGTACTTTTCCAAAGCAGGAAAAAATTATTTCCTGTGAATTTCCATATAAGGGGTAATTTTTGAGAAACACAGTCCTATTTTAAGCACTTTTTTTTAAGATGAGAAAGTAATTTTGCATGAAATCTGCTCAATTTATGTTGAAGTAGACCCCCCTCTTTTTTGGGTAATCATTTTGCCAAGCTGGGATCAATTTAGGAATTTCGACTATTATATCTCCTAAAACTAGCTTTCATGTTAAGTTGGAGAAACAAACTGGAATGTGAATCCATGGGATGCTGGGTGTTATGGTAAAAGGTAATGTACAGACTTTGAAAAAAAAGAGTTCACCCAGCAACCCCTCTTCTCCCTCTGAGGGGTTGCTGAGTGAACTTCTCTTTTCCTTCAAAGTCACATGACCCTCTGAGCATATTTTAGAACCAAATGAGCTTAGAAGCACCAGCAGAGTTCTTGTCTCTTCTCCCTTTACATGCTCTCATTTCCAGAACTTGAATTGCTTTAAAATAATACGAAATGCCACCAAATCTCCAATCAGACAACTCCTGAAATCCAGATTGCTGGACCTTCTGGAGACCCCTCCCAATCATTTCCCTTGGAGACCATCTAAGAACCTCAGATTCTTCATGTTCAAATCCTACTCATGACTTCCCCTCCACTACAAAGTGGAGGTAGGGGAGGTAACCCCACTACCCCAAGTCCTACTTCCAGGAGCAATACCAAAACTGCTCTTTACATATGTAGATCCATTCTCCCTTTTCCTGGAATAATAAATCCCTCAGATATCTAGCTGGTTGCATGGTTACCTTCCCTTTAGTGAGGTGTGATTATGCAAGAAAGAGAAATGTTCCCTTCTATGCTCATTGTTTCCCACTCTGTTGACAAAATGTAATCCTTTCCCCATCTATTCCTTTTCACAGAAAAGCCAAATTCATCCTTCTAAAAAAATCCTCAGATTAGGTCACTCTGTTGCTCTGATAGGGTTCAGGGCAGGCTGCCCCAGAATGTGCCACTTTGGCACATAGATTATGTTCATTTGAAGACAGTTAAGGCTTAACAGTCTCACGAAGAGTTTTCTACCTCCCACTTAATCACCTAAAAGAATTCAGATGGACGACTCGGTCCAGGAAATGAACCATCCAGGGATAATGATAAGAGTGTGTGCTGGTATAAGAAGCTAGGGGGAGTCTGGGAGGGCTTATTTGTTCAAAATCATTGCCTCCACCTGGCATGGCAAACATTTGTTTACCAAACATTTGCTCTTTCCACCCTCCTGTGAATAATCTTCCTTCCCTTTGAAGCCCCAGACCGCTCCTCTCTTCTACTGAGCTCAGGGTGGCAACACAAGCATCAGCTGCCTGTCTGAGAGCTTCTCACATCTACATGAGATTTCTATACATATAAAGTTAAATTTGTTTTTCTCCAGTTAACCCATGTTATGTCAATTTAATTACTAAACTAATCAAAAGAATCTAGAAAGGTAGAAGAAAAATCTTCCTCCCTTCCAGTTCAAAGTCTTAACAATGGCTTCCTAGGTCAATTAGTAAAATATCCAAGGTTCTTACCATGGTCTACTTGGCCTCACTAAGTAGCACTAGGGCCTTTTTGATGCTGGTTCTCCTGGCTGGGCTTCTGATTTCTCTTCCAATAGGATCTTAACAGACCTTACTAAAAAGGACTTTCTTGAACACTCTCTATAGAAGAATACTGCCCTTTGCCATGATTCTGTTTCCTTAATATATTTAATAAGACTGATTTCTCTTGACATTGTATATTTACATATGTTCCTTCTGTCTGCCTCTTAACTAGGATATAACCTTTATGAAGGCACAGACTTTTCTATATGCTGTCATAACCTCAGCACCTAAAAGAATGTCTGGCACAGAGAATGTAGTCAATAAATATTCCAGATTTAGGATACCTCAGAAAGAGGAAGCATATTCTTTTTGAAGACATAGTACATGTTTGGTAAAGTGTGAAAGTGAAAGTCACTCAGTCATGTTCGATTCTTTGCAACCCCATGGACTATACAATCCATGGAATTCTCCAGGCCAGAAAACTGGAGTGGGTAGCCTTTCCCTTCTCCAGGGGGATCTTCCCAACCCAGGGATCGAACCCAGGTCTCCAGCATTGCAGGCGGATTCTTTACCAGCTGAGCCACAAGGAAAGTCCAAGAATACTGGAGTAGGTAATCTATCCCTTTACCAGTGGATCTTCCTGACCCAGGAATTGAACCGGGTGTCCTGCATTGCAGGTAGGTTCTTTACTGACTGAGCTATCAGGTAAGCCCTTGGTGAAGTGCAAGAAATTCCAAATACAAAATAATTTCTCTATATTTGTGGAGTGAGTTGAGGTTTTTGGTTTGACTTTTATATCCTTTTTATTGTCTTTCAAATTTTTTTTTCCTCTTTTTGGCAGCACGATCTTCATTCTCTGACCAGGGATCAAACCCAAACCCGTTGCACTGGAAGGGCAGAATCTTAACCACTGGACTGCAAGGGAAGACCCAAGTTTCTGTTTTTTTAATGTAGCATTTTCAAAAGTCTAATTCATGGGTGCTGCTATTTCATAATTTTTTTTCCCCACTAACTAAAACCACTCTAACCAGAGATATTTACATTTTTATTCATGTTCTTATCACTGTTTTATACAAATGTTTACTTAACCTAAACTTGAATGCAAATCTCTCTGTGTACAACAGAAGTGGTCAAAGTCAAGGTAACAATTGGCTCTATAAATATTTTATTACTCATCATTCCTCTTGCAACTAAAATTTATGATACTTCAATACAGAATCCTCCCTGGGTAAGGGGGGATACTGAGAAAATCTCATTTTTTATTTTTCAACAAGGCAAATTAGTGACATTCAAACAAATCACATTTTTATTCTAATTGTTATTAAAAACTCCCATGGAGAGAACTGGTGAAGTCTACATTATTTTGAAACAAATAGAAAAGTATCATCTAAGTATATCTTCAGCCTTTATTCTTTGAGCTAAATTTTTAATTATGACTTAATCAATGGTGAATTTAACATAATAGTGGGACCAGAGTCATAGGGTCTTTAATTAACTGTCAAAAACATGAGAGTAAATAAGATTTCAGGGCAAGATTAACTGTCCTAAGAACACACAATGACTTAAACAACTTTAGAGGTGTCTGTGTTATTGCAACTTATTATGCTCAGTGAGTATCATTCCTTTTTCACCTTGTAACACAAATCCCTCAGAATACCATCAATACTTTGCTACCTGAATTTTAGTTATATACTATGTATAAATCAAAACCAATAAATATCTACAAGTCATGACTTTCTATTAATTTAGTACACATGAGTAGTTTTATATTATTTTAGTGAAAGAATCTTATGAAAAGGAATTAATACTTTTTAAATATTGAGAAAACAAAGATCGCTTGTTGATAAAAAAAAAAAAAAACTAAGAGAAGACTTAAAGTAACTGCAGAATTTTAAACCAAATGTAGAAAAGACTACAGTAAGGCAGACCTCTAAGACAAAACACACTGGAAGACATACCTTCTTTCCAAATTGTAGTGGCAAAATAAGAAAAATAACAGCTTTTTAAAATTAAAAACATATAAATTAAAAATTAATTCTCAGCTTTTTGAGTTCATCTATTTACTTATTCAGTAATTAAACAAAGGTGTATTAAGTGTCTACTCGAGGCCCCCTCTTAAGTATTGGCAGCATAAAAACAAATATTATAAGATTCTTGCCCATGGGGTGTGTAAACAACACAGGCTCAGCAAAAAGACTATCATGTGCTGCACTAGTGTGGCTCACTCTTCACGCACTCATCTATGACTTTAGTTCTCCACAGGAATTCTTAAAACTCACTTACTCATTGTTTCTGGAATGCTTACTATGTGTCAGAATGTGGAGTATGTAAAGATGAGTCAGGGCTCCTGTTGGCCTGTAGGTGGGGAGCCCTCACTCTGGCATATCAAAGCTGTGTGACCTGGAGTTAGACATTTCACAGTCTCTGGGGACATCGCTTTTTTCATTTTTCCATTTTATGTCCCTTTCTTTGACGTAAATTTGAACCTCACCACTAACCTTGGTGAGGTCTGAATTAAAATCACCATTCTCCAAACTCTTACCATACCCAGGCATTCCTCTTATATCTCATTGAATCCTTTCAACAGAGTCTGTTCATAAAGTGGGCCTGATGACCCTTATTGGGAGAATGAATGGAAAAGCAGAGGCTAAAATAATTCAAGAGACAGGGAAACACAATTTATAGGTTTTAATCCAGGTCTTGAATCCAGAGCTGCTGAGTGCAAAACTGATGCTTACATCAACTATACTACTTACTATGTGGAAGTACTGCTAAACCATAGATACACCAACACAGAACACTATAGTCTTAAAGGATAATCTTCTAATTCAAAGAGACAGCAAATAAAACATTTAATATTGTCCTGAGAATGGAGTTTCAATAAAATTGAAAAAAAGGTCTTTGGATCTTTGTATGGTAAAATATTTGAGGGAAAAACCCAAGACAATGTGTTTGAGTTAACGGGATATATACATATATACACACTGAGTTATACACTAATTATATAATAATTACTTACCAGTTATACTAGTTCCTTCTGCAAATAGCTCCTTGAAAAAGCATTGCAATATATATATATTTTTAAAAGTAAAAGAAGGCATAAAAACATTTTATTTTTTTTCAGACTGACAACCACTTTAGAAGCAGAGAATTTACGGATTACTGTAAAGCACTAAGTATGGCCTGATGCACTAACAGTAGTATGTAATGGTGGTAAGAATATAAGGTGGCACTAGTAGTAAAGAACCCGTCTGCCAACGCAGGAGACATGAAGAGACACACGTCTGATCCCAGGGTCGAAAAGACCCGCTGGAGGAGGGCATGGCAACCCACTCCAGTATTCTTCCCTGGAGAATCCCATGGACAGAGGAGCCTGGCGTGCTACGGTCCACAGAGTCACAAAGAGTCAAACACGACTGAAGTGATTTAGCATGCATGTATTTATAATTCTTGAGTGCAACTGATTAAAAGAGGCCACATTTACATTACTAAAGACAGGTTTTTATAACTTTGTGATATGAAGACCACAGATTTGTTTCCTGTTTCGTACTAAACAGTTTGAAACTTAGAATGGATTTAACTACGTAGTGAAATGCTTTTTTAAAGTATATCTATTATAAGTATCAATATGCTCTAATTTACTTATAAAGATGATGTTCTGATATTACCACATGATGTTATTGTTCTGGAATATTCCCTCTAATAAACAATACTGATGAATAACCTCTGAACCCAGCATCAGGGGTACAGAGGTAACATTAGCTTCCATTAAAACATTATTAACAAATAAAGCCAGAGATCAAATATAAAACATGTAGATACTTTCTTAGTAAAAGCAAACCAATTATTTATTCTAGGGCATTAGAAAACACATCTCACAACTCATTAATTTTCCTCTAAATTACTATAATTATTAAAATGCAGTATTAGTAAAAAAAAAAAAAATCCAAAATAATGTTCTAGGTAACCCAGCACATATTAGGCAATCAATATAAATTTATTTAATGAATGGACAATATTTGACCTTAAGTGATAGCTTTTTTTCTTAACACTTTAAAATTTTCCAAGTTCCTATATTAATAAGTAAAGTGGAATGTGAATGAGACTACATCTTTTAAAAGTACTAAAGTTTTTGGAGTCACGTTCTGAAACACTACATTTTCCTCTATTTGGACTTTTTCCCAACTAAAAAAGGGTGAGAGTGTGAAAGCTTAAGTTAATGAAACTCATCCCTAATCTTTTTGGATGCTCCAGAATACTGGGCAAATTAATTTATTGCATCATTTCCCTAGCTGCTAGGGAATGATAAATCAGGAGGGATTCATGGATCACTTAGTATTTATTCAATATACAATAAAGCATTTGTTTAGTGACTCTTTGTACTGCCACTAGGAAATACTATGATGAATATGATGTTGGTGCCAGTACTCAAAGAATTCAGTCTTAGGGGAAAACAATCAAGAAAATCAATAAGTTGCAATACAGAGCTATAAGTGCTGGGCAACCATGAAGCTAGCAGGGGTTGGGGGAAGACCATGGTGAACTTTGCCTGGGGAGAAGATGAGCAGAGCACGGGGAAAGCATCAATGAACCATGGAGATTTCATTCGGATCTTGAAAATGAATACACATTTGGCAGGAAAGGGGGTTCAGTGTACTCCAGGCAGAATGATGAGTAGATGCAAGCAATTTCCTCTATAATTTTCAGGAAACAATCAGTGGAGTGCGGAGTATATACAGGAGTCATGGAAGAGAGTAGTCTATATGACCTTTCATAGAAACTCAGCTGTGAAACCAGTTGAGTTCCCTCCTCTGTTATGAACACCAAACACAGTCTCAGACATTGCCCAATATCCTCCTAGGGAACAAAATCATTCTGATTGAGAAGCACTGGTTAGGAGGAAAAGGATTATGCTTTAAGAAAGAAAAAGTTCTGGTATCACAGTTTACCCTTCTTATTAGTAAGCAGATAGGAATGATTCATGACATTATTTTTCTCTAACACATTTTTCTTTGTTATATGTAAAAAAAGGCTATTACTTATCTCACAGGGCAACTTTGAAGATTAAATAAGATATTCTGAAGAGATGATATGTGTTAGGGGACTCAAAGAGGGACTGGCCCATGACAGTGCCTTGTAAAATGTGAGATGGGTCAGCAGATTAAAGGGGAGACTCAACTGTGTCAATTGCTTTGCAGTGTACAGATAATCAGATTAGTTTGAAACAGTTTTTGTTAGTTGAAAAATGTCCCAGAAAGATAGCTTTCAGCACCAACAGGATCGTGTTTTGTTCACAACTCTGAGACAGGCTCTCAAACTTTTTTAAATCTTTTTTTTTTTTTTTTTCTAAATAGGAACTAAATGTATTACAACCAGAAGTTAATTCAGAATACCCTCAAAGTCATAAGTAACTCATGGAAGTATAACATAAGTTGAGATTTTGGCCACTCATTACTTGGTTCTATTTGCCATCATTTTTTTTTTTTTTACTGCTGTGTGTAGTTTATAATGCAGTATTTGGAAATAGGCTATATGTTAATATAATTATATAAGTCATTTACCAGGAAGATAGAGCTTTATTTTTTAAATGACATTTTAAAATACATCTATATCTGCTGGTTTTTCAAACTGAAAATGTCTTCAATCTTTTAAGGTCAGAATTCATGGTACTAGGCATTCTTAACTCCCTTTATACTATAGAATGTTGCTTGCAAAATATGACTCCTTTTTCTTTTTATTTTTTTAAATTCAAATTTATTTATTTTTATTAGAGGCTAATTACTTTACAATATTGTATTGGTTTTGCCATACATCAACATGAATCTGCCACGGCTGTACACGTGTTCCCCATCCTGAACTCCCCCTCCCACCTCCCTCCCCATACCATCCCTCTGGGTCATCCCAGTGCACCAGCCCCAAGCTTCCTGTATCCTGCATCGAACCTGGACTGGCGATTCATTTCTTATATGGTATTATACATGTTTCAACGCCATTCTCCCAAATCATGCCCCCCACCCCCACCCCACCACAGAGTCCAAAAGGCTGTTCTATACATCTGTGTCTCTTTTGCTGTCTCGCATACAGGGTTATCATTACCATCTTTCTAAATTCCATATATATGTGTTAGTATACTGTATTGGTGTTTTTCTTTCTGGCTTACTTCACACTGTATAATAGGCTCCAGTTTCATCCACCTCATTAGAACTGATTCAAATTGTGTGCCATGCTTTTAGAAGATTAATCACAACAATTTTTATATTGCAAAGGATTTGATAGAAGATTTAAAATGGGATAGATTTCAAGAATAGGATAACGATATAAAGCTTGTGTCATGAATCCACAAAGTTGCTATCTCAGAAAATAAGCAGCACTTAAATGGCAACCCACTCCAGTATTCTTGCCTGAAGTACGCCATGGACAGAGAAGCCTAGTGGGCTACAGTCCATGGGGTCACAAGAGAGTCAGACACGACTGAGTGACTAACACACTTATCCTCTTAGTTCAATGGTCTCAAAGAAAATATAGACTTATTTTTCCCCCAAAGCTCAAAGAGTAAGAAATTAAAGATACACCTATAAAGTAGTAGCTAATATCATAAATAAAAACAGTGTAGGCAAACACATAATTTTATGCCAAAGGAAAAAACTACCAAAATTTAAATCAATAAAATCTTCTCAACTTTTATGAGACCCTAGTCAACAATTTTGCAACTATAGCTTCTACTTGATTTCATAAAACAGCATTTAAAATTTAGTGTTGATAGTGGTAAAGAACAAAAACCAAAATCAAGATCTCTGAGCACGCTGAGGTTCAAAGGCCAATGGAATTCACTATATAAATTCAGACGTCAATGGTTTTGTTTCAATCGTCCGTGAAGCACAACCATAAATATAAATAAAAAGAGGCTGCTGATAAATACACATAGTTCAGGACAGCTGTATCTCATTCCTGCATCCATGATCCTCAAATATGAGTCCAATGGTCCCATAGTATGATAAGTACTCTTTTCCCTTCCATTCCTGTCAGGTATGTAATTTCTCTTTTTACAGAATGAGTATTTTAATGTTAGGCAAATATATCTTTTTTCAGATAATTGTTCAACAAAATTTGGCTTAAGCCCCTAGTAAACCTAGAGTCAAGTCTGATGATCATCACAGCAACTGTTGGTCTGCCTAATTGTGATTGATATTTTTTTCTCTTGATTCTGTGGTTTTATTTCCATTTGTTGTTTCTTAATTTTCTGTTTCATTGATAATTATTCTGCCTTAATTTTCTATTTCATTCATCTTTTTATAATCTATCTAAAGTATTTTAATGTATAAAAAAGCAGAGTACAGATACATTAATCAGATTAATCACAAACAAGTGAATAGTGGAGAATGAAAATGTTTAAAGGAAAACAACTAATAATATAAAGAAAGACATGTTTGAACATTAAAGTGGCTAACTTAAATATGGGGATGTTTCCAATTTCAGAATACTTATAATCAAAGTTATCATTGATCATATTATTAATATTCAGATAAAGTAAAATAATGTAATATCTCTCCAATATGGGAATATAATTGAAGGATCCTAAATGTATGAAATTACTTATCCTTGAGGCACAGTATGTTGTGATATTAAGAAAACAACTTAATTTCAAAGTGAAATTTCATATCCTTCTGAGATAAATAATTTTATGTATGAAGAGCTTATATTACTGTTGGCTAATATGATCATCACATCCATTTGCACTATCTAATCATTTTCTAAAATGCAAAAGTGAAGCAATGTAAAGCATATGGACTTTAACTGGGTTTGAGCTTTGCCAAGAAAAGTCAAAGATTGAATAGATAAGTAGATGGAGGCATAGGAATGATTCAAGCACTTCCTAAAGAGTTTGCTTGGGCAGCATATTGCATGATCAGACAACATTAGACTCTGTTCAGTTATAAGTGCAGCTGTTTCTGTACTAGATTAGTATTTATTGAGATACTGTAGTATTTTACTCTTAATGTCCCACATGCCCCTAGCAAAGTTTTTAAAGATAAGGTACGTGAACCAGGAGTCTTTAGACTAGAACATCCTCTTAACATGGCAGTTAAAAAAGATTTTAAAGATGAAAACTTCAGTGAAGGAGAAAGGGAAGTGAACAGCCATGCCTTAATGAAATCAGGATGAGCTGCTCACCAAAATATTAGATTTGCTGGCCCTTTGACTTTGTCCAAATCCTTTAAAAATGATGGCCATCTCTCTCTGCTTCCACAGAGCATACCAGATATAACATCAGCTCTGGTTAATTACCATTTTTATTTGTCATTATTTTATATATCTAGTTAACTGGCTAAGTTAGTTCCTAGCTTCAGTACAATTTCATCTGCTTGTATCTAAAATTAAAACACATTTGCATTATTCATCGTTCATTTCACAAACATTTACTAAAGTCTAATATGGTTCAAGCATGCAGGATCCTGGAAGAATATATCTTTTGTTCCAAAATGTTCATTCTCAAAAGTCAACACAAAGTGCTAGAGGAATGATAGGAATAAGAAAAAGTCTGATATAATAGTAAATATCTGTGACAAACATGCATATTTTTGAAGCCATTTGATGTATACATATAACATAATAAATGTCTTCACAATCAATTCAGCATCCATATTGTTCCTAACTTAAAATAAATAGAGGATACATTTACCTGTTACTTTAGATTTTTAAAAATGAATCCTAATTAGTTTAGGGAACTTCTCTGATTAAAGTGAATTAATGGCAAGTGAAAAATAATGGTAGAAATACAACGTGAGCTATGCTTAACCCAGGGTTCATTTCAGACACTATTAATTTCCTTCTCATTAGCTGTTTCATGTGGTGACAATACGATAGATTTTAATCTTCCTCTGTCCATATCCCAGGCACTCAGTGATACAAAGAATTTAGAAAAATGGATTTATCTTATTGGAAAAGCTTTGCATGTCCTAATGTCTAGTCAAGGCTATGGTTTTTCCAGTAGTCATGTATGGATGTGAGAGTTGGGCTGTGAAGAAAGCTGAGCACCGAAGAATTGATGCTTTTGAACTGTGGTGTTGGAGAAGACACTTGAGAGTCCCTTGGACTGCAAGGAGATCCAACCAGTCCATTCTAAAGGAGATCAGTCCTGGGTGTTCTTTGGAAAGAATGATGCTAAAGCTGAAACTCCAGTACTTTGGCCACCTCATGCGAAGAGTTGACTCATTGGAAAAGACTCTGATGCTGGGAGGGATTGGGGGCAGGAGGAGAACGGGACGACAGAGGATGGGATGGCTGGATGGCATCACTGACTTGATGGACGTGAGTTTGAGTGAACTCCAGGAGTTGGTGATGGACAGGGAGGCCTACAGTGCTGCAATTCATGGGGTCGCAAAGAGTTGGACACGACTGAGCGACTGAACTGAACTGAACTGAATGTAAAATCTTAAAACATAATGGTCATCACTGCCTGAATCCTTTCAAATGATTTCTAAAATGGCATGAAAAGAATCTATGGCCTTATTATAAACCTACTCACCACAAAGAAAAATTATACACATGGCCAGTTCATCTTGATCTCCAAAGGAAAAACAAAGGCATCTCATTAACAGACACTACCCTGTATTTGGGGCTTCCCTGATGGCTCAGACAGTAAAGAACCTCCCTGCGATGCAGGAGGCCTAGGTTCAGTCCCTGGGTCAGGAAGATCCCCTGGAGAAGGGGATGGTTGCCCACTCCAATTCTGTGGACAGAGGAATTTAACTCTAGGGATGCTCAGTGAGTATGTGCTTGTGCCTCTCTCTGTATTTTGTTTTCCACTTGTCCTCCAAAATAAACATTTAGGAAAGAAGTAAAAATGTCAATTGTTTCTTTAGATGTAAGACAGCTCTGCCCAGGCATATTATCTGGGTAAGCTAGGACCCTAAGGTAAAGTGGATAACTGTGTCTCAGGCATTAATTCAACACCTCAGGCTATAACATCTTTATTGGTCTCCATTACCTGAATGTCATAGGCACATTTTTGTCTTAACACAACTCCTTGAACTTTTTATAATGTCAGTAGTGAAGCAGTGATGGTTTTATACTGAAGAAAATAATTGTCACCTGTATGAAATAAAACTTGATTACAGTGAGCACAAGGGGTGCTGACATGGACACATGTTCCACTCAGCTTCAAAGCTGCTGCTGCTGCTGCTAAGCCACTTCAGTCGTGTCCGACTCTGTGTGACCCCATAGACGTCAGCCCACCAGGCTCTCATGCCCCTGGGATTCTCCAGGCAAGAACACTTTGCACTTATTGATTTATTTTTGAACTCTGAGTAAAATAACATCACTATATGTCAGAAGATGTCTTTTATGAAAAGTTTCTGATGCCACCTTATCTTCTTCCCTTGCAATGGGAAGCATGTCATCTCAGTTATGGGGTGGGTGGAGGCTAAAGCAAAGACTCCAGTAACTACCTCTATGGCCCACACCACCACTACACAGTCATTTTGAAAAAGAAAAGTCTCCACTGCAGCTCAAATAAATAACTGGATTTATGTTATTTGTTGGTGACAACGAGGAACTGTGTGTCAGAGCGGCAAGAGAGACGATTCCATGTATAACTTCTAACCCTGACAAATGCACACCCCTAGTTCAGTTAGTCCGCCTAAAAATTTACCAGCATCAACTTACTTTGCTGGGTGGATCATGCAACTAGGAAGAAGTGACATTTAATAAACACTGGTGGCTGTGTGCTAACATTAATCTTATAATAATGTCACTGCCAGGTTATAACCCCCCTTTGCTCCTGACAGCAGTGTGACATCAGGACACTGATTGGGTGGCAATTTGTAGAAGTCAGGGATGCTTTTGGCCCATGGGTCACTGTCTGTAGGAGTAGGCAGGCAGAAGATACTGTCAGATTAGGCAATAGGCCTCATGTAGGCCTCCCCCATTTGCTTCTGATATTTAATGCTCCAGTGACTTCAACAAAGCCTCAACTCAGATTCTTCATTCAACCAAGGTATCAATGATCGTCATCAGCTGTTATCATTATTGTTATTATTATTGAAGAGGTTCAAGCATGCATTAACTAGGTATGTTCAATTCTGAAACAGTGACTCTGGCTGTTGGGTGGGGATGGAACTGAACAAAGACGAGAACAGAAATGAGAAGGGGATTTAGCGATGATGGTACAAAACTGTTAAGACCAGAAAGTGGTGAGTATGACCTGGACTCAGGGTATGGCCCTTGCCATATAGGGACAGAGGAAGATGTTAGGGCAGCGGTTCTAAACCTTGGTTGCATATAAGAATCATCTGAAGAACTTTCTACAGTTTTGAAGCCCAGCTCTACACTCAGAACTACTGGCTTAATTTTCTGAGTACAGCCTGAGTACCCAGGAAATTGTCTTTTCACAGTGAGGCTGAGAACCACTGGGTGGTCACAGCAAGGCTTTGGAGGACTTGATGAGTTAGATGTGGAAGGGTTAAGATGAGGGAGGTAATTTGTATGACAGCTAGAATTGGGGCACAAGCAACTAATTTAATTCATTTCCAGAGATGGGAAGCCCAGATTTTTATGTGAACTCTTCTGATTTTTTGATTTGACATTTTTTTAAACACATGTATTGATATATTAATTTTGTGTTAAGCAAAAAAAAAAAAAAACAAACAAACAAACAAAAAACCCCATACAATAAACAACCTAAGAAAGCTGGAACATGCAGGTGACTAGTTGCAACTTCTGCCTTAAATCAAGAAGGTTAAACTCTAATTATAGATTTAAGACTTTCAGAGAATGTAGAAGATAAATTCTCTGGAGACTCAGGGAAACACATTGATTAATTACTTGATACCTTATTAAGAATAAAGGTGACCTAGAGTATTTGGTACATGGCAACTGTGAATTTATTTTCTCCCTCCTTACCTTTCTTCCTCCCTCCTTCTCTCTCTCTCCCTCCCTCTTTCTAAGGAAGCAAAACATTTTTTTTCAAGGTCATGGGTTAGGGAGTACAGCATAACATTTTTTCCCCCAAGGTCATAGATTATATCTAATTAAGTCTCAAGGCTATGCTACTTCCCAAATGTGGTTTTCAGCAGACATTTTGGGAAGGAGGATTGAGCAGGGCAGCTTTACTTTTTTGAAAATACAATTTATATAGGCTGGACTCTTTTCTAAATACAAACCAAAATTTCAAAAAGTCTACAATAGTCCCCAAAATATTTTGAAAATTGAATACAACAAAGCAATGAATCTTATAATCAAGTATCTCTTAGAGCTAACATACCACTCCCCGCCCCACCGCCCCCCTCAAACACACACACAGAGCACTCATCAAAGTAGTCTGAACTGAATTAAATCAGGAGCTACACAGCTTATATCTCATGAGAATCTAATTTCAGAATATCCCCTTCAAGATAACTCATAAAACAATAATACCTTCAAATACTGTATTTTTTTGCCTTTATGTCATATTTATGTCATTTTACACTACGGGAATACTTGTCTCAAAAACGAAGAGGATCAAATAATCATTAATTAATTCCCATGTGCAGTCATTTAGTTTAAAATTTGGTACTTAGGTTTGCCTAAGACTGGACTATTTTGGAAAAAAAAGTTACATCTTTCTGTTAGATGTTAGACTTTTGTATACTATATTTATAAACATACCAGGGGATCTGTCATATTTTGTATACTTGAGTTCCAAAGATTTATATATTAAATTCCATTATTTTCAGAGCCATATGAGCATGGAATTTCCATTCTCTACTGGCATGAATGTATTCTTAATTTGTATTAATCACACAACAAAGGAAATGAAGGGTGTTGAGGAGTCTTGTATGTCATATTATAAACACATGCTCTAAGCAGAAAAGACAAAGATCATCTCTAACACATGAAGTTTATTCTTCAGAACAAATTCCACTCTTAATCAACAACAAGAAAAGCAGAAATGGATATAACATCCATGGCTATTCAAAGGATGAGAAAGCAAACACTGAAAGTCTTACATACCTATTCCAGGTAGGATCCTCAAACCAGTCCAATGTATCAAAGACTGTGCTGTGTGCTGAACCTTCCTTGTAGAAAGAAACCAGATGCCATGTCACCATGAAAGCTGAAAACCAGAGAAAGGAGGAGTAATCAGATCTAAAACAAGATAAAAGCAGCAGGAAACTTGGGATCACTGAATTGTGAGATGGCATTTTAACAAAATCACAGGTTTCATAAATGGAGATTTATTCCAGTGTTTCCCCAAATGAATTTCAGCAAGAAACCTTTTCATCCCACAATACCTGTTAGCATCCTGCCACAGGAGGGATCCACAGCAGTTACTGGGGAAACGACTTGTGCAACGTACTTCTCTGCAAGTGACACATCTCGTATACTGTCATGTGGTCACATGTTCTCAGTGTGAAACTTTCAATAATTAGGAGTACTTTATAAGCTTCCCCATTAAAATATGCACATCAGGTGCCTATATTTATATCACATACAGAAAGCTTGAATGTTGTTTCTTTCACAAGTTTCATAGCAAATTAGTGAAGAATCATGAACCTGACTAGTACAATTTCTTTCATGGCGGTGAGTATCTGACATTCACTCATCATTCTGATCAAAATTTACCAAGTAAATAACAAGAACCAGATACTGGGTTGAGAAAATGAATAAGATTTGGTCCTGCCCTCAAAAACCCAAGTCCACTCATGTAGGAAAGGCCACACTTGGACCCACAGCAACCCTGAGGATGAAGTCATCGTGTTCACGGTGCAGACAGGACCCACGGGTGTCACACAAAGCAGAGGGTCCGTAAGCTAAGCCTCGAATGGTGAGTAGGAGGGGAACAGACAGACAAAGGGAGATGGAGGTGAGGTGGAGGAAGAAGGGGGGTGAGGAGGGTGTGATTCAGGCAGCATGTTCAAACACAGGAAGCTGTGAGGGAGAATGGCATGTTCTGAAAGCTGCCTTATATCGGGTCTACAATAATGTGAGGGAACAGAACGTGCACAAAGGAAGTGGCAGAACACCCTTTTACAGATTTAAATAACCATAAATCAGCCCAACAGTACAAACACAAGCACCCACCCAAATAACTGCATACAATTAGAAACTATCCCCTAACTCCTATACACATGTCATCTCATCCTGGACTCACAGGGTTGAGGGGCCCACCCAAGACCAGAAAGTGATTTGTATAAATAAGTTCACTTTTTTAGATTCTGAATGTAAGTGATATCATATGATATTTGTCTTTCTCAGTCTGACTTACTTTACTTAATATGACAATTTCTGGGTCCACCCATTGCTGCAAATGGCACTATTTCATTATTTTTAATGACTGAGTAATACTGTTGGTGTTTAGATGCTAAGTCGTTTCTGACTCTTTTGCGACCCCATGGACGGTAGCCTACCAGGCTCCTCTGTCCATGAGATTTCCAGGCAAGAATATCTGGGTTGTCATTTCCTTCTCCAGGGGATCTTCCCAACCCAGGGGTCAAACTTGCCTCTCCTGCACTGGCAGGCAGGTTCTTCATCACTGAGCCATCAGGAAAGCCCATGACTGATATACTTTTTACAAAACAGAAATAAGACTCATAGACATAGGCAACAAACTTATGGCTACCAAAAAGGAATAAGGGGGAGGGATAAATTGGGAATTTGCAATTAACAGATATGAACTACTATATAAATTAGATAAACAAGGACCTACTGTGTAGCACAGGGAACTTTACTCAATACTTTGTAATAACGTATAATGGAAAAGAATCTGAAAAATTTCATATATATATATGTTATATATATATAATGTGTGTATACACATATATATGTAAATAAAACATAATCACTGCTATACACTGAATCATTGCAAATCAACTATATTCAACACAAAATAATAATAAAAGAAACTAAAAGAAAACTTCATATAATTGGGGAAAAATTGATTCACATAGACAAGTCTAGTCCCCACTCTGTGCAGGGAGAGGGGTGTGTAGCATGTGGTATGACACCTTATTTCATGACATATGTTTCCTGATTGCACTGCAGTTCAGACTCCAGGCACAACCAAAGCGCTGCCGCCATCACCTTTTCTGTTTCAAGTTTTAGGAAAGCAAGCATGGGGTAGAGAGATTATGATTAGTTCATGTGTTTTCACCCCCTGGGTTTTGATATGTTTAAAGAAGACTTCTTGGTGCAGCCATATTGAAGGCAGGACTGGTGACTGGGTACTGGTGACTGTGTACCGTCCAGTAACCATGGAGAATCTGGTGGTTGTCTACATTCGGCTCTGATCCTCAGATGCCCTCTGTGTAACTGTTACATATGAGCCTTGCTCAGGCCTCCTGGTTTTTGCTTCTGACTTCATCAGCACTTTAATAACTTTGCTGATGTAGTGTGTGGATAAAAGGGCTTTGCACTATGGTCAGAGGTTGAATTAGTGTATCTATTCAGAGAGGAAGAGAGGCCAGCACTCATTTGTAACATGTGAAAATGGGGAGAGCCAGCACGGAGATTGGGAAAATGCAGGTTTATTAATATAAAAATGGAGAAACCTTGTCTATGACACATAGCTTATGTAAGAAAAAAAATCTAAAGAGGGCCTGTGATGTTCTCCAAGGGACAAGAAATATAGTTGCTGAGGTTGGAGAGACTGGAGAGGAATTTTTTCCTTCTTCTTCTTCCTCCTCCTCCCACTTTTCCTCTTCTAAACTCCTAAAGTGAAACTGCTTAGAATACATCTTATTCAGTTCAATTTCTCATCATGAGAGTGAGACTGGAAAATCTTGTGGTAGCCCCCAAATCTCCTTGCCCTCATGAAATAGGATATAAGCTTTTATTTTCAATGCTTTTCAATGCTTTTAGTTTCAATGCTTCCAATTGAGACGCTGTATGCCTGTTATAGGCTCCCTGAGACCTTATAACATATTAGGAATTATTTTAGCTTTAAAGAAGCGTGGTTGCTTAAAAAGGCAGATTCTGCTACAGAGGCTTTCAAGATAGAAACCAATTCCAGGCAACAGATGAGCAATAATGCCTAGAAAATGGACAAACATTAGATGTAAGACAGACAAAATCCAAGTGACAGTACCATCCAGATATGCAACTTGCAGCAATGCTCTTGTGTTGCAGTTGCTTGACAAACCACACTTGTTATCACAGAAGTAAGCTTGTTCTTGGGTACTGGCAGCAGAGAGCAGATGAAGCAGAAACACTACCCGAAACCAAAACAAAGAAGCAAATAAACAAATCAAAATATCTCTGAGCAACCTAAAGGAAGAAAACCTGGACAAGTCATATAAAGAGAAACTGAACTATACACAAACTTCTTAAATGAGCAATTTATGGAACAATTTTATTCTGAGTGTATTTCTGACTTGTTTGTATGGACACTTAAGAAATTCAAGGGGTCTGATAGATTTGACCTCCATGATTTGTGGTATAATTCAGCACTTGCTGGCATAGTAGAGACTGGTTCTCTGCAGAAACCTGACAATTAGCTCCTGTGAACTCTGGAATGAGAAATCAGGTTCTATGAAAATTTGTACAAAAAGAACTTGAATGTATAACCCATTGAAGAAGGAGTCAGGAGCAGGAGGGTTGATGGACAAAATGAGGGAGCCACAGACAGAGGGAAGGAGGATTAATAATTTCCTTTGTGGCATGAACACACGAGGCATTGATGAATTCATCTAATCATTTCAATAGCTTTGTAAAGAAAATATCACTGTCAGTAGTTTACAAATAGAGAAATTATAATTTTTTGATAGGCTAACTCACTTAATACACAATAAGAAGTGGCCTTCTATTGCATTAACTAGATTGCATTAACTACAATTATAAATAATACAATGCAGCTGAGATTATTGGGGAAACAATTGATAGACTCACATATTTCAGTTGTATTATACGTATGTAGAGCCACTGAATCACTGCCTCACCTATACCTGTATTTAGAGTCCTTAAATATATTCATATCTTTGGACCTAGTAATCCACTCACAAATTATCCCAAGCAAACAGTTCAAAATCAGGAAAATGTCACTGCAGCATTATTCATAATAGTGAGTAATAGAAACTATTTGTGTATCCCACAGCAGGGCATCTAAGAAAATATGGGCATATTAACTCCATAGTATATTAAGTTGCCATTAAAGTAACAATTAAATCACAATACAGAGAAAGTGGTATATCAAATTGTATGTTCTGATCATAAATAGGTACAAAATATACATGTGAATAAATATTAGCCACAGGACCAGAATAAAGAAAATTGTGGTACTAGGGTAGAGTAGTTATGAATGCATTAAAAAATCTTAACACCATTCTCATAATATATTTTAAAGCTTTACTCATTTGAAATACCCACTCAATAGAAATACAGACTCACAAACACGATATATTTAGAACACGCATTTACAAGGTTAAGTGGTTTCCAGCACACACAATATTATTTTGTTACATTGTTAACTATTTGATAGTGGAGAAAAGAGTTTGGAGATCAAGATATACTTAGGATGACGCTGAGATAAAATACATATATATTTTAACAGAAGGTAGAATTCAGTTTCTTATAATGATGGTCCATGGAGAAACTAGGTAAGATTACAAAAACAAGAAGACTTGTTAACATGATCACTAATGTACATGATTTTAAACAGATCTATGATCAACAGTCTTTTCCCATTGTACCATAGCTTTCATCTTCTTACATTCCCTCTGTCCCATTTCCTAATATATATAAAAAAAGAAAAAGCTAAGGAAAATTGGCCAGCTGCAGAAATCTCCCATTTCTTCATTTTCTTCATTAAGACATCACCCATCTCCCCAACAGGATCTCCTCCACCCCTGGGAAGCCATTTAGCCTTACCAGGGCAGGGAAGTGCTTTTGAAGAAGCAACAGCTAATTTTTGCTTGCTGACCTCTATCTAAGAATAAGGGTGAGCCAGCAAGTGTTCATCATTTGTCTCACATGGTATCATATTCATCTCTCTCTAGTCTTGGTCTCACTCCTGGCTTTAGGCAGTACATTTCTAGCATTTGCTGCTCCAAAACATCTCCTACCCTCTAGAAGTAAGATTAAGGGGTAAAAGCTACAGTGCCTATCTCCTGGCTCCTTAACTCTTAGAAAGCAAAAGAACTTCCTACCTTCCTGTATCTGTAAATCTCACAAATCATTAGAAATTCACAAACCACATTCCCTGCCCCTCCCCTGGCAGTTGTTTATACATTTGTATATAAAGAGAAATGCAAAATTCAATGTAATTCCAGTACCGTTCAATCTCTTTTGGATAAGCCAGCCTATTAGCTTTTCTCTCCCACTCTCTTTTAACATGCACGCGCGTACACACACACACACACACACACACACACAGAAGTGTGGCTTTAATAAATGGAGAAGAGAAGAACACAGTTTGCATTTCCGAACGTGACTTTGTCTATTTCCTTTGACATGTGGGGTAGATCTCCTTATTTATCTGGGTGCTCCTAACCCTGTTGACATAGTAAAGTTTACCACTGGCATGCATGTCATCTGTTATTTCTTGACCAATTCAAGTTGGGAAGACATTTATGTTTAACTTGACCTCATCTTACCTCCTGCTGACAGTGTACTCGTCTCAGAGGTCTGACCATGATGCACCTTCAGCCTTGGGGTGTTGCAGCCCTTAGATCAGAATCATCTTCTCCTATGGGATGACACCCCAGCCCCAGTGACACATTCTCCAGCTGTTTCAGGGTCCTATCCATGCCACACTAGAACTTTAGTCCAAGGCGTTCCTCCGATTGACCTTGTTACACTGCGAAGTTCACTATGATGCTGGCAAAGGGCTGCGTATGAATTAGCTGCCTGTCTTAGACACACCTCCTTCTCACGAATACAAACCTCATTCTCTGGACTGAAACTCCAAGAGAGAAAGTTGGGAGGCACCTATTAGATTGCGTTACTTTCCTTTCGCAGTCATTCTTATTTTGCAGAATTCCTCGGACTCAGCAAGGGGGCATGTCTTCCTTTTCTTTCTTGGTATCATAATCTCAATATCAGAGAGTGAACCTACATGTAATAAGTTGAAGAGTTTCCCCCTATACAATAGGACTTCAGTTTTTGAGGCTGACCCTTGATAATCTAATCTTTATCAATCTACCCTTGATAAATCTAGAGGATGCTTTCTCAAAAAGTAATTGGGATTTCCTCTCATAACCATGAAGATGGAGTATAACTTACAGCCTAGCACTCTCCTATTTCCCCCCAAACCCTAGAAAACTATAAAAAATAAATGAAGTAACTATTTTGAGGAACTGGAATAGGTAGTACAGGGCTGTGATGACAGAGAAAGGAAACCAATAAGAGAAAAAAACCCTAATCTGGATTCTTTGTTTGGGAGAGGTTTCTGGAAAGTGGGCACACGAAAGGGAAAGTCAAACACATCTTGATTGCCTCACTGAACTGAGGAAGTGGTGATCAATGAGGATTCCAGGAATACGATGCAGAAGATGCTCAACAACATTAGTTACTAGGAAAATATAAATTAAAACCACAATAAGAGGCCACAATACCCCTAAAACAACTGATTACAGAATGTTGGCAAGGATGTGTGGCAACTATAGTGCTCTTACACTGCTGGTGGGGATATAAATGATACAACCACTTTTGAAGACAGTTTCACAGTTATTATGTAGGTAAACATATGTTTAATATGCAGGTGAGCAATTTTACTCCTATTTACCCAAGAGAGATAAACATATATGTCTACACAGAAACTTACACATCAATGTTCATAGCAACTTCATTCATAATTGCCTCAAACTGGAAAAAATGTCCATCAGATGGACTGGAGAAAGCAAAACCTTGATACTGTCAAACAACAGAATTAAAAAATCCAAGAGAAAGGGAAGAATCACTGAAACCATTACAACACCACGTAAAAATATTATGCAGAGCAAAAGGAGCCAGACACAAAAGTGAATATTGAGGAATTTCTTTATTAAAACTCTAGGGAAAAAAAAAAATCTAAGGGTCAGAAAGCAGAACAGTATTTGACTGGGTTTGGGGGTAGGGCAAGGGGGTGTCAGCCGACTAGGAAGGGCAATAGGCGAACTTTGTGTGGTGAGGGAAATGTACCAGGACTTGGTTTAGTGGTAATAACATGGCGGATAAATTTGTTTAACCTCATCCAAACATGTAGTTAAAGTGAGTGCTTGTTATTGTATATACATTATATCTCAATATAATATTGAGATTAAAATGAAATTTTAATTGGTGGCTTATTCTTTTATTAATATCAGGACTGATCTCTTAAAGTATTTTGTCATTAAAAATTTTTTTTAAATAGGACATTAGGCACATTAGGGAATGTGAAGATCTTGCATTTGTTTTAAAATAATCCAGTATTGGGACTTCCCCAGTGGTCCAGTGGCTAAGACACTCCCAATGCAGGCAGGGGGCACAGGTTTGATCCCTGGTCAGGGAACAAAGATCCCACATGCAACAAGTGAGAGTTTGCATGTTGCAACTAAGACCTGGCTCAGCCAAATAAATTAATTTAAAAACAAATCCAGTGTCTTTGGGGAAAAGGTATCCTAGAAAGTAATGCGCTGCCCATGTGCTGCTAATTCCTGAAGGCAGGTGGTGAGCACAGGGGGTTGCTTATGCTTTTCTACTTTTGAATATGTCTGTAATTCTTTAATTTAAAATGTTTTCAACATCTAGTGGATTGCATTTCTTTAAGACATTATTAACATATTAGTTAGCATTAGATGTCTACTTTACTTACTTTCCACACCCTTATCCCCTGATTATGTGTAAAGTCTTTCTGTGTCTTTGTTACGCTTTTCATGTTGTCCTTTACTTTTCTCCCTTCATCTCTTAACCAACAACAACTTACACAGAATCAGCCTGCATGGCACATTTAAGCCAAGACCTGAGTAATCTGAGAGAAAATTAGTTAAACTTCTGAGTCTGGTTCTTCACATTCAACAATCACGAATTTCAATAAGCCTGGCCTGCAGAAGAGAGGCCCCTTCAGGAACAAATGAAACAGCCAGGTATGGAGAAATGCCATTTTGTTAAGAAGTCTGCTTAACAGGATGATTGAAACAAACGGAACAAAGAAACCAATTCAACACAGTGAACACAAAGAGACAGTTCGAAACATTTAAAAGGGAAAGGAAACTGGACTTAATTATTTTCATCCTACCTTTTTTCCCTTTTAAGACATTCAGCTTCTTGCTAACTTCAGGGAAAGTTGGCTCCAGGCTCCTAGTCACAGGAGTGGGATTCCGCTCCACAGGTGCTGAGCCTGGTTCTGGCTAACACAGAGTGTGCACAGGCTCCATGCTGACATGATTTTTATGGATTTTATGGATCATTTTATAGATTTTCCAGTGAGAATGAAGCCCAAGATGAAGTCAGTCAAAGTGGAAATTGATTAAGGATGTAGACGGCAGTGTTCAACTATGTAGGCAAGAATGCCCTTTAGAGAAATTAATGTCCCCTTCAGTTTCTTAGTGATGCATTAAACGGAATATAGCGCTTTCCCCCTGTTCCTATTATGTCTAGAACTACCCATTCTTTCTATGAATAAGACCCCAAACTGATTTTCTAATGAGCAAGAGTGGACCAAAAACATGTATTAATTACCAACAAAGAACATAAGCTCTGCAATCACCCTCTGATGGGATAAATTAGAACTTTGTTCTCCAGAACCCAGCCTATTATGGACAAACTGAGAATTGTTCTTAATGTTAAATTGGAACAATAAGGCATCAGGATAAGAGTACATGCTGTACAGGGTCGATACACAATCCTATTATTATAGAACTCTTATTTTCCTTTAGACACATTCCTTTTTCAAATATATCTTCTTGGGGACTTTTCTGATGGTCCAGTGTTCAGGACCCTGTGCTTTCAATGCAAAGGCACAGGTTCAATCCCAGGTTGGGGAACTAAGACCCCACATGCTGTGTGACTTGATCAAAAAGTAAATATTAAAAAAATAAATAAAGTACATCCTCTTATAAAACGTTTTACCTTAGGAATTAAAGAATAAAAATTTTAAGGAGTCTGACTACAGATAAAGGGACAGAAAAATTCCTAGGATAGAAACACATTACACTCGTTTCTTTACCAAGATGCTTTATATTTAATTATTCCAAAGGAAATGACAGGTAAAGAGCACAATACACAGTATACTAATGCATATATATGGAATTTAGAAAGATGGTAACGATAATCCTGTATGCGAGACAGAAGAAGAGACACAGATGTATAGAACAGTCTTTTGGACTCTGTGGGAGAGGGAGAGGGTGGGATGGTTTGGGAGAATGGCATTGAACCATGTATAATATCATATATGAAACGAATCGCCAGTCCAGGTTTGATGCATGATATAGGATGCTTGGGGCTGGTCCACTCGGATGACCCAGAGGGATGGTATGGGGAGGGAGGTGGGGGGGGGTTCAGGATGGGGAACATGTGTACACCCGTGGCGGACTCATGTTGATGTATGGCAAAACCAATATAATATTGTAAAGTAATTAGCCTCCAATTAAAATAAATTTATATTAAAAAATAAATAAAAAAGAAAAAAGAGCACAATACATACACTAGTGTGTTTCTGGGATGTGGAGAAATGTAATTATATTCTTTGCTTTTGGGAAGTTTATGATATCATTTATGCAAAAAGATAATCATGTCATAAATAAAATGATATAAAGTTTTTATGTATGTATGTATATTATATACATAGTGTGAGTCTATCTATCCATCCATCCATCCATCCATTTATCTAATGTGGTGCTCAAGTTCTTGGCAGTGAGGACCACAGTGCTGTGGGAAATGCATAAGTTTATAAAGGATAAATTGAGAAAGAAGGAAATGCTTTGTGAGAGCTAAGCAGATCTCAAAATATGAATACAATTCATAACGTAACAGGAGGTAAATGCTTCTGGGATGGGGGACAATAAAAACAAAGGTTAAAAGTCGAGATGATCTACTGTGGGACCAAGGGAGAAAAACACTGGGCTAAGTCAGGGGAAATTAGGTTGGAGCCCGATTTGGGAAAGCCTTGAATGCTGGTCCTCAGGAACTTACACTTTATCCTGAAAGCAAGACAGGCTAAAAAATGTTCTGAATAGAATGTGGACACGATGGAGATGGTTTTTATGTAAAGGAGATATAGAAGTGATGCTGACTAGACAGAGGCCAAGAGACTAAAGAAACAGAGGCTAAATCAAATTTTAAAAGTGTATTGAACTCAGAACTTCCCTGGTGGTCCAGCAGTTAGGACTCTGTGCTCCCAGGGCAGGGGGCACTGGTTCCATCCCTGATTGGGGAACTAAGATCCTTCACGCCATGTGGTGTGGTCAAAAGCAAATAAATAAAATAAGCCGATGTTTAAAAAACCAAAACAAAACAAAAAACAGTATACTGACCTTAAGTGATGAATAAAGAACACGTCTAAGTAGTAGGAAACTCTTAATAAGATTAAATGCTTAGAGTCTATATACATTGGTAAATTTGGAAGTAATTCAACATGAAACATTGACTGCATATGGCTTTAAGTTGTCTGAGAAAGACAGCATGTTGTATCACAGAACCCTGCTATAAGCATCAGAGCAGGATGAGTTTGGTGTCCACCAGGCCCTGAAAGAAGACACAGAAGAAGTTCATTCATGCTAGATCCTGTGGAGTGGGGTCGGGTTTTGACAGGAAGACACTGAAGACAAGTGGATTCAAGTGAAGAGAAATACAGGAAAACGTTAGAAGCGGCCAGCAGCGGAGAACACATCAGGGGACTCTGCATGTGCCTGTCCCTGCGTTTATAGAAGGTGGCACATGCAGAAGGAGAGAATGACGGAATGTTTCCTTGAGAAAATTACTTTTACCCTTTTGGCTTCAGTTTCTTCATGGGACTGTTGGGGAGCTGCTGACAGAAAATGCCCGCCCTAACCAGGAATGACAATAACCACTTGCCTGAGTTGCCTCACAACAGGAGGTCTAGACAAAAAACTACAGTGCTGCCAATGAAAAATAAGTGGGAGAATGTGAGACTGGCTGAGAGGAGGGAGGACATGCCGGCCCATAATATGTCTGCTAGTCTCCCAGAAGCCTTCACACTGGAATCCATCTTGGCTGAGAGATGTCTGCACCACCAGGAGGGACTCCAGTCAGACTAAATATGAGACAAGCAAGATGATTGGCTAGAGACAACCCGGAAACTCACCCCATTACCGTAAAACCTGAGACTGTGAGCAGAGCAGTTCTCCTGAATCCCCTTATCCTTCTGCTCTCCACCCAGGCATCCCTTCCCAATAAAGTCTCTTGCTTTGTCAGCAAGTGTGTCTCCTTGGACAGTTTATTTCTGAGTGATAGACAGGAGCTTGCTTTTGTGCTGTGGAAGAAGTCCCCCTTCCTACAATAGAACTTTATACTTTTATAGTTAAAATTCACACTGAAGACCTGTCCCAAAGTTGAATGATAAATCACTCTGTAACTGAGAACACTGAAATAGAGAAATTGTGGGGAGCAGTTACTGTGGGAACCATGAGAAAAGGTCTTGACAGCACTTTAGAGATGACTGCAAAGTACCCAGCACAGAACGACAGACAGGATGCTCAGGTGAGGGTGGAATGTAAGGGACACATGCTGAAGAAAATGTGTCACCAGACTTCTGACTGTAAGTGCGTGACTTTGAGCTTTTTGATTGTAGTATAAGTGCCTGGAATCAAGGTTTTGATTGCCAAGGCATCCATTTCAAAGACATCCATCTCAGTAACCATTGCCAGGAGACTTCCCTGGTGGTCCAGTGGCTGAGACTCCATGCTCCCAACTCAGGGGGCCTGGGTTTGATCCCCTGTCAGGAAACTAGATCACATATGCTGCAACTAAGACTCAGCAGAGTCAAATAAATATGTAATATTTAAATATATATATATATATACATTGCCAGCTGTGTGCTTGCTAAGTCACTTCAGCCGTGTTCGAGTCTTTGCGACCTATGGATTCTAGCCCTCCAGGCTCCTCTATCCACAGGACTCTCCAGGTAAGAATACTGGAGTGGGTTGTCATGTTCTTCCCCTCCCTCCAGGGGATCTTCCCGACTCAGGGATTAAACCCGAGTCTCTTACGTCTCCTGCGTTGGTGGGTGGGTTCTTTACTATTAGTATCACCTGGGGGGCCTGTAGCTGTGTGAATAGCTCCTGAAAAAGCAACTAGATAAGAAACTACACTGTCCCACTCATGAAGGATCCCTTCTAGAAAGCACTAGGTGGCATATATAACTACAAGCTTGAGTGATCCTGCTTTTCCTTTCCCCATGCTGCATCCTAATTCTGGCTTTTATGCTTTAAATTTGCTAATAAAGAATAAACCTGTGAAACCCTAATCACCCCGCCCCCCTTGAACCCCATAAGTATGGAGTCTCAAGTCCGTACTTTTTCTCCCTCTATCTACCCTTGACCTCAGTGTCTGGTTCTCAGGAGTGCCATGTGCCTGCCAGGACCCGTGAGTAATAAATCTATTCTTCAAAGTTTCCTGATGGTTTTTACTAAGATGTATCTTGTGATCATAACAGGAACCACATGGGCTGGTCAAGCAACAACTCTGGGTCCAGTTGGAGTAATGTCTGTGGGGGATCAATATAAGTCCAGACATTCTTAGCCTATCAATTCACTATCAATCACTATAAGTCAGCTGAGACCAAACAAGACAAATCCCCAGAAGACTGGATGGAAAAGTAAAAGGTGATTATTCTCATATTTTTATATGGTCAAGGAATCAGGAGAATAGTATTTCCTTTGAGATAAAAAGGGAAAGGTGTATGTATATTTCAGAAAATACTGTAAATAGATCTGTGTTTCAGAGATGCTGAATTTTGTGTGAGTGGGACTCATTCAGCAATAGAAACAGTAAGTTACATAGAAATTAAGGTTTGGAGAGAATTTAAAGATTAACATATAAAGATGACCTATCTGTGTAACTGCTGGGAGAGGGACTTGAGAAGAAAGATGTAGAAAAGGAAGCTAAGACAGTATAAGAGAGGAGTTGAAGACTCAATTTTAGGGAATAACTATTTCAGGAGGCAGGAGGTAGAAAAAAAGAATCCAGCCAAAACCTAGGAACCAGCAAGAGAGAGCAGAAGAACTCAAGGATGCTGAGATATTGGCAGCAAAAATAAATTTATATTAAAAAAAAATAAATTGCCTCAAATTATAAGATGCTTTCAGGTAGAAAAACTAGGGGAAAAAAAAGCTCAGATTAGGAAAAAGAAGGGTTCATTGATAACCTTTAAGACCAATGTTTCAGGATAATGAAAGAGAAGGAGATGCTAATGATAGTGAATCAAGGATGAGAGGAGATGACAGGTAAGGGCTGAGATGCTGATGAATCTGACAAAGAAGAGGAAGCAGGAAAACACATGGGAGCTGGAGGAGACAGTGCCAGGCATGCAGCACACAGATGGCACTGGAACCTTTCTGAATGAGTAAAAGGAGACAGGCAGGTGAGCTCAAGAAAATATTTTATTCTTCTTAAGAAAACAAATTTAATTAAAAATTTTTATTGAGGTACAATTAACATATAACATTATATGAGTTTCAAGTGCACAACATACTGATGCAATATATGTAAATACTGCAAAATGACCACACAATACATCCAGTTAACATCTGTCACTATATTTTGTTTTTGGCTGCACCATGAGGCTCCTGGGATCTTAGTTCCTTGACCTGGTTGGACTCAGGCCCTCAGCAGTGAAAACACAAAACCCTAACCGCTGGAATGCCAGGGAAGTACTCCCCCCACCTAATTTTTGTTTCCTGTGGTAAGAAAAAATTAAGTTTTAATGCTTAAAATACTAGAAGTCAGGAAATAGACTGAAAGGGCAGATGTCAAAGATCAGAAATAGGATGGGAGTCCAGATGGAAATGTGAATGTCTTAGCTGAAGGGGCATTTCTTCTCCAGAGACAGAGAGAGGGATGAGAAAAGGGGCAGAATAAGGATAGATGTGTTGGGCTCTAGGTTTCTCAAAGAAGCAGGTGATGGGATATTCACTTTTAATCAGAAAGACCATGTACAGGATTAGGGGTGGAAAGTGAAGCGGATCTTCTGGGAAAGCTTTGGTGAAGAGTGGACTAAGCCATGATGAAAGACAGACAGGAAGCAGGCTGAGGAGCCGGGAAGAGCCACAGTTACAATGAGTCTTGTCTACAAGCCTCGTGGGTTTGTCCAGTGATGTCTCATGACACTGAAACATGAAAAGAGGAGGGCTTCAAGGAGGGTGAGAGGGCATATCCACATGAAGGGGCAAGAGTGGCTGGGGCATCAGAGAGGGTAGGTGGCAGAGAGGGGTCTGGACAAAATGCCTGGTGTGGCCAGAAGGGAACCCACAGCAAGGACTCCATGGGAGACAGAGAAGAAAAAGAGTTCAGAATTCACGAGGAGCGATTTTGAAGACAAGGGGTGTGGGAGAACAAAACCTCTCTGCCCAGTACAGAGAGGTTCCCTCTGCCAAAGGAACAGGATAGTTTTGCTCCCTGTGTTGCAGAATAAAAAATGAAAATGTTTGGAAAATATTTTGGATATATATAGAAGGCCCCATTTAGTTCTAAGACGCAAGACCAGTGTGCTTGTAACTTTCATTGTAGACCACAAAGAACAGGGCCACACAAGCAGGAATTTTAAAAATGCTTTTGATACTGTTGAATCAGTGATAAATCAAACATGGAATAAAAGCTACTTTCCTTTCCAGGCTGTGTACATGAACTAATAGAGCGGATTGAACAGAATGATTTAAGTGAAGATACTGCTTTATGCTCGGAAAGAAAGGGCTCTGTAAATATTTATAGGCAAAGAGCATTCTCAGATCAGTGAATACTTATCTATTGCTTCCTGATATCATAAAATTTTTTTTTCAAATGGAGACAACATTAGGATTTTGGTAGCTTTCAATCCTTCATGGGACTCACAAGCAAGACGCAGAGGATAAATTTGAGCATCACATTTGTGAAACTTGGTTTCATGACTAAGAAGAAAATGTTATCTTTATAAAAGTTTGATGTATATACTGGAGAAGGCAATGGCAAGCCACTCCAGTACTCTTGCCTGGAAAATCCCATGGACGAGGAGCCTGGTAGGCTGCAGTCTGTGGGGTCGCTACTAGTCAGACACGACTGAGCGACTTTACTTTCAATTTTCACTTTCACGCATTGGAGAAGGAAATGGCAACCCACTCCAGTGTTCTTGCCTGGAGAAACCCAGGGACAGGGGAGCCTGGTGGGCTGCTGTCTATGGGGTCGCACAGAGTCGGACACAACTAAAGCGACTTAGCAGCAGCAGCAGCAGCATGTATACACACACACACACATTAGAAAATTGTTCTGATATGTAAATGACTTCAACATATCACCAAAGATTCTACTAAGGTTTTATCTCACTGGTTCTCTAAGCTGATGAACTTTCTGATATTCTCCAGAAACTTCTTCAAAGGGAAAGAAAGATATCTGGCATATCTCCAAAGATTCTAATTCTAGAGGCCTAAGACTGGGCACAAGAATCTGTATATTTACAAAAAATCTCTAAAGAAATACTGAAAGAGTCATCTGCTGGTAAGGACTCACTATAATTAACAAACTGCAGAATAAATATATTTTGATTGACATTGTACAAAGTTTAAGAGTAAACTGGCCTTGCTCAACTCCAGTCCCAGATATAAAACTAGCTTATTTCATTTGGAAACCTAACATACATGGCTTTGGTTCTATTTATTCCTCTTTAAGAATATAAATAGGACTAAAGATAATTAGACCATAAACTAGAAATTAATTTACTACTTTATAGTCTTCCTTTCTCATATGATTCCATTCCATTGACCACAATAGCATTGATATGTGCTGAGATCACCTTCAGTATATTTGTCACAGGAAAGAATTCACATTTCCCTCTCTTGGAATGGGCAGCAAGGGAAACCAATGTGAAAAAAGAAGTGTGAATTAAATGGGACCTGGGAGTTTAGCAGACTGTGGACAAAATTCATTGTGTTAGTTCTTTTGATACTCTTGTAAGTTTGCTGAGATAAAAGTCAAAGCTCTCAGGGTGACCTGTATTTTAAAAAGGGGCAAGAAAAAGGAAGAATAAAAGAGGAGAGGTTGAAAAGCTTGAGGAGGCAGAGCAGACAGGAGAGCGGCCCCTTTCGGCTCAGTTCAGAGTTGCCTCAGCACCAGCTCCATGCTGGCTCCCAAACTACAACCTTCTGCTTCTCAGACATGGGAATCCATGTGAGATACAAAAAAATTAAAAAGAAAGAACACCATAAAAATCCAGAAAGAAAGACAAACTGTAATGAAAAAATCCAGCCAACCTATAACAAAAAACAAAATCATGAAATAAACACTCCAATGGCACCCCACTCCAATACTCTTGCCTGGAAAATCCCACGGATGGAGGAGCCTGGTAGGCTGCAGTCCATGGGGTTGCTAAGAGTCGAACACGACTGAGTGACTTCACTTTCACTTTTTATGCATTGGAGAAGGAAATGGCAACCCACTCCAATGTTCTTGCCTGGAGAATCCCAGGGACAGGGGAGCCTGGTAGGCTGCTGTCTATGGGGTCGCACAGAGTCGGACACGACTGAAGCGACTTAGCAGCAGCAGCATTTTTTAGTGTCAATTGACAAAAACTGCTAACTTGAATCAATCTACTTGTATTTATTGGGCACCTATCCTGCATAGCACTTCCCAGGTGGCTTAGTGGTAAAGAATCTGCCTGCCAATGCAGGAGACGCCAGTTTGATCCCTGGATTGGGAAGATTCCCTGGAGAAGGAAATGGCAGCCCACTCCAGTATTCCTGCCTGAAAAATTCCATGGACAGAGGAACCTGGTGGGCTACATTTCATGGGTTTGCAAAGAGTTGGACACAACTGAGCACACACACACATGCAGCATTCTGAGCAATGTTAGGGGACAACAGGGGGAACCGAATAAATACAGTCTCTATGCTCATAGCTTACTTCAGATATTTTGTAAAAAAGTACACCTGACATTGTTTTGAGGTCATAATTCAGTTCTGGTATATTAAAAAGAAAAACCAAGAAAAGACAATCTACATACTGGGAGAAAATATTTGCAAATGATGCAAACATCAAGGGCTTAATCTTCAAACTATACAAATAGCTCATACAGCTCAATAACAAACAACAACAACAATAGCAAAAATCAAAGAATAGGCAGGAGATCTGAACAGACATTTCTCCAAACAAGACATATAGGTGTAATATCATATATGAAACGAGTCACCAGTCCAGGTTCGATGCATGATACTGGATGCTTGGGGCTGGTGCACTGGGACGACTCAGAGGGATGGTACGGGGAGGGAGGAGGGAGGGTTCAGGATGGGGAACACGTGTATATCTGTGGTGGATTCATGTTGATATATGGCAAAACCAATACAATATTGTAAAGATAAAAAATAAAATAAAAAAAGATAAAGTAAAAAAAAGACATATAGGTGGCTAGTAGGCCATGAAAAGATGCTCAACATTGCTAATTATTAGAGAAATGTAAATCAAAACTACAGTGAGGGTACAACTTCACACCAGTCAGAATGGCCATCATCAAAAGTCTGTAAATAATAAATGTTAGACAGGGTGTGGAGAAAAAGGAACCTTCCTACACTGTTGGTGGGAATGTAAACTGGTACAGCCACTATGGCAAACAGTATGGAAGTTCCTTAAAAAACTAAAACTAGAGTTACCATATGATCCTACAATCCTACTCATCGGTATATATCTACACAAAAATCTCAATAAAAAAGATGCCTGCAACCCTATGTTCACGGTAGCAGTATTTACATTAACCAAGGCATGGAAGCAACCCAAATGTCTACCAACAGATGAATGGATAAAGAAGATACGGTACATATACACAATGGAATATTAGCCATAAAAAGGAATGAAATAATGCCATTTCAGAAACATGGATGGACCTGGAGATTATCATACTAAGTGAAGTATGTCAGACACAGAAAGACAAACATATGATATCACTTATGCGTGAAATCTAAAACATGATACAGGCGAATTCACTGGTGGTCCAGTGGTCACAATTCAGTTCTTTCACTATGATTGGCCTGGGTTCAATCCCTGGTCAGGGAACTAAAATTCTGCAAATTGTATGGGGTGGCCAAAAAAAAAAATATACAGATGAACTTATTTATGAAAGAGAAACAGACTCACAGACATAGAAAACAAATGTATGGTTATCAAGGAGAAGGAAAGGAGACGGGTTAATTAGGAGGCTGAGATTTACAGAAGCAAATTACTACATATGAAACAGATAAACTACAATGTCCTACTATATAGTACAAGGGACTATATTCAATACCCTGTAATGACCTATAATGGGGAAGAATCTGAAAAAGAGCACACACACACACACACACACATGTATAACTGATTCACTCTGCTGTACACCTAAACTAACACAACACAGTAAATCAACTATACTTCACTGAAAAAAATCAAGATACTCCCAATATTTTACTAAAACCTGAATAAGTAGCTATCATACCCAACTGGAAAGGCTGAAAAGTGTCCTGACAAGAACCAATACCTTTTGGGTTAATTCTGTTATATTGTCATGGTTAAAGGCTTCCATATAGCATCCTATAACCATCATGTACAACCATTCTAGAAAACAGACACATTACCAGTGACATTTCATACCTACTAAAGTCTGCGGATAAAAGACTGTCCCTGCTTAAGTGAAGCAAGCTTACAATCATTACCAGAATTCTAAGATGGCTTTCAATTAGCTGGAAAATAGGTGCTTTGTATTTACAATAATCTCTGCAACAGTAGCATTCAAACTTTTTTTGACTTCTTATCCAGAATCAGATATGTATTTCTTACATTGCAAACCAGTGTACCCATATACCTGTGTACACAAATGCATATCTAAAACTGCAACAGATGTTTCCTGTAACAATATTTATTCTCAGAATGCAGTGTTCTTAGACATTTTGTTCCATTTATCTTCACTGATAAACTTTGTTCTTTGGGGTTGTTTAGGCCTGCAGAAAACTGAAGAGAAACTACAGAGAATTCGCATGCATCCCTCTCATCACCACCCCCATCCTCCATTTCCCTTATGAGTAACATCTTGCCTGAGTGTGGTATATTTGTTAAAATTAATAAACACATATTTGTACATCTTTATTAACTAAAATCCATAGTGTCCATTAGGGTTCACTCTTTGTATTGTACATTTAATGGATTTTGACATTGTATAAAGCATATAATGGAGGTGGAAATGGCAAACCACTCCAGTATTCTTGTCTGAAAAATTTCATGGACAGAGGAGCCTGGAGGGCCACAGTCCATGGAGTCGCAGTCAGACACGACTGAGCACATGTATTCACCATGACGTTATCCAACAGAATAGTTTCACTGCCCTAACTCTCCCCACCACCCAAACCTGAGCTCTATTAATTCATCACTCACTCCTTTGTCTCCCTGAAGGCTTGGCAACCACTAATATTTTTACTGTCTCCTTTATTTTACTGTTTCCAGAAAGTTGTGTATTTGGAATCTCACAGCATGTAGCTTTTTACACTAGCTTATTCCACATAGCACTATGCATCTGAGATTGCTCCATGACTTTGAAAGCTCTTTTTCTCTCTTGCTGAATAATATTCCATTGTATGGCGATGTACCACAGTTTGATATTATTCACTGAACTCCTCCATTAAAGTATTTCGGCTGTGAATTACGTAGATAATAGACTGATTTTAGAGGCTATGAATGAGCCATATCTGTAGTCTGGGGACTACTTGCCTACAATATGACATTAAGTTCTTGCAGGACACAAACGGACAAACAGCTTGGTCCCTATCTTAGGAGCTTAGAAAGTTACTGGGAAGGAAAGGCACGAATCTATGAGATGTTGCTGCTGTGGTTCAGTTTCTAAGTTGCATCCAACTCTTACTGACTGTGGACTGCAGTGTGCCAGGCTCCTCTATCCCTCACTATCTCCCAGAGTTTGCTCAAATTCACGTCCAGCATGTCAGTGATGCTATCATCTATGAGATGCTTACTGACAGAAAGGTAAGAAAGAATAGAACAGAACTATAAATCTATTAGTACTCTTGAGGAATATGAAGAACTGTCAAGTGTCCTGTGAGAGCAGGACCTTATTGTCATTTACTGATTAGCAGATGGGGGATGGTTCTTTTAGACACCTCAAGTTTCCTCATCTGTAATGATGCTAAAGCTGAACCTGCAGTACTTTGGCCACCTCATGCGAAGAGTTGACTCATTGGAAAAGGCTCTGATGCTGGGAGGGATTGGGGGCAGGAGGAGAAGGGGATGACAGAGGGTGAGATGGCTGGATGGCAACACTGACTTGATGGACGTGAGTTTGAGTGAACTCCGGGAGTTGGTGATGGACAGGGAGGCCTGGCATGCTGCGATTCATGGGGTCGCAGAGAGTCAGACACGACTGAGCAACTGAACTGAACTGAACTGAAAATTTATATATTAGTAACATCTATTATATTAGTAATATATTAATTATATAAATATTAAAATATATATTAGTAATATATATTATTAGTAAATAGTAATAACAACATATTAGTAATATATATTTATATAAAATATTACTAATGTATATATTTATATATAAATATTAGTTATGTATATAATTCATAATATTATATCAGTAATATCAGAGAAGTAATATCTTCTCCGATGGCTTAGTTGGTAAAGAACCTGCCTGCAGATACAGGAGACACAAGAGACACGAGTTTGATCCCTGGGTCAGGAAGATCCTCTGGAGAAGGAAATGGCAACTCACTCCACTATACTTGCCTGGAGAATTCCACGGACAGAGGAGCCTGCCAGGCTACAGTCCATGAGGCCGCAGAGAGTCACACATGACTGAGTGTGTGTGCGTGCACACACACACAAAATCTATTGCACTGAGTGCTTATGAGAAGTAAATGAATCCTGCACACACAGAGTTAAGAAGAGGATCTGGCACATAAGACTTCAGCAAATATTAATCTATTATTATTATTAGTCACTGTATCTTTGCTGGAATACAGGAAAACCTCAGTTCTTGACATACATTTTTTGTAAAAGCTGGAGGATTCCACTTTTCATAGGCTTAATTTGGTTTGTGGAAGCTTCTGAGAAAATCCAAGATGTGAGCCTTGAAGAACATACATAGTTTGGAAAATGGAGAGAGGGATAAAGATATAAAAGACTGAGGATATAGCACAATACTGGGCTGAGAAGTAGAAAAGTAAAAGGAACATTTGGAGGACAGTAATAAATTTGATTCAAGTAGAGAGTTAGGAGGCAGGAATGAGAAATGGAAGCTGACTGCCTTTTAGAGATGCTGGTGACCTTTGCAAATGACAGATATTTCAACTTCGTCTTCCAATGGGCAGGAAAGGAAGACTTCTGTTACCTAAGCAGAGAGAATAAAGTTCTAATGCCCTCAAGCATCTACTGTATGTAATGACGTAACTTCTCTTCCACATATTTTGGAACAGTACCAGTTACACTTGGAGAACTGAGACGATAGATTCAAATAAAATTCTGTGTTCTGTGGGTAAGAAAGTTAACCCATTGTCTAATAGTATAGCCATCTTCCACATAGGAATGGTTTAATTTTAAATGTAAAGAATTAAAAAATAATTTTTCTAGCATATTAGTTAAATTTCAAGTGTTTAATTACCACAAGAGCTTAATGGCTACTGCACTGACGTAGAACATTTCCATCATCATATAAAGTCTCTTGAGGGACTTCCCTGGTTGTCCAGTGGTTAAATCATTGCAGGAAGTGTAGCTTACAGCCCTGGTTGGGGAACTAAGATTCCACATGTCCCATGGCTGGAAAAAAAACAAATAAAGGTTCTTGGGAGAAAGAAGGTTTAGAGGCTAGTGAAGCACCTATAAGAGGGGAAAAATAGGATGAAAGGTGGAGGTCAGACACAGAGCCAGTAAGATGACGTGCAGTTTATACTGAAATAGGAGAGACTGGTAGATGTATATGGTCAGTGGAAGGCTCCAGACAAGAGGACGAGAAAGGCTCCAGAGGATGAGAAAGGGTCCAGACAAGAGGAAGAGAAATAGGGCAGTTATGAGAAATCTTGGGAACAACTGAGCTACAAGAGCCCAGGAGGGACACAGGATAGTGGCAGAACAAAGGCTTGCCTGGATACATAAGCAGCAGAGGACAAGTACAAAACTAAGAATTTGAAACAGAGATGAAGACACACCTGTGAAGTGACGATAAGCTTGAGCAGAATCAAAAAACAACCATGGAGAAAAAAGAAGTTAGAATGGACTAGTGTTTTCACACAGTGGATTGCGAATAAATGTACTTAACTGAAAACCAAAGTCAGTAAAATTATTTTGAGGAAGCCAACTTGACCATTTCTAGGTGCCAAAACATTTGATAACTTTCACATCCATTAATCAAACAGCTATTATTTATTGGATACTAATACACCAGGCTTTCTGAGCAAACATAATGAAATTAAAAGTCTCAATTTGTAGAAAGAACTTAGAGAACAACACAAATAAATGCTCAGTTATGGAGTGTAGCTTAAACATGTTATCTCAAATTAGGAGTGGCAACCCTCTGGCACTCAGGCTGGTACCTACAAGTTCCAGTAGATACCATGAATCAATCTTGACATTCTTTCTGGTTGAGCCCAAAGAAGCCTCAGGATGCCTTTCAACACAAGACCCATTATTCAATCTACTAGTTAGTATGAAAAACAAAAACTATTTATAAATCTAGCACAGACGGTATTAGAATTGTATAGTGAAATAAGAAGCCCGTGGTAAGGCTGCAGATTTATTTTACTATAATATATTCATCTCACTGTTTGAAAACCAGAGTTAATCACTCATCAGAAAAAAAGAGTAGACTGCAATAGGTGGTCTCAGCACTTTTAAATATTTAACTCCTAATCCAGGAACTTTTCCTTATTTGAGCAACCCATAAACAAAGCATATTAAGAATTGCAAATTAAGATTAACTAAGAAGCACATACTAGACCCCTTAAAATAACCCCAATAAAGTATATTCCATTGTTCTCAGCTTTTCAGTAAGTATGCAATAACAAAGCTGTCAGAGTAAGAAGATAAATCTTCCAATTTCTTTCCAAGGAATGTAGGAGGAAGAAAATAGATATATTAGTTATTTAAAGGACACATTAAGCCCACAAAGCAACCAAGAGTAGTGGAGACAGATGATATTTTTTATGTAATTTTGCTTTATTTTAATAAAAGGCAACCTACCACTGCGAACATTTTCTGAGGTCCAGTGTCCATACTTTAAATCACAGAACCAAATGGGAGTTAAAATGGTTTTATCATGAAATTTAGTACCTAATACATATTTCTGACTGAGAAAAAAATATTAGAGTATAAAAGGCAATTAAAGAAGAAAAGGGATTCTCAAATGCCTATTCTGATAGCAATCTTGATGAACAGCTCATATAAGCTGCTGACCTCTCTATGTTGAATCATCAGGGCCCATAACTGCTAAGCCCACCTTGTTAGTTAGTCATCTCAGTTCTTAATTCAAGGCTCTGCAGTGGAAAAATTTTGGCAGGGTGATTGGTACACCTTGGTTTCTCTCAATCTACTGGAAACATTCCAAACTGAGTGCAATAGTATAAAAGCCTACTGTTTCCATTTTCTCAACATCCTGTATAAATTCAGATGATTTTATAATGTCAATAAAATTATAGAGAGACCATCATAGAAAGAGACTTTTAGGTATTCCAGCTCTTCTTCATGTTCCACTGTAAAATGGTTGGTTCCAAAATAATTTATCTGGTATAATGTCATTAAAAAGAAGTTTAATGGATTTGAAATAGTATTTTGTTGTTGTTCAATTGCCCAGTTGTGTTTGACTTGTTGTGACCCCAATGAACTGCAGCACACCAGGCCTCCCTATTCCTCACTATCTCCCGAAATTTGCCCAAGTTCATGTCCATTGCATTGGTGGTGCCATTCAGCCGTCTCATATTCTAATGCCCTCTTCTCCTTCTGCCCTCAATCTTTCCCAGCATCAAGGACTTTTTCAATGAATTGGCTGTTTGCATCAGATGACCAAAATACTGGCGCTTCAGTTTCAGCATCAGTCCTTCCAATGAGTGTTCAGGATTGATTTCCCTTAAGACTGATTTGATCTCCTTGCTGTCCAGGGGGCTTTCAGAAGTCTTCTGTAGCACCACGGTTCAAAGGCATCAATTCTTTAGCACTTAACCTTCTTTATGGTACAACAATTATGTGTGATATGTTTATACATGTATATACTTGAAGTTGATATACTTGAAATAGTATATACATATATAAATACACCATGCATAAATGTTGGTTCAAATATACCTATGGTGTTTCTTGTGAAAGGGCCCATTTTATTCTTAAATCCTTTAAAATATAAAAAGTATAGTATTATAATAGCCTTTCCTTGCAAATGTTGTCAGCAAAGGTTAGCAGCTTTAAGGGATTGCCATTTTCAAAACTGCAAATTCATAATTCTCTCTCAGCTTCCTAAGTTATTTTGAAATCCTAAAATTTGAGAACCATCACTATAGAAGAAAATAACTCTGATGTAGGCAATCATCAAAAAACATTTCAAGGATATGTCTTTTAGAAATAAAGCAAAGAAGTTATAAAAATGAAGTACAATGACTACAATTAGAAAAAGCATTTTAGTAATTTTTTTTTAAAATTCATTTTGATATTTGGCAAAACTAATACAATTATGTAAAGTTTAAAAATAAAATAAAATAAAAAAAAATAAAATTCAGGTAAGTAGAAATTGTTCATTATAAATTCTAAAATTAAAAAAAATCACTTATAATCCCAACATCAATATTTTTATGTATCTTTTTCTTTACCATTTTTACTATTTATTTTTCCCCCAAAGGGGTGGCATTAAATCAATTGTTTCATTTCATATTACTCGGGAAGCCTTTAGAAAGACTGTCTATACAGAGAAGATATTTCAAGATGACACTGATATCATGCCTGATTGTGCAAATTAATGAATTGACTTTAGAGATGAGAAGGCAGCCAGGTGCAAAATTCTGAGAGTAAAGTGAGATGAAGGCAGATATCCTCACTCTAAAGCATTACACCAAGGCTGAAACTGGCCCATGGCCATGTGTATGAGTACATCCGAAGTATATTTAATCTTTGACTCTACAAAAACATCTTGAAACCAAGGAGCTCAAAAAGCCTTTCTTAGAAAGGCAGGAAGAGATGAAAGTATGATTATCCCTCATTCAACAGATGGGAAATAACCAGGCTCAGCCAACAGTCCAGGAGGTTAAAGGGATCAGAGTTTCTGAAGCTGACTTGAACTCTATTGTTAGATCCTGCAAATTTTCAAGAGAAACAAGAAACAGTTTGACTTGACTTTGCTTGGCCTTTTGGCCTGCAGAAATACTGAGGCAGCCTGACATTTCGGCTACAAATTTTGCAGCTGGGTAATAAGTGGGGTCTGGGAGACCTTACTATACTTGGTTCAGCTCCTGAGTGCCTTTTGAGATCAAGACAATAGAACTTATAATTAGCAAACCACCATAAGTCTCAAGAGTATGACACATGAATAGAATTCTTCCTTTTTCTCTTTCCCTACATAGGAACATAAAAATAGAACAAGTAACTAGTATATTTGCACATCTACTCACACTAACTTAAAAAAAAATACACCGAGAGATGGAACTTGGCAAGAACAACGCCTACTATGAGATGAATCATTTTTGTTTTTCTCCTAATATTGAAGTTTCTTGCTGATATGAAAGAGTCAACCTAAACCTGTTAGAAAGGCATCTGTTCCAAACTGTTCTTTCCTTTTTATTCTCAGTGTAACAAATCCAGCTCAGGGTCTTATCACTTCTCCTGGGCCACAAGATATCTGCTCTGAGTTACTCTCCCTACTGATTCCTGATTTAAATCAACTCACCCTTGGATTCCAGGTAAACATTCTGAGACACCTCCCTGGTCATGTTAATTTCCCCCTCCAAAATAATATACGACTTACCATGAAAAGAGAAATTGGGAACTGAGCAATCAAGGTCCTTCAAAATCTGACCCACATCTACCTTCACCATTCATTTTTCTTTTCCAATCCTTTGTAATCTGGACTTCCCAAAGTAGATTTTTTTACCCTTCCTTTATGTGCTTTAGGCTTTTCTGGTTCTGTTTGTTCTCATGCTACTCCCTCCAAGAAAACTGCACTGCAACTGCCTTTCAAGATTCTATCTCCACCAAGGCCAGCCATAAAAATCTGTCTCAGAAGCCCTACTGGCATCCAACCAGATGCAACAGTCCCCTTCTCTGATCCTCCTTCAAAACTTTCCTTGACACTTGGTTGTTAAAGTTTGCCTTACTCTTTAAGTAAATGTGTCTCATTTTCTGTTGCTATGAAGGTAAAGCACAAAATGCTTAAGTGTATCTGTTATAAATCTAGATCATTTTTTGGCAATAGATTTTCTGGGATCTATATACAGAGGCCTCTGTCTCTAATGAGGGAATCAACCTCATCTCCTCCTCATCTGCAACCAGAGTCCACCTCTTTCCCTACAAAGAGGGAATGGCCTCTGTCAGTCACTGATACCAAGCATTATTATAAATGATCTAATTCAGCATCATATGCTACTTAGCCTCTCATCTTCAGATGAATCTGTGAAGTGTATTATGATAATTTCTACAGTGAACAAAATGCTGTCTTATGAATCACTTCATTTCATTTTCACAAGTCTGATATAGGATGACGTGGCTGTCCCATACTACTGAGGAGAAAAACGAGGCTCAATGAAGGTAAGTGCCTTGTCTGTAGTAATGCAAGTAGAAAAAACTTTTAGTGGTGGAAGGGAAAGCAGAAAGATGATCTCATATATCTGCAAGTTTATGCTGAGGATAAGACTGAGAAAGCAGAAGGAAATAAAGAAAAATATCTAAAATGTATTGAAAGCTTACTAAAGGGCTGGCACTACATAAAGACTTTGTATGTAACAATCTAATTAACTGTACATAATAGTATTTATGGGGTGCTTCTAACTACAGAGTACAGATGATAAAACAAGATCAGAAAATTAGCTTGCCCATGGTAGAACGGGGATTTGAATTCAGATCATATAGCATTAAATCACATTTCAAATGTCTATACGGAGAAGGCAATGGCAACCCACTCCAGTACTCTTGCCTGGAAAATCCCATGGATGGAGGAGCCTGGTAGGCTGCAATCCATGGGGTTGTGAAAAGTAGGACATGACTCAGTGACTTCACTTTCACTTTTCACTTTCATGCATTGGAGAAGGAAATGGCAACCCACTAGAGTGTTCTTGCCTGGAGAATCCCAGGGACAGCAGAGCCTGATGGGCTACCATATATGGGGTCGCACAGAGTCGGACACGACTGAAGTGACTTAGCAGCAGCAAATGTCTATGCCAGTACTTTCTGAAATCTAATTAGTGATTTAATGTGAATTACTTGCAGAATTTGTTATCTACCAATTCTGATTCAGTGGGGATGATAGACAGGGGATCTGAGATGCTGCATATACAAGTTCCCAGGTGATGCTGATGAACAATGGATCACAGTTTGAGTACTAGTATCTCTATTCCTCTCAGAAAGTACTAGAGTTAGCAACTCGAGTCTCTGATGTTCCATTTCTGGGGACCAGCTGAGGGACAGAGAAAGAAGGATGGATAGAGCCTCTTGCCTCTGTCTTAGCCAAACCTACTGCTGAAGCTTCTCTGAATGTCCCTCCCTGTATCTTGTGCTATGCTCCTTGGCTTCCAGCTGAAACTCTTCCCTTCTTTGGTTTCTCATAAGAGTATTCTCATCTTGAAGCACATTAAACATGGCTTCAGATGATACTTAATGATATTCAGTACCATAATATTTTCTTGTCTGGAACACAATTCTATCTACTTACCTTACATGCATTTTATAATGCCCTGCCTTTATTCTTTGATTAGATATACCAACTCATATGAAAGTCCCTATCTGTATTTCCATCATGAAGCACTATTTTGTATTACATTTGTTTGTAAGAAAATAAATAGAATGTGTTAGCTACTTTTTTTTCAGAGGAGGAAGATCTCCAACATAAGTCACACAAGTTGTAAATATGGTATTTATTCATTCATTTGTTCACCCATCATTTCCAGCAGCTATAGTGTACCAGCATTATGCTAGGTTTGCCCTCATGATTCTTGTGTTTCATTTGGAAATCAAAACCTAATGGATATATATTTTAATATATTATTTTTAAATTGCATGCATGATGCTACAAAACACAGTAATTTAATTAAATTTAGCTTACTTATTTTTAACTGTTTTAGTGTACTTGTTCAGATACTCTGATATAATGTGGTAATTAATGTCACTTCCCAATATAAAAACTCATTACAGTAACTGAGCCTCTGCAGATATTTGTTTTATAATGTGCCCATGCACACACACAATCTCCCCTCAACTTTAGTGAAGTGAAAATGAATCACTTTTTATTAAACTTATCAGCCTCAATGGAAAGGCTGGCCCTGGCCAGTAATCAGCCTTTAATTGGGTTCCATTCTGTTACAAAGTGAGTCCTAAAAACTGCCTTCAAATCACGAGTCTATTTCTCTCTCCCAATCTTCATTTGAAAATTCCCTGTCTCTGAAAATTTTCAGTTGTGGATGTGTCTGGTGGTGGAAGTAAAGTCCAATGCTATAAAGGACAATAGTGCATAGGAACCTGGAACATTAGGTCCATGAATCAAGGTAAATTGGAAGTGGTCAAACAGGAGAAGGCAAGAGGGAACATCAACATTTTAGGAATCAGTGAACTAAAAGGGACTGGAATGGGTGAATTTAATTCACATGACCACTACATGATCTACTACTGTGGGCAAGAAAGATCCCTTAGAAGAAAAGGAGTGGCCCTCATAATCAACAAGAATCAGAAATGCTGTAAAAGTGAAAGCTAGTCACACAGTCGTGTCTGACTCTTTGTGATACTTTGGACTGTAGCTTGCCCGGCTCCTCTGTCCATGGAATTCTCTAGGCAAGAGTACTGGAGTGTGTTGCATTTCCCAGTCCTTGGGTGAAATCTCAAAAACAACATAATGACCTCCGTTCCTTTCCAAGGCAAATCGTTCAATATCAGTAATCCAAGTCTATGCTGCAACTAGTAATGCTGAAGAACCTGAAGCTGAATGGATCCATGAAGACCTATAAGACCTTTTAGAAATAACATCAAAAAATTATGTCCTTTTCATCACAGGGGACTAGAATGCAAAAGTAGGACATCAAGAGATACATGGAATAACAGGAAAATTTGGCCTTGGAGTACAAATGAGGCAGGGCAAAGAATAACAAAGTTTTGCCAAGAGAACCTACTGGTCATAGCAAACACCCTCTTCCAACAACACAAAAGAAAACTCTACACATGGACATAACCAAATGATCAATACTGAAACCAGACTGATCATATTCTTTGCAGGTGAAGATACAGAAGTTCTATGCAGTCAGCAAAAACGAGACCAGCGGCTGACTGTGGCTCAGATGGTGAACTCCTTATTGCAAAATCCTGACTTAAATTGAAGAAAGTACAGAAAAACACAAGGCCATTAAGGTGTGACCTAAATCAAATCCCTTATGATTATACAGTGGAAGTGACAAATAGATTCAAGGGATTAGATCTGATAGACAGAGTGCCTGAAGAACTATGGACGGAGGTTCATAACATTGTACATGAGGTAGTGATCAAAACCTTCCCCAAGAAAAAGAACTGCAAAAAGGTAAAATGGTTGTTCAAGGAGGCCTTACAAATAGCTGAGAAAAGAAGAGAAGCAAAAGGCAAATGAGAAGAAGAAAGATATACCCATCTGAATGTAGAGTTCCAAAGAATAGCAAGGAGATATGAGAAAACGTTTCTAAGGGAATAATGAAAAGAAATAGAGGAAAACAACAGAATGGGAAAGACTGGACATCTCTTCAAGAAAATTAGAGATACCAAGGGAACATTTCATGCAAAGATGGGCTCAATAAAGGACAGAAGTGGTATGGACCTAAAAGAAGCATAAGATAATAAGAAGAGGTGGCAATAATACACAGAACTATACAAAAAAAGATCTTCATGACCCAGATTACCCACAATGGTATGATCACTCACTTAGAGCCAGAAATCCTACAGTGCGAAGTCAAGTGGGCCTTAGGAAGCATCACTATGAACAAAACTAATGGAGGTGATGGAATTCCATTTGAATTATTTCAAATCCTAAAAGAAGATGCTGTGAAAGTTCTGCACTCAATATGCCAGCAAATTTGGAAAACTCAGCAGTGGGCACAGGACTGGACAAGGTCAGTTTTCATTCCAATCCCAAAGAAAAGCAATGCCAAAGAATGTTTAAACTACTGCACAATTGCACTCATATCACATGCTAGCAAAGTAATGCTCAAAATTCTCCAAGTCAGGCTTCAACAGTACATGAGCCGAGAACTTCCAGATGTACAACCTGGATTTAGAGAAAGGAGAGGAACCAGAGATCAAATTGCCAACATCCACAAGATCATAGAAAAAGCAAGAGAATTCCAGGAAAACATCTACTTTTTTTTCATTGACTACACTAAAGCCTTTGGTTGTGTGGATCACAACAAACTGTGGAAAATTCTTAAAGACATGAGAGTACCAGGGGTACTCTCTGGTACTCACTCCTGGGGTCCAGCCAGGGTACTCACTCCTGGGGTCCAGCCCTGGTTGGATCCAAGGATATCCTCAGGAGGATGGCTTTGGTGATTGAAAGGATAGATAAAAGGAGAAAGAGACAGAGGCTTGACCTGACTGGTTTACGTGGGAAACTAATAAAGTTCGTGACACCGAACTTGCTCTGACCACAGAGGCCGCAGGCGCCCTCTCGAATCACTGAAGATGCCCCACCTTAGGCACCTTCTCGAGTGGGTCTTAGAAGCCCAGGCAAGTAAGTGGTCTCAGAGAGCCCCCACGCTCCAAATCAGTCATCCTGAAGGAAGAACAGAGAAGAAAAGGAGAGAAAAGGAAGCAAGAACGACACGGGGAGACCAAGCCTGATGAGCAAGGCCCGTAGCTTTATTTTCAAAGGGAGCTTATATACCTTAAGCTGTGCATAGACGATAATAGGGGGGTGTAAAATCATGCAAAGTCAGCAGTCTTTGATCCTTATCGAGACCAGGCTTTCTTTTCTGCAAACTTATCGTATACAAATAAATGCTTTACGTGATTTACATCATCTTCTGGCCAGAAGGCCTATTAACATTTTATGATTCTTTGTTCTGATAAAGGTTAGTTAACCAGAAAACTTGTTTTTTCTAAGAGTAATTATTTTAAAGTTTGGCGCCATCCTTTGAAAGTGTTAAAGTTGCATTCCTATAGGGCAAAGGTGCAGTGGGCTTACAACAAGGGAAGAATTTATTACCTTAAGGGTCTAAAGTTGTTAGCACCAAGGCCACTACTTATTTTTTCTATATACCAACTATATTAATTAATATACTCCCAAGGACACAATACAGGGGATGTGGAAACTTGGGAGCAAGCATTGGCTCAACAATGAAATCTACTAGTTCTATTCTAACAATTTCTAACTCCCCATACTATTTGAATATCTTAAGCTTCCCGTACCTCTCGCGGTTGGGAGGCTGTAAACAATCGTATGCATAGCTGTAGGAGTCCGGGTAAACCTGTCAGGCAAGTCAGAGACCCATCTGAGGGGTCTGGATTGAAACATTCCTATTATGCCCAGGAGGCTAATTAACTAGAGCTCTAAGTTGATTTCCTTCAGAGAAAGGTGATTGGGGATAGCCCCGCGTTAATGTCAGAGGAGTTGGTGAAAGTCGTAAAATAGTAAAACAGACAGATTCTGGTTTTGGAGTAGATGCTCAAGCAGTTCCAGGGGGTCCCTTGAGTCCTGACTTGCCTTTGCATGTCAGGCCTCTCCACATGACCTTTGTCATGGGTGGGAACTCCCATGCTGGCTCCCGGCAGATCACCTTACCTGCCTCCTGGAAAACCTGTATGCAGGTCAAGATGCAACTGAACTGGACATGGAACAATGGACTGGTTCCAAATTGGGAAAGAAATCTGTCAAGGCTGTATATTGTCACCTGGTTTACTTAACTGATATTCAGAATACATCATGTGAAATGCCAGACTGGATGAAGCACAAGCTAGAATCAAGATTGCCAGGAGAAATATCAATAACCTCAGATATGCAGTGGAGAAGGCAATGGCACCCCACTCCAGTACTCTTGCTTGGAAAATCCCATGGACAGAGGAGCCTAGTAGGCTGCAGTCGGTGGGGTCACGAAGAGTCTGACACAATTGAGCGATTTCACTTTCACTTTTCACCTTCATGCACTGGAGAAGGAAACGGCAACCCACTCCAGTGTTCTTGCCTGGAGAATACCAGGGATGGGGGAGCCTGGTGGGCTGCTGTCTATGGGGTCACACAGAGTCAGACACGACTGAAGTGACTTAGCAGCAGCAGCAGTAGATATGCGGATGACACCAATCTTATGGTAGAAAGTGAAGTGGAACTAAGGAGCCTCTTGATGAAGGTGAAAGAGGAGAGTGAAAAAGCTGGTTTAAAAGTCAGCATTCAAAAAATGAAGACCATGGCATCCAGTCCCATCACTTCAGGGCAAATAAATGGGGAAATAATGGAAACAGTGACAGACTTTATCATTTTGGGCTCCAAAATCACTGCAGATAGTGACTGAAGCCATGAAATTAAAAGATGTTTGTTCCTTGGAAGAAAAGCTATGACAAACCTAGAAAGTAGATTAGAAAGCAGAGACATTACTTTGCCGACAAAGATCTGTCTAGTCAAAGCTATGGTTTTTCCAGTGGACATGTATGGATGTAAGACTTGGACTATAAAGAAAGCTGAGCACTAAAGAATTGATGCTTTTGAAGTGGAGTGTTGGAGAAGACTCTTGAGAGTCCCTTGGACTGCAAGGAGATCAAATCAGTCAATCCTAATGCAAATCAACCCTGATTACTTATTGGAAGGACTGATGCTGAAGCTCCAATACTTTGGCCACCTGATGCAAAGAGCTGATTCCCAAGAAAAGGCCCTGATGCTGGGAAAGACTGAAGATAGGAGGAGAAGGGGACAACAGAGGGCTAAATGGTTGGATGGCATTACTGACTTGATCGACATGAGTTTTAGCAAGCTCTGGGAGGTGGTGAAGGATAGGGAAGCCTGGCGTGATGCAGTCTACGGGGTTGCAAGGAATCAGATGGACTGAGTGAACAACACATCTCTGGTATCTTGATCTTCACACACATTTCTTTTTTCTCTTATACTCGCTTGCTGTAACGCTGAGACCTTGTATGGCACATCTTTTCTATTCTCACAACAATCCCATATTACAGATGGAAAGGAAAGTGTAGAGAGTGAAACAATAACCAACATTGTGTAGGCAAAAATATATATATTCTACACAATTTACAGTGTCTCAATTGTTCCTTATCCTGCCTATGAGTAGGGTCATCTTTAATCACCATGTTGCACAAGAACCACTTGGGTAGAAAGGGCAAGTTTCTGATCCAAGTTGACGTAGCCAATTGGTGATGGAGCCTGGGTCCCAGCATCGGAGTCCAGTCTGGAGCCTGTGCTCTTACCCATCATCAGCTAACCCTATGGGGGTCCCAGAGCTGATAGAAAGTTTCAGATCCAGAACACAAAAATCTGTCTGAAAATAAAGCCCCTAAAGTTGGTCACTGCGCACATGGCTTACTTTCTTCAGAGCCATCCTTCTCAACCTAAAGGACAGGCTTAAATCTGGAATTTATCTGAACTCAAGGGCACACAGAAAAGTAATAATGATTTGAGGATTGCTTCCTTTTCTGACCATCATCATCTGTATACTCACTGGCATCTGTGCTCATGCATCTACCCAGGGCCAGCCCAGTTCACTGTTCTCATTCACACAAGGTCTTTACTCCTGGAGTGTCCCCACCTTTCCCATCCACTGTCAGTTTATCCTTCCTTCCTTCCTCAATTATTTGCATCATTTTATAAGTGGGCTATAAAATCTCTCATATTTAGAAAGTCCTCATTTGGTTTCAGGTCCTGCCCTCCTCTTTCTGGATGACAATCACTACCACACAATGCTTCCTCTTACAGCCAAGCTTGCCTACAAAGTCTGCTATACTATCTACCTCCACTTCCTCACCTCCAACTCTGTTTTTAACCCCATTTCATATCAGACTTATGTTTCTCTGACTCCTAATATTTATATACTAAACATTGTGCTACTCTTATTATCAAAGTACATTAAAATGCATATACAGCATGCTTTCACATAGGGCACCACACACACACACACACACACACACACACACACACACACACACACACACACCTTAAACCAAAAGATACTATGACTCATTAAGGCTGTGTATATTGATACTATGTATAAAATAGAAAACTAAGGAAAGCCTACCCTGTAACACAGAACTCTACTCAATGCTCTGTGGTGACTTAATCAAAAAGAGGAGATGTATGTATGCATATGGTTGATTCACTTTGCTGTACAGCAGAAACACAATATTGTAAAGGAAACTATTCCAATAAAAAGAAAACTGTGTATATACGCCAATTCTATAGCTCAATATTCTATATATCACAAATTTATGTATCAGTATTATCCTTTCCTCATGCTTGACACTGAAATTTTGCCCCGGAAGATTTTATACAAACTTATCATCAGGTTAGTATGAACTCTCCTCTTTTGCCAGCCACCCCCGTGTTGGCCCCTCCACCATGGCTCACGAAAGGTCTCATCTATTGTGAAGAGTCTACTAACTGGCTTCCATGTTCCTCCTCACACCTTGGTTTTTGCTCTACCTTGATAGCACGAGGTTGCCTTTTGCTTTCTCCTCTTCATATTTGCCCCTTTTCTGCTATCTCAGGCTTAAATGTTAGAGGGGAGAGGGCTGGCTCTATTCAGGGCCAATTCTAGGTGTACAATTGATGCATCCTACTGTTTATTCTTTTGTGGTCCACACCCTAGGGTTAGAGGGTCTCTCAAAACCACTTCCACATAAATGGCGCATCCTCTACCACAAAGAAGCTGGTAGTTTAAAGATGCACACATAACGGCCACACAGAATGAACAACCTCTAAGATCCTGGCTCTCTAGGAGAAGAGTGTTTTTCCTCTCATGGAGGAAAAACTAATTTAGACTTGGGGAGAAGAGGCCAAGAAGAGGTCTTCCCCACACACTCTGAAGGTCAGTGGAAATTATCATGTATAAGTCATGATCCAGTAAAGGGAGGAGACACAAGTGAGCTCAGAAGAGGGGAGGAATTGATAAGAAATAAAGCTTAAAAATTAAGCAACAAAACACATCACATGCTAAGAAATCTAGGGGTTTTCTCCCTTTAAGTCAGTGAGGAGTCTGCTCACATCAAACAATCAAATAGTTATTATTTACTGAGAACTTACAATGTGCCATTTATTATTTTCACAACACTCCTGTGAGGCAGATGCTATTATTTTTTCCATTATACAAATAAGAAAACTGAGAGACACAGAAGTTAAGTAATGCTGAAGGTCAGACAGCTAGGAAGTGGCTCAATTTGAATTATAATGAGATTTTCATTTCAGAAAGGGAGAGGGATGCATTTAGTGTCTGGGTAGATCCTGCATAATGCACAGAAGGCTTGGACAGAGGCGCGGAGAAGTGGAATGGGGCAAGACAAGCAGAGGAGTTAGGTTCCGCCATCCTGACTGGGGTCGAGGGTGAAAGCCCACAGAGTGGTCCAGTTGGATGCACAGATGCGGACTAGGGAAAAGATGTGTAGGCTCGAGGCAGAAGAGATCTGAGTCACTGGGCTGAAGACCATATCTTAATCATGGAAATTAAGTGAATTAGAAAGAAAAGAACTCCGAATAGAATTTTGGTGGAGGCAGGGAAGGGGGTTTGTACTTAAACAACAGACAGAAGGAAAAACAAAAAAAGAAAGAAAGAAAGGAAGGAAGGAAAGGAGGGAGGGAGAAAGAGAGAAGACAAGGAGGGGAAAGGGGTACCAGGAGATTTAATCAGACTGAAATTCCTTGGAAAGCAAGGAAAGAGAGAATTTCAAAAAGGTCAGTGGGGAATAAAATTGGCAGAGAAGTCAAGAGAGTTAAGGCTCAAAAGTTCTTGGGGTTTATCAGCCAGAGGATCTCTGCTCATTTTGGCAACTGCAGTGCCAGTGAAGTGGTGGAATCAGAGGCCAAACTGCAGCTCTTTGAGGAGTGCTAGACACAAGGAAATTGAAAGATAGAACATGGTTAAAGAAGGTGAGAGACAGAGAAGGAGGAAGCCATAAAAATCAAAGGAAAACTTAGGCAGGGGTGCTGTTTCTTTTCCCTTTGCAACTTGAACCCATTTTCCATTTACATATGAAAGACAAATCTTCCAAAGAATTTCAAATCTTCATGAAAAAGTATGAAGACCCAAGAGACAGTCAACATAAAACTGATATAGGGAAGGAGGAAGGTCCAGACTTCATGCTGTCTTTTTAAATTTTTTTGATGTGGACCATTTTTAAAGTCTTTATTGAATTTGTTACAATACTGCTTCTATTTTATGTTTTGTTTTTTTGCCCATGAAGCATGTGGGATCTGAGTTCCCTGAAGAGGAACTGAGCCCACACCCCTTGCATTTGAAGGTGAAGTCTTAACCACTGGACTGCCAGGAAAGTCCTCCTGCTGTTTTTTGAATCTATTCTTTCCTCTTGCTGACAGTTTCCTTTTTTGTCTCATATCACCCTCTTCTTGTAGAAGGGTCTCTATGCCCTTGAAGCCATATAAAAATGGTACATTTTCTTCCACCTTGGAATGTCATCATTCCACATCATAAACGTTGTATCACTGTAAAAAAGTGATACACGGTAAAAAAGAATCAAGAATGTCAACAAGCTAAAGATATAGCCCATGCCAACTATGGAGTCATAATCTGGTGTTTAAACTACTTGGTCTCATTACTTAAATCTGGCCTTACATGTTCAGTTCAGTTCAATTCAGTCGCTCAGTCGTGTCTGACTCTTTGTGACCCCATGAATCACAGAACACCAGGCCTCCCTGTCCATCACCATAACACACACTAAAAAAATGCATGTAGCTTGTCATCAAAACTGCACTGCAAACTCTTCATGAGAGAAGCTGTGTATTAAAGTATTAGTACAGATGATCTAAAATTTCATCTCAGGAACATGCAGCAGGAATTGAATAAGTATTCTGCTGAAAGGAAAACTGGACAGAGTTTGCAATCTTAGAATAATAAGAAACTGAGTAAATTGAATTTTCTTTTTTCTCCCCTAGGATATGCTGGAATGTAAATATAGCATGTCCACAGCTTTTGCCTTTGATCACATTACGAGATCTGTTTTTCTTTCCCCAAAGCATTCTTATATGTGCTTTGAATTGATCTCTTCTTATACTTGCATGCATGCTGCATGTTGTTTGATGTGAAGATTGAGCCTCTCATTTTCACATTACTTTCTACAATTTTCACTGTAAGCCTATGAGTTTCCTCATTTCTCTCCAAATGTAATTTAAACTATCCATGTTATGGAATGGTGTCTAAAACACTCTTTCTTTAAAAAGTATAAACTACTAACTTCAAATTTGGATTTTTACAAATCATCTCTATAACTTTACCTGGTCACTCCTAGTTTTCTATAACTACTTTTTGTTACATTTTTTATAATTATCCCATAAGATTCATTTTTTAAAAATAAATCTAAAAATATTTAAGATATTTTTAGGTCCATATTCTGATACTCTTTCTGTTTATGTTCTGTGTCTTAAATACTACTTTGTGATATATTTTTGATCATCTGATCAATTTACTTTGATTTTTTTTGCATTTTATTTCTTTTGCATATAGCATAACACACAAATGCTCTTTTTATTTAAAAATATTATCTGTAATTTTCTGCTTTATTTTGCTCTTGATTTGGATTTTCTATTTCTTTTAGTTCAAATGTTCCACTGAGAATTTAAGTATTTTTGTTTGTTTGTTTTAAGAAAAGGGGATTGTTTTCTTTTTGGGTCATTTCTGAAAATGAAATTGCTTTTTCATCGATTTCCATGTAATATATTAAAATCTTGCTAGAGAACTATTAGATTTTCTACCTTCACTTAAAGTGCCGTTTTAAACCTAACTGGAACATTCCATGTGTTGGGCAGTAGTACCCTGGTGTATAAGATCCACACTGGAGCCCTGAGACCCCTGTGTGGCTAGCAGGGCCTGAGTAGGGGGCCCCAGTCCTCAAGAGTCTGATAATGAGCCTCAAGTCTCAAGGCTGCAAGGATAATGGGGACTCCCAGTACCTGCTGCTCCTCTGAGATGCCCTAAGCACAGTTAGGGTAGCTTCTGCCACCCAAACATCAAACTGAGTGTCTAGCCAAAGAGTGAGCTGTTGGCTTGCAGGGACCAGGGGCTGTGAATGGAGGGACAGGTTGCCAAGGGACCTGGTACAGAATAGGGAGGTGTACCAGGAGTGGATCCAGGCTGGGGGTCTCCGATGAGGACAACTCTCCACAGCAGGCCCACATCTTTGTCTTCACCTAAAGCTGGTACTTGTGTTCAGTACCCACCCTGAGATCCAAGCAGGGACCCCTGGGCTTGTGCATTACAGTCTTGCTTCTCAGAGTGCAGTCAGTAACAGCAGCAGCTGGGTATGTGGCCGAAATGCAGAAGGGTAAGTTCACCTTAGCCCTTATGAACCAAAATCTGTATTTGAACAGGAGACTGCACACACATTTGTGCTTGAGAAGCACTGAGTCAGAGGAGCCATTCTGGCTTTTCTCTCGACATCACCCTTTGTAAGGGACATGGCCAAGGCGAACTGGCTTCCTTTCTGAACAGGCTTCATATACTCAGGTCCCCAGAATCCTTTGTCCAAAGGCCCAAGTCTACTCACTTCTAGGGTACACAGTGGGTCTTCACCAGATACATCCTCCCCTGCATCCAGGACCGAGCAGGTGGTCAAGGAACCACTGTGACACAGTGGGAGCAGGTGGGTAGGGCTTCCAGGCTGAATGTTCATGTAAGGCACTGTAGGAGCAGAAAAGAGTCAGGGGTTGTGTGTGTGTGGAGGGGGAGGGGGGGTGGATCCAGGGCCTCCAATTATACTTTAGCTCCTGGTCCCTTAGACAGGGTTGAGGCTACTTCTGTTCATTTATACCTGATATACCCTTCTAGTGGGGTCCTAAGCAATGGGCAGGGTGAGGCTATAAAAGAATATTTGATTTGTATAAAAATTTAAAATATTTGATATGAAATGTTAGGTTGGATTCCAGAATCATTTGCCTTGTCCTAAGAAATTTCAACATTACAGTTTTCAGTGAAAGAATGTAATAGCTGTCATATTCTTTAGGTGTAATTTCAATCCAAGGAACCTTCTGAATGGCTATGAAAATCAGTTTTAGACTTTTTATCATCTCATTTTTCTTACAAAGCACCCCACAGATAGCAACTATGGAGACTTTGGAGAGACAACTGATTTAAAATTATAAATACAAGTCATCATGTCTAACATAGTATCTTATAATGAAAAGTTACTTGTGAATTTATGGTTTTCATTAAAATGTTTGACAATATTCCATTTGGAAATTCAATACTTATTCTTATTTCCAAACTTTGTATTTTTTATTCTTCTCTTTAAAATTTATTTTTTCGAAATATAGTTGATTTATAAGATGTTAATTTCTGCTGTACAGCAAAGTGATTCAGTTATACATATATATACATTCTTTTTCATATTCTTTTCTACTATGGTTTATCACAGGATTTTGAATATAGTTCCCTGTGGTATACAGTAAGACCTTATTGTTTATCTATTCTTTATATAATAGTTTGCATCCGTTAACCCCAAATTCCCATTCTATCCCTCCCCCATTGACCTTGGCACCCATAAGTATGTTCTCTATGTCCTTGAGTCTGTTTCTGTTTCATTAATTTCTCTTCACTTAATACCAAGTATATGTATTGAATTTTTTTCAAAAAAGTCCATACGGATGTCCTCAAATCCTAACTAATTTACCCATGTACCTATCATACAAATATCACATCAGCATAATTAAGTGAAAAAAGGTGAGAAGCATGTATACTCAGCTAGACAAAAGCAAAGGGACCCAAAACAGGCAGAGTGGAGAAGGATACTCCTTTCCATCACATACAGTGTCTCTGGGTCCCAAATGTCTATCATTTCTGACTTTTATTAAAAGTTTATCATTTTATAAAGTGGATTTCCTTCCTTTGTAAAATTTTTCAAAGATTTTCCCCCCTCAACAGATCAGCTTCAAACTTTTTAAAACACTTTCCTAACATACAATTATCATCTTCCAAAGATCCAAAAGTACTGTCAATGTGACTGAAATCAGAATGTAAATATTTTATAAACAGCTGTCAAATCTCAATCAGCAGAAAACAAAAAGCCCCCAAATTGCTGTAATCTAACCACAAGGCTACATCATTTAATTGACAGATAAGACATTTTTCGAGCTTCGGTTTTCCCATCAGCATTTTAACACATTTGCATAGTGCGCCATCCTGGATTGTCCCTGTGACAACTGACTGGAAGATGGGATAACTGAAGCTCTCTAAGGGAGAAGCTTAGCACAGTAACTGAATTCAGTTTCGTGGAACATTTTTCTTTTTTTTTTTTTCAGGTGTACAACATGATTCAGTTATTTACATTTTACATATATATATTAGACTATTTTCCTTTATAAGTTATTACAAAAAATTATTTTATTTCTTTTTAAAATTTAAATTTATTTATTTTAATTAGAGGCTAATTACTTTACAATACTGTATTGGTTTTGCCATATATCAACATGAATCCGCCACGGGTGTACACGTGTTCCCAATCCTGAACCCCCCTCCCACCTCCCTCCCCATACCATCCCTCTGGGTCATCCCATGGAACATTTTTCATACTCACTGTATTTGGAATTTCAGTCACTAACAGGGACTAAATCTTGGCATCAAAGGAATATTATCATGGCCATAAAAAAAAAGGCAAACTTTCAGCAGTTTGATAATTTATTATTTCATTCTGTTGGGTCTTCATTCAACAAAGATTTCTAATCATCCATGTGCCAGGCTTAACTAATAAATCTATGCAAGACCCAAAGCACTGGGCTCTTTCACCCATTACAACTGATAAGAAATGCCACCAGTGGGCTTCCCTGGGGGCTCAGTGGTAAAGAATCCACCTGTCAATGCAGGAAATACAGGTTTGATCCCTGATCTGGGAAGATCCCACATGCCATGGAGCAACTAAGCCCATGTGCCACAATTACTGAGCCTGTGCTCAGCATGGGGGCCACAACTAGGAAGCCCAAGGGCTGCAACTCCCTAAAGCCTGTGTTCCAAGAGAAGCCACCGCAACGAGAAGCCCATGCACCGCAACTAGAGAGGAGTCCCTACTCACCCAAACTAGAGAAAAGCCCACACAGCAGTGAAGACCCAGCATGGCCAAAGTAAATAAATAAATAAAATTATTTTTTAAAAAGGCAATGTCACTAGTGAAAATACCACAAACGGTCCCTCCAAATGATTTACTGCTATTTTCTGTGTTCATTGCTATCTGTCCCCTTTCCCAGAATTTGTTTTTTCATGTTTTCCTCTACTTTCCTCTCCCCATCCCACCCACCATCTACAGCAATAAGCCTTTCGGGGACATCTATAAGCACTGCTTATTTTTTTGTTTGTTTTGAGATATTTTACCTAAGGCATTTTCTGACTTTATATTAATTCATTCAATAAATATTTACTAAGTTTCTTGCATGAAACAGGCATCTTTAGAGATACTGTAGTTCACACAGTGAGGAAGAGACTAGGGAATCCCTGCCCTCAAGGAGCTTAGACCATAAAATAAACCATAAACACATGTGAGATTTCTTCATGACTTTCCTAAATCCCTCAAGCTACACAAATAAGTATTTTTCCCATATGGGGATATTTTAATGTGCCTTAAAAATAAAACTTCTAGTTTTTAAAAGGAATTAAATTTGGGTAGCTGGAACAGTGCTCATTTACAGAGACTAGGTAGTTGGATTCTTATGGTGGCTCGGCGGTAAAGAATCCGCCTGCAATTCAGGAGACGAGGTAGCAGCCTAGGGTTGAATCCCTGGGTCAAGAAGATCTCATGGAGAAGGAAATAGCAACCCACTTCAGTATTCTTGTGTGGGAAATCCCATGGGCAGAGGAGCCTGGTGGACCTCAGTCCTTATAGTTGCAAAGAGTCCCACATGACTGAGCATGCACAAGCACGAGAACACAGAATAACAAGCCCTAATCCGGGTTCCCCTGGACACTAGTCTTGCACAGTAAACGGATTTTGTGTGGGAAGAATAGAAGCCAGGAGACCATCAGGAAGCTTACACAGTTGTCCCAGCAAGACTGAATGATAATCAGGGTGGTAACAGAATAAAAAGAAATTAAGAGTTTCAGGATGCATTTAAAATAAAGACAGGAACAGGAAAATAGCTGATAACTCTTTAGTTCCATGGCCATAAAGGAAAAAGCTGACTTTAGTAGACATTGCACTTCCCTGCATTAGCAATGGACAGCCAAAAGGCAAGTTATTATTTTATATTAAGAGAGTACCAGTACACTCTCCACTTACAAATAAAGAACAAAGGTCCAGAGAGGTGAAATAGCTGTTTTAAGCCTTCAAGAGCTGCTGTCACCTGCATTTCCCATTTCCTATTTTCCAGCCCAGGGACTTTTCCATTAACCAGCACCTCCTTCCTCCGACTCAGCTCAGTACCTTATTCAATATCTTGCATGACTTTCTTTGGAAAGGAATTTTATTATATAATTTATCTTTAATCCGTATTTTTTTCTGAGCCTAATGAATGTAAAGTATATAATATCAGGATTATAGTTTAAAAGCTTAGTTTTGGTAGCCATACTTGCACCATTACTCCTAAACCTTTATTTTAAAAGAACAAAAAGCCAAAGAAGAAACTTGGAATTAGTATTTCCTTTATCTGCTTTCACAAGCAATTTCAATTCATCCTGAGTCCCCCAAACCAGATTTTTCCCTTTTCTATATATGGAATAGCCTTGGTTCACTTTGTTTTATAAATGGAATAATTTAGTGGAATGTCTGTGTTACTGAAGAACATTCAAAGGATTAGTGTATTAACAATCCCACAGCAATAGTATAGGCTCCTGGCATCATAATGTGAGGACCAGCATTAAGGTAGCAGAGTACAGGGAAGGGCATCTGACATGTCCAAGATCAAACCTTGCCTTTGACACTAAAGTTCTTAACATCTCAAAGCATCAGTTTCCTCATTGTAAAATGGGGATCATAATACTTAACCCTGATGGCACTATTTGTGAAGACTAAATAAGGTATAGAAATACGCCCAGCATCTTGACCAGATATGAATGCTAGAACCAGCTAATTCTCCATTTAGATTTGAGTATCACAAGACCTAACAACCTTGTTGAAGTTCAATATTTGTCTCATGCAATAAGAAATCTAATGGCATTTTTAAAACCCTTATGTTACTACAGTTAAGACACAAACAAGCTTTTGAAATAAAATCAACTTATCTCATATTTCAACAAATGCCTTCATTGTAATTTTGAATCTGATGAGCAAATAAGTAAAAAAAAAAAAAAAGCATCTTTATTAAGATACATAGAACTGAGCATGCATGTATATTTACATTAAGATGTACACTGTAATGATTATAAATTGTATTAAAAAGCATCAAACAGAATTCCTATTCCTCCTTAATCTCTTCTCATAAATCAAGCCCATAAGCCCCCCTTTTAAAGCAAAGATTTCAACTCATGAAAGGATCTTACCTTATAGTACCTTAGTGGAAGTTCTCAATGTCATTTATTCCGCCTCTAATTAGCACACAGGTGCTAGAAGAGAATAAGAAAATGGAGCTCACACAAAGCCAGGATCCTGGAGAAGGGAAAGTCAACTATTACACACAATGATTTGAAGAAATATAAGAAAACTACAACATTTCGTAGAAAGTGATTTCATATATCATGACACAGGTGGTCAGAGAGTTAAGGAACCTGTTATTGACAAAGGAAACCTACATATTGAACTTTGGATGAAAGGCTTTCTACAGTTTCACCTCTCATACCTGCCAAAGCTCCAGACACAAAGAAAGGCATCAAGTAAGAAGGAAACAAAAGAAGTTGCTTATCCCTTATTCTATGTGTTAGCGATGGTATCTTACTTTTCAGTAAATCAGTCACACTGTCTACTTAGAAGTTCTAGTCCACTATCTTCTTCCAGACACTATTGGGAGTATATACATACTATTATCTTATGACTAGCTAAATTCTAACACAGAGATAGAACCAAATCTTTATAAACTGAACTATAATTGACATACAATATCCCATTAGTTTCAGGTGTACAACAGTGATTCGCTATTTGTACACATTATGAAATGATCACTGCCATTAAACCTAGATACCATCTGTCATGGTATCTAGAATTGGTACCATGGTATCTAGAATCTATGCTTTTGAACTGTGGTTTTGGACTCTTGAGAGTCCCTTGTACTGCAAGGAGATCCAACCAGTTCATCCTAAAGGAAATCAGTCCTGAATATTCATTGGGAGGACTGATGCTGAAGCTGAAACTCCAATACTTTGGCTACGTGATGCAAAGAACTAACTCATTGGAAAAGAGTTAGTTTTTCCCGTGATGCTGGGAAAGATTGAAGGTGGGAGGAGAAGGGGACAGAGGATGAGATTGTTGGATGGCATCACCGACTCAATGGACATGAGTTTGATAAACTCCGGGAGTTGGTGATGGACAGGGAGGCCTGGCATGCTGCCGTTCATGGGGTCGCAAAAAGTCTGACAGGACTGAGCGACTGAAGTGAACTGAAATGAACCAGCTGTCAGGGTACAAAGTTGTTACAATATTATTGGTTGTATTCCCTATGCTGTGCATTGTATCAATGTGACTTATTATTTTACAATTGGAATTTTTAAACTCTTAATCTCCTTCACTTATTTCATCTGTTTTCCCATCTCTCTCCCCTCTTGTAGCCATCAATTTGTCTTCTGTATCTATGAGTCTATTTTATTTTGTCCATTTACTTGATTTTTATACTCCACATATAAGTGAAATCATACGGTATTTATTTTATTCCCTCTGGCTTATTTCCCTTAGCATAATACCCTCTGCTGCTGCTGCTAAGTCGCTTCAGTCGTGTCCGACTCTGTGTGATCCCAGAGATGACAGCCCACCAGGCTCCCCCGTCCCTGGGATTCTCCAGGCAAGAACACTGGAGTGGGTTCCCATTTCCTTCTCCATAATACCCTCTAGGTCTACACAAGTTGTTACAAATGACAAGATTTCATTCCTTTTTATGGTTAACATTCCAGAATATTGCATCTTCTTTATCCACTCTTTTATCAAGACACAGTTCAATTGCATCTATATCTTGGAGACTGCAAATAATAGGGGAACATATATCTTTTAAAATTAGTGTTTTTGTTTTCTCTGGCTAAATATCCAGAAGTGCAATTGCTGGATCATACGGTAGTTCTATTTTTAATTTTTTGAGGAACCTCCATACTGTTTTCCATAGTGGTTGCAATTTATATTCCAAGCAACAGGGTACTAGGGTTCCTTTTTCTACTCATTCTTGCCAACACTTGTTATTTCCTGTCTTTTTGATAACAGTTATTCTGACAGGCATTAGGTCGTATTATAGGTGTTTTTTTTTTTTTTTAATGTGGACTATTTACTTACTTTTGACTGCACTGGGTCTTTGATGCTGTGTGTGGGCTCTCTCTAGCTGTGGTGAGTGGGGGCTACTCTCTAGTACAGTACACACACAGACTTCTCATTGCAGTGGCTTCTCTTGCTGTGGAACACAGGCTCTAGAGTGCATAGGCTTCAATAGTTGTGGCGCATGGACTTGGTAGATGCAGCTTGCAGGCTCCAGAGCATGGGCTCAGTATTTGTGACACACAGACTTTGTTGCCCCACGGCATGGGGGATCTTCTCAGATCAGGGATTGAACTGATGGCCTCTGCATTGCAAGGTAGATTCTTAACCACTGGACCAACAGGGAAGTGCCTCACTGTAGTTTTGATTTGCATATTTACCTGATAACTAGTCATGCTGAGCATCTTTAGGTGGCTACCTGTATATTTGTAAAATATACATTTGTAAAAATGTCTCATCAGGTCTTCTGTCCATTTCCTAATCAGATTACTTTTTTTTTTTTGACATTTAGTGGTATGAGTTTTTAAAACATATTTTGGATTTCAGTCCCTTATCAGATATACTGTTTGCAAATATCTTGGGATATAATCAAATCTGAAAGAAAATCTCATAACCCCATTTTGGACACTGATATTTATAATTTTAAAGAGCACAGAGCCTAAGAATTGGGCCCTGAATCTTAGAAAAGCATCTCTCTTAGAAAGTTGGCCGAGAGAAAGAAAAAGGCACCAAGTTTCATGAGAGGAGAAGGAGGGAAATCTGTTCTTGTGAGGGATGTCCTTGAGGGTAGAGCATCCATCCGGAAGGAACAGTAAGCACCAGAGGAGAATTTGAGGATGAAACCTGACAAGATATTATTGGATTTTTAAAAGGAGGACCTTGCAGTTTCCTGAGAGGTGAAGGTTAAGTCAGATGACCAGAGGATGAGAAGAGGCTGCAAGGTGAGAAGTAGAGGGATTCTAGGGGCATGTGTGGAGGGATTTCCTCAGCAAGGATGAGATAAGCTCTTCTGAGACTGTGCAACAGGATAATCCGAGAGATGGAGGAAAGCTTGATTAATAATTTAGAGATAGGTTTGTATCTTACATGTCTTTTAAAAAAAGTATCAATTTGCAAAGGACTGGGGAAAAAGAAAAGAAAAAAAGCCATTGGTCCTTCATAGTTTGAGAAGCACTATTTTAAAGAACATCAGCCACTTTGCCAGCTCAGCATCCCTCCCCTTTTAGGGCATCTCCCTCTGCTATGGCTCCCAGTGCTGAAACTATCCATCAAAGGACCCTCTCCTACTTCGGCAAAAGGAGGGCACCTGACCCAAGGGAGGCCTCTTAGATTGCTCTTCTTTTGGGAGCCCCAGTCAGAGAAATGTGTCCTAAGGAAAGCAATGGTAGAAGCTAATCTTTAATGAGACCCATTCACTTTATGCATGGGGAGACTGAGACTAGTGAGTCAGTGAGCAGAGGTCACTTGAGTCCAGGCTATCTTTCCCACTAACGGCTCTGCTATTTAGATTCTGGCATCTCTTTAGGAAACAGTATCTCTACAATGGGAACTTCATGAGAAAATTCAGTAGTATAGTAACACACTCATTCCTACTAGAGGAAGTGATGGGTAAGTCTTCAAACAAGGAAAACCAATCTTGCTGCCAAAAATGCAATCCATAAGAGTCTAAAATAAAGAAAGTATAATCAAGGAATATGGAGGCCTCTTTAATACTGCTTTCTGTTTTTCCTCTGAAAACAGACATTTTTCTGCTGTACGGGACATACCAGTGAGCCTGGAATTCATATTTCACCATAGATTCTTCTTTGAATCTAATGGGCCAAAAGGCAAGTACTCTTTGAGTTCCACTGAGGCATGGGCCAGTCTTATAGTAACTTACTAAGTGTCTTGCACACAGTAGTTTCTCAGTAAGTCTTTGTTACATGGGTTTTATCATTAAAACTAATAAATATCCAGAACACACTTGCCTAATTTACAATTAGGGGTCCCAACATGCCTACATATTGAGATTCACATCATTTAAAGTACGTAAATACATATCTCTCAATAATAAAAATTAAGTTGCATGATTAATAACCAAAAGAAACAAACATCATTCAATCACTAAGGTATCTACTAATAAAAAGACCTTCTGTGCTAAATGAACCAGAGAACAATAAATAAGATTGAACACCCTGAGGTTTATCTAAGTTTCTCTAGTATTAGATTGAGCAAGTATTCATTTTGAAAACCAGCAAGGGAACTGGCTTTCACCCTGGCTTCACATTCACTCTATTGCAATTTAATTGTATATGACATTCATGAAGGAATAAGCTTCAAATCTCTTAGTATAAATGACAGGCTCTTTTGAATGCTAGCAAACATGGCTTAAAAGGTTTCATAATCAAAATATGATTGGTGATTCCAGAGACTGTCGTCGTAATTATGCAGTGAGCTAAATAATTTGGAAAACAAAGAAAGAGACAGAATAATAATTATGGAAGACCAGGTGTCAGGCTCTTTTAATAGGTCAACAAAACATGACCTTGATTTAGGATGTATATAGAGAATGGTAGGCTATTTTGATAGTATCTTTAAAGTATCAGTTTCTTTCTATCAGCTTATCAGGTGTTTCTTGAACACAGACTCTGAGAAGACCGCTCAACGAGGTAGTAGTTTTGGAGGCTTAATATGATAATTTGAGCTGTTCCATTTCCTTAAAATTTTTTCAAAAATCAGATTTCCCTATTTTCTAATTATTTTGAATGTGTATATTCTCTTATGCCTAGGAAGATGCAAAGCATCTTAATGGATATTTTGCAATCTAAGTGGATGATAAATGAATCTGTAGCCCTCTAATTTGGACAGCATTATACCTGCTCACAGTTTTGAAACAAATAAGCTTAACTAATTAACTTCTAGAATTTGGATGAAATTAGAGCCGAAACTCTCAGAGAAGACCTAGAATATTTCCCCACTTAATTTCACAATATCTTTATTTGAAGACCAAATAACAAGGGCTTTGACAAAATTGAGCCTAACAATTTGTTTCACGGGAATAGGATAAATATAGTTTCAAAATGTAGATATTATGCTAGGTCTGGTTTGCATTCAGTATTCATGAAAAAACAGCATTCACTAAATATCGCTGTTCATTCAGATTTATATTCTGATTTGTTTCCTTCAGAGCTCTTCTCACTTTAGCCAGTCCATCACATCCAGAGAGAGAGAGAGAGAGGACTAATGAAAAGATGCAACAGTTCTTATGAGTAAAATTATTCATTCCTTTGTAACTGAAGGAAAACAAAAATAACAGCAGATGAAACAGGTTAAGAGAACAAGTTGTTTCTAGTGCACCAGACTTGTTATGTTTCCCATTTGCAGAGGAGCTTCAGGGATCAAATAACTGTCTCTAAGTTGACCAATAAGAAACAGGTAAAATTGATATACAAAAGCTTGGATCTTTTCCATTTTATATTCCACTTAACAATAGAATCAATATTAACAACAACAGCAACAACAAATATTTACTGAATGATTGCCATATTCCAGGTGCTATTCCAAGGCCTTGACATACATCCAATCATTTCATCTTCACAGCCCTATTGTTACTTGCATTTTATAGATAAAGAAACAGATATCTGCTCGCTTGCTCTGTGTAGAACCACAGCTCTACAGAGATTATTGAGACAAAAACTTGGTGCTGAGTCATCTTTTGCCATCTACATTCCTTCGCCTTTGTCCATCCTTATTTTAGTCATCCAAGTAAATTAATGTTTACTTATTAACACAACTCCTGGTTTGAATGCTAGAGGTTCCTTTGGCTTATTATTTTCTACAAGGATTGTGAAAAGAGGTTTAGCTGTTTTGATTAATGGGCATTACAGCAGCACAAGAGTTTTTGGTGGATATCAAGTGCTCTAAAATAGGCTCTACCTGGGTATTCCAGGCAGCACAACACTGTGGAAGGGGCGAAGGCAAATGAGAATGGCATTGCAGAGAAAGAAAAGCACTCACTTTGGCAGTTTTTTTTTTTTTTTTAATCAATGAGTGCTGTGTCACCCTTGACTGAAGCTTGTGAGTGAAGACTGTTCCTGCCACATTAGAAAACAAAGGATGTTGTGGCCATCAGGCCATCGGCCACTTCAGCTGCCCCTTAACAGTGTAACCTGAGGGGATTCAGGAAGAAGAAAAGCAGAACACTAGTGTGAAATAGTTATGGTTCATATCAAAGGAATTATTTTAATAAGCTCAGACTCTTGCAACTTCCTATACATAGAAGAGTGCTAAATTCATTACCTAGAGATGTGTATTTCTCTTTAATTAACTATAATCATTTGATGTTCTGAGTATCGAGTTACTTTCAAAAAATGCCTTTGTATCCTGACTCCTCCGTTACCTCTTCAGAGCAGTCCAACAATGGCTGTCTCCTGGGCGGAAGTCCTCCGTATGTCTGCCCACCAAAACAGAATTCTCAGCTTTTAGACAGTGCATTGTTTTCAGCTGACAAATGTCTGAGGAGACACTACAAACCCAGAAGAATGGCCACTGAGCTAGGCTGGGCTGATGGACAGCACAGTATCAGAAGTCTTCTGGGTAGGTTCCATATTTGTTATCAAGATGGTAGCCAACTTGTTGGCTCATATAAGCTGATAAGCCCTCAGCCAGTGATTGGAAGCATGGGCAAAGTTCAGTATTCTGGGGTAAGTGGACTGGTTAATAGTGTAGCAGGTCAGATTATTAAATCTCTTACCTTCGGAGGAGGTGTGCTGGGGTGGGGGGTAGGTGGCATCTACATTTAAGAATGAGGAGAGCAAAACAGGATCTGAAGAAGTTAAACTAAAGACTGTCTCTTGCCAAGACCTACTCCAGATCTCTTGAGTGTTCTCCCAGAAGCCACTAACAGAGGAATGAGTCCCATTTAATGCACAGAGACTGGGTAGGCCTGAGACTTGCAAGATGATAGCTTTAAATTCTTACAAGTCCCTGAGCCTGAGGCCTACAGGAGTGGATACTGAGACTCTTATAAAGTCTCATTACACCAAGAGTTCAAGAAATTCAAGGCAGTATCAAATGACAATTAAGTGGAAAGTATTGTTTTCCGTTTCAGTTTTGGCAGAGAGTCTTAATGGGAGAAGAAAATGTTACCCTCATTTGTAGAAAAGGACCACTTGTCAATCCAATTTCAGCAAACCTAATCTCATACTGCTGAGATAAAAGTTGGAGGCTGAATTCAACTTGATACACAAAACAGGGTGAAGAGTATTACTCAAACTTTGTAATTTCACTTTTTGTCCTATGGACATAGAAAAGTGACTAAAAGGAATTTCACCAATAATATTAATGTTTGTTTGTTGGTTCTTTCTGTAATTAGATGTAATTTCTGTGTTCTTCTATATTTTGATTTTTTTATAAATCAGAAAAAAGTATTAGCAACCAACTAATACTTCTATCAGATCAGATCAGATCATACTTCTATAGTGGCAGTTAAATAATAGAAACTGATGACTTCTAACATCTGAGATTTAAACAGTTCTTTCTGCACTAAAGCTGTTTTAAAAGGAAAAGTTTTTAAAAGACATATTTTTAAACATAACTCTTTAGAAAGATATATGCATATATTCTGCATAAAATGTTAAAGACATTTTAACAATTTAACAAAATAATGCATGCCTTCATAAAATTAGACTTTAAAGATTATGACTGCTGGCTGGAAAAGGCAGTTAAATGTCACTTAAATTTACTGCTTTTACTAAAAGATGGAGCGAAAACTTAGAAAGCAGAAACTTAGCATAAAATGAAACATATACAACTTTAGTATCCTATAGTATCCCAGGCCTACTTTTCTCCCTGTTATGGACTGAATTGTGTCTTCCTCAAAGTAATAGGTTAAAGCTGTAAGTCCCAATGTGATTTAAACAGGATCTTAAGGTTGCGGCTGTAATTCAACAAGAATGATGTCCTTGTAAGAAGAAGTACCTGAGTGCACTTGAGAACATGTGCTCTCCCTTCCCCTCCCACCCCAAACCCCATCCATACAAAAAAGGCCACAGGACACACTGACAAGGCACTGTCTGCAAGCCAAGGACAGAGGCCTCCCAGAAACTGACTCTGATGGCACGTTGATCTTGACCCATCAGGCTCCAGAACTAGGAAAGAAGAAATGTGTGTAGTTAAGCTACCTAGTCTGGCATTTTGTTATACCAACCCTAGACTAGTACATTCCCAATGTTATATTCAATTCTACAGTGAACAAAAGCCTACAGATTATGTTGAGCTTTATCTGTAGTTTTGGCTTCTACCTTTCCTTAAAACTCATAAATTTATAGAATGTTTAAGCTGAAAAAAAAAGAATCACTTAGCCCAGGTCCTACCATTTCTGAATTTTGTCCTTGGTTTCCAAGTGGTGAATTTAAAATGAAATATGACCTTTGAGTAAAACATGTATGATGCCAAAAGAGAAATATCCCTCTTTGCTAACTAACACCTTTCAGTATAAGGATAAAAATCAAATGAGGACATTCCAAAACCATAGCTCCTTTCATAATACAATTAATTTGAAGGCAATTCATATCACTGGATATTGTGTAGGAACTATTATATCTTTAATTCAAAGAATGAAGGTTATTTATTACATATGATTCACCACAATATTAAATTGGTAAGATAGGGTGATCAAAAAGTAGTTAATCTGTATAACTGGTAGAAACGAGGTAGGAAGAAAAGCCATAGGTTACAAACTTACACTTTTTCTTTTATCCAGAGAAATTATTAATTTTTACCTTTTTATTCATAGTGGAGACAGAGTTATGTATGAGTTGATATATGCATTTGTGGATAAGCTTAGAGATCAACTTATTTCTAATGCTAAAGTACCTATGTTAACAGAGTGGGAAGAATACTAAGGAGAAGGAAGCTGTTTTGCTCACCCTGGTTCTGTCATTAATTTTTTTGTTCTTACAGCTCAATCTCTGTCAGCCTGAATTCTAGGCTGCCTAGCAACTTAGAAGCAGAATTAAATGACTATCCTTGTATAATAATACATAATAAAATAGTTTCTTTCTAAGTAATAAAGCTCATTTAATAAATGAAACAATACTCAAGTTACATAAAAGAAAAAAATGATTTTATTTCCTCTCATTCTCACTCCCAAATTCGGTCCCTTGAATGTTAAATTTGATGTTTATCATCCCATGTATTTTCTCTTTTCATTCAAAATTACCATTTCCTTTACTGTTCTTCTGTCACTATATTATAATGCATATTCTTTTCTCAGTAAACAATGCAGCACAACTTCCTCATCCATCCCAGTGGATCTAACACATGCTTTTTAAAAAAATTTATTTATTTATTTTAATTGGAGGCTAATTACTTTACAATATTGTAGTGGTTTTTGCCATACATTGACATGAATCAGCCATGGGTGTACATGTATCCCCCATCCTGAACCCCCCTTCCACCTCCCTCCCCATCCCACCCCTCAGGGTCATCCCAGTGCACCAGCCCTGAGCACCCTGCCTCATGCATCAAACCTGGACTGGTGATCTATTTCACATATGGTAATATACATGTTTCAATGCTATTATCTCAAATCATCCCACCTTCGCCTTCTCCCACAGAGTCCAAAAGTCTGTTCTTTACATCTGTATCTCTTTTGCTGTCTCGCATATAGGGCCAGCATTACCCTCTTTCTAAATTCCATATATATGCATTAATATACTATATTGGTGTTTTTCTTTCTGACTTACTTCACTCTGTATAATAGGCTCAAGTTTCATCAACCTCATTAGGGCTGATTCAAATGCATTCTCTTTAATGGCTGAGTAATACTCCATTGTGTATAGTACCACAGCTTTCTTATCTATTCGTCTGCCAATGGACATCTAGATTGCTTCCATGTCCTAGCTATTGTAAACAGTTCTGTGATGAACATTGCGGTACATGTGTCTCTTTCATTTAGGGTTTCCTTGGTGTGTATGACCAGTAGTGGGATTGTTGGGTCATATGGGAGGTCTATTTCCAGTTTTTTAAGGAATCTCCACACTGTACTCCATATGTTGTTTGCATTCTCACCAACAGTGTAAGAGGGTTCCTTTTTCTCCACACCCTCTCCAGCATTTATTATTTGGAGACTTTTTGATAGCAGCCCTTCTGACTGGTGTGAAATGATACCTCATTGTGATTTTAACTTGCATATATCTGATAATGAGTGATGTTGAGCATCTTTTCGTATGTTTTTTAGCCATCTGTATGGTGTCTTTGGAGAAATGACTGTTTAGTTCTTTGGCCCATTTTTTTTTGATTACGTCATTTATTTTTCTGGAATTGAGCAGTAGGAGCTGCTTGTATATTTTTGAGATTAATTCTTTGTCAGTTATTTTGTTTGCTATTATTTTCTCCCATTCTGAAGGCTGTCTTTTCACCTTGTTTATAGTTTCCTTTGTTGTGCAAAAGCCATTAAGTTTAATTAGGTCCCATTTGTTTATTTTTGCTTTTATTTCCATTACTCTGGGAAGTGGGTCGCAGAGGATCCTGCTATAATTTATGTCAGAGAATGTTTTGCCTACATTTTCCTATAGGAGTTTTATAGTTTCTGGTCTTACATTTAGATCTTTAATCCATTTGAGTTTATTTTTGTGTATGGTGTTAGAAAGTGTTCTAGTTTCATTCTTTTACATGTGGTTGACCAGTTTTCCCAGCACCACTTGTTAGAGAGATTGTCTTTTCTCCATTGTATATTTTTGCCTTTTTTGTCAAAGATAAGATGTCCACAGGTGCGTGGATTTATCTCTGGGCTTTCTGTTTTGTTTCATTGATCTATATTTCTGTCTTTGTGCCAGTACCATACTGTCTTGATGACTGTAGCTTTGTAGTAGAGTCTGAAGTCAGATAGGTTGATTCCTCCATTTCCATTCTTCTTTCTCAAGATTGCTTTGGCTATTCGAGGTTTTTTGTATTTCCATAGAAATTGTGAAATTATTTGTTCTAGTTCTCTGAAAAATACCGTTGGCAGCTTGATAGGGATTGCATTGAATCTATAGATTGCTTTGGGTAGTATACTCATTTTCACTATATTGATTCTTCCGATTCATGAACATGGTATATTTCTCCATCTATTTGTGTCATCTTTGATTTCTTTCATCAGTGTTTTATAGTTTTCTATATATAGGTCTTTTGTTTCTTTAGGTAGATTTATTCCTAAGTATTGTATTATTTTCATCACAATGGTGAATGGAATTGTTTCCTTAATTTCTCTGTTTTCTCATTGTTAGTGTATAGGAATACAAGGGATTTCTGTGAGTTAATTTTATATCCTGCAACTTTACTATATTCATTAATTAGCTCTAGTAATTTTCTGGTGGTGTCTTTAAGGTTTTCTATGTAGAGGATCATGTCATCTGCAAACAGTGAGAGTTTTACTTCTTCTTTCCCAATCTGGATTTCTTTTATTTCTTTTTCTTTTCTGATTGCTGTGACTGAAACTTCCAAAACTATGTTGAATAGTAGTGGTGAGAGTGGGCACCCTTGTCTTGTTCCTGACTTTAGGGGAAATGCTTTCAATTTTTCACCATTGAGGATAATGTTTGCTGTGGGTTTATCATATATATCATATATGGCTTTTATTATGTTGAGGTATGTTCTTTCTATTGCTGCTTTCCGGAGGGTTTTTATCATAAATGGATGTGGAATTTTTTCAAAGGCTTTCTCTGCATCTATTGAGATAATCATATGATTTTTAGCTTTCAATTCTAAAACATGCATTGTAAGAACTGATGAATCCATTTCAACATGGATATGCCACAATTTATTTAATCCATTTATGTTTATGGGATTAGAATCACTTCTTTTTTAAATTATAAACAATTTAGCAATTATAATCCTCTTGTCTCTGTACATTTATGTTAATTTTTATAGTTATACAGTTAAAACTAGAATTTATAGGTCCTAGGGTCATCACATTTATTTTAGTAGATAATGTTAGTGACTTATCAAAAAGATATAACAGTTCTGTTTCCCACTTTCCTCATCATAATTGGACATTATCTCTATTGATCAATCAATAAGTCTATCTGATTTTTGGAAAGAAAAACAGTATTCTCAGCAAAATCTCTTTATTATCTGTAGGTTCTCAGGGGCAGTCTTGTACCAAGGGCAGAGTGGAAACAATCCTTGGCCAATATTCCAGAGCTGAGTCATAAAATGGAAATATGTGCTGAGGCACTTCAGTTGTGTCCGACTCTTTGTGACCCCATGGAGTGTAGCCCGCCAGGCCTCTCTGTCCAGGGGATTCTCCAGGCAAGAATACTGGAGTGGGTTGCCATTTCCTTTTCCAGGGGATCTTCCCCACTCAGGGATCAAACGCGTGTCTCTTATGGCTCCTGCATTGGCAGTTGAATTCTTTACCACTAGCGCTACCTGGGGAAATGGAAATAATCCTTGGAAAAATATATTTCAGGAAAACAATAATAACTACTATTTGGAGAAAGGATTTTTAAAGGTGGTGTTGTAAGAAGTGAAAATGATAAACGCTCCTTTCAGTAAGATGCTCTACAGTAAAAAAAAAAAAAAAAAAAAAAAAAATCTGATTTAAAAGTCACTGCTATTATTTTCCCCACAAAATCATAAGTTTTAAAAATGTTTAACCCAACAAAGGGTTTCCTGTATTCTTGAAAGGTTCAAACAATCCACAACAAAGGAAAAGGTCCAGTCTTGAGTTCCTTAATTACATAAACAATACAGTATCTGTAAAATACTATTCTTTAGCCAGACATGATTGGGTTTAGCTGCTTGGAAATGTTAACCACATTTTTTTTTTTTTTTTTTTTGAAGCTAACATTTCAGCAGACCCAATATAGGGGACTGCATTGTATCTCTCTCTCTTTCTGAAGTTAAACATAATATGAATAAGAAAACCAGGAAGGAGTATTTTGTATTTTTGATCAAAACAATGTTATAGAGAATGGTCAAATTATAGTGTTTCTAGTATTTTAAGGATCCAATTTTACTTATTTTTTTGAATACTATTATTGTTATCTTTATTTTAGTTTTTAAAAATTAATGTTTATTGGAGTATAGTTGCTTAAAATGTGTGTGTTTTTGCTGTACACACACACACACACATACTCTTTTTTAGACTTCCTTCCCATTTAGGTCATCACAGAATATTGAGTAGATTTTCCTGTGCTATACAATATGTTCTCACTAGTTATCTATTTTATACATAGTAGTGTGTATATGGGAGAAGGCAATGGCACCCCACTCCAGTACTCCTGCCTGGAAAATCCCATGGATGGAGGAGCTTGGTAGGCTGCAGTCCATGGGGTCGCTAAGAGTCAGACATGACTGAGCGACTTCACTTTCACTTTTCACTTTCATGCATTGGAGAAGGAAATGGCAACCCACTCCAGTGTTCTTGCCTGGAGAATCCCAGGGATGGGGGAGCCTGGTGGGCTGCTGTCTATGGGGTCAAACAGAGTCGGACACGACTGAAGCAACTTAGCAGCAGCAGCAGCAGTGTGTATATGTCAGTTCCAATCTCCCAATTCATCCCACCTTCCCCTGACCCCCTTGGTATCAAGGATCCAATTTTAAAAGGAAAAATATACCTGGAGTTTAGATTTATAAATTGATATTCTTTGGAGACCCTGCTTCGATTCCTGGGTCAGGAAGCTCCCCTGGAGAAGGAATAGGCTACCCACTCCAGTATTCTTGGGCTTCTCCAGTGGCTCTGATGGTTAAGAAACCGTTTGCAATGTAGGAGACCTGGGTTCGGTCCCTAGGTTGGGAAGATCCCCTGGAGGAGGACATGGAAACCCACTCCAGTATTCTTGCTTGGAGAACCCCCAGGGGCAGATGAGCCTGGTGGGTTACAACCCATGGGGTTGGAAAGAGTTGGAGATGGCTGAGTGACTAAGTACAGCACAACACATTCTTTGGAGTGTTTCCATCAGGAATCAGAGAAACACCTTAAAGGATCACTAGCAAATTTGCAATCCAACATCTCTTCCTGGTAATGACACAGCCAAACTCATCAATTAAACTTTGGGATTGATTAGATGATGAATAAATTAGTAATTATATTAGCTTAGTTTAAAGCATCTATGGTGGATATGTTTTTAAAAATTAAAATAAATAATAATAAAGGCATATCTTTCTTTATGTCTAGAACTTGCTTGTTTAGAGAATAATGTTTTTTCCTTTTTTCCCAGTTTTCACTTTTCATTTCAGGACTCAGGAAGTTTCCATTTCGGGTCTTCAGCAAAAGTTAACCTGGACTCTGGGCAGTTGCTTCATTCAGTGCCTTGGTCTTCTCATTCAGAGCCTAAAGTTAAAGCCATCAACTTATCGCAAAGGAATGATAAAGATAACTGCACCTTATAAAAAGAGAAAGGAAATACTACAGCTAAGTGATAACATGGCTATATTTATTTTTTTAAATGGAAAAATAACTTGAAAACAAAACCCCTATTCTATTTAAGTCTGAGTTCTTGTCCAAGTCAGACAGGATGCTCCACACCTGATGCCCTGCTGGTGTCTCTCGGCTTCTTTCTTCTCCATATTCCCTCTTTGGGATGTTAGGTACTTCGGAGACTCCCAAACTCCCTGTAGTTAAAAGTTATCCCTATTCATTTATTCATTGGTCTGTCTCTTCCACAAGATTGTAGGTAAGGATTCTGTGCCCCAAATATGCCTGGAAGTCCACACTGCTGCCAAAATAGACACACAGCCAAGACCAGAGCAAATAATGAGGCCCTGCCTGGTCAACTCTTAACTGCAGGCACTTCTCAAAGAGAACTTCAGCTAAGTCAGACGCCTTGGGAATACCGGTGATTAAAACAAGCAAGCAAGTAACAAACTTAACAACTGCAGGTAGAAACTGAGAAGATTTATAAATGTTTCTACAAGATACAAGAAAGCAGGGCATTCAGGGATACTGTCATGAAACAGTAAGAGTATGGGGACATAAAGGGGACTGTCACAAGTCATTCAATCCAGATATAAAAGGAACCTCAGTGGATCATTAACACAGTCATTTTATCTATAATTGGTATGTGTGTGTGCATCTGGAATACAATGGAAATTAACGTTAGAACTCTATATCATTTGCAGTGATGTATGCGTGCATGTGAGCTAAGTCGTTTTAGTCGTGTCTGACTCTTTGTGACCCCATGGATTGTAGCTGACCAGGCTCCTCTGTCCATGGGATTATCCAGGCAGGAAGAAGCGGATTGCTATGCCCTCCTCCAGGGCAGTGTTGTATATTATGCTTATTAAAAATATTGATATTTAAATACATTATAGAGACAAATTTTGACACAACACTTTACCATTTTTATAAAAAGTGACCCTTGCTGGCATTACAGTAGAGAGCCATCTTAACTATCTGGATTTTAATAAGTGACCAAGATGACACTGTTTCAAGAAGGCAAAATCAAGCAATCGAAGGACTCCCTATAGGTGTTTATGACATTTTTTAGACTTCACCTGATCCCAGGAGCTCCACAAGATTCCAGGAAGATATCTGATACTCAGATAAATCTGGGGAATATTGGCTTAAATACTATGTTATCATTATTTTTACAACAGGATTAGTTAGAAATGTTAAAACTGAGCCTTGCATTTGAATCTCCTCAAGGTAGATACATCCTGACTCTAGTTTTTCCCCATCTTGTTTGGCCAAGTGAGGTTTTCTGAGGGGAACCAGAGTAAATGCTGTATAGCACAAACAGCTCAGGATCCTTTTCTACTTCAGAACAGGAAAAAAAAAAAAAAAAAAAAAAGGATCTATTCTTCAGTGTCTAGCCTAGCTTGAAAATGAATTTACTCAAAAAAAAAAAAAAAAAAGAAAGAAAGAAAATGAATTTGCTCGAGTCTAGGTAAGTATTTCTCTCAAAACTCATAGACTCCAAAACATCATGAAAAATAAATTTATCTTTCTGAAAAGGGAATAGTGCATGCTACATTGCAAAACAAGGATGAATAGATCTAGGGTAGAAAAAAATTCAATAATAATATTTAGAAATATATATTTTCAAATACTACAATTTGAAATGAAGCCATGACATTCTTAGATATACTCTTGAAAATCAAATGAGCTCCTGAAACTGTATTTAACTAAAATTCCAATCTCTTAAATATTTGGAAAGGTCAATTTTGATATGATGAATTACAATTTTGGCAATTCCTATAGTACAGCTGTTCTAAGGAAATATAATACTGTTGGTGGTGTAAAGAACATATTTAACTGGTTTCCCTGGAGTTTTTCTTGTTAAATACCTTTTAGAAAATGCTCAAATGTCCCAAGTTAATAGCTTTTCTTTCCTACTAGCTTAAGCAATGCTTTTGGTTGGTAAATGCTTACCACATACTGCAGATAACAGTCCTCCTGGAGCCTAGGACCCCCAATCTACGAAGCAAATACACTGATAAAGGAGCTCCTTAAAGGAAAATCTCATTTAAAAATTATATTTTTAAAAAGCAGTTGAATGGCAAAAAGTACTCTATATTTGCTGTTGTTCAGTTGCTCAGTCATGTCTGACTCTCTGCGACCCCATGGACTGCAGCATGCCAGGCTTCCCTGCCCTTCACTATCACCTGGAGTTTGCTCAAACTCATGTCCATTGAGTTGATGATGCCATCCAACCATCTCATCTTGTCACACCCTTCTCCTCCTGCCCTCAATCTAAAAAAAAAAAAAAAAACACAAAAAACCTAGATATAATGTGGTCTGGACAATGGGTCCACAACCTTATAAGCACAAACGCAGAGTAATCTTTAAGAAAACAAAGAAAATTTAGGTTTAACCAAATGAATTTGCTGATTAAGCAGGTCCAAAACAGTCACTTTTCAGTAATTTCATACATTCCAACTTGCAGATCAAAATGTTCACAGTGGTTGTAACTTGGGAACTAAATAATGGTGTATTTTTATACTTTTGTGTGTGGGTGTATGTATGTGTATACCTTCTCTTATTTTCAAAATTTCACAGTGAGCATTCGTTTTAAACAACATACTTTTAAACTTCTACAAGAAGACACACAGAAGCACAAACATGTAAATGAAGGGATTAAATTGTTTCCTGGAGGGGAATACAAAGGAAATGAAGGAAGAGTCTGGACTGTGATTTAGCTATCATTTTCAAGAGTTGTATGTGGATTCCAACATCTCATTATAAACTGACATGTAAGAAGGATCCTGGTTTCCCAGAGTTTAGGGAAAGAAATGTTTTCTGCATACACTGTTAAAGGATTACCCTCAGTTTGGGCCCAAAGTAGGAACACAAGGATGCCATCCATTATATGAGGGAATAGGCAATATGGTAAGGAAGCTATCTGTATTATTCATGTAGTATCATTCTTTTTTTCCACTTAAGACATTTGACTCTCCTTAGTTCATTTGTGAGTACCCAGATTAAAATCCTGAATATATCCATTGAAGTTACATTTTCTCCTGGGCTGTGTTTGTAGTTGAACAACCAATGCCTTCTAATAAGCAAGGATTTACCCTGGTCTTCATGAAACAGAAGTAGTCCAAAGGCTGCCTACAGTCCTAAGGCTAGAGAAGCAAAGAGTTCTTATTTATTTTAATTGAAGTATAGTTGATTTAAAATATTGTGTTAGTTTCAGTTGTACAGCATAGTGATCCTTTCTCTTTTTTTTTCAGATTAGAGTCCATTAGAAGGAAATGTCACTTCTTCCATCTGGAGGGCACCCCAGGTCTGGGCCAGGGGAGGAGCTTATTTCTGGCTGATGGCTGACAGCATGGAGGGGTCCCTGTCTTCCCTTAGAAAGGTCCATCTGGATTTCACAGAAATGGTCTCATGCTAGTGACAGCCATTTTTCTGGAATCACTCTTGCCAAAGCCATGGGCAAGATAAGAAAAAAATATAAGACTCTAACAAAACTGTACTTGCTACTCATAAGTTTGTTTTCTGTCCATCAGTTGTTTCTACTTTGAGAATAAGTTCATTTGTCTCATAGTTTAGATTTTACACATAAGCAATATTGTATGATATCTTTCTCTGTCTGATGTCATTTAATATAATAAGCTCTAGGTCCATCCATGTTGCTGCAGATGGCATTATTTCATTGTTTTTTATGGCTGAGTATTACTCCATTATATATAGCTCATCTTTATCCATTCAAATATATGTGTAAATGAACCTCTTTGCTGTACACCTGAAACTAACACAGCACTGTAAGCCAATTACATTACAATTAAAAAACAAACAAACGAAACCTCTATTTGTTGTTAAAAACCAGCAGTAATAACTTATTTATAGTCAACCAAATAATTAATAACACTTAAAAATAAATATTGACTTTTCCCATCTTGAGATTAGAAAGAAGTGAATACTTTTCAAACTAATGGTAGAACATTTTTACTTGAATATAAAACCTTGTATTCCATCTTGCTTTTTACAATACATTAATTCTACTGTGTTTGAAACATTCATTGCTTTGAAAAAGATTACCTAAATTTCTTTTCTGGCAATCAGGCACTCATTTAGGGATTCAAAAATACTCTAAATGTAAATATTGCTATACCCTATGAAATATTTCACCTTTGTATGTATTAAAGCACACTGTTGGGACTTCTGTGGTGGTCCAGTGGCTAAAATGTCATGCTTCCAATGCAGGAGGCCTGGGTTCAATCCCTGGTCAGGGAACTAGAACCCATATGCCACAACTAAGTGTTCTCACACTGCAACGAAGATCGAAGATTCCAGTGCAACAACTAAGAAATGATGCAGCCAAATAAACTTTTTTTTTTTTTTTAAAAGCACACTGTTTTCCTTTAAACACAGAGGTATACCCGAGAGGATACAAATTTTGTTGGATGAGGTAACAGGTTGGCATTGTGATAACCTACAGGGGTGGTAAGAATTACGGGAAATCTGAGGTACAGGTTAAAAAGGATGTGGAACTTAATTAAAGATTTATATTTCCTGGGCCTAGTATAAGCCTGTTCTGTGAATAAGCATTAAAATTATAGCAATTCTTTCCATATCTTCCTAGCATGACTATCACTATCCCATATACATAACATGATGAATCTTTAAACACAGATTTTTATTGTGTCAAAAATGTCATACATAACATTGTTCTTTTGCATCTTTTGCTTGTTTATTCAAAAAATATTATCTAATTGATGTTTTGATTTCATCCTTTACAACTAAACAGTTGCAAGGGATCTATATGATTGCAAAACTGTTTTCAGATAAGTGGCCACTTCCCCAGCTTGTGCATTGCTTTGTAAGTCAGACTCATGAGAGATTAGTTTTTGACGTGTAACTAGTCAGTTTGAGATACAAAACTTGATCTTGAAAAAAGCACCAGCCAGATAAAGGGATACTTCACTTCCCTATTCTTACCCATTTCACTTACATAGAATGCTGCATCTTTCTTTAATTATTGGCCACCCCCTGAGGCATATGGACTTCCGTGGGTGGCTCAGACAGTAAGGGTTCTGCCTGCAATGCAGGAGACCAGGGTTTGATCCCGGGTCAGGAAGATCCCCTGGGGAAGAAAATGGCTACCCACTCCAGTATTCTTGCCTAGAGAATCCCCATGGGCAGAAGAGCCTGGTCAGCTACGGTCCATGAGGTTGCAAAGAGTCAGACACGACTGAGTGACTAAATTTTTTGAGGCATATGAGATCTTAGTTCCCTGACCAGGGATCAAACCTACATGCTCTGAATTGGAAGGTGGAGTCTTAACCACTGGACCACCAGGGAAGTCCCAATCTTTCTTGATTATTGCTGTCATGATACCACATTTCTGAATAATCAGAGTCATTAATATGTGTATCTGTACACATGTGTAGGACAGAAAGAGACAGAATGAGAGAGATAGCATGAGACAGAAGGAGACAGACAGTAAGAAACACACAGAGAAAGACTGACAGAGGGAGGGAGACAAAGACAGATACATATATAGACCCACACATGCACAGTGACAGACATTGGCTCTTCCTCCCTTTATGGTCTGTCTGTTTTCATTTCTCTTGTACTTACAGACCTTTTAGCAGCTGACATTACTCATTTTGAGCCCTGCAACTACTTAGGCTTCGCCTTTGTGTGCGTGTATGAGACTGACAGCGATTGAAATAGGTTATATTATGTCATTCTGAGGCTGGGAGATTTTAAAAATATATTATCTGTGTGATCCTCATTTTTCTGTAACTACAAATCCTATATTTAAATCTGCATAAGGTTGCACATTGTCTTAATTCTATTTTTAAAAAAATCACAGCAGTGCAAATTGCTTGTTCTTCTCCAAGTCATAAGTTACTACTCAGAGATAATTTGTAACAGGCAGAAAAGATTGTAAGAGGAGTGAAACTTTAGCCTTTGCTTGTGATGTCAGTGCAGTTTGAACTTGGCTTAGCAAAATCATAGGCTATGTGAATGTCACATCACTGCTTCACTTCCTGCTTAAGTCACCCTAGAAGTGTTGGAAGGGTTGTACTAAGATGACGAGTTCAGTTCAGTTCAGTTGCTCAGTCGTGTCCGACTCTTTGCGACCCCATGAATCGCAGCACGCCAGGCCTCCCTGTCCATCACCAATTCCTGGAGTTCACTCAGACTCACGTCCATCGAGTCAGTGATGTCATCCAGCCATCTCATCCTCTATTGTCCCCTTCTCCTCCTTTCCCCAATCCCTCCCAGCATCAGAGTCTTTTCCAGTGAGTCAACTCTTCACATGAGGTGGCCAAAGTACTGGAGTTTCAGCTTTAGCATCATTCCTTCCAAAAAAATCCCAGGGCTGATCTCCTTCAGAATGGACTGGTTCTATCTCCTTGCAGTCCAAGGGACTCTCAAGAGTCTTCTCCAACACCACAGTTCAAAAGCATCAATTCTTCAGTGCTCAGCTTTCTTCACAGTCCAACTCTCACATCCATACATGACCACTGGAAAAACCATAGCCTTGACTAGACGGACCTTTGTTGGCAAAGTAATGTCTCTGCTTTTGAATATGCTATCTAGGTTGGTCATAACTTTCCTTCCAAGGAGTAAGTGTCTTTTAATTTCATGGCTACAGTCACCATCTGCAGTGATTTTGGAGCCCAAGAAAATAAAGTCTGACACTGTTTCCACTATTTCCCCATCTATTTGCCATGAAGTGATGGGACCGGATGCCATAATCTTAGTTTTCTGAATGTTGAGCTTTAAGCCAACTTTTGCACTCTCCACTTTCACTTTCATCAAGAGGCTTTTTAGTTCCTCTTCACTTTCTGCCATAAGGGTGGTGTCATCTGCATATCTGAGGTTATTGATATTTCTCCCAGCAATCTTGATTCCAGAGCAAACCCCAAATCACATTTGCCTATTTTGCAATATAGTTTTAAGTTGTTGTTTTGTCATTAAGTCATGTCCAGCTCTTTGTGACCCCATGGACTGTAGCCCACCAGGCTCCTCTGTCCATGGGATTTCCTAGGCAAGAATAGTAGAGTGGGTTGCCATTTCCTTCTCCAAGGAATCTTCCCAATCTAGCGGTTGAACCCACGTCTCCTGCATTGGCAGGCAGATTATTTACCACTGAACCACCAGGGAAGCCAATGGTTTTAGATAGCAATAATTTAATCTTGAGTTTATATCCAAAAACAAAAAAGAGTATATATCTAGAACTTAACATATTCCAGATATTTTTGATAAATTACCTCCCCTATTTCTCATGATAATTTGATGTCATGGATACTGTTATTATCATTCCTGTAAGTGAGAAGAGAAAGCCAAGGTCTGGAAGAGTTAGGGAGCTTCCTAAAGATGACACAGATGATGTGGGAAGGGTTTGAACCTGGACCATAAGACTCCAGACCTGGGACTTTCCCCCACAGTGCAATTGCACATTGCTATTTGGTGAATCCATATCACCCAAAAGGAAACACAGTAGGGAGTAAATTTCATATTGGGTCCAGAAAAAAAAAGTATGAGACAACAGCGTTCCTTTAGGTGTATCCTGCAGGGAACGGGAAAGGAAATGATGGAGAAGAAAAAAAGAAAAGAAAAGAAAAGTAATTTCTTTTGGCATGGTGAACAGGACCCTCTCTGGGTTTATATTTCTCAGTACATAATGAAGAGTGAGTTTGACAGGCAATGAGGAATAGGCTAGGTTTTCTGTTTATCTGTGGGTTTGATTGCTTTTTTCTTATCTGAGAAAGATAGCACAAGTTTTACACAACAAGAAACAAAATATTTTCTGATTTAAGGAAAAGTTTTAAATCATAAAGAGGTCTTTGCAAAACTCAACAAGTACTGAATTTTTGATTTATGGAAGTGGCAATACAATACACAAAAACTCACAGTTATCTATAAATTAACAAAATTACCTAACAAAAATTAAGCAACAGCTGCCAACTGGTTTGTGGATTATATCTGTGACATATCAATGAATATAAAATTGGAAATCTGACATATGTTTCCTAAGAGTCTCCCTTCTAAGAAAGTTAGGGCAGCAGAAATTGTGACTGTCCCTTTGACAAGATAAAATACTGAGATTTATGATCAAAAAGACATGGCATTTCCCTTTCTAAATATCTTTAAGCAGAGAAAGACATTTACTGCTAGGTTCACGAGGAGATGATAAAAACAGAGATCCAGACTAGAAAAGCCATAAGAGCCATCCTAGCTCTATGACCCAGTGGTTAAGTCATTTTATGAATGAGCCTATTCAATGTACATAAATTTGAATTTTATAAATTGTACCTAGAATTCTTTATCCTCGATAGTATTAAAATTTTCTCCATTTTCATCAACATCAATACCATAAACTTGTTAATTATAACCTATTGACAATGAGTTTTAGGTGTGTGTGTGTGTGTGTGTGTGTGTGTGTTAGTTGCTCAGTTGTGTCTGACTCTCTGTGACCCCATGGACTGTAGCCCATCAGGTTCCTCGGTCCATGGGATTCTCCAGGCAAGAATACTGGAGGGAACAGCCATTTCCTTCGCCAGGGGATCTTCCCCACCCAGGTACTGAACTTTGGTCTCCTGTACTGCAGTCAGATTCTTTACCACCTGAGCCACCAGAGAAGCTCACCAGGTAAGTTTCAGGTACATCTTTCCAAATTTGCCATGCTAGAGAATTTTGTCTACAACCCACCTTGAAATTTGTCTGATGCAAAAAATTTCACTTATAAACTTTAGATTTAGCCAAGGCTTATTGGAGTATCTGGTCATGAGATATTATATTCTTGGAAGTTATGCTGTAAAAAATAGTATAAGAGTGTATAATGGATAACAATTAAGGTTAGAATTTATAGATTTTTTCTCAATAAGCAAACTTTGTTTTCTTTCCTTCCATTATATACATTTTGGCAAAGTCATTGCTTAAAAAGGCAAATAAGATAAAACTGAAATTTATTTTATTGTACAAAGGTTAACAGGAGGGGGTAAATTAAGGCATGATTTATATTCTGCTGATAAAAAAAATATTGTCCAGAGCATGTTTTTAAAAGTGAAGTTTCAAGTTTTTAACAGAAGCACAGAGTTTGCATACAGGAACTGGACAGACGGATGTAAATACTAGTCCTGCCACTTACCCGTGGCCTTAGGCAAGTATTTTTCCTTTCGGAGACTAGTTTCTCATTTCTAAATGGGATCATAATAGTATACCCAGGCTGTTGTGAGGACTGATTTGTTTAATGTAGGTAAAGGGCTTAGTGCCTGACAAGTGTTAGCTATTATTATATCTCTATAAAGCTATTAATATAAGGTTTTGTAAATATACTACATATATGGAACAACATTAAAAGAACTTGGTAAATGTGGCATGAGAAATAGGACAGCAATAAAGCATTTAAGAAGAAATTATATATACAATGGTGGTGGTTTATTCGCTAATTCGTGTCCAAACTTGGGATCCCATGGACAATAGCCTGCCAGGTTCCTCTATCCATGGGATTTTCCAGGCAAGAATACTAGAGGGGGTTGCCATGTCCTTCTCCAGGGGATCTTCCCAAACCAGGGATCAAACCCACGTCTACTGCATTGCAGGCAGATTCTTTACCACAGAGCCACCAGGGAAGCCCTAGAAAATATGAATAAAATATTTCAAAATGTACTAGTTCAGTTCAGTTCAGAGGCTCAGTCGTGTCCAACTCTTTGCGACCCCATGAATTGCAGCACGCCAAGCCTCCCTGTCCATCATCAACTCCCGGAGGTCACTCAAACTCATGTCCATTGAGTCGCTGATGCCATCTAGCCATCTCATCCTCTGTTGTCCCCTTCTCCTCCTGCCCCCAATCCCTCCCAGCATCAGGGTCTTTTCCAATGAGTCCACTCTTCGCATGAGGTGGCCAAAGTACTGGAGTTACAGCTTTAGCATCAGTCCTTCCAATGAACACCCAGGACTGATTTCCTTTAGGATGGACTGGTTGGATCTCCTTGTAGTCCAAGGGTCTCTCAAGAGTCTTCTCCAACATCACAGTTCAAAAGCATCAATTCTTCGGTGCTCAGCTTTCTTCACAGTCCAACTCTCACATCCATACATGACCACTGGAAAAACCATAGCCTTGATTAGATGGACCTTTGTTGGCAAAGTAATGTCTCTGCTTTTGAATATGCTATCTAGGTTGGTCATAACTTTTCTTCCAAGGAGTAAGCGTCTTTTAATTTCATGGCTGCAATCACCATTTGCAGTGATTCTGGAGCCCAAAAAAGTAAAGTCTGACACTGTTTCCACTGTTTCCCCATCTATTTTCCATGAAGTGATGGGATCAGATGCCATGATCCGAGTTTTCTGAATGTTGAGCTTAAAGTCAACTTTTTCATTCTCCTCTTTCACTTTCATTAAGAGGCTCTTTAGTTCCTCTTCACTTTCTGCCATAAGGGTGGTGTCATCTGCATATCTGAGGTTATTGATATTTCTCCCGCCAATCTTGATTCCAGCTTGTGCTTCTTCTAGCCCACTGTTTCTCATGATGTACTCTGCATATAAGTTAAATAAGCAGGGTGACAATATACAGCCTTGATGCACTCCTTTGCCTATTTGGAACGTCTGTTGTTCCATGTCCAGTTCTAACTGTTGCTTCCTGACCTGAATACAAATTTCTCAAGAGGCAGATCAGGTGGTCTGGTATTCCCATCTCTTTCAGAATTTTCCACAGTTTATTGTGACCCACGCAGTCAAAGGCTTTGGCATAGTCAATAAAGCAGAAATAGATGATTTTCTGGAACTCTCTTCCTTTTTCCATGATCCAGCAGATGTTGGAAATTTGATCTCTGGTTCCTTTGCCTTTTCTAAAACCATCTTGAATATCTAGAGTTCACATATTGCTGAAGCCTGGCTTGGGGAATTTGAGGATTACTTCACTAGCGTGTGAGATGAGTGCAATTGTGTGGTAGTTTGAGCATTCTTTGGCATTGCCTTTCTTTGGGATTGGAATGAAAACTGACCTTTTCCAGTCCTGTGGCTGCTGCTGAGTTTTCCAAATTTGCTGGCATATTAAGTGCAGCACTTTCACAGCATCATCTTTCAGGATTTGAAATAGCTCAACTGGAATTCCATCACCTCCACTAGCTTTGTTCGTAGTGATGCTTTCTAAGACCCACTTGAGTTCACATTCTAGGATGTTTGGCTCTAGATGAGTGATCACACTATTGTGATTATCTGGGTCATGAAGATCTTTTGTGCACAGTTCTTCCATGTATTCTTGCCACCTCTTTTTAATATCTTCTGCTTCTGTTAGGTCCATACCATTTCTGTCCTTTATCGAGCCCATCTTTGCATGAAATGTTCCCTTGGTATCTCTAATTTTCTTTCTTTTTAAAAAAATTTTTTTTTAATTTTTATTTTTGGTATCTCTAATTTTCTTGAAGAGATCTCTAGTCTTTCCCATTCTCTTGTTTTCCTCTATTTCTTTGCATTGATCGCCGAGAAAGGCTTTCTTATCTCTTCTTGCCATTCTTTGGAACTATGCATTCAGATGCTTATATCTTTCTTTTTCTCCTTTGCTTTTCACTTCTCTTCTTTTCACAGCTATTTGTAAGGCATACCTAGACAGTCATTTTGCTTTTCTGCATTTCTATTCTATGGGGATGGTCTTGATCCCTCTCTCCTGTACAATGTCATGAACTTCCGTCCACAGTTCATCAGGCACTTTGTCTATCAGATCTAGTCCTTTAAATCTATTTCTCACTTCCAGTGTATAATCATAAGGGATTTGATTTAGGTTATACCTGAATGATCTAGTGGTTTTCCCCACTTTCTTCAATTTAAGTCTGAATTTGGCAATAAGGAGTTTGTGATCTGAGCCACAGTCAGCTCCCAGTCTTGTTTTTGCTGACTGTATAGAGCTTCTCCATCTTTGGCTGCAAAGAATATAATCAGTCTGATTTCGCTGTTGACCATCTGGTGATGTCCATGTATAGAGTCTTCTTTTGTGTTGTTGGAAGAGGGTGTTTGCTATGACCAGTGCGTTCTCTTGGCAAAACTATTAGCCTTTGCCCTACTTCATTCTGTATTCCAAGGCCAAATTTGCCTGTTATCCCAGGTGTTTTTTGACTTCCTACTTTTCCATTCCAGTCCCCTATAATGAAAAGGACATCTTTTTTTGGGTGTTAAGTCTAAAAGGTCTTATAGGTCTTCATAGAACTGTTCAACTTCAGCTTCTTCATACTTCTTGGGGCATAGGCTTGGATTACTGTGATATTGAATGGTTTGCCTTGGAAACAAACATAGATCATTCTGTCGTTTTTGATATTGCATCCAAGTATTGCATTTTGGGCTCTTGTTGACCATGATGGCTACTCCATTTCTTCTAAGGGATTCCTGCCCACAGTAGTAGATATAATGGTCATCTGAGTTAAATTCACCCATTCCAGTCCACTTCACTAAACAATACACACAGATGTTAAATAAGCAACAGGAAAAGATGCTCAAGATCATTGGCCATTAGGGAAATGCAAATAAAAATCAGCAGCATGAAACATCTGCTGGAAAAAGTAAAATTAAAAACACCGATCATCGTAAGCTTTAGCAAGGATATAGAGCAACTGGAACTGTTATCTGCTGCTATGTAAAATCTATAACCACTTTGAAAAACAGTTTGGGAATTTCCTAAAAAGTTAAACGTACACCTACCATGTGACTCAGACATCCTAATCCTGGATATTTACCTAAGAGCAACGAAAGCACTTTCATACAAGGACGTGGACACAAATATTTAGAGCAGATTTCTTTTAACAACTCAGTGCTGGAAACAAGCCAAGTGTCTATCAGAGGTAGATATCTATCTAGAGGATAGATAGTAGTGTATCAGCATACTGGGTTAATAAGCAAAAAAAAGAAACTATTGATATGCACAAATATGAATGAATATAAAAATAATTATGCTTAGTGAAAGAAGCTAGATCAGAAAAAGAGTATCCATTGTAGGATTCCATTTATATCACTCCCAAAAACGCAAACTAATCTATACTGACAGAAAGCACATCAGTGGTTTCCTGGTGATTGGGAGTGAAACGTGGGAGGTAAAGGGAGGGATTACAAAGAATTAAAGCAAAGATTTCCACTTTATAATACATTAAAAAGTAATGAGTATACTATTATCTGGCTTTTGCTGACAGTTTCATATATGTATACATTATAACTTAGAAAGGTACACTCTAAGTATATACAATTTATAGATAAAATCATGCTTTAATAAAGCTGTAAAATAATCAACTGCACATTTCACTTTACAGTATGTTTCAATGTCTTGCAATTTATGAAAGCAGAAAATAAGGAAAAAATGAGGCTTTGCAAGAAAAATAATTTTGAATTAAATTGTTATATACAGCATGTCAAATCTGTAAAGTTAAGAATCTTTGTAGAAACATTCGATCTAATAATTTCCCATTTTAAACCTTTGTTCTGCTGAAAATGGACACATTTTCCTTAGAACTGAGTCACAGAGATGATAAACTCTGCCTTTTATTCATGTTTCTGCATTCGTGGCACTGGCTAGTGGCGTCATTATCCCTCTCTGCATTTGTGAGACAGTACTCAAAAGGACTAAATGAGTTTGTCCATGTTCTAAACCACAGAACTATCAAGGTTTATTGCTTCATAGTTTGGCAAGAGAACTGTGGTTTTTCTTTGGATGTAAATGTATCCATGAGCTTATTTTAGGGCATACAGAACAATTAAAACAGACGGCAGTATCTAGCAGGAAATATCCTTGCCAACAAGAATTTTGTCAAAGCAACTCTTTTCAGAAATTCTAATTTATTAAAACCTACAAAAGTTCATTTCGAGTAACTACATGGAGAATATTTTTGAGAGCAACCTATGAGCAAAGGAGTTATATGTGATAAGCACTTAAAGATTCAGATGGCAGAATAATTGAGTTAAATCTTGTGTCTACTATGATGTTTATCAAGAAATCTCAGTCAATGACAAGTAAGTTTGATTCATTTATAACTAAATGATTTCAAAATGAAATTATACATAAACTTTAAACTTCTTCTACAAATAATAATACGCATAACCTAGGGTATGTTTGAAATTTATTGTATTTATTATGATACAGGATTGGCCCCATAAAATATAGGAGCTTAGAACCTCAGAGAGATGAAAACTACTGTGCTTATTAATAAGCACAGTTATTAATAAGCACAGCTTATTAATAAGCTTATTTGTGAAATTCTTCCAATGAAAATGCATCCTCCTCTAAAATTACATAAACTCCTGGAAGGCAATGGGCAATTGCCTGCGTGTGTACTAAGTCACTACAGTTGTGTTCAACTCTTTGAGACACTATGGACTGCAGCCCACCGGGCTCCTCTGTCCATGGGATTCTCCAGGTTGGAATACTGGAGTGGGTTGCCATGCCCTCCTCCAAGGGATCTTCCTGATCCAGGGATCAAACCCACGTCTCTTATGTCTCCTGCACTGGTAGGCGGGTTCTTTACCACTAGTGCAACCTGGAGATTTTGCAAACAAAATAATGCACATGTATGTCCCAACCTTAGAACACAGGGTATAATTTATTTTCTCTTGCCTATTTGCCCTGGCTAGGACTTCTAGTACTACACTGAATAAAAGTGTAAGAGTTGGCATTCTTTTTTCATTCCTGATCTTGGAGAAAGCTTTCAGCTTTTTAGTGTTGAGTACGATGTTAGCTATGGGTTTGTTATATATGGCCTTTATAATGTTGAAGTACATATTCTTAGCATTATTATGAAAATAGGTTTTTTTTTTTTTTGAAAATAGTTTTGACCACATGAAACCCCTTAGATCACCTCTGGGACCCCATAAGGTATCAAGGCACACTTTGGAAACTGATCTCAGGATGACCTTGAATGATGCTTGTTAGCAACTAATATGTCTAGTCTGTTTTAAATGTTATAAATGCTTAAATAAAGAGCCTTCCTAAGTATTAAGTAGTTCTCATAACCTAACCTTACAAATGCCAGAAACTTTATCCTAAATATTCTAATGGAAAATATAAATTTAATGAGGTTTATGGTCAAAATCCCAGCTGTAAGTGATTATACATTTTAAAGTAGAATTATTGAACTGTAACTCTACTAAGCAATCTTAAAGTTACATGTCTGAAAATTACCAAATATGCATGAATTATCCTTAAAACACAAATATTAATATTCTGGTCTTGATTTTTTTGAACACCTATATTCTAATTCCATATCTTCTTAGAGTTGAAAGATGTTTGCTTTCTCAGCCTGATTGTGATTCCTTTTGACCTGCTCCTTTGATCAGGGCTTTCATGGGATTTTGTTGGTCTATCTTATAAGAGGCACGGAACTCCACATGGTCACTATATCAACAGCTTCATCAATGACCACTGAGTGGGAAAAAACACATTGCCCCATAAGAGTAAATTCAGCTATGGCATGACCTTCTACTAAAAAAGTTTGAAACACTCACACAGAGAGTGATGATGGCTGATGGCCTGATCAGATTTTGAATGCATCTGGGTCTTGAGATATATAAATGTCTTCTTGCCTAAGGACTTCTGAATGTGGCAATAATTCTTCAGTCATTTATATTATTATCTGGACCACACAGCCATACAGATATTTTCAATGTTACCTGATTAAATTCTGGATAGCTCATGTGGTTCTTCCTGGCATAAAAATCAGTGTAACTGAACCAATAAATGAAATACACATTTCATCCTAACTTTTAGAAATACATATTATCAATTCCAATTTTTCTATTAAAATTTTTAATCATTAAACAGGGCATTTTGACTGAAAATAAAGAGACTTTAATGAAATGAACTCATACAATCATAAATTAAGAAAGCAACACAGAACAAACTTACTCTGTAATTAATCATCCAAGAAATAGTCTAACAATCTTTAAAAGGTACAGAAATTTAAAAATATCAGTTGGCATTCTGCTTTCCCCAATAGCACCTCTTCATAGGAAAGATAACTACAAATGCCTAGATGAAAGGAGCAATGCAAGTATCTAAAAATTCTCAGATTGAAATATTTCAGATGACATGGATGCTGGGACCTATTTCTCTTGGATTATTTGTAAGCCACAGAAAATGACCCCAGTCTCTGGAGATCCATAGTCTGCCAACTTCATTAGAGGTCAAGGACCACTTGACATGTTGGATGTACAAGGCAAAGACAGCCAGCCAAGATTCACTTGGCTCTAGACATCAATCTCAGAGAAGTAGGAATATTGCTAGACATATTGTCAGAGACTGTAGAGAAACTTCCAATTTCTTAATAATTTCAATCCTATCCAAAAATAGGTGAAAATATATTCAAGAATTTATCTAGCTCAAGTAATACAAGCATTGGGTAGATGAAATAATTGGAATAAAAGAATATCATGAAAATATACCAAAGCTGTATTTAGAAAACTGATTTTTTTTTCAGATTGCTTTTGTCATTAAAAAAAAAAAAAAAAAAATCCAGCCTCAGTTTTCCCAGATAGGTGACCTTTCTAATCAATTTAAAATTTGATTAAATTTCCAACCTAAGAAATGATACTTCTTAAAGTATAAATAAGCACAATCTTTCACTTACAGAGCACAGAGCACAAAGACAGTCAAGAAACATTTAATCCATCATCTTAAATCTCAAACTCAACAACAAAGAAGATGCCTGCATCAAAGAAAACTGGATTACCTCAGGAGAGAAATTTTTAAAGCTATATTTGAATTTTAAAGGTATAGTTTATAAGTCCTCTTCATTTTTATTAACATATAACTAGGTATCTTGTTTCTTTTCAAATTTCATCTTTTACTGTATGGTTGAAAATTCACAATACCATCTAAGAAAATCAAATAGAATTTGAGCCATAAAACCACTCTCTCCAGTGGCAAATGACTAAGCTACAGAAAATGTTTATAATTATAATCTTCACTCCAAACAGAACTTCATGTAAAGCTATTCATTTTTATGTGAAATTTAACATATCTATGAACTATCCAAAATGAGTCTATGTCTACATGTGTGTATAAGATTGTTATATATATATATATATACACACACACATATATATACACACTATGTAACTGCTTCATAATATATAACTTTATATATATATATATAACTTTAACTATATATATATATATATATATATATATATATACACAAACGTATGTAAAGTTTAAAGAAACAACTACATTAAGGTTAAAAGAAATATCCATACACCCACAACTCAGCTTGCCTCTGAGGTTCCCTGTGAGTTCTTGCGCATTAATCATATAAGGCTCTTTTTCATGGGCTTTTAATACATTTTCTCTGGTAAAACAGAGGGTCAGTTTCAACACCCATATTGAAAAAACCCTGACTATCAGTTCAGTTCAGTTCAGTTGCTCAGTTGTGTCCAACTTTTCGCGACCCCATGGACTGCAGCACGCCAGGCTTCCCTGTCCATCACCAACTCCCAGAGCTGGCTCAAACTCATGTCCATCGAGTTGGTGATGCCATCCAACCATCTCATCCTCTGTTTTCCCCTTATCCCCCTGCCTTCAATCTTTCCCAGCATCAGGATCTTTTCCAATGAGTCAGTTCTTCACATCAGGTGGCCTAAGTATTGTTTGAAAAACACTTGGCTAGAACAAAGGCCAAACTCAGAACTCATTGGCTTTTACTATGCATGCATATTTTACAGACAACTTCCTTCCAAAGGCTAAGAAAGACTGAATAACCAACCCCAGGTGAGAACCTGGTGATGAGTAGTCCATAAAGAGCCTGGACCTGTTTTGTCTAAGACAACCGAATGCCCACCAGGACACAGGATACGTGGCCTAGCCCGTCACTGAATAGTAGTAGTGGTTTAGGTAGTAATATCTGTTTAGAGTAACTCAGATATTCTTGAAATATTGCTTTATTATTTTTTTTCTTATCTATATTTTCCAGAAAGTTAACCTTGTCTAAATTCTTGCTCTTAATTGAAGGGATTCCTTATACAAATTTTGAGATGAAAATAAGTACTATACTTTTTAAAAATGCTATCCTGTTGTGATAAGGAGCTATTAAATATTTCCATGTTACTTCTTTACCATAATAAACTACAATGAACTACAAGTATTATAATACAACTCTATAGTCATTCACTCTGTATGAAGATTTATTAAAAAACAAACATTAAAAAATAATTCTAAAAATTAAAGAAACTGAACTATATCAAAAGTTAACACTTCTGTGCAAAAAGCATAATCAACAGAGTGAAGTGGCAACCCACAGAATGGAAGAAAATATCTGTAAATCATATATTTGATAAGGGATTATATACAGGATAAAGAACTACTGAAACACAACAACAAAAACAAACAACTTGATTGAAAAATGGGGAAAGACTTGAATACACATTTTGTCAAAGAGGATATATAAATGGCCAATAAGCATATGAAAAGATGCCAATGTCACCAATCATTAAGGAAGTGCAAACCAAAACCACAATACAATACTACTCACAACCCATCAGGATGGTCACTATCAAAAACTAGAAAATAACAAGTGACGTTGAGAAGTGGGGAAATAAAAGTACACTGTTGGTGGAAATATAAAATGGTGCAACCACCATATAAAATAATATAAAGACTCCTCAAAATAATCAAAAATAGAATTACCACATGATGCAGCAATTCCACTCCTGGGTGTGTCTGCATGTGTGTGTGTGTGTATGAATTGAAAGCAGAATCTCAAAGAGGTATTTACACACCCAAGTTCACAGCAGCACTATGAACAACAGCCATGAAGCAACTGGAAACAACTGGACACTGGAAGCAACTCAGTGTCTATCAACAGATGACTGGATAAGCAAATATGGTACATACAAACAATGGATTATTTATTCAGCCTTCAGATTTAGGCTACAACATGGATGAACCTTGAAGACATTACACACACCAAATAAACCAGTCACAAAAAACCGACTACTATATGATTCCACTTATAAGAGATATCTAAATGGTAATGTATACAAACAAAGAATGGTTTGCCAAAGACTGGGGGAATTGGTGAGCTGCTGTGTAATAGGGATAAGGTCTCAGTTTTGCAAGATGAAAAATTCTGGAGACTGACTGGCCAACAATGTGTATACACTTAATGAAACTGAATAGTACATGTAAAAATGGTGAAAGTTCCTTATACTATCATTGCAAATAGTTCAAAGAAGTTTCCTACACAGTTTTAGAAAAGTGCTTTCAGTCCTATATGGACATACTTCCAACAGGTTACATAAATAATTATTTGCACACTGAGCATTAATTTTAAAAGTATGTATTAAGCACCTACTGTTTACCTGTTGTTTATTTTTAATAATTATGTTTATTTTACTTTTTTATGAAGGTTTTTCCAAAAATTTTTTCAGTGGACCATTTATAAAGTCTTTATTGAATCCGTTACCATACTGTTTCTGTTTTATGTTTTGGTTGGTTTTTGGCCATGAGGCATGTGGGATCTTAACTCCTGAAAAGGGATTGAACCCACACCCCCTGCACTGCAAGGTGAAGTCCTAACCACAGGACCACCAGGGAAATCCCTGTTTACATGTTATTTAAAATGCTACCTCTTACTGTGTAAAGATCTTTCAATGAACACTTTTACTTATTTATTTTTTTGAGTTCATGATGGGCTTTTCAGGACAGATAATCTGTTTTCTCCTATCTAAATATATCACTAATGAAAACCCCTCGTTAGGTAAGTATTTCAGACTCCCAGTTATTCAGTTTCTTTTCATATCAAAATTCATGATTTTATATGGAGACTTCATCTCTAAGAATACTGAAATGGTCCAGGATTGTTACTAGGCTTAATTTTTTATTACAAAATCATAATCTTAAAAGCAGGCATGATCCTTCTTTCTCAAAACACAATTTTTTTTTAAAAGGACCAAACTATTGGCATTTGGAGCATTTATATATTAAAGGTTTTATAAGAAGAAAAGAGGCCACTATAAACGCTTTAAACTGAAGGCTAACATGGTGGGAAAGTTAATGCACTATTAGGCATAAAAGGATTGAGACCAAATTGACATAAAAAGCATAGGTACAGACAAAATTGAAAAGCCCCAAAATGTCCAAGTGAAAATGATGAAAACAGCCATCAGAACAGAGCAAGAGCCATCATTTATCCATTTAGTGAGCATTCAGGCTTTGTACTCTATTAGACATTTTTCTAGGTTCTCTCTTTTATTGACTCACCACAATAAGTACATGCGGTAGACTATTTCCCCTTGTTTCAGAAATAAGACTGAGGTTCAGTGAATTTAAATCATTAGTCCAATGTCACACAGTCTTGGTTTCATGAGCCTAGTGTTCCGCCCCTCCCCCCGCCCCCCCCCCCCCCCGCCCCTGCACCTCAACTGGTCGAGGGACTACAAAGCTTTAACCAACCCAGAGCTTTCTCTAAACACATGCCCTTTTCCTGGCTTTAAATCTTCCCATTTATTTCCACTTTATTATTCAATACTCTCTGACAGAGTTTTATGCATACTGACATTTCCTTTAAGAAAATACACTTTAAAAATCACTTCTATCCCAGAGGATCAATCAGGTCACAGAAATTATTTGCTTGTTTTATGGATCAGGAAACAACCCAACATTGTCATTACTTGTATCGCCACCACTCAGAGTCCCTGCTTCTCTAAAATCTCCAATCAATCAACCAACAGCCAGACCTCAGCAAATTAACTGGGGAAAACACAAGATTTAAGAGTGGAGGATAGTGGTGGGGGAAGGCAGGCGGGAGTTGCTGAAAGGAATGATCCAGCATGAGATTCACTCCCTTAGGAAAATTAATACCTTTCCTGAAATATGAAGATCCACTTAAGATATTACATAATCCTCTCCATTGGATTCTCAAAGGAATATTTCAAATGAGAACAATGACTCCAGCCTCCCATCAATGGACTTTAAAATTACTCTTCTCCCTCTTTCCCATCCCACATAAATTAAATCAATGAGTTTAAAAATCTAAATATACTTCATATAATGTAGGAAAACATGTCATGTCCACATACTGATGCTAAATGAAACATGAAGAATAGAAAGAGAGAAAAATGGAATGAGTGAAAACAAAAGCAGAAAGAAGAGAGGAACAGAGGTAGAGGAAAATGTTTCTTTGATCTATTCAGAGGTTACTGCATAGAGGACAAAATATCTCTCTCTCGAGCTTCCATGAGTAACCCTCATTTCATCCTTCTTGTTTTTGTGAAAAATAAAATATGCCTTATTTCCAATTTAACATCTTCCAAGGCAGGGGGGGGGGGAAGTCATCCACTTTGGGGGGGGGGAGGTGGAAAAGCAATCTTTCTCATTTTCATTCCTTTTCTTGGATACTAACCTAGGTGGCAAAATCTGAAAAAAAAGAAAAAAAAAAAAAAAACCTGTTGGTTAACCTGGTGGGAGCACTGGAAGAGGACCAGCAGGTCACAAAGAGCATGGCCAGAGTCAGTCTCTCCAAAGCTCAGGGCTTTCCTTACTCACTTGGGTCATTAACACTTAGCCTTCACTAGTTCCACCCTGAGAAGGGATAGCTGGTGTGGGAGAAGACTGGAGAAGCTGCAGATCATAGAGGATACTGTTTGCCATAGACAGCTTCATTCTCATTCTTGGAGCAGAGGAAATCCTTGTGGGGTTTTAAGCAGGTAGGTGATTTCAGTTTTATATTTAAAAAGTTCGTTCTGCAATAAGAGGGTGGAGAAGGGAATGAAGGTATGTAGAGCTAAAGACAGAGACTAGTTAAAAGCTGTATCCATCTGAGTCCTGGCAGGAAACAGACTGGTACACTTGAAGGGTTTAACGGAAGACACTTTACTGAAGGGGCTATTTACAGAGGTGTGTGAGTAGATATAGATAACCACAAAAAAGGGGGAAGCATCAGAGACCAGCAACAATGAAAATCTGTTACCAGGACAAAGTAGAAAGGGGCAGAAGGGAACCATGTCAGAGCCTGGAGAAAACGGGATAGGAGGAGGGCCCCTGGAAGATGTCGTGTCCCTAGAAAGAGGCAAACAAATCGGAACCCAGGGACCCAACGTCTCTTCTCACTCCCATCATCCTCCAGTGCCTCCCATGGATGCAGCTCAAGAGAAAGAGCCCAGGGACTTCCCTGGTGGTCCAGTGGCTAAGACTCTGAGCTTCCAATGCAGGTGGCTGGGATTTGATCCCTGGTCAGGGAACTAGATCCCACATGCTTCAGCCAAGACCTGATGCAGTCAAACAGATAGATAAGTATTAAATAGAAGAAGAGCCCACATAGAAGTCAGCCTCCCAGGGCTCAATCCTTCAATTTAGGAGGACGGGCAGAGACTGTATTGGCATGGGGGAGTGGCCAAGGGAGATGAGCCATCAAAATGGTTACTGAGATGATCACTGTGGCAGTGAGGATGGAGAGAAAGAAGAAGAGGAAGATACCAGAGATAATTTGAGAGTTAAACTAAATATGAGTTAGCTTTGAATCTGGTGTGAAGTGGGGGAAAAGAGGAGCATTCACAGATGGCTTTGAAACATTACTGGTTTTGGTGGTGAGTGGCATGGCTTATAACCAGAAGGTTAAATAGACATGAACATACAGGTTTAAGGGAAAATTAGCCCTTATATGTGCATGCTGTCTGAGAAGCGCCAAAATGATCACACACTGTATGTTACTGGGTGTGGCTCTTGCACTACCTCAGTAGGAGGTATGGAAATCAACTTTGGGCATAGTCAGCAAATGAGTAGAAGTTAAAGCCATGGGAAAGGACCAAAAGCCCTTGGGTATGATGTCAGGAAAGAAAAATGGAGGGTCAGCGAGTAACCCTGTAGAATATTATATAACGTTTAAGGATCCAAGAGAGGAAGAAAAGTCACCCAGAGCCTACAAAGGAGACTGACAAAGGATGAGAAGTAGGAGAAATCCCGGGAGGAGAGAGTTGTACAGAGAGTCACCGAAACTGACAGCTGAAATGGGAGAAGACTGGAGAAATGGAGTGTCCAGTGGGTCTGGTGATGAGATGGTCTTTGTTCATTTAAGAAAGAGCAGCTTTATTGGGTGAGGAAGGGAGAATCTTCATGAACATTAGAGGAGCTGAAAATGGGAGATAAAGCCCAGTGCCTCTCAACTGTGAAGAAGTGTGCAGGTGATGGGAAGGTGTAGAGTAATGACTATGTGGAAGGCAGAATGAAAGGAAGGATATCATCTCCAAAGAAAAGAAAGTTGAGTCCAGGCTATGGAAAGGAGCTAAAAGAGAGAGAAGGGTTAAAAACACAGAGGAGACAAAAGATCCCCCAAAGATATGTCACAACAGGAAGGAGCAGCTGAGACCAGATGAAGCAAGAGCCACAACATGAGTGAGGGGTGCCTAGAAATGAAGCTGGTGGCGTGGGGATTCTTGGTTGTGTTTGGGGGCCTCTCTGCAGACGTTGGTGGCAGCATGCATTTGGGTTGGGGAGTGGGGAGAACATGATCAGTCCACAAGCTCATCTATTCTGACTTCACGGCCCATTTTCTCAAATTTGGAAAAAGCACTCTGAATTTTGGGGAAGGGAAGAAAAAAACGAGAAAAGACATGGGGATAGACTAGGAGCACCTTGACGTATAAAGGAGAAAAATTAGTTCCGAGCAGTTGGCATCCACTCAAAACCTGAGAGCCAGTTAAATTGTAAAAGTGGAAACCTTTGGCACTGCTTCCCCAAACAAGTCAGGGGGCACCAACCCTGCTCTGAGTCATCTGTGACTCCGTCCTTGAACCATATTCATGTCTTATCCTTAAACAGGAACCTTTAATCAAGTGACCCTACCTTTAAATTTGGGGGCACAGATACAGAAAACTCCACTTAACATCACTTCAGTCTAAATATAGTTACAAAGGCGTTGATGGCCCAGGTTCTACAAAGATGAGGTTGCAATCCCAGGCTTAGATTCAGAGTTTCCTGAGCCCTCGTCCAGTGTCCTTTTCGTTACACGAATTTCATGAGAATATAAAAGTAATGGATCCGGATGTGTCTCAGGGCACATTCAAGATGCAAGGGAGCCAAGAAATAACACACTTCTTATTTTCTCTGAATCAACAAGGATCCAACTTGAAGACTCTGCTCTGCTCGGCTGGGCAAGGAAATCTAAACAATAACACCATAACAATAGCAATCTCAATAATGACTGAGGCCTTTCCCGGGTCCCGGTGCAAGGGAGCCCCTCGCCTACCCTAGCCATCACTTCTCTGCTATCCACTTCGGGTTTTACCTTCAAATCTCTGGTTCTGTGCAATGGTGATACACAGGAATTAACTATGCAATTATGAACTAGGTGTCTAAGCCCAGATTCTTGCTAGAATGTCCTCTGAAGAATTGCCATGTTCCCCACTGAATTAGACAAGGCGCCCCTATTCTCAGAGACCTCAATTGTCAGAGTTGTATTTTTAGGGGAAAGGAAAGCTCTAGCAAATCATTTTTTTCTCTCTCTTCTTATTGCACTCACAAAATACACCATGGCAAACAACTCTGTCAGTAAGTTTAGGCTTTTAACAGAAAATGAGAAATGCTCCTGACAGAAAAATGACAAAAAACTAAGCAGAGGTAAGAAAATACTAAAGTATAACTATATGCCTGAAGTGGAGTCAAGGACAGTTGGGAGAATAAACACAAGTTAATATTCTAATCATTTGGCCTAATTTTAATATGAGGTTAAAAAAATCAAAAGGTATCATTAGAAACAATTTATGATAAACTAACTTGCAGTCATTTCATTAAAAACAACAACAAAAGCCCACTAGACCAGAAAATTCTAACCCTACCATTTTTACTGTGGTTTCACTTCACATTTTGGAAAAGATTTCTCCATATACGGTAGAGGTTGCTGCTAAGTCGCTTCAGTCGTGTCCGACTCTGTGTGACCCTATAGACAGCAGCCCACCAAGCTCCCCCATCCCTGGGATTCTCCAGGCAAGAACACTGGAGTGGGTTGCCATTTCCTTCTCCCAATGCATGAAAGTGAAAAGGGAAAGTGAAGTCGCTCAGTCGTATCTGGCTCCTAGAAACCCCATGGACTGCAGCCCACCAGGCTATGGGATTTTACAGGCAAGGATACTGGAGTGGGGTGCCATTGCCTTCTCCAATATGCTACAGGTTAGCTACTGGTAATTGTACTATTATACAACATTTTAGCTTTCAGAAATAAATTTCCCTCTTGATAAACCCATTGAAAGAAAAATAAAGGTGAAATTATTTTTCTCTACCACAAAAAGTGAAAACAGATTGAAATCACTAAAGGACAGAGAACATACCATACACCTTCTTGTATCCCTAGGGCCCTGCTCCTAAGAAATGTCAAAAAATGCATTGCAATGATGATAATTAATGGTAGGATGATGCAAAAAGTAGAATATTACCCAATTATAAGCTGAAGTTGAATTATAATTGAATTCTCACCCATAGATCTTTTGGCTTAATTTAATTTTACTTAGATGTTTTTATTTTACTTTTTATTTTGATTCTTCAGTTTAAACTCAGCTATTTGGAAAAAATTTTTAAAAAACAGCTATTTTCTTTGTGAAAATGTTTTGATTCTCAGATTCTCCTTCCTTCCCTCCCACAGAAACACACAGAAAAATGAGGCTTCTTTTACTTTGTGTTCCCTGAATCTTGCTAAAAATATTGTGGTCACTTGTGTGACATTAACAAATATATAAAATATCTGTATTTATAGGCAGATACTCAAAGAAAAAAATCAGTGCATTCCTGTCCATTAAATAACAACCTATTTTAAAATCCTCAACAGAGAGTACATCTGCCTCCTCGGAAAATGTTGCGTACTCTGCAACACCGTGACACAGATGCATTGGTGTAGGAAAGCCTTCTCCTCAAAAAGTGTGATGACTAGAGCTGGAGTCCATCCTCTGACTTAAAATTAATCAATTCCTTTATAAATTAAAATTTAGTGTTATGAGGTAGTACACTTATTGCTGATAAAAATTTGTTATCCATCAAAAAGAAACTGCACAGTTATGCAGCTCTTTCTTTTTTTAAAGTTGTCATACTCTCCAAGGAGTAAAACAATGGCTTGTTATTTTGCTAAGAATTGTTAAACACTGGAGGCTCTACTTTGTTCTCTTATCAGGACTTTCCTTATGAACGAGTTGCTTGTTGACTCTCCATTTGTACTTGCAGCAGTCTTTCATTAAAATAAAATAAAATAAAACTTTCAGGGACATATGGCTTTTCTTCCACCTCCATGTTTCAAATTTACTTCAAAACACCTACACAGAGTTGGAGGTTCCTAAAGTGTCAACAGCTGAAATGTCCCAGGAGCTGCAAATGCTTTTCTTGTCAAGAGTCAGAGATGGAAAATTACTAGATTTAAAGAAGGCATTCTTAGAGGGGTTATCTCAGCATTGCTTTATTTCTAGAGACCTCAAATGGTCTAGTGAAAGTTGGGAGAGGAAATAAATGCTGCACATCAAATTTTTAAGATTTTGCATTTTATCCATCCATCCAGGTGAAATGTACTTAAACTTTTTTCTCTAATTAAAACTAAGAAGCAGGAACAAACACCAACTCCTAGTATAAAGAGACTAGGCAAGGTTCTGTCTCTTAACGATAACACATATAACAACATGCAGTAAGGAAGACTGGTGTATGAGGGTTCAAAACTATGGGGTTCTCTGCAGAAAGCTGCAGTATTCTAAAAATCAACTCTAAAATTAAGGAAGTAAAGTAGAAAAACAGGAGTGAATATTGACAATGATGTTTATATCAAACAGATTTCCCTTGGTAGACAATTCAATTTTCAACAAGCAATGGAGCTCGTTTTACCATTTTATAGCAAAAGAGTTAAATTAAGTTTGGATTTGTTTGTCTAAGGAAAATTCTAATCTCTTCCACCCAAATGAATAAATATGAAACACAGTTTCAGTGATTACTTAAAAATGTTCAAAATCTTGAAGAGCTGGGTAACTGAAAGAAAAGTTTAGAAAAATGCTTTAATATACGAAATGTCTTGGAAATACATGAGTTTCAAATACTTAAATTCAATGATTTTGTACTTCATAAAAATAAAATATAGATAAATGATTACAGTAGAGGTCAACTTGCACATGTCAATACCTTAATTTATGAAAAATACTTCTGAAGACATAAGACTTTCTTCAGTTAAACAAATAATAGTACTTCCTTTCTTTAAAATACTTTAATCATGCATTCTGGCAGTTTTCTGTAGTCTATTGGAATTCTACCCATCCAAAATGATAGAGTGAGACTTTGATCAAACTGAGAAATGCCACAAATGTATCTGAAATTATACTTTCTCAAAATACTATCAAAGCCTGAAACACTGAAGAAAGTCTTAAACAGACTTTGAACTTGTCTGAGCCTTTCCATCAATGTCAAGTGGATTCCAGAACACTAAATTCACAGCTTTTAGACAGTAATCTATAGGTACAGCAGTATGACTGCTTTATTCACAATAAAGATATTCCTGTACAGATACAAACAGTGTTTGTTATAAACACAAACATCTTGCAGAATATATTCTCTGCAGAGCATCTCACAATCCCATACCCACATATAGAAAGTGAACCATTTGGGGAAGAGTTTTGTTACTGCCACTTTTAGTCTCCTAACACAAAAGTCAACAAACTCACTGTAGTACAACTGTGCTTATCAAATTTGTCTCATTTCAGAAATGCAGTTTTAGTCCTTTGCCTGTAAATCAGATGAGTCATTTGAAGAGTACTTTACTTAATTCTGATTTCCAAATGTTAAACTAATAACATTAAGTGGTGTCAGAACACCAAAGCCTGAAAGTGAAAGTTGCTCAGTCGTGTCTGACTCAAAGACTCAGACACTCTGCGTGTCCGACTCATGGACTGTATAGTCCATGGAATTCTCCAGGCCAGCATACTGGAGTGGGTAGCCGTTCCCTTCTCCAGGGAATCTTCCCAACTCAGGGGTTGAACCCAGGTCTCCCACATTGCAGGCGGATTCTTTACCAGCTGAGCCACCAGCGAAGCCCATTTTGTACCTAGCAAAATGATTTAGACATCAAAAGGGAGAAAAACGTTAATCTACTTACATGTTTTATAATACCTCCTGATATATTCCAAGCCCAACGGTAATCATTAATACAGTTTCAAAGGGGAAAAAAGATGCCCATGATATGGAAAAATACCTAACACCACAGTTAAAGTGGTTATATAAAGCAGGGAATGACAAACTTGCTTATCAGAGGATTTGAACATCAGGGCTTAATTACAATCCTGAAGAGATTTATTTACAATTTACTAGCAATTGCTTTTGAGTAAGGATTATAGGTGCTGGGGATTGCTTTTGAATAAGCTGGTTGCTTTTATAACCAACTGATCAACTGTGGTAATATGTCAGTTAATATTAATGACTTCTGTTTTTCTTAGGCCCGAACGAAGGTCTTTTTCAGTGGATGTTTTCTGCACCTGTGGCTCACCGAGGGTGTGACTCTACCCTCCCGTTGAGAAAGTAGTAACTTCCCTACTGGACTTGTCATAGTCCAGAACTACTCAGGGTATTATTCATCTTTTAAATCGAATTACTTCAATTTGTGCTTCTAGAGAAATTCTGAGCCTGATAAAGAAAAGTCTGTATTTTCTAAGCCGAGGTTACAAATAGGCAAACAATTTGAAATTGCTCTTCTGTTTATGAGCTGGCTCATAAATACATACTTTTAGGGAAATCAGTAAAAATAACAGGAAAAAGAAAAAACCAAAAAACCCTAGCCATTTGTTCTTGGAAATGGAGAAGGGAAAAGTCTGGGGGCAGCTGCTGAAGTTAATGTAGTTATTATAATTTTAAATATAAGTTAATATAGTTTTTCTAGATGGCATGAACTCAATATTGAAATATAAAAGCCTAGTAAACAGATCACAGAATTGATCTCAGCCAAATGAAATAGTTGAGCTTTTTTTTTTTTTTAAAAGGAAAATTCTAAAGTAAGAAATAAATCAAATGAATCTAATTGTTACTTTGGTTTGACACCCAAGCAAATTTTGGAAACTAAAGGAGAAATCAGGTCCTTCAGGTGCTAGAATGAAGATTAAAAAATAAACAAACACACAAAAAGCAAGAACAAAATACCTGACAATTTCTGTAGAGGAAAAAATGTGGTATGACTACTATGGATGCAGAATAACATGTTAGTTTTAAGGTCAATCATGGCAGATCAATTCATGCTCAAATAATTATAAGGACATAAGTTTCTAGATTAGCTGTATATCAAGGGGGAAAAGGCAAAACCTCTTTACTACAATGAAGCTTTCTAAGACTCAAATTCATTTTTCAATACAGCTCTGTCATTATAACAATCTAGGCTACAAAGGAATGCATTGGTGTCATATATCAGGGATTTCATCTATTTTTAATGAAAACATGGTGAGAAGTCCTAATTCAAGTGAATAAGCTCCACTAACAGAAAGCCAGCTTCTTTGCAGGAGAGAAAATAAAAGACTGGCACTCTGCAATTTTGGGACCATTTGTTCTGCCAGCTGAGAATTCTGGAGCAGGGATCTGGGGCTTGCCAACTAAGACCTTTGAACTCTGACTTCCCAGGTCCAAGCTGTCTCCCATTTCACTCACTGCTTTTTTCCACCCTAGGAGAACAGGGGGTGGAAATGGCACCCATCCTCCTTACAAAAATAGACAGGACATATTTTTATGTTTTATTTTATATCTTATTTTTTAGGACATAAAATGTATTAGCAGTTCTACTTAGATATGCTTCAAACCATGTTACTTTGCTACATTCTCAGACACATGACTCTAATAACATCTTTGGCAGGGAGTCAAATTATTCTCAACTTCCAGTTGATGTTCAATACACTTACTTAAGTGGTAACAGAATTCTAGTTCAGAATATTAATTCAGAGCCATCTTCTTGCTTCTTGTAATTTTTTAAAAATAAAGGCCACGCGTAGGGTGAATTTGGCCATCACCTTTATTTTAAAACGAAACAAAAAAAAATCCTTTTTCAGTAGTGAGCTTAAGAACTTGTTTTAGCAATTTTAAGACAGTATGACCATATTCTTTCACCTTAGCTGTGAACTGAATAGAACAGGAGGATTAAAGCTAAAGGACGGACAATGAAGTTCATTAGCCAGGTCTCTGGTACCAGACAAAGCCAGAGAAGCAGAGGGAAAGAAATGGGAGAAGTTAAAGAAACCCAGGGACTTCCCTGGTGGTCCAGTGGCTAAGACTCCGTGCTGTCAATGCGGGGAACCCAGACTCAACCCCTGGTCAGGGAACTAGATCCCACGTGGGGCAACTAAGAGTCCGTATGCCACAACTTAAAAAAGAAAGAAACCCAAAGTTTTCCATGTAGGTGGGTGTAGAGAAGGGATGCTGGGAAGGGAAGCATGCGTTGCAGAGAGAAGGCTTGTGGAAGGGAAGAAGAGCAAGTCAGTGTTAGAGAACTGATTGTGGGGCATTTGCACTGAGGAACTGATCTATTATAACAACTCAGAATTGTTACTAACTAGGTGAAATAGCCACTCAGCAGGTGGTTGGAGCTCAAGACCAGGATTGAGGCCAGGGCTCCTCTAGAGATGCATATGTGGATGGTCCTCAGAAGCACCTTTCACATTTTCCATAGTTATCAATGTGACACACAAAACCAAACCGATTATTTTTCAGACGTTCTGCCCAGTACCCAGCATGGTGAGCATAATTCTGACCAAAGACAGTTTCCATGAATATCAACTGTGAGCAAGAAGGTGAGTTAGATTTTAGCAGCTACATCCTGAAATGGACTTATATTTAAATTTGTAGCCAACTAAAATACTAGACTTTTTTTCCCATGTAAAACTGTGCTTCTCTTATCTTTTATATGTATGATAACATTTTAAAATTAAATATAGGATTTTATGTTTATTTCAGTTATATTTAATCATTTTGGTTTTGATCCAGCAATTCAGACTGCCAAAAATTCAGACTGCTAAAAAAAGGGATATCAATCCGTTATTTTCTATCCTCCCTGGAGAAACTAAGGAACTTCACTTCAAAATTGCATAATGAAGAATTTGGGTAATCCATAAAGAATTTCCTTATGGGAAGAACAGAGAAGCTAGAATAGATACAGGGAAATATTCTGGTTTGTACCTTTATTTAAAAAGGGTTAAAACATAGTCCTTTAAGTAAACTATTATCCCAGTCTCAAGAGAAACTGGCCAGCTTTTCTTTGTGTAACACATACATCTTCTTTTATATGTAGATCATAATACTAGCAAGATGTATTGCCTTTCTTCTCTTATTCATGCTCTTTTTCAGGCTAGACTGTAACATCTCTGAAGATAAGAAACATATCAGTCTTTAAATCCCAAGATATATGATGGGCATTTAACAGATTTTTAATAGTTAATAACTCACTGAATGAACTGAAGGTAAAAGTACGAGGAAAAAGGATTCAGTCATCTCATCAACATCTTCAGCATCTATTGTATTCCAGGTAGGGACAGAAATACACAGGGGCAAGGCCATCATATCTTGGCCTCCTCCAGGACAGTAAGAGAATCAGACAGACCCGCTGAACTGTGAAAATGACCATGGGTGTTGTGGATCCATCACATCCGTAATTTTAGTTCAAGATCATTTACAGACAAACATTACAATATGTCTCAGAGAGAAATCTAAAATGAGAGTTTTTTTAAGTAGTGACATTTAAAATGTGGGTTTCCGTATAAAAACAAAAGGTCCCACTACTTTATCAGTAAGGCATTTTATGGCATTTGTAAGTAAATTGTCTTGTATCTAAAGTCATACATTTAATGGAGACTTATATAGTACAATACTTTAGATGCAAAGTTGGAAATATATAGTTTTAGGCAATTTTCATGTACTGATACATGATTTTTTTTCACGAACGGTGCTTACATTCGTACCTTGAATTATCTTTGGCAGGGGGATGCGTACACATGTAGGAGCCATTTTCACTCAGCTGAGTGACTTAGTAGATTTTAAATTTGGTTTCTCATTATAATCAGTACATTGACTATTCATAAGTTAATCCATTTTTCAGTTCTCATTTATAATGATGTTTCAGTAACTCACTAAAGATAACACTTTTGCTTTCTTGTAGCACCTGGAGGCCTAAGCTGGATTTATAAAACCAAATTCCTTCTTCACAAAGTGCTCTGGGCATTTTTGAAGCATCATATGCAAGTGCACATACTCCTTCCACTGCTCTGCAAATCTAACGACTGTGCAAGTTACTGTAAAATGATATTATGAGCAGGATTTTTTCAAGCTTGTTCATCCAGACCTGCTGGCAGTCATGAGTTCCTCTGTCATAGAGCAGGACATTGGCGCACATGACAGTTAAAAAAAATTATATATATACACACACACACATATATATATATATATATATATATTTTTAAGTCTCTCAATGCTCTGTTTTTTAATTTTGCTTTAGATTTTCAAACTAGTCTTTCATTCATAGGATAATTATGCACTCAATCACTGCAACATTATTACATTTAAAAATGTAAAATGTAAGAACAACTGAACATTTCTTGTGGGGGCTTGATTGTGGCCACACACTGAATAAAGGAGCATTTATTCAGGCAACAACTTTTTGTTGAATTTCTCCCAGATGCTATGCAATGTGCTACCTAATGGAGGTCCATAAATTTTAGAGAATAACAGTGCCTCCATATGGTAGACAGGCACTTGCAGATGCATCACTTCATCTCAACTGGACAGTAGAAAGGTTGATCAATATTCTAAACTATGGTTTCACAAATACTGTTCCCAGGCTCATCTAGTCCCTGCAAGCGGCAGGGGTGGTATTCTAAGTAGCAAATGAACCAATCTGCATACATGCTTAAATCAAGTTTGTTTAAAAATAGAAATGGCATAATGTATTCAAAAGTTTTTATGCAGGATTCACATAGAATTAAAAATATGCTACATGATTTGAATTGAGACAGCAAAGATGTGAAGCTCATCTATGGGTCTAATAGGATATTCAAAATCCAAATTTCAGAAACCTTTGCACTTAAAAAAGAAAATCGGAATGCATTAGCCTGTTTATTGGTCTAATAAAAATAAAATTAGCATGAGTGAGAACACTATATTGGTTATATCAGATCTATAGAATTAAAGAAATTTTGGAGCTTCTTTTGTTGCTTGGCACAGGAGAAAATTTCTTTTTTTAATTTTTTTTTAAATTTTATTTTATTTTTAAACTTCACAATATTGTATTGGTTCTGCCATATATCTAAAATTTCTTTATATATGAATCTGAGATGTTTCTCTTTGCCAAAACATGTTTTTGTAACCTTGACTATAATTGCTGAATTAAGCCCCAGAAAAATTATTTTGTTGCTGTTTAGTGGTAGGGGAAATGGAGAAAAGAGAAAGAGCAGGGCAGAGAGACAGACATATAAACAGAAAAATAAAACAGAGACTAGTAAGTGTCTGTAGGTAATTTAAACAATTTTGCCAATCTCACTATCTTTAACTGCACAGCTGGCTTAAAATTCCCCTGCATCCTGCATGGGTGACCCTCTGGCCCTCCAGATCCCTACTCTGCCTATAAATGCAGGAATCTCTTGATAAGAAGCCAAGTCTTTTCCAGTGTGTGTGTTTGGGGGTGGGAATGGGATTGGGAGGAGGAGACCCTCTTTCAACTTTATATTCCTCCTTCCATAATATTTTTCATCAAAAGGAAAGGGCTGCAGTAAACTGATTGGTAAGAGACTGGCCTCTATGGGAGTTTTCACTTACATGATGGATAGCTGAGCTCACTTCCCAGGTGAGGAAGGGCTGCCAGTCACTGTCCCTGTGGGACCATCACCGATCTACAGGAAAAGGCACCAGGATCCAACTGGGTGCTCTCTTCAAAACCAGCGGTAAGGTCTGGGGCCCACTTTCCTGAGGGTGGCCAGGAGAGTCACCCTGCTGACTCTGGTCTGAATGTGTGCAGTAGACAGACCTGAGGTTGACCCTCTGCTGGATCAGGTATGGGAGGTACCCCAGTATTCTCAACAAGCCTGGAAAGGGACAGCCCTGAGCGCTTAGGAGAAGCCCAGATTTCACCACCAGCTGTGCTTTTCAATCCAGCTCTACTCAAAACACCTGCCTATCAAGAGATGTCAATACTCATTCTAAATAAAGCTGAACCTTCAACCTTCTTATTCATCTCTGCCAGACAGAATCTAAAAAGAAGAGGAGGCAATAAACAGGAACCCCAAACTTCCGGTACCAACTCTGGAACTGGCTGTTCATGCAGGGTGTATCATATAAAGTGCAAGAAAATAATTTTAGCTTACTCAAAAAATTTAAGGAGTTTCATAGCACATTTTCCCCCTGAATGTCAAACTTGTAATTTTCACACAGAAATAAATGGAAGTGTATGACATATCTGCTTTATAACATCTGAATATATATAATGAAAAGAACTGAAATGTTTCTCAAAGAACACCTGAATACTTTACAAATAAATTAATGGTGAATTTAAGAAGAATCTCTTTCAGACATTGAAGAATGAGAAGGGGATTACATTCTGGCCTTTAGTTTTGGTTCTAAGAAGGACCATAAACTTTATTTCTGTCTGTGTTTTGATTCATGAGTATCCAAAACCCTGACATTTGCTTTGAGAAATTTCCATGCTGCAAAAAAATAGGCCACAGTCCAAGCTCACCTCTGCAGTTGTCACATAAAGACCCTTATGGCTGCGTGGACCACAGTAATATATTAGGTTTTGGTGCAAGTCCAGAGCTAAAATCCACTAAGAGACAGTAATAAAAAACACCTATATAACTTTATGTCAGGTCTGACTTGGCTTGGCCTCGGACACTATCTCATGAAGAATCTAAACATCTTTAACACATTAATTTACAGACTTTGGAGGTGCTAGGGATGTCTGCTTCCTAAGGAAGAACAGGGTAGATAGAAATATTCTTCAGAAAGACAGTATGAGGGGTAGACAGCACATGGACTGCTAAGCTATCGGATCAGACTTTGCATCATGATTGATTAGTCGAGCTCTAACAGGGTTGCTCGACTATACAGAGTATTCTCATCTCTAAAGTGGGAAAAATAAATAAAACTGACATTACAGAATAAATGCCGTTTTTTTTGTTCTTGTTTTTGCAAAAATGGGAACAAACTGCCTAGTAAATAGCAAGCGTCCATTAATATCTAATTCTTTTTCTTCTTGCACACTACCCAAAATTCAATTCAGGATGGTTATCATAGTTTACAAACCAAGTTAATCCTGAATTGGCCATTTAGAGTTCATATTTTCTCTCTTATTTTGAAGTACAAGGACTTATTGAAATACAAGGCCTCATTGGCTTTTGCAAGATTCAGCCTGAAAAAGATGGTAGTGATATGCCTGCCAAGCATTTCTAGCACCTTCAACTGTGATCATTAGACACAGGCTGTCCCAGATCCAAGCAGCTCTGTGTTTATTCCTGAATACTATTTAGGGCAAGGCTGAGGTATGATTTTTATGGCAAAATGAACAGAAGTGAGGTTTCCCCTAAACTTCTCTGAACTATTACAGGTTAGGGGTTCTGTTTCATGAATGCATCACATGATTACTTCCTTTACTAATCTGAGTCACTTCCCTTGATTATGTTAGACAAAACTGGTCAAAATCTTTCCCTATTGACTTCAGCTTCAAATCTCTCTCCACCCTCACCAAACTGATACACCCTTTCCCCCTGAGTAGCTAGTTGACTCTCATAAAGGTTTTGAGCACCAAATTTTTTTCTCCCAGATAATTCATCTGTATAATCTCAAGAGAGGAAGGGCAACAACCCTCTATTCAAATGAAATTTCCATTTTATCATCTATTTGGCATCTAAGACTTTAGACTTTGACTCTATTTTATATATGTGAACATGGGTCCTAAGCTATGAATAGATTTATATGTATTAATTCTATCTCCAAATGATCAGTAACATAGTTTTTCAAATTTTTTTTTTTTGGTGTTGTTGCTGTTGCTTTTGTGAAGAACTACTACCTCTAGTAGAAGTATCCCATGGGCATATTTGAATACCTCAAACTAGTACCTAGTGCAAAAGTTCATAAAATTAATTTGACTTTATAATATGGATACCTCAGTCAATATGGATTTGAGGTCTTAATGAGCTTCAAAAGTATGAGAGACTACAACTGACATACTGCTGGTCAACACGATGACCACATAACCAACAGATGCATATCAAACATCTTGGCTTCCAGAGTGAGATCATGAGAAAAACATCCCAAAAGAGGAGAGAAGACATTACTATCCTTGGCTTTGTGGAAGGCTACATCTGGACATTCATGTGAATTAATCCCAACCCTCCTGGACTCTATTCTCATCAGAAGATTTTAGCTACTCTCATCAGCTCCCAAAGAATCATCATTTCCATCATCACGGCATTTTTTAGTCTGTATTATGTTTATTCTTACCCCATCTCTCTTTTCTTACTTGTGTTCTTCAATATACCACTAAAATATTTGAATTCAGCTTAACAAAACTATAAAGGAAAACAAAAGAGAAAAAAAAAGAAAAAGTAAGAGCCCAAGAGTTTGAAATAGACACAAATCATCTGTATCTTTGTTTTCTATCTCAGTCACTCGAAAGGGTTATTCCAATTAAACTTGAGGATTATACAGCCTTGCTCTGACATTCTGATGCTGAGGATATAAAGGGACCCTGGGGCCAGGAAGCTCCAGTTGACAAGGAGAGAAACAGATCTTATCAATACTCAGGCTTAATCTAATGAAGTCATGAGGTTTGAGTCTGGTATGTTCACTGGTTAACAAGCTAGGAGAGAACCCATCATTTAAAGTGTTTTTTCTAAATAGTAACAAGATTTTTTGCAAAACTTCCCCAGCTAGAGTAAATAAAAATGAATGATTAGTAACCATTCTGACAACAAAAATGTGCTGGGTGATAAAAAATAAAACAAAGTCCTCTTATGGTGATTACACTGATGACTTTATGTTGTCATGATACCAAATGAAGGGAATTAAATAAATCATGCACTTCTGCTTGGAAAAGTGGGTGTGGGGGGAGGAGTAAATGGAGAGGAAAAACAAGTAAAAATTACTTTCGAAGTAATTCCTAGCTGAGTAATTCATCAGTAAGAATAGATTCTGAGACCTAGTACCCCTACACTAAATTGGCCTAAATTACCACAGTTCTTTGTGTCTGAGTCCTAGTTAGTTCAAGTAGACTAAAACATGGAAGACACAGCCTGTGCCTTATATCTCTTATATTTAGCACACTTTCAAGGCAAAGAAAAGGTGTTCACTAAGTATTTATCGAACTAATGCATTCTTTCTTCTACCATTTAGTAATAAACATAATAATAATAAACATAAATATTTTGAGACTGATACATCTTTATCCATGTTTTATATCCTCAGTGCATTATTTATAATTAAGCTATAGACATATGCATACTTAACACAAAATACACACACAGTTATTAACATACTGACTTCCCATATGGTTCATTTATATGTGGCCTGCCTTCACAGTATTTCACCCTCTCAAGGAAAAGATACATTACACTATCACTAGTGTGGTACAGTGAGTGGTGGTGTGGGAAATTCATCTGGTCCACAGTGAGCAGAGCGTTAGTGAATGGTTGTCAGGGAAGACGTAAGTCAGAGCAATGAGCCAGCTCATGAGAACACACGGGTGTGAGTTTAACTCTCATCCAGAAAAGCCGAGAGACTTGCCAACTGGCTGGAGGGCAGCAGGGAAAAAGGAGAATAACTCAGACAGACTGCAGCGAGTTCACGCAGGATTATATCTTCCAAGGCAAGAGGAGAAGAAGATGGTTGGATGGCATCACCAACTCGATGGACATGAGTTTGAGCAAGCTCTGGGAGTTGGTGATGGACAGGGAAGCCTGGCATGCCGCAGTACATGGGGTCTCAAAGAGTCCAAAACATGACTGAACAAATGAACTGACTGAAGTTAGTTAACTTCTAAATGAAACAACAGTTAGAACTGGACATGGAACAACAGACTGGTTCCAAATAGGAAAAGGAGTACATCAAGGCTGTACATTGTTACCTTGCTTATTTAACTTATATGCAGAGTACATTGTGAGAAATGCTGGGCTGGAAGAAGCACAAGCTGGAATCAAGATTTCTGGGACAAATATCAATAACCTCAGATATGCAGATGACACCACCCTTATGGCAGAAAGTGAAGAAGAACTAAAGAGCCTCTTAATGAAAGGGAAAGAGGAGAGTGAAAAAGTTGGCTTAAAGCTCAACATTCAAAAAAATAAGATCATGGCATCCGGTCCCATCACTTCATGGCAAATAGATGGGGAAACAGTGGAAACAGTGGCTGACTTTATTTTGGGGGACTCCAAAATCACTGCAGATGGTGATTGCAGCCATGAAATGAAAAGACACTTACACCTTGGAAGGAAAGTTATGAGCAACCTAGAGAGAATATTAAGAAGGACAGACATTACTTTGTCTACAAAGGTCCGTCTAGTTAAGGCTATGGTTTTTCCAGTAGTCATGTATGGATGTGAGAGTTGGACTATAAAGAAAGCTAAGCACCAAAGAATTGATGCTTTTGAACTGTGGTGTTGAAGAAGACTCTTGAAAGTCCCTTGGACTGCAAAGAGATCCAACCAGTCCATCCTAAAAGAGATCAGTCCTGGGTGTTCATTGGAAGGACAGATGTTGAAGCTGAAACTCCAACTTTGGCCACCTGATGCAAAGAGCTTATTCATTTGAAAAGACCCTGATGCTGGGAAAGATTGAGGGCAGGAGGAGAAGGGGATGATAGAGGATGAGATGGTTAGATGGCATCACCGACTCAATGGACATGGGTTTGGGTGAATTCTGGCAGTTGAAGATGGACAGGCAGGCTTGGCGTGCTGCGGTTCATGGGGTCGCAAAGAGTTGAACATGACTGAGCGACTGAATTGAACTGAAGTTAAAGCCAGTGGACCTGATCGCCATGGAAGACCGAATACTTTTTCATGAATGCACAGCTTGATCCCACCAGGAAGATCCCATGTGATTTTGGGAAGTTCACATTAGTTGTTGTGTAAAAATGGATTCCAGAGGGGAGAGAACAGATAAGGGACAGGCTGTGATGTTGTTTCAATAACTCAGCTGACAGAATATAGCACCATGGATGAGAAATGGCTTTGGGGGAATTGGAGAAAACAATGTGTTCAGTTTGAGATGCCTGAAGCACACAAGAAGCATATGCAATAAAATGTAGGATGTAACATTCTGGACCTGAGGGAACCCCTGCCAACCAGGGAAACTGTTTGAGAGCCACAAATACCTGCCTAGTAACTGAAACCAGGCTGTCCATGGGTCTCAGGGAGAAAATGTCTTGGGAGAATTTATCACTTGAGTGAACAATTTTTCTACAGGTAACAAACTGCATTACTGATAAAACAACACTCAAAAGATGGGTAACCCAGGCATACATATTTTATACAATAGTTCATTTTTTCCCAGTGAGATGATAATATAGATTAGAAATAAGCATTTGTAGCAAAGTCAGCCTGCAAACTCCCTGATTCTACAGTGCAGTCTGAGTCCTCTCTGGTTTGATATTGTCAAGTTAACAGAGCACAGGAAAACTTATAGTTAGCAGGTTGGCATAATTTGTCTTACCCAGCAGCCTCCTAAGTTCCTAGTACATAAATTATGGTTTTACTTAGCACACAATTTAGTGTCACTGCCATCTTACCAGAAATTCGAAGTTTTAGTTATTTAAATGACATGTATTGACAAAGTGGGTATGTTAAAAACATTTTACAAATATTGGATATTTATATGTATTCTTTGATTTTTGTCACAACATTATAGAAGGGATGATGAAAGGATAAAAAGAAAGACATCTCAAATGATGTAGAACTTATTTTTCTCTGCTCTGTTGGGTTCAGTTCAGTCGTTCAGTCGTGTCCAACTCTTTGCAACCCCATGGACTGCAGCACGCCAGGCCTCCCTGTCCATCAACAACTTCCGGAGTTTACTCAAACTCATGTCCTTTGAGTTGATGATGCCATCTAACCATCTATTCCTCTCTCGTCTGCTTCTCCTCCTGCCTTCAGTCTCACAGCATCAGGATCTTTTCAAATAAGTTAGTTCTTCACATCAGGTAACCAAAGTATTGGAGTTTCAGCTTCAGCATCAGTCCTTCCAATGAGTAATCAGGACTGATTTCCTTTAGGATGGACTGGTGGATTTCCTTGAAGTCCAAGGAACTCTCAAGAGTCTTCTCCAACATCACAGTTCAAAAGCACCAATTCTTCGGCACTCAGCTTTCTTTATAGTCCAACTCTCATATCCATACATGACTACTGGAAAAACCATAGCCTTGACTAGACGGACATTTGGAGACAAAGTAATGTCTCTCTTTTTAATATGCTGTCTAGGTTGCTCATGACTTTTCTTCCAAGGACTAAGTGTCTTTTTATTTCATGGCTGCAATCACCATCTGCAGTGATTTTGGAGCCCTGAAAAATAAAGTCTGCATGGTTTTCACTGTTTCTCCATCTATTTGCCATGAAGTGATGGGACCAGATGCGATAACCTTTGTTTTCTGAATGTTGAACTTTAAATCAACTTTTTCACTCTGTTCTTTCACTTTCATCAAGAGGCTCTTTAGTTCTTCACTTTCTGCCATAAGGGTGGTGTCATCTACATATTTGAGGTTATTGATATTTCTCCCAGCAATCTTGATTCCAGCTTGTGCTTCATCCAGCCCAGTGTTTCTCAAGATGTAATCTGCATATAAGTTAAATAAGCAGGGTGACTAAATATAGCCTTGACGTACTCCTTTTCCTATTTGGAACCAGTCTGTCGCTCCATGTCCAGTTCTAACTGTTATTTCTTGACCTGCATACAGATTTCTCAAGAGGCAGGTCAGGTGGTCTGGTATTCCCATCTCTTTCCGAATTTTCTAGAGTTTGTTGTGGTCCACACAGTCAAAGGCTTTGACATAGTCAATAAAGCAGAAGTAGATAATTTTATGGAACTCTCTTGCTTTTTTGATGACACAACGGATGTTAACAATTTGATCTCTGGTTCCTCTGCCTTTTCTAAATCCAGTTTGAACATCTGGAAGTTCTCGGTTCACATACTGTTGAAGCCTGGCTTTGAGAATTTTTAGCATTACTTTGCTATCATGTGAGATGGGTGCAATCTTGTAGTAGTTTCAGCATTCTTTGGCATTGCCTTTCTTAGGGATTGGAATGAAAACTGACCTTTTCCAGTCCTGTGGCCACTGCTGAGTTTTCCACATTTGCTGGCATATTGAGTGCAGCACTTTCACAGCATTACCTTTTAGGATTTGAAATCACTCGGCTGAAATTCCATCACTTCCACTAGCTTTGTTCATAGTGATGCTTCCTACAGCCCACTTGACTTCACATTCCAGGATCCCTGGCTCTTAAGTTGCTGATCATACCATCGTGATCACATCACATCACATCGTGATCACACAATGTCTGTTCTGTACACATTTGAAAGTATGAAAAGTTTTCTCCTAATTTTTCCTCAGAATGATGTGGTGAGACACATAGGCTTGGAATCAGACAACCTAGGTTCAAGTCCTGGCTTTTCTGTTTACTAGCTAAGTGTCATTTGAACTGTCTAAGCCTCAGTTTCATAATCTATCAAGTGGGGACATTACCAACCTTTTAGGATTATGATTAAACATTAAATGAGACAATGCAGCCGAAGCATGTGCACAGTGCTGGTCACCCTGCCAACCTTTCTGCACGAGCCAACCACAGTAAACTATCACTTTGGGCCTTAATCATCTCAAGACCTAGAGGTGACCAGCACAGGGAGTTCAGTGTTGCAGGTCCTCAAGAAATATTTGCCAAGTGGACACTTTGTAAGCATTTACACATAGGTGTGTACACACAGACAAAGACAAGTCTCAGCAGCAACCTCCCTAAGAAGAGAGAGCAATGGCATTAGACTGGCCTAGATTTGAATTTTAGCTTTGCCACTTAGCAGCTGTGTCACCTTAAAGAATTTCTTACCCTCTAAGTTTTTATTTTTTGTACCCAAAAGAGAACAGTAACAATAACTAGTTCAAAGGATGCTTTAAAATTTAAAAGATAACTTTTTTATTGTACCATATTCCTTCTCCTCCTTCATATTATTAATATTCCCATTCGAGAAACAAAAGCGTACATACAAGAGTACACGTTATGCAGTGCTACTATATGACTCATATACTAACCTCCTGCCAAGAAACCCTAAATTAAAATGAACATCAATGCTATCTTGAAAAGATTCAAAAAAGGGGGACAAAATGCAACTTTGGAGTGTCTTGAGGTCTGTGTAAAGGGCTTTGTCCCTGGATCACTGTCAAACGCTCAGAGTAAGATCCAGTCAACATACTTTTGGGTAGACAAATACCCTAGACATAAGGAATCATCTGCTTCCAAAGTGGAGAGATGTACTCTCCAGAAAGTCCATCAGAAGAAGCATTTTTACTGCAAACATCTGTATGATAAAAATCACATTTCTAAATGATTCATGTATATAACATGAGTATAACAACAATACATACAACTAATATGTGCACATAGTATACAACTATTCTGATACTAGGTCTGGGGGTCAGAGCAGAAACGTTCAGTTGTTATCATTTTTATTAAATTCTTGAGGACCACAATTAAATCACTTAACATTTTTTTCCTCTGTTGAGGGAGAATAACAGTGACTTTTCAACAAAGCATAAACAGCTGCTAAACTATTTGCCAAAATAGAATATTATATAAATAGTTGAAAAGTGTGAACAGCATGGAGAGATTTTAGTTTTTATTCCTTGTTAGATAATAGTATTCTAATTAGGCTAAAAGAAAATATGGAAACTGATCATACTACTCAGTCAAATATGTTAATCAGTCTCTTTTCAACTTATGTGTGTGTGCTCACGTATCTGTGTGTGCACATGTGTGAGTGCATGTGTCTTTTACATAGTCTAGTTCCAAGAGGCTTGGGAAAACATAGGGAAAAAACTAATGTCATTGGTATATTCATAAATTTTTAGTGATAGAAGGGGTAGGTAATTAAGAGAACCAATATGGATATGAATTAATACAGTATTAAGTTAGGGATGAAGTATACGGACCAAATGGTACATAACAGAAGAGAGCTAAGTAAAGACACAGACTGCCACAGTGGTTAATGTTTGGGGCCAGGCTGCTTAAACTCACATTTCAATTCAGGTATCTTTGAGTTGTAGGACCCTGGGCAGATTATTTAATTTCTCTGTGCTCTGGCTTCCTTCTCTGTAAAGTGAGTATAAAATTAGTGCCTCCCTCACATAGTTTTAGTGAAGACTTGGAAAGAATGATGCTAAAGCTGAAACTCCAGTACTTTGGCCACCTCATGCAGAGTTGACTCATTGGAAAAGACTCTGATGCTGGGAGGCATTGGGGGCAGGAGGAGAAGGGGACGACAGAGGATGAGATGGCTGGATGGCATCACTGACTCGATGGACGTGAGTCTGAGTAAACTCTGGGAGTTGGTGATGGACAGGGAGGCCTGGTGTGCTGTGATTCATGGGGTCGCAAAGAGCTGGACACGACTGAGTGACTGAACTGACTGACTGACTGAATCAGTAAGTTAACATAGGTGTATAAAATGCTTATTACAGAAATGCCTGACATGCAGTGAGTACTAAGTATTAACTATTATTAAGGACAAATAACACCACTTAACACCTGTAGCAGTGGCCACGGGATGGGAAAAGGTCAGTTTTCATTCCAATCCCTAAGAAAGGCAATGCAAAGGAATGTTCAAACTACCGCACAATTACACTCATCTCACACGCTACCAAAGTAATGCTCAAAATTCTCCAAGCCAGGCTTCAACAGTCCATGAACTGTGAACTTCCAGATGTTCAAGTTGGATTTAGGAAGGCTGAGGAACAAGAGATCATATTGCCAACATTGGTTGAATCATCAAAAAAAGCAAAAGAGTTCCAGAAAAACATCTATTTCTGCTTTATTGACTATGCCAAAACTTTGACTGTGTGGATCACAACAAACTGTGGAAAACTCTCAAAGAGATGGGAATACCAGAGCACCTCACCTGCCTCCTGAGAAATCTGTAGCAGGTCAAGAAGTAACAGTTACAATTGGACATGGAACAACAGACTGGTTCCAAATAGGAAAAGGAGTGCATCAACGCTGTATATTGTCACCCTGCTTATTTAACTTCTATGCAGAGTACATCATGAGAAACGCTGGGCTGGATGAAGCACAAGCTGGAATCAAGATTTCTGGGAGAAATATCAATAACCTCTGATATGCAGATGACACCACCCTTATGGCAGAAAATGAAGAAGAACTAAAGAGCCTCTTGATGAAAGGGAAAGAGGAGATTGAAAAAGTTGGCTTAAAACTCAACATTCAGAAAACTAACATAATTGTATCCAGTCCCATCACTTCATGACAAATAGATGGGGAAACAATGGAAACAATGAGAGACTTTATTTTCCTGGGCTCCAAAATCACTGTAGATGGTGACTGCAGCCATGAAATTAAAAGACTCTTGCTCCTTGGAAGAAAATTTATGAGCAACCTAGACAGTATATTAAAAATAGACATTACTTTGCCAACTAAGGTCTGTCTAGTCAAGGCTATGGTTTTTCCAGTAGTCACATATGGATGTGAGACTTGGTCTATAAAGAAAGCTGAGTGCTGAAGAATTGATGCTTTTGAACTGTGGTGTTGAAGAAGACTCTTGAGAGTCCTTTGGACTGCAAGGAGATCCGACCAGTCCATCCTAGGAGATCAGTCCTGGGTGTTTATTGGAAGGACTGATACTGAAGCTGAAACTCCAACACTTTGACCACCTGATGTGAAGAACCGACTCATTTGAAAAGACCCTGATGCTGGGAAAGATTGAAGGCAAGAGGAAAAGGGGACAACTGAGGAAGAGGTGATTGGATGGCATCATCAACTCAATGGATATGAGTTTGAGTAAGCTCTGGGAGTTGGTGATGGACAGGGAAGCCTGGTGTGCTGCAGTCCATGGGGTCACAAAGAGTCAGACATGAATGAGCGACTGAACTGGACTAAACAGTATTTAAAAAATCTAAAATTCACATTAAGTGTACAACAATTATTACAGGCAAGAGAGTTTATTTTAGGATTACATAAGCTCACGTTTACTACTTTTGTGCAATGGTGTTGTTATTGGATGAAAAAGTGAAAGAGAAATAAAAAACCCTTCAACTCTTCATACATTTTTTGTCTTCTCTGTCAAGGAAGAAGAGCATCTAAGTGAAAGTGAAAACTGCTAAGGTAAAATCTATACACCATTACATGAATGTGGGAGTTATACAGGGCTGCTCAAAGTGAATTCTAGTATATTGGCCTCATGGAAAATATGTTTATATGTACTGAAAGAATCCATGAGTAAGAAAACTTCTCTATGGCCTGAGGTCTTTAAAACAATATACAAAAGAAGAGTTCCTACAATTCTGGAAAATGACCTATGCTATTCTAAATTCTAAAAGCAATGCCATTTCCAAATACTTGAATTAATATGCTTAATACTCCAGAAATTACTCTCTAATAGATCAGCATGGCAATGGACATCATGAACAGACACTTGGGAATCCCTAAGAACCAATATGGATTTCTCTGGTAGCTCAGATAGTAAAGAATCTGCCTGCAGTGCGGAGTCTTGGGTTCGATACCTGGGTTGGGAAGATCCCCTGGAGAAGGGAATGGCAACCCATTCCAGTTTTCTTGCTTGAAGAATTCCATTGGCAGAGGAGCCTGGCGAGCTACAGTCTATAGTCATGTGAAGAGTTGGACACAACTGATTGACTAATACACAATAGATCAGTATGGTAATGAATGTCATGAAGAGACACCTGGGAATCACTAAGAACCAGTATGGATTTGCAACCCACTCCAGTACTCTTGCCTGGAAAATCCCGTGGACAGAGGAGCCTGGTAGGCTACAGTCCATGGGGTCACTAAGAGTTGGACACGACTGAGTGACTTCACTTTCACTTTTCACTTTCATGCATTGGAGAAGGAAATGGCAACCCACTCCAGTGTCCTTGCTTGGAGAATCCCAGGGACGGGGGAGCCTGGTGGGTGCCGCCTATGGGGTCACACAGAGTTGGACATGACTGAAGCGACTTAGCAGCAGTAGCAGCAGCAGTAGCAGCAGCAGTATGGATTTAATAAAACCAGTATATGTCACACTAACTTCATTGTTTTCTTTGGTAGGGTTGGTAGATTAGTAACCCAGGGAAATATGGACTATAATAAAACTGATATCCAAAAGTCATGTGACAAGGTCTGTCATAATTTCTTTCATTCATTCTCTTCATTGTTAATTTAATAAACATTTAATAAATGCTAAAATTAAGCTAGAATGGAACATAATTCCTTTATTTGAGAGAAATGATAATACATTTATGTTAATAAATGTAAGAGCTGGACAGTGATATATTTAAAATATAAAGTCAGTAGGATCTTTTTACTTAATAGAGGGAGGGTGAGAAACTCTGAGGTTGTCCCAAGTTTTATGAACTAGAGCCACTGAAATCAATGATTCCCAGTGGTCCATCAAAAGGTGACTTGGTTACAGAGGAATCACTTTGGGGAGCCAATTACAGTTATGCATTCTGAGCTAGAGACCTGGAGATGCTGGGTTGGGGAACTGAGCAGAGTCCAGGTATAAAATGCTTTCCAGTGGTTTTGGTATTCATCTAGGCTTGGGAACCACTGAAAAAGTAATATTTAGTAAAGAGCTCAACCTGAGATAATCATATTCATTTTATAAAATCTAACACACTCCAATCTATACATTCTAGTCTGTCAGATTATCTTCAAAATAGTCACATAAGATATCATATGCTAATGACAAAGAAAATATCATTGAATACAGCATGATAGAGTGCCTTTTTTGGAATGTCTTTCGGATTCTGCAGTGTGATATTTTGAATGCTGACTGTGGTAGTAAATTTTGACCTTTATTGATGGATTTGAGTTTTGGAAAATGTCCAGTTTTTCAAAGCTAAATGATATCAATAAAGTACATAATCAATTTGTTGATAATTATCATGAAAAAACTGCTATCACTGAGATATATGTAATGTATCATTGTAAAATGTAGCAATTGGTAAATATAAAATATGATATGTAATATACAAAATATTAAAATAAATACAAACTTCTCTTGTACAAGAAGCTGTAAAGACACATATTCATGAATATATTTACTACAACTGCACACATAAATGGGCTTTAAATGAATAGAATGTGCCCAAAGACTTAGCTGGCCTTCTACAATGACAATCATGTGTGTGATATGTGTTTAGGGGTACTCAAGAGACTACCTCTAACAAAACAAACCTCATTTTTTGGCCACTGTAGGCATTTAAGACCTAACCATTAGTATTCTGCTCCTCAGGCTTATAGCATAGATTGTTACAAAAATGCACATACCCTTGGGAAGAATGACATAATAAGCCCTCTCAGATATTAATATCTTCACACTAATAAGTCTGTCATTTCCTTTAGGAACAGAGTTCTGTGAGAAGACAAATGATTCTCATGAGGGATCAGAATGCCTGTGACTGTCACTTTAAGAGAATGTAAACAAGAGAGTAAATGTGAATGCTGCAAATAGGACTTTTCTCCTTCAAGATAACGTATGGCTTGGGCGTATTTGAAACAACAATCAACACATAAATCTGACAGAGTAAGATTAGGAAAAAATTTAGAATGTTATGTTCAAAACTGACCAATTTCATCCAGAATTTTACAATGGAGTAGGTACCAATGTATATTTAGGAGGCAGTTCATACTCAGACGCAATCATTATTCCAAAACTCAAGCGTATGTTTTTAACAGTTGTAAGGATTTATATAACCAATCATCCTGTGACACCAGCCAAGGCGGGCGTTGGGGGGAATGATGCATGGTGTGATGAGAACTCATGCTGTTGGCCCTCTTGCAGGAGAAGATCACTTGTCAATCTGAACCATGCCAGCCGTCATCATCTCAGGGGAAGAACTTTATTCATTGTGAATTTTCTCTGACCAGTTTGTTCTCTATTATGTTTTTCAAAATGTATTTGAAGAAATATAAAAGAATTTGTCATTTTAAAATTACAAGGCCTAAGGTTATAGCATACATTTATCAGTGAATAAACATCAAAAGAAAAAGAGAAGGAATGAAGGGAGGTGGGGAGAAGGGTAGGGAGAGAGGGAGGGAGGAAGGGAGAAGAGGCAAGACCAGAATAATGCCTAGTCCTTTACATATTTTAAAGGAGTAATCACAAACAGATTAAGTTTCTAATATTTTACTTTCAATTTAAGGACCTCAAATGGTCTTGAAAATTCTAAACTGTTTCTGAATATTTGTTCTACTTTTTTGGTAATATTTGTGTATGGAGAAGTAAGTAACCAAGCTTTAAAGCTAAAATTTCTATGTGTGTAATCTTTACCAAGAAGGACTGGGCATGTTCATGTTTGTGTGTACAATGGATGTTTTCCCAAGTGACACAGAGAGGAGTTGTGGGGTAACTGCAGAAATGGTGAACTTTCATATTTCGTCATCATGAGCCAAATTGCTCATATGTTACTACTTCTCTCTTCCTTGCTTAAAAATAGGAGTCATTCTAGACAGTCAGTGGGAATTTGCTGTATGATGCAGGGAGCTGAAACCTGGTGCTATATGACAACCTAGAGCGGTGGAAAAGGGTGGAAGGTGGGAGGAGGTTCAAGAGGGAGGGGACATATGTATACCTGTGGCTGATTGATGTTGATATATGGCAGAAACCAACACAAAATCATAAAGCACTTATCCTCCAATTAAAAATAAATAAAAATTTAAAATGGGATCCTTTCTAATACTCTCTGAGGCCAGTTTCTGAACAATCTCATGTACATTCTATAAGTACTATAATTTCATTTACAAATGCTATTAACTATGAACCTTACAGGAGGTACTTGGTGGAGCCAGAGGTCTAGCCTCACAGGATGAATATAAACAAAAAGTGATATATGCACATAAAGGGATACTCAGTTCAGTTCAGTTGCTCAGTCATGTATGACCCTTTGAGACCCCATGGACTGCACTGCATCAGGCCTCCCTGTCCAGCACCAACTCCCAGAGTTTACTCAAACTCATGTCCATTGAGTCAGTGATGACATCCAACCATCCCTTCATCTGTAGTCCCATTTTCCTCTCATCTTCAATTTACCCAGCATCACGGTCTTTTCAAATGAGTCAGCTCTTTGCATCAGGTGGCCAAAGTATTGGAGTTTCAGCTTCAACATCAGTCTTTCCAATGAACATTCAGGACAGATTTCCTTTAGGATGGAATGGTTGGATCTGTTTGCAGTCCAAGGATCTCTCAAGAGTCTTCGCCAAGACCGTAGTTCAAAAGCATCAATTTTTTGATGCTCAGCTTTCTTTATAGTCCAACTCTCACATCCATACAAGACTACTGGAAAAACCATAGCAAGGTAATATCTCTGCTTTTTAATATGCTGTCTAGGTTGGTCATAACTTTTCTTCCAAGCAGTAAGTGTCTTTTTATTTCCTGGCTGCAGTCACCATGTGCAGCGATTTTGGAGTTCCCCCCAAAATAAAGTCTATACTGTTTTGACTATTTCTCCATCTATTTGCCATGAAGTGATGGGACCGGATGCCATGATCATTGTTTTCTGAATGTTGAGCTTTAAGCCAACTTCTTCACTCTCTTCTTTCCCTTTCATCAAGAGGCTCTTTAGTTTTTCTTCACTTTCTGCCATAAGGGTGGTGTCATTTGCATATCTGAGGTTATTGATATTTCTCCCAGAAATCTTGATTCCAGCTGGTACTTCTTCCAGCCCAGTGTTTCTCATGATGTACTCTGCATATAAGTTAAATAATCAGGGTGACTATATACAGCTTTGACGTGGTCCTTTTCTTATTTGGAACCAGTCTGTTGTTCCATGACCAGTTCTAACTGTTGCTTCATGACCTGAATACAGGTTTCTCAAGAAGCAGGTCAGGTGGTCTGGTATTCCCATCTCTTTCAGAATTTTCCACAGTTTATTGTGATCTGCACAGTCAAAGTCTTTGGCATAGTCAATAAAGCAAAATAGTCAAATAGATATTTTTCTGGAACTCTCTAGCTTTTCCTATGGTCCAGCAGATGTTGGCAATGTGATCTTTTGTTCCTCTGCCTTTTCTAAAACCAGCTTGAACATCTGGAAGCTCACGGTTCACGTATTGCTGAAGCCTGGCTTGGAGCCTGGCTTGGAGAATTTTGGACATTACTTTACTAGCGTGTGAGATGAGTGCAATTGTGCGCTAGTTTGAGCATCCTTTGGCACTGCCTTTCTTAGAGTTTGGAATGAAAACTGACCTTTTCGAGTCCTGTGGCCACTGCTGCATTTTCCAAATTTGCTGGCATGTTGTGTGCAGCACTTTCACAGCATCATCTTTTAGAATTTGAAATAGCTCAACTGGAATTCCATCACCTACACTAGCTTTGTTCATAGTGATGCTTCCTATGGCCTATTTGACTTCACATTCCAGGATGTCTGGCTCTACATGAGTGATCACACCATTGTGATTATCTGGGTTATGAAGATCTTTTTTGTATCGTTCTTCTGTGTATTCTTGCCACCTCTTCTTAATATCTTCTGCTTCTTTAGGTCCATACCATTTCTGTCCTTTATCGAGCCCATCTTTGCATGAAATGTTCCCTTGGTATCTCTCATTTTCTTGTAGAGATCTCTAGTCCTTCCCATTCTATTGTTTTCCTCTATTTCTTTGCACTGATCACTGAGGAAGGCTTTCTTATCTCTCCTTGCTATTGTTTGGAACTCTGCATTCAAATGGGTATATCTTTCTTTTTCTCCTTTGCTTTTTGCTTCTCTTCTTTTCACAGCTATTTGTAAGGCCTCCTCAGACAGCCATTTTGCTTTTTTGCATTTCTTTTTCTTGGGGATGGTCTTGCTCCCTGTCTCCTGTACAATGTCCTGAACCTCCATCCATAATTCATCAGGCACTCTGTCTATCAGATCTAGACCCTTAAATCTATTTCTCACTTCCACTGTATAATCATAAGGGATTTTATTTAGGTCATAACTGATGGTCTAGTGGTTTTCCCTACTTTCTTCAATTTAATTCTGTATTTGGGAATAAGGAGTTCATGATCTCAGCCACAGTCAGCTCCCAGTCTTGTTTTTGTTGACTGTATAGAGCTTCTCCATCTTTGGCTGCAAAGAATACAATCAATCTGATTTTGGGGTTGGCCATCTGGTGATGTCCATGTGTAGAGTCTTCTCTTGTGTTGTTGGAAGAGGGTGTTTGCCATGACCAGTGCATTTTCTTGGCAAAACTCTATTAGTCTTTGCCCTGCTTCATTCTGTATTCCAAGGCCAAATTTGCCTGTTACTCCAGGTGTTTCTTGATTTCCTATTTTTGCATTCCAATTCCCTATAATGAAAAGGACATCTTTTTTGGGTGTTAGTTCTAGATCTTGTAGGTCTTCATAGAACATCTCAACTTCAGCTTCTTCAGTGTTACTGGTTGGGGCATAGACTTAGAGTACTGTGATATTGAATGGTTTACCTCGGAAACGAACAGAGACCATTATGTTGTTTTTGAAACTGCGTCCAAGTACTGCATTTTGGACTCTTTTGTTGACCATGATGGCTACTCCATTTCTTCTAAGGGATTCTGCCCACAGTAGTAGATACAATGGTCATCTGAGTTAAATTCACCCATTCCTGTCCATTTTAGTTCGCTGATTCCTAGAATGTCAACATTCACTCTTGCCATCTCCCGTTTGACCACTTCCAATTTGCCTGGATTCATGGACATAACATTCCAGGTTCCTATGCAATATTGCTCTTTATAGCATCGGACCTTGCTTCCATTAAGGTCCGGAATTGGAGCAGCGAGCAACCAAGAGGATATACCCCACGTCCAAGGTCAGGAGCGGTGCCTGCACTTCGCTGGAGCAGCCATGAATAGATACCCTACGTCCAAGGTCAGAGAAACCCCAGTAAGATGGTAGGCACTGGAGTGGCTGTGAGGAGATACCTCACGTCCAAGGGCAAAGGAGAAGCCCCAGCAAGACGGTAGGAGGGGCAAATTCATGTTTAGAATCAAACCCCACTCCCACCAGAGACACTCAGAGGGCTCAAACAAACCTTGTGCACACCAGGACCCAAGGGTCCCACAGAGACTGAGACAGAACTGTGTTTGAGCATCTCCTTTGGAGGCACGGGTCAGCAGTGGACTGCTGCAGGGGCAGGGGTTCTGGGTGTGCGTATGGCATACGTCCTCTTGGAGGAGGTCTCCATTAATCCCACCAGAGAGCTGTCAGAACTTACAGAGGACTGGGAAATAGACTCTTTGAGGGCACAACAGAACTTTGTGTACCAGGACCCAGGAGAAAGGAACAGTGACCCCACAGGAGACTGTCCCGTACTTGCCTGTGGGCGTCTGTGAGTCTCTGGCAAAGGTGTGGGTCGGCGGTGGCCTGCTGCAGGCTTGGGGGCACAGACTGTAGCAGTACATGTATGGGATCTTTTGAGGGAGGTCACCATTATCTTCCCTGGTGGCTCAGATGGTAAAGCATCTGCCTACAATGTCTGAGACCCAGGTTTGATCCCTGGGTCAGGAAGATCCTCTGGAGAAGGAAATGGCAACCTACTCCAGTACTCTTGCATGGAAAATCACATGGATGGAGCAGCATTGTAGGCTACAGTCCATGGGGTCACACAGAGTCGGACACGACTGAACGACTTCACTTTCACCATTATCTTCTTTACCTCTGCTGCTGCGCCTGTTGCTAAGTCGCTTCAGTCATGTCCAACTCTGTGCGACCCCATAGATGGCAGCCCACTAGGCTCCCCCGTCCCTGGGATTCTCCAGGCAAGAACACTGGAGTGGGTTGCCATTTCCTTCTCCAATGCATGAAAATGAAAAGTGAAAGTGAAGTCACTCAGTCATGTCCGACTCTTTGTGACCCCGTGGACTGCAGCCTACCAGGCTCCTCTGTCCATGGGATTTTCCAGGCAAGAGTACTGGAGTGGGTTGCCATTTCCTTCCCCAGGGGATCTTTCTGAACCAGGGATCGAACCCGGGTCTCCCACATTGCAGGCAGATACTTTACCCTCTAAGCCACCAGGGAGAGAGGGAACACAGCTTCCCTGTTAACAGAAAATTGGATTAAAGATTTATTGAGGCTGGAAGAAACACAAGTTGGAATCAAGACTGGAGAAATATCAATAACCTCAGATATGCAGATGACACCACCCTTATGGCAGAAAGTGAAGAACTAAAAAGCCTCTTGATGAAAGTGAAAGAGGAGAGTGAAAAAGTTGGCTTAAAGCTCAACATTCAGAAAAAGAAGATCATGGCATCTGGTCCCATCACTTCATGGGAAATAGATGGGGAAACAGTGGAAACAGTGCCAGACTTTATTTTTTGGTGCTCCAAAATCACTGCAGATGGTGACTGCAGCCATGAAATTGAAAGATGCTTACTCCTTGGAAGGAAAGTTATGACCAATCTAGATAGCATATTGAAAAGCAGAGACATTACTTTGCCAACAAAGGTCCATCTAGTCAAGGCTATGGTTTTTCCAGTGGTCATGTATGGATATGAGAGTTGGACTGTGAAGAAAGCTGAGCGCCGAGGAATTGATGCTTTTGAACTGTGGTGTTGGAGAAGACTCTTGAGAGTCCCTTGGACTGCAAGGAGATCCAACCAGTCCATTCTAAAGGAGATCAGTCCTGGGTGTTCATTGGAAGGACTGATGCTGAAGCTGAAACTCCAGTACTTTGATCACCTCATGTGAAGAGTTGACTCACTGGAAAAGACCCTGATGCTGGGAGGGATTGGGAGCAGGAGGAGAAGGGGACAACAGAGGATGAGATGGCTGGATTGCATCACTGACTCGATGGACATAAGTTTGGGTAGACTCTGGGAGTTGATGATGGATAGGGAGGCTTGGTGTGCTGCGATTCATGGGGTCATAAAGAGTCAGACAAGACTGTGACTGAACTGAACTGAACTGAGTATGGCCCGCCCATCAGAACAAGACCCAGTGCCCTCAGTCAGTCTTTCCCATCAGGAAGCTTTTATAACCCTCTTATCCTTCTCCATCAGAGGGCAGACTGAAAACCATAATCACAGAAAACTAAACACTCTAATCACATGGACCACAGCCTTGTCTAAGTCAATGTAACTATGAGCCACGCCATGTAGGGCCATCCAAGACAGATGGGTCATGGTGGAGGGTTCTGGCAAAATGTGGTTCGCTGGAGAAGGGAATGGCAAACCACTTCAGTATTCTTGCTTGAGAATCCCATGAACAGTATGAAAATGGGATATTATTTGGCTTTAAAAAGGATATTCCTGACACAGAATGGATAATCCTAAGGACATTAAGCTAAGTAAAATAAGAATGTCACCAAGAATACAGAGTAAGACATAAAGGACAAAGAAGTTGGATTCCACTCATATGAGGCACCTAGAGTAGTCAAATTCACAGAGACAGGAAGTCGAGTGGTGGTTGTCAGGGCCTGGAAGGAGGCATGGACAGGGAGTTAGTGTTTAATGAGGAGAGTTTTGCAAGATGAAAAAGGTCTAGAGATTCACTACACAGCAATATGAATATACTAAAGCCAACTGAACTGTACACTTTGAAGTGGTTAAGATGGTAAATTTAATGGCATGTGTTTTTTTTGCCACAATTAAAAAATTAAATATATATATATATATGTATGTGTGTTCAAAATATTAAAAATGTACATAGCTCATGGAAGGGCATGTACACATGTGTTCAGACCCAGCTTGCCATCACACAGCTTTCCTGTTCAAGTTCTGATGAATGGCTGCATGTGGCCATCACTGACCAGAGACTGAGGTCAGGCTAGACACCTTCCTGGCTCTTAGCATTCGATAGGTTTCTCAACTTCCAGGAAAGAATCATTTCAGCATAGAATCCAAATAACTGGCTCAGGCTAGGGAAAACATGAATCCCTTTACTGATATCACGGAATATCCAGGGCTTTCATCCCACACCTAACTCTAGTGATAGAGTCCTAGATCAGGAGTCCGAACTGACTCTGTGTCCTAGGCATGAATGATGTTAAGCCGATGGTCTCTCTCAAAGCTATTCTATGCCTTTCTCTAGAAAGTGAGATGTGGTGAGATGCAACTAATTCAAAACCCAGTTAGGTCAATATATACTCTGGTTCCTTCTTGGAGATTCTTGTAAGATATTAGCAATAAAAATAATAGGAGCTATGCTTTTGTTCTTGGTTTTCCTAAAACTTGCAATTTCTCTCTCTGAATTCATGATAGACTGATGATTTTGGTAAACCAGAAGTGCAAAATATACTCCCCCACCTCCCCGCACCCCCCCCCCCCCGCCAAAAAAACTCTTAAGGCTACTCAGCAAAAAGGGGAACTCAAAGAATTTTAAGGGATGAGTGTCAATAAATATGAAGAATCTTTCTTTAAAATCTATTGTCATAAAGGAGAAATTTCACAACAAAGTAAAAGCCAGTTGAAAAACAAAAGACTCCTTAATTTAAATCCTTCCATTCTCATTTTAGGGTGTACAAAGTTTAAAGAGCTTCATTAAATTGATAAATTTATTTTTCATCAGAATCAAGGCCTGGTTTCTGCCACTATAAAATCAGCTTTAGTAAATTCTGGGATGGAGTCTATCTATGGGTAATATTAGGGCCAAATCATCAGTTGGATAAGTTAATACTTCCATCTAGTAAATATTTTTTGAATACCAAATATAGGTATTGTTCACCTAGGGGATGATGATGATGGTAATAATAATACAGATGAAAATCATCACTCTTATTGACTATAAATTATGGCAGACAGAACAATAAATCCAATAGAAAAGTAAATTCTATACAACACTGGAAAGTGATAAGAACATGACAAACAAAGAAGAGAGTATGGCACGAGTGACAGGAAATAGCTAGGGTTTAGTGGGGAGGAGGACAGGCAGCCGGCTCTGTAGTAGAGGGCAGTCTCTGGAGCCCTGGTAAAGGAAGCGAAATTTAATCCAAGATTTGAAGGAACTGAAGGGCTTGTTTGAGCGCATCTGGGAGCCAAGTGCTCCAGGCCACAGTGGAATCATGTGAAGCAGGTATGAGGACCAGGAAGGACGATGGCTGGAGAGGAAGAAAGAGTAGATGTAGGAGAGGAGGCTACAGAACATGGACACTCAAACCAAACTGACCATCAGGGCTCTGAGGGATGTGTGGAGCCCTGGTAGTGTGTTGCAGAAAAGTGGTGTTCTTTGGTGTATATTTTATAAGGATCACTTTGGCTGCCCTGCTGAGAGTAAACTAAAATGGGGCAAGGAGCAGGCAGATTAAATATCTCTTTCCCAGAACAAAAGGTATGCAGCTGTGGTACAAATAAATGAATGACTCTCAGTGGATTGTCAAGGGAAGTCAGTGCGTATTGCTATTAGATGTGATGGTATCAGGGCTGTCTTTGCACAGTGCAAAGAGCACTAGATCAGGAGACAAGAGATCAGACCCACATCAGCAACTGCATAACTAACTAGGAGCCTTTCGAGGGCACGATGGTGACCTCGTGTGGAAGACAAGGTTCCGAATGATAAAGCTATGGGGACATAATTATATGCAAATTGTGAGTAAGAAATGAAATATCTAAAACAAATACAAGATTAACAGGGCTATAAATGGGGATTTCAGCTCAGATAAATGCCCTGAACAAAACTCGGAAGAGAACAGGACAATTGTGATGGGATTTGACCAGGAAACCTGAGGGCCACCTAAAAGAGATCTTGGCCAAAATACCTACTACCAGCAGGAGGGCTGAAGGGAATGAAAAGCATATTGTACCAGGACCTATACTACACTGTTATACAATATTATGTATATTCCATATAAGTTCTTCAATACGGAACAGTTAGTATAGAATAAAATTAATATAGAACACAATCAATATAGAAAAATTAATGTAGAACAAAATTAATATAAGAACAAAACAATATAGGTTATGTGCATTTAATTTTGTTCTTATCCTATGTACTAAAATTACTAAAGAACTTTAATGATCACCTTGGGAAGAATGTGGCTTGGAAAGGAGAATTTTCTGGGATATGCCAGGGAACCAGGGCCAAGTTAAATGAATCAAAGAACTTTCTACAGAGAATATTTTCTTGAGTATCAAGATAATACTGCTCACAATCCTCATCTCTTTGATCTTCTTCATCTAGAGGGCACTCAATCAAATTGTCTGGTTAGCTAATCAGCATAGCACTGGAAAGGTGGAGCTAGAGATTAGAGATGAAAAGGGAAAGTGATGGCTAAGCATGGGGGAAATCTGGCACTAAATACAAGTAAGAGAAAGGATGCTGGAAAAGAAAATGAGCCTTGTAATACAAAGAGCAGAAAATGGAAAAAAAAGATATGAGGGTTTTGTGAGTTACACATATGAACTATATACCAGTGGTCCCCAATCTTTCTGGCATTAGGGACCATTTTTCTGGAACATAATTTTTCCATGGACTGGGGGTGGGAGGAAAGATTTAAGCATACTACATTTATTCTGCACTTCATTTCTATTATTATTACATAAGGAGTATGCAACCTATATCCCTCACATGCACAGACCATGGTAGGGTTTGCGCTCTTATGGGAATCTAATGTCACTGCTGATCTGACAGGAGTTGGAGCTCAGGCATAATGCAAGTGATGGGGAGTGGTTATAAATACACATGAAGCTTGTCTGGCTTGCTTGCTACTCACCTGCTGTGTGGCCTAGTTCCCAACAGGCCACAGAGCTGTAACCAATTCATGGTGCAGGGGTTGGGGACCCCTGCTCTGTATGGTAGATCTACAGTCAGGTATGTTAAAGCACCCCTCGAAGCTTGGGAGAAATGGGAAAGTATAGAATATCCATTCAGTGAAGCAGAAGGTAAGAATGTTTATGAAGAAAGATACTCAATGTGAAAGCCAAACTCAAAAGAGGGTTATAAATAATCATAGGCAAGAGAGGGCTACATATAAAGCATACAGGCTCATTTTATCTCTCTTTACTTTGAAATGTATTGTGGAGTCCTTAATAACATGATTATTTTTTTGTTCTCTGAAATAATCACTGTGAAAGAAATCTGAAACAATGCTACATATATATAATACATACCAGATCACATTCATTAAGAACAGGCATCCATTGTCACTTAACATTGTCACTTAACTATTTTACCAGAGTAATGTCATGGCACCAAAATGATGTACAAAATCCAGTAATTCTTGAGAACAAAGATTTGATATATTAAGTATGGAAATAGAAGTCATCATTTAATGAAATGGTTTAAAAGAACAGTGGAGACAAATACAAATTTATGTTTGTTCATTGCTGATGATTGCTCATTATGAAGAATACTTGCTGGAAAATGTGCATTATCCTGATGCCAGTTTATACTGAATTAGGAAATCTCATTCAACATGATCCTCATCATTATCAGAGGTCTAGCTGATCTGTTAGACATCTAATATTTAGTGACATACAGTCAAAAAATAATCAAAGTTTCTCATTTTCAGAAAGGAAAATTAGCAGTAATTGCTAGCCACTTAAGTGCCTAAAAAAGAGGATTGAACTTGTGAAAAAGTTATCCACTGAAGTCTCTTCTCTATCTTACCAAAGTGACCCAGGGATTCTTTACAGTCATGGAAAACTCATGAGGCTCAAAATCTTTCTGGGTGAGGAATACTTCCCCCAGCTCCTGCACCTGTAATCCTGTGCACACGTGTAAATCCTAGTTGGCAAATCATGGGAGCTTTGGGTGGAAAAATGACTAATAACACAACTTTAGGTCAAATCCAAGTTAAAGTAGGAAGTACTGCAACTTGCCCACAGGATGCTTCTAAAGCTAATTGAGATATGTACATTACATGGCTTCTGACCCAAAGTGATTTTAATAATTAAAAGGTAGTTGACAGGATATACTGGCTGAGCTTTTATCCTTGGAGAAAAAAGTCAAAGAAGTCAGCTCTGCTCCAAGGCACTGATCAGCATCAAGATGTTGAATCTGAGTGGAAAGTAAGAAGCACATGTCCAATGCCCACATATCTATTTGCTGCTGCTGCTAAGTCACTTCAGTAGTGTCCGACTCTGTGAGACCCCATAGATGGCAGCCCACCAGGCTCCCCCGTCCCTGGGATTCTCCAGGCAAGAACACTGGAGTGGGTTCTCCACTCCAATGCATGAAAGTGAAAAGTGAAAGTGAAGTTGTTCAGTCGTGTCTGATTCTCAGGGACCCCATGGACTGCAGCCTACCAGGCTCCTCCATCCATGGGATTTTCCAGGCAAGAGTACTGGAGTGGGGTGCCATTGCCTTCTCCAACAGAGAAGCCTGGTGTGCTGCAATTCACAGGGTTGTAAAGAGTTGGACATGACTTAGCAACTGAACAACAATTAACTCTTAAATGTTTCTTTGATAGGATATTACAACTATGTTTACTGTTGAGAAAGGCCAATTATAAAATTTTAGCAATAAGTGTCAGAGATAATTATGAAATAAATGACTACTCCATTCAATCATTCTAGCACAATGATGCTTTTCTTAGAATAACATCTTCTAGTCATTCTGGAACAAAGATCTTGAGCTAGTTAATTTAACTGTATACAAATATGATACATCTCTGCCAGGAATTTTTAATCTATCATTAAGAATACGCTTGCACCCAGACACATTGTATGTATTTGTGATTAATGAAAGTGTTAAGTCACTCAGTCGTGTCGAACTCTGAGACCCCATGGGCCGTGCCGTGCCAGGCTCCTTTGTCCATGGAATTTCCCAGGCAAGAATACAAGAGTGGGTCACCATTTTCTTCTCCAGGGGTTCTTTCCGACCCAGGGATGCAACCCGGGACTCCCATGCTGCAGGCAGATTCTTTACTGTCTAAACCACCAGGAATCATATTGATTTACCTGGAGAAAGCTGTACTTTGTTGATAACCCTTCATCTTGGAGTTGCTGCTCTGTCACTGCAACTACTGTTTCACAAGCTAGGAGCCTGGCAGTGCTGATGAGCTTAAAATTCAATACTGGACTGCAAACATTTGCCCGAAAGGAGAGCAAGGAAACTTCCTCCAAGTTCTCTTTCAATCTATATTCCTAGGAAAAATGTTCATGCTCCAAAGGGAATTTATGTCCCATCCTACTTGACAGTGGGTCTTCCCAGATGGCTTAGTGGGTAAAGAACCTGCCTGCAATGCAGGAGATGCAAGTTCAATCCCTGGGTTGGGAAGATCCCCTGAAGGACGTCATGGCAACCCACTCCAGTATTCTTGCCTGGAGAATCCCATGCACAGAGGAGCCAGGAGGGCTACAATCCATGGGGTGGCAAAGAGTTGGACACAACTGAAGTGACTGAGCATGCACGAATGCCTATATGACAGCAATTTAGGGTGAAAAGTAAATAATTAGCCTGGATCCAAAGAATTCCTCAAAGGTAGTAAACATAAACAGAAGAACATGAATCAAAGGGAACTGAAATGAGGCATCTAAGTAAAGATGAACAACTCTGATACAAAAGATATAATGTGTTCTAACAACTACAGCCTCCCTTTCCATTAGCAAGTACAATTGCTGCCACTTACGGAACTAATGTCTTCCCTACCTCTTATTACTATGACAAATTGCTAGTGGAATGCCTTGCAAAGTGAGTAATGTCTTGCTGGACATCTGTAATTCACTTAAACTGATTAACATAATAACAGACACGATGACATAATCTCCGGATTCACACTAATAACTATAGCTTGGCATGCTCTTGAGGATGTGCAGCTGAATCAAAATTAAAGATGCTTGAAATGAAAATAGTGTTTTGTCCATGTGGTGCTTTAACATACATCATTTTCTTATTTGGACATGCTATAAAACAAAGCCAAATCAGAGCCTGCTATCTTCTTAATTTCTTTAATCAGAATAACAAATTGCCTGAATGTGAGGAAAGTTATCGCCAGAGAACAAGAGTGTTATTTACACAGTTGTGGAAATTTTTGTTGTTGTGTGTGTACACTCAGTCATGTCTGACCCTTTGCAACACCATCGACTGTAGCCGGCCAGGCTCCACTGACCATGAGATTTCCCAGGCAAGAATACTGGAGTGGGTTGCCATTTCCTTCTCTAGGGGATCTTCCCAACCCAGGGATCAAACTCACATCTCGTGCATCTCCTGCATTGCAGACAGATTGTTTACTGCTGAGCCACCAGGTAAACCCATGGAAATGAAAGAATGCCTAATAGGAAGTATTCCAATCTACTTTCAGTAAACATCATGATGGATATTTAAGCAAGAAATTCTTTTTAGGAATTTAGACATTTAAGCAAACCATTAGGCAATGTTTCCTTACGAGAAACGTTGTAAAAAAATTTTTATAGTAAATTAAATCACTTTTTACTGAACATTTAAAATTTCATTTCTACAGCATTTAGTTGGCACAGAACAACAGACAGCTTTGTATTATGCTCTAAGTAATTGAGAACACAGTAAAAATTTGAGGTAAAAAGTAATTTGGGTAAAAAGATATTTTATTCTCACCCAAACACTTTCCATTTTACACTATTACAGTTATGTAGCTTTGACTAGCTTTAGTTAACTAAAAACTCTGGTTAACACCTATATTCCAATATATTCCTAAACTGAATCAGATGTTAAACTACTAGAGAAAAGAAATCTACACACTGCAGCATTCAGTAGGATGAATTATGCCCCCCAGAGATATCTTAATCCCTGGATGAGGATGAAATCCCTAATCTCTGGAATCGGTAAATGTTACCTTAACTGGAATAAAGGGTCTTTCCCAGTGTGATTATGTTAAGGATCTTGAGATGGGGAGATTGGATTGTCTAGGTGGACCCTAAATGTATTACTTGTCTAGAAGACAAAGAGAGATTTGACTCTCAGAGGAGGAGGTGATGTGAAGATGGAGACACAGACAGTAGTGCTGTGGCCACAAAGCAAGGAAGAAAGGCAGCTACCAGAAGCTGACAAAGCTGGGAACAGATTCTCTCTTCTAATTTTCAGGGGAGTAAGACCCTGTTAGCACCCTGATTTTGGACTTCTGTCCTCCACAGCTGTGAAAGAATACATTTCTATTGTGTAAGCCACAAAGACATTTGGTTTTGTTGTTTTAATAGTGGTAAGAGAAAATGAAAACACATTTGATTTTTGTTCCTCTTGACTCCAATAAAGTTTATCAAGGAGACTCTTATACCAAGAGACTTATATCATTTTAAAAGTCTCTCTCTCTCTCTCTCTCTCTCTCTCTATATATATATATATGTAATATATTGTCTGTGTGTGCATCTTCTTAATGATCCTGGAACAAGAAAAAGGCAAAAAATCCCAATGAAAATATATTTCTGCTAAAAATATAGTTACTTTCATTGGTTAACAACTGCAATAGATATTTTAGGAAATATGATTCTGTGAACTATGAGAATAGAAAATGGTTTTAAGTATTTAGATACTATTTTTAATGGAATAAAAAATTAAATTTTCTGTTTCAGTATGGAATATGGAAAGAAAAGAAAATGTTTTTTGCTTGTGTGTGTGTGTGATGAAAACACTTAAGATCTACTCTCTCAGCATATTTTAAGTATGGAATACAATATTATCTAATGCTGTATATTAGACCCTCAAAACATATTCAGTCTTATAACTGAATATTTGTACCCTTTTACAAACATCTCTGCATTTTCTCTATCTTCTAGCCTCTGGAAGGGAAGTCTCCTTCTTTACAGGGACTTTATAAAGAGACATTTAAATCTCTTGGGATGATTTTTAAAAGCATAAAACCTAGTTACAGGTAATTAGTTCCATTAAAATATTTCCCCAGGTTTCCTCTAGATATGTTTTTATATCATGTGATCTACAATGTTTCCTTTGTCTGTTCTTACTCTTGAATCTTTTGGGATTTTAACTAATTTTACACCAGTCCTTGTATCTCCTTATTTACAGCAATTAAGCATAGTTTTTTAAAATGTTATACATATTTTACTTTATACTAGGTCACTGGATTACTTTTTCAAGGTTTAGTTACAATCTCCATTATTCTATAAAACTAATTCTAAGTGTTGAGTTCAACATAGTGTACTTTTTACAAATGACATAAGCAGAAATTTGCTTGCTCTTCATTCCACTTGAAGTTCTTCATTCTAGAGTCATTTCTAAGTAACCAAAGCTAGAAATAGAGGCATTATCTCATTAAAGAGTCCCTGACATGGCTAAGCATTGAGTTTCTAAAAATCGTTTTCTGTTATTAAATGTTTACAAAATCTGTGACAGGAATGTCAGCATGCTTTTTGAACCATTTCCTGCCCTTGTTCCAGTGCTTATGAAAAAGAGGAATGCTTTAGATAAACCAGCTGCTGGATTTCCTAGAACAGTAAATTACTCTAACACTCCTATTTGATGTGATCCTGCCACATTTTTTTTTCCAGCAGGATTTCCTCATGTTTCACAACTATTTGTTTCCACTTTAAATTAGCTCCCTACAAGCAGTCTCTTGTCAAATGCATGCCTAGCTATCCACACAGAGTAACCATGAATAAAGAGACCTTTCAATTCACTACAACCATCTCCCTTTAATTAAAAAATCACAAAACACAACTTTTTCACTGACATTTTGACTCCCTGCCTTAAAACAAGTCATTGCTATAGTCAATATAAAACTTCTATGAACTCATTTGGAATTCTTCATGATTATTGAGGTACTACATGGTTAATTGTTTTGGATTAAATAATGGCAACAATGAAAAGTCATTCAAATATCTGAGGAACTAGCATAAAAGACATTCAAATTTATTTCTAATTTCTTAGCTCTTCTACTTTACTTATTTTCTCCAATATTGGTTATTTTATTATTTTTTTACTGGAAAAATATATGTTGTTTTATTTTTCAGGTACCTATCTCCTACTTTTTATTGGAGTATAATTACTTTACAATGTTGTGTCTAGAATCTCCCTCTCATTCCACGCTCCATCCCTCCCACTGAGATCATCACACAACACCAAGCTAAGTTCCCTGTGCTACAGTTATTTTAATGACATCCTGATGATTCTTTGTTAAGTCAGCTATCTGAGACTCTAACAATTTGATGCATGCTCATCTTCCTTAGCTAAGCCATGTTTGTGATGATCAACTTATTTTTAGAAACAAATAAATATTCATAATTTTGATTATATAAACTGAGAGAAATAATGTGCATCTGGATAGATCTTTTCAGGGTCTCTTGTCTTACTGCTCCACATCCAACTTGGAATAAAACAAACAAACAAATGGAAAAAAAAAAACAAAACACCCTTCTTGAGAAGACAGGTAAGTCTCTGAGGTTGTAAGAATTTTTAGAAAATAATATAAATTCAACCAGTGCAAATTACAATGGTGTGATTATGTTAATGCCACAAATAAAAGGTCCATTGAGCAGTTTATTGTTTCTTTGTCTATATAAATAATGAGTTCCAGTCTCTTCCATTTCACTACCTGTTAAAATTCCCTTTACCTAATTATTTATTTGTCTGTGGAAATCTTCTAAAGGAATGATTCTTGTTCCTTTTTAAAATGCTCTGAACAGAACACTAATATCCAGCATCTACACTAAATTTAATCATTAAGTCTCAGGAAGTTTGAATGACAGACACAAACCTTTTCTTTTGATGATGCTGTACTAACAGTTTTTGGGTTTGGGCATCAGCCAGTCTTGGGTATAGACATCAGTTCTATAACTTACCAACTTCACACACTATAAACTCAGAGGCTGTCTCTTCATCTGACAGAAGGGAATAATATCTATTCTATAGAGCTGTTATGAAGATCAAATGACTAAAATGTAAATATATAAATGAAAAACTCCTGGGCACATATCCTGAAATGATGAAAACTACAATTCAAAAAAATACATGGACCTCAACGTTCATAGCAGCACTCTTCACAATAGCCAAGACTTGGAAACAACCTAAATGTATATAAACAAATGAATATGTAAAGATGTGGTACATATATAGCATGCAATACTACTCAGCCCAAAAGAAGAATGGAGTAATGTAATTCGTAGCAACATGATGGACCGAGAGATTATCCTACTAAGTGAAGTAGGTCAGAAAGAGAAAGATAAACACCATATGCTATAAATTCTATGTGGAATCTAAAAATTGACACAAATGAACTTATTTATGAAATAGAAACAGACAGACAAAATAAATTTATGGATACCAAAAGATACATACAGGGGGAGGATAAATCGAGAGTTTGGGATTAGCAGATAAAAACTACTATATGTAAAATAGATAAACAAATTTCCACTGTATAACATAGGGAACTATATTCAACATCCTGTAATTAGCTATAATGGAAAAGAATCTGAAGAGGAATATATATATGAATCACTTAAATATTTTGCTCTATACCAGAAAATAACACAAAACTGTTAATCAAGTATACTTCAAATTTTTTGACTGAGAAATTCTATTTACACAATTTGTAGTAGTAGTTAAGTCTTCATCAATTGTTTCATTCATTTAGTATTTAGTGTCTACCACACAGTAAGTTCTGTTCTTGGTTCCAGGGCTAGAGTTGTGTGTGACCAATACCAGGTTTTTTCTCTGCTTACATGGAGCTTACATTCTGATGAATAGATGGATAACAAGAAAAGCCATGAGTGTTTAAGAAATGATACACATATGACAGAAACACAACGTAGAGGTGTGTTTTAGAGTAGCTGGAGTGCTCCTTTTGCACTCTGATAGGCAGGAAGCCACTAGGAGAGGTGACATTTGCAGTGAAACCTAAACAAAAGGGAAGAGGCGTCTGGAGTGTGAGGGGAGAGAGTTTCAACCCACAGCAGCAGAATAGATGCAAGCTTAGCAGATAAGGCAGCATATCCTCCTCTTGGCAGAGAAGGATAGTGGGATGAGGTGAAAAACAGGGGTAGGTCATGGTCATAGGGAACCCTGAGAGCCATAACAATATTTAGATTTTATTCAGGTATTCTGGAAAGCCCCTGCAGGATTGTGAGCAAGTGACTGACAAGACTGACACAAGAGTGGTCAGGGAAAAGCAGGAGAGAAGGGGCCACTTAGAGCACCCTGCGTAAGACTGCTGACTAGATCGGTACTGGAAAAGTTGGAAGAAAGAGGACAGAATTACAATGTGTTTTGAAGACTGAGTCAATAAAACTTATAGATGAACTGAATGTGGGAATTGAGAAAAGAAAAAATAAATAACACCTAGCCTTTGGTTTGGATCTCCTGGAAACAGTCTGGAAAACAGAGATGAGACAGATGAGGGAGAAGAAAGTTTGTGGTGGGACACAAAAAATCTCCAGTTTTATTTTGGACAAGGTTTTTTTTTTTTTTTTTTTTTTTTTTAGCAAAGGTGCTTTATTAGCAGAAATGCAGGCTTATATATCTTTAATCTTTTTTCTTTTTCTTTTTTTTATTTTTTACAGGTTTTTATTTATTTTTTAATTTAATTTAACTTAATTTTTTTTAAATTTTATTTTATTTTTAAACTTTACTTAATTGTATTAGTTTTGCCAAATATCAAAATGAATCTGCCACAGGCATACATGTGTTCCCCATCCTGAACCCTCCTCCCTCCTCCCTCCCCACACCATCCCTCTGGGTCGTCCCAGTGCACCAGCCCCAAGCATCCAGTATCGTGCATCGAAGCTGGACTGGCAACTCGTTTCATACATGATATTATACATGTTTCAATGCCACTCTCCCAAATCTTCCCACCCTCTCCCTCTCCCACAGAGTCCATAAGACTGTTCTATACATCAGTGTCTCTTTACCTAAAGACCTATATATAGAAAACTATAAAACACTGGTGAAAGAAATCAAAGAAGACACTTATAATTTTTAATTTTATATTGGAGTATAATTGATTACCAGGCTTCTCTGGTGGCTTAGTGGTAAGGAATTGACCTACCAATGCAGGAGACATGGGTTCCATCCCTGGATTGGGAAGGTCCCCTGGAGAAGAAAATGGCAACCCACTCAGTACTCTTGCCTGGGAAATCCCATGGACACAAGAGCCTGGTGGGCTACAGTCCATGGAGTCACAAAAGAGCTGGACATGACTTAGCAACTAAACAATAATTGACTAACAATGTTGTGCTATTTTCAGGTGTACAGCATGGATGGAAGAGCTGGACTATAAGGAAAGCTGAGTGCTGAAGAATTGATGCTTTTGAACTGTGGTGTTGGAGAAGACTCTTGAGAGTCCCTTGGACTGCAAGGAGATCCAATCAGTCCATCCTAAAGGAAATAAGTCCTGAATATTCATTGGAAGGACTGATCTTAAAGCTGAAACTCCAATACTTTGGCCACCTGATATGAAGAACTGACTCACTGGAAAAGACCCTGATGCTGGGAAAGATTGAGGGCAGAAGGAGAAGGGGACAACAGAGGATGAAATGGTTGGATGGCATCACTGATGTGATGGATGTGAGTTTGAGTAGGCTCTGGGAGTTGGTGATGGACAGGGAAGCCTGGAGTGCTGCAGTCCATGGAGTTGCAAAGAGTCAGACATGATTGAGCAACTGAACTGAACTGATAGATAGATATATGCACATACATACACATATGTGGGCTTCCCTAGTGACTCACTGGTAAAAAATCTGCTTGCAATGCAGGAGACACAGGAAACCTGGGTTTGATCACTGAGTCAGGAAGATCCCCTGGAGGAGGGCAAGGCAACCCACTTCAGTATTCTTGCCTGGAGAATTCTATGGATAGAGGAGCCTGGCGGGCTACAGTCCATAAGGTCGCAAAATGTCAGATATGATTGAGGCAACTGAGCATGTATGCACGCATAGGTAGACGTATAAGGAAAGGAAAGGAAAGTCACTCAGTCTTGCCTGACTCTTTGTGACCCCATGGACTGTAGCCTGCCAGGCTCCTCTATCCATGGAATTCTCCAGGCAAGAATACTGGAGTGGGTAGCTATTCCCTTTTCCAGGGGATCTTCCCAACCGAGGTATCAAACCAGGGTCTTCCACACTGCAGGCAGATACTTTATTGTCTGAGCCAACAGGGAAGCCCCGGGTATATGTATATATACACCGTTGTTCAGATTCTTTTCCCATATAGGTGATTATAAAGTATTGAGCAAACTTCCCTGTGCTACACAGTAGGTCCTTGTCGATTATCTATTATGTGTCTAGTAGCATGTATCATGGAAAAAGCAAGAGAGTTCCAGAAAAACATCTATTTCTGCTTTGTTGACTATGCCAAAGCCTTTGACTGTGTGGATCACAATAAACTGTGGAAAATTCTGAAAGAGATGGGAATACCAGACCACCTCACCTGCCTCTTGAGAAACCTGTATGCAGGTCAGGAAGCAATAGTTAGAATTGGACATGGAACAACAGACTGGTTGCAAATAGGAAAAGGAGTACGTCAAGGCTGTACATTGTCACCCTGCTTATTTAACTTCTATGCAGAGTACATCATGAGAAATGCTGGGCTGGAAGAAGCACAAGCTGGAATCAAGACTGCCGGGAGAAATATCAATGACCTCAGATATGCAGAAGACACTATCCTTATGGCAGAAAGTGAAGAGGAACTAAAAAGCCTCTTAATGAAAGTGAAAGAGGAGAGTGAAAAAGTTGGCTTAAAGCTCAACATTCAGAAAATTAAGATCATGGCATCTGGTCCCATCACTTCATGGGAAATAGATGGGGAAACAGTGAAAAACAGTGTCAGACTTTATTTTTGGGGGCTCCAAAATCACTGCAGATAATGACTGCAGCAACGATATTAAAAGACGCTTACTCCTTGGAAGGAAAGTTATGACCATCCTAGAGAGCATATTCAAAAGCAGAGACATTACTTTGCCAACAAAGGTCCATCTAGTCAAGGCTATGGTTTTTCCTGTGGTCATGTATGGATGTGAGAGTTGGACTGTGAAGAAAGTTGAGCACTGAAGAATTGATGCTTTTGAACTGTGGGGTTGGAGAAGACTCTTGAGAGTCTCTTGGAATGCAAGGAGATCCAACCAGTCCATTCTAAAGGAGATCGGTCCTGGGTGTTCTTTAGAAGGAATGATGCTAAAGCTGAAACTCCAATACTTTGGCCACCTGATATGAAGAGTTGACTCATTGGAAAAGACTCTGATGCTGGGAGGGATTGAGGGCAGGAGGAGAAGGGGACGACAGAGGATGAAATGGCTAGATGGCATCACTGACTCAATGGACATGAGTTTGGGTGAACTCCGGGAGTTGGTGATGGACAGGGAGGCCTGGCATGCTGTGATTCATGGGGTTACAAAGAGTCAGACACGACTGAGAGACTGAACTGAACTGAACTGAGCATGTATATGTTAATCCCAGCCTCCTAATGTATCCCTCCCTTCACATTTTTCCTTTAGTAAAAGGGAATGTTTTTTCCAAGCTTGTTTTGGACAAGTTAATTTAGATCTACTATTAGGCTTTCAAGTAAAGCATACCATCTTAGTTGCATGTAGTCTGATTGTCAAAGAAGGGATCAGAGCTGGAATTGTTACGTGAACTGTTGAGTCCTGCCCCAAGGCCACAGGTGCAAGGCCTTGTACCAAGGCCATACATGAGGAGCCCAGAACCAAGGTCACCTCCTAAGCTGACTAAGCCCTTTCATAACTATTGCCAAAAGCCCCCTTGACCATCACCAGCAGGCTTCCTGATCCCAAATCAGGCAAAAATGTGCATCCTGGTAGTCACTCTATAGCGTCCTATTGCTATTGCTATTGCTAAGTCACTTCAGTTGTGTCCAACTCTGTGCGACCCCATAGACGGCAGCCCACCAGGCTTCCCTGTCCCTGGGATTCTCTAGGCAAGAACACTGGAATGGGTTGCCATTTCCTTTTCCAATGCATGAAAGTGAAAAGTGAAAGTGAAGTCGCTCAGTCGTGTCCGACCCTCAGCGACCCCATGGACTGCAGCCTTCCAGGCTCCTCTGTCCATGGGATTTTCCAGGCAAGAGGACTGGAGTAGGGTGCCATTGCCTTACCAACCACCTAATGTCAACCTTCCAGCAGGAATTTTCTTTGTCTTGAGGCCATAAAAATTGGCTCTTAACCCATGAATATTGTCAACTTTACCTGGCCTGTCAGGAGCTCAGCCCACTGTGCTCACAGCACTGTCATTACTTCTGCTCTTTGTTCTTAAAAAGCTCACTTCCTTCCAAAATGCTATGTCTGGAAATTCTTTTCCAGTCCACACTCAGACTGCCTCAGCATGAACATATAGTCAAAGATTTGTTTGGAAGGATGTTAAAGAAAGTTATAATACAGAATGATCACCATAATATCCCATAAATTACAATAAAATGTTATGTTTCCTGTAAGTTTCTTTTAGAGAAATACTTTAAGACATGGAAAATGGGAATGCATTACTATACTTTGAGAGGAAAAAGGTATGAATAAGATGATTCTATATTTGTATAAATATATATAAATTTTAGAAGACAAGAATATAAAACTATTTGAAGAGTTACTTTGAAGTTTTACAGTGTTAAGATTAGAAGTGTTTATATTACTTTCTGTATCTTTGGTTTTGTATTTTCAAGTTTATAAAAAATGGAAAATTAATGGTAATAAACACAAATTACTTAAAAATATCAGTCAGTTCAGTCACTCAGTCATGTCCGACTCTTTGTGACCCCTTGGACTGCAACACATTAACTTCCCTGACCATCACCAAATCCCAGAGTTTACTGAAACTCATGCGCATCACGTCGGTGATGCCATCCAACCATTTCATCCTCTGTCGTCCCCTTCTCCTCCTGCCTTCAGTCTTTCCCAGCATCAGGGTCTTTTCCAATGAGTTAGTTCTTTGCATCTGGTGGACAAAGTATTGGAGTTTCAGCTTCATCATCAGTCCTTCCAATGAGGAATCAGGACTGATCTCCTTTAGGATGGACTGGTTGGATCTCCTTGCAGTCCAAGGGACTCTCAAGAGTCTTCTCCAACAGCACAGTTCAAAAGCATCAATTCTTCGGCACTCAGCTTTCTTTATAGCACAACTCTAACATCCATACATGACTACTGGAAAAACCATAACTCTGACTGGATGGAACTTTGTTGGCAAAGTAATGTCTCTGCTTTTTAATATGCTGTCTAGGTTGGTCACAGCTTTTCTTCCAAGGAGTGAGTATCTTTTAATTTCATTGCTGCTGCAGTCACCATCTGCAGTGATTTGGAGCCCAAGAAAATAAAAGTCTCTCACTGTTTCCATTGTTTCCCCATTTATTTGCTTTGAAGTAGATGGGACAGGATGCCACGGTCTTAGTTTTCTGAATGTTGAGCTTTAAGCCAACTTTTCACTCTCCTCTTTCATGTTCATCAAGAGACTCTTTAGTTCTTCTTTACTTTCTGCCATAACGGCAGTGTAATCTGCATATCTGAGGTTATTGATATTTCTCCCGGCAATCTGGATTCTAGCTTGTGCTTCATCCAGCCCAGCATTTCACATGACGTACTCTGCATATAAGTTAAATAAACAGGGTGATAATATACAGCCTTGATGTACTCCTTTCCTGCTTTGGAACCAGTCTGTTGTTCCATGTCCAGTTCTAACTGTTGCTTCTTGACCTGCATACAGATTTCTCAGGAGGCATGAGAGGTGGTCTGGTATTCCCAACTCTTAAAGAACTTTCCACAGTTTATTGTGATCCACACAGTCAAAGGCTTTGGCATAGTCAATAAAGGAAAAGTAGAAGTCTTTCTGGAACTCTCTTGCTTTTTCAATGATCCAGTGGATGTTGGCAATTTGATCATGGTTCCTCTGCCTTTTCTAAGTCCAGCTTGAACATCTGGAAGTTCTTGGTTCATGTACTATTGAAGCCTGGCTTGGAGAATTTCGAGCATTACTTTGCTAGTGTGTGAGATGAGTTCAAGTGTGAGGTAGTTTGAACATTCTTTGGCATTCCCTTTCCTTGGGATTGGAATGAAAACTGACCTTTTCCAGTCCTGTTGGCCACTGCTGAGTTTTCCAGATTTGCTGGCATAGTGAGTGCAGAACTTTCACAGTATCATCTTTTAGGATTTGAAATAGCTCAACTGGAATTCCATCACCTCCACTAGCTTTGTTCACAGTGATGCTTCCTAAGGCCCACTTGACTTCTCATTCCAGGATGTCTGGCTCTGGGTGAGTGATCACACCATCTTGATTATCTGGGTCATGAAGATCTTTTTTGTACAGTTCTTCTGTGTATTCTTGCCACCTCTTCATAATATCTTCTGCTTCTGTTAGGTCCATACCATTTCTGTCCTTTATTGAGCTCATCATCTTTGCATGAAATGTTCCCTTGCTATCTCTAATTTTCTTAAAGAAATCTCTAATCTTTCCTATTCTATTGTTTTCCTCTATTTCTTTGCACTGATCAGTTATAACAAAACCATTAAATGCACTAAGAAAGATTTAGCAAAAACAGTTTTAGCAACAGTTCATTCTGTAACATTACAGTAAATTCATTAGCTAAGAAATATTGATATATTCTATTTGCTTATAAAAATATTACTTCATAATTTTTACAGAGCAAAAATCGTCTCAGTATTTCTTCTTGTTCTTTGCATAGATACATTTTTGGTTCCAGAGAACTTTGCATACCATGTGTCATACTTAACCATTTTTAACTTCTACTGTGAATAAGTGGCACGTGGTTAGTCCATCCATCACTCTTAAATTTATTTAGAAAAATGCAATGAGATAACCACTCCTACTAATTCCAAAACAGATAGACTAGGTCCAAGAAATGCTTTGTTTTCCCTTAATGGTTGATGTGGATGCCACCCTGGGAATGATCAATTGTGTGTGAACTGGGTTGCACAAGGACAAAAGGGGGAAAGGATGGATAGGGTATACCATAGACGTTGGGTATTATTATATAGATCTGCAATTGAGGGTTTAATGCAACATCTTCCTTTATCAAATATACATCCCCATGATCGTCTACTGAGATGCAACAATGTAATTAACTCAGGTATAATAAATATTATCTTTCTGTACTAAACAGTAACATCTTATTTATCAAATAATCAATCACTGTGCTGTGCCTTGAAATTCTCCTTAATTTTCCCTGAAACCTTATGAAGGAAATCTAATATGTGTAAAAGTCAACCCCTCAGAATTTGGTGTTAAAATTTGATGCAATAGCTAATATGTCAGCGACTTGCATTTAATTAAAAATGTTTGCCTGCAACAAAGAAATTAGGGAAATATATTATATAATGGTATTCAAGGTCAAGATTAAGGCCAAAGCTAAGCTAAAACCCAAGATTTTATTTTAAATATGTGTTTAAATAAGTATTCAAGTTCATAATAGAACATTCCTTTAGGAGATATACTGCAAGGATACTCTTTTCAGCCCAATGAACTGGTGAATCCATGTAAAAAGACTGTAATCCAAGTTCAGAGCAATAACTGGTTATCAATGACTTTCTACAGACAATAATGAAGACAAATTGCTACATTTACAAATTAATAAGCAGAAGCATCATTAAATTCCACTAACATTTATTTACTTCTATGTGCCCTGCTTTGTGCTAATTTTGTAGGAAGAACTGTAACAAAACTGAAATAAGCAAACAACCTACTACTCTTTATATAGAATGGTTTTTCTTTGCCTTAAACTTACCACCTCTACCTTGCAATTTATGTCCCTCTTCCTTGAGGAAGGTGTAGATATATCCAGCTTAGTAAGGAAGCCTAAAACATTACCATAATCTGTTTAATGTATTTTTAATGGGTTTAATATTCAGGGCATTTCAGTTGATTTATTTTTCTGCATTATTTGGTATGATTATACAGTTTTGACATTTTAATTACTGTATTATTCAAATGTTACATTTTTCAGGTAGTTAGTACCTAGGGCTGGGACCCAATGATAATTACTTTGTCAACAATTTTTACTTTAGCAGATTTATTTTTGCTCCCAACAGTGAGCAATGGAAAAAGGCAAAATTAGCACTGAGGCATTACCAGTTTTGCTCCACCTCAACACTCAACTCACTGTCAAAAATTATTAGAGGGACTTCTCTGGTGGTCCAGAAGCTAAGACTCCATGCTCTCAATGCAGGAGGCCAGGGTTTGATCCCTGATCAGGAAACCAGATGTCACATGTCAGAATTAAGAGTTCACATCCCACACACTGCAGCTAAAAGATCCCGCATGCTGCAACAAAGATTAAAGATACCTCGTGCTGCAACTAAGACCCCATACAGCCAAATAAATTAAAAAAAAACAAAAACAAAAAAAAGGTGTTAGATATTATCATTTGACTATATTATTTTTAACTATATTTTTTCATAAAAGCTAAATTCAAAAATGAATTAAGAACAATTGCAAAATCTCCTGTGGCATATTTGTGTGTCAAGTACTGATTTTTACATCATTTGGGAAAAAATCATGAAAACCATGTATTCAGAGTTAAACAGTAGGTAAGTTTTCAAACATGAACCTGTGCTTCATGGGAAGAAAGAAGTATTTTTTAAATGATTGCTTTGTTATAATGTTTTTATCTTATCCCAGAAGAATAGCCTACTTTATCTATCATGGCAGTCAAAGTAAACAGAGTTTAACATCCACTTACTCACTGAGCTTAATAAAGAAGTCATTATATTATATCCAAAAATCACTAAAAACGATTGGCTCACTGTCGAGTTGGAAAACCGGCTTATCACAGTGCATGCAAGACTGACACTTTGTTTTTCCAGGTTTTGAACTGTTCCTTTTGTCACAAGCTCTAAGTACACATCTGATATTAAATTATACTTCTTATTAAGTAAAGCATTTGAATCAATAACTGGTTCCATAACCAATTTTCACGTGATTAGGTAACATGCCCATGCTATTTCACAGTTCAACACAGAGAGAACTTTAACTTGGATTTTAGAAATTGCTCCTATTCCTTCAATTTAATCTTCTCCCCCCATCCCCGCCCCACGTTAGGTCTCACAGGGTTCAAGTTTTCTGTCCCTCATCAGCCGATTGCAGTCTCAGTGCAATCTGATGGTGTACAAAATACTCTAGGGAGGTTCTCCTTCAGATTCTGACACATCTACAAATATTCTTAATGAATAAAGAAAATAAGATAGCAAACACATAAACCATTTTAAAACAATGACTAATATAGTTTATAAAAATTTCCCATTCCGGAAAAGATTAAAATACAAACTTTTGGTGAGTAAGAATTTCAAACTCTAATCTAAAACTATGCTTTAGAAAAACTTTAAAGCAAGAATTCTTTTTGCTATAAAAAGGTCATTCATTTAAAATCAAATTTATTACTATTTGTGTATATATATATGTATTTAATGATACATATCACCATACATTTATATGTACACACACACACACATATGCATAAATACACACATATTCTACTTCCTTTCTTTCCACAACTCCTGCCCCTCACTCCCCAATTGCAACCTAGAAATATAAACTCCACGAATACAGGAACTTGTTTACTGTACATAACTCAGGGCCTACTGTACTGAAAGAGGCCCATTAATATTTATAGCATGAGTACATGAGACACCTGAGTTCTTCAATTTCAAGTATTGAACTAACATAATTTAAAACATGATTTTCTTTCCAGGTAATTTAATCCCCTTAAATTTCAAATGACTTCAAAATATTGTAATTATCTTCTTTATTAAACAACAGGTATAAAAAACACGGCTTCTTCAAAACTATCTCTGCTTCCTAGGCTTATTTGTTTTCAGACTTTTTTTTCCTTCAGATCAGTTGAGTGGCACATATAAGAGACAGTAAAACACTGGTGATCTCTGTCCACCATATGCTATGCTATATGCTAAGTCACTTCAGTCGTGTCCGACTCTGTGCGACCCCATAGACGGTAGCCCACCAGGCTCCGCCGTCCCTGGGATTCTCCAGGCAAGAACACTGGAGTGGGTTGCCATTTCCTTCTCCAATGCATGGAAGTGAAAAGTGAAAGTGAAGTCGCTCAGTCGTGTCTGACCCTCAGCAACTCCATGGACTGCAGCCTTCCAGGCTCTACTGCCCATGGGACTTTCCAGGCAAGAGTACTAGAGTGGGGTGCCATTGCCTTCTCCAGTCCACCATATAGATAAGCCAAATGTAAGACAAATCAGAACAATTCTTTGCAGATAAGTGAGCTAAAAAGAGAGTGTTCATGTGAAAGAATTTGATGGGATGCCTGGTGGACATACGGCTTCCCTGATGGCTCAGTGGTAAAGAATCCACCTGTAATACAGGAGACACAAGATACATGGGTTCAATCCCTGGGTCAGGAAGATCCCCTGGAGAAGGAAATGGCAACCCACTTCAGTATTCTTGCCTGAAAAATCCTGTGGACAGAGGGGCCTGGTTGGCTACAGTCCAAAGGTTTGCAGAGTCGGACATGATTGAGCACACACGCCAGTGGATATAATATACTTACTAAGGCCAAGAATGTTAGTTTTTACCTTGTGGAATCAATTAATTATGCTACCACACACACTCACATTAATGTGAAAAAAATAAGATGTAATAAAACATGTTAAAGATATCTGACTTTAATGGTAAACCATTCAATCTTAAAAATGGTTAATGCATTCTCCTGAAAGACACCTTCCTGTATGTGCTTGAGGTCATGTCTCTATTAGATCCAGATTCTCATTTTTATCCATATCAATTGCTGGAGAAGGATAGAAGGGGAAATCTTTAATTATGTTATAATTACTTTTCAGGATATTAAAAAAGGCATGGTTTAAAATCTGAAGCATATTTTGAATATATAATTAATATATAATTTACTTTTGAAAGCAAAATTAGTTTTCTAACTCCACATACAAAATATCATGTGCCTCCATATTTACATGCCATTCTACAGTGGTGAGGCTGTCACAAATTTAGGTTACATAAATACGCATATAAATTGGTAGTGTACCCTGCTCCTTATGCATTTCCTCCTTTGTAAAAAGAAGACAGAGCCATGCTTGCAGAGATATTGTGAATATTAAAGGATGTTGTACAGTGAAACCCCACTGCACAGTTACTACTTTAGTAGATGGGAGCCATTATCAGCATTATCATTAAATTTCAACATGCAACTCTAAGTCCTTCAGCTAAAAAGAATGTCAGAAAATGGTCACCAAGTTGCTACAGTTTGAAGACACTAACAAAGCTATCAGGAAACAACCTGGAATTCACTCAAGTGTTACCTTTGGACGTTAAAAAACAACAAAACCTGAGCCTTTCAAATATATTGTTCTTGCTGCATTACTCTACTTGCTTGAGTGTATCCAAGCTTTAGTTCAGGGATAATGCCTACATGACTCCATTATATTTCTGCTGACACAACTGGATGAATATTCTTAATATAGGATTCATTCAAACATTATCCCTTTTTGCTTAAAGCATGTCAATCTAAAATAGCTCACACATTGAGACCTGGAGTACCCTGTCAACCCATTTTCCTCTCCTAAAGATGTCTTTATTAGCCTAATGCTTCCCACTTATCTCTCTATAGCCATCTGTGAAAGCTGAACAGCTTGAGATACCCTGTGCTACTTATAAGTCGTAGCCTGTACCAACTCCTGTGTGTATGACTGAAGTACAGTAAGTAACAAAGATGAAAGTCGAGTGTTTCCATAAGGATTTAGTGGACTTAACAGTCTTTCCTGTTAAAACAGTACTATCTGGGTGATATACAGTTACTGAAATAAATTTCAGATAAAATTTCAGTTAGCCATGTTACAAAGGCTTTTGCTCATTGACATCGAGGGCTTTTGGGGATTTGATTATTTTTCCCTCTATTTTTTTAAAAACAGTTTGAACCTATAGGGACCTTTCATTACACTTAATAGATACATTCCTCCCTTCTCAAATGAAATTAATGGTAGATACTTTTCATGAATATATGAAACATGTACACACAAATGTGATATGCATTATAAATATAATTAATATAATAAAATCTTCGAGAGTTGGTGCTGGACAGGGAGGCCTGGTGTGCTACAGTCCATGGGATCACAAAGAGTCAGACACGACTGAGCGACTGAACTGAACTGAATAAAGCCTTGAGAACTACTTTATTTTTTCTTACTAATTTACATGGAGGAAATCATGCTAGCCTCAGTCAAGATGAGATTAAGTAATTTTTATCAGTTTTGAAATGTTGATCTAAAAATAATATGCTTAATGATAAACTACTAAGGATGTTACTAGAGTCAGTTATGTAACTTATACAAACGATAGAACCATCATGGTACATTGCAAGTAGCCACTTTTCATTTTTCTGGTTATTTTTAACCATGTAAATTAATAATAATCTTACTGAGGAAGATAAGGACTACCCTCAATAAGGCAAGAATGCAATAGGAAAGATGGATGCTTCTGTGGATTGAATGCTCGTTTGTCCCCCAAATTCATATGTTAAATCCTAATGCACAGTGTGAGAGTATTTGGAGGTTGGGCCTCTGGGAGGTGGTTATTAGGTTATGAGTGTGGAGCTCTCATTAATGGGATTAATACACTTAGGATACAAAAAAGAAGCTAAAGAAATTGGTTTGACACTTCCACCACATGAGGACACAGCAAAAAGATGGCTTTTTCTAGGAAACAAGCGTGTACCATACATGAAATCTGCCAGTGCAGATATTGGATTCTAGACTCCAGAACTGTGAGGAATAAACTTCCATTGTTTATATGAGCTACTGAGTCAATGGTGTTGTTTTAGCAGCTTGCATGGACTGAGAGAAATGTCAACCAATAATAGGAAAAAAAGTGAGTGTAGTCTACCAAACAGGCGTGTACATAATACACGGGTGAAAGAAAAGAGAGTAGTCAATTTTAAAAGGAGGATTAAGGAAGTTTTCATAGAAGGGAGAGCATGTCAAATGAGTTTGGAAGGACAACTTGGAGTTTGATGGGCAGTATCCACAAACAGGAGGAGGCTTGTGGTGTCACACTGGTAAGGCTGGGTGCTTCTAGGTTGGGCTTGGCCAGCAAAAAGGTGGAGGAGATCACAGTAGACCAATGAAAGGGGGCCAGGTAAAGCTCCTTGAGGCATTCACAACTCATCTTATTCCACTTCTGGTTACTCTGCAGTAGTTATTCAACTTTAATCAACTCTTCTGCTTGTCCCTGAATACCTTCTGCTCATTCACAACTGTGAATCAGAGGTTTACACTATTCCCCTTATCACAATGATGTTATGCTTACGATTATGACCTGACTGAGTAGACCTATTCTTAAAGTTCCATTGATAAACACTTCAATCTCCTGTCTCCAGTTTAGAGGAGACTTCAGTTCTGAATGGACTTCCCTGGTGGCTCAGATGGTAAAGCGACTGCCTAAAGTGTGGGAGACCTGGGTTTGATCCCTCGGTCAGGAAGATCCTCTAGAGAGGGAAATGGCAACCCACTCCAGTACTCCTGCCTTCTGAATACCCCATGTCTCCTCCAAATTCTGGCACTTCTCTCTAGTTTTTAGATACCTTTTATCAAGTACCAGACTGACATCTAAGTCAGACTCCTTTAGAAGGAGACTTCTAAATTCATGAAAATGTTTAATATAAACATCACAAATCTATAAAGATTATGAAAATAAGCAAGGACATATGAGCATCTGTCTGTCCAGTACGGCTGATATTCCAACACCACGATGCTGCTTTTTCATTTTGTTACATGTGAAATCCTAATATGCGAGTTCAAAATATGAATGGTGGCCACGCTGAAGGACTGAAAGCATGGGATAAGGCAGAGCCCAGGAGAAGCAGGACAGAAAAGCACCAGATTCGTCAGTGCATCTGGCCACCTAGGGTCCCATGCAGGGACAGCAAAGCAGCAGCCAAGCCTCACCCTACATCCATGGTTTGTGGGCTCCGACCTAGGAATTTACCTCCAAAACCTTTACCCTCAAAAGCTTTCTCCACAAACATGATTTTCCTCGTCAGGTGCAAACTTGATAAAAGCTAAAGTTATTGAAAAAATAAACAAGAATAAAGGAGAGTGTGTGCAGAAGCATTCAATAATGTTATAATCCAAGTTATGGACAAGTCGGGTTCCATTTACATGTGAAATACTCTCTGGAGGCTGATGTGGATGGATACAGAGATGGACTGAGCGAACATCGCCATTGTTTCAGATGGTTTATAACTAAAACGTGAGGGAAAGAGACTCGGCTTTCTGTTCCGAGTGATACACAGCAGCCAGCCACAATCCACTCCTGGATTACGGCCCCAATTTATCAGTACTTCCCACCTTGGAAACAACTCATGACTCATTTGAAAATTGCCACCTATTCCAACCACTGAATTTTGTCCAACACAAGTCTAAAAGAAAATATTTTAAATTTCTTCATAATAAGAACAAGTATGCAGTCTGTTTTAGAGCATAGGATTATGAAAACGAAAGTTTAAACTCTCCTTCTCTACCACTTTGTGACACATATTCTATTTTTCCATCTCCTTTCTTTCTTCCCTTTCTGTCCGGAAAGTCATTTTAAATGCAGTAACAGCCCAATCTGCCTAACAAATAAGGAGCTGATATTCCCTGTTAGGCCTAAAAAACAGTCAATGGATTTCTGTTACTTTAATTTTTTTTAAATTATGAAAGTATGATAATACATTTATAGAAGACTTGGAAAATACAGAACAAAGCTACGTATAGTCCCACTCTATATTACAATTATTTTTAATTAGAAAAATTAAGATTTTTAGTTGGAATTTCAATATCAAGCTCTCAAAAATTAATAGAATGAATGGACAGAAAAGTAGAAGGATATAGTAGACCTGAAAAGCACTATGAACCACTTCAACATAATTAAGATTTATACAATTTTCATACAACAGCAGGATATAAATTCTATTTAGGTTCCCAGAGTCTATAAACCAGGAGACAAGGAACCTATCCAGGGATATAAAACAAAGGGCAAAAATTTCATGGTCTAAGGATATTGAAATAATACAAAGCCTGCTCTCTCATCACTGTGGAAGTTATGGTAGAAATCAATATCAAAAGATATTTGAAAATAACCCACATATTTTCAAATGCAGTGGGTAATTTTCATTTTTTAAATCAGGATGTCATATTTGTTGCTTATACTTGTAATTTGATTTAAATTATCTGTTTGTCTTATTTGAAATTCTGGATTGGACAGAACAAATCCTGTAATTGGACACATTTCTTAAAGTCCCCTAAATATAACATATGGCAAGACACTTTCAGAAACAGAGAATCTCTGATGTACATTATTTTACAATTGCATTAGATAGTACTCTGTGAATATACCTTCAAAATTCCCAACAAAGGTGCCAGATATTGTGTTAAACCATCTTAACAAAAGCATTATGGAGTATATTTTAATTATTTTCATTTTATTTCTCAGAAACTAAGAATTCAAATAGTTCAGTTACTACTCTAGATTTCACCATTAATTCATAAATGGTTTTGAACCTAGGGCTTTCTGATTCCAAAACCTATAGTTAGCACCATAATTCCATGCTTATCCAGTGAATAATAATCACTAATGCTGACTGATTACCTAACAAGTGTCACACAGTGCTGCTGCTAAGTGCTCAACCAAATTAACTCATGTAATTCACACAACAATCCTATGAAATAAATACTCATTATTAGACCCATTTTACGATGAGGAAACTAAGGCAAAGAGCAATTAAATGACCTGTCCGACACTGCAGAGCTGGAAAACGACGAAACTGGGTTGCAACCCCAGGCAATCTGACTCTAGCCCTGCCTCACCCCACCATACTTAAGCACCATGCTACAATATAAGCAAGTGACTGTATGTTATCTGTTAATTAAGATTTTTGTTTCACTTATATGTAAAAATTTTATCTGCATAATAAAAGGCAATGGCACCCCACTCCAGTACTCTTGCCTGGAAAATCCCATGGACGGAGGAGCCTGGTGGGCTGCAGTCCATGGGGTTGCTAAAAGTCGGACATGACTGAACGACTTCACTTTGACTTTTCACTTTCATGCACTGGAGAAGGAAATGGCAACCCACTCCAGTGTTCTTGCCTGGAGAATCCCAGGGACGGGGGAGCCTGGTGGGCTGCCGTCTATGGGGTCGCACAGAGTCAGACACGACTGAAGCGACTTAGCAGCAGCAATAAACCATTGCCTCTTCAATGGTAATCATATCCAATTTCTGGAAAAGAACTTGCAAACCACTTTTATTGTACTGGCCTGATTATATAATAATTCATTCAATTTTACTGGAAAAGTCTTTCTCTATATTACTAAATACATTTGTCAAAATTTTCATTTTCCGTTTTTTATTTTAAACAGACTAGTGCTGCATTCTGTTGGCTAAAGGGGATGATCAGATGAGGTGTTATAGATATTTCAAGAAACAAAAATTTTAATATATTAAAACTGAATGAGTAATATCTGACTGCATTTCTACATTGTCCTCTTGGTATCCTGAAATGAAATTACACATAAAAAGTGAAACGAGTTGCCAGTCCAGGTTTGATGCACGATACTGGATGCTTGGGGCTGTTGCACTGGGATGACCCAGAGGGATGGTATGGGGAGGGAGGAGGGAGGAGGATTCAGGATGGGGAACACATGTATACCTGTGACGGATTCATTTTGATATTTGGCAAAACTAATACAATTTGTAAAGTTTAAAAAAAAAAAGTATCTTGTATCTTGTCTCCTCTAAGTATAAAACACCTAAAAATAAACTTTAATGGAGTAAATATTCTGGAGGTCAGAACTAGAAGCCTAATTATATGGTTGATGGGGATTTGTGTATGCAAGTATATGTGAGGAACATGTGCTCCTCATTTAATCATACCTTTCTCAAATACAAAAAAAAATAATTGGGGTCATTCATTTAAGTATAATCTTATCATTTATCTCTTAGGTGAATAACGTATAAAATATTTGACACTATTAACCAATTTTAAAAGAAAATTGTGATTTTTTCCCCCACCTTCCTACTTGTGGTATTAGTGAGCCACAGATATCATCTATTTTTTATGGGGTTTTACTGTTAATAATTTCACATCAGGATCTCATTTATCCTTTAAAGCAATCTTATGAGTTAGGCAAAGCAGAATGTCTGCCTCTCATTTCGTAGATGAAGAAACTGGGTCCTAAAGATTTAAGGGACTAGTTAGATGATAAATATTGGGGCTGGAACTAAAATTAAGGGAATTGAGTAGAATTTCCTTTCAATGACACCATAGATATCCCATGTCAATTACCATATGACACCTGTGTAAGTGGAAGTATATCAGATACCCTGTTAGGAAAAACTGCAATAAAATTGACCTGTTTCAAAATATTAAGCTAAATAAGATTTTTCTGTCTTACACTGCCAGATTTATATCAGATGACAGAACCAAAAGTCACTGAAATTCCAGTGACTACTTTCATTCAGTTAAAAAGGAGGTAAAATTCTATACTTCTGAATTCTGCCTATTTAGATATACCATATATATCAAAAAGTAAAAATACATGATAGATGGATCTAAATGCACTTTTTCATTTTGCAATTGGTTGGTACATAGACTGTCTAGCCACGTTTCATAAGAGTAACACCAATGCACGTGTCTTACATGTTTTTTGCAAGATAAATGCATACTGTGTTGACCATCTCAATATATAACCACACAAGTGATACTGAATAGAGAATGACTTACTAGTGAGGAGCCTTGGTGGTATACATCATGATGGGAATGGGTATGGTTCAGTCAATCCACAGTCCACTGAGAAACTTGTAACAGAAATAAGTGCCATCACTGTTCAGACCTAAGCAGACACATACAGAAAAGACAGTTGGTCAGTAGATACCATTTTGTGCCATTTGTACAAGAGCATCTTTACAACCTGCAGCATTAAAACACAAAAAGACAACTGACAAGCAATCCAATGAAAGGGCTTTAATTTATACAACTCTGCTAATGAGTAGTATAGCAGTGGAACCACACTACGTAAATCAGTAAGGAAGTAAAAAGTTTAGTGATTAGACATTATATAGTGATTAAGAAGTAACAAAGTTAGTAGTAAACTGTATCACATTACTGGAAGGTTATAAATTTATCAATAAAAACCTAACCCAAAACATTTAACATTCTGTTGTAAATTTGGGGGGGGATGTTATATGCTAAGCACTTACAACATGTCTGTGTATAAAATTTCATTCAGTCTTGACAACAGCATTGCAGTGCAGGTAATCCCTTCATTTAACAATATTTAAGGCTGCAAGCAGGGCCCTATTCTATAATCTATGCTTCTTTTTCATATCACGTGGAGTATGCCAAGCACACACTTCTTCCTATGCTGACTTGTGCTCCCTATGACTTATGGTATAAATAACAGATATCAAGAGGATTATAAAAACACGTATCTCTGTTTCACATTTAGTATCCTAGAAAACAAATACGGTATTCTACTCATCTTTGTCAAAATGTAAGATCTTTTGGGTACACACAGATATTTGTTGATTAAGTAAATGAATAACAGCAACAACAAAAGTAGAAACTGAAAAAGAGAAAGTCTCAAGTCACACTTTTGCTTTGTCAATTCTTTCCTTTACTTACCAGAAGTATCTTCCTGTTTGCAACACAATCTCAAGAGGAAAGAGTAAGAAGAATCATCTAAAAATCATGTGAATGAAGTTCAAATATATATCATTAAAAGAAATACAAACTATTTGGCAGTTTAATTTAGTTCAGTTGGAGAGGTTTCTGAAGAACAAAAAAGGTAAAATAACAAAAATTTTCCAGAGAGAGAGAGAAAAAAACACAACCCATCTTTCACTTCTAGATCAGATACTAACTGCTAACACAGTCTAAGCACCTTGCCTGTGACGAGATCTCAAGAGGGGAGGACACAAAGATAGAGGAGAAAACTAAAATAGCTAAAGACTCCAGGTAGAAACTGCACATCACAAGAAACTACAAAGTGCTGCTCTGCATTGGAGATGCTGTAGAGAAAGCAGTCAAACTGGAGACCATGATGGTCAGATTCCAATTTACCCTGCAGAAGAAGCAAGCATCCTGCCTGTGTAGAGCAAGGGCTGGCAAACTGCAGACTGCTGCCGGTGAGCTAAAAATGGTTTTCACATTTTTAAATCGTTGGAGGAAATCAAAGGAATCATTTAAGTGTAAATTATTTGAAATTCAAATTTCAGAGTCTATAAATAAAGTTTTATTGGAATACAGCCACAACATCTCACGTATATATTGTCTCTGGTTACGTTTATGCTATAACAGTAATGTTGAGAGGTTGTGAAAGAACAGTATTACTTGAAAGGCTAAAATATATTTACTATTTGACCCTTTACAGATATCATAGGCTGATTTCTGGTCTAGAGAATTATTAGTTCTCAATTTGGAAGGGATGATATTAAAGAAAGGGGGTGCTTCAGAGCAGATTGGAAGCAGATTGGAAGCTGGGAATCCATTTCCCTATATAGATCCAGTGCAGTGCAGTATTATGAGTATAGCAGGGCTTTTTCTCGGGGCACGGGGGTTCTTCCCGGGGGAAGTACCAGAAAAGAGAGTAGATTCAGCCATACTCAGTCTGGCATACAGGCTACAGGCTGGACCAATGAGGATGGATGGAGAAATCCAGCCACCAGAATAAATGTTATTTTTCAGTATGACAGAATGAATTTCTCATGAAGAAAATCAAATCTCCAGGCTCTGATTCTCTCCCTGTATGTGCCAGCCTCTAGAAAGGCAGATAATCAGGTTTTTTTTCTTTTTTTTTTGGTTTGTTTTTTGTTGTTTTCTTTGCTGAAGATCTTAGAAAGATTAAAAGAGAAAACAGAGGCATCCTAAAGCAGGTGAAAGACACTCCATCAATCCCATAGAAAAGCAAATAGTGGGTCATATCTAATAACAGATAAACAGGGGATGAAGCAAAACAAAACAAAGCATAAGAACTGTATTAAAAAGAATCTGCTACATAATACATGAAAATATACGGAGAGGAAGCATTTTCATTTGAAGAATATCAAAGAAAAGTTAAATACGTTGTCTAGAACAACCACTCCATGCTTTTGATGAAGTTTGAGACAATACAGAATAAAATCCCAAAGATTTATCTTCAGAGAAGTTAATTAAACTGAAACAAATGAAAAGACACTTAAGTGGTTTCCTATTTAAATATTCATTGCATCTTGATGACAAGAAAAGGGGTTTTGATCTCAAAGACTTGGGTCTGAACATCAATTCCACTATTTTTTTTGCTGTATGACCTTGGACAACTGACTTTCTATTCAAAGTCTTATTTCCATCACTTCTTAAATAGGGTTATTCTGAGAACTGTAGGACCAAATATGCATAAAATGTCCAGCATACTGCCTGTCACATAGGAGGCACAGGATATGTACCAGCTTCCTATGTACTTTCTGATCCTGCTTACTTTCTCACCCTCTTACCCTAACACTAATCGTCTACCACAGTCATTACAGCTGTAGGAAAATGGTAGGTCTCTTTCATGTTGTCATATTTGACTTTGCATCTTGTTTTTGCTGGGTGGACTATACCTTTTAAACTTTGGACTCCTCTCTATTTAACGGGTAAATTGGTATTTACTTAAAAATTTAATTCAGAAATGAATCCTGCAACCTCCTTAATCCCTTAGACAAAAAATATAAAGTCACAACATTTTGTGTATAAACCTATTTTTATGATTAATATTGTATTCTTTTTTATTTACATGTGTCTTTCCCAGGAGGCTATATCTTGGCCAAGTGCATTGATATGATACATTAAGATGACCAACTACGGCCTCCTGTAGAAGACAGACATGTGAACAAATATATCTGCCTACATTTCTGCCTATTCACTGGCCTTACAGCAGAGATTGTGCCCTGATGCTTGTTGAACAGACAGCATCTCCTTCATGCCAGATGCAACCTGGAGTCAAGCAGTGACTTCATAAATTCTTGGTTATAATAGGCTCTATTATTTTTTTAAAGAATAAATAAAGAATGAAAAAAAGAAGAATGATGGAAAGATAGTGAGGATTTGATTAAAAAAAAAAAAAGGACACTTAGCATATAGTTGCTGATCCTGACTACTTAATTATCCTGGAAATCCATATAGAAATATGCACAAAATCATATAAACATCTTCATTTTATACAGGTTAAATAATTTTTAGAAGTAGTTCCCAAGAACAATCTTCTCCCATATCTTGAACATTTACCATGTGTCACACTCTGGTAGATAACAACCTATAAGTCAGTTATTATTATTCTTATTTTTTTCAGAGGAGAAAACTGAAAGTGAGGAATCAAAATAGAATTTTTTCCTTGATTAATCATCACACAGGAAGTTGAGACCGAAGTCTACCAAATTCTAAAGTCAAGGTGTTCCACATAACAAACTAGGCATGGTCTCTACTTTGTAAAAAGACGTGCTTAACAGAACACTCATTGTGTAAACAGTTGGTAAGTGGTAGGTGTTATAACTGCTATTATTAATACCATAACCTAACAAAAGGGAACTGTTTTAACACTATGGAATGCTGTATTATTAAATATATTATGCTCTATTGCTATAATAAGTATGAAAGTTACATTAATATAAGGAAATGTGTACATGAATGCAGAATACAAAATGTTATATATAGGCTTATTAAAATTATAGGCAATTTCATGTAGGGTAGATTAACAAAAATTATGACAGTGTGATAAATATAATAAAATTGTGCAACTATAGGTAACTTATTTGAACTTCATCAATTTATTTGAGAAGATGCGAATCTGCTTGAGTTCAAGCTTATGTTTTAAAAAGCAAATAATGTATATACATTTCTAAAAGTGGTGGTAACATCCTAGACCTTCTGCACATCTGAAATCTCACTTTTTTCTTTAAGTAAAATAATATATTACTGCTGTTGCAGTAAGACCTGTTTGTTAGTCCATTTATTTATTTTGCTATTGGGAATGGAAGTATTTAGAGGCAGATTTAAAAATTAGAATGACTGAAGTGAAGTTGTCTTTGAAATGGAGTCATTTAAACCACCTACTCCAGTTAAAGGGCTTCCCTTGCGGCTCAGCTGGTAGAGAATCCCCCTGCAATGAGGGAGACCTGGGTTCTATCTATGGGTTGGGAAGATCCCCTGGAGAAGGGAAAGGCCACCAACTCCAGTATTCTGGCCTGGAGCATTCCATGGACTGTATGGTCCATGGGATTGCAAAGAGTCGGACATGACTGAGCGACTTTCACTTTCACTTTAGTTAAAATACACATCGTTTACCTTAATATTTCCCAATTAGCATAAGCAATTAGCACATAATGATGCTAACTTTTATACACAAAAGTTTTATACACACACACATATGAGAGAAAGAACGAGCTATTTCAGCAGAACCTCAAGAAGAATAACGTGAAAATTATCCAAAAACGAGTAAGAATATTTGACAAGAGCAACAGTTGAGACACAGAAACGTGTTGAATTATGCTCAGCTGTCTGCATGCTAAGCCTGCCATAGGCCATTTAGGCACTGCTCATCTGAGTTTCAGACTTTCCTCTGAAGGCAGTTCTAACCAGTGTCACCCACTCACGAAGCAACTAACGTTCCTTTATTCTTGTTGCATTATAACAGAACAAAGTACAAAAGATTGAAAGAATTCTGTTTGATCAAAAGAATTGTCTATCAAAGAAAGTGCAGGAAAGTGACCCTGATTGCATAGCTATGAAACCTACTCAACAAGGAATGAGAAACATCTCCTCCTGTGCATGTGGGTGGCTCTTCTTCCCTACAACAGATATGCCCAGAGATTCCTGCCTGATTCATCCGTGGTTTGAACAAACTCATGGTTAGGTCTGAGGCAAAAAATTGGTATTCTGGATGAAAATACATTTTAACTAGGTTTCCATAATTTGAAAGTTATGTGAAAAGTATTTTTTCTTTCTTCATTGACTCTAGAATTATTTTGCACCAGGCTTAATTCTTTCAGTAACTATATATTTGATAGCCACAGTGCTAAGGTAGGAAATAATAAACCAAAAAGAAAGACAGCCGTTGTGAAAAAGGCTCAGGCATAAGCAAACGAGGAGGTTTTATCTCTTGGTTTGTTTTAAACTGCTGCTGGGTAAGTTTCTTCGTGTGTTTACATTTGTAATGAAGAAACTGTCACTTCATGTTTACGTTTACTGGCTATTAGAGTTTAAAGAATAGTTGTGCTGAGAATTAACTTCTATGTTTATTCTACATTTGCTCTCTCAGTGTTCCAGTTACTCTTTTCTCTTAATTTTAACTTAGGACAGTTAAATTTACTAGACAAAAATCAGTGGGAATTTTTTTCCTTAACATGCAGTTTACAAAACAGAGACAGCAGCCTCTAACTCTATTTAAATTTCAAATCTAACTCCAACGTTATCTAACTGGACTGAGACAACCATTAGACAGGCTGTGGATAAAGGGTTCTCATGAATCAGGAAATCCTGATGCTAGTAGAGAAGCTCTCAAGCTATAGGATGGAGTGGTGCTGGGGAGGTGAACTAATGCAGAAAGGAGGTCAAAAGGTGGGGCAAAGCCAGCACAGAAAAAGTGAGAAGCAGCTTCTATGGGCTTCTCCTGGGGGAGGTGGGGGAAGAGGAAACAAACTCTCTCAGAGTCTCATTATGCTTTGCAATTACACCAAAGATGAGAACTGGTAGATGAAGGAAAGAGATACTTGGAAAGCCCTCGCAAAATGGTACAATCTCATTATTTCTCCCATTACATGCTCCAGCTCTTCCCTTTTTTTCCCTCTTATTTCTGCTTCTCCCCCTCCTCTCACTGCTCTTCCTTTTTCCTTTTCTTTCCACCTGTCCTTTTTCAGCAGGAACATTATCATAATCAGTGTTACTCATGTGCCTACCTGTGTGTATACACTTTGGTGGATGCTTTATACACATATCTGTTTTCTTTTCAGTCTTCTGAAAGTTCTATTATTATCTATCTTTTAAAAACCTGGAGTTTTCATCAAGTGAATTTCACAGTCAAATAGCCAGGGAGTGAACAAATGTAGGAATCAAATCTAATTCTATGTAATTCTTTTATTAATAAAGGAAAGTTCTGCTCACAGGGAACTCTCTCTTCTAAAAAGAAAGTTCTATTCCTGGGACTAGAACTCAGTGTAAGTACAGAATTTAGCATAACATCACAGACTCTGAGCACCTAAGGATGTGAGTTGCGGTGGTAGAATCTGAGAGCTGAATTAAGTTATCCTTCAAAACACAATTCCACATCAGAGAGCTATCACTTTACTGTTGTTATTTTGCTAAGCTGTGTCTGACTCTTTTGACCCCATGAACTGCAGCACGTCAGGCTTCTCTGTCTTCACTATCTCCCAAAGTTTGCTCAAATTCAAGTTCATTGAGTCAGTGATGCCATCCAGCCATCTTATCCTCTGTCATCCACTTTTCCTCTTGCCCTCAATCTTTCCCAGCATCAGGGTCTTTTCCAATGAGTCAGCTCTTTGCATCAGGTGGCCAAAATATTGGAGTTGCAGCTTCAACATCAGTCCTTCCAATGAACATTCAGGACTGATCTCCTTTAGGATGGACTGGTTGGATCTCCTTGCAGTCCAAGGGACTCTCAAGAGTCTTCTCCAATACCACAGTTCAAAGGCATCAATTCTTCGGCACTCAGCTTTCTATATAGTCCAACTCTCACATGCATACATCACTACTGGAAAAACTACAGCCTTGACTAGATGGACCTTTGTTGGCAAAGTAATGTCTCTGCTTTTGAATATGCTGTTTAGGTTAGTCATATATTTCCTTCCAAGGAGTAAGCATCTTTTAATTTCATGGCTGCAATCACCATCTGCAGTGATTTTGGAGCCCCCAAAAATAAAGTCAGCCACTGTTTCCCCATCTATTTGTTATGAAGTAATGAGACCAGATGCCATGATCTTAGTTTTATGAATGTTGAGTTTTAAGCCAACTTTTTCACTCTCCTCTTTCACTTTCATCAAGAGGCTCTTTAGTTCTTCACTTTCTGCTATAAGGGTGGTGTCATCTGCATATCTGAGGTTATTGATATTTCTCCCAGCAATCTTGATTCCAGCTTGGGCTTCCTACAGCCCAGAGTTTCTCATGATGTACTCTGTGTATAAGTTAAATAAGCAGGGTGAGAATATGCAGCAACATATTCCTTTTCCTACTTCCTGATCTGCATAGAGATTTCTCAAGAGGCAAGTTAGATGGTCTGGTATTCCCATCTCTTTCAGAATTTTCCACAGTTTATTGTGAGCCACACACTCAAAGGCTTTGGCATAGTCAATAAAGCAGAATACATCTTTTTCTGAAACTCTCTTGCTTTTTCCAACATCCAGTGGATGTTGGCAATTTCATCTCTGGTTCCTCTGCCTTTTCTAAAACCAGCTTGAACATATAGTAGTTCACGGTTCACATATTGCTGAAGCCTGGCTTGGACAATTTTGAGCATTACTTTACTAGCGTGTAAAATGAGTGCAATTGTGCAGTAGTTCAAGCATTCTTTGGCATTGCCTTTCTTTGGGATTGGAATGAAAACTGACCTTTTCCAGTCCTGTGGTCACTGCTGAGTTTTCCAGATTTGCTGGCATATTGAGTGCAGCACTTTCACAGCATCATCTTTCAGGATTTGAAATAGCTCAACTGGTATTCTATCACTTCCACTAGCTTTGTGTGTAGTGATGCTTCCTAAGGCCCACTTGACGTCACATTCCAGGATGTCTGGCTCTAGGTGAGAGATCACACCATCTTGATTATCTGGGTCATGAAGATCTTTTTTGTACAGTTCTTCTGTGTATTCTTGCCACCTCTTCTTGATATCTTCTGCTTCTGTTAGGTCCATACCATTTCTGTCCTTTATCGAGCCCATCTTTGCATGAAATGTTCCCTTGGTATCTCTAATATTCTTGAAGAGATCTCTAGTCTTTCCCATTCTGTTGTTTTCCTCTATTTCTTTGCATTGATCACTGAGGAAGGCTTTCTTATCTCTCCTTGCTATTCTTTGGAACTCTGCATTTAAATGAATATATCTTTCCTTTTCTCCTTTGCTTTTTACTTCTCTTCTTTTCACAGCTATTTGTAAGGCTTCCTCAGACAGCCATTTAACTTTTTTGTATTTCTTTTCCATGGGGATCATCTTGACCCCTGTCTCCTGTATAATGTCAGGAAACTCTGTCCATAGTTTATCAGGCACTTTGTCTATCAGATCTAGTCTCTTAAATCTATTTCTCATTTCCACTGTGTAATCGTAGGGGATTTAGTTAGGAGGTCTAGTTAATGTTAGTTAGGAGGGACCATTTTTAGAATCAATGTACCAGTTAACTTATGGATGATAAAAACACAGACAGACAATTGTTACTAGGTCAACAGGTATCTAACCTGGAACGGTAGTTAAAGAGGTATTTCTTTACCAAGTGAAACAAAATTAGCAGTCTATTCTCTGGTGCCTCAGATGGTAAAGGATCCTCCTGCAATGCAGGAGAACTGGGTTCAATCCCTGGGTCGAGAAGAACTTCTGGAGAAGGGAATGGCTACCCATTCTATATTTTTGCCTGGAGAATTTCATGAACAGAGCAGCCTGGAGGGCTACAGTCCATTGGGGTTACAAAGAGTTGGACACGACTAAGTGACTTAACACTTTCACTTCACTTCATGACTACCTCATCCATCTGAAATATTCTAGGGATATTAGAGATGGAACCCAAGGAAAGCAAACTTAGAAGTCATCTTTGAAATGTAAAAAATGAAAGAAAAATACAAAAACCAGAAAAGCAAGCTTAATTATTGCTTTAAGACCTAATAGGGCATGCTATTGGAATGAGGACGCTTTCTGCCAGAATACATCTACAGAGGCGAAATACGCATTTACATTGAGATGGAAATGGTTCCCTTACAACTTCCCCTAAGCTGTCTGGTAGAATGCATAATTACTTTCAAGTATTTAAGAAGCCAGTGCTCTCTTCATTCTGAAACCTGAAAAGGCCTTGGTTTCCTGGAAGCACAATATGAAGGAAGACAGCCAAAACAGCATCGAAAATACTTTTTTCACATTATAAGCCTGGACATTTAGATGGTTATCTTTGTGACTGTCTCTGGATATTTTCCTAGAACTGTCTTGAAAGGAAGCGATTTACGACTCAGAAATCACAGTTACCTCAAGTGGATGTGAGAGAATTTTCAAAAAGTTGAGAGCTTCCTAGTATTTTGGGTATAGAGATGCCTCAGGTATGTCTGGAGTGAAAATATTTACAGATTTCAGAAATTCTGTTTAGTCTCTTGAAGTATCAGTACTTCCTTTAATGAATGTCAGAGTGGAGTTAAAGTCAAAAGCAGTAAGGATTCCTTAGTACTGATATTCTGGATCTCTGACTAAGTAAGAAAGACTACAAGTAAACAGGGCAATAGGATACTGTGCTTTTAGGGTAGAAAGAGGACAACCTTATTGCTTAAGATGGTAGCAAGTGTTGCTTATGCATTCAGTACTCCAATGCATCATTTCAGGCAGCTGTCTCTTAGCCCAAGTTCCCTCTAAACTCCACAGTTAAGCAAGGGAAGTGTCATTTGAAACGAAGATAAAATGAGGGCTTTTCCACTTACATATTAGAGAAACTACATTTTTAGGTTACTTACAAATAAAGAATATTATTAAGAAGCAAAGAACAACCAATAATCCTAAAGTAGAGGGCAAAATTAAGGCTTTGTACAAGAACTGTTCTGGGGCTTCCCAGGTGGCTCAATAGTAAAGAAACTGCCACCAGCCAATGCAGGATATATAGGAGACGCAAGTTTTATCCCTGGATCGGGAAGATCCCCTCAAAGAGGCAATAACAACCCATTTCAGTATTCTTGCCTGGAAAATCCCATGGACAGGGTAGTCTGGTGGGTTACAGTCCATAGGGTTGCAAAGAGTTGGACAAGACTGAATGACTGAGCATACATACATATGTTTAGGAACTCTTCTACAATACGTGAATATGTATAGATTCTTTTTAAGCTATGCATTTATACAGTGAGGTTTACAATTAAGATTATCGACCTTTCTGACAGTTATCTGCTGAATTACATAAGCTTATAACTTCTTGATGGACGTGGTGTTGACTTTAAAAAAAAAAATGCACAAGGTGAGAGTTGTGAGTTAAATTATATTTGGGGGAAAATGAGGACAATAGCCAGGAAGATAGCATTTCAGATAGCTCTGAGAAACTGCTCCAAAGATGTGGTGGGGAAAGGACAGTAAATATGTGATTTTGGTGAAGGGGCCGTACATGCAACCAAGTAAATATCTTTTGCAGAAGGCTTCTGCTAGTCACAAGAAACAGTCACCACCATGAAGAATTTAAGAGCTTTTCTAGATATGAGGAGATAGAAGAATTGGACTCATAAAATATACTCCTGAAAATATCTAAGTACCTGAGGACCTGTTCCACCAGTTCTTTCCAGAGCACAGAGTGCTTCATTTCTGCACTCCACCCTGAACTCCTTTCAGGGGGTGTTAAAACCCAGCAGCTGCAGCAGTACCTGATTTAATCCTTTTAGAGATGCATGGCAAGTGCCCATGGCAAGCACCAGTTTGTAGCTGACATGAGAACACTCTGGTTGGCAGGCCCATTATTTACTGCCGAGACCAGTTAGTAGGATGCTCTCTTCACAAAGTTGCTTTTCTCCCTCAGCCGCAGCTCATGATTATTATTAATCTTGGAGAATCCATCTCAACAGAGATTGTTTGCTATAGGAAGAGAATGGCTTTAGCCAAGATTATGCCAATAACTCTGTCCTCCAGCTATAGCTATAAATAAAGTATTGAGCCAGAAATAAGTTATTGATATACAATGTGTGTGTGTGTGGTGGGGGGGAGCTACTTAAACCATATTCTCCTCTGGACATTCTTGGAATTGGAAAACTATGTTTTCCATATTAGTTAGAATTTAGGTAATTTATCCAATGAAAGCTAACTTGATACCAAGAGGATTAGTCATGTAACTCTGAACCCAATGTTATTCCTGACTTCTGGACTCCAAATGCAAAATGAAATTGGGAGCAATAGTCTCAAGATGTTTAGTAGGCTTAGAACTAGCAATGCACTGATGGATCCTGAAGTATGCTTTTCCACACATTCAGCAAGTTTGCAGCTTGGTAACAGTGCATGAGGAGCCTGGTAGGCTGCAGTTCATGGGGTCGCTAGAGTCAGACACGACTGAGTGACTTCCCTTTCACTTTTCACTTTCTTGCATTGGAGAAGGAAATGGCAATCCACTCCAGTGTTCTTGCCTGGAGAATCCCAGGGGTGGGGGAGCCTGGTGGGCTTCCGTATATGGGGTCGCACAGAGTCAGACATGACTGAAGCAACTTAGCAGCAGCAGCAGCAACAGTGCATGATGTTCAAGATACCTAATCTGCCTCAGCCTCATCCTCAATCTGCCTCAGCCCTCAGCAAGAGGGCTGCTTCCCTCTGGCTCAAGGTCAAACTGCAAACAGCCTGCACCCCAAGGCCTGGTTCACAGTCTCTTTCACAGCCCTTGCCTTTACTCAGGCCTAAGCAAAACCCTGCCCCCTAAAGCCATTGACCTCCATGAAGCTGACTTCATGATCCTAGGGAACAAGCTTCAGAGGTACCAATGGGAGGTCCAGATTAGGAAACTGCTAAGATTCCCAAACATAAAAACAAATGTAGGGATGATGAGAAAAAAACCTTTGCAGCAGGATAGGATTCTTATGTCTAAACAAAACCCAAAGGCAACATGTGGAACCTAAACAATTTGCTGAAATGAGTGTGAAAGTGTTTTAACGAGGTAGAGCCCCCACTCGATATGGGTTTGGTGTTCTAGAAACACAGAGCCCAGAGTGGGGAAAAAAGAAATGGGAAGCTCTGAAAACATACTAGCTAGGAAAGGTTTTTTAAGTAAGACCTGGTGACTGGGGCTCCACTGAATGTTCTTAACTTGGTAATATGGCAGCAATATGACGAACTTCATTCACTCTTAGGGATGAGGAGACAGATTTTACCCCAGAGGTGTTGAGTGCATATTGCCAATATTAACTACCAGAAGATTTCTCCCAGTGTTTAATTTGTCTGTCTTCCTCCTCTCCATAAAGATTTGGTGCTGAATTAATTCTACTACTGAAGTTCGGCTAAAAGTATAATCATTTGGTGGAAGAAAGTTGTAAAAGCAGCCCAGGCTGTGAACGCTAAAGACCCATCTAAGATGTCAGCTGCACGAGAGCAGAAACTCACTGCTGCCTCTACAGCACGCAGCACAGGGCTGGCAGGTAGTGGCATATTTTTAAATGGATGAGCATTCTTAGAGGAGAACAGTATCTTCAAAGTAAGTCTTCACTCAAGTTTAGCAGCTCCTAGCAACGGTATGACACCTCTCAATTAATGACAGCCTTATTACAATCACAGATTATTATTTTAATTATTCTCTATCATTTAGTGAGGTTCTCCCATGAGTTAGGTAAAGTGCTGGTTGTTCCAAATATGTACTGTATCATATAATCCTTATCACAACCTTGAAAATGTATATTAGCCTCATTTTCCAGATTAGGAAACTGATGATTCAAACTTAGGTTGAAGGGTCTTTTCCAATGAGTCAATTCTTTGTATCAGGTGGAAAAAGTATTGGAGTTTCAGCTTCAGCATCAGTACTTCCAATGAATATTCAGGAATGATTTCCTTCAGGATTGACTAGCTGGATCTCTGTGCAGTACAAGGGACTCTCAAGAGTCTTTGCCAACACCACAGTTCAAAAGCATCAATTCTGCAGTGCTCAGCTTTCTTTATATGTCCAACTCTCACATCCATACATGACTACTGAAAAACCATAGCTTTGACTAGATGGATCTTTGTTGGTAAAGCAATGTCTCTGCTTTTTAATATGCTGTCAAGGTTGGTCATAGCTTTTCTTTCAAGGAGCAAGTGGCTTTTAATTTCATGGCTACAGTCAACATTGCAATGATTTTGGAGCCCCAAAAATAAAGTCTCTCATTGTTTCCATTATATCCCTATTTGCCATGAAGTCATGGGACCAGCTGCCATGATCTTAGTTTTCTGAATGTTGAGTTTTAAGCCAACTTTTTCACTCTCCTCTTTCACTTTCATCAAGAGGCTCTTTAGTTCTTCTTTGCTGTCTGCTATAAGGGTGGTATCATCTGTGTATTTGAGGTATTGCTATTTCTCCTGACAATATTGATTCCAGCTTGTGCTTCATTTAGCCTGACATTTTACATGATGTATTCTGCATATAAGTTAAATAAGCAGGGTGACAAATAAGCAGCCTTGACATACTCCTTTCCAGATTTGGAACGAGTCTGTTGTTCCATGTCTAGTTCTAACTGTTGCTTTTTGACTTGCATATAGATTTCTTGGGAGTCAGGTCAGGTGGTCTGGTATTCCCATGTCTTGAAGAATTTTCCACAGTGTGTTGTGATCCACTCAGTAAAAGGCTTTGGCATAGTCAATAAAGCAGAAGTAGATGTTTTTCTGGAACTCATTGCTTTTTCGATGATCCAGTGGATGTTGGCAATTTCATCTCTGGTTCCTCTGCCTTTTCTAAAACCAGCTTGAACATCTGGAAGTTCACGGTTCACGTATTGCTGAAGCCTGGCTTGGAGAATTTTGAGCATTACTTTCCTAGCGTGTGAGATGAGTGCAATTGTGTGGTAGTTTGAACATTCTTTGGCATTGCCTTTCTTTGGGATTAGAATGAAAACTGATCTTTTCCAGTCTTGTGGCCACTGCTGAGTTTTCCAGATTTGCTGGCATATTGAGTGCAGCACTTTCACAGCATCATCTTTTAGGATTTGAAATAGCTCAACTGGAATTCCATCACCTCCACTAGCTTTGTTTGTAGTGATGCTTCCTAAAGCCCACTTGACGTCGCATTCCAGGATGTCTGGCTCTAGGTGAGTCATCACACCATCATGATTATCTGGGTCATGAAGATCTTTTTTGTGTAGTTTTTTTGTGTATCCTTTTGTGCAAGAATACACAAAATATCTTCTGCTTCTGTTAGGTCCATTGGATTTCTGTCCTTTATTGTGCCCATCTTTGCATGAAATGTTCCCTTGGTATCTCTAATATTCTTGAAGAGATCTCTAGTCTTTCCCATTCTATTGTTTTCCTCTATTTCTTTGCATTGATCACTGAGGAAGACTTTCTCATCTCTCCTTGCTATTCTTTGGAACTCTGCATTCAAATAGATATATCTTTCCTTTTCTCCTTTGCCTTTAGCTTCTCCTCTTTTCTCAGCTATTTGTAAGACCTCGAGTCACAGAAACATTTTGCCTTTTTGCATTTCTTTTTCTTGGGGATGGTCTTTTTTTTTTTTTTTTTTTAACAAATTCAATAAAGTCTTTTTATTTTTTTGTTTTGTTTTGTTTTTTTCTTTAATAGAAAATTATTTAATTAGTATACATGTGTTCCCCATCCTGAACCCTCCTCCCTCCTCCCTCCCCACACCATCCCTCTGGGTCGTCCCAGTGCAGCAGCCCCAAGCATCCAGCATCCTGCATTGAACCTGGACTGGCATCTCGTTTCATACATGACGTTTCACATGTTTCAATGCCATTCTCCCAAATCTTCCCACCCTCTCCCTCTCCCACAGAGTCCATAAGACTGTTCTATATATTGGGGATGGTCTTGATCTGTGCGTCCTATACAATGTCATGATCCTCCATCCATAGTTTTTCGAACTCTATCAGATCTAATACCTTGAATCTATTTGTCACTTCCACTGTATAATCATAAGGGATTTGATTTAGGTTTAAAGATAATGTCCACACAAAAGAATTCACCCTTTTTAGTATATGGCTTATTGAGTTTCATAAATGTTCACTGTAGTATATCCATGTCCACAATCAAGATATAAATTTCCATCACCCTAGGAAGTTACCCATGTCCCTTTGGGTCAGCACCCTTCTACTTCCCCATCCCTGGCAACAACTGCTCTGATTTCTATTCTTGAACTTTTTCCAGAATGCCTTACGAATTAAAGCCTTTTGGGTCTCCCTTGTGGCTCAGACATTAAAGCGTCTGTCTACAATGCAGGAGACCTGGGTTTGAGCCCTAGGTTGGGAAGATCCCCTGGAGAAGGAAATGGCAATCCACTCCAGTACTATTGCCTAGAGAATCCCATGGACAGAGGAGCCTGGTAGGCCACAGTCTATGGGGTCGCAAAGCGTCGGACACGACTGAGTGACTTCACTTTCACTTTCTTTTATTGAGCATATCTGATATGTGGGAGACTCATAATTGTATGAGTTTACCTCTAGATTCTGAATTATGTTCCATGGATCTATAATCCATCTTCATGCTACTATCACCGTTTTGATTACTATAGCTTCATATTATGTTCTAAATCAGGAAGTGTGAAGTCCTCCTCTGTTCTTTTTTTAAAAAACTTTTGATTATTTTGGGTCCTGTGAATTTCCACATAAATTTTTGGATTAGTTTATCAATGTCTATAAAAATCTGAATGAGATACCAATAGAGTTTAACTGAATCTACTGATAAAGTTGGAAAGAACTGTCATCTTGACAATATTAAGCCTTTTAATCAATGATCAGGAGATGAGTTTCCATTTATTAAAATTTATTCATTAACTTTTCTTAGCTAACATGTTCCTTCTCTCAGAAAGTTATCTTCCCTTAGCAGTGTTTTGTAATTTCTGATGCATAAGTATTTTACTTATTTTGCTAAATTTATTTATACATATTAATTTTTGTTAATAAAATAATTTTAATTGCAAAAGTTCATTGGTAGTATATAGATATGCACACATGCATGCATACTAAGTCACTTCAGTCACTTTAGTGTCTGACTCTTTGTGACCCCATGGACTGTAGCCTGCCTGGCTCCTCTGGGATTCTCCAGGCAAGAATACTGGAGTGGGTTGCCATGCCCTCTTCCAGGGGATCTTCCTGACCCAGGGATCAAACCCATGTCTCTTACATCTCTTGCATTGGCAGGCAGGTTCTTTACCACTAGCATCACTGGGAAGCCCAAGATATGCATATTGATCCTATATTCTCTGGTTTTGCTGAACAGTTCACTAGTTCTAAAACTACTTCTGTGGATTGTTTAAGATTTTCTACCTACAGGATCACATCAACTGCCAACAAACATAATTTACTTCCCTTTTAATCTGGATGTCTTTAGCTTAGTTATCTCTATATTTTTTATAACACCGAGTATTAAAATTGAGCATCTTGTTTGTTATTTTTTCTATCACAGGGAAAAAAAGATTGTCTCTAATTCTTTAGCATAATGCTAGCTGAAGGGTCCTCTGTAGACATCCCTTAACAGATTAAGATGTTAAGGTAACTATGCAAACAATGCAAAAGGTAACTACCTTTTGTTTCTAGCTTGTTAAAAGTTTAGTTTTTATTTTTAAAGCAGGAATGGATATTATTTTATTTTATTTTATTTTTTTGCATCTACTAAGAAGATCATGTGGTTTTTCCCCTTTCTTCTCTTATTTTGGCTTATCACACTAACTGATTATTTGCTATTAAGCCAATTTTGCAAATAACTACTCACAGAATCTATACATATTGACCAATTTACATAGCGATTTGGTTTGCTATTTTTAACAGAAGAAAAGGGTTGAGATTAGCCTCTGAAGTGAATACTGAACCTGCATCAAGTAACTTCTAAAGACAGGTGACTATAATGTTGATGTAAGGATGAATGATACATGGACTGAGGTGGAAATACATAATCCATGAAAGTAACAGAAAATTAACAGACATCTCTTAATTATCAGTCAGCTAAGCTTCAAAATGGAAGAATTTTAAATTAGGACTTTTTATATTCACTCCTCAGACTACCACATCAAAGCAGCTGGTACTCACTAAACTGAAGATATACTATATTCCGTGATGTATCAATCCCTGCCAACAGAGCAAGATCTGCAAGTATTCCTTCAGTAGCAATTTTTAAAGTCTTGTTTTCTGTCCTTATAGGGAACCCTTGCTGAAATACTTCAAGTACTAGAAAAAGATATCAGTGGGTTGAAAAGTGAATGGAAGATGAGGAAGAGGATCTAGCAAGTATCAACTACTCTTTTAAGCCTGAACAGGAAGGAAGATATCTGTAATGGTTTCTTGAGTTATTCCAGAATACAATATGTTGTTATGGCTGTCTCCATCCCAAATAAATCAATGTACTTTTATTTCCATCTCTAAACTCTGTTGTTATATGATCTATGGATTTTATTGTCAAGTACACTCTTCGAGTCATGTCTTGGCATTTACTGTAGCTGGATTACTAAAATTTAGAGGAGGGCACCTTGCTCACTCTGTCATTCTGATGTAATGCACCTTCAAACTTATGGTCAGCCAAAAGCCCAGTGCAGAGAAGAAAGGATCTACAGAAAGTGTTTATCCTATTGTCACAAGAGACTTTCAACAAGACATGCCAGGTCTCTCACTGATCAATACATCACACACTCCCTGCACGATGGCAGGAATCAGTCCTGCTGAGTATTAATAAGACAGAAGTCTCAAGACTTGTCATATCCCATCACACAATGAGGTCTAGCTAAGTGATGGCTGACACAGACAGCTGTGATTTGCCATCATCTCAGTATAAGAAAAAGTAGCAACATGAAAGGGTTTTACTCCCTCTTGAATTCATCCATCCATTTACTCATTTATTAAATAATGACAGCTAATGACATGTATTAAAGGCTTTCTATGCTAACCAGTTTTACATTTTCTCTTAATCCTCACAGCAACCCCATGAGGGTTTTCATTTTGGAGATAGAGGAGTTTAGGAACTTAAAGAGCTCACAAGTTTCCATTCTGTGCTGAGCATTTTGCAAAATACAAAAATATATGTCAACATGCTCATCACTGTAGACATTAACAGTACAGAAAGAGAAAACAGATTTTTAAGAAAATGTATTATAATGAGATGATAATAAAAATAGTCAATTTTAAAATGCTTTATGAATACCAGGCAGTTGTGTGTATCTTACATTCATTACCTTTTAATATTCATAAGCCTCTGAGATAGGCTGTCTTTGACTCAAAAATCTTGAATTTTATAGATGAGGAAACTGAGGCTTACAGAGGTTAATTAAATCATCAGAAGTTATTAGCTAGTAAGTGATGAATGCTGTGATTGAGATATTTTTCCATAGGCTGTAAGAACACAGAGAAAAGAGCTATTAACCAAATTGGATGCTCAGTTAAAGCTTCAAAGAGAACTGTTTGACACTGGAACTGCAGCTTGAAATTTGTGAGAGGGAGTTCACGTGGAAGGAGAGAGGAAAAACTTCAGACTTAAGGAACAGCACAGGGAAAGACATGCAGTTGCCACAGATTCAGGGAACAACCAGTAGGCCGGTAGTGCTGGAGAAAAGGGTAAGTGAAAGTGTGGGAGTAAATGCACAGAAGGATATAAATGGAGTTTGGGAATAAGTTGTTTAAGGGCCTTGCATAATTTTTAAGAAGTCCAGTTTAAACAACACAATGGTTAACAAATCAGGTTCTCGGAATTCAACAATTCTAGGTAAGAATCCACTTAGCACTATCATTTATTAAACACATTAGCTTGACTAAGAAACCTTATCTAATCCACTGTTTCTTCATCTGTAAAATGGGAATAAGTATAGTAACAATTTTGTAGGTTGTTAAAGCAGTAAATGAGATACAGCACTTCTACAAGATGTTGTATACAGATGTAAAAAGACTCCAGTGAAAGTTATTCTCATCATTATTAACAAGTTTATTATCATTATGGTTGAGACAGACTTAGATGGCGGCCGGTGGAAAATAAAAGTAACAAAGGAAAAATCTAATAAATCAAAACAGGTCCTTTTACCTGTTCCCTGCTATTTGATAGGAGTTGTTCCTATCAAATACAGAATCAATATTTCACTTTCACTTAACTGCATCAAAGGAATCAGAGCATGAATATACTTGCTGAAGCCAGAAAATGTCTTGATCATTAATGCTATGGGAGAACAACCCAGCCAGGGGCTGCTAGCAAGTACTGATACACAGGCCAGCCTCCATATTTAGCACCGAGGTCAAATCCAGGGGTCAGGGTGTGCCTTGGCAGCTGGTAAAAACACTGGAATGAAGTCAAGTTGTTCTGACTATAATGCAAAAAATACCAATTATCCACACTGCAAATACAACTTTAATGATAATTTGGAGGTTCAGGAAGCAATACCCAGCTCTGCAAAGAAAAGGATAAAAAAAAAAAAAAAAAGCACACAAGCAAAGGATAAGACATATATCATACTGACCATAGAGGAAGAGGGACTACAGAGTAAGGGGCCCTGTCTTTGGGTTATTCCAATACAGAGACTAAATAGGTGAGGATTCAGACACTAGGAGGAGAGTGTGTGTCAAGGCGAGTTTGCTTCAGCATAAGAGAAAAATGGATAACATAACTTAATTTTGATTGCCCCATATGATGGAGCTAAGATTACTTCTCTCCTTCCTATCCTTCATTTAAACAAGCTGAAACTCCTGATTAATGCTTCCTAAACCTGGCTGCCCAGTGAAATCATTTGAGAAGATTCAAAACATATTGATACCTGAGTACCACTTCTAGGTATCCAGGGACTCTCACTTCAGTGGAATTGGGGTGTCTTAAACATCAGGTTTCTAATAGGTCCCTGGCTTGACTATAACATGCAGCCAAGGCACAGAACCACTAGGGTGGGCAACACGTTACAGACAGTATTTCATCTCCTGCCTACTTACCATTATTCCAAATAATGACAAAACAATAAGCTGTCCTTTGGAAGAATGCATCACCCTGAGAGTGATTAAACAGCTACAAGCTTAATCTATTTTCAGACATTAAAATAAAAAAATACACACAGTCTTGAGATAGTGGGTTGGAGGAAGGTAAGGTGGAATATATGTATATTGCCAGTTCATCATTTTCTCTAAAGAACAGTCTGGGAATATGTTATGATTTGCATTACTCAACTTGAGCTTTTGAATTAAAATTTAAATAGCTGGATCTGTCTGTGCTCAGTCACTAAGTCGTGTCTGACTCCTCGTGATCCCATGGACTTGCCAGGCTCTGTCCATGGGATTTCCCAGGCAAGAATCCTGGAGTGGGTAGCCATTTCCTTCTCCAGGAGATTTTCCCCACCCAGGGATCTAACCCGTCTCTCTGGCATTGGCCGGCAGATTCTTCACCATTGAGCCACCAAGGAAGCTCTGCTGGGTCTGTATATAAGTGTTAATACTATACATGATTAAAAGTTTTTAAAAAGAGAGAAAAAGAAAACCTAAATGCTTAACAATATCATAACTGGCAATCAACCTTGGATACAGCAATACATCATGTGGCTAGGAAAGTAAAACTTAGGGTTGACTATCTCACTGCTTGAAAATATATATAAGAAAAATGAAGAAAAATGTATAATAACATGTTTTGAAATGATTAAACTTGCTCTAATTTTCACTTTACAAAATTTAGTATTAAAATGTTCTTAATTTATCCAAGTACTAAAATAAGGGATAATTAGATTAAAAAAATGACAGTTTTGAGAAAAATCAAAGAATAGTGACTGGAAGTAACCTTTCTTGATCAGGCCTCTGAACTAAGCCAACCTACTAGGAAGAATGCTAAAGAAGCTGCAACTGAAAGAATCCATTTAGATTTTATCATTTTCTTTTTTCAAATTTTTACATTCATTTAATCATTTAATTGTATTTACTTTTACTGTTGAGGCAAGACATGGTTTACTCTGATTAACAGACTATATCAACTGATGACTGAATAAAATAAGATGTGGTACACATATGCAATGGAATACTATTCAGCCGTTAAAAATGAAACAATGCCATTTGGAGCAACATGGATAAACCTAGAGATTATGTACTAAGTGAGGTAAATCAGACTGAGAAAGCCAAATATCATATGATATCACTTTTATGTGGAATAAAAAAAATGACAGAAATGAACTTGTTTATACACAAAACAGATGCATAGGCATAGAAAGCAAACTAATGGTTACCAAAGAGAAAGTGTACAGAGGGAGAAATAAGGAGCTTGGGATTAACAGAAACATGCTACTATGCATAAAATAGATCAACAAGCTTTTACTGTATAGCACATGAAACTGTATTCAATACCTTGTATTAAACTAATGGAAAAAATCATGTGTGTGTGCTAAGTCGCCTTAGTTGTGTCCAGCTCTTTGTGACCCTATGGACTGTAGCCCACCAGGCTACATATATATGAATCACTTTGTTATACACCTGAAACAAACATTGTAAATCAACTGTTACTTCCATTTTTAAAAATATATTTAAAAAAATAAAATTTAAAAATAGAAAGGAAACTTGATTTTCATGCTCAGGTTATAAATTCAGTCTGTGTAATTCACTGATTATATTTAACAGAAAAAGCCCTATGGTAACAATTTTCTTAGTTATATTTATCAAATTTTATCTAGATAATAGCCAACCCTAAAGGATGGATTTGGTAACAAATAAGTTTTTGTCCATGTTTTCAAAAAAACCACAACTCTACAGAGACAGACAGCAATGTTGCTGGGATGATGGTTTATGTATAACAAACTGGAGAGGAAGTGACTGAAAGCAAATGCCATATTGCTAGAAAGAACAATGACAAGGAGCTGTCTCCTTGAGAAGATAAAAATACATGCTGTCAGTAAAATCTGCACTTAGTTTGAAAGTCACAGAAGGCCTGCTTTTGAAAAAAATAGCAAATAATAATATGCAAAAGTGTTATATATATATATATTCTTTAAATCAGTAGGAATCTAGAATTATAACAGGTGGGGTTATTAGATTTTTAAAATTGATGATGAGTGGGTGCAGGCGTAATGATTTGGGTGGTTTTAACACTTAAAAGTTGAGAAATGTGGCTTAAAATTATACAGGAGTTCCAGAACTCAGACAGACCCTCCTGTTATCAGTTCTACCCTACAGATCCTACTTTCTAACAGACTTAATAGATTTAATATGCTTATCATGAATATCTCATTTATTAATTTATTATTTTATTTATTCAATTTCTGGATCTGACCACTCCTTTTCTGATTGTAACTTCTGTCCTAAATCACAAAAATGAACAAAAAGGTTTTATGTGACACCATCATCACACTGTTTCTTCCCATTAATTTCGCTTCCGAAATGCTGTTCTACCAAACACACAATAGACTCTTGCTAATTGTTACTGGGTACATTTATGGTACCTTTTATGTTTTGGTTCTATTTTGATAAGAAAATAGACTGAAATCAGAATTTCAGAATTATAACATTAAAAACAGAGACACAAAGAATATAAAAAAAATAAACCTTTTCACATATGAGGGAAAATGGATTCAGATTTTATTTTTATCTTAAACCACATCTGTCACTCTGATTCTTTGCTTTCATCAGCTTACTTGTAACTTTGAGATGATATTTTTATTTGCAAAACATCACTACTGAGAAAATCAATTTCCTATGGCACTGTTAGCATCTAGACCAGTGTGTTTAAGTCAGACTTCTTGTTTGGACACATGTTACTAAGGCTGTGTAATCCTGGGCATTATCTTTACCTCTAATCAACTATTAAATGACAGAGCAGGACTAAAGAGATCATAAGATTACCTCAAACTTCAAGCATATCCTGAGTGAGAAGGAACGGACCAATACAAAGAAGTGACTTGTTTAGGATATTCTAAGTAACTAGTTGATGATACACTAGGACAAAATAAAAGCCAAAAATTCAATAATTCACCAAATATTTAATGGCCACCTGGCTACCTACCATGTGCCACGCCCTCTGCTAGGACCTAGGAGTATATGAATAAAATGCACGTCTTCCTGCTTTTGTGAAGCTGATGTGCCAGTGGGGAAGACAGACAATACCCAAGAAAACAAATACATCAAGTAATTACAAGTGACAAATGCTAGGAAAAAACTAAACCAGACTATGCAATGAACCAATGGGGGATGGGATGACTTCTCTCCTAAAGGGCTGACTTCTGGGCAGGATCCTAAAGGATGACGATGAGCTACAAATGAGCTGGTCATGGGCAAAAGGGGAGGAAAAACTTCCCAGGAAATGGAAATTTGGACAAGTACACACATGTATGTGTCTGTTCCTATGGTCTGACATTCACGCACTGTCATTTAACTGCCAGATCTCATGAAAGGCTCCCAAGTGAAAGGCTTAGAAATGTAGGCAATAAAGAAAATTAACTACATCAGAAGAACTGTATTTAATTTCTTACAATTAACTTGATCTCATTTTAAAATGCTGAATTTATTTCGACATTCCAAATTTAAGTGTAGTGAGACATTCCAAATAAAAGTGTAACAAACTCTTCAACTTTTCTAAAAGGTATCTTCTAACATGTTTGTGGAAGGCAAAAAATGAGAACTCCTAGAGCAGACTGAACTTGCTGGATGGCAGCAATGATGATTTGCAAATGAAAAGAGCAGTCTTTTCATTCAATAATATCCCATGGAATGCATGGGAGATTGCTGTGGCAAATTCTGGGGCAGTTTTGAATTGCACTGTGTAGACACTATTCATATTTCTGATAAACACTGTTGACAACACTTACTTCTATTTGAAATCACCAGAGAAATGTTTTCAATCAAATAATTCATTAATAGCAAGTGAAATATAGATCAGTTCAGTTCAGTTCAGTCACTCAGTCATGTCTAACTCTTTGTGACCCCATGAACCGCAGCACGCCAGGCCTCCCTGTCCATCACCAACTCCCAGAGTCCACCCAAACCCGTGTCCATGGAGTTGGTGATGCCATCCAGCCATCTCAGGCTCTGTTGTCCTCTTCTCCTCCTGCCCTTGATCTTTCCCAGCATCAGGGTCTTTTCCAATGAGTCAGCTCTTTGCATCAGGTGGCCAAAGTATTGGGAGTTGCAGCTTCAACATCAGTCCTTTCAATGAATACCCAGGACTGATCTCCTTTAGGATGGACTGGTTGGGCCTTCTTGCAGTCCAAGGGACTCTCAAGAGTCTTCTCCAACACCACAGTTCAAAAGCACCAATTCTTCTAGATATTCTGTTTTCCAGTAATGTATAAAACCTGACCACAGGAAACAATACAACTAAGTGGCGTAAATCCTTTGATGCTTTTGAAAGAACCCCTGAAAAAGCATTAAGAATGTCATTATCAATGTTCATTCAATTAACAGGTATGACTGTGGGATAAGATGCTGTCTGTGATTTAGTCTCTAAGTCTTAAGCCTAGGTTTTGGGATGATTTTGCTGTGCAACTTTCCACCATATGTGTTTTTAAATGAAGTCAACCCCTCCACAGATGTTCTGTGGATGCCTGCTGTGTGCTTGGCACAATACTGAGTTCCTTAACTGATTGACTGATTGATTGACTGCCTTTGCTCAGTCGTGTCTGACTCTTTGCGACCCCATGGACTGTAGCCTACCAGGCTCCTGTGTCCATGGGATTTTCCAGGCAATAGTACTGGAGTGGATTGCCATTTCCTTCTCCTTAACTGATTAGAGGAGACTAATACAATTATTTCTTGATGCTGTGTGATACATATTTCTGAGACATAGTGGGAAGATTTTAAAATCAGAGTTGTTTCAAATTTTCATTCTGAAGTTAGTTCTGGTATGAGCCTAGAGTAGACAACTTCTTTAGCTGCAGTTTCTTTATCTAGAAAATATGTGAATAATCATAATGAAGATTTTTGAGAAAATTCAATGAGGTAACACCTCTGACTTGACACATTACAAATGGCTATTTGTTGTGGACTGTAAGTGGTCAACAACTGGTTAGAACATATGTATATACATGTGCATATATACATATATAGTCATATATATGTTTCTACATGCCTGTACATAAAACACATATATTACCAACTGTGATAAAGAATTTTGGGTCAACCTGACAGTCACAAAATGCCCGATTCTTGGCTAAACATTATTTTGGGTGTGTCTCTGGAAGATGCTTCAAGATAGGATTAACATCTGAATTGGCAAATGCAGAAAGGAAACTGCCCTCCCTAGGGCTTCCCAGGTGGTGTTAGTGCTAAAGAACCCAGCTGCCAACGCAGGAGACAGAAGAGACACAGGTTAGATCCCTGGGTGGGGGAGATCATCTGAAGGAGGGCATGACAACCCACTCCAGTATTCTTGCCTGGAGAATCCCATGGACAGAGGAGCCTGGTTGGCAGCAGTCCATAGGGTTGCAAAGAGTTGGACACAGCCAAAGCAACTTAATGTGCATGAGTGCAGGGTAGGAAGGCCTCATCCCATCCGAGAGACCTGACAAGAGCAAAGCAAAGAGTGAGAATTTACTCTCTGCGTGACGGTATTGAACTGGGGCAACTGTCTTCTCCTGCCTTTGGATCCAGGCTGGAACTCGCAACATAAGCTCCCTTGGTTTTCAGGCCTGCACTCAGACGGAACACACCATGGGCTCTCCTGGGACATAAGCTTGCCAGCGGCAGCTCTTGGGGTTTCTCGGCCTCTGTAATGGGTAAGCCAATTTCTTATAATAAATGACACAGTTGACCCTTGAACAGCACAGCCTCAAACTTCTTAGGTCCACTTACACGTGGAATTTTTCCCAATAAATATGAACTACAGTACTACAGCTTGCATCTGTAGATGTGGAGCCCCAAGCACAAATGGGGAGGTGAGGACTGGTTCCCCTAAACCCAGCAATATTACTTTTTAATATTTATTTATTTGGGTGTGAGAGGACTTAGTTGCTTCACTGGAAATCTTTGTTATAACATGCAAGATCTTTAGTTGTGGCATGTGGGATCTAGTCCCCAGACCAGGGATCTAATCCAGGCCTCTTGCATTGGGAGTGCAGAGTCTTAGCCACTGGAACACCAGGGAAGTCCTCATCTAATATTATTCAAAGCTTCTGTTTCTCTGGAGAATCCTGACTAGTTCATCTATGTATGCAATCAACTTGACTTTTGTCGTTTTCTGATTTTTTCTCTGCTGCTTTTTACATGGGTTAGATAGGTGGAAAGAGTTCACACAATACTACCCACTGAGGGCTACATTGATTCTCTGCTCCCCTTAATTACTATGTCTGATCTTATGAGGCAAGGCTGAAGCTAACTCAGCCTTCTACAGCAGAGCCTTTCTGAGTCCTGGAGACCATATGGACACCCACAGATGTAGTAACAGGGAATACTCAGGAAAGGATGTTACCAGTTTTGAAAGGTTCACCTTTATGCTAGAAAGTCACCTTTTCTTCCCTGAGCTTATATAACCTTTAAAGATACACTTAAACTAACAATGTATCAACTATTGTAGGGAAACCTTTAGAAACACTGAGAATGCCTTGTTCTTAAATCAAGTTTAGCATTTGCAAGGGCACCTAACCCTTGAAAGGAAAAAGTGAATTTAAATGCCTTTGTCTGAATAATGTCTCTACCTCCTGATTTTCAGCAGTCAGAAAACTGATTTTTCTACACACACACACACAAAGAACATATAATAAACACACATGACCAACCAAAATCAGTGTCTGCTATCAACTGCTACAGAAAGCAATAAAAACTAAAGTGGCTCAAAACAATAATAATGGTTTATTATTCTTGAGAGTATCTGTTGAACATGAACTGGAGAAGTATGTGACTGGGTAGTAGGTCTACTTAGGGTCTCTCATGCAGTGTAGTCATGTATTGGTTGAGACTGGAAGACCCACTAAGGATTTGAACTGGGGCATCGGCATCCCAGAAGGCTCATTCACATGGCTGGCAAGTTGGTGCTGGCTGGTGGCCTGTGGCATCAGACCCTCTACATGGTCCTCTTGCTCCAAGGATGCTTCAAGGGTTTCATTATGGCACCTGGCCCCATAATTACAACAACCCAGGAGACCAAGGATGAAGCCTATGAAGTCTTTGATGACATGGCCTAGAAGTCAAAACCTCTTACTCTAAGAATTGAGGCAGTAACAACAGTCTATCTGTGTTCAAGAAAAGAGAACGTATTCCCATCTTTTAACAGAGGGTTTTCAGCACCACACTGTAACAACAGTACTATGTCCAAAACACTATACAACCTTCCCACATACAAAACAGAGAGTAGGCATGTATGTCCAGCTGTACAAAGAAAGTTCACTATCTTTTCATAAAATCAATGCACTGAAAAAATCCTTTGACACTGTATCAGAATTCACATGGTATATGATTTCAATATTAGAAACTACTTTAAACATTTAGTGACTAGCCAAAAAATGCATAGTAGATATTCAATTCTATTTACAGGAACCATTATATCAACACTGGAGCATTTTTGAAATTTATGTGAAGCACAGATTTTCAGTGAGTTATCCTAGAAGGAAGCTGTCTTCCATGAGGATGAAGAAGATTCACTGTCTACCTGTATCACTCAAGAGGGCCACTGTCTTCACAAAGCAACCTGGAGCCCTCTGGCTTTACTGGAGCCATAACTCAAAGGCGTATCATCCAGGAGAATAGTTTGCATGTCCTAAGACAGGTGGTCACAGGCAATATCAGATTTAGCAATGATTATTATCAACCACAGGAAAGCTTCAAACTGGTCTTATGTATCAACTATTACAAAAGACCTTTGGTTGTCAGCTGATGGATGAAGTCTAGGTTATAGGTGTGCTTAGAAGTAAAGCTAATTGATTTTTGGATATTGCTACAATGTGAGAAGACCATCTAATCCAATTATTTTAATAGAAATCAGAATAATCAAATACATTCTAAAGGATTTCCTGCAGAGGTCTGTTTTTGCACTCCCACTGACAATCTGATTTCTTTAAGTGCATATTGGGTCAGATGTCTTTTTCTGCGCTTTATAATTATGTAACTCAAAAAAGACAGTATTTTTACCAGGATACACTTGAAACTCTTCACAAGTCTGTACTAACAGTATGTCATGTGTGTACAAAATGCTTTGCATTGAAGTTGCCTTTGAAAGTCAACAAATGCCTCAGCAAATACATGAAAGCTTCCCTAAAACAGGGTCAATATTAGATCTGCTCAAGAGAGCTTACTGCTGCAAGGCCTAGAAGAACCTGGAAAGGTTGCTATTTTAGTTATTGATTTGACTTAAATTGCAACAGATCTGCTGTACTGTTGAACACTAGAGTACTTGAAGACCATAAAACACTTCTATCCCCAAATTGTCCTGATTTCAGCTTCAATTTCTGTGTACATTTCTTAGATGCAAGAATACTAATATACTATGAGAATTAAAATAGTTTTTCTCGGCAATAATTGAGCACATTTATAATTAAACATTTGGGATTTGGCATGCGAGACAATATACTTTGAACCTAAGGAGATAAAGAAAGTTAAAGAATAAGAACCAAGGAACTGGTTTTAATCATGAGAAAATGACAAAATTCAAATGGCAAGGAAACTGGGAGGACAGCTCTCTTGCAAAGAAATATTTGAGATGTTGAAATAAATTTGATGAATGTTTGAATACTGTCTGTTAAAAATCTCTCTGCTAGTAACTGTTTAGAGTTATTTCAAAATAGGTCTTGCTTTGATGATAAAAAGAATACTTATGTCTACCTTCACCCAATTAATGAACTCTTTAACGTAGGAATCCCTAACATTTCAAGTTTAAAATGCAGAAAATCAAGATTTCTAATCAGTGAAAAAACTACACAGAAACCTTTGCAAGTTCATTCTGGTAGGTCTTAAAACATACAGAAGATGCCACATTTGTTAATTGCCTCATAACAGATACATTTTTAAACCACACTACGTAATCATGGAGTTTGAACTTAAATTATGACATAGAAAAACCTGTACAATTTTTTATTTATCTAGATAAGTGTGTACCACATACTAAATTTTTATATTATTTACATTGAAGAAATTACATTTCAGTTATCACTAAATTACAGTCAAACAAAAATACAGGTTAATGACTTTTGAGAGGCATATCACTCTAATGCAAATACCACTAGTCTACTGTTCCTTGGTCACAGAACCCTCCGTATCAAATGCGGACTGGGTTAGACTCAGAAGGAGAAGCAATGAGAAAACAGTCTTCTGTCTTCCTGCCTTCAGCAGCCCAACCACTGTCCCTCTGCCTTTTAGGGGAGGGGATTCATCTGGAACAATTGAACTTAAACTTCCTCCCCATAAGTAACTGTGTACACAGTTTCTTATTAGGACCCTAAATCATGCTATTGTCTTCACTGCATTTAAACGTTAATTTCTAACACCCAGCTAACTTTATGGAACTAGCCTCTGCTTATTTTCATCCAAACTTCTGATTTTTAAAAATCTCAGTCCTGCAGAAAATTGAAAGAGTCTTCACCCAGACTGACAACTCTCTACATCTACATTCTCTTGGCCACATCTGCGTTCTCCATCTTCCACCAAGACCACCACATGGGATATGTCCTTTGTGAACCTCAGTTTGGGAGACTGAATAGCATAAAGTCACTGAAACCAATCAACTATTCTTGTGCTTATTTTATGTATCCACAGTCTAGCTGTAAAGTGGAGAATGATTTGGATTGACAGAGGGGGGCAGTGGGGTTAAACGATTGGACTTAAGTTCCACTCCACATTTATTTGATTCTCTTTTATAAATGTGTGAAATGCTTCATCTGCATTTACTATTCCACTGCATATATTTAATGAGTTTATTACTTTTGCTTATTACAGATAGCCTGGAAAATTTGACTATTTATCTTCCCTTATGCTCTTTAAAAAGTGATTAAATTAAAACACACATGGAAATTGTTGTTATGTCATCAGATACACTGATTATTCATCCCCAGTTTGCTTTAGTTAAACGCTGCAAGGAGATCCAACCAGTCCATCCTAAAGGAAATCAGTCCTGAATATTCATGGGAAGGATTGATGTTGAAGCTGAAACTCCAATACTTTAGCCACCTGATGCAAAGAACTGATTCATTAGAAAAGACCCTGATGCTGGGAAAGACTGAAGGCAGGAGGAGAAGGGGATGACAGAGGATGAGATGGTTGGAGAGCATCACTGACTCAATGAACTTGAGTTTGAGCAAGCCCTGGGAGTTGGTGATGGACAGGGAAGCCTGGCGTGCTGCAGTCCATGGGGCTGCAAAGAACTGGACACAACTGAGTGACTAAACTGAACTGTAAAGTAGAATATATGACAATCAAAATAGTGCTTTCTGAAATGTGTCCTTCAAAAATGCTTATTCCTAAAGACAATAGTATTCCCTGGAGAAAAATAAAAAATAATTCAGAAGATAAAATTTTATTAACTCCATTTTTTCCCTAGAAGATCTGAAGGACATTCTTTGTCTGGTTTCATTCATATCAGCTGATAATTGAACACCCCATGTATCACATTTTATAAATTCTGGAACAACTTTACAAGATATAGAGTTTATGATAAACACAAGTTGATAATTTGTTTACGGTTTAAATGAGAAAAAAAAAGCAATGGAAACATGTAACACAGAAGGGAAAGTGAAGATTTTGAAACTATGGAAACTAACAGCTGACTTAGTTGCTTATTAACTGAGTGAACTTAGGCAAATTACTTAGCCTCGTTTTACTTCAGCTCTTAAATCCATGAATTGAGAGAAATGATCTTAATCTAAGTATCAAGGTTTTATTGCGATACAGTAGTTACCCCACTCCAGTACTCTTGCCTGGAAAATCCCATGGACGGAGGAGCTTGGTGGGTTGCAGTCCATGGGGTCGCTAAGAGTCGGACACGACTGAGCGACTTCACTTCACTTTTCACTTTCATGCATTGGAGAAGGAAATGGCAACCCGCTCCAGTGTTCTTGCCTGGAGAATCCCAGGGGCAGGGGAGCCTGGTGGGCTGCCGTCTATGGGGTCGCACAGAGTCGGATACGACTGAAGCGACTTAGCAGCAGCAGCAGTTAGTGATAACAACAGCTAGCATTTCTCAAGCACTTATAATGTGCCAAGGTTTATATACATTTTCTCCTCTAATTCTCTCAGATGTTCTAGGAGGTCACTGTACTTGCTTCCCCTAATTCAGAGGAACAGAACTGAAGCTTTTAAGAGTTTATAGAATTTCTATTATTTCACACACTAGTAGAAAACAATCTGGGTTTAGCCATAAGATTACCAAAGTCTTTGATATGAGAATAAGAGCTCAAAAAATACTAAAAGGCTTAATATTTATAAGGCCATTTTATTTGCAAAACACGTTTACAGGCCATATCTGACCTAATTCTCATAGTAGCCTTGCAAGATAAGTTTGATGCCCATTTTACAGAAAAGGGAGTTGAAGGACAGAGTTTGTGTTATTTTCAAGGTTGTTGAGAAACTACTTGCAAATAAATATATTAGCATATTTCTCTTAGCTATTTCCCTTTACATAAATATATTTACATAATTGCTTAAATTCTTCCTGCTAGGAATGTCCTTTTACACATGGTGAATATCTGCTAAAATAAAGAAGGAAATAGTATCCTAGAAGGAATCCCTACAAATGGCTGTTGCAAATAAACACAAAATTAGAAAAAGCATAAGCAAAATAAGGTCTGCTGCTGCTGCTGCTGCTAGGTTGCTTCTGTCATTTCCGACTCTGTGTGACCCCATAGATGGCAGCCCACCAGGCTCCTCTGTCCCTGGGATTCTCCAGGTAAGAATACTGGAGTGGGTTGCCATTTCCTTCTCCAATGCATGAAAGTGAAAAGTGAAAGTGAAGTCGCTCAGTCCTGCCTGACTCTTAGCGACCCCACAGACTGCTGCCTATCAGGCTCCTCTGTCCATGGGATTTTCCAGGCAAGAGTACTGGAGTGGGTTGCCATTGCCTTCTCCAAAATTAGGTCTGAGCTTTCTGCAAACTTAGACCAAAAAATGGGAGGTGAGGGAAGCAATGAGTTATCCAACTCTTAAAAACTATTTTAAGAAGGTTATCAGGACTAAGGTGTCCTGTGGTCCTATTCAACAACCAAGCCAATGAGTAGCAGTTTTAATTTTCTAGTTCATGTTCCTAAAATGTTCAAAGGCTTTTTTAAAGTTACTTTTATTTTGGGTTTTTGTTTTTTTTTTTTTGCCCAGCCGAGCTCTTCATAGAATCTTCGTTCCCTGACCAGGGATCAAATCCATGCCCACAGCAATGGCAGCATGCAGTCCTATCCCTAGACTGCCAGGGAATGTCCTCCCAAAGGCTTCTAATGAGCTTCTATTTTAATAAATATAAAATGTCATAAAAAATTCAAATATGCATGTTTTAGATATCTAACTGGTTATTAATGGTATTGTACTTTAAATCATTGTGTGAATAAGTCACAATCATTTTGTACCATCTTGGCAAACTGATGACAGAGTTCAGTGTATTCTATTATATTTTATTCACTTGAGATACAGACTCTGGCCTGCCGAAAAATATGGTGCAAGGCATTAAACAGGTTGTCACTTTCCATTTCTCATAATAATTGTTTGTCTGCAATAATTTTGAAGCCATGCAGCACATTTTAGAAAAATAAATAAATTAAAGCCAGAGAAATAACTTTCCCTTTGTTTATGGCAGAAAACTGGGTTTGCAAGAGACACTGCTCTTCATGTAGTATAAATATTGTGAAATTCTTTAAGCTAAGCAAAAGTATTGCCCCTACCCATCCTTATCCAAGAATTTTTTTTTAAAGTACACAAGTTTTTCTAGATGTTCCATTAAGAGTTACAGTGATATGACATTTTCTGCCTTTTGATTTATATGTATTTTTAACTTACTGTTTATTTGTAAAGTCAATATATGAGTTAGAAGCCACTGAGACTCTTTCCCAAGTTTTAGACAAAATTTTATTTTTTAATAAGTATTTTAAAGAACTTTCAATTTGAATATTTAGCGTATTTTCAGGAAAATACATATAATTATCAAACATTGGCAACATTTTAAGCATTAAAATATGGCCAATGAATATACATATTGATAGAGAAAACCACCTGTACTTTCATGAGCATTTTATTTACTCACATTTCTTTTATATATTCAAAAATAGATGATGTTGATAAAGGGAAGTATTTGTAAGTTCTCAAAAAGTCAATGAAGTAATTTTATCTTCATTTTGAGGTGATATTGGGTATAGAGAAGATTTTGTGATAAATTGAGTCTTGCAAATTTCACATTTATAATTCTACAGTGGATCAACATGAAATAATGGAATACCTCCCTCTGAAAATTTTATTCTTGATCAAGTTTAATAGACAGTAGTCGGGTTTGAGAACTGAAATTAGTGATGCATGTAAAACACTTGGGTTCTGCACACGCCTGCTGCTGCCAAGTCGCTCAGTCGTGTCCGACTCTGTGCAACCCCATGGACTGCAGCCTACCAGGCTTCTCCGTCCATGGGATTCTCCAGGCAAGAACACTGGAGTGGGTTGACATTTCCTTCTCCAATGCATGAAAGTGGAAAGTGAAAGTGAAGTCACTCAGTTGTGTCTGACTCTTAGTGACCCCATGGACTGCAGCCCACCAGGCTCCTCCATCCATGGGGTTTTCTGGGCAACAGTACTGCAGTGGGGTGCCATTGCCTTCTCCCGGGTTCTGCACATAGAATATGCTTAAAATCTAGTTAGCTGTGAAAAGGGATCTCATGAGGAACTAGCAGCTTTCCCAATAAGACCAAGAACAATCCAAGGACACATCCTCCGACCACACATTTTTAATGTTCCATGGGAAGTTCTAGCTACTGCAATTTAAAAGAAAAGGAAATAAAAGGTATACAGATGGAGAAGGAAGAAATAAACTTGCTTTACATATGCCATGTAGGAAAGTGAAGTTGCTCAGTTGTGTCTGACTCTTTGTGACCCCATGGACTGTAGCCTACTGGGTTCCTCCATCCAAGGGATTTTCCAGGCAAGAATACTGGAGTGGGTGGCCATTTCCTTCTGTCTCCAGGAGACTTTCCTGACTCAGGGATGGAACCTGTGTCTCCCACTTTGTAGGCAGACACTTTACCATCTGAGCCATCAGGGAAGCCCATCTATGTAGTCTGTCCAACAGAATAATTTGATTTCTGAATAACAAGTGACTCTAGCAAGGTTGCAGAATTCAGGGTTAATACACAAGTCAATCATTTCCCTATACACCAGCAATGAACAAGTAGAATTTGAAGTACAAACAAAATTTACATTAACATCCAGAAATGAAAAGTTTTGGTATAAATTTATGTAAATCTGGTTCTACCTGAGAAAACCACAAAACTGGGTGAATGAAATAAGTAGAACAAATAGATATTTTATGTCATGGATTGGAAGAACCCATGTTTGTCATGATGTTAGCTCTTCCCAACTTGATCTATAGACTCAACACAATCCCAATCAAAATCCCAGCAAGTTATCTTATAGATACCATCAAACAGATTCTAAAGTTTACACAGTGAAAGGCTAAAGACACAGAATAGATAGCTAAATATTGAACAAAGTTGGAGAACTGACAACTACCTAACTTCAAGACTTAGTATAAAGCCAAAGTAATCAAGACAGTGTGGTATCTGAGAAAGAAAGAACAAATAGATCAATGGAACAGAATGCAGAGCCAAGCATTAGACTCACATATAGTCAACTGACCTTTCACAGAGGAGCAAAAGCAATACAATGCAGCAGAGACTGTCTTTTCAACAAATAGTGCTAGAACAACTAGGCATCCACATACAAAAAAAAAAAAGAAAGAAAAAATCTAGACAGATTTTACACTCTTCACAAACACAAAATGGGTCACAGACCTAAATTTAATACACAATACTGTAAAATCCTAGAAGATAACATAGGAGAAAATCTAGATGATTTCAGGTATGGAAGTGACTTACTTTTTAGATAGGACGCCAATGGTATGATCCATGAAGAAATAATTGATAAGCACAACTTCATTAAAATTAAAGACTTTTGGTTTGTGAAAGGCCGCCAAGAGTATGAGAAGATAAATGACAGACTGGGAGAAGATGTTTGCAAAAGACACATCTGATAAAGCATTGTTTATCCAGAAAATACAAAACAAAAACAAAATAAAAAACCTCTTAAAATGCCAAATAAATGAAAATGAACAATGCAATTAAAAAAAATATATAGGCAAAAGACGGGAACAAACTCCTCACCAAAGAAGATACACAGATGGAAAATTAGCATATGGAAAGATGCTCAACATTCCACAAGATCGGGGAATTGCAAATTAAAACAAGATACACACCAATTAAAATAGCCAGAATCCACAAACACTGACAACACTAAATGCTGACAAGGATGTGCAGCAACAGAAAGTCTCATTCACTGCTGGCCGAGAATGCAAAACGGTACAACTGCTATTGGAAGGAGGCTTAGCAGTTTCTTACAAAACTAAACATACCCTTACAATGTGATCCACCACTAACTCTCCTTGGTATTAATCCACATCAGTTGAAAACTTACAACCATGAAAAAAATCTGTCCAAGAATGTTTACAGCAGCTTTATTCATAATTGTCATAACTTGGAAGCAACCAAAATGCTTTCAATAGATGAAATGTATCAATAAATTATGGTCTATCAGACAATGGAATATAATCCACTGCTTAAAAGAAATGAGCCATCAAACCAGGAAATGACTTGGAAGAATCTAAAATGTGTGTTATTAATTGAAGGAAACAAGTGAAAAGGCTACATACTGTATGACTTCAACTATATTGCATTTTTGAAAGAGTAAAACTATAGACACCAAAATTATTTGTGCTTATTGGGGTTAGATGGGAGTGAAAGATGAATAGGCCAAGCACAGAGGATTTTTAGGGCAGTGGAATTGCTCTCTAGGATATTTAACGGTGAATAAATTACACACTTGTCAAAACCCACAGAACATATAATTTCAACAGTAAACTCTAATGTAAACCAAGGACTTTGTGTGATAATGAATAAGTGTCCATGTAGGTTCATTAACTGCAATCAATATACTGCTCTCATGGGGAATGTTGATAATGTTAGAGAAGGGTGAGGGGTATGGGAGACCCTCTGTATTGTCCCTTCAATTTTGCTGTGAACCTAAAACTTCTTTAAAAAATAAAATCGAATTAAAAAAAACCCAGCGCCTCGAAGTAAGCTGTACTTTACTTTAAGATACAATTTCCAAAGGTATCTTTATTATCATTCACAAAAGAAATTCCAACTGAAATAAGTAAATAATGTGTCTGCTCCAGAAGAATATAAATGCTGTGATAGCGGGAAGTTTATTAACAACTAAATAAACCAAAATATTGTGCCCAGAACAGTACCTGCCCACTGCCATGAATATTTGTGAAACAGTTAATTGACCAGATTAATTAATATCTTACAAACGGGGTAAATGACTTATAAAAAGATAACTTAAAAATTTAGAATTTTGAATATCTACCTCATAGAAAATGTTCTATTTCCAATTGTTAGAAAGTTTGTAGAAAATAGGGAGGAAAGAAAAAAACCCAGCATCAATTTAAATAATGATAGACATTTAAATAAATGTTATTTAGAAAAACAAAGACAAAATTAAGAGAGATAGATTTAAGCTAATTTAATCAATACAAAACAAAACATGCATCAAGTTAAGATGGCAAAAGTCTAACTGTATGCTCTTTTTGTTATCTTCTATAGTATTTTTACAATACCTATAGAAAGTCTAAAACATATCATTGGAAAATCAGCTTGTATTGGATTAACTTCCCCAATATAGATTTCTGATTTCAGAAGTATGACCTAAAATGGAAGATCCCTTTTGATATAAAATACCTATCAATGCTGGAAAGGGCACGAGAATGTGCATCACTCAACTGCATGGCTCCCCTTACAACAACATGAGAGAGTCACCAGAGCCAAGGGTGGAATGGGACTCTGACAGCCAATTTCTGGGATGCTGCAGAACCATAGAAACTCAGAGATAGAGACCTGCCTCACTGTTCAACCAAGAGTTTTGATTCTAATAGTTTCTTCTTGGGGAAAGAGGTTAAGCCTTGGAGTCAAATAAAATGCAGAACTGACACATTCACATTTAGCTAGGTCCTTTAGAGGACTGAAAACACCTTTAAGAAAACAGGGCACCAGAAAAAAAAAAAAAAAGTCTATTAGCAGAGGAATGTGGAAGAGGAAGAGGTGGGAAGGGGAAGGAAGGGAGGGAGGGAAGAAGGCAAGAGAGGGAGGGAAGGTTGGAGGAAGGGAGGAAGGGAAAAAAAGAAAGCAACTATAAGTTTCTAAGGAGAATAAACACCCTGAAATTATTACCAAACAGTAGTGGAGTCAATAAGAGACTGAGGAGGGGTTGGAGGGGGGTGATCAAGGAAACAGTTCTGAGGCTCAAGCCTCTGCTACTTCCTGCACCTGGACTTTTAGTCACTTTCCCATATATCTCTGAAATAGATTAGGCATTCAGGCAAAGTTTGTTGAGTTGAATTGAAATCCTTTAGCTATCAGCAGAGCTCAGACAGCCCCCACAACTGCACGCACCTTACTAGAGCTCTGAATCCTACCTGCAGCTTGAAAGCCTGGACTTGGCCATCCCAGTTTTTACATCACGACTGTTTTGAGAATAAACTAGGGTTTCCGCCAAAACAAGGCCCCCTTCCAGATTGGACTGTCTTTTGTTTGGATTCCTGTTTCTCACTTAACTCATCCTCCTTCCCTTCTGCTCACTTGTGAAGTCAATCTTTCACCTCTCAGGTTGGTTCCTCCCATCCAGTTACCTTGCCAAATCCTAGTCCAAATCCTCATCTCAAACAAGTTCCTTATTTCCTCTTTCTTCTCTCAGTCTTAACCCTGCAATCTACATACATATATCATAACCAATTAGTATTCCTATAATCTTTGCCTCTTTAAATGAATGAATTAAAATGTACTTGCAATAAAAATCTAGAGGTGTAATTTATTACAGTTTTGATTACAAAAAGTTTATTTTGCTTCCTTGAGCTATGGATGTGACAATGGCAGGATTTTAACTTTTATGTTCTCTCCCTCTTAACTTCTCATGAAACTTGTTTCATTCCAATAAAGAAATAAATGTGAACATATCAGTCTGTGCTCCATGAAATCAAATTTAATAATAATATTTAATTTGTTGTCTGCCAAGCAAAAATTCTCCAAACTCTTCTCTCAGTATAATTCGGTCCAACTCCTAAGTAATTGAGTCTGACTTATTTTTTAAGTCTCCCGTGGTTGAAATCATTTAACAAAGTAAAGATAAAAATGGAATAGACATAGTTAATCTTTTTGGAAATTTATTTTTAAGGAGAAAAATAACTATAGAAATCAGACTTGACACTTTCATTTTTGAATCTTTTAAAATGCTTAATCTCACCAGAAGAAAATGAATTTATTCTCAGTTGCAGAGTCACCAAATTACAAAACAAATGATTAATCTCACCCTTATAACAATCTGATCTTAAATACATCTGTAATATAACCACTACGAGAAAAATGGGAACAGGAACCAACAACCTCACAGCTGTAGATGATTTATTTAATCTATATGCAATTAATTTTTCAAACATATTATCCATAGTATTAGAAGTATCATCCATAGTTTTAACCTATCCTCATAGTTGTTAATAAAATAAAACTGCATGGAATTAATTTGATTAATACCTCTCTCCAACATCTCACATCAGAGTGGAAAAGCTATAAAGACCAACCATATGATGCTCAACACTGAACACTTCAGTTAACTGTATATGGCACTTTCTTGGATTAAGCCTTTGGACATTTCACTCTACTCGCATACAGCTGTTTCTCTCTCTCTAACATTCTATCTTTGCTCTAGCTTCATTTTGTTATTTTGGACTATTCTATCTCACCCCTAAGGTTTCATTATCCTTCATTTGCTAGGCAGTTTTCAACTACAGGCAGGAAAAAGCTGACTCAGATTAGCTGAAATTTACTATCTCACATTATAAGAAGTTGAGGGTGTTAGCCTGGGATGCAGGCACCATCCAATCCAATGATGCCACTAAAGATGCAGGTTCTCTTCATCTCTCAGCTGTGCCACTAGCTTCTCAGTGATGGTCACAGGTCAGCTGCAGCATTTTCATGCCTCAACACTCAGAGAAAGAAGAGGCAATGATTTCTTCCTATGTCTCCTTCTAATAAACAAGAAAACTTGGCAGACATACCCAGCTGCCCCTTCTTATGTCTCATAGGCTTGGATTACTGTATTTCCTCTATACCAGTAATATTCTAAAAAATATTTTGTAGGAGAAATAACTGCCCTGCTTGGGTTTAAACTAATAATCTGGGAATCGGATATATTTTCACAAGTCAATCTCAATGAAAACTATCGCTTTTTCTATCATACCTCAGAATTCTTACACAGGATAAATAGCTTTTACTTCTTAAAACTTTTAAACTGTTGACTAAGCAAATAAAACCAGTTCATTCTGAAGGAGATCATTCCTGGGTATTCATTGGAAGGATTGATGCTAAAGCTGAAACTCCAGTACTTAGGCCACCTCATATGAAGAGTTGACTCACTGGAAAAGACCCTGATGCTGGGGGGGATTGGGGGCAGGAGGAGAAGGGGACGACAGAGGATGAGATGGTTGGATGGCATCACCGACTCAATGGACATGGGTTTGGGTGGACTCTGGGAGGGCTGGCATACTGCGATTTATGGGGTCACAAAGAGTCAGACACGACTGAGTGACTGAACTGAAGCAAATAAAACTCATGAATATATACAATTTCAAAGGAAAACGCATGTTCAGAAAGACACATTTTTATGTACTGAATTTATTCTAAAACATAAAGAAATACTTACTGCTATTCTTATTGACAGTACCATGAATAAAGTTCAGAACAATATATCATCCAAGAACAAGCCTGCTTCTGCTACCTACAGTATAAACATTTCCCCATTAACAGCAATGGTTTCACACGATCTCAGAATTTTGTGAATTTCTGGCTGGAGTGGTTATGTGGAAACTAACTCCAGTTGCACCTTGAGGGAAATCTTTGCAAGTATTTTTCATACAGATTTTCCCAGACTCAAAAGCATGGATACTGGAAGAAAATTTCAGGTTAATTTCTTCTTTGGATAAATGAAAATATCCTATAAATGGGTATTCCCATTAGTGGAATTTATTAAACTGATTTCAAGATCATAATAGGATATGTAATTACTCAAGATAGGAATAAAACTACCATATGATCCAGCAATCCCATCACTGGGCACATACCCTGAGAAAATCATAATTTAAAAAGCCATGTGTACCCCAGTGTTCACTGCAGCATTATTTACAATAGCCAGGACATGAAAGCAACATAGATGTCCATTGACAGGTGAATGGATAAAGTAGTTGTGGTATATATATACAATGGAATATTACTCGGCCATAAAATGGAGCAAATTTGAGTGAGCTGAACTAGTAGATGAACCTAGAGCTTGTTATATAGAGTGAAGTTGGAAAGATAAAACCAAGTATTAAATCTTAACACATATGTTTGTAATCTAGAAAAATGGTACAGATGAAGCTATTTGCAAGGCAGGAATCGAGATGCAGACATAGAGAACAGACTTGTAGACACAGCATGGGAAGCAGAAGGTAGGACAAAGTGAGAGAGCAGCATTGAAACATATACATTACCATGTGTAAAACAGATAACTAGTGGGAAGTTTCTGTATAACACAGGGAGCTCAGCCTGGTGCTCTGTGAAACAGAGGGGCAGGAGGGAGGTTCAAAAGGGAGGGCATCAGTATATATACATATAGGCTTTCCTGGTGGCTCAGATAGTAAAGAATCTGACTGTAATGCAGGAGACCTGGGTTTGATCCCTGGGTCAGAAAGATACCCTGGAGAAGGAAATGGTAACCTATGCTAGTATTCTTGTCTGGAGAATTCCATGGACAGAGGAGCCTGGCGAGCTACAGTCCATGGGGTCACAAAGAGTCGGACATGAATAAATGACTAAAACACACACACACATACATATTATATAATATATATACACACACACATGCATACTTATGGCTGATTCACATTATTATACAGCAGAAACCAATACAACTTTGTAAAGCAATTACCCCTCAATTAAAAACAAATCTTTTTTTAAAAGTTTAAAAATTTTGCTGAAACATATCTAAGAAGAGAGGGTGATAAGAAAGAATATCTTTCAAGAAATAATATTCATCAAATATATTTATTCTTCTCCTGAATATTTTTACTGGGTGGTTTAGTTAAATCAAGAAAGTTAACTAGTAGCTCAATTTGAAAAACTTGTGTTGAAACTAAAGTGACAAATTCCTTATCACTAATATACTTGGTTCAGAGAGAGTGATTTAAGTGTTTATTGCACCAGAGCAATTTTACACAGTGTGAGGTGAAGGCCCAGTTTAACTGTTCATCCAGCGTATTTATTTGGGATTGTTTCCTTTGAAATAAAATACCGCTTCTTCTAGTTTTCTCCACTGCTGACAATTCAGGAAAAGCTGATTTTTTTTTCCCACATTTTTCAAACCATCAATCTCACAGCATAGAGCTGCAAGGGCCCTCAGGTGTACACTGTTCGACAGATGAAAAAGCCAAAGTTGAAGGAGATTGAGTGACTTGTCCTTTATCACAATACAAGTCACAGCTAGCACCGGGTTTATAACAGAGCTTATGTGATATTTGCTTCATAGTTCAGCTCATCAGTAATTATATGCTGAAGACACACTATGTTAGAAACACTTGGCTAGGCTGTAGGACTGGTTATGGGTGCATCATACACATGCCTGTGCATTATGGACTTTACATGCAGATACAGTACTCTTGCCTGGAAAATCCCACGGACGGAGGAGCCTGGGAGGCTGCAGTCCATGGGGTCGCACAGAGTCGGACACGACTGAAGAGACTTAGCAGCAGCAGCAGCAGCAACAGAGAGAATACAAAACGAAGAAGAAATATTTTAAGATAAATAAAAGAGCCTGCTCAGGTTCATACAGGATTAATTTGCAGATCGGTTGGGAAGTCCTTAGGTACTAATAATTTAGAGGAAGAAAGAGTCAGCTATGGAGCAGATAATTAAGTTTATAGGAAGAAGAACTTCGAAGAGGCATATTATGAAGAGCAATATACATATAGGTTAAGAGGGAGGGCTGAGCTCCTTATACTAAGAAAGAGGAAGAACACATTCAAAGGCTTCATACGGCACTAAGATTCTGGAGTCCCAGTGTTAGAACTGCGTGTTCTGCTGACTGACCTCAGCACAGGTTATGATGCAGGAGATCTGGATGGAGGCTTAGTAATCTGAATTTTAAACAAGCAGCCCAGGTGTCTTTAATAAACATCACATTTTTAGAGTACCCAAATATTAATTCCAAGACAATAAGGACCTCATCTACTTTGTCAAGGATTATACATATCCCATTGTATAAAAACTGTGCTAGCATCTAATAAATGTTTTTGGAATGACAGTGTGCACAGGAGACATGATTTAGAACATGATTAACATAATTCTTGTTGCTTTTGCTCGTAAGAGGACCTATAACACTTTGAACTTTCATGCTCTAAAAATAGTTACAAACACAAGAAACATTCTGGACCTCTTTGTAAGCTTCTATTCTTTTCCATAAGAATGTGCCAACTGAAATTGTAAATAGGAGGTTATTAGTGATTATACTTGAAGTGAAATCATAAGGCCAGATCATAAGTTAATCATAAGTAAAGTCGGGAGTCAGACTTTGGTGGGTTAAGAAAGAGACTAGGGACCATTTTTACCCTAAACCTCGTAGGATTAAAGAATACTGCAAGTATTAAATTGAGAACAACAAAAGCAAAAATAATAAAAACATGGCCAAAACAGAGGTGGTGTTAAAGTTAAAAAGATAAACAATAATAACAAAAACAACACAAGGGATTCATTCATGTCCATATTTGGTGCTTAGACATTTATATTTTAATGAGAACTTCTAACATTCATGATAATTCACTCAAATTCCAGAAAATATTGAGGTTCACAGTCTGAGATCCCATTTCATTGTACAGAATTACCCAACTTCATACAGCTCTTCCTTATTCCACTACCAACTACTCTGAAACTGAAAATGTGTAGCTTCACTTCCAATGTATCTCTGAATACTAACCTGGGGAGATCTGATCTAATTCTTTTCTTTGGAAAGTAAATTTGAATAAAACAGATAGTCACTTCCAACGAGTCTCCAAGATTTACAAGAGAGGCTTGTCTAGTATCACTGTTTCTGGGCAGTCTTCTTCTGTCTTCTCAGTCAGAATTAATATTCTCAGCCTCAGGCTCTGTAACTTATACTTGAAATAATTACGGCATTCTGCCTTGTATTCTTATCAGTCATATACCACAGAGATTTTCTCAACAGTGTCTATGATTTATCACTTAAATCTCTGCTTTTTTTTCATAGGCACAAAGCTCCTACTTCCAGGGACTTTTACATAAGTCATAGGGATATTCCCCTCACATCCTAAACCCCAGAAGTCCAAAACAGAGTTTATCTTTTTCACTCTACTGCCTGTTCTTCCACAGTCCAACGAGCACAATCGTGCTTGACATACAAAAATAAATGGGACAAATTCCCCAAATGTCTGCGTTTTAGTCTATTCACATACTGGCCCATAAAAATAATATTGAAAATATAATACAGCAAACAAGTAGACCAGGTAAAAGTGCTTTGCTTTCATCTTCCTCATAGCATCATTACTATCATTGTCATTATCATCACAACAGCTACTGATTTCTTACTACATCTCACGCACTTTGCCATATATTAATTCCAGTTATTACCAGAGCATTGAGAGGAAAATACTAGTATGATTCCCAATTTCAAAGCTGAAGAAACCAAGGCTAAGAATTTTCAAAAGGTCAGTAACTTTTCCCAAATAGAGACTTGGTAAACAGTGAAATCTTCAGTTATTATTGAACAATGATCTATTAATATTATCAATTATAACATCATATGGTATAGTATTTACTATACTCTAAGTATTAACTATGTGTTAATAATTAATATTATATAATACATGATAAATATTAAATTATATATAAATATAAAATGTAGATGAGTTTAATATAGATTGATAATGATTAATTAATAAAGCTTAAAACTATTTAATTATCATTAAACACCATTATAACACAGTTATTGAACAATAACAATCCATTCTCTTAGTTTGGGCAGGGCTCACTGGGGATGGCTCATCTCCACTGGAGCATCTCCATGGAGGACTGGAGGAGCCACATTTACGGTGTCTCACTCACAGGGCCAGCATATTGGTTGCCAACTGTGAACTTAGTGGAGGTTGAAGGCAAGGGGTCTTGCTTCCTCTCCACGTGGGTTTCATCTTAGGCTGCCTTGGGGCTCCTTCACAGCCCAATAGGCAGATTCCTAGTATGAGCATTTCAAGAGACCAAGATGGCAGCGCGTGTCATTTTTATGCTGGGTCTCTGAAGTTATCTCCACTCTATCCACTGGCCAAAGCAGTGACAAAGATCTCCTCAGGTGCAAGGGAAGAGACACAAACTCTGCCCTGAGATGGTGCTGGCAGTGGTGGAGTTCAAGAAGAGCACAGGGGATGGAGACAGCTTTCCTTCTCTCATTTAAAAACACAATCTTTCACCCTATCTTGCACATTAAAGTCCCAATTTACCTTTCCTCCCACCCTCCATGTCACTGAAAGCTCCGTGTTACAGCCTTACATATCTCAACAGTGTTTCCTTTGCCTAACACATAACAAGTATTCTATATGTGCTTACTGAATGAGGTCATGAGTAACTAACTCATCCCTCTTCCTTAAACATCTATCACATGTATCTCTTAAACGTGCTTTTGAATAATAACTCCTCTGAAGGGCTGATCTTTATCTTCCTGCTAGAAACAATCTCCCAGCCTGAACTATATAAGTTCTTTATTTATACCTAAATGGCAATCCACTCCAGTGTTCTTGCCTGGAGAATCCCAGGGACGGGGGAGCCTGGTGGGCTGCCGTCTATGGGGTCGCACAGAGTCAGACACGACTGAAGCGACTTAGCAGCAGCAAACACACGTGATGGGAATACCGGACCACCTGACCTGCCTCTTGAGAAATCTATATGCAAGTAGGAAGCAACAGTTAGAACTGGACATGGAACAACAGACTGGTTCCAAATAGGAAAAGGAGTACATCAAGGCTGTATATTGTCACCCTACTTATTTAACTTATACACAGAGTACATCATGAGAAACACTGGGCTGAAAGAAGCACAAGCTGGAATCAAGATTGCTGGGAGAAATATCAATAACCTCAGATATGCAGATGATACCACCCTTATGGCAGTAAGTGAAGAGGAACTCAAAAGCCTCTTGATGAAAGTGAAAGACGAGAGTGAAAAAGTTGGCTTAAAGCTCAACATTCAGAAAAGGAAGATCATGGCATCCGGTCCCATCACTTCATGGGAAATAGATGGGGAAACAGTGGAAACAGTGTCAGACTTTATTTTTTTGGGCTCCAAAATCACTGCAGATGGTGACTGCAGCCATGAAATTAAAAGACACTTACTCCTTGGAAGAAAAGTTATGACCAACCTAGATAGCATATTGAAAACCGGAGACATTACTTTGCTGACAAAGGTCCATCTAATCAAGTCTATGGTTTTTCCAGTGGTCATGTATGGATGCACGAGTTGGACTGTGAAGAAAGCTATGTGCCGAAGAATTGATGCTTTTGAACTGTGGTGTTGGAGAAGACTCTTGAGAGTCCCTTGGACTGCAAGGAGATCCAACCAGTCCATTCTGAAGGAGATCAGCCCTGGGTGTTCTTTGGAAGGAATGATGCTAAAGCTGAAACTCCAGTACTTTGGCCACCTCATGCAAAGAGTTGACTCATTGGAAAAAATTCTGATGCTGGGAGGGATTGGGGGCAGGAGGAGAAGGGGACAACAGAGGATGAGATGGCTGGGTGGCATCACCGACTCAATGGATGTGAGTTTGAGTGAACTCCGGGCATTGGTGATGGACAGGGAGGCCTGGCGTGCTGTGATTCATGGGGTCGCAAAGAGTCGGACACGACTGAGTGACTGAATTGAACTAAACTGAAGCACACGTGATACTAGTGTGTAGTCTCCTAAATTCAGTAGTCAAATCATCGGACTATCCCAGTTAACAGACCAAGTTGAAGAGGATCCCACTTTGTTTCTAGTCATTCCTCAAAGTGATCTTCCCTATTACAGAGCTAGAAGATTCTAGCCATGAATGAAATTCAGTTTAAACAGTTCTTCAGTGCCTTTTGCATTGCTTGGTACTGAAGAGGTTACAAAGATAAAACTTTTTGAATGTATCTTTACATTTACTAGGGAAGGTGGATCTCCATACAAGTTCAGTTCAGTTGCTCAGTCTTGTCTGACTCTTTGCGACCCCATGGACTGCAGTACGCCAGGCCTCACTGTCCATCACCAACTCCCGGAGTTTACTCAAACATATGTTCAACTGAGTCAGTGATGCCATCCAACCATCTCATCCTCTATCGTCCCCTTCTCCTGTCTTCAATCTTTCCCAGCATCAGGGTCTTTTCAAATGGGGCTCTTCCCATCAGGTGGCCAACGTATTGGAGTTTCAGCTGCAGCATCAGTCCTTCCAGTGAATATTCAGGACTGATTTCCTTTAGGATGGACTGGTTGGGTCTCCTTGCAGTCCAAGGGACCCTGAAGAGTCTTCTCCAACACCAAAGTTCAAAAGTATCAGTTCTTTGGTGCTCAGATTTCTTTATAGTCCAACTCTCACATCCATACGTGGCTACTGGAAAAACCATGGCTTTGACTAGATGGACCTTTGTTGACAAAGTAATGTCTGCTTTTTAATACGCTGTCTAGTTTGGTAATAGCTTTTCTTCCAAGGAGCAAGCGTCTTTTAATTTCATGGCTGCAGTCACCATCTGCAGTGATTTTGGAGCCCAAAATAATAAAGTCTGCCACTGTTTCCACATACAAGAGATCTCCATACAAGAGACTGTGCTAAAGAAACAGACACAGCATATGGAGAAAGTAGGGATCAAACTATGTCTGAGGTGTAATTGCATAGTACGTTGTAAGTGTCTAGAAGCTGAAGCTTATTTATTGAAGTTTTATTAGCTATCTGCTCTCCAGCAAGACAAGAGGAAAAAGATACATTTTACATGCAGCTCTTAGAAATTAGTTTATACACAAAATACATAAATTTTTGCTAAACACCTACATTTCAGCTCATGATACTAAGGTGTTGTCTATTATAGCATGGATGAACAATTTATTAGTCACTCAGAGAAAGACAGTTTTCTTAAAAATTTTCTCAAAATCTACACTTACAATTTATATTTCCTTATTCTGCTTATTAATAAAGCAACCTTTGGTCTTTTTTGGGTCCACCTGCTCTTTAGAAAACTTACGATTACACACACACAAAAAGAGATGTAAGGATTCAACTGGGTGAAATTTAATTTTATTTAAATATATTTATCAAGGAATAAATTATTTCTTGCAATCTATTTTTGCACTTATTAGGTTATCTTGAATAATAAATACAATAAGTACAAAAGTCAAGAATATGTAAGACTAATAATTAAAACTTAATATTCTAGGTATTTCAAAATCTCTAAATCTTTGACATCTTCTAAGTTTAATTCTTATTGTATATAGTACAACTTCACACTCACAGGATTTTTAGTTCCACCAGGCAAATGTCTTGATATGGGCATATATGTGATTAATTAAAGGTTGAATAAGGCATTGTATAATCCAACAATGCTCAATGCCTATATCTGACTAGCAGTTTTCATTACTGACCTCAATCTTTTTTCCATTTGCAGCCTATGAAGACATTCATAGCAGTAAATTACTAAGACATGTTTATATCAGTTCGTGTAATAAATAGCTCTACCTTAGTTGTTCCCATGCTGCTCAGACAGGCCTGATTCATAACCTAAGAAACTCAAGCACTTTTCCACGGGAGATCTAGTGAGTGGCATGGTGAGTTTCCTGGTCTAGCACCATGGCCACATCCCTCTAACTGGTTGCCGTCTCTGTTATTCCAGTTGTTTTCAATGATTTACATATCACTCAAAGCTCGTTTCTCAATTTGGTTCATCTCAAAGCATTGGTGATGGGCCTCATTCCTTGCTAGGTGCTTCATCATTTCTCTGGGCTGGCCTCACGTGTGTGTGCTCAGTTGTTCAGTCATGTCCAGCTCTTTGCGACCCCATGGACTGTAGCCTGCCAGGCTCTTCTGTCCATGGGATTTCCCAGGCAAGAATACCAGAATGGGTTGCCATTTCCTCCTCCAGGGGATCTTCCCAACCCAGGGATTGAACCTGCACTTCCTGCATTGGCAGGGAGATTCTTTACCACCGAGCCAGCTGGAAAGCCTGTTGTGACCTCAAACTGCCATTTTATTACACCTCTCTCTTATCAGTTCGGACAGAGGAGCCTGGCAGGCTACAGTCCATGTGGTCACAGAGTCAAACATGATTGAGTGACTAACAACAACCTATCACTTGAAGCAAAAGAAAGCACAGACAAAAGTAAGTTTTATACATAAAGTATTATAGATTTGTAATCTCTCTCCACTTTTCATTATTCTTTAAAGACAGAAACTTCCAGACAAGGAAAGGAAGACCTCACAAGAACATTGTGCTCTACTGCTTCCTCATCCAAGTAACATAGTGGGGAAAAGCTCATGAACAAGCAAAGGACTAAGAAGCACAGGCAGACATTCAATCGACATCCTCAGTGTGTTAATGATGCCTCACCTCTGGTGCTGCCCTCCCCACTCTCTACCCATTATTACCATCCTATGGAAATTCGCTTAATAATGCATTTATTGATATATTTTTTTCCAAATTCTGTTAAGCTAGGATGTATATTAATATTCCTACAATCCCTGGAAAACACGGGATAAAAGGAAAAGTAATTGCAAAAGCCAGGCCTTGAGCCCTTATCCCAAAGCAACCAGACTGATTCAGATATCATCACCAACGATCTTCCACAAAATTATCATCACTTCACATTCCTTGGAATAATATTTCTCTGTTAGTTTACTCTCCAAAAACAAGATCCTGGTGACCATTTTCAATACACCATTTTTTGGAACTTCAATGTGACTGTGTTTTCTGGGTCTGCCTAGTTATTTTAGCATACACGCAAACCAGAATATTCCTCACAAAAAGTATAAAGGGTCAAGTCTAGCAAATGTATACACACATGCAGATAAGAGGACTAGCCAGGAAAAGTGGAATTTTCTAAAGCAATGCTGAGGCAGAGAGAATGGATTCAGTAGCAGCTTCTCCACAGAGAACATGAGGGGTTCATCAGAACAAGACCCTGAATGAAGAAGGTTAAAGAAAAAATAAAATGTAAACAAAACTTCAGAGTATATACTTTTGGCTGACATATAAAAATTGTGTGATATTATATTAAAATGCATTATCTGTGTTGGGTAATTGTAAATATCAGTTCAAGGAGTTTCCCAGAATTAATTTATGGTATAATCTGGAGGAAAAAAGAGACAAGAGTTGTCACTGCAGGAAAGTCATTATATGCATATTTGCTTTATACACATATATGTATATATCATCTGTTATGCAGATAATAATATCTTCTTCAATCTCTAAAATAATCTTCATGGTAAATATTATACATATTTTACAAGTAAAGAAAAAGGCTTAGTAAGATAAACTCATACAACTAGCAAGTGTAGGGCTGTAATTTGAATGTAGACAATCAGTTCTGTCCCTCTAAGCCTTGTAATTTCAACACATGGAATGGAAACAATATTTCCACTCTAGCCTACCCTCAGATGACACCATGATGCTGTTTTCATCTGACTTGTGCCTTCAGTGATATCTGCATCTATGCTATGCTATGCTATGCTATGCTAAGTCACTTCAGTCGTGTCTGACTCTGTGTGACCCCATAGACGGCAGCCACCAGGCTCCCCCGTCCCTGGGATTTTCCAGGCAAGAACACTGGAGTGGGTTGCCATTTCCTTCTCCAATGCATGAAAGTGAAAAGTGAAAGCAAAGTCGCTCAGTCTGTCCGACTCTTAGCGACCCCATGGACTGCAGCCTACCAGGCTCTTCCATCCATGGGATTTTCCAGGCAAGAGTACTGGAGTGGGGTACCATTGCCTTCTCCGATCTGCATCTATAAACCCAAGAAAAAGTGACATATAGAATGACATCAGAAAATTATGCACAGTGGAGGCATTATTTCAGTGAATGCATAAAAGATGATGAACATTCTTAGATTCCAACACAGCACAGATCTAGGCACTGGTAGTTAACAGGAAACATTGCTACAGAATGCTTGGTCCCTCTGACATCCCCAAAATAGTAGATATATTCTCCACCCCTCTGGCCTCATAATCCTAGTTACTTTATAGGTTGACAAAAGTAAGGAGAGGTGGGTTAAGAGCTAGAAGTATGCATACCTTCAGGTAAAAGAAGGAAATCCAAGACAGGGTGTGCAGGAATGAACAAAAACAACAGCAGCAGCACAATGATCATTAATAACAATAACTAATACATATTGAATGCTTAGTATGTGTTGGAAACTTTACATGTACTTGTTGATTGATTGCTCAGTATTCTGTAACAGCAAATATTACTACCATGTCCATTTTATACATGAGGGATCTGAAGCTGAGTGTGACTGGTCTGAGGGCTCACAGCTGGTGATGAGCAAAATCAGGTTCAAAGGGAGGTAGATTATCTCCCAAGTGGGATCTACATTCTCCAGTGACCACAGAGAGCCTAAGTCCCACCACAGAACAGGTCAGGAGAGGTGAACAGAAGTATTTCAGAGGTGAGAATAAGAGAATGGTTCAATGAAAAGATCAAATTTGCACAACGGGGGAAGTGGTAAGGAGGGTTGTAGCTAAAAAGAAGATAAATTAAAAGGAAGAGAGCCAGGGTTCAAGTCCACTGCCTATTTCTTGAGCTGCTTTCTTCATCTTAGCTTTTGCCTAAGAGTTGATGGTTTAATGCACAGAAAACCCAGATATCTACATGAATTCCAATGAGTTTAATTCTAAGAACAATGACATAACCTTCCTTTTTGTGAGTATCACAGCTGGTAGACAAACTCAGTAACAATACATGAAGCAATATAAATACTGAGACCTGAACCGACTATCTGTATTTTGCAAAACAGCAAGCAGAGCCACTAAGAATTTTGTCTCATTAGAATAAAAGCTGTGATATGAGACACTGACTGCTTCAGTCTAGATAGACATGGAAGATGAAACAGTGAAATATGTCAAAGAATGCTTTAATACAAGATGATTTTACAAAAAAAAAGGCCCAGGGAGGAACCGAGACAAAGAAATTGTTTGTATCTATTGATATTTTGAAAAAAGTATGTTTTCTAAGGAGGAGATGAAGCAAAAATGTAAACTATGCAAAATATCTTTAGTAACTTATTTTAGTAATATCTAGTAACTTATAACATATATCCAAGCCTATGCCCCAACGAGTAACACTAAAGAAGCTGAAGTTGAACAGTTGTATGAAGACCTACAAGACCTCTCAGAACTAACACCCCAAAAAGATGTCCTTTTCATTATACGGGACTGGAATGCAAAAGTAGGAAGTCAAGAAACACCTGGAGTAACAGGCAAATTTGGCCTAGGAGTACAGAATGAAGCAGGGCAAAGATTAATAGACCTTTGCTAAGAGAACACACTGGTCATAGCAAACACCCTCTTCCAACAACACAAGAGAAGACTCTACACATGGACATCACCAGATGGTCAAAACCAAAATCAGACTGATTATATTCTTTGCAGCCAAAGATAGAGAAGCTCTATGCAGTCAGCAAAGACAAGACTGGGAGCTGACTGTGGCTCAGATCATGAACTCCTTATTGCCAAACTCAGACTGAAATTGAAGAAAGTAGGGAAAGCCACTAGACCATTCAGGTATGACCTAAATCAAATCCCTTATGATTATACAGTGGAAGTGAGAAATAGATTTAAGGGACTAGATCTGATAGACAGAGTGCCTGAAGAACTATGGATGGAGGTTCATGACACTGTACAGGAGACAGGGATCAAGACCATCAAAGAAATGCAAAAAAGCAAAATGGCTGTCTGGGGAGGCCTTACAAATAGCTGTGAAAAGAAGAGAAGTGAAAAGCAAAGGAGAAAAGGAAAGATAGAAGCATCTGAATGCAGAGTTCCAAAGAATAGCAAGGAGAGATAAGAAAGCCTTCCTCATCAATCAATGCAAAGAAACAGAGGAAAACAACAGAATGGGAAAGACAAGAGATCTCTTCAAGAATATTAGAGATACCAAGGGAACATTTCATGCAAAGATGAGCTCGATAAAGGACAGAAATGGTATGGACCTAACAGAAGCAGTAGATATTAAGAAGAGGTGGCAAGAATACATAGAAGAACCATACAAAAAAGATCTTCATGACCCAGATAATCACGATGGTGTGATCACTGACCTAGAGCCAGACATCCTGGAATGTGAAGTTAAATGAGCTTAGAAAGCAATCCCACTGCTGGGCATACACACTGAGGAAACCAGAAGGGAAAGAGACACGTGTACCCCAATGTTCATCGCAGCACTGTTTATAATAGCCAGGACATGGAAGCAACCTAGATGCCCATCACAGATGAATGGATAAGAAAGCTGTGGTACATATATACAATGGAGTATTACTCAGCCATTAAAAAGAATTCATTTGAATCAGTTCTAATGAGGTGGATGAAACTGGAGCCTATTATACAGAGTGAAGTAAGCCAGAAGGAAAAACACCAATACAGTATACTAACACATATATATGGAATTTAGAAAGATGATAACAATAACCCTGTGTACAAGACAGCAAAAGAGACACTGATGTATGGAACAGTCTTATGGACTCTGTGGGAGAGGGAGAGGGTGGGAAGATTTGGGAGAATGGCATTGAAACATGTAAAATATCATGTATGAAACGAGATGCCAGTCCAGGTTCAATGCACGATACTGGATGCTTGGGGCTAGTGCACTGGGATGACCCAGAGGGATGGTATGGGGAGGGAGGAGGGAGGAGGATTCAGGATGGGGAGCACATGTATACCTGTGATGGATTCATTTTGATATTTGGCAAAACTAATACAATTATGTAAAGTTTAAAAATAAAATAAAATTAAAAAAATAAAGAAAAAATAAAATCAATCCAAAGAGAAAAAAAAAAAAAAAAGAAAGCATCACTACGAACAAAGCTAGTGGGGGTGATGGAATTCCAGTTGAGCTATTCCAAATCCTGAAAGATGATGCTGTGAAAGTGCTGCACTCAATATGCCAGCAAATTTGGAAACTCAGCAGTGGCCACAGGACTGGAAAAGGTCAGTTTTCATTCTAATCTAAAAGAAAGGCAATGCCAAAGATTGGTCAAACTACCACACAATTGCACTCATCTCACACGCCAGCAAAGTAATGCTCAAAATTCTCCAAGCCAGGCTTCAGTAATACGTGAACCGCGAACTTCCTGATGTTCAAGCTGGTTTTAGAAAAGGCAGAGGAACCAGAGATCAAATTGGCAACACCCACTGGATCATTGAAAAAACAAGAGAGTTCCAGAAAAAATCTATTTCTGCTTTACTGACTATGCCAAAGCCTTTGACTGTGTGGATCACAATAAACTGTGGAAAATTCTAAAAGAGATGGGAATACCAGAGCATCTGACCTGCCTCTTGAGAAACCTATATGCAGGTCAGGAAGCAACAGTTAGAACTGGACACGGGAACAACAGACTGGTTCCAAATAGGAAAAGCAGTACATCAAGGCTGTATATTGTCACCCTGCTTATTTAACTTCTATGCAGAGTACACCATGAGAAATGCTGGACTGGAAGAAGCACAAGCTGGAATCAAGATTGCTGGGAGAAATATCAATAACGTCAGATATGCAGATGACACCACCCTTATGGCCGAAAGTGAAAAGGAACTAAAAAGCCTCTTGACGAAAGTGAAAGAGGAGAGTGAAAAAGTTGGCGTAAAGCTCAAAATACAGAAAACGAAGATCATGGCATCTGGTATTATCACTTCGTGGGAAATAGATGGGGAAACAATGGAAACAGTGTCAGACTTTATTTTTTTGGGCTCCAAAATCACTGCAGATGGTGACTGCAGCCATGAAATTAAAAGATGCTTACTCCTTGGAAGGAAAGTTATGACCAACCTAGACAGCATATTAAAAAGCAGATTCAGGATGGGGAGCACATGTATACCTGTGATGGATTCATTTTGATATTTGGCAAAACTAATACAATTATGTAAAGTTTAAAAAAAAAAAAAAAAAGCAGAGACATTACTTTGCCAACAAAGGTCTGTCTAGTCAAGGCAGAGACATTACTTTGCCAACAAAGGTCTGTCTAGTCAAGGCTATGGTTTTTCCAGTGGTCATGTATGGATGTGAGAGTTGGAGTGTGAAGAAGGCTGAGCACCAAATAATTGATGCTTTTGAACTGTGGTGTTGGAGAAGACTCTTGAGAGTCCCTTGGACTGCAAGGAGATCCAACCAGTCCATATTAAGGGAGATCAGTCCTGGGTGTTCATTGAAGGACTGATGCTAAAGCTGAAACTCCAATACTTTGGCCACCTCATGCGAAGAGTTGATTCATTGGAAAAGACCCTGATCCTGGAAGAGATTGGGGGCATGAGGAGAAGGGGATGACAGGATGAGATGGCTGGATGGCATCAATGACTCGATGGACGTGAGTCTCAGTGAACTCCAGGAGCTGGTGATGGACAGGGAGGCCTGGCATGCTGCGATTCATGGGGTCGCAAAGAGTTGGACACAACTGAGTGATTGAACTGAACTGAACATATATGTAGTAAATATCTACTATACGTTTGACATCAGGTTAACGGTCTACTGAAGTGAATGTAGCCTGAATTCAGCAAGGAGGAACTTATGTTTTTATCCTTAGTACACAGTCTGTATTTAAGAACCCTATTGGATACTATGAAACATCAGTAACCTGGATGAGTTGATTTAGACCATAAATAATACTAGGTTCAAATTCCCATTCCTCCTTAAACATAGTTACAATGTAAATCATATTCCAAGTTGGGGATTTTAATTTTCTGCTCAGTAAGAACCTATTAAGTAAATGTAAAGCTCTTACTTTTCTTAGTCTTAGTGCTTTTGAAATCCCTACTGTGTATTTGGAAGGAAGGAAGGGGAAGTCGCTCAGTCGCGTCCAATTCTTTGCGACCCCATGGACTGTAGCCCACCAGGCTCCTCCATCCATGGGTTTTCCAGGCAACAGTACTGGAGTGGGTTACCATTTCCTTCTCCAGGGGATCTTCCCCACCCAGGTTCGAACCGGGGTCTCCTGCATCGTAGGCAGACGCTTTACCAACTGAGCCACCAGGGAAGTCATGTGTTTGGAAGTCTATTCAAATAATTTTTAGTTATTTTTTTTAAACAAAGTTTTCAAGAAACTTCAATTGTAAGTAAATTTCCAGCTTATAAATATGTGGTAAGAGCAGCTCCCACAGAGATTAATTAAGCTGACATTTTTTCAGTACAGGATGGATAGGATATTTTTCTAAGATTCATCTAATAATTGGGTTTTAATTCAATGTGACAACCTGGCAAGTAAAGCCTGACCTACTGTATCTAGTTTAGCAACAAAAACTCATAGTAACTGGGGATCTTCTCCACATAGTAACTGGGGATCTTCCAGGTGGATCCAGAGGTCTTACTGAGAAACTGTATGGGTCATCTTGCATGAATCTCCATAAAAACAACACTCCATCAGCAATGCATAGCCCCATCAGATGTAGATTTCTAATATTTGATTACATGAAGCAATTCCTAAGAGTCTTTTGTTTTAAATATTAGTGGTTCCCTGCAAAATCTTTTAATTACTAGACAAGGACCAAATCTGTGTTCCAGTTTTCAGTTTAGCTACTATCTCAACTGGAACTAGTTTTCTCAATTTTTGGAACCTCAGTTTCTTCACCTACACCCTGGGAGGCTTGCAATGATGAGTTTTGGGGACTATTACATTTCCTGAATAGTGTAATACTGGCGTTTTGAGGCAACTCGATAAATACTATCTGTCTTTTCAGATGAGTTTTGGACAAATGAACAGTAAGATCAGAGTCAGAATGTGGATGCTTTCATCCCCCTGAATGATAAAATTTGACCTGGAGAAGGGGCTAATTGAGGTTGACTTCACACACCTTGTTGCTGGCAGCCCTGGACCAGGCAGACTCCCTCTGCAAGGCAGGGGCTTTATCTCCCAGTTCACAGCTTGGCCCAGAGCAGCAACCACCCAGAAGGTTATTCTGCCCACATTTCTGCTAACTCACTTTCCCATGGATGGGTAGAGGAAAGTGTGAGAGACTATACTGAGGCCAAGTGTGTTTGGGCAAAAATGCCTTCCAAGGAATCAGGAGGAGAGAAGAAACAAATGTTAACACATCCAACTATGATTTTCCTATATCCAGCTATGAGACAGGAAGTCCTGAAAATACATTGAGGTTTAGATTACATTTATCACAGTGATGTAAGTGATACCCAGTATGAGAAGCTGGGATATTACTAACCTAAGGCATTTTTTCATACTCAAAAATTGTATCCTGCCTTTCTCTAGTACAAAGTATCTAGGCAAAGCTTGATGATCTTTATTTGCAACAAGATTATTGTTACAAAAATAGAATAGGACTAAAGTGAAAATAAACACATCAATTTTAATATATCTCATACCAATTCTCATACCATCTCCTAACCTGCTATAGACTCTATGCTATAGACACTAATTTCTTACCAAATCTGAATTTTTTATGTCAAATGCAAAACAACTTATAAAGAAGAAATTGTAACATGTATAGAATAATCTACATCTTGCTTTCTTCCCTCTATAATTTGAAGACTGTCCTATATCAACATCTACAAAACTATTTAATTCTTAAGAACTACTTAGTCCAAAATATTGATTTACCATAATTCAATGTCTCTCCCATTAATGAACATCTAGGTGTAACGACTTTAATTTCAATACTACCTTTCAAAACTACACAAGTAGGAAATCTTCCTAAGGAATTTGACTGGAAAAGAGTTGAAGGAGATGTGCATTTCACATTTTGACAGTTAGCCAAGTTGCCTATCAATAGATCTATTAACAATTAACACTCTCAATCAAGAGGCCATGAAGAGTGACCACTTATCAATTCCCTTATTATATTGAGACTTAACAAATATTTCAATCTTTGTCAATCTGGTTGTTTTAAAAGTACCTTATTTTAATGTGCATTTCTTAGTAATGAGGCTGAGCTTTCTTTCCCATATGGTTACTATCTACTTATTCATGTTTTTTTAATTGTGAGTTACTGTGAGCTGCCCTATACTTAATTTTCTATTGCAAGGTTTGTATTTCTTTGTATTTCAAGGATATTTCTCTTTTGTCTACTTGTTATTTTTTTTTTTTTTTGCAACTATTACATGGACATGTTTGTAATTTGACTTTGGATATATAGTAGTAAAGATTTTATTGAAAAGAATAATATTTCTCTTTTCTAGATTAAGAGCTAGAAATTTGATGTGGCTGATAAATTTGATGTTATCTTAGGTTCATTTTTCTAGTGTCTTTGTAAGCTTTCCTAAAATATTAATAGTAATTTGTTTTTTTGATTGGGGATTCAACGTAGTTATAGATAATTAATGAAGACTCGGTATTTTCACAATACCAAATCTTCCCATCTAAAAGCATGTTACACGTTTCCACGCATTCAGTCATTGCTTTATGCCAATAGTAGAGGTTTAAAGTTTTTCATGTTGTTCTTATACACTTAGACTGAATTTCTCCCCAGATGTTATCCTTTTTATTGACATTATACACAAGGGCTCTTCTTTCAAAATCAAAGTATTTATGTGTTGTGTGTATGAAAAAAATGTATTCTCTACAATGATTTTTAAAATCAGACCCTTTACTAAGTTGTCTTTTTTAAGAAATTTATTTTCACTGAGTTTTTCAGACTTATCATAGATATATTATCCGAAACTACTGATGATATTATAGACTATTTGAAAGGCTAATGAGATTTTTTTAAGTTTATATTCATTTGTTTATGGCTGTGCTGGGCCTTCCTTGCTTTTTCTAGCTGTGATGTGTGGGGGCTACCTCTGTTGCACTGTGCAGGCTTCTCACTGTGGTGGTTTCTCTTGTGGAGTACAAGCTCTAGAGTGCGCATGCTGAGTAAGTTGCAGCATAGAGCTTAGCTGCCCGGTGGCATGTGGAATCCTCCTGGACCAAGGACTGAACCCATGTTCCCTCCATTGGCAGGTGGATGTTTAACCACTGGAGCAGCAGGGAAGTCCGTGAGATTTTAACTGGGACTGGATGTTCATCTTAACTATCATGCAGAAAAATCATAGAAAATAGCTTTGTCTTTCTATCATACTTTACTGTTTTAAATTATGGCCTTTTTCTTACACTTAATTGGAATTTATTGATGCTACAAAATTAAAAATATGCATGGTTTCAATTTTTCTTATTGGCTTTCAAATTTGAAAGGACGAAAGAGTAGTGTATCAATAACAAGAATTTGGTCTTCCTTGCCTTGGTTCATACTGTTTTATCCAGTAAGTTTTGTCTAGACATCTGGAATTATGATACATGTCAAAATCCACAAATTTCAGTGAAAAAGAGCAAATGCTTCTTATTTAAAAAATTTTAGACCTATTTTTTGAGGTAATGCTTATCTATTTTATAATTTTCATGTCTTCATATTTTCATTCACTAAACATTGAATACTGCTGCTGCTAAGTCACTTCAGTCGTGTCCGACTCTGTGTGACCCCATAGACATCAGCTCACCAGGCTCTCCCGCCCCTGGGATTCTCCAGGCAAGAACACTGGAGTGGGTTGCCGTTTCCTTCTCCAATGTATGAAAGTGAAAAAGTGAAAGTGAAGTCGCTCAGTCGAGTCCGACTCTTAGCGACTCCATGGACTGCAGCCTACCAGGCTCCTCCATCCATGGGATTTTCTAGGCAAGAGTACTAGAGTGGGGTGCCATTGCCTTCTCCGAATATTGAATACAGGAGATGCAAAGAATGACATTTGAGCCCATTACCCAGGAATTTGCATCTTTCTAAGAAGGTAACCTCTTTGCTACAGTAGATATGGTAGAGGTGAGTGCTAAATCAAACCAAGAATCTTTTCTGGTGGTGATGATGACAAAGAATCAGAGAACAGAAAATTTGGGAACATAGAGGTACAGGGGGACATTCTAAGTCAGGAGTCAGTAAACTACATACAGCCTGCCAGCCATCTGTTTTATAAATAAAGTTTTACTGGAATACTATTTTCCTTTTACATATTATACAACTGGTTCTAGGCTACAACTGCAGAGGTAAGTGGTTTCAATAGAAACCATGTGGCCTGTAAAGCCCTAAATATTTACTCACTGTTCCTTTACAGAAAAAGTTTGCCAACTCTTGTTTTAAAACATGTCATGAACAAGTTCCCATAGATAGAAAAAAAACTAGGTATTTTCCACTGTTTGTGGGGGACAGTTGGAGGGTAAGAGGGATGGAGAGCAGATGGGGTTTGTGGAGAAGCAAGTCAGGAGCTAAGTTACAAGAGTGTCATGGCCCCAGAAAGCACTGTGATAAATGAAGCCTGTAGTGCTGGGCAGATCACAGCAAGATGGAGAAAAGCCTTGAATCCTAGGCAATTCAGAACCCATTTGCTAGCAGAAGGGATTTACAGACATTCAGCTTTGTGTCTCAAGCACATCACACAACGTCCAACACCCACAGACTCAACTGAATTTCTCTCCTTGAATGAGGAAAAATAGCGAAGTTATTTCATTAGTTCAGGAGTAAGTTAATGACAATAACCCTAGTACCTGCTTAATGGAAGTGAAAGGGAAAGATAATTTTGAGAGGATTATGAAGAAAAAAATATAGACTTTATCTAACAGTATTGAGGAACTTGAAAATAACATTATAAGGAGTATTGGGGTAGGGATGGTCATTAACCAAAATAAAATATTAGGTGGAGGAGAAAAGTTTCTAGTTTATAGGAAATCATCAACTTCGTGTTAGTGAAATCAACCTCGAGGTGAGCAGAGAGTGCTCAGTGAAAATGTCCATTACATAGCGGCAAATGCAAGGCTAGAGTTTGTGGTCAAGGATCTAAATAAACTATATAAGGAAGACACATGTTTTTGGGAGCAATCTTTTATAATCAGGAGTTTTTTAAATGAAAATCTAATATCTGCTTTCCCTTGATATAATTGGGAAATTGGTTTACACTATGCCCTGTTCAGGGCTTCCCTGGTGGCTCAGTGGTAAAGAAACTGACTGCAGTGCAGGAGAGGAGATGCAGGTTCGATCCCTGGGTTGGAAAGATCCCCTAGGGAAGGAAATGGCAATCCAATTCAGTATTCTTGACTGGAAAATCCCATGGACATAGGAGCCCGGTAGGCTACAGTCCATGGGTCGCAAAAGAGTTGGACAGGACTCAGTGACTTCACTTTCACTTTTCACTTTCATGCATTGGAGAAGGAAATGGCACCCCACTCCAGTGTTCTTGCCTGGAGAATCCCAGGGACAGGGGAGCCTGGTGATTGCTGTCTATGGGGTCACACAGAGTCAGACACGACTGAAGTGACTTAGCAGCAGCAGCAGTGACTAAACAACAAATGCCCTGCTCAAGCATGGCAGTGACAAGTACTGGTTAAAGGGTGGTGGGGGCCTTGATCAGAATGGGATGGGTCCCCAGGGGGTCAGAGCTCCATAATCTCCAATGCTTCCCAACACTGAAGCCAAGTTTCATTTGGAATTTATCATTAAGCTGGGATTTAATTCTTTCCCTAGTGGAGGTGTATTTTTCTGTTCCCATGTCTCTTATCAAAGGAGAGAAGGAAAAGGCAGACCAAGATGGGTGCATGTTTCAGAAAAGAAACGGGAGGCAACATTTTGTCTGAGAATGAAAAGACTAGTCTTGCCTATTTAATAGCAAACTCTTGGCCCACTTTGTGACTCCTGTGGACAGGTAAGCTCTGTACCCTGTGCTACGCTGTGCATGCATGCTCAGTCTTGTCCAACGCTTTGTGATCCCCCGTCCTGCCAGGCTCCTCCATCCATGGAATTTCCCAGGCAAGAATACTGGAGTGGGTTGCCATTTCCTACTCCAGGGGATCTTCCTGACCCAGGGATAGAACCCATGTCTCTTTCGTCTCCTGCATTGACAGGCAGATTCTTTACTCACTGGGCCACCAGGGAAGCCTAAGCTTTGCATTCTAATCCTATAAATTTGAAACACAGCAAAGAAACAGGTGACACTGGGTTCCCAGGCATCCTAAGATAATGAAATCTGTCCTTTATGGATGTTTTCATAGCCAGATAAAGTGGATAAATGCAATAGGTTAAAAATGAATAATGCTGTATTTTAGAATATTAAGAAAATACAAAGGGTCTGCTGATGAGCCTTAATTGAACAGGGAAATGTTTATCAAAAATCAACTTTATTTCAAGATGGCCATGATGGCGGCATGCATCCTAGCACATTTGGATAGGTGAACATAAAGGTCTATGAAAATTCACACGCTGGAGTTATTATTTTCTTTTATATGTGATTCTATTTTACAGAAGTTTTTGTCATAAGATTTCTTTTAGCTCTTTGCTTTCTCAGAACATAGCAAACTGAGGATTTAAGCTTCTCACTGAGAGTTTCAGACCATGTCACTCCCTTGGTCAAGGCAGGATATCCACTCCCTATACCACATCCACTCCTGTCCTCTATCCCCATATTTCACTTTCTTCCATTCTTATAACTGTGTTGTACATGCTGCAATCAGATCCTAGAAACATTTTAAACAATAAAATCTTTTGGAGCTCTCGAAAGGAATTTTTAAAGCCAAAGAGACTACACATTTTGTTAAAAACATGTGATTCAACATCTAACACAACAGAATTATTGCTTTCCTTCCTGTATAAAATAAGCATCCAAGAGGAAGGTCACTAAATTAATAGCTGTGTTAGAAGTAGACAATATCCTAGTCTTATAAAATCCATGTATGCTGTGATACCAAATTATCTTTTTTGCCAGTGTGAGGGTAGACACAAAGTAAGGGCAGTTGTTGACCCACAACTTAGGTAAAAGAGCCTAGTTAAAGAGCCAAGCAAGGGCCACGATGGGCCTTCAAACCACCTTCAGTTTATGTCGATTCTGTCTCTGAGGTGCTCAAATAATTTTTCAGACAGTATCCAATTAATCTCTAGCTACATAGGTGTCAGCATTTCAGATTAAATTATCTTCCATTCACCCCTTCATAAAAAAAAAAAAAAAAAAAAAAATGTCCAGCATGTGACAAAGCATCTTGTCAAAAACGATTTCTTAGTTAAAGAAGCTTTGCAAAACGAGAGCAAACCACTCCCATTTACTCCTGCAAATCCAAGTTCGTGCCTCTCCTGACCACCTTTGTAGAGTGACCCTGTTCAACTAGTTGGGCTCAATCCTACTGGGGAGACCAACAGTGAGTGGTTTCTTTTACGGTGGTGTGCAGGAAATGGAGAACCACAATTGGGAACCCAAGCAGGGTATGATTAGTTAATTTCACAGTTGTACAGAAGAGCACATTAGAATTAAAATGAAAGCTTATGACAATGAGAGTTTCTTAATAGCTTCTAGAAGGGAGCATTTTTCTACTGGGGCAATATTCTTAAGTCTCATCTTAGTCAGTAAATTCTTAATACCTTCCTGTATAATAAAGGTTAGAATAATTAGAGTGTAAAAAGTGTAGAACAGACATGTAATAGCTGGAAGACCTGTAATACTGACTTACTGTGAGGTAGTCTTTTCAAACACTTTAACAAGTCTGTTAACTGTTTTTATGTTCACATGAGTATCCTTAAAATATTCTCCTTACCCCTCTCAAATTCTAAAGAGAGTTTAGAATTTGAAGAGTTCTAAAGAGTTCATTTGACTCAAATAATGCCTTTTACAACCATGATTATGAAATCACAACACATATATAACATAATGTCTTCTGAGGGGGAAGAAAGGCAATGCTTTGTAATCACAAAAAAATGCTTGACAAGAAAAAATTGTGAGAAATTGAGTTTCATGAAAACCATAAGGAAATACCTGTTTATATTTTTATATCATGTTATTCATTCTTTCCTGTAACATTTGCTGAGAATCTACTAAATTTCAACAACTAGGCTAAGATCTGGTCATAAAAGATGAATATGACAGATTTGTTACAAAAAGATGAATATTACAGATTTGTTAAAAAACTGAATGAAATTTACAGCTCAGCAGAGAATATAGAAAAATGAACAACTGCACCTCAGTGTAATAACAGAAGTGTACAGTTCATGGTTATATAGATGTAACCTGGGTGTGAGATGTCAGGGAAGCCTCCCTGGAAGAAGTGAATCCAATGTGAGAGGTGAAGGATGAGTAGAGATTAGCCAGGTGAAATGAGGGTAGGGAGAAAAGTGGGGATGAGAAAGGTATTCTAGGCAAAAAGTTTATCTTGAGCCTTCCCTGGTGGTCCAGTGGCTAAGACTCCATGCTCCCAGTGCCGGAGACTTGGGTTCAATCCCTGGTCAGGGCACTAGATCCTGCATGCCACAATGAAAATCAAAGATCCCAAGTGCCACAACTAAGACCTGGCACAACAAATAAAGAAATAAAAGTAAATTAAAAAAAAAAGTTGTCTTATTCTTGCAGGTAAAAGAAACTGTAGTCCTGTAGGGTATGTGCTACTTCAAGCTTCAACGTGTTACTTTGTGGAGCAGAAATATGAAAAATTGCTTTTTTGGCTTTAAGTCTTGTGGGAGTACTTAACCCTGAAAGATTCACAGTGTTTCCCATCACAGTTGCATGTCCATGTGGACAGAGGTTAAAAAACAAGACATGCAGGGACTTTCCTGCTGATACAATGGATTACTTGCCAGTGCAGGGGACATGGATTCAATCTCTGGTCTGGGAAGATTCCACATGCCTTGAAGCAACTAAGCCCACGCATCACAACTACTGAGCCAGTGCTCTAGAGCCTGGGAGCCGCAACTGCTGAAGCCTACATGCTCTAGGGCCCACAAGTCACAACTATTGAAGCCAGTGTCCCTGGGAGCCAGCAAGCTGCTACGACTGCGCCTGCAAGCTGCCAACTACTGAATCTCACACACCTAGAGCCTGCGCTCTGCAACAAGAGAAGCCACCACAGTGAGAACTCCGTGCACTGCAACAAGAGAGCAGCCCTCACTCTCTGGAACTAGAGGAAGTCTTTGTGCAGCAACAAAAACCCAGCACAACCCAAAATAAATAAATAAATAATTTTTTAAAAAGACATGCAGAAAAGAGAACTGATGTATTCAACAGAGGTGTGAAAGAATACTTATTCTATGAGTAAGAAGAGCAGCTCAGAAAAACAGGAGGGTGTCTGTGGGCTGTTACTGTCATGCCCAAGTAGGGACAAAAGTGTTAGAACAAGAGAACAGAGGAAAGGGAAGTAGAGCCAAAACATGGGAGGGCTGGCTGGAAAAGTAAGAAAGGAGAAAATTAACAGAGTCCCTGTAAAGGCTAAGAGGACTGACTTTTGCTTCAAAGAAAGAACTCCTTGGCAATTAATCTTCCTAAAACACTCAAATCTGATGTATATCCTGTTCAAAACCCATTGATGGAACCCCCTTCACTCTTTAACTGGGCACCAACCTACCTTCCTCAGCTCATCACTTTTCAAAAAAAACAAAAAAAAAACAACTCGATTTCAGCAACACATATCTACACCTTTCTTCTTCCCCTCTTTTTGTGTATCATTCTTGCCCAAAGTGATATGTTTCATAGATCAGCCAAAAAAAACATTCAGTATCTGTTCAAATGTTACCTCTTGTATCATGTATTATTCTAAGCAGTCCTATTCATTTCTGTGTTCCTCCCTTATACCAGTATTTAAATGAAATTTTACCCTTTACCATTACCAACATCCTTCTAATTGAAAAGTCAGTGAATATTAATGCCTATATGCCAGTGCATTAAGCTGAGTAAAAAGCAAAGAAAGAATTAATGGCCTTTACCCCTAATAAACTTATGTGTGAGTCCTCCATTAAATCAGTGTAGTGAAATGAGCAAAACATTTATTTAAAAACTAGGCTTTTAAAAATTGAGGGAATAATCTTAGTATGCAGTAAAATTTTATAAACATCAAAAGTTACTGCTGTTAAAAAAAAAGCTCTCTCTTTCAATCCTGACCCTCAAGTTCTAAAGGACTTTTTTTTAAGATTCAAAATCCCTTAGCAATTTTTATATATTATTAAGAGCTAGTACAGGGATCAAGATCATCTCCATGGAAAAAAAATGCAAAAAAGCAAAATGGCTGTCTGGGAGGCCTAACAAATAGCTGGGAAAAGAAGAGAAGTGAAAAGCAAAGGAAAGATATAAGCATCTGAATGCAGAGTTCCAAAGAATAGCAAGGAGAGATAAGAAAGCCTTCCTGAGTGATCAAAGCAAAGAAATAGATGAAAACAACAGAATGGGAAAGACTAGAGATCTCTTCAAGAATATTAGAGATACCAAGGGAACACTTCATGCAAAGAGAGGCTCGATAAAGGACAGAAATGGTATGGACCCTACAGAAGCAGAAGATGTTAAGAAGAGGTGGCAAGAATACACAGGAGAAATGTACAAAAAAGATCTTCACGACCAAGATAATCATGATGGTGTCATCACTCAACTAGAGCCAGACATCCTGGAATGTGAAGTCAAGTGGGCCTTAGGAAGCATCATTACAAACAAAGCTAGTGGAGGTGACGGAATTCCAGTTGAGCTATTTCAAATCCTGAAAGATGATGCTATGAAAGTGCTGCACTCAATATGCCAGCAAATTTGGAAAACTCAGCAGTGGCCACAGGACTGGAAAAGGTCAGTTTTCATTCCAATCCCAAAGAAAGGCAATGCCAAAGAATGCTCAAACTACCACACAATTGCACTCATCTCACACGCTAGTAAAGTAATGCTCAAAAATTCTTCAAGCCAGGCTTCAGCAATACATGAACCATGAACTTCCAGATGTTCAAGCTGGTTTTAGAAAAGTCAGAGGAACCAGAGATCAAATTGCCAACATCTGCTGGATCATCAAAAAAACAAAGGAGTTCCAAAAAAACATCTATTTCTGCTTTATTGACTATGCCAAAGCCTTTGACTGTGGGCATCACAATAAACTGTGGAAAATTCTGAAAGAGATGAGAATACCAGACCACCTGACCTGCCTCTTGAGAAACCTATATGCAGGTCAGGAAGCAACAGTTAGAACTGGACATGGAACAACAGACTGGTTCCAAATAGGAGAAGGAGTATGTCAAGGCTGTACATTGTCACCCTGCTTATTTAACTTATATGCAGAGTACATCATGAGAAACACTGGGCTGGAAGAAGCACAAGCTGGAATCAAGATTTCCGGAAGAAGTATCAATAACCTCAGATATGCCGATGACACCACCCTAATGGCAGAAAGTGAAGAAGAACTACAGTCTCTTGATGAAAGTGAAAGAGGAGAGTCAAAATGTTGGCTTAAAGCTTAACATTCAGAAAACGAAGATCATGGCATCTGGTCCCATCACTTCATGGCTAATAGATGGAGAAACAGTGGAAACAGTGGCTGATTTTATTTTTTGGGGCTCCGAGATCACTGCGGATGGTGATTGCAGCCATGAAATTAAAAGACACTCCTTAAAAGGAACGTTATGACCAACCTAGAGAGCATATTAAAAAGCAGAGACATACTTTGTCAACAAAGGTCTATCTAGTCAAGGCTATGGTTTTTCCAGTAGTGATGTATGGATGTGAGAGTTGGACCATAAAGAAAGTTGAGTGCCAAAGAATTGGTGTTGGAGAAGACTCTTGAGAGTCCCTTGGACTGCAAGGAGATCCAACCAGTCCATCCTAAAGGAGATCAGTCCTGGGTCTTCATTGGAAGGACTGATGTTGAAGCTGAAACTCCAATACTTTGGCCACCTGATGCAAAGAGCTGACTCATTGGAAAAGACCCTGATGCTGGGAAAGATTGAGAGCAGGAGAAGAAGGGGATAACAGAGGATGAGATGGTTGGATGGCATCACCAACTCAATGGACGTGAGTTTGGGTAAACTCCAGGAGTTGGTGATGGAGAGGGAGGCCTGGCATGCTGCCATTCATTGGGTTGCAAAGAGTCAGACACAACTGAGCAACTGAACTGAAGTGAAGGAGAGACAGACAGACATACACCAAAACCAGCCTTTTGTTCTTTGTTGTGTTCTACAGATCTAAGTTTTCATCTGGTATTAATACCTTTCAGCCTAAATACTTTTTCAGTACTTCCTTTAGTGCAAGTCAACAAAATGTCTCAGCTTTTGTCGGCCTGCAGTGTTTTACTGAGTCCTCATGTTTGAACAATACTGTTTTCCAGATGTGGAATTCTAAATTTACAGATTCCATCATCTGTTTGGTTTCCACTGTGTCTGACAAGAAGTTAGCTGTTCTTATCTTTGTTCTCTTTTAAGCCATATGTCTTCTATACTGGCTGATTTTAAGATTTCTCTCCTATCTTTGGTTCCAGCAGTGACATTATATTGCACATCAGTAATGGTTTTCTTTGTATTCAACGTTTGCCTATGATTACTGAACTTACTGGGTTTGTAGATTGCTCTTTGTTCAATTTTGCATAAAAAGATATTATTTATTCAAATATTGGGTCTCCCTGGTGGCTCAGATGATAAAGCATCTGTGTGCAATGCGGAAGACCCAGGTTTGATCCCTGGGTTGAGAAGATCCTCTAGAGAAGGAAATGGCACCCCACTCTAGTACTCTAGCCTGAAAAATCCCATATATGGAGGAGCCTGGTAGGCTACAGTCCATGGGGTCGCAAAGAGTCAGACATAACTGAGCGACTTCACTTTCTTTTCACTTTCATTCAAATATTTCTTCAGCCTCACTGTGTTCCCCTCTCCTAAAGGGACAGCAATTATATTAATAGGTTGTTTGATATTGTCTCACAGTTCTCAGGTAATCTTATTTTTTTCACTCTTTATCTCCTCTTTATATTTTGGTTTAGATAATCTCTATCTTAAAATGGACTGATTTCATCTTATGCTGTATCCATTCTGCTATTACATCCATGGAATGCATTCTTTATATCTTATAGTTTTCAAGTTGAGCATTTTCACTGTTTTTAAATAGTCTTTTTTTTATAGTCTGAATTTTCATGTGTTGATTCACACTGTCTACCTTTTCTACTAGATGTTTGGGGTTATTTATAACAGGTAATTTTAAAATAATACTAACATCTGTACCATTTCTAGGTTAATGTCTATTGACTGTTTTTCTTTTGACTGTCAGCCACCTCTTCATGCTTCTTCAACATTTTATTATTTTATGCTAAATATGTGCAAAGAACAATCAAGACTGAAGGGAACAACATATTCTTTCAGAAAAGGCTCAGTCCTTCTTCTGTCATGCTGCCAGTGTGGGAATGGTAGTCTCTGAATTTGAGCTTGGTTTGGGCTTTTGACATCTTTGACTCAGTTAACCACTGAGTAAAGAATCTGGACTTCTCTCTCAGCGGGTCTTGAGAACACCAGCAAGACTCAGGATATTTAATTTTGCTTGTAGATAAGACACCTGGTTTCCATACTGTGGATGATCTTTCTCTGCCTCATTAACCTTCCTGTCAGCAATTCTTCCCGCTGGGAACTCACTTTCTTTCCTGGTCCTTGTTCACTGCTCTCTTTCTGTCCTTCCTTAGCTTCACGCAGCATATGCAGAGCTTGCAATAAAGGCTGCAGAGTCTCAAGGGAAAGGCTCTCAGCATTCCTGCTCCTTTCAAAGTGTTAAGAGGTCACTACTTACACTTTGTAAAGACCAGAGTGCTTCCAAGAGGATTCTCTCAGATTTCCGGCTCCTCCAACTGCTTTGAACTCAGTGAAAATCTCAGACTTTTCATAAGCTTTCCATACATGCCCTCAGCTTTATGCTTACAAGGACACTACAAAATCAGTGAGGGCACATAGGAAAGAGCTGACGCATAGATACAGACCCATCCTGTAGTCACTGTTCCACAGAATTCTAAACCATCATGAGATCACTCATGTGCTTATTAAAAGTTTATTAAAATTTAACTGGTTGCTTCTTACTCACTCAATGGCAGATTCCTCTTTCTCTTAGTACTTCTGTTAGAGCAGCTGGGGTGGTGTCTCTTTTCAGCATTCTGGATTTTCAGTTTGTTTAAGTTTCTTTGCTTTCTTAGGTCTTGAGTAGGTTTAAAAACCATTATTTTGTAAGAAATCTACATTGTTCTCATTGTTAGGGTGGTAACAACAGTTTCTTATGACTTTCTCAATCTTAATCTTAAGTGGCAACTTCCCCAGCACTTATCTAAGTGCTCTCTGTGTATGAACTGTTCTACTTCTAATGACTTTAGGGGATCACTGCTAGCATTGCCTCAGTGTCAGAGTTGGAAACTGAGTCACAGAGAGATGAAATAACTTGCTCAATTGACATAGGCAGTAGGTGGCTGAGGCAGGGTTTTGAGCTAAGGAGCAGTTAGGTTAAATTACTGACCTTGCTTTAGTCAGAGCTTAGTCACACAGAATCATGGAGTCAGGCTCCCATGAGTTTGCCGTGGTAATTTCGTTACCCCACACTTTTGCTCATCCTGTTTCCAAAGTTCAGATTGTCGTCCCCTGCAAGGTCTATGGGTCCATTCTTCTTCCAGTACTTAAGTAATTGATCCTGTCCTATGAGCAGTCTTCTATACCCTCCACACCCTTGAAAATTACCCTATTTTTGTTGTGTTTCCAGACTTTGTTTTTGCTTGATAGTGTATTTACTATATTTTTCAGCTTAACAGTGGGAACCTTCAATTTAGAGGTGTGCTTAGTCACCCAGTCATGTCCAACTCTTTGCAACACCATGGACTGTAGCTCACCAGACTCCTCTGTCCTTGAGATTCTTCAGGCAAGAATACTGGAGTGGGTTGCCATGCCCTCCTCCAGGGGATCTTCCCAACCCAGGGATTGAACCCAGGTCTCTCACACTGAAGATGGATTCTTTACCTTCTGAACCAACAGGGAAGCCCAAGAATATTGGAGTGGGTAGCCTATCCCTTCTCCAGGGGAATTTTCCAACCTAGGAATCAAACTGGGGTCTCCTGCATTGTAGGCAGATTCTTTGCCAGCTGAGCTATCAGGGAAGCCAATTTAGAGGTACTTCTCCTGAAAAGAAGCAAAACCTATTGAGCAGAGTAAATATCTGAAGGTGTAACCAACATTTATTTTTTAAAGTAAGTTTATCCTACATGAAGTTAAGTATCTTTTGACTAACAGCTCCCACTTCTCCCTCCCTTTCCCTCAGCCCCTGATGACTACCACTTTCTGCTTCTTCCATGAGTTTGATTATTTACATTCCACATATAAACCTGAAATCTACTAAGACAGTTAAGCACTCTCACCACAAAGGAAGGAAGGAAAGGGCAAGGTGGGAGGGAGGAAAATAAATATGAAGTGATGGATGTGTTTATTAGCTAGACTGTGGTAATCATTTCATAATGCATACATAGTTTATCACTTGATATTTTAAAATATTATTTATTGATTTAGGTTGAAAGGCATGTGAGATCTTAGTTCCCTGACCAGGGACTGAACCCACAACCCCTGCCTTGGAAGCGTGGAATCCTAGCATCTGGACCGCCAGGGAGGTCTATCACTGTTGATAGAACATAACAATGTGTACATTTCTTCTCTTAGAGTGTAGTTTTTATTTTCTTCATGTCACAGTCTCACTAGTATATATTGGTACAGATACAACATGGATGGTCTGCTCTAACTCTTTAACCAGATGACACACAATTCTGTCAACTTAATTTTACTTAGCAAGTAAATCATCCCATGTTCCTTTCTGTCTACAGTTCTTCACAGAACTTCCTCTTAATTGTATGTATCTGTCTGGTTTTGGTTTCCCAAAACATATACAAAAGTAAAAATATAGTTTAACTTTACTCTAGTAAGTAGGCAATATCACTGGCTCTGCTGATAGCCCAAAACAGCACAGTGTAGGTATTACCAACTCATTATTTTTGTTATTTAACTTTAATTTTTTAATGCAAATATGGTCTAAAGTTGTAAAATTTTATCAGTTCACAAGAAAGGAGTTGCAGTCAACACTTACCCCAGTTCAGTTCAGTTCAGTCATTCAATCGTGTCTGACCCTTTGCGACCCCATGGACTGCAGCATGCCGGTCTTCCCTTTCCATCACCAACTCCTGGAGCCTACTCAAACTTACGTCCATTGAGATGGTGATGCCATCCAACCATCTCATCCTCTGTCTCCTCCTACCTTCAATCTTCCCCAGCATCAGGGTCTTTTCCAATGAGTCAGTTCTTCACATCAGGTGGCCAAAGTATTAGAGTTTCTGCTTCAGCATCAATCCTTCCAATGAATATTTGGGACTGATTTCCTTAGGATGGACTGGCTGGATCTCCTTGCAGTCTGAGGGACTCTCAAGAGTCTTCTCCAACATCACGGTTCAAAAGCATCAATTCTTTGGTGCTCAGCTTTCTTGATAGCCCAACTCTCACATCCATACATCACTACTGGAAAAACTATAGCTTTGACTAGAAGGACCTTTGTCAGCAAAGTAATGTCTCTGCTTTTTAATATGCTGTCTAGGTTGGTCATAGCTTTCCTTCCAGTGAGCGTCTTTTAATTTCATGGCTGCAGTCACCATCTGCAGTGATTTCGAAGCCCAAGAAAATAAAGTCTGACACTGTTTCTATTGCTTCCCCATCTATTAGCCATGAAGTGATGGGACCGGATGCCATAATCTTAGTTTTCTGAATGTTGAGTTTTAAGCCAACTTTTTCACTCTCCTCTTTCACTTTCATCAAGAGACTCTTTAGTTCTTCTTCACTACCTTTCTGCCATAAGGGTGGTGTCATCTGCGTATTTGAGGTTATTGATATTTCTCCCGGCAATCTTGATTCCAGCTTGTGCTTCATCCAGCCCTGCATTTCACATGATGTACTCTGCATATAAGTTAATATAAGCAGGGTGACAATATACAGCCTTGACATACTCCTTTCCTGATTTGGAACCAGTCTGTTGTTCCATGTCCAGTTCTAACTGTTGCTCCTTGACCTGCATACAGATTTCTCAGGAGGCAGGTCAGGTAGTCTGATATTCCCATCTCTTGAATACACAAGAATCACAAGGTGGCAAGAATACACAGAAGAACTGTACAAAAGAGATCTTTATGACCCAGATAACCATGATGGTATGATCACTCACTTAGAGCCTGACATCCTGGAATGTGAAGTCAAGTGGGCCTTAGGAAGCATCACTATGAACAAAGCTAGTGGAGGTGATGGAATTCCAGTTGAGCTATTTCAAATACTAAAAGATGATGCTATGAAAGTGCTGCACTCAATATGTCAGCAAATTTGGAAAACTCAGCAGCAGTCACAGGACTGGAAAAGGTCAGTTTTCATTCCAATCCCAAGAAAGGCAATGCCAAAGAATGCTCAAACTACTGCACACTTGCACTCATCTCACATGCTAGCAAAGTAATGCTCAAATTCTCCAAGCCAGGTTTCAACAGGATGAGAACCGTGAATTTCCTGATGTTCAAGCTGGATTTAGAAAAGGCAGAGGAACCAGAGATCAAATTTCCAACATCCGTTGGATCATGGAAAAAGCAAGAGAGTTCCAGAAAAACATCTACTTCTGCTTTATTGACTACGCCAATGCCTCTGGCTGTGTGGATCACAACAAACGGTGGAAAATTCTTCAAGAGACTCACCCCAGACTATGGCTTGCTCTACTCTTACATAGTTTTGCAGAGCTAGCCCTGAGTGCCTTCATCCCTAGGTTTGTTTAATGGAGGATCTGGGCAGCTGTTTTCTTCAAGGGTCTTTGCCATAACCTCATGTGGAGGAGGAGGGGAAAACCTTGAGGACACCTCTTTCAACTCTATCTCAGTAATCAGTACTCTTCCTCCCTTTTACCTGTTTTGCTCCCCCTCCCCCACTCCACGATCCACAAATCTGCCCAAGGCTTTAGGTCAGGCTGCACAGTGAATCATCTGAGGTAACCCAGCTAACCCCCACAAGTTCACCATTCCATGAGAGAAGCAGCACTCTATCCTATTTCACTCCATTGCTTGCATCATCTCACTAAGTGATTAAAGGTTTATTTAACTCCTTCATTTGGGGCTTGGTGCTTTAATCGAGTATTCCGGCAACTGTGACACTTGGCGGCTCAGCTTTCTCCCAGTTCAAACTCACTTCTCTCCCAGTTCGGCTCAGCTCCTGGCACCACTCTTTAATTTAAAAAAATAAAGAGAGTCCAAAAATGATAAAATATCAACGAATCAACTAAAACTTAGTCTCATAAATGCAGAAGTTATTTTAAAATTCTTCAAATTATAATTAATGAGTCACTGAGTTATATAATCCAAGTAATGAATGTATGCCCATTTCTTAGGACTATTTACAAGCTTAGAAAAATTTATAAACTTTATGTCTAACTGTGAAAACATGAGACAACACCACATGGTGTTATTACAGTGCTGGCCTCCACAATGAACCGGGAAGAAACAAAGCACTGAGCTTTGCATGTGTGATGGGTGGTCACTGAGAAGTCCCTGGAAAGAGTGCAAGAAGGCACCACACCGTGGCACAGTCTAAGGAAGGAAGAATAGGGACATCTGGTTGGCTGCTTCAGTTTTCAGTTGGTCAAAACTCGGTAACCAAGGTGCTGACAAGATCTGTTCCCTGGGCAGGCTCTGAGGGCAAATGTGTCCATATCCTCTCCCAGCTTTTGGGGGCTGCTGGCAACTCTTGCCATGTCTCTCCATCCTCTGCCTCCATTTCCCATCACTTCCTCCTCCATGTTTCTTATCTGTGTCTGTGTATCCCAAAACTCCCTCTTCTTTCCTTTATAAGGAGACCAGTTATTGGATTTAGATAGATGATTTTGCCTCAAGACCCATAACTACATCTGAAAAACCCTATTTCCAAATAAGATCACCTTCAGAGACATCAGGGGTGAAGACTAGGCCACACCTTTTTGGGGCCCCCTATTCAATCCACTGCAGGGAGAATGGCACAGAAAGGGTGCAGTGAAATAGGGTGCAAGAGCCACAGAGCCCAGTGGTGTCACTGCAGACTCCAGCCTGTTCAACAAACTTGGCAAAGGCAGGGGAGGACACAGTCCCAGAAAAAAAAGGTGCTTTAAGGAAAGAAGGCCACGGCAGGAACCTGAGAAAGTATTCAAGGTCTGCATCCAGAACAAAATTTATTTATTTATTTAAATTAAGTCTGGGGACTTTGGTCCAGTGGCTAAGACTCGAAATTCCTAATGCAGGGGGTCCAGGTTCCATCCACGGTTAAGGAACTAGATTCCACATGCCCCAATTAAAAAGAAAGACTCTTTTTTTTTTTTTTTTTCTAATTTTATTTTATTTTTAAACTTTACATAATTGTATTAGTTTTGCCAAATATCAAAATGAATCCGCCACAGGTATACGTGTTCCCCATCCCGAACCCTCCTCCCTCCTCCCTCCCCATACCATCCCTCTGGGCCGTCCCAGTGCACCAGCCCCCCCCAAAAAAAAGAAAGACTCTGAATGCACCAACTAAAAGATCCCACATGCTGCAACAAAGATCGAAGATCCAGCATGCTGCATATAAGACCTGGGGCAGCCAAGTAAATAAATGAAACAAAATAAAATAAAATAAAATAAAATAAATAAATATTTAAAAAATAAATATAAAGTTAGCTTGAAGATTTTCACATGACAGTAATGATTATGAAAATAAAGTTTATCATACATATATTAAGAACTTTCAATGTACTAGAGGCTGGAGATACCAAGATGATTCAGAAGCAACCCTAAATGAGCTGACAGTCTAAGAGGTAGAGCTGCTGCTGCTAAGTCGCTTCAGTCGTGTCTGACTCTGTGCGTCCCCATAGATGGCAGCCCATCAGGCTCCCCCATCCCTGGGATTCTCCAGGCAAGAACACTGGAGCAGGTTGCCATTTCCTTCTCCAATGCATGAAATTGAAAAGTGAAAGTGAAGTCGCTTAGTCGTGTCCGACCCTCAGCGACCCCATGGACTGCAGCCTACCAGGCTCCTCCGTCCATGGGATTTTCCAGGCAAGAGTACTGGAGTGGGGTGCCATTGCCTTCTCCAAAGAGGCAGAGAGAGACATACAAAATGAATGGGTAGAATAAACTGCATGGACAAGGTATGGGAGGAAGGGGACAGAGACACCAGTATGATCTATTCTAGATGCAAATAGTCAGGAAAGCACAAAACACTTCAATATACACTGTATCATTTGATTCTCCACAACAATTCTGTGATAAATGCAAGTTTAATGGGAGGAGATCCTGACAGGCTGGATACATTACCCAGATTTCCCTCTGGGATAGATGTCAATTACAGCCTAGATCTAGGGCATCTAACTCCTAGTCAAATTCACATTTCTCTTTATGCTTGCCTTCCATAGGAATTAACCACCTCTGTTCTTCCCATATTAATTCTGGATTTTATTGTTGTTTTTGTTCAGTCACCCAATTGTGTCTGATTCTTGCAACCCATGGACTGCTGCACACCAGGCCTCCCTGTCCCACACCATCTCCCAAAGTTTGCCCAAGTTCACATCCACTGCATTGGTGATGCCATCTAGTCATGTCATCCTCTGATGCCCTCTTCTCCTTCTGCCCTCAATCTTTCCCAGCATCAGGCACTTTTCCAATGAGTCAGCCATTCACATCAGCTGACCAAAATACTGGAGCTTTAGCTTCAGCATCAGTTCTTCCAATGAGTATTAAGGGTTGATTTCCTTTAAAATTGACTGGTTTGATTGTCTTGATATCCACGAGACTCTCAGGAGTCTTCTCCAGCACCACAGTTGAAAGGCATCAATTCTTTGGTGCTCTGCCTTCTTTATGGTCCAGCTTCCACAACTGTACATGACCACTGGGAAGACCATAGCCTTGACTATACAGACTTTTGTCCTCAGAGTAATGTCTTTGCTTTTCAACACAACATCTAGGTTTGTCATACCTTTCCTGCCAAGAAGCAATCATCTGATTTCATGGCTTCAGTCACCATTCACAGTGATTTTAGAGCCTAAGAAGAGGAAATCTGTCACTACTTCCACCTTTTCCCCTTCTATTTGCCATGAAGTAATTGGGCCAGATGCTATGATCTTAGTTTTTTTAATGTTTAGTTTGAAGCTGGTTGTTTCACTTTCCTCCTTCATCCTCATCAAGAGGGTCTTTAGTTCCTCTTTGCTTTCGCCATCAGAGTGGTGTCATTCGCATATCTGAAGTGGTTGATGTTTTTCCTGCCTGTCTTGATTCCAGCTTATAACTCATCCAGCCTGGCATTTCTCATGATGTGCTCAGCGTACAGGTTAAATAAACAGGGTAACAACAGACAGCCTGTTGTATCCTTTCTCAACCCTGAACCAATCAGTTGTTTCATACAGGGTTCTAACTGTTGCTTCTTGACTCACATACAGGTTTCTCAGGAGACAGGTAAGATGGTCTGGTATTCCCATCCCTTTAAGATCTTTCCACAGTTTGTTATGATCCACACAAAGGCTTTAGTGTAGTCAATGAAACAGAGGTAGATGTTTTTCTGGAATTCCCTTGCTTTCTCTATGATCCAGCGAATGTCTGCAATTTGATCTCTGGTTCCTCTGCCTTTTCTAAACCCAGCTTGGACATCTGGAAGTTCCTGGTTCATCTGGAAGTTGAACCAAGTTCATCTGGAAGCTGGACATCTGGAAGTTCTGGAGCCTAGCATGCAAGATCTTAAGCATGACCTTACTAGCATGGGAGATGAGTGCAATTGTCCACTCATTAGTACTATTCTTCTTGGGAACTGAGATAAGGATTGACCTTTTCTAGTCCTGGGGCCACTGCTGGGTCTTCCAGATTTGCTGACACATTGAGTGCAACACTTTGATAACATCATCTTTAAGGGTTTTTGGATAGCTCTACTAGACTCCCATCACATCCACTAGGCAGTCTGCTTCCTAAAGCCCACTTGACTTCACACTCCAGAATGTCTGACTCTGGGTGACTGATTACACCATTGTAGTTATCTGGTTCATTAAGATCTTTTTTGTATAGTCCTTCTGTGTATTCTTTCCATCTCTTGATCTCTTCTGTGTTTACTAAGTCTCTACCATTCCCATCCTTTATTGTGCCCATCTTTGGGAGACATATTCCCTTGATATTTCCAATTTTCCTGATGAGATTTCTAGCCTTTCCCCTTCTGCTGTTTTCCTCTATGTTTATACATTGTTCATTAAAGAAAGCCTTCTTTTCTTTCCTTGCTATTCTTTGGAACTTGGTGCTTTTATAACCCCACTATAATTTTTCCTTTTGTAGGAACATACTAATAAGTTGATATTACTTACTAATAATGGTCTCCTAATGAATGTATTGAACTTGTGACATCTGTTTTCTGCTGTACTTGGGTTTCCTGTCATATCTTTCCTAATTCAGCTAAGACACTGGACCTAAGGATTCACACCGTAGATATCTGAATTTCACAGTTTTCAGTGTGTGCTTGAATTTCCCAGAAATAGAGTTCTCAAAGTAACATGGTCATACTAAATCTTTCCAATGAATTTTTTTACATGAGACTATATAGCTATTAATCTATAAAGAAAGAATATTTTAAAACTAAATCTGAAGATAAAGTAAAAGGAATGATGTTCAATTTCTACTGTCTTTATTTTCAGTATGTCAAAAGCTAAATAGCAAAATGGCATTGTTCCAAATAACTGAGTGTACCATCTAAAGCACAGAGTTTAAAGATTTTACTGCTGCTTCTAGGAGCTAACAAAAATTCCTCCTAAAACAGCAATTTTCATTCACACAGGATTGGCGACTATCACCCTCATTTTGCTAGAAATACAATGCTAGATATTAACTTCAAAAAATTTAAGTTTTATTGAAAAACTATACTTTAACACTACTGAGTCATTATTTGTAGAAAAGTATATTTACCATTTATATAATGGTAGAAATAAACTGAAATGGCAAAGGCAGCTAAGGCATCTGTTTATTTTTCATCAAACAACAGAAGCTTCAGAAAAAACTTAGTAAATACTACTCTCATAACCTGGTATACTTTATATCCCTTCTCAATAAAATTAGGAATCATGGTCTCTTCATAAGCAGTAATGAGAGTCTATTAAATCATCATTTCTTAATGACTGATTGAAAATGGACATGTGCTCTGGGAAAACAGCAGTGAGTCAGAATAGGGAGAAACAGATTTCTTATTGCCTTACACAAGAATAGAAAAGTCTACTCCATTACTAAGCCTAAGTTCTGGAGCTTTTTAAAGAAGAAAATTATAAGGGGCCATGTGCTTTTAGTATAATTCCATCTGTTTTACCACTCAGCGCTCTTTTAACACCCTCAGAGTCTTAGGAGACAAATGATCACATTTTGTCATATTTTCTTCTTGAAATGAAGCTGGGAGGGGGTAGGGAAAATTGATAGAGAAAATGAAGAGTTCTATTTCAAGGATGACACTCAGGGAAATAAAGAAATCAAAAGTGATGCAACCCCTTAAGCAAAAGAAGAGCATGGTATTCATCATAATTCTCTTCAACTCAAGATTCAAACACTCAGCAAAAGTGTTATCTTTTTGAATTTCCCTGGTGGTGCAGTGGATAAGAATCCTCCTGCCAATGCAGGAGACAGGGGTTTGATCCCTGGTCTGGGAAGATCTCACATGCCTCGAAGCAACTAAGCCTGTGCACCACAACTAGAGCCCATGTTCCACAACAAGAGAGGCCATCAAAAGAGAACCGATGCATCGCAACGAAGAGTGGGCCCTGCTCACCGCAATTAGAACGCCTGTGCACAGTAACCAAAACCCCGTGCAACCAAAAATTAAAAAACACATTATTAAAAAAGTGTTATCTTCTAAAATAAAGTCAGTAAGCGAAGTTTATAGAATACATCCAATGTCCCAGCAATGCTGCTGCTGCTGCTGCTAAGGCACTTCAGTCGTGTCCGACTCTGTGCGACCCCATAGATGGCAGCCCACCAGGCTCCCCCATCCCTGGGATTCTCCAGGCAAGAACACTGGAGTGGGTTGCCATTTCCTTCTCCAATGCATGAAAGTGAAAAGTGAAAGTGAAGTCACTCAGTCGTGTCTGACTCTTAGCAACCCCATGGACTGCAGCCTACCAGGCTCCTCCGTCTGAGATTTTCCAGGCAAGAGTACTGGAGTAGGGTGCCATTGCCTTCTCCGGTCACAGGAATAATTTACCCTGAAATGTAATTTTTTCTTTATGTTTTTCTTACTCAAAATCTAAAGGCATTTCACTCAACAGCCCGTACTCATTCACCTATCATTCAAAAAATGAAGATCATGGCATCTGGTCCCATCACTTCTTGGCAAATAGATGGGGAAAAAATGGGAACAGTGACAGACTTTATTTTCTTGTGCTCCAAAATCACTGTGGAAGGTGACTGCAGCCATGAAATTAAAAGACACTTGCTCCTTGGAAGAAAAGGTATGACAAACCTGGACAGCATATTAAAAGGCAGAGACATTACTTTGCCTGTGAAGGTCCGTATAGGCAAAGCTATGGTTTTTCCAGTAGTCATGTATGGATGTGAGAGCTGGACCATAGAGAAGGCTGAGCACCAAAGAACTGATGTTTTCAAACTGTGGTATTGGAGAAGACTCTTGAGAGTCCCTTGGACTGCAAGGAGATCAAACCAGTCAACCTTAAAGGGAAGTGAATGTGAAGTCGCTCAGTTGTGTTGGACTCTTTGCAACCCCATGGACTGTAGCCTACCAGGCTTCTCCATCCATGGGATTCTCCAGGCAAGAGTACTGGAGTGGGTTGCCATTTTCTTCTCCAAGGGATCTTCCCGACCCAGGGATGGGACCCGGGTCTCCCGCATTCCAGGCAGACACTTTAACCTCTGAGTCACCAGGGAAGCTCCTTGAAATAGAACTCTTTCCCTTAAAGGAAAGCAATCCTCAATATTCATTGGTATGACTGACTCTGAAGCTGAAGCTGCAATATTTTGGCCACTTGATGTGAAGAATCTCATTGGAAAAGATCCTGATGCTGGGAAAGACAAAAGGCTGGAGGAGAAGGGATGACAGAGGACGAGATGGTTGGATGGCATCACCAACTCATTAGACATGAGTTTGAGCAAGCTCTGGCAGATAGTGAAGGACAGGGAAGCTTGGAGTGCTGCAGTCCATGGGGTTATAAAGAGTCAGACATGACTGAGTGACTGAACAACTGAACAAGAACACTTAGAGAAGTGTTCTTGAGTAGCTGACTGAGACCTTTGGGATTCAGTTTCTTCATTTGTTACTTACAGATAATATCATTGTCCGGTCCATATTATGGGGTTTTTGTGAACTCTCAAAACTGGAATAGAATTGGAATTTAAAATTTAAAAATGTTACATACTAATGAACTGAAAGTTAAGAATCTTCTCAGAAATACTTTTCACTACTCAAATCTGGAGGTTTGGAATCCTGCAGTCCAACTAAGCATGACCTGTATCTAAGTTACTTGATCCTCAATGTGGCCATGACAATTTGGAAGAGTAAAAACTGACCCTTAACTTTGCATATCTCCTAGATAAGCTGTGGAAGAGAAGCCATGATTGGCAAACAAAGTTTCCATCACCACAGAGGGAAACTGATAAGCAAAGTTTCTTCAATAGCCCATCTGGATCCTGCTCAACCATCTGCCAGGCTATATCTAGAATCTTTGGAGGGGAAGTCAAACTCCTCATTCTGTCAGTCAACACCCTCTTCTCCCATCTCATCCTTTCAGCTTTAGAGTTTTACTGGACACAGATCCTATGCTGTGAATGGGCAAGTCATTGGCCTCTAAATGTCATGGGTCATTTCCAGATATTTCCTTTCCTTATGCCTCCCCCATAAACTTGGAAAGTTCTCTGTTACTTCACTTCTGTCCAGATAGCCCAGAGCATAGATTTTACTAACAGACTGTGAGCTGAGAAATGGGACCACAGCTTCCGCGTCGGCCCAGTTCTACATAGTCATCAATGGTCAATACTGATTTGTGCACCATACAAGAACAGAAAAATTTAAAAACATCAAATTCCCATTTGCCATTTTGATACTATTATGAAACATGTTAGGAAAATTATGTAGGCATCTAAATAAACTGAATTGATCTAGGGAGAACAAATCAAATTAGAGACATAGATCTGGAATTGTAACAGGAGAGGTTTGGGCTTGTTTCTCTTTTATTTTCACAGCTCCACATTGCAGGGACTTGTAACACTGCATCAGAAGTAAATTATTGCTATTTTTTTTTAAGAAAGCACAGGTAGGCACATACACACAGATGTCCAGGATTACTTTTAATAATAATATTGAAAAAATGTCAAATAATTTGTGGTCATCTTTAATCCATCACAATCAGAACAAACACAAAATTTCAAATATACTTCTATTATGACAGTCAAGTGTTACATTGGCTTTGGCACACTCCAGACAAAGGAAGAGATGCCCCCATGGTAGCGGAGGCTAGAAGAAGTTGGCAAGAATGGGGGGTGAAGTCCAACATGCAAGAAGGTAAGTTAAGCAAATACAGAGGACGCACGCTGATGAAAGGTGGAAAGATAAGATACCTTGGCTTTCAGATTCTAATTGTAAGGGCAGATGGGAGATAACTGAACATTTATTTCCTAAGAAGATGCCTGATGAAAGTACTATTTGAGAAACATGAATATGGCAGTGATATATCAGAACTGGAGGGAGTTTCTCAGTGGTCCAGTGGTTAAGATTCTGCCTTCCAAAGCAGGGGACACAGGTTCAGTCAAGGCACATGCCATGGAACTTGGATCCCACATGCCATGGAATGTGAAACAACAAATAGCACTAGAACACTAGAATACCTCTATGCAAAAACAAAACAGCAACAACTGATCATACTCTGCACCAAATATAAGGATTAACTCAAAAAATGAATTGCAGACCTAAATGTAAAACCTCAAAAAAAGAACTGAGAGGGCTTGGATTCCAAACAGTCAACTAGTGTGCTAACATTGAAAACGATAGCAGAGAAGTACAGCTCTTCTGGGAAAAGAGCAAAGGAACGGGCAAAGGAATGAGCAAAGGAAGAATAACAAGAGGCAGAATGTAATACTGTCACGAAAGCCCTGGAAAGCTTTCAGATTTCACCAAGAAAATTGACTAAAATTAGCTTATATATGGAAAAGATATTCTCTTCTTGGTTTGAAAATGATGTCTCATATCATTGCAACACTGATATAGTCAAATGTTATTTATTTACTTATTCACTTCATTTATTTGTTTACTAGTTACTATCATTATCTATTACATACAAGACTCTCTGCCAGGAGCTTAGTATTATTTCATGCCATCATCACAAACACTCCATGAAGGTGTTAATATTCTCTCCTTGTTTTTCAATTAATGAAGCAATTATGCATAGCTTGGAATAATATCAAAATGTAGTCATGTATATTAGATACAAAAAATAAACTGCTTTTCCTAGGAATCATGGCAACTCACTCCAGTATTCTTAACTGGGAAATCCCATGGACAGAGGAGACTGGAGGGCTACAGTTCATAGAGTCACAAAGTTGGATACAACTGAAGCGACTCAGCATACAGTAATCATGACTCATAAATTTTCTCTATTTCTCTCATCATATATTTGCTGAACTGTGATCAAAAAATTAATTTTGTCAGAGTAAAGCAGAGAAATTAACACAAAATGTTCAAAATGGATTCCATAAAATATACAGATTAAATTTAGTTCACACTATGGAATTTTAAAATTTTAGGCTAATATAAGTTATTAAGAAAATAGCTGCAGAAATAGTTGTCAACTAAACTTGAGATGGAAGTTCAAAACTTCATAAAATTATTTTTAGCTGCAAACACGCTATGTACATAAAATTAAGCGATGATTTTATCTCACATATTTTAAAGTTATTTCTACTAGAGCATTTCTGAGTAATTTAGTATCCATCATCTATGTTACTATCCTAATGTGCCAGAAAAATGAACTTGGAGTCAAGTTATTTTTACACTACTGTGCAAGCAGCTGTAAAAGTGTAAATGTACAAAATAAAATGCTGACATTTTTTTATATCCCTGGGATGCATTACAGTATAAAAACAAAACAAAAGTATTTATGACCTGGAACAAGAACACAAATACAAAATAGGCTTTTCTTTTGATGACTATGGTCTTTCAGAGTCACAACTTTTGAAACAAACTTTGGGTAACAAAAATTGGTTCTTGTTAACAGGACTAACCTTGCATAACCCAAAATACATTATTTATTTACCCAGTGAAAAACAAAATAACAAATAGCAATACCAGTAAACAGTTCTGCTCAGAGAAAACTGCTTTTCAAAAAAGGAAAGCCTCCTGAATTCTCAAATTTAGTGTATGCCCCTAAATCTCATTTTCCACTTTAAGTTTGGCACAAAGCATTTTGTGTTTCAGAGTGAAAGACAATTTTTTCCCACAATTATTTATTAGCTGAATGGATGTAAGAAACAGAAACTCAACTCATGGCTAAATCAAATATAATTTTTAAAATTAATATTTCTACTTACCAGTGAAAAGTAGTAGTATTATTAGGGGGTAGAGGGGCCAAAGGATGATTTGACAAGGGTTTCTTTTTTTTTCTTTTTATCAATTTACTTATTTATTTTTGAAGAGGAGGAGGAATTGAGAATGCGAAGTAGAAAGAACTGATAGGAAGGGACACATTGAAGAAAAGAAGGCAGCCTGTATGTAACCAGAAAAGACATCCCCAGAGGGGCTGGGATACACTGAGGTCAGGCCATGGTGGGAGCAGGGGGAGAATTAGGGCAGGAAATGTTATCAGTGACCTTCTAAGGGAAAGGTCACTTCCATGTGCTGGATGAAACCACATTGTAAATCAACCTGAAACACTACCTGTAGAGTCCATCCCGTCAAGGGACTTTTATATACGTATTTACATATGTGTATAGGTATACACATACTTTAATATACATATTGTATATATGGAGACAAGCACATTCTCTAAAGTTTGCTTGTGTAGAATATGCATTAAACATACACAGAAGAAAAATAGATATAAAGGAATCATGATGGTGTAAAGGAATCCAATCCTCCCATAATGCAATTTGGTTTAAAAAATCAAATAAATAATACAAACTTTTGCAAATTCTATTACCTTTAACTGATTTCTTTTTTTTTTAATTTAATTTTATTTTTAAACTTTACATAATTGTATTAGTTTTGCCAAATATCAAAATGAATCCATCACAGGTATACATGTGCTCCCCATCCTGAACCCTCCTCCCTCCTCCCTCCCCATACCATCCCTCTGGGTCGTCCCAGTGCACTAGCCCCAAGCATCCAGTATCGTGCATTGAACCTGGACTGGCATTCTAAGATGGTTTGAGATTCAGATGTCGTATTATTTACATATAATAAACAGAACGTGCATCAGTTTACATGTCTTCTCAGAGGAAGTCATATACAACTTATAAATATTAATTCTTTCATTACACAATAAAGAAAAACATGTAATTTTTAAAATAAATAATCAGGATCTATAATTTATATAAGTGTATCCTTCTTTATTGGCACACCATATCTAGATTTAAACATTTGTCAGAGAATATAACCTTGAACTTTCTTCTGTAAATACTCTAAATTTTATCCTTGAATCATGTTAAAGTAGCCAGGAGCTGCCCCTGGGAACCATATCCTGATGGACCCCAGCAGAACTATTTTGGCTGGACTTTTCTAGGATGTTATGTTATAGTCCTCAATAAAAGTCATTTTAAGAAACAGCCTGATGTATCTTTTGCTCATCAGAGGGCAGACACACTGAAACCATAATCACAGAAAACTAGTCAATCTAATCACACTAGGACCACAGCCTTGTCTAACTCAATGAAACTAAGCCATGCCCATGGGGCAACCCAAGATGGGTGGGTCATGGTGGAGAGGTCTGACAGAATGTGGTCCACTGGAGAAGGGAATGGCAAACCACTTCAGTATTCTTGCCTTGAGAACCCCATGAACAGTATGAAAGGGCAAAATGATAGGATACTGAAAGAGGAACTCCCCAGGTAGGTAGGTGCCCAATATGCTACTGGATATCAGTGGAGAAATAACTCCAGAAAGAATGAAGGGATGGAGCCAAAGCAAAAACAATGCCCAGCTGTGGATGTGACTGGTGATAGAAGCAAGGTCCGATGCTGTAAAGAGCAATATTGCATAGGAACCTGGAATGTTAGGTCCATGAATCAAGGCAAATTGGAAGTGGTCAAACAGGAGATGGCAAGAGTGAACGTTGACATTCTATGAATCAGCAAACTAAAATGGACTGGAATGGGTGAATTTAACTCAGATGACCATTATATCTACTACTGTGGGCAGGAATCCCTTAGAAGAAATGGAGTAGCCATCATGGTCAACAAGAGTCCCATATGTAGTACTTGGATGCAGTCTCAAAAATGACAGAAAGATCTCTGTTCATTTCCAAGGCAAACCATTCAGTACCATGGTAATCCAAGTCTATGCCCCAACCAGTAACGCTGAAGAAGGTATGAAGACCTTTTAGAACTAACACCCAAAAAAGATGTCCTTTTCATTATAGGGGACTGGAATGCAAAAGTAGGAAGAAACACCTGGAGTAACAGGCATATTTGGCCTTGGAATACGGAATGAAGCAGGGCAAAGGCTAATAGAGTTTTGCCAAGAGAACGCATATACTGTTTAATATACTATAAATATCACAGATGATACTCATTACTTCACAATGACATCTCTGTGTAAGAACTATGGAACTTTCTCTCTGTGGCACAGAGATAACTACACTTCTATTAATCATTTCAAAACCAAAGAGCACTGCATTTTACTTTATAGTATCTTTTTTTGTGTTGATTGTTGGGAGACTATAAACCTATTTGTTTCTCATCACTTTTAAGTACATATGAATTGATGTCAACTTACTGCTACTTTTTTTTTCTGTCATTATTTTCCTTATCACACTCATTTCATTTTATTGCATTATATTTGAAACATTCTTGAAAACTGCCTTAAATCATTTTGGGGGAAAAATATGTGTAGAATTTTTCTTTGATGTAAAGGAATTTCAGTTAAATAAAGGTGCTTTTCTTAGATACAAGGATCAATAATATATAGAGGATAACCTCCCAAAGTAGCCATGAGGAAGTATAAAGACAATACAATATGCAACCTTGGATTGAAATTAACCACTAGTTTCCCTGGTTATAAATTATTCTTGAATGGTCTTGAGAAGAGCCCTTCTCTTTTTCCAGGCACATTATTATCTAACCATGTCATGTCTCAATTTCTCCATCTATATAATGGAGATAACAGTACCTTCCTCATAGGGCTATTCAGAGACTTAATCTAAATGAATTAATATGTGTAAAATCCCCAAGTAGTGGGACACAGTTAGTGTTCTATTAGTAAGAACTGACCAACACCACCCAGACCATGCATCTAAGCTCTGCTTCCCAACCACATGCTACCTCCCTAAACTTGGCCAGTATCTTAAAATATGGGCCTTCAGAAAAGCAGTCACAGTTTATGATAACCTCTGTCACTTAAAACCAAAGCCTTCACCTCAGTTTTATTTTTCTCCATAGATTTATCACCACCCAACATACTATATATTTTGCCCTTTCTTTATATAATTTCTTAGATGATAAATTCTATTCTTTCTTATCCCAAATGTAATGCAAGCTACTATTCATCTATCCCTGTGGTATGTAATTTCCTGGACAAAACACAGGGGCAGTAGAACGGAAACTTAACTGACACTCACAAATTTATACTTTCACACAAGGAGCAATTTCTATCACTGGCAGAGGCAAGTGATAAAATAGTTTCACAAATCACTTGGTTTGGAGCCACATGATAAACTATTGAATGTCACTCTTTATAATTCTCAAAATACGTATTTTGTAAAGTATCCATCAAGTGCATTCTAGAGAAGTTCATCATTTTATGGTAAGCATTTTTCACAAAACAACAAAATGTGTATCATTTTGTGATTAGTAAACCAAGCATCTCTGAACTGTAGGTGTCCTGGCCTCCATCCAGACAGGTAACATCTTTGCTTTCATCCACAAGCTTCATGGTCCTTGGCATTTATTTTTGTTCCTCAGAAATATGAGGAACTTGCATTTTGCTTGCAAATAGGCAGAATGTCACATTTAAAATCTGTAGCACTAGACACAGGCCTAATTTGGTACTTTACAGACCTCTGACATCACTTATTCTCTACTAAATATGAAGTTAAAAGACTGAATTGTAGCTTTCAAAGCAAAGCTCCTCAGCTCAAATGAAAGCAACGTAACATATATAGTAATCCAGACATTTCTGGATAAGAGTATAAAATGTATAACTATTTTTGAATGTATAATTCAAAAATTAGAGTCACAATAAAAACTGCTAAACATTTTAAGGTGCTTAACACATGCCAAACATCATATTCAGTGGTTTGTGTGTGTTCTCTCATTAAATCCTCATTTTGGGGACTTCCCTGGTGGTCTGGTGGCTAAGACTCCACATTTCCAATGCAGGGGACCTTGGTTCGATCTCTGGTCAGGGAACTAGATCCCACATGCTGCAACTAAGATCCGGCAAGGCCAAATAAATAAATATTTAAGTCCTCACTTTCCATCCTTTAGGATATTTTTACCAGTTCACAAGTCAAGAAAAATCAAGGCTTAAAAAGTTAAATAAGCCTCCTAAGATCATACAAAGACAGCCAGGAGGAGAGCTGAATATGAACTCCCACTGACTGCCCTGATTAGAACCAGGAAAGGATGAGGCAAACATCAAAGATGCAACAAGCTGGGGATTCCTGTGAAGGAACAGTAGCAAGCTGCTTAGTCCACTGCCAGCCCTCAGAAATAGGAGTGCTGACACTTAGAAACCAAACCACGAAGTCACAGTGCACATCCATAAACAGACATAAAACCGGTTAGAGGTAGATAAACTTTCAAATGCTGCTCACTGGCAAAAGATGGATTTTTAGTTTTTACAAATTGGCCATCAAGATGGTCATAATTCTGTCTGCTTGGGCTTCCCTGGTGGTTCAGATGGTAAGGAAGGTCTGCTGGAGTAGGAAATGGCAACCCACTCCAGTATTCTTGCCTGGAGAATCCCATGGACAGAGGTGCCTGGTGGGCTACAGCCCATGGGATCGCAGAGTCAGACGTGACTGAGTGACTAACATACACACACACATCTGTCTGCTCAGAGCTCCCTTTGACAGATCCTGTTTTCGGAAGGGTTGTTGCCTGACAGCCCCTAGTGGTTGTATTTTCTGATCCACTGTGGTGTTTACAGCAGGTCACATGCCCTCCACCCAGCGTAGCCCCTGCTCACTCCCAGCCACTCCTAGCCAGTGGTCAAGCAAGGGCATGTCCAAGAATCGGGCTACTCCTGCTCAGCTGTGTGCCTTGGAGACTTCTTATCAACCTAGCCAAGACTTTCTCCAAACTGCAATGCACTGAGACCCTCCCATTCTATTCTTCCTTACCCTCCCCACTTCAGAGATGCCTGCCCTGTGCTTAGAAGGTCCTCCTGCCTGCCAAGCACCTGCCCTTCTTTTTTAGCCCTCACAGGCATCTCCCCCCAAAAATCCCTGGTACATCCATTTTGGCTCCTGTTTCTGAATTGATACAGTCAGATTTGCTCATGAATATAGGAACATTTTAACTGTTTCAGAATTTCTGCAGTACCTAAGATTGTCTGATAAGATGTATAATTAATGACTTATCTAGCAAAAGGCATAATTTATATCTATGCTGCTACTAAGTTACATCAGTCATGTCTGACTCTGTGTGACCCCATAGACGGTACCCAACAGGCTCCTCTGTCCCTGGGATTCTCCAGGCAAGAATACTACAGTGGGTTGACATTTCCTTCTCCAGTGCATGAAAGTGAAAAATGAAAGTGAAGTCGCTCAGTCATGCCCGACTCTTAGCGACCCCATGGACTGCAGCCTACCATGCTCCTCCATCCATGGGATTCTCAAGGTAAGAGTACTGGAGTGGGTTGCCATTGCCTTCTCCATTATATCTATGAGTATCGTTTAATAGCTAATGTTGTTTATTCATTTTGGAATGAACCTGTATCTACTGTGTGGAAATATAAGTGGGCAACATCTTGTCTATAACATGATATAAAATGTGGTTACACAACAATTTGCAAAACCATATGACAATGTAGCTTTGCCATTTAAAATGAGAATGTGGACATTACTGTAGACACTGGTATATATTTAGATGAAACCACATTAAAAAACTAAATCTGTTTCTAAAAGTAGGCATTTTAGCTTAGTTTTTGCTACAAGACACGGGAAAGCAATGAATTCATTTTCATTTATTATTCTAAATTAGCTATGTTTTCATACTGATAAACATTATGAACAGTAATGAAAGATTAATAGCCAAAAGGTTTCTTTTTTCTTATTTCTTAGGAGTAGGGCTGAAATAAAATGGAGAGTTTAGATTATGTTCACGACAGTGTACTGAGGCTGAATTTAGGAGTTTTTGACCAGGTTCCCTATTCTCCTTATCTCTCTTATCATCCCCCTTCCCTTGTTTAATTAGAAGCAAGGCTAAACAAAGGGTCTGTTTCATCATTTCAACTTTCACTGCTTTCTGGAATAGGAATGACCTTCCTTTAAAATATAACTGTCAGATATTAATCTAGAGTTTTCATACAATCTATACTCCCTTTGGGTAATGTATTTACTGATATCAGGCAACAGGCTCTGACTGATCCAACATTATTACAGAGAACTTCCATCTTGGGGAAATATCTTGGCTACAGTGAAAATTGATATTAGAAATACTGGAACATATTCTGGAGCTCAGTGTTTCTTTGGGCAGAGACTTTTAAAACAGGAAACTGTTTTTAATATCTGGGCTTAATGAACCATCTCATTTCTAGAATTTCTGAAGTATTTTTCTCACTACAGTTGCAACCCCCTGGAACTGTCATCAGTCACTTATCACCACAGCTATTCATAACTAGCTAATGAGAGTATTATTAACTGCTCAATAATAAAGTATATAAACTTAAAAAAAAACTATATAAACTTTTTAAAGAAACATATTCCAATTAGCTTAAATAAATGGCCAATGATTTTTGTTAAATTTATGAATCCAAACTCAGGTTAAAAATAATTTATATATATGTATTCATAACTATTTTAACTTGTGAATTTTTTGTTTTATGTGTCCAAATTTGGGTAGAATGGGACTCTGAATTATAACATGTGGACATCAGTTTGTATTACACAGTTATAGGTAATGGATAAAAACCATCTTTTATAGGTGGGCATATTTTATGGAAAGAATATTTATACAAGAACATTGCATAATGTAAGAACCATATAAGTTAGACTGCTTAAATTTCATACTTGCATTTTTAAGCATATTGCATTCAATCAATTAGTTTTATTTCTAAAATCTAATAAAATAGGTATATTAAAATATAATATTCAATTTATAAAGGCAACAGAATTTGGAAACCAGTATCAAATATGTATTTTATTTTTTGAACTACTTTATTCATATATTTTGCATTCAGTAATGCTGCATTGTAAAATTTATTTTTTTCCCATTTTTGCCTTGACTTTTTTATTGGCTACTGTAAAGTTATTAAAAAGATCTTAATGTAAGTTTGCAATTCTAACTCATTAGAAAATCTGATTCGAAAAATATATTCTAGGCACTATTTAACGTGCTCCACATGTGTTGAATTCATTTAATCGGCATGACATCTGCGAAGTGAGTCTGTACCATTCTCATCCTTGGTACACCAGAGAGGAAAGTAAGTCTCAAGAGCTGGGATAAGCTGCCCATGGCCACATCTAAGCCAGCATCTAAATCCCTATTCTGTGCTCTCAATACCATGAAAGGCCAGATCTCCTTGTCTGTAACAGTCTCTTCTTAACTCAATATGCATTCTTGGCAGTAGTCTTTGTATTGTCTGGTATAACTTACAAATTTAATTCTGTGGGGTTATAAAAGATAGGATGTTGTATTTTACTTCAAATTCAGACTGCTATGGTGTGCTTCCTCCAAATGAGCACCTACTGAGCAGATAATAGACAAAGCCACTGAGCACTGACACTGCTACTTGAACCCTGATCGCATCTATTACCCATTCACCACATCCCGTTCACCACTATGATGTGATTTTTAGGATCAGAGCCAGCAATGTTCTATTTTATGAGTAATGCCTCAATACTGGCTTGAGAAGAATGATTAGAGGATTTAAGGACAGACACCTAACCAAAGATAAATTATCAACCTTTTACAATTCCACATGATACAGAATGAATATAAGCACTGTGGGCATCTACAAACCTGAGTAACCAGCAGCATGGAACTCCCATACATTGTAAAGAAAACATCTATCTTTTTTTATAAGACTTTTTCCATACAGATTCACAATGTTTTCTAAATACTCATCATCAAAAGTGGGATAGATACAAACTCACTTTTCATGACCATACTTATTCTTGACACACTTAACACTGTGTTTGGTTTTTGTTTGTTTTTTGGGCTGCACGACGTGGCATGCAGGATCTCATTCCCCAACCAGGGATCAAACCCATGTTCCCTGCAGTGGAAGCCAGGTCCTAACCAACTGGAAGACCAGGGAAGTCCCTAACACCATGTGAGAGAGGAAATTTGTCACAGGTTAGAACAAAGTCAGTCCTAAAATTAGCACACTGAAATCTCAGGGTTTTTCAGTAAAGTGGCAGAAATGGCAGAATTTCATATTCTCTTAATATCTTTAACAATTAAGAATTAACTTAGGGCTTCTCTGGCAGCTCAGTGGTAAAGAATCCACCTGCCAATGCCGGAGACACTGGTTTAATCCCCCACATGCCTCTGAGCAACTTTTGAGCCTATGCTCTAGAGCCTGGGAGCTGCAACTATTGAGCCCACGAGCCCTAGAGCCCATGCTCTGCAACAAGAGAGGCCACCGCAATGAGAAGCTTGCACACCACAACTAGAGAAAAGCCCACACAGCAACGAAGACCCAGGATAGCCAAAAATAAATAAATAAATCAGCTCAGAGGAACACATGACAAATAGTTTAGAAGCAAAAACTGGTAAAGCAGAATTCATTCTGTAGATTTTAACTTGGCATTTCTCTTCCAGAGCAGGCTGTGTGCTAGACCCTAGGATTCAAAGTAAGAAACATAGAGCTCTTGCCACGTGGAAGCAAATAGTCTAGGGAGCAAGAGAGACAAGTAATAAATCATGACAGTGCAGTGTGATGAGTGCTGCTCTCACAGGAAGAGCTCGGTGAAAAGAAGCACTGTGCTCAGGGCTGGCAGAAGTGCAAAATGATGCAATCTCACTAGGGGCCCATTTGGCAAGATATTTCCGAAGTATTAGAAATGTACATGCCCAGGAATTCTTTCTCTAGGAATATGTCCTACAGAAATAGTATTAGATGTGCACAAGAATGCTTTGTTTATAAAAGGAAAATACTTTAAATACTTTGATGGCCAACAAGAGAGGAACTCTTACATTAATTACACTCTAACTATGTGATGGGCTATTAAGAAAACATTAAAATTGTTTTAATTTAAGCTTTCTAAGAATACCGAAAGGTATCTTTTAAATGCACATGATCTAATATTAAATGGAAGAGAGAATATCAAAGTATGTAAGTTCCCAAGTTGGTTTTGTTGTTGCTGTTGTATCTGCTTGCTTTTCGGAGGGGGAGAATAGGTTAGGACAAAGTCAAATTGGAAGAAGGTCTTCTCTGAGTAAAGATTTTGCTTGCAATGCAGAAGATCTGGGTTTGATCTCTGGGTTGGGCACATCCCCTGAAGAAGTGAATGGCTAATAATTTGTACCAATGATTCATATTATGGAGTTACGGTTGTTATTTATTTTACTTTTTCATTTCTATATTTTTATACAATGTTTTTATATTAATTTTAGGATCAGTATATATATATTAATTGAAGTATGACTTATAATATTGTGTTAGTTTCAGGTGTACAAGAGTGATTCAGCTTTTTTCAGACTACATTACGTTATAGGTTATTACAAGATACTGAATATAATTTCGTGTTCTATACAATAAATCCTTGTTGCTTATCTATTTTATGTATAGTAGTTTGTATCTGTTAATCCCATACTCCTAATTTGCCCCTCCTCTCCTCCTTTTCCCTTTTGGTAATTTGTTCTATATGTCTATAAATCTGTTAGAAGCAGTATATATATTTAAAACAAAAGAAGAGATCATTTAAAGTATCTTAGAGAAAAGCTTTAGAATAGAAGGGGAATTTAAGATGGGCACAGAGATAAAGCTCTCAACTGGGTGAGGAGGAGGGGAAAAAGCATTCTAGACAAAGGGATCAGCACGTACAAATGCAGAACCATGAGATGCTTAAGGCACGTGGGATCTATTTGACTGGAGGAAAATGTAAAGAAGACTGGCTTGAAAAGGCACAAAATGTGTAACTTGCAAAAGTCTCTATATGATTAACATGACCAGAGCACTCATATTTCTCATTTAATTTTGAGTTTGCAGAATTTGAGAGCCTTAACTAAGCCTCTGATAATTTACTTAGCATAAGTGGTCACCTACCTGACACATGGCTGAGCAGGGAACTGAATTTACATCTTCTAACCCAAACCCCAACTCCTTCCACTTCATATTGCTGTCCTGCCTCTTTATGCTACAATTATACATACACACACACACACACACACACATACCAGAAAGTAATAATTCATCCTAAATACCAGAAAACTGAGGAAATTAAGTCTGGTGGAATAAACACGGCAATGAACTAAATTTCTTGTCCTGGTATCTATTCTACTTCACACAGAATAGAATTCAGAACTATCTGCATTTCCACACCTCCCTTCAACTCCTCCATTTTTACCCTGGGATAAACCAAAGTTGAAACTTCAATCAACTCCTGGGGAGGAGTATGAAAAAGTATTTTTATATGTTTACACACATTTCTGTTTTTCAAGTCTCCTTCAACCTCATATAGTGACCTCTATATTCACTTCCTTTGCAATCTGGTGTCTGTTGACTTGTACTGTTCAGTATTTGGTCCAGCAATTTTCTTTTGTCCTTTTTTCTGAATGATCAGCTAAAACATTCTTTCCTTAAAAAACAAAAAAACACAACTTTGTTTGGTGTTGCATTACTAAATAACTAAATAGAATTAAATATGCTAAAATTATACTAATAATGTCTTGGAGGGTTGACCAGATAAAGTAAATTGAGCTGTCATAAGCTCTCTTAATTTACTTGCCCAGCAGAATTGTAAATGCAGCAGAAAACAGCTTACTGTAATGTAAACAGAGCTTTCCCTGCACTGCGCGTGGGACAAGTTTATTTAATGTAATATATTACACTCAGCCATCATTGCTACCTTTCAGTTTATACTTTTATGGTAACAAACGGTTATAATAAACAGAGCCGTTGTGTTAAAAATCAAATGGAAGGTTCAGTGTTCATCCTCTAGTTGAAAAGAATCTGATTTTCTTCAGCTTTATACTTTGTGATACTGAAGACTCACGGAACAGATTATTTTAAAAGTAGAAAGGCTCTCAATTCCTAATATTGACCCATGGAGAATTTTGGTCTAAATCTTGTCACATGTAGTCCACCTTCTAGTATTCCTTTTCATGGTTTAGCTGATTTATAATCAGATTGAAAAAAATTAACTATTTGCCTGAAATAAAATTACTTTGTGTTTTATAGTAATGGTTATTACCAATACTTCTATGTTCTTTTAGCATTATCTTGTAACAACAGCAGTATTTTAGTCATGATAAATTAAGTCTGTTGATATATCATTTTGAACGTTTATGAAGGAACATTTATTTCGATTGTTAGGCGATTTAGCAATCTGATATGAGGTAACACTAGGCTAAATATTTGCTACAAATGTGATAAAGTGTTCATGTTCTAAAAAAAAAATCAATTATTTCTACCTAAAGTTCAGAATATTACATATCATTTCTTGGCAAAATAATTCGCTAAATTTGACATACCTTTTAATGAAATATATGGTAGGCTCTAACCTAATATATTAATAAATTGCCAAGTATGTTATTTTATGTGTAAGTATTTTAAAAACAAAGTTAACAATTTGGCTAAAACTCTTAAGACTCTGACAGAAAGTGAGTTATACAGTATGACTCTGTATCTACAGTGTAACACTGTATCTACCTCTCAGAATCAACAGCAGAGGGAGCAACACCTGACAACAGCTCATTCAGGAGGGACAGATTTCTTGAGCATTTATTATGTGCTGGACATTTTACTAAATCTTTTCCTGTGTTGTTTCATTTAATTCCCCTCAATCACTTTATAAAAAACCTTTAGTATAAAAACAAGGACACTGAGGCTTAGAGAGGTGGAATCATTCACCCAAGACCTTGTAATGGTGACGTGGCAGAATCCAGACTGGAATCCAGGTCTGTCTGACCTGAAGTGTGTGTTTTCTCAAGGACAAGGTACGGGGTGGGGTTTACACACACCAGTGTAGCTTGCATGAGTCCAGCACTTAATGATGACACACCAAATCCAGCCAAATACCAAGAAGATACTAAAAAGAGTGTCCTGCTGCTGCTGCTGCTGCGTCGCTTCAGTCGTGTCCGACTCTGTGCGACCCCATAGACGGCAGCCCACCAGGCTCCCCTGTCCCTGGGATTCTCCAGGCAAGAACACTGGAGTGGGCTGCCCTTTCCTTCTCCAATGCATAAAAGTGAAAAGTGAAAGTAAAGTCACTCAGTCGTGTCCGACTCTTAGTGACCCCCTGGACTGCAGAGGCCAAGAAAAACACTCTAATTCATGTCAAATTCGAAGATGACTTCTTGACAAGTTGATTCCAAATTTAAGTCTCTCCTTTCCTGTTTGAACCAAAAGCTCCTACTATATAAGGTTAAAAATTTGCAAATGCTTTGTTTTCCTGGGACCCAGTTGCTCCCGAAGGAAAAACTTGCATGCATTTTTATCTCTAGAACTTTCCCTTCTGCTCCACCCCCTTTCTCTCCAAAGTCTTGGAAATTTTAAAGAAAATATGTATAGAAACTTTGAAAAACTACTTTTACTTACTAATCCTTTTTTACACCTTTTTTTTTTGTATAAAATTTTTAAGAGTTGTTCTAAAACAATATTTTTAATGTTGGGCAGTCATGAATCCCTCTTTTTTTAATCTCAAGTTATTCTGAAACATCATAGTGAATTTCGTTAATGAGTATTTTTAAATGGTAATCAATTTTAAGTTGCTGATGAAATTGATTACATATACACATACTGATGAATAGATTCTAATTAAATAAATTTTGTAAAATGTGGAAAAACCACATTTTACAAAATTCACTTAACTGAACATTAACAGTCATTGAAAATGTCTTAAAAATTTGTGTCTAATCTACAAAGGAGAGCTAGCTCATATTTAAGTTGTGGTATCTGTGTTCTTGTTTAGACATGCTGAATACTCTTCAGCAAATGGTTAAGTCATATGCTTGATCACTTATCTATGAGATGATTACTAATTTCTCAACAATTTAATTGATACCATTATATACTATAACAGTAGTTTCTCTTTTTTTAATTTGCTACAACTTATATTCACAGTTTAATCAGCTCCTAATTTGATTTTTTATTTGGTATAAAAGTTATAAATACAAAGGCATTCAATTGTTTGTCTTTATTATTTCTGTTGTCTTCAAGGCTTAGAAGAAAAGCACATGCCACTTAAGATGCTCGATAATTAACTCAATTTTTAAAAACTTTTTAATGGATCAGTACACTTTGTAGTTGGCTGCTTTGGTTTTCCTCCCCTTTGAACTGCTCCCTAATGGCAGGCTCTGTCTTTCATCTGCGTTCCCCAGTGCTTAGTAAATAGCGCTCCATATTTACTCGCACTACAGATGGATGAAAAGACGAATGATAATGCTAATAACAACAGTTAATGTTATTGACTTTTTATTAAGCACTGTTCTAATCACTTCTATAAATATTAATTTGATGCACTAAACTTTTTATTCTTAATCACACTTACATACTAATAACAATCTTGGAAAGAGTCAGAAATCTACCTTAAATAGTCTGCTTTTCTAATGAAGGGGTACTAGAGAACCATCACCAAACTTATACCTCCACCCTACGTCTTAGAGGATGGCCACCCTGTCCACTAGCAATTATAAAATAAAGGTGTATGTAAAATGGTATGAAATATTAATGACATTTCAGCTCCTGCTGTGAATCCATCTCCTCACTCCTAAATTCAGATGCCTTAACCTTGAAACATGACTGTTATAAGGGTGTCATTTTCATTATGTTCTATGTGTCTTTTTTCCTTCATTGCATAGAAAGAAACTAGTAACACCATCTCTTTCATGAGAGTACAATGAGGAGGAAAAGGAGAAACACTTAGGGCAATGCCTGGTCCCTAGAAGAGCTCAGAAACTCTTAGCTGTGATCGCTAGCATTGCTGGTATTAGACAAGCTAACATCACCTGTGTCTTCATTCTTTCTCCTTTGCCAAGCTAGACACATTTCTGAAAAATCATGATTTCACGTCTCTACGGTTCAGCTTCTCCAACTTGCACATATTCTTCCACATTACAATTGGATATCTCTCATGAAGACACCACCTCCAGTGTCAATCACCGTCTCAGTGCTAAATTGGCTGGCTGGCTGGCTGCGCAAAATGAAATCATCCTCCATGCCATAAACCTTCAAAACTTCCCATCCTCCCTGTTAGTAACACCAGAGACCTCAGTATCATCCTTTCTCTTTCCATGTGCCCCTACAAGTAAGTCATCATCAAACAAATAATCATTCAATCCAATCCTTCTACCTTAAACAGGCTCTCCACCCTTTCTACTCCCACTCTCTTACTTCAGGTACTTCGTCTATGCCACTGGGAAATATGCAATATTCTCTATTCTCTCTGAATTATCTTTTTCTTCATCTAAAATACATTACATTCTTTCATTCGAGTTATCATACTATCATTCAGCTGATCCTCTCCTGCCCTAGATTCTCTGACAGCAACTGAATTGAACACAGACTTTTCAGCATGGCATTCCAGGCATTCCCTGATCTAGTTCCAATCCACCCTTCCAGTCTTCCATCTTCCTCTTTATTTATTCCTCACGCTTGACCTCTCTCCCTGACAAAGGTCTACCCACCTTTCAGATCTCAGCTCACCCATCAGGGCCTCTAATGAAGTCTTTCTTATTTGTTCCAGTACAAATTAATTGCTTCCTCTTTTATGAATCCCCAGTATTTTATATGTTCCTCCATTTATTCAAAACATTCTTTTCATTACAGTTGTGTATGAAATGTCTGTCTCTCCTATTATACTGTAAAATGTCTTATTTATCTTTGTAGGACTGGTTGTTCCCAGTAGAATCTGTGTGTGTTTTATTTAAATCTTTTCATCTTATTTTTTCTTTTTTAAAATTAAAAATACATAGAAGCCAGATTGAGTTAAAATATAATGGGTTTTCATATTTTCTCTGGTACATATGAATTGTGCAACTCTTGCAGGAAGACCCATAATCTGTCTAAGGCCTTTTTTTAACTCATCAGTGAAGCAAGAATATTAATAACTAAGTTGAAGTATTCTCGTAAGAACCGAAGACGACATACACATGATGTTCCTGATATCAAAGGTCATGACTGCAAGTATGAACACATTACTTACTGGGGGGCGGGAGGGGTTGCACAAACAGCCTATGTGTGGAACATCTCTGACAATGTGTTAAAAGTGAACGTTTCATAAGCTTTTTTTTGGTAGGCATTACATAACAGTAAATGTAGAATGATTTTCTTAACTATAAAATGTGAAACATACATTTTACATGAAAGAGCTCAAGTGATAGGATTAAAAAGAAAAGGAAGACCTCCACAAATGTTTAATTGATTCTTCTCTTACTCTAAAATTCTCTGTGATGACTGAAGTTTCTACTGGACCAATCTGGGGCATACCCGCCTCTAACGAGTCAAAATATTATATGACTAACACTCAAACAAAGAAAAATGGTTTTCTTGACATTTTCACCCCCAAAGCCTTTCTTCAGAGTCTTCATTAAAGTAAATACTTGGCAATGAAGTACTCTGTGTTTACTACATACAGCTTTTGATGTCACAGTCAACTTAAAAAGCCCCCAGATCTTAACCTGGCAGCTGTTCTTCCTCACACTTTGATGTGATCTTTGCAATTCCAACTTCATTGGTGCTTACATAACTGTAGTTTACTGCAATTTTTTCAGACTTGATGTTCTCATAATTATTTATTTAGAAAACCTGGTATCAATTTTATATCTGTATTCTACAAAAAGAAGCTCTCCTTAATCAGCTGCCGAAGGCTTCAGTGAGAAATATTCACTTCAGTACCATATTAGGAGACTATATGACTCATGACAAATTATGCAATCATCAGATTATTCCTCAAATACATGACTCTTCCATAAATGACTTTCATCTCCCTACAAACACCAAAAGCTGCAAGTCACATATGGGAGGAGAAAAATATTGTAAATTCACTTCAAACAAACATTTTTATAAGTGAGAACAATTACCTCAGACTTTTGAAATTCACTATTAAATAGAATAAAGTAAGCTTTGTTATCTCACAATAAATTAAACACATAAAACCATCAAGCAATAGTACTTAGCACAATCATATGAAAATGTTAAGGATGGGTGCATCTATTAAACTGACATTTTATCCTTATTTGTAAATACATTTAAAAAAAATCTCAGCCTTGATTAAAATGTAGCCAAAGGACTTGTATAGCCCACTGTTGGGTAGAGAGAGGCAGCTGGCACAGAGAACACCAGAAAAGAAACTACACAAATTCTAAGTAGGGAATGAGTATTTTGATTTTTCTCTCCCAAGCCAGTTCTTGCTGCAGACATATTTGTTTTCAGAAACAGTCTGTACCTCTCAACCTGGAAAATTCATTAACCTCAAGAATACAGAAAGAAAGAACAAAGTCATGTCTATCCACACCTGCATTAAGAACTAACACGCATTTAATGCCTTCAGTGCTAAATGACATACAATCTGAGACAACCCTGTTATGTGAAAGGAAGCATTTGAGAAAATACACAAACATACATATACACTTTGACAATTAGTATATGGGGTACCTCTTTTCTGGGTATACAATGAAATTCAAATAGCACCATATGCTAATAACATAAATTATATATTTGGAGTTTTACCTTAATTTTCTTAAGTGTTTGTTCTCGAGGATTTGAAAGTTCTTCATCTGAGCACAGTAACTTGAGTTCAGCTAATGAGAAATGTATGGATTCTTTCACACACAAACAGTTTTATAAATAAACTGGTCAGGGCAAGAATTAAAGAGGGGTTTTGTCTTATTTAAAATTATTAATTACGACTATGAAAAATAAGGAAGAACTTCAACAACCTGGCAAAGCCTTTCCTAGTCTCCCTCACGGACTTACTTGAAAGCATCTTCATTGCTTTATTTCATCACAGGTCACACACAACTTAACATTTCCACTGTCTATGAATCTTTTTAAAATGTTCTGGCAACCGGTTTGGTCCATTTAGTATCCATGCCTCTCTGCTACATGTGAAAGCCAGTCTGGTTTGCAGACAAACGTGCCCACTCATAAATCTACTAATTCTTCTATCCTCCATTTGTAGATTCCATTCTGCTCAAATGTAGAGAAACACTGGAAGTTCTGAATGAAAAATGAAGCAAAAGAAATGTCAACTCACTACTCTGACTTTTTATAGGGATAAGAGATTTTAAAATATCTTAGAGATACTGACAAAACATACGAGTATCCAAGGCCTTACTTAGAACGACACAGAAAAGCATGAGAACTAGCTCCGATTTAGGTAATGGTTGTGGTTTTGCTTCCTTTTTCGTTTTGTCTTACTTCTGCTTAACTTGGCTAAGAACCAACAGCTCTAATAATTTTTCCAATTATAAATGTTCTTTCACATTTTGTTTCCATTTCAGATCTATTCATCAGCAAATGATGATGCGTGCTTAAAATAATAACCAATAATTTGGGGAAACTTTATAAACCTTTCCACTAGTTAATGATCACTATCAAGAGAATTTATTTTTGCTTATTTTTCCATTTCTGTCCTCAATCTGCTGGTTTATAAATTTAGCTGTCAATACCCTGCGTGCTCAGCCATGGAATGACTGTCAAAGAGAATCATCACCCAGAGTAACGTCTGCCTTACAAAGAGTAAATGCAAATTCAGTCACCCAGGGGAGACTGAGCTCTTGATGGAGTTTAACCATAAAGATGTCTGAGCTAATATTACAAGTTTCCAGGCAAGGATTAAGAAATGATTTAATTAGATACTCTTTAGGGGTTGTGCTGTTTTAGCATTATTCTAAGGGATACATTTATTAACGGGCTAAAGGACCTATTCTCTGACAACCTATTCTCTGACAAAAAATTATACATTCAAATAAGTATTAATATGACTATGAGATACTCTGACACCTCAAACATCACTTTAATGATAAAAATGCCTTATGTTCTTCAAACCTCCACACTGGAATAATTTAACACACACATATAGTGTTTGTCCAGTCCTCAAGGCCAGTATTTCTCCTTAACAGGATACACACATTGTCCGAGTCCAGCAACCAGGATTTTCTGGTCTCCTCCTTTTCTCTTTTCTTTCCCTTGTCACTCATTTTTAAGAGCTTGCTTCTTCACTTTTCACTCATGTCCAAACCTACCAAGCTCTTGGCTTTACAGTGACGTTTCTCTTTTAAACGTCCTCACACCATCTTCTTGCACATTATTAAAATCTAACAGGCTGATACCTTGCCCCAGTTGATGACACAATGACTGCCTTTTGCTCCCTAGGGAACTTTTTCTGTACTGAAAGCCCCAGTGTCATAGACATTCCCAGTATGCACCATTTAGGTGTGAAGACCTAGGCATAATATCGAAATGACTATAGTAGATTATAATACAATAATGAGATCTGTTTAAAGGTACTTCAATAACTTGGATATCTTTAAGATCAACTCTGAATAGTATGTTAGTTGATTGCCTTTTCCATTATTCTAAGAAAAATAAATAATTAGAATTTGTGCAACAAGTCCTCTCTTATCTTTCTGTGTGCCCAATGTTAATTATTCACTTTCCTGTCCTTCCTATCCGGGTGTCCAGTGTTCTGGTGCTGGTCACTAGCAACCAAAGCTCTGGTCCCAATCACCTAGCAGTTACTAGAAGAAAAACCACAAATGCTTATAACACTTCTCCTTCCTCAATACATTTACATTTTTAGGCAAGTGACTAAATATAAAAAGCTACAAAGTGCTAGTGTTGCTATTAATATCTGCAAAGCCATTTGGATTTAGGTTTCAGAAGACAGCCATCAATCTTGACCTGACTACCTACAACATCTCAGGAGTTCAACTCCAACGCAGACCCAAGGAATATGTTTCAAAACTGTATTGTCATGAACCATTATCTAATAGCCTATGGAATTGCTGGGATATCTAGAGCCATGTGCCTTTTCAATGAAAGTGTTAGTCACTCAGTCATGTCCAACTCTTTGTGACCCCATGGAGTATAGCCCACCCGGATCCTCTGTCCATGGAATTTTCCAGGCAAGAACACTAGAGTGGGTTGCCATTCCCTTCTCCAAGGGAATGTACTGACCCAGGGATCTTCCTGACCCAGGGATTGAACCCAGGTCTCCTGCACTGTGGGCAGATTCTTCGCTGTCTGAGCCACCAGGGAAGTCCACTTTAACTGTCACTAATTTGTCTGAATCTAAATTTTAACACTAAGTATGCCAAGAGGCTTAGCATTATGCTAACTATTTAAGTGAACAACTATTTAAGAAATTAGATAAGAAGCTAGGCTTGAATTACAAAACTCTTTAGAAGGAGGGTCAATATTGTTCATTATAGTCAGGGCTGTACTTCAATTCATATGAGACATTCTTTGTTTCCAGACACCCTAAGTTCTGTTGGTTTGGATTTTTTATTCTTTGATGAATGGTGCACATTTGGGCAACCTTTTGCTTAGGTTCTATCAGAATTCTGGAATAGGTTTCAGAAGCCCATCACTACTGAAAAATAGTATATTGTGAAATAACTATGTGTTAGATTGCACACAATTAGAAAGTCTCAATATTCTTTACAAGAGGTTCTTACCTTCACAAAAATATCCATTATCTCTTTTAACATGTAGCTCTTTTAAACCTTTTGTAGCTCAGAAAAGCTTTCGGTATCTCAAATATTGAGTCACTGTTGTGATTGACAGAACAGCTCTATCAAATTCATAGTAACTACAGGTTCACTATGACTCCATACCATATAGATAATCTACAAGAAGGAGCATATATGACAAACTTTGGTGTATTACAGTAAAATACAAATAATCAGACTCCACCAGAGTCAGCATGCCATAATAAACAGCATAATGCCCTGTTCAGCTTGAGCAAATCAAAGCAAAATTTTAGGGGTTTTTTTATTAGTTATTTTATAAAGGGCAGCTCCATTTTCAACTGTATATAAATTTGAAAGCACAGAATTGGCTTTACTTGAATATGTCTGTGTGTGTTTATGCATGTGTCAAAAATCCGCACTATTTGTAACTTTTATAAGTTTTATATCTCAAGACTTCTGCTATAATTTGAGAGAGTACATCTTTCTTAACCATTAAGAAACATCCTGGGGTGGAAATAAATGTAAATATACTTAAAATGTAACATCATGCAAGATGGTTTAGGGGAGAACTTTAATATGTTTTGGTATATTTTAAAGTGCAACATGCTTATGGCTGAAGAAGTACAGTGAATAAGTCATTAATCGGCTTTAAGATCTATGGTTATATCTGCTGTTACTGTTCCTTGTGACCTACTCGATGTTGATTCCTCCATTCTCTATTTTGATGTCCCCAGTGAGAGCACAGGTATTCAGGAAGCAAAGCATTGGGAACATAAGGCCTCAGAAATTTACAAGAATCATTCAAAAATGCTTCCAATTTTCATCTTAAACAGATAAAATACTTTGTACTTTTAGTACCAGAGAAAAAATGTGATCTGTGCTCTCTAGTTTCAGATTCTGGGCTCAGACTTCCTGAGCTGTTTCACTGACCTTTTTGGACTCTCATTTCTCTTTTGTCAATTTTTATCTTCTACCACTTCAGTGGTCCAACCAGAAAGGCTCATCATAATACCACAATCCCAGAGATTCCCAAGATCACCGGGGGCAGGGAGAAGCAGTGTCCCAGAGCAGAGATGATGGTATTATCTCAAAGATATGAATGAGGCATCACGAATTTAACTGAGACAGAAATTAAAATGTGCATTACTCGTGGATTATAGACTATGTGAGCCCACTTATTAAAAAAACAACTGAGTTCCTAAGTAAGCTATGTTGTGCCTGATGAGTCATTCTCATTCATGGTCTAGAACTGGAAATCCCATGAGAGGTCATTTCCTGGGGTCTTCCTGGATGATAAGATCAAATCAAAAATAGGTGAAAGAATAACTCCCAATAAAGACAGAAAAAAAGCAACACTCAAGTCTGGGTTTTATCTGAGAGGGTGCCGGGGGTGGGGGCTGGTGGGGAGGAAGGCATAAAGGTGAAACCCTGCCTTGCTACTAAAATTAATATGTTTGCCCTAGAAAAAGTAACCATTTCTTGGAGGTTTTCACTTGCAAAACCTTTGAAAAAGAAAGTGGCAAGAAGCACCACATAGAAAAAGTATTTGAACACAATGAATGAAGTGAGAGAGGAATTCATAAAGCTCTTTTGCTTTCCGTCAGAACAACAGCAAGGGACTATCTCCTGGCTGGTTTGGACAGGTGGGTAAGATAGAGGAAAGAGAACAGCAGTAGATACAAAGGAACAAATAAAACTGTGTCATCTCCACACAGACCTAGAGAACAGACTTAAGGACACGGCTGGGGTGGGGGGAGGAAGGAGAGGGTGGGATGTATGGAGAAAGTATCACGGAAGCATACATAACCATATGTAAAATAGATAACCAATGGGAATTTGCTGTATGACTCGGGGAACTCAAACCAGGGCTTGGTAACAATCTAGAGAGGTGGGATAGGGAGGAAGGTGGGAGGGAAATTAAAAAAGGAGGGGACATGGATAAACCTATGGCTGATTCATATTGATGTCTGGTACAATACTGTAAATCAATTATTCTTCAATTAAAGATAAATAATAAAAAAAGAAAACTGTCACCTCCAGACTGAACACACCACTGGACTGCCCACAGTAAAACGCCAGGGGACAGGGACCACCTGCCCACTCAGTTCGTGATGGTCTAGTGAGAGCCTCTCAGGACCCACAGCTCTGTTTACTGTGTGGAAGCACGTGTTCCTGTCGGTGCCTCTACCGCAGCACTCAAGACCAACTGTCCCTCTGGAACCTCCAAATTCTAAGCGGCTGGAGTCCCTCAGAATTGCCAGTTCACAGATGCCTTGACTAGTTGAAAATGGTTATCTTTTAAATTAATATGTTTACAATCTGCTAGAAAACTTCAAGAAAATTCTTCCAAATCAACTTACTGCCTTTTATTTATGTATTTATTTCTAAATTAATTGTATCATAGTACAGTTGCTTTACAATGTTTTGTTAGTTTCTACTGTACAGAAAAATGAATCAGCCAAATGTAAACATATATCTTCTCCTTGGATTTCCTTCCCAATCAGGTCACCACAGTGCATTAAGTAGAGTTTCCTGTGCTGTATATAGTAGGTTCTCATTAGTTATCTGTTTTATATATAGTATCTATAGTGTGTAGGTGTCAACTCCAATTTCCCAATTCCTCTCACCACCCCCTTTAATCCCTGTGGCATCCATATATTTGTTCTCTACCTCTGTGTCTCTATTTCTGTTTCATAAATAAGATCATCTATACCATTTTTCTAAATTCCACATATATGCATTAAAACACGACATTTGTTTTTCTCTGACTTCCTTCACTCTGTATGACAGTCTCTAGATCCATCCATGTCTCTACAAATGACCCAATTTTGTTCCTTTTTATGGCTGAGAAATACCCCATTGTATATGTACCACATCTTATTTATCCTTTCTTACTGCCTTTTAAAATTCTAAGCTAAATAGCCAAGATTTTCCTCCCTCTCCCTTTTATGTGCCCATGAGCATACATACAGATTCATTTTTAAAAATCTGTCTCATAATAATATAACTACAGTATCTTTCAAAATTATTTTTAAAAATGCCACATATCTTTAATTCTCAAAAGAGATATGATATTCCTTACAATGTCTTCTGTAAAGCTCTGGCAGTACAAAGTGTCACCCTATGGAAATATTGGGGAAAAAAGGCTATAAAATGATTTCCAGGAAAATCAAATGTATATTTGAATTCAACACTAAATCTAGGCACTGAAGAAACATGCTGGAATTCACTACCTCTAGACATTATCTGTAAAGCATGAAAAATAGCTAAGCATATTTTTAAATGTATGGACATTTACCAAAATAAATTTGAAACTTCCAAATGCCTACCTCAGATACTGATTTACAGGATGGCTACAAGTACAAACATTCATTCACTCAGGATTTCCTTGGGATAATATCAAGTGGCAATCCCATCAGCACTGAGTATTACTAACTAGATTTTTTTTTTAATTTCTAAAAAATATATAACTGTTCATATAACTTTCTTTAAGTTTTATAAAACATTTACCAATAGGAAAGAATGGGAACAATACTGCCCTCCATAGGCAGTAAAGTCCTATAAAAAAGTCATAAAGTAGCAGCCAGAATGAGAAGAAAAAAAACACAAGATCTCAAGAGGTCTACTTCCTTTTCTACAGACTGACCTTTGGATATCTCAAATTCTCAACCAAAAATGTCAATTATTGTTTCCTTTCAAAGTAATTACAATCACATTTCATCTCAAAGCCTGCTTCCTTCCTTCTTTCTCTGTTCTCTCTCTCTCTCCTTTTTCTCTTGATACCAAGCAAATGTTACATGCTAAAACACAAACTCATGTATATGGGATTTTTTGTTTGTTTTTTTCACTGATGTATTACAAGCACTTAGTGTGAAGCAAACAGTAGGCACTCAATAAATATTTGTTGACTTACACTGAATATGCCCATTCCTAGGAAGACAGTGGTAAATAAGGCACAGTTCCTGCTCTCAAAACAGTTACTATGTATTTGAGGAAACAGACAAGATTATCATATAAACACATGGGATATGTGGTACATAATAAGAGGCGGAAACAAGATGTTCCTAGAATAGAGAAGGGCAGCACAGTAACTATACTCTTATGTAGATGGAGGGTCTTGGGAAATAACCAAGAAAAGATGGTGTTTCTCTGAAGGAAAGAGGAATAGGAATTAGCTAAGCAAACACAGCGAGACATGGCCCTCCAGGAAGAAGAAATAGGACATGTAAAGACACAGAGTCGGAGATGACAACATATTGCCCGCCCAGCTACTAAGAGACTTGTTTGGAGATGAGGGTGCAAAAGTTACCTGGCATTATTAAGGCTCAAGTATAACTGATGGGAACCCAATGAAAAAGTTTAAACAAAGAAATGATTTGATCAGATTGTGATCTTTAAAAACAAGTTTTCTATAACAAGCTAGAAGGGTGGGGAGGGGTGGGAGGGAGGTTCAAGAGGGAGGGGCAGATGTATACCTAGGACTGATTTATGTTGATATACGGCAGAAACCAACATAATATTGCAAAGCAATTATCCTTCAATGAAAAAGAGTTTACAAAAAAAAAAAAATAAGTTTTACAGTCAGGGGAGGAAGAGAGGTAGAAAAGGTTGGAAAACTGAAGCCTATCTAAGGATTCAGTGCATCTGTTTAGGCAAAAAGTAAGAAGAGCCTGAATTAAGGCCATAGGGGTGCTTTTAGAATAAACAGAATGGATAGGAGAGAGATTTAGGAAATGGGATTTGTGTGTGTGCATGTGTGTGTGTGTGTTTAGTTGCTCAGTTGTGTCTGACTCTTTGTGACCCCATGGATTGTAGACTGACAAGCTCTTCTGTCCAGGGAATTCTCCAGGCAAGAATATTGGATTGAATAGCCGTTCCCTTTTCCAGGGGATTTTCCCGACCCAGGTATTGAACCTGGATTATCTGCATTGCAGGCAGATTGTTTACCATCTGAGCCACTAGGGAAGCTCAGGAAATGGGACAGGCATAACTAAACGACTCAGGGAGGTAGTGAGAGCAGGGGAATTTAGGGTGGTCTGAGTTTTCTGAATTGAACAGCTAGAGTCTCTGAGTTCATTCCCTGGGACCATGGACAGAGGTGACCATGGAGAATCTGATATCTGGGGAGGGATAAGTCTGGGTCCTGGGTTTGAGGTGAGGTTTGGAGCATCTGATTGAGCCATGAATTGGACAGTTGAGAACACTGATCAAGATGAAGACAGAACACTAGGCTGGCTGAAACGCCTTAACTGATAAAGTCAAGTTTGGGACTAAGGTATCCCAGAGTGTGGTGGAAGAAGATAAAGATGACAGAATTCAGTAAATAACTTGAATTCATAAAAGGACCCAGAATAATACCCTGGGAAGCCCCAGTATTCAAAAATAAAAAGCAGATGAGAGAGTGATATTTGTGTATTATTTAACAGATTATCTTTGGATAGAAAATGCGTCTGACTGGATTTGAGTTTCTCTTTCACTTCTGTGGTATCAAAGAAAACACATCTTCTTTCTAAATTGGAATATTAAATTATACCATAATTGATTTTCATGCCTTCCATTTTCATACATATCCTGCTGTTTATCTCATCACATCTTCATACAGTGAACATCAAAACCAACTTTTCCAAGTAAACAAAGTGGACATCCTAGCACAGCACTTATACATGACCTATGGTAGGGTCAGAGGAAGCCAAAATTTGTTCACTTTCACAAAAGCAACTCTGCTCACAATTTACATACAGAGCATTTCCCCCATTCACTCTTCTGGTAGCAAACAGCAGCAGCAGCATCATGGCAGCTAATTAGGTAAGATTAAATGCAAATAAAACCCAGATGACTAAAGAGGAGGATTAATATATTTCAACATAAATATAGAAGGTGAATTCATTTTCAAATCTATCATGTCAAATCACCGAAGCACAGACCTGCTGATTTAATGCCCCTGAGAAGTTATCAACCAATAACACAATGTTCCCAGGATTTTCCCAGGAGATAACAAACTGCTTCTGGAATGACTGAGTTGATAATCACCAAAAAGACTACTTCCAGATAGGTTCTGAATTTGAACTTCTCACTTACCTTTTTCCCCTTCCCCCTCTAAACCCCCTGACAATCATCATCCATAAAGGATCTTTGGAGTGTTAGTTACTCAGTCATGTCCAACTCTTTGCAACCCCTTAGATTGTAGCCTGCCAGGTTCCTCTGTCCATGGAATTCTCCAGGCAAGAATACTGGAATGGATAGCCATTCCCTTCTCCAGGGGATCTTCCCAACCCAGGGATTGAACCTGGGTCTTCAACATTAAAGCATCTTGTTTGCTGTTTAGTCGCTAAATAGTGTCTGACTGTGACCCCATGGACTGTTACTCGCCAGGCTCCTCTGTCCACGGGATTCTCTGGGCAAGAATACTGGAGTGAGCTGTCATTTCCTCCTCCAGGGGATCTTCTCGACCCAGGGACTGAATTTACATCTCTTGCATCTCCTACATTGGCAGGTGGGTTCTTTACCACTGGGCCACCTGGGAAGCTCAGAGTACTTAACAAGCACTAAATGAAGGAAATGAATCATATGCACTCAAGTGGTAACTGATGTTATCCTGACTTTAAACTACAGCATATTTTGAGAAAGGCAGGAAATCTCAGGGAACTTACACTGAGAGTAAGTTTTTCTCCTTGAAAAGCAGGGCCTGACCTTGAATTGTGAGTTTATTTTTGCTCCAACCTAAGTCCACACACAGTACCTTTTAGGGATAATATTTATTTCCTTGTTATTAAAGAGGCCATTGTGTCTTGTAGATCCACTGAACCTTGTTAATTTTATTATTTGGCATGCCTAGTTTTATCCCCAGGCATTTTAATTACTATTTTATAGACTTTAAAAATCCTTTTCCTGAGAATGAAAATCAATGAAGCAGACTGGATAATCTGAGAAGGATTGATTGAACAAAAACCTGTTATGTGATCCTTATAAACCTCATAAATTTATTTTAGAGGATAAATAAACTAGGTTGCATAGATTTATTATGTAAATTAAGTTTATACCCCAGAGCATTTTATAAGCATAGTAGGTGCCTATAAATATTTTGTGGACAAGACAATAAATGAGTTAATTTCACTAGCCTTTCCAATATGCAAGGATTGTGAAACTCATATTCTATCATTCACAGCTAAAACTTTGGCTCAAGACTGTAATGTATGGATCAGAGGCCGAGACTGGTTTAAAAGAAACTCCAAAATCAACCAAAAGGAACACATGTTAATGATGTACGGTATGTTGAAAATGCTTTTCTATTATTTACTGAATATTCAAAGTAACTAAGATATCTTTAGTAGCTACTCTTCTCTCATGCTCTGAAAACTCCTATCTTACAATGAATTTACCTATTACAGAAAAATCAATGGACCAGGCTACACTTCAGTTTGAAAAACAAAATACTAACAAGAAAACATCAAGGAGCTAAATTCCTATAAGCCATTTGATATGTGTGTGTGTGTGTGTGTGTATTTGAAGAAATATACAGACACATATTTGTCCATTTGTATCTGGAGGGTAGAAAGCTTTGTCATTTTAGGCATGGAAAGTGTTTTATAAAATTGAGTCTACCCTGTCATCGTAAATTATCAACGAAATGCAAATTAAAAGAACAGCAATATACCACCATATCCATTCAGTTCAGTTGCTCAATCATGTCCAACTCTTTGTGACCCCATGGACTGCAGCATACCAGGCCTCCCTGTCCATTACCAACTCCCGGAGCTTACTCAAACTCACGTCCATTGAGTTGGTGACGCCATCCAACCATCTCATCCTCTGTCATCCCCTTCTCCCGCTGCCTTCAATCTTTTCCCCAGCATCAGAATCTTTTCCAATGAGTCAGTTCTTCGCAGCAGGTGGCCAAAGTATTAGAGTTTCAGCTTCAACATCAGTCCTTCCAATGAATATTCAGGCCTGATTTCCTTTAGGATTGATTGGTTTGATCTCCTTGCAGTCCAAGGCACTCTCAAGAGTCTTCTCCAACACCACAGTTCAAAAGCATCAGTTCTTTGGTGCTCAGCTTTCTTTATAGTCCAGCTCTCAAACGGCCACAATCTAGAACACTAACACCAAATACTGGAGAAGATGTGGGGCAATAGGAACTCTACTCATTGCTGGTGGGAATACAAAATTGTACAGCCATGTTGGAAGACAGTTTGGCAATTTCTCACAAAACTAATCATGTTCTTACCCTGTAATCTGGCAATCATGCTTTTTGGTATTTATCTAAAGGAGCTGAAAACCTACATCCTTAGAAAACCTGCCCATGGAGGTTTGCTGTTATTGTTTAGTCACTAAGTGTTGTCCAGCTCTTTGTGACCCCATAGATTGCAGCACACCAGGCTTCCCTGTCCTTCACTATCTCCCAGAGTTTGCTCAAGTTCATGTCCATTGAGGCAGTGATGCTATCCAACCATCTCATCCTCTGCCTCCCCCATCTCTTTCTGCCTTCAATCTTTCCTAGTATGAGGGTCTTTTCCAATGAATCATCTGTTTGCATCAGGTAACCAAAATATTGGAGCTTCAGCTTCTGTCCTTCCATTGAATATTCAGGGTTGATTTCCTTTAGGATTAACTGGTTTGACCTCCCTGTAGTCCAGGGAAATCTCAAGAGTCTTCTCCAGCACCACAATTTGAAAGCATCAATTTTTCAGCACTCAGCCTGCTTTATGGTCCAACTTTCACATACATGACTACTGGAAAAACCATAGCTTTGACTATACAGACCTTGGAGGTTTATATCAGTTTTATTCACAATTATCAAAACTTGAAGGCAATCAAGATATTCTTCAGGTGGTGAATGTATCAATAAACTTGCGTACATCTAGACAGTGGAATATTATTCAGTATTAAAGAGAAATTAGCTGTCAAGTCATAAAAATACATAGAAGAGACTTAAATGTACATTAATAAAAGAAAGAAGCCAAGCTGAAGAGGCTACATACTGTATAATTCCACCCATATGATATTCTGGAAAAGGCAAAACTATAGAGAGTTCAAAGATCAGTGGTTACCAGGAGTTAAAGGGATGGAAAGAGACGAAATAGGCAGAGCCCATGGGATTTTTAGGGTAGTGAAAATATTCTGTGTGATACTATATGGATGGACAAATGTCATTATGTCCAAATCCATAGAATGTACAATAAATAACAACAGTGAACTATAATGTGGACTACAGACTTTGAGTAATTGTGATGTGTCAATATAAGTTCATTAATTGTAAAATGTGTGCTGCTCTGGTGGAGGATGTTGATAACTGGTGAAGGCTATGTGTGTCAGGGCCAGCGGGTATATGCGAAATGTCTGCATCTTCTCTGCAACTTTTCTGTTAACCTACAACTACTCTAAAAATCAGATCAGATCAGTTGCTCAGTCGTGTCTGACTCTTTGCGACCCCATGAATCGCAGCATGCCAGGCCTCCCCATCCATCACCAACTCCTGGAGTTCACTCAGACTCATGTCCATCGAGTCAGTGATGCCATCCAGCCATCTCATCCTCTGTCATCCCCTTCTCCTCCTGCCCCCAATCCCTCCCAGTATCAGAGTCTTTTCCAATGAGTCAACTCTTCGCATGAGGTGGCCAAAGTACTGGAGTTTCAGCTTTAGCATCATTCCTTCCAAAGAAATCCCAGGGCTGATCTCCTTCAGAATGGACTGGTTGGATCTCCTTGCAGTCCAAGGGACTCTCAAGAGTCTTCTCCAGCACCACAGTTCAAAAGCATCAATTCTTCGGCGCTCAGCCTTCTAAAAACAGTCTCAATAAAAATAATGAGTCTACCGAGTTTACACGTGTCAATATTTTCCCAAAAGCTGGTTGAACATGGTTTTCTTCTGATCACTTTGATCAATGAATCAAACAGTATCCAGTGGTCACTATACCTGAAAGTGAAGGTGTTAGTTGCTCAGTCATGTCTGAGCCCGCCAGACTCCTCTGTCCATGGGATTATCCAGGCAAGAATACTGGAATGGGTAGCCATTCGTGTTGCCAAGGGATCTTCCCAACTTAGGGATCGAATCCAGGTCTCCGGAATTACAGGCAAATTCTTAACCATCTGAGCCACCAGAGAAGCCTACCTATTATGTTGTAAATGTTGAAACTATCTTAGACTGATGCATGGTGGTATTTCTTGAGAGTTTATGAAAGTCTATGTATTTGAGAAAGTGACTGACTTAACCTGGAATCAAAAGTGAAAAATTTTTTTAATGTGTAAAATTACAGATTTTATCTATTTTTATACAGTGCAAAAATATTTAAAGGAGTGTCTGGGCATTTATTTACTTAATAAAATGATTTATATAATTTGAACTTGTATTATATTTAATTGCACTCACAAGTTTAATAAGCTTAACAAGTAGAAAGATGGCAGAACACACATGCAAGTAGTTTTGGACAATTCAAAGGAACTGTCATAATATGGTAAGAAAAACTCATGATAATTAAGATGGGCAGAAAATACTGACAGAAATGGGGGAGAAAATCATATCCAAAAAGAAGAAAAATGCAATCAGACTAGCCAAATAAAAACACCAGATAGGAAAAATCAGCACATTCTCAGAAATGTAAAAGAGAAAACCACAAAAAATATGTGCCATATGCATGAGCTCTGCAGTGTTTACTGGGGTGAGAGTGAAACCCATTAAATGGTACTGAATAATAGCAATTACATCCTGGTTTTAGAGCATATGTTACACTGGGTACCATTACAAGATCACAGCTAGCCTTTTTAATCTAGTTTGAAGTGTTACAGCAAATCATAATTAGAAGGAAATAAATCACAGATAATGATTTAAGAACCATGCATTCAAACCTTATTCAATCTTTAATTTTGTACACAGGGATGATGAGTTTTTAAGTCAGTTTGTTAATTTCCCTCTTACCCAGAGGCACTACCATTTGAATTCTACAGGTCCAAAGGTAAAAACCACTATGTTTACTTAGTTGCAGGAATTGCTAGAGAAGCAAAGGGCTGAAGAAATTAAAACTGTATTTATTCAAAGGTGAGCTTAAGAAACAGTAATATCAACCAGCTGCAAATTGCATCAAGATTCCTCCCAATGTTTCTGCTCCTAGTAATCTGATTTCAGGAATTCCAAAAGATTTCCTAGGTAAACAACCCAATACTTGGGGAAAAATCCTGGGTACCAAGACCTCATCTTAAGCATACTGGTAAAAGTGAAAACATGGAAAAACACAAACTCCCAGAAACACAGAGAAAACTAAGACCATTCTGGACAGACTGTTATTCAGCCACTAAAAATGATGCTACAAAGTAATAGAGAGAATGGCCATCATATAGAGCTAATAAGGAAAACTATATATAAAATTGTATACATAATATATAGAGAAGAGCGGCACAGAGAACGACAGTCTTAAAAGGAATTTATCAAAGTGATGGCTAAGATGGTATATTAACGTTTTTGGTGTAGTTGTTTTGTTAATGAAGTTATACTTTGTAATTTAAAAAATAAACCAGAAACATATAGGGCTGCTGCTGCTGCTAAGTCACTTCACTCTGTGACCCCACAGCATATAGGGCAAATGTTACTCATTCTTTGGTGAGATATCACCAAAGGTTAAGAGGAAAACAATTCTCACCTGAAGTATTCTCATGACTAAATGTTTCTGCATCTAAGCATTATTTTGCTTCATTTAAATTTTCAGGGGATGTTTTCTATGTACAGTCCCCTTCCCTATACGCATTTCACTTACACTTCAAAATGCTAGTTTCCTGACATTGCCTACTCAATACAAAGACCTCTATCTTTTTCCTTTAAAGTATCCCATGCAATGATTCCCAACTCTTGTCAATTCACAACCAGGTCATATTTTGCACTCTGAAATATTTACTCAAACTACGCCAGACCAGGTGTAGTACTACTCATCATTTATGTCAAATAATCCACCACCAGTTTTGAAATGGAAAATGCTGAACTCTTGCTTGTGCAGCTGCTACTGTCAGACTCCAAGAGGCTTCTGAAAGGAGAAAGCTACTCCATTCTTGTTGCTAGAAGTTACCACCGCCTTCTTTTCCCAGACAATGTCATGGTGGACTCAAGGTGATGATTACTCGCCTGCCCTTATGTACCTTTCAGACTGTGTGTGTGCAGAGTCGGGGGCACGCATGGAAGAGCAGATACTGGAGGGGGAGAGGTCCACCGTTTAGGATGGCAACCTTTCTATCCCTCTCTCCATGTCTGACTCAAGAACAAGACATGGGGTTTTATAAATATGTTCCTGTGGCTACCACCAATTTTCTAACCGTGTTTGTGCAAACCACCATGTGAAGTAAAAACAGTCATCAAGGACCTTAAGTGGCTAATATTCTGGAAATTTTCTGGAGTTTTGTTATTAGATTGTTCCCTTGTATGTAACAACTGTTTCCTCTTTCTTAGGTCATTCTCCTTCCTTTCATCCAAATGACCCACTCCTGGTTAGCATCTTGTCTTTCTGGATGCTGTTTCTCAGGCTTCTCCTTCTACCAGCTCTTCAGTGTTGGTGCCTCTACAAGTTCTGTCCTGGATCAGTCTCTTTAGATTATCTTATTGGTTGTTTTCCATTTGAAATTCTAGGTCCACTCTACCCGCCTCCCCCCACCCCGCCGCCTCTTTCTCTGCCCTGTACTGTGCCCAAGGCTCCTCTATGGAGCCTCAAGGTATTTGCCTGCCCTTGGGCTTCATTATGGATTTGGCTAATGGGAGGCCAAAGGGCAGAGGGTAGGGAGAGAGAGAGGTCATCAGGTGTATCCAGGCTCTTTTCCTGCTGGGCCGAAGCCTGGCAGTGGCTGTGTTCCTCTACAGAACACTACGGGTCCTACTGGGCAACTCTCCCCTAACGTTACATCTACAGATTCAGCTTCCGCTTGTCCGTGTTCTTCCCTTGGGTCCTCCAGGCATAAGAGTGGTAAAGACTCTCTGCTATTCCTAACTAATCCCAGTGTGGTTCACTAACTCAGTTGGTTTCCTTAATCCTTCCCATAACCTTTATGAATAGTCTTCTCATCAAATTCTCCTTAATTACCCATTTGAGTATGACATCTGTTTCCTGCTGGGATCCTGACTAATACCCCATCATATTCTCACTCATCTTTAATTACCACTACATGGTAATTACTTTAATTCACTAGGACCCAATCTCTTTCCAATCTCCAAATACATACATATTTCAAGCCACCATCTAAATATTCTGAAATAACTTCAAATTACCGTGCCCCCAATTAAACCATCTCCTTCACCCACCTCTGCTTGCCCTTCAAACCTTCCTTTAACCCATACCCCTACCTGTATTCTCATTTTAGAAAGAGACAATCATCTACCCACCTGCACAATCTAGAAAATTGGCAATTATCCTCCATTCCTTACTACCTCACGGGTTACCAAGCACTCTTGGTTAAATCTCCTACATCATTCTTAAATCTATTTCCTCTTCTTAATCTGCATGGTCTCTCCTTTCATTTCAAATCCATCTTCATTCTATTGAATAGGAATCTCTGCTATCTCTCACCAAATAGGTTGTAATCAGCTTGACCAGTAGCGCCCTGGTTGAATGATCAACTGAGTAAATGAAATACAAGAGGAAGATTAGAATAACTTCTAATCTTTACTTTTTTCCATATATCTTAAAAACAGCTTCAAATCAATCTGCATGTGCATCCATAGACATACATGGTACACACATGTATGTTTGAGGACTAATTTAATCCACTAATCTTGTTTTGTATTTTGAATTCACAGCAGTGGTGTGCCAGAAAATAATTACTAAACAGCTTCCTGGGCCGGGGGGTGGGGGGGCGGGTAGGGAGACAAATCTCTGATTCATAGCATCAATATCCATGGTGCCAATTTCCATGGTGAAAACAATGTCAGCATTGCCAATTTCAAGCTACTGAAGCAACATCACTGAAAAAGGAGCTAGAAAAAGATGGGCACAGCTGGCTCTCTTGAACTGGAATGAGGTGGCTCCAGCATGCCACTGAAAGACACATCTGTCATAAGACAGGTTAGATTACCTAAACCATCAGATTTCTGAAATAACACAATTACAATGAATGGCATATTTTAGATTCTACATGAAAAAAAAATAACAAAAATAGCACATAAAACTAGAGGCATCATAGAAATCCAATCATCATTTGGAGGAAATTTAAGTTTGTCTCATGAAAAATTCCCCACTTTTGTTTTCTTTCATTTATTTTAACTCAACTGAAAAATCATTTACCATGTACGTATATTCTGTGGAACTCTGTTCCAATGGAAGAAACCAAAGGTGAAAAAGAAGCTCTCTGACCAAGGATGACTGGTAAAGTGGAATAACTTAATGCTTGAGAGCTGGGCAGTTCCAAGGTGGGGGAAGATAAGTGACGTCTGTTATTTCTAACTGGGAAGATCCACAAAGTGCTCTTGGAAGAAGAGGCTTTGAGTTGCACTTTGGTAAGAAATACTATGATAGATTGAAAGACAGAGGGAAGGGAAATTAAGGTCAGCGAGGGAATCTGGCATTGTGTTTGACACACAGTAGGCACTCAATAATTTCTGAGTGAATGAAAAAATAAGTAAATGACTGAATGAATGAATTAAGAGGGACGGATGGGTAAAGTAAAGACAGAGAGGCGGAAAAAAAAAAAAAAAAAAAGACAGAGAGGCGAAATAACATCTGTATTGGGTTTGACCTATTAGGCCTAAGGCTGTGTCATTTGGTACCTGGTCCCAATACTACCTATTCAACCTTGATTCTTAGTGGTCCTAAATCACTTGTAATGAGTTATTAGTTCTTCTTTGTCCCAGAATCCATCTACTCTGTCTCCATCACTAGCACTGGGGTCTACCATTCCAAAGATCTCACCAGCTCCTCAGAAACCTCAATCAGAATACACCCTGGCCCTGCTCCATTGCATCACCCCTCATGCAGACAGATTATGCTTTTCAAAATGCCAACGTGAAACTCTGATATTTCCTTCAGTCCTTCACTGCTCATTTAAGATTTAGTGTCTGATGTGCATACTGTTATATTTATGGTGGATAACCAACAAGGACCTACTGTACAGCACAGGGAACTCTGCTCAATGTTATATGGCAGCCTGAATGGGAGGGGAGTTTAGGGGAAAATGGATACATGTGTATGTGTGGCTAAGGAGCTTTTCTGTCCACCTGAAACTATCACAACACTGTTAATCAGCTGTACTCCAGTATAAAATAAAAAGTTTTAAAAGAAAGATTTAGGGTCTTCCCATAGAGGACAGACTTGTGGTTGCCAAGGGAGAAGAATGATTGGGAATTTGGGATTAGCAGAGGCAAACTATTATAAGTAGAATGGATAAACAAGGTCCTACTGTATAGCACAGGGAACTATATTCAATATCCTGTGATAAACCAAAATGGAAAAGAATATGACAAAAATTATATGTGTGTATAACTGAATCACTTTGCTATACAGCAGAAATTAGCACAACCTTGTGAATCAGCCACACCTGAATAAAATAAATTTAAAAAGAGAGATTCGGGGTCTTTCTATGGTTAGACTCATAAGGAAGTCTATACTCCTCCAAGTGACCTACAAGGCCCTACTTGATCTGGTCTCAGTGCCTTCTTCAGGCTGACAACCCATGACATTCTCCAAAGATACTTTTGTGCCAGTTCCACAACCTTCTTTTAGACCATCAAGTAGTGTCTGCAATGTGGCTCCTTCTGATAGGAATCATCCCCCTTCTCTCATCACCCAATTGCACATACATTCTGTCCTCTCTTGACCAGGTCAAACACTGCCTTAGAGCTCCATGTATCTCTCTTTAGGGGAATTTATCACAGTCATAAATGTGTACTTACGACTGTTTGATTAATGTTGATCTCTCCCACTAGTCCATAAAGTTCCAGAGGGAGAGACTATATCTGTTTTTACTCAAGTGTTTGGCACCAAATATCTGCTTAATAGGGGTTTGTTGAATGAAGAACAAAATGACATGTTCATTTCAACCTCCACATCTCTATCTAAAGATTGTAAACACTCCTGGGTGACCTCCTCACCTTGCACCCTCATGTCCTGCTATGAATGCAAATGTAATGTGTCTTTTCATGTCCAACTTAAAACCCATTATTTAATACAAAGAATATCCATTATTAAAGTCTTATGTTCTGTGTTAGGGGCAGAGACTATATGGCTGCACAAGATCTTACCAGCTCACATGAGGATGTCTGGTGTACTCAGGAGAAGATACCACTAACTGCATGTAACACATACCGATCACTAATACTGCTATGACTAGAACCTATGGAAGCACAGATGTATGTGTGTTAAGTCTCCTTCAGCTGTGTCCGACTCTTTGTGACCCTATGGACTGTAGACCACCAGGCTCCTCTGTTTATGGGTCTCCAGGCAAGAATACTGGAGTGGGTTGACCATTTCCTCCTCCAGGGGATCTTCCCAATCCAGGGATCAAACACGCATCTCTTAGGTCTCCTGCACTGGGCAGGTGGGTTCTTTACCACTAGCACCACCTGGGAAGTCCATGGAAGCACAGATTAATAGAGAAACAGATTAACAAAGTCTCTGAATATTCAATACAGTGTCACAAAGGAAGAGGCATTTGGCCTGTAGTTTTACAGCTTTCTTCTTGAACACTTTTCTATTTCTTAGGAAAAAATATAATAATGACAATAAATACATTTTAAGCCTACTACTTATGGGGCTTCTATTTTGTACCAGTCACTCTTGTAGTTGGCCTTTACAAATTTACTAATTTTAATCCTACCTCATAGTAGAGTCTAAATTTTAGTAATGAGGTTTTATAATAAAAATCCCACCCAAATATATATTGCATGATTATTATTTGCATGGTTTCAACTACGTGGCTTGGCTTCCCCAAATACTACTCAAAAAATGTAATCTGATACGGTATCCTTCATCCCCACTCCCTACCGTCTTCCACAGTGCTGTCCTAGACACAAACTAAGTGGTTAATGGATACCTTTGAATAAGTGGAATCCAGGTGGCCTTTCAGTATGTGCAGTAGACAGTTTCTATTCCAGTCAAAGTTTTCCATAAACGAGTTATCATCATCACAAGAATTTTAACTTCATAATTGCATATGATTTTCTTTAAAAATACAAAAATACAAGTATCAACACTGCACACCTGCTGTATGTATTTTTTACTGCATGTCCTAAAAAGACCAAGAAAAAATGAGCAAGAAGTTTCTCCGGAATTTCAATTAATTCCCCCCAAATTCAAAGTGTCACCATGCAGGTGACACTAATATACATTACTTCATTTTGTCACAGCTACAGTCTTTTTAGATTGATATTACTATCTCCAGTTTACAGATAAGAAAACCAAGGATCAAACAAAAGTTACAAAAATTGGCCAGGATCAAATAGAATTGGAATATCTCAACTTCAGGCCCATCCTCTCCAATCACACATTTTTCTCAACTGTAAAATGAACTCTCCAATGATTTGTTCTAAAGGATCACAGCTTTCACAGGTTAAATGGATTTCCTTCCTATCAACTGTTCCATAAACAAGTTATCATTACAAAAACTTTATTTTCTCAATTGCATTAGACTGTCTTGTGGAGCTCAACACAGTACAACCACAATTCGTATTTTTCTAATGCTTATTCTTAATGAAAAAAGCAAAATAGAAAAATAAATAAAACAAAAGACTATTTACTGACTTCCCAGAAAAATCTCTAAATATATGCACTGCTTAAGTCACTTCCTCAGGATTTACAAGGTCTAAAGCATGAAGTTGCTGCAGAAAAGAAAATCTTCAACCCTCAGCTGCAGTTTGCAACAGAAAAGAATGCAGTCTATGTCCAAACACTGTAATCCCAACGCTTCCTTATGGTAGTATTATTGAGACAATTCCTTATTTTTGCATTAAAACATTTTATAAAATATGAAAGGAAGATAAACTCTCCCTTTTTGGCCATAATAGGTAAGCCGTTTCTTGCCTCATTTATTATCTCTTGGCTAAGATTTCACATGGCCTTCACTTTTCTTTAATATTCTGTGTGTTATAATTTAACAACAGTAACATGTCATCTACAGAGCATAATTACACATACACATCTTAAAACTATGTTTTGCTCATTCCACAGTGTAATATACTCGCTGAATTCTTCACATGTTAAAAGAATTAAGCATATTCATTAGCCCAATTATAAAAAGTCTGGCATCAGTATGGTGTGATTTGGCATTGAAAACTAGAGACTGTAAAACTAGCCTAATATAGAGAAATTGGTGGATGAAAAATATATTAGAGGTGAAGCATTCCACAGGGTAAGTATCACATTGATGGTTGGAATTTCTCAGTAAAGGTTAAGAACACTTAATATTTCCTAAACTATGTTCCAGAGGTCAAATCAAGAATGATAGTTCAATTAATATCTTTGGAGAGCAAAGAAACTTTTATAAAGAGCAAGTTACATTTAAATATATAAAAGTGATGCATCAATGCAATTTTAAAAGTTAACCTTATTTACAGGGTATCTTAAAAGACAGTCTAATATTTAAATGTAACTGAACGATAAGTATTAATTAGCAAAAAAGATAGTTAAGCTTACAAAACTTAATGCAAATTTATCCCCCACCCAAGTCATTTTACTCTAATGAAAAGGTCAATGACCCCAAATAAATAACTTAAAATGTTGTGGCATTTCATACAAGGAGTCAGAAAAGAATATAAACAGCTCCTGCTGCTGCTGCTGCTGCTAAGTCGCTTCAGTCGTGTCCGACTCTGTGCGACCCCAGAGACGGCAGCCCAACAGGCTCCCCCGTCCCTGGGATTCTCCAGGCAAGAACACTGGAGTGTTTTCCTTCTCCACTGCATGAAAGTGGAAAGTGAAAGTGAAGTCGCTGTCAGGTCTGACTCTTAGCGACCCCATGGACTGCAGCCTACCAGGCTCCTCTGTCCATGAGATTTTCCAGGCAAGAGTATTGGAGTGGGTGCCATTGCCTTCTCCAAAACAGCTCCTACTTATCACTAATAACACTGTATTTCCAAGCAAACTGTTTAATAAACCTGAAAATGAGAAAGTAGTAACATCAGAAGAATTTGCTTTAACAAGCATCCTACATACAGCATAATCTCGTTCCTCTCATTTCTTGACAACCAAATGTGCAATATGTCTTATAGATTCACAATATTGTTGAATTATTAAAAGATATTTGGTGTAATCTCAAAAAAAGTCAGTAAATTAGAATGCTGAAGTAACCATTTCCTTAAAAATAATAAAACTCTACTTACACACCATCTATCTTAAAGGTTTTATGCATTTTCTATAGACATTTTTGCCCCTTTTCACCATTAAAAATATAAATACTCTTTTTCAAAAAAGGAGAATAACTTGTAAGAGATTAAAGTTATCAAATAGCCACTGGACCTACATGTCAAAATGAGAAGAGGAGACAATTTGCATCACAATGCCCTGATGTTTCAATGTTTTAATATTATGTTTATACAAGTGTCATTTTCTTTTTTAAAAAATATATGTCGCGGGAGTGTGTAATTTCCTCAGTTCTGTCTCACCACAGCAAAGACTTGAAGCAACGGATGGGCCAGGATTACTGCTCCATGTTACAGCTCAGTTTTATTCGGCAACCAAAGGAAAACACATCCTCCAGATGTGAGGGCAGCCGACCCAAAAGACTCAAAGAGAAGAGAAGACCCCACCCCCCGCTCACTTTTGGCTCCTCTTTTTATATGTTTTTTTCTCCTCCCCCTGGGGCTGCCCTATGTAAATTGGGCTAGCAAGGAGGGCTGTTCATTTCACCTGAGGTCCTCACTCGGATTCGTGGACTTTCTCTTGTTCTATTTTCACAGGCTTTTCCCTTCTTTGTCTTTTAGCCACAGCCATTTGGGACTCCTTTTTCCTACTCTAACCACCTAAAATTCCCCCCTTAAGAGATGGGAGGCCCAATTCTTTGTGAATAGGGGTGTCAAGGTCTCTCTGGCTACACCCCACTGAGCTGGGATGATGAGGGGCATTGGGCCTCCCCCTCTTGCTAGTCTCAAGCCTCAGAGTCCTTATAGCAGTGTCCATCTAAGACTGAGTGGTATTTTCTGTGGTCAGCTGTAGTTTTATATATCCTTGTTAAACTGGCACTGCGTATTGTAGCCTGTTGACCTGGGCAGAGACAAAATGAGTTGGACAATTGATGATACATGGAGGAATGATAAGCAGCATAAATATGGTGATAATAAGGATTAGTAGGGGCATTAGCCAACTCCAAATTCCCCATTGCCAGAAGGATCCCTCAAAGAGAGATTGTAGCCACCCCAAGAACTCTCCAGCTCATTCTTTGAGGTCCTGTAGCATCTAGAATGTTTTTCTTGAGGACTGTGAGGCTTTCTTTAACTTGGCTGGAGGTATTTACCCAGAAACAACACATCTCATTCAAGATGGCACAAGTTGCTCTTTATTCAGGGATCAGGAGATCTATTGTCTATTTTGGAGTACAACCCCTGCCAAGCTGTGTTGTCTCTTTAGAGCTGTCCTGAGAAATCTTATCCCCAGAAACTTAGCTTTGGGGCTGTTCATTAGAATGGCACTCATTTGTAGTTGTGAATAGGTATCTGAGATCTCCCAGGGGCTCATAGGTGGATTGAGTGTCCTGTTATGTTTTCTCCCATGACTTGACTCATTAGTAGTGAATCCAGGAGTCATGTCCTGGGAACCTTGACTGCTGTGGGGGTAGAAAGTATTACAGGGTAGGGGCCCTCCCATGTGGGCTGGAATTGAGCCTTTGGGGACCCAACTTTCCATACTTTAATTAGGACTTGAGTCCCTGGAGCATATCGTGGTGGCTCTTTAGAATCTTTGGGGTCCTTGTTGACACCCCACAAGCATATATCTTGTTGAAATTGTTCAATGACCATGGTATAAGACTGGAGGGTCTAAGCCTCTGGATCTAGGAAGAGGTCACTGATATAAACAAAAGGTCTCCCATATAGCATCTCATAAGGACTAAGACCAACTTGTTCCTTAGGGGCAACACAAGTGTGGAGGAGAACTATTGGTAAAGCCTCCTTCCATCCAAGGGAGGTCTCCTGGGTTACCTTTTTTATCACTGACTTTAAGAATTGGTTGGCTCTTTATACTTTTCCTAAAGACTGAGGCCTCCAGGCACAATGGAGATGATAAGAAATGCCCAATGCTTTAGAGGCCCCTTGGGTGACCTTAGAAGTAAATTATGTCCCATTGGCACTTTATAATGACCTGGGCAGACTGAATCTTGTAAAGATGTCATGGAGCAGTATTTTTACCACCTCCTCAGCCTTCTCAGTCCAGGTGGGAAAGCCTTCAATCCATCCTGTGAATGTGTCTATCATGACTAGCAGGCATTTTTACCCTTGAGAAACTGGCATCTGGGTGAAATCCATCTGCCAGTCCTCTCCTGGGTAGGTCCCATGACTTTGGATGGACTGGGTCAGCTGGAGTCTTCGAGTTCCTTGGGGGTTGTTTAATTGGCAAGTGGGACAAGAAGAGACCACTTGCTTTACAGTTGTTTGGAGGCCTGTTCCTCTGAAGGACCTTTCTAGTAATCTTTAGAGGGCCTTTCCCCCTAAATGAGTGGTGGCATGTAAGGAGTTAACCAACTTCCATTGGAGGTTCCCAGGCAGAAAAAGGAGTCCCTCCTTTTGGAACCACCCCATATGATCTTCTTGAAAGCCCTCGCTCTTAGCTTTAGGAGTCTCACCTTCAGTATATGAAGGAGTTTCTGGCAAATTAATCTGTGGAACTAAGGTTGCAACCCCTATTAGGTCATTGTTCTGTAATGCTGCTCTCTTAGGTGGCTTATTGGCTGCTTGGTTTCCTCATGCCACTTCCATGCTCCCTTTTTGGTGTCCTTTACAGTGGGAGACTAAAACCTCAGTGGGCAGATGGACTGCCTCCAAGAGTCTAAAAATTTGATCACCATATTTGATTGGGGACTCTCGGGAGGTCAAGTGGCTTCTTTCTTTCCAAATAACAGCATGTGCATGTAGCACCAGAAAGGTATACTTGGAGTCAGTGTAAATGGCTACTCTTTTTCCTTTTCCCTGACAGCTCAAGTCAGGACTATGAGCTCAGCTAATTGGGCTGGAGTACTGGTAGCAGAAGTTTAGCCTCTATGGTCTCAAAAGTGGAGACTACTGTATATCCAGCCTTTTTCCATCCATGACAAAGTTGCTTCCATCAGTGTACCAGACTTCCTCAAAATTGGTCAGAGGATCTTCTGAGAATCCCTCTTGGGGTTTTGTCCAGTGGTCCAAAGTTTCTAGGCAAGAGTGAAAGGGGAGAGAGCCCTTGGGGGTAGGCAGGAGGGCAGCTGAGGAATCCATTTCCTCGGCCACTTCAGTCCATTGAACCATTGTGAGGGAAGGTTTGGTACTTGACCTTGAGGCTCTTGGGTCCCCAGGGCAGACTGCTGCCCAGTGTCCCAATTGATGGCATTTGTAGCTAGTCGTTTTAGGAGACTTGTCACGGTTTGGACACTCTTTGGCCCAATATCCTGCCTGTCTACAGATTAGGCATTTGCCTCATGCCTTGTCCTTCAAAGACTTGGTGTTTGCCATATGGCTTCCCTGGAGGGCGGCCAGCATCTGGGCATGTCTTGTCTCTTTTCTTTTCTCCATTTCCTGGACCTTGGCCTCCCTCTCCTGTTCTTTGTTATAAAAGGTATTGGTGGCTGTCTGGACCATCTCATCTAAAGAGACAGCAGGGTCTTGCTGCTGTAGCTGTTGTAACTTTATCCTGATGTCTGATGCACATTGGGATAGGAATTTGTCCTTTAAAATCACCTGTCCCTCGTAAGAGTCTAAGTCCAGATTGGTGAACTTTTGGAGGGCCTCTTTTAGTCTTTCCAGAAGGGCAATGGGGTTCCCATTGGACTGCTGAGTTATTGCTGAGACCAGGCACAGTCCCACAACTAATAAGCTTCCTTCTATTTCCATGGGTGGACTTCCTTAGGGGTGAGTCTTTCTGAATCTTATCCTACCCAGTACTGTTGCAACCTGAAAGCTAGCCATCCCCAGGACAGGGGGCAGATCCCCAGGCAGGCAGAGACGTGACAGCCTCCTGGAGATCAAAACCACGGGCAGGTTGAAGCACAGTGGCCTCTGGAAAATTGAGTCCCTGGGCAGGTTGAGGCATGTCAACCTCCTGGGACCCTCGGACTGGAGTTGGGAGTCCCCAAAGTCTCCAGCGTGATCAGTGCTGGGTAGGATTAAGGGGCTGTGACTCATTGCTGGTTTGTCTACCATGGATGGGAATAGATACCTTTTTAAAAAATTTTTAAATATAAATTTATTTATTTTAATTGGAAGCTAATTACTTTACAGTATTGTATTGGTTTTGCCATACATCGACATGAATCCGCCACGGGTGTACACGTGTTCCCCATCCTGAACCCCCCTCTCACCTCCCTCCCCATACCATCCCTCTGGGTCATCCCAGTGCACCAGCCCTGAGCATCCTGTATCATGCATCAAACCTGGACTGGCGATTTGTTTCACATATGATAATATACATGTTTCAGTGCCATTCTCCCATCACGATGTAAAGCAATCCAAGTCTGTGCCCTGAGACTGGGAGCCTGGTGAAACAGCCATAAGCCTTATCCTCTTATTGCTCTGAGGGAATGTAAGTGACTGATTTCCTCCCCTAGTCTTTCATAAGAGAAGCTTAGGGTGTCTCCAATGGTAAACATTTCATTGTCATAGAATCAGTTTAAGTAATAACAAAAGTAATGACAAAGGAGTGGGTTATCTGGTCCTGTTAGGGGTATTAAGAGTATTTTAATAATAAGCTGGGTGGAGCAATGTTGCCTACAAAGAGGCAGGGTTCCAGTTGTAGGAGTTAGTAAATGGCTTAAGAACAAACTGATAAGAGGCAATTGACCAGATGTTCCATAAAAGTGGAGTGGAGATTTGATCTAGGGGCATGTTTGTAATTTTACGAGAAGGCTGGCAATGGTTTGGGCCCAGATGGCCTGCAGGGCTAACCCCCAAAGTGGCTAACAGTATCCTTGGAAGCCCAGCTGCTCTTGAAGGGATGCTACCAACAGACAGACTTCTAGCAGGCATTCTGTGCCTGTCACCTGCCCTAGAGTGTTCACTGAGAGATGCTGTTGTTGCACACATTGTAGGAAACATGGAAGATGAAGGCCTGAATATGTAGAGGGATTGGATACTATACAGTATTTTCCTCCCAAGGTCCAGCTATTTTCTGGTTGTCCCTTGAGAAGATTGTAAAGGCAACATTGTGGGCCGGGATGGGGCTCAGGAGAAGAGCATGAAACTGGAGGGAAGGGGGCAGGGCACGACTTTTGAAAGAATGACATAGCCCAAGGGCATAGCATAAACCAATTAAAATTAAATGGGTCCAAGATGACAAGTCAAATATCAACTAAACCTTGATCCTCAACCTGCAAGCTAAGTGACACACCCTGAGGCACCTGGACAGTTCCAAGGCACTGTCAAAAGACTGAGGAGTGGGTGGTTCTCTGGAATGATCCTCCCACTCATCAGCATATGAAATCACCCACCCATAAAAAACTAACCACACCACATTTCATGTCTGCTGCACTCACTCACGCTCTGCAATGGCCCAAACCCTGTGGAGTGTGCTTCTCTCTGAATCTGAACAAATCCACCTCTTACCTATCACTGTGTCTCTCACTGAATTTTTTTTTCAATGAGACGTCCTGAGCCTGAGGGTCATTAGTTCCTGAAGCCAGGCACCGTGGGTTTTCATCCGGTTCAAGTCCCGGGAGAGAGGAGCTGAAGGATGGGAGGAAAAAGCAGTGGGAAAAACGTGCCGAGGAATCCCTTTCACAACCTGCCGGAAAATCTGCCAAATACCTGACCTGTGCTCACAGTTTTCATTGGCTTGATCCTTGGTACAAAGAAGATTAAGGACAGAAGAACCCCCACCCACTTGGGCAACAGCTACGAAGTAGCCCCTGCCAGAGTCCCTCAGTTGCACCCACTGCCACTCACCTGTTCATGGGGGGTTCAAGGAAACAAGAATCAAGAGATTGCAAAGGAATTAAGATTTTGTTATCCATATGTCCTTCCAGGTAGAGCAGTGAGGACCTCCTACCTCAACCAGAGGTCTTCTGGAATCTGAGACTGAGCCACGTGAGCTTTCTGCTGCGATGTTTTTGCTGTCCTGGTTTCTAACATGCTGGGCTTTTTGTCACTTCCCCGTGCTCGGTTTTCTGTGTTCATCTTCCACCACAGGAACTTTCGCCAAGTTGGGCTTCTGCTGTGCTTGGCCTCCGCCTCCTAGGGTCCAAGCCGAGGTTGTTTCATCCAGGTTAAATCTGAGTCATGGCACCATATATGTCCGGGGAGTATGTAATTTCCTTGGCTCTGTCTTGCCACAGCAAAGATTTGAAGCAACGGACGGACCAGCATTACAGCTCCGTGTTACAGCTCAGTTTTATTTGGCAAGCAAAGGAAAATACATCTTCGAGGCATGAGGGTGGGCTGACCCAAAAGACTCTAAGAGAAGAGAAGCACCCCTGCCCTCTGCTCAATTTTGGCTTCTCTTTTTATATGTTTTCTTTTCTCCTCCCCCCAGGCCTGCCCTATGTAAATCGGGCTAGCAAGGATGGCTGTTTGTTTTACCTGAGGTCTTCACACCTTCCTTTTTCCCTTCTTTGTATTTTGAAAGTGAAAGTGAAGTCGCTCAGTCGTGCCCCATGGATAGTAGCCTGCACCAAGCTCCTCTGTCCATGGGATTTTCAAAGCATAGTACTAGAGTGGATTGCCATTTCCTTCTCCAGGGAATCTTCCCAACCCAGGTCTCTCACATTGTAGACAGACGCTTTACCGTCTGGGCCACCAGGGAAGTCCTTTCCCCTATTCTAACTATTCTAACTATGTAACATAAAGATATATTGAGGTCTACGTTTAAACTTAGACCATCTGCATAAAACTTACTAAAACAGAATAACTGGAAAAGTTGGCATAGCTGTTTCAGTACTGATACTGAAATCAATACCTACTTATTAGTCCTAAAATACAGAGGGTATATTAAATAATCTTATTCAGAATGAGGAAAAACTGGAAAAACCTCATAAGATTTCTTATTCTAAAACTCATTTAGATTAAAAGTGTAAACTTCTCTTAATTAAAGTGTCGAAGCTATTAATACCAAAACTTTTACATCTAGCTCAGTGGATTTCAACTCTGTTGTAAATTAAGATACCCTGTGAAACTTTAACAAATCTATTGAATCAAATCTCCCAGGTAGAATCAACACATTTGAATTTCTTAAAAGCCACACAAGAGCTTTGAGAATTCCAGTTATGAATGTATTCATCCAGCATATGTGCCTACTATGTAAAGCATTAGGAAAGCATGGATGCAGAAAACATTAAGAGGAAGCAGTTGTTTCCAATGAAGTGTGATAACTGTGATAAGCTTACCTTAGACAGAGATAAGCAAACAGAGTAATTTGAGGTAATGAAGAGGAGGACTAAACCAGATGTGGATTTATGAGAGGGCTCAAGTCTCAAAACAGAGCAGCCTTCTCACTCATTTCTTCTGACTAAAGGTCCTGCTCCTTAGGGAGCTTGGGAATGAAGGGAAGACCTGTTAGACCCTTGACCATTAGATGGAGTATATCTAATGGAGTATTACTAAATTCAGTCCCTGTGTCTGATAGAAGATATCAGGAAGTCACTGGACTATTGGATTTTCCAATGTACATGCGTGTTCAGTCACTTAGTTGTGTTCAGTTCTTTGCAACTCCCTGGACTGTAATCCATCAGGCTCCTCTGTCCATGAGATTTTCCAGGCAACAATACTGGAGTAGGTTGCCATTTCCTGTTCCAGAGGCTTTTCCCAACCCTGGGTTCAATCCCTGGATTGGGAAAATCCCCTGGAGAAGGGAAAGGCTACCCACTCCAGTATTCTGGCCTGGACTCTACAGTCCATGGGGTCAGAGTCAGACACAACTGAGTGACTTTCACTCAATTAGCATTTTCTGACCCAGGGATTGAACCTGTGTCTCTGGTGTCTCCTGCACTGGCAGGTGGAATCTTTACCACTGAGCCACCTGGGAAGCCTGTATGAATTTTCATATAGGAGCAGGGAAATAATCAGTCTCACTGAGACAACATGAAGAGGCAATGAGAGAAAGATAAATACAATTGCTTTACACTGGCATCATATTAGTTGTGCCTGTTCAGGGTAATGGTTCCCCAGGTAAAGAGATATAAAATAAGATCAGGAAAAATTATGCAAAACAGGGTGAGAAAGATGAAGTTATTTAAATTTTGATCTTTGTAGTACAAAGAGTTGTTTTCCACTTTCATCCAGATGATTACATGTAGATTTTGTTAACATTTAATGTACTGAATTTGTTGAATGCTGAAATATATGAACAATATTGACTACAAACTCAAGTCTGAAAACTTTAATCATATACTATCTGCTCCTTCTTTAAACTACCATCCTTTAAAATAAAAGTTGATGGACTAAACACCCTTATATATTCTTCTCTTGTGATTTCTTGACATTAAATCTTAAATCCAACTCATATAAACTCATAGAAGAATCCAAATGTCAAGACAAATTATATCTCCACATGGATAAAACAATGAAAAGCATAACATTTCGATCCATACTCTTCCAAAACAAATAATTCATATGAAAAGGTTGGGTGGGAGCTCCCAATAGTGAAATTTGTTTGACTTTAATAAGTAGACTATACTTATAAGAATTCTCTTGAGAGTTGAACATATAGAATCAGACTAAGACAAATTAATTGAAGGAATACTATGGATTACAGAAAGAATGAATAGGTGTCTCTGCCTTCAAAAACAGGATGAGTCAGATAGACATCTAAATACAGAGGTAAATAATCCAAGGACCCTTAGACTAGAATATGCAGATATCAAGAGTGACTGAACCAGTGTCCCATGAAACAGCATTGAGGAAACCCACCATCCAAATGACTCACTGTCATGGGAGATGTTTTCCTTTTCAACTTAATTGTCTTATAAGCATTTATAATTTGATATCCATTTACTGGGGAAATTTTCGGTTTTTTAAAGTTATTTTTGTTTCTTGAAAATCTTGAAAGGTTTAAAATTATTTCAGTTTTGAAAGTATTTTTATTTATTCTAACCATGTACAGAAGGACCATCCTTTCTTTACAAAGAAGAATTAAAGTATGAGAACTTTGTAGTATTTTGTTAAGTTCATACATAATGTGTATTTTTGCTGTTTTTCTAAAAAATTGAATGTATGTTACTCCAGAGTGGATGTGGTCATTATTCATCTATTATATCTAATATTAATGTACATCAAAAAGTGAATAAATGCATGAAAGAGTGCCTAGATTTCTTTTTAATGTAGGAATAAAAGCCGCAAGAAAGCCAAACAAAATTAACAATTATTTTACAAGCCACTATTGATAAAATAATGAGCAAGAAAATCTCATTAGAGTATGCATCTCATGCATAAAGGAAAATATGTCAATGTTAAATGACAGTTATCCAATGTACAGCATTCAGTTCAGTTCAGCGCTCAGTCATGTCCAACTCTTTGCGACCCCATGAACTGCAGCACGCCAGGACTTCCCGTCCATCACCAACTCCCGGAGTCTACCCAAACCCATGTCCAACGAGTCGGTGATGCCATCCAGCCATCTCATCCTCTGTCGTCCCCTTCTCCTCTTGCCCCCAGTACTGCCCAGCATTAGGGTATTTTCCAATGAGTCAACTCTTCGCATGAGGTGGCCAAAGTATTAGAGTTTCAGCTTCAACACAGTCCTTCCAATGAACACCCAGGACTGATCTCCTTTAGGATGGACTGGTTGGATCTTCTAGCAGTCCAAGGGACTCTCAAGAGTCTTCTCCAACACCACAGTTCAAAAGCACCAATTCTTTGGTGCTCAGCTTTCTTCACCGTCCAACTCTCACATCCATACAGGACTACTGGAAACACCATAGCCTTGACTAGATGGACCTTTGTTGCAAAGTAAGGTCTCTGCTTTTATATATGCTATCTAGGTTCCTCATAACTTTCCTTCCAAGAAGTAAGCACCTTTTAATTTCATGGCTGCAATCACCATCTGCAGTGATTTTGGAGCCTAAAAAATTAAAGTCTGCCACTGTTTCCACTGTTTCCCCATCTATTTCCCATGAAGTGATGGGACCAGATGCCATGATCTTAGTTTTCTGAATGTTGACCTTTAAGCCAACTTTTTCACTCTCTTCTTTCACTTTCATCAAGAGGTTTCTTAGTTCCTCTTCACTTTCTGCCATAAGGGTGGTGTCATCTGCATATCTGAGGTTATTGAGATTTCTCCTGGCAATCATGATTCCAGCTTGTGCTTCTTCCAGTCCAGCATTTCTCATGATGTGCTCTGCATAGAAGTTAAATAAGCAGGGTGACAACATAACAGCCTTGACGTACTCCTTTTCCTATTTGGAACCAGTCTGTTGTTCCATGTCCAGTTTTAACTGTCACTTCCTGACCTGCATATAGGTTTTTCAAGAGGCAGATCAGGTGGTCTGGTATTCCCATCTCTTTCAGAATTTTCCACAGTTTATTGTGATCCACACAGTCAAGGTTTTGGCATAGTCAATAAAGCAGAAATAGATGTTTTTCTGGAACTCTCTTGCTTTTTCCAACATCCAGTGGATGTTGGCAATTTGATCTCTGGTTCCTCTGCCTTTCCTAGAACCAGCTTGAACATCTGGAAGTTCACAGTTCACGTATTGCTGATGCGTGGCTTGGAGAATTTTGAGCATTACTTTACTAGCGTGTGAGATGAGTGTAATTGTGCGGTAGTTTGAACATTTTTTTTGCATTGCCACCTTTCCTTCAGAATTGGAATGAAAATTGACCTTTTCCAGTCCTGTGGCCACTGCTGAGTTTTCCAAATTTGCTGGCATGTTGAGTGCAGCACTTTGACAGCATCATATTTTAGGATTCGAAAGAGCTCAACGGTAATTCTATCACTTCCACTAGCTTTGTTTGTAGTGATGCTTCCTAAGGTCCACTTGACCTTGCATTCCAGAATGTCTGGCTCTAGGTCAGTGATCACACCATCTTGGTTATCTGGGTCATGAAGATCTTTTTTGTATAGTTCTTCTGTGTGTTCTTGCCACCTCTTCTTAGTATCTGCTGCTTCTGTTAGGTCCATACCATTTCTGTCCTTTATCGAGCCCATCTGTGCATGAAATTTTCCCTTGGTATCTCAAATTTTCTTGAAGAGATTTCTAGTCTTTCCCATTCTGTTGTTTCCCTTTATTTCTTTGCACTGATCACTGAGGAAGGCTTTCTTATCATTCCTTGCTATTCTTTGGAACACTGCATTCACATGCTTATATCTTTAATTTTGTCCTTTACTTTTTGCTTCTCTTCTTTTCACAGTTATTTGTAAGGCCTCCTCAGACAGCCATTTTGCTTCTTTGCATTTCTTTTCCATGGTGATGGTCTTAATCCCTGTCTCCTGTACAATGTCAAGAACCTCTGGCGATAGTTCATCAGGCACTCTGTCTATCAGATCTAGTCCCTTAAATCTATTTCTCACTTCCACTGTATTATCAAAAGGGATTTGATTTAGGTCATACCTGAATGGTCTAGTGGTTTTCAGCACAATGTACAGCATGCCAAGTACATAAAATCTGTTGGCTTTAAAAAAACAAATTTCTCTCCAATATATCAGATGGATTAAAAAAAAAATCACAAATGTTTCTAAGATAATTTATAGAACACTTTGTGCACACACAAATATGAATTCCTTCATGAAGAGATTGCAAAATGCCTGCTGCCCAGATAGAGCCAATCCAAGTAAATTTTTTGTTTGCTCACACAACATTTTCAAAATAAATAAATAAATGCAAATACCTAAAGGGGGCTCCCCAACCTCTGGAATCTAATACCTGATGATCTTAGGTGGAATTGGTGTAATAGAAATAAAGTGCACAATAAATGTAATCCACTTGTTTGAATCATCCTGAAAGCAAACACTCCCCCAGTCCATGGAAAAATTGTCTTCTATGGAATCAAAAAGGTGGGGACTCCTGATGCCAAAAAGGTTGGGCACTCCTGACCAAAGCATATAAATATATACATATAAAGCAACATTTAAACATTAGTAAGAGTTATGTTAAAAACTTGGTTTTAAGCCTTTGTTAACACATAAAACATCTAGCAACAGAGGGTCAGTATCACCATATTATAAAGGCAGACTCAGGTAAGCAGTGGGTCACCTTCAGAATGGTGTGCACAATCTACTTGGCCTGAATTCCTACGCTCTCCCAGGGGCTACACTTTCTATTTACTTGGTCCACTGCCTCCCTGCTACAGGCATCTGAAATTTAGCACCCTTGCTTCAACACCGTAATGTATACATGTTGCAGCAATCATTTATGAAACTTTTAATAGAGTAATCTAGGAAATCTGATATTTTGTTTGCTTTATTTCTTATTAACATGTACTGGCCTCCTAACATGTAGATTTAGCTCAGAAGCAAATAAGGTAAATTAAAGGAAGGTAAATAAAAAATCTGTTGAAAAAGAAAAATCTGTTATAATTGGTTGCTGCTGCTGCTAAGTCGCTTCAGTCATGTCGGACTCTGTGCGACCCCATAGACGGCAGCCCACCAGGCTCCCCTGTCCCTGGGATTCTCCAGGCAAGAGTACTGGAGTGGGGTGCCATCGCCTTCTCCATATAATTGGTTATCTGCTATTAAATATTTACAACAAAAATCATGACCCGGATTATTTTTTACTCATTGTATCCATGTATCTGGAATTAAAGATCTGTGCTGTTTTTCAATCTGTACCTGAAGGAAACCTATGGAACATCAAAATTAGTAAATCCTGCTGCTGCTGCTGCTAATTCGCTCCAGTCGTGTCCGACTCTGTGCGACCCCATGGACGACAGCCCATGAGGCTCCCCCATCCCTGGGATTCTCCAGGCAAGAACACTGGAGTGGGTTGCCATTTCCTTCTCCAATGCAGGAAAGTGAAAAGTGAAAGTGAAGTCGCTCAGTCGTATCAGACTCTTCGTGACCCCATGGACTGCAGCCTACCAGGCTCCTCTGTCCATGGGATTTTCCAGGCAAGAGTGGGGTGCCATTGCCTTCTCCATAGTAAATCCTAGTCAATTTATAAAATTTAAAATGAGAAATATCTGAAAGAGATGTCTTTGGACAGTTAAAATCATTTCTGATATCAAATTATATTCTAGGGGATATACATTCTATGTGTAAAATTATGAAAAAAGCAAAAATTAAAACATTAATTTTACTTTATTTTTCAATTTCTCATGCTGGCTTAAAACATAATTTACAACGAGTATGTAGGGTAATAAACATACCATCAGAAATGTTGTCAGCTCTCTGGCAGTCTCCTAAAACAAAAGATGTTATGCCTGGCCAGTAGGATGTGGTGATTCAGAAGGGCATCAAGGAATAACTATTTATTTTCTTTAAAGACCCAAATGGAACATACACAGAATTTACCCAGCAGCAGAGACCACTTGTTCTAAAATATACTAGAGTATATTTTTCGTTCTATCATTAAGTCTATAAATTTTATAAAAAATTTTTTCTAGCCAAACACTTTTATCTTTTGAAAACAGCATGTGTGAGCAACACATATTCACAGCTGAAATTGTTTTATTTACATCTTTGGAGGACGAGGTAACATTAACATGCATCTTTCCCTGAACTCAGAAACAGATGTTATGGGTGATTGCAAAATCACCGAGTCAATCTGTTAGCAGGTAGCCTCTAATACCATAGGTTTTTATCCTTTTCAAGCCTTTTAAAATCATACAAATGAAATCCAAACTCTCAAAAAGTTATAATTTATCTCCTTGTTCAGTACCCTGTATCCATGAATTCGAGAAGCAATTCTGGCAACCACTTTCCTTCCTTTGCTTCTTACTTCATCCTCATCAATAATGGCATGACTCAGTTCCTCATCTTCCCTAACTATCCATCCTCTTCTCTAAAGGGAGAGTTGAGACAGCTAACTGGTCTGGGCTGCTAAACCATATCCATTGATGACAAGGGTTAAAGATATACCCTTCTGGAAGTCTCATAACCTACCAACTATAAAATGAGGCTGAGATATCAGAGTATAATCTTTGTTAAATCTTTTACTTTTTAACTTAAACGTTTCCCCCTTCCCTCGACTTACAAGTCAACACTCCATAAAATCATTTTCTGAAAAGAAGAAAACTATTAATTGGCAGCAAAGAGAGAACACAGTCACACTACTACTGATAACTCACAGTCTTTAGTGTAGGCAGATATGCTTTCATTGGAATATTTCATTCTAGTTCCCATTGTTGAATAGTCATCCTTTAAAACAATGAGATTCATTAGGAAGTGAATGCGATGCCTGTCAGAGGTTGTACTCCTCATTCTAGACAGTATTGTTCTATAGAGAAAATCTTCTCTACTTGACCACACATGTCAATGTTTAGTTTCTCTATTGATAACGTGCTGCCATTTGAGTTTAAACTTCAGAGGAAAATCAGTGATGGAATCAGATAAATGATTCTACATAACTAAACTAACAATTAAAAAAAATAACCTAGGATCACTGAAGACCCACGACCATATGAAGTATGGTCTCTATGATTTTAGTTCTTTAAAATGGTTTCTGAGGGGCTTCCCTGGTAGTCTGGGGGGCAGGGTGAGGTGGGGGGTAGTTCTCTAATCAGAGAACTAAGGTCCTACATGCCATGGGGCCAAAAATAAACATACACACCAGATTTTGAAATTCAGATCAAATATGGTTTCCCCACAGTAGTTAATTCTGTTCCTGAAGAGTCTTTCTCTCAACAGCTTGATCATCAAGGAAGCTCGGCACAATGGCAATATCCTATTAGCACATGTTCATATTTGAACAGTCTGCTCTTCTTCCCTTAATTTTCATCTACTTGGAAAATCTATACCAAATATAGAGATTTACTATTTCTACTTGTCATCTTTTATATCGATTATGCATAATTTATGTAAGATCACTGAATCAGTTTCCAAGTTGCATAGACAACATTATACTCAGAGCCCTGGATGATCCTACTTAGATGAAAAAAATGACATGTTATTGGAATCTAGTTATAGCTCTAGCTAATTTTTTTCCCCTCTCTATCTGCTGTGATTACTAGTCTTTCTTGTTCTAGCTTCATTCTTCATTGGTAATGAAAATTTATTATCACAGGTATGTCACAGCAATGCAGCTAAAGAATCATACTTTTAGATATACTAAATTTTTCCTTATCCAAACTTGGGTCCATTATCTATTTACAACTTTATTTTTTCCTCCAGTTACTTTAATTTTCCTACTTTTCATATTTTTATTCTTTCCTTAATTTTTTTTAATTTAACAAGCTGTTACTATGACAGAGAAAGGGATATAAAAAGTATTTTCTATAAAAAGATAATTTTTCTCTGATCAGACTATAAAATCCATTTTTTTTTTTTTTTAGTCCAGAGATTGCAAACATCTTTAACCAGAACCAGAGTCAAACACTCGTTTGTCTGAAACCTGATTTGGACAAGTCATTTAACCTATTTGTGGCTTATACCCATCTAATAAACAGAGATGGTATCTACCTTGTATATTATTTTCAAGAATTAAGTGGTGCATTACCAATGAAGTATTTAGTGCTGTTCCAACACTGAGTAAGCACACAATATTTTGTAAATATTAATATTTATACGGTCAGTGAATCATTCTCCAGAAAGGCTCAAACTGTAGGTTTCCTACAATCTACCTCTATTTACACTAAGAGCCATTGTTCATCAAGGGCAGGAGCTCCAAAGAAATTGATCATATTAATGAAATAAAACACACTTTCAACTTCTACTGTATACATTCAATTAATCCAATTAATCATCTTTAATCTCAGCTGGACAGAATTTAAAGAAATAGATGAAATTAGGCACACCGTCTGTGCTAGTCCATCCTCTCAAAAAGCCTGTTATGTGATCTCAACTATTTTGTTCTGTTCCAGATTTTTCACTACGCGCTGTGGAGCAAACATAGAGGTTGGTGTTTGTGTAATGTCACACAGCACAGGCCAGTGGAACAGGATGGAGGACGGTTTGTTCCAAGTAACACCAAAGGGCTGTAAATACCTGCCTTAGGTAGATGACACCTAAATGAATATTCAGATTGCTTAGGTTTATGGAAATCCAAGTGAGGGAGGGATTAATCTCTTTTAAACAAGGTAGGCCACTTGTGTGATTCACCGCAGAGGTATTCTTCTCATTATGTCAAGGACAGGTATTTAACTGTCATCAAACACGTGGTTCAATACAAAATCAACTGTGAATAGAAAGCCAGCGAAGGAGTAGTTGAAACAGCACAGCAGTGATGAGTTGTGCCTATGCCCCGGGATTCGGACACATTTAGGTGTTGAGTGACAGACACCAGCTCTTCCAGTGGCAACATGGGAACTGCTCATTAAATTACTGTGGAATCTCTGCTAGTGACAAGCGCTTGAAGTGAAGTGAAGTTGCTCAGTCATGTCCGACTCTTTGCGACCCCATGGATTGTAGCCTACCAGGCTTCTCCATCCATGGGATTTTCCAGGCAAGAATACTGGAGTGGGTTGCTATTTCCTTCTCCAGGGGATCTTCCTGACCCAGGAATCAAACCCGGGTTTCCTGCATTGCAGGCAGACGCTTTACCCTCTGAGCCACCAGGGAAGCCAAGTCTAAAATTCAAATTCTTTTTGTCAAAAACCCCGTCTTTTTCAACAAACACCTACCCCTTGAGTTTATATCATTCTGGTATCATCAGTAGGATTTAAAATCACCCGAGCAAACATTGGTAATGGAGATAACAACAATGGAAAACAAATTGGCATTTGGTTCTTTATTTTTAAAAATATTTTTATTATGTGTGTATGTGTACCCTCAACATCCCAAAGCCATACTAATGGCAAAGTAACATCTAAATATATTAATACTTGATTTTGAGCCTTTCCATTTTATTAATTAGCTATATATCCTGGACAAGAGAGTTCTCTATTCCAACATAGACATTCACTCTTTTATGCTTCACAGTTTTATTCAAATAATATTGTAGCCGATTGAAGTTCATAAAATGTAAAACATTCCTAAAGGACTTCAGTACACATCTTAAATTCAGATTAGAGTTCAGTCCCCACATTCACAGAAAATGGGCTTGTCTTGTCAGGTCAGAGTGCAGGGCAGTGAGGGCATTAGTGGGTAACCAACAAGCCTCAGTCACACTAAAAAGAACTATCCTTCTCTCCTTCAGGTGGTATCTGCTCTAACTGACCCTTGAAAGAAGTCCAGAGTATGTTGGACCATTAACAGTAATTACTTATTACATTACATACTTATTACATTATCAGTAATAAGGATGATGGCATCATGGGCATCCCACGTGGCTCAGTTGTAAAGAATCCACCTGCCAATGCAGGAGACGCAAGAGATGTGGGTTTGACCCCTGGATTGGGAAGATCTCCTGGAGGAGGAAATGGCACCCCACTCCATTATTCTTGCCTGAAAAATCCCACAAACAGAGGTGCCTGGCAAGCTACAGTCTAATAGGTTGCAAAGAGCTGGACGTGAACGAGCAACTGAGCACGTGTTTGTTGTGGTTCAGTCATGTCCAACTTTGCAACACAATGGAGTGCAACACAGCAGGCTTCCCTGACTTTCGCTGTCTCCAGGAGTTTGCTCAAATTCATGTCCAATGAGTCGGTGATGCTGTCCAACCGTCTCATCCTCTGTCGACTCAGAATGCCTGCCTGATGACATTACCAGTCTGCAGGGCTCTTACTTATTCCACAGTGAGCTCCTGTTCTACTCATAATGTCCCACAGAAATATTCCATTGAGACAGGTAAGATAACAATGAAAAAATAACCATAAAACCAGTATACACAGTAGCAATAAGTTGTTATTTAAGATTTTGGGGATGGGTACTGTGTGCCAGTACTACTACTGTTTACATATATGCTCATTTAATGTTCCTGAGAACTAGCAAGAGCCAGGATAGTCATTATTGCTCTCACTCTGCAGAAAGTAAAACTGAAGATCTCTGAAGAAAAGAGAGAATCTGGGGATGGGTATACTGAGGGGAAAATGCTAGAGGAAAGCTATCTGGAAGGTCCAGAGAGCATCCAGTCCTGACTGGAGCAAAAGGCCCGAAGACTCCGAAGAGACGAAAGACAGGAAGGGAAGGAGGGAGATGCAGGGAAGAAAGGGAGACTATGAGACAGTATTAATTCCAACAAAGTCAAAAAATAATGTAAAAAGAAATCATAGTTCTGTAAATGATTCTATAGTGAGTAAAACATACAGTCAAAACATGCTTATAGGGACCTCCCTGGTGGTCTGGTGGTTAAGACTTCACCTCCCAATGCCGGAGGCGCAGGTTCAACCCCTGGTTGGGGAACTAAGATCCCACATGCTTTGTGGCCAAAAAATCAAAACATAAAACAGAAGCAATATTGTAACATATATAATAAACACTTTTAAAATGGTCCACATCCAAAAAAAATGTTTAAAATAACTTGCTTACAATGAATATTGATTTGACAAAAATTTTAATGGTTCTCTTGGGAGTAAAAGAAAAGAGGTTTACAACAGGGCTACAACTTCATTTTCTGTAGTAAGAAGTAAATCCTTAAAGCAAGTTGAAAAGCAAGACATAGCTGTCAGAGACTGTTATTTAGAAATATATAGAGTAAGTAACAGAAATTAAAAAAGAGCCTAAAGAGATAAAAATGGTTGCCTCTCATAAGTGGGGATCTGGGAGTGGTGGGCACCTGAGGATGCTATCATTTTATCATAGCCTTGGGAACTATGATTTTCTAAATGCCGGGGATATTGTTGTTACTGTTCAGTTGCTCAGTTGTGTCTGGAATCTTTGCGACCCCACAGACTGTAGTCCGCCAGGCTCCTCTGTCCCTGGGATTTCCCTGGCTAGAATACTGGAGTGGGTTGCTATTTCCTACTCCTGGGGATCTTCCTGACCCAGGGATCAAACCCACATCTCCTGTGTTGGCAGGCAGGTTCTTTACCACTAGGGCCCCACCTGGGAAGCCCCCAAGTACTGTGTAAATCATATTAAAAACACAACAGAATGGACGTATCTGGGCAGGCCTTTATCTCAACTGCCCTTGGATGCTGAGAACGCGCAGATTTGCCAGGCAGAACACAGCCAGTTTAGGACTCCCTGAGCCAAAGGAGCTGAAAAAAAGCAGGAAGATCAAGGGAATCATTCTTAGAGTTTCTCATTTTGCTTAAGAAAAAAAGTATATTGATCTTTTCTACAGCTCAGAAACCAAGTATTAAGGGACAACCCTGCAGACATTTCCACGGAAATCCTTCTTGAGGGACTGAAGGTGAGCCCACTCAGGTACCAGTCCTAAAGGACCAGAGGATTCAAGAAAGAGGTGGCGATGGAGGAAGTGGGTGATGAGGGATGTTGCAGGCTTCATGAGCGAATTGTGTCAACACTGCAGAACTTCTAGGGAGAGAGCCCAGCAAGGGGACTGGGGAGCTGTGAGTGTGAGGTGGGTGGTCACTCCTGCCTCTGTATCACCCTGACATAAACGATTCAAGTACGCATTCCATGGCAGTGACATTGCCCCAAATGGGGTGAAAATGAGTTCTGAGAGGGCAGAAAGTCTTAGGGATTGCAATGGTTTCTGACTCTTTAAATGGTCATATTTTATAAACAAATATGCTATAAATATATAGTATTAAAATTTCACGTGGTTGGACTTCCCTGAAGGTCCAGTGGTTAAGACTCCATGTTTCCCATGTAAGGGGCATGGGTTCCATCCCTGGTCGGGGAACTAGGATCCCATATGCCTCTCAGCATGTTCAAACAATTTTTTAAAACATTAATTAACCGAAAAAAGGAGTCCAAAAAAATTGTCCTTTCCCCATTTTAAAAATATTCATGGGGTAGAGCGATTATTAGGGAGAAAAAAAATGTCTAAAAGGCTCCTAAGGGTGGCATTAATGAGGAAAATCCAGTTGAGAAACACTGGATTAAAATAAAAGGTAAAATAATAAATAATGGTTGGAAAATTTTAGAATGTAAATTGGTAAAAACTGAGAAGGACCTTAGGAACTCTGGGAGCTTGAGAGCATTTTTTGATGGAAAACCGTTTTTTTTTTTAAATTTTATTTTATTTTTAAATTTTACATTATTGTATTGGTTTTGCCAAATATTGAAATGAATCCACCACAGGTATACATGTGTTCCCCATCCTGAACCCTCCTCCCTCCCCATACCATCTCTCTGGGTTGTCCCAGTGCACCAGCCCCAAGCATCCAGTATCGTGCATCGAACCTGGACTGGAGACTTGTTTCATATATGATATTATACGTGAAAACCATTTTAAGGATACATCTAATACCATATACCAGAAGGTTCTTTAAAAGTTAGAAAAGAACAAGTAGACACCCTCAAATCAAATCTGCCCTATTATCTAAATCACTGATTGTAAACAAAAGACATTATCTTTTCAGTGAACTCCCTGATATCAACTCCAAGGACATCATTATCTTTTTAGAGGTCAATGAGTCAAGCTCATGATTATCCCAAATTACACTAGACCACTAACTTCCCTGTGATCTTGGTAAGATATCTTCTGAACTTTTCAAATATCTGTTTTGAAGTCACACTGGCACAAATATTGTTTTCTGATTTGATTCAGAGCCCAGACTGCCAAAGGTTTTCACATACACATATGATCTCAAGATCTGAGATGGGAAAAACTCAGGCCCAATTGAAGTCAAGATAGTTTCTAAACTTAGGTGTCTGTGTGTGATTTGGTGATGCCCAAAGAGTCAAACATGACTGAGTGACTAACACTTACCCTTTTTTCAGGTTTCAGAGAAATCATGTCTCCAGGAAGTGTCTTCTACCCAACCACTATCAGAACACAAATTACAGCACTAGGGATGTTGATCTTTTCAATATTATGTCCACATCAGCATTTTTCAAACCAGATAGTCTGTTACACTATATTAATATATTAAGCAATGTTACTATATTACTTTTTAAAGCTACTTCTCAACAGAAACAAAAATTAGTTGATCCACTCAAATCTCAAACTCCATGAGGACAAGACACTGTCTTCTTTCTGCATCACTCTGTCTCCAGCATGGAACAGCATCTTGGCATTAGCAGCGCTCAATAAATGTGTGACAGATGGAAAGACAGAAAACATTACCTTCAAGTGTGTTTAGCAATATTTCAAGCCTAGAATTTCTTGTGAAAAAATCTAACAGAATAGGTTGTGTGCATGCTAAGTCATTTCAGGCATGTCCAACTCTTTGCCACCCTAAGGGCTGCAGCCTGCCAGGCTCCTCTGTCCATGGAATCCTCCATGCAAGAATGCTGGGGTGGGTTGCCATGCCCTCCTCCAGGGGATCTTCCCAACCCAAAGATGGAACCCTCATTTCCTGTGGCTCCTGCATTGCTGGCAGATTCTTTACCACTGAGCCACTGGGGAAGCCCCTAAGAGTACACTATTTAAACAGACTCAGTATAACTGCACCACTCTAAACCGTATTAGCAAAGTAACAGAAAACTAACTATATTATGACACACCAAGAGCATCCTGGGCCAACATATCTTTGGCTATGTGTCATATTTTGCATAGTGGCACACAGCAGGCACTCAACTGTTGATTTCCCAAAGTATGATATAGAATCCCAAATTCAGATAATCCCTCCTCTATCTTTTTCTTCCATTTTATAACCATAAGAATTTCTTTACTCCCTTCTTAAAAGCATATGTTCATAATTAAGTAAGTGGGCATTTACAAAAATAAGATTGAAAAGAATGAGAAGGTAACAAGTTGCTTCCCTCTCATCTAATTGTAATAGAAAAACAGGGTAAAACATCATTATTGAAAAGAAAGCTAGGCCTATTCAATTTGAATGTGCTAGTTTATTTCATTGTTCTTCATGTCTACAGTCATTAATCTGTCACCTGTAATTCACTATAAATGATGCTATCAGTAATTATTTCAACATGATTGTTCAAAAGAAAAGGCCCTGGTTCAAAGGACAATATGGGTTAGGTCTGTCAGTTTTCCTTTCCGCAATAATAAAAAGTGGCATTGCATTTTCATTTACTCAATTCGTGTTTGATAGAAGCCTACTGTGGGTCAGGCCGTGTTCTAGGAACTAGACGTTTAACTATTAAAAGGTTAATTCCTCTGTCTCAGAGAGCTCATGCTGTAGCAAATATAAACAGACAATAAATGAAAAACAAAATGTGCACTTTATTAGTGGTAATAAACTTCCAGGAGAAGGACAACAGATTAGGGAGATGATGATTGACAGAAGGGGTGCATGCTGTTTCATGGGACGTGATCACAAAATGCTGACCTGATAAGGTGACATATGGGGAGAGATCTTAAGTGCAGAAGCAAGCTGTATAGATTTCTGGATAAAGAATGTTCCAAATAGAACAGTAAGTGAAAAGACTCTGAGACGGAGTGCATGGTATAGACCAGAAAACAGTAGGGGGTTTTCACATGTAAGTTTTGCCTAAATAGCTTACCTTACATCTCTATCTATTTAAACCTTACTGGTCCTTTAAAGTGAGATCTCTCAAGCAAAATCCTTTAAACCAAGTTCCTGGTATCCCTCCAAAAAGATCTGGCTTCTCCACCCTTTGAATCCCAAGAACAACTTGGCTCAGAAAATTCTGTTTTATAAGTGAATATCTTTGTAGACTATAAACACATATCTAAGGTTGAAGACTTGGCTGCAAATTTGTATAACCCCTTCTGAACCTAGCTTCCTCAAAACAATGCTGTCTTTGAAAGTCAAAGACAGTATCTTCAGTTGGTATCACTGACTCAGTGGATATGAACTGTGTCCTGAGGAAACTCCAGGAAATGGTGGAGGACAGAGAAGCCTGGCATGCTACAGTCCATGAGGTTGCCAAATGTCGGACATGACTTAGTCAGACATGAACACAGTTGGTATGGGTTTTTCAGAAATTTAAAGAGTCAGCAGGCACTACTTTTTATAGCTTAGTCTGGTTTGGACTTCAAAAACACATTATATGGCACCTTCAGTCTTCCAAGACATGCTTTGATTCATGCTTTGGTTAGTGATCTCCTTGATAAAAGGGGGATACAGGCAGGCTGTTCATCAGCAGGATTTGGGCCAGCTTTCAGTTCTGTAACAGTAGTGCTAGTCTTAGTTTATACATGTGATTTGCCAGATATAATCTCTGTTCCCATTGCATTTTTGGACTCTTGTAACCAATGGGTAGATCAAATGAAGTAGTCAGGCAGAGTATCTAGTATCTTTGTTTCTTCTCTCACAAGAAAACGAAACACTGGTTTCTCATGTGACATCTGTAAAAGTAACATACTCCCTAGACCCACCGACTGTGTTCATCTATGCCTCAGTTTCAAAGACTATTTTAACCTTTTTGTACAAAAAGAACACTGGTAAAAGTATATTAAAGAGTCTGTTATATCATAACTTCAGTAACAAATGTCACTTTCAAAAAGAGTTTAAAAAATGGGTTGTCCTGCATTTGAAAACATACAGAGTGGGTAGCCACACTGAAAAATAGATGCTAGGGAGTTTAAAAATGGTCATAATGTATTGTATCCATGGAGCATAACAGTCACCACTACGTCTCATTCATGTGAGATTAATATTATTTTTCGTATCAAATGAATCATTTTGAACCTCATTTTAATTTTTCAAAACTTGACTTACTCATTGGACACACAAGTGCAGATGTCTGCCATCTAGTGGCAAAATTTAGTATTGGCACTCTACTTTTTCTAGGAAAGTGTCAACATTTTGCTGAGAAAAATGTAATCTAAGTCCCATGTTTCCCCATGAGGAGAAAGCCAAGTCTAGGAAGATAACACATCTAACTGGTTATACTATCCTCATACTCCCATCTCTTCTCTTCTTGACACTAAGTAGGAAACAGGCTTGGTTAGAAATCCCTAGGAACACTACTTTAGGTTTTATGGATGCTGAATTCACAAAGATATAAGTTCCATGAAAGCAGAATGACTATTCATCTAATTATCTCTAGCATCTACATCAGTAACCAAAACAATTCAGCAACTTAGCAAATTTTTTATAATATAGTCACATTTATTTAAGAATGTATTCCATATCAAATGGCAAAGTTCAACAATACAAAACCAGAATTATTTTTGTACCAACCTAATACTTTTACCAGAGAAGGCAATGGCACCCAACTCCAGTACTCTTGCCTGGAAAGTCCCACGGATGGAGGAGCCTAGAGGGCTGCAGTCCATGGGATCGCTGAGGGTCGGACACGACTGAACGACTTCACTTTCACTTTTCACTTTCATGCATTGGAGAAGGAAATGGCAACCCACTCCAGTGTTCTTGCCTGGAGAATCCAAGGGACGGGGGAGCCTGGTGGGCTGCCGTCTATGGGGTTGCACAGAGTCGGACACGATTGAAGCGACTTAGCAGCAGCAGAATACTTTTACACAAATTGAATGTGAACTATTATTTTCAAAGCTGAAAATAGACCAGACTGTGGATCACCTGCCAGAGGAATTTCTAAAGTCTAAGGAATAGGGAGATTGATAATTTTGTTTAACTCTCTAAAATATAATTTACATTAAATTTATGTAAAAGTATTAAGTGTTATTTTATATGCTTTTTAAAATGTACCCATGTTTGGAGTTCTATTGTAAAATTCCCTTTAATTGATGAACAAAACTAATCTATGTCCATTTCTAAGAACACTCATAGTAATTAAACGACTATGCACATACGCAGCAGTTATAGACTATTTTGTCCTTCCTTTCTTGACATCTTACTGTTTGTATCAATGATATATGTGATGTACTTGCTCAGAAAGTTAATTCCTAAATATAGCATTATACACAGGAAAAAATGGGGTCAGCTTCTGATATAGTTTCATGATATAACACTAAAAACAAAGAAAAACTGTTGAGGACTAGATGTATTTGAGATAATTTCTGTTTTTACACCACCCTGTAAACACTGTTATCCATTAAAAAAAAAAAAAAAAAAGCTATAAATTTAGCTACAGAGGAGCACATTTGATGGAAATGTGCACTCAGCTGCATCTGACTCTGGGACCCCATGGACTATAGTCTGCCAGCCTCCTCTGTCCATAGAATATACTCCAGGCAAGAATACCAGAGTGTGTTGCCATTTCCCCTCAATGGGATCTTCCTGACCCAGGGATCAAACCAGGGTCTCCTGTGTCTCCTGCATTGGCAGGCAGATTCTCCACCACCACTGAGCCATCTGGGAAGCCCTTAGTTTCACCTTAATTCTATACCTGAGATCTTAGTCCTTCCTCAATTGTATTTAAATTCCAATGGAAAAGAGCACTCCACCCTTCCTCAAAGTCTGAGAAACACCCTAAATTGAATGACTCATCTTAACAGAGAACAGCCTAAGACAATGGACCCCTTGCCAATCCAGGTTATTAATCTACTTTTTAAAAAAATACAAAGTGTTTCTCTATCTCATTCAATCTTTCAATCAAAATATTCTGTCACTCTATCTCTCCAATTAGATTTTAATATTTAGCAGACAGAAGTATCATTCAAGGTTATTTATTTAAAATGCAGATGGACAGACCCTGCCTCCATAATGATTCAGCTGATCTGGTTTCAATCCCCAAGACTACAGTTTAACAACTAAATCAGGTATTTTGGTCAAATGATCCTGGACCACAATGGTAGAAATATCACCTTAAGTCCCTGTGATGGAAATCTTTCCAGTGATTACAAAAAGCCCTCAGGAGACCTGGCTACCTACAGCAGCCAGTGATCAACAAAAATGACTCCTTCGAAAGTCCTGGCCACTAGAACTAGACAGTGAGAGGAGCCCTAATTTGTTAGATGTTACCTGAAAGGACCATGCCTCTCAAAATGTTAGGATCACCAGTGTAACCATTATATCCTTGCAGACAGCCCTTCAAGCAAGTGAAACTCTGAGTCCGACTTGGGATAATTTTATTACATTCTGCATCATATTCAACAAGACCGTCTTAGTGTTTATTAACATGTAAACTAATTTGTCATTATCAAAATACACTGAAATCTCAGATTTCTCTCCTACCCCACAACCCAAAGGAAGGAACTCACAACACATACAAGAACAGTACTGCCAAGCACTGTTTTAGGCCTTTGGAATATATCATGAATAAAACATAACATAAACATCTCTGCCCTGACAGAGATGTAAACCATCACTCAATTTGGTAAGCTGCTCATCCCCATTTTACAATGTGTAAGTCCTGGGGGACAGAGAAATAAATAATGGGTGACTCCTGATGTGAAGCTCAAAATCTAAAGGAAAATTCTGATATTTGCATAATTTATTCTAGTATAAACAAGTATGGCAAATGTTACAATATACAGGAAAATACTACACTCAAGGTGCAGAGGGAATGAAAAGATGAACTGTCTTGGAGGAGGCGGGCAGGCCTCCTCATATCTGCAGGACCACTACAGCCAAACCTAGACTAGCGCATTTTAAGAAGTATGGAAGGTCTCCATGGAAACCTAGAGGCAGGAAAACAGGCATATTCCAGGATCCTCAAGCAGGCTGGTGTGGCTACAGAGTCACAGCAGAGGGCGGAAGGAAGACAGGATAGAAAGTTACGGAGAGTCAAACTATAAATGACTTTGATCTCCCTGTAGAATAGATAAAAGCAAACAAAGTAGAAAGACAAGTCAGAGGCCACTGGGGCTGTGCAAGGGGGTGGTGGGAGAGAGCCGTATCAGAGAAGTGCAAGTGGTGCAGGAAGGAAGGACCTGATGAGACAGTTCAGGGAAATCCATTAAGATTTAGGGAGTGTATATAGGAAATAAAGAATCAAAATGGTTCAAGTTTGAGCTCCTAGGATGCGTGCATGCTCAGTTGCATCCAACTCTTTGGGATTCCATGGACTGTAGCCTAGCAGGTTCCTCTGTCTGTGGGATTTTCCCAGGCAAGAATACTGGAGTGGGTTGATATTTCCTCTTCCAGGGAAACTTTCCAACCCAGGGACCGAACGCACATCTCCTGCATTGGCAGGCAGATTTTTTTTTTTTTTTTTTAACCACTGAGCCACTAGGAAGTCCACTCTAGGATGACTGTGATGGAATTTATTAAGTTAGGAAAAACAGGAGGAATGGTGTATTTTGGAGAAAAATGATGGATTCCAAAGTCCAAATGGAACATTACAGGTACCTGATTGATACTCTTTATGGAAATGTCCAGCAGGATGCCAGCATGGAAATCTAGTGCCCAAGGGAAGAGTTTTGTTCTTCAGAATTCATCTACTGATACTGGAAGCTCTAAGTGCAGTTGAAATCACAGAGAGGGCTGTCAAGTGAGAAGAGGTGAGTTGATTCCTGGGAAGTGACTTAACATGAAAGGATAGAGAAAACCAGACACAGAGTCAAAAGATCCAAGCATATTAATTTTGTGGCCTTGGGTAAATCACTTGATAAGATGTAGAAATCTTCTTTATATAATTTCATTGATTCAGACTGCAGAAATCTCACATAGGTTCAGAGTTTTCTCCCCTTACTGTCTGGCACTCGACTTTTAAGTATGTCTTCATAAAACACAACCAGCTCTGCTGACAACTCTATAGATTCCCTGAACATACACCTGCTTTCCCACTATCCAGGGAAATTATCTTCCAGAATTCTACCACAAACTGACTTTTTTAAGTGACAAATAGGGTAGCAATAACATTCATCATTATTAAGATTTCTCTCTTCAAAATTCTTAGGGGACTATTGATGAAAACTTCTAAAGAAATTTCTTTTTCAACAGATGTGTTACACTGTGTCTTATTGGCATTCTAAGACATAGATCATACACTTTATTTTTTCTCCATAATTCTCCCTGTTGGTGTTCAGTCTAATTCTCCCTGCTGCTGCTGCTGCTAAGTCACTTCAGTCGTGTCCAACTCTGTGTGACCCCATAGACGGCAGCCCACCAGGCTCCCCCGTCCCTGTTATTCTCCAGGCAAGAACACTGGAGTGGGTTGCCATTTCTTTCTCCAATGCATGAAACTGAAAAGTGAAAGTGAAGTCGTCCAGTCGAATCCAACTCTTAGCGACCCCATGGACTACAGCCTACCAGGCTCCTCTGTCCATGGGATTTTCCAGGCAAGAGTATTGGAGGGGGGTACCATTGCCTTCTCCAATTCTCCCTAGATTGTGGTTTTATTAAATATACAAGATTTTGTTAAGTCTTTAATGGTTTTCTGTTTTTCATTCCAAACTTAAATTCACTCATGAAATAAAAACAAACATACATACACACATGTGCGTTAGACCAATAAAAATATCTTCAGAATTAAAAATTAGACACCTATTCTTTATGGATCTAAATAATACAGAATCTTAAATTTCAATATAAAAGGTTAAAATTCAATATAAAATCTGAGACTGCATGTCTTCTTTAATCTAGCAACAAAATGAGTGAACACTATATGTCCACTGTGCTTTCCTGGTGGCTCAGCAATAAAAATCCCGCCTACCAATACAAGAGATGGGGGTTTGATCCCTAGATCAGGAAGATCCCCTGGAGAAAGAAATGGCAACCCACTCTAGTACTCTTGCCTTGGAAATCCCATTGGCAGAGGAGCCTGGTGGGTTACAGTCCATGGGGTTGCAAGAGTCGGACACAACTTAGCGACTAAACCACCACCACCATGCCTCCATTAGTCCATTATTTGACATTAGCCTGAAGGCAGGGGCATAACTTGTGTCTTTTGGGGTAGTATTTCTGTGTTACTCTTACAAATCCAAAGTGTCTACTATAATTCTAGGGGCAGAGAAAGTGCTGAATACAGACATGCTTAACTAATCAGAAATTCAAAGCAAACATTTTTCTACATTGCTGGGCCACTTTAAGTGGATGGATTTTTATGCAATGAAATCAATCAATCATTTAGAACACATTGCAGATTAAAAATTAAGAAGGTAGATTTATATTGAAAGTCAGCTCACAAAAGTGTATTATTATTCCAGTTTTGTATAAAGTAAGTGTTAGGATGTGTACAGAAAAATATAAGAGGATTATGCTGAGAGTCCCTTGGACAGCAAGAAGATCAAATCAGTCAATCCTAAAGGAAATCAGTTCCAAATATTCATTGGAAGGACTGATGCTGAAGCTGAAGCTCTAATACTTTGGCCACCTGATGCGAAGAGCTGACTCACTGGAAAAGACCCTGATACTGGGAAAGATTGAAGGCAGGAGGAGAAGGAGCTGACAGAGGATGAGATGATTGGATGGCATCACCGAATCGATGGACATGAGTTTGAGTAAGCTCTGGGAGTTGGTGATGGACAGGGAAGCCAGGCGTGCTGCAGTCCATGGGGTCGCAAAGAATAGGACATGACTGAGCAACTGAACTGACTGAACTGAATGCATCAAATGTTGCTTTGGGGGCACTGGATCATGATGAACTTTTAGTTTTCACATAATATGTTTCTTTCATGTTTGAATTTGGTGTAACCCATGTTACTTCTATAATAAGAAAAACAGAAAAATGATATTTTGCATATTCATACATACATTGAGCATTTATGAGTGTGACTCTGTAATAAGTACTTCATTTTAGACAAATGAAACATGGCATCATTCAAGCACTTCACACTCTAGTCTTTGAAACAACTTATACACACACATGAGAGTCAATTTCTAGGCAGGTTGATAAGAAGTCCGGGGTCCCCAAGGAGGGGAGAAGGGTCTGGGGTTCTTGAGGAGGAGATAGGGGTCTGAAATTCTCAAGAAGGAGGAAAGGACAAATGTCCTTTTTTCCTCTCTCTCCACATTCCTTAGTCTTAGTCACATAAAACATTTTTTTTTTCTTTAAGCCCTGAACTGATGATTACACAACAAACAACTCAGTTCTAACTCTGTACTAACGATTATATAACAACAATGTATCCTGCTTGAGGACAGTTTTTCCTTCTTGAAAACTTTCCAACTAATCCTGTTATTTTAGAATGTATATTATGGGAGTGGGTCTAGTAAGATCTTTACAACCTTGAGACATTCTTTTGATTTATTGTAATAACCAATTTAAAAAGTATATAATTCCCTTGCTAAGACTAGTAATCAGGGCACTCTCCATCCCCCTTCTGATGTCTATGTCAGGAGCTTTCTCTGTCCCTTTTTCACTTTAATAAAACTCTGCTACACAAAAGCTCTTGAGTGATCAACTCTGATCCCTGGTCCCAAAACTAAGTCTTCCTGGGAGATCAGGAATCCGACACACTGTAAGCTATCACACACAAATAAGTGAATATGATCAGTGGTAAAACCAAGAATCTGATAAAGTTACTAAAAGATCAATTCATAGTGAAAAGTGTCACTTCGAGCACTTTGTCCTTGACAAACTGCTAAAATTTGGACCCATGAGGATGTGGAAGAAAGTGATTCCAAGTAGCATGAGAACATAAGAAAGTCATGAAAATGGCAGAGGGTATTCACAACAGCAAGTAGGGTGGGTAAAGTCAATGTAACCTTGAGACTTGAGACTGAATTTAATGTAAATCCAAACCGTGGACCATATGGAATGCTAGCTGGAAGCTGATTTCATTGCTATTCAATAGATAGCATAAAGGATATCAGTGAAGTTTTTCTCATATCAGGATAGGAGAAAAAAATGATCAGATTTGGTCTTCAATAAAAGTAATCTCTAAAGTGTATTTGAAGACAATATAGTCAATAAAATCACCTGGAAAACCCAGAGACTCTAACAGAAAGGTATAAAGGTCTGATTGCACCTGATTACCTGGAGTTGTTGGGAAAGGGGACTCTCAGGCCCTCACTCCAGACCTCCTGAATCAGAATCTGCCTTTTCACAAGATTCCCACGTGATCTGACTGCACATAAAAGTTGGAAAAGCCATGAATTAAGTAGGTAGGTAGTGGGAAAGAAAAGAAGCCAAGAGGCTGAGCTATTATTTGGCTGAATTATTACAATTTGGTATCTAAGTGAAGGAAGAGAGTAAATCAAGATTACTCAGAAAATTTGGAGCCATAGGATGCTGACGCTATGCACAGGAACAGGAAACCTCAAAGGAGTGTGGTGAAGAGGGAAGAAATGAAGGCTACTGTCCATCAGGCTCATGGAAATGCCCCCTCCAGGAGCCACACTGGGCTTGGAGATGATATGGATGATCCACATTGAAAAGTACTGGAAACCTTGACAATAAATGGAGTCACAAAAGGAAAGGGGAGCAGGAAAAGCAGGCCAGTCAACCGAGGAGAAAGTCTTTGAGAACCTCATGCTGCTCAGGAGTCAACGCAGGGAGGCTTGGAGGATAAAGAGGAACCAGAGGGGAAGAGAATCAGCAAAGTACAATGCTTTGAAAATTAAGGGAGGTTGAAGGTGTTGCTAAGAGATTAAAGGGGAAGCCCAGAAAAGGGCCTCTTGTTTTGTGACTAACAGGGGACAGGTCATTTTTGGCTAAGTCATTTCTGTGAATCTGGTGAAGATGGAAGTCACAGAACAAACAGAGTCAGAAATTGGTAAAAATTAAAGACATGTGGATGCTACTCATCGAGTATAAATGAAAAGGTTAGGGATGAACATGAAAATTTAGAAGGGGTGCAAAGGACTAGGTTGACTTAACTTTAAGCCGTTGAACTTTAAAGATTTTCTTATGGAAGAAAGATCAGAGGTATTCTCATCATAACTCTCAGAATGATTAGGAAGGCCAACAAGCACAGTGAGGAGGAATTGGATTTCTGGCTCAGTTAAAAGGAGGTTCTGCCTCTCCCTGCTCTCCGAAAATGGAATGAAGTGCATTACGAGTGTTAATTTCTCAAATTGTACAAACTACACAGTTGGATGATCACCAATGGGGAGTCATAAAGTAGAATGCTCTTCACTGATGACTTCTGTTGTGAGCCAAATGACAGTCTCCCAAAAGATATGTCTGCCCACATCCTAATCCCCCAAATCTGTGAATATGGCCTAATATGGTAAAGGTGTGGTAAAGCTAAGGCTCTTGAAAGGAGGAGCTGGTCTTGGATTTTCTGAGTGAGCCCTGAATGCAATCACACGTATCTTTATAAGATGGATGCACAGGGGAGGAGACACATAGACTGAAAGAGAGGAGACAATCTGACTCCAGGGCAGAGACTAGAGGCAGTCACAAGTCAGGGAATGCAGACAGATGCCTGAAGCTGCAGAAAGCAAGTACAGGTTCTCCCCTGGGGACTTTAGAGGGAGTGTGTTTGCCAAAACCTTAATTTCAGACTCCTGGTCTCTAGAATTATGAGACAGTGCATTTGTGTTGTTTAAAGCCCTAGGGAATGAATACAATGTCGAACATTACCTTCCTGCTCTGAGATTTCTTGAGCTGCTGTCACCTCATAGTGATCACCTGCTCCCGGAAGGTGGAGTCCCTGACTCACCCTCCTGAGCTTCCAGAAAAACAATGTCCACCATACCCAGTATGTTAGAGAACACTGACAGGGAACTTACCACAGGAATATGCACCCCTGTGTGTAAATGAAAAGAAGAGATGGTAGCTAGGTAGGTAGACAGATGCCTGATAGAGACAGACACAGAGACACACTCATTCTATTCAAGCAAGTAACTATTGAAATGTACTTGTTAAACACTCTCATGAACTTAACTTTCTCAGAGAGAATCATAAATACTTGGGTTACCCTTGACTGTCAACTTTAATATTAAAAATACTGAGAAAACCAGAATTCAGAGCAAAGATACATGACCTCCAGTTGCTCAGATAAGTCTTTAGTTTCTTATTATCAAATGAACTGAGGGATTGAAAATAATTTATCCCAGGGAAAGCAGAATAATAGCCACATCCAAGGAAAGCTGAAAAAGGGTGGTTGCTTCCTGTATGACGAGGAGGGTTTGGGGGTTAAAAGGGAAGATGGGAGGACCCCAGGTAAAGGAACCTTGTGGCAATGCCAGTTTCCCTTCAGGGCTCCCTTCCCACCAGGTAAGACATGTGGCAGGTATTATCATGTATGTGAGAAATCACAGGCAAGGAACACATAAGACTCTTTGCTTCCATATTATGTATAAGAGGGACTTCCCCAGTGGCTTCAGAGGTAAAAAGTCTGCCTGCCAGTGAAGGAGACACAGGAGACACGGGTTCAATCCCTGGATCGGGAAGATTCCCTAGAGGAGGAAATGGCAACCTACTCCAGTGTTCTTGCCTGGAGAATTCCATGGACAGAGAAGCCTGGTGGGCTACAGTGGATAGGGTGGCAAAGAGTAGGACATGACTGAGTGACTAAGCATGCAGCATGTATGAGAATTTCTTTCTGACATGACTGAGTGACTAAGCATGCAGCATGTATGAGAATTTCTTTCTGGTGCAATTGATTTGAGGGATCTCTGCATGACAGTTGTGCTTTTGCACATGACAGCTGAACTCAAAAAAAGATGAAAATCACCAAAAACTACTGGGCTCAATAATCCTCTAAAATGATTGTACATAGATACAAAGATGTAGAAATAGAGATATTTAGAAATATAGAGATAAAAATAGATATGTAGATACACAGAACGTAGTGACACTTGAAATTTATATGGATTCTTGGAGTCTACACAATACCACTAGACTGGGATACATTGAAGGTGAGAGGTTGCTGGATGAAACTTCAAACAGCAGTGGGCAAAACATGGTACGTATATAAGCAGGAACTAGGTTTCTCTTCAGACTGGGTCCCAGAGCCAGTTCTAATGAGGTAATCTGCTCTGGAGTAATACATACAAAAATACTGACAAAGGTTGTCAGCAGATCCCTTTTCCCAGAGCTTACTGACAGGATATTTTTGAGTGAATCTAATGATCATGGCCATAGTTACCTATGATCGATGAGAAGGCTTCCTTAGGAGACCATCAAAGCACCACATAATCATAAATGCACAGTCTTCACAAGAGACATCTGGCAGCCCCTTCCTCTCTGAAACCGGCTGGTGATATTTTACTCTGGTTTAACCTCACCTGAATTTGACCTGAACAGTAGTTACTGGAGGATATCCTGCTCAACCCAGGATGTCTAGACAAACTCCACTTCCTGCAATAGAGGTGACTGAAGGTAGGATATGTCATGGCTCAGCTGGTGTGCGGATTTCAAGGGAACACTGGGGACAGGAAGTAAGCACGGGCTAGGCTAGAACAAATGACCTAATGAAGGATTAATTCTGCAGTGAGAGTCAACAACTCAAATTACAGTGGCCAGGAGGAGTATGGAGAACAGAGATTTGATCCTGCCAACAATGACACACAAGGAGATCTGTCAAGTAGAACTTGGCAGCACAAGTCTCCAGGCAGAAATGATACAGAGTCACAAGGTGGGCTGTGCCTCAGGCCCAGGGGTCTGTCCACTTTAGGGGTGCGGCAGGGACTGGCAAGAGAAGGACTGGACTGCTGCTTCTGGGCAGAAGGTCTTGGAAAGAGGGAGATTAATTGTCAAGGTCATGCTAATCTTTCCAAAATGTCTTCAGTCCTACAAAGGCAAACTGAATACAGGGGAGAAGTTCAGTCCTGCGAAATGGCAAATACAATAAGAGATGCACAAACTGAAGCTAGCTAGGCATGGGAATCAGTAGAGTTCACTAGGGTCACGGCAGGTAAACCCATCTCAGACTTCCCTCTTCTGTGGGTTGCACTGGTTGATGAATCCGGAAGGCCAGACCCCAGAGCAGGGGTGGGGAAGACAAGAGCTCAAAGCCCATAGTGTGTCTGCCAGCTACCATGGAAATGGGTTTCTTCCACCATTGTTTCTCCTCAAAATGTTCATTCTGGCTGGCTTCAGGATGAGCTGGCACAACTGGTAAGAAGATGGCAGTGGCTCAAATACCCCTCCTGCCTGCTTGCTGTCATTGCCAGTAGGTCCTGGGTCCTGTGTCCATGTGGCAAGCCGCAGAGGAAGTCTGAGAAGGTGCACGCCAGCCAGAGAACTTGGCCTTCAGGAGCCTGTGAGCAGGAAGTTCCAACAGGTGGGAGAATAAAAACAGCCAGCCTGAAGGGGAGAGCCTGCCAGAGGCAGGGGAGTCTGCAAGCCGCCCAAACTTCTGGACAAAAAGGAACACACAGCAGCCAACTACGGAGCCAGGGGGACACCTACAAACTGGCTCTCTGGGCTCCAGGCGAAGGAATATTAAAGAAGGTATGCATCCAAAACATGCACTGCGTTTCATAGTGCTTTAGAGACCGATCAGAAAGCACGTGCACAGGCATCGTGCCTTCCAACCACAAAGCCACTCCACAACCACTACCTGACCATCTCCACCTGTGCACTGGGAAAGACATGCTCTGGAGAAGGAACATGCTTTTCCTTCTGTGGCCCACTGTGATTCAACATTTGCAATAGCTTCACCACAACAAAACTCTCTTTCTTTCTTTCTTTGAGGACAGTGCAAATGCAGATCTGTACTGCCCAGGATACGTAACTTTCAGGGTCCTCCAGATGCTGAGTTGACCATGGAAAAGGGTCCCTTTTGCACCTGTACAACCTTTCTGTGAAGGGCCCATGGAAGAAGAAGTGATGACTGATTTAGGATTCAAAGAGACTACTTGGATTTTGACATTAAGGAACACTTCCTTAATGGAGAAGATACAGACAGTCCGATTCAAGAAACAAATTAATTTCTAATTTGACTAGCTTTGCCTCCTGTAAAATTCCTTCAATGATCTCTTCACATTTTCCCTCTAAAGTTAAAGCTTTCCATTCAGGGTGAAATTGTAACCCAAAGTGCTGTTAAGACTAATAACCAGGATAGGGATTCCACTGGACTAAATGGGACTGACAGATGAAAAATCTTTTGGAACATTTCACAGCCATCACACCTAAAAAGCACTGCATTTGAGGACTAAGCAGGAGACACGTTTGATTATCCTGATTAATTTTTTAAAGCTGTGGAGGGATTTGATTTTTTTTAAATTGAAGCCACATTTGCCTTTTTGATATTCTTTGATAAGACAGATGTGTTTTAAATTCACCAACTTATTGTGTAAAATATTTCCAGTCACTCACTGATACTTCAGAACCACAATGGGAGGATAATGCTGTTAGTCACAATACATTATGATATCAAATGAGGTCTCATAAGTGAAGGACAGGCACATCACTCTGCATCCTGATCAGAGGTGTATGCTTTGTGAGAGTCACAGTTCATTCATCTCCTATCTGAAGTGCCACCACAGCACAGCTGTTCTCTACATAAACTTCCCTGCACTGCAAACAAGACCCAGTTTCTTAATAGTTACACTGACAACATCCAGGCCATTTAGGGGTAAGCAACTAATTTTGCCAATGTTAACAACTTTATTAGGCAAGAACGCCATGTTGGCTTGGGGAATAATAGAGGAAATATTAGGTAAAAACTTGAACAAAACTATTACTTTCTTAAGTTCAAATACATAAGGCAACTTGGCTTTTAATCAGATAGTTTAATTTTCTGTTTAATCAGTTTTCTGGTATGGATTCAAGAAGTTCTAGTTCTGTGATTTTTTTTTTTGGGGGGGGAGGGGGCTCATGTTCAACAGGTTGTCTGTAATTGAAAGCTAAAATATCATGCAAAGAAGTTCATGTTTTCACACAGTGTAGCCTAAAATAATGAACAAAATTTCTTTTTTAAGGAAATAAATCATTTGTCTTTATAAGGAAGATAAATGAAAGAGTACACCCTAAAGAACTTTACAGTGTGCCTAAATACTCTTCAGAAATAAAATTTTTGAAGTTATACATTTACCTTTTGTCCCAGGAAGAAAAATAATGTATATGCACTCATTTGCCTAAACTTAAAAAAAGTTTCCTAAGTAAGTTTAAATGTAGGTTTAATGCAGAACTACTCATTATTGTAACACTCTCAATCATTCTTTAAATCTTAACCAATTCCATAAACATACTTTCCTTTTTCCCAAGTTATACTTTTCTCATAATTTTCCATGTGAAAGTACACATTATCAAAAATCCTTTTCAAAATCTACTTTTTCTCCAATATTCTTTTTAAAATGTCAAGTATCCTGAAATAAATATTGGTTTCTATTTAAAAATAAGTACTTCAATACTACTATTTTCAGATTAAATTCAATCTTATAGCACCCTCCCAAGCCTACAGAAACAGTCTAAATCAGACCTGAATTAATTAATTTTAAATTAGTAATTTAAACTCAAGTTATATTTCCATATGGAAACACATTTCAGAATTATTGTGCTTTCTAGCTCAACAACAGCTAATTACATATTAAGCTAATTGCGACAAACCATTGCAAACAAAATCAAAAGATAGGCTATCCAGTGCTAGGAACATATGATAAAGACCATACCGCTGTGGCATGTTGAATGCAGGCTGGAGAGGCAGGCATGTTCTATGTATACTCCGCAATACCAGCTCCCATAACCAGAGGGTGCACCCAACGCCATGTCTATCCCACCACATTTGGAACAAAAAGACCTCAGGGTTTTCTTTTGTTTTAATTAATAAGCTGCTACCACAAACCTGTCTATATTTATGGATTTGTTCCAGGGTCAGCTCTCCTCATTCTGAGTGTATGTTTTCATGTATGGCCTCATAAGTAAATACAGAGGCATTGTTTTAAATACAAAAAATAGTGATGGATGCTTCATGCAATATACTGAGCTCACCACATAAGATCATCTGGGACTACATAACCCACAGACATACTTTTCACACAGATTATTTTTCAAATCGTGACCCCGAAAGACCTCACATGGAGGATTGCTGGCTTGCTGGCATTCTGAGGCCGAGAGAGAAAAGAAAGGTCTGTGCAAAGCATACAGTGAAATAATCGGTGTCCTTAACATAAACGATTAGATAAATACATTTACCTCCTAAGGACAGCCGTCGTTTTACACTGCAAACACGGACACCGGGAAGAAAGCATATCCTCACAGCCATCGGACAGGTTCAAATAGCACTTACAGACAAACGAATGTTTGCGTTTTGAAATCTGTCCATATGGATGCAATTCCCAAACCTCTGCTTCATCTACCACTTCGAATCCGCGTGCCAGGAGAGTCGCACACACGCCGAATAGGATCACAATTCCAACATGCACAAGCGCGAAGTAGACAAGTGAATTCTGCTGCTCGAAATCAACCCTCCTCCAGCCCCCACAGCTTAAAAATCACACAGAAATTAACCCAGCTGTAAGGAGGCTGCCCTGGGGGAGGGTTCCAGAGAGGAGATCCGGTGCAATTCAGCGGCCCGCGCTCCGCGAGCGCAGGCTCTCCCTGGATCTGTAAAGACTCGCACCCGGGCTCTGCACCTTCGCCCAGGTGTTAAACTAAGTGCCACATCTGCCTCTTCGCTCTCAGCGAAATGCAATCTCAACTAGCGGCCCCACTGCGAGGGTGGCAGGTGTCTGCTTTAGCCTTCTTAAAAGCGTTAGGAAATCAAATAGAGGGACCGACACACACAACAAACGCGCGAGCGCGCGCACACACACACACACACACATACCGAAGCCAAGAAGCTCCTCTTGTCCGGACACACCTTGCCTCGGATTCCGCATTCGGGGGACAGAGAATCCAAGCGAAGGAGAGCCGGGGTGGGGGCGGACATCCCAGGTTCTTCCCCGGCCACCACTCCTATTATTCCAGTCGCTCTCCCCGCACATGGTGTCACCCCGGCGTTCCCCACCTCCGGTCCTAGAACTCCAACTCCGCACCAGATTCCGCGCTCCCCAGGTTCAAGCTCTCCCCCCGAAATCGACAGACCAACTGTCTCCTCCCTCCCCAGTACCCTCTTTAAACTCCCCAAAGAAAGGACATTTCCTACCCGCGCAGAAAACTTTTTCCTCGTTTTGCAACGCGATAAGGCATGAAACCCAGTCAGCCGCCACCGCCACCCGCTTTGCCCAGCGCCGCGCTGGCGGAGGTCGTCCTTACCTGGCCGCTGCGCTCCAGGTGGCCGTCCCGCGCCGGTCGTCCGCGATCCCCCGAAGCGCGGGAGGCGCCCGGTCCACTGTGCGCTGGTCGCCTCCCGCTCAGCGTTCTGGAAGAGAGTGTCCTAGGACTGAGCGCCCAAGCCCGGGGCCACCCTTCGGTTCATCACTCGTCTTTCCAGAAGAGCCCTCGCCGCCCAGGCGAACTGACGAGGAGCGTGGGGATTCGGGATGGCACCGACTTGCCCCGCGATGTGCGCTCCCGGGTCCGAGAGCGCTCTGCCCGCGGGCAGCTGCGGCCGCGCGTCACATGCCGCCTCCGGGCAGCGGCCGCGGCACCTGCCCAAGCGGCAGCGCTCCCGGCTCCGCACTGCCGCCCCCGCGCCTGGGGCTCCCTGCGCGCTCTAGCCCTTTCAGTTCACGTCCTTTCTCCCTCTATCTCCCCCTTCACTTCTTTCCCTGCCGCCTTCTTCTTCCCGTCCCCTCCTTTATCGTAGTCTCTTTCTCCACAAGCAGACGCCAGGCGCTTCAAGTGGGAGGTCTTCCCTCCTCACTAACTCTTCCTCTGCCTGGTGGTGGCGGTCGTGGCTACTGCTGGCCGCTCCTCCTTCCCTTCCTCCCCCACGCCGGTCCTCCTCCTCCTCCCCGGGCTGCGAGCTGGTGTAATGCACAAGCCGCCTGGGTGAGACCCAAACCTGCCAGCCTTCTGAGCATGCCCAATTGCCCCGCTGGCGTGGCGCTCGACTCCCGCGTGCTCGCTCCGCTCCGCCGGCTGCGCCTGGCGTGGGGCGGAGAGGGGGGTGGGGTTGGTGGCGAGAGCGCCCAGCTGTGGAGGAGCCCAGCGTTCTCCCCAGGTGGGCTCCCAGGAGATGGGAGACTCACCCACCCAGCGCGGCCACACACTGTCTCCTAATTGTGCCCCCCTCCGGTGCTTCAGGAACAGATTTTAGTCGGTCAGTTGGTTTCGTCGTGTTCTCTTCTAAATTGGTTTGCTTGAACTGCTTGGAAGGATTGGAAGGAAGTAGATTTCTTGGGGACAACTTATTGATGAAAGAACATCAGCTCCAGTACAATATACGACTCGGTTGAAAACCTTCCTCTAGAGAGCAGCCTGATGCATTTATTTTTTCACATGTGATGAGCGTTTGTTCATCCAGAGGAATGTACTAATACAGGACTTCCTGGCTTTTCCCTTCTCTCGAAGTTTACGCCTTGGGAGTAAATGAGACAAACGTGTGTGAAAAGGACACAGGTGCGCGCGCACACAGACACCGCTTTTTTAACGTAAGAAAAACACTAGGATCTTGCTAAACAGGCTTTTAAATTTCATAACAAGAGGAATGAGAAGCTAAGAAGAAAGAAGGGGAGTGAAGTACAGAAAGGGGGGAAATGAAAGGAGGAAGAGAGGGAAAAATGAGTTTCTTACTCTACTACTTTCAGCTACTAAATATGAACAAGTGGAGAGATCTCAAAGTGGCAAAGATGTCAGTGAGGCTGCACCACAAAGACGAAGGGTGTTTTAGAGTAGGTAAGGAAAAATTATGGGAGAATCCCGCGAGAAAGGGCAAAGACCATCAGTAGCGGTAACTGGAAAGAAATAAGAAAAAAAGAGCACAGCATGAAATTAAAGTTTTATTAACAATGTTAAAAGGGGCAAAATGATTTTGTTAATTCTGTCTGGAGCAAGACAATAAACAGGAAAAGGTAAGTCTCTTGAAAATAAGTAATAATAAGAAAAGAGAGAAATATACACATACCTTTCTGAGGCTATGTACTCCCTTCTAGGCAGAGCTGTCTTTAGGAGAGGAAGGACTAAACATTGATGGAGACAATTAGGATAGTGAGAAAATACGAGGCTATTTAAACTAGTTCAAGTATCCAAACTCAGATGAATTATATGCAGAATACTACAGCGGCAATGGTATTAATATAGATGCAATTTTGTTTGGATAACTCAGATGGATATATAATAGTTGCCTTCATATATTTCCCTAATCTTCAAAGCAAATTTTCAAACATTTTATCTCCATGTAATAAAGGACAGAAGTTTAAAGGTTAAAGTAAATTGCCCATTACATAGTTAGTAAGAGGATTATGAATTAAAATTTACTGTATCTTTCCTGTCACATAAAATTGTTATTTGCCTGTAGGAACAGGAATTATTTGATAATATTTGGTAAATCCATAAATGACAGATAAAGGGCCAGAAAAATGGGCATATAGAAATGTTCTATTTTTGTAAAGTAGATTCTGTTACCTATACAATGATAAAGTTAGAGATGGATTCCTGGCAATATTCCAGAGAAGATCCTAAAATGAATTTTTTGGCAGTAGTCAGAAAAGAATAGGAAAACAATTACCATGTAGTAAAACTATCTTACCAGGTTAACTTTGTTTCACTTTGTAAATAGCCCTTATACTCATACATAGGGCGTTTTCTAATTTCAGCCAACCTTCCCATTATCTTTATGAACAAGGTAAACTTACATGAATGTAAGTTACATTAATGTAAACTTACATTAATATTGAACAAACTAAAAACTAACAGTTGGGACAGAATTGGCACAAATATCTTAGTAAGTAGATTCTCGCTAGATCAGAGTAAGATGTTTGATTCTGAGCTTACTGCCCTACTGTTCAGCAGATTTATCAAGTTATATTTAAGAGAAAAATATAAAAGGGATACTTGTTAGATTTAAGAATAGTACAATTATGAGGGGCAGTGCTAACTTGTAGGATGCCAAAATCAGAACCCAAAGAGTACTTTACTTTGGATGTTGATCTAATACAAAGGAGATAAACTAAAACATATTTTGAAATCCTGCATTTTATGTTTGTTTTTAAAAAGAACAGGGTGAGCATAAGATTTATTCATTCATGCAATTATTAGACAGGACTTTGGATATGGACAAGATAGATAGCCAATAGCACACTTAAACACTTCTATCATGAAATAACTACAAAACCTGGACAAAATATATAACACTACATTTTCAGTTATTAACAGCAGCCAAAGTCGGGGTGGCTACAATGTTTGAGTCAGAGAAGGCAAGGGAGGAGCCCATGCACACAGATATTTCCCTTGGGGCCATTTTTTTTCCAATAGAAGTAAGTACTGGGTGGCTGAGACAAAGCAGGGAGTTTCACCAGGCAGCGGACATGCAGCTCAAAAGCTTGGAGCTGCAAAGGTAACTTAAGGGCACCAGAGAAATCATCTGGCAGAGAGAGGGCCACGGAGAGAAAACCCCACAAGTCTCTGTGGAAATTCCCGAGAGTTCCTTAGCTGAATGCCCATGCTGCATAGTCCCAGGGGCAAGATTCTGGAGCCCTGATACAGTATAGTGGCTGAGAAGTGGAAATTTGAGATCATGTAAATCACAATTCTGGAGAGAGATTTAAGTTGGGACTCAGCCAGAATGGACTTTGGTAAACAAATTAGACATTTGATTGAGACCCTCCTGAAGGTTACTAAGTGTGCAAATAATGCCATGTGGTGTGTGTGTGTGTGTGTGTGTGTGTGTGTGTGTGTGTGTGTGTGTGTGTGTGTTAGTCACCCAGTCATCTCTGACTCTTTGCGATCCCATGAACTGTAGCCCACCAGGCTCCTCTGTTCGTGGGATTCTCCAGGCAAGAATACTGGAGTGGGTTGCCATTTCCTTCTCCAGGGGATCTTCCCATCCCAGGGATCGAACCTGGGTCTCCCGGATTGCCCGCAGATTCTTTACTGTCTGAACCACCAGGGGAGCCATACAAATAATGCCCTAGGAAAATGAATAAAACCAAAATAAATTCGCCCTAATAAAATTAAAACTAGGCACTTGCAGGATTAAGATGATCCACAAACAAGTTATCTGCTAGAGCAAAGCTCAGAATTCATTTGAGGAAGAACACCAAAGCTAGAACTCTTACAAAAAGGTGGTATGCAATAAAAATTTACCAGACATGCAAAGAAGAAAAGACTATTTGATGACAATTAACAATAATACGTTTAATATAGACAGAGACCAAGAAATGTTCTGGAATTAATAGTCAAGGACTTTTAAATAACCATAAATAACATATTAAATATACTACCCTGGAAATGCAGTAAATTAGTTCAGAGAATTTCAGTACATTATTGCATTCTGTGAAAAAGAATTCAATTAAGAATTAAATGAACTCTTTGGACTGCTAAATCAGGAAGTAACTAGGCACTTGGACACAAAAGAAGATAGGGCTGATGATGTCAAACATAAGTCCACAGAGACGAGCAGGAAAGAGGAAGGAGGGCCAGAAGCAATATTCAAAGAAATGATGCATGAGAACTTTCCATATTTGATGAAAGATGTCAACCCAGAAATTCAAGAAGTTCAGTGAACCCAAAGCAAAGAAAACCTCAACTAGGTCAGTAAGATTCAAGTTGCTGAAAACCAAAGATAAAAAGAAAATATTTATACCAGCCAGAAGAAAAAAAAATGTCACCTTTGGAGGAACAATATGAATGAACACTGACTTCAGCAGAAAATCATGGAAGCCAAAAGATAATAGAAAGACACTTTAAGGTACTGAAAGGAACAAAAAAATCCATCAAGCTAGAATTCTAGATCCACTGGAAAAAAAGTTAAAATTGAAGGTAGGAAATGATACACTCAGACGAAAGCTAAGAGAATTCACTGCAAGCTGGCCATAAACTACAAGGATATTCTTCAAGGTAAAGGAAAGTGATTCTGGAATAAATCACAGCAGTATAAGCAAAAATAAACAGCTCCAGACAAGGTAAATGTATGACAAGATCGAAAGACTGTTTAAAGTATAAATAATAAGACTATCTGTGGGGTTTAAAATGTATATTGAAGTCAAACATATAATAGCAATAACCATTATGTGGAAAGATTAAAATACTGTTTTTGCATTTGGTAGTGATTTAAGATATAGAGTATTAAGGGTGATTCTCTTTTAGTGTAACCAGTGGAAGAATGATACTATAGGTATACAAAAGAAGGTAATAGAGAAGATAAAATTGAATTGTCAACAACAGTTGATTGATGTGAGAAAGGCAGGAAAGGAAGAATGAATGAACAAAGAACAGATGAGGTAAATAGAAAACAAGAGCAAGATAGAAAACTCAAATGTATTATTAGTTATATCAAATATAAATGGCCTTTAAAAAGACAAATAATTTCAGAATGGATAAAAAAACCATTTGTTGTTTACAAGAAACATACTTTAAACATAAGAATATAGAAAGGTCAAAAATAAAAGATGGAAAATTTCTACCATGGAAATACTAAACACTAAGATGTTGAATCTGTTCGAACAGGTCTATAGTTCCAGTGTGATCCTAGTCAAAATCCTTACATTGTCTATAAATTAACAAGGTTGATTTTAAAATTTTTAGGTAAATGCATAGGAACTAGAGTAGCTAAAACAGTGTTGAGGAATTTTAAAAAGGAACTTTCAGGTTTACTACCGGATTTCAAAGCTACAGTAATCAGGAAACTGTGGAATTGTCAGAAGGAAAAGCAAACGACTGAAACAGATTTTAAAGTTCATAGGAAGAAACTGTGGACCCAGAATAGCCAATGCAGTATTGAAGGAAAAGAGCAAAGTTGAGGGCTGACATTGCCCAAGTTCAAGACTTATTATAAAGCTGTGTAATCAAGACAGTATGGTAACTGTGAAAATATAGAAAAATAGATCAGTGGCACAGAATACAAAGCCCAGTGATAGGCCCTGAAAAATACAGCTAATTAATTTTTGATAAAGAACAAAGGCAGTACAATGGAAAGGAGATAGTGTTCCCAATAAATGGTTCTGGAACACCTGTACTTCCATCATGCAAAAACTTGAATCTAGACAAAAACCTTACATTCTTCACAATAATTAACTCAAAATGGGTCACAGATCTAAATGTAAAATGCGAAACTGTAAAGCTCCAAGAAGATAACATAGGAGAAAACTTCAATGCCCTTGAATATGGCAATGAGTTTTAGGTATAACATCAAAGGCATGATTTGTGACAGAAATCACTGAAAATTATATTAAAATTAAAATTTTCTACTCTGTGAAAAGCAATGTCAAAAGAATGAGAACAGACTAGGAGAAAATATTTTCAAAAGACACATCGATAAAAAGGACCATTAATGAAAAATATACAGTTCAGTTCAGTCGTTCATTCCTGTCCAACTCTTTGCGACCCCATGAATTGCAGCACTCCAGGCCTCCCTGTCCATCACCAACTCCCGGAGTTCACTCAGACTCACGTCCATCGAGTTGGTGATGCCATCCAGCCATCTCATCCTCTGTTATCTCCTTCTCCTCCTGCCCCCAATCCCTCCCAGCATCAGAGTCTTTTCCAATGAGTCAACTCTTCACATGAGGTGGCCAAAGTACTGGAGTTTCAGCTTTAGCATCATTCCTTCCAAAGAAATCCCAGGGCTGATCTTCAGAATGGACAGGTAGTCCAAGGGACTCTCAAGAGTCTTCTCCAACACCACAGTTCAAAAGCATCAATTCATCGGCACTCAGCTTTCTTCACAGTCCATCACATTCATACATGACCACAGGAAAAACCATAGCCTTGACTAGACGGACCTTTGTTGGCTAAGTAATGTCTCTGCTTTTGAATATGCTATCTAGGTTGGTCATAACTTTCCTTCCAAGGAGTAAGCGTCTTTTAATTTCATGGCTGCAATCACCATCTGCAGTGATTTTGGAGCCCCCAAAAATAAAGTCTGACACTGTTTTCACTGTTTCCCCATCTATTTCCCATGAAGTGATGGGACCAGATGCCATGATCTTCCTTTTCTGAATGTTGAGCTTTAAGCCAACTTTTTCACTCTCCTCTTTCACTTTCATCAAGAGGCTTTTTAGTTCCTCTTCACTTTCTGCCATAAGGGTGGTGTCATCTGCATGTCTGAGGTTATTGATATTTCTCCCAGCAATCTTGATTCCAGCTTGTGCTTCTTCCAGCCCAGCGTTTCTCATGATGTACTCTGCATAGAAGTTAAATAAGCAGGGTGACAATATACAGCCTTGACGTACTCCTTTTCCTATTTGGAACCAGTCTGTTGTTCCATGTCCAGTTCTAACTGTTGCTTCCTGACCTGCATATAGGTTTCTCAAGAGGCAAGTCAGGTGGTCTGGTATTCCCATCTCTTTCAGAATTTTCCACAGTTTATTGTGATCCACCCAGTCAAAGGCTTTGGCATAGTCAATAAAGCAGAAATAGATGTTTTTCTGGAACTCTCTTGCTTCCAGCGGATGTTGGCAATTTGATTTCTGGTTCCTCTGCCTTTTCTAAAACTAGCTTGAACATCTGGAAGTTTACGGTTCACGTACTGCTGAAGCCTGGCTTGGAGAATTTTGAGCATTACTTTACTAGCGTGTGAGATGAGTGCAATTGTGTGGTAGTTTGAGCATTCTTTGGCATTGCCTTTCTTTGGGTTGGAATGAAAACTCTCCTTTTCCAGTCCTGTGGCCACTGCTGAGCAAAATATACAAAGAACTCTTAAAACTTAATAAGGAAACAAACAATCCTATTTAAAAATGGGCCCAAAACCTTAACAGACACCTGCTGCTGCTGCTGCTAAGTCACTTCAGTCGTGTCCAACTCTATGCAACCCCATAGATGGCAGCCCACCAGGCTCCTCCGCCCCTGGGATTCTCCAGGCAAGAACACTGGAGTGGGTTGCCATTTCCTTTTCCAATGCATGAAAGTGAAAAGTGAAAGTGAAGTCACTCAGTCGTGTCCTACTCTTAGCGACCCCATGGACTGCAGCCTACCAGGCTCCTCCATCCATGGGATTTTCCAGGCAAGAGTAATGGAGTGGGTTGCCATTGCCTTCTCTCACATGAAAATGAAAATTAAAACAACTGTGAGATACCACTATATGCCTATTAGAATGGCACAAATCTGGAACACCAAATGCTGACAAGGATGTGGAGCAAAAGAACTCTCATTCATTACTGGAAATAATGCAAATGATAAGCCACTTTGGAAGATATTTTGGCAGTTTCTTACAAAACAAAATATACTCTCACTAAATGATCCAACAAGTGCACTCGTTAGTATTTACCCAAATTTTGTAAAAACTTGTACAACTTTCTTTGAGTCAAGAGAATAAAAATAGTAATTTGATTATCTGAGACAATAATTCCTTTGCATTCTGTTTTGTACAGAACAGATTATTGCCCCCTAAATTAAAAAAAAAAAAAAATATATATATATATATAACCGTGTTAGGTCTTAGTTGGAGCACATGTACTCTAGTTGCGGCTCACGGGCTTGGTTTCCCCGCAGCATGTGGGAACTTAGTTGTCCAAACAGGGATTGAAGCCATGTTGCCTGCATTGCAAGACGGACTCATAACCACTGGACCAGCAGGGAAGTCCTTACAGAATAGTTTTGATTCTTCAGAATTAGTCCATCAGATTTTAAGAAGTGAAAACCAGGATAGAATGATAGAGATTTGTTTTCTTTTTTTATGCTTTCCCTTACTCATTCACTTGGTCTTTCCTGGTGACTCAGGTAGTAAAGAATCTGCCTGCAATACTGGAGACCTGGGTTTGATCCCTGGGTCAGGAAGATCTCCTGGAGAAGGGCATGGCAACCCACTCCAGTATTCTTGCTTGGAGAATTTCATGGACAGAGGAGTCTGGCAGGCTACAGTCCATGGGGTCGCAAAGAGTCAGACACAACTAACACTTTCATTGTTTTTTCCCACTTACTCATTCACTTACTTTAAAGGGCTCATTTAATTTTGCTAAATGCTAAACACTAGGCTATGCTTTATATATTTTAAGACATGTCAATTAATAAAGAACATCGCTCTTCTTAGAAGGCTTAGAGTACATGAATGGTTCTTTTAAACTTTTGAAGAAAAAGTAAACAGATTGTGTGGTTCTAAAGGAAGTTATGGGGATATGGGCTCCAGCCCATGATACGGAAGACCTAGGTTAACCTCGATAAATTGTTCATCTGTCCTAAAGAAGTGGTGAGATTTTAATCTCTGGAAATATTCCGCTACAGAGCAATAATAGTAATAATCACTCCTGAACCTCACCTTTGTGCTAGGTAAGTTGCTATGAACGTCTAATTTATTTTGACAACTTCCTTTTTCAGGAAATTCATATTATTGCCCTTTTAGAGATGGGGAAACTGGACAAGTGACAGAGCCAGATCCAAACACAGTTAGCAGTTCACCTCCTTTAGATGACGATTTCTAAGTACTGTTGGCAGTGAGATTTCTGTAAGTTTAGAGGACACATATGACCTTCAAAGTTCCTTCCAAATGAAAGATGTGTGAATTTATCCTGTGTGCAGGGATGGACCCTGGTTTGGGGCTGTATTTTCTTTGGGAGAAAATAATGCACATTTATGAATACTAAAATAGCCTCAAGGCCTTAGAAAAGTGCTCATAGAAGGAGAGACTTAAGTTGAAGCTTATTTGCTTCCAAGTTAGTCACCCTCTACCTATTTGTCATAAATGTCTTTGGTAAGGAGCCACTAATGACAGGTTTCTCCAGCAGAATTTGGAAAAATGGAGATGACCTCTGCTCTAGGACACCTTGACAACTAAAAGGAGGTGACCCAAGAACTGTGGGAGAAAAGGGGTCTGTGACTAGCTGGTGAGAAATATGCTGGTAATCATATATCCTTTTCTCTTTGCTTTTATCTTGGTTTTGCTTTTGCCTCTGTTTCTTCTGACAGTACTGTTTGTTGGAATGTGGTTCAACTGGAGCTCTGGTTTATTTCTCTCCCTGAGTCTCTGTGCTCCCTTAGTTCCTCCGAGTCCTTGGCCCTCTTCCTGTTGCTCTGCGTTCTATACTGAGCCATCCCATCCACAGCCAAGATTGCCACTACCTCAGATTTAATGATGACAAATTAAACATTGCCCTGTGGAACTCATCTTCCCTCCTCTCCTCCAGTTCCAGACCTTTTTCCTTCTGAATGTTTCATGTCACCTAGTAACAGATGTCTCGAGCCTATTACATAACAGTCCTATATTCCTTTGACTCATCACTTTACACCTGAAATAAACCACTGATTGTCATCAAATTCATTCTCTAAACATGTTGTAAACTTAGATCTATTGAGGTTCAAAACCCAGAATGTTCATAAGAAATATCAAGATTGAGAACAATTGCAAAACAAGAAAATGACCCTTAGCTTGGGACTTGAGGCAATGTCATAGCTAGGAACAATATGGTAATATTTGTATAACATTTCTATGTAATGTTTTAATACATTGAATACTTTTATTTCTGTTCTTTTTATCTCTTGATGAAACTCATCTTGTAGAGGTGAAAACAGACTAGAATAGGCATGAATGTCTCGTTCAATGTGACAGAAATTAATAGATGATAGAAATTGGATGCATATTTAGTTTTCCATCACCTCCGAATTCACACAGTGATGATTTCTACCTACAAATAAAATTATTCTGGTGATGGAGACAGTTGTTCTTAAGTAAAACAAAATGAAATAAAACTTTCAGCTCTTTATTATAAATCAAATGAATCCTCTCATAATTTTTTACAATATATAAATTTAACTTTTTATCATGTGTCTCATTTACTGTGGATTATGTATGGTAGGTTTTAACATAAATTTCTTTCTCATCATCTTACAAACTTTAGAGTTTGTGTTGCATACTCTCCAAAGTGTGTATCCAGGAACAAAATAATTACAACAGCCTCCTAAATAAGAATTGCATAGTTTAGAAATGGAATGTCCTTGTAAAAATATCACAAAACCAATTTAAAATATATCTATATATTATTTTTAATTATCTGTTGAATTGTTAATGCATATCATTAAGACTTAAATACTTATCATTAAATTTACCGATGCTTCCAGAGATATTAACCACGTAGATTGTGCTAAAATGACCCGTAACCTTGTCTAAACAGTATGAAGATTGTATTTTGACTTGTAACAAAATTTTATATTACTGTTTCAATCTCTGTCTATAAACCTTTCATTTGGCTTGGTGTTTTGGAATTTTCATTCCTCCTCCTCCTTTTTGCTGGCATACCTCAAAGATATTCTGGATTCTGAATTCCCTTTTCTCCCTCACTTCTTTCCTCCTACCTTCCTTTCTCCCTTCTTTCTTTCCTAATATTCCAAAGCCCATAAATCAATACTTCTCTCTCCCAACATTTAACAATGATGTATTGGAGTTTATTAGTACCATATACATGTGTCTTAGTCTTGATTCCATTTACTCTTCACTACCACTATTCATGCTGTGTGCTAAGTCATTTCAGAAGTGTCTGACTCCTTGTGACCCTATGGACTGTAGCCCGTCAGACTCCTCTGTCCATGGGATTCTCCAGGCAAGAATACTAGAGTGGGTTACCATGCCCTTCTCCAGGGAATCTTTCCAACCCAAGGATTGAACTTGCATCTCTTACATCTTGTGTGTTGGCAAGCAGGCTCTTTACTACTAGCGCCACCATGATAAACAGCTGCATTTCTCTCCTGAACTTTTCTAGGAAAACACTGCTAGTTTCTCTCCCAACTTTTCTATTTGAGCTTCCCCTCTGCAGATAGAATTACAGTTTGAAGTCTTTCAATAATGCAAATTCTATATCTGTATTTCTTGGCTGAGGAGAATCCCTTAAAATATTGACTTTTAGCACAAATTATTTCCCACACCCTGTAAGGCCGACTGAGTTTTAGTGTCTGCTTGCATACCTATTGTCATCCTTTTCCAACCTTCATGCTAGCCCCCATAACCCCCAACCTCTCCTCCTACATTTTGTAAGCCATCTCTCTTTTTCAGGGAACTATCACCATTGTCTCCCTCTCTTACAATGTTCTTACCTTTCCTATTCTCCTAGATAACTACTCTTCACCCTCAAGCATTCACATTAAAGACCCTTTTCCAGGTAGGCTCCCTAAACTAGGTTGGATTTCTCCTATATCCTATGCTTTTCTTTTGGGGGAAAAAAAAGAAAAAGGAATGCTTATATTCTAATGTTCCCGTAGGACTGTGGACCCTGTAGTGTCAGGGACCTCATTGCTTTTCTCATCACTCTATCTCTAGTAGCTCAATTTTGTTCTTTGTTGAAACAATCTTGGCTATTCTTAATTTTTCACATTTCCGTAAAACTTTTACAAGCAGTGGTTGCTTCCCACTAAAAGCCTGCTGGATTGTTGACTGGGATCACACTCAATCTACAGATCAATTTGGGACAGAACTGACAGCCTTGTAACACTGAGTCTCACAATCTATGAATATGATATGTCTCATCATTAATTTAGATAGTCTTTAATTTATCAAAATGCAAGATTTAGATGACCTTAATTGAATCTAGCATGAATTGGTTTGAAACTCAGTTTTAATCCTGGAGAGAGTTGCACAATTTTCAGTCTGCTCTTACATCTAGGCTTTCATCCTATAAGGGACTCCAACAGAATGCCTGAAATGGTCACCAGAACCCTTATATTTGGACAGCTCTGAACTTCAATTTTGGTTTTCCCATCAAACAGAGGTTGCTGAAAGTTTGCTCTGATGCCTAACCTTTTAGTCCTTTCTTCCTGCTTGGCCATTCAGTCATTGGAGGTCAACAAGAGGACTTGACCACCGGTTGACCTGTGAGCTGGATCTGGCCATCAGAGTCTCCTTACCTTCTCCCCTGTCCTTGGAAAGCACCTTCCATCCACTATTCCCATAGCCAAAGCTGTTTCAAGGATGCAATGTTCAGAGAGTACGGTGTTGCTGAGACCATCTGGACTGATATGTAACCAGCTCAATAAAGCCTCTGTAAACTTTTCAGATTCTGGCAGAGATCTCATTTTGTAGCTGCCCAAGACAAGCCTTGTATGTAAGTTCCCTTGTTTATTAAATCTGCTACCTGCCAATCTGGAGTGGTTTGCCTCCTTCTTCAGTCTCTGCTTACCCTCTGTGTAAGGGGGCCAGCTTCAATTTCACCTCAGGAACCCGGAAGTTGCAAACAAAAATCAGCCACTTGGCTCATAGACACAAATGTCTCTAAGGGAAAAGTAGTGAATCACCAGGCTCACCCAAATGTGCTTTCTGCTTCTTTGAGATGTTCGTCCTTGAATCCAGGTTGCACTGACAGCAGTTTTATACCTTTGATTAAGAAAAATATATCTGCAATTTTTAGTTGTTCTCCTTGGAAAAGTTGGCTTGATAGTTATAGATGTCAATAACAGATAGCTACATTTGAAAGGTGATGTATTCAACAAGTCCTAAGCTATCCTTAGTGAAGAGTTATGGTTCTGTAGGGGAGGCTGAAAAGTATAATTACATAGGGGAGAAGTGGTGTTAATACTTTCTAGTGATAGTAGTGATGTCTTAGGCTCTCCTGTGTTCAGATCAATTTCTTGACTCTTATCTGAACTTACTAGCTGAGTATTTTTAATCCTATTTCTTTATAGGTGCTTTTTGAATTAAATTTGATCCATATAAAAATAAAACTTCAAATTAACCTCACCATTAGAAAGAATTGAGACTTACTTATCTTACTCTTCAAAAGACAAATACTAGAAGTATGACAGCATCACAATCTTCGGGAAGGCATATTCTCTCTAGCTTTCTGCTTCATCAGAAATCTGGAGCTTTCATCAAGATCTTTTCATGGTCTACACAGTGGTTGCTGGAGTTCCCGTAATGATGTCTGTGCTGAAAGCAAGAAAAAAGAGGAAATGAAGAGGAGGGAAGATAAAAGGATCATCTCTAGCCTGGGATAGTCCACTTTAAGGTCAAGAAAACCCATCCAGTATCTGCCCCTTTATTTATCATTAGCAATTCCATTTGCAAAGGAGGTTATGAACCATGAACCTTTGCTTAGAATGTAATTGTAATTTTTTAAACAAGAAAGGGAAAATGAATATCAGGTAAAAACACTAACAATCTCTGCTACATGTGTCCTTTTCTCTTAGGATTCATATATACCATATTTAGAAGTATTATCTATTTCTAGCCTCCCTGGTGACTCAGATGGTAAAGAATCTGCCTGCAATGCAGGAAAGCTGGGTTCGATCCCTGGGTTGGGAAGATTCCCTGGAGAAGGGAATGGCTACCCACTCCAGTATTCTTGCCTGGAGAATTCCATGGACACAGGAGCCTGGTGGGCTATAGTCCATGGGATCACAAAAAGTTGGACATACCCAAGTGACTTTTGCTTTCACCTACTTCTAGCCATAAGGCAGTCTCTGACACAGAACACTGTACTCATCCTTTTATAATTCTGCTGCAGTCTACATCATTGCCCATATCACCCTATTTATAAAATGAATTAACCTGTATAACTGATTGTATTGCTATATATACATCTCTATACCATCCTAAACAAGCCTTATCTAACACATGGGTGAAGAACATGGCAATATCAGGTAGTAAAGGCTGTTTTCATCTTCTTAACTATAGGGCACTTGTAGGTAGAAAATAAATTTTATTCATTTACATACCCCTGAACTTAGTCAAAACCTTTTAAAAATTAGTCAAAATGAATAAATGAGAATGCAAATTAACTGAGAGAAAGCAAAAAATCTTTGAGGACTCTCAGAAGTTGTGGCACTTGAACTGATACTGGGAACCTGACTTAAAAAGAAATAAAAGAAAAAAACTTCTATTAGCTGACTATTTTTTAGCTCTGTATTTGTGCCTTCTACAAAGGACTGATTATGCTTTGTACAAATGTATCTATTATATTTCCTATGGCTACATGTAATTTGTCTGCTTTCAGACAAATGTTAAAATTAAACTTCCTTCAAACGGAAGATAATACAAAGTACACAAACCCACGGAATCAATGCCTTATCTCTGAACTCTCTGAGCTCATTAAGGCATACCACTTCAGGATTCACAAGTACTCTTGGCATGAGAACTCACCCTACATCATTCCTTCATATTGACTCAAGATTTTTCTTAACTTCCTTTAGTTTGGTACATCATTATTTCTAAGGACATTTAGATATTAAGCCTTTACCAAAATTTCAACAAATTTTTCATTTCTCAAGTTTTTTTTTTTTTTTTTTCTGTATGCATTCAAAATTCTATAACCAGCTCAGTCTTCTAATATATGTAAAATGAGTTTTACCACAGACATTATATTATTGGGCTCTTGCCAGTTACTGAATGTATTTTATTTGGGATTTTAAAAAATAATATCATGATATTCAGATCCATATTTGTTCCACTTTTAAGACTGAGGAATGAATAGGGTCATTGGAGAATAAAATTTACCAGACATTTATTTTCTTGGCATAAAAACTTGCACAAATTGGAGCAGATGAATTTTCAGAATTGTTCTTACAAAAAGTTATTATTTTTCCAGTTTTACTTTGATGCAGTAGAAATAAAATTATTTAAATGTCAAAATTCTTTTATTCAATGGATAAATATTTGTTGGATGTCAACTGTGCCAGGTCCTATTCTTAGGGATTCTGAAGTGAACACAATTTCTGCTGAAAGAGAGTGAGGGAAAGAGAAGAACAAAATTGGTCATAGTGGTGATTAAGAGCTGATACTCCTATAGTTACAGAGATGAGTTCAAATCCCATACCTTCCCATTAATAATTGGTTAAGTTACTTAATCTCTTTACATCTCAATTTCTTAAATTATACCTTAAAATGGAGATATTTGATTTAAAGGAATGTTGAGAGGAATAATTATTTGTAAAGTTACTATTGTATTACCTGAGACATATTGTATATTTGGAACAGAATGACATTAAATATTTCTGGTAATTAGTGGAGTGATTGAGATCAAACCATGGTATTTAGAGAGAATTGAAAAAGGCTCTGGAGGCAGCAGGAGTAAGTGTGGTGTGACTGAGTCGATGAGTGATAAAGCAAGGCTTCCTAAGGTAGTTAAAGCTGCTTCTAAATCTGAACAGACAAGCACAAGTTATCCAGAAAAAAAAGAATGAGAAAGAGAATTTCAGGCAGGAAGGGCAGTGGGAATCGTGACATGTTAGCAATATGTAGCAGTGTGTGTGGAGATCTTAAAGTTGTTTGGTATTGTCAGAGCAGACTGTTTGTGGCAGAGGGTAAATGCAGATGTTTGCTAACAAGACAGATAAGGCCAGACTTTTGAAGATTTTTGTATCTTGGTTACTCCTATAAGGTGTTTGCATTTCATCTTGTGGTTAACAAAGCATCACAACTGAAGAGTGAAATGGCAGTCAACATATGAAGAAATAATGAACCGGTGATTTAAGAGGATAATGCAAGGGTGATTGCTTGGTGATAGGTGAGCTATATTTAAAATCCAGGCAGTGAGTTTTGGAGGATGACTTTAGTTAAGGGTGTTGATGGTGAGACTTCCCTGGTGGTTCAATGGCTAAGACCCCATGCTCCCAATGCGTGGGGCCTGGGTTTGACCCCTGGCCAAGAAACTAGATCCCACATGCAGCAACCAGGAGTTCACATGCCACAACTAAAAGACATCCTGCATGCTGCAACCAAGACCCAACACAGCCAAATAAATAGTTTTTTTTAAGAGTGCTGATGGTGATTTCAGTGTCTCATTCGTTGTGTTCACTATTCTATGGGAAATAAAAGTGGAGATGTCCATCAAGCATTTGGAAATAATACACTGAAGATCACTGTGGGTCTCATGCTAGCTCAATGTAGGTGGCCTGCATCTATGAGACAGGAAAATATTCAGGAATAATATTTAGATTGAGATGAGATGTCAGTGAAATCCTGGGACACAACCACAGTTTAGAAGTTAGGAGGGAAAAAGGAATACATACAAAGGAAAGAGAACTCTCAGAAATGTATGAGGACCACTAGAAAACATCAGTCACAGAAGCCAATGGAGTAAAGAAATCTAAGAAGTGGGACTTACCACGATTATCAAATGCACTAGAAAGCTCAGATAAAATAGAGAGCAACTCAAATACCAGTGAAGATATTGGTGAAGTTGTTTCTCTAAAGTGAGAGGAACAGAAACCAAATTTTAATAGGTTAAGAAGTAAATAGGAAAGCAAGTGTATGAAAATGTTAATAGCTTTATTGAGGTATAACTGACTTACAATAAAATGTACATATTAAAGTGCAAAACTGGATAAGTTTTGATGCGTGTGTATATATATAATATTATAGTGAGATAGATATTATATATATATATAATATATATAATGTGATAATAGGATATATGTAATGAGCTATAGGATATATATATATATATATATATATATATATATATATCCTGGTTCCTGGCATAGACTCCAAAACACTTGCAACTTCCTAAGTGATAAAAGCACTGGGAGCATCTTTCATTCTAAAATTCGTTTTTTGACCATGTTTCCTGACAGTGCACTCTTAAATCCTTGGAGCGTCCTGGGTGATAGGAGTATCTTTTGTTCCAATGAGGCAGCTCTCAGTAGGCTTCTGGATAGGGGTTGGTTGCCAGAAAGACCCCGACTGTGGTTAGAAGTTTGGAACTTTAGTAGGCTTCCCTCCCATTCTCCAGAGACAGGAGAGGGGCTAAAAGGGGACTTATAAGCAATCATGCTTACATGATAATATCTCCATAAAAATCCGAATATTATAGGTTTGGAGAGCTTCTGGATTGGTGAACACCTAGAGTGCTGGGAAAGTGGCACCCAGAGTGGGAACGGAAGGTCTATACCCTTTCCCACATCCCTTGCCCCATGCATCTCTTTATATGGCTGTTATCTTTTATCTTACATCTTTATTATATTCTTTACAATAAACCAATAAATGTAACTCGGTGTTTCCCTTAGCTATCTAAGCAAATTATTGAACCAAAAGAAGGATCACCTCTACTTTTAGCCCATTGATCAGAAGCACATGTGACAGCCTGGGACTTGTGATTAGCATCTGAAGTAGGAGCAGTCATGTTCGACTAAGTCCTTAACCCATGGGCATGTGTGCTCAGTAGCTTCAGTTGTGTCTGACTCTTTGCTGCCCCATAGACTGTAGCCCACCAGGCTTCTCTGTCCATGGAATTCTTCAGGCAAAAATACTGGAGTGGGTTGCCATGCCCTCCTCCAGGGGAATCTTCCCGACCCAGGAATCGAACCCTCATCTCGTACATTTCTTGCATTGGCAAGCAGGTTCTTTACCACTAGCGCCACCTGGAAAACCCCTTAACCTGTGGAATCTGATGTTATCTGCAAGTGGGTAATGTCAGGACTGCACTGAAATGTGGTACACTCAGCTAGTGCTGCAGAACTGCTCAACATGTGGAAAAGTCACTTATCTGGTGTCAAGAGTGTTGTGACTGTGATTGTATTGTAAGAGTAAAGGGAGAACACAGGAATGTTAATATGCATACAGGGAACATCATAACCCCAATTTAATGAATACACATAGTCCCTCAAAAGTTTTCCCCTTTGTGACTTGTCACTCCCACCTCTCCTTATCATCCCCCAGGCAACTACTAATTTGCTTTTTGTCACTATAGACTAGTTTTTATTTTCTAAAACTTTATATGAATGAGCTAATGCATACTTTCTTTTTGGATTGGCTTCTTTCATTCAGCATATTCTCTTGGGATTTGTTCATATTGTAATTATTATTAGTGGTTAATTAATTTTTTTAGTGCTGAGTATCACAGTTGGTTTATCCACTCACCTGTTAGTGAACATTGGGTTTAGACTATTACACATAAAGATTCTATGAGCATTTCTATACAAATCTTCTCTGGATGTATACTTTCATTTCTCTGAGGTTAATACCAAGGTGTTGAATGGCTTCATCATAACAAAGTTTATGTTAATTTTTTAAAGAAACTACCAAACTGTACCATTTTATGTTGCTACCAGCAATGTATGAGAGTTCCAGTCCCTCCATATTCTCACCAACACTTGATATGATCCATTGTTTTACTTTTAGCCAAAAAGCTATATAGTGATATTTTATGGTGGTTTTAATTTGTGTTTCCCTAATGACTATTGAATGGAGAAGGCAATGGCACCCCACTCCAGTACTCTTGCCTGGAAAATCCCATGGACAGAGGAGCCTGGTAGGCTGCAGTCCCTGGGGTCGTGAAGAGTCGGATAGGACTGAGCGACTTCACTTTCACTTTTCACTTTCATGCATTGGAGAAGGAAATGGCAACCCACTCCAGTGTTCTTGCCTGGAGAATCCCAGGGATGGGGGAGCCTGGTGGGCTGCCGTCCACTGGGTCGCACAGAGTCGGACACGACTGAAGTGACTTAGCAGCAGCAGCAATGACTATTGAAAGGGAAAGATTGAAGACAGGAGGAGAAGAGGATGACAGAGGATGAGATGGTGGGATGGCATCACCAACTCAATGGACATGAGTTTGAGGTGAAATTTGGGGTTATTTTATGACATCTTGCTCTTTGAATAATTCTGTTAGTATTTACTCGGGGAATTCAACACATAGACTTTTATTACTCTTCAGTGCATTCGATGTAAAAGTTGTGTTTCTTTTGGACATAAAGCTCTTCTAAAAGTGACTTTCAGCCAAGATTTACACACATAAACAATTTGTAATAGGTGGGGACAAATATGGCAAGATATTATGCATAATGACTAAGTAGAACTCATGAGTTAGGGGGCAAATGATTTTTTGTAGAGTAGAGAATTTTTTGTAGAGGAGAGGATTTAAATAGAGAGTGTAAGGAGAGAGACAAGGAAGAGAGATCTTTGAAACGTCATTGAGGGAATTGAAAGAAGAAGCAAAAAATAAATAAATAAATAATTTTTTACAGGTTGGCCTGAGGTCTCAGCTAACTCTAAAAAATTTTTAAATTTATTTCTTAATTGAATGATAATTGCTCTACAGAATTTTGTTGGTTTCTGAGTTTATGGTTAAGCTGTTATTTGTAGCAAACCTCAGCTTGTAGAAGCTAAATAAGATTATTGTAATGAATCTACTGAGTCTGGATGGTGGAAGTGTTAGAATACAAGGGAATCAGGGTGGCAGGGAAGTTGGGGATATGAGATGTCTCAGAAATAGGCTGGATAAAAGAGGAAGAAAGTTCAAGAAGAAAAGTGAGAGTCTTGGAAGGATGCATATTCTATTGATATCTGAGTGGGTAAATCTTCTAAACGTTATCTTTCAAATTGGCTTTGTCAAGAAGTTACCTAGTAAAGTGGATCTTTCTTTTACCTTTATTACCATTATTACCAATTACTGGTTTACTAATATTGGCAAATTACCAGTTATTGAACAAGCACTACATGGCACAAATACATATTATGTTGGGGGTACAGAAATGACCGATGTTGAGTCTGGCACTGATAATGTTCTTTCTTAGCCCTTGCACTTCATTTCACAAGCTGTTACATTGTCTCTATCATATCTTCAAAAGAGCCTTGCTATATCGATACCCCATAATCCTGTAACTGTTAACATTTCGTAGAATGCTTTTGAACACTATTCCCCTTGGACCTACTACTGCTTACTGTTTGCTTCTTTCATAGGATTATTTATCCACTTTATATTTCATTCACTTCAGTAAAACAAGATACCTCTTTAGACAAGAAAAGATGTAAATATACCAATTTATCTGGTGCCGTTTGGATTGCTTACTGTTTGAAATTCTGTCACGTATTTCCTTATCACTTTTAAAGAAGTTAAGCTTCTGGTTCTTTCTCTGTATTTACAGTTATCTTTCATTTTTAATAGTTCACTTACTTTTCCTAATATTATTACAGCCTTAGGATATGAAAGTATGTGTAATTGCTCCATTAACCCACATATTTTGTGCTTGCAAGAAATGAGGCTTCTAGCCAGATATCTTTACCACTCTAGTCATTTATTAATGGGCCAATAAAACATACCCTAAAGTGTCTTCATCTAATAGAAATCACAGAAGACATTTATATAGAGGTTTCCATTCTGTGACATCCAAAGCACTTGGCAGATTTTTGCCATCAAACTTACTGGATTTATGTATAGCAGAGTAATAATTGATTAGGCAAGGAAATGTAGTGATCTCATTAATACAAAATACAAAGAGAGTGGCTACAGGAGTCAGAGGAAGAATATTTCTGCCTTTTTCTAATGTAACAAAACAATGGTATCTACCATACAGGAGATTATGGGGTTGAGAAAATATACAAAAAAGTGCTCTGAGGTGGGCAGTGATGGGTTCGTAAAGTGAAAGGAAGGACAGGAAAGAACAAGGATGAGTTCATGAGATTAAAAAATTAGAATACAGGGAGAAAATGAATGTTTCTGTTGAACATGGTGCACTCACTTTGAACCTGCCCTAGATATTGTGGCAGGTCGGTTGCCAGCAGCAAGAAGTAATTTCTGGACATGTTCAGCTGGTGCAACCATCATGCTAAACCCATACATTCTGAAGCATAAAGACACTAAAACCATAATATCCCCTTCTAGTTTGACTTGGTAGACAATTAATTTTGATCTTTATGTTTCTCTTGCAAGGATAATGGAGCTGACATTTGAAATTCATATTTAGACATGATGTAGGATTTCAGATGTGCCAAAAATGCTTCATAATGAATTCAGCTTGAATATATGATACAGGAACAGTTTAGAGGTGTCATGAGATGAAAGAGATATATTTCTATTTCATCCTCATAAATCATGTAAGAGTAAAGCATAAAATCCAAATTATTCTTCCTTAAACATTCTGATGGGGTAATTAGTAAATAACTTCATACATTATATTGAAATTAATTTAAGTTGAGATTTACTACTAAACAGAAGGAAAATTCAATTCATATGAATTGTTAAGGTGAAGGAGAAGGCTTTGGAGAATTATCATGCATATTGCTAGAAACTTTGAGCTTCATGGTCGTCCCTGAAACTTCTTGGTCATCCCAAGATGTAACTCCATTCTGCTCTATTTGAGGCAGAATTTGGTTAATATGTTAGAGCTTTACTACTTTAAGAGACCAGGTTATCAAAGTACTCTTATAAGACTCTGGCAGCCAGTTCGGAGTTATCAAATTGTTGGTAAATCTAATTAGTTCTTTTTGAAATTTAAAGAATGAGAAAATGGGAAAATGAACCATTTTATTACAGCGAAGCAGCATTGGTGACTCCATGTAATGGCCTCTAATAAAGCTTGTTTAATCACCTGCTGTGAACAGGAATTTCCTTTAAGCATTTCTAGACTCAGAACAAAGAGACTATTTTACTTTCTCCTTGTAATACCTTCTGGCAGAGCCAGTCTTCAAGGTAGTTGAATTGGCAACCAGTTACATAGGATGATTTGCAAAGTGCAGTAAAGCCTTTCCTGCCTCCAGGCTCCACCTACCACTGGGTATCCACCTCCCTTCTGTCTAGAAACTTCGCCTTTAGAGTCAAGATTGAGTGCCAACATAAAGCCAGGTGACATGCATGGAGAGAGTTGCTTACATTCATGTGTATTACCTAAGAGGGTTGATTAAGAAAGAGAAAGAACCTGGGGTTAGCATGGGATTTGTGGGTTTGTCTTCCTTGATGAATTTCCTGTTTACATAGTTTATTTTGTTATATTCTGTAGAAGCAGATTATTTACATAAATTAAATATTATGCATATTTAAGACCATGGGCAATTGAAATATGAGGAACTATCCAAGCAAGGGAAGACTGGGGTTGGAGGCTGGTGAGAAGTTGCTCCAGGCATTGTGATGGCAGGCCACAGTTGCACGTGAGCCTCCAAACCATGACCAACTGACCACCTGGCAACATGTTCAATTGACAGCTTTGTCTAAAGCAGGCCTATAATTTCATGGAATCATAATACTAGTGCCTTGGATAACCTTCTACATCACCTTCATTTTAATAAACCAGGAAATTGAAGTTTTAGAGGGATAAAGATGATTTTTATACCCATTGGCTAAATCTAAATCTTGGAATAAATTATGGGTTTTCTGGTTCTTACATCAGTGTTCTTCCTTTATGTATCACTGATGAATCTTTCTTCTAAATATATCAATGTAATCAATGCCAACAAGTTGAAAAAAAGTCCATAATTTTAAACTATTCTTCAGTCCTAGATAAAAAGAGAAAGGCTGAAAGTGAAAGTGAAGTCGTTCAGTTGTGTCCGACTCTTTGCGACCCCATGGACTGTAGCCTACCAGGCTCCTCTGTCCTTGGGATTTTCCAGGCAATAGTACTGGAGTGGATTGCCATTTCCTTCTCTGCTTGAAAATTATGCAGAGTTAATAGAAATAGGTAAATAGTAGAGACGCATAATTTGTTAAGTATATGTTTTATTTTGATTTCCCCAAAGGCCCAACTTGAGAAAAGAAAATGGGTATAGGTAAATTATCCCAGAGGAAATTTCAAACAGAATTAAAAGTGTACAAAAAAAGAAAGAAGGAAAAAGAGTCAATTCTATGTTTTCACGATTGGTTGCCACTGTGACCAAGTGAGTTTCAGTCCCTGGAGGAGAGCATGGCTACCCACTGCAGTTTTCTTGCCTGGAGAATCCTATGGACAGAGGAGCCGGGTGGGGTAAAATCCTTGGTGTTACAAAGAGTTGGACACAACTGAAGTGACATAGCACATAGTGAGGAACTGTGTAGAACCTGCCTTAGCACCACAGCCACAGAAGACAGGAAAGCTGGAGCATTTATCAAGACTCCTGTCTCTGGCTTGTGGAAGACTCCTCCCAGGAGATGAATCCTCCTACTTTTGTAGGTTGAGCCAGTTTGTAGCTAAATGGCCTCCTGTGGATTAGAAAACCTTGGAACCACAAAGCAGAGGGGGCACTCAAGATGTTGCCCATTGGACTTTCGTTGTGGTCCAGTGTTAAGAATCTGCCTGCTGATGTAGGGGACATGGGTTCAATCCCAGGTCCTGGAGGATTACACATACCATGGGGCAATTAGACCCAAGCACCACAACTACCAAGCCTGCACTCTAGAGTCCGAAGTGCCACATCAAGAAAAGCGACTACAGTGAGAAGCCTGCACACCACAACTGGAGAGTAGCCTCTGCTTGCCACAACTAGAAAAAGCCTGTGTGCAGCAGCAAAGACCCAGAGCAGCCAAAAATAAATAAAATTTAAAAAGCAGATATTGGCCATTGGCAGCATGCTGGGAACTGTCCACCGCCAGTGAGTGGAAATCAGCTGGACTCAGGGAAGTTTGCATGATGCATTACAACCATTGACAATAGCCTAATTCTTGACCATAAAAAAAAAATCAAAAGACTATTTTATGAATTTTTTTATCAAGTAATAATTCTTATGAAATTGGAATTGAATCTTTTCTAGGGCTCTCTTGAAGAAGATTTGTGGGTTCCTTGTAAACTAGACCATTAAGCATATATTTTATTCACTGAGGAGACATGAAACTCTAGGAAGAAGATGGAAGTGATATCAATAAAAATAATGCTTCCTTGAATTTATGGAAGCTTTTTACTTTTCTCAAAATCCTTTCTCATACATTATCTCTTTTTTCTTCCAGAATATCTCATTATTCTCTGAATATGTTGTCTCCTTTTCCCTTCCATTCGCTTGTGATTTATAATCCCCTCTTTAAACGCCTCTTAAAAAGGTGGGCAAATATTTCAAGATATAGGTGAAATATTAGTTCCTTTATGAAGTTCCTTCTGTTTCACTAGAAAAGCTGAATTAGTTGCCTTCCATTCTGTTTCTGAAGGATTTCTTTTTTCCTTTTTTTCTCCCCAGAAAACAATAAACCTATTGTGATGAGAATTTGAACAGGATGCTATCCTTTCCATACTATGTTTTGATTAATATTTAGAATAAAAGATAATACTCAGCATAGATATGGGAGTACAGAAACTGTAAATATTGCTATTAATTTAGAGTTTCTAAAAGGCAATATGTTCAAGAATCTTGATTGTTAAAAATAACTCCATTGTCATAATCATCTGTAAACATATGTAATCATACGTAAACAGACAGCAATGTTAGCAGCTCAGCAGTGTTGGGCCTCTGCAAGGAAGTAGAAACATTAATTTCTCATTAAATTAGAAGACATCTATAATTCTGAATTACAATATATGAAGATGAAAAGAAAAACTAGGAATTAAATTATTTAACAAAGTAGAGAAAGGTCAAATACATGTATCTACAAAGTGGGTTACCAATGAGAAGGAGGTGGATTTTGTTCTTTAGAATACTGGAAAGATTTATAAGCAAAGGTGCCTTGACTATAGAAAGGAATATATATGTGGATGGGATGGAAGCCTGGGGTGGCCTGGAAGTTTACAGAAGAAGCAGTTAGATTTCCAGCTCCACCTCAGCCTCCTGTTGTCAGATAGCTATAGCTTCCAGGCTTTGTGGGGACTGGGAACTGCTCTCTAGAGAAAACTGGACTATCTCCATTCAGACCACCTCTGAATCAAGTGCTCACTAGTTACACGGTGCTTAGTGGCTTCCATATAGGACAGTGCAGCTTCTCATGTCTTAACCCTAATTGCTTCTCCTGCCTCAATCTGCATATCTTTCACCATACTCCAGTCTAATTGACCTTCCTTCTATTCCTCAAATATGCCAGGTTTATTCCCATCTTAAGTCTTCCGTGTTGCCAGATCTGTCTGGGTATTAAGTCACCAGAACTCTCCGAGTGAGCTCCTTCTTAACATTCAGATATTAGCTCAAAAGTACCTTCTGGGGAATGTCTTCCCTTCCCATCCAATCTAAAGCTGCAGTTCCTCTCTATGTCTTCTTAGTCACATTAATCAGGTTTCTCTTTTTTCACAGAACTTATGTGTTTCATTGTTAACTGCTCTCCTTCACTACTTCTGCTTTCTTGACTATTTGGGATTTATGTATCTTGTTCACAGATGTATCCATAGGCCTTCCAGCATCTCTTGGAACATTTACAGAAAGGATGGATGAATATATAAATGAATTAATGAAGGGATCATCATTAAAATGTTAATAGTAGTAAGATAAACAAAGGAAATTATTCCATTGAGTTTATTAAATTTGCTATAGCAAACACGTATTACTTTTGGAATGAAAAAATACAACAGAAAGCTTTAAACTAATAAACTGATTAAATAGTAAACCACTGACTGCTGGACTATGTGGACAAACAGTGGTATTAAAGAGTATCACCTTGCTGACGAAGGGAATATAATTTCCTCTAAATAAGAGATATATTAATAGTTATCTTTCAATATAAAATCAACAAATTTTCTAAAACTTGATCTTGAGTTGACCAAGAGTATGATATATCTTAGAGGTTGTAATGAATGTATAATGCTCATTATTTGATTTTATACTTCTTGATATTTGGCACAAGGCCAAATTATAGCATTCATATAATACCTTGGATACAAAATCTCTCTAGAGGTTGTGGTAGAAAATAATTAAGGGATACAAGAAGCCCCTTGCTTGAACAATAACTCCTAAGCTGAGCATGGTGTTTACTCCAGGCAAATCATTCTTATTCCCTAACATCAATCTCAGGAAGTTGTTTAAAGCATAGATGTCTGGTACCCTGGAAACCTGCATTCCAAAAAATTCATTCCAAGAGATTCTACTGCCCTTAATTGTGGAACACTGCCTCAAATCAAGGATCCATTTCCTTTTATGATGCAAGTTCTCCTAAACAGAATAACACTGAACTCCAGTGAGCTGTTATTAACTATTTTAGAGGGTGAGTTTTTTTTCAGATACCTTTTAGTTGGCAGCTTGATGGAAGCAGAGTTTAAAGGGAAAAAGGTAAAGATTTTTATAGAAGCTAAGGGCTGTTTAGAGAGAGTGTCTGTTATAACAATTCTCTGAGCAGCCAGAGATCAGATAGCATAAGAAGACCTGGCATGACCAGTCTAGGAAAGTATGGAAAGGCATCGAAGGAAAGCAGTGCCCATCACAGTTTTTCCAAGATGCACAGTCACACTGGGAAAAGAAAAGCCTCTACACAAATAATTCACATATCAAATATAAAGAAGAATGAAGAAAAATATTAGTGCTTTGGAAAATAGACTTACAAGTAGCATAATCCTATACCCTGTTAGAGGTTTATTTCAGAGATTTACATAAGTGAAGTGTGGAATGGTAAGTTTTTTGGCATAAAACTCTAGCATCACTCTGCCAGCAGTGATGAGAAATGATGCCTGAATCAGAGCTCTTAAGGACTCTGAATCACCTGGCTAATAGCCTAAAGTAGAATCAAGAAACTGTTCCATCTCTTCTTCCCCTTAAGCTTTAGGTTTAGTGAACCAGTTTACACCAACTGCTGATGAATCATCTTTCTAAATGACCCTGCTAAATCATACGTAGTTAATTATAAAGATTTTAGTGCTATGTTTTGTGTGTGGGTTGCAGATTACCATTGCCTGACCACATCCTCAGTAAAACTTTAAACTGTCATCAGACCACAAATAAAAGAGTGAATCCTTCATCCCCATAGCTGCAGAGGAAACAAGAAGTGAGAAAATTTTTTGGCAGGATAAAACCACTCTACCCCTTAGTCTCTCAAGAGTACGCAGTCTCTCTCACTGTACACAGCTAAGACCTACTACCTCAGGGTCTCTCTTGTACTGTTATTTTAATTATCTACATCTTTGTGGATGAGCGTGTCCATGGAAAGAAAGCAAGCATCTTGTTTAAAAAGTAAGTCTGACAACAGGAAATGAGAATGACGTAGAAGGAAATAGGGGTTTGTGTGGACAGATAACATGAAGGACACATTTTTCTTATCTCTTACAACTTCATTGGCCAATACAGTTGACCAAGGTAACTATCAGCATTCATCTCAAAATATAACTTTTTCCATATCATAAGGACTAAAAGCTATTAGAGTGTGACAAGTTTAATATTGCATATTCAAAACATCTGATTAACTTGAAAAGTTTCTGTGCTTTGTGACCCCAAGGACTGTGGCCTGCCAGGCTCCTTTGCCCATGGAATTCTCCAGGCAAGAAGACTGGAGTGGGTTGCCACCCTCTTCTCTAGGGGATCTTCCTGACCCAGAGATTAAACCCATGTCTCCGGCATTGCAGGCAGATTCTTTACTGTCTAAGCCACCAGGGAAGCCAACACTAAAAAGAAGTGAGCTATCAAGTCATGGAAAGATAGGGAGGAACCTTAAGAAGATATTTCTAAGCGAAAGAAGCTAAGCTAAAGAGGTTATATATTGTATAATTCCAACCATATAAAATTTTGGAAAAATTTTGGAAGTTAACCTAAAGAGGATACATATTGCATGCTGCTGCTGCTAAGTTGCTTCAGTCATGTCCGACTCTGTGCAACCCCAGAGACGGCAGCCCACGAGGCCCTCCCCGTCCCTGGGATTCTCCAGGCAAGAACACTGGAGTGGGTTGCCATTTCCTTCTCCAACGCATGAAAGTGAAAAGTGAAAGTGAAGTCGCTCAGTCGTGTCCAACTCTTCGTGACCCCATGGACTGCAGCCTACCAGGCTCCTCCGTCCATGGGATTTTCCAGGCAAGAGTACTGGAGTGGGGTGCCATCGCCTTCTCCAACATATTGCATAATTCCAACTGTATAAAATTTTGGAAAAACTATGAAAACAACAAAAAAGATCTGTGGTTGCCATGGGCTATTGGTGAACAGAGATGAATAGGTGCAGCACAGAGGATTTTCAGGGCAGTTAAAATACTCAGTACAGTATTATAATGCTGGATACATGTCATTATGTATTTTTCCAAATCCATAGAATGAACTGCATCAAGAATGAACTGTAATGTAAGCTATGGACTTTGGGTGATTATAGTGTGTTAATGTAGGCTCAACAATTGTTACAAATGTACCACTCTGGAGGAGAAAGTCAAAAATTGAGGAGCTGTGTGTATGTGAGACAGGGTGATAATGGGGAATCTCTGAACCTTCCAGTCAATTTTGCTCTGAACCTCAACCTGCTCTAAAAAAATCAAGTCTTTTTCTTTTTTTTAAGAATACTGGCACATAGGAAGTGCTCAATAAATAATTAATGAATGAGGTTAAATAAATAAAAGTTGCTGAACTTGCCTTTTTGAGCCTCCTGTTTTCTCATCTTCAGCAGACATCAAAGTGTTTATGATCTTCTAGAAGCCTATGGGGCGGAGAAGGCGATGGCACCCCACTCCAGTACTCTTGCCTGGAAAATCCCATGGGCGGAGGAGCCTGGTAGGCTGCAGTCCATGGGGTCGCTAAGAGTCGGACACGACTGAGCGACTTGACTTCACTTTTCACTTTCATGCATTGGAGAAGGAAATGGCGATCCACTCCAGTGTTCTTGCCTGGAGAATCCCAGGGACGGGGGAGCCTGGTGGGCTGCCGTCTACGGGGTCGCACAGAGTCAGACACGACTGAAGTGACTTAGCTGCAGCAGAAGCCTATGGGGACCCAAGGTAATGCTTGATTATCCACTCATAATGGAGTCATACATCTTTCACACCAACTGAAAGGTTGGTGTGAAAAAAAAAAAAGCATTAAAATGGCATTAAAAAATAGTCTTAATTTTTAAAATGCTGTCCATAAAGTTTACTATTTACCCACAAACCAAGAAATCACATGAAATATATCATTTGTAATGATTTCATGTTACACTTTATCAATTAATGAGGGAAACACCTTTTTTATGCCATTTCCTGTTCAAGAAACTTTTTTGTTTAGCACATATTAAAAAACATTCTTTTTATTGCTGTAAAATCTAAGTATTTTTCCCTCTTAGCTATATTGTAAGTGTACATGTAAAGTTTTAATAGCAAGCACAAACCTTTCCTAATTTTGGGAAGTAAATGCATGAACTTACAGGTTAATCAAGACCACTTGCATTTCTATGTGAAAAGAAGCAAACTAAAATGCATTAAAATTCTAATTTTATTTGTCAGAGAACAGAATATAAACAGTAGAGCTTTTCTTCTACAGGAATATAATTTCTGAAGTCGCTCCAAATTAATTTTATCCTATTTTTGTTATTTATATGTTTTATAAAAAATAACTCATATCAATCGTAGAAAGATTAAAAAAAGTGGAGAACAGAAAAATGCCTCTAAATCATCAATTCTAATTGGCTATATAGTACTCCACTGTTGGATAAAGCACTTATATAGTTCAATCCTTGAGGGTTGTATATTTCTTCCCTAGCTGTTATTTTTTTTTTTTTTTGCATTTTTTTTCTAATTTTATTTTATTTTTGAACTTTACATAATTGTATTAGTTTTGCCAAATATCAAAATGAATCCGCCACAGGTATACATGTGTTCCCCATCCTGAACCCTCCTCCCTCCTCCCTCCCCATACCATCCCTCTGGGTCGTCCCAGTGCACTAGCCCCAAGCATCCAGTATCGTGCATCGAACCTGGACTGGCAACTCGTTTCTTACATGATATTTTACATGTTTCAATGCCATTCTCCCAAATCTTCCCACCCTCTCCCTCTCCCACAGAGTCCATAAGACTGTTCTATACATCAGTGTCTCTTTTCCTGTCTCGTACACCGGGTTATTGTTACCATCTTTCTAAATTCCATATATATGCGTTAGTATACTGTATTTATGTTTTTCCTTCTGGCTTACTTCACTCTGTATAATAGGCTCCAGTTTCATCCACCTCATTAGAACTGATTCAAATGTATTCTTTTTAATGGCTGAGTAATACTCCATTGTGTATATGTACCACAGCTTTCTTATCCATTCATCTGCTGATGGACATCTAGCTTGCTTCCATGTCCTGGCTATTATAAACAGTGCTGCGATGAATATTGGGGTACACGTGTCTCTTTCCCTTCTGGTTTCCTCAGTGTGTATGCCCAGCAGTGGGATTGCTGGGTCATATGGCAGCTCTATTTCTAGTTTTTTAAGGAATCTCCACACTGTTCTCCATAGTGGCTGTACTAGTTTGCATTCCCACCAACAGTGTAAGAGGGTTCCCTTTTCTCCACACCCTCTCCAGCATTTATTATTTGTAGACTTTTGGATCGCAGCCATTCTGACTGGTGTGAAATGGTACCTCATAGTGGTTTTGATTTGCATTTCTCTGATAATGAGTGATGTTGAGCATCTTTTCATGTGTTTGTTAGCCATCTGTATGTCTTCTTTGGAGAAATGTCTGTTTAGTTCTTTGGCCCATTTTTTGATTGGGTCATTTATTTTTCTGGAATTGAGCTGCAGGAGTTGCTTGTATATTTTTGAGATTAGTTGTTTGTCGGTTGCTTCATTTGCTATTATTTTCTCCCATTCTGAAGGCTGTCTTTTCACCTTGCTAATAGTTTCCTTTGATGTGCAGAAGCTTTTAAGGTTAATTAGGTCCCATTTGTTTATTTTTGCTTTTATTTCCAATATTCTGGGAGGTGGGTCATAGAGGATCCTGCTGTGATGTATGTCGGAGAGTGTTTTGCCTATGTTCTCCTCTAGGAGTTTTATAGTTTCTGGTCTTACATTTAGATCTTTAATCCATTTTGAGTTTATTTTTGTGTATGGTGTTAGAAAGTGTTCTAGTTTCATTCTTTTACAAGTGGTTGACCAGATTTCCCAGCACCACTTGTTAAAGAGATTGTCTTTAATCCATTGTATATTCTTGCCTCCTTTGTCAAAGATAAGGTGTCCATATGTGCGTGGATTTATCCCTGGGCTTTCTATTTTATTCCATTGATCAATATTTCTGTCTTTGTGCCAGTACCATACTGTCTTGATAACTGTGGCTTTGTAGTAGAGCCTGAAGAAGCAAAGGGAGAAAAATCAAATCAACAAAATTAGAAACGAAAATGGAGAGATCACAACAGACAACACAGAAATACAAAGGATCATAAGAGACTATTATCAACAATTATATGCCAATAAAATGGACAACGTGGAAGAAATGGACAAATTCTTAGAAAAGTACAACTTTCCAAAACTGGACCAGGAAGAAATAGAAAATCTTAACAGACCCATCACAAGCACGGAAATTGAAACTGTAATCAAAAATCTTCCAGCAAAAAAAAGCCCCGGTCCAGATGGCTTCACAGCTGAATTCTACCAAAAATTTAGAGAAGAGCTAACACCTATCCTGCTCAAACTCTTCCAGAAAATTGCAGAGAAAGGGAAACTTCCAAACTCATTCTGTGAGGCCACCATCACCCTAATACCAAAACCTGACAAAGATCCCACAAAAAAAGAAAACTACAGGCCAATATCACTGATGAACATAGATGCAAAAATCCTTAACAAAATTCTAGCAATCAGAATCCAACAACACATTAAAAAGATCATACACCATGATCAATGGGCTTTATCCCAGGGATGCAAGGATTCTTCAATATCCGCAAATCAATCAATGTAATACAACACATTAACAAATTGAAAAATAAAAACCATATGATTATCTCAATAGATGCAGAGAAAGCCTTTGACAAAATTCAACATCCATTTATGATAAAAACTCTCCAGAAAGCAGGAATAGAAGGAACATACCTCAACATAATAAAAGCTATATATGACAAACCCACAGCAAACATTTATCCTCAATGGTGAAAAATTGAAAGCATTTCCTCTAAAGTCAGGAACAAGACAAGGGTGCCCACTTTCACCATTACTATTCAACATAGTTTTGGAAGTTTTGGCCACAGCAGTCAGAGCAGAAAAAGAAATAAAAGGAATCCAAATTGGAAAAGAAGAAGTAAAACTCTCACTATTTGCAGATGACATGATCCTCTACATAGAAAACCCTAAAGACTCCACCAGAAAATTATTAGAAATAATCAATGACTATAGTAAAGTTGCAGGATATAAAATCAACACACAGAAATCCCTTGCATTCCTATACACTAATAATGAGAAAACAGAAAGAGAAATTAAGGAAACAATTCCATTCACCATTGCAATGGAAAGAATAAAATACTTAGGAATATATCTACCTAAAGAAACTAAAGACCTATATATAGAAAACTATAAAACACTGGTGAAAGAAATCAAAGAGGACACTAATAGATGGAGAAATATACCATGTTCATGGATTGGAAGAATCAATATAGTGAAAATGAGTATACTACACAAAGCAATTTATAGATTCAACGCAATCCCTATCAAGCTACCAACAGTATTCTTCACAGAGCTAGAACAAATAATTTCAGAATTTGTATGGAAATACAAAAAACCTCAAATAGCCAAAGCGATCTTGAGAAAGAAGAATGGAACTGGAGGAATCAACCTACCTGACTTCAGGCTCTACTAGCTGTTATTTTTAATGAAGAATGTTATAATAAACATTTTTGTTGAAGTATTGCTTGATCCTTGTCTGAATGGTATAGAAAGTTTCTACCCTTGTCTAGTTCTATTGGCAAAGGTTATGAATGATACTTCCTACTTGGTATCACATTTCTCAATGGACTAGTCAATAAATACACATATAACAATATTTATATTAATCTGTAATTATTTAATTGCTAGAAAAAGTAAACTTTATTCATATACTTAATATTTGTATTTCTTAGCTGTTCATTTACGTGTTCATGCCTTAGCCTATTTTTAAAATACTGATGATAAATTTCTTGAGCTTTGAGTGCACTGAGATAATTATACTCATTAATGGTATGGTTGGTGCATCATCATCATTGGTCTCTGCAAAGTGTGATTCTGTTTCGTTCCTTTGTTTTGGTTTTATGTTTATTTATATATTCCATTCCCTTTGTTTTATTTCCCATCTCCTCCCACAAGGACATCCATTCTAAAGCACTTAATATACTATTTTTTGTTTGTATGTGTTTCTGAATGTTGTCCTTTTGAGCACTTGTAAAGATAGTTTCCATAAATTTTATATGATTCACATTTCATTCTGTTTTAAAATTTGCTAATTCAGTACCATGTTTGTTTGTTTGTTTGCTTTAAATAGAAGAGTCCATGTTGGTGGGTATATACCTAGTTGATTACTTTTGATTTCTGCAAGGTACTCTGTGCTGTTCATTAATCACAGTTTATGAGTCCAGTCTCCCCAGAATGGGCACCCAGAGTGTCTCTAATGTCCTAGCAGGGGGAAAAAAATGCTTTTTCTTTCAATCTCTGTTAAATTTTACTTAGGAATGTAAGTGTTATGTTATTGGATAGGCATATACATTTTTTACTGGGCATTGTTACACGTGTTTGCAAATATTTCCCCTATTCTGTGATTGATTGATTGCTGATTTGGTTGATTGACTATGTAGATGAATCTACCAATTTATTCATAACTCTTTCTGGCCTTGATAGTACTGTTAGAGGGCCATCCCAATCCACCAGACAGAGACCATTTTTCTGTGAGATTTATTTTATAACATTCATAACTGTAATAAATCTGGAATTCGTTTTGCTAAAAGAGGTAGGCTGCTGCTGCTGCTAAGTCGCTTCAGTCGTGTCCGACTCTGTGCGACCCCATAGACGGCAGCCCGCCAGGCTCCCCCGTCCCTGGGATTCTCCAGGCAAGAACACTGGAGTGGGTTGCCATTTCCTTCTCTAATGCATGAAAGTGAAAAGTGAAAGTGAAGTCGCTCAGTTGTGTCCGACTCTTAACGACCCCATGGACTGCAGCCCACCAAGCTCCTCCGCCCATGGGATTTTCCAGGCAAGAGTACTGGAGTGGGTTGCCATTGCCTTCTCTGAAAAAGAGGTATGCTGCTGCTGCTGCTGCTGCTAAGTCGTTTCAGTCGTGTCCGACTCTGTGTGACCCCATAGATGGCAGCCCACCAGGTTCCACCATCCCTGGGATTCTCCAGGCAAGAACACTGGAGTGGGTTGCCATTTCCTTCTCCAATGCATGAAAGTGAAAAGTGAAAGTCAAGTCGCTCAGTCGTGTCCGACTCTTTGCGACCCCATGGACTGCAGCCCACCAGGCTCCTCTGTCCATGGGATTTTCCAGGCAAGAGTACTGGAGTGGGGTGCCATTGCCTTCTCTGGAAAAACAGGTATAGACTTCACTTAATCCTTTTCAAATGTATAACCAATATATCAACTAAATTCATTGAGTAGATATTTCTTTCCACACAGTCTTGAAATGATAAACTTATTTAGTTGTATTTGATCTGACTTTGGACTTGCTCTTCACTTTAATTGATCATTTTATCCTCATGAATAACCAATACTTTTCAATAAATATAGAATTATAGTATAGTTTTTTTCCAACTGGTTGATCAGGATAACTTTTTCTTTAGTATTTTTAAGTTTAGAAATAATTGCTTCTTCTTTTAAATAAAGCTAAAATGTATATAGGAAAATGTTAATGCTCATAATTTCCTACTTTCCAGAAGTTACCAGTTGACATTTTTCCTGTCTCATATAATATATCTAATTTTTTCAAAAGTAGAATTCTAATACACGTCTTATTCTACAACTTTTTCTTCACTGTAAAACATATCATGGACATGTTTTAAGCACAAAAAGACTTTTTATCAGTTATGGTTAGCTAGGTTATGCTTTAGTAATAGGTAGTAAATCATTCCCAAATTTCAGTATTTTCAGAACAAAATAAGCAAATGGTTTATTTTTTCTTCAGTTACCTATTTATTGAAATTGCTTGAGTCTCTTCTCTAAGTTATTGTTAGTCTCCTGGAGCAAATTAAATCTGTTCTGAAGGGTAAGAAAACACAAATTGTGCATAGGCTTCAGCCCAACATAGAAGGTCTGATTTAATTGGTTAAACCAACACATATGGCCATGTCTAACTTCAAAAAGATAAGGAAGTGCAAAGTATATTCCATGCCCAGAAGGTGGACAAATGACATAGTTTTGGGTCCTTCTAAGAAGTACTATTGGAGAAGGCAATGGCACCCACTCCAGTACTCTTGCCTGGAAAATCCCATGGATGGAGGAACCTGGTGGGCTGCAGTCCATGGGGTTGCTAAGAGTCGGACGTGACTGAGTGACTTCACTTTCACTTTTCACTTTCATGCATTGGAGAAGGAAATGGCAACCCACTCCAGTGTTCTTTCGTGGAGAATCCCAGGGACATCGGGGCCTGGTGGGCTGCCGTCTGTGGGGTCACACAGAGTCGGAAACGTCTGAAGTGACTTAGCAGCAGCAGCAGCAGCAAGAAGTACCATAAAACATAGTTTAATCCATGTACAAATATAGCATCATGTTTTCAAACACCCTTTAATGATAAGCATTCAGAATGTTTATTTTTCCTTTGACATACAATACTGTGAGAAATGTAATTTACTTTATGTATCTTTGTACAGAATATATCTGTGGATTAATTTTTTATGTATCCAATATAATTTTTTAAGTTAGATATATTTGATCAAATAATTTTTGCTGAATTACTTCCCAGAGAGGTTAAGGCAGTTCACTACTCAATATCAGTATGTGAGCATGCTCATTTCCTTACATCCATTTCAGCATTAGATATTATCAATATTTTGATATTCGTTTTTGTTTTTTCTTTAATTATCAAAATTTAAAACTAGTAAGGATGAGGATCCATTTACAGGCTTATTAAACATTTATATTTCCTATTATGTGATTTGCCTAATCTTTCAGTTCAGTTCAGTTTAATCGCTCAGTCATGCTCGACTCTTTTTGACCCCATGGACTGCAGCTCGCCAGCCCTCCCTGTCCATCACCAACTCCTGGAGTTTACTCAAACTCATGTCCATTGGGTGGGTGATGCCATCCAACCATCTCATCCTCTGTCGTCCCCTTTCCTCCCGCCTTCAATCTTTCCCAGCATCAGGGTCTTTTCCAATGAGTCAGTTCTTCACATCAGGTGGCCAAAGTGTTGTAGTTTCAGCTTTAGCATCAGTCCTTCCAATGAATATTCAGGACTGATTTCCTTTAGGATGGATCTCCTTGCAGTCCAAGGGACTCTCAAGAGTCTTCTCCAACACCACAGTTCAAAAGCATCAATTCTTTGGCACTCAGTTTTCTTTATCCACATCCATATACAACTACTGGAAAAACCATAACTTTGACTAGACCGACCTTTGTCAGCAAAGTAATGTCTCTGCTTTTTAATAAACTGTCTAGGTTGGTCATAACTTTTCTTCCAAGGAGCAACCATCTTTTAAATTCATGGCTACAGTCACAATCTGCAGTGATTTTGGAGCCCCCCCAAAATAAAGTCTGTCACTTTATTTTATAAAGTTCTGAGAATATCTTTAGCCTAATTTAAAATTACAATTAAAACCAAAATTTGTATTGAAGCCAGTAATCTAGGTACCTAAATATACAGTAGAGCTATCAAAACATTTGCTAATTAAGTCTCGAGATATACCCTGAATTTGGCATTGATTTACATCTCCATTGACACCACTTTTGTCTACATCACACATCCCTGCCAATCTCTCAACCTGATTTCCCTGCTCCCAGTTTTTCACACCATAAATTCAATTTTCTCACAGGAGTAAAGATTAAGATAAACAAATGACGTGAAAACCACTGCCTTGCCTAAAATATTTAAATAGTTCCCCAAGTCACTTGAGTAAAATCCAAACATTTTAACCATGTCCTACATGGTAACTGCATGTATGGTCTAACCTCTGCCTCCACATAGTTGCCTTCATATACTTGAGTCATTATTTTTCTAACTCACTCTAATTCTTTGATTTCTTAAAATAATAGCAAAGAAAATAAAGTTTCATTGCCTCAGAGACTTTTCACATGCTATTCCAACTGAACATTCTTCTCTCCATTTCTCAGCTGATTGGCTCATATTATGCTTCTGTTCCCAGATAAATTGTCACTGCTTCTGCGATGCCTTCTCAGATAGAGAAGAACAAACTTGGCTCCATTTTGGATCAATTCTTTCATGTTTAAGCCTTGTGCTCTGTTGCCTGTACTTAGTCATGTTGCCTCAGCACCTCTCTAAAATGTTACCTATAGCCTGAAATATATAGGACAGTCCATTCTCGAGGCTCTGACCTTTAAAGGTATAACACTTTTCTATTCATTCTGGAGGCTCTGACCTTTAAAGATATAACACTTTTCTATTCATATAGAGATAAAAAGTTGCAGAAAAAACATCTTGTCTTGTTGGAGGTTTATAGGAACACCGTGACCAGACTTACAAGAACATCTGCAAGAAGAAAGGACTCAGGCATCAAAAATTTGCAACAGCCAGCCACAGCTCCTCCCCTTTTAGTATAAAAGAAATCTGAATTCTAACTTGGGTAACATGGTTCTTCGGGATAATAGTCTGTTACCCTTGCGGTCTGTGGCTTTCTAAATGAAATCACTATTAATTGCACCAATGATTTGCCTCAATTTATTGACCTGCCATGTGGCCAGTAGTATAAGCTTGGTTTCAGTAAAAGTCCTGTGTTTTCTTCTGTAATTTTCATGTCAGGTATTTTTGATTATCTCACAATTCTTATTGAGACTGCAATCATTTGTTTACTTGTTGATTTACTCTCTTTAGAGTAAAAAGAGTTTATTCCACTAATACCTAGGTTTTGTGATGGCAAATGACTCCCTTATTCACAAATGCATTTCCAGAGTCGTTATCAGCATTTGACACCAAGTAAATTCTCAATAAATAAATGCTGAATAAGTGAATCAGTGCTTGAGAAGAAACTTTTATAAATATTATGGATATTAGGAATACCAGTTATCTAGATGTTTATCATTTGTTGCACTTTTCTCCTTCCTCCAATAAGTTAATTTAATTTTGCTAATCCAAATACTTTAATTTTATTTTGTCAAATTTGTGAATTTTCTTATGTTTACCCATTCTGATTTTAAAATATTCTCCTATACTAGATCTTTAATCTACCAGGAATTAATGTCTTATGTGAGGCAGAGTTTTGTTCTTTTTTTAATTAATGAGCAATTTCACTTATGCAACCTGTTAAGTTGTTCATCATTACTGTACTCATTGGACTATTACTATATTATTACTATACTCAGAGGACTATTTTGGACTAGATTACAGACTAGATATAAAACAACACAGAGACACATCCCAATGAAGAGAAATTTATATAGCATTATATAAAATTGCATTTATTGAAACTGAAGGCTATATTAACTAAAACTAATGATTATTATTTCTTCAATTATATTTAAAATATTGGATTATATAGTATGTGTGTGTATATATACACATACACATGCACACACACACACACAGATGTTCCTCAACTCACAATAAGGTTTATGTCCCAATAAACCCATCATAACTTGAAAATATTGTAAGTCAAATATGTACCTAATACACCTAACCTAAGAACATCATAGTTTAGCCTACCCTACCGTAAACCTGTTCAGAACAGTTACATTAGCCTATAGTTGCACAAAATCATCTAACACAAAGCCTATTTTATAATAATGTGTTCACTGTCTCATAATTTATTGAGTACTGTACTGGAAGTGAAAAATAGAATGGTTGCTTGGGAACAGAATGATTGTAAATATATTGGTTGCTTCTCCTCTTGAGTATCTCACTACATATCACTTGCCAGGGAAAAGATCAAAATTCAAAGTAAGGTTCTCTACTGAAAGCCATTTCCTTTGTACCATCATAAAGTTAAAAAATAGTAATTTTAACCACAGTAAGTTGGAGACTGTCTATACATGTTTTAAATTTTCTTCTTTTTTCAGATTAATTTTTTATTTTGTCATGTCTCCTTAAACTTTCAGAATATTCTGTTTTTATGTTTTTAATTTTGTAAACCTTTTAAACATTTGAAATATACATTCTTTAAGGCCTTTTTAATATTGGTCTATTTTGTCCAATTTTTAGGCCCTAATTCACCTTCTGGTTGATCTCATGTATTCTCCTTCATGAGAGAGTTTCTGCCAAGATTTGCAATTGTTAACTGCAGTTTTAACCTCTGTAGGAGCTGTTTTCCTGGGAATTATGGTGAATCCTAGGTTGTGGATGCCTAGGACAAAATCTTATTAGCCTCTGCAATACCCCTGTGGGTGTCTGTATAGGATTAGACTTAAAAAAAAATTCTAAATAATTTTAGACTAGGGAAAAGTTGTGAAAATAATGTAAAATGTTTCTGTGTACCTCTTAATATAGCTTCCCTTAATGTAAAGTCTTAATGACTATAATAAAGTTAATAAAATGAATACATTAAGCATTGTATGGTATAGTTTGTACCCAGATTTCACCTGTTTTTCCACTGATGGCTTTTGTTGTTCTAGGATCCTACACACAATTCCACCCAATATTTAATTGTTAGAGTTCCTTACTTCCCTCCAGTCTGTGACAGTTCCTCAGTCTTCCTTATCTTTTATGTCCCTGACAGTTTTGAAAAGCACAGATCAATTATTTTGCAGAATGTCTTCCCATCCAGGTTTGTCTGGTATTTGCTAATGATTAAATTGAGGTTATATATTTTTGACAAGGACATCACAGAAGTGATGCTATTCTATTGTAGGTGCTACATAGAGGAGTTATATGATGTCAATAAAACTTATTACTGCTGATGTTAAACTTGATATAGTGGTTAAAATGGTGTCTGGTTAAAGTGTGTTTGCTAGTCAAATTTATTTAATGCTACTCTAGTTTCTTATCTATTCACAGATACATTTGTACATTGTATTTTTAAGTACATAGGAAATACTTGTGGGAGAAACTATTGACTATGTAAATGTTTCCTCTTAAACTTTCCCCCACTAATTTTAATATTCATCTGTAGATCTTGCCTGCATAAATTAGTGTGGTGGTCTAATGATTTGTTTAAAAAGTGTTTTTCCTTTCATATTTAATATTTGTAATTTTTATATGAGGAAGACTTAACCTTTCTTCCTCATTTATTCCCTGTATCATTTATTTATGTCACTATAGATTCATAGATATTTACTTATTTTTTCTGGAGATCATATTATTTTTTATTTCATAACTCAATTAGTTCCATCTTTGGCCATTGGAGCTATTTCAGGTTAGATTCTGTGCCTTTTCAGTTCAGTTCAGTCGCTCAGTCGTGTCCGATTCTTTGCGACCCCATGAATCGCAGCACACCAGGCCTCCCTGTCCATCACCAACTCCCGGAGTTCACCCAGACTCACATCCATCGAGTCAATGACATTCCAGGTTCCTGTGCAATATTGCTCTTTATAGCATCGGACCTTGCTTCTATCACCAGTCACATCCACAGTTGGGTATTCTTTTTGCTTTGGCTCCATCCCATCATTCTTTTTGGAGTTATTTCTCCACTGATCTCCAGGAGCATATTGGACACCTACTGACCTGGGGAGTTCCTCTTTCAGTATCCTATCATTTTGCCTTTTCATACTGTTCATGGGGTTCTCAAGGCAAGAATACTGAAATGGTTTGCCATTCCCTGTGCCTTTTACATATACTTTAATCTGTTTTTTTTTAAACTCCTTTTTTTAAAAAACAACAAGCTTTCTGGAACCACAGATAGGCCAGATACTTTCTGTGTCTCAATTTTAGAATCAGTGATTTCTCCAAGCATCCTGGGTTGCTTGTATAGAATGTTATTTAGAAGTCAGTATCTGGGCTCTATGTGTGCTACTTGCTATTGGAGTATCACTGTTTGTAGGCGTTTTCAGTGGAAATAGTGTATGTATACTAACCCATACACTCACACACACACACAGACACGCATGCAAATCTGCGGATATATATATATATATATATATATATATATATATTTATGTAATATACATATATATCATATAAATATTTGCTTAAAGTTTACAATTCAAAGTTTAGAGACAAATCAGATAGTTCTAAATTTCTCTAAAGGGCAATTAGTCCAAGTTCATGTAACATTTCCCCAAATTTATTTTTTTAATTGAGAAAATCTCTTAATTAGACTTGAACCAATTTAACCAATTTGTTAAAACAGATAAAAAATTCAAAAATTCATTTCTCTTCTCTACTCTTGAATTGTATTTTCCTATCACAAAGACAATGGAGCAGCTAACTGATTTGGGGAATTTATGCTTGATTAGCTTCTCAGGTTGGGGACTGTTGAAACCCTGCCAAATTATCAAGCCCTTAAATGACAGAAGTTTTAAACCTATGCTGACAGTAAAGACCCACTGTGATTTCAGACCCTTTTTAATGGCAGTCTGCCATGAAAGAATTTCATATGTGTCTTTGGTCAGACATTTTGAAAATCCTGCACATAAATACTTAAAAGAGATTAATGTTCAGTGAATTAAGTGAATATTTTTTTGCCTGAAGATCCATATATAAAAAGAAGAAATGAAAGGTAAACTTTTATTCTCACAGGTTTACAAAAAACATTTATGCTCTTTTGTATTATTATTTAGCAAACCTCTTCTCAATGTAATTGCATATTGATTTATTTAGTGTGTCTCATGAAAATGTTATTCTTCTATCTAACATTGAAAACACATGTAGCTCTCCAGCACTACATCTTCCATGCCAATATACTTCTGCTGCTGCTAAGTCGCTTCAGTCGTGTCAGACTCTGTGTGACCCCATAGACGGCAGCCCGCCAGGCTCCACCAACCCTGGGATTCTCCAGGCAAGAATACCGGAGTGGGTGCCATTTCCTTCTCCAATGCATGAAAGTGAAGAATGAAAATGAAGTCGCTCAGTCGTGTTCAACTCTTCACGACCCCATGGACTGACCAGGCTCCTTCGTCCATGGGATTTTCCAGGCAAGAGTACTGGAGTGGGGTGCCATTGCTTTCTCAGATGCCAATACATTAGGACTCTGAAATTTTTCATTTTATCGTCTTTGGTGCTTTTCCTTATCTGGTTCCCTACTCCTTTAGTGACCTTTCCCTTCACTGCCCAGGTGACCTATTATCTTTCAGTCACATTCCCATAACTCTGCAGATCATTATTTAGTCTCCATGCTCTGATATCGCTTTATAGCTTTTTGTTGCTGTTCGGTTGCTAAGTCATGTCCGACCCCATGTCTTTGTGACCCCATGGACTGCAGCACGCCAAGCTTCCCTTTATAGGTACCTCATTGTAATACTTATAATGTTCATAATTCTATTTCTCCACAATGTACTGAAGTTTGAGTTCCCTGAAAGCAGAGACTTCCTGTTAATCATGTTTGTATTTTGAATGCCAAGCCACGTGCCACTCATTGTAAGCAAAGCCTGAGTTCTTATGTGGCTGAATTGAAGGGAGGTCATAGACAGAGGTGCCTGAACACTTAATGGTTGGTTTTTTTACTCTGTCCTTAATGATGAATCAAGGTTGGGACATTTGACTCAAATCCCTTATCTTCCTACCTCTACCCTTTTTTCCAGAAGTTCCGAAACTCTAGTTCCTAGGGATGGAATTCTTACACCACATTAAAATGCTGATAGCATGGACCATTCAGATTCTTCCCTCCATTTAAACTTAGTGGTGGCTCTGTAAGAAATACTGTGCTTCTGTGTGAAAGCTAGTTAGAGACTAACTCTGTCTTCTCTTTCCCTTTTACATGAATAGTGGCTAAGGGTGGCATGGGACATCTGTCTCTCTCCATTCTACCTTCTTCTTTAAATGGCAACAGGAGAAAAGAAGTGAAAGACTAAAAGCCAATGTCATTTCAAAACAATATCTATCTGCATTATCTATATTGGTTTAGTATTATCCAAGACTATAAACTGAGATCTTGCAAACCTAGGTATAGAAAGGGGTAAAGCAGATGCCGCCAAGTGAAGTCATCAGGACCTGAACGTATACAGGGAAGAATAGAATAGAAGTTTAGTTACATGTAGAAGACACTCTAACTTTCAGTTCATATTTCTCAAAGCTTTGCTTTACCACCACTTTCGTTACAATTATTCAAGGTGTTTTAAAAATCTAGAGCCTTTGGGAAGGAGGGTGAAGGAGTAGAGACTCATTTAAAAAAAATAGTCATGCTTTTATCACCATCCATTATTATTATGCTTACAGAAGTCTGAAAAATACTGCTGTCTAATCTCACACTTTGTATTTTTTTAATATGCAAAGGGAAATTCTCAGATTGCCTTAAGTGTTTGTGAGAAAATGCTTTCTCTTCCCTAGGTGGGGTGGGGTTTTATAGCTCTAACTCATTACTTCCTGATTTTTTATTTTTATGGGCATTTTCCATGTCTGCAAAAGTAAACTAGGTCTTACTTATGCTTTTCCAGTTTGGGAAACAAACAACAGAGGTGGTAGAGAGATTTCCTGAATTAATAGTGAAAAGGTGACTTTCTTACTCGCTGGCAAAACCAATACAATATTGTAAAGTAATTAGCCTCCAATTAAAATAAATAAATTTAAATTAAAAATAAATAAATAAAATGATTTCCAAGTAACAAAAAAAATAAGTAAGTATATTATTTCTACTGGTTTTTACAAAATCTTTTGGCTAGGAGTAAGATTTTTTATTTTTCCTTAAAGCTATTCATATCTTCAACTTCAAGGGAAATGTGGGAAATAGTTTGTGTAAATACTGTGTTAGGAGAGTGATCAGCCAACACCCTTTTTTTAACACTGTAATCATCAAAAGACAAGAACTAGATTTTATTTGTTTTCTACCTGCCTGCTGCCCAGTAATTGCTATGTAGTTTACTAGCAATAGTGTCAGGTGTATTTGATGAGATAAATAAATGTGATACTGGAAACTCTAGCCATTTATTCATACTGTGGCACTTGACTTCCTAGACTCTTCAATGACAATTCCATAAATACAACATACATGCCTTTATTTATTGTTGAGACAAAGAAACTTTTGTTTAAGTTCCCAAGGATTAAATTCCAGAATTATGGAAAATGTTTGCTCTCTTTCCTCTCAATCAGGAAGACAGTAAATCGAAAATCATTTGCGGAACCTGCTCGCATTGCTCTTGATAATCCAGTTATGGCAGGTGGCAAATCAGGCAAGTTTCCCAGAGTTTCTGAGAGCTCCACAGCTACAAAGAAATATAAAGCAAGGGAGATTTCCAAGGAAGTTTATTTGAGTGCCAGTTATAATGCTGTGCAAATAAACATCTTTCTACATTATTACCATGTTTAATCATTAACACGTAAGTATAAACTTTGCAGTTAATTACACCTCAGTTCAGAGCTTCAGAAGACCAGTGTTGGCCTTCTTTTATTTTTATCTTTGCTAAGGAGTGCAAAGGAGTGTCTTTGTCTTGCAAAAACTTTTGAACTTTCCTCTCTACTTACTCTCTTGGTGTGGGATGGGGGAAAAACTGCTGAAATCACTTCCTCCTAAAATAAACAAGCCAAAAAAAAAAAAAAGCTGACCAATTTTCCTTACTGTTGGTGCCTCTTCTGGCTTTTCCTCTTTGCTTTGCCAATAAATTTCATAAAAAGGAAAGCATGTTGTCCTTCAAATCTCTCTCCTTGATTTTTCTTTTTTGTACAGAGTGAGTTGTTACGTTTTGTATTTCCTCTGTGTTCATTTTTTAAATTATTTATTTATTTATGGCTGTGCTGGGTGTTCGTTGCTGCACTCAGGCTTTCTCTAGTTGTACTGCACAGGCTTTAAAGTGACAGGTTCAGTAGTTGCTGCATGCAAGCTCTGGAACGCTGGCACATGGGGACTTAATTGCTTGTAGCATGTGGGATCTTCGTCAGTCAGGGATCGAATCCCTGTCCTGTGCATTTGTAGGCAAATTTTTAACCACTGGAACACCAGGGAAAATCAGTGTCAATTTGCGCCACTCTTACTCCTAAAACTTGTGTCTAAGTATCAAATCCAATGACACGCCTTTTCAGCCTTCATCTTTTTTTAATCACTTCTTTCAGCCTGTGACAAGATGGGCCATGTATCTGGTGTTGATTGTTACAGCTGCTGCTGCTGCTAAATCACTTCAGTCGTGTCCGACTCTGTGCGATCCCACAGATGGCAACCCACTATAGGCTTCCCCGTCCCTGGGATTCTCCAGGCAAGAACACTGGAGTGGGTTGCCATTTCCTTCTCCAATGCATGAAAGTGAAAAGTGAAAGTGAAGTCACTCAGTCGTGTCCGACTCTAGTGACCTCATGGACTGCAGCCCACCAGGCTCCTCTGTCCATGGAATCCTCCAGGCAAAAGTACTGGAGTGGGGTGCCATTGCCTTCTCTGGATTGTTACAGCAGTTGCACTCAATGACTCATGACTCCCTCCACTCTCAGGCTTCTGTGATTGTTTTCTTACATTCCCTCAGTGCTTGGTCAAGGGAACCATCAGATACTTGAAAAGGATTTGTTGCAGGGAGATAACTCTCCACTGCTGCTTTCTTAATGTTAAAAACCAAAACACAACAAATCAAATACCCCAGGCTAGCCTCCTGGAGGCTGAGAGAGCACAGAAACAGGGACCGGGTTTTCTTTGCTGTCCTGTCTGAGGACCACATACTCGAATGATCAGTAGCATCCTTCCCAACTGAGCACAGCCCAAGTGCCAATCCATAGAGTCGTGAACAAACACGTGGCTGTTACTCTAAGCAATTAAGTTTGGGAGCAATTTGTTTATCAGACTAGATAGCACCATTCTTTTGGAAACACCATTTCCTTAGCTTAATTTCGTGTTATTTCATGCTCCTGGTTCTTTCTTTTACTCTTTCGGTGATCTCTCTCCCTCTCCTTTTTATTCTTTGTTCTTCAAATGTATTAAGAAATAGGAAGTATTAACTCAGATGGTAAAGAATCTGCCTGCAATGTAGGAGACTCGGGTTGGATCCCTAATTCGGTAAGATCCCCTAGAGCAGAAAATGGCAACCCACTCCCGGATTCTTGCCTGGAAAATCCCATAGACATCTGGGCTATCCCATAGCCTGGCAGGCTACAGTTCATGTGGTCACAAGAAGTCAGACAGGACTAAGCAAGTAACACTTTCACACTTCAACTTTAGTGAGGCTAGGTCACAAAACAGAAGTAAAAAGACCTTCAGTATCCAGACCATCAGTATCTCTCTTCCAGATCATCTCTGTGGAAAAGTGCAAATGACCAATGGCTTTTAGGTAGTGAGAAAACCACTCTTCTTTGAGTCCAGAGCTTGTAATCAGAATGGCAGTTGTCAGTATCTGCATTCTGCTTATGAACATTAGATTCTCCTAACAGTCCTTTGGGAAAAAATCACAAAGTTTTCAATGTGTCATCTGTGTGAATTATTGACACTCAATACTGTATCAAGAAAAGGTGAATCATTTGGTTTTTAATTTCCCATATCTATTTTGCATCATTTGTTGCTATTAAGGAGGCAAATATGTCTATATATGTGTGCATAATTCAGAGTTATTTATATAGCCACGGTGAGTCACTATATAGCACATTTAATTACTTATGCAATCTTCTTTATGGTTATTTATGTACCATAGTAAAAGTCAGGGCTTTGTATATTAAAAAAATGGTATAGTGTGGGGGACATATACTTGACTGACAGGATATTTAATTAAACCTGAAGAATATTTCATTCCAGGGGAAGTGATGTGTCACATATTTTACTTCAGTAAAATCAGATAACAAAGATAAATAATATTCTCACAAGTGGACTTGCCTATATATTTGTTCAGAGATGCAGTGAAACTATACTCCTTTGTAAGCACTGGGTCTTCCTTTTGGTTATTATGGTTAGCATTTCTTCCTGATATTATTTTATGCTCAGTTTAAGATATGGAAAGATGACTTTTTGGTTAGTTCACATGAAAATACTTCATGATCTTATAAACATACTAAATGCATCCTGGTATGCCCAGATTTGAGTATTTCCTTAGTTTATTAAGTATGGACAAATTGCTTTTTCCCCCCAAAAGCAAAACAATATTTATTAAATTATAGAATAAGGACATTTTTACATTAATAAAAACTGCTACTCATTTAACTTTTCTCTGATATATGTCTGCCTATAGGATAACAGAAGATGTTTGAGCTGGTACTGCATAAGGAATAGCAAATCAAATAATTTTTAAAAAATATCATTCATCGAATGGGAAGTTTATTTAATTTCCAGTGAATTATTGTGACAAATTTGGGAAAAGGTATTTAGAGAAGTTTACTTGTATGTCCTGAGTTTTTAATGCCTTGAGCATGAAGTCACTCAGAGAGAACTAGATTGATGGTATTTATCATAAGCTAAAAGTAATACAAATGCTTTTTACATGAAATATAGTTTATTTTGCTCAGAGTTGCATGAATGAGACTATGTTGGTTTCTGAGGTCTTGGGACTTGACTTCTTGAGTGTTTTTGTTTCTTTTTTTCTCTAACTAAAGCAAGCTTAAAAAAATTACGTAGTAGAGATCTCAAGGCTTGCATTGGTCACATAGCAAAGTCTTTTTTTGTCGTCCCTGTCTACTGCTGAGCACGTGACTTTCATTTTCATTGAATTTCTTACCTGCTAAGGCTGCTTTTCTTCTTCATTGTAGGACTGGTCGGAATAATTTAATTTCTCCAGAATCATTTTGTGCAGCTATTTTTATTTTGTCAACTTGTTTCTTTGTCTAATTTCAATAGAAACAGTTGGCAATGATACTAGAAATGAAGCTTACATTGACTAATTGTATACTTCTCCCTGCCCGTTTAGATTTGAAATCTAAAGGCCAAGAATAAGAATTAAGAAAGACATGAAAACTTCAGTAGAATTTTAACTTGAGACACAGAATTAGTGATGATCAATGTAAATTCCTGATGTTTAATTTGAGGTGAAACCTAAATTAAAAGGATTACATTAAATGTTCTGTTAAACATGCAGATTTGAATTAGTTTGGATTGTATTCCTTTTCATCTTTATAAAGGAACAATTCTATTGATTATACCAGAAAGCACACAGAAACAAACCCCCAATAATTAGGTGCTTATGAAAATTCTTACAACCATACATCTTGATATTATTTCAAAATTAATTTTCTGATTGTGAAGTATTTTTAAAGAGAAGTAAAAATGTATTTCAGCAGTCATAATGTGACAAAATACCCCTGCTCACTTCTTTTCCCTCAAGAATAAATAAAAATCAAGACTCATTTAATTTCTTAATGTTTACTTCATTTTTAGAAGCTTGATTCAGGGTTATCTTGCTGTGAAGGTGCAAAGTAGTCAGGCTTTGAATAACAATATTATTGTTATTTGAATTGTTATTTGAATAACAATACCTATTGAAACCTAAGTAGTGGGTGCTCTAGCATTTGAGCACGGGTGCCTGGGTTTACATCCTGACTTTCCCCTGTGGTTGTGAGTTGTGAGTTGTGTAGTTGTAGTCTGGTGAGTTACATATCCCCTTAGTCTCTTGACTATTAAGTGAGCTCTGAGTACCAAATCTTAATGACTATGGTATATAGACCAATGCCCATAATGTGATATGTACTATATAACTCATATATTGCTATTATTTCTATTTGTTGTCTATTAATTTTTTAAAAAATATTTATTTATTTGGCTGAGTCATGTCTTAGTTGGGCTTCTCTCAGCCCAGGTGGGCTTCTCTCTAGTTGCAGAGTGTGAGTTCCCCAGTGGCATGTGGGATCTTAGTTCCTCGACCAGGGATTGAACCCACATCCCCTGCATTGGAAGGCGGTTTCTTAACCACGGGACCATCAGGGAAGTCCGTGTCTAACAATTTAAGATGAACTTTTGTAAATGTTAATAGTAAATTTGAAACAACAGTTTATCAACAACTTTGGGTTAATATTCTTGTTTCTTGAGAAAGGAACACAGAAGTGACAGACTGAAGCGGTGGTATGAACTGTGTCGGTCTCCTCTGCATCAAAAAGATCTAAAATACAGTCACATCTCTATTAAATTGAAAAACTGTATTTCCTGTGTGATCACATAAAGGCTTTAGTCACAATTACACAAAGTACAGAAGAGAAGCCACACCTCTAGATAAAACATACGTTAAAGAAATGTGCTGCTTGTTCTTTTCTTGTCATTTTGGATGAGAGAGAAGTGTAGTTTCTATTATATATTATACTTTGCTCTGTAACAAGTTTCAGCAGATAAAGCAATGAAAGAAGGAAAGCTTTAGATGAATTTCAGGGAAAGGAGACTTCTCTTTTAATTCAATTCTCATATGATTAAAAAACTCTCATATAATTAAAAAATTATATATATATTATATATATAATAACTCATATTATAAAAGTGTGTAAGAGAAAAAAAAGATCAGGTCAGAGTTCTTACTGAAATCCATATTCAAACCACCAAGAGTTATGTAAAAATTAATTACCATTTACATTATTTTTGATATTTTTCTTAGTACCTGCACATATATATATTTGGTCTAGCATATGAGATGAATCCTGTAAGTCTGGCTAGCTGTCAAATAATCAGATTATTGTCAATAGTGATAACCATAGGAACATGACAGTCTTCATACTGAGGATGGCCTGACCTATTCTGTTAAGAAAGGACCTTTGAATTGATAATCTAGCAATGGAAATAGATTTGAGTCTGCGTTAATGTGTTCTGTTGCCCAATATTCTTTTAGACTGATGGTAAAAGTGTCAGTTTCTCTGTTTGCTCTGAGAGATCATGGCTGCAAGGTGCAGTCACAAGTGCTCTATTGACCCAACATTTACTGATTGTGTGAACCCCCAATTTATTCAATGTTAGCAAATGAATGAATACTCAAAACTCAGTCATTAAAAAGATAACACTCTTAGTCTTACTCAATTGCATTTTTTCTACTTTAATTGTTATCTTTGCTAATTTTTTATTACTATAAAACTAAAATTATTTTTTCTTTTTATCAGCTACTTTCCTTATTAATTTTCCTTAAAAATATCTTGACTCAAGCTCAAAGTACACTGACATCTCTCCTGGAGACAATTTTAGAAACAGCTGCAGTTTTATTATAAGAGAAAATTATCCCTAAGTCCTCAAGATATAAGTTTTGTCCTCAGAAGGCAAACTTCATGGAATTGTGATTTTTTTTTCAGTTTTATTTCAGCTTATAGTTGAGTTTTAATTAGCTACAGAAATGGGTTTACACTTTGAGAAGAAGACCTTGACTCTTCTAATTATTTGCAAACTGTTTTACTAAGACTGAATTTCAGTGCTTTCGTGAATAATTCATGTGCTTTTATTCTATGCTGTCAATCATATCATGTCTTTTTATTGAAACAGTATTCACTACTGATAGAAGATAGAAGCAGATTGGCCTAGAAAATACACCGACTCTACAAAAAGAAAAATGCTTATCCTGAAATGAGTGCAATTGTGAATGTTCATTTGTCTCAATTGCATATGAAGTTTCAGTTCAGTTCAGTTCAGTTCAGTCGCTCAGTCGTGACCAACTCTTTGTGACCCCATGAATTGCAGCATGCCAGGCCTCCCTGTCCATCACCAACTCCTGGAGTTCACTCAAACTCACGTCCATCGAGTCAGTGATGCCATCCAGCCATCTCATCCTCTGTCGTCCCCTTTTCCTCCTGCCCCCAATCCCTCCCAGCATCAGTCTTTTCCATGAGTCAACTATTCGTATGAGGTGGCCAAAGTACTAGAGTTTCAGCTCTAGTGTCATTCCTTCCAAAGAACATCCAGGGCTGATCTCCTTTAGAATGGACTGGCTGGATCTCCTTGCAGTCCAAGGGACTCTCAAGAGTCTTCTCCAACACCACAGTTTAAAAGCATCAATTCTTTGGCGCTCAGCCTTCTTCACAGTCCAACTCTCACATCCATACATGACCACTGGAAAAACCATAGCCTTGACTAGATGACCTTTGTTGCCAAAGTAATGTCTCTGCTTTTGAATATACTATCTAGGTTGGTCATAACTTTCCTTCCAAGGAGTAAGCGTCTTTTAATTTCATGGCTGCAGTCACCATCTGCAGTGATTTTGGAGCCCCCCAAAATAAAGTCTGACACTGTTTCCACTGTTTCCCCATCTATTTCCTATGAAGTGATGGGACCACATGCCATGATCTTCGTTTTCTGAATGTTGAGCTTTAAGCCAACTTTTCACTCTCCTCTTTCACTTTCATCAAGAGGCATTTTAGTTCCTCTTCACTTTCTGCCATATGGGTGGTGTCATCTGTGTATCTGAGGTTAGTGATATTTCTCCCAGCAATGTTGATTCCAGCTTGTGTTTCGTCCAGTCCAGCGTTTCTCATGATGTAGTCTGAATATAAGTTAAATAAGCAGGGTGACAGTAACAGCCTTGACATACTCCTTTTCCTATTTGGAGCCAGTCTGTTGTTCCCTGTCCAGTTCTAACTGTTGCTTCCTGACCTGCATATAGGTTTCTCAAGAGGCAGGTCAGGTGGTCTGGTATTCCCATCTCTTTCAGAATTTTCCACAGTTTATTGTGATCCACACAGTCAAAGGCTTTGGCATAGTCAATAAAACAGAAATACATGTTGTTCTGGAACTCTCTTGCTTTTTTGATGATCCAGCGGATGTTGGCAACTTGATCTCTTGTTCCTCTGCCTTTTCTAAAACCAGCTTGAACATCTGGAAGTTCACGGTTCACATATTGCTGAAGCCTGGCTTGGAGAATTTTGAGCGTTACTTTACTAGCGTGTGAGGTGAGTGCAATTGTGCTATGAAGTTTAGCATGTTCTATATATTACCTTTCTCATTTTCTAATTATTTTGCTCATCAAAAGGGAAAATAATTTTATTACTCTTAAACACTCAATATTTGAAATCTCCTGATACTTGTTTCATTGTTCTACAGTTATTAAGTTATAATGAATTCTTGCATGGGAGGTATGTACCATTTATTCAAGAAATGTTTACTAAATACTCTCTAAGCAAACATCACTGACATGCACATCAAGAAGAAATCTTAAATCCTTAGAGATCTTTAGTCAAAAATCCTTCATTGTTTAGGTGAATATTCTCAAGGTCAGTGGGGTGAAGTGCATTTTTTAGAGCTATAAAGTAGCTCTCTAGTTTGACACACAAGAGCATGACAATAAATGCAAGGAAAGTGTTAGGGTTAGCCTTTGACACAGCAAGGGGAATAGCAAGGAAAGATAAGACAGCCTTCCTCAGTGATCAGTGCAAAAAATAGAGGAAAACAACAGAATGGGAAAGACTAAAGATCTCTTCAAGAAAATTAGAGATATGAAGGGAACATTTCAGGCAAAGATGGGCTCAATAAAGGACAGAAATGGTATGGACCTAACAGAAGCAGAAGATAAGAAGAGGTGGCAAGAATACACAGAAGAACTGTACAGAAAAGATCTTCACGACCCAGATAATCATGATGGTGTGATCACTCACCTAGAGCCAGACATCCTGGAATGTGCAGTCAAGTGGGCCTTAGGAAGCATCACTACGAACAAAGCTAGTGGAGGTTATGCAATCCAGTTGAGTTATTTCAAATCCTAAAAGGTGATGCTGTGAAAGTGCTGCACTCGATATGTCAGCAAATTTGGAAAACTCAGCAGTGGCCACAGAACTGGAAAAGGTCAGTTTTCATTCCAATCCCAAAGAAAGGCAATGCCAAAGAATGCTCAAACTACTGGACAATTGCATTAATCTCACATGATAGCAAGTTAATGCTCAAAATTCTCCAAGCCAGGCTTCAGCAATATGTGAACTGTGAACTTCTAGATGTTCAGGCTGGTTTTAGAAAAGGCAGAGAAGCCAGAGATCAAGTTGCCAACATACTCTGGATCATCTAAAAAGCAATAGAATTCCAGCAAAATATCTATTTCTGCTTTATTGACTATGCCAAAGCCTTTGACTGTGTGAATCACAATAAACTGTGGAAAATTCTTCAAGAAATGGGAATACCAGACCACCTGACCTGCCTTTTGAGAAATCTTTATTCAGGTCAGGAGGCAACAGTTAGAACTGGGCATAGAACAACAGACTGTTTCCTAATAAGAAAAGGAGTATGTCAAGGGTGTATATTGTTACCCTGCTTATTTATCTTATATGCAGAGTACATCGTGAGAAACGCTGGGCTGGAAGAAGCACAAGCTGGAATCAAGATTGCCGGGAGAAATATCAATAACCTCAGATATGCAGATGATACCACCCTTACGGCAGAAAGTGAAGAAGAACTAAAGAGCCTCTTGTTGAAGGTGGAGAGTGAAAAAGTTGGCTTAAAACTCAGCATTCAGAAAACAAAGGTCATGGCATCTGGTCCCATTACTTCATGGCAAATAGATGGAGAAATTGTGGAATCAGTGGAAGACTTTATTTTTTGGGGCTCTAAAATCGCTGCAGATGGTGACAGCAGCCATGAAATAAAAAATGGTTACTCCTTGGAAGAAAAGTTATGACCAACCTAGATAGTATATTAAAAAGCAGAGATATTACTTTGCCAACAAAGGTCTGTCTAGCCAATGCTATGGTTTTTCCAGTGGTCATGTATGGATGTGAGTGTTGGACTATAAAGAAAGCTTAGTGCCATAGAATTGATGCTTTTGAACTGTGGTATTGGAGAAGACTCTTGAGAGTCCCTTGGACAGCAAGCAGATCCAACCAGTCCATCCTAACAGAGATCAGTCCTGAATGTTCGTTGGAAGGACTGATGTTGAAGCTGAAACTCCAATACTTTGGCCACCTGATGTGAAGAACTGACTCATTTGAAAAGACCTTGATGCTGGGAAAGACTGAAGGCAGGAGGAGAAGGGGATGACAGAGGATGAGATGGTTGGATGGCATCACCGACTCAATGAACATGAGTTTGTGTAAACTCTGGGTGTTGGTGATGGACAGGGAGGCCTGGTGTGCTGCAGTCTACGGGGTTGCAAAGAGCCAAACACGACTGAGTGACTGACTGAACTAACTGAACTTGACACATTTTTCTGTCTTTTGCTTTTGTTTATTCAACCACACAGACCTACAAATCAATTACTTCCTGATGTTCTGCTCCAGTTAGCCCGTCCTTTATTACCATCTATCATATCCATGTGATAACTTGAATTTGGTCTGTTTTACTGGTTACTATTACAACTTTTTGCTTATTTTGATTACCTACACTAAATTCCCAGTTGTGTGCTATGTACCCTATGGAGCTTAATGGGGGTGGAGGGAGGAGCTTCACATTTTTGCTCAAGTTTGACCTGTATCTGTTTCCTACCTATTTGTAAGGGCTCAGTTCATGCTTAGGTAAGCTACATATCTCTCTCACTCTTATAATATCTGATGGCCTTTACTGTGAATATGTCTCATGCACTAAAAAGCAGGACTGTATCCAAAATACATTTGGCTCAATCTATAGAAACATAACCACACTACTTTGGTAAAGTACAATAGCCATTTTGAGCTTGTTTCTTCATCTGGATTATTCGAATAAAAAGGCTTATTTTAAAAGGTAAATGGTAGGCTTGAACAATATAACATTTTAAAACCATTTGAGACTACCTACATAGTAGGCAGAATGAAAGTCTATGCTATCATTTGAATTATTACAGTCTTCTATCATTAATTTTATCTTTCTTTATATGACTGCATTATCTCCAAACCTGATCCTAAAATTCTTATATATATATGTTTCTGTATTTTTGCTATTTAAAGTTGGGGGATTGGATATAAAGGACTTTCAATTAATATTTGAAATGAGAATAAAACACTAAATTTCTAATTTTGATATTTCAATTTAAATTTTTCACTTTAACTATCACTTACATCATGAACTGCTTTAACTGAAGCATAATTTGATTTCCCAGCTAAGAAACTAATTTTATGAATATATTTATTCAGGAAAATTTTAATTACATCATTTTTATTTTCATATGATTACAGTGACAGAGAATTCTTAGAGCCATAATGACTGCATTTTAGCTGCAGTTCCGACATCAAATAGAGTCTTGGCAACAATGTCTGTGGCTTCGGATAACATTATATTAGCCTCTTGCCAACCCTGTAAGATGTACGTAGGCACTGTTGTGCCTCCTACCCCCTCAAAAGAGGATGTGAGAATAATTAATACTATGCAGTAGTGTATTCATCTTGAATGCCAAGAGGTCTGAGCCAATATCAAAAGTACGTGAGTTTCAGGCTGTTGCCTGCCAGGAATGTGCATCACATAATCTATTTCTAAACTGCAGAGTAGAATTGAGTAGGTGTTTGTTTTTTTAAACTTCTCAGTTTAGGAATTGATCAATATCAGGACCTAAACTATTGTGTCTTAAATGTAGACTTCAGAATAAAAGTTAGTTCCCAGTCCAGTTTTTTCTTTTTTTCATGTCCATATCTCCACATTTTTGCATGAATTCTTTAGGTGAGACTTACACATTCTTTTTCAACTTGAGTGCTGAAAGTACTAAAGTTTATAAAATACTGGAGAAATTATTCAAAACTGTTTTACTTGCTGCTTTTGTTATTCAGAAGTGAAGACAATCCATTTGACTAGATGCTTATCTCATGTCTTCAATTCTAAACAAATTATATTTCAAGTATTTGACAAAAATAATTAGCTAGAGTGTGACACATTACTAAATAAAAACAACTTGTCATCTCTATATCTTGCAAACCAATTAATCTGTTTTAAAAAATAGTATCATGTTTTATGATGTAAAAAGCAATAATATTTTTAACTTTGAAAATATATGCAAAAAGGGATAAATGTAAGATCTCCTAGAGACTTCCCTAGTGATCCAATGGCTAAGACTCTGCACTCCCAATGCTGGGAGCCCAGGTTTAATCCCTGGTCAGGGAACCAGATTCAACATGCCACAACTAAGACCCAGAGAAGCCAAATAAATATATATTCAAAAGAAAATGTAAGATTTCCTTCTCTCTTTCCTTCCTTCAATTCTTATAATAACCTGAAATATAGGTATTAAATCATTTCAATGACAATAATATTAAATTTCAGAAAGGTGGAGTGATAAGCTCAGGGTCTCAGAGCATATTACTGACAAAGTTGATATTTCAATTTTATCTTGTGATAATAGATTGAATTCCTATACTGCCTCATAATTAATGAGTCTTGAAACTTCTTTGCCATTCTCTTGCTATTTACTCATACATCTTTTTTTTAAAATTATGTTAATCTGTTTTTAAAGTCATAATATGCTCCACAAATATGAGATGCGATCAAATGTGCTTACTTCTCCTATTCTGTACTACATGTGTGATGTAAGCCTGGGAGGTCAAGGCATTTTCTACTTCTCTGTATATCTGCAAAGGAGGGTTAATAACTTCAACACATTTTAATCATCTGTTGAGAAAAAACACAGAACTTGGCACGCTGATAATTGTAACTGTATCATAAACTATTCTGCAATATGTACCTTTTGACTACAAACAAGTTAGTAAACTCTCATAAGGGCTTTTACTCATAATGGAGTGCTGAGTTCAAATCCCAACTGCATTTGGAAGTCAGCTTCTCATCTTTAAGGTTTGTTATCTCCTTTTACAAGTTTTTTTTTAATGTTTATTTTTCCCCACAGTATAGGTCACATTATAACTTATGATTTATTTTCTCAGACTGTAGAATTCTTGAAGTCAAGATCCAGTCTAGCTCATTTTCACCACCAATAGCACTTAATGTAATACGGGTACAGAGTAGGTATTCAATAGATAGTTATTGAACTAAGTAAACACACTTTTATATTATAACGTGTCTCTCAGGAAAGTAAATTCTAAGATCATTGATCTGATAGTCACGCAAGCTCCATTTGCTCAAAAAGCATCCCATTATTATCTGACCTGTACTCTGTAATTTAAAATGATGATGTGATTGTTTCAAGAAAGTGAACGGACAAGGCTGGGCAACACTTCCCATCTCCCAGGTGTTGTGTGCTTTTTTGTGATAACCTCTGTCTCATTGTTTGTCCCATGGTCTGTATGTCCTAAACAACACTATACTCTTTGAGTTTTCTTATTTATTGATGCCTTGTTCTTAATACTGGTTAAATAAAAAAAAATCTCTATTTTTATTGTTGCAGTTAGTTTTTTTTTCAAAACCAAATATATCCTTGAGACATATATCTGGAATGTAAACAAAAGGACCCTAATATAAAAATAATCTGTTCTACATTTAAATCAAGTTCAATATGAATAAGAAAGGAACATGGAGAGAAGTTAAAAAAAGAATTCCTCAACAACACCGAAAACTTCTTCAGCTCTATATTTACATGTGTGCTTATATGCATGTAGGCATACACACACACATTTTTAATCACACGATTATTATTAATTCCAAATATTTTAACTCCAATCTTATCAAGTGATTTTTTTTCTAAATCAAAGTTTATCATAAGAATTCTTAAGGAAGTGATTTTTATTATTCCACTTACGTATTCACCATATAGAACAGGTGGTCAAGGGAAAATGGATAAATTTACCTATTTTGTGTAACAAGACTAAAGCACCACTAAATTGTTGAGTAAATCATAGGCTGACAAAGATTTGATTTGTGAAATCTTGAAAATGTTGAATAACCTTACAATATTGGGGAGCTTCCTGCTACAAACTGTATTGTGCCACTGGGTTTAAGCTTGGTCTCTGAGAGCAAAGGAATTTCAAATACCTCCCATAGATTCATAGAGCTTGTAACAATGACTAATCAGTGAGTATTTTCTGAGACTGCTTATGTTTTTTTAAAACTATCCTCAATAACATTCTTTAATTTTTTAATTTAATCTTTTGGCTGTGCTGCACCAGGCACATGGGATCTTATTTCCCTGACCAGGAATCAAATCTGTACCCCCTATACTGGAAGCACAGAGTTTTAACCACTGGACTGCCAGGGAAGTCCCAATAACAAGCTTTAGATAAGGCTGATTTAGAGTTAAGTCTTGGCTTTCAACTTCATCATTATGTAAATTTAAGTTGATGACTGACTCCCTCATTGCTTTCAACCATAAATTTTGAATAATAGTAACAGTTCACTACTTTGCCAACAAAGGTCCATCTAGTAAAAGCTATGGTTTTTCCAGTAATCATGTGTGGATGTGAGCGTTGGACTATAAAGAAAGCTGAGCACCAAAGAATTGATGTTTTTGAACTGTGGTGTTGGAGAAGATTCTTGAGAGTCCTTTGGACTACAAGGAGATCCAACCAGTCCATCCTAAAGAAGATCAATCCTGAATATTCATTGGAAAGACTGATGTTAAAGCTGAAACTCCAATATTTTGGCCACCTGATGCAAAGAACTGACTCATTGGAAAAGACCCTGATACTGGGAAAGATTGAAGGTGGGAGAAGAGGACGACAGAGGATGAGATGGTTGGATGGTATCACTGACTCAATGGACATAAGTTTGAGTAAACTCCAGGGGTTGGTCATGGACAGGGAGGCCTGGCGTGCTGCAGTCCATGGGGTCCCAAAGTGTCAGACATGACTGAACAACTGAAATGAACTGAACAATTCACTTTGTTTTTGAAAGGGTTGCTGCTAATGTATATGATTCATTCAACAAGTGACCTACAAATGATAGAAACAGAAGGCCTGAAATTTCTCCCAGGGCACCTTTAGAAAACTGGATCATGTTCAGTCACCTACCATGCAAGATATGGGTGGCATCACTGACTCAATGGACCTGAGTTTGAGCAAGCTCCTGGGAGATAGTGAAGGACAGGGAAGCCTGGTGTGCTGCAGTTCATGGGGTCATAAAGAGTTGAACATGACTGAGTGACTGAACAATAACAAGATATTATATAGATGAATTCTAATGTGCAAATTCTAAGCTGTTAACCATAACAGTTATCTGTGATATGCTGATAATTACTTGAACAGGATTTCAAAAAGAGTGAAAGGATCCTTCTGAGATATTTGAGAAGACTTCATGGAAGAAGGGTTTTGAAAATAAACATTATTTAGAAGTCTGGAAAAAAGAGGAGAAAAATTCAGCAAGAGAACTACATAAACAAAGTTACAAACAAAAGGGACAAACATGAGATTTTCCCCCCAAGCATTTAGAGAATTGGCTTTAGAAGTGCAGAGAAACACAGGAGATAGCAGAAAATATTTTGACAGATATGCTAGGGTCATATTACAAAGGGTATTGAATGTGGAAAAAAAAACACAGGAGTTAATTTTAACATCTCAAACAAAATGAATAAAATTTTTAGATGAGTGAAATATCATGATAAATAAAAATTATATTAATGAAAATTAGAAAGAGGAGACTATAGTCATCTCTTTGAGACCCCATGGACTATAGCCCATCAGGCTCTTCTGTCTGTTGAATTCTTCAGGCAGAAATACTAGAGTGGGTTGCCATCCCCTTCTCCAGGTTATCTTTCCAACCCAGTGTTCGCACCTGGGTTTCCTGCATTGCAGGCAGATCCTATACCATTTGAGCCACTGGAGGCTCAATACAGCCATGGAGGGGACTCAGGAATAGAAGAAGTAATGATGCAGCTGACTGGAGGGAGAAAAGGAAGAGGGACAGGAAGTGCTTGATTTTATTCATATTTATTTGAAAAAGCAGCAGAACTTATAAGTGAAAACAGCCAGTAGGAAGGAGAAGAGATGCAGGTTTCAGTGGCATCTTAATGTTTTAGAATTAACAGTTATCTTACAGATAACTAATCATCATTGGCAAATGAAAAACTGAGAGCCAGAGAAGTTGAGAAATTCGTTTGTGAATTGAATTTGCAGATCTGTTCCAGTCTTGATCTAGTATCATTTCCATCATAATGACATCTTCAGATCAGATCAGTCGCTCAGTCATGTCCGACTCTTTACGACCCCATGAATTGCAGCACGCCAGGCCTCCCTGTCCATCACCAACTCCTGGAGTTCACTGAGAGTCACGTCCATCGAGTCAGTGATGCCATCCAGCCATCTCATCCTCTGTCGTCCCCTTCTCCTCCTGCCCCCAATCCCTCCCAGCATCAGAGTCTTTTCCAATGACATCTTAGCAGTGAGAATGAATGGAGTCCCCAGAGAAGACTTAGATTGTCTAGAGAAGAACTCAGGAAGCTTAAATATGTGGAATGCAAGTGCAGAGAAAGAGAAAAGAGGGATATCAGTCAGTAAGGAAAATCACAGGAGTGGGTCAGAGATAGAAGGGAAATCATTACATCCTAGTTCATCTGAATTGAGGGAGAAAAATATAAGATGGTGTTCTGTTGATTCAGTATTTAAAGAGAAGGATGGCAAATAGAAGCTATTCTATTTGGCAATAGGAAAATTGGCAGACACCTGAGTAAATGAGATTATAAGTGAAGCAGGGAGAAATAAATTAGAGAGGAATTTTCAAGAGGCTTGGAAAAAGGATAGCAGAATGACACTGGTTTATTTATTTCATAATAAAGGAAGTATAGACAAATTTGAAGACAGAGACAAAGGATCTACATTAGTGAGACAGTTCACATTAGCCAGTTGTGGATAGCTATGGGAATAGATGTATTCGAGGATGAGAATAAAGAACTTTAAAACACAATAGGTTAGCTTTAGCCATAAAAAGGGGTTATTTTTTTCAAGATTAAAAGGAGAGATAAAAGCATATATAAGTTACAGAAACACAAATGTTAAACTAGAAATAAAGATAAAAGTGAACACATACCAAATTTATATCTTTATTGATTGGTCTGTTTGGAGTAAAAGTCAAACTCACTTACACATAAATAATAAGACCATGAGGGATGAATGAATTATTTCAGAAAGAGTGGAATTTCTGCAGAAGTTGGCATATGAGGAGAATTAAGGAGATTAATAAGGATATTATATTAGAAATGTTTTAGGGTATGAACGACAAAATAGCTAGCAGTGGCTTAAGACATTTAAATATCTCCCATTACAAGAAGTGTAGACGTAGGTATTTTCAAAATTGTCTCAGCAACTCAGTAATATCAAAGAATATTGGGTCAGCTTCTCTAGATTTCTCTTGGCTTTTTGGCTATGGTCAAATGATCACATCTTCATATGACAACAAGTAGGGTGAAAGGAAGAGATAGTGAAAATAGAAAATCTCCTCATGCTTCCCTGCTGGCTCAGTTGGTAAAGAATCTGCCTGCAGTGCTGGAGACCCAGGTTCAATCCCTGGGTTGGGAAGATCCCCTGGAGACGGGAATGGCAACCCACTCCAAAATTCTTGAATGGAGAATTCCATGGACAGAGGAGCCTGGCGGGCCACAGTCCATGGGTTGCAAAGAGTTGGACACGACAGAGTGACTAACACACACATCTGTAGATTTCTCTTGGCTTTTCAACTATGGTCCAATGATCATATCTTCATATAACAACAAGTAAGGTGAAAGGAAGAGACAGTGAAAATAGAAAATCTCCTCATACATTTTTCTCTTTTAATATGAAACAAAATTATGTGAAGCTGATTTTATTTACATCTTGTGAAAGAATCCAGGTGAAAAGAACGAGTGAACAAAGTCTGATCTCTCTTACTTCCTTAAGTGGTCTATATTATATATGATGATTGCAGTTATTTTTTAGTGACTGTACTGCTTTTAATTACAAAAACCTATTGATAATGTCTGAAGCACGGTACAAATAACCTTGCTTGATCAGGGTTGCCTCATCACTACTTTGAGTATTATTTAGTGTCAAATACCAAGAATGAACACCATAATATCATGCCAAAAAGTATTTTATTTAAAAAGACTTTGCATCTTTTCAAACTGTAGGACTGTAGTATTCCATCCACTAATACACACTAAGTCACTTCAATTATGTCCGATTCTTTGAGACCCTATGGACTGTAGCTCTCCAGGATCCTGTGTCCGTCGAATTCTTCAGGCAAAAATACTGGAGTGGGTTGCCATGCCCTTCTCCAGGGAATCTTCCACCCTGAGGGATCAAACTCACTAATCTAATGACCAAATACAAATTTTCACCTGTGACCTGTATTATGCCAAATGTTATAGCATGAATTGTTAAAAAAAAAAAAAAAACACAACACATATGGGAAGGAGTAAAAAGTTCATAGTGCCAGTCTAATTTTGGATGGAGAAAGGATCATAGGTGTCTTCTTTCATATTGAGTAAGGTGTATGAATAGCTAACTGATAAAAAGTACAGTATTTTCATATGCTAATTCACAAAACCAGTCATAGAAACTTTAAGAAGATTGAAATTATACCAAGCATTTTTCTGGTCCCAATGGTATGAAACTAGAATCAATTACAAGAAGAAAACTGAAAAGCTCATAAATATGTGGAAATTAAGCAACATGCTACTGAAAAAAATGGGCCAAAGAATAAATAAATAAAAGTATATTGAGACAAATGAAATCAGAAGTACTACATATCAATACTTATAGGATGCAGCAGAAAATAGTCCTAAGAGGTAAGTTCATAACAGTAAATTTCTACATTAAGAAAACAACTGTGGCGGATTCATTTTGATATTTGGCAAAACCAATACAATATTGTAAAGTTTAAAAAAAAAAAGAAAGAAAGAAAACAAAAGAGCTCAAATAAACTACCTAACTTTATAACTCAAGAAACTAGAAAAAGAACAAATGAAACTCCAAATTAATAAAAGGAAGGAAGAAAATATCGAAGATTAGAGCAGAAATAAATTGGACAAGAGGCAAAAAAGACAATAGAAAGGACGCATTAAACTAAGAGCTTGGTTTTTGAAAAGATAAACATTACAACTGATATCACAGAGATACAAAGGATCTTAAGAGACCGTCACGAACAATTATTGGTCAACAAACTGGGCCATCTGGAAGACATGAGTGAATTTCTAGAAACATATAATCTACCAAGACTGAGTCATGAAGAAACAGAAAATATGTATAGACCATTTATTAGTAAGGAGTTTGAATAAGTGATCAAAAACCCCTGAACAGCAAAAAAAGCCCCACACCAGATTACTTCACTAGTGGAGTCTACAAACAATTAAAGGAGAATCAACACCATCCCTAAAATTCTTCTAAAAATATAAAATAGTAGGGAACATGTCAAAATTCATTTTAGAAGGCCAGCATTACCATGATATCAAAGACAGCCAAAGATTCTATTTGAAAATAAAATTACAGGCAAATATCCCTTTTGAACATGGATGCAAAAATCATCATTAACATATTAACAAAATGACTTCAACAATACATTAAAAGGATCATATACCATGATAATAGGGGAATTTATTCTACAGGTGCAAGGATGGTTTGACATTCACAAGTCAATTAATATAATAAACCGCATTAACAAAATAAATGATAAAAAAAATCATATGATCACCTCAATAGATGCAAAAAACAATTTGACAAAGTTCAATATCATTTAATGAAAAAAACTCTCAACAAAATGAGAATAGAGGGAATAAAAGTTCAATAGAATAAAGGCCATTTAGGACAAGCCTGCAACTAACTTCATATTGAATGGTGAGAAACTGAAAGCTTTTCCTCTAAGATGAGGAACAAGAGGATGCTCATTCTCACCACTTTTATTCAAGATAGTTCTGGAAGTCACAGCCAGAGGAATTAGGCAAGAAAAAAAGCCATCTAAATCAAAAACAAAGATGCAAAACTGTTTCTATTTGCAGATGACATGATATTATGTACACTAAACACTGAAGAGTACAAAAAAAAAAAAAAAAGAAAACACCCTGTTAGAACTATTAAATTCAAAAAAATAGAAATCATTCCAAGCATTTTTTCTGACCACAATGCAGTAAGATTAGATCTCAATTACAGGAGAAAAACTATTAAAAATTCCAACATATGGAGGCTGAACAACATGCTGCTGAATAACCAACAAATCACAGAAGAAATCAAAAAAGAAATCAAAATTTGCATAGAAACGAATGAAAATGAAAACACAACAACCCAAAACCTGTGGGACACAGTAAAAGCAGTCCTAAGGGGAAAGTTCATAGCAATACAGGCACACCTCAAGAAACAAGAAAAAAGTCAAATAAATAACCTAACTCTACACCTAAAGCAACTAGAAAAGGAAGAAATGAAGAACCCCAGGGTTAGTAGAAGGAAAGAAATCTTAAAAATTAGAGCAAAAATAAATGCAAAAGAAACAAAAGAGACCATAGCAAAAATCAACAAAGCCAAAAGCTGGTTCTTTGAAAGGATAAATAAAATTGACAAACCATTAGCCAGACTCATCAAGAAACAAAGGGAGAAAAATCAAATCAACAAAATTAGAAACGAAAATGGAGAGATCACAACAGACAACACAGAAATACAAAGGATCATAAGAGACTACTATCAACAATTATATGCCAATAAAATGGACAACGTGGAAGAAATGGACAAATTCTTAGAAAAGTACAACTTTCTCAAACTGGACCAGGAAGAAATAGAAAATCTTAACAGACCCATCACAAGCACGGAAATTGAAACTGTAATCAAAAATCTTCCAGCAAACAAAAGCCCAGGTCCAGATGGCTTCACAGCTGAATTCTACCAAAAATTTAGAGAAGAGCTAACACCTATCCTGCTCAAACTCTTCCAGAAAATTGCAGAGGAAGGTAAACTTCCAAACTCATTCTATGAGGCCACCATCACCCTAATACCAAAACCTGACAAAGATCCCACAAAAAAAGAAAACTACAGGCCAATATCACTGATGAACATAGATGCAAAAATCCTTAACAAAATTCTAGCAATCAGAATCCAACAACACATTAAAAAGATCATACACCATGATCAAGTGGGCTTTATCCCAGGGATGCAAGGATTCTTCAATATCCGCAAATCAATCAATGTAATACACCACATTAACAAATTGAAAAATAAAAACCATATGATTATCTCAATAGATGCAGAGAAAGCCTTTGACAAAATTCAACATCCATTTATGATAAAAAACTCTCCAGAAAGCAGGAATAGAAGGAACATACCTCAACATAATAAAAGCTATATATGACAAACCCACAGCAAACATTATCCTCAATGGTGAAAAATTGAAAGCATTTCCTCTAAAGTCAGGAACAAGACAAGGGTGCCCACTTTCACCATTACTATTCAACATAGTTTTGGAAGTTTTGGCCACAGCAATCAGAGCAGAAAAAGAAATAAAAGGAATCCAAATTGGAAAAGAAGAAGTAAAACTCTATTTGCAGATGACATGATCCTCTACATAGAAAACCCTAAAGATTCCACCAGAAAATTACTAGAAATAATCAATGACTATAGTAAAGTTGCAGGATATAAAATCAACACACAGAAATCCCTTGCATTCCTATACACTAATAATGAGAAAACAGAAAGAGAAATTAAGGAAACAATTCCATTCACCATTGCAACAGAAAGAATAAAATACTTAGGAATATATCTACCTAAAGAAACTAAAGACCTATATATAGAAAACTATAAAACACTGGTGAAAGAAATCAAAGAGGACACTAATAGATGGAGAAATATACCATGTTCATGGATTGGAAGAATCAATATAGTGAAAATGAGTATACTACCCAAAGCAATTTATAGATTCAACGCAATCCCTATCAAGCTACCAACAGTATTCTTCACAGAGCTAGAACAAATAATTTCACAATTTGTATGGAAATACAAAAAACCTCGAATAGCCAAAGCGATCTTGAGAAAGAAGAATGGAACTGGAGGAATCAACCTATCTGACTTCAGGCTCTACTACAAAGCCACAGTTATCAAGACAGTATGGTACTGGCACAAAGACAGAAATATTGATCAATGGAATAAAATAGAAAGCCCAGAGATAAATCCACGCACATATGGACACCTTATCTTTGACAAAGGAGGCAAGAATATACAATGGATTAAAGACAATCTCTTTAACACGTGGTGCTGGGAAATCTGGTCAACCACTTGTAAAAGAATGAAACCAGACCACTTTCTAACACCATACACAAAAATAAACTCAAAATGGATTAAAGATCTAAACGTAAGACCAGAAACTATAAAACTCCTAGAGGAGAACATAGGCAAAACACTCTCCGACATACATCACAGCAGGATCCTCTATGACCCACCTCCCAGAATATTGGAAATAAAAGCAAAAATAAACAAATGGGACCTAATTAACCTTAAAAGCTTCTGTACATCAAAGGAAACTATTAGCAAGGTGAAAAGACAGCCTTCAGAATGGGAGAAAATAATAGCAAATGAAGCAACTGACAAACAACTAATCTCAAAAATATACAAGCAACTCCTACAGCTCAAATCCAGAAAAATAAACGACCCAATCAAAAAATGGGCCAAAGATCTAAATAGACATTTCTCCAAAGAAGACATACAGATGGCTAACAAACACATGAAACGATGCTCAACATCACTCATTATCAGAGAAATGCAAATCAAAACCACTATGAAGTACCATTTCACACCAGTCAGAATGGCTGCGATCCAAAAGTCTACAAATAATAAATGCTGGAGAGGGTGTGGAGAAAAGGGAACCCTCTTACACTGTTGGTGGGAATGCAAACTAGTACAGCCACTATGGAGAACAGTGTGGAGATTCCTTAAAAAACTGGAACTAGAACTGCCTTATGATCCAGCAATGCCACTGCTGGGCATACACACTGAGGAAACCAGAAGGGAAAGAGACACGTGTACCCCAATGTTCATCGCAGCACTGTTTATAATAGCCAGGACATGGAAGCAAGCTAGATGTCCATCAGCAGATGAATGGATAAGAAAGCTGTGGTACATATACACAATGGAGTATTACTCAGCCATTAAAAAGAATACATTTGAATCAGTTCTAATGAGGTGGATGAAACTGGAGCCTATTATACAGAGTGAAGTAAGCCAGAAGGAAAAACATAAATACAGTATACTAACGCATATATATGGAATTTAGAAAGATGGTAACAATAACCCGGTGTACGAGACAGCAAAAGAGACACTGGTGTATGGAACAGTCTTACGGACTCTGTGGGAGAGGGAGAGGGTGGGAAGATTTGGGAGAATGGCATTGAAACATGTAAAATATCATGTAAGAAACGAGTTGCCAGTCCAGGTTCAATGCACGATACTGGATGCTTGGGGCTAGTGCACTGGGACGACCCAGAGGGATGGTATGGGGAGGGAGGAGGGAGGAGGGTTCAGGATGGGGAACACATGTATACCTGTGGCAGATTCATTTTGATATTTGGCAAAACTAATACAATTATGTAAAGTTTAAAAATAAAATAAAATTAGAAAAAAAAATAAACAGAAAAAAAAAGAGAACTATTAAACAAATTCAGTAAAGTTTCTGGATAAAAAAAATCACTATACAAAAAATAGTTATGTTTCTATACACTAATAGCAAGCTATCATAAAGAGAATATTCTTTAAATCCCATTTACAACCATATCAAAAAGAATAAAATACCAAGGAACAAATTTAAACAAGAGTGAAAGACATGTACACTGAAAACTATAAAATAGTAATGAAAGGTACTGAAGAAGATACAAATAAGTGAAGAGATATTCCATGCTCATGGATTGGAAGAATGTAGTATCGTTAAAATGGTCATGCTACTCAAAGCAACCTAAAGATATTATGCAATCCTTCTCAAAATTATAATGGCTTGTTGTACAAAATACAACAAAAATTCATAAAATTGTATGGAACCACAAAAACTCTTGAACATCCAAAACAATCCTGACAAAAAATAAACCTTAAGACATAACACTTTTTGATTTCAAGCTATGTTACAAAACTCTAGGAATCAAAATAGTATGATACTGGCATAAAAAAAACACAGGCATAGATGATGGAACAAAATGAAGATCCCGTAGATAAATTCATGCTTATATAGTCAACCAATATTCGACAAAGAATCCAAGAACTCTCAACTGAGAAAAGATAGTCTTCAATTAATGTTGAATGGAAAACTGGACAACCACATGCAAAAGAATGAAACTGGACTCTGATTTTATAGCATACAAAAAGTCAACTCAAAATGGATTAAAGATTTAAATATACCTGAAATGATAAACCTCATAGAAGAAAGTAGGGGGTAACCTTCTCAGCATTCATCTTGACAATAATCTTTTATATTTGATACTAAAACCAAAGACACAAAAGCAAAAATAAACAAGTGATAATATATCATACTAAAAATCTTCTGCATAGCAAAGGAAACCACCAACAAAATGAAAAGGCAGCCTACTGAATGGGAGAAATATTTGTAAATTGCATGTCTTATAAAGGCTTAAAATCTAAATGTATAAAAATTCATTCAACTCAGTAGCACATAAAACAAACCATATGATTAAAACATAGGCAGAGGAACTAAAAGACATTCATCCAACGAAGATATCCAAATTGTCAGCAGGTACATGAAAAGACACTCAACATCACTAAGCCTCAGAAATGAAAATCAAAACCGCAATGAGATATCACCTCACATCTATAAGAATGGCAATTATCAAAAAGACAAGAGATAACAAATGCTAGTGAGGATGTGGAGAAAAGGGAACCTTTGTACATTGTTGATGGGAATGTAAATTGGTGAGTCCACTATGGAAAACAGCATGGACTTACCTCAAAAAATTAAAAATGAATTACCATAGGATCCAGCAAATCCACAAAGATACAAAACCACTAATTCTGTACACTCTCACTTACTGCAGCATGATTTACAATAAAGAAGACATGGAAAACTTAATCCATTAACTGATGAATGAATAAAGAAGATGTAGTGTATATGTGTATATACATATATACATAGTCAGTGATAAACAAGTGCTGTATTGTGCAACACAATGGATAGACTTTGAGGTGATTATGCTAAGTGAAGTAACCAGACAGAGTAAGACAAATAATGTATCGCCTCACATATATGTGAAATTAAAAAACAAAACAAAACATAGAAACAGAACAGATTGAGTTGCCAGATGCAGGAGGTGAGAATGAGGGTAAGAGAATTGGGTAAAGGTGGTCAAAAGATACAACTTTCTGGTTATAAGATAAATAAGCCCTGGGATTTATAGCATGGTTATTATAATTCACAAGACTGTATTGTATATTTGAAATTTGCTAAGTTTATCTTTAAAATGCTCATCACCAGAAAAAATGCAACTTATTTGAGGTGAAAAATGTTAATAACTTACTGTGGTAATCATTTCACAATATATGCATATATCAAATCAGTGGGTTGTGCATCTAAAACTAATACGAAGGTGTATGTCTATTATATCTCAATAAAACTGGGAATAAAAAGGAAATTCCAGGAAACAGTATCCTGTATCTGTTAGTATGTAGCTTAGTAAACTTGAGCCTGTTGTTTAGTCTCTCAAAAAAAAAAAAAATAAAATAAAACATTTAAATATACCATTCAAATAATAGTATGGCACACACCCCAAACCAGGCAACCTTCCCTTAATTTTAAAAGTGAGAAAACATTTTGTGATTGGAGTTCTTTCTATCTGTAGAATGATAATCACAGGAAAACTTTAAAGAGTAGGCATGTTGCATTGATTTAAAAGTGTCTTGAAAGATACATAATCTTTTTTAAAAAAAATTGGTACTATTTAGATCCTCTAATAGGAAAAGAAGTTTCCAGGTATCATTTAACATGAGATTGGTGAATTTTGTCAAAAATTATAAAATCACAAATGAACCTAAACATACCGCATTAATTTATTTGAATACCTGAACAAACAGCTTTGATCAGATCTTTTCTGAGTTTTTTTACATTTCTTTTAAATGACATATGGCAAGATTCAGCACGTTATCATACCACCACAATCCATGTGAAAGATCGAGTAGTATTAACTTTGTACAAAGATAAGTAATTAGATAATTATTTATCTAATTATGCAGATTGTTTATGCAGATTCTGTCACAGAAGGGAAGCAATACTGTACAATGAACAATGTATATACTAATATATGTTGAATAGGGGCCTCTGGGTTAATATGGATCTGGATTCCTGAAAGAGCTCTACCTCTGTGTAAACTTCCATCAGTGATTAGACTCTCTGACTTTTAGTTTCTTTATGTATAATATATTGACGTGAGAGTTGGACCATAAAGAAGTCTGAGCACCAAAGAATTGATGCTTTCAAACTGTGGTGCTGGAGAAGAATCTTGAGAGTCCCTTGGGCAGCAAGATCCAACCAGTGAATCCTAAAGGAAATAAATCCTAAATATTCATTGGAAGGACTGATGCTGAAGCTGAAACTCCAATACTTTGGCCATCTGATGCGAAGAGTCAACTCATTGGGAAAGACCTTGATGCTGGGAAAGATTGAGGGCCAGAGGAGAAGCGGCTGACAGAGGATGAGATGGTTGGATGGCATCACTGACTTAATGGACATGACTTTGAGCAGACTCTGGGAAGTAGTGAAAGACAGGGAAGCCTGGCATGCTGCACTCCAAGGGGTTACAAAGGTAGGACATGACTAAGCTACAGAAAAACAACAACATGTGTAATATGGGAATAATCACATTAAGTGAGACGGTACATACTTTTCATGGGGCTGGCCATGTTCTAAGTAATCAGTAATTGTGAACTACGAATGATATAGCTTTTACACATACTAAAGGTCTTTTTGTATTTTTTTTTTAATATTTACTCAAAAGAGTTGGAAATAGCTTCCATAAGAGTCCATATTTCTCTTATATGGAAAATTAATGTAAGATGTCAGTAATAAAAGAAACAACATAAAAATTCCCCTGTGTCATGTAACTATAGGGTATTTCTGGAAGAAAGCTGACCTACCTAATCAGCTATTACAAAACAGTTGACCTGTTAAGGCAGGGCCAGATAGGAGCTTGATTCAATACTCCCTACTTTACTGCAAAATCAAATCTGATATGTCCTCAGTTCATGTTTTTTATTTTTTTCATAGTTTTCCAGGGCCCCTTTTTGTTCAATCCCCATTGCCCATGGAGGGGAGTAGGTGGGAATGTTCTGATTTCTACCACCATAGATTGGTTTTGCTTGTTCTGAGCTTTATATAAGTATATGTTTCATGCCCTTTAATGTTTGATTGGGTTCTTTCACTCAGCATACTAATTTTGAATTTCATCCCTGTTACTGTGTTTATTAGATTAAAACAAACAAACAAGCTACTTTTACTGTACATAAAAGTTTTAAGGATAGTTCAAAGAATTTCTGTAAAACCATTCACCCAAATTGCCAATTGTCAGTGTTTTACCACATTTGTTTTCTCTTTCTGAGCCACTTGAGTTGAGCTGCAGAAGTTATGCCTCTTTACCCCTAAATATTTCCATTATATTGCCTGAAGATATCAGAACATCAGTGCACTTAGCAAAGTCAGAAAATCCACATGAAGATAATACTAACATCTAATCTAGACACCTTATTGAAATTCTATCATATTTGCCAACATTTTCCTTTATAGGGAAAACATGATTTTTGGTTCAAGATCCAATCTAGGATCATGTATTGTGTTTACTTTTCAGGTCTCTTTGGGATTATTTAGTTAGGAACAGTTTCTTGGTCTGAATTTGTCTTTCATAGTCTTGATATTTTTGAAGAGCATTTTGTCCTTGAATTTGGGTTGTCTGATATTTCCTCATTATTAAATTCAGGCTATGCTTTATTTGGCAGAAATGTCATGGGGATGATGCTGTATCCTCAGTACCTCCTATCAAGAGGCTCATGATGTCATTTTGCTCCATTAGTTGTGACACTTACATCAGATACCTGGCTAAGTTGGGGTCTGTCCGTTTTTTCTTCTACAAAAGTATTAGCTTTCACTTTGTTATTAAGAAATATTTTGAAGAGGGTTAATTTACTTCATTAAAATAAAAATGCTGAGTCATCTTTCCTTCTACGGCTACACCACAGTTTGTTAATTTATGTGCCTTGTTAATGGGAATGAAGTTTCCAGGTTTGTGCTACTATGAATAAAACTGCTATGAACATTCTACAGCAGCTGTTTTTGTAGACCTGCATTTCTGTTCCTGTTGTGTAGATGCTAGGAGTGAAATTGCAGGGGTATCCAGTAGAGATAAGGGTAATTAAAAAACAAAACAAAAGAAAAACACAAAAAAACAGAAAGCTTTCCAAGATGGTAAAATTGTTCCCACTGTTCCAAATCTTGCCAATATTTGGCATAGACTTCTTTTTACAATTTGAGCCATTTGAGTGGGAGGCAAATGGCATCTCATTTTGATTTTTATTTTGATTTCCCTGATGACTAATACTGGACATAATTTAATGTGCTTATTGGCCACGCATATATCTTCTTTTGTGAAGTATCTTTTGAAAGTATATTTTGCCCACTTAATATAGTGAGTGAAAGTCGCTCAGTCATGTCTGACTCTTTGTGACCCCATCGACTATACCGTCCACAGAATTCTCCAAGCCAGAATACTGGAGTGGGTAGCTTTTCCCTTCTTCAAGGGATATTTCCAACCCAGGGATAGAACCCACGTCTCCCACATTGCAGGCAGAGCAAACTCTTTATCAGCTGAGCCACAAGGGAAGCCCCACTTAATATAGGGCTTTATTTATTTATTATTGTTTTGTAGTAAATTTCTTTGCATATTCTAGATATGCTTCTTTCTTTTATTATTCTTTTTTTATGGATTATTTATTTATTCTGGACACCTGTCCTTTGCTATATGTATTGATGGCAAAGATTTTCTTCCAGCTTTGTGCTTGCCATTTCATTTCTTAAAATGGTATCTTTATATTTGTAAAAGTCCTGATTTTAATGAAACCCAATTTTCGTTAAAAATTATGGCTAATAGTTTATTCATACTAAGAATTTCTTTCCAAAACTCAAATTTGCGAAGATGTTTTTCAATGTCTTCTAAAGCTTTGTAGCTTTGGCATTAGCTTATCTCCTACCACAACTGCCATAAAATATGCTGCGCTCACACCAGACTGCCAATGGTCTTTAGGTGGCTTAGGTGTTTAATTCATTTGTTAGATTGGCACATGCTGCAACTTCCATTGTCTTGTAAACTCTTACTCATCTTTAAATCTGCTCTCTGTTCATGTTATTTTAACTTTCTTAAGATAGATTTACCTCTCTTTCTCTCCTTAGAACTTTGTAGGTCCATACGACCCTTATCAGATTGATATAAATAGTTGTGTCTTTGCCACTAGACAAGAAGGCTACTCACTGGTTAGCCTGCTTGTTACATTTACTAAATGGTTAGTTACATTTTAGATTTAAGTAGTTTATATATACCACATGCGGAGAAGGCAATGGCACCCCACTCCAGTACTCTCGCCTGGAAAATCCCATGGACGGAGGAGCCTGGTAGGCTGCAGTCCATGGGGTGGCAAAGAGTTGGACACAACTGAGCGACTTTACTTTCACTTTTCACTTTCACACACCGGAGAAGGCAATGGAAACCCACTCCAGTGTTTTTGCCTGGAGAATCCCAGGGACGGAGGAGCCTGGTGGGCTGCCGTCTATGGGGTCACACAGAGTCGGACACGACTGAAGTGACTTAGCAGCAGCAGCAGCAGCAGCATATACCACATGACAATCTTTGATGTGGCATTTCATTAATAATAATGAATTATTGTCTTAATGCAGTTAGTATATTGGTAAAATAATTATCAAAAACTCTGAGGAGCCTCTACCAAGTTTGAATTGTTGTGGTAGGAACTGATGACACAAAAATGATGAAAAAGGACAAACTAAAACATACTGCTATATTTTTATGGCATTTACAATTTAATGGGTGATTTGGCAGGTAATTACAAGATAAAGTATTTATTATCTTAAGAGAGATATGGAGGAGGCAATTCTGAGGGTCCATAGAGAATATATCTAGAACAAGCTCAGGGAAGATGTGTTGGAGAGAACCGTGTACATAGAGCCAGGAGTGTAACTTAGGGCTTGTAACTTAGACTTAGTAAAGTCTAACCTAGATAGCATATTGAAAAGCAGAGACATTACTTTGCCAACAAAGATCCATTTAGTCAAGGCTATGGTTTTTCCAATGGTCATGTATGGATGTGAGAGTTGGACTGTGAAGAAAGCTGAGCGCCAAATAATTGATGCTTTTGAACTGTGGTGTTGGAGAAGGCTCTTGAGAGTCCCTTGGACTGCAAGGAGATCCAACCAGTCCATTCTAAAGGAGATCAGTCCTGTGTGTTCTTTGGAAGGAATGATGTTAAAGCTGAAATTCCAGTACTTTGGCCACCTCATGCAAAGAGTTGACTCATTGGAAAAGACTCTGATGCTGGGAGGGATTGGGGGCAGGAGGAGAAGGGAGCGACAGAGGATGAGATGGCTGGATGGCATCACCGACTCGATGGACATGAGTTTGAGTGAACTCCGGGAGTTGGTGATGGACAGGGAGGCCTGGCATGCTGCGATTCATGGGGTCACAGAGAGTCAGACACGACTGAGTGACTGAACTGAACTGAACTGAACAGGTTATCAATTTTTCAGAGTTCTCTGAAAAACCTGTTGGAGAAGACTCTTGAGAGTCCCTTGGGCTGCAAGGAGATCAAACCAGCCCATGCTAAAGGAAATCGGTCCTGAATATTTATTGGAAAGACTGGTGCTGAAGCTGAAACTCCAATACTTTGGGCACCTGATGCGAAGAACTGACTCATTGGAAAAGACCCTGATGCTGGGAAAGATTTCTAGAGTGCTTATGTTGGTTCTAGGGACTAGCTCCTGAGAACTCGTAAGAGAACCTTCTCCATGTCTCTATTATGATAATCAACATAATATATTTTAATTGTCTGCTGAGTCCCATTAAATTGTATATGCTTTAAAACATAAGCTGTGTATTGTTTTATCATTTATTACTTTTGTTGTTGTTTTTAAGAAATAAGTATTCTCTCTGTTCCATCTGGTGACCAAACTAAAAATGCATGGATTCCTGGAGGTTGTACATAGTTAAGAATAAAAGAGACTGGATTTCAAAAGGCCAAATGTAAGGAACACGCCACATGAGGTGTCACTGATGTTGAAAGCCTGTGATTCAAACCAAGTGGATGAGGCAAAATTGGTTCTTTTTATTTGATTACAGCAAGAAGTAAAAAGGCAACTGAGCTAGGGAAAAAGAGAGAATCAGTAGAAAGAAAGAGATGGAAGTTGAAGAATGGAATTTTCTTGGTCCTGGTGTGTGGGGGGTGTATATCCGCAAAGTCTTCCCTTAACATGGGGGCCTCTAAGGACATAGCTGGACACTAAGGAGGCTATTCTGGTGTAAGGAAATGAAGTTTGGTGATGTTGGCTTGGCAGTGAAAACTGCCTACAGAAAAATGTAGCAATTTGGGAGTGTGGATAGTGCAGAATTTGGGGAGAGATGTAACATGGTGAAAGAGAGCAAAAACTATCCCCAGTTTCCGTGAGAAATGAGTTTGTCTGGAGAAGATTCATAGATTTCCAATAGGCCTAAGTTAGTCTGTGAAAGAATCTGGAAGGGTGAGTCATTTCTCTGCCACCAAATGGGGTTACTCCCATTAGAGACAGCCTAGAACGCCATCTGGAAATTTTTTTTCAACTGGAAAATTTCTTTAAAATTGGAGTATAATTGCTTTATAATGTTGTGTTAGTTTCTGCTGTACAGCTAAGTAAATCAGTCACCCATATTTATATTCTCTCCTCCTTGGATTTCCTTCCCATTTAGGTCACCATAGAACACTCAGTAGAGTTTCCTGTGCTATACAGTTCATTTTTATTAGTTATCTATTTTATACATAGTACTGTATATATGCCAATCCCAATCTCCCAACCCATCCTACAAACAATAAATGCTGGAGAGGGTATGGAGAAAAGGAAACCCTCTTTTGAGTGTGGGTTGCAGTGGTGAGAACACCAGATCCTAGCCACCAGACCAGTAGTCAGTGACAAAGGCTCTGGCCTTTGACTTTGCAGAAAATAGTTTCCACAAAGACAGAAAGTAGTGAAACAAGTAAAGTGTCTACTAAGAGGAAAAATGTATAGTACATGTGGATATGTACACATCGATGGGAATGAAACTGGTAGAGTCACTATGGAGAACAGTGTGGGGCTTTCTTAAAAAACTAAAAATAGAAATACCATATGACCCAGCAATCCCACTCCTGGGCATATATCCAGAGAAAATGATAATTCAAAAAGATACATGCACCCCAATGTTCATTGCAGCACTATTTACAATAACCAGGACATGCCTGTGTGCTCAGTAGCTAAGCAGTACCTGACTCTTTGTGGCCCAATGGATTGTAACCTGCTAAGCTCCTCTGTCCATGGGATTTCCCAGACAAGAATACTGAAGTGGCTAACCAGTACAGGAACACAACCTAAATGCCCATCAACAGAAGAATGGATAAAGAAGATTTGGTACATACATACAAACAAATATTACTCAGCCATTAAAATGAATGAAATGTGACATTTGCAGAGATGTGGATGGACCTAGAGACTGTCTTAGAGATTGAAGTAAGTCAAAAAGAGAAAAGCAAATATTTTATATTAATGCGTATGTGTGAATCTATGTAAATGGCACAGATGAACTTAATTCCATCTGGATTTTGAGGGAGGCAGTCATCCTTCCCTGAACTGGGGTTCAGCTGGGGATCTGCAGACGGAGAAGGCTTCAGATGCTGAGATCAGTTTTGGATGCTGTCCAGGCTGAAAGCTAGCTGGGATACCGCTCATCCTGAGGCAGGAGGCAGATGGGCACCCCAGGGTAAAGCAATTGAAGATTCATTCCCTATTGACCAAATCTCTAAGACAAGAATAGTAGGACGATTAAGGGAGAAGGCTGGGCCCTGCCCAGATCACATATCTTTCACTCCTGATATCAGGAGACCTCCTTGACCACATGTGCATAGAAAAGCTCCTTGTAGACCAATGAGGTGAGCAATGTCAAGGGCAAGGAATGTCCTACCTAGATGCCTTTTTGGTAAAATCCATCTTGGATAAGAGATGCATGCACATACATGGGAGGATCCGGAGATATACTAAACGTGGACTGTGAACCAGCAAACTCAAAATGATTGGCCAAAGGAAACCCAGAAGAAATAACCCATAAAAGTAATTCGAACTGCCGTGAGGGTGCGACTCAGTGACTCTCTTTCCCTGAATCTGCCCATATGCCTATCCACACATACTGTACTTTTTTCCTCTTAATAAGTTATTTACTTGATCCACTACTTTGTCTTTGTGGAAATTCTTTTCTACAAAGCCAAACACCAGAGTCTTTGTCACTGATGACTGGTTTAGTGGCTAGGATCTGGTACTTTCACTGCCGCCACCCAGCCTCAATCTCTGGTTGGGAATCCAAGCTCTGCTCCAAGCAGGTGCAGACTGAAGCCACCTGAGATCAACCCCAGATACTGACTAAAGTTCAATAGCTAGCTGCTGCTGCTAAGTCACTTCAGTCACGTCTGACTCTGTGCGATCCCATAGACGGCAGCCCACCAGGCTCCTCTGTCCCTGGGATTCTCCAGGCAAGAACACTGGAGTGGGTTGCCATTTCTTTCTCCAGTGCATGAAAGTGAAAAGTGAAAGTGAAGTTGCTCAGTCGTGTCTGACTCTTCATGACCCCAAGGACTGCAGCCTACCAGGCTCCTCCATCCATGGGATTTTCCAGGCAAGAGTGCTGGGGTGGGGTGCCATTGCCTTCTCTGTCAACAGCAAGAGCAGAAGACAAAAGAACTTCACAGACTGGAGATGCAATGCCACTCCTTGAGGGAGGATAGTTATCTAAGACAATTTCCCCTCTTCTACCTGCAGCTGTGGTGGAAAGGGGCACACAGACCTATAAAAAGAGAAGTGAGAAGCAGGGGTGAAGACCTTAAGACAGGGGGAAGTAAGGCGTTGAAGATAGTGATAGAAATAATAATGCTTGAATTTGACTGAATATTTACCCAAACAAAGCATAAATTTAAAAGAGAAAAGAATAACTGGAAATGTCATGATTTTGTTAACCTTTGGCCACTGAGAAAGAACGGGGTCTTGAGAAAGGAAACCCAGTTCATATCAAAACAAAGATAGTTTTTTTTTTTTTTTTAATCATCCTGCAAACATTTGGTTTTGCTGTCCAATTTTTACCTGTGAACAATTGCAGTGAAGGAGTATTTTGATATTTAGGGCACTTTCCCATGGAATAAAAATGCTTTCACTCTGGGGGTTTGCAACATAAGTGGTGCTCAACTAATATTATATTCATACTTTATTACATTATTTTAACATGACAGTAACTGAAATGGGTAAGGATAGAATTAGTATTTCTCAGTCTGAAGAAACAGCCTCAGAAAAGTTGTAACTTCAGATATACAGGCCAGTGATCAATCTGCTGCCCCAAACTGCCTAGTCAGGATCAGTGACAGTTACTCCTGGATTGAGAATTCTCAAGGCTTGGTACAGAGACAGAATCAATTGCATCAGAATCAATTGGAATATTTGTTAAAAATGTATATTTGTTGGGGGTGGGAGGGAGGTTGAAGAGGGAAGGGGTATAAATATATATATGTGTATATATATATATATATATATATATATACTTATAGCTGATTCACATTGTTATACAGAAGAAAGTATCACATTGTAAAGCAATTATGCTTCAATTAAAAACAATTTTTTTAAAATGTAGATTTTTGCTCTCAGATCTGATCTACTGCATCAAAATACACATGAGTTAATGACATCTTAATCAGGTTACCCAGATTATTTACTGCTCTCCCAAATGTGAAAATGACCATAGACCAACAGCATTGCTTCTTTTACTGAGATATCATTTTGAAATGGCCTTGGGGTTTAGTTTTGAATAGGGCTGAAAAGGTACCAAATTCTGTTTTTGAACTTTGTAACTGAAGGCAAAAGAGAAGGGGACAGCAGACAATGAGATGGTTAGATAGCATCACAGACTCAACAGACATGAATAATTTGAGCAAACTCTGGGAGACAGTGAAGGACAGGGAGCCTGGCATGCTACTGTCCGTCTGTGGGGTAACAGAGTCAGACAGGGCTCAGTGACTGAACAACAACAGCAATTAAGGATGCATTTAGAAATCCTTTCCTCTTACCTCAAAAGAAAAGCATATTAAAAAAAAATCATAGATCTCCACTGTGAGAGGTTGTGTTTAAATTATTCATATTCTAAACTGCTATAGCTGACAACTTTGATCCCTGCAGACAGAAGTCATTGTAAAGCAGAATGTGCAAATGACTTTTCCTCTTACTAGTGAGATAACTAGCTTTCTTCTTTGTTATTCTTAGCTTCCTTTCCTATTTAGCTTCAGACCTTGAAGCCATCATCTGGCAAGAAATTTTACTGTACTGTCTTCATTTACTGCTTCTAGGAACCCTTGCAGTTTATTCAGGTATATGAGTGCATGGCTGACACAAGCCCTATTTTGTTTCTGGTTTTGTGCATGTCTTTCGTTTGAAAATGAAAACTATAAGCATCTTAAGAAACTAAAAGAACGGGGAGGATTATGATATATGAGCCCATGTGTATTTATTAAAAAGCACACAAGGATGTCCCAGACCTGTGCAGCTGCAGGCTATGCAGCTGGGCTTTTAGAATGAACTGGAACTAGGCTCTGGATGCTCTGAGAAACTGACTTTCTCAGGCTCTTCATTTATTTTTGCTTTTTGGAGGTGCATTGTCTCTACCTTTTTTTCTCTTTGGACATTAATTTCACTCTATTTTATAGACTTTATCTCTTTGAAAAGCTTGTGAATTTCCTCTGCTACATATTCTATAAAAATGCAGAGGCATTCTGAATCCAAATTCCCAGAGAGAGATTCTGATCAGCCCAGTTTGAGTCAGAAGAATATCTCTATCTACTCAGCGATGGCCATGGGGTAGGAACCTATTGCCAGCAAGGTACCAGGTACTCATCCCCATGAAGTCCGACAGGCTGCTGAGAAATGGGATCATTCTGGGCTGTCAGATCCAAAGCAGTTTGGTTGTCTCTTTGCTTGTTTGGCTTTAGTTAAATTATTCTGAAATGTGCATTAACTGAGGCCAATGTGAGTCAGGGCCTGACACCCTCCTCAGGTGTTGGGGAAGAGATGTTCCTTTACACTAGTGTCTGGCATGGGAAGATATGGGCATGCACGTACCAGCAGCTATGCTGGGACGACAATGTGCTTGAGAATAAAACTGACACATAGACAAGAACGAAGCTGAAAAATCAGACCAGGGCCTGATAATACTTGCTTTGTTCCTAAATTTTCAGTTATGTGATCTGATATACTTTTCTCTAAGTTAATTTGGACTGGGTTTTTTCTCACCTAGCACGGCTTCTTTACGATTTTAAAATTCAACATCTTATGTTTAAAATTCAACCATTCTGCCATTGGTTTAACCCTATTCTGAATTAAGTTTACTTTGCTTTCCTTCTACACTTTGTTCCTTCTTCCCAGAGAAAGAAAGTATATGACAATGTTCTCCTTTAATGATAACAATTATAGCAACAGTAATACATTATTACACATCATTATTTTTACATTTTGATTTATCCTATTCTCAGCATTAGATTTTTCTTTAACAATGATATTTATTTAGTTATTATTATTTTTTAAAATTTAAATCTCATTATCTACTGAATAACAAACTGCCACTTTTGTTTGACAATTGAGTCTTGGTTCATCTTTGAACCTTCTATTATTACAGTTTTTTTCTATGGTTTCAGCAAAGTAGGTAGCTTCCTAGTGAGTAACTGCATCCTGGATTTTCTTCACTTTGGTCACATTCATTGTTTTAGATTCCCAAACTTCAATCTCATATGTGGAATTCCTAAACATCCTCTCCCTCAAATATCATCTCCTCTGGAAGTGTTCTTCAGATTCCTTATTTAGAAGTTGTATTTCCTACATGCACCCTGATGTTCACAGCAGTACTATAGCATATAGATATGGAAGCAACCTAAGGGTCCATCAACAGATGAATGGATAAAGAAGTGTTGTACACATAATGGAACATTACTCAGCCATAAACAAGAATAAAATAATGTCATTTACAGCAACACAGATGGATGTAGAGACTATCTAAGTGAAGTAAATCAAAGATAAATATTAATGATATCACTTATATCTCTTATATGTGGATATAAGTGGATATTAATGACATCATTTATATGAGGAATCTGAAATAATACACACAAGTTTATTTGCAAAACGGAAACCAACTCACAGATATAGAAAACAAATCTACGGTTAGCAAAGGGAAAAGGGGGGGGTGATATATTAAGAGTATGGGATTAACAGATACATACTACTATATATAAAACAGATAAGTAACAAGGTCTTAATGTATAGCACAAGGAGATATATTTAATATCTTGCAATGATCTATAATGGAAAACAATCTGAAAAAAAATACATGCATATATGATTGAATCACTTTGCTGTACACCTGAAACTAATACAGTGTTGTAAATCAACTAAACTACAATAAAAAACAGAAGTTATCTTTCCTCTTCTGTGCTCAGATTGTATATTATTTTGGGGTTTGGAAGCAAAGAGTTTATATCTAAAATTTATATTTCCATACATTGTTACATTGTTAGTAGTTGATATGTTCATTGAAATTTGGGATATGTTATGTCCTTTGTATGACTTCCTAGGTGACTCAGTGGTAAAGAATCTGCCTGCCAAGCAGGAGACATGAGTTTGACCCCTTGGTCAGAAAGATCTACTGGAGAAGGAGCTGGCAACCCACTCCAGGGTCTTGCTTGGGAAATTCCATTGACAGAGGAGTCGGAGGGCTAGTGCATGGGGTCACAAAGAACTGGACGTGACTTAGCGACTAAACCACCACCACCTTGTCTTTTGCGTAGCTCAGTGCACTAAGTCAGTGCTTTGCACAGAATAGATACTAAGTAAATGTTTAAAGATGGACAACAAAGGAAAAGATTACACATAAAACACAAAAAATGTACCATCCATGGGAGTTCTAAGATATAAAATTCAGCTTTAAGTTTACTTTTGTCAGACTATTTCATAATATTTTTCAATGAAAAACTTAAGAAAAGGTAATTTTCATATAGTTGCAGAAATTCAGTAGGTAATCAATGCATGTTGAGAATCATTTTATATGATAGTCTGTAGCCCTGGGGACACCCTATCAAGTAGAAAACTGCTGTGTTGAGTAGTCCATAAGTATGTATACCAGCTGTATTTCAAAGTTAAGTAGTCTGTTTTATAAAAGGAATTATTCAAATATGTGGAAAAGCTTTTCTTTGTAGAAATCAGTAACTAAAAAAAGACTATCCTCAAAAACATCCTTTTTGCTTCTCTAGGGGAAACAAAAAGATAACTTAAAATAAATAAAATGTCATCCAACTTCCCATCTAACATACATAGCAGTTAAAAGAAAAAAAAAAACAAAAATGAAGAGTAAACATGTATCTAACCAGAGCCAAATTGAACCAAATGCAAAGAGGAAGGCCTTCTAATAAGAATGTTTATTAGAATGGTCTCCTAATAAAAATGTTAACAAGCCATTTGGTATATCAAAAATTCTAGGGGCCAACAAAGCGCCAACTGCAGAGTATGACTACAGAAGAAATGAGAGGAAATGTAGAAAGACATATGTATGTGCATGCTCACACATACACACACAGATTTTTAAAGAGAGCCACTAAAAACTGCCAATTTGTTGGCATCTAATTGAGTTCAATTGCTCTCGTGATATTGGTAACTTAACCACCAAGTACCTCCTTTAGACCATTTGACTTCTTTCCTGGGATCAGTCATCCTGAAGGTTTTCCACTCCTTGAACAGAAAGGAGGAAAATGATCAAGGCAGACATCTGAGCAAACACATGCTGTTTATATACAGCGTGTGTTTTCTAGATCCTGTACCTGATTTGGTATATCAATTATTTGTACCCTTCTGCCTCCTCTTACGCAAACTCAAAGCTGTGCCATGCCTTGCTGATTTACTCTGATAAGCTCTCAATGCCTGCCTCTAAGAGCAGCTTGCATGCCCTTGAGTAATTCACTCACAGATTATCCATATCTGACCTGGAGTGCATTAACTGAGAATAGTAAATTACAAAAGTGAGTCTTCAAATATGAATATGTGTTCTAAAATAAAATTAACTAACATTAGTAATTTAGACCAATCAATTAAAGAGGAAGAAGCAGGTCTACATTATATGGAGTAATTTGGCATAGTTCCATGTATTCTATAATTTATTAGTATACCTAAATATTGTCAGAAATGATTCTTCCCAATCAAAACAGAAACTCAAGTAATTCCAAACCACTCTCTTAACCACATTTTCGGATTTTCTTTCATAGAATCATTCTTTCACAAAAGCAGACCTGTTGCCAACAGGGAGATTCACTTGATACATGAAAAGTAAGAGAAAAGATTGTGGCAACATTATAAATAATAGTTACCACCACTGATAATACACAAAGTGTATTATTGATTTAATGATAATAATGAGACCACCTAATGCAAAGAGCCAACTCACTGGAAAAGACCCTGATGCCAGGAAAGATTGAAAGCAGGAGGAAAACAGGGTGACAGAGGATGAGATGGTTGGATGGCATCATTGACTCAATGGACATGAGTTTGAATAAACTCCAGGAGATAGTGAAGGACAGGGAAGCCTGGCATGTTGCAGTCCATAGGGTCACAAAGAGTTGGATTCGACTGAGCGACTGAACAACAACAACAAAAATGAGTTGAAATTTTTTTTTTAATTGAAGAATAATTGCTTTACAGAATTTTGTTGTTTTCTGTCAAACCTCAACGTGAATCAGCCATAGGTGTACATATATCCCCTTCCTTTTGAACTTCCCTCCCATCTGCCTCCCCAGCCCACCCCTTTAGGTAAATACAGAGCCACTGTTTGAGTTTCTTAGCTATATAGCAAATTCCCATTGGCTATCTATTTTACATATGGTAATGTAAGTTTCCAGGTTACTCTTTCCATACATCTCACCCTTTCCTCCCATCTTCCCAGGTCCGCAAGTCTATTCTCTTTGTCTGTTTCTCCATTGTGGCCCTGTAAGTAAATTCTTCAGTACTATTTTTCTAGATTCTGTATATATGCATTAGAATACTATATCTTACACTTTCTGACTTACTTCACTCTGTATAATAGTTTCTAGGTTCATACACTTCATAAATTAATTAATTAGAACTGACTCAAATGTGTTCCTTTTTATGGCTGAGTAATATTCTGTTGTGTATACGTACCACAACTTCATTATCCTTTCATCTGTTGATGGACATCTAGGTTGCTTTCATGTTCTGGCTATTGTAAATAATACTGCAATGAACAATGGGATACATGTGTCTTTTTCAATTTTGGCTTCCTTAGGCTATATGCCTAGGAGTGGGATTGCTGGGTACTATGGTGGTTTTATTCCTAGTTTTTTAGGGACTCTTCATACCATCTTCTATAGTGGCTGTATCAATTTACATTCCCACCAACAGTGCAAGAGTGTTTCCTTTTCTCCACACCCTTTCCAGCATTTATTGTTTGTAGACTTTTTGATGATGGCCATTCTGACTGGTGTGAGGTGATATCTCATTGTGGTTTTGATTTGCATTTTGCTGATAATGAGTGATGTTAAGCATCTTTTCATGTGTTTGTTAGCCATCTGTATGTCTTCTTTGGAGAAATGTCTGTTTAGGTATTTTTCCCACTTTTTGATTGAATTGTTTGTTTTTCTGGTACTGAGTTGTATGAGCTGTTTATATATTTTGGAAATTAATTCTTTGTCAGTTTTTTTCCTTTGCTATTATTTTTTCCCATTCTGAGGGTTGTCTTTTCACCTTGCCTATAATTTCCTTTGCTGTGTAAAAATTTTTAAGTTTAATCAGGTCCCACTTGTTTACTTTTGTTTTTATTTCTGTTACTCTAGGAGGTGGAACATAGAGGATCTTGCTTTGATTTATATCATCGAGTGTTCTGCCTATGTTTTCCTCTAAGAGTTTTATAGCTTCTGGTCTTCCATTTAGGTCTTTAATCCGTCTTGAGTTTATCTTTGTGTATGATGTTAGGAAGTGTTCTAATTTCATTCATTTACATGTAGCTGTCCAGTTTTCCCAGCACCATTTATTGAAGAAGCTGTCTTTGTCCCATTGTATATTCTTGCCTCCTTTGTCAAAAATAAGGTACCCATAGGTACATGGGTTTATTTCTGGGCTTTCTATCTTGTTCCATTGGTCTATGTTTCTGTTTTTTGTGCCAGTACCATACTGTCTTGATGACTGTAGCTTTGTAGTATAATCTGAAATCAGGAAGGTTGATTCTTCCAACTCCATTCTTCTTTCTGAAGATTGCCTTGGCTGTTAGGGGTCTTTTATGTCTCCATATGAATTGTGAATTTTTTGTTCTAGTTCTGTGAAAAATGTCATTGGTAATTTGATAGGGATCACATTTAATCTTAGATTGCATTTGGTAGTATAGTAATTTTCACAATATTGATTCTTCCCACCCAGGAAGAAATCTAGGTAGGAAGAACATGGAATATCTCTGCATCTGTTTATGTTGTCTTTGATTTCTTTCATTAGTGTCTTATAATTTTCTGTGTAGAGTTCTTTTGTCTCCTTAGGTAAGTTTATTCCTAGATATTTTATCCTTTTTGTTGCAATGGTGGATGGGATTGATTACTTAATTTCTTTTTCTGATTTATCATTGTTAGTATACAGAAATGCAAATGATTTCTGTGTATTGATTTTGTATCCTGCAACCTTGCTATATTCACTGATTAGCTCTAGTAATTTTCTGATACTTTCTATAGGGCTTTCTATGAAGAGTATCATGTCATCTGCAAACAGTGAGAACTTTACTTCTTTTTTTCTGATATGGATTCCTTTTATGTCTTTCTTCTCTGATTGCTGTAGCTCGGACTTACAGAACTATGTTGAATAATAGTGGGGAAAGTGGGCATTCCTTGTCTTGTTCCTGATCTTAGGGGGAATGCTTTTAGTTTTTCACCATTGAGAATAATGTTTGCTCTAGGCCTATCATATATGGGCTTTACCATGTTGAGATAGGTTCTATCTATGCCCATTTTTTGAAGAGTTTTGTCATAAATGGGTGTTGACTTTTGTCAAAGGCTTTTTCTGCATCTATTGAGATGATCATATGGCTATTACCTTTCAGTTTGTTAACATGGTGTATCACATTGATTGTTTTCCATATATTGAAGAATCCTTTTATCCCTGGAATAAACCCAACTTGATCATGGTGTATGAGCTTTTTGACGTGTTGCTGAATTCTGTTTGCTAAAATTTTGTTGAGGATTTTTGCATCTATGTTCATCAGTGATATTGGCCTGTAGTTTTCTTTTTTTGTGTTGTCTTTGGTTTTGTTATCAGGGTGATGGTGGCCTCATAGAATGAGTTTGGAAATGTTCCTTCCTCTGCAATTTTTTGAAAGAGTTTTAGAAGGATAGGCATTAGCTCTTCTCTAAATGTTTGATAGAATTCTCCCATGAAGCCTTTTGGTCCTGGACTTTTGTTTTTTGGGAGATTTTTTTTTTTATCACAGCTTCAATTTAAGTAATTGTAATCAAGTTGTTCATAACTTTTATTTCTTCCTGGTTCAGTCTTGGAAGATTGAACTTTTCTAAGAATCTGTCCATTTCTTCCAGGATATCCACTTTATTGCCATATAGTTATTCATAATAGTCTCTTGTAATCCTTTGAATTTCTACATTGTCTGTTGTAACCTGTCCTTTTTCATTTCTAATTTTGTTGATTTGATTCTTCTCTCTTTTTCTTGATGAGTCTGGCCAAAGTTTTGTCAATTTTGTTTATCTCCTCAAAGAATCAGCTTTTAGTTTTATTAATCTTTACTATTGTTTCTTTAATTGCTTTTTCATTTATTTCTGCTCAGATATTTATGATTTCTTTCCTTCTACTAATTCTGGGGGTTTTGTTCTTCTTTTTCCAGTTGTTTTAGGTGTAAAGTTAGGTTGCCTATTCGATGTTTTTCTTTTTTCTTGAGGTAAGATTGTATTTTTGTAAACTTCCCTCTTAGAACTGCTTTTGTGCATCCCATAAGTGTTGAGTTGTCATGTTTTCATTGTCATTTGTTTCTAGAATTTTTTTTTATTTCCCTTTTGATTTCTTCAGTAATCAGTTTGTTATTTAGAAACGTATTGTTTAATCTCCAAGTGTTTGTGTTTCTTACAGTTTTTTTCTTGTAATTGATATCTAGTCTCATAGCATTGTGATTGAAGAAGATGCTTGATACTATTTCAACTTTCTTAAATTTACTGAGGTTTGATTCCTGACCCAGGATGTGGTCTATACTGGAGAATGTTCCATGTGCACTTGTGAAGAAGCTGTATTCTTCTGCATTTGGATGGAATGTCCTGAAGATATCAATGAGATCCATCTCATCTAATGTATCATTTAAGACTTGTGTTTCCTTATTAATTTCCTGTTTTGATGATCTGTCCATTGGTATGAGTTAGGTGTTAAAGTGTCCTACTATTACTGTGTTACTGTCAGTTTCTCCTTTATGTCTGTTAGTGTTTCTCTTATGTATTGAGGTGCTCCTATGTTGGGTGCATAGATATTTACAACTGTTTTGTCTCTCTCTTGGATTGATCCCTTGATTATTATGTAGCGTCCTTCCTTATCTCTTGTAATTCTTCTTTATTTTAAGGTCTATTTTTTCTGATATGAGTATTGCTACTCCAGCTTCCTTTTGCTTCCCATTTGCAGGGAATATGTTTTTCCATCCTTTTACTTTCAGTCTATATGTGTGTTTAGGTCTGAAGTGGGTTTCTTCCAGACAGCATATATATGGGTCTTGTTTTGTATCCATTCAGCCAGTCTGTGTCTTTTGGTTGGAGCATTTAATCCATTTACATTTAAAATAATTATTGCTATATATGTTCCTATTGTCACTTTCTTAATTGTTTTGGGTTGATTTTGTAGATCTTTTTCTTTCTCTTGTATTTCTTCACTATATAAGTCCCTTTAACATTTATTGTAAAGCTGAATTGGTGGTACTGAATTCTCCTAACTTTTGCTTGTCTGAAAAGCTTTTTATTTCTCCATCAATTTTGAATGAGATCCTTGAAAGGTACAGTAATCTTGGTTGTAGATTTTTCCCTTTCAGTACTTTAAATATATCCTGCCATTCCCTTTTGGTCTGCAGAGTTTCTGCTTAAAAGATCAGCTGTTAAACATATTGGGTTTCCCTTGTATGTTACTTACTGCTTTTCCCTTGCTGGTTTTAATATTCTTGATTTGTGCTTAGTCTTTGTTAATTTGATTAGTATGTGTCTTGGCATGTTTCTCCTTGGGTTTATCCTGTATGGGACTCCTTGGGCCTCTTGGACTTGATTGACTATTTCCTTTTCCATGTTCGGGAAATTTTCAACTATAATCTCTTCAAAAATTTTCTCATACCCTTTCTTTTTCTCTTTTTCTTCTGGGATCCCTATAATTCGAATGTTGGTGTGTTTGATATTGTCCCAGAGGTCTCTGAGACTGTCCTCAGTTCTTTTCATTCTTTTTACTTTATTCTCTTCTTCAGAAGTTATTTCCATCATTTTATCTTCCGGCTCACTGATTCATTCTTCTGCTATTGATTCTTTCCAGAGTATTTTTAATTTAGGTAATTGTGTTGATTGTCTCTGTATTCTTATTCTTTAATTCTTCTAGGTCTTTGTTAATTGCTTCTTGAATTTTCTCCATTTTGTTTTCAAGGTTTTTGATCATCTTTACTATCACTATTCTGAATTCTTTTTCAGGTAGTTTGCCTATTTCCTCTTCATTTATTGGACTTCTGCGTTTCTAATTTGTCCCTTCACAGCTGAGTGAGGTGGTAATCCCATCTGCTGATGATCGGGTTTGTATTTTTGTTATGTTTGTTCTTTAGATGAGGTGTCCCACACAGGGTGCTACTGGTGGTTGGGTGATTCCAGGTCTTGTATTCAAGTGGTTTCCTTAGTGAGAGTTCTCACTATTTGATACTCCCTGGTCATAGCAAACACCCTCTTCCAACAACACAAGAGAAGACTTTATATATGGACATCACCAGATGGTCAACACCAAAATCAGATTGATTATATTCTTTGCAGCCAAAGATGGAGAAGCTCTATACAGTCAGCAAAAACAAGACCCGGAGCTGACTGTGGCTCAGATCATGAACTCCTTATTGCCAAATTGAGACTTAAATTGAATAAAGTAGGGAAAACCTCTAGACCATTCAGGTATGACCTAAATCTAATCCCTTATGATTATACAGTGGAAGTGAGAAATAGATTTAAGGGACTAGATCTGATAGAGTGCCTGATGAACTATGGAATGAGGTCCGTGACATTGTACAGGAGACAGATATCAAGATCATCCCCATGGAAAAGAAATGCAAAAAAGCAAAATGGCTGTCTGAGGAGGCCTTACAAATAGCTGTGAAAAGAAGAGAAGTGAAAGGCAAAGGAGAAAAGGAAAGATATAAGCATCTGAATGCAGAGTTCTAAAGCATAGCAAGAAGAGATAAGAAAGCCTTCCTCAGGGATCAATGCAAAGAAATAGAGGGAAACAACAGAATGGGAAAGACTAGAGATCTCTTCAAGAAAATTAGAGATACCAAGGGAATATTTCATGCACAGATGGGCTAGATAAAGGACAGAAATGGTATGGACTTAAGAGAAGCAGAAGAGATTAAGAAGAAGTGGCAAGAATACACAGAAGAACTGTACAAAAAAGATCTTCACGACCCAGATAATCACGATGGTGTGATCACTCATCTAGAGCCAGACATCCTGGAAGGTGAAGTCAAGTGGGCCTTAGGAAGCATCACTATGAACAAAGCTAGTGGAGGTGATGGAATTCCAGTTAAGCTATTTCAAATCCTGGCAGATGATGCTGTGAAAGTGCTGCACTCAATATGCCAGCAAATTTGGAAAACTCAGCAGTGGCCACAGGACTGGAAAAGGTCAGTTTTCATTCCAATCCCAAAGAAAGGCAATGCCAAAGAATGCTCAAACTACCACACAGTTGCACTCATCTCACACGCTAGTAAAGTAATGCTCAAAATTCTCCAAGCCAGGCTTTAGCAATATGTGAACTGTGCACTTCCAGATGTTCAAGCTGGTTTTAGAAAAGGCAGAGGAACCAGAGATCAAATTGCCAACATCTGCTGGATCATGGAAAAAGCAAGAGAGTTCCAGAAAAACATCTATTTCTGCTTTATTGACTATGCCAAAGCCTTTGACTGTATGGATCACAATAAACTGTGGAAAATTCTGAAAGAGATGGGAATACCAAACCACCTGATCTGCCTCTTGAGAAATTTGTATGCAGGTCAGGAAGCAACAGTTAGAACTGGACATGGAACAACAGACTAGTTCCAAATAGGAAAAGGAGTATGTCAAGGCTGTATATTGTCACCCTGTTTATTTAACTTATATGCAGAGTACATAATGAGAAATGCTGGACTGGAAGAAACACAAGCTGGAATAACCTTGTGTACGAGACAGCAAAAGATACATTGATGTATAGAACAATCTTATGGACTCTGTGGGAGAGGGAGAGGGTGGGAAGATTTGGGAGAATGGCATTGAAACATGTAAAATGTCATGTATGAAACGAGATGCCAGTCCAGGTTTGATGCACGATACTGGATGCTTGGGGCTAGTGCACTGGGACGACCCAGAGGGATGGTATGGGGAGGGGGGAGGGAGGAGGGAGGAGGGTTCAGGATGGGGAACACATGTATACCTGTGGTGGATTCATTTTGATATTTGGCAAAACTAATACAATTATGTAAAGTTTAAAAATAAAATAAAATAAAAAAAAAGATGGCTGGGAGAAATATCAATAACCTCAGATATGCAGATGACACCACCCTTATGGCAGAAAGTGAAGAGGAACTAAAAAACCTCTTGATGAAAGTGAAAGTGGAGAGTGAAAAGTTGGCTTAAAGCCCAACATTCAGAAAACGATGATCATGGCATCTGGTTCTATCACTTCATGGGAAATAGATGGGGAAACAGTGGAAACAGTGTCAGACTTTATTTTTTTGGGCTCCAAAGTCACTGCAGATGGTAATTGCAGCCATGAAATTAAAAGACACTTACTCCTTGGAAGGAAAGTTATGACCAACCTAGACAGCATATTCAAAAGCAGAGACATTACTCTGCCAACAAAGGTCCGTCTAGTCAAGGCTGTGGTTTTTCCGTTGGTCATGTATGGATGTGAGCGTTGGACTGTGAAGAAGGCTGAGCGCTGAAAAATTGATGCTTTTGAACTGTGGTGTTAGAGAAGACTCTTGAGAGTCCCGTGGACTGCAAGGAGATCCAACCAGTCCATTCTGAAGGAGATCAGCCTTGGGATTTCTTTGGAAGGAATGATGCTAAAGCTGAAACTCCAGTACTTTGGCCACCTCATGTGAAGAGTTGACTCATTGGAGAAGACTCTGATGCTAGGAGGGATTGGGGGCAGGAGGAGAAGGGGACAACAGAGGATGAGATGGTTGGGTGTCATCACTAACTCGATGGATGTGAGTCTGGGTGAACTCCGGGAGATGGTGATGGACAGGGAGACCTGGCGTGCTGCACTTCATGGGGTCTCAAAGAGTCAGACACGACTGAGCGACTGAACTGAACTGAACTGAGGGTTAGTTCTCTGGTAGTCTAGGGTCTTGGAGTCAGTGCTCGCACTCCATAATCTCTGGACTTGATCTTGAGTTTTGTGTGGTTCTGTATATTCTTTCCACTGGTCAGGTACATCTGTCCACTGTCAGCTGGTGTTCTGCATGCACTTCTGTGTCTGAAACTGTATTCCTGATGTATCCGTGGAGAGAGATGTATTCTATGTCCACCTACTCCATTGCCATCTTGTTCTGTGTTTTTTCCTTTGTGCTTTCTAGTTTTACTGGCGCATAAGGTGGCCGGGCCCAGAGGCCTTTGAGCTGGTACTTCAGACCCGAGTCTACTGCAAAATGGCTGCTGACAGCTCAGCTGGCCGTCCATGTGCCATGAGTTGGAATTTTTAGTAGAAGGGGAATTTTTATGTTTACACCAACATACTAATAGTATAGAAAACACAGTTATTTGACATTATTTAATAGCATCTGGACAATATCTGAATACTAGTTCCCTTTATATCGCTATCTTGTTTTGATTTCTTTTTTATTTTAATATAAAAGGTACAGATTTGAGAATGGAAAGTAAAGTAGCCTATGGTGAAAGACAATGATACTATATCATTTGCTCTGTGGTGCAAGCAAAAGTATGATATAATATATGTGAAAGCATATTACCTCTCACATTGTAGGTATATAATAAAAGTTTGTTGAATAAATATGATGAGTCAATAAATCTTAAGCTATTGTTTGGTTATAACTTTCACAACACAAATGTTTGACAGCTCATAAGACAGCCTTTCAGCAGAAATTATTTTATTGGCAGTTGGATTTAAAGCAATAGAGATATAGAGTAATTATTTCATGATTTCCCTTAGTCCTGGAAATGGAGTTTGTTGATTTAGCATGGCACAGATTATTTATATGTAAAAGGTCACCTCTTTCCCCCCCTTAGCTAGCATTAGAAAGAGTTTAATTGAGAAACTCACATTTTAAGCCTATAAAAATGATAACAATGAAGAGTATTTCTTTGTGCTTTTAACTTCTTCTTTGTAATTTTAGAGAGATGGGAATACCATACCATCTGACCTGTCTCCTGCTAATCCTGTATGCAGGTTAGAAGCCTGCATGGAACAACTAATTGGTTCAAGATGGAGAAAGGAGTACAAAAGTGTGGTCTGCTGTCATGCTGTTTGTTTAATCAATATGCTGAGCATATCATGAGAAATGCCAGGCTGGGTGAGATACAAACTGGAATCAAGATAGGTGGGAGAAACATCAACAACCTCAGATATGTGGATGATACCACTCTAATGGCAGAAAGCAAAGAGGAACTAAAGAGCCTCTTGATGAGAGTGAAGGAGGAGAGTGAAAGAGCTGGCTTAAACTAAACATTAAGAAACTAAGATCATGGCATCTGGCCCCATTACTGCCTGGCAAGTAGAAGAGAAAGGGGTGGAAGTAGTGGGACATTTCCTCTTCTTGGGCTCCAAAATCACTGCAGATGGTGACTGCAGCCATGAAACTGGAAGACAATTGCTTCTTGGCAGGAAAGTGATGACAAACCTAAACAGTGTGTTGAAAAGCAGACATTACTCTGCCAACAAAGGTCCATATAGTCAAGGCTATGATCTTCCCAGTGATCACATATGATTGTGAGAGCTGGACCGTAAAGAAGGCAGAATGCCAGAGAATTGATACCTTTGAACTGTGGTGCTGAAGAAGACTCCTGAAAGTCCCTTGGCCAGCAGGGAGATTAAACCAGTCAATCTTAAGAGAGATCAACCTTGCATATTCTCTGGAAGGACTTAAGCTGAAGCTGAAGCTCCATTATTTTGATCATCTGATATGAACAGATGACTTATTGGAAAACTCCCTGATGCTGGGAAAGATTGAGCTCAGAAGGAGAAGAGGGTGTCAGAAGATGAGATGGATGGGGTATCACCGATGCAATGAACATGAACCTGGGCAAATTCTGGGAGATTGTGAGGGACAGGGAGGCCTGGTCTGCTGCAGTCCATGAGGTCACAAAGAGCTGGACATGACTGGGCAACTAAAAAACAACATCTGAAATCGTCTCATGTATAAGGCACTCGAATGATACTATGTTGGACTTAAAGTTCCTAAAAATTTAAAAATTCTTCTTTTTAATCAACAGATAAACCTGTTATATTGTAACTGTCTGGGCATTTGGAAGGCTGTTTTATTCCCCAAGCATCTCCCATTTATGAGAATTTGTCACATTGGGCTTTGTCATGCCACACCTCCAATCACCTTACTCATCAAGTGGCCTTGTAGGGAGGCAGGTCTGCCTACTCTGGCAGCCCCTGGTGCCCCACATCCCTAGTATTCCCTAATATAAGACTTCTTGGGGTTTTTTTGTTGACTGTTTCACCCCCTATTGATAAATCTGGCCTTAGCTATCAATCTATGTCATTTCTCCACTGAGGTTCTTTACATCATAGCCAGATCTTGTTGACAAGGTAGAGTAAAGCAAGCATGCAATTATCTGGGTAATTTAAGCCACCACCATGCTTTGTCTCTATTATCTGGACAATTCACTAGAGAGGAAATCAATAGTGAAGAGATTATTAACTTGCGATTATTCGGGCAATTTAAGTCAAAGTAATGTTTTCGCTTGAATTATCCAGATATGCTTCAAATCTTTATTTTGCTTTGCTAATTGAAAGCTAACCTTGATTTTTAAAAAATGGCTTAAGACAGCAAGTAGCCTGAGAGATCCCAGTTCAAACCTTCATCCTTGGAACTTTTCTCGGCAGTTGATTTCATTATATTTTTATAATGTGAATAAAACATCTAACTTCAGGGACTTCCCTGGGGTCCAGTGGTTAAGAATCCACCTTGCAATGCAGGGAATGAAGATGTAATTCCTAGTTGGGGAAGTAAGATCCCACTTGCCATAGAGCAACTAAGCCCATGCCCTCTGTAGCCTGTATGCCCCAACTATCGAGCCTGTGTACTCAACTAGATTGTCAGTGCATCGCAATGAAAGATCCCACATGATGCAAGGAAGATTTGTGTGCTACAAAGAAGATCTTGTGTGCTGCAACTAAGATCTGATACAGTCAAAAAACAAGCAAGCAATTGCAAAAACAAAACCAAAAAAATCTAACTTCACACACAAGGACCAGGTAAGTTAAGTGCTAGGTAAAGTGTCTATGTGACTATGGAGAAAGATGAAGCCATATGGTCTTCACAGACCATCATCAGAACACTGCCACTTCCCTTGTTCAATAATAATGGTCCAAAGGAAACTGTGCCAACTAATACAGAACCACACAAAGGCATTGTTCCTGCCCTATACATCGATGGGAATTAACATATGTGTATTTATGTCATACACACATTTACATATGTGTATGCTCATATAGCCAATGACAAAAACCTAGATATAGGGCAGTTCAAGCACTCCAACTGGCTCCCTCGTGGCCCCTTGTAACCAATTCCCCACCAGAAGTAACACCTACACTGCTTGTTTTTGACTTCATATATATGGTCTTATACATTACATATTCTTTTGTGTCTGGGTTTTTTCCCAGTCAATATTTATCTGTGAGATTCATCCATGGGTGCATATCTTTCTCATTGCTGTGTACTATTTTTTGTATGAATGTGTCACAATTTACTTATTCATCCTGTTGTAGATGAATGTGTGTGTTATTTCCTGTTTGGAGTTCTTAAGAATAATCCGGTGTAAGTGTTCTTAAATAAGCAAATAAACAAAAAACTATTGCCACTCACCTGTAATTGCCCCTGATTGAGAGCAACAGAATATTATGTATGATATTGTATCTTCTGCAGTCTTTAGTCTGTAATTATGCAGATTATGTCATAGTTTTCTTGGGTTCAGAGAAAAGTGATACCTAAAGAAAGATACCCTGATACCTAAAGAAAGAAAGAGGGGATTCATTTATTTTCAAGATACTCACAGGCTAGGAGCTGAATTGTGAAGATGTCCTCTTCTGTCTCCCTCTTAGGACTCCCCTGGAGCTCACGCAGGAAACCTCAGCATCTCTCAACACATTTGCTCATTATTATGCTCTTTTACCTGCAAAAGACCTAGAAGCACTGCTTCTGCACTCCGCCTCTTAATATTGTGCAGCTCAGCTAATTATTTCAATCTGACAGCTTCCTATTTCTAAACTCTCAAGATATGAATATTATTGACTCTGCTCATTTTTTTCAAGCTGTGTGGTGTGTGTAGGATGAACACGAACCTGTTGACCACAGCAAGCCCATAAGCGGGGCAGGCCCTTAGGTTCACATGGAACAGAACCTTGATCTAAATATCTATCTGCACTAGTGTGGACACTGGCTTCTCTTAGAAGTGTTACGCTTGGGGCAGGTAATAAGTCACTTCGATAAAGTGAGAAGCCCTCCTGAGAAGCTAAAAGTATGCCTTAAGAGTATTGTTGAAAAGTTGTACAATTCAGCCTTTTTATTCTTCAAGTGATGATCACATATAAAAATCAAAAATATCAAACAAAGATTACCTTGAATAAAAAATAAGGAGTTCTAGGGACTAATACATGTTATATGCAGACATGTATGGAGTGTTCATTTTATTCCAGGCACTAGTATTTGGAACTCAGAAGTAAGACAGATGACATGTCTCATGTACTTAATTTATAGTGGAGGAGACAAGATATATGAAAATACACAATGTCTACATAGGGTGAAGTCTGTAGTGATGAAGGGACAGAGAATGCTTACAGGTAATATTTAGGTGAGATGTTAGAGATTTTTATGAAGGAGTGATATTTGAGCAGAGATTGGAAAGAAGCATGTGAAAGATGTGCCAGTTAGGAGTGTTTGCAAAAATTCCCGCATCAGGCATTTCTTTTGTTTTATTCACTAGTTTGTGGTATTTTTTAGATTCCACATGTAAGTGATATAATGCAGTATTTGCCTTTCTCTGTCTGATGTCATTTCACTTAGCATAGTACTCTCCAAGTACATCCATATTGTTGCTAATGGCAAAATTTGGTTGCCAGTACAGACAGAAGCAGAGAGGGAAGATATAGGGGTATAGGACTAAAAGGTACTAACTATTAGTTATAAAATAAGCTGCATGGATATATTGTACAACATGGGAAATACAGCGAACATTTTATAACTATGAATGGGGTATGGGCTTTAAAATTTTGAATCACTATATTGTATACTTGTAGCTTATAAAATATTGTATAACAAATACACTTCAACAAAAAAGAAACAAAAATAACTGCCACTAATTAGATTAAAGACTGTCATAGGTCAAAGGAGAAAATATGGATGCCATCTAAGAGTCTGTTGCAATTTGTGGGTTTGACTAGCACTGAAGTATATGAATGGTGAGAAATGGTGAATTCACATTTGTATGATATAGTTTGATCTAAAAGCTGATAGAATTTGCAGATGTTTTGGATTTGAGGTGTGAGTGAAACAAAGGAGTTAAAAATGATGCAAGCATGTTAGCTTAAATGAAGGTATGCTATTGGCTGACATGGAGAAGACCCAGGGAGCCAAGGTCTGGGGTGCAGAGAATGAAGAGTTCACTTCCAGACAAGTTAATTTTGAGGCTTATATTAGTCATGCAAGCTTGGGTGCTAAATAACTAGATGTCTAATTCTGGAGTTGAAGGGAGAGATTAGACTGGAGAATAGATGAAAATATATCTTTAAAGTGAAGCCAAGATGACTTCATTAGACAGCTGTGCTGAACAGAACTGTCTCTTCCTTAAATCCTGGATTGTCTCACCTCTTTTTTTCTTCTATCTATAAACATTAGTTCTCAACTTCATCATCATCACAAACAAATACCCCCCATTATGATAGTTAAGGCAGAAGCCTGGCCGAGAGGAGCTACCCCACGCTCCATGTCAGGGGCAGTGGCTGAGATAATCACAATGGCGTGATCACTCACCAATAGCAAGACATCCTGGAGTGTGAAGTCAAGTGGGCCGTAGAAAGCATCACTACAAACAAAGCTAGTGGAGGTGATGGAATTCCAGTTGAGCTATTCCAAATCCTGAAAGATGATGCTGTGAAAGTGCTGCACTCACTATGCCAGCAAATTTGGAAAACTCAGCAGTGGCCACAGGATTGGAAAAGGTCAGTTTTCATTCCAATCCCAAAGAAAGGCAATGCCAAAGAATGCTCAAACTACCACACAATTGCACTCATCTCACACACTAGTAAAGTAATGCTCAAAATTCTCCAAGCCAGGCTTCAGCAATATGTGAACCGTGAACTTCCAGATGTCCAAGCTGGTTTTAGAAAAGGCAGAGGAACCAGAGATCAAATTGCCAACATCCGCTGTAACATGGAAAAGCAAGAGAGTTCCAGAAAAACATCTATTTCTGCTTTATTGATTATGCCAAAGCCTTTGACTGTGTGGATCACAATAAACTGTGGAAAATTCTGAAAGAGATGGGAATACCAGACCACCTGACCTGCCTCTTGAGAAACCTATATGCAGGTCAGGAAGCAACAGTTATAACTGGACAGGGAACAGCAGACTGGTTCCAAATAGGAAAAGGAGTACATCAAGGCTATATATTGCCACCCTGCTTATTTATCTTATATGCAGAGTACATCATGAGAAACGCTGGGCTGGAAGAAACACAAGCTGGAATCAAGATTGCTGGGAGAAATCTCAATAACCTCAGATATGCAGATGACACTACCCTTAGAGCAGAAAGTGAAGAGGAACTAAAAAGCCTCTTGATGAAAGTGAAGGAGGAGAGTGAAAAACCTGTCTTAAAACTCAACGTTCAGAAAACGAAGATCATGGCATCCGGTCCCATCACTTCATGGGAAATAGATGGGGAAACAGTGGAAACAGTGTCAGACTTCATTTTTTTAGGCTCCAAAATCACTGCAGATGGTGATTGCAGCCATGAAATTAAAAGATCCTTACTCCTTGGAAGAAAAGTTATGACCAACCTAGATAGCATATTGAAAAGCAGAGACATTACTTTGCCAAGAAAGGTCCATCTAGTCAAGGCTATGGTTTTTCCTGTGGTCATGTATGGATGTGAGAGTTGGACTGTGAAGAAGGCTGAGTGCCAAAGAATTGATGCTTTTGAACTGTGGTGTTGGAGAAGACTTGAGAGTCCCTTGGACTGCAAGGAGATCCAACCAGTCCATCCTAAAGGAGATCAGTCCTGGGTGTTCATTGGAAGGACTGATGCTAAAGCTGAAACTCCAATACTTTGGCCACCTCATGTGCAGAATTGACTCATCGGAAAAGACTCTGATGCTGGGAGGGCTTGGGGGCAGGAGGAGAAGGGGACGACAGAGGATGAGATGGGTGGATGGCATCACCGACTCGATGGATGTGAGTTTGAGTGAACTCTGGGAGTTGGTGATGGACAGGGATACCTGGCGTGCTGCAATTCATGGGGTCACAAAGAGTCAGACACAACTGAGCGACTGAACTGAACTGATGATACTTAAACTATTGTAATTAAATTCTGATTCCTTGATTACATTATAATAATAGTTCCCTGCTCATAACTACTCCTATTATTTTTCATTTCACCAAGGCTATTTTTCTTTTCTTAAAAAAATTTTACTCATTTATTCATTTTTTAAAAATTTGGCATGATCTTAGCTGTGGTACACAGGTTCTTCAATCTTTGTTTTGGCATAACCTTTAAAAAATTATCTTAATTCTCACTTTTTTTTTTTAATTCTCACTTTCTACATTAATTTCATGAGGGTCTTGTTGCTGTTTAGTCACAAAGTCATTTCTGACTCTTGCAACCCCATAGACTACAGCGTGCCAGGCTTCCCTGTCCTTTACTACCTCCCGGAGTTTGCTCAAGTTCATGTCCATTAAGTTGGTAATGCAATCTAAACATCTCTCCTTTTCCCTTCAGTCTTTCCCAGCATGAGGCTCTTTCCCATCCTTTATTCTGTACCCACATTCCATTGTGATCCATTTGTACCATATTGATTTTATATTTAATTCAAGAAATGTTTTTGGAGGATTATTGTGTGCTGAGTTGTGAACTTAGCTTTAGAAATGTCCTGATTCTTTTTTATATCCCCTATTTTATGTTTGGAGCATAGTCTTATGAATACTATTGCTAACACTAGTAATAATCATCATCATCATCCTTAATATATATCTAGGGCTGTACTCTTTACAAAGAACATTCATATACATTGTCTCAATAAAGCCTGTCAATAAGATTATGAGGGAGATATTATTATCTCCATTTTATTGATATTTGTGCTGAATATATATTATGGCACCTGCTCTAGTAAATAAGGAAGATACAGAGAAGGGTAGAAAAATGACACCTTGTTTCATTGGCTTATAACGTGAAATAATATTTACATTTAATTAGATAGAAAATGAGAACAGATCAAAGGTGCAGTTGTTAAGCAATTAGAGGTGCAGTGACCTCTTTTATAGGTGCAAACACTGTGAACCATGAGGACAAGAAACTAGATTTTCAGCAGCTCCAAAAATTAGTCATTTTAAGAGTGTGTTAAAAAAGTTGTCAGTCATTTTTTTTTGTTGTTTTTAGTGTAAAAATGAATCTGAATTGCTGCCAGAAGTTGTATTATATCATTTTGAATTATTCTAGGCCAACAAACATAAGGTCCTTTACATTAGGGTATAAACATTCCTCCTATATTATTAGATAACTTGAGTTGTTGAGGAGTCAACAGGAATAAAAATAACTATTTTTTTTTCTGTATTCAACACTCTCAAATGAAACAGCAAAAGGCCACAGAAAGCTACCAACCACAGGAATTTTCTTTTTCTTTCTCTTCTTATCATTATCATGAGAAATATCACTGTGTGGTTGCTTCCAACCAGTGTTTGGTCTACTCTGTCCACTCAAAACATTCCTTCTCATTATGAAAAATTATGTGAAGGAAGGAGTCCAGTGGATTCCTTCATCTTCTGTATTAAGAAATTATTTTTAACGTATTTTAATGACTTGTGACCAGAAGTTGCTGCTTTTGTTTAGGGCAAGTTTCCTTAGGTGTATATATTTTCTTTCTTGACTTCAACTAGCAATCAGGAAACAAGCTGTGTGACTTTAAATAAGTTACCTAATTCCTCAGTCCTTAATTGTCCTGGCTCTGTAGTGAGGAAGTTGAATGAAATGATCCCTATTCTTACTTCTAATTTAACAATTTTATGAGTCTGTGGCATGCACAATAAACTCAATATAATACTTTGCTTGTCCTAGAACTTGTGGCCTTTTTTTTTCAAGGTTCTTGTTCTTGTCTGGTTTTTATGTCAGCAATCTCATGTAGTCTTAAGGATTTAACTACCACATGAATATTTATTTCTTCCTTACCCCCAGACATGGATCTACAGCCTAGAATTCCCCAACTGTATTTGTGGGGCACTAGGGCTTCCCAGGTGGCGATAGTTGTAAAGAATCCCACCTGCCAATGCAGGAGACTTAAGAGATGCAGGTGCGATCCTCGGGTTGGGAACATCCCCTGGAAGTGGGCATGGTACCTTACTCCAGTATTCTTGCCTGGACAATCCTATGGACAGAGGTGCCTGGCAGGCTAGAGTCTATGGGATCACAGAGTCAGACACGATTGAAGCGACTGAGCACACACGCAGGCAGAGTTCCTTCAGTCAGTAATAGCAATTCAACAGAAAAATAGTTTCATTGGAAATAATGTTTAGGATTCTGCTTACTCAATCCCCTACTTGGAGGTAAACAGACAACGCAAAGCATATTAAGTGCTTTGAAAAATCTTGTACAGAAAGCTGCTGAAGTCAATGTTTTAAGACTGTGTAGGATACCAGCAGATGTCTTTATTTACCTATCTTCTCTTGAACCCTGTAAATTCTCAGTCAGCACAGAATGTGAAGTTCCTGGTGCTTGGTTAAGTCATCTGAGGTGAGGGCCCTTGCATATTTGTTCATGTGAGTCACTGGAAGTCTAAATTCTCACACTTTAATTTCTAAAACTGCAAATAATATTTTCACTTATAGTCTCTGCAGTGAAAAATCATTACCATAGTTTAAAATATCTAATTGTTCAAGGCAGACCAATAAAAAAAGAAAGGAAAAAGAAAAGGAAACATCGGGTTAGGCAAATTTATTTGTTCATTGAATACATGCTGCAATATTTATGTTTTTTCCTTTTTACTTCAGTGATAGTGAGAACAGATGCTTAGATGGTTTGAAATGCTTACTTAATACTTACTGCGGAATTCAAGACACAACTGATTTGAGGGATATAAAATCTTTCAAAAACCAAATATTTCAGATGTGATATGCAATTTAAAAGACGGTGTGCCTGAAATCATTTTACAATGACTTATTTTAATTCCTATAAGGAAGTTGGATGGTATTATTTTATGAAATCCAAGCATGCAAAATAAACTTCCCTATGACTGATCCCATCAGATAATAATAAACTTTTTAATAAATATTAGCATAAATTGGTGAACACTGTTGTTTTTGTATACAAGTATATATTAGGTCTCTTTTAGAACTTATCCTAAGCCTAGAGCTATATAAACTTTGCTGCTCACCTGTGAACTGTGTTATTAAACAAGGTCATTCTTATCAGAAGTCACAACTGCAGCTTACCTTGGTTAATTGTTAATAGCCCAGACTTGCTGCTTTTGGTCAATAAGTTATCAGGTCAGTGCTGTGTGGGACAGTTATTCAAAGTGAAACTAATTCCTCACTATCTTTATGTAAGCATTAAACAAAAATCTTTTATAGGAAAAAATCCAATGTGTAACTCTAAGTGTCGAGAGAATACCTTATGCCTTATGCAAATGATACTAGTGGTCTTCAAACATTATTTACAGTAGAAACTCTCCATTAAATTCTATGGCTAAAATTTTAGTTTTAATTCTATGATATTATTTTAAAGAGGAGAATTTGTTCTTCCATTACAGTTTCGTTGCTTATTTAATTTTTCCAAACAGTGAGTTTTCTAGAGGGAGAAAGATTTAGAAAAGCAAGTGTAAGATGTCTATACTGTTTAATAAGCAAAGTGAAACATTTAAATAAGTTGAGCACTGCCAGTCTTAACAAATCCCAAAACAAGTTTACCATTAAAAGTCAATTTGGCCAAAGGTAAAAATTAAAAGCAAAAGGGAAAGAAATCAAATATATTGAAACTGTGAGGTAAAAATTCAGTGACAATTTTGTATTATAGTTTCTTTTCCCCTTCCCAAATATATACCAAAAGAATGAATCTTATTTAGGAAATACGCTAGGTTCTTATACATTTTAAAGTGCTCAAAGGAATATGTTTTTTTTTTTTTCCTGTTATAAAATCATGATTAAACAAAGGTAGAATTTTCCATACAATTTTCATTAAATGGCCAGATGTTTCTTTGGAGGTTAGAAAACAAACCTCAGTAAAGAGAGAATACAAATATTTCAACAAATAATGAGAGGTTTCGGGCATTTCTTATTCGTTCTCCTTAAATTCTCAGTGTATTTTTTCACAGTCATAACCCAGGACTAAGTGCCCATCTCATTATGCTCTATTCTCAAAGTAAAGGTGACCTTTCCTGCTCAGAAAGTATCTTGGTCTCAGTCAACTAGAGATGGTGAGAGTGGGGTGCCCAGGGAAGTCTGTCTTGGTGTCAAGGTAAAGGAGACCTTTTCTGCTAGAGTATAAATTATGTACATTTCATCAGTTTAAGAAAGGTCTCTGACATTTAGCTAATAAACCCAGAAATACAGGGGTAACATTGCTCAGGCTGGAAGACAGTTGGATCTCTCAATTAAACTAAGCAAAACATTCAAGAAAATGGAGGATTAGACACCTCAAGATGGATATTCGAGTCAATTCTCTTTATTTTACAGTTGAAAAATCTAGGGCCCTGAAAGTTTGTATGACGTAGTGAAGATCTCACAGCACATTAAAGTGTCAGCTAGGCTTTTAATCACATTCAAATCCAAGTACACTCCCTCATATGTTTCTTCTTTTGAGATATTCAATCAATAAGTGATTAGTGAATTTTACCAGGGAACAGAACACTGAACACTGACTAAGGAAATATACCTAAGAAATTAAAACCAATATAAGTATTTTTCAAAAGTTCAACAAGAAATAATAACTATGCCACAAAAAGTCAAGGAAAATTGAGGGCTTATCCTAACAGTGTTAACATTATCAGAAGTTTATCTATGTAATTCATAGCTAATTGACACAAATAATAAGAGTACAGACAAATGAAGGAAATGATAAATTGTCATGGAAATTATTTACATTTCTTCTGTACTTGCTTTTTTGTGGGTAATTTGTGAATAAGAATTTCTTAGAATCTATATATAAACTGAGTCAGAAAAGAGCAGTAGGAATCATTACAAACTTTAACTCCACTTTGGCTTGGATCCCATAACTCTAATAATTTTATACAGATCCCTATTGGTATTTAGGAGATGCTGTAATACAGCATTCTGAAAATTACCTTTTATTCACTGTAGTTAGGCATAGGGCTAGACAGATGGTTATTCATGTTAATGTTACTGGCATTGGTCTATGAAGAATAAATATAAGATAGGTCCACAAACTATTACTAGGACCACCATCTGGAAGACATCTTTAAGTTTTATGGGAGAATCTCTTGCAGTTACCTTCACTTGGCTTGAGAGAATAGGAAGGGCTCTTCATTCTTTCCTCTCCCATTTGGAGGGTAAAACTTTGTGCCTTGTCTGAGAAGATCTGAGAAGTTCTCCTTTTCAATGTCTCAAACTTTTAAAAAATTTCTGCATTGGGATGAGTCACATTTAACCTGATTCATTCTTTCACCTTGAAGTAAGCTTTTTATGTATCAAATCCCAATGTGAAGAGATCTCTTATTTGAGTACTTAACACTTCTTCAGACTTAGTTGGGGAATCATTAAGAATTCTTGAATATCAGGAGAGGTTTCATTTAGCATCCTACCACATAGTCTGTTGATATTAATCCTACTAAGAGTGGTGGCTCTATAATTTCTAGAAAAGAAAGTCTTAATAGTTACAATCTAGTTTAAACTGAGAAATGCTTGGGACTTGGGTTGACGTTACTTGCAATCCTTAGCACTCTGGTCTATTCATTTATTTGGGAGGCTGATGGTAGTGGAGGTTATGATAGAGATCAAACAAAGAGTTAAAACATTCTTTCATTTTCCTTAAGTTCTTGCTCTTTATATCCCCTTCCTTAACCTAAGCCACACCTCAGTTGCTGGTATTATAGTTGGCATCTATGATAAAATGAATGTCTCTGGAATGACCACAAACCTGCTGGTTCTTGCTTGCTGAGATCAGCTCTACTTTGGGACAGACACTAAGGTATGGTTGTGCTGGCACTGCCAAGGTCAAATAAGCTGCCAAACCCCAGTTTGTGGGCAGGGCTCTGTTCAGTATGTGGGAACTTGTGTGTGTGTGTGTGTGTGTGGTGGGGGTGCGGGACTTTTGTATTTACAAGCAAAATTTAAGGGCCCATGTGAGGTATAATGAAGAACAGGTTTAGAGTTAGAATAATGGGTAGAGAAGAGCTACTTATTTTTGTTTATTGTCCAATCAATGCATGAAGATTTTCTGCAGTGTTCAGGCACTATCATCTCCTGTTTAGACCTAGTAAGTACCTTTTCATGGACTTTTACATAATGTACACTTCTTGGCTAATTTAATGTCTACCACAATATAAGGCAGAAACACTGTTATACAGATATTCCTACCTTTTCAGTTTCCTGATATCCTTTATTTAATGTTGATTACATTGATACTCATGATGTCATAACCTCCACTGAACCATCCACAAATACTGCATTCTAATGACTATCAAAGTTTGTTACTATGGTTTATGAAATATGACTTCAGATCAAATAAGTAAGATGCAAATCTTAGAATAGTCAGAATAATGTGAATATTCATGCCATTCATAGATGTGTGCATGCTCAGTTTCTTCAATCATGTCTGACTCTTTGTGACCCCATGGACTGTACCCCACCAAGCTCCTCTGTCCATGGGATTTTCCAGGCAAGAATACTGGAGTGCATTGCCATGCTCTCCTTCAGAGCATCTTTCTGACCCAGGGATTAAACCTGTGTCTCCTGCTTCTCCTGCATTGCAGGCAGATTCTTTACTCACTGAGCCTTTGAAAGCCCACCATTCATAGGTATTACCACTCTAAGATCTGGCTAGGCAGGGTCCTTATTTTCTTCTTGGGAATGCCTTCCTGAAAATATCTTAAGACTCCTTTACTGTGAGGGCCTGCAGTGTCATCAGGGAAGGTGCCTAAGGGTTGGCTGATAAGCGCCTTTTCATTAGTGAATATCACACAACTGTTACCTGGAAAAAGTCTCATTTAGAGCTCAAATCACCTACTTTCACTCTGATAAAAATGACTGTTAGCAATCTCTTCCTGTTTTTGCTTAGATGAAATCAGATTAAATCTCAACTCTCTTTGTGCTGTGTGAAGCCCTCTCCATGTCAGACCCTGGATGGAACGGATGTTCAGGATTTACCTTCCCTTCACCTGGGGGTATCTAGACTAGGCTGGAGGACTTTACATTTCTCTAAACCTCAGAGGCCCTTGCTCTATTTGCTCTAGTCTCCTACATATAAATGATCCAAACTTTGGTCTTAATCTTTTTCTTATAAGGGGTCTCTAAAGAGAACTGGCTATGATTCTAAATGTCTAGTCCCAGTCAGCTGTCTGAGTTCTCTCAAGTTTTTCAGTGAGTTGGGCAGGGGAGAAACTTTCAGATGAAAAAATAACCTTGCATGACTATCTGAAGCTCTGGCCTCCAATGTTCATGAAGTCTCCCTTATGGGAATGGAAAAGACTGAGTCTGAGGAATTTCTACAGCCTGGACTAGAGACAAACCTATGCTTTCTGCCCCATCTGTTCTTCCCTGGCCCTCACCGCAGTTCCCACTTGGTGCTCCATGGAAATGTCTGTGATTTATCATGTCAAGCAAGAAGAGGTACTATCAGACCCAATAGGAGAATAAACAGAAGCAACTCTAAAGAATCAATGCAAAATAGGAAAGAAGGATTTCAAAAGCAATTGAGCTGAAAAGAGATTGAGCCCCAAAGTGGTGATCCTAAAAGGAACATCCTAAAAGAGGTTTTCCAACTGGGAGTAATAGACTCTTTGCATGTGTATGTGCTAAGTCACTTCAGTTGTGTCCGACTCTTCGCAACCCTATGGACTGTAACCTGCCAGGCTCCTCTGTCCATGAGATTTCCCAGGCAAGAATACTGCAGAGCGTTGCCATACCCTTCTCCAGGGGATCTTCCCGACTCAGGGATAGAACCCACATCTCTTATGTCTCCTGCATTGGCAGGCGGGTTCTTTACCACTAGTGCCACCTGGGAAGCCCCAATAGAGTCTTTATTGTCCCCCAAAACCACCCCAAAACTATACGCCTCAGAAGAAAAGTACCAATGGTGTCTTTGGCATTGGTCCAAGCCAATAGCCAGTGTCCTGATCAGAAAAGCTAAAAAGATGAAACATTAAGATGGATAATCTTGATCACCTTCTTAGATCTGGGAGCATGCTTCTAAGCTACAAATGCTTTCCCTCACCAGGGACAGGTAGAACAATTCAAGAGCCTTAATTCCCGGGCTACAGTGAAAATATGTGACCTATTCTTTGTTCTATCTTTTCTCAAGACAAAGTTACTTTTCTTGCTATACGTCAAAATAAAGTTACTTTTACTGTTCTATCTTTTCTCAAGATAAAGTTACTTTTCTTGCTATATGTCAAAGGGGAAGCAGTCACAGATCCCTATGTTTTTCTTCCATAAGGACTCTGAGCCTGCTTCTGTTGTTGGGAAAACAAAATGTGAAAATAAATCATGGAGGCTTTTTGGAACAGATTAGTTTATAGGAAAAAAAATTAGGGCATCTGAAATAGCAAAATAAAACTGTGACTCATAAACCAGAACTCTGATTAACAGTGTATTATGTAATTTATTATCAGGACTTGGCAAAAAGCAAGAGTACATTATATGAAACAACATTTATGGGAATAATATGATCATCTCATCCCTTTTTCTTAAAATCTACACCACTAAACTAGTTTTTCAGACAAAATTTATTTTTTGACTGAAAACTGTTCTTTGGCACAAAAAATGATAAATTAAGATATTGCCAAGGTGTTTAGTCTATGGGGTCGCAAAGAGTTGGACACGACTGAACGACTTCACTTTCACTTTTACTTTGAATTTTCTATGATATATTCAAGTGATGTAAATATTTCCCCAATTCTCTGAATATTTCATAGTACTAATTTGATTGAAAAAGGTACTTTCAGATATCTATTGAAAGTGATAAGGGAAATTAGAGCTCTCTACATTTCTATGAAATAAAAAATTAAACTAGTTGCTCAGGTATTTGGGTTTTGGCATTACATTGTGATATACAAAGTTTTGTTGCTTGAAGCAAAATAACTATACAAGAGAAGCATGTTTTTATGTATATTCAGGTTTGCTTTTCCTGAAACCATTTATATAAGGAAAAATGCAACTCCACAATGATTTAAGTAAACTATTTTAAATGCAAAGTTCATGGCTTTCAAGTTTAAATACAGAGATAGGTTAACTTGGTGAGTATGTCCCTCCTTAGAAATTTATTACAGATTTTTGGAAGCAAATGTACTTCTTTACAGCACTCTCCCTTTCAGACAGTTTATTGTAGAGCCCAGTTTTCCAAACCAATAACAGTATCTTTCTGCTTCAAGAACCACAAGCACGTTGCCCTGTGTTGATGGGCAGTTGTATGTTTTTTTGAACACCACCTATTGAACACCTCATATGGGCACTGTGGATGGCATGATGTAATCTTGCCCATATGAAACTTAGGATTTTGGTCAGAAAATACATCTTGACATAAATATTCACAATGAAAGTAATGACCCATGAGAGACTAAGAAGAGTATTTAAAATGAACGTCTACAGAATTACAAAGCACTGAATTGAAGCATTTTGTGTAAACTTCTTTCTTGATAAAAAGCATAAAACATTTTAGCCAGAGAGCACAGAATGGACAAAAGGGTCAAAGGAATGCATAAACTGTGTTTAGGAAATGGCCAGTAATTCATTTTGTCTGAAGCATGGAAGACAATAGAGACCATGTGGTGTCAGGAGTTTGCACATGATGGAGAAAAAATCAGAGTCTAAGCGGTTGATGAGAGAACCAGGAAGACACAACTGCTGGCAGCTGGGAGTGTGGAACCAGACAGTAAAGGAATGACAAGGCTGGCCCTGTAGATTCTGAAGTCTGAGCTAACAGGAGGGCATGACTTCAGAGAGCTAGAAATCAAGAAAACAATGGTGGTGGAAAGAACTCAGGACACTGCTGCTCAGGGTTTGTAAGGAGGAACAAGAATGATTGGCAAGACAGAAAAGCAGGTTATTGACCCCTGGTGAGGACATGTCAAGAAAAGGATAATCAAGGGGCAAATGATACAAAAGACTAATGAAGATGTAGACCAGAAAGGCCATGAGATTTGGAGATTAAGAAGCTACTGATGCTAACTTGCAGTCCATGGGGTCCCAAAGAGTCAGACATGAATGAGTGATCAACGCACACACTGAGTGGTGGCTCAGATGGTAAAGAATCTGCCAGCAATTCAGGAGACTGGGGCTCAGTCCCTGGGTTGGGAAGATGCCCTAGAGGAGGGGATGGTTACTCACTCCAGTATTCTTGCCTGGAGAATTCCATGGATAGAGGAGCCTGGCAGGCTAGGGTCCATAGGGTCGCAAAGAGTCAGGACATGACTGAAGCAACTTAGCATGTACATAAGGTATTTTTTAAGAAGTGCATAATTTGCCACCGTAGGATAATTTACCAGTGTATAACCTGGTCACTGTGAAGAATCCTCTTCTTCATGTCTGGAATTAACTACCCCCCCAAAATCTGCACAACCAAAGGCAATATATTAACAGTGACTATAAACTTAAACTCTTCAGATTTTGTAAGGAAGTCAAGTTTTAAATTACTGGGATAAACCATTTCATTATGTGGAAAGACACATTCCACAAAGATACATGTTCAATCAACTTCTTAAAACAATTGAACCTTTAAGCTTTTTCTAAATTTTGTTATAAAAATGCAATATGTGTCTAGAAAACAAATACACTGTACTCTAGATAAAATAAAAACCTAAGCAAGGATGAAGCCCAAAGATTTAAATATGAGGAAAGTTGAGTAGCTTTTTCTTTTTTTTTCAAAATCAGAAACCTAATGCAAACAAAGGTGCACATTCTCAGAAACATGTTATCTTAGATGGGCATTCTTTAAAAGCCACTGTACAAACTGAAAGCATCTAGCTCTTCTACTCATGTTGGTTCTTTGTTCTTTACTGTAAATACACCAATTGTTCATCTGTTTAACTAAGATCTGCCTGGCTAAAAGCACATTAAAGGTACTTGCCGCTATTGATTTTGTTATGAGCTATAGATTTGTACACAATTAAGAGGCTGCTTCAGAGAAGGCAATGGAACCCCACTCCAGTCCTCTTGCCTGGAAAATCCCATGGATGGAGGAGCCTGGAAAGCTGCAGTTCATGGGGTCGCTGAGGGTCGGACACGACTGAGCGACTTCACTTTCACTTTTCACTTTCATGCATTGGAGAAGGAAATGGCAACCCACTCCAGTGTTCTTGCCTGGAGAATCCCAGGGACGGGGGAGCCTAGTGGGCTGCCATGTATGGGGTTGCACAGAGTCAGACACGACTAAAGTGACTTAGCAGCAGCAGCAAGAGGCTCCTTAGACTTATATAAGAATATATGTAATGCTATCTTTTTTTCCATAAGTGGTGGTTTTTCAAGATGAATTTTTGTAAAATGAGGCATATCCTTGTAAGATTTATGACTTTCCAAGGAAGAGGTATACCTCCCTAAACAGCCATGGAATTTGGTAAAGAAACTGCATAATTAAAGTGACACTTTTCTGATCTTGGTGTTGAAATATTTCTAAAGAAACTTTATAGGAATTTATTGGGATAGGTCTTTTCAGCCCTATAACAGAAATAAAGATGTCCAATTTGAAGAATAGATTATTTTTAAAATCTAAAATAATTGTTATATCTTATACTTTTGAATGCTACAAATGTGTTTATATAAAATATTATTAGGTTTAATGGCCAGAAGACAATTAAATGATCTTTTACTATCTACTTAAAAATCTCTCCAGGTTTAGACTATAATTTCTATGTGGTAAATAAAGATTCTTCATATTTTCTCTGTGTACATACACAAGTTTTCTTACATGAAGAGAACATGAAGGTAAAGGAAATGATAAGTGATAAGAAAAGGCTTAGGGAAGGAGAATTAGTTTAAAAGTTAATGTTTCCAGTCATAATCATACAATCATACTACTCAAGAACCAAAAACTGAGTACCCTATAATATTTAACATTTTCTATTTAGAAACTGGTGGCATTTATCCATTGTTTAAAATCCCTGAGGTGGGTTCCATTAAATCTGTTATTTAGCAACTATATACATTTAGTAAATATCTTATTATCCAGGATCTAAGTAAATGTATTCCAATTCAATGAAAATCACAATTCATTAGTAACAAATATTAATAGCAAAATGATATCCTTTACAAATTATTTATTTTTAATTGAAGGATAATTGCTTTAAATATTGCATTGGCTTCTGCCATACATCAACATGAATCAGCCACAGGTACACATATGTCCCCTCCCTCATGAACCTCCTTCCCACATCCCACCATTTGCCACCTCTCTTGGTGGTTACAGAGCCCCAGTTTGAGTTCCCTGAGTCATACAGCAAATTCCCACTGGTTATCTATTTTATATGTGGTAGTGTATATGTTTCCATGCCGCTCTATCCATTCGTCCCACCCCTTTCTTCCATCCCCTTCCAGTGTCCATAAGTCTGTTTTCTATGTTTGTGTATCCATGTAAAATGCTGTCTATTTTCTATTTGATTAAAGCAAAACTGAAAATCAATATTGTTTGCTTGAGGGATTTATATGTTTTCTATGTATCTCTTTACTTGTTTCCAATTTAATCATTCTCAATGCTGTTACAGTATCATAGTTGTCATCTAAGGAAGGAATTCAGTATTTGGCTTTAGGGGTTTTGGAATTGAGAAGATTTTGTTCACATGTGAACTCTACTAGGTGATCTTGGCCATGTTGCTTCCTTTTCTGAGTCTTTCCTCTTCTATAAGACAGGCATAATTATACTGAATTCGGAGTTCAGAGGTAACAAAGAGATCACCTGGTCCAATAGCTTGACACTATTTTTGTAACTTGAAATTGATCAGTATACTTGCAGTCTCCCATCTTTTGATGTAAGACCAAGCCTTTTGCTTGACTAGGTGCCCGTGATGGATATCACTTAGCTTTTCTCATGTAATTTATATTCACAATGCATCATCTAAAGTTTCAATTTTTTATTTTTATTATCAAGTGGTAGCTTATAAATGCAAAGCAAATTAAGGACTGGCCAACATTTTTACATTTTTTACCCATATTTTACAGCTATTTGTCTCACACCTACTTTCACAGATGTTTTGGGAGGCAGAGGAGAGCTTTATAAGTTTCTAAGCTATTTGATTACTTTTCTTTATACACCTATGTTTTATTTGGTTTTCTGATGTCTAATTAAAATGCACAAAGAATCCAACAAATGAAAGTTATAAAAAACTTAGATCAGAAGGATTATAAAGTTATAAAAAACTTAGATCAGAAGGATTCCTGCATCAGGTGAATAGATCCATATTAATATTTTTACAAGGAAAATGGGGAATTCCAGGTAATTCAAGAGTCAATCAACAGCAAATAAGTTAAAATGCTTTGACAGTATTAGTGAACTAAGCTATCATCAAACACATTTATCAAAGCAAAGTCATAGTCTCACACTTTACACAATCTAGAAAATGAAGCTGGCCTGACTCTTGCATGTTTACAAACATGGAATTTTCCATTCTAAATTTTCTTTGGCAGACATTTTGTACTCAGTGTTCAGGGTGGGAACAGTTATCAGCCCCTTTCTGCTCTTCTGAGGAGAGTCAGTGGAAGCTGTGGTGACTCTCCTTCTGTGACCATTTATTCTGTGTTGAATTGATTATAGAGTTTGAGGGTGCTTGGTGGGAAGGTAGGAATTAGAAAATGATGCTGGGATATTTCTCTGAGAGTCATGAGGGCCACATAAAGAATTTGTACCATGATGACTGGGGCTTCCCAGATGGTGATAGTGGTAAAGAACCCGCCTGCCAATGCAGAAGACTAAGAGACAGACGTGGATTCAATCCCTGGATCCAGAAGAACTCCTGGGGGAGGGCAAGGAAACCCACTGCAGTATTGTTGTCTGGAGAATTCCATGGACAGAGTAGCCTGGCAGGCTCTGGTCCATAGGATTGCAAAGAGTCGGACACAACTGAAGCGACTTAGCTCACATGCACCATGATGATTGCCATATTCTATCACCTATGTATGTATGTATGTGTCATTTATCTATCTACCCATCTATACCACCCACCATCTGTCTATCCATCCACTCATCAGGTATTGACCATTTCTCTCTCTCTCATTGATGCATCTATTCAGCGTAATAGTAGATAGCATTGACATTTGAGTTTCATAGATTTTATATAAGCACTTTGTTTTTACAAACTGCACTTCTCTTCAATAATATAGTTGTTCATTTTGTCCTTAAATTTTACATTCAAGTGATATCTATTCAAGTACTAGGTTTCTGGTGGTTTTAAGTTGTAACATTTTTAAATTTAAATTTAAACTGTTATTTAATTCTGCTATATTTAATAGCTCAAATGTCATACATTTCACTATTGTAGAGTTATCCATTTAAATTAATGTACTCAGTGTACAATTTATTAACCATTAAATTTAAAGTTCTAAACAACATCCAGTACAAACTCAGATTTTATTTGGTCTTATTTCTGACTTCTAATGGCTATGATAGTGGTTTAGTCATTAAGTCATCTTTGACTCTTGTGACCCCATGGACTATGGCCCACCAGGCTCCTCTGTCTATGGGGTTTTCCAGGCAAGAATACTGGAGTGGCTTGTTATTGCCTTCTCCAGGGGATCTTCCAGACCCAGGGATCGAAACCAGGTCTCCTGCATTGGAGGCAGATTTCTTACCATCTGAGCCACCAGGAAAGCCCCTTCTAATGGCTATAGTGCTGATGATTTTGCTCCTTATAAGTTTATCCATAAAACAAGGATTTAAATATGGACAAAGTCTAATATTTTCATTCTATTATAGAAAAACTTATGCTTTTCTGCTCAAATACAGTGGACACTTGTCAGCATTACAAAAATTAAATAGAGCAGACTATTCTTACTGTAGTATCTAGGATTGTGTTCAGCTACATGTAATAGAAAACCAAACGAAACATCATGTGCACACAAGAAGGATTTGGTTTGTGTGTTTGTTCCACACATCGAGCAGTTCAGAGACAGGCTGCCCAGGACTGGAATGGTAGCCTGAAGACTTTATGTGGGATTCAGCCTTTCATTCAGTCATCCTTCACATATTATACTTGGCACCTCTGGCTTGCCTCCAGGCTTGTATTGAGTTTCAAGCCAGAAGAAGGAAAAAAAAAAAAAAAGGCAATGGGCACATGTCAGTTAAATCTTCCCCCTTTAACAGAAACTTCCTCAAAGCCCCACTCACTGATATGTGTGTTATTAGCCTATGTTCAGATAGTTCTAATCACAAAGGATCTATTAGTTGTAAATTTTTATCTGAGTATGTTGTAATCCTGAACAGTTAGGAACCTTTCAGATCAGAGGAAAGGGAGAATGAATAGTGCATAGATTGACATCAGTGTTTTACATAATCCACTGAGCCCGAGACACTTCCTCATCATAGAGTCCTCCAAACAACTGCGTTGTTCTGTTTATTTCCTTGCTGCCTCTGTCCGTGCTGAAGATGGAAAATGAGGAAGGGTTAGCAAAGAAGTGCCGCAGTCTCAAAGATGTTCTTCTAAAGTTTAGAATGAAGTCTTGGAAACCCCAAGTTCTGTGCATTTGAGAAGGAATAGTTTGCTAAGTGATAGAAAATATGTTATACTTTAACACAAGCTGTGACACCGAGGAGTGAAGCTGGGAACAAGGACAGATGCTGGATAGATAGATGCTCCCAGAGGGACTAAAGAGAGACTATTTGCAGTTTGGTAATAGTACCATCAAATATTGAGAAGATAGCAAATTCTTGTTCATAAATTTTTTAATTAAAATATCCCATTTAAAAAATACTATTGAAATATAGTTGATTTGTAATGCTGTGTTAATTTCTGCTATACAGCAAAGTGACTCAGCTATACATATATTCTTTTTCAAATTCTTTTCCATTATGGTGTATCAAATCATATTGATTATAGTTCCCTATGCTACACAGTAGAGCCTTGTTGTTTATCCATGCTATATATAAAAACTTGCATCTGCTAAGTCCAAACTCCCAATTCTTCCTTCTCCCACCCTCTGTCCTTGTATTTCTTATAATAAAATAGTGTTGCTGATATTTTCCATGTGACTATTACAGGGAGCCTGTGAAGAAGGAACACTGATCTTCGAACCAAATGATACTCAAATCCTGACTTGTCTCCCCCAGACTAGGTGACTCATTACACCATTATTTAGCCCCTTTGACCCTTAGTTTTCTTACTTGCATAACATATAAGATTATAACAAGGAATAAATGAGATTGTATAGATAAAAGATTTAGCATAGTATCTGCCACATATTAATTTCTTGATGAATAATAGCTATAGCTTGTATTTTTTTATTGTTGAGATTTTTGTTTCAACTATCAGTGGTAATCAATAAAAACCTAACTGTACTTCAAAGTTAAGACTGCTCTATCAGGTGAAGAGCTATTTATTAAAATGTTCAGTTTTTAGTGCTCTGTTCTTTTGAGCTTTGCTGGCTGGGTGAATATTGTTTCTTTAGATTACAGTGTAATCTACACTTTCAATGTATGCATTTAAAATGTTGTAAAACTTATATGTGGCCAAGTATGTAATTTTGAATACCATGCTGCTGCTGCTAAGTCGCTTCAGTCATGTCCGACTCTGTGCGACCCCATAGATGGCAGCCCACCAGGCTCCCCCGTCCCTGGGATTCTCCAGGCAAGAACACTGGAGTGGGCTGCCATTTCCTTCTCCAATGCATGAAAGTAAAAAGTGAAAGTGAAGTCGCTCAGTCGTGTCCAACTCTTTGCGACCCCATGGACTGCAGCCTACCAGGCTCCTCCATCCATGGGATTTTCCAGGCAAGAGTACTGGAGTGGGTTGCTATTGCCTTCTCTGTTTGAATACCATAATCAGTGGTTAATATTAAAAAGTCATATGTGTAAGCAATAAGAAATAAATTCCATGTAATATGGTATAGTCTGGAAATATCTGTGATATGCTTTTTTTCACGAGAAGAGATGCATCATGTAATATTGTATTATATTTTAATAGTATAATTTGAAATGACTAATTTCCTATTTACAGATGTATTCTAATTTTCATGTCTATCAGTAGTGTAGATACTAAAGTGTATAATTTAAAAGTATTATATTTTTTGTCAATATAAATGAAACCAATTGAAAGTCTTGATATAATTGTTCCAGTTTTGAAAAGGGACAATTAAAACTTAACTGGAAAAAATTGTACCTCTGCCTTAATTTTTGCTATGATGCTGTGGATATCATTCTAAAACAGCTTTCTATGACTTTGAAAACTTCATTGCAGCTTGAAGCTCAACAACATACACCATGTTTGTAACTAAACTTTTCATATGTGCCTTAGGTAAAATTCAATTTTGTTTCTTCATTTTCCTATTTCTAATCACATCTACAAGGACAGCAAAGACTAGTTCTATGGATATAATAACACAAATTCAATTATCTTCTAAAACTAGGTCCCTCTCTTTGTAAATTGGGTTAGTTATAGCCTTATTCTTTGTGAGAGGAAATAAAATTGTTTATAAGGAAAAGGGTTTTTTTTTTTTTTTAGTTTTTCAAAGGTTTTATCTGAGTATTATGTTTTGATGAAATTGTGGAGAGAAGTTATATATATTTTGAAGAGTTTCTTTCATTAATCTGTACAACTTAAAATATATATTTTCACTTTCACTGGCACAGAACAATAGTCTTGTTCAAATGTTTCATTCCTTTGGTATGTCTGCTGCCTCACTGCAGTTACCTGAAATTTCCTGAAGTTCTGAGAATGTCTAGGTTAGCCAGTGCCATGCTTTCTCATGTTCCTGCTTTGCCTTGGGCCTGTTTCTTCTTTTTAACCAAAACTTGCATATCTCACATTGTAATATGACAGGCACTGTGTTATTCTTACCCACACTAGACAGTTTATTAGAGTCCTAATAATGTATCTTAGTGAAAATTTATGCGAGATCCTTTTGAAACAGTGTTATCGTCTAATGTTTTATAAACTAGCTTCTGCCAAAAGATGTTATATAGGCCTTATTTTTTTTTTTAATTAAACATTTTAGAAATGGTTCCTTGCAGTTAATTTTCTTTAGTTAATTACTACTCAATCTTATCTGACTAGAGAAAACATTCTTTTATAGCATTTCTACTGATATCTGTGAATATTTGATTATATCTACATATATTTTCTTTGCAATACCAATTAGGGAAATGGGTTGGCTTAACCCAATAGTGTAACTTGGAGTGGCACCATTCTGACCAATAAAGTAGATGAATAGATCTTTGAGAATGACAATGGAAGAATCCCAGGAACTGCCATATTTGAAAGGCAAACAAAAAGAGGAGACAAGGAAGACAAGTGAGAAGGAGCCGCTTGAAAATCAAGAGAGGATGGTGTCACGTCAATTAAAGGAAGAGAGAGGAGTTTAAAGTGATAAAAACTGCATCGACCAAATCGGTTCTCATGGAAATAAGGGGCATAAACCAGATTATAACTAAGAAAGAGAAGATAAAATAGGGGTGCTACTATAAGTATTAATCTTACATGAAGTTCATGTATGAAAGATAAGTGAGAAAGAGAAGAAACACAGAAAGGTAAATATTTTGTTTAAAGATGAAAAGACTTGAATTATTTGCAAATGATGAGACCAACTAGGCTTAATTTTCAAAAATATACAGATGACTCCTACAACTCAACAACAAAAAAAACTCAAACAATTCCAATGAAAAATGGGCAGAAGCTCCAAACAGACATTTTTCCAAAAGAAGACACACAGATGGCCAACAGCCACACAAAAAGACGCTCAACATCACTAATTATTACATAAATGCAAAGCAAAACTACAATGAGGTACCACCTAACACTAGTCAGAATGGCCATCATTGAAGTCTACAGATAACAAGTGCTGGAGATGGGTGCATAGAAAAGGGAACCCTCCAACGCCATTGGTGGGCATGTAAACTGGTGCAACCACTATGACAAAGGTAATAGTACAGAAGGTTCTCAAAAAACTAAAAGAGAATTGTCATATGGTCCAGCAATCCCACTCCTGGGCTTCAGTTCAGTTCAGTTCAGTTCAGTTGCTCAGTCGTGTCCAACTCTTTGCAACCCCAAGAATTGCAGCACACCAGGCCTCCCTGTCCATCACCAATGCCCGGAGTTCACTCAAACTCATGTCCATTGAGCCAGTAATGCCATCCACCCATCTCATCCTCTGTCGTCCCCTTCTCCTCCTGCCCCCAATCCCTCCCAGCATCAGAGTCTTTTCCAATGAGTCAACTCTTCGCATGAGGTGGCCAAAGTATTGGAGTTTCAGCTTTAGCATCAGTCCTTTCAAAGAACACCCAGGACTGATCTCCTTTAGCATGGACTGGTTGGATCTCTTTGCAATCCAAGGGATTCTCAAGAGTCTTCTCCAACACCACAGTTCAAAAGCATCAGTTCTTCGGCACTCAGTTTTATTCACAGCCCAACTCTCACATCCATACATGACCACTGGAAAAACCATAGCCTTCACTAGACAGACCTTTGTTGACAAAGTAATGTCTCTGCTTTTTAATATGCTATCTAGGTTGGTCATAACTTTCCTTCCAAGGAGTAAGCGTCTTTTAACTTCATGGCTGCCATCACCATCTGCAGTGATTTTATATGCAGAAGTCTAATTCAAAAAGATGCATGCTCCCCTATGTTTGTAGCAGCACTGTTCACAATAGCAAAGACGTGGAAACAACCTGAATGTCCATCAACTGGTGAATGGATAAAGAATATGTGTTACATATACATGATGGAATACTACTTAGCCATAAAAAGAATGAAATGATGCCATTTACAGCAACGTGGATGGACCTAAAATTTATTATTCTAAGTGAAGTCAGAGAAAGAAAAATATCATATGACATCACTTACATGTGAAATCTAAAATATGACATAAACGAACTTATCTTGAAACAGACTCACAGATATAGAGAACAGACTTGTAGTTGCCAAGTGGGAAGGAAAGGGGCATGGCATAGAGTGAAAATTTGGCATTGGCAGATGGAAACTCTTATATGTAGAATGGATATACAACAAGGTCCCACTGTATAGCACAGAAAACTATATTCAATATCCTGTGATAAACCACAATGGAAAAGAATAGGAAAAACAACATGAATATATATGTATATGTATATATATATATACATATATATGTATTCAATACATATGTATATATGTATTGAATTACTTTGATGTACAGCAGAAATACATTCTACACTGACAGTTCAGTTCAGCTCAGTTCAGTCACTCAGTTGTGTCCAACTCTTTACGACCCCATGTACTGCAGCACGCCAGGCCTCCCTGTCCATCACCAACTCCCAGAGTCCACCCAAACCCATGTCCATTGAGTCGGTGATGCCATCTAACCATCTCATCCTCTGTTGTCCCCTTCTCCTCCTGCCCTCAATCTTTCCCAGCATCAGGGTCTTTTCAAATGGGTCAGCTCTTCACATCAGGTGGCCAAAGTATTGGAGTTTCAGCTTTAGCATCAGTCCTTCCAATGAACACCCAGGACTGATTTCCTTTAGGATGGACTGATGGATCTCCTTGCATTCCAAGGGACTCTCAAGAGTCTTCTCTAACACCACAGTTCAAAACACTGACAGTAGTTGAACAAAATAATTTCTTAAAAAAAGATGAAAATACCTGACTTTTCTTAAGAGAAGGGGAAGAAAAAAGTAGAGAATCTAAGGAAGAGAGCTAGGTTTAGGGTGCAGCAGTTTGAAGTGAGTGGGATCCAGAGCCCAGGGGAAGGGAGTAGCTTCCAGGAGGAGTGAAGCCACTTTCTCTAAGGTTGCAGAAACATAACGTGCTGTGTGTAGGGAATAGGTAACCAAAGAAATTCACATATAGTGGATTCGATTCTCTTTGTGAAACAGGAGAGAAAGAAATGTGAACCAGGAGTGTCATTCTTCTAGGCCAGAAGACCTAATAACACAGATTAAAATTAAATATGACCATTAAGGAAATATGACATATTGGGCTTCCCTAGTAGCTTAGATGGTAAAGCACCTGCCTGCAATGGAGAAGACCCGGGTTTGGTCCCTGGGTTGGGAAGATGCCCTGGAGAAGGAAATGGCAACCCACTCTGGGATCCTTGCCTGGAAAATTCCATGGACAGAGGAGCCTGGCAGGCTACAGTCCATGGGATTGCAAAGAGTTGGATAGAACTGAGTGACTAACACAGAACATTAAGGAAGGTGGCTTAAGGCTGACCAGTGGCATGCAAACACTATGTACTATTCAGATAAATGTAGCTTCAGGTAAGCATTCCCTTTCATCTCATCTCCTGACCGACTACCTTATTAGAATGTCAAATACTTAAGATGGTATTTAGGGCTTCCCTGGTGGCTCAGTGGTAAAGAATCCACCTGCCATTGCAGGGGACACAGGTTTGATCCCTGGGTTTAGAAGATCCCCTGAAGGAGGAAATGGCAACCCACTCCAGTGTTAGAATCCCACACACAGAGGAGCTTGGCGGGCTATAGCCCTTGGGGTCACAAAAGAGTTGGACATGACTTAGTGACTAAACAACTCCAAGATGATATTTAAGATTAAAAAGCTAGAGGAAAAAGAAAGCTACAGAAACCAAATACTATCTCTCATTGTTTTAAAATGTACCAGGATTTGTTTTAAACCTATATGGTAAGTCAAATAGAATTAGAACTAACTGTCATGAAGGAAGAAATTTTTATGCTCACAGATCCCTAGAAATAGGACACATGACCCATCATGCACGGCCCCATGTGGGAGCACTATGGTCAGTCAGGGGGCAGAAGGAGTAAGAGGAAAATATGGGCAAGAGCCCTTACTGTGGTTTCCGTGGGGAGATTGGGTGAGGCAGGAGGGTAACCAGGCTTAAGGTTGGCTAGTTTGAATAGTTTAAGGGGCTCTGGAGTACATGCACTGGCCATGGTCCTTAGGGCAGGTGGATAACAGTAAAAGTATGAGACTCAGATGAAGGCTGTGACTGAACTCTGTGGTCTTTGGGTTGGCTGGTTTGCATACAAGAGTCATTTTCACAGAGGAGTTGTCCACCATCTCTAAGAATTGGCTAGCCCTGTTAGGGGCAGTTTCTTACCAGTCAGTGAGGCCCCAGATGCCAGGGTGTCAAGAATATACAACATAAGGGACTTGCCTGGTGATCCAGTGGCTAAGACTCCATGCTCCCAATGCAAGGGGCCCGGGTTCCATTCCTGGTCAGGAACCAGACCCCACGTGCAACAACTAGAGTTCCTGAATGTTGAAATGAAGATCGAAGATCCTATAGGTTGTGACGAAGACCAAGCACAGCCAAATAAGTAAAAAAATAAATATTTTAAAATAGAATATGCAACATAAAACATTTACAATTAATATGCATGTCAGGGCTATCATTTGCAATTGAGAAAGAAAGTTGGTGGTCTAGTGAATATTGCCTTTGTCTATGCTTTACTATCTCCAGCCAAGAAGGAGGCAGAAAGGTCCAACTTGATTGATGACCTGTGAATCAGTGTCCAGCAGCAAAGCAGAAATGATGCTGACTCCTTCAAAATAAAATAATTTACTGCATGACATCGGTAATGCAGGTGAAGAGTGGCTGCCAAGACGAAGAGAAACAGGAAATCAGCCTATACCGTAGCTGTCCAGGAAGTCACTATTAGCCCAGGACAGGGAAACAAGAAGCAGAGTTCACAGAGCTCAGAAGCCGAGAGGCTGATGGCAGTCATGACATAAAGGCCGGTCCTGTGCACTGTGAGCTGAAGCTGCTGAAAAGATGCCAGGAGACTGAGGGAGAGTGATACCCAATTCAAGGGCTTCTCCTTCTTTTCAGCCTCACTTCCCATGGACTCATAGTACTCAAGCCAGAGGACAAGGGAGCTTGGAAAATAGTTTCCTGAGATGCAGAGCAGGCAGGAGATTGTCAGGAAATGATTTGAGAGCAAACAGGGCATATCCTGCAGTTCAGAGATGCAGGGTTTAGAATGACTAGAAAGACGGGAAGTCATATGGGTGTTTGTGCCAGGTGCTCATTTCTGAGGCAGTTACATCGAGGTCATCTGGCTGCTCTCCTCAAATCCATTAAGAAAAAAGGGAGCCAGAAGAAAAATATAGGCAGAGTTCCATGCCCTGCAGAATCCTCTAATTCTTGACTCTTCCAAGCCACAGAGACAATACCTAGGGACTGTTAGGAGGCAGAATTCCTCAGCATGATGTCTAAGGTGGATCCCCCTCCTCGATTTCAACAGCAGGATCCTCTCTGCAGCCTGGTTATTTTGACAGTACAGACTGTCTTCATCTTCCCCTTATTAAGAACTCAGCCTCTTTTAAGCTTTCTTTGGCCCACTAAACCATGTTTAAAGTAGACATTTTAGGCTGCATTGCTTGAGAGTAACTTTAGGCATGGGTGGGAGTAAAGGGTGGTTTACATACTCCTCTCTGGCTTTCAGTTCAGTTCAGTTCAGTCGCTCAATCGTGTCCGACTCTTTGCAACCCCATGAATTGCAGCACGCCAGGCCTCCCTGTCTATCACCAACTCCCGGAGTTCACCCAAACTCGTCCATCGAGTCTGTAGTGCCATCTACCCATCTCATCCTCTGTCATCCCCTTCTCCTCCTGCCCCCAAACCCTCTCAGCATCAGAGTCTTTTCCAAGGAGTTAACTCTTCGCATGAGGTGGCCAAAGTATTGGAGTTTCAGCTTTAGCATCAGTCCTTCCAAAGAACACCCAGGACTGATCTCCCTTAGAAAGGACTGGTTGGATCTCTTTGCAGTTCAAGGGACTTTCAAGAGTCTTCTCCAACACCACAGTTCAAAAGCATCAATTCTTCGGTGCTCAGCTTTCTTCACAGTCCAACTTCCACATACATACATGACCACAGGAAAAACAATAGCCTTGACTAGACAGACCTTTGTTGGCAAAGTAATGTCTCTGCTTTTCAATATGCTATCTAAGTTGGCCATAATTTCCTTCCAAGGAGTAAGCGTCTTTTAATTTAGATGAGCATAAATTGTCTCCCAATTCCTGTGTTAACAGAAAACACAGTTTTCTTTTGATTATTTTCTAACTAGCTTAGTTTTGTCTCAGACTCCAGGCTCCAGGAAGAAAGAAGCAGAATGCTGTCTTTTTTTTTAAATTTTATTTTATTTTTAAACTTTACATAATTGTATTAGTTTTGCCAAATATCAAAATGAATCCGCCACAGGTATACATGTGCTCCCCATCCTGAACCTTCCTCCCTCCTCCCTCCCCATACCATCCCTCTGGGTCGTCCCAGTGCACTAGCCCCAAGCATCCAGTATCGTGCATCGAACTTACTGGAAGTTCAAAAGCAACCTCTGGTTCAAGGACCTCATGCCTATTTTAATAGCAGTGTGCTATGAATCTATGGATGTGTGAGTTGGACCATGAAGAAGGCTAAGTGCTGAAGAATTGATGCTTTTGAGTTGTGGTACTGGAGAAGACTCTAGAGAGTCCTTTGGACTGCAAGGAGATCAAACCAGTCAAGCCTAAAGAAAATCAACCTGGAATATTCATTGGAAGGACTGATGCTGAGGCTCCAATACTTTGGCTACCTGATGCCAAGAGCCTACTCATTGGAAAAGACCCTATGTTGGGAAATATGGAAAGCAAATAGAGAAGTGAGCAGCAGAGAATGAAATGGTTAGATAGTATTACTGACTCAATGGATATAAATTTGAGCAAACTCCAGGAGATAGTGGAGGACAGAGGAGCTTAGTGTGCTGAAGTCCATGGGGTCACAAAGAGTTGCACATGACTTAGTGACTGAACAACAACAGCAACATGAACCTGAATACTGTAACCCTGGTTTTAAGTCTGATAATTCTGCTGGATCCTTAGCTCCTTGAAGGCATAGGCTCTGCTCAGTAAGTGATTCTTCATTGATAAGGAATTTTCATAAGCGCTTAGCCAGTCTTCCCAATATGAAAGAAAGTGGGGAACAGCTAACTACAGAAATTACAATGTCCACCTAGTTACAGAAAAAGCATACCTCTCAAAATGTAGTGACAATTGTGCTGATAGTATGAGTGTCTTTATCAACCACCATGAAAAGACACAGATGACTTCCTCTTCAGTTTTATTAGAACCCTGATAAACTGACTGATGTGAAGTGAGGAAAAATACTGGGAAATGTTCCTGATATAACTTGGAGAAAGTGGGATTGATTATACATATAAAACATATGTATAGAGACAACAGTTAAATCTCCACTAACATCTAAACTATTTTTCACGTTTATTCCCTGAGAACCAAAGTACAGTCTCTTCTAAAAGGAACTGACATTTTCCTTTTGATTTATTTAGCAGTTTTAAAGCTAAATGTCTTTACAGCATGGTAGGGTAGGTCAAACAGCAAAATAAGATTGGAACAAATGTCAGGATAGCCGACACAAGGCAACTGAGTAGGTGGGTCATCGTTATTTATAAACATAAAGAAAGTAGGTGACAGGGAACTTAAAAAACGAAAAGAAAAATTCAGTGCTTGTGCTAAAATAAAGAATAGTATAAGCTGCCCAAAATGATTCTCCTTTTCCCACATCAGCTGTGAAGACCAGAAAAGGGAATAATATTGTTATTACTTTTATCTTTCTCCATTCATCTTCACCCTTTTTTTCATTTTAATTTTGTCCTATTTGCCCAAGCTCTCCTTTAAATTTCAATAAATATTTAATATTTATTGAATGGGAAATATTAGTTCATTCACTCCCTCATTCACGTTTCATACTTTCACAATTTCTATGAATGCTTTTAGAAGGACTGCTATGTATCAGACAGTGTTCTAAGTGTTTGGAAAATGATGTGAGAAAAGCAGAATCCTTGCCCTCTGAGATTTATGTTCTAATGAGGGAAGAGACAATAAGTTAACTAAATCACTAAAGTATATAATATACTATACCATGGTACATTTTATGAAAAGAAACAAAGCAGGAAGTTGGTCAGAAATTTTTCATTTTTCTAGAGAGGATCAAGGAAAGCCTCCCTAGAAAGATAACATTTGAGTCAAAACCTGGGAGAAGCAGGAGAATGAGCCATGTGGACATTTGGAATGGGCGTGTTCTAGGTTAGAGGAACAGCAAGTAAAGAACATTTTGCTTTGGATGTTTGAACAATAGTAAAGAAGCCAGAGTGGATCAGAATGAGCAGGGAAAGGAGGAGTAGATATAATGGGCCAAAGGTGAGGTGATAAATCATGAAAGATCCCTGTAGGTCATTGTGATAAGTTTGTCTTTTACTCTAAGTGGGATGTGAAGCCTTGGGTAGGTTTGGGCAACACAATTTTTTTAGCTGCTGTATTGAAGATAGGCTGAAGAGAGTGAGGCTATCAATTACAAGACAATTTGGAAGCTGTGTCAATAATCCAGGTAGAGGATGATGGTGGTTTAGGTCAGGGTGCTAGCAGTGAAGGAGGTAGGAAGTGTGTGGTTTTTAAATATATATATTATATATACATATATATTTAATATATATTAAATGTATATATTTAATATATGTTAAATGTGTATATTTAATATAAATATATATATAATATGATTTCAGTATTAATAAAATACTGAAAAGTGATGTGAGAGGATTTATTAATAGATCATCTATTTTATAGGAGACAAATGAGCCTAGTCAGAAGTGAGTCCAGGGGTTTTACCCTGAGCAACAGAAGGGATGCAACTGTCCTTACCAAAATGTGAAAGCCCATATTAGGAGATTTGGGAGCAAGACTTAGGGCTCAATTTAGGACAAGTTAGGACTTGGATAGCTATGAGATGTGGAAATGTCAAATAGGCAGATAGATGTAAGAGGATGGGGTTCATGGAGAGGTCTGTGCTAGAAATATTAATTTGAGGTTTGTCAGCTCTGAGATGGTTTTTAAAGCCACAGAAATGGATGAGATAGAAAAAAAAAAACAAGAACTGAAGTAGATGGAACATAAATGCTCAGATGGCTGGCTCTGGGGACAGGGCTGCCACATCCAGTGGCACAAGCAGCTCTACATGACCCCCTGGGGGATCATTCACCTTAGCCAGAAAGAGACAGAGAAGCAGGGGCCAGCACAGGCCTAGGAATGCTAAGGGAGGGTGGTGACCTGGCTGTCACACGAAGGAAGGGATTCAAGGAATAAGGAGAGTCAACTGTGTCAAATGCAGCTACGTCTTCTAATAAGGTGAGGACTGAGAAGTCCCTGATGACTTTTTCATATGAAAGAAACAGGACATGGTCAAACCCTGGGAGTAATTCATAGTCTAGCAGACTCTGACAGGCAAAGTTTTATAACACTGCTATAGGCCAAGTGCCAGGGAAATACAGGGCGGGGTGGGGTGGGGGGGGCGCGGGTAGATGGCAATTCTAACCAAGTGTGATCAGAAATAGTGCAGGGAAAATGTGATATAACTATGTAAGCCCTGATATGAAAAACTGTTAAGAGCTAAGGCAAATATTTGAAAATATTATGCAGTAAGTGACCAAGAATAAATTATTTCTCTCCAACGGAGACTTAATCTAGTGAAACTTAATCTGGAAGATGTTTCTTTTCTCTAATAGTTAGGGCTGACCATACAATACCTCCCACCCCTATTAGTATCCCTGAAGACAGTACAGATAAACTGAGACAAACACCACCTGGGAAGCAACTGACACAGGCATATGGCAGAAGAAGCATTATATAGACTTAGTTATATAGTTAAGTTTATATAGACTCAGCATTATATAGACTTGTTATATAGTTGCAGTAACAACTAGAGTCAGGGAGATTTGAAACAATGTAAATGCAGTTGATGAAAGATGAGTTTTAGGATCTGGATTTTGAGCAGACACAGATATAAAGTTCAGTGAAATTAGTTTAGCAGCCCAAGCACTAAAACTAGTTCATTCTGTTCGTCGTTTATAAGGGAGAAGAAAAATGTTTAGGACATTATGAATGGGAAATTAACAGGATCTATGGGCAAAAAAAGACATTTTGCTTAACTACACCTAGATAAACCATTCGTCAGTGAAGTGGTTTTAGAAATTCCTTTTGCTTTTGTCTTTTTTTTTTTTAATTTTTTATAACTTTAAAAATCATGTGTTCCCCATCCTGAACCCTCCTCCCTCCTCCCTCTCCACACCATCCCTCTGGGTCGTCCCAGTGCACCAGCCCCAAGCATCCAGCATCGTGCATTGAACCTGGATTGGCATCTCGTTTCATACATGACGTTTCACATGTTTCAATGCCATTCTCCCAAATCTTCCCACCCTCTCCCTCTCCCACAGAGTCCATAAGACTGTTCTATACATCATTGTCTCTTTTGCTTCCTATATGAACCTCTGTGTGCTAGTTATAATCCGTTGTGTAGACGAATGGCAGGGTGATGAGAATAAGAAAGATCTCTGAATTTGGACTACTGAGGTTCTTTTGGGAAAGCAAAAGTGAAATGGTAGTCATGGACTTCAGCCTGCCAGGCTCCTCTGTTCATGGAATTCTCCAGACAAAAACACTGGAGTGGGTTGCCATTTCCTTCTCCAGAGGATCTCTTTGATCCACGGACTGAACCTGGGGTCTCCTGCATTGCAGATAGATTCTTTACCATCTGAGCCACCTGGGAAGCCTTAATTTAATTACTAAGTTTATTTTTATAATGCATATAATAAAACTGTGTCACTGCAGTGACACATTCCTGCGGTGTCTCATTCCTGCATTGAGAAAATGCATTCATAGTGTCCATAGTATAATAATAACTCAATAAACTTTAGCTACTATTATTAGTATATTCAGTAAATTCTTAAGTAAACTACTATAATCATTCATTCCTAGTGTTAAATTAATCATTCTCAACCAATATCTTTCTTGCCTTTATTAATTCCAGAGTAAAGAATCATTGACACTTGGTTATTGATTTGATTGATTTCTACTGGTTATTGACATTAAGATTTTTCACTCACTATATGTCAACTGAATAACACATAAGCAACAAATAGTGTTGTCTTATTTTTGTTGTTTTGGTTGTATTTCAAAGTCAAGGGCTTTTGAATTGTACCTTGAAGGAAAATTAGGTATTCTCTAGCTAACGAATAAAGTCGGCTCTAGGAAGAAGGTCTGGATATTGAGCCATAGTGGTATGAGATTGTTCTTAGGGCATAGAAGATAGTGAAACCATGTGACTGAAGGATAGGATGCATGCAGATGGAAAGTAGGAATTAAGGCTATGCATGTAAGAGAGTGTCTTCTGTAATATGCTGAAGAACATGGATATTGAAATTTTAAAAAATTGACAGATTTATTGGAGGTATAATTAATATATGATAAACTATTATATCAATATATATTTAGAGTGTACAGTTTGATACATTTTGACATGGGTAGACATTGATGAGACAGACAAAGCAATAAAGATAATGAACATATCAATCATCTAAAAATTTCCTCATGCCCCTTTTACAGTTTTTCATTCATGCAATGTCCATGTCCCCTTCCAGGAAACTACTGATTTATTTCTGTCACTAGAGATTTACATGTAAGCTTTAGAATGTTTTATAAGTAGGATCATAAAATTGAACTTTCCTTGATGTGTCTTCTTTCACTAAACATAAATAGGTGGGAATTCATCTGTATTTTGAAATAGATCCATAGTTCATTCTTTTTATTGATGAGTAGTATTTTATTGTAAGCATATATCACAATTTGTTTATTGATCCAACTATGGATGGATATATGGGTTAACTCCAGTTTTGAGCTATTGCAAAGCTGTTAGGAACAGTCATGTAGAAATATATTGTTATATGCTTTCATTTCTCTTGGGAAAATACTTAGGAGAAGGATGGCTGGGTCACATGATTTATTTATTCAGTGTTAGAAATCTGTCAACTTATGGCTCAAAGTGATTGTACCATTTTAGATTCCCATCAGCAGTTCCAGTTGCTCTGCATCCTTGTCAACACTTGGGTTGTTTGTTCATTTATTTGAGCCATTCACATATGAGTTGAGTGTTATCTCCTCATGGTTTTAATTTGTATTTCCCTAATGACTAATGCTATTAAACAGCTTATCGTGTGTTTATTGCCCTCTATATATCTACTCTAATAAAATATTTGTTCAAATCCATATTTCTATTTCTCACTTCCTGTCCTTTGTGCTTTTTAGGTCATACAGTTTACTTCTGACAAGTGTTACAAACACCACAGTATATTATTATTTTTGCCTTAAACAATCAGTTACCATTTAAAATGATTTAATGCATGAGAAAAACATCTTTTCTATTTACTTATTCATTTATCATTTTCTGTGCTCTCCATTTCTTGTGGTATATTCAAATTTTCATCTTCTGTCATTTTCCTGTCTATTGGACTTTCTTCAGAATATGTTACGATGTAGGTCTGCTGATGATTAATTCTTTCAGCTTTTCTTAGTCTAGAAAAGTATTTTGCCTTTGTTTTTGAATTTTAATTTTTGTTGAATTTTTTTTCTTTCAGTGGTTTTAAGACTTTGCTTTACTGTCTTCTGGTTTACTTTGTTTCCAATAAGAAATCTACTGTTATCCGTAACATTGTTTCATTGTATGTAGTTCAAACTTTGTCTCTGACTGATTTAAAAATTTTATCTTAATCACTTCTTTAAAGTAGTTTTTTTTAAAGTGGCTATGGTTTCCTTCATTTTGAGGGGTGAAGGGGACGTTAAGGAGATAAGTTCTTAATGGTAATCATAATCTTGAACTTCTCACGATGAGTTACAGGCTTGAAGAAGTACTTTTTCTGTCCTCTCCCATCTTCTATCAAACATCATCAAGAATCAGCCATGCTGCTGCTGCTAAGTCGCTTCAGTCATGTCCGACTCTGTGCGACCCCATAGACGGCGGCCCACCAGGCTCCCCCATCCCTGGGATTCTCCAGGCAAGAACACTGGAGTGGGTTGCCATTTCCTTCTCCAATGCATGAAAGGGAAAAGTGAAAGTGAAGTCGCTCAGTTGTGTCCGACTCTTAGCGACCCCATGGTCTACAGCCTACCAGGCTCCTCTGTCCATGGGATTTTCCAGGAAAGAGTACTGGAGTGGGGTGCCATTGCCTTCTCCAAGAATCAGCCATAGGTACACCCATTTCCCCTCCCTCCTGAATATTCCTCCCATCTCCCTCCCCATCCCACCCTTCTAGATTGTTACAGAGCCCCTGTTTGAGTTCCCTGAGACATACAGCAAATTCCCATTGGCTATCTATTTTACATATGGTATTGTAAGTTTCCATATTACTCTTTCCATACATCTCACTGTCTCTTTCCTCCCCTCCCTCCCCCTGTATCCATAAGTCTGTTCTCTATGTCTGTTTCTCCATTGCTGCCCTGAAAATAAATTCATCTGTACCATCTTTCTAGATTCCATATATAGGTGTTAGAGTGCAATATTTATATTTCTCTTTCTGACTTACTTCAGTCTGTATGATAGGTGCTAGGTTCATCCACCTCATCAGAACTGACTCAAATGTGTTCCTTTTTATGGCTGAGCAATATTCCATTATGTATATGTACCACAACTTCTTTATCCATTCATCTGTTGATGGACATCTAGGTTGCTTCTATGTTCCAGCTATTGTAAATAGTGCCACAGTGAATATTGGGGTACATGCATTTTTTCAACTTTGGTTTCCTCAGGATACATGCCTAGGAGTGGGATTGCTGGGTCATATGGTGGTGTTATTCCTAGTTTTTTTTTTTTTTTTTAAGGAATCTCCATACCATGATCCATAGTTGCTGTATCAATTAACATTCCCATCAGCAATGCAAGAGGGTTCCCTTTTCTCCACACCCTCTCCAACATTTATTGTTTGTAGACTTTTTGATAATGGCTATTCTGACTGGTGTGAGGTGGTATCTCATTGTAGTTTTGATTTGCATTTCTCTAATAATGAGTAATGTCGAGCACCTTTGCATGTGTTTGTTAGCCATCTGTATGTCCTCTTTGGAGAGATGTCTGTTTAGGTCTTTTTTCCCCACTTTTTGTTGGGATTGTTTGTTTTTCTGGTGTTGAGTTGTATGAGCTGCTTATATATTTTGGAAATTAATTCTTTGTCAGTTCTTTCCTTTGCTATTAGTTTCTCCCATTCTGAGGGTTGTCTTTTCACCTTGCTTGTAGTTTCCTTTGCTGTGTAAAAATTTTTAAGTTTAATTAGGCCCCACTTGTTTATTTTTGTTTTTATTTCCATTACTTTAGGAGGTGGGTCATAGAGGATCTTGTTTTGATTTAGGTCACTGAGTGTTCTACCTATATTTTCCTCTATGAATTTTATAGTCTCTGATCTTACATTTAGGTCTTTAATCCATTTTGAGTTTATAATTGTACATGGTGTTAGGAAGTGTTCTAATTTCTTTCTTTTACATGTAGCAGTCTAGTTTTCCCAGCACCACTTATTGAAAAGGCAATCTTTTCCCCATTATATATTCTTGTCTCCTTTGTTAAAAATAAGGTACCCATAGGTGCATGGGTTTATCTCTGGGCTCTCTACCTTGTTCCATTGGTCTATATTTCTATTTTTGTGCCAATACTGTATTGTCTTCATGTTTGTAGCTTTTTTGTGTATTCTGAAGTCAGGAACGTTGATTCCTCCAGATCCATTCTTCTTAAGACTGCTTTGGCAATTTGGAGTCTTTTGTTTTTCTATATGAATTGTGAATTTTTTTGTTCTAGTTCTGTGAAAAATGCCATTGGTAACTTGATAGGGATTGCATTGAATCTGTAGATTGAATTTGGTAGTATAGTCATTTTCATGATATTGATTCTTCCTACCCAGGAACATGGAATATCTCTCCATCTGTTTATGTCATCTTTGATTTCTTTCATCAGTGTCTTATAATTTTTCATATACAGTCCTTTTGTCTCCTTAAGTAGGCTTTTTCCTAGATATTTAATTCTTTTTGTTGCAATGGTGCATGGGATTGATTCCTTAATTTCTCTTTCTGAGTTTTTATTGTTAGTGTATAGGAATGCAAGTGGTTTCTGTGTGTTGACTTTGTATTCTGTGACTTTACTAAATGCAGTGATTAGCTCTAGTAATTTTCTGATAGTTTCTTTTGGGTTTCCTATGTATAGTATCATGTCATCTTCAAGGTGAGAGTTTTGCTTCTTCTTTTCTGATTTGGATTCCTTTTATTTCTTTTTCCTTCTCTAATTGCCATAGCTAGGACTGCCTAAACTATGTTGAATCATAGTGGTGAGAGTGGTTTCCCATACACTAGGGACTGTAATGAAATATATAATTAGACTACTAATGAACTTACAATTATTAAAGTTTATAATTATTTTTAAGTTTTGTGTTTTAGAATGTTAACATCTTCGGTAGTATTTTGGACAATGATCAATAAAAAGGAGGAATTACATGTATGTAAGAGGAACTAGAAAAAGGAGATTCACTTAGAGAGGAGAAAATAGCATCATGTCACCAAAGCCATAAAAGGTAAGACATTCAAGGGAGCTATAAGAAGCAGAAGGAACCTAAAGAAAATAATACAATTGGCAAGCGATTCTTGTTAATCTTGCAGAGAGAAGTTTTAATAACATGATGGCATTCTAGCCACCTTATAGAAGCTAGAAGGATGCATAGGAAACTGAGGAAATGAAGACAAGAGAAAATTTTAGAGAAATTTGGCTGTAAGCAGAGAGGAAGTTTAGACTCCAAGAGGTAAGGTGGTGATTTGGTTAAAGTGAAAGTGAAGTCACTCAGTTGTGTCCAACTCTTTGTGACCCCATGGACTGTAGCCTACCAGGCTCCTCTGTCCATGGGATTTTCCAGGCAATAGTACTGGAGTGAACTGCTGTTTCCTTCTCCAGGGGATCTTCCCAATTCAGGGATCGAACCCGGGTCATCTGCATTGTAGACAGATGCTACCAGGGAAGTCCTGGTAGCATCTGGTTAAATTTGGTTAAGGACAAGATAAAAATAAGAAAATGAGATGTTAGAAAGGGATGAAAGGAAAGGAAATCTTTTGTGTCAACAAAGACAATTGAAGTTGGACAAGTTGTGAATTTAAAAGAGGAAAAAGAAGCAGAGGAAGAAAATAAACTTTTATAGGTCTTGTATGTGCTTCCCTCGTGGCTCAGTGGTAAAGAATCTGCTTGCCAATGAAGGAGATGTGAGTTTGATCCCTAGGCTAGGAAGATCCCCTGGGAAAGGAAATGGCAACCCACTCCAGTATTCAAGCCTGGGAAATCCCATGAACAGCAGAGCCTGGAGGGCTACAGTCCATGGGGTTGCGAAAGAGTTGGTCACGACTTAGCAACTAAACGACATGTGTACATTACTGGTTGCTTAACACATAATTTATAATGTTTATCATCATCATTCAACAAGGTAGCACTTACTATCTACTTTAGAAGAGAGAAACAAAAGGCACTCAGAAAATTGTAATAACCATTGTCCCATGGTTATTAAGTAACAGAAGTGGGATTCATATTCAGGTATATCTAAATCACATACATCTAATACTCTTTACTCCAGCAAGTCAAGGGGACCAAAGCATTGAACTTGAAAATGGGGTCCTTTTCTTGATCTTTCACAGAAAAACAGAAAGTAAATATAAGTGAATGAAGAGATCTTTATGACTGGATGCCGAGGGAAATCAAAAAAGGTTCATATCCGATGGTCCTATTTTATGTGCAGATGAATGTCAATGGAGGTGTATACCTGGGGACTCGGAGCTAATGATAAAGATTTAGATTTGTCTTTTCAGGAAATAGAAGAGATAACTGCAAATAAATAAAAGAATTATGTTTGTTCAATTTTTAAATATATTTAGGAGAACATCTTTGGAGTTTCATTTATATTTCTATTATTAGAAAATAAAGCATATGAAGTTCTTAGTAAGAAATTAACACTTCTGACTATAACTGTAAAAATAGATATAAACTATAATTTATGTATAATATTTTGCTTCACACTTCATTTTTGGTATAAACTATTTTAAATTATAAGAACTATTCTGAAAAATGTTTAATTTACTGTACTTTTAAAGTTACAAATCTTCTGGAAAAACAACAAATACACATCAATTGGGGTTAGATATACAAATCTTTTTCATTAATTTCAGTAACTGCTTTTCTCAAAATTTTATTTTGAATTATAATAAATAAATTATAGTGTTTTTGCCTGGAGAATCACAGGGAATGGGGAGCCTGGTGGGCAGCCGTCTATGGAGTCACACAGGGTCGGACACAACTGAAGTGACTTAGCAGTGCAATAAAATGAACTTTTTTTGGAGTATATTGAAATGAAGACAATTGACTTAAAAAGTAGATGTGATATTTTCCCCTTTATTCATGAGACCAGTGATCATTATAAAGGGGATCATTTTCATAAATGTTTTAAATACACATATTAAGTAAATTGAGAGAATTAATTCTATAATTGGGAAAAATAAATTTATTCATAAAGTAGCACTAAGATGGTAGAAAAACATGTGGATTATTTTACTGTGTGTTAAAAACTAAATAATAAGCAAATAAAGTATTGAAACATTTACTAAATGATAGAATGAAAAAAAACAGTAGCTAAAACTGTTAGGTACTTTCTAAGCACTCCAGATATAATCCATGAAGTGGGTACTGCCATCATCATTGTTTTGTAGATGAGGAAAGTGAGGCATATGGTAGCTAAACAACTTGGACAAGTTGTCACAGCTAATATATAATGAGGCTGGGATTCAAACCATAAGCATCAAGCATGAAAGCATGAATGCATTCTTATAGAATATTTTTTAAAGGAAAGTGTCAAATAATTAAACATAAAGTTGAAACATACAGCAACAACCTGTGAATACAGGATACATGTTATTATTCTCAGATTATATAACCTCCTATCAGAAATAACTTAAGAATTCTAGTTTCAAGTTCAATGTTTGTTCTCTTTTGTTTGAATGTTGACCATGGACTGCTCAGCAATCATTTATTTGGCCAACAAATATTTATCTTGAATTGATTATGTTCCAGATATTCTCCTAGGAACAGGGGATACAATTGAAGGAAGACTACCTTTTATTAGGGACAGACAACACATAGATACATAACTAAGTATAAATTTGTTGTTATTTAGTTGCTAAGTCGAATTCAACTCTTATGAACCCATGGACTGTAGCCTGGCAGGCTCCTCTGTCCCTGGGATTTTCCAGGCAAGAATACTGGACTGGGTTGCCATTTCCTTCTCCAGGGGATCTTCCTGACCTAGGGATTGAACCCATATCTCCTGTATTGTAGGCAGATTCTCTGCCACTGAGTCATTAAGGAAGCCCAAATATAAACTAGATAACCAAAAAAATATGACGGTAGTAGTTTGGGGAAGAAAAAATAAAACAAAGAAATACAGAGTTACGGGAGTGAATTTTGACTGTATGGGCAAAACAGGCTTCTTTTGAGGATGTGATGTTTGCTCTGAGAGATGAACGACAAGGAGAAGACACAGAAGGACAGAGCAGTCCAGGCAGAAGAACACAAATGGCAAGATTCTGAGTCAGAGGTGAGCTAAGACTGGTAAGAAGCAGAAAGCAAGCCAGTGTTTCTTGAACTAGGAGAGAAGGGGGAACATGGATAGAGATGAGGAAGCATAATTCATGTGTCAGATTGTCCATTGTCTAGAGCAGCAGTCCCTAACCTTTTTGGCACCAGGGATCAGTTTTATGGAAGATAATTTTTCCATGGGCTGGGGTGAGGGAATGGTTTCAGGTTTGCCTGCTGCTCACCTCCTGCTGTGTGACCCAGTTCCTAACAGACTACAGATTGATACCAATCCATGAACCAAAGGTTGGGGACCCCTAGTCTAGATGCCATGGGAATAAGTTCAGAGTTTGGTTGTTTTTTGTCATCTTAGTGGAAACATCTGGGAAATTTACCATTTAGTGTGTAGTTATAAGTCACCATTTGCATGGGTATATGCTAAGATATTCGTGAAGTCAACGTTAACTATATTCTTCAAGGCTACATTCTTTATAGACTTTTTTCTTGTATAAATATTTAGGAAACTCCAAAGCAATTCACAAATCATTATCAGTGTACAGAACAGGAGAAAGCAAAATGAACCTTAGTGGGATCTCTTAGCCCTAGAGAAATTCAAGCAGAGAATATAGAAGGAAAGCAATGCACAGTAATATGAATGTGCATATTTCTGGAAGGATAGTAGGATTTTAGGCTTTAGTGTACTATGAGGATGTAGATTCATAGAATCATAAAGTAACAGCTGCAGCGGAGCTCAATGATCATCTCATTTCATAAATGAAGAAATTGGAGTCCAGCCAAAGTGTTCACTTGCCCAGGGTCATAAAACTCATTAAGCAGAGCCAGAATGAAATTATTCCTGTAAGTAAGATGCCGAAGAAGGGAAATGGAAAAATCTCTCCTTTATATTCATTAACTTTGCCAAAGCATTTCATTCTGTACTGTAGTAATTCATTGAGGCTGAAGCCAATATTTTGTGCCACTTGATGATCACCCCATCTACAATGCGTTCCCTGTCCCTCCTCATGTACTATGGAGCCCGGCCTTCTCTAAACCATCTTTTACTCTTGGCTTAGTGTACCACCACCATGCAGTACAACCTGAAATACTATGCCTTAGAAGCATCACATATTTCTCACTTTGGTGTGGGAATTCTCTGCGGCCTCCACATGGGTGTCTGCAAGGATCCACTCACCATTCTGAGGTAAAATAAACCAGGAAGTATGGCAAACCTTTGGCCATTGAGGAGGGGGAGGTCAGTGGATAAGTATGCCCTGAATCAATGACTAAGATGACTGATTCTAAGGACTACTTTACGTAGCTCCTAAGAAAGTCCCCAGTGGAATCAGTTCCCCATTGTCCAGAGCAGTAACCATTTAGCCTTGAATTGGCAATCTTTCCTGGTTTCATGTTTCCTTGTCCTCTACTTTTGTCCCTTATAATTACTTCCCCAAATAAGGTGTCAGAGTATGCTCCCTTGTCTCAGGCTTGGGAAAACTGATGCTGAGATAGTATCCATTTGTTAACATGCCAGCTTACATTATATATTTGGGCTTCCATGGTGGCTTAGACAGTAAAGAATCTGTCTGCAATGTGGGAAACCTGGGTTCGATCCCTGGATCAGGAAGATCCCCTGGAGAAGGGAATGGCAACCCACTCCAGTACTCTTGCTGGAGAATTCCATGGACAGAGGAGCCTGATGGGATATAGTCTATGGGGGTCACAGAAAGTTGGACATGAATGAGTGACTAAACTTCACACTTTAAATCATTTTTGGAGAAAGACCACACATCATTTGTTATCAGTTGGAGAAAGAATTAAATGGCAAAGTGAATAGTATAGGGAAAAAATGCTATAGGAAATCATGGAGGGAAGCAATAAGACCTTACAGTGATTACCACAGAAGAATGTATACATTCACAAACTTTAGTAACTACAAGGGAAAAAATGCTACAGGAAATCATGGAGGGAAGCAATAAGACCTTACAGTGATTGGCAGAGAAGACTTTATACATTCACAAACGTTAGTAACTACTCAAAATGCGTTTTGGTAAAAAGAGAAGAAACAATAAGGATCAAAGATGCAAAAGATAGAATTCCTACCTGAGATGGTTGGTTGTTCAGTGACTCAGTTGTGTCTGATTCTTTGTGACCCCATGGACTGCAGCATGCCAGTCTTCCCTGTCCTTCAACATCTCCTGGAGTGCACTCAAACTCATGTCCATATGAAGAGAAAAAGCCCCCGTGGTAAACCTCTTCTGTAATTAAGGCATCTCCATCAGAAGGGAAGAGGAGAACTTACCATGTCAGAAATGGACTGCCCCAAAGATAAGAAAAGATGACAAAACGTGACTTATCTTGGCTTCATGTCAACAAATCATGCCTCAGGATATAGAAAGAACTTGTGTGTGGGACCAACTCAAGCCACCTAAGGGATCATAACAAATATATCATTTCCTCTCTTGATGATTTCTAGTGTTGTGCATGAAGATATGTTACAATCAGTCTGTGTTTTCTTTTGTGTTTAACAGATCATCTAGCCAAATTTATTGTGATGTATTTTTGAACAAAGATTTGAGCTATGTAATAGTATTCTTAAGTAAATGTATAGTAAGTTTGAATAGATGAATCTTACAAATGTTATTTATTGATGCAATTCTTTCTAAAAGAGTATCAAAATTGTTTCATTTGTCAGTCAATATTCTAACACTGGATATCAAAGATGAGTATAACATCTCTGCTGTCAAACTGATTATAGTCCAATGTAGCACATAGATAAAAATTATATTTCTGTAATAATTTTAATGAGGAAATGGGAGCACAAACAAAGAGCACTTAATACACTGAGACTCAGAACAATCTCCTACTCTGTTCCTGGATGAGTTCAGTATTCAATAAGAATGTAGAAATCTCACTGGAGGGAAAATGAGGGTGGTGGCACTCCTAGCGGTAGGAGGGAACAAAGAGCAAAGGGGTTGATAATGTTTGAAAGTAACTATAATCAGACTAGTATTATTTGACTGCAAACTTTGAAGAAAGAAGAGGTGAGAGGTGAGATTGGAGAGCCAGTAGCAAACAGATGAAAGGGACTGAGAATGGAAAAGAAATTGGGAGCGAGAGAGATCATACTCTGAATATATAAAAAAAATTCTTCATTGCAAACACAAAGCTAAATACTTCATTGTATAGGAAACGGAGAGCTATTGACAAATTTTGAAAAAGAGTGGATATGATCAGTTGGTGTTTCAAAAACCTTGCTCTTATGACTGCATGAGATGAATTTGAGGAGGTAAGAGTTTTTATCTTAGGAAGAATAGGTTCTGTATTTTTGTAAAGGTGAAGGCAAAGGTTGAAGGCTGAATGGGAGATGAGAATTGGAATAAGGAATTTGAGTTACAGAGGTGAGGATAAAGATTTTATGGTAGTTAGATGAAAACTCAGGTATGAGATAGGATTAACATTTTAGGCTAACATTATTATTTACAAAATTATGTTTAATTTATAAAACAATGCAATGCTTTTCAGTGTCAATGAAATATGTTGCCTGCCACATCAGTAAACAAAAGGTGTTACAGCCATCTAAGTATCATATTACAGCTGCCCACAGTGAGCCCTGAGGGAACTCAGGATGGAAACAGGATGCCCACAGTCTAGCACCCCAAATGAGGGATCCTCTCACCATGAGGATTCTCAGGGTGAGAAAGTGCAGGATACTGGCCCCAGATAGCTGAGGTGCAAACAAAGGAATGATTTCAGTGAGCCTAGATGCTTGCATTTTCCCAAACAGAAAAGTGCTAAATTCATTAACTTGAGATGTCTGGTTTTCTTTAATTAACAATAATCTTCTCAAGTTCCAACTACCTTGTCTTTGTTGCAAAGCCTCCTATGTAGCTTCTTTTCTCTCTTACCTCTTCAGAGCAGTTAGATAACTGAGATGCTGTGTCCTGGGCTTAAGTCCTCAGTTTTGTCCACTGATTAAAACATAATTCTCAACTTTTAGGCTGTCTAACCTTTTTTTTAGTTGACAATTGAATAGGTGATCAATGGAGAAAAGAAAAAAATTGACATATAAACCCTGCAAACACAAATTCTTTAAGAACACGAATATATTTCAATCTAACCTTCTATCTAAGCCTATTTATTTCAAATAAATGTAACCATAATTTCCTAATGTTTTTGGACTCTGTGTTTAAGCACCTTAACCATATTACAACACAGTATTTTTTTTAGAATAGTAATAACGAATCTATAACCAATTGACTTACAAAACATCTCAGTTACTTTGGAGATACAAGCATGAAGCTTTTTTTATTTTTGTTTCAATCACTGCTTTCAAATCTACTGTGTCAAGTCTCCCTTTCTGGCTTGTGTCCTAAGCACCTGGTAGAGAGAACTAATTCTGTAACACTTCCGTCACTTTTTCATCACTGAAATTAGTTCACTTGTTACAATTTCATATCTAATTCAAAGGCATTCTCTTCCTTTTGTGTTCAGTTCAGTCACTCAGTTGTGTCCGACTCTTTGCTACCCACGGACTTCAGCATACTAGGCTTCCCTGTCCATCACCAACTCCCGAGGTTACTCAAACTCATGTCCATCGAATCAGTGATGCTGTCTAACCATCTCATCCACTCTTGTCCCCTTCTCCTCCTGCCTTCAATCTTCCCCTGCATCAGGGTCTTTTCCCTTTGTGAGGGTCAGCTGTATATTGGAATGGAGGGGCTTATCAAATCCTCCCCTTTCTCAGGCTATAGTCCTTCCAGTCTTGGAAGTCAGGGAAGAGGGTTTTGAAGGTCAAATGTCTCTAGAGAATGAGTGAGGTCAAGTCCTCTGCTTCTTGGTTGCCTTTGGTCTTTCAGTGTTTACATGGACGCACCCTGATTAGCAAGTCCCAAAGTGGCAACTCTAGTGTTAGAGCTGGTTCTGACTCTGTGATTCCACTTATTCCATCTTCATCTTCTGAAATTTATTACTGGTTGGATCTCCATGTCAACTGGATAGCACTCTTTTTAGATTAGGAGAAAAATCTGTATGTCTTTCATATATAGAAGCTTGACTACATATGTCTTTCAACTCAAGAAAAATTAAAAAGCAGAACCATAAAATAAATGTTTCCAAATATAGGCTGTTGACTATGTGGAATCCAGTTTATCTCAAACTGACCTCTCCAGCTATATCAGCTTCACAATTTTTGACTAGAATAAACAATAACACATCTTAGGGCAAATTGGATTCTCAAATTTGCATATGTGCATGGAAAATTTCTTGATATCAAAGTTTGTCTTGAATGAGGCACATGTGGAAGAAAATGATGATGTACTTGTCCTAATATTCTAGGGTCAAGACACTTGAACAACTAACAGTAAACAAAGCTACACTAACACTAAGGGTAATTCCATTCATAGGCAGAGGATTAATCTGAGGAAGGATGGAGCAGAGGTTTATCTGCCCATCCTGAGATCTTGGGCTGTGGAACACAAAGAAGAGATAATCAAGTCTCATGGTGTCCTTCAATAATTTCTGGAGGGAAAGTTAATGATAGTAACTATCTTTGATTGAATACCTACCATGTATCAGGCCATTTATGTACATAATCATTAAATGATTCTGCAAGATAAATATCATTTGCATTTCACTGATGCAGCTCAGAGTTAAACAAGTTGTCCATGACTACAATGCTAATAGAGGCTTTTAATTTTCCATCTCAGGGAGTTTTTGATCTGGGGAAGAAAAACCCTACTTGTACTACTGTTTTGTCTTAAGTTTTTGCTTTCCCATTACCTGCATTTTAAGAAGTGATAATAAATCTATATATACAGAAATGAATGTTCACTCAAAATATTTTGTTTCAGTATGTGTAATGTTTAGGGCAAACACATTTGCTTTTCTGTCAAAGAGAATAATTGAAGGTTCAAGTGTCTGTAGTAGAAAGAAGTCCAGTGGGTGGCTGTCAAGGAAAATTGGCCAGACTGCCTTTTCATTGAAGGAGAGGTGGTGGTAAGGCTCATGAAGAGATGAAAGTACTGGGAGAAACAAAGAACTCCATCTTCCATGGCCAGGATCAAAGGCGATGCAGACATTGAGGGACAAGGCAGAGAGAGTCAGTGTAAAGAAATCCACCCAAGCCCAGTACACACAAGTATTCATACACAGAAGTATTCACAAACACCATTTCACAGATGAGAACAGATGAAAAGATAGAACTATGAAGGGAAATTCTTTTCCAAACTGTACACACTGAATTGACATAATTCTAAGCTCACCTACTTGCTTTTTCACAAGGTAGGCAATGCTTTTCTTTACTCAGATCCCCTTCTGTTTGGCTTAAGTATTCAAATAGCAAAACTGACATTTCAAAAAACATAAACTATTAACAAATTAGTACTAACTCCCCTAGGGACAGTAGAGAAGGTATTGTTTTGTTGAGAGAATTGCCTGAATGTTTTGAAATAAAAAAACAAAGACTTGGAGTATATTTGAAAATGGAACATGCTAAAATGAATGAGTTATTTTACTGAAAGTATTGGAAACATTTCATGTGAAAGTAAGCAATTCAATTGAGAACATTTTTGTTGCTGATGACAATTTTTTATTCCAATATGAACTCATTAGTTGTCTACCTAAAATTATCACCTATGATCTACATGCTTGCAACTGTGAAGGTATGTGCCAACAAACAAACTCCTAAGAGTACGAATCAAGAGACTATTCAGAAAATGAGGTAAATCTCTAAATATAGGCTCATATATAAAACCACCTTTCTACAGCAATGTCAGACTTTCAGAACATAGTTGATTCATAATCAAGGAGAACAATCCAAAGAGCCTATTTGGTTTTGAGGATTTGTGCCACTTCAAACCAAATTCACTACTGATATTGAAAGTACTGATTATTTTGTTCATAATTTTGATTACTGTGTTTGACAGTTATAGTTTGAAGGTTGTATCAGTCAGAGTTCTACCAGAAAAACAGAAATACACACAGATACATGGACTTCTCTGGTAGCTCAGCTGGTAAAGAATCCAGCTGCAATGCAGGAGACCCTTGTTTGACAGTCATAGTTTGAAGGTTGTATCAGTCAGAGTTCTACCAGAAAAACAGAAATACATACAGATACATGGACTTCTCTGGTAGCTCAGCTGGTAAAGAATCCAGCTGCAATGCAGGAGACCCTTGTTTGATTCCTGGGTTGGAAAAGATCCCCGGGAGGAGGGATAGGCTACCTACTCCAGTATTCTTGGGCTTCCCTGGGGCCTCAGCTGGTAAAGAATCCACCAGCAATGTGGGAGACCTGGGTTTGGTCCCTGGGTTGGGAAGATCCCCTGGAGAAGGGAACAGCAACCAAATTTAGCATTCTGGCCTGGAGAATTCCATGGACTGTATAGTCCATGGGGTCGCAAAGAGTCAGACATGACTGAGTAGCTTTGGCTTTCACATAGACACAGATTTTTTTTCCAAGGAATTGGCTTACGTGATTGTGGAATCTGGCTGGGCAAGCCTGATGTCCATAGGCCGGAAAATAGGCTGGAAATATATAAGCAGGTCAAAGACTGCAGCTGAGAAGCAAAATTGCTTCTTTCTAGTGGTGGGCTGCCATCTCGGGGGTCGCCCAGAGTCAGACACGACTGAAGTGACTTAGCAGCAGCAGCAGCAGCAGAAAACTTCAGTCACACTCTAAAGGTCATTCAAATGACTGGTTGAGGCTCACCCAGATTATTGCAGATAATCTCCTTGACTTCAAGTCTACTGATTGTAGGTGTCAAGCATGCCTACAAAATACCTCCACAGCAACATCTAGATTAGTGTTTGAATTGCTGAGTACTACAATATAGCCAAATTGAAGTGTGACATATCGCCATGGTTGATTCATGTATACATTTAGAGCATAATTTCAAATTTCCAAAAGAATAGAATATTGAAGTTGAACAAAGACAAATTCAAAGGTATTTAATACAATATACCTTTTAAAATCTGTGAAAAATCAACAGATAAAGAAGAAGGAAAATAAAATATAGTTTGAAATGCATTTTTTCCTACTCTACTTTTATTTTAAAACTTTGGTGTTCCCTGAGTTCATATACTTGAGTTAACATGTTCCTCAATTCAAAGTACATTAGTTTGTACAAGATATTGGCTTGCCATTTTATTTTTTCCTTGCTTATTTTCTTTTTGCACTGATAACATTTCCAACCCTCCCTCCCAAAAGACTTACTTGTCTATAGTATATATTGTATATTACATGTACACTTTGGGATATAGTCCTCTAATATGTAGTCTATTTACTAGACTTTTACATACTGTCTTTTACCCAAAGAGCTCCATCTGGTTTATGGATTTTTATTTCTGCAAGTCAGGAGCTAATGTGAGGAACTATTTGTGATTCCTCTTTCAAAACACAATGGAAGGACATTTAACATTTAAACAAATTTATTTTTGCAATCCTTAGATAAAACCTAAAAGAAACCAAGGAGAGACTCAACTATGACTTACTATAGTTTAAAGTGACTTCTGAAATTTATTCATTTAAAGTGTGTTAAAATGAATTATAGTTCAAAGAACATCTTTTATATAGGACAACTCACAGAGAGAATGTAAATGAATTCTATAGCTAACTTCAATAATGACTAGTCTAAGAATTTACTCAACATTCAGAAAACGAAGATCATGGCATCTGGTCCCATCACTTCATGGGAAATAGATGGGGAAACAGTGAAAACAGTGTCAGACTTTATTTTTTTGGGCTCCAAAATCACTGCAGATGGTGATTGCAGCCATGAAATTAAAAGACGCTTACTCCTTGGAAAGAAATAAATGACCAACCTAGATAGCATATTAAAAAGCAGAGACATTACTTTGTCAACAAAGGTCTGTCTAGTGAAGGCTATGGTTTTTCCAGTGGTGATGTATGGATGTGAGAGTTGGACTGTGAAGAAAACTGAGCGCCGAAGAATTGATGCTTTTGAACTGTGGTGTTGGAGAAGACTCTTGAGAGTCCCTTGGACTGTAAGGAGCTCCAACCAGTCCATCTTAAAGGAAATTAACACTGAACATTCATTCATCGGAAGGACTGATGCTGAAACCAATATTTTTGCCACCTGGTGTGAAGAACCGACTCATTGAAAAAGACCCTGATACTGGGAAAGATTGAAAGTAGGAGGATAATGGGACAACAGAGTATGAGAAAGTTGGATGGCATCACTGACCCAATGGACATGAGTTGGAGCAGGCTCCAGAAGATAGTGAAGGACGGGGAAGCCTGGTGTGCTGCAGGCCATGGGGTCACAAAGAGTAGGACATGACTGAGTGACTGAATAACAACAGTATTTATCTCCCTAGGTTTATACACTTTAAGAAGATATTTTTATAACTAAAAAGGATGACTCTAGGGTGAAAATGAATGCCTCTTGGGCAGAAAATTCCAATTTCTACTGACCATAAGTCTTTTTTGAATGTTCAGGGTAAGCTTACCAGGGATGCAGCACTGGAATCGATTGCCCAGAGCCACGATGCTCTACATGGCTTGAGATTGGACAACAAGACTAGAATGTCAGTATCTAATTTTTATGCTCAATATCCTTCAGTATTGTATGCTTCAAATTGACCTATGGTCTTTCTGAGAATGAAAGACCTCTCTCACTCATGTCTGTTTAAAATCCAACAATTAGGAACTTAAGGGATTTAAGAAAGGGAACTTGGTGCCACCTGACACTCAAGCATGTTTGATGAACAAAATATGGTCAGGACTATGAATGTGCTATTTGACACCTCTTATGCACTGTTTATACACTTATGCAGGACTTCCCTCGTGGCTCAGACTGTAAAGTGTCTCAATGCGGGAGACTTGGGTTCGATCCCTGGGTCGGGAAGATCCTCTGGAGAAGGAAATGGCAACCCACTCCAGTACTCTTGCCTGGAAAATTCCAAGGACAGAGGAGCCTTGTAGGCTACAGTCCATGGGGTTGCAAAGAGTTGGACACGACTGAGCAACTTCACTCACTCACATGCACTGCTTTAGGTTATTGGCTTACCTGTCTCTGGGGCACTTTATTCTTTGCTCAGTTCAAGCTGCTGCTGAGGAGACCTACTTCCCATGTACACCTGGCCAGTTCCATCATCTGACCTGTCAAATGCAAACTGGAACTCCCTGTGGGCAAACACTGCCCAATGGAAGATGGTGGAAGCAGACAGACAAAGTCCCTCTCCGCCTGGAGCATGGTGTTTTCTCTAGAGCCTGTCTGCCGATGTTGCAAGCAATAGAGGGGAGGTTTGGGTTTCTTCATGAAGAAAGGACCTTTGTGTAATGCACTGTCTCTTTCTTTCCCATTCTTCCTTGCCTTATATTTCTTTTTGCTTCTCTGTCACTTCTTAATAAAGCATCTGTATTCATATATATATATATATAGTTTTCAATGTTCGGTACTGAACTAGAATAAAAGTAGACTAAATCATTGTACTTTAGTCAGATTACTTTGAGACTTTTTCCTTTTAAAAACAAGGGAATAAGAGACATTTAATTTGGTCAGTAGCCAAATTTTCTTAAGTAATAAGATTCCCTATAAAATGAATTAGATGAAGATCTCTCAACTTTTTCCAGCATTTATCTTTTTATTAAAATGTGGTTATAATCAAACTCCAAGATTTAGGATTTTTAACAATTGTTCTCAGGGTTTTAATTAAAGGAAGAATACCTTTTAAAAATGTACTTAGTATTCTTAATAAATAAAGGTAGTGTCTCCTAGTACATTTATGAGAAATTCTAAGGGAAATTATAGTATTTATGTGGTTCTGAACTAAACTGAATGTGGTTCAAAATGTTACAGTTCATGGAAGGCAAAAGAGTTTGCAACAGTGTTTTTTGTAAAGCAAGTTCTGCCAAGAAACTTGATAAAATGTGGCATTCGAAAGTTAATTTCTACAAGTACAGACATATATGGATTTTGGTTGTGCAGTTAAAATTCCATATGTAGATATGAAGGAAAATATTCTCCCGAAAAAAAAAAAAAAAGAGCCAGAAATAGGAGTCTTCTGAGACATGACTGGCTTATGGGAATACAAGTGTCTCTATCTTCAGATTTAGACAATGCGTTGTAAGTGTATTCTGCGTCCAACAACTTGACTGATTCTGATCCTTTAGAAAAAAATCCTATTGTTTTATCTAGCAAAGAACTACACAGTAATTATCAAATTGTTTTTAATTTCCAAAAGCCACCTTAGTCTTGATGTCCATGATGCTGCAAAATCATGTTTTCCTCCTTGAGCCCAACTGCTATTGCTAAGTCACTTCAGTCGTGTCCGACTCTCTGCGACCCCATAGACGGCAGCCCACCAGGCTCCCCCGTCCCTGGGATTCTCCAGGCAAGAACACTGGAGTGGGTTGCCATTTCCTTCTCCAATGCATGAAAGGGAAAAGTGAAAGTGAAGTCTCTCAGTCGTGTCCGACTCTGTGCAACCCCATGGACTGCCGCCTACCAGGCTCCTCCGTCCATGCGATCTTCCAGGCAAGAGTACTGGAGTGGGGTGCCATTGCCTTCTCTGCCTTGAGCCCAAACTGCCACATAATACTTACTATTTTATTCTTTTCTGAGTTAGCAGTATGAGATAAAATGTAATAAACCTAATGGCCTTCCTTCTACCCACAGAAATACTGGGTTAAAAATAACAGAAAAAAACTCCTAAATATAGGAGAACAAATTTTAATGAAAAGAAAATTCTCAATGTACAAAACCAAAATGAACTTGACACAATAGTGACAGACAATCTGAAAGAAGTAGGTCCAGAAATAAGATGTAATGACGGGGTGTCTGGGTTATCTTGTGGCTGTATGAATTTTTCTTTGGACCCAAACATTTCAGACTCTAGAAATGAGATACCTGCATGATATAGAAAGCCTGGCAGTAGTCCCCACTCTAGGATAGAGGATGCAGAAGTAACCACCTACAGCTCAGGATGAAGTAAGAAGCTTGACTTTAGCTTGAATTCAGTATGTGAAAAAAGCTATAGTCTCCATTCAGTGCAAGGACTGAGCTCAAAATTGTTGTATTCCCTTTGTTTATATATCTATAAGCCAATATATAAAGGGAAAAATAAGATCACTTTTGAAATCCATTGAGCACCTGCTAGGACAAAAATGAAATAACACTGGAGGAACATATAGTATTAAAGTTTATGGGATGACTACAGGATTGTAGGGAGTAGCAGAAGATGAGCTAACAGTAAAAATTTCAATGTCAAACATTTTACCATAAAGAAGAGAAGATACAGAGAAACTAAAATAGAACATGTTTTCAATGATGTAAAAATCATTTAGAAACAAAATATGAAGAGGAGAAGTTGTAATGAGAAGAGTTGATGCTATGAATAAAAGAACAGGTACACTGGAGAAAAATTAAAATCAAGAATTAAAAACCTCAGCAACTGAGTTAAATAGCTAATTACATCCAACTGAAAGGGAAATTAGCAGAAATTTAGGAAAGTAAGGAAAAAACCTAAGATTTAGAATACAGAAATAAAGTGCTATAAAATATGATTTACATGAAATAAGAATAGTAAATTTGGCTTTAACTTGAACTCAGTATGTGGCGAAAGCTATAACCTCTATTCAGTGCAAGCTCTAAGTTAAAAATTGTTGCATTCCCTTTGTTTAGATACAACTTACAAAATTAAAGAAAGTGAAAGTGAAGTCGCTCAGTCGTGTCTGACTCTTTGTGACCCCATAGAGCCTACCAGGCTCCTTCGTCCATGGGATTTTCCAGGCAAGAGTACTGGAGTGGGTTGCTATTTCCTTCTCCATACAAAATTAAGTTACATTACAATGTCAGGAAATAACACAGTTCGTGTTTTAGGAGAACTTGAAAGTTTATACAGTAAATACAAAAGAATCTCAAGACAAATTATTAGAAAGGATAATAGACTCTTGAGAGTTTCATATATGAAGTAACTATATGAAATTAATAGTTATCCTTTATTAGAAAATAGGCAATAATAAGGCAAAAGAAGTTATTAGGCATTCTAACTTAAAAGGATAGAGTTCAGTTTAGGATATGAAAAGTCCTTAATAAATTTTTGCCTTGAAAACTCCATTAACCGTATGAAAAGGCAAAAAGATATGACACTGAAAGATGAACTCCCCAGGTTTGTAGGTGCCTAATATGCTACTGGAGAAGAGCAGAAAAATAGCTCTAGAAGGAATGAAGAGGCTGAGCCAAAGTGGACACAACACCCAGATATGGATATGTCTGGTGGTGAAAGTAAAGTTTGATGCTGTAAAGAAAAATAATACATAGGAACCTGGAATGTTAGGTCCATGAAAATGGTAAACTGGAAGTGGTCAAACAGGAGATGACAAGAGTGAACATCGACATTTTAGGAAACAGAACTAAAATGGACAGGAGTGGGCAAATTTATTGCTTAGAAGAAATGGAGTAGAACTCATAGGCAACAGAAGAGCCCAAAATGCAGTTCTTGGGTACAATCTCAAAGACACCAGAATGATCTTGGTTCATTTCCAAGGAATACCATTTAATATCACAGTAATCCAAGTCTAGCCCCAACCACTGATGCCAAAGAAGCTGAAGTTGAATAGTTCTATGAAGACCTACAAGACCTTTTAGAACTAACACCATAAAAAGATGTCCTTTTCATTACAGAGAACTGGAATGCAGAAGTAGGAAGTAAAGAGACACCTGGAGTAACAGGCAAATTTGGCCTTGGAGTACAGAATGAAGCAGGGCAAAGATTAACAGTTTTGCCCGGAAAATGCACTGGTCATAGCAAACACCCTCTTCCAACAACACAAGAGATGACTCTACAAATGGACATCACCAGATGGTCAATACTAAAATCAGATTGATTATATTCTTTGCAGCCAAAGATGGAGAAGCTCTATACAACCAGGAAAAACAAGACTGGGAGTTGACTGTGGCTCAGATCATGAACTCATTGCAAAATTCAGACTTATATCAAAGAATGTAGGAAAAACCACTAGGCCATTCAGGTATGACCTAAATAAAATCCCTTACAATTATACAGTGGAAGTAACAAATAGATTCAAGGTGTTAGATCTTATGGACAAAGTGCTTGAAGAACTATGGACAGAGGTTCATAACACTGTATAAGAGGTGGTGATCAAAACCATCCCCAAGAAAATGAAATGAAAAAAGGCAAAATGGTTGTCTGAGGAGGCCTTACAAAGAGTTGAGAAAAGAAGAGAAGTGAAAGGCAAAAGAGAAAAGGAAACATACACCCGTCTGAATGCAGAGTTCCAAAAACTAGCAAGGAGAGATAAGAAAGCCATTCTAAGCAAACAACGCAAAGAAATAGAGGGAAACAATAGAATGTGAAAGACTAGAGATCCTTTCAAGATACCAAGAGAACATTTCATGAAAAAAGAATACAATAAAGGATAGAAATAGTATGGACCAAACAGAAGCAGAAGATATTAAGAAGAGGTGGCAAGATTACACAGAAGAACTATATAATAATAAAAAAAAAATTCTTAATGGCCCAGATAACCACAATGGTGTGATCACTCACCTAGAGCCAGACATTCTGGAGTGTGAAGTCAAGTGGGCCTTCGGAAGCCACACTACAAACAAAGCTAGTGGATGTGGTGGAATTCCAGTTTAGCTCTTTCAAATCCTAAAGAATAATGTTGTGAAAGTGCTGCACTTTCACATATGCCAAAAAATATTCCAACAAATTTTAAAAACTCAGCAGTGGCCACATGGAAAAGGATGGAAATTGTCAGTTTTCCAATAGAAAAGGAAATTCCAAATTCCTTTGTAAATTTTAAAATGGAAAAGGTCAGTTTTCATTCAAATCCCACAGAAAGGTAATGCCAAAGAACGTTGAAACTACTACACAATAGCCCACATTTCACATGCTAGCAAGCAAATGCTCAAAATTCTACAAGCCAGGCTTCAACAGTACATGAACCATGAACCTTCAGATGTTCAAGCCGGATTTAGAAAAGGTAGAGGAAACAGAGATCAAATTACTAACATCCATTGGATCATAGAAAAAGCAAGAGAATTCCAGAAAAATACGTACTTCTGATTCAATGACTATGCTAAAGTCTCTGACTGTGTGGATCACAACAAACTGTGGAAAATTCTTAAAGAGATGGGAATACCAGACCACCTTACCTGCCTCCTGAGAAACCTGTATGCAGGTCAAGAAACAATCACTAGAACCAAACATGGAACAGCAGACTAGTTCAAAGTTGGGAAAGGATTATATCACAGCTGAATATTGTCACCCTCCTTATTTACTTTTATGCAGAGTACAGCATGCAGAATGCTGGGCTGGATGAAGCACAAGTTGGAATTAAGATTGCTGGGAGAAATATAAAAAACCTAAGATATGCACCACCCTTATGGCAGAAAGTAAAGAGGAAATAAAGAGCCTCTTGATGAAGGAGAAAGAAGAGAGTGAAAAAGCTCTTAAAGCTCAACATTCAAAATACTAAGATCATGGCATCCAGTCCCATCACTTCATTGCAAATAGATGGGGAAACAATGGAAAGGGTGGACATTATTTTCTTAGGCTCCAAAATCACTGTAGAATGTGATCTTACAAGGAAAAGATCCCTGCTCCTTGTAAGAAAAGCTGTGATAAACCTAAACAGCATACTAAAAAGCAGAGACATTACTTCACTCACAGAAGTCCATAGAGTCAAAGTTATTGTTTTTCCAGTAGTCATGTATGGATGTGAGAGTTAGACCATAAAGAAGGTTGAGCACCAAAGAATTGATGTTTTTGAACTGTGGTGTTGGAGAAGACTCTTGAGATTCCCTTAGACAGCAAGATCAAACCAGTCAATCCTAAGAAAATCAACCCTGAATATTCATTGGAAAGACTAATGCTGAAGCTTCAATATTTTAGCCACATGATCCAAAGAGCTGACTTATTGGAAAAGACCCTGATTATGGGAAAGATTGAAGGCAGGAGGAGAATGGGGTGACAGAGGATGAGATGGTTGAATGGCATCCCTGACTCAATGCACACGAGTTTGAGCAAACTCTGGGAGATAGTGAAGGATAGGGAAGCCTGGCGTACTGCAGTCCATGAGGTCACAAAGAGTTGGACACAACTGAGAGACTGAACAATAACAATTAAAAATCCTGGAGATGGATAGTGGTGATGGTTGCAAAATAATGTGGATGTATCTAATGCCACTAAATGTACACTTAAAATTTGATAAAATGATCATCTTTATGTTATGAATAGTTTATCACAATAAAATAGTTTTTAAGCTATGGCATCAGTAACTGAAAATACTGAATAATTAAATAAAAGTGTACAAGAGTTTTTTAAAAAATTATAAATTCCTACTGAAATAAACTCATGAGAATCAAATTGAAGAATGAAGCCATGTTCATAAATAGAAGGATTCAATATCTTATGCCAATTTTCTTCATAATAATGTATAAATTAAATGTAATTTTACTAATCTCAGAAGTATTTTACAATGACACTGAGCTATTTCTCATGAAATTCATATTGAATTACAAGTTATTAAACATGGGGAAACAATTTTTAAGTTATTAATGTAGATAATTTATCTCCTAAAATACCAAGCTTTACATGATACAGTTATGTAAGGTAAAGGGGGCTTCATGGGTATCTTTTGTAGTGATCAGGATACCCGAATAAAGGGGAGACTGAGTTTTAGAAACTCTTGAGAGTCCCTTGGACTGCAAGGAGATCCAACCTGTCCATTCTGAAGGAGATCAGCCCTGGGATTTCTTTGGAAGGAATGATGCTAAAGCTGAAACTCCAGTACTTTGGCCACCTCATGCAAAGAGTTGATTCATTGGAAAAGACCCTGATGCTGGGAGGGATTGGGGGCAGGAGGAGAAGGGGACGACAGAGGATGAGATGGCTGGATGGCATCACTGACTCGATGGACGTGACTCTCAGTGAACTCCGGGAGTTGGTGATGGACAGGGAGGCCTGGCGTGCTGCAATTCATGGGGTCACAAAGAGTTGGACACGACTGAGCGACTGATCTGATCTGATCTGAAGCATAAAAGCAAGAGAGTTCCAGAAAAACATCTATTTCTGTTTTATTGACTATGCCAAAGCCTTTGACTGTGTGGATCACAATAAACTGGAAAATTCCTCAAGAGATGGGAATACCAGACCACCTGACCTGCCTCTTGAGAAACCTATATGCAGGTCAGGAAGCAACAGTTAGAACTAGACATGGAACAACAGACTGGTTCTAAATAGGAAAAGGAGTATGTCAAGGCTGTATATTGTCATCCTGCTTATTTAACTTATATGCAGAGTACATCATGAGAAACGCTGGGCTGGAAAAAGCACAAGCTAGAATCAAGATTGCTGGGAGAAATCTCAATAACCTCAGATATGCAAATGACACCACCATTATGGCAGAAAGTGAAGAGGAACTCAAAAGCCTCTTGATGAAAGAGAAGGAGGAGAGTGAAAAAGTTGGCTTAAAGCTCAACATTCAGAAAACGAAGATCATGGCATCTGGTCCCATCACTTCATGGGAAATAGATGGGGAAACAGTGGAAACAGTGTCAGACTTTTTTGGGGCTCCAAAATCACTGCAGATGGTGATTGCAGACATGAAATGAAAAGATCCTTACTCCTTGGAAGGAAAGTTATGACCAAACTAGATAGCATATTGAAAAGCAGAGACATTACTTTGCTAAGAAAGGTCCATCTAGTCAAGGCTATGGTTTTTCTAGTAGTCATGTATGGATGTGAGAGTTGGACTTTGAAGAAAGCTGAGCATCGAAGAATTGATGCTTTTGAACTGTGGTGTTGGAGAAGACTCTTGAGAGTCCCTTGGACTGCAAGGAGATCCAACCAGTCTATTCTAAAGGGGATCAACACTGGGTGTTCCTTGGAAGGAATGATTCTAAGACTGAAACTCCAGTACTTTGGCCACCTCATGCGAAGAGTTGACTCATTGGAAAAGACTCTGATGCTGTATTGCGGCCACGAGGAGAAGGGGATGACAGAGGATGAGATGGCTGGATGGCATCACTGACTCAATGGACGTGAGTCTGAGTGAACTCAGGGAGATGGTGATGGACAGGGATGCCTGGCGTGCTGGAATTCATGGGGTCGCAAAGAATTGCATACAACTAAGCGACTGAACCGAACTGAACTGAAGCATACATCAGGGTACCACAAAAATGGAATATGGTTAGAAAGTTATTGGGAAGGTGATGTATTTATTGGAGTCTGAGGACAGACGTAAACATTGAGAATGAATTTGACCTCTCTGCTTTAATGATTATGAAGATATGGAATCATCTGGAGTATCCCCTTAAGACAAGTTAAGTACAGAAGGCAGCCAGGGAGCATTCTGGATTGACTTTCAAAGGTGTGGGAATCCACCAGCACGTGGATCCTTTGGATGATAGCTGAACTGAGCCATCTTGAAAGTATTTCTCCAAATTAGGCCTGATGCCAAGATTAATGGACCTCAACTGTTTAAAGAATATAGATTTTATTTCTTGCAAAGAAGTTAAAATAGGGATAGGTGACAAGATTGTAGCCAGAATGTGCCTTCTTGCTGTCGTGAAATGTACTAGTGTTTCTCTTAAGGGGCCTCTAGATAGCCTATGCGTGTATCTCCAATTGAGATTTGAGATGATTGCCACATCTTTAGTATTTTTTGGTTAACCAAGAAAGACCTGCAATAGCAGGACAGTTAAATGTGAATAAACAACAACATGAGCAAGCAAACAAATGACCTGTCCCTTTCCTCTGTTGGCTCACTACCCTTCTTTCAACTTCTGAAAAAATGAGGTTTGTGCTGGAGATGTCATCCCAAGTGGGAAGATGTGAGGGACGCCACACACCTGATATTCAGATGTCAGCAGTTGGGGAAAAATGAAGCCATTTGTTACACACTTTGAGTTCAGCCCATTTAATAAGCTGCTTATGTCAAGAAAAATAATGGATTGTTCAGAGTATTGTCTTATATTTTTTTGAAATTAGTAATTTAATATTTCTAAACACACTCCTTTAGTGGTTTGAAAATGATCTATTTGTGCTAAGAATATTTTTCTGGGTAAAACACAAAATTATTTTCTCTATATCATTATTGTCATTATTTACTACTACTTTGATTAATTCTTTTTAGGCTTGGTATAAGGAGGATTGTCAAAACAGTTGAACAGATAGGCTAAAAGTTGAGAAATGAAGTGACTAGCAGTTAGTACAACAGACTATACAAAGATGCTATTTCTCAGTTTTTTCTTGGCATGGAAGAAAAATAGTGTTATGAGGCATAACTATTTGCTGAAAATAACTCCCTAGGTACATCCTTAGATTAGAAATCATGTTAATAATAATAACATGGATTATACTAGGTCAATAAGGCTCATTGTTACATATTTTTTATTATGAATAAATTTTTTACTTTTGATTACTGTTTATGTGATGTTATATGTTAATAAAGTCACACTGATGCCTGCTATTGCTGCTGCTGCTTCTAAGTTGCTTCAGACATGTCTGACTCTTTGTGACCCCATGGACTATAGCCTGCCAGGCTTCTCTGTCCATGCAATTCTCTAGGCCAGAATACTGGAGGGAGTTGCCATTTCCTTCTCCAGAGGATCTTCCTGACCCAGGGACTGTATCCATGGTTCTTACATCTCCTGCATTGGCAGGAGGGTCTTTTACTACTAGTTTTACCATGCCTGAAATGTCACAAAAAATTTGGAAGTAGGACCAATCCATCTGTGTTATTTGACATCAGCTCCAACTTAATGCTACCAATTTGTTTCCTTTCTTTGTCATTTGAAGCTGAATATTTTGATTTATTTTATAATAAATAAAAATGTATCAAAGGAACAGTGTAGTTTAACATAAAATATACTTAATCAAGAATGGCTGTATGTTTAGAGGCGAAGGTAGCCAATTCACCTTAATCGCATTTCCTGAAGTAGAATTCCTTTTGTTCTTTATAGACAAGTCTCATTGATTGGAACTTAACTGTGCATGAGCAGGACCTATTCTTAACATGTAGGCTTCCACGTAGAATGAACAAAGAGGGAGCTAATTTTTCACTGGGAATCTCTCAAATGTTAGTATCTAGGGGAACACTCTCTCTGGAGAGGATTCTCCTGGATGCCTGTGTTCTTAGATAAGGTGGAACAAGAGAGCTTGGAAAAATTTCTTTCAGTTTTTTGACTTTCACTTAATGTCTGTATTCCTGAACTGCAACACTAAACCTCACTGTATCTAATAGTCCTTACTCTTCAATTTCTCAAATTTTAAATCTTTGGAAAAGAAATCCAGTCTTCAATAATAGATCAGGTTGACTTGAAGAGGTTTCAGAGGGTAGGGTAAACATTGGCCTCCTGGGAAGTCTGAACAATCCCTCTATTTTTTGGACTTAAGCCTAACTCCTGTCTTCTGAGATGTCTGGGGACCTCAAGGGATGAGTTTTGATGTGTTGAAACCATTTCATTTTATGTTGTGTATTTTTTTTTTTAATTAAAAGTTGGTTAAGAGTATTGTGTTTCTTGTTCTCTTACTGAAATATTAGAACTCTAACAGAACAAATTTATGGATGCCAAGCAGGAAAGGGGATGGAATGAGTTGGGAGACTGGAATTGGCATATATACACTATTTATACTATGTATAAAATAGATAACTAATGAGAACCTACTGTATAGCACAGGAGATTCTACTCATTGCTCTGTGGTGACCTAAATAGGAAGGAAATCCAAAAAAGAGGAGATATATGTATACATATATCTAGTTTACTTTGCTCTATAGTAGAAACTAACACAACATTTTAAAGCAATTATACTCCAATAAAATTTTTTTAAATGCCTGAAAAGAAAAGAAATAACTGACAGTGTGAAGGGTAGTCCTAGAAGTAGAGACCGATGGCAAAGAGACAAGAGCTAAAAGAAATGAGCTCTTCTACAATTCTACTATAAATATATACTGTTCTATTATTTAATGCTTTGTCATAAAATCAATATTATTTAAAATTAGATGTAACTGTAGAAATGTTTAAAAATCAGATGAGATCTTAAAGGACAAATAGTCTAATGCCTCCATTATATAGAAAGAAAAATTAAGCTTAAACTATCAAATGTATTAATATACATGTAAATATATTTTCATGAATCATCTATTTGATGTATTGTAGAGTTGTATACTACAAACAATGTAGAGTTTAGTGTAATATATGTTCTCTAGAATTAGCATCTACTAAATGTATTCATTATTTTGCAGCAGTAGCCTACTTGATTTTCTTACAAATTTCTTAGTTTTCTTGCTTGTTAGACACAAATTACATTTAGGTTTGTAACTAATGAGGATATCCCAATCTTATTTTGTCTGTAAATATTCAATTAAACTAAATGTATTTATTTAGAGAAGATGAATTATTGTCAACAGTATAATCATAATTTGGAAGCATAATAATGTGTGGAATGCATTTTAATGAAAATCTAGTTATAACTGTGAATTAAAAAAATAATATTTTCCCACCTGTTTCATTAAGTAAATAGCTTTGTGATTTAGAGCAAATGATTCAATCTCTCTTACACTCATTTTCCTCACTGGCAAAATTTCTGAGTTGAACAGAATCTGGTCCTTTCTCCTTAAAAAAAAATTTTTTTTTTTCCTCCTGTGTATTTCTTATAATGGAGAAGTTTTCATGTAATTCATCACTCCATTTTCTTCCTCCTTCTTAGGTAAAATTGTTTCTTAATGTTTAGAAGCAAAGGTGGTTTTGCCAAAGTGACTCCTATTCAATTTCTAATTCCCTATGAAACTGTGATGTTTCTGCTGCTTTAAGATGCATTTCATTCAGTTCTAGGAATTTTACATTATTTAGGTACTTTATACAAGCTATAAAAATAACTTCTTCTGAGTTTATTCTAAAACAACACCTAAAACATATTTACAGAAATATTCAATTATCAGTTCAGTTCAGTCACTCAGTCCTGTCGACTCTTTACTACACATGGACTGCAGCACCTCAGGCTTCCCAGTCTATCACCAACTCCCAGAGCTTGCTCAAACTCATGTCCATCAAGTCAGTGATACCATCCAACCATCTCCTCCCCTGTCGTCCCCTTCTCCTCCTGCCTTCAGTCTTGCCCAACATCAGGGTCTTTTCTGAGTCAGTTCTTCGCATCAGGTGTCCAAAGTATCGGAGCTTCAGCTTTAGCATCAGTCCTTCCAGTGAGTATTCAGGATTGATTTCCTTTAGGACTTACTGGTTGGATCTCCTTACAGGCCAAGGTATTCTCAAGAGTCTGCTCCAACACCACAGTTTAAAAGCATCAATTCTTCGGTGCTCAGCTTTCTTTATAGTCCAACTCTTACATCCATGCAGGACTACTGGAAAAACCATAGCTTTGACTAGACGGACCTCTGTCAGCAAAGTAATGTCTCTCCTTTTTAATATGCTGGCTAGGTTAGTCATGCAATATTGCTCTTTACAGCATCGGACCTTGCTTCTATCACCAGTCACATCCACAGCTGTGTATTCTTTTTGCTTTGGCTCCATCCCTTCATTCTTTCTGGAGTTATTTCTCCACTGATCTCCAGTAGCATATTGGGCGGCCTGGGGAGTTTCTCTTTCAGTATCCTATCATTTTGCCTTTTCATATTGTTCATGGGATTCTCAAGGCAAGAATACTGAAGTGGTTTGCCATTCCCTTCTCCAGTGGACGACATTCTGTCAGATCTCTCCACCATGACTGGCCCAGAGCAGTATTGCATAGGAACCTGGAATGTCAGGTCCATGAATCAAGGCAAATTGGAAGTGGTTGAACAAGAGATGGCAAGAGTGAATGTCAACATTCTAGGAATCAGCGAACTGAAATGGACTAGAATGGGTGAATTTAACTCAGATGACCATTATATCTACTACTGCAGGCAGGAATCCCTCAGAAGAAATGGAGTGGCCATCATGGTCAACAAAAGAGTCTGAAATGCAGTACTTGGATGCAATCTCAAAAATGACAGAATGATCTCTGTTCGTTTCCAAGGCAAACCATTCAATATCACAGTAATCCAAGTCTATGCCCCAACCAGTAATGCTGAAGAAGCTGAAGTTGAACGGTTCTATGAAGAACTACAAGACCTTTTAGAACTAACACCATAAAAAGATGTCCTTTTCATTATAGGGGACTGGAATGCAAAAGTAGCAAGTCAAGAAACACCTGGAGTAACAGGCGAATTGGCCTTGGAATACGGAAGGAAGCAGGGCAAAGACTAATAGAGTTTTGCCAAGAAAATGCACTGGTCATAGCAAACACCCTCTTCCAACAACACAAGAGAAGACTCTATACATGGACATCACCAGATGGTCAACACCGAAATCAGATTGATTATATTCTTTGCAGCCAAAGATGGAGAAGCTCTATCCAGTCAGCAAAAACAAGACTAGGAGCTGACTGTGGCTCAGACCATGAACTCCTTATTACCAAATTCAGACTTAAATTGAAGAAAGTAGGGAAAACCACTAGACCATTCAGGTATGACCTAAATCAAATCCCTTATGACTCTACAGTGGAAGTGAGAAATAGATTTGAGGGCCTGGATCTGATAGATAGAGTGCCTGATGAACTATGGAATGAGGTTCATGACATTGTACAGGAGACAGGGATCAAGACCATCCCCATGGAAAGGAAATGCGAAAAAGCAAAATGGCTGTCTGGAGAGGCCTTACAGATAGCTGTGAAAAGAAGAGAAGCGAAAAGCAAAGGAGAAAAGAAAAGATATAAACATCTGAATGCAGAGTTCCAAAGAATAGCAAGAAGAGATAAGAAAGCCTTCTTCAGTGATCAATGCAAAGAAATAGAGGAAAACAACAGAATGGGAAAGACTAGGGATCTCTTCAAGAAAATCAGAGATACCAAGGGAATATTTCATGCAAAGATGGGCTCAATAAAGGACAGAAATGGTATGGATCTAACAGAAGCAGAAGATATTAAGAAGAGATGGCAAGAATAAACAGAAGAACTGTACAAAAAAAAATCTTCAAGACCCAGATAATCATGATGGTGTGATCACTGACCTAGAGCCAGACATCTTGGAATGTGAAGTCAAGTTGGCCTTAGAAAGCATCACTACGAACAAAGCTAGTGGAGGTGATGGAATTCCAGTTGAGCTATTCCAAATCCTGAAAGATGATGCTGTGCAAGTGCTGCACTCAATATGCCAGCACATTTGGAAAACTCAGCAGTGGCCACAGGACTGGAAAAGGTCAGTTTTCATTCCAATCCCAAAGAAAGGCAATGCCAAAGAAGACTGAAACTACCACACAATTGCACTCATCTCACATGCAAGTACAGTAATGCTCAAAATTCTCCAAGCCAGGCTTCAGCAATATGTGAACTGTGAACTTCCTGATGATCAAGCTGGTTTTAGAAAAGGCAGAGGAACCAGAGATCAAATTGCCAACATCCGCTGGATCATGGAAAAAGCAAGAGAGTTCCAGAAAAACATCTATTTCTGCTTTGTTGACTATGCCAAAGCCTTTGACTGTGTGGATCACAATAAACTGTGGAAAATTCCTCAAGAGATGGGAATACCAGACCATCTGATCTGCTTCTTGAGAAATTTTTATGCAGGTCAGGAAGCAACAGTTAGAAGTGGACATGGAACAACAGACTGGTTCCAAATAGGAAAAGGAGTTCGTCAAGGCTGTATATTGTCACCCTGCTTATTTAACTTATATGCAGAGTACATCATGAGAAATGCTAGACTGGAAGAAACACAAGCTGGAATCAAGATTGCCAGGAGAAATATCAAGAACCTCAGATATGCAGATGACACCACCCTTATGGCAGAAAGTGAAGAGGAACGAAAAAGTCTCTTGATGAAAGTGAAAGAGGAGAGTGAAAAAGTTGGCTTAAAGCTCAACATTCAGAAAACGAAGATCATGGCATCTGGTCCCATCACTTCATGGGAAGTAGATGGGGAAACAGTGGAAACAGTGTCAGACTTTATTTTTCTGGGCTCCAAAATCACTGCAGATGGTGATTGCAGCCATGAAATTAAAAGACGCTTACTCCTTGGAAGGAAAGTTATGACCAACCTAGATAGCATATTCAAAAGCAGAGACATTACTTAGCCAACAAAGGTTTGTCTAGTCAAGGCTATGGTTTTTCCTGTGGTCATGTATGGGTGTGAGAGTTGGACTGTGAAGAAGACTGAGTGCCGAATAATTGATGCTTTTGAACTGTGGTGTTGGAGAAGACTCTTGAGTCCCTTGGACTGCAAGGAGATCCAACCAATCCATTCTGAAGGAGATCAGCCCTGGGATTTCTTTGGAAGGAATGATTCTAAGACTGAAACTCCAGTACTTTGGCCACCTCATGCGAAGTGTTGACTCATTGGAGAAGACTCTGATGCTGGGAGGGATTTGGGGCAAGAGGAGAAGGGGACGACAGAGGATGAGATGGCTGGATGGCATCACTGACTCGATGAATGTGGGTCTCAGTGAACTCTGGGAGTTGGTGATGGACCGAAAGGCCTGGCGTGCTGCGATTCATGGTGTCGAAAAGAGTCGGACACGACTGAGCAACTGATCTGATCTGATCTGAGGTTAGTCATAGCTTTTCTTTCAAGGAGTAAGTATCTTTTAGTTTCACGGCTGCAGTCACCATCTGCAGTGATTTTGGAGCCCAAGAAAATAAAGTTTGTTGCTGTTTCCATTGTTTCCCCATTTATTTGCCACAAAGTGGTGGGACCAGATGCCATGATCTTAGTTTTCTGAATGTTGAGTTTTAAGCCAGCTTTTTCACTCTCCTCTTTCACTTTCATCAAGAGGCTCTTTAGTTCTTCTTTACTTTCTCCATAAGGGTGGTGTTATCTGCGTATCTGAGGTTATTGATATTTCTCCCAGAAATCTTGTTTCCAGGTTGTGCTTCATCCAGCCCAGCATTTTGCATGATTTACTCTGCATGTAAGTTAAATAAACAGGGTGACAATATACAACCTTGGTGTACTCCTTTCCCAATTTGGAACCAGTCTGTTGTTCCATGTCTAATTTTAATTGTTGTTTCCTGACTTGCATATAGATTTCTCCGGAGGCATGGACTGTATATTCCATGGAATTCTCCAGGCCAGGATACTGGAGTGGGTAGATATTCCCTTTTCCAGGGAATCTTCCCAACCTGGGGATCAAACTCAGGTCTCCCACATTGCAGGGGAATTCTTTACCAGCTGGGCCACCAAGGAAGCCCAGAAATACTGGAGTGGGTAGCATATCCCTTCTCCAGCAGATCTTCCCAACCCAGGAATTGAACCGGGGTCTCTTCCATTGCAGGTGGGTTCTTTACCATCTGATCTACCAGGAAAGTCCTTATATTCAATCATACTTATCAAAAAATGACCGGGAACAAGCCACCCATTTGAAAAGAGTGATACAACAATCTGCTAAATCCAGATTTAGCACAAGTTTTTCTAAATGCATATTGGAATACCCTCTGAGGATTTTCATTTGAGGTATGCATAATAAGAAATGAAATAATGGTATCAGGAATTCAAGGGGGCATAAAACATACATCAAAATATAGACTGATGACCATGTTTGTTCAGTGTATTAGAGCAATAATAAAATTTGAAAATGTTCTCCAAAATGGAAAGCCTAACACAAAATATAAGAAGTATAGAGTTACATTTTAAAATATCACTGTTTACTAAGGGTAAGTTCTAAAATTTTAAACAGTCATTCAATAATGCAGTGATCTCAAAACTAAGTACCAAGCATTAGGCTAGGCACTTGGAAAGCAACACAGACTCCTGTTCTCACGGAATTTGTAGTCTAGTTAGGGAGACAGAGAAGTAACTTTAATGCAGTATCAAGTGGAGAAAACGTGGGTTCGATCCCTGGGTTAGGAAGATCCTCTAGAGGAGGAAATGGCTACCCATTTCAATATTCTTGCTTGGAGAATCCCATGGACAGAGGACACTGTTGGGCTACAGTTCATGCAATTGCAAAGAGTAGGAGACAACACAGCAACTCAGCAAGGACACACGCAAATGCTAAGATTAAAAAGATAGAATGTTCTGTTGGGACATATGAGAGAGGCATCACATTCATTACTGAGGGAACAAGATCAACTAAAGAATAGAAGGAAAGGAATTAGGAGGGAGCTGGTAACACAGGGGTGAGGTGAGAATGGTAAAATGAACAGATTATGAGAAGGCTTGGAAGTAAAAAAAAAAAAAAAAAAAAACACCTATAGAATAATGGAAGATATTCAAGAAGTCCTATGTGGCTCTTGGAGAGAGTGAAAAGGCAAAAGGAGAGAAGAAATAAATTGTTATCATCCTCATCATCACCACTACTTTAGCCTGTAGAGAAATATTTGAGTAAGTATAAAGCAATCATTTGCATCAAGCCAGAAACCTGAAGATCCTCCTTAAAACCCCACATTCAGGGGCTTCCATGGCAGTCCAGTGGTTGAGACTTGCCTTCCCATGCCATGAGTGTGGGTTTGATCCCTGGTCGGAGAAGGCAATGGTACCCCACTCCAGTACTTTTGCCTGGAAAATCCCATGGATGGAGGAGCCTGGTGGGCTGCAGTCCATGGGGTCGCTAGAGTCAGACACGACTGAGCGACTTCACTTTGACTTTTCACTTTCATGCATTGGAGAAGGAAATGGCAACCCACTCCAGTGTTCTTGCCTGGAGAATCCCAGGGACGGGAAAGCCTGGTGGGCTGCCGTCTATGGGGTCGCACAGAGTCGGACACGACTGAAGCGACTTAGCAGCAGTAGCATGCAAGAGGCATGGGTTCCAACCCTGGTTGGGGAACTATATGATGTGTAGTATGGCCAAGAAATTTTTTAAAATGTAAAATATGCAAAACACATGGAGGAAAAAATTTCTCCAGCTTAACTGAAAATTCTTCCTTGTATATCCCATGGCATGTAAATCAATCATAGACATGAAGGTGCATCTGGTGCCAGTCTCATTGACAGGGAAGTGCTTGCTTCCTGATACAGATGGCCCAAGATCTCCTTATGATGATTTCTTTAACTCCCTCCCTCTCTTCTGGATTCTTTCTCTTTGTCTGCCTACCTCCTTTTCACACACACACACACACAAACACATATACATTCACTTAGGCACCCATACACATGCATGTCTGGCCAAACAATGAGGCATTTTGATCAACTAATTTATGATATCATAATGAGGCACTGCATGCACTACATACACTACACTTGAGAAACCTACATGCAGGTCAGGAAGCAACAGTTAGAACTGGACATGGAACAACAGACTGGTTCCAAATAGGAAAAGGAAGTACATCAAGGCTGTATATTGTCACCCTGCTCATTTAATTTATATGCAGAGTACATCATGAGATACGTTGGGCTGGAAGAAGCACAAGCTGCAATCAAGACTGCTGGGAGAAATCTCAATAACCTCAGATATGCAGATGACACCACCCTTATGGCAGAAGGTGAAGAGGAACTCAAAAGCCTCTTGATGAAAGTGAAAGAGGAGAGTGAAAAAGTTGGCTTAAAACTCAACATTCAGTAAATAATAATCTTAAAATGGGTTAATAATCATACCTGACATATAAGAATAGAAATTAACATGATCTAATATATTTAAAGTGCTTAGAAAAATGTTATATTGTATTAAGTGTTGGCTACATTTGAACAAGGATAATGGCAGTGATGCTGGGGAACAGATGACCAATATGAGGTTATGTTTAGAAAGTGTGAGATATTTGGAAATTTATTGGTTATAAAGGAGAATAAATCTGGGTCTTTCTTTGATGTGCACCATTTTAATGTCTTTATTAAATTTGTTGCAATATTGATTCTGTTATATGTTTTGGACTTTTAGCCCTGGGGCATGTGGGATCTTAGTTCCCTGCTGCTACTGCAAGCATGGAGTGTTAACCAGTGGACTCCAGAGAAGCCCCTACACTACATTATGATAAATATTGTAGCATAAATTTGAGGCATTTCAAATAATCTTTTGAAATAGTAATACATAATGATTTCTTTTGAAATAATACTTCTTTTAAAGATGAATTAAAATAATTATATAGAAACAAAGGGAACTAAGGCTTAGACTACATTTTATTTATATACAAACATAGAAATAAGCAGAAACTGACAAATATATCTATTTATGTAAAGAGGAACTGCTGTATTTTTTATTTTTATCAAACTTGCTGACAACATTTAAAGCAATGGAATGTTTCAGATACCCTACTTGGTCATGTAACATCATTAATGTGTATGCTGAATAGAAGATTCAAAAAGAACATGGTTGTTAAGAGATCATACATGCTTGCTTGCTAGGTTGCTTCAGTCATGTCCAACTCTTTGTGACTCTATGGATTCTCACCTGCCAGGTTCCTCTGTCCATGGAATTCTCCAGGCAAGAGTACTGGAGTGAGTTGTCATGCCCTCCAGTAGGGGATCTTCCCGACCCAGGGATCGAGCCTACATCTCATAGGTCTCCGGCATTGGCAGGCAGGCTCTTTGGCAAGTGCCATTGAATCTGTGTCTGTTAGCTCTCCTGCATTGGCAAGCGCCACCTGGGAAATCCAATTATGTGTATAAATATATGCATTTATATACAAAGTTCTGTCCTATGTACTTTACATATATTACTTTATCAAATCTTCACAACTCCATGAATTAGGTACTAATATATTATACTTCCACGAGAAGAAACTAGAGAGTTGAATCACACAGCCCGTAAAAGGAATGCCCAAGACTTTTCCCTGTCCTTGACCTCTGCTGTCTCATTCAGTGTGCCAATTTCTTTCTTTTTCTTTTTTTCCTGTTGGATCATTATTTCAAATCTCTGTATATCTCCTGGAATAATTCCTAAAGCAAGGAACAGAAATAATATACTTGAACAAATAACAAATTCTGGAAAGGGTGTAGAGAAAAGGGAACCCCCTTAAACTGTGGCAAGGATGTATATTGGTGTAACCACTATGGAAAACAGTGTGGAGGTTCCTCAGGAAATCAAAAATTGAGTTGCCATGTTATCCAGCAATCCCACTCCTTGGCATATCCTGGACAAAACTATAATTCAAAAAGATACATGCACTACTATGTTCATAGCAGCAATATTTTCAATAGCTAAACATGGAAACAATCTAAATGTTTATTGACAGATGAATGGATAAAGAAGATGTGGAACTTATATACAATGGAATACTACTCAGCCATAAAAAAGCACAATAATGCCATTTATAGCAACGTGGATACAACAAAAGATTATCATACTAAGTGAAATAAGTCAGAGAAAGACACATACTGTATGATATCACTTATATGTGGAATCTAAGATATGGCATGAAAAAACCTAACTCGAAACAGAAACAAACTTACAAATACAGAGATCAGACTTATGGTTGCCAAGGAGAAAAGACTAGGGTAGATGTGCACTGGGAATATGGGGTTGGCAGATGGAAACTATTACATTTAGAATGGAAAAACACAGAGAACTATGTCCAATCTCCTGGGATAAAACAAAATGGTAAAGCGTATTAAGAAGAATGTATATATGTGTAAAAAGGGATATGTATGTGTAAAAAGAGATAAAACAAAATGGTAAAGAGTATTGAAAAGAATGTATATATGTGTAAAACTGAATCACTTTGCTTTATAGCAGAGATTGACTCAACATTGTAATTTGATAAAAAAAATAAATGATATATTTGATGTTTCATGGGAGATGTAGCAATCAATAAAAATCAAAGTTGCCAATTATGCTAGATTTTCTATGGAGTATTTTTTAAAGCTTACTACTGTAATAGAAATGTTCATTTAGTTTAACAGAATTTGAGAAGTTTCAGAGAAATTAAGTTTTAGTGAGGTAGTGAGGTTACTTGGATAGTGAGGCATAAATTAAGTTTTAGTTAGCTGGTAGTGAGGTTACTTGGTTAAGTGTTGAAGGTCACTTTAAAATAGTTTGCAAATTCAGTCTTATGGACTCTGTGGGAGAGGGAGAAGGTGGGGAGATTTGGGAGAATGGCATTGAAACATGTATAATATCATGTATGAAACGAGTCGCCAGTCCAGGTTCGATGCACGATACTGGATGCTTGGGGCTGGTGCACTGAGACGACCCAGAGGGAGGGTAGGGGAGGGAGGAGGGAGGAGGGTTCAGGATGGGGAACACATGTATACCTGTGGCGGATTCATTTTGATATTTGGCAAAACTAATACAATATTGTAAAGTTTAAAAATAAAATAAAATTAAAAAAAATAAAATACATAAACAACATCTTATTGTATCCAACAGGAAACTATATTAGATATTCTATAATAAATCATAGTGAAAAGAATATATATATGGAATATATATATGTGTATAAAACTGAATCACTTTGCTGTATAAACTAACACAACATTGTAAACCAACCATACTTCAATAAAAATATAATTAAATAAAAAAATAAAAAAAACCGGAAAAAAATAGTTTGCAAGAGAAGTAAAAATATACATGATACTGTTCTTTCTGACTGAAAAGAAACTACAGCATTAAGTTTTATTCTAAAACGCATTAAAGAAGATTGTGATTTAATAGATGTTTTCTTTTATTGTTAGTTTTCCTTAATGAAAGTGCATTCTCTTCCTTAGATATTGACCTGATCTTAGTATCAATTAAAGTTAAGATGACAGCCAGCTCATTCATTTAAAGAGATTCCAGTTAGATCTTGTAAAAGTGAAAGTGTCAGTGTCCCAGTCATGTCCAACTCTTGGCGACCCCAAGGACTGTATCCTGCCAGGCTCATCTGTTCATGAAATTCTCCAGGCAAGAATACTGGAGTGGGTTGGCATTTCCTTCTCCAGGGGATTTTCCCCACCCAGCGACCGAATCCAGGTTTCCTACATTGCAGGTGGATTCTTTCCCATCTGAGCCACTAGGGAAGCAGATTTTGTGGGAAAATGTTACTGATATATCTTCAATGTTAGTTTAATGAAAGCAATTTAGAAATCTGTGAAATGGAAAGCAATAACTAATATTAGTGATAATTCACATCTCTGTGCATGATAAGACAAAACTATAAATTAATAGAATATTTAAAAACCCCCTCCCCCAAATAATTTTCATTTCATTAAAGCTGTAAATCTTTCAAACACTCAGAATTATTTCACTTCTACTTCTACATGGTGCTCTAATATGAACTATTTGAACAAATCATAAGTTCATATGCACAAATAGTAATTTCATCAATTCCAGTAGGTTTTTGTAAATTTGTAAATCTCTATCTTCAGATAAGTAGGATAACATTTTCCCTATTTCTTTGTTTTTCATTTTATTTGCACTTTCCTCACTTTAATTTCCTCCTCTAATCACTAAAGAAGAAGATTTATTTTCTTCTTTGTCCAATTAACCTCCTGATAAACTGTAAGTCTCTAATAGGCTTTATCTTACAGTCACTCCATTTAGCTTGCTGCTATATACTCTGCTTTTTGCCAAAAACTGATGGCCCTAACATTCTCCTATGCTTCCTTAGCCTTTTTAAAGTAATACAGGAGACATAAAGTGCTTGGTCAGCCTGTTAAACCAGGACATCAATTTTTTAACAGTCAATAATGAAATAGGCTGACTCTGCAAAGAAACTATAAGGAACTGCCCTGCTAACCCTTGCCCAGTTCATCTGCATTTATTGATGATAACACATTATTTCATACCATGTTCCTGGAGAGGAGTAGAGTAACACTGGTGCTCCATTTTTAGGTGATAGAATTAAATGTTCTATAAGCCAAATAATAAGTAGTGAGTTCATTATTCTATCATCAATGACCCCCTTAACCTTCTCACTCCACAAGCATAAATTATATTTAATCATCAGTGTTCAGGTTGTTATGCAAATTAATTAGTAATATAAATGTCCATTGGTGTAAATTTTCTATTACTCTTACACTTAATCATATCAGAATTATTGAGACAAGGATAAATAATTTGCTACTCCAATGCTAAGCAGGTTTCTAAAATTAGGTTACAAATATCTTCCAAGATAGGCATTATGTATGAAAATGAAAATATGTCAGAAACTAATCTTTAAATAAAACGATTAGGAATAAAACCATCTCTAAAATATTTTGTTGAATTGTGATAACACATCATACAGGCCAATTTGTATTCAAATCAATATTCTCTCTCAAAGACACCACAAGTTAAGTGAGGCAATTGGCCTCCACTGAATCATTCTTTTTTTTTTTTGTTTTTGTTTTTTTTTTTTAATTTAATTTTATTTTTAAACTTTACATAATTGTATTAGTTTTGCCAAATATCAAAATGAATCTGCCACAGGTATACATGTGTTCCCCATCCTGAACCCTCCTCCCTCCTCCCTCCCCATACCATCCCTCTGGGTCGTCCCAGTGCACTAGCCCCAAGCATCCAGTATCGTGTATCGAACCTGGACTGGCAACTCGTTTCTTACATGATATTTTACATGTTTCAATGTCATTCTCCCAAATCTTCCCACCCTCTCCCTCTCCCACAGAGTCCATAAGACTGTTCTATACATCAGTGTCTCTTTTGCTGTCTCATACACCAGGTTATTGTTACCATCTTCCTAAATTCCATATATATGCGTTAGTATACTGTATTTATGTTTTTCCTTCTGGCTTACTTCACTCTGTAAAATAGGCTCCAGTTTCATCCACCTCATTAGAACTGATTCAAATGTATTCTTTTTAATGGCTGAGTAATACTCCATTGTGTATATGTACCACTGCTTTCTTATCCATTCATCTGCTGATGGACATCTAGCTTGCTTCCATGTCCTGGCTATTATAAACAGTGCTGCGATGAACATTGGGGTACACGTGTCTCTTTCCCTTCTGGTTTCCTCAGTGTGTATGCCCAGCAGTGGCATTGCTGGATCATAAGGCAGTTCTATTTGCAATTTTTTAAGGAATCTCCACACTGTTCTCCATAGTGGCTGTACTAGTTTGCATTCCCACCAACAGTGTAAGAGGGTTCCCTTTTCTCCACACCCTCTCCAGCATTTATTATTTGTAGACTTTTGGATCGCAGCCATTCTGACTGGTGTGAAATGGTACCTCATAGTGGTTTTGATTTGCATTTCTCTGATAATGAGTGATGTTGAGCATCTTTTCATGTGTTTGTTAGCCATCTGTATGTCTTCTTTGGAGAAATGTCTGTTTAGTTCTTTGGCCCATTTTTTGATTGGGTCGTTTATTTTTCTGGAGTTGAGCTGTAGGAGTTGCTTGTATATTTTTGAGATTAGTTGTTTGTCAGTTGCTTCATTTGCTATTATTTTCTCCCATTCTGAAGGCTGTCTTTTCACCTTGCTAATAGTTTCCTTTGATGTGCAGAAGCTTTTATACTCCATCAGTTATCTAGATGGTTCAAACTCTTCATAAAACTTTCTTTAAAAAATTTAAAATTTGTGATATTTGTTTTATTTAGTTGTGAATTAAATATTGATATTTTTCTCTTTGTTTGCAATGAATGTTGACTTTAAATAATAATAATTAAAGTTATTAAATTTTCATTTTCAAACTTTCTGTTTTTTTTTTTTTTTTTTCAGCCATGCTGCATGGTCTGCAAGGGATCTTAGTTTCCTGACTGGGGATGGAACCTGGGCCACCACAGGTGAAAAGCACCAAGTAGTAATCACTGGTGAATGCTTGGTTGCTTCAGTTGTGTCCCATTCTTTTCGACCCTATAGACTGTAACCTGCCAGACTCCTCGGTCCACAGGATTCTCCAGGCAAGAATACTGGAGTGGGTTGCCATGCCCTCCTCCAGAGTATCTTCCAGACCCAGGGATGGTACCTGTATCTCTTACATCTCCTGCACTGGCAGGCAGGTTCTTTACCACTAAGGCCACCTGGAAAACCCTAGTAACCACTGGACCACCAGGGAATTCCCCTTTCCTGCCTTTTCTTGTGCATTTATCTTAGTCACTAGGTAGTCTTTGGGATTCCCTGATAGCTCAGTTGGTAAAGAATCTGCCTGCAATGCGGGAGACCTGGGTTCGATCCCTGGGTTGTGAAGATCCCCTGGAGAAGGGAAAGGCTACCCACTCCAGTATTCTGGCCTGGAGAATTTCATGGATTCTCCATGGGGTCGCAAAGAGTCAGACATGACTGAGCCACTTTCACTTTCACATAGTCATTTAGCAAAGGAAAAAAAATAAGCAAGTGTCTACTTTGAAATATACTGAAGCTATCCTTGAGACAAGTATAGAAAATTTACACCAATGGACATTTATATTACTAATTAATTTGCATAACAACCTGAACACTGATGATTAAATATTATTTATGCTTGTGGAGTGAGAAGGTTAAGGGGGTCATCCTATCAAGCTTTTATAAAGAATAATAATCTTTCCTTGATTTTTGTACACTCTGGTCCCTGTGAGTGACACATGAAGTATGTTCCTTGGCAGAGAGAAACAGAAAATAAAACGTGGATAGAGGAAAAACATCTGTACAGAATATTCACTCACGTGATGCCTTAATTGGCCCCACTAAATCTGATTGCTTTCCTTTGGAATGATTTCTCCTCAAAATACTTTTCTCCTTTGACTTCTATGACAATATACTCTCCTGCTTTCAAATTCCTTCCGTTTAGTCTCTTACTCTGTTTCCATCTTCCAGATCAGATCAGATCAGATCAGTTGCTCAGTCGTGTCCGACTCTTTGCGACCCCATGAATCGCAGCACGCCAGGCCTCCCTGTCCATCACCAACTCCCAGAGTTCACTCAGACTCACGTCCATCGAGTCAGTGATGCCATCCAGCCATCTCATCCTCTGTCGTCCCCTTCTCCTCTTGCCCCTAATCCCTCCCAGCATCAGTCTTTTCCAATGAGTCAAGTCTTCGCATGAGGTGGCCAAAGTATTGGAGTTTCAGCTTTAGCATCATTCCTTCCAAAGAAATCCCAGGGCTGATCTCCTTCAGAATGGACTGGTTGGATCCCCTTGCAGTCCAAGGGACTCTTAATCTTCCAACTACCCTTTAAATGTGGGTGTATTTCAGCACTACAGCATAATACCTTCACTCTGTCCACTGCCCATTCCCTTGTTGTTGCTCAATCGTTCAGTCATGTCCAACTCTTTGCAACCCCACGGATTGTAACGCGCCAGGCTTCCATGTCCTTCACTATCTCCCAGAGCTTGCACACTCTAGGACATCCATAATTCATCCTTCATATGCCTTTAGTTATCATTCAAATATTAGCAACTCTCATATTGACATTTTCTGACAGCATTTACCCCAAACACATGTTCACATTCCCTTGCCATCTCCAACTCCTCATGTCTAAAACTGAGCTCCCCTAGATGTGATATTTGAACACTGTTCATGCTGTTAAGAAATGGTACAATCATTTGCATCAAGCCAGAAACCTGAAGATCCTCCTTAAAACCCCACATTCAGGGGCTTCCATGGCAGTCCAGTGGTTGAGACTTGCCTTCCCATGCTGTGAGTGTGGGTTTGATCCCTGGTCGGAGAAGGCAATGGTACCCCACTCCAGTACTTTTGCCTGGAAAATCCCATGGACGGAGGAGCCTGGTAGGCTGCAGTTCATGAGGTCGCTAGAGTCGGACACGACTTCACTTTCACTTTCACTTTTCACTTTCATGCATTGGAGAAGGAAATGGCAACCCACTCCAGTGTTCTTGCCTGGAGAATCCCAGGGATGGGGAAGCCTGGTGGGCTGCCGTCTATGGGGTCGCACAGAGTCGGACACGACTGAAGCGACTTAGCAGGAGTAGCAACAGGGAACTAAGATCCCCACATGCCCCAGGGCTAAAAGTCCAAAACATGTAACAGAATCAATATTGCAACAAATTTAATAAAGACATTAAAAATGGTGCACATCAAAGAAAGACCCAGATTTATTTTCCTTTATATCCAATAAATTTCCAAATATCTCACACTTTCTAAACATAACCTCTTATTGGTCATCTGTTCCCCAGCATCACTGCCATCATGCTTGTTCAAATGTAGCCAACACTTAATACAATATAACATTTTTCTAAGCACTTTAAATATATTAGATCATGTTAATCTCTATTCTTATATGTCAGGTATGATTATTAACCCATTTTAAGATTATTATTTACTGAATTTGAACCAGATAGTTGGTTTCATATACAAGAATAACAATTTATTACAGTTCAAACTAATTGTTCAATTGTCTTAAGGATTAATTGTAATATTATTAATGTGTTTACATGGTCTCTGATCTGTCTCCAGCTGACCACTCCTAGTCATCTCATGTTATTCTCTCTTGTTTCTTTCTAAACCTTAGCTGCAACACAAAATTTTAATGTTATTTTCTCTCTACTATTGGCTTTTGCCTATAGAAGTTGTTCTGCCTGGTATATATATATATTTTTTTTTTTCTAATTTTATTTTATTTTTAAACTTTACATAATTGTATTAGTTTTGCCAAATATCAAAATGAATCCACCACATCTTTTTACTTCATTTGCCTGTTTATTCCTTTAGTCTTAGGTATTTTTACTGAATTCTCACTTCATTAGTGTTATCTGTTTAACTACAATAAATTCCTTTGAAAGCAAGAGTCATATGTGACTTATATCTAAATCTCTGTCTTTAACATTATGACTGGCACATTATAGGCAATCAAAAACATATGTATTGATTGAAATACTTCGTGTCAGTTTTATTCCTGTAAGCTTATATTTATTGTTTTTGATGTGTGTGTGTGTGTGTGTGTGTGTGCATGCACGTGTACACGCTTAGCCATATCTGATTCTTCGCAACCCCAAGGACTGTAGCCTGCCAGGTTCCACCGTCCATGGGATTTTCCAGGCAAGAATACTGGAATGGGTTGGCATTTCCTTCTCCAGGGGATCTTCCTGACCCAAGGATTGAACTGGGGTCTCCTGTGTCCCATGCGTTAGCAGGTGGATTCTTAATCACTGTGCCACCTGGGAAACCCTGTGGTTGTGATTTAGTCACTAAGTCATGTCCAATTCTTTGAGATCCTGTGAACTGTAGCCCAGCAGGCTCCTTTGACCATTGCATTTTTCAGGCAAGAATACTGAACTGGGTTGTCATTTTCTTTGCCAGGGAAGCCTTTCTGTTGTATAAAAAAGATTCTTAATGCAATTGTATAGAATACGAAGTTGAGATGCAGTGAGATTTAATTACTTGACCAAAATTATATACTTAATAAACATCAGAACTCAAAATCAAACCCAGGTCATCTGAGTCCAAATTCATGAATATTCAGCAGTATTTTACATTTCTGACCAATTACAGAAACAAGACCTATATAAGCTAACACATTTGGTTAGAAATTACAAACAACATTGATAAAGTTATGGATTTAATTCTTGTTATGGATTTAATTCTTGTAGTCTTCTCATTAAAGACAACTTGCAGTACAGTTTTTGACAGTACTACTAAATTGCAATTGATATTTGTCACAGGTCAGATCCTAATAGATAAAACAAATTGTTCACTACTAACAAGAAATGTACTAAGTGTATTAAGTCACCTGGGAGCTATATCAGATATAGTATCAGAAGAACAGCACAGTTAAGAATTTATGTCTCAGTATGATACAGTTTTATATTTATACCACCTTAATTTTATTTTTTTAAGTATGTGTATTTGCATGTGTGTGCACCTTAAAACTACAGGAATATTCAGAAATATATATTCTAGTGAAAAGAAGTATTTGAATACATAATCACTTTTGTTTTTTTAATATCCAAATATATTTTAAACTTGGGACAGTGTAAACATCAGATAAATGTACCAGTGCCAAGATAAAACAACTGTAATTCATATATACTAATTATTCTACTCACAATTTAATTAGAGCATAAGTAAATCTGTGTTTTCTTGCCACCTTGTTTATTTTTCTTACAAATGTGTCATTTTTAACTATCTAGTTTATTTTAATTTCATGACATACATAAGCATATAAACAGATGTCAACACTATGAGCCATTAGGAAAATGCAAATTCTAACTAGAATGATTAACCATTATACATGTATTAGAATATATAATATTTTTAAAAGACTATAAAATTAATAAACAGAAATCTCACTTAAGTAGAGTCTGGAAACCAGGGGGTCTCACACCCTAGAATATTAGAGCCTAATAGGAGGAAGGAAAATTCCTTTTTTTCCCGTTTTCTAGAGCCTTCTCAACTTCTTTTTGCTTCTCTAAAGGTATTTACATTCCTTTGCTGTGAGGGGACTTGCACATGACTTGCCATAGTTGCAGACCCAAAGTGGCAGTTGTCTGCTGATCCTGAATAAAAATTCATCTTTGCTGGAGAAATATCTGACAGTCTATTTATTTCAGGACAACAAAACTAACCACATCAAATGTTGACAAATATTTAGATCAACCTGATTTCTCCTTTGCTATTGGAATATAAAAAGGTACAGCTTCAGAAAATAGTTTGGGAATTTATATCTTCCACATGATCTAGACATTCTACTACTGAATATTTGCTCAGGAGAAAGACTATGTTATTATAAGGACTTGTATACCTATGTTTGACTTCCCTGGTGGCTCAGACGATAAAGCATCTGTCTACGATGCGGGAGACCCAGGTTTGATCCCTGGGTGAGGAAGACCTCCTGGAGAAGGAAATGGCAACCAACTCCAGTATTCTTGCCTGGAAAATCCCATGGATGGAGGAGCCTGGTAGGTTACAGTCCATGGGGTCGCAAAGAGTAGGACACGACTGAGCTTTCACTTTCACTTTCATACCTATGTTTATAGCAACACTATTGCTATAAATCAAAAACTGAAAATACTCCAAATTACCATCAGCAAGTGAATGATAAACAAGCTGTAGTATATCTTTACAATAAAATAGCCCTCAGCAATAAAAAGGATAAACTTTATATAGACAATTATATGGATGAATCTCAAAATAATTATGCTGAATAAAATGTCAGACAAAAACAGTAAGTACTGTGTGATTCCACTTGTATAACATTCTAGAAAATGTTAACTAATTGATAGTGATAGAAAACAGCTGCATAAAAGTGATGGAATAGAGATGGTTATGCGAAGGGACAATATGGGATGTTACAGGGGCAAGAAGTAACTTTTGGCAATGATGAATTTGTTAATTTTTCTTCACTGTGGCAATAATTTCACAGATACACATAGGTCAAAACTTATCAAATTGTATCTATACAATTTAAGTATGTGCAGTTTGCTTTAGTCCATTATATTTTATTAAAGCTGATTAAAGCTGTTAAAAAAGAGAAAATTATGTTTTATTCTAAACAGAAGTTAAGGGACTTCTCTGGGAGAAATATCAATAACCTCAGATATGCAGATGACACCACCCTTATGGCAGAAAGTGAAGAGGAACTAAAAAACCTCTTGATGAAAGTGAAAGTGGAGAGTGAAAAAGTTGGCTTAAAGCTCAACACTCAGAAAACTAAGATCATGGCATCCAGTGCCACCACTTCATGGGAAATAGATGGGGAAACAGTGGAAACAGTGTCACACTTTATTTTTTGGGGGCTCCAAAATCACTGCAAATGGTGATTGCAGCCATGAAATTAAAAGATTCTTACTCCTTGGAAGGAAAGTTATGACCAACCTAGATAGCATATTCAAAAGCAGAGATATTACTTTGCCAGCAAAGGTCCGTCTAGTCAAGGTATGGTTTTTCCAGTAGTCATGTATGGATGTGAGAGTTGGACTGTGAAGAAGGCTGAGCGCCGAAGCATTGATGCTTTTGAGCTGTGGTGTTGGAGAAGGCTCCTGAGAGTCCCTTGGACTGAAAGGAGATCCAACCAGTCCATTCTGAAGGAGATCAGCCCTGGGATTTCTTTGGAAGGAATGATGCTAAAGCTGAAACTCCAGTACTCTGGCCACCTCATGCGAAGAGTTGACTCATTGGAAAAGACTCTGATGCTGGGAGGGATTGGGGGCAGGAGGAGAAGGGGACGGCAGAGGATGAGATGGCATCACTAACTTGATGGACGGACATGAGTCTGAGTGAACTCCGGGAGTTGGTGATAGACAGGGAGGCCTGGCAGGCTGCGATTCATGGGATCGCAAACAGTCTGACACGACTGAGTGACTGAATTGGTGGTCCAGTTGGAGAAGGAAATGGCAACCCATTCCAGTACTCTTGCCTGGAAAATTTCATGGATGGAGGAGCCTGGTAGGCTCCAGTCCATGGGGTCGCAAAGAGTCAGACACGACTGAGCAATTTCACTTTCTGGTGATCCAATGGTTAAGACCTTGTGCTCCCCATGGAGGGAGCCTGGGTTCGATCTCTGGTCAGGGAACTAAGATTCTGTATGCCACAACCAAAAAGGTCTTGCATATCACAAATAATACCTGGTGCAGCCAAATAAATAAATAAGCAAATACTTCCAACAAAGCAAAAAAAAGACATTTGGAAGGCCTAATATAGTGGTTCATGAGTATACAAGCAAGAAAAACACGACATTAAATATAAGTAAAACTGTCACCATTCTCACCAAACATGGTTGTGTATGTAGGGAACACTATAAAACTTATAAAAACCTATAACTATTAATAAATTAATCTAGCAATGTCACTATAAAAATAATATATTTGTCTATGATAATCATAAATAGTTTGAAATTAAATTTAAAATTAATTGAATTTAAAAATAACTAAGTATATTCCACCAATTATTATGAATAAATTTAACAAAAGTTATGTAAGACCTAAGCACTATGAAACATTAAGGAAATTGAAAGAAACTTAAATCAATAGAAACAGGTACAAGCTCATGGAGCTATTCTACAGATTCAGTGCAATCTCAGTTAAAATCCCACAGGCTTTTAAAAATATATTGGCAAATTGCTTCTCAAGTTAATATTGAAATGCAAAGGATCTAAATACCTAGAAAAGAAAAAAAGCTTAAGAGTGAAAACAAAGTTGAAGGACTCTCAATATATGAATTCAAAATTCACTATAAAGCTATAGTAATCAAGATAGTGTAATATTGGTTAAAAGCTAGCCACATAAATTACTGAAACAGAATGAAGAGTCCAGGAATAGAATCACATCTATACAGTTAATCTTGAACCAAAGCATTAATTCAATTTGACAAAAGGAGAATCCTTTTACTAAATAATTTTGTAATATTGGGTATCCATATGAACAAAAGAAGCTCTATCATGGCTATGCTTTGTATACAAAAATCAATTCTCATGTGCATAAATACAAAGTTAGAACTATACAGTTTTTTTAAAGAAAAACACAAGATGCTGCTTTCGTAGACTGGGTATAAGCAAAGATTTCGTAATATAAGACATAAAATCTACCAGTTAAAAAGGAAAAGAAAACGATTGGACTTCATCAGAATTAAAATGTTTTGCTCATCAAAAATACAATTAAGAAAATAAATCAGTAGACCAAAGCCAGGCAAAAGAATAATATCTAGAAAACATGAAGAGAAACTAAACTATCAAGTGAAAAACAATCTAATTAAAATATGTTATGGACATAAAAAGGCAATTAAAAAGAAAGATAAGTAAATAACCAATAAGCACACAGAACTACTTCTAACTTATCATGTTAACAGTCATCATGGAAATGCAAATCAAAATAATATTTAAATATCTTCTCATACTCAGTAAAAGGGCTTAAATCAAAATGAATGAAAACACAAAATATTGATGAGGATATTAAGCAACTTGAGTGTTCATACATTGTGGGGAGACATAAAAAATTGTATAACCACTTTGAAATACTCTTTAGTGTTTTTTTTTAAAATTTAAATACACATCATATGGCCAGTAATTCTTACTCCTATGAATTTATCCAATAAAAATAAAAATATCTGTCCTCAAAAAATCCTCTATAGGAATGTTCTAGGAGCCTTACTCATAGGCATAAAAATCTGGAATAAAGCCAAACGTCCTTCAAAAAAGGGGTTGTTTTACAATAATTGTAGCATATTCACCAAATGAACTATCATTCAGCAATAAAGGGAAACAATCTACTTCTGCATAGAAGAAACATGAATGAGCCACAGAAATATTAGGTTGAGTTAAAAAGTGAAGAATTCATTATGATTCTATTTATATAAAATTCTAGAACAAACAGAACTAAGTTATGGCAATTGAAATCAGAACAATGGTTACCCACAGGGTAAGGAAGCAGGAGAGAACTTTCTGATGTAGCAGAAATGTCCTGTATTTTTTTTTTTTTAGCAGTGTTTCAGGTGTATACAATTTTGCAAAATTAATCAAAATGAAACATCATAAATTTGTGAGAAAAAAAACAGAATATGTATAATACTACCTTGCTAAACATAAATGCAATAATCCCTACCAAAATATTAGGGAATGGAATGCAGTAACACATAAAGAAAATACAATATGATCAAATTGGGTTTAACATGGAAAAGTGAGTCAGAGTAATTCACCTTCTTAAGAGAAAGAAAGGAGTAGGAGAAGGGGGCAACAGAGGATGAGATGGTTGGATGGCATCACTGACTGAATGGACTTGAGTTGGAGCAAGCTAAGGGAGATAGTGAAGGACAGGGAAGCCTGGCCTGCTGCAGTCCATGGGGTTGCAAAGAGTCGGACATGACTTAGCAACTGAACAACAATCACATCCGTATACTAATAGGTAAAATAAATAATTTGATAAAATTCAATAACTTGATAAAATTAAATTTGCTAAAATTCAAATCAGTGATGAAGACTCAATATTTTTAATGATATTCTGAAAGGTTTCTTCTAAGATATGAGCAAGCTGAGGATATTCCTTCTAAACCCTTTTTAGCATGATACTTAAGATAATACCAAGTAAAACAAGCAAGAAAAACAAATAGTATACATACAAATTGAAAAGGAAGAAACAGAACAGTTATTTGTAGATGACACTGCCAAGTATGTAGATAATCTTAAGGAATCTATAAAATGAGAATGGATACATGTATATGTATGGCTGAGTCACTTTGCTCTGTACCTAAAACTTTCATAACATTTTCAATCAGCTATACTCTAATATAAAATGAAAAGTTAAAAAAATATAGAAAAAATGTTCCTATAAGTAATAAGTTAACTTAAAAAGGTTAATAGGATACAAGGTTGGTTTGTTGTTGGTTACTTTTATTTGCATTTATTTTATGCTGAGTTTATTCATGGGTCACAAGTTTTTATTTTTTCAGTTTCTTCTGTGCAACTTCTATTTTAGGAACAATCCGTTCTTGTTCACTAAGAATCAGCTCAGATGAGTGGCAGAGGAGGCTCATGTATGGATGAATTCAACCATGAGCTCTGTAAGTTCTGCATCTTAGGTGCTTTTTTTCACAGGGAAGTGCTCAGTGACCAGAGAATCTACATGTAAATAGTAGATAAGCACTACGCTCTGCACTTCTATGCATGTGCAGCACAAATCTAGCACTCTTTGTGGGTAACTGAGCTTTGTGTCCAGGCCCTACTGTTTGGTCTGAGCACACCTAAAGGCTCTATGACTGTGACAAAATGGCACAAAGTGCTTCTTCAAAGTGACCTCCTTCTGATACTTGGTGGCTTTTTGGACATGAATGCCCTTGATGGCCTGGAAAGTTTTATTCATGTTCTTCAAATGAACACAAAGATCCAAGTCTCTTGATTTGTATGACTTTGTAGGGTTTTCTGGGTTAAGTGGACAGCATACAGTTTTCAGATATGATCTTAGGCCACTAAAAAGGAGAACCAAGGTATATAGGTATATAGGTACACAATTAATTGTTAATTGTGTACCTATATACCTGCCATGAACAATTTCAAAATAACATCAACAGCAGCAGCAAAATTTTCAACATTATCAAAAACATTTTGAGTAGTTATTTGTGTTTGATTTCTTAAAATAAATTTATTCACTTTAATTGGAGGCTAATTACTTTACAATATTGTAGTGGTTTTGCCATACATTGACATGAATCAGCCATGGGTGTACACCTGTTCCCCATCCTGAGTCCCTCTCTCACCTCCCTCCCCATCCCATCCCTCTGGGTCATCACAGTGCACCAGCACCAAACACCCTGTCCCATGCATTGAACCTGGACTGGTGATCCATTTCACATATGATAATGTACATGTTTCAATGCCATTCTCCCAAATCTTCCCACCCTCTCCCTCTTCCACAGAGTCCAAAAAACTGTTCTATACATCTGTGTCTCTTTTGCTGTCTCACATATAGGGTTATCATAACTATCTTTCTAAATTCCATGTATATGCATTAGTATAGCATATTGATGTTTTTCTTTCTGGCTTACTTCACTCTGTATAACAGGCTCCAGTTTCATCCACCTCATTAGAACTGATTCAAATGTATTCTTTTTAATGGCTGAGTAATACTCCATTGTGTATACGTACCAAAGCTTTCTTATCCATTTGTCTGCTGATGGACGTCTGGGTTGCTTCCATGTCCTGGCTATTATAAAGGGTGTTTGATGAACATGGCGTACACGTGTCTCTTTCAATTCTGGTTTCCTTAGTGTGTATGCCCAGCAGTGGGATTGCTGGGTCATATGGCAGCTCTATTTCCAATTTTTAAAGGAATCTCCACACTGTTCCCCATAGTGACTGTACCTGTTTGCATTCCCACCAACAGTGTAAGAGGGTTCCCTTTTCTGCACACCCTCTCCAGCATTTATTGCTTATAGACTTTTGGATCACAGGCATTCTGACTGGCCTGAAATGGTACCTCATTGTGGTTTTGATTTGCATTTCTCTGATAATGAGTGATGTTGAGCATCTTTTCATGTGTTTGTTAGCCATCTGTATGCCTTCTTTGGAGAAATGTCTGTTTAGTTCTTTGGCCCATTTTTTGATTGGGCCATTTATTTTTCTGGAATTGAGCTGCATGAGTTGCTAGTATATTTTTGAGATTAATTCTTTGTCAGTTGCTTCATTTGCTATTATTTGCTGTCATTCTTAAGGCTGTCTTTTCACCTTGCTTATAGTTTCCTTTGTTGTGCAGAAGCTTTTAAGTTTAATTAGGTCCCATTTGTTTATTTTTGCTTTTATTTCCAATATTCTGGGAGGTGGGTCATAGAGGATCCTGCTGTGATTTGTGTTGGAGTGTGTTTTGCCTATGTTCTCCTCTAGGAGTTTTATAGTTTCTGGTCTTATGTTTAGATCTTTAATCCATTCTGAGTTTATCTTTGTGTATGGTGTTAGATGGTATCACTGACTCGATGGACATGAGTCTGAGTGAACTCTGGGAGTTGATGGACAGGGAGGCCTGGCATGTTGTGACTCATGGGGTCGCAAAGAGTCAGACACGACTGAGCGACTGAACTGAACTGATGGTGTTAGAAAGTGTTCTAGCTTCATTCTTTTACAAGTCGTTGACCAGTTTTCCCAGCACCGCTTGTTAAAGAGATTGTCTTTTCTCCACTGTATATTCTTGCCTCCTTTATCAAATATAAGGTGTCCATAGGTGCATGGATTTATCTCTGGGCTTTCTATTTTGTTCCATTGATCTATATTTCTGTCTTTGTGCCAGTACCATCCTGTCTTGATCACTGTAGCTTTGTGGTATAGCCTGAAGACAAGGAGATTGATTCCTCCAGTTCCATTCTTCTTTCTCAAGATTGCTTGGCTATTTGAGGTTTTTTTTTTTTTTAATTTCTATACAAATTGTGAAATTATTCTAGTTCTGTGAAAAATACCGTTGGTAGCTTGATAAGGATTGCATTGAATCTATAGATTACTTTAGGTAGTATACTCATTTTCACTATATTGATTCTTCCAATCCATCAACATGGTATATTTCTTCATCCATTTGTGTCTTTGATTTTTTTGATCAGTGTTTTATAGTTTTCTATATATAGGTCTTTTGTTTCTTTAGGTAGATATATTCCTAAGTATTTTATTCTTTTCGTTGCACTGGTGAATGGAATTTTTACTTTAATTTCTCTTTCTGTTTTCTTATTGTTAGTGTATAGGAATGCAAGGGATTTCTCTGTATTAATTTTATATCCTGCAACTTTATTATATTCATTGATTAGCTCTAGTAATTTTCTGGTGGAGTCTTTAAGGTTTTCTATGTATGGGATCATGTCATCTGCAAACAGTGAGAGTTTTACTTCTTCTTTTCCAATTTGGATTCCTTTTATTTCCTTTTTTGCTCTGATTGCTGTGGCCAAAACTTCCAAAATTATGTTGAATAGAAGTGGTGAGAGTGGGCACCCTTCTCTTATTCCTGACTTGAGGGGAAATGCTTTCAATTTTTCACCATTGAGGATAATGTTTGCTGTGAGTTTGTCATATATAGCTTTTATTATCTTGAGGTATGTTCCTTCTATTCCTGCTTTCTGGAGAGTTTTTATCATAAATGGATGTTGAATTTTGTCAAAGGCTTTATCTGAATCTATTGAAATAATCATATGGTTTTTATCTTTGAGTTTGTTAATGTGGTATATTACATTGATTAATTTGTGGATATTGAAGAATCCTTGCATCCCTGGGATAAAGCCCACTTGGTTGATGTCTGACTGATCTTTTTAATATGTTATTGGATTCTGTTTCCTAGAGTTTTGTTAAGGATTTTAGCATCTATGTTCATCAGTGATATTGGCCTGCAGTTTTCTTTTTCTGTGGCATCTTTGTCTGGTTTTGGTATTAGGGTGATGGTGGCCTCATGGAATGAGTTTGGAAGTTTACTTTCCTCTGCAATTTTCTGGAAGCATTTGAGTAGGATATGTGTTAGCTCTTCTCTAAATTTTTGGTAGAATTCTGCTGTAAAGCCTTCTGGTCTTGGGCTTTTGTTTGCTGGAAGATTTCTGATTACAGTTTCAATTTCCATGCTTGTGATGGGTCTGTTAAGATTTTCTATTTCTTCCTGGTTCAGTTTTGGAAAGTGGTACTTGTCTAAGAATTTGTTCATTCTTCCAAGTTGTCCATTTTATTGGCATATAGTTGTTGATAGTAGTCTCTTATGATTCTTTGTATTTCTGTGTTGTCTGTTGTGATTTCTCCATTTTCATTTCTAATTTTGTTGATTTGATTCTTCTCCCTTTGTTTCTTTATGAGTCTGGTTAATGGTTTGTCAATTTTATCTTCTCAAAGAACCAGCATTTGGCTTTGTTGATTTTTTGCTATGGTCTCTTTTGCATTTATTTCTACCCTAATTTTTAAGATTTCTTTCCTTTTACTAACCCTGGGTTTCTTCATTTCTTCCTTTTCTAGTTGCTTTAGGTGTAAAGTTAGGTTATTTACTTGACTTTTTTCTTGTTTCTTGAGGTAAGCCTGTATTGCCATGAACCTTCCCCTTAGCACTGCTTTTGCAGTATCCCGTAGGTTTTGGGTTGTTGTGTTTTCATTTTCATTCATTTCTATGCATATTTTGATTTCTTCTGTGATTTATTAGTTATTCAGCAGCATGTTGTTCAGCCTCCATATGTTGGAATTTTTAATAGTTTTTATCCTGCAATTGAAATCTAATCTTACTGCATTGTGGTCAGAAAAGATGCTTGGAATGATTTCAACTTTTTTGAATTTACCAAGGCTAGATTTATAGCCCAGAATGTGATCTATCTTGGAGAAGGTTCCATGTGCACTTGAGAAAAAGTTGAAATTCATTGTTTTGGGGTGAAATGTCCTATAGATATCAATTAGGTCTAACTGGTCTATTGTATCATTTAAAGTTTGTGTTTCCTTGTTAATTTTATGTTTAGTGATCTATCCATAGGTGTGAGTGTGGTATTAAAGTCCCCCACTATTATTGTGTTATTGTTAATTTCCCCTTTCTTACTTGTTAGCATTTGTTTTACATATTGCGGTGCTCCTATGTTGGGTACACACACACACACACACACACACATATATATTTATAATTGTTATATCTTCTTCTTGGATTGATCCTTTGATCATTATGTAGTGACCATCTTTTTCTCTTTTCACAGTCGTTATTTTAAAGTCTATTTTATCTGATATGAGTATTGCTACTCCTGCTTTTTTTTTTTTGGTCTCTATTTGCATGGAATATCTTTTTCCAGCCCTTCATTTTCAGTCTGTATGTGTCCTTTGTTTTGAGGTGGGTCTCTTGTAGACAACATATATAGGGGTCTTGTTTTTGTATCCATTCAGCCAGTCTTTGTCTTTTGGTTGGGGCATTCAACCTATTTACATTTAAGGTAATTACTGATAAGTATGACCCCATTGCCATTTACTTTGCTGTTTTGCATTTCAGTTTATACACCCTTGTTGTGTTTCCTGTCTAGAGAAGATCCTTTAGCACTTGTTGGAGTGCTGGTTTGGTGGTGCTGAATTCTCTTAGCTTTTGCTTGTCTCTAAAGCTTTTGATTTCTCTTCATATTTGAATGAGATCCTTGCTGGGTACAGTAATCTGTGTTGTAGGTTTTTCTCTTTTATCACTTTAAGTATGTCCTGCCATTCCCTTCTGGCCTGAAGAGTTTCTGTTGAAAGATCAGCTGTTATCTTTATGGGAATCCCCTTGTGTGTTATTTGTTGTTTTTCTCTTGCTGCTTTTAATATTTGTTCTTTAAATATTTTAATGTTTGTTTGAATTTTGTTAATTTGATTAATATGTGTCTTGGGATGTTTCACCTTGAGTTTATCCTATTTGGGACTCTCTGTGTTTCTTGGACTTGGGTAACTATTTCCTTACCCATTTTAGAGAAGTTTTCAACTATTATCTCCTCAAGTATTTTCTCATGGTCTTTCTTTTTGTCTTCTTCTTCTGGGACTCCTATGATTTGAATGCTGGGGCTTTTAACATTGTCCCAGAGGTCTCTGAGGTTGTCCTCACTTTTTTTTTTTAATTCTTTTTTTCTTTTTTCCTCTCTGCTTCATTTATTTCTACCATTCTATCTTCTACCTCACTTATCTTATCTTCTGCCTCCTTTATTCTATTGTTGGTTCCCTCCAGAGTGTTTTTGATCTCATTTATTGCATTATTCATTATATATTGACTCTCTTTTATTTCTTCTAGGTCCTTGTTAAACATTTCTTGCATCTTCTCAATCCTTGTCTCCAGGCTATTTATCTGTAATTCCATTTTATTTTCAAGATTTTGGATAATTTTCACTATCATTATGCTGAATTCTTTTTCAGGTGTATTTCCTGTCTCTTCCTCTTTTGTTTGGTTTGGTGGACATTTATCCTGCTGAGTATTTCTTTGCCTTTTCATCTTGTTTAGATTGCTGTGTTTGGGGTGGCCTTTCCATATTCTGGTAGTTTGTGGTTCCTGTTTATTGTGGGGATTCCTCACTGTGGGTGGGGTTAGATGGGTGGCTTGTCAAGGTTTCCTGGTTAGGGAATCTTGTGTTGGTGTTCTGGTGCATGGAACTGGATTTCTTCTCTCTGGAGTGCAATGAAGTGTGACTTTGGGCAACCTGTATATTGAAGCTCAGGGCTATGTTCCTGTGTTGCTGGAGAATTTGTGTGGTATGTCTTGCTCTGGAACTTGTTGGCTCTTGGGTGGTGCTTGGTTTCAGTGTAGGTATGGAGGCTTCTGGGCGAGCTCTTATCGATTAATATTGCTTGGAGTCAGGAATTCTCTGGTGTTCTCAGGTTTTGAACTTAAGCCTCCTGCCTCTGGATTTCAGTATTATTCTTACAGTAGCCTCAAGACTTCTCCATCTATACAACACCAATGATAAAACATCTAGGTTAATAAAAGTTTCTCCACAGTGAAGGACGCCTGGAGAGTTCACAGAGTTACATGGAGATGAGAAGAGGGAGGAGGGAGATAGAGGTGACCAGGAGGAAAAGATGGGGAATCAAAAGAGGAGACAGCAAGCTAGCCAGTAATCAATTCCCTATGTGCTCTCCACAGTCTGGATCCCTCAGAGATGTTCACAGAGTTACACAGAGAAGAGAAGAGGAGGGAGGAGACAGAGGTAGCCAGGAGGATAAAGGGGGGAATCAAAAGGAGAGAGACAGATCCAGCCAGTAATCAGTTCCCTAAGTGTTCTCCACAGCCTGGAACACACAAAGAGATTCACAGAGTTGGGTAGAGAAGAGAAGGGGGAGGGAGGAGATAGAGGTGACCTGGTGGAGAAAAAGGAGAGTCAAAAGGGGGAGAGAGCAATCAAGCCAGTAATCACACTCCCAAGTTAAAATGGGTACTGAAGACTGGATTCTTAAAGGTACAAAATTGATAACAAATACCAAAAAGCAAAGATTAAAAATCTAGAGTAGAAGTTAGACTGAAAAATATAATATTAAAAACACAAAACAAAGTCACAAAAATTATAAAATATATATGAAGTTTGTTTTAAAAATAAAGTGTTTTTTTTTTTTTTTGGCAAGGCAATCAGATCAGATCAGTCGCTCAGTTGTGTCCGACTCTTTGCGACCCCATGAATTGCAGCACGCCAGGCCTCTCTGTCCATCACCAACTCCTGGAGTTCACTCAGACTCACGTCCATCGAGTCAGTGATGCCATCCAGCCATCTCATCCTCTGTCATCCCCTTCTCCTCTTGCCCCTAATCCCTCCCAGCATCAGAGTCTTTTCCAATGAGTCAAGTCTTCGCATGAGGTGGCCAAAGTATTGGAGTTTCAGCTTTAGCATCATTCCTTCCAAAGAAATCCCAGGGCTGATCTCCTTCAGAATGGACTGGTTGGATCTCCTTGCAGTCCAAGGGACTCTCAAGAGTCTTCTCCAACACCACAGTTCAAAAGCATCAATTCTTCAGTGCTCAGCCTTCTCCACAGTCCAACTCTCACATCCATACATGACCACAGGAAAAACCATAGCCTTGACTAGATGAACCTTTGTTGGCAAAGTAATGTCTCTGCTTTAGAATATGCTATCTAGGTTGGTTATAACTTTCCTTCCAAGGAGTAAGCATCTTTTAATTTCATGGCTGCAGTCACCATCTGTGGTGATTTTTGAGCCCAGAAAAATAAAGTTTGCCACTGTTTCCACTGGTTCCCCATCTATTTCCCATGAAGTGGTGGGACCAGATGCCATGATCTTCGTTTTCTGAATGTTGAGCTTTAAGCCAACTTTTTCACTCTCCTCCTTCACTTTCATCAAGAGACTTTTTCGTTCCTCTTCACTTTCTGCCATAAAGGTGGTGTCATCTGCATATCTGAGGTGATTGATATTTCTCCCGGCAATCTTGATTCCAGCTTGTATTTCTTCCAGTCCAGCGTTTCTCATGATGTAGTCTGCATATAAGTTAAATAAGCAGGGTGACAATATACAGCCTTGACGAACTCCTTTTCCTATTTGGAACCAGTCTGTTGTTCCATGTCCACTTCTAACTGTTGCTTCCTGACCTGCATACAAATCTCTCAAGAGGCAGATCAGGTGGTCTGGGATTCCCATCTCTTTCAGAATTTTCCACACTTTCTTGTGATCCACACAGTCGAAGGCTTTGGCATAGTCAATAAAGCATAAATAGATGCTCTTCTGGAACTCTCTTGCTTTTTCCATGATCCAGCAGATGTTGGCAATTTGATCTCTGGTTCCTCTGCCCTTTCTAAAACCAGCTTGAACATCAGGAAGTTCATGGTTCACATATTGCTGAAGCCTGGCTTGGAGAATTTTGAGCATTACTGTACTTGCATGTGAGATGAGTGCAATTGTGTGGTAGTTCAAGCATTCTTTGGCATTGTCTTTCTTTGGGATTGTAATGAAAACTGACCTTTTCCAATCATGTGGCCACTGCTGAGTTTACAAAATTTGCTGGCATATTGAGTGCAGCACTTTCATAGCATCATCTTTCAGGATTTGGAATGGCTCAACTGGAATTCCATCACCTCCACTAGCTTTGTTCGTAGTGATGCTTTCTAAGGCCCACTTGACTTCACATTCCAGCATGTCTGGCTCTAGGTCAGTGATCACACCATCGTGATTATCTTGGTCGTGAAGATTTTTTTTGTACAGTTCTTCTGTGTATTCTTGCCATCTCTTCTTAATATCTTCTGCCTCTGTTAGGTCCATACCATTTCTGTCCTTTATTGAGCCCATCTTTGCATGAAATGTTCCTTTGGTATCTCTGATTTTCTTGAAGAGATCCCTAGTCTTTCCCATTCTGTTGTTTTCCTCTATTTTTTTGCATTGATCGCTGAAGAAGGCTTTCTTATCTCTTCTTGCTATTCTTTGGAACTCTGCATTCAGATGTTTATATCTTTCCTTTTCTCCTTTGGCAAGGTAATAGTAGATTATAAAAACAAAAATTAATGGAGTAATAGAGGATTAAAAATAAGTTTTTTTTTTAATTAAAAAATTATACTAGTAAAAATATATCTAGGAATTTCTCTGGAACTATTGTGGACAGTGTGGGGTCAGCTCAGTTTCAGATAGTTCTTTGATCCAGCTTACACTTCTCAAGTTCTATAGGCCCCCTTTCAATGTAGTTGGTGCTAACTACAGAGTTTTAATCTGTTGCACTTGTCACTTCCAAAGTGGTTCCCTCTGTTTATTTTAGCTTCTTCTGTTTGCTGGTCTCTTCAGTGTTTAATTTCCACCCTGACACAAGGGGGCGAAGGTGGTCACTTATTTAGGCTCACTTGTTTAGTCGTGCTGTGGGGAGGGAGGAACACTGCAAACAAATATCACTGGTGTGTGTGGGAAGTGCTCACAGTGTTTCAGCACACTGGGTGTGTCCCCACTCAGTGGTGTGTGTGCTTTCATGGTCTACATTTCTTAGGCTCTAGGTTGCTCTGCTGGGAACTGTCTGAGGCTGGCCCTGGGTTGCATGCACTTTCCAGGCCTAAGCCACTCAGGTTCAGGTTCTTGGGTACTCCACAAAGGCGCAGACTCAATTGGGCCTGCGTTTTGTGCCCTTTCCAGGTTTGAGCAGCTCAGGTGCCCAGGTGCTTGGTGAGAGCAGTCACCCCCAGGTGGGCGATGCATCTTATCACCTGCCCCATCCCAGCAGCTCAGTTTTCTGGGTTTACAACGGGTGCACCTTCTCAGGTGTGCTGCATGTCTCTTTTAAGGAGATAATCTCTGGCTGTGACCCTCCTGGCAGATGTCAACCGTCCAGAATCCCAAGAACTCTTGGTTAGCTATGGAGCCTGTTTGCAGTTTGGTAGAGGATGCCTCTCTGGGGCCGTGGTTGCCCCTTTCTGGCTCTGGCTGCCCCCTGCCTGTTTGTCCCTGGTGGGAGATGGGCCAGTCCGCAGCTAGCGCTCAGTCCTTTGTTCTGTGAGCGGGCCTGTCAGTGCCTCTGGTTAGGGCTTTTCGTGGGATAGTTTTCTCTCTCTCTCTCTTTTTTTCTCTCTCTCTCTGGCTATCCACAGTTTGGGTTGCTATCTTATGTTAGTTCCCTCAGATTGCCCTCAGGGCATTCAGGCCAGGTCCTTACACTAAGCAATGCAGCCCGTGCCTCCCTGTTCAGCCCCTGCTTGCTGGTGGCTGCTGCCAGAGCGCTGGGAGTTGCCCTTAGGCAGGTAATCTGTGCGTTTTATTTGTTTATTTATTTTTCCTCCTGGTTATGTTGCCTTCTGAGATTCCAAGATGCCCCACAGACCTGCCAGTGAGAGTATTTCTTGGTGTTTGGAAACTTTTCTTTTAAGACTCCCTTTCAAGGATGGATCTCTGTCCCTACCTCTTTTTTCTCTCTTTTTATCTTTTATAATTTGTCCTACCTCTTTTATAAGGCAATGGGCTGCCTTTCTGGGTGCCTGATGTCCTCTGCCACCATTCAGAAGTTTTTTTGTGGAATTTGCTCAGCGTTCAAATGTTCTTTCGATGAATTTGTGGGGGAGAAAGTGGTCTCTCCGTTCTATTCCTCTGCCATCTTAGGACCAGCCCCCTCGAGCAGTTATTTAACAAAAACCCAAAATTAAAGAAAAAAAATTTGAGGAGTTATTTAACAAAATATGTGCAAGATTTGTATACTGAAAACTGTAAAACTTTAATTGCAAAGAGAAATTAAAGACCTAAATTAATGCAGATATGTACCATGTTCCTGGTTTGAAAAATATTAGGATATCAATTGTCCTTATATTGACCAATAGATTCAATGTGATCTCAATTGAAGCATGATTTGTTTTGTAGAAATTTGTAAGTTGATTTTTAAAAGGATATAGGGATAAAAAGGACCTAGAATAGCCAAAACGATTTTACAAAAGTAAAACATATTTGTAGCAGGTGGATTTATACTATTTTATTTCAGTTTTTAACAGACTATAGGAATGAAGGCAAATTGGTAATAGATCAATGGATCAGAAAGCGTTAAAAAAGTAAAGTGTACATATGTGTGCAGTTGATTTTTAACAAAGGTGCCAAGGTAATTTAATGGGAAAATTAAAGCCTTTCAAAGAAGGGTGCCAAAATAAATGGATATCATTTGGGATGGAAAAAAACAAATTAGAATCTTTCCGTCACATCATACAGAAAAATGAAATGAAAATGGATCATTAAACCTAAAACCTATACCTATAAAACTTTTAGCAAGAAGCAATTTGTTTTTTAATTTAAAATAGGCAGAGCTATCTTATTTGGGGCATATAAGGAAAATAAATGACGAATTGGACTTCATCAAAAATAACAACTTCTAATTTCTGGTGAAAAGTTGTTACAGATGAGAAAATATTTTAATACATATTTCTGAAAACTATATAATGTCTACAACTTAATAAGATAGCAGCTTATTTAAATGTGCAGGAGATATAACTAGGTACCTCAGAGATTTATAAATTGATAATGAGCCACATGGATAAATCTTAAAAGAATTTTTTTTTGAGAGAGAGAAAAAAGCAAAACACAGAAGAGTGCATATTCCATGACTTTCATTAATATGTGATTCTAGAAAAGCAAAGCTGATCTCTGCTGGCCAACAGATTAGTGGTTGCATGGTGTTAGGGACCTCCAGGGGCAGTGCTCCGTCTATTACAAAGGGGACAAAGGAACATGCAGGTACTCCTGATGATGGAAATCTTTCTGGGTTTTGAATATTCATATGTTAAGGGAAGCATATTACATGATATATATATTTGACAAAATTCTGAAATGACAAATTATTTTTCCCTATTTTCAAAGTGATCACTCCATGGCTGTCACTGGTCTCAAGGATCAGACAGTTCTAATCATTAGATAAATGACATATAGATCATGTGGACAGATCAAGATAATGTGACTGACTGTCACAGAGGCTGATCTAGAAGGAACTGTATAGTTGTGCTTTAGGTTTATAGGACCATTCCAAGTGGACATAAGCATCCAAGTGCTGGTGACTTTATGTTCATAGATTAAAATAAAAATAAGTTGAATAAAGGGCATTTTGAATTATATTATACCAAATACACTTTAAAAGATTTTGACTGTATCAATCTATTTTTATCCACATTTTGTCACATAGCACAATAGTAAAAAACACAAGTCCTGAAGTAAGATGAATCTAGGTTTGGTCCCTGTTCTACCATTCACTACCCATGTAACCTTGGATAACTTACCTTGCATCTCTGAGTTCCCATTTCTTTGTCTGGATTATCACAAGGATTAGAGGAAACAATGTACCTATAGCATTTAGTATGGCACCTGGGAGATAGCATATTCAATTAATATTTGCCATTTTGATTAGACTACTGTTAATACTTCCATACTTCCATCCCCTGGATGAGGAAATGGCACCTCACTACAGTTATTCTTGCCTGGAGAATCCCATGGACAGAGGAGTCTGGCAGCTTACAGTCCATGGGGTCACAGAATCAGATACAACTGAGCATCTGAGCACATTACTTCTCAAAAGTTAAATAATTGCCCTTAAAATGAAAATATTTTGTTTCATGACATAGCATATTAACAAAATTAATTTAAAAGGAAAATGTAGTTGTGTTTTGTTGTACAAACTATAACTCAATAAAAAGTGCACAGAAAACTAAGACAAAATGTAATGAATTATAGGGAGAAAAAAAAAATCTATTTTAATTAAGGATGTCCTTTGTTGTTCTTGTAAGGATTTAGGTACTGTTCATATCATAGCACATGATCAATGAACAGATGGCTTTGTTTTTCAGTTCTGTTGGGCTTGAGATACTGGTATTCTAGCCCATTTAAAAGTCCTGTAAGAGCTGCAATCTAGAAGTTCATGTTTTGCCATCAAATGGACCTACATTTATTTGTGCCCTGCTCTAGGGAATGTTTTTCAAATTTCGGGAATGAAGTTCAGCTGGCATCTATAACTTGTAAGGATGACACTAAAGTAACAAGTTTCACTAAAGTGAAAAAGTTGGCTTAAAGCTCAACAATCAGAAAACTAAGATCATGGCATCTGGTCCAATCACTTCATGGCAAGCAGATGGGGAAACAATGGAAACAGTGACAGACTTTATTTTGGGGGGCTCCAAATCACTGTAGATGGTGACTGCAGCCATGAAATTAAAAGACACTTCCTCCTTGGAAGAAAAACTATGACTAACCTAGATAGCTGGAGAAGGCAATGGCACCCCACTCCAGTACTCTTGCCTGGAAAATCCCATGGACAGAGGAGCCTGGTGGTCTGCAGTCCATGGGGTCACTAAGAGTTGGACATGACTGAGCGACTTCACTTTCACTTTTTACTTTCATGCATTGGAGAAGGAAATGGCAACCTACTCCAGTGTTCTTGCCTGGAGAATCCCAGGGACTGGGAGCCTGGTGGGCGGCCGTCTATGGGGTTGCACAGAGTCGGACATGACTGAAGCAACTTAGCAGCAGCAGCAGCAGCAACCTAGACAGCATGTTAAAAATCAGAGGCATTACTTTGCCAACAAAAGTCCATCTAGTCAATGCTATGGTTTTTCCAGTGGTCATGTATGGATGTGAGAGCTGGACTACAAAGAAAGCTTAGCACCGAAGAATTGATGCTTTTGAACTGTGGTGTTGGTGAAGACTCTTGAGAGTCCCTTGGACTGCAAGGAGTTCCAACCAGTCCATCCTAAAGGAAATCAGTCATGAATAATCATTGGAAGGACTGATGCTGAAGCTGGAACTCCAGTACTTTGGCCACCTGATGCAAAGAACTGACTCATGAGAGAAGACCCTGATTGTGGCAAAGATTGAAGGTAGGAGAAGGGGACGACAGAGGATGAGATGGCTGGATGGCATCACCAACTCAATGGACATGCATTTAAGTAGACTCTGGGAGTTGGGGATGTATAGGGAAGCCTGGCATGCTGCAGTCCATGGGGTCGCTAAGTGTTGGACACAACTGAGTTACTGAATTGAACTGAGAGGTAAACCTTAGAACAGCAGTCAAAATCCAGAGTAAATTACATTATATCAGAGGCACTGGAAAATCTTCAAGGATGTCCACCAATTCAAAGATTTTATAGCTTTCTGTTCCTTATCTATTTATTTCCATAAGGCCATATTAGGTTAATTCCATAGTCAGCAATCTGCTGAGTACTATGTCAGGAGTGCAGTAAAACTTCAAAACAATTCTAAAATGAGGGATTTTTTTTTTTTTTATCCAGAGTAATTGATGTTTACTGCTACCAGGGAGAGTTTGAGGATTGTTACTTTCAGTTCAGTTCAGTCGGTCAGTCATGTCCAACACTTAGCGACCCCATGGACTGCAGCATGCCAGGCCTCCCTATACCTCCCCAATATCTATACCTAGATGTATACACACCCTTGCAAAATGACTTCTGAATATTCATTGCAAAAACTGTGATGACCAAAGGTTGACAAACAAACTTAGATGTCAATAATGTATTGATTTATCTTAAATTATGATAATTTAACTTATATTTTAAATTAGTTTATTTTAAATTCTAAGTAATTTAAAGATAAATAAATTATGCTAATCCATGATGGTGTGGAGAAGGCAATGGCACCCCACTACAGTGCTCTTGCTTGGAGAGACCCATGGACGGAGGAGCCTGGTGGGCTGCAGTGCATGGGATCTTGAAGAGTCGGACACAACTGAGTGACTTCACTTTCACTTTTCATTCTCATGCATTGGAGAAGGAAATGGCAACCCACTCCAGTGTTCTTGCCTGGAGAATCCCAGGGACAGAAGAGCCTGGTAGGCTGCCATCTCTGGGGTCGCACAGAGTTGGACACGACTGAAGCGACTTAGCAGCAGCAGCAGCAGCATGATCATGTATAAAACTGAAAAAGGAGGAAGAAGATACCTATGCTAGAGATAGAGTTCCAAGATACAGTAAATACAAAAAGCAGGGTATAGAACTGTGGTGTAATATGTTTTGATATGTGTAAAGGGGGGAGAAAATGAAACTCTACATTCATGTTTCCTTGATTAGGGAAAAAATTTCTAGGCAGATACAGAAGAAATCAAGGACAGTGGTTACAAAGGATGAGATAATGGGAACAGAGCTGAAGCAGATACTGAAAAATTGCATTTTTCTCCTCTTATGTCAAATTTACATGAATAAGAGTTGGACTTACCTCAACATGGTCCAAGCCACCTTGCTTTCTTCAAGCTGCTTCATCAGCACAAGCTCCTTCCTCTTGACTCAGGATGAGAACTTTAGCCTTGGATCCAACCTCAGGACCACGTGGGGAAAACATTTTCTCCCTTCTCTTTGACACACAGGGCATGGGATGCCTTACTTAAGTTCAGTCAAACTTGTACTCCTCTTTGAGTTTCAATCTTGAGTGGGTGACACCAACTTGCAGGGGAAGATGAGAAATCACTCACAGCACCAGCAGTGGACTCAATAAGACTCTACCAGTGGTAAAGCAATCATCAAGTTGTGACTAAGCCAGCGACTGTGTCCAAAATTCCATCTGCAGAAACATCGGCCCTTGGTTCCTTTGGATTTTAAAAATTAAGGTCCTTAGGGCTTTCCTCATAGCTCTGTTGGTAAGGAATCTGCCTGCAATGCAGGAGACCTGGGTTCGATTCCTGGGTCGGGAAGATCCCCTGGAGAAGGAAATGGCAATCCGCTCCAGTATTCTTGCCTGGAAATTCCATGGACACAGGAGCCTGGCAGGCTACAGTCCATGGGGTCACAAGAGTAGGACATGACATAGCGACTAAACCACCAGACTTCCTTCCTAATCTCTGTGGTCTCCATTGTTGTTCCCATAAAAACTATTTCTGTTAAAGGTAAACAGATTTAATTTCTTTTGTTAGCTACATATAGTTATGATGCCAAATTAATTTCTTTTTTACTCTCTTTGCCATTAAATTGTAAGTTTCCTGAGGTCTAGTAGTTAGTCTTGTTCAACACCCATAGGGCCTAGCACCGTGCTTACCATATAACAATAGGTGATTATTGATAGAATTGACTAATTCAGTGACTCAGAAGTTAACATTAAGGCTAAGTGAAAATTAAAAGTTTCAAAATAACAAAGACTTCCAACATCTAAGCTCTGAGTCTATGCAAATGCTTTGTGTTAACTGATCTTCTCAATTCTCAGTCTCAGATCTCAATCGTGTCCAACTCTTTGCAATCCCAGGTGCCGTAACTCACCAGCTACTCTTGTCTGTGGGATTTCTAGGCAAAAATGCTGGAGTGGGTTGCCACTTCCTTCTCCAGGGAATCTTGTCAATCCAGGGATTGAACCCAGGTCTCCTGCTTTGCAGGCAAATTCTTCACTGTCTGAGCTACAAGGAAGCCCAAAAGTATTTTTATTCATTGAAAATTAAAAGTTTCAAAATAACAATGACTTCTAATGTCTAAGCTCTGCATTTAAGCAATTTTTTTGTGTGTGTTAACTGATTTGCTCAATTCTCAGTCTCAAATCAAGGAGAGATTGAATAATTTAACATGGTAAAAAGAGGTTAATATTGAAAAGGCAATGAATTTTTCTGCTTGAAATAAACTAGCAGGAAATCTATTCCTAAAACACATACTTAATGCTAAAATGAGTACAAACTTTTATGAAATCATTCATTTCCTTTAAAATGATAAATTTTACATTTGAAATGATTCTCATTTTTAATGACTATTACTATAAACCCATTCCATTCCTTTCAAACATTAGAAGAAACAGAGGGTAACTTGTATTAGATAATTTTCATTCAGTTAAACAATGCAAGAAATATAATGCCAAGGAAGTATTACTAAAAAAAAATAATAATAATCTTTACTTTATACCTGACATCACAATAAAAATTTTTATTAAAATTTTATATTCCTGGAAACCATGTTTCACTGTGTTAATATAAAATCCAGAATGTAATAGAAATAGAAAAAAAATTTTCCCCAAACCTCCAATTACTTAAAATAATATATTTTACATAGCACTAATTATCTTAAGTTAGCATACCACTGGGAAATGAAAAGCAAACATGAAATCTATTTGATTAATGTATCAGAATGTTGCAAAATTACACTTTTTTCCTCTTGACAGAGATCACTTTCCTTGCATTTCCCCTTGTTTTCATTAAGTACTCTCATGTCAGCAATACTGATTTGACAATTTGAATATCATTCCCATAAGAGCACTCTAAATAAATACTCCTTCATATTTATCCATAAAAATACAATGTTATACTCACTCAAAAGCCTTATAAAATTATGTATTATCAAACATAATTCGTAACCATTAAATCTCTCAATGTGACATGGAAAGGACAACAAAATAAGGGAGCCATGTAAATACTTCTTTAAGGACTGGATTGATTTTGTTCAAGGGCCACTGTTCTGTCACTCTTTAAAAAGACTTCAAATGTCAATTCATTGCTGTCTGTAAAAGTGAAAAAGCAATATCTTTTTGCCTATTATTTGCACAGCAAGTATTATTCAAGTTTAACTTTATCATTTTCATAATATCCTTCCAAAACATAGAAAATAAATTTTATAAACAAATAGGTGCTAAGAAATTTCAAGACCCAATCATTTCAGTTCAGTTCAGTCACTCAATCGTGTCTGACTCCTTGCGACCCCATGGACTGCAGCATGCCAAGCTTCCCTGTTCATCACCAACTCCTGGGATATATCTAAACCCATGTCCATTGATTCGGTGATGCCATCCAACCATCTCATCCTCTGTCATCCCTTTCTCTTCTCGCCTTCAAACTTTCCCAGCATCAGGGTGTTTTCCAATGAAGCCGCTCTTCTCATCAGGTGGCCAAAGTATTGAAGTTTCAGCTTCAATATCAGCCCTTCCAATGAACACTCAGGGCTGATCTCCTTTAGGATGGTTGGATCTCCTTGCACTCCAAAGGACTTTTAAGAGTCTTCTTCAACACCACAGTTCAAATAATCAATTCTTCAGTGCTTTGCTTTCTTTATAGTCCAACTCTCACATCCATACATGACCACAGGAAAAACCATAGCCTTGACTAGATAGACCTTTGTTGACAAAGTAATGTCTCTGCTTTTGAATATGCTGTCTAGGTTAGTCATAGCTTTTCTTCCAAGGAACAAGTGTCTTTTAATTTCCTGGCTGCAGTCACCATCTGCAGTGATTTTGGAGCCTCCCAAAATAAAGTCTGCCATTGTTTCCACTGTTGCCCTATCTATTTGCCATGAAGTGATGGGACCTGATGCCATGATCCTAGTTTTCTGAATGTTGAGCTTTAAGCCAACTTTTTCACTCTCCTCCTTTACTTTCATCAAGAGGCTTTTTAGTTCTTTGCTTTCTGTCATAAGGGTGGCATCATCTGCATATGATGCAGGTTATTGATATTTCTTCTGGCAATCTTGATTCCAGTGTGTGCTTCATCCAGCCCAGCATTTCTTATGATGTACTCTGCATACAAGTTAAATAAGCAGGGTGACAACATACAGCCTTGACATACTCCTTTTCCTATTTGGAACCAGTCTGTTGTTTCATGTCCATTTCTAACTGTTGCTTCTTGACCTGCATACAGATTTCTCAAGAGGCAGGTCAGGTGGTCTGGTATTCCTATCTCTTTCAGAATTTTCCACAGTTTGTTGTGATCCACACAGTCAAAGGCTTTGGCATAGTCAATAAAGCAGATATAGATATTTTTCTGGAACGCTCTTGTTTTTTGATGATCCAGCAGATGTTGGTAATTTGATCTCTGTTTCCTCTGCCTTCTCTAAAACCAGCTTGAACATCTGAAAGTTCACGGTTCATGTATTGGGTTCAAGACCCAATACCACTCTTCAGAAAGAATGAAATCAATCTAAATAGTAGAATTAAGACTATAACACCATTTCCACAGGCAAATTTCCCTACTAAGACACATGAATTGTATTTAGGTAAAATATTCCATCATAACCCTGCACCAGAATACCCTTTCCTTGGGTCAGTTTAGTTTGTTTTGTGTTCTGGAATTTCCTTCTGTATAGCATATCCATGCTGGAACTTGTTAAAACCATCAGGATCATAGGTTTACAGCCTGCTTCTATAGAGTTGCTTTTGCTTGCACCTTAATATATATATATATATATATATATATATATATATATATATATATATATATACATATTTTTTTTTACAGTAGTTTAGTTCTGCTGCTGGGTTTACAAAGCTCAGAAGCATAAGGTAGTGGGTTTTTTCCTGAACTTTATTCTCAGATGAAAACTCTAACATTAAAAAGGTATAAAAACTGTGAATGTATTTTCCAAGCTCTGTCTCAAATGTCAGAAACTTGATGAAACCATTTAAAATTTATCTGTTCTGACTGAACTCTCTTACTCCTCTCATGATATTGATTATACTTTGTTCTTTACTGTGATTTCTGGCTTTTCCTCTCCAGATAGAATGATGGCTGCATTAAGGCAGAACACTTTATCTTATTATCTTCAGCCACAGTCCATCTCTGCTGCCTTCCTTCTTGTCAAGTTTCCCACATCTTAAAATAACCAATTTTTATGCCTAAATCCACATAGAATTATTTTCAGTTTTTGTTCCTTCTTGCTTTTATCAGGCTTTGTAACATGATGGTCAAATTCTCCTGCTTGACTTCATCTATTCCCAGTCATACTTAACATGGGTGCAATGTGGCTGATAGACCCATACTTCTGTAGAAGAGTCTTTATCAACCCCATGATCCTAATTTCCCAACAGGGAATGTTGTTGTTCAGTCCCATGGTCATGTCTGACTCTTTGTGACTTGATGGACTGCATGGATTTCTGGTCCTTCACTACTTCCTGGAGTTTGCTCAAACTCATGTCCATTGAGTCAATGATGCCATCCAACCATCTCATCCTCTGTTGCTCTCTTCTCTTCCTGCCCTCAGTCTTTCCCAGCATCAAGGTCTTTTCCAGTGAGTCAGCTTTTCACATCAGGTGGCCAAAGTATTGGAGCTTCAGCTTCAGCATCAGTCTTTAAAATGAATATTCAGGGTTGATTTCCTATAGGATTGACTGGTTTGATCTTGCTGTCCAAAGGACTGTCAAGAGTTTAAATGCATGATCTGACATAAAAGTCTTGACTACTTGTCACATTGTAAACTCTTCACCTAAACAAACTTTCACGAGACTCTTCCTACCCATTACTTGTATGACTTGCTTTCTCCTCTCTTTGCTATAATTGATCTTTTATTGATTCCTTTTTCCTACTAAATTTAAGGCCTTGAGCACACCAGTGTTCCAGTCATACTTACTTATTCAAAACTACTTACTGAGAGGATATATCATGTCAAACACTTCTAAAAACTGAGGGTTAGCAATTAACCAACCAACCAAACAAAAAAGACTCCTGCTGTCATAGATTCTCTAGGCGAGAATATTGGAGTGGGTAGTCTTTCCCTTCTTCAGGTGATTTTCCCAACCCAGGGATTGATCTCAGGTCTCCCGCATTACAGGTGGATTCTTTAACAGCTGAGCCACAGGGGAAACTCAATCATGAAATTCAAACTCAGGCAAAGATGCCCCAGAGGCAAAGAAAGGAATTTTGGAGATATTTGGGGAAGAAAATTTGAAGCAGAGCTAAGAGGGATACAAAATTTCTGTGGTAGGAATGAAACAGAGTAGGACCCTATGGGCCTTGCCCTCCATGTCCTCTGCTTGTCTTTAGTCTGCAGAAAAATTTTAGCCAAAGAATACATTTCATCAGAGAGCTGAGAACATGCAGAGGGGAAAAGAGGCACAGGAAACCAATAATAATAGTTTAATTATCAAGCATAGTTAAAGACCTTTAATTCCTTCTTAAGGGTTATAAAAAATATTCTTAGCCATACCCTGTGAGCTGTCTTACAGATACTGAATATAGATACTTTTATGTCCCAAAATTCCAAATAGGAAAAGGAGTACATCAAGGCTGTATATTGTCACCCTGCTTATTTAACTTGTATGCAGAGTACATCATGAGAAACACTGGGCTGGATGAAGCACACACAGGAATCAAGATTGCCAGGAGAAATATCAATAACCTCAGATATGCAGATGATGCCACCCTTATGACAGAAAGTGAAGAACTAAAGAGCCTCCTGATGAAAGTGAAAGAGGAGAGTGAAAAAGTTGGCTTAAAGCTCAACATTCAGAAAACTAAGATCATGGCATCCAGTCCCATCACTTCATGGGAAATAGATGGGGCAACAGTGGAAACAGTGGCTGACTTTATTTTTTGGAGGCTCCAAAATCACTGCAGATGGTGACTGCAGCCATGAAATTAAAAGACGCTTACTCCTTGGAAGGAAAATTATGACCAACCTAGACAGCATATTAAAAAGCAGAGACATTACTTTGTCAACAAAGGTCTGTCTAGTCAAGGCTATGGTTTTTTCAGTAGTCGTGTATGGATGTGAGAGTTGGACTATAAAGAAAGCTGAGCTCAGAAGAATTGATGCTTTTGAACTGTGGTGTTGGAGAAGACTCTTGAGAGTCCCTTGAACTGCAAGGAGATCCAACCAGTCCATCCTAAGTGAGATCAGTCCTGGGTGTTCATTGGAAGGACTGATGTTGAAACTGAAACTCCAATACTTTGGCCACCTGATGCAAAGAGCCGACTCATTTGAAAAGACCCTGATGATGTGAAAGACTGAGGACAGGAGGAGAAGGGGACAACAGAGGATAAGATGGTTGGGTGGCATCACTGACTCAATGGACATGAGTTTGGGTGAGCTCTGGGAGTTGGTGATGGACAGGGAGGCCTGGATTGCTGCAGTTCATGGGGTCACAAAGAGTTGGACATGACTGAGCAACTGAACTGAACTGATGTCCCAAAGAAAGGCAATGCCAAAGAATGTTCAAATTATATACAATTGCACTCATTTTCCATGCTAGCAAGATTATATTCAAAATCCTTCAAATTAGGCTTCAAAAGTACTTGAACTGAGAAATTCCACATGTACAAGCTGGATTTAGAAATGGCAGAGAATCCAGATATCAAAATGTCATCATCTACCGAATCAAAGAAAAAGCAAGAGAATTCCAGAAAACATCTGCTTCAGTGACTATGCTGAAGACTTTGACTGTGTGGATTACAACAAACCGTGGAATATTCTTAAAGACATGGAAATACCAGACCACCTTACCTGTCTCCTCAGAAACCTGTATCCAAGAAAAGAAGCAATAGTTAGAATCTTACATGGAACAATGGAGTGGTTCAAAATTGGGACAGGAGTATTCCAAGGCTGTATATTTTTACTCTGCTTATTCAACTTATATGCAGAGTACATTATGCAAAATGCAAGGCTGGATGAAGCAAAAGCTGGAATCAATATTGCTGGAAGAAATATCAATAACCTCCAATATGCCGATGACACCACTTTAATGGTAGAAAGTGAAGAGGAACTAGAGCCTCTTGATGAAGGTGAAAGAGGAGAATAATAAAGCTGGCTTGAAACACAACATTAAAAAAAACTAAGATCACGGCATCTGGTCCCATCACTTCATGGCAAATAGATGGGGAAAAAGTGGAAACTGTGACAAGACTTTATTTTCTTGGGCTCCAAAATCACTGTGGACAGTGACTGCAGCCACAAAATTAAAAGACACTTGTTCCTTGGAAGAAAAGCTATGCAAACCACAATAGCATATTAAAAAGCAGAGACATCACTTTGCCGACAAAGGTCCATCTAATCAAAGCTATGGTTTTTCCAGTAGTTATATACAGATATGAGAGTTGGATCATAAAGATGGCTGAGAGCTGAAAAATTGATGCTTTTGATCTGTGGTGTTGGAGAAGACTCTTGAGAGTTCCATGGACAGCAAGGAGATCAAACCAGTCCATCCTAAAGGCAATTAACCCTGAATATTCATTGGAAGTACTTCACCTTCAGCTGAAGCTCCAATATTTTGGCCACCTGGATGCAAACAGCTGACTCACTGGAAAAGACCAAGATGCTAGGAAAGATTGAAGGTTAGAGGAGAAGGAGGTGATAGAGCATGAGATGGTTGGATGGCATCACTGACTCAATGGATATGAGTTTGAGACCCCTGAGAGATAGTGAAGGACAGGGAAGCCTGACATGCTGCAGTTTATGGGGTCACAAGTAGTTGGACATGATTTAGCAACTGAATAACAACAAATGACAAATAGATACTTATAGATACTGAACCTCCACCAGGTGAAAGAAGTGATGATGACCAGAATGCAGCCGTGACATAAACTGTCACAATTCCAATAACTGGCTTCAAGAAATGAAACCAAACCAATGCTGCAACCGAAGATTAACTGCACCTGAAACAGTCAAGATGACACTGGTCAGACCACCAGTTAAAAAGGTATATAGTGCACAACTGTTTAGTGCACTGAAACAAATAAATAGTATTGACTAAAGGTGTGCAGTCCATACTATTTGTTAGGTAGTCTTTTCAGTATTCTAGAGGCCGTCCTCTAGATAACGGATAATGGGGGCTTCAACTAGTGGAGTTGCATTATATTTTAGAATCTGTTTTAAGCATAACAGTTTTAACTTTGAAAATAATAAAAACATTTGAATCTAACCCTTCATTTATCAGCCTTTTTTTTTTTTTTTTTTTAGCATTTACAAAGTACAACACAATATGCAACTTGGTTTTTGGTGTTGTTTTTGTGTTTGTTTTTGAGTTGGAAACAGAAAACAGGTATTGCAAAAGTTAGCATTTATCTATGCCCTCCAGTCAAAGACTAGTAGGAACAAACTTGTAATTAAACAACTTGGGTTTATTACTTGTCGCAATGAGAATGAGCACCATGGGGAAATGTGGGATGTCTCAGTAGTCCTGTAACAGAACTTGGCTTTTGGTTGAGTGATTTTGGAGACAGTTTAAGGAAATGTGGCTTTGCTCTGGTTTGGATAAGATGTCAGGAAGTAGGATAATTCAATGAGTGGTTAACCTAATAAATTTTGTCTATAGAAGATCAGAAAACTAAATCTGAAAAATGTAACTTGGTAAAAACCTTAATTGCTGTTAATTTACTTGTATCAAAATCTATATTTAAGAAGAGGACAACAATGGATGGGTTTTCATGTAGGTAAATCATACCTCAGCATAGCAGTAAAAAACGAAATACTTGCATTCATCTTAAAGCAAAATGTCTCATTAGCAATGATAACACAAGAGGTTACTATACAAATTTGGCACATAACTATGTAACAAACATCTAATTTTAAATAATGTAACTAAAAAACAGAATTATAGTACTCAAATGTTTTCACCATTGTTACATTTCCATCCTACTTCCTAAAACTTTACAAGTCTCTCAGGTTTTAGGCACTGCTTCTAACACATTGGGCTTCCCTGGTGGCTCAGAGGTTAAAGCATCTGCCTCTAATGCGGGAAACCTGGGTTCGATCCCTGGGTCAGGAAGATCCCCTGGAGAAGGAAACGGCACCCCACTCCAGTACTCTTGCCTGGAGAATCCCAGGGACAGGGGAGCCTGGTGGGCTGCCATCTATGGGGTCGCACAGAGTCGGACACGACTGAAGCAACTTAACAGCAGCAGCAGCAGCAGCAGCAGCACTTAACATTATATGGCATATCATTCGCTGTGCTTTAGGACAGTAAATTTTACCATTTTTCTTTTGTATGTTGCTTTTCTTGGAGAGGGCAATGGCACCCCACTCCAGTACTCTTGCCTGGAAAATCCCATGGACTAAGGAGCCTGGTGGGCTGCCGTCTATGGGGTCAGACAGAGTCAGACACGACTGAAGCGACTCAGCAGCAGCCGCAGCAGCAGCACCATGTTGCTTTTCTTAGCTATTTTCATTCTTCTTCTCAGTGTCCCTTATTATACTTTTGGTAATATCAATTCTCATAATTTATTCTTCATTTCTGAGGTGATTTTTTCCCTTTCTTTTCTCCCTTATGTCTCCCTTTCTTCCCCTCTCTGTCCCTTGCTTCCTACTATCCTTCCTCTCTCTCTCTCTCTTTCGTTCTCTCTTCATATAGGTCTTATTTCATGTTTCTTTATGTTCATTTCTATTCTGAGATTTTCAAATTTTGACTCAAGATATTCTTTCTTATTCTCAAGTGTTTGCTTAATTATACTTAATTCACACTAAGATACTAGGCCACATGTTTGCCTCTGAGTTTCACTTTCTATTTTCTTCTCATTGTGGTTTGTATAGATGCAGCCCAGCCATTTTTGAAATGTTTTATCCTTTTCTGACCAGCAATGATGTGTTTCTCTGCAGGAGTGAGTGGGAGAGGACTTAGGTTTTGTTATTTTATATTTCCTTCTGTACCCACTTTTGTTGCCTTGTGTAGACATGGCTCTTTCTTAGATGGAGTGACAATCCTCTTATTTCATTAGACCCTTAGTGTGCACCTCGTCCTTCCTTCTCTGTCCACACCTGAGAGGTTCCAGGGGATGACTCTCTACGAGATTACCTCCTTCTCCCCTGGAAGCTCTGTTTACCCATTTCGCCTCTTCTATGCCCACATGCCCTACAGTCCTTCCTCAGGTACCCAGGAAGCAAGGCTCCAATCCATCAGTCTCCACCCCACCCTCAGTAATGCCTCCTTCAAGATGGGACCCTGCTTATATAACTTATATGCAGAGTACATCATGTGAAATGCCAGGCTGGATGAAGCATAAGCTGGAATCAAGGTTGCCAGGAGAAATATCAATAACCTCAGATACGCAGATGACACCACTTTTATGGCAGAAAGTGAAGACTAAAGAGCCTCTTGATGACAGTGAAAGATGAGAGTGAAAAAGTTGGCTTGAAGCTCAACATTCAGAAAACTAGGATCATGCCTTCTGGTCCCATCACTTCATGGCAAATAGATGAGGAAACAATGGAAACAGTGACAGACTTTATTTTGGAGGGCTCCAAAATCACTGCAGATGGTGACTCTAGCCATGAAATTAAAAGACACTTGCTCCTTGGAAGAAAAGCTATGACCAATCTAGACAACATATTAAAAAGCAGAGATATTACTTTGCTGACAAAGATCTGTCTAGTGAAAGGTATGGTTTTTACAGTGGTCATGTATGGACATGAGAGTTGGACCATTAAGAAAGCTGAATATTAAAGAATTGATGCTTTTGAAGTGTGGTGTTGAAGACTCTTGAGAGTCCCTTGGACTGCAAGGAAATGCAATCAGTCAATCCTAAAGCTAATCAGTCCTGAATATTCATTGGAAGGACTGACGTCAAACTTGAAACTCCAATATTTTGGCCACCTGATGCTAGGAACTGACTGACTGGAAAAGCCCCTGATGCTGAGAAGGATTGAAGGCAGGGTAAAGGGATGACAGAGGGTGAGATGGTTGGATGGCATCACTGACTCGATGGACATGAATTTGACCAAGCTCCGGAAGTTGGTGATGGACAGGGAAGCCTGGTGTGCTACAGTCCATGGGGTCACAAAGAGTTGGACATGACTGAGTGACTCTCACTTCACATCCATACACGACTATTGGAAAAACCATGGCTTTGGTATTGAAACTCTAAGTAAATATCTTAATTTATCTACTTAAATATAATTGTAATATATAGTGGAACTATATGTAAGTTTGTTCTTTGTTTATACCTATAGCTGATTCATGTTGAGGTTTGACAGAAAAGAGCAAACAGAAAAATTCTGTAAAGCAATTATCCTTCAATAAAAATTAAGTTAAAAATAATGCTTTACCATTATTACCACTCCATAATCAGCTTCTTTAATCAACTCAAATATTATTATCGTTGTCTAGTCACTAAGTCTTGTCCAACTCTTTGTGACCCCACAGACTTCAAAATGCCAGGCTCCTCTGTCCACCACTATTTCCCAGAGTTTATTGAAATTTATGTCCATTGAGTTGGTGATGCTATCTAACAATCTCACTTGGAGCTATTAGTAACTCTTCTCTGCTCTTCCTCAGTAGCATATTGGACACCTTCAGACCTGGGGGGCTCATCTTTTGATGTCATATCTTTTTGTCTTTTCATACTGTCCATGGGGCAGGCAAGAATCCTGGAGTGGGTTGCCATTTCATCCTTCAGTGAATCATGATTTGTTAGAACTCTTCTCTATGACCCATCTGTCTTGGGTGGCCCTGCAAGGCATGGTTCATAGCTTCAGTGAGTTATGCAAGCCCCTTCTCCATGACAAGGCTGTTCTATATACAAAAATATACAATATATATTTGTAATTTTTATCCTCTGTATTTTCTCTGTTACTAATTGTTCCAAGTGAGATGGTTAGATAGCATCACCGACTCAATGGACATGAATTTGGACAAATTATTTCTAATTCTCCTAGATTGATTTTCAACTTCTATTTTCACTTTTTCTATAGTCTGTCTTCCTTTTTTCCTTTCTGCAAAATTTTCCTCTCGTGCTCTTTCAAACTTTTTATTGAACTTTTAAAATTAGACTGTATGTATCATATATTTCTAATGTTTAATGTTTTTTCTTTCTTATTTTCCTTACATTGATTCAATGTTTTCTCTCATCTCTTAGCTTTATAGTTTTCTTCTGTTTCAGACATTATTTCTGTTTTCTATTAGTTCTATTTCTTTGCTTATTCCGGATGCTCTATTTCAAGCTAGAGATTTTCCTCTATTTTGTGGTGATTCTTATAGTCTAAGGCATAGTGCATGAAATCTGAGGTTGCATTAGAAAAAAATCCATTGTCAATTATTTTGAAATAAATGTGCAATTCAGTGACTAAACAGAGATATTACATTGTGTTTATGAACAGAATTTTTCACATCTTGCATTTTTCTGTAAGATGATAATGATATCAGCCAGGTTTTATTTCTTTAGAGGACACAGAAAGTCACTTATCAGATATTCCTTTTTATCAAAGCATAAAGATTTATTTACTTTTCCACTTCTATTTTTAAGAAGACATCTGTGTAATTGATGCTTGTATTAAAAGTTAAGTCACAAAGAGTTTTGAAAGAGAAAACATGGAAACAGTATCCAAACCCTGGTAATAATTCTTTTGCTTGTTATTACTGATGGCCAATTAATTTACATATGTTAATTTTTTAGGCAACCCAGGATAAATTCATTTGATCATCCAGTTTATTTCAACTTATTTGAAGAAAAAAATTTCTAATATATATATTTTCTATTTCCTCACTTTTCCTAGAGACTACTGAACATAATTTAACCTTTTCATGTCATCATGAAAATGTAGCAGTGTAATAAGACAGAAACATAGCATCTGGGCCTGCTGAGGTATGTTATGCCATATACCTTTTTCCTGTAAGTACCAACATGGTTAAACCACACTGCCAAGCATTTATAATGTGTCTAAAATAAAAATAAATAACTCACAGAGGGCTAAGGGTCCTCTCCATCAGTAAACTACATGGAGCTTTTAATGTCAGTTTTGGTGCTTGGCATACTTTGCTAATCTTTTAGTTATTTCCTAGAACTTGCCAAAATACTGAATTGAGTGATGTTCACCATGTAACTCACATGGCAATTAAGTTTCATAGATCCACATTTCTATATTTCTACAACTCTGTTAAGAATTCAGTCTTTGTGAAATTATTTGTTCTAGCTCTGTGAAGAATACCGTTGGTAGCTTGACAGGGATTGCATTGAATCTATAAATTGCTTTGGGTAGTATACTCATTTTCACTATATTGATTCTTCCAATCCATGAACATGGTATATTTCTCCTTCTATTAGTGTCCTCTTTGATTTCTTTCACCAGTGTTTTATAGTGTTCTATATATAGGTCTTTAGCTTCTTTAGGTAGATATATTCCTAAGTGTTTTATTCTTTTCGTTGCAATGGTGAATGGAATTGTTTCCTTAATTTCTCTATTTTCTCAAACTGGAGCCTATTATACAGAGTGAAGTAAGCCAGAAACAAGAACATCAATACAGTATACTAATGCATATATATGGAATTTAGAAAGATGGTAACAATAACCCTGTATACGAGACAGCAAAAGAGACACTGATGTATAGAACAGTCTTTTGGACTCTGTGGGAGAGGGAGAGGGTGGGATGATTTGGGAGAATGGCATTGAAATATGTATAATATTATATATGAAATGAGTCACCAGTCCAGGTTCGATGCATGATACTGGATGCTTGGGGCTGGTGCACTGGGACGACCCAGAGGGATGGTATGGGGAGGGAGGAGAGAGGGGGGTTCAAGATGGGGAACACATGTATACCTGTGGCAGATATATGGCAAAACCAATACAATATTGTAAAGTTAAATAAAATAAAATTAAAAATAAATAAATAAAGTAAAAAAAAAAAGAATTCAGTCTTTGAAAAAGAAATGGATTTTAATCATTTTATATGTTTATTCCATAAACAATTACATTTATTTCAGGCAAATGTTAAATGTTTTCTTCTTTTTTAATTGTTCTAGATGAGACATGAAAATAAAATTTATAATACTGTATATGTGATTTCAAATGTGTTCTTCAATTTATTTGTTTCAGAACAATGGAGATTAGGGTTGAAACTAAAGATGCGTGAAAAATTCAGTAAGTTCTGGCTAGCTGGAATTTTAGGAAATGTGTTGCTTTAGATCCAAATTTTCTGTAGAGCCGAGAATTCAACCTCTATAGAGCACTCACAATTTTGAGTTGAATTTTGAGCTGATTTGGTAGGAAGTACTTATAAAATGTATCATATGCCTCACAGTCTTCTAAAGTAATATATAAAGCATGTTTTAATGATTTTTATTAAGATGATCATTACTAACATAAATTATTGTATTATTGCCGATTATTTCCCCTATACTAAATAGGTCTATTCTATTCTGCTACTAAATTTTACAGCAGTAGAATTTATTCACCTTCAAGGTAGTTGCATTTAATTAGCTTTGGGTTTCAAAACCAGATAACTAAGATTGTTGGAATTCTGTATACATTAAACAAAGCAAACTGATTCTGAATGAAGAACTGAATGACTTGATTAAAAGTATATGGATGGATTTTGTAACCTCTATTACAGTTGATCATAGATTCTTTTAAATTCATTATCTGCCTGTTTGCTGCCTTCAAAATAAATGGAGGTACTCCATGAGTTCTAAGTTTTTAAAAATTTTAATATATAATGCTTCTTCATTTCATAATTTATTTGATCAAGTTAAAATCCAAGCACTTAAGTTTTTTATTTTCTATTTTAATTGAACACTAGTCAAGGCTATGGTTTTTCCAGTGGTCATGTATGGATGTGAGAGTTGGACTGTGAAGAAAGCTGAGTGCAGAATTGATGCTTTTGAACTGTGGTGTTGGAGAAGACTCTTGAGAGTCCCTTGGACTGCAAGGAGATCCAATCAGTCCATTCTGAAGGAGATCAGCCCTGGGTGTTCTTTGGAAGGAATGATGCTAAAGCTGAAACTTCAGTACTTCGGCCACCTCATGCAAAGAGTTGACTCATTGGAAAAGACTCTGATGCTGGGAGGGATTTGGGTCAGGAGGAGAAGGGGATGACAGAGGATGAGATGGCTGGATGGCATCACCGACTCGATGGACGTGAGTCTGGGTGAACTCCGGGTGTTGGTGATGGACAGGGAGGCCTGGCGTGCTGTGATTCATGGGGTCGCAAAGAGTCAGACATGAAGGAGCGACTGAACTGAGATGCTTTAAGAATTTCTTTGCAGTATTAGAGTTTAGCATATATATATATATATATAAAATCAGTAGTCTCTGGAAATGGTCTCTAGCATGTATATATATCAATAGTCTTTGGAAATGGTCCCATGAGTATGCTGGCATACCTTGTTTTACTATGCTTCACTTCATTATACTTTACAGATATTGTACATTTTCAAAATTGAAGGCGTATGAGAATCATGCATCCAGCAAGTTATCAGTGTCATTTTCCCAAAGGCATTGTCTACTTCATGTCCATGTCACATTTTGGTAATATATTATTTGTCATGATACTGTGATCAGTGATCTTTGATGTTATTACTATGGCTTGCTAAAAGCTCATATGATTGCTAGTAATTTTTAGTAATGAAGTATTTTAAAATTAAGATGTGCATACTTTTTAAAGATATGATGCTATTATATATTTGTTAAGCTATAGTATAGTGTAAGCAAAACATACATCATGTACTAGGAACCCATGCACTAGGAAACCAAAAATTTGTATGACTCACTCTATTGCAATATTCACTTTATTGTGGTGGTTTGGAATGACATCCACAATATCATTTGCCTGTTGAACAAATGAAGGAACACTTACTCAAATTTTACCAACGTTTGGCAAGAACAGTGAGAATTTGCAGTTTTTGAGCTGCGACATATTTCTTCCACTCACATTTCCAGTTCAGCTAGAAGAAAATCTCAGTTCAGACTGTTAGAGCTAAAAACAGAGGGCTCCCTGTCCTGTCAATGCCCAGACGGAGAGCTCTCTTACTGGGTTGGGTAGGATGTCAGCCTTTCTCATCCTGCCTTCAGGATGTGTTGCTGAGGTTAAGTCTAGGTGAGTGTAGCTGATTACTGTAGAATTTCATCTTTCACTCAGCGCTCACCTGTGGGACAGAAAGTCTGCCTTGGGCATGGAACTGAGCATCTTTCCTTTAGCAATGCTTCCATGCCAGCAGAAGCAAGCACAGAAGATCTAAGACTATTGTTTTCTGTCCACTGAACACTTCACTATCAAAGCAGTGATGCCATCCAGTGAGAAGTACACCACTATACCCAAGTCCAACTGCAGATCCAAGGCTCAGACATTTTTCTTGGGAGCAGAAGCAGGGTATAAGGTATAAAACATATTGTTCTTCTTACTCCAACAGACTGCTTTATTTAAAGGGGACACGGGTTCGATCTCTGGTCTGGGAACTAAGATCTCACATGCCATGAGGCAACTGAGCCCATGTACCACAGCTACTGAGCCCACACTCTATAGCCTGCAGCCAGAACTACTGAAACTCGCCTGCCCTAGAGCCCACGCTCCACAAGAAGAGAAGCCACCACAATGAGAAGTTTGCCTTCAGCAACTAGAGAGCAACCCCCTTGCTTGCTGCTACTAGAGAACCTGTGCATAGCAACAAAGCCTGTGCATCACAGTGAAGACACAGTGCAGCCAAAACAAAACAAAACAAAGCAAACCAACCAACCAACAAACAAAAAACCAGTGGAACTTGTAGTAAAAGACAAAAAGGAAAAGATTGGTAGAGTCATTTGCATATAAGCAACTATTGGCTGGTTAGTTGCCCTGTGAAAACCTGGGAAAGAGACAGAGAGAAAAAGCCTTATCGGGATCCAAGCATATCTCAACACTAACCTAAAGAATGATTCTTTTAAAGAAGTCTGTTATTGATGAATATACTGTTTTGAGTTATTTATGCCTCAAGATATTATTCATAACAATAGAGATCAGCAATTAATGGAATTTAAGAGCTAGCTGTGGTTAAGGAAAGAAACGGTCAAAGAGAATCGAGCTAAAGCCACTGTGACTCCAGGTAAACTTGGGCATAAACAAGGCTGTGGCTCTTCAAGAACACTGGAAAGCAGAATAGATTAAAATTAAATAATCCAGTCCATCACAAAACAAATAAAAGAAATAATAATAAACTACATTTTGGGGGTGGAAGGGACAGAATTACTACAACATATTTTAGCTAAAGCAGTGGGAAATGAAAAACAGTAACAACAAAACCCAGAAAAGAATGGTTGATATACCAGAAAAAAATCAGGCAACAGAAAAATCAGCACATTATAATGTGGCCTCTAACTGGAAGCTATTGAATAAAAATTGTGACATAACACATATGGAAATCACTCATAGTCTTCACAATTTACTTTGTAGTTTTTACAATGCAAACAAATGATATTTTCCCCAAATGTAAATCATCTCCAGTCTTCTTCTTTTCTTTACCCGGATACAGATTTTCAACTGGTATATATATATTTTTCTGTCTGATGGGTTTCTTTTATAAAATTTGTGTCTTCTGGTGATAATTTAATGTCAGATTTGAATGTCTTAATATGTCATTATTTCACTTTCATTTTTAAACATGTTTGTTGATTCAGAATCCTAACTGGTCCATTCATCTGTCAATGGACATTTAGGTTGCCAACAAGGACCTACTGTATAGCACAGGGAACTCTGTTCAATATTCTATAATAACCTAAGTGGGAAAAGAATTTGAAAAAGTATAGATACTTGTATGTATAACTGAATCGACTTTGTTGTACCCCTGAAACTCACCATTGTTAAATAGCTATACTCCAATAAAAAAGAATCACAATTTGATAGTATTATTTTTCAATTTTTCTATCATTTTAAAGTGCTGCTCCTCTGTCTTCTGTCTTGAATTGTTTTCAGTGAAAAGCCTACTCTCCTTATATTCATTTCACTGTATGTAAGATACTCCTCCATCCCTTAAATGCCTTTACAAATGTTTCCTTTTCTTTGGTTTACTGCAGTTTGAATATATTATTTGGTGTGTTATTGTTGGTATTTATCCCAGTTGGTGTTCATTGAAGTTCCTGGACCTATGATATGGTAATTTTAGAGAATTCTCTGCCATTGTGACTTCAATTATGTTTTCTGTTCTGTTCATCATTTGATCTACTTTGACATTCCAATTACAAATATATCTATTAATATTATCCCACAGATCTTCTAGATACTATTATGTTTTCAGTTTTGTTGTTTTTTGTTATTTTTATTTGAATCAAAAGAATATGTGAGAAGAATAAACGAAAAAGAGTATTCATTAGAAATTAAAAAAAGTAGCGATGGTAACAGAAATGAATAACTTTTGCTGGCCCTAAAGTGGACTTGACATGGCTAAAGGAAGAATACTGACCTAGGTTCAGGTTCTTTGATTCTTCCATTAGCCATGTCTAGTCCACATAAGGGCAAGTAAAAGTTATTCATTTCTGTTGCTATCTTTATTATTTTAAAATTTCTAATAAATTCTTTTTTAAAAATTTATTAATTTAACATATTCTTTTGATTTTTTCTTAGAAATACTGTATCCCCTTACATGATCAATCTGTCCTTATATGCTGTCTTCCTTTTTAATAGATCTATTAACATGTTATTCTTGGTTATTTTAAATTTCCTGGGTGATAATTCCAAAATCTGTGTCATAACTGAGTTTGATTATGATGCTTGCTTTGTCTCCTCACAGTGTATTTTTTTAATTGCCTTTTATCAAAGCTTGTAATTTTGATTTCTGAAAGCCAAACATGTAATATCAGATAAAAGAAATTCCAGTAAACAGCATTTTAGCTTAAGTATTATGTTAATCTTACTAGAATCTAGCCAATATTAGCTGTGAGTGTCTGAGGCATCAAATTTTTCTTCAGCTTTCATTGTTGTCTCTACTCTGTACTCTATATTATGGAATTATCTAAGAATTCTTACTCAAAGAACCTACATCTTGCTATTCTTTCAACTGTTATTGTTGTTCAGTCACTCAGTTGTGTCTGACTCTTTGTGACCCCATGGACTGCAGCACACCAGGCTTCTCTGTCTTTCACCATCTCTGGGAGGTTGCTCAAACTCTTGTACATTGAGTCAGTGATGCCATCCAACCACCCTGTCTTCTGTCATCCCCTTCTCCTCCTGTCTTCAATATTTCCCAGCATCAGGGTCTTTTCTAATGAGTTGGCTCTATTCATCAGGTGGCCAAAGTACTGGAGCTTCAGCTTCAGCATCAGTCCTTTCAATGAATATTCAGGACTGGTTTGATCTCCTTACAGTCCAAGGGACTCGCAAGAGTCTTCTCCACCACCACAGCTTTTCAACTGTAATTCATTATTATTATCATGAATCCCAGTTGGTGGGGTGGTTGATTTGGGGAGGAGGAGCATTCTATAATCTTCTAAATAAGTCTAAGCCATTTAGTGGGACCTGTGTCTCTGCACTGCAGACTTCAAAATGATCCCCAATCCCCCACCCAACCCCTACCTCTTCCATTCAAACAGCTTTTACTCCTTGCTGACTTTCCTGGCAACATTATCAACCTATTTTCTTGAATTCCTACCTCCTGTTGAAATGTGTCCCCCCCCCACCCCCCCGCCTTCAAGTAAGACAGGAAAGCCTAAGGGGCTGGAAAGAAAGTGAAAGTCACTGAGTTGTGTCAGACTTCTTGTGACCCCATGGACTATACAGTCCATGGAATTCTCCAGGCCAGAATACTGGAGTGCATAGTGTTTTCCTTCTCCAGGGGATCTTCCCAACCCAGGTATGGAACCCAGGTCTCCCGCATTGCAGGTGGATTCTTTAGCATCTGAGCCACAAGAGAAACCCCAAGGGGCTGGAGGTGGGTAAAATTTCCTTCTCCCAGCTGAGATATGGTCTCGGAATTGAGCTCAGGTAAATAGGGGAGATAAAAAAGCCTTTCTCAGAGATCAATGCAAAGAAATAGAGGAAAACAACAGAATGAGAAAGACTAGAGATCTTTTCAAGAAAATTAGAGATACCAAAGGAACATTTCATGCAAAGATGGGCTAAAGGACAGAAATGGTATGGACCTTACAGAAGCAGAAGATATTAAGAAGAGGTGGCAAGAAGACACAGAAGAACTGTACAAAAAAGATCTTCACGACCCAAATAATCACAATGGTGTGATCACTCACCTAGAGCCAGACATCCTGGAATGTGAAGTCAAGTGGGCCTTAGAAAGCATCACTACGAACAAAGCTAGTGGAGGAAATGGAATTTCGGTTGAGCTATTTCAAATCCTGAAAGATGATGCTGTGAAAGTGCTGCACTCAATATGCCAGCACATTTGGAAAACTCAGCAGTGGCCACAGGACTGGAAAAGGTCAGTTTTCATTCCAATCCCAAAGAAAGGCAATGCCAAAGAAGACTCAAACTACCACACAATTGCATTCATCTCACACACAAGTACAGTAATGCTCAAAATTCTCCAAGCCAGGCTTCAGCAGTACGTGAACCATGAACTTCCAGATGTTCAAGCTGGTTTTAGAAAAGGCAGAGGAACCAGAGATCAAATTACCAACATCCGCTGGATCATGGAAAAAGCAAGGGAGTTCCAGAAAAACATCTGTTTCTGCTTTATTGACTATGCCAAAGCCTTTGACTGTGTGGATCACAATAAACTGTGGAAAATTCTGAAAGAGATGGGAATACGAGACCACCTGACCTGCCTCTTGAGAAATCTGTATGCAGGTCAGGAAGCAACAGTTAGAACTGGACATGGAACAACAGACTCATTCAAATAGGAAAAGGAGTACGTTAAGACTGTATATTGTCACCCTGCTTATTTAACTTATATGCAGAGTACATCGTGAGAAACGCTGGGCTGGAAGAAGCACAAGCTGGAATTAAGACTGCCAAGAGAAATCCCAATAGCCTCAGATATGCAGATGACACCACCCTTATGGCAGAAAGTGAAGAGGAATTAAAAAGCCTCTTGATGAAGGTGAAAGAGGAGAGTGAAAAAGTTGGCTTAAAGCTCAACATTCAGAAAACGGAGAACATGGCATCTGGTCCCATCACTTCATGGGAAATAGATGGGGAAACAGTGGAAACAGTGTCAGACTTCATTTTTTTGGGCTCCAAAATCACTGCAGATGGTGATTGCAGCCATGAAATTAAAAGACGCTTACTCCTTGGAAGGAAAGTTATGATCAACCTAGACAGCATGGGCAAAAGCAGAGACATTACCTTGCCAACAAAGGTCCGTCTAGTCAAGGCTATGGTTTTTCCTGTGGTCATGTATGGATGTGAGAGTTGGACTGTGAAGAAGGCTGAGCGCTGAAGAATTGATGCTTTTGAACTGTGGTGTTGGAGAAGACTCTTGAGAGTCCCTTGGACTGCAAGGAGATCCAACTAGTCCATTCTAAAGGAGATCAGTCCTGGGTGTTCATTGGAAGGACTGATGTTGCAGCTGAAACTCCAATACTTTGGCCACCTCATGTGAAGAGTTGACTCATTGGAAAAGACTCTGATGCTGGGAAGGATTGGGGGCAGGAGGAGAAGGGGATGACAGAGGATGAGATGGCTGGATGGCATCACCGACTCGATGGGCATGAGTCTGGGTGAATTCCGGGTGTTGGTGATTGACAGGGAGGCCTGGTGTGCTGCAATTCATGGGGCTGCAAAGAGTTGGACATGACTGAGCGATTGAACTGAACTGAACTGAAAGTGCTTTCATTCCTTCCTCTACCACAGGCCATACTCTTGAGAGCTGGGTAGAAAATGTCCTGGGATTATATCACATTATGTGATATGCCTCCTCCTTCCTCTGTCAGGGCTACAAGGAATGTTCTCAGATCTTCAAAGTAAAAACTATGAGGGCTCCACTAAGAAGCCAAGGAGATTTTGTTACCCAAGTCCAGACTGAGTCTCCACAATTAAACAAAATTACCATTTATTTTAACTTCTCTGCATGCTCAGTCACTTCAGTTGTGTCAGACTGTTTGCAACCTCATGGTTGCACTGTAGCCCACCAGCTTCCTTTGTCCATGGGATTCTCCTGGCTAGAATTCTGGAGTAGGCTGCCGTTTCCTACTCCATTGTTTGCTTGTATTAGGTTATAACTTAAAAGGATTCTGCTCCAGGTAGCCAGACCTGGGATTCTTTATGTAGATGTATCTGGGGTGTCAGTCTGCCCTGTGATTTCAGTCATCTGGTAAGGAGAAAGCTGTCAATTTTTGTTTTGTTCAACTTTCTTGCTAAAAATAGCAACTTGCTAGCTCTTTACATATTGGGGCTAAAACCCTTTTTACATAAAACCAGCTATTTACATATTGGGGCTAAAACCGGACTTTTAACCTTAAAACTCCTACCTTAAAAGTTTTCATCCAACTTAACATTAGCAATTATTGACATGCAATTTAACATTAGCAGTTATTGACATGAACAATCTTGGCATACGTTTCATCCAAAAGACAGGATGTTTTCAAACTGTAATTGGCTTTTGGTTCACCCATTTGTTAAGCCAGCAGTGTAAAAAGTTCTAGTAGCTTAGAGGCTAGTCCAGCAAGTTATTCTTTTTCAACACCCAAATCCAGAGTTTATATTTAAGCTATCCTGTGGTTGTTAACCCATCTAATATGACACTATTATAGGCCAGATGAAGTTTCCTTTCCTAAAGATAGTTTATGCTTGATTGTATTTCATATTCTTACATATCCTGGGTGAAAGCAGAGAAAATAATCAAGCATTGTGTTATGAGCCATTAAAGTCAATTTGAATCATGGAGTTAGCTTTGAAGATTTAAGTGCTATTGAAAATAATCTCGAGTTTATGTGACATTAAATGTTGAGATGTAATCACACTCATCTCACAATTCTGCATGTTTCATACTGTCAGTATTTTTGTATATAATTAAACATTAATTAGAAAGACTTCATTTAAACACATTTTCACTTTTACAAACATGTTCAGACTATTTTCTTTATTGCAGCTCCCATTGTGTTATAGGCCAGGATCACAGTGACACTGCATTCTCAGACAATACAAAGTGAAACAGGACAAAACCTCCAATTAACTTTATTTTCTTTCAATTTCTGACTTTTCAATCTTCTCTTAGCTAAACTTTTTAAGTGTGGTATATTTTTTTCTTCATTCCTTTATTTTTGCCTTACCCTTCACTCACTGGTAAGAAAATGTTGCTAAGTTTTCAAATGATGTCCAGGATTCTAAAGGAGTGGTGTCCTATCAGTATTCATCTTAGTTTTTCTTTCTCTCTACAAGTCAGCGGTTGTGACCAAGGCCTCTTTCATCTTGCTCTCTCAGCTATGGACTTTCTTATCACTTGCAATTGCAGTCTTATAAAATCCAGAATCTATTAGGATTCTTAATTTAATATTCTTGCCCAATATTATGTTGGCTTTTTCCGCAGCAGATTCACAAAGACATAGAAATGCACATTCCAGTCTCTTGACAAATATTATTAATAGGCTTTAAAATATTAAAAATATCAAAATACTAGTTGACACAGCTACAGTACTGCCTGGCCTCAACTTGGACCCCTTCTATCTTCCTCTGCCCCTCTCTGTGTCAGAGGCTGGGGCCCTGGGTTGGACTTCCGGCAGCAGGCCTGAGTCTCAGGGCAAGAGGGTATGAATCCAAACAGTGCTCAGCTTGTGTGTCTGGCTGGGTGATACAGCTTCTGCTGCCACTGTTCAAGGCTCTCAGAACTCCCCAGAGAGAGACCAGAGTGGTTCCAAGCCACCCCAGCATTCACTTAGGTTTATTAAGATGAAACACTTCAGATAGGCCTTCTGAAAATCAAGAAAAGGAAAAACAGAATATTAAAAACTCTGGGGGAAAAAAATAAAAACAAACAAACAAACAAAAACATGCCTCCAGAACAGAAACCACAATCATAGAAAGCTTAAAAAAAAAAAAAAAAAGTATAGGATTATGTCCCACATGAAGGAACAAGATAAATCCCCAGGTGAGCAACTAAATGAGTGGCAATAGGCAAACTTCCAGAAAAAGAATTCAGAATAATGATAGTGAAGACGATCCAAGATCTCAGAAAAAAAATGGAGAAGATGCAAAAAATGTTTACCAAAGACCTAAAAGAACTAAACAATGATCAAACAGAGATAAACAATACACTAGAATAAATCAATAGCAGAATAACTGAGACAGAAGAACAGATAAGTCACCTGGAAGACAGAAAGATGGAAATCACTGCTGCACAACAAAATATAGGAAAAAAAGAAAAGAAATGAAGACAGTCTAAGAGACATCTGGGACAACATTAAATGCACCAACATTCACATTATTATAGGGGTCCCAGAAGGAGAAGAGAGAGAAAGAACCCAAGAAAATATTTGAAGAGGGTAATAGGTGAGAAGTTCCCTCATGGGAAAGGAAATAGTCAACCAAATTCAGGAAGCACAGAGAATCCCAGGCAGAATAAAACCAAAAAAGAATACACCAAGACATATAGTAATCAAACCAACAAAAACTAAACATGAAGATAAAATATTAAAAACAACAAGGAAAATGACAAATAACATACAAGGGAGCTCTCATCAGGCTACTAGCTGATTTCTCAACAGAAACTCTCTATAGGCCAGAAGAAATGACACAATATATTCAAAGTCATGAAAGAGAAGAACTTACAACCAAAAAAAATCTACCCATGAGGACTATCATCAAGATTTGATGGAGAAATCAAAATTTTTACAGGCAAACAAAAGTTAAGAGAATGTGGCACCATTAAACCAGCTTTACAACAAATGCTAGAGGAACTTCTCTAGGCAGGAGAAACAAGAGAAGGAAAAAACCTACAAAAAATAAACCCCAAGCAATTAAGATAATGGTAATAGGATTGTACATGTTGATAATTACCTTAAGTGTAAATAGATTAAATGTACCAACCAAAAGACATAGACTAACTGAGTGGATACAAAAATGAGAGCCATATATATGCTGTCTAGAAGAGACCCACCTCAGACCTAGGGACACTTACAGACTGAAAGTAAGGAGATGGGAAAAGGTATTCCACCCAAATAGAAATCAAACGAAAGCTTGAGTAACAATACTCATATCAGACAAAACAGACTTTAACATAAAGACTGCTATAAGAGACTAAGAAGAACACTACATAATAATCAAATGTTCAATATAAGAGGAAGACATAAATATATATGGACCCAATACAGGAGCACCTCAACATGTAAGGCAAATACTAACAACCATAAAGAGAGAAATTGACAGCAGCACAATAATAATAATGGGGGACTTTAACGCCCACTTTTATCAATGGACAGATCATCTGTACAGAAAATTAATAAGGAAACACAGGCCTTAAATGTCACTTCAGACATTGGACTTAATTTATATCTATAGAGCATTCCATCAAAAAAGAGGAGACTACATATTCTTCTCAAGTGTACATGGAATGTTCTCCAGGATTGACCACATGCTGGGCCACAAGGTGAGCCTTGGTAAATTTAAGAGAATTTAAAGAAAAAATGCTTGAAATTATATCAAGCATCTTTTATGACTACATAGTTATGAGATTAAAGATAAACTACAAAAAAAGTCCCTAAAAAGCCCAAACACATGGCAGCAAATAATATGCTACTAAACAATTAATGAATCACAGAAGAAATCAAAGAGAAAATAAAAAAGAATACTTAGAGACATATGAAAATGAAAACACAATGGTCCAAACCTATCAGATACAGCAAAAACAGTATTAAGAGGAAAGGTTATAGTAATACAAGCTGACCTGAAGAAACAAGAAAATCTCAAATAAACAACCTAACCTTACACCTAAAACAACTAGAGAAAGAACACACAAAATCTAAAATTAGTAGAAGGAAAGAAATCATTAAGATTAGAGCAGAAATAAATGGGAGACAGTGAAAACAATAACAAAGATTAATTAGGCCAAAAGCTGGCTCTTTGGAAAGATAAACAAAATTGATAAACCTTTAGCCAGACTCATCAAGATGAAAAGGGAGAAGACTCAGATCAATACAATTAGAATGGAAAAAGGATATGCTACTACTGACTCCATAGACATGCCAAGGATCATGAGAGACTACTATGAGCAGTTGTATGCCAATAAATTGGACAGCCTAGAAGAAGTGGACAAACTCTTTGAAAGGCACAGTCTCCCAAGACTGAACCAGGAATAAATAGAAAATATGAATAGACCAATGAGGAGCACAGAAATGGAAATTGTGATTTAAAATCTCCCAACAAAATTCCAGGACCTGATGGATTCACAGGCCAGTTCTATCAAACATTTAGAGAAGAGTTAACACCTATCCTTGCGAAATTGTTCCAAAAATTTTTAGAGGAAGGAAGACTTCCAAACTCATTTAATGAGGCCACCATCACCCTGATACCAAACTCAGACAAATATACCACAAAAAAGAGAAAACTACAGGCAGTATCACTGATGAACATAGATGCAAAAATTCTGAACAAAATACTAGCAATCCATATCCAGAAATACATTAGAAGATAATACATTATGATCAAGTGGGATTCATCCCAGGAATGCAAGGATTCTTCAACATCAACAAATCAATCAATGTGATAAATCACATCAACAAATTGAAGAATAAGATCTGTATAATCATCTTGATATATGCAGAAAAAGCTTTTGACAAAATTCAGCAAACATTTTTCTTAAAAACTTTGTAGAAAGGGAGCATAGAGGGGACATACCTCAACATAATAAAGGTCATATATGAAAAAGCTACAGCTAGCATCATCCTTAGTGGTGAAAACCTGAAAGCATTTCCTCTTACCTCAAGAACAAGACACCACCATTTTTATTTAACATAGTTTTTGAAGTCCTACCTATAGCAATGAGAGAAGAGAAAGAAAGAAAAGGAATCCAAATTGGAAAAGAGGAAGTTAAACTGCCACTGTTTGCAGATGACATGACACTATACATAGAATATCCCAAAGGTGCTACCAGAAAATTACTAAAATAAATCAATGAATTTGGCAAATTTGCAGTTTACAAAATTAATACACAGAAACATATTGCATTTCTATACACTAACTATGAAAGATCAGAAAGGAAAATTCAAGAAACAATTCCATTTACCATTGCATCAAAATATAAAATAAAAACATAGGAATAAGCCTACCTAAGGAGACAAAAGACCTATACTCTGAAAACTATAAGATGCTGATGAAAGATATCAAAGAAGACACAACAGATAGAAAGATACACTATGTTCATGGATTGGAGGAATCAAATTATTGTCAAAATGTCTATACTACCCAAGTTAATCTACAGATTCAAGGCAACTCCTATAAAATTAGCAACAGCATTTTCCACAGAACTAAAACAAACAAACAAACAAACATCTCAAAATTTGTATGGAGACAGTAAAGACCCTGAATAGCTAAAACATCTTGAGAAAGAAAAATGGAACTAGAGGAATTAGGCTCCCTGACTTCAAACTATACGTTAGAGTGATAGTCATGAAAACAGTATTGTAGTGGTACAAAAGTAGAAATATAGGTCAATGGAACAGGAAAGAAAGCTGAAAAATAAGCCCATGTACCTACAGTCAATTAAGCTATGACAAAAGAGGCAAGACTCCACAATACTGGAAAAACAGTCTCTTCAACAAATGGTATTGTGAAAAATGGGCAGCTACATGTAGAAAAATGAAATTAGATAGTTCCTTAACTTGATATACAAAAATAAGCCCAAAATGGATTAAAGGCTTAAATGTGAGACTGAACACTATGAAACTTCTAGAGGAAAACATAGGCAGAATACTCTCTTACATAAGTCACAGCTATATCTTTTTCAATCCATTTGCCAGAATGATGGATTTAAAAACAAAAATAAACAAATGGGACCTATTTAAACTCAAAAGATTTTTTTAAAGCAAATAAAAAAATTAGCAAAAACAACTCATAGATTGGGAGAAAATATTTGCAAATGATGTGACTGATTAAGGGATTAGTCTCCAAAATTTACAAACAGCTCATGACACTTAGCATCAAATTCTACAACCACTCAAAAAATAGGCAGAAGACTAAATAAACATTTCTCTCCATCTAGTCAAGGTTATGGTTTTTCCAGTGGTCATGTATGGATGTGAGAGTTGGACCGTGAAGAAAGCTGAGTGCTGAAGAATTGATGCTTTTGAACTGTGGTGTTGGAGAAGACTCTTGAGAGTCCCTTGGACTGCAAGGAGATCCAGCCAGTCCATCCTAAAGGAGATTAGTCCTGGGTGTTCATTGGAAGGATTGATGTTGAAGCTGAAACTCCAATCCTTTGGCCACCTGATGTGAAGAGTTGACTCATTGGAAAAGACCCTGATGCTGGGAGGTATTGGGGGCAGGAGGAGAAGGGGATGACAGAGGATGAGATGGTTGGATGGTATCACCGACTCGATGGACATGGGTTTGAGTGGACTCTGGGAGTTGGTGATGGACAGGGAGGCCTACCGTGCTGCAGTTCATGGGGTTGCAAAGAGTTGGACATGACTGAACTGAACTGAACTGAAAGAAGACATACAGATGCCAAAAGGCACATGAAAAGATGATCAGCATTGCTAATTATTATATAAATGCAAGTCAAGACTATAGTGAGGTATCACCTCACACCAGCCAGAATGTCTACCGCCCAAAAATGCACAAATGATAAATGCTGAAGAGGGTGTGGAGGGAAGGGAACCCTCCTAAACTGTTGGTGGGAATGTAAATTGGTACAGTCAATATGGCAGTTCCTAAAATACTAAAAATAAAGCTACTGTGTGTGTGTGTGTGTGTGTGTGTGTGTGTATGTGTGTTAGTCACCCAGTCACATCTGACTCTGCAGTCCCATGGACTGTAGCTCGGTAGGCTCTTCTTGGAACTCTTCAGGCAAGAGTACTGGTGTAGGTAGCCATCTCCTTCTCCAGGAGATCTTCCCCACCCAGGAATCAAACCCAGGGCTCCTGCATTGCAGGTGGATTCCTTACCATCTCAGCCACCAAAGAAGCCCAGAGCTACCATATGACCATACAATCTCATTCCTGAGCATATATCTGAAGAAAAGCATAAACCAAAAGGATATATGCACCCTAATATTCATTTCAGTGGTGTTTACAATAGTCAAGACATGGAAGCAACCTAAATGTCCATCAACAGAGGAATAGATAAAGAAAACATAGTACATATATGAAATGGAATATTACTCAGTCATTAAAAAGAAAGAAATAATGCCATTTACAACAATATGGATGGATCTAGAGAGTATCATACTTAGTGAAGTACGTCAGAGAAGGAGAAATCTCATATTACATACTTTATATGTGGAATCTAAAAAGAAATGGTACAAATGAACTTAGGCACAAAACAGAAACAGACCCACAGATTTCAAGAATTAACTTATGGTTGCTGGGGGAAAGGATGGAAGGAAGGATAGTTAGGGAGTTTGGGATAGACATGTACTCACTGCTATATTTAAAATTGATAACCTGTAAGGACATACTGTATAACACATACAACTTTGCTCTATGTTATATAGCAGCCTGGATGGGAGGGAAGTTTGGGGGAGAATGGATACAAGTATACGTATGATTGAGCCACTTCACTGTTCACCAGAATCTATTACAACATTGTTTATTAATCAGGTATACCTCAATACAAAGTAAAAAGCCTAAATATTAAAAAAATCAAAATCAATTTAGGCCATACAATGCTGTTTGTTAAATGCAAAAGTGAGTAGAGTATGTTGTAGTTCACTTCAGTTCAGTCGCTCAGTCGTGTCCAACTCTTTGCGACCCCATGAATCGCAGCACACCAGGCCTCCCTGTCCACCACCAACACCCAGAGTTCACTCAGACTCATATCCATTGAGTCAGTGATGCCATCCAGCCATCTCATCCTCTGTCGTCCCCTTCTCTGCCTGCCCCCAAGCCCTCCCAGCATCAGAGTCTTTTCCAATGAGCCAACTCTTCGCATGAGGTGGTCAAAGTACTGGAGTTTCAGCTTTAGCATCATTTCTTCCAAAGAAATCCCAGGGCTGATCTTCAGAATGGACTGGTTGGATCTCTTTGCAGTCCAAGGGACTTGCAAGAGTCTTCTCTAACACCACAGTTCAAAAGCATCAATTCTTTGGTGCTCAGATTTCTTCACAGTCCAACTCTCACATCCATACAAGACTACTGGAAAAAGAGTTAACCTCAAATATCTGAACTCTGAACAAGGCCTTCTATGCTTCTTCCATGAGAAATTCTATAGAAAGTGAAGGTTTTGTTCTGCTTAAACCTTTATCATACATATTTAGTTGTTCTTATGTACAACTCACTACTTAGGATATTTAAGTTAAAGTGAGTTAGAAGCTATTGAAATTCTACTTGATCCCTACTACAATTGAGAAAAAATAGTTTAGTAACAACAAAAACAAATTTGTATAGCTATATTTTGTTATCTGATTTTTTAAAAGGGAATTTAATCTCTGAGGCATTTTGTCCTGAGAGTAAGAATTCACAAATTTCACAAAAAGACATTTAAAAAAATAACTCAAGGACCAAGTTATTATTAGCTCCAAAACAGCAAAGTATATCCATATGAATAGTTTTAATATTAATTTTGTACAAAGCAAAGGGAATAATATTGTGTATTAATGTAAATAATATAATTGTGAAAAGGAAGGTGATAGTGGATGTATGGGCGAGTCTCCTATCATTTCAGTTCAGTTGCTTGGAAGTGTCCAGTTGTTTGTGACCCCATGGACTGCAGCATGCCAGGCCTCCCTGACCATCATCAACTCCTGGAGCTTGCTCAAACTCATGTCTATTGAGTTGATGACGCCATCCAACCATCTCACCCCCTGCTGTCCCCTTCTCCTTCTGCCTTCAGTCTTTCCCAGCAAAAGGATCTTTTCCAATAAGTCACTTCTTTGCATCAGGTGGTGAAAGTATTGGAGCTTCAGCTTCATAAGGACTGAATATTCATCAGTCCTTCCAATGAATATTCAGGACTGATTTCCTTTAGGATCGACTGGTTGGATCTCCTTACAGTCCAAGGGACTTTTAAGAGTCTTCCCCAACACCACAGTTCAAAGCATCAGTTCATTGGTGTTCAGCTTTCTTTATGGTCCAACTCTCACATTCATGCATGACTGCTGGAAAAGCTGTAACTTTGACTAGACTGAACACTGGAAAAATAATGCCTCTGCTTTTTAATATGTTGTCTAGGTTGGTCATAGCCTTTCTTCCAAGGAGCAAGTGTCTTTTAATTTCAGGGCTGCTGTCAACATCTCAGTGATTTTGCAGCAATAATTTTGCAGCCCAGAGAAACAAAGTCTGTCACTGTTTTTATTGTTTCCCCATCATTTTGCCATTAAATGATGGGACTGGATGCCATGATCTTAGTTTTTTGAATGTTGAGTGTTAAGCCAGCTTTTTCACTCTCCTCTTTCACTTTCATCAAGAGACTCTTCAGTTCCTCTTCACTTTCTGCCACAAGGGTAGTGTCATCAGCATGTCTGAGGTTATTGATATTTCCCCTGGCAGTCTTGGTTCCAGCTTGTGTTTTATCCAGCCTGGCATTTCTCATGTTGTGCTCTGCACGTAAATTCATAAGCAAGTTGACAATATACAGCCTTGACATGGTCCTTTTCCAATTTTGAACCAGCTGATTGTTCCATGTCTGGTTCTAACTGTTGCTTCTTGACCTGCATACAGATTTCTCATGAGGCAGGTAAAGTGGTCTGGGATTCCCATCTCTTGAAGAATTTTCCACTGTTTGTTGTGATCCACAGTCTAAGGATTTAGCATAGTCAATGAAGCAGAAGCAGATGTTTTTTTGGAACTCTTTTGCTTTTACAATGATCCAACATATGTTGACAATTTGATTTCTGGTTCCTCTGCCTTTTCTAAGTCTAGCTTGAACATCAGCAAGTTCATGATTCACATACTGTTGAAGCCTGTCTTGGAGAATTTTGAGCATTACTTTACTAGTGTGTGAGATGAGTGCAATTGTGGGGAAGTTCGCACATTCCTTGGCATTGTCTGTCTTTGAGATTGGAATGAAAGCTGACTTTTTCTAGTCCTGTGGCCACTGCTAAGTTTGCAAAATTGCTGGCATATTGAGTGAAGTATCTTAATAGCATCACCTTTTAGGACTTGAAATAGCTCAGCTGGAATTCCATCACCTCCACTAGCTTTGTTCACAGTGATGCTTTCTAAGGCCCACTTGACTTCATTTCAGGATGGCTGGCTCTAGGTGAGTGATCACACCATCGTAGGTATCTGGTCATGATTCTTTTTTGTATACTTCTTCTGTGTATTCTTGCCACCTCTTCTTAATATCTTCTGATTCAATTAGGTCCATACAATTTCTGTCTTTTATTGTGCCCATCTTTGCATGAAATGCCCACTTAGTATTTCTCATTTTCTTGAAGAGATCTCTAGTAATTTTCAATCTATTTCTTTGCATTGATCACAGAGGAAGGCTTTCTTATATCTCCTTGCTGCTCTTTGAAACTGTGCATTCAAATAGGTATCTTTCTTTTTATCCTTTGGCTTTTGCTTCTCTTCTTTCCTCAGCTATTTGTAAGGCCTCCTCAGACAACCATTTTGCCTTTTTGCATTTCTTTTTCTTGGGGATAGTCCTGATCACTGCCTCCTGTACAATGTCATGAACCTATGTCCATTGTTCTTCAGGCACTCTATCAAATCTAATCCTTTGAATCTCTTTGTCACTTCCACTGCGTAAATGTAAGAGATTTGATTTAGGTCATACATGAATGGTCTATTAGTTTTCCCTACTTTCTTCAATTAAGTCTGAATTTGGCAATAAGGAGTTCATGATTTGAGGCACAGTCAGCTCCAAGTCTTGTTTTTCTGACTGTATAGAGCTTCTCGATCTTCGGCTATGAAGAATATAATTAATCTGATTTCGGTCTTGATTTCCATCTATAGAGTATTTTCTTATGTTGTTGGAAGAGGCTGTTTGCCATGACCAGTGAACTCACTTGACAAAACTGTTAGCTTTTGCCCTGCTTCATTTTGTAGTCCAAGGCCAAACATGCCTGTTACTCCAGATATCTCTTAACTTCCTGCTTTTTCATTCCAGTCCCCTATGATGGAAAGGACAATTTTTTTTTTTTTTTTTGGTGTTAGTTCTAGAAGGTCTCATAGGTATTCACAGAACTGTTCAACTTCAGCTTCTTTGGCATTAGTGGTTGGGGCATAGACTTGGATTACTGTGATACTGAATGGTTTTCCTTGGAAACAAACGGAGATCATTCTGTAATTTTCCAGATTGCACTCAAGAACTGCATTTTGGAGTCTTTTGTTGACTATGAGGGCTACTCCATTTATTCTAAGGGATTCTTGCCCACAGTATTAGATGTAATGGCCATCTGAATTCAGTTCACCCATTCTGGTCCATTTTAGTTCATTGATTTCTAAACTGTTAATGTTCACTCTTGCCATCTCCTGCTTGACCATTTCCAATTTACCTTGATTCATGGACCTAACATTCCAGGTTCCTATACAATATTGTTCTTTACAGCATCAGACTTTAATCAGTCACATTCACAACTGGGTGCTGTTTTTTCATTGGCTCAGCCTCTTCGTTTTTTCCTGAGCTATTTCTCCATTCTTCTCCAGTAGCATATTCAGCACCTACCAAGTGGGGGAGTTCATCTTTCAGTGTCATAACATTTTGCCTTTTCATACTGTTCATGGGGTTCTCAAGGCAAGAATACTGACTTGTGGTTTGCCATTCCCATCATCAGTGGACCACGTTTTGTCAGAACTCTCCACCATGACCCGTCCATCTTGGGTGGCCCCACACAGCATGGCTCATAGTTTCATTTTGTTAGACAAGTCTGTTGTCCATGTTAGCTTTCTGTGACTGTGACTTTCATTCTGCCTGCCCTCTGATGAATTAGGATAAGAGGATTATGGAAGCTTCTTGAATCTCCCATACTTATCCAAATAAATTTAACAAATGTATAACTTATCCATATAAACCCTATATCAATCTCTATTTAGCTTTTATTCCCAGCATCTTAGATCTTGCACCTAACCCTGATCATAAACACTTCAGTACCAACAGACACATCTGTGATCATGACGTTCTTCATGCCTCTGCTTCCAACTTTTTGTTTCCTAGATGGATTACTATGAGATGTCATAATTCTACCCAGAGCAATCTATAGTTTTAATGTGATTCCTCTCAAATTACTCATGATACGTTTTGAAGAACTAGAACAAATAATTCCCAAATTTGCATTGAACCACAAAATACCCAGAAGTGTCAAAGCCATCCTGATGATAAAGAACAAAGCTGGAGATATAACCTTCCCAGACTCAGACAATGCTGTGAAGCTACATGAATCAAATTAGTGTTATGTTGACACAAAAGGACTTCCCTGGTGGCTCAGTGGCAAAGAATCTGCCTACAACACAAGAAATCAAGAAGATGGATGGTCAATCCCTAGGTTGGGAAGATCCCCTGGAGGAGGATATGGCACTCTTCCCCATTAGTCTTGCCTGGAGAATCCCATGAACAGAGGAGCCAGGCAGGCTACAGTCCATGGGGTTGCAAAGAGTCAGACACAACTGAAGTGACTGAGCATGCACACATGCATTGGCACAAAAACATATCTATCAATCAATGGAAGAAGAAAGATAACCCAGAAATAAACTCATATGCCTATAGTCAACTAATCTCAGACAAAGGAGGCAAGACTATATAATGGAGAAAAGATAGTCTCTTCAATAAGTGGTGCTGGGAAAACTGGACAGTTACATATAAAATAACATAAGGATATTCTCTAACACCATATACAAAAATAAACTCAAAATGGATTAAAGACATAAATGTAAGGCTAAATACTATAAAATTCTTATAGAAAACAGTAGGCAGAGAACTCTTTGACATAAATTACAACAATATTTTTTAGATCTATCTCCTAGAAAAATGAAAATAAAAGCAAAAACAAACAAACAAACAAACTGAACTTAATTAAACTTACAAGTTTTTGAATAGAAAAGAAAACCATAAACAAAATGAAAAGACAATCTATGGAATAGAAGAAAGTATTTGCAAATGATGCAACCAAGAAGAGCTTAATTTCTAAACTACACAAACAGTTCCTATGTGTCAATGTCAAAAAGAATAAATAAATATACAATCCAATCAAACAATGGGCAGAGGTACTAAATAGACAATTCTGCGAAGATATACAGATGGCCAAGAGGCAATAAATAGATGTTTAACATCATTGTAAGAACACTGGAGTGGGTTGCCATTTCCTTCTCTAATGCATGAAAGTGAAAAGTGAAAGGGAAGTTGCTCAGTCGTGTCCGACGCTCAGCGACCCCATGGACTGCAGCCTTCCAGGCTCCTCCATCCATGGGATTTTCCAGGCAAGAGTATTGGAGTGGGGTGCCATTTCCTTCTCCCATTAATTATTAGAGAGATGCAAATCAAAACTACAATGAGATAGTATCTCATACTGGTGAGAATGGCCACCATTAAAAAGTCTACAAATAAACAATGCTGAAGAGGATGCAGAGAAAAAGGAACCTTGCTACACCATTTGTTGGGAATGTAAATTGTTACGGACATTATGAAGAACACTATTGAGGTTTCCTCAGAAACTAAAAATGGAGTTACCATATGATCCAGCAATTCCACTCTTAGGTATATATCCAGAGAAAACTCTAATTCAAAAAGATACATGCAGCCCAATGTTTATAGCAGTGCTACTTGCTGTGACGGACCACACAGAAGCACGGCAGAGAGGAGCTACCCCACACCTAAGGTCAGGGGTGGCGGTGGAGAGGAGCAACCCCACATCCAAGGAGCGGCAGCTGCGTGGGCACAACAGGGTGGAGAGGAGCTACTCCACGTTCAAGGTCAGGAGGGACAACCTCGTCCAAGGTAAGGAGCAGCAGCTGTGCTTTGCTGGAGCAGCCGTGAAGAAATACCCCACTTTCAAGGTGAGAGAAACCCAAGTAAGATGGTAGGTGTTGCAAGAGGGCATCAGAGGGGAGACATACTGAAACCATAATCACAGAAAACTAGCCAATCTGATCACATGGACCACAGCCTTGTCTAACTCAATGAAACTAAGCCATGCCCTGTGGGGCGACCCAAAAGGATGGGTCATGGTAAAGAGTTCTGACAGAATGTGGTCTGCTGGAGAAGGGAATGGCAAACAACTTCAGTATTCTTGCATTGAGAACCCCCTGAACAGTATGAAAAGGCAAAATGATAGGATACTGAAAGAGGAACTCCCCAGGTTCGTAGGTGCCCAATATGCTACTGGAGATCAGTAGAGAAATAACTCCAGAAAGAATGAAGGGATGGAGCCAAAGCAAAAACAATATCCAGTTGTGGATGTGACTAGTGATAGAAGCAAGGTCTGATGCTGTAAAGAGCAACATTGCACAGGAACCTGGAATGTTAGGTCCATGAATCAAGGCAAATTGGAAGTGGTCAAACAGGAGATGGCACAAGTGAATGTCTGCATTCTAGGAATCAGCGAACTAAAATGGACTGGAATGGGTGAATTTACTCAGATGACCATTATATCTACTACTGTGGGCAGGAACCCCTTAGAAGAAATGGAGTAGCCATCATGGTCAACAAAAGAGTCCAAAATGCAGTACTTGGATGCAATCTCAAAAACGACAGAATGATCTCTGTTCATTTCCAAGGCAATCCATTCAATATCACAGTGATCCAAGCCTGTGCCCCAACCAGTAACACTGAAGAAGCTGCAGGTGAATGGTTCTATGAAGACCTACAAGAACTCTTAGAGCTAACACCCCAAAAAGATGTGCTTTTCATTATAAGTGACTGGAATGCAAAAGTAGGAAGTCAAGAAACACCTGGAGTAACAGGCAAATTTGGCCTTGGAGTACAGAATGAAGGAAGGCAAAGGCTAATAGAGTTTTGCCAAGAGAATGCACTGGTCATAGCAAACACTCTCTTCCAACAACACAAGCGAAGACTCTATACATGGACATCACCAGATGGTCATCACTGAAATCAGACTGATTATATTGTTTGCAGCTAAAGATGGAGAAGCTCTATACAGTCAGCAAAAACAAGACCGGGAGCTGACTGTGGCTCAATTCATGAACTCTTTATTGCCAAATTCAGACTTAAATGGAAGACAGTAGGGAAAACCACTAGACTATTCAGGTATGTCCTAAATTAAATCCCTTATGATTGTACAGCGGAAGTGAGATATAGATTTAAGGGACTAGATCGGATAGACAGAGTGCCTGATGAACTATGGACGGAGATTCGTGACATTGTACAGGAGAGAGGGATCAAGACCATCTCCATGGAAAAGAAATGCAAAAAAGCAAAATGGCTGTCTGAGGAGGCCTTACAAATAGCTGTGAAGAGAAGCGAAAAGCAAAGGAGAAAAGAAAAGATACTCCCATTTGAATGCAGAGTTCCAAACAATAGCAAGGAGAGATAAGAAAGCCTTCCTCAGTGATCAATGCAAAGAAACAGAGGAAAACAACAGAACGGGAAAGACTAGAGATCTCTTCAAGAAAATTAGAGATACCAAGGGAACATTTCATGCAAAGATGGGCACAATAAAGGACAGAAATGGTATGGACCTAACAGAAGCAGAAGATATTAAGAAGAGGTGGCAAGAAGACACAGAAGAAGTGTATAAAAAAGATCTTCACAACCCAGATAATCAAAATGGTGTGATCACTCACCTAGAACTGGACATCCTGAAATGTGAAGTCAAGTGGGCCTTAGAAAGCATCACTACGAACAAAGCTAGTGGAGGTGATGGAATTCCAATTGAGCTATTCCAAATCCTGAAAGATGATACTGTGAAAGTGCTGCACTCAATATGCCAGCACATTTGGAAAACTCAGCAGTGGCCACAAGACTGGAAAAGGTCAATTTTCATTCCAATCCCCAAAGAAGGCAATGCCAAAGAAGGCTCAAACTACCACACAATAGCACTCATCTCACATACTAGTACAGTAATGCTCAAAATTTTCCAAACCAGGCTTCAGCAGTACATGAACTGTGAACTTCCAGATGTTCAAGCTGGTTTTAGAAAAGGCAGAGGAACCAGAGATCAAATTACCAACATCTGCTGGATCATGGAAAAAGCAAGGGAGTTCCAGAAAAACATCTATTTCTGCTTTATTGACTATGCCAAAGCCTTTGACTGTGTGGATCACAATAAACTGTGGAAAATTCTGAAAGAGATGGGAATACCAGACCACCTGACCTGCCTCTTAAGAAACCTATATGCAGGCCAGGAAGGAATAGTTAGAACTGAACAAGGAACAACAGACTGGTTCTAAAAAGGAAAAGGAGTACATCAAGGCTGTATATTGTCACCCTGCTTATTTAACTTATATGCAGAGTACGTCATGAGAAACGCTGGACTGGAAGAAACACAAGCTGGAATCAAGATTGCCAGGAGAAATCTCAATAACCTCAGATATGCAAATGACACCATCCTTATGGTAGAAAGTGATGAGGAACTAAAAAGCCTCTTGATGAAAGTGAAGGAGGAGAGTGCAAAAGTTGGCTTAAAGCTCAACATTCAGAAAGTGAAGATCATGGCATCCAGTCCCATAACTTGATGGGAAATAAATGGGGAAACAGTGGAAACAGTGTCAGACTTTATTTTTCTGGCCTCCAAAGTCACTGCAGATGGTGATTGCAGCCATGGAATTAAAAGACGCTTACTTCTTGGAAGGAAAGTTATGACCAACATTGATAGCATATTAAAACTCAGAGACATTACTTTGTAACAAAGGTCCATCTAGTCAAGGCTGTGGTTTTTCCTGTGGTCATGTATGGATGTGAGAGTTGGACTGTGAAGAAAGCTGAGCACCGAAGAATTGATGCTTTTGAACTGTGGTGTTGGAGAAGACTCTTGCAAGTCCCTTGGACTGCAAGGAGTTCCAACCAGTCCATCCTAAAGGAGACCAGTCCTGGGTGTTCATTGGAAGAACTGATGCTGAAGCTGAAACTCCAATACTTTGGTCACCTCTTGTGAAGAGTTGATTTATTGGAAAAGACTCTGATGCTGGGAGGAAGTGGGGGCAGGAGGAGAAGGGGACAGCAGAAGATGAGATGGCTGGATGGCATCACCGACTTGATGCACATGAGTTTGGGTGAACTCCAGGAGTTGGTGATGGACAGGGTGGCCTGCCGTGCTGAGATTCAAAGGGGTTGCAAAGAGTCAAACATGACTAAACTGAAATGAAGACATAGAAGCAACCTAAGTGTCTATTGAAAGATTACTAGATAAATGTACATCTTGTTGTACCTACCACGAGGTAATATAACTAAGACATAAAAAATGAAATAATGTTATTTGTAGCAACATGGATAGAGCTAGAGATTATCATATTAAGTGAAGTAGTCAGAACGAGAAAGACAAATACCATAAAATATCAAATATATGTGGACTCTAAAAAATGATACAAATGTACAAAACAGAAATAGATCTAAAGAAAGAGAAAACAAACTTATGGTTATCAAAAGGGGAAGGGGAAGGGTTCTTGGGATTAACAGATACACACTGCTGTGCTGTGCTTATTCACTCAGTTGTTTTCAATTCTTTGTGGTCTTATGGACCACAGCTAGCCAAGGTCCCTTGTTCATGGGGATTCTTCAGGCAAGAATACTTGAGTTGGTTGCCTTGCCCTCCTCTAGTGATCTTCCCAATCCAGGGATTGAACCCAGGTTTCCCACATTGCAGGCAGATTCTTTACCATCTAAGCCACTAGGAAAGCCCAAGAATATTGGAGTCAGCAGCCTATCCCTTCTCCAGGAGAACTTCCCCACCCAGGAATTGATCTGGGGTCTCCTACATTGCAGGCAGATTCTTAACCAGCTGAGCTACCAGGGAAGCCCCCAGAAACACACTACTTTATATAAAATAGATAAAAACAAGATCCTACTATATAGTACAAGGACCTATATTCAATATGTCCTCCACTGTCTCCTGGAATTTGCTCAAATTCATATCCATTGGGTCAGATTGTATCTAACAGTTGCATTCTCTGCCAGCTCCTTCTCCTTTTGCCTTGAATCTTTCCCAGAATCCGAGTCTTTTCCAATGGCTCTTCGCACGAGGTGGCTAAAGTATTGGAGCTTCAACTTCAGCATCAATTCTTCCAACGAATATCCACAGTTTATTTACTTTAGAACTGACTGGTTTGATCTCCCAGCAGACCAAGGGACTCTCAAACATCTTCTTAAGCACCACTGTTTGAAAGCACCAGTTCTTCAATGCTCAGCCTTCTTTATGGTCCAACTCTCATATCCATATATGACAGGTGGAAAAACCACAGCTTTGACTTTTTCAGCTAAGTGATGTCTTTGTAAGCTGATTGATGTCTCTGGCTTTTAAAATGCTGTCTATGTTTTTCATAGCTTTCCTTCTAAGAAGCATGTGTCTTTACATTTCCTGACTGCAGTCACCATCCACAGTGATTTTGGAGCCCAAGAAAATAAAATGTGTTCTTGCTTCCACTTTTTCCCCTATTAATATTTGCATGAAGTGATAGGAACAGGTGCCACAATCTTAGTTTTTTGATTGTTGAGTTCCAAGCCAGCTTTTTCACTCTCCTATCTCACCCTCATCAAGAGGCTCTTTAGTTCCTCTTCAATTTCTGCCACAGTGTGGTATCATCTACATATCTGAGGCTATTCATGTTTCTCCCAGCAATCTGATTCCAGCTTGTGATGCAGCCAGCCCAGCATTTCACATGATTTATTCTGCATGTAAGTTAAACAAGCAGAGTAACAATATATAGCCTTGTCGTACTCTGTTCCCAGTTTTGTTCCATGTCCAGATCTAACTGTTGCTTCTTGACCTTCATACAGGTTTCTCAGGAGACAGGTAAAATGGTCTGGTACTCCCATCTATTTAAGAACTTTTCAGTTTGTTGTGATCCACACAGTCAAAGGCTTTAGCATAGTTAATGAAGCAGAAGTAGATGTCCTTCTGGAACTCTCTTGCTTTTTCCACTGAATGCTGGCATTTGATCTCTGGTTCCTTTGCCTTCTTAAAAGCCCAGCTTATACATCTGGAAGTTCTTGGTTCACTTACTGCTAAAGCCTAGCTTGAAGGAATGTGAAATGAGTGCAATTGTACTGTAGTTTGAACATTCTTTGGCATTGCCCTTCTTTGAGATTGGAATGAAAACTGAACTTTTTCAGTCCTGTGGCCACTGCTGAGTTTTTTAATTTGCTGAACATATTAAATGCAACTCTTTAACATCATCTTTTAGAATTTTAAATAGCTCAGCTGGAATTCCATCACTTCCAATAGTTCTGTTCACAGTAATGGTTCTGAAGGCCCACTTGACTTCATATTCCAGGATGTCTTGCTCTAGGTGTGTGACCACACCATCTTGGTTATCCAGATCATTAAGACTTTTCTTGTATAGTTCTTCTGTGTATTCTTGCTGCCTCTTCTTAATCTCCTCTACTTCTGTTAGGTCCTTACCATTTCTGTCCTTTATTGTACCCATTCTTGCATGAAATGTTCCCTTGATATCTCCAATTTTCTTGAAGATATCTCTAGTCTTTCCCATTCTATTGTTTTCCTCTATTCCTTTATTTTATTTTATTTTTTTATTGAAGGATAATTGCTTTACAGAATTTTTTTGCTTTCTGTTTCCTCTATTTCTTTGCACTGTTCATTTAAGAATAGCCTCTTTGCTATTCTCTGGAACTCTGCATTCATATGAGTATATCTTTCCCTTTCTCCTTTGCCTTTCATTTTTCTTTTTCCCTCAGCTATTTGTAAAGCCTCCTCAGACAACCACTTTGCATTCTTGAATTGGTTTTGATCACTACCTCTTGTACAGTGTTACAAGCCTCAGTCCATTGTGCTTCAGACATTCTGTCTACCAGGTGTAAGCCCTTGAATCTATTTGTCACCTACACTGTATAATCATAAGGAATTTGATTTAGGTCATATCTGAATGACCTAGTGGTTTTCCCCACTTTCCTCAATTTAAGCCTGATTATTTCAATAAGGAACTCGTGATCTGAGCTACAGTCAGCTCAAATGCTTATTTTTACTGATGATATAGAGCTTAATCTTTGTCTGCAAAGAACACAATCAATCTGAGTTCAGTATTGACCATCTGATGATGTCCATATGGAGAGTCATCCCTTGGGTTGTTGGAAAGGGTGTTTGCTATGACCAGAGTGTTCTTTTGACCAAACCTCTTTAGCCTTTGCCCTGATTCATTTGTTCAGTTCAGTTCAGTTCAGTTCAGTCACTCAGTCATGTCCGACTCTTTGCGACCCCATGAATCGCAGCATGCCAGGCCTCCCTGTCCATCACCAACTCCCGGAGTTCACTGAGACTCACGTCCATCGAGTCAGTGATGCCATCCAGCCATCTCATCCTCTGTCATCCCCTTCTCCTCCTGCCCCCAATCCCTCCCAGCATCAGAGTCTTTTCCAATGACTCGCATGAGGTGGCCAAAGTACTAGAGTTTCAGCTTTAGCATTAGTCCTTCCAAAGAAATTCCAGGACTGATCTCTTTTAGAATGGACTGGTTGGATCTCCTTGCAGTCCAAGGGACTCTCAAGAGTCTTCTCCAACACCACAGTTCAAAAGCATCAATTCTTCAGCATTTAGCCTTCTTCACAGTCCAACTCTCACATTCATACATAACCACAGGAAAAACCATAGCCTTGACTAGATGGACCTTTGTTGGCAAAGTAATGTCTCTGCTTTTGAATATGCTATCTATATTGGTCATAACTTTCCTTCCAAGGAGCAAGCGTCTTTTAATTTCATGGCTGCAGTCACCATCTGCAGTGATTTTGGAGCCCCCAAAAATAAAGTCTGGCACTGTTTCCACTGATTCCCCATCTACTTCCCATGAAGTGATGGGACCAGATGCCATGATCTTCGTTTTCTGAATATTGAGCTTTAAGCCAACTTTTTCACTCTCCACTTTCACTTTCATCAAGAGGCTTTTTAGTTCCTCTTCACTTTTTGCCATAAGGGTGGTGTCATCTGCATATCTGAGGTTATTGATATTTCTTCCGGCAATCTTGATTCCAGCTTGTGTTTCTTCCAGTAATGAAGGCTAAACTTGCCTATTGCATCAGGTATCTACTTCCTACTTCTTACTTTATCATTTCAATCCCCTGTGATGAAAAGAACATTTTTTTTTTCCTGGTGTTAGTTCTAGAAGGTTTGTAGGTTTTCATAGAGCTAGTCAACTTCAGCTTCTTCAGCATCAGTGATTGGGGCATAGACTTGGATAAACTAGAAGCTATGGGACATAGACTTGAAGCTATGAGCCATCCCATGCAGGGCCACCCAAGATGGATGGGTCATAGTGAAGAGTTCTGATGAAATGTGGTCCACTGGAGAAGGAAATGGAAACCCACTCCAGTATTCTTGCCTGAAGAACCCCATGGACAGTTTGAAAAGGTAAAAAGATATGATTCTGGAAGATGAGGCCCTCCCACCCAGGTTGGAAGGTGTCCAATATACTACTGGGGAAGAGCAGAGAGCAATACTAATAGCTCCAGAAATAATAAAGTGGCTTGGCCAAAGCAGAAATGACCCTCAGTTGTGGATGTGTCTGGTGCTGAAAAGTCAAATTCTATATGGTATAGAACAATATTGCATAGGAACCTGGAATGTTAGGTCCATGAATCAAGGTAAAGTGGATGTGGTCAAGCAGAAGATGGCAAGATGGAACATTAACATCTGAGGTATCAATAAACTAAAAATGGATGAGAATGGTCAAATTTAATTCAGACAATCAGTATATCTACTACTGTGGGCAAGAATCCCTTAGAAGAAATGGAGCAGCCCTCAAGTCAATGAAAGAATCCAAAATGCAGTACTTGGGTGGAGTCTCAAAAACAACAGAATGATCTTGCTTCATTTCCAAGGCAAACTATTCAACATCACAGTGATTCAATTCCATGCCCCAACAAATCAATTATACATCAATTTAAAAAGGGTTCCATAACTTTCCACTTCATTAGATATCCCGGACAAACCTACTCTGAAAATAGTCTTGAAGGTGCCCTGGACTCTCTACCAGGATTGCCCTCTTCCTATTACCCTGTCAATACCTTTGCCTCACATCCAGCTTCTTACTTCTTCTGGTTCTTTTTGGGTCAGTGACCACATATCAGACCAAGGGCTACTGATATGAAGTAAGAGATAAACAAACCAAAGAGTCATTCTGTCTAAAACTGAGAAGCAACTATCTTTTTAATGTTAAAGTACACTGATTTAAAATCTGAACATAATTCAGATTTGTGAATTATGATTGTTATTATAATCATAATTCAAATCATGATTAAGAAATGTAATCACCATAGGAAAAGTAACATAAATGATTAAGAAATATATTTAGGATAACTGCCGAGTAGCAAAACCACATCTATTTGATTTACAGCTAAGTGTAGTTAAAAAAAAAAAAAAAAAAGCAGTGAGTATTACAGGGAATATATCTAGAAATAACTAAATATAAAAAGATGCTTTTAGTTTTACTTCAGGAGGATTGAGTCTATTCAGCAGATTCCTTTTTTACTAACTGAATAATCAGATTGTTTTCCAACATTAAGGGAGTTAGATGAGGGAAGCAGTGCTAATTATCTTCCCTTACCTTTATTGACAAATCATCAGGAAGACTTTGGACAATTAAACCCCATGAAATATATTTAGCATTTCCCTAACAACTGAAGAACAAAAACACTTAGTATTGGTTGAGAGATGAGTGCCCAGTTGAGACCTGATAATTCTGACCAAGAAAAATGAATTCAGTACCTGAGTCAGGCTTCATGGTTTCTTTCTTTTTGATGAGATTAGCATTTCATTCTGGTTACCACCGCTACCACAGAAATATTGGACCTCAAAACTCTTAAAAATACATTTATTCAAAAAAGGCATAAAATATATTTCTTTTATGAGAGATATATTTCATTTAGTGGGAAGAGTATGGAAGAGATATATTGCCTGTGAGGTGTATATTAGAAGGAAAAATGACAGCAGCTTATTTGAATAAATCAATAAGAAGAATGATAGAGTACAATTACTAGGAGGATGGATGAATTATTATAGTCTCTGTTTTCTTTTTCAGTATAAAGTTTGAGGCAGAAATAAACTCCAGTGTCAGTTTATAATTTTAATCTGAAACAATTGAGATGTTTTAGAACTGAACTGAACTGAACTGAGAACATTTCTTTAGGACAATTTAATTGATATTCTTAACTTTGAATATTGTGCATCTTAATCATCATTTACAAAAAGATTTTAAAAACATATTTAGGGTTTCCCTGATAGCTTACCCCTTGGAAAGAAAGTTATGACCAACTTAGATAGCATATTCAAAAGCAGAGACATTACTTTGCCAACAAAGGTCTGTCTAGTCCACGCTATGGTTTCTCCAGTGGTCATGTATGGATGTGAGAATTGGACTATAAAGAAAGCTGAGTGCTGAAAAATTGATGCTTTTGAACTGTGGTATTGGAAAAGACTCTTGCAAGTCCCTTGGACTGCAAGGAGATCCAACCAGTCCATCCTAAAGGAGATCAGTCCTTGGTGTTCATTGGAAGGACTGATGTTGAAGCTGAAACTCCAATCCTATGGTCACTTGATGTGAAGAGCTGACTCATTTGAAAAGACCCTGATGCTGGGAAAGATTGAGGACTGGAGGAGAAGGGGATGACAGAGGATGAGATGGTTGGATGGCATCACCGACTCAATGGACATGGGTTTGTGTGGACTCCGGGGGTTGGTGATGGACAGGGAGGCCTGGCGTGCTGCGGTTCCTGGGGTCGCCAAGAATCGGACATGACTGAGCGACTGAACTGAACTGAACTGATAGCTCAGTTGGTAAAGAATCCGCCTGCAATGCAGGAAACACCAGTTAGATTCCTGGGTTGGGAATATCCCCTGGAGAAGGGATAGGCTACCCGTTCCAGTATTATTGGGCTTCTCCTATGGCTCAGCTGGTAAAGAATCTGCCTGCAATGCAGGAGATCTGGGTTCGATCTCTGGTTTGGGAAGATCCCCTGGAGAAGGGAAAGGCTACTCACTCCAGTATTTTGGCCTATATAGTCCATGGGGTCACAAAGAGTTGGACATGACTCAGTGACTTTCACTTAACTATAGCAGGTCAAAACCTAGCAATAGGAATCACTTTGTTTTCAGATAAATTATATGCATATATTCATGGTTCATGCTTTTTTAACTTTGAGGACATCTTATTAAATTAAATTATGTTAAGCTTGGATTTTTGAATTAAGATACATCTTAACATCATTTGGATTAAATATTCATGGTATTTTTAAATCAAAAACTGTAAAAAAACTTTTGTGTATTTCCATAATTCTGCACTAATAAGACTTGTTATGTTGACTCCTGGCATTGTTAAAAATAAAAAAAATGATCAGGAGCGAGATATATTTAAATATGCCTGTTGTAGAGTGTTCTCATGGTTATAACCTCATATGAAGTAGTTATACTGTGTCAGAATTTTTTCTGATTTTAAATATATTTTCTAACTATAATGTGATGGAATAAAAGAAAACATTTAAAAGTTATAGTAATTTCTTTAGTAAATGTACTTATATTAGTTAGCTTTTAGTGAATAACAAATTGCCCCCTAACCTAACAGTCTAAGACAATAAATAAATCTTCTGCGAATAAGGATTGGGCAGTGGCTTATCTAGAAGGTTCTAGCTCAGGACCTCTCATAAGGTTGCGGTCAAGTCGATGGTCAGAGCTGCTGACATCTGCAGATTTTATGGTGGCTGGAGGATCATTTCTAAGTGGACTTGCTCAGATGCCTGACTAGTTGGTGCTGGCTGCTGGCAGGAGGAACCTATTCCTTGCTACAGAGAACTCTCCAAAAGACTACTTGAGAACTCTCAGGATATGGTGGCTGGTTTCATGGAGAGAAAATGATCTGAGATGGAAAGGCAGAAACTCCAATAATTTCTCCAATCTTCTACTTGCTTCACAGGTCATCTCCATTCAATGTAGGAGGGTGAGACAAGAGGCATGAACATGAAGGGGTGAGGATCACTGGGACCATCTTTAAAGCTGGTTACTGTAACTTTTGTCTTTGCTTTATAACCACCAAAACACTTTTTGAATACCCCCAAATAACCAGAATAATAAATATAAAAGCATTAGAAACATGCTGTCAGATCTTGTTCATTCTTCTTATAGCACTATGTCCTAGATTAACATTTCTTAAATGGCATCTTATTTTATTTTATTTTTTTTCTGACAGCCCCTTGCCTAAATTTCCATGTTAAAGATTCATTAAATTAATACTATTTTTAACAAATAAATTTATCCTCTATCAGGTGGCACTCCTCTAGGAAAGGAGTTACAAAAATATTCTCAAAGATCTCATTTACAGGTGTTATAGAGCTACTTGGAAACAACAAAGATGTACATCAGTGGGAGAAAAATATAAAACAAAATATGCAAGCATTTCTGGAGGGTTCTGTGAGTATAAAGAAGTGAAAAGTATAGTCAAAGTAATAGTCCCATAGATGGTTAATTTCATCCATGGTTTTCATCTTATCTCCACCCTTATTCTTTGAACTGGGAATCTTGATGTGGTAAGGTTGAGAAATGTCTCAAAAATAGGGTAATGACACAGATAAGAATTAGAATATAAATATAAAATCAGGAGTCGTGTTTTGGTCCTATTTGTCTATCTGACTTAGGGCCTTTTGAAATTACAGTCAGATTGTAAGGTCTATTCCCTACAGTTTAAAAGGTATCCTTCAAAAATTTTCATTTTATACTTGAAGTGTTTGATTGCTGTAATTTATTTGGACTAACACTTTCATGCTGAAGGATGAGAATTGCTTAGTATTCCATTTATTCTAGAGGATGAACACTTCTATCTTTCATGATATTCCTAATTATATAGGAGATGTGGTTGGGAAAATGTTTTTCTTATCATCTCTATTCTTCATAAGAAAAACTTAATTAAATTTCTTACAGTTCTCTCAGTAACTCATACAAATTAAATTTAATATTTGGAAACCCCTTTTGAGGATATATTTGCTTGACATATCCCCTTAGAAGCTTACGCAAAATTTTAATATCTTTATTGTTTTCCCTGAATAGAAAAAGCAATACATGCTTGTGAAACTTCAGACAGTAGAGGTATGTATAAAATAGAAAGCAGAAGTGCTCTGTAATTGAAGTGGGAGTCTGGATCAAGGAGAATTATGCTGAGCATAATCTCTGGTAATACTTTTTAAAGAAACTCATTTGTATATATTTTTTAAAAAGCTGCTTTAAAATAGAAAAAAATATTAAGCCCTTTAAATAAGTACTTTGATGACAGCAAGAGAAGACACATGGAGAGATGATAAATTAATAAAACCAGATTGTTAACCAAAGTTGGGCAAGAATTAGTGGTGACTTTGAGGATCCATGCATATTCAGAATCCTTAGGAATACACAAAAAATGACTATAGTTTCAGGAAAGTAACCATTATGGAAAAGTTACACAGGTGCATAAATACATAGAACAGACATTAAATGTTTGTGTAAATGGTACAGAAAGAGAGGGATGACTCTGGGTGAACCAAAATAGAAATTACTTGAATGCAAGATTTTTATCTCTTTTATTCATTGTTAAATCACCACTGTCTAGAATAGTTCCTGGGCTCTGGGATCCATTCAATAAATTTCAGGGAAGTAAAACCATGAAATAATAAATGAATTTGAACTTATAAATACATTCATGATTACTGTTTGATGCTCATTACCAGAATTAAAAGAAAGTTTGTTATTTAGGCAGAAATTGTACAAAAGATCATAGCATAACAGCATGAGGGTTCATATTAATAAATAAACTTAATTCTACTGCTTTGATTTAAAATCTTTATGGAGTAGTGGAATTCTATATATCATGCTGTAGCCTCAAGCCAGCCTTGTGGTGGGTCTTTGGCAATAATGTAAAGAAAAAATGAAAGTTCACAAAATGTCTTTGGATATGTACTTTTACATCAACTTTATCCTTGAATAGAAGACTTCACTTTCCATGCATAAATAGTAAATTAATGTTAAAGAATTATTAGATATGAAGTTCCAAGAAGAAAAAATTTAGTATATTCATAATTTGGCTCAAATGGCTTTTAAATTTCTTGAAAGCAGTTATTCTGTCTTATTTACCTTTATAACAATAAGGTCTAATCCTTCATTGATTGAAACAATGCATATATATAGTGGTCTGGGAACATTTTGATATTTTTCAAAAAAAAAAATCTTTAAACATCCACTATATCCAATTCTGAATGACATCTTTTCCAATACAACTTTTATATTTTATTTACGGGGAAATAATCATTATTTTCATCGAATAATTATTATTTTGGTTGATAGAAATACAAAAAATGAAAATTTTTACCTTCAATGAGCTTATAATTCTGGAAGAAATAATAAAGTTGCTCACGAGTGTAATTTCAGACCTAGATTGCTCTACTCTGGGGAGCTGGCCTATGATCGCCCATCACTCAATTGTCTTTGTTCTGTCTTAGAAACTGAGCACCCCCTTCACCTCCTGTCTCTCTTGTCCTCCCCCCACACCAACAGTGATCCAGGGAAGCAACTCAATTTGCAAGTACTAAAAATGCATTTTGTTCAAGCAAATCCAGCTTAAATGCATTTTAACGTAAAATAGCAATGCATGTTTATTGCCTGGCCTCCCCTAGTATATCAGCTTCCAGATGTCTTTTCAACAATCGGCTTAATGAAGTTTAGAGCAACCATCTTCTCTCCCACACACAGAACTATTTTTAAGACATGTTAATGTGTTATTCTGCTCCCTTTTACTGAATTTACTCCTCTTTAACATTCATTTTGGCAGTGGTATCCTTAAGCAACAACAATAACAAAAAAAGTATGATTTTCAGGATGGTACCTTTTTCAGCACCCATTAAATAATTCTGTATATATTAGCTAAGACAAGGAATAATATTCGGATTTCTCTTTATTGCTTTCAAATGTCTCACTCCAAAAAATTCTAATCTGAAGTAAATTTTATATGAGTACATATATCACTATTGGTAGTTATTTTCTATTTATGGAAAGAATTATTACTATCTTCTTTTCCAAGACTTTTTCATCCCAAGCCTTTTATTCCTGGAATTTTTTTCTTATTTCCAATGTGCCCTTGGATCATTCCAAGGTATTTTCATATTGGATCTCTTCCTATTTAATGAGTAATCTCAACTATTAAGAATATATCCAGAAGACAACAAAAAAGAAAAAAGCAGCCACCCGAGCCATCAAAATATAAACCATGGGCTGAAAATCATGCAATTTACTTACAAAATCACACACAGTTCCAGACCTATGTCACAAACTAATTACTCATGTTTGATATTATTTTTTAAAATAACTTTTACTACCCATGTTCTCAACTCACACAGGCAATTTTATTTCACTGAAGAAAATTGGACACAGCCAATAGACATAGTGCCTGGAGCTGTAAGTAAAACTGGCAACCAGCAGAAAGACCAAAACTGCCAAAGGCAAACCTAAGCACTCACATGGCCTAACAGCCACCGGCCACTTAATGGAGCTGTGAATTGGCCTAGGTATCTCTAGGGCTTCTGTGGCCTTTCAATATTTGAACATAACTTGTATAATTATGAACATCTTCCTAGAGAATGAAAACAAGTATAGCCATCAATTCATTCACCCTCTTGTTCATTTACTCACCAAGTGAAATACATGGAACTAATTTGTCTTGATACACCCTAAAAAGGCAAGCCTTCAAGGCAATTGGGAATACTAGTGTTTTTGTGCAGAAATGTTTACCAGGTGGGAGAAATATCTCATGAGACTATACAGTGGATAATTTTAAAATGTAGAATTCTCCACTCTTCAATCATTTAACTAATCAGACCCTAGACTCTCCTGAATCTAGGTACCCTCAGTGGTCCCCAAGTCCTGTATGTTTGTTTTCTTCTTTTGCTGAAAATTTGAATAGTTCTTCCTAGTCTCCTTCCAACTCATGCCATCGGACCTCACCATGGACCTTCAAGAGATACATTAAGAGATTTTACTCAATAAAGACTATTCTTCCCATAAGAAGAATTTCTGCTTCAGCTAGCAAAAATAATAATTTTCACCATGCCTTACAAGAAAAGTATATTTTGAAATATGTTCATATAGTTTAGATATATTTTTAAATGCTTAAAGTTGCAGGTCTCTATTTTCTGAAATTATCCACCAGGTAAAGACAGATAAAGAGAATATGTTAGCAATATGCTACTACACTGACGGAAGAAAAAAAAAAAAACATCGTTTGTTCAGGTGTGCTGAGTGCGTGTGTGTGTGTGTGTGTGTGCACGCTCAGTCACTTAGTCGTGTCCAACTCTTCACGACCCCATGGACTATAGCCCTTCAAGCCTCTCTGTCATTGGAATTTTACAGGTAAGAACACTGGAGTGGGTTTCCATTTCCTTCTCCAGGGTATCTTCCTGACCCAGGGATTGAACCTGTCTCTTGCATCTTCTGCATTGGCAGGTGGATTCTTGATCCCTAGTGACACCTGGGAAGCGTTGCTGAGTAAGTAGTCTGTTATAATTTTTTTTTTTAATTCCAGAATCACTACAGTCTCCAAAATTTTACCCTTAGAGTTTTCTTCCTTTGGTTAAGCATCATCCTTTTCAGGCAAAGTTGCCTAAAGTATCAAAACTCATTAGACAAATATACTTGGGTCCATTAACTTCAGAATAAACTTAATTTTTAATATCACAAATTCCAGGTCAAACATACACAGACAAAACTCTAGGAAATGAAACAAGTTTTGCCTATATCTGAGTAACTTCTAGATAAATTACTAAGGTTTGGGGCCTGTTTAAAAGGCTGATTATGTATGATCTTTTTTAACTCTCTGAAACTTCATGAAGTTTCATAAAACCAACAAGAAAGAAAATAGTACAAGATGAAAAGATTACCTTCAGAATGGGGGAATAATTGAAAATGAAGCAATGGACAAAGAATTAATCTTCAAAATATATAGGCAACTTAATATTAGGAAATAAAGCAAGTCAATCAAAAAATGGTCAGAAGTCCTAAAAAGCATTTCTCCAAAGAAGACAGCAATTTGACAACATCATCTTTCAGGATTTGGAATAGCTCAACTGGAATTCCATCACCTCCACTAGCTTTGTTCGTAGTGATGCTTCCTAAGGTCCACTTGACTTCACATTCCAGGATGTCTGGCTCTGGGTGAGTGATCACACCATCATGATTAAACCTTAAATCACACTATCTAATCAAATCTTCGATACTATAATACATTCCTAAGCTAAAATGTTACATTACTTAATTAACCTAGAGAATTGTTTTATATACTAAGAGCATTTCAAGTCTGGTGAAAGATCCAGTGTTTTCAACATTATTTAGGAGAAATGTTATAGGGGTTGAGGTCCCACTCTACTGCTTTATTCTTAAAAAGAGGCTCTAAGTTTCCAGGCACATTGCAATCTTCTTCCCTACCTTTCATTTGTGTCTGTGATTCTTTTCTTTATAGGCAGCATTGTCAGAACAAAATGACCCTGCTAACTGCCTGTTGATTCCCACAAAAATTTGCTAGTACATCTGTAATTTCATAAAATACTTTGTACTATCTTGTTATAAACTTATATATCGCATTCATTCCGAGCATATAACTTTTTACATCTAGTTATATCACATGTTATCTTTGTACTATAAATTTGCACTCATGATTCTCAGAAAAGGATTTCAAGCTATGGACTCTGGAGGAAAACTGGAATGTCTCTCAAAGTGAAAACAGTCAGTGATGATAGCTAGACAGAGAAGATACTATGTGCCAATAATTAAGACAGACATGCCCCCAAATATAAAATTAGAGTCAGTTGTCAAAAGTTAAAGGCACAAGATAATTGGGTCAGAACATGTTTCTGCAAATGCGGTCTGCAAAAACCTGCAAATTGTAGGAAAAAAGCAGGGGTTGAATTGAACATGTTTTAAATCACCATTATTAGAGTTTAGTTTGAATCATTTTCCTAATTAATCATATATTTATTTGAATATTTTCATTTACATGAAATGGGTAAAACTTTTATGGATACACTTGAGAATTAACTAAAACTTGTTACACTATAAAACTAATTTGAAATGAATAGTAGATGGGGGAGTATATACTTTGACCAGTAGATGCACACTGAGGAAAACTAAATTTGGAATAGAAGGTGCTTGATTCAATTTATATTTTCTTTGCAATTGTACATAAGGCAGTTTTGATTAGTGAAGCAGACAGATATTTTAGGTCAGACATTTGGATTAAAAGATTATTTCTGTCCTTCACTATTTTTTTTTTACTAGCCTGGACATTTACTTCTGAGTCTCAGTTTCTTCATCTATTAACAGTGATATGCTTCTCTGAAGAGTGTTGTATAGATTAGTGGGATAGCACACAAGGGTTAGGTTCTACATTATAATGCTGACACATAATGAATGTTCAATAAATGTCAGTTCTATTTGTGTCTTCTTCCTCTTCACTTTTGGACTCATAGCTTCTTTATCTCTACAATAGAAACTATAAAAACTAATAAAAATAAAGCCAGTATACTATTCATTACTAATGTTATAGTAATTACATTATTTGTTTAATAAAAAAATTTAGTAAGATTGGGGTAAATCAACCACATTCACAAACACAATTGTTATCACATTTTGGATTCTCTTAGAAGCAGACTCCAAGACAAAATTTAAAGTTTATTAGGGACTGCCTTTGGGATTAACACTTGTAAGGGGGGAAGAAACAGAAATGGACAGAGAAAGAAATAAAAAATGTTGTAGACTTGATAACTTGAACTGACTTCACAGAGAACGCTGGAGTTTCAGAAATAGACCAACAGAAGTGTCTTCTTACTAATAAGAATTGACCTGTCTTGGGTCTTCACTGATTGATACTTAAATATTGTCCAAAGTGGTCTCCACTGGCTGGAATTCAAAAATTTCCGAGTCCTCTTGAGAACCAGGACTTGTGAACTTTAGATTCCTGGACTCCCACCTCCTTCGTGAGTTTTCACTCTGTGCAAGTGTTGATAGGTTTTCAGCAAAAAGGTCAATGAGACCCCATTCTTATTTCTGGGGTTTTCTCTTCATGATGCCCTTCTTTTCAGCATTCTGCCTTCCAAATTCTTCCTGCAGCAGTTTTCCTGAACTTTGATCTCTGTCTCCTCAACTAAGGAAGACTATTGGCTCTGTTTTGGTTCCTCTTTACTGTGCCAAGATTCAGAAATTGTTTCTGGATAGAAATCTGGGACAGTCCTGGGGTTTACCATGTTTGTTTCCCTTTGTTTAAAAATTAGTCCTGCACTATTTATCATCCCATATTTCAAAACAGTGTTATGCTTTGTCATGTTTTATTGTTTAAGGTAAGAGAATAAGTCTGTTCTCTGAATTTCAGCATGTAGAGAAGTAGAGGTTGTTACTCATTCCTCTTTTTCTCATCCTTCCGCCTTCTGAAAGAGTCAGGCAGTGTGTCCCTCAGAGCATTATGGAAGGTCATGTGCTATCCTATTATTCCACACATTTACAAATCTCCTCTCCAGTCACTTGAATCTTCCTTCCTAACTTCAGTGATAAACCATCTTACCTTTTGCCTAGGTTCTTGTTCAGTTCAGTTCAGTCACTCAGTTGTGTCCAATCATTGTGACCCCGTGGACTACAGCACGCCAGGCCTCCCTGTCTGTTGCCAACTCCTGGAGCTTGCTCAAACTCATGTCTATCGAGTTGGTGATGCCATCCAGCCATCTCATCCTCCGTCATCCCCTTATCGTCCCGCCTTCAATTTTTCTCAGCATCAGGGTCTTCTCCGAGTCAGTTCTTTGCATCAGGTGGTCAAAGTATTGGAGCTTCAGCTTCAGCATCAGTCCTTCCAATGAATATTGAGGACTAATTTCCTTTAGGTGGACTGGTTGGATCTCCTTGCAGTCCAAGGGATTCTCAAGAGTCTTCTCCAACACCACAGTTCAAAACCATCAATTCTTTGTCACTTCCATTGTATAATCATAAGGGATTTGATTTAGGTCATTCCTGTATGGTCTAGTGGCTTTCCCTACTTTCTTGAATTTAAGTCTGAATTCTGCAATAGGGATGCTAAATAAGGTTACTAAAACCTTTAGCTATGTTAAGAAAAACAGAAATGATTCAAATTAATAAAATTGTAGGAAAGAGGAGCATCAAAACTGATACCACAGAAATAAAAAGGATAAGAGACTACTATGGACATTTATGTACCAACAAGCTAGATAACTTAAAAGAAATATATAACATTCCTAAAAACATGCAGCTTATCCAAACTGAATCATGAAATAATAGAAAATTTGAACAAATCAATACTAAAAAAGAGATTGAATCAAAAATCTCCCAATAAACAAAACTAAGGGCCAGGTGGCTTCACTAATGATTTCTATGAAATATTTAAACAAAAAGTAATGCCCCTTTTCTCAAGTTTAAAAAAAAAAAATTGAAGAGGAATGAACACTTCCAAACTCATTTTATTATGCTAAGATTACTCTGAAACCAAAACCAGACAACGACAGTACAAGAAGAGAAAACTAAAGGCCAGTATACCTTATGAACATGGATCGAAAAATCTTTAACAAAATGTTAGCAAATGACATTCTGTATCAAATTAAAAGGATCATGCACCATGATCATGTGGCACTTACCCTTGGAATGTGAAGATATTTCAAATTAATAAATGTGATACACAATTTTAATAAAGTTATAAAATATTATGATGCTTACAATAGATGCAGAAAAAGCAGTTTAAAAAATCCACTCTCAAAAGAGTGGGAATGTATTTGAACAAAGTAAAGTTCATATGTGACAAGCCCACAGCAAACATCACACTCAACAGTGACAAGATGTAAGATTTTCCTCCCAGATTAGGAACAAGACAAGAATGCCCAGTCCAACACTTTTATTCTATATGGTACTGAAAGTCCTAGCCACAGAGTTATGAAAGAAACATAAATAAAAGTCATCCAAATAGGAAAAATAAAAGTAAAGTTATCTATGCAGATAACATGATCTTATAAGAAAACTCTAAAGTCTTTACCCCAAACTGTTAGAACAAATAAATGAATTTAATGAAGTTGTAGGATACAAAAACATACATAATCTACACTAACAATGAACTATGTAAAAGAGAAATTAAGATAATTGTGGCTCATGTGGTAAAGCATCTGTTTACAATGCGGGAGACCCGGGTTCGATCTGAGTGGATCAGTGGAGAAGGAAATGGCAACCCACTCCAGTATTCTTGTCTGGAACATCCCATGGAGGAGCCTGGTAGGCTACAGTCCATGGGGTCGCAAAGAGTTGAACAACACGACTGAACAACTTCACTTTCACTTCTTTCATTAACAATAGCAACAAAAATAAACAATACTAAGAATAAATTTAACCCAGGAAATGAAAAACTTGTACACTTAAAATTATAAGACACTGATGAAAAAATGAAAACCAAGTAAATGGAGAGGTATTCTGCATTCTTATATAGGGATAAATAACAATATTAAAATGTCCATACTACCCAAAGAGATCTATATATTCAATGCAACCCCTATCTTATCTGTAATAACAAAGCAAAACATGGAGACAAGAAAACCCAACCTTATTTATTTACTATATAAGGATGTGGATACCAGGAGGCAGGAGTCCTTAGCATCAATCCTGAGAATGGTATAGCACTGGGAAAGTGCATGAGGAAACCTTCCGGGAGTTTGAAATATTCTTTATGTAGATGTGGGTGGTGGTTCCATGAATGTATTGATTTGAGAAAATTCATGAAGGTGTACATTTAGGATCCGTGCATTTTATTCTATGTATGCTGCTGCTGCTGCTGCTAAGTCACTTCAGTTGTGTCCGACTCTGTGTGACCCCATAGATGGCAGCCCACCAGGCTCCCCCGTCCCTGGGATTCTTCAGGCAAGAACACTGGAGTGGGTTGCCATTTCCTTCTCCAATGCATGAAAGTGAAAAGTGTAAGGGAAGTCACTCAGTCGTGTCCAACTCTTCACGACCTCATGGACTGCAGCCTACCAGGCTCCTCCGTCCATGGGATTTTCCAGGCAAGAGTACTGGAGTGGGGGTGCCATTGGGTGTGACCAGCCTCAATTTAAAAAATAGAAACAGAGTAAGAAAAAAAATGGAACTAGGTAAAAATATGCATATCTGCACATTTGCCTCTGTTGCTTAAAATCTTTAAGTGATTTTGTAACTACATAGACACGAAGACAAAATCCTTACCTTCAGCTATAAGGCCACATATTAGGACCTCATTTGTCCTAGTATTATTTTGCTTTCCCCAACCAATCTTCACACATTCTTTTGTTTCCTTTAATGAAATAAATCCTTTTATATTTTTTATTTTTTTAATTTTTATTTAATTTTTTTTTTTTGCTTTTGAAATTTTATTTTATTTTTAAACTTTACATAATTGTATTAGTTTTGCCAAATATCAAAATGAATCCGCCACAGGTTTACATGTGTTAACTTTACAATATTGTATTAGTTTTGCCAAATATCGAAATGAATCCGCCACAGGTATACCTGTGTTCCCCATCCTGAACCCTCCTCCCTCCTCCCTCCCCATACCCTCCCTCTGGGTCGTCCCAGCGCACCAGCCCCAAGCATCCAGTATCGTGCATCGAACCTGGACTGACGACTCGTTTCATACATGATATTATACATGTTTCAATGCCATTCTCCCAAATCTCCCCACCCTCTCCCTCTCCCACAGAGTCCATAAGACTGATCTATACATCCTTTTTTTAAAAAAAGTCTACGCTCTGAAATGTTGTTCCTATTGTTTAAAAAGTGCTTTCAGGGGGCTTAATGGGGGAAGAATCCACCTGCAATGCAGGAGACACAAGAAATGTGGATTCAATCCCTGAGTCAGGAAAATTTCTTGAAGAAGGGCATGGCAACCCACTGCAATATTCTTGCCTAGAGAATCCTATGGACAGAAGAGCCTGGCAGACTGCAGTATTGCCTGGAAAACTTCTTTTCCACCTATAGTTCTTCCCTTTATTCCTAACTTAAAATGGTTTCATCAAATTGACTAGTAAACTACTTACTTGAATCATCAGTGTTTATATGGGAAATAAATAGTCTTTGTGATACATTTCAGTAAAAATTGTGTTTCAAGGTTACCAAATATCCTTAAATACTGATATTATAAAGAACTTTTTTAAAAATTATAAGCTAATGTAAATATTGAGTGATAGAAAACCACAATTTTGCAACTGTAGTAGTAGAACTGGTTATTGTTTAGTCGCTAAAGCTTCATGTAAGGAGAAAAATCAACTGGTTCTCTTATGATGAATAATTACTCTGGAATGCACTATACTATTGGAGTCCAATAGTATAGAAACAAATAAATAGAGGCCACTCATATAATGAAAGATACATAAATAAAAATGTAATGATGGTGGTGGTTTAGTTGCTAAGTTCTCCTATTCTTTTGCAACACAATGGACATAGCCTGCAAGGCTCCTCTGTCCATGGGATTTCCCAGGCAAGAATACTATAGTGGGTTGCCATTTCCTTCTCCAGGGTATCTTCCTGACCCAGGAATCAAATTTGAGTCTCCTGTATTTGCAAGTGGATTCTTTTCCACTGAGCCACCAGGGAAGCACTTGTAGAATTGATAACCAAGTATAATTATAAGACACTAAAAATATTAGATTAAAGGTCAATTGATAACTGGACTTCAAATGGAGCTGAGATATTGTCTCAGCCTAATTGCTGGTTTGTGGAGTAAAATATAACCTCACATTGAAGAGATCTTGCTAGTTCTACATTAAGCCAGTGGCTTTTCTGGTGGCTCAGACAATAAGGAATCTGCCTGCAATACAGGAGACCTGGGTTCCATTCCTGGGTTGGGAAGATCCCCTGGAGGAGGAAATGGCAACCCACTCCAGTATTCTTGCCTGGAGAATTCCATGGACAGAGGAGCCTGAGGGCTAAATTCATAGTGTCACAAAGAGTTGGACATAACTGAGCGATTAACATTTTAATTTTTACTACATTAACCCAGAGATCAAGTTTAAAATAACTGACTGAGAAAATCTACATTAGGGCTTTTCTGGTGGCTCAGATGGTAAAGAATCTGCCCGCCATGTGGAAGACCCAGGTGAAATGCGTGTCTATAAGGTTACTTTTAAAATCTAGCAAAAAGGTGTAAAATGGTACCTCATAGTGGTTTTGATTTGCATTTCTCTGATAATGAGTGATGTTGAGCATCTTTTCATGTCAGAATGGCTGCAATCCAAAAGTCTACAAGCAATAAATGCTAGAGAGGATGTGGAGAAAAGGGAACCCTCTTACACTGTTGGTGGGAATGCAAACTAGTACAGCCACTATGGAGAACAGTGTGGAGATTCCTTAAAAAACTGCAAATAGAACTGCCTTATGATCCAGCAATCCCACTGCTGGGCATACACACTGAGGAAACCAGAATTGAAAGAGACACGTGTACCCCAATGTTCATCGCAGCACTGTTTATAATAGTCAGGACATGGAAGCAAACTAGATGTCCATCAGCAGATGAATGGATAAGAAAGCTGTGGTACATATACACAATGGAGTATTACTCAGCCATTAAAAAGAATACATTTGAATCAGTTCTAATGAGGTGGATGAAACTGGAGCCTATTATACAGAGTGAAGTAAGCCAGAAAGAAAAACACCAATACAGTATACTAACGCATATATATGGAATTTAGAAAGATGCTAACAATAAACCTGTGTATGAGACAGCAAAAGAGACACTGATGTATAGGACAGTCTTATGGACTCTGTTGCAGAGGGAGAGCGTGGGATGATTTGGGAGAATGGCATTGAAACATGTTTAATATCATGTATGAAAGGAGATGCCAGTCCAGCTTCGATGCACGATACTGGATGCTTGGGGCTAGTGCACTGGGACGACCCAGAGGGATGGTATGGGGAGGGAGGAGGGAGGAGGGTTCAGGATGGGGAACACATGTATACCTGTGATGGATTCATTTTGATATTTGGCAAAACTAATACAATTTGTAAAGTTTAAAAATAAAATAAAATTAAAAAAAAATAAAATTTAGCAAAAAGGATAAAATAAATATGGCAAAATATAAACAACATTTCTAACTTAATAAAAAATCTCTTTATCAGATGGATTTCTCTGCTCCTCCACCCTGGGTTGACCAAGGACAGGCCTATGAAAACACAGTGGCATATGCTTTACATAGCACTTATTACAATCATAATTATTCATTTTTTTAAAATTTATATTCTATACTAGGCAATAAGGTTCATCCTATTGTAGAAAATACTGTTTGCAAGTGTTAAATAACTAATTCTTAATGAAAAAAATGAAGCACATGGATAATTTCCAATTCTCTAATTGTTTAGTTTCTTATTTTTTCCATATTTTTTCTTTCATGTTGGATAAACTATCCTACTAATCTCAATTTTATATGCTACAATTTTGTAAATCTCTACTCAAGTGTTACCTCTCTGTAAAGTTTTCGCTTATCTTACCAAATAAAAATTTTTATCCTTGTATGATTATTACTGTATCATTACCAAACGAAGATGCTCAACCTCAGTAACTAGATATTTACTTGTGTCTGTATTTACACTCTCTATCCATAAAAACAGGGGCTGTGCCTTTCATTCTGCTTCTTTCTCCTAAACATTCTATTACTTTGTATACTACTACTACTACTAAGTCGCTTCAGTCGTGTCCGACTCTGTGCGACCTCACAGACGGCAGCCCACCAGGCTCTGCCATCCCTAGGATTCTCCAGGCAAGAACACTGGAGTGGGTTGCCATTTCCTTCTCCAATGCATGAAAGTGAAAAGTGAAAGTGAAGTTGCTGTCGTGTCCAACTCTTAGTGACCCCATGGACTGCAGCCTACCAGGCTCCCCTGTCCATGGGATTTTCCAGGCGAGAATACTAGAGTGGGTTGCCATTGCCTTCTCCAGTTACTTTGTATACCATATAATAAATAATCTTTGATTTGGGTTCATATCAGTATGTGCACAACAACACACCTTTATTATAGTACTTTTTAAAGTTCTAGTATTCTTTCATGACAAAATATTGAGGGATGTTTCCAATTGCTTTTCATTATTTTTTCATAACTATTTAATAATGTTAACTAATACAATAGGATTAATCACTTCCTTAGACAAATCCAATCTTTTATTACTAATGTGCAGTCCCAGACTAATCTGTGCCAGAGCATAAGTCCACAGAACGCAGAAGAAGGGAGCCAAGAAAAAATAACAAGAAATTGAAGCAGATTTTTAAAACACTGAGATATTGCCTATCACATTGGCTGTAATATCCCAGAGACAATAGAAAAGCTTTCAGAGAAGGAATTCAAAAGCACAGGAGATGAAAGGAAAACCTGTAGACATGGAAGGACGATCACAGATCAATACCCCAAATGAACAGTCACTGTTGTGTTTTTGTTGGGTTGACAGCTAAGGGAAGGCTCTTCCTGTTAACATCTGTCTGTCAGTTTCTGGTAATCTGTATTATATTGATTATATGTATGTGCACATAGCATTAACTTATATTCTACAGCTTTCTCCTGCTTGCTTTTGGTTATTCCCACCACCCACTCACCACTGCTGCTGCTGCTGCTGCTAAGTCACTTCAGTCATGTCCAACTCTGTGTGACCCCATAGATGGCAGCCCACCAGGCTCCCCCATCCCTGGGATTCTCCAGGCAAGAACACTGGAGTGGGTTGCCATTTCCTTCTCCATTCACCGCTAGAACCAGACAAAAAGAGAACAAAGGAAAAGAGGACAAAATGCCCTCAATTGGATTTTCACAAAATAAGTAGTTAAGGAAGAAAAAACACACTTCCCCAGTCTCTGCCTGCCTGGGTACATGGTCCTCCTTTACACAACACTTTATGAGGCCCTGGGAGTGGGATTCAGTTCTCAATGACCACCTCAGGCAAGGTAAGCTTGACTTAGTTTTTTAGGGAAGTAAATAAACTGTTCTCAGTTTAGTGCCTTATTAACAGGAGAAGGTCAATTTCTTCATTCTTTGTTCCTAAGAATGAAGGAAGATCCTACAGGTAGGAAGCATCACATAACAGAACTTTGTGCTTTCTGGTAGCTATCACTATTTTATTATTTGTATTCTCCAGAAGCATTGCATACATGAGTACTAAGCCAGCTCAGTTGTGTCCAAATCTGTGTGACTCTATGGACTATAGCCCACCAGACTCCTCTGTCCATGGCATTCTGCAGGCAATAAAACTGGGGTGGGTTGTCTGCCCTCTTCCAGGGGATTTTCCTGATCCAGGGATAGAATGAAAATCTATCTATAGATTTTCTAATATCTATAGAAATCTATAGAAAATCTCTTATGTCTCTTTCACTGGCAGGCAGATTCTTTACCACTAATGCCATCCAGGAAACCCCCTCAGGAGCATATGATTTCTCAATCTAGCTTTGTTTTCATTGTCTTTCATATACCTGAGAACCATCGATCAAATTGCCAACAACCATTGGAACATAGAAAAAGCAAGAGAGTTCCAGGAAAACATCTACTTCTGCTTTATTGACCATGCTAAAGCCTTTGACTGTGTGGATCACAATAAACTTTGGAAAATTCCTAAAGAGATGGGGATACCAGACCACCTTACTTGCCTCCTGAGAAATCTGTATACAGGTCAAGAAGCAACAGTTAGAATCAGACACAGAACAACAGATTGCTTCCGAATCAGGAAAGGAGTATGTCAAGGCTGTATATTGTTAACCTGCTTATTTAACTTATATGCAGAGTACGTCATGCATGATGCTGATCTGGATGAAGCACAAGCTGGGATCAAGACTGCCGGGAGAAATATCAATAACTTCAGATATGCAGATGACATCATCCTTATGGCAGAAAGCAAAAAGAAACTAAAGAGCCTCTTGATGAAAGTGAAAGAGGAGAGTGAAAAAATTGTCTTAAAACTCAACATTCAGAAAACTAAGATCATGGCATCTGGTCCCATCACTTCATGGCAAATAGATGGGGAAACAATGGAAGCAGTGAGAGACTTTATTTTATTGGGCTCCAAAATCACTACAATGGTGACTTCAGCCATGAAATTAAAAGATGCTTGATCTTTGGAAGAAAATCTATAACCAACCTAGCTAGCATATTAAAAATCAGAGATACTACTTTGCTGACAAAGGTCCTTCTAGTCAAAGCTATGGTTTTTCCAGTAGTCATGTATGGATGTGAGAGTTGGACCATAAAGAAAGCTGAGCACCAAAGAATTGATGCTTTTGAACTGTGGTGCTGGAGAAGACTCTTGAGAGTCCCTTGGACTGCAAGGAGATCAAACCAGTCCATCCTAAAGGAAATCGGTCCTGAATATTCATTGGAAGGACTAATGCTGAAGCTGAAACTCCAATATTTTGGCCACCTGTTGCAAAGAGCTGACTCATTGGAGAAGACTCTGGTGCTAGGAAAGATTGAAGGCAGGAGGAGAAGGGGTGACAGAGGATGAGATCACTGACTCCTCACTGATGAATGGCATCACCGAACTCGATGGACTTGAGTTTGAGCAAGCTCCAGAAGTTGGTGATGGACAAGGAAGCCTGGCATGCTGCAGTCCATGAAATCACAGAGTCGGACACGACTGAATGACTGGACTGAACTGAACTGATACACCCTGAAAATCCTACTTTCAACAAGTAGAAATGGGGTTTTAGAAGTATTTAGATCATAATTTTCTTACACTATATTTTATACAATATTCTAATAGATGTATTTTGGAAGAAAATGTGATGGCTCACATATATATTAAATATTTTATACTTTGATTGTTTAGAAAACGAAGACCAAAGAAGAAAAATTTATGAACCAAGTCCAGGTGTGTTCTTTACCACTGTGCCACCTGGGAAGCTCTAGTCATTATAGCAGTAGAGACAAGAAGGTACAAGCCAACTTACCCAAACTTTGTGAGCAATATAATCAACCTGACTTGCTAAGGAAAGATCTGTTTAGGTTATTTAGCAGATAAAAATCTTCTGTCTGTAGTCCTAAAAATAAGTTTCAAGGATATTGTAGTTATCTCCCAATGTCAAGATAATTTTATTCTTGATTTCTTGTGGAAACTTGGAATCTAAACATAGGATTTTGGAAGACAAGGTCCTGAATCAATATATAGTTCACAACCACAGTGCAACAGTGTGAGACTGTGTCCAATCACTAATAAAACAAAGCAGAGAAAATTGAAGGAGGAGAATATAATAGGGGTATAATTTGACAACATATCATTTGTAGAATTCTCTTCTTTCACCAGTTCAGTTCAGTTCAGTTGCTTGGTCATGTCCGACCCTTTGTGACCCCATGGATTGTAGCATGCCAGGCTTCCCTGTCCATCACCAACTCCCTGAACTTGCTCAAACGCATTCCATTGAGTCAGTGATGCCATCCAAACATCTCATCCTCTGTTGTCCCCTTCTCCTCCTGCCTTAAAACTTTCCCAGCATCAGGGTCTTTTCCAATGAGTCAGTTCTTCACATCAGGTGGCCAAGTATTGGAGCTTCAGTTTCAGCATCAGTCCTTCCAATGAAAGGAAGGACTCTTTCACCAAGTGAATTATAATCTCAACTCAACTTTATACATGAGAATTGATGCTGTTTAACTGTCTCCTATTAGAGAAAAATTCTTTTAGAATAAACTGAAGCATATGAAAAATCTATTTCATTCAGTTCAGTTCAATTTAGTCACTCAGTCGTGTCTGACTCTTTGCGACCCCATGAATCGCAGCACGCCAGGCCTCCCTGTCCATCACCAACTCCTGGAGTTCACCCAGACTCACGTCCATACAGTCAGTGATGCCATCCAGCCATCTCATCCTCTGTCGTCCCCTTCTCCTCCTGACCCCAATCCCTCCCAGCATCAGAGTCTTTTCCAACGAGTCAACTCTTCGCATGAGGTGGCCAAAGTACTGGAGTTTCAGCTTTAGCATTAATCCTTCCAAAGAAATCCCAGGGCTGATCTCCTTCAGAATGGACTGGTTGGATCTCCTTGCAAGTCCAAGGGACTCTCAAGAGTCTTCTCCAACATCACAGTTCAAAAGCATCAATTCTTCGGCACTCAGCTTTCTTCACAGTCCAACTCTCACATCCATACATGACCACTGGAAAAACCATAGCCTTGACTAGACAGACCTTTGTTGGCAAAACTGAAGCATATGAAAAATCTATTTCATTACATGTCTATAAATTTTGCAAAATAAAATATTTCATGTTAATAAATATTAAGGAGTCCTGTGTTAGCTGTCAAGGTTTCAGCATTTCTTTTTTTCCAAAATCATCAGAATAAGAAAACATGCCTTTCCTCTTCTGAGGACATTCTAAAATGTGTGGCCTGAGAATTGTGAATTGAACCCAAACTGTTGGTCTTTGTTTATCCATTTTTTGAAGATTAGGCACTGTCACTAAGGGGAAGAATTCTGCTTTCACACTGGGTACTGAATGTTAACAGCATATCATTTTAAACGTTTCCATGCAAAATCAGAACCCTGAAAGAATTGACACTATAATAATTTAACTGCATAAAATAAGAGAACATCTTGAGCATAATTTTTGAGAGTTTTAATAAATCAGTCTTGATATTTGGAGTTAGTTGAAGCACAATGCTGCCAGTCTGGAATATGATGAAGTAGCTTGCAGCAAAGCCATGCTCCTGCTGGGAACCACCAGAAGAGTTGGATAAAATACAAAATCATTTGAAATCCATTGCAGAGTTGCTGAAGAAACTAGCTCTTGAGAGGCTAAAATCTTGGATAAAGGGAATCCCAGGAGTTACTTTTCTACTCAGGATATTTGCTAATATAGAACTGAAGGCTGCCAAAACGGGAATACAACAAAGAATCAGCAGAACAAGGCAAACTGTTTTCAACCTCAGAAGGGCAAGTGAGATAAACTTTACTGCTGACCCCTGATTCAGTAAGCCAAAATCTTGAGAAGGGAGGTATAGGAAAGTCAAACTCAAGGGATTCCTTCCTTGATGCATTTGCTGAAATTTTAACCAAGAAAGAGCAAGATGCTAAAAACTAAGCATAAGCTACCAAAAAAGCAGAGTGGAGTTATCAGTGGCTTTAAGCTGATTAAGAGATGAAAATCAGAGTATACTAAATATATAAAATAAAAGGAGTCCTATAAAATAGTTGGTATCCCTGGAAATTTACACCCTACAATATGGGGCAAAGCAGAGGTAGAAGAAGACATACCAAAAGTTTTGAGCTAAAAGCCTGATTGGATTAAGGTGATCACAATGGCTCCTACTACTGAGTGTGCACTAAATTGCTTCAGTTGTATTTGACTCTGTGTGACTCTAGGGACGGTAGCCCATCAGGTTCCTCTGTCCAGAGATTCTTTAGGCAAGAATACTGGAGTGGGTTTCCACATCCTCCTCCAGGAGGTCTTCCTGACTTAGGGATAGAACTGTGTCTCTTTTGTCTCCTGCATTGGCAGGTGGATTCTTTACCACAAGTACCACCTGGGAAGCCCTACTACTATTTCATATTCAACATTTTCTGTATTATTCTATTTCCTATGTTAAATATTTCCTTCTCAACTGTCTCCTTCTCCATCAGCTTTCCAACATAATTGATTATATCCCATCCTCATGAGGTTACACAGAGGCAGGGGAGCTTTTTTTTTTTTTTTTTTTAATCTTCCCACTCCAACAGTACCTTCACTCCCTTTTCCCCTTTCCTCAGGTTCCACTTACTTCTGAACCCAAGGCAATCCTATTTCCATTCCTACTATGCAGCCAACCACTAAAACTGCTCTTGTCAAAGACTCCAATAATGTCTATGATCCTCCATGGTCCTGGTAATGCACATTATTAGTCCAGTGGCTTTTTATATAATTTCAATTTAAAAAATGTACTACTCTTCTTTTCTGCCTAACTTTCCCCCTAACTTTCTGCTTCTTCCTTCTGGTCACTTTGAACCATTTTTCTTCTTATTCTTCCTCTTATTTCTTATTCCAATCCAAAATTGATAATGTAACTTTCTTTTCCTTCAAATTTCTATATGGTTCGGACTGTTCCACTTAGTTTCAAATATCACATATCTGATACTAACTCCTAAATCTAAGACTCTTGCTTGAGACATATGTTACACTTCTAGTTACACACACCTAAATATTTGGACAATTCAAGTGTTCTTCAAATTTAATATACCCAAAACAAATAAACTGTGGCAATAAACTGATGGTCCTTCAAATTTTACTACTACATTCTAGAACCTGATATCCACCCCCCACCCCCCGACCACCCAATATCTCACCAGTCTGTCCTCTTTTCACCATCTGTAGGCCCATCACTATCAAATTTTTCTTGACTATGATTGTGGTCTGATAATAGTCTCTGCACATGTACTCTTGAGCACCTCCAGACCATTTTTTCCAGACAAGTCATAGGAGTCTTTTACATACTACAGATCCTATCATGTAGTCCTCTATTTAAATACTTCAGTCAATAACTTCCTTAACTTTACGGACAAAATCTGGTCACTGTCAATGTCTCTGGAATTAGGATATGCAATTCTTTCTTCTCTTTATTCCAGTAAAATTGTCCAACTTTCATTTCTTTAAATGAACTATACTCCCTTCTCTTTCTCTCTCTTCTTAAAATTCCTTGTTATTTTTTTTTTAATATTTATTTATTTGGCTGAAACTGATCTTTAGTTGTGGCATGTGGGGTCCAGTTTCCAAACCAGGGATTGAACCCAGGTCCCTCCACTGGGAGTGTGGATCACCACTGAAGTCACTGAACCATGTTCCCATTGGCCTGAAAGAGTTCTGCCCTTTCCACATCTTTTGTCTACTGAGCTAATTAACTCCTAACCATCTTTCCAGTCACAGTACAAATGCCACTGCCTTTGGAAAGTTTTCCTTGATGTCCTCTGGCATGATTATGTTTTTTGTTTTCAATTTATGTTTTTTTCTGGAAAGGAGTATTATTTTTTTTTGTATTTGGTTAATTCCTACCCATCACATGACCACCACCCCAACCCCAGGCAGACTGATAATTTCATAAGGATAAAGGATCAAGTTTATTTTGTTTCCACTGCATTCCCAGTATCAAGTTAGTTCCAATAAGTAGTAGACACTCAATACATGTAAAATAAGTGAGTGCAAATGAAACAGATGGCTAAGAAGGTAATAATATGTAAATGATTAGGAGCCTTCTGTTAGCTACCATATCCAGGTACTTGTCTGCTCTCAGCTTTCTTGGATAGTCAACTTTCCTTTCCAAATACTAGGTCTTCTCCTTCTTCTATCTACATCTACTCAGGCCATCATGAAACACTGGAAACAGATTAGGGTGCCCATAATATTTTTCAGGATTAACCTTCTCCCTCTCTTATCCACAATACACATACATGTGCACACAGGCTCACACACATTCAGATAAGGACACATACATGAAGAGTCAACTTTGGGGAAAAGGAAAAGGCATTATTGTATTTAGGATGCAATTTTCCCAGAATCCTCCAATTTCCTAATGTTATTTTTTTCTAATTAGTGTACAACCAATACATGAGTTAAAATACAGACTCTTTTTAGAATGTTCCATTGACTCATAACTGAACTGACTCATTAGTTTTCTAGAAAGAACCAATTCAAGATATTGTGCTTTTTTTTGTTATATTTTTTTCCTTGAAATTTTTCCTCTTTCTCTTTTAAAAAATAAAATAAATTTAAAAAGTAAGATATTTTAGAAAATGATACATTTGAAATATTGCTCTTTTAAAATCTTCAGTTTTCTAAGTACTTATGTCCTTTAAATGTTTCCTAAGAAAATGCCTGGCTGCCATTCAATCTTCAAGTGAGATTAATATTCTAGAGTAATTTATTTAACATTATTATTTTCATAAATGGAAGAATGAGGAAGGGAATCTGAAAAAACACAGGGAAATATTACTTTATTATTTGTCATTGTAACCAATGCATATATACTACTACTATTTGGGGCAGAATGTTGAACATATAAGTATTCTATATATCTGAACTGATAAAGTTAATATTCCCTTACAGATGATTGACAACTAATGAGCTTCTTTATATAGTTTATCAATTTATACTATTGAAAGAAATATTCAGAAAGTATATAGTAGTCCTCTCTTATCCACAGTTTTGTTTTCTAAGGTTTCAGTTACCCATAGTCAACCATGGTCAGAAAATATTAAATGAAAAAAATCCAGAAATAAATAATTCATTATATTTAAATTCCATGCTATTCTGAGGAATGAGATGAAATCTTATGCCATTCTGCTCCACCCCACCTGAAACATGAATCATTCCTTTTTCTAGCACATCCCATCCATTAGTCACTTAGTATCAGCTGGGTTATCAGATCTTCTCTCTAGGTATCACAGTGCTTGTGTTCAAATAATCCTTATTTCATTAAATGGTCCCAAAGCACAAGAGCAGTCATGCTAGTAATTCAGATATGCCAGAAAGAAGCTGCAAAGTGAAAATTTTAAAGTTCTACATTTAATAAGGAAAGAAAAAATTATTATATTGACATTGCTAAAATGTTATGGTAAGAATGAATTTATATCTTTGAAACTGAAGAATGAAAAGAAATTCAGGCTAGTTTTGCTGCCACACCTCAGACTGCATAAGTTATGGCTACAGAGCCTGAGAAGTGCTTGGTTAAGATTCTGAGAAAGAGATAGACTACATTAAACTTTTATTATAGTATACTGTTAAAACTGTTCTATTTTATTACTAGTTATTGTTGTTAATCTCTTACTGTGCCTAATTTATAAATTAAACTTTATCATAGGTATGTTTGTGTAGGAAGAAACATAGTATAGATATGATTTGGTGCTCTCTAAGTATCCACTGGGAGTCTTGGAACGTATCCCCTGTGAATAAAGGTATGATAGCTCTTTGGAAAGTTCAGAAAACATGTATACTGCTTTCTCTGGAGGAAGTTGCTGTCTTTTGCAATCTTTGATACTCTAATATGTGTTAGTAGCAGAAGAAGCAACACCTACTTGACTTTTTCTGTTCTAAAAATCTCCTTTTTCCTATAAAATTAATTGTACATTTTCCCTTTTATCTTGAAGATCATAAAGTCCAATATCTATCAGAATCTTTACTCACAGTAGATAGAGAATTGATTCTATTTGAATGGATGTTGAGTTCCCTATAAATTATAATGTTTGTTTTCTCATTAACCATACAACTTATTGTAGTCATTGCTTATAATTAATAGCTAACATTCCCAGTAACATTTATGCCTTTTATATTTCCTGGTTATTCTCCTGGTTATTCTATCTACAGCATAATTTTTAGACTAATGGATGTGAAGTATATTAAAGTAGCATTTATATAGATAATTACTATTATTTCCAAGGTGAGGGCTCATTGTTTTAACACTTGTTTATCAATATGGAAGTTGTTATAAGATGTTTACTTAATTATGCCTCCTTTTTTCCAAGATTATCCCTAAGCAAATACCAAATCAGTGAAGCATGTTTTCAGTACTCCCAGAAACTAGTTTTGTTCCTTTTGTCCTACTTCCAGGAGCCCAGTGCCTCTCTGTTATGTTACAAAAACAATCTCTAAACTGTACTAAGAATTGTATTTTCCCACCAGGTAGCTGACTGATAGTGTAAAAGGTGTAACTTCTTAATTCCACTTAATTAGTATTAGTGATGATAATACCTGATTTTTATTCATTGCTTCCTACAGGCAATCTAAGTACTTTTCAAGTAATAGAAACGTGAGTGCCTTCTCTTCTTTTTTTTTGCTGTTTCTCCAGATTAAATTTCATGAATTGCGCATTAGTAAAATATTTTCAATGATTTAATGATGTGCAACATAATATCACTTCTGAACCACTGGGTTAGAGAGTTGGTTGAAAGTATATTACATTCTCTACAAAAAAACTGGTTGTGTGTTGGTGCATAGTTTTAGAAAGCTCCAGTGCTATTGCAAAGGCATGGGTTTTATTTTTCCTAATGAAAATGATGAAGAGAAAAAAAAATCAATGATTTTATGTTGACATACATAAAAAGAAAAGAGACAAGAAAATAAAGCAGGAGTGAGGCAAACAAAAAAGATGAAAAAATAGACTAATAGGCAGCCAAATTTATCTTGGAAAATGAACATGGATGTACCCTCCTTTCCACCTACTCTTGTCAAGTCTACAAAAATATGAATGGTAATAGGAAAAGAAATCAAAGATGTGACAAAATCTTAGAGCTAGAAATGTGCTTAAGATATAACCTTATCCAACTCAGGTCACTTTCTGGGTCACTTACACAGAAGTTAAGTGTCCACAGCCACAGGCTAATTGGCAGGAGAATGGAGACTGAACTCAGGTCTTTTGAATCTCACATTGTATTTTGGTGGTGGCATACTGCCTGAATTCTTTTCAGGCATTTTTATAGTAAATGGATTATTCTTTAGAGTCTGTTAGGGAAATTAAATGAATAATCTTGTTTAGGCTTCAGAGACAAAGCAGAGCAGGCCTCGGACCTTGTTTCTAACTTGCCTGGACACTGCCCTGACTGGGAGTGACTGTGAGTGAACACCTGCTGTGACTGTAAGACTTGCAGCACAGTTCAGGTCAATTCAGTCGTGTCAACTCTTTGCGACCCCATGAATCCCAGCACTCCAGGCCTCCCTGTCCATCACCAACTCCCGGAGTCTAGCCAAACCCGTGTCTATTGAGTTGGTGATGCCATCCAGCCATCTCATCCTCTGTCGTCCCCTTCTCCTCCTGCCCCCAATCCTTCCCAGCATTAGGGTCTTTTCCAATGAGTCAACTCTTCACACATGAGGTGGCCAAACTATTGGAGTTTCAGCTTCAACATCAGTCCTTCCAATGAATACCCAGGACTGATCTCCTTTAGGGTGGACTGGTTGGATATCCTTGCAGTCCAAGGGATTCTCAAGAGTCTTCTCCAACACCACAGTTCAAAACCATCAATTCTTTGGCACTCAGCTTTCTTCACAGTCCAACTCTCACATCCATATATAACCACTGGAAAAACCATAGCCTTGACAAGACAGACCTTTGTTGGCAAAGTAATGTCTCTGCTTTTCAATATGCTGTCTAGGTTGGTCATAACTTTCCTTCCAAGGAGTAAGCATCTTTTAATTTCATGGCTGCAGTCACCATCTGCAGTGATTTTGGAGCCCCCAAACATAAAGTCTGACACTATTTCCACTGTTTCCCCATGTATTTCCCATGAAGTGATGGGACCAGATGCCATGATCTTAGTTTTCTGTATGTTGAGCTTTAAGCCAACTTTTTCACTTTCCTCCTTCACTTTCATCAAGAGGCTTCTTTGTTCCTCTTCACTTTCTGCCATAAGGGCGGTGTCATCTGCATATCTGAGATTATTGATATTTCTCCTGGCAATCTTGATTCCAGCTTGTGCTTCTTCCAGCACAGCGTTTCTCATGATGTACTCTGCATATAAGTTAAATAAGCAGGGTGACAATATACAGCCTTGATGTACTCCTTTTCCTATTTGGAATCAGTCTATTATTTCATGTATAGTTCTAACTGTTGCTCCCTGACCTGCATACAAGTTTCTCAAGAGACAGGTCAGGTGGTCTGGTATTCCCATCCCTTTCAGAATTTTCCACAGTTTATTGTGATCCACACAGTCAAAGGCTTTGGCACTTGCATCACATAGATAGATAAGATGGGGGAGGAATCTTGAAATTGTTGAAACCCTGGAGGGGGCCTGGCTAACCAAGCCCCAGGCTTAACTACGTTCCAAGTTTTACACAACAAAACAAAGAACATTAACATGAAGCCAGAGCTGCAATTTGGTCACAGATTGATGATGATATCAGTTTGTTACCATCCTGGGATTATAAGCAGGAAGCCTGAAGTGCAATCTTTGAAGTCTCATCCATGGAGCAGATGTATTGCCTAGGAATGTTTCCCAATTGGGACTCCAGAGATGCTGTGATACAGGACTTCCCAGCACTGATTAAGTCTGGATGTTGGTCAAAACCCAATTTGGTGATGTATCCTCTACTCTTTCTAATTCTCTTTTCTTTTAATGTTAGTATATTGAAACTAAGCTAGATAATTCTAATGAATATTTGTATTACTTATTTGTATATAATGAATGGCTTATTTTGTCACCAAATCCTTTTGTTGGGGGAGTGTGTAATTTCCTCAGATCTGTCTCACTGCAGCAAAAATTTGAAGCGGTGGACCTGTGTTACAGCTCAGTTACAACTCAGTTTAAATGTCAGACCAGTGTTACAGCTTGGTTACAGCTCAGTTTTATTTGGCATGCAAAGGAAAATACATCCTCAAGGCGTGAGGGTGGGCTGACCCAAAAGAAGCATGGGGCTCAATTTTGACACCTGTGTTTATATGTTTTCTTTCTCCTCTTCCTGAGCCTGTCCTATATAAATTGGCCTAGCCAAGAGGACTGTTTGCTTCACCTGAGGTTCTCACTCTGGTCCTTGGACCTTCCTTTGCTCTATTTTCATGGGCTTTTCCCTTTCATTGTCTTTTAGCCACCTCTATTTTGGACTCCTTTTTCCTATTCTAACTACTTAACATGCCTCAAGAGATGGGAAGCCCAATTTTTTGGAAATAGGGGCATCTAGGTCTCTCTGGCTACTTCTGCTGAGCTGGGATGGCAAGGGACATTGGGCATCCCCTTCTTGCTAATCTCAAGCCTCAGAGTCTTTATGGTGGTGTCCATTTAAGGGTGAGTGACATTTTCCATGGTCAGGTGTAGTTGTATAAATACTTGTTGAACTGGCACTGCATGTTGTAGCTTGTTGACCTGGACAGAGACAAAATGGGTTAGACAATTACTAATACATGGAGCAAACATAAGCAGCATCAATATGGTTATAGCCAACTCCAAATCTCCTTTTTCCAGGGAAGAATCTCCCAAACAGATATGTGTAGCCACCCTGAGGACTCTCTGGCTCGTTCTTTGAGATATCATATGATCTAAATGTTTTTCTTGAGGACAGTGAGACTTTTTTTTAACTTGACTAGAGGTATTTACTCAGAAACAACACATCCCATTTAAGATGGCTTAAGTTCCTCTTTGTTCAGGGATCAGGAGACCTATCTCCTGTCTATTTTGGAGTACAATCGCTGCCAAGCTGTGTTGGCTCTTTAGAGCTATCCTGAGAAATCTCCAGAAAGAATGAAGAGACAGATCCAAAGCTAAAACAAAACCCAGTTGTGGATGTGAAGGGTAATGGAAGTAAACTCTGATGCTGTAAAGAACAGTATTGCATATGAACCTGGAAACATGAATCCAGGCAAATTGGAAGTGGTCAAACAGAAGATGGCAAGAGTGAACATCAACATTTTGGGAATCAGAAAAGTAAAAATGGACTGGAATGGGTACATTTAACTCAGATGACCATTATATCTACTATGTGGGCAAGAGTCCCTTAGAAAAAATGGAGTAGCCATCATAGCCAACAAAAGAGTCTGAAAGGCAGTACTTCTATGCAATCTCAAAAGTGACAGAAAGATCTCTGTTTGGGATTAGGCTGTTTCATCTCACAGGAATCGGTGCTCTTGCTAGCTGAGGGGCCACGGGGGCCCACTGCGGGTAAAAAAAAAAAAAAAAAGATCTCTGTTTGTTTCCAAGGCAAAATATTCAATATCACAATAATCCAAGTCTATGCCCAACAAGTAATGCTAAAAAAGCTGAAGCTGAATGGTTCTATGAAAACCTACAAAAGCTTCTAGAACTAACACCCCAAAAGATGTCCTTTTCATTATAGGGGACTGGAATGCAAAAGTGGGAATTCAAGAGATACCTGGAGTAACAGGCAAGTTTGGCCTTGGAGTACAAAACAAAGCAGGTCAAAGGCTAACAGAGTTTTGATAAGAGAGTGCACTGGTCATAGCAAACACTCTCTTCCAACAACACAACAGAAGACTCTACACATGGATATCACCAGATGGTCAACTCCAAAATCAGATTGATTATATTCTTTGCAGCCAAAGATGGAGAAGCTCTACACAGTCAGAAAAAAAAAAAAAAAAAGACCTGGACCTGATTGTGGCTCAGATCTTGAACTCCTTATTGCCAAATTCAGACTGAAATTCATGAAAGTAGGGAAAACCACTAGACCATACAAGTATGACCTAAATCAAATCCCTTATGATTATACAGTAGAAGTGACAAATAGATTCAAGGGATTAAATCTGATAGACAAGAGTGCCTGAAGAACTATGGACAGAGGTTCATGACATTGTACAGGAGGTGGTGATCAAACCATCCCCAAGAAAAAGAAATGCAAAAAGGCAAAATGGTTGTCTGACAAGGCCTTACAAATAGCTGAGGAAAGAAGAGAAGCAAAAGCCAAAGGAGAAAAAGGAAAATACCCATTTGAATGCACAGACCCAAGAATAGCAAGGAGATAAGACACCCTTCCTCAGTGATTAATGCAGAGAAATAGAGGAAAACAATAGAATGGGAAAGACTAGAGATCTCTTCAAGAAAATAAGAGATACCAAGGGAACATTTCATGCAAAGATGGGCTCAATAAAGGACAGGAAAGGTAGGGACCTAACTGGAGCAGAAGATATTAAGAAGAGGTGGCAAGAATACACAGAACTATACAAAAAAAAGATCTTCATGACCCAAATAATCACAATGGTGTTATCACTCACCTAGAGCCAGACACCCTGGAATGTGAAGTCAAGCAGGCCTTAGGAAACATCATTACAAACAAAGCTAGTGGTGGTTATGGAATTCCAGTTGACCTATTTCAAATCCTAAAAGATGATGTTGTGAAAGTGCTGCACTCAATATGCCAGAAAATTTGGAAAATTCAGCAGTGGCCACAGGACTGGAAAAGGTCAGTTTTCATTCCAATCCCACAGAAGAAGGGCAATGCCAAAGAATGTTCAAACTACCACACAATTGCACTCAGACTTTCCTGGTGGCTCAGATGGTAAAGCTTCTGTCTACAATGCAGGAGACCTGGTTTCAATCCCTGGGTCAGGATGATTCCCTGGAGAAGGAAATGGCAACCCACTCCAGTACTCTTGACTAGAAAATCCCATGGACGGAAGAGTCGAGTGTAGGCTACTGTCCATGGGGTCGCAAAGAGTCGGACTCGACTGAGCAACTTCACTTTCACTTTACACACTAGTAAAGTAATGCTCAAAATTCTCCAAGCCAGGCTTCAACAGTAAGTGAACTGTGGACTTCCAGATGTTCAAATTGAATTTAGAAAAGTCAGAGGAACCAGAGATCAAATTGCCAACATCCATTGGATCATCAGAAAAGCAAGAGATTTCCACAAAAACATCTACTTCTGCTTTATTGATTATGCCAAAGCTTTGACTGTGAGGATCACAAAAAGCTGTGAAAAATTCTGAAAGAAATGGAAATACCAGACCACTTGACCTGCCTCCTGAGAAATTGGTATGCAGGTCAGGAAGCAACAGTTAGGACTGGACATGGAACAACAGACTGGTCCAAATCGGGAAAGGAGTACATCAAGGCTGCATATTGCAACCCTGTTTATTTAACTTATATACAGAGTACATCATGAGAAATGCTGGACTAGATGAGCACAAAATGGAATCAAGATTGCTGGGAGAAATATCAATAACCTCAGATATGAAGATTTCACCACCCTTATGGCAGAATGGGAAGAAGAACTAAAGAGCCTCTTGATGAAAGTGAAAGAGGAGATTGAAAAAGTTGGTTTAAAACTGAACATTCAGAAAAGTAAGATCATGGCATCCAACCCATCACTACATGGCAAATAGATGGGTAAACAAAGGAAACAGTGACAGACTTTGTTTTCTTGGGCTCCAAAATCACTGCAGATGGTGACTGAAGCCATGAAATTAAAAGACACTTGCTCCTTGGAAGAAAAGCTATGGCCAACCTAGACAGCATATTAAAAAGAAGAGATATTACTTTGGCAACAAAGGTCCATCTAGTCAAAGCTATGGTTTTTCCAGTAGTCATGTATGGATGTGAGGGTTGGACTATAAAGAAAGCTGAACACCAAAGAATTGATGCTTTTGAACTGTTATGTTGAAGAAGACTCTTGAGAGTCCTTTGGACTGCAGCAAGATCCAACTAGTCAATTCTAAAGAAATCAGCCCTGAATATGTATTGGAAGTACTGATGCTGAATCTGAAACTCCAACGCTTTGGCCATCTGATGCGAGGAATTGACTCATTGGAAAAGACCCTGATGCTGGGAAAGATTGAAGGCATGAGGAAAAGGGGACGACAGAGCATGAGATGGTCGGATGGCATCACCGACTTGATGGACATAAGTTTGAGCAAACTCCAGGTGTTGGTGATGGACAGGGAGCTTGGTGTGCCTCAGTCCATGGGGTCGCAAAGAGTTGGACATGACTGAGTGACTTAACTGATTGACTGACTGAGAAGTCTTATCCCCAGAAACTTAATTTTAGGAGTGTTCATTAGAATGACACTCATTTGTAATCCTGAATAGGTATCTGAGATCTCCAAGGGGCTCACAGGTATATTGAATGTCCTCTTCTTTTCTCTACCATGGCTTGACTCGTGAGTAGTGAATCCAGTAGCCGTGTCCTGTAACCTTGACTGTTTTGTAGTAAAAAGTATTATAGAGTAGGGGCTCTTCCATGTGGGTTGGAGTTGAGTGTTTGGGGACCCATCTTCCAGAATTTAGTTAGGACTTGTGTCTCTGGAACATATAGTGGTGCCTCTTTAGAATCGTTTGGATCCTAATTGACACCTCACAATCATATATCCTGTTGGAATTGCCCAATGGCCATGGTATAAGACCAAAGGGTCTGAGCCTCTGGATCTAGGAAGAGATCATTGACATAAATAAAAGGTCTCCCAAATACCATCTCATAAGGACTAAGATCAACCTGTTCCTTAGTTGCAATACAGGTATGGAGGAGAGCTATTGGTAAAGCCTCCTTCCATCCCAGGGAGGTCTCCTGGGTTATCTTTTTTTTTTTTTTTTTTAAATTTTATTTTATTTTTAAACTTTACATGATTGTATTAGTTTTGCCAAATATCAAAATGAATCCACCACAGCTATACATGTGTTCCCCATCCTGAACCCTCCTCCCTCCTCCCTCCCCATACCATCCCTCTGGGTCGTCCCAGTGCACTAGCCCCAAGCATCCAGTATCATGCATCGAACCTGGACTGGCAACTCGTTTCTTACATGATATTTTACATGTTTCCATGTCATTCTCCCAAATCTTCCCACCCTCTCCCTCTCCCACAGAGTCCATAAGACTGTTCTATACATCAGTGTCTCTTTTGCTGTCTCGTACACCGGGTTATTGTTACCATCTTTCTAAATTCCATATATATGCGTTAGTATACTGTATTGGTGTTTTTCCTTCTGACTTACTTCACTCTGTATAATAGACTCCAGTTTCATCCACCTCATTAGAACTGATTCAAATGTATTCTTTTTAATGGCTGAGTAATACTCCATTGTGTATATGTACCACAGCTTTCTTATCCATTCATCTGCTGATGGACATCTAGCTTGCTTCCATGTCCTGGCTATTATAAACAGTGCTGCGATGAACATTGGGGTACACGTGTCTCTTTCCCTTCTGGTTTCCTCAGTGTGTATGCCCAGCAGTGGGATTGCTGGATCATAAGGCAGTTCTATTTGCAGTTTTTTAAGGAATCTCCGCACTGTTCTCCATAGTGGCTGTACTAGTTTGCATTCCCACCAACAGTGTAAGAGGGTTCCCTTTTCTCCACACCCTCTCCAGCATTTATTGCTTGTAGACTTTTGGATCGCAGCCATTCTGACTGGTGTGAAATGGTACCTCATAGTGGTTTTGATTTGCATTTCTCTGATAATGAGTGATGTTGAGCATCTTTTCCTGTGTTTGTTAGCCATCTGTATGTCTTCTTTGGAGAAATGTCTATTTAGTTCTTTGGCCCATTTTTTGATTGGGTCGTTTATTTTTCTGGAGTTGAGCTGTAGGAGTTGCTTGTATGTTTTTGAGATTAGTTGTTTGTCAGTTGCTTCATTTGCTATTATTTTCTCCCATTCTGAAGGCTGCCTTTTCACCTTGCTAATAGTTTCCTTTGATGTGCAGAAGCTTTTAAGTTTAATTAGGTCCCATTTGTTTATTTTTGCTTTTATTTCCAATATTCTGGGAGGTGGGTCATAGAGGATCCTGCTGTGATGTATGTTGGAGAGTGTTTTGCCTATGTTCTCCTCTAGGAGTTTTATAGTTTCTGGTCTTACGTTTAGATCTTTAATCCATTTTGAGTTTATTTTTGTGTATGGTGTTAGAAAGTGTTCTAGTTTCATTCTTTTACAAGTGGTTGACCAGATTTCCCAGCACCACTTGTTAAAGAGATTGTCTTTAATCCATTGTATATTCTTGCCTCCTTTGTCAAAGATAAGATGTCCATATGTGCATGGATTTATCTCTGGGCTTTCTATTTTGTTCCATTGATCTATATTTCTGTCTTTGTGCCAGGACCATACTGTCTTGATAACTGTGGCTTTGTAGTAGAGCCTGAAGTCAGGTAGGTTGATTCCTCCAGTTCCATTTTTCTTTCTCAAGATTGCTTTGGCTATTCGAGGTTTTTTGTATTTCCATACAAATTGTGAAATTATTTGTTCTAGCTCTGTGAAGAATACTGTTGGTAGCTTGATAGGGATTGCATTGAATCTATAAATTGCTTTGGGTAGTATACTCATTTTCACTATATTGATTCTTTCAATCCATGAACATGGTATATTTCTCCATCTATTAGTGTCCTCTTTGATTTCTTTCACCAGTGTTTTATAGTTTTCTATATATAGGTCTTTAGTTTCTTTAGGTAGATATATTCCTAAGTATTTTATTCTGTCCGTTGCAATGGTGAATGGAATTGTTTCCTTAATTTCTCTTTCTGTTTTCTCATTATTAGTGTATAGGAATGCAAGGGATTTCTGTGTGTTGATTTTATATTCTGCAACTTTACTATAGTCATTGATTATTTCCAGTAATTTTCTGGTGGAATCTTTAGGGTTTTCTATGTAGAGGATCATGTCATCTGCAAATAGTGAGAGTTTTACTTCTTCTTTTCCAATTTGGATTCCTTTTATTTCTTTTTCTGCTCTGATTGCTGTGGCCAAAACTTCCAAAACTATGTTGAATGGTAATGGTGAAAGTGGGCACCCTTGTCTTGTTCCTGACTTTAGAGGAAATGCTTTCAATTTTTCACCATTGAGGATAATGTTTGCTGTGGGTTTGTCATATATAGCTTTTATTATGTTGAGGTATGTTCCTTCTATTCCTGTTTTCTGGAGAGTTTTTATCATAAATGGATGTTGAATTTTGTCAAAGGCTTTCTCTGCATCTATTGAGATAATCATATGGTTTTTATTTTTCAATTTGTTAATGTGGTGTATTACATTGATTGATTTGCGGATATTGAAGAATCCTTGCATCCCTGGGATAAAGCCCACTTGATCATGGTGTATGATCTTTTTAATATGTTGTTGGATTCTGATTGCTAGAATTTTGTTAAGGATTTTTGCATCTATGTTCATCAGTGATATTGGCCTGTAGTTTTCTTTTTTTGTGGGATCTTTGTCAGGTTTTGGTATTAGGGTGATGGTGGCCTCATAGAATGAGTTTGGAAGTTTACCTTCCTCTGCAATTTTTTGGAAGAGTTTGAGCAGGATAGGTGTTAGCTCTTCTCTAAATTTTTGGTAGAATTCAGCTGTGAAGCCGTCTGGACCTGGGCTTTTGTTTGCTGGAAGGTTTTTGATTACAGTTTCAATTTCTGTGCTTGTGATGGGTCTGTTAAGATTTTCTATTTCTTCCTGGTCGAGTTTTGGAAAGTTGTACTTTTCTAAGAATTTGTCCATTTCTTCCACGTTGTCCATTTTATTGGCATATAATTGTTGAGAGTAGTGTCTTATGATCCTTTGTATTTCTGTGTTGTCTGTTGTGATCTCTCCATTTTCGTTTCTAATTTTGTTGATTTGATTTTTCTCCCTTTGTTTCTTGATGAGTCTTGCTAATGGTTTGTCAACTTTATTTATCCTTTCAAAGAACCAGCTTTTGGTTTTGTTGATTTTTGCTATGGTCTCTTTTGTTTCTTTCGCATTTATTTCTGCTCTTAATACAGATTTTTAGAATTGGTTGGCTCTTTATACTTTTCCTGAAGGCTGAGGGCTCCAGGTACAATGGAGATAATAAGCAATGCCCAATGCTTTAGAGACCCCTTGGGTAACCTTACAAGTAAATGATGTTCCATCATCATTTTGCAATGACCTGGGTAGACCAAATCTCAGAATGATTTCATGGAGCAGTTTTTTGCCACATCTTCAGCCTTCTCAGTCTGGGTGGGAAAGCCTTCAATCCATCCTGTGAATGTGTCAATAATGACTAATAGGCATTTATACCCTTGAGAAACTGGCATCTGGATGAAGTCCTCTCCTGGGTAGGTCCCATGCTTTTGGATGGGCTTGGCCAGCTGGGGTCTTCAAGCCCCTTGGGGGTTGTTTAATTGGCAAGTGGAACAAGAGGAGACCATTTGCCTTATAGTCATTTGGAGGCCTGTGCCTCTGAAGGACCTTTCTAGTAATATTGGAGGACCTTTTCCCCTAAATGAGTGGTGGCATGTAAGGAGCTAACCACTTCCATCGGACGCTCCCAGGCAGAGAAAGTAGACCCCCCTTTTGGAAACACCCCATATGGTCTTCTTGAAAGCCCTCACTCTCAGCTTTAAGAGTCTTACCTTTCATATATGAAGGAGTTCCTGGCAAATTAGTCTGTGGAACTAAGGTGGCAACCCCTATTAGGTCATTGTTCTGTAATGCTGCTCTCTTAGCTGCCTGATTGGCTGCTTGGTTCCCTTGTGCCACTTCTGTGCTCCCTTTTTGGTGTCCTTTACAATGGGTGACTGCAAGCTCAGTGGGCAGATAGACCCCCTCCAAATGCCTAAGGATTTGATCGCCATACTTCATTGGAGACCCTTGGGTGGTCAGGTGGCCTCTTCCTTTCCAAATAGCAGCATGTGAATGTAGCACCAGAAAGGCATACTTGGAATCAGTGTAAATGGCTACTCTTTTTCCTTTTCTCAGCTCTAAAGCTTGAGTCAGGGCTATGAGTTCAGCTAATTGGGCTGAAGTACCTGATGGCAAAGGTTTAGCCTCTATGGTCTCAAAATTGGAGACTACTGCATATCTGGCTCTTTTTCCATCCAAGACAAAGCTGCTTTCATCAGTGTACCATATTTCCTCAGGATTAGTCAAAGGATCTTCTGACAATCCCTCCTGGGTTTTTGTCCAGCGGTCCAAGGTTTCTAGGTAATACTGAAGGGAGAGAGCCCTTGTGGGTAGGCAGGAGGGCAGCTGGGTTAAAAACCTCACAAGGGGATATAGTCAGGTCTGGATTTTCCATTAGCATTACTTGATATCTGAGGATCCTTTGATCAGACATCCATAAGTGGCCTCTCCCATTCAGGAGTTGTTTCACTTGGTGGCTGATAAAAATAGTTAGTTTGCCCCCAAGAGAGAGTTTTAAAGCATTTTCTATCAGGACTGCAATAGCTGCAAGATTTTGAAGGCAGGGAAAAATCTCTTCCCGATAAGGCAGTAGGACACTAAGGGACCACCAGAAACTTGTGGAAAAATACTTGTCCATCCCAGCAACAAAGTGCTCAAGTGAATCTTTCTGTAACTGTTTTTCTGTAGCACCCAAAATGGTACAGGTTTGGGAGGAGAAAGCTCCAGAGTAGGAGGTCACCACAGAGTAGGTAGCCCCTGTGTCAACCAAGAAATTCTTCTAACTACCTGCCACATCTTGCTGCACCCTTGTCTCCAGCCCTGTGATGGTTATCTGTGACAGGTGGGCTGGCTGGAGTAGGCCGCTTCAGTCCTGTTAAACCATTGTGAGGGAAGGCTTGGCACTTGACCTTGAGGCTCTTGGGTCCCCAGGGCAGAGTGCCATCCAATGTCCCAATTGATGGCATTTAGATGCTGAAGCTGAAACTCCAATACTTTGGCCACCTCATGCAAAGAGTTGACTCATTGGAAAAGACTTTGATGCTGGGAGGGGTTGAGGGCAGGAGGAGAAGGGGACGACAGAGGATGAGATGGCTGGATGGCATCACCGACTCAATGGATGTGAATTTGAGTGAACTCTGGGAATTGGTGATGGACAGGGAGGCCTGGCGTTCTGCAATTCATGGGGTTGCAGAGTCGGACATGACTGAGCTACTGAACTGAACTGAACTGAACTGAACTGTAGCTAGTCGTTTTAGGAGACTTGTCATGGGTTGGGCACTCTTTGGCCCAATGTCCCACCTGTCTACAGATTAGGCATTTGCCTCCTCCCTTGTCCCTCAAGGACTCAGGGTTTGCCATTGGGCTTCCCTGCATGGTGGACAGCATTTGGGCATGTCCTGTCTCTTTCCTTTTCTCCCTTTCCTGGGCCTTGGCCTCCCTCTCTTGTTCTCTGTTATAAAAGGTACTGGTGGCTGTCTGGACCATTTCATATAAAGGGGCAGCAGGGTCCTGCTGCTGTAGCTGTTGTAGCTTTTTCCTGATGTCTGATGCACACTGGGACAGGAATTTGTCCTTTAAAATCACCTATCCCTCGTAAGAGTCTAAGTCCAGATTGGTAAACTTTTGGAAGGCCTCTTTTAGCCTGTCCAGAAAGGAAACAGGGTTCTTATAGAGCTCCTGAGCTATTGCTGAGACCGGGCACAGTTCCACAACTAATAGTCTTCCTTCTATTTTTATGGGTGGATTTCCTTAGGGGTGAGTCTTTCTGAAGCTTATCCTACCCAGTACTGTTGCAACCTGAGAGCCAGCCATCCCTGGGTCAGGGAGCAGATCCCCAGGAAGGTTAAGGCACGACAGCCTCCTGGAGACTGAATCCCTGGGCAGGCAAAGGCAGCTCAGACACCTGAGAATTGGGTCCGTGGGTATGTCAAGGCATATCAACCTCCTGGGACCCCTGGACTTGCGGATCCCTGAGTAGGTTGTGGCGTGACAACCTCCCAGGGACCAGGTCCCTAGGCAGGTCAAGGCACGTCGACCTCCTGGGACCCCTGGGCTGGAGTTAGGTGTCCCCAAGGTCTCCAGTGTGACTAGTGCTGGGTAGGATTAAGGAATTGTAATTTTAACTCATTGCCAGTTTGTCCACTGTGGAAAGGAATAGATACCATGATGTAAAGCAATCCAAGCCTGTGCCATGAGACTGGGAACCTGGTGAAACAGCCAATAAGCCTTATCCTTTTAATGCTCTGAGGGAATGTAAGTCACAGATTTCTTCCTCTACTCCTTCACAGGAGCAGTTTAGGGTGTTTCCAATGGTAAATATTTCATTGTCATAGACCCACTTTAGGCAATAACAGAAGTAATGATAAAGGAGTGGGTTATCTGATCCTGTTAGGGGCATTAAGAATATTTTAATAATAAGCGGGGTGGAGTGATGTTACTTAAAAGGGGGCAGGGTCCTGGTTGTCGGAGTTAGTAAGGGGCTTAAGAACAAATTGATAATAAGCAACAGACCATATGTTCCATAAAAGTGGAGTGGAGATTTGATCCGGGGGTATGTTTGTAACTTTAGGAGAAGGGTGGTAAGGGTTTGCACCCAAAAAGCCTGCAGGGCTAACTCCCAAGGTGGCAAACATTATCTCTGGAAGCCCAATTACCCTTGAAGGGATGCCACCAACAGATCGACTTCTAGCAGGCATTGTGTACCTGTCACCCACCATAGCAGCTTCACTGAGAGATGCTGTTGTTGCACATGTTGTAGGAAACATGGAAGATGAAGGCCTGAATAGCTAGAGGGATTGGATATTATGCAGTATTTCCCTCCCAGGGGCCAACTATATTCTGGTTGCCCCTCCAGAAGATTGTACAGGCAACACTGTGGGCCCGGACAGGGCTTAGGAAAAGAGCATAAGACAGGAGGGAAGAGGGCAGGGCATAACTTTTGAAAGAATGACATAGCCCAGGGGCATAACATAAACCAGTTAAAATCAGATGGATCCAAGATGACAGACAAGTCAAATTTAACTAAACCTTGATTCTCAATCTGCAAGCTAAATTACACACCCAGAGGCTCCAGGACCATTCCAAGACACTATCAAAAGACCAAGGAATGGGTGATTCCCCAATTGTTGGAATGATCCTCCAACTCATTAGCATATGAAATCACCAACCCATAAAAATTTAACCACACTGCATTTCTTGGCTGCAGCACTCATACTTACTCTCTGTGATGGCCTACACCCTATGGAATGTGCTTCTCTCTGAATCTGAACAATCTACCTCTTATCTATCGTTGTGTCTCTCACTGAATTTTTTGTAATGAGACATCAAGAACCTGGGCTTCATTAGGTCTTGAAACCAGGCCCTGTGGTTTTTGGCCTGGCTCAAGTCCCAGTTGGACACGACTGAGTAACTAAGCATAGCACAGAGTCCCTGCCACATGGGTTTGAGTCTCAATCTTAGGTAAACAGTTTGAAACACAACTTTTCCCCTTCAGGAAAGATGATGACATGCCCAATACTCTGTAAGCAATGACATAGATGAAGAGAGGAGCTGAAGAATGGGAGGAAAAAGCAGTGGGAAAAATGTGCTGAGGAATCCCCTTCATAACCTGTCAGAAAATCTGCTAAATATTTGACCTATGCTCACAGTTTTCATTGGCCTGATCCTTGGCACAAAGAAGATTAAGGACAGAAGAACCCTCACCAGTTTGTCAACAGATACTAAGGCACAGCAGATAGTAGAGCCTTCGGGACACACTGGGGAGTAGCCCCTGCCAAAGTCTCTCAGTTGCACACACTGCCACTCACCTCTTCACAAGGGGTTTGAGGAAATAAGAAATGAGAGATTGTAAAGGAGTTAAGATTTTGTTAGCCACATGTCCTTCCAGCCATAGGAGTGAGGACCTCTTACCTTAACAGAGGTCTTCTGGAATCTGAGACAGACACGTGAGCCACTGAGTTTGTTTTTGCTGTCCCAGTTTCTAGCATGCTGGGCTTCTTATCACTTCCACTGCACTGGGTTTTCTTTGCATTCAGCTTCTGCCACAGGAGCTTTCATTGAGTTGGGCTTCTGCTGTGCTTGGTCTCTGCCTCGTTGGGGCTGAACTGAAGTTTCAGCCAGGTTAAATTCAAGAAGCAGCACCAGAGATGTTGGGGGAATGTGTAATTTCCTCAATTCTGTCTTGCTGCAGCAAAAATTTGAAGCGGCAGACCTGTGTTACAGCTCGGTTACAGCTCAGGGTAAAAGCTGGACTGGTGTTACAGCTTGGTTGAAGCTCAGTTTTATTTGGCAAGCAAAGGAAAATACATTCTTGAGGCATGAGGGAGGGCCGACCCAAAAGGAGTGAGAGCTCAATTTTGGTTACTCTCTTTATGTTTTTTCTCTTCCTCCTGAGCCTGCCCTATGTAGCCCTATGTAAAACGGGCTAGCCAGGAGGGCTGAGGTTCTCACTCTGGTCTTCGGACGTTCCTTTGTTCTATTTTCTTTTTTAAAAATTTTATTTTATTTTTAAACCTTACAATATTGTATTGGTTCTGCCATACATTGAAATGAATCCGCCACAGGCATACATGTGTTCCCCATCCTGAACCCTCCTCCCTCCTCCCTCCCCATACCATCCCTCTGGGTCGTCCCAGTGCACCAGCTCCAAGCATCCAGTATCATGCATTGAACCTGGACTGATGACTCGTTTCATATATGATACCTTTGTTCTATTTTCACAGGCTTTTCCCTTTCTTCTGACTTGTAGCCACCGCTATTTTCGACTCCTTTTTCCTATTCTAACTACCTAACACTTTGCACCTGACACAAAAGTGAAAACCTTTGGTGAGAGTCTGATAATTTGACTTTTGACTCTATTTCACCTTAAAACTATGACCAAGACAAAGGCATTTTACTGGGAAACGTGAAAGCCTTTATCTATAAAATGTTATTAAAGATACTGATTCCAGAAGACTGTTAAGCTGCCTAAATGAGATAGGTCTGCAAATGACTTTTATGGGGCTTTTAAATAATGATAACAACTGACACTTATTGAGGATTACTGTGTACTAGATGCTGTTCTGATTTATCTATATGCAAATAAAACATTTATTTTTAACATCAGTTTGAAGCACATACCTCACTCAACTAGAAGGTATTTTAGTGGAAATTGATAAGGCCAGATAGGATATGTAATAACACAATACACATGCAAAATGTTGCATGTAACAATGATGTAATAATTCATGGCAGCCATATAACCACCTCTGAACTTGATACACAAAATATTACTAGTAGTTCCCAATGTGTTTTTCCTCATTCCAGCCTCCTTCCCTGCATCCAGAGTTAACTAATAACTTGGATTGGGGTGGTCATTCCTTTGCTTTTAACTTTATGGTTTCTCACATTCAGTGGGCTGCCATCTATGGGGTTGCACAGAGTCGGACACAAGTTATCTATCTACTATCTAGCTATCTAACTGCCCTATCTACTTATTCCATCTCCCCCACATTTGAGCTAAGTTAATCTTGAATTCTGTATTCATTTTTTCCTTCGTTTCAACTTAATACATTTTTTACTTCTATAGTTATTGCCAAAAAGCATTTGTATATGCTTACATACACATATTTACACAAATTTTAGTTTTTCATTGAGTTTTCAACTATAGGAACAAAGTATTTATTGTATATGGGCTTCCCAGTTAAAGAACCTGGCTGCCAATGCAGATTTGATCCTTTGTTAGGGCAAATCTCCTGGAGTAGGAAATGGTGGTCCACTCCAGTAATCTTGCCTGGAAAATCCCATGGACAGAGGACTCTGGGGGGCTGCAGTCCAAGGCTTCTCAAAGAGTTGGACATGACTGAGCACACACACACACATTTATTGTATATAATGTTGTGGAACTTGTTTTGCAGATTCACTCATAATGTTACATGCTACTTTCAGGCATTTTTAATGGCTACATAGTATTTATTGTGTGAATACAACAGTTTTTTTCATCCATTATCTCATTAATAGACAATTTTTATCATTCTCTGGTATTAGCAACTGTCAAAATAGCTATTGTTAACTTTCTTTTGTCATAAGGTAAGCCAGAGAGTAAAGAACTGGATAATAAGGTAAAGAAGAATTCAATCTTACAAAATAATATGACATGTCATCTGCAGAATAATAGTACTAGTTCACTATCATAGTCAACATAGCATCAGTTTTATGGATTATTATATTATTATTCTCCACAATTCTTGGTACCATTACACTCTTCAAATTTATTAATTTGCTATTTAGGTTAAAATTATCACTCTGTAAGGGTCATGTATTGTATTCCAAATTAATAATGACATGAATATGTCTCCCTGGATTTTTAGCAACCAGGAGTGTAACAGACTGAAAAATTGTTAAAGAGGTGGGAATACCAGACCACCTTACCTGTCTCCTGAGGAACCTGTATGAAGGTCAAGAAGAAAAAGTTAGAGCGAGACATGGAACAACAGACTGATTCAAAATTGGGAAAGGAGTACAAGGCTGTATATTGTTACCTTGCTTATTTGACTTATATGCAGAGCACGTCATGCAAAATGCTGGGCTGGATAAATCACAAGCTGGAATCAACATTGCCAGGAGAAATATCAACAACCTCACATATGCAGATGATACCACTCTAATGGCAGAAAGTAAAGAGGAACTAAAAATCCTCTTGATGAGAGTGAAAAAGGAGAGTAAAAAAGTTGGCTTAAAACTCAACATTCTAAGATCATGGATAGATCATGGATAAACTAAGATCACGACCAATAGAAGGGGAAAAAGTGGAAGCAGTGACAGATTTTCTTTCCTTGGACTCCAAGATTACTGCTGGTAGTGACTGCAGCCACTAAATTAAAAGATGCTTGCTCCTTGGAATGAAAACTATGACAAACCTAGGCAACCTATTAAAAAGCAGAGACATCACTTTGTCAACAAAGGTCCATATAGTCAGAGACATGATTTTTTTCCAGTAGCCATATACAGATGTGAGAGTTGGACCAGGAAGAGGGCTGAGCACCAAAGAATTAATGTTTTTGCTGTGGTGATAGAGAAGACTCTTCAGAGTCCCTTGACAGCAAGGAGCTCAAACCAGTCAGTCCTAAAGGAAATCAACCCTGAAATTCATTGGAAGGACTGATGCTGAAGTTGAAGCTCCAATACTCAGGCCACCAGATATGAAGAGTCAACTCATTGGAAAAGAGGCTGATGCTGGGAAAGATTGAAGGCAAAAGGAGAAGGGGAAACAGGATGGGATGGTTGGATAACATCACTGACTCAGTGTACATGAGTTTGAGCAAACTCCAGCAGTTAGTGGAGGGCAGTGGAGCCTTGTGTGCCGCAGTTTATGGGGTTGCAAAGTGTCAGACAAGACTTATCAATTGAACAACAACAACAAAATGATCATGTTTTGCATTTCCAAATTCATGATGATATCAATAGCTCTCCCTAGGTTTATTAGTATTATACGATTCCATTTCACTGACAGGTATTAAACCATTTTTCTACTGAAATGTCTGTGTTCTTTTTATTGATTTATAGATTTTTAAAACACATTTCTGATACCAGTCATTTATCAATTTATGTACTGAGAATTTCTTCTCTTTGTCTGTATCATGTTTTCTCATTATTGTCTTTTGAAGCAAACATATTTTAATAAGTTACATGGATTTTTTTTCCTGAGCAATGTTCTTTGTGTTTTACTTTTTATTTTATATTTATTTATTTTTTGCCGCACATCATGGCATGTAGGATCTAGTTCCCTGACCAGAAATGGAACAGTGGAAGTGCAGAGTCTTAACCAATGGACAATGAGGGAAGTCCCTTCTTTGCATCTTAGATTTATCTTTAACTCAAGTTTTAATAAGATTGTCACATTTTATTTTCTCCCTTTAAACAATTAAGTCTTTGCTATATTTATTATTATTATTGCTATATATATATTATTATTATTCATACACTTCATGGGGTTCTCAAGGCAAGAATACTGGAATGGTTTGCCATTCCCTCCTCCAGTGGACCATGTTTTGTCAGAACTCTCCACTGTGACCCTTCTGTCTTGGATGGACCTGCATGGCATGACTCATAGCTTCACTGTGTTACGGTTGTGAGAGTTGGACCATAAAGAAGGCTGAGCGCAAAAGAATGGATACTTTCAAGCTCTGGTGCTGGAGAAGACTCTTGAGAGTCCTTTGGACAGCAAGATCAAACCAGTCAATCCTGAAAGAAATCAATCCTGAATATTCATTGGAAGGACTGATGCTGAAGCTGAAGCTCCAGTATTTTGGCCACTTGATGCTGGAAATGATTGAGGGTAGGAGAAGGGGTGACAGAGGATGAGATGGTTGAATGACATCACCAACTCAATGGACATGAGTTTGAGCAAGCTCCAGGAGTTGGTGCAGGACATAGAAGTCTAGTGTGCTGCAGTCCATGGGGTTGCAAAGAGTTGAACATGACTGACTGACCAATATATTTGGTTACTGCATAATATGTTGAGTAATATGCCCCCAATCGAACATTTCCCATATTGATAATAATTTTTTTCTAGTTCATTGTTGAGTAGTCACTTATTTTCTTGCTGGTCTAGTATGGTATCTGCAACATTTACTACAGTTTTACACATGTGCAAATCTGTTTCTCTGTTCTGTATTCCACTTGTCAATTTGTATGTCTCTGTGACAGTACCAAATTCTTCATGATGACAATCTCAGAATAAGTCTGGACATCTGGTAGGGCAAGTCTTTGATTTTCATTTACTTCCTTCTTCTTTTTAAAAATAACCTCATTATTTTTTTAAGTTTTTTTTTTTTTTCTTGTGGACTATTTTTAAAGTCTTTATTGACTTTGTTACAATGTTTCTTATATTTTATGCTTTGGGTTTTGACCATGAGGTATATGAGATTTCAGTTCTCCAACCAGAGATTAAACCTGTGCCCATGCATTGGAAAAAGTCTTAATCACTGGACTGCCAGTGAAGTCCCTGATTTTAATTTTCAAAAGTGTCCTAGCTATCCTTCCTTAACTTGACCAATTAATTTTTTAAGAATCATATTACATTTTACAAAAATATGTGTTGGAATTTTTAACGTAATTGTACTGAGTCTATAGATTAACTTGGAAGAATTAAAATCTACAAAAATCCATTCTTTCTATTCATACACACTGCAAATCTCTCTATCTCTTTTCACAAGTGTGTGAAGGTTTCCTGTAGAAGCTTTGCACTTCTTTTGCTAAATTCATTCCTAGATATTTAGCATTTGTCCATACAATCATAAGTTGCTTTCTTTTATATTTGAGTTATTTGCTAATGGTGTATAAAAAGACTTATGACTATTGGTCTTGTATACAACCATAATTATGGTTTTTTATTTTAGCAAAATGGAGACAAAATTACCATTTTAACTATTTTTAAGTGTATAGCTCAATAGCATTAAGTGCATTCACATTGTGTACAGCCATCACCACCAGACATCTCCAGAATATTTTCATCTTCCCACACTGAATCTCCACATCAATTAAACACCAATTTCCCACTCTCCTTCCTTCCAACTTCTGGCAACCATTATTCACTTTCTGTCTCTATGAATTTGACTATTCTACATGTTTCATATAAGTGGAATATTACAACATTTGACCTTCTGTCACTGATTCATTTCACCTAGTAGAACATTTTCAGAGTTTATCTATGATGAAGCTTGTGTCTTAATGCTCTGCCTTTTTTGCTGTTGTTCAGTTACTCAATCATGTCTAACTCTTTGCAACCCCATGGATTGCAGCACACCAGGCTTTTCTGTCCTTCACCATCTCCTGAATTTCACTCAGACTCATGTCCATTGAGTCGGTGGTGCCATCCAACCATCTTAATTCTCTGTTGTCTGCTTCTCCTGCCTTCAATCTTTCCCAGAATCAGGGTCTTTTCCAATGAGATGACTCTTCACATCAGGTGGCCAAAATATTGGAGCTTCAGCTTCAGTATCAGTCCTTCCAACGAATATTCAGGGTTGATTTCCTTTAGGATTGACTGGTTTGATCTCCTTGCTATCCAAGGGGATCTCAAGAGTCTTCTCCAGCACCAGAGTTTGAAAACATCAGTTCTTCAGTGCTCAGTCTTTTTAATGGTGCAGCTCTTACATCTGTACATGACTATCAGAAAAACCATAGCTTTGACTATAGGGACCTTTGTAGGCAAAGTAATATCTCTGCTTTTTAACACATTTCCCTTTTTAAGGCTAAATAATATCCCATTGTGTGTGTGTGTACCTTATTTTGTTTATTTATTCATCCATAAATGGACTTTTGAGTTGCTTCCATCATTTGGCTATTGAGAATAAAGCTACAATGAATACAGATGTACAAATCTCTGTTTTAGTCACTGTTTTCAACTGTGTTAGGTATATATAAGTGGAATTGCTGCATCATATGGTAATCCTATGTTTAATTTTGTTGAAGAAATGTCATACTGTTTCCCATACTGGCTTCACCAATTTCATTTACCATTTTGTATTTACATTAATGATTCCTAAGTATTAATAACATTTTCTTTCTTATAATGCCTCTGTTTTATTTTGGTAAGAGAGCAATACTGGTTTCATAAAATGAATAAGTATTTCCTCTATTTTTAGTTTTCTGGAAGAGTTTGTATACAAATGTGCATTCTATATTTAATCAATGAAACATTGTACATGTTTATTAAAGTTTGTTATACATGTTAAACAAATCACTTGGATGCATACTGAATTTCTCTCTTTTATTCAATAGTAATTGAGATTGCTAACCTAAAATATTCTATTATGGCTGTGAAGTTTTCTATTATCATTCTTATTCTGTCAGTATTTACTTCTTGAGCTTGTAGGTCATATTATTGATTACTGGTGAGGTACTGAGAGAGACTGTTGAGGAACTAAGCCTTCTATTAGCACATGGTTTTGTTTATCTCTAACAATGTTTTGCTATACACTTATTTCAATTGATACTAATCAGGAACCGTATGAAATAAAAGTTGCTAATGTTTTAATTTTTAAACTTAAATGTCCTTATGCTTTAAGAATGCCTCCTGTAAATAACATGTAACTGGATTTTTTGAAAAGTCATTATGACAGTGTGATATTTATTGGAGATTATTGATTTTAACTATTGCTAAACTTGGATTTATTTCTACCATCATAATTGTGTACTCAATCATTACACTTTTCCTGTATTTCTTTATCCTCTATACCCTTTCTTTTCATTATTTATCACTTTTTCTTTTCTTTTAGTTTGGCCTGTACTGTTTTGAAAATTGTACACACTATGTCTAATCTTTTAGGGAGCACTTTAGACAGCTCAAGAAAACAAGGAGAGGAGAACTTTTAAAGCATTATCACTCTCTGTGTGAGATATCTGCCATTTTCTATCTTGATTTTTTTCAACCCCACAATATTCAGAGTGATTGTTTTTATTGTTTTATTTAGAATTTTTGAGTAGATTTACACACAAATATAATTTTATCATTCCTTTTTCATCTGATGCCTTCTTTTTGGAAACTTTTTCTTCTTTTAAAGTTCATCCTTTAAAAATTCTTGTTTTGAGGGTGTGTAGTTAATATCTCTTGAGTTTTATTTGTATAATATTGCCATCACCTTATCCTCATTTTAGAAAGATAATTTCTCTGGATATGTAATTATATCCAGGTGAATTGCTTGTTTTTCTCTCTGAATGTTGAAGAACTTATTTTAATGTCTTTGCATCTATTATTTCCATCAGTCAAGTAATCATTCATTTACTGAAAATCTGCCCTTTATCTTTGATGTCAAAGTCTTCTACTTGTTGTCAATGTGTTTCAATTTTACTTCTTCAAATTCAACATTTTTTTTTAATTCATTAGTCTTCCTCCAATCAGTTGGAGGATTTATGTTTTTCATCAGTTCTAAAATTTCTTTTTAGTTATTATTTCTTTTTTCCCAGACCTACTTCTAAATCTTTGTTTAGATGAATTTTGATTATTATTATTTTATTCTATAAATCTATAAGCCCCAATTTTATATTTTTTATCTCTGTGTGCTGAATTCAGAGTTATTTCTTAAGGTATATTTTCAAATATATTTTATCATTGTCTTCTTGAACTATATCTAGTGTTTAATACACTTACTGTATTTTTAATTTCATTTATGCATTTTTAAATTTTTGACAGTTCATATTAGTACTTTTACAAATCAACCTGGTCAGTTTTTATATTATTATTTTCATGTTTTTAATTCTCTATGTATTTCAAAATAGTAATTGTAATTTATTTTATATTCTCTCTAAAAATACTACTATAGGTGTACCTTGGAGATATTGAGGATTCAGTTCCAAATCACTAAAATGAAGTGAATATCACAATAAAGTGAGTCACACAGATTTTCTGGTTTCCCAGGACATATGAAAGCTATTTATGCTACACTGTAGTCTGTTAAGTGTACAATAGCTTTATGCCTATAAAAGCAATGTACGTACTTTAATTAAAAAATAATACCATTGGAAAAATAGCACCGATAGGCTTGCCCATGAAAGGTTGCCAAAAAACTTCAATTGTGTAAAAAATATAATACCCACAAAGTGCAACAAAGTGAAGCACAATAAAATGAAGAATGCCTGTTTTTACAAGTTTTTGGAAGTGATTCTGCTGATTTATTTTCTGTTGACTCATTTGCATTGTTTTTTGTTTTCTAACATTTTCAGTGATTTTTGAGTCTGAGCTTATTTTTTCTTTGACTTCAACTTTGGGAAATCTTTGAGATCTGTACTTCAATTGAATTCCTCCACAGAGAATTTTTGCTGGTTTTGCCAGATGTTTAGTAGCATATTTAATGCAAATTGTGAATTTAGAGTCTCAATAAGTAGTATGAATATGGCCTCAATCCCATGATTTATTAAGGCTTCTTAAGTGAGAATTTTCTTCACTTAGAAATAAGGTTGGGAAAGAGGCCATTTTCCATATCATACATCCTTGTTTTGTACAAATGGAAATGAGAGGAAGATATTATCCTTTGCTGTCTCAGTCTTACTCAGTGGACATCTAAGTTTCCACTTTGCTCAGCCCAGGCTTTGTCTCCTCTCTCACAGGTATGTAAACCTTAATACTCAAACATCAAAATGCTTTGGTTTGCCACATGCACTTAGGACAAACATTTGCCATAGATCTCCTAACCTCTGTGGTATTGCCCTTTATTATATTTCTGATAACTGATTTATATTTACTTTAAATTCCACTCACTTATGCATTGTAAAACTTAAAAAAAATTATCTAACATTTTTAGGAGATGTTTCTTTAAATGTCTCCAATATTCTCAGAAACTAAACTCCAAGCCAACATTGGCCTAGACTATCTCCAGAACAGAGAAAATAAATATTTGTGATTCAATACATTATCAATGATAAATTGTGGACATTGAGGAAAGCATCAAAACAAATGTAAATTAAGAAACCATGTTAAAAGTATCAACAGTCAAGGAGAATACAGAAAAGCATTCCAAGGTGTGAATTCTGTAAGTTTTCAGGAGACATATACCAACTACACTGAGACTTTTCCTTCATGTTTTAATCACATTAAATCTCTCAATAACTCCTGTTCAGCTTTGTCAGAGTTTTCTTATGAATCTCAGCCAATTCACAGTGAGTCCTTTTTTTCTAGAATTTTTCTTCCATTCTTTCACCTGTAGCATTTTTACTTACGCACAAAAAATCTGCTGTTAAATCACTTTTTCTCTCAAGTTTTATATATACTGCTGCTGCTGCTAAGTCGCTTCAGTCGTATCCAACTCTGTGCGACCCCATAGAGGGCAGCCTACCAGGCTCCCCCGTCCCTGGGATTCTCTTGGCAAGAACACTGGAGTGGGTTGCCATTTCCTTCTCCAATGCATGAAAGTGAAAAGTGAAAGTGAAGTCGCTCAGTCGTGTCTAACTCTTAGCAACCCCATGGACTGCAGCCTACCAGGCTCCTCCATCCATGGGATTTTTCCAGGCAAGAGTACTGGAGTGGGGTGCCATTGCCTTCTCCTTATATATATACTAATGAAATAATTATTCTGGGCTTCAGTGTGACCATGTTCGCATATTAATGAAAACATTCATCTTGCTCTAGATCATGACCAATTTTTTAAGCTGGAAAATATTTTTATTGAAATTGACTGAAGACAGTTTTCGATGGCTTCCTTAAAGATACTAAATGATTGTTCCTTTATTTTGTGTCCTTAACTTTTTATATTGTGTTTTTATCTATTTAAAAAAAACACACAAAACATTTCTATGCAGCTCAATTAAGTAAATTAACTAATTAAGTGATTCTATCAATCATTTCGGGGTTGAAGAATAAAACTTGATCCAGGACTTTCCTGGTGGTCCAGTGGTAAAGAATCTGCCCACCAAGGCAGGGGTCTTGGGTTCAGTGCCTGGACTGGGAAAATTCCACACGCCATGGGGAAGCCAAGCCCTTGCACTGTAACTACTGAACTGAGCTCTAGAGCCTGTGCTCTGCAACAAGAGAAGCCACTGCAATGAGAAGTTCGTGCATCACAACTAGAGAGTATTCCCCACTTGCCACAACTAGAGAAGTCCAACGTGCTGCAACGGAGACTGACTGTGGCCACAAATAAATGAATAAAAATTAAAGACAAAAAAAAAAAGAATTAAATATACCCCAGTGACAGCTCTTGAGCCTTCTCCATTAGGGCCTGCTCTTACCTCTGAAATGTAGCCAGTATTTTAGGATTTTATCCGCACTGATTCTTAATGTATATATTCTAGAGCTCATTCAGTGTGCACATTTCTGGCTGCTTTTGTTTAATGTCATGGTTATGAGGTTTATTCATGTTGATTCACTTGTAAATATATCATCTATTATTAAAATTTACTATTTCCTTTTTTAGGAATATACTGCACATTATTTATCTATTATGAGTTGATGGATATTCAGGTCATTTTTTATTTGTGGACTGTTGTGGATTGAGTTATGTCATTTCAAAATTCATACACTGGAATCTTAATCTCTAGGACTTTAGAATGTGATCTTATTTGAATATAAAATATTTATAAATGTAAACAAGTTAAACTGAGATCATTAGTGTGCATCCTCATTCAATATGACTGGTTATATATTATATAAAAAGGGAAATTTTCTAATTCAGTTTTTTTGTCACTAAAATAATAAGCTTTCTAGACTTTTAGCAGTGATACTAGATGCTAGAATAAATGGAACTATATCAAAGTTTTGAGTGAATATAAATTAGAAATTTGACATCTATTCATACTTCACTTCCCTGGTGGTTCAGTGGTAAAGAATCTGCCTGCCAATGCAGGAGATGCAGGTTCAATACCTGGGTCAGGATGACCTCCTGGAGATGGGAATGGCAACCCCCTCTAGTATTCTTGCCTAGAAGATCCCATGGACAGAGAAGCCTGGCAGGCTACAGTGCACGCAGTTGCAAAGAGGTAGACACGACTTTGCAACTAAACCACCATCACTTTCATACTTAGTCAAGCACGTGGAGCCAAAATGTCATATTTTTTTTTTAGCTAAACAGAGATTCATAAGTTTATATATATATATAATAGATATTTTGAGAGTTTGATATTGAAGTTCAGTTCAGTCCAGTTGTTTGGTTGTCTGACTCTTTGCTACCCCACAGACTGCAGCATGCCAGGCTTCCCTGTCCATCACCAACTACAAGAGATTGCTCAAAATCATGTCAATCGAGTTGGTGATGCCATCCAACCATCTCATCCTCTGTTGTCCCCTTCTCCTCTTGCCTTCAATCTTTCCCAGCATCAGGGTCTTTCCCAATGATTCAGTTTTTTGCATAAGGTAGCAAAAATACTGGAGCTTCAGCTTTAGCCTCAGTCCTTCCAATGAATATTCAGGACTGGTTTCATCTCCTTGCAGTCCAAGGGACTCTCAAGAGTCTTCTCCAACACCACAGTTCAAAAACATCAATTCTTTGGCACTCAGCCTTCTTTATGGTCCAACTCTTACATCCATACATGACTATTGGAAAAAACATATGGAAGCTATCAGTTTCCCTCATAGCTCAGTTGGTAAAGAATCTGCTGCAATGCAGGAGACCCCCATTTAGATTCCTGGGTTGGGAAGATCCACTGGAGAAGGGGTAGGCTACCCACTCCAGTATTCTTGGGCTTCCCTTGTGTCTCAGCTGGTAAAGAATCCACCTGCAATGTGGGAGACCTGAGTTCTATCCTTGGGTTGGGAAGATGCCCTGGAGAAGGGAAACTGTACCCACTCCAGTATTCTGGCCTGGAGAATTCCATGAACTGTATTGTCCATGGGGTCGCAAAGAGTTGGGCACGACTGAGCGACTCTCACTTCACATCCACACATGCCTATTGGAAAAACCATGGCTTTGGTATTGAAACTCTAAGTAAATATCTTAATTTACCTACTTAAATATAATTGCAATATATAGTGGAACTATATGTAAGTTTGTTCTTTGTTTTCCAAGTCTCCTATAAATGTATTATAATACTTTCATAATTTAAAAAAATTAAAAAGGGAAACTATCACCACAAATATTCATATAAGGCGGCAGTACCCAACATTTTTGGACCAGGAACAGGTTTCATAGAAGACAATTTTTCTATGGATCGGTTGTGGGGGGTGGAGAATGGTTTCAAGATAATTCATAAGCATTACATTTATTGTGTACTTTATTTCTATGATTATTAAATTGCAATATATAATGATAATCTGTATTTGCAGCCATGCCCCAGGGCTAACAACACCACTTCAGCTCCATCTCAGTTTGTCAAGCATTAGATTCTCATAAGAAGCATGCTATCTAGATCCCTTGCATGTACACAGTAGGGTTCATGCTTCTGTGAGAATCTAATGCTGGTGTGATTTGACAGTAGGTGGAACATAGGCTGTAAAGCAAGTGATGTGGAGCAGCTGTAGGTACAGATGAAGTTTTGTTCATTCATTCACCCACCACTCATCTCCTGCTGTACCTGGTTCCTAATAGGTTGGGGGGCCCTAATATATGGAGAACATCATGTGAAAATGAAGCAAACCACCAGAAACTACGGAGAAGGCAATGGCAACCCACTCCAGTACTCTTGCCTGGAAAATCCCATGGATGGACGGCCTGGTAGGCTGTAGTCCATGGGGTCGTTAAGAGTCGGGCATGACTGAGCCACTTCACTTTCACTTTTCACTCTCATGCATTGGAGAAGGAAATGGCAACCCACTCCAGTATTCTTGCCTGGAGAATCCCAGGGACAGAGGAGCCTAGTGGGCTGCCATCTATGGGGTCGCACAGAGTTGGACACGACTGAAGCGACTTAGCAGCAGCAGCAGCAACCAGAAACTATGGGAGAGAGGTCAGGAAGAGATTCTCCCTTACCATATATAGAAGGAACAACCTTGCACTTTCATATTGAACTTTCAGCCTCTAAAACTGAGATAATACATTTCTATTGTTTAAGTCACCTGTTGTGTGGACTTTGTTATGGCAGCCTAGAAAACTAACACTAAGACTATTGAAATATAGCTACAGCTGCAAAAAATATTTTTACTCATATTTTTAATTGAACATATATTTGTGCATTTCTATTGTATATATGTCTAGGAATGGAAATTTGGGTCATGTACTATAAGTCCATTTTGCTTGTTCTGATATTTCCAAATAGTTTCCATGGTGTTTATACCAATTTATACTCAGAAAGAGTACAGAGAATTTAACACAAAAGAGATTGAAGTTTCTACAGTTTATAGGGCAAAATAGAACCACGAAGCTAGCAAAGATTATTCATGCTACTTATAAAAAAAGACTCACATTGGGGGAGTTTGGTTTGACTATTAATGAATGTTGATTGTTGAATTCACAGATTAATCACTTCAGTTTACACACTGATAGCATAAAGTGTTATGCCATCTGGAGGAGAGATTTCACAAGTTGCCACAAGTCCTAAAAGCATATGTTTTCCAAGAGATCTTCAATTGCTGAACTGATAGTCAATTGCTGAGTCTGATAGGGTGCCCTCCTTCCTACATTCAGAGATATATTGAGTGCAATGCCAGGAAATAAGATTTCTACTGTAGCATCCTACACCTTTATGGTTTTTCCAGTAGTCATGTGCAGTTCTGAATTGGACCATAAAAAATGCTGATTGCCAAAGAATTGATGATTTTGAACTGTGGTGTTGAAGGAGACTCTTGAAAGTCCCTTGGACAGTAAGAAGATCAAACCAGTCAATCCTGAACAACTGAACAACAGCTACCGAGTTCTGGAAAGATTACAGTAAATGATTAATTTTAATAGTTATCTATGATATGCCAAGAAATGCTGTTGGGTGTTTTGATAGACAAAAAAATGTCCACCAAGAAGGAATTTATGATTGAATGAGGGGCATGCTCTTGGAAATAGGACTTTATACTCAATTAATTTCTCTTCTTTATCTGCCCCCCCCAGCCAAGTACATATCTTCTTTTTTTTAAATTATTATTTATAACTAATTTCCAGTCCTTTCTTCTTTCAGTTCAGTTCAGTCGCTCAGTCATGTCCGACTCTTTGCGACCCCATGAATCGCAGCACGCCAGGCCTCCCTGTCCATGACCAGCTCCCGGAGTTCACTCAAACTCACGTCCATCGAGTCGGTGATACCATCCAGCTATCTCATCCTCTGTCATCCCCTTCTCCTCCTGCCCCCAATCCTTCCCAGCATCAGAGTCTTTTCCAATGAGTCAACTTTTCCATGAGGTGGCCAAAGTACTGGAGTTTCAGCTTTAGCATCGTTCCTTCCAAAGAACACCCAGGACCTATCTCCTTTAGAATGGACTAGTTGGATCTTCTTGCAGTCCAAGGAACTCTCAAGAGTCTTCTCCAACACCACAGTTCAAAAGCATCAATTCTTCGGTGCTCAGCTTTCTTCACAGTCCAACTCTCACATCCGTACATGACCACTGGAAAAATCATAGCCTTGACCAGACGGACCTTTGTTGGCAAAGTAATGTCACTGCTTTTGAATATGCTATCTAGGTTGGTCATAACTTTCCTTCCAAAGAGTAAGCATCTTTTAATTTCATGGCTGCAGTCACCACCTGCAGTGATTTTGGAGCCCAAAAAAATAGTCTGACACTGCTTCCACTGTTTCCCATCTATTTCCCATGAAGTGATGGGACCAGATGCCATGATCTTAGTTTTCTGAATGTTGAGCTTTAAGCCAACTTTTTCACTCTCCTCTTTCACTTTCATCAAGAGGCTTTTAGTTCCTCTTCACTTTCTGCCATAAGGGTGGTGTCATCTGCATATCTGTTATTGATATTTCTCCCGGCAATCTTGATTCCAGCTTGTGCTTCTTCCAGCCCAGTGTTTCTCATGATGTACCCTGCATAAAAGTTAAATAAACAGGGTGACAATATACGGCCTTGACGTACTCCTTTTCCTATTTGGAACCAGTCTGTTGTTCCATGTCCAGTTCTAACCATTGCTTCCTGACCTGCATATAGGCTTCTTAAGAGGCAGGTCAGGTGGTCTGGTATTCCCATCTCTTTCAAAGTTTTCCACAGTTTATTGTGATCCACACAGTCAAAGGCTTTGGCATAGTCAATAAAGCAGAAATAGATGCTTTTCTGGAACTCTTGGTTTTTCCATGATCCAGCGGATGTTGGCAATTTGATCTCTGGTTCCTCTGCCTTTTCTAAAACCAGCTGGACCATCTGGAATTTACGGTTCACGTACTGCTGAAACCTGGTTTGGAGAATTTTGAGCAGTCCATGACATCTGAAAAATCTAATGAAGTTGAATTTTAAACTGCCATGTTCCTTAACAGAGAGACATGAGATATAAACCATGACTACAGTCAAGAAAAGGGTAATATTCTGTCACAACTAAATCATCAACTTTAAATTTAGTAACATTTAAAAAGCAATAATATGCATTCTTGTCCACATGTAAGCAACTGTCAGTGTTAAACTGCAAAATCCCAAAGACCTAATTAAATTAGCTTATTCCATTCACTTGTGAAACATTTGAGTGACAGTTTAATAAGGATTGTTTTTGTGGTCCTATAAGTCAGAGCTAAACTCCATCGTAACAAGATACAAATAGCACTTCCAAGAAATATTTTTTCAGAAAACTTTCTCCTTAAATGATTTCATCATTTGGTCTCCTGCTTATATAAGGAAACACATTTTACAACTCTCTGCTCTTGGTGTTAAAAAATGACACTTTCAGAAATAAGTCTCTTTTCATTTTATTTATGAGAATGATGTTGCTATGAAAAATATGACATTTTAAGAATCATTGGAAAAGAATGATGCACTTAACCAAAAAATTTAAGTCAAAGACTTTAAATGACTTCAACAACCTGATCATTAATGCATAATGTTCCCATCATATTAGATCCTATGTGCTTTGTTTTCTGTACTTCTAACTCACCACCCCCATTATTGTGAATCATCAGTTCATCTCAGTTCAGTTGCTCAGTCATGTCTGACTCTTTGCGACCCCATGAACTGCTGCATGCCAGGCCTCCCTGTCCATCACCAACTGCCAGAGTTTAACAAAACCCATGTGCATTGAGTCAGTGATGCCGTCCAACCATCTCATCCTCTGTCATACCCTTCTCCTGCCCTCAATCTTTCCCAACATCAGGGTCTTTTCAAATGAGTCAGCTCTTCTCATCAGGCGGCCAAAGTATTGGAGTTTCAGCTTCAACATCAGTCCTTCCAACGAATATCCAGGGATATTTTTTGCCTTATTATAAATCTCTTAGCTTCTGGAACCAAGATTTGGAAAGAATAGGAATCAAAATAAATCATTCAATAATACTCCAGTCAGAAGTATTAAAATTTATGATTATTGGAATCATTTTTTGCTTTTTATTTTCTCATTTAAGATGAATAGTTTACATATTTATCTAAGGCAAACTGATGTTTGAGAGGTGTTTAGGCTTAACTGTAAATAATTTTGTTTTGTTTCGAAGGTGGTATTACCATAAGTGAGAGCAAGGAAAAAGAAAAATTTCCAGTGTTTTAGTGAACTAAATTAGAAGTTCATCTGTCTAATGTTTAAAAGATCTATTATACATATCAAAGTATACAATGGACATTTGTATGTCATTCACTTCTGATACATTTTATTTAGAACTCAGTCATCAATATTCATGGATAAAACCATATCTTATGAGTGAAATTAAATTATTTAAAAAAACATTTACTGACTACCTACTACACTCAGGAGACTGTACTAGTCACTATAGTTCAAACTTGATTACTTCAAGAAATCTTAAATTCTAAGAATAAAAAGCTACATATAGGGCTGTTTGATGTCAACTAAAAGCTTACAGCAGTATGATAAGTTGATTAATGTAACATCATATTGAGATATAGAAAAGCAGCCTTTGGCTATCTAGAGGCTGACCTGGAATACACGGGAGGTGTTAGTGGCCTACACTTGAACATAAGTACATTCATGGATCATCAGCATCAAACAAAGCTGCTCCATGACCATGAATTGAGGCCAAAATAAAAAGTGTGTTAGAAATGTACATTTACTTTCTGGATTTAGGTATGTAGTTACCACAAATATTAAATTTAAACATTGAGGAAAATCTTTTAAGGCAAAGCATTACCTTACAAAGGTTCCTAAATGTTCTCTGAAGAAAATTAAACTATGCAGCATACGAAGTAGCAGCTCAAGTAAATTTTTTCACTGTAAGCAAAAGTGAATACAATGGATTTAAAAATGTTCTGAAAAAGAAATTGGTAAATTATGGCCATGGACAAAATCTGGCCCACTTTCTCTTTTTATAAATAAAGAGGTATTGAAACATAGTCATGTCATTTATTTACATATTTTCAATGACAAAATTCATTAGTTGTAATAAAAATAGCATGGCCAGGTTAAGTTTAAAATATTTATTATCTGACTCTTTAGAGCAAAATTTTGCTGACCACCCATCTTGGAGAAAAGCAGAGTGATATTGAATCTTAAAAATAGGATTGAACGAATTCCAGCTTCATAACACTCATAAAATATATTACCATTTTTATGTAAAATGTAATTATAACATAATAAACAAAATACTGTGATTCAGTCTCGTCTGGAGAAGGAAATGACAATCCACTCCAGCACTATTGCCTGGAAAATCCCATGGACAAAGGAGCCTGGTAGGCTACAGTCTGTAGGGTCACAAAGAGTCTGACACGACTGAGCGACTTCACTTTTCATTCTCCTCACCTATATAATCAGGGTTATAATAACAGCACCTATAGGGCTTCTTTGGTGATCCAGTGGTTAAGAATCCACCTGCCAATGCAGGGGACATGATTGATCCCTGGTCTGGGAAGATCCCACAGGCCGTGTGCCACAACTACTGAAGCATGCTCTATAGACTGTGCTTCACAACAAGAGAAGCCAGTTCAATGAGAAGCCCATGCACTGCAACTAGAGAGTAGCTCCCATTTGCTGCAATTAGAGGAAGCCTGTGTGCAGCAATGAAGGCTCAGTACAGCCACAAGTAAAATAAATAATTAAAACATTATAGTGCCTACATATTCATAGAGTTATTGTGAAAATCAAGTACATTAATATGTTTAAAGCGCTTAGAACACATAGCATCTAAGAACTGCCAATATAAGGATTTCCTATTTTCTACTTGCTCATTATCACTAAAAAAGCCAGTAGCAGCTCCAGACATCTAAATATAAAAGCTCATTTCTGGAAAAAAGTGCATTGAGCACAAATATAGCCAAGTGATGGCAAAGTTGATTTGTATTCTATTACTGGCCCAAAATGGCCCAAAACACAAAAATCAAAAAAAGAGTTAGAGAGAAAAAGGAAAAAAGGGGGATTGCATCAAAAGCAATGACAATTATTCTATTAAAAATAGGAAACAATTAATAAAACTGATTAGAAGCAACAATGTACATGATAGATTTTATGGAGTGTTTCACTATTGGATTTTGAGCAAATGCAAATGCAATAGAGCTCTGAGACACCCACACACTGATTAAATAGGAGAAACCTAAATATCCAGCTTCACACCCAACTTCTGCAGGAATATCAGTGTGATAATTAGTCTGTCCTCAGACTGGAATTTAATTTCTGGGCCTTCCATTTTTATTTCATGGTGTTTCTTGGAGGAAAAAATCCACAAGGGGAGGTAAGCCAACGGGGCAGGTGAAAAAATATATATATCTTAAAATTAAGGAAGATGCAGAGTAATGTCCATGAAATTTTATTAAGTTGACAAAATCAAACTCTCCTTAAAACAATTTTTATAAATACTTTAAATGTCACTTATTGAGATTATATCCAACATCAATTTAATGTAATATAACATTTAATTTATTGTAGTAAAGAACCCGCCTGCCAAAGTAGGAGACAAAAGGAACACGGATTTGATCCTTGGGTCAGGAAGATTCCCTAGAGGAGGAAATGGCAACTTACTCCAGTATTCTTTCCTGGAGAATCCCATGGATAGAAGAGCTTGGTGGGCTACAGTCCGTAGGGTTGCAAAGAGTTGGACATGACTGAAGTGACTTAGCATACACACACAAGATGAATGTATTCTGAAAAAATTTTATGTTGAGGTCCTAACCCCCTAGTACCTTAGAATATGATCATATTTGGATATAGCTCATCATATAAGTTGTTATTTAAGTTAATATTAGTCAGGTCGGCCCCTAATCTGATACAACTCATATCCTTGTAAAAAAGGGAAATTTGGATTCAAGAAAGACATGCACAGAAGGGGAAAGCTAAGGATGTAGTAATGCACCCACAAGCCAAAGAACTAACAGAAGTGGGGAGAGAAGCCTGGAACAGATCCTTTCCCATATCCTTCAGTGGGAGGATGGTCCTGCCAAAACCTCGATTTCAGATCTCTGGTCTCAAAATCCTGAGACAATAAATTTCTATTGTTCTAAGCCACAGAGTTTGGTAGCATTTTGTTACAACAGTCACAGGAAGTTCATACTCTATCCAATTGCATACTAGATTCTTGAATTAATGCAATTAATTAGAAACAACCCCTGGGACAAAAGTCCAGCATGCATCACAGCTAACAACACTGATCTCCATTGCTATGCAGTTTGCATTTTTAGAAATTTTATCTTTCTTGAGTAGGTACTTCACAACCCCTTGATATGAAATTAAAAATTACAAAGAGACTAAAGAGGGAGTTAGTTTATCCATATATATTTGATATTTTTATTAATGCTAATAGAGGTACCTAACATATAGTACCAGAAATTATATTCTTGGGTATTTTCATTCACTTAAAAGTCATACTTACCCTATACACATAAACTGAGGGTCACGGAAATTAAGAGCTTTATGAAAGCAATGACTTGAAAGGAATTCTAAAACAGGAATACATGAGCTCTATTAGTACAAGATAAAATTTTCTAGGTGGGTAAATTTCTTGCAACTGTGACCACAGTGAAGTTAAAACTAATCTCTAGATGGCATTGCCAAGGGTTCCTTTTGAAAGCCAGTGGGTGAAAAAAAAAAAAAAAGAAATCCAGTGGGTGAGAATTTCAAAATTTGTATCTCTGTACAAAATTATGCTTTTTGAAGAGAATTATCACAGAAATTTCTTCACAACAGTAAAACTTATTGCAAGAAATGATAATTACAAATTTTAGAAAGTGACATGCCAATACACACTTTGTGTTTCATGGATTCAAAGAAGTAGCAATATTAACATTTAAACAGGAAAACAGTATATGAGCAGAAGGTTTTTTTTAATAAAAATAAATTGCACAAAAAAGGAAAAAGAAGATATGAACTTCAGTTTGCCCTCAATATATGACATGTTGTTATTGTTTAGTCACTCAGTCATGTCCAACTCTTTTGTGATCCCATGGACTATAGCCCACCAGGATCTTCTGTCTATGGGATTTTCCAGGCAAGAATGCTGGAATGGGCTGTCATTTCCTTCTCCAGGGAATTTTCTCAACCCAGGGATGGAACCCACGTCTCCTGCATTGGCAGGCTGATTCTTTACTAATGAGTCACTTCAGAAGCCCCCGAATATATGACATATCTAAAGATAATTTCTTAAGTAGATATCTTATTGTAAACAGTGCTGCAATGAACATTGGGGTACACTTGTCTCTTTCAATTCTGGTTTCCTCAGTGTGTAAGCATAGCAGTGGGATTTCTGGGTCGTATGGTAGTTCTATTTCCAGTTTTTTAAGGAATCTCCACACTATTCTCCATAGTGGCTATACTAGTTTGCATTTCCACCAACAGTGTAAGAGGGTTCCTTTTTCTCCACACTCTCTCCAGCATTTATGGTTTATAGACTTTTTGATAGCAGCCATTCTGACCAGTGTGAAATGGTACCTCATTGTGGTTTTGATTTGGGTTTCTCTGATAATGAGTGATGTTGAGCATCTTTTCATGCGTTTGTTAGCCATTTGTATGTCTTCTTTGGAGAAATGTCTGTTCAGTTCTTTGGCCCATTTTTTGATTGGGTTACTTATTTTTCTGGAATTGAGCTATAGGAGTTGCTTGTATAGTTTTGAGATTAATTCTTTGTCAGTTGCTTCATTTGCTATTATTTTCTCCCATTCTGAAGGCTGTCTTTTCACCTTGCTTATAGTTTCCTTTGTTGTATGAAGCTTTTAAGTTTAATTAGGTCCCATTTGTTTATTTTTGCTTTTATTTCCATTATTCTGGGAGGTGGGTCATAGAGAATCCTGCTATGATTTATGTCAAAGAGTGTTTTGCTTATGTTTTCCTCCAGGAGTTTTATAGTTTCTGGTCTTATGTTTATATCTTTAATCCATTTTGAGTTTATTTTTGTGTATGGTGTTAGAAAGTGTTCTAGTTTCATTCTTTTACAAGTGGTTGACCAGTTTTCCCAGCACCACTTGTTAAAGACATTGTCTTTTCTCCATTGTATACTCTTGTCTCCTTTGTCAAAGATAAGGTGTCCATAGGTGTGTGGATTTATCTCTGGGCTTTCTATTTTGTTCCATTGATCTATGTTTCTGTCTTTGTGCCCGTACCATACTGTCTTGATGACTGTTGCTTCGTAGTAGAGCCTAAAGTCAGGCAGGTCAATTCCTCCAGTTTCATTCTTCTTTTGCAAGATTGCTTTGGCTATTCAAAGTTTTTTGTAATTCCATATGAATTGTGAAATTATTTGTTCTAAATCGCTGAAAAATACTGTTGGTATCTTGATAGGCATTGCATTGAATCTATAGATTGCTTTGGGTAGTATACTCATTTTCACTATATTGATTCTTCCAATCCATGAACATGATATATTTCTCCATCTATTTGTGTCATCTTTGATTTCTTTCATCAGTGTTTTATAGTTTTCTATGTATAGGGACATGGAAGCAACCTAGATGTCCATCAGCAGACGAATGGATAAGAAAGTTGTGGTACATATACACAAGGAATATTGCTCAGCTATTAAAAAGCATGCATTTGAATCAGTTCTAATGAGGTGGATGAAACTGGAGACTATTATACAGAGCGAAATAAGTCAGAAAGAAAAACACCAATACAGTATATTAATGCATATATATGGAATTTAGAAAGATGGTAACAATGACCCTATATGCGAGACAGTAAAAGAGACACAGATGTAAAGAACAGACTGTTGGACTCCCCACTCAGACAGGCTCTGGCTCAGGATTCGGCCTCCCCCCTCAGACAGGGCTCTGGGACAGGGCTGCGCCTTCCCCCTCAGACAGGCTCTGGGGCAGGGCTGCGCCTCCCCCCTCAGATGGGGAACACATGTACACTCATTGCTGATTCATGTGAATGTATGGCAAAAAGCACCACAATATTGTAAAGTAATTAGCCTCCAATTTAAAAATTTAAAAAAAAGTAGATATCTTATTACTACCATGAAGAAAATGCTATAAATTTTAACTTTAAAAGTTATAATCATTTAGACGAGCTTTAGAGTTTAAAAAAATTACTTTTACTCCAAGATTTAATCTAACTTAAGCCATGATTTTGTTATAAAATCCTTTTACCAGTTTTGGTCACTTTATGGGTCAATCATGTTTGTGTGTTAAATGAGTAAAAACTCTTTTCTATTGATAAACCTTCTAATGTATTTTTGTTATCAAATATAATATGTTCACCTTAAGCAAGAAGACTGGCAGTTGTTTCTCCAGCCAAAATGGCTTGATTCCAGATGAATAAAGAATTGCAGTTTGGGGTCTGCAAAACTAGGGAGCTTTGTGCAAGTCTGCTGCAAAAATGGACAGGAAAACCTTTTTATAGAGGGAAAAAGGAAGTTGGGAGGACCATGGATTTTCATTGGCCAGTTTGACAGTTTCTCATTGCTGAGTCCTTGCCAGGAAAGAAGAGGAGTTTTTCTTCTTCCTGTTGGGTTCTACTATTATCATAGGGTATGAGAGCTCCCCCCTCTGGTATTCTGACTATTTCATTGAGATTTCCATTTATTCAGTTTTACATAAGTAACAAAATAAGCTCCTAGTAACAGACAGGTTTTGTTAGAAATTCACAGGAGTGCTAAACGTTCCTGCTATAATCATGAAAGTTTTTTTTAAAAGGTGACATTTTTATACATTAGAGATTTGCTTTAACATTTCAAGAGTTATTTGCATGGCAGTGTTGTTATTGTTGTTTAGTTGCTTAGTCCCGTTTAACTCTTTTGTGACCCCATGGACTGTAGCCCACCAGGCTCCTCTGTCCATGGGCTTTCCCAGGCAAGAATACTGGAGTGGGTTGCCATTTCCTTTTCCAGGGGATCTTCCCAATCCAAGGATTGAACTTGCATCTCCTGCATTGGCAGGCAAATTCTTTACCACTGAACCACCAGAGAATATTTTTTTTCCATTATTGGAGAGAAGCATTTGATATTGGGAATATGGTGAATTTCATATTCCTCAAGTCAGGCATAGTTTTTCTGGATTCTCGAAACAAATCTTTAAATAAACTATTTTACATGTCATCTTTCTCTACTTTGTTTAACTGAAATGTGCATGAAACATATGGCAATACAAAGGTTTGTTACCTAAAAATCAGAAGAGGAAAAAAAACAGTTTTGTTTACTTAAGCTGCAGTAAGAATGCTGAAACAGCTTTTAAGTGCAGTGTATCAACAAGGTATTCAAACAGCAATACTTCCTTTATCTCCTTGTCATAGCTTCGAAAGATTTGACTCGTATATTTGACCCTGAAAATTTCTACATATTTTCTTTAATACTAAGAGATATGATGAAGGTTTTTATAAGTAGTATATTAAGCTGAAAATACTGCCAAATTTTAATTCTCTCCACTGTGTTGAGTCAAATTTTGGCTGAAATGATATAATGAATGGCAAATAAGAAAAGCCTTGTCACTTTTATGTTTATATGCATTTCAGTATGGAAGGACAATTAAGAATTTCTTAAAAGCAGTTCTAGGGAGTAAGATAAATTCTGTACAATTTATTCACTTACATATTATAGACTTAGGAAAGATTAATTTTTCCTTTCACATGGCATTTTTCTTTATAAAATGACATTGATCAAGGGCATAATACACAGAAAGAGTTTTTATAAATAAAAATATTAAGAAGCCACCTTAAAAAAGTGATATATCTATATACTCTAATATGGTATGATTGTCAAACATATCACTTAATGGGAAGAAAATGGTTGGGAGAATTTGTAGTGGACAGACTCTAAGATGGGCCAGAGTGATCCTTGCCTCCCAATGTTCACATCCTTATGTAACTCCCACACCTTGAATGAGGACCAGACCTCTGACTTTTTTCTAACAAACAGAATATGACTAAGGTAACAAGATGTTACTGAAGTATAGGTCACCTAAGATTGCCACTTCTATCTTACTAGCAAATTCTGTTTCTTTTGGACTTGCATGCTTTAACATAGCAAGTGGCCATGTTGCAGATGTCCCTGAGCCTATGTCAAGTAGGACCTGAAGCCTTTAGTCTAGTTTCCCACAAAGAGAGCATATTAGTGGCTTCTTCCACAGTCAAATATTCAGAAGAGACCCCAGGCCAGTGTGGCACCTTAATTGAAATCTTATGAAAGACATAGAAGCAGAAGACCCAACTAAGCCATATCTGAATACCTGAGTAAGAGAAACTTTAAGATAGTAAGTATGTGTGCACTATTTCAAGCTGCTTATTATATGACAATTTGCCATGCAACAATAGATAACTAATACACAATTTGGTACCTGGAATTTGGATACTTCTATAACCTCAAAGTGTGGGAGTGCCTTTGGAACAGGGCAATAGTTAAAGACTGGAAGGATTTGCAGGAGAATAACAAACAAAGCATAAATTACCTGTACTATTCTGTTAGTAGAAATTTGGACATTGAAAACACAGCCAGAAAGGGCTCAAAAGAAGTGAGGGAGCATGCTTTCAGAAGTTGAAGGGAGAGGAATCTTTATTGTATAGTGGCAGGAAGCTAAGCAAAATTTTCATCTCAGTTATGTGGGAAACAGAACATTTACAAGATAAACTTGGTTACTTAGCTAGAAATTTCCAAGCAAAGTGTTGAAAATGCCACCTGGTTTATTCTTGCTACTTACAGCAAGGTGCAAGAGAAGACAAATTAGGGAGGGGTGAACTACAGTGTTAAAAAAAAAAAAAAGGAGCCAGGATCTGATGATTTACAAAGTTCTCGGCTTCTTTAGGGGGTTTCCCAGGTGGCACTAGTGGCAAAGAACATGCCTACCAATGCAGGAGACCCAATAGACTCGGGTTTGATCCCTGGGTTAGGAAGATCCCCTGGAGGAGGAAATGTCAACCCAGCCCAGTATTCTTGCCTGGAGAATCTCATGGACAGAGGAGCCTGGCAGGACCCAGTTCATCAGGTCACGAAGAGTTGGTCATGACTGCAGTGACTTAGCACAGCTTCTTCATATGACAAAAGATGCTAAAATTAAGAAATGTCTTCCAAACACTCAGAACAATGTATTCTTGTCATGAGGCCTTGTTTAGAGATCAATTTGAGTGTGTCATTGGACAAACCTTTTGTTAAAACTTTAGAAAGATAAGGTATCAGAGTAATCCATCACAAAAAGTCATTTAAAGGGACTAATGAACACTTAAATTATTGAAGGGATTATTGAACCCTTCAATCAAACCATAGGGCATCTTGGAAGCTTTAGGACATTATCCTCAGCCAACTCTGCAAGTAGCCAAAAGCAGAAAAGGGTTTATGGAAGAGACATTTCCAGACATGGCTTTTGAGGAATGGAATAAATCCTAATGAAATTCATAGAAAGCCCACAAATTTTTGAGGAAATCATGTCATGAAAACCAATGAAAATATGCAGTAAAAGGAACAAGAGAATAGAAAATGAAAAGACACTGTTGGTTTCTTCTAAATATCTCCTGACAATGAGCATACGGACGAAACTACTCAGGAGCAATCAGGGAGACACAAAAGATGAAACCAAGAGTATGGAAAGGCAAAGCCAGGAGCTCTGAAAGTTATGACACTAACAAGGAAACAAACCAAGAAAAAATGTGCTCTCTGCTCTTTGGTCCCATCTACCAGTCCTTGTAAAGGGCAATATTTTAACACTGTTTCTCAGGTATACACTCAGTTGAGCCAGGATGGATACATATCAATAAAAGGTGTATAGAGGAAGGTTTTTCCCCTACTGCCACAGACAGAAGATTATAAAGGTAGAAATAAAGTCCCTCACTAATTTTATATATACACTTATACATAAGACTGGTGTGTATATCATAACTGGTCTTGACTTTTTGGGATTCATCCTAAGAGGTGGCAAGTTGAATAGCAGAAAGCCAATGACTTGGAGTTTATTTTCTTTTATAATTTGTTGTTGTTGATGATGTAAACCATTTTTAAAGTTTTATTGAATTTGTTACAACATTGCTTCTGTTTTATGGTGTTTTTTTTTTTTGCCACATAGTATATGGAGTTCTAGCTCCCCAGTCAGGGGTTTAATCTGCAGTTCTTGCCTTGGAAGGTAAAGTCTCAACTGGACCATGAGGGAAGTCCCTAGGGGTTAATTTTTTATTCCTTTTAAATTTTCTAGCTAAAACCACAGACATTTTGAAAGGTAGTAAATGTATCACATCAGTTAACACATTTCATAGACTCCTGGAAAAATGGACTCCAAACTAGATGTATAAATCTATACTAAACCAAAACCAAAAAACAAAGTTACAGAGAGTAACTCCCAGGCCTTGATATCTAATCAAGTACCTTCCAATGTTTGCCTAGCAGGATTTCAGAATTATTAAGGACTACTTTTTATCTTCCATTTTCTCCCATTTTGAATAAGAATGTCTGCAGCTATTTTCCTATGTCTCATCCACCACTGTATGTTGGATAGATGTACAGGTAGATAAACTCATCTATTTAGTGTCATCTATCTGTAGATGAAGAGAAACTATTTCAGGAGTTCTGCTTCACAAATCACACTCATTCTCACCTAAACTTGATCCTAAATATGAGATTTTAGACTTAGAGCAAATTGAGTAAAAAGTTGGTACTCTAAAGAATTTTGAGAAAGGGGTTTAAGGTGTTTGGCAGTGAAAGGAATGTGTTTTAGCATCAGAGAGCAGACTCTGTCAGGCAGTTACTCTGATGATTGCCAACAAGCCCTGCCTTCTGGTGACTGTGGATTGTGCAAACCCCTGCTCTTAAGTAACATGCTTCTAACTAATAGAATACCTCAGTGTTGAGGGGATATAACTTCCATGATTAGAATTACATATGACTTTAACTTCTGTCTTGCTCTCAGACTTTCCCTATTGACTTCTCAAAGAGGTCTGTGAGGGTCTTGGTCCCGTAACCCACAGGAGACTATATGCTGCCAACAAACACGTGAGACTGGAAATGGATTCTTCACCAGTCAGACTGTCACATGAGATCCATAACATGTCAATGCCATAACACTGACAGTAGCCTTGTAAGAAACCATGCAGCTGTGGGGACAACTGAGTTATCTCCAGCTTTCTGACTCATAGAAAGTGTAAATAATAAATGTGGAACTAAAAGTCCATCAACAGATGAACAGATGAGGAAAATGTGGTACATATATATTGTACAATGGAATACAACTCAGCCACAAAAACAAATGAAATAACACTTTGTAACAACATGGATGGACCTAGAAATTATCATACTAAGAAAAGTAAGTCAGACAGAGACAAATATCACATGATATCACTCATATGTAGACTCTAATTTAAAAAAATGATACAAATGAACTTATTTACAGAATAGTAACATATTCACAGATTTCACAAATAAAATAATGGTTACCAAAGGGGAAAGGTTTGGAGGAAGAATAAATTAGGAACTTGAGATTAATACACACACACTACTGTATATAAAATAGACAACCAACAAGGACCTTCTGTATAAACAGGGAATTCTACTCAATAGTCTGTAATAATTTATATTGGAAAGAGTCCAAAAAAGAACAGCTGTATGTATAACTGAATCACTTGGCTATATACCTAAATCTAACCAACACTGTAAATTAACTATACTACATATATCATTGTAGCACTATTTACAATAGCCAGGACACGGAAGCAACCTAGATGTCCATTGACAGTTGCATGGATAAAGAAGTTGTGGTACATATATATACAATGGACTATTACTCAGCCATAAAAAGGAACAAAATTGAGTCAGATTTAGATGAACCTAGTGTCTGTCATACAGAGTGAACTAAGTCAGAAAGAGAAAAACAAAAATAGTATATTAACACATATATATGGAATTTAGAAAATGATACTAATGAACCTATTTGCAGGGCAGGAATAGAAAGATAGATATAGAGAACAGATATGTGGACACTGTGGGGGGAGAAGTAGGTGGGATGAACTGAGAGAGTAGCATTATATATATATATATACACACACATATTTTGCCATGTGTCAAACAGCTAGTGGGAAGATTCTGTATAACACAGGGAGCTCAACTTGGTGCTCTGTGATGACCTAGAGGGCTGGGATGGGGGAGGTGGAAGGGAAACTCAAGAGCGAGGAGATATATATATATATATATATATATATATATATACACTTTCATGATTGGACAGCAGAAACTAACACAACATTGTAAAGAAATCACATTCCAATTAAAAAAATAAAATAATAAGAACTGTGGGTTATTTAAAGCAGCCAATATTATGGTAATTTGTTATATCACAATGGATAACAAAGACAGTATCTGTGTAAATGCATGTTTTAAGATCTATAGAACACTTCAGAAATAAATACAATAAATGAAAGAGGGTGGGTACCTATGAAGAGAGAATATAGCCCTTCTGGGATGAGAAGTTATACTTTCCTGTATGCATGTAGTTTTTTAACTTTCCCCCAAAATTCTGTATGTTACTAAAATATAATTTTTAAGAAATAGGTAGTTTTATACTTGTCAAAAGAGAAAAGGAAAGATATAAGCATCTGAATGCAGAGTTTCAAAGAATAGCAAGGAGAGATAAGAAAGTCATCCTCAGTGATCAATGCAAAGAAATAGAGGAAAACAACAGAATGGGGAAGACTAGAGATCTCTTCAAGAAAATTAGAGACACCAAGGGGACATTTCATGCAAAGATGGGCTCGATAAAGGACAGAAATGGTATGGACCTAACAGAAGCAGAAGATATTAAGAAGAGGTGACATGAATACACAGAACTGTACAAAAAAGAGCTTCAAGACCCAGATAATCATGATGGTGTGATCACTCACCTAGAGCCAGACATCCTGGAATGTGAAATCAAGTGGGCCTTAGAAAGCATCACTGTAACAAAGCTAGTGGAGGTGATGGAATTCCAGTTGAGCTGTTTCAAATCCTGGCAGATGATGCTGTGAAAGTGCTGCACTCAGTATGCCAGCAAATTTGGAAAACTCAGCAGTGGCCACAGGACTGGGAAAGGTCAGTTTTCATTCCAATCAAAAAGAAAGACAAGGCCAAAGAATGCTCAAACTACCACACAATTGCACTCATCTCACATGCTAGTAAAGTAATCCTCAAAATTCTCCAAGCCAGGCTTCAGCAGTACATGAACCGTGAAATTCCAGACGGTCAAGCTGGTTTTAGAAAAGGCAGAGGAACAGAGATCAAATTGCCAACATCCGCTGGATCATGGAAAAAGCAAGAGAGTTCCAGAAAAGCATCTATTCCTGCTTTATTGACTATGCCAAAGCCTTTGACTGTGTGGATCACAATAAACTGTGGAAAATTCTTAAAGAGATGGGCATACCAGACCACCTGACTTGCCTCTTGAGAAACCTATGTGCAGGTCAGGAAGCAACAGTTATAACTGGACATGGAACAACAGACTAGTTCCAAATAGGAAAAGGAGTACGTCAAGGCTGTATATTGTCACCCTGCTTATTTAACTTATATGCAGAGTACATCATGAGAAATGCTGGGCTGGAAGAAGCATAAGCTGGAATCAAGATTGCTGGGAGAAATCTCAATAACCTCAGATATGCAGATGACACCACCCTTATGGCAGAAAGTGAAGAGGAGCTAAAAAGCCTCTTGATGAAAGTGAAAGAAGAGAGTGAAAAAATTGGCTTAAAGCTCAACATTCAGAAAATGAAGATCATGGCATCTGGTCCCACCACTTCATGGGAAATAGATGGGAAACAGTGGAAACAGTGTCAGACTTTATTTTTTTTTTGGCTCCAAAATTCACTGCAGATGGTGATTGCAGCCATGAAACTAAAAGATGCTTACTCCTTGGAAGGAAAGTTATGACCAACCTAGACAGCATATTAAAAGGCAGAGATATTACTTTGCCAACAAAGGTTTGTCTAGTCAAGGCTATGGTTTTTCCTGTGGTCATGTATGGATGTAAGAGTTGGACTGTGATGAAAGCTGAGCGCTGAAGAATTGATGCTTTTGAACTGTGGTGTTGGAGAAGACTCTTGAGAGTCCCTTGGACTGCAAGGAGATCCAACCAGTCCATTCTAAAGGAGATCAGGCCTGGGTGTTCATTGGAAGGACTGATGCTAAAGCTGAAACTTCGATACTTTGGCCATCTCAGGAGAAGAGTTGACTCATTGGAGAAGACTCTGAGGCTCGGAGGGGTTGGGGACAGGAGGAGAAGGGGATGACAGAGGATGAGATGGCTGGATGGCATCACCGACTCGATGGACGTGAGTTTGAGTGAACTCCGGGAGTTGGTGATGGACAGGGAGGCCTGGCATGCTGCAGTTCATGGGGTCACAAAGAGCCGGATGCGGCTTAGCGACTGAACTGAACTGAACTGATAGTTGTCATTTAAAATTAACTAAGGATTAATTTTGTGTAAAACACATTAATTCTATTTGAACAAAATGAAACTACTTTAAATGTAAGATGGTGAATTTTTAGTTTAAGAAATTTTCAAATCATGGCCAGGACAAACCTGAGTTTAATCACTTGACAGTAAGATTATTACAGCTGAGAAGTCACATCCATGATCATTTCTATGCAACCACGTTGTATCGAGAAAAAATACCTGAATATATTAGGTTCTCAGTTAAGATATAAGGGGCAGGTTGTAGAGATTCTGTGTTCTTGTTACAGCTTAGTACATATAATGAGGAACAATTCTTATTTACTTTTTCATCTGATAAATTTGTTAATGATATAGTTATGCCAGTAATGAAATTCTTAAATATTAGATAGCCTCCTTAATATTTCATTATAAAAACATATACTAAATACATATCATGTGCCAATCACTAATGATGAACAAGAGGATTTTTATTCACAAGAAACTGTCATTCTAATAAAAGAGAGAGGTTAGATTCTGTCAGTGTGGTAAATGTTAAAATAGGTATGTGGACAGGGAATCTAGTGGGAAAAAGACACTTATCTGAGTTTATGAATGGTGAATACCTAGGAAGTTTTCCAGAAAAGAAAGTATACAAGCTAAGATTTTCTATCTCTTTCATGACAAATAAAATAAAGAATTTTACTTTCATACTTTGAGTTTTATTCTGAACTCAGTTAATGTTTTTCATTTTTCCTCAGTAATCTTATTTTCAATGTACAAGCTTGTTAGCATAGTTGAACGGCAAATTCTGAGAAAACTGGACATCTCTGCAATGCTGGGAGTGTGGGCTGGGAATGCTAAACCATTAAATAGGAGAGAAGGAGCATTAGAAAATAAAAAGAAGTTATGCTAAAGGATCTGAAAGAATGTCAGCAAGTTGGCATGGGAGGACTTACATGAGAGGCACAGCAGGAAATGCTCTCACTGGACTAGAGCAGATGGTGTAAAGAAAAAATTATATATATATATATATATATATATATACACACACACACACACACATACATACACACACACACACATATATTTAAAAGCTGTAGAGAACAGCCTGGGAAGATTGAGTAGGCTGACAATTACCATACCATATTATCTATTATTTTTAGTTTGCAGATTCCTATTTATTTCACTCAGCGAGGGCTCCTAAGTATACCACATATTTTGAACTGAAGGATTCAGGGAAGAGTGGGTGAGTTTAGGAGAGATCAGAGTGACTCAGTGGAAAATGAGCACAGATGCTATGGCAGACTGCCATCTCGTCTTTCTGGGAGTGCACACAGACTGCTTAATGAAAATTTCTTGGAAGCTTGTGGTTGCCCCAAAAGCCAGCCCCATGGAGTCTGCATCAAGGAGCATTAACTGCTTCACACTTCTTCATCTTTGTGCTCAAGAACAATCCCTGCTGAAGTCATGACATCTATGGACACCTTCACTGGATTCTGTGAGCTTTAGCATAAAATTATTTCATGATTCTTATTTTCTAAATGAAAGCAAAAACTTAATTTTAAAAACTAAATTGTGTCCTGTAAATATGGGAACATTGGCTCCCAGATGGGAGTAAAAAAATTCACAAATCATCAGTCCAACAACATTCCTTTATGTGTCCAATATCTTATGCAATGGGATGTATTGAATAGTGTGTGAAAATGAGGTAACACACAGGACTTTTGTTGATAAGACATATCACTAGCTCATAAAGGTGTCTAGTAGGAGCTGAAATGGTGAGTCAGTGAACCTAATAAATGAATTAGGGTTGGGAGGAATATCTTTGAATTTCAGTCTTATCCTCAAAATATGTATCTTTGGTCATTCCTCTCTTTAAACTAACCTCACCTGAACAACTCCACTTCCCCAAGATATTTAAATTAGATTAACAGTATTAAAAGCTCTTATGGAAACAGTAAGTGATTTAAAGTGATAAAAATATGAAAAATTTAAAGACCTTGTCACCAGTGCAAAGTGAGGCTTCAGTTTAAGGGATAGGAAGGGAAAGCCATGCAAAACAGATCGTTTAATTTTCTTTTTTTTCTGTTGGTCTAAACTTCCTCATTTTTCTTTGCTAGGAAGTGAGTTATTTTTCTCAAAATTCCAAACAAGCCAGAATGAGGGTAGAGTGGTATGAATTAATTAAGCCATTCTGGCTAGATTTTTTTTCCTGTGAACCCAACATAACTATAAATCCAAACTAACCACTATAGAAGTACTTTTGATAAGGTACACATATGATCAGAGAAATCATTGACCTGGTCACTAGAAAGTCAAAACGGGGCTGAAGTAAGTTCAAGAGTAAAGGTGGGGTATGAATATAGTTATGGGTTCAAAATACACATGAAGTTTATTTAAATTGATCATTCATTTCTCAGTTGTGAAAATCATGCATTTTCTTCCACAACTACTAATGATGATAATAATCATAGCTTAACATTTCCTGTTAAGTTACCTTAATGTAAAATGGCAGCCCACTCCAGTATTCTTGCCTGGAAAATCCCATGGACAGCGGAGCCTGGTAGGCTACTGTCCACAGGGTCACAAAGAGTCAGACACGACTGAGCGACTTCACTTCACTTCACTTTACCTTAACGTATCTCAAAAGTGTGTGCCCTTATAAACTCTGCATTCATTATCTCATTTAAACATTTGAAAAACTCTTTGAAGCATATATGCTCAATATCCTCATATTACAGATAAGGAGAAAGAAACACGAGGAGCTGAATAACTTCACTGCAAACCCATATCTAAGACTGACATACATACACTACCATGTGTAAAGTAGATAGCTAGTGGGAAGCTGCTGTATAGCACAGGGAGCTCAGCTCCATGCTCAGTGATGACCTAGAGGGCTGGGATAGGGGCTAGGGGGATGTCCAAGAGGGAGGGGGTATATGTATACATATAGCTGATTCACTTCATTGTACAGCAGAAACGAACATAACATTGTAAAGCAATTATATTCCCATTAAAAAAGCTGAGATACTTAAAATCTGATTCCTATACCTCTCTGTATTTTAATATACACTAATTTTCCACAAATTTTAATCAATATTTTAATTCCTAATAAATATATGGTGTTTCTTTTCACAATTTGGGATTAAATATTTTACCTGCTGCTGCTAAGTCGCTTCAGTCGTGTCCAACTCTGTGCGACCCCATAGACGGCAGCCCACCAGACTCCCCTGTACCCGGGATTCTCCAGGAAAGAACACGGGAGTGGGTTGCCATTTTCTTCTCCAAAGCATGAAAGTGAAAAGTGAAAGCGAAGTCATTCAGTCGTGTCCAACTCTTCGCGACCCCATGGACTGCAGCCTACCAGGCTCCTCAGTCCATGGGATTTTCCAGGCAAGAGTACTGGAATGGGGTGCCATTGCCTTCTCCAATACATATTTTGTAACTCTTTTACTGAAAAATCTCAAAATTGGAACATATGGGAAAACAAAGAATTTTCACTAAGTAAAGAAGATGATGGTTCATCATATATTTAACCATCATCTTCTTTACTTAGTGAAAATTCTTTGTTTTCCCACATGTTCCAATTTTGAGATTTTTCAGTAAAAGTGTTTGATAGATGCATTCTTTTTTACTTTTCTTGTCATAATTGTACTTGAATAAAACACACTTGGCTGGCAGGTCACTATCTTTGTACCTGGGTAGGGTGAAGTCCAGTTATGTTTAGAACCCTAGCATGAAAGGCTTCATCAGAGATCCCGTACATACTACTGGCACCTCAGCAAGAGGAGCGTGGTTTTGACATCAAGTATATGGGTTTCCCTGGTGGCTCAGATGGTAAAGAGTCTGCCTGCAACGCAGGAGATCACGGTTCAATCCCTGGCTTAGGAAGATCCCCTGGAGAAGGGAATGGCAAGCCACTCTAGTATTTTTGCCTGGAAAATCCCATGGACAGAGGAGCCTGGCAGGCTGCAGCCTATAGGGTCGCAAAGAGTTGGACACAACTGAGCGACTTCACTTTCTTTTTCACTGTTAATACAACCAATAACTGAGGCTGAAAAGTAAAAGCAATAAGATGTCAGACTAACATCTTCAATACTCCTTCACTGAGTAATAATACTCATTTAACTAAGTACCAGGAGGACAAAGTTCTGTTTCAGGAGTTGGTGCAACAAAATTTATTATTAAGGAAAATGAAACTCAAGAAGCAAAACTAGTACTGCTAGTCTGTTATTACTAGAATCAAATGTCAAAACTACACTTTAAATTCTTTAGACCTGAAAGAGTTCATCAACAATACTGGTGTGTGAGGGAATTGTCATAGTTACAATTCAATGGATTTCCAATATAAATTGATTTGTAATCAATGAGTTGTTCTCAGATGAAAAAAATCCCCAATCAATATATTATCTAAGATGTATCAGTAAATGGTAGATTTTATTTTCACAATAAAAATAAGTAGTGTTGCCTATTTCCCAATTTATTCCTCCATCTTTTTTTTTTCTGAGAAGGAAGGAAAAACCGTCCACTGTTACATATCTCTGATTTTGGTACAAATAATGTCCATGATGACTCAGATGTGGACAGAATCTGGATGGACGGGGTGAAAATGAAAGAGAAGGCATTGTTGAATCAAAAGTAAGTGACATGTAGGTTTATAGAGCATATGTGCATGTTAAGTCACTTTATTTGTGTCCAACTCTTTGTGACCCTATGTACTGTAGCCCACCCAGCTCCTCTGTCCATAGGATTCTCCAGGCAAGAAAATTGGAATGGGTTGCCATGCCCTCCTCCAGGGGATCTTCCCGACCCAGGGGTCAAACCCTCCTCTCTTACATTTCCTAGAAACGTAGGCAGGTTCTTTACTACTAGCATCATCTGGAAATAAAGACTATTGACAAGACAATTTTAAAAGCAATCTGATATTTCAAGTTTAAGAAACTGAGTATTTTTACAGACAGACTGAGAAATTGTTGCTCAGTCAAGGTCATAATTGTGAATATGCAGTATCTCAGTGCAGACGAGGAAGGGAAAGAACACCTAGGAAAATCAGCAGGATTTAATGATGAGAAAAAAATCTGACACAAGAAGGAAAATTGAGATACATAAAAACTGGGGTGGTTTTCATAAATCATACGTCCTAAGGACTTTCTAATTCATTTTGAGCAATATATGTAAGTCAATAAAAAAACATATACTACATATGATAAAATACATATCATATTATTCAAATAATTATGTTATATTATGGTAATTCATTAAAAATCAAACTTACCAACTGACATTCTTACACTAATAATTTACAGAGAAGAAATTTCAGTGAATGTAAGTTTATTGAAATTAGAAAAGATTCAATTGTTACTTATTTTATGCAAGTATAGAAAGACACATGCTAATAAAATAATTATGAAAAAACTATTTCCTAAAAATAGAAATTTTATTCATAGGGTCTATTTGCTTAAATAATTATGTATTAAAAGGTTACTTTTTAATATAAAAACCAAGATTATTATTGCTGCATAATCAGAAATAATTAAGTTAGGATGTTCTACCTTTTAATGATGTGCTCCATTCAGTCAGCACAAACATAAATCTGTTCAATTAAAGAAAGTACATACCTGAGATTTGACCTAGAAACCAACATTCTGCCAAGGTCTTTGATCAGATCCAGACAGTATTTCAGAAATATAGGAAGCTTATTTTAGTTCATATTTCACTGTATTGTTTTGTATTATAGCAAACAAGATAAAGCACCAAGTTCTAGCCCTTGATGAAAAATCTGGAAGTGAACTTATTTAGATTTATGAGTAACTATGTTCTCAAAATATTTTTGAGCCATATTCAAGGTTTCATTTTTCTCATACTTCCTCAAACAATACCCAAATGTTCATTCTTTTTGAAACACTGTTAGAATATCAGAATATTTGTTTTCTCTACTATAACCTTTATTACAAACTTTCACTCGAATTATAATGGCTTTCTGAAGTATACCCTGATTCTTCAACAGTCTTATAAATCAAGAGGCCAGGTGTTTTTTTTCATGTCTCTCTCAGGAAGATAACTTCTCAGAACTCTATTAATAAATTAGCTCAAATTTGACAGAAACTCTGTTCCTTTTATTTATATGAAGTTATACATTCTTCAAGATTCATCTTCCTGAAGCATTTCTCATTAAAAAGGAAGAAACATGTTTGCCTGTAAAGAACAGCAAAGCTAGAGAGAGGATAATTATTTGCATGTGAATTTTTTCATATTAATTTTTGGATTTTGGCTGATATGCCAGCATCTATCAAATGGGAGTTGTAAAATATAATTCCACTTGAACAATTGTTTAATATAAACAGGAAGACACCAAAGTTATTGGAACTTCTTCCAATATTAGATTGGTCTATGGAATATAATCTATCTCTGTTAATAATTAATATTCTTCTGTTGAAAATTCCATAGGATGTATTTTAATGTAGAGACATTAAGGGATATTTCAAAGTAATGTTTTATATATATGATACAATGTTGTGATGTTATTGTATTTATTGATTTTGTTTCAGATAAGTTTAAAACTGCTGGCACAAGCATGGTAGTACTTTCTCTTGTCCTTCAGCATCAGAAGTACTTGTTAAAAATATTTATTTTCTACCTCTGCTTACTATGAGGGACCAGAAATAATAGCACTCCAGTAGCAATTAGCACACTAGGCACACAGATATTAATTGTTACATACCATTCACTTAAAGTAAAAGTAAGCCTGGCTTCTCAGAAAAGTGATTTCAATCCTGGAGCAGGAAACTACACAATGAACTTGGAACAGCTTTTTGTGCCAGAAAATGAAGAGGGACTCAAAGAATGACAGAAATCGGTACACAGAAGTCAGCCTGAAGAAGCTCTTGGCTACCAAGTCTGAGATAATTTCAGTGAAAAATAAGTAATTATATAAAAAGATTATAACACATTGATTGGGATTCATTGAATAAAATAAGAATTTATGAGTATTTGTTAATATAAATAAATGAATATAAAGACATATTCTTTCTTGTAGTAAAATACCAACCGATAAGTGCAGTAACAACAATGCAGTTAGAAAATCACTATTTGACACATATCTAGTATAACTAATGGAGAAGGCAGTGGCACCCCACTCCAGTAACTCTTGCCTAGAAAATCCCATGGATGGAGGGGCCTGGAAGGCTGCAGTCCATGGGGTCGCTGAGGGTCTGACACGACTGAGCGACTTCACTTTCACTTTTCACTTTCATGCATTGGAGAAGGAAATGGCAATCCACTCCAGTGTTCTTGCCTGGAGAATCCCAGGGACAGGGGAGCCTGGTGGGCTGCCGTCTATGGGGTCGCACAGAGTCGGACATGACTGAAGTGACTTAGAAGCAGTATAACTAATGACGAATCAGATAATCCTGATATATTTAGAAACAGATATATTCTCAAATGTTCTCCTGCAATATTAATTACAAAGGGAAAAGAATAATAAATTTACAGTGGAAAAAACTCTAAGACAGGATCTTAGTTAAATGAATGACCAAAGTTAATGTCATTAGTAATGGAACAAGCCAACCACATGTGATTCTTGATACGATGAACTAAGGATAAAATCACTTTTGGTATATTTCTGCCAAAAATGTGAAAACCCAATAAAATCATGAGAAAACATCAAACAAACCCAAAAGTGAAGAACACTTTAAAAATTACCTAACCAGTAGTCTTCTCAAATCTCAAGGTCATGCAACACAAAGTAAGATTCAAAAACTTCCAAATTGAGCTAAAAAGATGTGACCACTTAATGCAACACATGATTTGAGATTTTCTGTTTTTATAATGGAAATTTTAAGGACAATTTGTGAAATCTGAATAAAAGCCGTAGATTATATTATAGTATGAATTGTTTAATTTCTTGATTTGAATTTGAAGTTAAATAAAAGAATGTCACTATTCCAAGGAAACATACAACATTTACATATATAGGGGAGCACTATATCCTCAGGTTTCAACTTATTCTCAAATGGTACAAATATATATATATGCTATGCTATGCTAAGTCACATCAGTTGTGTCTGACTCTGTGCGACCCCATAGATGGCAGCCCACCAGGTTCCCCGTCCCTGGGATTCTCCAGGCAAGAACACTGGAGTGGGTTGCCATTTCCTTCTCCAGTGCATGAAAGTGAAAAGTGAAAGTGAAGTCGCTCGGTCATGTCTGACTCCTAGCGACCCCATGGATTGCAGCCTACCAGGCTCCTCCATCCATGGGATTCTAGGCAAGAGTACTGGAGTGGGGTGCCATTGCCTTCTCCATATATATATATATATATATATATATATATATATATACACACTATATTAATGTATGTATATGTGTCTGTATATGCAGAGAAAGCACTGTAAAACAAATACAAGTAAATATTGAAAACATGGGAATCTTGGAAAAGAGCAATTCTTTTCACTGTTTTTGCAAATTTCCTGAAGTTTGAAAACATTTCAAAAATGTAAACTTACAAAATATTTTCTTTCCTATTTTGTTTTGAGGATTCTGGAGTTGTAGCAATATAATTAATTATTTACTCTAGAACAGAGCTCATAAAGAGGGAGTCAACAGGGCTTTTAGCTTGCAGAAATGCTTTTCAGTTAGTCTAGTGTAGTTTAGTTTTGCTTCTGGTGTATATAGAATAAAATAATATAAAATTCATTTCGATCATTTACAATTATAAAAGTTCATATGTAAAAACAATTTCAAGCTCTTCTTGAATACTGGAAAGTTGGAAACGCTAGGTCCACAATTCACAAGAGAAAAACCAGTAGTTGAAAAACAATTTCCCCTTTGGTTATGCCTGTGCTTTCCAGTTAATCATATTTTCCACCCCCTTGCTTCATTCATTCATTTCTTATATCTAATTTTGATAAGCATTTGCATTTGGAGCCAAGTCCCAGAACATAAGAGGCAAAGTGGAACCTTCTCTGTGTTCTTTTACTAAAGGAAATGACAAAATAAGATGGAATTGAAAGACCTGAATGTAAGTTTTCAATGTTTGTTATTTCAAGCTACTTATGTAATCTTAAAGGAAGCATTTACCTCTTTTGGCCTTGGTTTCCGCATTTACGAAATTGGAGTAACAACTCTACAACAATGAATTATTGTAAGGAACAAATGAGATACTGTGTTAGAAAATTCCAAACCATAAATCACTACACAAATCTTGACTGCATTGATAGCAATAAATTCATAAAGAATTCTGACCAATCTAATAAATTATGCATATTTGAAATTTTGAACTCTATTTACAGTGTTTCTAATTTAACAAGTATACTCATCATGCAATATGCCTTAAGTAATATAGTGTTCTAAGAGATCTAAAAGGTTTACTAATCTCAATAGCCACATGGGGTGTTCACAAACTAAATACACAGCTTCAGTTCAGTTCAGTTCAGTTGCAAGTTATGTCTGACTCTTTGCAACCCCATGAAGTGCAGCACGTCAGGCTTCCCTGTCCATCACCAACTCCCGGAGTTCACTCAAACTCATGTCCATCAAGTCGGTGATGCCATCCAGCCATCTCATCCTCTGTCATCCCCTTCTCCTCCTGCCCCCAACCCATCCCAGCATCAGAGTCTTCTCCAATGAGTCAACTCTTCTCATGAGGTGGCCAAAGTATTGGAGTTTCAGCTTTAGCATCAGTCCCTCCAAAGAACACCCAGGCCTGCTCTCCTTTAGAATGGACTGGTTGGATCTCCTTGCAGTCCAAGGGACTCTCAAGAGTCTTCTCCAACATCACAGTTCAAAAGCATCAATTCTTCAGCACTCAGCTTTCTTCACAGTCCAACTCTCACATCCATACATGACCACTCGAAAAACCATAGCATTGACTAGACAGACCTTTGGCTTAGTTGTCTTTAAATCTTAAATTAATAACCAGAATATTACACTAAGAAGGAACTTTCTATTAACACCAGCAATCATGATCCTAAAAGAAAAAAAAAAAAAAAAAAGACTTTGAAAATTAGTTTAAATAAATACCATAAGGGTTACAAGACAGGCTGAATTTCAACCAAAGTGTTAATTAAAACACAAACCTCTTTTGTGCTTTCACATCAATTTCCTCCTCAAGATGCTTATTTGTTTTAGTCCTAAAAGATTAATTTTTCTTTCACTTTTAAAGACTTGGAGATTTTTCTTTTGAGAGTATCACTAATGTGATGCTGACATTATGATACTGATGAGGTTGTTAATGACCACCTTAAAGATAACTTTTAATCTGTTCTGTAATGGAATAAATTATTTTGTATTGGATAGTTTCCTAATGAGTACTGAGGAAATCAAAATGATTCTTCCTGCCTTGTTTCTCATTACATCTGTCTTGACCCAAACCTCAAAACTTATCTCTGTAGCAGAAAAATAGTTGCCATAATATTTTCTTATTAGTTGAAAACAGGCAAATTAAAAAAATATCATTAATTTATTTTCTAATGAAGTTACCATTTTTATCCATTTATCAAACAGGCCGTGCCTTTCGTTTTCTAATAAAGCACTTTACTCTTTTATTTGATTTTCATTTATTTCTCTTTTCATTGAACATAAATTATTGAACAGAATTTTTAAAAACTGCAAAATATTAAAGTAAAATAAACTAAACACTATTAACTTTTAAAATACATGTTTCTAGGTGTTTTGGTATACGTATGTATGCATATAACAACAACTTGTACACAGGAGACAAAGAAGGTATAAATAAACCATTGATGACACTTGTAAGGGTGATGTGAAAGTGTTATCAGAGGGAAAGTACGTAAGTGACTTCAGGAAGAACCCCTGGTTCTCCAAGGCCTTGCACTGGGTGCAGAGTACCTCAAGTTGCAGCGTACCCAACAGGGTGACACTGAAGTAGGATGTTAAGTGGCAGCACATCTGAAAACTTGTAGAGGGCAAGAGTTTTGGATCAGGGGCTAAATCTCATTTACAGTATTAGAACCAGTATAACTAAACCAGGTAGCCAAAGATATTACTCCTCCTTGTTCAAAAGGTCAAGGGATAGATCAGCCTAGCTCCATAGCAGTCCCAGGAATACCTAGTGAACTTTGCAGTGATATTAGGATCTATTCTTTTTTTTTCAGCTGCCATCAGATCATGTAAGCTATATCCTTCTCTATTATATGCAGACACCCTGTAAGGTAATAAGAGAAGGGGAAAGAAGAGGTCTGAAAAACTGTCCCTCAAACATAGCAGAACAGAGAGTAAGTCTCTTTAAGACACTCTCCAAGATACCTAGAAAGTCTCTTAAAAAGTCAAAGTATGATGACAAAAGTAGACTAAATTATTTTTGTAAGGTTTTATTTCCCAACACCGTTGATTGTACTGATCATATCATTTTGAACTGATATAATTTTGTAGTGGATAACTATATGAGTTATCCATGCTACTTTATCATTATTTTTTAATTTAAATTTATTTTAATTGGAGGCTAATTACTTTACAATATTGTATTGGTTTTGCCATACATCAACATGAATCCACCATGGGTGTACACGTGTTCCCCATCCTGAACCCCCGTCCCACCTCCACCCCAGTACCATCCCTCTGGATCATCCCAGTGCACCAGCCCCAAGCATCCTGTATCCTGCATCGAACCTGGACTGGCAATTCGTTTCATACATGATATTATACATGTTTCAATGCCATTCTCCCAAATCACCCCACCCTCTCCCTCTCCCACAGAGTCCAAAAGACTGTTCTATACATCTGTGTCTCTTTTGCTGTTTTGTATACAGGGTTATTGTTACCATCTTTCTAAATTCCATATATATGTGTTAGTATACTGTATTGGTGTTTTGCTTTCTGCATTACTTCACTCAGTATAATAGGCTCCAGTTTCATCCACCTCATTAGAACTGATTCAAATAAATTATTTTCAATGGCTTAGTAATACTCCATTGTGTATATGTACCACAGCATTCTTATCCATTCATCTGCTGATGGACATCTAGCTTGCTTCCATGTCCTGGTTATTATAAACAGTGCTGTGATAAACATTGGAGTACATGTGTCTCTTTCAATTCTGGTTTCCTCAGTGTGTATGCTCAGCAGTGGGATTGCTGGGTCATAAGGCAGTTCTATTTCCACTTTTTAAAGGAATCTCCACACTGTTCTCCATAGTGGCTGTACTAGTTTGCATTCCCACCAACAGTGTAAGAGGGTTCCCTTTTCTCCACACCCTCTCCAGCATTTATTGCTTGTAGACTTTTGGATCACAGCCATTCTGACTGGTGTGAAATGGTACCTCACTGTGGTTTTGATTTGCATTTCTCTGATAATGAGTGATGTTGAGCATCTTTTCTTGTGTTTGTTAGCCATCTGTATGTCTTCTTTGGAGAAATGTCTGTTTAATTCTTTGTCCCATTTTTTGATTGGGTCATTTATTTTTCTGGAATTGAGCTGTAGGAGTTGCTTGTATATTTTTGAGATTAGTTGTTTGTCAGTTGCTTAATTGCTATTATTTTCTCCCATTCTGAAGGCTGTCTTTTCACCTTGCTTATAGTTCCCTTTGTTGTGCAGAAGCTTTTAATTAGGTCCCATTTGTTTATTTTTGCTTTTATTTCCAATATTCTGGGAGGTGGGTCATAGATTTATGTGCTGTGATTTATGTCGGAGAGTGTTTTGCCTATGTTCCCCTCTAGGAGTTTTATAGTTTCTGGTCTTACGTTTAGATCTTTAATCATTTTGAGTTTATTTTTTGTATGGTGTTGTAAAGTGTTCTAGTTTCATTCTTTTACAAGTGGTTGACCAGTTTTTCCAGCACCACTTGTTAAAGACATTGTCTTTTCTCCATTGTGTACTCTTGAGTCCTTTAAAAAGATAAGGTGTCCATAGATGCATGGATTTATCTCTGGGCTTTCTATTTTGTGCCATTGATCTATGTTTCTGTCTTTGTGCCAGTACCATACTTGATGACTGTGGCTTTGTAGTAGAGCCTGAAGTCAGGCAGGTTGATTCCTCCAGTTCCATTCTTCTTTCTCAAGATTGCTTTGGCTATTCGAGGTTTTTTGTATTTCCATACAAATTGTGAAATTATTTGTTCTAGCTCTGTGAAAAATACTGTTGGTAGTTTCATAGGGATTGCATTGAATCTATAGATTGCTTTGGGTAGTATACTCATTTTCACTATATTGATTCTTCTGATCCATGACCATAGTATATTTCTCCATCTATTAGTGTCCTCTTTGATTTCTTTCACCAGTGTTTTATAGTTTTCTATATATAGGTCTTTTGTTTCTTTAGGTAGATATATTCCTAAGTATTTTATTCTTTTCGTTGCAATGGTGAACGGAATTGTTTCCTTAATTTCTCTTTTTATTTTCTCATTATTAGTGTATAGGAATGCAAGGGATTTCTGTGTGTTGATTTTATATCCTGCAACTTTACTATATTCATTGATTAACTCTAGTAATTTTCTGGTGGAGTCTTTAGGGTTTTCTATGCATAGGATCATGTCATCTGCAAATAGTGAGAGTTTTACTTCTTCTTTTCCAATTTGGATTCCTTTTATTTCTTTTCCTGCTCTGATTGCTGTGGCCAAAACTTCCAAAACTATGTTGAATGGTAGTGGTGAAAGTGGCATCCTTGTCTTGTTCCTGACTTTAGGGGAAATGCTTTCAATTTTTCACCATTGAGGATAATGTTTGCTGTGAGTTTGTCATATATAGCTTTTATTATGTTGAGGTATGTTCCTTCTATTCCTGCTTTCTGGAGAGTTTTTATCATAAATGGATGTTGAATTTTGTCAAAGGCTTTCTCTGCATCTATTGAGATAATCATATGGCTTTTATTTTTCAATTTGTTAATGTGATGTATTTCATTGATTGATTTGTGGATATTGAAGAATCCTTACATCCCTGGGATAAAGCCCACTTGGTCATGGTGTATGATCTTTTTAATGTGTTCTTGGATACTGATTTATAGAATTTTGTTAAGGATTTTTGCGTCTATATTCATCAGTGATATTGCCCTGTAGTTTTCTTTTTTGTGTGTGGGATCTTTGTCAGGTTTTGGTATTAGGGTGATGGTGGCCTCATAAATGAGTTTGGAAGTTTACCTTCCTCTGCAGTTTTCTGGAAGATTTTGAGTAGGATAGGTGTTAGCTCTTCTCTAAATTTTTTGTAGAATTCAGTTGCAAAGCTGTCTGGACCTGGGCTTTTGTTTGCTGGAAGATTTCTGATTACGGTTTCAATTTCTGTGCTTGTGATGGATCTGTTAAGATTTTCCATTTCTTCCTGGTTCTGTTTTGGAAAGTTGTACTTTTCTAAGACTTTGTCCATTTCTTCCACGTTGTCCATTTTATTGGCATATTGTTGTTGATAGTAGTCTCTTATGATCCTTTGTACTTGTGTGTTGTCTGTTGTGATCTCTCCATTTTCATTTCCAATTTTGTTGATTTGATTTTTCCCCCTTTGTTTCTTGATGAGTCTGGCTAATGGTTTGTCAATTTTATTTATCCTTTCAAAGAACCAGCTTTTGGCTTTGTTGATTTTTGTTGTTGTCTCTTTTGTTTCTTTTGCATTTATTTCTGCCCTAATTTTTAAGATTTCTTTCCTTCTACTAACCCTGGGGTTCTTCATTTCTTCCTTTTCTAGTTGCTTTAGGTGTAGGGTTAGGTTATTTATTTGACTTTTTTCTTGTTTCTTGAGGTATGCCTGTACTGTTATGAACTTTCCCCTTAGCACTGCTTTTACAGTGTCCCAGAGGTTTTGGGTTGTTGTGTTTTCATTTTCCTTCATTTCTATGCATATTTTGTTTTCTTTTTTGATTTCTCCTGTGATTTATTGGTTATTCAGCAGTGTGTTGTTCATCCTCAATATGTTAGAATTTTTAATAGTTTTTCTCCTGTAATTGAGATCTAATCTTACTGCATTGTGGTCAGAAAAGATGCTTGGAATGATTTCAATTTTTTTGAATTTCCCAAGGCTAGATTTATGGCCCAGGATGTGATCTATCCTGGAGAAGGTTCCGTGTGCGCTTGAGAAAAAGGTGAAGTTCATTGTTTTGGGGTGAATTTTCCTATAAGTATCAATTAGGTCTAACTGGTCTATTGTATCATTTAAAGTTTGTTTTTCCTTGTTAATTTTCTGTTTAGGTGTGAGTGGGGTATTAAAGTCTCCCACTATTATTGTGCTATTGTTAATGTCCCCTTTCATACTTGTTAGCATTTGTCTTACATATTGTGGTGCTCCTATGTTGGGTGCATATATATTTATATATATTTATAATTGTTATATCTTCTTCTTGCATTGATTGATCCTTTGATCATTATGTTGTGTCCTTCTTTGTCTCTTTTCACAGCCTTTGTTTTAAAGTCTATTTTATCTGATATGAGTATTGCTACTCCTGCTTTCTTTTGGTCTCTATTTGTGTGGAATATCTTTTTCCAGCCCTTCACTTTCAGCCTGTTTGTGTCCCCTGTTTTGAGGTGGGTTTCTTGTAGACAACATATATAGGACTCTTTTTTTTTTTTGTATCCATTCAGCCAGTCTTTGTTTTTTGGTTGGGCCATTCAACCCATTTATGTTTAACATAATTATTGATAAGTATGATCCCGTTGCCATTTACTTTATTGTTTTGGGTTCAAGTTTATATACCCTTTTTTGTGTTTCCTGTCTAGAGAATCTCAGTTTAATTTGTTGGAGAGCTGGTTTGGTGGTGCTGAATTCTCTCAGCTTTTGCTTGTCTGTAAAGCTTTTGATTTCTTCTCCATATTTGAATGAGATCCTTGATGGGTACAGTAATCTGGGCTGTAGGTTATTTTCTTCCATCACTTTAAGTTTGTCTTGCCATTCCCTCCTGGCCTGAAGAGTTTCTATTGAAAGGTCAGCTATTATCCTTATGGGAATCCCCTTGTGTGTTATTTGTTGTTTTTCCCTTGCTGCTTTTAATATTGTTCTTTGTGTTTGATCTTTGTTAATTTGATTAATATGTGTCTTGGGGTGTTTTGTCTTGGGTTTATCCTATTTGGGACTCTCTGGGTTTCTTGGACTTGGGTGATTATTTCCTTCCCCATTTTAGGGAAGTTTTCAACTATTATCTCTTCAAGTATTTTCTCATGGTCTTTCTTTTTGTCTTCTTCTGGGACTTCTATGATTCGAATGTTGGGGCATTTAATAATGTCCTGGAGGTCTCTGAGATTGTCCTCGTTTCTTTTAATTTGTTTTTCTTTTTTCCTCTCTGATTCATTTATTTCTACCATTCTATCTTCTACTTCACTAAATCTATCTTCTGCCTCTGTTATTCTACTATTTGTTGCTTCCAGAGTGTTTTTGATCTCACTTATTGCTTTATTCATTGTATATTGACTCTTTTTTATTTCTTCTAGGTCTTTTTTAAACCTTTCTTGCATCTTCTCAATCCTTGTCTCCAGGCTATTTATCTGTGATTCCATTTTGATTTCAAGATTTTGGATCATTTTCACTATCATTATTTGGAATTCTTTATCAGGTAGATTTCCTATCTCTTCCTCTTTTGTTTGGTTTGGTGGGCATTTATCCTGTTCCTTTACCTGCTGGATATTCCTCTGTCTCTTCATCTTGTTTATATTGCTGAGTTTGGGGTGGCCTTTCTGTATTCTGGCAGTTTGTGGAGTTTTCTTTATTGTGGAGTTTCCTCACTGTGGGTGGGGTTGTACAGGTGGCTTGTCAAGGTTTCCTGGTTAGGGAAGCTTGTGTCAGTGTTCTGGTGGGTAGAGCTGGATTTCTTCTCTCTGGAGTGCAATGAAGTGTCCAGTAATGAGTTATGAGATGTCAATGGGTTTGGAGTGACTTTGGGCAGCCTGTATATTGAAGCTCAGGGCTATGTTCCTGTGTTGCTGGAGAATTTGTGTGGTATGTCTTGCCCTGGAACTTGTTGGTCCTTGGGTGGTGCTTGATTTCAGTGTAGGTATGGAGGTGTTTGATAAGCTCCTGTCAATTAATGTTCCCTGGAGTCAGGAGTTCTCTGGTGTTCTCAGGATTTGGACTTAAGCCTCCTGCCTCTGGTTTTCAGTCTTATTTTTACAGTAGTCTCAAGACTTCTCCATCTATATAGCACCATTGATAAAACATCTAGGTTAAAGATGAAAAGTTTCTCCACAGTGAAGGACACTGAGAGAGGTTCACAGAGAGAAGAGAAGAGGGAGGGGGGAGTTAGAGGTGACCCAAATGAGATGAGGTAGAATCAAAAGAGGAGAGAGCAAGGTAGCCAGTAATCACTTCCTTATGTGCACTCCACAGTCTGGACCATTCAGAGATGTTCACGGAGTTATACAGAGAAGAGAAGAGGGAGGAAGGAGACAGAGGTGGCCAGGAAGATAAAGCGGGGAATCAAAAGGAGAGAGACAGATCCAGCCAGTAATCAGTTCCCTAAGTGTTCCCCACCATCTGGAACACACAAAGAGATTCACAGACGTGGGTCGAGAAGAGAAGGGGGAGGGTGGAGATAGAGGTGACCTGGTGGAGAAAAAGGAGGGTCCAAAGGGGGAGAGAGCAGTCAAGTCAGTAATCTCGCTCCCAAGTAAAAAGGGGTACCAAAGATTGGGTTCTTAAAGGTACAAAATTGATAACAAATACACAAAAGCATAAATTAAAAATCTAGAGTAGAGGTTGGATTTTCAAAAATACAATATTAAAGAAAAAAAAGTCAGAAAAATTATAAAATATATATATATATATATGAAGTTTGCTTTAAAAAATTGGGTCTTTTTTCTGCAAAGTAATAGTAGGTTATAAAAATGAAAATTAAAGGAGTAATAGAGGACTTAAAATTTTTTTTTAAATTAAAAATAAAAGAATGATAATAAAAATAGTAAAAATATATCTAGGACTTTCTCTAGTATTGTTGTGGGCAGTATGGGGTCAGTTCATTTTCAGATAGTTCCTTTGTCCAGCTTATATTTCTCAAGATCTATAGGCCCCTTCCTATGTAGTTGGTACTAACTACAGGGTTTTAATCTATTGCACCTGTCACTTCCAAGGCAGTTCCCTCTGTTTTAGCTTCTTCTGTTTGCTGGTCTCTTCAGTGTCTGATTTTGCCCTGACACAAGGGGGCAGTGGTGGACACTTTTTTAGGCTCACTTGTTCAGTTGCACTGTGGGGAGGGAGGGACTCTGCAAACAAATAACACTGGCGTGTGCTTGCAGTATCTCAGCCACACTAGGCCTGCCCCCTCTCATGGCGCGTGTGCCCTCCCTGCCCACACTGCTCAGGCTCTAGGTTGCTCGGCGGGGAACCATCCGAGGCTGGCCCTGGGCTTCATGCACCTCCCAGGTCTAAACCGCTCAGGTTCAGGCACTTGGGTAGTCCTCAGAGGTGCAGACTCCGTTGGGCCTGCGTTTTGTGCCCTTCCCAGGTCCGAGCGGCTCAGGTGATGAGGTGTTTGGTGAGCATGGTCGCTGTGACTTATCGCCTTCCCCATCCCTGCCGCTCAGTTTTCTGGGTGTATAACCAGCGCACCTTCTCAGGCGGATGTTGACCATCCAGGACCCCAAGAAGTCTTAGTTAGCAAAGAAGCCTGCTTGCAGTTTGGTAGATAATGCCTCTCTAGGGCTGCGATTGCCCCCTTCCGGCTTTGGCTGCCTGTCACCAGAGGGGGATGGTCTGCAGCAGGCTAGCTCTGTTCAGTCCTTTGTTCTGTGAGCAGGCCTGGCAGTGTCTTAGGTTAAGGCTTTTCACATGGTAGCTATCCTATAGTCTGGTTTGCTAGCCAAAGTCAGTTCCCTCAGATTGCCCTCGGGGCATTCAGGCCTGGTCCTTACTCTAAGCAATGCAGCCCACGCCTCCCTGCCCAGCCCCGCTTGCTAGTGGCAGGTGCAGGCAGCTCCACTGCTTCTCTGCTGGGGGAGTTACAGTTGGGCACGTAATCTGTGGGTTTTAATTATTTATTTATTTTTCCTCCCAGTTACGTTGCCCTCCGTGGTTCCAAGGCTCACCACAGACTTGGCAGTGAGAGTGTTTCCTGGTGTTTGGAAACTTTTCTTTTTTTAAGACTCCCTTCCCGGAACGGAGCTCCATCCCTACCTCTTTTGTCTCTCTTTTTGTCTTTTATATTTTTTCCTACCTCCTTTCGAAGACAATGGGCTGCTTTTCTGGGTTCCTGATGTCCTGTGCCGGCATTCAGAGGTTGTTTTGTGGAATTTACTCAGCGTTTGAATGTTCTTTTGATGAATTTGTGGGGGAGAAAGTGGTCTCCTCGTCCTATTCCTCCGTGCTCTTAAGACCACCCCAGCTACTTTCTTTAATATGCATAACTGAATGACTCATGTCAGCATGTCATCATAATCAAGTCCAAACTATTTAGAACTTTCCTGAAGATGTGATGGCACACATGATGTTATTTCTTCTACATCATAAAAATTGGTTGCTGTCCCTAAAACATGAATGATCTGTTTGTATAAATTAAAATCTTAAAAAAAAACCCCTCTATTTTAAAGACCCTCTCTGTATTCCAGTGAGGAATCAAAAGCTTCTGAATTACAATTATACGCCTTCTGAAAAATGAAACTTATTTGGAACTAAAGCTCTGTCCTACAGACATTTGGGTCTTCTCTCTGAGGGGAAGTATTAAGCTTACTTGTTATTTATATGAAAGGTCTATTCCCAGAAGGAGAAGAAGGCACTTTTCCAAAGTTAAAGCAAGTTCTTCTTAGGTTTTAACAACCACAAGCACCTCAATAAATTCAACTATTTAACTAATAAATTTCATCTTTACATTATTATAAGACAAAGCACCATTTTGTTTCAGTTTGGGATTATTAATATTTTATAATATGAGTATCATTTATCATGTTCTTGTCTGTTCTTGTTTCCACTAATTGAAGAAAATTTAATATAGGAAAGTTATTCTCTGTATAACAAGAATCCTGCATCCCAAATGTACCTGAGTTCTACATGTTTATTATGATTCCATTTATTTAACTCAATGCAAAGTCTGCAGAATAATCTAGAGATACATTTCTAGATACAACTCTGAACTTCATAGAGCTGATATTCTAGTCAAGCAGACATATATATATATATATATATATATATATATATATATGTTTAATACAGAACATTCCACTCATACTAATGGTGTATTATGTAATGTGCACCAAACTTTTTACTGAGAATGGTGAGAAATATTGGAAAATATGTTTTTAAAATATATTTGAAGACACAGAAATGTGGCAGTGTGATGAAAACTATAAAGCATTGAAGCAAGAGAAAGAAACAAAAATAGCATTGTTTAACTTAGCATTTGGAACATCTTTTCTGCAAGGGACATCTGCCGTATCCTGAAGAGGCAGATGCGAGGCTGAGATACTGAGTGCGATTGTGGCAGGCTCCTGGGGCTGAAAGACACTCTGGAATCCAGGTTTTCCAATGAGGGAAATCTTTACTAACACCTTATATTTTGTGTTGAGATCATGAAAGTACTGTATCTTAAAAGAGAGGTCAGTAAGCATTTTCTGTGAAGTGCAAGGTAGGAAGCATTTTAGGTTTTGTGAGACATACTATCTGTACCAACTACTTAGTTCTGCTTTTCTAGCAGAAAAGCCATAACTGACTATACACAAATAGACAGACATCACTGTGTTTCAATAAAATCTTATTTACACAAACAAGCAGCTGGTCAGATTTCACAATATCTGTAGTGTGAGTTTGGCCACAAAGAAGAGGTGAACCAGAAATATACCAGGCTGAAAAGAAAATAGAACTTAACTTCAAATTATATTATTTTTAAATAATAGAATTAAAGTAAGAATGGATTTCTCACATACCTGGCTATCTTTAAAGATCAGTCCTAAATCATGACAAATGGAAGATAATAATACCTTGACCTCAAATTATTTCTAGTTTTTTTTCATATAATACCTCACAGTCAACTGAAAGAAAAACACAGTCCCACCAGAAGATAAAATAAGAAAGAAAACAATTCCACAAAAATCTCAACTTTTTTTTTAGAACATGATGAATTCAGTTTAAAATTTGTGTAGAAATGTAAAAGACCAAAGAGAGAAAAAAGACTTCTGAAAAAGAAGTATAAGGGAGGACACATTCTCTACTAAATATTTTTATTTTTTTGGCCATACTGCATGGCAGGTGAGATCTTAGTTCCCAGACCAGGGATCAACCCACACCCCCTGCACTGGAAGCACAGAGTCTTAAACACTGTACCTCCAAGGAAGTCCCTACTAAATGTTATGTTTATAATCAAGTATTGGCTAGAGTCCAGATCAAGATGATAGAGTAGAAAGATCCTGAGCTCACCTCCTCCCATGGCCACTGCACATCAAAATGGCAACTGCACATAGAGCAATGATCTCTGCAAACAACCTAAAGACTAGGAGAACAGATTTTATACAACTCAGGATATAAGAAAAGATCGCATCAAGATGTGTAGCAGGGGGTAGAGAGGCAATCTAGTTGGAATACCCCACCCCCAGTGTGACAACCCACAAGCAAGAGGGACATCACAACTGAGGAGATCCCCTCTAAGCCTGAGGAGGACTCTGAGCCCCTAGTGGTCTCCCTATCCCAGGACACCTGTACCAAGATGAGCCACCATAACATCTGACTTTGAAAACCAGCAGGGCTTATGTCCAGGAGAGCCAGAGAACTGTGGGAAATCAAGACTCCATACTTGAAGGGCTTGCACATAAACCCACTTGACCCAAATTCTTGCATAAAAGCAGCAGATAAAGCATTCTGGGTTATATGAGATTTATCGACTAATTGAAGAGTATGTGCTGGAGGGACAGAGATCTGATGAAACCTTCTCCAGAAGTGGAAGCACTAGTGGGAACTTAAAAAAAAAAAATCTGCTTAGCCAGCCCAGCACTGGTGAGTACCATTTCTGTCAGTCTCCACCAACCTAGCTAACACCATACACTCCTCCCTGGTGTTTCCATGAGGATCCACTTGTACAACATGCCCACCCTCCCTGGGTTCTCCAAAGCTACTCCAGTCCCACTCTACCCAGTGGGTCACTACAACCAACACTAATGCCCACTAGTGGCTGAAGCTCCAATGGGCTGGCCTGACAAACCAGCATGCATATAGTACTTGCAGCTGGTCCTTGAAGCCAGCTGGCCTGGATACCAACCCCAATCAGCAGCATGCCTGTAGCAATTGCAGCTCAACCACAATAGGAAGATAAATGCAGCCCACAGAGGGGATAGCCCTGGTGACTAGAGGAGATTGAATCACTGCTCTGCAAAGGACAATTTCTACCAAAGCCACTCTTTCAAGACTGGGATACATAGTTGATATGCATAATACATATAAACAGAGAGTTAGGCAAAATAAAGAGACAAAGAAATACATTCCAAACAAAAGAACAAGATAAAAAATCAGAAAAAGAACAACATGAAATAGTTATGGGAAATTTACCGAATAAAGAGTTCAAAGTAATAATCATAAAAATGCTCACTGACTCAGAAGAAGGAGTGAACTCAGTAAGAACTTCAACAAAGAGATTAACAGTATAAAATAGATTCAGTCAAAACTGAAGACTATAACAACTTGAATGAAAAATACATTAGACAGATATAACAGTACATTGCAGATACAAGGGAATGATGAGCTATCTGTAACACAGTGCAATAGAAGTAACCTAGTTGGAACATCCTAAAGAAAAAAGGAAGGAAAAAATGAGGAGAGATTGAGGGACCTCTGGGATGATGTCAGTCATACTAATATTCACATTTAGGAATCCCAAAGGCAGGGAGAGAGAGTGTGTACATGCATGCTAAGTTGGTTCAGTCAGGGAGAAAGAGAAAGAAAAAATAAATTGTAGAAATAATGGCTGAAAACATCCCTAACCTGGCAAAGAAAACAGACATTCAAGTCCAGGAAACATAGTCTCCCCCAAAATGAATCCAAAGAGACCCACACCAAAACAAAATATAATTAAAGTGTTAAAAGTTAAAAATAAAGAGAGAATCTAAAAATGCAAGAGAAAAATAACTAGTTACATATGTAGATATCCCCCATGCCCATAAGATTATAAGCTGGTTTTTCAGCAGAAACTCTATAGGCCAGAAGGAATTGACACCACATATTCCAGGTACTGGGGAAACAAAACAAAATAAAAATCAAACAAAAAAACCCCTTACAACCAAGAACACACTACTAGCAACTATTTCGTATGGAGTACATCACCACTAAACTGCCCTTAAAATAAACATTAAAGGGACTTCTTTAAATAGAAAAGGTCATAACTAGAAAGAAAAAAGAAGAAGAAGAAGAAAAAACCTCACTGGTAAAGGTAAACAATGTAAATGTAGCAATGAACCATCTATAAAGCTAATATGAAGGTTAAAAGACAAAAGTAGTACAATCATCTTTGTCTAAACTAAGTAGCTAAATGACATACACACAAAAAGATATGAAGTATGAGCACCAAAGCATTGATGCCTTCAAACTGTGATGCTAGAGAAGACTCTTGAGAGTCCCTTGGACTTCAAGGAGATCAAACCAGTCAATCTTAAAGGAACTCAACCCTGAATATTCATCGGAAGGACTGATGTTGAAGTTGAAGCTCCAATATTCTCGCCATTTGATGCCAAGGGCTGACTCATTGGAAAAGACCCTGATGCTGGGAAAGATTGAGGACAGGAGGAAAAGGGGGTGACAGAGGATGAGATGGTTGGATGGCATCATCGATTCAATGGACATGAGTTTGAGAAAACTCCAGGAGATAGTGAAGGACAGGAAAGCCTGGCATGCTGCAGTCCATGGTGTTGCAAAGAGTTGGACACAACTTAACAACTGAACAGCAACAAATCATGTCAAAATCATAAAATGTTTAGGCATGGTAAAAATGTAGTGGTTTTAGAATACTCTTAAATTAAAGTAACCATTAACTTAATATAGACTACTATATATATAAGCTGTTATTTATGAAATGGTGGTAACCACAAACAAAAACCTGCAACAGATACATGCAAAAAGAGATGGGAATACAAATATAACACTAAATAAGGTCATTGGATTACAAGGGAATAAAATAAGAGAAAGAAGAAAGGAACAGGGAAGAACTACAAAAAACAATTAGAAAACAACAAAATGAAAATAAGTGCACACTTATCACTAATTAAATGTTAATAGACTGCATACTACAAATAAAAGACAGACGGTGACTGAATGAATTTTTGAAATTTTGAAAAACAATACCCATATACATATGTTGCCACCAAGAGACTCATATCATATCTAAAGACATGCACAGAGTAAAAGTGAGAGGTTGGAAATGGTATTCCATGTAAATGAAAATGAAAAGAAAGCTGAGGTAGCAATACTTAGGACAGAAAAATAGACTTTAAAACAAAGACAATTATATAAGTATAAAATGATAAAATAAAAAAGAATCTCTAATAATTGTAAATAAATATGAACCTATTATCAGAGTACCTAAATACATAAAATATTAACAGATATAAATGGAGAAATTGACAGTAATATAATAACAGTGGAGGGCTTTAACACTCCATTTACATGGATAAGATTATCCAGACAGAAAATTAAAATGAAGCATTGGCATTAAGGAAGCATTAGCTCACATACACTTAAAATAGATGTATAGAGGACATTCCATTCCCAAAACAGCAAAAAGCACAATCTTTTCAAACACACATGAAACATTCTCTAGGGAAGACAGAAAACAGTTCAATGAACTTAAAAGATTGAATCACTGCAATCCTTCTCAAACCAAAAAAGTTTGAGACTGGGGCTTCCCAGGTGGTAAAGTAAAGAATCTGCCCGCCAGTGCAGGAGACACATGAGATGTGTGTTCGATCCCTGGGTGAGGCAGATCTCCTGGAGAGGAAATGGTACCCCACTCCAGTATTCTTGCCTGGAAAATTCCATGGACAGAGGAGCCTGCCGGGCTACAGTCTTTGGGGTCAGATATAACCTTCCAATCATAAGATAAATGTCATGGAGAGTAACATACAGCATTTAGAATGTCATCAATAATATTGTAATAACTGAATGTGTATGGTGACAGCTGGCTTATGACACTGATTGTGGTAATAAATTCATAAATTATATAAATATTAAATCATTATGTTGTACACTTGAAACTAACATAATACTGTATGTTGACTATACTTTAATAAAAATGCAATGGAATTTTTTAAACAAAAAATAAAATACAGTATTTAAGAGTGCTCTATTAAAGCAATGTTAGACAAATAGGCCAGTGACACAAAATAAAAAGTCCAGAAAGAGATCTATATACATTGATGAATCATTTATTGCTGGGGTGATTCTGGAATGTATATGATAATATCAAGAAAATGAATTTCAGATGAATTATAGCACAAAATGAAAATGGAAGGATAAAGAATTTCCTCAAATATGTGAATATCATGATTTGTGAGAGTGAATATTTCTTTAAAAGATATGAAAAGTACTATCCTCAAAGAGGATGTTTGAAAAATTGAACTATTGTGTAGAATCGTATGAAATTGCCACCTTTTCACCATTTTTGACAACAGAAAATTCAATTTCGTAAGGCAATGTGCATTACAATTAAGGTCTCATTTTTATCAACAAATATTGTTAAAACAACAAATAGATAAACTACAGAATAAATGAAATTTAAAAATATCTCATACTTAAATAATAAGCAAAGTTTGAACATCCCAAGAAGTAAATGGAAAAAAAAAAAAAAAACTTGCACAAATACTTCAAAAAATGTATCCATATGGTCAATTTTATGACAGATAATAAAATATGATCAAATTGATTAGTCATCAAGAAAAAGCAAATTAAAAACACATTGGGGACCTCCCCTTAAGGTCCACTGCCAAAATAATATATGTATGTGTGTATATATATATATGTATATATATAATTTTAGAAGCACAATGAAATATCACTCCATACCCTAGAAGAATGCCTAAAATATAAAAATATTGGCAAGGCTTTGGGACAATGGAAACTCCTATATATTGCTGTGAAATTTAAATCATTACAACCACATTGAAAAATAATTAATCCAGACTAAATGTCTACTTTATGACAATGAAAAATCCATTGTTACTTTCTACCAAAATAAATGTGTGAAATATACACTAAGAGATAAGTACAAATATGTCATAGCACCATTATAGGCGATAAAAACTAAAAATATTAAAGATAGAAGATTCAATGTTTATATTAATAAGAAATACCTAATTACACAACTGCACAGAAGAATTACACATATAGAATGAGAAATGCAAAAATAAGCAATAATAAAATAAATGTATGGTTGAAAAGTTTAAAACACTCATACCTAAACTATGTTTTAAAAGGAAAAACATGAGGTTGATGGAGAGGTTATCTGTTGAGATAAGGCATGCTGCATGGATGCTCAGTCTGTCCGTAATGTTCTCTTTCTTGATGGTGGTGATTATATGTGTTTATTTTTATGGTTTTCCTTTTAACTGTACATTAATGCTTTGTTTCTTGTTTTTAATTTGTATGTGTGCTACAATGCAAGTTTAAATTTAATTATACACACCATCCAATGATTCAGCAACTACAGTGATACTTTTATGTAGCTCTAGAAGTTTCATGACAAGGGTGAAAGAGGTTACATCTGAAGCAAGGGAAATTTACCTTGTCTGAAGGTTAGAGAAGACTGAATCCTTAAAGGTTAATAAGAGTTGTTCAGTCACCAGGTTGTGTCTGACTTTTTGTGACCCCATTGACTGCAGCTCTCTGTCCCTCACGATCTCCTGGAGTTTGCTCAAATTCATGTCCATTAAGTTGGTGGTGCCACCCAACCATCTCATCCTCTGTCACCCTCTTCCCCTTTTGCCTTCAATCTTTCCCATCATAAAGGTCTTTTTCAATGAGTCAGATCTTAGCATCAGGTGGACAAAGTATTGGAGCTTCAGCTTCAGTATCAGTCCTTCTAATGAATATTTGGGGTTGATTTCCTTTAGGATTGACTGGTTTGAGCTCCTTACTGCCCAAGGGACTCTCAAGAGTCTTTTCCAGCACCACATTTCAAAGACATAAATTCTTCAGTGCTCTGCCTTTCCTGTGGTCCAGCTCTCACATCCATGCATGACTAGTGGAAAGAGTATAGCTTTGACTATATGGATATTTGTTGGCAAAGTGATGCCTTTGCCTTTTAGTACACTGTCTAGGTTTGTCATAGCTTTCCTTCCAAAAAGCAATCATCTAATTTCATGGCTGCAGTCACCATCCACAGTTATTTTAACAAGAGTCATTGTAGTAATTAGGGAGGTTGTATAGAGAAGACAAGAGTGTAATCTATACATGTGATAAAATGTATGGCAGGTATGGGGCTTCCCTGGTGGTTCAGTGGTAAAAGAATCTGCCTGTCAATGCGGAGTCACAGGAGACATGGGTTCAATCCCTGGGTTGGAAGACATTCCAATATTCTTGTCTGGAGAATTCTATGGACAGAGGAGCCTGGAGGGCTCCATGTGGTTGCCAGGAGTCAAACACCAGTTAGCAACAACAGCAGCAACATGGCATGTATAACACATTTAAGGCCATACAGCTGAGACATACATTTCAGGGAACTCAGAAGCCAGGAAGGTCATGCAAAGTATTGTAGACCATGGTGAAATTATTTTAAACAATCATTTTCTAAATTGAAAATCAGGGAAAGGTTTTACACCAAAAAACATGATGACATTTGTATTTTTAAAATATGACTGGTGGTCTTGTGTGGACCAATAAAAATAAGGCAAGAAAGCAGGCATGAAGACAGACCCATTAGATTGTCTTAATCATGCAGGTGAAGTGATGATCACTTTTGTCAGTGTGAGGCTGTGAACTTGGCAAGTAATTAAGATGTGCCTTAGTTTAGCCAGCAGTTTTTTTATTTTTATTTTTTTAATTATACATGCTACTCAAGCTTCCCTGTGGCTCAGATGGTAAAGAATCTGTCTGCAATGCAGGAGACTTGAGTTGGATCCCTGGGTCAGGAAGATCCCCTAGACAAGGGAATGGCTAGCCATTCCAATATTTTAGCCTGGGAAATTCAATGGACAGAGGAGTCTGACAGGCTACAGACCATGTGATCATGAAAAGTCGGACATGACTGAGCTGATTGAGCATGCGTGCACTCTGTAGCTAGGATTCATTCAGTGATGTGCTGAAGCTTCTATTGACTGCTCTAGTTTTAAGGTTTTCCTTTGTTGTTGGTATGTGCTGCCTGTGAGTTAGGATATGTATGTAAATGTTGGTTACCGTATTTTATCCAACATTTCATGGTATTTTATAATGGAAATGTTTTCAGGTTAACATGATTCCTTTGTTACCCCAGGATCCTATGTATTGCATATAGGAGATGCCCAATACCGGTTAGTAGGTGAATACTTGCATTTGCTTCCTATGTTTCTTTCCATTGTAACTAGTTTTTATTTGTTTGTATAAAATTCTTTTGTGAACAACAATTCAGTTCAATTATAATTTTCCATTCATCTAGGAAATCAGATGTTTGTAACTTAGTATTTTATGTCTGGGGGTGAGCTTTTTATTGACTGCTAACATTGCAAAGATCCAGACTTTCAGTGATCTTGTTTTCATTCCTATTTCTATGTTGGTTTTTTTTTACCAGAAAGGAGTAACATATTTCTAGGTTTTCTATGGTAAAAGGTAATGAAAAATTTAGAGAATTTATGAGGCAAAAAGGAAAACATTCATGTTATAAATGAATTTATGTTTTATCTTCATATTGATTCAAACTCTAAGTATATTTTATGTTTTAACCTTAATTTCTCCCAACATAGAGCTTGAGAAAAAGGTTTATTTGGAACCAGCTTATTTGCAAATGACATTCAGTGTCTGGGCTAAGAAACAAAGGGATGGAAGCAGGGAAAAAGGAAGGTATGTATCAATATTAGAGATTAAATCAATATTAGAGTTACAATAGGTAACTGATTGCCTGATAACATGAAATATCTCTTAGATCAGGTTTCCCTGAAGAGAAAGAACGCAGCATTTATCTTAGCTCCTGTTTCCCTTGGTCAAGAGTTGATTCAAGTGGTTTTAAATATCCCCCACCCCCTACTTCTTGGAAGGTTGTGCCTATTTGACTTCGTTGGGAATGATTTCCTACATTCCTTACCATTCAAATACTCAAAACCTGAGACAAGGAGAGGTTCGCCACACAACAGAATTTCAAAAAGTGCAAAAAAATAAAATGTTCTACTAAGTGATATTGTTTGTTTTGTGGCAAACTGTTTTAAAACAGTGTTCTGTATTAGTTTTCTCTTTGTAACCCACAGTTATATATTGCATTAGCAGCAGTGTAATTTTTGGCTGCATATATGGTATCATTTTTTGATAGAAGGACTTTTTTTTTTTTTTTTTTTTTGCCGTTTCCTACTATTCTTCCTCTAAACTTTCATCTGTATTTCAAGGCAGTGGTCAGCGTTGTAAGCTATAGCTACTGTTAACAAATTTCCAACTATATTTGTTTGCATGTGAGTTGATTAAGACACAAATATATATAATATGTATTCTACATATTTGATAATACATAAAATACTAAAAGCAAAACATAAATATATAGAATGTATAGATAAATACATATTTGTATATATTTGGAAAACATATTGTGTGGAATGAAACTGCTAATGTTAAAGATTACCTAGGGTTAGGAATTGATGTGGTTGTTGTTCAGTTGCTAAGTCATGTCCCATTCTAAGTCTCCATGAACCGCAGCACACCAGGCTCCTCTGTCCTCCACTATCTCCTAGAGTTTGTCCAAATTCACACCCATTGAGTTGGTGATGCTAACCACCTCATCCTCTGTTGCCCCCTCCTCCTCCTACCCTCAATATTTCCCAGCATCACTGGGTCTTTTCTAGTGAGCCCACACTTCCCATCAGGTGGCCAAAGTATTGGAGCTTCGGCTTCAGCATCAGTCCTTCTGATGAATATTTAGAGTTGGTTTTCTTTAAGATTGACTAGTTTGATCTCCCTGCAGTCCAAGGGACTCTCAAGAGTCTTCTCCAGCACCACAATTTCAAAGCATTGATTCTTTGGATGTCAGTCTTCTTTATGGTCCAACTCTCACATTCACATTAAAAAAAACAAACAAACAAAAAAAAAAACATTGCTTTGACTATGTGGATCTTCATTGGCAAAGTGATGTCTCTGCTTTTCAGTATGTTGTCTAGTTTTGTCATAGTTTTCCTTCCAAGGAGCATGTGTCTTTTAATTTCATGGCTGCATTCACCATCCTCAGTGATTTTACAGCCCAAGAAAATAAAATCTGCCACTGCTTCACTTTCTCCCCTTCTATATGCCATGAAATGATGGGACTGGACGCCATGATCTTCATTTTTGGATGTTGAGTTTCAAATCAACTTTTTCACTCTCCTCTTTTACCCTCATCAAGAGGCTTTTTATTTCCTCTTCACTATATGCATATATGTGATATCATCTGCATATATGAGGTTGTTGATATTTCTGCCAGAAATCTTGATTCCAGCTTGTGCTTCATCCAGCCTGGCATTTCAAATGATGTACTCTTCTTTGTAAAAGTTAAATAAGCAGGGTGACGATACATAATCATGTCAAACTTCTTTCCCAATTTTGAACCAGTCTGTTGTTCCATATCTGGTTCTAGTTGTTGTGTCTTTACCTAATACAGGTTTCTCAGGAGATAGGTAAGATGTTCTGGTACTCCCATCACTTTAAGAATTTTCCACGGTTGTAATTCACACGGTGAAAGGCTTTAGCATAGTCAATGAGGCAGAAGTAGATGTTTTTCTGGAACTCCCTTGCTTTCTCCAGCAAATGTTGGCATTTGATTTCTGGTTCCTCTGCTTTTTCTAAACCTAACTTGTATATCTGAAAGTTCTCAGTTCATGTACTGCTGAAGCCTAGCTTGAAGGACTTTGAGCATAACCTTGCTAGCATGTGAAATGAGTACAATGATACGATAGTTTGAACATTCTTTGGCATTGCCTTTCTTTGGGATTGGAATAAAAACTGACTTTTTCCAGTCCTGTGGCCATGGCTGAGTTTTCCAAATTTGCTGACATATTGAGTGCAGCACTTTAATAGCATCATCTTTAAGACTTGAAATAGCTCAGCTGGAATTCTACCACAGCCACTAGCTTTGTTTGTAGAAATGTTTCCTAAGGCCCACTTGACTTTATACTCCAGGAAGTCTGACTCTAGGTGAGTAACCACAGCTTCATAGTCATTTGAGTCATTAAGACTTTTCTGGTATAGTTCTTCTGTGTATTCTTGCCACCTCTTCTTAATCTCTTCTGCTACTGTTAGGTTGTTATCATTTCTATTCTTTTTTTTTTTTTTTTTTCATTTCTATTCTTTATTGTGCCAATCCTTGCATGAAATGTTCTCTTGATATCTCTAATTTTCTTAAAAAGATCTCTAGTCTTTCTCATTCTATTGTGTTCCTCTACTTCTTTTCATTGCTCATTTAAGAAGGCCTTCTTATCTCTCCTTGCTATTCTTTGTAACTTCATTCATTTGGTATATCTTCCCCCTCTTCCCTTGTCTTTTGCTTGTCTTCTTTCCTCAGCTATTTGTAGGGACTCATCAGACAAACACTTTGATTTCTTGCATTTCTTTTTCTTTGGGATGGTTTTGGTCACTGCCTCCTGTAGAATGTTATAAACCTCAGTTCATAGTTATTCAGAAACTCTGTCTATCAGATGTAATGCCTTGAATCTGTCATCTCCTATGTATAATCATAAGGGATTTGATTTAAGTCATACCTGAATGGCTCTGTGGTTTTTCTTACGTTTTTCAATTTAAGACTAAATTTTACAATAAGAGGTTTATGATCTGAGCCATAGTAGCTCCAAGTCTTTTTTTTTTTTTTTCCTGACTGTACAGTGCTTCTCCCTCCTTGGCTGCAAAAAACAGAATCGATCTGATTTCAGTATTGACCATCTGGTGACGTCCATGTGTACAGTCGTCTCTTGGAGTTGTTGGAAAAAGGTGTTTGCTATGATCAGCATGTTCTCTTGACAGAACTCTATTAGCCTTTGCTCTGCTTCATTTTTCACTTCAAGGCTAAACTTGCATGTTATTCTGGGCATCTTTAGACTTCTTAGTTTTGCATTCAAATCCTCTATGATGAAAAGAATAGGGGTGTTTTGTTTTTGGTGTTAGTTCTAGATGGCATAGTAGGTCTTCATGGAACCAGCCAATTTCAGCTTCTTTGGCATTAGTGGATGGGGCATAGACTTGGATTACTGTGATGCTGTTTGATTTGCCTTGGAAATGAACCAAGGTCATTCTGTAATTTTGATGTTAGACCCAAGTACTGCATGTAATGTGGATTTTTATATGTGGATTTTTTTCAATAATTTTCACTTTACAGATCAAAGTTCAGGGGAATGTCAATGTTCACATAAAGATCACAAAATTGGAATTAAAAAATCTGATGTTTGAGTTCTGATTATATCCAAACTGCTTCAGTTTCCTTCCTTTGGGTAAGTCATTTATCAGTTCTTCTGTTTTTGAGGTAGAGATAACAATATGTGGATTTTCTTCTGCACCAGGTTGTGCCCCTAACACTACACTGTTCAAGAGGCAAGTGTAATTGCTATTATTCTTTATGCATATAAAGTTTGACTTCTGGAAATTACTTGTGTTTACTTTTCCAGTTAAAAAAACTATAAAAGAAAAAAGTTTACATGGAAAAGAAGCCATGGAAATTAAAAATAAAATTACACCTTTTTTTTGTATTGGGCATTTTGTTTTTGCTTCAGATGAGACAACGTTCCATGGAGCTATGATTAAAACTAGCAGATTCCAAAGACCTTGAGTGTGTTGTTGAGTGGTCTTCTTAAGCTTTAGTAATGTACATATCTCTTTAAAAAAATAGATGAGGAGGGGTGGGATGGGAGGGTAGGAAAGAGGTTCAAGAGGAGGGGATACACATATAGCTCATTCATATTGCTGTACAGTAGAAACTAGTACAACATTATAAATTGATAATACTCCAATTATTATTGAAAAATAAAATGGAAAATTTGCAATATCTAGGTACAATAAAGTGAGATAAAACAAAAATAGATTGGGAAAGTAGATACATTTTATCATTAAAAATAGTCATTTCTTTAATTTAATGCACATGCTTTCTATTTACAATGTGTTCTTCCAAAATAAAATTTATTGCCTAGTTTGTTGTATATTAATCACTATTGTCTGAGGTAATAGTACAGGTAATGAGCTCCTAGGATGTATTTTGAGGGACCTCATGAAGAAAAATTGGGGAGCATGCCTTAGAGGATAGTTACAAGAAATTAACTCACCAATATAAAATCAATGCACAAAAGTACTATGATGGTCAATCATTTGCTCTTTTTGGTAATACATGGGAAAGCATTTTAAATGTCTTACCATGGAGATTATACACAATGCACATACCTACATATATTGTTGTTGCTGTTGTTGTTGTTTAGTCACCAAGTTGTGACTTAGTATTGTTAGTTGTCTGACTTAGTTGTATAACTCTCTGTGATCCCACGGACTGTAGCCTGCCAGGCTCCTCTGTCCATGAGTTTTCCCAGGCAAGAATACCAGAGTGGGTTTCCCAATTCCTTCTCCAACGGATATTCCTGACTTGGGGATCAAACCTGTGTCTCCTACATTAGCAGGCAGATTTTTTATCACTGAGCCACCCAGGATGCCCATACCTATTAAAACATGTATACTTGTATATTATAGGATATAGATATAAATATTTTAACATTTATATAAAATTTTACTTACATGTTTATTTATTAACATTTATATGTAAACATTAATATGTTAATATCTATCTTTATAGTATGTATATAGATATATGATGATCAATAGAGAGATAAAATCATGTGGCCATAAGCCATGGTTTTCTTTTTGCCACTAGGAGTCTAGCAATTCTTCATTTAGAACTCGATTTTAACTGGAGAAAGTTTACTTTTTAAATTTTGGAAATCAACAAGGAAATTCTAGAATAGTAGGCACTAAAAAGTCAACAACTTCAAGAAAACCATTCCAAACTGCTTGATATGTGCGATTTCTCCTTAGAATCCTATTTCCTCAGGCTATTCTAAGAAATTGCATTACATCCTTTAACCGATGGCATTAACTTAGGAAGGAAAATTAATGCTGATTTTTACCGATTAAGTCAAACTAAATTACCTCAGTTCCTGCTGTATCTTAGCAGTTTATGTTTGGATGACTAAGTTTTCCATCTGGTTGTCTAAATATTCCACTTCAGAATACAACTTTGTAAAAAATAATTTCAGAAAACAAAGTCTGAAACATTACATAAATAGTTCATTTTTCATTGTCCTTGAAGAGTTGAATGTGATTCACTCTTAGAAAAGTTCTCAGATGGCTACAATCACTGGGCAGTGGATGAGTTGAAGCATTTCAAGGTTTCTGGTTTGTTTTCACTGTGGCCTCCTGACAGCTTTAACACAATCATTTTTAGCTTTCTGTTGAATCACTTCCCCTGTCATCTGACCCTTGAGTCTTTAAGAACAAAATCCTCAGTAAGTTCTGCAAACTGCATTTAGGTCAGAAATTGGAATTTAACTCTAAAAAATATTTACTTTTTTTTTTTTTTTAAGGTTGAGCTTATATAGGAAGTTTTACCGAAGAGTTTAGCAGAGTAGTAACTCTTGTTTTAGCTCTGTGAGCTCTAAATTTTAGCTTCTGACAGTACTTCTCCTACAAGGATTTATATTTTGAAGTGAGGAAGTCTAAATGACATAAAACAAAAATTATATGATAGCAAACATAATTTTAAAACCTGACCAGGCAATAATCATTTTATTCCTCACTTTCTACTGACTCAAAATGGCCAGATACTACTGGCTGCTACTTATTCAGCAAGTTAAAGCATTAGACTGATGAAGCTAAGGTTAAAGTTCTTATGGGACCTGGTTATTTTTCTACTTTGCTATAGTCTCCAATATCAGCTGCCTACTGAAAAAATGGAAAATTTAGTCATAAGGGACAGAGTGTTGGTGTATTTGCTCAAATATATTCTCTTCTCATCTATAAAAACATAATTTTCTGTGACTTATGAAAACTGGGAGCACCATTAATGAAAAGTATTATATTATAGTGGAAGGGGTCATTATTTCAGAGTCTAAAGACATTTGTGTTAGCATTAATCCTATCTCAAAACTAGCTGGGTTATCTAGAATAAATAAAAAATTGAGCCAGTGTTTAACCGTCTGAAAAATGGTGTATTAGTGATGGTTATTCAGAGAGGCAGAAAAAATAGGGATTTATATGTATCCATGCTTCCCTTGTTGCTCAGCTGGTAAAAAATCTTCCTGCATTGCAGGAGACCTAGGTTCAATCCCTGGGTTGGGAAGATCCCCTGGAGAAGAGAAAGGCTACCCACTCCAATATTCTGGCTGGGAAAATTCCATGGACTGTATAGAGTTGCAAAGAGTCAGACATGACGTGACTTTTGCTTCACTTCCATTTCAAGAATTGGAATTTCAAGAGATAACTGATAATTATCATAATGCAGGATAAATTATTTTGTATGTAAAACTTTATGAAAAGATTATTTACCTTTATTAAGATATGAAAGTACTTTATAAAATTTTTTATGACAGAGTCTGTCTGAGGCATGATGTCAATGTAACAATCCAGGGATGTGATCAGTTCTGCCAATTTGGTAAAATAGTTTATGTGGGTGAATGAATTATGCCAGATATAATTATATATATTCTTCTCTGTGAACTAAATATAGATTCTTAATTTTAATTGACATTTTGATAGATGCATAGGAGAAAAGGGTGATATGTTTAAAAAGTTTTGAATTGCTTATATCTTTATATTTAATTGGCCATAATTGCCTTATCCATACACATTATAATGAAATATCATGTTTTTCCATTCATTTAGAATATATCATTAATTTTACTTCATGGTTATAGAAAATGTATTTATCCAGGTAATCTTTGCATAAAGAAGTAAGAAAGAATTTATTAAAATATTTAAAACATAATTAAAGAGGGAAATCCAAATTAATTTTTCTATCTTATATAGAAATTTATGTGGAGTTGGTATGAATCCTATTAAAACTGAACTTAGGGACATATGAAATAGTTTTTAAAATAGAAAAGTATAATGGAAGAAAATGGCATATAAGAAGTAAAGAGTAGAATCAACAAAAAAGAAACTTGGGTCAATGATGTGGGGAAATGACACTAAGAAAATTACATACAAAAGAGAAGAAAGTGAGAAAGATATGGAAGTTGTTATGAAGAAGATGTTAATGAATAATAAAAGTTAACATATAGAGAAAACATTTCCTTGTAACATAAGGAAGATCAATTGTGAAATTAACAATATAAAAACCTTCCTAAATTATAAGATGGAAGGAGTTCATCACATAAAATTAGTTATTAGCAGGTAGCATATAGCTTATAATTTAATAGTCACTAAAGTAATGTCAGACAAAGAAAGACAAACATTGTGTGCCATCACTTACATGTTGAGTCTAAAAGATAAAATAAATATAACAAAAGAGAAACAGACTCACAGATACATAGAACAAACTAGTGGTGACCAGTGGAAAAGGGAATTGGAGAGTGGAAGGTAGTGGTAGGGGATTAAGAGATTCAACCTACTTTGTACAAGATAAATAAGCAGCTGGCATATATTGCACAGCACAGGAAATATGGTCAATATTTTATAACAACTTTAAAGGGAGTATAATCTATAATAAGACATTGAATCATTGTGTTGCACACCTGAAACTATTATAATATTGTAAATCAACTACACTTCAATGAAAAATAAAATAATTACTAAAGTACTTAATGTTAAGAATGAATAGAATTATTGAGGTAAAGAGAAACATTTGTTAAATGCAGAGCTCAGAAACAGTAAAATATTGTAAGACTTCATAAACGTAAATATCAGTGCATGCGTGCTCAGTTGTGTTCGACTCTTTGCGACCCCATGGACTGTAGCCTGCCAGGCTCCTCTGTTTGTAGGATTCTCTAGGCAAGAACACTGGAGTAGTTTGTCTTTTCCTTCTCCAGGGGATCTTCTGGACCCAGGGATCAAACCCATATCTCATGTGTCTCCTGCATTGGCAGGTGGATTCTTTACCACTGCACCACCTAGTCTATCTTAAATCAAATGAATATGACTAGGACAGACTTATAATCTAGAAATAATATGTATGCAAAAATTATCCCAGTAGAAATTAGAGTGCTTCTGGGAAGATGGGGCTACTGAAGGTAGGGGCTCAATTATCCTCAAAATAAATCTAAAACTTTAAGATAATCCCAGTTAAATTCTCCATCTAATTTTGATAGATATTTAAAAATACAACTTAAATTTATGTGACTAAATATGAAAGACAGGAAATTTCTGAAATTTTAGCTTAAATAAAGGTGGATAAGCTCTATCAATCGTTTAAAGTAGAAGTAATTAATCAGCATCATAACAGGCAAACAAATCAATAGATAAAGTCAAGAAGCAGATTCAAGCATATATAAATTTTAATATACAGCAGTCATTTTAAATAACAAGAAATTGATATTTCTGTCAATATACTTAACTAACATTGTTTAGCTAGGCTATTTTGGAAATATACATCACCAGCAACACCAAAACAATCTACAGATAGATTGAAAATTTATATGTAAAACATGAATGCATAAAAGCAGAAATCTGTATATGTAAATTTTAAAATATAGTGATAAAAGGTCTTTCTGAGCATAGGAATGACAAAAATATTTAGTAATCCTGAATAAATAAAAACATTAAATTTATAAAGTCCCATAAATCAAACTGAAGACAGTTAAAGTGCTGGTAAAAAGCATATGTTGTACATAAAATCTAATAACTTCAATAAATCAAGAGGCAGTTCAAATCTGTAAGGAAAGACCAAGTGCATGATAGGAAAATAGGCAATTATATAAATATGCCACAAAAGAAGAAAATGAAATACCCAATATACATAAAAAGATATATCCATAAAAGTGGACTGCAATGAATCTTATTTGGGGAATGAGGTACTATTTTCAACTTTCATGTTAATATAAATTGAAAATAATCATAATACATAGAATTGGAATTGTATATACATGAATGAGCAAAATATAATTTATTAATGGTGTTGTTCTTGGGATTGACATTTCATGTTGCTTCTTTCTCTTTTTGGCTTACTTTATTTTCCCATGTTCCTCAGGTTTTGGAACACTTAACAAAAATTAAACATGTAAATTCAAATTTTCTATGTAAAAAAGTTGTAAAATAGTCAATATTAGTGAACAAGCTATCCAAGAAGACATCAAATGAATATTTGCCATTTGTGATCGTGTTTCCTCATAGTCAACAAAAGAGTCCAAAATGCAGTAAGTACTTGGGTGCAGTCTTAGAAATGACAATGATCTCTGTTCGTTTCCAAGGCAAACCATTCAATATTACATCAACCCAAGTTTATGCCCCAACCACTAATGCTGAAGAAGCTGAGTTGAACGGTTCTGTGAAGACCTACAAGAACTTCTAGAACTCACACCAAAAAAAGATGTCCTTTTCATCATAGGGGACTGGAATGCAAAAGCGGGATGTCAAGAGATAGCTGGAATAACAGGCAAGTCTGGCCTTGGAGTACAAAATGAAGCAGGGCAAAGGTTAACAAAGTTTTGCCAAGAGAACACATTGATCATAGCAAACACTCTCTTCCAACAACACAAGAGATGACTCTACACATGAACATCTCCAGATGGTCAATACCGAAATCAGATTGATTATCATCTTTGCAGCCAGAGATGGAGAAGGTCTATATAGCCAGCAAAACAAAACAGGGACCTGACTGTGACTCAGATCATGAACTTCTTATTGAACAATTCAGACTTAAATTGAAGGAAGTAGGGAAAATCACTAGACCATTCAGGTATGACCTAAATCAAATCCCTTATGATTATACAGTGCAAGTGACAAACAGATTCTAGGGATTAGATCTCATAGACAGTGAAGAACTATGTGAAGAACTATGAAAAGAGGTCCATGACATTGTAAAGGAGGCAGTGATCAAGACCATCCCCAAGAAAAACAAATGGAAAAAGAAAAAATGATTGTCTGATAAGGCCTTCCAAATAACTGAGAAAAGAAGAGAAGTAAAGGCAAAGGAAAAAAGGAAAGATATACCCATCTGAATTCAGAGTCCTAAAGAATAGCAAGGAAAGATAAGAAAAACGTCCTCAGGGATCAGTACAAAGAAATAGAGGGAAAAAATAGAATGGGAAACTAGAAATCTCTTCAAGAAAATTAGAGATAGCAAGGGAACATTTCATGCCAAGATGGGCACAGCAAAGGACAGAAATGGTATGGACCTAACAGAAGTAGAAGATATTAAGAAAAAGTGGCAACAATACACAAAAGAACTATACAAAAAAGAACGTAATTACCCAGATAGCTATGATCGTGTGCTCACTCACCTAGAGCAAGAAATCCTGGAGATTGAAGTCAAGTGGCTTTGTCACTTGAAATATTACTATGAACAAAGTTAATGGAGGTGATGGAATTCCAGCTGAGCTATTTCAAATCCTAAAAGATGATGCTGTGAAAGTGTTGCACTCAATTGCCAGAAAATTTGGAAAACTCAGCAGTTTCCACAGAACTGGAAAAGGTCAGTTTTCATTCCAATCCCAAAGAAAAGCGATACCAAAGAATGTTCAAGCTACCACACAATTGCACTCATCTCAGATGCTACCAAAGTAATGCTCAAAATTCTCCAAGCCAGGGTTCAACAATACCTGAATTGAGCATTTCAAGGTGTTCAAGCTGGTTTTACAAGAGGCAGAGGAACCAGAGATCAAATTGCCAACATCTGTTGGATCATAGAAAAAGAAAGAAAGTTCTAGAAAAACATCTATTTCTGTTTTATTGACTATGCCAAAGCCTTTGACTGCGTGGATCACAATAAACTATGGAAAATTCTTAAACTGATGGGAATACCAGACCACCTTACTGGGTTCCTGAGAAATACCTGCCACCTTACCTGCAGGTCAAGAAGCAACAGTTAGAACTGGACTTGGAACAATGGACTGGTTCAAAATTGGGAAAGGAATGTGTCAAGGCTGTGTATTGTCACCCTGTTTATTTAACTTATATGCAGAGTACATCATGAGAAATGCCAGGCTGGTTGAAGCACAAGCTGGAATCAAGATTTCTGGAAGATATGCAGATGACACCACTGTTATAGAAGAAATCAAAGAACTAAAGAGCCTCTTGATGAAAGCGAAAGAGGAAAGTGAAAAAGTTGGCTTAAAATTCAACATTCAGAAAATTAAGATCATGGCATCTGGTCCCATCAGTTCAGTTCAGTTCAGTCACTCAGTTGTGTCCGACTCTTTGTGACCCCATGAACCGCAGCACACCAGGCCTCCCTATCCATCTCCAACTCCTGGAGTCCACCCAAAACAATGTCCATTGACTCGGTGATGCCAACCAACCATCTCATCCTCTGTTGTCCCCTTCTTCTCTGCCCTCAATCTTTCCCAGCATCAAGGTCTTTTCAATGAGTCAGCTCTTTGCATCAGGTGGCCAAAGTATTGGAGTTTCAGTTTCAACATCAACCTCCCAATGAACACCCAGGACTGATCTCCTTTAGGATGGACTGGTTGGATTTCCTTGCAGTCCAAGGGACTCGCAAGAGTCTTCTCCAACACCTCAGTTCAATAACATCAATTCTTCAGCACTCAGCTTTCTTAATAGTCCAACTTTCACATCCATACATGACCACTGGAAAAACCATAGCCTTGATTAGACAGTCCTTTGTTGGCAAAATAATGTCTCTGCTTTTGAATATGTTGTCTAGGCTGGTCATAACTTTCCTTGCAAGGAGTAAGTGTCTTTTAATTTCATGGCTGCAATCACCATCTGCAGTGATTTTGGAGCCCCCAAAAATAAAGTCTGACACTGTTTCCCTATCTATTTCCCATGAAGTGATGGGACCAGATGCCATGGTCTTCGATTTCTGAATGTTGAGCTTTAAGCCAACTTTTGCACTCTCCTCTTTCACTTTCATCAAGAGGCTCTTTAGTTCTTCTTCACTTTCTGCCATAAGGGTGGTGTCATCTGCATATCTGAGGTTATTGTTATTTCTCCCGGCAATCTTGATTCCAGCTTGTGTTTCTTCCAGCCCAGCGTTTCTCATGATGTACTCTGCATGTAAGTTAAATAAGCAGGGTGACAATATACAGCCTTGACGTACTCCTTTACCTATTTGGAACCAGTCTGTTGTTCCATGTCCAGTTCTAACTGTTGTTTCCTGACCTGCATATAGGTTTCTCAAGAGGCAGGTCAGGTAGTCTGGTATTCCCATCTCTTTCAGAATTTTCCACAGTTTATTGTGATCCACACAGTCAAAGGCTTTGGCATAGTCAATAAAGCAGAAATAGATGTTTTTCTGGAACTTTCTCTTTTTCGTTGATCCAGCAGATGTTGGCAATTTGATCTCTGGTTCCTCTCACTTCATGGCCAATAGATGGGAAAACAATGCAAACAGGGACACACTTTATTTTCTTCGGCTCCAAAATCACTGCAGATTGTGACTGCAGTTATGAAATTAAGAGACTTTCTCCTTGGAAGAAAAGCTCTGACCAACCTAGACAGCATATTAAAAAGCAGGGACATTACTTTGCCAATAAAAGTCTGTCTAGTCAAAGCTATTGTTTTCCCAGTAGTCATGTATGGATGTGAGAGTTGCATCATAAAGAAAGCTGAGCACTGAAGAATTGATGCTTTTGAAATGTGATATTGGAGAAGACTCTCGAGAATCCCTTGGGCTGCAAGGTGATCCAACCAGTCCATCCTAAAGGAAATCAGTTCTGAATATTCATTGGAAGAACTAATGCTGAAGCTGAAGCTCCAATACTTTGGCCACCTGACTTATTGGAAAAGACCCTGATGCTGGGAAAGATTGAAGGCAGGAGGAGAAGGGGATGACAGAGGATGAGATGGTCGGATGACATCACCAACTTGATGGACATGAGTTTTAGCAAGCTCCAGGAGTCGGCGATGGACAGGGAAGCCTGGTGTGCTACAGTCCATGGGGTTGCAAAGAGTTGGACACCACTGAGCAACTGAACTGCTTGTATTTCGTGCCCTTTCCTGGTGCTGCTGGGGAGTATGCTGATTATACTCTTTATAGTATTTTAAAACAATTTATATAATTTCAGTTTGATCTTTCTTAAGTAAAAATGTTGCATTCACACCTAGAAATTGTTTGAAATATTTGGAAACTACTACCAACTAGTTACCAGTGGATATTGTCCCACTTAAGCATAAGTTAGTGGTAGCTTGATGTGAAATGTCTGATACACATTTCAGATACAAACCTCGAATTAAACTTTAATAGCCAGAATCACCCCAGTCAAGTTGATTTCACTGATTTATAGCCTGGGTGATTCTGAAACTCTCACAATGACATGTTAAGTGGCAGAGTTGCTTGTAGGTTAAAACATGACAATGGGAGGACTAAGTGTAGCACATCAAGGCCATGCTTCTCTATCTGCTATGTCAGGGCAAAATTTTATTCAGAAGGATAGAGAAATGATAAGAACAAGATTTTTCCTGTTTCTACTTTATGATTTTCTCTGGTTGTTTTCAGCATTCCCTTTAAACGAGGATATAAATTTATCACATTTATATCTTTAATTACTTTGAGACTGAACATTGCAAAAATCCATAAAATTTTAATATCAGTTCTCTATGTTTAAATGCAACCTAGTTTTTAATGGTATAGCTTATATAAAAGGGGAATCAAGAAGATTGTTTCCTGCAGAGATTTTCTTTAAGGCTTTGTTTTATTAGTAAAATTTATCTCTAAAAAAGATTTCTCTGTACAATCCAATACCTTCTCTTCAAACCTCACAAGTTTCTTTGAAGAATTTGAATCAGCTTTCAATGATTTGGGCACCTTCTATAGAATCATAGGATCTTTGGATGCCCATCTCTTTACTTGTTTTGTGCTACTTCCTTGCTTTGGCCATTTCAATATTAACTTGCATTTCTCAGAAGTGAGGCTCTGTATTGACACACGAAGTGAGTCTCAGTAAAAAATATTTCAGTCTTTTTCAATATATCTTGCTTGATCAATATTTGTAATATTAGTATTTAAATTTTGTTATTTAAATTATCTTTGGATATAACATTGAAATTTTTCCTTTCAACATTAAAAGTCTACAAATCTAACTATTTAATTGGAGATGTTAATAAAAATGATGATTTAAATACATCTTTCTTAAAAAAAAAAAGTCACACAACAATTGGAATAATCCACTGAATCTATCTACCAACTGTCCCTAACCCTAAAAGTTGCAGTGAGAATTTCTGTTCCATTCTGCTATCACAAGTTATTTGGTAAGAAAAATTGCCCCTTGTAGGTGTCCATACCTTAATTTTTGGAAGCTTTAGATTGTTCAATTACAGTACAAAAAGGGAGTCACAAACATAATTATTGGATTTTAAAATAGATAGATTATCTTGGATTATCCAGATGGACCAAATCGAATAACATGATCTCTTAAAAGCAGAGAACTTTCCCCAGCTGGAGACAAGAGAAATGCTCACAATGAAGGGAAGTCAAAAGTTTCAAAATATGAACAGGAATTAACCCATCCTTTCTAGATGGGACAATGCTTAGAGGAAGCATGAGAGGGAATATGGGCAGCATCTAGAAGCAGAGCCCACTCTGGCTGCTACCACCAAGGAAAAAGAACCTCAGTCTTACAACCTCTGGGAACTGAATTTGGCCAACAACTGGAATCAGCTTGGGACCAAATTCTTCTCTAGAACCCTCAGTAAGGAATGCAGCCTGACAGGGCTTTGGTTTCAGCTTTTGGAGAGCCTAAATAGGGAACCCAGTCCAATCTACCCAGATTCCTGACTTACACAAACTGTGAGTCAATAAATTTATGTTGTTCTCAGAAGGTAAATTTGTGATAATTTGTTATAGCATGAATAGAAAACTAATGTAAATTATCAAAGGGAAGTCTTTCCCAGCAAGCAGGTTTTTATCTTGTCCTATTTTATTTTTACTGCAGTATGAAAACAACTATCTACAATTTACATCTTGCTTTCTAAGAATTTTATTTTTAATAATAGTCTATTAGAATTTACTTAAAAAATATATTATATTTGAATTTCTCAAGCACATTTTCAGTTCCCAGTCTCCATTTCACACAACTATTGAGTAATTTCTTGCCTTTCATTTAAGTATAAAGCATGACTTAACCTAATATTTACCTAGGAAATTTTATTATAAGTAAAATTATTTACGGATTTGGTAGTTGTTCTTCCATGTTGAGCAAAGAGAGTATGTATGAAAAAGGGTTGCAGAACACTTGATATAATTCAGGAATTTCTTGTATGAAATACTCACTGCTTATTTAACAACAATCTTTTGGGCTTAGATTCATTTTGGGTATATTTACGTTTTTATTACTAGTCTTAGAATAATAATAGAAATTAAAAACATATACACAACTACAAAATAAAAAATGTGACATATTAATCTAGCCATTGGAAATTATTTATTGAGCACTTACTATATATAAACAACACTATGCTAGGTATTGTCAAAGATATAAAAGGAATATAAGACATATTCTAGATACAGAATCATAGTTAGGGTAAACAAATTCCTACGTAGAAGGATAAAGATACATGTGATTTATTTATATATTGAATGATTAAGCAGGTACTTATTTAGCAAACATTTATCACATGCTTATTATATAAACAGAGGGTGACCACAGGGGTTAAGACCAAGTCTGTGTTCTCAAGAATCTAGGCAGGAAGTCAGACACTAATGTCAGAACTAACTGCATGAGAGAGAGAGAGAGAGAGAGATAAACTGACAGACATATATGCAATATCACATGGGAACTAGGATACCCATCTAGCTGAGGTCCAGTAGGTATCAGGGAATCAGGGCTCAGGAAGTTTTCATTAGGAGAAACCTGTAAAGGGAATCCTGAAGGATGAGCAGCACTATCCTTCTTAAGGGATGAGGCCATCAAAACCAGAAAGTGTTATTCTGTAGAAAGAACCAGAGAAAAAGAGAAAACTTTTTTGTGTGTGTGAAGAAAAACCACACATCTGTGAGTGTTGGATGGAAAAGATAAAGGGTTGATTCAGAAAGGGCCCCTGTGACATTCTAAACTGGGCAGGCTTTATTGTGAAGCAACTGAAGAGGCTGCAGCTGGATAGTCACAGGGACATATCAAGAAGGTTTCTATAATCTAGAATGCTTTCTAAAGAATTTTAGAAAGTTCACTCTGGTGATAGAGGAGAAATATTGGAGAGTTAAAAGTTTTTCATAGGGAGACCAGCTAGACCAGTGTGGATGTCATAAAGCAGCAGTGCTGTGTAAATTCTTGTGATATGTGAACACATGGCATGTTTTCCCACAGATATTATTAAATGAGGAAAAAATAGATTGTGCTCCGATATTTAAATTATGAAAGTAACACACAGTGGAAGAATTTGGTCAGTTCTAAACCCACTAGCCTAAATAGTAATTTGAATGTGACAAAGTAATTACATCTGAGTCTGTCAATAGGATGTAGCTCTAGGCAGCCTGTCTTTACTAGCCTGGTAAGCTTTGTCATGAATATATTATTATAAATGGTGTTACAAATAGCCAAAAAGGGAAAAATAAATAAATAAGAAGAAATCCAAAGAATCAAAGGGAAAAGAGGGCATTCTAGCTCTTGAGATAAATATTTTCTTATTTCAAATTTATCAACAGTCATTCCACTATTTAGCTCTACTTGCTGTCTAACTAGGGCTTCCCTGGTGGCTCAGACAATAAAGAATCTGCCTGCAATGCAGGAGCCTGGGGTTCAATCCCTGGGTCAGGAAAATCTGCTGAAGATGAGAATGGCTATTCACTCCAGTATTCTTCCCTGGGAAATCCCATGGACAAAGGAGCTTGGTGGGCTACAGTTAATGGGGTTGCAAGGAGTTGGACAGGACTGATTGATTAACACTTTCACTATTTCATCTGTCTAACTAAATCAATTTGTCAGCTCACTTTGGACAGTGAGAGGATAGTGTCTCTCTGGTTTCAAAATGCAAGACTAGGATCTTCAATGTGGTGATGAACTTGAGATACTACCCAAACTTTTTCCTTCATGGAGTTCCACTTCCTTCTTCACATGAATACATTCATGAAATGTTGAGAAAGTAGAATCAAAGGAGCTTCATACTTAATTGGAGTGTGTGTGGACTGCAAGGATTGGAATAAAAAAGGCAAGTTACGAATGATATCCAGCATCCTATCTTGAGCTACTGGTGGATCATATTGCTATTCGTGAAGGTGGAACAGGACAGGTCCTGGCTTGGATACAGAGGAAAAGGAAGAAGGTAGATCATAAATTCAAAATATGTACATTTGAAGTGCCCCTCAGTTCTGCAGCTGGAGATTTCTGATATAAATCAGAGATATAGGTATAACTGCCAACCCGAAAAATACATTTTAGAGAGATCTGTGTAGAGCTGAAGCCAGAGAAATGGGTGAAGTCATCCAGGAATGGTAAAGGGATCAATCAAGGTAAGCACAGAATTTGAGGGTAGAAAGAGAATAAGAGGGAATGAAGTAATAAGTGTATGTCCAGAGGAGATCAAATAATGGGAGAAGTATAGGGTAAGTGGAGGTGTTCAGGAATTAATCAAAGAACTAGGTTAGGTTTGAGGAATTTGTTCCCAATGGAATGAGCAGAGTTCAATTCAAGACATTTGAGTTTAAGCACTACTGATGTTTGTTCTGGAAAAATTCTAGGCAGAGAAGTGACATAATTAATGTTGTAGACCTGAGAAAAAAAATGAATAGATTGTTCTTATTGCAGTATGTGTATGGTCATAAGGACTTGGCATGGGTAACAGCAAAAAACAATTCCAAAGGAAAAAAAAAACAAAAAGCAAAATACTTAAACTAATGTCATCTGCTATTTAATTTCCATTTTCCCATATTCCATGTCCTTTGCTTCACTGGGGCAAGAAGGAAACTAACCTTTATTGAGTGTCCCTATATACTAATACTTTCTGTAGGTTTACACTTAGATCTACTTCACAGGTGGCTCAGTGTAAACATAATCCACATGACTGCCTGGGGAAGAGTGGCACTGCCCCTAGCACTACACAGAACAAAAACTAAGTCTCAGGTGAATTTAAATTGCATAGGGTGGTCAAACTAGTTAAGTGACAGAATTTGCTTTCAAGCCATATGTACCCACTTCCAAAGCCCACTCGCTTGTGGTGACCCCACCCCTTACACGCTGCTCCATTTATTCAGCTGCTATGTCTTCCATACAACTTGTCTGAAATTTTCAAAACCTTTCTGTTTCATTTCTTCCAAACTATCTACATTCATAACGTTTACCTGAAATTCTAATTCCTTGAGGAATTTCTGCTGACGACTCCAGCTCAAAAGTATTTTTCTAAGCTCAGAGTTCATACAGAATATTTTTTTAAAGTGTTTTCTGAGAACACTAGCTTCCCAAAACTACAAAATTGGGTTTGTAATCAAATAAATGAGACGTCCTACATGGTGAGTCTATTTTGGAAGCTACCCAGTCTTTTTAAAATCTTTTTTTAATATTGAGAGAGTATTTTCCAGGCGCTCCTATAATTACATAACATCAACCCAACTCAACCGCTCACACATTATTTTATTTTTGTTCTTGTAAGGCACATTGTGAAGTAAATTGTAATCTTGAATACCATAATCAAGTGGAGATTATTTTGCATGTATAATTTGTGCATGTGTGTATGTGTAAGCATATTATATGGTAAGTGCTTAAAATATTCAATTGTTTATTTGTGGGGAAAGCAAATAAACATAGACTATTATTTACTATCTAAAACAATAAGGGGGCTTCCCAGGTGGCTCAGTGGGTAAAGAATCCACTTGCAGGAGATGCAGGTTCATGCTGTGGGTGGGGAAGATACCCTGAAGGATGGCATGTCAATTTACTTCAGTATTCTTGTCTAGAGAATCTCATGGACAGAGGAGCCTGGTGGCCTACAGTTCATAGACTTGCAAAGAATCGGACATGACTGAAGCAACTAAGCATGCACACACTAAAAACAAAAAACAAAACAAAACAAATTCTGGAGATTCAGGATATGGGAATGGGCTTGAAAAGAAAAAAAAATGTATATATATATATATTTTTTTTTTTTCCCTGCATGTTTGCATTTATCTCTGCTTAAAATGTTGTCGTGTTAAAATTAAGTAAACAGGTTTTTCTTCTGATTAGGATGTACAAGGCACTAAATGAACTTCACTCATATGGTAACACCAAGAAAAATCCAATAAATTAAAAATGGATCCTTATCTATGCTACCTTATTGATGGTATCAAAGAATAGTGGACACACATACAAAAATCCTTATTAAACTGATTTCCACAAAGAAGTGGCATTCAGAGTTTAGCAGCAAATTGTTTTAACTTATGTTGGGAAATGTCAGGTAAAGGAGAAGACTTGCTAAAGGCAGAGACCAACTGAGCCATTGACAATGGCAGAGACAGACAGAAATGGATTAGAGTCTAAAGTCTTCCTAAATATAGTAATTGTTTTTTGTTTGTTTGTTTGTATAGCATTATGCTTATTTTCCCATCCTTCCACCTCTGAGTTTTGCAGAGAATAAAAGCAAGTATCTTGAGGCTGTAGAGCAAGCAGCAGCATAGGCCCCACTAAACTTAAAACTTGGTAAACTCTAAAGAGTCACTACCTCACTTTATCTTCCAGACATCAAATAAAAATCACATTCTTTGCAGAAAATAAAAGCAGAAGAGTAGTTTTACATTGCTTCTGGTTTTCTATACAAAAAGTATGGTATACTATCAAATATGATGAAATATGCCAAAATATAAATATATTGGAAAGAGAAAAAATATAAAAGAAAATGACTAAATCAAACCATAAATGATTCATCCCACAGTAATATTCACCATAATAATTTTCTGCAATATGATCTTATACATCTTCTTATCCAGAGGGAGAATCTATGGATGAGAGAATCTATGTTCTCTCTGCTTGAATCTTAGTGGGCTTGTCACTCACATTAAACAGAATATGGTGACTGTGATGTAGCATGGCTTCTGAAATTGGGGTGGAAAAGGCATGTAGCTTCTTTCATATTGGCTGAGTCACTTGATGGCAAAAGAAGTTTACATAAGTAGAAACTGGAATAACCATATGGGATTATTTAGAATGAAGCACAGAGGATTTCTGTGGTGATAGCAGTGTTCTATATCTTGATTGGAGCGTGGGTAAAACAAGTATAATTATTTGTCCAACTCATCAAATTATATACTTAATAACTTTACATTTTCTGCTTTGTATTTTCATTTTTAGCCCCCAAATAAATGGACATTTGTGCATATTTTGTCAATTTCTTCTTAAGAAAATAAAATTTAATGAACCATGAACTATTTTTTTTTGTTTGTTTCATAATCACTTTCTTTAATTATTAAAACAATGAGGTTGGAACACAGCAGAGTAAATCAAAGCAGCCTTGAATAATCTCATGATTAGGGGATCTTTTTTTTTCTCATTTGATAAAAACTAAGTTGGACACATGTTTATAGTTAATATGTTTCACAAAATCATCAGTTCAACTTAGGAAACAAAGCATCTTTGCTTGCTAACGTTATAATAGTTTATTATAAGCTGATCAATGTATTTAAATGTAATTAAAGTAAATTTCCTTAAATTAAATCTGTATTTCTGTTCTCCTTTAATTCAGATTATTGCATAAATTCCATGGTTTAAATTATCAAGATAGTGTTTTTCTATTGGCATAATGAATACTTTTTAATTTCTACTGTGTATCACTGCCTTAAACTTTTTTTTTCAGACATAGATATAAATAAGTAGGCACTGGTATTAAAAATAATGCTTTTTCATATGCTGTTTCTTATAAAATCTGATACAAATTATGAGGTTGAATAAAAAGTAGAGGCTATATCAAATTTAAGAAGACAGAAGATGTTGGAATTTGAAGTGAAATGAAGAGGGACCTATGAACTATAGATCCCAAGTCCTTGAAAATACTTTCCTTTCCATATTCTTTTCACTTTTAAATTGGACATAAAGTTTCTTTAAAAAAAAAAGTAGAAGAAGAAGAAGAAAGAAACTAAACTTAAAATCAGATCTAGATATCTCTAAATAATGAGATTGAGTAATGACTCTAAGTGATAATATCACATGTTATTATTAAGGTGTTTTTTTAACCAGAAAAGCAGAGTAAAATATCTTCATCTTTTCTGGACACTGTTACATTTAAAACTTACAATTGTGTGTCATTTAATAAGTATGTGGTTAAGAGAAAGGGAACCTCAGTTTTCTCAATCTTGAAATGATTTTAACATTACAGTTTTACAGTATGCTTTAGAAATAATGCTTATAATAAATAGCCCTATTATACAAAAAATATGCTCAAATCTTCACATTGTTAATGAATCTGAATCTAACATAACTGTGTTCAGCATAATGTCAATGTATTTGTTAATAACGTAAAAATATTTCATGGTACAATGTGAGTTTGCAACGATGCCCCACGGCATTCTGTCATACAGGTTGTCATTTTATCAATGAAAATAAAATAATAAAAATAACTGAAAATAAGTTAATCAGTACCATCTTTCTAGATTCCATCAGTTCAGTGCAGTTCAGTCACTCAGTCGTGTCTGACTCTTTGCGACCCCATGAATCGCAGCACACCAGGCCTCCCTGTTCATCACCAACTCCTGGAGTTCACCCAGACTCACGTGTATCGAGTCGGTGATGCCATCCAGCCATCTCATCCTCTGTCATCCCCTTCTCCTCCTGTCCCCAATCCCCCCCAGCATCAGGGTCTTTTCCAATGAGTCAACTCTTTGCATCAGCTGGCCAAAGTACTGGAGTTTCAGCTTTAGCATCAGTCCTTCCAAAGAACACCCAGGACTGATCTCCTTTAGGATGGACTGGATGGATCTCCTTGCAGTCCAAGGGACTCACAAGTCATCTCCAACACCACAATTCAAAAGCATCTATTCTTCAGTGCTCAGCTTTCTTCACAGTCCAACTCTCACATCCATACATGACCACTGGAAAAACCATAGCCTTGACTAGACGGAACTTTGTTGGAAAAGTAATATCTCTGCCTTTTAATATGCTATCTAGGTTGGTCATAACTTTCCTTCCAAGGAGTAAGCGTCTATTAATTTCATGGCTGCAATCACCATCTGTACTGATTTTGGAGCCCCCAAAATAAAGTCTGACACTGTTTCCACTGTTTCCCCATCTATTTCCCATGAAGTGATGGAACCAGATGCCATAATGTTAGTTTTCTGAATGTTGAGCTTTACGCCAACTTTTTCACTCTCCACTTTCACTTTCATCAACAGGCTTTTTAGTTCCTCTTCACTTTCTGCCATAAGGGTGGTGTCATCTCCATATCTGAGGTGATTGATATTTCTCCCAGCAATCTTGATTTCAGCTTGTGCTTCTTCCAGCCCAGCATTTCTCATGATGTACTCTGCATATAAGTTAAATAAGCAGGGTGACAATATACAGCCTTGACGTACTCCTTTTCCTATCTGGATTCCATATATATGTGTAATTATACAATATTTGGTTTTCCCTTTCTGAATTGCTTCACTTTATGTAATAGACTTATCCACCTCATAAGAACTGACTCGAAGAATCTTAAAAGATTCCCTACATTATCAAAAGCAGATTTAAAAACAATTTAAAATATATCTTTTATTAAAATATATAATAGGATTATAAAATAGGATTGGAAGATGTTTGTGAAAATGTCAACTTTTATGAACACGATCAGTGAAAGAAGTATATATATTTAATAAAATAAATAGAATATTTTCTTAGAGTAGAAATAATAATAAACATAATTTGTAGTGATCTTATGAACTTGTGATTATAAGAAATAAACATATCAGAACATATTTATTCTTTAGCATGAGAATTGATTGTGCATCTCAGGAACTTGTAGTCTGTGTCTTAGCTCAAAAGAATACTATAGGGATCCCTAATACTTTATTCACAATCCCAAAATACAAAAGGGCTTCTCTGGTAGCTCAACTGATACCAATTTTTACCAACTGGTTCCTCCATACCAATGCTGGAGACCCAGTTCAAAGATTCCCTGGAGAAGGGATAGGCTACCCACTCCAGTATTCTTGAGATTCCCTGGTGGCTCAGATGGTAAAGAATCCACCTGCAATGTAGGAGACCTGGATTTGATCATTGGGTTGATAAGGTGCCCTGGAGGATGGCATGGCAACCCATTTCAGTATTCTTACCTGGAGAATCCCTATGGACAGAGGAGCCTGAAGGGCTATAGTCCATGGGGTCACAAAGAGTCAGATGTGACTGAGGACAGCACAAAATACAAAAAGCTCTGGAGAAATGCTTTCATAAATAAGGCACTAAACTCCTTTGGTTGGGAATTTGTGTTCCAAGATGGAATCAGTCAGTTCAGTTCAGTTCAGTTGCTCAGAGACTGATTGACCCTCCTCGCTAAACAACTAGAAATTATATATGTCAATAGTTTTTAAGACATAGAACATCAGGCAATGAATGACAGTGATCCCTGAGATAAAAGAAACAAATAAGGTGAGCCCTCTGATTGCCTTAGTTTACTTTCTGGATCAAGTTTCCAGGCCAAAGCACAGAGTTTAAGGTTTTTGTTCTATACAGAAGAGGAGCTTGAGTCTAAATAAGCTTTTATTCTGAGGCAGGAGATAAATGGCCCCCATTTATCTCAGCTGGAACCTGTCCCCTGTGGACAGATGCTTCAAGATAAAGACAATGGCAGGGGCAAGGAGGAGCAAGGCCCTGTTGGATAAAAGATAAAAGGACCACATATTTCTCATACTTGAGGTCAAGATCTCCCTGACTATTCATGGGGGTCACAAAGGGAGGGGACACCATCCCATAATAGGTGGTGTCAGCCTTCCCATAAGCCTCTGCACTGGAAGCCATCTTGGCAAAAAATGTACATACATGTTGGGTAGGACTCTAGGACAGGTCAGGTGTGGAAAATAAATGAAGTAATTGGCCAAAGGTAAACAAGACTCAGGGGAACTGCCCTAAATAAGTGATTTGAGTCACCTCTCTGGTGAGCACCACATCATTAGGGAGGATTCCCACACCCTTTCTCTCTAGGTGTGTATCTGTCTTGCTTCTGTCTTAAACAAAATGTTCCTCTGTGTGCTCTGCCACTTGTTGTGCTGTCTCTGTAATAATAAATTTTGTAACTGTTTTTACAGGTTTTGTTACTTTGAGAAATTCACTTTGTGATAGGGGTAAAAACCAGAGCAACTTTTCTCCTAGCCTCTAGCCTCTAGTGGACAAGTGGCTAGGATTCCTGATTTTCATCCAGGCTACCCAAGTCCAATTCCTGGGCAGGGAACCAAGATCCCACTTCAAGCCACCACTCATTGCTGTCTCCCTGAGATCAGTTTCATAGGGGAGATGGAAGACATGAGTTTGGGTAGATTTTGGTACTGATACTGGTTGCTCCTCAGCCAACCAGTATCTGGAAGTTTTCTCTGGATCCTCCCTGTGAGTAAATGGTGGAAATACTGGAGGAAAAGTCTGCAAGCAGGTGGGAACGCTTTTATGTCTGCTTCCCAAAGAGTTTCACACTGTCATCTACATCTTGCCTTTAGCACTGTATTAAATGGTTCTAGATAAAACTTTTTAGAAGCTTTAACTGTATTTGACAATGCTTATCCATTCTAGGTACATAAATGCTAGGATCCTGTACGTCCCCTTAAGCATCTCTCTCTCCCCAGATTGTTTGCTTTGCAACCTCTGTTCTCTGAAGAGCTCAAGAAAAGCCACTTATATTTGCCATTTACCCAGCTTTTATCTTGTCTGGAGAGTGGGAGTCTTTCTCTTTCCAGCATTTTACATAGCTGAAATATTAAGTCCATCATGCTTACTAAAATCAAAACCAACACTTGCTCTCTCATTCTCTCTCATTTTGTGATCACTTAATTCTGGCTGACCTTGAGGGGGGAAAAAAAAAATATATATATATATATATATATAATATTCCAGACCTTTTACATACAGTTTACCTGGATCATCTCATGATTCAAAATAGTCCCCAAATATCTAAACATCTCTATATTTCTTTGGCATTGTAAACACTGTTCATAATACCATTTCTTTGGTGGACTTTTGCCCATATGGCACAATCATTTCTATAAACTATTAACACTTTTCTGTTAAAATGAAAAATGGTGTCATGGATTAAGCACTGCATTTAAATGAGGGAGGAAAGGAGTGTGTTTGTCCTTTCATGGCTTGTGCCTGTTCAGGATGTGAACTAGCCTTGCACTGAAGGGTATTCTGCCTGATGCGCTTAGTCATTCAGTCATGTCTGAATCTTTGCGATCCCCCAGGCTCTTTTGTCCATGGGAATTCTCCAGGCAAGAATACTGGAATGGGTTGACATGCCCTCCTCCAGGGGATTTTCCCAACCCAGAGATCAAACCCAGGTCTTCTGCTCTGCAGGCAGATTCCCAGTCTGAGCCACCAGGGAAGCCATTCTGCTTCTGTGATAGGAAAATATATCAGGGGGATAGAAGCTGACAGATAAAACCTAGATTCTGTTATAAAGAGAATATACATTTTCCAAGTGTATATTGCAAACATCTAAACTAGTTCAGTGAACACAGTATTAGTAGGAAACAAATAATTTGTTGTTAAATTCAACTAGAAGATGGCAGAGTAGGACCTGAGCTCATCTTCCACTCTGAGAACTCCAAAATTGCAACTTGCTGCTGAACAACCATCGACAGGAGAATGTTGGATCTCACCAAAAAGATACCCCACATCCAAAGGCAAAGGAGAAGAGCCAACAAGATGGTAGGAGGAACGAAACTGTGTTTATTGCAAGCCCCATACCAGGCAGAGATGCCTGGAAGGAAGGTTCAAACAAAACCTCGTGTGCACCAGGATCCAGATACCCCACAAAAGACTGAGTCAGACCTGCCTTGGAGTGTTTGAGTGTCTGCTCAGGAGTTACGGATCAGCAGTGGCCACCATGGGGACAGGGGCTCTGGCTGCAATAGACCTGGGAGGTGCTGCGCCTGTCCTAAATCCTCTTGGAGGATGTCACCATTACGCCCACCCTAGAGCCCCCGAGCAAATGACTCACAAACTGGAGAACAATTGCATCAAAGAAGTTCTTGCACTGTTGCAAAAGTTCTATGGTCCACAATAGATTCCCAAACCTGGGGATCCAGCAAAGAGACTGAGAACCCCCAAGGAATTTGACTTTGAAGGCCAGTGAGATTTGATTCCAGAACTTCCACAAGATTGGGGAAACAGACTCTTGGAGGGCATAAACAAAACTTTGCGCACACTAGGACCCAGAAGAAAGGAGCAGTGACTGCACTAGAGACTGAGCCAGACTTGCCTGTGAGTGTCCAGGAGTCTCTGGTGTGGGTATGGGTCGACAGTGACCTGCTTTGAGGTTAGGGCACTGAATGCAAAAGTCCTGGGGGCTGCAGGGTGGTGCTGGCATAAATCTTTTTGAAGGAGGTTGCCTCAAGCAAAACCAAAGGGAGAGAATAGAGTCTGCTACATCAACAGAAAGTTGGATTAAATATTTACTGAGCATGGCCCCACCCATCAGAGCAAGACACACAGATTCCCTCCTCCCTGCCATAACCAGACCCTCCAATCAGGAAACTTCCACAGTCTCTTATTCTTATCCATCAGAAGGCAGACAGATGAAAACCACAATCAAAGAAAACTAACCAAATTGATCACATGGATCACTGCCTTGTCTAACTCAATGAAGCTATGAGTTACACCATGCAGGGCCACCTAAGATGGACGGGTCATGGTGGAGAGTTCTGACAAAATGTGGTCCACTGGAGAAGGGAATGGCAAACCACTTCAGTATTATTGCCTTGAGAACCCCATGAACAGTATGAAAAGGCAAAAAGTTATGACATTGAAAGATGAACTCCTCCACTTGGTAGGTGCTGAATATACTACTGGAGTGGAGAAATAGTTCAGGAAAAAATAAAGAGGCTGAGCCAATGCAAAAACAACACCCAGTTGTGAATGTGACTGGTGATGGAAGTAAAGTCTGATGCTGTAAAGAACAATATTGCATAGGAACCTGGAATGTTAGGTCCATGAATCAAGGTAAATTGGAAGTGGTCAAGCAGGAGATGGCAAGAGTGAACATTGACATTTTAGTAATCAATGAACTAAAATGGACCAGAATGGGTGAACTGAATTCAAATGACCATTACATCTAATACTGTGGGCAAGAACCCCTTAGAAGAAATGGAGCAGCCCTTGTGGTCAACAAAAGAGTCCAAAATGCAGTTCTTGAGTGCAATCTCAAAAATGGCAGAATGATCTCCGTTTGTTTCCAAGGCAAACCATTCCATATCACAGTAATCCAAGTCTATGACCTAATCACTAATGCCATAGAAGCTGAAGTTGAACAGTTCTGTGAAGACTTACAAGAACTTCTAGAACTAACACCAAAAGAAAAGATGTCATTTCCATCATAGGAGACTAGAATGAAAGAGCAGAAAGTCAAGATATACTTGGAGTAACAGGCAAGTTTGGTCTTGGAGTACAGTATGAAGCAGGGCAAAGACTAACAGAGTTTCGCCAACAGAACACACTTGTCATAGCAAACACCCTCTTCCAACAACACAAGAGACGACTCTACACATAGACAGCACCAGATGCTCAGGACCAAAATCAGATTGATTATATTCTTTGCAGCCAAAAATGGAGAAGCTCTATACAGTCAGCAAAAACACAACCGGGAGCTGACTGTGGCTCTGACCATGAATTCCTTACTGCAAAATTCAGACTTAAATGGAAGAAAGTACGGAAAACTACTAGACCATTCAGGTATAACCTAAATCAAATCCCTTTGAATATACAGTGGAAGTGACAAAGAGATTCAAGGGATTAGCTTTAATAGACACAATGCCTTAAGAGCAATGGAAAGAGGTATGTAACATTGTATAGGAAGCTGTGATCAAAACCATCCCCAAGAAAAAGCATTGCAAAAAGTCAAAATGGTTGTCTGAGGAGGCCTTACAAATATTTGAGAAAAGAAGAGAAGCAAAAGGCAAAGGAGAAAAAGAAAGATATATCCATGAATTCAGAGTTCCAAAGAATAGCAAGGAGAGATAAGAAAGCTTTCCTAAGTGGTCATTGCAAAGAAGTAGAGGAAAACAATAGAATAGGAAATACTAGAGGTCTCTGCAAGAAAATTAGAGATACCAAGGAAACATTTAATGCAAAGACAGGCACAAGAAAGGACAGAAATAGTGCAGACTTAACAGAAGGCACAGATATTAAGAAGACATGGCAAGAATACACAGAAGAACTATACAAAAAAGATCTTAATGACCCAGATAACCATGAGTGTGTGATCACTCACCTAGAGCCAGACATCCTGGAATGTGAAGTCAAGTGGAAGCATCACTACAAACAAAGCTAGTGGAGGTGATGGAATTCTAGCTGAGCTATTTCAAATCCTAAAAGATGATGCTGTGAAAGTGCTGCACTCAATATGCCAGCAAATTTGGAAAACTTAGCAGTGGCCACAGGGCTGAAAAAGGTCAGTTTTCATTCCAATCCTAAAGAAAGGCAATGCCAATGAAAGTTTAAACTACTGCCCAATTGCACTCATCTCATTCCAGCAGAGTAATGATCAAAATTCTCCAAGTGAAGCTTCAACAGACAGTGAACTGAGAATTTCCAAATGTTCAAACTGGACTTAGAAAAGACAGAGCAACCAGAGATCAAATTGTCAACAGTTGTTGGATCATAGAAAAAGCTAGAGAATTCCAGAAAAAATATCTATTTCTGCTTCATTGCCTATGCTAAATACTTTGTGTGGATCACAACAAACTGTGGAAATTTCTTAAAGAGATTGGAATACTAGACCATCTCACCAGCTTCCTGAGAATCCTGTAAGCAGGTCAAGAAGAAGCAACAGTAAGAACCAGACATGAAACAACAGACTGCTTCAAAATTGGGAAAGGAGTACGTCAAGGCTGCATATTGTCACCCTGCTTATTTAACTTGTATGCAGAGTACATCATGCAAAATGCTGGGCTGGATCAAGCACAAGCTAGAATCAAGATTTCCAGGAGAAATATCAATAACCTAAGATATGCAGATGACACAACCCTGATGGTAGATAGTGAAGAACTAAAGAGCCTGTTGATGAAAGTGGAAGAGGAACGTGAAAAAGCTGGCCTAGAACTCAACATTCAAACACCTAAGATCATGGTATTCAGTCCCATCACTTCATGGCAAATAGATGGGGAAACAATGGAAATGGTGACAGATTTTCTTTTCTTGGGCTCCAAAATTCCTGTAGATGGTGACTGCAGTCATGAAATTAAAATACACTTGCTCCTTGGAAGAAAAGCTATGACCAAACTAGACAGCACATTAAAATTCAGAGACATTACTTTATTGACAAAGGTTCATCTAGTTAAAGTTATGGTTTTTCCGGCAGTAGTGTATGGATGCGAGAGTTGGACTATAAAGAAATCTGAGCCCAGAAGTTTTGATACTTTTGAACTGTGGTGTTGGAGAAGACTCTTAAGAGTTGCTTGGATTTCTTTGTATTTTTTTTTTATTTTTAGACTTTACAATATTGTATTGGTTTTGCCAAATATCGAAATGAATCCACCACAGGTATACATGTGTTCCCCATCCTGAATCCTCCTCCCTCCTCCCTCCCCATACCATCCCTCTGGGTCGTCCCAGTGCACCAGCCCCAAGCATCCAGTACATCGAACCTGGACTGGAGACTCATTCCATATATGATATTATACATATTTCAATGCCATTCTCCCAAATCATCCCACCCTCTTCCTCTCCCACAGAGTCCAAAAGACTGTTCTATACATCAGTGTCTCTTTTGCTGTCTTGTATACACGGTTATTATTACCATCTTTCTAAATTCCATATATATGCATCAGTATACTGTATTGGTGTTTTTCTTTCTGGCTTACTTCACTCTGTATACTAGGCTCCAGTTTCATCCACCTCATTAGAACTGATTCAAATGTATTCTTTTTAATGGCTGAGTAATACTCCATTGTGTATATGTACCACTGCTTTCTTATCCATTCATCTGCTGATGGACATCTAGCTTGCTTCCATGTCCTGGCTATTATAAACAGTGCTGCGATGAACATTGGGGTACACGTGTCTCTTTCAATTCTGGTTTCCTCAGTGTGTATGCCCAGCAGTGGGATTGCTGGATAATAAGGCAGTTCTATTTCCAGTTTTTTAAGGAATCTCCACACTCTTCTCCATAGTGGCTGTACTAGTTTGCATTCCCACCAACGGTGTAAGAGGGTTCCCTTTTCTCCACACCCTCTCCAGCATTTATTGCTTGTAGACTTTTGAATAGCAGCCATTCTGACTGGCGTGAAATGGTACCTCATAGTGGTTTTGATTTGCATTTCTCTGATAATGAGTGATGTTGAGCATCTTTCCACGCACATATGGACACCTTATCTTTGACAAAAGAGGCAAGAATATACAATGGATTAAAGACAATCTCTTTAACAAGTGGTGCTGGGAAAACTGGTCAACCACTTGTAAAAGAATGAAACTAGATATTTTAGAAAACACATCTCTAAATACTTCTATAGGACAAATAACTGCATTTCAGAAATTTTATAAATGCAGTAAAAGCTGTTTTCCTCTTATATGTACATTTTGTTCAGAGAAAGGAAGATGATGAGCTTATATTGAACATCTTATTGAGAACCCTGAACTATGTTAGGTGCTTCACATATCTGTTACTTGATTCTCTTCACAAACCTTTTCAGTATTTTATACTCTCTCCAATTCAAAGATAAGGAAATTGTCATTATTTATTCAATCTGTCAGGAAGATAAGTTCTGTGTACTGGTATGGTGCTAATTTCTAACATCCTATTGTAAATAACATGAAAGCAGTCTCTTGGCCTCATGGAGTTTACAAATGTCAGTGAATAAATATTTTGTACAAATTAGTATTGTTTTACATTTGTTCATTGTTTTTACAAGCTTTGTATGTTTTGAAAATGTCCAGAAGAGATAGTTAAGCAATACTACAAAAGCAGACATAAAGACCACCTAATTGGGTTTGCAATTTCCTTCATCATCCAGTGGTTAAGAATCTACCTTCCAATGCAGAGGATATGGGTTCGATCCCCCTTCAGGGAACTAAGATCCCACATGTCACAGAGCCAGTAAACCCATGGTGCAACAACTGAGCCTGTATACTGCAATTGGAGAGCTTGTGTGCCCCAAACTACAGAGCCCAGATGCTCTGGAGCCCTTGCACCTCAAGTAAGATCCTGTATGCTGCAACTAAGACCCAATACAGCCAAAAACAAACAAACAAATAAATGAATAAATATTTTTTAAAAAGATCACCTAATCTGGGTTAGATGATATGGAAAATTCTCCCATAGAAAATAATTTTAAGACTTAAAATAGTTAACCTGCCTTAAGTCAGACAGCAGTGTGTGGAAGAAACACCGTTTGAATTTCCATGTCTGACTCCACAGTTTTGTTATTTTTGTAATGTAATTTGTTGTATTACATAGTTACTAAGGTAACTAACTAGTTGGCTGTTCAAAAAGAGTAAGTGTACATTTGCTACAGAACTTCTCATGCCCCAAAGCTACCTTAACCACAACTCTGTGCCAGCAGACTCCCCCTCTACCCATCCATGAAAGGAGAACCTGGGGAGACTCTCATGAGAACACCTGATGAATGAAAATGTGATCAAGAATCTGGGAAAATCAGATAGTTCTCTTTTCAAGTCAGGTGTGTTTGTGGTTATTTTGGGAAATGTGAAACTACAAGCTTCAAAGGCAGCAACTGACAGCCAGATGGCAACTGGACACCTTCCTCCTTTGAGACTACGCGTGACTCTTCTGTCTCATTCACCCAGGAACTCACTGACCTACCCTGGCTTGTCAAATCTGAACTCAACTTGATAATTAAGTGTGGCTTGCCAAATTCAATTTAATCTGTATCACTTGCCTTTCAGACCTACTATGTGTTATATCTAAGTGAGTTATATTTGTTTGAGTGTAAAGATTGCTTTTTATCACTAAATAAGTCCTACTTGATGGAGTGAATGACTGCCATTTTAAATGAAATTGTTAATTAATATATAACAAGAGTTTTTCTTAACATTTTTTAAAGAGATTTTTTGATGTGGACCATCTGTTTTTGTCTTTATTGAATTTGTTACAGTATTGTTTCACACACACACACACACACACATATATATATACATATATATTAGCCTTGGGATTTTTATTAGCCCTGGGATCTTGGCTCTCAGACCAGCGATGGAAACCACACACCATGCATTGGTAGGCAGAATCCTAACCACTGGACCACCAGGGAAGTCCTGTAGAGACTTGTTTAAAGTTACCTCAAATTGTTGTTGATGTTCAGTCGCACAGTCATGTCTGCCTCTTTGTGACCCCATGGATTGCAGCATGCCAGCCTTCCCTGTCCTTCACCATCTCCCAGAGCTTGCTCAAACTCATGTCCAGTGAGTCGGTGGTGCCATCCAACTGTCTCATTCTCTGTCATCCCCTTCTCCTGCCGCTTTCAATCTTTCCCAGCATCAGGGTATTTTATGAGTCAGCTCTTCCAATCAGGTGGCCAAAATATTGGAGCTTCAACTTTAGCATCAGTCCTTCCAACGAATATTCAGGACTGATTTCCTTTAGAGTTGACTGGTTTGATCTTGCAGTCCCTTGCAAGAGTCTTCTCCAACACCATAGTTCAAAAGCATCAGTTCTTCAGCACTCAGTCATCTTTATGGTTCAACTCTCACATCTGTACATGACTACTGGAAAACCCATAGCTTTGACTATACAGACCTTTATCAGCAAAATAATGTCTCTGGTTTTTAATACATTGCCTAGGTTGGTCATAGCTTTTCTTCCAAGGAGCAAGTGTCTTAATTTTATGACTGCCATCACCATCTGTAGTGATTTTGGAGCCCAAGAAAAGAAAATCTGTCACTGTTTCCATTGTTTCCCCATCTATTTGCCATGAAGTAACCAAGTAAGATGGTAGGTATTGTGAGAGGGCATCAGAGGGTAGATGCACTGAAACCATAATCACAGAAAACTAGCCAATCTGATCGCATGGACCACAGCCTTGTCTAACTCAATGAAACTAAGCCATGCCATGTGGGGCCACCCAAGATGGGAGGGTCATGGTGGAGAGGTCTGACAGAATGTGGTCCACTGGAGAAGGGAATGGCAAACAATGTCAGTTTTCTTGCCTTGAGAACCCCATGAACAGTATGTAAAGGCAAAGTGATAGGATACTGAAAGGGAAACTCCCCAGGTCGGTAGGTGCCCGATATGCTACTGGAGATCAGTGGAGAAATAACTTCAGAAAGAATGAAGGGATGGAGCCAAAGCAAAAACAATACCCAGTTGTGGATGTGACTGGTGATAGAAGCAAGGTCCGATGCTGTAAAGAGCAATATTGCATAGGAACTTGGAATGTGAGGTCCATGAATCAAGGCAAATTGGAATTGGTCAAACAGGAAATGGCACAAGTGAATGTTGACAGTCTAGGAATCAGCGAACTAAAATGGACTGAAATGGGTGAATTTAACTCAGATGACCATTATATCTACTACTGTGGGCAGGGATCCCTTAGAAGAATGGAGTAGCCATCATGGTTGGCAAAAGAGTCCGAAATGCAGTACTTGGATGCAATCTCAAAAACGACAGAATGATCTCTGTTCATTTCCAAGGCAAAACATCCAACATCACGGTAATCTAAGCCTTTGCCCTAACCAGTAACACTGAAGAGGCTGAAGTTGAACGGTTCTATGAAGACCTACATGACCTTTTAGAACTAACACCCAAAAAAGATGTCCTTTTCATTATAGGGGACTGGAATGCAAAAGTAGGAAGTCAAGAAACCCCTGGAGTAACAGGCAAATTTGGCCTTGGAGTACAGAATGAAGCAGGGCAAAGGCTAATAGAGTTTTGCCAAGGGAACACACTGGTCGTAGCAAATAACCTCTTCCAACAACACAAGAGAAGACTCTACACATGGACATCACCAGATGGTCAACACTGAAATCAGATTGATTATTTTCTTTGCAGCCAAAGATGGAGAAGCTCTATACAGTCAGTAAAAACAAGACAAGGAGCTGATTGTGTCTCAGATCATGAACTCCTTATTGCCAAATTCAGACTGAAATTGAAGAAAGTGGGGCAAACCACTATTCAGGTATGACCTAAATCAAATCCCTTATGATTATACAGTGGAAGTGAGATAAAGATTTAAGGGACTAGATCTGATAGACAGAGTGCCTAATGAACTATGGATGGAGGTTCGTGACATTGTACAGGAGACAGGGATCAAGAGGATCCCCATGGAAAAGAAATGCAAAAAAGCAAAATGGCTGTCTGAGGAGGCCTTACAAATAGCTGTGAAAAGAAGAGAAGCCAAAAGCAAAGGAGGAAAGGAAAGATATAAGCATCTGAATGCAGAGTTCCAAAGAATAGCAAGGAGAGATAAGAAAGCCTTCCTCAGTGGTCAATGAAAAGAAATAGAGGAAAACAACAGAATGGGAAAGACTAGAGATCTCTTCAAGAAAATTTGAGTTACCAAGGGAACACTTCATACAAAGATAGGTCAATAAAGGGCAGAAATGGTATGAATCTAACAGAAGCAGAAGATATTAAGAAGAGGTGGCAAGAAGACACAGAACTGTACAAAAAAGATCTTCACGACCAAGATAATCACAATGGTGTGATCACTCACCTAGAGCCAGACATCCTGGAATGTGAAGTCAAGTGGGCCTTAGAAAGCATCACTATGAACAAAGCTAGTGGAGGTGATGGAATTCCAGTTGAGCTATTCCAAATCCTGAAAGATGATGCTGTGAAAGTGCTGCACTCAATATGCCAGCAAATTTGGAAAACTCAGCAGTGGCCACAGGACTGGAAAAAGTCAGTTTTCATTCCAATCCCAAAGAAAGGCAATGCCAAAGAATGCTCAAACTACTGCACAATTGCACTCATCTCACATGCTAGTAAAGTGATGCTCAAAATTCTTCAAGTCAGGCCTCAGCCGTACATGAACCTTGAACTTCCAGATGTTCAAGCTGGTTTTAGAAAAGGCAGGGGAACCAGAGATCAAATTGTCAACATCTGCTGGATTATCAAAAAAGCAAGAGAGTTCCAGAAAAAAACATCAATTTCTGCTTTATTGACTATGCCAAAGCCTTTGACTGTGTGGATCACAATCAACTGTGGAAAATTCTGAAAGAGATGGGCATACCAGACCACCTGACCTGCCTCTTGAGAAATCTGTATGCAGGTCAGGAAGCAATAGTTAGAACTGGAATGGAACAATAGACTGGTTCCAAATAGGAAAAGGAGTACGTCAAGGCTGTATATTGTCACCCTGCTTATTTAACTTATATGCAGAGTACATCATGAGAAATGCTGGGCTGGAAAAAGCACAAGCTGGAATCAAGATTGCCAGGAGAAATATCAAGAACCTCAGATATGCAGATGACACCACCCTTATGGCAGAAAGTGAAGAGGAACTCAAAAGCCTCTTGATGAGAGTGAAAGTGGAGAGTGAAAAAGTTGGCTTAAAACTCAACATTAATAAAACTAAGATCATGGCATCTGGTACCATCACTTCATAGCAGATAGATGGGGAAACAGTGGAAACAGTGTCAGACTTTATTTTTTTGGTCTCCAAAATCACCGCAGATGGTGATTACAACCATGAAATTAAAATACACTCCTTGGAAGAAAAGTTATGACCAAGCTAAATAGCATATTGAAAATCAGAGACATTACTTTGCCAACAAAGGTCCATCTAGTCAAGGCTATGGTTTTTCCAGTGGTCATGTATGGATGTAAGAGCTGGACTGTGAAGAAAGCTGAGCGTCAAAGAATTGATGCTTTTGAACTGTGGTGTTGGAGATGACTCTTGAGAGTCCCTTGGACTGCAAGGAGATCCAACCAGTCCATCCTAAAGGAGATCAGTCCTGGGTGTTCATTGGAGGACAGATGCTGAAGCTGAAACTCCAATACTTTGGCCACCTCATGCGAAGAGTTGACTCATTGGAAAAGACCCTGATGCTGGAAGGGATTAGGGGCAGGAGGAGAAGGGGATGACAGAGGATGAGATGGCTGGATGGCATCACCGACTTGATGGACATGAGTTTGAGTGAACTCGGGAGTTGGTGATGGACAGGGATGCCTGGCATGCTGTGATTTGTGGGGTCATGAAGAGTCGGACACGGCTGAGCAACTGAACTGAACTGAACTGAACTGATTGGACTGGATGCCATGATCTTAGTTTTTTGAATGTTGGGTTTTAAGCCAGCTTTTTCACTCTTCTCGTTCATCTCCATCAAGAGGTTCTTTAGTTCCTCTTCACTTTCTGCCATCAGGTTGGTATCATCTGCATATCTTAGGTTATTGATATTTCTCCTGGAGTTCTTGATTCCAGTTTGTGCTTTATCCAGCCCAGTATTTTGCATAATATACTCAGCATATAAGTTAAATAAGCAGGGTGACAATATACAACCTTGATGAACTCTTCTGCCAATTTTGAACAGTTCACTGTTCTAGGTCTGGTTCTAACTGTGGCTTCTTAACCTGCTTACAGATTTCTCAGGAGGCAGGTAAGGTGGTCTGGTATTTCCATCTCTCTCTTTTTTTGTTTTTTTTCCATCTCTTGAAGAATTTTCCACAGTTTATTTGGTCTCCAGCGTCAAAGGCTTTAGTGTAGTCAATGAAGCCAAAGTATAGGTTTTTCTGGAATTGTCTAGCTTATTCTATGATCCAACAAATGTTGCAATTTGATCTCTGATTCCTCTGCCTTTCTAAATCCAGCTTGAATATCTGGAATTTTTTGGTCATATTCTTTTGAAGCCTGCATTAGAGACTTTTGAACATCACTATGTTAGCATGTGAAATGAGTGCAATTGTGTGGTAGTTTGAACATTCTTTTGCATTGCCCTTCTTTGAGGTTGGAATGAAAACTCATCTTTTCCAGTCCTCTGGCCACTGCTGAATTTTCCAAATTTGCTGGCATATTGAATGCAGCACTTTAGCAGCAGCATCCTTTAAAATTAGAAATAGCTTAGCTGGAATACAATACCTTCACTAGCTTTGTTCTAATACAATATTGTATTTTGAATACAATAACTGACTTCTGCATCTTTTCAGACATGAATAAACCTAAATATTTATAGCCAAATGAATATTTGAACATACTGTAGACTCTACATTCCTCCTCAATGAGGGGGTTTTTCATTTTTAATTCAGTCTTGAATTTATGTTTCCTACCAGCAGAGAAAATATAAATTTCGTCCCTTGCCAAGACCTGTCAGCATCAGCAGGAAGGGGTGAAGTGGATGAAGTTGAAGGCAAGAAGGTGAAGGCCACACAGAGAAACACTTCTAGGAACTGAGAAAATAGTTTTGGGGATTTTATGAATGCCACAGCTTTGAGATTACATCATTCAAGAAAAAGCAACATTGAAACACCTTAACTTTGAATAATTCCCCCTTGCAGATGGGTAGGTAGTT